>NC_068568.1:30806036-40806036 GCF_025698545.1 Gossypium raimondii | reverse complement strand
CTCTTGAATACCTAATTAGTGTGATTGGTTGGATGGAGATGGTGTGTAGCGGATAGTGGTAGGATATGTTTGATATGTTATGTGATATACTCTGATATGCTATAAGATATGACTTTGATATGTTAAGCAATATGATTTCAATATGTTATATGATATTAAAAGTTTCGAACTAATTATTCCTGTTTGTAAACTCCTTGAGTAAACTCTGTTGTGGGCCATGTCACACACTGGGCTTCTAGCTCACTCGTCTGTTTTGTTTCATTTCAGGTGACACTCAGGCTTAGGATTGGATGGCAACTCTAGAGCTTGGTTTACCCATTTTGATTTAAGTATGTTTTGGATTTATTAATGGACTTTACGAATTTTTGGAACTCTTAAGTTTTGTTTTGGACTTTAACATTAATTTTGGTTTTTGTCTTGCAAAATTACTATTTTCAATTGGTATACTAATCAAGAAGACGTAACTAATAATAAACTACTATTTCATAAGCCTGAATTTGCTAAATGTTTTTCTCTACAAAGTATTTGAAACTTGATACTATGTTTTTACTACGCAAGTGATAAAATGAGTTGGGTTTGTTTTAATAAAGTTAATAAAATATGGTTTTCATCAAAGTATACACACGTGTTTTTTTTTTAATGTTACATTATCAATGTGATTTACAACTATGTTTCCCTTTAAGTGAAAAATGAGTTTTTCACCAAAATTTAGTAACATTGTCTTCGTGTAAGATGTAACTTTCATAATCTAACTGTAATGTCTAGGCCGGGTTTGGGTTCTTACATTTGGTGGTATTAGAGCTAAGTTATAAATTTCCGGCTATGCATTTTGGGTCCAAATTATTTTAGAGAAATAATTTTTATTTTTAATTGGGAAAATCTCATTAAAATGACTTTTGATTTTTTTGAAAGTGAAGCCAAGACTTCGACGCCGATCCAAGTAAGAAATCTAAAACTTTAGCTATGCTTTAGATATACTTTTGTATGTGACACTTTATTATAAGTATTTGCCTTTAGAGACTGTAGTGCAATAACACACTCTCTAAATATTGATATGTACTCCGATAAAACATTAAAGTTAAGGTTTTAAAACCTAAACTGGTCTATAAAATTTTGAAAATTATAGATAAGATAATGAGTACTCGCGGATCTTGAGCACGTGGTACACGTAGGCGCGATGGCCACCGTTGGAGGGTTCGAGTTGAGTCATCCTCAATTGTAGTATGCCCCAATTAGATACAAATGAGATTGTTGGAATTTCGACTGCTAAGATTGGGTCTGGGGCTTAGACTTCCAGGGACGACGCACTATCCTAGGCTATGTTAAGGGTTTTTTAGAGAGTCGTTGGAACCCATACTGGATCTGAGAGTTGAGGATCGATAATTGAACGACTCATGTCCAATAGAGTTGAATTATTTAGAGGTGTCACTAGAGTCGCCTCACTGTGGTTGTGTTTTGGTTGGTGGCCATAGAAAGAATAATGAATGATTTAGACTGCACCCCTAAACAGAAACTAAAAGGTGCAGAATCTTTGTTTCGTAATGAGGCGTATCAGTGGTGGTTAAAAGTAGAGGAGGGTAATTAGCCTAAGCGGTTAACTTGGGATCACTTCTGGAGTGCCTTCCTGAATAAGTATATGGGGTCGAGCTATGTTGAGGCTCGTAGAGGCGAGTTTATGTGACTTACTCAAGGGGATAGATCGGTGGCCGAAAATAAGTTCGAATTCTTGAGATTGAGCAAGTATGCTCGCGGTTTGATAGAAATTATTTATGATAAGAGCATTCAATTTGAGAAGGGTTTGAGGAATAACATTAAGGTTCTGGTAGCTCCCCAATAGGAGCAACTCTTCGAATCTTTGTTGGAGAAGGCTAAGATATTAAGCGCCCTGGGAGCGAGAAAAGGGAGAAGGAGAAAATTCAGAACATGAACAAGAGGTATTCAAGTCCATCCAGTTCTTTTCAGCGACCTATGAAACGAGTTAGGTTTGATTCGGTAGATAAAGACATCTGCCAGAGTTAAGCCTATTGCTAGAGGTTAGCAGGTACTAATCTGTGGGTTCTATAATAGACAACATTCAGGCAAGTTTTGGAGGAGGATTAGGGTTTTCTATAGGTGCAGGTCCATTGAGTATAAGATTAGTGATTGTCATTGAATGGTTAATCCGATTCAGGCACCGATTCAATATTAGATTTAGCATTAAAGGGTGGGTCAACCGCTTGCTAAGGGTCGTGGTCAGATTAAGGGAGGTAATGGTGGTGGTCGTGGTCAGAGAATATAAGGGTAGAGGTGCAATTCAAACTAAGGCTAGACATCCAGCCTTAAATTATACAGCAAGGTGCCGAGAGGACCGAGATGCGACTGATGTAATTGTTGGTACGTTTTTTATGCATTCAGTTCCTTATTTTACACTAATTTATTGTGTTTCTATGCATTCCTACGTATCTAGTAGTATATCGGGTAATTTGGGGATTTTAGCAGAGTAAAGTAGTGAGCTTTCTATAATTAGTCCTTTGGGATAGTCTATGTGGGTTAGTAAAGTGTTTAGGAGGTGTTTGCATAAGGTTCAAGGGTTTGTATTCCCTACTGATTTAATGAATTTATTGTTTAGGGAGTTCAATCTATTGGGTATGGATTGGTTGGTGGAGCATCAGGTCATATTAGATTGTGAGTCTAAGAGGATGACGTTTAAGAGTGAAAATGGTGAGGAGGTTGTGATGGTCGGTGAGTGGCGAGATTACCTCTCTAATGTGATCTCCACTTTAGTAGCCAAAAAATTAGTTCATAAGGGTTATGATGTGTATTTGGCATATGTGCACGATACGAGTATGGTAGGTTCAACTATGGATGAGATTCGTACTATTAATGACTTTCCTAACGTCTTTCCTAAGGAGTTTCCAAGATTACCTCTGGATAGGAAGGTTGAGAATTGAGGTTTTGCCAGGGATAGCTCTGGTGTCCATCGCCCCATATCGAATGGCACCGAAGGAGTTGAAAGAGTTAAAGTTGTAGCTTCAAGAACTTCTAGATAGGGGGTTCATTCGGCCCAGTGTGTCCCCATGGGGAGCACTGGTGCTCTTTGTCAAAAAGGACGGATCTATGAGAATGTGTGTGAATTATCGTTAATTGAACAAATTGGTGGTAAATAATAAGTACCAATTTCTGAGGATCGATGACTTGTTCGATCAATTTTTTTGGGCGTCTATGTTTTCAAAAATTTATCTTCGTTTGGGGTATCATCAATTGAAGGTTAAGGAGGTCGATGTGTAAAAGACAGCCTTTAAGACTCATTATGGGCACTATAAGTTCGTTGTCGTGTCATTCGGTTTGACTAATGCTCTAGTTGCATTCATGGATCTCATTAACCAAGTTTTTCAGCTGTATATGAACCAGTGCTTCGTAGTGTTTATCAACGATATTTTGGTATACTCTAAGACCGAGGATGAGCATGTTGAGCATCTTAGAGTAGTTCTTCAGATTCTATGCCAAGTTAAGTAAATGTGAATTCTAGTTGAGTGAAGTTATATTTTTAGGGCATGTGGTTTCTGTTAAAAGTATTCGAGTAGACCCTAAGAAGATAAAACTATTCTAGATTGGAAGCAGCATAGAAATGTGACTGAGCTTCAGAGTTTCCTAGGTCTAACAGGTTACTATAGGAGGTTTTTTGAGTAGTTCTCACTGGTAGCAGCTCCTTTGACTAAGTTACATAAGAACGCTCCGTTTGTTTAGGCTATTAAGCAGTAATCAAAATTTGAAAAACTCAAATTGGTTTTGACTCAGGCACCCGTTCTGATTCAGCCTGAATATGCAAAAGTGTTTGTTGTGTATAGTGATGTGTCTAGACAGCTTAAGAGGCACAAGGGTAATTATTCGACACATGACTTCGAGCTTACCACGATTGTCTTTGCTTTTAAGATTTGGAGGCACTATCTGTATGGTGAGAGGTGCATCATTTACACTGATCATCAGAGCCGTAGGTATCTCTTCACTTAGAATGAGTTAAATTCTATGCTAGCATCATTGGATCAAGTTGCTTAAGGACTATGACTGTTCGATCGAGTATCATCCCAATAAGGCCAATATAGTGGTTGATGCTCTTAGTCGAAGATTTATGTCTGAGTTGAAGGCGATGTTTGCTTGCCTAAGTTTGTTTGATGATGGTGGGATTCTGGCAGAGTTGTAAGTTAAATCGTCTTAGTTGGGTGAAATTAAGAGTAAACAGCTTCTGGATGAGTTTTTGATCAGTCGGGTTCAGTAGATTAATAAAGGTAAGACTTTAGACTTTGAGTTTAACAGCGATGGTATTTTGTGCTTCCGAGGTCAGATTTGTGTACCTAGTGATGTGGATTTGAGGTAGCATATTTTGTGTGAAACACATAATAGCTCTTATGTTATGCATCCAGATGGCAATAAGATGTATTGTGACCTCCAAGAGTTGTATTGGTGGCCCAGGTTGAAACATGCTGTAACTGATTTTGTGTCCCATTGTTTGACATGTCAGCAAGTTAAGGCTGATCACCAACTTCCTTCTCGATTACTTCAACCTACTAAGATTCTATTTTGGAAATGGGAACGGGTAACTATGGACTTTGTTAGTAGGTTGCCTTTGACACCTACTAAGAAGGACTTAGTTTGGGTTATTGTGGACTGGTTGACTAAGTCCGATCACTTCATTCTAGTCAGGACTGATTATTCCTTACAAAATTTGACGAAGCTTTATGTGCCTGAGATTGTTACGCTTCATGGGGTTCTGGTATCGATTATCTCAGAACTGTGATCCTCATTTTACTTTTCACTTCTAGAATAAGCTACATGAGGCTCTAGGTACTCTATTGGATTTTAGTACGACATTTTATCCACAAACAGATTGTCAGTCTGAGAGGGTAATTCAGATTTTGGAAGATATGCTTCGGAGCTATGTTATTGACTTTTGAGGTAGTTAGGTGGAGTTTTTACCGCTAGCTAAATTTGGTTACAATAATAGCTTTTAGTCTAGCATTTAGATGGCCTCTTATAAGGCACTGTATGGTCGAAAATGTCGCACTTCACTTTATTGGACTAAGTTGGGTGAGAGAAAGGTTCTGGGTCCTGAGTTGGTGGCTGAGACTGAGGATAAGGTTCATATAATTCATTATTGGCTTAAGGTCGCTTCTGATAGACAAAAGTCTTATGCGGACCTTAAGAGACGATATATTGAGTTCGAGGTAAGGGCCCGTGTTTTCCTTAAGGTATCTCCTTAGAAGAAAGTTCTCAGATTTGGTCGTAAGGGAAAGTTAAGCCCTCAATTTGTTGTGTCGTATTTGGTTTTGAGGTGTTTGGGCCAGTCACCTATCAGTTAGAGTTGCCTCTGAAGTTGAATCGCATCCATGACGTCTTTCGCGTGTTTATGTTGAGGCATTATCGATCAGACCCTTCCCATGTGATTCAAGTGGAGGAAATTTAGTTAAGGTCAGACTTGTCTTTTGTGGAGGAGCCAATACAAATTCTAAATCATGAGGTTAAAGTCTTGAGGAGGAAGACCATTCCTTTAGTTAAGGTACTGTAGGGGAATCATGGTTCAAAGGACACCACTTGGAAGCCTAAGGACTTGATTCGTCAACAGTATCCCTATTTTTTTTAGTCAGGTAAATTTTGTAACACCTTTATCTCGCCTTCGTTGTCAGATTAAGGTTATTGAGTGTTACCGAGCAAAACAGAACATTTAATTCATAACAAAAACAATTTAACAAATAAAATGCTAACATATAATAAAAATCGTATGTGTATTCGAAGTTGGTCACACGACCATGTCGCAGGCCGTCTGTCAGACCGTGTTGCAAACTGTTTTGAGTCATAAGTTAATAGTGTTGATGCAGAAGTCAAATATTAAATAAACTAATTAAATTAATTAATCTAAAGTAATCTAATAGAATTTTATATTCCTAATGTCAAAGATGCAAGCTCTCGGCCTATGGTCGATTAAATATTTAATTATCAACTAAGCAACCAATTACCCTTAACTGAGTAATTTATCATCCTTAGTTAGAATACCCTCTCAGTATCATTGTCCCTAAGGATTACCACCTAGATACCCTATTGGTCTCACCTAGGCATACAAATACTCTTTCGGCCTCACCACTTGGCACAAGTTATACTTAACAGGATACCCTCTCGGTATCACCTGCCCAGATATTTTACTAAGGTTTTCACTTCCTAGTATACTACGTACTTTTGAATAAACACCCAATTTTAGATAAATAATTACTTAATTAATAAATTAGTCCCATAACCGAAACATGAAAGATGAAAAATACGCACAAGAATTTATCTCAATATTCATACAAACGTTAGTTGATCAAGTTAATGAAATATAAATAAAAAATAAAAGAATAAAGGAAAAGAGAATGCTCATTGATAAATAATTGAAGATCGGTTTCAAAACAATCTTCACTCGCAATCGTTTTCACATCGGACTAGAAATATTTTGATTACGCGAACATAAGAAAAACTAAAATTAAAAATGAAAAAACGAAAGAAAACTAAAAACTAAAATTAAAAGTATGAAATATATATGACGGCTCCCTAGGGTGATTCCCTAGGTTGACTCCCCTCTAATGAGGTTATAATGAGGTTTTTATATGCTACAATTGAGGATTTTAAATTCTTAAAATGTCCTTGAAATAATTAGGGTTTTAACGAGACAAATACACCCTCGACAACTACCAAAACATGGCCATATATCTTCAAAATTTTGTCGCGTTGTCGTGACGTGGAAGAAGCCTTCGTCATGACTTTGTCCCTATTTTAGCCCTAGATGCTTCGATGTTCAATGTCATCTTTTATTAGCCTATGAGGTCTTGGAATTGTTGGTTAAGGTTTTGGGTCCTTAGCACGAATCCTACCATATGCAATTGTGATGTGTGTTTTCGGTCATAATATGTATTTTCTAATGTAGTCTTAGATTTGAAGTATTCAAATAAATTAATAATTATCATTATCATACTTTTAAATGATTTTTTAATTATAATTTTATCTTATTTTTGAATTAATATTTTTACCTCTATAAATAGAGATTTCTATTAATAAATTAAGTGGAGCCATTTCATAAGCCTCGAATTATACTATCAAGAGGTAAGGGTAATATGTTCAAACCTATGCCAAATGAGTTTCTAACCAGAGTTTTAACCATCCTTTCATTCAAATCAAGACAACTTTCAATATTCTAATGGCAATGTTAAGAATATTTATTTTATGTTTTTTTAATAAAAAATTATATATATTTAAATATACATTTCATTTTATAAATTTTTAAGTTGAATTAATTTTATTTATTCATAATACAAAATCAAATAAAAACAATATAAAAGAACAAATAAATTATAAGTTAATATTAATATTATTTATCCCTTTTAATTCTACACTATTTTGGAAAAAGAGTCATCTCTAAAAGAATATTTTTCTTAAAAAATCAACGTATTTTTTTCAATAGATAAAAATATATGTATATTTCTTTTAAATCACTAACATTAAACTCGACCTGTCTAAGAGTACAGATACCTATCAAATCGAAAGGCTTGACATACTAAAGTTGAACTTTGTAAAATATCTTTTATAAAGTGTCCCATTAGTTGGTTCGGGTAGCTTTATTCCCTGTTGGTTGGTATATGTAAGATGTTTCGCCCCACTTTATATGTCAATGTTAATGTAAATCTGTATTAATCGGCCTCTATCATGATTCTAGCATGCAAATTAGGCTTATAATATAGGATTTTTGTCTAGTTAATTTCCATGTATAGTTCCTAGGTACTAGTATAAATACCTAGCACTTGTACAACAATGCATCAAGAGCTAAGGTTCCCCTTCTCTTGTTTTCCTCTATTTTTTTTGTCTTGTTTCTAGTTTTGTCCTCTATTTCCCATACTTTGTGTTTCTTTGCTCAAGCCGAGCCACCTTCAAGCCGAGCCATCATACTCAAGCTATTCTGAGCCATTGACTACTCCGTTGACCAAACCGCTCCCACCATTTTCCATCAATCTACTCTTATTTCTTCACTTTATTTTAATCTTATTTGTCTCTATCATGGAGAAAATGGAGATTTCTAGCCTTGACAATGTTTTCTATAAAAACTGTCATCAGAAAAATCATCAATTATCCTCCTACCCTAAGGTGGAATGTCGTTACTGTCATAAACATGGCCATCTTATTCTCCTAGCTCCGAAGGATTTTTTCTTATTCTTGGTTCATCAGTTGTTGCTACTACTTCCGCGGATTTTGCTTCCCTCTCATTAAGTGACTTAGTACCTCTCTTGAAACAAGTTTTATCTTTCAGTTCCTCTTCACATTCCATCTTGTCTGTTACTCTGAGAAATTCTACTTGGCTTTTCAATTCTACTTGTTATAATCATATGACACCTAATTCCCAAAATTTCTCCACACATGTCTCTACCACCTCTTTTCTACTTGTTCATACAACTAATGATACATAAATGCCTATCACATATGTAGGTCATGCATCCACCTCCACTCTTAGTGTCCTGGACATCTACTGTGTTCGTACATTAGCTTTTAATCTCATTTCTATTAGAAATCTTTGTGATCTTGGTTTTAAAGTTAATTTTTCTTCCTCTAGTTGTCGGGTGCAAGATACGACTATAGGGAAGATTCTTGTAACAAGTCAGAAAGTAGGGAGATTATTTGAGATCGTTATGTTGCATCTACTTGAGAAAACTATCTCTATTGTCACCACATTGCGGCCTTTTTTACTTCAATGGCATCTTCGACTTAGTCATGCCTCTAAAAGTAAACTTCGTCCATTAGTGTCTCATGGATTATTAGGATCCACCAAATTTGAGTCATTTAAATGTCTTGAGTGTCAACTTGCTAAACAACCAACTTTGTCTTTTACTAGTAGCACTTTTAATACTACATCTCCTTTCGAACTTATTCACTTTGACATTGGGGTCCTTCTCCTATTTCTACTGTTAGTGGTTTTTAGTATTTCGTGATTTTTATTGATGATTACTCTCGTTTCACATGGATTTACTTTATGAAAAATAGTTCCCAATTATCTGCTATTTTTTATTACTATAAAAACCTTTCGTACTGTAATGTTGCAAAATGCAAAGAATTATCTCTTCTTCAATTCTTTTCTTAATAAAATACTTAGGTTCAACATTCTTGTCCCTATACTTCTCAACAAAATGGTCGAGCTAAGCGTAAACATAAACACATCTTGGACTCCACTAGGACCCTCCTTCTTTTAGCTAAATGTCTTGAAAAATTCTAGGGGGAAGCTGCTTTAACTGTTGTCCATACAATCAACCGTACACCCAATAAAGTTCTTAATTATCTCTCTTCGCAAGAACGCCTTTTTCACAACCTCCAGATTATTCAATTTTAAAAACCTTTGGATGTGTTTGCTTTGTACTCCTCCAACCCCATAAACATACTAAACTTGAACCTTGTGCTCATTTTTTCTATTTTCTTAGGTATGGCATTGAGCATAAAGGCTATCACTGTTGGATCTAATATCCAATAAATTACGTATCTCCCAGTATGTTAATTTCTAGAAGGATGTGAAGTTTTCTTCTTGGCCCACAGTTCATTCTTCCTTGTCCTCTTCTCTATCTTTTTTTAATAGATGCTTTTGTTGAGTTGTTCCCCTATTCTGATGCATCCGATAAGCTCAATTCTCTTTTATCTTCCACTTCTACATCCATTGAATCTGAACTAGTTGAAGATCCTGCTCCTACTTTTGTTATTCATCGATCTAACCGGGTAAGAGAACCATCTTCTCACTTAAAAGATTATAATTTTTTTGCTCTTGTCACTCTCTGTGAACCCCAATCCTATCGCGAGGCTAGTACTAATTCATCTTGGCAGTAAGCAATGTTTGACGAACTTTAGGCACTAGAGAAAACTCATACTTGGGATCTGGTTGATCTTCCTCCTGGCAAGATACCGATTGGCTGTAAATGGGTGTACAAGATCAAGACCTGCTCTGATGGATCTGTTGAGCGCTATAAACCTCGACTTGCAGCCAAACGGTACACCTAGGAGTATGGTATTGACTATGAGGAAACATTTGCTCCTATGGCTTGTCTTACTTCTGTTCATAGTCTGTTGGCCATATTTGTAGTTAAACATGGAAATTGCATTAGATAGATGTCAAAAGTATACCAGTGTGCTAGGCCGTGTGAACATAATAATTTTCATTAAATAGGTACAGGGGTTACACGACCAAGCCACACGCCCGTGTACCAGGCCGTGTGATCAATTCTGAGCATTCTATTTTGGAATTTTAAAGATGCAAGGGACACACGGCCAAAACACGCGCCCATGTACTAGGTCGTGTGTCACGTACGGCTAAGACACACGCCCGTGTCTCTACCCGTTTAGATGAAATAGGGCTATTTTGAAGCCATATTTCTCACACAAATTTGCCTTCCACCTACATAAATACTTAAATATATTTTTAAATCATTACAATACACCCAAATCAAGCCAATATCAAGTTTCATATATGACATATTAATACATATGACCAAGTCTTTATTTTTATCAAGTTAACCTATTACATATAAAAACATCTTTGTACTAAATATGCCATTCATCAATTTATCCATATGATTTCTACCACTCATTCATTTCAAACACATATCAACCATGTCTAGACTCTTATATACTTTTCAAAACATATCTATCACAAGCCATTCCAAAGGCTAGTTACAACCAAAACACATATATGCCATCAATGGCCCAATTCAACCTATACATGCCATTATAACCAAAATTTAGTTTGTTATATATATATATACCGAATTGAGCTGAAGGATAGTGTGATGTAGCTCCGACCAGCTTCCAACCTTTACGAGCTTTTGAATACTATAAAATAAAAGAAATAAACAGAATAAGCATTTAATGCTTAGTAAGTTCGTATAACAGGAAATTAACTTACCAATTAATTCACATTTAAGGTAAGCAAATAAACATGCTCAAACCTATTTGGCCAATTGCCTAAACACATATCCTCATCAAGCTTGTTAATCATGTAATTCACATAAATACCATGAAACATGAATGAGCTCATCAAAATTCAATTTCCACATACATGTATTTATCACTTCAAGTGTCCATGAAAATGTACATATCATATCTTTGTATTTCAATTATTTCTCATAATAATTCATCTTGAATTCATATCATCTCATATCGGAACTTTACCCGTTAAATCATTTAAAATATCGACGGATACAAGGGTAGTACACATAAAGTGTATAAAGCTGTAAATCGTCAATTCATATTTGGGAATGCTCATACGAGCACATAAACGAGAAGCTCTCTCTCAAGTCATATAACGGGAAGCTCATGTGAGCTATGTAATGAGAAGCTTATTCGGGCAGTATAACGGGAAGCTCATAAGAGCCATATTCAGGAAGCTCATGTGAGCCAATAATGGGTAGCTCTGAAGAGTCATTAATCAGGAAGCTCAAGATAGCCATATACCGGGAAGTTCAAGCAAGCTATATCAAGAAGCTTCGGATAGCTATAATTAGGAAGCTCACAAAGAGTCTTTAATCGGGAAGCTCATGAAGAGCCATATATTGGGATGCTCATAAGAGCTACAGTGTGACCACAACACATGCAGGATCATAACCGATCGGGATGCTCCGAAAAGCTATTAATGGGAAGCTCGCAAGAACCATATAACGAGAAGCTCGAGAGGGCTAACTATCAAGATGCTCATAAGAGCTAATAGTGTGATGCTCTTTTGAGCTATGGTATGTCTACAACATATGCAGGACCACAACCAATTTGGGAACCCTGTATCCATTGAATCTCATTTATCTAAACGAGACTTATTATTTTTCGGGCATTATCGGATATGTGATCAATTTCATAGATATCACATTTATATAATTCACATATACAACATTAAATTCAAACATATAAATATACACAATTTAGTTACACGAACTTACCTCGACAATTGTTCGTGTACACAAAATCGACTAATCCGACACTTTTTCTATTCCACGATCTAACTCCGTTTTTAATCTATCTGGATCTATATGAATGAATTTAATATCAATTCAATACAATTCATATTCAATTAAGTCCATTTCACATCTTAGGCAAAAGTATCATTTTGCCCTTATACTTTTAATTAATTTCGATTTCGTCCCTAGGCTCGGAAAATGAAATTCATGCAATTTAATTCTTATTCCAAGCCTAGCTGATTTTTACATGTCACAATAGCAGCCCATGTATTTCATAACATTCAAAATTTTTCCATGAATTTTACAACTTCTCAATTTAGTCCCTAAATCATAATTTCATCAAAATTCCCTTTACAAAAGTTGTTTATCTATCAACAACCTTCCATTTTCTACCATAAAACTTCATAATTCAACTATATTCATCCATGGCAAAACCCTAGTACTTTGATAACTTTGCAAATTAATCATTGAGATAGTTAAATTAAGCTATTATGATATCGGAAACATAAAAATTACTAAAAACGGCACTTGAATACTCACCTAATTGAGCCAAATAAGCTTGCTACCTTCAAGCTCTTCTAACTAGGTTTTCCATGTAAAATAATTTGGGAAAGATGATGAAAAAGATGATATTTTGTTATTTAATCATTTATCATCTTTTATTATTTCCACTTTCCAATTTAGTCCTTTTCTTTATTAGATTTTCCCATGATGACTAATCATGTTTATCTACTAACTCCACTTAATGGTCTATTTGTCATATAAGGACCTCAAATTTTGAATTCTATAGCTATTTGATACATATAGCTACTAGAATCCAACTATTGCACTTTATGCAATTTGGTCCTTTCAATTAAATTAAACATGTAATCAGTAAAATTTCTTTACAAAGTTTTCATACGATATTCCTATCATAATGCAGATCATGAAATAATATTAAAATGATTTTCCTTTCGGACTCGGATTCGTGGTCCCGAAATCATTATTCCGATTTCACTGAAAATGGGCTGTTACATAATGACTCGGCCTAATATCACTCATGCAGTTCATATAGTTAGTCAATTCTTGACATCTCCCATATCATCTGATTTTTCAGTAGTTCTTCATATTCTTCAATATGTCTAGGGTACACTTTTTTATGGTATTCATTTCTTTGCTTACTCTTCCTTTGTTCTCCTTCAATACTCTGATGCTAATTGGGCAAGAGATCCTACAGATCGACATTCAACCACTGGTTATTGTTTCTTTCTAGGTGATTCCCTCATTTCTTGGCAAAGTAAGAAACAAACTTTTGTTGCTCGCTCTAGCACCGAATTTGAATATCGTGTTCTTACTGATGCCACTTCAGAGTTATTTGGCTACGCCGACTACTTAAAGATATGGGACTCTTGTCTCCTACTGCTACTATCCTACATTGTGATAATTGCAATGCAATTCAGATCGCTCATAATGATGTGTTTCATGAACGTACAAAACACATAGAGATTAACTGTCATTTTGTATGAAATCATGTTACTCAGGGAACTCTACACATTGCTTTTGTCTGCACATTAGCTCAGATCGCAGACATTTTCTCAAAGACGCATCTTCCAACCATATTTCAAAACTTAGTTTCCAAACTCAAGCTACAGTCCACAGCACCATCTTGAGTTTGAGGGGGATGTTAATGTAAATCTGTATTAATCTGATTCTAGCATGCAAATTAGGCTATGATCTAGGATTTTTGTCTAGTTAGTTTCCATGTATAGTTCCTAGGTACTAGTATAAATATCTATCACTTGTACAGTAATAGACACACAAAAATTCATTCCTCTTTCTTTTTTCTTAAGTTTATAATAGTCAAATTCAAGATTTAGATCGACCTTTGTCTTCACCCATTAACTTTGAAGGGCATAGGTTCGAGTATATCGGGTAAGCCTATTGGCTTAGGATTTAGGTGTTGTTTGATAAAATGAAAAATTAAGTGAAGAAAAAAATAAGTGCTTAAAATTTAAGTACTGAATTTAAGTTGTAAAATTTGTTTGATATATTACTTAAAATTAATTGTGGAATATAACTAGATTGTTGGATAAATATAGATTTTAAATTATAAAAATATATATTCTACATTTTATCCTTATTTTTAAACATTTTACCTTATTCTAAAAAATAAAATGTAAAATTTTTATAGAATGATATAATATTAAAATAAATAAAATTTAATTTAATTAATTAAAATATTCTCTATTAAGTGATAAGTAGCTCTTATTTACTTACTATTTTCATATTTTTTGTAAAACTATTCTATTAAATTGTTTTAATTTTGAATTACATGCCTACAAATTTAAATCGATTTTCAATAAATTATGGACTTAGTAACCTATCATTGTGGATTTTAATTGTGTCTATCAATTTTATTAATGAATTCTTCCTTTAAAAGAGATAGATTACAAAGATATTTTTATTTAAATTTAATCGTAACATAATTTTAATTTTTATATAATTATAGTATATTTCATAAATTATTCATAAAAATATTTTAATATTAATAAATAATTCAAACTTTGGCAAAAATATTTGATATTATGACCTAACGCATATAGCTTCAATAATATGTTTCATGTGTAACCCCGACCAATAAACATATTTAAGCATTACTAATACAAAAGAGATGCCGCAAACTTAAAATATTTATGTGAACCATTTAATTCTAAGTTTGATTTGTAAACTGTTTTTTGGTTTCGTTACACCAACCAAAGACATGGAACTGATAAACTAAAACCACCAAACGTACGACAAAGCTTTTTAACGTTATTCACGACAGGAAAGTGAGACTCAGCTGCCCTTCATAGCTGTCTTCCTCTTCCCTCTTCGACCTTTCCATTTTATATTATTTTTGAACTACAATCTTATCAACTTTCCAATCCATTTATTATTTTCTTTTCAATACCATGAACTTGTCAAACATCCCACACGTTGATCCTTAACACATTTTAATTATTTTTGGGTTTGAAGTTCGCTTTCTCGTTACCTGTTTGATTTTCTTATCTGGTGCTTTGAATAGCTACAAGTTGTGGAGCTCATGAATGTGACGGTTTTTGTTTGTATTTTCAACTTGGGTTTTTTATGCGGTTGATGTTTTCATTAGTCGGCAATCTTCTTTCAATCTTTTCTCTTTGATTAATTACTGTGTCAGGTGACGTTTTCAGGTCACCCTTTTTGTTTATTCATTTGTTCGTTGGGTGTTTCTCAAATTGCTCCATCGGTGAAGTAACAACCCAGCTCTCAACTTTTTTTATCACAGGTTAGTCTGTTTTCTTTTAGTGTACTGTGCCTATATATATAGGTTACTGTCTGCTACAATTTCTAATTTTTGCTACTGGGTTCTTGACCATCTCTTGTTTTTTTCCATTTTTAATGCATTTGGTCTCTCTTGATTATCTCTAGTATTTGCCATTTCCACTGCAATCTTTGTCCTCCATTGGAGATTCTTTCATGGATAATCCTGGGAATTTTGGTTTCATTATTTGGATTTCATCCATCTATGGTTTACTTCATCTTTCACTAGGATTCAACCCTGTAGATAACTATTTGATAGACTGTGGATCCATTAAGAACATATCAGTGGGTGATAGAGTATTTCAAGCTGATAATTCCACTCCATCATATAATCTTTCAACCCCACATCAGATTTTCGCAATTTCGAGTTCGAATTCGAATCCAACCTCACTTTACTATGATTCACCTCTGTATCAAACGGCTAGAATCTTCAACGCAACTTCCCATTACAGTTTTCCAATCAAACAACAAGGGAGGCACTGGATTCGGCTTCATTTCTTTGCTTACGTATTCGAAAAGTTCGATATGAGCAAGGCGAAATTCTCTGTTTTCGCGCAAAACTTTACACTTCTCAGAGCTCAAATGGGGGATGGATATATTGTTAAGGAGTATAGCCTGAACATTACTTCTAATAAACTGATTCTTACTTTTAGACCTGCTGTCAATTCATTTGCTTTTATCAATGGCTTGGAAGTTTTCTCAGTTCCGGATAATCTCTTTCCGGAAGAGGTCAGAACAATTGATCTGCAAGGTGGTAACAAGAGTCTACAGGAGCAAGCACTGGAGACGGTTGCAAGGGTCGATATGGGGAACACGACTGTTCTTCCTCAAAACGATACCTTATGGCGACTTTGGATCTCGGACAATGCGTATCTGATACACAATAATCTTGGATCATCGGTGTCAAATGTCTCAGCTGTGAATTTTACTGAAGTGACTGAGGATATTGCTCCTGCATCGGTATATGGCACTGCAACTATTTTGAACTCGAGTGATCCAAATCTGAATGCAAACTTGACATGGACCTTTGATGTTAACCCGGGTTTCGATTATCTTGTCCGGCTTCACTTTTGTAACATAATGAATGAACCCACTCAGCAAGCCATCTTTCTTGAAATCTTTATTGATTCACGTCATGCAGGTCACCTTGATCTTGGTTCAAGGACATCGGATGTTTTCGGTGCCCCATATTTCATGGATGTCTGCACACGAGTATCCGGTAGTACTAAGCTTAATGTAAGTGTTGGTCCGTCTAAGCTCAATAACCCTACGGTCATCCTCAATGGTTTGGAGATCATGAAGATAAACGATGCTAGGGGGAATCTTGATGTTCCCGATGTTGTTTCCTCGGGACATTCTGAGATAAAAGTTGTAGTTATAGTTGTCATTGCTGTTGGATCGTTTGTCGTTGTTGTTTCGGTTGTGATTGTCATCCTTTTCTTCTTCAGAAGAAGAATGAAGCCAGTTCTGGGGAAAGAACAGCACTTTCTGATGAATCGGGGACAAAAAGTTCATACTACTGGAAGTACATACTCTAATGGAACTTCCATACTTTCCAGCCCAATGATTGGCTATCGATATCCTTTCGTGGCAATTCTCGAGGCTACTGATAATTTCAGTGAAAATTTGGTAATCGGTGTTGGTGGTTTCGGTAAGGTTTATAGAGGAATATTGAAAGATGAAACCGAGGTTGCAGTCAAGAGGGGAACTCCTCAATCAAACCAAGGGCTTGCAGAATTCCGGACGGAGATCGAAATGTTATCTCAATTCCGACATCGGCATTTAGTATCACTGATCGGTTACTGCGATGAACAAGATGAGATGATCATAATTTATGAGTACATGGAGAATGGGACACTCAAGAATCATCTATATGGCTCAAATCTTCCTAGTTTGAGTTGGAGACAAAGGCTTGAGATATGCATTGGATCAGCTAAAGGGCTTCACTATCTTCATACAGGTTCAGCTAAGGCTATCATACACCGCGATGTCAAGTCTGCAAACATATTACTCGATAAGCATTTCATGGCTAAAGTTGCTGATTTCGGACTTTCAAAGACCGGTCCTGATATTGATCAGACACATGTGAGTACCGCGGTCAAAGGAAGCTTCGGGTATCTTGATCCAGAGTATTTGACAAGGCAGCAACTAACAGAGAAATCAGATGTGTACTCCTTTGGTGTTGTCTTGCTTGAAGTCCTTTCGGGAAGGGCTGTTATTGATCCATCACTTCCCAGAGAAAAGGCAAATTTGCTCGAGTGGGCGATGAAATCATACCGAAGTGGGAAACTGGAAGATATTGTGGATCCTTGCCTTGTTGGTCAAGTAAAACCAGATTGTTTAAGGAAGCTTTGGGATATTATTGAGAAATGCTTGGCAGAAAATGGGATTTGCAGGCCTTCAATGGGAGAGGTCCTATGGAACTTGGAATACGCACTTCAACAACAAGAGAATGAAGAAAGATCCAATCAAAACAATGAACATTCTTCACATATCAGCTGTATTAGTACCTCAGAAACGAGTCAGCAATTCAGCCGAGCCAGTAGCGGCGTCAACGATGATGAACTTGCTGGAATTTCAATGAGTAAAATGTTTGCTGAAATGGTGAGACAGGAAAGACCTGTAAGAAACATCTGAATTCAATATTTATATGAAATCGAAGCTCAATTCAGCTTATTTATATCATTCTATAAATCTTTATATCGAACTGTACGCAAAAGATTTGATATTTGTATAGAATAGTTATTTAGTTTATTCATGTTTAATTTTTCTGCTTCGGATGAGATTTTTTTTCGCTTGGAATCATTTAATATTGGGATAAATCTCAAAACTATACATGAAGTATGATTTAATGTGCAATTGTATACATGAACTTTGATTTTATACAATTTTATACATGATTTTTTTTATTTGATTCAATTCTTGTAAATTATTAACCAAATTATTGATATAACATCATTTT
This sequence comes from Gossypium raimondii, assembly GCF_025698545.1. Lineage (NCBI taxonomy): Eukaryota > Viridiplantae > Streptophyta > Magnoliopsida > Malvales > Malvaceae > Gossypium > Gossypium raimondii. The sequence continues at coordinate 40,787,781 of NC_068568.1, read as the reverse complement.
TTATGTCGTATTAAATGATCTCAGCCGCTTGCTTTCTATTCATATAATGCATACGGCTCTTGTTGCTAGCTGGGCCGGTTCAATGGCTCTATATGAATTAGCTGTTTTTGATCCCTCCAATTCCGTTCTTGATCCAATGTAGAGACAATGTATGTTCGTTATAACTTTCATAACTCGTTTAGGAATAACCAATTCATGGGGCGGTTGGAGTATTACAAGGGGAGCTATAACAAATCCAAGTATTTGGAGTTACGAAGGTGTAGCCGGAGCACATATTGTGTTTTCTGGTTTGTGCTTCTTGACAACTATCTGACATTGTGTTATTGGGATTTAGAAATTTTTTGTGATGAGCGCACAGAAAAACCTTTTTAGAATATGGGTGTCGGACCCTTATGGACTAACTGACAAGGTGCAACCTGTAAATCCGACATGGGGCATGGAAGGTTTTAATCCTTTTGTTTTGGGAGGAATAACCTCTCATCATATTGCAACAAGAACAATATAAAAATAAATTAATGTATTTATTTTTTTAAATGTGTATGATTAAATTAAAATTAAAGTTTCAAGTATACATTTGAACCACAATTAGAGCTTCATGTGTATAGTTGCACCAAATTAAAATTCATATATACAAATTGCACATTAAATTAAAATTATGTATAATTTTGAGATTTATTCCAAAATTATATGACTCTTTAGTGCCTTATAGGTTAAAAGATAATGTTTTTGTTTAATTTTATATGATATGAATTAAAGGTTAAAACTTATTCGAATATAAATTAAAAATTTTAAAGATTTTTAATACAATAAGATATAAAATTCATCTAAATAAAATGATAAAATGCGGAGATTCTAGTGTTATTTATACTATTAATAAAATTTCTAATTGATTTAGTGTCATGGATTAATCGAGTGTTAACTCGGTTAGAAAATGATTAATATATTATTTGAATGATATTTTTCTCTTTTCATATTTTTATATCATTTTAAAATTTAAAAAATTAAAATGAACATGTCAAACCACTTAATCCATGTTTGATTTGATTAATAATAAACAATTTTTACCACTACACTAATAATAATTTTTAGCAAATTAAAGAAAAAGAAAACGTTTAACATAAAATGATGACTTTTCTCACTAAATTTATTTATATAAATAATGTTACTAATTACCTTAGTGTCATAAGGCAGTTAAATACTTATTTATAAATAATATATTTTATTATTTATTATATGTTATTTTAAAATATATATTTATATTTTTAATTTGTGGTTTCCATGAATACATCCGACAGAAATTTTGTTTAAAGAAATAATATTAAAGATGTAGGTTGGGAGTAAAACTAACGTTGCAGCATCCTGAAAGTTGTAAATTAAAATTAAAATTTTATTTAATATAATAAAATATAAATAACTTATTTAAAACCCTTAATAAATTGATAAAATTTAGAGAAAAATGAGAAGAAAAAAGCGGGACTTTTAAAGACAGACAAGACTGGTAGGAGGATGTTGCGTACGAAACGACGTCGCAACGTTTTAAAAAGTCAACGTCCGAACTTGGTTTTCTTTTCTTCGTCGTCGTTCAAATTACAGACAAAAAGAAATTAAAACAATTTTCCCCATTTCTCTCTTCTTCAAACTCCAAAACCCTGATAATTCCTTGGAGAAAGAAAAATAATTAAACCGAATCGCATTAATCGATTCAGCGGCGAGAGAGGGAAAGAAACGAGATGTCGTGGCTGAGAACGGCGGTGAACAAAGCGGTAGAGGTTGGGAACAAGAATAACCTTACTCGAAACTTCAGGAACTACGCCGATACCGTTGTTCATCATGCAGGTCAAGCTGTCGCTGAAGGAGCTAAACTCTTGCAAGATCGCATTGTACTTTCGTTTTTTTTCAATTTAAAAATATAATTTTATTGTTCCTATTATTTATTTGCATGTTGAAGTGTAGAGATTCTAATTTGAGACTGAATTTTAGTTAGTATGAAAGGTTTGCATGTTGAACTTTTGTTGTACCTTTTTTTTTTTGTTATTTAGAATTTTGGAGTAACTTTTAAGACACTGTTTTGTTATCTTTAAATTGCAAGAATGTTAGTTTTTATTTCCAATTATATTTTGATTTTTCATTCAGAGGATAATGAATTATACGTAGTACTGTAAAAAAAAGAAATCAAAATGAGATTACATTTGTATTATAATTTCATGAGTTGGCTCTGGTGATTTCCCTTCCGAAAATGGATAGGAAAACATTTAGTCTAATTTCAATTTTGACACTGACATGTAAACTAGCAGTAGTTCTTTTTGGCCATTTTTTAGGGGAAGGGAGGGGGGTGTCCTGGGTTTGAATCCCGGACCTGATATCAACCAGGACATGAAATCAACACCAGTGGCTTAGTTAGAGCTTTATGATCTAGTCGTTTATCATATTAAAAACAGCTAGCATTCCTTATCTTGAGTTAATGTACTACTACATTTTGTTCTGTTTAGGCATAGAAATTCTTTCTCCTGTTGTGGATATCTTGTAATATTACTATCTGGCTTGCTTAAGTTGTATGCTTATGCAGGCATCTCGGAATGTCAGGAGTGTAAAGCAAACTGTCAAAAGATTAGAGGAAGCAGCAATATCTTGTAGGGGTTCTGAGAGAGTTATGCTGCTGAGAAGTTGGTTGATTGCACTCAAAGAAATTGAGAAGTTAGCCAGTTCATCATCTGAAGGCAGTCAAAAGAGCCTTGGGCAAATTCTTGCTTCTGAAGATGAAAGGGAGAACCCTAAAAGAACATCTATGGTGAGTTCTTCCTTTATGTTAGTGAAAATCAAATTTAAGTGTCTTATGCCTTGCTTTACTTATTGAGTAGTAAATGATATGTCTAAGACTTTCAGTTAAATATCTGCTCAACAAGAGGAAAAGGTAGGTCCATTTTTCCAAATAGTCTGCTATAAATTATGTATTCTTTCATGACTTAGGTTAAAGATTACCTTATCATCGTTCCACATATTTTCCTTTAAAGTGTTTTATGTCAGTTGGATTTTGAAACCATTGATGTTGATGGATGGTTGTAAGTTGCGTGCCTGAAATAAGCTGGCATGTTCAATATTCATGAGTGTCTTGTTGTATCTGATATCTTGTGGTTCTTCTTAATAATCTATAGGTCTTGTATTATGACTCTGATATTGGGGGTGCACCAATGGATTTTAGAGAGGTTTTTCTTCAGAGCCAGGCTTTGGAGGGCATAACAGTATCTATGGTATGATTTTGCATCTTGGTCATTTGTGTTCTTATTTTTCTTTTGATCAGTAATGTGTTTTTCACTAATTCTGTAGAGGATTAGCATTATATGATGGTTTAGAAAAATCAATATTTCAGATTATTGTGGATCTTAATCTTACCCAGGAAAATGATAAAAAAAGTCAAACATGATTTAAATAAAGAAAGATAGAAATTGACATTATCATGAACCTGGTGAAGTTTTTGATATTGTCTATTGATTACTAATGAATTATGATTTTCCAAACAGAAACAAAATAAAGCCTAGTTCCCGCACTTCATGTACCCAGGCTGCAATGGCTTTACTGGAAATTGTCCTTAGTCTGGAGTGCTATGCAAGAAGTGGAATATTACTCTTTTATGTGTTGTCTAAATCAATCAGTTACTATCAATTCCGGTGAATTGTAAGGCTGCTTCAAGGCCTTTTATGCCTTATGCTATCAAAACAATCTATTTTTGACTACATAAAATGGGTTAGCAACAATGTGGAGATAAGAAAAGGATACAGATACGGTATATTAGAGCTCAATTTTACTACCTCAATATGACAGCATGTCATGGTTCCGTTAATTGTGCACATACCATTAAGTGCAAATTTATTGATTGAATCATCTTTGACGAAGGTTACCAAAAAGCTCCAAGTCTGTTGTGTTTTATCCAATATAAGCGCATCTAAGATTTTTATAGATTTGTTATCTTTCTGTTGGAGTATCATGGATACTTCATGTAAGTTTGGTTTTCTGAAAATTTCATCTAATTATGATCAGGATTTGGAGATCTTTTTTTCATTATTAGCTAACTTTAATGAGCTAATCTTATGATAGAAAAAGCTTGTTTTGGGAAAATACGCAAGTTGTTTGTTAAAAGTTTTATGGCTTTAGAGCGTCTGATAATTGAGATTAAAGCAGGTTGAATCTTTTGTATGGTTCAGATTATTGAAGCACCAAATGATGAAGAAATTTCTCTGCTCTTGGAGATGTTTGGGTTAGTCCTCTCATTTTAGGTCTATTGCTTTATTACATCCCGGATACCATATTTAGAGTTAATTAAGTCTGTTCTCATTGAATATGTTGCAAAAGATGCTATTTCTCCTACCATAACATGATTTTTACAATTGATTGCTTGTAGGTTTTGATTGGCTAAATATAAATAACTTATCATTATGAATATTTAACTTGAAACTTAAATTGAATTTGGCGATTGCCTTTAATTATATAATAATACTTGCAGGCTCTGCCTCACTGGAGGAAAAGAAATTCACAATGCAATAGTGAGCAGTATACAGGATCTAGCTACTGCTTTTTCTAGCTACCAAGATGAAGTGCTGGTAACCAGTCAAACCTGTTCTACATTTTAGGAAGATTTGCATTTTAGCTTCTTTCTTCTTTCTTTCCCCATCTTTTTAATATGGGACCATATAGGTTAAACGGGAGGAACTGCTTCAATTTGCGCAAAGTGCCATAACAGGATTGAAGATCAGAGCAGATCTTGTAAGGTAGTTCAAAACAAGGAGCTTCCATTTCCTGGCTTGTGTTCTGTACTTTGTCTTTTTCTCAGCTCATGCTTGTGATAATGCCAAAATCTTGTGTGTTTCTGGCAGTAGTTAAGGATTTTTATTTCATAGTTTATACATATATTTAATTTTTCCTCTTGGGAATTGACTTTTAACCTTCTAATATCTAGCTAAGATATTTCTGTTAGGCTTGAATAAAATTTACTTTTGATCATAGTTTGCACATTCCAAATTTGCATCTTGTTTAGCATAAATCTAGTTCTTCATTTTATTTTTATTTTTTTGTAAGGCTAAGGTATCCTTCATGTCCGTTTTACGGTTCACGAAGATTAATCCTTTCGGGGTTCATGGCTGCCCCTCCCAAGAATGTTGTCTCTAGGGTTCGAATCTGAGTTCTCTCCCTGGGAATGGAATGTGCCTTACTAGTGTACCCAACACTTGCCCGTTTTATTTTAAGAAATTAGGAATGTGCTGCTATCATTTTTTTTGGTTCATATTGTTGCGCAGCCACAATGTTAGCCAGAAAATTTTAGGATTTGAATGTGAAGTGATCAATTGCCCATACTTACTAAGCAAGAGAGATTAACCTTTTCTTTGATTTCTGATGACAGAATGGAAAGTGAAGCTTCTGATCTGAAGAAAAAACTTGACCAAATGAGCACTTTGCTGAAGCTTCCAAAAGGAGGTCATGATAATGCATCTGAAACGACGACTGAAGCAGCTATTGAGGTGAGCAGTAAGCTTGATTTGAGTTTACAGTCAAAATAAGCTATAGGACGTTGTTTATTGATTAAAAAATCTGTTTTAAAATCTAGTAAACAATTTCAGATATTCTTGTTTAGTTAATCTTGGGGGGGGGGGATTGCTAGTGTGACATTATACTGGTTCATTTTTCCTTTTTATCTTGTAATTGCTTAATGCTAATTGTTTCCTTTTTCTTCATGGTTGGTCATGTGCATAATCCTTTAAGAATTACAAATCAAATAAACCATTTTCTCTAGACAGAGCTGCACAAAAAGGAAGTAGGCACTGGGAGTTCCTACAGAAATAAAATGTTGTCTATAACTATAGCTATGTCTCCCCTAAAACAGATGCTAAACTTCCCAATATATTTTCCCCCAAAAGAAAAAATTGAAAGCTGATTATCCTATCTTTATGGTAGGATCTGAAAGTAGCACTTGCAGAAATACGAATCCGTTCCACTTTGGAAGGAATTTTACAGAAAAAGAAGCTTGCTGTAAACAATGGAGACTCTCCTGAGATTCATGCTCAAAAGGTAGAACTTTCTTGCTATTTGGTTGTTTCTTGGTTATTGTTTTAACAAGCTTGAATATGTGTATGCAACCTGCTTTTTGTTAAACTTTGCTTCCTCTATCTAAAGAAGGATGAGTGTGTTCTGGCAAATGCAGCATTTCTTGAGGCTTCAGTTGTTTTATATTGTTTATTGGAGTAGGTTGATAAATTGAAGGTCTTATCAGAATCTCTTGCCAACTCCAGTATAAAAGCAGAGAAACGCATTTCAGATCACAGGTATATTAAGGATTTTTTTAGAGTTGTTCTAAGTAATATTTGACTTTACCAATGCTGTATTCTACATAAATATTAATCGCCGTCTTTTCATGTGATATATTATTAAAGGGTCAGTGTGAACTAATTGATTTATTTAATTTTAACATTTAAGCATCTCATTAGATAATTCTGTTTTATGAAAAGAAAATTTGCAGTGATTATTTTCGGTGGTAAATAGTAAAAAGCAGTACTGCCTATTTTAGATGGATCCTATTTGAAAATTTTAAAGAAAGTAGAAGCATGTTGTAGAAACATGTACTCTCTATCTGGTCAACAGAATCACTGTTGCTTTAAAGGATGTCGGCTGAACTGTTTAGTGTGGTTTTATATTTCTTTTGACTTGCGTATGACCTTTGACCTAACTTTCCTTCTTGTTGATCTTATTTATCATTAATGATGAAAAGGTTAGCCTTGGGTTGCCATGCTATTTGGCAAAAGTGGTTAAGGGATCAGAACCTGTATCTGGTGATTTCATGGAGTGCTTGCCTGTAACGCTTCTACTTGTACTTCAGATAATGTCTGGATTCTGGATGAAATTCTTGAAGACAGAATACTGAAGCTAGATATAAAGCAATCTTAGTCTCATTACATCTGATTCTGTTTAAAAATCATCTAAATATTTACTTCTGAAAGGTACATGTTACATATGAACTGGTCATTGTTGTATTACTGGCAGACTTCAGAAGGAGGAGGCCTTAACTGTTCGTGTGGTCAAAGCAAATGAAACTGATGAAAGAGAGAAGGTTGTTTACTTGTGCTGATGTGTTCTCTATGTGCTCTGCTAGATCAAAAGGAAAATCTTGTTATCTTTCAACTTTAAGTTAAGAGTACAAGATTTGAATGCTAGAATTTTTCTCTGAGCCTAATGCTACCTGTTTTCTTGCTGTCTACAATCAAGTCCAGTTTCAACTCGTGACTGGTTTGGTTAAGTCACTCTGGGGAAGAGTTTTTTCTATGCTTCCACTCATACATCTTTTATTCAGCGTCTTTAACTAGTTGATGACATTGGCAGTTTTAATATAGAATATATCAAAATATTTCCTGGCCGGTTTCCTCTAACTGGCTTACAAAGGAATGGTCCCATATTTTAATGAGTTCTTGCATCATGGTACTTCATAGCAGTAATACATTGTTGATTAGATGGTATTGTATGCTGTTCAAATAGCCCCCTAGGTAGCATGGGTAATGTTTAGAACGTGAGACTCAACTAGGTAGTCTTATGTTTGCATCTTGAGGATGAAAAATAAATTAAGGTTTATTTATTTACTTTTGACTAAGCTTTCATTAGCATCCATAAGCAATATAAGCTTTCATCGAAACAATGAAAGCCATGCAGGTCTGAGCAATTCAGCTTGTGAGTTTTGGTGTATTTATTTGTTTTGGGTGGGAAATCTGAATTTGTCCTCAATGAATAATATCCAGGAAATAGTAGCTGAGATTTCTGAGCTCGAGAAACAAAGAGATCAACTTGAAGCAGAGCTGAAAAAGGTCTTTCTACTGCATTCTGTTTCTAGTTTCTTGTTGTCTTACATTATGGAAAATGTATACATCTTATGGAATGTGTTTTGCATGTTTGAGTCTGATTACATACATGTATTCTATTTTGTTCCCTCTTTGACTTTTTACTTGTATAATTTCCGTTTCTTTGTTCAGCTTTCTTTTAGTTATTCATTTATTGGGATGTGACTGTATACTTTTGCTGAAGCAAATCTTTTATATACTTAATTACATTTTGGGGGTGAGTGGTGAAGTTATGTCACTAAAGCTTGTAAATTGATTACCATGAAATGTATAAGAACGGTTTTATGAATGTTTTATTTCTTTATACTATTTAAATCTTTTTTTTTATTATAATTTGCTGCACTTGATGGGTAATGAACGGATATTATTTCCAATTATTACCTTTAGGTTTGAACCTCCTTTGGGTTCATGTTATAGAAAGTTCTGTCTGTGTTTAACTACCTTCTGTATAGAAAGGTGGATTCTGTCCCATTACCATTTTGGTGAAATATTTGTAGGTTCATATCTCGTTGGTTGCTGCTAATGCACGTCTACACAATGTCAGGGAAGAAAGAGATCACTTCTATGAAGCTAATGATCAGATTGTTGCCCATCTGAAAACAAAGGTGGTGATTTTTTTTCTTTCCTAGTTTCTATATTTTTTTATAAAGTTGTAATGTTTATAAATTACTACATCTTGATCTTATGGTTAAAATATGTAAGAATTCTTCCTGATATATTAACAGGAAGATGAACTGTCAAAATCGATTTCTGCATGTAAAGTAGAAGCAAAAGTTCTCCATACATGGATTAATTTCTTGGAAGATACTTGGCTTCTCCAGTCCTCATATGTAGAAACTAAGAACAAGCAAGTTGTGTATGTAATCTGACATTCTTTTCTTCTGTTGAGTACAGACATTATGTTTCTCATTATCCTCCTTTATTGAAGGTTTTTCAAATTCTCTGCTTGAAGAAAGAAAATATTATGAATTCTGCTCTTAATCCTATAAATTAAATACTTAAATACTGGCCTTTTAACATTTTGGTTGATACTTGTTTGCATTTTACAGTGATGAATTGGAGCGACATGAGGATTATTTTGTGAACTTTGCCATTACCCTTCTCTCAGCTTACAAGGTATGCAGTACATTCCGTTGGAAAAAATACTTACTTTGAGAACTTAAGTGATGGGTAGCTCTCCCTATGTTACTTGGACTTGGGTGTACGTGTCGGATACAATATATGTTTGGCATGGGTATGTTCTATTTGTTTTTTTAGTTTTTCCATGTATTTAGTGGACGGTCATATCCCTTTGTCCTCTTGGAATTATTGTACTCTTGCAGAAAGAGCTAGGCCCTTCAATTAGCCGTATCAGTAAATTTGTAGAGAACCTGAAGAAGTTGAGTGAGAGGTAATCTACATTTCCTGAAAAATTATTCTGGCCTATATTATTTCAGTTTTTAATTCTTCTTTTTCCCGAATCTAGTGCAAGAAATGATGATTCTAAAGAATCAAACCCAAGGAAACATCTTGAGGAGGAATATTTGGGTTATGAAACCAAGGTAAAAGTCTCATAACTTTTATTCTTCAAATGGTGTCATGTCATGAGTTGCTATTATCAGCATTTATGCTCCAGATGCAGATCTCCCTCCTCCGTTTTCTTCCTTTTCTGATTCTTTCTTCTTTTAGTGGACTTTTGCACCAATGAAAAGATATATTGCTTACTTTCTGACATTTTACTAGTTTCAAGCATTTTTCCTTTTAGTCATGGGTTTTTGTAATTCCAATTTTTAAGCTTAGGAGATTTGTGAATCTAGAAGTTGTAATTGTATGCTTATTTTTCGCTCTTTAAAGAATTGGTCCTGCCTGGTTCTAGACCTATCTGTTGACTGTTTCACCATTTCAGATTATAACAATCTTCAGTGTGGTTGAAAACTTGAGAGAGCATTTTAATGCTAAGCATGGGACAACTTCAAGGTGAGATAAAAAGCAATCCTTGCATTTTTCCAATTTACTGTAAATTAGGTTTTTAAGCCAGTCTTCCTGTCTCCTATACAGGAAAGATGATCCAAAGGTTAAAGAGCTATTTGATGACATTGAAAAGTTAAGAGTGGAATTCGAAACCATTGAAAGGCCAATTTTAGAAATGGAGACTCCAAAGGTCGATAGTCCCGATGAAAGGCCGCAGGAAATTTTATCTCCACACCCACCTCTGGAATCAACACAACCTAAACTTGATACAAAAGAGAATCCCAAAACACAACCTAAACCTGATACAAAAGAGAATCCTGAAACACAGCCGGTGCTAGATGCTGCAGCCGAACTGGCGAAGCTAGAGTCAGAGTTTGGGAAGGTTAACCAAGACTACACTTCGGAGGAGATAGGTGATTGGGAGTTCGATGAACTTGAAAGGGAGTTGATTTCTGGTGATTCTGCATCAGGTAAATAGATCAGATAAATTAACCTTGTGAAGAATGTAATTATGACATGTATCAACTGTCAACTATCTACCTGCCAAAAAGCTGCATTTAAAAAGGAAACAAGCTTTTGCTGTTATTTCTGTAAATTTGGATGGGGATTTCAATTAGTTGATTCTTCTGTAAATACTTTCACTCTGTAATATGGAATTTATAGAACACATGAATCAGTATTCAGTTATGAACCTGTACAATTTACGGGATGATGTCTTCAGCCTTAAGAAAGAGTAAATTTAAAGCTGATGTGAAAGGTTCAGTATATGGGACAGATGGATGAAGCAAGAGGCAGTGGTGAACCCCATGAAAACAACATCATCCGCATTGAAAAAGGTATCCGGATGTGTGTTTTTCATCTTTAGAATAACAAATTCATTTTGCAGGGGAGGCTCTGATGCTTTCAACACCAGGGAATGAAAGCTAGTTGGACGTGAGCTTTCCACCATAAAAAAGTCTCTTCCAAAAGGCAGGTCCAAAATGACTTAGCCAAATGGTTCTTGCTAGCAGTTGTGTTGTTACTGTAGAGGTTTTCTTTACTTTTGCTGGTGGGATGCCTGGCAATGGTGTCCCTCAGGTCTAGCTCTCTGTCAAATCCTACCCGAATCTAAGAGTTTTCCACCTTCATAATCTATTCCAAATGGTAGGGTCCAGAATGAATTAGCAAATTGGTTTTTTTTCTTAGCTTTTGATGGTTTTGTTGCTGTTTAAAACCAGGCAATGGTGTCACTCTGGCGAAGCTTGAAAAAAGCTCTTCTTTGTCAACTGCTGCCTGAATCTAAGAGCTTTCCACCTTCATAACCTCTCTTCTAGAAGGGAGGTTCCAAAATGACTTAGGGTGAGTTTGAATGGGCGGTGCGTTTACCTGCGGTTAGTGTAAAAACAGCGGTGGCGGTGAAATTAGATACTGTAGCGATACTGTAGCATAAGACAAAAAGTAAACTAAACGCACCGTACCGCATCCAATCGCCCATCCAAACCCACCCTTAGTCAAATGGTCATTGCTAGCAACTAGGTCGTTGCTGTTACATTGTATTTCTTAAGCATTTGCTGGTGCCGGCAATGGTGCCTATCTGATTGAGCTTGAAGAGGTCTCTACTTTGTCAATTCCTACCCCACTCTAAGCACCCCTAGACTCTCCATTCTTTTGGTGGGGATTCATTTGGGCTAATACTATCTTTTGCTGGTACTATTTTGGGGGACATAAATAGTGGTGTTAACACGGCGTTATGGTCATTATTTTGGTTCATTTCATCATCAATATTCATTATAGATTTTTATTGCAACTGACACCACCCTACCCGGAACTCTCTTTTTCTGAGTGGTAGGTCATCGACGGTATTCTTTTTGTTCATACATAAACGGTATATATCTCTTGCTCTTACTTTTCCGGGACATAAATAGTGGTCGCATCCCATTATGTGTATTATTTTGTGATTTCGTTCTTTCCATCATTGCTATCTATTATAGACGTCTACTGCGATTGATTATCGCAATTACGAATAATGTGATGAACTTAATTGATGGTTGGCTCAATTAAATAATTATTAAAAGTTTACAAAAATAAAATATATATATATATCAAAAAACCAATTAATTAAAGGTTTTTAAGTGTAGTTTAATTGGTTTGTATCAATTCCCAAGTTAATTGGGTTGATGCTTCATTTCGGATTGGTATTTTAGTTGGTTTTTAGTCCGACTGATTAGTTTAGTTTTGTTCATACAATCATGTAATAACTGTGATACGATTGAAAAGGTTTTTTTTTTCTTCTCAACGTTTGATGTGGCTTTTGTCCAAGTATTTTTCCATGTGAAGTTTACAATCAAACTTGGCATGAAATCGTGGCGCAATGACATGAGAAATCCTCATATTCGACAATAGCAAATCCATCAAACAGTGGTTATTTGAGTTGTATTTTGATTTAAGTAATGTTTTCCATTTTCTTTGTGTTTGTTGCACGAACGGAAAATTACTTTATTTATTTTTTCAAGAAATGTCTGACATTTTTTTTGACAACTGAAATAATGGAAAAGTATTGAAATCAAGATAGTCAGGGTTGGTCTACTGATATGTATTGGTTGGTACCGACGTATTACGGTTGTACCGTTTTGGGTTATCAATATTTTTAAATATTCTTCATACATATATTAATTTCTTGATAGATTATATATTTAAATATTTATATATATAGCCTAATTTTTTAGTTTCTTAACAAAGTATATATTATTTATATATATACATGTAACTATATCTCAATTAAATTCATATAAATAAATTTTACAATTATTAATCATGTTCAATAGTTTAATTTAATACCTTTAATTTTAAATATAATTATAGGAAATCTAAAATGGTTAAAATAAAAAATTTAAAATATAGTTTAAAATATCAAAATCTTATACCAACTAGTACGGATCAGTATGCACCGGTATAAGCCGGTATTGATTAAAACACACCAAAATGATTGAAACGTACTTGAATTTTGACCAGAACAGGACATAGACTATTTGATAAGGGTTTAGAATTAAAATTATATACATTGACAAATATAATCAATATCGATGCGATACAGACTATCATGATTAAAATCCCTTTTTGAAAAAAAAAAAGTGTAATAATTGTATGTACAGAACATTAACTTATATTACATTAGATTTTAACAATGGAAAATATCAAGATTCCATTTCTCAAATAATAAGGCAATGCATTTATCATAATTGTTGAAAAGAAAGAACTCAAATCATTATTGTTGTTGTCGCTTGTTTATCATAGTTGTCATGTCCCGTCTCAACATAGCAATATCTAACCTTGTTTCTTGTTGGTAACATACAATTTTTCTTTACAAAACCCAAGAGGGCTCCCAAATAAATCAATATATATATATGTACAACATAAAACACTGTACCTATACAAGCTTCCAAGACATGTACTTGCACTCGTCTTTATTCTTCGCTATAAGAAATGCCATTTTGCTATAATTAATCTTAATTGAAATCGAAAAAAAAAAAGGAAAATATAAAAGAATCCAAGGACTAAATTTTAAATCTCCCATTATATTGGATGGGAGCTGAGCAATGATGTATAATTATTTGTTATTTATTTAAATTTAATTATAAATGTTATTTAAAATAATATTTTAATATTATAGTAAATAATTATATGAGTTTTTTATAACTAAATACAACTTTGATACAAAGTGTTTTGGAGCCACTAGTGGAATTTAGAGGGTGTTTGGGTGCTTAAATTGGAGGTTAATTAGGAGTGTTGAGTGCTTGGACTCTTCATGGAGATGGAGGCAACTTATATAGAAGAACTTGGTATGGACCCTTTTGAATACATGTCCTATCTTGTAGGGTCGATAGTAGAGTTATGAATAGTTGATAGTAGATTCATGGAGTGCTTTATTAAGGTGCGGCTAGTTAGTAATAGAATTATGAAAAATTTTATCAGATATAACAAGAGAAATTTTTGAGTGAATCTTAATGTGATTCGGTGACGATTCATGTGATAAGTATTTAAAAACTTTTAACTGAGCAAACCCTTCCTTAATACAAAAAGATGACTTAACGAGAACTTCCGAGGAAGGTGGTTACATAGAATAAAAAAGGAAACAAATAAAAAAATTGAGACAGCGACCTCCTTTGAAGTGGTATGGTGAGGAAACAAGTTGGAAAAGATGAAGAGGTAGAAACATTAGTTGAGATGTATTTTCCTTGGGGTTTGTTTATTCATAAACCAAAAACACATACAACCACTCCAAAGTATTTAGATTTGTTTTTTGGGCATGATTGCAGAATATATTGTTTAGTGGGTAATAGTGGGGAGTGAAGGAGGGAATAATGCAAATCAACAAAAACAAAACACATACAAAAAGAAATAAAAATTTATTTATTTTTTAAAAAAAGTGTGTTGAGTTATGATTGGGTGTTGTCGTCCACAATTTCTCATCTGTATTCTCACCCATCATCCAAGTGCCCATCATGTATTCTTTTCGACAACTCATGTATTCTTTCATCCTCTTCTATTTATTATTTAACTAGTATCTTTATATTAATTAAAATATAATTTATTTTTAATTTAATATTTAAAATCTTCAAAAAAAATAATGACACATAGAAAAAATTTCAAAGTAAAAACATAGAAAAATATATGTTAAAAATGAAAAAAATTAAAATATTATTATTTAAAATAATTTTAAAGTTTTTGGGTATATGACTGATTTTTTAATTTATATATTAATTAATTTCTTATATAATTGTAAAGAGATAATATTAATTTTAATATATTAAAATTATCATTATAGTTTAAATTATTTAAGAGATAATAGATAAACTTTATATATATTAAAATTAAAAAATTCTTAACCCATGCATCTCTAGAGAAACAAAATTAATTAGTAAATTGAAAAAGTTATTTAAATTTCCTAAAATATTGAAAGAATATATAATTACAAAAGAGAAATTTTTTTAAAGCTTTTTAGTTTTTTTTCATATTTTTGAAATTTTTATTTTTATTTTTGTTTTGTTTTCTTACATAAAATTATATAAAATTTCACATTTTATCTAATTCTTTTAAATGTTACTTAAAATTTTAAAAATATTTATTTAAAATTAATATGAAAGATATAATAATTCAACCTAAAATTACACATATGTCATTAAAAAAGTTGTGTACATCAGACCTTATAATATAATCTATACATATAATGTAATTTTAAATTTAAAAAAAAAACACTAAAAGGACAGGTTAAAGACTAAAATGAATGCAAGGAAGCTGAAGTTTGTATAATCACTTATAAAATGTGAAAATCAATTTATTGAATTGAAAACCAAATTGAGAAGAATGAAGAAAAAGAGAATTGAGAAATGGGATGATTTGAAGGAGAGAGATGTGGATTACTTGAATCCCCAATGACAAACAAACCCCTGAAATCCAGTAAAACCCAACTTTAGCTGTTGGATCACACTTTTTATTGTCAGCATTACTCTTACACTAACCTTTTTTATTCATTTTCCACACATTCCTGATTCCACTGCTTTTCAATAATGCACACTCTTTTGTCTTACTCCTAAATTAAATTCATTGGAAATATGTGGGGAGCTATATCAGAATCATGGTTTCCCACATATCCAAAGTCAACCCAGAGGACCGCACATCCTTAAATTTAAACAAGAGTGAAACCTATACACAACACTCAGTTGATGAAGTATTGTGTATATACACCCTCTGTCGCCATCGCTTTTTTGTTGCCTAAACTCCATTGCCTCTCCTCCTCACGAAGCTCTGCTTAAGCTTCTGAAAATGGCGGCACTAAGCCACTTCTCAAATAACCTTGAAGAGGAAGAAGAGGATGAATACATTGACATGGAAGTGAGCTCACGTTCTAAGAACATGGTCTCCAACCCCATAAGCAGAGAGTTCGAGTTCCAAATGTCTTCAGTTTCCATTGAAAAAGAGCCCACAAATTCCCCAGCTGATGAGCTTTTTTACAAGGGGAAACTCCTTCCTCTTCACCTTCCTCCTCGCCTGCAAATGGTGCAAAAATTGCTGCAAAACTCCATTACCGAACCTCACAAGAAAGACATCTCACCTTCTTCCGAGTCTAGTGGAGATCAGCTGGAGTATTCAAATGGCGGAAGTGGTGAAAACCCGAAGAAATCATGGACCAAAAAGCTTAAGCAGATAAAGCAATCCTCCATCGGTTCAAAGCTGAAGAAGGCTTCTAGGGTTTATCTCAGATATTTATTTGGTAATTATAAATCAACAAAGAAAGCTCCATTAGAGCAAGACATGAGTGGAAATGCACATAGAAGATCGTTTTCAATGGCCAGCAAACGCCATTCATCTGGATCTTCAAATGGACAACAGCATTTGCTGGTTCTTAAACGAAGCAGCAGTGTAAACGCAGAGATGGAGAGCCCCATTCAAGGAGCCATTGCACATTGCAAGCAGTCTCAGCAGGCATGGGTTAGGTCAAGAAGAACAGTTAGCGAAGTTGGGGTGTTCTCATTTTCAGTTTCAGACATGAAATGCAGTTGGTGAAGATGAAGAGAGGCCCCACACTTGCAGTTCATCATTTTTGTCTTATGTTTCCCTACTTTCTGATTTTAATTCCACGACAAAAGATTTTCAACAAATATTTCTCCATTCCTCATACCATGGGCCTTATTAGGCCTATAGTCTAATGTTATTGGGTTGTGGCCTGCTTTCGTCGGACCAAGTGAGTGGGTGAAAACTTATTTTCATGCAAATTTATGTTAGGGGGACTCGTTGATTGGATCAATGTAAGTTGTCTGTGCTACAACTTGTTCCGGATAAACCTGTTTGGGTTAAAACATTCCGTGCTCAAATTTTGTGATGAGATTTCTTCTTCTTCTTTTTTAAACATAAATAGGTAAACACCAATACGAAGACTTCGTCGTAATCCTGCTACCATGAATGGCATTTGATTTTTGAACCAAAAAACAAAATATTCCATGAATTCCTCTATTGCCTTGTAGGGTTTGGGCATGAGCTCATATTATACCATCTCTGCATATCATCTTCGACACCTTCATTAGAACCAAGACCAATTGACATTTGACACCTCTATTAGAGCACTTCAATCATGATGAGTCAATCATCACTTGTTAAGCTACCCTTTACTGTCACATCGCCAATTTAAAGGGTCACATTACTCCTCCTAAGGAATAAAGAAGTGACTCATACACCAATAAGATGTGTAACGACCCGATTTTAAGTGGTGAAAAATGCGATTTCGAAATCTCATTTTTGTAAATCGAGTTTGTAAAGGCGAAATATAAAGTTTAATAAAGATATTAAGAAAATATATAGATCAGTTAAGTAATCTAACCGAGAAAATAATTAATTAAAGCTCAAGGATTAAATTGTAAAATTCTAATCGCTATATAGTTTTAATTCAAAAAATGCATGGGGACCTAGATAACAATTACCTAAAGTGCCTAAATGGTTATTAAACCATTATTTTTATGTTGTTAGTGGAGAATGATGATGAAACTACTAAGCTTTCATAATCCCAAATAGTAATTAATATGCTTTAATTAAATGAATTTAGTTAAACTAATTAAGGTTAACTAACCCTAATCTAAGTATATATATTAAGCTAAGTGGAAGGTTTTCATCTTCTTTCTTTAATTCAAACCGTACAAGCTTACGAAGAAAGAAGAAAACTCAAGCTTGGTTCAAAAATTCGGCTATTAAATTGTATAAGGTAATTAAGCTAAATTCATGAAATTTTTATTTAGCTAGCCCATGTATAAATTTGTTCAATTGTTAAGTTCTTAGCAAGTTACTGTTATAGAGAAATTGACTAAATAGGCTTGAATTTGATAGTTAATAAGCTTAGATCATGATAAGGACTAAATTGGAAATCTAATTAAGCTTGCTAGGTAACTTTGTAACATTAGGGACTAAATTGAATAAATTGAATAAATTGAATAAATTGAATAAATTGAAAAATTTCATGAAATTATGTTATATATAAGAAGTATAAGGCCCTAATGAAACAATGTGAAATCGATTTTAATCCGATGTTAGATATTGGAAAATATGTGTATCTCGAATATAGAAACTAAATTGAATAAAATGAAAAATATGTTTGGTTATGTATTTGAATTTTAATTGGATGTAAATTGATGTTGTTTCTATTATTGAATTATCAAATATAGCTAAAGATGAAGTCAGACTATCACGAGGGAAAGGAAAGTTAAGAGTCATTGACGAATACGACAATTTCGGTTTGTACTTTTATTATTCGAGTTCAATATATATATGCATGATTGTTGCATATTAACTATTAAGGTAAGACTATTACTGTAACATTCCTAGCTTATCCCGATTGTCGGGATTGAGCTACAGAATGATACAATACAAAACGAGATAGTTTTAGACATTCAACGGATAAATTGAATCAAAAAGCATTACCATCATATGAGTCATTCAGTACAAATTAAAATTTTCCCGAGCTTTATACGAGATTTCGTAAGCTCAAACATTGACTCGAAATCTAATAAGAACCAAACTACAAAGATTTCAAAAGTTCAGAATGACATCGTGATGTGAGGGAGTTCCTCATCGTGGCGTCGACAAAATAGTTTGTCACATCACGATGTAAGTCCGTTCGACGTTGTGATGTCACTCATTGTTTGGCCTTGTTGAAATGACGAGGTTTCTCGTCTCAACGTGACATTACAGGCCTTTTCTCGTCGGGACGATCACCATACAGTGTTGCGACGTGAATCCTGTTTTTGGTATTTTAAGGTCATTTAACACTTATTTCATATCATCTTTCAAAATAGCCAAAGGGTTGCATTAAACACAACCTATACCTGCTCCAAACATATCAAATTCATACTAAACACACCATTTGAACATATTTTTGAACATCTCAACCAATATGCCACAATTGGCACCAATTCGCAACAAAGATACATGAATCAATCCAAACCATTCCACCTATTTATACCATGTCATATCACTTATCCATTCAAAACAACAAGTTAAATCAAGCATTCCAAACTCATTATAAATACATATCCATATATGCATATTAATATACCAACACTTTGAACATGGGCAAATTAACATCATCATAAGTGCTCAAAATCAACTATGCCTCAAACATGTTTAACATTACAAACAACTTGACACTCCTAAGTACATGCCACATATAACTGAGCTCAAAATGATTAAAAGGCTACCAAAACGAGAGATGGATAGTGTAAGCTCCAAAGTGATCTAACCGTCATACTCCACGGTCAGAAATCTACAATAAGTCAAATCAACAGTAAGTATATCAAATACTTAGTAAGTTCATATGAGATTTAACTAAAATTACCTAAGTATTATATCATTTAATCAATAGGAATTCAAAGATGCGTAACGTTATAATCCTTTGATATCTGTAAAACTATTTGTACAATTTCACAAAACCATCATGAAATTTACATATTAGTACAATAATCTCAAAGTGTTTAGAGCACATATATATACCATATAGTGCTATACCATTTCAACTGATACGATATTAAAACCATGTCAACCAAGTTTCTTATTAGATTTTTCAACCATTTCTTTTATCAATTCGTCTATATCTTTGCCGGAGAACTATGATAATTTAGTTTCAGATATTCAGGATTGAATTGCTCACACAAGCGATAACATATAATTTGCTCACACAAGTTGTATAACTCAGGTTTGCTCACACAAGTTGTAGAGAACCTGCAACATATGCTGGATCTCAGTCATCGATAACTAATTCCCTAACCAGTACCCAATATGTATCATTTGGGTCTTCTCTCATAAGTTGTAGGTCAGGATTGTTATGTTAACTCTATATGATGTTGCTCGTACAAGCTGTAGAAAATACACAACATATACTAGATCTTAACCATTGATAAAGTAGTCCCTGATTAGCACCCAATTCCTTTAAAACGGTAACGAGTTTGCTATTCGTATTGTAACATTTACTAAATTCTGATGGCATTGTTCTATATACTTTCATTTTGATATCTCTAATATAATCATTTATACATATCGCTTTACTATATAAATATTTCATAACCATCAATTGCCACATATTTATTAAAAATATTCTATATTACATACTTTGCAATTTAATCCACGTAGTGTTACAACTTAACATTTCCACAACAATTCAACTAAAAACAAGATATTATAATTTTTAAATAATTAAAATTAACATAATAAGTTCTATATGAACTTGCCTGGAAAAAGCGAAAACTGAAAAGGTGTTAGGGACTAATCCATAATTTTCCCTTTTTTTGTGAATATCCTCTGATTGGTTTAAATCTCGATCTAAACCATAATATAATTCAATTATCAATTCAAAACATCATTTAACAACACACTAAACTATATATCTGTTCAATTCCATTGATCAGATATTCCCTAAAGTTTTTCATTTTATTCAATTTAGTCCCTAAAATCGAAATTGTTATAAATTTGAAATTTGAGCTTCAATTTTAAAACCAATCTCAATCTCATCCTTCTACAGACCTCAACAACCTATATTTATAGAAATTTTATGCTAAAATTGAAATTATTGCACTTAAGTCCCTATGTTAAAATTTACTCATTTTTCTTTACAAACTAGTCCCTTTTCATAGCTAAGCTCAAAACCTATCAATTTAGTACCAAAAATTTCAAGATTCAACAATGGAAACTTTTGTAAACTTTAACAATTTTACAAATTGATCCACGGGTTAGCTAAATCAAGCTCCCAGGATCTCAAAAACATAAAAATTACAAGAAAATGACTTAAATTGCCTTAGAAATTGAAAGACCTAAGCTTGGACAATGGCAACCCTATTTCCTCTTCTTTGAATTGGTTTTGGGAAGAAAGAGAGTGTGTCTTTCATTTCCTTTTTATTTTTCTTTTTATACCAAGTTTAACTATTAATTAGCCTCAATTAGCAGCATTATTAATCTTTAATTATTGAAAGATAAGTATGTTTAACTTAACTTTGTGGAAACATACATCATCCTTCACCAACCATCAAAGCAAAAAAGTCTAATTGCTAAATTAGTCCATTAACTAATGAAAGTTTAGGTGGATCTTAAAGTCCCGAGAAGTGATTTAGCATCTAATCCGTAGCTTTCGACTCAACAAGTTTATAAAGTTTCCTTATGTTCTCGGTAGATGGCATGTACCTATGTTTTGAGTCACTTTTGTATCATAAATGGTCACTTTGGAACATTAGTAGCTAATGTTAACTTGAATTAAGCATTTGGTTGTACATAGAGGTGCTCATGGTAGGCGGCTGGGCAAACTGACCCACCGAAATATGGGAGGGTTTGGGTAAAAATATAGGCCCGAAATATGGGCTTGGGCAAAAAAATGAGGCCCAATGTGTGGACCTCGAACCTTCTTTTATGGCGGGCCCAACTGCCCCTACTGAATATAATAAATATATATTTTATTTTTAATTTTAAAATATTTTAAAATACTTTTTAAAAATTTTTATTTTTAAAATAAAATTTTAGTGTTTTATTAAAAATAGGTCGGTAGGGCAGCTCAAGCTTAGGAATTTTTTCAGTGGGCTGGACAAAATCTCAGGCCCATATTTCTGGCCGGGTCAGGCCCGGGCCTAGGATTTGGGCCGAAATTTTTTTCTAGGCCCAACCCATGAGCACATCTAGTTGTACATTATGTATGTAAATGGTATAATATGGTAAGAATGATTCAAATGTTGTAATTGGTAAATTGTTTAGGTGATTGTGAATCAGCGTCATATGGACCTTGTGAAAACAAAATATCTCGTCGCGCTGTTGGGTCCTTAATTTCATGACGAGAAATGGACAGTGAGTTACGTCGCAACCTAGAACCCCCCAAAGTCATGAAATTAACCCCATAGTTTGAATTTTTTTTATTTTGGTCCTTATTCAACCTCAAGTGATCAAAAGAGCTTCCGTAAGCTTATTTTAACCTTGGAATTGATTATATAACATGTTATAATGAAGTATTGAATAAAATAGTATGTATAAATTGTTACATTAAATTGTATTGAGATCATAGTTGCTTCGAAAACAAATGTGGCATCCAGTAACTCAGACCCGGCGATCGGGTCAGGTATGGAATGTTTCAAGATGTCAACACGTGACATTCCAAACGTCTCATATGAAATCCTTCTCACCTCAATAGAAAATGGGGATACAAAAAAACTCCTTATCTCTTTTTCCCTTGAACAATCTCTCTTTTTCACTCTTCTC
The DNA here is from genome assembly GCF_025698545.1 of Gossypium raimondii. Taxonomy (NCBI): domain Eukaryota; kingdom Viridiplantae; phylum Streptophyta; class Magnoliopsida; order Malvales; family Malvaceae; genus Gossypium; species Gossypium raimondii. The sequence continues at coordinate 40,765,708 of NC_068568.1, read as the reverse complement.
GCATGACACCTTTAACCTAGTGATGGCTTTCCACATTGTTAATTCTTAGTATCAACAATTGGTACAGTGAGCGTGGACGTTCATGGCTCACAAGCTTCAGATACCTTTGGCGTTAGGGAGGTGAATCCCCATCTTGAAAAGTAAAAACCATAAGAAATCCCACCCAAGACCAATCCTAAACTAGCACCAGGAAAACAACTTAGAATCCATTATACGCATATATTATCAGTTTCCACTATTTTGGTATTACAACCAATATCCCTAAAGTCACTCCAATGCCCCACAAAGTAACCAAACCTCTTAAAATATTCACTCAAGCTCCCAATAGTTTAAAAAAATGTAGGAAAAAATAAAGGTGTTCGAGGAGTAGTTGTCATCACAATAAAGAATCAACCAAGAACGACAAAGACTTTTCCAAGAGAAATATAAACGCCAGTGCCAAATAGATCAACGGAATGAAAAAAATGAAAAGGTTATTGAAGAGCTAAGAGCCACTAAAAATGGTTAGCAGCAGAGTCCTCGAGAGTAGGAAGATAAGACTGTACAATCATCTCATGAAGGACAACATAGACTGCGACATGAAAATTATGTGGTGAACCAGTGGCAAGAACAAATTCGCTATGAGAATGAGAATACATTTGAAGAAAGGATACTTTTGAAGAATTCTACAAAGGGGAATCAGTCGACTTACCCTAGAATTATTCAAACGAATCCTTAGCATCAAAAGTGTTTTTACACCACGTACCCCAAACGTTCAAGTTTCCCAAGGTGAATTATGGTGGTCGTGGTAACCTACAAGGCTATTTGGAATACTACAAAAATTATATGAACATTTTTAGTACCTTAGATAAAGTTAAATGTTGAGCATTTTCCATTACTCTCAAGGACTCTGCTAATGTTTGGTATTTATCACTTTAAAAAAAACTCTATTTGAGCATTTGAACATTAGTCGATTTGTTTACAAGCAGTTTCTTGGCTAACAAGATACTGCAACAATCTACAAATTATCTCATGTCAACCAAAAAACAAGAAGATGAAACCCTTTGAGAATTCATCTACAGGTTTAATGTTGTGACAATGATAACAAATAGGGGTGTCAGATGACTTCACTATCCAAGCATTCGTGTCAAGTACAAGCTACGAGTTTTTGAAGTATGATTTAATCAGTAAGCCACCTACTAGATTATCCTCCCTCCACGAGATGGCGTACAAGTTTGTAAAAAGTGATGAAATCCAAAAAGTTCATGCTCAGGCACATGCCAAATATTTTAATAGTTAGTGTCGAGGAAGGTCACTGCTTAACGATCGACATATAATAAACTCTATAAGCGAAACACATAGGGGACAAACAATCTTACAGCCCTAGAAATCTTTGCGTTACCAAATGTCCATTAGAGATTGCAGGTAGTATCTAAAAAGTTAAAGCCAACAAGGCAAAGCCTCATATAGTAGGTTTTATTTTTACCATAATTTGACTTGTAACGCCCCAAAATTTCCTATACAATATTTGGTACTGTTTTGAGATCGTGCTCAATGAACTTTTAGGAAAATATGGAAATGAGTAAGATAAAGAGAATTCATAAGGAATTAAATTGATATTGAATATGGAAATTGATGTAGAAAATTGTAAATGTCAAAATGTGGAAAACTAACCAAATTGTAAATTTTGAGAAGTTGGAGGACAAATGCATTTCGACCAAATCAAGAAAATATGAGGTATTGATGATTATTTGGCATGAGAATGACTTGAAATATGAATTAGTACAATGGAAATCACTTTTGGACTAAATTTGAAAAGATTGGAAAGTATAATGACCAACTTGCAACTTTTCCATTTTCACTGTTGAAAGGGAATAAGTGTAATTTTGACCATCCATGGACATATATTAGAGAGAAAATATGATTTATGAAGGTTTAATTTGATAAGTGTCAAATTTGTTGTAAAGGAAATGTAATAAGTGGTAAAAAAGGGTTAAAATGCAAATTTTCCACATAAGGGCATTTTGGTTATTTCATCTAAAATTTGTATTGAAAATATTTTTTTGTTGAGATATTCTCTAATTGGGTCATTCTAATTCTCTATATTTTTCAACTTTTGAATTATCAATTTTGACATTAATGATAGTTGTTAATTCACTAACTAGATTTTTAGTGAAAATAACAAGCTCGACATGACATTACACGTATGATAATATGTTTGCCACATCAGATTTACGAAATAGCAGAGCTTAACTTAATGAATTTAACAGTTATTGTTTGGTGAGAACTAAAATTTTAAATTTTGAAAAATACAAGGGTAAAAAATGACCAAATTAAAGTACATGAACTAACTTCACAACTTTTGTAAAGCATTAGAAGTAATAGTAAAATTTAACCTGTAAAACTGAACGTCGATAATGACAATATAGAACAATCGCAAAGCAAAAAGAAAGAAAAATAAGAACACACATATTTTACATGGAAACCCTTTCGGGGAAAAACCACGGGCAGAAGAGAAGAAAATTCACTAATGTTGAAATTCGAATGATACAAGAGGAGTTTCAGCTATATCTATTTAAAGGTTAAAAAAACTCATTCTAATCAATGTCAAATAGATGAAGTGTAGAAAGGTTGAAAAATATTATTCTATTCAATGTCAAACAAAAGAAGTATAATTCTATATGGATTTTACTTTACTTTTATTTTATCTTACCACTGTATTTTATTTTAATAAGGATTTGGGTCACTCAACTCTAACAATCTCCACCTTGACACAAGTTCTCAACGAACAAGTTCTTCACCTCGAAATCTCAATGAACAAGTTCTCCACCTCTTCCATGAAACCCCTTAAGGGGTATTCTTCAACAATAAACATCAACCAAGCCCAAACAATACTCAAACTTGGTTATAGGAAATGACTTAGTCATCATATCTACAGGATTTTCATAAGTACTAACTTTGCTCTCAAAAATATCTCCACGAGCAATAATATCATTCACAAAATGATATTGAACATCAATATGCTTTGTTCTCTCATGAAACATTTGATTTTTCGTAAGGAAGATGACACTCTAACTATCACAAAACACTGTATTGATCTAAAGGTCTTTACTGAGTTCACCAAAGAGTCCCTTTAACCAAATATCTTCTTTACAAGCCTTAGTAATAGCTATGTACTCAACGTGAGTAGTAGAAAAAACAACTGTAGTTTACAAAGTGGCTTTCAAAATGATTGTGCAACCCCCAATAGTAAAGACATACCCTGTGAATGATCTTTTTTATCAAGGTCTCCAGCAAAATCAGAATCAACATACTCAATGACTCCATCTCTAGTTTTTCTAAACTGCAAGCAAACATCAGTAGTACTTTGTAAGTATATAAAAATCCACTGAATTGCTTTCTAGTGTTGTTTATTAGGATTAGCCATGTATTTACTAACTGCACTAACTACATATGATAAATTTGGATGTAAGCAAACCATAACATACATAAGAGATCCCACTACACTAGAATATAGAACATGTGACATGTAGTCAATCCCATCATTTAATCACGGAGACAAAGCCGATGAAAGTCTGAAGTGGGTTGTTAATGGAGTACTAACAGGCTTCGCACTTTGCATATTGAACTTATAAAGAACTTTCTCAATGTACCCTTTCTGACTTAGGTACAATTTACATTTTTTTTTATCTCTGAGAATCTCCATCCCAAGTATCTTTTTTACTGCTCCCAAATCTTTTATTTCAATTTCTTTACTAAGTTAGGCTTTTACCTTTCTTATCTCTCATTTATCTTTGACTGCTATCAACATGTCATCAACATAAAGGAGTAGATATACAAATGAACTATCATTGTTTTTCTTAAAATAAACACAACTGTCAAAACTACTTCTTTTGAAATCATGAGTAGTCATAAATGAATCAAACCTCTTATACCACTGCCTTGGTGACTATTTCAGACCATAAAGGGACTTTTTCAACAAGCAAGCATAGTTCTTATTTTCTAGGATTGTAAAACCCTCTAGTTGTTGCATGTAAATATCTTTCTTAAGTTCTCCATGCAAGAACTTTGTTTTTACATCTAACTACTCAAGCTCCAAATCATACATGGCCACAATACCAAATGTAACCAATTGTAAAATCAACTTACTTTCATCATGCTAACATGTTCAGAATTACTTCCATGGCAACTTGAGCTCTTATGGGTTTGGAAACCAAATTAAGTCCTCTCGGATGTTTTATTTAGTTAAATATGCATGTTACTGATCATATTAGACTAAGGATTCCTTAGCAATTATGCAAGGATACAGGGATATTGATGTTTGCAATAGTTTAATTACATAAATCTAAAAACCATGCAAGATAATAAAATTAACTAAAGATATTATGAACCTTAACTTAGTCGATTTTAATGACCTAAATTAAGCATTGCACTTTTCAATTATGCGTCTACTAGTCGTTGTCTAGTTAAGATCGCTCAGCTAATCTGAGTGCACCCAATCATGTATGAATGAAATACATCATGATATTAATTGAAAACATAATCGACTGAGGCACAAAATATGTTAACATGAATTAAATAAATCTCATTAAATTAATATAATCATCCTAGCAGATAGGAATTAAAACTTCATAGTTGATGTCAAAAACATAAAATACAAAGTAAACATGTTTAAAATAAATGAAAAGAGGAAAGAGTTTACTCAGTTCAGCAGCCTTTCGGATCTATTCTAATTGATGTACTCAACTCTACTCAGTTTAGCAGCCTTTCGGATCTATTCTGACTAAAGCACTCATCCGTTTTGATTAAAGCTTCTTTTGCTAAGGGTTTAGAAGGTAGCTGACTAAAGAGTGCCTTTGAAAAAGCTTTTGAGGCTAAAGAACAGATAGGGGATGGGCGGCTATGCAAGGGAAAAAGGGAAAAAAATTGAGAGAAAACTAATATAAGTGAGAGATGAATGTTGAGTGATGAGGGATGATGGAAAAGTGAGGAATGGCAAGGTACTTATAGGTGAAGATAAAGGTTTAATTTTACTAAAAGTAGGTTTAAATTTCCTTCCTTCCCTCTCTTATGTGGTCGACCATGCTTTAAGGAAAAGGGATGACCAAGTCTTCTCAATTTGAATTCGAATTTCAACCTAAAAATAGCTATAGAGTGGACGATTTCAACAAAGAAGTTGTTGGACTGAATTTTGATTATTTTCCAACTGTAGGGACCTTCAATTAAATATCCCAAAACAAATTTTGGGCAGCCAACATCAAGTTCCGAAATTGGGCTTTTAATTCCCCTTGTTGGACGGTTTTTTTAGTCAAATACCTTAGTAGTAGACCTGTCCATGGGCTGGGCGGCCCGGCCCCGACGGCCCGCCCAAAATATGGGAGGGTTTGGGTAAAAATATAGGCCCGAAATATGGGCTTGGGCAAAAATTTAGGCCCGTTTAAAAAATGGGTCGGCCTCTGCAAGTTTTTTGGCTTCAGGCTACCTACCCTACCAAAAAATATTAAATATATATTTTTATTTTTAAAATATAATAGTTTTTATTTTAAGTTTATTTACTTTCATTTCCTTGACTAGTGTTACAAAATAATAATAATAAAACATCAAGTTTGTTTTACTAATCAAATGTTAGATTTTGTTACAACAATTAATACAATTAATAATTTGATAAATTTACTAATCAAATGTTAGATTTTATTACAACAATTAATACAATTAATAATTTGATAAATTTACTAATCAAATGTTAGATTTTATTACAACAATTAATACAATTAACAATTAATAATTTGATAATTTTACTAACAATTAATTTTAATAACAATTAGTTTTAATTTTATTAAAAATAATTTTAATTTTAATTAAAACGGGCCGGCGAGGTAGGGCCGGAACTCGGCCCCATATTTTTTCTCCTGGCCGGGCCTGGGTAAAATCTCAGGCCCATATTTCGGGCCCGGCCGGGCCCGGGCCTAGTAAACGGGCTGAAATTTGTTTATAGGCCCGGCCAATGGACAGGTCTACTTAGTAGACATGTCCATCTTTTATCACCTTTTTTACTGGGTTAAGTAGTCAACCCCATGCCCAAAATTACACGGTCTTGCCGTCCACATGGATAATTTGTGCATGACCATATTTTATTTATTTATGTCTCTAATAGCCTACCTACATAGTGAAAATACATACATTAATAAATTAACATGATTTAATATAAAATATGTATGAAAATCATGTAATTAAGCATAATTTCACATACTTTCCAAATTCATGTCTAAAATTACTAATTAAGTAAAATTCATTTATTTTAATAATAATTACTCGAGATAAGCATAATAATTAAGTAAAAAGGTGGTAAAAATATATAGAAAAACCCTATATAATTTCGAGTTTACACCAAACAAGACTCGAATCAAACTATGCTTAACAACTGGAGAAAACACATATGTGAAGTCTACACCTAGAATCTAACTGTAACCTTTTGCAACTAGTCTTGCTTTATATCTGGGTTCTTCAACTCCTGGAGTCTCTTCTTTTTTCTTGAACACCCATTTACAACGAACAACCTTTTTACCCATAGGGAGCTTCACTAGGTCTCATGTTCTATTCTTATGGAGTGATTCCATCTCTTCTTGCATGGAAAACATCTATTTTCCTGAATTTTCACAGCTAACTGCCTCTGAATAAGTAGGATCAGCCTTGACGTACCTTTTTGGAGGTTTAATTTCTCTTTTAGGTCTATTCTTGAAAATAAAATATTATGGTGGTAATTGTGGTGAAGAAGCAACTCTATTCTGATTTTTTGTTTTAACCTGAGAAATAGACACTGTTGTAGATCTTAGATCAATCTGAAGCTCCACCTACTTCACATGTGTGTTTGAACTTTACTAGTCTTTATTGGAAGAGTCTTTAAGAGGTAAGTTAGGTAGCATAGTAGTTTCATTAAAAATATCATCTTTACTAATTACAACTTTCCTCATTTCAGGACACCATAACTTATACCCTTTAACACCTACCTTATAACTAAGAAAAACACATTTAATAGATCTAGGCTTAAATTTTCCATTATCAACATGAGCATACGCGGGACACCCAAAAATCTTCAAATCAGAATAATTAGCAAGATTATCAGACCATACCTCTTGCGGAGTCTTTTCCTTATTGGTAATGGACGGAGACTGGCTAATCAAAAAACATGCAGTAGAGGTTGCTTCAGCTTAAAACGGCTTTAGTAAATAAGCATTCGACAACATACATCGAACATTTTTCATGATTTTTCTATTCATTCATTCTGCAACGCCATTTTACTGTGGAGTATGATGAACTGTCAAGTGTCTCACGATCCCTTCTAATTTTTACAATTCATTAAACACATCAGAACAGAATTCCAAGCCATCATCTGTGCGGAGATGTTTCATTTGTTTTTCTTTTTACTTCTTGATCATAGTTTTTCAAATCTTAAATACGAAAAACACATCACTTTTCTACTTCAAGAAGAATGCCCAAACTTTTCTGAAAAAATCATCAATGATCGTCAGCATATAATTAACGGCACCTTTCGAAAGCACTCTGGATGGTCCCCAAAGATCAGAATGAATAATCCAACATTCCTTTCATGTTATGGATTCCTCTGGTGAATCGAGCACTCTTTTGCTTCCCAAAAATGTAGTGCTCACAAAACTTTAGTTTGCTAATGCCTTGTCCATCAAGAAGTTCTATTTTTCTTAATTTTGTCATGTCGTTCTCACTCATATTCCCTAGACTCATATGCCAAAGTCTAGTAACATCATCTTTTGACAAGGAAGAGAAAGTGATGGCTGCATCACTAGTAACAGTAGAACCTTGCAAAACATATAACTTGGCAGTCTTTCTCTGCCCTTTCATCACAACGAGGGAACCCTTGCTAATCTTCAAAACCCCACTTTCAACTATGTACTTGTGCCCTTTTGAATCAAGAGTACTCAACGAAATCAAACTCATCTTCAATTCTGGTACATGTCGTAAGCCACTAAGTGTTCTGACGACTCCATCAAACATCTTAATTTTGATCGTGTCAATATTTGTGATTTTACATGAAGCATTATTTCCATCAAAACAACACCTTTAGAAACTGTTTCATATGTTGTAAACTAATCCCAATTATGACTCATATAGAAGGTGCAACTAGAATCGAGGATTCACTCATCGCTCACTTTAGAGTTGTTGACAGAAGCAACTAGGAGTTCACCATTGCTGTAGTCTTCTACAACATCAGCTTCACCAGATTGTTCTAGTTGTTTTCCCTTTTGATTCGTAGTCTCCCTTTTGATCTTGTTCTGTAACTTATAGCACTCAGATTTAATGTTCCCTTTCTTCCTACAGAAGTTATAGGTTTTACCTTTGTTTAAAGATCTCGATCTAACCTTAGATTTACTGTAAGAATTTCGTTCTTGTGTCCTTCCACGATTACCACCAGTATTTTGTTCTTGTCTCTCATGAACAATGAGACTCTTTCCTTGAGAGTCAGATCTAACCACAAGATGTTTCATCTTGTCATACGAGGTTAATGAAGCATAGACTTCATCAACTATGAGAGATTCACGACTATAAAAAATCGTATCTCTAAATGTTGAATAAAACGGTGGCAACGAATAAAGTAGAATTAACCTTAAATATTTTTATCATACCGAACCTCTATGGCCTTTAGATCTGAGAGAATTTATTTAAACACAGTTAAGTGTTCGTGCACAGATGCATCTTCCTTCAAATGATGAGCATAAAGACGCTGCTTCATATGCAACTTGCTAATTAGAGTTTTCGACATGCATAGCTACTGCAGCTTTGCCCATAATGCAGCAGTGGTCTTCTCCTTCATCACGTCCTGTAAAATTTCATTTGACAGATGCATATGTAATTGTGTCAAAGCATTTCGATCTTTACGCTTCTTCTTTTCCTCCGTCAATGTCGAAGGTATCTTATCTATCCCTAGTAGGACATCCTTCAAATCCATCTGCACAAGAATTGTCTGCATCTTTATCTTCCATAACGTGAATCTAGTGTTGCGATCCAACAACGAAATATTTTACTTCAGTGTCGCCATTACCGTGATCGAGACAAGCAACTCGAAAAGCTCTTGATACTAGTTTGTAAAAACTGAACATCGATAATGACAATATAGAACGATCGCAAAGCAAAAATAAAGAAAAATAAGAACACACAGATTTTACGTAGAAATCCTTTCGGAAAAAAAAACCACGAGCAAGGAGAAGGAAATTCACTAATGTTGAAATTCGAATGATACAAGAGGAGTTTCAACTACATCTATTTAAAGGTTGAAAAATCTTATTCTAATTAATGTCAAATAAAAGAAATATAATTCTATATGAATTTTAAATATAATTCTATATGAATTTTACTTTTATTTTATTTTATTTTACCACTATATTTTATTTTAATAAAATTCAGGTCACTCAACTCTAATATAACTAAACAAAATCATAAAGTAATACATTTTTGTAAATAGAGTTGTTTTTCTAAGTATGTCGGCAAGGATATAAAGCTAATTATTGTCAATACATGAAACCCTATCTAATAACTCTCTTTTAGTTTTAATTAAACATGTATTATTAATTATTTTCTGAATACATATTTTAATTCGTCAGATTATTTTATGCGTTCCAGCAGCCTCCGTTAAATAATTTTAATTTGGAAAGTATTTCTTCTCTATTAATTTATTTAGCATAAGCATACTAAGATTATATTCAACAACCACGAATATTGGTTTTGTTATGAAAAGGAATTTTTTATTAGAAAAATATCTTTAAATATATGAAAATTTTGAGCACCCAAAAGTTGGAGTTGGGGGTGGTTGTTGCAGCATTTATTACTCAAGCCGACATTCTTGCTTCCGCTTTGTTCGCTCCCGCTCATGTAGATGCTTCCCCTAAGGCAGAATGCTCCCCTACTCATGCATTTTTACATCCCACAACTTTGATAAATAGCTATTATGCACTCTTTCAAGGGTGGCTGATTCTAGGCAAACCTCCCGGCTGTCTACTTATAAAACAATCCCATTTTACCTCTCTTTAATATTTACTCACACCCACTGGGCACAAAATGTTTGTTTAATTTCAGGAATCATTGTTCCTTTTGTGCCAAAAAACAGTTTAACCCTACATTTTCAAGGCGCAGTTAAAAATCCTCCACAATGCTGACTGGCCCACCACATCTGAATTCGTATCGGCTTATGAACAACCACCACCGGCATTCCAAATGAAGCCTTCCTCATTTAAATCCCATCTTCTATGTAATTGGACTCCCTTCCCGTTTTCGAAATCAGAGAGCATAAATCCGATCAACTTCAACTTCGGAATTACTCGCGTCCGAACGATGCCAAGAGTTGGATCCACTCCTCCTCGAATTCTTTACCCTCTTCCTTCTACTCCTCTTTGATTTCACTACATAGTAAGTCATGGTGCCGATAACCCCACCCATTACCATACCCCCTACCACGCTAACCAAAATCGCAGCCCACTCGTGTTTCCGCCCAACCACTATATACGAGGAGGCCATAAAAGCAACCGAAGTACAGACCGAAGCCAACCACATCAACTTGTTAATCACTTCCACGACCTGTTTCTCCGCTTTTGTTTCACCTCTAACCAACGTAATTTGTACCACCACAACCGCCAAAGACGTGAAGAGAGCAATAGCATTGAAGATGAAGAAAATCTTGAAAGAACAAGAGCTTGCCACCACAGCGACTCCACTATCTTGATCCCCTCCTGGCACAGTAAATATAGCAGCGAAAGCAACTGTTGCGAATAGAACAGCCACTACAGTCACTGAATTCGTGGCATTGTTAATTCCTTCCCGGTGGAGTTTTCTGAGTTCCTTCGAGATATTATGAACATTTTTGTTGGTTTTTCTGGTTTGTTCGAGCTGTGTGTGGACATCTTTCTTAATTTGTGTCACCGTCAGCCTCAACTCATCTCTCGGTTGATTCAGTTCGTTAGCTCGGAGAGCACCACAACGACAAAGGCAGCTCTTTATATCCGAGGATTCTGCAGAGAGGGGAAGCCCCTCAGCTATGTCCAGGGCTGTTTTATGGTCTCGGTTGGGTGCATTGACATTTGTATCGGGTAGGCGCAACAACTCACTTACTATCTGCAAAGAAATCAGAAGATTCAATTAGACAAACCGATTACAGAAAATTGCATGGAATGTCACAAAATATACAAAATCATGGGTACCATTTACTAGATCTAATGAAATTGGAATGTCACAAAATACATTTTTCGGAAGATCTCGGAATCTCGAGGGATATTTGTACCTCAGCTCTCTTTTTCCGAGTGGCTACATGCAATGCTGTGTTCCCAAACTTGTCCGGAAGCATCACAATAGCAGCTTCTGCCTCGAGAAGCAACTTCACAACCTCACAGCTCTGTCCTTTAACAGCCATGTGCAATGCAGTCTGTCCTTTCTTGTCGGTTCTTCTTGCCAATTGAGGATATTTGCATAGCAAAGTTTTTACGACATCAACATGCCCTTGTCGAGCAGCTAGATGTAATGCGTTTTTCCCATTTGATCTTGTACTCTCTAGCAAGCCACCATCCCTCAATAACAGCTCATTGACTACCGCCGTATGCCCTTTGGTAGCTGCAGAGACAAGGGGGTTCGCATTCGATGGCCCAAAAGTCTGGCACAGACTAGGGTCATGATCTAGCAGCACTTGGACAATAGCTGCACAGGAAGAACCCGGGTTAGCGTTCCATCCTACTGCAAATCAATACTGCAGGCATTCATTTATTCACTATTTAGAGTCCATATCATAGACAAACAAAATGATGAAAGTTGTCCTGAAGGTTGAGAAATGATAGTGCCTCATCATAACATTCATAACATAAGGGTGCAGCAGACTGTTCCCGGAGGAAGTTATATAGTAAGGCACAAAATACGGTGCCTCAAAACATTTCTCGAGCAAGTGCACATCAATATACTGAAGTTAACCCTATGATTTTAACAATTTCTGTTCCCTAATAATTAATGAAGTGAATAAACTACTAGATAGATTAAAGATGACATTAGTTGAAGGCAATCTAGTAAAAGCAACCCCTATTTTTTTTGTTTTTAATTTAGCCCTCTTGTTTTCCTACATTTTCTGAGCTATCTAACGTAACAGAATAGTCAAAATTGTTCACTAGTCTTCGCCCACATATACGGTTTAAGAACTCGAACAACCAATAAAAGAAAATCACCATAAGCAAAATCACATAACGAAAAGCTCAAGATCATTACCATGGTGCCCTTGACTCGCAGCAATATGCAAGGGATCAAACCCAGTTTTATTCTTCTTAGTCACAGTCTCTTTATTAGAGTATTTTAACAACTCCTTGACAACATCAAGATATCCTTTATCGGCAGCAGTAAACAAGGCTGTCTCACCCAATTCATTTATTTCATTCACCACACTTGCTTGAATCTCGGAGACCTCCATGTCGAGATCTTCCCCACTTGCAGTCCTCATCATCTGCAAATCAATATCTGCAAGAATCTGCTTTACAGATGCCAGGTCACCACGCTGTGCTGCCAAGTGCAGCTCAGTGTCATTATGGCGACCTGTTACCTGCTTCACATATTTCCTTTTGCCAGCCTGATCAATGCGCTTGCCAGAATTCGATAGCACCAGAGCTGGGGCTGTTGCTGTAGATGATGGTGATGGTGTTACCGAGGGTTCGGCAGTGCCGGAACTGGAACTGGAGAGGCTACTAGACATCCTGTCAATCCGCTTGCTGGAATTCGATAGGACCAAAGCTGGGGCCTTTACTGTTGAGGACGGTGATGGTGTTGCCGAGTTGATACTTGAACTGGAGAGGCTGCTCGCCATCCTATCAATACACTTTGCGGAACTCGGTAGGATCAGGGTCGGAGCTGTTGAAGTCAACGATGGGGATGGCATTTTTGACGCTTCAATGACTGGATTCCAACTTGGCTGTGGAGTACCTAGTCCTTCCTCTAGATCCATTTCTCCACCTAAACAATCAATCATCAATTCCAATAATTCTTAAACAAACCACAATTTTTTCATAATCCTTCATAGAAATGATATAATTAACCCCATCAACCAAAAACGCAACAAACATTAACTTCTTCAGCTTCTACCAAAGAAGCAATCAAAAAAATTAAGTCACTTTCCACTACTTCATCTTAATTCATAATTTCAAAATAAAACTAGGAAAAATTTTCAAAAAAAAGAACCCTAATTCCCATCAAAGTCTCATCTCTGTTTTCTAATTAAGCTCCAACGGATGAAGATATGAACTGTATTTTTGGATCAAACAAGATCTGAACTTGATAGCTAAAACTATATTGTCTATGTTCAATAGTACTCAAATATTCTTTCAGACAGTCAATTTAAGCTAAAATTCAATTAAAAAAAGATTAAAAGGAACATCTTTTTTCAGCTGAATTAAGCTCATTTTCTATTTTTAAAAATAAATTTAAGCATTTAGAAGAAAGAATCAGTTACCCAGAATCAAAAAGTTAACTTTTAAGCTAAAGGAAGAAACTTTGTAACAAAAAAGTAAGAAAAAAATAGACAGAAATAATGATGTAAAATTAAAGATGGATGAAAGGAGAGTCAACTGGGTTACCTTGTTGGATTGAAGAAGAGGCCATGGGTGTAACAGAGATGAAGCAAAGCTGAGAATAGCAAATAAAAACAGGAATCGGCCCTTCCTTATTTATGTAGCCTCTGGTTGTTTAATAAGCAAAGATCATTTTTTTGGGGTTTTCCTTTTCACATCAAATTTAACTCGTTTTTGTTGAAATTAGATTTAGTAATGTTAGATACCATATAGAAAAGGCAAGTATTGATAGTACGAAAAAGAATCAAAATTAATTTTTACTATTTAATTTTAATTAGGAAGGCAACAAAAGAGAAAACGGATACCAATATTCTAATTAGTTCACCAATTAGGGTTTGAATTTGTCATTTATACATAAAATTATTGAGATGAAGATTGATTCATGCATCTACCCAATCAATCACATTCATTTGATGTGATGTGATGTACTGATATTTTGAAATATGTATAATCATCTTAAGTTGTAATATGCTCTATTTTTTTATTTCGTCAATTTGAAATTTCTGTCTCTATGTTTAGTTTTAGAAATTTAGAAGAATTTAAAAATTTAGATGTAATAGTTACGGCTGTTAGAATTTCTTTTAATAAATTTATTGGTGTGAAATTTTGAAATAAAAAATATTTATTAATAATTATATAATAGTAAAATTAATATTAAAATATTGATTAAGATTTATTTTAAAAATTCATTTAAACTCGTTATAATAAAATTATTTTTATTGTAGTGTTCTAAAATAATTAATGTTAATATTTTAATTGAAGTAATTAACAATATCATTTATTTATACTAAATAGTGATATTCTAAAAGTAAAAGAATTAAATTAAATAAAAATTAAAATATTTAGATTCAATGTTAAGTTTCAACATAATATAAGGTCAAAATTAAAATTTGACCATTTTCTTATAATTAAAAAAGGGATAAACTGAAAAACAAGTGTTAAATAGATTAATAAATAATTTTAGAAAATTGAAGGATCAAATTATAATAAAATAAAATAAATTTTAAAAGAAAAAGAAAAGCGTGTGTGTCATGCGTGCGACGTGTATATAGATTTTAGGGGAAAAGTAATTTACAACGTTAAAGGATTATGTATAAAAAAATACCATATTTTTGTTTTGGTTTGCTATTATTATTTAAATTAAAACATTTAAGTGTAATTAGAGGATGAAAATAGAAAATGCAGTAAGGAATGCTGAAATGGTATAAAATCAAGAAATTAATTTCTTAATTATATTTATTAAATAAAGTTAATTAAATTTGTTACGATGGAATTTGCATTCAAGGCACTAACGTTTGGATGAAATAATGCAATTATCTTTGTTCCATTTTCTTTATTAAGTGTTAAAACAGTTGGATCAGTTAATACTTAAATTAAATTATTCAAATATACTTAAATTAAATTATTCAAATATAAAATTTTTTACCATTAATCAAACCGAAATTTTTTAAATACATTAACCGAATTGAAATATTTCGTTAATTCGGTCGATTAACTAAAATTTATATGTTTTTATTTTTGATTAAAATAAGTATAAAACATATAAAAATACATTACTAATTTTTTATTTAATAGTTTAAAAAACTTTAAATGGAGTTGAAAACAATAAATAAGACATTATAAATACTATATATATATATTAATTATTTATATATTAGGGCTGAGCTATATATGTTATTTATTTAGATTAATTATTTGATTTGAATCGATTTAATCGATTAATTCAATTTTAATGGAATGAGAATTTGTATAAGATATTGGATGAAGGTGCTAAACCATGAATTTCTACGCTATAATTATTTAACTCCACTTCCAACGCTCAACTCAACCTTTTAACTATATTTTCTAATTTGCACTATTCATCTTCTACATATTTTACAATTTATTAAATAATCAATAAATGTATTCAATTTAATCTCTTATATACAATGTAAGCACCTCAGCTTGAAGTTGGAATAGCTGCTCTGCTGTGTAATCTAGATTACACTTGGCCTTCCATCAAAATATACTAAGCTTTTATTTTAATTACAAAAGAAGATAATTAATTTGTTAGTATTTTAAAAGTGTATACTATTATATATAATACCCCTACCTAAGTATGGTATCATCGGCTCCGTTAACCTACTTTCGCTATAATTACTATTCATTTAGAATTTGGGAAACACACGAGCTAATATTTCTGACAAGCAAAATTACTCCAAGAGAACAACTATCATTTATCACTTACACACTTACAACTTGAGCAACACCACACCACCAATCCAGCGATGACCTTTAAGGAGACTAGCCGGCTAACCAAGGATTGCCACATGACCCATTGGACACTCGTTTGATCTTCTCTCTCTCCTCCTTATGCCCTCTTTACAAACCATCCTCAATTTTATTGTACAATTCTCTATCTCAAAATGTGAATTGACCTTTAACCTCCAACGTAATTTGTTTTACGATATTCTTTATATCAAAATATACAATTTATGCGAGTAAGATTTCAATTTTGTAAAATTATGTTATATATTAGATATAATGCCAAATTTATACTAACTAAACGTTAAAGTTTTAAACATAGTAGCTCAAATGACAATTCAATTGCACTTCATGCTATTTTTTTAATTTTATGAATTTTTATATTTTATTGAATTTTAAATATTTTTATTTTTATATTTTTGAAATTATTTGTTGACATCGTATAAGATAAAAAGTGTCATGTCAGTATGAAAATACACTTATATTGCCAAAGCTGATTGCCACACCAACATTGTTAAAATTTTTTAATGTTTTAGTCTGTTTTTTCTGTTAAAACAAGAGATTTGACTTTTTTTTAAAGGTTGAGAGCCAGATTTAGCTTAAAAAAAGAGAGCTAAATTGACAAAAAAATGTAAACATTGAGTCTTAAATTTGATATTATACCTATATATTATTTAATTTTTTTACTAATTCCTGAACACATGTTATAATAAGTAATAATTGTTAGAAGAATAAATAAAAAAATTGAAACAAAAAAAAAAGAACGTTAGTCTCGTAATCCGTGTGACCTTAAACAATTTCTTTGCTTCAAATCTCTTTAAGTCAACTTAACTCTTAAAGGTGAGAATGCTCGATGGAAATTCTCCAATGCACCAAAAGTAAAACAGAAGCAGCTGAATGAGAAATAAGCAAAGAGAAAACAAAAACCATAAAAAAAAATATTACTTAAGAATGAATGATTACAAATGAGAATAAGAGTTCTATTTATAGTTGAGTTCCCCATATCCAACAATATAGTTTAATCTACAATGAGATTCTTAAAGGATTTACACGATCTAATATTACAAATATTCTAAAATTACTTTCCATATTTACCAAGGTCACTCTAATTTTCCTTTAAGTAGATGGATCTCCCAGTTCAAGTGAATTTAATAAATCCCATCTAATAAATTGACGTCTATAAAACGTTCTATTTATATTCGTCATAGATTTTGATGCGTAACCTGTGACAATTGTACTAACATTTTCAACCTAATTTATCAAAAAAATAAGACATGGGAAATATTTTTATTGAATTTAAGTAATTTTTGGATAAAATAAAATGAAAACAAATGTAAGATAAAAAAAAGTTAAATAAATGAAAGATTATATTATGATCTAGTCACCAATAAAATGGATAAATGGTGTGAGGAATTTGACCGCCAATCTTATCCCAACAACATTGGTTTCTTTGTATGACTGTTCCTTACGGAATGAAAATGAAAGTTTATTATCTAAAAATAAAAATACACAAAGGAATAATTAATTAAGTAAATAAGATTAGTTAACCCAAGTATCGGGGTCGACTGAAAACAAAACCTAATATATAAAACCCTAAACCCTACCTTTCTTCTTTCGCTGTTCCTCTCTTCAAAAGTGGCCTTTTTGTAGGTATTTCGATCTTCCTCTTCCTCCTTTCTTCTTTTTTTTTTCCAAAGAAAAGTTTTAGATTATATTTGTCGCGTTTGTTTGTTTAGAAAATTTGGGCGTAAGTGATCAGCCTTTTGGGTGCTAAATTGAGCGGTCTCGTTTCCCTCTTTGTTTTTCTTGTTGTTGATTCGTTTCTCTTGGTCAAGGCAGTGCTACCCGCCATTGTCAAAAGCGGCAGCCTCTTGTTTTGAGAGCTAGATTGTTTTGCGGTTTGATGAAATGACTGGGTTTTGTTGAACTTCGTACGCTGCTGAGGGAAACCCATTTGCTTAGCAACATTTTGAATGAATTTATATTGGCTGTGTTATGTTCTTTGTGGAGGCAATAAATTTTATTTCATGACAAGGAAATAGTTTGGTTGCTTACACTTCTTTCTGGAAGATATGACTTATAAATCCTAATTAGATTGGGGGGGGGGTTGATTTTGGAGCTTCTTCTCCAATAGAGAGTGTAAACACGGATGTGTTTGCATAGTTGCTTTTTCCTAAGTTAGAGTTGCTTAAACCATTTCTCTGACATCTCATATTGGGGTTAATGTTGATATAGGCATGCTCTCTTTGTTTATCATTTAGATCTTTGTTTCTTAGCAGTTGTTAATTGGTTGATCTTTATCTCATCTTCTGTATATAATGTTCCAAAATTGTTTGATGCTTGGTGGATTTTTTTAACACCTTTGGAATCTTCTGCAATTTGACATCCAATGTTTAACTTGTCAGCATTGAGTAAAATGAATCTCAACAACCTCAAAGTTCCTAAGATGCCTGGAGGCGGAGCACTTCCTGCTTTGCTTAAGATTGGAGTCATTGGTGGGCTTGGCCTCTATGGAGTTGCCAATAGTCTCTACAACGTTGATGGAGGGCACCGAGCAATTGTTTTCAATCGGATTTTGGGCATCAAAGATAAGGTAATCATTCTACCAGTTTGCATGTTTATTTAAAATGCATCTCCTTCCCTTTATCTGTTGTTTGCGGATATTATAGTGCTTTGTGGAACTTGCTTATTAAGAATGGCTATGGCTTCTATATTGAATTGATTAACTAGCAGCCTTGTGCTATCCTTTCTTGAATGACCAAATTTTTTTCTGCTGTCCCATTGACATTCTAATTTACATTTTTTTTTTGACTTAGCCTCTGTCTAGCAGTATGTCATGAGGTTTAATTCTTGGTTCTGCAGGTTTATTCAGAGGGGACGCACCTTATGATACCATGGTTTGAGAGGCCTATCATCTATGATGTCCGTGCAAGACCTCATTTAGTTGAGAGTACTTCCGGTAGTCGTGACCTCCAGATGGTAAATGCTGATTTTCAATTTTCAGACTTTTTCCTATCATTACCTCATTGCTTTTTAGTTTTCTAAATGTAAAAAGATACTATCTGGGGTTTAAAAAATTAAAATCTCGCCCTATTTTATTTTTGTGCTTTATCAAACGTCATGCTTTAATGCTGGTAAGATGAAGGTGGTTTTTGCGGGGAAAGTCCTGCAATGTTATGTTTGGAAATATGAACTTGAAAATTTGGATTCTTTTTTATTAAAATTGTGAAAGTAGAATGCATGCATTATTTATAAATTAGTTAGATTCAATATGATTATATGTTTGTTACATTGAAAAGCATGTATTTCAAATCTACAGATATCTATAAGAATTTCAAATCCACCACTAATTATGTATCCAACAAATCCATAATTTTGAAAAATAATCTTGAACTTTACATTTATGTGTTTTATTTCTCAACAACTCTATTTTTTAGATCCCAATCCATACTTTGAAATGTAAATTGTGTTTAAATCCTTAAATATTTAATTTACATTCTCAATCAATCGGATAAATATATTATTTCTAATTGCTATATCGAAGCTTACTAAAGGAAGAACATTAATTAAAAGAATATATATTACTTGCTATATTTTATACAAAGTATTAGTTGTAAACGTAATCTTTTCTTTTCCTTCTATATCATACCTCCTATTGAGTTTTTCATTTTTAAAGTTATGTAACGGTTCTTCCATCTTTTAAGAATTAATTTATTTGTGTCTATCCAGCCTCTGATATGGTCATATGAACTATGAATACAATATTTGAAATTTTCTTTCTTTTTACCTGCGAAATGTTTCATTCAATTATATGAAAAGGCTCTATAATGAGAGGGTGAAAATTCTTGTTGATGCTATAACATACATGCATTTGCACAGTTATATTAGGTGAAAATTTAAAATAGAAAAATGTTAACAGGAAGTAATGCCTTAATTAGACACTAAACCTGCTTCTGAACTGTATCCTCTGCAGGTCAAGATTGGGCTTCGTGTTCTCACTCGCCCCAAGTCAACTCAGTTAACTGAAATTTATCGAACCCTTGGTGAGAACTATAATGAGAGGGTCCTGCCTTCAATCATTCATGAAACTTTAAAAGCTGTTGTTGCTCAATACAATGCTAGCCAACTCATTACACAGAGAGAGGTAGATATCCTGTCATACATTTTTGATGCCCGAAGAACAGCGTAGATGGTTTATATTAATTGTGTGAAGTTGAATTATTGTGCTTTTAGAATGTCAGTAAGGAAATCCGGAAGATTCTGACTGAAAGGGCAGCTTACTTCAACATTCAACTTGATGATGTGTCCATTACAAGTCTGACTTTTGGGAAGGAATTCACTGCTGCAATTGAGGCGAAACAGGTGGCTGCACAAGAAGCCGAGAGAGCTAAATTTATTGTGGAAAAAGCTGAACAGGACAAGAAAAGTGCTGTTATCCGAGCACAGGTGAGATACATAAAATGGAACTAAACAATCTGGCCTTGGTAGTTTTTCTATAAAATTTGATGATAAAATGCAGCTAAATGGGAGTATTAGGTAGATCTGATATCTTTACAGCGTTGAAGATAATCTGAAGCATATTTGGATGTCAGTTTTCTGCTGTTCTCAGAAAATTCTGATATTTGGCTTAATATGATAAAGTTGATTGATCTGTTTTTTCTACTACAGTAATTTATTTGTTTTTTCTGGTTTACAGGGAGAAGCCAAGAGTGCCCAACTCATTGGTCAAGCAATTGCAAAGAACCCAGCATTCATAACATTGAGGAAAATCGAAGCTTCTAGAGAAATTGCACAGACCATTGCAAATTCAGCCAACAAAGTCTTCTTGAACTCAAAGGATCTATTGCTGAACCTTCAGGAGATGGATCTTGAATCCCACCCAAAGTAACTTAGTTACTTCAATTTCATACTTTTTCAATAAATCAATTGTGGGAACATTAAATACAACACAGTCTGTCTTCTTTTGTTTTGGAAGGATTTTATTTTGTCCTAAGGATTAGTGTCCAAACATCATATCAGTTGGATCTAGGGCTGTTTAGTTGAGGTAGAGAAGAGCTATTGGATATATGTTAGTACTGCAATTTTATATTTTATTCAAGTTAATACCTTACGTAATGGACCTCTAATGGACCTGTTGGATGTGGATTTATATAATTTGGATTAAGGTCGAGTTGTAGAATGATAGTAATCCAATGCTGTTTTGGGTTTGTTTTATGTAATTTGCTTCAACTATTTGACGCCGCCAAATAAACCCGAAACAGCATAGGATGGTTTCTGGTTTGGTTGGCCACCCCTAGGCTAGACCTGTTTGCCCTTGTTAAACCAGTTTGAATTGCTTCTACTAAAATTATCACCCGAAATATCTTGTTGAGGCTACCAGAATATTGTGGTGTTACGCGTTATGCTGGTTGTGGCTACCAGTGTCAACTCCTGGGTGGCTTGCAAGTTGTACGGTATTATTGACACCCGAAGTGAAGTCCCACAATTTGTTTTAAGATTAATTTGGATATTGTGTGATAAGTTGTAATTTCAAGTTTTGTGGTATTGTTGAATTTCTTAATTTTAATTTTAATTTCATAAAAGAAATATTTACTGATGGTTGATTTGAAGTGTGTGAATGGAATACCTTCAATTATGTTTCAGTCATGTTTTCAGATAGTGTTCATCGGTTTATTGAGAGGAAGATGGCACTGATAGTTGTGATCAAATTATTAGGGAGAAAAATAGGATTCAATACCTTAATAAGGTGTCTTTATTGTGTAACATCAAATTATTTCTATCTTGTCTAGTTCTAGGAGAAGGATGATTTTGACAAAGTTTTATTGGGTGGTCCATGGGTGGTCTTTGGACATTATTTGTCACCGAAAACTTGGTCGGCCAATTTCTTGACAACCAATAGAGAATTGGATACTCAGGTAGCTTGGATTTGTTTACTTGAGTTATTCGAGGGCTATTACTCTGATTTTTTGCTTTGAGCTATTGGAAGAATGATTGAACCTGTGATTCGTATCGATGCTTGTATTGATGCGGCAGTTAGGGGGCGGTTTACTAGATTGGTTGTAAGTATGGATTTGAAAAAAAACCTATGATTCCAAAAATTAGAATCAATGGTAGATTACAAAGAGTTGAGTATGAAAGGTTACCTAACATTTGTTTTACGTGCGGGCTTTTTGGTCATAGCTCGGCGTTGTGTTCCGGAGCAAATTGACCACGACGGGGATGGGGCTGTTCAAGGCAGTTCAGAGGTTGAGAAATCAAGATTACAGGCTAAGTGATGCTGGTTGAACAACGGTAGAGGGGGAAACCGCGGGGTTTATCGGAGGTGAAGGGTATCGATAATAGTGGTCTTTCAGGTGGATCTAGATTCACTATGTGAGAGGCCAATGGGGGGTGAGACAAGGGTCGATAATCACACAGAGAGTGTCAATCTTGATGGGGTTGTTGGTTTGGAGGCAAGTGCGACGGTGATTTTGGTTAGGAAAGGGTCGACTTTAGATGAAAGGAAACTTGCGGGATCTTCACTAAGGAAGGAGGGTGTTGCGGTTGATAGGGATTTTGGGGTTCGAAAAAAAAGATGTTAGGGTTAAAGGTAAAGGGGTTAGTGTGAGCCTTGGGCCTAAGGCAAGTGGGAGGGTCTTAAAGCCCAACAATAGTGGTGCTGGGTTTTCTTCAAAGAAGGCTGTTAGTGGGTTTGTTGTTGGAGATTTGTTGGCTGTGTTGGTATGGATGGAAGTTTGGGTCAAGAGAATGTCAAAGTTGTTTCTTTAAAGCCTGGACAAGTCAAAGCATATGGTCTTTCGAACTGTTGAGGTTGGTTAGCATGGTGCAGGGTCTGGGAAGGAAAATATATTGTTCAAGTTTAGAGCCATAGGGAAAGAAATAATGGGGGAAGGATCGAATGTTGTATTAGAAGATATTCTTTAAAGGAGGAAACCTTCTGATGGTAAAATGGGTTATATTGAGCAACCTACTATGGAGTTATCGACGACCATGGAGGGAATTGTGGGTAATTTAAATCAGGCCCTGGAGCAATTGATTGTGGAGACTTTTTCATTGACGGTGGTTGAGGGTATGGCAGCAAACTCTGATCGAGAAGTTGCAGTAAGCTGTTAGTGTTCTTGGATTGTGGCTTTCTATTTAGGTTCTTATTTCAAGTGTTTATGGATTTAAATTAATTTTTTTTGTTTATTTCCAAGTATAGGCATAAGTTTAGTCATGATATATTTTGTTTATTTGAAACCTGGGTCAGTGGTTTTCGTGTTGATGAAATTATTAGCAGAACGGTGTATTCAAATTCTTGTAGAATTGGGACAAATGGTTTTTCTGGTGGAATTTGGGTACTCTAGAGTGATAATGTTATTGTTAATATTTTGGGATTACATTCTCAGGTTGTGCATGTGAGGATTAGTAAAGGCCAGAGTTCGTCAGGGTTTCTCTTTTCGGCTGTGAATGCTAATTCCCATAGGACAACAAGGTGTCTATTGTGGGATTATTTAAATTCTGTGGCTGATTCAATTGATGAGCCTTGGCTTATTGCTAGTGGTTTTAATTCGATTTTAGACGTGTTTGAAAGAATAGGTTGCGCGGCTACATTTAGGAATGGATGTGCCTATTTTCAGGAGTTTTTGTTTACTAATGGTCTTCGAGACTTAGGTTGTTGTAGGTCTCATTTTACATAGAGTAGATGAGAGTTATCTCAATGGTTGGACCGGGCTTTGGGGAATTTGAATTTTGATTTCTTTGCGCTTGGTTGTTTGATTCAGAATCTGCAACATTTAAAATCTGATCACCGTTCGATCTTAGTGTCTCTTAAGCCTTACCAGGTTAGGGGGCTAGACTGTTTCAATGTCTTGACAGTTGGATGCTCCATGCTGAATTTAGGACGTTGGTTAGTAGCAACTGGAATTCTGAAGATTCAGTGGTGAATATTCTAGAGCAGTTTCAAGTAAAGGTCCAAGACTGAAATAAGTGTGTTTACGACAACATTTTTAGTCGTAAAATACATATGATTCATGAGCCGAAAAAAGTACATCGGATTTTAGAGTTAAAGTCGTCTGATAGGTTTCGTATTCGTGAGCTGAAATTGAGACAAGAATTGAAAGAGCTTCTGAAGCATGAAGAGCTCTTATGGTTTCAGAAGTCTCGATCGACTTGGCTCATGAATGGAGATAGTAATACTAAATACTTTCACGGATGGACCCTTGCGACGTAGAAGGAACAAAATTGAGGGACTTAAGGTGGATGGTGTTGATTGGTGTTTTGATCTTGTAATCTTAAAACATTTTGTTAAATTCTTTAAGAGTATCTTTTCTGTGAATTATTAAATTAATGGGTTTCTGCCATGCAAAGGTCATTTTCCTGATTTATCTCTGGTGGAGAAGTGTGGCCTCGAGCTGGAGGTGATAGATTTAGAGGTTGGTAAAGTAGTCTTGGGAATGGCTCCGCTTAAGGCACCGGGAGTTGATGGTTTCCATGCGAAGTTTTATCAATCTCAGTGGGATACTATTGGTCCTTCGGTTTGTTCGATGGTGTGTCTTATGTTGATGGTTTGGGAAGCATCACTAAGTTTCGTCCGATTAGTCTTTGTACAATTTTATATAAGATTGTCACTAAGACAATGGTTAATATGTTGTGACCGTTAATGTCGAGGCTTCCTAAATAAAACCAAGCTAGTTTTGTGATGGGTAGAAGCATTTTAGACAATATTGTTATTGCTTAGGAGTTTGTGCATTCTTTAAGGAATTTTGAGGTTAGAAAATCTGACATGATTTTAAAAATTGATCTCGAGAAGGCATGTGACAAAATCTATTTGGATTTCTTAAGGGATACACTTTCAAAAGCTGAGGTTTTATCCATGTTGATCACGATATTTATGAATTGTGTCTCGTCGACTACTTTTTAGGTTCTTTGGAATGGTGCGGTCATAGATGAATTTGGGCCTTCTCGGGGGTTACGACAAGAAGATCTATTATCTCCTTATTTATTTGTGTTATGTATGGAAAGATTGAGACATCTAATTGATGAAGCAGTTGACAAGTGGAGGTGGAAGCCTTTGTTGCTATCTAGGAGAGGTCCAAATTTATCACTTTTATTTTTTTGCTAATGATCTTATGCTCTTTTGTGAGGCGGATTCGAAGCAGGCAGAGGTTGTCAATGATATTTTGAATACTTTTTGTCACTTCTCAAGTAAAAAAGTGAATAAGAATAAATCTCAAATATTTTTCTCGCCTAATGTTCCAAAGGCTTTAGCCTCTGATATTTGAAGGAAGGTGGGATATGGATGAGTGGATGATTTCGGGATGTACCTTGGACTTCTAATCATTCATAAGAGAGTCGGGGTTAGCACATTCGAGTTTGTGGTTAATAAAGTCTGTAATAGACTCAATAGGTGGGAGGCGAAGAAGCTATTAACCAGGCATAATTACATTAGCAAAGTCAGTGCTTTTATCTATTCCCAATTACTTTATGACTATAGTTCATATACTTGTCGCTGTGTGTGGTGAAATTGAGAAGTTGGCCCGTAACTTTATTTGGGGCTCTACTTTTGATATTAGGAAGCTGACTTTTTTGAAATGAGATGATTGTTGTCATCTGGTACAGGTTGGGGGCTTAGAAGTAAAAAGTTTAGCTGATCAAAACAAGTTATTCCTATTGAAACTTAGCTTCCAATTGTTAACCAAGACTGATGATTTATGGGTTAAGATTGTGAGGAGTAAATATAAAAATTGTTGGGTGTTGCCGAACTCTATTGCTATGAGTAAGTGTTCCTATATATGGAAGTCTTTAATGAGGATTTGGCAAGATGTTCTAGATAATGTCTATTGGAATATAAGGGATGGATCGTTGACAAACTTTTGGAATGATAATTGGATACGTCAGGTGGGCCCTTTAAGGAATTTTTATATGGGCTCCAAGAAACTAGATGACACTTGCGTGTTTGTGATTTGGTCAATGAGAGTGGTGATTGGGATTGGAGTCATCTTAGAAGTTTCCTATCGAACCTAATTGTTTTGCAAATATCTTTGGGGTTGCCACCTTCACTAGATTGGGGAATGATCGATTGTCATGGAGATGGGTGACTAGAAGTTCTTTGTCCACTACAGAAACTTATAGAGGAATGCATCCCTTTGGTTCAACTGATAGTTCTAATGTTTGGAAATTGATTTGGAAAGCTAAGGCACCTCAGTGGGTTAGGGTGTTCATTTGGTTATTATGGAAGAACATGTTGTTAACTAATGATGAAAAAGTTAGGAGACATATGACTTGTGAGGGCCACTGTCTGAGATGTAGCAATATGTATGAGTCGGTACATGCTGTTAGGGATTGTTCCCTTTCATGGGCGGTTTGGAGCACAATTGTACCACCTCAGGAACAAGTATTGTTTTTCTCCTTACCACTTGATGAATGGGTTGTATGGGACTTGCAGAACATAGGGGATTGTGGTAGTCATAAGGTAGATTGGCAAACTTTGTTTCCTATAGTGTTCTGGTTGCTATGGAAAAAATACAGATGAGAAGTTACTCTCCACTATCGACGCCTAGTTTTCATGCGAGACCTATGGTTACCATTATGAAATGGTCAGCTCTGGAAAGTGGTTGGGTTAAGCTCAATACAGATGGTGCAGTTTTGCTTAATCCTTACTTAGTTGCAATTGGGGGAGTCATTAGAGATGCTAATAGAAATTAGTTATGTGGCTATTCGATGGTATTAAGGAAGGACGAAATGTTCAGGATTGAAGCGAGGTAAATGTTAGAAGGGATACATTTATTATGGGATAAATTTAGTCCTTATACTTAAATTATTAACCGTTCAAACAAAATTATCAATTTAATATTTAATAAAATTTTATAAATAAACTTGTAAATGTTATTAAATAATATTTACGAACTCATTTGTCGAAATTGTGATTTTGAAACCACTGTTTCTGACACCACTGAAAAATAGGTTGTTACAAAATGGCACCTATACCCAGAGCCAACATCAAGCCACCACGTCAACCACTATTGTTGGTATTCGATGGTTTTGTTATGGGTTAAATAAGAGTTAAGGTTTGATTCGGGTTTACAAGGATAGGGTTGGTCAAGTTGAACTATGGGTGTAATGACTTGAATTTCAACAATGTCAAAAAATTCGATTTGGAACCGAATTTAGTGAATCAAATTATTAATTAAATTATAATAGAATAATTAAATGTAGAGTACATAAATGATTGGGTCAAACCAGTGAGTGAAATTGAATTAAATCGATCATTTAAATAGTACAAAACTAAATTGCTAAAGTTTGAAAACATGAAAAGATTTTGATTTAATCTATATGAATATCCTTGCTTGGTAATTAAATATGCCCTTGGAAGTAATTATTCCATAATTAAGGTATGATATTGGGATATAATGGTTTTCTTTCATCATTATCTATAACTATGATTAATAAATATATATATGTATGAACAATGAAAAATTAATGGCTTAAGTAATATAATTAAGCTACTAATGATATATATTGCTGTGAGTGGAAAAAAATGTTGGATCTGGTGTCCCGAGTGTTGGATCTAGTGTCCTGAATGTAGTATATTCGTTTGTAAACTTGTAATTTTTTCGAATGGGTTATTTAATAAAACAATTCATGGATCAGATTAATATAATTTGTATAATTTTCCTCATATGCTTTTTGCATGCAAAGCAAAATAGAAGTAAATATTGGATCGTAATACAGAAAGACAACTTATATTAGTAGGCAGACCTAAACATGTTTTTATTCTAGTTGGAAATGAGCAAACCGATTGAAAGACTAATATGCCGTATATCAAGTCCAATTAGGGAGATGCTTTGTCTTGGACATCGGAGCGGATGACTCTTAGAAGATAGAGACATAGATGTGACTGACTAGACTGATAGTACATTAGACTGATAGTACATCGGATTGGACCCAAGAAGAATAGATTCTAAATTCGTTTATGGATTTATGCACCTGTTATGTTTAAAGTGTGACATACCTTAATAGTGAGTGGATTAGGGACTATGTATGCACTACCCATATATTTTGATGTAAGAAAAAGCCTAATTTCAAAAAGATAAGGGATCGAAAGCTGGTGCGTTGGGTATACGACTTCTACAGTATATAGCGTCGTTCACAACAATAAAATTCATAGCCTGAGACATGGGTAAATGATATCCTCTCATTGGCATTACATCGTTGATGAAAAGTGAACATGGCCACGGGTTGTTTGTCTTTGTGATGAATAACTTGATTACTATCTGATAGTAATTGATTTTTCATGAAGGAAGATGTAATGGTTACCATAAGATAAAATAGGATCATATTGGGAGAACGGATTTATCCCAAAGAGATTAAGGATATCTTATGAGGGTAACACACTTATGACAAGGTCATTGGACGAGCAGTGATCGAGTTGCTTTCATAATGGTATGCCGTTGGAGAGAGCTCAGTCACAATACTATTGTAACACCCTTTACCCGTATTCGACACCAGAATAGGGTACGAGACATTACCAGAACACAAACGCTTGTAAACGTATTTAACCGTATTATAAAATTTCATCTAAATTAAAACTTTCAAAATTTTTAACATGCTTTTATAATTCTTCACAGTATATCCTCAAAATAATATATTCATAATAAATAGGGCCTACGAGACCCGATACATACCCATGCAATTCAATGCTTCATTTCCATTTCATTCAGTTCACAATTTCTCATGCTCACAATTCAAGTCATATCACTAGCAATTTCCATTTAATTCACGTACAATTAAATATTAGTAAGTTCAATTCTAATACGTATTTACCATTTAACTCAATGTTTTTCGATTATACCATTCATTAACACGTTTATGAAATTCTCAATTTTGACAATGAAAATATCACTTTATCTTAAATAACAACATCAATTAAACTCATCATCCCCTTTTTCGTCATTTTTCGCTTCAAATATGAACTTACTATTTCATTACCTTTCCACACCCGTTTCCTATGCATATCACACAAGACATAAACATATCGTTCAACCATAGTCGCAAGCTAGTGCATTTAAGCATAATTCTTTTTGGAACTAACCACATGATAAACCATTTCACTAGAGATTACATAATTTAAACCTTACCACCCCTGTCATGATCACTCGCATATTTCCATTTAGGCACTTACCATTTCAATACATAACTTATAAGTTTAACGTGGCATAATCCAGCCACAACTTGGTCAAAGCCTAAGCATGTACATCAAATATGTTAACCAAATAAACATATAGTATAAACATTATGAGCATGGATGAGCACAACATTTATTAATGTATCAAACTTACAAACATGTGTTAATTCATAAACCATTCATGACATTACTTCAAGCTAAATCATATTCCAAATATACCATACACACATACTATAAAACTTTATTTTCCCACATGAGCTTAAATCAAGACCAATAATGCGTAAATATAAGTATCATTTCTATTTCATCGTTTATCAATTATAATCGAGCATATTACCAATTATACAAAAACCATTCATATATTTCCCAATTTTCCTCCTTCTCCTCTCCATTCCACATCCTTAATGTGTATAACACACTTAAACAACATTATCCATACTTTCACTATTTTCCTGTATGTAAATTCAAACTGTTTGTTTGAGCCAGAGTCACTAATTTATTTATATCTCGAGCTACCGAGCTCCAAATTAAGATCCGTTAATTTTCCCCAAAACTAGACTCATATATATTCTTACCATAAAATTTTAAGAAATTTTTTCTTAGCCAGTAAGTATATTTTATTTTTTAAAGTTTCCCCTATTTCATCGCTCGATAGTTCTGACCTTTCTTCACTAAAAATTAATTATTTCATAGTACAAAATTTGGATAATGTTCTCATTTATTTATTTTGAAAATAGAATCATTCGGGATTCTAAAAATATAAATTTTATCCCACAATTATTTTTTTATAATTTCTAATGATTTTCCAAATTCAGAACAAGGGATTCCGAAATCATTCTAGCCCTATCTCACTAAAATTCAAATATCTCATAATATAAAACTCGTTTGCTTGCTCTGTCTCTTTTATGTGAAAATAGACTCATTAATCTTTAATTTCAGATCTTATTCACTCTCTAATTAGATTTGAACCATTTTTGGTGATTTTTCAAATTCATACAACTGTTGCCGTCCAAAACTGTTTTGTTGCTAAATTTACTTTTTCATAATTTCACTTACTCCATTGCATCTTAGCGATGGTTTGATCAAATATCGAGCACATTGTTCATAAATTTTCACACTTATACCTGCACTCATTCGTCAAGTAGTCATTTTCAATTACACTTAGTCGTTACATGATCTCATGTTCTTTCACTTAGTCAATTTCTCGATAAACACTTCGGAATAATAACAGATACACGGTGGATCAACACATAGCACCACCCTTATAGTCAATGATACTTGGTGGAATCAACACATAACAACCGCTTTCCTAAGAAATAGTACCCGGTGGAATCAACACACAACAACCACCTTTATAATCAATGATACCCGGTGGAATCAGCACACAGTAGCCACATTTATAATCAATGGTTCCCGGTACACATAGTAGCCTACACATAGTACTACACACATGACCATTACTATCTCTTTCACATAGTGGCCTGCACACAGCCCATGCCACACATGTGATCATTATTGTCACTACATTCATATCTTTTGTATTCCGGAGGTTCAACCGGGAAATTTCTAACTTTTCTTTTTCACTGATCAAAGTCAATTTCTCGTCTTTCTTGATTTATAATAACATATTTAACTTACTTAACACTCACATTATTCAATTTAGTCCAAAAATCACACTTTGGCAAAAATTACATTTTTGAACCTAAAGTTTCACAAAATTACAATTTTGCCCCTAGGCTCGTAAAATAATTTTTATTCAATTTCCTTGCATTTTAGGCCTAGACAAACCATTTTCAAAACTATGGCAGTCCACAATTCTCACTTATTCACACTTGTGACATATTTTATAACTTTTATAAATTAATCATTTTAGGTATTTTCATCGAAAATCACTTAGTAAAAGACGTTCATCACACTCCAAACAATCATATTCTTCCATAAAACATCAAAATACATGCATATCATTCATGGGTAAATTTTTAAACACAAAACCTAGTTCAAAATAATGGTAAAAATAGGTAAATCTTATTACGAGGATTTCAAAAACGTAAAAATCATTAAAAACGGGGCTAGAACAGACTTACAATTGTGATTGGAAGCTTGAAAAACCATATCCATAGTTTCTCCATGCAATTTTAGGCCTAGGGGTTGAAGATGGACAAAAATTGGCTTTTAATTTTGTTTTTAATTCATTTTAATAACTAAATGACCAAAATGCCCTTAATGAAAAACTTTGGAAACATGCCTAACCATGTCCATTTTTGTCCACCAACTTAACCAATAGTCTAATTACCATAAAAGGACCTCCAATTTAAAATTTCATAACAATTGGACACCTCTAACATGTAGATCTCAACTTTTGCACTTTTTACAATTTAATCCTTTTGACTAAATTGAGTGCCCAAACGTCGAAATTTTCGAACAAAATTTTCATGAAATCATTTTGTGAAATCGTAGACCATAAAAATATAATAAAAATAAATATTATCGTCATCGAATTTGTGGTCCCGAAACCACTGTTCCAACTAGGCCCAAAATTGGGTTGTTACAACTATAGTGGAATGACTTTGTGACTAAATGAGTCTATAATTAATAGGCGAAAAACTTAAACTTAATTATTAATCATTTAAGCCCTAATCGCATATGTCCAATCGGTTTCTCCACTAGCTCGTTGAAACCAGAAATGAATTGCATGTTGAATCAAATGAACAAAAATGGATAGAAATAGTAAAAACGGAAAACACTCAGGAAATAATTATGATTTTCTCCAAATTGAAAATGAGAATGAAGAAAATGGAATCATTTGGAAATAAATGTGGTTTTTTCAAAATGAAAATGAAAACGAAAATGAAAATGAGAAATGAATTCATTTAGAACTGAACAATGAATTCTTAAAAATGATTTAAATTGAGTTTATGTTTTTGAGCTATTTTAAAACCCGAAAATGAAAATAAACCATGTGATCATAGTGAACAAGTTGAGTGGTGAAATATTAAACATATTTTCTCAAAAAATTTTATTAAGGGTAAACTCATCATAATTTTACCTAGTAGGAATACTAGGGGTGTGCCGCCCACCCTAATCTTACTCTAAGTAGGGAGTGCTTTTCTATTTGAAATAAATTTCTCTAATTCAACAAGGGTTCTACCTTCTCTCCCAATAAATAGATGGCACCGATAGGGCTATTTACACAACTTTCATATATCGTTATTTTGCCAAAAAATAGAGAGACTTTTATTCTCTAATAATTAAATATATTTTTCGAAATAATGATTCCGTTGGTTTCTATTGTGAAGAGAAAATTTTCATTTTCACCACAAAAGAAAAGGAAACTATTTTTAATTTCTATGTTTGATTCGATTTGATCGAGCCCACATTCAATGCAATTCGCGGTACGAGAATAACAAAGAAGATCGTTTGGTTAAAAGCCGAGAACGACAAGGATCCGTTATCCGAAAACATATGTACGATTTTGGTCTAGAGTTTATTACTATAAATATTACAAACCGGGTCAGTTTTCAAAATTTTTATTTTTTGCTGTGCAAGAAAACCATTTTCAAATAAGATTTTTTTCAACAATACCCTCAGTGGTACAGGTTGTGGGTCCTCCATCGATTCCAGAAGTCCGCGGTCTCGAGTGTATTCCCGATGAGCTGCCACTCATTCGTTTTTCTCTTCCACTCGGCTTGAGTGCTTGTTGTAGAACTACTCAAAGATGACATCAGTCAAGATACCTTTCGTTGGGTAGATTGGCTCTTCAACATCAATCTCAACACCTATTCGTCTGCACATTTCTGTAATTAAATGTGGAAATAGAAGCCCTCGGGTATGCCCCTTGGCATATTGTCTCATGTTATGGATGATTTGGTCCTCCACATTGATCTTTTGGTTCTATAAAATAGCCTACAACAGAAAAGCACGAGCATGAGTAACTTCTGTGATGTGTTGTGTAAGAAAGTTATTTGCACATATGAAATACATCTACATTTTAGCCTCGGGAATCATTATAGATTGTTTAATTCTTATTGGTTCTTTAGTTGTGCTCTTTCGAACCCAAGTTCCTTGACCCTCAGTTAAAAAATCGATGATCTCTTCATACTTCACCTCTTTTTCATGTAAGTTTTCATAAAAATCCAGGTTATACCAAGGTTTCTTATGGACGGCTTCGATCACAATTAAAGAATCTTATTGGTTTTTTAGTTACGGCTTTTCGAACCTAATTTTCTCAACCTTCAGTTAAAAAATCGATGATCTCATCATAATTTTCCTCTTCTTCATGTAAGTTTTCATAAAAATCTGGGTTATACCAAGGTGTCTTATTGATATCTTTGATTGCCATCAGAGAGGCATCTACGAAAATGCCTCTCACAAGGACCTTGTGGTCCTTTGCCTTAAGAAAATAAATGGAAAAATCCAATACTATTGAGATAACTATGGGTTTAAGGGGTTGTCAACAAAAGGTATTCCACTTTAAGTGTTTGACCCTTGTAGTTATAGGGTCGTGAAACAACTGTGTGGAAAATTCAAATCCACGTTCTAAAACTAATGATTTATCTAAGTTTTCAAACCGTTTGGCAGTCCCATTCAAGATAAATCGTATCCTTGGATCGTTGGGAGTATTGCGCTCCACGGTTCTCCGAGATGCTGTTCATTTTTGAGAAGCCATAACCAATTTCACAACAATATCGAAACAACCAAAGTTACAGTTTGTATGACCAAGTTATCAATTCAAGTTCTCTAACTTTACTTATTTGAATCGAACACAAGTATATAAATATTTAGAGTTCAGAGAATAGGAAAATTTCACCAATCTTTGTTGTTGTGAGTAAGTCATCTTGTCGTGTTTTCCCATCAGCCGCTGTCAATGCTTGCCAGAAAGTTGCTTGTCATGCTCTAAAAAGAGAATTCTAGTATATGAAATTAAAATTATAAGTAAAATGAAGAAAATAATAAAGAGCGAAGATTAATGGTTAACAAATTAAAAAGATTGAAGAACTTTGGTTGCTTGAGGCATTGAAGATTGGAGAGTGATCTGCCACAATTTGCACTATCAATTATACTCCTTTTCACATAACTTTACCTTGTTTTATGGATTAAATTGAGTCATTTTAATAAATGTTTATGTTCTTATAGTTGAAGTAGTAATATATTCTTTTTAGTAGTTTTTATTACATTTTAGATATCTAAATAAGGTTATATGATTATGTAGGTTGAATTGGGAGCAAAAAGTGCACATTTGGGTTGAAACTTATACCAATGTCACGACATCTGAACCCAGTGTCATAACATCAAAAATTGAAGGGAAAAATAAAACCTAGAATGAAATAGGCATCGGTGTTGTGACATCGGAATTTTGTGTCGCGACACCAACTCGGTGTTGCAACACTGGAACCCAGTTTTGCGACATTGGCTTTCTACGTGGCCAGAAATTCCTTGATGTGACATCTACTATTTTTAGGGCAATTAAGGGTTTTCCAACCTAAAACCCTAATTGACATTATAATCGAATGGGCAGTTTAATCTTTTGGAATTTTATCTCTATAAACAACATTAAAACAAAATTTAAGGTAGGATTGAACACAATTTATCACTTAGATTTTCTTTAGTTATTAGTTTTTCTTGTTTTTTTTCTTTTATATTCTTTTAATCAGAATCATTCTATTCTAAAGTTAGACAATCGCGAGCGTTGGATGTTTCAGAATCGCGCTATTTTGTCGATTAATTCATGAGCATTCTCTTCCCCTTATTCTCTTATTTATATTTTGTTTGTTAATTTTATTAATTGAATGTGTGTATAAATATTTGGATATATTTTGTGCTTCGCATTAATTTCGTATGAATTGGTTGTTTCATTAATTAATTGATTGAGGAAATAATTATTTGAAATTAAGAGTTTGTTTGAGGGTGCTTAGTATATTAGGGAGTGACGCCCCTAATAAAAGATTTAGACAGGTGACATCGATAGGGTATCTTGTTAAGTAGGACTCGTACCAAGCGGTGAGACCGAGAGGTTATTTGTATGCCTAGGTGAGATTGAAAGGGTATCTTAGGTGGTAATCCTTAGTGAAGATGAGACCGAGAGGATATTCTTAGCTGAGAGTGGTAAAAACTTAATTAAGAGTAATTATTGATTTAATTAATAATTGGGGAACAATAATGATTATTACTATTTTTTTTGCACTACTAACTCGTAACTCGACTAGATTAGTACTTATTTTCTACAATTAATTTAGTATAGTTTTCTTTAATCTGCAATCCCTTGGGTACGATCCTCAAAATACTTCCCAAAATACTTATGGACATCGCTTATTTGTTATTGATCTTTTTGGTGAAGTATTTCTAGCCTAGACGTTCGCATGTTTGGAGGCAATCAGAGAGCGACAGAGAAGAGAAAGAAAAATCAATTGGGGGCGTCTAAACTAGGGTTTTTTGTGCTGAGGCCTTTTTATAATTGTTTCCTCATCGTGATGTGATGTATCCTCTCTTCAAGACGTCATGTATCAGTTATAATTTCCAAGGTTGTTATGTCACGGCTCTTTGCGACATGCCCTTAATGGCGTTTTGAAGTTGAACTGCTCAACGCGACGATGCGATTTTGCTCATTGTGATGTCACTTACTGTTTTGCAATTTGTTGACTGACCCATCATGATGTCCTAGGCCAGAGTTGAGACGTGGGGTTGTCTCATTACGAAAACATGGGCCTGGTACGTCACGACGTAACTCAACGTTTTGGCCCTCTCCGCGTAAAATTTCAATTTCCTCGATTCTGTTGTTTGTCCATTTCACGAACTCAACAACCATTGTAGAAAATACGTAAAAAATCCTAATTTAAGACTTAGAATAAAAGAAAAGAAATAATAGATTACAAATGAAAATAAAATTTAAAATCAAAACGAATTTAAAATAGAAGTCCTTTTTTAGGATCTAGACGATCCGTATTTCTCTCTCGAAGAAATTCTAGTTGGTCCTCGACACTTTGATTTTTTGTTTGTTCCACTGTCGATGTCTCTGCACCAACAACTTCGATCTATTCCAATTATGTTTCCTTATTTTCGACTGGCGCAACATTCTCATCCATATTACGAGCCATATGGTACCAATTTCAGCTAACCCTAAATTATTTTCTAGGGCATTATTATCTCGAGTGTCCTCACCTCCATGTTACGTGAAGCTCTGGTTACTTGAGTTTTACCTCTTTCGTCGAATGAGAATGAAATGAACTCCTCGACCTCTTCGATGGGCAACTCCCCGGTTTTTGCCAAAAATTGTATAAGCTCTTCTACACTTTTATTTAGATACGGTTGAAGCTCTATGTTAGTTGTTACTTCTACTTATATGTCTACTGCTACATCTACCTCTATGTCAATTGGATCAGAGACACCTTCGACCATATTCAACTCATCCTTATGGTCTCCGATTCCAAACTCTTATTGAGTTTCATCTTTTAATTTAGGATGGTTGACAGCAATACAATAGTCCTCCTAATCAAAGTTAGGAACATATTTCACGACCTCTTCCAATGGAGTATTTTTTTTGTATATTTGTCGAAGTAGTTCTATCATTAGCCACATTTTATCAAACATGACCTCTAACTGCTCGGGTGTGGATAGCATAATTGCTTCGGATGAAGATATCTGATGCGAATTACAAGAGAGATCGTCCAGATATTCGAGCATATCATATTCTTGGTCATGACTCTACTAGTTTGTCGAAGCTTCGGTTAACCAATTTGATCTATGATTGCACCTATGTTGCTCATAATACCATCGATATGCATCATCATCCATGATCAAGGCAATTTTTTACTTGTCGAAATATTTGGGCATATTATGTACTTGGTCATAACTCTACTGGTTCATTGAAGCTCCGTTCGACCAACACGATCCTTTGTTAATGTACCATTTATCGCTTTCCCTCTACTCATCGTCCCTTTTATCATACCATCTATATTCACTATCATCAAATTAAAATTTCAACAAGGTAACCGAAATAAAAAATTATAATTAATTAAAAATTTAGCACACTATCTAGCTCGTTTTTCTTTCTACTAGTATTACTTTACAGAGTAATCAGTTCAATAACATTTGTCGTCGTCGCAATCTCGGACAACGATGTCAACAACTTGACCATCACCTCGACGTGTGAACATTAGGGCTGAAAATTGTGCAAATAAAACATATAAAAGTAATGTGCGGTGTCAGCAAGTGAAGAAATCAATTTATAATATAAATTTGTTTACAATGAAACACTTGGAAAGTATTCCGAGGATTGTACCCATTGGATTACAGATTGGAGAAAACTATTATTAAATTAATTACTAAAAATAAATATTAATCTATCAAGTTACAAATTAGTAGTGCTGATTCAGAATTGAAATATTAATAAAACTAATTACATTAGCTAACCTAAAATAACCTAATGAAATTCCTATGCCTAATGTCAACGATGCAAGCTCCTAACCTATGATTGATTAAATCCCTAATTTCCAACTAATCCACTAATTACCCTTAATTGAGCGATTACCACCCTTAGTTAGGAATACCCTCTCGGTCTCACCACTCAACAAAAGTTCTATGCAATAGGATACCCTTTCGATCTCACCTATCTAGATATTCTACTAGGGTCGTCACTACTAGATACTAAGTCTTTTGAATAAACACTCAATTTTAGATAATCAATTACTTAATTGGTTAATTAGTAAACAACTGAATCATGTAAGATATAAGTAAGCACAAGATTAAATTCCAATATTCATACAACATTCAATTAATACTATTAACGAATGAAATATAAATAAAGGAATAGAATAAGAAGATGCTTGTAAATAAATCTCTAGCAGCTCAGTTCCAGAACAATCTCCGCTCGTAATCATTTTCACATCAGAATAGAAAAAATTTCGCTTACAAAAACATGAAATATAACAAGACTAAAAACCAAAGAAAACTGTGTAAAGAAATATGTTTGTCTAGGTCGACTCCTCTCTAATGTGGCTATAATGTGGTTTGTATAGGCTAAATTCAAGGTCCTAGGTACTTAAAATACCCTTGAAGCAAGTAGGGTTTAAATAGGAAACAAAACCATAATTATCTGGAAAAAATACGGTCACTCTTGTCCAGGTTTTTGTTGCATCATCACAATGTCAAAAAACTGATTGTTGCGACGTCGTCTTTGTTTCTTCCCTGGTAGCTTCAATTTTTGGTGTCGTGAAATTGCGTGTTGGTGTCGCAACACTGAAGTCTTCCCTTGTGTTCATTGGCCTGAAACAATGTATTGCACACTCAAGTAGCCCATTAGTTATACCCTAGGCTTTAATTGGCCTAATGGGTCATGGAAACACCTAAAAACGTGTAAAAGATCTTATTTTACCAAAATTAAACATTAAAGACTAAAATATAAATGTAACATCCCAAATTTTTGGTTTAAATATTGTAAAATTGTATAAAAAATATGCCATTAGCTTAGTGGTCAAAAAGAAAATAAGGGAATAGTGTAAATAGCTTAATGACTCAAGTTTGATTCCTTTCCCTTGTAAGATAGTTTAATTTTGCTAATTTTTTTCCTTCCCCCTATTTTTGTGCTGCACATGCCTATTAAACTAGGTATAAATATCACTTTTTCATTTATTTTTCAGCCTTTAGTCATAATTTTTCCAGCCCTAGCCACCTCTTCTCTTTTCTCATTCTTTCAATTTTCTCCTTTTTCCCTCCACTATGCCGCCCACCAAGCTCCTTTTTCCTTGTTTTCCTTCCCTCATCCATTGTTTCTTGGTTTGGACATTTTTCTTCTTCCATTTTTACTATTATTTCACTATTTTTCCCATCTTCAAATAGTCTCTTGAACCACTCAAAAATTAGCCCCCATTGCTGCCACAAAGATCTCTATTGCTGCCCCTTTACCTTTCTAGAGTAAGTGCCTAGTTCTCTCATTTTTTTATTCCGTTTTCTTATTGTTTAGTTTTCCAAATTAGATCTAAATAATTTTGTTTTGTTTATTGATTTAAAGTAATGATTTCTAGCCCTCAAATATTTCTTTTGAACCGCCCAAAATTATCTAAAAAAAAATCGTCGCCGCCGATGGTGGTTTGTACCCCTAAAATTTTCCTTTTTATTGACCGATGGTATGAGATTTATTCAGGAAAATACACTTCTGTTCCAACCTTTATTTTTACTATTTTTTGAAGTCTAAATATAATATTTAATTAGCTTTTAAACAATTCCCCTTTGGTGTTTTGCAAAACTACCCCTTTGTGGCCAATTGTTGAGGTGTGCCACTCTCAGATATGCCACTAGGAGCTGCTGATCTTTTTCCTATAATTTTGTCAAGTATTTTCCAGGAAGTTTAAATCTATCCTATCCTAGTAAGCCTTTGATCGTGTATGATTCAGGAATACTCGATCTTCCTTCGTTTAGTGACTTAGATCTGACAGATCGGAAAGCGTAAGTGTGGTTGTTTTCGGGTTAATGCGTAGTTTCAATTTTGTTAGTAGGGAATTTTTTAGTTGATTGAATTAAGGTTTTAAATGGATGATTAGCTACTGGTTTTTCAGCATTTTATTGTGTTAGGCGCTGATTTAAACGCCCTGGACTAGCAATGAAGTTGATTGTCATCCGTGCGCAAGTTTCGCCCCGAATTAGTGTAAGTAGTCTATTCGATTTCGATATGAAAGTTAGTTGTTGTAACAATGATTTGGTTGATCCTTTGAAGAGTGTTTTAAGACCGATTTGAAAACATCTTAACTCGATAAATGTTGTATTTTAACTTAGGTCTGATTCAAGTGTAAAGTGGGAATCGTGGATTTCGTAAGTAGTGCTGCAGTTGTGAAAAATTAAGGTGTGGGTTCTAATCTGTAAACTTGAGTGTTTAAATTATATATTTAGTGTTTCAAATGAAAATCAAGCTTGCTGGTTGGACTTATTTCAATGGCTAAGTAAGTGATTTTATGGTGGCTGAATTAGGTATGTTTCGAGCCCTAATTAAATGGCATGCTTGCAAAATTTGAATGTTTGACTAAATATTTGTATGATTGGTATTGGTATGAAATGACATGGATGATTTGGATAGAAAACGATTGAATGCTTGAATTGTATACGTAAGTGAAATGCCATGAAATGTACTGATTGAAAGCTTGTTATATATGCACTTGAAAATTATTTTTGTAGCATGTTAAATTGCTTTTGAAATGATTATGAAATTGAGGCATGTTGGAATGCCATCGAATTGGATGTGAAATCAAACGCTAGATAAGTGTTACCATTAAGTGGAAATGAATGATATAATGAAGGCGTGTAAAGCATGCCACTGAAATGTGATTGTAATGGAAGTACTTGTTTGTATCTTGTATGACATAAGGCACGTGCATGGGGTGGGAAATTGTGGATGATGGAGGAGTTTCTTAGAGTAATGGCGATAGATTAAGTCTGCATTTAATGTTTTCAGTGCACTGCACCGGGAGTAATGAGGAGAATGATGATTATATTGCATATTGAATGGTAGTATAACTGTATTATTTTTAATGATGGTTTAACAACATCAAGCTTAGCTCGCAATGTTTGGAGACTGGTAGACAGGTTCTGGGGAACTCATAGAGTGTAGCGGGTGGATGAGTATGAATCTTTTTGCAGTGCATCATGCCATGTCATACTCAAATGTTATTGATTTATGTTGCGTGTTGTATTGAATTAATGAATGCTATTCGTAGGATTGATGGTGTGTTTACATTGTTATAGACTCATACTGAGCTAGTTTATCTTACCCCATAGTTTCAAACATTTCTGGTAATGATCAAGATTAGGATCGGACCCGATATGCGGACATACGACAGAATTCAGGCTAAACATTTATTTTGTTTAAAGTTTATTAAGATTTATTTGGTTTTTGGACTGTTGTTTGGGTTTTTCTTCATTTTGGGGTGTTATGCATTCATATTCACTTTATTTATTGGATTTAAATGCGTGTTTCGAAATTGGACAATGCATGATACTTGACTTAACTAAATTTTTTCATAAACTATGTTTTCCGCTACAACAAAAATAGTTAAAGTTTTGCTGAATGAAATGACGAGCAACTTGTTTTCTAAAACCATGCTAACATTACGAGAATGACTTAAGATAGTTGACTTAATCAATGAATGTTTTTTAATTAACAAGTGGAAACAACGATTTTTCTTATAAGACAGTAACTACAATTTTTCAAAGAACGGTGGGATCATTTAGTCACATAGGTTGCTAATGTGGTCATCACAATTCAGCTATAATGTCTAGGCCAGTTGGGGAGGTTACAGTAAAAATAATCAAAATAACACAAAATTATGCCAAATACAAGATTATTAAGTGTTGGAAAGAACCTTATTTGTCACCACTAATTGTGGTAGATCATCATGATTTTAATGGAATTAGAATTGGGTTGAGAAAATTATTTAATTGGGCAATTAATTTATTTAAGATGTTTATTTTGTGAAATAGAAAAATAAATATCGGGTTGGATCGAATTTTAAAGTACTGGGTCAAAAGTCTAGGTAGTACATCTAATTGGATCCAATATGGGTGATGCCCAAAATCCCTTTATGTTTAGAAAAAAGGATGATAAACCCTAATTTTTTTTAACTAGGGTTGTCGTTGCATCTAGTCCTAGTTAGATTAGGAGTTTGTTTTTCTATTGAAATAGACTTGTGGAATTCAATAAGGGTTTTATCTCTTCTCCTTACAAATAGATGGCACTAATAGGGCTAAAAATACACCTTTAAGGTATTGTTATTCTGCCCCAAAAAAGTGAGAGTTTATTCTATAAGTATAAATTATATTTTTTGGAATAACAATTCCACTAATTTCTATTGAGAGAGATTTTGCTTTCACATTGAATGTAAAGAAAACTATTTCTGGTTCTGTGTTTGGTTTGAATCGTTTTTTCGCAAACTTGAAGTAGTTGGGAATGACATGGATCCGTCTAACTGAAAACACATGTGCAATTTCGGTAAAGGGTTTACAGCTATAAACATCACAAACCGACTCGATTTTCAAAATTTTCATTTTCCTTTGTACAAGAAAACCATTTTTGGACCAATTTTTTTTTTCCAATAGAGAGAAGAAAGAAAATCCATTTTCTTCATCTTTCTCCTTTAGAACCGAAACAAAGAAGAAAGAGCAGAGCTGGGTATTCTCCCTCAGTTGACAAAAAATTCCCAAGGTAAAAAATACATTTTCTTTGAAAACTTTTATGGAATATTAATTATCTAAGTTTTTTTTTGCATACCCAAGTGTTAGATTTCTTGATTATT
Organism: Gossypium raimondii; assembly: GCF_025698545.1. Classification (NCBI taxonomy): domain Eukaryota; kingdom Viridiplantae; phylum Streptophyta; class Magnoliopsida; order Malvales; family Malvaceae; genus Gossypium; species Gossypium raimondii. The sequence goes on along the minus strand of NC_068568.1, from coordinate 40,723,430 downwards.
GAGTTTTTAAAAAGTTGCCATTAAAGGATGTTAATGATATTCGGCTTGGATAGAGAGGGATTCTTGAGTACTGAGTTTAGATTGATTTAGGAGTAATTTAGTTAAGTTTATGTAATAGGTATAAATTTTAATAAATATAAACTTTCGGGTTTGATAATAAATAATGGTTGTAGGAGGTCCCTGTACTATATTTATGAAGTCGATTTTAAATTGAACTGGGTATATCATGAGATACGAATGTTGCAAACATTAGGGATTGAAAGTATTACAGTGAACTAAATGCACTCATTATTGATTTTGTTGAATTTGTGTTGAATTGTGTCAATAACGACCGGAAACATGAAAATGTACACACATTTTCATGCCCTTTTTAACTAAATTCATGCAGTTTCGGTAAAATTCTTGTCGAAAAATATATAATTATTATAAAATAATTATTTTGTACTTAAATTATTAACATGTTGAATTTTAATTAATTTTATATCAAATTTTGATTAATTTTGATTATTTTTGACAGATATGCACAAAGGGCGAAAAACGGCTCGATAGACACTACTAGAAGCACAAAACTGAAAAGCAATTTTGAAGCATCAAGGCGAATTAATTTTTTAGCCTAAGACGGTCCAGATTATGTGTATTAATTCGTAATATAATTAATTTTAATTTTAATCCAATTTAATTTGGGTTAAATAAATTATTATTAATTAATTATGAAAAGTGGCCCAATTGAGCTCAACTGAGAAAATTGATCCAACCGAGCACTGGGCAGCCTAAAACCATCCCACATGCTGACCCAATCAACTTGTTTGGCTAAATATTTGGCTTGCAAAATAGCCCTTGAAGACTCTTTCAAATTGTATTCAAACCCCTCCACTATTTATGCCTTTCTAAATTTGCCCCTACCTTAAAATAGCAAGTTTGAAACCTTCAAACTTGCCACAGATGTGGCCGACCATGGGGGTGCTCTATGGCTGCTATTTTTGCTAATTTTATCAGTATTTTCAACCTATAAATACCCCCATTGGCTACTCATTTCAAACACTTCTCAAACCCATTCATTTCTTCACTTCTCTTTCACTTTTCTCTCTTCATTCCCTTCCATTCCCTCATCACGGAATCCCACATTGCATCCAACTTGAGACATTTTATAATAGTCTCAATGCTCACATGAGGATAGTAGTGGACGCTTCTGCTAACGGTGCTGTCCTTTCTAATTCTTACAATAAGGCTTCTGAAATAATCGAGAGGATTGCTAGTAACAATTATCGATGGCCAACCAATCGAGCAGCGTCAGGAAGACGAGTCGCTAAAATACATGAAGTAGACGCTCTCACTTCACTCGCATCTCAGGTATCCTCGATTTCCTCAATGGTTAAAAATTTTACCATTAATGGGTTTAATAGTTTTGCAGCACAGCCACCGAATAAATTTGAAAATGTAACCTGTGTCTATTGTGGGGAAGGACATATGTTCGAAGAATGTCCATCGAACCCAAAATCCATGTATTACATGGGTAACCAAAACCAAAACTGTGGAAGGAAAGGACTACAATCCAATTTCTATAACTCATCATGGTGAAACCACCCTAATTTCTCCTGGAGTAACAAAGGGGTTGGACCCAGGAACACATATGCCCAACCTAGACCGACCCAGCCACCTATTTGTACCCAACAAGTTCAGAAACAACCTCAAGTTGAACCATCTAATGACTTAGAAAACTTTTTGAAGGCATACATAGCCAAGAATGATGCCTTAATCCAAAGCCAAGTAGCTACATTGAAAAACCTGGAAAACCAAATGGGCCAGCTTGCAACAGAACTCAGAAACTGACCGCGAGGTGCTTTACCCAGTGATATGGAGAATCCAAGGAATCCTGGGAAAAAGCATTGTAAAGCACTAACATTGAGGAGCAAAAAGACATTAGAGCCCAACATCGTCGAAGTTGAAGAAGAGCCAGCTGATGCTCAAGACTCAGAGGAAGTTCAACCGAGTGTTGAAATTTTAGTTTCACCGAAACTTGAATCTGTAAAATGAGATAAGGTAACTTCTGAACCATTTAATTATGATAAACTAACAACTCCGTTAGATGCAGAATTGCCACAGAAGAGAAATCAACCAGTTCCAGTAAAGCATCCTCCACCACCCTACCTTCAAGACTTCAGAAGTAGAAGCAGGAAGTTCAATTCAAGAAGTTCCGAGACGTACTCAAGCAAATTCATATCAACATTTCGTTGGTTGAAGCACCTAAACAAATGCCAAACTACATCAAATTTATGAAGGATAACCTGTCAAAAAAATGAAGACTTGGAGAATTTGAGACGATAACCTTGACAAAGGAATGCAGTGCACATCTTCAAGACAAGCTACCCCCAAAGTTGAAGGATCCTGGATGTTTTACCATACCTTGCAACATTGGAGCAACTTATTGTGGTAAGGCACTATGTGATTTGGGTGCGAGTATCAACTTGATGCCCATGTCAAATTTAGGAAGTTGGGATAGGTGAAGTTAGACCTACTACGGTTACACTTCAATTAGCAGATCGATCCTTAGCACATCCAGAAGGAAAAATCGATGACGTATTGATACGTGTAGAAAAATTTATTTTTCCTGCTGACTTTGTTATTCTAGGCTTTGAAGCAGAAAAAGAAGTGTTGATCATCCTAGGAAGTCCTTTTCTAGCAACTGGAAGGACCCTTATTGATGTGCAGAAGGGCGAGCTCACTATGCGTGTTCAGGACAATCAGGTAACATTTAATGTTTTTAAGTTTATGCGATTTCCTGACACAATTGATGATTGTTCTGTAGTGTCTGATTTAGATGAATTAATCATGGAAAATGAACTCAACTATGTTGAGAACCCATTGGAATAAATTTTGACATCAGACCCTCCAAATGATGAAGAGGAGGATGACTAGTTAGCTTTGTTAGAAGCTAATCAAAGGGGATTTAATCCGCAATCCCAGTTTGAATCCTTGGAGTTAAAGAATAATGATTATGCCCAACCAAAAGTGTCAATAGAGGGGCCACCTAAATCAGAACTGAAGGTACTTCTCTCACATTTAAAATATGTTTATTTAAGTAACGCTTTTATTTTGCCTGTGATTGTGTCAACAAAATTAACCGTTGAGCAAGAAGAGAAACTCATCCTAATATTGAAGCAATTCAAGAAGGCTATTGGATGGACCATAGCTGATATTCGCGGGATTAGTCCATCTGTATGCATGCACAAGATCATCCTAGAAGATGGTGAAAAAGGTGATGGACAACGAAGACTGAACCCCATCATGAAGGATGTGGTAAAGAAAAAAATTATCAAGTGGTTAGATGCGAGTATAATTTACCCTATCTCAAACAATTCGTGGGTAAGTCCGGTCCAGTGCGTGTCAAAGAAAGGAGGTATTACAGTCATTGAAAATGAGAATAACGAGTTGATACTGACGAGAATGGTTACAGGATAGAGAATTTGCATCGATTACCGGGAACTGAACAAGGCAACTATGAAAGATCACTTTCCTTTGCCGTTTTTGGACGAGATGTTGGATAGACTCGCAGGGTGAGACTATTACTATTTTCTCGATGGATACTAGGGGTATAATCAGATTAGAGTAGCACCAGAAGATCAACACAAGACAACGTTCACATGCCTGTATGATACATTTGCATTTAGACGAATGCCATTATGTTTATGTAATGCAATTACTACATTTTAAAGATGTATGATGTCTATTTTTACTGACATGGTTAAGAAGTACTTGGAAGTGTTTATGGATGATTTTTCAGTGTTTGGAGATACATATGATGATTACTTAGCCAATCTAGCCAAGGTGCTAAGGCGATGCGAAGAAACGAACCTCGTACTCAACTGGGAAAAGTGTAATTTCATGGTACGAGAAGGTATTGTTCTACGACATCGAATAACGAGACATGGAATTGAGGTAGATAAAGCAAAGGTAGATGTTATTAAGAAACTCCCACCTCCAGCATCTGTAAAGAGTGTTAAGACCTTTTTGGGCCACATCGGTTTCTATCGAAGATTTATCAAGGACTTCTCCAAAATTACTAAACCCTTATGCAAATTATTGGAGAAGGACACGACGTTCAAATTTGATGAGGACTGCTTAAGAGTTTTCAAATATTTGGAGAGTCGGTTAGTTTCGACACCCATAATCATCACACCAGACTGGAATTTGCCGTTTGAATTGATGTGTGACGCAAGTGACTTCACAATAGGAACTGCCATGGGCCAGCGAAGGAACAAAGTTTTTCATCCCATCTACTACGCAAGTCAGACTCTAACAGGAGCTCAACTGAATTATACGATAATAGAGAAAGAGTTACTTGTTGTTGTGTTTGCTTTTGATAAGTTTTGATCCTATCTTGTAGGTACCAAAGTGACTGTCTATACGGGCCATTCGGTAATTAAGTATTTACTTGCAAAGAATGACAGTAAGCCGAGATTGATCCGATGGGTACTTCTACTTCAAGAGTTCGATCTAGAAATTCAAGATCGAAAGAGAGTAGAAAACCAAGTAGCATACCACTTGTCCAGATTGGAGCCGCAAGAAGGGAATTCTCCACTTATACCCATTCAAGAGACATTTCCAGATGAACACATACTGAAGGTAAATCATGTCCATAATACCCCTTGGTTTGCTGATATTGCTAACTATTTAGCTTGTGGTTTGATACCATTTGATAAGACATATCATCAAAAGAAAAAGTTTCTTCAAGAAGTGAAGTACTATTTCTGGGAAGAACCATACTTGTTTAAAAAGTGTGCAGATCAAATGATCAAGAGATGTGTGGCAGAAGATGAAATATATAAGATTCTATATCATTGCCACTCAGCTTCGAGTGGGGGACACTTCGGAGGTACACGTACTATGGCCAAAGTATTGCAAGCCGAATTCTTTTGGCCAACACTATTAAAAGACGTGTATGCTTACGTAAAGAGCTGTAATCGATGTCAAAGGGTTGGAAACATAACCAACAGAAATAAGATGCCCCAGACAAACTTTCTCGGTCCTTTCCCTCCGTCTTTTGGTCACAAGTACATATTGGTAGCAATAGAATACGTGTCTAAGTGGGTTGAGGTCGAGGTATATCCGATGAACGAAGATAAGGTTGTGAAGAAGTTTTTGCAGAAGCATGTGTTCAAAAGCTTTGGAACCCTAAGAGCTATTATCAGTGATGAAAGGTCGCATTTTGTGAACTAGTGGTTGAAATGGTTACTCGACAAACATGGAGTAAAGCATAAGGTTGTCACAGCTTACCATCCGTAGACGAACGGGAAAGTTGAACTGGAAAACAAAGAGATCAAAGGCATACTCGAGAAGGTAGTTTGCCCGAACCGACGAGATTGATCCAAAAGACTGGATGATGCTTTATTGTCCTATAGGATAGCGTACAAGACACCTTTAGGGATGTCACCCTATAGGTTGGTCTTTGGGAAAGCCTGTCATCTGCCCTTAGAGTTAGAACACAAATCTTACTTGGCTCAGAACAAAGGCATACTCGAGAAGGTAGTTTGCTTGAACCGACGAGATTGGTCCAAAAGATTGGTGATGCTTTATGGGCTTATGGGCTTATAGGATAGCATACAAGCCACCTTAAGGGATATCACCCTAGAGGTTGGTCTTTGGGAAAGCCTGTCATCTGCCTTTAAAGTTAGAACACAAATCTTACTAGGTTCTCCAAGAACTCAACTTGGATCTTAAGCTTGCTAAAGAGAAACGGATGCTCCAACTCAATGAGCTAGAAGAGTTCCGAATGTTCTCATACGGGAATGCCAAATTACTCAAGGAAAGACTTAAGAGATAGCATGACAAGCACATTCAGGTTTTAGAACTTGAAGCAGGTCAGCAAATCTTGTTATTCAATTCCATATTAAGGTTCTTTCTAGGTAAGTTAAAATCACATTGGTTCGGTCCATTGACAATTCACCAAGTTTACCCATATGGAGTTGTCGAACTTCAAAGTAAAGGAGGTAATTTTCGAGTCAATGCTCAACGCTTAAAACATTATTGGGGAGATAAAATTGAACGGGATCAAATCTCGTTCATTTTATCAGATATTTAATTTTTCTTGTTTTTCTTTTTAAATAAATGATTTAGGGTAAATTTTTGGGATTATTATATTTAAATAAATTTTGTCTAGGAGATTGGAACTTAAGCGGGACCGCTTGTGACCCCTCCAATATTTCCTAGTTATTGATTTTAACATAACCTTCTAAGAAATTATTCCCTAAATGGAAAAATAAATTTTAGTGTTTCAAATAAAAGGGTCAATTTTGATCCAAGTTTTAATTGCAACTCATTTTAAAATTTTCCTTAAGTCTAGGTACTTAATTGAATTATTTTCAAAATTTGGTTTCCTTTTGTAAATATTAAAATTAGATGTCTCCTTTCATAAATATTTTCAAAAGGCATCTAGAATAAATGTTTTAATTTAATAAATAAGATGATAATCATTAATATATAATTATATCTATTATAATATCTATTAATTATTATCAACTTTGCATAGAATTAGGATTAATTTAAATTTGATCATATTTTATTTAATAAGTATTTATTTTTAATAAATAATAGCAAATAAGAATTTAATATGCATTATTTTAATTATTAATTGTTCTTAAATCTATGTAGAATTAGAACTTGGAATATCTTAATTATTAATTTATTCTAAGAATTTTAATTAAACTCCTACTCCTTTCACTATAAATTTCACCCACCTTTGCCATTTTTTTCACTTATCCCTCCATCAATCCTAGGATCCAAAACCCTCCAAGTACTAAATCACCTAGTGCCGAACTCTCTAGCCGCAACACTGCCCAACTCCGCATGTCACCCTCACGCCTAGCAGCAACCCCATTTGGCCAGCAGCTCACAACACTACTGCCGCTCGAGCTAGACATGCTCTCACTCACCCGCTCGCGTGCGCCAATGCACTAGCCCTACTGTGCGCCCGATAGTGCCGCCTGCTATCCGCACATCTGCTTACACCGCGCCTTGCTACTAACACCAACACCCTTGCCTATCGCACCACACCATCAAGACACCCTACAACCATCCCTAAACCAAACCCTTTTGCTTTATATTTATTTTCTTTGAGTTCTTAATTTTTATAAAAAGGTGGTAAGACAAATTTTTCTCCTAAATTTTAATTTTATTTAATTATTTAATTTTCCAATTTATTGAATTATTAATATTTTATACTAATTAAATTTTTGAAAAAATATTTATTTCCTTCTCATGTTTAGGTTAATCATGCCTTGCAAGAAAACTCGTGCCTCTGTCCAAATTGACGAATCACAAGACAAATTCCACTATGAAGAAGCCAAAGCGAGATACGAAAGCATTTTCAAGAATCAACATATGCACCCAATAGATACGAAAGCCAAACCTCTACCGAATAGCTGGAGACTCTATTCTGCAGTAGTGAGTTGAAGAGAGCGAGGATCCCGAAGAAGAAGAAGAAGAAGAAGAAGATCCCACAGAGATTGAACCAATGCATTTAGCTGAAATCCTTGATAAGGTAGAACTAATGAAACCAGTAACCGAACCTGACGTCGCATCTTCAATGTTCAGGACTCAATCGCCTCACCCAGATCTTCGAGATGAGCTGTCAAAGTTTATGGACATCATGCAAGATATGCAATGGCAGCAACAAGCTTACTAGAGATATTCAAAAATATGGGATGACTCAATGAGAAGCACTCTTATAAAAATATACAATGACCTGTTTATTTTTGTACTTGAGTTTCCAAATTTCATATTTGAACCATAGAGTCCACTATCGAAGAGGGAGCGAAGCGATTCATGCAAAAACCAAGATGATGGAGCAAAAGATATTCGAATTAGGATGGATCTGCAAATAAATAAAAATGGGGATCTTGACTTTAATTTATTTTTGTTCTTAGGTTATTTAATAGGATTAGGTTTTATTAGGAATTTTTATTTTTCGCATAATAAAACAAGAGGTGGAAATAATTAATAAAAATGAATAAGTTTCAAAGTACAAAGTGTGACAATAGATATATACATATCTAGGATTGGATCTAGAGAGAGCGTGGTACTTAAGCAGCCAAATTGACTCACTTCCTCTTTTCTAGAATCTTACCTGGTGTATAGTATCTATTCACTTTTAACAAGGAGGACATTGTTCATCTTAAGTAGGGGGACCAAAAAATTGAAATTATTTCCTCTCAGAATGAAATTTTCTTTTAATTATGATTAGGATATATTTTGTTCAAAAATTCAAAATTTTGTTAAGTATGCTAAACTTCAGTATAAATAAAGTTCGATTATTTCAATAATTGTTATGTTAGCTTAATAATGAAATAAATGTATTTTTAATAAAGCATGCAAATCATACCATAAAATTTTTAGTTCCTTAGGAAAGTTAGACATGCATGAAAGTTTAAGTCTTTAGAATTGACTTAGTGGTTTCTTGAGGCGAAATCCTAGGAAGTATGGACAGTAGAAAATGATTTAGGCAACTTTTGTTTGGACTGTTTGAGCCTTTCAAGCCAACCATGATGAATTTTTATCCCTTGAAACCCAACTTTGATACTATATGGCCTAATTTTATTTGAACCCTTGCAATATTTAGCCATCACTTTTCTCTTAATTATCTTTAAATTGTCCCAAACACTAGACTCAGTACTACTCAGAATATTCTTTGAAACAAGTTTGAGGGAGTTGAAAAGAAGTATCAAATGCTCAAAAAATTTGTAGTACATACAGCAAAATGCTCGTGAAAAAAAAAAAGAAAAGAAAGAGAGTATATGTACTTGGAAGAAAATAGATGTAAAAAAAAGGCATATGAAAGCAAAGTTAGTTGGTGTATTGAGGTTAATTATTCTGAAGGTCTGATTGAAGCTGAGTCTAGGGTTTTTAGCCTAAATATATATATCTTTTACGTACCCCTAGCCTAGCCATGTTACAACCTTTTTAAAAACCTGTTGATTCAAGTTTCTATGCTACCTACATTAGTGGAGAGAATTGCTATGTTCAACATATGAATACATAAGTTAAACTTAATGATTGTAGCTTAATCTTGAATAAGGAATAAAATCAAATTGGTAGAGGTTTAACATGTCATTATTAGAAAGTATTTTGTCTATTTTTGCTATCATAAGAATAATTGAGATTAATTTGAATGATATGTATACTTAAGTAGCGTAAATTTCAAAATTTCTATTCTTGACCATAAGTATACCAAATTCATAATTTTGGGAAGAATGTTGTTCTGAAGGAATTTTTCAAAGGTGTTTTTTAAAAATTCTTTTCAATTTGTGCATTACTCAGGACTAGCAATGAATTAAGTTTGGAGGTGTGGAAACACGAAAATGTACACACTTTTTTCATGCCCATTTTTAACTTAAATTCATGCAGTTTCGGTAAAATTCTTGTCGAAAAAAATATAATTATTATAAAAGAATTATTTTTTACTTAAATTATTAACATGTTGAATTTTACTTAATTTTATATCAAATTTTGATTATTTTCGACAGATATGCACAAAGGGCGAAAAACGGCTCGGCAAACACTGCTAGAAACGCAAAATCGAGAAGCAATTTTGAAGCATCTAGGAGAATTAATTTTTCAGCCTAAGACGATCCAGATTATGTGTATTAATTTGTAATATAATTAATTTTAACTTTAATCTAATTTAATTTGGGTTAAATAAATTATTATTAATTAATTATGAAAAGTGGCCCAATTGAGCTCAACTGAGAAAATTGATCCAACCGAGCACTGGGCAGCCTAAAACCGTCCCACATGCTGACCCAATCAGCCTGTTTGGATGAATATTTGTCTTGCAAAATAGCCCTTGAAGACTCTTTCAAATTGCATTCAAACCCCTCCACTATTTATGCATTTATAAATTTGCCCCTACCTTAAAATAGCAAGTTTGAAACCTTTAAACTTGCCACAAATGTGGCCAACCATGGGGGTGCTCTATGGCTGCTGATTTTTGCTAATTTTATCAGTATTTTCAACCTATAAATACCCCATTGGCTACTCATTTCAAACACATCTCAAACCCATTCATTTCTTCACTTCTCTTTCACTTTTCTCTCTTCATTCCCTTCTATTGTTCTTCATTTTCTTCCCCATTCCTTTACCGATTTCACCTCTTGAAAAAAGAGTTATTAAACCACCATTTGGAGCAGCATTCAAGTGTTCATGAAAGCCTCAGTTATACAGAAGAAGCAGAGAATGAGGAGCGAAGCAAACTAGTCAAGCCTCGGAGAAGCACCAGATTTGATTCTTGTTCCCTATCCTTTTAATTTTGTTGTTGTTATGATGAACATGCCTATGAATATTTGTGATGTTGGTATACTTAATTTAATTAATATGACTTAAATTTAATTCGTGTTATGTTGATTGCATTGCGTCTACTTGAGTTATTAAAATTGTGTTTGTGTTATTATAGGCCTCGGTAAGATGGTTGATTAAGTAAAACCATGACTAGGTTATTCTTGCATTACAATTGTAAGGTAACTAATGAATTAAATATTTAAACGGGTTGAAATTGTAATTAATTGATTAATTGACACGATACTTAATCAATGCATGTTTAGTCATCTAAGGTAGCTGAGGGTTAAATTAGCAACGGCATCTAACGATACATTAGCCTTGCATAACTTGCAAGATTATTGTGATTAAACTGTTTCAAGGTAGAAATATATTATTACCTCAGGTAATCTTTTATGTGTTTATGAGATTGAATTAATTGTTTGAATTGGCATAGAGATATGTACAAGAGATTATTTTAATTTCATAAGTATGTATGTGCATTGACACATTTGCTTATTAAAATATGTTTAATCGGTTGAATTGACGTAGAGATATAGTCAAGAGATAAATGGATTTTGGTAGGTGAGTATGTTGATAAGTTAACAAATTACCGAGTTGCCGTGAGTTTATTCGTAACAACATGAACATGAGTTTAATAATTCTAAGTTAAGAAATGTAATTAATCTAACACAATTATGTCATCTTGGTTAAAATCATCTTTTGAAATCTTGCATTGGAACTTTTATTTTATTTTATTTTATTTTACTTTGTTAAAATCCTAGTTTTTAATCACCTCTTCAAATCAAAATATTTTTCTTCACCAAAGTGTTTTTAAAACTGCATTCATAAATAATTCTTTTCACAGTCCCTGTGGGTATGATAACTCAACATTTACTTGTCACTTTATTACTTGTTGCGATTGTGTACACTTGCACATTTTCGTCGTTCCAATAACATTTCCATAATTGTATTATCGAATGTAGCCAAAGACAATGCCGGATCATCAAAAGATAAAGGAAAGGCGAAAATCATCGAAGACTAGCTGTTTCGGTTTTTACTATCATAATTTAATAGGATTTTTTTCATTTAGTCTCAAGACTAAAAGAAAATGTCTCCAGATCATCAGAATAAAATTTACCTTATTGTTCATGCAAAGTCTTAGTGTTTCAAGACATTCCATGTTAGTCTCAAGACAAAGTGGCTTTTGTCTTGAGACAACGGTACATCGAAGCTAAACTAAAATTTCCATATTCCAAGTCTCGAGACAATCGAGACATCCAAACATTGAAGCTAAAATAGGAACTAGAGGACGCCTATCTTAAGACCCAGTCTCAAGACTTGAAAAGTCATGTCTCAAGACATGGATTTCAATATCTCAAGACGTGTAATAATCAAAGCTAAATTTCTAAAAATAAATTGTAGTATGTCTCGAGACCTGGAAACTCCTATCTCAAGACATTATGTTGAAAGTTTATGAAAATAGTTTGGTTTTGAATCTTAACTTCGTTTTTGATTGACCGCAAACCTGTAAACCTATTTATAGAATCATATAACATTAAATCATCAAGTTTATGTTGATAGTTGTGATTTTATGTGATTATTATGAATTAATGTCAAATTGTTTGATTAAATTACTTGAAATAGTTTGAGCTACTTCGACAATGTAATGCGACATCTCACATTCGGATCCGACAATTGAATCGAGTGTGGGGTGTCACAGAAGGCTTGTGGTGATAGTGTTCTTTGGGAGTTCTTGGGGTAAGTGATGATTTCGGATCTTTGAGCTTTGACAAAAAAATGTCAATTTTTTAAGCAAATAAAGTTTTTTGTTGTTCTCATGAATGTTTGAGGTAGAATAAAGAGTATTTGAAAGCTCTCTATGTGTTCACTGGACTTGAGCTCCATGCATTCCTGAAGGACACTTGTGATCTTGCAGGAGTCGATGAGAAGCTTGGGTTTCTCAAGTCTGTAGTTGGAGTTAAATAGGAATATGGTTCATTATGGACTTACTTTAAGATGCTTGGTCAAAATTTACTATTTAGTTTTATAGTTTGTGACATTAAAAACATTAGATTAAGAGTAAAGAAGCTTAGAGTGCAAGATATTGAATGGGTTCTGTATTATGTTTTGAAATTGCAAAAACAATGTTAAGCTTTTACATAGTAAGGGACTTTGGAGGCCTTTCCCTTGCGGTAATAATTCTTCAGTTTCTTTTCTTTTCTTTTCTTTTTTAGAAAATTTATATTAATAAATTTCTTTGTTTCGAGTACCATGTTTGTAATGATCAAATTCACAGGGCTTGTTGTAACAACTCGTTTTAAGTGAAATCAAAATAGTAGTTTTGAGATTTTTTTTTAAATTTCTATGGATTGTTAGTAGGGTCGTATTAAAATTTTATTAAGAAATTTTGACGTTTGCATATTTAATTGCTTAAAAAGGACTAAATCGTAAAAGGTGCAAAAGTGAAGTTCTATTAGTAAAAGGGGTCAAATGGCTATGAAACTTTAAAGTGAGAGGACTTAGATAGTAATTAAACCATTTAAATAGTTAGTGGACTTTTATGGACACAAATTAAGTGATTTTTAAGTTAAAATGAAAGGTTAATAAAGTAATTTAATTAAAAAAGTTAAAGAAAAATAAGTAAAAACAAGTGTATCATCTTCTTAATTGATAGTTTTGATCGAAAATTGATGAAGGAGAAGCCATAGCTAGGGTTTGAAGCTTCAGTCACTTATATAGCTTGCATGTAAGTGATTTTGATCCCCTTTTTAATGATTTGCATGTTTTTGATGTCGTTGTAGCTTAATCTATCTAGCCCGGGTTCAATTTGCAAAACTGTTAAAGATATAGTGTTTTTCCATGAATGTTCTTGCATGATTCTTGATGCTTAATGAAAGATTTTGAGTCATTGTTGATAAATAAACTATTTTTGTAAAGTGATTTTTGATGAAAATGGCATTTAGGGACTTATTTGTAAAAATGATAAAATTTCATGGTGAAATTATGAAATGATGGTTTCATAAGTATCGTTTCTAATGATAATTTCAATTATATGTTATTATGTTAATTGTCATATAATTTAATGATGAATGTCCAACAATGCCATGATGGTTATCGAGCCCTGTTTGAACCTTAGGAATTCGTAGGATACAAATGACATGTCATTAGGGTTTTCATGTTTCGTGTGCTGGTCTTGAATGTCTTACCAATGGCTGAGGTCTTTCATATGTTGCGGATACTCCACAACTCGTGTGAGTAGCATCGTGTAACTTACACTCCAACCCATAACTCATGTGAGCAGGCCCATTTCATAGCTCGTGTGAGCAACTATGTAAAGGAAAGGTTACGGTTATATGTTTAGCACACTTTGTGTGAGCTTTCCCGAGTATCCGAAGATGTTCTAAATGATTCAACAGGCATGAAAGGAAAGGAACGGTAAGTGTTCAAGTGAACTATATCATGTAATTATGAAAAGGATTGAAATGGTAAGTGTTGACACCATTTTTGGATGAAAACGGGGTCGACTTGGGTTTTGAAAAATGAAAACGAAAATGGGAGTCGCCACCGATCCTTTTTGATGAGGTGTGATCAGATCACCTCAAAAAGTGGTTGTTTTTAATAAACGATTTAATTTTATTAAAACAACGATTTTTGTCCACGAAATTCAGAAAAACGGGTTCGGGAGTCGGTTACGCAGGAGGAAGGATTAGCACCCTCGATACGCCCAAAATTGGTACCTAGTTGATTACTTAATGTCTTAGTGTCGAAAAACTGATACTTTAACGAAATTTAAAATATGATCCTTATAAAAAACTCGAATTGCATGGATTGAAATTCAAGAGAATATTTGGCAATTTGGTTAAACGAGAAAAATCGAAACCCAGCACATTAGGGTACATTCTCTCAAATTTCCAAATGCAAAATATTGTCTTACTTTATTTTATTATTATTTTGAAAATCCTCGTCTCAAGAAAATAACGTGTCATATCCAATGCATTAGGACACAACGTATTGAATTCCCGATAACGAGCTTTTATTTGTGTTTTTAATAATAATAATAATAGCATTAGATTGATTAATTCTAATGGAAAAACAACCAAAATAACAATAATTAATAATTAATAATAATAATTAATAATAATAATAATAATTAATAATAATAATAATAGCATTAGATTGATTAATTCTAATGGAAAAACAACCAAAATAACAAAGAAAATGACTAAATCAAAGAAAAAATTAAATTTCGGGGTTGAATCACAAATAAAATCAAAGGGGAGGGACTACATTGAACGCGCAAAAAACTAGGAGGGGGCAAATGGGAAATAATCCCATTCTTGCAAAGCGCAGAGTTCCAATAGGGACTAAATTGAAAACGTAAAAGCAATCCGGGGTAAAATTAAAAGCAATAAAAATACTTGATTATAAACCCATTAAAAAGCGGAAGGGCTAAAGGTGCAATTAGCCCTTCCGTCGAAAACACGTGGATCCTTCAGGCGAGTCGGATTGAAATCTGGGTCAAGAACAAAACGGCGCCGTTTTGGCTATTGATGTTTAAGCCCAAAATGACGCCGTTTGATGGGCTTATATAAGTCAGATTTTTTTAAAAAAAATTCATTTTCTCTTCTCCTCTAAAAAAAACAGCCAAAAAACCTCTCAAGCCCCCCTCTTCTTTGGCCTAGGAGCAGGCCCCTGGCTTTCGTGCCGGCCGTTGGTCGCTGACGCCGGTGCCGCCGTCCACAGTGGTCGGTGCGAGAAAAAAGTCTACCTTTTTTAGATTTTAACCCCCTAAACTCAGATCCGGCCTCAAAACGTCCAAAAAAAACAAAAGAAAAATGACCATCAGCCTTTTCAAGAATCGATTCTGTCACCGGAGAAGCGTCCGACGACGAGCGCACGGAACGACTCCGGTGAGATCCTCTTCACCTTCCTTTTGTTTTATTTTTGTATTCAAATAAAAAAAGAAACTCAAATAAAAACAAATAAAAAGCAAATATTGAAAGAACAATAGAGGATCACCTCTAAAAAATGTTGCTTTTTATTTATTTTTTTCGTCAAAAGGGAAGAAGAAGTCTTCTTTACAGTATGCTTGGCTTTATAGCCGAAAGAAAAGAAAAATACATCAAAGAAAATCCCCCCTTTGCTCTGTTTTGTTTACTATTGTTGTTTCCTTTTTTTGTAGGTGACTGGCGCGGAAGAGACATGACGTGACGGGGGCGTGCGAGGGGCGGTGACAGAGGCTAGGTGCACCATTTGCGCTGACGGCGGCGTAGAAGTCAGAAGACCCTAGGAGTGACAGAGGTGGCTAGGGTTAGGGTTTCAACTTTTTTTCTGAAAAGTTTTAACATTTTGGGCCATTGGGCTTTCATTTTTTTTGGGTTGTAATTTTAATTATTTTTGGGCTTTTTGGTTTATTTTTGTTTTTGGTTTCTAGCGGGCCGGGCAAATTTTGGTCTTTACAGCTGCCCCTCTTTGCTCGTTGTAGTGTAACGAGAACAGAGCAAAGACCAAGAAAGGCCAATTTTGCCCGGTCTCGCCGAATCTTAACTTTTTGGCGCTGTTCTTCTTTAAGTGGCCTCTTTCCAGTCCACTGTGTCTTCTTGCTTCGATCCACTCTACTGCACTTTAGAGCGATATGAGTTTTAGCTTCAATCTTCTTCGTAGCAACTTTAGGGGGACGAAATTCATGGTTTTAGTCTGCTCCACTGCAACGTCGGGGAGATAAGACTTGTATCTTCAACCTGCTCCGTTGCAACTTCTGGGAGATAAGGTTTGATAAGATAATATCTAATTCGATCTACTGCAACTTCAGAGGTATATGATTTATCATTTTAATCCGCTCCACTGCAACTTCAGGGAGATAGGATTAGTAGCTTCAGTCTGCTCCACTGCAACTTCAGGAGATAAGACTGGATGCGATCTGCTCTACTGCCACTTCAGAGAGATAAGATATGTAGTTTTAATCCGCTCCACTGAAACTTCAGGGAGATAGGATTGATTTCTTTCGTATGCTCCACTACAACTTCAGGGAGATAAGACTGGATGTGATCTGCTCTACTAAAACTTCAGAGAGATAAGATCTGTGGTTTTAATCCGCTCCACTGTAACTTCAGGAAGATAGGATTGATTTCTTTCGTCTGCTCCACTGCAACTTCAGGGAGATAAGACTGGATGTGATCTGCTCTACTGTAACTTCAGAGAGATAAGATCTGTGTTTTTAATCCACTCCACTGTAACTTCAGGAAGATAGGATTGATTTCTTTCGTCTGCTCCACTGTAACCTCAGGAAGATAAGACCTAATGCGATCTACTCTACTGTAACTTCAGAGAGATCTGTAATTTTAATCCACTCCACTGTAACTTCAGGGAGACAGGATTATCGGCTTCAACCTGATGTGATCTACTCTACTGTAACTTCAGAGAGATAAGATCCTTTATTTTAATCCACTCCACTGTAACTTCAGAGAGATAGGATTACTTTCTTTCTTCTACTCCACTGTAACCTCAAGGAGATAAGACCTGATGCGATCTACTCTACTGTAACTTCAGAGAGATAAGATCTGTGATTTTAATCCACTCCACTGTAACTTCAGGGAGATAGGATAGTGTCTTTGATCTACCCCGCTGTAATCTCAGGGAGATAAGATCCTGGCTTCAATCTGCTCCACTGTAACCTCAGGGAGACAAGATCTGAAATTCTTCGGTCTACTCCACTGTAACCTCAGGGAGATAAGATTTGAAATTCTTCAGTCTACTCCACTGTAACCTCAGGGAGATAAGACCTGATGCGATCTACTCTATTGTAACTTCAGAGAGATAAGATCCTTTATTTTAATCCGCTCCACCGTAACTTCAGGGAGATAGGATAGTGTCTTCAATCTGCTCCGCTGTAATCTCAGGGAGATAAGATCTCTGGCTTCAATTTACTCCACTGTGACCTCAGGGAGATAAGATCTGAAATATTCACTGATCTGTTCTATGGGGAACATGACCTGTATAATGAACCTAATTATGCCTAATGATTAGGATGGCATGACCAAAATGAATCAAATGCTCTTAACTAGACATGTATGAATGGTGTTTGCATGAATGCAGATTTTTTTTGAGAATGATCCCGCTTAGGATTTCATTACTCGAAGTTTATTAAAGCTTGCGACTGACGTACTATAACGCCTTCTCGCTTGACTGGCTTTTCTAAAGAAATAATTAGCCAGGTTGCCTCCCATTGTAAACCTTAAAGTTTAATCCACTGGGGCACAAGAATTTATACCATCATTCTCCCACTGTAATCCAAGGGTAGAAATATGTGGTTTTTCCTCAGTCCTCTCTTATCCAATTCAGGGATACAGGATCCGAGTCGTTCTAGTTCCTTACACCATTCCCAATGTGTTGTACTAAAGACTTATGAGCAAATGAAGGTTCTCATCTCCGAGGTAACCTCTTCCTCTTGCCTGGTGATCATCGCTTGCTTGTTTATGTAAGCTTTGTCGCCAACATGGCTTCTTGTCAATCAACGCATTTGACAACAAAAATCCAAAGAGAAAATCTAAATTCAAACACACCCTTCTCAGATTTCCAACCTTTAAAATTGATGTGTTCTAAACAATAGTATTGTTTCAGGCTCCTATATTATTTAGAAACTTTTCAGAGTAATATGCAAAACTTCCTTTGTGAAAGTTTTATTAGTCCATTAATCATTATTCCAATGCAACATGTTTGCAAAAAAGTCATAACAATGGATAAGAATAAAGTTGGTTCTGCGCATAGCTGGAAAGAACAAATTATCGAAAATAGTAAAGAAGGATGACAAAGAAATTGATTGGGAATGTAATATCTTGGAAAAGAAAAGGGTATTCCAAGAATAACAAATAATATGAGAATTGGGTGCCCCAGATATCGCAGCTTGAACTTCTCTGTACAAACTTTCTGAAGATCATTTTGAGTTGGACTTGTGTTTAGGAGATCTACAACGCTCTGTCGATGCCCCAAGATGTCGCCTATCTTTTCCTGTTGATTCAGGCATAGCAAGATCACCACATGCCCCAATATGATCAAAATTTGAATCGCTCTGATCGTCTCATGCCCCATTCTGAACAAATATTTGAGCCGCCCTTTTCGGGTTTTCAACTCAAATCCCCTTTGGCCTAAGGCACCCTTTCCGGGTTTTCCCCTTAGCCTCTCCTTTTTTCATTTTCATTTTTCATTTCTCATTCTCTTTTTTCATTTATTTAATTTCTTTTTTTTGACTCAGAGTGCCCTTTGCAGGTTTTCACCTTGGTCCTTTCTTCTTCTTTAAACGAAGTATTTCTTGACTGGATCCGAGTTTATAGGACTAGCAATCTCATTCAGGATCAGTGCTCTTCTGAAAAATGTCTTCTTTACAATGTAGGGACATTCTCGGTTTGGCATTCATTTCCCTCTAGAATCCTTTTGGAGAGGAATGATCTTTTTCGACATCCAACCCTCTCGTGGAATTCTCTGAGATGACACTGTTCATTATGGGCTCGTATCATTTGTTTCTGGTACATCCGACCCTGAAGAATAGCTTTTAACCTTTTTCTTAGGTTCAACTGATCGCATCGCGATTGGATCCATTCTGCTTCATCCAATTCTAGCTCAACTAATACCCGGAGAGAAAGGATTTCAATAGGTAAAACTACCTAAACCCCGCAAACCAAAGAGAAAGGTATTGCCCCGGTACAGATGTTCGACAAGCAAGGAAGGCAAATAGTAATTTCTCATATCAATCCTTGTAAGTCTCAGTCATTTTCCTTCAATTTTCGATGTTCAACTCTAGGCAATTCAGTGACGAATCGTGGTGTCCATTTCTGAGTTAATTTGAGACCTCAGCTATCGTGCTATTGTTTAAGCTCAATGCATTCTCCAATACCCTTTTTTCTGAAATTCTATATCGGTATACGATGACCTTGATCCATGAAGTAGCCTCTCAAAAAAAGTGAAGCAATGCCCATTAGAAGTCTTCGATAATGGTGATGTCCATGCCCCATTTTGATCAAAATTTGAGTCTCCCTTTTCGGGTTTTCAACTCAGATCCACCTTTGGTCAAAGCGCCCTTTGCGAGTTTTCACATTGACCTCTCCTTTTTCTTTTTCTTTTTTTCTTTTTTTCTTCTATTTTTTACTTTGATTTTTTTTTATTTTGATTTTCCTCTTGATTTTGTTTTGTTTTTTTTGTTGTTTTTTTTTTGAATTGGATTTGAACTCATAGGATTAGGCAAGTCCTTGTTATCCCCTTTTGAGCAGAATCAATGTTTTTCTAGATAAGGTCATGTATGCGAAAATCCTTTTTTGGTATCACATTTCTCTCATTGAGCCTTTTGGGGCGCAACTACGACAGAAAACTTTGGATCTTCCTCTTCAATCAGGATGAACCCAATAACAACTTAAAGAGATGGAAATTCGACTTCAAATGGGCAAAGCTATGCTGACTCCACGAGACAGGCATTGCCCCGGTAAAGAATTACATCGTTCATACTGCAAATTTCTGACATCGTGCTGTTGTGCAGATTTCATTATCGGCATTTAACCCAGGCATATCTTGGTATGATCCTACAAAGATATCTTCGAAATCTAGAGATGCCTCAACAAGGTCTTGCTTCGTCTCTGCGGTCAGGTCAATTCTAATCTTCGCCAAGCTCACAATTTTTGGTGATTCCTTGTGAGGTAGGATCTGTCTATCCTCTTGTTCAACCATCCTTAACAAGTCATGAGATAAACTACAATCTTCGTCATTTTCAAAGCCCTGAGATCCCTCTGAACACATGCCTCGCTCAAAAAGAAAATCTGAGTTTGCAGCAGTTTCGTTCATGTCATTGATATCCGAGGACTCATAATAAGTACCAAAGAATATACAAAAGGAATGTATAAATTTATGAATAATTATTTATACAATATGATTATGAATGAATGATGTGGAAGAAAATTTAAAATAATGAAATAATCAGAAATAATTATTCAAAAGAATGAAAGAATATTGGCTCAAAAAAGAATGCAAAGATGTATTTTATTAGAATAATGACGTTCAGACATTAGCCTATTTCACAAAGGAATTTTTATCGCTTTAGGCTAAAAACAACAAAAATGTTCTGAACATTACTCTAAATAAGCCCTGATAACTACCGGGATTTCTTCTGCAGTCTAATTGTTTAGAACACTCCAGAATTCATAAGGGCTGACATCTAACAAGGTCCCTTCCCAATTGTGTCTTCAGACACGTCGTTGATGTGAACATTTCCCAACACTTCTTCGTACACCTCATTCGCCTCGTCATTAATATGATTGGGCAGTGTATTTTCTGCACTAGAGGAATCATGCCCATACTGATAAGCCTTTCAATCAGTTTTTTAAAGGCAATTCAATTCTCTACTGAGTGCCCTAAAATTCCCGCATGATAATCACATTGAGCATTCATATCGTACCATTTGGGATAAGGAGGTTGTAAAGGGGTCAAGTAACGAGGAGCAACAACATGCGCATCGAACAAGCTTTGATACAGCTCCTTATATGACATCGAAATTGGTGTTAACTAGAGCTTTTCAGTACCTGGTTTCACTCCAGATTCTTACTTTAAAGGGCTCTGATGGCTAGTGGTCTCCGTCTTTGGCCTGCCCATAGTGATTGGTTTTGAGTGGCCCTTGTTATATCCGCCTACATTATCCCTTTTATTCCCCTTCTTCCTTGGGGCCTTTATAGTATCTGGGTACTTTACCCTCATATGCTTTATTTCGGCTAGATTAGCAACAAGATTAGCTAAATCGTTCCTCAAATTGGATCCTAAGCCTGTCAGGCAATTCACTGGTGTCGATGTACCAGTCTGATAATATAGGGATCTGATAGTAAAAAGTGCTCCTTGTGGGCGCCCATCTGGCTGGACCTAGACACTTGTCGGAGTACAATCTAAGGAATAGACAAGATCCTCATTATCAACCCCAAAGTAAACCACCGGGTCTTTCACTTCTTTTGACTTTCCAGCTAGCAATCGGTTGAACTGGTTTATCATAGTTCTCCATAATTCTAGCATCTGATCTCTCACTCCCGTTGAAATTCAGTCAATTGCTCCTGCATCTGAATCTGCATTCGCTCTAGTTTTTCCAACCTTCGTTCCATTTCTCTAGTCTTTGCTTGGATATCGTAAGGGTGTTTGGTTGGTTGGTTTTCCAGGTTAGCTGAAATAAATTTACTCGTTTAGACTCTTTCAATGGATTTTAATGCATGTAATGCAATGTAATGCAAATGCATGAAATGAATGCCTAAAGAGATGTTGATTCTGATTCAATTACATTTAGGAAACTTTTCTAGAAAGCAAATTCCCTTACATAAAATGGATACATGTACGGCCTCACCTTCATATTCCAAGAAACAACATCGGTCTTTTTCTTTATCCGCATGTTTGAGGTAATCTCGCCAATAGATGCCATTGCTAGCTCCACTCTTGATCTTGGTTGCAATCCATCACATGCCCGTCCTCATAAGGTTCGTCCGCCTCTTTAAGGGGGTGGAATGTTGAAGGCTCTTAGACAATTGCCTTGAATCCTCAGGCCATGAAGCAGGGTCACGAACTCTTCCATTGCCATTCTTGTGTTTCTCAGAATATATTCGGGAAGTCGTATTGTTTTCCACTTTATCAAGGAATCCGTATTCCATGACAAGCTTTCTAATTTAGTAATCGAACTTGAATCAATATCTCTTTCCTAAGATGCAAATGCAATGTAATGCAATCATAATCAAAACACAACAATAAGGGTTAGAACAAAACATAAGCAAGCACGGAAAACAAAAAGTACCTAATTAGGTAAATACTAGGGATTTGGAGTGGCTCTACCTAGGTTAAGTTCCTAAGTCCACTATATGAAGGTTGGTTCTAAAGATAAGGTACCCGAACCAGCAGATTCCTCGATCTTCACCCATTATAGGCTCATACTGCATCGAAGTTCGGTTCGAGGAATACATTTCCCTATGGCTGCACAGAGATGAAAATCTCACGAAGACATAGGTACGGATGTATCCCGAAAGCAATCCACTATCCTGCACAGAGGTGAAAACCTCACGAAGGAAATAGCTTCTCACTCCCACTTAAAAGGTGTGACCAACGGTCATGCAATGCAATGTGCAGAAAGATATAAAAATTTAAAATACAAAACATGATGAAAACTATAACTCAAAACAAATGAAATGCAATGAGAGGATCGTATATTTAAATCACATTTTCAACTTTCGATAAAAAGACAAGAAATAATCAACTCGTGGCTTGACTCTCTTATTTTATTTCCCCAGTGGAGTCGCCAAGCTGTTGACACCATTTTTTGGATGAAAACGGGGTCGACTTGGGTTTTGAAAAATGAAAACGAAAACGGGAATCGCCACCGATCCTTTTTGATGGGGTGTGATCAAATCACCTCAAAAAGTGGTTGTTTTTAATAAACGATTTAATTTTATTAAAACAACGATTTTGGTCCACGAAATTTAGAAAAACGGGTTCGGGAGTCGGTTACACACGAGGAAGGATTAGCTCCCTCGATACGCCCAAAATTGGTACCTAGTTGATTACTTAATGTCTTAGTGTCGAAAAACTGAAAACTTTAACGAAATTTAAAATATGATCCTTATAAAAAAACTCGAATGGCATGGATTAAAATTCAAGAGAATATTTGGCAATTTGGTTAAACGAGAAAAATCGAAACCCAGCACATTAGGGCACATTCTCTCAAATTTCCAAATGCAAAATATTGTCTTACTTTATTTTATTATTATTTTGAAAATCCTCGTCTCAAGAAAATAACGTGTCATATCCAATGCATTAGGACACAATGTATTGAATTCCCGATAACAAGCTTTTATTTGTGTTTTTTTTATAAAAAAGAGTAGTCTCAATTATTTAGATTCAATGAAGAAAATCGAAACCCAATACGTTAGGGCTCGATTCCCTCGAAGATCCCAAATACCGAGTATTACTTGAATTTAGAAAAATTTTCCTTTCGAATTTGGATAAAAATTATATATAATGGAATAACTATTACGATGATGCAAGTAAAAATAATACGAGCAAAAACAAAAGATAAATAAATGATAAGACCAATATAAAAAAAAATCACGAGGCACAATAACAAATAACAATAGATAAAAACTAAAGCATAAAAAATAATGGACATTTAAATAAATAAATAAATGAACAAAATTATAAAAATAAAATAAAAGACATATAAATATGCATAAAATTATGAAAATATGAAAAACATATGTATGTACACATTCTAAAGCTATTATACATGAAAATATGTATACTAATTATAAATATAGAAAATATATGTAAGAAAAATATAGATTTTGAAATATATAGAATATGTATATATATTTGAAATTATGAAATATAGAAAATATACATAAGTACATACACATATATATGTATATAAAAATATGTATGGATATACGTATATATATATTTTGAAATTATGAAATAGAAGTGTGTATAAATATGTATATGTACATATGGATATAGGTCTATGTATGTACAAAAATGAAATATAAAAATATATTTACAACTTCAAAATGTATGTATATATATATATATATATATATATATATATATATATTAGCAAAATATGTGTATATATATTGTAGAAACATATATATATATATTTAATGTACATAATGTAATTAAGGTTAAAAGGTAGTTATGAGTAAATAATAACAATAATAATTAATAATAATAATAATAATAATAGCATTAGATTGGTTAATTCTAATGGAAAAACAACCAAAATAACAAAGAAAAGGACTAAATCGAAGAAAAAATTAAATTTCGGGGTTGAATCGCAAATAAAATCAAAGAGGAGGGACTACATTGAAAGCGCAAAAAACTAGGAGGGGGCAAATGGGAAATAATCCCATTCTTGCAAAGCGCAGAGTTCCAATAGGGACTAAATTGAAAACGCAAAAACAATCTGGGGTAAAATTAAAAGCAATAAAAATACTTGATTATAAAACCATTAAAAAGCGGAAGGGTTAAAGGTGCAATTAGCCCTTCCGTCGAAAACACGCGGATCCTTCAAGCGGGTCGGATTGAAATCTGGGTCAAGAGCAAAACGGCGCCGTTTTGGCTATTGATGTTTAAGCCCAAAATGACGCCGTTTAATGGGCTTATATAAGTCAGATTTTTTTTAAAAAAATTCATTTTCTCTTCTCCTCTAAAAAAAACAGCCAAAAAACCTCTCAAGCCCCCCTCTTCTCTGGCCTAGGAGCAGGCCCCTGGCTTCCGTGCCGGCCGTTGGTCGCCGACGTCGGTGCCGCCGTGCACGGTGGTCAGTGCGAGGAAAAAGTCTCCCTTTTTTAGATTTTAACCCCCTAAACTCAGATCTGGCCTCAAAACGTCCAAAAAAAACAAAAGAAAAATGACCATCAGCCTTTTCAAGAATCGATTCTGTCACCGGAGAAGCCTCCAACGACGAGCGCACGGAACGACTCCAGTGAGATCCTCTTCACCTTCCTTTTGTTTTATTTTTGTATTCAAATAAAAAAAGAAACTCAAATAAAAACAAATAGAAAACAAATATTGAAAGAACAGTAGAGGATCACCTCTAAAAAACGTTGCTTTTTATTTATTTTTTTGGTCAAAAGGGAAGAAGAAGTCTTCTTTACAGCATGCTTGGCTTTATAGCCGAAAGAAAAGAAAAATACATCAAAGAAAATCCCCCCTTTGCTCTGTTTTGTTTACTGTTGTTGTTTCCTTTTTTTGTAGGTGACTGGCGCGGAAGAGACATGACGTGACGGAGGCGTGCGAGGGCCGGTGACAGAGGCTAGGTGCGCTGCTTATTGTTGACGTGCACAAAAAAGTCGAAGACCCTAGGAGTGACAGAGGTGGCTAGGGTTAGGGTTTCAACTTTTTCTGAAAAATTTTAACATTTTGGGCCATTGGGCTTTCATTTTTTTTGGGTTGTAATTTTAATTATTTTTGGGCTTTTTGGTTTATTTTTGTTTTTGGTTTCTAGTGGGCAGGGCAAATTTTGGTCTTTACAGTAAGCTTCAGAGGAAGTATACTTATGTTTATGAAAGTGTTGAAATCAAATGAATTATATTTATGTACAAATAGTTTACTCCATGTTAATTCAAGTGAATTATGTTTAAATGTACTAACATGTGTTGTTGATGGTGCTTAGGCTTGTGCCAAGCTTGTGGTTGGATTATGTTATGTTTAATATTAATGTTATGTATTGAAATGGTAAGTTATGTTCATGTTTTTCGAATTTACTAAGCATTACGTGCTTACGTAGTTTTCTTTCCTATGTTTTATAGATAATCGGAAGCTCGATCGATTTGGAAGCTCGTCGAAGATCTATAACATTATCCGGTGAATATATCGGTAGTTTTTGATGTTTTGGCCAAGGTTATAATGACATATATAGGTGGACTTGTTTTTGGTGTTAGTTGAAATTTGATTGATAATTTTGACATGTATAAGTTGTTTTGGTACCATTTTGATGATGGTTGGATTATGTCATTTTAGTGTTTGTGATGCATGAATGGTATGGCTCAAATGGTAAGTTTACGTTGAAATGGTATAGGTCAAGATATGGTATGTTTTCAGATGGAAATGAACTAGATATTTATGAATGAAATGTGGTCAAGTATATATACATATATATATGTTTAGGTAAATTTGTATGTTTACATTTGGGGTGCCTTGTATGACATATTGGTTGAATGATCTTGGACTATTGAATTGGTCATTTTTAATGTTGATTTTGGTCATGTTATGATGCATTGATCATGTGCTCAAAATGCTTTTAGGTGGTTGCATGAGTTGGTGATGGAAATGGCTTGAATTTAGCCAATTTTATGTCCACACGGCCTGAGACACGGGCGTGTGACTCAGTCATGTGTGACACACAGCCAAGCGACACGGCCGTGTGTCCCCTGTAGGTTTTAATGCATGCAAGTCAGGCTGTTACACGGCCTAGTACACGGCCTGACAGACAGGCGTGTGTGGCTATTTCAAGAGTTATATGGCTTGGCACACGGTCGTGTGGCTTGGCCGTATGACCCAACTCAAAGAGTTACACTGGTGAGGACACGGGCTGGGACACGGCTGTGTGCCCCTATTTCGAATGTTACACGGCCTGTGACACGGGCGTGTGTCTCAGCCATGTGAGGCACACGGCCTGGCAACACGGCCGTGTGACCCCTACAATCCAATTTTTCTAACTTTTTCTTATACTTTCTGGTTGTTTCCAATTTGGTCCCGAATTGTTTCTAAGGCCTCGAGGGCTCGATTAAGGGACGTTATGGATGTGAATGAATGGATTATATCATGCTTATGTCAATGTTTGAAATGTATGTATACTGTTCAGTTTGTACGGTATTGCTCTGTAACCCTATTTCAGCGACGGATACAGGTTAGGGGTGTACATTTTAATTTTGCATTTTGTTTTGTTCTTGTTCAATTATTCTATCCAATCTTGTGTTTCTGGGGTTTTGTTCAATTATTTTGATTATTATATTAAATTTTTAGGTTTGCATTTTTATTTTGTTTGTAAAAAATTTCTTTCGGAATAAAATGGTAAAATTGCTATCATGCCTCTAGGTTTGACTTGGCCGACATTTTTCCTGCAAAAAATTGCCACGTGTCAATGTTTTAGTGGTCTATGTGTACTTCCACGTCACACTTTAATGCTGTTAGAGTCAGGTATCTTTTTGGAAGACAAAAGCAATATACAAGGAGCACATTGGATATTTAGAAATTTTAAGTACCACGTTGAACACTTTGCTAAAGTACAAAGAACAAATATGCCATTATCCCAAATTAAAATCGGTAGAAAATAATTGTTAAATAGATTTTGAAGTAATAAGAGATGGAATTGTTAGGAATAGGAAGTGTAGGGTAGAGTATTAGTTGGAGGATTTATTATGGGGCGACATAGGCAAGAGTGAGTTGAGTATCATGTCTTTTGTTAATGTTATCATAAATAAAATACAAAGGACTACTACCACTACTTTATGTTACTCAAATGGAAGTTTCCTTTTTTAATTCCTTTAAATATATATATATGTATTGTATATATTTGTATCCCAAGAGATAGTGATCATATATATATTGAAACTTACTATTTATATCACTTTAAGATTTATAAAGGCAATATATAACTTGGGAATTTCTAAAGAATTACAACATAGAAACATTGACTATGACACTAAAATAAATATTTTTATATTATAAAACAATAACCTAAAATTTTAATCTCTAAATTTGATAACTTTTTATTTAATTTTTAATTTTTTTGTTTACATTAGTTTTGGGATTTGAAAACATTACTCAATTTGGTTCTTATTAACTTGAATCAGTTGTTAATATATAAGAAATAGAGTATGAACATAATTGGTAGTGGAATTGGACAGTTCTAATGACACGGTGATAAAAAATAGAAAAATAAGGGATAAGAATTTATCTACGCAGTTCGGTTTCTCTACGTCTGTGAAGCCTAGCTCAGAGTGATGAATCTACTATCTTCAAACTCAATACAACAAGTGGTTTTAGTTCTATCATATTTTGTACTTAAATACTAGATCTCTCACCACTAAATTCTCTCCCTAAGAACTTAGTTTGTAAACCACCAATAAAAGGTTTTACTATTGCAATCTCACAATAACGTTACTCGATGAACTGATAACTAAAAAATCAGTGCGTAAACTTATACATGTCTTTCAAATATATAAAATTTTTCGAGACTCTCTAACATATTAAAGATAAATTACAATCATTTTTAAACAACCGTTAAAATAGTTAAATACAATATAATAATAACAACTAAAGTAAAGTGGATTGTTGGAAGATAAGTCTTCAAGTTTTGTCTTGATCCAATATCCTTGATCCAAGGGATTCGGTAAGATTTATCCGATCCGATCCAATTCTTAAGATATGTTCCTCTAAATGGATTGATTTTCAACGACGGGCTTGAATCATTCCACAATATCAGCATCAAACATAGCCTAATTGTTTCAATAAATTGCCAACTTTAAATATGGCAATGAGCATTATGTTGCAGTGGTGATGAAAGCGAACAATTTCATTAGCACATTGTAGCCACTTCAAATACTTGCCTCAACAATCTCCCTATTTAGTAATTTTTTGAACAAAACCAAACAAGATAGGTAGCTAAAAAACAAACAGCCATAGCTCCCCCTCAACACAATTCTCTTAATCTAACATACTTAAAATAGAACATAATTAAGCATATTAACTATCAATGTTTTGTCTAGAATTTGCATCAATAGTCAAAGTATTAAAACTATAACTAAGTAAGAAATGGATAAGTAAATGTGCACAAATATAAAAAAAAAAATTGAAAGTTTAAGTCCAAAAACTCAACATTACTCAATCAAAATTTCTATTCTATTCCTATAGGTTTTATTTAGAAAACATGTATTCCCTTCTCAATCTTAACCATTGTTGTTTGAAGTTGATAACGAGATAGAATTTTGCTTATTATTATACCAAGAGATTAGATTATTCCCAAAAGACACAACTCTCTTGTACCTAAGTTTAATTATATATTTTTTTCTTGTTGCGATTTACAAAATAAAATATTTTGAAATATAATATTAAAAATTGTAAACTAAAAACTTCATATTATGTTAAATATTGTGATCTTTGATGTTGGCACAAGTCCAACCACGGTTTGGGCCAGGCTCTAACAAAATGTTAGGTTCGGGTCCGGCCTGACTCAAATAAAATTGCTAAAATTGGAGCCGAGTCTAGCCTGTATTACTTTTTTTAATTTTATCTTTTTATATAAAAATTTAATAAATATAATACACCAAATACATTAAAAATATTAAAATATTTCTCAACAAATTGAAAATAAATTTAAAAAAGTCTTTATACTTAAATAACAAGATAAATGCAACTTAACAAGTAAATACCTCTAAAATAGTAGCAAAATTAACAACAAAACAAGTGTTATACAATATTCAAACATTAGCAACAAAATAGTGAAATTGTAGCAAAACAATGACAAAAAGTGCAAAACAACAACAAAAATAGCAGTGTTTTTTATTGAAAATTTGGGTCGGGTTGAGCTCGGGCAAAAAAACCTTACTTTAGGCCCGATCTGTTTTCTAAACGGGCATTATTTTTTAAATCAGATCTATTTTTCGAGTCTATATTTTAAACCAAACTTTTAATTTTTTAGACAAATGTAATCCGGCTCATGACAACTCTACAAAACAGGTTAACAAATGAAATAACTAAAAAAATTATATTAAATAAATAAATAATTATTACAATGAATTAAAAATAAAATTATTCATTTAATGAGGGGCCTGTCATGGGAAATATATTTCGAGAGTTGTAGATTCTCATGTCTAGTCTAGGATTGCAAATTTACTGAGAATGAGTTATTTCATACAAACATTTTGTCAGTATAGATTTCATTTATAGTCTAGGTAGGGGGTGAGTATTATTTTAAACCTATCGGCACAGCAAATTAAAAGAATGATATAGTGGTTTATAGGCTAGGTAGGGGGTGAGTATTATTTTAAACCTATTGGCACAGCAAATTAAACGAATGATATAGTGGTAGCTGCTTCACTTTAATGTTGAGGATTTATTGTGCATCAGAAGTACTCTCTTGAATAAATGAATTCTGTTTTAGTGGATGGCATGGATTTATGTTATACGGTTTTATTTATTTATGTTTAATATATATTTAAATTATTTGGATATAAATAAGAGTAACTAAGTCAAATGTAAGACAAGATTCGATTTTTCTTTTATAATTATTAATTTGGTTCTTGCTATTTATATAAATTGCTTTTTAGAATTAAATTTAGCCTTTATCCTTTTAAAAATAGTTAAATTTTTTTATATTATGTACGTGATTGTTCCTTCCAACAATGTTGTCTCTAAAATTTGAATCTACGTTCTCCTTTTGAAAGTGTAATGTATATTACCATAGTTATAATAATTATAAAATATTCATAATATAATAAAATAACTCAAAAACCAAAAAATTATAAAAAAAATTCATAAAATTTACATGAAGTACACGTGAATTGTCATGTAGGTTGTCATGTTTAAAAGTTCAACATTTTAGTCAATATTACCTTTTAGAAAAATCAGTTCTACTTTGTTTTTGAAAGGTCGATGGTCAAGTGCGATTCCTTTTAAAAGATTAAGAGTCAAATTTAGTTAAAAAAAATAAGGTCTAAATTGATAAAATTATGTAAATATTAAGGTGGTGTTTGGAAAGTTACCTAGTAATTGAATTTGGGTGTAATTGTTTGTAATTACACAAGGTGACATATTTGGGTAACCATTTTAATTGGTGGATCCTACCGAATTGGGTGTAATTGGAGCATCCCGATTATAACTTTTCAATTCTTTAAGGGAGGGTGAGAATTGAAGTAATTGTGCAGTTAATTTAATTTTTTTTAAAATTGTACAAGTTATAAAAATCATATTATTCGCATGAACATGTATAAGTATTTAGGATAATTATGGCAAAAAGGTTTCTTATATTATAAACATTAAAAATTAATTATAAAAATAATTTGTGTACTTTACAAAGTTATAACAAAAAGTTAATTAAATCCTGATAAATTTCTAAAATTATAGCAAAAAGTTTATTATAAAAATAATTTATAAGGTCAAGAAGTATGGACATAACTTATTTATGTGTCCATGTTATATATTATAAAAATAATATACTTATTCATAAAAAATGTTATTTTTTATCATAATTTATTTATAAAAATAACTTTCTAAAGTTATGAGAAAATTATATATTATTTATAAGAAATGTTACAAAATTTTGGATACTATATAAAACCTTTTCCTTATAAAGGTTATATATAATTATAATTTTATATTATTTTTACTTAATATATATATCATAAAAGAGATATAACTTAGCATAAGTCTTTCTCCAAATTAAGTTTATACAAGTTATTATAGTTAAAGCTACAGACAATTTGGACTATGAATTCATATATTATAAGGTTAATACTAATTATGCAAATAAAAACTATTGTCTTGCACCATATTATAGGGTATGATACCATTTGAGAGAATGATGCTAGACATAATCATCGTAGGCAGCTCACGAACTCTTTAATTTGAGACATTTAATGCTTCAAAATGTGGTTGAGAAGACATTTATTGTTTTGAAAAATATTTTCAAAATTAACAAAATCATCTTAGTATAACATAAAAATCATGTTGGATCATACTAGCATGTTGCATATTTCATAACTTCAATCATAGGTAAAATTAAAATAATTCATACTTCGAAGAGTACATGAAAAGAAGGATATATTAATAATCTTAATGATGCAAATTCAAATTCAGATAATGATGAACTCGGTCAAGGACCAATAGATGATGATAAGGAGCATATGTTATATATTAAAGAGGGAATAATCCAACAAAAATGCATTAGAGCAATTAGATAAAATTGCACATGGTGTTTATTTTTCTTGTTGTTTTTATCATAATTTGATTTTAATTTTTGTTACTTGTTTAATTAATATTTTTAAAATATAAATTATATAACTCTGTAATTATAAATTACCAAACACAATTAATAAATTATGATGTAATTACACTTTATCAGCCAAATACATCTAAAAAATTACAATTTTTTTAATAATCACTACCCTAATAACTATGCTTTCATTCAACTACTCTATGTTGTCCAAATACACCCTAAAAATATTTTTTTTCCAACCCAATAAATTGTAAAACTAAGAATGCAATTAATGTTGAAAAGTATGTGGAATTGGTTGGGAGTTGCAACACATTGAAAATGAGGAAATCTTCAAGTGGCCGAGTTGGATAAAGATTTCCTTGTCGCTTTACTGTGACCAAGTGGACAAGTTGGAAATGTCCTTCCCCTCCTTTTCATTTATTATATTCAAAATTTAATACGTGGAAATCAAATTGGATAAATGGTTAATGATATACGATAAATATTTGTTTTTAGAGTTGGATAATAAATTATTCCAAACTGGATCTTAAATAAAACTTTCTCAACCTTTCTATTTCCATTTATTTATTAATTTTCTGGATATTATATATCTAGTACAACATTTAAGATGCAGATTATATTTGAGTATTTTTTAATTTTTAAATTAAAATTATAATACATTAATAATATTAATTAGTGATATTGAAATTCTATATTTAATAACATTTACTAATATAATTCTATTTATTAAAAATATTTTCATTTAATAAAATATTATTACTATATTTTTGTATAAAATTTAAACAATTTATTGAAATAATACCTTAACTAAAATTTATTTATTTTATTTCACTAAAATTTGAGACAAGAGGATGTTATAGAAAACTGATTTAGTAATAAATATACTTCATACTTTATGGTTGTTGTTATAGATGGTAAAATTAAAACATTAAACATCAGTTTACAACAATCTTGATTGTTGTAATGAAATGTTGTTATCTAGAGTGGTTGTTATAAAGAATATTGATTATATATGGACTTATACTATTAGAGAAAATTATTTATTTTTACAAATAGTATTAAAACCAAGATAAATGTCTTTAAAGCTATACTTTAAGGAATAATATTTGATGCTCTCACACAACATCGAT
This sequence comes from Gossypium raimondii, assembly GCF_025698545.1. Lineage (NCBI taxonomy): Eukaryota > Viridiplantae > Streptophyta > Magnoliopsida > Malvales > Malvaceae > Gossypium > Gossypium raimondii. The sequence continues at coordinate 40,690,496 of NC_068568.1, read as the reverse complement.
GAATAATATATGACACATCATCATTAAATTAAACAAAAAATATGGACTTATAAATAAATACTAATAATTTTATTTAAATGTAATTAAACATTAATTATAACTATTATAAATAAATATTAATAACTCCTGTATTTAACATCTTGGGTTTAAAAGTTTAGGGTATTGGGTTAAAGGTTTGGGGTCTAAGATTTGGGTTTTAGCATTTATTTCTAATTAATCATGTTTAAATAAAGTTGTTAGTATTTATTTATAAGTCTCCCAATGTTTTTGTTTTATTTAATGATAAAATGTCATGCTATTATTCATCGATTATGTGTGAGACTTATACACTAACAAGATCATCAAATATTTTCTCATATTTAAAACTTAAAAATTAAATAAATGAGACATTTGTCACTATTTTAACATTAGTATTTATTTATAATTAATTATTATTTAATTATATTTAAATAAAGTAATTAGTATTTATTTATAAATCTCTCACTATTTTTGTTTTTTAACTATGAGATGCCATGTTATTATTTATCGATGGTGCGTGAGACTTATACACCAACAATGAATCGAATATTTTCTCAAATTTAAAAGTTAAAAATTAAATAAATGGGACATTTATCACTATTTTAACACTTTGAAGTGAAATTTATATTTTCTAGTATCAAATAATAATCATTAGATAAAATTTTAGTTAAGTCATGATTAGTTATTACAAAAGTTTAGGATAAAAAGTAATTATAATATATTCAAAATTTTACATATATGCTTTTTCTGGCTTTGTGGTTTTGTTATTTCTCTAGTTTTACTTTAATAAATAAATAAATAAATGGTTAAGTTGGAGGAAAATAAACAGGAAATTAGGACAATATGTTGTTTTTGAAAAATAATTAAGAAAATAATTTTTAAAAAAAAATAGGAAAATAGGTCATTTTTGCCGGGTGCGGTTGTCACATAGTGAAAGCGTTTTTATCATACCATGCTTTTGCATACGGTGGAGCAAGCGCCTTGCACAATTTTAAAAAAAAGTTAAAAAAATAAATATAAACCATTGGGTCCCAATAATTAGAAAAGCTGGATTATTAATTTCCAACTGTTGACCAATGACTAAAACTGAAAAAAAAAAAAAACCCACAATGGCTCCCTAAATTTTCTCCTAAATAAACTCCTCCACTTATTTTTTTTCATTTAATTTCATTAATCTTTTCTCTTAATTTTTCTTTTATCATAATCTCTCAATTTTTCTCAAATTATTTTCTCTCAATTTTCTATCCTAATAGTTAGTAATTTCTTGATTTTATTTGATTTTCATAACCTCAAAGATTTCAATAAGGTAATTTATTTTTTGATTTGTTTAATTTTTAAATATTTTTAACGATATTTTTTATGTTAAATAAATCGTTAATTTAATGGTAATTTAATATTATTATATATATTTAGTTTTTCATTGTCTAAATTAATTAATCTTATTTAATTAGATAAACGTACATATTTTAAAAATGTCAACACCTCTAATTCGTTTGGATCACAAACACATATATGATGTCCAATTACAAATGGTGAAAAAATTTTAAAATCGGTAGTTGTATACTCCTTCAGTCATAGGCATGGTACCGCATACCATTTTTATGTCCCCGAGTAAACTTCCCTTATCAATTCTCACACGTAATAAGGTAAGATTCATTTAATAATATAATTATCATATTATGTTTTTCATTATTATATTTTTGGAATAACATATTGTTAAGTATGACTCCTATTTTCAGTCAAATTTGAGAAATAATCTTTTAGTTAAACTCTGTTTATTTATTTCAGTCAAACACTATTTAGTTTAGACTATTTTATTATTATTTGACATATGAATTTAGCCTATAAATAGGCTCTTTTACAACCTTAGTATAGACACCCATTAGATTAGAACTCATAACACATTTAGAGAATTTTGTGTTTACGTTTTGAGGGTTCTTTGTTTTTCGGGTTTTCGGGGTTTAGTTTTATCTCCATCTTTTGTACTCTTCATTCTTTTGCCATTATAGTAAAATTATCTTTGCCCGTGGTTTTTTATCCTCTTTGGAGGGGTTTTTCCACGTTCAATTTGTGTGTTCATCTTCTCAATTTCTTCTGCTATTTTACTTGTTTGTTGCTTAACCGGGACGATCATAACAAGTTGTATCAAAGCTAGTTCAATTTTCATAGATCAGCCTATTCAGATATGGCAACAACAAGGTTTGAAATTGAGAAGTTTGATGGTGAGACAAATTTCAATCTGTGGCAAGTTCGGATGATGGCAATTCTAGTTCAATCCGGTTTGAAAAAGGTTGTTACCGAGAAAACGCCTGAGAATCTAAATAAAACAGAATGGGAAGAGCTTGATGAAAAGGCATTGTCTGCAATTCAGTTGTGCCTCGCGAATACAGTATTGCAGGAGGTATTGATGGAGAAGACCTCATCCGCCTTATGGAAAAGGTTAGAAACTCTTTATGCGACTAAGTCTCTGGCTAACCGTTTAGTGTTGAAACAACGTCTATTTACGTTTCGCATGAACGAAGGTGAGCTTCTTAGAGATCACATCAGTCAATTCATTACTCTTTAAAATGATTTAAAGAACGTTGAGGTTCATATTAATGATGAAGATCAAGCTATGCTATTATTGTGCTCTTTACCCCCTTCATACAAGTCTTTCAAGGAGACCCTGATTTATGGCAGAGACAAACTCTCGTTCGAAGATGTGAAGGGTCATTTGTTGAGTAGAGACAAACTCGACAATGAACTTCATTTGGATAGCAAGGCAGATAGGCAAGCTTCCGTTTTGATAGCATCAAAGAAACGAGACAAAAGGTGTCGCTATTGTAAAAAGTTAGGTCACGTCAAAGCAGATTGTTATAAACTGCGAAATAAAAGAGCTGCTGAGAGTAACGAGGAAGATGTAGCTAGTGCTAATTTGATCGATAAAAGCGGTGATGATTTCTTGTTAGTGTCAACGAGCGATAACTCCAAGCTCACGTCTGAGTGGATCCTAGATTCGGGATGTTCTTTCCATATGTATCCCAATAGAGAATGGTTCTCTACATACAGTTCGGTTGAAGGTGGAGTTGTTCGCATGGGAAACGATTCATCTAGTAAGGTAATTGGTATTGGTACTGTTAAAATTAGAATACACGATAGGACATTAGGACACTCTCAGGTGTCAGGTATGTACCTGATTTAAGAAAGAATCTCATCTCCTTAAGTATTTTAGACTTGAAAGGATGCAGAATCAACATCGAGTCAAGCTGCATTAAAGTATCTCGTGGAGCTCTCGTTTTGTTAAAAGGTAAAAGAACTGGCAGTCTTTATATTCTGGAAGGTTCTACAGTGACTGGTGAAATCGGACGTCCCTCGTCCGTTACAGAGTCGAAGTCAACTCATTTGGAGCGGAGGCAACTTGGTCATAGGAGGGAAAAATGTATGACCGTTTCGTTGAACAGAGGTTCTCTTTTGGATGCAGGTTTTGAAAAGTTAGGGCACTGTGTTCGTGAAAATCAGACCCGAGTTAGTTTTGATTTGGCAGTGTACAAGTCGAAGGCTAGAAGTCTTCTAGTTTCTAAGCACATATTCGACTCAGTTAATTCCCTGCATAGTTCAAGATAGGCTCGTGGCGGGCTTTGGCAAAGATGGCGTTGCGGAAATATGAGTCAAGGTGGAGATTTATTAAGTATGACTCCTATTTTCAGTTAAATTTGAGAAATAATCTTTTAGTTAAACTCTGTTTATTTGTTTCAGTCAAACACTGATTAGTTTAGACTATTTTATTATTATTTGACATATGAATTTAGCCTATAAATAGGCTCTTTTACAACTTTACTATAGACACCCATTAGATTAGAACTCATAACACATTCAGAGAATTTTGTGTTTACGTTTTGAGGGTTCTTTGTTTTTTGGGTTTTCTGGGTTTAGTTTTATCTCCATCTTTTGTACTCTTCATTCTTTTGCCATTATAGTAAAATTATCTTTGCCCGTGGTTTTTTATCCTCTTTGGAGGGGTTTTTCCATGTTAAATTTGTGTGTTCATCTTCTCAAATTCTTCTTCTATTTTACTTGTTTGTTGCTTAATCGGGACGATCCTAACACATATTATTTGAACAGGTGAAATAATTATGCAAGTCATGTGGGTATACCGAATGAGCTTGAAGATATTTGGTTATTGTTAGATCAATAGTTAGAAGCCAATGTTAGTTTTTGAAATTTTCAATTACGTAATAATTACGTAAGGATTTGAAATTTAATATTAGGTACATAATGAAAATTATAATTTTGTACTCTCGTTTGAATGAATGTCATACTCTAATTTGAGAATTGAAGAATGCCTCTCATCCTAATTTTTGACGACTCGTAATATCTAACATGTTAAAGTGTCATTGATAGTTTTTGCAATAGTTGAAATGCATGAATCTGATCGAGTGATGTGCCAATTTGACTTTGTGCAAAATACTCCACCCTCGCCTCAGAACCTCAGTGAATTTCACAAGATTGACTTGTGGGGGAGAACCAATGAAGGTTGACCTAAATTGCATGCCAAGTATATCAACTTGTGGGAACATAGGTATGAATTTTATACCTATACACGAATAACTTGTCAAATTGGATTTGGCGACATCTTCAGATTACATGACATGGTTTAGACTTAATGGTAAGCCATATCTATTACTAGAAGAGGAAATGAGTAGACAAGTTCATCGTAGAAAGCCAACAGGACCCCATATGAGGCCACGATTTGGAGTACATGCATCAAATTCACCATCATTGGCTCCAATCCCGAATCCTATACCGATAGGTGCACCTCTCGGTCAATATGATTCCTATTTTTCTAGTACATTTACTAACAATCCCATGTTTTTCACACAAGCACCAAGTTATGCACTATCATACCGTGCATCAACACTTTCCCTAGGAATATTTTTTGCACCACCTCCATCTGTATAAGCATATTACATGTCACTGCCATCAACATCACCATTGTATCCAGGATCACCTACAATTCCAACATTCTATGCACAACCGAGTTGTTCGACACTATATATTTCTCCATGATAATGTTGCAGACACCATCAAGGTCACAGTTCTTCAAAGGCAGATAATCTTCACAACTATTTACTAATACAACTAACGATATACGACGACAACCTAGGATGCAAATGCAGTCTAGCATGGAAGAATAAGATGAAGACGAAGATGAAGGTAACGTTGGAGATAAAGATGGAAACGGAGATAGAGATGGAGATGGAGATGATGATAATGATGGCGATGGCGATGGTGATGACGATGACTAGATAGAGACGATGAATATGATGACGATGAGCCGAAATTCCAACCACAACGAAATTCTCATTGTAATTGACACCCACCGGGTTGTGGCACACATTCAGCCCGATAACGAAAATGATTTTTTCATGTACATCATCATTTAGCTTGTTAACTTTTAATTTTTTAATTAAAATGTAACACCCCTAACCCATATCCGTTGACAAATTAAGGTTACGAGGCATTACCGGACAAAACACAACTCAATACAGACGTTCAGTAGAATTCAAGAATTTAACATTTATATGCAAATCGTTTGAATACAGGTTTAAATCGACTATTTCCAAATCAAAATATAAACATTATATATATATATATTTAAATATATTAAGCTTAGTCAAATTTTAAGTAAGTATAATTATAAATTCTACTTTAACCTTTTAAAACAAAACAAAACATTTCAATCCAGTTAAACCATAAGAAAATAAGCTATTTTCGTATGGCTATTAATTATATATACAGTACATCAAAGTACGATTTCCAAAACATTATCTAGCCTATACATGCCATAAGTTAAAATTAAAACATTTCAATACCGAGACAGTAAATAGAGTGATGATCTTTGCTGACGATCCCCGAGTCTGCAGCTTGGTTTTTATCTATAAAACAAATGGACGAAAACAAACAAAGTAAGCTTTTATAGCTTAGTAAGTCTATAGCATATCTAAAATACATATAAAAGAATCATATAATTCCTTAAGTAAATTTATTAAGATCACAAATATCAAATATAATTATTATTCAAACATTGCTATCTTAAGTCATTTTGTTTATATCTAAAAGAATGTATATTTAACTAATACATATAAACTAACATATGTATATACATTATATGCATATAATCAAGTTACAAACACAATCATTAATCGCATATCTTGATTGCTAGTGTACTTATCGTTTTCACTTCATCAAATGCATTTAGATATATGATTTTTCAAATACATATGCCAAAAGCATATATTATACTTGTCAACTACAAGTGCCGAATGCACATATATACTTAAAATCCACATATGCCGAATGCATACATATATATATCCAACAATTTTATGACAACCAATATATGTACATACTCACTAATCACAAAGATCCGAACGTTTATGTACTCATCAAATACATTGAAACAAATGTTCATATATTTATCCATTACATATAACCAAAATCATATATATATATACCCAATGCATATAATCACTTAATTTAAATAAATTCACTGGCACTTAGCCTGCTAGGCTTATAACCTGATTCAGTTCACCGGCGCTTAGCCTGCTAGGCTTATAGCCTGATTCAGATCACCGGCACTTAGCCTGCTAGGCTTATAACCCGATTCAGTTCACCGGCACTTAGCCTGCTAGGCTTATAACCCGATTCAGATCACCGGCACTTAGCCTGCTAGGCTTATAACCCGATTCAGATCACCGGTGCTTAGCCTGCTAGGCTTATAGCCTGATAATCTTAGATACAAAGATGATCTTTCGTATAATTCTTTATATTTAAATAAGTCTTACTCAATAACCGTATCTCCGTAAGAATTGAAATTCAATTCTTCATAGCAAACAAACATTCGAACCACATATGTATAATTTACAACATTAAAATTCAGTTCAAAGAATTTGTAACCTATATTCGAACCACATATGTATGTAAAATTCATACATTAAATTCAGCTCAAGAACTTTGTAACCTATATTTGAACCACATATGTATATAAAATTCATACATTAAATTCAGCTCAAGAACTTTAAATATATATATTGAACCATATGTGCATATATATATATATATATATATATATATATATACAATTCATAATATTAAGTTCACTCAAAGAACTTGTATCATACATTCAAACTTTATATATATAATTCATAACTTTAAATTCAACTCAAGAAATTAAATCTTACATTGAACTACATATCCATGTAAATTCTACTATTAGTTTCATATCATTGAACTTAAAGCATACTTTAGCTAATATACATGTAATTTATACCATTAATATCAACCTCCCAAAATCAATTTCTATGTTCGGCTATCACATAGAAAAATCATCAAGTTTTATTCAATTTATATACTTTTAGTTCCAGCTTACTAAATGTATGATAGATATATTTATATAAATTCCAATTTCATAACATTTAAATTGCTATTAGACTTACCTCGGACAGTGAAAAATTGAAATCGGATAATTAGTCGACGAGTTTGGTTTTTTCCTGATCTAGCTCCGATTTCTTTGGTTCTTGTTCTAAATATATTCAAAATGAGCTAGTTTAAATATTATTAACTTCAATTTAATCCAAAAACACATAAATGGGAAAATTACAAATTTTCCCCTAACATTTTACATTTTCACAATTTAGTCCAAAATACACAAAACACAAAACATTCAAATTTTGACTATACTATGGTTAGGCCGAATCTTCATTATACTCATACAAGTCCATGCATTTCATTTATTTCGTATTTTAGTCGCTCAAAAATTTATTTTCACAATTTAGCCCTAAATACTCAAATTCATCAAAAATCCCAATACAAAACATGTTAATCTAACACATATATTTCATATTTCATCAACTAACATCATAAAACTCAAACATCCATCAATGGCACATTTCAAAATCATCATCAATTCACAAAATTTAAACATGGGTTTTGAAGAACACAAAACAACGATATCAAAAACGTAAAAATTATCAAAAACCGTACAAAGGACTAACCTTAATCAAAATTCAAAATGGCCGAATGTAGATAGGTTCTTCTTTCTTTTTCTTTTGTTTAGTTTTGGTCATAAAGATGAAGAAAAAATGAAATGATAGTGGCTTATAATATTTTTTTTAACATAATAATATAATATACATTTTTATAACCTTTATAATTAATATTAATAATATAAAAACTATATACTATCACCTAATGCCGTCCACTAGCATTTAAATGGATTAATTGTCACATAAAACCTCCATATTAAAAGAACATCCACTATTCAGCCCTTCTAAAAATAACCACAAAATTTTTATTTTACGCGATTTAATCCTTTTATTTAGTCGGACACTCAAACGACGAAATTAAATCATGAAATTTTCACACAAGTAAATTCACACATAAAAATTACAAAAAATAATATTAAAATATTTTTAGGACTCGGATTTGTGGTCCCAAAACCACTATTTCGATTAGGGTTAAAAACTGGTTGTTACATAATATATGTAATGCTTCCATTTATATTTGTATTGTATTTTACATCACTAATCTACTTATTTACATTTTATCAAAAAAATTGTTTGTTTGTTTTTTTGTATGTTTAATTTGATTTTGTATTATCCACTAATTTTAAAATTAGTCAACATAAGATTAAAGTAGATTACATAATTCATGATTTTTGTTATTATTTTGCTAAAAAATGTAAAAATATAACTTAATTAATTTTTTGATTCGGTTTGATAACTACTAAAATTTTCTAGTTTACATATCTACGGTTCTCGTCTCAACATTTCCGCCAAATGTGGACATGTTTTCTTACTATGTCCTAAGTTCCTGCAAAAACTACAATTCAAATGGAGCGCTCGAAACGGGAAACCATCAATCTTAATTTGGGACAGGTAGGAATTCTGACTTTCATATTTTATATATTCATTTTAGTTTGTACACTTCATCAACATACTTCATAAATCCAGATGTGCCGATGCACATGTAGCAATTGCATATGCGCATGGAAAATGAAGTGCTTGAAATCTCCCATAGTTGCAGATATTTTGTTTCAGGTATACACGATACGATCCCCCGATAATACCTTTGTCTGGTTTATGGAACTTCATAACCCGATATATTTCACTTGGACATGAGTGACACACTGCCATCATAGAGTTCACTCTTGTTGCATTTTCCGCCATATCTTTCCTCACTTTTTAGCAAGAATGTGTCTGCCCTTTTCTATCCAACACATTTTTTTATTTGCTTCAGAAACAAGGTTGATAAGCGGAAATATGTTTCTTTCACCACCTACATTATCAGCAAATGATGCATCTCCTTCAATACAGAATTTATGCATTGCATTCCACTAGGTTCATTTTCATATACCTGTATCGTAGACCTCCATCATATGATTGAGTCCACTGGTCCTTGGGTATCCCATCGAGGTAATCAACACCTTTTGTGTTTACTGTTCACAAATTCTCCAACATTTCATGGAATCGATGTTGGACAAGCTCATACCCTGTCGAAGAAAATAAAAAGTATATCCATGAATACAAACAATGTATATGCTAAAGAATGATATAGAAAATAATATTTACTACCTACCCATGTTAATGACATATCAACGTTCCTCATCTTTGTGGAACAAACCCATGTAATTTGTCCTGATATGACATGTTCAATACCTATGGTGTGCACGATAGCATAGGCTTCCATGTCGATCAATCGCAAATTGTATTTTGGATGCCCTATCGGAAATGATGCATATATCAAGTTGTGACATAATATGCCTTCTCAAGTTAGTCAAGAAGAAGTCTTAAGCATCCGCAGTTTCTTGTTCAACAATTGCAAAAGCTATTGGCAGGATTTTTTTACTATCATCCTATGTAACAACCAACAACAAGTGATGCTCATATATCTGTACATAAATGTACCATCAATTTGGACCACTGGCATATAGTAACGAAATGCTTCAATGCATGACTTGAATGTTCGAAAAAGACGATGGAAAATTCTTTTGTCTTGGACCATTCGGTTTCTATGATATGCAGGTTTCATTTACAAATCGATGACAATACCTAAGACGTACTGGTTCAGTACCTTCAACCATTGCTATAGATCATTATATGATTTATCTCACCTGTTATGCATTTTTTCCATTACCTTTTGTTTTGCAACCCATGCCTTGTAGTACAACATGGTGTAATCATTCTCACTATAGATATTAGCAATCAAAACTGGCATGGGAATCTTAGGGTTCACTTTCATCATAGGTAAGATAATGTTAGGGCTAAAGTCAGAATCCAATTTTGGGTGATTTGTGACATACCTGCAACAACACAAGTACATGGTGTGTCAAATTTCTTTATCGTTTAGAATCTCGTCTTCTTTCTCACTAATGTCATGATTTTCCAGGGACATCTACTGCCACGCATTGCACGCTTCTCCTAATATTTTTTCGCTTGAGATTTTGCAACATGAAAATTGACTCCATGCTTTATGCTATGCCATTTCCTGTAACAACATCTTTAGAGGAAGACTCCATTTCAACTTGTAAATTGTCGAAATTTGTAGAAGAACTATCATGTCTCTTCTAAGAGGAAATTCTAGAAATTCTAACTCATCTTAAGCATCAATGTCGACAATAAGCATGTGGGATGGTGGTTCATACGCTGTAAAATCTGTCTAGGTTCCTCCAAGATTGTCCAAACCTTCACTGTCAGAATCATTCCCTTTTGGTTCAGTAGGAACGACCTCTAATTCAGAAAATAATGCAATTTCTGAACCATCAAGCCCAGACTCCCGGATTCGATAATCATTGGTTTCAACTTTCTCTTTGTTCTCAGCTTCCTCTTCATTCTCAACTTCCTTTTCATTATCAACCCTAGTTGCGATTTCATGTACCAAATTGTATGCCCCTTCGTCGGTGCAGGTTGTAAGGAGAATACCATTCACTCTTGTTATCCTACGTTAAAACCAATATTACTTACGAATTGCCCTCCAGTGTAACTTGATGGCATACCCACATAAGTGTTTCCAACATAGGACATTAGCATTCTGAAGTTGAAATGAAAGGCATTCACAGAATGTCGTGTTGAGGTCTCTGCGTATAGGTTACCAACTAATCCTGATTGTACACCAAAGTTGAAATCGAGGGTTGAAACTGAGGAATGCCTTCCCATTAATGATTCCAGCATTCCTTGATACGAGCTTTGCAACAACGTTGTGAAATCACCACACAACCGTGTGGTTGGACTTTCTGCTTCTTGTTCTTGAAACAAATTAACTAGAACTGTTTTCAAACTCAAACCACCTTTCTCTACATCAACAAATTGGACATATAACTCTAGTATAGTATTTCTAGTTGAGCAATGCATATCAAGCATTAACTAGACATTCATGTCGCCTTTGAACTCAAATTTATCATATCTAACAAGGTTCATTAACATTAAATATCTATATTTCAAGCTCAAAATTCTCATTCGGCTTGAAGTCAAGACTTTTCTTCTAATTCTTGATAGAAGCTCGTTCAATTAATGCTCCAATTGAAAGCTAATTCTGTAGATTGGGCTGATACAATAACAACCTCAATCTCGGTGTCACAAATTTGATCATCGTAATAAATAACGACTCTAATTCGTCTACTCATCTTTGCTAAATATACCTATTTCACATGTTTAATATAAAATTAAAACGAAAACATTGTACAGAAAAATAAAATAAATACTCATTAACCAAATTCAAACGACGACACCAAATTTACTTACTTTGTTGAATCTATTTTTAGCTTCAAATTTTTAACATAAAAAATCTTTTCCTCAACATGCAAATCTTTTGCTTGAAATTTAACTATGAAAACATCTCCATATCAATCTTCATTTTATAGGAAACTCTACCACCGAATGCGAAACATTTTTTAAAATGTTGGAACAAGAAGCAAACGAATATACAAAAAAATTCTTTCCTAATATTTGTATTATTGTAACTAAAATTTTGCCACGGAAAAGACAGGACAAACTGTAAATTTTATCTCGAGATTTTTGAATTTTTAAAAAATTATTAAACTTTTCTCGATATTTTCAAATTCGAATCCAACGACTATTCTTTTTCCAAGTTTTAATTGGACGACTCTTTTATTTTGAAATAACGAAAACATATCTAGTAGCATTTTCCCTCTCTCCTTGCCACATCAACAAAAATACTTCCTACTAAAAACTTTTTTACCAACCATACCCAAAATCATCCTATTTCTTTAAATTTTGTTATATTTTAAAAACTGCATTAATTTTGCCAAAATAAAATGTGGAACTATATATAAGTTGGAGCATGCTCTTAGTCATCCTGCATCAGATTGCATTAATGACTTTGGGAAATGAATTGAAATACGAAAGAAAAACATAAATTGAAAAGAAAAGAAAAGAAAAACAATGTTTAAGTATAACCCAACCCAATAATATATTATAATTACTATAAAAGGAAAACAATGGTCTGAACTCTTAATTCCAAGAAACAACAAAAACATTACGGATTTGCAGTAAACAGCAAGAAACAATGGCTGAAGAATAAAACCCTAATCATAATAATAATGGTAAGAAAATATTGAATCAGGAAAGAATGATATTTGATAAATCCATCCTAACAAAGTTGAGACGCTCGTCATTGATCCAACTATACTTGTCTGCGAAAGGGTTTATCATGTTCTTTCTTGGTATTGGATAACGATCCATGCAATGCTCCCACACATTCCCATTTCCAAGATCTTTCATCACCTCCCAAACACAGTTATTGCACATAAACCCAGCTCCCAGGCTTATCATTAGGATTTTGTTGCCTTTCTTAAGCCTCTTTTTCGCTTCCATGTACCCTAGCACATACCACAGTCCCCCAGCCGATGTGTTCCCGAACCGATGGAGCGCCATTCGAGCCGGTTCCATGTCGTATTCGTTCAGCCCTAAGCTCTTTCCCAGCCCATCGATCACCGCTCTTCCTCCTGGGTGAATGCAGAAATGTTGAATCCCGGTTTTCAAATTCAAGCTTGGTTTTGCGGTTTTATTGTTGGTTTTACAGATGGAAATGACGGTGAATCGGATTAGTTCTCGAATTGGTAAGATTTTGGGGACTAACACTTTGAGATTCATGGTAAAAGCTTTGGCTGCAGCTTTTGTTAGGTTCCTTGTAAGGAGAAAACCGTTGTAACCTTGTTGGTCTTCGATTTGGATGCAACATCCGTACGCTTCGTCGTTCGATCCGATGTTGGTTCGGACAGAATGCTTTAATTTCATCAATGCTTTATGTTTCAAACACGGTTTGTTTGTTAAAAGAACCGAACATCCGCCTGATCGGAACAGGCAATTCGACAACATCATCGAATTCTCCTTGCCGCAATACCAATGGGGACCGATCGTTTCGGAGCTCACAACCACCGCGAATGCGTTCTTGTAACTCTTGAACAAGTTTTGGACGAGGTCAATAGCCACCATGCTTGCACTGCACCCCATACCCGACAAGCTGAAAGATTTAATGTTGTCCCTCATCTTGTATCGGTTCACTATTCGAGCAGTCAACGACGGGGACGGGGAGAACAGTGACACATCAACAACAAGTATATCGATGTCGGGAGGTGAAACACCTGTCTTGGAAAACAGGTTGTCGAGTGTCCCAAACATGATTTCATCCATTTCTTCATGACCTTCCATTAGGGTTGGAGTTTCCTCTCGACCTGCAAGCACATTTCTTGGGCCATAAGTTTCTTCTCCAAGACCAGAGTTCACCATTGTTTGTAACAGAAACCTGTATTGGTCCAGACCAAGATTCTTGTTCCTCAAAACAATTTTTACACAGGATTCAGTGTCGAGTTTCCTGTCGTCGGTTGCTTTGAAACACTCATAAGCTAACATGTAACAGCTATGACTTCTCATCTGGGAAAACCTTTTGTAAAAATAGGAAATAGTGCAGAAAAGAACTAAAAAACATACTGTTATCAACAACTCCATTGGTTGAGGAAAAGAGACCTTTGTCTGTGTAAATCAGTCATGCATTGATATTTATATTAATATTTCGGGGTGTAAAGCTAAAGCTTAAAAAAAACACCCATTTTTCCACTGGCGGATTTCAATATCGATATTTTTTTATGGATTGCCATTTCAAGTATTGTTCCCGTTCGACTTTTTATGTCAGGATATGGATCAAATAATAAATATTCCTTTTTAGGTGGTCTGCGAGTTGCTGCTCAATCGATTAGTTATGAAATACCATTAATTCTATGTGTTTTATCAATATCTCTACGTGCGATTCGTTGAAATAGAAACTTTCATTTTACCTATTCCTTTCGTTCTAGAAAATAAGTTGAGTTGATAAACTAAATTAGATAGTTATATATGTGTCTTTGTTTCTATTGCATTCTATCTCATCGTATCACATTCTGTTCTGTGATATTTGAGAATCACCGTCAATACCTCGGTGTAGGTGCCTGGGATAATCCTTTGTTCCATAGTCCCGCGACTATTTACAACCAGCCAATTAAGAATTCTCAGATGGACTAGTACTAGCAAATGCCTCAAAGATGCAGTCATCGATTCTCCCGAGAGGCCACAATTACCGCAAGCAAACACATTAATTTAATGACGAGGAGTGCATTTTTTCTATGCTACTAATACTTGTACTTGCTCTGCTATTCTGCCCAAGTTGGCTTGAATATTTAACTATCAAAATAAATAAAAATATCCTCAAATATTTTTTTAAAAAATAATTAACTCCCTATATTTTTGCACTCAATTGAATACTTTAACAGTTGACCGTTAAAGTTAACTACCGCTAATTTTTTTAAGTTAAAGTCACTTGGTATCACAACCACGGCGTGACATGTGGCAAAAAAATTATAAAAATAAAGACCAATAAAAGTTATAAAGTTATTAAATTTTAATAAAAATATAAAAATATTAAAACTTAAAAAAATATATAAAAATCGTAAAAAATTATAAAAAATTGTAAAAAGTTTATAAAAAAATCATAAAAAGGCCATTTAACAATTAATTTTAACCGTTGATTATTAAAGTTAACAACCCCAGGTTTTTTTTCTAGTTAAAACCATCATGTGTCGTAACACGATTAGTAACATGGGCTGAAAAATGATAAAAATTATAAATCAATAAAAGTTATAGAAAAATATAAAATGCTTTTTAGGTATGATAATTTTATAACTTTTACAACTTTATAATTCTTTACTTTTTATAATTTTCTTACGATTTTATAAAAAAATTTCTATATTACTATATATTTTAGTAATTTTTCAATTTTTATAAAATTTTAAAATTTTTATATTTTATGATTTTTAAATTTTAATATTACATATATATTTTATTAAAATGTAATAATTTTTATGATTTTTTTTAACTTTTACTGATTTTTATTTTTTATAATTTTTTTTACCGCATGTCACGCTGTGGTTGTGACACGGGATGACTTTAACTAAAAAAAATTAGGGGCAATTATTTTAACTGTCAATCGTAAAGTACCCAATTGAGTGCAAAAAAAAAAGCAAGGGCTTAATTGTTTTTCTTTTAAAAGTTTGAGGGTTTTTTGATGCATTTTGACAGTTTAAGTATGCAATTGAGTGAAAAAAACAGGGGCTTAATTGCTATTTTTAAAAAAGTTTAAGGACTTTTTACACCATTAAACTTAATATTTCTCTGTTTTTCTCAAAAAAAAATAATTATTATAGTTCTTGGATTTTTTTAAAATTAAAAAAGGGGATTATTTGAATGCTTTAATGCAATAAATTTCTCAACAACTCCTTTATAGTGGTTACAGCTGTTAATTGATAGTAGGGGAAAGATCAAGTTGTGTGGGAAGGTTAAAACCATCTCGTCTTCTTTTTATTTTTATTTTTCCCTTAGACATTAAAGGTAGCATAGTTGTCGTCCATTTTTAAAGTACAAAATTTGAGTTCCATTCTAGATTCCATCTTAACTTTTTCAAGTTACTTGAATGACTTATTCGATAATTAAAATATTTTTTTAAAACAAATTCATGGTGAAAGGCAACGACAAATTCCAAATCAAGCTTTCCATAAGTGAGGCAGTAGGTAGCATAATTTATCCCTACGAACCAGACCATAATTAGTTTTCTAATCATAATAATTTACAAATCATGTGAGGTCCATCAGCTATAAATGTTGGTTCTACGTAATTTTCTAATAAACCTCGTATTTTTATATTTTAGTTGATTTTTTCGGTGCAATTAAATTACCAGGGGAAAAAAAAAGAAATTTATTTCTAGACTCAGATCAAGCCTAACACAACCAATGGCTCCATTTTTTTTTCAATATTAAAATTCATATTTATATTATTAAATTTAAATTTAAATATAAATTCTGGCCCGTCTATATCAGAATGACTCGACGATAACAGCTATAGTGGTTAAATTGAAACAGTCATTCACAATTATTATCTTTATTCATTTTTCTGACCTAACCATAGTGCCAATCACATTGCTTGCTACAAAAAATTCATGCACATAATTTTTCCCTACAAATTAATACTAGGCTACCATGACCCTTGGAAAAAATAGTAAAGTAGCATATAATTTTGGATGTAACACAGTTATATAATAATAAGATAAAAAGAAATGTAGTCATGGCATGTGAATGTGAAGGATGTGTAGAGTGTGTAACTGTATATGAAGGCGTAGACTTTGGTGCCGTTAATAATATTAATGAATATTTAGGTAACAAAACTTTATAATGAAATATAGGAACAAAACACTGATTATGAGGGGCCTGCTATGAAGCCATTGACGATATTAATGCAGTGGTTGAAAAGCCTTAGAACTGTAGCCATCGAAGCTGAAGTAGTAAACCACTAAAATGCATGCCCATTGTTTTGGAGGAAAACTTTCGTCACCTCGACAGAAGCGAATAGCTATTTTTTATTAAGTAATTTCAATATAATCACCAAATTTAAATTTAAAAAAAAAAAAAAGAGAGAAATTTTTTGTCACTACTTGTATATGTACATTAGATCCGATCACTTCGCTGACTAACAATTTTTGTCCGAGAATTGTTCTTATTCGTCACTCACATACTCTATACTTTAACCCCATTAATTCACATCGCTGATATAGTAACGAGACATCATCTGCCTAATGAGAAACCCATCAGGTTACCTAGACCTATAGACAAGTGTTCAAAACTAGTACTCATGCCCACCTATAACTACCATGCCCTTCATCAATGCATAAAAAAATTCTCTATCGGGTGTCCACCATTGTTCCCTTTATACGCTCTTTTTCTTCATCAATTAATACGGTAAATATGGACTGACATGAATGTTCCCAATGACAATATCCCTAAAAGTAGAGATATTGTTAGTAACCCTATTACACAAGGCTTTCAGGATGGTCAAAGTAGTCAACCTCAACCAAATACATGCCATTACAATCCTTATAGTGACCCTTATGAAAACCTATAACACCTCTTACCCGGTTCAGAATCTGGCCAAATAATGAGCATCACATTGGTCACCTTGGTGACCTAATTGAACAAATATACAATCAAGCCATAGTTAAGCACATGTTATAAACAAACAATTAATCATTTCAAACTTCAAAAAACCATTGCAAAAAGAAAAAAAGAAAAGAAAAGTTCAAACATGCCTTAAAATGAAAAAGGAAGTCCAAAATACAAAATTAAGGAGGCATGTCACGTTACTTGGGTCCAATGTATTGATACATAGTAACATGGCTTGAGATTCTAAAATCATATCTCAAGACTTGTCTACTCTAGAACTACTTGAGACTTAGACATGAAAAATCTCAAGACTTAAGCCCATAAATGTTTGTCCTATCTCAGGACAGGCCTAGAATTGAAGAAAAATAAGCTTCTGAGTCATGCAAACATGCTTCTAAGTGCATTCGAAACATACTAACAATGACCAAACTATGCCAACACATTTAACATGCCAAAGTACACTCAAAACATGTAATTCCATATTCATATATTAACTAAATAAAAAAATTGACTACCCAAGTAAAAAAAAACTTTCATGCCATATGCAATTCATACAATCATGTTTGGTTGGTTAATTTTTTTATAAGATGTGACATTCTTATAATTATAAGCATCTTTTGAATTATATATGTGATTGAATATATTTTATTATTTATATGATAAAGTAATTTTGCCAAAGTTGTGATTCCTAGAAATTAAAGTGGTTGTAATTATTATTTTAATAATTTTTTGGGATATATAGTTAGATCGTGGAATATCATCTCCATTTAAGAATTATTTTATTTATTCTTTTAGAATAATTCATGTGAGTCGAAAACAGACATAAGTATTATGTAACTGAATCTTTTAATGAATCCGGGAGAATTGAGATGCATCAAAGACCGATTGAGACAACGCAAACTTGACCTAGCCAACTGGAAAAAGACCGACGGTTGTTTGGAGACTAAGGATGTTGGTGGTCCAATGGTGGTGGTCGACGGTAGTGATCGACGATGGCTCAACAGTGGCCAATGATGGTCAACGACGACGACATCAACCGTGGTAGCAGCGGAAGTCCGCGGTGGTGATAGAAGTTCGATAGTAAATCCTTCGGTGCTTTTCGAGTTATTTGTGGTTTTGAGGAAAAACCTCAAAAATCAGGATATTTGGCTTTTACCAAGAAGACCCAAAGTATGTTATGGGGTAATAATTGTCATTTTATTTTATTTTTATTTTCTAGGATGGAATCATGGAAACTTTGGTTGGTTAGTCATTTAATTTTATGTTTTTCTGTGACAGCATAATGATATTTAATTTGACAACAAAGTTTGTTCACGAGTATATATGATAAGCATGCCATATAGTTTAGGAAAAGAATGTCATATGTACTTTTCATGTATTTATTAATCATTCATGATTGAAAACGAATATAAAAAACCTTGTATTTTTTTAAAAGATTGAATGGGAGAAGATCCCTAAACAAGACTTACGGTCTCCATCAATGATCTTTTGTGATAGCATGAACTGGACCTGCCCTAAGGTAGATGTTAACATTTGGTTTTCACTGAGGAGATTTTTCTACAATAAAGAAAAATTATCTTGTAATCGTATGATAGTTGACCGACCACATTGTAGGTATTATCATGCATTATAACAAGCAAATTTTCCTTTATAAAGGACAACTAGTCATACATATTACTCGTTGAGATTGTCTCAAGATGACTCAATCATGGAGCATGGAAAGCTTGATGTTGAGTTGATGATTATACACTCAAGATCATTCTAGTTAAGAAACTTCCTAAAAAGCAATGCTTAAGTTAGAATGATGGTCAAATGTGAATCAATTATTAATACGTGTGAATGCATAAGGAATTAGGTTCACGCATTAATTGGATGGAAATCCATGTTCTTACTAGTTGTTTAAAATTTCCCCAAGGTGACTTAATTCAACGAGTGTAGGAATTATCGTTGTAACAACTTACACATGTTTTCAAGGTTTAATGTAAGAGACATGCATCATCTTAATGCATAATGTATTTTGAAAAATGTTTCCCTAATATTTATTAAATACAAATATATTAATGAATGAATATTTTTTTTTCAATTCAAAAAATGACACCTACTCCTTTACTAAACATACTTATTGAGAACAAATTGAACGAAAATAACTATAACGAATAGAAAATGTACCTTATGATTTTTTCTGAGTTGTAAGAAACTCAAAGCAATCCTTAATACTAAATGCCTGCCGGCCACTAAGCTGAGGCTAGAAAATGTTGGGAGGAGCCTGATGAGATAGCTCATTGCTATATGCTGGCAAGCCTGACTAGCACCCTTTGTAAGAAAATAGAGAGATGTAAGATTGCTAAAGCAATTCTAGAAAAACCTAAAGGACATGTTCAGAGGCCAAGCTACCTTGGCTCGACAGTCGGCTATAACTAGTTTTATGAATGCTGAACAAAAGCTTAACATTTCGATCAAAGACCATATGATCACTCTTATAGGCTACTTTGCTGAAGTCGTGGATAATGAGGCCAATCTAGATCAGAACACACAAATAGAGATGATGTTCAAAAGCTTTTCCAAGGCTTTTGAAGGCTTTAGGGCCGCATATAGTCTTGGAAACAAGAATATGACACTTACACAACTCATGAATGAGTTATAATCCTATGAGTTGATGTTGAATGACGACAAACTGGTCCAAAAAGTAGAAGCAAACTTAGCATTTGCTTCTTTCTCTAAAAGGAAGGGAAAACATGTTAAAAGAAACAAGACAAAGTCCTCTAGGCCACCTAAAGTGGAAAGGAATAGAACCAAGAAGCCTAAATACGTATCTAAGTCTAAATATTTCTTCTGCAACAAGAAAAGGAATTTTAAGGCCAATTATAAAGAGTGGAAGGATTACCTAGCCATTAAGGGCAAATGTATAAAACTCTTTATGATAGGAATTTTCTTAGTGAAAGATTTGATATACCACTGAGTCATTGATTTTGGAGTCACTAACCAGGTGTGTGTTTCTCTACTAGGGTTTGAGGAAACAAAAGATTTTAGTTTTGATGATTTTAGAAAGAATGAAAAATTTGTAAATTGAAAATGGGGCAAGTTTAGCAGCTGAAGCAACGGGAGACATACGTATTAATTTTGATAGTTTTAGGAAGAATATTTTGAAAGACGTTTTCTATGTACCAAGTTTCAAAAGAAACTTAATTTTCGTTTCATCTTTATTTAAAGACTACTTGACCGTAACTTTTAATAATAGTATTGCAATACTTAGAAATCATATTCTTATTTGTAACGAATGGATGGATAATAATCTCTATTTTATCAGACAAAAAATGTACACATTGCTTGAAACTGAAATTCCGAATAAAAGGCTTAAAACTTCTCACTCTAATGAGGCGTACCTTTGATATTTGAGACTTGGTCATATTAACCAAGAAAGAGTCACAGGACTTGTGAAAGATGACACTTTAAGTTTTCTTAAAGAATTTGATCTTACACAATGTGAATCTTTTTTCGGAAGGTAAGATGACTAAGTGATCTTTTAATGCAAAAGGAATGAGGGTCGTGAAACCCTTAGAACTTATGTACATTGACGTATGTGGTTCCATGAACATCAGTGCAATAGCTGGTTACGATTATTAAGTAAAATTCATAGATGATTATTCCATATATGAGTATATATAGCTAATACATCACAAGAGTGAAACCTTTTATAAATTTAAAGAGTTTCATACGGAAGTGGAGAAATAACTAAGTTTACCCAGAAAGACACTTCGGTTTGATTGAGGTAGAGAATATTTATCGAATGAGTTCTTAGGGTATCTCATAAAAAATGGGATATTATCTCAATTAACATCACCGAGAACTCCACAATCGAATGACATGGTAGAAAGAAGGAATCAAACTTTTTTAGACATGGTTTAATCAATTTTAAGTTATTCGAAGCTACCAATATCCTTTATGAGATACGCCTTACAAATGGTTTTCTATATTCTGAATAATGTAGCAACTAAGGCTGCATCTAAAACTCTATATGAATTGTGGCATGACAAGAATCCAAATGTAAATCATTTAAGGATTTGAGGATGCCAAGACCACTATTAGGTAAAGATGCGATGAAGTTGGATTCATGGATTGAACTATGCATGTTTGTGGGATATCCTAAGGGAACAAAGGGTGGTTTGTTTTGTAACCCGAAAGAGTAAACAGTGATAGTGTTGAATCATGCTACCTTTCTTAAGGAAAGTTACATGAATGAATTTAAACCTTATAGTAAAAAAGTACTTGAGGAACTTTCAGGAAATACACAAAGCCCTATAGTAATTGTTCCAGAACCAACTTCTAATAGTAGAATTGCAAACGGCCAGCAAAATAGAGAGCTTTGTCATAGAGGAAGGGTCTCTCGTAGTCTTGAGTTCTTCCAATCTGAAGAAAGTGTTCTAAACATCGAGTCTACAGAACATGATGATGATGACCCACTCACATTTGATGAAGCGATGCAAAATGTTAATTTCAAACTCTAGAAAATAGCTATGAAAGCTTAGATGAATTCTATACAATCTAGCTCAGTTTAGGAAATTATAAACTTCCCGAAAGGGATGAAACCCATAGGGTGTAAGTGAATCTACAAGAAGAAAAGAAATATTGATAGAAAAGTGGAAAATTAAAATGCCAGACTTGTAGCAAAAGATTATATTTGGAAACAAGGTATTGATTACGAAGAAACCTTCACTTCAGTTTCCATGCTCAAGTCAATCCGCATATTGTTATCCATTGCGATGGCTCCTAATTATGAGATCTGACAAATGAATGTCAAGACAGCATTCTTGAATGACTAACTTGAAGAGAGTATTTATATGATGCAACCCACTAGATATATAGCTAAAAGAAATTATCATAAATTTTGCAAACAACTTAGATCTATATATGGACTTAAACAAGCATCCTGCTCATGGAATCAAATATTTGATTTAGTGATAAAAACTTTTGGGTTTGAGCAAAACTTAGTTGAACCTTGTGTTTATAAATGTATTGGGGATGAAAAAGTTGTCTTTCTTGTTCTATATGTCGTTGGCATTCTACTAATTGGAAATGATATAGGGAAATTATCATCAGTTAAATTATGGTTAACTCAACAATTTAGCATGAAGGACTTGGGAGAAACTAATTTTGTTCTAAGTATTTGAATTCTAAGGGATTGAAAGGATAAAGTGATAGCATTATCACATGCTTCATACATAAATAAGATATTGGAACATTATGCAATGGTCGATTCTAAGAAGGGAACCTAACCCTCAGTATCAAGATTTCATCTCTCTTTGGAGGACTGTCCTAAGATAATGAAAGAAAGAAAAAAACATGTGAAAGGTTCTTTATGCTTCTACAGTAGGAATTCCCATGTATTTGTTATGAACATGTCTACATATATATTTTGCAGTAGAGTTGGTGAGTTGATATTAGACAAATCCCAGTCTAAGACCCTGATAAACAGTTAAGCATATACTCAAGTATTTACGAAGAACAATGGATTATATGCTTTTGTATTTTGGAGGAGACGTTACTTCTACCGAATATACCGATTTTAACTTCCAAACGTGTCAAGATTTGAAGAAATTGACATCGGGTTGTTTCTTTGTCCTAGGCTACAGGTCCATAGTGTGGAGAAATGTCAAACAGAGTTGTTTTGTTGACTCCACTATGAAGGTCGAATATATGGCTACTTCTAAGGCTACAAAAGAAGCAATATAAATTCAAAAGCTCCTTACAAATCTTGAAGTCATTCTTTGTATAGAAAAAATATCACACTGTATTGTGGTAATAGTGCAACAATAGCTAAAACAAGAAAATTAGAAACTACAAGAGGATGAAACTCATTGATAGAAAGTATCACATCATAAGGGAGGCAGTAGCAGATGAAATCGTGGATGTAGTTAAATTCACATAAGAAGATAAATTTGTGGACCCATTTACCAAGACTCTACTAGCTAAGAGCTTTGAGAAACATGCAAAGAGCATGAGAATGCAAAATATGACTCATCTACTTCACTAGGCCAAGTGGGAGACTGTTGGATCTAGTGCCCTCAGTGTCCCTCAGTGTAGTATATTCATTTGTATACCTGTATTTTTTTAATAAATTGGTTTAATAAATTTATCCATGAATTACATTAATACCTTTTAAATATTGTCCTCAATGGTTTTTGCATGCAAAGAAGAATGGAAGAAAATATTATCTTATTGGTTATTTAACATTTAGCTAATACTAAGTGGTATTATGTGGTCGAATCGTAATACGAAAAGACAACTCGTATTAGTTGGTGAACTTAAACATGTCCATAGTCTAATAAAAAATGAGAAAATTTATTAAAATACTAATACGTCATCTATCAAGTTCAATTGGGGAGATGCTTTGTCGTGAGCATAGGAACGGATCACTTCTAGAAGATAGAGACATAGATGTGACTGACTAGACTGAAAGTATATCGGACAAGACCCAAATATAATAGATCCTAAATTTGTTTATAGATTTATTCACTTGTGACATTCATAGTGTGACATAACTTAATGTTGAATGGATGGTGGACTATGTATGCGTGACTCATACACTTTAATGTAAGTAAAAGCCTGAGTTCAAATAAATAAGGAACCGAAAGCCGGTGTGTTGGGTATACAACTTCTGCAGTATGTAGCACCATTAACAATAGTGGAATTCATATCCCATAATATTGTTAAATGATATTCTCTCATTGGCATTACATGTTAGATGATGTCACACCCAGAAACCTTTTAACCAGAAAATAAGAACTTTAGGGGTTAAATTGGAAGAGATAAAAAACTAGCGGTCTCTACTGGAATGTTAGGAAAATTTAGTAATTGAAATTGGATAGGGTCAAGAACCAAGTCCGGTTCGGTTGGATTAGAACCAACCAGTCACTTAGTGGAAGAGAAATTAATTACAGATGAATAGTTGATATAAAATTGGAAACTGCGCATGAAGGGTTATAAATAGCTGAGAAATAAATCCTTAGATGAATTCCTCTCACTATTTTTCATTTTCTCCACTTCTTCAATCGCCATGGTTGCTTCGAGGAAGCGATGATCAAGGAAAGTTCTGCATGGAGCAATGATTGGGAGGTTTAAGTTGGAAAAGTATATAAACCAGTAAACTGGTAAGATTCTAGTCCATTTGGTATACATAAGACTTAGAAAACAAAGTTAAGAGTTTCCATAAACCATTTTGAGGGTTATACATGTTTTTTTTTTTTGTAAATTGAGGTCTAAAATGAAATCACTGGGTTTAACCCATGACTGGGTTG
The DNA here is from genome assembly GCF_025698545.1 of Gossypium raimondii. Lineage (NCBI taxonomy): Eukaryota > Viridiplantae > Streptophyta > Magnoliopsida > Malvales > Malvaceae > Gossypium > Gossypium raimondii. The sequence continues at coordinate 40,665,668 of NC_068568.1, read as the reverse complement.
CGTTGCTTAGCTTCCAGGAGGAAGAAAGCTCTAGTGTTGGGAGAAGCTAAACAGACAAGGCGACGAGGCATCAGGTGAGTTTCTGTTCTCAAACCCAGAACTACAAATGCATGATACATTCTTTCATAAGATTATGAGTATCTGCCATCTTAGTTTAATATTCATGAATAAGGGAAATCAAGAAAGGGTGTAGAAAAAGTTAAGAAAGGGAAAAAGAGAGTAATTCTATTAAATATCGCCATACAGTATTGTAGAGTGCAAACCATGTTCGCACGGAGCCTTGCAGAAGGGACACTGCGGTGTTCGAGCATCAAGGTATTGGATGGCAAAATGGAGGAATGGATGGAAAGCAATGGGGAGAGTAAATAAAATTTCTTAGCTAGGTCATAAGACCAATCGGAGGATATACGCCTAAAAATGAGAAACACCATAGCTAAAAGATGCTATGGCATCATGATATAAATGAGTAAGACCATGGCTGAAATACACCATGAAATCGTGTTACGTAAGATTAAGACCATAGTTGAAAGATGCTATGGCATCCAAGCAGTCCATCAAGACAATAAACATAGGGAATATAAGGTGTAAGGCCATAGTTGGTGTAACAGCCCGTTTTTCAGTGGTTTTGGGGCCACAAATCTAACAAGCTCGTTAATGTTATTATTTAATATTTACGAGTCAAATATGATATTAAAATAAATTTTGAATTGGCAATTTATGCTATTTGAATGAATAATTAGGTTTAAGTGGTATGACCCTAAAGTCAAGTGGTTTTAGAAAATGAGGTATCGGGACCTCGTTTTTATAAATTGAGCCGTAAATATTTTATTAAATGATTTTTATTTTTAAAGTTTCGTCAAAAAATTTTGATGTTTAAATGATTAATTAATTGGAAAGGACTGAATTATAAAGATGTGAAATTTAATAGCTATAGATTTATTTGTATTTAATGGATATAAAAGCATGAAATAAAGGCCTTAAGTAGTAATTCAAACAATTTTAAGGTTAGTGGATGATCATGGCTTGGCATTTGGTGAAATTTGGTTTAATCTTTAAAGGTAAAATGGTAATTAGCCAATTAAACTTAAAATAAAGTAAGGAAAAAGATATCATCTTTTTCATTTAGAGAAGGGGATGATCGACACACCATTTTTTTAGGGAAAAAGTATTTGGCCAAATTGATTTTGATGCATGGCAAGTGTTTTGATCCCGTTTTTAATGATTTTTATATTTTTTGACTCGTATTAGCTTAATCTAGCTAACCCGAGGGTCAATTTGTTAAATTTTCAAATGTAATGGAATGTGCCATTGATGAATTTAAGATGTTTTTGAAAGTTTATGGTAGAATCTTATGCTTGGTTGCTAGATAGAACTATTTTGTAAAGTGACTTTTGGTAATTTTAATGTTTAAGGACTAAAATGTGAAATTAGTAAAAGTACAAGGACTTGTTATGAAATAACAAAAAATATGGGCTTTAATAGGGTTCCAAACAATTCGGTTAAACTTGAAATTGAATAAAAATGGTTAATTTGCATGTTTTGGAATAAGGGACTAAATTGTATAAAAGTAAAATATTGGGAGAAATTTTGTAAAATTTCAAAAATGACTTAATTGCATAAAATGATCTGAATTTTCTATTTGAATTAGTAAATTGAATGAAATTATTATTTTAGATCAAGAACGAGTGGAAAATCGAGGAGAAAAGAAAATTATCAAATAGCCCCTATACTTAGTCATTGATGCAATTTAGTCTGGTAAGTTCGTATGAACTGTAATCGTTATAATTTTATTTAAATTAAATGTTTACTATGTTGTTTTTAATGTAAATGAATCAATATATATGAGAATGTATCCACATTATGATGAATTGACGGATATCTAGTCCCGGTTGAACTTTAAAAATTCTTAGGATACAAATGACATGTTATTAGGGATTTCATGTTTCGAGTGCTGGTCTTGAATGTCCTATTGATGGCTGAGGTCCTACATTTGTTGCGGATTCTCCACAGCTCGTGTGAGCAGCATCGTGTAGCTTACATTCCGAACCCACAGCTCATGTGAGCAGGCCCATTTCACAGCTCGTGTGAGCATTGATGTAAAGGAAATGTTACGTTTATTTGTAAAGGCACACTTTTTCTGAGCTTTCTCGAGTATCTGACGTAATTCTAGATGGTTCAACGAGTAAGAAAAGGAATGGAATGGTAAGTGACTTAATGGAAAGGTTCATGACTATATGAAAGGGTTGATGCTTATGTAATGTATCCTATGAAATTCTACTTATGATGTAAATGAGTTTATATGTGTTATTGATGAACCTATTAACATGTGAGTTTGATGATGCTTGAATAGGCTTATACTAAACTCATTGAATTGGTAATGGTTTATGTTTAATCTGTGAATTGTAATATTGGAATTAGTAAGTAAGCAAATGGAATGAATCATGATTGTGTGTTAACAATGTTGAATTAAATTTATACATGGTTGATTTCATATGTATCATGAACAAGTATACTAACTTGTGAGATTGATGGTGCTATATAGGATTTTATTAAGCTTATGAGATTGTGTGAGATTGTGTGTTAATTGGTAAAGGTTTATACTTATTCTATAAATTTCATTATTGAAATGGTAAGTTATGTTTTAATTTTGTCCTAGCTTACTAAGCATTAATTTCTTACGTAGTTATTTTCCTTGTTTTATAGATCGTCGGAAGCTCGATTTGGTCAGAAGCTCATCGGAGACCTATCACACTGTCCAGTAGACAATTCGGTAGTTGTTGAGTAATTTGGATAAGGTTTATTATGGCATGTATAGGGTGATTTGTAATGGTATTATAGTGTGTGTGTGTGTGTGTGTGTGTGTGTGTGTGTGTGTGTGTGTGTGTGTGTTAATGGTGCTTTGGCTTGTATAAATTTTGGAAAGATATGTTGCTTAGGTACACTTTTATGCCTTACCAAGTTATGTTGTTTTGGTATCTTTAAATTATTTGTTTTATAAGGTTCTCTTAGTATGTTGATGATGATTTGAAAATGGTTAGATGTGACATGTTTTAGTTCATACTTGAACTAGGTTAGTATGTACGGAAATGGCAATACTAACATGTATAGGGTGGTTTATAATGTTGTTTTGATGAATATGTAAATGGTAAATTCAGTATGTTTGTGCCTTGATGTTTATGTATGGTTCATAGACTTATAATGCTTGTTTAGGTCAGTCCTTTTGGTCACTTTTTGATAATTGATGTGTATGGCATTTTGGTACAAGATGTTGACTTGGAAATGGTCATTTATGATGTGTTTTAGGCACATAATAGAAAGAGATCTTTATGCATGTAATTAGGTAATGTTAACATGTTTCGGTAAGTAATTGAACTAGGTTATGATGCTTGAAATAAGGAATTGTTGATTTGTTTTGGCATGTTATGCTTGGTATATTTGTGGTGCCTTTGAATGATATATTGGTTAGGTAATGTAGGATGTTTGAAATGGTATGTTTATGCAAGTTTGAATGTTTATGCTTGGTTAGGTTATGAAATGTCTTGATTTAGGTGAAGTTTGGGCTCACACGGCCTAAGACACGGGTGCGTGACTCAGCCGTGTGAGGCACACAGTCTGGCGACACGGTCGTGTGTCATTGGAGGTTTTCTTAGGCTTCAAGTCAGTGAGTTACACAACCTAACACATGCTTGTGTGACACGGTCGTGTGACCCTACTCAATGAATTACACAGTGAGGACACGAGTTGTGACACGACCATGTGTCCCTTGTTCGAAAGTTACACTGCCTGGGGTGCTTTCACACGGCTGTGTGACCCTTGTTTCCAATTTTTGCAACTTTTTCCTAAACTTTCTGTTTAGTTTCAAATTAGTCCCGAATCGTTCCTAAGCTATTTTTAAAGCCTCAAGGGCTCGATTTAGGGACAATATGCATGTAAATGAATGGTTTATGATATTATTAACATGTTGAATGATATGATGTTTAAATGTTTTTAATTGTACGATAATGCTCTGTAGCCCTAATCCGGCGACGGAGACGGGTTAGGGATGTTACAATTGGACTATGGCAACCCAGGTAGTCTATCGGGACAATAAACACATGATTATATTGAGTAAGACCATAGCTGAAAGATTCTACGACATCAAAAGAGGATTTTACAGTGTAATAAGTAAGACCATAGTTGAAAGACACTATGACATTGTAGATGTCCGATGGGACATTAAACACGAGATATTCCAATGGGACAATAAACACGGGATAGTCCAATGTGATGTTAAATACGGGATAGTCTGACAGGACGTTAAACATGGGATAGTTTGATAGGACGTTGAACATAGGGAAGTCTATCAAGACGGTAAATAAAAGGATTTGGGAGGTAAAACTCCAGTGCGATTGTGGCAACCAATGGAGTCCGCCAAGACATTAAACATGGGATTCTTGCGAATACCATAGCTCAACTATGACAATATGGAGAGAGGAGTGAAAGTCCGCAGGGGCAATAAACATAGGAGAGAATTCAGATTAAAGATCTTAAGACAACCCGCTAATGGGGGAAAAGTGTCAAAAGGAAAAATGAAAGTATGGATAAGCAACAGACGAGTGGCGAGTCGAAGAATTCCATTAAGGAATGGGAACTTAATGGGAATGAGAAAGGACTACGAGAATAGTAGTCGTGTACCTAGAGGGGTATAAAGATGTTAATTGGGAGGTAGTTGTAGAAGTCAAAGGACAAGTGGTGCCCAATGTACAAACGTATGAGAAATGGTAAAACCAAGAATCGTGGATAAGGATCTGCCATTAAGGATTTATCGAGAGTGCTTCAGACACCCAGCAAGTTGTTAATTGATCGAGAGTATGAGACTATCCCCTAATGAATGGAGTTAGCCAGAATCCAAAGGATAAAAGGGAAACCCTAATAAGGGGGAAACATCTAGTGACAGACTTGTTTGTCCAGACTATTCCTCTCTAAGGGGGAAGAACTGGTGTAAAGGTATTCGCCAAATTTTTAGTTCTGTGAGAACCAACAAGGTAATGATAGCTAGAACAACTAGTTAGGCAAAAATAAAGTAAGGAAGGGAACTCGGGAAATTGGATGGTCACCAGCAGCAGTGACTGATTAACTTAAGCCTTAACGTTCAGTAGCAAGAGAATGTGCTACGCTTAAGGGTAAGTTAAAATGATTAAGGCAGAGTACAAGGAAGTAATCCAACCGCTGTAACACCCCAAATCCAGTCTAAATGTTATGACCGAATCTGGCGATGTCACATTGTAACACCCCTTACCCGTATTCGATGTCGTAACAGGGTACGAGGTATTACCAAAACACATACACTTATAAACATGTTAAACAAAGTTATAAATTTTCATTCAAATTTAAACTCTTCAAATTTTTAACATGCTTTTATAAATCTTCACGTTATAACTTCAAAATACTATATTTGTAACAAATAGGGTTTCTGAGACCCAGTACATACTCATGCAATTCAATACTTCATTTCCATTTCATTTAATTCACGATTCTCATGTTCACGATTCAATTCAATTTCTCAATCCAATATACATTTCAATACCACAATAATTCATTTAATTCAAATCATATCATTTGCAATTTTCATTTAATTCACGTACAATTCAATTTCATTAAGTTCAATACTAATACATATTTATCGTTTAACTTAATGTCCCCTTTTTGCATCATTTTACACTTCAAGCATGAACCTAGTATTTCATTTCCTTTCCACTCCTGTTTCCTATGCATATCACACAAGATATAAACATTACACTCAACCATAGTCGCAAGCTAGTCTTTTTGAAGACTAACCACATGATAAACCATTTTAATAAAGATTACAAACTTTAAACCTTACCACCCTTTTATGATCACAAGCATATTTCCATCTAGACATTTACCATCTCAATGCATAATTTTATAAATTTAATGTGGCGTAATCTAGCCACAACTTGGCCAAAGCCTAAGCATACACACCAAACATGCTAGCCAAATAAACATATAGTATAAGCATTATAAGCATGGATAAACACCACATTTATTTATGTATCAAACGTATCAACATGAGTTAATTCATAAACCATTTCTAACATTGCTACATACCAAATCATATACCAAGTATACCACATACACATACTATGAAACTTTATTTTCTCACATGAACTTTAACTATAACTAATAATGCACAATTATAAACATCATTTCTTTTCAATCGTTTATCGATTATAATCGAGCATATGGCAAATTATACACAAATAATTCATATTTTCTTCCAATTTTCCTCCTCCTCCTCTCCATTCCACATCCTTAATGTGTATAACACACTTAAACAACATTAACTACAATTTTACTATTCACTTACATGTATATTCAAAGCTGTCTATTCGAGTCAGAGGCACTAAATTATTTTTACCTAGAGCTACAGAACTCCAAATTAAGATCTGTAAATTTTCACTGAAACTATATTTACATATCTTCTTACCATAAAATTTTCAAAATTTTTAGTTTATCCAAATAGTACAGTTTATTCTTTAAAGTTTCCCTATTTCACTACTTGACAGTTCGACCTCTCTTCACTAAAATTAATTATCTCATTGTACAGAATTCAGATATTGTTTTTGTTTTTTCTACTAAAAATATATTCACTTAATATTCTAAAATATAAACTTTATCCCATAATTATTTTTTTACAATTTTTTACAATTTTCCAAAGTCGAATAGGGGATTCCAAACTCATTCTGACTCTGTCTAACTAAACTTCAAATATCTCAAAATATATAACTCTTTTGCTTGCTCTGTTTCTTTTATGTGAAAATAGACTTATTCAGATTCAATTTAATATATTATTCAGTCTCTAATTCAATCTCCTCCATTTTTGGTGATTTTTCAAAGTCACACAACTGTTGCTGTCTAAACTATTTTATTGCTAAATGTACTCTTTCATAATTTCACTTTTTCACTTTCAATCACAATCCAATTCAAAATTCACTATTCCATTTCTAAGTCGATATTCAATTCAATTCCATACCTATATTCATTATTCAATTACACTTAGTCAATTTCCAAATGAACACTTCGGAATAATAACAGATACTCGTTGGATTCAGCACATAGCAACCACCTTATTAATCAATGATGTCCGGTGGAATCAGCACATAGCAACCACTTTACTAATCAATGATGTTCGGTTCACATAGTAGCCTGCATATAGTACTACACATGTGACCATTACCATTATATACACGTAGTATCCTGCACATAGTACTACACACGTGATCGAAACTATCCGGTACGCATAGTAGCCTGCACATAGTACTACACATGTGACCTTTCATTCCTAAAGTGACACCCCAAACCCGACCGGAACAGGCCGGCCCGAATCCAAAGCGACACATTAGTCACCGAAGTGACTCTCCAGCCCAAAATCACCTAAAGCACACCCCGACCTTATAACACCTCAACTCTAACTAATAACTATTTAATATTTTTTTAAATAGCCATTTTTCATTAATACGTTTATTAATTAAGGCTATATTTGCTAAGTTTTATTACCTTAATTCATATATACAACTCTAATTAATCTAATTACAACTAATAAACATGTGTATAAATTTAAACATTCAAAATCCTGCTTAACAAACAACAATTAAAACATACAATGACTTACCATAGTCACAAAGCTATCCACTCCTGGACAAACTACAAATAAAATGTATTAGTGAAAATTTCATGCTTCAATCACCATGATTTCAATCACCATGTTATCACTTAGCAACATACAATAATACACTTAACATTTAACCGTAAAATCAAACATTAAAACAAATATAACATCGCAAAATTAATGTCCAAATGCAAGTCTCAAACATCCATTACGAGTGTATCAAATTATCCTAATTGAGTGTCACAATACCCTCTAATGTATCTATATAAAAGTCCTTAATCTATACCACCAAGTAGTCTTAAACTTGGACCAGCCTTGCCCTTGCTCCTCGACGGCCCAAAGTAAGAAAAATTTCACACAAAGCTGTGAGGGTGTGAGCTAAAAAAGCTTAGTGAATGGCCATAAATTCAATAAGTAAATCACACTAAAAGCATATTTAAACCAAGGCAAATCATGTATCAAATTTCAGGTATAAGACCCATAATTTTAATTATATTTTCATGCTCAATTATAGAATTCAATTGACTGAAATTTCCAGCAGCAATGCAACATCATAACATCATAATTCTACATGTTATTCCATGAGTAAAAATTACATTTATTATGGCATATGAAAACATAATATATACACTTATATTTGCAAATGACATCCATGGCAAAATATAAACATGTGATCATTTATTGGACAAACGGATCTCCAATCTCCCAAATATCGAATATAATAATCTGGTTGAGTGGGGCATAGCCACACACTCCCTTATGTTGCCTCGAAATCGCCAATGATTCAGTTGAGAAAAAGGCTCAACACTCTCTTATTCACTCTAGCAAAATCAATACACCTAGAGCCATATGCTCACATATAACACATGTAATGGTGAGTACTCACTAATCTTATGGCATGCCTTCTATATCCGATGGATCCACCATGCAATGTTGCCAATATAACCAAACACACAAGGCATAAACACTAATATTTAAGCACTTAATTCAAGATATAAAAATTTAATTTAAAGCATGTCACTTAGCAATTTTAACATCCACATAGATAAGCTCAATAAGTGTCTTTGTCCATGGATCTAAAACCAAATATAAAATCATCATCAAGTGCTCTAATATACATTAATCTATGCTCCAATTATTAATCAATACAATTTCCATAAATCATTTACAAATATGCTTTCATAAAATTAAAATCAATTTTGAAATCTAAACCATTTGAAATACAATTGAATCTCTAGAAACACAATTCAAAACCTCAATTCAGAATATAGGCATGTCTACCAATTGCCTTTAAAAACCACTCACATTCACAATTTGTTTATCAAGCCAAAGTGTATTAAGTAGTTGTGTTTGGACCTCAGTTCTGATTAGCAGTGACCCCTCCTCGATGTCGATCTTAAACAGAGGTAAAATACATGTTACAAGGTATCATTAACAACAAGAAAATCAAAAAATTATGAACTACACAGATCTAAAATGCCTCTTCAATCTACCTTACTGAAAACTCACAATCTAATCGAAACACAAATTGCAGCCCCTAAATGACCTTCTCTGCACCAAAAATCATTTTTAAACATCATTCTTAATCTATGAACACAAAACCTAAGCAACAATTTCATCAAACAAACTGTTTCATAATTTTCTAGAAAATCAACTCATGTTCTTAGTTAAAAACGGATTTGTCAAAATTGATCAACCAAACGAGTTTGATCTTTTGTTTTCTGATAAAAAAAATCTTAAAAAACATTATTTGAGCTTAAATATCCATTTAAACTTGGATTCCAACTCAAAATCATGAATTCACCATTGATGAATCTCATGTTCAAGAGCTAAGAGATCAAGATTTGAAAAATCATTTTATTCAATTTAGATTGAAAATAATGATTAAAAAAACCTTAGAATGAATTTAGAGTTGAGAAAATACATCCAATCGATCCGAAATCACCAATATTGAAGATTGGATAATTTACCATGGGACCACTCAAATATTTCCCTTGGTTTGCAAAATGGTCCTATAAAATTAATATTTCAAATTCTCTAAATTAAAGCCCCATTTTAATTTATTTTTCAATTCTAATTTGACCCAAAACATTTATTTTACCAAAATTTATTTAAAACTATAAAATTAAATTTTCTAAAAATATTTTTATTTTTCAGAATATTATTTCCCGATTTTTAAATGAAATTAAGATAACTAAAAATTTACTAATAAACCCGATTAACTCCTAATTTTCACTCGGAACTCGGTAAACTTACCCGAAACTACTAGACCTATTTTTAGGGCCTTACACCATCACCCTACATTTTATTTCATCTCATTTGTATTTAGATTAATTTGCATCTAGTTAATTAATTTAATTTTAACATCTATCACTTCAAAATTATTGTCTTTTCTTTTACAACTCGTAAATTCATAATTTTGTAATTATTTGATTAACAGATACAGTCCCTATGGAGACGATAACTCTTTTACTTACTTATTATTTGATAAAGACTGTGTACACTTTCACAAACCTATGCGTTACATACACATACATTTATATAAATCTTGCACGAATTGTGAATAATTATGTTTGTGTATCTGTACTCGTGATTTTCATATTACATGCCTTATGAAACCGCTAAACTGGATATTTGAAAAGCATGTGTTTTTGCTTCTATATTGAATAGTTGAAAGTATTACTACTATATTTCATTACTTATAGGCATGATAATTGTTTTTGTTATGATATGTTATAAGCATGTTTGAATCGTTGCATTGGATGAGACGTTTTGAAAGGAGGAAGTTCTGGCAGACTATAAATCTGCAAAATCTGGTGGTTCATCCACATATTATCTGTTAGCTTTCATTTGCAAACAGGTTGTGTATTCACAACCAACTGTTAGCATATTAACCTGCAAATTTGGTGGTTCACCCACCTATTATCTCGCAACTTTTATCTGTAATAAAGTTGTGTATTCACAACTATCTGGCAGCGTATTAACCTGTAACATTTGGTGGTTCATCTAAAACCCGATGTGTAGGGATGAACGGATTCTGGAGAACTCATGTGGTGTGTAGTGGTCGAGTAGGATTTTATCTATTATACCGAATCTGTTTGCATCTGTAAAGCATGTGCTTGAAATTCTAAAAATTTCAATATGATATGGTATATGTGTATTTGATTATACATTATGAAAATTGTTATGTTATTCCAATATTCTGAATTTGCTAAGATGTGATTTAAGCTATATAATTTGATTTAATATGCTTATTGGTTGCTTTGGTTATCTTGTGATGGAACTCACTATAATAACCCGTTTTTTAGTGGTGTCAGAAATAATGGTTTTAGGACCACCATTCCAACAAGTGAGTCCGTAAATATTATTATTTAATATTTAAAAGTTAAACATGGTGATATTTTGAATTTTGATTTGATAGATTTTATCAATTGGTCAGGTAGTCAATGTACAAGTGGTTCATATAGAAAGTCAATGGTTTTGGGACCTCATTTTCATAAATTGAGCTAGTAAATATTTTCTATAATATTTACGGATTTATATTATAGTTGAATCAATTTTTTCAGTAATTTTAATGTTTGATCGGTCAATTAAGGAAAAATGATTAAATCGTAAAACCATAAAAGTTAATCGATATTAGTTATTATTTGTTAAAATGCATAAGTAACATTTATTAAAGGTTCTATATTACAATTAATCCATTTTATCTTAGTAGTTGGTTAATGTATATGATAATTAATTATTTATAAGTAAATATTTAGTTAAATTAAAGTTTAAGTAAATAAATTAAAAGGTTAAAAATATAAAAACGAAATTAAGTCATCTTCTTCATTTCTTTTCGTCTACACCGAACAACCATTTTTGGAGCTTCTCATTTTTAGCCAACAATCCTTCTTGCATGGTACTGTTTTCTAAGCTCATTTTTCGTAATTTTTATGTTTTTGAGATCGTTACAACTAGGTCCAGCTAATTCGTATATTCATTTTTAAAACTGTTAAAGATTTCCAAAGTTACCATTGATGTTAATTGAAGTTTTTGAATATTTATGGTAGATTTTGAAGCTTAGAAATTAAATGGGGTTAATTTGTTAAGTAAATTTTATTAATGTTTGAGTTTAGGGACTAAATTGTGAATATATTGAAATTTATATGAATTTTTTGTAAATTGTGATCATAGTAGGCTGTATATGGACATAATTGAAGTGGTTTTAAAATTGGAGTTTAAATTCGGAAGATATGATAAGTTCGATTTTAGGGACTAAATTGAATAAAATGTAAAATTTTAAAGAGCAACCGAATAAGGAAATTGAGTTGATACATGTTTATAATTGGATGAAATAAGAGGTTTGAAATTGAATTATTGAATAGATCAGAAATTAGACCAAATTGAAGGTAATTGGGGAAATGGCAAAATTTGTTGATTAGTCCTTAGAGAGTTGTTTGTTTGTTGTCTTGACCAGATAAGTTCATACGGTATGTTTGTGTTAAATTCTTATGTATTGAGAATTATAATTGCAACTTTGTGTAATTACAATTTCACCAATTTCATGCTAACTGAATTTTCCCTTATGCCATTTCAGCTCATAATTATTAAAATTTCACAAGAATTTCATGCCTAATTTATTATTTTATCAATTCAGTCATTTAATTAAAAACTAACCAAAATCACTTTACAAAATGGTCTCATTTAACTATCAAGCTTAATAATCTATCATCAAACTTCAAAAACACGACAAATTCATCAATGACATAAATCAAAAGATTTAACAATTTTATGAATTAGTCCCTGGGTTAGCTAGATTAAGCTGCAACAATCTCAAAAAAATAAAAATTACTGAAAACAGGTAACAAAATGACTTAAACAATGGTGTATTGCCGAACTTGGGAAGCTTTAACAATGGTGTTTTGGGTGTTTATCAATGATAGACAAATGAGGAAGATTATTCTTTTCTTTTGTTTATTAATTATCATATAATTATTAATAATTAAACATATTTTAACATATATAATACTTAAAATTAATTATTTAACCGTCCACTTAGATTACTAAAGGTCTAATTTCCTTTTAAAGCCTTCAATTCATGTTTTATACCCATTTAACACTTATATCCTAATAGCAATTAAGTTTTTGACTTTTACGATTTAGTCCTTTTTAATTAACGACAAAATCACTAAAATTTTTGAACTAAATTTCAATTTACCTATATAACAACTCCATAGAATATTTATGGGATCAGTTTACGAAAACTAGGTCTCCGTACCTCATTTTTCAAAACTACTTAACTTTAGGGACAAATCACTTAAACTTAACTATTTATTCAATTAGCAAAGATTATCAAATCAACATTAAATATAATACTATATTTGACTCATAAATATTAAATAATAATATTTACGGACTCAATCATTAGATTTGTGGTCTCGAAACCACTGTTTCCAACACTACTGAAAACAGGTCGTTACAACTCTCCCCCTTAAAAAATTTCGTCCTAAAAATTTCTTACCTGATAATAGTTTTCATTACTGTATTCTCAAAGACTCTTCATTTTTTCAAGTCAAATCAAACCCAACTAGCTTGTTCTCACGCAATTGAACTCGATGATATAACACCGTAATATGTCCTCTAGAATTTAAATTATCCGTTCCAATTGTCCATTTGTTTGTGCCATAGCTTTGTGAAGTTTACTTTGGAATCTATAGGTCAATTTCCAATACATACAACTTAACTGGCCTTTCAAACGAGTAATTTGTTCTAACCGAAATAAAATGAGTTGATTTCATTAGTAACAATAGTAACCCAGACAAAACTTGATATTCAACTTTGACCTGTTGACATACCAGACATCTCGATACAAACTTTGAAATTTCAAATTTTATTCTCGGCCACCAATAAATTTGTCTTAAGTCATTACACATATTGTCGCTGCTTGGTTTAAATTAGATAGATGTTGCTATGAACCTCATGTAAGATGTCTCGTATAACCTCAGCATTGTTCAACACACATATTCGATGTCGGAAATATATACTATTATCATAATCAATATTAAACTTAGTGATCTCATCATTCTGAATTTGTTCCCGTTTAGCTAACAGATTCGGATCTTTTCTTTACAACTCAAATTTTTCTGAAGAAATAATGTTTTAACTCTCAGCTCTATAATAATTAAACCATCTTAACTCAAGATCAACTAAGCTTTAATCAACCTCAATACAAATAAATATTTCTGACTCAAGGTATCAACTACTAAGTTATCTTTTCCCTGATGGTAGTCAATCATCAAATCATAGTCTTTTAATATTTCAAGTCATCTTTGTTGCCTCAATTTTAACTATTTCTGATTCATCAAGTATTTCAAGCTTTATGATCGATAAACACGTGTCATTCCTCACCGTAAAGAAAGTGTCTCCAACTATTCAGAGCAACACAACAGTTACCAACTCAAAATCATGTGTGAAATTATTCTTTTCATGAGTTTTAAGCTATCGAGAAGCATACACATTAACATTGTCATCTTGTATCAGTACGCAACCCCAACTATTGAGTGAAACATCACTATAACAATGAATTTCTTCCCAGATTCATGCTGAAGCAGTACATGAGCTTCTGTTAGTAAATTTTTCAACTGGTCAAAACTCTATTGGCACTTATCCTATTAAATGAATTCAATGTTTTTCTGTAATAACTTTGTCATCGACAATGCAATTATCAAGAAACTCTTCACAAACCGTCTGTAATTCAAATTTTCAAATGCTAAGCATGCTCTAATTTAGTTTTAGAATAGATCATTGTGTCATCAATAAAACAACAATGAAACTATCGGAATGTGCCCAAAACACCCAATTCATCATATCCATAAATGTCGTAGGGGCATTAGTTAATTCAAAAGGCAAAACTAAAAATTTGTAATGTCTGTAACGCTTTCTGAATATTGTTTTCAATACATCTACATCTCTAACTCACAATTGATAGTAACCAGATTAGAGATCTATCTTCAATAACATTGTAGCCCCTTTTAACTAATCAAATAGGTCTTCAATACTAGGTAATGGATATTTATTCTTTATTGTGACTTTTTTCAATTGTCGATAATCTATACGCAATCTCATTGACCCGTTTTTCTTTTTACAAACAAAACAAGTGCACCCCTACGTGATATACTCGATTGAATAAAACCTCTTTTAATTAATTCTTGAAACTGAGCTTTTAATTCTTTTAATTCAATTGGAGTCATTCTATACGGAGCAATCGAAATCGAAGTAGTTCATAACATTAATTCTATAGAAAACTCGACTTCTAGCTTTGGTGGTAAACTCGGTCATACCTAAGAAAAAACATCTATAAACTCACAAACTATTCGTATTTGATCAACTTTTATTTTCAATAATTTGGAACCCAGGATATTAGCTAAAACACATTACAGTCTTTTTTAATTAATTTTTGTGCTAATATTGCTAAAATCATATTTGAAACACAATCATACTTACCAATTCAACATTATTTACTTCACCATTCTCATATTCAAACCAATTCATTTTTGTCTACAATTCACGATAACATCGTATACAGTTAACCAATCCATCCCTAGAATAACATCAAATTCATCAAAATGAAGTAACATCAAATCAACAAGAAAATCATAACCCTGAATTTTAGTGAACAATGTTTGCAAACCAAATCAACTATGACATTTTGGCCTAAAAGGTTCGTTACTTTGACAACATAATTAGTTGACTTAACCGATAAAATATTTTCCGTTACTAACGTAGTGCATATCTATGAATGTGTCGACCCATGGTCAATTAATGCATACACAATAACATCAAAGATAGAAAAGGTACCAGCAATACCATTAGGATCGAAGGCCTCCTCGTGCACACAAATAGAATAAGCTCTGGCAGGAGCTCGAGCTTCAGATTGAACTGTTGTGTCTCTGGTCCCACTTCTACTAACCCATGTGGTACCACTATTCCCTGGCTATTTGCCTTTAGTAGAAGTAACAATAGGTTTTGCATTCTTATCTCTATTTAACTTAGTTCGATCCAGGCAATCTTTCTTGAAATGATTGGGAGATCCACGATTAAAGTAGGATCCATTTTTCAATCTACACACTCCAAAGTGATTTCGGCCACAAAGTTTGCATTCAAGTTTATTTATATTTTGGACGCTACCTGTGTTAGCTATTGAAGGCACTAGTGATATCATATTTTTCTATTTCGATCGATCTCTACCAAAAAACTCTGATGGTGTTAAAAAATGGCTACTCGATTCATTCATCTTCTTCGTTGGGGGAGCAAAAAATGTTCTGGTTAACTTGCGTTTATTGAAGTCACGAACATTCGCCTCATTTTGTTTCTTATGTTTGTATACCTCTTCCATTTTCTAAGTTCTATCAAACAAAACCACAAACTCTCTAATTTTAATCGCTCCAACTAACAGCTTGATCTCATCATTTAAACCATCTTCAAAATGAATACACATTTCTTCCTTATAAGATACAATTTCCCGAGCATACTTAATGAGTTGGACAAACTTACGCTCATACTCCGCAACTGATCTATTTCCTTATTTCAACTTGAGGAATTCATTTTTCTTCTTATCAATATATCGTTTGCTGACATATCTCTTTCGAAACTCAGTTTTGAAGAATTCCCAATTAACTATTTCTTTAGGTACAACCGTAATTAAAGTCATCCACCAGTAAAAAGCCTCCTTTTTTAACAATGACACTACACATCTCAAAAAATCTTCAAGAGGACACAATATTTCATCCAAAACTTTCTGTGTGTGTTCTAACCAGTACTTAGCTCTGACTGGATCATCACCCACATTAACGCAAAACTCTTCAGCCTCGCATTTTCGAACTTTATCAATAGAAAGTATGGGAATATTCTATTGTATAGGACTTGAGGATGAGGGGTGGAGGTTTTTGAGTCACATAATTGACTCTCATATACGAGTTAAACATATCATTCATCATACCGAAAAAAATACTATGAGCCTCTTCTCCAGGATCTTGAAACTCAGGCACATTATGAGCAACCCCTTGATCGATGGATGGAACATAACTCTATACTCCATCAAAATATGTTCTATTGGATTTAGTTAACATCTTTAGTCTATAATAAAGCAAGTCAAACTAATCAAGAGTCATTACACTATCACAAGTTATAAAATGACATGTATTTCTAGACTCAATACATGTTACGTTCAGTCCTAAAATTGACTAAATCATAGGTCTGATACCACTAAATGTAACACCCTATGCCCAGTTCAATCACCTGACCCAAGCTTTAACGTATTACAATTGTAAATTATTAACATTGTTTACTATCTTGTTGTAAATAACCAAATAATTCATTTAATAAATCAATTACAATCATTTCCATGTCAATCAATCATATTCAGATCTAAATCGAACATACGAAGCAATTAAAATAAACGAAGAAAAATTTTGGACTAAACTAAAACCTTTACAAAAATTCAGGTAAAAAGTAAAAATAGAGGTCACACGGTCGTGTAACTCACTGTAACTGCATGGAGAAACCTGTACCAAAAATCAAATAAACCACATGGTCATGTCATGCAACCGTGTGGGCCACATGATCATACGGTCGTGTGACAAACTGTGCCACAGGTCGTGTGTGCCCAAAAACACCTTCACAGACAAGCTAAATCACATACCAATTCTTAAGTTCCAAGCCATGTATTAACCAACATTCAAACTTATTCAAAATCTGCAAAAACATGCCAAAATATACCATCTCACAACCAACCTATGTGCCTAACCAATATGCCCTCATTGGCACCACAATTCAAACATAAACAACAACTATCCAAAGCAAAACAAACTCAACACATCAACCTTATTCAATCATCAAATAAGTCTCAAATAGCATATGTCATAATCAACCATTTGTACCAAACCTTTTAATGAAAATATAACCCAATCATCCATTACATGAACTCAATACCAAATTAAACACATTACACCATTGCTCATATTGCCAACATATTACCAACCAAAGTTTACCAAGTTACCTAGACATTTATACCAAAATATCAATTAGAATTACTTCATTATACATATTATATACTTCAAATGGCATAAAACATCACTAAGATGCCTATTAACATAAACATACCAAAACGCTATTTACATGTCACTTATAACTGACCAAAATAAACAAATAGCTACCAAATTAGTTGTCGGATAGTGTGATCTCCAACGATGTCCAATCGACGACAAGAGTCTAATGATCTACGAAGAAGAAAACCAACTAAGGTAAGCTTACGTAAAGCTTAGTAAGTTCGTAAAACAAACATTACATACCTGTCAATTTAAGTTTACTACTCATACATAACATCAAAATTACAATCCTTTGTCTTGATCCATAATTTCTACCATGTCAACTGGTTAAGCCTGGATAATTTGAATCATCAAAACATAACTTGCCAAGATTCATATATCAAGCTATACTCAACACAAAATAATTCATCAAATTATCTCGTCTCATTTCCATTTCAATAATTAACTGTTTTGCCTGAAGAACAATAGGAAATTGACTTCGAATACACGGAAGGGTAATGCTCACACAAGCTGACAAAAGGACATTAATTCGATACATGATGCAGCCTATACAAGCTTTAGAGAATCTACAACACATGCATGATCTCAAGCTATCGGTATGGTATCCATTACCGATACATATTACCTGATAAATATAACACCGACACAAAGTGTATGCTACTGCAACATCGGTAAATAGTACCTGCTAAATATAAATGGCACATAGCCAACACCGGTACATAGTACCTGCTGAATATAAATCCTAATGACATGTCAATTGTATCCTAGCTATTCACTACGTTCACACGGGCTATAACCAATATTCTATAACCTTTTCATCTTTTTATTATTATATCATGATCAACCTGGTCATATACAGTTCATATGTTATACCTTCAATTCACACATACTCATTTACCATGTTTTACAAATCAATCCTTTATTTCCAATCTCATGTCTTTCATTAATTAATCATGTTAACTATAATGTATATTTTCATAAACATATATATAAATTCAAATCATTATAAACATAATAAACCTAATAAAAACTTACCTAACCACAATAGCTACGAACACTTCAAAGACGACTACTCGTTGACTTTCCCTTTCCCGCGATTATCAATCGACGGATCCATTTCTTCATCTAAATATAATAATTTTCATTCAATTAACGAATTCAAATATCATAAAATACTTAAATTCACATATTTAACCCTTTTATCATCATTTTATAATTTGACCTTAAAATTTTCCCTTTTATACAATTTAGTCCCTAAACCCGAAACTTTCAAATCTGTCACAATTTCATCAATTTCATGCTAGCCAAAATTTCCCTTATGCCATTTCAGCTCATAATTATTAAATTTTCACAAGAGTTTCATGCCTAATTTATTATTTTATCAATTCAGTCCTTTAACTAAAAACTAACCAAAATCACTTTACAAAATAGTCTCATTTAACTATCAAGCTTAATAATCTATCATCAAACTTCAAAAACACCACAAATTCATCAATGACATAAATCAAAACATTTAACAATTTTATGAATTAGTCCTTGGGTTAGCTAGATTAAGCTGCAATGATCTCAAAAACATAAAAATTATTGAAAACAGGTAACAAAATGACTTACATGCATGGAGTTTTGTATTACCGAACTTGGGAAGCTTTAACAATGGTGTTTTGGGTGTTTAATTCGGTGGTAGACAAATGAGGAAGATGATTCTTTCCAAAAGGTAATTGATAAGTCTATGATATCTCTTGAAAGTCTAGACATAAGATCAAACACAAGTTTATACAAATAAAAGCCAACTGAACAAACCCTTTCATAATGTCCTTTAAAGGAAAAGGTGACTCGCATCGCCTCAATTTTGCCAAAAGGTGAAAAACACATTTTTATGCAATTTGCTGAAAGAAAATGTTGATGTGTTTAGCCAGTCAATAACATATATGCTAGTACATAACTTCAGTTTGGATCCGAGTGTAACACCTTATACCTAACCTGATCGTCGAGTTTGAGTTAAGGGATGTCACATTCGTTGTCGCTACGATCAATTCACATTTGAAATTATACAATTCTAAAGATAAAATCAAACAATTATGCATTCAAGGTGTAATGCAATCATTCTCGAGTTTTGCACGAACTTACTAAAGTTTTAAAGCTAAATCGAAATAAAAAAAGAACTAAAATGAAAAGTTTCAAAATTTAGGGTCAGCATCATGACATGAGGGAGTTACTTGTCACAACGTGACTCACTGTTATGGACTTGTCACGGTGACGGGTTACCTCGTCGCACCGTGACCTAAAACTCAAGCTCATCTCGACGACAAACACACTACATCGCGATGTGATATCCTCGTCGCAACGTCGTTCAAACGACGTCACTAACTGTTTCTGCAATTTCACATCCTCAAAACCTGCAATTCAAAGGCATAACAGTGCAAACCTACTGCAATTTTAATTTAGACCAAATGAAGAGTAGCTAAACAATTTTAACATAACTAAAGCACATTCAAACTATGAAATGGTTAAGTTGCATACTCATATTTATATGCATCAAACATATGCCATTCACATAATATACCCACAAAACACCTAATTCCCTAAAGGCATAACCTTAACAACACTTTCAATTCATGCTCGAGGTATAATCACAACAAAAAACTAATTTATCATTCTATAACTTGACATATCAAACTTCCAAGCATATATACTTTTATACCTATGCATATCAAAAACATAGATATTGTACCAAAAATGAGCTTTACAAACCAACATCCATGTTTAACATCATTTACAAAAATAAAACACATATAAGACTCACTAGGTACATACCAAATTCAATTAGAAACAAAAGGCACAAACTTTATGGAGTCGGGAATCTTGATGAGATGCTGAAGTGGATGTTTGAAATGCAGCTATGAACCTATCCTGCACACAAGAAATAATTTGTGTGATGAGTATATCACTCAGTAGTATTCCTATGAATCCAAAACAGTATAAGGAGACAGTATAATTCACCACACATGGAGTTGTTATCTAAGAGTCTTGTTCTTTATAACTCAAGCATGAATTCGTCATTCAATATACATTTTTATATGTAAAATCTCAAACCGTGTAAACTTCTTGATGATATTTTGAGTTCATAAGCTCATTTTCAACTCATTTCAATCTGTTATCTCAGATTTCCTGACAATGATGGTTTATTGATTCAATCCTGTCATCCTGAGTTACCCGGAAAAGATGACATGCCACCCTAGATTGCTTGGCAATGATGGTTTATCGATTCAATTCTGTCATCGCAGGTTGCCCAGCAACATTGTCCTGCCACCCTAGATTGCCCAGCAACGATGGCTTACCACCCTAGATTGCCCGAAAATGATGGTTTATCGATTCAATTCTATCATGTCGAGTTTCCTAGCAACGATGAACCACCTCCAGGTTACTCGACAACGATGGCTTACCACCTTGGATTACCCGGTAACGATGGTTTATCAATTCAATTTTTCATCCCGAGTTGTCTGGAAATGATAGCTTACCACCCCGTATTGCCCAAAAATGATCGTTTATCGTTTCAGGCCCAATGGCTCACAAATTGCTCCGTCACATGTCGTATGTTACAAATCATCCATCTACCATTTTGTTTTATACGAACCAATTTATATTTCCTAATTCAAAACTTATCAATTATCATAGTTTCAATATGCTTCAACTTAATTTTCATACTAATTATTAAATGAAAATTAAATCTATAATTTCTAGTTTATTCATTTCAGTCCTTGTCTCAAATATTCAACCTCAAATACTCCAATTCAATTCAATTCATCCTTAATAGTTCATTATGATAGTATACGATGTAAAGTATCACAAAATATGAAAATTAAACAAGTGTTAAATCATAGAAATACTTACTCATATTCATCA
The DNA here is from genome assembly GCF_025698545.1 of Gossypium raimondii. NCBI lineage: Eukaryota > Viridiplantae > Streptophyta > Magnoliopsida > Malvales > Malvaceae > Gossypium > Gossypium raimondii. The sequence continues at coordinate 40,644,008 of NC_068568.1, read as the reverse complement.
TTTATTTTATATTTTACAATTTAATTCCTCGTATGCCAAAAATCAACAACCTTTTAGTTAATGTAAATTAAAATACACTAAGTATAATTTTAAACATAAGTAGAATAACTTAGTAAGTTTCATATGAACTTACGGCAAAAATAATAACAAATGAAATGTCGAAGACTAATCCACAATTTTGTCTTTTCTTCAATTATCTTTCGGTTGATTCAAATCCCGATATATAATAATTCATTACAATTTATCAATTATAACCATCTTTTAAAAACCTATTATAACCATAAGTCAGTTCAATTTCACTTTTTGAAAATTCCCTAATTTTTTACATTTTATTCAATTTAGTTCCTAAAACCGAAATAGCTATATCTTTCAAACTTAAGCTTCATTTGTAACTACCCGAATTTTGGGCTAGTCGAAATAGTGGTTTCAGGACCACAAATTCAACGAGAAAAAATTTATTTTCATTATATTTTTATGGTCTACGATTTCACAAAATGATTTCGTGAAAATTTCGTTCGAAAATTTTGACGTTTGGGCACTCAATTTAGTCAAAATGACTAGATTGTAAAAAGTGCAAAAGTTGAGTTCCACATGTTAGAAGTGTCAAATTGTTATGAAATTTTAAATTGTAGGTCCTTAAATGGTAATTAGACCATTGGGTAACTTGTTGGACAAAAATGGACAAGAGATAAGTGAAATAGGAAATTTTTAAGTTGGGGGCATTTTGGTCATTTAGTATTAAAAGAATTAAAAAGGCCAAAATAGCCAAAAATTTGTCCATCTTCTCCATGGTACGAAATCAGCAAGGGGGAAGCCATATTTAGGGTTTTCAAGCTTCCAAGCTCCATAGTAAGTGATTCCAATCCCCGTTTTTAATGTTCTTTACGTTTTTGGAGTCCGGTAACTTGATTTAGCTTATTCTAGCAATAATTTAATCTAGGGTTTATATTTGGAAAAATACCCATAGGTGAAATATGTTTATTTTTATGTTTTATGGTAGGATATGAAGCTTGAAATTATGTTAAATAACTTTTGCTAGCCGATTTTAAGTGAAAACGAGTAAATTGACATAATCGGTAAAAATACCTAATGTTCATAAGTGTTAGAGTGAGAATTTGATGTTGCCATAAAAGGGAAAAATGTTTAGCATGTCATAAAACATAAGAAAAAGGAATAAAGTTTAATTTCCGAGCCTAGGGGCAAAATTGTAATTTTGTGAAACTTTAGGGGCAAAAATGTAATTTTGCCAAAATGTGATTTTTGGACTGGATTGAATAATGTGAGTTTTAAATAAGTTAAATGTGTTTTAAATAATGTGACTTTGATTAGTGAAAAAGGAAAAAATGAGAAAAAGTGAGAAATTTCCCGATTGAACATTCGGAATAAAAAGGGATACGAATGAAGTGACAGAAATGATCACATGTGTGGCATGGACTGTGTGTAGGCCACTATGTGAAAGTGAAAGTGATGGTCACGTGTGTAGTACTATGTGCAGGCTACTACGTGTACCAGAATGATAGGTCCCATGTGTAGTACTATGTGCAGGCTACTATGCGTATCGGATAGCTTCGATCACATGTGTAGTATTATGTGCAGGCTACTATGTGTATCGGATAGTGATGGTCACATGTGTAGTACTATGTGCAGGCTACTATGTGAACCGGTATCATTAATTATAAGGTGGTTGCTATGTGCTGATCCTACCGGATATCATTGATTACAAAGGGTGGTTGTTGTGTCTTTGAATCCGCTGTATCTCATTATTATTCAAGTGTTCATCAGAAATTGACTAAGTGAAAATACATGAGATCATGTAACGATTAAGTGTGATTGAATGATGAATATATTTTGGAATTGAATTGAATAATGATTGAAAGTGAAAAGTGAAATTATGAAAAGTAAAATTAGCAACAAAATAGTTTTGGACAAGAATAATAGTGTGACTTTTAAAATCACCAAAATGGTGGAAATTTAATTAGAGAGTGAATAAGATATGAAATGAAATTTTAATGAGTCTATTTTACATAAAAAGAAACAGAAAAAGCAAAAGAGTTATATATTTTGAGATATTTGAATTTTAGTGAGGTGAATTGGATTGATTTTGGAATCCTGTTCTAAATTTGGAAAATAATTAAAATTGTAAAAAATAATTATGAGTTATAATTTGTATGCTTAGAATCCTTAATGAGTCTATTTTCAAATGAAATAAACAGAAATATCATCTGAATTTTGTACAATGAGATAATTCATTTTTAGTAAAGAGAGGTCAGAGATGTTGAGCAGTGAAACAGGGGTCACTTTAAAGAATAAACTGTACTAAATTGCTAAGCCAAAAATTCTAGAAATTTTAGGGTAATAATATATGTGAGTCTAGTTTTGGGTAAAATTAATGGAACTTAATTTGGATCTTTTTAGCTCCAGATAAAAAAAATTTAGTGACTGTAACTCGACTAGACAGCTTTGAATTTAAATATAAGTGAATAGTGAAATTATGTATAATGTTTTTTAAGCATGTTATATACATAAAGGATGTGGGATGGAGAGGAGGAGGAGGACAATAAAGTATATGAATTAATTTTGTATAATTGGTTAAATGTCTGATTATAATCGATAAATGTTGAAATAGGAGTGATGCTTATATTGGTGCAGTACTGGGCATGGTAAGCTCATGAGAGAAAATAAAGTTTCATAGCATATGCGTGTGATATATTTGGCATGAAATGATGTCATAAGTGGCTCATGAAATAACTCATGTTGGTAAGTTGATGCATAATTATAGTATTCAAATATACACATATTTGTAATATTTTGCTATGTGATTCGGAAAAAGGGGAATAAATATCATACTGAAAATTCGGCCATGGTGCTAGTTTATGTTAAAGAAGTGTTTTATGGCATATCTTAAGTAATGGAATGTTATGAATTTTGAGATTAATTTGCTAGTCAAATAAATGACAAATGAATTGATTACGTATTCGTAATTTTGACATATACTTGGTATATGAAACGTAATAATATATGCTTGAATAAACTTTAAGTATTCGAATGACATGGATTTGATGGTGATGAGATTCGAACATTGAATTCATGAAGCACAGGTGATGTATTATTGTTGTGTGATAGCTTGGTTCGAGAAATTGGTTAGGTAAATGGTAAGTGAAAGCATTTATGGATATAGAAGAAAATTCAGAGTGAATATGAAATTTAGCTCAATTAAATGATTTCATTAATTAAACATTGCGTATACAAGAATGTGTTAGTGAATTACATATTCGTAAATTGACATTCAAAGTTCAGTTAGTGATATATGAAAATAACATGAAAAGATTTATGATCGTGATTAATATTGATTCTGACTTAAAGTAGATTCTTCAATATTGGATTGATTTAACGGATATATTGAGCATATGAATAGGTATGTATTGGGCCTCGTAAACCCTAATTAGCGACTCGAAGATAATAATTTGAAAGTTTTTAATTTGGATGAAATTTTATAACTCGGTTTAATATGTTTATAAGTGTATTTATTCTGGTAATGCCTCGTATCCTATTCCAGCGTAGAATATGGGTAAGCGGTGTTACAATGTGACATCACCAGATTCAGCCCTAATGTTTAGGCCGGGTTTGGGGTGTTACATCATTTTTCAATCCGATTTCAATTCCATCCTTATATAATCCTCTATCATCTATAATTATAGAATTTCAACATCAATTTTAAAATATTTAAACTTTAGTCCCTATGTTCAAATTTAACGATTAAACTTTACAAACTAGCCCTTTTTCATATCTAAGTATCAAATCTAACCAAATAACACCAATTTAATCAAGAAATTAATCAATAGAAATATTTTTAAACTTTAATAGTTTTGAAAAATAACATACGGGTTAACTATATCGAGCTACCACAATCTCAAAAATATAAAATTTATGAAAAATAAGCTTTGCATACCTTACCATGCAAGGGCTAAAAGATTGAAGCTCCATGCCTTCTTCTTCCTCATAGGTTCATCCAAAAAATATGAAGGAAATAAAGGTATGCCTTTCTTTTCCTTTAATTTTTATGTTATAACACGTTTTATTACTGTTTATTATAATTATAATATAATTTTTAACATCTTTTTACACTAATGGACACAACCAACTATCCACTCATCTTTAAAATGGCTAAATTGCCATTTAAAGCCTTGTTTTAATAGTAATTCGCCCTTTTAACAAATAAAAATTAATAGTGATTAACTTTTATCACTTTTACAATTTAGTCCTTATACCTTAATTGGTCACTAATTCGGTGAAATTACCTATCCAAAATTTAATTCACCTATCTAATAACTAAATATTTAGGGGCTCGATTTACAAAAATAAAGTTCTGATACCTCATTTTCCAACACCACTAACTTTAGGATCGATACACTTGTACCTTAACTAACTATCCAATTAACAAATTCGTCAGACCAAAATTTAATATAATATTATAATTGACTCATAATTATTAATTCATAACATTTATGGACTCGATCATCAGAGAACAGGGTTCTGAAACCACCATTTCTGACACCACTGGCTTTTGGCTGATTACAACTCTCCCCCCTTAGAAATTTTCGTCCTCAAATTTTTTACCTGCTAAAAGGTTAGGGTACAGTGTTTTCATAGTTTCTTTTCTTCCAGCTCCACGTAGCCTCTTCAATATCTTTTCTTTCAAATCACATAAGATTTCTGACGGTCTGAGGTAGGTTTCTAGTAATATCGAATAAACCTAACCTTTCCTTCTATCTCACATATCAAATAAGTTTCTACCAGTTTTCTATCGCTTAAATCTGATTAGCGCAAAGGAGTTATGCATTTACATCCATATAAAGCCTTGAATAGTGCTATTTAATACTCAACCAATAATTGTTATCATATGCAAACTCTGTTAATGGTAGAAATTTCTCTTAGTTGTTTTCAAATTCAATTATACAACACTGCAGCTTGTCTTCTAGCATCTGAATCACCCGTTCTGATTGTCTGTCAGTCTAAGGTTGAAATGTTGTACTAAAATTCAGTTTTGTGCCTAGAGCTTCGTGTAATTTATCTCAAAATCTGAAGGTAAACCTCGGGTCTCGGTTAGAAATGGTAGATAATGGCATACTGTACAATCTAAAAACCTCATAGATATATAGTTCAGTCAACTTCTTAAACGAGTAATTTGTCCTGATGGGAATAAAGTATGCTAACTTGGTCAATTTGTCAACTATTACCCAAATGACATCTTACTTAAAAAGCAAACAATAGAACAGTGTCATATTACATCACTTCAACTAACTTAACAAGCTACAAACTTTGTCCAGGCAATGTAATCAAGTAAAGGTAGTGCAAGCCAACCTGAGGGTTTGCTATGATAGGTGACTTGGTAAACATGATTGATAATTATATGATATCTCTTGAAAGTCTAGACATAAGATCAAACACAAGTTTGTATAAAGCAAAGCCAACTAAACAAACCCTTTCATAGTGTTCTTGAAAGGAAAAGGTGACTCACATCGCCTCAGTCTAGCCAAAAGATGCAAATCACATTTTTATGCAATTTGTTGAAAGAAAATGCTTGTCGAAACCACTTTTTGAAAACAAAAAGTTAGTATTTGACTTAAAAACGAAAATTAGAGTCGCCACCGATCTTTTATTAAGGTGTGATCAGATCACCTTGAAAATGATTTTTGGTCTAAGAATTTTGAGAAAATAGGTTCGGGAGTCGGTTATGCACGAGGAAGGGTTAGCACCCTCGTAACGCCCAGAATTGGTACCAAATTGATTATTTAATGTCTTAGCGTCGAAAATTTGAGAAGATTCTAAAATACGATTTTTCTTAAAAGAAAATTTTGAATAAATTGAATTGGATGATAAGACCCTCTTATTTCAAGAAGTAAAATGTCACACCTAGTGAGTTAGGGTACAACAGTTCCAATCCCCAAAATTAAGCTTGTCTTTTGACTTTTAACACTCATGCTTCAAAACTTAAGAAGGATATTCGGTTATTTAGGTCAAATGAAAAAAATCGGAACCCAGTAAGTTAGGGCACAATTTCTCAAAATTCCAAATACTGAATATTGTCTTTATTTTCTTAGAAATTCTTAATTCGATGTAGCAAAATGTCATATCCAGTGAGTTAGGATCCAACATTTAGAAATCCCGAAAAACTTTTATTTAAAATTTGTATGGTTTTCTGGCAAAAGAAATACTTGGCTATCTAAATTCATCGAAAAGAATTGAAGCCCAGTAAGTTAGGGCACAATCCTCTCGAGAATCATGAACACCGAGTATTTTTAAAAATTTACGGAATAGAATGATTTTAGTGCTTTAACGAAACACAATTTTTAAAACAAATGTAGCATGATGAATAGTAATGTGTAACGTAAAAGATAATTGGTAATCCGAACACACACTAAGAAATAATGACCAAGCAATAGATAAATGTTAACAAGAATAGCAACAATAATTTTAATCCTATTATGCAAATATCAATATAAACAATTAAACATCAAATGAATTAATAATCAATTTTAAAATATATACTAAAAAATGGCAAAAGAGAAATCACAATCAATAAATTATACATGCCAAAGTTTTAAAATGAACAATATGTATATATATAAAATATGTAATGGACTCAAAATAAAGTTTAAAATAAACACTACATAGAATAATAGTAATAACAATAAATTAATTAATAAGCTGGTTAATCGAAAAAATAAAAATGACTCAATCACAATTCGAACTGAATTAATGGGAAACAAAATAAAATAGAAATTAACAAAAACAATATGCAGGGTTAAAACGCAATTAAACAAAATTAACAAGGAACAAATGAAATAAATAAAAAATAAAACGAGGGATTGAAAAGCAATGCGCGGATTACATGAAGGACTAAAAAGGGAAATACCCCCTATCTCAAAATGCGGCACTTTGATGCGGATCAAATCGAAACAAAAATAAAATAAAATGTTATATTTAAAAAGGAAATAAAATAAAAAAAGTATCGAATTGAAATACTATTGCAAGGCGGAGGGGTCATGGTTGCAAATAACCCATTTAACGAAAAAAACGCGGATCCCCCATGGAGCGGGTCGAGTCACACGAATTAATAGGTTATAATGTTAATACGGCACCATTTTAGAGCCATTAAGTCAGACCCCAAACGGTGTCATTTCACGCACCATACAAAAACCAAATGAAAGCTTTGAAACCCAAAACCCTCATCAGACTTTTAACTTAGCAGAAATAAAGACCCCTTTTCCCTCTGGCGCTGCAACCCCGAAATCCCATCCGACTCTGATTTCGGACGGAGTGAACGGAGCTCCGATGGCACGCCACAAAGGTAAGAACCCTCTATTCTTTCACTTTATTTCTCTTTTGCGCATACAAAAGAAACAAAAATCGAAGACTAAAAAAAATCTAAAAGAGAATCACCTCCCTTTTCATATTCTATTTTCCGATTGTTTTTATAACCCTTTTTATACAATATTCATCCCCTTTTCTCTCTTGCGCTGTTCTCTGTTATGGTTCATATTCTGGTTTTATTCTCATTAAGTTGGTTAATAATAATTAGTTAAGGTGTTGCGTTTTTGTTAAGACGTTTAGTGATACGGTGAGTTTGGATTGAACAAAACGGGTGCGTTTAGTAAAATACGGTTATTGTTTTCACTATATTACGTGTAACAGAAATGAGGTTGGACATGAATATTGAATACAGATTTTCTCAGCTTCACTGTGCTCAAGCTTCCTTTTCTTTCTTTTCTAAGATTTTTCACTTCTTCTTCAATTCTATTTCTATCTACGAACATTCTTCTACAAATGTATCAGAGCCTGACGATCTTCATGACTTGCGACAGTGTAACCACGAGGATGCAAAAGGAGCTTGGTCAAATCTAAGGTGAACTCTCTCACATCCAATTGGAGTTTTCTCAATTAGATGCTCAAATTAATGTTCCTTTGAAGGGACTACAGGAAGATATCAAATCAGAGGTACGTACAGAACTTCGTTCCGAACTGCATACTCTGTTTGAGTAATATTTTGGTCAGGGACCTCCAGTGGCCGTGGGATGCGCGAGTGCCAACAAGAGGAAGGGTATTATGGGATCTCCACCGGGATTTCCATCGTAGGAACATTTGATAGTATCTCCGATGGTGGATCTGGGTCATTCTAACTCCTCGTCACATGGAATGCTAGCAGAAGCGGATGGATCTACTTTTAGAATGGCATGTCCGATGTTCAATGGTGGCAACTTTAGAGGATGGTGGTCTAAACCTGAGTAATATTTTAAAGCAGAAGAGATCGGGGACCATGCTAAAGTTCGACTTGTGATGCTACATTTGGAAGGTAAAGCTCTTGAGTGGCATCATTTCTTTGCCAGGAGACATGGAGGGTTGTATCAATTGTCATGGGAAATGTATGTAAAGGGGTTGAGGGAACGATTCGGTTCAGACTCTTTCCTTGATCCGATAGGAGAGTTAGTGACCTTTAAACAAATCGATTTTGTCGATCAGCTTAACTTGCCCAAAATGTATACATTGAGTATATTCCTCAGTAATCTTAAGCCTGAGATAGGCCAATATCTCAAGTTGTTTAAACCTCAATCATTAGTTGAGGGATTCAACTTAGTTAGACAAGTGGAAAACATTGTGTTTGGTCCAGCTAAGCGTGAGAATATACCGCCTACAGGGGTAAATGTGGGCAGACCTTTGTTGCCTGTAGTAAGAAACTTTAGAGGAAATAGTAGCTCCTGTTCAACAAACGAGTCAATAAATGGGAAAGACGGCTCTAAAATGCCTTCAAAATCCTTGTCGCAGGCAGAATTGGAAGATAGGAGGAAGAAAGGCCTTTGTTTTTGGTGTGGTCTTAAGTATTCTCCTGGTCACAAGTGTTCTAAGTCCCAAGTGTATCAGCTAGTGGTGGAACCGTAGGAAGATAGTCATTCTAAAGCAAAGAGTCATTCTCAAGACGATTTCCAGGACTGTCCTGAACAGTTGGAATCTATGGAGTTGGGTTCGGGAAGTTCTACACCGGTGTTATCTTTGCATGCATTGAATGGATCACAAGGTCACAACTCCATGAGGTTTCCAGCAATGATCGACCAAGTTGAGGTGGTGGCTTTGGTAGATTCAGGCAGCACACACAATTTCATTGATTTCAAGGTAGCTAAACGACTACAGTTGACCATTGAATCTGAGCCTAGCCTAAAGGTGATGGTGGCAAATGGTGTCAAACTAAGCACCCAGGGATTATGTAAGGTTGTACGATGGGAAGCACAGGGGTATAAATATACCACCGATTTTTTAGTTCTCTCAGTCAAAGGGTCTGACTTAGTTCTAGGAATTCAATGGTTGCTTTCCTTAGGACCGATTGTATGGGACTTTGCAAAACTGACTATGAAATTTCAGTATAGAAACCAAAAATGCAATTTAAAGGGTACTGTCCCTGGGTCAATGCAGATTGTTCCGAGTGGCCGGTTTTCTAAATGCATGAGTCTAGCAGGTAATAGCCCTTGTCCAATGCTGTTAACTTCTTGTGATCAGACTGTGCTTGAGTTGAAATCAGATTCTTCACTTCCTGAGTTATAAAATTTGCTTGGAGATTTTGAAGATGTTTTTCAGGTACCCGCACAACTACCACCCCCTAGATTCCACGACCACAAGATCCCATTAGTGGATGAATCTCAGGTGCTGAAAATGCGCCCTTATAGGTATCCAACAGTGCAGAAAACTGAAATTGAAAGACTAGTTCGGGAAATGTTACAGGCTGGGATTATTCGAGATAGCAATAGTCTTTTTTCTTCTCCAGTAGTTATGGTCAAGAAGAAGGATGGGAGTTGGCGCCTTTGTATAGACTACAGACAGCTAAATCAGTTGACAGTTAAAGATAGATTTCCCATTCCCATCATTGAAGAATTGTTAGATGAGTTGGGACAAGCACACTTTTTCTCTAAGTTGGACCTGCGTTCTGGTTATCACCAGATTCGAATGAGTGAGCAGGACATTTTCAAAACGGCGTTCAGAACCCATGAGGATCATTATGAGTTCTTGGTCATGCCATTCGGCTTGACCAATGCACCATCGAGTTTCCAGTCCTTGATGAATTCAGTTTTCCGATCTATGTTAAGAAGATCAGTGTTGGTATTTTTTGACGATATCCTTGTCTATTCGCGAGGTTGGTCTGACCACTTGGATCATTTACATAAGGTTTTGCAGGTGCTTCGAGAAAATCAGTTGTTTGCCAAGAGGTCTAAATGTAGTTTTGGAGCTACACATGTGGAATATCTAGGCCACATCATTGCCCAAGGGACTGTTAGCATGGATCGATCAAAGGTAATGAGTGTACTAGATTGGCCTCCTCCAAGATCAGTCAAAGAACTACGGGGATTCCTTGGCTTGTCGGGTTATTACAGGAGGTTTATAAGGGGATACGGGTTAATAGCTAAACCTCTCACTGTACTTTTACGTCAAGGGTCTTATGGGAGTGGACCGAGCAGGAACAACGAGCATTCGAGCAACTCAAGTCAGCAATTTGTCAAGCCCCAGTTCTAACTCTGCCAAATTTTCAAGAACAGTTTTGTGTCAAAACAGATGCTAATGGGCAATGAGTGGGAGCTGTTCTTCAACAAAAGGGGAAGCCAATAGCTTTCTTTAGTAAAGCTTTTGGAGTTAAATACCAAGCTCTATCCATCTATGATAAGGAGATGATGGCAGTGTTACTAGCAGTAAAGAAGTAGCACTCTTACCTTGTGGGCAGACCTTTTGTCATCAAAATAGATCATCAGAGTTTGAAATTCATTTCGGAGCAACAAGCTATTACGTTCTATCAACAAAAGTGGGTGGCTAAGATGCTTGGGTATGATTATTCAATCGTGTATCGAAAAGGGGCGCAAAACGCAGTGGCAGATGCGTTATCCAGGAAACCTTCAGAATTGGAGCATCAGTTGTTGCAATGTGAAGGCAATCTGGAGTCAGATTGGTCTACAATTTAGGACAGGATTGTAAGTTTGTATGAGAGGGATCAGAGTCTTGCTCGACTTTGTGAGCAAGTGCGTGCGCAGCCACAGTTGCATCCCAAATATTCGTGGCATGACACCTTTTTGCGTAGGAAAAACAAAGTCGTGGTTGGCAAAGATGCAACACTGCGAAAGCAGATTTTTGACATCTTCCACAACACACCCTTAGGAGGTCACTCTGGAATCCTTGTGACTCGCCAGAGAATATCTGTTATATTGTATTGGAAGGGGCTGTCCGAAGATGTATATGATTGGGTTCGTGAGTGTGTGACGTGTTAAAGGTGTAAGTAGGACAATGCAGCATCGCCTGGTCTTTTGCAACCATTACCCATTCCGGAATGGGTCTGGTCTGACATCAGCATGGACTTCATTGAGGGACTGCCACTTTCTCAAGGAAAATCAACCATCTTTGTAGTGGTTGATCGTCTAACCAAGTACGGTCATTTTCTGGCACTTGCTCATCCTTTCACAGCTCTTACAGTGGCACAGGAGTATTTCAACCATATTTACAAGCTTCATGGGATTCCGAAAACCATTGTCTCCGATAGGGATAAAATTTTTCTAAGTCAATTTTGGCAGGAGCTGTTCAAACACTTGGGAACCAAATTGAAGAAATCTACAGCCTATCACCCTCAAACAGATGCGCAAACCGAGGTGTTGAACAAATGCTTGGAGGGATACTTGCGATACATGGTTGGGGAAAAACCCTCAGCATGGTTATCATGGTTACCACTGGCTGAGTGGTGGTATAACACGACATACCATTTAGCAATTCAAACAACGCCTTATGAAGCTCTTTATGGACAGCTCCCACCTATCCATCTACCTTATGTGGTGGGTGCATCCCCAGTAGATTCAGTAGATTGTACCCTACAGCATAGGGAGATTATGCACAAGATTCTCAAGTTCCACTTGTCCCGGGCTCAAGATACAATGAAACAAATGGCTGACAGAAAAAGACTAGAAAGGGAGTTCCAGGTGGGTGACTTAGTTTATCTAAAGCTTCAGCCATATCGTCAACACTCCCTGCGCAAATTTAGAAACCAAAAATTGTCACCCCGATATTTTGGTCCTTTTCCTGTGGAAGCTCGAATAGGGCAGGTGGCTTACAAGTTGACATTACCCGCTTCAGCTCGAATTCATCACACTTTCCATGTTTCACAGTTAAAGAAGCATATTCGTTCAGCAGTAAGCGCTTCCACGCTACCACCAGTCGCTTCGGATGGTGCTCTTCTTAAATCTCCAGTGTGAGTGTTGGATAGGAGGATGGTCCGACAAGGTAATCATGCTGCGGTGGAAGTATTGATTGAATGGGCGGACATTTTTCCTGAGGATGCTTCCTGGGAGAAGTTGTCTGAGTTACAACGCAGGTTTCCTACCTTTAATCCTTGAGGACAAGGATTTCTTTTAGGGCGGGCAAATTGTTATGGTTCATATTCTGGTTTTATTCTCGTTAAGTTGGTTAATAATAATTAGTTAAGGTGCTGCGTTTTTGTTAAGACGTTTAGTGATACGGTGAGTTTGGATTGAACAAAACGAGTGCGTTTAGTAAAATACGGTTATTGTTTTCACTATATTACGTGTAACAGAAAAGAGGTTGGACATGAATATTGAATACAGATTTTCTCAGCTTCACTGTGCTCAAGCTTCCTTTTCTTTCTTTTCTAAGATTTCTCACTTCTTCTTCAATTCTATTTCTATCTACGAATGTTCTTCTACATTCTCTAGCCCTAAATCCCCATTCACCCTTCGATTGTGACGAAGCGGTGAGGATTCGACGGCACCGATCAGGTAAATTTCTCGTCCTCTAATCTCTCTCTTTTTCTATGTACCATAAGTAAAAAAGATTCAAGAAACAAAAAGCGAAATAATCGAAGGCAAAAAACGAGATTTCAAATCACCTTAAAAAAACTCTGATTGTTTTCTTTTTTTTTCTTTTCGTATTTCTATTCAAATCTGTGAATCCCCCTTTACAAAATGAATCGATCGGCTTTTATATTGCCGACTATTACACAGAATTATTTTTCCTTTTTTGTCTTTTTTTCTTTTTTCCTATTATCCTCGTGTATATCTTCTCGCTATTCTTTGGTTTGTTACACTTGCAGTACATGACCAATGTGGAGACGCACGTGGGGCGTGTACTGGTCTTCTGCGTGGGTGAAGGGCTTGGTTCTTGTCAAGCTATTCTTTGTTCTTTGAAAATTAGGGTTTTGGAAACTGTTTAGGGCTAGGTATTGGGCTTAGTTTTTTGGGTTTGTATAACTAGACATTTGGACTGTTATTTAATTTTTATTTGTTTTTGTGTTTTATTTTTGATTTTTCTTTTGGTGTTTACTGGGCCGGGCAAATTGGGTATTACAATGCTGATGTGTTTAGCCAGACAATAACATATATGCTAGTACATACCTTGAGTTTGGATCCAAGTGTGTAGCCTATCAAACCAAAAAAGTTCACTCCACCAATGGTCCGCGTTATATAAAGAAAGGTTGATAAGCTTGTAGCTGATAATTTCACTAGAAAAGTCATGTATCAAGATTGGATCTCAAATGTCATGATAGTTTTTTTTTAAACATTAATCTCATTATAGGTTCTTATCGTATCTGTTCTTTTTGATACAATGTCTAGAACTACCCATAGCCCCTCCCCAACTCTTAAATAAGAGGATAATGTGCTTTAACGCACTCAAACTCACGTTCTCTTACACTGGCAACAATGCCGATGATAATCAAGCTAAGACTCAATCGGCCAAATGTCATGATAGTTAAAAAGCAGAATATTAGGGATAGTTTCCTTTAAATAAATACTAGAAAGGTTAGTAAACTTTAAATGAAGGTTAAGTAAAACCTTTTTAAAAGATAAATAATTTTTTTATGCAGATTTGAATAGTTTTCTTTAAATAAAGAGACTACGACAAGTATGTTCCTTCCCATTCCATTTGGTGTTTTATTCAACAAATATTGAAATATATAAAAAGAAAAAGCCGTTTTTTATAATTTATATTTATTTAAATAAAAAAATCTTAATCTAAATAAAAATCCAACCTTTTTCGCCAAAATAAATAAAATCCCAACATATCTAAATGGAAATGACTTCACCCATGGGACCGATATTCATGTCTTTCTTAACAGAAAAACACAACATGACAATGAAACTTCATCAGGTACTGTTCACAGATCAACCACACCGTTTCAATTTATTACCCAACTACATAATTAGTTAATATTCAATGTGACATTGAGAATATTTTAGTTCATTATATATTTCACTTTTTTAATATTTAATATTTTAATTTCTTTTTCCCACACATGTTTCACCTTTGAATCTTGCTTGTAAAATCCTAAATAATTTTTGCAAATAGATATATTAAAACTCATAATTATATCATCTTATTTGGATTTTAAAATTTATTTCAAGATTTAATAAAACAGGAAGTAATGCAAGATTTCTATGGTAATGTTGATTTGATGTCAATTTTTCCATCATTCTTTTTTATAAACTAGATGATGTTGGAAAGCCCGAATCCTCAGCAAAATTATATTAAAAAAACTGCAATTATACAAACGAGCCAAGTTCTTTTTTCTTAATTTAATTTTTAATTGTTTCTTTTTTCTATAATACTCCAGTTAACCAAAAATAAAATAAAAAAAACTGAACCAATGTTGCATGGGAGAAATTTAATTTGAGTCAGTTCGACTATCAACGATGACTGGATATTTTCTTTTTAAAACAAAACCGAAGCGTGAACATCAAACTTCAAAATATATCATACAAATTCACAAGATGATCCCAACTAATTACAACAACAACAAATGTCATCTCTACGAATACTAACACTAATTTTTTGCCTCTAACGCCAACTAGTTTGTTTGATTATGTAAAATTATCCCCCTCAGTTGCCTAGTCTTCTCGACTTGACTCGTTACCTCGCGTTTTCAACTTGACTTGCCATGTGCAATTGCTCCTCACAACTCTGACACCACGACTGACTACCGGCAACTCTTGCTGACAACTCCAGGTACACTGATACACAAAGCACAAACTACTCTTCAATATGCAGTTATACTACTCGAAACGCTGATTACACCGCCTAATTACAGTTCAAGCAATAACACTAAAGGCTAAAATACTAGGGAAAGAAGCCCCTGAACCATGTCACATTCTTAAATAACCTCCTAAACTTTGATTGTACAAAAAGAAACCTTATCCTCCAATTTTTATCCAGACAAGCGGTTAATTTGTTTCAAGGGTTTATTGAAGTATAAATTAAAAGTCAGGGACTTGTTCAAAGGGTTATTTGTGTGTAATAAAACCACAGGGGCTTATCCGGATAATGTAGTTAAGTTTAGGGTCTTTTCTTTGTTATTTTAGCCTACTTTAAACATAATTACGTAGATATAAACCAAAAATGGTACAGAAAACCAAAAAAGGAGAGGGAAGGGAAAAGCACCTTTAACACGATGCCGTTAGCTATCTCAGATAATCTTGTTTCGGATTTCTTCAAGTTTCTTCAATATCTCCCCTGGAGTCCGATCCAACTCATCTGCAATTTTTCTCTGCAAATCCAAAGGTAGGGTAGGAAACTGCTCACACAAATCCCCATCAATAACGTCCTGCAAAATCATTTCAAACTTTGAAAACCAGAACTAATAAAATAAACTACATCTGAGAACATGATGATCTGAAAATAAACATATCATTTGAGGTTCACCTTGACAGGGAAATATGCAGATCTATAAGCCATATGATCTCGTCCACACAAGGGCGGGTGCTCCTGTCTCATATGCATCTCTAGGTGAGAAAAGAAGTCAACATCATCACGGGAAGTGAATGGAAGCAATGCCCCCAAGCTCCCCATTACTGTACCATAAAGAACACACTCTCCACCACCTGGTATCAGAGATGCCTTCTGCAAGCAAGTTACCACATCTCCAATATGGAACTGAACGATCTCCTCTGCCTTGTTAGGAGCTCCATTGAGCCTTCCCTGTTCCCATTTTATCTTTCCACCGGTTGGGTCTTCTTCTATCTCATCTGATACATCTTGTGGTAGCCGCACAAAATAGACATTCCCAAACTTGTCTGCACCAGCCATGGTGTCGAAATCTATATGGTATGATGCAGTAAGCCATCTTGGAACAACATCATCAGCAAAAATATACAGTTGATTTTCATCCCTTCTGTACTTGCAAAAATGGAATGACTGCAATAAAGGATCATATTTGTTATTGATCTAGAATAACAGACAAAGAAAGCAAACAGAGGAACACATAATCGGAGTGCACTACAGTTTTGGAACAAAGGGAGCATTAAAACTCAACTTCATCAATTTTTCAAAACCCATTTATTAGACGAGACGTGCATACAACATGTAAAGTAGTTTTTAAAAGAAACTGCTAAAGAAGTGAGAATTCAGAAAAAATCAGAAATCATACCTCTTGGATGTCCCCAACATATATTCGATCACGGTAAGTGTGGATAGAGACAATAGTGTTAGGGAAAAGCTTATTTTCACACTTTCTAAGCAATCTCTTTTTCCCCAAGTCATACAATCGGAGCACGGATCCTATTCCAGCAAGTAACCTTCCCTGAAACTGGCATAAAGCAAGAGGAACACCTTCCACTTGTGTCTTGTGCAAAAGTTCAAGTGACCTGCCATCTTCGAGAAACCTATAAATATGAATAAATCCCGCAACTAAGCTTTTTTTCGGCCAAAACTGCAGGCCCTTGGCAGTTCCAACAGCCAAGAGAGCTCCATACTCTTTATCATGGAAATTCACGGTGCATACACTGAAAGCAGCTTCACTATCCTGAAGCTCCAGAAGACAAGTTGTGGTAGCAGTCCTCGGATCAAGAATTCTAATGCAAGAAACCCACTTGTTCGACTCTGCCTTTGGATAACCATACTGCTCATCAGAGAGGGGATCCTCTTTGTCCTCGTCATCACCGCCATTTTCCATTTCATTCACATTACCATTACCATTTTCACCCATTCCAGCAGCCTCAAAGCACTCCTTTCTCGCAGCTTCACGCTCTTCTGCAGTATATGATCCTTGGTCGCTCTCGATAATTACCAATAATTTCCTCTTTGGTTGCATGACAAACCTCCTAGGAGTATACCTCAAAGGAATAGCAGTCTCATTAAAGGTTTCCCCAAGACGCTCGATGGTGAAAACCCTCAATGCATCCCCAGCAACAGCAACAACACCTTCAGCACACTGATCAGATGAAAATGAGG
This sequence comes from Gossypium raimondii, assembly GCF_025698545.1. NCBI lineage: Eukaryota > Viridiplantae > Streptophyta > Magnoliopsida > Malvales > Malvaceae > Gossypium > Gossypium raimondii. The sequence continues at coordinate 40,626,752 of NC_068568.1, read as the reverse complement.
CAGCAAATTCAAGTGTCTCATAAGAAAGCGGAGTTAGCAGAAAATGTCCTTGATGAATATAACCAAGCCATGGCCGACTGGACAAGCAAAGCATTGCAGGTCGGCCTCTCACTTTAACAGAGAACAACTTTGGGGGTCTCAGCCCTAAGAACCGTGAACGGGAGTCAGAGAGCTGCCCTGTAACCATATCTACTACCGTTCGGAACAACACTCCGTTCTGCAAACCAGCATTAAGGAAAAGATTGGCAGGGTGATCAGCACCATCCTCCCCACCAACTGATGCCTTAACTTCAAGGAAAAGGAGAGACTCAGGAGGCGAGGACACACTCTGAACACTCAGAATCTGCATACAATCATCAGGATCCAAAGACAATATACGAATTGTATTATCATATGAACCCACTGCAAGAAAACGGGATCTCTGTCTTCCTTCAGGAACAGGGGCAATGTCAAGACAAGCCACATCTCCAGACATTTCATGCTTCTCCACTTCCATTAATTGCCCAGTCATATCCACCTCAAAGTATATAAGCTCCCCTCCACTCAATGCAATAACCACTTGAAGCCCATTTGAGCCAACCTTAACAATTGTCCTTTTCCCAGGAGTTCTCCACTCATTAATACGCCCATCTTCCCTTATATGCCTAATACCATTAGGGTGGACTTGCATTAGTGAATCATCACCAATCAAGGAAACAGCAAGAGAAGGAGTGGTATCAAGAAAACCACTATCACTAACTTCTTCAACCGTTTCACCAATGGAAAGAACAAGAGTAGCATTGGCAAATGACACTACAATGTACGCATCAAAGGCATCACTAACATTCTTTTTCACCGTCCACACAGCACTCGGGACACCAGGAAGCTGTGAGACAGCCATCTCACTGATGGCCAAACCGGGCCTTAATATCCTCAAAGATGAACGAGGACCACGCCCACAGAGTGAAAATATCTGAGGTGTTTCTTCCTCAAAGAGATTAGAAATTTTCATATCCATTATTGGCATCAGGCTCTCAGCTTGGTCAATTCTAACTAGATTCTTAAGCCCTCTAGGCTGGAAAAACACTGGCTGGAAACCTTCTTCAGTTTCCATCAAAGTAGATGACGAGGACTCAACATCAGGGTCATCTCCAATAGCCTGAAACTGATATAAAGCATGATTTCCAAACTCCGAAGCTGCAAATAGGAAGCCAGTCTTCAACACACACATTGATGCTGTAACAGGAATTGTATCAAAATATTTAATCTTTAATTCTGTAACTCCTTCATTTCCATGTTCCAGTGTAACCTTAAAAATGTCCCCATATTCTGTCTGCAAAAGGAAGAAGAACATAGATTTCTGCTTATGAGTAGCCGCAGAAACAATCAAAACACCACGTTCTGCCGGCAAGTCAGCACGTCTAGGAATGACGGCCCTAACATCTGGATGCCCCTGGTTCTTATAAATAACGAAGTTTTCTGCACAAACCAAAACCCCACTCGGCCCATCACCACCACCAGGTACCGTGACCAACATATTTGCCCCATTATCAACTTGTTCTGACCACTTCCTAGACACATGGTTAAGCCCTAAATCAAGTTCATAAAACGTCAAATGCTTCTGCGCCTCATTAGCAGCCTGTCCCGTGGAATCCTGATCAGCCTCCGAGTAATCCAATTCAATGGAAGCGAAAATAGGGTTATCGAAGCCACAATCAACACCGCAAATCGAATAAACAATAGTATGTGACTTATGAGCTTCTAAAGGTGACGAAATGGTTAACCTAGCGGCAGTATCTCTATTCAAAACATAAACTAATTTCTGTTTCTCACAAGCACCAATCATTACAGCTCTTCCTTTAGGGTCAATAGCTAAGTACTGACCCGGGACAATCCGGCGACATCCAGATTTCCCAAAAGTTTCTTGGTGAACTTTATCAAAAACGTTCTTTTCTTTGTTGTATTCAAGGATAACGATCCGACCAGAATCCGACCCTACTACAATATAGTCCTTTTGGGCTCCGGTTAGCCGGAATTGAGCTAAAGAACGTATGCAGCCAAAGATTTCGACAGAGTGAAGTGTTTGGAGCTTACCGAGATCGTCGGGACGGAGAAGGGAAAGGATCTTGCCACGGGCGACGACGATTTCTTGGACTTTGCCACTGGAGAAGTTTCCGTTTATGGCGGAGACGATGCCGGTGGCTTGTTGAAGAGTTAAGTTGTAAAGATACATTGCTGGTTAGGGTTACAGTTAGGGTTTTTGGTACATCCAAATTCCAAAGCTTTGAGAGAGTGAATTGAGAAATGAAACGAAGACACAGGGAGAAGATTTTTCCCTCTCTTTGGTTTTTTTGGGTAAATTACACATATAGTCACCAACTATAAAAAAATTCCATTTTAGGTACCTAAAATAAAAAAATTGCAATTTAAACACCACATCTGTCATTTTGGCCACTCCAGTTGAAATCACAAACAGCAAAATGACTTATAATTAAAAAGTTCGATATAATAAAAATTTAGTCCTCAATTTTTACATATTATATCAATTTAGTCATAATTTTAAAAATTAACACTCAAAATTTATAAATGATCTCAATTTAATCATAATTCTAAAAATTAAAAGAAATATATAAAAACATAAATATTTTTAAAATATAATAATAAATTTAAAAATATATAAAAATAAAAAATAATCTTGACAAGAAATAATAATATATAAAATATATAAAAATAAATATTTTCAAAAAATATAATAATAAATTTTTATATTAATATTAAATAAATATAATTATCTTAATATTAAATAAAATAAAATAAAATAAAAACCCCTACCCCCCACCCCCTCCCTCTCCCTCTCCCCCTTTCCCACCGGACCTCCCTCTCCTCTTCCCCCACAACTTTACACTGTTTGTTATCAGCTTAAATGAGTTTGTTTCAATGGCTTCTTAGGAAAAAGATAAGCAGAAGAGTTCATAGGCCTGAAACGAGAAAGCCAATAAGAAAACCCCATGGTGTTGTTACAGATACTAGAGGTTCTCGGGAAATTAATGGTAACCATATCGAAACCTCAAAGCAAAGAGGAGGGGGGGGAGGGACGGGAACGGTGATGGGGCAGGGAGAGAGGGACGGGGTGGGGATTTTTATTTTATTTAATATTAATATAAATTTTAAATTTATTATTATATTTTTTTGAAAATATTTATGTATTTTTATATTTTTGTATGATTTTTTTAGATTTGGAATCAAATTGAAATTATTTGTAAATTTTGAGAGTTATTTTTTTTAAATTATGACTAAATTGATATAATATGCTAAAGTTGAGGATTAAATTTATTATTATACTAACTTTTTAATTTCTACATCAACTTTTCGTTTGTAGTCTTAAAAGAATAACCAAAATGATAGAATTAAATAACGTGAGTGTTTAAATTACAATTTTTTATTTTAAATGTCTAAAATGAAAATATTTAATAATTGAGTGTATATCTACGCAGTTTACCCTTAATTTAATTAATAAATATTGTTGGGAGTAAATCCTAAAGTACCAAATATTTAAACCCTAAAATCCAAAATTAGAAGGGCCGAAAATGGATTAGGATTTAGAAAATGGCTTCTTCAAGGGATTTTGGGCTCACTGTGAAGCCCATTATATATTGTAAACCCTTAATATAAATTACATTCGTCATTAAATTATGTATAAATTTTTGTTTGTCACTTAACTAAAAAAATTCTAATTTAATCATTAAATTATTCGAAAATTTTCATTTAAGCTATTAAACTATTCAAAAAATTTTATTTAAGTCATTGGACTATTGAAATCGATGTTATACGACTTTTTCTATAGCGGGTGACTAGGGCATTTAGCGTCAATGGTTCAGCTGTTTAGTGGGGAACAATGTTTGGGACCATGATATGGCACTTGTGGAAGAAGCGGAATGATTGTCTTTGAGAGTGTCATACGGATTGTTCAAGTGGTTCGACAATGTTGGGTGGAGGCAAGCAGGTATGAGTGGGCATTGGTGTAGTGTCGAAGCATGGAGGACGGTGGAGGATGTGTTGGGTGGCAAGTGTCACCACAGGATTGGGTGGCTATTAACTTAGACATTGCTGTTGATGTGGGTTCTGGAGAGGCCGCTATAGGATGGGTAATACAAGATGCCCAAAGAGCATCGATTTGTGGTTTTGGAAGGAAGATTAGTGTGGCCCCTCTACTTTCTACCGAGTTGAGAGCAGCTTACAAGGATCTGAAGATTGTGTGGGGTAAAGACTATCGATTGGTAATTTTGAAGAGTGGCATGGCTGATTGATGACGTGCTAGATGATGGACATGATTGCAATATTTGATCGATGCTGCGGTGGCAATGGACTGTCAAGGTGCAATATACTCTAAGGGAGAATAATAGAGCAGGAGCGAAGCCAAAAAAAAAATTTAAGGAGGCCAAAATTAAATTGTAATTTTTTTATAGTAGAAATATAAATTTTATAGAATTAAATTAAAATTTTATCATTTTTAGAGAGGCAAAATGCAACTACCAGCCCCCCTTGATTCACCCCTGTAATAGAGTAGCAATAATATTGTCAAGTTATTTCGTATAGAAGGCTTTGAACTCAAGATGTTAGAGACCTTATTCTAAGTTGTTAGGTAATCCTTACCCAAGATTCAACATACACGAGCATCTGATAATATATGAAGCAATTGGACATGTATGTACCAGAGTTAATTAATATCTACTTCAAAATAAAAATTAAACAATCAAATTATTTTTAATTTTAATATGATTATCACTCCAAAAACATTTTTCGATGATCTTATTCATTATACACATTTCAAAATTAATTATATTGAAATAAAAAGAGATAAAATAGAAAAATAAACATAAACTTTAGTTCAATGTGTAACGCTACACATGAATTTTGATTTTGTATAATTTAGAATATGAAATTTTATTTTGATGAAATTTTTACAAACTACTAATAATATCATTAAGATAGCACCATTTTATGTTTATATATTTTTACGCAAACAATTATATTAATTCAATATAAAAATAAATAAATCTATGTATTTCTATAATTTAATCAAAACTAATGTAAAGTTAATGTATATATTTTAACCATACACTTAAATTTATTAATTCAACAGCATGCCAGTTACAAGAATTCCATCTCAAATTTGCTAAATTACTAAAATAAATAATTAAAAAGGGAAAATATGTAAATCAAATTAATTTAAATATATATAATTGTAAAAAATTTAGTAAATTAAATTTTCAAAAATTTAAAAGTGAAAAAAAGTAATAAAAGTTCAATTTAAAAAAAACTATTACCTTATATATCTTTGAGTTTTATATCATTGTTATAATATTATAAACAATTTTAACTTTTCGGAATATTATATAATTTATACATTATAAAAAAACTGAATTCTTTTGAAATTTCAAAATAATATCATTCTAGATTTAAAAATTCATAATTTTTTTGAATTTTTAAAATTTTATATTATAGAAGTATTATGAAAATTCTCATAGAATTTTAAAATTAATATTTTCCTTGATATGTTCATGTCTGTTCTATAGTCCATATTTGGTGTTCATGATTACCCTCTACAAGTAAATCATAGATGATTAATTTATATATTTATTCTATCTTATATTTAAAATAGGGGTAAATATCAAAATTATATATGAACTTTGATTCGATGTTCAATGTTATATATAAATTTTGATTTTGTGCAATTTATACACAATTTTAATTTGATTCAAATTTCACAAACCATTAGCAACATTACCAAATTAGTACAATTTTACGTTGATATTTGCATTTACTAACAATTATATTTATCCAATATGAAAATAAATGTATGTATTTATTTCTTTAAATGTTAAAATTAAATCAAAATTAAAGTTTCATACATATATATGAACCACAATTCTAGTTTCATTCGTCTAATTACATTAAACTAACGTTCATGTATCAAATTGCACATTAAATCTAAGCTTGTATATAAATATGATACTTATCCCTTAAAAGTATAATCATGTTGATATCACGAATTAATTGAACACTAGCTCAATAAAAAAATAACTAACAAAAATTTCTATTCATAAAGTAACAAATACAACTACAATAGTGTTATTATTTTCTTATATTATTATATAAAATATATAAATAATTATTTAAAACTTAAATAAAATTACACGATGAAGATTTCAAAGTAGATATTATGATTTTCAATTTTACTATTCCAATTCCAGCAAAAACAATATGACATTTTATACCATACTCTAGAAATATTAAAATGCGGAGACCAGAAATTTATTATACATCTTACATGCAATGTCGTAATAAAATCCCAACATGAAAAAGTATTCATTTATTAAAAATAAATAGTATTAATACTTCTAAAATGTTTTTTTTTTAATGCTGATACTTTTAAAAACTACTTGAAAATCATTCTCATAAAAATAAATGAATCAAATTAGACGGTAAGATTTGAAAATAAATTAAAAAAGATCATCCTGGTAGCCATTCTCCTCCAGTGAGACTGGTGTTGCGTTCAAAAGGTTGCCAACTAACAGTTGTGTCCATTACCTTTACTTCTTTTTGTCGTGTAACTTTTGAACAAAATAATATGTTGCTGCAGGCTAAAACCGAAAACTTTTAAACTATGAATTGTTGGGCCCGTTCTCGAAAAACCGGCCCTCCAAAAATAGGCGTATGCCGTTTTAGGCGACGACCACACGGTATTCTTTAGTAAAAGGCGAAAGAATAGTTCGCTCTGTGCCCATCGCACGGCTCCGTGAGATTTCAGAGCATACTCGGGCTTTAATTTATAAAGGCACTTGGGATGCACTTGCTTGTCGCTTTGCGATGTGGGATTATTGCCTTAAAAACTTCAGCCCGCCTCCTTTCAACTCTTTCTAGTTTTTATGCTTTTAAAGTTTTAGTTCCATTTGATGGAATGGAAAGGGTTGCTTGAAGCTTTGTATTAGCATTAGTTTAGAGTGGGATCTCTACTAACAAAAACATGACCTTCTGTAATAACACCATTTAATGCTAATAGTACTGCTTTTGATTCATTAGATCATCGGTCTTTCTAATATTTTAAATCTATATTCTTTAATACTTAAATTTTTAAAAATAAAAAAATTTATTATAAAACTTCAAAATTAATTTAAAAACAAAATTTTGTAAACCAAATTAATTATACTTTATTATTATCGCAACTTATTTAATAAAAACCAAACCGAAACCTTTGGCAAGTTTAATCAAACCTTCTACCACTGATCTTGAACAAGGATCCGTATCAAACTTAAACAAGTTCAATTCCTTAAACCTAATGGACAAGTATGATGCCCAAAATGTTGCAGATTATCATCTTTGGTTCTTTATATATAAAATCAAAATTGCAGAACAAATATCATATATATTAAGCGAGAGAGAAATAAGCAATACCCAGTTTAAGAATCCAACATTTGCCATAGAAAGTTCATGCTAAAGAGTATTGAATTGAACAGTTTTGAGAAACGAAATGATGTTGCAGGCACAAGGGAAATTACAGTGAATCTATTGAGGCTGGAATGGATAACTAAGATTTTAAGAATTTGATTCTAATAACACTGAATATACAATAACTGTCTATCGAAACAAATGATTATCAGTTACGATGGTGCTGTACAACCAGGCGAATTCCGACATGGTAGCTACCTGCAAACATCCAAAGACAAACAGTGAAACAAACTGATAATGTGAAAAACATGCAAGGCTAGATTTGTTAACGACTGCATGCAATGCAAGTAATTTCCACCTATTGTAACCTGATTGTATGATAACGAAGCTCAACTCTATAAAATTTTCCAGAAACCCAGGTTCTTGGTCACCCTACTTCAACATCAGTACAGTGAACAATCGACCTTCAAATACAAAAAAGTGTGCAAGTGTTTACCCAGCAGTGGATTGAGCCAAAACAATAAAATTATGGCAGCCAGAGGACACTGTAATGGGACATCCAGGGAAATCACATTTACTATGGTGTCACCAAGGTCCTGACTCTTACATGCACTAAGCTTCAGCATATATAGCGTGAAACTCCCAATTTGTCAAATTACATGCTTTGAGCCCCTCCCTCCCCCGGTCTCTAAAGCATAGTTTCTTAGATAACACATGCCGACTGACATCTTGCTTGCATTCTCTTCATGCTCTATAACTGAAGTCTACTTAAAATGAACTAAAAACAACCAACAGGATCTGATCTTCACATGGACTTCCCTTGTAGCTGAATGACATCTGAAAGTAACAAGTAATATGGATAAAAACCTGCAGGGGACTATGCTGGCACAATCGAAAGTTGTGCATAGATCATATTCATGTTTTTATGTTAACAATGGAAGGGTCACGCAAGAATTTAGCCCTCAAATAAACACCAAAAATGATTGCAAAGAAGCAAAAACAGAACAAGTTTTCCTGTTGATCTATCACTCTAATGATCAATTGTAGCCTACAAAGCCATAAGAAAAACAATGTTGTAGAATATCTGCAAACATTTAAACCTAGTTGAAATATGAGTTAAAATCCCTGAATGCAGCAGATGGCTGGAAGAGTGGTGCATAATTGAACCATATCAACCTGCAAAAAAGCTGCTATGCCAACTACAGCACCTAGCTATGTACTCAGACTCCGATGTATCGGGCACAGATATTTTGAAAGTTTTCCAAGATTTCCATGTCTTAAGAGTGTTTCTTTTGGAGAATCATGCATTGAACATGATTATGGGCACAAAAACTTCAAGGAAAATGAAGACTCGGAGCAACAGAGGTATCTTGCTGGAAATTTACATTGCCAATAAGAAACAACAGAAAAAAAAGGGCTACCTACCTCATTGGTTTTCCCATGGGAATTATGCCTGATGCCTGAAATTCCACAGCAAAAATAAGCCATTTGAAGAGACAAAAGATAATCTATGAACTATTGGCCTGCAGATATATCCTAGATTGCAGTAAAGCTACAATGTCCTCAGCAACATAAGAAATTCCATTGGTTCTTCATCTTCTTTGACAATCTGCAAATAGTAAATATCAAGGTACATATAGAAGGTTAAAAGGCAATATAACAGAACAAATCAAAATCAAACGAAATACGTTGCAAAACAGAGGTCATAGATGACTTTTAGAAATTTCTTTTATAGAGGTAAATAAGCTTTCCGCCTCGACAGATGCATCCAGAGAAAGACAAGTGAACATCGAGGAATAAAAATCCAGAACGGGAAACCACCGTTGGCTACACGTCGAACCAGTCAAACACCGATAAAACTAGATTGGACAGGTAAAAAACTGGTTTCTTATAAATCCATTTTCCCTGAATATTTTATTTGTAATGAATGAGATTTACAACTTTAAAATTTAATCTCTTAGTTCTATATTAAAGATATTAACATCAAGCTAAATGTAATTTTTGTTAATTCTTAATTATTTTTATAATTTATTTTACATTAAATAAAGGTTAAAAGCATTTAAACATTGAAAAATAAAGAAAACATCAAACCGCTTGGTTCAACCATGAACTGAAGGTCTGACTGGTTCAACATTTTGTCCGGTTTTTTTAACATTGGTGAAAATCTCAGAATAATTTACACTGGCATAAGCATAACTAGAACCTTAAATTGATATTCTGAATAGCATATCCATTCCCGTAAAAAAAATCTATGACATTGGTCCAATGCTTGATTAAAAATAATCAAGCAGGCAGCTTGACATATTTAGTTAAAGTCAACAAATCAAACATGTATGTAGTTTCTACTTTTAAATGACAAGAATTAAGGTATGATATTTCAGACACATCTTATGGTATGATATTTTTGAACATAGATATACGGTTGTTAGTGCTTCAATCTTATTAAAAATCTAAAATCAGAAGCAAACATATCATAATATATAACATAAATCTGTACATAAACATGGGAACAAGGCGCAAATAATATAATGTAGAAAACTTCAACATTCCGTACCTTAACAGGGGTATCATTCGGAAGACCCACTTTTGTGAGTACATCATAAGCAACTTGGTTCCAGTCGATATCTTCTCTATCCCCTACCACTCTGCTGCTATCTAGTTGGTTTGATCTTTTTTCAAGATGAAAGGATCTTCCTATCCAAAAATATAGAATCCTATCTTTGTTTTCGTCTACAGCTGCAGTCGGCAAAAAAATTGCAAAAGCGGACTTTGAATCTAGATCACTTCTAGTAAAATTTGTCATCTTCTCTATACTGGGCCAGTGGCATACTAAAGGCTGAACTACACCTGTGCAAGCTGGAATAATTTCCTCCATCCTGTTTGGAACAGCAGACAGGAGACCATCCTGAGGAGGATGGTTTCTTGGACTTTCACAACAACTATTAACAAAAGTAGATTCAGAATCATGTTGGCCAACATTAGCTAGTCTACCTGGGGATATCTTCAAACCAGAACCTTGAACCAAAATATCCCTACCATTTCTAACACCACGCTTGGAGTCAAAGACAATTTCAATATCTGATTCACATGATGAGCTGGTATTGTTATCTATCCGAACCCCATCTTGCTTAACAAGAAAACATGACCGATCGTTTGTTTCTCTTATACTATCGCTCATCACTGGCAGCTTGAGAGACTTTGACAAACTACCTCGGCGTTCAGCAAGGGAAGGTGAAACCTTTTTTAGAGGTGAAAATGCAGATTTTGAACAAGGTTGAGAAGTGAGATTGACACTGGCAATTTCTGAGCTATTAATTTTGGGGTGCAGAGAACTTCGGGATGAAATGAGAGACAAATTAGAAAAGTTAGACAAAGTCGAAGAAACCGGAAGAGAATACAAAACAGCTGAAGGTGAATCCAGAGAGGATTCAGAAAAGTACTTTGAGCAAGTACTGGAATCGGAAGAGATGGAATCTGGAGAGAGATAAGGAGGTGAGGAAGAAGAAGACGAAGAGGATGATGCCGATGACGGTGATGATGCATGAACTACCATCATGGAATCTGAATAAACCCTGGAGAGTAATATCTTCGGTGCCGAGACAAACTCCTTCATTATGCCAGAGGCAAACTTACGTCGAAGCATACTCCAACTGCTTTCTCTTGCAGGAAGGTGGGTTTCATGTTCATTCTCGGATGAAGCAAATGGAGGGACAAAGCCACCCTTTATAGCCTTCTGAAAAATCTCGAAATCAACATTATACGCATCCACTTTCCTCTCACCCAAGCAAATTTTAATTGCCGACTCCCCTACCTCAACTTTGTTTCCAGATTTATCCATCAATGGTAGAAAGTTTGAAAATGCATTCCAAAAATAAGCCGGTTCTTCTCCTTCCTTGATCACTATTACCGGTCCCTGCACTCTCTCATACCGAACAATCTGACAAACAGCACCTCGCACATCTCTTTCCATGATAGATTCACAGTTTTTACCAATCCAAATATATATTGCAGAAGGTATATGAACAATAAATGCACCTCGAGAATCTAGACCCGAAGGAGATGGATCATTCAGCATTTTAGGGACTAGGTGCAAAGGATCATAAGGAGAATGAGGTGCAATTCTATACATTCTCAACAAGGAACTAGGGCTCAAAGGGAATGCATGGACCCTCTTTTGGCACTGTAACAACTGGCAAGCGAAACCCATATTTGGATCAGCAATTCCTCTTGCAGCCTTTACATACTGAAAGGCATCATCGAAACTCTGTCCCTCTCTCCACATAAGATATGCTATCACCAATGATGTGGACCTCGATACCCCCTGGCAGCAATGAACGAAAACCCTTCCACCCAGTTCCCGAACATCCTCAAAATAATCAAAAACATCATAAAGTATGCTAGTAATATCTTCCGATGGACTATCTTGCAACCACAAAGTTCTGTACACAAAATCAGCCTTGAAATACTCTGGACAAACAAACCCAACACAATTTAAAACATGAGTAATACCATTCTTTTTAAGTATTTCCCTGTCCTTTGCAACAGCATCTCCACCAAGATAAATATGTTCTGCCACTTTCGAGCATTCTTTATCAAAGAAAGCAATCTTATCCCTCTTTACAAGCCCGCCATTCTTATCATTATTCCGCTGAATTGATGATAAATCAAGCTTTAACCTCTCCCCACTCTTGTTCCCACTTGGGGTTGGCGGTTGTGGCCACTCACCAAGGTCATCAGAACCGGCCTTCGGCCACTCATCCAAACTCCTTCGTGCAATTGACAGTGGCTGCAAAGGTGGCAAACATGACCTGGCCTTACAATTCTGTTGAGAACGCGGAGTTAAAGGAGGAGGAGGAAACCGGCGAGTTTGCCCATTATTAATACCATCATTACCATTAGAACCTGCTCCTAGATCTTTGTCCTCAGTTAAGGGAATTTGACCACTCGTCCGGGAAGAGGACCACGAAGCTGAACGCCAAAACATTTTTCGCGAGCTTGAAAGCTGGCACGATGGAGCCCTAGGACTAGCAGGAGGATCCTCTTTGCCCACCATTTCCACTTTACAATATGAACCTTCAGTAATATTTCGAAAGAAACACAAAATTGCAACAAAGCCCTACTCCTTATTCACAATGCTGCCACCATTATAAATACCTCAATAAGCTCATCAAACATATATGACCCAAATCCTAAATCCTAATAAAACCCCTAAATTTTACCCACTTTCACCATGACTACTTTCAATAATTCAATATAAATCTAAGGCAAAATATGGAACCCTATAGAAAAAATCCAACTTCGAATTTAAAAAAGAAAAAAAAAACACCCTTACTTGAAAGGACGAGTAGAGATAGTAGAAGTTGAACTAACCCCAATATGTGAAGAAATCAAAAACCCATATCAGATCAACCATGAAGAACAGGTCACTGCAAATGCAAAAAAAAAAAAAAGAGTAAATCAAAATCCCATCTTAAAAAATACAAATACAGAAAAAGAAATAAAGAAGCAAAAGAATCAATATAAAGCAAATTAATCAAAAAAGAAACAGAAAATGGAAACCCCAATCTGTAAATCTAGCTGGGTATGTTTAGAAACAAAAGATTAAAAATAATAAAATTAAAAGAAAGAAGTATGAAATAAGGCCACAAGACTCACAGGGAAGTGAAAGGAAGATGAAGAAGAAGCCATGGAAAGAGAGAGAGAGAGAGGGAAAAAATAATAAAAATGAAAAAGAGGAAAAGGAAGAGTGATGAAGCGATGATAGCAGTCTTTTTCAATAATTTTCTTTTCTTTATTTATTTGACTCTCTGTGTGTTTGAGGGAGTGAGAACTTTTAATGGTGTTTATATATTATTTTCAGGGTTAAAATATCACGTCAGTCCTTTTATTTTGACAAAATTTAAGATTTAAATCCTATATTTTAAAAGTCTAAAATGTAGTATTTTTACTTTTTAATGCAATTATTAAAATTATAAGTAAATTTTATCAAAATTTCGAATTTTTAACTTTTATATAGATATGAAATTTCAAGACTTATTTTAGAGGAGTCCAATATTTGATTTTTTTTTTTAAATATTATGCATTGAATAATTGAATTCGGAATGGGTTTCAATTATTTCAACCTTAAAAAACAGATCTTTTTCCTATGTTTTCTTATTACCTATATTTATGACGGAATTAAAACTTAATTAAACTTTAGCTGTCCCTTCTTCTATGCCTTCCTGTTTTTGCATGTTCAACCATTCCTGCCAAAAACTATGCAACTCAAACTTGCTCATATTTTATTCATTTATAGGTAAATTACGAAAAAGGTCACTTTATTTGCCTCAGCTTACATTTCAGTTATTTATGTTTGAAACGTTATGTTTTAGTCACTAATGTCATCGTGTTGTAACATTTTAGTCACTGAGCCGATAATTGTCGTTAACAATGTAACAACAAGCTAGCCTAGCATGTTAAATTATCATTTTAGATTAAATTATAAAATTGGTCCTTATATTTTTTTCGTTTTGAGCAATTTTATTTCTTTTATGTTCTTTGAACTTTTTTTTCTTGATTTTCCATTCTCTTCTTCTTCTCCCTTTGTTTTTCTCCCATCTCTATTTCTTTTAACATAGTTTTTTTATGTTTTCTATTTGTTAAAACTAGTACCTATACTTTTATTTTTTAAACAATTTAATTTTTTTCTTTTTATTTGTTTATTTTAATTTTTTCTTCCTTTTATTTTCTCTCTTTTCATATTCCACGTAATCTCTACCCACCAAATAAACCAATTCCTTATTTTTTTTCACATTATTTCTAAATTGAATTTCACTCAAAATCAAATACCAATAATTTTAATTAAATCTCAATTTGAATATAACCTAATTTTAAAATTAAAATTGGATCTAACTAATCAATACAAAAATCATATCACTAATTAAATCTAAACATAAATTGAATTATTTATATTCAAAATATTTTTTTTCGGTTTTCAAATGTTTACAGAATCGTATGAATTATTCATTTTCTTTCCTTTTATTTTCTGATGAATAAAATTAAGCAAACGATAAAATTGATCTAAACCTTCTTGGATATTCCCAAGCAAGCTTGATTGGAAGTCAAGCATGGATGAATTGAAGAGAGAAATGGACATTGGAAGCAAACTAGTTTGGATAAAGTTGAAGGTAAGTTCCGTATGGTGGTTGGATAGATAAGGTGGTCGTGGGGGTTTGTTAGGAGGTTGAGGGAACGGGTTCAAAAAACTTTGTTGAGGGTATATTGTCATAAGTCACAACTAGCGAGGTCTTCGAGTGAGGCGAACTTATGGACTAGGTCATTGAGGGATTCAAATTGGTTCGTTAAAGCAGTGATGGATGATGCGGTTTGTAAATGTGGGGTAAGAATATGCGAAACAAGTTTTATTTTGGTTTAAGCTTTCGCCTTTTCTTTTTTCATAAACATAAATAAGTTTTAACAAATGGAAAACATAGAAAAATTATGTTAAAAGAAATAGAGAAAGAAAAGGAAAAGTTAAAAGAATATAAAAGAAAAAAATTTAATATTCAAAATGAAAAAATTTGAGAACCAATTGTATAATCCGTTACACCGTTAACGATAATTAACAGCTCAGTAACTAAAATATTACAACATGATAATGTAAGTGACTACAATATAACCTGAGGTAAAAAGTGACTATTTTGATAGTTTACCATTTATTTATTCATCGTGATAATTGTATTATATACTGTCTAGCAGGTTTTTTTCGAAATCAAAATATTCACTATCGATAGTAAGCACTGACCATGAAATATACTCAATTTTCATGAATAAGAATCAAATCTCCGACCACATAATTTAAGAGCAAGTTCAGCCACCATAATGTCAGCTTTTATGAAATCACATTTCGTGCCATAATCGATCAACATGTTTAATTTCCAAGTAAAACACATAACCACACCCGTAACTCTGATCAAAGTCCGAATAACATAGCTTACTGATGGCAAGTTGCAGAAAAGATTTTATCTATGAAGTTTATACCATGGAGATAAACTAGTCAAACACAAACAGGTACAAATTTAAATTAAGTGTGATAATCACAACATCAAACTAAAATATACCACAAGATGAATGAACACCAGTTGATTGTTCTAAAACACCGAAAATGTGGCGATTTAAGCTTTTGAATGTACTTTTGACGTATACATGAGCAAATCAGATGAGATAAACACCAATGGACTGTCTGTAAACACAGAAAATGCGGCTACTTTCAACATATACAAGAGCAGATACAGGCAGTTCTAGAGCAATCCGACTAGTAATGAACTGAGGAACTATTGCTCGTAGCATGATCCGGCACCAATTGGAGGTTGTCGAGCGTATTTGTTTGTGACGGGAGCAGCTTGAACCCCGCGCCTATTCAATAGGCATCTGAAGAAATGAAGCCGTGGTAATATGGTTAAAGTAATGTTTCGTGCAGATACAGCCTCCCTTTTGCTCCACAACCGCTCTGTAGGAAGACAATTCGAAGCAAATGGCATCATTCAAAATAAGAACCAAGCAATGAAGAAGCAGAGTAAGTAAACCGATCGTGTCCATGTTAGTTTAACCATTGAGTCCGACATGATATGCGGAAATACGAAATTTAGTTGCTTGCCCTAAATGCTTAATTGCGTCTAAACCAATCTATGTTGAATGCAGCCAAATACGAGATGCTAAAAAGGGTGATTTAGTTATAGTTATCTAATATGCATATTTTGGAAGCCATTAATCATTACAAGGGATGAACGAATGAGGTTAACAGGCAGAAATCCGAGCATTTGGTTTCACCTGTATGGCATGAACATCAAAAAGAGAAGTGATACAGAATCGAAAGTCATAATTCGAAATGGTTAGGACACATAAGAGAAAAATATTCAGCATTCCAAAACAGTTTAAATAAATTTCTTTTGGTCCAAACATTATAAATCACACATGTTTTACCTATGACATATCCTTTAACATGTATATCGAAGAGCGAAATTGACAGCGTGGGTCAAAAAACTCCCAAATAAGTAATCGCTAATTTTATTGTACCCTATGGATGGCACCTATTAAAATTATGCTTTTAAGATCTTTTACATCCTTTGCTTGATATTTACTTGTTCGTGTTTTGGGTCAAGATGGGGTATTGGTGGAGAAAAAGAGGAACTCATCACGGAAAAGAAAAAGCAAGACTCGAGCATTTATGTTTTAAGATGATAATGACTTCAAATAAATACTCAGGTTTTAATAACTTTTTCTTGAAGCATATAACGTACCTGCTGCAGCAGCAGCTCGAGGCCATATTGTTTGCTGAACATCTGATGTATCAGCTGTCTCGCCCCACATGCAAACTTCACCTCCTAGAACAAGGTTTTGCTCGGACACATTATTTATGCCTTCTAGTGGCTCAGCACTATAGACTTCATTCCAAGGAACATCCAGATGATCAAGATACCAAGCACCTTGATTGCTGAAAATGCATCTGAATCCTTTTGCAACAGCCTTCGGACAAACCCCGGGACCCAACCTAGCATTTTATATCAAATCATTCGGGCGTGAAATTTAAAGTAACAACTCTTGGATGAGAACCTTTTCAGTCAAAATAAAAAGGAAAAAAAAGGGTCTAAAACTCACCAGTTGTGCACAATAGTTCGTGGATTAAGCTTTGACGGAAAAGAATTGAAGGTTTCTTCCCTGAAAAGAAGAATTGTCAGATTCTTCAGATACAAGGAAAAGATGAGAAAAATAATCTTTTGATGGCTGAACATTATATTTACTTAAGCAAGCTTATAGAAATAACATCTTGGTTTCATCATAAGTTACTCGGACTTAGGTGTGAGTGTTAGACATAAATGTGTATGTTCACAATTTTCTAAGTTATTTTTTCCATATATTTATAGGGTCTTATCCCTGTAAGCCATATCCATGTCCAGCAATGCATCAGGTACGGGTGCTAGACAGAGGTACTTACAAAAAAGTGAAGAGTCAGAGCAGCATAGGTTTCATCTCATGCATGTTTTTAAGATTTTAGGTAATTTACTTTATATTTATTTTGCTATATCCGAAAACTTTTATGTTATCGTATTGAGAACTTAATGAGAAGAAGTGAGGCTAGACAGAATAGCTTTCCATGGACGAAAAACCCAAACCGGAAGTCATTCTTAGAACATTAAACAGCAATCGTAGGGTATGGATACAGACATACCAGTTGACAGGCGTCCAGTTTTTTGAGATTGCGATTTCTTGAGCCTTGAGTACAAAATATTGATAAGCATCTTTAGCAGTCATGTTTTGGTCATTGAGCCTGCAATTCGTTTTCATTGGATTAATGGTTTATAAGACGGCACAGCTTGAAGCAAAAGGTTACAGTTAATCCCAGTATTACAACATTGAATGGCTAAAGTATCATCAAGTTCAATTTATGTAGAAGTTACTCCAAACATGAATCAGCATACAAGTACTGATCAACAAGAAGAGTTGGGCACGTACCACTGCTTTATGTGTGGAGTAGAGGTCCAGCAATCTGTCAAAATAATTATTATCAATATTAATAAACTTCATATAGGGAGAATAAAATGCATAACCGAGCATCGAAATAACAACAAACAGAGTAGAAAAAAGAAGTCCACTCATTTATATAAGCAAAGCCGCATCAGAAAATCAAACTGTTCATTTCATGCTTTTAAACATAAAATTAAGTTGATGACAATGAACAGCCTTTACTCATAGACTTGCACTTGATAATCACTTAAATGCTTTGTCTCTAGTGAGAAGATAAACATACAAGATTTAGGGTGAAACAGTGATGAATTATCAATCTAAAATTTTAAAGAAAAGGATAAATTTAAAAGATTTCAAAGACTTTACGAGCACACGTATAGTTTAAATTACATGGTTTGTATCATAGTATCATGGTCTAGCGTGCTATGTTGTTCCCACTCTTTTTCTTCAATCATCCATGTTCAACACTCGTGGCCAATGGATATGTGAATATAGGTATAGAGATATGACTCCAAATACATGAAAAAACTTAGGAAAAATTAAAAATACCTGTGTCAGACATATATCCAACCTGACACTTACAATTGAGTCCAAGTAACTTTGCATGCACATATATAATGAATCTTAGCAGACAGCACTCAAAATCGAAAGAAGTTCAGTGAAAAAATTTGCTTTCAATCTAAAAAGTGGGAAGAACACAGTCGCATTATTAACAAAGAGAAAGCAGAAATGCCTGTTAACAAGAAGAAATCAAATCTACCAACCTGTATGAACCTCATCTCCACCCAAGTGGAAAAGCTCAAATGGGAAAATTTTTCTCATCTCTGTAAAACAAAAACTTCAATCATAACTAGATAGCAAATGGGAAAGGTAACTGTTACTAATTAGAGCATCCGTGTGCGATATGTGTCCGTAACAAGTAGGGTAGTACCTACGGTGATCAGCAAAACTGAAATATGTGCTTCTTTCAGTTTTCATTATATTCAAGGTTTACTTCTTTCATAATTTTTTTTAAAAGAAAGGTACTTAACCTGAATTAACGATGTAAATAGTTATATCAGGGATAAAATGTTTCAGATTATCAAGACAGCATGAAGTTATTCCAATACATAGGATTCATGACCTAAAACTGAAGCTCGACAAAATTTGACTTGGTTAACTAGATGTGTTGACAGTTGACTGCAACTTTACTGAAAAATAGCCGTCTATGCCTATAGGTGAACCAACCAACTCGATGATAACTAATCTGCTTTGATAGGATTTACAGAATAACATAAAGAACAAAACTATTATTCTTATCAGTAGCATATCTGAAAGATTATTGTCAATCCACAAAACTAGCACAGATGCGGACTAGGACTTACACTACCAAGGGAAAGGCTTTTGCAGATCTTAACCTGATAGAATGCCAGAAATCAAATCAAAAGTAAAACTTTTTGAAACGTCAAGTGGTTCTCTGCAGGTAGAAGAAGGCCAAAGATCAGGGTACCCAGCTCCCCTACAGAAGACAAAGTAAGATTAAATCCGGGTTTAAGAAATAAGTGAACAAGGAAAATAAAGCCAGCATGCAAATTAAGATAAAACTTTTCCATTTCTTTTATTGAAATGAAATTAAAGAGTAGAAATAGGAAATATTTCATATTACCAGCCTTTCAAGATACATTACAGTTGGATAGGTTTAGCTAAGAAACTATGTCCTTCTTATTGCATGATTACGAGAAAAAAAAAACGAAAAGTGTCAAGAAGATTCAACTGCCTCATGATGAATTTCCTAGTGGAAATACTCAAAAGAGAAAAAAGTTTTATGTACTCAGAGTCCTATCGTATAAGGCTAAGATAATACTGGCATTACAAAGCAACTTACCATGACTCTGCATGCCCAGGAACATCTACTTCTGCCATTATGTGGATGCCTGCCATACATCATAAGAAATAATAAGAAAACTTATCTTCAGTATAGACAGCATGAGACCGGCAGTCTTATTAATTGTTTTAATTAGTTGCACTATGCTTTTATTTCTAAATTGGATTAAATAACAACGAATTTAATTAAAGGAAAATGGGAAGGGAAGAACTATGTTGCTCCAATTCTTCATTTTCTTGTAACACCTGTGTCTAAAGTATATCAAGACATGGATATGGAGATATGACTCCCCTAAGATCCTCCAAATACATGAAAGAACTTTTAAAAAATAGAAATACCTGTGCTAGACACATATTTGAATCTGACACTCGTACCGTGTATTATAAGGGAAGAGAAATCTAGAGACCCCTAGAAAACGTTGAACATTTACTTAAATTGCCAACAAAAGTGAAAGATCAATCTCACCTCTCATTTTGGCAAAGCTTCACATTTGTGCATGAAAATATGTCCAAAAAAAAAAAAAGCACATAATTAATGTATGTTTGAGCAAGAAGCATGAAATACCAGAAGAAAGAAAATGGAGAAGCAGAGATATATATTCAGTCATAAATCTGGATAGCTAATAAATCCGAAAACTAAACTGAGAATCTTGGATAAAAGCAGTACAAAAGACGACAACTTTATCCATTGAAAGCTTTTAATTCAAAGTTTAACAACTTCAATCCAAGCTGACAACATATCACTTCTCTATATTTTTCAGACATAATTCCAGATTTTAGAGCATTTAGTTTAATCTGCTGAAAGTTCAGTTTTTACAAATCCAGGGGAAGGAGGGAACCAAATCCAGCTCTTTGAGCTAGGCTGCACAAGCATCTATCATTGTACCCAACATGCAGATGCAAAAGTTTCTTGCTTTACAGATATAAGTAAGCATAAAAACCAAAGGAATGTTTAGAAGTTAGCAAGGAACATATTCCGGGACATTTATGTATCATACCTAACAATTTCACTAGCATCCTCGATCGTATAGCGTTCCCATTTTGTATAAGCACCGTTCCACAATTTTGGATATGAGGGTACTTCTAGAGGAAATGACTCTTCATCTATGATGTGCCAATGAAGGACATTCTACTGAATGCAATCCGCAAAATCAGAATGACATGTAAAAAAAAGATGGAGCAATAATTTCGTGAGAGCTCAAATGAATTCTGACCATGAAAATATAGGATTGAACAAAAAATAACAGCTAGTAGCATTTCTTACAAGTTTGGCATAAGACATAGATTCAATTATCTGCTTAATGACATCAATCGGTAAATAGTGCCTTGATGTATCTGTAACAGATAAGCATATACAACTGAATCAAGTACTATTTCAGAAATTGTTATCTAAAGGGAAAATAATGGAAGTGAGGCTTACCAAGCATAAGCCCACGAAACGCAAACCTTGGCTTATCTTTTATGTACCATGGTGCTTTGTATATTTGCACCGACTTAGTCTCGTAATCAAAAGCACACAATTGGCTGAATGTCTGCAACATTGTAAAAGAGAAGGATGCAAGAAGAAACATAAATAAAACTTCAATGTAATGTATCACAAGCATGTGCCTTAAGGAGCAAATAAATCCCAGAAAATTTCTGAATACCAGGTAGTCATCATTATACTACATATGGTGGCGCAGAGGTGCATTAGGGAGGAATATATTTCACCCATTTATTGGTATCCCTTTGATCGACGTTTATAACCGTCACTTAAAATTGGGAAACAAACACAAAAGATTATATGCACACGATAAACAGCATATAAGTAGCAGATTGATCGCATACCTCCAACCCTCTTAAGGCACCATAAACAGTATTTGCCTGCCAAAAATACAAAGAGAGACAGAGGAGTGAATATCAGCTGTCATCACACATTTACTTCAAGATTTCAAGTTGACTCATCTTCAGAAATAGTTTAGTTCAATAGAAATGAATTTTAAACTTGAAAATTAGAAAATTCAAAACTAAGCATACATTATCCTTGCCTACTGAGGATGATTACCAGTAAGGAATGCATCTCCACAATGTATTCACACCTAGGAATGCCATACACTTATTGCACTTAAAACACCATCGAAGACACTACTAAGAAGACAAGTTATTCCAGATTTAGTGGTGAGTGTCAAATGCGGGTATTTATCTGACACAATTGTACTCAATTTTTTCTAAGTTCTTCTCCAATATTTGGAGGATTGTACTCTATACCCATGTCAGAACATGTGCCCATACACTAAACACTGCCAAAGACAATCCTAAGCACCTATGTAATCAATTTTGGATGCGGGTATGTTTCCTACACGATTATATCAAAAGTTTTCTAAGTTTTTCTATATATTTGGAGAATCATACTTCGTACCTATGTCCGAATATATGTTGGAAACAAGTGTTGGACTTATTACATACACTAAACAACCACCAAAGACACTACTAGGCACCTATGTTACCAGGACTTGATGGTCAATGTTGTATGCAGATATTTTTCCGATACCCAAGTCTGAATATGCGCAGGACACTGATAGAAACCAATGATCAAAGCTAGAAACATCTGGAAACAAAACGGAAAACATATGACCATGATCATCAATATGATAAACCTTAAAAAGCTGTCTCAAACTTTACCTCAATTGTTGCTTCTCCAACAATAGATTTCCCATCTTTCTTTGCCACAAACAAAGTATAACTTTCATCCACACCCAATTGAAGCTGCCATAATCAAACCCAAAAATGTCACCAATATATATGTATATGTATATAATGTTCAAGTGAATTTTAAAGGGCAAAAAGCAAGTTTCCAACATACCTCTTCACTGTCGGAATTCACAATGAATCTCAATTCACTAATATCATAAACAGATCTTATCCCTCTCGATTTACCAAAAAGTGAAATCCCAGAAACATGTTTGAATATAATCTTCTTATATCTCTCAAATCCTTCAATCAAAATCTTGGAGTTCCCTCCTTTTCCTAAGGCAGAGAAAGATAAAGTTGGGTCGACGGTCAAGGTTTGATTGCCAGAAGTGAACTCAGATGGCAAAGGCCAAAGATAAGTCAACGGCTCATCTAACTCAAACCCAGACTTTGAATCAACAAGGTGAGAAACCCATAATACTAATACCAAGAAACTCAGTTTATAGTGAGAATTTTGAGAAAATCGTAGCATTTTGATACTTTTTGGGAGAGAATGAAGTTGGAAGGGGTTGGTGTGGTAGACAAAGGGAGGGGATAATTTATTGTAAACTGCTGGAGTGAACTGTAAGTGGAGTTTTCTTTTTCTTTCTTTCCCTTCAGTTTCTTCGTAGTTGATGCCTTCAGACATCAGTGACAATAATTTTATTTAGGGTAAACTACTAAAATAGTCACTCTTGTTTACCCCAGTTTACATTTTAGTCACTTATGTTTTAATTGTTACATTTTAGTCACTTACATTATCTTATCGCGTTGTAGTCGTTAATTGTCGTGTTAACAGTGTAACATTAAACTGATGTGGCATGTTAAATCGTCATTTCAAATAAAAATTTTAGGTTAATTTATACAATAGTCTCCCATATTTTTTTGTTTTAAGCACTTTAAATTTTTTTTATGTTCTTTTAATTTTCCTTTATTTTTCATTTTGTTCTGCTTCTCATCCTGTTTTCCTCCCTTTTACCTTTCTTTTAATGTAGTTGTTCTATTTTTTCATTTGTTAAAACTAGGCGCTATACTTTTATTTTTTGAATAATTTTTTTTCAAGTGAGGCGGGCTTGTGAACTAGTTTTAACAAATGAAAAACATAGAAAACTACATTAAAAGAGTGGAAAATAGAAGAGAATGGAAAAAAGAAGAAGTTAAAATAACATAGAAGAAAAAATTTAAATTACTCAAAATGAAAAGTTATAGGGTCCAATTGTAAGATTTAACCTAAAATTTTAGTTTTAAATGATGATTTACACCGTTAATGGTAATTAATGGCTCAGTTAATGGTAATTAATGATGTAAGTTACTAAACGTAATATTTCAAACATAAATGAGTAAAATGTAATTTGAGACAAATAAAAGTGACTATTTTGACAGTTTATCCTTTTATTTATTTATTTATTTTGATTTCAACGCTTAAACCAATTATATGTCTTCAAAATATAACTTGTGCCAGATTCTAAGATACAACTCAAAAGTAAAATTTGTCCTTAAGCAAACTAACTCGATAAAATTGGTCTCTCTCTCTCTCTCTCTCTTTTACTGAATGGAGTAATTTTATGTTTAATATTATATTTTTTTATTATCTTTTACCTTAAATAAAGTGAAAAAAATTGTAAACTTAAATTAGTTATAAAAATAAAGTAAGAATTAAATTATAAATTAATTAAATATCAAATTAATTTAACTAATTCAACACTAATTTAAATAAAATAACTAAAATCTATTCTTAGAAAAAGTATTGAGAGATTCAACCTAATAGTCATAAGCATTATATTAGAGTTATTTCTCTTTTATTTTAGTAGGATTCTAGTTTATTTTGTAGGTGAGTAGTAGTAGATTTTAAAATTTTATTTAATTTATGTTTTTAATTAATTATATATATATTTTTTAAATTAGATTTATTTTTTTTATGTTTCTTACCTAATGTAGATTAGACATAGTATGGAAGAAGGATAGTTTGATATATGATGTTAAGGCAATTCCCCGCCTTAATGAATGCTAGAAGACAAAAGCGGAAAGTTTGTTAATTTGAGGGGTGTTAGTACTTGAACAATTTTTTAGAGTTGGGATTTTTAGGGAATATAAAAGATAAAAAGAGACCTAGCATCAAGAATCAATGGATTTCATTGAGACGACGAAGTTTCTCCATCGATTTTTTTTTTTTTTTATGACTAGTTCTTTTTCAATTCTTCCATGAACTAAATTCTCTTTTCTAAGATTGCAATGTATTCCATGTTTAGTTAATTGAATATTTTTCCACATCTCTTTATTTTTAGTAGAGATTTGATTATTTATTCATTCTTGTTCTTTATTTATAATAGTCGGCCAGCAATTAATCTAACAAACTTAACGAAATTGAAAAATGACTTTTCTTTTAGGTCTTGAATGAATAACTCTTTATCTAAACTAGATGGGTCAATTCCTTATCTATAATTAGGATAAAAGTATACCGATTACCTTGGTAGCAATAATTGGTGTTTGTTCTTAATCAATTTGGTCTAAATTATTGACATAGAAATATTGCTCAATAATTAGGTTAAATTAGTTCTTTAATTGCTTGGAAAAGAATTAAGGAATTTTAGTTTCTCAAAGTTAGTAGTCAATTCTATTAGGATAAATTGGGTGGAGGTAGAACAATTAACTAATACATTAGATGAAATTGTAATCCTAGGTTTTTATTATTGATTGACTATTTTGTTTTAACTTGCTTTGCCTATTTTTGTTTATTCGATTAGTTGAAAAATCATATTATCAATTTATTTAGATAGGTATTAAGAGTAAAATTTGAATATTCAACAACAACTAGCAGCAGCAACAACTAAGATGTGAAGATGTGGGCAATACTAGATGGACTGATGCTAGCTTAGGATAAAGGGCTCCAAAAAGTTAGGGTGGACATGAATAATATGGTGATAGTCCAGATGTTATCTTGGAACTATATTGGATGTAGCAATTTCAATATAATCAAAAGCATTGACGATCTTAGGCGATCGAACTTAGGCATATCTACTGGAAAGCAAATCGAGCAATTGACTTTATGGCATTTATCTTAATCAGTGCATAAGGACTATACATGTTTGACCAACCACCTTCAGAAATGCAATGTATACTTACAAGCAATGTTAGGGGAATTACATTTGAGAAAAATTGTGTAATGTAATTATGTCAGTGTTATTGAGCTTGACTCTCTTCTTTTACAAAAGAAAATGTAAGTAAATGTAATGGAATCAACATATTAGAAGTCATACGATTATGATACATCATGAATATGATTAATCATGGTGCATGTCTTGCATTCACATAATCATTCAAATGATGTATATCAACAATACATATTCAAATATTAATTTGATTAATTTTATGCTCGATGAAAAAAGAGTTGAATTATTTAATTACTTTTTTTAGAATAGTAATAGTGATACCATCATTAAGATTATTAACATTATAACCTTAATTCAAACTAAAACAAGAATTATTAATTAATTAGTTGTGTTTATGGATAGAAAAAGGCAACGATTACTTAATTTTTAGTTATCTATTATGTATTTATATAGTTATGTTAGATTTGACAATGCAAAGACCAAAATAAATGCATGTTTCATGTTGTTTGTTTAAAACAATCATGTCATGCCCAAAACTAATGGTACACACAAGTATCCAAACTTCATTATAAATTTGATTTGCAACTCTTTCTTTCCTTTTTCCATTAATCTTCTAATTATCCCTTTACTTAACTCTTCTTAGTTCACTATCCCTTCTACTTATTTTATTTATTTATTTTATTACATCAACTACAACAATAATAACATCATTCAACATGGAACCTTTTCAATCTTTTTTTCTCATAACTTTTGCTTTACTGCTAGGTGCCTCCCATGTTGATCCAAACTTATTTCAAGATATATGTGTTGTCGATCTTTCTTCAGGTATTGTCGGCACTATACGCTAATATTCTCTTATATATATGTCATTTCTTTTTGCCATTTACCATAATAATTAACTTCTTATTTATTATTATTTATGTATACTCAAAAAAAAGTATAAACATCGGGCTTTTAGATACAACATTAGCTATATTTTTTTTTGTTAAATACTTGTATACATAATAGGTATTATGTGTCAATGTAAACACGAGTGAAAGTGAATGGGTTCCCTTGCAAGAAACCTTCAACTATAAGAGCATGTAACAACTAGATTTATAGTTGGTATCAAAAATTGCAATTTTAGAATCGAATTTTGTAAATCGAGTCAATAAAATTATGAATGTAAGAATTTATTTATTTAGTATTAAAATATATTACTGGACGGTCAAGTTATTAAATCAAGAAAATTGTTAGTTATAGTATAAGGACTAAATTGTAAAAGTGCAATCACTATTGAATTTTTAATTTAGAAAATGCACGAAGGCCTACGTAGCATTTATGCTAGGGACCTAATGGTTATTTAACCATTAGAAAATTAAGTTAGTGGCATTTGATGATTAAATCCATCATCATTACTAATATTGTTTATAATAAATAAAGTAACCTTAATTTAATTAGCTAAATTAAGATTACTTAAGTTTCAACCATACCTATAATCTAAGTATAAAACAAAGTGAGTGGGAGAGAGAATGAATGACCATTCTTCTCTTTGGTGTTGTCATCCTTTGCTTAAGAAAAAGAAAGAAAATTTTGCTAGTTTCTCCAACATATTCAACCATCAAATTAGGTAAGGAAATTAAGCTTTTTATTTGTGATTTTTACAAATAATTGATCATCTAAGCTTGGTTTTACATACCCATACTTTATATTTCTAAGTTAATGATTTTTATTCAAGTTGTCATTAAAGGGTTTAGTGAGCTTTAAGCTTGATTTTGGTGAGATTATTGATTATAAGCTTAGATTATGTTAGGACTAAATAAAAAGTAGTAAAAGGTGTAGAATTTAATTGGAAGTTTAATTAATCTCTATAGTAAATTTATGATATTAGGGACTAAATTGAATGAAGTGAAAGTTGCTAAGAAAAATAAATTTTGTTATAGATTGAAAGCTTGGGGTCCTTAGTGAAAGAATATAAAATTGGATTTTGGTTCAATGGTAAATATTAGAAAATATAAGCATTTTGGATATAGGGACTAAAATGAATAAAATACAAATTGTAAATATCAGAAAATATGAGCATTTTGGATATAGGGACTAAAATGAATAAAATAAAAATTATATTAAATTGTTGTGTTTTCATTTGTTTGTGTAAAACTGATATTATTTCTCTTATCAAATTTATCACGTGTAGCTAAAGAAAATGTCAAGCCATCTCGAGATAAAGGAAAGGCGAAGGTCGTAGATGAGTAGCCTATTTTGGTTTGCGCTTTCATGACTTTGAATTCAATATGTATATGGTTCGATAAGTATAGTTTAATTAAGGTAACACTAATATTGTCTCATGGTTTGGTAAGTATTCATGTTATGATTAAATTGAAGATATGTGATATGTTAAGTAATGATATGTAATGATATGCAAATGGTTTGATTGATATGAATTTGCCATGTGATGGTTGATATAATGTGAAATATATATATGTTTGAGATATTGATTAACCTACTAATGGTCTTCGATAGAGTCAGATATAGTTGACATGTCATAGGATTAGTGTACGATATTTTACTTTGGTTTATATCGATGAGATATGGAGTGCACATTATACTTTGGATGTATTGATGATATACTAGGCACATTTACATATATTAATTCGATTTATACCGATGAGGCACGGAGCACAATATACTTCGGACGTTCTGATGCTGTACTAAGTGCAAGTTATATTATTGTGATGGTTGGTTGATCCATCTATCCGTCCTGAGTGTAACACCCCAAACCCGGCCTAGACGTTATGGCCGATTCTGGCGATATCACATAGAAGTGTTTTTCGAAATAAAAATATTAGTTGTCGTCAAAAACCTCTTACCTATATCACCTATTGACAATATCTTATGTTAATTCCAGGACCTGTCGTTCATTTTCAAAACGTAATTCATAAAGTTATTCTCTTTCAAAACGTTATTAATTTTCAAAATGTCACTTATTACGGAAGCTTTTTAAAACAGTTGTGTATTTGAGTGAATTTTGTTAAAACGTTTGGTTCTTTTTGAAAACTCGATTATCCCTACTACTAGCAGTTATAAATCAAAACAATAAAAATCCCAAATTAAAAATATAAATCCAAAGATGCCATGATACAGTAAAAACCCCAACATAAAATTAAAATCAAAATTATGCACTTAAATGGAATGAAGTAGGTCATGTGGCCACCGCTGAGTCCTCCGCCGCACCGATCCTCTTATGACTGGGGATTACCTGTACAGATAAATTAGAAGGGTGAATTTACGAAAATTCAATGTGTAATCCCATATAAAAGTAGACAGAAAGCAATCACAATCTGGGCCTAAGCCCTTTTTCAGTATCAGATCCATTCAATACAGGTGCAATCATGCATTGGGCCTTGGCCCATTACAGTATCAGTAATCAGTACAGTATCAATTATGCGATCACAAAATCCTACTCAGCCAGCCTCCACACTCCATCTCCGCCCAACCCTACACTCCATGTGGGGATATAATCAACCCACCCATCCTTATACTCCAAGTAATATTGAATGCGGCATTATACAGCATTATGCAGTTGAACTGCCAGGAAGTTAGGCTCGAAGCCTTTCAATACACTTCCTCCGATCAATATAAACCCATCCCCATGCTATGGATCATACAACCATGTCATGTCAAATCATAGTATCATACATGCATTCAGTACAATTTTACAGCATGCTCAATATACAATCATAAATATATATATCGTACATGGAAATAATAGTCATTTAGTCAATTAGGGGTCTAGGTAAACTTATCGACCCTACAGTAGGTCCACAGTCGACTTGGGCGACCCGTGAAACCTTATCAATAAAACAGTGAAAATGGGCCTACAAGCCCATAATATTCACCCGTGTGACCCACATGGCCCAAATTGGTCTTGGCCGTGTAGATCACATGGCCTGGCCAAAAATCTCACACGCCCGTGTGGGCCCACACGCTTGTGTGGCCCACACGACCCAATTCGGTCCAACCTGTGTATCGCACACGGCCAACCTCGTCGATCAAATGCTCATGTTCGATCACAAGGCCAACCACACGGACGGCCACACACCTGTACGGTGTCGACAACTTCACTTTTTGGCTTTTCGCCATTTTCCGTTTACAGTGTTACGGTCACACACACCTGGTTTCGAATCGAAGCTAAAGCCACCACGAGCACTCCAGAACCTATTCTTGACCAATATTTCGCTCAATTAGTCACTTAAACGATCGAATTAAACTTAACCCCAAAACAAAAAAGTCATCTTCCAAGCGGAAAAACCCTTACCCCCTATTAATAACTTAAAAACTAAAATTTTATAGCACCATTATCACTTATCGAATGAGTGTGACTTTATGTTGCACAATATGATGATTTGAAAACAAAGTTAAAAAGGGAAAGGAAGGGAAAAGATTGATTTAAGACCCCCAGCACACTGACACCCCACTTAACCACCAGACCAGCAGGCCCATTCTGACATATTTTACCAACATAAATGTATAAGCCTACTGATTAGAGATAGGGGTTTATTCATTTAAATGAAAATTGCCAAGCTAAGGCTTGAACTTGGGACCTCTTAAACACTTCCTAGAACACTTAACCATTGAAGTAGATACACAGTTGTGTCACAAACATACAAAAAAATATATAAGAGATTTTGGGGTGTTACAACTCTTCCCCCTAAAAGAAAATTTCGACCTTGAAATTTTACCTGATCAGAATAAATTGGGATACTGCTGACGCATCGCATCCTCAGGCTCCTACGTGGCCTCCTCGGTGCTATGATTATGCCAGAGAACTTTAACCAGTGGGATGGATTTTCTTTTTAGAACCTTTACATCTCGCTCCAATATCTGCACTAGCTCCTCTTCAAAGGTCAGATCTGGCCTTACCTCAATCTTCTTAACAGGAACAATATGCGTAGGATTAGAGCGATAGTGCCTCAACATTAAGACGTGGAAAACATCGTGAATTCGGTCCAACTCTAGAGGTAGCTCTAACTGGTAAGCAACTGATCCCACTCGCTTAAGCACAAGGTAAGATCCAATAAATCTAGGGCTCAACTTGCCATTGCAACCAAATCTCAGTACCTTCTTTCACGGTGAGACCTTGAGAAAAACGAAGTCCCCCATCGAATACTCAATCTCTCGACGCTTCAAATCCGCATAGGATTTTTGTCTGTCTGATGGCGTCTTCAGTAGTCTCGAATAAACCTAACATTATCCTCGGTATCAGAAACTAGTTCAGGGCCCAGAACACGCCGCTCACCGAACTCAGTCTAACATGAAGGTGTGCGACACCTATGACCATATAATGCCTCGTAGGGTGCCATCTGAATGCTAGACTGATAGCTGTTGTTATAAGCAAATTCTGCTAGCGATAGGTAATCCTCTCAACTGCCTCGAAAGTCAATGACACAACTCCTCAACATATCCTCTAGTATCTGAATCACCCTCTCAGATTGACCATCTGTTTGAGGATGAAACACAGTACTGAAGTTCAACATTGTACCCAGAGCTTTATGTAGCTTATTCCAAAATCGAGACGTGAAGTGAAGATCCCTATTAGATATGATTAAAATCGGTACCCCATGCAGTCTCACTATCTCAAACACATACAATTTAGCCAGCTTCTGCAGAGAGTAGTCAGTACGAATCGGAATGAAATGGGCAAACTTGGTCAATCGATCCACGATGACCCATACAGAATCCTTTTTAGTGGGTGTGAGGGGTAACCCACTAACAAAATCCATAGTTACACGCTCTCACTTCCAAAGTGAAATCTTGACTGGCTGCAGTAATCCCGAAGGTAACTGATGTTCAGCCTTAACCTGCTAACATGTTAGACACTTAGCCACAAATTCGATAACCTCTCGCTTAAGACCTGAC
This sequence comes from Gossypium raimondii, assembly GCF_025698545.1. Taxonomy (NCBI): domain Eukaryota; kingdom Viridiplantae; phylum Streptophyta; class Magnoliopsida; order Malvales; family Malvaceae; genus Gossypium; species Gossypium raimondii. The sequence goes on along the minus strand of NC_068568.1, from coordinate 40,595,244 downwards.
CACCAGTATAAATTACGAAGGTCTCTGTACATCTTATTTTCTCCAGGATGCATAACATAGGGGCTACTGTGCGCCTCTTTCAGTATCGACTGCCTTAATTCAGTGTCTTTCGATATACAGATTCTCTCACGGAAACAGAGTACCCCTTTGCTATTTAGTCCAAAATCTACAGTATTCCCACTCTCAATTTGTCAGAAGCGAAGACCCAAAGATTCATCCTCCAACTGTTTACCTTTAATCTGCTATATCAACGTCGGTTTAACTTGAAAATCGGCCAACAAACTACCATCATCAAATAAAATGAGGCGAGCAAACATCTTCCTCAAATCAGCCACTGCCCTACAAATTAGTGCGTTGGCCACCACATTAGCCTTATCAGGGTGGTATTCAATTGTACAGTTGTAATCCTTAACAGCTCAATCTATCTACGCTGCCTAAGATTCAGCTCCTTTTGAGTGACGAGATACTTGAGGCTCTTGTGATCCGTGTAGATGATACACCTTTCACCATATAGGTAATGCCTCCAGATTTTCAATGCGAACACCACTGCAGCCAACTCTAGGTCATAAGTCTGATAATTCGCCTCATGAGCCTTAAGCTGACGAGACGCATACGCTACCACCTTACACTCTTGCATCAACACACATCCCAAAACATGTGATGCATCGTCAGAGACAAGAACTCTTTTTCGGACTCGTCAGATCAAAATAGGGCCTCACCAAGACAGCTTTTGATCTTCTTAAAGCTCTCTTGCTGCGCATCAGACCCTTACGTAACAGCTTAGTCAAGGGTGCTGCAATCAGTGAAAAACCCTCTACAAGTCGTCGATAATACCCTACCAGTCCCAGAAAACTGCGACTCTTAAATACAGTCTTAGGCTGTTTCCAATCCAACATCACCTTAATCTTTTAAGGATCGACCCTAATCCCCTCAGCAGGAACCACATGACCCAAAAATGTTACTTTCTGTAACCAGAACTCACATTTATTGAACTTGACGTACAGTTGTTTCTCTAGTAAAACCTGTAGAACCACTTTAAGGTGTTCATCGTGCTCATCCTCAGTCTTTGAGTACACCAGTATGTCGTCAATAAAAACCACCACGAACTGATCTAGATAGGGCTGGAACACTCGGTTCATCAGGTCCATGAAAGCTACTGGCGCATTCGTTAGTCCAAATGGCATTACTAAGAACTTGTAATGACTGTATCGAGTCCTAAATGCTGTCTTGTATACATCGGTCTTCTTAACCCTCAACTGATGATATCCTGATTGGAGGTCAATCTTAAAGAAAACTGAAGCCCCTCGAAACTGAACAAACAGATCATCTATCCTCGGAAAGGGATACTTATTCTTGATTGTCAACTTATTCAATTGTCGATAGTTAATACACATACGCATAGATTCATCCTTCTTTTTCACGAACAGAACTGGTGCTCCCCACGGAGACACACTAGGACGAATGAACCCACGATCCATTAACTCTTGAATTTGAGCTTTAAGCTCCACAATCTCTTTCGGTGCTATTCTATATGGAGCGATGGACATCGGAGCTGTACCAGGAAGAAGCTCAATCCCGAAATCTACTTCACAATTCGGAGGTAACCCAGATAGCTCTTCAAAAAATACGCCCCAAAAGTCCTTAACCATCTTAATATCCTTAATCGAAGAAGCCCTAGAATCAGAAACACTGATGTAGGCTAGATACGCCTCACATCCCTTAGAAACCAACTTTTTTGCCCTTAATACAGAAATCACATTCGATAAGTAGTTCTGACGTTCCCTGATTACGACTACCTCACTATCCTCCTCAGTTTTCAGTACAAATCTTTTTGTGGCACAATCTAAGCTCACTTGGTGTTTAACCAACTAGTCCATTCCCAGTATCAGATCAAACTCTTTAAAAGGCAGTTCCATCAGATCAGCCAGAAAAATAGCCCCTTGAACCTCTAAAGGAACGTCTCTAAACAACTTATTTACCTTTACTGATTGTCCCAGCAGACTTAGTACAGTCACCTCACTCGTTGTGCTCTCAACCAAGATACCCAAATTCTCAGACACAATACTAGCTATATAGAAGTGAGTGGATCCAATATTTATCAGTGTAGTATAAAGTACATTATAAATAAAGAACGTACCCATGATAACGTTTGAAGCATCTTCATCCTCTCGGTGACGTACAACATAAACTAGAGCCGGCTGCCTCACCTCAGTATGACCGGCACCTCTGCCAGGTACTCTTTGACCTCGGCCAACCCATTACTAAATCTGGTTTGACCACAGCCTCTCGGTGGCTGCTGAACTATTCTCGGTGGTGGTGCAGTATCGGTACCCAAAGCTTGCATCAAATCAGACCTCCGCGGACACTCTCTAATATGGTGCTCTAATGAAACGCACCTCAAACAAGCCCTAGTTCTTTTCCAACACTCGCCCTGATGACGTCTACCATAGTCAGTATACAACGGCTATCCAGTAGTAGCAATGGGAGCCCCAACTCTGATCGGCCCATCAATTCTAACATTTTTTTAGGCTTCTGAACGGAACTCGAGAGCTCCGAATCCCTCTTATTCCTACCTCTCTCTCTGTCACAGTTATGGAGCTTAGTGCGCTTCACTTCCTCTGTGATCTTCTCTTTATCAACCAGTGTAGCAAAATCTCGCCCCCTCTATAGAGCTATCAGAACCCTCAGATTATCCTTGGCACCATCCTCAAAGCGAACACATAACTCGTACTCAGTCACCACCATACAATGCGCATAGCGGCTCAGTCGTAAAAACTCAGCCTCATACTCGGCCACTGATCTGTCTCCTAAGTTAGATTTAAGAACTCTCTCCTACGAGAATCTACATAGCTGGCCCCCACATATTTCCCCTGGATAGCGGTCTTAAAGAACTCCCAAGTTAGTCGATCGGGCTGAGTGCCCTTTTTAATAGTGAGCCACCACTGATAAGCCTCATCACATAGTAGTGATACAATACCCTTCAACTTCTGCTCAGAGGTGCAGTCCAGGTCGTCCATAATCCTCTCCATGGCCTCAATCCAATATTCTTTCACATTAGGGGCAACTCCAGCAATACCCCTGAAAAGCTAAGCTCCGCTAGACCGGAGTTGTTTCGTAACTGACCCACGGCCTCTAGCTCCAGTATTGGGTCCAACGACCCTCTCTAGAATCCTTTACATGGCTTGAGACAATACGCCATCCTCAGTCGCACGATCATGAGACCCAGTCTCGGTCACGGGTGAAGTCGGTGTCTCACTTGTATCCAAATTAGGCAAGTTGCCAGAAAATGAAGACCCAGCTCGGGCACCTCTACGGCCTCTACCACGTCCTTTTGTACCCCGTCCGCGAGTACCTCTTGTGCTCAATGTCTATTTGTGTTAATCTGTATTTACAATTTTATGCATCAGTTTACAGTTCCAATGTTTATTAACAGATGTTTTATGAAAACAATATCAAAAGTGTAACGTTTGTTTTCGTACAATGCAATGTCTATCAGTGTCTATCAGTTTTACTACAGTATCAGTATACACTAATTTGAGTGTTTTTAGTACAGTTTATCTATAGTAGTCTCAGTATATACTACATATAGCAGTTTCAGGATATACTATCAAAAACAGTTTCAAAAAACTTACTAGATCAGCGCCGGAGACTCAATTTACCACACTTTCAGTAAAAACATTTAAAATTTAGTTATCAGAAATAACGTCTTAAAAACCCATATCCACAGCTGAGTTTTACAACTTGGTTCTGATACCACTAAATGTAACACCTCAAACCCGACCTATGATGTCACATGGAAGTGTTTTTCGAAATAAAAAATAATTTATCGTCAAAAACCTCTTACCTATATCACCTTTTGACAGTATCTTATGTTAATTCTAGGACGTGTTGTTCATTTTCAAAACGTAATTCATAAAATTGTTCTCTTTTAAAATGTTATTAATTTTCAAAACGTCACTTATTGCGGAAGCTTTTTAAAACAGTTGTGTATTTGAGTGAATTTTGTTAAAACATTTGGTTCTTTTTGAAACTTGATTATCCCTACTACTAATAGTTATAAATCAAAACAATAAAAATCCCAAATTAAAAATATAAATCCAAAGAGGCTATGATACAGTAAAAACCCCAACATAAAATCAAAATCAAAATTAAGCACTTAAATGGAATGAAGTAGGTCGTGTGGCCACCGCTGAGCCTTTGTCGCACCGATCCTCTTATGACCGGGGATTACTTGTACAGATAAATTAGAAGGGTGAGTTTACGAAAACTCAATGTGTAATCCCATATACAAGCAGACAGAAATCAATCACAATCTGGGCCTAAGCCCTTTTTCAGTATCAGATCCAGTTTCAGTTAGGGCCTTAGCTCATTCTATATAGGTGCAGTCATGCATTGCGCCTTGGCCCATTATAGTATTAGTAATCAGTACAGTATCAGTTATGCGATCACAAAATCCTACTCAGCCAGCCTCCACACTCTATCTCCGTCCAACCTTACACTCTATGTGGGGATATAATCAACTCACCCATCCCTATACTCCGAGTAACACCGAATATGGTACTATACAGTATTATGCAGTTGAGCTGCCAGTAAGTTAGGCTTGAAGCCTTTCAGTACAATTCCTCCGATCAATATAAACTCATCCCTACGCTACGCATCATACAATCATGTCATGTCAAATCATAGTATTATACATGCATTAAGTACAATTTTATAGCATGTTCAATATACAGTCATAAATATATATATCGTACATGGAAATAATAGTCATTTAGCAAATTAGGGGTCTAGGTAAGCTTATCGACCCTATAGTAGGGCCAAAGTCGACTCGGGCGACCCTTGCAACCTTATCAATAAAACAGTGAAAATGAGCCTACATGCCCATGATATTCGCCCGTATGGGCCCACATGCCCGTGTGGCCCACATGGCCTAAATTGGTCTTAGCTGTGTAGATCACATGATCTGACCCAAAAATCCCACATGCCCGTGTGGCCCACACAGCCCAATTCGGTTCGGCCTGTGTATCACACACAACTAGCCTCGTTGATCAAACACTCATGTTTGACCACACGGCCAACCACATAGACAACCATACGCCCGTGTGGCATCGACAGTCTCACTTTTCGATTTTTCATCATTTTTCGTTTACAGTGTTACGGTTACACGCACCTGGTTTCGAATCGAAGCTAAAGCCACCTCGAGCACTCCAGAACCTATTATTGACGAACATTTCGCTCAATTAGTCAATTAAATAATCGAATTAAACTTAACCCCAAAATAGAAAAGTCATATTCCAAGCGAAAGAACCATTACCTTATTAACTACGGACGCTTCCCTCTATAACACAGTTAAACAAAGGTTCCCCAATTAATAACTTAAAAACTAAAATTTTATAACACCATTATCACTTACCGAATGAGTGTGACTCTATGTTGCGTAAAATGACGATTTGAAAACAAAGTTGAAAAGAGAAATGAAGGAAAATGGTGGATTCAAGACCCCCAGCACACTGACACCCCATTTAACCACTAGACCAGCAAACCCATTCTAACATATTTTACCAACATATATTTATAAGCCTACTGATTAGAGATTGGGGTTTATTCATTTAAGAACAAAAATTTTCCCAAGCTAAGCTTGAACTTGGGACCTCTCAAACACTTCCCAGAACACTTAACCACTAAAGCAGATACACAGTTGTGTCACAAACATACGAAAAAATATATAAGAGATTTTGGGGCATTACATTGAGTCCATGTTAGGTTAATAGGGATTATTAGATATGCAAATTGATAAATAATAATGAATATTGAATGATGATGTTGAATTTGTATATCAACATTATAGCATAGATAATAGCATGTGAAAGACCATGTGATATAGTTGTTACAAGCCTTACGAGCCGATACGATTATAATACTAATTAATAGATTTGAGTAGAAATGAAAAGGTAAAATGGCTTATATGTTATGTCTAACTTTGCATGTAATTGAGATAGAATAATAGATGAATTCAAATGTTGATATATGGCATGATAATAAGCATAAAACATGATATTAAATACATGAGACAAGAAATGTAAACATGATTTATATTATAGTTTAATTTCATATTAAATGTATTTGGTTTTTTTTGTTTTTAATTGATTATTGTTTTAAATCATGTTAGCACCACTGCACCCTATTGCTTAGTGTAAGGTTTTGTTTGTTCTATGTGCAGGTCTCGGTCAAGAGCTTAGTAGACTTGAGCTTAAGCATCTAATTTCTCCAAAATCAATTCAAAAGACATCTCAATCTTTTTGTAAGTGTTTTGAGTTTTGTGGCATGTACCTGGGTTAGTTAGTATGCTCTTAAGTTAATATTTGGTACATTTTGCATTATGAATTATAAAGTTTTTAAGGTTAAGTTTTATCACTTAATTTGTGATTATCTATGCTTGTTTATGTAAGTTTGAATGTGTTAATTAGTAGATTAAGTTTTAATGTTTTGGATACTATGATTTAATGATGTTTGATTGTGGTTACATGTGTTAAATTGGTGGTTTTGTATTGGTGTAGTATTTGGATATGTTTTAGGTACAATTAGGTGAGGTTTGAATGTTTGAAATTGTGCAATTTTTTTTTCCCATTTGACCATTAAGTCTCGAGATAGAAAGAAAATGTCTTGAGACTATTGAAACTTATTTTATTTAAATTTTGCATTCAATAACTTGAGGTCTTGAGGCATATTTGTATAGTCTTGAAATAATTGATCCTAGGTCACGAGACAAGTGACCTTTGTCTCGAGATAGAAGAACATCAAAGATAAGTAGAATTTTTCTGCTTTAGGTCTCGAGACAGGAATCCCTTGTCTTGAGATAATCAAACATTGAAGAAAAAATAGGAAAATAGGGGAGGTTAGTCTCGAGACATAATGTGTAGTGCCTCGAGACATGCTAACTTCAAAGCTAAAAATCCCTAAATAATTTATGACCTATTTCGAGACATAGGGATCATTGTCTTTGCTCGAGACATGAATTTGAAATTTGACATTTGAGTTTGGATTTGAGTTCTAACTCTAACATTAACCCATATAACCTTGTAGATATTAAAATCAAGTCATTGAATTTATGAATATATACTTATGAATTATTTTGATGAATAAATTGAATTTATTTTGTGCTTTAGTAGTTTGAGTTGCTTTGACAATGAATATGACATCTCATTCTTGAATTTGGCGACCAGGTTATGTGTGGGGTGTTACAGAGCAAATAATTTCTTCTTTGTTGGTTTGCCCAACCAAGTGTCCTAAACAACACTATGGGGTTACTTGTCGTAGTGGCTAATGTGGAAAAAATCCCATGTCTCAACACCCTTCTTGTCACTATGTCTCACATTCACTATTCCCCAAGTGGGGTCAACCCTGCTCACACCCACCCTTGAGCAATAGAAATAGTGTTTGTTTTAGAAGGCGAGCTAGAGGTTAGCTTCTTAACTACATCTAACATGTTTATATCAAAGCTGATAAAAAAGGGTGAAATATTTTTGTTCCCTAAAGGATTGGTTCATTTCCATAAGAACATTTGGAGGATGCCTGCTGCTGTTATTACTACCTTTAATAGCAAAAATCTGGGAACACAATCTATTGTATCCACCTTATTTGTAGCCATGCCAACAATTCCTATTGATTTATTGAGCAAGGAATTCCAAATTGATACCAACGAAGTTGAGAAAATCAAGTTGAAATTGAAACCTAAAAATTAGAGTAAATTAAGCTAATATTTGCTGTTTATATTAAGAATTAAACAAGGAGCACAAAGTTGTGATTTGATCTAAAACTACAAGCTTTGTTTTCTTTGTTAATAACCAAGAAAATGTTGCTATAAATGGATTTACTTGACTTGATTTGATTGCAAACAAACCATGTTGCACTAAATGTGACATTTTAGCTGGTATAAAAGGAGTAGCATATACTATTATATGTTTTTGCTTATCTTAAGAACTAAACTATATGAACAAAAATTGTGATTGTATATAAATTACATGATTTGTTTTATTTATTAAAAATATTTATCATGCTTCAATAACTAATTTCTCATATGTTCCAACTGAATACTAAATACTAAATACTAATAGATTGAAATTTTAGTTTTAGGATTTTTCCATGACGTTCTTGGAATAGTACCACACTAAGACATCGAAAATTTTAGGGTGGCATGCAATCTACCATTACAATAATGGATAATTGAAGCCTCAAAGTTGTCTACAATTGTTACCTTCAATCTCTCAATATCCTCACTTTACATACAAAATAGCTCTCCAAGAAATGCTCAAGTAAGAGAGTATTAAAATACATAATATCAAGGTAACAAAACGAAATAAAACACTCTAAAAAAGCGCACCAAATGTGCAATTTCAACAGCATATAAATAGGCCTTAAAATGCTATGCATAGTATATTTATGCAACACCATACATCAGATCTAGAAGACGATCAAATATAAGGCATGCATCTATCACTGGAGTAACTCAAAATAAGCGTAGAAAAAATCATATTTATACAATTATGAATTTCACACAACACTACAAGAAAGTCATTTACTAATAATTAAACATCCGTTAGTAAATACCTAAAAATCTGTTGGTATAGCATGTTGAACCCTATACCAACAAGAAAACATGTTGCCCAAACAAAAATGTCACCATCAAGAAAAGTTAGACATTGCATTGGATGCTTACAATCAATGCGAGTGAGTATCTAACTTAGATAGCCCACATACGATATTCTTGGGTCAAATATGATCAAATAAGAGACTAGGTTATGATTTCTAGGCAAAAATATCAAAATACAAAGCCATGTATTGAGACATGTCAGGTCATGTCTCAAGACATGCCTCCCATGTTTTAGGATTTTAGATTTTATGTTTTATGTCTTAAGACAATAGGTCTAATAAGTGCTAAAACTAACATTTTTTAACCTCGTTCTTAATGGATTCCTGGATGATGATTCAATGTTAATTGTGAATTTTATTCTCTTAATTCTTTAAATTCATGTTTTAATACTTAATAGAGAACTTGGGAGCAAAAAGAGCGAAAAACGAAGCGTTGGAGCAAGTTGCAGGAGCCACACAGGTTGAACCATTCCACATGGCCGTGTGACCCACATGAGCGAGTTGTAGGCTGTGTCGATTTCGCAGAATTGTGCACTGAACAACGAGAAATTAAAATTTTTAGGTTTTTTGGGCATTCTAAGACATATATATGACAAAAATAAGAAGATATGAGAGATCTGTCAGAGAATATTCAAGAAAACAACTAGAAAAACACCATTGAAGAAGATTTCCGTCAAGATTAAAAATTCCTAGTTAGTTTCTTAGGAAGTTATCATGAATTTCTTTTTTTTTTCGGTTTAACTGTATCTTAGATGTTTTTGTTTTCAAGCAAAAATTAATTTTCTAAAGTACCTAGGGAAGATGAACCCTATGATGAGTTAAGTTGTTTGATCTTTATTTTACGCAATAAATACTTAATTCTTATTCTCAATTATGTGTGTTTAATTCTTGGTTTGGTATTTCTAGATTATTAATCCATGTTTGATGTGCTTAAATCGGTGGTTGAATAGACCTTGTTTAAGAGCAGATATTGCATAGTTGAGTGGAGTTGCATGCAATCCTAGAAATAGGATGACATAAATCTACCACATTAGAGTCAAATCTAATAGGGAAATCCATAGCACGAGTTAATGCGATAATAGGAGTTTTAATTACAAAGAAATTTCAACTAGTCAACCTAGATTCAGTTGCTGTTACGCATGAAAGAGATATTTACATAATTTAAGGATTTCTACGGGTCAAGATACCAAGTAAAGAAATTGTGTAATTTAAATTGGTAGTGACATATGAAATCTAGGCGGCTTCTTTCCTGGGTATTGTTTTGTTTCTTGGTTATCAATCGATTATTTTTCTGTTTTGTTCTATACTATGTTCGTTAGTTAATTAATTTAGTTAATTTTAGTTTTTAGTCAATTACTCTAATTATTTGGTTAAATAATAGAAAAATGGTAATTACTAGTACTTTTAGTCTTCATGGGAACGATATCTTTGCTCATCGTAGCTATACTACTAATTGATAGGTGAACTTTCCTTATTCAAATTTTTAGTTAATTTTGCAACGCATTAGGATCCATATATTAAAACATTGCACCTTATATCTCGAGACGAACTGTAATACCCCGAAAATTTTTACAGAAGATATTATTTTGATATAGTAAGGAAATAAAGTGACAAAAGGAGAATTTTGAGTTATGACAACATTGGGAAGTATATTATGACATATTAATTCAAGAAATGATTAAATTGCAAAAGTGAGAAAAGTTTTGTTACCCAATAGTAAATACTCAAAATTTGAAGGGTTAAAATGTAAATATGAAAAGTTAAAGGATCAATAGTGTAAATATTTTAAGGGTGGAATAATCTAAAACTAAGGAAAATGAATGAAGTGGGACCAATTTGAATAGATGAAGAATTATGAGGGACTAAATCGTAATTTTACCAAATTAAGTGATGACTCAAGGATGGAATTTTAGAAGATCTAAAGGGCAAAATGGTCAATTAGAAGAGAGAGAAATCTAGAAAATAATGATGATGTTGGAGATATTTTAGATTAAATAAATATTAATTTATTATATTTTGATTTGATTTTTTTTCTTGATGCTATTTTATTATTTTATTTAGTGTATATATATAAGTGGAAAGAAAGATGGAAGCCACCATCCCACCATTTTTCCATGCATCAACGCGAGAAGAAGAGAGAAAGAAAGAAAGTTTTGCTTTCTTTACAATTTGGTCTTCTCACTAAAAATTCACCATTTTCACTTAGAATTCAAAGAAATTTCCATAGCCACCAAGAGGGAAAATTGATAAGGAGACTAGGGGGAGCTAGAATATCAAGTTAGATTTCAGAAATAGAGGCTGGATGAGAGAGAAAATCAAGTTAAAGATTGAAATCAATAGAGCAAGGTAAGAACATCAAGATTTCAATATATTTTTGAGTTTGATATTATTGAAAAGTATAAAATTGATGTTAATGTAGGGTTTTATTATATAAGGTTCTATGTTCTTGATATGTTAGTGAAGAAAAGAAGAGAAAGTGATGGGAAATACTATAGAGAAAGGGAATAAGGGTGTTATAAATTTAGTAATCAACATTTTGCACTAAAACAATTTTGGACAGCAACAGAAGTTAACTTTGAAAAATAAACATAAATAATGGAAATTTAATTAGAGGATGGAAAAATATGGAATTAAATATTATTGAGTCTAGTTTCTCATAAAAGAAACGGTGTAATAAATGGAATTGTAACTTATGAGATATAATAAATTTTGTGAGACAATGTTAGAATGAATTTGGGTTCCCTATTCGAATTTGGAAAATCATTAAAATTGTAAAAACATGATTATGAGTTATAATTTATATGCTTGGAATCCTTAATAAGTATATTTTAAAAGGAACAAATTAGAACATCATTAAAATCTTGTAGAAAGAGATAATTAATTTTTGTGAAGAAGGGTTGAAACTGTCGACAAAGAGAACAAGGATAAATTTAAAGAATAAACAGTACTTATTGGCTAAACCAAAATTCTTAAAATTTTATGGTAATAATATATGTGAGTCTAGTTTTAGATAAAATTTACGGATATCAATTGAGTTTTTAGCTTAATATATAATTACTTTAGTGACTATGACTCAAGTGAACAACTTGTTATGAGTAAACAAGTAAATAGTGGTAATATATATATCAAGGATGTGGAATGGAGTGGAGGAGGAAAAATAATATATGTGAATATTCTACTAATATGAGTTTATTTTAAAATAGCTAATTTACATGTTTTAGGTTCGGGACTAAATCGAATAAAAGAAAAATTTTAGGGTAATTTTGTAAAAATATCAAAATGACCAAATTGCATGAAATGAATTGTTTTATCATTTAAATTAATAAATTGAATGAAATATTAATTTAGATCAAGATTTGGGTGGAAATTCGAGAAAAATGGAAAATTATCAAAATGTCCCTGAATTTTGATATTTCTGCAATTTAGCCCAGTAAGTTCGTGTAACTTGAATTATATTCTTAAATGCTTGAAATGTATGTTATTGATGTGTATATGATTTGAATGTTCATTGTATGAAAATTGATGAAACATTGATATATTTGATAAAAAGGAAAAAAATCTCGGTTGAATGGAAGGAAAATTCGATGGATCTCTAAAAAGGAATTGACGGTAAAAAGGATCTAGCCCGGACGGGTGATCCTATCCTGATATAGCCCTCCCAAAGAATATGTGTGAAAAAGATCTAGCCCGGACTGGTGATCTTGATATAGCCCTCCCGAAGAATATGTGGAAAATGGATTTAGCCCGGACGGGTAATCCCGACAATACTTATGAGTTTATATTACAGGGGATTTAGCCTGGACTGGTAATCTTGCTGTAAGAAATGAGGTTCGCGAGAGTGTGCTCTCTTGCAGGGGATTTAGCCTGGACTGGCAATCCCGCTGTAAGAAATGAGGTTCGCGGGAGTGTTCTCTCTGAATTGGAAGATGTGTGCACATAAATATGAATTGACGGACCCGAATTTGTATACTAAAGTGTACCCCTGAAAATCCATCGAAATTTCGAGAAATTCAATGGGATAAAAATAGAAAATGATAAGTACTTAAAATCATGAAATTAAACTTGAAATACATAGAAATGATAATTATTTGATATACTAAAATATGACATGGAAAATACATGTATGTGAAACTTGCACGATAATTATGCATATTCAAGATTATGAATTTCTACAGAATAAATATACATTGAACTTATAAAAAATTATGGTACATGAAATATTGTCATAATGAATTGAATAATTTATATTTAAGAAGAAACAACAAGAAAATAATATGTATCATGACATGTAAATATGAGACTATCTTTGATACGTTGATACAAGGAAAATTATGTGTATTAAGACGAGTAATATATTTAAGTGAGACATGGAGAGAAAATAAGTTTGTCAATATTAAAGTACGCTAACCAATGTTGTTGCTTGAAGTTTAGGCAAGTGCCAAATTATTATTGAATGGTAATATGTTTAATTATAAGGTGCATTGAAATGGTAAGTGCTTAGATGAAAATATAATTGAGCTTATGAAAGAGTGAAAAGGTTTCAGTTATGCAATTTCTTATGAAAAGATTTGTTATGTGATACGCCCGTATGAACCCTGCACCTAATTCGGAAAAAAAATCTAAAATCTAAATATATATATATATTTAGGATTCTGCGGAAAAAATTCTCTATGATTCTGATTTAATCCCAGTAGGTTCCTAATAAATATTTTGGGCTTCGAGATCCCAATAGAGAGACGTTATGATTATTTTTAGAATATGAATAATAAATGATTCAGAATTATTGAAAATGTTCAATAAACTCCGGTAATGCCTCGTGCCCTGTTCCGACAACGGATACAGGTAGGGGGTGTTACACGAACATGATATGTCTTGAGACATGCACCTGAGAATGCATGCTCAGACAATTTTGTCCTTCTTGTCTTGAGACATGACATAAACCCAAAAATAGGAGAAATTAACTCTTTATATAAAGAAATCTTGTCTCTAAACATTCTTAAGCATGTTAAACATAATACAAAAGTTATGCAAGAAAATCTTGTCTCCAAATTGACCTTTCCTTAAAAAATCCATCCTTATGTGTTGTTAAATGACGATTTGGATTTTTTTCTTGGGGTCGTCAAGGAAATCAAAGGTCACAAACCCCTCCGAGTTTTCAAAAATCTTATCAGCAAAAAAAGAAGTCGAATCTGAAAGAGATGTTGATTAAATTTATTTCAATGTTAGAGAGATACACGACTTGACCACACAACCGTGTGACCTACATGACCTGACACATGGCCGTGTACCCTCTTTTAAAGCTAGGTTTTTATTTTATTTTATTCTTTTGTCTACCCCATTTCACCAAACCCAAACCCTAATCGCCGCTCTATCTTCCCCACCGTCACACACCTAAAAGTCCTCCAAATTATATTTATATTTATTTGTTTTTATTTTATTTTTTGGACTTATATGTTTTATTTTATTTTATTATACACTTTTATTGTTATTGCTTTGTCGACTTTTTTTTTTCTATTTTGTCATCTCTTTTTCTTATTTTATTTTTCTCAACCTTCTTATTAGTGTGCTCGGAACCATGTACTTGATTTAGGATCTCTTAGGATTCTTGATTTCTCTATTCCGGCATAATATCCAAATTCAGGGCAGTTTTAGTTCTCTTTCCTCCCTTTTTCTTACTATATTTTGCTTATTGTGACTATATTTATTTGTACATTGAGGGAAATGTACATCTTAAGTGTGGGGAGGATTTTATATGTTTTTGCGATATAATCCCTGAATTGTTTATTTTTTGTGTTTAAGTAATTTTCTCAAACCTAACATTAAAGTTATTTTTTTTTAATTTGGAGTTTTTATTGATTCTGTTTGGGGATAGTTTGTGGATTTTTGTGCATTGTTTTATTTATACTTTAAGACATGAGAAAGTCAAGCATGATAAGTCATTTTTTAGAAATTATTATTTTAGGTTGTCTCCCTGAACTGAAGCATTATCTTGAAATTTTAAAATTACAAGTTTGACATCAAAACTATAAATTTTTGTGAGTTTTTGAGCCTATAGAGCATATATTTTTCCGTGCTCATTTTATTTTTAGTTATGTGTATGTCAACTGGATTTGTTATTCTAAAATTTGCTTCGGTTATACATGTTGAGACCATATTTTTCATTTGATATACTGAGATGATAGAGACGCTTAGGATTTAATCCACTTAGCCTTTAAATAACTTACCTATTGAATTAGCTCGTAGTAAACCCCATTGATCCTAACACATTGTTTTTTCTTATCACACATTCATGTTAACTTGTAACCCCCATTAATGTTGTAAACTTCTTTTTATTGACTCCCTTTTTGTCGAGATTCAATTTGGTTAGTTGTCTGGCTATATTTTATCTTTTGTATTGTTGAATTTTACTTTGTTCTAAAAAAAATCAATAAAAAATGAAAAAAATTAAATTGAGCTTGAATCATTAGTCTCATCTTTTGTATAAAAGCTTATACTCACTTTTCATTTCTTATTGGTGTAAATTCTTTTAATTCAACAACTATTTTTTTTTACATTTGGTAACTTATCAACTCGAGTCTTGATTGTAACCAACTTTTATGACCTTTTCCACACCCGTAACCTAAGCCCTGTTACAACCTTGTAAAGACCTCTTAATTGGTGTGTCATCTCATTTCCATATTGGTGGTAATTTGATTCTCAAGCAAGCCTATGGTAATAATATTTCTTGTTCGACTGTTAAATGCACATTACTTGAACCTTAAACACCTTGAGTGCTTTTAGTGAACCTTAGTGAGGGTGTTAATTCTTATTTAGTTTGAATTTCAAGTAATTGTTAAGATAGGGGAGACACCTATGTTTTTATGCTTTAATTTTTTTTTTGGATTGTTTGTACTATTTAGTGCCATTTTAGTGTGAATTTCCAATGCATGATTATTTGTAGATTATCCTAAAACATGATTGATGAAAATAATAAATTGAGGGAAGTTAACTTGACTGTGCGTTGCGAATCTTGCTTGAGGACAAGCAAACGTTTAACGATGGGGATATTTGATAAGTGTTAAAAGTAACATTTTTAACTTCATTCTTAATGCGTTTTTGGATGATTATCCAATGTTAAATGTGAATTTTATTCTCTTAATCCTTTAAATTCATGTTTTAATGCTAAATAGAGCACTTGGGAGCAAAAGGAGCGAAAAACAAGCGAAAACTGGAGTGTTGGAGTAAGCTGCCAGAGCCACATGGGTTGAACCATTCCACGTGGCCAGATCACACGACCGTGTGACCCACACAGGCGTGTGGTAGATTGAATTGATTTCGCGAAATTACGCACCAAACAATGGGAAATCACAATTTTTAGGTTTTCAGCCATTCTAAGACGTATATATGACAAGAATAAGAAGATAGGAGAGAGCCGGCAGAGAATATTCATGAAAAAAACTCGAAAAACACCATTGAAGCCTAATTTGAAGCAGACATCCATCAAGATTAAAATTCCCAGTTGATTTCTTAGGAAGTTATCATGGTTTTTTTGTTTCTTTCAGTTATACTGCATCTTGGATGCTTTTATTTTCAAGCATGAACTGATTCTCTAAATACGTAAGGGAGATGTACCCTATGATGGATTCTATCATTTGATCTTTATTTTACGCAATAAATATTTAGTTCTTGTTCTCAATTATGTGTGCTTAATTCATGGTTTGATATTTCTAGATTATGAATCCATGTTTGATGTACTTAAATCAGTGGTTGAATAGATATTGTTTAAGAGTAGATCTTGCATAGTTGAGTGGAGTTGCGTGCAATCCTAGAAATAAGACGACATAAATCAATTGCATTAGAGTCAAATCTAATAGGGAAATCCATAGCATGAGTTAATTTGATAAAAAGGGTTTTAATTAGAATGAAATTTCAATTAATCAACCTAGAATTAGTTGCTCTTATGCTCGAAAGAGATATTTTCATAATTTGGATTTCACGGGTCAAGATACTTAGTAAAGAAATTGTGTAATTTAAATTAATAGTGACAGATGAACTTTAGGCGGATTCTTTCCTGTGTATTGTTTCACTTCTTAGTTATCAATCGATTATTTTCCTGTTTTGTTCTTTGTCGTGTTCGTTAGTTAATTAATTTAGTTAATTTTAGTTTTTAATCAATCACTCAAATTATTAGATTAAATAATATAAAGACGGTAATTACTAGTACTTTTAGTATTAGTCTTCATGGGAACGATATCTTTGCTCACCGTAGCTATAGTAGCTATACTACTAATTGATAGGTGAACTAGCTTTATTCAAAATTGTAATTAGCTTCGCGACGCATCAAGATCCATATATTAAAACATTGCACCTTATGTTTCGAGATGAGCATGATATGTCTTGAGACATGCACCTGGGGATGCATGCTCAAACAATTTTGTTCTTATTGTCTTAAGACATGACATAAACCCAAAAATATGCGAAACTAACACTTTAAATCAAGAAATCTTGTCTCTAAACATTCCTAAGCATGTTAAACATATTACAAAATTTATGCAAGCAAATTTGGTATCCCAATACTAGTGTCAGGGGCCGCAGTTAGTTCTAGCCCCGTGACTGTAAAAGGCAGACTACATTTTGCCCCCTCTACTTAAAAAAGGGTAAATTAACCCTTGTACGTTAGAAAATAATCCAAATTGACCTTTCATTAAAAAAATTCTATCCTTATGTGTTGTTAAGTGACAATATGGATTTTTTTATGTAAGTGACGTGGAGTTAAAGGATGAATAAGAGTAGGTAAATCTACCAGGGATCCCTTTGTACTAAGAATTGGATTGCATTTTCCCCCTTCTACTAAAAAAAACAAATTAGTCTATATACTTTAGATAAAAAAGCAAACTGGTCCTTCTATTAAACAATTCATCCATTTATACTTTTGAGTGGTGACTTGACTGACGAAACAACTAGATAGTGATACATGGTGCATCACATGTACCTTATGTTTATGTAGCATATTTTACCACATAAGAAAATATTTAAAAATTAAAAAAACTCAAAAATAAATAATTATAAAGGCGTTATAAAAAATATTTAAAAACTATTAAAATTTATAAGAAATTATATATTTTTAAATTATTAAAATTATTTAAAGCAATGTCTAAAATGAACATGAACAAATGATTGCCCTAGTTCAAGTGTGAAAAATATTCGTGAATTGTTTCTTAAATAATTATAAAAATTGAACATAATTATAGAAAATTATTTAAAAATAATAAGAATAATAAGAAAGTAACAAAATTGGATTGGTAAACTTGATTAACAAAAAATATCAACTGGATTAAGAAGATGCATGTAGATATATTTGAATTCTTTAAACATGCTAATGTATATATATAAATTTTAAAATTTTAATTATTATTTATAATTTCTTATAATTTTAATCATTTTAAATAATTTTCTATAATTTCTTTTATAATTATTAAAAATTATTTATTTTAAGGATTTTTTAAATTTTAAAATATTTTCACATTAGAATAAGGTATACGTGGTGTATCTAGTTCCTTTATTAGAAGCATCAACATTTAATAGTAAAAATGGATAATCTTTTTAATAGAAGGGCTAGTTGTTCTATTATCTAACTTACATGGGGGCTAATTATATGCCCTTTTTTAAGTAGATGGGGTAAAATGCAACTCGACTCCTAATATTGGGGATTCCATGGTACTTATCTAATTCTAATCATCCTCTAATTCTAGGCCACTTACATAAAAAAAATTGAAAAAAAAAACCAAATCATCACTCAACAACACATATGGATGGAATTTTAACAAAATGACCATTTTTTACTTTTCTAATGTAAAAGGTCTAATTTGCCCCTTTTTTATAGTAGATGGCGCAAAATGCAATACACCTCTTAGTACAAGGGCCTCTATGGTACTTTTAGTGTCAAAACAAGTTTAAAACATAAAATGAAAAGCTAAAACATATTGCATACTAATAAAATCTTCAACATAAAGTCAATATAGGAGTGTCCAAAGTTACCACATATCATTAATATGTTCCAAATAACCAAAATCAGCATCAAGTCTACAAGAGATTACTCAAATACCAAAACTCAATGCCTAAGTGCATGCCATACGCTACTAAAAAGCATAAAAGACTTTATGAATAACAATTTTGTGTTAGAATCATAAAACTCTAATATAAATTTAGAATCGTAAACCAAGATCTGTCATGTTAGATAAGCAAAAACAAATACAAAACAAAACTAGATGTAGAAGTGTACCTGAATCTAATGATATCTTAAAATTTTCGAGTTTTGTGGTTTTGATCTTCCAAATTAACACACAAGTAATTTAGAGAAGGTGACTCTCTTTCTAACGATGGGATGATTACTTTATTTGACCCACACTTTATTAGAAATTAGCCCATCATCAATTAGAAATTAGTTACTAGAATACCTACACTTATTTGACCCACACTTTATTTAATAATTGAAGCCAAATAAAATTTAACCAAATTAAATCACTTTTAATTTGAACTAACCTTTATGATAGTAAATAATAACATGTAGCTATCTTATTATAAATAAGTGATGTCCATAATATCCAACATTCTCCCACTTGGACCATACACACACATATAATGATTACCTTATAATTACAAGTCATTATATAACCTTATGATCTCAATACTTTTTATCATATTGAAAAGATATTCGAACAATCTCATCCAATAATTATGTTAACATAAAACCAACGTGACTTTTGTTATATATATCATAACTAAATCCATCCTTGACCACATATATTAACATAACCAAATGACAAAAATCAAGTATGAATATGTAGTATGAAAATTACATGCAATGTGATCTAAATATGTCTATTTTCAATTGGTCCTCTTTAATTTTTGTAACTTCCCCAACCCGACCCAGATGTTATGGCCGAATTATGAAGGTCACATTAGCCACCAAAATGGCCTAGTAAAAAATTCATTTTCAATAAAAAGCAATAGGAACAAAAGTTTCAAATTTTCATCAAAGAAATTGTTACTTATTAGAAAAGTATCAATACTTGTTAAGGAATCGATATGATTTAGGCATTCTTTCAATTTTTAGAATTTTAAAACAAAACGTTATCAGTAGGCACCAATACGGTTTATGGGTATTGATACCAATTTTGCATTCTGTTTGATTTGAAAATATTTATTCGCTCTAGTATCAATACTTAATTCTAGGGTATCGATATTTTATTCCAGAACTGGTTAAAATCGTTTATTAGAAAACAGTTTCGTTTCAATTTCAAAAACACGTATCGATTTAACCCATTTTATGAAAAAATCAATTTATATTAGTTGTTTCTTCCATTTAATTTTAGTTTAAAAGTTGTTAGAAAAATCTTAATTGGACCATTTTAAACTCATTTGATAATCTTAAAGTCCTTAGCCAAATTCAAGTTTGATATAAAACAAAGAGTAATACTAAACCCCAAATAAAACACCTATAAGACCATGCCACACTTCGTTTAACAAAACAAAATTCAAATAGAACTTATAAAATAGTTTAAAAATATGTTATAAAGGCAAAATCTGACGAAAGTGCTCCGAATGCCGAGTTCAAGCCCTAACCACACGAGTTATCTGGAAGGATGGGAAAACTAAAGGATGAGCTATAAAGCTCAGTTTGGTCTAAACATGTGAGCAGTAATCATAATAAGCAATAACCAATATCATACAACCATGCACTATACAATACATATTAGTATTACGATTCACAGAAAACACAGTAACTATCAACATACTTATGAACGACAGTGTAGTACACTACCTAATCCAACCCTACACACCACAATAAGAGTTCCCCAGAACTCGTCCATCCCTACACACCAAAATAGTATTTGCAGTAGTGCCGCCACTAAATTAGTATATTTGATCTGTGATTTGATCCAACTGCTAAAGTTTGTACTTCCTCGTTCAATAACCCAATCCCAATGCAACGGAATGGCATGTTATCAATACAAAAAAATAGTAACAGTAACAGTGTTAACATGCTATTATCATGCGAGTTGTAATAATTTGTTGTTTAAGTAATACAGAAAGCACGCATCAGTCAAATTTACTGAATTAATACTGAAACAACATCAAACACATACTCAATAGTAACGAATCAAAAAATGGCAGCATACTACATCTAAACTTACGACACAAATCGAGTTTCCAACCAAACAACATTCACAATTTTTTAGCAACTTAACAGAGGACATACCTCTTTCAAATTTGACATTTCTT
This sequence comes from Gossypium raimondii, assembly GCF_025698545.1. Taxonomy (NCBI): domain Eukaryota; kingdom Viridiplantae; phylum Streptophyta; class Magnoliopsida; order Malvales; family Malvaceae; genus Gossypium; species Gossypium raimondii. The sequence continues at coordinate 40,574,331 of NC_068568.1, read as the reverse complement.
GGTTTTTAGATTCACGAATCGAATTTCTTTAGTAATTATAAATAAAATCAGCAAGTAAACATACTCGAAGTACCCACACATTCTGCCAAAGGCCACATACACACACACTACCTCACAATTAGGACACACACACCTTCATCCACACGCACAAACGACACCTCTTCAGTTTAGATCTAATCAGGTTCACTTAGATATGGCCCTTCAAATGACAACCACTTGTAAAATACACATGTTAGAAATCGACAGTAAAGGTTTTGGGAAAAAATCAAGAAAGAACTAGTTAAACAAATCAAAAGGGAGTAAATCACAACCCCGTTACGAATCTAAAATCATAGTGTAACCAATACTAAGGGTTTCACTTACTGATCGGTAGCAAATAAGAAACAAAAGGAATCTTTGTTAGTCCTAAGCACCACTGGGGTTCAAAATTATGAAGGGTGATTTGGCAAAAAGAAGCGAAATGGTAGTCCAATGATGGTGGAGGATATGGCAGCAACTAGGGAGAAAAGAAAAAATAGATGGCTCAAGGGGTGCAATGCGTGGTAGTTAGGAAAGGTGGAGAAAGAAAAGAAAGAGAAAAAGAAAAGAGAAAAGAGAAAGGAAAAGAGAGAGACGACACAAGGGATAAAATGGAAGAGAAATGAAGAGAGGAAGAGAGGGGTGGCACAGAGAAAACAAAGGAAAAATCAAAGACTATGGTTAAGGCGACAACAAAAAAAACAAGGGAAAAGAAAATAGAGGGCCGACCAAGCATAAGTAGGTTTAAATACCTAGGGTTTCGGCACTAAGGTTTTTCGGCACATGTATAGGCGACACAAGGAGAAAAAGATGAGAAGGAAATTTTGGGTTTAGGGTTTTTCAGAAGTTCTTAACAAACCAGTCCCAGACAGAGGCCCAATTACATTCCTGAGCAGAATATAAATTAATTTTGACATTTACCAATTTAATCCCAAAAATTTAATCCACATTTTGGGGTATGACAACCCTTAGTAAAATCTAAATTTACTAAAATCAAATTGTAAGTAAACTAAATAAACCTTAATCATGTAGAAAATAAAATTAAAAACTATAAACTAAAATAACCAAAAATGTGTCTATAACAAAAAAAACTTTTAAAATTACAAACTCCCACTAAAACTAGATATACCAAAATGACATTACACCCATGCGAGCAGTTTTCTCATAAAAAACCTCGGGTGGTAGTTCTTTAGTAAGCGGATCCACAATTATGGAGTTTTTAGCAATATGCTTTATAGACACCTGACCACTTTGAAGTCTTTCTTTAACAACTAGGATTTTAAAGTGTATGTGCTTTGACTTTGATGTTCTCTTGTTGTTATTAGAATAAAAAACAGTAATTTATTGTCATAACTTGCACATTAGTGACAAAATTTTACGTCCATATTCCATAAAATCGGAGTCTGTGTACTTGACAATATCTAACTTATCGAACCTCTGGTATGTTCAAGTAATGTTTTATTTTCTGAATATAATGTATGAATGGTTTGGTTTCTTTCCAATGATCCATACCTAAATTGCTCAAATATTTTCACAACATCCCAACAATGTACTCAATATCCAAATGCGTACAAGCTTGAACATACATTTGATTTTCGCTGTTGAAATGTATAGAATCTTATGAATTCCCATAATCTCAAAATCATTATTGGGGCATTGATCGAGACTATTCTTACTCCCATTGATCTTGTGATATATACAATCATTAACTAAAGATATCTCAAAATCGAAGAAGATAATCACCTGGTGAATGTTGTAATAACACTGACAAGAAACCTAGAAAATAGATGTCAAGACAACATTCTTGAACGACTATATTGAAGAGAGCATCTATATGATACAACCCATCAGATATATAGCTAAAGGAAATGAGCATAAAGTTTTCAAACTTCATAAATCCATTTATGGACTTAAGCAAACATCTCGCTTATGGAATTAAAGATTTGATCAAACGATCAAAACTTTCGGATTTGAGAAAAACATAGATGAACCTTATGTTTATAAATGTATTAGGGATGGAAATGTGATATTTATTATTCTATATGTCGATAACATTCTACTCAGTGGAAATAAAGTAGGGACATTGTCATCGATTAAACTGTAGTTAACTCAACAATTTAGCATGAAGGACTTGAGAAAAGTTAATTTTGTTCTAGGTATTTGTATCCTAAGAGGTAAAAAGAACAAAGTGATAGCATTAGCACAAGCTTCATACATAAACCAAATATTGGAATGTTATCAATGAAAGATTCTAAGAAGGGAACTCAACTTTTTATTTCTGAATTTTATCTTTCTTTGGAGGATTGTTCTAAGGCAACGAAAGAAATATAAAACATGAGAAAGGTCCCTTGTGCTTTAGCAGTAGGAAGTCTCATGTACACTATGTTATGCACACATCTAGATATTTGTTTCACAGTAGGGTTAGTGAGTTGATATTAGGTGAATCTCGGTCTAAGACATTAGAAAATAGTTAAGCATATACTCAAACATTTTCGAAGAACGAGAGATTATATGCTTGTGTATTTTAGAGAAGATCTTACTTCTATCAGATATACCGATTTTAACTTCCAAACATGTCAGAAATTGATGAAATCAATATTGGGCTGTGTTTTTATCCTAGGCGACGAGTCTATAGTGTGGAGAAGTGTCAAGCAGACCTATACTGCTGAATCCACTATGGAAGCTGAATATGTGGTTGTTTTTAGGCTACGAAAGAAGTAATATGACTTCAAAAGTTCCTTACGAATCTTGAAGTTTTTGCTAGTATAGAAAAAGCTATCACCAAGGAAACCAAAAGCCAAAAGAGGATGAAACACATTAATAAAAAGTATCACATAATAAGAGAGGCAACAGCAGAAAAAATCACAAATGTATTCAAAGTCACATTAGAGGAAAACCTTGCGAACCCATTTACCAAGACTCTACTAGTTAGGAGTTTTGAGAAAAACATGGAGAGCATGTGAATGTCAAATATGACTCATCTACTCAACTAGGGCAAGTGGGAGACAGTTGGATCTGGTGCCCTAAGTGTAGTATATTCGTTTGTACACTTTTATTTTTTCGAACAAATTAGTTTTATAAAATTATTCATGAATTACATTAATACCTGATCTGTCGTAATTCAGTGTAACAGATTAAACTATTTTTCACATTTAAAGAGCTTGAATACAAACATTTTCGTTATGTTTTAATTCAGTTTCTTTAGTTTTGTTTACATTTAATAAAATGTGCACATTGAGTTTTTTATTAACCTTAAGGGCCGAATGATGCTTAAGGGAGAGCTAACATACTTTGTGAGTGAAACACCCTTAACCCGTATTTGTCGCCAGAATAAGGTTATGGAGCATTACCGTAAAAATGTAACTCTAAAACATACATTTCAATTCTCAACATAAATATATCAATCACCATTCATGAACATGCATAACGTCCCTTAATTGAGCCCTCGCGGCCTAAGAAACACTTTAGAAACAATTCGAAACTAAATCGGAAACATTTGGAACATTTAAGAAAAAATTAGAAAAATTGAACTGCAGGGTTCAAACGACCGTGTGGTCAGGCCGTGTGATTCGCATGTCTGCGACACGCGCCCGTGTCCGTGCCCATGTAACTCTTTGAGTTGGGTCACATGACCAAGCCACACGTCCGTGTGCCAGGCCGTGTGCTAGGCCGTGTAACTGCCTGACTTGAATGCCTTTAAAACCTACAGGAAACACACGGTCGTGTCGTATGGCCGTGTGTCACACACGGTTGAGACACACGCCCGTGTCTCAGGCCATGTGGACATGAAATTGGCCAAATTCAAGCCATTCCATCCTCAACCCAAAAATGCACCTACATGCATTTTGTTCCCGCATTCAAGGCATCAAAACATATGAATACATGCATGAAACAATCAATTCAATAGACCATAAATCCATCCAACCAATATGTTAATAAGGCACCTCAAATGCATTCAACCATATCTTATCTAAACATGTCAAAAACCTATCACAAATAAAGGATCACAACTCATTACTTACTAAGATACTACGCACCACATAATTGAAGCATTCATGCACCAACACTTTGCACCGAAAAGATTTGTACATTTACTACATATAAGTGTTCCAAAAAGGTTTACCTAGTTATGCAACCAAGTTCAAAACCATTCACTATCAACAAGCATAAACATATCAACTTTTAATATTTACATATTCACTAAAATATCGTATTACTAAGGACCTTTCCTAATATGTGTCATTTTAACCAGCTATAGCAAGAACCAAAATGACTACCGAGATGATGATGATAGTGTGTGAGCTTCCGAGTCGATCCAATTAAAACAACAATTCCAAGAGTCTTAAAAAATCAAATCAAACTAATAAGCATAAGAGAGCTTAGTAAGTTCGATAATAGACTCATTTGTTATCAACTAAAAATTTCCAAATGGATGTTAACTTTTAATACACCGGCACAAAGCCTGAATAACACCGACACAAAGCTTGCTAGGCATAAAGCTCAAATAACACTATACTTCTATATTTAAACATAGTTCTTAATGGAATTCAAAGATTAATCACTAACGGGTATTCAATTCAACTAAAAATAAGCATATAATGAACTTACCGAACTAGATTGTAGTAATTGCGAAACACATGAACTACTCCAAAATCTTTCATTTTCCGCGATCGTCAACCCGTACGTGATCTAAAATAATAGTAACATTAAATTGAGTACTTCTATATATCAATTTAAACCATAATTCATTTTTATACAAAATTACTATTTTGCCCCTAGCATTTTAACTTTTCACAATTTAGTCCTTAAGCTTATAAATTGAAATCTAAACATTTAAATCCACATTCAAGCTAACCAAGTTTATTAAGGACTTATATCAACCCAAATAAACCCTTCTTTCATAAATTTAACATAAATTTTACCATTTTTACAAATCAACCCCTAAATGCAAATTTCATCAAACTCACTTGACAAAACTTGTTTATTCAACAACAAAGATTCATAATCTAGCATTAAACACCAGAAATGATTCAAGAACATTCTTGGCATCACGCTCAACTTTTAACAGTTTTGCTAATTAATCCCTGGGCTATCTAATTTAAGCTAAAACGACTTCAAAAACATAAAAATCATTAAAAACATGGTAAAATTACATACCATGAACACAAGGATTGCTTGGCCAAATACCCCATTTCTCCAATGGTGTTTTTAGGTTTTCTAATTAGCAAAAGATGAATATGACAATGTTTTCTCATCTTTTGTTATTTAATTTTCTTTTAATTACTAAATGACTAATTTAACATTTTAAAACCGAAAAATTTCAATAAAACCATGTATATCCACTTACTACTTAAATGGTCTAATTACCATTTAAGTCTTTTAATTCCAGGTTCCATAGCTATTTGACTCTTTTAGCTATTAGAACTCAACTTTTTCACATTTTATGTTTTAGTCCTTTTTACCTAATTAATCATGCAAAATCGAAATTTCTTACCGTAATTTTTATACTACCTTAATAACTTCCTATATACATTAAAATAATAATAAAATACTAATTTACTCATCGAATTTATGGCCTCAAACTCACTGTTTTGATTTTATTGAAAATGGGCTGTTACAGTGAGTGTGCAGGAGACCATTAGAAGGCATTTCAAGTCAATGGCTGAATAGAGAAAGTGAGAAACTACCTTCAATGTCATGATACAGGCTGAGGGTGTCGCGACATACCCCTAAAGATGGCTACAGAGGAACATGCTAGTTGCTACGTCTCGACACAAGTCTTAGTGTGTCGTAACATCGACTTTGTGACGAGAATAAAACATGAAGCAGGGCCATTTCTTTAAGCTCGTGAACGTTAGTTACCCTAGGGCTAAGGACGACAACTACCTGAAGGTTATTAATAGACCTTTCTGGCATACATTATAGAGGCATTCCATTAGCTTAGATTTCCTCTTTAGGTTTAAGAATTTTTTTATTTCTTTCTTAAGTTTTCATAGTTTTAGTTATTTGTTTTCTTCAAGAGATCTGATTGTAAAGGAGATAAACTTTTGTAGATTCGCACTATCCATCAATATCAATCAGGTTTTCTTAAACTCTCTATTTCACTCTATTCCTTATGATTAAATTCCATGTTGTTTATGAATGCTATAAGGAACTAATCCTTCTATAGGGGATTAGCGACTGAAGGCATGATTTCTTAACTGTTTTGTAGGGTTACTCAACGGATCAACTGTTTGAGAAAGGAAGAATGTGACACAAACCCTAGGCCTGACAACCTTGGAAAGTCATCAAGGTGGGAATTAACCCAAAATTGGTATTTCCCATTCGTGAACACCTTTACCCTAAGCCAGTCTGGATTGTGAAGTCAGAAGATAAGTAGTTCTTGTTGACTCGTTATGTTAGTGGAAGATTGGAATATCCTGCTAGGGTAGCGACTAGTTGGTTGACGAGGAACTTGAGACAACAGTTAATTGGGATTACCGAAGTGAGCTGGTCACCCATATTCAGATTTGATTCACTTTATTTATTTCTATCTCTTACAGTTTTAATTCTTTTATGTGATTTTACTTTATTAGTTTACAAACCCTAAAAATACTTCGTATTTTACTCTCGTACTATAACTTATTAAAGAGTATTAATTAGATATTTAATTTTTTGGGTTTAAATTGATTTAGTACTTGCCTCCATTAGGTATGATCCTCGGAGTACTCACCTACTTTGTTGTAAACTCTATATTACAACTCGACCTGTATACTTGCGAATACCGCCTCGTAATTCTCTATTTTATTACAGTACTCACACTCTGGATGTTAGTACGTTCGGAGGCGGTCAACACCCTTAATATATTTTTCTCAATAGTTTTTGCACGCAAAGCAAAATGGAAGCAAATATTAGCTCACTGGTTATCTAATGTTTAACTAATAGTTAGAGGTATTATGTGGTCGGATCGTAATACGAAATGACAACTTATATTACTAGATGAATCTAAAATGTCCTTAGTCTAATCAGAAATGAAAAAATCGATTGAAAGACTAATATGTCATTTATCAAGTCTAAATAAGGAGATACTTTGTCTTGAGCATTGGAGCGGATGACTCCTAGAACATATAGACATAGATGTGACTGACTAGACTGACAATACATTAGACAGGACCAAAGAGAATAGATCCCGAATCCATTTATGGATTTATTCACATATGACGTTCATGGTGTGACATACCTCAATCCTAAGTGGATGATGGACTATTTATGTGTGACTTGTATACTTTTATGTAAGTAAAAGCATGAGTTCAAGTAGATAAGGAATCGAAAGCTGCTGCATTGGGTATATGACTTCTATAGCATGTAGCGTCATTCACAATAGTTGAATTAATAGCCCAAGAAAGGGGTAAATGATATCCTCTCATTGGCATTACATGATAGATGAAAAGTAAACATGACTACAGGTCACTTGTCTTTGTGATAAATGACTTAATTACTATTTGATTGTAATTGACTTTTCATAAAGGAATATGTAATAATTATCATGAGATAAAATGAAATCATATTAGGAGAAAGAATTTATCCCAAATATATTAAGGATATCCTATAAAGGTAACAAACTTATGACAAGGGCATTGGATGATCATTGATTGAGTAGCTTTCGTAATGGTATGTAATTGGGGAGCGCTCAGTCACGATACTATAGTGGAATGACTTCGTGACTAAATGATTTTATAATTAATAGGTGAAAAGCTGAAATTTAATTATAAATCATTTGATCCCTAATCACATATGTTCAATCCGTCCATCTGCTAGCTTATTAAAACTAGAAATAAATATTTAGAATCAAATGATTAATGGATAAAAATGATAAAGTTAGAAAAATGAGTTACATTCGGAAGTGAATGTGGTTTCTCACTGAATATGGAAATGAACCGAGAATTAATTTATTTTTTTCAATTATTATTTAAGTAAGTAATTGAAGTTCGAAAATAAAATTAAACTAGTTGGTCATTGTGAATCCATTGAATGTAGAAATTAAATGTATTTTCTTATAGATTCTTTTACGACAAATTTACCATGAGTTTAATAGAATTAGAATTGGTTTAAGAAAATTATTAGAAAATTAATTAATTAATTAAAATTAATTTAGTATTATTTTATTTTTGTAAATATAAAAACATGTATTTGGTTGAATTAAATTATAAAGTGTTGGGTTAATATTCCAGGAAGCACATATAATTGGACCTGATACATGAGAGGCCCAAAACCCGTCATAATATGTACGACAAACCTAATGTATTTAATTAGGGTTAGCCGCCCCTCTTTCCTAATTCAACTAGGGGATTGATTTTTCTATTAAATAAGTATTATTTATATTCTAGTAATTCAACTAGGGTTCCTCTATCTCACCCTATAAATAGATGGCATTGGTCAGGCTAAATACACACAACTTTGAGATATTGTTATTTTGCCCGAAAATAGTGAGAATTTATTTTTAAGTATAAGTTCTATTTTTGGGAATAACAATTCCATCGGTTTCTATAAAAGAGTGAGGTTTAGTTTCCTACAAAACGTAAGAAAATTATTTTCTATTCTGTGTTTGATTTGAAATTCTTTGAGCCCACACTCAAAGCGAATCGTGGAACGAGAATAGTAAAGAAGGTCATTTGGTAGAAAGCCGAAAATGTCAAGGATCCATCTTATACAAAGCACAGGTACTTTTCAGGAAAAGTTTATTGCTATAAATATAATAAATTGGCTCGATTTTCAAAAAAAATCGTTGTGCAAAAAAATAGTTTTTGAATTGTATTTTTTTCCAACAACATCTACATCTTGGATTGCTTAACAGTATTAGTTCCCTCATAAGCATTGATGTTATCCTATAATTGATTGAACCTCGAAGAACACAACGACACCCGAACTTGAATTAAAGGAACACAGTTAGTGGCCTAACCGACTAAAACAAGCTCAAAAACAAAGATAGATAGATAAAAATAGGATCATAACGCAATAACTATATTTAGAAAAGAATCGTAGATATAAGAGACCCCGACCCATTTTTTGTAAGATAAGTTAGAGAATCAAAAGTATTAAGAAGAAAACCTCGACCTGTTATCTAGATAGAGATAAGAACTGCATGTATAAGTTTGGCTGCCACACTCCTGAAAGAAAGAAGGGGAGTGATAAGATCGGATTGGTGAACACCATAACATGAAAATCTTGATAAGTTCGATAAATATTTGTAAAGAACAAAGAGAAATAATCTCACAAATATATTGATCAAAAGTTTTTTAAGTTTACAAATGATAGCTTATTTATAGGAAAGCTAGGTAGATGAATGACCACAACTGGCCATTAATGAGTACACATATCATCATCCATGAACCTATGTGATGCATGTATTTCCATATTCAATGTATGATCAAATGGTCACATTCAACCTTTCTAAAAGTACATGAATCTTTGAGGTTCATACTTTCCATCCATGCATCTTCAAGGTTCAATGTTGCTTCATTAATAAAATGCATCCTCTTAACCATACATGCATATGGAGTGTTCAATGAAACCGAACGAATAGTCAAATTAACCTCCATAAAGGCACCATCCATTCCATACATGAATGCTCATGAAATCTGACCGTTCATGAATGTTGAAGCACGTTGTATTTTGAAGGGAATACGAAGGGCCTTAGGTGCATGTATGTGTGCATGGACCATTAGGTGAAAAGGATGTATCCATCCATTGTATTTGGGAAAGAAGGTGAAGATTTGCCATGTTGAGCAATTTGTGGTCGGCCAATGTACCTACAAAAATGTATACATAAGCATCATCCAAACAAAGTCACAAACACTTAGAATTATGAAACCTTGACGCATGGAAAAAGAATAGTTTAGAACATTATGTAAACTTGATACAACTAGACACAAACAAGGAATCCAACATGAAGACACAAACACATAACAATTTTGGACACAAACATTATAAAGAATGCACGGATGCTTGAACACATAAAATAGAAAACACACATTAAATCAATTTGTGACACATGACAAACTTAATAATATAAACAGGATGTGAAAACATTAACACTTAGACATAAAAAAAATAACATTATAATTATAAGACACAAACACTTGGACTCAATGTACATGCAAATATTAACACAAACATAGAAATAAAGACACATAAAATATAACTTAAAAACATTAAAACACATCAGATAAAATTCCGCAGTCTGAAAGTTAAATGTCCAAATGAATGGCCTAGGTAGCCACATCTAAAGATGTTGAGTTTCATCTTGCACTTGGGCTTCACACATTGTTGGACCCAAACATCTTGAATAGGTTCATGATTGGCCTTCTTAGGTCCAACGCCTTTATTTATCAAGAAATGCCCAATAACCTTTATTGATGTAACAAAGCCCAATTTGGCCCACAGAATCTTGGTCTATTAGAAACATGTAATTGGATCTTAACCCCATCAAAGGCCCACTTAGTTATATAATCGTACGATGTGGCGTGCTCACATCAAACATTTTGAAGAATTTCCCAAGCTTCCTTTGCTATAGTACATTTGGAAATCCGTTCGAACTCTTGCATATCAATACCATAGAATAGGGCATATAGGGCCTTAGAGTTTACATTGACAACTCTTTATTATTCAGTAGTCCATTTAGCCTCAGACTTAGGAACCTTTCCAACATTAAAACCAATAGTAGGAGCTTTCCATCCAGTGAGAATAGATCATCAGGCTTTCTCATCAACTGACTTAATATAGTCTTTCATCCTATCTTTCTAGTAGGGATAGTTGCCATTTTCAAGTATAAAGGGACGAGTAATCGAAGAACCTTCCATTGTTAGTAAAAAGAAGCACCTGGATTCACCACTAGACAAGGGCGAAGCTAGAACAATCTTTTAGGGGGCGAATGAAATTTTAATTTTTTATAGTCTATATTTTTATAATTTTTAAAAGATTAAATCGAATTTTTATAATTTTAGGGGGCCAAAGTATAATTTTACATTTACTAATTTAAATTTTTTTTAAAAAAATTTAAGAGCTTAAATAATAATTTTACATTCCCAGGCCCCTCTAGATTAAATCACTACCACTAGATATGTTAAGTGTATGTTCTGATACCAATTGTTACTACTTTAAGTTGTTTTTTGCTTAAAAAATAAAAATAATACAAGTGCTAGACTGCATTGATTATTACATCTTAACACTATAAAAACTATACAAACAAATCATAAATAACACCAAGATTTATTTATCCCTAGAGTTTTAATTTTAAATATAATTGCTTATAGCATTTTTATTACTTAATTTTCTCTTTCAAACATTGGAGCTACTGTAGTAATTATGTACTAAACTGTATCTATTAGTACGGGACTTGGAAAAATGAGATTAAAATTTGATAAATGTGAAAATTGAATACATCTTGGAGAGGAGAAATTGTAATTGGGACCGACAAAGTTTGGCTTCGTTTCTTCCTCATAATCTACTGAAACCTGGCCCCACGTCCCTATGGACTGAGCTCCACAAAACTAAACAACGCCTATGCCTCCCTCTCCCCTTCCGCTGCTTATATCTATGATACTCTACGCATCCCCCACATAACCTATTCACCATGCCTACCCGATCCGTTAAAATTATCCAGCTCCAGCACCCGGACACGACGTCCTACGGGAGCTCCGGTGCTGGTTATTCCTCATCTTGGTTTTCCAGATTGCGGGAAAAGATGAAAGAGATGACCTTTTTTAATTGGGTCGAGATGTTTCTGCCTTGTTGCCGTTGGATTCGAACGTATAAATGGCGGGAGTATTTGCAGGTTGATCTCATGGCTGGTACTACCGTCGGTATTATGCTCGTACCGCAGGTGATTCCTCTTCTTTCTGCGTTTCTTTGGTTGGTGTGCAAATGTAAATGCAAGAAAAAGGGAAGAAAAACGCAACTTCTCTGCGTCTGTTAATAAATACCCTTCATTTTTCACCCTAACCAACTCCCTTTTGCAGTTAACCATCTTTTAAAAATCCTTTTCTTTTTTCTGGTTCAGTTGATCCCAATTAATTAAATTTATAAAATAAAAAACGTTTAATTTGTTATTTGAAAAGTTTTTGTAATATGTAGCTTCAAATTTAATGCTACAAAAGAAGAATCTATTTTTTACTTCTCAAATTGAAACCCAAGTTTAGCGCTTGGTCGCTCGGAAGTAAAGAAAAAGATGAGGAGGAAACTCCTTTTTATTTACTCATGTTTTTTTCATCTAAAATTATTGATGTATAATATAATAATATATGATACAGACATAATGATAAGTTTGGGCTTTATATTTTTTTGTCACTTTTATTTTTATTTTTTTAACCAAATTTAGTTATGGAATTTTCAAATAATATTAATTCTTTTAAATGAGTTAAAATACTGATTTTTAACGATGTTAACATAAAAACTTGTGTGACCTTAATAAATAATTATAATATTTTAAAATTTTAAAATATAAAATAAAAATAAAAAAACGAAATTTAAATTAAAATAAATTAATGTTTAATATTATATTTTTCTTTCACTCTCTTCCTCCCCTCTTTTTCTATCATTTCCAATTCCTCCATTGCCTTTGCCTGCCTTACTTTCACTTACTGGGGGATAGCGGGACTGGGCACCCTAAAATGGAGTTACAACATTTTCCCCAATGACATTCTTTTATGGTATTTATATATGCCAGCCTTTAAATTTTATGGAGTTAGATGAAAGAGGAGAGAGGATGAGAATTGAAGAAGTAGAAAGGAAGACAATGAAGATAAGGGAATAGGAAATTATAAGATTGAAACTCGTAAAGATTACAAAATTATAATTTAAGTGCTTGATTCAATTAAAAAAGAGTTTAAGTACCTATAACGCGAGAGCTTATTATTCATTTTGAAATTTATTTCAAATAAGTGTAAACATTTTATTAAGTTGGTATCACCATTAATTGGTAATTAACTCAGTTATGAAATTATAAAATATTCTTTCTTTTAAATTATAATTAATATTATTATGACATTTGTGTCTTTTCATATTTTATACATCTTTAAATAAAATAATTAAAAGTTACAAATCCAAAAATCAATACAAGTTTATTTTCACTCCATCTATATTTATTATTGAATATATTTTTTAAAGTGCAAAATAAATTGTTTTATTAGTTTCTAAAAAATTATTAGTCACTCCATAACCAAAACATAAAATAAATTATACTACAATGTGTTAAATAGTGTTAATACAATTTATAGCACTCTTTTTAATTAATGTTATTATTATTATTATTTTTATAATAATTTTTTGTTACCGTTAACTATAATTGTTTTCATAAGTACAAAATTTTATAATAACAAATTGACATATCTATTTACTATAATTTTTAATATAATATTTCAAATCCAAATTTCTTCCATATATCTATTTATTATAATTATTTTAAGGTAATATTTTAAACTTCATAATAAAACATATATTTTGTATACTATTAATATATATTATCAATTTTTACGTTAAGATTAAATTTACAAGACTTTTTATTTCTTTTATAAATAATTACATTGATAAGTAGTATTAGTTTGTGTATTTCACTGAGTATAAGATAAAACTCTCTTATTAACTCATTCCTATTTTAACTCTTCTAAAAAATCTTCTAGAAAATTATAAGCACAATTACTTTATTTTTTATGCTAATTATTTTTCTTTTCATAAATATAAAAATTAATTAATTATATACTCTTTCACCCAACTCAACTAAGAATATTAAAAAGAAAATCAAAATTACTACAATAAAAAGGAGTATATATTTTAACGAACAACCATAATTTAAATTACTTTTGTATTTTGTAAGTTTCAATTTAATTTTATAATTATTCACCTTTAAATATATGTGATTTCCATAATATTTAGATTCATATTGGATATATAATTATTTTCTCTTTAATTGAATTTTTCATTTAATTTATTAGGTTTAATCCAAAATTAGAATCTAAAATATATTATTTTTCTATCTTGGTATTTAAACATTTTTTAGCTCATTAGTGGTACCTAAATTATTTTTCCCTGAAGTTGATATTTTTGTTAGTCTAACCGTTAAATCTATTTTAAAAATAACTTAACCCACCAATCAATACTTAAAATATACCATTTTTTTCCTGAGTTACATCTTTTTTTTATAGGTGGTACTTAAACTATTATTTTGTTACTACTTTTACACCATTAAAATATATCTATTAAAAAATTCTAACCAATAATAAACCACCACATCATATAAACTTCCAAAATATTTAAAAAAAAATTATTTTCTTTTACATTATTTCTCTTTGTTTTTTTCTTTCTTCATAATATATGGCAATACCAACAATGCTCAACATTTGCCTCATGAGATCTAGACATTAATAATTAATTCTGTTTTTGAACTTTATTGCCTGCTTGCTCAATCTGATAGGATTAAAAAAATTATTTCATTAATCAAAACTAATGTTAAAACCCAACCAATCAATTGGACCGAGAACCAATCGAGGTACTAGCTCATGGATAGGGTTAAACTGATTGACTTGTGAACTAATACAGACTGATTGAACCAAACTAAAAAAATCAATTAAACTGATTTTCTCTAATTTTTAACTTTTATAAATTTTTAATAATTTATTTAATCGAACCAGACAAATTGATCAAACCAAGAATCGGTGGCATAACTAGTTTGATCATTGATCTAATTCTAAAGAAAGAAAAAACAAAGGAAAAAATACTGTCTTTTTTTTGTCATATGACAATTTTAATTGGTTCTATTTTTTAATAGACTTAACAATTTAACTGATAATTGAACTAATATAGGTACCAACTTGAGAAAAAATAATTTATATACCAAAATGGGAAAAAAATGCATAGTTTAAGTACCAATTTGTGGGTTAAGCTTTTTTTTCCTAAATAGACTTAACAATTTAACTAACAAAAGTACCAACTTGAGGAAAAAAATAGTTTAGGTATCACTTGTGATAAAAAAAAAGTTTAGGTACCAAGATGGAAAAAATAGTATAGTTTAGGTACGAATTTGTGAGTTAAGCCTATATATTATATATAATCAAGTACACATTTTAAAACGACATAATGACTTTTTTTGCCCTCCGACTTTACAAAAAGGTCACTTTAGCCCTCTATTTAATTTTTTTTAACCTTTAAACTTACTTTTTTTTCTGTCAAATCACCTCAAAATATATGAAAAAACTAATATTTATTAACTTTGCTAATGTGGCATACACATGGATCGCCACTTGTATGCCATGTCGAATTTTTTAATTTTAAATTTTTTATATTTTTATACTTTTAAATAAATTTAATGATTTTCTATTTAAAAATAATTTTGAGTTTTAAAAATTTAAAAAATTAATTAAATGTTGACGTGTTATCCACATGTATACCATGTAGTGAAATTAAAAAATATTAACTTTCATTTTGAGGTGAATTGACAAAAAATATAAATTTAAAAGCTAAGAAAATAAAAATAATAAAATGAAAGATTAAAATAACTTTTTTATTGGATCATGGAATATATCATTATGCTTTAAAAAGCAACTTAATGTTTAATTATAATATTGCGACTTTAATCTATTAACACTTAATTGTTTTCTAAAAAGTTAAAACATAGTTATTTTTAGTACACTTAAAACATAGTTAATTAAATAACTAAAATATTTAACTTAAATAAATTAGATTATATGGATGATATTTTGTTTAAAATAAATTAGATAAATATTTTAGATAATTACAATTTTAAAAATTGAATAGACATTTAATTAAATAAAAATAATTAGATAATTTATCCATTTGATTTATTTATATATTATTTATATTATTATTTATTTTAAACTTTAATTTTAACTCAATTTTAAAAATAAAATTATCCGAGTCATCTATAAATTATTAAAAGAATTCCAAAATTTTAAAGGGTTTTACTTTTTTTTCTTTGTTTTTTTAGATTTTTTCTACTAGTTTGTTTAGCTCTGTTTGACCACCATCTCTCAACATGAAGCTAAGCTTCATGTAGGGACCTTCGTCTAATGCCTTCCCAAAGTCCATTGAACGCATCCATTAAAATGCTTAATGATAAATAAATAAGGCAGGCAGTCATGGAAATGGAGCGAGTTATTGTTTTTGAGATATATTGAAGTGTTGATGTGAGTTGGGGGGTTTTGATTGTTGATGTGAGCAGGCAATGTCATATGCAAAACTAGCTGGACTTCAACCAATCTATGGGCTCTGTAAGTTACCATCAATTCATATTCTTCAGGATTTCTTTTTATATATGCCATGCCTTCACCAATCCTTTTTCATTCAACTATTCTTTACCACAATCAAATCACTTTATATGGTTTATTTTTACAAAATTACTGAGTGTAGGACCTCTTCACAACTCCCATATGCAATATTCTCTATAAAAAAACATACTTACAAGACAAAGCTAAAACTATACATTAATGGAATTAATGACATTATAATGTGAACCCCATTTAAAGAAGAAAAAAGCCTACACTTGAGTTTAAACGTTTGATTGTTGTCTTTTTAAACATTGCAACTTGGATTACAGCCATTTAGTTTAAATCTTTTTCACAAGATATGTATTGTGGTTTTGGGCATGCAGACTCTGGATTTGTGCCAATTTTTATCTATGCCATATTTGGGTCATCACGGCAGATTTCAATCGGTCCCGCTGCATTGACTTCCCTCCTCGTCTCCAACGTGTTAGGTAAAATTGTTGATTCATCAGATGCATTATACACAGAACTCGCTATAGTGTTGACTTTGATGGTTGGGATCTTGGAGTGCATAATGGGGCTATTGAGGTAGTAATCATTCCTTTTCTCATCTAAATTTTGCTTTTGCTTATGCTAGTGATTAATAATTTAAGAATCATGCAAGTTAGTGTGTATCTGAGTTAATAAAATTCAGGTGTGGGTATCGGATATTGTGCACGAGCATGTTCACGTTTTCCCAAGATTTCTATGCATTTAGAGAGCCTTTGGGACTTAATATTCTGTACCTACGTTTGAATATGTGTTAGTCATAGATGTAGTTGGAGCAACATGAAAATTTGTCTCAGCTAGCTCAAATAGTTATCAACCAGTTGAATATTCCTACCGAAAGTTTGCTTTTCTTAGCAACAAAGTGCTACAAAGTTATGTAGCTCTGACGTTGTTGGACATAGATATGGGATATAATCCTCCATGAACTCTCAAATACATGAAAAACATAAAAAGTTAAAACATACTAAGATTAGATACATGCTTGTATATGACACTCACATCATAGTCCGAGTAGCATAGGATGAGTTTATGCTACTTCTATCACACAAAGAAAAGAACTAGTGTATCTAATAATCTAGGACCTTTTTCTGCATTATCTTACAGTCAGATCTTCCAGTCTTAGGAAAACTTTAATATACTTTTCCCACTTTGGTCAGGCTTGGATGGCTTATTCGTTTCATTAGTCATTCTGTGATTTCTGGGTTCACAACAGCTTCAGCCATTGTAATTGGTTTGTCTCAAGCAAAATACTTTCTGGGGTATGAAATTGATCGAAGCAGTGAGATTGTGCCAATAATCAAGAGCATAATATCTGGAGCTGATAAGGTTTGTCTTTACATGCCTAAATGGTATTAAATTTACAGTATTATATTTGTATGTTATTGATACGTTCATTAAAGAAGGCATAATCCTTAGCACTAGAATTTAAAATCATCTACTTCTTAAATGTATAATTGACATATTCCTTTGCATTGTTTATTGTAATTGGAGGAAACATCCATGTATTTTTCCTTCAACTTTGCCAAGTGTTTTGCTCTGCTTTCATTTGTTTAACCACAACCGGTGTTCTCATTCTGTAGTTCTCATGGCCCCCTTTTGTAATGGGATCTATAATTCTGGCGATACTTCAGACCATGAAGCATTTGGTACCAACTCTTTATCTCTCTCCCTCCTACACTCCCCCTAAATTGGTAATAAATTCTATGATTCATGTGTAGGGAAAATCAAGGAAGCATTTAAAGTTCTTACGAGCTATGGGTCCCCTGACAGCGGTCATTCTTGGCACAAGTAGTGCCAAGATATATCATCCATCATCTATTACATTGGTGAGAATGATGTGAACTAACATGCTGCTTATTGTTGGATGTTAAATCAAGCAACATAGTCACAACAACACTATATCTTAGTCAAATGATAAATAATGTTGTGATGTTGTTGATTTAGGTTGGAGACATACCTCAAGGCCTTCCCAGCTTTTCCATCCCTAAAGGTTTTAAGCATGCAAAGTCCTTAATTCCAACTACACTTGTCATTACTGGTGTAGCCATCTTGGTAACAAATTACATGAATCATTCTCCTAACAGGAATAAATATATACATGCTTCCAATTCGAATTGTGACTACTAATGGTATCTTTTGAATCTCAGGAATCCGTTGGAATTGCCAAAGCATTGGCAGCAAAAAATGGGTACGAGCTGGATTCAAATCAAGAGGTATATACTGTAAAAATGTTGTACAACTCCCTCTATACTTGCTGTTATAATGATTAACCTTTTTTCTTCTCCAATTTCAATCATTCACATTCCTCTACACTATGTTTCTTTAAATCTTCATGTTGCTTGACCCATATATGGTTTAATCATGTGCTTAATTTTGTTTACATTTCGGGAAGGTAGTAATGAACTTTGATTCTTTGTCAACAGTTGTTTGGTCTTGGGGCTGCAAATGTGTTGGGGTCATTCTTTTCAGCATACCCCACAACAGGTGAGAGTTCTTCCCAATGTACTCTAAAGTTATCTCTTGATTCAGTGTTAGATTGTTCAACTCTATTCTTAAGAATGTTGTGTACCGAAACGTTGGAAACTCAAGTTAGTTGAACATTTTGTTGTGCATTTCATGTAGGTTCTTTCTCGAGATCAGCTGTGAATCATGAGAATGGGGCAAAAACCGGCTTAGCTGGAGTTATAACAGGAATCGTAATGTGTTGTGCACTTTTATTCTTGACTCCAGTATTTGAGTACATACCACTGGTAAGTTCTTAAGTTAGCACGTTTGGTTTAATTATTCTTATCATTTCCATTTGCGTGCTTCTTATATTATTTCTTTCTCACCACCTGAATTTGCTCATGTATTGTTGTTATGTCACTCGAACTTGGATGTGAGTCAGATAAGAGTAAGTGCTTGAAATGGGTATACTCCATTTGTTTCGCCTTTTTCCAAGTATTTAGAGGGTCGTATTTCCATACCCATGTTAGAAAATGTGTCCAAGACAGATACTTTGAGAAAAATTTAGAGTTGAAGCAACATAGGTTTATTGAGGGATCTATGGACTCAAATGTTGGATTTGATTGTTTGTTGTGTATGGCTAGATTTCCTGTTAGCATCTAGAAGAGTTACTACTAGGAATGCTAACTATGGGTCCTCTGCAGTGTGCTCTGGCTGCTATAGTAATCTCTGCAGTGATAAGCCTGGTAAGTAAGAGACAAGCCTGTGTTGGAACATTTTTCAAACCAGATTAGCAACATATGAAATCAACCAGAATTAAAAAGTAAACGACATGTAAAATCGGATATTTGGTTGAACATTTGTTTCTTTTTTGCATTTTAATGATTTTAGGTGGATTATGAAGAAGCAATTTTCTTATGGCGTGTAGGCAAGAAAGATTTTCTTCTTTGGACCATTACAGCTATTACAACATTGTTTTTCGGAATTGAGATTGGTGTCCTTATTGGGGTAACTACTTTAAAACATGTTGTTCCAATTTTTCCTTTTATGCAATATTCATATCCGACATATATTCAAACATGATTATAAAGACATGATCCTCCAAGGATACTTTTAATTTTAACATTTCAGGTAGGTTTTTCACTTGCCTTTGTCATTCATGAATCAGCCAATCCTCATATCGGTAAGTGGATGTCACCTAATCCATACTAGTTTCCAAGATTCATATCCCAGCCCGAGTAACATGTATCGTTTCTCCACTGGCACTGCAGCTGTGTTGGGGCGCCTTCCTGGCACCACAGTTTACAGGAACATTCAGCAGTATCCAGAAGCATATACTTACAACGGAATCGTAATTGTTCGTATTGATTCACCTATCTATTTTGCAAACACAAGTTACATCAAAGACAGGTGAAGGTTCAAACTTTCTTCATTAAAATAAAACAGCCTTTGGTATCTTGCATCTGTAAATTTTCTGTTGCTCAATTCTAGAGTGTACGTTCGTGATTTCTCAATTTGAGAAAACTTTATTGTCTGTCAGATTGCGAGAATACGAAATCGTGGTTGATAAATTGACGAGACGTGGACCACAAGTCGGAAGAATATATTTTGTGGTTTTGGAAATGTCACGTAAGTATATTTCATTCCAACAACAATATTCATCACGTTCAAAGATTCATAACTGCATGAGCCAACTAAACTACTTTTGGAGTTGAGAGAGGGCAGTTTCTTATAAGAAAAATGTTGCCTTTGATTCCACTGCAGCTGTTACATACATAGACACTGGTGCAGTCCAAGCTCTGAAAGAATTACACCATGAATATAAATCACGGCACATCCAGATAGCCATCTCCAATCCGAATAGGAATGTTCTGTTGATGTTATCGAAATCTGGTGTCGTAGAGTTGATAGGCAAGGAATGGTACTTTGTGAGAGTGCATGATGCAGTCCAAGTATGCCTCCAACATGTTGAGAGAATAAAAGAAGATCACATGGCATCTGGATCAGATTCATCACCTGAAGAAACAGAATCAAGTCTCTTCAAGTCATTACTGAAACAAAGAGGAGAGGATTCATCAGTTGCAGAGCTTGAATCAGGTACTAATAACAAACCTTCCGATTTGAAACACAGTGACCCTTTATCGGAGCCATTATTGTTCCAAAAATCTTGAATTTTCCGAATCAAAAAACCATTTTTTATTTCCTACATTCCATTTCTGATTCAGACCTACTGTTCAATCGTTCTAGCTGTAAAGGCCGATTGTTTATTTATAACTTGTTGGAAAGAAGTAAAAGAAAGGGTTGATTGATTCCGTTGCAAGCAAAAGTTCGCTTGTTGTAAAAGGTAATGCAATTAGGGACAAGAACTAATGAGGAATCTCGATGGTTGTTTCAAACTTTTGTAATTAAATTTGATAATTTGTATATTCATATATTTTGGTATGTTAGGATTATATTTAAGATATTTTATATTTATAACAAATAAACTTTAATATTTATATTTATACTTGTTATAAAGTCCTTAACGAGATGTGTTACAACTAGGTACTAACTAGATAAAAGACGAAAATATCCTAATTTTACAAAGTAAATTATATCACGTTGAGGGTATTTTTATTATTTTATATAGAATAATTGAAAAATATACCCACATAATAGAATTTGAACCCATACTTCTTTAGTTTTTCACATTTATATTTTACCATTTAACTAAAACCTCATTTATTTAGGGTGGTAAATGAACAGAGCGTTCGATGAACAGTTCGATTTTTGTTCTTTTATGTTTGTCTATTAAGCTAAATAAACGAACATGAACAAGATTTTGAGGCTCGTTTATCAAACGAACCGAACACGAACAAAGCTTGTTCAGTTTATTTATGTTCAAGAACAAACTTGCTGTAACACCCTATACTCGACCCGATCAGTTAACAACTACAATCTTTCAGTTAACAAACAAGCAATCATACATGTAATCCAATGTTAACCAAACTTAAAATATAATAAAAAATAATTTTTGGGTCTTACACGAGTTAACGAAAGTTCAATACCGGGGTCGAGCTAGAACTAAATTGCAAAATTTTCAAATTACAACAATTGGTTATCATGATATCCTAGGCTGAGTATCGCAATCCCAAAGACAGTAGCCCAACTTCAAATCATTAGATGGGTATCGCGATATCCAGGGTTTGGTATTGCGATTTTGAAGACAGTAGCCAAGTTTTCCAACTTGAGGACCAAACTGTAAGGTGTAAAAAAAATAGATCAAGACTGATATCGCGATATGAGGGTACGATATGGCGATACCAAAGACAAACCACTAGGTCCCTGATATTGGAAAAAATGTAAACTTTCAAAACTTGCAAATTGTCAAAGTACAATCATATACACTCTCCTCTCTCTCTCTCTTTCTATATATATATATATATATATATATTTAGCTATTACAAACAACAAATCAACACCAATTTAGATGCCTCCAAAACTTAAAACACACTAGGTTAATGCCCTATTCTTTTCTAAACCAATAACCAAATAAATTCATTCAAAACCTATACATCCATATCTATAAACAACTAAAATCATCAAACTTTACCTAATGCATTTCATCTAACTCATTCCTACCATTACCTATTTTACCAAGTTTTATATATAATTGCATCATCCATACCATTTCAACCTACCATTAGTTCCACTACAATATTTACATATATATATATATATATATATAACCAAAATTGATACATTAACCATTAGACACCAAGTGCATTTACATAGGTTTTTATACTAATTTGACTCTAATTTCGAGTTTAAGATCTTATCTGGATACTGAAGTTGATGCTTGGTGTTTCGCCTTATACCTAACCTGTGCACGAAAAATAAAACCGTACGTTGAGTGATAAACTTAGTGATATTTCTATAATTCAAATAAAATAACAGATGAAATAATCAATTGCATGCAATGTCTATATTAATACCATTAGTCAATTCAATGTATTATATAATTAGTTGATTCTATTCATCTTACATGTATATTCCATACTAATATTACAATGCTTAATGAATTGCATGTAGATCTAACTTGTAACAAATAATTATGCAACCTTTCATTTTCTAGTCAAATGATGTATTCCAAATCTTACCGAATTGGCTTATTGACTCATTAACCATTTTGCCTAATCTTTTACATATCTCGACATTTAACGTTGTATACAAATGTCTGCAACCTAACTTATTAGCATATAATCAATCTCAATCATCATTCAACCTATTTGTAACATATATGTATATTGTTATTCCCCTTTTAACTTGACTTGAACTCAAATGGATACACAAATTCAACTAACACATCGATTTGCCATCTAGTGCCTCATTGAAATGTCCGAAATAAAGAAATTTCGCCCATTGCTCATCGATTTAACCGAAATAATAATTATGCCCAACACTTGTCGAAATTTTGGAAAGAAAAACGAGTCCAACACTCATCAACATATAGTTGAAATAACCCATACTCAAACTATCCAATGACATGCCAACTATATCCGACTTTGTCCGAACAAATAATAGGGTAACTAATTATCCAATTCATAATATAGCTCAATTTACATTTCATCATTTTTAATTTATCAACCAATTCACTAATTTATATATAACATAACATGAGCTAACCCAATTTCAAGCCAATTTCACATTTTCATCAAGTTACACTATTTTCAATTTAGTCATCTATCTCGATAATCAGTCAATATCGTATCAATTCAATTCAATTCAATTAAATATTTTCAACTCAACTCAGTATCATGACATGCAAAAAAATAATACACATGCAACAATTAAAATGATTCGAATAATAGAAATACAAATCGAACACTCGAGTTACTCGTCGTTAGTTCTAGCCTTTCATTTCCCTCTCGACCGTCTTTAGCTGCGTATAATAATCCGACAATACATAATATTAAATTCCAGCTCAAATCAATATCAATTGCAAAGTCACACTTATTTTATAAATTATTCAATTTAGTCCCTAAATTCAAGATTAACCTAAATTTCAATTTAAAGTTCCAAATTGAAATATGATTTCACTATTACCCATTAGTGACATCCTATTTCTTACTCCTACTGTTAATATTACATTTTATTCACTTTAGTCTCTAATTTGCAAAATTATCAATTTAACTTTACAATTTAGCTCTTTTTCACATCTAAGCTTAAAATCTATCAATTTAACACCTAAAACTTTAATAAATCAACAATGAAAACTTCCTAAAACTTTAACAGTTTCACAAATTGATACATGGGCTAGCTAGATTAAACTCCCATGATCTCAAAAATATAAAATTACAAGAAAAAAGACTAAATTGAACTAATCAATTTGTCGTCAAAAGTTTGAAACCTTAGGCCGATTTCATGGCTTCTTCTTCTTGCAATTTCGGGGAAAGGATGAGGAAGGAAATGCTCTCTTTCCATCCACATTGTTTTGTTTTTGTTAAAAACACATTTTATACTTTTTTTAATTTAATTAAAATTTTAACATTAATAGTATTTAAAAACATGTTACCGTCCACCAACATAAGTTAAAATAGACATATATATATATATATATATATATATATATATATTATTTTAATCCTTTTGTTAATTGTAAATTTAAGTCCTTAATCCTTTTACTAATTAAAATTTATACTGATTGGTTTTTACAATTAGCCTTTGGGCCTTAATTAATCACAATTTCGCTAAATTACTTATCCAAAATTCAATTCACCTGTATAATAACTATGTAAATATTTCTATTAAATATTTATGGGTTCGGTTTACGGAAACGGGATCTCAAAATCGTATTTTCTGACACCACTTAAAACCGGGTCATTACACTTATATTTGTTTGAAACTCGTTTAATAAATCATTTAAAGCTCGTTTATTGTTCCACTAATATATATTAGTAAAATTATTATAGTTTGTGTTTTTATTTATAATATAATTATTAATATTTATATTTGACTATTTTATCTAAAAATTATATATGTTTATTTATTATTTGTTTGTTTATTATTCATGAACATTGTTCGTGAATATTTTCTTTAGTGTTCATGAACATGTTCATTTAACTTAAACAAATGAAAAAGAACATACATAATTTTAAATAAACGAATACAAACAAAGATTTTGAAATTCTTAATGAACATGGCAAGCTTAAAAACAAAGAAACAAACATGAACATAAGTCTATTCGTTCAAGCTCGGTTCATTTATAACCGTACATTTATTATTTTTATTAACTTTTTTACAAATATATTTGTTACACAATTTTATTTTTCACCCGCATCGTGTGTCATAATCTAATATTATATAATATTATATGTTGACACCATTTTTTTGGATGAAAAACGGGGTCGACTTGGGTTTTGACGAAAACGGATAAAACGGGAGTCGCCACCAATCCTTTTTGATGAGGTGTGATTGGATCACCTTGAAAACTGGTTGTTTTTAATAAACGATTTTGTTTTTTATTAAAACAACAATTTTGGTCCATGAAATCCAAAAAAAATGGGTTCGGGAGTCGGTTACGCACGAGGAAGGATTAGCACCCTCGATACGCCCAAAATTGGTACCTAGTTGATTACTTAATGTTTTAGTGTCGAAAAGCTGAAAACTTTAAAGAAATTCAAAATACGATCCTTAAAAAAATTTCGAATGGCATGGATTAAAATTCAAGAGGATATTCAGCAATTTGGCTAAACGTGAAATCAAACCCAGCACCTTAGGGCACGTTTCTCAAATTTCCAAACGCAAAACATTGCCTTATTTTTGAAAAGTTTTTTGAAAAGGATATTTAGCTATTTGGTCGAACGAGAAATCGAAACCCAGTACCTTAGGGCACATTCCTCGAATTTCCAAACGTAAAATATTGCCTTATTTTGAAAATTTTTGAAAAGGTATTAAGTCATTTGGTGGAACGAGAAATCGAAACCCAGTACCTTAGGGCACGTTCCTCGAATTTCCAAACGCAAAATATTGCCTTATTTTGAAAATTTTTGAAAATGATATTAAGTCATTTGGTGGAACGAGAAATCGAAACCCAGTACCTTAGGGCACGTTCCTCGAATTTCCAAACGCAAAATATTGCCTTATTTTGAAATATTTTCCTTTTTAAAAAAAAAGAAAACATGATATTCACGTGCATGATGGAATAATAAACATGATTATGTAAAAAAAATGAACAAAACGAATGATAAATCAATCATACATTCCATAGCAAATAAATAAATAAATAAACTAAAGCATAAAAATGGGCATATAAATAAATACATAAGTGAACATAAAAATAAAGGAAAATATATGAAAATTATAAAATATGAAAAATATGTACGTACATATAAAGGGAAAAATGTATGTATATACATAAAATTATGTAAATATGAAAAAAATATAAATTATAAGATATAAAATAAAAGTATTTACATGTATATGTATGTAGATCATAAAATACAAAGATATATAGAATATAAATATGTACGTAAATTTATAAAAACATGAAAAATATATGTATATATGCATTATAAAATATATATATATATAAGTAAATATGTGCATATACGTATATAATTATCATAAAATATAAAAAGTATGTATATAAGTATATATAAAAAATAAAAAAAATGTTCCTATATATATAAAAGCAATAATAATAATAATAATAACACTAAAATAATTAATTAAACGATAAATTTGCTAAAAACGGACTAAATCGAAAAAAACAAAAAAACTGGGCGAATTCGAAATAAAAAAAACAAAAACGGGATTAAATTGCAACTCGCGCCAAACAGAGAGGGACCAGACGGGTAAATAGACCGGAGCCCTCAAAACGCATCGCAGCAAGGAGGATCAATTTGAAACATGAAAGAAATTTCAAGATCAAATTAAAAAAAGAAACTTAATTGTAAAATAGTTAAAATGCGGAAGGGCCGAAATCACAAATAGACCCTCAGGTACAAAAACACGCGGACCTTCATTGGGTCGGGTCGGCCTGATCCGTGTCAAAACGACGCCGTTTTTGGACTATGGTGCTAGCCCTAAACGACGCCGTTTAGGGTGTCTATTTAAGCCGCCTTTTTTTTTATTTTTCATTCTCCTTTGTTTTAAACAAAAAAAACATCCAAAATACTCTCCCCACCCCTCTTTTCTCCGGCCAAAGTCCTCGCCATGGCCACCATGCTTGGTCATGGATTATCGGCCATGCCACCACCGTAGGGCGTGGTCGGAAGGCGAAAGGTCGGTTTTTTTTAAACCCCTTTTCAAAAGCCTTTCGAAGATCGGGTTTTAAAGACCCTAAGGCCGAGAAAGAGAACCCCAAAAGTCGTCATCCTCGTCCGTTCTCAGTGACTCGGATTCCGGCGACGCCACAACAACGACGGCTCAGGTAGGTTTCGTTTATTACTTTTTTTATTTTATTAAATGTGAAAGAAAAGAAAGAGCAAGAACAGATCCGAATCGAAGAGAAAAAGACTAAAAATATCACCTTTCAAACTGATTTTCTTTTCTATTTCTTCAATCTTTTTTTTTTCAGAACCCCTTTACAAAGATTTTTTTTGTTGGCTTTATAGCCGATTTACATGAATTTTTTTGTCTATTTTACTTGCTGATGTTTTCTTTCTGTCATTGCAGGCATGGGCGCATGTGGGTGGAGGTGACAGTGGCAGTTGGCGGTGGTTGCTGGCAGAGCAGGTGGGCAGAAAACCAAAGGTCAGAAGACCCTAGGAGCGGCGCCTAGGGTTCTTCTGTTTTCTGCTAGATTTTTCCTTGTTTTGGGTCTAGTGGGCTGCTAGGGTTTTGGTTATTGGGCTGGTTTTTGTTTTGTTGGTATGGGCCGGGCGAAATTGGGCTTGTACATTATATATATATTAAACATTTGTTGTTTTATATCTTTTTATAAAAAAATATATACAAACTCAAACCTTTATTACTTTTAAAATTTGTACTTTTATCATTGAATCAAACCTTTCTTTTATTCTTTTATCACATAATCATGTTATGTATAATGTTGATGAGCAGAACTACTTTGTTGGTTCAGAACCAACCCAATTATTATTTTTCTCTATTTTTTAAAGTACATTTTAATTCATAATTCATGTCATATATAATATTAATGCATTTGTGTATTCGTATCAAATTTCTCTTCTTTTAATTGTTTGTCCAAAATTACCAAACCTAGATAGATGGATCGTTAATGGCTCAAAGTCTTGTATCAAGGCTTGGGGATGGATTGCTTGGTGCATGCTGGTAGAACAGGATTCAGATTTTGGACTCTAAACACTTACCAATTACTTAGTAGCATTGACACTCATAGATCCCTCACATTTTATTACATCACCATCCCTCACATTTTATTACATCACTCATACTCTTCAAACACCTCACTGTTTCCAGTTTGTTCATGCATTCACCTTAGGTGCCCACCCGGCGATCACGTATTCCTTAGCAGCCCGCGTTTTCACGAACGATTCACGACTGAATATCGACTGCAACGTATAAGATACAGAATTAGCTTCGACTTTCTTGTAATATACCCCAATAAAAGAAAGGAGAATAAATTGCAAAAAACGGTGATTATAGTAGTTGAATACCTTCATGTAATTGCGGACATTAGTCAAGCTTTCCGGAACAGTCCATTTCTTGAAATGGCCAAGAGCAACCTCAAGATGGTAAAGTTTTGGTCCCAAAGCTAAATCAACTGCACTTATCTTTTCCCCAGCAATGAATGGGCCCTGTTATATACCCCCAATAAATTAGGGTATGCTTGAAGCATTGTAAAAAAAAAAACTATTACCTTTTTAACTCCACTACTCATGTTTTGACATGTATTTCAAAATGAGTACGGAAATATGATTCTCCAAATATATGAAAATTTTATCGTGTCTGACACATACTCAGCTCCGAGTCCAACTAACATACATAAAAGATAAGATAATCTTGCATGTTACTCCGGCTCTTCATTGTCAGACATGAGACATGAGGCGTGATCCTCCAAATATATAAAAAAAAAAAAATTGAAAATATTCATATCAAACATATACCCAAATCCGAAGCCAAGTAAAACCCCAAATTTATAATCACTTACATGTGCCTTAAGATGTTCATCTAATGCCTTGAGTTCATTAAGCAAAGCCTGCTCAGATCCATCATTAGCGTCTTTGCTCTTCAAAAATGTGACAAAAGTTCCAAATATGTTTGATCCACTGCAGTTTCAATTGAGAAGTTAATAAGGTTAAAAACCCAACCCATCAAACTTTAGGTTTCTTTGAACTGATTTGATCAAAATATCTAAAAGAAGTAATTTTAGTATTAAGTCATACACATAACAAAATGTTTATTTGACTTGTTGGTAAAATCTTTTTTTAGCCTAAAGCATTGTTTTGGTTTGCTATCCAACCTGAGTTCGAGATAACATATAACAATTGATTTGAGAGTAAAAAAGAGTTAAAAGAAGGCAAGAGAGAGCTTACACAGAGGCAAATTGAGGAGGGGTTTTGAGACAAGGCTGAGGGTATTTTTCTTCAAGGATTCCAACAATTACATCAGAATCAGCCACCCATTTGTCATCAAACTTCACCACTGGTACTTTCCCTTCTGGACTTATCTCCAAAAACCTATCCAAAATCATTTCACACTTTTCATAACCCATTTGCTTAAAAACTTTCAACTAACCCCATCACTAAAAGAAGCCAAATCTATAACACTTGTGCAATCAAAATCATAAATTTACACCAACCCATTTGCTTAAACACTTGGAATAACCCATCAACACCAAAACAAGAGATCAACTTTCACATTTTAACATAAAAAAAGTTTACATCTTTTAGTATCTAACACAAAATACCATTGAGGTTTGTCACTGATATTGATAAGGTGCATGTTGTAGGAAATCTTCTTTTCCTCCAAAGTAAGAAGAGCTCTCTGGGAGAATGGACCTGGAACAAGAAACCATTAAGAAAATGCAAAAAGCAACTCCAACCCATAAATAGAATCACCCCAAGAATGACGAATTTGACAATGAAAGGTGACAAGAGAGAGAGAGAGCATACAGTCTCCAAGAACATTAGGGGCACCAACAGCAGCCTTGACACAGATCTCCAAAGCCATCTTTTTTTTCCTTTGAGCTTTCTGGGTTTGATAGTTGAGATGAAGTAGGTAGCACTGGAATGAAATGCCAGTTGAAGATGGCTAGTAACTGGCAAATTTAAAGCAGGAGTTGAGCTCTGTTAACACCAAATTTATGGCAGTGGGACCAAGATTTCATGTTTTTTTCTTTATTTTTTTAATATATTAAAATTCGTGGCTGTCATTTTAACCATGTTTTTTCTTCCTGAATTCTCCTGAGAGTATAATATGCATTTTGACTGTATTTAACATGTTTAGTACTTTAATGTCAGGTTTATTTAATTTGGGTTGGCATTTGGGACTAAATTATTATGCCTCTAAAAAGTATCTTTATTCGATCCCTCTTTTTTTTCAATTTGTTGGGGTCAAATATTTATTCCATCACTGAAAGAGAGAAAAGGTATATATCTTCCGAATAAGATATCATGTTTAGTACAATAATGAACATTGTCATGATCTTTCTTTAGCTCCAGGTCCACAATCCACAATCATATTTTCTTCTTTGTAAGAATTGGTATAAATAGTACCTTCTTTTGGACTATCTTGATCTTTTTAACTAGTGTGGACATGGGCATAGCAAATATTTATCAAACTTTTCTAAATCTTTAAAACAAATTCAAAATGAAACTGCAAAATAAAATTTTAGCATCATTGCATTTCTAGTCTATATTAGATACAAAACACACACTCTCCAATGACATGAGTGTTGAAATTAAGCATTACCGGAGGTTTTTCATTTCTGTATTGTAAAAATAATTAAACCCAAAATAAGTTTTTCTAAAGTTATTTCTCAGAATATTTAGAGTTGATTTATACTCATGGATGTCGAATTTTGTAATATGTAATGTGTTATCAACTTTTCGATCCTATTGAAATCATGTCAACGATTATGGAATGATTAAAGTTATCTAATTTAATTTTGTAATTGGCATGGATAATATTTAAACAGAACTCAACATTCAAAGCAGTTAAGGTATTCATAAATTTTAAAATCGTAATTTGTATATATGATTATTTAAAGAGAAAACAAGAATTTAAATTGACATCACCATTCATGAGTGTCAAGATCCTTTTAAAACTCTTAATCGAACCTAACACTAAAAACTACAAATAACCTATCCAACTTGTTAGCTTTTCATAGAAAACCCAAAACATTTATCTTTTACGTACATACATACATACATACATACATACATACATACATACATACATAAGATTTTCTAAATCGAAATTCCTAATCATACCATAATGGTTTCCCCCTTATTGAGATCGGAAGAAGGATATGTTGCTCAGAATGCATTAACAATAGAGGATTCTTTAGTTGCTCAATATCATAGTAATATGGGAGTAGATACACTTGGAAACAAAATCATTGGTCACTTAATTGTCATCGATTTTGATCATGCTAGCCAAATTGAGAATGTTACTTTCGTTCCAACATTCATCTCCTCTTTGGTTGAGTGATGGAGCCTCGAAACCCATATGTTTCATCTCCCATGTAATGAACCTACAATAACACTAAAAGATGCAGTGTTACTAATAGTCCTTCCAATGGATGGGAGTCCAATAATTGAAATTTCTGAGTACAACCTAGGGGAGTCCTTTTTCGAGCATTGAAAATAAGTGTCAACTTTACGTCTGATTTCTCTAGCTTCAAATTAAGTAGATATGGTAGAAGAGTCAGTTCAAGCATCTCCTAGCGAATCCAACACTTAAAGATATTGAACATCATGCTAGAGTTGACATTCTTCGATTAATCAGAGGTAAGCTAATGCCAAAAAATTTTAGCAATTTAGTTCATACAATGTATCTTCCGTTGTTATATGATTTCAAAATGGCTGGCACATACAATTAGGGGTTTGTCATTTTGGCATGCCTATATAAGGTGCTATGTAAGAGGTGTAGAGCATGGAACAAGAAAATAAATGGTTGCTTTATGATTTTACAATCATAGGATGGTATCAACTTCCATCACCACCCCACACTAGTATACTTCCTATTGGATCTGGTGCCCTAAGTTTAGTATATTTGTTTGTAAACTTGTAATTTTTTAACAAATTGGTTAGTAAAATAATTCATGGATTACATTAATGTACTTTTTTTTATAATTTCCTAATATGGTTTTTGCATACAATATAAATAGAAGCAAATATTTGTTCACTTATTGTCTAACATTTAAACTAATACTAAGCGGTATTATATGGTTAGATCGTAATACAGAAAGATAAATTATATTAGTAGACAAACCAAAACATGCCCTTAGCTTAATAAAAAATGAGCAAATCGATTGAAAGACTAATATATTGTCTATCAACTTCAATTGGGGAGATGCCTTGTCTTGGGCATAGGAGCGGATGACTCCCAAAAGATAGAGACATAGATGTGACTGACTGGACTGATAGTACATCGGACTGGACCCAAGAAGAATAGATCATAAATCCGCTTATGAATTTATTCACTTGTGACGTCCAAAGTGTGACATACCTTAATCCTGAGTGAATGATGAACTATATATGTAACACCATTTACTAGACCAGATCGACGGGTTTGGTTACAAGATGTCACATCGTACTTATATGACTAACTTGAACAATTACAACTAAATTGTACGACTAACATGACTAAGGCAGCCAACTAAACGTTTTATAATCATACTTACCTTAATCCGAATATTGTTAGCAACAATCTTATCATATGCGACTAGCTAACTCACCAAACTAAAACCTTGCAGTTACAAATTCTTAGTTTAAGTTATTAACATGCAAACTTATGAAAAGATTAATAATAATGGCTTTACTATATTTAAACGATTACACATCATAGAATATAATATACTAGGTTCATACGTAGTTACAAAAATTTAGACCATGAGGTTCGGCCTTTAGGTCGCCCTATTATATGCATATTATAAATAAGAACACAAGTTCGCCTAAGCTTGAACCGATTTTGGCTTGATCCCTCTTCAACTCCTTATATAAACCATTACACCTGGAAAACATAAACAAGACTAAGTAAGTTCAAATGAACTTAGTGAGTTACTAATATAACATACCATTTTTGAATTTATAAGTTAGAACTTCATAGGTCTGATCTCTTTTTTGACAGCACTTGCACAATTATAGATCGTACAACTTCTTGGCATATTCTTGTCCTCCCTTGCATTGGCTCAACTTGAAAATTTATACATTTTCTGCACTGCCTCAATCCTCCATTTCTACCGCTCGTGTTATAGGCTACAATGTGGAATGATTTCTCTTTTCTATTTTCACTTATTTCATACAAGATGGTTATTACCTCTTTTTCCAATAGAACATATGTGAATTGCCTTAGCAATCTTTATTATTTTGGACTAATGAACAACAAATTAACTCCAGAAAACTCATGCATAGAGATTCATACTTGGAACATTTTTACAAGCAAATTTACACATAAGGTCTTATATACGCGAACTTGAGCTTGGCAAATACATACTCGAAGACCATACTTACGAACCTTTACATGCAAAATTTGTAATCACAGATTCATATATGTGGGTTCTTACTTGTGAATTCATTCTAAAATTATAGTCACCGCCAGACTCTTGTTTGGCGAGTAGTCATTACAGACTTTCGATTTAAAGATAGTTCTTGGAAGACTCTTACGTGGAAGAAGATCCCTGTGGTTTTGACTTGATATAATTAATTCATACAAACTCTCATAGCTTGAACATAAGAATAAGCCCATGCGATCTCTTGCTTAGTTAATAGTCCATATTGACTCTTGTGAAAGATAATCTCTTTGATCTCTTAAACTTGAAACATGAATATAAGATTAGCAGACTGTCATAGCTTGAACCATAAAGATAAATCTAGTAGACTATCATACATACAGATTCATCCAAAAATTTCATGGATGCAAACTGATACATGCGGATCCATAGACGAATATTTACATATAGATGCAGATTCATATATGTGAACTATTCCACAGAATTTCGCATGAAGTAATTCCACATATAACTTTGCCATGAAGCTTAGAGAACAAATTTCAATGGTATCAAAAACAGTGGTTCGGGACCACAACTTCAATTAGTATGTTATTTTATTTTTTTAATTAGTATCTGGATGGTCGTGGTAAAGTCATATAAAAATTTGGTACATTAATTTTATCATTTGATCATTTTAATTAGGTAAAAGGACTAAAACATAAAAGTTGCAAAAGTTTAATGTTACTAGTTAATTGTATTAAATGAGCATAATATCATGAACTGAGGGCCTTAAGTGGCAACTTGACCCTAGTTACTAAGAATGGATGGTTTAAGGTTATTTTTTATTGAAATTTGAGTTATTTATTAAAGGGAAAAATGGTAATTAATGAATAAAACATAAAATTAAGTAAAAGAAAGCCATTATCTTCATCATTTTTGGCTTTAAGTGAACTAAAACCTCTATTAAAGAATAGGCGACCATTCAGTCGAGCTTAGTTTTATTGCATGTGAGTGTTTTTCAACCCAATTTTTCATGATTTTTATGTTTTTGAGTTTTTTATAGCTTAATTTAGTTAATCCAAGAACTAAATTGTGAAACTGTCCAATATTTAGAAGTTTTTCATTGTTGATATTGAATGTTTTTTTTTTATGTTAAGTAGTTTAGTGTTAAGCTTGTTGTTGAGTTTGGATTAGTTTGAGATGTATTTTTTTTGGTTAGTTTTAAGTTTAAGGATTCATTTGTTAAAATAGGAAAGTTAGCATGAAATTCTTGGGAAAAATAAAATAAATATGGATGTATAAGGACCCTAGAAAATTCCGTTAAGCTTGGAATTGGTTTAATAGTGATAAATTTGAAGTTTTGGTTATAGGGATTAAATAGTATAAAAGGTAAAAGTTTGGGGTAAATGTATAAAATATTATTAAAGAGTTAATTACATGATTTAAAGTGTTTTAAGATGTTAAATTGGGTTAAGTGAATTGAATTATTATATCTAGATCAAGAAACGAGTAGATCGATCGATGATCGTGGGAAAGGAAAGGTTGTTGAATAGTTATCGTCAAATACCGATAGCCACTACATAGGTAAGTTAATATTATGTTATTTATGTTTATAATAAGTTTCTTATTACCTATTTAATTGAGTGACAATAATTGTTATTGATTTAGCTATTGAATGGTTAACATGATGGAAAGTTACAATTGAAATTGTGATGTATCAGTAAGTATAATAGGCCCGCGTGAACTTAGTAAATAGTCGGAATACAAATGGCATGTCATTAGGAAGAAGCAAGCATTAGGTCAGTGGTTTTATAGCAAGCTTTAAGCCGTTGTATATGTATCAGGCCTTGAGCCTAGCAGGCTTCTAGCCGGTGTACATTTATATCAGGTACTCTATACCAGTGATGTGTGACATACCAATGGTTTGAGATCCTGCATGTGTTGCAGACTCTCTGAAGCTTGTGTGAGTAGCATCGAGTATCGGTTAATGTCCTAATGTTGACTTGAATGAGTATTTCTCTTTCATGTATCCAAAGTTGATTTATTAATGTTCTCCGGGCCAAGAAATTATTTATATATTAAATCGTGATTTCATGAAATGGTGAATTTGATGGTGTGAGTATTACATGTTATGTTGTCTCGACTAATTAAGATAGGTAAATTTAATGTCATAGGGTTTTGTGCGCGCTTGTATGGGAATGATTATAGATGTTACCGAGATCCAACACAAATACATGTGACATAGGTTTAGCTCGGATGAGTAACTTAATGTCGCTTTAAAGGTTTAGCTCGGATGAGTAACTTGACATGTATTTGTGAGTAAAGTTTTAGCTTAAACAGGTAACCTGATATTAATATATTTAGCTCAGACGAGTAACCGTATGGTGTGTAGTTACCTATCTATCCAAGCTCGTTTACTAGAGTTCATCGGGCTAAACAGTTAATGTGAAAATGAAAGATTGAAATGAAGTGATATGAGCTTGAAGTTTAAATGGATAAATGTTGAATTGAGCATGAGGATGAGCATGATATTGAAATATCGACTTTAACATGAATTGGTTTATTATATAATTGAGATATTATGTGGTTTTGACTATAAGTTAAAGCTCACCTTGTTGTTGTTTTGAATTGCCATGTTTAGCCAAACTATGCCAAGTTATGCTAGCTTATTTTATTTAGATAAAAGATAAGGTAGGTTTTGCTTAATGCCTATGAATTTACTTAGCATTCTATATTCTTACCTAGTTGTTTTTCTTTTTCCTTGTAGATTGTCACCTTGCAAAACACGTTAAGTCAGATCACCTCGAAGCTCACACTATCCTATCATCGAATTGGTAACATTTTGGTTATTTTGAATCTAAGATTGTGACATGTATATAAGTGATTGGGTGTATCTTGGTTTGTGAATGTTTGCAACTTGTGGCAAGTTTGTTTTTAACTATTATTTATCATGTTGAGTTGGTGTTTTGGATTGCATATGGTATTGGATATATATGTGCTTCTATACTAAAGATGTGATGTTCTATAACTATATTAATGACATGTTTGATTGGTGAATGAAATGGAAATGTACTTGAACATTAGTAAGTTGAAGTATGCTTGTGAAATGTAGTTTAATTTTGATAGTTGATGGTTGTGCTTAATGTTTATATGTCATATATATGTATATGTGTTCATATGTGGTTAAAATGAAAGGAAATGACATGCTCCAAGATGATTTGGCATAAGTAAGATTGGTAATTGAATGATTTAGTAGGTATGGCTTAATGATATTGAAATGCTTAAGATTTCTTGATGTTAAAGTAATGAATGCTTTGATGTAAAGTTAAATATGACTATTGAGCTTGTTTGGTATGATTTAGGCATGTTTTGATTAAAATAAGGTTAATGCTTGATGCATTTTTTTGATTGATTGTTTGGAGCAATTGAAATAGGTACCAAAATGGTTCATTTTTACCAAAAACAGAGTTCACGTCCTGACGACCAATCTGTCTCGTCGCAACGTCAGTCAATAGTGAGTCACATCATGACGTCAAGTGGCCTGAGGTCACGACATAACATATTGTTTTGGCGACATCACGACGTAGAAGAGATGACATCACGATGCCGGTCCTGAACTAATTTGGCCCTATTTCATGTTCAAGTTGACAAATGAGCTTTTGTAAGCTCGATTAAGACTCGAAATTAATTGTTTAACATGATTTGAATGTGTTTGGCACTTAATTGCATTTGTAAATTATTATTTACGATGTATTTGACTGTGTTTGCTTTGACAATAAATGTAGCATTCTGTAGCTCGGACTCGATGATTGGGTCGAGCGATGGGTGTTATAGGAGCCCCAGTTAGTGAATGATTTTATTCAATAATCGTCTGGATCACCTATTAGCTTAATCCTAATCTACCCTTACACAAATAAGTAATTGTAACTCCAACACCGGCCCCAATTGTTACAAATCACTCACCCCAAAAATACCTCACAATACAATCAATAAAACTCTCCAAGAAAAACCTAAAAAGAGTGCCACACGAAATAACAAAACAAAGCACAAGAAGTTCTACCCAAGTGATGCTACAAGTAGCCTATTTATAGGCTGATATAAGAGCCCATCCAATAGAGCTTTGACAAGCTTTAAACTCCAATTTAAAAGCTAAAATTATCTCATTAATTATCTTGAGTATTTATCACATAACAACCTTCATAAGTAAGTCTTCTAGTAGCTTTAAAACTCTTTCAAGAGATAAGGATAAAGATAAGCATTTTCAACCTTTTAAACTTCTCTCTTCTAGTTCAAATTAGTCAAATGGATGAGAATAATTACTCTAGATTGTAGAACAAATTTACTTCCTCGTTTGTTGTGTAACAAGATTAAAATACAACAAATAAAGTGAAACATACTAACTTAAAATTTTCACTGCACCAAAATTGTCGTTCTATTTGCTATTCGAACAAGAATTGAAATAAGAGAAGCAGACAAAGTTCCAACAAAACTTAATAATCTGTCCAACCTTGTAATTATGGATATGTCCAATCACACTATTATTGATAACTTAAAAATTGGATTAATAGCGCAATAACATAAAAAAATATATAGATAACTTGTAAGGAATTATCAGAAATCCATTTGATAGAGATTCGAATATATGATTCAATTTGATTGTTGAAGTAGAAAGTGTGAAGCATCCGATGCATTGAAATTTAAATATGAAAACAGTTTTAAATTATATAATGTTCTTCACCTTCATCCAAACATTAGAATGATTTAAATAAAAGATTCTAGGTATTGTTTGATTTAATTATAACAAATATATAAAACCCAACAAAATCTCAAAATGTGAGACAACATTCATAAAAGGTACAATTCAATAATTCAATGTAATTGTCCATCACCCATTTTCTATTTGTCACCATCATTGGAGAATAAATTCAATATTTAATATATCATCAAAATAAACATATTATTAACATGCCAAATATTTAACATAATAAAATCTGCTTATAGTCCCTTTACATTTTCAAGACTTTAGTTCTT
The DNA here is from genome assembly GCF_025698545.1 of Gossypium raimondii. Taxonomy (NCBI): domain Eukaryota; kingdom Viridiplantae; phylum Streptophyta; class Magnoliopsida; order Malvales; family Malvaceae; genus Gossypium; species Gossypium raimondii. The sequence goes on along the minus strand of NC_068568.1, from coordinate 40,535,919 downwards.
TTACTTTTTAAATTTTAAAATTCAAGTCAAATTATTAACGCTTGTTAATTTTTTTGGCTAAATTTGTTATTGTGATATTTTAAAATTAAAAAACTACTCACTTAGTAGTCATGTAATTAAAAAAGATGTTGTAATTAACCAGAATTTAACAAAATATTATCAGCATTACCAGTTAGACTTCAATTTTAAAATCTAAAAATAAAGATATTAAATTCTTAGAAATACAAGTATAGGGACTAATTCCTAATTTTTAAAAAGTATAGGGACTAAAATATATATTAACAAAACATAAATATACAAAAGTCCGTAATGATAAGAAGACGATCATGAGAAATCATTCACCTAATGTTCATTTTAAAATCTAATTTTTTGACACCACATGTTTTACCTTTTCCCTAATGATAAGAAGACAATCATGAGACACCGTTCATTTTTCATCACTTTTTCCAAAGTGGAAGAAACTCGAAGAGAATCTAATGCATTTCAAAGTGTTTTTTTTTTTTTATTCTTTAAATATATATATATATATATATATATATTAAAGAAAAGTGGTGAAAACTTATTTTGGTAGGAGTACACATCTTGAGATTAAAAGAAAAAGGTTGTATAGACATTTGCCATACCACCTAGCGAAATTGTTAAAAGCCCAACATAGCCAATAAGTCGCACAACCCAAAACCTGAAGCGGACACAGATGGCATCAAACAAATGAAGTTACGCACGGCTCTAACAAAAGACAGCCCACAACGCTAACAAAGAGGTTTCAGTAAAGAACCAGGACCAAGAATGAAATTATTTCTCGTTTTCTCCTTCCCCAATTAATTGGTTTAGACCTCGCAAGAAAATCCTTCGGTACACAAGGCCTTCGCTCACTCACCACTAGTAGCTCATTAGCGAAGTTAAACGACCTACCTCAGTAAACTACCTCCAAATAATGCAACATTTTGTTAATTTGATCACAACAAGTAGAGGTGTTTATGTACCGGGTTGGGTTCAGTCAAAATTTTAGGTCTAGCCATTGTTCGAAAAATGGGATTAAAATTTTGCCCAAGTTCGGCTCAGATAAAAATGCTAAAACCCGGACTTAACTCGGCCTGCCCATATTACTTTTTTATATTATTATTTTTATATAATTTTTTTAAGAAATACAATATTTCAAAAATACTAAAAACATTAAAATAAATATTTCCAAAAAATTTGAAAATAAATTTTTTAAAAAATATGTATACTTAAATAACACTAAGATATGTGCAACTTAACAACCAAATATCTCTAAAATAGTAACAAAATTAACTATAAAACAATAGTTATACAATATCCAAACAATAACAACATAATAGTGAAATGACAGCAAAATAATGAAAAAAAAAGAAAATAGCAAAATAGCAGTAAAAGAAAATAATAGATTTTTTTTGCATATCTAGGCCAAGCTCGGGTAAAAAAGGCCTTACCCGAGGCCCGACTCATTTTCTTAACGAGCCTTATTTTTTTACCCAAGCCCATTTTTCTGGCCTATATTTTTACCCAAACCCTTCCATTTATCGGACGAGTCGGGTGGCCCAGCCTATAGATATCTTGTTTGGAAAACAACAAAGTTAATTCTTTAGTCATGTTAGAGTCAAGGTTGTTTAGCAATATTTGTTCAGTTACCTGATTAGTTAAAAAAGTGGTCAGTCAAAACACAAGACAGCCTGAACATATTTATATGTTAGTTTTTTTTTACAAGGGTCTTAATTGATATTGTTTTAATAAGCAAATGAGCTTTTTGGACGTTCTTATTCCAGAATTCAAAGTTGAAATTAAAGTAGTTGTATTTATGAAGAGTTTGAGTATGTTGAAGAGATTGAGTTCAACTTGGGTTTATGGTGAGAATCTTTCTCAATCTCAAAGACGTGTTTTCTAGCTACTTTCAAGGAAGTTTCTTCTATTTAACTTGGGACTTCATTAATAAATATTTTTTAGTATATGTGGCCAACAAGAAGTCAATTTAATCTTGATTTATTTGAGCTTATCTTTGTTTCACGTGAAACCTATAAATAGGTTGTTATGCCGCACATTCGAAGGAGCCTTTTGGAGTGCTTTTGGGTGATTATTTGTTTATATTTTACATGGTATTTTTGCACTATTGTGTTAGATTTTTATTGCAGAGTTTATATTTGATGTCAGTAAGGTTTTGGGGGTGAGTAATTTGTAATAATTTGGGTCGATGTTGGGGCTGCAATTACTTATTTGTATAAGGGTAGATTGGGCTAGAACTAATATGTGATCCAAAATATTGTTGAATAAGAATCATTCACTAAGCGAGGCTCCGTAGAGTAGGACTATTTCCAAACCATGTTAGCAAATGACTGCGTGCAAAATCTCCCTTTACTTCTCTGTTTTTCATCTCTCTTTCATTGTCTGAGACTGAACACGACATTGAACAGACAGATTAAACTTGCAACAAACTGACGTGTGTGTTTCCAAGTGGTATCAAAGAAGAATTTAAGAGTTATTTGAAGGTGATTCTATGTTCGGTTTGCAACTATGGAATCCATGAAGGAAGGTAGTTTGATTGCTCAACTTCTATTGCTACTTGGTTCAAAAAATTGTGCATATTGGAAGGCTCGTATGAGGGCATTCATCATGTCTAGTAATGAAGTTGCTTGAGAAGCTATTGAAGAAAGGTAGGCCCAACCTATTGTGGCAACTGTTGATGACACCACATATCCCAAAGATAGAAGCAAATACATTGCTAAAGAAATTAAGGCTACTCATGGAAACTCACAAGCTTTAAAGTTATATTTAATGGAGTCGACATGGTGCAATTTAAGATGATCTCTAATTGTAAGTCATCAAAAGAAGCATGGATTATTTTGAAAAATCAACATGAAGGAAATGTTGTTGGATCTGGTGCCTTAAGTGTAGTATATTCGTTTGTAAACTTGTAATTTTTTTAATAGATTGGTTAATAAAACAATTCATGAATTATATTAATATACTTTGTATAATTTTCGTCATGTAGTTTTTGCATGTAAAGAAAAATAGAAGCAAATATTGACTCACTGATTGCCTAATGTTTAAACTAATACTAAGTGGTATTACGTGATCGGATAGTAATACGGAAAGGCAACTTATATTAATAGATGAACCTAAACATTTCCTTAGTCTAATTGGAAATAAGCAAACCGATTGAAAAACTAATATGTTGTCTATCAAGTCTAATTGGGGAGATATTTTGTCTTGGGCATCGGAACATATGACTGATAAAAGATAGAGATATAAATATGACTGACTAGACTGACAGTACATTGGACTAGACCCAAGAAGAATAGATCCCGAATTTGTTTATGGATTTATTCATTTGTGACATTCAAAGTATGCCACACCTTAATCCTGAGTGGATGACGGACTATGTATGTGTGACTCATATATTTCGATGTAAGTAAGAACCTGAGTTCAAATGGAAAAGGAACCAAAAGCTAGTGCGTCAGGTATACGACTTCTGCAATATGTAATGTCCTTTACAACAATGGAATTCATAGCCCTAAAATGGGTAAACGATAACTCTCATTGGAATTACATGGTTGATGAAAAGTAAACATGGCAACGAGTTGTTTGTTTCTGTGATGAATAACTTGATTACTATTTGATAGTAATTGACTTTTTATGAAGGAATATATAATGGTTACCATGAGATAAAATAGGATCATATTGGGAGAATAGATTTATTCCTAAAGGATTAAGGATATCCTATGAGGGTAACATACTTATGATAAGGTCATTGGACGAGCATTGATCAAATTGCATTCGTAATGGTATGTCGTTGGGAGATCTTAGTCACGATACTATAGTGGAATGAATTCGTGACTAAATGAATTTATAATTAATAGAAGAAAAGCTAGAACTTAATTATAAATCATTTAAGCCTTAATCATATATATCCAATCGGTCCCTCTGCTAGCTCGTTGAAACCAGAAATGAATTGCATGTTGAACCAAACAAACAGAAATTGATAAAAATTGTGAAAATGGAAAAATGGAAAACATTTGGAAATGAGTGTGGTTTTTTCCAAAATGACAATGAAAATGGAGAAATGGAAACATTTGGAAATGAATGTGGTTTTCCCCAAAATGAAAATGAACTGGAAATGAATTTATGATTTTCAAATTAAATGAAGTTCAAAAATGGAAATAAATCATTTGGTCATAGTGAACCTGTGAATATAGAAATTGTAACGCCCCAAAATCTGATGATTTGAATGTTGGGTCTTGTCGTAATTAAATTTCTATATCTATGGTTATGTGCTCTACTTACGTGAACGAGGTCAAGTGTACGAGTTGAATCCTTCAAATTTTTCTAATTCATTTTAAGCAACCTCAATCCTAGAATTACATAATTAAGTTAATTTAATGCAAACCTATGTCACGAATGAGTCTGTTGGTTCAATGGTTATGCATTTGTATTCTATTTGGTCTTGTGTTCGAATCTCGGAGTATGCAATAAGGAACATTTTTGTTAAGTGTTAGAAATCTACTGGGAAGTTATGAGAATTTTTAATTTATCATCTCCTTTTTTCATTTTTCCTTTTTATCGTTCTTTCATTCCATTTCTTTTTCTTCATTCTAGTTGTTTTCGTAGGTGAATACATGACTAGTTGAAGTTATACGCTGTAAATCACATCGATCGAAAGGCTACTAAGTAAGTCACTGTCAATTCTCTCATTTTCACGATTTTCCCTTTATTCTTCGCAACTTGCTCTGAAGTTTGAATGTGTTGTGAGGATCTTTGATAGAAAATTTTTTGTTTTCCTATCAGGCGAAAATTTCGGAAGTAGTGAATAGAAACACGCCAATTTCAGTGATTGTAGTTGAGTTCTCGGTATGTATTGGTTTCGTTAAAGGTTTCATGTCGAAACTTTCAACATAAGTATTATGGGCATAATGGGGAAATATTGTCAATTAATTGGCTTAATTGTGTAATTGAATGGTTGTATTAGGCTTTGGAAGTCCCTTATGTTGATTTTGCATCAAAACTACTTCAAGTGCAGAAAACCCTTATTTTTGTGAATTTTAGACTCCGAAAAACGTGGTTGCCAATGCCACACGGCCATGTGGTTGGCCGTGTAACTCACTGTTCATCGAATTCGAGCCACACGGGTGTTTGTCCAAGCTATGTATGGCCATGTTCGTGTAGGGTTCACATGGGCAAAGGACACGGGCATGTGTCCAGACCATGTAACTCACTGTTCACGATTTAGAACCACACCAGTAGACGACATGGGTGTGTGTCAAGTTGTATGAGCCACGCGGGCACGCACACGAGCGTGTGCCAGTTTGTGTGGCATATAAATAGGACCCAAATCTTGTTTCTGAAACTCTAGTGTTGTCTAACACAAGCACTAACCTCCACCATGTATTTATCATTTAAATTTGAATGTATGAGGACTATCTGATGCTCTGGGACTGAGATATGAATTGTATAAATACATATATACTGTGATGATTGTTATGTTACCGATTTGTATTAACTATTTATTAATTGAGTCGAAATGACTAAACACATATTTTTTATATCTATAATCTACATTTGCCTGGGTTGGGATATTTGTAAAGGAGGAAGTAATCTGCTCTGAATCAGTGGCCAAGCCATATTATATATATATATGTGTGTGTGTGTGTGTGTGTGTGTGTGTGTGCATGTGTGTGTGTGTGTGTGAATCTGGTGCTCTGTCGCAATTCGATCCAACAGCTAGTCTGCGTCTCAGTAAACGTGTCAGACAGACACTTTATGGTGTGTAGGGATAGTTGGGCATTAAACGCCCTTAACGGTGTGTTGGGATGGATGGAGATCGTGTGCAGCGAATGGGGGTAGGAATAAGTGCATATGTATCTGATTTGTTCAGTATCTAAAACTAGAATTGCTTCTGTTATCTAACTGAATCTTGGGATTTGGGAATTATCTTATAAATGTGCTTTAATTGAATAGATGTCTTATATGCACTAAGTTCACCACTCATTTTGTTTTTGATTGGGTTTCAAGTGGCTCTTAGACTTGAACGGGTCGGGGCTGTGAGAGCTCAGTCAATCCGTTTATCTTTCCTTTTAACTTTTCTATTAGTACTTTCAGCTTTCTACGATATTATGATGTTTGGGAAGATTAAACAGATAGTTAATTGCTGTGATAATTATAATATGTTGAATGGTTTCATTTGATTGTGTTTATAAACGTGGTTTTCCTAATATCGACAATGTAACTCTTTGGACTTTGTCTGGACGTCTAGGCCGGGTTTAGGGTGTTACAAAAATATTAAATATATTTTCTCATAGATTCTTTTACAGTAAAGTCATCACAATTTTAACGAAATTAGAATTGGGTTGAGAAGATTATTTAATTGAAAAATTAATTGAGATATTTATTTTGGGAAATAGAAAAACAAATATCGGGTTGGATCGAATTATAAGGTACTGTGTTAAAAATTCAAGAAGTACTTCTAATTGGACTCGATATGAGAGAGGCCCAAAAGTCACTCATGTTAAAGGGAGGGATAATAAACCCTAGTATTTTTAATTAAGGTTGTCGCCCCCTATACTTCTAGTTAGATTAAGAGTTCGTTTTTCTAGTTGAACTAAACTTCTATATTTCAATAAGGGTTTTACTTCTACTCCCTATAAATCGATGGCGCCAATAGGGCTAAACATAAAACTTTAAGATATTTTTACTCTGCTTGAAAATAGTGAGAGCTTATTATCAAGTATTAAATCTATTTTTCGGAATAACAACTCTATTGATTTCTATTGAGAAGAGATTTTCACTTTTACACTAAAAGTAGAGAAAACTATTTCTAGTTTTGTGTTTGATTCGAATTGTTCAAGTGCTAAACATAAAACTTTAAGATATTGTTACTCTGCTTGAAAATAGTGAGAGCTTATTATCAAGTATTAAATCTATTTTTTGGAATAACAACTTTGTTGATTTCTATTGAGAAGAGATTTTCACTTTCACATTAAAACTAGAGAAAACTATCTCTAGTTTTGTGTTTGATTCGAATTGTTCAAGTCCACAATTGAAGCAATTCGTGGTACGAGAATAGCAGAGAAGGCCGTTCATGTAACACCCCTAACCCGAATCCATCACCGGAACTGTGTTACAAAGTATTACTGGAGTTTACAAATTAATTATTAGACATTTCATTTCATCCAACATCCATATTAGAAACCAATCAAAATCATACATATTGTCCCTTAAACGAGCCATCGAGGCACAAATTACGTATTAGAAACAAATATGGACTAAATCGAAGACTCAAAAATTTTTTCAAAAATATTTAATATTTTTAACATTGCAAGGGCCATACGCTCGTGTGGTCAGGCTGTGTGGCTCACATGGTCAAGGGACACACATGTGTTTTAGACTGTGTCCAAAATTATGGGTTTACTAACTTGGATCACACGCCCGTGTGCTAGGCCGTGTGAGCATACTGACTTGTAATATTAAGGTGCAGGGGTCACACGGTCAAGCCACACGCTCGTGTGCTAGGCCGTGTGAAAAATTTAAGCATATTGACTTATGCAAATTAAAAGATACAAGGGACATACAACCATGTCACCTAGTCGTGTGTGACACACGGTTGAGACACATGCCCGTGTCTCTGCCTGTATGGAAAAAAATAGGCTATTTTACAAGCCATATTTCTCACCCAATTTTGTGCCAACCTACAATCAACTTTGTGTATATCTACAAGCCATAATTAGACATAAAAAAACAATTCAAAATCAAGCTTTAAACATATAATATTGTCATTTACAATCAATGTGCTTTTAGGCACCTCAGATATCAGATTATAACAGGTATATTCATATTTTCAATATATTCATATGTATAACTAACTTATATGCATATTTGTACCTAAAGTTTACCAAGCTAATTTGCATTATTTCTAACCAAGCCTGTAACACCCCTTACTCGTATTCGACGCCGAAATAGGGTACGAGGCATTACCAGAAAAATTACACTTGTAAACGTATTAAACCGTGTTATAGAATTTCATATAAACTCATCATACATAATTTTTCTTATACCAACATATTAAAGATAAACATACATTTACATGTCATGATACATATCATTCTCTTGTCGTGTCTCTATAGGCATATATCATTCATTTCATTATTTCAATATTTCATGTATCATCATTTTCATGAATTATGCGTACATACCGTTAATAGTTCATTTCAAACTCATGTTATCTCACTTCAAAACTTTGCCCGTTATATCATTTAAATATCACTGGTTACATTTATTTGAGATCAATACCAATAATAATTCATTTCTCAACATTTACAATTCAATTTGGCTTTCATTTGGTAACATCATATACTATTACATTGAGCCTTTACTTATTTCATGAACAATTAGTTCATGCTTTCTATTCACATTTTCATATTCAATTCACATTGTCAAATTATATTCCACAGTCACGTTTCCTTTCAATGGCTCAACTATTTCATTTCGTTCGATTTAACTTTTCATTTAATTACCCCTATTAACAGACTCGGGCATTGGCGAATACGTGGATTCCAACCAAACACACCAGTACGGCACATTATGCCTAAAACGGTACATAGTACCTAAATAGTAATCAGTAATGGTAGCAGTAACAGTATTCAACACACTAAGTGTTGAATCTATAACAGTAACGGTAACAGTATTCGACACACAAAGTGTCGAGTCGGTAACGGAAACAATAGTCGGCATATAAATGCCTGATCAGTAAGCCGACAAAAACCCGTACTCTTCCATATTCTATGGCATGCCAACTATATCCGACTAACTCGACTAGTTAATAGGGTATTTAATTCACTTTTCAGTACAATTTCCATCTTAGTTCAGTATTAATTATAATTCCTTATTTCAATCAGTTTCACAGTATTGCAGTAATTCATTACTTCAGTAATTTCACAGCTGAATGCAGTAACATAACAATATTCAATATATTCCATAATTTAATTCAGTATCAGTCTCAATTTCAATACCCAATCATAAATTTTCATTTTACTAAACTCTGACCTTAAAATACTTACCACATATTTATTATTCAATTCAATTTACTAAATTTAGTTCAATACTAACCCGTATGCATATATATTATTCATCACCAAATAACATTCACTTTAATCAAAATTGTACAGAATATAGTTCATATGAACTTACCAGGCTAATTTGTAGAAAATACTGTAACTATGGATCAACTTACCAACATGAGTTAATTCATAACTATTCATGACATTTCTTCATGCCAAATCATATACCAAACATTCCACACACACATATGCTATGAAACTTTATTTCCCCACATGAGCTTAAACCATGACCAATAATGCACAAATATAAGCATCATTTCTATTTCAACATTTGTCGATTATAATCGAACATATGACCAATTATACACAATTAATTCATGTATTTTTTCCAATTTTCCTCCTCCTGCTCTCCATTCCACATCCTTAATGTATATAACACGCTTAAACAACATTAACTATATTTTCACTGTTTACTTATATGTAAATTCAAAGCTATCTATCCAAGTCAGAGTCACTAAATTATTTATATCTCGAGCTACAGATCTCCAAATCAAGATCTGTTAAATTTACCAAAAACTAAACTCATATATATTCTTACCATAAAATTTTCAGAATTTTTGGCTTAGCCAATAAATACAGTTTATTCTTTAAAGTCTCCCCTCTTTCACTGTCCAGTAGTTCTGACCTCTCTTCACTAAAAATTAATTATCTCATTGTACAGAGTTTGGATGACGTCCTTGTGTTTATCTTGAAAATAGAATCTTTTAGGATTTCAAACATATAAATTATAACTCATAATTGTTTTTGTACAATTTTAATGATTTTCCAAATTTAGAATAGGGGATTTCGAAATCATTCTGACCCTGTCTTACTAAAATTCAAATATCTCAAAATATATAACTCTTTTGCTTACTCTGTTTCTTTTATATTAAAATAGACTCATTAATATTCAATTTCATATATTATTCAACCTCTAATTCGATTTTCACCATTTTTGGTGATTTTTCAAATTCACACAATTGTTGCTGTCCAAAATTGTTTTGTTGCTAAATTTACTCTTTCATAATTTAACTTACTCTATTTCACTGATCAAGGTCAATTTCTTGTCTTTCTTGATTTATAATACCAAATTTAGCTTATTTAATACTCACATTTATCAAAATAGTCCTTGACTCAAAAATTATGATTTTGCCCCTAAACTTTTGCATATTTACACTTTTGCCCCAAAGCTCAGAAATTAAACTTCATCCCTTATTTTTATGTTTTATGACATGATGAACATTTTTCCCTTCTATGGCAACATCAAATTCCCACTCTAACACTTATGAACATTAGGTATTTTTACCGATTATGTCATTTTACTCGTTTTCACTTAAAATCGCCTAGCAAAAATTTTTTAACATAATTTCAAGCTTCATATTCTATCATAAAACATAAAAATTAACACATTTCACCTATGAATATTTTTCCAAATATGAACCCTAGGTTAAATTATTGCTAGAATAAGCTAAATCAAGTTACCGGGACTCCAAAAACGTAAAGAACATTAAAAACATGACTTAGAATCACTTACTATGGAGCTTGGAAGCTTGAAAACTCTAACTATGGCTTCCCCCTTGCTATATTGAGCCACCATGGAGAAGATGAGCACATTTTTTCATCTTTTTCCCTTTTTATTTCTTTTTATTACTAAATTACCAAATTGTCCCTAACTTAAAAATTTCCTATTTCACTTATCTCAGTCCATTTTTGTCCATAACTTAACCAATGGTCTAATTACCATATAAAGACCTCCAATTTAAAATTTCATAACAATTAGACACCTCTAACATGTAGAACTCAACTTTTATACTGTTTACAATTTAGTCCTTTTTACTAAATTGAGTGCCCAAACGTCGAAATTTTCAAATGAAATTTTCACGAAATCATTTCGTGAAATTGTAAACCATAAAAATATGATAAAAATAATTTTTTTCCTCGTCAGATTTGTGGTCCCAAAACCATTGTTCCGACTAGGCCCAAAATCGAGCTGTTACAAAGTCACTTACCTAACAAAACTTACCATTTGATGCCAAATTGTATTTCAAATACTAACATATTTAGTTATATATATACCTTACATATCATGGTACCGATTCATGATCAATTCAATGCATCCCAAAACACATGTATATAAATATACTTTTATCTAACACTTTACCTTTCACCATACAACCATAAACCAAACCACACATCAAACATTTAAGACAAATATGCATCAAACCAATATGTGCCAAATACAAACAAAATAAGTGGCTAATATTAACAAAACTCATATAGGCCAACATTAACCAGAATACCTATACATGCCATTATAACCAAATCAAAACATTTAAAAGTATCGATAAAACCGATAGATAGTGTCATATAACTCTGACAAAATTCCAACCCAATTGAGCTTCCGATAATTTGAAAAGTAAAAGAAAACAACTACACAAGAAAAGAATGCTTAGTAAGCTCATATAAACTTTAATCATATTAATTCATTTCAAATATGAAATCTATACGTATCAAGAATAACCCAATATTGATACCACAATATTCATGAAGCTATATTCATCAATTCACAAGGTGAATAAATCCACAATATCACTTATACATATTATCCCAAACTTAGTAGGATTTTATATAACTTTAACTATTCCAAATTTCTTTATTTTCATTTGCATTTATTTACTTTCCACACTTATTCCAAAGCCTTTTTCAAATTGATCACATGATAAGTCATGTCATAAGAAATTGCATAATTTAAACCTTACCACTTTTTCATGAGCACTAGCATATTTTCACTTAAATACTTACCAATTCAATGCATCTTATAATTAATCATATTATCATTCAACCAATAGCTTGGAACTTGCCTAAGCATCAAGCAACAACACTGGTTAACGTACTTGCACATATTACATATAAATTCAACATTGATAAACTTATTTTCTCAACATGTCACACTTGTGTTTATTACTCGTCTCAACATACATAATTTCCTTGTATCAACATATCAAAGATAGTCACATATTTACATGTCATGATACATATCATTCTCTTGCCGTTTCTTTATAAACATAAATCATTCATTTAATTATATCAATATTTCATGTATCATCATTTTCATGAATTTCGTGTATATTTATTCTAGTAATTTCATAATCATGAATATACATAATTATTCGCAAGTTTCACATACATGTATTTTCCATGTCATGTTTCAATATATCAAATAAATATCATTTCCATGTATTTCAGTTATATACCGGTAATAGTTCATTTCAAACTTGTGTTATCTCATATCATAACTTTACCCATTGAATCATTTAAAATATCGATTGATACAAAGGTAGTACACATGAAGTGTACGAATCTAACATCTGTCAATTCATATTCGAGGGTACTCATTAGAGCACATAATCAGAAAACAGTCTCTCGAGCCATATAATAGAAAGCTCATGTGAGCCATGTAACAGGAAGCTTATCTGGGCTATAACAGAAAACTCATAAGAGTTTAGAACAGAAAGCTCATGTGAGCTTAACGGGTAACTCCGAAGAGCTATTATCAGGAAGCTCCGGATAGCCGTTTATCAGGAAGTTCAAGCGAGCCATATCGGGAAGCTCATGAAGAGCCATATATCAGGACGCTCATAAAGAGCTGCGGTATGTCCGCAATACATGCAGGATCAATATCGATCATATAACAGGACGCTCACAAAGAGTTGCAGTATGTCCGCAACACATGCAAGATCAATACTAATCGGGATGCTTCAGGAACCATGTAACGGGAAGCTCGAGAGGGCTTATAATAGATGCTCTTTCGAGCTATGGTGTGTCTGCAACATATGCAAGACCACATCCAATACAGGAAATCCTATATCCATCGAATTTCATTATTTAAACGGGATTTAACATTTATCAAGCTTTGTCGGATATGTAATCAATTTCATAATTTAACAATAATTTTATTTTGAGCAATAGATATGAATAAATACATAATATCATTCATAAATTTAATAAATAAACATTATAGTTTAACCATACGAACTTACCTGAATTGAATTGTAATAATTGTAGGAGTTCAGGGACTATTCTGCTATTTTTCCTTTTCCTCGAGTACTTACGAAATCTTGATCTTAAATATAAATTTACTCATTCATTAGCATATATTTCAATTCCAATTCATTTCACAATTTATACCCTTCAATTTTTCAAATTTACACAATTACCTCGCTTTTACAACTTTTACAATTTAGTCCTTCATCCTAAAACATGCAAATTAACCATTTTTAATGTAAACCCATACTAGCTAAATATTCATATATATATTTTCTCCTCCTCCTCTCCATTCCACATCCTTAATGTATATAACATGCTTATATGTAACATTATCTATAATTCCACTATTACTTATATGTTCATATCAAAGTTGTCCACTTGAGTCATAGTCACTAAGTTATTTATATCTTGAGCAATAGAATTCTAAATTAGGATCAGCTTGATATTTTGAAACTAGACTCAAATATATTTCTACAATAAAAATTTCAGAATTTATAATTTAGACAATAAGTACAGTAAAATCTTCAAATTTATCCTTGTTTTGTTGTTTGACAGTTTCGACCTTTCTTTACTAAAAGTTAATTATCTCTTAGTACGGGGTTTGGATGATGTCTCTATTTGTTTCTCTTGAAAATAGACTCATTAAAAATTTAAAAATATAAATTTAAACCCCTAATTATTTTTTTTTACAATTTTTGATGATTTTCCAAAGTCAAAACAAGGGAACCTGAAATCAATCTGACCTTGTCTCACAAAAATTCATATATCTCATAATGTGAAACTCTTTTGCTTACATTGTTTCTTATATGTAAAACTAGACTCGATAGGCTTTAATTAAATACTTTAATTAACCTCTAATTCAATTTCTACATTTTTAGGTGAATTTTCAAAGTCAGACTACTACTGCTGTCCAAAATTGTTTTAGTGCAAAATGTTGATAACCAAGTTTATAACACCCTCCTTTCCTTTCTCTACAATATTTCCCTTCACTAACATATCAAGAACATAGAACCTTATATAAGAAAAATCTACTTTAACATCATTTTCATGCTTTTTCAATAATATCAAACTTAAAAATATATTAAAATCTTGACGTTCATACCTTGTTCTATTTATTTAAACCTTTAACTTGATTTTCTCTCTCCTTCAGCTTCTATTTCTTGAATCTAACTTGATATTCTAGCTCCTTATTATTTTAATCTCTTGGTAGCTATGGAAATTCTTTTGATTTCTAAGTGAAAATGGTGAATTTTGGTAAAATGACCAAATTGTAAAGAAAAGAAAATTTCTTTCTTCTCTTCTCTTCTCACTTGGGTGCATGGAAAGATGAAGACAATTCTTCATCTTTCTTTCGATATATATTAAATAAAATAATAATAAAATATCTCATTAAAATATTAATAAAATAATATTTATCTAATTAAATAATTATAAAATATTATCAAAATATCTCTAATATCATCATTGCCTTCTAGAATTCTCTCTCTTTCTAATTGACTATTTTGCCCTTTATGATCTTTTAAAATTTCATCCTTGAGTCATCACTTAAATTTGGTAAAATTACAATTTAGTCCCTCATAATTCTTCACCTATTTGATTCGGTTCTAATTCATCCATTTTCCTTAGGTTCTAGATCATTCCACCGTTAAAATATTTGCACTATTGGTCCTTTAACTTTTCATATTCACACTTTAACCCCTCAAATTTTACGTATTTATTCTTGGGCCACAAAAATTTTCTTACTTTCTTACTTTACTATATCAATGATAATATCTTACTTTCTTACTGTAGTAATTTTCGGGGTATTACAATTCAGTTGAAAGTCAGGTACAAAAAGGATCTGTATAGTTGAAAACACATGTGTGATTTAGTAAAGGGTTTATTTTTATAAATATCAGAAACTGGCTCGGTTTTCAAAAAAAATTCATTGTGCAAGAAAATCATTTTTGAATCTTATTTTTTCCAACAAATGCTACTGTCAAAATGTCCAAACTACAAATCTTGACTACCAGGTTTGAAAATCTAAAAATGTATGAAGATGAAACTATTTCAGATTTTTATACAAGACTATGTGGCATATCTAATGAAGTTTTTTATCATGGTGAACGCTTTTCTGAGGTGAAAATTACAAGAAAGTTCTAAGGTCTCTTCTAGAATGTTTTTCTATTAAAGTATTGGTTATCGAAGAAGCCAAGGATATCGCACTCTTGGATTGGATGAATTGATAGGTCCTTTTATAACTTTTGAGATAAATCTAGAAGAAGGAAGGTGTGTCAAATTGAGAATTGAAAATAACACTACCTTCGATGTTCAACATGCTGTTCAAACAAGAAACTAGACTGGGGAGGCTATTGATAAGATCAAGAAGAAATTAGCCTTGTTCACAAAGAGTATGAAGAGATCCTTTTAGAAGGGGACAAAATCAAGTTCTGATGAGACAATGAAGACTCAAAAATGATGGGGAGAATTCTCAGCCAAAGAAAAAGGCTATTCAATGTTTTGAATGCAAAATATGTCAATATTCAGTCAAAATATGCCAATACTAAGAAGAAATAGAGGCCCTTAGTTGTAACCTTGAGTGATAAATGCAAAGTATGTCAATATTCAGTCAAAATATGCCAATACTAAGAAGAAATAGAGGCCCTTAGTTGTAACCTTGAGTGATGATAAGGATAAAAGTGAATTTTAAAACTTTGATGAAGAGATAAGTAATTATGTGGCCTTCACTATGACTATTCAGTCACCTGTTCAGATAGATAATGAAAACCCTAATGAACTAGACTACGATATCGGTACCCTGGAAAATGTATAATTTGAAATGGTTAAAAAATTGGAAATCGTGTGTCAAATGAATGATGACATGAGAGATGAAGTGTGTGTTGAATCTGGTGCTCTAAGGGTAGTATTTTCATCTATGTACACTTGTATTTTTTCCAAATAGATTAGTTAGTAAAATCACTCATAAATTACATTAATACCATTTGTATATTGTCCTCACATGGTTTTTGCATCTAAAGTAAAATAGAAGCAAATATTAACTCATTGCTTGTCTAATATTTAACTAATACTAAGAAGTATTACTTGGTCAGATCGTAATACGAAAAGATAACTTATATTAGTAAACGAACCTAAACCTGTCCTTAGTCTAATAAAAAATGAACAAACTAAAAGACTAATATGTCGTCTACCAAGTCTAATTGGGGAGATGCTTTGTCTTGGGCATCAAAACGGATGACTCCCAAAAGATAAAGACATAGATGCAACTGACTAGACTGACAATGCCTCAAAATGTACCCAAGAAGAATAGATCCTGAATATGTTTATAGATTTATTCACTTATGACGTTTATTGTGTGACATATCTTAATCCTGAATGGACAATGGACTATTTATATGTGACTCGTATACTTTGATGTAAGTA
The DNA here is from genome assembly GCF_025698545.1 of Gossypium raimondii. Taxonomy (NCBI): domain Eukaryota; kingdom Viridiplantae; phylum Streptophyta; class Magnoliopsida; order Malvales; family Malvaceae; genus Gossypium; species Gossypium raimondii. The sequence goes on along the minus strand of NC_068568.1, from coordinate 40,519,351 downwards.
AAAGCCTGAGCTCAAATAGATAATAAACCAAAAGCTGGTGTGTTGGGTATATGACTTCTGTAGTATGTAGCATCATTCACAAGAATGAAATTCATAGCTCGAGATTTGGGTAAATGATATCCTCTTATTGGCATTACATGGTTCATGAAAAGTCAACATGTCCACGGGTTGTTCGTCTCTGTGATGAATGACTTATTACTATTTGATAGTAATTGACTTTTCATAAAGGAAGATGTAATGGTTACCATGAGATAAAATTGTTGGATCTGGGGCCTTAAGTGTAGTTTTTCGTCTAAGTACACTTGTAAATTTTCGAACAAATTGATTAAATTATTCATGAATTACATTAATACTTAGTAATGCTATCAATCTCCTTTTTTACTAGTAACTTTTCTTAGATGTTACTTGATCAAATGTGTCTAAGATGTTATTTATAAAGCTAAACTTAAATTTTAATTGATATATAGCTTTCATATTAATTAAGATGCTTAAAGTTTTATTTAAGTAATAACTCAGTTTTACATCAATACAATTAACACAAGTTTATTGAATAAATTTAGTATGCTTTTTATTCAAAATATTTTAACTAATTATTGTAATTTAAATTTTAATTACATGTATCACAACTTTTTCTCTATATTTTATGCTTAAAGTTCTATGCTAGTAATAACTCTATTTTAAAATTAACACAATTTATTAAATAAAATTTATAAATTAAGTTATAATTATTTTTAAATGTGTAATTATAATTATTTCTATAAAATTATAATTATATTTAAATGTCAAGATAATAATATGATAGAAAATAAAAGATATTTTCATTAACTCATGTTATATATATAGATTGTAGATATGTTCTTCACTTTTTCTTTTTTTTTTTTATGTTTTAAGGATTTATTTATTATAACTTTTTTAAGGATTCTCAGTATATGTTATGTAATATAAATGTATAAATGATTTTTATTAAATTTTTTAAATGTATATAAATTTTATAAATTTGTAATACACAACATATAAATAAAAATTATCATATATTTAAATATTATATTATTTAATAAATTTTAATTTTAAATAACTTGTTATTAATTAAAATTACGAAAAAAATTAAAAATTCAACAAAGAGGGTTGTACTCTATTTAAAAGGAAGTCCAAAATATCTTCTTTATGCTGACACATGGCACACACTCATATTTTTTACCATTTTATAAAAATAGTTAATTTTCAGTTTTGGTCTTTTAATATGCTTAAAATTAAAATATAATCTTTATATTTTAATTTTAACATAAATTGGTCTCTATATTTTTATAATGCTATTAATTAGTTCAAATAGTTAATATAGTTAACTTTTCAATTCAAATATTATGTGGTTATATATAATTCGAAAGTAGATTGTTTTAAAATCTCAAAAGTAAGATTAAAATTTTGAAAATAAAAGGAGGATTAATATGTACATAATGTAGAGATTTAGAGTCATGGTAATTTGAATTGGATTGGTTAGCCGAACCGAGAATCAATCGAGATATCAATCCGAAGAGAGATATCAAACTAGTTGATCTACGAACTTGTATGAGTTAATTGAACTAGACTAAGGGCTAGTTTAGCAATGCTTTTAAAAAGTACTTTTGAAAAGTGCTTTTGAAAAGTTTGGTTTAAAATTTGAGTGTTTTGCATTACTGTCAACAAGTACTTTTAAGAAATAAAATGTCTACTTTAGACATGTTATTATCAAGTAATAAATATGCATTTAAATAATATTTAAATTAGTTAATATTATTATATTTTAGTAAGAATATAAAAAATTATTATAACTTGTTTTAATATTTTAATATATGAAATATAAATTTTAAATATTTTAAGCAATAAATATTAATTATTTATAAAATTTAATTAGAATATATAAACTATATTTTAAATATTTAAATATAACCATTAAATATTTGTAATTAGTATTTTAATTTTTTATTTTTAATTAATGATTTTAGAACATTTGTAATTAATCAGAAAGAAAAAAAAAGAAATTATTATGTTATTGGAGGGGTAAAAAAGTAATTAAGCACCAAAAGTGCTTTTAGGAGAGTAAAAACTAAAAATTTTAGCTTCTCCTTTTCAGAGGTGCTTTTGAAAAGTAAAAAATTTCAGTTAAAAGTAGCTTGTTTAGCACAACTTTTTCTTCAAAAATGCTTTTCGAGCTAGAAGTAATTTTTTTAAGCACTATTAAACAGGCTTTAAAAATCGATTGAACTGATTTTTTATTTTTATAATTTTTTTAATAATTTATTTAATTCAATTCTACGAATTAATAAACCGACCAATTTGATCATAATTCTGATTCTGAAAATTTTTACTCTATTATTTAATCACCCCAATACAAAACATCATAAACCTTTTTTTTTTTTAGTTATCATTCAAAGGCCCTTATTGACTTTGAAAATGATTTTGAAAATTAGGCGAATTCCCCCAAAACCATGCTATTGACTAGCGTGATGACCGGCGTTAATGAATAACTTGTGTCATTGTGCGTATTGACTCCAAAATTGCTAATTTCTTGTCCTCCTATTTGATTTTTTCTTTTGTGCTTCTTAAATTTATTATCTCAAATGTTATTAATTTTGTCTATATTCCCTGAAGCTGTTACTTCTCAATTCTTCTCTGCTCGCCATCTGTTTTGTTGGTTGGTTATATTTAGATTTGTTCATGGGTCGGATTATTCGGTTCAGCTCAAAGACCCGTTAAAAAAGTGAAAGGGTTTAGATAAAAGTATAGGTTTGAAAAATAGATTTGGACAAAAAAATAAGGTTTATTTAGAAAACGGGTTGGACCTAGAGTAAGATTTTTTTTACCCGAGCTCGGCCCGAATATGGAAAAAAAATTATTATTATTGTTTGGATATTGTATAACTCTTTGTTTATTGTCAATTTTGTTACTATTTTAGAGGCATTCGCTTGTCAAGTTACACATATTTTAGTATTATTTAAGTATACATATTTCCTTTAACTTATTTCCAATTTGTTGGGAAACATTTATTTTGATGTTTTTAGTATTTTTTATGTATTATATATATTTTTTAGAAAAATTATATAAAAATAAATAAAAAAATTAATAGAGGCTGGCCGGGCTTGGATTTTAGCATTTTTATCCCGGCCAAGCTCGGGCAAAATTTTAGACCTATTTTTTGGGCCGAGCCTAGCAAATGAGCCGAAAATTTTAATTGGATCCGACCTAAACCCAACCCGACCCATGAACACCTCAAGTTATATCTTACCAAGTCAACATGTCTCTCATTTTTAGACATTTTTTTTTAAGACTATGAGTATCCAAGTCAACCTCGTATGATAAGATGAAACATCTTGTGATTAAAACTGACTCTCAGGGAGAGGGTATCATTGTTCGTGGGAGACAAGATCAGAATACTAATGATGATCGAGGAAGGACACAGGAACGAAATCCTCGTGATAAATCTAAGGGTAGATCGAAGTCTTCAAACAGAGGTAAAACTTGTAACTTCTATAAGAAGAAAGGGCACACTAAATCTGAGTGCTATAAGCTACAGAACAAGATCAAAAGGGAGGTTGCGAATCAAATTAGAAAATAACCAGAAAATTTTGGTAAAGCTGATGTTGTAGAAGACTACAGCGATGGTGAACTTCTAGTCGCTTCTGTCAACAATTCTAAAGTGAGCGAGAAGTGTATCCTTGATTCGGGCTACACCTTCCACATGAGTTCCAATCGGGATTGGTTTACAACTTACAAAACAGTGTTTGAAGGTGTTGTCTTGATGAGAAATAATGCTTCATGTATAATCACAGGTGTTGGAACAATTAAAGTTAAGATGTTTGATGGAGTTGTCAGAACACTTAGTGACGTACGACATGTTCCAGAATTGAAGAGAAATTTAATTTCGTTGAGTGCTCTTGATTCAAAAGGGTACAAATACATAGCTGAAAGTGGGGTTTTGAATATTTCCAAAGGTTCCCTCGTTGTGATGAAAAGACAGAGAAAGACTGACAAGTTATATGTTTTGCACAGTTGTACTGTTACTGGTGATGCAGCTGTCGTATCCTCTTCCTTGTCAGATGATGATATTACTAAACTATGGCATATGCGTCTAGGGCATATGAGTGAGAATGACATGGCAGAATTGAGCAGAAGAGGACTTCTTGATGGGCAAGGAATTTGCAAACTGAAGTTCTATGAGCACTGCGTTTTTGGGAAGCAAAAGAGATTTCGATTCACCAGAAGAATCCATAACATAAAGGAAACGTTGGAGTATATTCATTATGATTTGTGGGGACCATCCAGAGTGCTTTCGAGAGGTGGAGCTAATTATAAGCTAACTTTTATTGATGATTTTCCCAGAAAAATGTAAGCGTTTTTCCTGAAGAAGAAAAGCGATGTGTTTTCTGCATTTAAATCTTGGAAAACTGTGATTGAAAAATAGACAGAAAAACAAATAAAATACCTTCGCATAGACAATGGCTTAGAGTTCTGTTCTAATGAGTTTAATAAATTTTGCAAGTCAGAAGGGATCGTAAGACACTTAACAATTCGTCATACTCCACAGTAAAACGGCATTGTAGAACAAATGAACAGAACGATAATAGAGAAGGTTCGATGTATGTTGTCAAATGCCAACTTACCAAAGTCATTTTGGGTTGAAGCAGCCTCTACTGCATATTTTTTGATCAACCGATCTCCATCCGTTGCCATTGAAAAAAAGACTCCACAAGAGGTATGGTCTTGTAATCCTGCTGACTATTCTGATTTAAAGATTTTTGGTGTCCTGCTTATACTCATGTTGATAATGGAAAATTGGAATCAAGATCCATTAAATGTGTTTTTCTTGGTTATAAAGCTGGTGTAAAAGGGTATAAGTTAAGGTATCCTGAAAATAGAAAAATTGTGATTAGTAGAGATGTTTTTTTATGAAACTGTTATGCTACATAACTTATCTCTTAAATACTCTTCTAATAAAGAAAATCAAAATCAGGTGGAGCATCAGATTAATCTAGAATCTACAACAGAGTCGACTCCTCAAGCCAGTACAAAAATTCAAAATAGAGTTGTCTATTCATCACAATACTCTATCGCCAAAAACAGAAATAGAAGAGAAATTAAACCTCTAAAGAAGTATATCGAGGCTGATCTAGTTGCTTATGCTTTAAATGTGGTTGAAGATATAGATGTAAACCAAGAGCTATCTAATTATTCTGATGCAGTTAGCTGTGAAGACTCAGAAAAGTTGATGTTTGCTATGTAAGAGGAGATAGAATCACTCCACAATAACAAAACATGGGATCTTGTGAAACTTCCTAAAGGTAAAAGGTTGTTCGTTGTAAATGGGTGTTTAAAAAGAAACAGGGAACTCTAGGAGTTGAAGAACCCAGATATAAAGCAAGGCTTATTGCAAAGGGTTATAGTCGAATTCCAAGAGTGGACTTCACAGATGTGTTCTCCTCAGTTGTGAAGCATAGTTCGATTCGAGCTTTACTTGGTATTGTGGCCATGCATGATTTGGAGCTTGAGCAGTTAGATGTAAAAACTGCATTTTTACATGGAAAACTTGAGGAGGATATTTACATGCAACAACCAGAGGGTTTTATAGTCTCAGAAAAAGATGACTATGTTTACTTGCTGAAAAAGTCTCTTTTACGGTTTGAAACAATCACCAAGAAAGTGGTACAAGAGGTTTGATTCCTTTATAACTTCTCATAATTTTAATAGAAGTAGCTTTGACAGTTGTGTTTACTTTAAGAAAAACAGTGATAGTTCTTTTGTGTATCTACTCCTTTATGTTGATGACATGTTGATAGCAGCGAAAGATAAAGGAGAGATAAGAAAGGTTAAAGCCCAACTAAGTGAAGAATTTGAAATGAAAGATTTGGGACCAGCAAAGAAGATACTTGGCATGGAGATTCTCAAAGATAGAAAAGTAAGTAAATTGTACCTAAGTCAAAAGGGGTACATTAAGAAAGTTCTTTGCATATTCAATATGCAGAATTCTTAAGCCTATTAATACTCATTTAGCAGCCCATTTCAGACTTTCATCGGCTTTGTCTCCACAATCAGATGATGAGATTGAGTACATGTCACATGTTCCATACTCTAGTGCAGTGGGATCTCTCATGTATGCTATGGTTTGTTCTCGTCCAGATTTATCATATGCAACAAGGTCAGCTTAGCGATACATGGTGAATCCCAGTAAAGAACATTGGAAAGCAGTTCAGTGGATTTTAAGATACTTACGAGGTACTACTGATGTTTGCTTACAGTTTGGAAGAACTAGAGATGAAGTCATTGGGTATGTTGATGCTGATTTTGCTGGAGACCTTGATAGAAGAAGATCTCTCACAGGTTATGTCTTTACAATCGGAGGTTGTGCAATCAGTTGGAAAGTCACTTTGTAAACTACAGTCGCTTTGTCTACCACTGAAGTTGAGTACATGGCGATTACTGAGGCTTGTAAAGAAGTTATTTGGTTGAAGGGACTCTTTAGTGAACTCAATGAAAACCTACAAATCAATACAGTATTTTGTGACAGTTAGAGTGTCATCTTCCTTACAAAGGATCAAATGTTTAATGAGAGAACAAAACACATTGATGTTCGGTATCATTTTGTTTGTGATATAATTGCTCGTAGTGATATCGTTGTGAGCAAAATTAGTACTCATGAAAATCCTGCAGATATGATGACTAAGTCACTTCCTATAACCAAGTTTGAGCATTACTTAGACTTGATTGGAGCTCATTATTGAAGTTAAACCCTTAAGGGGTTTTATAGAAGCGATGGAGAACTTGTTCGTTGAGAGTTTCCAATGAACAACTTGTTCATTGAGAATTCGTGTCAAGGTGGAGATTGTTAAAGTTGTGTGACCGAAATTCTAAGAGAATACTTGCAAGTCAAGTTAAACAAAATATATCTTCTTTGATTAGAAGATTTAGTATTTATGAGTATAATATATTTAGCATTTATTAGTATAATATATTCGACTTTGATTAGAATTAGGTTTTCTCAACCTATAAATAGATGTAGTCGAAACTCCTCTTGTAGTCATTCGAATTTGACATAGTGAATTTTCTTCTCCTCTGCCCGTGATTTTTTCCCGAGAGGGTTTCCACGTAAAAATTTATGTGTTCTTTATTTTATTTCTCTTTTCTTTGTGATATACTGTCATTACCGACATTCAATTCTTTACAGTTGTCTTTTTCAATTAGAATTATAAATATTTAATATGCAAAAATTTTGGCATCAAACAAACAAAAAAACTGGGTGTTGGGTCAGTTCCCACTTGGAGCAGTAAAGTCGTCTCCCTTGGGGGGTTGAAGTCAAGCATGCACAGAAAACTAGATAATCGACGGAATATATATATAGTTATGCATAGTAGCATAAAGCCAAGTATGAGTCCCAAGTTCATGATGTTGATCCTACTGGCTATGATCCTTGCGTTACAATTCCAAGAGCTAAAAAGCTGTGTGGAAGAGGTGAGGGTAGGTCTGTTACAATTCAAGGAATTTATTGAATCGGAAGGCTGCGATTCAGACCATCTCTTCCCTTCATGGAGCGGTGATCCACTCAGCGACTGCTGTAGTTAGGAGAGAGTCACCTGCAACTCTTCCACCGGTCGTGTCATCCAACTCTCCCTCAACAACACTAGGAAATATATACGGTGTAGTTACGACTCTAATTGGTATGTGAACCTCGCTTTGTTTCAGCCCTTTGTTCACCTCACAACTCTAGATTTATCCTTCAATGCCATTGGTGGATGGACAGAAAATCAGGGTACGTATCTAATATTAACTTAAACCAGATAACTAAATAGAAACAAAAACATAATTTATTTTGGTTTGGGCGTCTTACATGACAGGAGGGTTTGGAAGCTATTTAAGACTTAAAAAGCTTGAGACGTTGGATCTTTCTCAGAACAATTTAAATAAGAGCAGTTTAAAACAATTGAGTGCACTTACTTCCCTTAAGAGTCTTAATCTCAGTGGCAATAACATGGGAGGAGTAATATTTGATAACTGGGAAGGAGAATTCCAACGCCCATGAGAAACTATTCCTGTCCAAGGTATGTTTAATTACTTTCCCAGAAAAAGTCATTTATATTCCTTATAAATTGTTTTCCTTATTATTCTGTAGTTACTTTTTCTCACCCCTGCTCAACTAAAAAAACTCCACAATATTTGATGCTTGCATTATCGTGTAGAAGAGAGTTGAATTGAAATATGACGACATTCTCCATTTCGATGTAGAATTATCCGTTTTCGAAAGCTTGGAATATTTGGATTTAAGTTCAAACGCACTCCAAGGCAGCTCATCGACAGCACAAAGTAAGTAGTCACAACATTATTATTATTATTATTTGGGACACTGAAAATAAATCACTACACCAAAAGCGGGATTTAGCGGCATTTTTTGTGGCGTTTGTAGATTAAACGCCGCTAAAAATCAGGCATTCGCGGCGTTAATCACAAAACGCCGGTAAAGATCCAGCAATAGCGGCGATTCTATCAAAACGCCACAAAAAGAGCACCATTAGTGTTGTTTTTAAACAAAAACGCCGTAAGAAAGCTGACAAAACGCATCATTCAATATTCAGGAATAGTGGCAGTAGTGGCGCATTATGAAAACGCCATTATAGAGTGCAATTAGCGGCATTTTTTTGTATGCGCCGCAAAAAATGTTAAACAAAACGCAGCGTACAATATTGAGGTATGGTAGAATTAGTGGCGCTTCTGAATAAACGCCGCTGAAGCACATCATTAGCGGCGCTATAGAACAAGCGCCACAAAATATTTGAACCAAAACGCAGCGTCTGGCAATGAGGCATAGAGCCAATTGTGGCGCTTGTGATAAACGCCGCTATAGCCTAATATTAGCGGCGTGTAACCGAAAAACGCCAGAAAGTTTGAAAGCGAAACGCAACGTTTCGTCTTAAGCTATAGCGCCTTTAGTGGCGCTTACCCATAAACGCCGCTAGATATCAGCTTTTAGTGGCGCTTTTGCTTAAGCGCCGCAAAAAATTTGTCCAAAACGCATTGTTACGGCTTCACGTATAGATTAATTAGCGGCGCTTATTTGGAAACGCCGCTATAGAGTAATTTTTAGTGGCGCTTTAGATTAAAAACGCCGCAAGAAACTTAATTTATTTTTCCATTATTTTAGGATTTATTTTTCCATTATTTTTGCTACAGAGTTTTAGGGTTTTTGGTATATATACTATTTTCTATTTTGGGCTAGGGATTGAAGGTTTGATGTTCAAGGTTTAAAGATATATATATATATACTACTATTTGAAAACTAATTAAAGAATAACATTTTAATTTTACTGGGATCCATGCCACGTTGTAGCACACCTATATTAAATAATTAAATAATATAAAATATATGTTCTATACTAAACTAACACATTGGGCACCCGAATTTTCAAAGATATGGTTTAGGATTATGGTTTATGACTTACGGTTTAGACTTTAGGGGTGGCCAAGTTTAGGGTTTAGAGTTTATGATTTGGTGGTTGTTGTTTGTGGTTTACGGGTTTAATTTTTATGGTTAATTTAGGGTTTAAGATTTACGGTTAATGCGTACTATATATTGTGGATTGGATTTTGTGGTTTGGTGGTTTATGGTTAATTGACGAGTTTAGGGTTTAATTTTTACGATTTGGGGTTTGGGGTTTAGGGTAAGGGTTTATATAGTTTGGGGTTTAAGGTTTACAATTAATTAATTAAGGCTTACAGTATAGTGGTTTATAGTTTGGGGTTTGATGGTTACGGATAAATAACATGGTTGATGATTTTAGGGTTTCAGATTGGGGCTTTTGTGTTTAATTATAGATATTCTAGATTAATATAAATGAAAATAATGTAAATATAAGGGTCTGTTTGATTGAAGGAATTGATTTTCCGGAAAATCATTTCCAACTTTTCCAGCGTTTGATTGACGGAAAACATTTTCCATTTGGAAAATAAACTCCAAAACAAGGGAAAATGGGTTACATTTTAGGGAAAATGTCTTACCCTTTCAATTTCCGTAAGACATTTTCCGTGCTCTCCTCTCTATCGCCTCCTTCATTCCTTCCTTCATTTCCTAGTGAAAATTGCTTCATTTATCGATTTTCCAAGAACTTGTTTTTTAATTATTCAATACTTATTTTTTAACACAATTACAAATAATTTATTTGATATTAATTTTTTCAATTTATAACGATTAATATTGTAGCTTAATAATTGAGTATTATTATAAATAAATCATTGTAATATATGTAAAAATAATTTAAAATATAAAAATTATTAATACATATCAATATATGTAAAATAATTTTTTCAAAATATTTCAAGAAATTTGCCAAACAAATAGAAAATATTTTACACAAATTCAATCAAACACCAGAAAATATTTTCCAAGAAATCATTTTACGAGAAAAGTAAAACATTTTCCGAAATTATTTTACGGAAAATATTTTACTGGCAATCAAACAGACCCTAAATTAATATTTTAAAAATATATCAAAATGGGTTAAATCCCAAAAGCGATACGAACAATGTTTTATTGTTCAACTATTTTATACATTAACTTTTATCGTGTGTGATCCAGATAATCTTGTAAAATAGTAACATAATTATTGATATAATTAAAATAAAATTTTATTCATATTGCATACATAAATAGTTATATTTATTCAATATAAAAATATACTGATGTATTTTCTTTTTAAAATGTGTAATTATTAGTTAAAATTTTCTCTCTAATTTAAACGAAATTATTGAAATATCAGTTAATTTTATTGAAATGTTAGGAAAACATTGATGTTTTGTTGTTTCCATTTAGTGGCGCTTTTTGTAAACGCCGCAATAGTGTATTATGAGTTAAGAAACTGCGTCGTTTGGCATTGTCTTTAGTAGCGCTTTCCCTAAAACGCCGCAAATAGTTTAAGTTTTATATATAAACGGTGCCGTTTTACGTATTTTAGTTGTGGCGTTTAGGGTTGAAAACGCCAGGAGTTTGATTTAACTGATGTCAAAACGACCACGTTTGACTGTATATTTTGTGGCGCTTATGTATAAACGCCGCAACTGGGTTAGATAGGAAAAAAACAGCGTCGTAATACTGTATAGATAACTTTATATATGCATGTATATTGAATGGTTAAATTAGGGTTTAAGGTTTAATTGAGACTTGTTAAATGATACAATTAATTAATTAATACTTTTATATTATTAAAATGTATTATCTAGGAAAAATGTAGGAATTTTGAATTCATTGATATATTCCTTGGTAATGAAATATAATACTTGATTAATTTGTTATGTATTTGTATAATAATAAATAAGAACTAGAAAGCAAAAGAAAAATTATAACAATTTAGTCTAAAATATTAAAAGTTAATTACGAATATAAAAGTAAACTTTTAGTAGTGTACAATTGTTTTAATAATTAATAAATTTTTATTATTATTGTATTATCATTGTCAAAAGGATTGCTAAACTTTAATTATACTTAGTAATTAAAAGATACAGTTAATAAAAGATACAGTTAAGAAATAAATAAATAAATAAAAGATGTGAGTTTTCGCGGCGTTCTCAGCAAAACCGCCGCAACAAGTTATTAAATATTTGGTGAAAACGGTGTAGTTTTGTTTGAGAATTGAATGGCTTTTGCGGTGCAAGTGTAGAAACGCCACTAAAGGTTGGATTTAGCGGCGCTATGTGGAAAACGCCGCAAAATTTCTTTCCGGTTTTAAATAAACGGTGTCGTTTTATCTGCCACATTAACAGCATTAGTGGCGATAGGTTAAAAACGCCGCAAAAGATCGTCTATTACATCCCAATTACTCCCAACACTTAGCCGAAATTCCCCCCAAATTTCTCCCCAAAATTGCTCCCGATTTTTCCCCCAAAAATCCCCCAATTCTAGAACCCTAGGCTGCTGCGCCCCAACCATCTCTGCTACATTGCTCGTCGACCCATACTTCTCGTTTCGTCACAACCGTCGATCGTCACAAAGGTTGCATCACCACCATGCATCCTCTCCGCCGTCGCTAGGGTACAACAGTCGATAGGTTTTCCTCCTTCTCTCCTTCTCTGAAATATATTTGCAAGCTTGTAGTGAAAAATTTGTTAATAATTTGCATATTCTTCAAGTTCCCATGGAAAAGCTTTTAAATTTAAGGACATATTTGCATGTGGGTCCTCTAATTCTTATCCCATGTGCTCCCATTTGCCTTTCCGATCAACATATTATGGTTTAATATCTGATTCTCATTTTAGTACATGGTAAAATGTAATATAAGTTTGAGGTTCATTCATGAAAGTACAAGAGATGCTTCGAAGTAATATAAGTTGGTCACTAGACAATGGAAGAAGTGTGACAATGTTAATAGAAAGGTAGTTGCTTAATGTAAGACCTTTGATTAGCAAAAGCACTATGGAAGCTAGCGGTTTGGAGAATGTTCGGGTCTCGGATATGGTAGATAATCATGACAATTGGAAATGGGATTCCTTTGCTTATCTTTTAGAATAGTCGATCCTTTTGTAGATTGCTTCGATTCCCCTTCCAAAAGATAATTTAGGGCTTGATTAATGCATATGGAGGTGCCCCTTCTAAAATATAATTTAGGATTTGATTAATGCATGTGGTGGTGGTCTAGCGTTGGTAAGTTTACAATCTCAATGGTTATAAGCAACAATGGTTGGAATTGGAATCGAAAGAGGATCATTTGACTAAATTATGGAAATTGAGAAAAATGTCTTGTCATTATCCTTTGATGGCACTATTAGTGAAGAATTTGAGCATTATATACACCTTCAATTTGCGTTTAATATAAGCTTTTCTGTAGCTTATACCATGAAATAAAAATTTAATATGAAACCATCATATGGTACTAATAAAATGGACACAAAATTGAAATAGTAGATAATGTTTGAAATTACAGTTTTTAAATTCTTAGAGCACCAATTGAATTAAATATATCAAACTTTAGATTTAAAATTTTCATGCCAAATGACCTAACTGAAATTAACTGAAATTAATGTTACTGCCTATCATTTATGATGTTGTTAAATTTGACTTGAGAGACGTAGAAGCCACGTTTTCAATCAAGACTTGAGAGACGTAGAAGCCACATTAATATTATACATAAATTACATAACTTAATTAATTAATATTATACATAACTTACATAACTTACAACTTACATAACTTACATTAATATTATACATAAATTACATAACTTACATTAATATTATACATAAATTACATAACTTAATTAATTAATATTATACATAACTTACAACTTACATAACTTACATTAATATTACACATAAATTACATAACTTACATTAATATTATACATAACTTACCTAACTTAATTAATTAATATTATACATAACTTACAACTTACATAACTTACATTAATATTACACATAAATTACATAACTTACATTAATATTATACATAAATTACATAACTTAATTAATTAATATTATACATAACTTACAACTTACATAACTTACATTAATATTATACATAAATTACATAACTTACATTAATATTATACATAAATTACATAACTTAATTAATTAATATTATACATAACTTACATAACTTACAACTTACTTAACTTACATTAATATTATACATAAATTACATAACTTACATTAATACGACATAACTTATTAATATATTTATGGATAAATGATACATAACTTACATAACTTATTAATACTTTTACATTTTTAATACATAACTTATATAATACGACATAACTTATTAATATATATCATATGATAACTTAGATAGTGAAACAATACCAATGAAGTTAACAACTTACCCTTGTAATTTCTGCTGAAAATCAGACTTGCAAGAATTAAGCAATGGACCGGTCTTGGATGAATTTGTCAAGGGTAAGCAACGAATATAGAAATGGAGTACAAACTTTTCTGAATTTTGCATTTCAATATGCAAGCCAAGAGAAATGATTCTTTGCCCCTGTAACAAGTGTGTCAACATCAACTGGCATTATCGTGAAGTTGTATACGAGCATCCAGTTGTTGATGGGTTTGTTCGGGGTTATAAAAAATGGTTTTTCCATGGAGAATGCCCGCCTAGTACTTCCTCTTCAAGGATAGATGTATCTTATCCTGGCATCGCTACCATCGATCGATAGAGGGATGACATGGAAGGTAATTTGCGGGATGCATTTAATATGCACAGTCATGGTTTTCAGTCGTTCCCGGCCGACTTTGTGGCATCTGATGATTGTAATGCTGGTGCAAATGCTTTTACCGAATGGGGAGCAAGTGTACCTCATGAAGAGCCGAATGGAGAAGTGGCGAAGTTCTATGCGCTTCTTAATGAGATGAACGAAGAACTATATGAGGGATCAAAATTCTCCAAAATGGCTTTCTGCGTTCGTCTTTTCCAATTAAAATGTTTAGGAGGGTGGACCGGGAACTCTTTGACAATGCTACTAGAGTTTTTGAGAGAAATGTTTCCATTTGCAAAAATCTCTCAGTCATGCAAAGATATGAAGAAAATGATAAAAGACTTAGGTCTTGGGTACAACAAAATTCATAGTTGCCCGAACGACTGCATGTTGTATTGGGGCGATCGGAGAAACCAACAGTGCTGTCATGTATGCGGCAAATCCCGTTGGATAAATAGAAACACAGAAGACGGGAACAATGATGAAAATGATGCACAACCAAGAAAGAAACCGGTCAAGATTTTGCGGTATTTTCCGCTGATACCAAGGCTTCAAAGGCTTTTCATGTCGTCGAAGACAGCGGAGTCAATGATGTGGCACCATGATGGACGAACCGATGATGGATTATTAAGGCATCCGGCAGATTCTTTAGCTTGGAAATCATTCGACAATAAATTTCCATCCTTTGCAAGCGATCCTAGGAGTGTGAGGCTTGGCCTAGCATCTGATGGATTTAATCCTTACAAGATCATGAGCACTCGCGACAAGATGCTTGGCGATGAGTGCTTGTTCCTTACAACCTGCCTCCGTGGATTTGCATGAAGCAATCTTCCCTTATCTTATCTATGATTATCCCTGGAGAGAAAGGGCCCGGGAATGATATCGACGTTTATTTACAACCACTTATTGAAGAGTTAAAACAATTATGGGCTGGTGTCGAGACATACGATGTGCTGAGAAAGGAGAACTTTAATTTACGTGCAGCTTTGATGTAGACCATTAATGACTTCCCCGCTTATGCCAATTTATCCGGTTGGAGTACAAAGGGTCGTTATGCGTGTCCTTGTTGTGTTGTACAAACATGTTCGCAATGGTTATACAATGGGAAAAAGTTCTCTTACATAGGGCATCGTCGGTGGTTACCAGAAAATCATAGATTTATATTTCAGAGTTCAGTATTTGACGGTACCGAAGAGTTCAGAGAAGCTCTTTCGTAGACAAGTGGATCTGATATCTTGTTCATGTTGAAAGATATAAATTTCAGTTATGGAAAGATGAACCACCCGGCAAACACGCAAATAAATAGAAGATCAAATGATGAAGCTGATGATGACTCCGATGAAGAGGATGATCCCAATGAGGCGGACTTGTGGAAAAAAAGAAGTATTTTTTTTGAGTTGCCTTATTAGGAGCATCAGCTTTTACGACACAATCTTGATGTTATGCACATTGAGAAAAATGTCTACGAGAACATTGTGGGTACAATTTTGAATGTAGATGGAAAATCAAAAGACAATCTTCAGAGTCGACTTGATTTAGTCCAAATGGGAATTCGACCTGATCTTCATCCGAATCCACTTCCTAATGGGAAATATCGGTTGCCGCCTTCAATTTTTTTGATGTCGAGGACAGAGAAAGAAGTGTTCTGTACGGTGTTGAAGGATATAAAGGTTCCAGATGCGTATGCATCAAATATATCTCGATGTGTTAGTGTTAAAGATCGAATACTGTATTCGCTAAAATCACATGACTATCACATCTTGATGTAAGATTTACTGCCAGTTGCTCTACGATGTTGTATGTCGAAGAAGGTGACGTCCTGTATAATTGAACTATCCAATATAATGAAAGCCATTTGTGGCAAAGTTTTGGATGTTCAAGAACTTCAGAAGGTACAGAATAGAGCCGCATTGACTTTATGCAACATGGAGAAAATCTTTCCACCATCCTTCTTCACTATTATGGTTCACTTGATAATCCACCTCCCGGGAGAAGCAATTCTTGGTGGACCCATTTTGTACCGATGGATGTATCCCATAGAAAGGTGTTAATTTATTTTAAAAACTCTCCTTCCGTAAACCCTATATGCCTTTAAGTACAAATTTTCAAAACATTATTTGTCGTGTTTAGGTTCCTATCCAAATTAAAGTCTTACTACCACAACAAGCGTTATCCAGAAGGATCGATTGCTGAAGCTTACTTAGCAGAGGAATGTATGACCTTCTGTTCGCGATATTTAGATGATGTCGAAACAAGGTTGAGTAGACCAAATAGAAATGCTGGACTCACGGATCATAACTTGGCCGATACTTATTTGTTCCAAAGTTTTGGAGAACCAATCGGCAAAGTGGAAATTGCAGAATTAGATGGTTTTTCGTGGGTACAAGCACATCGGTATGTTCTGTTTCACCACGAATCAATGGAACCTTTACGCAAGTAAGATTATTTATCTTTTAACAATTTGATAGATATTCATCAATTAGTCCTCAGTTGTTTATATTCTAACAAGCTGAACATATTTTTTACATAGTGAGTACAAACAAATACTGAGATCTCGTTCGCGCTCCTGAAGAACACAACTTCGAGACATCAATAAGTTGTTCACAGAATCTTTCCATGAATGGTTAACTGAAACGGTATGCACTTGTAGCTTTTATCGACATATAATTATAATCTTGTCTCATAACATTTGAAATTACTCAGTTGACTTATCATACAATAGGTTTGGAGTGGGAATAACGTGACCGACGAAGTCAAATGGCTTTCTCAAGGTCCAAATCGGGTGGTTAAAAGATATAGTGCGTTCCTCATAAACGGATTTAGATTTCATACAAAATATCGCGAGAGATTGAGGAGAAAGCAAAATTGTTGAATAGTTGTTAATTCCTCAGTTACTAGTTATGCTAGTGCTAGGGACAACAATCCTGTCGAGGGAAATGTAGAATATTTCGGACTTCTTACTGATATAATTGAGTTGGATTACTACGGAAAATGGAAAGTTGTCTTATTTCGAGGTGATTGGGCCGATGTTAATATTGGTCGTGGAATTAAGCAAGATCAATTTGGTTTCACAATGGTGAACTTCACTCGATTGATTCATACTGGACAACAATTGATTGATGAGCCGTACGTATTTCTTTCTCAAGTCAAACAAGTTTTTTACTCAAAAGATCCAATTGATGAGGGTTGGTACGTTGTGCTCCGTAACATCCCTAGGGACTTGTTTGACATGGGCAGTGGAAGCAGAGATGGCATTGACAACAGAACACAAACTTTGCCATTTCCAAAACAAAACTTAAACGAAAACATCCCTAGTACTGTACACACAGTCAATGGGTCCGCCAGGATACGGATAAAGATATTTATGGATTATAATATAGTAAGCTTTTACGATTATTTAATTATATGTAATATCATATCATAATATTGGTCTTATTATATATTTCAACTATTTTAAACATATTATTATTGTTGTAATTGTATATTAAGCTTTCCACTAATTTATTTGTATTGCAGATAAAATGCCTAGAAGACCCGTGCAAGAGCACCGTATTGTTCAAGGTACTCCAAACTCGACCGAAACAAACAGCACTGAACAACAAACTGCTATTGGATCTTCGAACGTTCCGGTTACACTTGAACCTATAGAAGCTCAAAGTAATTTAACATTTAACTTACATGTGTGTTGACTTATTATTTATTTTATTTTTTAAATTTCTTATATTACAATACTTTTATTTTCTAGCTGAAACTGCTGGGACGCGAAGAGTTCGCGGACGTACGCTACTGAGGGATTTATACGATCTAGATCCAGTCGAGCGTGTCCAAGTATCCAATAATAGCTTTGGTCAACCTGTTGGACAGAAGCTCGCATTTTAGCAGGATACATGGGCATTCTAGTACGGAATGCAAATATGTTGCCAATTAACTTCGAGTCATGGCATAAAGTGCCCGAGAGTAACAAGAACCAAGCTCTTGATAACATTAAGGTAACAAAACGTGTATATCATTTATAATACTTGGGTTTAAGTTTCGTTTACATTTACTTTCTTAAGTTGTGTTTTTTTTGGCGAGATTTGCTCTAGAGGTCTCCGATGCTTATGTAAAGAAGGCATTGGGAAAAAGATGGAGAGACCATAAGAGCACTTTAAAGAAAGACTATTTTAAGACAAAAACAACACTCGACAAGAAATTACAAAATGTCTCGCCGGGAATGCTAAGGTACCAGTGGGAAGAGGTCGTTAGATTTTGGACTTCGAAGAAAGGAGAGGTATGTGTTACTACAAAAATCTTGTAATTATTTTGGTTTATAGTATTTAATAATTAACGTACTAATAATTTCATAATGTAGGATCATGAAAGAGTTGGAACAAGTAGTAGGCAGAAACAAAAATTCACGCACACAGCTGGGTCGAGAAGTTTTGCGTGTGTAGGTCAGGCCGAGGTATTTTGAATTTTTTAATACTGGCAGATATTTATTACTTTCTATCAAATAATATTTTTACTATTGTATTGTAGGAAGTGTTGTCGGTCAAAAGTTGGACGCCTTCAACTTTTGACATTACATAGGAAGAAAGATGGAAACCCTATGACTCAAGTCAGAGAAATTATGGTACGCTTGCTTAATACGTTTGACTTGTTTTAATTATTTATACTGTTTATTTTCTAATGGTTTATTTCATTTCTTGTAATGCAAATATTGTTAAGTTATGTTGCATTTGTTTTTTTAATATATATTACGTTCTTAACTATGTGATTTATTTTTTAGGAAAAACTGAAGGATAAAAAGGCGGAGTACGAAGCGATTGCTTCCAGTGATAGTTCTGTTCATATTGACGACATTGATAACCAGATTATCACTGAAGTTTTGGGTCCTGAAAGGTATGGTCGGGTTCGATTTCAAGGATCTTTTGTTAACCCATCCCAATATTTTGGATCCAGCTCGCAACAATACATGCGTTCGGGGAGTCAGGCACAAGCTGAAGTTCAAAGGTTAAAAGACCAGATATCTCAGATGCAAGCGACAACAACTGAGCAAATTACACAACTTAAAGCGGAGGCAACATCGAGAGAAGCTGAGGTTCAAAAAAGATATGAAGAACTTCAGCTACAACTTAAAGCAGATCTGCAATGAGAGAAGTAGAGGCAAAGAGAGAAGCCGAGGTTCAACGAAAGTATGAAGAACTCCAGTAGCAGCTTAAAGCAGATGCGACAGCGAGAGAAGCAGAGGCTAAAGCGAGGGAAGTAGAGGCTGCGGCGAGGGAAGCAGAACAGCTTAAAAAGTTCGATGAACTCCAGCAGCAGCTTCAGAATATGATGAAGATGTTTCAGCATTCGCAACCGCTGTCGTCTTAGACTATCGTGTTGTAACAGCCCGATTTTGGGTCTAGTCGGAACAGTGGTTTCGGGACCACAAATCCGACAAGGAAAAAAATGTAATGGCCTGAATTTTCAAATGTGTCAGAATGGTGATTCAAGATCACTAAATTCGACAAATGAGTAGAAAATATTATTAATTTAGTGAGTATAAGTTAAATGTGAAGTTAGGAAAAATTTTGAAATAGTGAATAGTGCACTAGAAATAAATATTAAAATAATTAGAATCAAAAACGAGGTATTGAGACCTCAGAGATTTTAAACCGAGCCATAAATATTTTTATAAATATTTATGGAGTGTTAAAAAGTTAGTATTAAAGTTTCGTCAAGAAATTTTAAAGTTCCGATAATTAATTGAACAAAAAGGACTAAATTGTAACAAATGCAAAATTATAGTAAATGATTAAATAGCTTAAATGATAAAAGGAAGAGGGCTTAAAAGGAAAATAGACCCAAGGTCTATTTGGGCTGGACGGCAAAGGCAGAAAATCAGGAGAATTAAGGGCAAAATTGGAATATTGCAAAATTTACTTAATAAAGTTAGGACCAAAGTGGAATTATCTAGATTTCTCTTCATTTTTTCTGCATTCTCATCAGCTAAAACACCATGGAAGGGTATCTTCAAGCTGGTTCTTCATACTTTTACTGCAAGTAAGTTCAATTCTTGATCATTTCTTGAAATTTTTGTATTTTTATGACTTTTACAACTAGGCCCACTTGTTGAATTCATTAGTTTTTGATTTTATGAAAGAAGTTGAAAGTTGATATGAATATGTGCTGGAAGTATATGATGATTTAGCATGAAATTAGAGCTTTAAATTGTTCATATGCTGATTTTATTGAAAGAATTGAATAGAAAGTGAATGTTTGGGACCTAATAGTAAAAGAGTTTGAATTTAGAGCTATATGTGGAAATTATGAATTTCAATAGTTGTGAAATAACTTATAATGTCTAGGTAAAGTATTAATTGAGATAATTAGATCAATTGAGGGGTTAATTGAGAAAGGACTGAATTGTATAAACTGTGAAATTTGGGGCAAAATAGAAATTAACATTTTGCACTAAAACAGTTTTGGACAGCAGCAGTATTCTAACTTTGAAAAATCACCAAAAATTTTAGATATTTAATTATAGGGTGAATAAAATATGAAATTAAAGCTTATTGAGTCTAGTTTCTTATAAAAGAAACGGTGTAAGCAATGGAATTGTAAATCATGAGATATAATGGATTTTGTGAGACAAGGTCAGAATGAATTCGGGTTCCCTTGTTCTGACTTTGGAAAATCATTAAAAATTGTACAAAAATGATTATGAGTTATAATTTATATGGTTAGAATCCTTAATGAGTTTATTTTCAGAAGAAATAAACGGAAAGATTATCTGAATTCTGTACAGTGAGACAATTAATTTTTAGTGAAGAGTGGTCGGAACTGTCAGACAGCAAAATAGGGGAAACATTAAAGAATAAACTGTACTATTTTGCTAAACCAAAGATTCTGAAAATTTTATGGTAAGAAGATATGTGAATCTAGTTTCGGGGAAAACTTACGGATCTTAATTTGGAGCTCTGTAGCTCCGGATAAAAATAATTTAGTGACTCTGACTCGGATAAACAGTTTTGAATATACATGTGAGTGAATAGTGAAATTATAGTTAATGTTGTTTAAGTGTATTATACACATTAAGGATGTTGAATGGAGAGGAGGAGGAGGAAAATTGGGAAATGTATGAATGATTTGTGTATAATTGGTCATATGCTTGATTATAATTGATAAACGATAAAATAGAAATGATGCTTATATTTGTGCATTATTGGATATGGTTTAAGCTCATGTGTGAAAATAAAGTTTCATAGTACGTGTGAATAGTATATTTGGTATATGATTGGGCATGAAGTAATGTCATGAATGGTTTATGAATTAACGTCTGTTGGTAAATGTGGCACATTAATAAATGTTGTGCTCATCCATGCTTATAATGCTTATGTTATATGTGTATTTGGCTAACATATTTGGTATACATGCTTAGGCTTTGGCCAAGTAATAGCTGAATTATGTCATGTTAAATTTATAAGTTATGCATTGAAATGTGATTATTGAATAGAAATTGAAATGGTTTGAATTGAATTATTGAATTAAACTGGAATATTGAAATTGGTGATTGATATGGATTTTATTGGAATTGAAACTGAGAAAGTGGAAATTGATATGTGAGACTGATACTGAACTGAATTACGGAATACTGAATATTGTTATGTATACTGCATTGAACTGTGAAAATACTGAAATAATGAATTACTGCAATACTGTGAAACTGATTGAAATAAGAAATTATAATTGATACTGAACTAAGATGGAAATTTATACTGGAAAGTGAATTAAATACCCTATTAACTAGTCGGGCTAGTCGGATATAGTTGGCATGCCATAGGATATGGAAGAGTACGGGGTATTTGTTGGCTTACTGATTAGGCACTTATGTGCCGACTCATCGTTATTCATCGATTCGGCACTTTGTGTGTCGAATCTCGTTATCTTATCATATCGACTCAAAGACTTTGTGTGTCGAATATCATTATCAAGTATCGATTCGGCACTTTGTGTGTCGAATCGTTATCATATCATTATGATTCAGCACTTTGTGTGTTGAATATTGTTACTGCTACTGCATCGATTCTCGATATCTTGGTGTGTTTGGTTGGAATCTGTATCCGTCGAGTCCAAGTCAAGTTAATAGGGCAAGTGAAATAAAGTTACTTGATAAAACTAAATCGAATGATAAGACATATGTGAAAAGTGAAATTTGAAATAAAGAAATAAGAATGATAGTTATATATAATTAGTTAATAATATTAAAAGATTGAATTGTTTATTAGTAGTGATAATTGTAATGAAAAGTATGTGTGTGATTTAATGTCGATAATGATAAATTTTATGAAATAGATTTTGATAATATAAAATGATGTAAAAATGAGAAGTGAAAATGAAATAATTTGAAATAGTGAAATAATATTTGAATTTAATTGAATACAAGTTATTGAAAAATATTTATGGATTTAGTGTATAAAGTGAGTATTTAAAGACTCTAACGTAAATTGATTATTAAAAAAAACGAATTGACAATGAAATTGATGAAGGATAAATTATTAAAATGGAATGGGAAATTGAAATGAATGTGAAATAATTACTAAAAACTAATGTTGTAAGGTTTAGATATGAAATAGAATAAGTTATTGAATTGAGAATTTCATAAACGTGTTAATGAATGGTATAGTAAATAAACATTGAATTAAATGGTAATTACGTATTAGTGTTAAACTTAGTGGCATTGAATTGTACGTGAATTAAATGGAAAATTGCTAGTGATATGATTTAAATTGTGAGCATGAGAAATTGCAAATTGAATGAAATGGAAATGAAACATTGACTTGCATGAGTATGTATCGGGTCTCATAGGTCATATTTATTAAGATTATAATATTTTGAGGATATATTGTGAAAAGTTATAAAAGCATGTTAATAATTTTGAAGTTTTTAATTTAGATGAAATTTTATAACTCGGTTAAATACATTTACAAGTGTATGTGTTCTGGTAATGCCTCGTACCCTATTCCGGTGTTGGATACGGGTAAGGGGTGTTACACGTGTAAATATACTTCAATTTTGACTTTGGTATTATCATTTAAACTTTTACAATTTTTGTAAGAATAATACGAATTTTATTTTATTTATTGACATTTATTTTAAATATTATATAGATTTATTACTTTTGGTTGGTTTAAATTTGGTTTCTTCTGATTTGTTTTTACAGGAGGGCTGAAAATAATAAAAAAACTTTCCAAATCTGCCAAAATTAGCGGCGTTTTTTGCACAAGCACCACTAAAGACCATGGTCTATAGTGGCGTTTTTTTCCTAAGCGCCGGGAAAGACCATGGTCTATAGTGGCGTTTTTCGCCTAAGCGCCGCTAAAGACCATGGTCTATAGTGGCGTTTGTTGGTTAAGCGCCGCTAAAGACCATGGTCTATAGTGGCGTTATTTGGTAAGCGCCGCTAAAGACCACGGTCTATAGTGGCATTTTTTTTAAGCGCCGCTAAAGACCACGGTCTATAGTGGTGTTTTTATTTAAGCGCCGATAAAGACCATGGACTATAGCGGCGTTGTAAAAAAAACGCCGCTAAAGTTCCTGATCTTTAGCGGCGTTTATTATAGAAAGCGCCGCGAAAGTTACCGACGCTGTCATTAGCGGCGATCTTTGCGGCGCTAAAAAACGCCGCTATAGACCTAAAAAAGTGCCGCTAAAACCCTGTTTTGGTGTAGTGAATTATAACTCTTTTTACATCTTAATATCATTTTTCAGTTTTGGCCTTGTGTTACTTAATTGAACTTTTAGTTCTAGCAATAAATCGTGACCACCAAAATGTTGGAAGAGTGGAATTGGTTTTTGACAAGCCTTTTAGCATACTATATCTAAGTTTATTTCGATTTCTTTAATAAAATATCTTAAAGATACTAAACCGTGTTAATCATCTCAAATATTATTTGAATTTAAGTCACATTACTTTTAGAACTTTAATATATAAGGTCAAATAAATGTCACAAGTCAAAAGGACTAGTCTATTTTTCTTTACATCATTTGGCTTAGGTTGATGATTCCTAACAAAAATGGGATTTTATCATTTTATATGTCAATAGATTCTAGAAATCTGTCTAATCTTAAGGAGCTGAAGTACCTATATCTGAGCTGGAATGCAATGAATAAGGACAGTATGAAGTTCTTGGGCTCACTTCCGTCCCTCGTCTACCTCGACCTATCGCTCAACCACTTGGAAGGTCCTCTTTCTAGCGTAGGTAAGTACTTATGTATGTACGCTTTAATTAGTAAAAGAAAATGCTTGATCGGCTTTATTCCTTTCATTGTTCCAATTTTCCTTGACAATGTCCTTCAGCGTGAGAACACCCATATGTCTCTCAGGCTTTAGCTCAAGTAGTAGCATGTAGGTCATGGAGTCGAGAAAAGAATTTTTAGAGAAAACAATATCTGACATGCTGAGGGTTAGACCCTCAACACTACTACAAAGTACAAGTCAAAGAAGAATATTTTTGTTTATCCGTTTCAGCTCTTTCATGCATATATATATATATATATATATATATATATGAATGAATGTGTATCCTGGTGCAGAATTAGAGAATCTAAAAAACTTTAAGGTGCTTAATTTGTACCGGAATTACCTCAATGGAACTCTGCCAATCCAAGGTATTTCTTTGGTTTATTTTATTTGATGTTTTTGAAAGCCTAATGGAATGCATAAAGTTTTTGTAATACCTAATAAGAAGAAGACGATTTACACTGATTGGCAGAGTTGATGGGGTTCAGTAGTTTGGGGATATTAGATTTGAGCTACAATAACTTGGAAGGTTCCATCCCTCCAAATATAGGGAATCTATCCTCCCTTAAGGCATTTTCCGTTGCTCGGAATTTACTTGCTGCTTCTTTGCCCTCAGGTACCAGTTTATACGTTTCTACTTTTCTTGCTTTTTGGTTATTATAAAAAGACACATAAAAATGATGGAGGCTACCATTTTGTCAAATTAATGCGGTGTGAACAATCAATTAATTAGAAGTTTTATATAATTAGATTATTACGTATAAACAGATTTTAGTTTAATTTAATATTTTTATAAAAATTATATAAAAATATTTTTAAAAATAAAAAATTATAAAAATTAAAAATATTAAAATTTATATAAACTTATAAAACATTATAAATATTATAAATATTATAAAAATATAAAAATCTAATAAATTATAAAAAAGTATAAAATTAATATTGACATATTTAAAATGTTAAAATTTTATAAAAGTTATAAAATTCTTAGAATAAATAAAAATCATATAAATATAAAAAATTATCAAAATCATTAAATTATTAAATTATTAAATATTAAAATTTATATAAACTTATAAAATTTATACAAGAAATGAAAAATCATTAAAACTTATAAATATTATAAAAATATTAAAAATCTAATAAATTATCAAAATTATCAAATATATATAAAATTAATAAAATATGTTTAAAATATTTAAACTTTTATAAAAATTCATAAAATTGTAAACAATGTAAAAATTATAATAAATTTTAAAAATAAAAACATATTAAAAATTTAAAAATTAAAAATGATATAAAAGAGTCATTTAAACCCTTAAAATCATAATGAATACATGACATTCCACCAACCCTTGGATAATGAGAATAGTCATCATATTATTAGGGTCATTTTGATGTTGAATAAAATGTTTTGAATAATTCGGACTCTCTCGTTTTATTGATAAATTATTCTTTTATTTTTAAAATTTTTATATCCAATTTTTAAGTACAATACAATAGTTTGAACCTTGAAAAGTTGAAAATTATTTGCTAAGTATTGTATAATATAAAATATTTTGATACAATTAGATATTATCAAACCAAAATTTTATTATCCAATTAAGCATATTTTAGAATGAAATATTATGACCAAGGTTTTCAGAACCAAATAAGTAGTCAAATCAATCAAAAAATATTAAAAAATAAAAATATTAAAAAAATCGGTTCAACTGCCTGATTCTCAAATCAATCAGTCTAATTGCTTTCTACAAAACAATACCATTATCGATTTTAGTCTAACCGATTAGACAGATTGATCCAGTCCAGTTCAATTTTTATGATTTTTTTTTATAATTCTATGCGTTTATATCAATTTTAATAAATTTTATGATTTTTATAATTTTTTAAGAATTTTAATTTGTTTTTATAAAATTTTAAATATGTTTTTTAATTTTATAGAAAAATTATATTTTATAATATTTAAAGTTTATATTATTTTTATATATTTTATAATTTTTATATGTTTATACCAATTTTAATATATTTTTAATATTTTTATAATTTTCCTGATTTTTATTTTATTTTTAATCATTTTATGGAAAATTGTTAGATTAAACTAGAAGTGTCATGTGCCACCATTTTATTAGTTTGTCGGTTTATTTTAACATCAATATGATCAATGATGAAATTATAAGCGGAGGGACTTAATTGATTTTTTAATTAAAATTTGATAAAAATAATAAAAGTAAATATAAATAAATGATGATAATTTTTAAGGAAAAATAATTATTTTATTTCAAATTTACCTAATAAATAAATGTTGTGAAACCTTAAGATAAGTGCGTAAATTTTATTGAATAATAATAACCATTGAATTGATGAAGATGAGAGAGGATACAAAATAAATTTAAGATGTTTAAAAATCCGAAAAGTAAAATAATATTGAAAAACAAAAGAAATATTGTAGAGAAATAAAACATCACAATATTGGTGATTTATAATTTACTTTGTATATTTTGGAACCAATTCATTTATCTTGATATAAAATTAAAATAATTTTATACTTTTATATATCTCTTTGTATAATTAATTCAACTGTTAAATTTATCGATATAATTATACTTAATAATGCATGTAAATTTTAAACCCATTTAATATTTCCATCCTATAGATTTAAAAACTATATATATATATATATATATATATATATATATATTTAGTGTAGAGTTGAAAGTTTTACTTAAAACAAATAGTTATAAAATTTTAATTTGCATCTAATTTAATGTGCATGATTTATATAAATGAAATAATAAATTCAACGATTAATTTGTTAAAATATTAATCATACAAAATACGAAAAGGTATTAAACTACTTTAATTCTACACTTACATCGGTGTAAGTGGATTTCTCCCTATATATATATATATATAAATATATGAATATGGAGAAACTTTTGAACTAATTAATATAGTTTTTCTTGTTTATTATATTGTTGAATTTATTATTTTAAAGTTTTATAACATTTATAAATAAAAATTTAATTTTACTAATATAAATTGTTTCAAAAATTTTACTTGATTAGAAAATTTCACTAATAAATGATTTTATATAATAATAAAAATATTGAAACCATTAACCCAAAGAATAAAATATATATTTTATTTTTATTTTAAATAGTAAACTTTAATTATTTATATAATAAGTACCTTTATCTCATATATAAAATTTTATAAATAATAAATTGAATATTGAAGAGTTTATTTATAATATAGTTTTTACAAATGGTTTAATAAATATTAGAATTTTTTTATTAGAATTATATTGTAAATAATGTTGCTTTGCATTAATTACATGAAGTAAAATTATATTGTATGTTGAATAGGTTGAAATACTTTAATTCTACTATTTAAATTTTTTTATTTATAATATTTGAATTGTTGAATAAGTTGATATATTTTAATTATATTCAAATTTTACACTATTTAGAAAACTAATTAAAAAAGTAAATACATGAAATCATAAACTAGTAATTTATAAATGAGAATGTATAAGCATGCATTTGTTTATGGTTTTCACAGGTCTGTGCCAACTGAAGAGACTACAAGAGTTGGATCTTAGCCAAAACTACTTTGAAGGAATCCTTCCCCCATGTCTATACAATTTAACGTTTATTGGGTTGTTGGATGTCTCAGATAACAATTTTAGTGGAACCCTTTCAGCGTCTTTGATACACAGCCTAACATCTTCTTGGTATCTTGATTTTAGTTACAACCATTTTGAGGGTTCATTCTCACTAAGCTCCTTCAAAACTCAATCCAAGCTTGAGGTACTCCAATTCGCAAGCAACAATGGTAAGTTGCAGATTGATACTGAGAATCCTCCAGGGTGGTTTCCCTCGTTCCAATTGAAGGTTTTGGCACTGTCTAACTGTAGTCTCAACAATCATACCAACAGCATTCCTAATTTTCTCCGCCACCAGTTCCACCTGCAGATAGTTGTTCTCACAACAAGTTGCGTGCAAGTTTTCCTGGTTGGTTGCTTGTAAACAATGCCGACCTTGAAATTCTAAAACTAAGGAACAACTTTTTGTTCGGGGAGTTTCAGTTACCACCATTCGCTATGACCAACGCAGTTATGGTGGATGTATCAGGCAATCAAATTCACGGTCTTCCGGAGAATATTGGGAAAATCCTTCCACACATGGAGTATCTAGATTTATCAAGAAACGCTTTTGAGCAAGATCTGCTACCCTCCATTGGTGACATGAAAAATTTGCAAGTACTGGATTTATCTTACAATAATTTCTCTGGAGAAATCCCCAAAGAACTAACTGTCGGCTGCAATGATTTGCGCGTTCTAATGTTATCTGGTAACAAACTTCATGGACAGATTTTTCCGATGCTCTACAACTTGACTCAATTACGTGTGTTGCAATTAAGGAACAACTACTTCAGTGGGAATCTGTCAAATGTGAAAGCAAAAGGAAGGGTACTTGGCAACCTGGCGCTATTGGACATTGGTTACAACTTTATGACAGGGAATATTGGTAACTGGATAGGTAATGTGACGTATCTGGATATACTTGTGATGCGGAACAATTATTTGGAGGGTCAGTTCCAATGTGAAGGCATTTCGCGTTCTGTGTACTATTTAGACCTTTCTCATAATCTCCTTTCTGCTCCACTCCCCTTATGCCCTCGTTTACAGCACTTATACTTACAGGGGAACAAATATAGTGGATCAATATCAGAAGCTTTTCTCAACACTTCACAGCTTTTGGTATTAAACCTCCGGGATAACAATCTTTCAGTGAGCATCCTTGGTATTATTGGCTTGTTGACTAGCTTGAAAGTTCTTTTATTGAGTCAAAATCTTCTAAGTGGTTTGATTCCAGAAGAACTATGTGAATTGAAACAAATAAGCATGATGGATCTCTCCCTCAACTCCTTCTCCGGGTCAATTCCCCCCTGTTTCCAGGGTATCAGGTTCGGAAAGATTGAGCCTCGCTATTTGGATTTGGACATTTCACATTAAAAAGTTTCTAATGAATGGGATTATACTACATATTTTAGATATGGAACTTTGAAGAAGGATTATGTGCTTCACAGCACTGCCGAACAATCTGTCACAAATGTGGAAGTTGACTTCTTGACAAAACATAGATCCAACACCTATAAAGGTGGCATTCTTAATTTCATGTCGGGATTAGATTTGTCATGTAACAAACTATCCGGTAGGATCCCGTACGAGGTTGGAAATCTAGCCTGGATTCACACACTAAACTTATCCTACAATCAATTGACGGGACCAATCCCGAAATCTTTCTCAAATCTCACCCAAATTGAAAGCTTAGACCTTTCACACAATATGTTGAGTGGAGAAATCCCTTCATTACTGATCAATCTCTATTTCCTCGAAGTGTTCAGTGTGGCATACAACAACTTATCAGGTAGAATTCCAGATATGAAAGCTCAGTTTGGGACATTTGATAGAAGCAGTTACGAAGGAAATCAATTTCTTTGTGGACAGCCCTTGAACCAGAACTGTAGCATCGTGTCACCGCATCCCCTGATAAAATTCGTAGATCAAAGTAAGGAGAAATGGTATGGTATTGATCCTGTGCTCTTCTCCGTAACATTTAGCACCACATACATCATTTTCTTTCTTACTTCCATAATTATTCTCTATCTGAATCCTTACTGGCGAAGAAGATGGTTTAATTTCTTTGAAAATCGTATATATTATCCTGCTTATGATTTCATTTCATGTATTGTACACAAGGCTTGTGCTAAACCGTGTTGGTAGGCCATGTAACAATTAAGCATAAGTTAAAGCTTACCATGTATATTTTATTATTAGTATAAATAATGAGTTCCATAATACTCTGGTTTAGTTCAGAAAAATTAACCAATCCAAGTTGATAACTGAATTATAGAAATTTATCTCTGCAAATTGATTATGTAAACATGATAGATAATGAATCTTATTAGGCTTCGTCCTGTTTGAAACACAAGATCCTTGGTCATTGCAATAGTTGGAATATAATCACAAAGTTTGTGCTTACAGATTCCTTCATTTGGTTTGTGGAATGTGGGGGTTTACAGAAGTGTCGGCACTTTGTGAAATGAATTTTGTTTTCCCTGGACAAGGAAACTGCAGGGCACTATCAGCCCGCTTAAAACTTTCTATTTTTTCAAGTTTAATTGATCAGTTTCTTCATTTTGATCGATCTGCATAATTAAGGTCTTCTAACAATTTGTTTCTTCAACAAGGTAATAAACTAATCATTTTGGATTCCCTTATTACCATTTTACTTTTTAGGGTTTTGATAAGAAAAAACCAGTCTACTAAAATCCACGGAATTAAAAATTCAAGTAAGTCAGATGCACTTATCAGTTAATAATATAGTTACGATGAATACAGATATCATTCCCACGAAGACTGAAAGTACTAGTAAGTATTTTCTTTTTATTATTTAATTGAATAATTCGAGCGATTGATTAAAAACAAAAATTAACTAAATTAATTACTAACCGATTAATAACCAATAAGCAAAAACAATAGTTAGGAAAAATTTCACCTAGATTTTATTTGTCACTATCAATTTAAATTACGCAATTTTTTACTTAATATCTTGATCCGTAGAAATCCTAAATTATGCAATCTTGATCCATAGAAATTCCTAAATTATGCAAATATCTCTTTCGAGCATAAGAGCAACTGACTCTAGGTTGATTAATTAAAATTTCTTTCTAATTAAAACATTTATTATCGCATTAACTCGTGCTATGGATTCTCCTATTAGATTTGACTCTAATCTGGTAGATTTATGTTATCCTATTGCATGCAATTCCACTCAATTACGTAATATCTACTCTTAAACAGGGTTTATTCAACCTCTGAATTAAGCACATTAAACGTGGATCAATAATTTAGAAATATTAAACAAAGAATTAAGCACACATAATTGAGAAAAAAGAACTAAGAATTTATTACGTAAAATAAAAATCAAACGACAGAATCCCTCATAGGGTTCATCTCCCTCGGTATTTAAAAAATTAGTCCATACTTGAAAATAAAAAACATCCAAGATACAATATAATTGAAAGAAACAAAGAAACTCATGATAATCTCCAAAAAAAATCAACTGGAAATCTTCAATTTTGACGGAAATTTGCTTCAGAATAGACTTTAATGGTGTTTTTTGAGTTGTTTTCTTGAATATTCTATGACGACTCACTTCTACCTTGCTATTTTTGTCATATATACATCTTAGAATGCCCAAAAAAACCTAAAAATTGTGTTTTTCCACTGTTTAGTGTATAATCTCGTGAAAACGACATGGCCGTGTGGAATGGGTCAGGCTGTGTAGCTCCTGTAGCTTGCTCCAATTTTTCAGTTTTCCCTCATTTTTCACTAATTTTGATCCCCTACATATATCATATATATATCACAATATATCACAAGACTTGTGATAAAAGAACAAATTTCCGCTATGCTAAGATTTGATTGTAAAACGACAAAGAATAGGATGAATGAGAAATATAAAGAACTTTGAACCACTAACAAAAAGGGTAAGATAAAATAAATAGACAGCAATCGGGCTTTTTAGGGTTGGGGATAGAGGGACTTAAACCCTCACGATTTTTAAAGTCGACGGATTTTCCTCTTACTATAAATTTCATTGTTGTCGGTATTGATATTCACATGTAGAACGAGACTCTATCTTTATTCTCATCCAATTAATCAGTGTTTCAAAAGATTTATCAGACTATGGAGTGAATGATTTGATTAATGACTATTCTATTAGATTCTTTCTTTAACTTGGAATCGATTCACAACAATTCTTTTTATTTTTCATATTTTCATATAAATATAAATTGATTTTGCATATAATATAATATAAAAAAATATGGATTCGGTTCGTCTTTTTTGAGATAGTTTTTCATTAGTATACCTACAAAAAAAAATAGGTATATCTTGCATCCTTTCTAGAGTTTAGATATAAGGATTCATTTACCAACATCAACCCCATTTGTTAGAATAGCTTCCATTGAGTCTCTGCACCTATCCTTTTTTTTTTAATTCTCGATTGCTGAACCTTTGTTCATGTTTATTTTTGTAAAATAATAAAATAATAGGATTTGGATCGGGATTGCCCATTTTTCATTCTAGGGTTTCTCTGAATTTGAAAGTTATCACTTAGTAGGTTTCCATACCAAGACTCAATCCAATTAAGTCCGTAGCGTCTACCAATTTTACCATGTCCCCTTTTGTGTCTTGAGATTAGGATCTCATTAGGATGGCCCTCCTTCCCCCTTCCCCCCCCCCTCCCCTTTCCCCCTTCTTTCATTTGTTTGTTTTCTTTCATTTATTTATTTGCTTTCTTTTTATGCCAAAAAGATGAATTTAGTAGATATAGATACAGATTCTTATATCGAAAGGTCTTTACCTATTTTGTTGTTTGTTTATCAATTTTCGTCTCTATCGGAGACCCATTTTAATTTTTATTTGGTCCAATCAGAAAATATTTTATCATTTCTGCATTCACAATTCAATATAGATGGGTATTCCATAACATATATATGTCCCTCTTACTCTCAATTTTCTCTGGAAATTTGGTGGAATACTCGAATAGTCGATTCTTTTTTTCGTCTTAGCTTCTGTCTTTATGAATGAAAACAAAAGAAAGGAGTCTCTCATTATGATTTGGGTTTCATTTCTATGGGTTGCATCTTTTTTCTTTAATTTCATTTTGATTCTTATCCTTTTATTAGACTATCTTATATAACCATAATAAGAATAAGATAACTAAAAACTAAAACTAAAAATTGAATTTATTCATGATTAAAAAAGAAAATGAAAATAATTATTTTTTTATAGTATAATAGCTTGAACTAATTATTTATATTTAATAACTAGAACTAATTATTCCATTCATTTCTATTTCAAATTCGAAGATAATTCAATTTTTTTAGTCTAAAAAGAGTTTTGTCCTAATTATCTAGACTTATAACGTATCATTTCACAATTAACATCAAATAATCACCCCAAAACGCATTAAGAATGAGATTAAAATATGTTACTTTTAGCACTTATCAAATATCCCCACACTTAAGCGTTTGTTTGTCCTCAAACAAAAGTCTCAAACCAGAATCAAGTCAACTTCCCTCAATTTATTGTTTTCATCGATAATGTCGTAAGATAATTTGTAGATAATCATGCATTGAAAATTCAAACTAAAATGACACTAAAAAATAAAAGCAATTCAAGCAGAGATTGTTAAGGCTTAAAAACACTAGGCATTTTCCTTATCTCAATAATTACATGAAATTCAAACTCAACAAGAAATAACATCCTCACTAAAGATTCACTCAAAGCACTCAATGTGTTTAAGTTTCAAGTACTATACACTCAATAGTCGAACAAGAAGTGTTTAAGTTTCAAGAAATATTGGCTCAAAACTTGCTTGAAAATCAAATCCCCACCATTATAGACCGAGATAACACACCAATCAAGAGGTCTTTACAAGGTTGTAACGGGGCTTAGGTTAAGGGTACGAAAAATGTTAGAAGAGTTTATTACAATTGAAATCAAGTTAATAAGTTACCAAACTAAAAAAAAACAATTATTGAATTAAAAGAATTTACATCAATAAAAAATAAAGGACGGATGTAAGCTTCTATACATGAAACTCGCGATTCATGCTCAACCAATTTTTTTCTTGGTTTTTTTCTCCTTTTTTTAGAACAAAAAGAAAATTCAGCAATGCAAATGATGAAACATAGTCAGACACTTGCCAAATCAAATTTCAACAAAAAGGGAGTCAATAAAAAATATGTTTTAACATTAAAGTGGTTTACGGTTTAACACCAATGGTTGTTAAGAAAAAAATGTGTTAGGATCAACGGAGTTTACTAAGGGATAATACAAAAGACAAGTTGTGTTAAAGGTTAAGCGAGTTAAATTCTAAGTGCCTCTATCATCTCAGTATGTCAAATTAATAATGTGATATTGACATGTATCACTGAAGCAAGTTCTAAAATAACAAATCAAGTTAACATACTCACAATCAAAAATAAATTGTGCGCGAAATAAAATGTATGCTCTATAGGCTCAAAAGCTCAAAAAAAATTATAGTTTTAATGTTAAACTTGTAAATTTAAAGTTTCAAGATAATGCTTTAATTCAAGGAGATAACCTAAAACAATAATTTTTGAAAAACAACTTATCATGTTTGACTTTCTCGTGTCTTAAAATATAAATCAAACAATGCACAAAAATCCACAAATTATATCAAAACAAAATCACTAAAAACTCCAAATTAAAGAAACTTAACTTTAATGATAGGTTTGAGAAAATTACTTAAACACAAACAACAATTCAGGGACTATATCACATAAGAATATAACATCCTCCCTACACTTAAGATGTACATTATCCTCAATATACAAACAATTCCAAAACCAATAAGCAAAATATCATAAGAGAGGGAGAGAACTGAAATTGTCCTGAATTTGGATGATTTCGTCGGATTAGTGAAATTCAGAATCTTAGGAGATTCTAAATGAAGTACATGTTCCGAGCACACTAATAAGAAGATAGAAAAAATAAAATAAAACAAAATAAAGAGATAACAAAATAGAAAAATAACTCATAAAACAAATATAGTAAAGTGCATAATAAAATAAAACATATAAGTCTCAAAATAAAATAAAAACAACCAACAATAAAAAATAAAAGTACAACTTAAAATAAAACTAAAAATAAATAAAAACAAAAAAAAACTAAATAAAGTCAGTGATCGGCATCATGTGGGATGTCAAGATCGCAAGGCACAGTAGAGGGATCGGGTGAAGAAATATGGAAATGTTGGCACATCCATTGTAAATATGCCTCAATGCAATCAATCCACTCTAACTACTACTGTTGAAGACGAGAGATATCCTCAAGTGTAACTGTATGCGCAAGTGCATCAGCAGAGTGACTCAAAGGAGGACTAGGAATGGGTCGCGGCGGTGGTGGGAGGTCATCGTCTAGATGTTCATCACCCTCATTCTGTTAAGTCGGATGTAGCAACACATACTAATCATCGAAGGCCCCGGGCTGACGGGCGACCATCCTCATATGTTTCATTATACTTAAGCTCTGTAGTGCCATGTCCCCAACCAAACTAACAACGCGTTTGGTTGGGGGGAATGCATGCGTATTCCCCCTATGCAACGGGCCCACTAGGAAACGGCCATTTGGTTCGCTGTAATCCCAATCCCCCCTAAATCGGTTACTCCCCTATACCTTGATTGCGCATAATAGGAATACGCCCCCTCAGCACCGATTACCCATTCTGCGTTTTTTGTTTTCTGCTATTCTATTTTTTGCCCTCGTCCTCAACGTTCCGATTCTCCGATGCCTACTTACACAGATAATTTCTTTTCCCTTCCACTCACTCTGTCATCGATTATTGTTCATCGTTTCTTTGATTTTCTTCATTTTATCAAGAAGGAGAAATCGATTTCTAAAGGTATTTTCACTATTCACTTAAAATCGATTTCCCTTTTCTCATTACAGGTTTTTCTTCATCGCACTCTTCCCTAATTTGCTCATTACAGGTTAGTTTTCCATAGGTATTTTCAATGTTTGTATTGCTTATTCGATTGAAATAGTTGTTGAATTTTAGGGCTAAATAGTTTTATTACAGAGAATTGAAGAAAAAATTGAAATATTTGTAATCTTTGTTTCGGTTCTTGTTTGTATTTTAATATTTGTTTCAGTTAATCGATTTCCCTTTTCTCTTTACAGGTTCTTGTTCATCGCGCTCTTCCCCGATTTCCCTGGTTACAGTTTAGTTTTCCAGAGTATCAAAATTTTTGTTTTTGTTGCGTCTTGGTCTTTTTGGAATTAGAGGCATAGCAGTGCAACTAAGAAACAGAAAATGTAGATCGTACCACATTCATAGTTTTTAATAGATTTTAGACCAGAAGCTATCATTAGCTCTCCAAAGGCTCTCAAATCTCCTGAAGCCCAAGCCTCTAATCTTGGAATAACCATTATACAGCTCCCCTATTAGTTGATAAGGCATTGAACAACATGGTTATCTACATATGATCATTATGTTGGCCAGATAAATGAGAGGAATTGTAATAACACAGTTGCACCTTTTCTAACCCGCATATTCTCTGAAAAGTAATGCTCTGCTCTTTTGGCTAGATTTGGTTCCAGTTAGATCTGCAAAATAGAAGGCGATCTGATAAAGAAATAAACTTGTGAGAAAAACTTAGAATGTTAAGTTGACAACTAGTTGAACAGGTTATATGCATCAAACATATACTATCTACTGCGTTCTTTGCTTAGCTTAGGTGGAATGGTGTTGGGTTTGGTAGAGATCTTACATCTGAGACATGGAAGATTGCTGTTTCTTTTCCTTTGTTATCTAATCCAAAGAGTTTTAAGGCAAAAGGGCAAGTATGTATTGATGTTTAACTTCTGGTTTAACTTCTAAAATAAATTTGATAAAATTGTGTCTTGTGCACAATGTCTTCTAAAATCAGAGTCTGTATTGATGTTTATACATTGTGCGTTTCAGATTCCATAACTATTGAATGCTAGGCTTAACTGCAGACTTGAGGCAGTGAGCAATTATAGCTTTGTTTTCTAAGTTAGCTTAATGACTGATCCAGTCTGGTATTATGTGGCTCTTATAAAGAACATTGTACAATGGAAGCAGTATTAAGTTGCTCACCTAGTTGTATGTGCTTTTAGGCTGTCTAGATCCGGAGAATTTGAAAAAGTTTAAACTTGTGATTTGCCATTTCAATTCAGACAGTTTTTTGAAAGAGTTTACAATGGAAATTGTTGTTAGTGTTGTTTTTTCAATTCAAATATTAGCTTCTTGTTGTTAGTGACTAGAAGATGAAACTGGAAATTGTTGCATTTGTTTTGATATTGTTCTTGATTTGTTCTGGTTCCTGCTTGTTTTGGGGATTATTAATTGCAAGTATAGTAGGATATAGTTCTAATATTCTTTAGATTTTGAAATCAAATTACTTGATCTATTATTTATATTTGATTAAGGGTTAATTACGTTGTTTTCTATTAAAGACTCAAATAATGATTGAATTATTTTACAAGGATTTTTTAGTTAATAAGCTCTCTGCTTTTAAATTATGTAAAAACAATCAAATTTCAATTTCGATGCTTATATAATGTTCAAATTTAAGATTAAATCTTTATATTTTAATATAATTTGGTACATTAATATTAGCCTAGATACTTTAACCGATTAAAATGCTAACGTTAGTTTTAAACTTGATAATAATATTAAAATTTTTGTTTAATTCAATTCATTATAATATTATTTTTATATAATTATGAAGTGAATTTTTTAATTTTAAAATATCACATTAACAATTTTAACTATAACACATGTCAATAGCGAATTTAGAAGAAGTTGAAAGTGAAATTAAGTCAATTTAAATATCAAACCTACTTTTTCCCCATAAATTCAACTTTAGCACAAAATATCTCAAAAGTGTAATTATTGTTTCCTTCACAATCATAATTGCAAATACAATACTACATTTTAATAATTATTTGTAGATGTAAATGAGATTAAATTTACAAAAACAATTATATATATTTATACTGAAATGAAATTTAAATTTAAAATGTTATAAAAGTTTTAAAACTTCAATTTCATTATTAAACCAAATCCTCATTCTTTATTTCATTTGTTTTAAAATTAGAAAACCTTAATTAAACTAATCATCAATAAATAAACTAATCAATCTTCAAACTTTGAACATGCTTTATAATTTTAAATTATAATGAGTTAGTTATAATCTAACAAATACCAACAATTAATTTTAGGTCAATTATACATATACCTACAAATTTTAATTACAAGACGAATAATTTATGGAAATTGCTATAGACTATTTGTATCTAGTTCACCTCACAAATTTATGGAAAATGTATTTAAATATGTTTTCTTTCTTTATTGTTTGGGTGATTGATAAAGAAATGAAATTAAAGTTGCAACGATATCATTTAAGTTCTACTTTTTTGCTTCGTAAAGATTCTAAACTTGTATTGTTTATTTTTATTTGATAATGTGTAATTGCAACTTCAATTCTTTGATAGTGTGTTCTAATTTTAATATGTTGCAGTAATGGCTCGTCTGCCTTTAATTGCACAAAGTGTGAGGCGTAAAAGAATTGGTATTGCATTGACAATATGGTTGGAAATCTATAGAATTGCGATTTGGTTCTTATTTACAATGGGTGCCAGCCTTAGCCTACATACTTATAGACCAAGGATTAGGTCCTATACATTAGATTTTTATGCAAATTGGGATTATGTGAAAAGGCTTGTATATGCTAGTGACGAGACATGTATTGAACAAGTTAGGATGAATAGAATTACCTTTTTTAAACTATGTGAGATGTTAGAATCGTTAGGGGGATTGAAGTCATCAAGAAACATGCTTGTTGATGAGCAAGTGGCAATGTTTTTACATATCATCTCCCATCACCTGAAAAATCGAGTTATTAAGCATCACTTTAGTAGGTCCAGGAAAACTATTAGCAAAGCGTTTCATAGTGTTTTAAATGTTGTCATACGCTTGCAAGATGTGTTATTTAAAAAGGCGGAGCCAATTACAGCTAATTCTTCTAACACAAGGTGGAAATGGTTTAAGGTATTGGACTGAGTTTTATATATAGCTTGTACAACATTTAGTTGATTTAGATTTAAATTTATATTCTAACTCAAGGTTTTATATCATGTGATATAGAATTGCTTAGGTGCTCTTGATGGAACCCACATCAAGATTAGGGTTCCAACAGTTGATAAACCTAGATATCGAACGCGAAAAAGTAACATAGCAACAAATATGCTAGGTGTTTGTACACCTGATATGCAATTTTTTTATGTTCTTCCTGGTTGGGAAGGTTCAGTTGCCGATGGACGAGTTCTTCGAGATGCCATTAGTAGAAGACATGGACTAAAAGTTCCTCATGGTAAAGTGGATAGTTAGAGGACTTTGAATTATTCATTAAGATTAAACTTTTTGTGCTAAATTAATAATTTAAAAAAATTATTTTATAGGTTGTTATTATCTAGTTGATGCTGGATACACAAATTGTGAGGGATTTCTTGCACCTTTTAGAGGACAACGATATCATTTGAACAAGTGGCGTCAAGGTTATCAACCAAGTTCTCCCCAAGAGTTTTTTAATATGAAACATGCCTCAGCCCGTAATGTTATTGAAAGATGCTTTGGGTTATTAAAACTTAGATGGGGAATACTTAGGAGTCCATCATTCTATCCTGTAAGGGTGCACAATAGAATTATTATTGCATGTTTTTTGCTCCATAATTTTATTCGAACCCATATGAGTATTGATCCTATTGAAGCGGATGTGGGAGAAGGATTACCTAGTAATGTGGTAGATGACGATAAACCGAATATCGCAAATATTCATCCATCGGATGCTTGGGCTACTTGGAGGATGGAACTAGCCAACCAAATGTTCAATGAATGGCAAGCATCTAGAAATTAGTTAGGTTTAGGGACAAAATGAGTTTGAGTTAATTTGTTTATGTTATTTTATGTATCTAGTTTGTGAAACTTTGGTGGTGTTTGAATTAATTTTTGTATTATACTAAACTTGTTGAATTATAATTTAATTTCTTTTCATTCAGCATGTGTTATAATTTTAAATTTAGTATTGAGCTTTTGATTCATGATATTGAACTTAATTATAATTTTATAAAGTGTTCACCTTTTGATTCATGATATCAATAGTAATTAATATAATTTGTTTTTTTTTTCTTAAGATAATTATGTCAGGTGTTCCAGAATCAAATGGTTCTTCTCAAGCTTCTCGAGGAACCAAAAGGAACTGGGTTCCAGAAGAAGATGCAGCATTGGTTTCCTGCATGGTGGACTTGCACAATGTTGGAACATTTAATGCTGATACCGGGTTCAAAGCCGGTTATTTAAATGAGTTGGAAAAAATGCTAGAAAAGGCTTTACCAAATGCAATGTTGAAGGCTAAACCTAAAATTGAATCGAGGATTAGGTTACTAAAAAGGGAGTGGTCAATCGTGTATGACATGCTTAATGGCCAAAACAATAGCGATTTTGGTTGGGACAAGCATAGGCAGCTCGTTG
The DNA here is from genome assembly GCF_025698545.1 of Gossypium raimondii. Taxonomy (NCBI): domain Eukaryota; kingdom Viridiplantae; phylum Streptophyta; class Magnoliopsida; order Malvales; family Malvaceae; genus Gossypium; species Gossypium raimondii. The sequence goes on along the minus strand of NC_068568.1, from coordinate 40,478,723 downwards.
TTGCTGAATATGCGGTTTGGGACTCTTATTTAAAGGTAAAAATTATTTCAAGTCTTTATTATCTTATTTTTACCAAACTTATAACTAATATGATTTCCTCATTTTTTTTAGAGTCACAAAGAAGTCGCTCAATTCAGACATCGTACTTTCCCTTACTACGACCAGCTTACTGCCATATACGCAAGAGATCAAGCGACTGGGAAAGATGCTCAAATAGCCGCTGATGTTCTTGAAGAAATAAATGCTGAGGGTGTACCTACTACAGATATGAATGAAGAAAGAAACTCATTCTATGACTGCGAAGCTGACGTCTCTTTGGATGACATGGATGTTTCTGCTACGGAGCCGCAACGAGATAGAGACCAAGGGGGCTCCTCATCTTCAAACAAGAAAAAGAAGAATTCTGATGCTCGTGATAATATTTCTTCTTCATTTAATGAGGCTGTCACTTTATTGGCCAAAAACATGCGGGCCATTGGCGAACAAATCAGTAGGAGTATTGCCTCCGATGTGATAGTTCAACAGAAGTCAGAAAAATTCCAGATCATCCAAGAGAAAGCTACAAATTTATATTCAACCTTATGGGAAATTGAAGGTTTAACCGTGGATGAGTGGTATCAAGCTTTGAGTAAAATTCCAGATCATCCAACTCAAATGCTCGTTTTCTTTAGTTTACCTTCTGATGCGCGGTTGGAATGGGTCAGAAGATTTCTTTCTAACCATTAAAAATCAATGTTCAAACTTTTTGATGTTGTAAAACTATATAACATATGGATTATGATGTAGAATTTCATTTTCATCTAACATTTTGTTAATATAAGTTAATTATGTTTATGCAGAATATAATTCTCAAGTTATATTATGATTTTAGTAAATTCATATAAGAATATTTATTATTAAGAATTTTATGAAAATATATATCATTATTAAATTATATTTAATATTAATTATTTTAAATTATACAAATTCATATAAGAAAATTTATTATCAAGAATTTTATGAAATTATATATTATTATTAAATTATATTTAATAATAATTATTTTAAATTATACAAATTCATATAAGAAAATTTATTAGTAATAATTATTTTAAATTTTATTAAATCATATATTTTAATTAAAATATATTTAATAATAATTATTTCAAATTATATTTTATAGTATCATATATTATGATTTTAGTAAATTCATATAAGAATATTGATTATTAAGAATTTTATTAAATCATATATTTTAATTAAAATATATTTAATAATAATTATTTCAAATTATATTTTATAGTATCATATATTATGATTTTAGTAAATTCATATAAGAATATTGATTATTAAGAATTTTATTAAATCATATATTTTAATTAAAATATATTTAATAATAATTATTTCAAATTATATTTTATAGTATCATATATTATGATTTTAGTAAATTCATATAAGAATATTGATTATTAAGAATTTTATTAAATTATATATTTTAATTAAAATATATTTAATAATAATTATGTTAAATTATATTTTATAGTATCATATATTATGATTTTAGTAAATTCATATAAGAATATTGATTATTAAGAATTTTATTAAATTATATATTTTAATTAAAATATATTTAATAATAATTATGTTAAAATATGATTAAATTATTTATTATTGATATCAATAATCTTATTAAAATTTAATAACAATAACAATAATCATTTACCTAAACAAATTTCTGCTAAGGGTATTCTAGTCATTTTAGTTTTTTCCCTTATGCTATTACACCTCCATTCCATTCAACCAAACACAATAATACTATTACGCATCTATTCTATTACATTCAACCAAACAATTGAATTGCTATTACGCCTCTATTCCATTACAGCGAACCAAACGTATCCTAAGAGTACCAATCTACTCAGGGGTCTTGAGGAGGCCGAAGTAATGAACCAGTCATGTCACATATGGACCCATATCGATAGGTCCTTTGTAACAGCCCGATTTTGGGTCTAGTTGGAACAGTGGTTTTGGGACCACCAATCTGACGAAAAAAAATTTAAAAATTAAAATTATGACATGGGTTGCATTATGATAGGAAGGTTGCATGAAAATACTGATATGAAAATTTTATTGATTTAGTGATTAATTAAGGAAATGACTAATTTGTATAAAAATGTAGAAATTGAATTCTAGAAGCTAGAAGGGGCTAAAAAGACTATGTAATAGCCCGATTTTCAGAAATGTCGAAAGTAGTGGTACGAGATCACTAAATTCAGAAAATAAGCTCGTAAATTTTATTATTAATAATTACAAGCCAAATATGATTTTTAAGAGATTTTTGAATTAGTAACTTGTGTTTTATAAAAATTTATTAAGTCAAGGAATTGAAGAAAAGAGGTATCGAGACCTCGATTTTATAAATTGAGCCGTAAATATTTTTATAAACATTTACGGAGTGTCAATATGGTTGTATTAAAGTTTCGTCAGAAAATTTTAATGTTTCGGCAGTTAATTAATTAAAAAGGACTAAATTGAAAATATGCAAAACTTGCTAAAGTGATTAAATAGCTTAACAATTAAATAAGTAAGGACTAAAAGAGTAAATGGACCAATTTAAGTGGCTGAGATGGCATACAGTTAAAAAAATCAAAGATTTTTATGTATTTAAGGACAAAATTGGAATTACAATAAAGTTTATGTGGCCAAATTTTATTTTAAGCATTTCAAGACCATTTCTTCTTGAAATTTCGGTGGGAAACAGCCACGGAAGAGGGTTTAGAGCTGGTCTTCCATATTTTAGCTTCAAGTAAGTTTAATTCTTGCTTTTTCCTTGGAATTTTTATATTTTTATACTTTTACAATTAGGTCCAACTTAGTATTCTACTAGTTTCTCATTTTGTTGAAAGTTTTGGAAGATACCAATGATAAGTTCATATGATTTTTGTTATTTATGATGAAATTGAGATGTTAATGGATGTTTAAAGGTGTTTTATTAAAGAATTTTAGATGAAAACATGTTTTAGGGATTAAATTGAAAAGTATTGAAATTGTGGAAAAATTATGAAATTTCATGGAACCCATGGGTTGTTACTGATATGTATGAGAATTATTAGGCTTGAATCAAGGATTATATTTCAAGAATTTCATTTTCCGAGCCTAGGGATTAAATTGTCATGTATTAAAAGTTTAGGGTCAAATTGGTAATCAATATTTTACACTAAAACAGTTTTGGACAGCAGCAGTAGTCTAACTTTGAAAAATCACCAAAAATTTTAGAGATTGGATTAGAGGATGAATAAAATATGAAATTAAAGCTTATTGAGTCTAGTTTCTTATAAAAGAAACGGTGTAAGCAATGGAATTGTAAATCATGAGATATAATAGATTTTGTGAGACAATGTCAGAATGAATTCGGGTTCCCCTGTTCTGACTTTGGAAAATCATTAAAAATTTCAAAAAAATTATTATGAGTTATAATTTATACGGTTAGAATCCTCAATGAGTATATTTTTAGAAGAAACAAACTGAAATATCATCTGAATTCTGTACAATGAGATAATTATCTTTTAGTGAAGAGTGGTCGGAACTGTCAGACAGTGAAACAGGGGAAACTTTAAAGAATAAACTGTACTTATTGGATGAACCAAAAATTCTGAAAATTTTATGGTAATAAGATATCTGAGTCTAGTTTCAGGGAAAATTAACGGATATTAATTTGGAGCTCTGTATCTCAAGATATAAATAAATTAGTGACTCTAACTCAGACGGACAGCTTGAATTTACATACAGGAAAATAGTGATAGTATGGATAATGTTGTTTAAGTGTGTTATACACATTAAGGATATGGAATGGAGAGGAGGAGGAGGAAAATTGGGAAATATATGAATGATTTGTGTATAATTGGTCATATGCTTGATTATAATTGATAAACGATGAAATAGAAATGATGCTTATATTTGTGCATTATTGGTCATGGTCTAAGCTCATGTATGAAAATAAAGTTTCATAGTATGTGTGTATGGTATATTCGGTATATGATTTGGCATGAAATAATGTCAGGAATTGTTTATGAATTAACACATGTTGGTAAGCCTGATACATGAATAAATGTTGTGCTCATCCATGCTTATAATGCTTATGCTATATGAGTATTTGGCCAACATATTTGGTATACATGCATAGACTTTGGCCAAGTAGTAACTAGACTATGCCACGTTAAATTTATAAGTTATGCATTGAAAAGGTTTATCATGTGGTTAGCCCCAAAAAGAGTTTTGTTTAAATACACTAGCTTGAGACTATGGTTGAATGATATGTTTATATCTTGTGTGATGTGCATAGAAAACGAGTGTGGAAAGATAACGAAAAGTAAGTTCATATGGCTGAAATTTAATGATTAAATGTTAATTTCATGAATTATATAATGTATGATGAGATATATTTATTGTTGAAATGAGAATAAAATAAAAGTGCGAAAACTGAATAAATGATCAAATTGAGCGGAACGCCGGATTTGAGTACTTCTGATCAGTGATAAGTGACAAGTGGAAAGTGATAAGTGATAGCTTCAGCTACACTTATCTGATGAAGTGACAAAGTGATAAGTGGTACCTTTAGCTACACTTATCTGATGAAGTGACAAAGTGATAAGTGGTAGCTTTAGCTGCACTTATCTGATCAAGTGACAAAGTGATAAGTGGTAGCTTTAGCTACACTTATCTGATCAAGTAACAAAGTGATAAGTGGTAGCTACACTTATCTGATCAAGTGACAAAGTGATAAGTGGTAGCTTTAGCTACACTTATCTAATCAAGTGACAAAGTGATAAGTGGTAGTTTTAGCTACACTTATCTGATCAAGTGACAAAGTGATAAGTGGTAGTTTTAACTACACTTATCTGATCAAGTGACAAAGTGATAAGTGGTAGCCTAGCTACACTTATCTGATCAGGGACAAGTGATAAGTGATCATACGTAAGATCATAGTTATACTATGGCAAAGTGGAAGTGAAGTACTCAATTTTCCATAACCGTTCCCTAATTTGATTAGGGATGGTAAGTGACAAATGGGCCCAAAAGAATTAAAGCAAATGGATAAGTGATTGTGTATTTATACCAGGATGATGTTGTTATTTAAGTTAAGGTAATATTTTCACTGCAAAATTGTGAATTTCATAAATATGTTATTGAATGGTATAATCGATAAACGTTGATTTAAATGGTAAATACGTATTAGTGTTGAACTTAATGTCATTGAATTGTACGTGAATTAAATGGAAATTGCTAGTGATATGATTTAAATTGTGAGCACGAGAAATTGCGAATTGTATGAAATGAAAATGAAGCATTGAATTGCATGAGTATGTATCGGGTCTCGTAGGCCCTAATTATTATGATTATAATATTTTGAGGATATATTGTGAAAAGTTATAGAAGCATGTTAATAATTTTGAAAGTTTTAATTTAGATGAAATTTTATAACTCGGTTAAATACGTTTACAAGTGTATGTGTTCTAGTAATGCCTCGTACTCTATTCCAGTGTAGGATACGGGTAAGAGGTGTTACATCCTTTCCATAGATGCTCACTCTGATGCAGACAGCACTAGGCCAAGAAATGGGCTAGATCAATTGAGTATTACTCGTGCATGCTCCATAAGAAGTACGCGTCTAAAGTACCCACAACACTCGTACTCTCCTTCTGACCAGTCAAAGTGTGGGCTAAAATGGTGTGACTATATCGAGTGATGCCCCCAAGACAGAATGAGATCGCTGGAATGATGGAAATGTACAAGTGTACACAATCACAACAAGTAATAAAGTGACAAGTAAATGTCGAGTTATCGTACTCACAGGGACTGTGTAAGAAAATATTTATGAAATGCAATTAAAAACACTTTCGTGAAGGAAAAATGTTTGTTTTGAAAAGGGTTTAATAAAACTAGATTTTAACTAAGAAAATTAACTAAGAAAATTAAAAGGTAAAAACTCCAACACACGATTTCGAAAAACAAGTTTAATCAATATGGCATAATTGTGTTAGATCAATTACATTTCTTAACTTAATGTTACTAAAACAATGTTCATGTTGTTATGAATAAATTCACGACAACTTGGTAATTTGTTAACTATAGCACATACAGACTTACAAAATTAACTAATCTCTTGAACATATTACTATGTCAATTCAAATAATTAATCAATTTTAGTAAGCAAGTAAAAGATTAAGTGAAGTAACAATATATTCCTACATTGAAATAGTTTAATCACAATAATCTTGCAAGTTATGCAAGGCTAAAGTATCATTTAATACCGTCGCTAATTTAACCCTCACTACCTTAGAAAATTAAACATACATTGATTAAGTATTGTGTCAATTAATTATAATTTTAGTACGATTAATAATTAATTCATTAGGTACCTTACAATTATAATGCAAGTATAACATAATCATGGTTTTACTTAATCAAACAATTTACCAAGACCTATAACAACACAAACATGATTTTAATAACTTAAGTAGACGAAATGCAATCAACCTAACATGAATTAAATTTAAGTCATGTTAATTAAATTTAGAATAACAACATAAAAAATATTCATAGACATGTTCATAACATAAACAAGGAAAATTAAAGGATAGGAAACTAGAATCAAATCTAGTGTTTCTCCGAAGCCAGATTAGTTTGCTCCTCTCCTTCTCCGCTCGTTCTGTTGTTCCACGGCTTCTATAAGCACTTGAATGCTGCTACCGAAGGTGGTTGAAGGCTCTTTTCCAATAGATAAATCGATAATGGAAAGTAGAAGGGAAAAATGAGAAACAAAGAGAGGTTTTGGAAGGGAGAAAGTGAGTAAAAGAGAGAGAGATGTGTGGAATGAGAGATGTGTTGAATGAATAGGTGAAGAGGGTATTTATAGGTGGGAGTGGCCGCTAAAAATAGCAAATAATTAGCAGCCACACACTCCTCTTGGCCGACCACACATGTAGCAAAGTTTGAATCTTTCAAACTTTGCTAAATTTAGCTTAAGACAAATCTTCAAAAGCATAATAAGTGGAAGGGGTTTGAATGTGATTTCAAGGAAAATTTGAGGGTTTTTTGCAAGCATAAAAATAACCAAAATTCAGTTGATTGGGTCAGCTTGTTGGACGATTTTGGGCTGCCATTTCTCTTGTTGGATCAGTATTCTTTTATTAGCACAATTGGACCACTTCCTCATTCAGGCTTTATATTAATTTTTTAACCCAATTAACTTTGGATAAAAATTAAATATAAAGTGCACATAATAATAATTATTTGGATCGTCCTTGGCTGGAAAATATTTAATCTTTCCCTTGGTTCACTCAATGCAAAAATTCCCCAACGATTCAAGCCTTTCGAGATGTTTGCCGAGCCAATTTTCACCTTTTGTGCGAAACTGTCGAAAATAAACTAAATTTGTGAAAATTTATTATAAAAATAATTAAAATTCAATATGTTAATAATTTAAGTGTAAATTAATTATTTTATAATTAAAGTATGAATTTCGACAAAATTTACTTCGAAACTGCATGAATTAGGGCTCAAAAGGTGCTGAAAAAGTCTATATTTTTGTGTTTCCAGTTGCTCGTGGTTCATCCCCTGTCGTTAGCATGGTATATAGGGAAAATGTGGATAAAAACTCTAGAGTAAGCTCAGCATACGTCGGCTCTACGATCATGAAGAACCATTCCTATGGAGTCGCTTCCAATAGAGTATGAACCCATACAGATAAACCCACAGTTTGAAAGGCTTCCCAATCGATACATCAACCCAAACCTCAATGATCTGTCCTTCAGGTGTTGGTACCTCTCTTCATAGGGTGGATGGTCGAATATGAGGTATCGGTGGCGAGTGGTTGCGATCTGCAAGGAAAAAGATGAGGTCTCAATAACCTTTCATTTCTTGGATTAAGCAGGTACTTTACTCTTGCCTCGTGTATTCGGCATTATGTACCTGGAAAAAAAATACATCAGCAAAAATGAATAAAAAAATTCTAGATAAACTGTGTCGAAATAATTTAACCCAACACATATCAAATTTGTCACGTAGAGATTTAGCATGAAGAAAAACAGAATTTTCACCACCAATCACTACATATGTGAGTTACCTAAGACCAGCGCCAAGATAAAGCAATATCGCAGATAAGCACTTCGATACATGACACACATGACCCAAGTTCAATCCATCTCCCAATGAGAATCAACTCACTAAATAAGCCAAAACTAGCAGAACTAACATTTAATCCTAGTACTTAAGTAATAATAATAATAATAATAATAATAATAATAAAGGAAATATAAAAATAATAAATAAAATAACTAAAAAGAAAAAAGTTGATAACAAATGGTGGTAGGGGATGGACAGATGGCAGGGAAAGGGAAACAATCGTCGATGGTGCTAGGGAAAAAATAGAGGGACAATTGGTGAGAAACGACGGAACTCCAATAAGGATGGTGGTGTGAGGAAAAAGGGGAGAGAAGGGGTTGATTGTAAGTGGGAAAGGGCGAAGGAGGTGGTTGGGCATGGCGGAAGGAAAAGGAGGGGATGATTAAGGGTTTTGGTGGCTAAAAATGATGGGGTAAGGACAATCGACAATAGGCTAGGATGACGCTAGCGAGCATGAGGTCTTGAAGGGAAAAAACGATGGTCGACGATTTGTGAGGAGGTTGACGACGAGAGGGACGGATGAGGGGTTAGAGGACGTCGAGGAAAGGGCGACGAGAGGGGTTGAAGGACGGGGAAAAAAGGAAGGGAGACAATAGGCGAACGGCGACGTGAGTGAGGAGAAAGGGAGAGGAAGTGAAAAGAAAAAATTCAAGTTAAAAAGAATGGCACGGGCGTGTGTGAGGACCATGTTGGGCCACATAGTCGTGTGAGTCGCCCGTGTAACTCAATGTGCTCGTGTGGCCTATTAGAAATGTTTAAAACCTTTCTCCAGTGTTCACACGGCCAAGAACACGCCCGTGTGTCCAAGCAGTGTGTCATCACTTAAGCTATGTGCTATTGTCATTCACTTCTCCCACGGTTGTGTCGCTAGGCCATGTGAATCCACTCAGACCGTGTGTGTCATAAAAATTTTGAAAAAGTAGCTTTAGTATTCACACTAGCCTCAACATGCTCGTTTGTCTAGGTCTTGTGTGCCATTACTAATTTAAATTTTTTATCATTTTTTGGGGGGCCAAAGTGCAATTTTACCATTACTAATGTAAAATTTTATAAATTATAAAGGGACCTAAATTAGAAATTTTGCATTTTATTGGGACAGGGCCCTTGCCAGCCCCTGGCTCCGCCCCTTCTTACTTGGATACGATGATCTTGGAATGAGGAACTCATCTAGTTCGTAGTGGATGAGCAAGGTTTGCATTTGGTTGATATGGTTTCAGTTGCATTGTTAGTTCAAATCAGATAATTGTTTTTGGATTCGTGAACCAAATTAAATCTTTTAAATAAAATCTACTTATCCAGTTGAACTTGCTAGGAAGTTCAAAAATAAGATCAAGAATTTTCGGTAGTCTTATGATTTGGATGCAAAAATTTTTAGATTATTGTGGCGATTTCGGTTACCAACTAAAATCCTTATATTTGATTAGAAGTTATTTAATAATTTGTTGCCTACTTGCTATAATATTTTTAGTCATGGTATTCAGCTTCACAAGTTGTAGTTTATACCCTTAGGATGCAACCTACATCATGTCGAGTCATAATCTATAATATTGGGTTGACGAATATGGTACATTCGCAATCAATATTATCATGCTAAAGTCATCCCAAATTTTAGCTTTGTTAGGCATTATTGTAGTGATTTTCCTTACTGATTCGACAGTTGCTACTAAGCTGCCATTGATAAATTTTAATTCTGATATAATGGTTCCTAGATGGATTGAACCACCGGCTGGGTGGTGCAAATTGGCGAATGGGTATTGGTACAGTGGTTAAAGGTAATTTTTGGCAGCCATATAGTTGTGTATTGCTTGTAATATCCTCAAGGTACCGTAGGTGGTACAGTAGCATATTAGGTCGACAATATTAGAGAAATTTTTTTGGAAATAAATTTATTAGGAATATCTATGTGATAGTGTGGAATCTAGTTGGAATCGAAAGAGGGTTTGGAGTGTTTTGAATCAAGAAAAGTTAACTCAAAGTATTGACTAATTTGTAGGAAAATGAAATGAAGTAGGGCAAAAAGTGTGAAATTAAAAGTTTAAATATGGTGGCATGGAATTGGTGAATAAAGAAGAAGGTTTAAAGGTGCAATTTATACTAAATAGGTCATGATTCATATAAGGTATTACTAAGAAAGTGTAGGGATAAAATGGTAAAAGAATGAATTAGATATTTTGTAGATGTCATGATTAAGGGTCAAAGTGTAAAGATGTAAGGATAGAGGATTAATTAGCAGTTTGACCAATTTGTGTGAACTTTGCTTAAGTTGAATTTATATAAAATTATAGTATGTTTAAAGTCTAATTCCACCAGTTTGATGCTTATGAAAATGAATATGTTATGAATTATGGATAAATTGGATCATGTTGGAATGTTTTGGATTGTTTTAAAATGATTTTAAGTTGTTGGACTGACTTGATAACTTTGCAGGGGGTTTTAGCAAATTTTCAAGGTATTTTTGACTGAATTAACTCAAGGTATCGATACCTAAGGATTAGGTATCGATACCTGGAGCTTGATTTCAAGATTTTCGAAAATAGAATGTCAATTTGGTACCGATACCACATCTTGGTATCGGTACCTAAGGCCCAGTATCAATACTTGAGGTAAAGATATCGATACTTGAACATTGATTTCAAAATATTTGAATTTCAGAGGTCAATTTTAGTATCGATACTTGTTAGGGGTATAAATACCTTGTTTTAGGTACTGATACCTTATGATTTAGTACTGATACTTGCCCTCTGTTTTAAGTGAAACCATATTTATTACATTTTCAAACGTAATCGGTTAATTGGTAATGTACCCGAACATCCGTAATGATAATATCAAGTTGTATAAGTTAAAATTTTACCGTTAATTGCTCAAGTGACTCGGTGTTTAGTCAAGATTGCTTTTGACACCAAATGTAATATTTTTATATCGAGTTCAGAGGATCGAATCGGGTATAAAGATGTTACATTGGTGGGAGATAATTTGTTTTTGGAGTACTTGGCTTACAATGGTTATGACATCAAAAGTATTCATTTAATCATGGTGGAAAGCATTGTTTAACTTTTGTCAAGTTCTTTATAGGAAGTCGTGGTATAGTGTTAAGCTTGGGGTATTTGATTTCAGAAAAGGGGTAATTTACTACCTCATTATGTAGCTGTTTTAAGCGATGAGAATGTAATGACATGGTGACACAACTTGTATAAATCTTTGCTTTGTAACTATAATTAGAGTTAAAAAGGGTAGTACGTATATTTTAGGATCTTAATATAGATATATGTATATATAAACATGTGCTGTACATCTAATTTTATTTGTAAAATTTAAATTAAAAAATTCACCAAAAGAGAAACTATATATTCTTTAAGTAAATGAATTTGAATTAAAAATTAAAAGTGTGCCAAGGATTCAATGAAAATATACCCTATATATTACTATTCAAATTTATGTTCAATTTTTTCTTTTAACTTAATGTAAAATTCACTCGTATCCTCTCTCGTTACATTAGAGTTTCATTATCGTTAGGATTCATTATCTTTTAAAACATTTAACCCTTCTAAAGTTTGTGAAGTGTATTTTATCTTTTAATTATATGGTGGAATGAAGCACATTTCATGGCTACTCATTTACCTCCTTAAAGAGTACCCACGGTGAAAAAAATGCATAATAATTTTTTTGGCCCTTGAACTTACATTATTTGTCAAATCGCTCTACAATAAATGGAAATGTTAACTTTGTTGATGTGGCATACACATGGATTGCCACGTTAGCAATTAATTAATTTTTTAAAATTAAAAATATTAAAAATATATTTTTTTATAAATTTAATAAATTATAATTATTTAAAATAGTTTTTTGATGTTTTAAAATTTTAAAATTTAATTAATTGCTAACATGACATACACGTGGATTGCCACGTATGTCAGCAAAGTTAATAAACATTAACTTTTTCATCTATTTTGGGGTGATTTGACAAACAACGCAAGCTTAAGAGTTAAAAAGACAAAAAAATTAAATAAATGACTAAAATAATATTTTTTTATAAAATTAGAAGAAAAATAACTCATTATACCAAAAACCCTTGAAAATTTAACTTTCATGGTCATATCAATACCACTTGCCAATTTACTTGGTTTAATATATGACATAAATCACTAATATATGAATAAGAGAAACAAATATCATCAAAAAATACTAGATAAATTAAATTATAATATATAAAAATTAAGCATTATGCAGAAGAATTATAGAAAAAATATTAGTTAATTATTATATTATTTTTAAGTTAAGAATAAAAAATACAAAATAAGATTTTCATAAATTAGTAGAATTATAACTTCAAAAAATATTATTTAATTGTTATATTATTTTTTAAATAGAAGCTGGATTTGTATTCAAGATCAAACAGTCTAAAATAAAACAACAAAGTTGCAGACAAGAAAAAACAAAAGAAGGCCCAACAACGAGCCCACTCCAGCTATAGGGTGCTCTAGAAACATTTTTGTTTCAGCCGAAAAACTAAAAACAAAACATTAAAGACACTCTTCATCATTCTCTTCCTCTCCCCCAAAGCTACTCAGTCACTAGAGACCCCTCACAACTCAGACCTCTCCTATCCCTCTCCAACGCTTCTCTAGCAAACTCAGGAACCCCATCTCTTAGGCACCACTGTTCTCCTGTTTTCAATCCCTCGGCAGCCAGCAAGTGAGCGACTTCGTTCACCGTTCTAGGGCAATATTTGAATATACAGGTACAAAACTGCTTACCCAAACATTTTCCATCTCTGATTAAGGCCCCTATTTCGGATTTATCATCCCTCTCGTTTAACAGCTTTTTTATGACAGAGAGTGCATCTCCTTCAACCTCCGTATCCATTAGTCCCACCTGGATACTTTGAATGCATGCAATCGCTTCTACCGCAAAGACTGAAGGTACGTTCTCATTAGTGACCATTTTTTAGCATAGTACAAGTCCCTTAGAGTTTCGAATTACTATCCCAGAACATGATTTTTCCTCATGCTTTCTATAGGCTGCGTCAAAATTGATTTTTACGAACGGGGGCTTCGATGGTTGCCAACTCTCCGACTCCACACGCTGAACAGGTAAGGGAATCTGTACCCCATCTAGTTCTCGAACATAATTTCTTATTGAAGCTGCAATAGTGCTCCCAGATCTTTTCTGACCCTCATGAATCTACTTATTCCGTTCTGTCCAAATAGACCATAGAGCAGATACGAACATTCTACACTAGTTATTGGTGTTATGCTCAAAGAACCAGGTAATCCACTCCAATATCTCTATACTTGACACCCTTTCTGGTCAGGACCAGCCTAAATGATTCCATATATCTTTTGTCTCAGGGCACTCACGCAGCGCATGGATACTGGTTTCAACTCCACCTGCACATCTCGGACAGAGACTAGAATTAGTAACTATTCTATAATGTAGATTACATAGGGTAGAAAGATAACTTTTTGAGATTCGCCATATTGTAATTTTCAGTTAGAGGGTAATTTTAAGCCTCACTTTTTCTTTTTTTTTTGTAAAAATCCCCTATTTCTGCCTTATTGTATACATGTGTAACCTCTTTACTCTGCTGTAATAGAGCTTTGTATGCGCTTTGGACTGTGAATTCTCCAGATGCTTCCCTCGCCACACTTGGTAGTCTTTATGCTGGAATTTGGACACTGGGATATTTAGGATCCTTCTAGCATCAATGTCACTGAAGGTGTTCCTTATTGAGTCCACTTTCCATTCTCTGCTAATATTATCAATCAAGTCCACTACCAAAAGATTATCCCAATATCGTTCGCTATTTTAGATTCTGTAATTTTCAACTCTTGTAACCCACGCTGTATCACGAACTGGAATTCTGATCCCACTCCCTACTCTCCAGCCAAACCCTTCCTGAAGCACTCCCTTCGCAGCCCAAATGCTCTTCCAGGTATACGAAGGTATATTTCCTAGCCTTGCATTCTCAAAGTTTGAATTCGGATAATATTTCGCTTTCAAGGTACACATAATTAATGAATTAGGATAATTAATCAATCGCTAACCCTGTTTAGCAAGTAATGAAAGATTAGATTTATCCAAACCACAAAAGCTCAATCCACCATCATCCTTAAGCTCACAAAGCTGTCTCCAAGCATACCAATGAATCCCCCTCTTTCCATGATTTTTCTGCCACCAAAAGGATGCGCAAATTTTCTCCATTTCAAAACATAACGATTTTGGCAATAAAAAACAAGCCATGGAATAAGTTGGGATAGCCTGGAGAACTGATTTTATGAAAAAAAATTTACCTCATTGCAATAGAAATTTAGTGCTCCAACTGGCAATTTTTTGTCTCATACGATCTTCTAAACCTTGAAACGCCAATTTTTCCCCTTGTCGGACCATATTAGGGAGATCCAAATATGTTTTTGGATTTGAAGAATTTCTAACATTCAACAATTGCATAACTGAGCTCTTGATCTAATCAGTTGTATTTGTGCTATAAAAAGATCATAGACTTTGCAAATTAACACACTAACTTGAAACCTCTTTATACTCCTATGGAATATTCTTTAATGCTTGTGCCCCTTGATTTGAAGCCTCCCCAAACAATATGCTATCATCCACAAAGATTGAATGGGAAATCAGGGAGGCCCTTCAACTTACTCTAACCCCCTTCACCATTCCTTCCCTCTCGGCTAAGCACATTAAAGACGATAACCCTTCAATGCGCACCAAAAAAAGATAGGGACTCAAAGGATCCTCTTGCCTTAGTTCTCTTGTTGGCTTAAATTTCTCACCATCACACCCATTCACCACAATCAAATATAAGACTGAACCAATGCAATGCATAATAAAGACTGCCCACGAACTAGCAAACCCCATCTTTAATAACATTTGACGTAAAAAAATCTCATTCAACACGATCGTACGCTTTACTCATATCCAATTTTAACGTAAAAAACCTCTTCCCTATTCTTTTTTTCTTGAACGTATGTAGAACCTCATAAGCAAGTAATACATTATCAGTTATCAATCTGCCTGGGACAAAGGCACTTTGAGCCTCATCTATAAAGCAATCTAGAACTTTTTGGAAGCGATTTGCTACCGTTTTTGAAATTATCTTATAAAGGACTAATCATAGACTTATAGGCCTAAAATTTGATAAATTCGTTGGCTAAGCAGTTTTCTGAAGAAGAACAATATTAGTAGCATTACAAGGTTCTAAAGACATACCTTTGTTCAGAATACTTAGATAGAACTCACTTACATTTCGTCCAATAATATGCTAAAATTGTTGATAAAAAAATCATAGGGAAACCATCAGTACCCGCTGCCTTCGTTGGTCCCATGCTTTTAACAGCAACAAAAATCTCTTCCTCTACTAAGGCGTCGTTAACATCTGATTCATTTCTTCAGTGATTTTCCTCTCCACTCCAAAAAGGATATGATCTATATTTTCCACTCCTCTTGAAGAGAAAAGATCGATAAAATAATTGCGAGCAATTGTTTCCATCTCTTCTTCTTCATGCTGGATCACGCCCATTTCATTCTCCAAGCCTCTAATTTGATTAACATGTCGCCTTTGAGATACAAATCTATGAAAAAACGTCGTGTTCTTGTCCCCTATTTTCAACCAATTTTCTTGGGCCCTCTATTCCCTGTATAATTCTTGTTTGTTCACCTCCCAATTCAACTGCATTTTAATGCCAATAATTTCCACAAGCATTGCATCACCTCTCTCAGCTTCCAAAAGTAATCCCAACCTGTTGTTTAGATTTTTAACCTCCTCGTCCCATTTCCTTGTTATATTCCTCTCCCATTCCTATAAGGCTACTTTAAGATAAACCAATTTAGATAAGACATCACCTGATTCAGACCCCCACACCTTTCGAATAATCACCTCACATGAATCTTCCAGAAAAGACCATGCTTCAAATCTGAATTTTTTACATATTCCTTCATTTTCTCTTTGGTTCGTTTGGATTAACAATGGAAAATGGTCCAAAAAAGAGTGAGGTAAATGATCAATAAAATAATTAGCGAATAAGTTTAACCAATCTATATTCATCACTCCCCTATCCAACCGTTCTCTAATATTTGTTTCTGGTAAATTACCTGTCTCCCAAGTGTACTAAGAACCCGAGAAACCTCCATCCAATAACTGGCAATCCTCAAGCAC
Source organism: Gossypium raimondii (assembly GCF_025698545.1). Classification (NCBI taxonomy): domain Eukaryota; kingdom Viridiplantae; phylum Streptophyta; class Magnoliopsida; order Malvales; family Malvaceae; genus Gossypium; species Gossypium raimondii. The sequence goes on along the minus strand of NC_068568.1, from coordinate 40,462,396 downwards.
ATTTCGAAAGTTCTCCATGCACCTTTCTTCCCTTGGTATTCCTTCTACCTTCTCATGAGCACACAGAATCTCGTCAAAATCACCACAAACCAACCAAGGGACTTCACAATTTTCCCCAAGGCGTCGAAGTTCACTCCAACTGTCTTCTTTATATCTAACGATTGAGGCTCCATAAAAACTCGTAAACTTCCATTTCTAACTTCCAACTTCCTCTTGAATATCAACATCAATATGATTTTTAGAGAAACTCTAAATGCTGACCAGTGCATTTCCATTCCATGCAATACTAAGACCTCTTCTAAAACCTTTCGCATGGACGTTTATCCTATTTGTGAGACCACACCTTCTACACACTTTCTCCATTCACATCCCATCTAACTTTGTCTCCATTAAGAAGACAGTTTGAGGATTAATAGACTTCAACATAAATCGAAGCCTTTGAACAACCTGCAAACTCCCCAATTCGCGTACATTCCATGATAAAAGTTTCATTGCGTTCAGCCGGCTTACCCCTTGGCAGCCGCCGATATCTGATTGTGGTAAGCATTATTTTGCTCAACTAAAGCTTCAAATGAATAAGTAGAAATAGAAACATTAGGAACTATCATTTCAATTATGAGCTTTTTCTTCCTATTAACAGGCACTATTGGATCATCTTCAACATCATGGTCTATATGGATTCAACCCATTGCACTAAAGGAACCAATCTGATTAGCCAAATCAATATTATGACATCCTTCCAAATTAAACCCTAGAATCAGGTTGATATGATTTCCAAATCCAATCCTCCATTCCTCCCACTAATTACTCCCTGACTCATATTTTAACTAATTTGTTTCCTTAGGTGCATCATCCCCTTCCTCTCGCAGCCAAACAATTCTTGCAGTAATGGCCCCTTCCTATTACTGCTTTTAAAGAAATACTCTACCCAAACTCCATGATTTCATCTTTGAAATTTAATCTGGCAAGGCAGAACTTATCACTATGACCTAAACATCCACATAAAAAACAAAACAATTTAAGTTTTTCGTACCAAAAATTTGCATAAGTGAATTTCAAGGAGTGAAGCATAATTTTCTTCTTTCTTTTTAATGATTTTCTGATGTCTATCTCTATACGAACTCTCAGATAACTCATGAGCCCCCTATTCAGTTACTTCGAGTCGAATTCCATAAATCTACCCACAAAATTGCCTAGCTGCTTTGCAACGGCTTACGTAAAAAAACTGGGGGTAAATCATGAATTTGGATCCAAAAAGCCAAAAAAACTAATGGCACCAACTTTGGATCATCATCATCTTTCTGCCTATGAATAATCAAAGATGATTATTGAAAGTCCAAGGACATCCATTCACCACTCGATCTACATCTACTTCATGGAAAAACTTGAACAAATATCATATTCCCCCAAGATCTGTAATTTGAACACCCCTCAGAGTAGGGGTGAGCATTCGATCAATCGAATCGAAAATTTTCGAGTTAATCGAGTTTTCGAATCTCACTTTATCATCCTAACTTTATTTGAAGTTTTCTCGAATCGAGTCGAGTGAGATGGAATTCGAATCGAATCGAATCGAATATATTTATTCGAGTTAAATTTTAAAAAATAATTTTGGGTCCTTGTAACCACTGTCACCCATCGTAATAAAATTTGTCCACATTAATCAAATTTTTTATTAACTTTAATCACCTTATAATTTATTTATTAATTTTTTATATACTGGTTAGCTTCTTTGATTGCTTAGTTGTTTCAATTATCTTCATATTCTTTATCACTATGTATTTTGGAATTAAAAATATATTAAATGTAAAAATATGATTTTTTAATAAAAGTTATTTTAAAAATAAAATGTGAAATTAATACAAATATAAAATTTTAACACGAATATTTATGGCATAATTAATAATTGATTTTAATATAAATATTCAATATGACTAAACAATTCAATAATATAAATAATATAAAATGTAAATTTTAATTTAATAATATAAATAGTAGATTTAGTGATTTTTTTAGGATAATTTTGATTTTTTATTTGAGAGTAAAGGGTGAGAAGTAAAAGTTTAGGGGGAAAATAAAAAATTTTGAGGAATAAAAGTTTGAGAGAAAGTAAATAGGGGGGAGTAAAATTTTAGAGGGAAAATATTAAAAAAAATTGGAGGGGGGAGGATTTGGGGTAGATGAGAGGTGGGATGGGAAGGGAATAAAAGTTTTAGGGGAAAAGGGAGAGAGAGTAAAAATTTTGGAGGAAAATAAAAGGTTTTGAGGGTTTTTGGGAGTAAAATTTTGAGAAAAAGTAAATGGGAGAGCAAAATTTTGGTCGGAAATGGATTTTGGGTAGATTGGGGGGTTGGAAGGGAGGGGAGTAAAAGTTTTGGAGGGAAAGTGGGAAGGAGTAAAAGTTTTGAGAGAAAAGTAAAAAGGTTTGGGAATTTGGGGCAAAAATGTAAAATATTATAGTTTGATATTCGAATTATTCGAGTTATTCGAATTTGAAAACTCAACTCGATTCGAACTTGAAATTTGAAAAAAAAATTCGAGTTGATTCGAATAACTTGATTAACTCGAATAACTCGATTCGTTTAACTCGAAATTCGATTTTTTTTCAATTTTTTCGAGTCGAATCGAGTTTTGCTCACCCCTACCTCAGAGGATGCCACAGATTTGCCATTCTGGTTTTCATTGCAGAAAAATGAACCACACTCGATGTCAGAAAACATCCCACCAAACAGTATTCATACGTTGCCTTTTGTAAAGCCGTATCAATGAGTAGTGGAACCACAGCCTCCTCCTCCTCCCCATCATCTATATTGAGACCTTCTAAATCCTTTTCCATGGTGAGAATCACTATCAAAAGAGCAAGCAGTACATATCGTTATGAATGTAACAAAAAGAGAAACTTTTGACAAAGAAAAACATAAACTTTTGACATTTTTTAATATGGTATCTATATAATTTTTATCCAATATGGTACCTACATCTAACAAAAGTTATAAATGTTGACTTTTAGTGTTTAATTAAGTTTTAGGGTTGATTTGGTAAAATTAATTACTAATTACTGGTTTGAGTTCTCATTATTTTGTTAATAGAATAAATTTATGTTACGTTTGATAGGAGTATTATATCTTACGCACATTTTAGTATATAAGTTAGCAATAAACTAAATCAATTGATAATATTTAATCACTCCCATAATTTATTTTTAAATAAGAGAATGAATAATTTTACAAGAGCTTTACTTAATTTTTCTAATTTCAAAAAAAAAAAGTTACCAAGTGTTACATTTAGAAAAATTGATATATATCAATTTGTTAAACATGTCTCATGATCAGACAATGTTTTAGAAATTATTATTTGTACTTGGTTCTACCAAATTTGTGTCGATTCAATCTTCTTCCAAAACTTTTATATCGGTTGAATTTATTGAATCATTAATTTTCAATGCAACCAATTAATCGATCCGATTTCAAGACTATAGTATCAAATACTTTATAATAATAATCTATTATCTTAAAAAAAAAAACTAATAATTTATTATCTCTAAATTCTTTAACCGATATTTTCAAGGTTTTTCTACCGCTGAACTAAACACAAGATAATATTATTGAAGTAACATAATCTAATTTAAAAATAGATTCAAAGTGAAGGAAGAAAAGTTGTAGGAATTAGTTGAACCATTTTATCTAAGCCCATGTTTCTTTAGATTTTGTTTGTCTCCCAATCTATCCTTAGTTCCTTACCACTCTTTGTTTTTCAACGCTTGGAAACCAGCTTCGTTTTCCCTCTCCTTCTGTCTGTCTACGAGGCATGAAATGCACTTTGTAAATCATATAATTATATATTATCAATAACGATAACATTAATTAAAATACAATACCATAAAATAATATAGGGTAAACTATATTAGTAGTCATCTAATTATTAATTTTTTTTTTGTCACTTACCTATGAAAAGTGACAAAATGGACACTCAACTATTCAATTTTATCTCTCTCTTTTTTCACCAGCTGGCTAACGATGGTAGGTTTTAGAATCAACATAATAGCAACTTTAACCATCAACATTTATAAATTATATCAACTTAATCTTGATTCTAACAAATTAACCCTTAACATTTACACATTGTGTAATCTGATCCTTTTTTTTTTTTTTGCAGATTTGCTTTTCTTAATTTATGACGTTGGGGGTTAAATTTAAAAGAATAAGAAAAGATAAAAATTATTATCTTGGATTTTTTTTATGTTTCCATTTATTGTATATTTTCAATCAAATTTAGCTGATAAACTTGTTTTTTAAAATCAAGACCAAATTACACAAAGAAAAGCAAAACTTCAAAAAAGACCAACTTACACGATGTGTAAATGTTGAGGGTTGGATTTTTTTAGAATCGAGACTAAATTGACGCAATATATTAATATTGAGGGTTAAAGTTGCTATTATGCCAATTTTAAAAGCTACATCCATTAGCCATTGGTGACCAAAAAAGATAAAATTGAATAGTTGAATGACCATTTTGTAACTTTTTATAATTGGGTGACCAAAAAAGAAATTTACTAATAGTTAAGTGACCATTTTATAATTTTCATAATTGAGTGGCCAAAAAAATTTATTAATAATTAGAGGACTACTAGTGTAATTTAATCAATAATATAAATATGGCATAAGTATGTACAAATATCTAAAGTCAAATTTATACAAATTAGGGTCTGTTTGATTGACGGAATTGATTTTCCGGAAAATCATTTCCAACTTTTCCAGCGTTTGATTGGCGGAAAATATTTTCCATTTGGAAAATGAACTCCAAAACAAGGAAAAATGGGTTATATTTTAGGGAAAATGTCTTACCCTTTCAATTTCCGTAAGACATTTTCCGTGCTCTCCTCTCTATCGCCTCCTTCATTCCTTCCTTCACTTCCTAGAAAACGCTTACATTTATCGATTTTCCAAGAACTTGTTTTTTAATTATTCAATACTTGTTTTTTAACACAATTACAAATAATTTATTTGATATTAGTTTTTTTCAATTTATAACGATTAATATTGTAGCTTAATAATTGAGTATTATTATAAATAAATCATTGCAATAAATGTAAAAATAATTTAAAATATAAAATTTATTAATATATATTAATATATGTAAAAACAACTTTTCCAAAAAATATTTTCAAAAATCATCAAGCAAAAAAAATATTTTACATGATTCAATCAAACACTAGAAAATATTTTCCAATAAATCATTTTACGAAAAGTAAAACATTTTCCAGAAATCATTTTACGGAAAATATTTTACTAACAATCAAACAGACTTATTTGCATTTCAAATTTATATAAATATATTGTATCAAAATAAATTTATATACATATAATAACTTTTAAATATGATAAGTATATGTAAAATTATCCGCACCTTTTATCTCTTTTATTTTATGCTTAATGTTGAATTTCGCTTTCGAATTATACATATTTTTCTATTTTGGTATTTAAACTTTTTTTTTTAGATTGGTACCTAAACTATCATTATGTTACTCAATTTAGCATCTTTTTTTTTTTGTAACGGTGTTAAAAAACCCAGTTGTCACATGGTACCAATCATAATGTGCCACATGGCACATCAAACCAATCACAAATGTGCCACGTGGTAATTAAGTTTATTTTAAATAAAAATATTAAATTTAAATTAAAATACCTTTGAATTTAACTAACTATTGACCGACTGTTGATCACTGTTGATCAGCGTTGACCATCCATGTGGTGCTATTAGAACAAATAGGTTAATAAAATAAATTTATTGATTTCGATTAATATACTTTGTATTATTGTCCTCAAATAGTTTTTGCACACAAAGCAAAATAGAAGCAAATGTTGCTCATTGGTTGTCTAATGTTTAACTAATAGTAAGTGGTATTACGCGGTCAGATTGTAATATGAAAATATAACTTGTATTAGTAGACGAACCTAAATATGTCCTTAGTTTAATCGGAAATAAGCAAACCGACTGAAAGACTAATATTTCGTCTATCAAGTCCAATTTGGGAGATGCCTTGTCTTGAGCATCGTAGTAGATGACTCCTAGAAGATAGAGATATAGATGTGACTGACTGGACTAACAATACATTAGGTAAGACCCAAATAGAATAGATCTTGAATCTGTTTATGGGTTTATTCAATTGTAATGTTCATAGTGTGGCATACCTAAATCCTGAGTGGATGGCGGACTATGTATGCGTGACTCGTACACTTTAATGTAAGTAAAAGTCTGGGTTCAAATAGATAAGGGATCGAAAGCTGGTGCACTGGGTGTACGACTTCTGTAGTATGTAACGTCATTCACAACAGTGGAATTCATAGCCTAAAACATGAGTAAATAATATCCTCTCATGGGCATTACATGGTTGATGAAAAGTAAATGTGGCCACGGGTCGTCCGTCTTTGTGATGGATGACTTGATCACTAATTAATAGTAATTGACTTTTCATGAAAGAATATGTAAATGTTACCATTAGATAAAATAGGATCATCTTGGGAGAATGAATATTATCCCAAAGAGATCAATGATATCCTATGAGAGTAACACACTAATGATAAAAGGTCATTAAACGGACACTAAGTAGTTGCTTTCGTAATGGTATGTCGTTGGGAGAGCTCAGTTACGATACTATAGTGGAATGACTTCATGACTAAATGAGTTTATAATTAATAGGCAAAAAACCGAAACTTAATTATAAATGATTTGAGCTTTAACTTTATATGTCTAATCAGTTCCTCTGCTAGCTTGTTGAAATCAGAAATGAATTGCATGTTTGAATAAAAATGAATGAAATGAATAAAAAAGGAGAAATGGGAAACATTCATGAATGATTATGGTTTTCCCCGAAATGGAGAAATGGAATCATTTGAAAATGAAAGTAAGTTTCCAAAAATGGAATTGGAAATTTGCAATATTGTATAGAATTACTTAAAAAATGATGGAAGAATGAGTTTATGTTTTTGGACTATTTTGAAGCTCGAAAATGAAAATAAATCATTCCATAGTGAACATGTCGAGTTGTGACATATTGAATGAATTTTCTCGAAATTTTACTAAGGGTAAAATCATCAAAATTTTATCAAAAATTTAATTGAGTAAAATTGGGGTGAGAAAATTATTTAATATGTAGATATTAAAGTTTATTTTGAGAAATAAAAAAATTGAATCTAGTTGGATCATATTACAGAGTACTAGGTTAAAAAGACCTAGAAAACACTTATAATTGAAGGCGATGTGAGAGAGACCCAAAACCTCTCATATAAGATGAAAGGGGCAGCAACCCTAGTAGAAATATAAGAGTGAGTTGTTCATCTCTCTTCTACTTTAAGTAGGATGTTGTTTTTCTATTTAAAATAAACCTCTACAATTCTATAAGGGTTCTACCTTCTCTTTCTATAAATAGATGACACTGGTAGAGTTATTAACACAACTTTTAAGAGATTGCTACTCTGCTGAAAAATAGAGAGAATTTATTCTCAACTTATAAACATATTTTTCAGAATAACAATTTTATCGGTTTGTATTAGAGGTGTTCATGGGCCGGGCGGCCCGGCCCAACGGCCCGCCCGAAATATGGGAGGGTTTGGGTAAAAATATAGGCCCGAAATATGGGTTTGGGCAAAAAAATGAGGCCCGTTTAAAAAACGGGTTGGGCCTCGGGCGGGCCCGGGCCGGCCCGAATATATAATAAAAAATATATTTTTTTATATTTTAAAATATTTTAAAAATATTTTAATTTTTTTTAAAATTGGTGTTTATTTTATAAAAAACGGGCCGGGCCGGGCTGGGCTCGGGCCTAAGAATTTTTTCCTGGGCCGGACTTGGACAAAATTTCAGGCCCATATTTCGGGCAGGGCCGGGCCGGGCCCGAGCCTAGTACGCGGGCCAAAAATTTTTTATGGGCCTGCCCATGAACACCTCTAGTTTGTATTAAAGAAGAGAGAATTTTTATTTTCACCCCAAAAAGAAAACTTTTTCTAGTTATGTGTTTTGATTCAATAGGTTCGAGCCCACACTCGAAGTATTTTTATTTTTTATAAAAAATAAGTAAAAAAGATAACATTTTATTTTAAATTTAAAATATAATTAAAAATTAGGATTAAATTTAAAATGTAAAAACATTACATTTAATTATTAAAATTATCTTTTAAGAAACTATAAAATTAAATAAAAACACAAATGTCCCACTTGTTTTTTAAGAAACTATTAAATATAATTTTCTTTTATGATTTTAGCATTTGTTTTTTATTAGGGATTATCAAACACGCTTAACAAGTAAAGCATCGAAAATATTAATTTTCGCTTATTTAATTTTTGAATGAATTAATAAACATATTTAATTTTTAAGCACTTAATTTTTAGTTTATAAAATGACACTCTAGTTAATATAAATTTTATTTGAACCAATTTAATTATGAAATAAATAAAACGAGTATTAAAAGTTCATGAATAATTTATTTTACAAGATTTTAAAGAAAAGAGAAAAAATATATTTACAAAGTAATGTAAATTAATATATTTTAATAATTAATTAATTAATTAAAATTAAATTAAATACACGAACTATGATTTCCCTTTTTTGTTTATTTGTATAAAATAAACTGAAAATGAACAATAAAAATATTTTTAAAATAAAATATAAAAAGGAAAACATAAATTAAAAAGTAATAATACATAAAAGAAAGGAAAACAATAATACAATAAATTAAAAAATAGAAATGTGATTATTTAAGGAAAAATTACGTAAATTATGTTGATTGGTTGGATTAACCTAATATATATTATATGATGGAATATAATTTTATAAAAATTCTTGCCGGCACTTGACCGTTGAAAATATATAGAATCATCAAGAACCAAAAGGTAAAATGAATTTAATAATAAAATCCTCTGTTGTTGAGTTTTATTATGTATAATTATTTTAATATTTAAAATTTAGATTTGAATATTTTTATAATTAGACTTTTAATTTAATTATGTGTGGTTAGATTTTATTATTTATATATATTTATGATTGATGTTCTTATTTATATTGTAAATTTAAAAATAATTTAATAATAGTTAATTGGGTCTTAAGGATAGTTTTAAGTATTGTATAAAAATAATAATTATATTATTTTCGTATTTATAGAATTTTAAATAAAATAAATAAATTAATATAATATGTTATTTTCCTTTTCATTATGGCTGTCTCCATTTTTCTTGTTTCTCATCTGCCTTTATTGACCTGGTCGTCATTTTAACTTAAAAAACCAAATTAAATAAAACCCCTCCCCCCAACTTTTACCCAACGAGGAAAATATCTGATTTTTTTAAAAACCACTCTCTTAATTTAGCAGATCCGCTTGAAATTTCTGCTAAATTTAGAGAAGAAAAGGATAGTTAGGGTTAGGGTTTGGGTTTTCGTTAAAGATGATGGTATCAAGAGGTTTTTTTGGGTGGTCACCACCCCACATACAACCTTTGACACCAGTCTCGGAGGTTTCGGAGCCGCCGGAATCTCCGTCTCCGTACTTGGATACAACAGCGGAAGCTTCTGGTGAAGCGGCACAGGTGGAGGCGGATGAAGAGATGGAAGAGGAAGAAGAGATCGAACCGCCCCCTGCCGCTGTGCCCTTCTCTGGATTGTTTGCCTGTGCTGACAGGCTTGATTGGGTTCTCATGATCGTTGGATCCCTTGCTGCTGCAGCTCATGGGACTGCACTTGTTGTTTACTTACATTGTTTTGCGAAGATCATTCAGGTTCTTGGACTTGGGCCACCAGAACAGGGGCAAGACAGAATGGATGAGCAGTTTGAGAGGTTCAAAGAGGTTAGTGTGTTTTTTAGTAAGTAAAAACCTTACCCTTTTTGGGAAGGGATTTTAAAGGTTTAGGCTAGTTCTTTAGTTAATAATTTTGATAATTAGAGTGAAGTACTGATGACTTTTGTGTAACAAAATGTTTGGATTTTATGGTTTCTTTTTTCCAAACTTTTGGGAATTTAGTTAACTATTATGTTTTAGTTTTAGAAAGCTTCGAAAATTAGGGGAGATGGAACCTTTGATTCTGAATTTAAGCAATTCCTTTGCTTTTTTGTTTGTTTGTTTGTTTCTTATATATTTGTTTGATTCTTGAGAACGTGGTTTGGAAATGGCAAGGTACCTGAAGTTCTGGTTTTTAGGTTTCTGGGGTTTGCAAATGGCAGAAACTTTGTTTTGTTTTTTGGGTGGGGGTGGGGCGTAATGTTTATGATTCAATATTAAAGGCGAAAGTTTGAGTATTACTTGTTTCTATTTAGGTGGCAAATACAATGAAGTGAGTTGTTTTATTAGTTTTACATATTCGACTTGGTTTATTTAGTTACAGAATGGTAGTGTTAGGATATTGATGGCTTGTTGTTTACTACTTGACACCTAATTGAGGTCAGTATTTCACATCAAGCTTGAGGGGATGGTGGCTGAGAGTTAGCTTTGAAGTTAATTGTCTGGAAACATTTCTGATGTAAAAGAGCATGTTATATTGGTAAACTTTGTTATTTGAGATTAATGGTTATTTCTTGTATGGGATTCTTACCATCGGGCATTGCTGTTTTGATATTATGGGTGGATGTTTTAACTTCATTTTCTTCCCTCTAGGTTGGGGCAGGGTCTTTCTTTCACATTGGAAATGCTAGACACCACTATGGAATATTAGCATATTATTCCAAAGTGAAGGATGTGATTTATTTTAGACCAGTTGAGACTTGTACATTTGTGGAAAGGTAAAAGGAAGGGACGGGGATTGGATGGATAGTGAACTACATAAAGAAAGGAGTTGTTAATGCAATGAGTTAGTTAATTTCAAATCAAACCACCGGATTTTGGTTGCAGTACTAGTTAGATTCTGCTGGTGCTTCAAGTTAATTAGGCACTCACTTGCTCTCTCTCTCTCATGTAGATGTCTTCTTATTCATGCATGTAAATTGAGTATATATAAGTATTCTCTGCTTGTTTGTGAACAATATTTGTTTTTAATCGTTACTATGAAGATTTAGAAACTTGCTTTCTACTAGGTTAACTCTAGGTTGTTTTTATTCTTAAAGATATTAATTATTAATATAAGTGCAAATCACATGGACAAAAGAAAAATCGTGTTTTGACTCTTGAATTTCTGTTTAGTTTATCTGCTTTTTGCTTGCTATAATCAACTATAATTTTTAGTTTCCTTGAGGGCCTGCTGTTTTGTAATTGCATGTGTCACCAACTAGTTCATTCTTGTTCTGCAGCTTTCTTTAACTATTGTTTATATTGCTGCGGGTGTTTTCGCTGCTGGCTGGATAGGTAGGTTGGTTCATATCCAAATCAGTTAGTGCTTCATTTTTGTTTTCTTCTGATTGGTGCAACTTTTCTGCTATTTTTTGCTGACTTTGTTCTGTGAAATAGAGGTTTCATGCTGGATTCTGACGGGAGAGCGACAGACTGCTGTTATTAGGTCAAGATATGTTCAAGTATTATTGAACCAAGATATGAGCTTTTTTGATACTTATGGGAATAATGGAGACATAGTGAGTCAAGTATTGAGTGATGTGCTGCTCATCCAGTCTGCTCTTAGTGAAAAAGTATGTTCAGCCACATGTTGCTTCACCTGTGGTTCTTCCCTTTTGTAATTTAACTTAATCTTGGGTTGGATTTTGTTATAAATGTCTGCTCTAATCCTAGTATTCCTTTAATGATACAGGTTGGGAATTACATTCATAACATGGCTACATTTTTCGGTGGTCTAATTATTGGTTTTGTCAATTGTTGGCAAATTGCGCTCATAACTCTGGCTACTGGTCCGTTCATTGTTGCTGCTGGAGGCATATCCAATATATTTCTTCACAGGCTTGCTGAGAATATTCAAGATGCTTATGCTGAGGCAGCTAGCATTGCTGAACAGGTTTCTCTCTCTCTCTCCCCCCTCCTGACTTATTTTTGTTAATATCGATCTCTAGTGAATGAAAATTTGGCTACTTGCTTAATATTTGTTTGGAATGACTTGTCCAAATGATATATGTTGGTCTAAAAATGCTGTTATTGTTTGAATTGGCTGCTAATACAAGGGACCTATGGTTATGTTCTTTGGAAATGTGTGATCACTTCAGGAGTGGAGTACTAAACTAAGCTTTGCTAGTTAGTTGTATTCAAAACAGAAATGACGGCAAAGTTACTTACCAATGCTTACTTGATATAATATTTATAGGGAGCTTTAGATGCTTATTTTTTTTGAGTGTTTGGCCAGACGGCATTGTGGGAAAATTGCTGCTTGCTTTTGACAATTGTTGTCAAATTGAATTAACTGAATACTTTTATTGGGGCTAAAAAATTTTATATATACATATATGTGTATATACACATCATCTTTTGTTTATTTGGAGTTTCTATCGAACCTGTCAATTAGCTTTTCTGTAGAGGTTCTTGTCCAAAGATCCAAATTTTGGGCCTCTGCTTTTAACCTGCAAAAGCTCATTTGCAGTTTCTATAGTAGCTAAAACAATTTTATCTAAATTTCATTTGAACCCGCCTTCTGCTTTCTGGAGTAAAGAAGGTGAATCAAAATGTAGATGGAACTTGATTAAAATATGATGCCTTTTTGTGTTTTGTCGAATTTCTTGAAATGGTGACACTGTTTTTCGGCTTCTTACTTGAACTTCACTTTCTACATAGAATCACAGTGTGGAAGTGATGCTAATATACATAGAGTTCTTGTTATTTGCAGGCAGTCTCTTATGTCAGGACCTTGTATGCATTTACAAATGAAACTTTAGCCAAATATTCATATGCAACCTCATTACAAGCCACTTTGAGATATGGTATATTGATTAGTCTTGTGCAAGGGCTTGGGCTTGGATTTACATATGGGCTTGCGATATGTTCTTGTGCCTTACAACTTTGGGTTGGAAGGTTCCTTGTCACAAATCACAAAGCTCATGGTGGTGAAATCATAGCAGCTCTTTTTGCTGTAATTTTAAGTGGCCTGTAAGCATCTATTTCTTCCTCTTTTTTCCTGCTTCATTTAATCTCTATGACTTACCGATCCTTTCTTTGCTGTACAGTGGGCTGAACCAAGCTGCAACAAATTTCTATTCCTTTGACCAAGGTCGAATTGCTGCTTTTAGACTTTTTGAGATGATTAGCCGTTCATCCTCTGGTTTGAACCAGGAGGGAAACATCCTAGCTTCCATTCAAGGAAATATTGAATTTAGGAATGTGTATTTTAGTTATCTATCTCGACCTGAAATTCCTATACTGAGTGGCTTTTATCTCACTGTACCTGCTAAAAAGGCTGTGGCACTTGTTGGTAGAAATGGCTCTGGGAAAAGCAGTATTATCCCACTCATGGAACGGTTTTATGATCCTACCTTAGGTATGATGGCCATATGATTTTATATTTCACATTGCAGTGGCATGTTATTTAAAGTTTTGAAATCATTGCTGGGTGGTCAGTCAACCTTCATGATTCTTAAATGATTATTTTTCATCATGCAGGGGAAGTTCTTCTAGATGGTGAGAATATTAAAAACCTAAAGCTGGAATGGCTGAGAAGCCAAATAGGACTCGTTACTCAGGAACCTGCCTTGCTTAGTTTGAGCATAAAAGATAATATTGCTTATGGGCGAGATGCTACATTTGATCAGATTGAAGAAGCTGCAAAAATAGCAAGGGCACATACATTCATTAGTTCACTTGAGAGAGGGTACGAGACACAGGTGAAACATCTTACCGTCTTGATTATTTCTCATTTGCGGCACATTTTGTTGAAACCATTTTCTATGAATTTAAGGTGGGGAGGGCTGGCTTAGCATTAACGGAAGAACAGAAAATCAAACTTTCTATTGCTAGAGCGGTGCTTTTGAACCCAACAGTCCTTCTGCTTGATGAAGTTACTGGTGGACTTGATTTTGAAGCTGAAAGAACTGTTCAGGAAGCTCTAGATCTCCTCATGTTGGGACGTTCAACTATAATAATAGCTCGGCAGCTTTGTCTCATAAGAAATGTTGATTATATAGCTGTGATGGAGGACGGTCAGCTGGTTGAAATGGGTACACATGATGAGTTACTAGCCCTTGATGGGTTGTATGCTGAGCTCCTCAGATGTGAGGAGGCTGCAAAACTTCCAAGGAGGTAATTAAGTCTATAGGTGCTTTTACTAAGAAGGCTTAAATCATATGTTTGGAATTCTAATTACTTGTTAGTGGTTTTTCTTTGATTGAAAAAGGATGCTCTTTTATTTCTACAACGGTTTATTTTCTATTTTCTTTCAGGATGCCAGTTAGGAATTACAAGGAGACGTCAACATTCCAAATTGAAAAGGATTCTTCATCAGTTCACAGCTTCCAAGAATCTTCATCTCCAAAGTTTGTCAAATCACCTTCTCTCCAAAGAGTTCATGGTATATTTCGGCCCCAAGATGGTGCTTTTAACTCACAAGAATCACCTAAAGCTCATAGTCCACCACCAGAGAAGATGCTGGAAAATGGCTTATCAGTGGATGCTGGTGATAAGGAACCATCAATTAGGAGGCAGGATAGTTTTGAAAGGAGACTTCCAGAGTTGCCTAAACTTGATGTTCAGTCTGCCCAGCAGCAGAAATCAAATGATTCGGACCCAGAATCTCCTGTATCACCCCTTCTGACATCTGATCCTAAGAATGAACGTTCGCATTCTCAGACTTTTAGTCGGCCTCTCAGTTACTCTGATGATATCCCAATGGAAGTTAAGGAAGCAAAGGATGTGCATCATGGGGAAGCTCCGTCATTTTGGAGGTTGGCACAGCTTAGTTTTGCGGAGTGGCTCTATGCTGTCTTGGGAAGCATTGGTGCAGCAATCTTTGGCTCTTTCAATCCACTTCTTGCATATGCTATTGCACTGATAGTAACGGCATATTATAGGCGTCAGGAACATCATCATTTACAAGATGAAGTAGACAGGTGGTGTTTGATAATTGCCTGTATGGGTATAGTGACTGTTGTTGCCAACTTCTTGCAACACTTCTACTTTGGCATTATGGGGGAGAAAATGACTGAACGGGTGCGCAGAATGATGTTCTCAGGTATCTGAATCTAGAAATTAATACTCCAAATTTTTTTGAATGCTGAATTTTATGCATCTTGTTTAGCTTGTTTTGTCTGTCATGTGACAGCAATGCTGCGGAACGAAATTGGATGGTTTGATAACGAAGAGAATAGCCCTGATAACTTGTCCATGCGATTGGCAAATGATGCTACATTTGTAAGGGCTGCTTTTAGCAATCGGCTTTCAATATTTATACAGGATAGTGCTGCTGTTATTGTTGCTATACTAATTGGGATGTTGCTACATTGGCGGTTGGCACTTGTGGCATTTGCAACCCTTCCAGTCTTAGCTGTCTCTGCTTTTGCACAGGTTTGCATATATGTATCCACACATATATACATATATATTTATTATTTACTTCATTATCGAAAAAACATGGGAGCTTCTGGATTTTTGTGCTTCTTAAATTTTCCTGTTCCATGTATTGTCTTTTCTTCTTTTTCTCCTCTATACTTTTGCCTTTTCATTTCTTATTGAATTTGGAGGGAAGATTGTCCTTATCCAAATTTCTTAATCGTTGCCTACTTAAATGTTGCAGAAATTATGGCTCGCTGGATTTTCAAAGGGAATCCAGGAGATGCATAGGAAGGCATCATTGGTCCTCGAGGATGCAGTGAGGAACATTTACACTGTTGTAGCATTTTGTGCTGGTAATAAGGTAATGGACCTCTACAGGCTACAGTTGAAGAAAATATTGAAACAGAGTTTCTTTCATGGAATGGCAATAGGGTTTGCATTTGGCTTTTCACAGTTTCTTCTTTTTGCCTGCAATGCTCTGCTCCTTTGGTACACCGCACTCTCTGTTAAAAGAAGCTATATAGATCTGCCTACAGCGCTTAAGGAGTACATGGTTTTCTCTTTTGCAACTTTTGCACTGGTGGAGCCATTTGGATTGGCACCATACATACTTAAAAGGCGGAAATCTCTCGCTTCAGTGTTTGAAATTATTGACCGAGTCCCTAAAATTGAGCCAGATGAAAACTCAGCATTGAAGCCACCGAACGTCTATGGAAGCATTGAGCTGAAAAATGTTGATTTCTGCTATCCCACTCGTCCGGAAATGTTGGTATTGAGCAATTTCAGTCTTAAAGTTAATGGGGGACAAACTGTAGCCATTGTTGGAGTTTCAAGATCTGGGAAGAGTACCATAATATCTCTAATAGAGAGGTTTTATGATCCAGTTGCAGGTCAGATTCTACTTGATGGACGGGATTTGAAGCTCTACAATTTGAGGTGGTTGAGGAACCACTTAGGTCTTGTTCAACAGGAGCCAATTATTTTCTCGACTACAATCCGGGAAAACATTATATATGCAAGGCACAATGCTAGCGAATCCGAGATGAAAGAGGCTGCAAGAATAGCTAATGCTCACCATTTTATCAGCAGCTTGCCTCATGGTTACGATACACATGTGGGTATGAGGGGTGTGGATTTGACTCCAGGACAGAAACAAAGAATTGCTATTGCTCGAGTGGTGCTGAAGAATGCTCCCATCTTATTATTGGATGAAGCTAGCTCGTCCATCGAATCTGAGTCAAGCCGAGTGGTGCAGGAGGCACTTGACACATTGATAATGGGAAACAAAACAACCATTTTGATAGCCCATAGAGCTGCAATGATGAAGCATGTTGACAACATTGTAGTACTTAACGGTGGTCGAATTGTTGAGGAAGGGACACATGATTCTTTGTTAGCAAAAAATGGCTTGTATGTTCGTTTAACGCAACCTCATTTCGGGAAAGGTTTGCGTCAGCATCGGTTGGTTTAGGTTTGACTTTGCAATTGATTGTGACTTGCATCAGTTCTTCTGTATATTACTCATTTCACTCATTTGAATTGCTGGAACTATGACCGATCTGTGAGCTTCACTTCTCTCGGTTGAAAAAATCCCAAATCAGAAGGGAAAACGGGGATGATGCAGCTTGTAAAGATGTTCTCTACGAGTGGGTGAACCAAGAGCATGTCCGGATTGTTGAAGCATCATAACAATGTTTACTCCAGTGGGTAGGTAGATCGGTAGCTGTAGTTACATTGTTTGAAGGTAGAGTGTGGTTCACTTCCCCCACTTTTCTGTCTGGTACTTGTCAATACATAGTTACTCACCATTCACGAGTATGACAATTCAGAATTAGGGGTTTCGGAATTCGGGTAGCTTTTGAGGGATAGATCCACATATTCTTTACAGGGGAAAGCAGGCATTAGATTAAGGCTGTGTTTTGCCTCCAAGGTATATTAAATTTTGTTTATTGTTCAGAAAGAAAGGTTGATATGCATTTAGGTGTGTTTGTGGGATTTTCAGGTTTTCCCCCTCGTTTCTATGAAAATTTGCAACTCTGATCCCTCCAAAGCTTGAATGCTGTATGTACTTTAGTTGTAAAATTTTCAACTTTTGATTACTTAAAGAAAGCTTAGGAGGTAAAAATTGCTGTAATCTCTGTAAATAAATGTTCAGTTGAACCTCTTTTTCTATATTTCACACTCTGCAAAAGCATTTCATGTGCACGAAATAGATCCGATTATCTGCAATCGTATTATTTTAATGTTGCTCGTATCATGTCGAGGAGATGCAATAATACATGGTGAGGCTTCGTGGTAGCCTCAATTACAAAATTGAAGAAATAATGGTACGCAATAATGGAAGAAGGAGAAATAATTAAGGTTGACGATGACGCTCAACTAAAACAAAACCAATGGTATGTTTCGGGGTTTATATACAATGAAAAGATAAGTTGGGGGGTCTTCAGATGTCAAGCACCTTGAAGGAGTCGGCCACCACTTTCAGCTTGTTTCGAAGCCTTCTCCACCGTCTTTCAAGTGCTCCAACAACCAGTGTGTAATATCTCCCTGTAAGTAACAAAAATACAAGTCCATGAGAAAATTTAACAGAAATGAAGAATCCGGGTAAATAGAATTTACCATTTCCAATAGCTATTGTTGCAAAAGAAGCACTAGCATAGTTTGGAGAGGTGAGTTCATATTCAAAGGTATAATAGTTTTTCCCATCACTTGTTCTCTGCATTTTTTTCAAAACATGTCAGGTTCTTTTCTGATTAATTTAACAACCCAAATAAAAGTTGTATTTATTATGAACAAACCTCTTGCATATCAAGTATATTGACCATTTGATTTGGTGCAGCATAAACATGATTCACCAAATTGTAAACAACCTGTAAACAAATCAAAATTTAGTAAAACCCCCTATTTATGTTTTTCCCTTGATAAAAAAGTGAAGGAAACCAATATCCAATTTTCTTTTTTACCTCTTCTATTGGCCCCAACTCATGGATGTCTTGCTTATCAGTTGGTATGAATCTCACCCTTACATTTTGCAGTTGAAGAAACCTGTCTTTGAATGCTGAATCATGTCCCCTAAAATCAAATTCCTTACAAAAACCAGGACAGTATTTTTGGTCATGCAATCATTTAAAAATCATAACATCACGTTGTGGTCGCTCTATTTGGATCCATGATAAAAAAAAAAAAAAACCAACTTACCCTCCAATCTGATGGGTAGTAATAAGAATACCCATCTGGAATGTCAACAAAAGCTCGATAGTTTTGTGGTATCTCTGTCAAACGACCAAAAACAAGAGAAAAAGAAAAAAAAAAGGTTACAAAAATTATTTACGAAAATTAAGGTTATAAAATGATTTATACATTACCTTCTGCTAGAAGGGAATTTGCAGGGAGTAAATTAGCTGTAATAGCTCCAACACCCAAGAGCAACAGTCTTCTCTTGCAATTGTCTGAAATTGAAGCAAAGGTAAATGCCATGTGATTGAGTTAGTAAAGAAAAATTATGAATGGGTTTATCTTACTTTCTTCATTGGAAATGGTTTCTTTGGTGTACGTGAGTGAGTTTTGCGAAGAAAAAGCAGGTGGGGCTAGCTCAGTGGAGTTTGTCACATAATTTGCCTGCAAAATAGAAACGATTAAATAGAATCAAGTTTGAGAGACATAAAAACAGATGAAGGTAATGGAAAGAATAAGAAGAACCTTCTTTGTAAAGGAAGGTGGAACCCAGTTCAATGAAACTGAATTCATCGCCATTGCCACTGCCATGGTTTTTGAGGTTTGGATGACTATGTGAAGAAGAGGAAGCAGCCACCTCTCAAAACAGCCTTTGGATATGTTGGTTCCTATTGGATGGATGTGTGGGGACTTTTCTTTCCCTTTTGGGTAAATCGCACAATATGTCGCTAAACTATTAATAAATTTACATTTTGGTCACTTACAAATGATCATTGAACTTTTTTTTACAATTCAGTTTCTTTTTTCACAAAACAACTTCAAATGTTAGAATCTGCAAATCAAAAAAGAACTTGAATGATTTTTGTTTTAGATTAAGAGTGTATTTGATAAATTATAAAATATTTTATTCCATTGAAAAAGAAATATTTTTATGTTTAATAAAATAAGTAATACAAAATTTTCCAAAAATAAAAAAGGTTAATAAAATAAATAGGTTGATAACTACTTTATCACTAATGGATCGATATTTGATTTTAGATGGGAATTTGATTTGTTTATCGAGTCCTAAGCGAATTGACATCGACATTATTATCAATGCAGGAGCGATTATGATATGAACATATAATAAGATTAGTTTTAAAATTAAAATTTGAAATAAATGACTTTTTTGTTAAAAAATGAAATTAAAATTATTATATTTAACTTTTATTCAAAATCATTGAAAAATATAAAATATTATATTTATAACTTAACAGCATGGAATTCTTTTAACCTTTAAAATTAACCTTTAATCAAAGTTTAATTATTACAAAATATTTTTAATTTTATAAAATATTAAACATTTTAATTTAATGGATAACAAAAGTTTTAAAATTATCTTTAAAAATATATAAATTTACTAAAATAACATAACATATACCTTGTTATATTATATGCTAAGAATATAACTGCGCTTTGCGGAATTCGTCTTTTATTTATATTAGATTTAATTATAAATAAATACATGAATTGAGTTGTGCTAATTGTGTTTGTTATTCGGATTTTGTCACGTTATTAAATTTAAAAAAATCAAATTTACAAACATTTTAATGGCTGAAGCAATTAAAATGTATATTTAATTATATAAAAAATCTCATAAATATTTTAATTAAGATAACTAATCATTATACATATTTAACTTTAAATTATAATATTTTTGTATTAATGTTATATAATTTATTATTACAAAAGCACTATCCATAAAATTAATCTAAACAAAGCTCAATTGAAACCCCAAAATAAACTGAAATTAAAGCCAAGTGATAAAAATTTTAATCAACTCAAAATTAATAATTTCAGCAACTTAATTTTTAAACATGTTCTTTTGTTAGATTTTTTTTTGCAAGAAAAATGTGGAACCACTTATCACTTAATAGAAAACAATTTAAATTATTTTTATTTTATTATATTTCTTTACAATTATATTATCATTTATCAAACAATCTAATTATATTCAATATTTAATTTTAATTAATATACCAAACAAAATTTATAAATTAAATTCAACACTTAAATTTTTTAATTTATCAAACATAGCCTAAAAAAGCTATTATATTTTGTAATTTATGAAATTTAAAATTTTCCTTTTCATAATCAACCTATATATGTTTCATTTCTTTCATAGGCATTGTACTGTTTTTATTTTTTATGTTAAATATTTCTTTAAAAATTATTATTTTAAAAATTTACAAGTAATTTTTTCTTTACTGTGTTAAAAAGTAGAAGGTGATCATAAGCCTTTCATAGAATATATCCTGAAATGGAATGCTAAGATCTTGAGCTCATATTATAAAATCATTCATCAAGAAAAGAAAATCTAAATAGTGATTTCTTATTTATATCAACCCATAAAAATTACACATCAAAATGTAAAAAAAAAATTATGTAAGCAAACATCAGCTCTCATATTCAAGCTTTACAAAGAATTCAATACAACTCTTTTATAGTATTTGTCTATTACTCCCGACCCGACCCGACCTAAGAATTTCAGTTAAGTTGAAGACGTTATTTATCACCGAAGTGATCCTGTAAAGCTATTCTTATTTACTTGTGATGATTTGTATGAAAAAATATCGCTATTTTATTTTTAGAAAAAACATTCATTCATTGAACCAACTTTACTTAGTAATTCAATTACAATACTATTAATGTGAAGTTTTAGAAAAATGACTTTTAGGTATTTAAGAAAAGACTTGATGAACACATTAAATATTTTGCAAAGCAGTGGAAACATTTAAAGTAATAGTTTTCTAAACAGAAAAGCATGCAAATATCAGAGTTTTAACTAAATATCATGCTTTCATGATAAATTGAAACTACATCACCATTCATGAGCATGTGCATACATAAATTATGAATTCTGAAATATTGTGATATTGATGTGTTGATTTAGTGAATTGATACTCTGATCGTTGTATGAGTGTGTTTGTTCTGAAAATTGCTATGTTGTATGAGTCAACTACTGTTTGCACTGATTTACTTATGATGGGACTTACACTGAGCTTCATAAGCTCACCCCCTTTTAATTTCTATCTTTTCAGATAACCCATCAGGTTAGGACGCAGACACGACATCCGGAAGGTCTCGGCTCAGATTTTTTTATGAGAGTATTTTGGATTTATTATTTGAAATTCCCGTTATTCAAAAGTTGTACTGTTTTATGTGTTTTGAACTGTGGCATGGGACTTAGGTTTTGGGATTTATATAACATGCATGACATTTAATTTAATTATAGGATGTTGAAATATGGATATTAATTATCTATGCATGAAATATGGTTTTTATTAAAACTATGACGAGATATCAATTTTCCGCTGCATGGCTAAGTAAGTGAGGTTTGAAAAACATATTCATTTATAATACTGGAATACGACTTTTGCAAAACAATCATTAATATCAACCAATTTTTGAAACTAAAGTGTAATACTTCTGAAACACACTAAGTTTGCTTCATAAATTAAAGCAAATGTTTTAAACAACTATTTTTAATTTCCGATAGTTCTGTTGGGCCATTTTGATGATCAATGTAATATTCCGAATTTGAGCTTAATGTCTAAGCCGGGTTGGGGAGGTTACACAATTAATCTTGACTACCATTGCTTGAATTATATATAAAAGTATTTCTATTTAGTTGGTTATTTTTTAAAATATGTTGAATTGGTTATCAAACAGAAAAATAAGGGGTGAAATTGGAAGTCAAACTACTAAATGTAGTTTGAAATTCTCATTGGACTAAAAGGCAGCAATGGGAAATGGCATTTCCCACAAGTATCATCCAAATGCTAACACCAAAAATCTTATAAATCCTACTAAAATGTGTATAACTTTCCATTGTGCCGAAGATTATGAAATCTAGAGACTTCTTCTTTAAGACCATGTGTATCGAGTGCATGATCGGATTAACAATAAGGACGCTCTTCTCAAGACATCAACACTAAATCAAGCTTTGGATTTGACCAAACGAGAGCTTAGAGAAACATCAATCTTGTATGAAGTGAATAATTCAAACATGGTTGGGTAAAATAAATCATAATTTCTGTTCAATTTGTCATCTTCAATTCTCTTTTCTTTAATCTTAATTGCTAATGTGATTATTTCAAAGATTTTGACGGGACCTTTTCGATCTTTTTGCAAGATCAACTTTTTTATGATATGATCGCACCACGGGTTAGGATGATTTATAGATAACTCTAGGTATTGTATAAAAAAATATTGTGGAGTTATGCTCACATTCTTTCATCTTTTTCTTTTCTAGTTAAACTCTATTTTTAGTTTTCCATTTAAACTCTGATTAGTGTAGGCTATCTTAATATTATTTGACCTACGAATTTAGCCTCTAAATATGCCATTTTCCACCCTAGAAAAATAACCCATTACACATTTAGGTATTAGCTTTTACAAGCTTTTAGAGAATTTTGTGTTTACGTTTAAAGGGTTCTTAATTCGAGTTTCAAGGTTTAATTTTATCTCCATCTTTGTACTCTTCGTTTTTTCCGTTATAGTGAAATTATATTTACCTGTGATTTTTTATCATCTTCGGAAGGGTTTTTCCAAGTAAAATATTTGTGTTCAATCTTTTACTTGTTCGTTGCTTAATCGGGTTTATCCCCAACAAATTGATATTAGAGCTAGTTCAATTTCCGCAATCAACTCGTTTAGAAATGACAACAACAAGGTTTAATATTGATAAATTCAATGGCATCACAAATTTCAATCTGTGGCAAGTTCGGATGACGACAATTCTGATTCAGAGTGACCTTGAGAAGGTCCTTACAGAAAAGAAGCTTGCAGACATGGATCAATCAGAATGAGATAGGTTAGATAAAAAGACTCTATCCACAGTTCAATTATGTCTAACAAATAATGTGCTGCAGGAGCTTTTAATGGAGAAAATGGCATACATCTTATAGAAAATGTTAGAAACCCTATATGCGACAAAGTCTCTAGCTAACCGATTGGTGTTGAAACAACGTCTATACACGTTTCACATGGACAAAAGTGAGCATCTTAGAGGTCACATCAGTAACTTTTTTACTCTTTTGAATGATTTTAAAATTTTTTTGATTTAGATTAACAATGAAGACCAAACTATGCTATGATTGTGCTATTTACCCCATTTATACAAGTCTTTTAGGGAGACCTTGATTTATGGTAGAGATAGACTCTCGTTCAAAGAAGTGAAGGGACATCTATTGAGCAAAGAAAACTCGACAATGAGTTTGGTTTGGATCGTAAGTCAAATAGACAAGCCTCGATTTTGGTAGCATCAAGGAAGCGAGATAAGAGATGTCGCTATTGTCAGAAGTTAGGTTATGTCAAGATAGATTGTTATAAACTACAAAATAAAAGGGTTGTTGAAAGCAGCAAGGAAGATTTAGCTAGTGCTAATTTGGCCAATGACAAGGGTGATGATTTCTTGTTGGTGTCAACAAGTGAAAGCTCCAAGCTTATATTCGAGTGGATCTTGGATTCAGGGTGTTCTTTCCACATGTTTCCCAACAGGGACTTGTTCTCCACATACAATACAATTGAAGGTGGAGTTGTGTGCATGGGGAATAGTTCACCTAGTAAGGTAACCGATATTGGTATTGTTTAAAGAAGGATGCACGACGGGACAATTAGGACACTGTCAGATATCAAATATGTGTCTGACTTAAAGAAAAATTTCATACCCTTTGGAAATTTGGACTCGAAGGGTTGTAGAATTAACATTGAGTCAAGCGGCATTAAGGTATCCCGTAAGGCTCTCGTTTTGATGAAAGGTAAAAAGATTGACAATCTTTATATTCTGAAAGGATCAATGATGACCGGTGAAACATGACGTCCCTCATCTGTTAATGAGTCGAAGTCGACTTGTTTAAAGCGAAGACAACTTGGTTATATGATGGAAAAGATATGATCGTTTTGTATAAGAGAGGTTCTCTTTTGGATGTAGGTTTTGAAAAGATAGGGTATTGTGTTCGTAGAAATCAGACTCAGGTCAGTTTTAATTTGGTAGTGCACAAGCCGAAGACTAGAAGTCTTCTAGCTTCGAGATAAGCCGGTGGCGGGCTTTGGCAAAGAAGACGTGGTGGAAATATGAGTTAATGTGGAGATTTGTGGAGTTATGCCTCGCATTTTTTTGGCTTTTTTTTCCAGTTAAAAACTCTGATTAGTGAGAGTTATTTTAATATTATTTGACCTATGAATTTAGCCTATAAATAGACCATTTTTCCACCCTAGAAAAATAACTCATTACACATTTAGGTATTAGCTTTTACAAGCTTTCAGAGAATTTTGTGTTTATGTTTTGAGAGTTATTATTTTGAGTTTTGGGGTTTAATTTTATCTCCATATTTGTACTCTTTGTTTTTGCCGTTATAGTAAAATCATCTTTACCCATGATTTTTTATCCTCTTTAGAGGGTTTTTCTACGTAAAATATTTGTGTTCGATCTTTTCAATTTCTTCGTTATTTTACTTGTTCGTTGCTTAATATAGTTTATTCCTAACAAATACATGAATTAAATTCCAAATTTATGAAAAGTATTGAGACTTATAACATACTTTTAACCTAAAATGAAGAATAAGAGAGTGATGCATAAATGGAGAGCATAAGACACTTAAAATCTCATGACTCAAGTAGAAATAGTAAGTTTTAGGGTTTCAAAATTTTACATTATTTGATTTCATGGTTTGTTGGGAACTCGGAAGTAAGAGAGTGCTTATATCAAGCATTGAAGAGAATAATATGGATAAAATATAAGGTAGAGAAAACTAGATGTGTTTGGAAAGAAAGAAACTGGGTTGTGGATTTTTTTTTTTTCAAAAGGAAATTTTTTGAAGGAAATTTTAGAATCCTTTTGATGATTTTAGTATAAAATTTGAGTAAATTTTTATTTGGTATATGTATTTTTTATTATTTTATATAAAATACGATGTAATTTATATATGGTATTATATTTTTTTTGAAAATATTTATGTATTTATATATTCCGAAAGTTTTAAAAGTTAGAGAAGTAAAAAAAGCAAAGGGTAGTTGAGTTAATGAAAAGAAATTCACCATGGCCCGTCTTTCAATTAAGGGGGGAAAATTAGTTCCTCCACCATCGTCACAGTTCCTCACTTATTTACCATCTCTTTTCCTATTAGTTTTTACTCCATTCAACAATATATCATTGCATGCTTTAAAGGAACCCCAAACCAGAAACCCGACCTCAAATCTCTTACTCTCGGATTGTTGGTTTCTTTAAAGTTCCTTAACTCATCTCAGAGTTTAGTGTTTCATTGTTGGGTTTTCTTTCAATGGGACCCATTAGAGGTTTCAAGAGAAGAAAGAAAACAGCAGACAAGAAAGTGGTTGACCACAATGTCTTCTCTTCTTCTTTGGAGTCTCAACTTCAGCCTTTGGATTGGTGGGATGACTTCTCTAAAAGGATTTCAGGTTATTACAGTACCATTCCTTTTTTCTCAACAGTTCCTATTGTTTAAGCATTTGTCTTTTGATATCTTCAGTTTTTATACTTTTTGTTATGGTGATTACAAGGGCTGTTATTGGTTTTACTTTATGTTCGATGAAATTTCATGACTTGGATCCGAATAGGTTTCTTTTGATTTGGTTGAATTTGTAATAATATGTCTGCTTTACATTATTTGCAAGTTTGAACTTTGAAAATGCCTTTATATATTCGATATTTTTTGCATTTTCTAGATTGTTTGCATTGCTAGGCATTGGGTTATCTTTTACATTCCGTCGGTGCCTGTTTCCTATGCAGTTTCAACGAGGTAATTTGTTGGGTTTTGTGTTTTAAACTGTTTCTGATAAAATTTCAGATTTATAACATGGGTTAAAATTACAGATTTAGTGAGTAAATTGATGTTTTGTGGTAGTTCGGATATGTTGTTCTTAGTAAATATTACTTGATAAGTTGGCAGAGGCCTTTTTTAAGGGCAACTGGATATGAATCAGATCTTATATTACTTGAACTCGGGTGTGATACGGATATATGACCAACATGAGTACACAAAGTTTTTTCTATGTTTTCTTACGTATTTAGAGGGTCCTTATTAAGGGTCATAGTAAGGTACTCATGTCTACTGCATGTGAAAATATGGGTACAAGGCTTGATAACTTGTGTCTACGGTCATACTCCTTATATCCATGTCTGGTTATATGGTAGGCACGATTTCTGGACATGTGTGCTTTAAGAAAAATGAACAGTCGGAGCAACATAGATCATGTCCACATTTTTATTGTCATCAGAATAGGATCCTGTATCAGTATTACCATTTTATCAGCTGGGTGAGAGTTGAATTTGACCCTAACAAATTGATCCTGAATTTTGGCGTGTGCATCTAGAAACACTTGTCAATCGGTCTCCTCAGCTCGTTTTTACTTGTTTTACTCCCTTATGCTTAAAGAAATTTGAGAAAGTCCTGGATTAACTTCTTTTTTTTGGGAGTTACAGAACATATGTTTTAGATGTTCCTTGCATGTAAGGATGTTTGTTTCTTGAGATGAGCCGTTGCCATGTTCAAATGATTTCGTATTACAGAACATCTTGTTGTTTTAGATTTAAAACTGGTTGTTTGCTTGAACTTGTTGTTTTAGATTTAAAACTGGTTGTTTGCTTGAAGTAGTCAATGAAGTGTTCTACAAAGATGGAATGACCTTACACATATTTCAATCATCTTAAAACTAGGGAGATTCAGCTGTATAGATAGAGTGGTCTTAGAGAAACCATAATGACAAACAATTTGCTTTAAGACATGACATTAAACCAAGTTTAAGAGCCAGGCAGAGCTAGAGGTTGGGTAAATCGCATTGCCGTGGCATAGTTTGGCTTTTCAAAGTAGGTTCTACCAATAATTGCTGAAATGTTACGAAATTAATGGTTTCTTAGACTTTAATGGGATTTTTGCCTATCAATGTTGGTTCTGACAGCAAAGACTGCTTGCATTGATCTTACCTGATCATGCACATTGTGCTCAGAACTTGACCTTCAATATGAAATTTCAATATATGTGGTACTTTTGCACTTATGTATCGACAACAAAAACAGCTTGTACAATGATTTAGTTATCATCAATTCATCAATTTCTCTTAGTCGCTAACATGCTTTAAAATTCTTGGTTGTTAACAAGAAGAGAACTTGAGGATAGACTGGAAATCAATTAGAACATTGTGAATTATCTGATTAATCTCAGCATGTTTGATGAAAACATAACAAGTATGTGCAGTTCAATCTTGTTTTGAAAATTTTCCTTCGGGGCATGTGATTTTGTTTAAATTCAATAGTCCGAATACAATGTCATTGATACGCAGTGAGCCTTGTGGTGATTGGAATAACAGATTTTTGGTGGCTTGGCATTGTAAAACAGTAATGTCGAGGCTGATATGTTGTTAGTGATTGAGTTTCAAAAGTTAATGATCTTACACTGATATAACCTTGTTTTCATGTCACCTTTTAGGTCCTTTATCTCAATCAAAAGGTTCGAGAAGTTTTGAATCAATTTTCAGAATTTCAAAGAAGACTTTCAACTACATATGTTCCTTGGTAAAGGAAGATATGATGGCTCGGCAATCAAGCTACACCGATATAAACGGCAAGCCTTTGTCTCTAAATGATCAAGTAGCTGTCGCCCTTAGAAGGCTTAGCTCAGGTGAATCGTTATCGGTCATCGGTGATACTTTTGGGATGAATCAGTCAACTGTTTCACAAATAACCTGGCGGTTTGTGGAAGCAATGGAGGAAAAAGGGCTGCACCATCTCACTTGGCCTTTAACAGAAGCAGAGATGGAGCAGATAAAGTCTAAGTTCGAAAAAATCCGGGGGCTTCCTAATTGCTGCGGGGCAATAGATATTACACATGTTGTTATGACTCTACCTACAATGGACCCGTCAAATAACGTCTGGTTTGACCGAGAGAAGAACTACAGCATGATTTTGCAGGCAGTTGTCGACCCGGAAATGAGACTTCGTGATGTGATTGCTGGTTGGCCTGGAAGTTTAAGCGATGCCGTTGTCCTCCGGAGCTCAGGTTTCTTCAGACTTTCTGAAGAAGGAAAACGACTAACTGGTAAGAAGCTAAACATTTCAGAAGGAATGGAAATAGGAGAATACATAATAGGGGATGCTGGCTTTCCGCTATTGCCGTGGCTCTTAACTCCGTATCAAGGGAAAGGCCTTTCGGATCTCCAAATCGAGTTCAATAAAAGACATGCTGCAACCAGAATGGTCGCGCAGATGGCTCTGGCGAGGCTCAAGGAGATGTGGAGAATAATACACGGGGTAATGTGGATGCCTGATAAGAACAGATTGCCAAGAATTGTTCTTGTCTGCTGCTTGTTACACAATATTCTTATTGATATGGAGGACGAGGTTTTCGATGATATGTCATTATCCCATCACCACGATACTGGTTATCGTCGACAAAATTGTGAATATTTTGACCAGTCCGCCATGATCATGAGAGATAAACTCTCTCTCTACATAACTGGAAAGTTGCTATCTTGAAACAATCCTTTGGCTGTCCCTCCGCATTGTATTCTTGATTTCTACACTCAGAAAAACTGATTGTCCGACATAGTTGTAATGCATGTAACAGTTATGTAGCTTGACTACGAACGAAATGAGTCCCGTGGTATTAGTTTCCATTCATTTGCCTTTGTTAGTTGAACAATTTGGACTAATATTTGGAGCAGCTTATCTATTTTCATTTTTGACAGTATAGGTTGTTTGATGTTATCTGGTGTTCTCCACATCAGCTGCCGGATTCTATATTACTCGCACTCGGGAGTGAATGTTGGATATAGATTTGTGTTTAGCATGAGTGTTTTTTAAAAGATTTTTCATATAATTAAAGGATTAATGGACAGTCATATTGTCTTGGACACCATATCAAATGCAATTACTTAAAAAGGAAATAAAGAATTTTCTGGAATTTAAGATGGACAACTTTTGCCTTCGGTTCGTGAATCAGGGTGCAAGGAGATGTCTTTCAGGAGATGATTGTGAAGGAATTAGGCAATTGTTCTGGACCAGGACAACTCTATATCTATCTATATATATTTAGCATATCAGCATATGGTCGTTCTTTGGGTTTTTTTATTGGAGCTTCTAATGTCCTTATAGTTTTTTTTTTTTTGTCAAGCACTATTGACGCATTTTGAATGGCTGCTCATACAATTTCTTTTGTTAATTTCATTACTTTTTTTCATTTGATTTTTTTAGTTGGTTTTTCGTTTGACACACCAAACAAATTCAAATTAGATCTAAGAATTAAAAATGGCAGCAATTAAAACAAGTAATAAAAGATATAAAAATAACAAAGAATCCAAATCAAAGATTAGAAACAATTAAATAAGAAAAAAAAACGAAATAAAATAGATGGAAAAGATGAAAAGTGGCGTGTAGAAGTGTTTAGGAGTCTTTTAAACCAGATAAATCTACAACCTCTTCAAACTACTTTAATTTTCCCTCCAACAAAGAAAAATTTGGCAAGAAAAAGTTTGAACATGATCCGATCATTAAAAATCTTCTTAAACAAAACTCAAGAGAAATTGTTGAAGAGAAAAACTCAAAGAAGATGCTTTGAATGAATAATAAATTATCTAAATTGAAGATGCTTTTATATAAATTAACTACGTATGTCCAAATAAAACTCTCAAGTATATTGAAACTCTAATTAATCTAATTTAAACTAAATTTTTTTATTAACATAAAACTCTTCGAATTAAAAGTCTGAAACTTATAATTTCCGTAATAATCCCATTCAAAAATTCTGCTTGCGCAGTATTTACTAAAACGATCATAACTTAAGATATCAAACTCGAAATCGAGTGATTCGAAGTGTGTTTCGAAACTAAAAGATAAATCTTCGAACGCTATAAAGACATCTCAACCCAGAAATATCTAAATCCTATCAAAAAATCCTCACAAATCAACTAATTTTCTAAACTTAAAAATTGACAACTTCAATAAATGATATTTAATAAATTTATCTCATTTATCATCTTGTATTTAAGCTATAGTATATACTTTGCTGCATCGGCCTATGAACTTAATATCACACTTGTCTATACATAAATTTTGTTGTTAATAAATAATATATATAAATTTTGATGTGAATAAATAATTGAAGCATAGATAAAAATATTAATCCTTTAAATAAAGAAATTAACTTTTTACGTAAAAAGTAATTTTTTCCTGAAAGAATGGAAGTACATTGATAAGTGGTGTTTGGTAATTTTCAAGTTTCAGATTTTAATAAGATGTGATTAATGAAAATGTGAATGAAACTAATGCATTGTTTACATAAAGTGTGACTTTAATGTGGAAATTCAATATCCTAAACCTTATCCTTAGATTTTCAAATGAAAATAAAATTAAAAGAGCAAATGAAAAAGAATTCACAAGTAGAATTAAAATGATAATATGTGTTTAATTTATTTATTAAATTTTAAATATATTAAGGGGATCTATGTAATTATCTTAATTTATTGATTTCAATAATAAAATAGTCACTCAATTTTCAACTCAGTCACTCAACTTTCAAAAAATAATAAATCAGTTACTAACGTTATCGAAAAGTAACAAAACAATCACCTATTAACATTTTCCGTTACAGGCCTAACAGGACAGGTGACGTGGCCAATTAACTTTCCACGTTGGACAAAGAGCCGAATGGTCTAAGGTTTGGACAAATTTAGGGAAAAGAAAAGAAAAGATAGATTGGGATTAAGGAAAAAAAAGAATCGATTGGGATTAAGGAGAAAAAAGAAAATCGATTAGGATTAATATTTTAGGGTTTAGTGTTGGATGATTGAAGGGTTAAAACTTTCAAGTAAGAGTAAGATTGAACGATTGAAGGTTGAAGGATTGATATTTTGGGTTTCGAGTTTAGGGAGAAAAGAATGCAACAAATGATATTAGTGGTTAGGGTTTAGGGCCTCAATGGTTAATAGAAGAGAAGCAACCAATGTTGTTTCATCCACTGTAACGGGTAAGTTTCTTTGTTGGTTTATGATTTTTTGGATTTAAGGGGATTTGAGTTTAGGTTTTTTTGGATTTCTTTGTTGAAAATGTTGCATTTGCATGGGGTTTATGCAATGTGTATGCTTATTGTTTGTATTAAAGTGTATGGCAGATTTTGATTTCTTTGGTTATTAAAGTGTATGGCAGGTTTGGATTGTTCTAAAGTTATTATCTGCTATGTGCATACATATAGCTTTAGGAAATAGATAAATTAATTCATATTTTTATGACTACTTATATCAAGCTTCTTTAGGTTCAAATATGACAAATAAGTTCCTAATTTTCAAGAACATTTTTAAATCTTGATTCAAATATGATTATTGTTTGTATCAAAGTGTATGATGATTTGGATTTTATAAAGATATTGTGTGCCATGTGCATATATATATCCTTAGGAAAGAGACAAATCAATTCCTATTTTATGACCAACAATATCAAGTTTATTTGGATTTAAATATGACAAATCGGTTCCTAGTTGTCAAAATATTTTTAAATGTTGATTATGATTATTGTTTGCTATGTGCATGGTAGAAATGGATTTGTTTGTATTAAAGTGTATGACATGTGCATGACAGAAATGGATTTGTTTGTTTTAAAGTGTTTGCTTATTGTACATGTCAGAAATTGATTTTTTTTTTGGTATTAAAGTGTTTGGTTATTATCTGCCATTGCCTAGGTTGTATTAAAGTGTTTGGTTATTGTCTGTCACTGCCTTCATTGATAAATTTGTTTGGAAGGTTTACTTGATTATGAATTTAATAAGAGTGAAGAATAATTGTCTGATTTTGATGTGTCTAATAGTGATGATTCTGAAACATTAAATAATGTTGGAATGAATGTAAGAGATAAGGTTAGGGTTAATCGAGATGGCTTAAACATGGATGATATAGAAGTAAAGGAACTGTCTGATAGTGATGATTTTGAAACCTTAAATAGTGCACATGAATCTGACTCAGATAGCCAAAATTGGCTTGAGTTTATCTTAAAAAGTGACATGAATAATCCAAAACTTAAGGTTGGACTGTTATTTTTGACCAAAGACAGTCTAGAAGAAGCTGTTAAGCAGTATGGTAGGCTGAATAGTTATTTATTAAGTTCCCAATAAATTATCAAAAGAGGTTAAAGGCAATTTACAAGTCAAATTGTTCTTGGTACATATGGGTCTCTAGACTACACCCTAATGCCCAGACTTGGCAAATTAGGAGTTTAGACTCCAACCATACTTGTTCTAAGGTCTATAAAAATAAGAATATAACCTCAGCTTGGCTAGCTCAACATTATAAAGACAAGTTCATTGTTGATCCTGATTATTCTTTGACATCGTTGCAACAAGATGTCAAAAGAGATTTCTTTGCCTTGCCTTACTAACCAAATGTAGGAGGCTAAACTTCGGGCAGTGGATTTACTTGAAGGAGGTTATAAGGCACAATATGAGAAGATATATGAGCATCTGTTGGAGGTTAGGACCCAAAATGTTGGAACAAAAACAATCTGTTATCTAGATAACAAGTTGTTTCAAAGGATGTCTGTTTGTATATAGGCATGCAAAGATGAGTTTAAGGCTGGTT
Organism: Gossypium raimondii; assembly: GCF_025698545.1. Taxonomy (NCBI): domain Eukaryota; kingdom Viridiplantae; phylum Streptophyta; class Magnoliopsida; order Malvales; family Malvaceae; genus Gossypium; species Gossypium raimondii. The sequence goes on along the minus strand of NC_068568.1, from coordinate 40,429,204 downwards.
GTAGGAGGATAATAGGTTTAGATGTATGTTTCTTGAAGGGCTACTTTGGTGGCTACCTACTAGAATCTACTAGGTTAGATATAAATAATGGACTTTATCCTATTTCATATGCTGCTGTTGAAAGTGAAAATCAAGCATCATGGTGCTGGTTCTTGGAGTTGCTCACATTGGACTTGGAAATTGTAGACTCATATCAGATATCTTTCATGTCTGACAAACAAAAGGTAAAACTCTATTTGTTTCTTTTGTTGTATGCTTTTTCTGTTTAGGATGTATGCCAAAGAATTAAATTGTTTATGTTCTATTTACAGTGACTTGTAGAAGCAATATCCATGTTGTTTCCTAATGCAAAAACAAGACACTGTGTTAGACACCTACATGCCAATTTCAAGAAAGTTGGTTTCAAAATAAAGGAATTGGAAGATTTGCTTTGGAAAGCTGCCAGAGCAAGCACTCTAAGAGATTTTGAGGATGTCATAGTTGAACTGAAGAATACCAATCAACATGCTTATGATTGGTTGAAGGGAAATAACCTTGCTCACTGATCAAGGTCCCACTTTTCATTTACGAGTCAGTCTAACATGTTGGTGAATAATCTTTGTGAATGCTTTAACAAGGTAAACCCCTATTATTTTCTATATGCAGTTTATTAAGGAGCAAGTTTCATAATCATTTATGTTACCTATTGGTAGGTGATATTGGAAGCAAAAGGGAAGCCCATTCTGACCATGATGGAAATAATTAGGACCAAGATTATGAGGTTGATTGTCAAGAAGAAACAATAAGCTGAAAGAAATTAAAGGAAACTTGTGTCCAAATATCAAGAAAAATCTAAATGTCAATATGAAATATTCGCTGAGGTAAATAGATCATTTTTAATCTATATGTATTTATTCTACCATCACATGCTGGTGGGGCTCATCACATGTTGTCTTTACTTGAGTATGATATGTTTCAGTGACTATTTTTTAGGTGTGTTCCATCACGTGCTGGTGGGGACAGATATTAGGTTGAATGTGGTCTAGATAGTCAGCATGTTGTGGACCTAGTTGAGAATTCTTACTTCTACTGAAATTGGGATATCACTGACATCCCTTGCATGCATGTGGTGGTTGTCATTCATTTAAAAGATGAGGACCTTGAAACTTATGTACAAACTTGGTACACCAAGGAAACCCAGCTTGCCATTTACTCCAACTTCATCAGGCCAGTAAAAAGTCCTAAGTAATGGGAGTTTGTGATGGACATGCTGCCAATACTGCCTCCTACACTAAGAAGGCCACCTAGCAGACCTACTAAGATGAGAAGGAGAGAATTTGATGAACTACAAACAACAACAAAGCTGACCAAGAAAAGAGTGGAAATGAAGTGCAATAAATGTAATAAATTAGGCCATAATAAGAAGAGTTACAAGGGAAACTCGACTAGAACATTCCAGTAAGTCATATACCTTGGCTTCATTAGTTTACTTTTAATATGCAAAGTGTTTGATGGATTTCACTTATTCGTGTAGGTCACAAGACACAAAGCTGGTGTTCATAACCAAGTGGTTGCCCCAACTCATCAAGAAGCTACCCCAACTTACCAAGAAGCTACCCTAAGAGAAAAGCTTTCATTCAAGAGAAAACTAGTTAGAGAACCAAACATTGTTAGATGGATGCCTTCTACTCAAGAGTCATCTATCTTAGACCCATCGATGAGACTGTGAACCGAAAGTTTATTTTGTTAACTGTTTTGAGCTTATTGTGTAAGTTTGCCTATTACTACTACTGATTTCTTAACTTAGGCATATTCTTTTTTTTTTTGTAAATTCGACTATTATTGCCATTGATATCTAAACTTAGACAAATAGTAGAATTTTTTTTGTAAATTTTCCTACAATTCAAACGAGTTCAATTGTATTGAATTGTAGGCAAATTTAACAATAGTTTACCTTTCTTTTTGTAAACAGTTTGGCCTTAATTAATGAATGAAGTATAATTTCTATCAATGTTTTATGCTTTTTCTTTCATCTGTACAAAATATGTAAGTATTGCCAAAATTGCATGGAATATTGTTTCGTCTCTTTTATCCCATTTTCCTGTGGATGTCATATTGTTGTATACTTATAGTTGAAAATGCAACTTATGGTGATGTTGGATTTGTATTCCATTGTTGTATTAGTTAAGCCGCTTGCTTCATATTAGGCCATCACTTAATCGACTGTTGAGTGACAATGGGTTACACTTGTTTTGTTTTATGGATTCTTAATGAATTTTATTAATGATATTGGAAAATAACTGCAACTCTTATGTAATCAATATCATTAGAGAAAATGTAAAGAATTTAGCTTAAAACCCAAAACTAAATAACATCACCATAAATAGGTTTTCCATTTCAACAACAACAACGATACCAGCTATCACATAAGCTGGTTTTTCATTTAAACAATAATATTACAGATAACAGCACCACACACCATGCTTTTCTCTCCCTCCTCTTCATTTTTTTAGAAGACCCAACAACACAATTCGTGAATAGGGCGTCAATGGTGGATCAAACTAGGCGAGAAAACAACATGGATTTTGAAACCCACTCTCATACTTCTTACACCCAACAAACCTCCTACCTGGGTTGTCATTGGACCAATAAGTCTTTAAATTGATTGAGTTTCCACAATAGCACACCGGAATCACGATCAACATCTCCATTTCTTCTCTCCTCCTATTTTTAAACAATAAATGTTAATTATGTTAAAGCTTAATGTTATTTGGTTTTTTTGGTAGAACAATGATTCAAACTATATTATTTATGGGATAAATAAACAAATAAATCACAACTTAAGTTAAATATTATCTAGTTTTTTAATAATACAATTACTGAATTAATTTATGAAATAATAGAAAGAATAATTTAATTTAATTTTTATAATAGAGAAAGGACATTTATTGGGTTTTTTTACCTATATATTATAAAATAAAAATACTTAAATGACATGTTAAATAAATTATGTACCAAAATGGTACATCCAAACAAGTGGAGGGTGGTGCACAGGCGGCACCACCCTAAAATTCTGATAAATTTGATTGAAATTAAAAAAAAAAACTAGTAAAGGCAACTAAATATGAGGCACATAAAAAAATACGGGTCAAATACGACCCAATACGAATAAAACCCGACCCAAAACTCGACCCACTGTCATAGATGGGACAGCACAACTGAGCAGTAGTGGTCATGCTTGCTGGAGAGGTGGCACCGGCTGGTCACGCCTACTGTAGAGGCAGCACACCATTGGTCACACCATTTCCACAGGCGGCACCAGCCTGCGACTTGTCAGCGATGGGACGGGTCAAATGGCATGCCCGTGAGTTGTGTGTTTGGGGACCATTATAAGGTCCCCAATGTCCCATTTTTTGCTGGAAGAGAGAATAAAATCTTTGAAGAAGAGAAGAAGAAGAAGGAGAGAGCGAGAAGGGAAAAAAAAAGAGAAACAGAATATAGAGAGGGAAGGAGAAAGAGAAGGAACAATAAATAAATAAAAAAGGAAATGAGAGTTTGTTATTTAGGGAAGATTTGATGTTTAAAAAAAATCATAAAAGATATATTTTTTTATTTAGTAATTTTTTTGTTATAAATAAATGTTAATTTGTTTTTGTTGTTATTGTTGATTTAATTCGGATTTAATTTTTAATTTTATTTTGTAAGGTATTATTTGGTTAAAAGAGCTATTAAGGTATGCTTGTATTTATTTTATATTTTCATTCATTCATAAGTTATTTTTAAGGTTTATCGAAGGAAAAAAGCCTATTTATGTTATGTATAAAGGATGTTTTATTTTTTATGTAATTTATTTGTTATGTGTGTTTTAGGTTGATTAGATTTATTTTTATGTAATTTATTTGGCATGTTATTTTGATTATTTTAATATAAATTTTTATTTTTATGTAGGTAAAAGACGAGACCATTGGTATGGAATTTGTGAATGGGACTATTGAGTTAGAATTTATGAGATAAATTAAGAATAATAGTTTACATGTTCTAATTTTTAAGATTTTATAATTGAGAATAAGAGTTTATGTTTTTAAATTTTATTTTATGTTTTTATAAATATTATAAATGAAATTTCTTTTGAATCCTTCTATGCAAAAAAAAAATTTTTTTGACAATAATTAAGTTGGCATGTTATTATATATATTATATTTTAAACCAATACATTTTACTTATTATCATTTTAAAATAATAATAAAAATATTCGTATTTATTATGTTGAGATAGTTTATGTTATATTTTTTTATTGGCATGTTATTTTTATTATTTTAATATAATTTTTTATTTTTATGTAGGTAAAAGATTAAACCATTGAGATGAAATTTGTGAATGGGACCATTGAGTTGGAGTTTGAGTTAGAATTTATAAGATATATTTATTTTGTTAATGTAGTACAGCAAAAAAAATGATGTGGACAAAACTATTTGGTATTTTTGTAATTAATGACAATATATAAAATTTAGGTATTTTGATAAATATCTAAAATGCATCAAACTTAGAAATTAATTACGAAATTTGTTTTGAAATTGCGGTATTGCAATGAGTTCATTGATTAAGAACGATGATCACATATCAAACACGTTAATAATATAGTAATATATTGTTATTTGTTAATCACGGGTTCCCTTAAAAAGTTCTACGTCATTTATGAAAATAAATTATGTTATAATAACTATTTTCTGTAATTTAATAGTGTCAGGGCCCGTACCGCGCATTGAGGGGTCGGGTGAATGGTTTAAGATATCCCCCGAATGAATGACTGATGTCATACTTGGAGTTAGCCGAATTCGGGTTAGTAGCATTGATCCGGACGTTTGATTTGTGGTACGATTTAATATCCGCATTGGTCGAGCGTTGGAGCCTAGAGACCCACACTTTTCATTTGCCGTGTGGGGAGTGCACTTTCACTCTGGAGGATGTTGCATTGCAACTTGGGCTCCCAATCGACAAGAGTGCCGTAAAGAGCGTAAGTACGATAGCTGAGCCAATTGCCCTTTGTTATAGCCTACTAGGAGTCTCACCCAACGATGTTGAGTCCAAATTTACGAGTTTGAGATTTTCATGGATGAAAGCCAATTTTGAACATTTATCAATTAATGCCACTGAGCAGGAGGTGATGTGCGCAGCTCGAGCGTACATTATGCATATTATAGAGGGTGTACTGATGCAGGATGTGAACAACAATAGGGTTCATTTGATGTATTTACCTCTATTAACTAATTTGCAGAATGTTCGCTCGTATAGTTAGGGTTCCGCAGTTCTGGCTATGTTGTATATTGAGCTTTGTTGGACGACAAAGCCTGATGCCGTAGACATAGGCGGGCATGCCTTATATTGCTACAGTAATGGGTTCTTTATCGGATGCCATTCTTGGCATCAGTTAAGCACCAAGCATACGTATTTCCACTAGTGAACAGGTGATAAAATTTAATTTGTTACTGCAATTAATTGACATTTTTTTCTAATGATACTATTCAAACATGTAATTTATTTTCGTAGATGGAGTACCAATCCGGGTATCGGGAGGTCATACACTGTCCCGATATATCGTCTGATGATTGAACAACATGCCGGAGAAGGGATAAGCTATTCCAATATTCATGGCATGTAATTACTTTGTATCTCTTACTCGAACCGTGTTAAATTTTAACCATGTTATTAATCGTGCAGTTTATCTGGATGCCGCATCGGAGACCAGAAATTGCGGCTGTTATACCCTCATCTGCCCACATTCATTCTCACTTGTGGTGCATTAACGCACAAATTATCAATTTCTAAATAGTCGAGTGGTATAACAGGGACCGAGTACTCCGACAGTTTGGTTGCATCCAGTATATCCTGGCTCCGCCAATATAGTTGGGGAAGATTCATGGGATTAACAAGAGAAGAAAACATAGAAATAATTGGGGGGTTGTGCACCAGAGATATATTGCAGTGTGGGATAATCGGATGGCGCGGAGACCTTAGATAGATATTTCTTTCGATTTGCAACCATCGTTAGAGTACATACAATGGTACTCTAGTACAAGAAAACCATATTTACTTGGTGGGCAATCGATTGTAGTCCCTCCGCTCATGCATCGACTTGGGGCATACGAGCCAATGCCCGATATAGAGGCTGAGCCAGAGCCAAAGCCAGAGCCAGAGCCCGAGCCCGAGCCCGAGTGATCGCATATATATTTCAGTGATAGTTCTTATCATCCGGAGTTGTAGGTGAATGATTATTTTTCGGGCTCGTCAAGACACGGATATCATTTCGGGTTTGATATCTTTAGTCCAGTACCACCACAGTACAGCACTCCTCTCGGCCCGTATCCACTGCATTACTCCAATCTTCCTGGGTCGTATCCACCGCAGTACAGCATTCCTTCTGGCTCAAGTTTATCAATGGTGTTTGGGGCATATAATTTTTCTTTTGTGTTTCGCACACTCCTACCTGCGACTGAAGAGGATGTTGATCGCCGCGATCACCCACAACGTAAAAGAAAAAATATAAATCAAGAAAAAGACAATCTTTGTATTTATTTAATTAGATTTATTGCAACATTAAAACTTGGAACAAACTTTGTGGTCACAAATTAGATTAATTGCAACATTATAACATTACAACATTAAAACTTGGAACAAACTTTGTAATATAAATTAAATACATTACAACATTAAAACTTGGAACAAACTTTGTAACATAAATTTTGTAATATAAATTAAATACATTACAACATTAAAACTTGGAACAAACTTTGTAACATAAATTTTGTAATATAAATTAAATACATTACAACATTAAAACTTGGAACAAACTTTGTAATATAAATTTTGTTAATTAATTAAATACATTACAACATTAAAACTTGGAACAAACTTTGTAATATAAATTAGGTACATTGGATTACATAAGCTCAATTCCTACCTGATTGTGATGATTGTCCAATATGGTAGTTTCGTTGCAGGCATTTACTCTGATTATGACCAACTAATCTGCACAATCCACAATGCTTACCGTCATATTTCTCCCTAATGTCCATTTCATTATGGATTCTGGATGATTGCGAATGACTTTTTGAATTCCTACGCAACCCTTTGTCTGGGACAAGCTTGAAAGTCGTCGAAGACACCTCCCACGTAGACAGGTCAGGCAGGACGGGGAACTCATTCTCCCAGACACGCAACGTGCACTCGAGGGTATACAAATCATCGACAAATTGTTCAACATTGAGCAAGACTTTAGCACACGTTGCCACGACATGCACACATGGATAATGAAGTGTTTGGAACCTCTTGCAATCGCACTGTCTGTTTTGTAGATCAACTCCATAAGACCTAGGTGGTATACTGGGTTGACGACCGATAGTCTTCGTAACTCGAAATGTTTCAAGACATTGTAAATATACTTCTACATTTATCGACCTCGCCATCCGACGGTTTGTAACCACTGCATCCCTGACATCTTTGACAAACACGTGTCCCGCTTCCATCTGGTTGACTTGTTGCTGACCCATTCTTGGCATCAAGGTAGTCAACCTGTAGAATGTAGCTGAGAAGACAGATGAAATCAGAAGATGTCGTGTTTCAACATTACAGATTTGATCCCCTCCACCAAGTTTGTGGTCATATGACCATAGCCTAAGCCCTCGTCAAAACTTTGAGCCCATTGTCAGGGCTCTATGGTACCCAACCACTGTCGAAAAGATGTGTTCGTTTGACCCTTCATGTCACTATCAAGTCGAGTCATTCTTTGGCAGAAAATGTGTGGCTCTAGCTTGTGCGCTGTATATGTATTAAGAAAAGATAAATTACAGTATTTCCCTAAAATATTAAAACTTATATTGAAAAGATAAGGTTATCATTTACCCATTCTCACAACTTGTCTCCGCCAGTCTGCATTCTTATAATCTCGATAAAAGTTAGTCGCGATGTACCGGATGCAGTAAACAGATTTCCATGGCACACCAGAATACCTAATAGTGGCAATTAATCATTTCCCTCTATCGGAGATAATGCAAATATGATCGTTGCTAATAACATACCTTCGCAGACTGGTAAGGAAGAATTCCTACAATTCTATATCCTTCTTATCTACAATGATAAATGCTATCGGGAGCACGTTCTTGTTCCCGTCTTAAGCAATCGCAAGAAGTAAGATTTGTGTATATTTCCCGTATAGTCAGGTCCCATCTACTTGCACAAACGACTTCTAGTGGGGAAATGCGCACACACATTGATCAAACGTCCAGAACATTCGATAAAAAATTCTTTTTCCAGCTTGCAGTTGGTCATCCGGGCCATAATAAGGTCGTGTTTGTAACTCAATGACAGTCCCTGGTACGTACTCCAGCATAGCGACTATATATCCCTGTAGCTTATTGTACGACACATCAAAATCCCCGTACAATTACTCTATTGTCATCTATTTAGCTATCCACACCTTTCGGTATGATACTCGATACTGGAATTGTGCCTGCATTTCGGCAAACCGAAACTTTAATGGTCAGCATGTCCTTCACCATTGACATGATACACGTACAGATAGTTTTGGAATCAAGTTTTCGATGATCTTCTGTCATACATATTGATGTGCATGTGTGAGGCCCAACAAATTTTCAATCTCCCAGATCTGCGACTTCTGATAAATGCAGTTCATACCCACCAATTGCAGCCGTCTACCGACTTTCAACACTCCCCAATATATAATGTCGGTTTAGACACTACGACTTTGTAGTGTACTGATATATTTATGCTATACAGCTTAATAGAAAATATGCACTCTTCCTTACTTTTGAGTCTCTAGCCTACGAACAACTCCTCAGGATCAAAATCTAGAGCCAACTGGTGAGCAGATAGTATTTCAGGATACTCCGAAAACTCGACTACGTGTGCCACATCGGGGTTTATGAGCAACATGTGTGGCCCAAGATTATTGTGTAGCACAATACGTCGAATCTGGTTCCAACTGAATGCGCATTAATGTTTCCATCATCATTCACGTCTTCGTCGTCAATATCATCGGGGACCTCGTCCACATCGAGATTACTATCACTATCGACCTCGTGATCACAAGGATCACTACAAATGTATCCATCATCACCAACCACATCAATATCGGGTGCAACATTATGATCGATATCGATCCCGCGTATAGTCGATTCACTCTTAACGTACGATATTGGAGCCACCATACACGGTTCTGAGCTCCATGTTCTTCACCTAATGCAGTCAGATCTTCAGTTGGCTCCACACCAGCTAACTCAGTAAATAACTGAATTGGTGCATTTTGGTCATTCTGATTCCTACAATAAATAGTGACCATTGTCTCCACGTCTTCATCGTCTACAAGTTCTATTTTGGTGAATTTGATGGGATCTGTCGAAACTGGAAACTTGTAGAAAAGTTTCGAGATCCTTCTCCCACAACGTCTAACAATTTTTGTGCTAATCTTTTCCTTCATATCATTGAATGAGACATTTCTATTAAATCTCATTGCTATTTATTGGTAGCATTCAAATATACATCCAACGGTTGTTGTCAAGATTATTCCATTGTAATAAACGCATACGAAAAATTGATTATCCATTTTCAATACTCAATCTGTTAAAAAATAAACAAAAATTCTCATAACAATTTCGAACAACATAAAAATACTTACATAAAAATTTAATGAATAAAAGAGACCAAAATTATATCAATATGCAATTTTTAAATTATATAAAAATTTAGTTTTACGTTTTCTTCCATCTTTGATCTTGTATCTTCCTCTGGGAAATTCTCTATATTAAATTCTAAATTATCTTCAAATTCATCTTCTACGATCCAATTTGAAAATTCCTTAGATTTTCTTCCTCTTCAATCTTTATAACGGGTATTGAATTTATGAATTCTCTTGGTAATTTTCTAACTAATTTATCCATCCATGGTATGTCAAACATATTTTGCTTCCCAGTCAATGTAACACCCCTAACCCTTATCCGTTGCCAGAATAGGGTTACGAAGCATTACCAGGCTATTCAGGTCAAATATGAACATTTCATAACATTTAATATACATATCAAAAACCAATTATAAATCACAGATATTGTCCCTTGTATGAGCCCTTGAGGCCCAAAATACGCATTAGAAATAAACTGGAACTAAACCAGAAGCTCAGAGAATTTTTCCCAAAATTTCAAAATTTTCTTAGGAGTAGGGGTCATACGCCTGTGTGACCAGGCTGTGTGGATCACACGGCCAAGAGACACGCCCGTGTCTTAAGCCGTCTGGGCATTCGATATGAAGCACATGGCCATGTCCCAACCCGTGTAACTCTCTGACTTGGGCCACACGACCAAGCCACACGCTCGTGTGTTAGGCCATGTATAGAGTGTAGGGGTCACATGGCCAAGTCACATGTCCAAGTGCAAAAACTTGGTTATTCTGTTTCTAAATTTTATAGATGCAGAGGATACACGACCAGACCACACGCCCATGTGCTAGGTTGTGTGTCACACACAGCTGAGGCACACGCCTGTGTCTCTGCCCATGTGGACGAAAATAGGCCATTTCAAGGCTACTTTTCTCACCCATTCTTGATTTCAACTTAAACATCTCAAATTTCATACACATAGGCCATAACAATGCCCCCAAAACAACCAATTCCTAGCTCTAATATTGTCATATTATCACATATATCCTAACATTCTAATTCACTACATTAGTCAATTCACCTATATACTTATAAACCATCCATCACCTAAGTACTCCAAACACATATATAAGTTGGTTGGGAATATAACAAAATGTAATTCTTAACATTTACACAAACCAATCTAACTCTATACATGCCATATAAACCAAAGTATACGTTACAAAAGCTACCGGATTAAATTGGATAGTGTGGTTTGATGTGTTGATCCGATCTCCCAACCTCACGTTAATCTACAATGACATTAAAGAAAACAAGTAAGCTTAATGAAACTTAGTAAGTTCGATGGCTTAAAACATAAACCTTACCGAACAATATCAATAACAACACAACACAACACATCAAATTAAATAAATTCATTTAAAGTAATTTCTCTGTCAATCACAATTTCAATCGATGAATACACTTATTTCGGATCAATATCAATAACAATAATAATTCTTCCAAATCAATTTCTTATGTCACTTACCAAATCTTACCGAATCGGAGAACGACTTAAGAATATGAGTACATCATTTTCATAAGCTCGAAGGCTAAACAGAAGCACATAAGTGCTAAACAAAAACCCAAAAAGGTTGAACGAAAGTTCATAGGAGCTGAACAGAAACCCATAAGGGTTAAATTGAAGCTCAAAAGAGCTGAACGAAAACCCATTAGGGTTGAACAGAAACTCATATGAGTTAATAGAAGCTTGCGTGAGCTAAATGGAAAGTAAACACGAATGTTCGTAACAAATGCTGAACCTCGATCTACTTGGGTAATTTGCCATCAATTCATCCTTTGCATTTACCGTCAATTTATCCTTTGTCACAGAACGATTGTACTCAATCCCGCGTTCCACTAGTTTTGAACAATCAATTCAATTTCATAATTTAACAATAATTTTATTTTCAACAATAACTATGAATAAATACATAATACCATTCATCAATTTAATAAATAAATATTAAATTTTAACCATACTAACTTACTTGGGTTAAATTGTAAAATTTGTAGTAGTTCATGGACTATTCTGCTAATTTCCCTTTTTCATGATTGTCTACGGGCTCTTGTTCTAAAATATAAAATTCTCCGTTCATTACCACATATTTTAGTTTCAATTCACTTCACAATTAACACCCTTAATTTTCAAAATTACACAATTACCCTAATTTTTACAATTTTTACAATTTAGTCCCTTACTAATTAGTCCATCAAATGAACTAATTTTTCTCAATTGACAATTTATATAAATTTTCTAAGCTATAATACAGGCCTTGATAAAAAAATTAATACCAAACCCTAATATTTAATGTTTTCACAATTTGGTCCTAAAATCAATATCTATCAAAATCACTTAATAAAATCATCATATAACAAAATTAAAACTCTAAAACCATGTTATTTCATAAAAAAAAATCTAGTATTCATCCATGGTAACTTTCAAAATTACCAATAAATAAAAAAAAACTAATGAATTAAATAGTTGGACCTAATTGTAAAAAGGCTTAAAAATATAAAAATTTCAAGAAAAAGGCAAGAATTGAACTCACTTGTAGAAAAATGTGAAAAACCAGCTTAAGGGGACTCTCCTATGGTGTTTTTGGCTGAAGATTCATGAAGAATTGTCTAGATTTCTTTTAAATCTCATTTTTATCTAATTAAATTTTATTTTATTTTATTTCCCATTTTGCCCTTTAATCACCTAATTTCTTTGTTTTCTCTCTACTTATGCCGCCTCAACCTTTTTAAGTGTGTCTAATTGCCATTTTAGTTCTCCCTTATTCACCACTTAAGCTAGTTAATCACTATTTCTTTAATTAGCAAGTTTTGCACCTTTTTAATTTAGTCCTTTTCAATTAATTAACTATCAAAACGTTAAAATTTTCTAATGAAACCTTAATACTACCTTAATAACACTCTGTAAATATTTACGGCTTAGTTTATGAAATTGAGGTCTCGATACCTCATTTTCAAAATCACTTAACCTAATAAATCATTCTAAAACAAGAATCACTAATTCAAAAATATTTCTAAAATCATATTTGACTCTTAAATACTAAATAATAAAATTTACGAGCTTACTCGTTGGATTTGGTGGTCTCAAATCACTGTTTTTCGACACCACTGAAAATCGGGCTGTTACAGTCAACTTTCGTAAACCTACACTTTGTCTTGTTATTTTCCTTGCTCCACAAGAGAATATAAACTTCATGAAGTATATAACTAGATTCCAATAGGTTCGTGGTACCAATGTCTTCCAAAGTTGGTCTAAAATGATTTGATGCTCTCGTTCTATTAATGTCTCTTTAAGGGTTAAGTATTACACTTTATTCTTTCTAATTAGTTCATGACCCTTCCATAACACTTCTTGCATATTTTGATTTACGGTAATAAGGTGTTGAACGATGTCTTCTTCTGGTTTCATTCTGTAATCATGCAATTCTCTCATCATCTTATCAACTTTCTCCCTTTGTGCTGAAGTTATTATCTCATCAGACAATATCAAATTTATTGCCATTTCTAAGAATATCTATGACAAAAATATTTTTAGTATTTATCTATTTTTTTCTATTGTTATCACTAACTAACAATTACTTTATAATAGTTCTTGACATAAAAACTTTCAAATATATTAAAAAAATTAAAACATAACATTCATAACCTAACAAATCACAATAAACCTTAAACAAATAATTAATCTAAACACAAAACTTACTAACATATCACAATAAACAAAATAACTTTAAAACAAAACATAAAAATTACACTAAACAAACTATATAATACTAACAAAATACTTTTTTCTTATCATAATATATTCTATTTGAAAATAACAATAACAATAAAAATAAAAATAAAAATAAAAATACATTTTCTTTCTTTCTTCTCTTCTCCCTCTCATCTTCCTTATATTCTACTTTTTTTTAACTGATACTAAAATTGAGCTGGATGGGGAGAGGGGGAAAATGGTACTGGTGCTGCCTATTAGATTGGGGTCACCAATGCCACCTATCAGATAGGAGTCACTAGTGCCGCCTATCAAATAGACACCATACCTCTTTCGTATAAAATATCACTTATATACCATTCTGGACAAAGTGGTGCCACTTATCAATCATGCACCACTATTAAAATATTATTATTATTTTTTAACTCAAATGTGTCAAAATTTTAGAATAGTGTCACCTATGCACCACCCTCCACTAGCTTGGATGTGTCATTTTGATATATAATCTATTTAACATACCATTTTAGTTTTTATTTTTTTTTATAATATATAGGTAAAAAAAACCCATTGGTTAGGTGGCAGCATCTCATAGGAACTGTATCAAACTGCAGGGAAAGAAAACATAGAAGAGCTCAATCCAAACAAAATAACACCAGCCCCCTCTTCCCCCCTCCCCCCCCCCCCCAAAAAAAAAAAACTCCAAATCCAGAAACCCTAAAAATACAACAAAGCGAAAGGCTTTATTGGATTAGGGTTTTATGGCAAAATTTGATGTCCAAACTCTCATCAAAGACAAAAGGTTCTGGTTCGCTTCTTTCCTCATTGCTTGGGCCGCTGCTCTTCAGGTAAATTTTTTTTTTAAAAAAAAACTGCCTTTGATTGCAAAAATTCTCCCATTTCTGGGTTCCCAATCGTTTAATTGGATTTGATTTTTTTTTGGATTTGAAGGGGCATATGATGTGGATGCAAAGGCAGGACTCTTTCAAGCAAAAATTCGGTACACCAAATCAATCCAATGATGATGAAACAAAAAACATGTCCCAAAGTTGAATCCATTGGTTTGTTTTTAAATGCTGTTTTGTGATTTGATTCGTAGAACAATGATGGATATTTGGGTTCTAGAGGTTATTAAGATTCTTCTTCAGTTGAATCTTAAAATACCCAAAATGAATCATCGTCTGTCTGTGAAGAATATGCTCAAAAAGTTGAAGGAGGATTGATATCATAAGCTTAATAGATTGTAGTTTTGGAGATTTGATTACATTATTTAGTGCTAATATTCACTGATTTCTATGTGGAATAATATTTGATTCACTGTGAGTGAATTAGATCATGACAGTGAATAAGTAAGAAGATTAAACACCAGAACCCACTTTACAATGATTTTAGTTATTATAGCCATTCATTAGCTTAATCTCTACTTTGCATTCTTGGAGAATTTAGGGTTCATAAAACTTGTTTTAATCTTTTAAAAAAAAAACTGTTTCTTTCTCCTGATTTTTCATATCATCAGACATATTCATCAGTAGGTGTCACTTTGTTGGAGGTTAAATCCAGGACAACAAGTTCTTGATTTGAAACCTTTGTTGTCTCATCAATGGCGGGAATCATTTTCAGATCATTTGATCCTTCCGTTTGGATCTCTTGATTTGATGACGTTTGATCCTTGCTTTTACCCCACAAAACCAGATAAAGGCCGATAACAATAACAATGGCTCCAATAACCCTATAAAAAAGAATGACACCATAATTACAGAAATTATGAAGCTTTCTTTAGCAGTTTCCATGGCGGAATTTAATGGAACTGATAATTTACCTTCCTAAGTAGAGTATCTCTGATAAGATAAATGAGCTAAAAATTGCAATAACCACCATGCTCAAGGGACTAAAAGCAGTCACGAAAACAGGCCCTCTGGTTTTCATTACCATCCCTTGAACATAATAAGCAATTCCAGAACAGATTACTCCCTGCCACCACACAAAACATTCAAGTGAGTGTCTGGTATGTTGAATTTTTTTCATACCTTAGCGGTGTTAACTAATTTGACTGATAAGAGGGATCAAATTTTAGAGGGCAAATCTCTAAATTTTGAGTATTGATAGAGAGACCAAAACCATATAATATGACCGTACTGGTGCAATCGCGGAGGGAGGTTCTCACACTGTAAACAGCAGCTAATAGTTTAGCATCCAAATGAATAGACCAAACAGCAGCATTACCAGCTTCCATGGCTAGGGCTACAATGCATCCTTCAATGGTGCCCACCAAGCAGATTAAAGCTGTTAGGGAAAGCTCAGCAGGGTATGATTTTAGCGTAATGGCCTACAAAACAAAACCACGCATTACATCTTTATGACAAATGAAACAAATACTGTCCACCTTCCATACGTTCACTGTAGTTAATCATAACATCTGTTAAATGCCGTATCGTAGGCATACCAGTAGGTACATCATTTTTGCTTTGACCCTTTAGTTTTATCTTGTAACATGTTGGTATTCACTGATACAGACTTGTACAGATTGAAACCAAAACTGAATGCTACTCATATCCTTTCATTTTACCTTGAAACCGCTACTAACCAATATTGTCTAAACAAGAACACCAACAACCATCACCGCAGCCGTGATAAAAGAGAAAATGAATGTAAATGTAGAAGGTTTACTTGTAGAATGATGAAAGCGGCCCAGCTGAAACAACCGATGGTGATCATGATAGCGCCTTTGATGGGATATTGGTGAGTTGCAGCACTGGAGAAGGCATGGCCATCATCTGATTTAATCCATGGCAACTGCAACATTGGTCCTTTTATCAAAGTCATTAGCATTGCTCCTCCCACACTCACAATGGTTCCTATTATCTTTGCCTGGCTATGAACTTCTCCTATATTAACCTTCTCAAGCCTGCCAAACAAATATATATATATATTCAACCATATAAAGATATTAATGAGTTGGAAAGAGACTAGATTAAGTTGAGTATATCTGGTATTAATATTATATATAATTTTCTAAGTATAACCTGATTTGAAGCTCAAATTTTTTTTATATGAACTCACCCATATTTACATGTAATATAATAATTCAAGTCCGTTAAAAGTCCACTCATATTATTTTCTTTAGAAAATTATTTTTACGTCATATATAGTAATTATATTTATGTATATGTACTTTTTGCTACTATTATATAAATTTTCCTTTATCAATTTTTTAAAAATAACATAACTTTTAATATTTACCTATGATATAATATATTTAATTTTAGTATGATGTATAATACATAATATATAAAATAAAGTTTTAAAAAATACATATTATAAACTTGAACAAGCTTTGAATATTAGAATCTAAACTTGACACATAGTTTAAACGGGCCTAATTTTCTTTTTACTCAAATCTATTTTTTGAATTTAATATTTTTGTCCAAACCCCTTAAAAATCGGGTGAGGTTTTAGATTTTAAGTGGAAAACTCGACTCTTGAACGAAGCTAATGGGATGTTTGAGTTCAAATTTGACCTATAATTAACGTCAACATCACTTGTATTTCCCCAAGCTTAACTCAAAAGTTAAAAATGTTAAGTAAAATTTAAAACTTTGTTCAAACCTAAACCCAAACCCAAACGCGCGCGCACACACACATATATATACAGATGAAATTAGATATGTTTATCGGTTGGTTGGGTTTGCACTGAGCTTATGTATGGCTTCAGCATTATTTATATTTGCTTAAACTTATTTTTTGAGTCAATATAAATGATGTTAACAACATAGACCCGGTCAAATTTACTTGGACTAATCAACACCTTTCATTTTAAGGATCACATAATATATACATATTTAATTTTGTCAAATTTTATATATATATTTATTGAAATTTTAAACATAGAAAATTTTTCGTATTTTACAATACTTACGGTATAATATTATATTTAATATATAAAAATAAATAAATATATTATAAATTGGAAAATTGATCATATTGGTGACTTTGAACGTTAGAGTTAAACGACAGCCCTAGATTTTTTTAAAGCTTAAAAATTGTCTAAACTTTTTTAAATATTGTACCAATGTTTAGGTTTTAAGGTGCCATTTCCTTGAAATACTATGAAGTTGCATATACGAAGGGGATTGGAAATTCGGTTACTTGAAGATCCAGGCGAAGGTAAATGCAAATGCAGGAAGAACATTGCACATTGCAGATGTGAAAGTTGCTGAAGTATACTTCATACCACTGTAGAATAAGTTTTGATCAATTGTTGGCCTGAAAATCAAGTGAATTGGTGTTATATTCAGACCAATTATTCGATAAGATCATCGATGTCGGCCGGTGACAAGTCAAGTAAGTCATTGAGATCACGGTATATAAAGGCTAGGAACCATGTGAGAAGGATAACGGAAAACGGAATTCCGATGCCCGCTAACACCCTTTTTGTTTTTCAAAGGATTCTCGATCTTTGCCTACTATATCGGCAACTTACTCGACTTGTCAACTAAAGACCTCTACAATGGTTAGGAACATAAAACTTGGTACTTACTCCAATAACCCTAGTAAGAATATCTTAACAAAGATAGACAAGGTCATTTTTGGCCTAATCTTCCTGCAAATGAGTCATTGATTTAAATGATGGACAATCACAATGAATAAATATAACATGATTAAAAGTATCGGTCGAAAAATATGAAACCTATCATAAACAAGGGCGAAAGGAGCAATGACGAGAGTGGCGACGGCGTGGCGGTAGACGACCAAAACATGTTGGCTCATGCCTTGGTTTAAAGCATACTTACTGATTAAAGACATGCCTGCAAACCCAAACTGCAAAAGGATTACAGCTACAAATGGTTTAGTTTGATCGAAAGTCTTGGCCAGATAACCCATTCACAGTGTTGCTTTTTTTTTTTTTTTTGGTTTGGTTTTGTCAAAATCTCTGTTTTCTTCAACAAGCTTTTATATTGGTGTAAAAAATGAAGCACAATCTCAACTTCCTTATATACACATTATTTCTCATGCAAATATAATCTGTTTAATTATTTATAGATATGTAAATGTTGGGATTCCACTAAAATCAACTGTTCTGAAGATTATATAATAATAATTAAAAAAAAAAACTGTCTTTTTGTTCACATAAAGAAAACTCGAACATAAAAAGATTGGCAACTAAGAGCAAAGCAAAAGCAAAATAAAAGTAGTGGTATTTGCCTATACGAAACATTGTTGAATCCAAGTAGATGACTTTCACAAGATCTTTTTATTTATGTAGTAACCATTAATTTTTTTAAAAAGAGTTAGATGTGATTAATCATGAATCTACTCATTTTAGAATTATGTTAAAAAATTCTACAGGGTAGAGTGTTGAGTTATGTGTCAGGAAATATTAATATTTTTAAATTTTGTGACACTTTATTAGGGTTTAATTCATTATTATCTAAATTTATAATTTTCTTAAATTTGACTCTAGTATCTACAAAATTAAATTAATTCAATTTTAAATATTTTAAAATCAATTTTACAACAACTCATTTCCTATATCATTAAATTATTTTCAAATTAATTACATATCACAAATTAATTATAATTATTTGTCTTCATTAGGTTTAGGTCATGCTTGGAAATAAACTAAGCCTAAACTAAACATGCAAGAGCATTAATCAAACAAACATAGGACAAATATATTCAAATCATCAACAGGACCAAATTAAATAGATTAGAAAATTTGTCTAAGGACTAAATTGAATAATTCAGAATACACACCCAAAGACCAAATTGAATAAATAAAAAACACATTTGAAGACCAAATTGAATAAATAAAAACACATTTGAAGACCAAATTGAATAAATCAAATAACAGATCCAAAGACTAAATTGATTAACTTCAGAAACTCTTTAACTAGTTTACTAACCTTCTTAAAATTAAAATTAAAATTAATTTGTTAAAAATAAACATATAAGTTATTATTAAAACTTGAACAATGGGTTTGTAAGGGCTTTCACACATTGTTTATCCTCGTTAATGAAATCACGACTGGCGGTGGCTATGTCTATCAAAGAGGTCCTCACCTGGCTGAAAGGTTTCTCCTCGTTAATGGAACCACGACTGGTGATGGCTATGTCTATCAAAGAGGCCCTCACTTGGCTGAAAGGTTTCTCCCCGTTAACGAAACCATGGTTGGCGGAGGCTATGTCTATTAGAGAGGTCCGCACCTAGCTGAAAGATTTCTTCCTGTTAATGGAATCACGGCTGGCAGAGGCTATGTCTATTAGAGAGGCCATCACTTGGTTGAAAAGTTTGGGCTTGGATAATATTGAGGTGGAGCCGGATCGTTTGGAGGTCGTTATAGCCTTAAATTTGCAGCAATTTTACTTTTTCAAGTTTGGCTTGCTTTTATACGATTGTTATCTATTGAGACTTCAATTTCAACATCCGTACTTCTGTTGGACTCAACTAAATGCAAATAAGGTGGCTCATCATATCGCTCGGGTGGCCTTATCTTCTGCAGTCATGTCTTGCTTTAGTTCTTGTCCTGTTTCTATTTTTGATGTTCTTATTGCTCACATAAGTGCTTTGAGTACTAGCGAAGTTGAAGAGTGTTAAGGCCAAGTGTACAGAGTAAGCATGTTGGCTTGAGATTTAATTGGGTTTGCGTTTATTTCAAAAAAAAATGTTTTTTAAGAGCACAAGAATTGATATTGATTATTATTCATCATAATTTTTTTCAAAGTATTATTTAAAAAAATATAATTTTAACGGATTTTTATTTATTTAGACTTAATTTTTTGAGATTCTAACATAGTTATTCCTATTCTAAACTTTTAAGTAGATTAAAATTTTCTTTAACTTAAACCTAAAACTAATTTCATCTACCCTAATTAATATTAATCAAATCACATCTAACCTAAATACAAATCAAATTATATCTAATCTAAAGGGTAATCAAATTAAACTAATCTAATTTTATAGTAAAAATAATCTAAATTTTATTTATCAATGTAATTAACTCAATTAATTGCACTAATTACATAACCTAATGTATTAATTAACAACACACCCAATAATCATATCAATTCAAACACATGAACTAACTTTGAAAGTAAGAAATTGGTAGCAATAATTGGTAGTATTAGCAAAACAACATTTAAGATTCAATATAAAAAGAGATTATATCATTAAGAAAATAAGAGAGAAAACAAAGAAGAAAAGATAAGAAAACTGAGAAGAAGTTTGATATATGATGAAGCATCTATTTCTGACTTGTACAATTATGCTTTTATATAAGGGACTCAAACATTATCTAGCTTGTAAACTACTTAACCTCTTGGTACAACAAACAAACTAACAAGTAACCACTTAGCATACAGGACTAACTTTCCAACTTATAATCTAGTGTTCCCCTTTGACTTCTCTTTTTTTAACAAAATTCTCCACCAGAACATACATCAAGCTTCTTTCTGAAATGACTAACCACTAGAACAGACAATGGCTTTGTCAGTATGTCTACAACTTGCTCACATGCAAGGACATAGTTAACCCCAAGCTTATTTTTAGCTACACATTCTCTTAAAAAGTGTACTTGTAACTCCACATGCTTTGATCTTGATGGAACACATGATTCCCTGATATTGTAACTACATTTGCATTATCACACCAAACAATAGGCACATTTGACAAACTATAGAAAGTTCATGCAACAATGATTGCTCCCTTCGCTAGCTCTAACACACTACTTGCAACATTGGGATATTCAACCTCTAAGGTTAATAAAGTAACCACGAGCTACTTCTTTGAACTCCATGATACTAAATTGTTGATTAGAAATACTACTATTATAGCCCTCCATAATTTGGGACATGTGGCAGCATGGCAAGCCACTTGAGGAGCACCCCCATCCGTTGAGGACCGGAAGGCCATTAGAAGCTCTGCTTTTTGATTTAGCTACTAGACCAAAATAGGAGAAAGTTGCTCAATGAAGTTAGCCATCCATTCCCTCCGGAAGGGCACCACCACTCGTTCCTTCAAGCTCCCAATCTTTTATTAAGAATGTGATCCTTTTGGTTACCAAACCCCATGTGGATTCAACCACTCCGTACCATGAATTAAAAGGAAATGATAGGATACATTCCACCATAAACATCCTCGTCCATCGTGGACATCCACCCCACGCGTCCCACAATGATGGTCTAATAACGAATCCGCGACGTTAATGCCACCTAACATAAGACCTCGCCTATAAATAGTCCTTAAGACGACGAAGAATGATAAACTCTTTAACACTCTTGACTACACTCTACCACTTTGCTCTCAGCTTTCATCTTTTTACTTCCACTCTCTACACTTTTCGACTCTCTGCCTAGATAGGTTAAATCGGCCTCCGTCATCACTATCATTCCTTCTTCTGTGTCTCCTCTTTGTTGATCCCACACATCAACAACTACAAATTCAAAAGTGGACCTTTTATTATCTATGCTACTTCTCATTCTATGTTAGGATAATCAACTAGATTCAATTGTTTAGCAAGTCTAAATGCAACACCATAATCACAAGTCCGCTTGAGATACTTAAGAATTCACTTAGCAACTCTCTAATGTATATATTTAGGCGGAGTCATAAATTGACTAACTTTATTCACGGTATAAGATATGGATGGTCTAGTAAGACATAATTATTGTTGTTTTCCCATAATACTTCTTTAGTAATGATGATCTTCTAAGAGTTCACGATACATATTAGTGAGATTTGTTGAACTAGTCATAAGTGTAGGAAAGGGTTTGCAATCATCCATCCATGTTGCTTGAAGAAGCTTTAAAACATATTTTCTCTGATTTAACAACACATTACCATTAGTTAATTTAGCTTCAAGCCCAAGATAGGAATTTAAATATCCTAAATCTATCAAATAAAATTGCTCATCCACAACTTTATCCACTCATCAATAGATGCAGAATCATCTCCAATGATAACTACGCAACATAGATAAGGAGAAACACTTTCTTGTCACCATTTCTTTGAATGAACAAAGCTACATTTGCTTGTGATTGTTGAAAACCATGTAAGGTAAGATATTGCTTAAATTTCTCAAACCAAGCTCTTGGAGCATGTTTGAGACCATACAAAGCTTTGTACAATCTATAAACAAGTTGTTCACTACTAGAATCAACTAGTTCATAACCTAATGTTTGCAACATGTAAAACTCCTTCTTCAGATCCTTATTTATAAAAGTGTTATTAATGTCTACCTATTTAAGCCTCTATCCTTTAGTGAAAGAAACAGTCAAGATAATTCTCATAATGTTATCATTTACTACTAAACTCTAAGTTCCCTTAAATTCTTACTTTGCCATTTGTGAGTAGCCCCAAGGCAGTAACCTAGCTTTATATCTAGCAACACTTCCATCAAAATTGTGTTTGATATTGAATAACTACATGCAATCAACAGGCTTTGCTAGCAAGTAATTTCTATAAACTCCATGTTTTCTACTTCAATAATGTGCCCATTTCTTCCTCAACTATATTTCTTCAACAATCATAAAAAAGGGCTTCTTCAATATTAGCAAGTACATTTTTCTGAACATCAGTAACAAATACTTTCAATTTGAAAATACCTGCATTGGATCAAGTTTTCGTAGTATGTGTATTAACTAAGGCATAGTTTCCTTTATAAACTACCTACTTGAATATATACATATATATATATATTAAAAGGCATAATTTTGTGTTTTAAAACCATATGCATTCCTAAATCGTGGCATCCAAAACGTCACGAATAAAAATTTATAGAAATATGATTAGATCAACTTAAAAGTAATTCATAATAATAGCTTCACAATCTACTTCGAAGTTAGAACATTTAACTTGAGTAGCATATCTACTGCTACTTCCATAGATTATTCGTCCATCAAAAGGTCATTACATATCAGTTACCTACAATAGTCCAAATGCCAAAATATAATACAAAGGTCATTTAATATACTTGAAATTTAAGATAAGTAATTTCCCTCGGTTAGCAATCCTCAGACCCATATATCTTTTTGTTCATTTGAAATAGGGAAGAAAACTCTTTAGGGTTGGTAGGTTGATATCCTCTCCACTTGTTTAAGTGATATTGTTGTCTTCTAAAAGGAGAAAATGACCCTTTGAATGTGTGAAAAACACATCAACAAGATAATAACAACCATTAGACACTTTTAAGCCATTTCTCCTACTTAAAGCATCTCAAAGAACTCTCCCATCAGTAGCCAACCCTTCCTAACTAGGTTGCATGTATGTAACTTTCATGTCAAGGGTACATATCGCTAAAAAATTAGTGGCAACCTCATTTTTCCTTATATGATACCTTGGTTTTT
The DNA here is from genome assembly GCF_025698545.1 of Gossypium raimondii. Classification (NCBI taxonomy): domain Eukaryota; kingdom Viridiplantae; phylum Streptophyta; class Magnoliopsida; order Malvales; family Malvaceae; genus Gossypium; species Gossypium raimondii. Next base: position 40,405,454 of record NC_068568.1, on the reverse strand, counting down.
CTTCAAGTGGCAGTCAAACTTTGATGTGGGTTTCGTCTAATGCCCCAAAACAATACTAAGAACATATAATCACAAATATTTTTAAATTAACTCAACTAATATCAGTAATATGTATATTGAATAAATAACGTTGCTTTTAATTAATTACCTTAAAGATTTTCCACTTGTCATTAGTTGAATCACTTGGAATAGGTTTGGGTTGTTGGATCTGGTGCCTTAAGTGTAGGATATTTTTTATGTACATTTGTATTTTTCGAACAAATTGGTTTAATAATAATATCTATTAATTACATTAATACCTTTTATAGATTGTCCTTAATGATTTTTGCATACAAAGCAAAATGGAAACAAATACTGACTCACTGGTTATCTAATGTTTAACTAATACTAAGCGATATTACATGGTCGGATCGTAACACGGAAATACAACTTATATTAGTAGATGAGCCTAAACATGTCCTTAGTCTAATCGAAAATGAGAAAACCAATTGAAAGACTAATATGTCGTCTATCAAGTCCAATTGGGGAGATGTTTTATATTGAGCATCGGAGCGGATGACTCCTAGAAGATAGAGACATAGATATGACTGAGTGGACCAGCAGTACATCAGATAGGACCCAAGTAGAATAGATCTTGAATTTGTTTATATATTCATTCACTTGTGACATTTATTGTGTGACAGACCTTAATCTTAAATGAGTGATGGACTACGTATGTGTAACTTGTATACTTTGATGTAAGTAAAAACCTAAGTTTAAATAGATAAAGGACCAAAAGCTAGTGCATTGGGTATACAACTTTTGTCGTATGTAGCATCATTCACAATAGTGGAATTCATAGCCCAAGAAATGGGTAAATGATATCCTCTCATTGACATTACATGATAGATGAAAAGTAAATGTAATTGACTGCCTATAAACGTGTTATTGTTTATAGTACAAATATCACACCAAAAATATATAGAATTAAATCGGTGGTGTTCACAAGCGTACGGGTCAAATTGTAATATAAAAGTGTTACAACGGAACACCGGTAAGTATTCCAAGGATCGTACCCAAGGGATTGCATATTGGAGAAACTATTATTAAACTAATTACAGAAAATAATTACTAGTCTAATCGAGTCACAAATTAGAAGTGTTAATACAAATTAAAATATTGCTTAAACTAATTAAATCAATAAACTTAAATTAACCTATGAAATTTCCTATTCTTAGTGTTGACAATGCGAGCCTCTAGCCTATGATCGATTAAATCCCTAATTAATAAATAGAAGATTAACTAATTTTAGAATTCAGGTTTTAATATGAATTATCTATTAATTAACTAGTATTACCTCCCGACTAGACTTGCTCATGGGACTTGCTCGTGGGTCGGGCCACCCGGCCAGTCCCGAAGGCCCACCTGAAAAGTGGGAGGGTTTTGGCAAAAATATAGGCCCGAAAAATGGGCTTGGGAAGAAAAATAAGGCCCGTTTTAAAAATAGGTCGGGCCTCGGGTAAGACATTTTTGGCCCGAGCTTGGCCCGGCCCGAATTCACTAAATGAAAAAAAAATATTATTTTTTTATCATTTTAATGATATTTTCTCCTTATTTTGCTACCATTTCACTATTATGTTGCTACTATTATGTTGTTATTGTTTGAATATTGTATAACACATGTTTTATTGTTAATTTTGTTATTATTTTAGAGATATTTTCTTCTTAAGTTGCATCTATCTTAGTATTATTTAAATATACAGAAATTTTAAAATTTATTTTCAATTTGTTCAGAAATATTTATTTTAATGTTTTTAGTATTTTTGATGTATTATATATATTTAAAAATTATGTAAAAAATAATATAATATAAAAAAATTAGTATAGGTGAGCCAAGTCGAGCCCGGGTTTTAGTATTTTTATCCGAACCAGGCTTGGGCAAATTTTTCGGGCCGAATCAGACTAGGGCCTAGCAAACGGGCCTAAATTTTTTACTTAAGCCCGACCCGAACCCAGCCTAGCCCATGATCACCTCTACTCCCAACCTCTACTAATTAATTAATCAGCAGATACTCGCTTATCTCTCGACCTCACTTTCTCCATTGAAATAAATTATGATTTACTCGACAAACTTGTATCCCGACCTCATTTAACCTTTGTTACTTCTTAGGGTTGTCAAGCCTAGGTTTTAAGAACACATAATTTATACCAACTAATTCTATTATGAAACCTTATCCTCTTGTTAATTAATCAACTTAATTAATTAATTAGTTCAATAAGCGAATCATGTAAGATATGAATAAAGCATGAGAAATCATTCTAATATTCACACAATAGTTAATTGATCAGGTTAAATAAGTATAAATAAAAGAATGAAATAGAAGAGTAGAGAGAATGCTCATGAATAATATATTAAAGTGCAGTACTGAAGCACTCTTCGCTCGCAATTGTGTTCACAGCGGAACAAGATCTTCCGACTAAGCCAACATAAAAGGAAAGAAAACTAAAAACTAAATAAAATTGTCTCCGTTTAAGACTATGCACTAATTTGTGTACATGAGCCTATTATTTATAGGCAAAATGTGTGCAATTTATGCCTGATATGCCCCCGATACTAATAAATGCTTGATATCAAACGATATCTTAAAATCTTGTGAAACACGGTCGCTAACATCATCCTTACTTGTTACCCAAGTTCAGGCTATGGCTCAACACAGGAGCTACTATAACTCAACATAGGTTGTTATGGCTCAACACAAGGGTCGTGCCGCACTATAGACTTGCTATGTTGCGTTGTAGCAGTTATTTTATGGCGTTGCACCCTGACATGCTCAATTTAGGGGTTCAATCCCAGAAGCCACACGTCTTGCCAAAAATCAATAGCCCTCCCATTTTCAAGCTTCCAACATACACATTTTTTAACAAAATCACAGACTTGAGATATTTCCCTGCACAAGCGCGAGCAACCCCTCGTACGATAAATTCCGGAAGAACTCCATGCCACTTATAATTGTTGCGCAAAACTTTGACCCATAACTGATCAATATTCTGAGAAATTTAGAAATTTAATTTCATTAGGAAAGAGTGGTTCAAATCCACCATAGTTTGTAAGCCCAATCCCCCCATTCACATTATTACACAGCCAGTACCAACCAACCAAGTGAATTCCTTTCCTTGCATCCGTAGATCCCCAAACAAACTTGCGTATTATCTTTTCCAACTCTAAACCCACTCTTTTGGAAACCAACATGGTCTGCATTATATATGTCAGAATAGTAGCTAGAATAAACTTTGCCAATATGGTCATTCTTGCAAGAGACAACATCTTCACTTTCCAACCTAAAAGTTTATGTCACATTCTATCAACCAAATACTGATAAATCTCTTTAGAAACTCGATTATGCAACAAGGGAATCCCTAAATAGCTACCAAGATCATCGACTCTCTGAAACCCCAATCAATTTCTCAAATTCATAACCATCATAGTCAACACGTTCTTGCTAAAAAAGACTTAAGTTTAATCTCAATTCAACCAATGTCCTAAACTCACACAGAACCAATAAAGAATCGAATTAATAACTCCCATTTGACCCATCGAAGCTTCTGCAAAAAGAATTAAGTCATCCGCAAAAAAGAATAGGTAACTAATCACTGGCCCTTCTCGATTTAACTTAATAGATTTCCATCTTCCACCATTCACTTCCAACGCAATGGTTTGAGCCAACCTTTCCATGCACAAAACAAACAAATAATATGACAATGGATCCCCTTGCCGGATGCCATGTGAAGGTGAAAACATATTTGAAAGTTTCCTATTCCAACTCAGTTGCATACGAGAAGAGTTAACACATCTCATAATCATTACCCTTAAAGAATCTAGAATCCCAATGTCTTGCAAAGTGTCATCTATAAAATTCCCAACTTAACCTATCATAAGTTTTTTCCAAGTCGATCTTTATGTATATAAAAAAAAAGAGAGAGGAGAGAAAGAAAGGTTTAGAGACCCATTCGACATGGAAAAGGAGAAAAATATAATTAGGTGGAAATTAATCAATGATGTGGAATAGAGAGAAAATAGAGGAGTGATCAATTTGTGCAATGTAACTAACGATGATAACTAAAATAACAAAAAAAATCAAAACAGGAACAACCTACTTTTAGGTGACTAACGAGGTTTATTTATTTATTTTTATTTTTGTAAATTCTATGGTACATATCAAAACAAAGACGCAATATCATTTCCTTCTATCGTATTAGTAGTCACCTTGACGCACCCCCTTCAGACACCTCCCACCTCACTCTCTCACCTCTTCTATTTGCCTATGTAGCCACCCAGTCGCACTAACACCATCAGCAAATCATAAAAACCATTGCAACAACCCCTCATTCTCCTCAAATTCCTCATAAAATATTCTTTTATTCCACCGATTCCATAGTCCCCAACATATAATCCCAAAAAGTACTTTCTATTTATTGCTTACCATGGGAAAATTGTTAGGCCAAGACAATTAATAACCAACCCTTCATATTCAATGCTAGAAACTCATTAAGTTTTGAAGGCTGAATAACAATAGACCATATAGTGACTGCTCCGAAGCAAATTTGTAGCACATGATTCGCATCTTCCACCCCACATCCACATCTGTTACAACTAGCCTATTTCATAATGTGTCATCGTACTCTTTCTGCATTCATAAGAAGGCCATTATTCAACACTAACCAAAGAAAGGACATCACCTTTTGTGGCCCTTTAAATTACCACACCAACTTCCATAGGAAATCAACTGTCATCTAGTTATCCTGCAAAAAACCATAAGTTGTCTTGATGCTAAAACATCTCCTTGATTCCCACCTCCAACCCAACATATCATTCAGATCAATAGCAAATGGAAGTACAACCGCAACTATCCTTTAGATACCAACATCAGACAACAACCATTGTATTCGATCCTGATCCCACCTTCCATCCTCATCCATCATATCTTTCACTATAATGAAGTTGGTTGGGCTAAACCTAGGGACCCTGACATGCTCAATAAAGAGGCTAGATCCTGAAAGCCATACATCTCTCCAAAAATCAATAGCCCTCCCATTTCCGATCTTCCAACACACACCTTTTTTAACAAAATCCCAAACTTGAGATATTTCCCTCCACAAGCACAAGCAGCCCCTTGTGCGATAGATTCCGGAAGAACTCATTGCCACTGATATTTGTTGCGCAAAACTTTGACCCATAACTGATCAATATTCTGAGCAATTTGGAAACATAATTTCATTAGGAAAGAGTGGTTCAAATCCACCATATTTTGTAATCCCAATCCTCCCTCATTCACATTATTACACAGCCAGTCCAAACCAACCAAGCGAATTTCTTTCCTTGCATCCGTGGTCCCCAAACAAACCCACGTATTATCTTTTCCAACTCTAAACCCATTCTCTTGGAAACCAACATGGTCTGCATTATATATGTTGAAATAGTAGCTAGAACAGACTTCTCCAATGTGGTCATTCCCGCAAGAGACAACATCTTTGCTTTCTAACCCAAAAGTTTATGGCACATTCTATCAATCAAATATTGATAAATCTCTTTAGAAACTCGTTTATGCAACAAGGAAACCCTTAAATAGCTACCAAGATCATTGAATCTCTGAAACCTCAACCCATTGCTCAAATTCATAGCCATCATAGTTGACACGTTCTTGCTAAAAAAGACTTGTGTTTTATCTCGATTCAACCTATGTCCTGAACTCACACAGAACCAATGAAGAACCGAATTAATAACTCCCCTTTGACCCATCGAAGCTTCTGCAAAAAGAATTAAGTCATCTGCAAAAAAGAATAGATAACTAATCACCGGCCCTTCTTGACTTAACTTAATAGGTTTCCATCTTCCATCATTCACTTCCAATGCAATGACTTGAGCCAACATTTCCATGCACAAAACAAACAAATGAGGTGACAAAGGATCCCCTTACCGGATGCCACGCGAAGGTGAAAACAGATTTGAAAGTTGCCCATTCCAACTCAGTTGCATACGGGAAGAGCTAAGACATCTCATAATCATTACCCTTAAAGAATCTAGAATCCGAATGTCTTGCAAAGTATCATCTATAAAGTCCCAACTTAACCTATCATAAGCTTTTTCCAAGTCGATCTTTATGTAAACAAAAAAATAGAAGAGAAGAGAGAAAGAAAGGTTTAGAGACACATTTGACGTGGAAAAGGAGAAAAAGATAATTAGGTGGAAATTAATCAATGATGTGGAATAGAGAGAAAATGGAGGAGTGATCAATTTGCGCAATGTAAGTAACAATGATGACTAAAAAAAAAAATCAAAATAGGAACAACCTACTTTTAGGATAACTAATGAGATTTATTTATTTATTTTTATTTTTCCAAATTCTATGGTACATATCAAAACAAAGACACGATATCGTTTCCTTCTATCGCATCAAACTTGCAAAATTGAGTGAAAAATCAAAGGATTAACAGTGAGGAATGGAAGGTGAAAGATAATCACTTCTAAATCCAAATTATTCAATTATATTACAAAAAATATATATTATGCAAACAAGATTAAAAAAACAAAGAAGCTAGTATTTGCATAAATTAGAAACTAATAAAAACACAAAGGTAAAGAACATGATTAACTGAAAAAAGAAGAAGAAGAAATGTTTAGTAAATCAAATATCTTGATAGAAAATGGGTTTCCTCAAGTTTCCAAGGTCTTGGAGCCGGTATGAGAAAGTAGTTAGTCTCCTCTCTTTTATTCAGGCTTCCTTGTAATTTTTATTTATTGAAGTTGAAAAAAAAAATTAAAGATGAGTAAAATTACTGTGATATTTAAAACCCAACCTCACATTGGTGAGAACTGAAATCTAATACCCATGTTAGCCAAAAATATGTCACTTAACTTGTTGAAAAACAACCCTACCAAACATTTTATTATTTGAAATAGTTATATAATATAACAAACAACTGATCACATCATTTTCAAATATACCAAAGTCGATTGAATCTTAGCTCAATTGACATTAATATTGTTGTTAGTGCAGGAGGATGTGGTTTCGAGTGCACTGAAGCGCATTATCCTCTTATTTAAGGGTTGGGGAGGGACTATGGATAGTTATAGGCATTGTATCAAAAAGAACATATACGATAAGAATCTATAATGAGATTAATGATAAAAAAAAAAAACCAAAACATGTCTCTTACATCAAATTAACTTAGAAGCTCAATTAATCTCAACAATCTTCATTTATAATTAATGTAGATAAATTTTCCAATTATCCTAATATACAAAATCTAAGTCATTATATGCTATAATCTAAATTATTATCCTATTAAATTATCTAAGCTATTATATGTTAAAAATCTTAAACTCCTAATTATCAATTTACTTAAATTCCTAATAAAATAAAATGAAACTACAAATATCCTAATACATTTAAAAGATTTAATTGCACTATACATCCTTAAATTATGACCTTCATTCTAAATTAGTTCCCAAATTTTAAAACATTCGATTACATCATCAAGCTATCGATGTTATATCAATCGATCCTTCTATTATTAAAATAGTTAATTCAACATTAAATAACACTTCAAATTATTATGTGGCATAATTTAAAATAAAAATTTGAAGAAAAGTAAAACACCATCACAAAATTTAAAAGTAGAGTGAATGATAAAGCTTTTGTAAAAGTTTCAAAAATTTCAAAACTAAGATTTTTACAATATTCATTTTTCTTTAATATTTTTATTTTAAACTAAGCCACATAAGATTTAACATCTCATTTAACGGATAAATTAACAATTTTAATAATGAGAGGGCTTTATTGATGTAACCTCAATAGTTTGAGATGTAATCGAATATTTTAAAGTTTAGGATGAATTCAAAATAAAAGTTACAGTTTACGAATGCATGGGACAATTAACTCTGTTTAAAACTCTAAAATCATGCTATTAGACCTCTCCTGAAATATTCAATCTAATCCATAAAACCAAACCGAAATTCAATTGAGTTTTAAGATTAAACCATAAATTCAAATAAGTCTAAAATTTAATTTCAGAAACTTAAAGACCACTTGCCACGAAATTTGGATAAAAAAATCCTAACAAAATTAAGTGTCTACACATATCATATTTAAGGTTTTCTTTATATTATATATATAATCCATGTCTAGAATTTTCAAATCGGAGATACTTTTGGGGGTTGCTGTATGCATCTCTTTAAAAACGAAAAGGCTTTGAGAACATTGATATGAGGCAATATGTTTGTAGGGAAGGGGAATGTATGAATACCGCATATTGAGCATAGAATAAGGCCAATGGTTCAATATTGGCAGACACTTCCACGTGAGTTGGTGCCTTTACAAAAATAATTTCGTCGCGTCAAGGCAAGGCAAACATTAACTCGACAATTAACAAATCCACATCCTTAAACTTTGTATCTCGCTTTCACTTTCGTCTCCACAAATTGGATCATTACACGTAGAATATACCAAAGATTCATAGTTGAAAACTATCTTTTAAAAATAACATAAATAATAATTAAAAATTCTATTACACGACCTATTTTAAACACAAACGTGCGTTTAAAAATAATATACAATAAATAATGAAACTTAATATTTAAAAATAATAACAACAACAGCGCATGTCCAATATGTACGAAATTAAAATAAAAACAATTAATTTAAATTGTAACTAAAAAGAAATTTAAATAGATTAATAATATTAAATGAATTTCAAATGTTTGTCATTTTCTTGAGTTAACTTGTGACATCAACTCAATCAAGATATTATCAATATATACAAACAATGTGGGTGAAACAATTTATGTAATAAAAAGTCTTAAAGTAAAGTTTTGGTTGAAGTAGTAAAGAAAGATGATATGGGTTCAAATATTAACAATTGCATCTTTTTATTTTTATTTTGTAAATAAAAAAGATAAAAGTGTTATTGTAATAATATAACTTATTTAAAATATATAAGGTTATTTTATAATTTTCTTAATTGAGTTGATGACAAGTTGACTTGTGACACTAACTCAATCACAGCTTAAATAATAGTATAGATATTATTTCTTCTAAAATTTAAAAAAAAAGCAATTTAATATAAATAGATATGTGTTTAATACAAATATAAATGCATTGGGTTAATGCACTATTTGAGGCCTGAACTAGACAATTATTCTCACATTGAAACTTGAATATTTTTTATTCAAATTAATCATTGAACTTAACAATTGATCTCGCGTAGAGCCTTAATTTTTTTGTCCAACCATGATTTTTTTAAAAAAAGTTAGACAAAAAATGCAGGCACTAATGTGGAAATAATTGTTAAGTTCATGGATTAACAAACAAAAAAAAATTGAGGTCCTACTTTGAAAATAATTACCTAATTTAGAGACTCATTTAAATAAAAAAATCAAAACCCAATGTGAAAATTATTACCAAATTCATACTTTAACTCTTATATTTCTTTTATAATTATTTCCATAGATTTAAAATATGATGTTGTATTGACCAAAAAAATTTAGTTAAATTTTCAGCAGGTATCATAACCAGATTACATTAATAGATTGTGATGCAAATGATATTTTATTTAACTATTGGAAGTCAATTCTGTAATATTATATATAAAGCATGGTGGGATGAGAAAGATTAAATGAATAAATAGTTTAATGTTTTATCTACTTGAGCCAATGGGATTTAGATGAAAGATATCTTTATAAAAAGAAGCATTAATGTTAGAAACTCATGGCTCTAAATTAAAGCATAAACTAAAATGCAATCCAAATCATACTTCATAACCTCTAATTTGCCTTTCAATCATGTCGCATTGGCATGATCAGGAATTTATTATTTGTTGATTCCGTTTAAGGTTGGAAGAGTTAACACCATCTGTATACCCACCTTGCATCCACACACATTGCACGTCCAATCCACCATAATCAACAATCATACCATGGGTAAAATCATTTGAGTCTAGGTTTCTAATTACAAGAGCCAGCAAACCACGCGGATTAAAGTTGAAGTTGAATTCTTTTGCCTAACAATTTATTTAAGCTCATTGGATTAAATTTGCAAAGTTGGCCGAGGGTACAACTTGAATTACAACTTTTCATTTATAGTCATTTGCAATTATGTTTGTTTTTAGTTACAAACTGTTCTAACTGAGAAATATTGTTCTCCACACGAGCATCTTTGAGAACAACTTTAGAAGGTTGGCAAGATTCCTGGATTGTTTCACTTTTGGGATGTCTTGGAGAGTATGACTTGGATGCTCGGACATGGATATTGCTAAGAAGTTCACTTCTTAACCTTTATTTGGAATACAAGTGTTTCCCCCTTAAGTCTTTATTGAAGAAACAATACATTTGCACTTAAGGCCTTGCTTGCTAAAATATTTTAAGAGGGTGTAACTGACTTTATACCCATTATTCATATAACTTACCTTCCATTATCCACATTCAAGTAACTTTTCCTACTTCTGTTTCCCACTATAAATAAAGGCTTAAAAGTTTCATTTGGGGACTTCTAATTTTTTTTAATATTTTGGGCAAAATTAGCACTCTAAAACTCTCTTTGCAACTTTCTTTCTACAATCACAACAACCATCATAGCTGCCGAAACCTTTTTTGAATCGACTTTTTATTTTTTAAAACGAAGATGGGGTCGCATCGATACTTTTTATTAGGTATAATCGGGTCACCTCAAAATTTAATCATCTTAATAAAAGATTAGATTTTACCAAAACGATAATTTTTAGCCTACAAAATCCAAGAATATGAATTCGGGGCTCAGTTACATATGAGGAAGGATTAGCACCCTCATAACGCCCAAAATTGGTACCTAGTTGGTTGTTTGATGTTTTGATGTCGAAAATTAAAAATTTGAAGAGAATTTAACATATGATCCCTCTTTGCATGATTTTATTATTAAAATACCGCTTAGCTAAATTAATTTTCACGAAAAGGCCTTATTTCAAGTTAATCGAGAAGAAAAGATCATGCCCCGTAAGTTAGGACACGATGTTTTGAATCCTCGAAAGTAAGAATAATCACAATTTGATCATTACTTAAATCTAGTTTTTTTTAAATGGATATTCAATTACTTCGGTTTTAGAAAGAGGCCATACTCCGTAAGTTAGGAGCCTGACTCCCCAAATTCTAAAAAATAATGAACATTGTCTTGGTTTCAAATATTTCCTATTCATTAGCTAGAACGGATGCAACCTTTTAAAACGATATGCTTTTTAATTTGTCTAGGCCTAGTAATAAAATGGATGAATATGTTTTAACACGATACGCGACATGGATATTAGCAAAATAAAGTAACATAGTAGCGGGTAAAAATGAAATGATGATATTAAAATGATAGGTAAATAAATAAATGAACCAATAAATAAAAGATAAAATAAAAATGATATGCTAGTGAGTAATAATAATGCAACTATAATGATAGTAAAACGTCAATTAATAGTAATAATAGCGATAATCATTTATAATTACTATCATAATAATAATAATAATAATAATAATAATAAGGGTAAAAATGCATAATAAAAGGAAATATAAATAACATAAATTTTAAGTATTTAAAAGGTAAAGAAAAATTAAAAAAAAACAATTCATAAAGGGTGAAATTAAATAAATGAAGGATTGAATTGAAATTTAAATGAAATTAAAAGCTTAAATTATATATAAAAACAAACAAACAAATAAATAAATGACTAAAATAAAAAATGCGACAATAAATAGGGACCAAACGGGTAATTATTTCAAACCCCAAGACACGCGTCATTCCCTAGAAGGTCAGCAAACTGAGGACTAAATTGAAAGCAAGTTAAAATTAAATGGTATAATCTAAAAAAGAAAAAAAAGGCGAAATTAGGACCACATTGCGAAAGGCTTAAAGGCGGAAGGACTAGGGTGACAATTAGACCCTTCCCATGAAAATACGCAGATCCTAGTAGATCCGGATCGGGTCGGCCCTCAAAATGACATCATTTAGGGGCATTTAGGGCTTGGATGAAACAACACTGTTTTGATGATCCTATTTAAGTCAAAAATAATTAAAAAAACAACATTTCAGACTTTTTTTAAAAAAAAAATTCTCTTCTTTCTTTTGCTCACTAAAGCCCTCCATGTCCGGCCACAAGGCCGTCGGCACTCTGCCATGGCCACCGGTCATCAGCAATGGCAACCGCCGACTCCGGTGGCCGAAATTTTTAACAAAAGTCTTTTTTATCCTTTAAACACGTAAAACGAGAATATAAGGTTAAAACCCCCAAAATCTCAACTAAAATCTGACCAAAAGTAGAGAAACCTTTCGATTTCTCCCTTTTTCGCCGAGGCTTTCGTCGAATCCCAAGGGATTCGGAGCCCTCTCAAGTTGAAAAAGAGGACCCTCACGACGGAGGCGCGACAAAACAGGTAAAAAAATGTGTTTCCCTTTTTTTTTTATTTGCATCAAAAATAGAAAAAAATAAAAGCTACCTTTTTAAAACTCTATTCTTTTTTTATTCGATTTCTTGCCTGTAAACAATACATCCGTTGTTATGGCTTTTTTAGCCATATATTACATAATATTTTCTTTTCTTTTTCGTTGTTCCTGCCATTTATACTTTCTATTTTTGTTTTTTCTTTTTTGCAGATCTCTGTGGCAAGGAGCCAAGTCAACGATGGTGGAAAAGCAAACCCCTTTCTGTTTTAGTGAAATGGTGACAGGGGAAGCAGATCTTGGGGTGCGAGCATGCTGACGTGGTGGGGGAGCGACGCTAGAGGCCTTAGGGAAACTAGGGTTTCTGTTTTTTTATGTTTTTGGCCTTTTAGGGTTTCGTATTGGTTTGGGCTTGTAATTTGGGCCAACATATTTTTTTGTAAATAGAATTTGTTATTATTTATTTATTTTTTGGTCTTTTTGTTTGTTTGTGTTAGGGCCGGATAGATTTGGGCCATTACAGTTGCCCCTCTTTGCTCGTTGTCGTGTAACGAGAAGGGAGCAAAAACCTTAAAAGAGGACTAATTCTGTATGGCCCCGCTGAATCTTGACTTCTCTAGTACTTCTCTTTTTTAAGTAACCCACTCTTTTAGTGCCTTGGTTACTCTACTTTACTGTATCTACTTCACTACAACTTTAGGAAGGCATGATTTAATATCATGGCTTTGTCTTGCTCCATTGTAACTTCAAGAAGATAAGATTTGTTGTTGCAGCTTCATACCAACCCACTGTAACTTCAGGGAGATAAGATTCATTTTAATCCGATCCACTGTCACTTCAGGGACATAGGATTCATAGCTTCATCTAGCTTCACTACAACTTCAGAAAGATAATATTCATCATCATAGTTTCATTCCAACCCACTGCAACTTCAGGGGTATAGGATTTGTAACTTCATCTTGTTCCACTGCAACTTCAGGGAGATAAGAGTCACCATCGTAGTTGCATTCCAACCCACTGAAATTTCAAGGGTATAGGATTTATAGCTTCAATTTTCTCCACCATAACTTTAGAGAGATAAGATTTACTATGGTAGATTCAATGCAACCCACTGCAATTTCAGGGGTATAGGATTTGTAGCTTCAATCTGCTCTACTGCAACTTCAAGGAGATAAAATTTGCTATGGTGACTTCAACCCAATCCACTGTAACTTTAGGGTATATGATTTATGGTTTCACTGATCTGTTACACCGTTCTCCAGGAATATGACCTGTAGAATCCATTTCATAGGCTTATATTTATGCCAAGAGATTAGGATGTTATGATCAGAATGAATCAAATGCTCCTAACTAGATGTCTATGAATGATATTTGTATGAATGCAGAATGTCATTTTCGAGAATGATCCCTTTTTTAGTGCTTAGGTTGACATGGCTCGTTGTTCGTTAAGGTTCTATCACTGATGTGTTACTATGCCTTCTTGTTTAGATCTGGTATCTTTGACAAAAAAACCCGAAGAAGTAATCACAATTTAAATTATTCGTTCCAGATATTTCCAACCCTTAGATTTGGTTAATTCTAACTAGTGGCCTTGTTTCAGGTCCTTGTACTATTTAGAAACCTTTCAGAGTAATATGCAGAAATCCTTTTAGTTGAATATTGTTAGTCCATTAATCTTTATTTCAATGTAAAAATGCTTCAAAAAGGTCGTAACAATGGATAAGATTGAAATTTATTGGGAACAAAGCTCGAAATGAAAAGATTAATCAAAATAGCAAACATTGTTAAAACAAAAAATGAGTAAAATGAAATTAGGTGCCTCAAATATCGCAACATGAGCTTCTCTGAACAAACTTCTTGACGACCATTTTGACTCTGATATGTGACTGAGAAGTTTAGAGTACTTTATTAATTCCCCAAGATGCAACATCTATGAGAAGACACAATTACCACATGCTCAATCTAAATTTGAATTGTCATTTCCCGGGTTTTCAACTCAAAATCCCTTGGCCTCTCTATTTTTTTTCTTTTTTTTAGGTAAAGAATTTCTTGACTAAATCTGAATTCACGAGATTCGGCAAGTTTTTACCATCCATATCGGTGAGAATCAATGCTCCTCCAAAAAATGCTTTCTTTACCACATAAGGTCCATCCTAATTCGATATTCATTTTCCTCTGAAGTCTTTTTGTATGAGCAAGATCTTTTTCAATACCAGGTCCCCCTCATGGAATTATTTGGGGCGAACTTTTTTGTCATAAGCTCACATCATCCGTTTTTGGTACACTTGACCATGGCGGATAGCTTTTAGCCTCTTCCCTTCGATCAAGTTTAACTGATCATATCGAGATTGGATCCATTCTGCTTCATCTAACTTGGACTCTGATAAAACTTAGAGAGAATGAATCTCGACCTAAATGGACAAAGCCATCTTCATTCCATAAACCAATGAGAAAGGCGTTGCCCCGGTAGAGGTTCTGACAGACGTTTAATAAGCATAAAGGGAAAATGGTAACTTCTCATGCCAATTTTTATAAGGCTCTGTCATTTTCCCCCACGATCTTCTTAATGTTCTTATTGGCTACCTCTATTGTACTGTTCATTTTTGGGCGATATAGTGACGAGTTGTGATGTTTGACCTTGAATTGATTACAGACTTCCAATATCATCCTATTGTTCAAATTCAATACGTTGTCAGATATGATCCTTTCTGGAATTCCATATCAACATATGATATCTTTCTTAAAAATTTGCTAACTACCGATTTCATGACATTGGAAGCTTTTGGTGAGATCGACCTAATGACATCCATGCCCTATATAGAGAAAGGCCATGAAGAAGTCATAACATGAAGAGGTGAATTAGACACATGAATTTTGTCTCTATAGATTTAGCATTTATGACATCTCTTGGCGTAATTGATACAATCCCTTCCATGGTGGACCAATAATATCTGAATCTCATGATTTTTCTGACCATTGTAAAACTATTAGTATGTGTTCCACAAACACCCTCATGGACTTCTTCCAAGATTTTTTTGGCCTCAATAGCATCTACACATCTTAGTAGCACTTGATCCTTTCTTCTTTTGTATAAGATCTCCTCATCTAGGACGTACTCATTGGCCAGTCTTCTTAGCGTCCTTTTATCATTTTCGGTTGCCTGCTCAGGGTATCCATGGTTCTTTACATATTGCAGTATATCTTGGTACCAAAGGTGATCATCCTTTTCTTCTTCCTTGATGTTGTAACAATGGGTAATGCTCATCTAGATAGGTTTTACATCCTCTTTTTTATTTATATTAACCATGGAAGCTAAAGTAGCGAAGGCGTCAGCCATCTGATTTTTATCTTACGGGAGGTAGCTGAAGGTGATGTCATCAAACTCTTTAATTAACTCAAGGACTAGCCTTTGATAATCGATCATCTTGGGATCCCTCGTCTCCCATTCACCTTTGAGTTGATAGATCATTACTACAAAATCCCCATATACCTCTAGCACCTTGATCTTAAGTTCTATGGTTGCACGGATACCCATAATGCATGCTTCGTATTCTGTCATGTTTTTTGTGCAATCAAAATCAAGTTTACTGGTAAAAGGATAATGATCTCCATCTGGGAATACCAAGACTACCCCAATTTCGTTACCCATTGCGTTTGAGGCCCTATTGAATTTTAGTTTCCAATGATACTCTTCTAGAGTATCTTCTTCAATGGTCGCAACATACATCAAATCATCGTTTGGGAAATCGAAATCTAAAGGCTCATAATCTTCTAGAGCTCTGCTAGCTAGAAAGTCCACTATTGAACTCCCTTTTAATGCCTTTTGATTTACATAGATTATATCAAATTCGGAGAGCAGAATTTACCATCGAGCCATTCTTCCATTCAACACAGTTGACTCCATCATATACTTTAAAGGATTTATTTTTTAGATGAGCCAAGTTGTATGGTACAGCATGTATTGTCTTAGTCTTCGGGTTGTCCAGATTAATACGTAACACAACTTGTCAATTGGTGAGTATCTTGTCTCACATTCAGTAAACTTCTTACTGAGGTAATATATTGCTATTTCTTTCCTCCCTGACTCATCATATTGGTCAAGCACGCATCCCATAAAATTCCCAAATACTGCCAAATACAGTATCAGTGGCTTATCTGGGCTAGGTGGCATCAGTACTGGGGCATTGGACAAGTAATGTTTGATCTTGTTGAAAGTCTTATGGTATTCCTCATCCATAAACCTGGATTATGTTTCTTAAGGAGACGAAATATGGGGTCACATTTCTCGGTTAGTTGTGAAATTAATCGGGTGATGTAATTTAATCTTCCTAAGAAACCTCGAACCTCCTTTTGAGTGCGCAGCGGAGGCAACTCCTGTATATCCCTAACTTTATCTAGGTCAATCTCGATCCCCTTCTCGCTGACTATAAATCATAATAATTTTCCTGACGTAGCCCCGAAAGTACATTCGGTTGGATTCAACTTTAGCTGGAATTTTCTCAACCTCAAAAATAATTTCCTAAAGATTTGTACATGCTCCTTTTTTGTTCGAGATTTTGGGAACATATCATCAACATAAACCTCGATTTCTTTGTGCATCATATCATGAAACAAAGTTACCATGGCTCTTTAAAACGTCGCTCCCGTATTTTTTCAGTCTGATTGACATCACTTTATAGCAAAATGTTCCCCACATGGATACAAGTGTGGTCTTTTATATGTCTTCAGGATGTATCTTTATCTAGTTGTATCCAGAGAAGCCATCCATGAAGGAGAACAGTGAATAACCTATCGTGTTGTCCACTAAGGTGTCGATGTGAAGAAATGGAAAATTGTCCTTCGGGCTGGCTTTGTTTAAATCCCTGTAGTCTACACACATTCATATTTTCCCATCTTTCTTAGGGACAAGAACTATATTAGCTACCTACTCTGAGTATTTAACCACTTGTAGGAAACAAGCATTACATTTTTTCTTGACCTCTTTTTTTATTTTTAACAGGACTTCGAGCCTTATCCTTCGAAGTTTCTATTCAGACGGCTTGTATTCTTCCTTTATGGGAAGTCGGTGTACCACGATATCAGTGCTTAGACCAGGCATGTCTTGATACAACCATGTGAAGACATCTTTGAATTCTTAGAGTAACTCAATGAGGTCTCGCATTGTCTCTGCAGTGATGCAAACTCCCATCTTCACCTCTTTCTTTTCTTGTTTGTCTCCTAAGCTCACAATTTCCACTGATTCTTGGTGAGGTATGATTTGTTTTTCATCTTGTTCTACCATCCTTAACAAATCAAGAGATAAGTTACAATCTCGATCATCTTCAAAGTCCTGAGGTTCCTTTGGACACATATCCTGCTCAAAAGGAGACTCTGAGTCAACAGCAACTTCGCTTGTATCATTGATTTTCGGAGACCTGTTGTAAGAATAAAGGAAGACCAAAAGAACAAATGAATTTAAGAATAATCATCTGTGTGGTATGAGTACGAATGAAATGGAAAAAATAAAAGAATATTTTCCAAATGAGACACAAAGATGCATTTTATTGAAATAAAAATAGTGGACATATGCATTTTTATTGAAATAAAAACTCTTACTTCGGCCCTTTCTTCATATTTTTTCTCCGTATTTTATTACTTTAAAAATATCATAATTTCTAATTTTATAATTTTACATTATTTCAAAGGCATTATGTTTGAAATTTATTAATTTAGTGTGTTTTTAAATTAATTTAGTGTAAAAAAACCCTTATTCACGCCCTTTACTCGTATTATTTTCCGAATTTTATTACTTTCAATAAAAATATATTATTTTCGTATTTTATTATTTTATATTGTTTCAAAGACATTTTATTTGAAATATTTGTATTAATTATTTCTGAATTTTTAAAAATTTAGTAAAACACTCTTACTTTGGTCATTTGTTCGTATTTTTTCTCTGCATTTTATTATTTTAAAAATATCATAATTTTTAATTTTATAATTTTACATTATTTCAGTGCATTATGTTTGAAATTTATTAAATATACCATTTTTCGGATTTTATTACTTTTGGTGAATATACAATTTCTGTTTTTTTCGTATTTTATGTTTTCTTAAACATATTTTTTATCATTTTATTTTTAATGCTATTTTTATAAAAAAACTAATTACAATATCCTAAATAAATTTCATAAAAAATTCCTAATCAACATACAATGTACATACCATGAATTTTTTCATGCTAAATAAATTTCATAAAATATATATATGCTAAATAAAATAATAAAACACGTACAATGTACATAACATAATTTTTTTACACACAAATATTACAAAAAATTTAAATTAATAAAAAAATTACATTTTTTCTTTCTTTTCCTTCCTTCCCTATTCTTCTTCTTTCTTTCATTTTTCTCTTATCCTTTCCTTTTCTTTCCTTCTTTTTCTTTTTTTTTTCTTCTTCTCCTTTCCTTTTCTTTCCTTCTTTTTCTTTCTTTTCTCTCCTTTCCTTTTCTTTCTTTTTCTTTCTTTCTTTCTTCTTCTTTTCCTCTCCTTCTCTTCTCCCCACCCACCAGCCGGGTGGCCCATTATATATAGGCAATGCCGCCTATGGGAGGGGAACCATCGGTGCCGCTTATGGGAGGGGCACATTTGGTGCCGCCTATGGGATACCCTCCTTCAGGGTATTGTCACATCGTTGCAGCTTTTTTTTATGTTTTTTGTTTTTTTGTATTATTTTCATAAATAAAAAAAGTATAATATTTTGGTAATTTTTTTATTTTTTTGTAATATTTTGGTAAAAATCCCTAAATATAGACTTGCAAAACCAAATTTTATATTACTGTATTGGGAGAGTTATTTTTATTTAAAATTTATCAAGTGTATGTTTATTTTAAAAAGTTGGCCAATCATGACAAATAGAAATCGGATTTTTATTCGTCAAATATTTGTCTTGTTGCCCCCAATAGTTTTAGAACCCTAAATGTACCAAAGCTCGTCCTTTTTAAAATTTGGCCACAAGTTTTCTTAAAAAAATTTTAATAACTTTCTTTGATTTTAGAGTTGAGATTTTTTCTGTTGCTTTTATTACTTTCTATTAAATTAATTAAGGATGGGTTTGGATGTACGATGCGTTTACTTACGGTTAGTGTAAAAACAGTGATGACGGTGAGATTAAATACTTTAACGATGGATAAAAAATAAGTTAAACACACCGCATTCCATCGCCCATCCAAACCCACTGTAAAGATTGCGCACTTCGTTCATTCATTTGGCCTAACATTACAAATTACATCGTCCATTTGGCTGGCCTCTTAGAGCATTTAAGTTTATTGTTTTCTTTTGAAGATTTCACAATTTGCCCTTTAAAACTTGATTTTTTTTTATTATTATTAACTTCATTATGAAGAGGAATTAATTCATTTGAGTGTAAACAGAAGCGCTAATGGTGAGGAATTTTCTTCCTTATCCTTAACCTATTTTTGCTGATTTGGATATGTCTTCAAGTAATAGCAAGGGAAAGATTTTTCAAGAATATGAATGTTGATTGTGGTGAAAAAGACCATCTGAAATGCGATTGTTCAAACAAATCCTACTACATTATGTCTAGTTTAAAGTCTTATTCTAGCTATCATCAACAAAAAAGAACAAATAGCCTTATTCTAGCTTTCAACTATACTTGGTCCAAGTCTAACCATTTTAATTACCATTATTAATTTAAAATTTTATAAATTATAAAAAATCTATCAGTCTGCTAGCTCTGCCATCAAATACGCTCTTAACCTATATATTATCAATAAAGACTTCAACATAATTGTTCAAGTTGATTTTTGAATAATTTATTGACCAAGCCAACATATTTTTATCCAACAAGCATGAGTTTATAACAAAAGAGATCATCCTCCATGATGAAAGAATTTTTTCTTACTCTTCCTTTAATTTAAAATAAAAGAAAATATAAGTATCATTCATATCAGACTTTTATATAATGGTTTTAGTTGAGCTTGGTCTCACTTACACCAAATTAGAAAATTTCTTAAAATTAAATTATAAATTAAATACATTGTATTTATGAGATTGTTTTAGTAGTTTACATTTTATATAATTAAAAAAGCTACATTTCTTATTATTTCTTTTAGTAGTTTTTTATTATTTCTTTTTTTAAAGAAGAAATATTAATAAAATCGAAAATAGTACTTAAGTAAACTCACAATCGAGAAATTTTAAATCCCAAATCGATAAGCTTACTCTGTACACCTAAACTTATATCTCTTAAGAGTTATTGGACAAAGATAAAAAGGACCCAAATCTAAAGTTTAACAAATTGATGACCAAAAGATAATAAGACCACCCGAGCAAGCTGATGGTCGCTTTATTGGCTGTTGAATGAAATCAAAGGAAGGACATATAATGAAAGGACGAGCTGAACGAAACACAGTCATGCAAAATGACCCCAAATTTGGCGTTGGACAATTCAGTGCCAAAATAACAGGCTTGCAGTCCGACTCGATGAGCAGCTTATCACAACACTCATCAGTCAGCACCTCTCTGATAGCCATGCATGCGTCCGAAACAAAAGGGAGAGAAGCAGAAACTCCCCGAACAAAGGTCCCTGAGTGGTTACAGATAACGGCAGCAAACAAGGAAACTTCCTGCGCATCAATCTTACTTTTTATAAATATATAAATAATCTATACGCATACAATTATTATCCAGACATTAAAATTAACTAAGAAAAGAGTTAAAATTCATTCTTTAACTAACAAATATTGCTATCAGAATGTTTTTTTCTTATCTTATGGTCAGACTTCAACTTGAAATATAAACGTTTTCAAAGTTTCAGCTTTGTCAATTTGAATCAAATTCTTGATTTTTTCATTCAAACATGAATCGAAACCTTTTTTTGGTCCTATTTTGAACAATTATAATATGCAATCACTTCACTTTTCATTTATTAATCTTTACTCCATTCATTTTAGGCATGTTATTATATGGTATAAATTGAAAATAAGATATGTTCATATTAAAATAGGGTGGAATTTATTGTTCCATTCAATAATAATTAAAATATTTTTATAAATAATTAGATTTTTTTAATTGAATATTATTGAATAAAAATAAGAGTAAAAAGTGAAGAGAATAATAAGCAAATTAATAGAAGGTGTATTTATCTTTGAATTTAAAGCCTATTATTCTTTATCTAACTTCGGGAGATAAAAGTAAGTGTACTTCAAGAATTTGAATAAAGTCAAAGTCTGAAGATAAAGTCAAATTTGTAGATGTCAAATTTTAATCTCAACCTTTTAAAAGTGATTAAATTTCTTCCTGAAAATTAGAATTTAAGGCTTTTGTAATTATTAATACTTGAAAACTCATGAAAATTATTTGAAATTTTTATTTTTTCTTCTTTTTCTTTCTTATTTCCGGAATATATGAAACTGGACCCTTAATTCCCCATAGTTGCCCTGAGAAGTCGAGCCTAATGAAGAGCAAGGTAGTTCAATTTCTGCATTATAAAAGGAACTAATGCATTGTTTATAATTTTAGGGTTAAAAAAACCAAAAAATATTACAAAAAAAAAATGCATCAAATCAACGATTTGACAACCGGTTCACCTTCATGTTTCGGTGCCTTGGCAGAGAAGGAATAGCAGAAACATGACGATCATCGAAATAACAAAAACCCTAAGAGTTCTCAAGCTCTGCACCAGATGTTATTTTAGAGCATTGCTTTAATACTGTAGTTTTCAAGAATGATCTTGCGAAAAGCTTCAGATAGTAGTATTGGTCTTGATCGGTTCAGGTTGAATGGCCTTTTGCACAAGCTCGGTTTGTTCCTTCACATGCACAGAATAGAAGCCAGTAGCAGTGGAAGCAGATGGAGCACGGCCAATGTATCTGATATCATCAAAGGTTCCTCTGCCCAAAGCAGTCATTGCAGTGGCAAGACGAGGTGCAATGTAGTTGTATGCACCCATGTTCATCGGTTCTTCCTGGCACCAAACAATCTCTGCGTCTGACAGTAACCAACAGAAAATATCAGGAAAAACAAAAACGCATGAAAAGAAATAAAGGATCACAATTCATTAAAAATTACTAAACCTAACAGTATATATAGCTAGGACATCAAGTTTCTTTAAACAAAAGAGGAGAGATGGGAGACATAGGAGGATCCAAACCGAATATACGACTTCAACAAACTGAGCAAAATTTGTTCAGAAGCAATTAAACCCTGGTAAGTTCTCAAAATGACATATATGTTTCAAATTGTGTCTTTAGGTTCACCGAGTATTGTTATAGATCAAGATTTAGTCTAAGCTTGGACAACATACTTGGATATCGCTTAAGCTCCCGCTGGATTAGGTCATAAGGAAATGGGCAAAGCTGTTCCACACGACAGATAGCAACGTCGGTAGCATTGTTCTTCTTTCGCTCATCATCAAGCTCATAGTAGACCTGAAAGCAGATGGAGCATGATTATGGTCTTAAGAAACGACACAGAACCATTAAACCTGCAGAGAACTACACTTAAAGCCCAACAAAACAACACACGTTCTGAATCTTAGTTGCCTGCTTCACTCTAAAGGATAAAATTCCAGAATTAAACGGCTTTTATATGTCATACAAGGGGGAAAAAAGCGGAAACCAAGGGCATAGCATACCTTTCCGGAACAAAGTACCAACCGTCTGATACCCTCCTCAAGGTCGGAGTGCATATTCTGATCTTTTATAAGTCGCTTAAATCTGGTTCCTTGTTTATCAAAACCAGGGTGGCCTTGGACATCATCAAATTCAGAGAGATTTGATTTGCAGTCCTTGTGACGAAGTAAGTTTTTGGGGGACATCACGATAAGAGGCTTACGGAATTCCCTGTGTATCTGAAATAGGAGAGAAGAATGATAAGGAAATGGCAAGACTAGCCCCGAAGCTGAAACATCATTAATAACCTTTAGTTGCTCTGACCTGACGCCGCAAAACATGGAAGTAATTAGCAGGTGTTGTAACGTTAACCACCTGCCAGTTGCACTCCTGAATTTGTTTACGAAGAGTTGTATCCATCTCAGGTATCACAAAAGGATTGTCATCACTCATCTGCAAAAATTTATAAAGATGTAGTCATCGATGCACCATGAGTCCCCTTTTTTATTTTTATGTGAAAATGACATCCTAGGGAGCACAGCCTGATTTTGAATAAAGGATGATGAAGCTAAATCATGATGCAAAGAACAATGCATGCTATTTCATGGGGAATACCTGAAGATAACGCTCTAGTCGTGCACTTGAATGTTCTGGACCTTGTCCATCATAACCATGGGGAAGCAGCACTACAAGACCAGTTTGACGCAGCCACTTTGCCTCCCCGCTACTTATAAACTGATCAAATATCACTTGAGCACCATTAGCAAAGTCACCAAACTGAGCTTCCCACATAACCAATGAATTTGGATTCTCCATCGAGTAACCCAATTCGAATCCAAGCACACCAAACTCAGAAAGAGAACTGCACTCAAAGACCACATGTTGCTCAGAAAAACAAACCCAAAATTAACAAAAAGATCAAAAGTAAAAATGCCACACAAAACTAAAATGCACAATCAAACAATTCTCCAGCAGGGACATAAATTTGCAGGAGAAGCAAAGATATCGCCACATAAAGAAGAGAACAGTAAGTTTGCAAGTGAAAGATCAACTTAAAATTCTGAACTTGTACACATTGCATACAGTGAACCACATAGAAACCAAATTCCAGGTATAAGGTGCAGTCAAGTGGAAAAGTTCTCAATAAGCTAAGCCATAATGCAGAGCACAATTGATATTTAATTTGGAATAACTACATAAATAGATTCCAAATTAGCCTTAATACCAAATAGTTACACAAATAAAGGAATCTTTTTCTTCTTTTTTATTTTACTATTTTTCCTTGAAAACGTAAAATATAGATGGCTTCTCTTCCTCTTAAAGGATTTCCAAGACAAATAGTCAAATACATCACCACATCTTGTACAGTCACTATCAGAGAACACGTATTATATGGACTGAAAAATTAGCTATTACACAAAGTCCAAAGCATTAAAAGGGTTACCTATTGCTTACAGTAAACATCTCCTCATTTTGGTTGATGATAACATGGTCCAGAGGGCAATACTGTTCCCCTGTTTCCTGGTCGTGAATCACAGAATGCCGATGACTGAATGTACCCCTTTCAACATCCTGACCACTCAACCTAACATGGTTACCTTCCACCAGCAAGGTAGCAAATGCAAGTGCTTCACCCATAGCCCAGTCAAGGCCCTCCCCTGTCTCAATCATCTGCGCACGTTGTTCATAAACCTTCTTCACCGCTCTATGAGGCTTAAAATTATCTGGAAGGGTTGTGATTGCTTTGCCAACATTCTTCAATATCTCGGGTTTAACCCTGCATAACATGCAAGTTTCATCAGCAAGTATAAGTAAGAGATACCAAAATGAAAGTTGAAATTGACAAAGAAGCCAAAATACCCAGTGTTCCGAACACGTGAAATTTGTTCAGGTGACTTGAATCCCGTCCAGTAAGCAGAGAGCCAGTCCCGTCTTTTGGGAACATAATCTTTGCTGGCCAAGAATTCGTCATTAAGAATTGTACTGACCTTCTGACTTATATTACCAATGTCGTCATCTGTCACCTGCCCAGACTCCAACAACTTGTTTCGGTAGATCTGAAGTGCTGAGGGGTGATTCCGAATGATCTGTTGAAAAAAAAAAAAAGGAAGAATTTACATATGTCAAGTTCAAGTAATTTCTCAGGAACATATTAAAAAACAAAAAAAAAGGGTAGGACCAACTAAGGCATGCCTAATGGGGAAATAAATAGCCAAAAAGGTAAATAGGATGCAGACCTTATACATCTTTGGCTGTGTAAATGATGGTTCGTCAATCTCATTATGCCCAAATCTACGGTAGCAGACCAAATCAACCACCACATCTGAATGGAAGGTTTGGCGCCATTCAGCTGCAAGTTCACATGCATGGACAACTGCCTCAACATCATCTCCATTTACATGGAAAATGGGAGCATTCAAAGCTTTGGCAACATCAGTACAATACTGTGAAGATCTGCCTGCCCTTGGATCAGTTGTAAATGCCACTTGGTTGTTGACTACAATATGTATAGTTCCACCAGTAGTGTAGTTTGGAAGTGCACTAAGATGAAGAGTTTCATAGACTACACCCTGTCCAGCAAAGCTTCCATCTCCATGAATCAAAATAGCCATGTTCTTGGTCCTATCCTCGTCATTGGAGTAATACTGCTTTGCTCTAGTTTTTCCAACAACAACTGGGTCCACAGCCTCCAAGTGACTGGGGTTGGCAACTAAAGACAAATGAATTCTCTTTCCACCTCTTGTTGGTCGATCATAGGAAGTTCCCAAGTGATATTTGACATCACCAGTTCCTGTGTAAAGCCCAACTTCATCCACAGGCCTTGTACCACCACTGAACTCACTAAATATTTGACGAAGTGGCTTTCTGACAACATTACCTAGCACATTCAATCTTCCTCTGTGAGGCATTCCAATAACTATGCTTTCAACCCCTAGATCTGCAGCCCTATCAAACATCTCTTTCATTCCAGGAATTAAAGTTTCACCCCCTTCTAGCCCAAATCTCTTGGCTGTTGTCCACTTGGTAGCCAAGAAATTTTCAAACTGTGTACTCCATATAAGCCTATCAAGAATGACTTCGCGCCGCTGGCGATTGTACTGCATTGGTGTTGGAGTTTCAATCTTGTCTCTCAACCAGTTGCACTTGTCACGCTCAGCAATGTGCATGTATTCGAACCCAATGCTTCCACAGTAAGCCTGCTCAAGCCGAGTCAAAATCGACCTAAGTGTCTGCACGGGTCGGTTTTCTGATAAAAATCCAGCCATCCTCCACACACCTAAAAAGAATTCTCTATCAAGATCAGCTTCAGTAAAACCATAAAAAGCTGGATCCAAATCATCAGGGATTTCCCTTTCCTCTAAACCCAGCGGATCCAACTTCGCTTTCATGTGACCATTAACCTGGTAAGCCCTCACAAGCAATAACAATCGCATACTCTCCTGAATGGTCTGGCCTGAAATTCCTGGAGATGTGGCAGCCTGACCAACAAAATTCCTGAAGAAATTGTCCCACGACTCATCAACACTATCTGGGTCAGCTTCCCAGGCCCTTTGAAGCTCCTCTAAGTATACACTACTGGTTCCATCTAAGAAACTATCAGTTAGCTTAGAAAGTGGAACAGGGCGAGGAACGGGAGCAGTCTGTGCCTTTGATTTAAAGACAGTGGTGTGAAAATATCGACTCTGTGAAGGAACAATGCGTGATCTTGCAGCATATGATCCACCCTGAGACAAAGTCCTCCTAATGGCAAGCTTTGCCACACTTGACCCAGCTCTAAGCCACCCCATATCTATCAATCAAAAATATTTATGAGCCAACAATTCTCAAAGATTGTATCGTACCTCCACACTCAGAACTCTATCAACACTCGCTACACTCTTACTTCACCAATTAGAAACCTATTTAACATATATATTTAAAGAAAAAAAAAAGGTTGCATATATGAAAATTCAACAACATTAATAGCTCAAATACAAGAAAATGAATAAAAGTGTTGAATTTATAATCTGATTTCAGTAATATTCTTAATCTAATATCCATAAAAGTGAAAGCTCTGATAGTTCAAGTTCACCAAAATACTTAAAACTTTGAATTAATGCTCAAATAAAATTAGCCTAGAACAAGGTTATAAAAATTTCTAAACAACATAATTGATCAAATGCTAATAACTGAATAATAAAAAACCAATTAAATTCAACCGTCTTAACATTAACAATTAAAGTAACCAATGTACAATCTTAATCAAAATCAGAACTTCTTAAGCGTAACAACAACAGAAATTAAGTCCAAAAGCATAAATTCTCCTCACTTCCTTAAAACAGATCAAATCGATATTTCTTGGAAACAAAATTTAAAGCTTGAAAAAAAGCCAAGCTGTTGACCTGTTATAGCATATTCATCCACACGGAAACCAACAAAATTATTAAAAGAAATCAAAATCAAAGTCAAAAACGAATGCAAGCAGAATAAAATAATAATGTAATAATGATAACAGGAAGGAAACAGATTTTCCAGAGAAACTGAAGAGTTAATCAGATTTTAGAGAAGTCAGATGAAAATTGAAGAAAAAAACTGAAGTTAAAGGACTGTTTGGGGAGGAGGAAAAATAAAAGGTTACCTGGAAAATATGAGAGTAAATTAAAAACCCTATAAGTGAAGTTGACGTTGGCTGTGTTGGCTTAAGACTTTTTATTTTTTAAGTTAGGACCAAAATATTGGTCTTGAACTCTCTTTTTTTCGGCCGAAAGAAAAGCCTCTCTTCCGTTTTGTTCTTCGCTTTTTCTCGTAATTTCTTCAAATAGTGAAAGGCTAAACTATTCCAAATTTATATTTTGGTCCTTCAATTTTAAAAAAATATAAAATAGTCTTTAAATCATTTTAAAATTTTTATTTAAGTCGTTAAACTATTAGAAAAGTTTTAATAACTCAGTAGTTAAGTTTTCTTTTCAAATGTCCAACTAACAAGCTTCAAGTATCAATTTAATCATAGATCAACACTCATCGATGAATAAAATAACATATATTATATCCAAGTTGGTCTAGTAGTTAATGTTGGAGATTGGAGAAGAAATTTATTTAGATTTTGGTATACAAATTTGTGACGTTTTAGCTATTTCATGACAAAAAATTAAACTTTAAAAGTTAGTGGGAATGATTGATTTCGATTGGAGTAGGCAATGTGAACAAAAAGGGCACATACATTTGTGATTTTAACAATCTAGTGACTTAAATAGAAACTTTCAAACAGTTCAATGCTTATTTATAACTTTTTGAAGTTGAATGACTAAAACGTAAATTTACTAATAATTTAATAAATTTAAGTATAATTTATCCAGAATGAAGTCCCTAAATTTCAATTTTTCCTTTTTTTCTTAAATTTAGACAACAGCAAATTTTTAAAAATTTTGGATATAAAAAAATTTAAACATTCGAGGCTACATAGAGAGTTTATTACTATTTTTCTTTTGAAGTAATAAAGAGTTATTATTAAATATATGTAGAAATTTTGTTTCTTACTTAATAAATTCAGACCAGGTTGAGATAAGATATTTTTAAATATGTAGAACATAGACCTGATCCGAAAAATGGGTTGAGAATTTTACCTAAACTTAGGGTTCCTTTAGATGGGCGATATATTTACTAACAATTAGTGTAAAAAAAAAAGCAGCGACGATAAGATTAGATACTATAACGATATTGTAGCGTGAGACAAAAAAAAAGCTAAACATATCGCACTGGAAGTAAACGTTCATCCAAAGGGACCATCTGCCCAAACAATATTAGTATTTTTTGGGTTTAACCCGGCCCGCCTAGATTTTCTTAGACTCGTTGAATAATTGTCTCAAGCCATTATCCGATGTATCAGGCACAGATATGTTGAAGGTTTTCCAAGATTTTCACGTCTTAAGGGTGTTTCTTTTGGAGAATCATGCATTGAACATGATTATGGGCACAAAAGCTTTAAGAAAAATGAAGACCGTAACAAAAGTGTTTCTGGGAAACACTTTTGAGAAGTATTCCTAAACATAGGTAATTTCCTAAACAAAATGTAGAGCATGTTTTTAATGGGTAACAACAAGAAGAGAAGTGGAGAAATTATAGATCCGCTAATTATAGTTGAATGCAAGACATGAAGCAAATATGATTGGATTGAGAAATTGAAAACAGAAGAATGACACAAACTTTTTGGGGTTTTCTATACAAAGGAAAGGATGAAATTTCAATTTAATGGACAGATTTAGACTTTTTGTAAATATGGCTTTCGACTTTAACTTAGTGGGTCTTGACTTTAATGGTTGTAGGGAAGATATGGATCTGGCCTTAATGGTTTTATAATTTTATATCAATGTCAATAAATATATTAAATAAATGTAAAATTGGGCCAACTAAGTCGGCCTCGGGCTAAAAATAATTTGTCCAAGACTCAATCTAAATAAAAATGGATTCAAAATTTTATCCAAACCTATTTTTTGAATTTATTATTTTTGTCTAAACCTTTTCATATTTCGGGCAGGTTTTAAGCCTGAACGGGTAGCTCGGTGTATGAATAAATTTACTTAATATTTATTTGGAATGAAAATTAATGATAAGAAATACTTCATTTTTATAGGATTTACTTATTATATTTTAGTGAGATTTTAAATTTGATTTACATTTTTTTTATATACCAAAACAATAAAAAGTAAGTAAAACATGTAATAGATAATTTTTCATATTGATTACGAGATTAAAAATTTATATCATTTTATAATGAAATTTGTTGATGTGTGGATCAAACAAGGCAAAGATGGTGGCGAGGATAGGCAGTTCACCTCGTATGGTGCAAGGCAGAGAGCCGCCACTCAAAGTGGAAGAACAAGAGAGAGAGAGAGAGATCCTTTGCTCTATGTGAGTAGAGAGAGAGATCCTCTGCCCTATGTGAGCCCCAGACTTTATATACTTGTAGCTTTAGTCCTGAGGTCCCACGTGTCGAGCTTCTACAGGAGTAAAAGGCAAGTGGCCAAGTGGTTTGCCACTATAAGCCTGGGTAGGGTGACAATTGGACATACTTTCAATTATCTCATGAAACGTAATGGTTGAAGGCATGGATGGTGGTTAATAAGTGCAACTCTCATGAGTGTTAAGCTGAGGGGTGTGCCGAGGTGTTAGGGTATAACAATTTCCCTCCCCCAAACCAAGAGGGAGGTTATATAGTGGTCTGTCTCGATATGCTATAGGCATTTAGTGCTTTGAGGTATTTTAAGGGAAATAACATGCAATGGTCGAAATTTGAAACGATAGGGTTTCTGTGTTGGATGCACGTGTAGTCCATACTGCTTCAGGACATGCACATGCATAAACGTGCATTAATGATTGTGTGTTACAACACTTTATCGAGAAATGCTTCCAACTGTTATTTGTCATTAAATGTTTGAAATTACTAAATGTAGCGTTCTTTTTGGATTTTGAAAGAGAGTGTTCAAGAAGCTTCGTTAGACCAAAAAGTCTATAAATCTTTGGGTTTTGGAGACTATTGTTCATTACTAGATTTGAAAATTTTCTAAAGTTTTTAAAGTTTAGCCTTTCCATTCTTGAGTTTGTACTTCACCGGCGTAGTTTATATCGATGTGTAGTTCATATTTTTAGTAAGTTTGATTCTTCTATTGTAGGTTTGAGGGTTTATTTTAGCATACTATTAGCAAAAATGATTAGAGGAAATTGGGGTGGGGAGGCTGACAATAGCATGAGTGTTGAAGGTCGTTAAAAGGCGAAGTGGCGAGATCGTAGATGTAACACTCCTCACCCGGAGTTAACCAATATATCACGAGCAAAGGATGTCACATTTGGACATTAAAGCTACTCAACTCGAACATCAATTTTAAAACTTTGTTTTAACATAAATAGACTCTTTTGGAGTTATTCAAGTCATTTCTAACCTTTCTTTAAAGTTTGGTTACAAACAAGGACCAAGCGGGGCTTATTCGGGTCAAAACAGGGTCAATGTTGCGACACTGGAATGTTGATGTTGCAACATCGAAAACAAATTACTCTAATTACATGTCCAATGTCGTGACACTAATTTTTGATGTTGTGACACTGAAGGCAGAATACCTAAAACATGTTTGAAACATCAAAAACCAAGTCCAACTATCATCAATCATTCCATATCACTTTTAAACACTATAAAACATAAATTTCCATTAAAACATCATATGATTCCACATATAACTCAATCAAAATTTAACTAATTTTGTATGGTTAACAAAATGATCAAGATTCTTCAAGTATTTACACTATAAATCTTGTCCATATGCTTTGCATCAAACTATGTGCATGCCATAATCTATAACCAAAAGATCAAAATCATACTCTCTTCTGAGCTTTGAGATGTGATGAGTTGATATGGTATCTTCACTTTAGAGCTTTAACTCGAGTCCCTACCTACGCGTTAAGCTTACAAAAGCTTGGCAAATACATCAAGAATTAAACTTACAATTTAAATCAACCAACATTATATTCAATGAAATTAAATAGAGAGTAACCATAATGAAATCTTTAACTAATATTTTATAGTTCATTTACCAATTCATTTATATGACCACTTACCCTTTAAATTATAAACCAAATTATAGACTCAATAAAACACATAAGATATGTGCATACACTGAGTCATTTCCATTCTTGAGTTTGTACTTCACTGACATGGTTTATATCGATGTGTAGTTCATATTCCTAGTGTTGACAACGTGAGCCTTTAGCCTATGATCAATTAAATCTCTAATTAGTAAATAAATAGATTAACTAATTTCAAAATTCGAGTTTTAATATGAATTAGCTATTAATTAACTAGTATTACCTCTCGGCCTCTACTAATTGATTAATCGGCGGATACTCATTTATCTCCCAACCTCGCTTTCTCCAACAGGATAAAGTATGATTTACTCAGTTCGACTTATCTCCCGATTTCATCTCCCCTATGATAACTTCCTAGGGTTGTCAAGCCTGGGGTTTAGGAACGTATATATATCAACTAATCTGATTATGAACCCTTATCCTTTTGTTAATTAATCGACTTGATTAATTAATCAGTTCAATAATTGAAACATGCATGATATAAATAAAGCACAAGATTTATTCTAATATTCATACAAATATTAGTTGATCAGGCTAACAAAATATAAATAAAATAATAAAATAGAATAGTAGAGAGAATGCTTGTGAATATATATATTGAAGCGCGGATCTGGAGCAATCTCCGCTCGCTATTGTCTTCACATCGGAATAGAAAATTTCCGACTAAACAAAAAGAAAAGAAAACCAAAAATTGTGTTTGATGGATGGATGGTTTGATTGATTGATGCCCTAATTTGTATATAGAAGCCTTTTATTTATAGGCTAAAATATATGCACTTTATGCTCGATATGCCCCTAATACTTTAGGTGCAAGTAAAGAATAAAATCTATGAGAATCTGCCAAAATACAGTTGCCGACGTCATCCTTGCTTGTGGCCCACATTCAAGTGATGGCTCAACACAGGGTGTGTGTCATGCCAGAGACATTGTGTGTCATGCCACAACAGTCTTTTTATGGCTGTGGACGTTTTTTTCGTGCTTTCACGGCTCGAGAAGCTTGTGCATCATTCGTTCCAAGTTCCTACGTCAATTGGGTCTAAAATTAAGCCTCTTGCACACTTAAATACACAAATTAACCCTACCTAAGGCCCTTGTCAGCCTAATAGGTCATCAACACTCATAAAATGTGTTAAAAACACATATTTTTATTAACTTTTAATCCTAACTACTAAATACCGAAAATGAAATAATAAATACTAAATTGGCTAGAAAACAAACCTCTTAAGTGTGAAAATAGACTGAAATAACTACTACATTTAACGTCATGTCAATCATGACATGAATTAATATCTTTGAATGTGACCATTGAATTTGGTATGTGATGGAATCATATAGATACTTGGTTTGTTAGATTATGTTACATATGGAAATAATTGGAAATACATGATTTGGTTTATGGCTATAGTGTGGTATTTTGATGATAGATATTGGGAGGTTATAGTTTATTTAGTAAGCTTATGTTTATTGTGAAATGATAGGTTATTAGGTTGGCATTATGGTCAACTTTAACATGGTAGAAATTGGTACTTATATTGCATGCTAAGCACAAGTATGACTTAATTCTAGTTGAATCTTGGGTATTGGATTAGAATTTAAAGCATGGTATGTTAGGTAGTTTAAATGCTATGTGTTGGTACAAGTATAAAAGAATTGATTGAAAGTGTTGTTTATTGTTGAATTGAGGTGCCAATTGTGGCATATTGGTTAGGCACTTAGGGTAGTTTTATAAGTTGTATTTTGGGTATATTTTGAACAGGTTTAATGAATGGTTAAAGGCTTGTTTATGGCATGAGTAAGAATTGATTGTGTGACTTGATTTAAAAGGCATATTTTGGCACATAGGGGCTAACACACAGGCAAGTGACATGGTCGTGTGCTCTGTATTATCAAGGTGGTTTTGGTTAAACAAAGTCACAGTCTCTCACATGGCCTGGCAACACAGTCGTGTGAATGTTTGTAAGATTTTACATTTAGGTCCACACGACCTCGTCACACGGCCTGGACACACGCTCGTGTGACCTTGTTTTACACTTTTGCTCAATCTTTTCTGAAATGTTCTAAATGAGTTCCTGTTTGTTTTGAAATTGATTTTAGAGCTTTCGTAAGCTCGAATTAAGTTCAAATTTGTATTGAAGACTTGATTTGTTTGATGAATTGATGATTTAAGATTGTTTTGAATATGTACTTGAATTAAATTACATGTTCCGATTCTGTTATTTATTAAGCATCTCGTAACTTGATTCCGGTGACGGAGACGAATGAGGGTGTTACGCTCTTATTTAAAATATTCATGGGTAAAGAGAATTTATGAGAAAATTTATAACCATAAATGTTAATGGAAAATGTTGCTAAGTGTAATAGAAAAAATAGTTACAATGAAAAATTGGAAACGTACATTATAATTAAAATAAAGTTTGTAATGCTATATAAAAGAAAGTAGTGTGATTCACTCTCTCATATCATTTATACAAAATGTTTACCTAATTATTTAAAGTAGATGATTCTCATTTAATTTTCAACTCTTTAATGTCATAAATACATAATAATTTTTCCATGTAATCAATTTTAGGTTTTACTTCAATAATATAAAATAAATAAATAAAACATTAATATTCACGAAACTAGGTAAATTTTGCAAGAAATAATTAATGAAAAACCTCAATTTTACGTTTAAAAGATAGGAAAAATCTTAATGAAAAACGTTAATTAAATATTTTAAATATAAGGATTAGCTTATTAAATTCATTCAAATACCAAAGTTGTCCCTTTTAATAATTTTAAATAAAGGTAAATAGAATTTTCTTTTACCCTAATTTCTCCTCTTAGGAGCTGATTTTATATATTATAATGTTATTAAATTTCTAATGTGTTCACACTATAAAGAGAGAATTCTTGGAGAAAAACTCAAGGAGAATTCTGCACTTAAACAAATCTGAAATTTTGAATATATTTGAGAAGTATCTAAGGGTGGCTGGTCAAGCCATATATATAGGCCTTCTAATTATTTTCCTAACCCTATTAGGAAAACTAAAAAAAAACAAAAAAAAAAACTAATTTGTTGACTTTTCAAGGGAATTTCGTCCAAAGCCTTTAAATGGGCCTCTTGGACTGAATTTTACATAGAAATTTATTTATAAAGTCTAAAAATTAAAATTAAGTATTTAAAGAATTAAATTGGGCCACTTTGACAATTTGGCCTGATTTTCAGCTAAGTCTAATTTAAACTTCTAGATTGGGCTTGGAACATCTTATTGGGTTTTGTCTTCAAGAACTTGGGCTTGTAATCCGTTCTCTCCCGAAATTGATTCGTTGATGCTCGTAACGGAGATCCAATGCGCTTTGGCTGCAAGATTTGGTTTTTTGGACCAAGATTTCCAAGATTTGAAATCTTGACTTTCTTGATTCTTGAAATCGCTCCAAACAGCAAGATTAGGCCAAGATTCGGTTTCTTGATTTTCTTGAAAACAAGAAAGTGAAACTTGATTTTCTCGTTCTTTTGTGTATGCATCTAAGGCCTTTGTGACTCGTATCATTTTTACTTCAATAATATAAAATAAATAAATAAATACTAGAATAAGATAATGACATTAATATTCACGAAACTAGGTAAATTTTACAGTAAATAATTAATGAAAAACCTCAATTTTATGTTTAAAAGATAGGAAAATCTTAATAAAAAACGTTAATTAAATATTTTAAATATAAGGATTAACTTATTAAATTCATTAAAATACCAAAATTGTCCCTTTTAATAATTTTAAATAAAGGTAAATAGAATTTTCTTTTACCCTAATTTCTCCTCTTAGGAGCTGATTTTATATATTATAATGTTATTAAATTTCTAGTGTGTTCACACTATAAAGGGTTGACATGTGATAAGGAGAGATCGTAATCGCTTGTGGAGGGAAAATTTGCAACAAAAACCCCTCTACTTTTTTATATAATTCTTAATGGTGTTCTGCAATGTATTTTTTCATAATAAGTCATTCTATTTTGCTTAAGATAAATTTTAATTTTTTTAATATTTTAAGTTTATCACTATTTTTACCAATTAAATATACTATTAGAATTGAAATAAATATTTAAAATATAAATAATGTTACAATAAATTATTTAATGATCACAATATTTAGTTTTAATTATCAATCTACATTCACTAATATATAATTAAAATTAAGTATGATACTATGTATAAAAATAGACTTCACACAACCTACTATTATAGTATTTATATTTTAGAAATAAAATCAAAATATTTTTAAAAAATTTATTGTAATATCAATTATAATATTTTAAAATTAAAGTTATATAATATTATAAATTTTATGTAAAAAATTAATATATATATTCAAAATGCAATTTTCTTAGGTACTATTTTTTCATTCAAACATTAATCATTAATCTATTTTTATCTCTCTCTTGAACAATTATAATATGTAGTTACTTCTCTCTCTTTTTTCATTTATTAATTTCTCATGTCACATGCAACATTATTTTATTCATTTATTTCCATAATTAGTTTTTAATTATCTTTTAATTTATTATTCTAATTGTTAAACATAATTAAAATATATTAATAAGTTTAACGATTCAAATATAATAAAAATGTTTTCAAATTATAATTAAAGCATATATCCCATATTAGAAAATTGTCAAACTCGTGTTTTTATATTTATTAGTTTCTAATGTCGTGTATATTACACGTGATTTTTATATTTAAGTTTGGTAATTATCATTAAGCAGCGTTTGTGCAATACAATTTTTTTTTGGGGACATATCATAAATTAATAGTCCTTGCTTTTCCATTCCCATTTTTCTTATTTTCTTAATCAATAAATTCTCCATATAGTTTGTAGATAATAATAATAATTACTACAAATACAATATTAATTATGATAAATATTTTTATATGTTACTATATAAATTATTTAATAAACATTTTAAAACTTAAAATCCTTTAACAATAATTAAAATTATTATTTATAATTATGATAAGTATTTTTATTAAATAAATTTAATTAACCAAATAATTTAATAAGGTTAAATTCTTATATATGTATATATATTTATATAAATGTGATAAAACTTTATAAATAAAAACATTTAAATTGTGAAATCAGTAATACAATATATTGATGATCACTACAATTGTATTTTTTTTCCGAATTCGTGTTTTTATAGATTTTTAGATTATAGATTTTTCTTCTTTTTTTTCTTTATCCTTTTGTAAGCATGTCATTATTTAGTATTAACTGAAAATATGCTATGTTTTAAGATATGTTTATATTAAAATATAATGTAATTTAATAATAATTAAAACAATTTTATAAATAATTATATTTTTATTTTTAATTGAATATTATTAAATGGAAGTGAAGATAAAAGGCAAATTTATTTTTTAACTTAAAGTTTAGTTAATAAATAAACCTTAGGAGTGTTTGTGTATTTTCATCTAATCTCAAATTTTTATCATACAGAAAGAAAATGAATAAAACTTATCTCAATCTGTTAGTACCACCTTTTAAAAATGATTATATCAACTATCTATATTTTTTTTCATTTGAAAAATTAGAATATAACCATTAATCCTTGAAAATCATCCAAATTAATACAGAAAATAGGAGTTTTAAAAAATTTAGAGGAAAAAAAGAGTAAAATCTTATTTCCAGAATATATGAAACCTGAGAGGTCGTTTAATTTCTGCATTATAAAAGGAACCGGTGCATTGTTTATACTGTTAGGGTTTAAAAAAACCAAAAAATATTACAAATGAAAATTATGATAATCAGTTCACCTTCATGTATCGGTGCCTTAGCAGAGAAGGAATAGCGGAAACATGACTCATCGAAACAACACACCCTAACAGTTTTCCAGCTCTGCACCGGATGTTATTTTTGAGCATTGCTTTAATACTATAGTTTTTCAACAATGATTTTGCGCAAAGCTTCAGATAGTGGTATTGGTCTTGATCGGTTCAGGTTGAATGGCCTTTTGCACGAGCTCCGCTTGTTCCTTCACATGCATGGAATAGAAGCCGGTAGCAGTGGAAGCAGATGGAGCACGGCCAACATATCTGACATCATCAAAGGTTCCTCTACCCAAAGCAGTCATTGCAGTGGCAAGACGAGGGGCGATGTAGTTGTATGCACCCATGTTCATCGGTTCTTCCTGGCACCAAACAATCTCTGCATCTGAAAGTATAAACCCAAAATCATGTCTCAGTTTCAGGAAAAACAAAAAAGCAGGAAAAGAAATAAAGGGTCGCAAAACATGAAAAATTACTAAACCTATCAGTATACATTAGGACATCAAGTTTCTTTATAAACAAAAGAGGGAGAGATGGAGAGAGACGAGTATCTAAATTGAATATACATTTTTAACAAATCAAACAAATTTTTTTCAGCAGCAAGCTTTTAATTAGCATTCGGACCCAACTAAATTCCCAAAGAGACAATGTTTACCGTTGCGTCTTTAGGTTCAGTTAGAATTGCTATATATCAAGTTTTAGTCTAAGCTTGGACAACATACTTGGATATCGCTTAAGCTCTCGTTGGATTAGGTCATAAGGGAATGGGCAAAGCTGTTCCACACGACAGATAGCAATGTCGGTAGCATTGTTCTTCTTTCGCTCATCATCAAGCTCATAGTAGACCTGAAAGCAGATGGAGCATGATTATGGTCTTAAGAAACGACACAGAACCATTAAACCTGCAGAGAACTACACTTAAAGCCCAACAAAACAACACACGTTCTGAATCTTAGTTGCCTGCTTCACTCTAAAAGATAAAATTCCAGAATTAAACGGCTTTTATATGTCATACAAGGGGGAAAAGAGCGGAAACCAAGGGCATAGCATACCTTTCCGGAACAAAGTACCAACCGTCTGATACCCTCCTCAAGGTCGGAGTGCATATTCTGATCTTTTATAAGTCGCTTAAATCTGGTTCCTTGTTTATCAAAACCAGGGTGGCCTTGGACATCATCAAATTCAGAGAGATTTGATTTGCAGTCCTTGTGACGAAGTAAGTTTTTGGGGGACATCACGATAAGAGGCTTACGGAATTCCCTGTGTATCTGAAATAGGAGAGAAGAATGATAAGGAAATGGCAAGACTAGCCCCGAAGCTGAAACATCATTAATAACCTTTAGTTGCTCTGACCTGACGCCGCAAAACATGGAAGTAATTAGCAGGTGTTGTAACGTTAACCACCTGCCAGTTGCACTCCTGAATTTGTTTACGAAGAGTTGTATCCATCTCAGGTATCACAAAAGGATTGTCATCACTCATCTGCAAAAATTTATAAAGATGTAGTCATCAATGCACCATGAGTCCCCTTTTTTATTTTTATGTGAAAATGACATCCTAGGGAGCACAGCCTGATTTTGAATAAAGGATGATGAAGCTAAATCATGATGCAAAGAACAATGCATGCTATTTCATGGGGAATACCTGAAGATAACGCTCTAGTCGTGCACTTGAATGTTCTGGACCTTGTCCATCATAACCATGGGGAAGCAGCACTACGAGACCAGTTTGACGCAGCCACTTTGCCTCCCCGCTACTTATAAACTGATCAAATATCACTTGAGCACCATTAGCAAAGTCACCAAACTGAGCTTCCCACATAACCAATGAATTTGGATTCTCCATCGAGTAACCCAATTCGAATCCAAGCACACCAAACTCAGAAAGAGAACTGCACTCAAAGACCACATGTTGCTCAGAAAAACAAATCCAAAATTAACAAAAAGCTCAAAAGTAAAAATGCCACACAAAATTAAAATGCACAATCAAACAATTCTCCAGCAGGGACATAAATTTGCAGGAGAAGCAAAGATATCGCCACATAAAGAAGAGAACAGTAAGTTTGCAAGTGAAAGATCAACTTAAAATTCTGAACTTGTACACATTGCATACAGTGAACCACATAGAAACCAAATTCCAGGTATAAGGTGCAGTCAAGTGGAAAAGTTCTCAATAAGCTAAGCCATAATGCAGAGCACAATTGATATTTAATTTGGAATAACTACATAAATAGATTCCAAATTAGCCTTAATACCAAATAGTTACACAAATAAAGGAATCTTTTTCTTCTTTTTTATTTTACTATTTTTCCTTGAAAACGTAAAATATAGATGGCTTCTCTTCCTCTTAAAGGATTTCCAAGACAAATAGTCAAATACATCACCACATCTTGTACAGTCACTATCAGAGAACACGTATTATATGGACTGAAAAATTAGCTATTACACAAAGTCCAAAGCATTAAAAGGGTTACCTATTGCTGACAGTAAACATCTCCTCATTTTGGTTGATGATAACATGGTCCAGAGGGCAATACTGTTCCCCTGTTTCCTGGTCGTGAATCACAGAATGCCGATGACTGAATGTACCCCTTTCAACATCCTGACCACTCAACCTAACATGGTTACCTTCCACCAGCAAGGTCGCAAATGCAAGTGCTTCACCCATAGCCCAGTCAAGGCCCTCTCCTGTCTCAATCATCTGTGCACGGTGTTCATAAACCTTCTTCACCGCTCTATGAGGCTTAAAATTATCTGGAAGGGTTGTGATTGCTTTGCCAACATTCTTCAATATCTCGGGTTTAACCCTGCATAACATGCAAGTTTCATCAGCAAGTATAAGTAAGAGATACCAAAATGAAAGTTGAAATTGACAAAGAAGCCAAAATACCCAGTGTTCCGAACACGTGAAATTTGTTCAGGTGACTTGAATCCCGTCCAGTAAGCAGAAAGCCAGTCCCGTCTTTTGGGAACATAATCTTTGCTGGCCAAGAATTCTTCATTAAGAATTGTACTGACCTTCTGACTTATATTACCAATGTCGTCATCTGTCACCTGCCCAGACTCCAACAACTTGTTTCGGTATATCTGAAGTGCTGAGGGGTGATTCCGAATGATCTGTTGAAGGGGAAAATAAAAAAAGAAGGAAGAATTTACATATGTGAAGTTCAAGTAATTTCTCAGGAACATATTAAAAAAAGGGGGGGTGGGGGGTAGGACCAACTAAGACATGCCTAACGGGGAAATAAATAGCCAAAAAGGTAAATAGGCTACAGACCTTATACATCTTTGGCTGTGTAAAAGATGGTTCGTCAATCTCATTATGCCCAAATCTACGGTAGCAGACCAAATCAACCACCACATCTGAATGGAAGGTTTGGCGCCACTCAGCTGCAAGTTCACATGCATGGACAACTGCCTCAACATCATCTCCATTTACGTGGAAAATGGGAGCATCCAAAGCTTTGGCAACATCAGTACAATACTGTGAAGATCTTCCTGCCCTTGGATCAGTTGTAAATGCCACTTGGTTGTTGACTACAATATGTATAGTTCCACCAGTAGTGTAGTTTGGAAGTGCACTAAGATGAAGAGTTTCATAGACAACACCCTGTCCAGCAAAGCTTCCATCTCCATGAATCAAAATAGCCATGTTCTTGGTCCTATCCTCATCATTGGAGTAATACTGCTTTGCTCTAGTTTTTCCGACAACAACAGGGTCCACAGCCTCCAAGTGACTGGGGTTGGCAACTAAAGATAAATGAATTCTCTTTCCACCTCTTGTTGGTCGATCATAGGAAGTTCCCAAGTGATATTTGACATCACCAGTTCCTGTGTAAAGCCCAACTTCATCCACAGGCCTTGTACCACCACTGAACTCACTAAATATTT
The DNA here is from genome assembly GCF_025698545.1 of Gossypium raimondii. Lineage (NCBI taxonomy): Eukaryota > Viridiplantae > Streptophyta > Magnoliopsida > Malvales > Malvaceae > Gossypium > Gossypium raimondii. Next base: position 40,364,101 of record NC_068568.1, on the reverse strand, counting down.
GACGAAGTGGCTTTCGGACAACATTACCTAGCACATTCAATCTTCCTCTATGAGGCATTCCAATAACTATGCTTTCGACCCCTAGATCAGCAGCCCTATCAAACATCTCTTTCATTCCAGGAATTAAAGTTTCACCCCCTTCTAGCCCAAACCTCTTGGCTGTTGTCCACTTGGTAGCCAAGAAATTTTCAAACTGTGTACTCCATATAAGCCTATCAAGAATGACTTCGCGCCGCTGGCGATTGTACTGCATTGGTGTTGGAGTTTCAATCTTGTCTCTCAACCAGTTGCACTTGTCGCGGTCAGCAATGTGCATGTACTCGAACCCAATGCTTCCACAGTAAGCCTGTTCAAGCCGAGTCAAAATCGACCTAAGTGTCTGCACGGGTCGGTTTTCTGATAAAAATCCAGCCATCCTCCACACACCTAAAAAGAATTCTCTATCAAGATCAGCTTCAGTAAAACCATAAAGAGCTGGATCCAAATCATCAGGAATTTCCCTTTCCTCTAAACCCAACGGATCCAACTTCGCTTTCATGTGACCATTAACCTGGTAAGCCCTCACAAGCAATAACAATCGCATACTCTCCTGAATGGTCTGGCCTGAAATTCCTGGAGATGTGGCAGCCTGACCAACAAAATTCCTGAAGAAATTGTCCCACGACTCATCAACACTATCTGGGTCAGCTTCCCAGGCCCTTTGAAGCTCCTCTAAGTATACACTACTGGTTCCATCTAAGAAACTATCAGTTAGCTTAGAAAGTGGAACAGGGCGAGGAACGGGAGCAGTCTGTGCCTTTGATTTAAAGACAGTGGTGTGAAAATATCGACTCTGTGAAGGAACAATGCGTGATCTTGCAGCATATGATCCACCCTGAGACAAAGTCCTCCTAATGGCAAGCTTTGCCACACTTGACCCAGCTCTAAGCCACCCCATATCTATCAATCAAAAATATTTATGAGCCAACAATTCTCAAAGATTGTATCGTACCTCCACACTCAGAACTCTATCAACACTCGCTACACTCTTACTTCACCAATTAGAAACCTATTTAACATATATATTTAAAGAAAAAAAAGGTTGCATATATGAAAATTCAACAACATTAATAGCTCAAATACAAGAAAATGCATAAAAGTGTTGAATTTATAATCTAATTTCAGTAATATTCTTAATCTAGTATCCATAAAAGTGAGCTCTGGTAGTTCAAGTTCACCAAAACACATAAAAACTTTGAATTTATGCTCAAATTAAAATTAGCCTAGAACAAGGTTATAAAAATTTCTAAACAATATAATTGATCAAAAGCTAATAACTGAATAAAGAAAACAATTAAATTCAACCGTCTTAACATTAGCAATTAAAGTAACCAATGTACAATTTTCTCAATAAAAATCAGAACTTCTTAAGCTTACAACAACAGAAATTAAGTCCAAAAGCATAAGTTCTCCTCACTTCCTTAAAACAGATCAAATCGATATTTCTAAGGTACAAAATTTAAAGATTTAAAAAAAAAAAAAAAAAGAGCCAGGTTAGTTGACCGCATATTCATCCACACAGAAACCAACAAAAATTATTAAAAGAAATCAAAATCAAAGTCAGCAACAGATGCAAGCAGGCGGAAATTCTTAAAAAATAATAATTATCATAACAGAAAGGAAACAGATTTACCATAGAAACTGAAGAGATAATCTGCTCTTAGAGAAATCAGATGAAAATTGAAAAAAGAAATGAAAACTGAAGTTAAAGGACAGTTTGGGAAGGAGGAAAAATAAAAAGATACCTGGAAAATAGGAGAGAAAATTAAAAACCCTATGAGAGAAATTAACGTTGGGTGTGTTGGCTTAAGACTTTTCAAAGTTAGGACCAAAATCTTGGTCTTCAACTCTCTTCCATTTTATTCTTCGCTTTTTCTCCTAATTTCATCCCTAGAAATAATGGAATACCTAAATTTTTAAAAATTTTGAATATAAAAAATATTCGGAAATAGATTTATTACTAACATATAACGAATTTATTACTAACTAAAAATTCTATCACATTAACATTGTGACGCGGTATTACTCATTTTATTCTTTAACTATATCGTCGAGGTTAGATTCATGTCCAATAAAAATATGTTGACCTCGTGGAAAACACTTAATATTAAAATAAAAATTTGAATTTTGGTTGAATGATAAATATAAAGTTTTATTAATTTAATTTGTGTGAGTTTAAATCTCATTATATACGTATTTTTATTTATTTTGTTAAAATAAAAATATTAAAATATTTTGAATAATATAATTTATTTTAATTATGAAATGACATCCTTGTAACTTTCTTAATTTAATTGGTGTCCCTTTAACTCGTAATATCAGTTTAATTTAAAATTTTATTAATAGTGTGGATATATTTTATTTATTACTTAATACTTACATGGAATGAAAAGAAATAACTTCATTTTCATAGGACTTCTTATTATATTTTATTGGGAGCGTAAGTTGGGTTGGTATTTTTTATTATATACGAAAATAATAATAATAAAAAGCAAGTATTTTTTAAAATATTGACCACGAGAATAAAATGTATATCACTTAAGTTATAATGAAACTAAAAAATTATATTTGATAAAATTTATAAACTTCCGGCTTATATTTAAGAAATAATTATTTTTTTCCAACCAATTTTATATTTTAGGAATAATTACGAAGATATGAACCTCTTAACGAGACAAACACTACCATAATAATAGGTTTAAGTAAATATAGAAAAAAAATATTAAATTCGTTTTATCGTTAATTAAAACGGTCAAATAAATTTCTATTATTGATCATGTTGATCATTAAAATAAATTGACGGATCAATTAAATGATGACACATGATAACTTCTAGTTAACCTAATATTTTCTTATTAAAAATCAGAAAAAATTGTTAAAATAAAAATATTAGAATTGATATAAACTTATTAAATTTATAAATATTATAAAATATTACAAAATATAAAATTGTAATAAATTATCAAATTTATCAAAATTATAAAATTAATAAAACTCATTTTATTTAAAATTAAAAAACATATTAGAATTCTTAAAAATGAAAAATATATATTAAAAATTTAAATTTGATATAAACTTGTAAAAATTATAAAATAAAATAAAAACATAAAAACTTGAACTAGATCGATTAACCTGAAATCAGCAAGGGTACCAGTCCGGGGAAAGCCATTAGACCGATTGACTTGGGAATCGGGCAGTTGAGCCGATTTTTTATTTTTTTAATATTTTTTATCAAATCAAAATTTCATTATACAACTATTAGTATATGTTAGAATGAAATATTTTGGCCAAAGTATTTAGAACCAGACCGATGGTCAAAACGATCAAGCCATCAATTTGTCTATTCGATTGATCCATCCAAATCAATTTAATAAAAAAATTAGTTCAACCGTCTGGTTCATAGGACAATTGATCTAATCACTTTCTCCAGACTGATACCCTTATTGATTTCACTCTGATCATTCCTACCGACCAGTTTGATCCAGTTCAAGTTTTATGGTTCTTTATAATTTTTACAATTTATATCAATTTTAAAACTTTTAATATTTTTTATATTTTTATAATATTTATTATTTTTATAGAATTTTAATATGCTTTTATAAAAATTAAAATATTTAAAATATATTTTATTACTTTTATAATTTTTTATAATTTTTATAATTTTTATAAGTTTATATCCATTTTCATAATTTTTATATTTTTGATATTTTTTTCTGATTTTTAATCATTTTTATAGGAAAATATTAGATTAAACCGAAAGTTACCACATGTCACCATTTGATTGGTTCATTAATTTATTTTAATTGTCAACGTGGTCAATGATGGAAGCCGTTAATGGAGGTAGGGGTGTTCATAATTTGGTTAAAACTGAATTAACCGACTAAACCGATCTAATTCAGTTAATCGATCAGCGGTCGAATTTAGTTCGGTTGGAGGTTCGGTTAATGATTTTTTAAAATTTCAATTATCGGTTATTTCGGTTCGAAATCGGGTAATTAATTGAATTAACTGAAATAAATAATATATATTATATATAACATTTTTTATTAGCAATGTATTTTTGAACTATTATTTTTTATATTAATCGAAATAAATAATATATATTATATATAATATATTTTTAACTATTAAAAAAATGAACATTAGCAATATTTTTTTTATATATTTTATACTTATTTTAACCAAAAGGCAAAAACATATAAATTTCGATTAATCGACTAAATTAATCGAAATATTTCAGTTTGGTTAATGTATTTGAAAAAAATTTGGTTCGGTTAACGGTTAAAGGTTTTTACATTTAAGGTAATTCGATTAATAGTAATTCGGTTCTGTTAATAATCGAACCGACCGTTTGAACACACCTAAATGGAGGGGTTTAATTGATTATTTTAACTAACGACTGGAGTTTAATTGGATGAGAGTTTAATATAGAGGCTTAATTGATTTTTTTGTTATATTTTCTTAAGAGCTTTTTTGACATATAAATCATTATTTTACGTGAATTAAGCGTATTTCTCTCATTACTATTTTATGTGAAACAAGCGAATTTGTCTCGCTTTTTAAGTCATTAAACTAATTAGGCAAATTTGTTTCATTATAAATAAATAAATACATATAAAAATCATTTCACATTAATATTTAGGAAAAATATTTTTCATAGTATCAATAGAGTTTTAAATTCCATAAATAGGATTTAAGGTTGACAAGTGTCTTACAAAAGTACAGTAAAATATTAAAATAAACAAATATTAGAAGAATACATGACAATTTTTAAAACTACTTGTAAAGTAAAAAAATACTTTGTTAATGTACCAAATATTAATATAATATTTATATATATTTTTAATTTTTTATAAAAAAAATATCTTAGCTGACCCAACTAGTCCAAATAATAAAACTCTTATCGAAGGTTGGATTTAAACAAATTAAACCTACTTGATCAAACAAATAGTATTTGATGTACAATTTCATGCACCATTTCTCTACTTGCAAATAAATATTATTTCGAAAGGGGTTGGATAACATAAACAATGGAATGGGAGGTGTCGGAAGGGGAGTGGATAAAGGTAAATATTGATGCAACTGTGGGAGTGGACTCGTCTGTTACTGCAATGGGGGGAGTGATCAGGGACAATGGGGGACGTTGGCTAAGGGGGTTTTTCCGGTGTTGGAAGCTGAGATGTGGAAGGCTTTTGAGGGAGTTAAGGTAGCATGGGAGAAGAGAGTCAAGAAGATTGTCTTAGAGATGGACTGTATAGAGGCAATTAACCTGTTGAGTGGTCATACTTGAGACCAAAATTTGTTAGGAGGGAGAGTGAAGATTTATTAGAATGGATAGAAGAATTTCAAGTGATACATGTATCAAGATAGACGAATAAAATAGTGGACGGTATGGCCAACATTGCCATGAGAATGAATGTTAAATGGAAAGTCTTTAATGAACCTTGTTGGACGATGTATGATATTGTGGTGACTGATGTTCCCAACTCAATGGCAAAACACAACAGATAAATTTATGTTTTACTTTGATGTTTTGTTTTTGAAAAATATATATATATTAAAAAATTATTTAAACATAATAAAAAATTAATTATAATTTATTTAGAAGTTTCTGTTATTTTTCTTACTCAATATTTTTTTGTTGCGATTTATTAAGTAGGCATGAGATGCATTAAATATTACTCCATTTTATTTACTTAGCCGGAAATTTTAAGTAAAATTAATCATAAAAGGTTTATTAAGTGGCCATGAGGATTTCATTGGTTTATAGAATTCTTTAATTATTTGGCATCTGAATTTTACTTAATTTTTTAATTTGAGACTAGGATTTCTTTTTCTTGTCTGTAAACTCTTTTCTTAATTTAGTATTTAATTTTTTTAATTTGGCATTTAAATTTGTCAAACCTTATATAAATTACTCCAATATACTAATAATATATTTTTATTAGGTAGCAAAATAATCAATATATAACCGACAAGTGATAGGTGACATAGAATTTACTTTTTACAGTTTAAATATTCCATTACTTTTAGTTTAATTTTTTAATTTAACACAATGAATTTATTTTATTTTGAGTTTTAAAACTATTATTTTCTTCTTCAACATTCATTCGTTAAGTAAATTTAAGCATATTGTTTAGCGAAACAAATGAAACTTCAAATGTCATTAATTTTCATATCACCTACCACACGTCGGTCATACATTAGCTATTTTTATCTCCTTATAAAGAAAAAAACTAACACTACTAGTTTTTTGCTATAATTTGTATAACATTTGACAAGTTTAGGTACTAAACAGGACCGAGAAGCTTAGGTACCAAATTAAGAAAAATTGTCAAGTTCAAATACCAAATTGGGCAAAAAAAAGTTTAGGCACCAAATTAAGAAAAAAAATGTCAAACTCAAGTACCAAATGCTATATTAAGTCTTATTATTTTAAAGAACTTATTAATTATATATTTTTTCTTAGATATCTTCTTAAAATTTCAAGTTAAAACGTAACTTTGTTGTTATACTATAGGTATAGGTGAGTATCGAAATTTGCCATTAAATTTTAAAATATGAATAAAATTATCGCTCACTGTTTGTGTGATTGAATTTTTTCAACTATAGTTTGAATTTTATTGAATTTCACCATTGACACTGAGTTTTAAATCAAATTTTACCAATAAATATCAAATTTGATGATTTGAAAACAAAATTCAATAAGAAAAATTCTTTTATTTAAGAATAAGATAATTTATACAATATTAAAATATAATAATTTAACACATGATTTTTATTTAATGAAATAAATATTTGAAAAATATAATATATAAAGATTTTTTATAAAATAATCTTTTTATTGAATATAATATCGATTAACTTATTATTAAAATAAAATATAAAAATATTTTTATTAAATTTTATCTTCAAGTTATTTTAAATAGATAAATTAAATAAAATAAAATTTTAATAAAAAATTCAATCAAACCAAATAAAGTGATAACTAAAAGGACAAATATTAATCAAAATGAAACATAATGACAGATTTTAATTTCCACCTAAAGTATAATGATAAATTTAAGTATTAATCTTAAAATTTTGGAATAAATCTCAAAGTAGGCATAAATTTTGATTTGGTCCAATTATACACATGAAAATTTGACTTGTAGTTTAAAATATGCATGAATTTTTTGATTATTCAACTGTATACATTTAAAGAAATAAATACACCATTTTCTTTTCATATTATTTATGTATTTAATATGAGAACTATATTATTAAATATTTTAATAATTTATGAAAAATAAATTAAAACATAATTTATATATAATATTATATATTTAACCAATACACATATATAATTTTGAGATTTATTGTATAAAATCAATATCAATATACGTCCGCGTTAGTTTAACGCTTTCTAGTAAGAATCATTATTACTTTGAAAATATTCGGGAATGATATTCATTTTTCTTCTGTAATTCCTTTTATTCTTACTTTCATTATAAATTAAAAATAAAAATAAAAAGGCACTATGTAAAATTAATCCACGTGATTGTATTTTTTTAATTAAATTGGCCAAGTAATTCATTGAAATTGAAATTATAATAAATTTTACTTGGTTTTAAAATTCAATAATTTAGATAACTTCACATGGCATGTCTTGGCATGGCTCCCCATCCATCAGCATGAAACCTTTCATTGCGTGGGTCTCAACTTTCTTTGATGCTTTCCAAACTCCCATGTTTAATGTATGCTCTACAATTACCTATGTTAGTGGGAAGGAACAAGAAATAATTGAGTATAATGATTTTTTTACAATTATACCATTTTTATAAAGGTTAGTATTAATTTTTTATTTTATTAGTACTCTTAAATAATTGTCATGTGTGTTTTTTAATATTTTAAAGAATATTATTTGGTACATTATCGTTGTAAACTCTAATTATATAGAGTTTGATACACCTTTTTACTTAAAAATGATGTAGTCTTGAGAACATGATAGTTAATCGGGTGAATTTTGTTCATATTACGATAATAGACATGATTAAATAAAGCATACAATTTTATGCTTTTATGTATTAAATTTGTGCATAATTTAATTAATTCAAGCTACATATTAATTTCATCTATTTTAATGTGCTGTGGGACCATGGAGTTAATAAAGTAAGAAGCTCATTTTAAATTTTTCATGGACATGAGACTATTCCTACTCTAGTTGGACGGCAAAAACATGCAAGTTGGGTCATGAAGATGTCACATTGATCCAATTAAAGATGGTTTAAATGAAGGATAAGTCTGACAACTAATTAGGTCACAAAATCATCCAAACAAGGGGGAGAGAAGCCCAATTCAGCAAAGGCATATGAACAGCCTAAAATCAACTTTTGGGAGATTTATTCGAAGGTCCTTACACTAGGAAATCAATAAAAAAAATCAGCACATCACTTTCACCCTTGAAATCGTCCACCAATTTGCATGATTTCATGCATGAATCAAGCAACCAACAACTTTCCATCTCCACAATTCATGACCGACCATGGGAAAGAAAAACCTAAGGGATTTCAAAGCTATTTTTAGTAAACCTATTAGTCATCCATCCACTATAAATACTACCATTTACGTCCCTCATCCATCATTCTTCACTTTACATTCTCTTCTCTCATTTCATTTTCCTCTTCTTTTCACGCAAAGCCATTCCCATTTTCCCTTTCCCTTAGCTAGCAATTCCTTGAGAAAATACTCTCTTGGTCGGCCACCTTGGGGGGGCACTTTATGAATGAGCAAACACAAGGATTGGAGGAAGCCACTACGATCGATTTCCAGAGGACTGCCAAATCAATTAGAGTTTATTCTTCATTGTCTTTGTTTTACTTTTATTAATCATGTTTGCAATTTGTTCTGTTGTTTTTTCATCATCAATGGTATCTTAATTTTGTTTAGCTAGAATAATTACATCTATTTGATGAAGTTCTTTTGATTCATGTTCATGGTGTTTTGTGCCTCAATCGTTCATGCTTTCAATTAAAATCATGCATGTATTTCATTCATTAAAATGTGACTAAATGCATTAGAATTAATTGCTTAATCCGAACCATATGATGATTAATGGACACAATAATTGAAAGGTGCATGCTTAATTTGTATCCGACCTAGAATAAATTAAGGTTTGTAATAACTTGAACAAGCTCTATTACCTTGCATAGCTTTTAGGTTTATGTGATTAAATTATTTCAAACCGACCCAATCCTTGTTACTTCACATGAATTCTAAGAAACCCTTAATTAAATATGATCATGATAGTATGCATATTTTTCTAAGTAAAAGATTTTGAAAGGACTTAATATTGGCTTCAAGTTCATGAAAGATCAAGGAGTCATGGAATATTTTCCGAGCAAGATTAAACATGATGAAAATGAATTAAGCTAATTGATGTGATTATTCTAGCCTATTCAAGTTATTGTTGTTGAAGCTTATGAATTTGTTGCTAAATTCATCTCATACATTTTATTGCATACATTACATTTAGGATTAATTTGCATTAGAGATCATTTTGCATCTAGATAATTATTTTTCTTAACACCAACCAAAAAAATTTATTGTGTTTTTTTTACCAAATTGTTAATATCAATTTTGCAAAATATTGATTAACATATACAATCCCTGTGGAGATGATAACTCTTATACTTATTACTTGATAACAACTGTGTACACTTGCACAAATCCCGCGTTACACCAGTGTAGCAAATACTAACCGATATTTTTATTATACCCCTATAAGACATTTTTCAAGTCTCTGACACTGGTTGTGGAGTCTAAAAACTCCAGTGTACCAAATATTATTCAATTTTATAATATAATTATGTAAAAAAATGGAGGGTAAAAATAGTGTCTTACATCTTAAAAATATTTTTATTTTTTTTAGCTTAATATTTTTATTTTTTTTAGCTTTCCCTCCAATTTAGAGTAATTTTTTTTTTTACATTTTGAGGAAAAGCAAAAGACCCTTAAATTAAAAAAAGGGCAAACTGCAAAAATAGTCAATCAATTATGCATTCAATTCTATTTTGATCACCCGACTATTATTTTTTTGAGTTTTCTACCCAAATAATATAAAATAATTAAATATATACTGAAATAGAATAAGGGCCTTAATATTTACCAATCTAGGCAAATTCAACAGTATAAAACTGATGTCATCTGACCAATCGGCAACACGAAACCCCTCTCCCCTACCACCGATGATTGAAGCACCATCATTTTTTTAAAAATAATTTTTTTGGGTGCCGTATGATCAATCGGCAGCACTAGTATCCAACACCCACTATACGTTGTATTTTTTATACGTTTGAAAAAAAATTCCATTGGTGTTGTCGATATGTCAAGCGACACCATAATATTTTATAATATTTTTTTTAAAGCTGGAAAAAAGACATTGATATATTAAATTTCATCAGGTATTAGAACCTGAACCATGACCGATAAGTCACATCAGTGGTTGGCCGTCAAGCTAGTGTCGCTTGATAGCTCAACGACACCGACCTGACGGCCTGCCACCAATGTGACCCGTCGATCACGATTCGGGTTCCAATACCTGATAAAATTTAATATGTCAGTGTTCTTTTTACTTTTGATTTAAAAAATATATATTATATAAATTTTTTTAATTATAGAAGGGGGTTGGTTTGGTCCCCCAACCCCTCACACGTCTAAAGGGAAAAAAATTCAAGCACACAAAGTTAAAGCTCCCCCCACCGAAAATAAGAAGAAAGAAAATATTAGTGTATTTAGTTAGTTTTAAGGTTATTTTTAGTATAATTAGTTATTTTTTTAGTAGTAGCTTATTTGTGTTAAAAGTGTATTTAGTGTTAAGATTAATACTAAAATGTTTGGTTGTATTTTTGCAGTTTTAGAAAAAAAATAGAGAACCAATTTTTTGTAGCAATTCATTTCGATGGTGTTATTTTAGAAACAACCGATGGTTGTATTTTTGAAACTCGTTAGAAAATAGGAATGAGATTCGATAGGAATGTGTTCGTCGATGATATAAAAGAGAATGTTAGTGAAAAAATTTCCTGGCATTGTGGAAAGAGGATGACGAAACTATTCTACAAATTTCCAGTTTCATCAAATCCTATAAATTTACCGAGATGGAACTTTTAGACGATGACAACGTCAAAACAATGGTCACATTGTACTGCTCGCTAGGGAAGGTGAACATTGAATTGATTCAGTTATTTACTGAGTTAGTAGATGCGGAGTCTGTTGAAAATGTAACTCAGTTAAGTCAACAATATGGAGTTTAAGACCTGCACACAGAGGTTCCCAGAGCGTTCGTCGATAGAAGGTTATCTATGCGCGATTTTGACATCAATCTCAATGTTAGATGTTCAAATCAGTATGGTGGTGGATTACAAATATATCTAATCATTATTGAAACCGATGCGCTTGGTGAAGATGGATCCGATAATAATAATTGTTCTGATCACGAAGGTGAAGGTTTTAGTGACCCCGATTTAGACGATGTCCTATATGATATCAACGATGAATGATCGAATGATGGAAATGATCACACCCCTTCGATCAAAAACCCGAGTCGTGGCATCATTATACGCAATGATCCTGAGGGTTATATGTCGTTTGGCTATCCCAATGCGACACATGTTTTCGAGTTTCCTGAGTACCCGGACATGATTCCTACTCACTTGATGTTAGCAGATCCTGAATTAGAAGAGTTGTTCGTGGGTCAAAGATTCACAAGCAAAGACGAGTGTTTCGATGCCATCAAGAGTTATAATATGAAGGAGTTTCCCCACTATAAGCCGCTTGTGCAAGTAGATAATACTTGGTTGTACGAAAATCCTCTTTATTGCGATGGCACAAGATAAGAATCGAAACTTGTTATCAATATCGTTAGCCATTTTTGAGGTAGAGAACATGGAGTCGGGAGAATTTTTCCTAGAGAACTTACAGAGGTATATTGTCACTCAAGACAATGTTAGCATCACCTTTGATAGATCAAAGGGGTTAATTGCTGCAATTTGGCGTTTGGGTGTTCCGTGGAGATCCATTTACTACATCAAGTATATTGTGGCGAACTTCCACAAGGAATTTAAAAATGCGGATTGGCGCAAACAAGTTGTGAAGATGGGTAATTTTTCGTCTTATTTTTTTCCACATGTTTAGAGTTTGTGAAACGACATTGGTTTAAACGAAGATTGGCTGACCTTGAAACTGATATGGAAGGTCAAATGACTACTACATTACATGAGTGGTTTAGGAGTATGGAGCCCTGACAATGGGCTCAAAGTTTCGATAACGGTTCGTGATATGGTCATATAACCATCAACCTGTGGAGATCATTAACGCAATATTGAGGCGTACACGACATACCATAATTGCATTTGTATTCTCAGCTACTTTCTACCAGATGTCCACACTGATTATATAGAGTTTGATAGTTATTTTTGACACCTTTTTACTTAAAAAATGATGTAGTCTTGAGAATATGATAGTTAATCGGGTGAATTTTGTTCATATTATGATAATAGACATGATTAAATAAAGTATGCAATTTTATGCTTTTATGTATTAAATTTGTGCATAATTTAATTAATTCATGCTACATATTAATTTCATTTATTTTAATGTGCTGTGGGACTATGGAGTTAATAAAGTAAGAAGCTCATTTTAAATTTTTCATGGACATGAGACTATTCCTACTCTAATTGGACGGGAAAAACATGCAAGTTGGGTCATGAAGATGTCACATTGATCCAATTAAAGATGGTTTAAATAAAGGATAAGTCTGACAACTAATTGGGTCACAAAATCATCCAAACAAGAGGGAGAGAAGCCCAATTCGGCAAAGGCATATGAGCAGCCTAAAATCAACTTTTGGGAGATTTATTCGGAGGTCCTTACACTTGGAAATCAAAAAAAAAATCAGCACATCACTTTCACCCTTGAAACCGTCCACCAATTTGCATGATTTCATGCATGAATCAAGCAACCAACAACTTTCCATCTCCACAATTCATCCATCCACTATAAATACTACCCTTTACCTCCCTCATCCATCATTCTTCACTTTACATTCTCTTCTCTCATTTCATTTTCCTCTTCAATTTATTGTGTTTTTTTTACCAAATTGTTAATATCAATTTTGAAAAATATTGATTAACATATACAATCCCTGTGGAGATGATAACTCTTATACTTATTACTTGATAACAGCTGTGTACACTTGCACAAATCCCGCGTTACACCAGTGTAGCAAATACTAACCCATATTGTTATTATACCCCTATAAGACATTTTTCAAGTCTCTGACACTGGTTGTGGAGTCTAAAAACTCCAGTGTATCAAATATTATTCAATTTTATAATATAATTATGTAAAAAATATGGAGGGTAAAAATAGTGTTTTACATCTTAAAAATATTTTTTATTTTTTTTAGCTTTCCCTCCAATTTAGAGTAAATTTTTTTTTAACATTTTGAAGAAAAGCGAAAGACCCTTAAATTAAAAAAAAAGGGCAAACTACAAAAATAGTCAATCAATTATGCATTCAATTCTACTTTGATCACCCGACTATTATTTTTTTAGTTTTCTACCCAAATAATATAAAATAATTAAATATATACTGAAATAGGATAAGGGCCATAATATTTACCAATCTAGGCAAATTCAACAGTATAAAACTGATGTCATCTGACCAATCGGCAACACGACACCCCTCTCCCCTGCCACCGGTGATTGAAGCACCATCTTTTTTTTTAAATAATTATTTTGGGTGTCGCATGATCAATCGGCAGCACCAGCATCCAACACCCTCTATACGTTGTAATTTTATACATTTGAAACAAAAAAACATTACATTGGTGTTGTCAATATGTCAAGCGACACCATAATATTTTATAATATTTTTTTAAAGCTAGAAAAAAACATTGATATATTAAATTTCATCTGGTATTAGAACCCGAACCATGACCGATGAGTCACATCAGTGGTTGACCGTCAAGCTGGTGTCGCTTGATAGCTCGACGACATCGGCCTGACGGCCTGCCATTGATGTGACCCGTCGATCACGATTCAGGTTCCAATACTTGATAAAATTTAATATGTCAGTGTTTTTTTTTTACTTTCGATTTAAAAAATATATATTATATAAATATTTTTTTATTATAGAAAGGGGTTGGTTTGGTCCCCCAACCCCTCACACATCTAAAAGGAAAAAAATTCAAGCACACAAAGCTAAAGCTCCTCCACACCAGAAATAAGAAGAAAGAAAATATTAGTGTATTTAGTTAGTTTTAAGGTTATTTTTTTATTATAATTAGTTATTTTTTTAGTAGTAGTTTATTTGTGTTAAAAGTGTATTTAGTGTTAAGATTAATAATAAAATGTTTGGCTGTATTTTTGCAGTTTTAGAAAAAAATAGATAATCAAAATTTTGTAGCAATTCATTTCGATGGTGTTATTTTAGAAACAATCGATGGTTGTATTTTTGAAACTCATTAGAAAATATGAATGAGATTCGATAGGAATGTGTTCGTCGATGATATGAAAGAGAATGTTAGTGAAAAAATTTCCCGGTGTCGTAGAAAGAGGATGACGAAACTATTCAACAAATTTCCAGTTTCATCAAATCCTATCAAATTTACCGAGATGGAACTTTTAGACGATGACGACGTCAAAACAATAGTCACATTGTATTTCCCGCTAGGGAGGGTGAACATTGAATTGATTCAGTTATTTCCTGAGTTAGTAGATGTGGAGTTTGTTGAAAATGCAACTCAGTTAAGTCAACAATATGGAGTTTAAGACCCGCGCACAGAGGTTCCCAGATCGTTCGTCGATAGGAGGTCATCTATGTGCGGTTTTGACATCAATCTCAATCTTAGATGTTCAGATCAGTATGGTGGTGGATTACAAATATATCTAATCGTTATTGAAACCGATGCGCTTGGTGAAGATAGATCCGATAATAATAATTGTTCTGATCACGAAGGTGAAGGTTTTAGTGACTCCGATTTAGACGATGTCCTAGATGATATCAATGATGAAGGATCGAATGATGGAAATGATCACACCCCTTCGGTCGAAAACCCAAGTTATGGCATCATCATACGCAATAATCCTGAAGGTTATATGTCGTTTGTCTATCCCAATGCGACACATGTTTTCAAGTTCCCTAAGTACCCGGACATGATACCCACTCACTTGATGTTAGCAGATCCTGAATTAGAAGAGTTGTTCGTGGGTCAAAGATTCACAAGCAAAGACGAGTGTTTCGATGCCATCAAGAGTTATAATATGAAGGTGTAATGAGAGATATGAAAATATGTTGGACCTCATACATGCAGTTCTGCACATATGAGGCAGGACCACCGCAAGCTTGATTCAAAAACCATCTACAACTGCATTGGCAATGGTTAAAGACATGCCCACCATTCTTGTATCGGTGTTGATTTCTGAAATGCAAAAACGGTTCCAGTACTGAGTTTCATACCAGAAGGCATGGTTGGGTAAACAAATTCCTATGGATCAGTTTTACAGAAATTAAGATATGTCGTACAACGAACTGCAATGGTGGATAGCCGCAATACAAGAGTACATTCCAAGGACTATCGTTGAGTTGCAGACGTTGCCCTATTATGATCGGGACAACCAACTTCATCTGGGGAAAAGAACTTTTCACTGTATGTTTTGGACATTAGATCCATGCATTTGGGAGTTTCCCCACTGAAAGCCGCTTGTGCAAGTAGATGATACTTGGTTGTACGAAAAATATACGTGTACAGACCTTATTTTGCCCGGGCCCATATAAACCCTAGCCCAAACCTACCAACCCAAAAAAATTTACCGACCCAATTACAATAATAGACCCACAACCCAAAATTCAAAAGCCAAAATGGCCCAAAACATTTTGACATTTTCGAATGGCGAAACCTCAAGCGCTTCCTTGCCTCATGTGTTGCTACCCATGTGCACCTTCTACAAGACCACGCCCAAGGTTCACATCACAAAATGCACCTTGCACCAATACAGCAAGTTGACTTCGCTTGAACCTACAACACGTAAAAACAGCAAGGACAAACAGAACAAAAAAAACAAAAAAACAAGAAAAAGAAACAGATAGGACCTTGTAATTTCGGCTATAAAGCCATCTTTCTGAAACGATTGTAAGGGGGGATGTTTCTTTAATATTCTTTTCTTTTCTTTCGACAGAAGCCTATAATATTGTAAAAAGGGGAGGAGAAAGACAAATGTAAAAGAAAATATTGAGAAAATCATTACAAAAAAATACAGAAAGATAGAAAGAGGTGTTTTCCCCAATTTACCTGCGTTTCTTTCTTCAATATTTTTTCATTTTTCATATTTGTTTGCGAAGCAAAATAAAATAGACAGGGGAGGGGAGTCTTACCTTCTCGAAACGCGTCGTCGAACCTCGCTCACTTCGTCGGCATCGAAGTTGAAGAGGGGCTGCTTCTTTTGCGGCGGAGAGAAGGCAACTTTAGCCTTTCAGTTTTGTTTAAGGGAATGGGAGTGTCTGCTGAGGGTTAGTATTTGTTAGAACCATTTTTTATTTCAAAACGGCGCCGTTTAGCCCCCTGACCCGCTCCAGGGGGATCCGCGTGATTTCATGAAATGGGCTATTTGCGCCTTCGATCCATCCGCATTTTCTATTTATTTCGATTTCGTCCTTTTGCTTATTTATTTATTTTATAAATTCGGCCCGTGAGTTTAGCTTCTGTTTCGATTTGGTCCTTGGACCATATGCTACCCTTCGGTTAAAACGCAGCGTATTGAGACTGGGAAATATTTCCTCGCGAGTCCCTCATGCTTTGAACGCACTTTACTTCCGTCCCTTACAATCTTATTTTATGTATTTGCAACTTAAGACCCCAAATATTATTTTGAAATTCAATTTAGTCTTTCACATTTTGTCTTTTTTATATTTCATTTAATATTGATATGTTTAATGTTATTTATTATTATTATTTATTCTGTTACATTTTATATTTCATTCCGAATCTTGTTTTATATATATATACACACACATACTTACATATTTTTTAATTTATATATATATGCATACTTATATATTTTATACTTTATAATTTATATATATACATATATACATGCATATATACATGTTTTATATCTTTATATGTTTTATAATTTATACACACAAATATATATCTACATATATATCTTCCTTTTTATAAATATATATATACCTATTTTATATTTTTCATATTTTGAAATGTACCATTTTTATATATATTTTTATATATACATACATCATTTATATGTTTTACAATTTATAGATATACATATACACATATATATACATATTTAAGTATATCCTTGTTGTCTTGTTCTTATATTTTATAATTTTCACATACATATATGTACATGTTCATACTTTTATATTACTTTGTTCATATTCATTTTATTTATTTATTCACATTTTCACTATTATTTTTAAAAGACTATTTCAATCTAATTTGTTCATATGTTTGTTGTTCTACATGTTATTAATTTGTCCTCTTTGTCCATTCATTTTTATTATTGTTGCTTGTAACCCCCTTTTTTTACTATCACATTCAATATTGCTTTGTACGCATATTAATCTCATGTTTCATTTCCATCATTTCGGGTTAGATTAATTTGTCTCGACGCATAAGTTTCAACTTTTTAAATAAGCAAATTTTCGTGTTTAGATTTGAGAATATCGAGCCCTAACGTATTGGGTTCCGATTTTCTTCATTGAATTTAAATAATCGATAATGCCCTTTAATCAAAAAGCTCGTTATCGGGAATTCAATACGTTGTGTCCTAACGCATTGGATATGACACGTTATTTTCCCGAGATGATAGTTTTTTTCTAAGAAGCAATAAAGGCAATATTTTGCATTTGGAAATTCGAGGAAACGTGCCCTAATGTGCTGGTTTTGATTTTTCTCGTTCGACCAAATAGCCAAATATCCTCATAAATTTCAATCTACGCCATTCGAGTTTTTTAAGGATCGTACTTTAAATATCTTTAAAGTTTTCAGTTTTCGACACTAAGACATTAGGTAATCAACTAGGTACCAATTTTGGGCGTATCGAGGGTGCTAATCCTTCCTCGTGCGTAACCGACTCCCGAACCTATTTTTCTGAATTTCGTGGACCAAAATCGTTGTTTTAAAAAAATCAAATTGTTTCTTAAAACAACCACTTTTCAAGGTGACCCGATCACACCTTATCAAAAAGGATTGGTGGTGACTCCCGTTTTTTTCTTTTTCATTTTCAAATCTAAGTCGACCTCGTTGTCATCAAAAAAATGGTGTCAACAGCTTGGCGACTCCACTGGAGAATTTTTTTCAAAATAAGTGAGTCGAGCCACGAGTTGATTACCTTTTGTCTTTTTGTTGAAAATTGAAAACTTGATTTAAATATACGATCCTTTCATTGCATTCCATTCGTTTTATCACAATTTTCATCGTTGTAATTGTTGTGTTAATTTAAATCTCGGTACCTTTCTGCATATTGCATTGCATGACCTTTGGTCATACCCTTTTAAGTGGGAGTGAGAAACTACGCCTTTGTGAGGTTTTCACCTCCGCATGGGATAGTGAATCGCTTTCGGGATACATCCGTACCTATGTCTTCGTGAGATTTTCATCTCCGCATGGCCATAGAGAAATGTATTCCCCTGAATTGAACTCAGTCCATATGAGCCTATAATGGGTGAGGATTGAGGAATCTGCTGGTTCAGGTACCTTTACTTTAGAGCCAAACCGCATGTAGAATACCTTAGAAACCCATCCTATGTAGAGCTACCCCAAACCCCTAGTGGTTACCTAACTAGGTACTTTTGTTTTCCTTGTTTGCTTCTGTTTTTTTACTAACCGATCTTGTTTTGTTTTGATTATGATTTGCATTGCATTTGCATCTTAGGAAAGAGATATTGATTCAAATCCAATTACTAAATTAGAAAGCTTGTCATGGAATACGGATTCCTTGATAAAGAGGAAAACAATACGGTTGCCTGAATATATTCTGAGGAACACAAGAAGAGCGATGGAAGAGTTCGTGACCTTGCTTCGTGGCCTGAGGATTCAAGGCGATTGTCTAAGAGCCTTCGACGTTCCAAGAAGCTGACGAGCCTTATGAAGATGGGCAGATGATAGATCGCGACCAAGATCAAAAGAAGGAGCTAGCAATGGCATCTATTGGCGAGATTACCTCAAACATGCGGATGAAGAAAAAGACTGATGTTGTTTCTTAGAATATGAGGGTGAGGCCGTACATGTATCCATTTTATGTAAGGGAATTTACTTTCTTGAAAAGTTTCCTAAATGTAATTGAATCAGAATCAACGTCTCTTTAGGCATTCATTTCATGCATTTGCATAACATTGCATTAAATGCATTAAAATCCATTGAAAAAGTCTAAACGAGTAAATTTATTTCAGCTAATCTGGAAAACCAACCAACCAAACACCCTTACGATATCCAAGCAAAGGCTAGAGAAATGGAACGAAGGTTGGAAAAATTAGAGCGAATGCAGATCCAGATGCAGGAGCAATTGACTGAATTTCAACAGGAGATGAGAGATCAGATGCTAGAATTACGGAGAACTATGATAAACCAGTTCAACCGATTGCTAGCTGGAAAGTCAAAAGAAGTGCAAGACCCGGTGGTTTATTTTGGGGTTAATAATGAGGATCTTATCTATGCCTTAGATTGTACTCTGACAAGTGTCCAGGTCCAGCCAGATGGACGCCCACAAGGGGCACTCTTTACTATCGGATCCCAATATTATCAGACTGGTACATCGACACTAGTGAACTGCCTGACAGGCTTAGGATCCAATTTGAGGAACGATTTAGCTAATCATGTTGCTAATCTAGCTGAAATAAAGCAGATGAGGGTAGAGTACCCACATACTATAAAGGCCCCAAGGAAGAAGGGGAATAAAAGGGATAATGCAGGCAGATATAACAAGGGCCACTCAAAACTAATCATTGTGGGCAGGCCAAAGACGGAGACCACCAGCCATCAGAGCCCTTTAAAGCAAGAACCTTGTGTGAAACAAGGTACCGAGAAGCTCCAGTTCACACCAATTCCGATGTCATATAAGGAGTTATATCAAAGATTGTTCGATGCGCATGTTGTTGCTCCGCATTACTTAAAACCCATACAACCTCCGTATCCCAAATGGTATGACACGAACGTACAATGCGACTACCATACGGGAATTATGGGGCATTCAATAGAGAATTGCATTGCCTTCAAGAAACTAGTTGAAAGATTCATTAAAATAGGCATTGTCAAATTCGATGAGGCCTCCAGTGCAGAAAATCCGCTACCCAATCATATTGATGACGAGGCGAGTGTGATGTACGAAGAAGTGTTGGGAAACGTTCACACCAAGGCCATACATGAGGACACAAATGAAAAAAGACCTTGTTAGATGTCCGCCCTTATAAATTTAGGAGCGTTCTAAGCAATTGAACTGCAGAAGAAATCCTTATAGTTTTTAGAGCTTATTTAGAGTAATGTTCAGAACATTTTTGTTGTTTTTAGCCTAAAAGTGATAGGAATTCCTTTGTGAAATAGGCTAATGTCTGAACGTCATTATTCTAATAAAATACATCTTTGTATTCCTTTTTGAGCCAATATTTTTCATTCTTTTTGAATAATTATTTCTGATTATTTCATTCATTTGAATTTTCTTCCACATCATTCATTCATTCATAATCATATTGTATAAATGATTATTCATAAATTTATACATTCTTTTGTATATTCTTTGGTACTTATTATGAGTCCTTAGATATCAATGACATGAATGAAACTGCTGCAAACTCAGATTTTCCACTTGAGCAAGGCATGTGTTTAGACGGATCTCATGACTTTGGAAATGACATAGATTGTAGCTTATCTCTGGACTTGTTGAGGAGGGTAGAACAAGAGGATAGTCAGATCCTACCTCACAAGGAATCATTAGAAATTGTGAACTTAGTGAGGATTAGAATTGACCTGACCGCAAAGACGAAGCAAGACTTTGTTGAGTTACCTCTTGAGTTCAAAGATGTCTTTATACGACCATACCAAGATATGCCCGGGTTAACCGCTGATAATGAAATCTGTACGATGTCAGAAATTTATAGTATGAACGATGCAATTCTTTGCCGGGACAATGCCTATCTCGTTGAGTCAGCATAGCTTTGCCCATTTGAAGTTGAGTTTCTATCCCCTCAAGATGTTGTTAGATTTTATCCTGATTAAAGAGGAAGATCCAAATTTTTCTATCGTAGTTGCACCCCTAAAAGGCTCTATGAAAGAAATTTGATACCAAAGAAGGTTTTTCACATACAAGATGAAAGTGGGAGATCTTAGGTGGAGGACTTTATCTATGACAACATCTATTCTGATCGAAAGGGATAATAAGGACTCGCCTAATCCTATGACTTCAGATTCATTCAAAAAAATCAATCAAAGTCAAAATAAAAAAATAATAAAAATGAAAAAAGAGAAAAGAAAAAGGAGAGGCCAAGGCAAAAACCCGCAAAGGGCGCTTTGTGACCAAAGGTGGTTTTGAGTTGAAAACCCGAAGAGGGCGGCTCAAATTTTGAGCAAAATGGGGCATAGGCATCACCATTATCGAAGACGTCTAATGGGCATTGCTTCATTTTTTAGATTATTAGAGGCTGCTTCATACGCCAATGTCATCATAGGCTTATTCCAGAGAAGCTGGTATTGGAAAATGCATTGAACTTGAACAATAGCACTATAGCTGAGGTCTGAAATCAATTCAGAAGCAGACACCACAATTCGTCACTGAATTACCTAGAAATGGACATCAAGAAAATTAAAGAAAAATGACTGAGATTTGCAAGAATTGGCATAGGAAATTACCATTTGCCCTCATTGTTGTCGAACATCTGTACTGGGGCAACACCTCTCTTTTTGGTTTACAGAATTGAGGTAGTTTTACCTATTGAAATCCCCTCTCTTCGGGTATTAGTTGAGCTAGAGTTGGGGGGGTCCATTCGCGATGTGGTCAGTTGGACCTAGGAAAAGGGTTAAAAACTATTCATCAAGGTCGGATGTACCAGAAACAAATGTACCAGAAACAAATAAATAGGGTCGTCTCAGAGAATTCCACGAGAGGGCTGGATGTTGAAATAGATCATTCGAAAAGATTCTAGATGGAAATGAATGCCAAACCGAGAATGTCCCTATATTGTAAAGAAGACATTTTTCAGAGGAGCACTGATCCTGAGTGAGATTGCTAATCCTAAGCTCGGATCCAGTCAAGAAATACTTTGTTTAAAGAAAAAGAAAGGACCAAGGTAAAAACCCGCAGATGGCACTTTGAGTCAAAAAAAATAAAAAATGAAAATGAAAATGAAAATGAAAAATGAAAAATGAAAAAGTAAAAGTGGAGAGGCTAAGGGAAAAACACGCAAAGGGCACCTTAGGCCAAAGGGGATTTGAGTTGAAAACCCGAAAAGGGCGACTCAAATATTGATCAGAAAGGGGTAAAGTGATCAGAGCAACTCGAATCTTGATCAGATTGGGGCATATGGTAATCTTGTTATACCTGAATCAACAGGAAAGGGTAGGCGACATCTTGGGGCATCGACAAAGCACTTAGATCTCCTAAACACATGTCCAACTCAGAATGGTCTTCAAAATGTTTGTACAGAGAAGTTCAAGCTGCGATACCTGGGGCACCCAATTTTCATATTATTTATATTGAATTTTTTATTCTTGGAATACTTTATTCTTTTCCAAGATAAATATTCCCAAACAATTTCTTTATTATCCTTCTTTACTATTTTTGATAATTTATTCATTTTGAGCTATGCTCGGAACTGACTTTATTCTTATCCATTGTTATGACCCTTTTTTGCAAGAATGTTGCATTGGAATAATGATTAATGGACTAATAAAACTTTTACTAAAGAAGTTTTACATATTACTCTGAAAAGTTTCTAAATAATACAAGAACCTGAAACATGACTATTGTTTAGAACACACCAAATTTAAAGGTTGGAAATTTGAGAAGGAAAAGTCTAAACTTAGACTTTCTCTTTGGATTTTGTTGACAAAAACATTAATTGAGGAAAGTGACAAGATGCAATGATCACCAGGTAAATAGGAAGAGGTTACCTCGGAGAAGAGAGCCTTCATTTGCGCATGTGTTTTTTGTACGACACCTTAGCATTGGTGTAAGAGACCATAATGATTTAGATCCTGTATCCTTGAATTGTGATAAGAGAGGATTAAGGAAAAGCCATATATTTCTACTCTTGGATTACAATGAAAAATTATGGTACAAATTTAGCGCCCCAATCGATTAAACTCTAAGGTTTACGATGGGGGCAGCCTGACTAAATATGTCTTCCAGAAAGTCAGTCAAGCAAGAAGGCGTTGTAGCACATCAGTGATAAAGCCTTAATAAACTTCGAGTAATGACAACTTAAGCGGGATCATTCTCGAAAAAAATAAAATTCTGCATTTATGCAAACACCATTCACACGTGTCTAGTTAGGATCATTTGATTCATTTTGATCATGCCGTTCTAATCTTTAGGCATAATTAGGTTCATTATACAGGTCTTGTTCCTCAAAGAACAAATTAATAAAGTTACCCATACCCCTGAAGTTGCAGTGGGATGAAGTCATCATATCAAGTCCTATCTCCCTAAGCAGTAGCGGAGCAGGTCGAAGATGGTAGATCCTATCTCCCTAAGTAGTAGTGGAGCAGGTCAAAGATGGTAGATCTTATCTCCCTAAGCAGTAGTGGAACAGATCGAGGACGGCAAATCTTATCTTCCTAAGCAGTAGTGAATCAGATTTAAGCCACCAGTCCTATCTCCCTAAGCAGTAGGGGAGCAAGTCGAAGATGGTAGATCCTATCTCCCTAAGCAGTAGTAGAGTAGGTCAAAGATGGTAGATATTATCTCCCTAAGCAGTAGTGGAGCAGATCGAAGACGGCGAATCTTATCTTCCTAAGCAGTAGTGAAGTAGATTTAGGCCACCAGTCTTATCTCCCTAAGCAGTAGTGGAGCAGGTTAAAGATTGTAGATCTTATCTACCTAAGCAGTAGTGGAGCAGATCGCATCAAGTCTTATCTCCCTAAGCAGTAGTGGAGCAGACAGAAGAAACCAATCCTAACTCCCTGAGCAGTAGTGGAGTAGGTCGAAGATTGTAGATCTTATCTCCCTAAGCAGTAGTGGAGCAGATTGCATCAAGTCTTATCTCCCTAAGCAGTAGTGGAGCAGACAGAAGAAACCAATCCTATCTCCCTGAGCAGCAGTAGGGTAGGTTGAATATTGTAGATCTTATTTCCCTAAGCAGTAGTGGAGCAGATCGCATCAAGTCTTATCTCCCTAAGCAGTAGTGGAGCAGACAGAAGAAACAAATCCTATCTCCCTGAGCAGCAGTAGAGTAGGTTGAATATTATAGATCTTATCTCCCTAAGCAGTAGTGGAGCAGATCGCATCAAGTCTTATCTCCCTAAGCAGTAGTGGAGCAGACAGAAGAAACCAATCCTATCTCCCTGAGCAGCAGTAGAGTAGGTTTAATATTATAGATCTTATCTCCCTAAGCAGTAGTGGAGCAGATCGCATCAAGTCTTATCTCCCTAAGCAATAGTGGAGCAGATAGAAGAAACCAATCCTATCTCCCTAAGCAGCAGTGGAGCAGGTCAAAGATGACAGATCTTATCTCCTTAAGCAGTAGTGGAGCAGATCGAAGACGGCGAATCTTATCTTCCTAAGCAATAGTGAATCAGATTTAAGCCACCAGTCCTATCTCCCTAAGCAGTAGTAGAGCAGGTCGAAGATGGTAGATCCTATCTCCCTAAGCAGTAGTGGAGTAGGTCGAAGATGGTAGATCCTATCTCCCTAGCGATGAGTGGAGCAGTCAACGATGATGATCTTATCTCCCTAGCGATGAGTGGAGCAGATTAAAGACGACGAATCTTATCTTCCTAAGCAATAGTGAAGCAGATTTAAACCACCAGTCCTATCTCCTTAAGCAGTAGTGGAGCAGGTTAAAGATGACAGATCTTATCTCCCAAAGTAGTAGTGGAGCAGATCGAAGACGACGAATCTTATCTTCCTAAGCAGTAGTGAAGCAGATTTAAACCACCAGTCCTATCTCCCTAAGCAGTAGTGGAGAAGGTCGAATATGGTAGATCCTATCTCCCTAAGCAGTAGTGGAGCAGGTCAAAGATGACAGATCCTATCTCCCTAAGCAGTAGTGGAGCAGGTCGAAGATGGTAGATCCTATCTCCCTAAGTAGTAGTGGAGCAGGTCAAAGATGACAGATCTTATCTCCCTAAGCAGTAGTGGAGCAGATCGAAGACAACGAATCTTATCTTCCTAAGCAGTAGTGAAGCAGATTTAAGCCACCGATCCTATCTCCCTAAGTTTAGTAGAGCAGATTAAAACGATGAATCCTATACCTCTGAAGTTGCAGAGGGTCAAATTATATCCTATCAAACCTTATCTCCCTGAGGTCTCAATGGAGCAGGTTGAGGCAACAAGTCTTATCTCCCTGACGTTGCAGTGGAGTAGACTAAAACCACAAACATCGTCCCCCTGAAGTTGCGGTAAAGAAGATTGAAGCTACAAGTCAGATATTTCTGAAGTGCAGTGGAGTGGATCGAAGCAACAAAACGCAGTGGACTGGAACGAAGTTACTTGAGGAAGAGGAGCATCAAAATAAGTCAAGACTTGGCGAGACCGGGAAAAATTGGTCTTTCTTAGTCTTTACTTTGTTCTCGTTACACGACAACGAGCAAAGAAGTGCAGCTGTACAGACCTTATTTTGCCCGGGCCCATATAAACCCTAGCCCAAACCTACCAACCCAAAAAAATTTACCGACCCAATTACAATAACAGACCCACAACCTAAAACTCAAAAGCCAAAATGGCCCAAATTGTTTTGAAATTTTCAGAATGCCAGAAACCCTAGGGTTTTTGGCGCTGTTCCCTTGCCTCGAGCCGTTGCTACCCATGTGCGCCAAGACCACGCCGAGGTGTGCCACCACCACCGCACCTTGCACCAATCTGACAAGTTGACTTCACGAACTCGCAACACATGAAAACAAAGAAGGACAAATGAACAAAAAACAAAAACAAGAAAAAGAAACAGATAGGACCTTGTAATTTCGGCTATAAAGCCATTTTTCTAAAACGATTGTAAGGGGGGATGTTTCTTTAATGTTCTTTTCTTTTCTTTCGACAGAAGCCTATAATATTG
Source organism: Gossypium raimondii (assembly GCF_025698545.1). Lineage (NCBI taxonomy): Eukaryota > Viridiplantae > Streptophyta > Magnoliopsida > Malvales > Malvaceae > Gossypium > Gossypium raimondii. The sequence goes on along the minus strand of NC_068568.1, from coordinate 40,337,797 downwards.
TAAAAAGGGGAGGAGAAAGACGAATGTAAAAGAAAATATTGAGAAAATCATTACAAAAAAATACAGAAAGATCGAAAGAGGTGTTTTCCCCGATTTAACTGCGTTTCTTTCTTCAATATTTTTTCATTTTTCATATTTGTTTGCGAAGCAAAATAAAATAGACAGGGGAGGGGAGTCTTACCTTCTCGAAACTCGTCGCCGGACCTCGCTCACTTCGTCGGCATCGAAGTTGAAGAGGGGCTACTTCTTTTATAGCGGAGAGAAGGCAACTTTAGCCTTTCAGTTTTGTTTAAGGGAACGAGAGTGTCTGCTGAGGGTTAGGGTTTGTTAGAACCATTTTTTATTTCAAAACGGCGCCGTTTAGCCCCCATGACCCGCGCGCGACCCGACCCGCTCCAGGGGGGATCCGCGCGTTTTCATGAAATGGGCTATTTGCGCCTTCGATCCATCCTCGTTTTCTATTTATTTCGATTTTGAACTTTTGCTTATTTATTTATTTTATAAATTCGGCCCTTAAATTTAGCTTCTGTTTCGATTTGGTCCTTAGACCATATGCTACCCTTCGGTTAAAACACAGCGTATTGAGACTGGGAAATATTTCCTCGCGAGTCCCTCATGCTTTGAACGCGCTTTACTTCCGGCCCTTACAATCTTATTTTATGTATTTGCAACTTAAGACCCCAAATATTATTTTGAAATTCAATTTAGTCTTTCACATTTTGTCTTTTTTATATTTCATTTAATATTGATATGTTTAATGTTATTTATTATTATTATTATTTATTCTATTACATTTTTATATTTCATTCGAATCTTGTTTTATATATATATATATATATATATATATATATACACACATACTTACATATTTTTAATTTATATATATGAACGTATTATATATTTTATACTTTATAATTTATATATATACATATATACATGCATATATACATGTTTTATATCTTTATATGTTTTATAATTTATACACACAAATATATATCTACATATATATCTTCTTCTTTTTATAAATATATATATAACTATTTTATATTCTTCATATTTTGAAATGTACCCTTTTATATATATATTTTATATATACATACATCATTTATATGTTTTACAATTTATAGGTATGCATATACACATATATATACATATTTACGTATATCCTTGTTGTCTTGTTTTTATATTTTATAATTTTCACATACATATATGTACATGTTCATACTTTTAAAATACTTTGTTCATGTTCATTTTATTTATTTATTCACGTTTTCACTATTATTTTTAAAAGACTGTTTCAATCTAATTTGTTCATATGTTTGTTGTTCTACATGTTATTAATTTGTCCTCTTTGTCCATTCATTTTTATTGTTGTTGCTTGTAACCCCCTTTTTTTTACTATCACATTCAATATTGCTTTGTACGCATATTAATCTCATGTCTCATTTCCATCATTTCGGGTTAGATTAATTTGTCTCGAAGCATAAGTTTCAACTTTTTAAATAAGCAAATTTTTGTGTTTAGATTTGAGAAGATCGAGCCCTAACGTATTGGGTTCCGATTTTCTTCATTGAATTTAAATAATCGATAATGCCCTTTAATCAAAAAGCTCGTTATCGGGAATTCAATACGTTGTGTCCTAACGCATTGGATATGACACGTTATTTTCCCGAGATGATAGTTTTTTTCTAAGAAGCAATAAAGGCAATATTTTGCATTTGGAAATTCGAGGAAACGTGCCCTAATGTGCTGGTTTCGATTTTTCTCGTTCGACCAAATAGCCAAATATCCTCATAAATTTCAATCTATGCCATTCGAGTTTTTTAAGGATCGTACTTTAAATATCTTTAAAGTTTTCAGTTTTCGACACTAAGACATTAGGTAATCAACTAGGTACCAATTTTGGGCGTATCGAGGGTGCTAATCCTTCCTCGTGCGTAACCGACTCCCGAACCTATTTTTCTGAATTTCGTGGATCAAAACCGTTGTTTTAATAAAATCAAATTGTTTCTTAAAACAACCACTTTTCAAGGTGACCCGATCACACCTTATCAAAAAGGATTGGTGGTGACTCCCGTTTTTTTCTTTTTCATTTTCAAATCTAAGTCGACCCCGTTGTCATCAAAAAAATGGTGTCAACAATACACATATCCTCTTTATTACTATTGCACAAGATAGGAATCGAAACTTGTTATCGATATCGTTTTCCATTGTTGAGGTAAAGAACATGGAGTCGGGAAAATTTTTCCTAGAGAACTTACAGAGGTATATTGTCACTTAAGACAACATTAGCATCATTTTTTATAAATCAAATGGGTTAATTGCTGCAATTTGGCATTCGGGTGTTCTGTGGAGATTCATTTATTACATTAAGCATATTGTGGCGAACTTCCACAAGGAATTCAAAAATGCGGATTGGCGCAAACAAGTTGTGAAGATGGGTAATTATTCGTCTCATTTTTTTCAGATGTTTAGAGTTTGTGAAACGACATTGGTTTAAACGGAGATTGGCTGGCCTTGAAACTGATATGGAAGGTCAAATGAATGCTACATTATATAAGTGGTTTGGGAGTATAGAGCCCTAACAATGGGCTCAAAGTTTCAATAACGGTTCGCGATATGGTCATATAACCTCCAACCTATAGAGGCCATTAAGGCAGAATTGAGGATTACATGACATACCTTAATTGTATCTGTATTCTCAGCTACTTTCTACCAAATGGTCATACTAATGTCGAGAATGAGGCTCAAACAAGTAAATCAAATAAATGTAGGGTTCGTGCATGTCGAGGAGGTTAGGAAGGTAATGGCGGTCAAAAATCGAAGAGCGAGGACCATGAACATTCAATTATATTCTCAACATTTCGAAACTTTTTGTATGATAGACCGTCGATTGTCTATCGGATATCCCGCCTAGGTCATACGAAGTTAATCTCCTAAACAGGCAATGCAACTGTGGGAAATTCCAGGCACTTCATTACCAATGTGCGCATGTCGTTGCAGCATGCATTAATACCTTTATCAATGTCGAAAAATATATCTATGAGGTATACACACTGAAATGCATGTTATGTATTTAGGGAAACAAGTTCCCAACCATGCGGGATGTGTCAACGTGGGATGTTCTTCCGCCGACTTTCGAGTTGGTCCCAGACTACAGTCTCCGTAGGAAGCTCAAAGGTCGTCCGCATGTCACTCGAATAAGAAATGACATGGACATAAGGGAGAGGGTCGACACTAAACATTATGGTGTGTGCAGATCAATATGTCATAATCGAAGCAAATGTCCGCATCGAAACTACCACTCAGGAGAGTCGCGTCGGTCGATTAGAATGTAAATTATGTATTAAATTTCTATTCTTGTATCAACTTCAATTATTTACATATATTTGCATGAACTTGATTGTCACATATATTTGCATGAACTTGTAAAATATCTAAATGAACTTTATGGGCACATATATTTGCATTAACTTGTTTTAAACATTTCATTAACATGAGATAAAATTTAGCTCGAAATAAAATATGTCAAACTTTAAATAAAATGAACATTACAATAATTCAAAAGATTTGAATTAAAACCATCAAAATCTATGGTTTGACGGGGTTATACGTGGGGTGTATCATTATGGTGGCCTTCTTTCACGTTGTGGTGCTCCTAACGGTCAATGTTCATCTCACTCGAACCGACATTCTCATCACCCATAGGCGATCCCCGGGGTCTACTGAGCAAACTCAAAAATTCATCAGTTACAAACTTTTACTTGGGAGGGGTGTAGTACTCGGGTGGCGATGGGTTAAATATGTCAAACATCATTGGTGAGCTCAGTTGTTGATAGGAACTATAACCACCCATCTCCAGGTGTATTCCGTAACCCTAGTACTTCGGGGCAAAACTGTAACCCCTCATCTCTAGATGATAAGAACTACTGGTCGAGTGTGTGTATGATAATAAAAGTGTGGGCTCGGGCTCGAGTTTGAGTGGTGGAAGAGGAGATGGCTAATAAGGACGGTTTTGTAGGGGACCTCGTCGTTCAATGTGTGGAGGGACTACCATCAATTAGCCACCATATAAGTAGGGCAATCTATTTCGCATGTACCATTGTTGGTAATCCCTCGAAGGAGTGAAATCAGGAAAACATGATTCTAAATAAGGCATTTTCTCCAACCAGGCGTTCCACAACACAATATATGGTTGATGCTCTAATGCTCAATTCTTTGCATGTTTCCCTTCTTGTCAATTCTTTGAACATTTTTGCCCAATTGTATAGGAACGTACGGAATATGTTGACGATACCCGAATTGATGAAACAGCTGATCCCCGGCTTACCACTCAACCATTTAAAAATTAATCATAGGTGCGTTAACATACCACACAATTGTATGAGCTCTAGTCGACGGAAGGAATGTCCAGCGCGATATACGACATCCACAGGAACTGCACAATTGAACACATGATTAAAATACTAATTACATGGCATTAATGTAATTTATTTTTTTGAAAATAAATTACCTCATCCCTGGCGTATGCCTCGATCATTGTCGGTATACAATAAATGTTTCTGACTTCCCGATATTTAGAAAAGTATACCATCTAAAAATGTAAACCAAACTCGTTAAAACATATTTTCATTTAAAAAATCTTGATCCAAATTTAAAATTTTTTTATTCACAAGTGGGAACACATGTACTTGATAACCCACTAATGCTAGAAATGGCATCTTGTATAGCGCCCAAGATTTTAGCAGTATCAAGCAGCCACCTATATCTTTTGTTCTGTGCTTTGTCCTCCAATAAAGCTCATGATATAGTGTTACTAGTATTGCCGAACCCCAGCTGTAGGAATGGGCACCTTGCAAATTAGTCAGTAAGGGAAGGTACATCAAGTGGACTATATTATTATTGGAATCCGGCATAAGTACCCCATAAAAACTATAGTATATAGGCCCAAGCAGCTTGTATCTTCTCTATCTCAATCGCATAATCCGATAATATTTCAAAATTTGTCTTCAACCATAAAAATTTTAAACCCATAAATTTATCGGTACCATCACCGGGAGAGCATCCAAGCAAGTCATAGTAGAGCGTAGTAAGATTTGCTATGTGGCTTGAATCAGTTACCGCATCACCATCCACCGGAAACCCTAATTGCATTGTGGCATCCTCCAGTGTGATGGTGCATTCCCCATACGGTAAATAAAAGGTGTGTGTCTCTAGACGCTAACGCTCAACTAGTGCCGATATTAAGTCACCCTTCAACTCAAACACACAGATTAATACCGCTAATCCAAATCTCACTCATTTAGGTAGGGTATAATTCGTACGTCCGATCAGTAGCTCGGACCATGGCCACACTGCCTCAACATGCGGTACGCACCCTAGTCATATTAAATTACAAAATTGGTTAAGATCTCACAATTAAATAGAAAATTACGTGCAACTATGCCCAAAAATATGTGCAACATTAGAACATTCTCTTATCGGTAAATGGATCATCCTAGCTATGTGATCTTCTACAGTAATTAAAGAACGCATATCGATATCTGCACAAACAATTAAAATTGTAGTCATCGACTTAACAAATAAACAATATAAAAAATCATGACAACAATTTTTTTTTCGAAGCTCATTTTCGTAATCAACAAAAATCTAATTACTCAAACAAATATATAATGTTGACTTTTATATTTTAAAAGATACTGATTATTATTAAAATAAAAAATGCACTAGTTAAACCAATCTTAATATTAATTTCAACACAAACAAAATTCTTACAATTCTACTAAAATAAACATGCAATACCAAACCTATCTTTAAAAAATACACTACAAAATAAAATAAACATACATACACTACAAAATTGGCATACACCATTCTATTTTTAAAAAAATATACTATTACAAATAACTAAACTAGCACAATTCTAAATTTTTTCAAAGTTAACATATTATTACGAAAAAAAAACTTTTAACACAATTCTAAACTATTAATAATTATACTATTAGAAAAAAATACATACCTCTTTTTTGGGAGACCTTCTGCTGGGGAGGAGGATGAACTCTCCAAGTATTTGTAATATAAAAAAATCAAAGATGCAAAATAATTAGTACTAATCATTAACACAAATATCATACCTTAATACTAAACTTCTACTAATATAACATACTTTTCTTTTGATTTTCGAGGAGGGGTAATAAGTACGAACTTTTTAACAAAATAACATATTTTAATAATACTAAATTACTATTAAAACAACTAATTATACTTAAAAAACCAAAAAAATAATTTTTGATCGTTTCAGAAGTATAAAATATAGCATAGATTTGGTGTTGGATATTGGTGCCTCCAGTTGATCATGCGGCACCCAAAAAAATTTTTTTTTAAAAAAAAAACTGATAATGGCTTCAATCATCGGTGGCAGGGGAGAGGGGTGCCGCCGATTGGTCAGGCGGCACTGATTTTATACTGTTGAATTTGCCTAAATTGGTAAATATTAGGGCCCTTATCCTATTTCAGTATATATTTAATTATTTTATATTATTTGGGTAAAAACCCCTCTCTTTTTTTTATTTAGGCACTCAACTTTTTGAAATCAAATATTTTAGTTACTCTCCAATTAGGTGCCGTCAGATAAGTGACATAAAGATGACACAACCTTTTTTTATTGGTCTAATAACAAATTTAGCCCTTCAATGTTTACACATTTTATCAATTTTATCCTAAATCTAAAAATTCAACAAATTTAGTCCTCAATGTTTACAAAACTTGTCAATTTAGTTCTAATTCTAAAATTTTAAAAAAGGAAAATATTTAAAAGAAATTATCTTTGCATAGAAATTATGAAAATGAGTTTAAAATCTAAAAAAATCGTACTAAAATAAAAATACAAAAAAAAGATAAAAATATATCAAATGATTGAAAGAAATGAAAAATAGATTGATGTTAGAGAGAGATGAAGTTGGACATCTCAATGGAGTATGGAATCAACAAAGTTCTCCCTTAGTTTAGTTCAGCTCGTATTTTCATTTCTTAGGCTAGATTTTCTAAGACTTTGGGCGTTTGGTCGACGTATTTGTGTCATAGGTCGAGGATCAAAACTCGTGACGATTGCACACGAAATGTCCCCTGGAGGTCAATTGATTAAATGGGGCTCATTCAACCCACTTGAATTGGCACAATTCATGGAACACATGGAGAAGCCCATTTACTTGAAACCTTAGTGGCTAGTGAAACACTCCAATAGAACTAGAGTTACCAGGGTAGTTGATGTAACTCGATTTGTACCGTTGGATCTAAGGGAGCTCAACTATAAAAAGAAGTCTTCCTCCTCATTTGTAATCACTTAGTTGTAATCCTTCATAGTAATTGAATATTATTGAGAACATTTACTCAAAAAATTGGCGTGTTTTGCTTTCTGGTGGCTTTTTTGTTCTTTTATTGCTTCTTTCTCTTTGAGTTCCTTCCGCTTTATTTTCGGTACCTTGATGAATTCCCATTGTGAATTCTCACTTTTTGAAAACTAGGTTGACTTAGACACATTTGAAGTGAAGAAATCGCCTATGATCACAAGGATTGCGAGGCTAAAGTTTTAGCCCAATGACAGTTGGTATCTAGGCTAAGGTTTGAAGGCGTCGATTGAGATGACAAAAGGAGTAGATGATTAGATTGAGCCAATAGAGACCCGTGGAGGGCCAAGAAAGCTAGCCGATCAAAGGACATGATGTCGACTTTGGAAAATTGAGTAGTCAATCTCAAGGAATCCATGAGGGATGTGAGGGAGACACTCAAGGTAGTCGATGAACATATCGGTGGGCTGGACTCAATGAAGGAACAATTCAAGGAATTTGTGATAGAGTCTCTCAATTCTAATGTGAAAGTGATGCAAATGGTACTCAATTCCACTACGGATAAGTTGAAATTGAAGGATAATACTCTCGAGGTCATGGTAACGACTTTGAAGGAATAGATCAATATTTGCAAAGTTGCTTTGGGTAATAAGATGTTGGCTATGACACCCAAGCATAAGGTGGATGTTGTTGGATCTGGTGCATTAAGTGTAGTATTTTCAACTATATATGTAATGACCCAAAATTCACAGGCATCGGAAAAGTATAATATCGGGCATCCGTCTTAGTAATTTGAGTTCGAAAATAAGTATTAGAAATATTTACTAGACTAGTTGTGTGTTTAATTAGGTTTTAGATAGGTGAATTTATCTTAATTAAGAGTAATTAGCAAAAAAGATTAAATTACAATAGAAGTGAAAGTTTAATTATAGATTAAAATAAAATAAAGGGATTAAATAGGAATTATGCCAATTGCCAAACTTGAGGCGACATAAGATTTTTATGCGTTAAAATATGTTATTAAATTATTATTATTATTATTATTATTATATTGTGAAATAAATAAGATTGTGACAAATGTATGGCAATAAAATTAGTACATGCGTAAAACATGTATTTAAACACTTGTATTATAATGGTATATTTTCTTAAATTTTAAGTAAAGGTATTTATATATTATATGTGAAATTATTATATTATATTAATAAAAATATCTATATTAGTTAAATGTTAAAATAATATAAAGTAAATAATAAAAAGAAATAAAAAGAAAACAAAAGAAAAAGAGAGAAGAAAGAAACAGAGGCATTCGAAACAGAGCAGGAAAAACAAAGAAAGAAAAGAAAAAGGAAAAACTAAAGGTTTAAGGTTTAAAGCTTTGATTGGTAAGTCAATTGAGCCCTTTTTATTTAGTTTTGATGATTTAGAAGCTTTAAAACAAAGTTTTGATGGAATTAAGTTGATATTTTGTAAGTTCATAGGTTTTTAAGCATGGTTCATGTTGAATAAATTGTTGAATTAGGGATTTAATTGAATGAATTTTAAGTTAGAATTGATAAAGGGATTAAACGTAAAAGAAACTATAAGTTTTATGTTTTAGGGACTAAATTGAGGGAAATTCGAAATTAGGAAAATATGCTGAAATTTTAATAGTTACATTTGAGTTTGGATGAAATTTGAATAGAAATAGAGTGTAAATTGAATTAGGAAAGTAAGTGAACTTAGTTAGGATTAAATTGAGAATAAGGAAGAAATTGAATAGAAATTTAATTATTTATCATAATTAGTGCTGAAATTAATAGTGTAAATTATTATTATTTTCGTAGCTAGCAAAGAACTAGAAGCATCGGCACGGAAGGGAAAAGAGAAGATTATCGAGGAGTAAACTCGAGAAAATCACGGTTTGTATTAGTATAATTCAAGTTATTTATTATTAAATGTTAAATTTTAATTTATGTGTTTGGTAAATGAAATGTGAGGTAAGTATTAGTATTAGTATTAGTATTAGTATTAGTATTAGTATTAGTATTAGTATTAGTATTAGTATTAGTATTAGTATTAGTATTAGTATTAGTATTATTATTATTATTATTATTATTATTATTATTATTATTAAGATGAGTGGGAATTAAATTGAATAGTTGATATGGATTAATATTTGAATTGTTTGTTGATTGAAAGCGAGAAGTGAATTTGAATCGAATTGTGACTGATATTAAATTGAATGGAAATGTATTGAGTTGTGAAAATGTGTGAATTTGTGGATTAATTATTGATTGAAAGGTGGAAAAATGATTGAATTGAAAATGTGAGAAATTGTAATTGAATTGGGGTTATATGTGATTTAAATACCCTGTTAACTAGTCGGGCTGGGTCGGATATAGTTGGCATACCATAGGATTGGAAGAGTTTAGGGATAGATCGACCTCGAGTCGATGAGACACTGGGTGTCACTATATTTCTTCGGATAGATTCGATGAGGTACTAGGTACCAACTTTCTTCGGCTTTGCCGATGAGACACTGGGTGTCAACTATAGCTTCGAACTATCTGATGAGGCACTGGGTGCCATACTGGAGTGTTTGGTTGGATTCGTGTATCCGCCAAAGTCCGAGTTTTGTTAATAGGGTAAATAATGAAATGATAAACTGAATGAGTTGATCAATCGAGCTATTGAAATAAAATGAAAAGTTGAATTGTGAATTGAAATATGATATGAGATTGAGAAATGAATCTAAGGTTCATGATGTGTTCAAAGCTCAAATTGTGGATATATGATATTAATTGATAAATTGTTATTGTTGTATTATGAAATTTGAGTTTAAACTTGTATGTATGCTTTGTGCATGATATGTTTGATGATTATGTTTTATTGTTATGATTATAATTTGAATTATGGTAATACTACTGAGTTCGAACACTCAGCGTACGGTTGTTTCCGCGCATAGGTCGATAGAAGTCAAAGGTTCCGGTTCAGCATCCAGATCAATCCCGACTCCAGCATAAAGATTTTGGTGATGTTTTCTTCCTTAAGTGAAGGTGGCATGTACATAAGGATTATAGTGGTTATTTTGGTATGTTATATAGTTTTGTTGTAAAGTAAGATATTAGGTGAAATAATAGAAACTGTTTATGGCATTAATAGTGAACTAAAATGGTTTGAATAGTTTTACGAGATGATTAGAAATGATAATAGGGTTTTTATTAATTAAGTTATTAAGACATTATGTCACGTAAGATTTAAGTATATTTAAGCATATAAATGCCTTAGTTGAAATATTGGAATTGGGTTGGTTGTGTTTTGAAATTTGCGAGGATTTTATATAAAATAAGCAGAAATACTGTCGAAATTTAAAAAAAAAATTGGAATACTCGAACAAGTTCCGTTTTACTTTTAATATATGTTTTGGGCTTCAAGAGTCCATTATAGGAATTTAATTATTAGATTATACTATGAACATTATTTTAATTATGAATTATTAGTAAGTTATCTAGGTCCGGTAATGCCTCGTAACCCTATTCCGATGACGGTTTGGGGCTAAGGGGTGTTACAATATACACTTGTATTTTTTTCGATCAGATTATTTAATAAATAATTCATGGATTACATTAATATTCTTTCTATAATGTCCTTATGTAGTTTTTGCATGTAAAGCAAAATAAAAGCAAATATTGACTCATTAGTTGTTTGATATTTAAACTAACACTAAGTGGTATTACGTGGTCAAATCGTAATATAGAAAGACAACCTTATATTAGTAGACGAACTTAAACATGTCCTTAGTCTAACTGAAAATAAGAAAACCGATTGAAAGACTAATATGTCATCTATCAAGTCCAATTTGAGAAATGCCTTGTCTTAGGCAATGGAATAGATGACTCTCAGAAGATAGAGACATAGATGTTACTAACTGGATTGATAGTAAATCAAACTAGACCTAAGTAGAATAGATCATGTATCCATTTATGGATTTATTCACTTGTGACGTTCATAGTGTGGCATGCCTTAGTCTTGAGTGAATGGTGGACTATGTATGCATGACTTGTACACTTTGATGTAAGTAAAAGCCTGAGTTTAAATAGATAATGAACCAAAAGCTAGTGCATTAGGTATATGACTTCTGCACTATACAGCATCATTCATAATAGTGGAATTCATAGCCCTAGATATGGGTAAATGATATCCTCTCATTGGCATCACATGATAGATGAAAAGTAAACGTAGTCACGAGTCATTTGTCTTTGTGATGAATGACTTGATTAATATTAGATAGTAATTGACTTTTCTTGAATAAAGATGTCATGGTTACTGAGATAAAATATTATCATATTGGGAGAGCAGATTTATCCTAAAAAGATTAATGATATCCTATGAGGGTAACACACTTATGAAAAGGTCATTGGATGAGCACTAATCGAGTTACTTTCATAATAGTATGTCATTAGGGAGAGCTCAATCACGGTACTATAATGGAATGACTTCGTAACTAAATGAGTTTTTAATTAATAGGTAAAAATATGGAACTTAATTATAAATTATTTAATCCCTAATCACATATGTTCGCTCGATCCTGACGCTAGCTCGTTGAAACCAGAAATGAACTACATGTTGAATCAAATGAACATAAATAGACTTTCCAGCAACAGATAGTCCCCAGTAAACTATATCCTTGTTACATCATTTAAGGAGGACTTCTCATTTATAAGATAGACCTTAGCGGACTCCTTAATGCTAGATAGTCCTAATGGACATTCTCTTCTTTCTTTAGTCATTGGAGAACTTTACTGAATGGTTAGACCTTGGCGGATATTCCACGTAAGATAGTCCTAAGCGGACTTTCCTTTTCTGGTGACTTGTTTGCCAAGAAACACTTAGAATTAGAATCTGGAGAATCGTCTCACTTCTCATAACCAATGTTGGCTTGTTTGTTATATTTGATGGACTCTTAATGACAGATACCTATTTGCAAATATGCTAAAAGAAAACCCTTTTTTCCACATATATCCGCGTGTACGACGTTTTCACATATTCTTCTTGCCTTTACATCTTGCTAAAGCTTCTTATCTGCAACTTTCCAATGCTCCCTTACGCGCCATAATCCTTTATGACAAACTTTTCATCACGTGAATCATATAATGCTTTACACGTACATGCCCTAACAGGCTTCCCTATTTACTATTTTGGCGGGCTTCAATTTTCCTATGGCCGAACTTGTCCTCTACTAAATCATGCCATGGTTAGTAGTAAACTTTCGAATCAGAAGAGTTAGTAGACCATTTTCATGGTGTCGCTCCGTAGAGCCAATAGATCATTTCTATAATACTGCTCTGTAGAGCCAGTAAGTCATTTTCATAATGTCGCTCCATAGAACCAGTAGATCATTTCCAATCAAACCTCATTAAATCCTTCTGGTTAATTGAAATACCTACGTGTTCACCCGCAAGGCGAGGCCATTATCATATTCAGTAACAACAATTTCGATTCAATCCGTTCATTCCTTCATCCCGCAAAAATAATTCCCTCCGTACTCTACATTTTATAATTAGACATATCTCACATATTATTACAAATAGTAATAATTATTCATACTATATCATGGAGTACGCCACATAACAATTCATCAATACACAACCCTATCATGCAATCAACGAACATACTTGCAAACATTCATGTAGTTGCATAGTTTTATGCATACATAACTTTCTCAGTCAACCACAATCATATACAGCCATAGAACTCAAACTGAACTCAAAACAGAACATACAAGCAACACAACAACCAGATTAACACCCCAAGTAGTGGAGTACAAAAACTCACATCTTGGTTAGTAACTCATCAAATTCTCATCGTTCCAGACTCAAACCTCGCGATCATTGCCCCACGCAGAGATTTCCTCAACTTTCTCTTCTTAGGAGAAACCAAAGAAGATAATGTTGAAGAGAAGAAAATGAAACAAAAATGAGAAGAATTTTTCCTGTAGAATAACCCTTCACACACACACACATATATATAACCTTTCACGCATGGTCACCAAAGTCTCAAATAAATCATCTATCGATAATCATTCTGTTTCCCATCAAGGAACCAGTCGGTTCCAACTTAACTGAACCAGAATTGAGACCTAACTATTTACCATTCAACCACTAAAATTTCTAGATTTTTTAGTAGAGTTCGTCGAACCTACTATCTCTTTCAATTAACTCTAAAATCTTCCTTAATTTTTAGACCTTAATGAAAACTGGGAATGACAATACTGGCACACAAGGTGCATCATCGAATAAACTGAAACAAATATGTTGACACGTGCATCATCAAATGAACCAAAGCAAATACACTAGCACGTAAATGCATCATCAAATTAACCAAGATAAATATACTGGCATGTATGTGCATCATTGGATGAACCAAAGTAATTATACTAGCATGTAAGTGCATCGTCGGATGAACTGAAGTAATTATACTGGCACGCAAGTGCATCATCAGATAAATTGAAGCAATTGTATTGGCATGTAAGTTCATCATCGGATGAACTGAAGCAAGTACATCATCGGATGAACCGAAGTAATTATATTGGCACGTAAGTGTATCATTAGATGAACCGAAGCAATTCTACTAGCACATCTAGTGCATCATCGATGAACTGAAGCAAATATATTGAAAAGTAAGTGCATCACCGGATGAACTGAAGTAAATATATTGGCACGTACTTGCATCATCAGCTAAATTGAAGTATAAACCCCTACAGTTATAAGGTAACCAATTTCCAATTTCATCACATAGTTCAATTCACATTCCATCATTCTCAATTTATCATTAATTCACCATTCCTGTACAACATATAACATGTTTTAATTCAATTTCATACCAGGTACCACATATTAATTGAATCATGTTATTTTTTATTTTATTCAATTGACTCATCTATCTCGATAAACTATATCAATCACCACAATTTAACTCATACAAGCATTATATACCCACAATTTAACTCATACAAATCGAAACTCGTGTCACTCGTCGTCGGCTCTTTCCTTTCCTTTCCCTCTCGACGGCCCAGCGTCGTCTTTAAGTACAAAAAGTTTATTCAACAATAACACAATATCAAATTTCATATCAAATTACATTCAATTACAAAGGCAAACATATTTTGTAATTTATTCAATTTAGTCCTTAAACTCAAGAAAAGCACAACTTTCGATTTAAAGCTTCGGATTAAAATCCAATTTCACATATTCTCATTAGAGATCCTCTATTTTCTATTCCTACCAAAATTTCATAATAGTTTTGCATTTTATTCAATTTGATTCCTAATGTACAAAACTATAAATTAAACTTTACAATTTAGTCATTTTCATAATCTAAGCTTAATTTCTATCAAATTCACACAAATTTCATCCATTTATCAACAATGAAAACTTTTAAAAACTTTAACAGTTTCACAAATTGGTACATTGGCTAGCTAAATCAAGCCCCCATGATTCAATTTCTATAAAAATCAAAGAAAAATGGCTAGACTTACTTGAATTTGGTAGTCGAATGTCCAAGGGTTTTCAAGCTTTCTTGTTTTCTTTTTCTCTGGTTTCCACGGTTGAAGATGAAGATGATAACATCTTCTCTTTCTTTCCATTATGTTTTATTATTTATACTTAAATTAACATATTTTAATTTTAATTAATTAACATAAATCTTTAATTAGTTTAAGTTAATGGTATCCACCATCAAGTCCCACTATCATATATTTTAATTTGATTTGTTTAATATTTTAATCCTTTAGATAATTGCTATCTAAGTCTCCAAGTCTTTTCTTAATTAAAATCTATAATGATTAAAATTTTGTAATTTAGTCCCTAGGCCTTAATTAACCACAATTTTGGCTAAATTACTTAATTGAATTTCAATTCATCTATACACTAACTCCATAAATATCTTTATTTAATATTTACAAACTCAGGTTTACGAAAACAAGGAGTCGAAACCTCCTTTTACGATACCATTAGAAATCTGGGTTATTACATATACTATATGTAAAACATCCACACTAAATAATATTTCCAATATAAATTCTTAAGAAATGATCAAAATACCCTTATGTGACCTCTTTTTCCATTGTTTAATTTCTTCTCAATTCCAAATCTTTTCCAATTTGGTCCCAAAAATTATTTTATCACATCAATATATATTCCAACTTATTCTTATTCCAATTAATCAATAAATAACTCATATTTCTCATTTTGGTTAAATTTTCACTTAAGTCCTCAAATTTTTAGAATTTATAATTAGTCATTTTGCCACGATCTCATTTCAAAAATTCTTTTCATTGTTTCCCATATCTAAAATCAACTTTGCTTCTTTAATCATTTTTATCTAACTCATTTTCCATTTTTTTTCGCAAATTCACTATATCCGATCTCAGAATAATGCTATGTTCTTATAAAAAATTTTGGGGTGTTACAACATAAACTCTTAAAGAAATTGTAAAACTTGGAACTTGCAAAAATTAAAAATTAAACATAATCAAATAGAAAAGGCAGAGAAGGGACCTCAACATTCTTCAACTGGGCTTTCACAACTCCTTGCAATTGAAAAGTGCTTTTATAAAAGTGTTGTGAAAAAGTGGTGTAGAAAAATGTGGTTTATTAATTTTAAGTGTTCTATATGTTATCAAAAATTGCCATGGGAAGTTAAAATGACTATTTTAGCCAAGATGTTAATAGATTAATTTAAATGATATTTAAAAAATTAATATAATAGTAAATAAATATAAAAAAGTTAAATACTTTTTAAATAATTAATATAAATTACTTGTTAAATTTTAAATTAAAAATAAAAAATATATTTTGCTAAAGTGTTGATTAATTATTTATGGATACATCAAAATTCATTAAAGATGTAGCAATACTTGTTAATATAACACTAATTTCACGTAATGACTACTGTCTCACCAATTGTTAAATATTTAATATAAAATTCAAAAAGGAAATAAGTGAGCAGCAAACGTGCATGTCGTTAGAAGCATGACCAAACTTGAAACCAGAAGCCAGAAGCTGCTATATACAAGCTTTTCTGTCAAACACATTATGTTTTTTATTGCTGCTGCTGTGTAAAAATGCTTTTGCTATGAAGAACGACCCTAAGATTAAATCCTTCTTCGGGACATCTTATTGTTGAGAGAAAGAATTAACCCATTTTGCAAGTAGAGGCTTAGGTGGCAGTTTCGCTTCCATTTTCTTTCGCACTTTGGGACCTTTCTTGGTGACATTTTTTATTATGGGACTTTGTGTCGATTAGCTCCCACGCTCTCTGTCAATCTTCCCTCACCACTTTCGGATACTACCTTGTGACTGAGCCCAAACAAGTTAGACTGTCTCTCCAATATAGTCCTAGACGGGTTAGAATCGTTAGGCCTAGAAGGAGCTGTCTGTTGGGTCTTGACCACCTGTTCATTATCACTGTCCATGGTCTGAATATTTGGCCCAATATTCTCCTTTCCACTAAATACCCCGTTCTACCCGATTGTTTTTAAGGGCTAGATGAGGTGCTTTTAAAAAGTGTTTTGAAAAAATAATTTTAAGACTTGAGTATTTAGTATTACTCTAAAAAAATATTTTTGAGAAATAAAATATTTATTTTAGACATTATATTATCAAGTAATAAATATGTATTTAAATAATGTTTAAATTAATTAATATTATTATATTTTAGTAAGAATATAAAAATAATATATTATAACTTGTTGTTAATATTTTAATATATGAAATATAAATTTTAAATATTTTAAGAAATAAATACTAATTATTTATAAAATTTAATTAGAATATATAAACTATATTTTAAATAATTAAATGTAACCATTTGTAATTAGATATTAAGAAATTTGTATTATTTTAAAAATAATTTTTATTTTAATTAATAATTTTAACACATTTGTAATTAAACACCAAGAAAAAAAATACCATGTTTTTAAGGGTAAAAGTAATTAAGCACCAAATGTGCTTTTGGTGGAGGAAAAGTTAAAATTTTAGTTTATCCTTTTCAAAAGTATTTTTTTAAAGAGTTTTTAAAAAGCTAAAAATTTCAACTAAAAGCAGCTTTTTAGTACAACTTTTTTTAAAAAAAAACTTTTCAAGCTAAAAGTGTTTTTTTTAAGCAATACTAAACAAGGCTTAAGAAGCACTTTTGAGATAAAAAAAAACTTTTTGGCCAAAATTTTTAGTTTGAAAAGCACTTTTTCTCTAAAAAAAGTATATTATTTAACAATGGTTTTATCTCAAAAATATTTCTTAAAAGTAATGTTAAATTGACACCTCGTGCAAGAATCTTACCTTCTATAGCAGCAATAGTCTCTAACGGTATTACCTCCTTATTTATCTTCCTTAACTACCAACCAAGATCTCAATGGAGATTTTGAAGATTTGCCAATATCTATAATTACCTCTTTGCCCCTGACAATTTCCTTTTTTGATATCTTTGGCTCCCTCCGTAACCTACATCCAATAGCCAAAGGACAAGTTTTCCGGAGATGGCTCTGCACTTGTAGAGACTCTTTCACCACCTTCTTCATCTGGGGAAGACTCTTTATCCACTGATGAATTATTAGATCATCCATCATTGAGATATCTATAAAAACACAAATCACTAATAAACTCTCATATTCCAAATTGGAAAACACCATGCATGAGATTAGTGGTTTATTTTTATTTGAATAAAATCTAAAAGATTGTCAATTAATTCTTTTATGGCACATACTTAATGATTTATGTTATTTAATTAATAATATCATTTCATACCTTTTAGAGAATATATTTATTTCATACAACAATATTTAGTTTTAATGTAGATTCACAACTAAGTGACTGAAAATAAAATTTATATAACAAATATATTTACAAAATAAATGAGGTTTTGGTTGAAATGGTATTTACAATTATTAAAATTTATAATGTTTTAAATTTTCAAATCTCAATGTGTAATTTTTTTATTTTGGGATAATTTCATATTTGGTACTTATACTTTAATAGAATATCCAATGTGTAACCTATATTTTAAAAATGTCTAATGTGACACTGGAACTATCAATTTGTGTGTTATTTGATACATGTACTTATACTTTGAAATTGTCTAATGTGGTATATGAACCAATAAATCAATGGAGTTAATACCTTTAGTAAATGCTAAACCAAAGAATGAAAATTTGATTAAATGCTAAAGTTACATATTTTATGTAATTAAATTGGTTAATTTATGAGAGTGCACCACTAATTTTTCCATGTTTTTGTTGAATTTTGTGCAGGGGTGCAATTTGGGGCTAAATAGAAGAAAAAGAAAACAATTAGGCTAGATTGAAGAAAGGAGCAAAGAAGGAGGGCCAAAGCAGAATTTTTCCAAGATTAATTAGCTGAAATTTTTGTTGACTTAGTGGGAGATTATGTAGGGATTTTTAATATTTTATTCCTTGATTTTCTATACTAGTTGGCTCTTAATTTAGCAAAGCCACTAGTATAAATAGTGGACTACTTTTGTTCATTTTTATCATCAAGTCTTGAATCAAGTCATTAATCAAGTTTTTAATTACCAAGTTTTTTTATTAAACTCATTTTCAGCTTTAGGCCGAAATTAGCCTCGTTAAAACCCGTGAGTTACAAACCCGAGCAATTTAACTCCTAAAATTCCAGTACTTATTACTTCTCCGGATTAAGAGTATGATTTTGTCAACTCACAAAGTCAGATCAACATTAAGTCAAAAAAGACGTCGTTTGATTTAGTGTGGTTAGACGTACAGTTGGAATTCTGAAAGGAACGTTTCTAATCGGTTTTCTGTGAACACAATGGCGTGCCAAGTGGAGATTGTTGTTTGGTTCCGTCAAGGGAAGTAGTAACCGGATTTAAATGTCCCACGCTGTTGAGGGTATTGGTTCGAGCTAGGCTCTTCTAGAACGCAAAGTTGCCGGAGTTCTAAATCACGAACGTTTCGTGGTTATTCGATCGGTAAGGGTTAGTTATTGGACGTTCCATAACTAATTTACACAAGGAAGAGTTGGTGTCCGAGGCGTCCTTGGTAACTATAACTAGCTTATTGGAAAAGAGGAGTTCATCTAATTTCGAGGATCGGTTCAAAGACGAGGAAAATTCGTGCCTAAAACTGAGCTTATTCTAATTAATTTTTCTTCATATTTATTTAACTGTTTTTATTATTATGTTTTCAACTTTTACTTTTTACGTTATTTTTCTGTTTATTTCAAGTCTTCAAATTTCATCCCCCCGAACTTCTTGGGCACGACAACTGCCCCGACATAAATCTGGCCAAGAGAGTAACAATTTACAGTAAACCCAGTCTCTGAGGGATCAACCCTACTCCCTATACTGCATAATTTACAATTTAAGGCGTAGGTTTATATTGGTGGATTTGACACCCATCAAAATTCAACACCTGATTTTTTTTCTTCAAATTATCAATTTCACGTGGATAATACAACACTATGTGAAAAGGTAAATAAAACAAAAATTGAAATAGAACTAAATTAAATTAAATAACAAATAGCCAAACCTAAACAACATAAGTTTAACTTAAAAACATACAATTTTTAACTCAAAATTTCTTTGATTTTTAAAGCCTTAATTTTTCCAAATTTTTTAAATTTATACAAGCCAAAATTTCTCAAAATTTACCTTTCTTGCTTGACTTTTTAAGCTTGAATGGGAGGTTGAATAACTTGATTTCAACTAGCATTTCCTTTCTTTCTTTCTTTTTTATCTTTTCACATAATATTATATATTTCATGTGGAATTGATGATTTGGAAAAAAATCCATGTGTCAAACTTTCTTTGGTTAGTTTAGCATTTACTATAAGTGTTAATTCTAGGTGTCATAATAATACATGATTGATAGTTCAAGTACCACATTGGACATTTTACGAAAGTATGTATCAAATGATACACAAATTGATAATTCAAGTACCACATTTAACATTTTTAAAGTATAAATACTACATTGGATATTTTATGAAAGTACAAGTACCAAATAATAAACAAATTCATAGTTTATGTGTCACATTTAACATTTTCCAAGTACATATATTACATTAAATATTTTATAACAGTACATGTACCAAATGTTACATTATCCCTTTTATTTTTTATTTTTTTGAAACAATGGCTGGACATCTTTATTGAAGCAATACGGTAATGTTTTACAAACGAAAATAAAAATTATAAAAGAAATACAAACCCTAGGACTTGAAAAGAAAACATCAAAAGGAAAACATAGATTCCAGCTGCACTAAAGCTTTCCTTGTCTAAAAATTAGAATACTAAGAAACTAAAAAGCTCCCAAATTCACCTCTGTCCACATCTATTGTTAGTTGTAGACTATGGCAGAAGCATCTGACAATAAACAAGTAGATGGTAAGTACCCTATTCGTTGAGATCCATTCCAATCCTCCGTCTTCCGCCACCATCACCCTCAGGCCTGACCTATTCACCACATCACCTCCGTCAACACTTTTTCGCCGTTTGTCTTCTTCAAGAAGATCACGAAAGGGCCTCCTCTATTGACTAGCATCTTGTCAAAGGGGATATCTATACGCATCAATCAGTTGTCTCGTGCAAACCAACATTTTTACATTGATACGTATAAAGCTCTTTTGATACCACACGTCTCCTGTAATAAATGAATGATGAGAGACCCAAGCTTCGGCAAGATCCACCACCATCTGTTCACCCCTAATCTGCCATTGTTCTTCTCCAAGATGATAGCATCTAATTCGTGTCCATTCCTCGATCCAGTAGCAACATCCTCACGATTTGAAGTCCACCTGACCCACCACGACGCTTAACGACAAGGCTTCTCCTGTAACTTATCCCCCCTATCGTCCAACGCTGCCTCTCGCCAGCTTTTCTCTGTCTGTCTTTTTTCACCACAGTTTCTCCTTCCCTTTCTCTCCTCTGTGAAGAAGCCTTAGATTTTCTCGGCCTATCTCGCTCCTTCCTTCACTTTCTCTGGAAAAATGGTAGTCACTCTTCTCCTGAACTCCTTTTTTACTTCACTATTTTTGAATTATTCAATCTTTTTCTTTCAATTTCTTTTGATATTTTTTAAATGATTTTCGATCTTACTAATTAGGTAAATTTTCATGAAATTAGATTCAATACTACTCCAATAAAGAGTTCTATTACGTCTTGTTTAGTTCACATGATCTATTTTCAATGTTTGATTCGATCTTCAGACTAACCGTTTGACCGGTTCGTGTTTTATTTTTAAGCATTGAAATTTTTTTTCTTTTAATCTCTTATTGCGGTTTGATCATTTCGCATTTTCTATTTACTTTATACTTAAATTTTGCCCTATTCATATTTAAGTATATATGATAAAACTTAGAAAGATTGAGTATACTCATGTCTAACACATTCTGTATTCGACTCTTACCTTCAAGTCCAGGTAATATTTATAAGGTTTGTTAAGCTAATGGGAAAATACATTTTGCTTATACTTCTGAACGATGTGATTCACTCTATTAAACGGACAAGATTACATTTTCATGCCAAAATATGATTTACATGTGTTACTTAGGATGCAATTGTCAAAGTATATTAAGTTGTTTCTAAGTTTCCTTTTTCATAGGAGAGTCTTTGGAGAGCCATATTCCATCTTTACCTAAGTATGTGTTCGATACGGGTGTCAAATGGTATTCTTTCATGAAAAATGAAGAGTCTGAGAAATATAGTTTTACATTCATTAAGGCTTAACTATAAAATTGGCCCTCAAACTAGACCACTTTTCCCACTTTTTTTCCTTAAATGTTAATTTCGTTTCATTTTGCCCAAAAAGTAGACATCCAGTAAGAGTGTGCCATGTGGCATGTTCTTATTGGTTGATATTGTGTTTTTGGGTAGAATGAGACTAAATTGATAATTTAGGTATCACTTTTTGCGAAAAAATTAAGCACCCAAGTAGAAAAAGAGATATAGTTTGATGGTAAATTTTGCTTTTAAGTCTTCCGTTAATTATGATATGTAAAAATTGTCACTGGCTCATTCTTAGTGATTTGGAAGCTCTTTTATCATATTCGATCTTTGAGTAGTTTTCTGGCTAACTTTTAGTTGATTTATAGAGATCTTTGTGCATGTTTTGCAGGCAAATGCAGCTTCAGGAATGGTCGTACATGATGATTGCGAGCTGAAGTTCTTAGAATTGAAGGCTAAACGGACTTATCACTTCATAGTTTTCAAGATTGAGGAAAAGCATAAGCAAGTTATTGTGGAAAAGCTCGGCGAACCTACTGATAGATATGAGGCTTTCACCTCTAGCCTTCCGGCTGATGAGTGTCGATATGCAGTCTACGACTTTGATTTTGTGACTGATGAGAACTGCCAGAAAAGCAGAATTATCTTCATTGCCTGGTAACATGAAGTGTGAATGGAATTGTAATATTTGTCACCTGTTCCGGTCATCAATCTCACTTGCGCATCTATTTGTTTTATGTAATGAAGGTCTCCAGACACATCGAAAGTAAGAAGCAAGATGGTTTATGCAAGCTCGAAGGACCGGTTCAAAAGGGAGTTGAACGGCATCCAGGTAGAATTGCAAGCTACTGATCCGACCGAGATGGGTCTTGATGTCATAAGGAGCCGTGCCACTTAAAAATGTAATATGTATAGCAATTTGGAACTTGCTTTGATATTTGATTATAGTCTTGTGTTATGTGGGGTCAGTGTTGTCGTTGAATACCTTCGTTCGATGTATTTATGCTAACGTAAAGTTAGTTAACTTTATTTGATTTTACAATCTTGAATAATACTTTGACAACTTGACCATAAGATTTAACAATATGATATTTTTTAGTCACTATTTAGCTTTTAAATTATTTTTTCACTTTGGTATTTATTTTTCTTTTATTTTTAAATTATTCTTTCACTGTAATTTTTAATCCAAAAGTTAATGTTATTTTTCATGTCATCAATGATGAAATTCTTGACTATGGCTGTCTGTTGAGTAAATGTTGATTGGTGGTGATGTTGACTGCATCCGTCCCTTGCCTAAATTGATCGGTGAATTTTCAAATTTTTTTGATGAATTACAAGTTAAAATTCGAACAACAAATATGACTAGCGCGACTCAAATTCAGGTCACACTTGAGGCGGTGAATAATTTATTTTTTTTATTTTTATTTATAAAGCAAGGTACATCCGTATTTTAGAAGAAAAAATAGTTTCGAATGAATTATCATTTTAACAAGTGGCATTGTTATTTGATTTGACACAAGCTTTTATTTATAATCACTCAACCATGAAATCGAAATAAAAGCATGATTAAATGTACATTATCTTAAATATTGCAAAAATAAAAGTACAATTGTTTTAAAACTCAAATGGCTTTAGTTGAATTATTCTTAGCCATTATATTTTTGAATTTCAAATTTCAATCTTAATGCAAACGACAATTGTAAAATTTATTAACTGATTTTTGTGAGTAATATATAAAAATAATAAGTTGACATAACATTACACATTCAAAAATATGTTTGACGATCAAATTTTGAAAATAACATAATTTCATTTAATGAATTTAATAGTTACCATTTGGTTAAGACTAAAGTTTTCAAATTATAAAAGTACAGAGATGAAAATGACCAAATTAAAGTACATGTGCTAAATTCACAACTTATGCAAAGTATAGAGTCTAATAGCACAATTTAGCCTAAAATTTATGACTCAACCAAACTTTAAATTTAGAAAATTCTATATAAAATTCTTCAAAATAAAATCTAAAATATTTTTTTAAGATTTAACATATATGAAAAATAAAAAATTATAATTCAATGGAATCCAATAATGATTAAGAAATAGAATAAACCGCAAAAATTAGATAATTACATGCTTCCTTCTTTAGTGTTTGGCTCTCATTTCTTTTGTGTTTTCCTTGCTTTTTTAACATTATAAGACAATGGTCAAATTTTAGTTTTGATCCTATATTGTGCTAAAACTTGAGATTTAATCTATATACTTTATTTTTTACATAATTTAGTCCATTTACTTTTATAATGTTAAAGAGTTAATATTGTAAATTATTTCAATCAAAATGTTAACGTCAAATTTTTTAAGAACATTATTCCAACAACAAAAATTATCGACAATTGAGCTAGCTAAGGATATTTCGTATGGGAGGAATATTGACTAGGTAGATAAGAGTGCGATGAAAATCGCCTTGGATATACTAGTGGGGCAAAAAACCAATATGAAGCCTGTTGAGTCATTAAAGGGGCTACCACCTAAGAGAGAGGTGGGTTGTGCATCAAACTTCGGAGTAAAAGTAGTGATGCAAATTGGATAGTTGGAGCAAATAAATGCTATGAGCGAGGTGCATCTCAAACACTTTGGTAGTGTTTTACATTTTAACTTACCTTTGGCTTGGCAAAGACATAGAGGTCCTTTTAAAGATCTGAAGTGGGTAAGCCAGGGACTTACAAACCAGAGTTAGTAGCAAGACACAAGGTAAACTCGATGTTCAATGTGGGCATGCCTAAGCCTATTTGTGTAGATCAAAAGGATCTCAATCAGAGCAAGTCACAATGGGGGCGAGTAAGAGCAGTGACCTCTTATGATCGAGATGTACAAGAGAAAAATATAGTTCGAGTTAAGTGACGACAAAGACATAAGCCAAATCAAATGTTTTGAGGTGCGAAACTACCCAATAGAGAGACTAGTTGGGAATCAGTCGAGGCATCAAGACTATTCCAAGATGATTCAAATTAGTGTCATTCTGAGGATGCGACAAGGGCATTGCGAGAATGGATTAGGGAGATTGTCAAGGGCCACGGATCAATGCCCATGACCAATGCGCATGGAAAGTCTCATGGAGGTCAACAGATAAAATTGGGCTCATTCGACTTGCTTGAACTGGCTCAATTTGTGGAACATATGTAGAAACCATCTACTTGGATCCTGGTTGAGTTGAAACACTCTAGTAAATTGTATTTTATCAGGATAGTTATTGTAAAATCCTAAAGGATAAACATATATAGAATTTAAATCCTTTAAGACTCTCTTAATGTAGATGGGAACTAATCTTAGAGATTTTCCCATTTATTTGTAATCATTTCATTCTTTCTGAGTTAATATATTCAGAGCATTTACTCAAATACTTTGTGTGCACTCTCTTTTTGTGGCTTTCTTTGTTCGTAGCTTCTTCCTTTTCAGAGTTTTCTTCCACTTTGCTTTGGTGCTTTAGAGAATTTCTACAAGAATTCTCAATTTTTAAGAGTTAGGTTTACTTAGGCACATTTGAAGCGAAAAAATTGCCTAAGGCCACACGGATTGTGAGACGAAAGGTCTAGCCATATGACACTTTTCCAATGTAATGTCAGCTTAGTTAGTCACATCTATATTTCTATATTCTAGGAGTCATCCGTTTGGATGCTCAAGACTAAGCATCTCCCCAATTGGACTTGATAGATGACATATTAGTCTTTCAATCAGTTTGCTCATTTCCGATTAAACTACATGTTTAGGTTCTTCTACTAATATAACTTGTCTTTTTGTATTACGATCCGACTACGTAATACCATTTAATATTAGTTAAATATTAGATAAGCAATGAGCTAATCTTTGCTTCTATTTTTTCTTGCATACAAAAACCATTGAGGACAATATACAATGGGTATTAATGTAACTAATGGATATTATTATTAAACCAATTTGTTCGAAAAATACAAGTGTACATAGATGAAAATACTATACTTAGGACACCAGATCTAATATTTTTTATAATTGAATTATTGAACATAGCTAAAGATGACGTCATGTCGTCTCGAGAGAAAGGAAAGACGAGAGTCGTAGATGAGTGACAAAAATACGATTTGTACTTTTATGATTTGAGTTCAATATATGTATATACATTATATATTACAAATTGATTGTTTGAGGTAAGTATTTTCCATGTCTCATAATTCAGTTGGCATATGATGATTTAGAATGTTAGGAATTGAATTAAGTTGAGCATAGCATAAATGAGTATGATATGAACTATGATAAATGAATATGAACATATATATATTGATTCATTAGTTACGCTATTAACTGTCTCAGGCAGAGTCGGGTATAGTTAGTATGCCATAAGATTACTGTACGAAATATACTTCGTTTTATACTGATGAAGCATGAAGCTTATGTTATACTTCGAACATTTGTTGAGGTGAAAAGCACGTTTTACTTCGATTATACTGACGAGGAGCAAAGCACAATTTATACTTCGAACGTTCTGATAAGGCACTAAGTGCCGAATTAGTGTGGTGATTGGATGATCTGTGTATCTGTCTTAAGTCTGTGTCTGATTAATAGGGATTATAAAGCATGAACTTTGTTAAATGATAGTTGTTATGAAATGTTAATGAAAATGGTATACCATTAAATATATATATGAAATATGACAAACGAAAGCATGTGAAAGATCATTCGAAATGGTTAACATGAGCCCTGAGGGCCAATATTGATATGGAATTAATTAATAGATTTGGAAATGAAATGAAATGAGAAAAAGAAATGAGATTGAGACATGTTGTGACATCTATGAGAATATGGTATGATGATAGAATGTATAAGATTGTATATATGAATGTGATATGTTAAATGAAGTTTGATATAAGTTGTGGTACATGAGACATGATATATTAGATGATGATGTTGAAAGCTAAATTGTGTTTTGAATGTATCTCTTGACATGTTACTTTGATTATAATATTGACTTGAATCATGAAAGTACCACTAAGCTTTATCACTCAACATACGGTTTGTTTATTCCATGCGCAAGTTCCCATAAATCTCAAGATTTCGAGGAGTGAATAAGCATCCAAATCGTAGCTCTCGACTCAGCAATGTTTGTATAGTTTCTTTTTGTTTTCAATACAAGGCATGCACCTAAGGTTGAGTCGTTTTGTATCATGAATGGTCATTTTGGTACTTTGGATAGCATATGTTAAATTGAATATAAGCAAATGAAATTGCTTAAGGCATATTTATAGTAGTAAAAGGCTTAAATAAATTTAGATATGTAATTGAACAAAGAACCTTAGGATATGTTAAAACTTTTGTTTATTGGAGATTTAGGTCTTGAAACTTCTTTCGAGCTTTGTTCTAAGCTTTTATGAATTCTAATGATATTTCTCATTCCATTTGAGTATTTTTTTTCTACAATGCTTAGAATTATTTATAACCCCTTCCTAACCCTTAAATAGGAAGATAATGCGCTTTAGCGTACTCGAACTCACGTCATTCTGCACTGGCAACAATGCCGATGCCAACTGAACTTAAGAATCAACTTACGACATTTGAGCATTTTTAACTATATGATTAAGTTTATTTATAATTTGTATGCTTTATATGAAAACTTTATTGAAAATATTTGTTGCTTGATTTTGTAAAGTGCAAATAAACAAATGAAAAATTATAAATTTATAGGAATTACAATTGTAATTAAGGAAATTAAAGTGAAATTGCATTGTTAATGTCTTATGAAATTGTCAAGGAAAATTGCTAAAGAAAATTACCATAGAGCTTGACATTTAACATATCAAACATTTATAAAACATCCATGCAAGCAATATTATAAGCAATTATGATAAAGAAAAATAACATTTCAATGTTTCATAATAGCTTGACAGTTTGCTATAAAGTTATTTTTGTTCATAAATGTTGTTTATTGATTTATAATTAATATTCAAATTTAGTTTTATAAACTAATTAATGAAAATAGATATTATTTAAATGTGAAAATATTTATGTTTTGTTTGTTAAAAAACTATTTTTGGATATTAATTTTAGTAATTTTTTAAACAGTAAAAATATTTTACACAAATTTAATCAAATATTTGAAAATATAATTTCTAGAAATCATCGTTCCAACATGAAATGTTAAACAACATTTCTCAATCCATTTAATTTTTTAATTATATTAAATTCTTTTATAGTTGATATATATTATAAGATTCAATCCATTTTATCATTTATATATTATAAAATATCGAAAATATTTTTATAACTAAATTTAAATAAAAATATTCTCACAGATTTACTCCTAGTCTAAATTTTAATTGTAATTTTTTTCTAATTAATATTAAAAATAATTTAAATAAAAGTTTGAACAAATTATAATAGAGATTAAAAATAAGTAGGAGAATGGAGTATATCTTTTATTGAAAAATAATTTTTAAAAAATAAAATAAAATAAAATTTGAGCTCGAATCATAAATTTCGAATAAAGCTAGATTACATCCTAATGACACATATTTTTAAAGGAAATTTATCAAATAGGGTAAGATATTTTCATGTGTCTTAAGAGAATTAAAATAAATGATCATATTTTAAACTTTGCTTGTAAATTAAAAAAAAAACAGGATGCTAACTTATTTTTAAATATATTAAAAATAAAGTAATTTACAAATACTAACTCGTTTTAAAATATATTTAAAATTTACAAATTCTAATTAAAAACACTAAACTCTTATTTTAATATATAAAATGGAGTTTGAATTTATCAAAAAAGAAATGTTTGAATTAACCAAAACCAAACATTAATCAATTTAATCCTATGTAAAAAACAAACCCTCAACGTTTGGGGGTTTTTGGTTTTATGCCCTTAACCTTTTTATCTTTTAATTGACACCTTCAACGTTACAATTTTTTTTAAAATTAGTCCACTTTTAACAGTCAACGTGAGTTTATCGTTAATTAAACTGTAGATCAACATAGTAGCCCATGTGGCATGCCACATAAGTGCACAACATCATATATGATGTCATCTATTTAACTTTTTTTTTTTCATTTTGTTTCCATTTTCTTTCTTCTTTCCTCTTTCTCTCTTACCCTCTACTTCTAGCCATTTATTTATTTTATTAGGTTTTGACCGATTGACTCTGTGTTTATCTCTAATTTTTTTGTGAGTTTCTTCATTTTTTAAAACCCAATTTCAAAAACTGATTAGAACTTAAAATAAACCAACAAAATAAACAAAATTTGATCACTAAATAATTGGTTTTTGAAAACCCAGTAATAGAAACTAAATTAAAGTGGGCTGATTTCTGAAAAAATCGTAATGGAATAAAAATATTCAGAGCACAAAACCAAAAACTCCCAAACGTTGAGGGTTTTTTTTACAATTATGCCAGAAAAAAACCACAAGAAAATAGAAAAAGAGGTTGCCAGCTCATAACACAATTCCAATTCCAATTCCAGAAATAAAACAAAGGTTTAGGCTTATACAGTCATACTTACAGCTAATACTCACTTACTTTCATTCTCAAAATCACTTTTTTCCTTAGCCAACTTTAAAGAATTTCCATAATTTTCTCTCTTTCTTTGTTCTCTGTTCAAATGTAGTAACGATTGAATCGAGGAGGAAAAAGAAGATCTTAATTGCTCAAAAAACTCTTTGTTTTTTTTTTTTCTAATTGGAGTTAAGTTTGACAGACGGTTGTGCGTAGATTCGGAGTGCAACCTAAGTCCGATGGCTACAACTTTCAGTCCGGGTCGGAGCCCGGGGGGTTCGAGGCTTCAGTTAGGAGCAGGCAGTGGAGTGTCGAGGCTTAGATCTTCGTCGCTTAAGAAGCCACCGGAGCCGTTGCGTCGTGCGGTGGCAGATTGTCTTTCGTCTTCTTCGCCGGCGGCGGTGGCTGGAGGAGTTAGCTCGCATCACCAAGGGGGTCCTTTGGTTTTTACTGAAGCTTCGAGGACGCTTCGGGTTCGTAATTTTGGTTGGATTTAATTTTTGTTTGTTTGTTTGTTTGTTTGTTTGTTGGTTTGTTTGTTTGATTATTAGATCTCGAATCTTTATTGTTTATCTTTGTCTCCTATGTACTTCGGATTTTTTGAATGCTGTGTGTTGAACAATAAAAGGAAATATATATATATATATATATATATATATATATATAATTCTTTTTAACGTTTATTTAGGTGGCAAAGCATTTAGGAAATTTGATTTGTTATATGAAGCTAGAGATTTTATGTGGTTGAAAAATGGTTATATATTAGTGAAAATTGTGATTTTTCTTCGTAGCTTTGCCTTCGTCGTTCTTTAATTGGCTGGAAATCATATTTGATTAAGAATGAGAATGACCAAATTACTGAAATGTTGCGTTTATAACTAACAGTTGCATTTTGTTATATGCATAAGTTGAACTTGAAATTTGAGTTCTTTTGTAATTTGCTTTTTGCTTTGAGGAATCACAAAGCAGGTAGTCAAAGTAATATCTTGACAGTGTTTCGGCTGAGCAAGTAATTGTTTCTTAGCATTGCTTTACTTACAGTTACAGACTACTTTAATTAATTAAGAATCAACATTAAGTAGAATCTTTATATCTCTATTTTCTAATATAATTTAATTGTAAGTGCCTGTTGCTTAGTCAAAAACTAAGCTGAGTCTACTATGATCTGAGATGAGAGTTCACTTACAATGTGTAGAGGTAGGAAACGGAATATCATAATCTCGTATTGGAACAATGGTAAAGTCCCCCTCCCCCTGTTCCAGGGTTCCAAATGTAACCCTG
Organism: Gossypium raimondii; assembly: GCF_025698545.1. Classification (NCBI taxonomy): domain Eukaryota; kingdom Viridiplantae; phylum Streptophyta; class Magnoliopsida; order Malvales; family Malvaceae; genus Gossypium; species Gossypium raimondii. Next base: position 40,306,917 of record NC_068568.1, on the reverse strand, counting down.
AATTTGCTTTCCTTATTTGAGTCCAACTTGAATCGGCATTGTTATTGTTAAAACACAAGGCTGCTACTGAAGCAAATCTCAGTTCACAATATTACACGTGTAAATGTTGAGAATTTCTTTTTAGAAATATGCACTACATATTGGTATTAGAAGTTCCTTTTGCTTCACATGTGGAGTTTATATGTGAATCTTATGGTATCTTAACGTCATATTTTTTGGAATGTTGATTGAGTGTATGTATATTTCAGTATTTCAGTATTAGGACTTCCTTTTTACCTCAACTTTGGAATTGGTATTTGAACTTATAATATCAGAATGTCTTATATTTAACAATGACAGGACTATCTGGCAGCTCCCTCAACAACTGACCAGGCTTATATCGTTACTTTAGAGCATACAATTGCAGAGAGAGAACGCAGGTAATTCTTTATCTATTACATTACCTCTGTTATTTTATGCCATTTGTCATTCTAATTTATCCCCATTAACCAACTATTCTGCTAAATGATCATATGGTGCCATTATTATTTTTATCCCAGTGAGGATTCTTTATACTTTGAATAGCATACTTTGAACCTCAAAGAGTTTCTGAAAGCAATGAGGTTGTTGACATGTATGGGTGGTAAATAGATTGGAGATATGTTTTAAGGATTTATAGGTAATGCATATTGCTGATTAATGATAGTTTGGTAGTAACTTAAATAGTTCGCACTGATAGAAGGCTTAAAGAGATGGGATTGTTGACATGTATGGTGGAAAAGATGTTGGAGATGCAGATTTTAAGGATTTATAGGTAATGCCTATTGGTCATTAACAATAGTTTGGTGGTAACTTAAATAGTTTGCACCAATAAAAGGCTTAAAAGAATTTTTCTTGATGTGTTGACTGACTATTGAAGGCTTCTGATGCTTCTTGCATATGAGTGTTGACACTGAATTTATGCATTGAGTTTTAGCTGAACATGTCTTGTATGTAATTTATTCTAGAAACACCAATGAATCATGTTTGGATGAAGTATTTGGAAATTTCTTGGAAATGGCCTCAGAAGAATATACTATTTATTCCCATATAATTAAACAACTGAATTGCATATAAATTGAAAAGAAAAGAAAAACATAGAAATAAGAAATGGTACACTATTGTTGTGCTCATTGTTCTCAGGTGCATAATTGTTTCACATTTGATTCCTGATTTGATTATTATTGCTTGTCATGCATAATTACTTACCTTTTCCTTGTAATTTGAGCATTATTCTTGGTGCAGTGTTTGTCTCTCTTTGCTGCTAATCTGAATATAATTTGTGACAGCCCAGCTGTGGTGGGAAGGTGCGTGGCACTCCTGAAGCGGTACCTTTTAAGGTATGTTATTCTTGCTGTGAGCTTGTGTTTTCACTACATTTTATTTGTTGTAGAACAGGAAAGTGTTGGACTGTTTGTTTTGGCATATGATATTGATATGTGTACCAGAATTGACACCTACCAGGTGCTCATAAAATTAGGTTAGTCACTTTGTAAATTAGGACCTGCTGTGGTTTCTATCCAGTTTCAGACTGACTGCAAATATTTATAAAGACCCGAGGTTCTTAGATTTGTAGATTCTATTTTATATTGTTCTTTTGATTTTAGGATTTTGTTGTGTGTTCTATTGGCTGCAGATATAAGCCCAGTGAGGAGACGCTGCTGCAAATAGATCAGTTTTGTGTAAACTTAATTGCTGAATGTGACATTAGTCTAAATCGACGGTTGCCACCTTGGTCTCGATCACTAAATCAACAATCTATTTCATCAACATCAACATCATCTGCAAGTGCTTCGCCTTTGTTGCCTGTATCTAGTTTTGCTTCTGCGGCACTTGTAAAATCGTTAAATTATGTGAGATCCCTATTGGCTAAACATATTCCAAAGCGGTCATTCCAGCCTGCAGCCTTTGCTGGAGCTACCTTGGCTTCAAGACAGTCGCTTCCTACACTTTCATCTTTGTTGAGTAGATCTTTCAATTCCCAGCTATGCCCTGTGAACGGTGGAGAATCTTCAGAGAAGAAAGATGCTACAAATTTATCTGTTTCAAACTTGTCGAACGTTGAGGAAGCTGATGGAATAGAGAATCCTGAATATCTTGCACATGATGTCTTGAAATGGCGCTGGCTTGGGGATCATCAGTCGTCATTATTGTATTCTGAAAGGTAATTGATTTTGTGCATACCTCTATTGCTGAAATAGTTCGTTTTGGCATTATTTTCTCCCCCTATAAGTCACTAGTATGTTTTAGCTATTGATATTTGTTCTTTCATGTGTTCCTTTGCTTCTAAGACAAATTTAACGCTTGAAAAGTCTGTATCAAAAAACAGCGATCGGTCCGCGAATATTCAAGACATGAGAACACATAATTTTGTAGAAGTAGGAGCTGCTGCTTTACTTGTTGGAGACATGGAAGCTAAAATGAAGGGTCAACCATGGAAATATTTTGGCACAGCTGATATGCCTTATCTTGATCAACTCTTACAGCCCTCATCAGTCACAACAATTACCAATTCTGCTGCAGCTCACTCCCACTTGAGAGCAATAACAGCATTAAAACGCAGTAAAGGAGGACCTCGTCAAATATGGCATGCTCTTCACTTCTCTCAAATTATTGCTGTGACAGCTTTATTTTTAGTCTCACTTACCATTATATATTATTCACACCATGCATATGGATCCTTTCAATTTTTATCAGTATGACTGATATGGTTGTGCTGTGCCAAACGTAACTACGTTGCATTTCAATGGCTGGTAAAGGTGGTAAACGGGTAGCTTTAATGCAGTGGTTTCAAGAGACCAGATTTTCAAGTTAAATGTTAAAGAGTTTTCTAGCTGTCAATAAACCTTTTTCTATACCTAACTGTATTATGACTGTTTTTGCTGGGGTTTGGTCAATTTGGTTAAGTTGAATAGCCTGAGACATAGCGAATTAGTTATGCATATTTTAAGTCTTAACTTTGAATAAAGTTGTGTGACAACAATTTGGATTCTTGCATTTGATATTTCTGCAGGGATGATTCTCCAGCAAGCATGTTTCGCCCACGTGCCCGGCCACTTTTCCAGTACCGTCATTACAGGTGTGCAATTTGACATCCTTCAGTTGGTGGTGGTTGTATTTATTTTGAAAGTTCAGTTCACAACATTGATGAGTTGCAAAGTGAAAAGTTTTGGGATGAGCTTTCTGAAATAAGCTTTCCATTAGCTCCAACTACACAAAACATTACCCAATTACACAAATTATTACAACTTTTGTAATGTTTAATTACAGAAAATATTACCTAATTACACAAAACGTTGCTCTATTTCAAAACTATTAGAACTTCCGTAATATTTTGTGTAATATTTTGTGTAACATTAGAGCTCATGGAAAGCTCATATTGAGGAGTTCTTTTTAGAGGTTTCCAGCATATGTTTATTTTGTTTCCTCATAGAATATGTTTGTGTGCTTTAGTGAACAACAACCTCTGCAATTAAATCCTGCTGAGGTATCCGAGGTTATTGCTGCTGTCTGCTCTGAGACATCTTCCAGAAGTGCTAATACCTTGACAGTATCTTCTAGATTAAGTTATAACAGTGGAAAGCAGTCAATGGATGTGGCTGTGAGCGTCCTTATTAAGCTGGTCATTGACATGTATGTTTCTGTTTTTTTCTTTTCTTGGACCTCTTTTGTCCTTTATTTTGGCCATACATTTAACCATCTCTCTCTCTCATGCCCTGCTTATAGACACATTATTAATGCTACAATAGTTGTTCCAGTTACTTTCTGCATATTAGATCTGGTTGGTTGATGGTGCTGATTTTAGCCTGAGGTGCATAAGTTATGTCAAAACCATCCCTGTTTGGAGGGTGGAAAACTTGTTTTTCTTTTATCCTGCAATCACAAACGCATGGTATTATGATGCACTTGGAATTTTGCACTAAATCAATGCTATTTAACAATATTTTTCTATAAAATAATCATTTAGATGTTAACTGGGGTAAACATCCTCTCCAGTACGTAAAATATAGTGATTTCTCTATTTTGTTGAAAGATGATTCACCTTAAAATTAATCTATGGTTCAAATTTAATTTAATGATTTTAAATTGAATATGAAGATAAATGAAAATTAATTGAAAAAGACAATACTATTTGAAGAAATATTAACCCAAGATTTAGTTGAAAGCGCAATAATCACCTTTGGATAAGTAGTGGAAATCTCCGGTACTTTTAAAAGTATTGCTGAGTTTTCTTTCCCAGAAATCTGATCCATTACAAGAGTAGGTTATTATAAGTATCACCAAGGGGTTGGTCCTGAATTTCAATTTTTATAAATCTTTCTTTTTTTCCTTTCTATTCATTTAAATATGGGGGTGGATGAGTAAAATAGCAGACTGCTTAAAGTGAATAAGTAAAAAAACTTTAGTGATTGATTTTGTTTCATTTTCTTCCTATGCTTGTTTTTATCTTTTAAGTTTCTATCTGGTGACTAGTATGGAGGCGGTTGTTGAAAATTCTGTTTTTAGGTATGTCTTGGATTCTGGAGTTGCTGCTCCCCTTACTCTGTCTATGCTTGAGGTTTGTGTCAATTACATTTTCAATTCTTTATTGTTTAAGCATTTGTAGAGCATCTCTTAATTCTTACCTTTTTACAATGAAATTTCTTGCAGGAAATGCTTAGTTCTCCAAGAGCAGCTTGTAGGGTGCGTGCTTTTGATTTAATTATAAACCTTGCAGTCCATGCTCACTTGTTGGAGCCAATGGTAAATGATGACAAATCTGCAATTGAAGAAGAGTATGCTCAAGAATTGCTTCTAAATAGTGAAGATCAGTTTACCATGCAAGGGATAAGAAAAATAGATTCTGCCAAGAAGTTGGGCAACTCCTCAGCCATTGATAAATTTGAATCTTGGATTTTAAACATTTTATATGAGATGCTTCTTCTTCTTGTTCAGGTACAGGCAGTCTTTGAACTGAATATTGTGTGCTTTGGCTGCTTGGATTTAATGAATGTCCCATCCATGCACCTTTTTTTTTTATAAAAAAAAAAGAAAGAGAAAAAAATTACTATTACCATGCTTTTGTATTTATCCTCAGTATTCTTTATGGTCTCATGCCCTTAATACCTGTTGCAGACTGTAGAGAAGGAAGAATCTGTCTGGGCTTCTGCTCTAAGCTGCTTACTGTTTTTTGTCTGTGATAGAGGCAAAATCCGGAGAAATCGATTAAAAGGACTTGACATTAGGGTGAGTCAGTTTTCCCTGCCTATCTACCATATTGTTTTGCACCTTGAGTTAACCAATGAGAGTGTTCTCTGTGTTTGTGTGTGTATGAAAGTGGAGGAAATTTGGAAGTTCACTTGTGTGTAGTATATGTATTCCATATTTGAAAGCATCTTGTCCTGTAGAAGTGGCAGACTGGCAGTATCCTTAAACATAAAAATGAAAAAAATTGAAACATCCTAGTCGACTTATTGATCTTCCCAATTGATATTAAGGTTAGTATTTGGTACACTTGCAGTGTATTATTTTTATTCCACAAGCAGCCTTAAAAAATTTCCATGTGTCTTTTTTATAAATATTTATTTTATTTTAATATTTTACTATACCCCTATAGGACACTTGTTAACTCCCTGACCCTGCTTGTGGAGTCAAAAAACTCCGCCGGCAGTGTACCCAATATTATTCCTTGATATCATACCACTATTGCTTCTACCATGTTAAACTTCTGGGGCATGCTTTAGCTGAGCCAAGTTCCTCACAAGATAGTTTAAACTCTTTTGGAAGAATTATCTTCTACCGCCTATCTATGCAATATGTAATCTTAGCATTAGAATTCCTCTGGATAATCTTGATGCCACTTTTTTCGGATCATGCATAAGCCATTTTTCTCTCTACATAGTGGTCTTGCATGACTGGAGGCTTGTAGGATTTGCTAGATATGTGATTCATTTCTATCTGTATGGGTTCTGAGAATATTGGGATGGGTATTTGGTATCTCTCACTGGGTAGAGAACCTCATGTCTTGATCAAAAATTGAACATGTTGAATGAGTTTATTGACCCTAGTCAGTTTCCACTTTTTCTTTTGCATTATGCACCCTCAGTTTGGAATAGATATTTGGTTTGCCTCATTGGAAACAGAATCAGTGTCATAAAAAGATTTAAGATGTTTTTTGGAATTGATTAATGGTAAGTTTCACTTTTTTACCCCATTATGCTTCCTGTCCACAATGTCTCTCTCAAAACCATACTACTACTGTCTTCCAATCAAATCTGACTTAATATTTGGTTGGACATCCTTTTGAGGAAATTTTAAGACAGTTACAGTTGTCTGTTTAAAAGGTTTTAGCTTAACATATTGTAACTTAGTATTATTATGGCAATAAATCCGTCTCATTACGATCTCTTCATTTGTGTTTGTCTTTAGGTTGTCAAGGCACTTGTAGAGACTAGCCGGTTTAATTCCTGGGCTGAACTTGTTCACTGCAAGCTTATTTCTATCCTAACAAACATGTTTTATCAAGTACCTGATGAAGCTACTACATCCATCATAAGTGCTGCAAGCTTTCTTGTTGACCAGGTTGACCTGATTGGAGGAATTGATTTCATCTTCATTGAGGTATGCTGATTAGTTTGATATGGTCATTTATAGAAATAAGATCGACTTGCAATGTGCTTGTTTACAAAGTTGTTGAACCTATGAAAGATTGATGATTGTCAAATCACTAATTCCATTATGAGTTTCCAGTACTTCACAAAATATGGAGGTCAATGAAATATGTATGGGTGGTCTTAAATCTTGATCCTTATTTATATTTCCTTTCATTGTATTAATGCTTTCTAAAACTTATCCATATTGATTGAGAAATGTTTTAACATGTATGTTTTCTCTTTTAAATTAACATGTGCAGTATTCATTGGCAACCACAAGAGAAGAAAGAAAACATCTATATTTGGTGCTGTTTGACTATGTTTTGCATCAAATAAATGAAACATGCATATTGACAGGAGCTTCTGAATATAGTCATGATGAGAGTCAGCCCATTGCTATGCTGCTTGCTTTGGCTGATGCACCTGAAGCTTTTTATATTTCAATTAAGCTGGGGGTGGAAGGCATTGGGGAGCTTTTGAGAAGATCAATTTCTGCTGCATTGTCTAGATACCCTAACAGTGAGCGATTAAATATGGTAATGTCTCATGAATATTTTTGCTATTTTCATTAAATATCATTTAATAGTGCAAATTTGGGAAAATTTTATAAGTATGATGAATTTTTAGGTTTAATTAAATGTTTTTTAATGCTTTTTTTAATTGAAATTGATAGCTAATCAGGGGAGGGGGAGATCCTTTTTAGAATTATCATGTTAAATTCTGCCTCTGGCTCTCATCATCTCTACTTGCATTTTGCAGAGTTTTGATAAATTGATAATTGACCTTGTATTGCAAGTATGCTTTCCAATTATTTTTTGTTTTCCTTTGCAGCTGTTGGGAAATATTACAGAGAAATTGGATGCAATAATAAGTTCATTTACTCATTTGGACAAGGAGTTCTTGCATCTGAAACAGATAACTAAATCCAACAAGTTCATGGATGATATTGAGGGTTCATCTGTGCAAAATGGTGCTGGAATGAAAGCAAAGCTTGCTTGGACCATATTGCATTCTCTTCTTCATTCTGATAGAATCTCTTATCGCCAAAATGGATATATCTGGTTGGGAGATCTACTTATTGCTGAAATAAGTGAGTCAAGGAATGGGAGTATATGGTCTAATATCAAGAGCTTGCAGAATAAAATTGCTTATGCCGGTGCTCATGATTTCTGTGATCATTCTGACATACCTTTGTCTATTTGGCTGATGTGTGGTCTTTTGAAGTCAAAAAACAACAATATTAGGTGGGGCTTCTTATTTGTTCTGGAAAGGCTTCTCATGCGGTGCAAGTTTTTGTTAGATGAGAGTGAAATGCAAAAGTCAAGCGATACAGATTTTAGCCCTGATCATAGTGATTCCCGACTTGAGAAAGCAAATGCGGTGATTGACATCATGAGCCGTGCTTTGTCCTTGGTAGCTATAAATGAAACGGACCGCATAAACATTTTAAAGGTATATAATTATAAATTGCTTGGAGAGCTTTAAAACCATCTTACAAAATTTTAGTGAGTTTTTTTTTTTTTCAAATGATAAATAATGTTTAATGAAGGGTAAGAAGATCCATCTTGGATATTTGTTGGAGTAAAATGCCCCTCATGCTCTTCTCTTTTATCTTTGATCAAAATCCTGATTGATTAGCTGATTTTATTGTTAACTTCACTCTCACAAAATTTTAATGATTTTCACCATTATTTATGTATTGTGATTTATATGTAATACCATTTCCTCTTTAGCATCTTTAAGAGTCACTATTCTCATCTCTTTGGTGAACAGATGTGTGACATTCTATTCTCTCAATTGTGCTTGAAAGTTCCCCATTCAACTGTGATGCCATTTGGTGAAGGAGTAAAACAACCTAAAGTTCTCACCCGCACAGATGAAATTAGAAATACTAGTACTTATGAGCGCTTACCTAAACAAGCAAGCTGTAGTTGGGACGAATTGATGGAAGAAACTGATAGCAAATCTGGCTACCACGGTAGTTCTCCAATACATGAGATAGCTTCTATGGCCGCATCACTACTCCAAGGACAAGCCATTGTGCCAATGCAATTAGTTGCACGTGTACCAGCTGCTCTGTTATATTGGCCTTTGATTCAACTTGCAGGTGCTGCAACTGACAACATTGCTCTAGGTGTTGCTGTTGGAAGCAAAGGAAGAGGGAACATACCTGGTGCTACTTCTGATATTCGGGCCACCCTTCTTTTACTTCTAATTGGTAAATGTACTGCAGATCCTAAAGCTTTTCAGGATGTTGGTGGAGAAGATTTTTTCAGGTAAACTCTATTTCTTTGCTCGTAAGAGTGAACTGACAGAAGCTTACCTGATGGTATGCCAGAATTATGCATTCTTTTTTGTTCTTTCTTTCAGGGCACTTTTGGAAGATACTGATTCCAGGGTGGCATATTACTCTTCAGCTTTCCTATTGAAGGTAAGAAAGCTGTATTTTGTGTCCCCATGTATTTCTTATTTTCTTTCTGTTCCTCTTATTTTCCCTCCCACTCGTGGTTATGCTTTTGCACTAAACTGTTCAAGTATGGGAACCTCGCAGAGAATGATGACCGAAAAACCAGAAAAGTACCAACACATGCTACAGAAGCTTGTTTTTAAAGCTCAACAGGTAAGTGAGTCCTCTATTCGGTATAAGTCACTTTATCACAATTAAAAAGCACTTACGTTTGAGAATGTATTCTGCATGAATATGGAAGGTTAGTTTGGTTTCAAATTCCCTATAATGGCATGTTCCACTGGAAAGAAACACTTCCATTACATTTTCCTTGTCTAATTAATTTCAAATTCGATTAAACCTTACGTAAGAAACAATATTTTTGCCAACTACATTTCTACTTGAATCAGTTTCCTTGTTATGTGTATAGATTATGTTGGGGTCAGCCAATCCCTGTGCCAGTCGTTGGTTTGTTTTTGCTGTACTTTTTGTTAGATATCATGACTGCAATATATAGTTCGCTTATGTTCCAGTTGAACATTTTATTAGTGTCCATTTCTTGAAGTGCTGATAGGAAAGGTTGATTATTTATTTTATCCCTTGTTTTCTGTATGCGGTTTACATGCTTTATTGTAACAACTATTAAGTTATCTGTTACTGAAGTCTTTATTCTGTGTGCCTAATCTACAGAGTAACAATGAAAAGCTGCTTGAGAATCCATATCTTCAGATGTGCGGGATTTTTCAGCTGTCAAATGATCTTTAAGCTCAGTCGTAGTTGATGATTCTTTGCCAATTTTAATACACATTCCTGCATACTGCAGTGTTCATTAACCCAACATTCCTTACATTTGGCCTGATTTTTCGAGTCCATTGTTGATGCATGTGATTCTGTAACCTGCATAAGACTGTCTGAAATCATAAGGTAGTTCAAAACTTAAAAGAGCAAAATTTTCAAATTTAGGCTAAGTGTGAGAAATTCCAAGACTGGCTCCCTTACAATTAAAGTTACAAGCTGTGATCAGATGTCAGAAAGACTTCGTACACTGCTACATGTGCTCCTAGATCTGCTATAAAAGTAGAGAAGGTGAGACTTTTAGTGCCTACTTTATTTCCATCTACGAGTCGAGACACTATTTAATGCACTTTTAGACTTTGTAGGTAATATAATGATTGGTGCTAATTTTGAGACCGTAAAATTGCAGGAATTCCCGGAAAAAAAATGGAGTGACTGGAGCTATTAGTTTCATGGCATTGAACACATCTACAGGTATTACCATCTAAGTTTAGTCACTATGAAGTTGTCCATTCATTCATATTCATTCATTTATTTTGTAAGTTTGAGTCAAACAATGCCTTTCCGTCATCATACAGTTATTGCTAAAATATTTAAACCATCCTTTCCTTCCTGCTCCTTAACTTTGGATTTTAGATCAATAGTTGTTTCTCAATTGTTTGGAATATCGGAAATAAAAATTTGAAGACTAGTTCATTTTCAAGTCACTTGAAATAATCCCTGAAATGCACCCTGTGTTGGTTGCTCATTGTAATAATATATATTGATTCATTTTGAACAGTTATTCATGTACTTGACACAAAGCCGAAGAATTTCTGGGCAACTAGAAGAAACTCCTCCTGGTTCATAGTTAGATTATGCATGGCCTTCCTTTTTAACTTCATATGGTTCATGGTTGGCTACTTTTTGAAGGCCATCCTTAGTGATAAAAGAAAACCTCGACTTAACTCAGGAAGGCCTGTCAGCGGACAAAGGATACTTAATTTCCGTTAGATGTAGGACTGAATTTCGACCTTGAACGCTATCCCAGTTGTAGTGAAGGTATCACCTTGGATGTCTGTTTTTAAGGGGCATCTCCATAGTATACCTGTTAAGTGTTTTACATAATTTTGACAATGTAAATATGTGAATTTGGCTCTTATTGTAAAATTTGTTCTGGGAATTTTGCTTCATGTATAAGTTTTGATTGTTCCATTCTATGAGTTGTTTGTATAATAATCTTCACTGCAAATCATTTGTGTAAAATATTTCCTAATCTCTTTGAAGAATTTTAAATTCCTGCATTCTCATCCATCATTTTCATTATTTATTTGTTAAATTATGTGGAATTGTATGTTGGTGTAAAAGAAACTCGAAAATGGTATTAATGGAAATTTGTTTAAATGCTGTCAGGTTATAGTGGCTATTATTGGCATTAATAGTACTAGATTTTGATTTTGACATGAAACTTCTTTTCTTTATTATTTTAAGAAATAACATATTAAAAAGAATTATAATTTTAAAATTAAAAACTTAGAATTTATTTGAATTTGAAGTAACCATGGATAGTTTCCTTAAAAACATTAAGTTGTAGAAGAAAACTTGTTTAAATTATAAAATGGAATAATACTTGGTAGGTAAAATATTAATAAAAGATGTGTGGTAATTTTTAAAATTGTTTGTAGAATAAAAAATGCACTGGTAATACACTATATGGATTATTATTTAATATATTAACAATCATGTTTGAGTAATTGTCATGTATCTTATTTTAATTTTAATCTTTTAAAATATTAATTAAAGACACTTTTTAATAATAAAAATTCTGTCAAATTATTTTAATTAACATGTAAAAATTAAATCATTAATTTTCAAAAGATTTGAGTTTTTAATGATTTACCAGACAAGTTAAAGTCCATATAAATCAACCTTGCGACAAATGATAATTTTTATTTTTAATTTTTGAGAATAACAAATGATAAATCTAAAACAATCCTAAAACTAACATGAAAACTTTTACTTTTGGTTAAAGTATACCATTAACTTTTTCATAAATTTGAATTTCTCTCAATATTTTTATTTTTAAAAATTTAAACCTGTTAAAATTATTTTATTAAATTCAAATTTATTACATCATTTGTTTTAGTTACAAGACTACAAAAAAATTTAGCTCAAAATTTTGCATTAATAAATTTAAAAATGTAACAGTAAACTTGAATTTTGAAATGTAAGAAATAGAAAAATTAAATTCCTGAAATAAAAATATAAAGACAAAATTCTAAATTTATAAAAAGTACATTTAATTACTTTTTTTTTTTTACAAGCAAGAACTTATCCTAGTGAAATCGAGGAAAATAAAAACCACGAGAGAATCTGCACTTTGAACCTTCTTAATGTCAGTGACCATTTTCCAACCATATACCTCTTCTTTTTTCCCCTCAAAAACTAGAGTAATCCAACAATTGAAATAACCTCTTCTGTTTTTTTTCCCCTCAAAAACTAAGAGTAATGGAACAAGCAAAATATCATCATTTAATTCTTGTAGCTTCTAAATGGTACTTGTCCAAATCAGCATCAAGATCTTCTGCAGTTAATTTCTTACCAATTGGTCCATCTCGTTCATGTTCATGTTCATGCCCACGTCCTCGACCAAATCTGCGAAACCATCCCCTTCCAACACCAATCTTTTCTAGATCCCTGTCCCAAGGAACAAACAACATCATGTTTTAGTCTTAACTTAAACAGTATTGGCATACCCTTGCCCAGTTGCCCATGTCCAACTATCATATTTGACTACGAATAACCAAATATGAGTATCAAAATATGAGTCTTCAAGGACTCTTCAAATATAAAGAACAACTTAGTAACAAATTAAATATATACTTACCCATATTCAACATTCACCCAAATCCAAATCCGAACAACATATCATGAAAGCGAGTTTTCCATGAAAATTTCCAATTTTTTGCCAAAACCATCTTTTAGTGCCCATCTCGTCTCTCTGGTTTATTACCTACCATGTTATCTGGCATTCCAAAACTTTTCATTTTTCTTAAAATACTTGCATCTAATACCAATATCCAAAACATACTCAAACATGGATATGGGGGAACAATCCTACAAATACATGGAAAACAACTGACCATATTTCTATCATACACATTCTTGTATCCAACACTCACTCTCGAGTCTGAATAAGATAGGTTGCCTAAGTTTGCACATGGACCAAACAGAACATTCAAGGTACAATTAAGTAGATTCAAGATACCAAGTTAATTGATGAAAAGCAAGACGTATGACAATGATTATCATGCAAATAGCTACAAAAAACCCTTGCAAACCAGACCTTCTAGAGGCCATATTTGGTGCTCTCAGAATGCCGCTTTTGGTCGGAGGGACGGACGCAGACATAACCACATTAGCTCCCACAAGTTCAATTGTCATTGGTTTTCCATCAAGTTGAACATTGTTGTATCGCTTGATAGCTGCCAAAGCATCTGCCTGTCTGAAAAAGACAACTTCTGCAGTTCCCTAAAATAGATACTAAGCATTTTCAGCAGTAGAGAAAAAAAGATCGGGCAGGCTAGAGATCAGCAACTATGAAACATTTCAAAATGGCTTCAAACTTGAACAACAGCAGATACCTTTGATCTTCCACTCTTATCGTAATTAATTGAGTACCTCTTCAAGTCACCAACCTCAGAGAAAAGCACCTACAAATCGAAGAAGCCACTATGACAAAACCAGACAAATAACTATAAATCCTCTAATTTGCAACAAACAGAACAACAACAAAGGTAAACCTTGTTCTCAAAAAGCTGGTTGGGAAGAAAAATAAGCCGCAGGATAGGTACAGTACTTTGCGGAGAGAAGTTTCTAGCAGTATTTCCACTAAAATATGCATAGATAGACCATAAAAAATGGTTTCAATCAATTCAAATTCATATTATCATAAGTCATCTCCTAATCTCAACTCCCATATTCCTCGTTCTGCAGCACCATTTTTATCTTAACTAGCAAACAAACTTCTGAAAGAAGACTGCCAACTGTTCCTTGTACCAGAATAACATTAGAGGAAAGATAATAAAAGAAAGCATAATACATTCAAAAGACAATTGAAGTTTCTAGCAATGTTTCCAGTAAATTAAGAATGGACAGTTTCAAGGAATTCAAATTCATATTTTTGCAACCATCTCCACAAACCTGCCATATAACTGAGTCCCAGTGCATTACTATACTGAACTGTCAGAAATCACTAACACCACCTACATTACTCAGACTTAAAAGCAAGCGTTGGATACAAATATATATCAGAAAAAGCATTGAAGCTTCTAGCCATATTTCCACTAAAATATGCATCGATAGTCTTTAACTGACAGCTTCCATGAATTTAAATTTATATTTATCATAACGATCTTCACAATCTCAAGCACCATACAAGCCAGTCCCCCTGCATTACTTAACCAAACCATCTCAGATTGCAACAAACAACTAAACTGAAATATTAGTATCATAACTAGCAACTTTCACACCCCACTTTCCTTCTGCCCGAACCATACTAGGGAAGTGCTAAAAAAATACTTCGATCGCTCTCATGATCACCTTTATTACAAATTCCACATCACCATGCAACATTGACCTCTACTATTTTTCACAATAAAAACTACTAATCCACATCCAATGATCCTGAATCATATTGTTCTAACAACTAAACTCACAAATCCACAATCACGTTTAACAAAAACATGTTTTCAAGATAACTCATCAGGCCTCCATCACCTAGTAGTCAGACTCCATAGGCAAAACACCCATATTACAGATTCTCCATCACCATGCAATAAGAACCTCTATATAATTTCTCACAACCAAAACAACTACTCTGTTCCGATGATAGCCTAAATCATATTCTTTTAGCAACTAAACACATCAATCCACATTTTTCTTTAGCCAACAACGCATCGCAATTGGAAAAATACAAGAATAAGTACAAGAACATACTAATAATAAGCAAACAAACAATTGAAAAAAGGAAAGAAAAAACAACCTTAATATCCTCATTAGAAACACCGTAATCCAAGTTCGATATATATAGCTTCGCCTCCACATCCAGTGCTCCACTCGAAACCAACTGTCCCTGCCATGCGGGCACCTCCAATTGCATCTGCAGTTGCAGCATTGCTCGCGCGTGAAGAGCACGCGTTAGCAAGCGCGTATAGACTTAACAGTTAAATAAACTTTCATAAATTAGAAGTTAAAACAAGAATGCGTGTGTCTGCGTGTGCGTCTGCGTGTGCGTCTGCGTGTGCGTGCGTGCGTGCGTGCGTGTGTGAGTGAGAGAGAGAGAGAGAGCAAGCATCCCAATATCCAAATAACTGGTTATTTATCAAAGATGTTATCGCAAAATTCACTAAAAAGCTTACATTTTCAATTTCCATCAACGGAATAGATGTAGTAGATGTTGTTTATTTATTGAAAAATAATAATTAAAACTACATATTTTATTTGTTTTTGTCATTGGAGCGTAGGAACTTACTGGTCTGACTGGGTACGGGTTGATTCTTGGCTGGTCGCGGATGGGGCCACGACGATCAGGTCCCGGGGCGGGGGCACGTGGCTTGCGTCGGGAATCACGAGAATGCCCTTCGGATCTGCTTTTATTTCGGATGATGTCGTCGAGAGACATGTCCAGTGAACCGGACATTTTCAGAATTACACGCTGGTTTTGGCTTCTGGGAAATGCTGTTTAGGGTGTGTCGAGGTTTTTTAAGAGTGGAAGCCAGAAGAGTGAAGATTTATGGAGGGGGTGTAGAGAGTGAAGGCAGCCTGAATAGGGTTTTAGGGAGGCACCAAAATCTCGTCCACCCTCTGTTATTTTGGTGACACATGGAATTCAGTAGGCCTTCGGTTTGGGTCCCGCTGTTTTCCTTAGTGCAGCCTATTGGACTGAATTAAAGCAGCCTCTTTTTGGGCTACATTACCGATTCAGTTGGATTAAGAATGCGTTGAGTATTAAATTTGATTCAATTAATTATTAATCCAATGCATTTTTTATTTTGAATTTTTGAATTTTTAATGCGAACTGGTGGATTAATGATCTGATCCTAAAAGCATTGGTAAATAATAAAAAATCTAGTTTAATTTGTCATAATTTAGTCGATGTATATTACAAAAAATTGAAAAGTTACAGCCTGACAAATCTAATCGCAGTTTGCCCATCTGCATCATTCCTGAAGGAGGCTGATCAAATCTATAAAGACCATTTGCAATTGGTGACCTCTTATGGTCTATTCCTTAAATCATGGATGCTCCTAATCATAGTGAGAGGAGTGTTGATGGCATTCACATCCCCCAGTACATCCCAAGTCCCAAGCCAACTTCATCCCACCTGCAATCCCCCATAATTCATCCTGTAAAGGTATACAGGAGCCAATAGTTCTGCTAAAACCAGCAATCCAATTTCTGTCACCCAGCTCCAATGGATTATAAATTGTTGAATTGTCAAGGGCAAGAATTATTATCTAATTCAACTAACTTTTCAGTTTTTATAAATTACGATACAGAATTTTGGCAAATTAAAGTAGTTTCCATAAATAAATAAAATAAAATAAAAAAGAGAAAGAAGAACTTGTCCTCCCCTTCAATCCATGCACCAATCCCCTAAACTCTCATATAGCCTTGGTAAATCTTTCCATATAAATCACTTTGAGAGCATTACCCGTTAGAGTAATGGTTGAATTAGAGGATAAAATAAGGGAGAAAGCCATGTTTTGGGTCTTGAATAATAATTAGAATTAAATACAATGACTAATGAGTAAATTAACCAGAAATCTAATCACACACAAAAGTTCAAAACCCATTATATGATAGAATTTATGGATTGAATTGCAAAGAATTAGAAATATAAAGGGACTACTGCGAGAATTAACCAAACATGTATTTGAGCCGGCATTTGTAATCAGTTTTATTTTAGGGTTTTGAAGAAATCCTTGGGTTTTTTTTATAGGGGTGGGGATGGAGTAATTAAGGGTGTATTCGATTTGGTTTGTGGACAAGTTTTTTATTTTTGAAATCTAAATCGAAATCTTATGGAATAATAATAATAATAATAATAATAATAATAATAATAATAATAATAATAATAATAATAATAGGGTTAAATGAATTAGTCTATATAGATATTGAAATGGTCAATTTATTATTTTATTAGGACTATTCCGATTTTTTTGGGTAAACTGTAAAAATAGTCACTTTTGTTTGCCCCAAATTACATTTTAGTCACTTATGTTTGAAATTTTACGTTTTAGTCACTTACGTTATCGTTTTGGTATGAAGTGGTCACTCTACCATTAAGCTCCGTTACCTCCCTAATGGTAGTCCTACATAGCAATCCAAATGGATTTTAAATGCCAACTTGGATGTCCTACGTGGTAATCTAAATTAAATTTATTTAATTAAAAACTTGTTTTCATTCCAACAACCGGACATCCAAGTTGGCATTTAAAACCCATTTGGGCTACCGTGTAGGACTGTCGTTAGGGAGGTAACGGAGTTTAACGGTAGAGTGATCACTTCGTACCAAAACGATAACGTAAGTGACTAAAACGTAACATTTCAAACATAATTGACTAAAATGTAATTTAAGGCAAACAAAAGTGACTATTTTTTAAGTTTACCCTTTTTTCATTCAGTTTGATTTGGATAAAACGAGTTTCATGTGGAAAAATTGAACTTGAACTGAATTGTGCGATTTGGGTGATAAGACCAACCTGGAATCGAACTAAACAATACAAAACTCGAGTCGAACCAAATACATTGATTCGAACATGTGCTAAACAAGTGTTCAACAAAAATTTTAATCACCACTCCTTACAAAGTCAAGACAAATCTTCTTTTTCATTCATTTCGTGGCATGTAAAAGAAGGGTTGAATTTTATGGTAGTCCTTATATTTATCAATTTGTGCATTTAGTTCATTTACTTTTATTTGTTTAAAATTGGTCTTCTACTTTTTGATTTGCTCATTTTCAATCTCTCCGTTGATTTTTACAGTTAGCTTTGTTAAAAATTTAGCTCTTCAATCTTTACATATGTTATCAATTTGATCCCTACTCTTTTTCCTTATAAAATTTATAAAACTATTTAAATATCAAAATATATATACTAGTTAATTTTTTATAAAATTTTCTAAATGTGTTAACAACTTAATGATACAAAACGCCAAATTTTGGTATCAATAACTAGATTGGAGATTATTATTCAATTAATTACGAATTTATTCTTACGCAATCGAAAAACTTTCTTAATAATAATCTCTTTTTTTTTATTATAAAAATTCATCTCTTTCAACTCTTCCCACTTTCTTCTTTCATATTCCCTCCACTCTCTTGGCTTCCCTTGGTAATCGAAACTAACAAACAAAACATCCACTCCCTCTTTTTTATAAAAGATAGAAACTCAAAAAGGAGAAAGGAAAGAAAGTCTTCATGCCTCTTTTTTTTTTTTTTTGAATGGTTTCCTTCAATTTTCTAGAGGCCCACAACCTTACTGTGGTGCTGCGAGACACCATTTTCATTAAAGGTTATTATCTGATTTTGTGAAAAATATTTTTTTTTTATTTCTTGTTTTTTATTTTCGAAAAAAAATCAAATATTGTATTTAATGAAATAACACCATGCAAATCGAAGGGTAAAATACAAAAAAAGCTAATTTTTTTTTAAATTTATCGAAATAGGCTCGGTATTTTATTATTTACCGGAATGAGCCATTTTCCTCTAAATCGCGTCCACGTCAGCGCGCTTTGCTGACATGTGGATGCGATTTGCTAACACGTCCCCTGACTTCACGCTGACGTGGACGCAATTTAGGGGAAAAGAGCCCATTCCGGTAAATAATAAAATACCGGACCCATTTCGATAATTTTTTAAAAAAAAGTGGTTTTTTTTGGTATTTTGCCCCAAATCGAAAAAGGAAAATAAGTGAAAAGTGATTTTCAGTAAAATATTTTGTATCTATTCAAATGTCCAACTGTTTGCTCTCTTTTATAAATCAAATCCTCACTTCTGAACTTGTTTTTTCATTCTAAAATTTTTCATTTTTTTTAAATTTTTTCTATATTATTTTAAAGTATGTATAATAATCACCTAAATGATATATTGTTAATTTTAAATTATCTCTAATCTAATATTAATCTAACATTTACATTTAGTGTTAATCTAATATTGTTATCCGCACTAAAAAGAAAAAGATAAATAATTGAACCTAATCAAACTTTAAAAGATAAACCTAAAAATTATTTTAAAATTGTAATTACGTATGAATTTGTTGACATGTTAAAACATGTAGAGTAGAAATGCTAATTCAATTATTTCATTAAAATAATTTAACAGTTGATAATAATTAAAATTAAATGATGTAATTTGATTGAATCAAAAGTTTATGATTGATTTGAAAGTTGAAGTTAAATTCGACGGTTTATAATCTAAATTACTTATTGTTGCTAAATGATAATTACAAGTTAAAATCTCCGGGTAGTAAATTTTGGGAATTTTTCTATCTTCAATTTGTTGCCACATATGAGAAAAATTATAATTTTTCAATTTTTCTATATATATAGATATTAATAATTAAAGCAAAATTAAAAAACATGAGTTAAATTGACAAAATTGTAAAAATTAAGGGACTAAATTTGTGATTGCACCTAATTTTGACCGAGTTAATGGAAAAATTAACCAAGAATTGGAAATGAGCAGATCAAAAAGTAAATGAACCAATTTTGAGCAAATAAAAGTAAAAAACTAAATCTGCACGAATTGATAGCTGATCTTAATGATTTCTTTGCTTTAAAAAATATTTTAAAACAGAAATAAATTTTAAAAATTTGATAAGTATATTCTTTTTCCAAAAGTTATAAAAAATAAATTTAAAAACATATATCTAAAATTTCTCAAAAATTGTATAAAAATATAAACAAAATTACAATAAGAATTCTAAAAATATAAATAAATATTAAAAATAAAAAAGTCTACTCCACAATTTCCTTCTTTTAAAACAAAAAACCAAAAACTTTTCAACTACCCCCATAGAAAAAAAGGAAAAACTTCATTCATGAACCACATCCACATACCCATCTCGTCTTTGAAATCAATTTTGTGGGGTTTGTTGTCTGACGAATATTAACCAAAAAAATTTCTTTTTTCTCACTTAGTCTCACAATCAAAACACATCTTCATCTCTATCCCTTTCGCAATAATTCTTCAAAAAAACTAAAATATTGATAAATATATTTACTCAAATTTATTTTTTTATTTTTGGAAAAGGCTTTTTTAATGAAGTTACATTTTATTCATTCAAATTTTTTTT
Source organism: Gossypium raimondii (assembly GCF_025698545.1). Classification (NCBI taxonomy): domain Eukaryota; kingdom Viridiplantae; phylum Streptophyta; class Magnoliopsida; order Malvales; family Malvaceae; genus Gossypium; species Gossypium raimondii. The sequence goes on along the minus strand of NC_068568.1, from coordinate 40,286,689 downwards.
ACAAAATTATGTCTAAAATTAATATTTTATCTACTTAAAACCACTTTTATAAGGCAATGCTAAACACGATCAAAACTTTTCAATAATAATTTTCAAATTTATTTTTAATAACAATATTCAAAAGCATTTTTCAACTTCAATGACAAATTGACCCTAAAGTAAATTTCTACTCAAATTTATTAGTTACATTGAAAAATAATTAACATTTCAATTCCAAAATTCTAGATAAGGACGCTTGCGAAACGGATCGTAAGTTTGTCTAAGTCGCGGATTTGATTTAGGACTCTAGACGAATGAAAGGAAACTTGGAGTTCAACTCAACCTGAATCACATACAGTCCTAGTCAAAATTGAAAAGGTAACAACAAAAATCAAGTAACAATAGAACAAGGAGAAAAAAAAAAGAATTAGGGTTCTTTAAGTGTAACACCCTATTACCCAACCCGATCGTCGGATCCGAGTTATAAGGTATCACATTCGTTTCTGGAGCAACTACAATCGATAATATTCATTTCAATGTCAATATATATATATATATATTTAAATTTAAGTAATTCATGCTAATTAAACAATATATCATTATTTCCAAGCCTTATACAAGCATACGAAGACTCTTTTATTGTAAAGAATACAAAATTTAGAATTGATGTTGCGACTTCAGGGGGTTTCCTTGTTGTGATGTGACTATTGATTTGCCACAGTTCGTTGTGACAAATTAGAGTCTTTTCAACACTGAACGAGATTGTTTTCTAGTCATTTTAGATTAGTTTGTTACGTTTTCCATTTTTAGTACCTTATGATTGTTTTTACCATATTTTGGCTATTGAATGACCTAATGGGCCAATATGGGCCTAAGGAAGGACTAATATATCGATTTAGTGTGTAGGACATTATTTTCAAGCTAAGAATGAGAAGGACAAAGGCAACATCGCGACACCAGCAAGTGGTGTCGCAACACCACACTTTGAAGCCAAGGAAGTCACCCATGAAGTACAGTATCGTGACACCGGTCCAGTGGTGTCGCAACACCGGAGCAACAGGATGCAAAAATAAGTCAAGGGTGTTTTGTTTGCACAACATTTTTTATTCAACTTTAGGGTTTGTAATTGACCTAATTAGGGTAGAACATTTGGCGATAAATATTAATGTTTAACCTAATTTTAGGAGGCTTGACCGATTGGCCGTTTTAGATTAGATTTTTAGGATTTTGTTTTCAGTTTTATTTTTCTTTCAATTTAGTCTTTTATTTTCAAAAATAGAATTTTTCCTTTATTCTAACTTGGATTCAATTTGGATCCAAGCTTTTTTTATTGAGCTTTTATTAAATTCTTTTTTGTTATCAATTGCAATCGACATTATCTTCACAATTGTCAAAGGAATTTCGGCTTTCGCGCACAAATCGATATCGAAATAGACCAATTTTTTTATTCCTTTTTTTCTATTTAATTATTTGCTTTGCATGTTTAGTATGAATTACCTTATAACATCATATTTCATGCATATGACGTTTTAATTTCATTTTACAAAAGTTTCCTATAGTTTCACATTTTATTCAATTTAGTCCCTAAAACTAAAATTACCATAACTTTCAAATTTGACCCTTGATTTCGTAACCGATCTCAATATCATCCTTTTAAGACCCTATAAAGTCTATATTTGCATAAATTTCATATAAATTTCGAAATATTTACACTTTAGTCCCTAAAATCAAAGTTAACAAATTCTTCACTTTACAAACTAGTCCTTTTTCATATCTAAGCTTAAAATAAATCAATTTAGCACCAAAAACTTCAAGATTCAGCAATGATAACTTTTATAAATTTTAACAGTTTCACAATTAATCCCTGGGCTAACTAAATCAAGCTCCCAATATCTCAAAAACCTAAAAATTACAAGAAACAAACTAAAAACGACTTACCAATAGAAGATCTAAGCTAGGACATTCAAACCCTCTCTTTTCTTCTTAGAAACAGCGTGAAGAAGATGATGGGAAAGAATGGATTCCTTTTTCTAATTTTATGTTATACATTATGTTTTAATTATTTTAAGTTAACAAATAATATAAATTAAACAAATTTTATAGAATTAAAGGCCACCAACCGTCCACTATACTCATTAGTGTCCTAATTTCTAAACCAATCCTTGATTTAACACTTTTCAAGCCTTTTAACCAATCAAAATCAATAAGGATTAACTTTTACAGCTTTTACGATTTAGTCCTTCTATCCTAATTAACTATCCATTCAATAAAATTACTAGACCAAAATTCAATATAAATTTATACTAGGTTCATAAATATTATACAAAAATATTTACGGACTCGATCATTAGAAAATGGGGTTTTGAAACCACAATTTTCGACAGCACTGAAAAATAGGCCGTTACAATTCTCCCCATTAAGAATATTCGAGCTAGTTTAGCTTTGCTTTTGAGAATTTCTTTTAAAAAATTCATTGGAAAGGTGATTTTGAGAAGTACTGTTGAAAAGTTTGGTTTAAGATTTCAGTGTTTAGTATTGTTGTCAAAAAGTGCTTTTGAGAAATAAAATGTGCATTTTCAACATGATGTTATAAAGTAACAAATAAACATTTAAATAATGTTCAAATTAGTTAATATTTTGATATTTTAATAATAATATATAAAATAATTTATTATAATTTTTTGTTAATATTTTAATATATGATAAATGAATTTTAAATATTTTTTAAGCAATTAACTAGAGAAAGGAAAGTACCATGTGTTGGAGGGGTAAAAACATAATTAAGTTGTCAAAAGTACTTTCGGAAGAGAAAAGCTAAAAATTTTAACTTCTCTATTTGGGGAAAAGTTATTTTGAAAAGCCAAAATTTCCCGTCAAAATTTGCTTGTTTAGCATTCCTTTTTGCTTCAAAAGTGTTTTTCATGTCAAAAGTGCTTCTAACAAGCACTACTAAACATAGCCTGAGAAAAGATTCGGGTACTGTGACCTCATAGCTTCTTTTGTTTCCCACGTAGTTTCCTCAACTTTGTGTCAGTGCCACAATACTTTTACCAGATGTACTCGTTTATTCAGAATTCTTTTATTTCACGAGTCAAAATATTTATCGGTTATTCATTATAGGTCAAATCAGGCTATAATTCTATCTCATCTAAACTTATTACATGGGAAGGATAAAAAAATAACAACATGGCATTGATACATAGAAAATATTATGAATCTTCTCGAGCTGTAGAGGCAAAGCTAGTCTGTAAGCTACTGGACCAATTCTTTCTAGAATCTTGTACGACATTATCAATCTCGGACCAATTTTCTTCTAGGGCGAGACTTTCAAAAACACTTTATCATCTATCTGAAACTCAATATATTTCCTTTTCATATCAGCATATGATTGTTTACGATTTAAGGCGACTTTTAAATAGTCCCAAAGAACTCCGACTTTATCCTCAGTCTTACGAATTAGATCAATTCCTGCCAACTTTCTCTCGCTTAACTTGGACCAGCATTTAGGTCTTGTTGCAATTTACCAATCATGTTCTCGAACTTATCATTGACCTAAAAAAGTCTTATTGCAACTTTGCCGTGAAACTAGCAGGGTTCTTTATGGTAACTGATGGCTTTTCACTCGGATCATCATTCGCTTTGCTATTACGAGTATCACGAGTCATTGTGAAAGCCTAAAAATAACACTACACTCAAAATGAAAAATTAAGCAAACCGCGTTATGCACTCAGAAATAAAATCAAACTCTCAATGAGGTAGTAATTAATCTTGTGAGTCTTTTAAAAGTGTTTATATCAACCAATCAGAATGTGTGAGAATCAAACTCGCAAAGCAAACCTAGTGACACTAGAAGTCCAAAATCAACTAGATACCAAAGAATTATGTTGCACGGAGGAAACAAACCTACTAACACAAGAAACAATAAAGTATTAGAATGCGTAAATGAACAATAAAAAGCAAAAGCAAATGAAAACGTAATGTTAAGAGTTAATGAAAACCGTTGAAACTCGAAAACTCGAAAATTGTGGAGCAACTTGATAAACTTTGTTCAAGGTGTTCAAAATTTCAAAAAATCACAAAATTTAAACTAGAGTCTCCTCAAATAATGTAGATTTGATCTGGAAAGTTTCAAGATGAAATTTAGCCCACGTAATATTTTTTAATTTCTTCTTTCTTTTTACTTTTTTGATTTTTTTTGTGGGAAATATTTTTTATATTTCAAAATAGTGTCAAGAATTAGTATGTAAATTTTTAGGTCGTTCGGAAAACGTTTACCCATTGATTTTGTTTTTCAAAAAATTTCTTGGTAAAAAAATTATTTTGAGGCTATTTTGATGTAAATCAATTTATAAAGACACAAATAACACCTAAAATGCTCAAAAAATAGATGCCAACTAATAGGGATACGCATGGAATAAGATCATAAGTTTGTTCAAGTCGCGGATTTGATTTAGGGCTTTAGACAAATGAAAGGAAACTTGAAGTTCGAGTTTGACTCAACCTAAGCAATCGAAGTTAGAATTGAAAGGGAAACAACAAAAATCAAGTAATAATAAAACAAGGAGATAGAATTAAGAATTAAGGCTGCTAATTAAGTGAATGCAAACAATTAAAACATATATGAAGAATATAGACTAAAAACTGAATGAAATCACAAGAATAATTAAAGAGAAGGTTTGGTCAGCCAAGAACAATGAAAACCCAGGTGTTTGGAGTCATTTGGGTCGTTCTTGATGCAAAAGAAGCCGTCCAACAAGGATCTAAACAAAAAAAAAACATATTAGAAATTGAAAGAAAACAAATGAAAAAAGAAATCCAGCATCAAAGAAAGGTACGGGTGACCAACAGGAGTCCAAGAATGAGTAGAACAAGGTTTCTTGGAAGATAAGAACTCGTTATTGAACTTTAAAGATGTCTCCAAAAATATCTGAAGCAATATAACAGAACAATCTAGTAGAATGAAAAATTAAGCCAAAAGCAATTGTTTTGTAACAAAAGAATTCAAACAACAAGAAAAGTAAAGAACTCCTATTTTTGGGATGTTTCTTGATGAGAGAAGATAGGAGGACACCTCTCTTGATTGAAACAAGACCTGGAATTAAGTAAATTCAAATATTAGATTCAAAATAACAAGAACATAATAGAAAAAGAAAGAAAAGAGATGGAAAAGATAAAAATGGCGTGTAGAAGTCCTAAGAAGCCTTGGAAACAAGATGAATCCACAACCCCTTTCAAACAACTCTAATTTCCCTTCCAAGAAAAACTCATTGGCAATAGTAGGCTTGAAGATGATTCCAACGATCTAAAAAGATAGTTAAAACTCTTTTAAAAGAAAACTCAAGAGAAAGTTTTTAAAAGAAAACTCAAAAAAATTTATTAACTCAAAAGCAAAATAATCAATGAATGAATACAAAGGGGGTACACCCTATTTATAGCCTGTCAACCCCCTAACTAATCTCCTAAAATTAAAGAATGTGATAAGTATGCCAACTAAACATGGAAACTCATCAACTAACTAACTAATTTTAATGTGAAAATAAATCTAAGGGTAGAATTGAATGAGAAATCTGTCCAATGCTCTAAATGGGCTCCTTAGGCCGAATTTTTACGTGTTGATATATTAATTATGTAAAATTTAACAAAAAAAATTAAAATGTTTACAAATTGGGCCACTTTAATAATTTGGCATGATATTCAATTAAGTCATTCTCCAAACTTCATGATGGGTTTATGGACATCTTAATAGACCGATTTTCAAGAATTTGGACTTGTGATCCATTTGCTCCCGAAATTGGCTCATTTAAGCTCGTACATGTAATCCATCGCGCATTGGTTTCAAGATTCGGTTTCTTGAACCCAAAATTCGCAGATCTGAAATCTTGATTTTCGCAACACCACACTTTGAGGCCAAGGAAGTCACCCATGAAGTACAGTATCGTGACACCGGTCCAGTGGTGTCGCAACACCAGAGCGACATGATGCAAAAATAAGTCAAGGGTGTTTTGTTTGCACAACATTTTTTTATTCAACTTTAGGGTTTGTAATTGACCTAGTTAGGGCAGAACATTTGGCTATAAATATTAATGTTTAACCTAAGTTTAGGAGGCTTGACCGATTGGCCGTTTTAGATTAGATTTTTAGGATTTTGTTTTCAGTTTTATTTTTCTTTCAATTTAGTCTTTTATTTTCAAAAACAGAAATTTTCCTTTATTCTAACTTGGATTCAATTTGGATCCAAGCTTTTTTTATTGAGCTTTTATTAAATTCTTTTTTGTTCTCAATTGCAATCGACATTATCTTCACAATTGTCAAAGGAATTTCGGCTTTCGCGCACAAATCGATATCGAAATAGACCAATTTTTTATTCCTTTTTTTCTATTTAATTATTTGATTTGCATGTTTAGTATGAATTTAGGGAAATTTGCATCTAGATCCATGAGCGATTAATTTCATTAAGGAGATTAACGATCGGATGTGGGAATAATTAACAGAAGAATTAGGGTTTGATTTCGAGTTAGTTTATTTAAATCATGTGTGATTAAACCCTAGGATTGACGACCCTAGGAAGCAATTTAGGATAAACGAGGTCGAAAGATAAGTTTACCAAGTAAATCATAAATTATCCCGGTCAAGAAAGTGAGGTCGAAAGATAAGTGATTATTGGTCGATTACTTAATTAGTTAGAGGTTGAAATGTAATAATTGGTTAGTTAAAAGCTAATTTGATAAAACCCGAAATCTGAATTTAATTAAGAACACTAATGCAAGCTAATCTTCTTCTTGTTTAATTGGGTTAATTTCGATTGTTAAATTGTCTTCCTTAGTTTTATTTAATTTATGTTATTTCAGTTATTTAATTTCAATTTGATTTTCGTACTATAATTTTAGGTTATTACTTGGTAATTTGCAACAAATGCAGGATTCTAGCATTACCAGTGAATTCTCCGTACATCAGTATACTATGCATCATCTCTTTTACATATCCCGTACAGCACACAAATAACCCTTTTTGCATGCCAATTGTATCCTATCCTTTCTTATATTCATCCGAGCACATTTAACACATCAGATCAATTCTTTATAATTTAGTCCATTTCTCACATTTTTGTACCAATTTGTATACAATTCAAAGTACATTCACACAATATAAATTTATAATTCAAACACATACATTTCATTTACATATATAAATATACCATATGGACTTATCAGACAAAAACAACAATGTCCGAAGTGTCGAGAACTAATCCGTAATTTTCTCTATTCCTCGATTATCTTTCAGTTGAATCAAATCTCAATCTATACAATAATTCATTTTAATTTATTAGTTTAAATTACCTTATAGCATCTTATTTCATGCATATGACATTTTAATTTCATTTTACAAAAGTTCCTTATAGTTTCACATTTTATTCAATTTAGTCCCTAAAACTAAAATTGCCATAACTTTCAAATTTGAGCCTCGATTTCGAAACCGATCTCAAGATCATCCTTTTAAGACCCTCTAAAGTCTATATTTGCATAAATTTCATATAAATTTCGAAATATTTACACTTTAGTCCCTAAAATCAAAGCTAACAAATTTTTACTTTATAAACTAGTCCTTTTTCATATCTAAGCTTAAAATAAATCAATTTAGTACCAAAAACTTCAAGATTCAGCAATGATAACTTTTAGAAATTTTAACAGTTTCACAATTAATCCCTGGGCTAACTAAATCAAGCTCCCAATATCTCAAAAACATAAAAATTATAAGAAACAGACTAAAAACAACTTACCAATCGATGATCTAAGCTAGGACATTCAAACCCTCTTCTTTTCTTCTTAGAAACGGTGTGAAGAAGATGATGGGAAAGAATGGATTCCTTTTTCTATTTAATTTTATGTTATACATTATGTTTTAATTATTTTAAATTAGCAAATAATATAAATTAAACAATTTTTATAGAATTAAAGGCCACCAACCGTCCACTATACTCATTAGTGTCCTAATTTCTAAACCATTCCTTCATTTAATACTTTTCAAGCCTTTTAACTAATAAAAATTAATAGGGATAAACTTTTATATCTTTTACGATTTAGTCCTTCTATCCTAATTAACTATCCATTCAGTAAAATTACTAGACCAAAATTCAATATAAATTTATACTAGGTTCATAAATATTATACAAAAATATTTTCGGACTCGATCACTAGAAAATGGGGTTTTGAAACCACCATTTTCGACAGCACTGAAAAATAGGCCGTTACAATTCTCCCCATTAAGAATATTTGGGCTAGTTTAGCTTTGCTTTTGAGAATTTCTTTTAAAACGTTCATTGGAAAGGTGATTTTGAGAAGTACTGTTGAAAAGTTTGGTTTAAGATTTCAGTGTTTAGTATTGTTGTCAAAAAGTGCTTTTGAGAAATAAAATGTGCATTTTCAACATGATGTTATAAAGTAACAAATAAACATTTAAATAATGTTCAAATTAGTTAATATTTTGATATTTTAATAATAATATATAAAATAATTTATTATAATTTGTTGTTAATATTTTAATATATGATAAATGAATTTTAAATATTTTTTAAGCAATTAACTAGAGAAAGGAAAGTACCATGTGTTGAAGGGGTAAAAACATAATTAAGTTGTCAAAAGTACTTTCGGAAGAGAAAAGCTAAAAATTTTAACTTCTCTATTTGGGGAAAAGTTATTTTGAAAAGCCAAAATTTCCCGTCAAAATTTGCTTGTTTAGCATTCTTTTTTGCTTCAAAAGTGTTTTTCATGTCAAAAGTGCTTCTAACAAGCACTACTAAACATAGCCTGAGAAAAGATTCGGGTACTGTGACCTCATAGATTCTTTTGTTTCCCACGTAGTTTCCTCAACTTTGTGTCAGTGCCACAATACTTTTACCAGATGTACTCGTTTATTTCAGAATTCTTTTATTTCCCGAGTCAAAATATTTACCAGTTCTTCATTATAGGTCAAATCAGGCTATAATTTTATCTCATCTAAACCTATTACATGGGAAGGATAAAAACAATAACAACGTGGCATTGGTATATGGAAAACATTATGAATCTTCTCGAGCTGTGGAGGCAAAGCTAGTCTGCAAGCTACTAGACCAATTCTCTTTAGAATCTTGTAAGACCTTATCAATCTCGGACCAATTTTCTTCCAGGGCGAGACTTTCAAAAACACTTTATCATCTATCTAAAACTCAATATATTTCCTTTTCATATCAGCATATGATTGTTTACGGTTTAAGGCGACTTTTAAATAGTCCCAAATAACTCCGACTTTATCCTCAGTCTTACGAATTAGATCAATTCCTGCCAACTTTCTCTCGCTTAACTTGGACCAGCATCTAGGTCTTGTTGCAATTTACCAATCATGTTCTCGAACTTATCATTGACCTAAAAAAGTCTTATTGCAACTTTGTCGTGAAACTAGCAGGGTTCTTTATGGTAACTGATGGCTTTTCACTCGGATCATCATTCGCTTTGCTATTACGAGTATCACGAGTCATTGTGAAAGCCTAAAAATAACACTACACTCAAAATGAAAAATTAAGCAAACCGCGTTATGCACTTAGAAATAAAATCAAACTCTCAATGAGGTAGTAATTAATCTTGTGAGTCTTTTAAAAGTGTTTATATCAACCAATCAGAATGTGTGAGAATCAAACTCGCAAAGCAAACCTAGTGACACTAGAAGTCTAAAATCGACTAGATACCAAAGAATTATGTTGCACGGAGGAAGCAAACCTACTAACACAAGAAACAATAAAGTATTAGAATGCGTAAATGAACAATAAAAGGCAAAAACAAATGAAAACATAATGTTAAGAGTTAATGAAAATCGTTGAAACTCGAAAACTCGAAAATTGTGGAGCAACTTGATAAACTTTGTTCGAGGTGTTCAAAATTTCAAAAAATCACAAAATTTAAAATAGAGTCTCCTCAAATAATGTAGATCTGATCTGGAAAGTTTTAAGATGAAATTTAGCCCACGTAATATTTTCTAATTTCTTCTTTCTTTTTACTTTTTTTATTTTTTTTGTAGGAAATATTTTTTATATTTCAAAATAGTGTCAAGAATTAGTATGTAAATTTTTAGGTCGTTTAGAAAATGTTTACCCATTGAATTTTTTTTTCAAAAAGTTTCTTGGTAAAAAAATTGTTTTGAGGCTATTTTGATGTAAATCAGTTTATAAAGACACAAATAACACCTAAAATGCTCAAAAAATAGATGCCAACTAATAGGGATACGCATGGAATAAGATCATAAGTTTGTCCAAGTCGCGGATTTGATTTAGGGCTTTAGACAAACGAACGGAAACTTGAAGTTCGAGTTTGACTCAACCTGAGCAATCCAAGTTAGAATTGAAAAGGAAACAACAAAAATCAAGTAATAATAAAGCAGGGAGATAGAATTAAGAATTAAGGCTGCTAATTAAGTGAATGCAAACAATTAAAACATATTTGAAGAATATAGACTAAAAACTGAATGAAATCACAAGAATAATTAAAGAGAAGGTTCGGTCAGCCAAGAACAATGAAAACCCAGGTGTTTGGAGTCATTTGGGTCGTTCTTGATGAAAAAGAAGCTGTCGAACGAGGATCTAAACAAAAAAAAACATATTAGAAATTGAAAGAAAATAAATGAAAAAAGAAATCCAGCATCAAAGAAAGGTACGAGCGACCAACAGGAGTCCAAGAATGAGTAGAACAAGGTTTCTTGGAAGATAAGAACTCGTTATTGAACTTTAAAGATGTCTCCAAAAATATCTGAAGCAAAATAACAGAACAATTTAGTAGAATGAAAAATTAAGCCAAAAGTAAATTGTTTTGTAACAAAAGAATTCAAACAACAAGAAAAGCAAAGAACCCCTATTTTTGGGATGTTTCTTGATGAGAGAAGATAGGAGGACGCCTCTCTTGATTGAAACAAGACCTAGAATTAAGTAAATTCAAAGATTAGATTCAAAATAACAAGAACATAACAGAAAAATAAAGAAAAGAGATGGAAAAGATAAAAGTGACGTGTAGAAGTCCTAAGAAGCCTTGGAAACAAGATGAATCCACAACCCCTTTCAAACAATTCTAATTTCCCTTCCAAGAAAAACTCGTTGGCAATAGTAGGCTTAAAGATGACTCCCACGATATAAAAAGATTGTTAAAATCTTTTAAAAGAAAACTCAAGAGAAAGTTTTTAAAAGAAAACTTAAAAAATTTTATTAACTCAAAAGCAAAATAATCAATGAATGAATACAAGGGGGGCACACCCTATTTATAGCCTGTCAACCCCCTAACTAATCTCCTAAAATTAAGGAATGTGATAAGTATGCCAACTAAACATGGAAACTCATCAACTAACTAACTAATTTTAATGTGAAAATAAATCTAAGGGTGGAATTGAATGAGAAATCTGTCCAATGGTCTAAATGGGCTCTTTAGTAGACCTGTCCATGGGCCGGGCGGCCCGGCCCGGCCCGACAGCCCGCCCGAAATATGGGAGGGTTTGGGTAAAAATATAGGCCCGAAATATGGGCTTGGCAAAATTTTAGGCCCGCTTAAAAATGGGCAGACCTTGGGCAATATTTTTTGGCCCGAGCCCTACCAAAAAATATTAAATATATATATTTTTATTTTTAAAATATAATAATTTTTATTTTAAGTTTATTTACTTTCATTTCCTTAACTAGTGTTACAAAATAATAATAATAAAACATCAAGTTTGTTTTACTAATCAAATGTTAGATTTTGTTACAACAATTAATACAATTAATACAATTAATAATTTGATAAATTTACTAATCAAATGTTAGATTTTATTACAACAATTAATACAATTAACAATTAATAATTTGATAATTTTACTAACAATTAATTTTAATAACAATTAGTTTTAATTTTATTAAAAAAATAATTTTAATTTTAATTTTAATTAAAAACGGGCCGGGCCAGGCCTGGCTCGGGCCCCATATTTTTTCTTCGGGCCGGGCCTGGGCAAAATCTCAGGCACATATTTCAGGCCGGGCCGGGGCTTAGTAAACGGGCTGAAATTTTTTATGGGCCTTGCCCAAACTCGGCCCGGCCCCGCCCGAACTCGGCCCGGCCCGGCCCATGGACAGGTCTACTCCTTAGGCCGAATTTTTACATGTTGATATATTAATTAAGTAAAATTTAACAAAAAAAATTAAAATGTTTACAAATTGGACCACTTTAATAATTTGGCATGATATTCAATTAAGTCATTCTCCAAACTTCATGATGGGATTATGGACATCCCAATATACCAATTTTCAAGAACTTGGACTTGTGATCCATTTGCTCCTGAAATTGGCTCAGTTAAGCTCGTACATGTAATCCATCGCGCATTGGCTTCAAGATTCGGTTTCTTGAACCAAAAATTCTAAGATCTGAAATCTTGATTTTCGCTATTCTTGAAATCACATGACATAACAAAATTGAACCAATATTTAGTTTCTTGATTTTCTTCCAGAGAAAAAAAATCAAGTTTCTTCTTAATAATCGAAGTAAGAAAAAAATGTAAAAGAACTCTAAGGGTGTGCCTGGTTGGGTGGAAAAGTGAAAGGAGTAGTAAAGTGGAAAGAAAATAAATTTTGAGTATGTTTGATTGCGAAGAAAAGTGAGAGAAAAGAAAATAAGAGAGATCATTTTTCATCATAATGCGTAAAAATCAATCATTCCAAATTGGATTAATGAGAGGAGAGAAAATGAGAGAGATGTGTATGTTAGTTCAAAATTATGCATTTTTCAAATTTTTTATTTTCTTTCCATTCTTTTTCAACTCTACCAAGGAAAGGAATTTTTTTTATTCTTTCCATTTTTTTCATCCTTCCTACTAAACATACCTATGAAAAGAAAAATTATATTTTCTATCTTTCTATTTTTCTATACCTACAATTTTTATCTTTTCAATTTTGTTTTCACTCTACCGAGCAAAGCTTAAATTCAAGTCATATAATTAGTCAAATGGTAAGGAAATTAGTGGGAATACAACAACAAATGTTATGTTGAACTTTTTTTTTTTTTTGTGTTATTGTGTGTGTTTATTTGAAATTTCTAGGTTACTGTGTTATTTTATACTAGGTTTCTCCTATTGGCTAGGAAAGCTTTCTTTCTTCAACATTGTGAGGGAACCTAGTTCAAACTTCAATATTTTGCATTTGAAATGAGAAAAGAAAAGGAAGGATTAATATACATTTTGCTTACACAAAATTGAATTTCGTCACACTTTGATACCTCTGCAATAACACCATTAGATTTGATTACATGACCTTGACGAACTAATAATGTGACAACATGTGGTAGCTTCATATCATGATATATAACAAGCCTTAATAATTTTTTAAAAAAATATAAAATTGTCTCACATTAAGAATAAACCTTTGTAAATGGTTGTCCAAATTCGATAAACCTGAATATCAATTTGTTCACATTCATTCTAAACATTGTGTTTTTAGTAATTTTATATATTTTAATTTTTTTATAAATTATCAAGTTTTTATATTATTATTTTAAACTAAAAATATTCAAAATTTTAAAACAAATATATGATTTTATAAAAATATAAAATTTATTTTATGTAAAATGAACCTAGACAAATTGTTGTCTTGATTCAAATGAGCCGTAATAACAATTTATCTAGATACATTTTATAAGTGTTTCTTTTGTAATTATATATATATTTAAATTTTTATAAATTTTAGGGTTTTATATTATGATTTTGAAATTTAAAATATATAATACATAAAAGGTGTGTATTTACTACCTCGTTAGTGTACTTTTTTTATTCCATAGCGATTTTTAAAATTATCATATATTTATTTTTAATGTTTTTACTTGTACCCTAATCCTACTTCGGAGCCTAAAACTCCACAACAGAGTAGTAAATATTTTTCCATACATAAAACCTATTTTTTTAAATATATAGAATTATAAAATATATAAAAATTTATTGTACATAATATAACATGAACAAATGGATGTGTATATTCTAATAAACCTAGATGTCACTTTGTCCAAACTCATTGCAGACATATTCTTTTAGTAATTTTATATATTTTAAGTTATTTATAAAAATTGATTGTAGAAATCTTGAAATACATAAAATCGAATAATAACATATTGATATTTTATAAAAGCTCAACGAATTAAAAAATCGTGACAAAATAATATATAAATAATAACAAGTAAAATGATAAAATTACTAAAAGAACATGTATACATTTTATTGTAATTTTTTTAAAAAATCAAAATTTTAAATTTTGTCGATAATTTATTCATTTTTGCTATTTTTACGTGTATATTTTATTTGGAATTTATTTTTAATATATTTTAAATAATTTTGAATTCTTTTCGAGTTTTTTAATTATACAAATATAGAGGATTAATTTAAAAAATTATTGATCAAATTGATATAATATATAAACATGGAGAGTTAAATTTGTTAATATGTTAATTTTAAAACTATCAAGTCATCTTTCTATTGTAAAGTTTTCAACAAATAATGAATCAAAGTTGAATGATTGTTTTGTAACTTTTATAATTAGATAATTATAAAAGAAATTTAAGCATAATGATACTACCAACAATGCAATTTACCCTTTTAGTCATGGTTAAAATATGTTCCAAGTTGTTGTGTTTTTTTATAAATTTAGAATTTAATTCCTATATTTTTATTTTAGAAATTTCAAAATTTAATTTTACTTGTTGAGACCACCTTAAATTTATTAGTGTGGTATTTTAAAATTAAAAACACTCACTTAATAGTAATATAATAAAAATAATATTATAATAAATTTGAATTCCATTTTTAAAGTTGAGAAAGTAAAAAATAAAAAATAAAAAATAAAAAATTAAATTCTAAATATACAAAAATTAGATTTCATCTATTTATGACGTGGGTGCTTAGCGGAGTTGTCTGTCCATTTAGAGAACAATGCATTGAAGAACGGAAGTCCCTCTGCACGTAAATTAGTAACAAGAGTAAGGGTAGTTCCGTATTTAGAAAATTACGGCCGCCTCTCGATTCTTTCCCACCTTCACAATTTTCGTTTACACCCCGTTTCACCGTGACGTGACGGTTTTTCTTTTTAACCTCTTAATTGAAAGTTGAAACAACGAAGACAGTCAAAGAAAAAGAAATTATTATTAAATTCATGGATGATGAGCTTAAAACCAAAGCAATGGCTTCAAATTCAACGAATGTAAACCCTAGCAAAGATATCGAGGCATCTAAAACTAAAGAAGAAGGCGAACTCTCTGATTCATACGACGACGTAATCGCACTTTCCCTCTCTTTAACCCTAATTTCCATGTATTTTTATTCCTTCTTTTTAACTGGTTTTTATCTGCTGAGGAAATATAGGAAAGTGTTCATTTCTATGAATATTTGTTTATCCAACTTTATCGATTTATTGTGAATATATGTAAGCTTTTTGGTGTTCTTGAACTTTTGATTATGGTAGCGGGTTGTTTGTGCTTCTTTGCTGCGAAATCGAGGGGAAGAAAAAGAAAACAATTTCGTCTATTTCGATCTTAAATAAGATAAAATGAAGGCTGGATTCTTCTTTTTTCATAGTTTAAATTTTTGCAGATTTAAAGGCATAATATGTATTGCTTTAAAAAAGCTAACTAGATTATAGTTGTATATTTTACTATGCTTAGTTCAATTTTAGCTTAGAGACCTGTTGTTGCTTTGTAAAATCATGGAGCTGAACCAGAGCTTTCTGTGAGAATTTCATTTTATTTGAATTTTACTAAGCTCTGTCTTGGTTTATGTTTTTTTTTTGCTGTTTGTCTATTGTTTTGGGTTCTTTTTTTTGCTTTCACTTCGTAATAGACTTATGTACCAAAGAACATAAATGTGCCACTTATTGTTGTGTTATTTTCCTTTTCCAGGAAAATCTGGATTGCTCCACTGCTCAGTCTAGTGGTACTATTGCCCCACCTTTGGGGCCTAACTCAGTGCTTTCTGCGGTGAAACCCATACCACCAAATCTGGCTGGTAAGTCATAAAGGCTAACATCGAGATTCTTAAGTAGCTTTGATGTTTCCAACATATTTGGAGCTTATTTTGTTGCAGCTGAGTTGACTATTGAAATGTCCTGTTTGTATATTGAAGTATTAAACTAGTGCTTAAAATGTACTTTGACAAATGCACTATTTGGTTGCTATTTGATGGTACACATTCAAACTTCATAAGGGGCATTTCTAAGTCTTTTACTTGCTTAGTTTTTGTAGAGATTTTATTTTATGGTCTACTGCCTTTACTGCACTATCTGGAAAATGTCTTTTACCTGCAAAATAGGATGTTTTCCTAATATTGTTTAAACATTTTTTCCTAAATTTTAGTATTATATTATAATGTTTCTGCTGATATACAGGGAATGCTATTGCTGGTAATAATATCGCTGGCGCTGTTGATGTTCTTTCACAACAACCAATTCCACCAATGAGTCAGAAAAATGTTGAGAAGAATCAGTTGCCAGTTAAATCCACTAATCGTAGTTGGTATGCTCCTTCCGGAGGTAGCAATAATCTTGTAATATGCTTCTCAGATGATGATAGTGGAAGTGACTCAGAAGAATGCAGCCGACAAAAACCTGTTGAAAATAAATCCAACTCGATTAGGGATGGTACTCAGAGACCCTTAACTTCATCTGCACCAAAGTTGAACAAGTTAGGACAGACTTCAACAAATACTACCAGAGCAATTCCCAAGAAACCTTTAAGCCGTACATTTATCTCATCAATGACCAAGATCAATGGTGGGGCCAATCCCAGGATTGCTGTTTCTTCGGTTGATCAGGGATCACAAATTAGATCTTTTAATCCCCGCAACAAAAGTTTGGCATGCCAAGATCTTTTGTCTGAGCAAGGTGTAGTTTCCAACAATAGTAAACTACAGGACTTGAGGCAGCAGATTGCACTTCGGGAAAGCGAATTGAAGCTTAAAGCTGCCCAGCAACATAAGGAAATAGTTCTGACCTCAACTATGAACCTAGACAATAGTGGAGGAAGGAAGTGGATTGCAACTTCAGCATATGGTTCAGTTGATCCAAAAGAACCAGACAAGAAACGCTTGAAACTTGGAGATTCTAATTTTACCCAATCAAATTCAGGTGCTCAACCAGAGGTACATCACGTAAAATCTAATTTAGTGTCAAAAGACCAAAAACTGGAGACAAAGAGTCTGCAGAGCAAGGATAAGGTTGATCATAGCAAGAAAGTAGATCCAGTAAGCAAAACCAAGTCAAGCATTAAATGGAAAAAGAAAGATGACAAGCGGGTTGACGTTTCATTGGAAGATGCATCAAAAGTGGTGAAGGATGGTAAACTTTTTTTGTATCTTCTTTAAGTTTATCTTATACAATCCCGTGGATGCTCTGACTGACATGTTTCTTTCATCCTGCAGGTGTTGACATGCATAAAGATTTGCATCAATCCGTAAGGACCAGTAGGGAGGTTGATCCAAGTATTTTAGCAAATCAGACTGTAGCTTTAACAAACGCAAGTGCCAGTGCTATGAAAAATAACTTGGTACGTTAATGTTTTAGGGTGCTCTTTACTCGTAAATGTTTTTTAAAAATAATACTGGCACTGTATGGTTAACATATTAGATCTGTTTTGCATTATCTACTCGTGCAGAAGAAAAACATTGACCTTCATTTTGATGCAATTGGTATTTCAAGGATTATCTGATTAGTTAATATCTTGTTCTGAAGTTATTGGTGCTAAATTATGGACGAACAGAAATGAGTTTTATCTTCATAAAATTAGAAGTCTTAAAAAAATCAGTTTCCAAATGATTGTCTTCGTATATCATCTAAGCTTTTGGTATAGTGGTTAATAGTTTTGCAACTTACAGAGATACGTGGAATTAAATCATCCAACTAAGGTTGGTTTAAGTAATCCACGAAGTTCTTCACCAAGCAAAGCAGTGAGAGAGCTGAATTTATCAAAAGGGAACGATTACCGTGAAGTCACATCTGGTGATAAAACACTTGATCCCCATTTTAGCAAAAGATCTCAGGTCTCTCTATGTCTGTTGATCAAATAATTTTAACTTTATTTAGCCTCATTATGACTGTGCTGAGACTTGATTAATGTTGCATTTCAGACTTCTCAAGATACTGCAAGTCTGTGGAACAGTTTGGGTAATGTAAATATCCCTGGTCATTCTAATGTGGATGTAGATATACATTCTTTAGTTGAGATTGAGGAAAAACTGGACAAGGAGCTAGAGGAAGCGCAAAAGCACAGATGCTTGTGTGAAATTGAAGAAAGAAATGCTCTTAAAGCTTACCGGAAAGCTCAGAGAGCTTTAATTGAAGCTAATGCTAGATGTACAGATCTTTATCGTCAAAGGGAACTTTGTTCGGCACGCTTCAGATCTTTACTTGTGGATGATCCCTGTTTATTACGGTCTTCCAGGCAACATGAACACACTAGAATGGGATTGGATGCCTCAGACAATGTGCCTGAAAATATGGACCTTGTACCAATATCAACTCATAGATTACTGCCTGCCTATGACGGTCTTAATCAACCAGGGTATGCTGCAAATATCCAATGTATCAATATAGCTCGTCACAATTTGTCTATACAGCATGATAATGGGCGAAATTTGGGTTCTGAACCATGCAGTGAGCAGGATGCTAGTACATCAGAGCCATTTCCTCATAATAGCAACAATGCTGCAAATGGAGTAAGATCTCCGTGTAGTCCGATTATTTCTGCAGATGAAGATGAAGGGACCTCTCTAATGGACCATGATTCCGTTCAGCCCAGTCCTGAGTATCAGCAAAAAAAACAAAACTCTGAAGTAATTCGTAAGAGTGCAAATAATGAGTCTAATAATCAGGATTCTTTGCTTCTTGAAGCAACATTGAGGTCTGAACTATTTGCGCGGCTGGGAATGAGAACATCAAAGAACATTGATTCATGTTACAATGAGCCTTCTATGGAACGAGGGGCAGAAAATGATGTTGAAAGTGAAAAGACCCAGATTAGCAATGGTAGTGTTACACTCTCAGAGGCAGAGAAAAAGCATCAATTTGATGTTTCAGGTAGCTTTTTCATCACAAGCAATGTTTTAGCAGTGTTATTTTTGTTTGTTAAAAAATGATTAAACAATAGACATTTCCTGATTTAGGCCCTGAAAAGCCAAATGAAGTTATGCCAGAAGCTTTGGTGCTCCAGGAAAAAAATAATATTCCAAAGTTTTACGCTTCAGCAAATCCAAAGGACAATGGAATTTCTGTTGGATGTCAATTTTCAGCGACATCTATAATATTTGCACCTTCTTCCATTTTGAGGAGTGCAATGGGCCATTTGAAGGCCATGGCCCCTGTTACTAGACAAAGAGTGAATCATGTCTACAGTGAAGAGGTTGCTTATGTCAACATTGATGAAATGGAGCAGTCTGGTCAGATAGCAAACTCTTTAGAGGCAATTTGTGATTTATCTAGGAAAGGAATGGGCTCCTATACGTGCAATATTGCAATTGACCCATCTTGGCCACTCTGCATGTATGAGCTCCGAGGAAAATGCAACAATGATGAGTGCCCGTTTCAACATGTTAAGGAGTTGTCTAAGAGAAATACATACATGAATGGAAATGATGATTCTGACAGTGCTGGTATGAATGTCATTTTACATCTTTGGAAACCTGTGCATTGTTGCTAACCTAGTTTAAACCATCCATTTGCAGATTCTCAGCTTGTTCTGGCATCATGTCAACAGCGAAGTAATGGTCCAACAAAACCTGTCAAATATAATGATGTTTTCATTTCACCAACTTATATAGTCAGCTTAGATATTTTGAAAGCTGATCCACTCGAATCTGTTGTGCCTTGGGCGGATGCACACTCCTGGTGGAAGTATTTCAGTATTTGCTTAGCTTTATCAAGCTTTTTCCAGAAAGATTTACCTACAGATGAGCCTTTCTTTCATGAGGATGATGGTCGTATTGAAGTGCGTGGCAGCTGGAATAGGCAATCCTCATATTTCCAGAGTAGAAATGGAATAGCGGTTTGTAATCATACATTCTGTTTTATTTTTCTACACTTGCTCTTTTTGGGTTTGAGCTCTATAATCTTTTTCTTTTGTATATTGTACTTTACAAATTTCTGGCCTGATATTTATGTACGGATGTTTACTTTCAAGTATGTCTTGTTTAAGTCCCAAGAACTGTGAGCATAAGGTTGACCTTCCATTGAGTCATCAGTAATCTCTTGTTAATTGTGAGATGCGTAGAAATTGGAAAGCCTTTTTTATTTTTCTTAGAATACATTCTCTATCTGATTTCCTGTTTTCTTTATACAGTTTCCTATGGTTATACCCTGTAGTCTTGTCATGGGAAAAACCTGTGCTCTTTCCTAGATGGTCAAAAGCAGTGGCCCTTGTATTTTGACTTTGAATCAGCACCTGCTTTCACTCATTTTTGTTTATTTAATACCATGAGATATGTTTGCATTTTTTTTTTCTGTATTACAAATTACAAATTGGCATATTGTGTTGTTTACATCCATATTCTAATTAGGACACTCCTTTCATGGTGTGTACTCAGAAAAAACTCAGCCAAAGCCAAGCTTCAGATGCTAAGGCCCAGTCCTTGGAGATGGCTTTGCTTATCCTCAATCAGGAGGTTAACAAAGTGGAGGGTATGAAAAAGGTAACCCTGGCCACCTGCAAGATAACTTTTGGTTCATATTCACATACTAACACTTCTGTTTCTGCCATCAACTCCACTTTTTAACTCGCAGGCTCTTTCTTTACTTTCACGGTCCCTTGAGGCTGATCCGGCTTCAGAGACTCTCTGGATGGTTTATCTGCTTATTTGCTATAGTCGTAGGCTATTTGTTGGGAAGGATGACATGTTCTCTTTTGCGGTATGTAAATTTATATGCATGGTTATGATAATTATTTGGACTCTGCATGTTGGTAACATTTAGATTGGAGGTATGGTATTGGTTAAATTGTAACTATATGCTCACATGTAAAGGATTCTGTCTACTGGGTATTCTTGGTTCTCTCTACTAATGGTAGTTCATATGGACACTAGCAGCTTTGGCTGTCCATAGAAGTTCGCTTCATTTGGAAACTAATTATATAATCCATTGTTTTATGCATGCTTTCTCCTAGGGTCACTAGTTTCCATTAGTATTTTCATCACTTAGCCACAATGGGAATGGAATAGAAGCAGAAGGGCTAAAGAAATTACTAGTCCAATGATTGCATGCATGGGAATGTTACAGTAATGGTAATTTTGGGATTGGGTAAATTGTTTGGGGGGGATTGAAAAATATCTGTGAGATTGTTAGTATTGCTTTGTATGTGTGCGAGTATTTGTTCATCTGTCATTCTTTTCAGTTTGCTTAAGATATTCCCTCCTTTTGTTCCTTTCTTAAGTATTTATGTGTTTTCAAGTATATCTATTTTGTTCTTCTCAATATTTATTCTTTTAATGTAAAATATTTGCTTTGCATTGGCATTAAATTTGTGTCCTATTCCTACTTAGGTAGCACTTCCCATCTTGGGTATTCCTTTCCCCCTCACACGAAAACAAAGCATGCATGAATGTAAATCATGTGTATGAGTTTGAGACAAACACATATAGACATGCATCCTTGTTCCTCCCTTCAGAGAATTCGGATAAAATTCAAACCTTTTGTTTGGGCGTACTTCTTCTCTTGGTCTTCAGGTCAGAAACAATGAAGGATCGTATGAACTTTGGCTTATGTACATCAACAGTCGAAAACAACTGGATGATCGGTTGGGTGCATATGATGCGGCTCTTTCAGCACTTTGTCGTGGTTCATCTTCCTCTGGAAAGGATGTACTGCATATGAGTGCATGCATCCTAGACCTGTTTTTGCAGATGATGGATTGTTTATGCATGTCTGGGAATGTTGAGAAAGCCATCCAGAAAATATATAGACTTTTCCCTGCTACGACAAATTCTGATGGGCCTCGTTCGATGTTTACTGATATCCTCGCATGCTTAACCATTTCTGACAAATGTGTATTATGGGTTTCTTGTATTTACTTGGTTATTTACAGGAAGCTGCCAGATGCTGTGGTCCAGCAGCTAGAGCGTGAGAAAGAACTTCTTCCGGTCAAATGGCCCTCTGTTGATCTGGGCAACAATGAAAAGAAAAGGGCTATGCAGTTGTTAGAAATGGTAGTAAGTTGTGTTGACTCGTACATCAATACTGAATCATTTAAGAGTGAAAGTGATCTCAGATCGGCACAACTTTTTGCTCTCAATCACATTAAGTGTTTGGTTGCACTCAATAGCACTGACTGCTGTCAAAGCATGTTTGAAAAATACAGAAAAGTTTATCCATCTTGCTTAGAACTTGTTCTGATATCAGCACGAGTGCCAAAATATGATTCTGAGAATTTGAGTTTTCTTGGGTTTAAAGAAGCCCTTAACAACTGGCCAAAAGGATCCCCTGGAATTCACTGTATCTGGAATCAATATGCTGAATATGCCCAGCAGAATGGAAAAGCTGGTCTTGCGAAAGAACTCATCACATGTTGGTATAATTCCGTTTGGAAAGTTGAGTACCCTGAAACTGAAAATTTGAAACCCATAGATGATGGGAACTCTTTTGTCTCTTGGGGAACGAATTCAATGTCAAAGTCCAGCGTTGTGGTACCTAATGCAAACCAGACAGATATGATGTTCGGATATCTTAATCTCTTTCTTTATAACTTTTTGCAAAATAACAATGTTGACGCTTGCTCAGCTATTGACCAGGCATTGAGGGCTGCCACTCCCATGGGTTTCAATCATTGTGTAAAGGAGCATGCCTTATTTTTGCTCAATGATGAGTCTCAAAAGGGTGATGTTCCTATTAGTTGGCAGATCAATACTTTGAATATGTATTTGGATACTGCTCGCTCTTTCCAAGTCTCTGAGCCACTATCTAGACATTTTATCACCAAGATTGAAAAGCCAAGAGTCCAGCAACTTGTTCGAAACATTCTCAGTCCAGTCTCGTCTGATTCTTCTCTTGTGAATTTGGTCCTTGAAGTGTGGCATGGCCCATCTCTTCTGCCCCAAAATCTAACACAGCCGAAGGATCTAGTCAATTTTGTGGAAGCCACCTTGGCATTAGTGCCATCCAACTATGAGTTAATGTTTTCCGTGTGTAAGGTGTTAAGCCAAGGTGACTGCTTTAGGGATGTTTCTCCCAGTCTTATGTTTTGGGCTAGCTCAACCTTGGTCGATGCATTCTTTCATGCCGTCCCAATTGCACCCGAGTTTGTATGGGTGAAGGCTGCCAATATAATGGACAATGTTCCGGGCATCGAGACCATTCTTACAAGGTTTTACAAGAAGGCTTTAGCAGTATATCCATTCTCCCTAACGTTGTGGCAGTCGTATCACACTCTAACTGATAAGACTGATGATCGGAACGTCATGGAAGAAGCAAGAGAAAGAGGTATTGTACTTGATTGAAGTCTCTTTCCCTTAAATTGAGTGTATACTGTTAGGTTGGTAGTTTCAGCATTTGCCACAGAAACAATATTGGCGAGTCTTACTTGAGACGATTTGGTATTTGAGGAAATTTTTGGCTAGGTAAATATTGAGCCAGTTCATGTGTAATAGGAGAGATTGATGTGTAAGTAGGAAACACAAAAGAACATACAAATTATAGGAACTAAATTGAAATAGGGATTTATCTTTTGGTGGGATACTAATCTGAAATAGGTGAAGATTTGTTTAGATGTAAAACAAACCCAGTTGTTGCGCCCATTTTGCCTTTAGATTTTATGTTGCTTTTTTCTTTCAATCAATGTAATTGCTCATAGCGTTTGAGTAAGTTTTGGTTCATTTTGTTTTGTTCCACCGCTTTCTCAGAGTAAAGAAGAGAAATAAATTAACTTATCAGTACGAGGGTATGATCATTAAATGTCTAAATAACTTTAAAAGAAAGTCGAGCATATTCGGCACTTAACCAAAATTTCCATGAAGGATGCCGTTTGGTAGTATTAGTTGGGATTTGTGCGGTGCCTGACTAATGCTGCAAATGTGGAAATCATTCAAGTAAAAAATCATCATAACACATGATTTCGTCGAAATAGTTAACTTATAGCATTCTCATTGAAGATGCAATGTGGAATGATAGTACGAATGAGCAGTGCAAGCACATACGGCATCTAAAATTGGAATCAAGATGCTTATTATTGAGGGCCCAACCGGGTTCGAACCGGTGACCTCTTGATCTGCAGTCAAATGCTCTACCACTGAGCTATAGACCCTAGTTGTTCTTTTCTGGCTGTATTAACACTTATATAGACTCTAAATTTATATGTGAATCAAATTTCAACCTATCTTATCACTTCAAACCTTTTTTAGAGAAAAGTTTATATAACACAGTCGATCACTTGATGCTATTTTATTAATTTGTCAAATATCAATGACATCTAATATCAAAATTAGTGACATGCCATTCATTGTTTTTATTTATAACTATATGATATTCAAGGTTTTTTTTTTTTTTTTTAAAATATACTAGTCTGATGATTTAATTAGTAAAATAGTTGAGGTGGTGGGTTAATTAGAGAAATAGACGAAGTCCACACTTTGGGGGTCTGAATTTGAAAACTTCAATACAAAATTGGAAGTCGGTCCCTGGAAGTGTCGACTTTAAACTGGAACCCCAGGGTGAGCACTTCACTAATTTGTCATGTTTTTTTCACGCAGCAGCAACTCATGAGCATGCATGAAGATGCAGGAAAATACAGGAAAGAAAGGAAAGTATAGAACCCGTGGCAGCAAGCATGAAAGCAAGAAAATGCAGTGTTTTATTTTCATGTAGCAGAGGAAAGAAATAATGGACCCATGAACAAGCATGAATGAAAGAAACATTAAAAGTATACTAGCATGCATGCTGAGGTAAGCAAGTATGAGTCAACTGTTTTAAATTTTATGCATTTTGGTTTTGTGTATATAAATGAACAACCACTCTTCCCTCAATTCCTCCCAATCTCTTTTTCTTCTCCCATTTCCTTTCCAACACAACTATGTGTAACAAATTCTCTACAAATCCCTCACTAATAAGTAAGTTATTTTTTAAAAAAACTTTTTTAGTTGATAAATGTGAAATTTAGAGATTAGTTGAATGTTTATTGTTATATTTGATATTTTTGTTATTTTAGATGTTAGTATTACTAGATTGCTATATTTTAATATATTATTTGTTTAAAGATTGATATATTAATAATTATCATTTTAAATTTGTTTAGAATTTGAGTTTATTTTTATATAAAGGAAAATATTGGTATATTGATATATTACAGTTTATTATTAGTTTGTTTGATTGAAGGGTTAATATATTGATATAGTTTATTAATTGTTTGTAGAATAGTTGCTCTATTTTTTGTTTAAATGTTAAGATATTTTTAAGTTTTTGTATATTTTGTTATTTTTTATGTTTATTAATGGTTTTATTAGGAAATATAAAGAATATTTTGAAGTAGGAAACTTTTATTTGTAATGTTATTAGTTATTAGTATTACTTTTGGGATTATTGTTAGTTTCAGTATTAATATATTGGTATATTTATATATATTATTTTTAACTGTTTGAAAAATATATAGTTTATTATTTGTTCAAATATTTTTTATGTATTTTTAAGTTAATTTACAGTAAAGTTTTTTTATTATTAAGTATTTGAAAAGATATATTTGTATTTTAATTATAAATTTGGTTATAGATTTATGTTTATGGAATGGTAGATTAATATATATTGTTTGTTGAGTGTTTGTAATAGTATATAGTTTATTGTTAGTTAAATGTTAGTATATTAAGATATTATTTAAATATTATTTTATTGTTATATTTTAGTTTATTATCAGTTTATATGTTAGTTATTAATTGGAGAAAAATTAAAAATTTTGTAACAATGACCAGTGGTGGAATTTTGTTGAGATGCAAAGGTAGACATATTTCGTCACGCATTGATCAATCGGTAAAATCTTGCAACTAAAAACTTTTTCGTACGCAAAAAATTGATTTTTAAAAAATATATATTATGAAGTTTTCTTTATTTTATTTAAAAATTGAAAATAACTAATGTATCTATTTTATTATAGGCATCGTGAGAGGCAGATGGAAGGAGCACATCATTCGACATCGAAATTTGGGTTTTTCAATGTGACTTTCGCGCAACATTGGAAAAAGATTCATGCATTGGTTACAACGTTGGTTGAATGTTGGAGGCTTGAAACGCACACATTCCACTTTTCGTGTGGAGAATGCATGATAACATTAGAGGACTTGGCACTACAACTTGGCCTCCTAATCGACGGTCGGCCTGTGATTGGAAATAACGTTGTCAGGTGCAACATTTATGAGATTTGTGAGGAGTATTTAGGCATGGCTCTGGTGAGTTAATACATAAAAAGCCTTCGTTTGGAAATGACATGGTTGGAACACAATTTCACAGTGAACAAAAATTTGAGTTCAGAGGAAATTGAGGTAGCTAAAAGGGCATATGTTCTTGAAAATAATAGGGTAAAGTCACAAATACCATTCATCAACATAAGAGAATATATATACATGTCATATCGCACTTAGAATCAAAATAGGAGAACTACTCCTATTTGCCCTCTACTTCTTATAATATAGAAAATGGAACACCTGGACATCATTATTTAAATTAAAACTAATGAAATTTGGACTAAATTGAGAGGATTAACAAATTGTTGGACCCCACCGAGTAAATAAAAAATTTTAGTGGCCGAAATTCAGATAGTTGTATCTCAACCTTGGTTCGGTTAGGATATAACCAGATGGCTCCAAAGTGGGAGACATAATAATTAGGATTGAGTGGCGGCAATGGTTTGTAGAAACCGTGCTAATGTAGTATATATATGTGAGGGGGGGGAACGAAATTTCTCTTGCTTCCCAAATCTTTTTCTCTAAGCATCATCTTCTTTAGTTGCCCTGAAGAAGAAAAAGATGTAGTTGAATGCAAGTTGCAGCCATCGTGCGAATTTTAGTCTAAAAGTTGAAAGATTGGGAACTGATAAGTTTTCTTGTCCCTCTGAACTTATGGATTGAAGAAAATAAATAGAGTAAGAAATTCAAAGTTTCTAGATAATTGTGGAATCTGAGTCTTAAAGATTGAACACCTTTAGTTTAACTGATACATGGTTGTCATATTTAGTTGCCAAGACAAAGGAGGCTCTAGTGTTCAAAGACGCTAAGATAAGGAGGTACGAAAACAATGTGAGTTTCCACTCTCCATTTTTGGTATGTTGTATGTTGATTAGTGAAGGTTGAAAGCATAAAGATGAGTAGGATTATATGTATCCGCCAGCATATCGTTATTAAAGTAATGGTTATGGATTGCCTGAAATGCATGTATATATATGCATAAATGTACTAAGGAATAATATAGGGGGTTATTAAAGGGTTTAGATGAAGTTAAGATTGGGGAACAAGGGGTGAATCTGTTAGATACTTTCATACAGTGTTGTTGTATGCACTCGTGATAAGCGAAGCTTCAGGCTTTGCGGAGGGGACACTACGGTGTTCAAACATCAAGGTTAAGATGGTGACTGGATGAATGGATGAAATGCAATGGGAAGAGTATATAAAAGATCATGGCTATTCCATGGGTCCGATTGGAGGCTATAAACAAAAAATGAGTAAGACCCTAGCTGAAAGATGTTATGGCATCATGATAAAAGTGAGAAAGACCATAGTTGAAAGATGTTATTGCATCATGATAAAAGTGAGTAAGACCATAGCTAAAAGACGCTATGATATCATATAAAATCACGCCATAAAAATAATTAAGACTAAGACCATGGCTGAAAGACGCTATGACATCCTTTGATAGTCTACCGGGATAGTAAACACAAGGTTAAATTATGTAATACCATAGCTGAAAGACGCTACGACATCATAGGTAGTCCACTAGGACACTAAATACGAGGTAGTCCACCGAGACACTAAGTACGTGGTAGTCAGCTGGGACTGTAACATGGGAAGTCTGACAGGGTGTAAAAACATGAGGATTGTAATTAGAAAACCCGCAGTTCATGAAGACTGCCAAGGGTGAAAGTAGAGTTCGCGGGTGACTGGATTGATAAGTCATCAAAAGAAATGAGTTGGTGTGGCTAAGAAATATAGACCACTGAAATAATGAGTGACGCCAAGGTTATGTCTCAACCTAGATAGGGTAAAGGGAAGAAGAGGCCCCTTAGATAAGGAGGTACACCTAGTACACACTTTATTAGTTCGCCAGAGAAGCTACGAGTTCCACACGATTAGGATGCAATCATGTGACGTGAGTTGACAAAAGTCAGCTGAAGGGTTTAATGAACAGATCAGGGTATTCATAAAGGCATGTCCAAACGACTAGTAATACCCGTTTGAGGATAGTGGAAAGAGGAGGTTAGACATAGTTATAAAGAATGGTAGAGACCTTGTGGATCTATCACGGGTAGGAACTATAGGTCCTAAGAAGCTTCCTTGAGAAGAAGATCTACATAGTAAGGGCTATGGTGTCATTCAGAAAGCCTTAATACTCCCGGGTAGTGAAAACATTGAAATTTGGTGTAGACAGTAGGTGTAGAAACCTTGGGTAATCGCTAAGCGTCTCTACCTGAAAGTAGCATATGCGATTACCTGGGAGATAAATTTTGTGTTGAACGTCTCACGCTTTCTCTAAAATTTTATATGTGAAACTCACTAAGTTCCATTGAACATATAAGATTTCTTCTTGAATGCATGTTAGTTAAAGAATTAGTAAGTGAGAGGGACCAAGCCAAACTCTGCTTAGTACTAGGTGAAACTCGGCAGCTGTGCATGTGTATAGAGGGCTACTCGTAGAAGCTTCACCTCAGAGTTCAAGTCATGTACAAGTATTTTCGAGTCTCTGTCCAAAATTTGTAATCAATTATAGGAATCGAGATTTAAAGTTCTATTTCTAGTATAAAACGACTTGTAAATTTAGTTAGACTTTCGAACCCACGTTGTTTAAGTATGCAATTGAACCTGAAACAGAAAGTTGTGTTAAGTAATTCTGATTAGTGTAGCATTCGATATCCAGATCTGGTGATTAGAGCATGCAAATCGTAAATTCCTAACTTGCTAAGATAATAATCACATTGTTTTTTTCCCAAAGCCTTTACAAATATATCTGCCAACTGATCTGTAGTAGAGACATATGAAGGAGAAATAAGACCCTCTTGAATTGCATCCCTAATAAAATGACAATCCACCTCAATATGCTTCGTACGTTCGTGATTAACGGGATTATGAGAAATATATAGAGCAGACTGACTATCACAAAACAAAGAAATAACTTTAGGGTGATACACCCTGAGACTGAGGAATAGAGCCTTCAACTATTTTAATTCACAAGTAACAGAGACTATAGAGCAATACTCTACTTTAGTTGAGGATCGAGAGATAATGTACTACTTCTTAATTTTTTAGGAGACAATCAATTTTCTAAGAAACATGAGCTAGCCAATTAGAGACTATCGAGTGATGGGACACGCGGCCTAATCCAAGTCACACTAGCCTTGGTAAAGACAACTCACTATCTGCATAGAGGAAGGTACCCTGGCCTAGAGCACCTTTTAAATAACGAACTACTTGAATTGCAGCATCCAATGTTCTTGCTTTGGATGTTACATAAACTGAGATAAAACATGCAAAGAGTATGCTAAATCTAGATGTGTAACAACCAAATATATAAGGTGACCCATCAATCACCAATAGGATTCTGGATCTACAATTAATTCTCCTGTATCATGTGCAAGCTTGTGGTTTTGTTCAATCGGAGAGCCGACTGGTTTGGCTCCCAATAATCCTGCCTTAGAAATAATATCAAGTGCATACTTACGTTGACACAAGAAAAAACCTTGAGCACTATGAGTAACCTCAATACCCAAAAAATACTTCAGTACTTTGAGATCCTTCATATGAAAACAATTATCGAGATAGGTCTTAAAAAACTTCAATGGAGTAGAATCGTTACAAAAATGATCAAACCATCGACATACACAAGCATATTAATCTGTACAACACCTCCAATATATGTAAAAAGGGAATAATCAGAGCAAGATTGTAGGAAGCCATACCCCTTTTGAGCCATAACGAGCTTTGCAAACCAATAGCGAGGTGTCTACTTCAAACCATACAAAGATTTTTGAAGCCTACACACCGTGCCTGGATCCAAAGTGGCAAACCTAGGTGGAGGTTTCATATATACATCATCATCAAGAGCACCACGTAGAAAGGCATAATGAACATACATTTGATGAAGCTCCTAATTCTTTGATGCAACGATGGCCAAGAAGGTTCGAACAATTACCATTTTTGCCACCAGAACAAAAGTCTCATAATAATTAATTTCTTCAATCTGATGATTGTTGAGGACAACTAAACGGGCCTTCAATCTCTCAATGGTACCGTCGGAGTTGTATTTGATCTTATACACCCATTTGCTACCTAGAGTTTTCTTTCTAGGAGGAAGAGACTCTATCATCCATGTGCCATTAGCCTTCAAAGCATGAACCTCCATTTGCATAAAACTACGCCACCCCGCATCTTTCATAGCCTCTTTAAAAAATTGTGGCTCTATTTCTGCAATTACTATTGCAAGAAAATTTCTGTGTTTCGCAGTAAATTTGTCACAATTAACATAATGTGCTATAGGAAAAGGCATACCTAAAGAAGGAGAGGAAGCGGGTGATACGTGTAACACCCCTCACCTGACCTAATCGTTGGACCCGAGTTATAATATGCTACTACTGTTAACGGAACAATCACATGTAAACCATAACATTAACTCATTCAATAATTTGCTACTATCATAAATACATGTAAAAAATAATATGAAAGCAAATCAGATACCCAATCGAGCTTACAAAAGCTATTAGGTTGACTCGAGTATGAATGAGGACCAAACTGCAAACTTTTCAAAGTGTGAGCATAGGTATGGATACCCAAGTCAAGTACCGATACCATCCTTTGCTTCGATGTTTCAAAAATCAAGTTAAAATACACAAGTATCGATACCAAATTAGGTATCGATACCATTTTGGCATTCTACCATTTTAAAAATTTTGGACACAAGTCAATTTATATCGATACCTTTATAAAGTGTCAATCTTTGAAGATGATTATCGAGACTGTATATTGGTATCAATACCAAATTGGTATTCTGTCATTTTAAAATACGATTCATTTGGTAAAGTATCGATACTTCCATATATAGTATCAATACTTTTTACTAGAAGGTAAAAAATCACATGTTTTGGTATTCTTTCATGCCAAAATCAAAATAAAACATAAGTGGTGCCTTAAGGCACACTACAACCTACATAAAACCTATTCCAACATGTACCAAAACCCTCAATTCACCAATTTCAACATAACTCATTTTGGCACTTATATCATCTTTATTGAACTTCTATCTAAGAAAATCATACCACTTGAATTACGCACTTATTCTATACATGGCAATTTCAAATACCAACCAAGCATACTATTGGCCATTTACAAGTCAATCAAACCATTGAATATCAAATAAGTACCTTACTAGACATATCAACCTAAAGAATCATTAACCATTACTCACATAGAGGATGCCATTCACCATCAACAAGTATTCAAACATCATCATTATTCTTGCCATTCACAGGCCTCAACTAAAACCTAACATGTTGTCATCATGCACACTTATAAACATAACATGTAAGCATCTAAAATTATACATCATTTATGATTTAAACTCATAAAATTCAAAGTAAGCGCATATGCCAAACATCTATTATATACATGCCACATGATCGAGTCCAGAGCGTTTAATAGTCTACCAAGTCAGAAGCTAGATAGTGTGAGCTCCGAGATGATCTGATCGACATGTTTCGTAAAATGACCACTACAGAAACAGAAAACAAAACAAAGTAAGCATTTTGAATGCTTAGTAAAGGTTTTAAAACAATAAAATTCACCTCCATTCACAATTAACATAATAAATTAGCTAACTATACAACTTTCCTGTCATAACATTTCACAATCGTAAGTGAGCTCATCACATATGAGTCTTATAACATTTCATGTCAGATCCCAAATCTGATGGATTTGAAAAGAAGACATATAGTTGTAAAATTATCTATTTGGCGTATTATAGTAGTGTAGTCCGCCATTAACATATTTTTGGCAAACTAATGTTTGGTGCATAGAGTATCAGCCCATAGAAGTATTTAAGGATTTATTCTCCTAGTATTCCTCAATAGAAGAAAGGATACGACAAGTTAAGAGTACGCCTCAAAATTTCTGGTTGAGTATAACATGCCATATTTGAGTTATCGCCATAGTTCTGGTACGCCCGGTTTGTTCAAATGAGGTGTATGTGGGGTTCTGTAATGTGATTGGTAGGGCCAACTGAATGTTTTAACTAGTCAAATAGCATCGACATCAGACTTTCTTTTATATTTTCTCTAATTTTTGTAGGACATTAAGGGGACCACTTCTGCATGCATTTGACACTTGTAACAACCTGTTTTTCAGTGGTACTGAAAATGGTGATTTTGGGACCACAAATTCGACGAGTGAGTTCGTATAAATAGTATTTAAATTATATGAGTCAATAATAATTTTTGTATTAAATTTTGATTTGAGGAATTTTAACTAACTGAATTAAAAGTTAGTATAAGTGGTTCGGTTCAAAAGTCAAGTGGTTATTGAAAACGAGTTATTAGGATCTCATTTCCATAATTAAAGGCCGTAAATATTTTTATTAGATATTTATAGAGTTGTATTATATGTGAATTGAAGTTTGATCTGGTAATTTTGATGATTTATTGCTTAATTATAGTAAAATGATTAAATTGTAAAAGAGGTAAAAGTTAATTGATATAGATTTAAAATAGTAAAGGGACCAAAATGGTAATTAAACCATGGGCAAAAGTCCAAGCGGTGGTGGATATAATTAATCCACTAACTTTTAGGTTATTTGTTCATTTAGTCCTAATTAGTTTAGGATTAATTGAAATAAAGTTTAATTAATTAATAATTAAAAACAATTGAAGGACCAATTGTGGAATTAAACCTCATTAGATGGTAATTATACCATAATCTCATTTGATGAACAAATATGGACATGATTTAATAATTTCATTAGTTATATTTAAAGGTTAATTTAGTAAATAGTTAAAAAGGTAAGTTAATTTAAGAAATTAAAAGTTAAAATTTAGCAATTTCCTTTCTTCTTCACGGGGAGAGAATCGAAACACCATAGCTAGGGCATGGGAGCTTTGGCCAAACTTGAGTTCTTCGATTGGATTAAGAACGAATGGAAAATCGAGGAAGAGAAAATTACTGAGTAGTCTCTGTACCTCGTTTGTTGTTGCGGATTAGTCCGATAAGTTCGTTCAGTTTAATTTTAGTACATTTTTAAATGTATTATATGAACCTAATTGCATAATGTTAGATTATATTGATGTGTGTAAATGAAAATGAAAATAATGAAATGATATTACGTCGATCACTGATTGAGATACTCTAAGTCATTATAAGAAATCAGTCCTATAAGTTCATTTAATATGAACTCAATTATATTTCTAATTGTTTATGAATGTTAGAGCTTAAATGATATAAAATTACTAATATTAAATTGATTTATTGATAGAATTGAAATTGTAAAAGTTATGAGAATGATAATTTTTGACATTAATAGAGACAGGTTGTATTCGTACTTAAGACCGTAGCGAGGCTATGGTAACTATTCAGACGTAAGACCATGGTTGGACCATGGCAGTGTATATATGTAAGACCATAGCTGCGCTATGACATTCTGATGATAAGACCATAACTAGGTTATGGCACTATAGACGTAAGACCATGGTTGGACCATGGCAATGTATACATGTAAGACCATAGTTGGGCTATGACATTCTGATGATAAGACCATAATTGGGCTATAAGATTCTGATGATAAGACCATAACTGGGTTATGGCACTATAGACGTAAGACCATGGTTGGACCATGGCTGTGTATACATGTAAGACCATAGCTGGGCTATGATATTCTGATGATAAGACCATAACAGGGTTATGGCACTATGAACGTAAGACCATGGCAAGGCCATGGCAATGTACATATAAGACCATAGTTGAACTATGGCACAATATGAAATGTGTACCGAGGTTTCAATCGTCTTTATAGTATTCATCAAATGGAAAAAAATGAGGATATAAATGTGATGTGTGAAACGATAAGCGATCCATAATAGTATTTATGTAAGTGTTAAATGTTGTATTTTTATGTGTTAAAGAGATTATCCATTGTGATAGTAAGAAATGCGAATGCTATTGAAATGTGGAAAATTGATTTGAACTAATGTTTGAGCATTACTCACATGTTGGGAGCTGTGATTGACAGGAATTCTGATAATAACCTCGTTGGTAAGAAATCCATTCATTAATCTTTCAGTTGAATTATTATTATGTTTGATTTGGTAAGCTTTACCATTTAATTGACGAATTTACCAAGCTTTACGAAAGCTTACTCGTGTTATTTGTTTTATTTCTTGTAGATACATTTTGTGGATCAAGAGATCGGATTAGCTTAAAGAATCACACTATCCGAGGATCATTTGGTAGCTTTTGAATCATCTTGGCTTATATTGCATGTAATAGGAGAATTTGATTATGTTCGTAAAGGTTTATAAGTACATATTGATGTTGTTGTTAATGTGCATATGATGATGTGGTATAAGTAGCTAAGTGATATGTGCATACTTGAATTTATGGTATAACATTTTGAGATAGAACATAAGTTAATTGAATGTGCTTGCAGCTTGTATACTTAGTTAAGGAAATGAATTGTGTAAGTACTTGAAATGTGGTGTCATTGATGGCACATTGGTTAGACCTTAGGATGATTGTTTTGACATGTTTCGGGTGTCACTGAAATGCATTTTAGAGTCTTATAATATTGTGTTGAGGATTGGTCTAAGTACCTAAGCATTTTGATGTGAATTAAGTATGTTTTGAGTCATTTTTGGGAACACACGGTTTGGTACACGGGCTGTCACACGACTGTGTGTCACACATGGAAAACCCACTCAGGTGTGTGCCCTGATCGTGTTAGGTGGGTACAGGTTTGTCACACAGCTTGGACACACGGCTGTGTGGCCCTTGTTTTGAAATTTTTTAGTTTTTCCCTGAACATTCTGATTTACTATGAATTGGCCCCTAATTGTTCCTAAACTAATTTTAAGGCCTCATAGGCTCGTTTAAGGGCCATAAATGTATGTATTACTCCGATATGAATTATTATGAAATTTTATTAATTAAATTGGCAACTTGATGCTATTTGTTATTGGTTGTTCTGGATTGTAGGGTAATACATCGTAACCCTAATTCGGTGACGGGTACAAGATATGGGTGTTACAACACTTGTCAAAATCCATTAAGAGGTACTGGGTGTATATATATGGTGTGAAGGGATCGTCTGGATGGCTTTTTTTTTCCTTCAACATTACTCTCTGGTTATTTTT
This sequence comes from Gossypium raimondii, assembly GCF_025698545.1. Classification (NCBI taxonomy): domain Eukaryota; kingdom Viridiplantae; phylum Streptophyta; class Magnoliopsida; order Malvales; family Malvaceae; genus Gossypium; species Gossypium raimondii. The sequence goes on along the minus strand of NC_068568.1, from coordinate 40,251,146 downwards.
ATTAAACTTAAATGTTCTCTTCTTCTTTATTAAGCTGGAGGCTAAGGTTTTGAATTTATCAATGGATATTCCAATTCTGGGTAAGTCTGATAGCTCTGCATGTTAAGTTTTTGAAAGAGTAAGGAAGTTAAAAAGCTATAAACAGTAAATTACGAATAAGAGGCCCTGCATGGGGGTCGTCTGTAGTTGAGATGATTGCAAATTGTTTGTTAAGGAGTTTTTAATGATGGTTCCCATGTTCTTTAAGCAGTTGCTGTTTCTGGTTCATGAAGGGTGCTCGAGTTTGGAACTTCAAGCTGCAGTATAGGTGAGTATCAGGTGAACCTTACTGTGACTCCTACATGTAAACTATTTAAGTAGATATATATGATGATAACATCTCGGATAACTGGAAAGTGTGTGAAATATTGTAATGACGCTGCATGTTCATATTTGAAGTAAATGAGTTGTATGAATAAAATAATGTGTGATGTAAACACATGTGAAATCAGGTATGGAAAGGTGAATTTTCTTAAGAGAATATGAACAAGTCAGGTATGAAAATGAATTAGGGTAAGTGTATACTGTGTTGGATAAATCAACAACCATTTGTGATGCCTCTGGTAGGGTAGGTACATTGCTAATCGGACGGGCAGATCATGATGATAACAAGAAGACTTATGGTGATGCCTCTAGTGAGATGAAGACTGGACTAGCAGATTACGACATGAGGATGTGTAAGTCCATGTGGCTGAAACCCATGGCATAATATGATAATGAGAATATTCATGGTGATGCCTTCGGTGAGTACCCAACTAGACACGCTTTCTCTTTCTTTCTCCTAAAAACTACAAATTTCCCTAATTAAAAAAAAATTGGCATTTAAGATTAATTAAAATTGTTACCATGTCCCAGATTTGACTTGATTGATTTTTTTAGAAAAGTGTCTCGTGGCAGTACTTTAGTAGTCCATGTATACTGTCACGTTATACTTTAAAACTATTAGATTTAAGTACTTTTTCAAAAGACGAAAACAAAATATAGGGGATCCATTGACATTTTAAAATATGAAAGACAAATATGTCATTATCTCGTAAGAAATTAGCAATTAATTAAACTTTTAAAATTAATTTTTTATAGTATCTAATATCCATTAAATAATGATGTGATATTTGATGTAGAAAATGATAATGCATTAGTTGACATGAAAAAATATTGTCATGAAAGTTGATAGGTTGGCCTGAAAAGATGATAATGATATACACGTAATTAAATATTTTAAAATAAAAATTTAAAGAAATTTAAAATTTTCTTAAAAATCATGAAAAAGTTTAAGAAATTATAAAATGAAAAATAAAAACTTAAGAAAAAAAAATCAATCAACATTGTACAACCGTTTACCTTTTTACATTTAGGACAACAACATTTCACTGAAACCAAAACACGCAACAGTTTTGGCTACATGAGATCTTCCCTCAACTATGTGACATATGACAAGACAAACTTGGGCATCTCGGACAACATGCAACATCTTCAACATAATTTGGAGGGTTTTTTACAAAAATAATATAAAAAAATAAAAAATTATCAAAATGTTATAACTCTTTTTTTATTTATCAAAAAATATATAATTTTTTATTTACCAAAATATATAAAAAAACAAAAAAACAAAAAAAAACAGAAAAAAACCTGAACTGATTTGACAACTCCCTGGGTGGAGGGAAGCAGGTTGGCGGCACCAAACAAGGGAAGCAGGTTGGCGGCACCAGTTGAGGCAACCCTGTTGGTGGCACCACCCTTGAATTTAAGGGTGGTCGGTTGGTGGGGGGAAGAAGGAGAGGGGAAGAAGAAGAAAGAAAGGAAGAAAGAAAAAGAAGGAAAAGGAAAGGAGAGGAAAGAAAGAAAAAGAAGGAAAGAAAAGGAAAGGGAGGAAAGAAAGAAAAATAAGGAAAGAAAAGGAAAGGAGAAGAGAAAAAAAAAAGAAGAAGAAGAAGAGGAAGGAAGGAAAAAAAGAAAATAAAGTAATTTTATTATTAATTTAAGATTTTGTAATATTTGTGTGTTAAAAATAATGTTAAGTACATTTTACGATTTTATTAATTTATTTAGGATATATAATTTTGAGATATATTTAGCATGAAAAATTCATGGTATGTACATTATATGTTGATTAGGAATTCTTTTATGAAATTGACTTACGATGTTGAAATTAGTTTTGTTAGGAAAATAACATTAAAAGTAAAATGATAAAGAAATATATTTAAGAAAACATAAAACACGAAAAGAAAAACGAAAATTATATATTCACCGAAAGTAAGAAAATGCGAAAAAATTATATCTTTAATAAATTTTAAACATAATGCACTGAAAAATTATAAAATTATAAAATTTAAAATGACGATATTTTTAAAATAATAAAATGCGGAGAGAAAATACGAACAAATGACCAAAATAATAGTGTATTACTAACTTTTTAAAAATTGAGAAATAGTTAATACAAATATTTTAAAAAATGTAATGAAATAATATAAAGTAATAAAATAAAAAAATAAAAATATTTTTATTGAAAGTAATAAAATCGGAAAAAATACGAGCAAATGGCGGGATAAGGATTTTTTCTTACACCAAATAAAAACCTGTTTTTAGTATTTTTTATTTTGGTAAATAAAAAAATATATAATATTTTGATATTTTTAATATTTTATTTTTGTAATGTTTTATTATGGGTTTTATAAAAAATAATATAAAAAATAAAAATTACTAAAATATTATAACTTTTTTTATTTATCAAAAATATATAATTTTTATTTACCAAAATATATCAAAAAAGTAAAAAACAAAAAATAAAAAAACAGAAAAAACACACTAAATTAATAAATTAATTTTACACTAAATACATGAATAATATGAGTAAATGGCAGGGATAATGGTTTTTTTACACTAAATTAATTTTAAAAACACACTAAATTAATAAATTTAAAACATTATGTAAAATTATAAAATTAGAAATGAAGATATTATTTAAAGTAATAAAATGCAGAGAAAAAATACGAACAAATGGCCGAAGTAAGAGTTTTTTACTAACTTTTTTTTCAACTTGCAGGCATCGCAATGGCTTCATTGATTAGCACCAAAAGCCACATATCAGTTGCGGTTAATAACGCGGTATGATTTATTATTTATTAATCACGGGTTCTATTTATTTAAAAAGGATAGACGTACAAAGAAATAATGTTATCGTAAAATTTTTTCTGTAATTTAACACTATCAGGACTCGTACCAAGGTTTAAGGGGCCGTGTGAGTGTTTTGAAGAATACTCCGGATGCATGGTTGATGCCGTACTTAGAGCTAGCCGGATTTGGGTCCGTAGCACAGATCCGGTACATCGTCTTGCGCTTTGATTTATTATCTGCGCTAGATGAGCGGTGGCGCCCGGAGACCCACACTTTTCATTTTTCGTGCGGGGAGTGCACGGTGACCTTGGAGGATGTAGCGTTGCAGCTTGGGCTCCCAATTGACGAGAGTCCCGTAACGGGATTATCTGCATTTACCGATCCGGATGCACTTTGCTATCAGCTTCTAGGAGACTCACCAGGGGACGGTGAGTCATATTTTTCAGGCTTACAATTTACATGGCTGAAAGCCAAGTATGGACAATTATCAGCGACAGCCACTGAAGGCGAGTTGATGTGCGCTGCTCGAGCGTACATCATGCATATCATAGGGGGAGAAATCATGCCTGATGCAAGCAACGACAATGTGCATTTGATGTACTTGCCCCTGTTAGCTGACTTGTCCAGTGTTAGCTCCTATAGCTGGGGCTCAGCCGTGCTAGCAGTCTTGTATCGAGAGCTTTGTCGGGCGACAGATCTGAAAGTTCGCGACATTGGCGGATACCTCTCACTGCTGCAGTCCTGGGCGCTGTATCGGATGCCATTTTTGGCATCGGTTAGACACCAACCATATGTTTATCCACTGCTGAACAGGTGATAAAATATAACTTCTCATTATTTGTAGTCATAATATATTGACTAATGTTACCAACTCTAAAAGCTATATTTGTTTTTTGTAGGTGGAGTGCTCGTCCGAGTATCGGGAAGTCATACAATGTCCCGCTATACCGCCTCATGATTGAACAGTATGCCCGGGATGGGGTAAGATGCTATTCTAATATTCATGCTATTCTAATATTCATGACATCTTACTTTCTATATCTTACGCACACGTTATGGCTAATTATAACCATGTTATTAATCATGCAGTTTATATGGACGCCATACCGAACGCCAGAAATTACCGCCGTGGTACCCTCGTCTGCGTACGTGCATTCGTACATATGGTGCACTAACGCACCAATTATAAATTTCAACATGGTTGAGTGGTATCACGGGGATCGAGTGCTACGACAGTTTGGCTTCATCCAACCTATCCCGGATCCGCCGTGTGAGGTGGGAGAAGTTCACGACAAGAATAAGAGAGGAAAATCGATGATAGATTGGGGAATTAAGTATCGAAAATTTGTGGCGCTGTGGAACGATCGATTTCGTCGAAGACCTCAGATGGTTATGGCTACCGACTCGCAACCATCAGTAGAGTATATGCAATGGTACTATAGTTGCGGGAAGCCATATTTATACGGAGGCCAGTCGATTGTAATCCCCCCGCACATGCAGCGACATGGGGGATCGGCCACAGCGGCCCAGCATGATCTGGATCCCATGGCATATTATTCTCCGGAACCACCGGAGCCCGAGCAGGAGCCCCAGCCAGATCCGAAACAATCTGGATTTGTCGGTTCCGAAACAATCTGGATTTGTCGGTTCAGATAGCTATCATCCGGATTTGTCAGGCACTGACGATTTGTCGAGCTTTTCAGGGCCAGAATATGTATACGACTTTGAACTATTCGGATCCTACTCGCCCGGCCCATATCCGCAGCATTATGAGACTCCCTTAGGTGCATCAAGTTCATCGCTGCCGAACGAGGGACCTGCTCAAAATGATTTTCCTCCCTATTTTTACTACACCACCACCTGCGCCAAATGATAATGTCGGTCGTCGCGGGCACCCAGAACGTGACCGTCGACCTCCGAATAGGTATACCCCTAGGACTACACCATCGAACCATAAATTTTAGGGGTGTATGACACATGTTTGTACATTAACACGTTTGTACTTTCTTGTATCAATTTAATTATTCTAATTTAATTATTCTAGTTTTAGTTATTGTGCTTATTGTTCAATTTCTTTTTACCAATTTAATTATTTTAAAGTTGCATTATATTAAAGCTTAATTTAAGGTTATAATTAATAATTCCAAACGCCATATACTATTTTATAACTTAATTTGGCTACAATGCAATCATAATCATTTGTATACTTTTTTATCATTACACATAAAAATTTTACAATATTAGGTCAATTGCGACCCGATCCGGATGACTGTCCAACATGAAAGTTTCGGTTAGGGCATTTATTCCGACTATGACCACTTAACCTGCATATTCCACAACGCTTTCCATCAGACTTCTCCTTGATGTCCATTTTATTACGGATTCTGCTTGACTGCGGACGACCTCCCGGATTCCTCCGCAGCCCTCTGTCTGGGAGAAGCTCGAAAGTCGTCAGAGGCACCTCCCACGTTGATAGGTCAGGCAAGACGGGGAACTCATTTTCCCAGACACGCAATGTGCGCTCCAGCATGTACACATCATCGGCATATTGTTCAACATTGACGTTAACTTTAGCACACGCTGCCACGACATGCGCACATGGATAATGAAATGTTTTGAACCTTCTGCACTCGCACCGTCGGTTCCGGAGATCAACTCCGTAGGACCTAGTTGGTATACCAGGTCGACGACTGATGGTCTCAGTAACTCGAAATGTTTCCAGTCGTCGTGAATATATTTCTACATTCATTGACCTCGCCAACCGACGGTTTACGACCATTGTATCCCTGACATGTTCGACAAACACGTGTCCCGCCTCAATCTGGTCGACTTGCTACTGACCCATTCTTGGCATCAAAGTAGCCAGCCTGTAGAAAGTAGCAGAAAATACAGATGCAATCGGAAGATGACGTGTTTTTAACAAAACAACATTGATCCCCTCGACTAAGTTTGTGGTCATTTGGCCATAACGAAAGTCCTCGTCAAAACTTTGAGCCCATTGCCACGGCTCCATTGTGCCTAACCATTGTCGGAAAGATGTGTTTGTCTGCCCCTCCATGTCACTCTCAAGTTGGATCATTTTTTGCCGGAACATATGTGACTCTAACTCGTACGCTGCATACGTATTAAGAAAAATAAGTTCTAGTAACTCGATAACATGAAACATTACAACTTATATTGAAAATATAAGGTTATCATTTACCCATTGCCACGACTTGTCTCTTCCAGTCTGCATTCTTGTAATCTTTGTGGAAGTTAGCCGCAATGTGACGGATGTAGTAAACGGATCTCCACGGCACACTGGAACGCCTGATTGCTGCAATTAAACCCTTCCTTCTATCGGAGATGATGCAAATGTTATCGTTGCTAATAACATACCTCCGCAGGTTTGTGAGGAAGAATTCCCAAGACTCCATGTTCTCTTTATCTACGATAGCAAATGCTATCGGGAGCACGTTTCTATTGCCGTCTTGAGCAACCGCAATAAGTAGGATCTGTGTATATTTTCCATACAGCCAGGTCCCATCTACCTGCACAAGTGGCTTATAGTGGGGAAATGCCCGCACATATGGATCGAACGTCCAGAACATCCGATGGAAAATCTTTTTTACTTACTGTAACTGGCCGTCCGGGCCGTAATATAGTCTTCTCTGCAACTCAATCACAGTCTCCGGTACATACTCTCGCATAGCAGCTATCCAACCTTGAAGCTCGTTATACGATGAATCGTAATCCCCATACAGTTTTTTTATCACCATCTGTTTAGCAATCCATGCCTTCCAATATGAGACTCGATACTGGAATCGTGCTTGTATTTCGGCAATCAGTACCAAAACTTTAATGGTCGGCATGTCCTTCACCATTGGCATGATACACGTACATATTGTTTTTGAATCAAGTTTCTATGATCTTCTGTCATACGTGTTGATGTGCATGTATGAGGACCAACAAATTTTCGTATCTCCCACATCTGAGAACTTTTAATGAATGCAACAGCACTTCGCCAATTGCAAACATTCCGCGCCTTCAACACTCCCCAACATATATTGTCGGAGTAGACATCTGCGACTTTATAATCAATCGATATATTCATCTTGCATCGTTTGATGGCATATCGCACTTTTCTTTACAGCTGAATCTCTGGCCTATGAATAACTCCTCATCATCAGATGTTACGGCCAGCCCGTGACGATGAACTATTTCAGGGGACTCTGGGAACTCAGCTATATACGCTGCGTCGGGGTCTATGAGCGACATGTGTGACCCAGGATTATTGTGTATCAAAATATGCCGCATTTGCTCCTCGATCGAAGAAGCATTAATGTCTTCATCGTCGATATCATCAGGTACATCGTCCACATCGGGATCACCGTCACTATCGACCTCTTCATCCCAATGATCACCACCACCTTCTTCTTCGCAACCACATTCTTCTTCACCACCAACCATATCAACATCGGGTGTAATATTCAGGTCGATACCGATCCCACCCATAGTTGATTCACTATCAACGTATGATATTGGAGCCACCATCCGCGGTTCTTCAGCCCCGTCTTTTCATCGATGCATTTTGCTCCATACCGACTAACTCAAAGAAATAAGTGAATCGGTGCATTCTTGTCACTCTCATTCCCACAGAGAGATCGACCATTGTCTCAACGTCTTCGTCGTCGCAAGTTCCATTTCACGAATTTGACCGGATTTGTCGGCCGGAAACTTGTAGAAAATTTTACTATCCTTCTCCCACAACGTCTTAAAATTTTTGCATTAATCATTGCCTTCATTTCATCAAACGAGACATTTCTATTAAATCTCATTGCTATTTGTTGTTGACATTCAAATACACATCCAACACTTGTTGTCAAGATGACTCAAATCGAAATAAACGCATACAAAAACTTAGCATCCATCTTCAATATTTAATCATCAAAAATAAACAAAATCTCGTAAAACATCTCGCACGGATAATAAATAACTTAAATAAAAAATTAATGTTTCAATATTCAATTTTGTACATGAAAGCCATTTAACCACAAATCCTAATAACTAACACAATAATAATATTAATAATTTTATATACAAAATAATACTAACTAAAATTATTAATAACTAACTATAAAAATAATACTAGTTTTTACTAACAATAATACTAAGTAACATCTTAATAATAGTAATAATAATAATAATAATAATAATAATAATAATACTACTATAAAATTTTTATTTTTTTGTAATATTTTGATAATAAAACCCTAACTAAAACTATCAATTTGAGTTTTATTGATTTTAATCTTAATAACTAAACTAAAACAAAAAAAAATACAAATTATACAAAACAATAACAATAACATAATCAATTATTTTTAAAAAAATACCTTATTTTTCTCTTCTCTTTCTCTCTTTTTCTCTTTTTTCCGCAGCACCTCTTCTTTCTTTTCTTTTTCTTCTGATTTTTCTTGTTTCAGCTGGACAGAGTTCGTGTTTATAACACGAGTAGTGCCGCCAATCTGGTTGGCAGGGCTAGTGCCGCCAACCTGGTTCCCTCCACTGGTGCCGCCAACCTGCTTCCCTTGTTTGGTGCCGCCAACCTACTTCTCTCCACCCAGGGAGTTGTCAAATCAGTTCAGGTTTTTTTTCTTTCTGTTTTTTTTGTTTTTTTGTTTTTTATATATTTTGGTAAATAAAAAAAATTATATATATTTTGGTAAATAAAAAAAAAGTTATAACATTTTAGTAATTTTTAATTTTTTCTATAATATTTTTGTAAAAACCCTAATTTGGAATTACTTAAATCGTTATAATTGTTTAGTTGATTGAAATGTTTTAGAGTTTTTTAATAATTTTTCTATAAAATGTGTGTGTTTTTACCTTTTGTAAATTTTATATTTTAATAATAATTATTTCTTGTTAATTTTTATTTTCTATTTTCAATAATTTTAGAGAAAATATATGTTGTTAGATTAAACAGATCATCATCAATTATTTTATTCACCGATCAAATTAAATATGATTCAAAATTACTTTAATTCTCGTCCGGTCATAAAATTCTAAAATAATCAAAAGATTATTATTTAATATATAATTAGTAAATTTTTACAATTAAAAAGTTTGACAAGTATGTTTAATTAAAAAAAGCTTTAAGATGAAGGTAAATATGGTAAACCATAGGGCAAAGATTGTTGTTTTCATTAACACAAATTATTTTCAATTAATCCAAAATGATTCCACTATAGAGAAGTACTTGTATATGGTATTTGTAGTTTCTACCAAATTGTTTGCAAGCATTACGTCCTAGGGACACCCAGCCTCTGCCGGAAGTCATCCTCCATAAGCGGAATTCCTTCGTGCAAGTTCACCTTCGGTTCCCATCCTAACACCTCCTTTGCTTTCGTAATGTCCGGCTTCCTTTGTCGCGGATCATCCGGTGTGTTTTCCACCTCTGATATTTGTACCTCCGGATTTATAAGCTGCAACCAATCAGCATTCCATTACGTCCTTCCTTTTCCTCACTATATCAGTAGCATTATAAAGCAATAAGAAACCAACCTCCTGCACTGCTTTTGCAAGTTCGTTCATCGTGAATTCACCTAACATGTACAAAAATCAACCCCAACTTAATATCGGAAATAATTATGATGAGAAAATGAAGATGAATGGCGCACCTGGATTCCCAAGATTGATGGGTCCGGTGTCCGTTCCTTCCATAAGTTGAGTAAGGCCATCTACCTTCAATCAATGAAAAACCAAAAATGAAACATTCAGTCACATGTCCTAGAAACAGTTTGTTTGATTGATATTAACGAGAAGTTGGGTTGGGTATACCAAGTCCGAGACATAACAGAAGCTCCTTGTCTGTGTTCCCGGTAATTGAACTGTCAATGGCTCATTACTGCACAATTCCACGCTCAGAAAATCAATCAGTATAAGCATACAAAGGAAACACCCAAGAAAAACGAAATTTGTTACCGGATTGCTTGAGCTATAAAATTGCTGACAACACGCCCATCATCGATGTTCATGCGCGGTCCATAAGTATTGAAGATTCTAGCAATCCGAATCTCTGTTATCATGTAAAAAAACCCTAAGAAATTTCCACGAATGAAACCGACACAAGCACTTCTTACCGATTCCATATTGCCTGTGGTAATCAAACATTAAAGTTTCCGCCATTCGCTTTCCTTCATCGTAGCAGCTCCGAACTCCTGCGAAGTGATATACAAATAAATCGATTCCGACTCAAGTTGTAGAGCTGCATGGAATAACATACAATGGGTCGAGAATAGAAAGAAAGAAAAAAGTACCAATGGGGTTAACATTCCCCCAGTAGGTCTCCTTTTGGGGATGCTCAAGTGGATCTCCGTAAACCTCTGAAGTTGAGGTAAATAAAATCCTGTTGGACAAAAATCGTACGTAGCATAAGAATGCCGGTGAACATATTCCTAAAAATCTTTATGGTAGAGAGAAGCGACCTTGCTCTGAGGCGTTTTGCAAGTCCCAACATATTCAATGTACCCATCACATTCGTCTTTATCGTCTGTTTAATATCCGAGAAACATAGTTTCCGGTTAGCAGTCGATCGAAAAGTGGTGTCGACTCTTACGGTCTTACCTTCACAGAATTGTATTTGTAGAAGATTGGAGAAGCGGGGCAAGCTAGGTGGTATATCTGATCGACCTCAACAAACAACGGCCGGCTAATATCTGTATGATACATAGATGAAACACCAAAATTCGAACATGAATGTACCATGCTGGACATAAAAAACGAAGATGAATACCGTGACGAATAAGTTCGAATCTTGGGTGTCCGATCCATTTCTTCAGATTGTCCTTGGAGCCAGTAAAGTAGTTATCAGCAACAATAACCTGAACAAATGAAATCATTCCGCATTTGGAAATTGGAACCAAGACGGAGATATCCGAATGCAAAATTAGACATTGGATTTCACATCAGAACTGACCTCACTCTTTTCCTTCTCCATCAACTTGTCGACTAGGTGGGAGCCGATGAATCCGGCACCTCCAGTAACCAGAATTCGCATGTTTGTTCGACTGTCTGTCCATAAGACAAAAGATCGGATTATGTTAAAATGCAGAAATCTTGAATCCAAGGTCGTAGATTGAATGGCGGCATTGTCGCATTTTATTTTATCATGCCCCCCATTTGTAAACTAGATAGTGTTCACCATCACATTCATTTAAACACGGGATTCATCATATGTTCCCGTAAGTGAGAATTGAATACCAAATACTCAATTTTTTTCCAAGTATTTTTCATATATTTCGATGAATATGTCCGTGTATGTGAAGTAACACAACATCCATGATCTTTACTCTTTAAAAGATTTTCTTTTTCCTTTCAAATAAATTAAAAATAAAGTATGGATTGCCAATAACCTCAATATTAAACTCGAATGGACTTGGTGGCTTCTTGGAAGCTGAAATGTAAGTTCCATTTGTGACATATTTTTCAGATACTTTCTTGAAATCTTAAGTATGATTTAAAATAAAAAATACTTAAAACTTTCTTTTTCAGATCTTAATATGGACCCATAAAATTTTGTTTTTGAAAAAAGAAAGAAAGGATAATACCTTGGGAAAAGCTTTGTTTAAATGAATGAAATATTGAAGAAATTTGAGAAGTTTTAACGTAGATGGTGGTGAATAAGCATGAAATAATAAGGTGGTGATGACGTATCAAGGCGTTTTATTTTAGGTTTTGCCACCCCTAGTTTTCGACGGTTTTTACTCGGGGATCAGTCAAATCTTTTTAATCATTAATTATCTTTTTATATTTTATGCAAATTTTTAATTAAACTTGAATGATAATTAATTATTTTAGATATAAGTTAAAACGAAAAATCATTTTAAAAGTATCTAATAAATAATATCACGTCATTAGATTTTAAATATAACAAAGCATTATTATATATTTATCTATATTTATTATCTTCTTCAACTTAATTGAATTTCAATTAAATTCTTAAAATAATTAATTTTTTAAATTATCTTTTACAAATTTTAATCCTTTTGTTTTTTCATAAGTTAATATTTTTCTTTTTTGTACAACCAATTTTAAAAAAAAATTAGAAAATTTGTGCAGTTTTTTTCATGTCATTGACACATAATTTTGGTAATTATTTTATCTTTGAACTCGAGCTCTAAGGTTCAGGGTTTGGTTTTAGGTTCTTAATTTGGGGTTTAAAGTTTGGGTTTAAGGGTTTGGAGTTACGAATTATGAGTTCGGGGTTTAATGTTTGAGTTTAGGGTTTGGGTTCAGGATTCGGGATTCTAAATTCAATGTTTAAGGTTTTGGGTTCGAAATAAAAAAAATTACCAAAATTATGTGTCAATGACATAGAAAAAAATTGTTAAAATGTCATTAAATAATTGAAATGAACCATGAATAATGTGATGAGTAAATTCTATAAAATAATTTCACTATGGAAGAGTGTACAATAATAATTTCATGTCTTTAGAATTTGACGATATGGCAAAATTTTATGGTACCTAAAACCTTAATTTTAGGATCATCAAGTTAAATTGAAATCGAAAAACACAATAGATGGAATTAAAACACCACTTGAATAACATAATTTAATATTAAAATTAGAACAATTAAATAATACTAACATAAATTGTTTAAATAACATCAAGACTTTAATTTTTTCTCTAAATTGAGCGCATTAGTTCCAATCTAGTCTCTAATTATTTTTTTCATATTAGCTCCAAAATTTTACTGTTGTTTTCTATTTTGATATTTGAATTTAGATTTTGTTAAGATGTAATGACATGAGGCTTTAAGATTGTATGATGTCAACACCTAAAAATTTTAAAGATATATATAATCTAAAAACAAAAGATACATAATTTATATATATATATATATATATATATATATATTTTAAAAATCAAGTTATTACATAACACAACTTAGTGGAATCCAAGTTTAAGGACCAAATTAAAAAAAAACTGCCAAGTTCAGAGACTAATGAACCAAAAAAATATTTAGGAACCTAATTGTGAGGATTTGTCAAATTGGACATTGAAGTCAAACTCAAGTACAAAATTAAAACAAAAAAACTCAAATACCAAACTAAAAAATCAAACTAAATATAAATGCCAAATAATATATTAACTCTTTAATAAATAATACAAAACAAATATATATATATATATATTTCTTCCTTTTTTCTCATTGTTTTGTACTTTTTCTTTTCTCACCCACCATCCCATGCCAAAAAGAAAAAGCCAGGTTTTTAAAATCTAAGGCCTCACATCTACAGTGTCTTATGTATACTTTTTTGTATATAGTATATATAGTTATGGCTGGTTTAAACAACTATGTTGTTTTCATAAAATAATTAAATATTTAGATAGAATTTTTTGAAATTTACCGATATATACTATTTTTGGAGAGAGAAAAGAAGACGCGTCTTACAGGGCACTTTTTTAGGAAAGAAATGAAAAGGCGCCCTATAGGACGCGTTTTCACTTTGTTGAATTTTTTTCTTGCGATTGGAAATTAAAAGTTCATATATATATTTTTGTCTATGTTTGATATATACATTTTTATAGTTTTAAGGTATGTTTGAATTTATGGTGATGTCGTGGAGCTCGGTGACCTACAAATTTTATCTGTCATATGAGTATGGAGTCATTACCTAAGAAGTCGGATCACATTGCAACTCAAGGTCCCTATTGATAGTGATTATACAGTCTCGGTTTGAAGTGTAACTAGGGCTTCAAGTTTACAAAGGTTATACTATCAAGGAATGAAGGATAAATGGGGCCCCAGTTGACAATGGTTATGCGGCCATGACAACGAGTTTCACCTCATCAGAGGAGGATGTTTTATAAAACCCGTATAGAAGTCAAAGATAAAAAACATAGGGGTCTTTCAATATAATCAAGTAATTCATTTTGTCCATCACCACCAAAGGCGGTGATCCCGTTACTATAACTTGTGATAGAGTTTGGGGCAACAAGATTTCTGATGAAACGAGTTATCGTGCGGTGCAGAAAAGATGAAATGCGAAACAACCGCTTTTGCCTTGATTCTCGTGTCATCTTTTCTGCACCGCACAATAACTCGTCCCCACCAAAAATCTTGTTACCCCCAACTCTACCACAGGTTTTAGTATCAGGGTTATCGCCTTTGGTGGAGATAAACAAAACGTATTACTTGATTATACTGGAAGGCCCTTGTGTTTTTCATCTTAGACTTCTATATGAGTTTTATAAATCATCATCTTCTGATGGGGTGAAATTCATTGTTGTGCCCGCATAGCAATTTCCAACTAAAGCCCTAGTTATGCTCCATACCTTGACAACATAACGTTTGTAAACTTGAAGTCCTAGTTACATTTCAACCCGAGATCATATAATCACCATCAACTTAGACCTTGAGCTGCAATACGATCTCGATTTCTTAGGTGATGGCTTCGTCCTCACACGGTAGGTGAAATTTGTAGGTTACCGAGCTCAACGACATCATCATGAACCCAAACACAACTTTTCTCGTATGTTGTGAGCAAATCATTACTTTTTAAAAATATTGTTATTAACAAATGGGTAGAGAAAAACTTAAATGAAAAATTAACGGAAATGAAAAAATGATTCGTACTAACCATACGATATGGTAGAAAATAAGCCAATTTAATAAATTTGTTGCGTAGATTGTAAATAAGTGTACATTTGAGATGTAAAATAAAGTATACAATTTAGTGTCAATGAAAGTGGAACAAGTGGATTATGGGTGGAAAATTTTATTACAACACAGATTAAAATTTAACAAACTAAAGAATGAAGTATTTGAGAAAAATTACAAAAAAAGTAATCGTCGGTGCCTCGAATGTGTGCCAAAACTGGATGGGCGTTGGGAACACCTAGGGTTCCATCGAACAACTTGAGGTGGCGGCTCCTCATCGTTTTCATTTTCATCTTAGCGTGCATCTTGATGTTGATTTCCATATTCATCTACTTCTTTCGTGGTTGACTGTGTCTGGGTCCTAGCCGCTCATCGTACATCCCCCTATATTAATAGGCTGTTGCGAAGATGACCCACCTTAGTAGAACAACGATGTTGAGGGTCTTTGCAACACTATTGGCGGATAATTGTATGTTGTCACAGAATCCGATTATGGATAAAATGTGGGAATTGACGACGATATCAAGCACACCAGCATTGCTCAAAGTATCAACATGTAATATGGTACGGTGGGTGGCGATGGTGTGAAATATACACCTGGAGAAAATATTGATGTAGTGACTAAGGAGCATGCTGTAGTGTAGACCTGTTCATAGGCTGGGCCACTCGGTCGAAGGCCTATCTGAAAAGTGAGAGGGTTTGGGCAAAAAAGTAAGGCTCGTTTAAAAAATAGGTGGGGCCTTGGGTAAGGCATTCTTTGCCAGGGCTTGACCTGAATTCACAAAAGGACCAAAAAAATCTATTGTTTTAATGTTATATTCTTGTTGTTTTCTCTCAATTTTGCTATCATTTTACTATTATGTTGCAACTATTTTGTTATTATTGTTTGGATATTGTATAACACTTGTTTTATTGTTAATTTTGTTATTATTTTAGAGGCATTTGGTTATTAAGTTGTATCTATCTTAGTGTTATTTAAGTATACATATTTTTTAAAAATTTATTTTCAATTTGTCGGGCAACATTTATTTTAATGTTTTTAATATTTTTGATGTATTATATAAATTTAAAATTATAAAAAATATTATAAAAAAATAATATGGGCGGGTCAGATCGGGTTCTGGTTTTAACATTTTTATCCGTGTCAGGCTTGGGCTAAATTTTAAGCCCATTTTTTAGGTCGGGCCCAAGCCAAGCAAATGGCCCAAGATTTTGGTTGGGCTCGAACTGGCCCATAAACACCTTTATTGTGGTGCTTGTGTAAAATAAATTGGGTTAGCACCAAAAATATATAAACCATACTGACTGAGAGGTTGCACGGCAATCGGGTCTTCTTGTGGAGTTGGAGTAGATGTTGATCCCCTTGCGACATCTTCTCCCGACCTAGGATTGATGGGCCCTCGTATTGGCCTCATACAGCGACGTGCCTACTTCTTTCCGCATCTGGTAGTAGATACGACTTGTTGTTATGCTTGAACCAATCAATGTAATCCGGAGATGTCGCCAACTCCGGTGTGAGAAATGATTCATGCATTGACAAGTAATCGTACCTACGTTGCCACATCTCGATATAGTTATTGTGGAATTTTGGCCAATATTCCTCAAGTCTTCCCCGCAAGTCGATTTTGTGTAGATCATTGAGCTCCTGGGTGGCAGCGAAATACGTTGTGTACATCCGAACTGTCGCATGAATCTGCCGGATTCGTGCATCTCAACCATTGCAAAAACGATCAATTACACTTTGACGTGCCAGATGTTGCGATTGGCCAAAAATTTAGCTGGGATGCATTCTTGAATTCTCTAATCTGTATATGATATCCATACAAACTGCAATATGAATTTATAATTTTTAGCACGTGCCTAATATTTAATTTCAAATGCTAGAATAAATATTATATAACTTTGAAATTCATAAACTAATCTCCTCTTCGGTTTGTTAATCTAAAGCTAGTTGGATATCTTTGAGCTTGGTTGTTATACCTATATGTCTCGCACGATTGTTCCACCTATTCAAATAATATGTTATTTCAAAATTACAACAATGGAAAATTATAACAATAATGATATTATCAAATGAATTTTACCATATTACGAATGAGAATTCATAAGAGGGTCCACTCAGGGGCGTAAAAATGGTAGTCGATACCATGCCCACGACTGTAGAAAGAGCATACAACTGCTAATTTTAACTTTTTCTGGTTTCGTCATTTGCCACATTTCTCGGTACAACGCTGCCAACACCGCTGATCCCCAATTAAGTCGTCTTGTTTTTTTCAAGTCGACTAGTAGTAGTAGCCACCTTAAATGTACCAGATTTCAAGATTTATCTTACATAAGTAGACCCTCGATCAACTTCAAGATGACTGCATGCGCGAATTATTTTTTCCAACATCACTTGTAGAAGCCTCGATAGTTTTGAAGTTGCCCTCCAACCATCCCATCTCGATCTGGCTACCTTAAACTAGGGGCGAACAAAACTTGATTCGACTCAAAAAAATCGAAAACAATTTGAATTTTGATAACGAATCGAGTTATTCGAGTCAACTCAATTTTTTTTCCAATTTCAAGTTTGAATCGAATTTAGTTTTCGAATTCAAATAAATTGAATACTAAACTATAATATTTTATATTTTTAACACAAACATTTTTACTTTTCCCTCAAAACTTTTACTCCATCCTACTCATTTTCCCCCCAAATTTTTTTTGAATATTTCTCTCCCAAATTTTACTCTCACATTTACTTTCCTCCTAAAATTTTACTCGCCCAACCCTCAAAACTTTTTATTTTTTCTTTAAACTTTTACTTCTCACCCTTTACCCAAAATAAAAAATCATCTAAAAAACTCCCTAAACCTAAATAGTAATAATTTTATTTATGTCTACTATTTATATTATTAAATTAAATTTCACATTTTGTACTATTTATATTATTGAACCGGTTAATCATATTAAATCTTTATAAATTTCATTAAAATTGAATTATTGATGATGTCATCAAATATTCGTGTAAAATTTTATGTTGGTATCAATTTCACATTTTATCTTTAAGATAACTTTTATTAAAAAATCACATTTTTACGTTTAATATATTTTTAATTTCAAAATATATAGTGACAATAATCAAAATACAAACTTGAATGCGGAGCGTGATAGTAGTTACAAGGTCCCAAATTCATTTTTTAATTTAACTCGAAGAAATATATCCAATTCAATTAGAATTCTATTTCACTCGACTCGATTCAAGAAAATTTCAAATCGAGTTAGTATGATAAAATTGGATTCATCAACTCAATTAACTCAAATTTTTTCATTCGATTCGATTCGATCAAACGCTCACCCCTACCCTAAACTTGTTTGGCACTTTCCCTAGTATTTGCTCACATGCAATCGGTACTCGCCACTGGCCCCGTAACGACTTCCTCATCAACCAGTAGATTGAGTTATAAACCAACGTCCTCGAGTTAATTTTACACTCACCGCAAGGAAGATGAAATGTGTGTCTTCGGTCTCCATATTTTGACCAAAGTACTGATAAGTGGGGAATTCAATTTAGTCCCCTCAAGCATGCGAGCCACGTATAAGAATCTTGTATCTCGCAAGTGTCCATAAATGGCAACCGATGCAATCATGCTTAAATTATGTATGTATGTCTCCAAAATTTGATTTTCGGCCTGAGTATATAAACATAAAAAATTGATAATGTTAACATCATTATAATTAACTAATTAAAATTAAATAATTAAATAATATTTTCTTACCATTTGTAATTGAACACCGGAGATGTGCTTGTCATTCAAACGAATAAGGTGATTTGTCATTTTATAAATTATAAGGAATAAAATAAAATCGAAGAGAATAGGATTCAGAGAAAGATTTAAAATGAAATTATCGAGAGAATTGAGAATTGAGTTTGAATTAAAAAGAATGAAGTTCGGAGGAGTTTATATAGGAAAAAATATGGCTATTGGGGCATTGTAGCCGTTGGAATTGTGACCGTTGGGGGAAAGTTACCATTAGCTTGAAAACACATTTTCATTTCTATCTCCAAAATCAACATATATTGGTAGTAATAATAAAAAAAGGGGCAGGGGGCGGAATGGGTTTGGGGTAGAAGGGGGGTGGGATGGGAGGAGAGTAAAAGTTTTGGGGGGAAGTGGGAGGGAGTAAAAGTTTTGGGGAAAAGTAAAGAGGTTTGGGAGTTTAGGGTAAAAATGTAAAATATTATAGTTTGGATTCGGTTTGTTCGAATTATTCGAGTTATTCGTATTCGAAAACCAAAATTAATTCGAACTCGAAATTTGAAAAAAAAATTGAGTTGACTCAAATAACTCGATTAATTTGAATAACTCAATTCGTTTAACTCGAAATTCGATTTTTATTTTATTTTTTTGAGTCGAATCGAATTTTGCTCACCCCTAATAATAGTGACCTTCTTATGCGCCAAAGAGGAGGAGCTTCTGTCGTAAGTTATAAAAAATTTTAGTGAACGGTTTTGTCAAATCAATCAATTATAATTATTTTATGTGTGAGGATTAATAAAGATTTTGTTATATAAATAGATTTATTAGTATATATTATAGATTTTATTATCTATATAAAATGTTGTTATATAAATAGATATGTTAAAAATCATAATAATTATTTAAAAATTTTAAAAGTTATTTTTTGGCATTATAAATTTTACAATTTTGTAAGAATATTTACAAAGTTGGGTTTCCAATAAGATTTTGAGTATTTGGTTAGAAATTTATGTTTTCATTAGGAATTTGAGTAAATAGTTGATGGTTTGAGTAGTTGTTATAGAATATTGTTATTTTGAGAGAGATATTGTTATTTAGGGGATATTTTGTTATGTATTACAATAAACCACGCATTCGGAAAGTGCTATCTCCACTTTCCACTAACATGTCATATCCCTTGGCTTGGTGCTTAGATGCTAGTATTCTCATCCTTGTGACCTTCGTTTGATTCCTTTTCTAACCATTTTTTTTTCATGTTCTTAACATCAATTAATGTCCGAGTTCAACATGTCACATTATCGGTTTCAAAATCTCTTTATATAATATATAACAAAATATCTCTCTAAATAACAATATTCTATAAAACTACCAAAACTATCAATTATTTACTCAAATTCCAAATGAAAATACAATTTTAAACAAATACTTAAAGTCCTCTTGGAAACTCAACTTTGTAAAAATTCTTAAAATATTGCAAAAAAATGATAACTAAAAATTGTAAAATTTATAATGCCAAAAAAAAATTATAAATTTTATGATTTTTAAAATTTTAATCAATATTTTTGTTTTACAATTTTTCACAAGTTTTATGAATTTTTACAAAGCTAGGTTTTCAATAGGACTTTAAGTATTGGGTTAGAAAATTGTGTTTCTTATTAGGAATTTGAGTAAATAGTTGTTAGAAGTTTATTGGAATAACTGGTTAAAAGTTTTACTCAGCCAAGATTTTTTTTCTTTTACAGTTTATCGCAACTTTTTTAAAAAGAAAAACACAATACTTTCTTAATTTAGATGTTTGATTGTTGTTTAGAGTTAAAACAAAGCTCCGATTCTTTAAAAATATATAAACTTGATGGAAAATCGCATAATCTTTAAATCAAGCTCATGATCTCACATCTAAAATATTATGCAAATCAAATCTCTTATTTTAGGATGTTTAGAATAATATGATTTTTACAAGGCGTTGGAGTTCGTCATTAACCTTGATAAACAAGAACATGAAATTAATTTCTCTCTCTTCACTTCTTCTTTTAATTTTAATTTTCATGTGTATTTACTTGTGTAACCCTAATAGGTAAAATGATCAACTTTTAGTCAAAGTGGATTCAATACTTAATTGAGTTAAAATCTTACAAATTAGGCTAAAAATAGTTTATTGGGTAAAATTTTATCAATTACTTAAAAGTTCAATAAATTAATTTCGATTCTCCATTTAATAATAATTTTAAATTATTCACTTAAAAAGTGATTTGATACTCTTTTCGAACCAATTTGTCCGATCTTATTCCAATAATAATGCAAAAATCCGGATCCATGTTGTAATTCGTTACTAATATCTCTAAGAAAACCCCTAAAAAACATGGTAATGATCAAAATAAAAGGAATATGAAGTTACTGAACTGCCCCTTTAGGAAAAAAATACTTGTACTTTTAGTGCAAGTAGTCAGCAGGCGGCGATTCCAAGAAAAGAAGGACGATGAACCAAAAATTTGGAGCTGCAAAACAGCCGACGGGGACTCCATCTCTCGCCTGGTCGTGCGTCGTCGTCATCGCTTCACTCCTCGCCGGCGCCTCCGTCGTCCACAATATCTACAAGCCTGATCTCGTAATCACTTCACTACTGCTTTCTTTCCTTTCCGTTTAAAGTCTCACTTTTTTCGGTTTACGGTTCTTCTAGATATCTGGACACTCTTAATGTTCGATGGAATGCTCCAAACAACTTTATTAAATTCTTAAAACTTGAAATGGTTAATATCAGTGACTCATTATAATATGTCAATTACAGTATTCTCGTAATCTCTTATTGATTGCTATTCACTCTACTTTCTCACTTCTATTGGATTAGAATTCTTCTAGATATTTGGACACTCTTAAAGTGTTCGACGAAATGTCCCAAATAACTGTATTGAATTCGTGAAACTTGAAATGGCTAATAAGTGACTCATCATAATATGTCAAGTACATTATGTAATATCGAATGAAATCCCAAAGCAACACTAAATTCTTTTTCGAAAACTGGCATTGATTTTTCTGTGCATTTGGTTATGCAGACTCTACCACCAGTTGAAGATGCGGATGAGGCTAAGAAGAAACAAGCTGCTAATGCTAGAGAATGAGTAATTGCTTTTCGCTGTTGTTTCAAAGGGCATTGATTTTTTTCTCTATTGCTTTCTGTCCTTTCCATTTATAGTACTTGCCCGCTTCCTTTGGCTTTCATTGCTTCTAGATATTTGGACACTCATGAATTGTTCGACGAAATGTCCCAAACAATATTGAATTCTTGAAACTTGAAATGGCTAACCAGTGACTCCTTATAGTATGTCAATTAGAGTATATTATCGAGTGAAATCCAAAGCGACACGACTTTTAAAATGTTCGACGAAATGTCCCACACAACTTTAATGAATGCTTGAAGCTTTTTTTTTTTCCTCTTCTTTTGTTTTTCAAGTTATGAATCATTTGAATAGGTGTCTCATTATAGTTTATCAATTACAGTATCTAATTCTGTCTGGAATCACAAAGCGACACTAATTTGGGATGGATAATGTAGATTCGGATATTTGTGGATATCTGCTCTTTTTGTCGGGTGAGGGTATTTTAATTACTATTTACGACAGATTCAAAGCTGACTTATTTTTGTGGATAATGGATGTAGATTCGGATATTTGAATTCTCCATTTGCTTTACTTCTTTTAATTTTCTCAATCTTTAAACACTTTATAGGAGATCATTCTCATCTTAAAGATAGAAATTTAAAATTATTATCAAATTTAAAATGCAAAAAAGTAACCGATTTTAAATGATATAAAGATGTCTTTATGACTAGAGTTATGCAAAGATTTGATAACCAACAACCATTTTAGAAAAAAAAATTCCAAGCAAGACTTCCTACTTTACTAGGAGAAAAGTTAGAAATCAAATAAAAGAAAATTACATATGTATTATTCCGTATGAAAAAACTTACATATGGTGAACTAATTAGTTTCACCCAAAAAGAAGGATTAAAAATTTGTCAAGATTTAAAATTACAAAAACAACTTAAGAAAGATATCAATGTAGAAAGGAATTAGGATCATTCTGCCATCGATTTGACGTTATTGACGTTAGGAATGAACCTTCTTCAAAAATATGTTGCCCTGTAAAACCAAAAAATAGGAGAAAGAATATTTTAGAATATTATAAAAACCAAAATATAGAGAATACAGAAAAGAAAAGAAACAACAAAAAACAGAAAACAAAATAGATAAAACAATAAATTGTTATAGATGTGGAAAAATCAGGACCTATCTTAAAATATTGCAAAATTAAAAGAAAAATTAATAATTTAAATCTAGATGAAGAAATAGAATAAAAATAAATGAGATTCTCTTAGAAACAACTTCTTCGAAAATGATACATCTATCGAAATAGATGAATTACAAATAGATGAATTACATGCAACATCCCAATCTTCCGATGATGAAAATAAACCTTCAATTAATATGTTAACCAAAGACCAAGAATTCATGATTGAAGTTATTGATAAAATTCAAGACCCGAACTTAAAAGAGAATACCTTTTGAAATTAAAATCCTCATTGAAAGATAAACCGAAAAAGAAAAGAAATTATTTCTAGTCAATCACAAATGTACAATATACAAGATATAATATTTAATAAATATGAAAAAATAAAATCCAGAAAAATTACAAATTCTGAATTATAATTAGAAATAAAAAAATTAAATTAGAACTTTCTCAGCTTAAAATGGAACAACAAGAAATGAAAAAACAAACGCAAACCTTAAAACATGAAATCGCAGAAAATAGTTCGTCAGAAATTGAACCCTAACTTGAAGAAAATACAGAGGAATATATGATGGTTCTAACTGAAGCATCTATCCAAAGATATTTAATAAAAATAAATATTGTTATAAATAATAAATTCAATTAGAAACAATAGCTCTTTTTGATACAGGAGTAGACCAAAACTGTATTAGAGAAGGGATAATTCCAACAAAATATTATGACAAAACATTAAAATCTCTTAAAGCTGCAAATGGTAAAAACTAAAATTGCTTACAAAATTCTCAATGCGAAATATGCAACAAATGTATAAAATATCAAACATGTTTTTCTAATGGTAAAAGATATTACCCAAGACGTCATATTAGGAACAAATAATTCTATCTCTACCAAAGTTTTAAACACTAAAGTAGAATTCCCTTTTGTAGAAGAACCAAAAATAAGAAATCTTAACTTATTAAAATCTTTATCAATCTATAATGGGCAAATCAATAATTTAATTAATCATAAATGAAACAAATCTCTTTTACGAAAGAAGAAATATGTTTAAAAATTGATTGAACAATTAAAAAAGAGAAGTCCAAAAAGGATAAATCAAATCAAAGAAGAAATAGAATCAACAATTTGTTTTGACATTCGAATACTTTTGGAATAGGAAATAACACAAGTAACATTACCATATGAAAATAATTTTGATGAAAGACAAATACCTACAAAAGCAAGGTCAATACAAATGAACAAAGAAATGAAAGAATTTTGTAAAAAAGAAATACAAGATCTTCTTAATAAAAAATTAATTAGGAAAAGCAGTTCTCCTTGGAGTTGTTTAGCATTTTATGTAATAAAAAATACAGAACTCGAAAGAGGAACGCCGAGATTAGTAATTAATTACAGACCTCTCAATCAAGCCTTAAAATGGGTTAGGTACCTAATACCAAATAAAAAATATTTGTTATAAAAACTTTACAATGCAAATATTTTTTCAAAATTTGACATGAAATCAGGATTTTGGCAAATCCAAATAAAAGAAGAAGAAAGATACAAAACAACATTTACTATACCATTTTGGCAATATGAATGGAATGCCATGCCTTTTGGATTAAAAAATGCTCCATCCGAATTTCAAAGAATAATGAATAATATTTTTTTACCAATATTCTCAATTCACAATAGTATACATCGATGATGTATTGGCGTTTTCAGAAAATTTAGAAAAACACTTCAAACATTTATCCATCTTTATAAAAGTCATAAAAATAATGGTTTATTAGTTTCTAAATCCAAGATAAGTTTGTTCCAAACCAAAGTAAGGTTTTTAGGTCATTACATTACCCAAGGAACCATTACCCTAGTAGAAAGGTCCATAGAATTTGCTAGCAAATTCCCAGACCAAATCCTTGATAAAGCCTCAATTATGTCATAGACTTTTATCAAAGTCTTAGCAAATTATGTAAACCATTATATGATAGGCTCAAAAAGAATCCACAACCTTGGACAAATGACCACACCAATATTATCTCATTGATTAAAAAAAAAAAATACTAAGCTTCCTTGTTTATATTTAGCTGATCCAAATGCCCCTAAGATAGTAGAAACAAATGCTTCTGAAATAGGATAAGGTGGAATCCTAAAACAAGTTAAAGGGGTAAAAGAGCAAATAATCTAATTTACTTCCAAACATTGGAATCCAACTCAGCAAAATTATAGTACTATTAAAAAAGAAATTTTATCAATTGTTTTATGCATTACAAAATTCCAAAGTGATTTATTAAATCAAAAATTTCTTTTATGAATTGATTGCAAATCCGCAAAAGAAGTTTTACAAAAAGATGTTCAAAATATTGCCTCAAAACAGATTTTTGCAAGATGACAGACATTTTTGAGCATATTTGATTTTGATATTGAATACATCAAAGGAGAAACTAATTTTTTGTCTGATTTTCTCACCATAGAGTTTCTTTAAAAATGCTACCCAAACTTCGAGACAAAGAAAAAGGAAAAATAGGAGAGTCATCCAAAACCCAAATTTCCTCAAAACAAATTAAGTCATGATATGAAATTTGCCATGAAGAAGAAAATGAGAGACCATCATCCTCATCAAAATCCTCCAAAAATACATTCGTTCAAGATGCACAAGATCCAAATGAAATTGGTTCTCAAATCAAAAAATAGATTGAGTCCCTTTCTCAATCTCCAGAAGTGGCATTGGCCTTGTTGAAACCATTTTTATTTTGAAAAATGGGGTCGACTTTTAAAACGAAAATGGAGTCGCCACCAATCTTTTTTCGAGGTGTGATCGGGTCACCTTGAGATTAATCATTTTAATAAAACATTTTGATTTATTAAAATAATGATTTTGTTCTACAAAATTCGAGAAAACGGGCTCGGGAGTCGGTTACGCATGAGGAAGGATTAGCACCCTCGTAACTCCCAAAAATTGGTACCTAATTGATTAATTAACGTCCTATTGTCGAAAATTTGAAAAGATTTTAAAATACGATCCTCTTTAAAAACCTGAATAAATTGAATTTGATGTTAAGACCTCCTTGTCCCAATGTAATAAGATGTCACATCCAGAAAAGGATATTCGGTTATTTGGATCAAAAAAATCGAAACCCAGTAAGTTAGGGCACGATTTTCTCAAAGCTCCAAAGTACCGAATATTGTCTTATTTTTAAAAGTTTTCTTTTTTAAAATTGAGAAAAATTGACGCAATATTAAAACGATAAGTAAAAACTTTGATAAAAAAAAGGGCAGTATGAAAATACAAATAAACAATTTATAAAACACATAATGGCAATTATTTAAATACTAGCATCAATAATCAAAGACCAATGAATTTAAAACAAAGAGTATAAAATAAAAAAAAATATATAAGGCAAAATAAAATGTAAACAAAAAATAATGAATTTGAAAATGAATAATAAGGAAAAAGAAATTTGAAATCAACAATACACAAATCAATAAATAAATTATATATAAAAAAGTAGGTAATATATGTATAAGTTTGGAATAAATAATATATAAAAATGAAAATAGGTAATATATAAAGTAATAATATATAAATGAGTTTAAAAATAAATATTGTGTAATAAGGAATTTAGAACAAGTTATACAAAAACATCTTAAAAATAAATGGTATATAAAATAGATAGTATATAAAAAAATTGCAATTGATAATATATGGAAAAAAATTTAAAGCAAATAATCAAACAATTTAAAATAGATGATTTATAACATGAGTTTTTAAAAAATAAACAACATGTGTGACATAATATTAAAAACAAATAAAGCATATAATTAATGGAAGAAAATAAAAGAATGATAAGAATGTTTAAATAAATGAACAATATGTAAATAAGAAAGTTGATGGATAAATAAACGAATAAAAGTAAAAGAATAATTAATGATTAAACAATTAAATGGATAAATAAAAAAGGTTAAAAAAAACGCTTAAGTCAGCCTAACTCTCACAATATGAAGAGTCAACGAAATTCCTCCACCAAAATCCAACTCGAATGAAAGCAACTTAAAAAGAAACGAAGATGAACGAAGAACAAAATAAGAACAAGCCACAGAAAATAAGAACGCAAGAGAGGGAGAAATTTGAGTGAATGCTCTTAAGAATTTTTATTGCTCCAAACTTCAGTCTTTTACAATGAAGGGAGAGGCCTCTATTTATAGTTGAGCCTCCCAAAATCCAACGGTACAGATTAATTACATTAACGGCTAAGATTAAAGGGTATCTACAAATTAAATCTCTAAGATTATAAAATCATATCTTCTAAGATTGCATATCATATCTAAGATTGCATATCCTTGAAGATTATGTGTAACAGCCTGAAATTGGGCCTAGTCGGAACAGTGGTTTTGGGACCACAAATGTAATATTTTGAAAATTTCTACAGTAAGATATTATCCTTGGTATAGTAAAATAAGGAAATAAAGTGATAAAAAGGGTAATATTGAGTTATGTCAACATTGGGAAGTATATTGTGACATATTAATTCAAGAAAGGATTAAATCGCAAAAGTGAGAAAAGTTTTGTGGGTCAAGAGTAAATATTCAAAATTTGAGGGGTAAAGTGTAAATACAAAAAAAGTTGAAGGACCAAAGGTGTAAATATTTTAAGGATGGACTGATCTAGAAACTAAGAAAAATGGATGGATTAGGACCAAATTGAAAAAGGTGAAAAATTTTGAGGGACTAAATCGTAATTTTATCAAATTAAGTGATGACTCAAGGATGAAATTTTAAAAGATCATAAAGAGAAAATAGTCATTTAGAAGAGAGAGAAATCTAGAAGATAATGATGATGTTGGAGATATTTTAGATTAAATAAATAAATAAATATTAGTTTATTAATATTTTAATTTGATTTTTAAATAATATTTTATTATTTTATTGTTTAGTATATATATGTAGAAAGAAAGATGAAAAAAAAAAACCAACCAACCCATCATCTTCCATGCATCCAACGTGAGGAGAAGAGAGAAAGAAAGAAAGTTTTGCTTTCTTTACAATTTTGTCCCTCCTTCAAAAAAATTACCATTTTCACCTAAAAATCAAAAGAATTTTCATGTCCATCAAGAGATAAAGATAACAAGGAGACTATGGGGAGCTAGAATATCAAGTTAGATTCAAGAAATAGAGACTGGAGGAGAGAGAAAATCAAGTTAAAGATTGAAATCAATTGAGCAAGGTAAGAGCATCAAGATTTCAATATATTTTTGAGTTGATATTATTGAAAAATTATGAAATTGATGTTAATGTAGGGTTTTATTATATAAGGTTTTATGTTCTTGATATGTTAGTGAAGAGAAAATAAGAGAAAGTGATGAGAAATAGTGTAGAGAAGGAAAATAAGAGTGTTATAAACTTAGTAATCAATATTTTGCACTAAAACAGTTTTGGACAGTAGCAGTTGGTTAACTTTGAAAAATCACCATAAATTGTGAAAATCTAATTAGAGGATTAATAAAAGATGAAATTAAATCTTATTGAGTCTAGTTTCTTATAGAAGAAACGTGTAAGCAATAGAATTGTAAATCATGAGATATAATAAATTTTGTGAGACAATGTCAGAATGATTTCGGGTTCCCTATACTGACTTTGAAAAATCATAAAAATTGGAGAAAAATAATTAGAGGCTTAAATTTATATTTTAAATCCTTAATGAGTATATTTTCAATATAAATAAACGGAAACATCATTAGAATTCTATACGAGGAGATAATTAATTTTAGTGAAGAAGAGTCGGAACTGTTAGACAGCAGAATAGGGATGACTTTAAAGAATAAACTGTACTTATTGGCTAAGCCAAAAATTCTGAAAATTTTATGGTAAGAACATATGTGAGTTTAGTTTCAGATAAAATTTATGGATCTTAATTTGGAGTTCTGTATCTCAAGATATAAATAATTTAGTAACTACAACTCAAGTGGACAGCTTTGAATGAATTTATATAAGTAAATGGTGAAATTATAGATAATGTTACCTATAAGCATGTTATATACATTAAAGATGTGGAATGGAGAGGAGGAGGAGGAAAATATATGATTATTTAACTAGCATTATTTTTCATTAAAATGACCAATTTACATGTTTTAGGTCCAGGGACTAAATTGAACAAATGTGAAACTTTAAGGGTAAATATGTAAAAATGTCAAAAAGTGACCAAATTGCATGAAATGGATTGGTTATTTATCTAAATTACAAATTTGAATGAAATTTAGAACAATATTGGGTGGAAATATGAGAAAATAGAAAATTTCCAAAATGTCCCTGAATTTTGGTATTTCTACAATTTAGTCCGGTGAGCTTGTATGAGCTATATTCTATAAAATTTTAATTGAAGTGAATGCTATTTGGTAATGAATATTATATATATGTGTGTGTTTATTATTGGAATCAATTATTATTGGTAATATGTATAATTATTTGATGCATTTAAATGATTATCGGGCTCGATTGAGTTGGAAGCTTGTTGGAGATATATCACATTATCCATTGGTTCTATTGGTAATTTTGGATGATTTGATTCTTGTTATAATGACTTGTATAAGTTAAATTGGTTAATGTTAGCTCCTAAATGTTTTGATTTTAATTGGTCATAAATATGAATGCTTGATGAAATGAAATGTCTGAAAATTAATTTGTAAACTCCAGTAATGCTCTATAACCCTATTCTGGATAAGGATACGGGTTAGGGGTGTTACATTATGTTTCCATATGCGTCAAGCTTATAGATGGACCTTCAACCTTTTCAAGTAATGGGTCATTCCGATCGGGCCAAATGATATAATTTTGGATTGGACTTGGACTTTGTTTTATTATTTT
The DNA here is from genome assembly GCF_025698545.1 of Gossypium raimondii. Taxonomy (NCBI): domain Eukaryota; kingdom Viridiplantae; phylum Streptophyta; class Magnoliopsida; order Malvales; family Malvaceae; genus Gossypium; species Gossypium raimondii. Next base: position 40,221,483 of record NC_068568.1, on the reverse strand, counting down.
GGGTTTTTTTTTGTGAGCCCGGGCTAAATTGGCCTATTACAGGCCTTTTCTCAAATGAAAGAGGAAACTCCTCTCAAGCAAATTGCTGGTGCACAAACCAAAAACTCTCAAAAATATTTTAAAAGAGACATCTCTTCAAGATGTTTTTCCAAAAGAAATAGTAGTGTCTTTACAGACTGCTATATAAAAATCCTCACAATATTTTCCAAACAAAAGTTTTGAAAAAATTATTATTATGGAGGATGAAACTTACAAAAGAACTTTTCAATGGATGACATTTCAAGCCATTGGATTCTCAAAAATCCAACAATATTATGAAAACATACTGGTTCAAACACTATATAGACCCAAAAGATCCAAATTTTATTACCCATTCAACAACCCAAATATTAAAAATTCTTTGACCAAAGGATTGGGTGAAAACCCAAATTCTCTAAAACACCAGCAATATTATGAAAACATACTGGTTCAAACACTATATAGACCCAAAAGATCCAAATTTTATTACCCATTCAACAGCCCAAATATTAAAAATTCTTTGACCAAAAGGATTGGGATGAAAACCCAAATTCTCTAAAGAAATTTCTAGCCAAATTTACCACCAAAATTGACCACCACCCATATTTCATATATTGGGATTACCAAATGACATGGTACAATGCCTTCTTAATGAACAACCAACATATGATACATTCTTGACTTATATATTTCAAATACGGTACCCAATTCAAATTTCCAAACTGGTTCCAAGAATGGTGGAATTGGTATGGACCATCATCTTTCGAGATCCTACCAGAAAAATTCAAAACTTATAGTTCAAATTCTTTGACAAATTTCAACCTGAACCAGACCAAAAACACATTTACAGAACAATCCATTTTTTTCTCAAAATTGTGCATTTCTTGGATTGTTTCTTGGAATTACTCCTATGAACAAGATCCATATACTGGAATTCCATTATTAGTTTGAAACTTCAGAACTAATTGGTGGGACAAATTTAATGATGAAAAATATGATTCAAAATATTTGGGTAATTTTTTCAATAAGAATACGAGATTATGTAAGTCCGCAGCCCCGAATCAAACCACAACAAAATTCCTTCAAGCAAAATCGACTGCTAGTGCGATGTTAGCTCAAGCCAATACCAAGAAGGAATACAAAAAACTCATGGTTGAAATGCTCAGCTCAATGGATTTTGAATCCGAAGACGAGAAATCTTCAACGTCTTCAATCAAAATCGTGGATCTTGCAGACGATACCACCTCAATAACCATTACCAGGACCAAGAAAAAATGATGCAAAAGAAAGAAGTGAATGAAGATGAACAGGAAATATTCTCTGGAGTGAATAGTAAATATTTCCTGTAAGAAAAAAACGAGTGAACAGGAAATATTCTCTGGCATGAAATAAAATATTTAAAAATAGATAAAATCAATTTGACTATCGATTCGGCTGATCCGACCAATTCAACTGGTTCATGAATCAACCAATTTGACCCCTCTTATTCTAGACTGGTACCATAGTCAGTTTTTGATACAATTGATTTGACCAGTTGATCCGATTCTAAAAACAATGACGAAGCTTCATGCATTTAATTTAAGTTGAGAGTTCATATTAATATTTTAACCCAAAAAAATTATAAAAATATAAAATAGAAAATTACATTTTGTTGGTTAATGCATAATTTAAAAAAAAACTTTTTGAAAGAAGATACAAAAACAATTAATCTTATCCTAAATTGTTCATAACAAGTGGAAAAGATTTTTTTTTTCATTCAAAATCAAAGTTTTCAAAATAGAATTGGTGGTCAAACTGATTAAGCCATTAATTTGCTGGTCTAATTGGTTTAATCAATTCGATTGGTACGATTGGTCCGTTTGATTCTATTAAATAAATCATTAAAAAATATTAAAAAAATATCTAAAAAATTGGTTCAACTGCCCATTCAACTGATCCGTACAGGTTCCTGAGTACACTGATCTAATATTTTTCTCCAGACCAGTACCTTGACCAATTCCTGGTCCTATCGACTGATCCAGTTTGGTTCAAACAACAATGTTCAAAATCTTCCTAAATAATTAAATTAAAAAATATATTTTTAAAGGTTATAATTAGTTGAAATCCAAATTTAAATTTAAATTATCCAATTTGGATTAACTCAAAATCTTAAATTTCAAAGATTTCAATTACCAAACAAAGAATTTAAAAATAATAAATTCTTAAATCATAAATTTCAAAGCTAAAATTTAAAATCTAAATCCAAATTCCATTTTCAAATGCTACCTAATAGTAATGTCCATGGACAACCCGTCTGGTCTGTTTAGTTTGGATAATAATTTTATATCTCGACTTAATTCGTCCTAACACAAATTCAATTTAAATAATAAACTATATATTTGTTAATTTAAATTTAATGATAAAACATATAAATATTAATATAAAAATAAATAAAAATTTCTGAAAATGAACTTGATCTTAATTTTTTAATGAAATTAAGTTATGATTCGATCTGACTCATAAACAACTTTAAAATCAAATATATACAAATGTACATCATTCGAGATGAAACCGTGGTAAAAATGCGAAATATAAATTGAAATCAAGATTTGTCATTGTTTTATTGACTCTTAGCATAAAATTTACAAATTTGTAACATTTTTAAGAGAAAATAAAGAATTTAATATTCGTATATAAGAGAAAAAAAGTAGTGAGGGCAAGGGGCCAGGACGTAGTTCCGTGTCTGCACACCATCTTAAGTTCACGAAATGCATGAAGTAGCCCAAATAATTGCACGGAATGCACTCACGTGTCATCATGCATTATAAACATTTTTCATACTTTGAAAATCAAACACCTTAAACCCGTTTTGCATGAACCACTGCATGCATTTCCATTTACAAAACCAATAATGTGTGTGTGTGAGACACCCACGTCGCCTGGTATCTTCATGTTGAAATGACCAAACTTAAAACCATGGAAACACATAGCCTATTTGCGTAGAAGGAAACTACATAGCACTTACGTATTCCATGTCCTAAGCAAAACACAATATTGTTTGGTAAGATTTGAATGCCATCAACACCTGACGGCTCTCCACCCAAACAAGGTGAACCAATTGCGATCTCTACGGTACTTCTTGGTATCAACATTTAGTGCGATGAATAAACATGGTTCACTCCAAGTATTCCTAGAAAAGAAGAAAAACGAGAGCAAGACCCACAAACTCAGACCAACCTCAAACGACTTAAAACCAGGCTCAAACTAGCACAGACAACAATATCCTCAACAACAATCACAATAAACCATCGCTATGATCCATACAACCTGTATTATCCCTATTACCCATATTATACAACCTGTATCACAATATCCCTATCTAGATATTATACTCAATACTTGAATTAGCAAACCCACCACCCCTCAAGGCAACCCCAATGCCCCCCTCAGGGTGAGCAAAGATCACAGGACCTGGTTCATAACAATTTATAGAGCTGTAAGAAAATATGAGAATACTAATAGGAGTGGCAATAAGAAGTGAATCAAAGAAATAAGAATTTTAGAAGAGCTCATGGCAAACAGAAACCCTCAACAACAAAATCCTCTACTTGAGGTTCAATAAGAAGAAATTGTCCAATCCTTCCCTAATAGGCAACGCAACCTAAGGCTTCATGTGAACCCAACATTGAATCCTCCATACCAACCACAAATACAAAATCCACAACAACAAATAGAGCTTTTCGAAACCAGATATTGCAAGCCCTAAGAAAGGAAATGCTTTCACAAATTGAAGTCCGTTGAATTTGAATGAGACTACTTCAACGAGCCATTAACTCCTAAGGTAGTAGCATAATATATGCCTATAACGTTCAAGTTACCCAAGGAAATGTATAATGGTTAGGGCGACTTTAGGATCACTTGACGCACTACAATAATCGAATGGATATTCTTGGTGCTTCTAATGCACTAAAGTGTCATGCCTTCTTAATGACACTAAGAGATGGCACAAGAACTTGGTATTTGTCTTTACCAAAAGGATCCATCAATTCATTCGAAAAGCTAGTGAACCTGTTTATGAGTAGTTTCTCTATTTCAGATAGAAAGACAATAAACTTTTAAAAGAATGTATTCGAATGTTCGATTTTGTAACAATGAAAACTAAGGGTGAGACAAATTCAAGCATTCATCGCGGACTAGGTCATGAGCATATAAAATATGCATCGATAAATGACCCATCAAAAGGGTTATTGACTTTATATAAGAAAACGCGCATATACTCAGAGATTGAAAAACTTCAAGGAGTCGACATTTAAATTTAATTTAATATGCCAACTAGTGAAAATGCGCATCATTTAAATTAATATCGATAATATTGGTGATGAAACTGGAATTTTTTATAGTTGCGTAATATTAATACTTGAGTTACCAATTAAATAATTTAACTTAAAAATAAAAAAGTAATATTAATGCTTGAGAAACTGGAAATAGAAAGAAAGAAAAGTTATACCCACTACAATGTGGGAAAAGAAGTGAAATTAAAATAAAATGTTATATGGGAAGTGAATAGCTTAAGAAATACAGCTATAAGCGGATATTTCTGGGAAAAAAATAAATTGTTTGACCACATTAGGTAGAAGTATTTACGAGTGAGATAAAGTTGAGATTAAATGTGATATTAATATATTTTATATTTATTTAAGTTTTGTTCGGTTTAAAATATTTTATATTTGTTCAAGTTTTATTCGGTCTAAAATATGAGTTTAAAATTTTGCTCAAAATTACTTATATTTGTAAATAGTTTATCTGGCCCATTTTACTTCCCCATATTATTTTTTATTTTAAAATATTTATATTATATTTAATATTTAAATTTTTATATATTTTTCATTTATTAAATTTATATAAATACGGAACTTAGCATTTTAATGTTTACATTATAATATTATATATCACTAAAGATTTAATTTTTATAGGTTATAAATTACATAATGTATGAAAATAACATAATATAATACTAAAATCCTATCACACATGTATGCGTGTGGAAACTATGGATTTAGATCACAAATGTTTGTTTAAAAATAACATATAATAAATAACGAAAAGTAAGGTTTGAAACTACCCTCGAATAATATAATTTAATTTAATTACGAAAGGGCATTTTAGTAAGTTTTCTAATTGAGTTGGTGACCCGCTTGAAAGTGACACCAACTTAATTAGGAGCTTATAAATAGTAGTAAGTATAGATATACAATGGATTGAAATAATAAAGTGTGCATAATGAAATGAAATGTATAAAATTATTAAATAAATTTTAACTTAGTGGTAAATTAAATATTTTACTAATGTAATAGTTCGAGTTCAAAACCTATCATATGCACATTTTTTTAAAATAAAAAGACTAAAATACTCTTAAATTATTTAATTTAGTTTAATTGCGAAAGAATATTTCAATAATTTTTCTAACCGAGTTGATAACCTGGTTGAGGGTGATACCAACTAAGCTGAAGCTTAAATAATAGTATAAATATTACAAATTTAAAAAATGGATCAGGCCAAATGAAATTCGAGACTAGAATGTTTGAGCTTGAACTCGACCCATATTTTAAATGGATTTAATTTTTCGCTGAAACTAATTTTTTGAACTTAATATTTTTTTTTCAAATCCTTCACAAATTTTGGCCAAGCCTTTAAATTTGGATAATAATTTAACCATTAAATTAGAGAGCAAAAGAGTCCTGCACTGAAAAAAGAGAAATTATTGGTAATAATCACTTTAAAATGTAAAATTATTTTTCTCCACAAAAAGAAATTCTAATTTAACTACTCTAAAATAGAAATTCTACAATTTAATTCTTTCAAAATTGTGAAAATTTAAAATTATATAATTATAAAACCACATTTCACCTCTTCAGAAATTTTTATTTTATTTTTGGACTTTTAGAAAAAAAATAGCCTTCATGAAGTGGATAATTATTTTAATATATAATGGCCTTTTTTAATAAAAAACAAAATATTTAGATTAAAATAGGTTCTAAGTCTTTATACATTTCATACATTTATAATTCAGGTTTTTATTTTTATTTTAAGGAATTTAGTTCATCTACTTTTTAATTTAAAATGCAAGTCTAGTTATTAATATCGTTAATTTTTTTGTTAATTCAAGTTAATTACAACGTCATATTTTTAGTTACATGGCTACTAATAGAATTTTTTACTTCAAAATGTCACATCAATAAATTTAACAAAAGATTAACGATGATAATAATTGAATTTGAAATTTAAAATCTGAAAAATAGAGATTAAATTCCTAAAAATAAAATATATATAGACTAAATTCTAATTTTATAAATAGTGAATGAATATTTGTTGGCTTTTTTAATATTGGTTTTAGACCTTTCCTTAACTTGTGAAGAGTTTTACAATTAGCCGTGACATCGGAATAATTTGAGGTGGTACGTGATGGAAATTATAATCTGACCTGTAATTTTGTAGGCAAGATGGATGATGTGTGAACATCACCTCTGTTGAAACCTGGACTCACTAAAACTGATCGTCAGCCCCCCTTCAAACCATACGCCTTTAATACCATTTCTTCATCAACTCACAAACACCTTCTCACTTTCCTTTTTTTCAACTTATAAACTTCGAGATCTCCGTGCACAAAAAGCTTCCAAGGGTCTGTTACGTTCCCCCTAACAAATTTTGGGTATCTTTTGTTTTGTTCTATAGGATGAAGGTCACTCTAGTTTCACGCAGTGGAAGAGAGTTCATCAATGGTGGCCTCGAGCTTCCTGACTCAGTATCCCTTCTTATCTTTCTTGGGTTTTATCTTATTTCATTTTATGTGTGTTTATAGTTTTCGGCTGATTGTTTGCTTGGAAAATGAAGGAAAATAAATTGATTCTATTGTGTTTTATTTTCTGTAGGCTACCGTGGCTGATCTGCAGGAGGCAATTTACAAGAGAAGTAAGTACTTTGCTTTATTAGTACTTTAAAATTAGCTTAATAACATACTCTGTTTGCCAATTAAGTAGTTCTTATCAGAACAAGGAATAACTTATAACTCTGCTTTGGGAAAACATTTAAATTTTTGTGGGAGATTCCCTGAAAATCTTCTTGTTTTGTTTAAGGTTTTCTCTTGATTCATGTGCTTTGTGTACTCTTTCCTGTTTCATGTGGGCGCTGGAGTTTCGGTTATTATTATCTTTTCATTTGCGCATTGCATTGCATGGATGTTCTAATGTAGTTGGTTGTTGAGTGAGGAAGTAACTTGAAACATCAGATAAGGCGATGTTTCCTTATGGACACTTATCGTTGCGATTAAAGACCTTTTGTATTCCTAGTTGTGTGTGCTTCTAGATGCCATGTACCAACACTAAATTGCTAATGCAAATTATGGTTTTCTGCTGCATATAACATTTATATATATTTATCCAGCCTATGTTTCTAATTATATGATTAAGATAACGAAAATAATTGAAGGTATGCGTCATATTCATTTGATAGATAAGCGTCATATTACTGTTTACCGAGCTTGTAACGATAGCCTAGAAATTGGTTTATATATTTCATGTAAGCATACACAAAGATGCCTACTATGTTTCATGTTTTAATAGCTTTAAGCCTCTCTTTTTTTCCATGTTTCGTTGGTCTAAATAATTATAGCATTGTATGTTACATCTAGGGTGATTTGCTTGCATCTACTAGTTCATGTGCAAGGTTACGGAGTCACTGAGTGTCACTAACTTTCCACTCAGTTACGCTTTTTTATTTTTGTTTAAATCCTTGGTAGATTTTATGTTTGAATTCTTCATCCTGTTTAAGTTTCTAATGGTTTTGTAGAAGTGATATGTTTTGAGTTGCATTCAAATTGATGGGAAAGAAAAACTCACCAATAGCAGTGATCATTGCTTTTCTGCCTGTTTTTCTTGTTGCTATGAATTTGGAATTTGAGCCCTTAACCCCCAAATGTGATTCCTAGATGTGTTTCTGATAGTATGTTTGTAGGCAGCTTCATTGGTCATAAGAATCTTATTAACCCCATTTTCGAATGTTAAATTACTAGCTAAAAAGTTTTATCCTTCAAGACAAAGACTAACACTCCCAGTACCTCCGGGATCAAAGGAGAGACCTGTCGTCCTTAACTACAAGAAGAGCCTCAAAGATTACTCTGATGAAAAACAGAACAAGTTAACTGTAGTGTTCAAGGATCTGGGTCCGCAAGTATCGTATAGTACACTTTTCTTCTTTGAATACTTGGGTCCTTTGATCCTCTATCCTATCTTCTACTACTTTCCAGTGTACAAGTTCTTTGGTTATGGAGAGGATCGTGTGATCCACCCAGTTCAAACATATGCTGTATATTACTGGTGTTTCCACTACCTCAAACGTATTACGGAAACATTCTTTGTCCACCGCTTCAGCCATGCAACATCTCCATTCTCAAATGTCTTCCGGAATTGTGCTTATTATTGGCTCTTTGGTTCTTACATAGCTTACTACGTAAACCACCCACTTTACACACCTGTTGGTGATCTTCAAATGAAGATAGGGTTTGGATTTGGGTTGGTTTGTCAACTGTCAAACTTATATTGTCATATCATACTGAAGAATCTACGAAACCCTGATGGGAGCGGAGGCTATCAAATTCCTCATGGATTTCTGTTCAACATTGTGACATGTGCAAACTACACTACAGAGATTTACCAATGGCTCGGTTTCAATATTGCTACGCAGACTGTTGCAGGTTATGTATTTCTCGTAGTTGCTACTTCTATCATGACCAATTGGGCCCTCGCAAAGCACCGCCGTTTGAAGAAGGTATTTCCAGGTTTCCTTCAATATGCTTTCTGCATATAACATTCTATATGTTAGTATACATTGCGTGTGAGTGCATGTGCATCTCTTATATTGAACTCGGATTTCGCCTGGAGGTTATTGTTTATATATTCATGTCTTGTTAATAGATAGAATATCAACTCTGTTAATCTCATTATCATGTCTTCGGTTTACAGTTTCCCCTTACCTTTAACTTCTTGTTCCTCGCAGCTATTTGACGGCAATGAAGGAAGGCCCAAGTACCCGCGCAGATGGGTAATTCTTCCCCCATTCCTGTAGAATGATGGTTAAAACCTCCTACTCATTGGACTTTTTTCAGTATTAAGTTTTCATTCCAGAAGCATGGATTCGAGTTCATGTCAGATACGAACATAAGATGACCAGAGAATTCATTTTTGTTTTCAGTTTAGATAATGTAATGCATCTGATATGCATTAGGATGATCCTTCTTTTTGTATAAATATTCAATTGGTAAAGGTTGATGCCATTCAATCAGCTTGATACTACTGGCATCAAAGTTTGAGCTAACTTCAAAAACCCGTCCTCGGACTGCAACTCGCATACATGAAGTTGGATTCCTACTCTCGAATTTTGTCCAAACCAACAAGGTTAATGAAGAAATTGTGATTGTGAAACTTATCAATACACGCTTAACGTTCCAAGCAAGCAAAACTATACTTCCAATGTTTGCAAATGAATGCACCTATAAATCTTGACTGATACTTGTTCATAATTTATTAAAACTATTTAAGTTGGTAACTACAATGCTTTTAAGGACTTAACCCATATAATATATAAAAAGGTTGGTGCTGACAACTAATTTCATTAGTGTAACAGCTATTTGACCAAAAAATAAGTTAAAATTGTGTAGCTCATTTATTGAATGCCATGATTTTTTTGAAGAAAAAATAGAACCACAAAAATGTAACATGCTTCAATCAATAAATTTCTTTAAAAATAGGACCTCAAAAATAGAATACTTGAATGGATAATTTACTTTCAATGGCTGCCATTGTATTACACTATTTTATATTTTGAAAAATACCAAGTAAAATTATTTGTTGTATTTTCCACTAAAAAACCAAAATCATTTTTGTTACTATAAATCAAAGGGTGGGAAATGAGTGGAATATTGAGAGCCCAATGACGCGTTCTCATTCCTAAAAAAATCTAACGGCCCACATTCACTCTCGTCACCTTCTTATACTCCTGTCATTGCATAGCCTTCACTTTGCCTCACTTTCAAAGAACCAGTTCCTCAATCTCTCTAATCCTCGCTTTCTTCCCCATCAAACACACCTTCGATTTTCCCAAGGTCGTTTCTTTTTGCCCTTTGGTTGGATCTGCCGGCCGTTTCTCGCTTTTCTTTTAACTGGGTTGTTTCTTTGCTTTGTTTTTATGAATTGGGTTTTTCTTTGTTTTGATCGAAATAAAGAAACACAATCCCATTTCAAGCATTGGTTTTATTTTGTTTTTGTGTTTAAGATCTAATTTGTGTTCTTGATGTAGTTTTTTTCCCTTGGCTGATGTGTTGTGATGGTGCTTTAGATTTCAGTTCCTTGATGGGATCTGAGGATGCTTGAATTTTGACTTTATAGACCTAAAAAGAAAGAAAATCAAGGAAGAATGGATAAATATATAATTAAATTGCAGAAAGATTGACTTTTATTTTGATTTTATTCGATATAAATTTGAGATTCCATTGATGGAATTTATGGGAGAATCTGAGCTTTTTTTTTCTTTTTTTTTTTTCCTTAGGTTGTATATTCATCCCTAAAGATAACGTTTTCCTTTTGCTATATATATAGCAGGTTGTAGAAGATGGCAGAAGGTGAGGATATTCAGCCACTTGTTTGTGACAATGGAACTGGAATGGTTAAGGTAAATCATTTGAAAGCTCTTATCATTGCCGGAAATTTGTCTTGTTTTCTTAATACTTAGTTTTATGATTAATGTTTATGCTTTTCTATATGAGATAAGTTAAAAAAAGAAGAAGAAGAAGAAGAAGATTATATGGTATAAGTGAGCTTAAAATGTTATGTTTTTGGCTGGATTTGCAGTGAGGGAAATTTGTGTGTGTTTCCAATACTTGGGCGTTATATCAGTTAAGGTTGATGTTTATGCTTTTTTTATGATGTAATTTGACTGTAAAAATGTTATGTTTTAGGCTGGATTTGCTGGGGATGATGCTCCCCGAGCCGTATTCCCTAGCATCGTCGGTCGGCCACGTCACACCGGTGTGATGGTTGGCATGGGCCAGAAAGATGCATATGTTGGTGATGAAGCTCAATCAAAGAGAGGTATTTTGACTTTGAAATACCCTATTGAGCATGGTATTGTGAGCAACTGGGATGATATGGAAAAGATTTGGCATCATACCTTTTATAACGAGCTTCGTGTTGCCCCGGAAGAGCACCCAGTTCTCCTTACTGAGGCTCCTCTTAACCCAAAAGCTAATCGGGAGAAAATGACCCAAATTATGTTCGAGACCTTCAATGCCCCTGCTATGTATGTAGCTATCCAGGCCGTGCTCTCACTTTATGCCAGTGGTCGTACAACCGGTAAGAATCATAAATGATCCATCCATTGAGTTTCAACTGTCTGTTTTGATTCTTGATTATCACCTGCTATTAGTGCATAAAAAATTTTCCAATTTGAATTGGCTTGGAGGGCTGGTGAACTCCTTGGAAGTTTACGGTTGGAATTGAATTAAATTTAATGCTGAACATATTTTTTTGGTATATGAGAGATGAGAGATGTAACATCATTGTGCCTGTTTTTATGTTAGGTATTGTGATGGACTCGGGAGATGGTGTCAGCCACACAGTGCCTATTTACGAGGGTTATGCCCTCCCACATGCCATTCTTCGTCTTGACTTGGCTGGTCGAGACCTCACTGATTACTTGATGAAAATTCTGACTGAGCGTGGATATTCCTTCACCACCACAGCCGAACGGGAAATTGTGAGAGACGTTAAGGAAAAGTTGTCTTACATTGCCCTTGACTATGAACAGGAGCTAGAGACCTCAAAAACAAGCTCATCAGTAGAGAAGAGCTATGAGTTACCTGATGGTCAGGTTATTACCATTGGTGCTGAACGTTTCAGATGCCCCGAAGTGCTTTTCCAACCATCCTTGATTGGTATGGAAGCTGCAGGCATCCATGAGACTACATACAATTCAATAATGAAGTGCGATGTGGATATCAGGAAGGACTTGTATGGTAACATTGTCCTTAGTGGTGGTACAACCATGTTCCCGGGTATTGCCGACAGAATGAGCAAGGAGCTTTCGGCACTCGCTCCGAGCAGCATGAAGATCAAGGTTGTCGCTCCACCTGAGCGAAAGTACAGTGTCTGGATCGGAGGCTCGATCTTGGCTTCCCTCAGCACCTTCCAACAAGTAAGTTATTGGACTTCAGATTTGCATATATGTATATATATAACTGATAATGCGGCATGCTTATTGGGTCGATATTTGGGTTTCAGATGTGGATTGCAAAGGCCGAGTATGATGAATCAGGTCCAGCGATCGTCCACAGGAAATGCTTCTAAATGTTATTGGTATGGGGATAGGATGAAAGAGAGAAGTACTGTTTCATTGTTTCTTGATGCAGCTTGGAACTTTGCTTTGTTCTAATGGGTTTGTTATCCTTCTGTGTGTTTTCATGTTGGAGTGAAACAATGAACTTTGAGAAAGCCAGTGATTTAATTTTTGTTCCAATTCTTTGAATCTCAGACAAACTTTTTCTGTTCTTTTTACTATAATTTCCATCGCATACTGTCTCCACTATCTTACATGAAGGTTAGATATGAGTATGCGGGCGTTTGAAGATGAAAGGGTCTACTCAATCTTGTCCTATTAATATTAAGCATAATATGGGCCTTATTAGACATAAACCCTATTTACTTCAATCTCAACGTTTCTAGCTCCAACCCGTAAGGTTCATAGTTTTGCGTTCACACTAATTGCTCTCATGATGTTCCTGTAAGTGCCCGCACTTATTCCACACACCACCATATTAATAATTAATAAATACTATAAACCGAAGTTATTATAATTAATGTTTAAATAAAATTATTAGTATTTATTAAATAATCTCTTCACATTGTTTTGTTTTATTTAATGTTAAAGTATCATGTTATTATTCGATTAAAACAATCTTCACTTTTCCAATAATTCTTCCTTTTCTTGAAATCTCGTGATTGACCTAGTGGTCAAGAGTTGTTCACTTATAAAACTCATCTAAATTCGAATTTCCGGGGCAACAAATAGTAGACCGTTATTTGAACATGCATATATATATATATATATATATATCTTTTCTTAATTTTTTTTTAAACAACTAAGTATATATTTCTCGCTCAAATATTGGTTGGAGCCTTTAAACCTTCTAAATTTGAATAAAAAAAGATATTAATTTAAACAAATATTGACGTAAACAGATTGGAAGGTTTTGTTTCCATACATACAACTTATATCTGTTTTGGGTGGCTTTGGTTGTGTCCTTATTTGGTTGGTTATGCGTTGAAATTAGATCCATGCACCACAGTTCACAACCAATTCATATATTTATAGCTAATGGTATAAAACGTAACCTAGGCCTAGGGTTATAAGATCAGGTTGCACTTGCACCACAAACATGAGGGACAGCTACCAATGACTGTTATCCTCTAAATCCCGACCATTTTACGCTATACAATTTTAATTTTAGTTGTGGAGTCAAGATTCTTAATTTGTATTAAAATATTTTAAAATTTTAAAATAAATAAGACATGTGCTAAAATCTTAATCTTGTTTGTGGAATAAAATTTTTTTATTGTTTGTGCACCAAATAATTACCCTTATCTTTGATCATTTTAGTTAGTATTTATAGTTTTTAAAATTTTAAAATTTCACTTATTAAATTTTACTATTTCCAAAATCTATGATTAAAATTAAATGTCAATTAATTAAAATAACAATACTAAAATTAAATATCATTATCATCTCCACCATTTTTTTAATTTTCTATTTGTCCAAATTTGAAAGATTCAATTGATATCTAAAATTCATTTCTCTGTGAATTAATGGACAATACTAATATCGGTCACCAACCAAAATGATTTTAATCCAATATTAGCTTGTTGGTGATCGATATTAGTATTGTCTACCGATTCATTCGAGAGGAAAAGATTTTAGATATTAACGAATATTTCAAATAGAAAATAAAAATAATAAAAGGATGATAATAATGCAAAGGAAAGAAATAATTGTCATTTTAACTACCTGATATTTAATTTTAACCATAGATTTAATTTTAATCGATGATAAAAAAGTGCATAAAACTCTTTATATATATATATATATATATATATATATATATATATATATATATATATAAACATCAACTTTAAAATGGTAAATAGTGACATGTGTCTTTAAAAATTTTAAAATTAATCATTCAAATAGTAATTATACCTAAAATATTAAATATTTAATAAATATCCAACACTTTCTATAATTCCACCCTTATTTAATTAAATACTAAATAAATTAAAATTAATGATGCGGTCGTTGAAAGCACTAAAAATATCCTATCCCTAATAAATAATGAAAAATAATAGTAAAAGGGAAGTAGGGTCAAATCTTAGGGACTGGATTTGCACAATATCTTGTTCCATGAAATCCCGGCAGAATCTTGCCCAAGAAAACCTGCGTTCCTGAAAAAAAACAGAATTAAAGGTTTGGATCTGAAAACGAAAAATAAAATAAAAACAAAATTAAGAAAATTGAATCAAAAATTCGAGAAATTAAAAATAGAGTTAAGGGAAAGGAAACTCTTATGGGAGATTCTAGCCTCCAGTTGTCTTGTTTCGCCTTGGGTTCAATCCTCGGCTTTTAGATGATCCTTCCCAAACCGAATAAACCAGTTATAGTGGAAGAGTACGCCTACGACCACTAGCTCCAAGGATTTAGACTTACGATTTAGTGGAACCTAACTCTAGCCAACAATTGCTTCTGTGGGATCATCTTATGCTAGATCAACGCTTCTCAATGACAAATCCCACGCCATTTTGTCTCTTGGGCTCGCTAACCTCTGACGCAGTAAGCTAACGAACCGACTGTGCAACCTTCCCAAAACATACAAAGCGGCCGCCTTTGCATACGTTGAAAAGCTTACTTCATAAGGGACATGGACGGAAGCGTCAACCCCGTAGTGCGGAGAAATGATGAATACTCGGCAAAGAGGCTAAGTACAGACTCTAAGGCTCAAGAATCTTTTTTGGGGAATATCAACAACCTTCGGCTGGATAGGTTTAGTGGCTCATGGTTGTGGTGGAAAAGAAAACAAATAAAATAAAAATGGAGATTTTATTGAAAGGAAATATGAGAAGAACAAAAGCCTAAACTTTTGGGGAGAGAGTGTTTACAGAAAAAGATCCATCCCTTTTGAGTCACTTCACCCCCTATTTATAGTGCTAGGGGAGATAGTCTAATCCTACTTAAACTCCCAAAAGGTAAATACATTTAATTGAAGATAAATAAAGATAAATAAAATAAAATCCTAAAATTAAATAATCCTTAATAATTATCTTAATATTAATTATCATAATATAATTAAAATAGAGTTTGATAGAGTAAAATCTCTTCTTTTTGCATTTCAACCCTTGTGTCCTCCATGCTTGCACTTTTGGCACCAACTTTTTCTTGTGTCGCACATTGGCCCATTTTATCTCTAAATTCACGCTTTTGACCCTTAATTTTACTTTTGCCTCAAATTTAGTCCCTATGAGATAAAAGATCATAAATAGCTCAAATTAACAGGATCATACTCGAATAAATACATAATTAATATATAAAATACGTTATTCTAGAGTGTTATCAATTGAATATTAGTAATTATACCTAAAATAATAAATAAATATCTAACCCTCTGTGTAACTCTACTCTTATTTAATTAAATATTAAATAAATTAAAATTAAAATAATTTATTGAGGCGTAAAGTCATTGCCTTTGCATATTAAATATTTAATAAAAATCCAACCCTCTCTATAATTCCACTCTTATTTAATTAAATATTAAATAAATAAAAATAAAAATTAAATTGATTTATTAAGGCGTAAAGTTCATGACTTTGCTATGGATAGACTTGTTCATGGGTCGGATCACCCTGCCCGGCCTAAAGGCCCGCTCGAAATGTAGGAGGGTTTGAGCAATAATATAGGCCCGAAAATGGGCTTGGACAAAAAATAAGGCCTGTTTAAAAAATGGGTCGGGCCTTAGGTAAGGCATCAGGGCCCGGGCCTGACCCAAATTCACTAAATGACAAAAAAAATCTACTTTTTTTTAATATTATTTTCTTGTTGTTTTTCCCCTATTTTGCTACCATTTTACTATTATGTTGCTACTATTTTGTTATTATTGTTTGGATATTGTATAAAACTTATTTTATTGTTAATTTTGTTATTATTTTAAAGACATTTGTTAATTTTGTTATTCTTTTAGAGGCATTTGCTTGTTAAGTTGCATCTATCTTAATGTTATTTAAGTATACATATTTTTTAAATTTTATTTTCAATTTGTTGGGAAATATTTATTTTGATATTTTTAGTATTTTTGATGTATTATATATATTTTAAAATGATATAAAAATAATATAAAAATTAATATGGGTAGGCCGGGTCGGGCCCGGGTTTTAGCATTTTTATCTAGGTCGAACTTGGGCTAAATTTTATGCTCATTTTTCGTGCCGGGTCGTGCTCAGGCCTAGCAAACGGGCTTGAATTTTTAGTTGAACCCGACCTGGCCCATGCACACCTATAGCTATGGACAACCATTTGGATTAAAATTTTAAAATATTAGTCTTTTATTTTAGGGATATATCTCAAAATTATACATGAACTTTAATTTAATGTACAATTCTATACATGAACTTTAATTTGGTGCAATTATACATGTTGACACCATTTTTTTTGACGGAAAACGGGGTCGACTTGGTTTTTTTAAAAAAGAAACGGGAGTCGCCACCAATCCTTTTTGAGGTGTGATTGGGTCACCTTGAAAAAGGATGTTTTTAATAAATAATTTGATTTTTATTAAAACAACGGTTTTGGTCTACGAAATTTAGAAAACGGGTACGGGAGTCGGTTACGCACGAGGAAGGATTAGCACCCTCGATACGCCCAAAATTGGTACCTAGTTGATTAGCTAATGTTTTGATGTCGAAAATTGAGAACTTGAAGGAATTAAAATACGATCCTTGTATTATAAAAAATTTGAAAAGAAGCATATTTCACGTTATTCGAGAAATAGAGTCATATCCATGAAGTTAGAACACGATGTCTCGAATTCCGATACGCGAATGAAAATGTTTATTTAAAATTTTAGCCCTCTCGGATTTAAACGAGATCACGACCAAGAAGTTAGGACGCGATTTTTTTAACCCGAGATCATTTAAAATTTGAGTTCAAAAAGATTCGTACATTTAGATTTATCGTGAAAATCGAAACCCAGTAAGTTAGGTACGACCTTCTCGAATCTAAACACGAAATATTATTTATTCAAAACAAATTTTGTTAAATCGAGTATAATAAAAACACGAAAACCGTAACAAAAATACGAAAGCAAATTACATTTTTATGCATGGTAAAACCATAATGAATATGAAAGTATAAAAAGTATAAAAATACGAGCAATAACAACGATATAAAAAGGCCAAATCTACAACATAAAAATAACAAAGTATAAAACAAATGAAATTAAAACATTCATTCAAAATAAAAATGAAAATGAAACAAATAAATAGTAAATACGATTAAATATAAAGATATATATAGGCAAAAATTAAAATATATGTATATATATAAATATATATATATGTATTTACAAAGGTTAAAATATGTACATATATATATTAAGAAAGGCATAAATATTACAAAACATAAGAAGGTATGTATGTAGATAAAAATATACAGATGTGGATTATAAAAATAAAATAAGATAATATATAATATACTTATTTTAAAAATAAATAAAAAATAGATATGAAATAATAATATATATATAATATACATGTTTTAATTATATATATATATATATAGATAGATATGTATATAAAAATGAGTGTTTACATATTAGATAAGTTAAAAAAAATACGTATATGCATAAAAACAATTATAATAATAATAATAACAATAATAATAATAATAATAATAATAATAATAATAAAATTGCTAAAATATGGATTAAATCAGAATAAAACTAAGTATCAAGTAAATCGAAATAAAAAAAAACAAAAAGGACCAAATTGCAACGTGTGCTGAAAAGAGAAAGGCCAAAACTGCAAATAAACCACAGGCCCAAAACGCAGCGTTGAAATGGGCCAAGTCGGAACAAAATGAAATTGCAGGGGCTAAATTAAAAATAAGAGAAAATAACGAAAAAAGGATCAAATTATAACACGCAAAAAATCGGGGATCACAAGCATAAATAGTCCAAAAACTAAAAAACACGCGGATCCTCCGGGTCGGGTCGGGTCGACACGCGGATCCCCTGTCTTAAACGGCGCCGTTTCAATTTGGGTATTTAAACCCAAATTTTCAAAAAAAAACACCCAGCCCCCATTTTTTCTAAAAATTTTCAAAAAATAAAAGAAAACTCTCTCTTTTCTCTCTAAGGCTCTACCTTTGGGGTTCTCACCCCATCGCCGATCATCGCCTTGTCAAGACTAGCATATACACATCACATGCATGGCAGGTTGAAAATTCAAAAGGTATTTTTTTTGATTTTTTTGCAAATAAACTGCTTTTTAATATATATATGTATATATGTGTGAAAGATTAAAAATAAATAAATAGAGAGAATAAAAGATGCGAAAAATAAAAAAAATCACCTTTTCGATTTTTTTGTTTATATTTCCGGGTAAATATTACAAAATAGATGAAAAGAAAAAAAAAAGCCCCCTCCAAACATAATAGATCTGGCTTTTTATAGCCGAAAGAAAGAAGAGAAAAAAAAGTTTGTCTTCGTTTACGCTTGCGTGTTGCCATCTTCTTTGCGGTGATGTGACGATGGCGGTGGAGTTGGTGGCTACCAGAGGAGTGGCGGTAGGTCAGGGGCAAGTGGTCATGGGATATC
Organism: Gossypium raimondii; assembly: GCF_025698545.1. Classification (NCBI taxonomy): domain Eukaryota; kingdom Viridiplantae; phylum Streptophyta; class Magnoliopsida; order Malvales; family Malvaceae; genus Gossypium; species Gossypium raimondii. Next base: position 40,202,525 of record NC_068568.1, on the reverse strand, counting down.
GGCGACAAGATTAGGTCTTGGCGCTAGGGTTTGAGACTTTCAAACCCTAGTTTTGGTGATAGCTTCTCGGCTAAGACATTGGGCCTCGGGTTTGGGCCTGTTCTGTAATGGATTGGGTAGGTTAGGTTAATGGTAATTGGGTCTGTTTGTAATTGGGTTCCGGGTTAGGCTAGTTGGGTAAGTTAATTGGTTTTGGTTCAATTGTTAACAGGTTTTGTGTTTTGTTTTTGCTTGGGCTAGAGGTTAATTGGGCCCGGGCATGAAAATTGGGCTTGTACAGCTGCCCCTCTTTGCTCGTTGTCGTGTAACGAGAACAGAGCAAAGATTAAGAAAGACCAATTTTTGCCCGGTCTCGCCGAGTCTTGACTCCTCTTGACGCTTTTCTTCAAGTAGCTTTATTCCAGTCCACTGTCTTGTCGCTTCAATCCATTGCACTTCAGGGATGTCCGACTTGTAGCTTCAATCTACTCTGCCACAACTTCAGAAGGACAAGGTTTTAGGTTTAAGTCTACTCCACCGTAATATCAGGGAGATAAGACCTGATGCGATCTACTCTATTGTAACCTCAAAGAGATAAGATCCTTTATTTTAATCTGCTCCACTGTAACTTCAGGGAGATAGGATAGTGTCTTCGATCTGCTCCGCTGTAATCTCAGGGAGATAAGATCTCTGGCTTCAATCTGCTCCACTGTAACCTCAGGGAGATAAGATCTGAAATTCTCCGGTCTACTCCACTGTAACCTCAGGGAAATAAGACCTGATGTGATCTTCTCTACTGTAACTTCAGAGAGATAAGATCCTTTAATCCGCTCCATTGTAATCTCAAGGAGATAGGATTACTATCTTTGATCTGCTCCGCTGTAATCTTAGGGAGATAAGATCTCTGGCTTTAACCTGCTCCACTGTAACCTCAGGGAGATAAGATCTGAAATTCTTCGGTCTACTCCACTGTAACCTCAGGGAAATTAGACCTGATGTGATCTACTCTACTGTAACTTCAGAGAGATAAGATCCTTTAATACGCTCCATTGTAATCTCAAGGAGATAGAATTACTATCTTTGATCTGCTCCACTGTAATCTCAGGGAGATAAGATCTGCAATTCTTCAGTCTACTCCACTGTAATCTCAGGGAGATATGACCTGTATAATGAACCTAATTATGCCTAATGATTAGGATGACATGATCAAAATGAAATGAATGCTCCTAACTAGACATGTGTGAATGGTGTTTGCATGAATGCAGCATTTTATTTTTCGTGAATGATCTCACTTGGGTTATCATTACTCGAAGTTTATTAAGGCTTTGTGACTGATGTGTTACAGCACCTTCTTGCTTGACTAATCTTTCTAAAGGAACACTTAGCCAAGTTGCCCCCCACTGTGAACGTCAAAGTTCAATCCACTGGGACATGAAATTTGCATCATCAATCTCCCACTGTAACCCAAGGGTAGAAAGATACGGCTTTTTCAATCCTCTCCTATCGCAATTCAAGGATACAGAATGTGAAGCTCTTTGGTCCTTTACCTTATTTCCAAGGTATCATACCAAATGCTCATGCACAAAATGAGGAAATTCTTATCCGAAGAAACCTCTTCCCATTACCTGGTGGTTATTGCTTGCTTGTTCATTGAAGCCTTGTCACCTAACACGACATTTGTCATTTTGTTTTATCCACGTTTGGACAACAAATTTTAAAAGGATAGTCCTGATTTAGACCTTTTCCTTTTAGACACTTCAAATTTGGTGTGTTCTAAACAACGGTCCTGTTTCAGATTCCTTCATTATTTAAAAATTTCTAGAGTAATATGCAAAACTCCATTTGCTTGAACATTCAGTCCATCGAAAGATTATCGCAACAAACAAACAATATGTTATTGAGAACAAATCTCGAAATGAATGAGTTAACAAATTTTGCTAAGATAAGATGAAAATAGACAAAATGAAATTTTATTAGGGAACAAAGCTTGAAATACATCAATCAAGGCAACAAATTTTGCCAAGATTCAAAATATAAGATACGACAGGTGCCCCAGATATCGCAGCACGAGCTTCCCTGCATAAATTTTCTAAAGACCATTTAATATGTGCCTAGGGAATCTACAATATTTTGTTGATACCCCAAGATGTCGCCTACCCTTTCTTGTGATTCAGGTAGTAAGACCACCACATGCCCCAGGTCTTGACCCAAATTTGAGCTATCTCGTTCACCTCATGCTTTATCAAAATTTGAGCCGCCTTTTTCAGGTTTTCAACTCAAATCCCCCTTGGTCTCAAGGCGCCTTTACGGGTTTTCACCTTGGCCTCTCCTTTTTTTTTGTTTTTGTTTTTGTTTTGTTTTTTTTTTTTTTGGACCTTCAAATTTTAAGTGAAATATTTCTTGACTGAGTCTGAGTTCACAGGATTTGGCAGGCTTTTACCATCCATTTCGCTTAAGATTAAAGCCCCTCCTGAAAAAGCCTTTTTTACCACATATGGACCTTCCCAATTTGGCATCCATTTTCCTCTAAAATCCTTTTGTAGAGGAAGAATCTTTTTCAACACCAAGTCCCCCTCGTAAAATTCTCTGGGACGAACTTTTTTGTTATAGGCTCGCATCATTCGTTTCTGATACATCTGACCATGACGAATAGCTTTTAACCTCTTTTCTTCTACCAAGTTCAGCTGGTCATATCGAGATTGAATCCATTCAGCCTCATCCAACTTTAGTTCAGCTAATACTCGAAGAGAAGGAATTTCAACTTCTATGGGTAAAACTGCCTCCATCCCATAGACTAAAGAAAACGGCGTTGCCCCCGTAGAGGTCCTAACAGAGGTACGATATGCCAGAAGGGCAAAAGGTAATTTCTCGTGCCAGTCCTTGTAGGTTTCAGTCATTTTCCCTACAATTTTCTTGATATTTTTGTTAGCTGCTTCCACGGCACCATTCATTTTTGGACGGTACGGTGACGAATTGTGGTGTTTGATCTTGAACTGACTACAAACTTCCGCTATTGAGTTGTTGTTCAAGTTTAGTGCATTATCTGATATAATCCTTTCAGGCATCCCGTATCGACATATGATCTCTTTTTTCAGAAACTTGCTAACTGCTGACTTCGTGACATTTGCATACGAAGCAGCCTCCACCCATTTAGTGAAGTAATCAATAACCACAAAGATAAAACGATGCCCATTAGAAGCCTTCGGAGATATTGGCCCGATAACATCCATTCCCCACATGGAGAAAGGCCATGGAGAAACCATAACATGAAGAGGTGACGGTGGTGTGTGCATTTTGTCACCATAGATTTGACATTTATGGCACTTTTTGGCATAATTAATGCAATCCCCTTCCATTGTGGACCAATAGTACCCAAATCTCATAATTTGTCTGGCCATCGTGAAGCCATTGGCATGCGTTCCACAAATACCTTCATGCACTTCTTCCAAAATTTCTTTAGCTTCGACAACATCCACACATCTCAACAATACTTGATCTTTTCCTCTTTTATACAAGATATCCCCATCCAAGACATAATCGATGGCTAATCTCCTCAATGTCTTCTTATCATTTTCCGTCGCATGGTCAGGGTACTCACGACTCTTCACATATCGTAATATGTCATGGTACCAGGGGCGATTATCCTTTTCTCCTTCATTGTCGATGTTGCAACAATGGGCTGGAGCCTCATAAATGCTGATCTGGATAGGCTTCATATCCTCTAGCTTGTTCACTTTGAACATAGATGCCATGGTAGCCAAAGCATCAGCCATCTGGTTCTCATCTCGTGGGAGATAACTAAAGGTGACACTATCAAATTCCTCAATCAATTCCATAACCAATTTTCGATAGCGGACTAACTTGGGGTCTCTTGTTTCCCATTCCCCTTTGAGCTGGTAAATTACTAATGCAGAGTCCCCGAATATCTCTAGCACCTTAATTTTCCGTTCTATGGCTGCTCGGATGCCCATAATGCAAGCTTCATACTCAGCCATGTTATTTGTACAATCAAAATCCAATTTGCTAGTAAAAGGGTAATGATCTCCACTAGGGGACACGAGTACTGCCCCAATTTCGTTGCCTATAGCATTTGAAGCTCCGTCAAAACTCAACTTCCAAGGACCACCTTCTTGGAAATATTTCTCTACAGTTGCGATATACATCAAATCCTCATTTGGGAAATCGAAGTTCAATGGCTCATAATCATCCAGAGCCCTACTTGCCAGGAAGTCCGCTATTGCACTCCCTTTTACAGCCTTCTGGTTCACATAGACTATGTCAAATTCAGATAGGAGAATTTGCCATCGGGCCATTCTTCCATTCAAAGCAGTTGATTCCATCAAGTATTTCAGAGGGTCCAATTTAGAAATTAACCAGGTGGTATGGTACAACATGTACTGTCTCAGTCTCCGAGTTGTCCAGATCAGGGTACAACATAACTTCTCGATTGACGAATATCTTGTTTCGCATTCGGTGAACTTCTTACTGAGATAATAGATTGCTCTTTCTTTTCGTCCTGTCTCATCATGTTGACCAAGCATGCATCCCATAGAATTTTCAAATACAGCCAAATACAGTATGAGCGGTTTGTCTGGGCAAGGTGGCATCAGCACTGGGGCGTTGGATAGGTAATGTTTAACTTTTTCAAAAGTTTTTTGGCACTCCTCATCCCATACACCTGGATTATGTTTCTTAAGGAGACGGAATATAGGATCACATTTCTCGATTAATTGTGAAATAAACCGAGCGATGTAGTTCAGTCTTCCTAGAAAACCTCGAACCTCTTTTTGAGTACGCGGCGGAGGTAACTCTTGTATTGCTCTTACTTTGTCAGGATCAATCTCGATTCCTCTCTCACTGACCACAAACCCAAGCAATTTTCCTGATCTGGCCCCAAATGTGCATTTTGCTGGATTTAACTTTAGCTGAAATTTTCTCAACCTCATAAATAATTTCTTAAGGACCTGCACATGTTCCTCTTCTGTTTTAGATTTCGCAATCATGTCATCAACATAGACTTCCAACTCCTTATGCATCATATCATGAAACAGTGTTACCATGGCCCTCTGATACGTTGCCCCTGCATTTTTCAACCCAAATGGCATCACTTTATAGCAAAATGTTCCCCATAGGGTTATGAATGTAGTTTTCTTCATATCCTCAGGATGCATCTTAATTTGGTTATATCCAGAGAAACCATCCATGAAAGAAAATAGTGAATGCCCCGCTGTGTTGTCTACCAAGGTATCAATGTGCGGTAAGGGAAAGTTATCTTTTGGGCTAGCCTTATTTAGATCTCTATAATCTACACACATTTGTACCTTCCCATCTTTCTTAGGGACAGGAACGATATTGGCCACCCACTCGGAGTATTTGACCACTTGCAGGAATCCAGCGTCGAATTGCTTTTGCACCTCCTCTTTTATTTTTAATACAACATCTGGCCTCATTCTTCGGAGTTTTTGCTGAACTGGTTTGCAATTTTCCTTTATAGGAAGTCGGTGTACTACAATGTCAGTACTTAGCCCCGGCATATCTTGATATGACCATGTGAAGACATCTTTGAATTCTCGAAGTAACTCAATGAGGTCTTGTTTTACTTCTTCAGCTATGCATGTGCCAATCTTCACCATCTTTCCTCTTCTAGGTCACTGTCTCTCTGTCTCCTTGTGAGGTAGGATTTGTTTCTCTTCTTGCTCTACCATCCTCAACAAGTCCTGGAGATAGGTTGCAATCTGTTATCTTCAAAATCTTGAGATTCCTCTAAACACACATCTCGATCAAAAGGATTTCCCAAGTCCATAGTAGAGTCACTCATGTCATTGATATCTTGAGACCTGTTATAAATACCGAAAAATGTACAGGGAATGTATGAATTTAAGAATTCTTATTTAATATGGTCATGAATGAATGAAAGAATGATCAGGAATGAAGGCATCCAAGATGACTATTCATGTGAAAGAATGTAAAGAATTTTAAAAGAATATATACTCAAAATGCGAAAATATATTTCATTGAAATCACAATGTTCAAATATAAGCCCCTTTCATTTCACAAAAAGTTTCATTTTCTCTAAGCTTATAACAATTAGCATGTTTTGAATATTACTCTGAAAAAGCTCTAAAAACTTCAGGCATTTCTTCTGCAGTCCAATTGTTTAAAACACTCCCAGGTTCAATGGGATAGATGCCTGATGTACTTCCTTCTTCAGATTTTTCTTCCGATATGGCATTGATGTTCAAGTTTCCTAGCATTTCCTCTGTGATCTCCCTTCTTGGAGTCCTCAGTCCAGAATACATGGTTCCTCCCGATACAAAGGTCTTGGATATGTGGGGGAAAGCCATCGGTTCCCAATCAACTTCTTTTCCGTTCACACGTGCCTTCCTCCTCTCTTGTCTTTTCTCCAACTCTTTTCTTCTTTGCTTAGCATTTGGTTTAAATCCTAAACCAAAACGGTCTTGCTTGTCCTTCAGCACTGGTGCCTCTATCATTCCTTGAAGGCATCTTCCCAGTCCTTTTCCGCGCATAGCTCCTTTCCCAACTGTCATTTGTAGCCCCATCCTCGTGGCCCTAGATATGCTGGGCATCGGGATCTTCTTTCCTTCAATAACAGAGGTTGCATTTACGAACTCTAAGGATCGAAATGAACATTCAACTGCCTCATCATCTGTTCCCAAATATGGTGCGTCACTGGTTACCGATGCAATGATATCTTCCTCAGCGTCAATCGTAATTAACCGTCCTTCTGTTACCAATTTCAACTTCTGGTGTAATGATGAAGGCACCGCTCCTGCTGAATGAATCCAGGGTCTTCCTAACAAGCAGTTATACGAAGGCTTGATATCCATCACTAAAAAATCCACCTCGTATATATTCGGGCCAATTAAGAGGGGTATTTCTATTCTTCCCATTACCTTCCTTTCAGTACCATCAAATGCTCTCACTATATTCTGGCATGATTTCATGTGAGAGCTATCCACTGGTAACCTATTTAAGGTGGATAGGGTAAAACATTCAAGGTGACCCATTATTAATTAGCACTCGCTAACGATACTCCCGCAACGAGCAAAGATATGTAATGCTTTGGTGGCTCCTCTTCCCCCCGGCGGTATTTCATCATCATTAAAGAAAATGAAATTGTCGGCACTGATATTGTTAACCAAGCGGTCCAACCTATTCACTGAGATATCGTGAGCGACATAAGTTTCATTTAGCACATTAATCAACGCATTACGACGTATCTCTGAACTTATAAGCAATTCGAGCACCGAGATACGAGCCGGTTGTTTATGCAATTGTTCTACCACGCTGTACTCGCTATGTTTCAAGAATTTTAGAAATTCTCTAGCCTCATTTTCAGTTACCGGCTGATTGACTCGCGGTTTAATTTTGTCTGTTTTTGCTTTTCCCAACTCAACCGCTAAGGCTTTTCCTTTTCCGGATTCCACTCTCGCGTTTGCCGGATCATAGCGTTTTCCACTTCGTGTATAGAATCCTTCATCTTTTCCTGAAGCGTTTACCAAGCTTTCTTTCCCTGAAATTGTCACATTGCAGTCGTAATTCCAAGGAACCTTTTTGCTATCCTTGTAAGGAAAGGATACAGGTTTTTGGATTATGATCTTTGGCGCTATTTGAATTCCAGATTCTCTGCTCATTGGTTTTGAAATAATTACCACTGGGTGGCTAGCCTTTTGGACTTTCCCCGTGGATCCTTCTTCTGCAGCATAAACTTCTCCTTCTTCTAGTTCATTAATCTCTTCGTAAAACTCCAACTCTTTGTTATCCATTAAGTTTTGCACCATGGTTCTGAATTCGGTACATTTTTGGATGTCGTGGCCTTCTTCTGCGTGGAACTCACAAAACTTACTTGCTCCTTCAGGCCTTTCTATTGAATCTTGCTTGATGCGACCCCCTTTCACCATTTGCTTCCAAATCCATTCAAGGGGGGTCCTTATCTCTGCTACATTGGCTTTGACTCTCCTTCCTCCATTCTCAATTATCGCGTTCACCCCTTCATCATGATTGGGCAACGGACTTTCCGTGTTAGGTGAATCACCAAATTTGACAACGCCCAATTTGATAAGTCCTTCCACTACCTTCTTGAAAGCAGTACAATTTTCTATTGAGTGTCCTGAAATTCCGGCATGATAGTCACACTGAGCGTTTGTATCATACCATTTTGGATATGGGGGTTGTAGAGGACTCAAGTAACGAGGAGCGACAACATACGCATTAAATAAATTCTGGTACAGCTCCTTATATGTCATTGGAATGGGAGTGAACTGGGGCTTCTCAGTATTTTGCCTCATTCCCGACTCTTGCTTCGATGAGCCCTGTTGATTAGTAACCGCTTTCCTTGGTTGACTTACGATGAATTGATTTATCGTAAGCATTCACATTATTCACTTCATTTTCTCTTTCCTCGGGTCGTCCTTTTATTGTTCTCCCTCCGTCTATTCTTCCACTTTTAATAGCATGCTCGATCATTTCGCGCTCATGATTATATCCGAGAAATTCTTTGAAGCGCTTCCCAACATGTGAGTGATGAATGGGGCTTTCAATGTATTAATAAAAGCGTCGTCATTTCTTTCTCCAAAAGAGGTGGTTGCACCTGACCGCCGCTTTCTCCACCTTTGTGCATACTGCCTAAAGCTCGCGTTGATTTCTTCTCCAAATTCTGCAGAGTTATCCTGTCAGGCATCATTTCTGAGACATGATCGTATTGTTTCATGAATGCCTGTGCCAAATCTCTCCAAGTAGCAATTTTAGATCGGCTTAGCTGATTGTACCATTTTAACGCCGCGCCTGTAAGACTATCCTGAAAGCAGTGTATTAATAATTGATCATTATTAATATACCCCGTCATTCTCCTACAGAACATAGCAAGGTGAGCCTCAGGGTAACTAGTTCCATTGTATTTTTCGAATTCCGGCATCTTAAATTTGTAAGGAAGCACCAAATCCGGAACTAAGCTCAGATCTTTCGCGTCTATTCCACGATAGCTGTCGATACTTTTTATCGCCCTAAACTTTTCTTCAATCCATTTCCATTTCTCCTCAAACTGCTTTGGTAACTCTTCCTTCATCTTGTCTTTCTCCGCTACTTCATCGAAATCCGAGACAACCAGATTATCACCAAGACCAGAACCATATCCGACCTGAAGGTTCTTCGATATTGAAGCATCACCTTGACAATGCTGAGGCTTAATCGAAACAGAAGGTTTTCGTATATGTGTTTCAATCTGAATTTGCGCATGCGGAGGCGTGAATCCTGGAGGAAAAAGTGGTTCATCATTGTTCCCTTCTTCATCGCAAATTACAGGACTTTTCCCTTTATCCGTTCCCTTTATTAATTGCGTCAATTTAATCATTAGGTCATCTTGAGATTCCTTCATCTTTTGTACCATGTCTTTCTGGATCTTTTCCACCTGTTCTTTCATTTGCGCTTGCAACTGGTCTTGCATTTCCTTTTGAAGCCGTTCTAGTTTTTCCAACCTTTGTTCCATTATTTTTGACTTAGCCCGGGTGCCGTAACAATGTCGATTTTCCAGGTTAGCTGAAATAATTTTATTCAATTAGGGTCCTTTAATGGTTGTTAATGCATATAATGTGATGCAATGCATGAAATGAATGCAAAAAAAGGGACATTGATTCTAATTCAATTCCATTCTGAAAACTTTATTAGAAAACAAACTTCTTTACATAAGGTGGATTACAGATACGACTTAGCCCTAATACCCAAAACTCTAATTTTCTTAAGTAACGAGGCTAACTCTTGTCCTTGACTTGACTCTAATCCGTACTTCACGCTCAACACATCAGCTTGTACTGCTAACGTCTGCAAATGGTCAGCCACCTCTCTGATTTGAAGCACTGCTTCTCCCATAATGTGATCCCTATCTCTTACTTGGTTCTGAAAGTAGTGCAACTGCTTGGCTTGACGATCTTCATTAGATTCCAAGTACTCAATCTGAATCTCGCAATTTCGCAATGCTGCTTCTAACTCTTCAATTCTTTCCTTCATTTTTTCAATTCTATTTAAGCTTGCCCTCAATTCCATCACAGAATTCTGATTTCGATGCCGATGAAGAGATCCTTCAGTCACTCTATTCTCCAGCTCCCCTTTCTCTTTCTGATTCTCCGACAAACTCGTCTTTAAAGTCTCGTTCTGTGCTTGAATTTCTTGGAACCTCCTTTCCCATTCATCAGCCTTATTCTTTTCTTCTTGAATCTCTTTGCGCCACTGTTCAGAAGATGTTCCCAACCCGGCAGTCCTTATTGATAATCGCAACTTCTTATAATCTGTTTTCAAACTATCAAGATCTTCTTCAGCCTTAGCTTTCCCCTTTTTTAATCGTTCAGCCTCGAGCTTCTGAACGTCTGCGTCCAATCTTAAGTTCATCTTTTCCTCTTCCATTTGCTCTATCTGTTTTTCCAACTCTGCAGTTCTTCTTTCGAAATCCTGTTTTAAAATTTCCAGTTCAGAAGGGACGACCTTTAAATGTTCTTCTAATGACTGACTGCCTTCATGACTCGATTTGGGAATATTGTCATTGATTCTTCTGACCCTCCATTCATCGTACTCAGGAGTCGTCATCGGTCCTACAGCCAACCTCTTCATCCGTCGAGTTTGGTTCCACGCATTGGATATCTCTCGAATCTTCTTTTTGTAACCATCACCCCCATACGCGAATTCACACACGGCTAGTCCCTGGGTTGCGGGTATAAACTGTCTTGACCGGTATTGTCTGAGCACTAATAACGGGGCATATCCAATAGCTCCCCAGATTCTAAGTAGGGGGACCCAATCAAAATCACCACACCGATACAAAATTTCGTCTGGAAGTAAACACGGAGCTCTTCATTCAATGTCCTCTTCTTGCAAGGTCTGAAGAATTGCCATCCATTTTTCCATCGAAATATCATCTCTTCGCGGTGTACCTACTATCTCCTTTAGTGGCGAATAGTTTTCAGAGAAGACCCGATATGACACCTTATCCACTTTCCAAAAATGACTGTGGAACCACGCAAGTAACAACTGTACACATCCAACGAATCTGCCTTCACCCGCTCGTCGACAGGCATTCAATGATCTGAATGTTTCTGCTAAAATTGCTGGAATCGGAGTAACTCCCTTGTCGAGACGGTCGAATAGATCAGTGACTGCCTCATCAATATGCCCCAAAGCTTTGGGAAAGATAACTAAGCCGTATAGGTACAAAGCGAAGACATCTACTCTCTTTTGTACATCTGGATGCACTAGGACCACATCTTTCAAATTCCTCCAAGAAATACATTTGTTATCCCCTTTTTGTTTGATTCGGGCTGTGACCCACTACTCACTCATGCCTGTTATGTTCATCAATCTTCTCAAAAAGGGTGCATTTGCAGCTCTTGAGTAGATTCTATCGACTTGACTCTTCGAACACCGAAGTAAAGCCATATATTCTTCTATCGTAGGTACTAAGTCGACTTTTCCGAACGTAAAACAACTGTAGGCGGGGTTCCAAAATTGCGCGAGAGCCCGAAACAGGTGCTTGTCTACCTTCATATCTAGCAAGTACGGTAAATCCCCATAATCGGAATAGAACAATCGTCATCCTCCTCGCTCCATCGCCCCAAATTTCTTTCAATTCTTACAAATTGTTCTGGGTTACACTAATACGGTGAAGTCCCATAACTCGATTCATATCCTTCACCAAACTATCCCTTTCTCTCGTTGTGTCGTTTTGACCAAATTCGGACCGTCGATTATCTTCCACCTTATCAAGAAATCCCTTTCCATGATAAGCTTTCTTTCTAGAAACCGAATATGAACCAACGCCTTTTATAATGAAATGCCATGCGCTTGAAATGTCATGCATCCAAAATAAAACAAAGAACGTTAGTATCGGTATAAACATACAATTCAAAACAATGCGAAAGAATAAAAGCATATATCGGTGTTTCCACTAGGGTTTGGAGTGGCTCTACCTAGGGTAAGGTCCTAAGGTTCACTACATGAGGTTTGGCTCTAAAGATAGGGTACCCGAACCAGCAGATTCCTCGATCTTCACCCATTATAGACTCATACAGACCGAGTTCAGTTCAGGGGAATACATTTCCCTATGGCTGCACGGAGATGAAAATCTCACGAAGACATAGGTACAGATGTATCCCGAAAGTGATCTACTATCCTGCACGGAGGTGAAAACCTCACGAAGGAGTAGCTTCTCACTTCCACTTAAAAGGTGTGACCAACGGTCATGCAATGCAATGTGCAAAAAGATACCAAAATTTAAACCACCACAACAATTATAAACCACAACAATGACAATTATAATACAAACGAATGAAATGCAATGAAAGGATCGTATATTTAAATCAAGTTTTCAAATTTCGACAAAAAAACAAAAAGTAATCAACTCGTGGCTTGACTCACTTATTTTGAAAAATTCCCCAGTGGAGTCGCCAAGCTGTTGACACCATTTTTTTTGACGGAAAACGGGGTCGACTTGGTTTTTTTAAAAGAAACAGAGTCGCCACCAATCCTTTTGAGGTGTGATTGGGTCACCTTGAAAAGGATGTTTTAATAAATAATTTGATTTTATTAAAACAACGGTTTTGGTCTCTGAAATTTAGAAAACGGCACGGAGTCGGTTACGCACGAGGAAGGATTAGCACCCTCGACACGCCCAAAATTGGTACCTAGTTGATTAGCTAATGTTTTGATGTCGAAAATTGAGAACTTGAAGGAATTAAAATACGATCCTTGTATTATAAAAAAAATTGAAAAGAAGCATATTTCACGTTATTCGAGAAAGAGAGTCATATCCAGAAGTTAGAACACGATGTCTCAATTCCCGATACGTGAATGAAAATGTTTATTTAAAATTTTAGCCCTCTCGGATTTAAAAGAGATCACGACCAAGAAGTCGAGACGCGATTTTTTTAACCCGAGATCATTTAAAATTTGAGTTCAAAAGATTCGTACATTTAGATTTATCGTGAAAATCGAAACCCAGAAGTTAGGTACGACCTTCTCGAATCTAAACACGAAATATTATTTATTCAAAACAAATTTTGTTAAATCGAGTATAATAAAAACACGAAAACCGTAACAAAAATACGAAAGCAAATTACATTTTTATGCATGGTAAAACCATAATGAATATGAAAGTATAAAAGTATAAAAATACGAGCAATAACAACGATATAAAAGGCCAAATCTACAACATAAAAATAACAAAGTATAAAAACAAATGAAATTAAAACATTCATTCAAAATAAAATGAAAATGAAACAAATAAATAGTAAATACGATTAAATATAAAGATATATATAGGCAAAAATTAAAATATATGTATATATATAAATATATATATATGTATTTACAAAGGTTAAAATATGTACATATATATATTAAGAAAGGCATAAATATTACAAAACATAAGAAGGTATGTATGTAGATAAAAAATATACAGATGTGGATTATAAAAATAAAATAAGATAATATATAATATAATATTTTAAAAATAAATAAAAACATAGATATGAAATAATAATATATATAATATACATGTTTTAATTATATATATATATAGATAGATATGTATATAAAAATGAGTGTTTACATATTAGATAAGTTAAAAAAAATACGTATATGCATAAAAACAATTATAATAATAATAATAACAATAATAATAATAATAATAATAATAATAATAATAATAATAAAATTGCTAAAATATGGATTAAATCAGAATAAAAACGGAAGTACTGGGCGAAATCGAAATAAAAAAACAAAAAGGACCAAATTGCAACGCGTGCTGAAAAGGGAAAGGCCAAAACTGCAAATAAACCACAGGCCCAAAACGCAGCGTTGAAATGGGCCAAGTCGGAACAAAATGAAATTGCAGGGGCTAAATTAAAAATAAGAGAAAATAACGAAAAAAGGATCAAATTATAACACGCTGCAAAATCGGGGATCAAGCAAAATAGCCCAAAACTAAAAACACGCGGATCCTCCGGTCGTCGGTCGACACGCGGATCCTCGTCTTAAACGGCGCTGCTTCAATTTGGGTATTTAAACCCAAATTTTCAAGAAAAAAACACCAAATTTCATTTTTCTAAAATTTTCAAAAAAAATAAAAGAAAACTCTCTTTTCTCTCTAAGGCTCTACCTTTTGGGGTTCTCACCCCATCATGCCGATCATCGCCTTGTCAAGACTAATAGTTGCCATGGCCATCAAGACGCTGGTGGTTTAAAAATTCAAAAGGTATTTTTTTTGATTTTTTTGCAAATAAACTGCTTTTTAATATATATATGTATATATGTGTAAAAGATTAAAAATAAATAAATATAGAGAATAAAAGATGCGAAAAATAAAAAAAATCACCTTTTCGATTTTTTGTTTATATTTCCGGGTAAATATTACAAAATAGATGAAAAGAAAAAAAAAAGCCCCTCCAAACATAATAGATCTGGCTTTTTATAGCCGAAAGAAAGAAGAGAAAAAAAAGTTTGTCTTCGTTTCTGCTTGCGTGTTTGCCATCTTCTTTGCAGGTGATGTGACGATGGCGGTGGAGTTGGTGGCTACCAGAGGAGTGGCGGTAGGTCTGGGGCAAGTGGCCAATGGGATATGCGGCGACAGTACTAGGTGCGGCGCTAGGGTTTCAGACTTTCTGAAACCCTAGTTTTGGCTGTTAGCTTACTGGGCTAAGACATTGGGCCTCGGGTTTGGGCCTGTTCTGTAATGGATTGGGCAGGTTAGGTTAATGGTAATTGGGTCTGTTTGTAATTGGGTTCCGGGTTAGGCTAGTTGGGTAAGTTAATTGGTTTTGGTTCAATTGTTAACAGGTTTTGTGTTTTGTTTTTGCTTGGGCTAGAGGTTAATTGGGCCCGGGCATGAAAATTGGGCTTGTACAATACACATGAAATATAACACCCCTCACCCGACCCAATTGCCGGATCCAAGTTACGAGATGCTACAATCATTTTCAAAGTAAAAATAGACAATTAATATTCAATTCACACATAATTCATACAATCATAATCAATTCAATTCAATAATCACCAATTACAACCTTTCCCAGGTATTATATGAGCCTATGTACACTCTTGAATCAACTCAAAATTTAACAAGGACTGATTTGTAGCATATTCAAAATTACAGATGAATAAATATATCATAAATAAATCCTTCAAACATTCAATCATGTTATAAACACTTAGATATCTTGATATACAATTAAAATCCGAGCCTTAGTCGAGCCTACAAAAGCTCTTAAGTTGACCCGAGCTTGAATAAGGATCAATCTGTAAAATTTTCAAAATTTGAGAACAAGTATCGATACCTATATTTAGGGGTGAGCATTCGATCGAATCGAATCTAATCGAATCAAAAATTTTCGAGTTAATCGAGTTTTCGAATCTCATTTTATCATCCTAACTTTATTTGAAGTTTTCTCGAATCGAGTCGAGTGAGATGGAATTCGAATCGAATCGAATCGAATATATTTGTTCGAGTTAATTTTTAAAAAATAATTTTGAGTCCTTGTAACTATTGTCACCCATCGTAATAAAATTTGTCCACCTTAATCAATTTTTTTATTAACTTTCATCACCTCATAATTTATTTATTAATTTTTATATATTGATTAGCTTATTTGCTTGCTTAGTTGTTTCAATTATCTTTAGATTCTTGTCACTATGTATTTTGGAATTAAATAATATATTAAATGTAAAAATATGATTTTTAATAAAAGTTATTTTAAAAATAAAATGTGAAATTGATACCAATATAAAATTTTAACACGAATATTTTATGGCATAATTAATAATTCAATTTTAATATAAATATTCAATATGACTAAACAATTCAATAATATAAATAATATAAAATGTGAAATTTAATTTAATAATATAAATAGTAGATATAAATAAAATTATTACTATTTATGTTTAGTGATTTTTTGGATAATTTTGATTTTTATTTGAGAGTAAAGGGTGAGAAGTAAAAGTTTAGGGGAAAATAAAAAGTTTTGGGGAATAAAAGTTTGAGGGAAAGTAAAATTTTGGAGGGAAATATTAAAAAAAAATTGGAGGGGGGAGGGTTTGGGGTAGATGGGAGGTGGGATGGGAAGGGAATAAAAGTTTTAGGGGAAAAGTGGGAGGAAGTAAAAATAGTGGGGGAAAATAAAATGTTTTGAGGATTTTTTGGAGTAAAATTTTGAGAAAAAGTAAATGGGAGAGTAAAATTTTGATGGGAAATGGATTTTGGGTAGATTGGGGGGTTGGGAGGGGAGGGGAGTAAAAGTTTTGGGGGAAAAGTGGGAAGGAGTAAAAGTTTTGAGTGAAAAGTAAAAAGGTTTGGGAGTTTAGGGTAAAAATGTAAAATATTATAGTTTAATATTCGAATTATTTGAATTATTCGAATTATTCGAATTATTCGAATTATTCGAGTTATTCGAATTCGAAAACTCAACTCGATTCGAACTCGAAATTCGAAAAAAAAATTCGAGTTGATTCAAATAACTCGATTAACTCGAATAACTCGATTCGTTTAACTCGAAATTCGAATTTTTTTTTCGATTTTTTCGAATCGAATCGAGTTTTGCTCACTCCTACCTATATTAGGTAATGACACCATTTCTAGCTTCGATATTTCAAAAATTAAAATAAAATGCTCAAGTATTGATACCTGGAACTTAGCACCAATACCTATGTTATAAAGTATCGATACTTATTCTAGTATCGATACTATTTTTAGGACCAATGTTTGAAAATTTCATAAAATTTGGTAAAGTACCTATACCTTTGCCTATGGTATTGATACATTTTACCAGAATGTCAAAAATCACACAATTTGAAACTTTTTACATGCTCAAACCAACTCAAATTCAATGGTGTTTATAGGCACACTATAAACCTGCAAATAAACGACTTAAAACATATCAAAATGCCATAATTTATCCATTCCTCAATCAACAAATCCAACATAGCTCAGTTGACATTCAAAACTCATCATTTCTATTTGTAAATCTCATACCAAACCAATTATACATTTCAACCATTCATGCCATCATATTATCATGCCATCTATACTCAAGATACCATTTGGATGCCATTCAAAACATCTCAACATATTTCCCAAGAACAACTTTCACACATGTGGGCATTAACCTTACAAAATTTAAAATTTAACAAGGACTAATCTAACTATCATTTAGGTAATGACAATCACAACCTATATAAATGTCACAAAACCAAATACAATACAATTAAAGTCTACCGTATCAATGGTTGGATAGTGTAAGCTCCGAGGTGATCCGATTGACACGTTTTGCTAAACCGAAGATCTACAAGGAAAATAGAGATAACGAGTAAGCATTTTGAATGCTTAGTAAGTCCATATGAAATTTACTTAACTTACCTTAGGCATCTTTGGCAACCTTACACTTCCATAATCATTTCAACAAATGTATCAAATGGGTTAGTTCGATTACAAGTCATGAAGTCATAATACAATTATATAAACATTTAACATTCCATCATATGACATATACCAACTAGTTCATTTTCAACTTATAACATATGCATATAATTTCATTCATATATATATATATATGCTCCAACCATTTCGTTTTCATATAGTACCATTTCTATTTCTATTTCTATTTTCGCTCAGAGAACTGAAGTAAATTGAATTCAGATACTTGAGACTAATTTGATTACATATGCTACCATTATCGGGTTACTAACACTAGCTTTGGATTTAGGTTGCTAACACTAGCTTGGTTCAATGCTGCTAACACTAGCTTCAGAGAATCCGCAACATATGTTGGACCTCAAGCCATCGAATTAACCACTTATTACAACACCCGTTTTCCTTTTGAAACCCTAATGGCATGTTATTCATATTCTAATAGTTTACTAAGTTCACAACGGCTTTAATACCATTTCCGTATCAATTCAACCCCCCTATAACATTTTATACATACAACATAATCCATATAAACATTTCTTTACCATTCTATACCTCGTATCAATTCATAGTTGTCGTATAATTCATACTTTACAGTTTAGTCCTTTAGATGTCAAAATCATCAAAATTACACATGTATATATAAACTAAATAGTATAAACACACAATTAAAACAAAATGTAATAGAATATAATAAGTTCCAAATGAACCTACTTGGAAAAACAACAAGCAAACAAGGTGTCAAGGACTAATATGCAATTTCTCCTTTTCTTTATTATCTTCCGATTGATTCAAATCTTGATCTATAATAATTTATTTCAATTTATCAATTATAAACATATTTTAACAGCCTATTGTAAACATATATCAATTCAATTTCATATTTTGGATGACCCCTAAAGTTTTACGTTTTATTCAATTTAGTCTCTCAAACTAAAATAACTATATCTTTCACATTTAAGTTTCGTTTTTCAATATAATTTTAATTTCATCCTTATATAACCCTCTACTATCTATAATTACATAAATTTAATATAAATTTTGAAATATTTACACTTTAGTCCTTATGTTCAAAACTAACCATTTTTATTCTACAAATTAGTCCTTTTCATATCTAAGCTTAAAATCTAACTATTTAACAATAAAACTTCAATCATTTATCAATAGCATCATTTATAAACTTTAGCAATTTTGGAAATTAATGCATGAGTTAAC
The DNA here is from genome assembly GCF_025698545.1 of Gossypium raimondii. Taxonomy (NCBI): domain Eukaryota; kingdom Viridiplantae; phylum Streptophyta; class Magnoliopsida; order Malvales; family Malvaceae; genus Gossypium; species Gossypium raimondii. The sequence continues at coordinate 40,183,867 of NC_068568.1, read as the reverse complement.
TAAATCAAACTCCCAAAACTTCAAAAATATAAAAATGATAAGAAACGAGCTTGGAATCACTTACCAATTTGAGAGACGAATGCTTAAGTTCTTAAACCCTATTTTCCTTCCCCTATTCGCGAGTAAAAGATGAATATATGAAATGCTTATTTTTCTTTTAAATTTTAACTTTTATACTTAGATTAAATTATAATTAATTATAATTAACTATAATTGACTAACGTTAATTGAAATTAACCAATTTAGTGGACATTAGATGTCATCCACCACCGTTTTTACACTAGAAATGGTCCAATTTCTTAATTGGTCCTTAAACCAATTAAAAATTCATAAAGATTAAATTTTTACAATTTAGTCCTTATACTCTAATTAACTATCTAAATAGAAAAATTAATGAACCAAACTTTAATTAAAATTTATACTAACCTATTAAATATAAAATAATAATATTTATAGACTTGTTCATCAGAAATGGGGTTCTGAAACCACCATTTTCGACATTACTGACTTTCGGGTCGAAACACTTATACCTTAACTAACTATCCAATTAACAAAATAGTTAGACCAAAATTCAATATAATACCAAAATTAACTCATAAACATTAATTAATAATATTTATAGACTCAACCTTCGGAGAATGGGGTTTCAAAAGCACCATTTCCGGTACCACTGAAAAACGGATTGTAACATGAAACTCTAATTGTGATTCAAATGTATACTTCAAACTTTAATTTTAATTTAATCATGCACATTTAAAGAAATAAATACATCAATTCATTTTTATATTGGATAAATATAATTATTCATGTATGCAATATATAAATATAAAATGATATTATATCAATAATTGTGTTAATAATTTACAAGAATTGGACCAAATCGAAATTTTATATATAAAATTACACAAAATCGAAATTCAAGTATACATTATTATTATTATGATTCAATTTAGAACATTAACTAAAATTTGTATTTCCTGTACTTATCTTATTTATTTGTGGTCTTGAATCAAGATTCTATTATTATATTTATATTATCTAGCACACAAATTGTAGATATATTTATTACGTATTTTGTTGCACAATTCGTAAAATGTACTTGAAATGGCACAGATTTACGACAAAATCAAACTGCAGAAAATAAGATTAGATTGATTATGTGCAACTTTATCCACGAGGGTTACCATTAAAAACTCTTTATATTTTATAACATTTTAATACTACCTTCTTTTTCTTTTTTACAAGACAAATATTCTTATAATATTTTAATTAGTATCTTTTTTCTTTTACCGGAGAAATATTACACCAGGTTCTTCCTTACATCAACTATGGTGCTAGAAGATTTCAATACGAGGGTCTTTTTATATATTTAATATTAATCTAATTATTTTATTTAAAATTATATTAATATTAATATCAATTTTAAATTTATTATATATATTTTTAAAAATATGTATTTTTTAATTTTTAGAATTAGGATCAAATTGAGAACATTTGTAAATTTTGAGAGTTAATTTTTTAAATTATGATTAAATTGAAATAGTATGTAAAATTGAGGGTTAAATTTATTATTATATCAATTTTTAACTAACACGTTAGCTTGTCGCTTACGATTTTAATGGGAGTGACCAAAATGACTGAACTATATAACGTGAGTGTTTAAATTGCAATATTTTTATTTTGGATGCCTAAAATGATTTTTTTTATAATTGAGTGACTATCTGTAGTTTACCCTTTATATTCACTATAAAAATAAATATAAAATTTTACAAATCGTATTTAAAATTTGTCATGATAGTAAGAATTAATTACCATAAATTATTTTAATATATTTGTACTACAACCTAAATTGAATATCATCATCATGAATACTTCACATTTGAATTACTTATAATTTAAGTTCATATATTCCATACTATCATAATATTAATTACTAATAAATGATTTTTAATAAGTTTTATATTTTTATATTAATATTAATGGATTTAATATCATTCAAACTACATATTTTTGAACTTTACAATATATTTAAAAATATTTTTTGGCAACTTTTCAACCTGAATAATCTGATGCTTATTTTTATCTCATTTGCATGATTGCATCTCATCCCTCATCAACTTTGTAGTAGAACTCGAATGTGCATATCTATATTATGTGTTTGTGATGTTTTAATCTTCAAATATATTCTGTTTAGAAAAATCATTTCACCCACATAATGAGTATCTTTGTATGTCAGAATGCATCCAACAAATACTTCCTTTTATGTTTCTCCATATAGAGTGAGGTAAAATCAGTGGCATTCAAACATGGTGAGATAATCCTCCTCCATACTCGAATTTGAGTTTGAATGTTACATCCAACATGGGTAAATTATTAAGATTATAATTAACAGACTAGCAACCCAACTTGAACCAGTTAAGGCTAAAACCAGACAGAATGTCTATCGGTTCAAGCATTATCAAACCAAATAAACTACGGCCGATCTGATCAAATCCCAAGAAAAATACTTGAAATGCAAAGTTGGAGGAACAGAAGTTAGTGCAAAAGAACACAACAGGAACATCAACTAATTACAATTTCATTTAGTTGTATAATTGTAACCAAAGCATATATGCTCTTGACTGCTGCAAAAGTTATGCACCCATATTAAGAAGGAAAATTATTAAGTATCTATAAGACCATGCCACTAGTGTAGGATAGCATTTTCAAACCAATCAATGCTACAGCACTTCACAGAATCCAGTCCTGTGACTAAATCCGTGGAACAAAAAAATCAAACACAAATGTATGCCTCTCACCAACTCGGAGATTATACCTGAACGACGTGTTATTGTCTTCACGGTCAGCTATATGAACCTGCCCTTCATTTAGAGGTCCGCCGCTTATTCGCTATCGGGAAAAATAATAAAGAAAACTAACAAAAGGCCGCAATACAATTCATCTCTCACAAAAAAGGAACTTGCATCTTCAAGATCAAAACCTATACACGTTAAAGGGCTTTAAATGATTGCCTCCTCCTGTCAAGCTTCAATCTTCGGTTACAATCAACGTTTACAGGTTTCAACAATCGTTCTGCTTCTAATTCGGATTGAAGTGACGACTGCAATCTCCTTAAATTCCCATTGCACTGTTTATGGGCAGAAAGAATATTGCCACTAATATCGTGTTCATCGGGACTGAATTTTCGCTGGTAAGGCGAGTGCCACTTTGCTTGCAAATAAGCAAGCGATCTCCATGGAGGAAATGGCATTGAGTTCTGCTTAAGAGACGACCTAGCTGCGTCGACCATAAGCTGAAGTAATTGTTTCAACCTAGTCAAGGAGCCCACATAAACAACTGGAAGTGAATTCAATATTCTACCATAAGAATCAACTGCTCTAGCTATCTCAAAGTGGCTTCGGAAGTCAATATCAATAATCAAACGCTCGGAACAACCATTGTTGTAATTGACCACATCGATATACTCATGGTCACCTGCGTGTGTCGCACACAGTTTTGTCAAATTACAATAATTAATACTTTTCAAGCAATGAAATTATCATGAATATACTTTAGAACTAGTTTAAGAGATCTCAAGGGAAGTTGATTTTCATCACGAATTGTAGGAATGAACTCTCAGATACATGTAACACAGCTCGAAAGAGGTCTCTTTTTCTACCATCTAGGCAATAGGAAGCTTGAATAAAAATGATGCAAGAGCTAATAAAATCAAAGAACCTAAAGGAGATAGCAAAAATTAGAATTCAGAGACTCCTTGAATACCTCCTGGAAATTTTCCGCTACCCTGCCACCTTGACGCACAAACAGCAGCATCATAGCCGGAAAGTCGCAACAGCTTTACCAGAGAATACCTGATGCAGCTGGTGTTACATTGCCCCGACTTCACAAAGTGTAGGTCTGTCTCACTGATGGAGAATACGAGAGAATGAACCACGGATGAAAGGTCAATCTCATATTGGCCTACCGGGTGCTTATAGTACTGCAACAAGACCGACCAAAAGGAAATAAGATAGATCAACCTTAAGTAAATGCTTTCGGTAGGAAACTGATATAGTAAAAGTACAAAGAATCACCAAAATTCACAAGATTACAGTTTCGAAACCAAATAGAGTTGAGCAATTATAGAAAATGCAGACTTATTAACACATTAACAAGGCAATCTTAAGGGAAGTTCCCAATATTTTCAGATATGTGAAGCAAATCACTATGTTACTTACAGTATGCACCTATGTTAGTCGGACTTGGGTGCATGTCGAGTGTGAGTATGTATCCAACATGTTAATATTCATTTTCTTCTAGGTTTTCTCATATATTTGAAGAATCATATCTCTATATCCATGTTCGGATGTATGGGGTAGTCCAAGAAAAATGAAAAATCCAGATATGAACAATGACCATATATGATATATAGGAGTTTCTAATGAATTAGCATATTCTTTAATCTCCCTAAACAGATGTAGGGATAACAAAATTGTGACTGTTAAACAAAAATGACCAAAGCTTATAAATTTCAAGCTCAAATATTATGGTTAGATTTCCTAAGCTATAGCAGTTTTCAACAACTATCATATAGAGATTATATTATGAAGATAAAAGTCCGCAATTCTCATCCGTAACCACAAAATTCATTTCTGTCAATCTCAAATTTGCAGCTCCTTGATTTTGGCCTTGGAAAAGTTAAAAACAAAATGAAGACTCTCAAATAAAATGAGCAAACTTTAGAGTTCAACCCTTATTCCTTAAATAAACTAGTTCTTTCCCAAAATAAAACCCAGAACCGACAAAAAAAAATTACAAAACCAAGAAACTCCAAAGATGAAAAAGATAAAATCTCAAAAACACCCAATTATGGACAACCAGTTAATATAAATAAAAAAGAAAAGAAAAGAGAGAGAGTTAATACTAACAGATATTTTATCGGCGAGGTGGATAAGATCGGAGAATCCAGAATCGCTATCGCTACTACACCAAGAATCGGCACCGGCGCTTCCGGCGTTATTTTCCAAAAAATCGCTAACCATTAAAGCCAAATCATGTTCACTTTCATGGCTAAACCCCCACAAATTATTATTGTTATTATTACTATTATTCTGATAATCCTCGGGTGGCACCCATAGGCTGCACTCCATCGCCAAAACAAACCGCCGGCGTAGGATCAGAATTTCCCCAGTCCCTCCTACCAATTCACACCAAGCATCGCGTTCCCGTAATCTAAATGAAGGGCAGGGTGAGGGTGTGTTTTCTTGTGGGAGATGATGGAGGGACGGGGAAAGAAAGAAAGAAAGAAGATGGAAGGAAGCAAAAACAACAAATCAGGTTGTTATTATTATAAACAAAGTAATATGATTGGCCAAAAGGAAACAAAAGTTGAAATTACCAAATGATATGTAATCCAGCAGCCCTGCTTTTATTTTATGAGCTTTTAACAATGGAGCATAAGACCCCACACGCATGGAGAGCTATCAATCCTTCTTTCTTTTTTTACTCAAATAAAAGTAATTGTGATAAGAGAGAATAACAGACATAATTAAAGATTTATTTAAGAAAATTTAATTATTGTATTACATTGTGTTCTTTTTAAAGTTACATTGGGTTAATCTTAATTCTTATAATATATATATATATATATATATGATCTAAAGTATTATATTGACCCAATAATGGAAACTGTGGATCAAAGTCTATGATGAATGCACATGGAACATCTTATGGAGGTCAACTAATCAATGTGGCTCATTTGACCCACCTCAATTGGCTCGATTCGTGGAACACATGAAAAAACCCATCTACTTAAACACTACAGTAAAACTAGGGTTATCATGGTTAATGTAAATCTTAATTAAGGGATAATATTATATAGAGTTTAAATCCCTTAGGACTCTCATCTTGTAGATAGACACTAATCTTAATCGTTGATCTAATTCAATTATCATCGTTGGATATGGGAGAGCTCAACTATAAATAGAGGTCTTCCCTTCATTTTAATCACTCAGCTATAAACCTTCAAAGTAATAAAATACTTTTAAGAGCATTAACTCAAACACTTGGTGTGCGCCTATTTTTCTATTTATTTGTGACTTCTTTTTTCTTTTTTCGAGTTTGCTTCCGCTTTGCTTCGGTTCCTTAGAGAATTTTTACGAGATCTACCATTTTTCGAGAGTAAGGCTGACTTAGGCGAATTTGAACCTAAGAAATCGCCTAAGGCTGCGCGATTAGGCAAATTAAAGTTCTAGCCCCATGATAGTTGGTATTAGAGCTAGTGTTCAAAGGTGTGGATTGAGATGACGAAAGGAAGAGATGAACAGAATGTCCCGATGGAGACCTATGGAAAGACAAGGAAAAATAGCAGATCAAGGGATATGCTGTTGACTTTGGAAGGTCAGGTCACCAATCTCAAGGAATCCATAACTGGTGTGAAGGAAGCACTTGTGGTAGTTAAGGGATGCATCAATGAGTTAAACTCGACGAGAGAGAAGCTTGAGGACTATGTCATGGAGACTCTCAATTCCAATCGAGATGCAATGCGAGAGACCATTAATGTAGCCGTGAATGATTAGACCAAGAAGCTGACTAAGAAGAATGGTGTTGTCGAAGTTATAACCGTGACTTTGAAGGCAAAACCTGAGGTCATGATGTCAAATTTTGAGGAGCTCGAGGGAGAGCTTATTGTGTGTAGAGCTGCTGTAGGAAAAAAAGATGCTGGCTTCAATCCCTAAGTAACGTAAAATGGATGCCCCAAGTCGGAAGTGTTAAAGGGTCTGCAAAATTTCTCTAAACCATTATGTGCAAACTTTTACAAAAGTTTTTCAAACTCATTCAATAAAAGACTGAGATATAAACTTATCAGTATTAGCAAGATGAATTGTCTTAATTGCATGATCTGAAATTAATTATTTAAACAAGCAATCTTGCAAACGACAGGTTGCAAATTGATAACATATATGTGATTATTTTGTAGATGCATCTACCAAAATCATATAATATTAAAATCATCCACATTGTGGATGAATGAGCCCATATTCATTTTAGAAATGCAAGACATTAAATCTCAAACTTTAGCAAGTGAGTTTTTAATAATCAATTAAAAAATCTTCTGGTTCCTTAATGAATGTCCATATAAATTCTCAATTAATTTTCGCATCATATATGATCCAGGATGGTCTAACTGGTCACGTCAAATAGTAAATATATTTGTATTAGTAAACTTCTAGTTTACTTCAACATGTTTTCAATTGTACTAATAATGTAAATATAAATTTTGACAATTGATAATTTTAGTGTCATTCTTTTTTTATTTTGTATCAACATATAAATACTATTGTGACATTTACTACTGGAAATGTCTAAATCAATGTGAAGCCTATAATGCTACTAAGTCAATAAGTAAATATAGTTTTCAAACAATTATACGTAATATTCACATCGGGAATATGCAAATATTCAAATATCTAAAAGAAATTTGCAACTTCAGTGCATCCAACCATAATGAGCTTTAGATAGAATTATCATATTTTATTACTCATAATCTTTCACATCAAATATTTTGCTTCCAACCCTTTAATGGGGATGATGACAAAAGAAGATCACAAATATTATAAAATAAATATAAATTAATAACCCAATCCTCTCTTTTTATCCTTTCAAAATATATATTTATAACAATAGTGATTCATATGAAAGATAATATTTTCCTCATTCACAATTTCAATATATGATCCATTATAAATATATTTTAAAACCAATGGATTACCCATCCCAAGATATTAATATATTAGCTCTTCTAGAGCTTTCGACTAATTTTGTACTATCAAATATTGGAATAATATTTGTTTGTTTTAGTACCAAATAAGATAAATACTTTCTATCTATAATGATAAAATTTATTACTACATTCTCATATCTTTTCTCAAAGAATATTAATGAAATAAAATATTTGTGCATACGCCACATATGTGGCCAATAATATTTCATATCACATTGATAATATAAGTTATCTTGGAAACTCTCATTGTTCTCTTATTTATTACTATGTTCCTACTTTTAGTGGTCCATGATTATATCTTTTATTTTTTTATGTTTGCATTCACTTCAGGGAATGCAGTAAATCTAGTAAGTTAGACTTCTAAATGCCTCCATTGATTCTTTATTTCATAATCACCATCACAAAACATGCGTGGATTTCAAATCAAAATCTATCTATTCATGTTGTCATGATTAGTCTCCGATCACATCCTCAATTACAACAACAATTATGATCTCTATATTTTCATTTTGCATAACTTTTATGTACTGCTACATTCACTTTAGGGAATGAAACAAAACTAGTGGAAAGAATTTCATAGTTTTTCATTAGTAACTTATTATTTTGCTTAGCCAATAGAAGGTATGAGATCGTTCGAAAATACTGTTAAAGTCATTTTCACAATATTGCTACTACAGGAGCACATTAGATATTTCAATCATATAGTGTATGTATTCCTTGGGGAATATATATAATACAAATACATGAGTATCCCGTGTTATTTATATATATGGTTTTAATGTAAAACACATGAAGGTTTTATTCAACATATACCTTTTGATCTGAAACATAATATTATATTTTACAAAATTTTGCATCACAAGGAGCTAAAATATAAGCTCTTAAAGAGCTTTTAGAGTTTGATGCAATATTAACTCTTCAGAGCATATAATCATTTTATTGTATAACCTTAATGAATGCTTAATTTATTTTAAATAAAATTTTATTTATTCATATAAAATAAAATGAATAGGTATAAACAAAACATATATTAAACGTAACAAATAATAAATTCATGTCACTAATAAATCATTGTGGTTAGATAATATATATTTTATATATCATACCACAACAAAATACAAAATATTATAATGTCTAATTAAAATAACTTTACAGCTATAAAAGTTTAAACATAAACATTTTCTAACCTCCACCTCTTATGACATAATTTTATCTCAAATTTTACAATGATATGAAATTATCATAGACAGGGTGAATATCCTAAAGTTCATGTGTAATAAGGCCCAATTGGCCCAGACCATTACAAAACAAAAATAAACTAAACCTAGGCCCAAACCCTAACAGCCCACTAACTAAATTTCAGCAGAAACCCTAAGCAAGAAACCACCAGCCGCCGCAACTACCGTGCACCCCTCTTTACACGCCTCCGTCTGCGCACCACCCCTCCGTAAATGCCGTTCCGCACACCTCCACGTACCTGCGAGAAAAGCGGATCCAACATCAGTATTCATCGCAACAACAACAAGAAAATATGGATTTTTTGATTTTATTTGATATTTGGATGTTTTATTTCGGTTATATAAACCGATTATAAAAAATATAAAAGGGGAGAGATTTTAGTGAAAAAACAGGAAAATCCTGACAAATATAGTCGAATACTGATACGAGAGATAACACTGAATACAAAGATTTGCTTTTTAGGTGAACTACGTTGTTATTTTCTTATTTTGTTTTGTTTTGTTTTATTTTTCAACAAGAATAAAAGGGGAAAAGAGAAACTGACCTTGCCTTGTCGCGTTCTGCTCCTCCCTCCGTCTCGACCGGAGGCTAGGATGGCGATTGAAGCCGCGGCGTGGGGGTTCTTGAAAACGGCGGCGGCTGAATGTGGGAACCCTAGCAGAGGAGGCTAGGGTTCATAAGTTTGTTTTTGTTGAAAAGATGGCAGAAATTGATTTTTTTAAAAGAAATGTTGGTTTTATAATAAAATTGAAACAACACCGTTTAATGAGGGCAAGATCCGCGCGTCGACCCGACCGGTCCCAAGATCCGCGTTTCTTAATGGAGGGCTAATTTCACTTTTAGTCCTTCCGATTTTCTATCACTTTGTAATTAAGTTTTGTTTTACTTTTCAATTTTCCCAAAATTTTGCTTTGATTTCATTTGAGTCTTGCATAAAGTGCTGCGTTTTGAAGGCGTGAATATTTTTCTTTTGGTCCCTTTTGTTGTCTGCGCATTCATTTTGGTCCTGTTTACGCTATTTTTGTTTAATTACGGATTTGCCCCCAAATTACTGTTTTAAGTTTTAAATTAGTCCTTCTATCATTTTTAAACTGTTTCATTATTATTATTATTTTTAAATTATGTTATACTATTCTATTATTATTATTATTATTATTTTATAACATGCATGCACTGTTGTATATAATATATACATACATGCGTCGTTTTATTTAATACATATGCCTATTTACATACGTTTTATTATTATTATTTTCCTTATCTTTTTAACTTTTATATATTTTATGTTTTATAAATATATACATATACATTTCTTTTATGTTGTAAATATATAGACTTATACATTTTTTCTATTTTGTAAATATATACATATGCATTTTTTCCTTTATTTTATTTTGAATACATGTTTTTGTGTTTGTTTTATTGGGTGTATTTTATTCCTTTTATTGGTATGTATACTTGTATATGTGTTAGATATATGCGTATATATGTTTGCAACTTTATTGTTATATTGTATTTGTATATATATATTTGCAAATATTTATTCGTATCTTTGAAAATTAAAGGATCTCAGATCATATTGTATATTAGCTCTTTAACATACCCTTTTGAAAATATATTTTGGTTTTAACCCTTCATCAAAGTTATTTTTTTGATTTAAAGGTTTTTTTTGAATAAAAGCACTTTTGGAAGTTTGGGATTTTCGAGGGAAATTGAGCCCTAACGTATTGGGTTCTGATTTTCTTTGTCAATCCTAAATGACCGAGAATATTTTTTATTCAAAATGCATAAAAATCATTTTTGGGAACTTAACTCGTTGTGCCCTAACGTATTGGGTGTGGCATGTTACTTTCTCGAAATGAAGATTTTCGTATAAAATAAAAGTGATATTCAAGTTTGGGGAATTATGAGGAATTGTACCCTAACGTATTGGGACTCGATTTCTTTACATGACTTGAACGATTGGTTATCGTTTTGCAAATTTCATCATTCAAGCTTATTTTAAAATCTTTTTAACTTTTGACACAAAGACATCAAATAATCAATTTGGTACCGATTTTGGGCGTTACGAGGGTGCTAACCCTTCCTCGTGCGTAACAGACTTCCGAACTCGTTTTCTCAAAATTCATAGACCAACATAATTTTTAAGGTGAGCCGATCACACCTTAATAAAGGATCGGTGGCGACTCCAATTTTATTTTTAAAGTCGACAACTAAATTTTTGTTTTCAAAAAAACAGTTTCAACAGCTTGGCGACTCAGTGGGGACCTTAGAGAGTCGAGCCATAAACGATTATGTTTGTCTTTGTGTCAAAAATCAAAAGTTTTTAAAATTCATGAGTTCCCTTCGTACTCATTGATTTTTCATCATGGTATGTTGGTAACATTGCATTTGCATTTTTGCATTTTACCCCTTAAGTGGGAGCGAGAAACTAGTCCTTCGTGAGGTTTTCACCTCCATGCAGGGTAGTGGACCGCTTCCGGGATACATCCGTACTTATGTCTTCGTGAGATTTTCATCTCTGTGCAGCCATAGGGAAATGTATCCCCCTGAACTGAACTCGATCCATATGAGCCTATAATAGGTGAGGATCGAGGAATCTGCTGGTTCGGGTACCCTTACTCTAGAAACTAAACCTCATATAGTGAGCTTTAGGAACTTACCTTAGGTAGAAACACTCTAAACTTTAGTAGATACCTGACTAGGAGTTTTTATTATTTCTTGATTGTATTAGATTTAATATTTATACCTGATACTGACTTGGGTTTATTTTGTTTTGATTGCATGACATCATGATTACATTGTATTTGCATTATAGAAAAGAGGTGTTGATTCACATTCGATTACTAACTTAGAAAGCTTGTCATGGAATATGGATTTCTTGATAAAATAGAAAATAATATGTCTGCCTGAATATATTCCGAGAAACACAAGAAGGGCAACAGAAGAGTTCGTGGCTTTACTTCATGACCCAATGGTTCAAGCTGATTATTCAAGAGTTTCCGACTATATAACTTCCTTAAAGAAGCCGCTGAGCATTATGAAGATGGGCAGATGATGGATATTAACCAGGATCAAGCAAAAAGAGATAGAAGAGACGTCCCTTTTGAAGAATTCGCAAGGTTTATCCTAGCATCCGGATGGAGAAAGAGAAGATGTCTTCGACTGGAATATGAGGGCAAAGCCGTATATATATATCTGCTTTATGTAAAGAAATTTGTCTTCTAGTAAAGTTTTTTTAAATGTAATTAAATCAAGGTTAACATCTCTTTAGGCATTCATTATATGCATTTGCATTTCATTACATCATATGCATTAGACACCTCTAAATGATCCTAATGAACTAAAATCTTTGCTCAGTCAACCTGGAAACCAACCAACCAACCAAACACCGTTACGGCACTCGAGCAAAGATTAAAGATATGGATCAGAGATTGGAAAAACTCGAACAGTGTCAGAAGGAGATGCAGGACCGACTTCAGCTACAGGTGCAGGAGCGGTTAGACAAGATGAAACAAGAGATGTCTGAGAAGATGCAAGAATCCCAAGAAGATATAGTGGCAAAATTAACCCAACTGGTAACTAAGGGAAGTGATAAAGGAAAGGGCCCCATGGCAAATGTCGATGAGGGAAATGATGATGAATCTCTCTATCCTCCAGATTTCACCCCTCCACATATGCGAACTCAAGCAGAATGCCCGCGTAAATCAACTGTCACCACCATGCCGCAACAATTTCGAGCTGGTGTTTCGAGCTTCCAATTTGGACCGAAATTTAATCCCGAAAATAATCCTATTAACTCTGCCATTCCTGATTTTGATGAAATGGTTGAGAAGGAAAGAATGAAGGAAGAGTTACCAAAGCAACTAGAGGAAATGTGCAAATGGCTCGAGGAGAAATTCAGGGCAATGGAAGTCACCAAAAGCTATCGTGGGATTGACGCTAAAGAGCTGAGTTTAGTTCCTAATTTGGTACTCCCTCATAAGTTTAAGATGCCGGAATTCGAGAAGTACAATGGGACGACTTGCCCAGAGGCCCATGTCACCATGTTCTGCAGGCGAATGGCTGGATACGTTAATAATGACCAGCTATTAATACACTGTTTCCAAGATAGCCTAGCAGGGGCAGCATCTAAATGGTACAATCAGCTGAGCTGTACCACAATTGGTTCATGGAGAGACTTGGCACAAGCATTCATGAAACAGTATAGTAATGTGACAGATATGGCTCCTGATAGAATCACCCTTCAGAATATGGAGAAGAAGCCGAGCGAAAGCTTTAGGCAGTATGCACAGAGATGGAGGGAGGTCGCGATCCAAGTTCAGCCACCGTTCTTGGAAAAGGAAATGACCATGTTGTTTATTAACACCCTGAAGGCACCGTTCATTACACACATGTTAGGAAGTGCCACAAAAAGCTTTCCTGACATAGTCATGAATGGCGAGATGATTGAGAATGCCATCAGGAGTGGGAAGATCGATACGGGAAGATCAGTCTTGAAGAGGAAGGAGAGCGAGGTGAACAACATGAGCATGTACAGCAAGGGTTACTCGAGGTCAGTAACAGTGAGTCAGCCAGGAAAGGTTGCTGCTAACCAATAAAGTTCAATGAGACAGGAATCTGGAGTGAAACCAGGTATCGAGAAGCTCCAATTCACACCAATTCTGATGTCATATAAGGAGCTGTATCAAAGTTTGTTCGATGCGCATGTTGTTGCTCCTCATTACTTAAAACCTCCACAACCTCCGTATCCCAAGTGGTATGATGCGAACGCACAGTGTGACTACCATGCGGGAATTACAGGGCACTCAATCGAGAATTGCATTACCTTCAAAAAGCTAGTTGAAAAACTCATCAACACGGGTGTTGTTAAGTTGGGTGGCTCATCAGGTGCAGAAAATCCATTACCCAATCATGATTGAGGATGGAGGGACTGCAATGTATGAAGGAGTGGTGAGAAATTTGCACATCGATGCCATATTTGCAGACACATTTAAAAGGATCCTTGTTAGATATTCGCCGTAGAGGTGTTCTAAATAATGGGACTGTAGAGGAAACCCCTAAAGTATTTAGAGTCTGTTAGAGTAATGTTCAGAACACACTTGTTACTTTCAGCCTAGAAGCAATAAGAATTTCTTTGTGAAATAGGCTCACGTTTGAATATTATTATTTTAATGAATACATTATTGCAATCATCTTTGAGTAAATGTTCTTTCAGTATTTACGTTCTCGTCGTTCTTTTTGATTTTTTCTGCCAAACCATTCATTCGTTCATTCATATTATTCATACATTCTTTTGTATATTCTTTGGTACCCACTATGGGTCCCCAAATATCAATGACATGAATGACGCTGTTACAGACCCAGAATCTCCTTTTGAGTGAGACATGTGTTTGGAGGGATCTCAAAACTTTGAAGATGACATGGATTGTAGCTTATTTCTGGACTTATTAAGGATGGTAGAGCAGGAAGGAAATTTTACCTCATGAGGAGATAATAGAAATTGCGACCTTGAGGGAACATGTACGATCAAAAAAAACAAAGCAAGATGTTGCTGAGTTACTTCAAGCATTCAAAGATGCCTTCGCATGGTCATACCAGGATGTACCCAGTTTAAGCGCTGTCATTGCAATCTAAGCAACGGCACGATATCAGAAATTTACAGTATGTTCAAGGTGAATATCATGAATGGTGCAATGAAAACTCTACCGGGGCAATGCCACCCTTTTTAGTTCATCACGGTTTTTTCTATTGAAGTTGAAATTCTTTCTCTCCGGGTATTGGCTGAGCAAGTTGGATGAAGCATAATAGATCCGATCGCAATGTGATCAATTGAACTTGATAGAAGGAAGAAGATTAAAAGCTATTCATCATGGTCAGATGTACCAGAAATGAATGATGCAAGCCTATAACAAAAGGTTCATCCTAGAGAATTCCACGAGGGTGACCAAATGTTGAAGATCCTCCATCTACAAAAAATATTATGGAGGGAAACGGATGCCAAATTGGGAGGAACCTTATGATTATAGAGAAGGAGATGGATGATAAACCTGTAAA
The DNA here is from genome assembly GCF_025698545.1 of Gossypium raimondii. Lineage (NCBI taxonomy): Eukaryota > Viridiplantae > Streptophyta > Magnoliopsida > Malvales > Malvaceae > Gossypium > Gossypium raimondii. The sequence continues at coordinate 40,168,809 of NC_068568.1, read as the reverse complement.
GTCCTGTAAACTCTGATTCAGTCAGGAAATTCTCCGCTCAAAGAAGGAAAGGACCAAGGTAAAAACCCACAAAGAGAAGTTTGAGTCAAAAAAGAAGAAGAAGAAGAAGAAGTGATGTGAAAAAATGAAAAGATGAAAATGAAAAATGAAAAAGTAAAAATGGAGAGGCTAAGGTGAAAACCCGCAAAGGGCGCCTTAGACCAAAGGGGATTTGAGTTGAAAACCCAAAAAGGGCGGCTCAAATATTGATCAGAATGGGGCATGAGATTATCAGAGCAGCTCAAATACTGATCAGAACGGGGCATGCAATGGTCTTGCTATACTTGAATCAACAGGAAAGGGTAGACGACATTTTGGGGGCATCGACAAAGTACTGTAGATCTCCTAAACACATGTTAAAGTCAGAATGGTCTTCAGAAAGTCTGTACAGAGAAGTTCAGGCTGCGATATCTAGGGCACCTAATCCTTATACTATTTTTGTTATTCTTGGAACACTTCATTCATTTCCAAGATATACATTCCTAAATCAATTTCTTTGTTATCCATATTTATTATCCTTGGCAATTTATTCATTTCGAGCTGTGCTCAGAACCAACTCTATTTTTATCTATTATCTTTTTGCAAGCATGTATCATTAGAATAATGATTCATAGACTAATAAAACTTTCACAAGGGAAGTTCTGCATATTACTCTAGAAGTTTCTAAATAATACAGGAACCTAAAACAGGACTATTGTTTAGAACGCACCAGGAAAAGTCTAAATTCAGACTATCCCTTTGAGGTTTTGCTGTCTAAAACATCGATTGAACAATACGGCAAGATGTTGTGTTGGTGACAAAGCTTCAATGAACAAGCAAGCAATGATCACCGAATAATGAGAAGAAGTTGTTCTTGGATAAGAAAATTCTTCATTTGTGCATGAGCATTTGGCAGGACACCCTGGGAATGGTGTAAGAGAGCAAAAAGCTTCACGTCCTGTATCCTTGAATTGTGATAGCAGATGATTAAGAAAAGGTCAATTCTTTTACTCTTGGGTTACGACGGGAAAAGATGGTACAAATTTTGCATCCCAGTGGATCAAACTTGGAGGTTTACAGTGGGGGCAATCTGGTCAAGTGCTTATTGGGTTCGCCAGCCGAGCATAAAGGCGCTATAGTACATTAAGCGATAAGACTTTAATAAACTTGGAGTAAAGACAACTCAAGTGTTAAAATATCATTTTCATGACATTCTACATTCATTCAAATGTCATTCATACATGCCTAGTTAGGAGTATTTGATTTATTCCGATCATGTCATCTTAATCTTTAGGCATAATTAGGTTCATTATACAGGTCATGTTCCCCAGAGAATAGATCAGTGATGATAACAGATCTTGCCTTCCTGCATCGACAGTGAAGCAGATCGAAGACACCAACCTCGCCTCCCTCGGAGACAGTGGAGCAGGTTGGAGATTACAGATTTTGCCTTCCTACATACACAGCGAAGCAGATCGAAGATGGCGGATTTTACCTCCTCGTAGTTACAGTGGAGTACATTGAAGCCAATGATTCTAATTCCCTGGACAGCAGCGGAATAGATTGAAGATTTTAGATCTTGTCTCCCTAAGCAGTAGTGGAGCAGATCAAAGACGGCAGATTTTACCTCCCTGTGGTTACAGTGGAGTACATTGAAGCCAGTAATTCTATCTCCCTGGGCAACAGTGGAATAGATTGAAGATTACAGATCTTGCCTCCCTAAGCAGTAGTGGAGCAGATTGAAGATGCCAGATTTTACCTCCCTGAGGTTGCAGTGGAGTACATTGAAGCCAGAATTTCTATCTCCCTGGGCAGCAGTGGAATAGATCACAGATTTCAGATCTTGTCTCCCTAAGCAGTAGTGGAGCAGATCAAAGATGGCGGATTTTACCTCCCTGTGGTTACAATGGAGCACATTGAAGCCAGTAATTCTATCTCCCTGGGCAACAGTGGAATAGATTGAAGATTACAGATTTTGCCTCCCTAAGCAGTAGTGGAGTAGATCAAAGATGGCGGATTTTACCTCCCTGAAGTTGCAGTGGAGTATATTAAAGCCAGTAATTCTATCTCCCCGGTCGGTAGTGGAATCGATCGAAGAAAGCAGATCTTGTCTTCCCATACTGGTGGTGAAGTAGATCAAAGATACAAGTCTTATCTCCCTGAAGTTGCAGTGGAGCAGACAAAAGTAACCAATCCTATCTCCTTGAAGTTGCGATGGAGTGGATTAAAACCGCAGATCTTATCTCTCTGAAGTTGCAGTAGAGCAGATTGCGTCAAGTTGTAGTGGAGCAGACTAAAGATAGCAAAATTTTCTTTTGAGAAGCCACAAAGTACGAATCTTATCTCCCTGACGTTGCAGTGGAGTGGATCGAAGCACTAGTTCCTATACCTCTGAAGATGCAGTAGGAAGGAATGAGGCTACTTGAAGAAGAAAAGCATTGAAGAAGTTGAAGCTCAGTAAGACCGGGCACAATTGGGCTTTTTAGTCTTTGCTCTGTTCCCGTTACTCGACAACGAGCAAAGAGGGGCAGCTGTAATAAGGCCCAATTGGCCCAGACCATTACAAAACAAAAATAAACTAAACCTAGGCCCAAACCCTAACAGCCCACTAACTAAATTTCAGCAGAAACCCTAAGCAAGAAACCACCAAACCGCCGCAACTACTGTGCACCCTCTTTGCGCGCCTCTCTCAAGCACCACCCCTCCGTAAATGCCGCTCCGCGCCTCCACGTACTGCGAGAAAAGCGGATCCAACATCGATATTCATCGCAACAATAACAAGAAAATATGGATTTTTGATTTTATTTGATATTTGGATGTTTTATTTGGTTATATAAACCGATTATAAAAAATATAAAGGGAGAGATTTCGGTGAAAAACAGGAAAATCTTGACAAATATAGTCGAATCTTGTCGAGAGATAACACTGAATACAAAGATTTGCTTTTTAGGTGAACTACGTTGTTATTTTCTTATTTTGTTTTGTTTTGTTTTATTTTTCAACAAGAATAAAAGGGAAAAGAGAAACCGACCTTGCCTTGTCGCGTTCTGCTCCTCCCTCCGTCTCGACCGGAGGCTAGGATTGCGATTGAAGCCGCGGCGTGGGGTTCTTGAAAACGGCGACGGTGAATGTGGGAACCCTAGCGAGAGGAGGCTAGGGTTCATAAGTTTGTTTTTGTTGAAAAGATGGCAGAAAGTGATTTTTTTAAAAGAAATGTTGGTTTTATAATAAAATTGAAACAACACCGTTTAATGAGGGCAAGATCCGCACGTCGACCCGACCCGGTCCCAAGATCCGCGCGTTTCTTAATGGAGGGGCTAATTTCACTTTTAGTCCTTCCGATTTTCTATCACTTTGTAATTAAGTTTTGTTTTACTTTTCAATTTTTCCCAAAATTTTGCTTTGATTTCATTTGAGTCTTGCATAAAGTCTTTGTGTTTTGAAGGGCGGAATATTTTTCTTTTGGTCCCTTTTGTTGTCTGCGCATTCATTTTGGTCTGTTTACGCTATTTTTGTTTAATTACTGGATTTGCCCCAAATTCTTGTTTTAAGTTTTAAATTAGTCCTTCTATCATTTTTAAACTGTTTCATTATTATTATTATTTTAAATTATGTTATACTATTCTCTTATTATTATTATTATTATTTTATAACATGCATGCACTTGTTGTATATAATATATACATACATCGTCGTTTTATTTAATACATATGCCTATTTACATACGTTTTATTATTATTTTTTCCTTATCTTTTAACTTTTATATATTTTATGTTTTATAAATATATACATATACATTTCTTTTATGTTGTAAATATATAGACTTATACATTTTTTTCTATTTTGTAAATATATACATATGCATTTTTTCCTTTATTTTATTTTGAATACATGTTTTTGTGTTTGTTTTATTGGGTGTATTTTATTCCTTTTATTGGTATGTATACTTGTATATGTGTTAGATATATGCGTATATATGTTTGCAACTTTATTGTTATATTGTATTTGTATATATATATTTGCAAATATTTATTCGTGTATGCTGAAAATTAAAGGATCTGTATCATATTGTATATTAGCTCTTTAACATACCCTTTTGAAAATATATTTTGGTTTTAACCCTTCATCAAAGTTATTTTTTTGATTTAAAGGTTTTTTTTTGAATAAAAGCACTTTTAGAAGTTTGGGATTTTCGAGGGAAATTGAGCCCTAACGTATTGGGTTCTGATTTTCTTTGTCAATCCTAAATGACCGAGAATATTTTTTATTCAAAATGCATAAAAATCATTTTTGGGAACTTAACTCGTTGTGCCCTATCGTATTGGGTGTGGCATGTTACTTTCTCGAAATGAAGATTTTCGTATAAAATAAAAGTGATATTCAAGTTTGGGGAATTATGAGGAATTGTACCCTAACGTATTGGGACTCGATTTCTTTACATGACTTGAACGATTGGTTATCCTTTTGCAAATTTCATCATTCAAGCTTATTTTAAAATCTTTTTAACTTTTGACACAAAGACATCAAATAATCAATTTGGTACCGATTTTGGGCGTTACGAGGGTGCTAACCCTTCCTCGTGCGTAACAGACTTCCGAACTCGTTTTCTCAAAATTCGTAGACCAACATAATTTTTAAGGTGAGCCGATCACACCTTAATAAAGGATCAGTGGCGACTCCAATTTTATTTTTAAAGTCGACAACTAAATTTTTGTTTTCAAAAAAACAGTTTCGACATCATGACAAGTAAGTATTTTTACTCACATTCCGCAATAATCATATATCTTAATCCAAATTAAAATTAAACCAATCAATTCTATTAAAAATGAAAAAATATTTATCTCCACATAAAAATCCCAATAACTAAATGCATGAAGGGTTTTATAAATCTATAGAGATATGGATAGTAAATTATATAAATTGAACTTTTAATGAAAATCAAATCAAATTTCAAAAGAAGTTGATTAGATTGACTTATGTTACCATGGATGAGAAGTAGTGATTATAAACACCCTTTGTAATGAAGAAAAGAGATCATCCCCAAGTAAATATCAAAATCAAACTTTGAGAGTGAATCTTACTTATCGATTTCATATAGATAACGGTATCAAATCTTTCACTATCCTTAAGAGCAAAAAGTAAAATAAGTTAATCAAAGCAATGATAACGTACAATGAAAGAAGAATGAAAAATAATAATCGATATGAAACATTAAATAAAAGAAACTTCCTATAAAAACTTTGCAATTTGTCGTCAAAGATATTGAAAATCATGAAGGATAAAGTTTATTGAAAATATGAAAGCAATAGAAAATGTACTTTATTGATCAAATGAATTATTACAATGCTTCATCAAGTCTCTATTTATAGGCATAAGAAGTATAAAAGAAGTAGAGATCTAATTCTAATAACTATTATAGAATTTAAAATACATTAAAACTTTATCTTAATCATGATGGACATCCACTTAATAAGATATTCAAAACATAAAACACATTGTTTGAAACTAATTAATAATAACACATACAATATATACGATATTAAAATGAAAAAATCAGATTAAATTGTGAGTAAAACAAAATTTAAAACATATAAATACATTAGATTATGAATACTAAATGGTAATAGAGATAATACATACAATTGATGTGCATATTAAAATAAAACATATGAGAATAAACAAAATGAAACTTTGGTTGGGTGGTAATTTAAGGTTTCTTGATCCAATTAGCTTGGGTTTAAATTTCCCATACATATATTTTTATTGGTTTTGTTAATAAAAGAAAACTAAAGTACTCTCAAATAATATGATTTATTTTAATTATGAAAGGATATTTCGAAATTTTCCTAATTCAATTTATGTCCAGTTGACTTTAAATGATAGCAAATATAGATATACAACTGATAAATGTAATAAATTGTGCATATTAAAATAAAAATCTATATAAAATATTACGATGAAGTTTTGATTGAATGACAAATTTAAGGTTTTATTAATTCAACTGAAAGCGAGTTCAAATCCCACAATATTCATATTTTTATTGGTTTTGTTAAAATAAAAAGACTAAAATACCCTCAAATAATATAACTTGTTTTAATTACGTAAGAACATTTCCGTAATTTGTATAACCAAGTTGATCCCCGGTTGACTCTGTTCACTCCTTAAAATTTACTTGAATTCGAATATTTAAGAAAGCAATTGAAAGATGCTTATATGTATCTATCGTGTGTGGACAATGTATGAGTTGTAACCTTCTATAATATCAAAAAGAATTAATGAGATTAAAATATTTATTTTTAACAAATTTTCTTAAGTTTATATATTGTTCCTATAAACATGAGTAGAAAATTCAACCAAAAATTAAAAAATTGACTGATTCAATCTCCAACTGTGACATTGACTTGCTTGACAATCAATTTTAAAATGTTGATCCATTTCCTTAATTTGTAATACATAAAAAGCGGATAGAATATATTTGATTGATCCTATTGCCTATAAGATGCCGGCGGCTTCTTTCAATGTCAACCTTTCAAAGGGAATATGACTCGTTCAAAATGCGGATCTGACCAGGGTAGAGAGCTGTGAATGAAGACGATACAGTCGAGAGAGAGGGAGATTGGAAAATCGAGACTTACTAAAACTATATAACCTTGATTTCCTTTGTTAAATCGGTTGTGTAGTTTAGTGTGGTTGGTTGTCAAATATGTAGATAGCACACCACAATCATCCTATGAAAATGATTGAATAATTAATTTTTATTTCAGACGAGAATATAATGTATAAAGTGGTGAAATAATTATCCAAGCAAGTCTTGAAAATAATGATCTCATCGTTTAAAACTTAAAAGAGAATGTAATTTTTAAATAAATATATATAATATGAAAAACTTTAAAAATTGTTTTAAAAGTTCATAAAAAAAAGAAAATATATTAAAAATTAAAAAATCTCAAAATTAAAATGTATATAAAAATACACCAATAGTCCCCTAACTTTGTTTAAATTTTCATTTTTTCACCAACTTTTAAAACTTTAAAAAAATGTCACTAATGTTTTTGGGATGTTACAAAAGAGTCACTCCACCATTTTCTACCGTTATTGAGGTAATGCGCATTTGAGGTGGCACATTAAATATACCCTATATTAAAAAAAGTTATTTTATATATATATATATATATTTCTTTCTTTTTTCCTTTCCTTTCTCTGCCATCATTAGCAATTTCACCATCTCTCTATTGCCAACACACACCACCACCACCACCACCAATCTCACCTTCTCACCCTTGCCAAACTCGAACTAGCAACCATGCTCATCAAGCTTTCCACCACCACTAACGCCTCAACCCATAGCACCACTACTTCCAATCCATACTCTCATTGAGTTTATCGTAATAATACTCATAAATTTTGGTCTTTGTTTCACCCACCGATTCAACACTCCTTGTGATTTGAGTTTACTCAGAAATAAAGAAATCTGGGTAAGTTCTTCTTTTTTTTTTGAGCTACCTTTTTAAAGTATGACAATTTAAAATTTATATAAACTAGAGAGAAAACAAATCAAAGAGAATACAAAGTAAAATCTCTCTATGTATACATATACATAGATCCAACAGCAAAATTGGGGAGATTTTCAAATAAAAGAAGAAAAAGAAGAAGAAATCTTTGGAAAAACTTTAAAAAAAACAGAAGAAAAAGAAAGGATTAGAAAGAAAAAAAAGGAGTAAACTTTTAGCAGCGAATATTCAAAAACTAAGCACTTAGCTTACTATCAAAGGGTCTTTGATGCCTCAAAGGTTTCACATCAATGATCCTAATGGTGAGGAGGTTTGTCCAATCATGAGGAAGCTACGGTTGAAGTGGTGCGTGTACAACCCAATTTTGCCCAGACCCAAATGGCCCATTACCCTAACCAAAACAGTCCCTAAACAAAACCAAATTAACAGCCCAAACTAACCCACAGCCCAAATAGCCCAAAACATTAATCAAACAAAAAAAGAAGTAGGAAACCCTAACCCTAGGTGCGCCGCACCTAGGGTCGTCCACTTGCTGGCTGCCGCACGTCCCATCGCCGCTCACCTGCTCTGTCGCTCCCATGCCACTTGCGCCTGCAATGACAGAAAGGAAACACCAGCAAGCAAAAAGATATGATAAAAATAATGTAAAAATGGCTATAAAGCCAGGAACCGAACGTTTTGTAATCTCTCTTTTTTTAGGAACATTTTAGAAATCAAAAGCAAAAAACCAGAGAATTCCAAAGGTTGAGCATCACCATTTCCACTTAGTTTTATTTTTCTTTTTTACTTATCGTTATTATTTCCATTTTTATAAGTCTTTTTTATTTTTCTTAAACAAAAACTTATAATAACGTAAAAAAAAGGGAAGAGGGGAAAAAAGGGTTACCTTCGCCTTTGGATCCGCTAGCAAGAGGCTAAAAGCCCAAAGGATGCGTCTCCGACCACCATTAGCGTGAAGCTGCGGTGGAGGCGTGTTGAAACGGCGGCGGCTAAGGAGGGCTTTAAAAAACCCTAACAGAGAAAAAGCTAGAGGCTTTTTTTTATCTGCTGTTGCAAAGTGTTTTTTTTAAAAGAAATTTTATTTTAAATAGGGAAGCAAAACGGCGCCGTTTTGCTCAGCCCGTCAAAACACCAAAACGACGTCGTTTTGAGCTATCCGATCTGGCCGACCCGACCCGTTAGTAAGATTTGCGCTTTTTTTACTTCTGGGATATTTCCAGATTTGATCCTTCCGCTTTTAAATGATTTTGCAATCGAGCTCTTTCGTTTTTTTTTAATTTTGCCTTGTAACCTATTTTGCTTTACAATCTGGTCCACCTTGAAGCTGTGCGTTTTATAAACGAGGGGTTATTTCCCTCTTTGGTCCTTCTCCCTTTCGCGCCCTTCCGTTTTGGTCCCCCTCTGCCCATTTTATTATAGTTTTAATCTTTGAATTTTATTTTTAGTTCAAATTGGTCCATTTTGTTATTTTTGTTGTTTTATTAACTAATCTAGTTATTATTATATTTTCCCTTTATATATATATTTACGCTACTATTATTATACTATTAGTTCCTCCTTATTATTGTTATATTTTTATTTATATTTACTTATTTAAATTTTAAATAAACTTGTCCTATTATATTACTATTATATAACTATTTATATATCTTTACACCTTATTTTATATATATGTTTATATTTTCTTATATATCTATACTTCTTTATATATGTATTTTTATATATATGTTTTCTATACCATATATATACATATATATATTTATATACATATTCTTAATTTTCATATATATATATATATATATATATATATATATATACACGTAATTCTATACTTTTTTTTCATACTCTTTAATTTATATATATACATACTTTTATATATACATGTTTTATATATTTCCATTATTTTTATAATTCATATATATATCTTTATTTATTTTCTTCATGTACATATCTGCTATTGTTAATTTATCTTGCTTAGGTTTGTCTGCATTTGGTATTTTTTTATATATTAGTCTCATTACTTATTTATATTTTGTTTTGCTCGTGATTATTTTACTTACATTATCATTACCATTTCATTACACCCATTTTTTAGATTTCAAAAAAGAAATTTTAAAAGAAATAAGTAATATTTGGTATTTTGGATCTTCGAGAGAATTGAGCCCTAACGTATTGGGTTCCGACTTTCTTCGTTGAACTTAAATAATCGGGATTACTCTTTTAAAAATGATAAAAAGCTCGTTATTGAGAATTCAATACGTTGTGTCCTAACGCATTGGATGTGACACATTGTTTTCTCGAGACGAGGATTTTTCGAAATAAATGCAATATTCAATGTTTAATATTTTGAGAAATTGTGCCCTAACGTATTGGGTTGTGATTTCTTCATTTGATTTAAACAATTGAATATTCTTTTAAATTTTATTACACGAATTTTTTTAAACTCAAGTTTTAAATGATATCGGGAATTAAAAAAGGATCGTGTTCTAACTTACTGTTCGTGATCCCTTTTTTAATCCAAGATAGTTAAATATCTTTCAAATAAGCATTTTTCATTCGCATTTCGAGAATTCGAGACATTGTGTCCTAACATACTGGATATGATTCTTTTTCTCGATTAACGTGAAATATGCTACTTTTCCCAAAAATTTTCATTTTAATATAAGGATCGTATTTTTAATTCTTCCAAGTTATCAATTTTCGACATCAAGACATTAACTAATCAGCTAGGTACCAATTTTGGGCGTTACGAGGGTGCTAATCCTTCCTCGTACGTAACTGACTCCCGAACCCGTTTTCTCAGTTTCATGGACCAAAATCGTTGTTTTAATAAAATCAAACCGTTTATTAAAACAACCACTTTTCGAGGTGATCCAATCACACCTCATAAAAAAGGATTGGTGGCGACTCCCATTTTTTTCGTTTTCGTCAAAACCCAAGTCGACCCCATTTTCATCCAAAAAATTGTGTCAACAGTGCGAATATTGGATGACGAAACCAACATATTAAGGTGGTTCACTTTCGAGCTTGGGTTTTAGATTCAGTGGCCTTTGTGGAAGTTTCTTGGAGATTTGATTAGAGAGGTTGAAGGAGGGAAAGGAGAAGGTAGTGGAATCAACCACGACTAGTGTAACACCCCATACTCGACCCGATCATTGGGTTCGAGCTACAGGGTGCCCCATTGATTGTCGGAGCAACTACAATCAAATACAATTCATTTTAACGGTTACGACATATTATTAAGTTCAAAACATGATTACAACATGTTATACGAACATTTTCGAGTCTTGCACGAGCTTACGAAAGCTCTCAAGATGACTCGATGTCGAATAAGAACCAAATTGTAAAATTTTCAAACTATCGAGTTGGCATCACAACTTTGAGGGTTGCAGGTCACGACGTAACTCATTGACTTCCCCTGATCACGACGTTAAAAGTTTGACGTCGCAACGTGACACCCTGTTTTCAAAATGTTCAATTGGTACCAATTCATATAACCTATTCAAACATATATCTCAAATCAACCATTTCATCACTTTTAACCATTCTCATATGCTTAATTTTGATCATTAACACCATATATACATATACCTTAGACAAATCATCACTTCAAATCGAAAACATATAATCATTCCCACTATTTCAACCATTTAACTATTTCAACCTACTTATATCATGTTCATATATGTATATTAAATAAATTGTAACTTAACTCAAACCACAATGCCAAATCAAAATTCATAATGACCATTTGAATACAAAACCAACTTCAAATCTTAGGTACATGACTTATATCAAAATGAAAAAGAGACTATACAAACTTTGTTGAGTTGAGAGCTACAAATTGAATGTTGAATCAATCCTTGAGATTCTGAGATTCCCTAATACTTGCACACGGAATAAACAAAACCGTACGCTAAGCGATAATGCTCAGTGGTACTTTCATGATTCTAGTCATATAATTAACATGGTAACAATATAAATATATGCCATTGCAAGATCACATTCCAACCATATCATATCAAGTACTGTTTCAAATTCATACAATGCCATCAATTGCAATTTAATTTATACATATCACGTTATCAATCTATTACCAATCATGCATATATTTTCATCAAAATTGTCACCAATTAATTATATCAATATAATATATCAAACCTTACTCTCGCATTAATACATTCAATTTCATTTCAATTCAAGCTATTTAACATATCATTATCCCGTTTCCATATTGAATCTATTGATTCGCTATATTTTCATATCAGTCCTCTAAGCTCATATAATCGGCTCACATGGTCTTTCACATGCTATCAATAATCACATATCACATACATGCTTCTGTAATATCATTCTATATTATCAAATCATTGCAGACATTATTTAACCAATATACATTTCATATTTCGATTTCAAATTTCAATTTAACGTTTTGCCCAAGGCAATCTTAACAAAAACGGGCTTAGACACACAGGTGAACTACACCACACCAAGACACCAAAGTGCAAAGCCTGTATGCATCAAATGTATATACGTATTCAAATACATCCCTCCACCACACTAAGGTCTCTGAATAGATAGTGAATACTTGATGATCCGCAACAAATGTTGGATCCTGAAATAAAATATCATAATCTCCATACCATCAACTATCTCGTACACATGCGCACAGATGACCCTATTGGTATGTCAAATGTATCCTAGCATTTTACTAAGTTCGCATGGGCATAAATCATCCATATATCATAGTCTCATTTCATTTAATCACCAATTCATATACATATCATATAGCATAATTCATATCACATATCATATATTAATAATATCACACTCTTTTATACTATATTTAGTCCAGTCGAAATTCCTGATATCCAGTATCATTCAATATTATCAACACAAATAAATTCATATAACTTACTAACATCAAATTCATATCATCACATATTCAACACCATTGTTCCATACCATGTTTATCATCAATTCATAATATAAGACATTTATCAATTTATATCTTACTTATTTCTATTTTATTCAATTCAACCCAATCAATTTCAAAATATCAATTTAGTTAATTTTAAGGGTTAATAACAAATTTAACCCTTGAACTATAGCTAAAATATCAATTTGATACTTTTAAAATTTTTCTTAATAATAATTCTAAAAATCTTTAAAATAAATAATTAAAAAACATATATATTAATTTTTAAGCAATTTAAATATGTTTAGGATTATTGTACCAATAAATACGTTTGGTAAGGAGGTTAGGCCATTTAAATATCAAAGATTTTGAGCAATTTAATAGCTACTTGCCCTTTAATTTTTACATGAATTTCATCATCAATTGTTCCAAATTAGTAATGTTTTTGTAGATAAGCATCTTTAAAATTAGTTAACATATTGGTTGGATCAATTAAAGATTTATTATTAATTATAAGCAAAATATTTTATTTAATATACTATTTGTACAAAAATTGAAGGAAATAAAAGATAATATATTCATTACTGTTTGATAAAGGCTTAATACATAATTTAGTATATGAGTTTGATACATTTTTTCATGTACGTAGTACTGTGTTATTTTTGGTGGTGTTTGTATTTGACAAAAGTTATACATTTTCATACACAAGATAATATTGTTAACTTTTTAGTGTTTAATTCGGGTTTTAGAGTTGATATGATAAAATTCATAATTAGTGTAAACTATAGAATTACTCACCCAACTATTAGCATGTTTCTTTTTGGTCACCCAACTATGAAAATTTTCAATTTAGTCGCTAACATTTTAGATCATTTCTATTTTGGTCACTCTCTATTAAATAGTTAATGGAAGTGATGATGTGGCATTTTCTAACGGTATAATAATACATTTTGTCCCCAACACTAACACATTCTATCAATTTGATCTTAATTCTAAATAATTCAATAAATTTAAATCTCCACATTTACAAATTCTATTAATTTGATCCTCAAACACATATAATCAAATATAAATATGATTATATTTAAACATATATACTTAAATCTTGATAAACTTATATGTAAATTTGTGATTTTGATAAACTCGAGAACCCATAAAGCTTAGTAAATTTGTCATTTTATAAATTTTATTCATGATCGTGCTAATAGCATACTCAAGAGGACACAATTTTTCCTATGAAACCTAACAAATAATTAACAAATAAAAGAAAAACTAAAAGCTTCCTATAAGCCTTTTTCAAGTCATCATCTTTGCCATTCTTGTTAACTAAAAGAATCATATAATAATCTGCACCCAAATTTTATTGTAAATTTTATCTTCATCTAATTTGTTTGCAAATTATTTAGAAAAGGATGTAAATTTTCTAGGTTTTCGATTTTTCTAACTTGAATTTTAGATTTTTTTAATTTTTGTAATATTTTTAATTTTTAGATATATATTTTATAATTTCTTTTATATTTTCAATTTTTATATTTTCTTTTAAAATTTTTGAATATTTTTATAAAAATAGATTATGGCATCATCAATTCCACATGTCACAACCTAAGAGTGCCATATGTCATACATTTAACACCGTTACAAAAAAAAAAGTACCAAAACCCTTGACGGAATGAAAATTCAGGTACCAACTTGAGACAAAAAAAATCGTAAGTACTAACTTGAGAGAATGTGTCAAGTTCGGGGGGCTAAATGCATATTTGAGCCTTATAATCATTACTAAATAAAAGCACATATAATAGTATTTATTATTTATAAATAATATTATATTTTGTACTTTTCATAATATATAATTTAGATTTAATTTTATGTGTTTGATGATCAAATTGATAGAATTTGTAAATGTGAAGTGTTAAATTTATTGAATTATTTAGAATTAGGATCAAACCGATAAAATGTGTAAGTATTGAGGAATAAATGTGTTATTCTACCAGTTAAAAAATGCCACATCATCAATTCCATTAATCATTTAACGGGGAGAGTGACCAAAATAGAAACGATCTAAAACGTTAGTGACTAAATTGAAAAGTTTCATGGTTGGGTGACCAAAAAAAAAGCACACTAATAGTTGGGTGACTGATTTTATAGTTTACCCTAGTTAATAATATTAGCATTTAACTTTAAAAAGTCAATTATAGAACCGAAATTAAATCACATCCATCGGATTGTATTTGAAAAATTAAACAAATTCAAAATTAACACTAAATTTATTCTATTAAAAAATCATTAAAAATTCAAACCTAAAAATATTAGCAATTAACTTTTATCAAATCAACCCTAAAATCTAAATTAAACACTAAAAATTAACAACGTAACCTTTGAATACCAAAAACATATAATTTTGTAAAAAAAAAGTCAGGTATCATATTAGAAAAAAGAAGTGTCAAACTTGAGTATCAAATGATATATTAATCATTTTGATAATAATATTATCTTGTCAAGCCAAGTGGAAGCATTGAATAAGAAAATTGATGGTATGAATTTTTCTACACAGGTGAATCCAGTGGGGATAATTAATTCAGGATGTTTACCCTTGGGTTCTAGTATGGAGAATGAGCAAGTCACTTTATGCACAATTTATTACCTTCATTAGTTGTATTGTTTACAAATAATCTTACACAACTTGTTGATAAATAACTATTTTATTATTGACTGAATCATAAGATATGTTTGACTTTAGTTCAACAATTTTTACGATTCTTTCTTATAATATATAGTTAAAATATGTTTTAGGTCTATGTATTAGAGGTATTTATCGGTCGGGTTAGGTCTAACTAAAATCTTAGGCCGAAAAGTGGGTTTAAAATTTTGCCCAAGTTTTTCCCGGATAAAAATACTAAAACTCAGGCCCGATCCAGCCCGCCTGTATTAAATTTTTTAATATTATTTTTATATAATTTTTAAAATATATATAGAACACATCAACATTACTAAAAATATTAAAATAAATATTTCCCAACAAATTGAGAATAAAATTTTAAAAATATGTATACTTAAATAACACTAAGATATACGCAATTAAACAAGCAAATGCCTCTAAAATAATAACAAAAGTAACAATAAAATAAGAGTTATATAATACCCAAACAATAACGAAAAAATAGTAGCAACATAATAGTGAAATGATAGCAAAATAAGGAGAAAATAACAAAAAAATAGCATTAAAACAACAAAAAGATAACATATTTTTTTGTCCTTTTGAAAATTCGTGTCGAGCCAGGCCCGGGAAAAAAATGTCTTACCCGAGGGTCGGGCGTCTTGAAATGTGTCTTAAAAGTTATTAACTTTCATGAGACAATATGTGTTGGATCCTCCTTATCAAAGCAGAGTTCAAAGTATTTAAGATGCTTTTTTGAATAGCTCTAACTACCTCCAAACTATCAGATTGAATTATCACATTGTCATGTCCTCTTCATTGAATGAGCTTGAGACCATCCAAGATGACTCAAAGTTCAACATAAAAAATTGAGCACTTCCCTATATATCGGTTATATCAAAAAATCTAATCCCCGTTTTCATCATGCACTATTCCCCCAACAACAACAAGTCTCGAACTCAATTGAACAACACCATCAGTGTTTATATGAACCCAATTCCCTGTTGTTGATTCCTCGAAAGTATGTTCATGGCAACAGACCGGTTCATCTCTAAAGGCAGAAAATACTGTTTAGCCAAACTATTCGAGACTTTGACTATCTCGCTCGAACTTCAAATTATGCCTTGGAAAATAAAGAGATTACGATTTTTCCATATGCGCCAAGTGAGTAATCCAAAAAGGAAAAATTAAAATTTTTTTTATAAATGTTACAATAACAAATTTAACTGAGAAAAATAACTGAAATTAACAATTGGACATAATTTTTAAGATTAAAAAAAATAAAAAAATAAATTTCTAAAAAAAAGTATATAATAAAAGTAGATGAATTTCTTATTTATTCCAGAAACAATCAATCATTCAACATCAAAGTAGGAGCTTTAACAACCATTCTTAATAAATTTGACAGCGAAATGAAACCGACCACTCAAAATATTAAAACAACCAGATTCTTATTGGACTGCCCAACTGGTTTGTTTGTTAATAATACTATTGGTTCTGGGCTTTTATAACACCTAAAACATGGGATAAAACTTGGTTCCACTGCTTTGTTCAATCAAAATCACTGCAGGAAACATAAGTCAACCACAAGTCCTCATCTTCTCTTGCAACACCCCACTTTTATTTGACTTTTTTTCTCTTGTTCATGTCTCAACGAGGATCCAATCCAGATGGTAACACTCAGGCCAGCAGGGTAACTGATCACTGCTTCTTTTTCTTTTTTTTCATGTAAGCTTGCAAGTTTGATTATAATTTTCAATCTCATTACATGATGTTTTATCTTTTTTTATTTTTATTTTTTATTTTGCAGTTTATCAATGAATTCCCAGTGTTCATGAATCAGATCGACTTATTAATAGCAAAATACGAGAAGCTGGTTGACACTGAAGCAACTCAGCTGGATGAGATCAATAGTTTGAAAGTCATGGTTGCGGACAAAGATGAAAAAATTCGCATACACGAACAACTGTGCCGTGAGCTTCAGAAAGAGGCGAACGAATTGAAGGCGAATTTAGAGAAAACCAAGAAGGAACATGATGTGAAGGTATCTGAGCTCGAGGAAAAGCTCAAGGCCAAGGAAAAGGAAGTAGGCAAAATGATCAATAAGGTTGAGGAGATGGCTAACTCGATGACTTGGGAAAAGCTAAGAAGCTTGAACTTACGCTCGGGTGTGAGTGTGTACTAGCATTAGTCATGTATTGGATGGGTGTTTTAAACATCGTATCTTAAAATTTTGATGGCTGCTACCATGAATTTTTTTGCTTGTATTTTAAGTATAAACTGTTGTTCTACTTGCTTGTGCAGCCGCAGTTGGATGACAGCCCAAATACTCGTAGATCAAGGTAAACTGTGAAATTGATGTTACACATACATACATATCCTTTTGAGTGGTTATTAGCAATGCGGAAGCAACCATATTAGGACAAAAAAATATCATCAAATCAAATATGAGATATCATTCTTATCAGAAAAACTGTGCGGGCTTCAAATAAAATAAAATAGAGTTAAAAATTTCTCCTATAAAAGGAGATGGAGGAAGCCTAAAAAAGGCATTCAAGTTGGTTTTGAAATATTTCTCATCCACCATTCACCCCTATTTTATAAAACTTTTTTTTACTACTAGTTTCATTCTGTAAATTTGTATTACCATCTCTAATATCAATTAATTTTGTCATATCGTGCTTCCCAAGATCTAGGGATAGGTATAAGGATAAGAGTCGATCTCCAAGTAGGGTGGGGCGTTGTTCAAGATCTTCAAGCGAGAGCGAAGATGATTACAGAAACGAGTAAGCGCAAGTTTATTTCATTTTGCTTTTGGTGTTATATGAACAGTGTGTCTATTCCCATTTCCGACTCTCATTTTTTTAACTTTGTTTCAATGATCACATTTGTTGGAAGACTGCGGAAAACAATGTGGCCTGGAAAACGACGAAAATCGAAGTCTAAGGATAGAGGCAGAAGTAGATGACCCCTACGGGCTACGGTTTTCATGAGGTGCTCCCTTCCTTTATTACCTGTCTCTGTATGTTACATAAACTGTGTGATGGAAATCACAATGGACTTCTTTCTTATATATTTCATGTTCTACACTGACTATTCAGTAATTGATATTTGAGATTTGGATATTGCAAATGAGCATCTAGGGGATAGGAATCATAGGAGCAGTTCCCTATATATTTTATCTCTTCTGCATGAATCCGGCTATCATCATTATTATCTACTGCAGATTTGGATATTGAATTTCGGATATCCCTTATCAAAATCCACATCACTTATAATTACATATCTAAATTAGCTTTATTTTGTTGGATAATGATTTCATTTGGAAAATTTGGGCGCCACATGCAAAGACTTCAAAATATTGGACATGACACAATAAGACCAAAAATACCACAACACAGAAATTCAATAACAGAAACAACACTATATCAAGGATTAAAAAGAAAATCCTTGTTTAGCTCCTCGATGTGGTCAGTGAATGTGCAACTGTTATAGAGAAGCCAAGAAAATCCAGTTAAGAACAATCTGGGATATGATAACTGAAAAACAAGAGAAACAATAATAGTTCAAAGTTTGAAAAGATGATTGCTAAGCTCTCGATTGAAATAAGTCGTAAATACAAATAAAATTCAACTCCACTAAGATGTGACAAACCTCCTTGAGTATTCGAACATCCCTAGGAGATGGGATTCTTTATCAGTGAAAGCTTCAACATCTATCTGCAGTGGCTTTACGAAATATCCAATATTGGGCCGCAACTTAACCGGAAGCTTCTCACATCGTAAAATAAAGCTAGCTTCAAAGGCAATAGATGGTGATGAAAACGAACTTGAATAATCCTTCTTGTTGTCTGACCTGGTTCTAAAGAAGCTATCTCTTCCATTGGAACAAGTTTTGGCACATTATCAGATGAGGCTCTGTTAGACTCCACATTGACTATCTTTATTCCCGATATGGTCTCTGATGAACAGTTCTTAAAAGAAACTTCTATGCAGACAAGTAGATGCGATATGCTTGATATTTCTGATGAAAAAGAATAATCAACCTTCAAATCATTTCCATTTGCAGGCTCCAAGAGAGAATAGCTTTTTGGTTTTATCTGCTTTCCAACATCCCCAATAGATATTCTTGCCGAAGATTTACGGACTTGACTTTGCTCCAACATGCCTGGGTTTGATGAACCAGGTTGTTCCTCCAACCATGACTCTAGAGCTCTATTTGACATTAATTCCCCTAGATTACCAGAAGAAGAATGAAAAACTCCATTCTGATTTTCAGAAGCATTTCCAATGTCGGAAATCTGAAGCAACAGGTCTGCATTATCATTGCCTTCACTTGATTCACCATCATCACATGGCCACTGCTTCTCGAGCCAGAGAAAGAGTGCTGTGAACCATAATCTGAAAGCACTTTCATTGTCTGAAGGATCAGATGATGTGCCATGATCGTCTGTCCCACTATAATCTGCTGCCTCCTTCATAATTATACGTGTTCCTTCAGGCTCATTAATGCCATCAAGGAGCAAACTGCAGGGCTTTGGAAGAGGTTCGTACCAGGGAGCAGTATGAAGAACCATATGTGAGAGAGACCCAGGTAGTTTAAAATCGGTAAT
Source organism: Gossypium raimondii (assembly GCF_025698545.1). Taxonomy (NCBI): domain Eukaryota; kingdom Viridiplantae; phylum Streptophyta; class Magnoliopsida; order Malvales; family Malvaceae; genus Gossypium; species Gossypium raimondii. The sequence goes on along the minus strand of NC_068568.1, from coordinate 40,149,097 downwards.
TAATTGATTCAGTTTTCACTTCTCTTGTTTGTTTCCTAAATATGCAGTTCACAACTATGTGTAGGTCTTTTTCAGGAAGACTATGCACTCCTTGTGACCCTTGAGAGATGAAATTGTATGATAAAAGTTTCTTTAGGAAACAAGCTCGGTCACGGACATCGTAGTTCGAATCACATTCAGCCAATTCAACCATATATCTGAAAACTTTCTTGAATGTCGACAGACCTTCTCCTGTAGCACCTGATAGAACCTGCAAGTACAGACAAACTGAAAATACAGGCTTTTTCTCTGAAAATTAACAACAAGCAAGCGGAAAAAAAAAGAAACTGATAAACTACAAAATTTTAAATTAATTAAAGATGACATGCAACAGCAAGAGTTTTCGAGCTTTATTTATTTTACTTTTTTTTTTAATATGATATGGCTACTTGCTGCAACTAATCCTGACTGACAACCTCCATCCCATTTCATAAGTAAAACAGATTATCGTAGGAAGGCCAAATATCTTTTCCAGAAATATTCGTCCATAGCTAGGCTAGAATTGATCAAGAATATTATAGCTCTTGGAAATACCTTAGTCACTGTACTAAGAATTTGAAGCTTTGTTTCCAACGCTTCTGAAGTAACTCACCATGCAAGATACTTCAGCATCGTGGTTAACATCCTATGAATTATCTCCCCCAAAGAGCTGTATTCTCCCACCATCCAAATAATCATTGCACGAACTGAAGGCACCTTGATTGAATCCAAACTACGGACTAACCGAATTATAACCTTTAAATAAAAAATAAGATGTTGGTTATCAGCCAATTAATATGAAAACACTGCAGGAATGCAAATAATTTAAAGATTCTGCCAAATAGACAGAGAGGTATGCAAAAAACGCATAGCTAAAGCTGAAATGAAATAAGCAAGAGAGAGATACCTTCTCATGAATTGGTGGGTCTTGCTTTATGATTGATTTTATAGAGATAATTGCCTGAACCAAAACATCTGCTTCTTGATATCTAGACCCTAAATCTTTAGTCAAGAGCTCTGCAAAATTTGGTATCACTTCAGAAAACAATGGATTCTCTGAATGTTACCAGACAACAAGAAGTAGGAAAAGAGGAATAAACCGTGTCTAGTCATAGTTAACAGCCCATCTACACATATATGTGCATTTTTGGAAGTTGTCGTGCGCATATACCAATTGCAGCAACAGTAGCAGCAGCAAATCGCCTGTCTGGATCTCTAATATAATCCTAACAACAGACTATAATATAAGCATCAATTCATGCGATCAAGGATCAGCATACTTGTATAACAATGCAATTTCAACTGGTTGTTAGTACAAATCTCCGGTGAAGAAAATCTCGAACACATGAACGGAACTCGAACAGAAAAAGAAGAAATAGGACAATGTTCCAAGGCGTGTATCAAGCCACTATCTTTAAGGTTATATTCGCCCCCACCTATTTTCGGTGTGCAAATGAGTTCCAAGCAAATTAACCTCGAGGATATAATGAAGCCAATGACTATTTGCGTTTTGCACTGACGAGAATAGCCCACTACACACTGAGCACTGTATGACAAGAAACTCAATTTCTATAAAGAATTTCTGCAGTAATACTTTATAAAATAATCTAATAATATTAGAAAATGAAGTAAATAAAGTAAGAATATTAAAATTTGTTAGTATGTTTTTCAAATGAAATCTCATTCCTATTTATAAGAATTTTCATGTCTCTTCATAGAGACATCTTTCATCAATAGGTGTCTTTCTGAATAATAATATTTTTAAAATAAACACATAAGTATTCATTTAATATTATAACTATTCAAATAATATTATTTAAATAGTTATAATTCTTTTTTAAAAAATCAAATAATATAACTTTTGATTAATTACACCCAGTCATTTATAGTTATTGGAACATTATAAATATTTGAAAATGTTCCAACAATCTCGCCCCATTTTCAAAATATTTTGGATTTTGATATTCTTGAAAATCAATTTGCATAAATGACGGTATCTTACGATTGAACCTTCACTTAGTGAAAACATGTTAAAGTTAATCGAAATTGCATGGTAGACTAAGCTTTGAACCAACTATTCCATTTGATTAACCGAACACATCTCACACAATGATTTCAACATCGGTCAATGCATAGTATCTAGGGACACTATTATGGTCATGTGTCTATATCCTTTTTTCATGAGTGCTACCAGAGCCAAGCCATTGAGCTCCTAAAAGTGGTCACACTTCCACTCACATAGGTAGATCCCATCAAGAGTGTTCTCGTAATTATAACATTCTAACATATTTATGTTATGGGTCCATTAAGATTACATTACTCATCCTTCCCTTATCATTACGGGTACCTAACACTTTAATCTTAGGATGAATTTATTTATAGTGCTAACAATCACATAGTAATGATGTACTTTGCCTCATTGAACTCAAGACTTGACGTTATACCAAGCGTTGAGTCGAGTTTCCATCATGGGTGACTCTAATTAATGGGCTTAAGTCCGATCCCTTTTGAAGTCCTTTTTACTGCATCTCTAGCAAGACTTTTTGTCAAAGAATCCGCCAAATTTCCACTTGACCTTACATAATTAATAGTGATCACTCCATCAGAGATTAATTGTCGGACATAACTATGTCTTAATCCAATGTGTCTAGACTTTCCATTATATACTTGGCTATATGCCTTTGCTAGAGTAGCCTCACTATCACAACAGATAGAAATAGGTGAAATTGGCTTAGGCCATAAAGGTACATCATAAAGCAAATTTCTTAACCATTCTGCTTCTTTAGATGCAGCGGCTAAAGCAATAAATTCTGCTACCATGTTGGAATTAATAATACATGTTTGTTTCTTGGAACCCCAAGAAATGACTCATCCACCAAGAATGAAGATCCATCCACTAGTAGATGCATGATCTTCCAAACTTGTAATCCAACTAGTATCCGAATACCCTTCTAAAACTGGAGGATATCCATTATAACACAATCTATAGTTAATAGTTTTCTTTAAGTACCTAAGTACTCTATTCAAAGCTTGTCAATACAAACTACTTGGATTACTTGTGTACCTACTCAATTTTCCAACAGCATATGCAATATTTGGTCTTGTACAAGTCATTATGTACATAAGACAACTAATTAGACTTGCATATTTCAATTGATCAATTTTCCTACCAGCATTAGATACTAATTTTATTTGAGGATCCATGGGTGTAGATGTTGGTATACAGTTGAAAAGATCAAGCTTTTTAAGCACATTTTCAATGTAATGTGATTGTGATAAAGTTATAGTATTTTCATCTCGGGTTATTTTAATCCCAAGAATAACATCAACTACACATATATCCTTCATAGCAAAGTTGTTTGACAAGAATTTCTTTGTGTTTTCTATTTGTTCCAAATCCGTGCCAAAAATGAGCATGTCATCTACATATAAGCAAATTATGACACCTTTTCCAATTTCAAATTTGCTATATATGCACTTATCAGATTCATTTATTTTATAGCCATTAACTAAAACAACCTTGTCAAACTTTTGGTGCCATTGTTTTGGTGCTTGTTTAAGTCCATATAAAGATTTAACAAGCTTACATACCTTATGCTCTTGTCCTGGAACAACAAATCCTTTTGGTTGCTCCATGTACGCTTCCTCTTCCAATTCACCATTTAAAAATGCAGTTTTAACATTCATTTGGTGATATTAAGAGTCTAATTGTAGCAATTCTTGCTACTAGAGCATAGGTATCAAAGTAATCAATACCTTGTTTTTGCATAAAATCTTTGGCTGCCAACCTTGCTTTAAATTTATCAATGGTTCCATCGACCTTCATTTTCTTTTTGAAGATCCATTTACAACCTATTGGTTTGGAACCTAGTGGAAGATCAATTAAGATCCAAGTTTGATTTTCCATTATTGAATACATCTCATCATTTATTGCTTCTTTCCAAAAAGCAGAGTCTTGAGATTTCATTGCCTCTTCAAATGTAATAGGATCAGATTCCATATTATAACAATAAGGTAACTTATTACATATACTTTCACATTTTCCTTCTACAAGAAACATAATGAAATTTAGTCCAAAATCTTTGACCTTTTTAACCCTCTTGCTTCTTCTTAATTCTTGACAAGATTCATCATTATTATCAATTTGTTCCAATGGAATCTCATTCTTATTTGAAGAATGAATCAATTGTTGTGGCTGTAATTGTCTTGATATAGAATTAAACCTATTTTCATCAAAAATAGCATCTCTTGATTCAATAACAGTATTAATTGAAATTGAATCATTTGGTTTAATTACCATGAACCTATATGCATTGCTATAATGTGCATAACCTATAAATATGAATTCAATTCCTTGTTGACCTAAATTTTTACGTTTAGATGTTGGAACTTTGACAATAGTTATACAACCCCAAACCTTCAAATAATTAAGGTTTGGTTTCCTTTTCTTTCATTGTTCATAGGGGGTTATTTTAGTTTCGTTATTAGGAACTCTATTCAATATATGACAAGTTGTTAGAACAGATTCTCCCCAAAAGCCTTGTCCAAGACCTGAATATGATAACATTGAATTTACCATTTCAATCAAAACTCCATTTTTCCTTTCAGCTACACCATTTTGTTGTGGTATGTAAAGGGCTGAAACTTTATGGACAATTCCAGTGGACTCAAAATAACTTGGATTATAGTATTCTCCACCTCTATTCGATCTTAAGCACTTGATAAATGATTCACACTGAAGTTCAACTTCAAATTTATAAACTTTAAATTTATCGAACGCTTCATCTTTTGAATGCAATAAATATACATAACAATATCTAGAACAATCATCAATAAAAGTAACAAAATATTTCTTTCCACCTAACCAAATGTAAGAGTATTATGCATGTCACATAAATCACTATGTATAAAATCAAGCAATTTTGTTTTCCTTTTAACCTTAGGAAATGGTTTCTGTAATTTTAGTCAACTTACATCTATTGCATTTTCAATATTATTATTAAAAACAGAATTAAATCTAACTTACACATGTCATTCAATTTTTATAATTCAAATGACCTAATCTATAATGCCACAAATAAAAGATTCAACCATATAAGTAGAAATAGTATTTTTATTCTTATTAATGATATTGAGTTTGAACATACTCTCATACATATACCCTTTCCCCACAAAAATTCCTCCCTTAGAATAAATAAACTTATCTGCCTCAAAAACAAGTTTGAAACCAAACTTATTCAACAGACTTCCAGACACTAAATTATGTCTAACTTTTAGTACATAATATACATCATTTAAGGTTAAAACCTTTCCAGAAGTGAATTGTAGCTCAACAGACCCTTTGCCTTTGATTGCTGCGGTAGAAGAATTTCCCATGTACAAGACATTGTCATTTTCACATTGTGTAAACTTTGTGAACATGCTTTTGTTTTTGCACACATGTTTGGTTGCTCTAGTATCAATCCACCATGTATTATCATCTTGTGCCATATTAATTTTAGATATCATTGCAACGAACATTTTGTTATTATCAGCCTCAGAAGATGATTTCTTCTTTAAAAATCGACATTCATTCTTGAAATGTCTCGGCTTTCCACAATGATAGCATGAGCCCTTTTGTTTCTTTTTTAACTTAGGTGCTCTATCAGTCTGTTTGAACTTTCTCTTGAATGGTATAGTAGTCTGTACTTCCTCCATAACATGCACTTTGGCAGTTTCAAAATTTAGGTTCTGATCTTGTTTTCAATATTCTGCTTCAATAGGAAGATGATTTGCCAAAGCCTCAAGAGATATCTCATCTTTCTTATGTTTTAGACTTCTTTTAAAGTATTTCCAAGATGGAGGAAGTTTGTCTTCATGGAGGATACAACAATCACTTCATCCATTTTCATATCATATTGCTTGAACAGATTCAGCATCTTTTCAATATCACGGTATTGTTCCATAACAAAACGACCATCAACCATTTGATAATTATTGAAACGACTAACAAGAAATTTTTTTGTTGTAACATCTTTGGTCATGTATCTTGTCTCCAATTTGTCCCATAATCCTTTAGCGGTGACCTCATTTTGGTAAGTTTCAAACAAACCATCAGATAAACCATTCAATATGTGGCCCTTACACATGTAGTCAGCATTGTCCCATTTTTGTCTTTCTCGGGTTACAGCAACAGGTTTGTTTTCATTCTCTTCAGGTCTTAGAGTATCCAAAACATAAGCAATCTTCAAAGTTGATAATTAGAAGTGCATCTTTTTCTGCCATTGTCGAAAATTGCCACCATCAAACCGATAAAGTTTGACAAAGTTGGAAGCCAACTCCCTTAGTGTTCCACTTTCATGTGTTGTGGTAGTCATCATGAGATATAACCTTAAAATTGTTAGTACAAATCTCCGGTGAAGAAAATCTCAAACACACGAACGAAACTCGAACAGAAAAAGAAGAAATAGGACAAGGCTCCAAGGCATGTATCAAGTCACTATCTTTAAGGTTATATTTGCCCTCACCTATTTTCGGTGTGCAAATAAGTTCCAAGCAAATTAACCTCGAGGATACAATGAAGCCAATGATTATTTGCGTTTTGCACTAACGAGAATAGCCCACTACACACTAAGCAGTCAAGAAACTCAATTTCTATAAAGGATTTCTACAGTAATACTTTATAAAATAAATCTAATAATATTAGAAAATGAATGAAGGAAAGAAATAATATTAGAATTTGTTGGTATGTTTTCCAAATGAAGTCTCATTCTTATTTATAAGAATTTTCATGTCTCTTCATAGAGACATCTTTCATCAATAGGTGTCTTTCTTAATAATAATGTCTTTAAAATAAACACATAATTATTCATTTAATATTATAACTATTCAAATAAAATTATTTAAATAGTTATAATTCTTTTTCAAAAAATCAAATAATATAACTTTTGATTAATTACATCCATTCATTTATAGTTATTAGAACACTATAAATATTTAAAAATGTTCCAACACTATTCAGTTGACCTCAATTATTTCTTTTATGCCAAAGACTAGGAAATGACTTAGTGTCAGATGCTCAAAAGTGGCAAAGAAAGGATTATTATTATTCTGAAGTCCATTCTGTCCATATCACTTCTTTCTTCCTAACATAACACAAGGATTAAGAATTACTCTTTTTTTTCAGATCTTCAAGGTTGGCTTGGCAGTGCAAGGATTGAAACCTTGAAAAGCTAAGCACCAAAAGTACAGTTGAAACGGTCAGGTTAAGCACCTTTGGTAACTTACATGAGCTTAAATAAAACCACACCCTCTTTCAAGTGAATCTGAACAGTCTAAAAAGAAATAACTCTATATTCCATTAACCAAAAAATGGTTCAATGGCATTCAGTTTCAGTTATTTTGGTCAGGCTTTTGCCAGAAGAATCGTAATTTAAATGATATAGCATCACATCAAATCCAGTAATCAGAAGAAAATTCCCTAAACAAAATGATTTGCATAGGATGAAAATGGCCCAAAAATACCATCCTTTCCAATACTGGTGAATGTAATAATACCTTTTTTCTTACATATGGATGCAACAGAAATTCATTATGGTATACCATACAGAAGTTTCAATGTGACTTCTATTTCCACTATCTTGCATTTCTACATAGTGCAAATATCAACAATGATAAGGAATTCCTTATGAAAATAGCAGGTACTTGAAACTTTTTGAAAATAGAAGAAATGGACGAGTCTGGCGCAATGGATGAAAGTATCTTAAGCTTCAAGGCTTTGACTTGATATGAATCAGAAGAATAAATGAAGAAGTCCTCATGGTATAGAGCAAAAAGAGATGGCATTGCTTTAGCAAATACTTGAATGTTGCAAAGGACCTACTCATTCAAATCAACATAACCATTCTTACCATCTTAGCAACCAACTTGAAACATAAACTAGGCAGATAACCCAAATCTAAAATTGGTTTTGCCAAATGAAATGACATAACTGTATGAATTCTAGAACAATGCAAAATCTTAAATGCTGTTAAAATAGAAAACTACACAATGAACTATTGCATTTACATAAACATACATGGATACATAGATGTACACCCATGTTACATAGTTTGTATGCACAATTGAAAAAAATCAATAAAAATATAGATATGGTGGGATTTAGGCTTCCTTTGGATTCATCGCGCACATAATGCGTTGGAATCTTTCATATAATTTTGTCTTGGTTTTTAATCTCACTACACCACAGTGATTTGAATGGCTGTTTGGGACACTTGCAGTGGCACAAACATGCTGCACTAGATAGAGATATCTTGACTGGTGCTAAAAGCTCCAGTCTACCCACTGGGGCAATAGGTATTTTTAGTAGACAAAAATACCCATACTTTTATTTATTTTTTTACCATTTTATCCTTGAAAGTTAAACTAATTTCTTTCCCAACCTTATTTGTTTTTAGATTTGGGAACAAAACAATTGTTTTGTTTTTCATATTTGAGAACTAAAATAGTGATTATTGTTGGTTTCTCCCCTCTTTTTTGCTTTGTATTTGGTTGTGGCTGCTACATTTTATCCTTTGCTTTTGTTAGAGTCTATTTTTTGAAGGTATTTTTCATTAATTTCTTGTCATAGACTTCTGCATAGAACATGCAAACAAAGCTCTAACGATGGTTTCTTTGACAGCCGAATTTTGCTGATGTTACTGACGGTAATACAAAGAGTCGGGAAGGAAGGCGTCCTCAGAAAACCAATTATGTAATCTCTCATTTAATTTCGCTTCAAGCAGCACAATGATGGTTGCTCCTTGAATCTGCTAGTGATTCTTGTCTCTTCTTTATTTATCCTAATGTTTCCCCTTTTTTATTTTAATGTCTGTAGCGACAAGAACAGCTATCCAAATCCATCCAAAAGTAAGAGGTAGTTTAATGTCTTTAAAAATGCCTTTATTCATTTTGAAAAGATAGTCATAATCAATTATCCTTTCTATATCCTCGTTATTGTTTACCATGGATCTTTGAAAATTTTTTCTTTAGTGTTCATCTTATGACTTTCATCCTTTGTTCTGATTTTGTTGATCTGATAGCATTTTTTTTCTTTGTGTACATTTCAATTTACTGTTTAAACCTAGATTTATGAAATGTGTCAAAAGTATGGGCTAATATTGCCTACTTGTAAACTCCACTTGTTTATTCCTGCACTATCATCGTATATTAGTTGAAATTACTACCATCTTAAATAATTAGTTATACAGATAATAGAATATCCATTAAGCACATTTACTAGTGTATAGGGAATGCTTTAGACCACGTAACAAGCTAATGTGGAACAAGCTGCTGGTTTGGCTATGTCTTGTTTTCATATTTTCTAATAAGAATGTTGCAAAGGCTTACCCTTTTTAAAAGAAAAAGGGTTAGGATGATTTGATATTATGAGTAGTTTTACAGTTTCGGCCTTCAGAAACTATGAGATTGTTGCCATAACCTTGAGTGATTAAATGCATGCTTTTTTTTAGACTAAAGTAAAAATTTGATGACTAGTGTTGCTAAGAAAAACCAAACTACTCAAGTTTGCTTACACTTTTTCTGGTAGAAACCTATTCGTACTATTGTTTTAATCCAAATTCTAGAGAATCTGAAATGGTTTGTCAGCATCAAGTGCAATTTTACACTGGAGCTAAGCAGCTTATTGCTTATTTATCCTAATGTTTCCCCTTTTTTATTTCGCTTCAAGCAGCACAGCGATGGTTGCTCCTTGAATCTACTAGTGATTCTTGTCTCTTCTTTATTTATCCTAATGTTTCCCCCCTTTTTTTTAATGTCTGCTGCGACAAAAGCATCTATCTAAATCCATCCAAAATTAAAAGGTAGTTTAATGTCTCTAAAAATGCCTTTATTCATTTTGAAAAGATAGTCATAATCAATTATCCTTTCTATATCCTCGTTATTGTTTACCATAAATCTTTGAGAATTTTTTCTTTAGTGTTCATCTTATGGCTTTCATCCATTCATGATGTATTATTCTTATTTTTTATGAAACTATATTATTCTATCTAATTATATATTTATGGTTTTATGACATTTAAAATCAAAATAATAATAGATGGTAAAGACACGAAATTTTGTGGAGGGAGATAGTACCTTAGCAACAAAAGCTGTTTAGGATGATGAGCTGACGTTGATATTTTGTGAACTTTGCATGAATGAATTCAATGCTGGTAATAGACCGACAACTCATCTACACTCAAAAGGATAGGAAAATGTCATTGCTCTTTTTCAAGCAAAAACACAAAAAAAAATTATGGAAAACCTCAATTGAAAAATAAGTGGGATACATTAAAAAAGGAATGGAGGAGTTGCTTAAGGAATCTACAGGTATTGGATGGTGTCCATCTAAAAAGACGATTGATGCTACCGAAGAATGGCGAGCTAAAAAAATACAGGTTAGTGTTAACTTTATCATTATTTTAATGCATAAAGTTTATTGAAATTAATAATTTACAATTATAAAAATCTTAATATAACATTTAACATTTAACATGTTATGTAGGAAAATCCTGATTTTAAAATATTTAAGAAGAAAAGAATTGAACTACGACTGAATGAGTTAATGTGGCAAATGTTTGGTAGCATTGTAGCCACTAGAGAGAGTGCTTGGGCACCTTCGTCTGGTGTTCTTCCAAGTGGGGTTCCTATGGGAGATGATACACCTAATGAAGGATTTGGTGATTCAGATGAACATAGTAATGAGAATGAAGGTATTCCTCTCCTAATGAGGTACCATCAAACCATTCTCATGAAACTCTTAATCGAAGAAAGCAAACACTTGGGGTTGTACACGGTAAATGAAAAAAATCAAGTTCAAGTAGAAAATCATCAAGAAATACATTAACTACTCAGATTGAGAAATTGTGTGAGAGTATGGCTAGTCCAAGGAAGTCAGTGAATGAAATTATTTTTCCTCACTCTCAATATACTATTTCAAATGCAATAGATGTTTTGCGTGCTTTGGGAGATGAAATTCCAAAAAAAAAAAGATGAACTGTACTATTTTGCCATCAAAATGTTCCAAATACCGGTGAAACGAGAAGTGTTTTTGAACTTAGATCCAGATGTTAGGGTTTGGTGGCTTCGACATGAGTATGCTGAACAAAATCCAATTGCATCATTTTCATCCTTGGTAGCAACATTCTTATTTCCCTTCCAACCATACCATCAACCACCTCCACCATAAGCTCCTTAGAATTATTATTGTAATATAACTATACTACTCTTTTATATGTAAAACTAATGTATGATATTTTTTATGTTTGGTACTTTTATGCTATGCTTTTATTCAAGTTTCTGTGTTGTATAGAATGTCACAACAAATTAATTTATTTTCATTTGATTACTTTTTTAGGTTATGGATGAATTTAACAATATGTATAATAGTTTTGATATGAATTATGATACCCCTGAATTAAGTGAAGAAGCTCAACGAAGAATAGCCACAATTGTTACCCAAGTTGAACACAACAATTTTCATGAAAAGGAAGAATGTGTGTTAAGCAGTGTATTGGTACACCATGAAACTTATTTCACTATGCAACCGCGTATGGATTCAAATTATACAGGTCAAATGTGGGTGGACGAAGTATTAAATGGGCATGATGATCGTTGCATGAATAGTTTTAGGATGCCAAAAAATATATTTCACAACTTGTTGCGTGATTTGCAAACAAATTATGGCTTAAAGCATGGGAAAGTATCGGCGATGGAGAAGTTAGCATTATCATTATACATTCTTGGAAATAGAGAATCAAATTCAAATGCAATAGAGCGATTTCAACGATCTGGGGAAACTGTTAGTTAAATTTTTACTGATATGTTGCATATATTTGCTCAAATGGGAATAGACACGATTAAATCCACTGAAGGTCAATTCGAGGAAGTACTGAACCATATTCGACATGATACAAGATATTGGCCTCACTTTAAGGTAAAATTTACACAATCTTTATATTTTTAAAATATAAATTATTTCTAACTTTTATCTCATTACTTGTATTTATTTTAAAGGATTGTATTGGGGCCATAGATGGAACACACATAAAAGCATGCATTTCGCCTTCTTGTCAAATACCTTATATCGGACGGAAAAGTAAACCAACTCAAAATATTATGGCAGTTTGTGACTTCAACATGTGCTTTATTTTTGCATTTCCTGGTTGGGAAGGAACAGCACATGATAGTAGAATTTTTTTGCAAGCACTTAGAAAACAATAGTTAAAGTTTCCACACCCTCCACCAGGTTGAACTTTAATTTTTTAATTAATCTTTACATAAAAAAATTAAAATTTTTAAATTTTTTTTAAACTTGATATTACATTTTACTTTTTTGTAGGAAAATATTATCTTGTATATTCAGGATATCCACAAATGGCAGGTTTTCTAGGTTCATATAGGGGGGAATGATATCATTTACCTAATTTTCGTCGAGGTAATCATCAAGTATCTAGAAAAAAAAAAAGAAATATTTAATCATGCCCATTCTTCGTTACGCTCTATGATTGAACGAACATTTGGAGTGTGGAAAAAATATTAAGAGATATTCCAAGTTATTCATTCAACAAACAAGTTTTAATAGTTATTGCAACAATGGTTTTGCATAATTACATTCGAAGACATGCTTGGTCAAATGATGAGGATTTTCGACAATTTGATAATATACCTGACTTGCCAGTCTTTTCAGGCCATTTTGATTGAGGTGAATCGAGTTCTTCTAACGGTGAAAGTGACCTTGAAATCGCTATGTTAAGGGAAACCATTACAACTAGTTTAATGAATCCATATTTGTAAAAACATTTTGTATCATAACATAATTTCTAGTAATAATGAAACTTGTTATGTCTTATGTTACTATATATTTTTTATTAAAAACCATCCGTTTAGATACTTCAAAATTTGATCCAAGTATAATGTTACTATTTGTGAAAATAATATTTATCATTGTTATAAAAGAATATTTAACTATAAAAATTTAAAATAATTATCATTTTATCTAATAAATAATTTAAATTGATTATATAATTCATTAAAATATTTAAAATAAAATATCGAAAGATACATTTTAATATTTTATTAAATGAATTTATAAATTCACATATTTTAATAATTTAAAAAACTTCTATTATATATCAATTCTAATCTGATGTCCTTAATAGTCATTTTTTATTTTCACCTCACCGCTACAGCTACGTTTGAATCCAAACACACACTCCACCATTGTTTCTAATCTCGCTGCTACAGTATCCAATCTCACCGCTACAGTAACTAATCTCACCGCCACCGCTATTTTTAACCTCACCGGAGGTAAACACACCGCCCATCCAAACTAAGGGTGGGTTTGGATGGGCGATTGGGTACGGTGCGGTGCGTTTAGCTTACTTTTTGTCTCACGCTACAGTTTCTAATCTCACTGCCATCGCTGTTTTTACACTAACCACAGGTAAACGCACCGCCCATCCAAACTCACCCTAAGCCTTAAACCTATGTCAATTGCATTAATAAAACTTTTAATTTACTATTCAACTAAAAAAATTTTATTTGTTTTTATACATTTTATTTTTAGTATGCACATTTTATTACCTTCATTAGTTGTATATATTAATAATATATTTGATTGATTTTATGTCAGAAATTAACTGAACACCGACTTAAGATTGATAAAACTTTATGTAAATACAAAAGACAAAGTAGTCCATATCTCTCAAAACGATTTGACATTAAAAGTTCATTTATCTAAAAACTTAACCCCACTTTTCTAACTCCCTTTTCTTTAATTCAAACATATTTTTCCCATATCAATAATTTCTCACTCCAACCAACGAAAAATCGGATTAAACTTATATATGGTATAAAGTTCGATTTGGTACTAGATATGGGTGTGTTACCACTATATTTAAAAATATTTTCATGTATACAAATATAACCTATATAAATATAAATTTTAAATTAATTAAAATTAAAATAATTGATAAATGAAAACTTTGTATTAAATGATATGAATTGATATACATTAATACATGTCGATATTAATAAGTACACGAAATATCACATTAATATCATTAAGATTTTAATCTATGAAAACACAAATTAACTAATTTTTTGAACTAAAGACTAAAAATTATTAAAAGAAATAACAAAAAAATCAATACAATTATAATTCTAACCTTCCTAAAAACATAAATACGCGACCTATATAAGTCATGGGTTCTAAAAGAACAAGATGATAATAAAATCCTATTGATTTAATTTTTGGTATTGATCAATATTTTAAAAATTAAAATTTAGATTTATTTTAACTTAATTTATAATATCTTCTATCAAAATAAAATATGTTTATTAAATTAAATTTAGATTGCATTTTATCTCATTTACTAAAAATAGACAAATTAATTTGTATCGTTAAATAAAAGAGCAAACAACTTATCATTAAACATCAATAGGATATACATTTAACATGTCATGTGAAATTATTTCATTATTTTGTCGACCACATTAATTTTTAATAATAAATTTTTTAATAAAAAATCAATTTATTTTTTTAATAGAAGGTAATTCAACTAATTTATTTATTTATTTTTAGTATAAAGTAGAAATGCAATCCGAACGTGGATACTTTTACCCAAAATCCCGTCCTTGCATGGCTGTCTTTTCACGTGTATGAAAACCCAACCAGAAAAGGAAAAAAAATAAAGAAGGGAAAAGTAGTTCATAATCAAATTGGTGACAGCCCCCCACAAAAGCCATGAAAGTTTTAAATTATTACAGCAAATGTCTTTTAATCCCCCCACTTGCAGACAAATTCAAGTATGAAACTTTAGCTTAAAAGCAAAGTCAACCTTTTTACTTTTGTCTTTCCGAACCTTCCATAAAAAGAGGACAAAATTTTGCCAACCTTCCTCAATCTTTGTTTTCTCCTTCATTTTTTAATCACCAGTCAAAGTTTTCAATACAATTGTTATAATCTCGTGGGTGACAGCTGAGACTTTGGACTGCGGACAGAAAAGTTCTCCTTTTTCACACTTGAATGCTTCGTTTTTCTTTGGTTTTTCTCGACCCTTCTTTATATCAGATTGTTCTCTTTTTTGGTTCTTGTAGTTGAAACAGGTGACAACAAGAAGACCCAGAGTTTTATTTTGGATGGGGTCTTGTTTTAGTGCTAGAATCAAAGCTGAGAGCCCTCTTCACAACGGTATGCTGGGAAATTTGACAACTTTTCATCGACTATGATGGGTTTTCTTCAAAGTGTTCGTTTTTTGTGATGTTTGTTAGGTGTTTGATGTTATGTTTGCAGGGGCTAATTCAAGATATGGGAGCAAAAATGGTGAAGAAATGGGTGGTTCAAGCAGCAGGGTTTCTTCAATGTCAATGCCTAGAACCGAGGGGGAGATTTTACAGTCTTCAAATTTGAAGAGTTTCAACTTCAGTGAACTTAGAACAGCCACCAGAAATTTCCGACCGGACAGTGTTTTGGGTGAAGGTGGTTTTGGTTGTGTTTTTAAAGGTTGGATTGATGAGAATTCACTTACAGCAGCCAAACCTGGTACTGGTTTGGTTATTGCTGTCAAAAGGCTTAACCAGGAGGGTTTTCAGGGTCACCAAGAATGGTTGGTAAGTTTCATTTCTTCCCTAATTCCCACCCTTGAGCTCATCAGGTTTCTCAAAATCCTTGCTTTGCTCTTAGATCATTGCTTTCACCTTATCTGTATACACATAAATACATACACACATATATATTTGTATTATGTATGTTATCTTGGTTGAGTAAGGTACAATTCAGCTTGGTTAATATCATGTGCATTGACGTTTGAAACATAAAAAATATGCTTTTTAAAGGGTCGGTTGTAGTTATTTTAGCCAGCTACCTAGAGCCTTCATTACCATTCACTTGTTATTCAAGTTCTACTCCGGTCATCCTCTCGATCGACTACCGAGCGCATCTCGATTTATTAGTTTGCAATGTTTGGTAATTTAATGATGCAAGTGGATTGCAGGCTGAAATCAACTACCTGGGGCAACTGCATCATCCTAATCTCGTGAAATTGATCGGTTACTGCTTAGAGGACGATCATCGACTTCTGGTTTACGAATTCATGCCAAAGGGCAGCTTAGAGAATCATCTTTTTAGAAGTGAGTTATTCATCTTTACATCTTCCCTTTATTGAGTCAATTCAGTTGCTTACATTTCAGGGGAACAGTCTTAATCCAACATTTCCATTATAATGAAACAGGAAATTCTTATTTTCAACCACTTTCCTGGAACCTCCGGATGAAGGTTGCTCTTGGTGCTGCTAAGGGCCTAGCATTTCTACATTCCGATGAGGCCAAAGTCATATACAGAGACTTCAAAACTTCGAATATCTTGCTTGATTCGGTATGCAAACATGTTTAATTATTGAAATTTTCATTGACTCTGTACATCAAGACTTTAAAACTTAGAATATCTTGCTTGATTTGGCCTGCAAACATGCTTAAGTATCGAAGTTTTCATAACTCTATTTCAAGCACTTTGAATATCTTGTTTAATCCGGTATGCTAACATGGTTAATTATTGAAGTTTTCAAGACTATATCGAGACTTTAGAACTTTGAATGTCTTTCTTGATTCGCATGCAAACATGTGTAAATATCGAAAATTTTCATGGCTCGTACTTCAGATTTATGCAGCTCACTAACATCTTTGTTCCAATGTAAAAAAATGGCAGAATTATAATGCCAAACTGTCTGACTTTGGACTGGCTAAAGATGGACCAACTGGTGATAAGAGTCATGTTTCGACAAGAGTCATGGGTACTTACGGTTATGCAGCTCCCGAGTATATGGCCACAGGTAGCTTTTGAATTCCCACCTTCACTTTCATATATATGTGCGAAATATATTCAGATATTTGAGACACTCATTCTCGAGTAAGAGTAACATAGACTGCAACTTCACTAATCATCCTCCCAATGAAATGTCTGTGCCTCAGTTGAATAACTTTATATCTTATACTATTCTTACAAATGCAACCTTTGCTAGGCAGACTTTTTTCCCTAAGTATTTATGTCTGCCATATATTCTGGTGTAAGAGACACAACTCTCGAGTTAGAGTAACATAGAATGAGACTTCCCTAATCATATTTTGGTTTCATTCTTTCTTATGAAGGTCATTTGACAGCCAGAAGTGATGTATATAGTTTTGGAGTTGTTCTTCTTGAAATGTTGACCGGCAAGCGAGCAATGGATAAGAACAGACCTTCAAGAGAGCACAGTTTAGTTGATTGGGCCAAGCCTTACCTTACCAGCAAACGCAAGATTTTACACGTTATGGATTCTCGTATCGAAAGCCAATACACACTCGATGCAGCATTGAAAGCTGCTTATCTTGCGCTGCAATGCCTTTCTATAGAACCGAAGCTTAGGCCTAATATGAATGCCGTAGTGAAAGCACTTGAGCAACTTCAAGACTCCGGCCGTGATCACAAAGGGGCCCCTCGAAATTCATCTGTTCTTAATTCTCATCAGCATTCAAGGAATGCTCACAAACATCAAGCGAAAAATGCAAATGATCTCGGCAACAGAAATACTATCTCATATCCTCGACCGGCTGCTTCTCCATTGTGTACATAAAGTAAAAAATACCAGATGCATGCTTTTTATTGTTGCAGTCAATACTTGGATGGACTTGGTATCTTGAAGTGAAGTATATGTGTTCAAATGTCTACCATTTGTACAGTTGTTGAATTCAGTAATATCTGAGTTGTGCATTTTGAATCAATGGGGTCTCAAGGCCTTTATACAAAGCTAATAAAGGCTTCACTTACCTCTTGTTGAAGTGAATGTGGGTTTTTCATATATTTGGAGGATTTATTTCATACAAAATTTCGGTGTATATTTTCTAAGAAAAATAAAGAATCCAACTAAATATTTTATATTGTTTACAAATAATCTTATAGTGATTATCCCAACTTGTTGAAGCTATTTGTTGATAAATAATTATTTTATTAAGAGATGTTTGACTTTAGTTAAACAATTTTACTTTTCTCTCTTATAATATATAGTTAAAATATTACAATTCTTCCCGGAGTAATCCAGAAAGGTAAGCTCAAATTTTTTTCTAAATGTCACACAACAAATTTATCCGGAAAAATAACTGAAGTTAACAATTTAACTTAATTTTAATAATTTTAAAATTAAATTTCTAAAAATAAAAGTAAAACAACTTAATTTCAAATATAATTAAAGTGCACAAATTTAAGACATATTTTAATATAAATATATATTCAATATTTCTTATTTATTCAAGAAACAATCAATCATTCAACATCAAAGTAGGAGCTTTAACAACCATTCTTAATAAATTTGACATTGAAAAAAAACCGACCACTCAGAATATTAAAACAACCATATTCTTATTGGACTGCCCAACTGGTTTGGTTTGTTTGAGTAAATATTTAATATTATTGAAATCTAGGTCATAGTATTGTTTTTGGGCTTCTATAACCCACAAAGTAGTGCACCTAAAACATGGAATAAAACTTGGTTCCACTGTTTTGTTCAATCAAAATCATTGCAGGAAACATTAGTCAAAGACAAGTCCTCATTACTTTTATTTGACTTTTTTTTTCATGTCTCAAGGAGGATCCAATCCAGATGGTAACACTAAGGCCAGCAGGGTAACTGATCACTGCTCCTTTTTCTTTTTTTCATGTAGGCTTTGCAAGTTTGATTATAATTTTCAATCTCATTACATGATGTTTATTATTATTATTATTATTATTATTATTATTATTATTATTTGCAGCTTATCAATGAATTCCCAGTGTTCACGAATCAGATTAACTTATTAATAGCAAAATACGAGAAGCTAGTTGACACTAAAGCAACTCAGCTGGATGAGATCACTAGGTTGAAAGTCATGGTTGCGGACAAAGATGAAAAAATCCGCATACACAAACAACGGTGCCATGAGCTTCAGAAAGAGGCGAACGAATTGAGGGTGAACTTGGAGAAAACCAAGAAGGAACATGATGTGAAGGTATCTGAGCTCAAGAAAAAGTTCAAGGCCAAGGAAGAGGAAGTAGGCAAAACGATCAATAAGGTTGAGGAGATGGCTAACTCGATGATTTGGGAAAAGCTAAGAAGCTTGGACTTAGGCTCGGGTATGAGTGTGTACTAGCATTAGTCATGTATTGGATGGGTGTTTTAAACATCATATCTTAAATTTTTGATGGCTACTACCATGAATTTTTTTTGGTTGTATTTTAACTATAAATTGTTGTTCTACTTGCTTGTGCAGACGCAGTTGGAAGACAGCCCAAATACTTGTAGATCAAGAAGTCGTCATTCCTCAAGGTAAACTGTGAAATTGATGTTACACATACTGATACGAGCCAAGGAGGTGACACTCAAGGGATTGTTTTTCCTAGTGGTCCAATCACTCGAAGCAAGACACGACAATTAAAATCAAAGATGAATGCTTTTGTCCAAGACTTTGTTGCTACAAATTTAAGTCATCATGTTCGTGACGTTGACAAATACGGGAATGTAATTCACTGGACCAATCTTGGAATAGTGAAAGCCCATAAATTGGTGGATTAATGTATCTTATTATTATTATTATTATTTACTTAATTCTCATTGGTTGGGACACATCACTTATGAGTTAAGTAATTTTATTGGTTAGGTTATTATTTATTTATTTTCTTAGATAATTTTAAAGAGTTTTTATTAGGATTCAATTACTCTTGTAATTTGCCTATAAATAGGCTTGCTTTCTACACATTGGAGGAGGAATAAAAAGAGAGTTTTTGTTTTCTTCCAAATTTGTGTGAGGCAAATTTTTGAGAGTAGAGTGATTCTTCTCTTACTATTTAATTTGGAGTTTGTTACTTTCGAGGGTATTTAGGAGTTACAAATATTCAAATTTCTTTCCTATTCATCGGTGTTTCTAGAGGTTCTTCTTCTAGGAGTTTCGTAGGGAGCCGCTCAATCATTGGCGTTTTTGGTTACAAGTTAACCAAGGGTTCCATAGGGCAAATCTATCCTTTTATTATTATTATTATTATTATTATTATTATTATTATTATTATTATTATTGTTATTGTTATTATTATTATTATTATTTAACTAATTTTATTTATTCTCGTTTTATTTCTAATTTGTGTTTCTCTTGTGTCTAGATCCGGGGTTTCCGCATCAGATGGTATCAGTTTCAGGCCATTCGGTGTTATTTTTGAAGCTAAAATCAAATCCGAAACTAGTCAAAATACCAAAAACATTTTTCATCGGTTTCGTCGATTCTCTTTTTTTTGAAGTTTGTGTTTATTCTCCTCTTATTCTTTTAAAAAAATAGCAAAAAAAAAAAAGCAAAAAGCGCAAAAAAAAACCCGCAAAAAAAAAGTTGCTTACCTTTCATACGTAGGTTTCTTCTTTTCCTATTATTTTTATTATTTTTATTTTTCTCAAAATTGAATTTTTTTTCCTTCTTTTCTTGACTCAAGTATAATTAAAGCTTCAATTTTTAAAAATCTTAAGACACCAAACGTTTCTGACTTTTTTTTTTTTTTAAATTGGGTAGAGTTTTCTTAAGTGTTCTTCTTATTAAAGCTTTTCTTTGACTCTAGAGTTAGGGATCGTTGCAGGTCTACGTTTTTTTTTTGTTTCTCTTACGCTTTCTAACACTTTGTTTCTTCTTGTGTTAGCAGATATTAAAGGCACGCACAATTCCTTCATCCGTGTAGCCTCCATTACAAATTGCCTCGTCTAGTTTATTGGCCTCTTAGAGCAATTAGGGTCTTCATTGTCTCTTTGAAGTTTGCACCTCCGTTATTTGATCTTGATTAGTAACCCTCTCCAAACATATTTACAAGTTTTGAATCATTCAGAGAGTTATTCTTTTGAGAGCTAACGAGTGAGGTTATTATTATTTTTTCTTTCTTGTTCCTGTTTGTTTGATCTTTCACAGATACCATGCCGCTCACTAGATCCCAAACTAGTAAAAATGAAGAGGATGAGCAAAAAAGAGAGAACGATCCTTTGGTCGAGTTGTTACAAAAGAGATGAAAAGTTGCAAACTCAATTCAACATCGCATGACCCGGATGTTACAAGTGCAAAGGGAGTATCTTGATACAAAACTTACAACTCAAGAGAGATACATTACCGATAATTACAAGAAGTTGAACGAAGCCTTTATAAGCCAATCAAATTCGCAAGATCAAACTTTTAAACGAAGGGAGGACCATGTTTTTGATGATGACTTTGAGTCCGAGTATGTACCTAGAGAAAGGTTGGAACGAAACGATGACACCCCTAAACCAAAATTTCCTTCTTTCTCAGGAAAGAATGATCTTGATGCTTACCTTGATTGGGAGGAAAAGATGGAAGCAGTCTTTGCTTGTTACAATTACTCTGATGAGAAAAAGGTAACATACGCTGTCACTGAGTTCATTAATTATGCACTAACATGGTGGAATCAATTATGTAAAAGCAGG
The DNA here is from genome assembly GCF_025698545.1 of Gossypium raimondii. Lineage (NCBI taxonomy): Eukaryota > Viridiplantae > Streptophyta > Magnoliopsida > Malvales > Malvaceae > Gossypium > Gossypium raimondii. The sequence goes on along the minus strand of NC_068568.1, from coordinate 40,127,588 downwards.
ATTCTTTATAGAGAGCAACCTGTTACTACTTGGGTTGAAATGAAGCGCATCTTGCGAAAACGGTTTGTTCCACCATACTATTATCGAGAACTCCATCAAAGACTCCAACATCTTGTTCAAGAAGATAGATCTGTGGATGACTACTACAAAGAGATGGAGACTATTCAGATTAGAGCCAATCTTGTTGAAGAGGCTGAGGTGACTATGGCTAGATTCCTTACCGGCCTAAAGCCTGAGATTGCAAATCGAGTTGAGTTACAACACTATATGGATGTTGAAGAGATGCTTCAAACTGCACTCACCATTGAAAAGCAATTACGAAAGAAAGGGACAACGAGGGGTGTTAGTTCAGTTTCTAATCCTGCTTGGAGAGGAAATTGGCAAAAACAAGATGATAGATTGTGGAATGGGAGAGATGCACAGTTCAAGCCAAATGAGCCTAGAACTTACTCCAAAGATATAGGTATACCTAATTCACTTAAAGGTTCTACTTATACTAATCGAGCTCCATCTTCTTCTTCTACTTCTCCTAGTGCCATTAAGCAGCCAAAATATATTACCTGCTTCAAATGCCAAGGAATGGGTCACTATGCTCGAGAATGCCCTAATAAAAAGTCATTGGTGATTCGAGAAGATGGCGAGGTTGATTTTGAGTCTGATAACGAAGATGAGATGCCTCCTTTGGAAGATGCTAATGATGTGCATACTCATGATGGGTATGAAGAATACTTGGAGTATGGTGAGAAAGCACTTGTTGCTCGAAGGGCTTTAAATGTCCAGTTTAAAGAGGAAGGGCGTGAACAAAGAGATAACATTTTCCACATGAGATGTTTGATTAGTGGACAACCTAGTTCATTGATCATCGATAGTGGAAGTTACACCAATGTGGTAAGTTCTTCCCTTGTTAAGAAACTTGGCCTACCTTGTGTGAAGCATCCAAGGTCATACCGCTTGCAATGGTTGAATGATAGTGGGAAGGTAAAAGTATCTAAACAATGCTTAGTTTCATTTTCCATTGGTAGATACTCTGATAAATTTTTGTGTGATGTTGTTCCAATGCAAGCTGGGCACATATTACTTGGGCGGCCATGGCAGTTTGATCGACGAGTAAATCATGATGGTTTCCTTAACCAATATACCTTTGTGTTCCTTAGAAAGAAGTTTACTTTGGCCCCACTTCCTCCTAAAGAAGTCTACAATGATCAACTCAAACTTGCTAGTGAGATGGGTAAGGGAAGTGAGGTAAAACCATTGAAAAAGGCTGAAAGTAAATAGGCCCTTAGTGTTAAAAGCCAACTTAAAGGCCCAACATTGGTGAGTGATTGCACACACAAGTCACGAGATAAGAAAGTGAGTTTATTCACTAGGTTTCGAGATATCAAATTTGCTCTTTGTACAAAACAAACATTTGTAATTATTAGGTTTAGGGAAAACTTTGTTTTGACTAACCCTAATACACATTTGCCTAGTTGTTTTGTTGATCTTTTGCAGGATTTTGAGGATGTATTTCCTTCTGAAATGCCTAAGGGATTACCTCCTTTACGAGGGATTGAACATCAATTTGACTTTGTGCCTGGTTCGAGTATTCCGAATAGACCAGTCTATCGAAGTAATCCTGAAGAAACCAAGGAGTTGTAAAGGCAAATTGAAGATCTCTTAGAGAAAGGGTTGATTCGTGAGAGTCTAAGCCCTTGTGCGGTCCCTATACTTTTCGTCCCAAAAAAAGATGGTTCTTGGAGAATGTGTGTTGATTGTTGTGCTGTCAACAAGATCACGGTAAAGTATCGATATCCAATTCCTCGATTAGATGATATGTTGGATAAGCTTAATGGTGCATGCATTTTCTCTAAAATTGACTTAAAAAGTGGTTACCATCAAATAAGAATGAAATAAGGTGATGAATGAAAAACTGCTTTTAAGACTAAGTATGGCATGTATGAGTGGTTAGTCATGTCATTTGGCTTAACTAATGCTCCTAGCACATTCATGAGACTAATGAACCACATACTTAGACCTTTTTTAGGAAAATTTGTCGTTGTGTATTTTGATGACATACTGATTTATAGCAAAACTTTGAATGATCATGTTAGGCATGTTAAATTAGTATTGGATGTGTTAAGGCATGAACGACTCTTTGCTAATCTTGAAAAATGCACCTTTTGTATGGATAAGCTTGTTTTTTTGGGTTTTGTGATAAGTTCTACAGGAATCCATGTGGATGAGGAGAAGGTAAAGGCAATTAAAAAATGGCCTATCCCTAAAATTGTTTCTGAGGTAAGGTCTTTCCTTGGGTTAGCCGGTTTCTACCGTAGGTTTGTTCGTAACTTTTCCACAATTGCTTCGCCTTTGACTGCACTTATTAAAAAGGATGTATCTTTTCATTGGACAGATAAGCAAGAATTAGCATTTAATGAACTTAAAGATAAATTGTGTAATGCTCCTATTCTTGTTTTACCTAATTTTGAAAAGACCTTTGAGATTGAATGTGATGCTTCTGGTGTAGGTATAGGTGCCGTCCTCATGCAAGATAGTAAACCACTAGCCTACTTTAGTGAGAAACTTGGTGGAGCACATTTGAACTATTCGACCTATGATAAAGAGTTGTATGCCTTGGTAAGGGCATTAGAAGTTTGGCAACATTACCTTTTACCAAAGGAGTTTGTGATTCACACTGACAATGAATCACTTAAGCACTTAAAGGGACAAGGTAAGTTGAACAAGCGACATGCGAGGTGGGTTGAATTCATTGAATCTTTTCATTATGTTATAAGGTATAAGCAAGGTAAAGATAATATTATGGCTGATGCTCTATCAAGGAGGTACACTTTACTTAGTACTTTGCATACTAATTTATTAGGTTTTGAGTATCTCAAAGATTTATATGCCACTGATTCTGATTTTTCAAGCATTTATGACGCATGTGAACATGGTGCATTTCACAAATTTTATAAGCATGATGGCTATCTTTTTCGAAATAATAGACTATGCTTACCAAATTGTTCAATGCGAGAATTGTTGGTTCGAGAGGCTCATAGTGGTGGTCTTATGGGTCATTTTGGAGTCACTAAGACTTATGATGTTTTACATGAGCATTTTTATTGGCCTAACATGCGAAAACTTGTTGAGAAAATTTGCTCTACTTGCATTACTTGTAAACAAGCTAAATCCACTGTGATGCCTCATGGTCTATATACTCCTCTTCCTGTTCCTAGTTCACCTTGGACTGACATTTCAATGAATTTTATAATAGGTTTACCAAGGACAAAGCATGGACGAGATAGCATCTTTGTGGTTGTGGATCGATTTTCTAAAATGGCTCATTTCATTCCATGCTATAAGACTGATGATGCAACCCATGTTGCCGATCTATTTTTTCGTGAAATTGTGAGATTACATGGAATCCCAAGGACTATCGTTTCTGATAGAGATGCAAAATTTCTTAGTCACTTTTGGAAGGTGTTATGGGGTAAGTTAGGTACTAAACTACTTTACTCTACTACATGCCACTCTCAAACTGATGGTCAAACCGAGGTGGTAAATCGAGTTTTGGGATCTTTGCTTAGAGCCATAATAGGTAAGAATGTTAAATCTTGGGAAGAATGGATACCCTATGTTGAGTTTGCTTATAATCATTCTGTTCATTCTTCCACAGGTTTTACTCCTTTTGAGATTGTATATGGCTTTAATCCACTTACTGTTTTAGATTTGCTTCCTTTACCTTTGAATGAGATTGTTAATTTAGATGGTGAAAGGAAAGCTGATTTAGTGAAAGAGATCCATGAGAAGGCTCGTAAAGCCATTGAGAAAAAGAATGAGTCCAATGCACATCGAGCTAATAAAGGGCGAAAGCAAGTCTTGTTTGAACCTGGAGATTGGGTATGGGTACATATGAGGAAGGAACGATTTCCTTCTAAGAGAAAGAATAAACTTGATGCACGAGGGGATGGACCATTCCAAGTACTCTAGAAAATAAATGACAATGCTTATCATATTGATCTTCCTGGTGAGTATAGTGTTAGTGCTACTTTCAATGTTTCTGATCTTTCTCCTTTTAAATTTGATGCAGGTTCAGATTCGAAGACGAATCTTCTTGAAGAGGGGGAGAATGATACGAGCCAAGGAGGTGACACTCAAGAGGTTGTTTTTCCTAGTGGTCCAATCACTCGAAGCAAGGCACGACAATTAAAATCAAAGATGAATGCTTTTGTCCAAGACTTTGTTGCTACAAATTTAAGTCATCATGTTCGTGACGTTGACAAATACGGGAATGCAATTCACTGGACCAATCTTGGAATAGTGAAAGCCCATAAATTGGTGGATTAATCTTTTATGTATCTTATTATTATTATTTACTTAATTCTCATTGGTTGGGACACATCACTTATGAGTTAAGTAATTTTATTGGTTAGGTTATTATTTATTTATTTTCTTAGATAATTTTAAAGAGTTTTTATTAGGATTCAGTTACTCTTGAAAGAGTTTTATTAGGATTCAATTACTCTTGTAATTTGCCTATAAATAGGCTTGTTTTCCACACATTGGAGGGGGAATAAAAAGAGAGTTTTTGTTTTCTTCCAAATTTGTGTGAGGTAAATTTTTGAGAGTAGAGTGATTCTTCTCTTGCTATTTAATTTGGAGTTTGTTACTTTCAAGGGTATTTCAGAGTTACAAATATTAAAATTTCTTTCCCGTTCATCGGTGTTTCTAGAGGTTCTTCTTCTAGGGGTTTCGTAGGGAGCCGCTCAATCATTGGCGTTTTTGGTTACAAGTTAACCAAGGGTTCCATAGGGAAAATCTATCCTTATATTATTATTATTTAACTAATTTTATTTATTCTCGTTTTATTTCTAATTTGTGTTTCTCTTGTGTCTAGATCCGGGGTTTCCGCATCACATACATACATACAGACCCTTTTGAGTGGTTATTAGCAAATAAGATGTTTTGGATACCAATTAATTTTGTCATATTGTTGAAAAATGGTCAACCATGCTGCTGTTATGTTTATGTTTTTGTTAAAGTACATGCTATTATGATGATTTTGTTGAATGCATACAGCTTGTATGCATGCTGCAGCAATTGTGCATGTTGTAGCAACATATTTTCTGTTTTAGTTGTAATGTAATTTAGTTTGGTTGAAAATGAACTTCGATGTTGATGTTTTGATAGGATGAGTGAGTGATAAGTCAGCTTATCCATGTGTACAAGCAATGTTTTAATAATTCCAATGCTAATTAGTGGGGTTAGTTGAATATTTGGTGATGTATTTTGACTATAAATGTATTGTTTTCATATTGAATGAGCAAGCATATCAGTTGTGTAAAGCAGATTGCTTCCTTGCTGCACGTTTGTGAGCAAGTAAATTGTTCTTTGTTTCTTCCTCATTTGTTCTCTGTATTGTTCTCTTCTTTTGCTACAGTCAAAAACCCAACAAATTGTATCAATAAGCCCAAGTCTTTGAAGGCTTGTTTTTGCTTCTACTGCTTGTTAAGAAAGACAAAAAGCTATTAAAGCCTATCATCTTTGAGGGCTACTTGTAAAAAAAAGACAACAACAGCTCACCCCTGTGAGACTCCCAAACAAGCTTGGGATAAACTGAAGGAGGAGTTGATGAAGTATGTGCATGAAGACACTAAGGCAAGATGTATTTGAAGGCAAGTTGCCAACCAAGGCTGTGAAGGACAAGAAGACTCCATTTGAAGAACAAATATTTGGCACAAAAGACTAGGATAGTCAATTGTGTGAGCCAAATTTTGTTGATAATGAGGCGAAGGTTAAAGATGAGTTGAAAATGAATTGTTTAAGTAGAGTCAGCTTGAAACAAAGCATCTTGGGACTGCTAAGCTTAAAAAAGAACTGATGAACGATTGGTATTTGTAGCATGGAGGTCAATGAGGAGTGTTGAAAAATGGTCAAGCTTTTAAGGCATAGCATTGATTATGCCACTCTGTTAAACAGAGTCTCGAGTCTATGGCGACCTTCAAAATCGTTTCGAATCATGGACGTGGAAAATGGGCATTTCCTCGTAAAATTGCAAAGCAAAGAAGATTATGGCAAAGTCCTTACCCAATGACCTTGGATTGTGTTCGATCAATACCTTACGGTGTAGCCATGGACAATGGAATTTAACACGTTTCAGCCTTTCTCAACGATGGTTATGGCGTGGATACAACTACAGGCCTCCTCGGCTATCTATATAACAAAAAGATCCTTGAGGAGATTGATGGTTTAGGCTCCATTCTTCATTGCGGCTGAGATGTGCTTTTAGCCAAAAAAGCACTTTTCTTTAAAAAGCAATGGAGAACACCTTCCATTTGATGGCAAAATATCAGCTTCTTAGAAGGACTTTTGGGCAGATGAAAAGTAGATTTTTTTAGCTTTTCAGCCAAAAAGTCCTTTTGGGTTGGTTACTTTACCTTTTTAGCCACACGACGCTGGCTCCCTCTGCTGCTACACTGCTCTCTGCTCTTTGCTATTTGCTGGTTCTCTCTGTTGCTACACTGCTCTCTGCCCTCTGTTTTGTTCTGCCCTCTGCTGGTGAGTTTATCTTTTTCTTCTCTTCTTCTCTTCTTCTGTATATTGATTGATTTTCGTCTGTGATTGATTTTCCTGAGGATTAAGTTGGATATATTTTTTTGTTGGATATATTTGGTTAAACTTATGTTGCTGGATCTTTAAGAAGATAGCTATGATTGAAAACAAAACCTTGAAACTTGTCTGTGGAGACAGATCCCACGGATCATTCTTTTCTTTTGGCACATTTTCTTAATGTTTATCTAAGAAAAGAATTAGATCTCGTGAGTCGTGACCGCTGCTGTAACTTGGAGATTCTAGAAGAGGCACATTTGTCATTGGTTTATTTAATTTAAAATTGGAATAAAAAAGAAGAGGGGCATAAATATTCCTGTGCTGTGCTGCCTTCCTCAGAAGGGAAAAAAGGGTCCATTTTGCGTCAGATTTTCAACGGTAGCCGTAGGGTTCCAAGCACTAACTGCCGAAATTGTTGAAATCATGTCCAATTCCAAAAGTCTAACCAGTCACCCCCATTGAATCAGTAGTCAACTCTAACTCCCATCCATGCCACCCTGACATTGAATCTATTCTTCCCAGTTTCATCCAAGTTCTCATTCAAATTTATATATCTAGACTCATTCCATGTTGGAAACAAGCATACATTCTCCACGCTATGAGTCATTGCATGATGGAAAATTAAGTAACTATATATGAACGTGGATCAAAGAGACTGGCAAGTTGGGGAATACCTTTTATCGGACAACAAAAACTCTTCAATGCATACACTAAACGAGCTGATTATTCCAAGCCAAAATTTAAACAATAGGCAGGTACCCATTGGTGCTGGGCTTGACTCTTATAGCCTTTCCCCTAATTATAGGTTGAGATAATTATGAATCATATTGAAAATTGAAAGGAAAGCCAAGGCCTTGGTCTTTTTTCCCCAGATGCAGTAGCCAATTGTTTTATTAGTTGCTTCCTTCCAAGTAAACATTTTAGTGGAGTTTAGAAATTAAATTGTGGGCTGAAAATGATTCTCACAATAAATTTTTGTTCATGTATATAGTTAATGTATATAGTTAAATTTTTTGTTCATGTATATAGTTAATTTTTTAATCATGTATATAGTTAGATTTTTTATACTGTTTTTTGTTAATATTGTTTTTTGTTTATGTATATAGTTAAATTTTTTATACACATGTAAACATATATATTTATGTGACATTTGATTTTCTTCATTGCTTTACTGGCTGAAACGAATCTGTTCGTATACAAAATAGATGAGTACTTCGGCGATTGAAGTTAGTGATGAAAAAGTGAAAGTAATGTGGGATAAGAGATTGACAAACATATTTTGTGATATTTGTATTAAAGAGATATTAAAAGGCAATAGGCCTGGTACTCATTTCACAAAAGATGGATGGTTGAAAATAATGACCAACTTTGAGAAAGAAACGGGCAAGATTTTTTCACAAAGACAACTTAAAAATAGGTGGGATGCCTTAAAAAAAGAATGGAAAGCTTGGAAGAAACTTAAAGGCGAAGATACTGGTTTAGGGTGGAATCCTATAAAAAGAACCGTTGATGCATCTAATGAATGGTGGGAGAGTAGGGTCCAGATACATTAAAAATTCTAAATATTTTTTATTTTTTTTATTTATGAGGTTATTGTCAATTACTATTATTAATCAATCATTTTATATACAGGTTGTGCCTGAAGCTAAAAAATTTAAAACATCGGGCATTGATCCTGAATTCGAAGGGAAGTTGGATCAAATGTTCATGGGGATAGTTGCAACAGGTGATAAAGCATGGGCACCTTCTTCTAGTACACTCCGTAGTGATTTTTTTGAGGATGTTAACAACGAAATACCTAAAGAGAGTGAAGAAGAAAATATGAGAAATGATGTTCACATTTCAAATGATGTTCAAATTGATGGAAACGGTCAAAAAAGAAAAAATCCTGAGACGTCAAGTCCACATTTTAAAACTGGAAGAAAGAAATCCTCAAAGCAAATTGGAGGGGCTGCAAGATTGTCTAGTCAAATAGAAAAACTATGCAATGCAGCTGACAATATGAGTCAAGTCACATCTAGTTTGACTCCTGTTATGGATCCATATGGTATTCCACAAACAGTCAAAATGCTTGACAGAATGTCGGAAGAAGTTCCAGAAGCTAGTCCGCTATACTTTTTCGCACTTAGATTATTGCTCAATAAGGCCAAGCGAATTATGTTTTTATCAATTAATCCCAAGATTAGAGCTTTGTGGCTTAAAACGGAAATGAAGGATAGTTGAAATTTTTTTTATCTTCTAGGGTTCAAATATATCTATTTATGTGTAATCTTCTAGTTATAATGGCTTAAGCAAAATATGTTTTTATCAATAGTTATTTATGTTTAGTTTTTAGATATTGAACTTATGTTCTACTTATTTATGTGTAATCTAGTTTTATTAATAGTTGTTTATGTTTGGTCTTTAGATATTGAATTTATGTTCCACTTATTTTTTACTAAATTAGTTTTATTAATAGTTGTTTATATGTGATTTTGGATATAAAATTTATTCACAGGTGATGAGTATAGTTGAGGATTATAGCGGTGATGAAAGTGATGATGAAAAGGAAAAGAAAGATTTTACAACGCATGGAATGTTTTAACCGAATATTTGTTGTTGCATCTTCCTCCGTGCAATTATATTACGAGAAGTATATATTGAAGCAACCATGCATGGATTCAAAACAATCAGGTGAGACATGGATCCGAGAGATCCTTGACGGTCACGAATCACGTTGTATGATTAATTTTAGGATGTCTAAAATGGTATTCACAAGTTTGCTAAGAGTTTTGGAGACAAGATACAACTTGCAAACTTCAAGAAACACATCTTCTAGTGAAATATTGGGAATTTTTTTATACATCCTGGCCACCGGTGCAAAAGTTTTCCAATGTCGAGAAAGATTTCAAAGGTCTGGATCAACAATAAGTCGATACTTTGCAGTTGTGTTTGAGAAATCAAGGATGACCACTGATCTAATTGCACCCGAAGATCCTTTTTTTAGCTCAATACCCGAATAAATACGTAATGATTCTAGATATATGCCGCATTTTAAGGTTAAAATTTAATTTTATATTATTATATTTTAATATATTTGGTCGACTAAAAATATGCACGAGAGTAATATGATTATTTGTTCAGGATTGCATAGGTGCAATTGATGATACTCACATTGCGGCTATTCTTCCACCAAATGAACAAATTCCCTATATTGGAAGAAAAGGTATCCCGACTCAAAATTTTATGGCAGTATGTGATTTTAATATGTGTTTCACATTTGTCATGGATGGATGAGAAGGATCGGCACATGACACTAGAATATTTCTTGATGCAATTCGAGATCCAAAATACAAATTTCCGCACCCTCCAAATGGTTAAATGTTTTTATTTATATGTGATTTTTTAAATAATAAAGTATAAGTTCTTTAATTATTTTTTTATTAAAAAAATTCTTGAATTAATTGTTTGTTATATTATGACTTGTAGGAAAATATTATCTTGTTGATTCTGGATATCCTCAAATGAAAGGTTATCTTGGACCATATAGAGGTCAATGATATCATTTACTTGACTTCCGAAGAGGTAGACCGATTTCTGATAAAGAAGAGATATTCAATCATTCACATTCATCATTACGTAGTGTGATTAAAGGAACTTTTGGTGTTTTGAAAAAAAAAATGGGTCATTTTAAGGGATATGCCAAGTTATAGTTTTGAAAAGCAAATGATGATCGTTGTTGCTACAATAACGATACACAATTTTATCTGAAAACATGTCGGCCGAAATGATGCAGATTTTATAGAATACGAAGACATTAACTCGGCATATGAGAATAATATTGATTCAGAAAATGCGCATGGTCCACAAAGTGATGATGATGACGACGACGACGATGATAGTGATGATGACGGTGAATCAAACAATTTTAGTGGTTTTGAAATTGAATTGACAAGAGATGCTATAGCTTCTAGTTTAATGAATTCACTTTAAATTGTAAATGCTATTGTAAAATTTTTAGTATTTATATCTGATATATAAATATTATCCCTTTTAAAACTTCAACCCAAATATATCTAATATTTTAATTTGTTAGGTTTGTGTTTTCTATGTTATGTTAATATCTAATATGTGTTATATATTCAAATACATTTTAAAATAAAATAATACAAATGTGTTAAAAGTATTAATTAAAATAAAAAATAATTTTATATTAATATAATTGTGTCAATATCTAATTACAAATATTTAATTATTATATTTAAATATTTAAATCTAGTTTATATATTCTAATTAAATTTAATAAATAATTAATATTAATTATTTAGAAATATTTAAAATTAATATTATATATTAAAATATTAACGATAAGTTATAATAAATTATTTTTTATATTTTTACTAAAATATATAATATTAATTAATTTAAACATTATTTAAATACATATTTATTATTTTATAATATCATGTCTAAAATAGACATTTTATTGTTTAAAAGTACTTTTTGACAGCAATATAAAACATTTAAAATTTCAAAAACACTTCTTAAAAAGTACATCTCCACAGCACTTTTCAAAAGTAATGAAAAACTAAGCCTTAATAAGTAAGGCTGCAATTTTAACACTGATAATAGACTAAGGGGACGTTTTACAAAGATGGTTATTTTTGTGAATTTAGATAAACCCTTAACATCCCAGATTATGATTAACGATAGACTTCAAAAAATTGAATAGGAATCCTTACCGTCCATTTACTTCTCTTGCGGGCGGTATGGTCATGTGAAGGGGCTTTGTTCTTTCTCGAATGGGGATAAAGATGGATCTGGTGAAAAAGAGGGGTTGAAAGTCACAGATTCGGTAATAGATTTTTCGGTGGAAGACTCTGCAAATACGGTCCTTGGATGGTTGTTGAAAGACGTACTCGCTGGAATGTGAAGGATACTCGTAAACCGACGGTGAATTTTTTGATTAACGGTGAAAGGGAGTCTAAATTCAGGGCACTTTCTACGAGGGTTAATTGAAAAAGGGGAAAAGGAAGAATTAATGGCAGATATTTCGGGATTAAATTTCAGAAAAGCTGATTTCATTAAAAGATTAGAAAGGAAGAATTTTAAAGGGAAAACAAACAGGATTGTTGGGCTGGATGAGGAAGCAATGGGTGTAGGCAATGTGGGTTGTGGGAGATTAATTGGGTCAAGTAAACAGGCTGAAAATATGGTTGTTGTGTCTAAGGAATATGGGTCGTCTAAGGTGGGGAATTCGGCTTTGGGCTTGAGTCAAATGGGGGTAGCTAGGGGTGAGCAAAATTCGATTCGACTCGAAAAAATAGAAAAAAAATTCGAATTTCGAGTTAAACGAATCGAGTTATTCGAGTTATTCGAATCAACTCGAATTTTTTTTTTCGAATTTCGAGTTCGAATCGAGTTGAGTTTTCGAATTCGAATAACTCGAATAATTTGAATAATTCGAATATGAAACTATAATATTTTACAGTTTTACCCTAAAGCGCCAAACTTTTTACTTTTCCTCAAAACTTTTACTCCTTCCCACTTTTCCCTAAAACTTTTACTCCCTCCTCCCAACCCCAATCTACCCAAAATCCATTTCCACCAAAATTTTACTCTTCCATTAATTTTTTTCAAAATTTTACTCTCAAAAACCCTCAAAACTTTTTATTTTCCCCAAAATTTTACTCCTCCCACTTTTCCCTAAAACTTTTATTCTCTTCCCATCCCACCTCCCATCTACCCCAAACCCTCCCCTCCAATTTTTTTTAATATTTTTCCTCCAAAATTTTACTCCCCTATTTACTTTCCTCAAACTTTTATTCCCCAAAACTTTTTATTTTTCCCTAAACTTTTACTTCTCACCATTTACTCTCAAATAAAAATCAAAATTATCCAAAAAATCACTAAACATAAATAGTAATAATTTTATTTATATATACTATTTATATTATTAAATTAAATTTCACATTTTATATTATTTATATTATTGAATTGTTTAGTCATATTGAATATTTATATTAAAATTGAATTCTTAATTATGCCATAAAATCTTCGTGTTAAAATTTTATATTGGTATCAATTTTAAATTTTATTTTAAAATAAATTTTATTAAAAATCATATTTTATATTTAATATATTTTAATTCCAAAATACATAGTGACAAGAATCCGAAGATAATTGAAACAACTAAACAAACAAATAAGCTAACCAGTATATAAAAAATTAATAAATAAATTATGAGGTGATGAAAGTTAATAAAAATTTGATTAAGGTGGACAAATTTTATTACGATGGGTGACAATGGTTACAATGACCCAAAATTATTTTTTAAAATTTAACTCGAACAAATATATTCGATTCGATTCGATTCGAGTTCCATCTCACTCGACTCGATTCGAGAAAACTTCAAATAAAGTTAGGATGATAAAATGAGATTCGAAAACTCGATTAACTCGAAAATTTTTGATTCGATTCGATTCGATTCGATCGAATGCTCACCCCTAGGGGTAGCTGATGGGAAGGAATTAATTGGAAACCAAGGCCCAAGTTCTAGCGGTTTGGGCGGCGAATTCTGGCTCATGTGAAATTACCACTTCACTGGGCCATGCATCATCAATACTTTGGACAAGCTCGATGGAGCTGGGTTACTTTCGGTACCTATTAAAGATGCAGCAATGGAGCCGGGTATCATAATGTTGCCTACATAAGAGTACGAGGGTCTAGTAAGCAAAGCTAGACACGAAGAGCTTAAATTAATGTAGAGTCGCCACTAACCAATTAGGGCTGGATTGGTTAGCCACCTATCGTCTAAAAGTTTAGAATTAATACTACGAAAAATCCTAAGAGTCTAGACTCGATCTCATCACCAAATTTTGGGTTCGGGAGTACGGTTACGTGTGGGGAAGGTTATAGCACCCCACAATGCCTATCTGGGGATAGTCCTACAGGGTCTTGAGAGCTAGGTTTTTTATTTATTTAAGCATATTAATGTCTTAATCTAGGCTAAAATCTTATGTAAATCTTAAATAAAAACTCTAAAGAAAATGTCTACGATTCAATTGTAACTCGATTAAGATGTGTTCACCAAACTTATCTAATTTGAAACTTAAATTATAGATTTTTACTTTTAACGGGAACCCTAAAGGATACCTAAATAATTCTAGTAAAATACCTTCAATTCTTAAAATTAATTCTATTTTAGAATTCTTAAAAAACGTAAAATTACCAATGAATTAAGAGAAATATTAAAATACATCTACAACTTATTCGATCTTTTATTTTTATTTTTATTATTTTAATGATTTAATTAATAACATTAAACCTATCAAGATCTTACAAAAGTATCCTATGTTGGATTTATGATTTATCTTACTTTAAAATTTTTGATCTAAGGTTTAAATTAGTCAAAATCTTAAAATAATATATCTTAAATAACATTTATTAGCTTTCTTAAAAAGTTCTAAAGTAAAATACTTAGACAGACCTACTCATGATTTACAATTCACCTACAAAAATATTTAGTTTTAATCTTAAACAAATTCCTAAAGAATATTTACATATTAATTTAAGATTCTAAAGAGTAATTCTATACTGAATTTAAAATTAGTTTAAAACCCTAAAAAATATCCTACGTCTTGTTTATAATTTTCTAGGGTAAATGGTCGAAAAGATCTTAAAGACTAACCTAACTTCAAATGTAAAAACCTTATGGTTTCATTAAAATGTAAAAACTTCAATGATTTCATTAAAACATAGCAACTACTTAATTAACTTCATGTCAACAATCATAGGATGGAAAAATGACCTAAAGTTCCCTCTTTTAAAACGAATAGTAATAAAATAGGAAAATTAATTTAATTGCCTAAAGTTAATAAAAGTTAAAACTCTTTCAAAAATGACAATAATAAAAAGAAAACTTAAATAAATGAAATAAATAAGACCTTGACATAATGATGACAATAATAACAATAATACACCTTATTCATAATACAATAAAAGAATCAAAGTAACAAAAATAAATAATATTAAAATGTATATGTAAGGAAATGTGTAAAAAAACATAAATATAAATAAACATGAAAATAATTAAAGATGAAATAAGAATAAATAAAAACTATACAAGTGTGAATAAATATAAAACATTAAAATAAAGTGCATAATTGACATTAAATATATAAGGTATAAATGCAAATGAAAAGGAAGATAGAAGTGTAAATAATTTATTAAAGATGGAAACAAAATGACATAGCTTAATTTTAGGACTAAAAGATAAAAAATGTGGAAGACGACTGGTGTAGCAATTAATTTGCTTTTAATTTTTAAATTTTGGATTAAATTGAAAGTTTGAATAAACAAAAGGATTACGAGTGTAAATAGGCCAGAGAGTGAGGGCGGTGCTGCAAAAAAGGGATATTTTTTGTAAATTTAAAAAGTAAGGGGGTGAGAATAAATTACCCATTTTTGGCACCTACAAATGAAAATAAATTATTCATTCTTTCATTTTAACCTCATTTTAACCTCATTTTTTTCAAAAAAAAAAACATCTTCCTCTTTCTCTTCCTCCTTCTATGTTGGCCATGGCTCCACCATCAGAAAGCCCAACGACTCTCTGGCTTCCGATGGTGGAGTTGCCGCATACGATGACCGAATTTTTTTTTTTTTGCAAAATCAAAGATTTCTTTAAAAAAATCACTACTTTTCTTAAAAATCAAAACTTTATTTCGAAATAGTTGAAAAAGATCAAAAAGTTGTTTTAAAAAAATTAAACTTTTCCTTAAAAATGACTAAAAAAACATATTTTTATTTTAAAAATCTAAACTTTATCTTTTTTTAAAAAAAAGCAAAACTTTATTTTAAAATTTTAAACTTTCCTTTGAAATGACTAAAAAAACATATTTTTATTTTTAAAATCTAAACTTTCTCTTTTAAAAAAAATCAAAATTTTTCTTAAGATCAAGCCTTTAAAAAAAAACCTTTATTTAAGAAAGGGGAAGGGAAAAATGGAATTTTTGGGGCTCTTAGGGGCGAAGGACCGACGATCCAGTGACGTCTCCTTCATCAGAGCCCAAAACCCGATCTCTCATGACATGTCTACGGCCAAAAAAAAAAGATAGAAGAAAAGAAAAGAAACTAGAATGCTTGTTGTTGTTTTTACCTTTTTTTTTAAGAACAAAATATGAAAAGCCTTCTTTTTTTTTTCTTTCATTTTATTTCATGTATATATATTGTTTTTTAATCTTGTTTATTTATAAAAAAGATAATAATAATATTTAATAATAATAGTAGTAATGATAATAATAATTTGGGCCCTTGATAGGCCCAAAAAGGAAAGAAAAATAAAATAAAAACAAAGGCCTCCATTTGACCAAAACTGGGTGGGCTTCGAACGGGCCCAATAGAGAATAAATATACAAATGGGCCTCGAATTGGGCTCGGACAAAAATGGGTGTCTACACCGGGTATTGAGAATAATTTTAATAATTACAGTAAATGACCTATTAATTCAAGAGATTTTCATCTTAATGCTACTTCACAATTTAACCCCACCTTTAAAGGTTTAGTCAAATTGGGGATTTCTTTAAACCCTAACTTACTTGATCCTTCAAAGCATACAATAGTGGTTTTTAAGGATAATAATGAAGAAAATACTACTATCTCACTAGAGAGTGGTGAACCGAAAATTTCTGTTATCGGAAGTTCAAACATCAAAATATGTGTATCACTTGGGAAAGAGACTGCTATTAGAAAAGGAAGGGTTCTTAATAAAATTATTAAGGATTGTGGAGAGCATTTTAAGGTAGTCAAAAATTCAAAAGTTTCACTTTCAGACTCGATGAACTCTATGGTAGAATTTATAAACTCTCAAATTAATACGGGGATTAATAAGGCTTCTGCGACTTTAGAGAACATGCAATAGGGTGATGGGACTGATTCTAATCAGTAGAGGTGTAATACCCCGAAAATTTTTACAGTAAGGAAAGTAAGATAATATCTCTGATATAGTAAAATAAGGAAATAAAGTGCTAAAAAGGGGTAATTTTGAGTTATGGCAATATTGGGAAGTAAATTATAACATATTAATTCAAGAAATGATTAAATCGCAAAACTGAGAAAAGTTTTGTTACCCAAGAGTAAATACTTAAAAGTTGAGGGGTTAAAGTGTAAATATGAAAAAGTTGAAGGACCAATGGTGTAAATATTTTAAGGGTGGAATAATCTAGAAATTAAGAAAAATGGATGGATTAGGACCAAATTGAAAAAGGTGAAGAAGTTTGAGGGACTAAATCACAATTTTACCAAATTAAGTGATGACTCAAGGATGGAATTTTAAAAGATCATAAAGGGCAAAATGGTCAATTAGAAGAGAGAGAAATCTAGAAGATAATGATGATGTTGGAGATATTTTAGATTAATAAATAAATAAATATTAGTTTATTAATATTTTAATTTGATTTTTTTAAATGATATTATTTTATTATTAATTTATTTAGTATATATATATATGTGTGTGTGGAAAGAAGGATGAAAAGTAGCCATCCCCACCATTTTTGCATGCATTAACGTGAGAAGAAGAGGGGAAGAAAGAAAGCTTTGCTTTCTCTACAATTTGGTCCTTTCACCAAAAATCCACCATTTTTACGTAGAAATCAAAGAAATTTCCATTGCCACCAAGAGAGAAAATTGACAAAGAGACTATGGGGAGCTAGAATATCAAGTTAGATTCAAGGAATAGAGGCTGGAGGAGAGAGAAAATCAAGTTAAAGATTGAAGTCAATTGAGCAAGGTAAGAACATCATGATTTCAATATATTTTTGAGTTTGATATTATTGAAAAAGTGTGAGATTGATGTTAATGTAGGGTTTTATTATATAAAGTTATATGTTCTTGATATGTTAGTGAAGAGAAAATAAGAGAAAGTGTTGAGAAATAGTGTAAAAAAGAAAATAAGAGTGTTATAGACTTAGTAATCAATATTCTGCACTAAAGCAGATTTGGACAGCAGCAGTAGGTTAAATTTTAAAATCACCATAAATTGTGGAAATCGAATTATAGGATGAATAAAATATGAAATTAAAGCTTATTGAGTCTAGTTTCACATAGAAGAAACAATGTAAGCAATGAAATTATAAATTATGAGATATAATAGGTTATGTGAGATAATGTCAGAATGATTTCGAGTTCCTCTGTTCTGACTTTGGAAAATCATTAAAATTGTAAAAATAATTATGGGATAAAATTTATATTATTAGAATATTTTATGAGTCTATTTTCAAATAAAACAAACAAAAACATAATCCTAATTCTGTACAATTAGATAATTCATTTTAGTGAAGAGTGGTCGGAACTGTCAGACAGTGAAACAGGGGAAACTTTAAAGAATAAACTGTACTATTTGGCTAAACCAAAAATTCTAAAAATTTTATGGCAAGAAGATATATGAGTCTAGTTTTAGGGAAAATTAACGGATCTTAATTTGGATTTCTGTAGCTCAAGATACAAATAATTTAGTGACTATGACTCAAATAGACAACTTTGATTAAATTTACAAGAAAATAGTGAAAATTATAGACAATATTACTTATAAGCATGTTATATAAATTAAGGATGTGGAATGGAGAGGAGGAGGAGGAAAATAAATGTATGAATATTATGGATTTGCATTACAAATGGTTAATTTACATGATTTGGGTTCGAGGACTAAATTGAATAAAAGTAAAACTTTACGCAATTTTGGAAAAATGTCAAAAATGACCAAATTGCATGAAATGAGTTGTTTTATTAAAATGAAAAATTAATTTAGATCAAGATCAGGTAGAAAATCGAGAAAATGGAAAATTACCAAAATGCTCTTGTATTTTAGTATTTTTACAATTTAGCCCGGTAAGTTCGTGTAATTTGAATTATATGCTTAAATGCTTGAAATATATTTTTATTGATGTGAATATGATTTGGATGTTTATTGTATGATAATTGATGAAGTATTGATATTCTTAATGAAAAGAGAAAATAAATCCCGGTTGAATGAAAGGAAAATTCGATGGATCTCTGAAAAGGAATTGACGGTAAAAAGGATCTAGCCCAGACGGGTGATCCTATCCTGATATAGCCCTCCCAAAGAATATTTGCGAAAAAGATCTAGCCCGGACGGGTGATCTTGATATAGCCCTCCCGAAGAATATGTGGAAAATGGATTTAGCTCGGACGGGTAATCCGAATTAGGGTCTGAATTTAGCCTGGACTGGTAATTCAGATCCAAGCTCATTAGAGTAATTGTCCTTGCAGGGGATTTAGCCTGGACTAGTAATCCCGACAATACTCTATGAGTTTATATTACTGAGATTTAGCTCGGTGGTAATCCATTGTAAGGATGAGGTTCATGAGTGTGCTATCTTGCGGGATTTAGCTCGACCGTAATCCATTGTAAAGATGAGGTTCATGAGTGTGCTCTCTGAAGTGGAAATGTGCACATGAATATGAATTGACGGACCCGGAATTGTACACTAAAAGTGTACCTCTGAAAATCCATCGAATTTCTGAGAAATTCAACGGGATAAATATGGAAAATAATAAGGGTAGTAGAAAATATGGATTTGAATTATTATTGGTATTGATCTGAAATAAATGTAACCATTGTTATTTAAATGATATAACGGGTAAAGTTTTGAAGTGAGATAACATGAATTTGAAATGAACTATTACTGGTATGTACAAAATTCATGAAAATGATGGTACATGAAATATCGAAATAATGAAATGGAAATGAAGCATTAAATTGCATGAGTATGTATCGGGTTTCGCAGGCCCTAATTATTATGATCATAATATTTTGAAGATATATTATGAAAAATTATAAAAGCATGTTAATAATTTTGAAAATTTTAATTTAGATGAAATTTATAACTCGGTTAAATACGTTTACAAGCGTATGGGTTCTGGTAATGTCTCGTACCCTATTTCGGTGTTGACTACGGGTGAGGGGTGTTACAAGAGGTTGGTTGTCTATCTTTCTTTTTTGAATTTATGAATTTAAATATTTTTTTCTTGGAATTTTCATGAATGTGCTAATAGTAAATTCCCTCGAGTTTTTCGGGAATATAATCAGGAATTTAAACCAAATATTGTGGGATTGCTCGAGATAAAAGTTAGTGGTGGAAAAGTTTATTTGATTATCGCTAATTTGGGTTTCCAGTACTTTCATAAAGTTGAGGCCGTAGGTTTTTCTAATGGTATTTGGATTGGGTGGAAAGATTTGGTTAGAGTTGAAATGATCTACAATCATCCTCAATTTGTCCTAATTTGGATCATCGATAATTCATTTCGAAGGTCTATTCTAGTTTCCTTTGTGTATGGTAGCCTGAATAAGCAAAAGAGGAAGTTCTTGTGGGAATGTCTAAATTCGATGTTACCAAATGATAATGTTCCATGGATGACGATTGGAGATTTTAATGCCATTTTCTCTCTCAGTGAGAAGAGAGGAGGACGAAGAGAAGGAAAAAGGTGTTCAACTTTCGATAATTTTGTTGACTCTGATAGTCTTCATGATTTCAGGTTTAAAGATTCAGCATTTACTTGGCAGAGAGGTGAGGTCTTTGAAAGGCTTGATAGAGCTATCTGTAATGATGTGTGGATTTTAGAATTCCTGAGTTGTTTAATGTCTCATCTCCTTACGCTCAAATCGGACTATCGGCCTCTGTTTCTATCCTTAAGGCAGGATTCAACTTTTTTCAAAGATGGACCCTTCAGAGTCCTTACCGGTTGGGTTGAACATCCAGATTTCTCTCAATTTTTTAAGAATGCTTGGACTTTTAATGGTAACATGGGGTCTTCTATTAAGCTGCTTTCAAATAACCTGAAGCATTGGAATAAGAATATATATGGGCATATCAGCAACCGTAAAAAAAATCTTCTACAGAAATTAGCTAGTATTCAAAAAGCGATGGATAAAATGGACTTCGAAGAATTGACCATTGCTGAAATGAAGGTTAGAGAGGATTTATAAAGCATGCTCCACCATGAGGAGCTGCTTTGGAAACAGAAGGCTAGGTGCGTTTAGCTTATCATCGGAGATCGAAACACAAAGTTCTTCCATAGGCGCACTCTTCAGAGAAGAAAGCATAATAAGATATCAACCCTGAAGAATGATCTAGGGGATTAGGTTTATGATGATGAGGCCCTACAGATGGAAGCTATTAACTTTTTCTAGTGACTTTATGGGGAGCATTCGGAACCCATGGTAGGGCTGCCCCTAGCTCTTTTCCTAAATTATCTCAATAAGATGTTCAGTCTTTGGGTATGACAACCACTGATGAGGAAATTAAGGTTGCTCTATTTGACATGGCACCCTTAAAATGTTAGGAAATGTACTCATACTATAGTAAACATGTAACTGTTTTATATTTATTTGAACGATGAATAATAAATAAAGTTAATTTCACATTTCACTATTATATCTTTTGTATTTCTGTCTTTTATATTTTACATGCATAGAGAAATTATGACAAACAAATATTAGCTCATTGATTGTCTAAAGTTCAACTTGAAGATAAATGGCACTGTAAAGAACGTTTACATTGCGAGAAAGATAACTTACTTCAGTAGATAATTTAAATGAATTTGTAATCTCGTAAAAGAATAAAAGCGATCATTTGATTCAAATACTATGAAGGATTATTATATTGTCTGCAATTCCAATTGGGGAGAAGACTAGTCTTGGCTATCAGAGCAGTTGACTCCACGAGTAGAGATATAGATGTATTCATTGGTAGAATAATACATCAGACTGGACCCAAGATGAATTAATTCTGAATCCACTTGTGAATTAATTCACTTGTGACGTTCATGATGTGATTTACCTAAATCTTGAGTTAGTCACTGACCATGCATATGCAATTCATGTGCTTTGATATAAGTGGATGCTTATGCTCTAAAGATGATCGAACCCATAGCCGGTATGTTGGGTATATGACTTATGTATGGCATGTCTTTACTAGCAACAGTGGAATTCATAGCTCAACTAAAGAGTTAATAATATCCTTTCATTGGCATTGTGTGGATTGATAAATATGGAACGTGGTCAAGGGTTGCTTGTTCTCAAACGAGCAATTTATCAAGTCATTTGTTGACAGTGGTCATATTAATCATTAAGAAGACACAGTGGTGACAATAAGATAAAATAGGATTGTATTGAGTGAACGGATTGAACTCAAAGAAATCAATGATATCATATAAGGGTAACACACCATGACAAGGTCATTGGACAAATCAGTTGGATGAATTGCTTTCGCAAAGAGTATACAATAAGAAGTTTTCAATCATGGTACTTCTTGTGGACTAACTCAATGATTAAGTAATTGTGAATTATCGGAATGATGCTTCTAGACATAACTGCAATCATTAGAGCCTAATTGTATATGTCCGATTGGTTCCTCCGCTAGCTCAATAAAAGCTTGATCGGACAACATTTGAATCAGAAGAAAATTCTATGACTTTGGGAATAATATAATTGAGTTAATTTATTCGATTTAGAATTAAATTAGGTGGTCGTAAGAATTGTTCAACTAGAGAATTTGATTAAAAAATTTTCTTGAAAAATTAATTTGGAAAATCTAAGTGAATTTTGGAAAAATTAATTTCGATCAAGTAAAATTAAATTAATCTAATTAATTAAAATTAATATGATATTTTTAGAAATTAATTTTCAAGTCAGACAATTGGCCCAATGGGTAATTAAACTTGGAAATTGGACCTGAGATCGTAAATTGAGCCTGGGAGCCCAAAACCAAGACCAAAACCTAAAAACTTGTTGAACCAGGCCCAGTATGTGAAACCGAGCCGACCGGTCGGGACCGGACAGCAACTGAACTGGCTCAGGGTATCGTATGGGTGTCGCACTTGCATCACCATACACAGTGGTGCCAGTGGCTACGACAGCAGTTGATCGTTGATGGTTGAGTAGTGGAAGAGTTACATTCCTATTGGAATTCTACTAGAGAATTTGATTTCAAATTAATTATTCCAAAAATAATATTATTTTAATATTTTAATATTAAATTTAATTTAATATTTATCTTAATAGTATTTTATTAATTTAATATTAAAGTGATTATCTTAATATTAAATTTAATTTAATGTTTATCTTCTAGATAAACATTCTATTAATTTAATTTTAAAGTGATTAAGTTTAATTATAGTTGAACTCTCTAAACTCTCCCTATATAAAGAGAGTTTTAGGTCATTCTTTACACACACTTGAATTCAAGATAAAGTTGTAGAGAGAAAATTCTATAAACAGATTATTCTAGAAAATTTCTAGAGATATTTTTCTAATTTATAATTTGATCCAAAAGTTTAGAGAAATTGCAATATCACCCCACTGATAATTTTTGTGAAAATTTTTTTGATTCGAAGCAAGCCCACACTTGACAGACGTGAGCTTGAGGATAGCAGAGAAGATTACTCGGTCGAAGCGCTCATCCTAGACGAATTGAAAAGGTACAATTTTGATTAAGTGTTTATTACTTTAGATATCACAACCAAGATCTTGTTTTGGAAAAAAATTTAAAACTCTGGTCTTTTCCTAAATTATTTTTCGTTGCATTTTCCAAACTTGTTTCTTCCAACATAAAAGCTCAAGGGAGTGATGGTCTTCATGCCTTGTTTTTCCAAAGCCGATGAGAGCACATTGGTAGTTCCGTTTGTGGGTGGGTTAAAAGGATATTCGATGGGAAATCATTGATTCAGATCTTAACAACACTTTAGTTGTTCTATTACCTAATGTTCATGCCCTTGAAATTTTTTCCCAATTTAGGCCCATCATCTTATGCTTGGTCTTGTATAAATTGGTTATGAAGGTTATTTCTATCGCTTTAAGACGATTTTTCCAAGTATTATTACGTAGGAACAAGCGGGATTCATAACAGGGCGTAATATAATAGATAATGTCATTGTTCCACAAGAAGACATCTATTCTATGGGGAGCAAACAAAAGAATAGAAAATGGATGGTTGTGAAGATCGATTTGGAGAAGGCATATGATCGAGTTCGCTAGGAATTTATTAAGGTTTCTCTTAAAGCCGCAAGTATTCCTGAGCTCCTAAATAATGTTATCATGTTTACTATCTCTAACTCTACTATGCAGATTCTCTGGAATGGTGTTCTGTCCCCAAAATTTAAACAGGCCAGAGGCATCTGTCAGGGGTGCCCCTTATCCCCGTATTTATTTGTCTTGTGTACAGAGTGGCTTGGACACAACCTACATTCAACAATTCAAAGGGGTTAGTGGCAACCTATTCGCATTAGTCATTCAGGTCCAGCAATCTCTCATTTATCTTTTGCAGATAACCTTATCATATTTGAGAAAGCTGATAAAAATCAAGCTAGATTGTTGGGGGGATTCTAAAAGAGTTCTGTAATTTCTCTGGACATCGGGTAAATGCAAGGAAATCTTACATCTTTTTCTCTAAAGGTGTAAGTGAAGAGACGAGAAAGATCCTTATTGACATTCTGGGTTTCAATAAGGTGCAAAATCTCATATCTTATCTAGGGATTCCACTTCTTTATGAGAGAGTGACTAATAGTACTTTGAGATTTGTTGTCGATCAAGTTCACATTAGACTACAGAGCTGGGAGGCTAGGAAACTATCCTTAGCAGGCGAGGCCACTATTGCTCAGTCTATTTTATTAAAGATACCAAGCTATTTCATGCAATCAATAAGGATCCCTAAAGGCTTATGTGACGAGATTGAACAATTAGTTAGACAATTCATTTGAGGAGTATCTAAAAGGGAAATGAAGATGACGCTTTTCATTTGGGAGTCTATTTGTCAACCAAGATCCCATGGGGGCCTTGTTTTAGGCGATTGGAAGACCAGAATACATCTTTCCTAATGAAACTTGGCTTCAATCTTGTTTCCAACATGAATGCTCTATGGGTTCGGGTGTTTAAAGCCAAGTATAGAGTACATACTGGTCTACCTAATCCTTAACTCAGGGATGTTGTTCTTTTCTTTGGAAAAGTCTTTCTAAAGTATGGCCTCTGGTTAAAGAAAATCTTTTATGGTCAGTTGGGGATGGTAACTCGATCAAATGTTGGAGTGACCTTTGGATTCCAAATTTTGGCCCTTTGTCAAATCATATTCCATTTCATTCGAATATGGAAAGGGAGAACGTGTTGAACAGTGTGGTTTCGGAGGATGGGCATTGGAACTTTGATTTATTTTGCCCATAGGTGTCGGAGGATATAATTAGGCGCATTATAGGTATTCCTCCACCACATTCGGAAGTTGGTTCGGATATAATCACTTGGGCAGGATCTTCTAATAGTTCCTTTTAAATCAAGAGCACATTCTGGAAAATTCAGCAAGAGACTTGGAATCCCAAGAATGGCATATGGAAAATACCTTGGAAGTTTCAGGGCCCTCAACAAGCTAGATATTTTATTTGGCTCGTTCTTAAAAAACATCTTCTTACTAATTCCGAGTGTGCAAAAAGAGGAATCGGGCCAGATGGTTCTTGTGGCATATGCAACAATGAGTATAAAGACATTTTACATGCCATTTGTGATTGTCCTTCTACTAAGGAGACTTGGAAACGTATTATTCCATAGATCAAATATAATTCTTTTTTTTCAAGTAATTTGTAGGATTGGATTTCAAGTAATCTTCAAAATTGTCTCAATTTACAACTGGATGGGATAGATTGGCAATACTTCTTTAGTATGGTAGCTTGGCGTATTTTGAAAAATCGGAACCTTTTTATCTTCCAAGGCATAACATGGAGTACTAAGGAATTTATTAAAATCTCATTCAGCTGGGCTAAACATTACAAATAAGCTTTTAAGGTAAATATCTCTGACCGAAAAGTTCCAATAGTTGTTGTGCCAAATATTGGGAATTGGACCCAATTAAATTCTGACAGAGCAGTAAAAGAGGAATTCGGGTTTGCTACGACCGGGGGAGTTCTTTGTGATAGATACGGCGAATGGATTATTGGGTATACAGCTTAAATTATTAATTTTTGTAAAGGAACTAGAATTAATTTATTGATTTTTTTTAAAATTAGAACTAAATTGAATTTTTTTAAAATTTTGAGGCTAAATTTATTGAATTTTTAGAATTCTAACTAAAATGACAAATTTTGTAGAAAAATTTATATTTACGATCAAATTGATATAATGTGTAAATATTGAAGGGCTAAATTTGTTATTAGACTAATAAAAAGTCATTTTAATTGACCAAAATATTTAATTTGAAAGATTTAGTGACTAAATTAAAAAAAATTCAATAATTAAAATAGAAAAAAAACAGTTTAGTGACATTTTTTAGTTTAACCAAATAAAAAACATTAAATAGAATTTAAAAATAAAAGACAAATTTAACTAAAAATAAATTCGGTGGGAACAACCCTAATACCAAAGTCAAAAGAGATGTGTGAAGAGTTAAGGTGGGTTTGGATAGGCGATTGGGTGCGGTGCGGTGCGTTTAACTTACTTTTTGTCACACGCTACAATATCGTTACAATATCTAATCTCACCGCCACCGTTGTTTTTACACTAACCGCAAGTAAACGCACCGCCCAGCCAAACTCACCCTTAGTCTTTCCATCACGATCACGTTCGACTTTAAACATTTTCATTTTTCAACAAAGAAAATAAATAAAAATTGAAAAAAATAAAATATGAAGTCTGTTTATAAAAGTCAAGATCACCGACCTGTCGTTTTTGGTTTTTTACCATTTTTTTTATCATTTATCTATATTATTATTTAAGCTCTTGACTGACTTGATGCCACTTTCAATTAGGTCATTAATTCAGTTAAGAAATTACGAGAATGTCTTTCCTAATATTATTCGAGGATATTTTAATCATTTTATTTAAAATAAATTAATAAAAATATAGATATGGTGGGTTTTAAAGCCACGCCAATTGCATTAATAAAACTTTTAATTTACCATTCAACTAAATTTTTTATATTTTTATACATTTTATTTTTATTATGCACATTTTATTACTTTCATTAGTTGTATTTATTAATAATGTATTTGATTGAGTTGGTGTCACAAGTTAACTCAATACCGACTTAAGATTGATGATAACATCATGATAAATAATTTAACCTAATTTTTTATTTTAATAACGTACATATTTCATGTGTTTCCATTGAGTACATAAAGCCAAAAAAAAAATGGGATGCATGCTTTTTATCGTTGCATGGTATGTTGAACTGAAGTATATGTCTACCATGTTAAATTCAATAATTTTGAAGCTAATGAAGGCTTCACTTACCTCTTAAACATCTTGTTGAAGTGAAAGTGAATGCAGCAGTAAATAGTGGGGGTTTTCGGATTTATTTCATACTAAATTTCGGTGTATATTTTTCTAAGAAAAATAAACAATCCAACTAAATATTATATATTGTTTACAAATAATCTTATACAACTTGTTGATAAATAACTATTTTATTAAGAGATGTTTGACTTTACTTCAACAATTTTTACTTTTCTCTCTTATAATATGTTTTAGTTCTATGTATTAGAGGTGTTTATGATTCGGGTCTGGCCCAACTAAAATTTTAAGCCGAGAAATAGGTCTAAAATTTTACCCAGGTCTAGCCTGGATAAAAATGCTAAAACCTGGTCTGACCCAGCTCGCCCATATTAATTTATATATATATATATATATTAATATATATAGAACACATCAAACTTACTAAAAATATTAAAATAAATATTTCCCAACAAATTGAAAATAAATCTTTAAAAATATGTATACTTAAATAACAGTAAGATAGATACAATTAAACAAGCAAATGTCTCTAAAATAGTAACAAAATTAACAATAAAATCAAAGTTATACAATATCCAAACAATAGCAACATAATAGTGAAATTGTAGCAAAATAAGGAGAAAATAATAAGAAAATAGCATTGAAAAATACTATTGTTGGTTCCATCACTATTTATATAAACCCAACTGCATAACTAAAAGGTAATCCAAAAGGTAATCTAATTTTTTTCTAAATGTTACAATAACAAATTTAACTGAGAAAAATAGTTAAAATTAATAATTGGACTTAATTTTTAAAATTAAAATATAAAAATAAATTTCTAAAAAAAGTAAAAGAAAAACTAAATTCCAAATATAATAAAAGATGAATATAAAACATATATATATATATATTCAATATTTCTTATTTATTCAAGAAACAATCAATCATTCAACATCAAAGTAAGCCGACCACTCAAAATATTAAAACAACCAGATTCTTATTGGACTGCCCAACTGGTTTGTTTGTTAATAATACTATTGGTTCTGGGCTTTTATAACACCTAAAACATGGGATAAAACTTGGTTCCACTGCTTTGTTCAATCAAAATCACTGCAGGAAACATAAGTCAACCACAAGTCCTCATCTTCTCTTGCAACACCCCACTTTTATTTGACTTTTTTTTCTCTTGTTCATGTCTCAAGGAGGATCCAATCCAGATGGTAACACTCAGGCCAACAGGGTAACTGATCACTGCTTCTTTTTCTTTTTTTCATGTAAGCTTTGCAAGTTTGAATATAATTTTCAATCTCATTACATGATGTTTTATCCTTTTTTTTTTTTTTTTTATTTTGCAGTTTATCAATGAATTCCTAGTGTTCACGAATCAGATCGACTTATTAATAGCAAAATACGAGAAGCTGGTTGACACTGAAGCAACTCAGCTAGATGAGATCAATAGTTTGAAAGTCATGGTTGCAGACAAAGATGAAAAAATTCGCATACACGAACAACTGTGCCGTGAGCTTCAGAAAGAGGCAAACGAATTGAGGGCGAATCTGGAGAAAACCAATAAGGAACATGATGTGAAGGTATTTGAGCTCGAGAAAAAGCTCAAGGCCAAAGAAAAGGAAGTAGGCACAATGATCAATAAGGTTGAGGAGATGGCTAACTTGATGACTTGGGAAAAGCTAAGAAGCTTGAACTTAGGCTCGGGTGTGAGTGTGTACTAGCATTAGTCATGTATTGGATGGGTGTTTTAAACATCGTATCTTAAAATTTTGATGGCTGCTACCATGAATTTTTTTGCTTGTATTTTAAGTATAAAGTGTTGTTCTACTTGCTTGTGCAGCCGCAGTTGGATGACAGCCCAAATACTCGTAGATCAAAGTAAACTGTGAAATTGATGTTACACATACATACATACATACCTTTTTGAGTGGTTATTAGCAATGCAGAAACAACCATATTAGGACAAAAAATATTATTAAATCAAATATGAGACATCATCCTTATCAGAAAAATTGTACGGGATTCAAATGAAATAAAATAGAGTTCAAAATTTTTCCTATAAAAAGAGATGGAAGAAGCCTAAGAAAGACATTCAAGTTAGTTTTGAAATATTTCTCAAAGTTGTTTTTCATCCACCATTCTCCCCTATTTTGTAAAAAAAAATTTACTACTAGTTTTATTCTGTAAATTTGTACTACCATCTCTAATATCAATTAATTTTGTCATATCGTGCTTCCCAAGATCTAGGGATAGGTATATGGATAGGCATCGATCTCCAAGTAGGGTGAGGCGTTGTTCAAGATCTCCAAGAGAGAGCGAAGATGATTACAGAAACGAGTAAGCACAAGTTTATTTCATTTTGCTTTTGGTGTTATATGAACAGTGTGTCTATTCCCATTTCCGACTCTCATTTTTTTAACTTTGCTTCAATGATCACATTTGTTGGAAGACTGCGGAAAACAGTGTGGCCTGGAAAACGACCAAAATTGAGGTCTAGGGATAGAGGCAGCAGTAGATGACCCCTACTGGCTACGGTTTTCATGAGGTGCTGCCTTCCTTTATTGCATTGCTCTGTATTTTACAATGGACTTCTTTCTTGTATATTTCATTTCATGTTCTACAGTGACTATTCATTAATTGATATTTGAGATTTGTATTGCAAATGAGTATCTAGGGCATAGAATCATGGGAGCAGTTCCCTATATATTTTATCTATCATCATTATTATCTACTGCAGATGTGGATATCCCTTGTCAAAATCCACATCATTAATAATTACATTTCTAAATTAGCTTTATTTTGTTGGATAATGGTTTCATTTGGAAAATGTGGGCGCCACATACAAAGACTTCAAAATATTGGACATGACCGTATCAAATATTATACTGCAACAGAATTTCTTAATACCATGAAATTGCTGCATCATCAAAAGATCAACACGTGTGATTTTATCTCAACCAACTCAATGAGTTGTCATCAGCACATTTCTTAACAACCTTTGTCAATGATTTGTTAACACGTATCATGGTTTCTCCCTACTATCTTCATGTATAAATCCATTACTGTTTGTGATGTTTGTGATATGGAAAATACACAAAAATATGGAAAATACACAAAAGAATCATATTATCAGTCATCATCTTCATTCTTATTATGTCATTCTAATTTTCTAACTTGGTATCTGAGCAGGTTTTCAATGCCTTCCTCTCCTCAGTCTGACCCACCATCGTTGGTGGTGGATGACAGTTCTCTCTCAACCTCTACTGATTCTTCTTCTGGCAGTAAGATGTTCTCCTCTAAGAAACTTACTCTCATTTTGGATGATACAAATTTTCTGCTTTGGAAACAACAGATTCTTCTTGCTGTCAAACCTTTCAAACTCTAGCGGCATCTTGATGGTTCGATTGAGCCACCGCCTCGGGTTGTTGTGGATTCATCTGGGAGTGTCAAGATCAACCCTGCCTTTGAAGTGTATGAGCAGCAGGACAGCGCTCTTGCCTCTTGGCTGCTTTCTTCTGTTGGCCCCACTGTTTTTCCTCATCTAATTGGTCTTGATTCCGCCTCCCAAATCTAGAGTGCTCTTACAACTCTCTTTGGAAGAAAAACTACATCACGGCTCATGCATTACCGTCGGCTATTACAGTCTAAATAAAAAAGGGATCTAGCAATGAATGACTACCTTATGAAAATCAAAATTGTTTTCCAGCAACTTGCAAGTTGTGGGGAGGCTATAAGTGAACCTGAACAAGTCACAGCCATTCTCAATGGACTTCCCTCTGAATTTGACTCTATGATCACTATTATTTCTGCCACTCCCACATCGGCCACAGTTCATGTTGTTTCTACAATGCTACTTGATGCCGAATCCCGTCAACAATCTATGGTAACTGAATTTCCTCCATCAGCTAATATTGTTGAGTCTAATACTGCTTTTACTGCCTCTTCGCTGTCTGCTTTTCCAAGTTATGGGTCGTCGTCTGGTGGAGGTTCTCGAGGTAGAGGGAGGGGTCGATCGTCATCTCGTCTTCAATGTCAACTTTGTGGTAAAATTGGCCACACTGTTGATCGATGTTACCATAGGTTTGATCCATCCTTTAAAGGAAATGCTTCTCGACCATTTCCATCACCACCATCTGTCGTATCAATGCCCACTTCATTGTTGGTTCACGCTATGTACAGCATGTGTGCCCCTCCATCTCTTTTGGGTGGTTATGCTTCATCTTGGGCTACTCCTGGTCCTTATCATACAACTGCCTTGATGCACACAGGATTAATTGGGTCCACCATGACACCTAGTCCAAATACACATTTGAATACGGGACTTCCTCCACAAACTAGTCAGAATCCATTTGTTTTATCTTGGCCTACTGGCGCTACTACCTTAGGACCAAATGCTACTACTATTTTTGAGACTTCAAATGCTTCCACAAGATCAATCTCTCAAACTCCTCAAGCGCATATTGCAACTCCAGCTCTCCTAGATGATAATGCTTGGTACCCTGGCTCTGGTGCCACTCATCACTTGACCAGTTTCGAGACTTCTTTAACCTCTAGTGTTCCTTACCTCGGTTTAGGTAAAGTGTTTGTTGGTAATAGAAATTCTTTACCTATAGCTCATGTTGGTCAGTTATCACTCTTGTCTTCTATTCGTCCACTTTATATGAACTCTCTCCTTCATGTCCCCGGAATAACAAAAAAATTGTTATCTGTGTCAAAGTTTACAAGGGACAATAATTTTGTTTTTAAATTTCATCTTAATTATTGTCTTGTTCATGATTTGAAGACAAGTGATGTGCTTCTTCAAGGTTCTATTCACAATGAGCTGTATCGATTGCCATCTACACCGTTATTCGCTCTTTCATCTAAATTTTTTTCTCGTTGTTGTGCTGCGGAGACTCGTACTTCTTTGGACTTGTGGCATCAATGTTTGGGTCATCCATGTAGCTCAATACTAAAGAAAGCTTTAAATGATTGTAATGTTTCCATTCATGGCAATAAGGAACTTAGTAATTGTGTTGCGTGTCATCTTGGAAAAGAACATAATTTATTATTTTCTCTGTCTCACACGGTGTATAATTCTCCCCTTGAGCTTGTTGTTACGGATGTATGGGGGCCAGCTCCAATGATTTCAAATGGGTATCGTTATTATGTTGCCTTTACAGATGCTTATACTCGGTACACTTAGGTTTATTTTCTTAAAAATAATTCAGATGTCTTGGCTGCCTTTATGAGTTTTCATAGTCAGGGTGAAAGGCTTCTTGGTTGTAAGTTAAAAACCCTTCAATCTGATAATGGAGGAGAATTTAAGGCACTTAATTCTTATACTCAGCAGCATGGCATTCTTCATCAGTTCTCTTGCTCCCATACGTCGACTCAGAATGGATTGGTTGAACGCAAGCATAGACACATTGTTGACACTGGTCTTGTTCTACTTGCTCATGCCTTTATGCCTCTATCGTATTAGTACGATGCCTTCAGTAGTGCTGTATTTTTGATCAATCGGTTGCCATCTGCACCTCTCGGTAATATTTCACCTTATGAAAAACTATTTGTTCGAAAACCTGATTATACTTTTCTTCGTGTTTTTGGCTGTTTCTATTTTCCAAACCTTAGACCATATAACTCCCACAAATTAGACTTTCGATCGACCTCCTGTACATTTCTTGGATACTCTCTCATTCACAAAGGCTATAAATGCTTAACCCCTGATGGTAAAACAATCATATCACGCAATGTAACCTTTTCAGAAAATGAATTTCCCTTTAAAAAAAATCTGCCACCTCTGTCACCTATATATTACTCTACACCCATGTTCCCTTTACCACCACCTACTCTTAATCCTTTTCCCAGTACCCCTTTACAACCCCCACACGTTATTCACCCCTCATTATCTCCTACACACAACCCTTCATCCCACATACATTCTCCTATCTCTATGGGTCACACCACAACACCACCTACCGATATTCCTACTCCTATGGACCCCATCACAACACCACCCAACAATCTTCCCACTCTTATGGATCCCACCACAACACCATCCACCAATTTCACGTCTCATTTATGCCCCTTATCTTCACCTACACCATCTGCAGCTATCACTAATCCCAAGTCTTAGTCATCTTTATTACCCCAACCCAGTTTTAATCAACATCTCATGCTCACTCGTAGTAAAGCAGATATCTTCAAACCAAAAACATACCTTACGGAGGCAATCGATTCTTCCATTGATATCCCTATTGACATACATGTTGCCATGAGATTTCCACACTGGCAGGCAACAGTTCATGATGAGTTAAGTTCTTTGATGGCAAATGAGACTTGGACTTTATGCGTTCTACCACCTAACAAGCGAGCAGTGGGTTGTAAATGGTTATTTAAAACCAAAAAAAAGTCAGATGGCTCTATTGATCGGTACAAGGCTCGATTGATGGCAAAAGGTTTCTCACAACAAGCTGAATCAGATATTGTCAAAACCTTTAGTCCAGTTGTTCGCCCGACTACCATTCGTACTGTTTTAACTTTAGCAGTGATGAATAATTGGCCCTTAAGACAATTAGATATAAATAATGCTTTTCTTAAGGGTTCCCTTGATGAAGAGATTTATATGACTCAACCACCGGGTTTTGAAATTTTTGATGACAATGGTACTCAACTCGTTTACAAATTAAAGAACGTCATAAATAGGTTACATCAAGCTCCCAGAGTATGGTTCAATACTCTTCGTAGTTTTCTTATTGGTAAACTTGGTTTTCAGCCCTCCAAGACTGATTCATCCTTGTTTGTTCGGCTCTCTTCTTGTTCAAAACTATATCTTATGGCCTATGTTGATGACATCGTTATTACGGGAAGTTCTCCTAGTGAAATTTCTAATGTTGTGCAACAGTTGCATGCTGAGTTCTTCTTAAAGGATCTTGGTAATCTCAATTTCTTTCTTGGCCTCGAAGTTACTCGTAATTCTTCGGGTCTTGTCCTAACACAACACAAGTTCATCACTGATTTACTATCTACAGCCGGACTTCTTGGTGCTTCTCCTGCTCCAACACCTATGGTTGAAAGTCCCTTGCTATTTTCCACTGATGGGTCACCATTTCCCGATGGACACCTTTACCGAAGTATTGTTGGCTCACTTCAGTATATCTACCTCACTCGTCCTGATCTTTGTTATTGTGTCAACAAACTTAGCCAATATATGAACAATCTGTTGGATACACATTAGAAAGCTGTAAAACGTGTTCTTCGGTATCTCATTGGCACTTTTCATCATGGTCTATGTATCACACCGGGTGACCCTGTTTTGGTTGCCTTTTTTGACGTCGATTGGGCTTCTTCGATTGAAGATAGACGTTCTACATCGGGTTTTTGCATTTTCTTTGGGTCAACCCCCGTGGCATGGTCTGCAAAGAAGCAATCAGTTGTATCTCGATCGTCTTCTGAAGTAGAATACCGTAGTCTTGCTAATTGTGTGTCTGAACTTATTGGCTTGCAACATCTTCTTGAAGAACTTGGAGTAAAGACTTCCCATACACCCATTGTTTGGTGTGATAACTCAGCTACGGTTTCAGTTGCTGCTAATCCTACACATCATGCTAGAATGAAGCACGTAGGTATTGATCTACACTTTGTTCGTGAAAAAGTTCTTGCTAGTCAATTAAGCGTAAATTATGTTCCCTCAGCAGATCAACTAGCTGATATCTTTACAAAGCCAATATCACCTCGC
This sequence comes from Gossypium raimondii, assembly GCF_025698545.1. Taxonomy (NCBI): domain Eukaryota; kingdom Viridiplantae; phylum Streptophyta; class Magnoliopsida; order Malvales; family Malvaceae; genus Gossypium; species Gossypium raimondii. The sequence goes on along the minus strand of NC_068568.1, from coordinate 40,093,026 downwards.
AATTTTTCTCATTTTAGAAATCGGCTATGTCTTGTTGACTCCACAAATTTTGTAACATAGAAAAGAAGAAGACGGGAGAATGTCAAATATTATACTGCAACAGAATTTCTCAATACCATGAAATTTCTGCATCATCAAAAGATCAACATGTGTGATTTTATCTCAACCAACTCAATGAGCTGTCATCAGCACATTTCTTAACAACCTTTGTCAATGATTTGTTGACACGTATCATGGTTTCTCTCTACTATCTTCATGTATAAATCCATTACTGTTTGTAATGTTTGTGATATGAAAAATACACAAAAGAATCATATTATCAGTCATCATCTTTATTCTTATTATGTCATTCTAATTTTCTAACTGACACAATAAGACCAAAAATACCACAAAACACAGAAATTCAATAACAGAAACAACACTATATCAAGGATTAAAAAGAAAAAGACCTTGAAATTAAAATATATTAGATATTTCCAAAACATAGCAACATAAAGTTGCTCAACTTCAAACATTCAGAATAATGAATTAAAACTTATTCTTAAGGCTTTCAAACAGGCCACAGATTTCCCCCTAACCGCAAAATAGAAAGAAAAATAAAAGATTTAAGAATGGGCAGGCTCAACTAAGAAATTTACCATTCGGTTTAACAGATTTAGGCCTAATACAGTTTCTTTGCAGTTAACTTTAATGGATAAGTTTAATGGATCAGAGCATTTACCTTCAACAGTAAGGGTAATCAAACAAGGAATTGAGCTACTCAAAATTTCGGAGCTGAACCGTAGGCGCAAACCTGATGCATCATCTTGATTAGGAGCAATGGGCATATCAATAGATACAAGACAAAGATTTGCATTGCCAAGCTCTCACATATTGCAAGAATTTTGTCTTCCATTGACAAACTATCTCCAGATTCCTTGTTTAGCTCCTCGATGTGGTCAGTGAATGTGCAACTGTCATAGATAAGCCAAGAAAATCCAGTTAAGAACAATCTGGGATATGATAATTGAAAAACAAAAGAAACAATAATAGTACAAAGTTTGAAAAGATGATTGCTAAGCTCTCGATTGAAATAAGTCGTAAATACAAATAAAATTCAACTCCACTAAGATGTGACAAACCTCCTTGAGTATTCGAACATCCCTGGGAGACGGGATTCTTTATCAGTGAAAGCTTCAACATCCATCTGCAGTGGCTTTAAGAAATATCCAATATTGGGCCGCAACTTAACTGGAAGCTTCTCACCATCGTAAAATAAAGCTAGCTTCAAAGGCAATAGATGATGATGAAAATAAACTTGAATAATCCTTCTTGTTGTCTGACCTGGTTCTAAAGAAGCAATCTCTTCCATTGGAACAAGTGTTGGCACATTATCAGATGAGGCTCTGTTAGACTCCACATTGACCAACTTTATTCCCGATATGGTCTATGATGAACAGTTCCTAAAAGAAACTTCTATGCAGACAAGTAGATGCGATATGCTTGATATTTCTGATGAAAAAGAATAATCAACCTTCAAATCATTTCTATTTGCAGGCTCCAAGAGAGAATAGCTTTTTGGTTTTATCTGCTTTCCAACATCCCCAATAGATATTCTTGACAAAGATTTACGGACTTGACTTTGCTCCAACGTGCCTGGGTTTGATGAACCAGGTTGTTCCTCCAACCATGACTAGAGCTCGATTTGACATTAATTCCCCTAGATTAGCAGGAGAAGAATGAAAAACTCCACTCTGATTTTCAGAAGCATTTCCATTGTCGGAAATCTGAAGCAACAGGTCTGCATTATCATTGCCTTCACTTGATTCACCATCATCACCATGGCCACTGCTTCTCGAGCCAGAGAAAGAGTGCTGTGAACCACAATCTGAAGCACTTTCGTTGTCTGAAGGATCAGATGATGTGCCATGATCATCTGTCCCACTAAAATCTGCTGCCTCCTTCATAATTATACGTATTCCTTCAGGCTCATTAATGTCATCAAGGAGCAAACTGCAGGGCTTTGGAAGAGGTTCGTACCCGGGAGCAGTATGAAGAACCATATGTGAGAGAGACCCAGGTAGATAAAATCGGTAATTAATTGATTCAGTTTTCACTTCTCTTGTTTGTTTCCTAAATATGCAGTTCACAACTATGTGTAGGTCTTTTTCAGGAAGACAATACACTCCTTGTGACCCTTGAGATCCGTGACCGAGCTTGTTTCCTAAATATGCAGTTCACAACTATGTGTAGGTCTTTTTCAGGAAGACTATACACTCCTTGTGACCCTTGAGAGATGAAATTGTATGATAAAAGTTTCTTTAGGAAACAAGCTCGGTCACGGACATCATAGTTCGAATCACATTCAGCCAGTTCAACCAAATATCTGAAAACTTTCTTGAATGTCGACAGACCTTCTCCTGTAGCACCTGATAGAACCTGCAAGTACAAACAAACAGAAAGTACAGGCTTTTTCTCTGAACATTAACAACAAGCAAGCGAAAGAAAAAGAACTACTGATAAACTACAAAACTTAAAATGAATTAAAGATGACATGCAACAGCAAGAGTTTTCGAGATTTATTTATTTTACTTTTTTTTAATATGATATGGCTACTTGCTGCAACTAATCCTGACTGACAACCTCCATCCCATTTCATAAGTAAAACAGATTATTGGAGGAAGGCCAAATATCTTTTCCCAGAAATATTTGTCCAAAGCTAGGCTAGAATTGATCAAGAATATTATAGCTCTTGGAAATACCTTAGTCACTGTACTAAGAATTTGAAGCTTTGTTTCCAACGCTTCTGAAGTAAAGCACCATGCAAGATACTTCAGCACCGTGGTTAACATCCTAGGAATTATCTCCCCCAAAGAGCTGTATTCTCCCACCATCCAAATAATCATTGCACGAACTGAAGGCACCTTGATTGAATCCAGACTACGGACTAACTGAATTATAACCTTTAAATAAAAAATAAGATGTTGGTTATCAGCCAATTAATATGAAAACACAGCAGGAATGAAAATAATTTAAAGATTCTGCCAAAATAAACAGAGAGGTATGCAAAAAACGCATAGCTAAAGCTGAATGAAATAAGCAAGAGAGAGATACCTTCTCATGAATTGGTGGGTCTTGCTTTATGATTGATTTTATAGAGATAATTGCCTGAACCAAAACATCTGCTTCTTGATATCTAGACCCTAAATCTTTAGTCAAGAGCTCTGCAAAATTTGGTATCACTTCAGAAAACAAGAATTCTCTGAATGTTACCAGACAACAAGAAGTAGGAAAAGAGGAATAAACCCTGTATAGTCAGAGTTAACAGCCCATCTGCGCATATATGTGCCATTTTTGGAAGTTGTCGTGCGCATATACCAATTGCAGCAACAGTAGCAGCAGCAAATCGCCTGTCTGGATCTCTAATATAATCCTAACAACATACCATAATATAAGCATCAATTCATGCGATCAAGGATCAGCATACTTGATAGGGGGTTTGCGCGCGGACCAAGATCAAGTTGCCAAGTCACAGGAAATTCCTACGAAAACCCTAAACGAACAGATCTGAAAATCAAAACAAAGAATAAGATTAAAACGAATCAGATCTGAAATTAAAAATCCCCAAATGAGCAAAGAATCAAATTGAGAATAGAAATAAGTGTTAATAAGGGTTCTTGAAACCCTAAAGGAGATTGCGATTCTGCCCAATTAAACACCAAGATAGTTTTCCCCAAATTTCGGCAATCTAATTTCACCCAAAAAGAGTATGGATGAATCGGCAAGAACCCTAGAAATTGGGGATTTGTTGGCTGATTCTTTAAGATAGAAAAAAGACTGGAAACACAATAAGAAAAGCAAATAAATTAGATAAAGATTCGGTACAAACAGAAATAAAGAAAGAATTGACAGCAAGAAATTAAAAGATAAGTCCTAAGAAGCCTTGAAATCCCGAAAGATCTCACAACTCCCTTCAAACGGCTCTAATCTTCCCTCCAAAGAATATCAATGGCAAGAAGAAGGTTGAAGATGGCTCCACAATCAAAAGATTGTTAAAACAACTTCTAAAGAAAACTCAAGAGAAAATTCTTGGAGAACTCAAAGAGAATTTTCACTCAAATCAAATCTGAAATTTTCAATGTAATTGTAATGTAATGTAGGGTGGTGGCCAAGCCATATAAATAGGCCTTTCAAATGTTTTCCTAATCTAATTAGAAAACTAAAACTAAAACTAAAAAAACTCCTAATTATTTTAATATGGAAATTCGCCAATGGTCTTTTATTTGGGACTCTTGACCTGAATATAAAAATTTAAACTAAGTAAAATAAATAAATAAATAAATAAAACTTTACAACTTGGGCCACATTGACAATTTGGCACGATTTTCAACTAAGTATGGGTGGATTTCTTGATTGGGCTTGGAATCTTCTTATTAGGCCTTGCCTCAAGAATTTGGGCTTGTGATCCATCTCCTACCAAATTGAATCGTTGATGCTCGAATCGGAGATCCAATGCGCTTTGGTGCAAGATTTGGTTTCTTGGACCAAGATTCCCAATATTTGAAATCTTGATTTTCCTTTCTTTTGTGTACGCATCTAAGGCCTTGCTAACAAACTCCTGAATGGTCCCATTTAGTTTGGAACACATTTGTCGGGCCTTTGATCTCGTATCATTTCCCTTCCTCAAAAAGATTCGACCTCGAATCAAAAATCAAATGGGGACAAGTCACCACATTAAAAGTAGAACTTACATTGTACTCACCGGTAGATCAATTTTATAGGCATTATCGTTGATCCTCTCGAGTACTTGGAAAGGCCCATCGCCCTTGGGTCCAACTTGGTCTTTCTTCTTGCAGAAATCGTTCTTTCCTCATATGGACCCAAACCCAATCTCCGGGTTCTAGGACAACCCGCTTATGCCTTGTTTGCTTTGTTGGTGTTGGCATCATTTGTTTTGGCTATTCGTTGCCTAGCTCGCTCATGTAAGGATTTCACCAACTCGACTTTCTGCTCACCATCTAAATTAACAATGTGTTCAAGTGGTAATGGCGCAAGATCAAGTAATCGTTAGTGGGTTAAAACCATAAACAAGTTCAAATGGAGAATAACCAGTTGTAGAATGAATAGATCTATTATATGCAAATTCAACAAGCGGTAGGCATTCTTCCCAATTTCTAATGTTCTTTCCCACAACAGATCGTAATAAAGTCCCTAAGATCCGATTAACTACTTGGTTTGGCCATCAGTTTGGGGGTGACATGTAGTGGAATAAAGTAATTTAGTACCAAGCTTACCCCACAATACCTTTCAAAAGTGGCTAAGAAATTTGACATCTCTGTCAGAAACAATTGTTTTAGGGATGCCATGAAGTCTTACCACCTCTTTAAATAATAAGTCGCCACATGTAGCATCATCTGCTTTTGTGACCGAAATAAAATGTGCCATCTTTGAGAACACATCAACAACAACAAATATACTATCTCTTCCTTTCTTATTTCGAGGCAAACCTAGAATAAAATCCATGGATAAATCTACCCAAGGTGAAGTAGGAATCGGTAAAGGAGTGTAAAGGCCATGAGGCATTACCTTAGATTTTGCTTGTTTGCATGTAATGCACTTGGAACATACCTTTTCGACATCCTTTTTCATATGTGGCCAATGGAAGTGTTCTTGCAAGATATCCAGTGTTTTGGCCACTCCAAAATGTCCTATTAAACCCCACTATGGGCCTCATGAATCAATAAGTCTCTCATGGAACACTTTGGTATGCATAACTTTGTTCATACGAAAAAGAAAGCCATCTACAAGATAAAATTTATCGAAAGCAAGATGTCCACAATTCTTATAGATATGGCGAAATCAGCATCATCATCATATAGTTCCTTAATATGTTCGAACCCTAAGACTTTAGCATTCAATGTAGTTATTAAAGTATATCGTCTAGACAAAGCATCTACAACTACATTATCTTTACTTGTTTTATATTGTATCACATAAGGGAATGTTTCAATGAATTCTACCCATCGAGCATGTCTTTTACTCAACTTACCTTGTCCCTTTAACCATTTAAGAGATTCGTGATCTGTGTGTATGACAAACTCATTAGGCAGCAAATAATGTTGCCATACTTGAAGTGCACGAACTAATGCTAATAGTTCTTTGTCATAAGTCGAGTAGTTTAACTGCACCATTCAATTTCTCACTAAAATAAGCAATAGGTTGCTTATCTTGCATTAAAACAAATACCAATTCCAATTCTCAAGCATCACACTCAAGTTCAAAAGTTTTAGCAAAATCGTAATTTAAGCAAAGGAGCGAACATAACTTAGCTTTTAGAGTTTGAAAGGCCTTTTCTTGGGTTTCACCCCATTTGAAACCCATCGATTTCTTTATAACCTCTGTCAATGGGGCAACAATAGTAGAGAAATCTTTCACAAATCGCCTATAAAAACTAGCTAAACCATGGAAAGATCTCACCTCGATTCTCGATTTAGGAGTCACCACTCCTTAATTGCCTTGACTTTGTCCTCGTCGACATGAATACCTTGAGCACTAACTATGAAACCTAAGAATATTAGTTTATCACAATGAATGTGCATTTATCAAGGTTGGCAAATAATTTTTCAGTTAGAGAATATCCAAAACGGTCCTAACATGGAAAACATGATCATCTAATGACTTGGAGTAAATTAAAATATCATCAAAGTAAACTACTACAAATTTACCCAAGTGAAGCCTTAAAACATGATTCATTAATCTCATAAATGTACTAGGTGCATTAGTAAGGCGAAAGGCATAACTAACCATTCATACAATCCAAATTTTGTTTTAAAAGTCATTTTCCATTCATCCCCGCCTCATTCAATTTGATGATAACCGCTTTTTAAATCAATTTTTGTAAATATTATTGAACCATGTAATTCATCAAGCATATCATCAAGTTTAGGGATTGGGTGTCGATACTTTACCGTTATCTTGTTGATTGGGCGACAATCAACACACATACGAAACGTACCATCTTTCTTTGGCACTAATAAGACAGGAACAGCACAAGGACTTAGGCTCTCACGAATGTACCATTTGTCTAGTAATTCCTCAACTTGCCTTTGCAATTCCTTTGTCTCCTCAGGATTGCATCTATAGGCTGGTCGATTTGGGATTGAAGCTCCGGTACTAAGTCAATTTGATGTTCTATCCTCGTAAAGGTGGTAAACCTTTAGGGCCTCACTAAAACATCCTCATAATCCCGCAAAGAGATTGAAACACACTAGGCAAATTTTCGTTAATGTTAGATAAAGATAAATAATTTTGCCTAAACCTCACAAGGATACAAGGTCATTTATTAAGTAGGGCTCTCTTCACATCTTTTTGTTGCCAAAATATTTTTTCCGCTCATTTTACCACTAGAGGATTCACTCACCTTTGGGCTTTTTAAATTTTGACTTTTCCACTACTATTAGCCTCTTTTCTCTCTGTCTTTTGTACTTGCTCTTTCTCCTTACCCCTCACAAAATTTTATCATCCTCAATTGATCTTTATATACATCAAGAGGATTTAAAGGAGCAAAAGTGAATTTCTTACCTTTAAATACAAGGGAGTATCGATTAAGTTTACCTTGGTGTGTAACATCGCGATCAAATTGCCAAGGTCGTCCAAGGAGCAAATATGCCGCATGCATTGGGACTACATCACACCATACTTCATCCTTATAATTGCCGAGTTTAAAAGTGACCAAGGACTGTTTCGTAACTTTAACTTCGGAACATTCATTAAGCCACTGAAGGTGATATGGCTTAGGGTGTTTGGTGCAAGGCAACTTTAAAAAATCAACCAAATAGCTACTCACCACATTTGAGCAACTACCACTATCAATAATGAGTGAACATAAGTTACCTTTAATAAAACACCGAGAATGGAAAATATTGGCCCTTTGGCTATCATCATCTTTCATCTGAATGTTAAGGGTTCGACGAACTACAAGGCATTGAAAATCAGAAAGTCCCTTCTCGGGTGGTTCAACCAACTCTTCGCCATTATCACCGCATCAACAAGTTCGCATATCTGGATCTGCTTTTATCGTAGTCGGAAGTATACTCACCATTATCTTTTAGAAGAAGGAATCTCGTGTTAGTGCATTCCCTACTATAATGACCACGCCCTTTGCACTTAAAACATTCAACCTCACGAGTCCTCTTCACACTCGAATCACCTAAATTGGGCTGCTTAAAAGGTGTTTGCGTTTTAGCAGAAGCCCCTTTTTTCCAATCTGACTGCTTGTTACTCAAAGAAGACTTATTAGTAACAAAAGGTGGTTTTGAACTCTTAAAATCAAAATTGGAATTGTTACCTCGGTAATATTGTGAAGTAGAGAATGACCCAAACCTTTGTTCCTTTAATTGTTGCTCGATCTCAATGGCTTTGTGAACTGCTTCTTCCAAATCAATATAAGTTTGTAGCCTCAATGTATTAGCTATCGGCCTGTTCAAACCATCAATGAATCGAACCATAGTTGTTTCTTCATCCTCCTCTACGTTAGCTCACTGAATGAGCATCTCCATCTCTTTAAAATATTCATCCACCGTCCTACTACCTTGGATAAGTCTTCTCAGCTTTGTTTTAATTTCTCTATAGTAGTGAGGTGGAATAAACCTTTTACGTATAATTTGTTTCAACTCATCCCATGTCGAAATCTCACCTTCATAATTCCGATGGCGGTTTACCCCAAGTTGAGTCCACCAACTTAATGCATAATCAGAAAATTCCAGTGTTGCTAACGCTACCTTTTCATCATCCGGACATTTATAATACCGAAACATAAGTTCAATCTTAGATTCCCATTCACAATAAGCGTCAGGATCATTTTTACCACGAAATTGGGGAATTGTGAATTTCGGTTTTGCCAAAGAAGGTTGCCCACGATCATGAAAATCATCATCCATTCTAGTGACACGTCGAGGGCCGCGCCTCTGGGGTTGGTTATCCCTATCTTCTTTGATTGGATCTCGATATTGAGGTTCTTGATTCAATCGTACCTCATTGATGGTAGCAGTCAAAGCTCGAAGAGCAGCAGCCTGTTCATCCAACTGTTGTTGGAATTTTTTAAATATGTCACCATTATTATCACCTGTAGACATTTTTTTTAAAACATGCAAAACACTCAACACTCAAAAATAAAAGTTATCAAACCTCACCGTTAATCACTCAAAAGGAAAATTTAAATTTTCAATGAGCTAGAATTCAGTCTTGTGAGTCCTTTAGGAGAGTTTATCTCAATCAATTAGATAGTGGCTGAACCGATCTACCAAAGAATCCTAATTTGCACTAGGATGCCAAAAACTGACGAGACACCAATTGATTCGTGTTGCACCGAGGAAGAAGTTGTGCACACGTGTAAATCCTACTAACACAAGAAACAAGAAGGTGTTAGATAACGTAACGGAAGAATAAAAGCAAACAAATGAAAACCTACCGCTAAGAATCAATAAAAATTGCTGAAAACAGAAAACCCGAAAAACTGCGGAGTAACTTGACAACTTCGTTCGAGGTGTTCCCAATCTCTAAAAATAACGAAATTAAATCTGGAATGTCCTTAAATATTGAATTTTTGATCTGGAAATTTTGGGCACCAAATTCAACCCGCTGAATCTTTTTTTAAATTTTTATTGAATTTCATCTTTTTTTTATTTTTGACTTTTTTGACTGATTTTTTTTGCGGGAATAATTTTTTTATATTCAATCACAGTGCCACAAATATGTATGTAAAATTTCAGATCAATCGGACAACGTTTACCCACTCAAATGAATTTTTTTAAACAATTTTTCTGGGTAAAACTGCTGTTTTTGCTTTAAAAAATAGAGATCAGTTTAGAAATCACCTAAGAACACCCAAAACGCCCAAAATCTGATACCAAATGATAGGGAGTTTGCTCGCGGACCAAGATCGAGTTGCCAAGTCACGGGAAACTCCTACGAAAACCCTAAACGAGCAGATCTGAAAATCAAAACAAAGAATAAGATTAAAACGAATCAGATCTGAAATTAAAAATCCCCAAATGAGCAAAGAATCAAATTGAGAATAGAAATAAGTGTTAATAAGGGTTCTTGAAACCCTAAAGGAGATTGCGATTCTGCCCAATTAAACACCAAGATAGTTTTCCCCAAATTTCGGCAATCTAATTTCACCCAAAAAGAGTATGGATGAATCGGCAAGAACCCTAGAAATTGGGGATTTGTTGGCTGATTCTTTAAGATAGAAAAAAGACTGGAAACACAATAAGAAAAGCAAATAAATTAGATAAAGATTCAGCACAAGCAGAAATAAAGAAAGAATTGACAGCAAGAAATTAAAAGATAAGTCCTAAGAAGCCTTGAAATCCCGAAAGATCTCACAACTCCCTTCAAACGGCTCTAATCTTCCCTCCAAAGAATATCAATGGCAAGAAGAAGGTTGAAGATGGCTCCCACAATCAAAAAGATTGTTAAAACAACTTCTAAAGAAAACTCAAGAGAAAATTCTTGGAGAACTCAAAGAGAATTTTCACTCAAATCAAATCTGAAATTTTCAATGTAATTGTAATGTAATGTAGGGTGGCTGGCCAAGCCATATAAATAGGCCTTTCAAATGTTTTCCTAATCTAATTAGAAAACTAAAACTAAAACTAAAAAAAAACTCCTAATTATTTTAATATGGAAATTCGGCCAATGGTCTTTTATTTGGGACTCTTGGACTGAATATAAAAATTTAAACTAAGTAAAATAAATAAATAAATAAATAAAACTTTACAACTTGGGCCACATTGACAATTTGGCCTGATTTTCAACTAAGTATGGGTGGATTTCTTGATTGGGCTTGGAATCTTCTTATTAGGCCTTGCCCTCAAGAATTTGGGCTTGTGATCCGTCTCCTACCGAAATTGAATCGTTGATGCTCGTAACGGAGATCCAATGCGCTTTGGCTGCAAGATTTGGTTTCTTGGACCAAGATTCCCAATATTTGAAATCTTGATTTTCCCTTTTTTTTGTGTACGCATCTAAGGCCTTGCTAACAAACTCCTGAATGGTCCCATTTAGTTTGGAACACATTTGTCGGGCCTTTGATCTCGTATCAATACTTGTATAACAATGCAATTTCAACTGGTCAGTTGACCTCAATTATTTCTTTTGTGCCAAAGACTAGGAAATGACTTAGTGTAAGATACTCAAAAGTGGCGAAGAAAGGATTATTATTATTATTATTATTTTGAATTCCATTCTGTCCATATCACTTCTTTCTTCCTAACATAACACAAGGACTGAGAATTACTCTTTTTTCCAGATCTCTAAGGTTGGCTTGGCAGTGCAAGGATTGAGACCTTGAAGAGCCAAGCACCAAATGTACAGTTGAAACGGTCAGGTTAAGCACCTTTGGTAACTCACGTGAGCTCAAACGGAACCACACCCCCTTTCAAGAGAATCTGAACAGTCCAAAAAGAAATAACTCTATATTCCATTGACCGAAAAATTGTTTAATGGCATTCAGTTTCAGTTATTTTGGTCTGGCTTTTGCCAGAGGAAACATAATTTAAATGATATAGCATCACATCAGATCCAGTAATCAGAAGAAAATTCCCTAAACAAAATGATTTGCATAGGATGAAAATGGCCCAAAAATACCATCCTCTCCAATACCGGTGACTGCAATAGTACCTTTTTTCTTAGAACATATGGATGCAAAGGAAATTCATTATGGTATACCATACAGAAGTTTTAATGTGACTTCTATTTCTACTATCTTGCATTTCTACATATTGCAAATATCAACAATGATAAGGAATTCCTTATGAAGACAGCAATACCTGAAACTCTTTGAAAATAGAAGAAATGGACGAGTCTATCGCAATGGATGAAAGTATCTCAAGCTTCAAGGCTTTGACTTGATATGAATCAGAAGAATAAACGAAGAAGTCCTCATGGTATGGAGCAAAGAGAGATGGCATTGCTTTAGCAAATACTTGAATGTTGCAAAGGACCTACTCATTCAAATCAACATAACCATTTCTTACCATCTCCAGCAATCAACTTGAAACATAAACTAGGCAGATAACCCAAATCTAAAATTGGTTTTGCCAAATGAAATAACATAACTGTATGAATTCCAGAACAGTAAACATATTGAATTTCAATTACAAGAGAATAAATATGTTATAATGTGCAGCCAGCTTCAGAATGGACTAAGCAAGACTAAACTATAATATTCTACTGCAGAATATTTGCTCTAGAATATTATAAATCTAACTGTACTAGCTAATCTACACTTAAACATAATTTTCCGCAAGCGTCTTGGGAGAAACTCATATACTTAACACAATTTCACTTCTGTGTCTAAAATAATAATAAGGTTAGTTATCTCTTGGTACTTTCATGTTAGGAATTCAAAAAAAGAAACAAAACTATTAAATCACATTTCACTTCCGAGTAAGATAACACAAATTTTATTACATTTATGCCTCTAAACTTTAGCGAGCAAAAACTGCTTACCACCTCAAAACAAAACTTTTCTGGTCAGAATTCTGGTGCAATTCATAAAAAGTAAAAGTCAAGTACTAAAATTGATAGCTCCTCGAAATGATGACAAGTAAACAGAGAACAATGCAAAATCTTAAATGCTGTTAAAATAGAAAACTTTGCAATGAATAATTGCATTACATAAACATACATGGGTACATAGATGTACACCCATGTTACATAGTTTGTATGCACAAGTGAAAAACATAGCATGATGGCATAATATAAATGCATGAGATAGAAGAAATAAGTATTGTAAATGCCCAAATTTGACCGGGCTTACAACCCAAGCCCAAATCTAGCCCATGGCCCAAAACAAAAATAAACCCTAGCCCACAAAAAAACTAAACGCATTTCAGCCAAGAAAAAATCTAGGTGTGCCGCACCTAGGTCTTCAAGCCTCTGCTCACATGCCTCTCACCTCCCCAAGATGCCCCAGCCCTTCCATGGCTCGCCTATCGCCTCATCCACATGCTCTGACACCACTAGAGGTGTTCATGGGCCGACCCGGGTTCGGGCCGGGCCCATAAAAAATTTTGACCTTCATATTATGCCCCGGCCCGGCCCGGCCCAAAAAATGGGCTTGAAATTTTGTCCAAGCCCGGCTCGGGAAAAAATTCTTAGGCCCAAGCCCGGCCCGGCCCGTTTTAAAAAAATAAACACTAATTTTTTAAAAAAAATTTAAAAAAAAATTAAAATTTAAAAAATATAAAAATATATTTTTTATTATATATTCAGTAGGCCCAGCCAAATAAGTCGATGCAGGCCTGGCCCATTTTTAAACAGGCCTCATTTTTTGCCCAAACCCATATTTCGGCCTATATTTTACCCGAACCTCCCATATTTCAGGCGGGCCGTCAAGGGCCGAAATGCCTACCATGAACACCTCTAGACACCACCTGCAAAGAGCAATAAACACGCAGCAGAAAGAAAAAAAATGTAAAAAAAAAACAAAACAGAGATTAAAGCGTTTGTAATCGGGTTATAAAAGCCCCAAGCACTGCTTATATTTTTTCTTCTTCGATTTTCTTTGTAAAAAAACATAACAGAGATTAGAAATAAAAAAGAAGAACAAAAAAGGTTGTTGTTTTTCATCTTTTTCTTTCGATTCGTTTATTATTTTATTTATCTTTTTTTACAAATCTTTTTTTAAAAAAAACTATTAATAAAAGAAGAAAAAGAGAAGGGAAGAAACTTACCTAGGGCCGCATGCAAGGTCCATCGCCGGAACCGTCTCGGTCAGTGAAATCGGGACCAAAGGGAGGCCATGGGGTTGCAGTAGAACAGACCAAAGATAACAAATGTTTCCTCGAAGAGCTATCAATCCTATCTCCCTGAAGTTGCAGTGGAGCGGATTAAAACCACAGATCTTATCTCCCTAAGCAGTAGTGGAGCAGACAAAAGAAACCAATCCTATCTCTCTGAAGTTGCAGTAGAGCGGATTAAAACCACAAGTCCCATCCCCATGGATTTACAGCAGAGTAGATGGAAGTCATATCTCTCTAAATATGCCGCGAAGTGGATCAAAGCAAGAAAATACGGTGGACTGAAGTGAAGCTACTTGAAGAAGAGAAGCATCAAAAGAAGTCAAGATCCTGCAAGACCCGGCAAATTTGGCATTTTGAAAGTCTTTGCTTCATTCTCGTTACACGACAATAAGCAAAGAGGGCAACAGAATGCCTAAATTTGACCAAGCTTACAACCCAAGCCCAAATCTAGCCCATGGCCCAAAACAAAAATAAACCCTAGCCCACAAAAAACTAAACGCATTTCAAATTAAGAAAAACCTAGGTGCACCGCACCTAGGTCTTCAAGCTCTCTCTCTGTCGCGCCACCCTCCCCAAGACGCCTTTACCCTTTGCGCCTGGCTCGCTTATCGCCTCATCCGCATGCTCGACACCACCGCAAAGAGCAATAAACACGCAGAGAGAGAAAAAACAATGTAAAAAAATAAAACAGAGATTAAAGTATTTGTAATCGGGTTATAAAGCCCCAAGCTAATCGCTTATATTTTTCTTCTTCGATTTTCTTTGTAAAAAACATAACAGATTAGAAATAAAAAGGAGAACAAAAAGGTTGCTGTTTTTCATCTTTTTCTTTCGATTCGTTTATTCATTTTATTTATCTTTTTTTACAAATCTTTTTTTTAAAAAAACTATTAATAAAAGAAGAAAAAGAGAAGGGAAGAAACTTACCTAGGGCAGCATGCAAGGTCCATCGCCGGAACCGTCTCGGTCGGTGAAATCGGGACCAAAGGGAGGCCATGGGGGTTTCTCTTCTTTCGGCTTTCGAGCCCAGAAGCTTCGGCCTGCAAATGGCCTTTAAATCGGGTAAAAGACCCGACCTTTGCGTTGCTCCGATCATCAATGACGGTGAGGGGCACGGCGGCACCGGTGACGGCCCTATTGGCCGGATTTGAGGTTGTTAGAGAGAGTGTTTCAAAGCTCTCTGAATTTTTTTAAAAGTGGCTTTAAACTGATTTTTTTTGTTTTCTTTAGAGTATTTATATTAGGTATAAAACGACGTCGTTTTGAGTCTTAGCATCAGTGGCCAAAACGGCGTCGTTTAGCTTTTGGACCCGAAGACTCGACCCGCCTACATGGGATCTGCGCATTTTCTGATGCGAGGGATATTTATGATGCAATCCTTCCACTTTGAAAGATGGCGCAATCTGATCCTTTCTCATTTATTTTGAAATTGGGCCGCAAATTTTGCCTCTGTTTCAATTCGGTCCTTGGGTTATGTGTGACCCCTCAGTTAAAACGCTGCGTTTTTGGACTAGGGGAATATTGCTCTGTAGGTCCTTCGAACTTTGAGCGCGTTTCAAGTCCAGTCCCTTGCAACTCTTTTTTATATTTTGCGATTTTGACCCCAAAATTTGAATCTGGATGCGATTCGATCCTCGGCCTATTTAACCGAATTTTTTTATTTATTGTTTATTTTTATTTATTTTATATTTTATATTTTATATTTTATGTTCTTTTTAACAAAAATAAGTTATTGAATGTTTTCTTCAAGGTTATTTATTTATTTATTTTCAATCTTTGGTCAAAATTACATTATTTTTATTTATTTATTCATGATTTTTTTTCTTTTTAAAATTTGGCTTGTTTACTTTATTTCTATTATCATTGCAATTTTATTTATTTGTATTATCAAGATACTTTTCATATTTAGATTCCTTTGTAATACATTTATTTGTCATTATATTATTGTTATCTTTATTTGTTGCTTACATAAATTATTCATGCATGTTGACATTAAAACTTTTATATACCAAATATTTGTATTTTTATGCACATCATGCCACGGTTATTTAAATGCATGTTGTATAGCCATTTATGATTCCTTTTGTGTGTCAAATAATTCTATTAAAGGCATAATGAATTAAACGTTTTATTTCACTATTATTCCACTCAAATTCGTAACCAATTTCAAAATAAGGCAATGTTTCGCATTTTAGAAATTCGAGAAATTGTACCCTAACTTACTGGGTCTCAATTTTCTCGTTAAACCTAAAGAGAAAAATATCCTTTTAAATCCCCAAACGCATAAAATTTCAAAATAAAGGTCATGTTCTATAATTAGAAAATTCAAGAAATCGTGCCCTAACTTACTGAGCTTCGATTTTTCTCGTTGATTCTAAATAATTGAATATCCTTTTAAAATTGAAATAAATAAGGTTTAAAAAGTGAAATGCAAACTTACCCTCAAAATACGATGTGTTGTGTCCTAACTTACTAGATGTGACATCTTGTTACTTCGAGATAAGAAGGCATTTTTCCATTTTGATTTATTCGAGTAATTTTAAAATAACATACATAAAGAAGGATCGTATTTTTAAATTCTTTAAAGTTCTCAATTTTCGACACCAAGACATTAAGTAATCAACTAGGTACCAATTTTGGGCGTATCGAGGGTGCTAATCCTTCCTCGTGCGTAACTGACTCCCGAACCCGTTGTTCTGAATTTCGTAGACCAAAATCGTTTATTGCAAACAACCACTTTTCGAGGTGACCCGATCACACCTCATCAAAAAAGATTGGTGGCGACTCCCACATTCGATTTCATTTTTCAAAACCCAAGTCGACCCCGTTTTCTCCAAAAAAAATGGTGTCAACAGCTTGGCGACTCCACTGGGGACAGTCACGAGAGTTAAGCCGCGAGTTGATTACTTTTTTTCTTTTCGTCAAAAATTGAATATTTGGTTTAAATTTACGATTCTTTTTTTTGCATTTAATTCGTCTCTATTTCGGTTTTTATCATTGTGATTTGATTGCTATGGTTGTTTAAGCTTGGTATATTGCTGCATTGCATTGCATGACCTTGGGTCGCACCTTTTAAGTGGGAGTGAGAAGCTATTTCCTTCGTGAGGTCTTCACCTCCGTGCAGGATAGCGGACCGCTTTCGGGATACATCCGTACCTATGTCTTCGTGAGATTTTCATCTCCGTACAGTCATAGGGAAATGTATTCCCCTGAACCGAACTCGCTCCGTATAAGCCTATAATGAGTGAGGATCGAGGAATCTACTGGTTTGGGTACCTTCGCTTTAAAGCCGAACCACATATAATGAGCCTTAGGAGCCTACGCTAGGTAGGGCCACTTCAAACCCCTTGTGGTCATCCGAATAGGTGTTCTATTTATTCTTGCTTGCTTTTGCTTTGTACTAACCTATTTCCTTTTGTTTTGGTTATGACTGCATTGCATTTTCATCATAAAAAAGAGGTGTTGATTCACGTTCAGTTACTAAATAGAGAGCTTTTCATAAGAAAATGGGTTTCTTGATAAAGTGGATGACAATATGGTTGTCCGAATATGATCTAAGAAAACGTAATACGAGGAGGATGATGGTCTGATGAATGAGTACACGACTTTGCCTCGTTACCTAAAGATTCAAGCTGACGAGGACTATTCAAGGGCCGCTAGTACTAGCTTTCTTAAAGAATCCAATAAGGATCACGAGGATGAATAAGCAACGAGCTACGGCCCGGATCAAGCAAAAAAGAGATAGAAGAGACACCTTTTTTAGAAAATTGATGAGATTTGATTTTAACATCCGGATATGAAGAAAGGGATTGATACTTTCGCCTATGGAGGCAAAGCCGTATATATATCCACTTTATGTAAAGAGATTTATTTTCTAGTAAAGTTGTTCTAATAGAATTAAACCAAGAATCAATGTCTCTTTTTGCATTCATTCTATGCATTCGCATTACGTTGCATCATATGCATTAGATTTTCACAAAATGACCCTAATTAGGTAAAATTATTTCAGTTACCCTGGAAACCAACAAGAATCCACCAACCAAATATCACTACGGTACTCGATGTCAAACAAAAGAAATGCATCAGAGGTTAGAAAGGATGGAACAAATGCAAAAAGAAATGCAAGATGCAAGAACAATTGGATAAAATCCAATAAGACGCACAGGAATCCCAAAGAATTATGAGCCAACTGGCACAATTATTGGCTGATAAAGGAAAGAGCCCTGTAATTAATTCGGGAGTTGATCAGGAGAACCCTATTTATCCTCCAGGTTTTACCCCGACAAGCACCCAGGCGCAATTAGATATGTGCCCCCAAAGAGCACATGTCACTATCGGACCTCAATATCGGGCTAGCGCCTCAGTACCAATGCACTTTCAAGTAGGCTCGGGTTCTAATCCCAGGGACAACCCTACTAACCCTGTGGTCCCTGATCTCGATGACATGGCAAAAATGGAAAAAGTAAGAATGGACTTGCCAAAACAACTCGAAGACCGATGTAGATGGCTAGAGGAGAAATTTAGAGCCATGGAAAACACCGACTATCATTGTGGAGTTGATGCCAAGGATTTGAGCTTGGTCCCTGATTTAGTGCTCCCACCTAAGTTCAAGATGCCGGAGTTCGAAAAATATAACGGGACTAGTTGTCCTGAAGCTCATATCACTATGTTCTATCGAAAAATGACAGGATATGTTAATAATGGTCAACTGTTAATTCACTGATTTCAGGACAGTCTGATCGAGTCTGCAGCCAAATGGTACAACCAACTGAGCCGTGCTAACATCCATTCATGGAAGGACTTAGCACGAGCTTTCATGAAGCAATACAACCATTTAGCAGACATGACGCCTGACAGAATCACACTGCAGAACATGGAAAAGAAGCAAAGTGAGAGCTTTAGGCAATATGCCCAGAGATGGAGAGAAGTGGCAACGCAAGTCCAACCCCCACTCCTGGAGAAAGAGACAACAATACTTTTCATCAATACTTTGAAAGCTTCATTCATTAACCACATGTTGGGAAGTGCCACTATGAGCTTCTCAGATATGGTAATACCTGGTGAGATGATTGAAAATGCCATAAGAAGTGGGAAGATAGATGCGGGGGAAAGTGCCAAAAGATCAACCCCAAAGCACAAAGAAAATGAAGTGAGTAATCTAGGCTTGTGTAATAAAGGGTATTCAAAAGCGGTCACTGAAGGCCAGCTGAAGGTCGTAACTACTGGCTAGCAAGACACTTCAAGGTAAGAATCCAACTCGAGGCCCAATACAGAAAGACTCCAGTTCACACCTATCCCAGTGACGTATAATGAGTTATATCAGAAACTGTTTGATGCACATGTAGTAGCTCCGTTCTACTCAAAACCCATGCAACCTCCATACCCCAAATGGTACGATGCGAATGCCAAATGCGAGTATCACGTAGGAACTATGGGGCACTCGATTGAAAACTGCACTACATTTAAAAAGTTGGTCAAAAGGTTCATTAATATGGGCATCGTGAAGTTTGACGATCCATCTGGACCTAATGTGGCAGGAAATCCGTTACCCAGTCATCCAGACCCAGGAGTAAATGCGATAGCTGAGAATAGAGGAAAAAGAGCCAAAACCAATGTTGCAGAGGTAAAAACCCCACTGAAATGGGTTTTGAAACAAATGATAGACGTGGGATTAACCATTCAGAATTTGGAGAAGAGACCAAAAAGAATGAGGAGCTACTGTGAGTTCCACGCTAAAGAAGGCCATGAAATCCAAGAGTGCGCTGACTTCAAAGCCTTGGTGCAAAGTCTAATAGATAATAAAAAGTTGGAATTCTTTGAAGAAGACAAAGGCCCGGAAGGAATGTGGGGAAATTCGAACATTAACGCCGTATCCAAAGAGGGAGCTGATGAAAAGAATTTATGAGGCGTCTGCCCTTAACACATTTGGGAGTGTTTTGAACAATAGGACTGTGGAAGAGATCCCTGTATTTTTAGACCTAATTCAAAGTAATGTCCAAAACACGCTTATTGCTCTAAGCCTAGGAGCAATAAGAATCCTTTTGTGAGATAGGCTTATGTTCAATATCTTTATTTTAATAAAATGCATCTTTGTTTCTCATTTTGAGCAAATATTCTTTTATTGTTTCCATTTCATTCATAATCATACTATACAGATAAATATTCTTAGATTTTTTTCTTTGGATCTGCGTTCATCCCTACAACAGGTCTCCAGATATCAAAGACATGAGCTACACTGCTATTGACTCAGAATCTCCTTTTGAGCAAGATATGTGACCAGATGAGCCTCAGGACTTTGAAGATGACTGAGACTGTAGCTCATCCCCTGATTTGTTAATGATGGTAGAATAAGATCCTACCTTACAAAAAATCAATGGAAGCCATGGATTTTCTCTATGTGGGGCACGGATATCATTCATGGTAGTCGACTATCACTAAGTGGGCAGAAGCTACTTAATATGCTAATTCGACGGTCAGCAAATTCTTGAAAAAGAAATCATATGTCAGTATGGAATGCCAAAAGGCTCCTATTAGGCCATGTATTGAATTTGAGCAACAGCACGACATCAAAAGTTTGCAGTCTGTTCAAGATTAACACCATGTCGCCCCAAAATGAACAATTCAGTGGAGGCCAAAAAAGAACAAAAAAATAAAAACAAAAAAAATAAAAGCAAAAAAATAAGAGAAAAAAAACCTCTATCGGGGCAACTCATTTCTCATTGGCATATGAAATAAGGACAGTTTCACCCATCGAAGTTGATATTCTTTCCCTTCGAGTCTTGTCAGAGCTAAAGTTGGATAAAGCAGAATGGATCCAAGCCCGATATGATAAGTTAAAATTTGATTGAAGAGAAAAGGTTGAAAGCTATCCGTCATGGTCAAATGTAACAAAAGTGAATGATGCGAGCTCACCAAAAAGGTTTGCCCTAGAGAATTCTATGAGGAGCACCTAATATCGAGAAGATCCTTTTCTTATACAAAAGGTACTTCAGAAGAAAGTGGATGCCAAGCTTGAAGGACCTTATGTGGAAGGCTTTATCTGAAAAATTATCGATATTGACTAAGATGGATGGCAAGAACCTGCCTAATCTTGAGAATTCTGATTCAAGCACTGAATACTTCACTTGAAAAAAGAAACGAAAAGAAAAAAGAAAAGAAAAGAATAATAAAAAAGAAAAGGAGAGGCCAAGGTGAAAACCCGCAAAAGGCGCCTTGAGACCAAAGGGGTTTTGAATTGAAAACCCAGGAATGGGCAGTTCAAATGTTGATCAAATGTGGGGCATCCGGTAGTATTGTCCTCTCTGAATTAATAAGAAGGAGAGATGCTACATCTTGGGGCATCAACAAAGTCTTCTAGGACTTCTAGACACATATCAAGTTCAAAAGGGTCCTCAAGAAGTTTGGAGCAGAGAAGTTCATACTACGATATATGGGGCACCTATTTCCATTTTATTTTTTGTATTTTTGACAAAATATGCCTTCTTGATTAATTTATTCTCACTTTGTATTCTAGCAAAATTTGTTATCTTGATTGATTCATTCATTTTGAGCTTTGCTCTCAACAAAATTTCATCTTGTCTAGTTTGATAAACTTTTTCGAGCATTTTTTATTGAAATAACGATTTACGAACTGAATATTCAAGCAGAAGGAGTTCTGCATATTGCTTTGAAAGCTTCTAAATATTATAGGAACCTGAAACAGGACTATTGTTTAGAACACACCAAGTTTAAAGATCGAAATGTCTAAGAAGGGAGTCTAAATTAAAACCATCCTTTCGAATTTTGTTGTCCAAGCATGGATTGAACAAAACGACAAAATGTCGTGTTGGTGACAATGCTTCAATGAACAAACGAGCAATGATCACCGAGTGTTAAGAAGAAGTTTCTCGGAAGAGAAAAGTTCTACATTTGTGTATAAACATTTGGTATAACACCCTGGGAATGGTGTAAGTGACCAAAGAGATTCAGATCCTGTATCCTCGAATTGCAGTGGGAGAGGATTGAGAAAGAGCCAGATCTTATACTCAGTGGGAGGAAGAAGGCTCGAACTTTATGTCCCAAAATTACCGTGGACTTAACCTTGAAGATTACAACGGATTGAACTTTGAAGACTACAATGGGGGCAATCCGGCTAAGTGAGAGATGAGTGTTACTAGCCGGGCAAGATGGTATTCTGACGTGTTGGTAATAGAGCCTAAATGAACAAAGAGGAATGAAACCCAAACATTAAAAGGGATCATTCTCATTCTGTAAATATCATTCCATGTAAATATCATACATACACATTTAGTTAGGAGCATTTGATTCATTTTGATCATGACATCCTAATCACTATGCATAAGTAGGTCCATGAAATGGATTCTACAGGTCATGTTCCCCAGAAAACAGATCAATGAAGTTACCTTCCCTGGCAGTACAGTGGAGCAGATTAAAGTTACGACGGCGAATCTTGCTTCCCTGGTATTGCAATTAAAAAGATTGAAGCTGCAACGGCGAATCTTACTTTCCTGGCGATGCAGTGGATCAGATTGAAGCTACAACGACGAATCTTGTTCCCTGACATTGCAATTAAAGAGATTAAAGCCACAACGGCGAATCTCACTTCCCTGGCAGTACAGTGGAGCAGATTAAAGCTACGACGGTGAATCTTACTTTCCTGGCGATGCAGTGGATCAGATTGAAGCTACAACGACGAATCTTGTTCCCCGATATTGCAATTAAAGAGATTGAAGCCACAACGGCGAATCTCACTTCCCTGGCAGTACAGTGCAACAGATTAAAGCTACGACGGTGAATCTTGCTTCCCTGGTATTACAATTAAAAAGATTGAAGCCGCAACGGCAAATCTTACTTTCCTGGCGATGCAGTGGATCAAATTGAAGCTACAACGGTGAATCTTGTTCTCCGACATTGCATTTAAAGAGATTGAAGCCACAATGGCGAATCTCACTTCCCTGGCAGTACAGTGGAGCAGATTAAAGCTACGACGACGAATCTTGCTTCCCTAGTATTGCAATTAAAAAGATTGAAGCCGCAACGGCGAATCTTACTTTCCTGGCGATGCAGTGGATCAGATTGAAGCTACAACGGTGAATCTTGTTCCCCGACATTGCATTTAAAGAGATTGAAGCCACAATGGCGAATCTCACTTCCCTGGCAGTACAGTGGAGCAGATTAAAGCTATGACGGCGAATCTTGCTTCCCTGGTATTGCAATTAAAAAGATTGAAGCCGCAGCGGCAAATCTTACTTTCCTGGCGATGTAATGGATCAGATTGAAGCTACAACGGCGAATCTTGTTCCCCGACATTGTAATTAAAGAGATCGAAGCCACAACGGTAAATCTTACTTTTCCTGGCGGTACAGTGGAGCAGATTGAAGCTACGACGGTGAATATTGCTTCCCCGACATTGCAATTTAAAAGATTGAAGCCGCAACGGCGAATCTTACTTCCCTGAGGTTGCAGTAGAACAGACCAAAGATAACAAATGTTTCCTCAAAGAGCTATCAATCCTATCTCCCTGAAGTTGCAGTGGAGCGAATTAAAACCACAGTCTTATCTCCCTAAGCAGTAGTGGAGCAGACAAAAGAAACCAATCCTATCTCTCTGAAGTTGCAGTGGAGCGGATTAAAACCACAAGTCTCATCCCCATAGATTTACAGCAGAGTAGATGGAAGTCATATCTCTCTAAATATGCCGCGAAGTGGATCAAAGCAAGAAAATACGGTGGACTGAAGTGAAGCTACTTGAAGAAGAGAAGCATCAAAAGAAGTCAAGATCCTGCAAGACCCGGCAAATTTGGCATTTTGAAAGTCTTTGCTTCATTCTTGTTACACGACAATAAGCAAAGAGGGGCAGCTGTAAATGCCTAAATTTGACCGGGCTTACAACCCAAGCCCAAATCTAGCCCATGGCCCAAAACAAAAATAAACCCTAGCCCACAAAAAACTAAACGATTTCAATTAAGAAAAACCTAGGTGCACCGCACCTAGGTCTTCAAGCCTCTCTGCTCAGACGCCACCTCCCCTCAAGACGCCCCTTGCCCCTTCGCCATGGCTCGCCTATCGCCTCATCCGCATGCTCTGACACCACCTGCAAAGAGCAATAAACACGCAGCAGAGAGAAAAAACAATGTAAAAAAAATAAAACAGAGATTAAAGTATTTGTAATTGGGTTATAAAAGCCCCAAGCACTGCTTATATTTTTTCTTCTTCGATTTTCTTTGTAAAAAAACATAACAGAGATTAGAAATAAAAAAGGAGAACAAAAAAGGTTGTTGTTTTTCATCTTTTTCTTTCGATTCGTTTATTCATTTTATTTATCTTTTTTTACGAATCTTTTTTTTAAAAAACTATTAATAAAAGAAGAAAAAGAGAAGGGAAGAAACTTACCTAGGGCAGCATGCAAGGTCCATCGCCGGAACCGTCTCGGTCGGTGAAATCGGGACCAAAGGGAGGCCATGGGGGTTTCTCTTCTTTCGGCTTTCGAGCCCAGAAGCTTCGGCCTGCAAATGGCCTTTAAATCGGGTAAAAGACCCGACCTTTGCGTTGCTCGGATCACCGATGACGGTGAGGGGCACGGCGGCGTCGGTGATGGCCCTATTGGCCGGATTTGAGGTTGTTAGAGAGAGTGTTTCAAAGCTCTCTGAATTTTTTTAAAAGTGGCTTTAAACTGATTTTTTTTGTTTTCTTTAGAGTATTTATATTAGGTATAAAACGACGTCGTTTTGAGCCTTAGCATCAGTGGCCAAAACGGCGTCGTTTAGCTTTTGGACCCGAAGACTCGACCCGCCTACATGGGATCTGCGCATTTTCTGATGCGAGGGGATATTTGCGCATGCAGTCCTTCCAGCTTTGTAGCATGGCGCAATCTGATCCTTTCTCATTTATTTTGAAATTGGGCCGCAAATTTTGCCTCTGTTTCAATTCGGTCCTTGGGTCATGTGTGACCCCTCGGTTAAAACGCTGCGTTTTTGGACTAGGGGAATATTGCTCTGTAGGTCCTTCGAACTTTGAGCGCGTTTCAAGTCCAGTCCCTTGCAACTCTTTTTTATATTTTGCGATTTTGACCCCAAAATTTGAATCTAGATGCGATTCGATCCTCGGCCTATTTAACCGAATTTTTTTATTTATTGTTTATTTTTATTTATTTTATATTTTATATTTTATGTTCTTTTTAACAAAAATAAGTTATTGAATGTTTTCTTCAAGGTTATTTATTTATTTATTTTCAATCTTTGGTCAAAATTACATTATTTTTATTTATTTATTCATGATTTTTTTCTTTTTAAAATTTGGCTTGTTTACTTTATTTCTATTATCTTGCAATTTTATTTATTTGTATTATCAAGATACTTTTCATATTTAGATTCCTTTGTATTACATTTATTTGTTATTATATTATTGTTATCTTTATTTGTTGCTTACATAAATTATTCATGCATGTTGATATTAAAACTTTTATATACCAAATATTTGTATTTTTATGCACATCATGCCACGGTTATTTAAATTCATGTTGTATAGCCATGTATAATTCCTTTTGTGTGTCAAATGATTCTATTAAAGGCATAATGAATTAAACGTTTTATTTCACTATTATTCCACTCAAATTCGTAACCAATTTCAAAATAAGGCAATGTTTCGCATTTTAGAAATTCTAGAAATTGTACCCTAACTTACTGGGTCTCAATTTTCTCGTTAAACCTAAAGAGAAAAATATCCTTTTAAATCCCCAAACGCATAAAATTTCAAAATAAAGGTCATGTTCTATAATTAGAAAATTCGAGAAATCGTGCTTTAACTTACTGAGCTTCGATTTTTCTCGTTGATTCTAAATAATTGAATATCCTTTTAAAATTGAAATAAATAAGGTTTAAAAAGTGAAATGCAAACTTACCCTCAAAAACAATGTGTTGTGTCCTAACTTGCTGGATGTGACATCTTGTTACTTCGAGATAAGAAGGCATTTTTCCATTTTGATTTATTCGAGTAATTTTAAAATAACATACATAAAGAAGGATCGTATTTTTAAACTCTTTAAAGTTCTCAATTTTCGACACCAAGACATTAAGTAATCAACTAGGTACCAATTTTGGGCGTATCGAGGGTGCTAATCCTTCCTCGTGCGTAACCGACTCCCGAACCCGTTTTTCTGAATTTCGTAGACCAAAATCGTTGTTTTAATAAAAATTAAATCGTTTATTAAAAACAACCACTTTTCGAGGTGACCCGATCACACCTCATCAAAAAAGATTAGTGGCGACTCCCACATTCGGTTTCATTTTTCAAAACCCAAGTCGACCCCGTTTTCTCAAAAAAAAAATGGTGTCAACAAGTATGTCTAATATACCACATATTTTGAGACATTGGAGGATCTCAGTATAAACAAGAGTGGTTTAATGATTCTTTTAACATCCTCCTTTGGTGCCATTATCCAATGTACACAAGCTGCTGCTAGTACCACAGCACTGTTGTTACTCCGTAACAGTGGAGACGTAGAATACAGCAGGATCTTCACATCCTCATTACTTTTTCCAGATGTAAATTGTGCATAATTTAATTCAAAAGGCACCCTGTTGGCATAACTTGACCTAGAGAAATATTCATCAGGACCCTCAATATAACACCTGGAAACCATATTTACGAATTCAGAGTCACATGCCCCACTGTGATTGGATTCCTTTGCTAGCCTGAAGTCATCATCTGAAACATCTTTTTCAGAATGGAAGCTGTCAGTACATTGCAGAGAAGACATAATGGATTCTTTCACAAGCCCGTGCCTTGCAATAACCTAGCGTAGAAGGATTCCAATTAAGACTATGTGACCCCACTCTTCCACATCAGGAAGAATCTCACATAACATTCTATAGTTCCTCCTGATCAAAGATAAATTAAATGGACAAACAGAAGCAAATGCAGCAGCAGCAGCACCAACTACTGCAGGGTAGAGGTCATTTAACAATATCCGAACAATCTGCGAAGTTTAAATATTTAATAGTACTAAACAAACACTACCAAAATATATTGTACAAGAGATAGATGCCTAAGGTGTGATGATACTAAAGACATCTAAATTTGAATGTCTAATTAAAGAATCATAAACAAACAGAAGAATCAATAATCTTTGCAAACTATAGAAATTCTTGGAAAATGTATGCATAAAATACATTTTAGATATGATCTGTGCAAATATCATGACAAACTAGTCTCAAATTCAAAGCAGTCTTCTTAATAAGCACTTTTCACCGGATAGTAACATGTCAATTTGATCAAAATGAATGAAACTAGAAAGCAAAAATAACTATAAACAAATAAAGTTATCTAGCAAACCTCTTCAATTGTGGATTTTTGTTGCTCTAGACGCAAATCATGCAATTTGGGAAGAGCATTGGCTGCACATTTTCTGACATAAACAGTTGGATCTCTAGCACACCTGTTCACTGCCACCAAAACAAGAGGTGCAATAACATGCAGACGAATTCCTGCCATAGTACGAAGTGCCCATGCTCTTACCAATGGATTCGGATCCCCCAAATCCTTCTGGAAACAATTAATTGGCAGCAATGCTTCATTTGGATGCCTACAAAAGTAAATACAGAAATGATTGGGAATATGTTACATGCTTTAACACAACAAATACAATCCATTTGATCACCCCTCTCTTATTTCAAGCTAATGAGATGCTACCTACACAAGCACTGATTTTATGTGATGTATCAAATAGTACTCCCAAATGATTCATAAATCATTATACCTTGAAAACCCCATAAAAACCACTATTTAATAACTACCCTAATCTTAACTTCTTCTATAACAAATTATCCATTATAATCCATTATAATTAGGGAAAGAGAATTATTTGGAGCAAGCAGACACTTCAGTTGTACTAGATTCCCCTTGGTTTAGCAATGTTGCTAATTTAACACAGGGGAACCTCAATTAGAATTTTAAGAGAAAATTCACCCGAAAAATGGGAAGTTTGAAGAACTTACTTTTCAGCATAATGCAGTAGATACAAGTAAACCAGCTTCTTTAGTTCCAAAGATTGTGATGCAACATTTTTGACAACCTGCAATTCCATCAGTGAAAGAGTGAAAAAGATACACGACACCATTAACCAAAAATATCCCATTGACAAACACTAATTTCCTTCTTAATACTACAAACAACAATTAATCGCCAGATTCCAGAGACTCCAAAACCATTTCTTAACTACTCAAAACATGGCCAAGGATAATGAATATTAAATTGAAATAGCGGGATCTAGTTAGAACACATTTTTGAAATGCTTAATTTTCTTTCTCATTTTCCTACTACTTTCTCGTCAGCCAAAGAGATAACTGAAACAACCGATTCTTATTCATTGAATCTCAAAGTTCAATGCACTTTCTAAGAATTAAACTATGATATCTAAACTTTAAAACGCTTAACTTTATTTCCGTAACAGAGCTCCGAAAGAAATTTCAAATTTTAGAACACTCTAATATTAAAATTCAGTTCAAATTTGCATAGATTCATTCAACAAACTGACCTGAGGGAATAAATTGGAGACGTCTAGGCCTTGAGCGATGAGAGCGAGGAGTCGCTTGAGAGCTTCGCATTTCTCCGAATCGTATTTGCTGTCTAAAATCGGCGCTATGTTAACGTCATCCGGATCGTCGAAAAGGTGAGCATCGGTTCCGAACCGAAACACCATTGTCGACGCCTTGCTCAACGTCTCCGCCATTGCTTCGAATTGAGGAAACAATTTTCAATTACTATTTTCCTTTTCTTTTTTCCAATAATTAAGAATTATTATTTTTAATTTGTTATCAGAAATGTCTTTAGATTGAGTTGGGATTGGATTTACTTTTAGCATGATCATCTGAACTCGTTTGAATATATATACTACATCATGCACATGCAAATTAACTAATCCATTTGAGATTTCTTTGGTAAAAGTACCACAACAGTCCCTGTAATATACCCCAGATTCCATTTTGATCCCTCCACTGAAAAATGGGTAAACTAATCCTTAGAGCAATATAGCCCTACGTTAAAATTATACTGGTAAATGTTTATTTTGGTGTTCTATACATTATACCTTTATTAATTTTGGTACTTACTCTTTTTATTTGGAGCAAATTGACATTGACCTCAACCTTTCCTTGCTCATGTGACTCTACTTTGTGATGGATAATCGCATTCGTAAATAATATAAAATTTTCTTAAGACATAAAAAAAATAGTTCCAAAAATTATGGGAAAACACCTATTCAAAATAAATACCAATTTAGCCAACCAGATTATCATATTTTGATTCTAATATATTTTCAATTTTAAAGCAATCATACATACACACTAATAATATATTAGGTGCAAGTATTTGGCATGTGAAAAGCATTACATCATTTAGCCCCATTTAAGGAAAAGAACAGAAAATGAAATCTTTTCATGTAAAAGTCAGTGGGCTATTTTTTAAGTTAATATCTTGAAAACATTTATTATTATATGTATACTCAAAAACAACTATTATAAGCTTATCTTTTATATAGTTTTATATAAATATATATATAGCTAGAAATTTAGGTGTATATAGTGAACATTAGTTAGGCCAAAAATATCAAGAGAAGGGGAAAATGGTATTTTAAAATTTTAACAATTTTTTTGTTAAGTATAACTCATATTTTCAGTTAAATTTGAGAAATAGTTTGACATATGAATTTAACCTATAAATGAGCTCTTTTACAACCTTAAAAAAAACACCCATTAGAGATTATAACTCATAACACATTCAAAGAATTTTGTGTTTACGTTTTGAGGGTTCTTTGTTTTCGGGTTTTTGGGGTTTAGTTTTATCTCCATCTTTTGTACTCTTTGTTCTTTTGTCATTATAATAAAATTATCTTTGCCTGTGGTTTTTTATCCTCTTTGGAAGAGTTTTTTCACGTTAAATTTGTGTGTTCAATTTCTCAATTTCTTCTGCTATTTTTACTTGTTCCTTGCTTAATCGGGTCGATCCCTAACAAGTGATATCAGGGCTAGTTCAATTTTCATAGATCAGCCTATGCAGATATGACAGCAACAAGGTTTGAAATTGAGAAGTTCAATGGTGAGACAAATTTCAATCTGTGGCAAGTTCGGATGATGGCAATTCTAGTTCAATCCAGTTTGAAAAAGTTGTTATCGGGAAAAAGCCTGAGAATCTAAATAAAACAGAATGGGAAGAGCTTGATGAAAAGGCCTTGTCTGCAATCCAGTTGTGCCTCGCGAATACGGTATTGCAGGAGGTATTGATGGAGAAGACCTCATCCGCATTGTGGAAAAGGTTAGAAACTCTTTATGCGACTAAGTCTCTGGCTAACCGTTTAGTGTTGAAACAACGTCTATTTACGTTTCGCATGAACGAATGTGAGCTTCTTAGAGATCACATCAGTCAATTGATTACTCTTTTAAATGATTTAAAGAACGTTGAGGTTCATATTGATGATGAAGATTAAGCTATGCTATTATTGTGCTCTTTACCCCCTTCATACAAGTCTTTCAAAAAGACCCCGATTTATGGCAGAGACAAACTCTCGTTCGAAGATGTGAAGGGTTATTTGTTGAGTAGAGACAAACTCAAAAATGAGCTTCATTTGGATAGCAAGGTAGATAGGCAAGCTTCCGTTTTTATAGCATCAAAGAAACGAGACAAAAGGTGTCGCTATTGTAAAAAGTTAGGTCACGTCAAAGCAGATTGTTATAAACTGCGAAATAAAAGAGCTGCTGAGAGTAACGAAGAAGATGTAGCTGGTGCTAATTTGATCGATGAAAACGGTGATGATTTCTTGTTAGTGTCAACGAGTGATAACTTCAAGCTCACGTCTGAGTGGATCCTAGATTCGGGATGTTCTTTCCACATGTGTCCCAATAGAGAATGGTTTTCCACATACAGTTCGGTTGAAGGTGGAGTTGTACACATGGGAAAGGATTCATCTAGTAAGGTAATTGGTATTGGTACTGTTAAAATTAGGATACACGATAGGACGATTAGGACACTCTCAGATGTCAAGTATGTACCTGATTTACGAATGATCTCATCTCCTTGAGTATTTTAGACTTGAAAGGATACATAATCAACATTGAGTCGAGCGGCAATAAAGTATCTCGTGGAGCTCTCATTTTGTTAAAAGGTAAAAGAACTGGCAGTCTTTATATTCTGGAAGGTTCTACAGTAACTGGTGAAATCGAACGTCCCTCGCCCGTTACAGAGTCGAAGTCAACTCGTTTGGAGCAGAGGCAACTTGGTCATAGGAGGGAAAAAGGTATGACTGTTTCGTTGAAGAGAGGTTCTCTTTTGGATGCAGGTTTTGAAAATTTAGGGCATTGTATTCGTGAAAATCAGACCCGGGTTAGTTTTGATTTGGCAATGTACAAGTCGAAAGCTAGAAGTCTTCCAGTTTCTAAGCAAAGATTCGACTCAGTTAATTCTCTGCATAGTTCAAGATAGGCTCGTGGCGGGCTTTGGCAAAGATGGCGTTGTAGAAACATGAGTCAAGGTGGAGATTTGCTAAGTATGACTCCTATTTTCAGTCAAATTTGAGAAATAATCTTCTAGTTCAATCAAACACTTTAGATTATTTTATTATTATTTGACATATGAATTTAACCTATAAATAGGCTTTTTTACAACCTAAAAAAAACACCCATTAGAGATTAGAACTCATAACACATTTAGAGAATTTTGTGTTTACGTTTTGAGGATTCTTTGTTTTTGGGTTTTTAGGGTTTAGTTTTATCTCCATCTTTTGTACTCTTTGTTCTTTTGCCATTATAATAAAATTATTTTTGGTCGTGGTTTTTTATCCTCTTTGGAGGAGTTTTTCCACGTTAAATTTGTGTGTTCAATTTCTCAATTTCTTCTGCTATTTTTGCTTGTTCCTTAATCGGGTCGATCCCTAACATTTTTCTTAAATAAAAGAAGTCAAATGAAGAAAAGCTTTGACTTTCAATCTATAGTGGTTTGGCCCAATTGCCTACTATTTTGGTATACCTCAACCAAGGATTTTCAGAATTTCAATAACGATTTGAATATGAAAATATAATAAAGTTTAGTTAAGAAATTTAGTGAGAAATTAGTTAATTAAAATTTAGGGATTAAATTATAAAATATTAATAATTATAGAGTTTTAATTTAGATAAGGCTTAAGGGTCTAATTAACAATTATTCAAAGGACTAAAATGGTTATTAAACCATTCTCCATCATGAATTAGCGGATGATGATGGTTAATTCCACTAAGTTTAGTTTAAGATTAAAATATGTATAATAATGTTATAATTAATTAATTAAGAATGGTTAATTAAATTAAATTAAATTAATATTAATCTAAGTATATAAGCTAAATTGGGTGGAAGATTATCATCTTCCTCGCTTGCTTCACAATCCAAAATTAAAAGAAAAGAAAGGAAAAGCTTGGTTCAAACTTTAGCATTCAACCAACCAAAATTGATAAGGTAATAACGCTAATTTCATGTAATTTTTATAGATTTATGATAATGGGAGCTTGATGTAGCTAGCTCATGTATCAATTTGTCCAATTTTTAAGTTTTTAACAAGTTATCATTGTAGAGAAATTGATGAATTAGGCTTGAAATTTATAGATGTTAAGCTTAGATCATGATAAGGCCTAAATAGTAAAACTAATTAAGCTTGTTAGATAACTTTGAAACATTAGGGATAAATTGAATAAATGGAAGACTTGTCATGAAATTAGGCTATGAATAGATAGTATATGATCCTTAATGAAAGAATGTGAAATTAAATTTTGATCCAATGCTAGATATCGAAAAATACGCATATCCCGAGTATAGGGGCTAAAATTGAATAAAATGAAAAATATGTTTAGTTTTGTATTTGAATGTGAATTGAATGAAACATGATATTGTTTTATTTATTGAATTATTGAACGTAGCTAAAGACGACATCGAACTGTCACAAGGGAAGGGAAAAGTGAGAGTCGTCGACAAGTGACGAGAGAATTTGTTTTGTACTTTTATGATTTAAGATCATTATATATATATATATATATATATATTTACATGTTGATTGTATTATATTTTAGTATAAAATTATTCGTATTGAATGATATTGAATATTGAGAAAATTAGACTGAATTGAATATAGTATAAAATAGTGTGTGATATAATTGATATATGATGTGCAATGTGAATATAGTATGAACTATGTTATGTGAAATTGAATGATGATATGTATTAACATTATAAATTTACGAAGTGAAATGTGATTCACGATAGTCTATGATAGATCAAGTGAGCTAGTTATATGAGCCGAAGGCTAACTAGTAACAAAATGAATCAATGGAGTCAATACCAATGTGATAATGATATAAATTATTATTTGAGTTGAAACGGGAAAGAATTTAATGTGATAGTAGAAAGTATGGCATGGCATGTTTACATTGAATTGTTGATTGTAATATAGCATGATTTAGTATAAATGTATAAACTTAATTAAATGAGTTTGTGCATCATCTTGGTAACTTTGTTTCAATGATACATGAATTGGTATATAAAATTTATAGTCGCATAAATGATATATTGATGGAAATATTTGACATGAATAGAAAATGAATTGGTTGGAATTAGAACTTGATTTGTTTGTGTTCATTTAGCTAATGTTATTGTTTCAATAACTTGAATCATGAAAGTATTACTGAGTTTTATTACTCAACATACAATTTGTTTATTCCATATGGAGGTTTAGTTGAATCTCAAAGTTACAAGAAGTGAATTCAACATTTAATTTATAACGCTCAACTCAGCAATGTTTATATAGTCCCTTATATTTTTCGATATATGGCATGTACCTATAGTCGAGTCAGTCTCTTAATGTAAATGGTCTTTTGGTATATTGAAGTTTACATTTTGAAATGATAAATTGCCTTATGCATATATGTCTATGGTTTCAATGGTTCAAAGGTAGAAATTGCCTTGTATATTATGATTGATTCTTGATTTTTGAATAGTTAACTTGATAAGTTTGATAATGATGATATAATTACAATAGTTTATGAAGTATTGAGAGTATGTTTATATGTTACAACAGGGTGGATATGAGTTTGGCCATTTTGTTAGGCCATTGTGAATAAGTACAATTTGGACCTTTTGAAAACAGACGGTTATGTCGCGATGTCAGACTCTCAATGTTGCGATAAGGGGAAGTCAGTGAGTTATGTCGCGACTTGGAACCCCCAAAGTTGTGACATCAACCTGATAGTTTAAAAATCTTATGATTTTTTCCTTATTCGAAAGCTTGTATAAGACTCGAAAATGATTGTATAACATATTATGAATGTGTAATATACTTACCAACATGCATAAATGGTTAAATCGTGTTGTAATTGGTTGTAGTGGCTCCGACAACGAATGTGACATCCCATAGCTCGAACCCGATGATCGGTTAGGTGTGGAGTGTTACATTTACAATTTCTATCTTTTAGCAAGGTTAAGATAGTGCCACACACGGTCGCACCACATGATCGTGTGCTACACACAGTCGCACCACACGACCGTGTGGACTATTTAATTTGGTGTAGGTTTATCCCACACGGTCATAGGTTGTTACACGGTCTGAAGATACAGCCGTGTGACCCTATTTCGATTTGCACATGGGGAGGGCACATGGTTTGCGACATGTTTGTGTGATCTTATTTTTGAATTGTACACGGTTTGGCCACACGACCATGTCCTTAAGCCACACGACCTGAGCTCTATATTAAAAAATTTCACATTTTTCCCATATTTTTCTATTTTATTTCAATTTAGTCACTGTTTGTTTCCAAACTATTTTTAAGGTCTTGTAAGCTCAAAATAAGACCCGTAATTGTATATATACTATGTTTATTGTGTAGATTGAATATTGTTATTTAAATTAATAGTTGAACAGTTTTATGATGAAAGTTGATTCAATGTATGTTGTAATACTCTGTAACCCTAATATAACCATGATGACGGGTTAGGAGTGTTACACCATTAATAAAATTTCAGCATGTTTTTAGAAAAGCATGTCTTTCTAAAGGTTTGTTTGTTTCATTGAAAATGACTTTTGAAAAATGATTTCTGGAAAATGACTTACTCTCCTGGAAAAGTTAATATTTTTTGGTGTTTGGATGAATCTATGTAAAATATTTTCTATTGGTTTGACAGATTTCTTAAAAATATTTCATAAAAATTATTTTCAATGAAACAAACATACATTTGAGATTTTCTTTATCTTTTCATTGTTTAATTGAGTTTATTTTATATCTATAAATTTATATTTCACATTGTTTTTCCATATATTAAAAATATTTTGTTAAATTCGGGTTCATTACAATATCATTATTTAGTTACATGACTACCAAGTGAGTATTTTTATTTAAAATGTGACATCAACAAAATTGACAAAAAATTAACAATGTCAAGAATTGGACTTGATTTTTAAATCGAAAAGTAGAGGATTAAATTATTGAAAATAAAAGTACGAGAGACTAAATTGTAAATTTGTGAAGAGTGCATAGACTTATGACATATTTTAACCTTTATACTACAAAACATATATTATTTATATATTTATAATTGTAATAAATATTTATTATTAAAATATTAATATTGAATATTTTCAATAATATGTGAGAATATTATTTAAAATTATTGTTTTTAAAATTTATTATTAAAATAAAATTAAAATATTAAATAATTTATTAAAACAATAATTTATATTACTTATATTAATAATTTATTATATGACTAAATATAAATAATTAAATATATATTTAATAATAAAAAAATATAATATTTTAATAATTATAAATATTTTTAAAAATAAAATAAAAATTATTGTCAATATAATAATATTAACCTTAATTTAAGTTAATTTTTATATAAAATAAAATTATGAGCTCTTTTTCAAAAAATGACTTATGCTTTTCAAAAGGTAAGTCTTATAAGAAAAATGATTTTTATGTTGATTTATAAATCATTTTTGTTTGTTCAAGAAAACAAAAGTAAGTCATTTTTATTAACCAAATTATTTTACATCAAACAAACACAAGAAAATACGAAAACATATTCAAAAATCTTTTACAAGTAAACAAATGTCTTTAAATTCTCTCTTTTTTACTTATCTGAGCCACCTATTTGAATAGAAAAAATAATAAAAATCTAATATAATCAATCAATAATCTGAATTATTATATCTTAATTTTTTAAAGTATAGGGAGCAAAATGTAATTTAAAATGTATCGAATAAATTTATATTCTATTAAAAAATAGTTTAGTTATATCTTAGTTTAGATACCAATTTACAAGCCTGTTCCTAGTTTGAAGTCAATAAGACCCTTTTTTTTTCATCCTCCTTCTGAAGAACCTTGGCGCACTCTCTAAACCCTCTCTGCTCCCAGGCCCCGTCCGACGTTGTCGTCTCCATCCTTGCCGCCGTCAGCAGGTTCGAACTCCTAAAATGCCTAACCTTGTTTTTATACTTCCGTTTTTGTCCTTCATTTCCTTATGCTTTTTATGTTTCTTTCTTTTGATAATGTGATGGGTTTCAGTTTGAAGAAGAAGGATCTGCAACATTATATAATTTAATTGACTTATTAAGCTGAAAAACATATATATATAAATGGAAATGCATGGTTTTGTTTGTATTAGGGTTTAATTTGATTGTGTTGGTTTTGTTCCTACCATTTTAGGTTCCCTTGAAAATGGATATCAGCTCTGGAGAAGGTTCAGACATCAGTGAGTCTGAAATGGAAGAGTATGAAGATAAATACTATGAAAAATTAAAGAATGGGAATTACAAAATCAAGATTTCCAATGAAAAGTATACTTGCCCCTTTTGTCCCAAGAAGAAAAAGCAAGATTTTTTATATAAGGATCTCCTGCAGCATGCTTCTGGTGTAGGAAAAAGCAATTCTGATAAAAGAAGTGCTAGAGAGAAAGCAAATCACCTAGCTTTGTTTAAGTATTTGGAAAATGATCTTCGTGGGACTGTGGGAAGTAGTTCATCTTCGGCGGCGGCGGCAGCAGAGGCGGAGGACCCTCTTAGTGGTTGTGACCATGATGAGAAGATCGTGTGGCCATGGACTGGAGTTGTGGTTAATATTCCTACTCAAAAGTTAGAGGACGGGCGATCTGTAGGAGGAAGTGGATCCAAGTTGAGGGATGAGTTGATCAGGAGAGGGTTCAACCCCTTAAGAGTTCACCCACTATGGAATTATCGTGGTCATTCAGGGACTGCGGTTGTCGAGTTCCGTAAAGACTGGCCAGGGCTACATAATGCATTATCATTTGAGAAGGCTTATGAGGCAGATCATCGTGGTAAAAAGGATTGGTTTGCTAATAATGCTGTTAAAGAAGGTCTTTATGCTTGGGTTGCACGCGCTGATGACTACAAGTCAAGTACCATTATTGGCGAACATTTACGCAAGATTGGTGACCTTAAGACCGTTTCTGAGCTCATGGAGGAAGAAGCCAGGAAACAAGACAGACTGGTAACAAATTTGACAAATATCATTGAGACTAAAAATAAACACATACAGGAGATGGAACAAAGATGTTCTGAAACTTCCAAGTCCCTCGAGGCCTTAATGGAAGAAAAGGATAACCTTAGTCAAGCATATAATGAAGGTGTGTTTTAACTTTTGCCATGTAGGTTGAGTTTTCTTGTAAAAAAACTTGTATAGTATGCATTGTATTCATCTGTTGGTTTTATTTGTTTTTAAATTTGTTCAGTGTCTTTAGTTTAGTTCCCACTTTTGAATCTGTTACGTGTCATTACTGTTTTTTAGCTACATTGTGGAATGACTTCAAATTTTATGTTGGAAGTGTTTTCTGATACTACTGGTCACCTCATGTAGGTTGGGTTTCTTAGTGAAAAAAAAAAAAAAAAACTGGTTGTGAAGTATGCATTCTATTCATATGTTGGTTTTATTCTGTGTTAAACAGTCCAGTGTCTTCATTTTGTTCCACCTTTCTAGTCTGCTACATGTTATTACTGTTCTTTTACTACATTTTGGAGTTACATTTAATTTTTATGTTTGAAAGTGTTTTCGGGTATTACTGTGTCTCAATGGTATAAACTTATGTTTCTTCTGTTTGCAGAGATTAAAAAGATTCAAGTAAGTGCAAGGGATCACTTCCAGAGGATTTTTAGTGACCATGAAAAACTGAAGTCACAGTTAGAATCCCATAAGAAAGACCTAGAGTTGCGTGGAGTTGAACTTGAAAAGCGTGAGGCACTGAATGAAAGTGAAAGGAAAAAGTTGGCTGAGGAGCTTGAAGAGGTGCTGTGCTTCATTCTTGATTTTCACTTTTGCTTGTTGATCCCTTCAGTTTTATATTCAAGTGTGTTTGGCACTACTTTCATCTCATAGTCAGGTCGTATGACCACTCTGGAATGGCTGCCATCGGAACTCATAGTATTGGTACAGAGTTTTTGGTTTTGCAACAATCCTTGTGAAGCATCAGGTGCTGAAATTAACTTTGTTGTTCCTCATTGGCAGTCTTGATAGAATTGCATGTGGTGGATATAGTTGTTGATCTTCAAAGTTATGGACCAAAATTGGAAGTTTCAACTTCAAATTTCTTTCTCCTGAATATGAACGTAAACATATTGCAGTTTACATATCTACAGTTAACTATTTCCTACCATGAATTTGTTTTGCAGAACCAGTTGATGTGTTTTGTTTCTAGTCGTATGCTTCGGAATTTCAGTCAAAAAAGTCTCTTGAAAATCAAGACTAACATATTTCTTCTTCCAGAATGCTGTTCAAAATAGTGCACTACATTTGGCTGCTTTGGAGCAAAAAAGGGCTGATGAAAATGTAATGAAATTGGCTGAAGATCAGAAGGTTTGTTTGCTATTCATGCCTTTTTCTTTGATATCAGAATACTCCTTGTCAGTTTTGGAATGCTGAGCGTTGTTATGACCCTTAATTATACAGAGGCAGAAGGAGGAACTTCACAACAGGATAATTCAGCTTGAGAAAAAATTAGATCAAAAACAGGCATTGGAACTGGAAATTGAGCAACTGCGAGGATCACTGAATGTAATTAGGCACATGGGAGATGAAGATGATATAGAAGTTCTTGAGAAAGTGGATGCAAGTCTTAAAGAGTTGAGAGAAAAAGAGGCAGAGCTTGAAGACTTAGAAGCATTAAACCAAACTCTTATTGTAAGAGAGCGCAAGAGCAATGATGAACTGCAGGATGCTCGCAAAGAATTGATTAATGTGAGTTCTATTTTCTTTTTTCTTTTCAATTTTTAAAATCTTACTGCATGAACCCAAAAGGTCTTGTGAACTCCCATCTTATTTGTATGATCATAGAGATGTCCTTCATTTTGAAAGTCTTCCAGATAATGGATATCGGAACTGTGATTTCTATTGCAAAAAAAGAAAAAAAAGAGAAAATAAATAAGCCGAATAAATGATGTCTAATGGATAGTAGTGCAGGCAATTACTATTTTCTCTTGGCATTTATCATATTGGTTGCATTTGAATGCTTTTCTTCATTAAAAATTAATTGATAACATTCAAAAAAATTTATGATGCGCTTGTTTTTAATTTGATCAGGCAAGTTCCTTTAATTGTGTAAATGATTTTTGCCAGGAATACTACAGTTCTATTTCTGTGCCTTTTATGAGATGATCTGCTCACTTTATAACTCTTAAAGGGAAATGATCGTAACTGGTTACTCTATTAACTGTTTTCTACTGAGAATTGTGAGGTTTATAACTGCTACTTGATTTCTGAAGTATTTTAGTGTTTATAATATCATTCCTGAAAATGTCTGCTTTAGCCTTTTGTGTGCTCATCCCAAGCTTTTCTTGCCAATTCAGGAAGCACTGATTCATTCACTTTGTAGGGATTAAAAGAAATATCCACCCGTTCACAAATTGGTGTCAAGAGAATGGGAGAGCTTGACAGTAAACCGTTCCTTGAAGCCATGAAAAGAAGGTATAATGAGGAACTAGCAGAGGAGAGAGCTTCAGAAGTCTGCTCATTGTGGGAAGAATATCTGAAGGATCCTGACTGGCATCCTTTTAAACGCATTAAGCTTGAAGGAGGAGAAGAATATCAGGTCTTCATTTCATGACTCTCATGAAACTTTTGCTGTTAATTCCCTCCCTTCTACTTTCCTCAAATTTAGGTTGGATGATAAACCATGTTAGTTTGCATGGATATTATATATATATATAGAGAGAGAGAGAGAGGGCTTGTATACAGTGTAAATTTAGGTAGGCAGCCATAAGCCAAGCCAACAACCAGTAAAGCTAACACTTAAATCCTGCTAGCCTAAAAGGTAAATGTAGTTAATATTGGTAAACCTTGAAGCATGTAAGTGAACCATGCCCAAAATTATATATATACACATATATATTCTGTTAGTTGGATATGTTATTGCAGTTCCTGATGTAAAATCTTTAATATAATAGATATGAAGTCCATGCAAAGTTGTTTTGTGAAATACATCTTGCTTGTTTCTTGTTCCATTTTGTGCCGTTTCCATCAGTGTGAACGATTTGCTCAGTGTCGGTATTTCCCTGTCAGGAAGTGATTGATGATGAAGATGAAAAGTTGAGAGATTTGACGGATCAGATGGGTATTGAAGCGTATAAGTCAGTTACTTCAGCCATAAAGGAAATAAATGAATACAATCCAAGTGGAAGGTATATAATTTCTGAGTTGTGGAATTACGGAGAAGGAAGAAAGGCAACCCTGAAAGAGGGTGTTACATTCTTACTGAAGCTTTGGGACAACGCTAAACGCAAGCGAGGAATGACCTGAAGGTCGCTAATTTGTTTTTCAGGTAGTTATTGTTGAAAGGAGTGAAATTTTCTTAAAGGTTACTATATATATAGAATTATAATATCTTCAGTCATGATCTAGAAATGGTGAATAAAGTTGTCAACTTCTGCATTTAGTATAATGTTGTTACTATAAACAATATGTTAACTAATCCTATTAAAGGCAGTCGTTAGCAAACAATGAATAACTTATCATTTTCCTTCTTCTTCTTTTTTTTTTTTTTTTTTATCTCAGGAAATAATTTGCTGACTGCCTATAAGGAGCAGTACCCATGGGGGGGAAGCAAAGAATGCATCTCCATAATATCGGATTAGGTTTGCCGAGTGTAGTGTTTAATGCTGTCTTTATTGTTGTCTGTGTTCTACATAATTGAATTCCATGTTAAATAATATTCAGCTCCCAAGCCAGGAAACAGGTTCCTTACTGGGAAGAAACTGCATTCATGTAACATTTAGAATTCAAGCTCATGTCAACTAAGAACTGCTTATGCAGTATAGTTTACAGATTAGGCTCATGTCCAACTTGAACTTCCTTTGGTAACATGGGAGTCGAGCCATGATGCAGCCCCGCAAACAGGGACATGTTTTTAATATATTGTATTGTGTGTTTTAAGTTAACCTCGAGATTCACTCATTTTTTTTTAAATTTTAAGTTTATTAATTATTTTTGGTTTAATGATAAATTTAATTGCTGAATGATTTTACATCTTTTGTTAATTTGGTTTATTTTAGTTAAATTTAGTTATTAACTTTTTGAAATAGTAATCAAATCATTTTTTTTATAGAAATGTTGATTAAAATGTTAGTCTTTTAACGATGTTGGTATGACATTATCGGCATACATGTGTTTCATGTTATTGTTGTACTATTTATTTTATGTCATATTAATAAATAATTTAATAATTATAAAATATTAAAAAATTTAAAATTCAAATAAAATTATAAAATTTTATAAAAATTAAAAGTCAGTATGAACTACATATCATGTTTAAAAATTTAAAGTTTTAAAATTTTAATTTGTATTGTTATATAGATCTATTCTTTTTAAAAGACTTATGTTAAATTTGACATTTAAAAAAAAAGGTTTAGGGTCATATTTAATTAAAAAAATAAAGACTTAATTGATAAAATATGTAATATATTAAAGGTTAAATTTATCATTATGTTAATTTCTTTTCAAAAAAATTTTAATTTTTACTATATTTTTACATATTATTCTAATTTTAAATTTAAATTTAAACTTTCTATTTTTATGTTATGTTTAACTATTTAATTGAATAAAGTTTTTAGTGAGCCAACGTAGGATGATTATTAATTTTCTCATCCAACACTCCATTCGTACAAATGCTTCAATGTTAAATTAGATATAAATTGAAACAAAAGGATAAGAGCCATCTAGAAATTATTGAGGATTAACTTAGTATTATTTTTAGAAGATATTTTTAATTGTTTGATTAACGTAATTTTATATTTAGATTTTGGAAATGTGATTATGATATTTCAATTTAAAAAAAAGAATCGATTATTTCACATTTCTATTAATGTCATTTGAAATATAAGAATAATTTTACATTCTTAACATTGTTAACATTTTGAAATATACCACCTCTTTCGTAGTTAATCTTATATTTTGGCGATTCTCATCCTTGTTTTGTTTGGCTTTTTTGGTCCGTCGACTTTGTTCGTTTTATGAACAATTGGACGGTTGAGTAGGGTGTTTTGTGGTTCGAGGTTATTCTCTCGGGTGTTTTGTGTCTTGTTGCTGTGTTGCGGTGGCGGTGCTTTTGTCGTTTCCTCGGGAAGGAGTGGTGGGGAGTTGCTAAGCTTCGGCAATTGTTTCTTGACGGTGACGTTGAGCGGTGGTTTTTGTCTTTTATGTTTTACATGTTTTACGTTTTATTTTCTTTTGCATGTTTTTTACGTTCTTTCGTTTCTTTAGTCGTTATTTTAGGTTTTAACGTTTAGTTGGTAGTTACTGGCTTTTATTGTCTTTTGCTTTTAGGTAGTTTTAACTTTGCGTTTTCATTTGTTTTATCCTTGATCTGTTTCCTGTTTTTCATTCTTGATTTTATTTTGGTTTTTGTTTCGAACTGCATCTCTTTTTTTTTTCCCTCTTTATCTCTTTCTGACGTGGTTTTTGCGAGTTTTCTCCGTTGTGCTTCGCTTCGCCTTCTGATCAGGGTGTCTGCTCCGTTCGAAGCAGAAGGTGGGACGTCTATGCTCTTTCTTGGTGTTCTTTAAAGACTGGTCCCCTTAAGCTTGCGTTCGCCTCTTGATCGGTGTTGATGCAACTGTGTGGTTTTGCTTCGTTCTCTTCTTGTTTTCCTTTCTGTTGGTGAACTGATCGGGGGGTAATTCGCTCTCGGTGTTTTGGGGTGGACGTTTTCTTGGTTTCTCTTTGACGGCTTGTGCATCTGGGCTAGTGTTGCTTCGAATTGCTGGTGGAGGTCCTCCTGCCCGGGCTTCTCCTCGGTTCTCTTTTTTTTCTCTTTAGTTTTTTCTGCTTTTTGTATTTTGTTCCAGTTTTGATGTTTTGTATATGGACTGTATAAGGGACTGTTTAATTTTGTTTTGGTGAGATTTTTCCCTTTTGTTTCGTTGCTTTGTTCTTGTGATTGCTTGGTTTTTTCGATTGTTTTCTGTTCATGGTGTTTTTCTGCTGTAGTTTTAAGTTTCTTTCTTATTGTTTGGTTCTTGTGCGGTTTGCTCTACTTTCTTGTGTCTTTTGTCTTTGGTGTCGTGGTTCAGTGGCTCTTTCCGGCGGGGGTTGGGGGAGGTGGCCCCTGTTTCGATTTGATGTTCTTGGCGCTGTTTTCTTCGACGGAGTGCGCACCTAACACGGGTGGTGATACGGGACTGGCGGTGGAGGCCTTCTTGCTCGTGCTGCCTTCTTCATTCGGTATTCTGTTTATTTTATTCATTTTTTGCATTTCCCTGTAAAGCTAGTTCTATTGTTTGGGTTGTAAAAGGACTGTACAGGGACTGTTTTTATAATTTTCTTTTTTCATTGAGCCTTATTCTCTTTGTTAATGTTTTGGCTTGGCCTGCCGGGTGATTGCATGATTATTGCTGAACTGATATTTTCTTTCATTGTTTTTACCCGTCTTTTTTTGGGATTTTTCTGCGTTTCATTTTTGGTTTTGTGGTCTTTACTTGGCTGTGGTGGAGGGTGGTAGCCTTTCGTGATTGGTTTTTCTTCAGTTGTGGGTTCGGTGGGGTTGTGTTTCTGTCTTAAGCGGTGGGCTGGTCCTGGTTTGGTGTGATCCGTTTGAGTGTTGCTGGGTTGGGGTGCGATGGCTGACGAGTTAAATGACTTGCTAGCGAATCTTAAGTTTTCAGAATCTCAAAAAGAAAGGGTGGTCTGCCAAGGCTCGACAAAATCAGACATGTAGGGATTTAAAGCTTGGGCTGTTGGGAAATTTATGTCGGGGGGAAAGATTAATCGAGAGGCGATGTATCGGGTGCTAAAATCACTATGGTACAGGTTAACTTTGTGGCTATGATAGGTGGTCTGTTTTTGGTGAAATTCGGCTCGAGGGATGATTGGGATAGGATCCTTAATTTGGCCTGTTGGAGTTTTGATCAAAGCTTATTTTCCATGATCCCTTTTGTGAACGGACAAGGTACGAGTTGCTACAACTTTATTTATGTGCCTTTTTGGGTTCGAATTTTCAATATTCCATTGAAAAAAATGGATCGCCAGGTGGCCTTTGATGTTGGGA
Source organism: Gossypium raimondii (assembly GCF_025698545.1). Taxonomy (NCBI): domain Eukaryota; kingdom Viridiplantae; phylum Streptophyta; class Magnoliopsida; order Malvales; family Malvaceae; genus Gossypium; species Gossypium raimondii. The sequence goes on along the minus strand of NC_068568.1, from coordinate 40,048,682 downwards.
AAGCCATAGGAGAGGTTTTGGCCATCAATTGGAGGGATAAGGATGGATGTTGGGTGGAGTATATTAAAATAAGAGTTAAATTGAACATCTCTAAATCATTGAGGTGGGTGGTTTATTTGGTTGGGGCTGATGGAGAAGAGATTTTGTGTACTATCAAGTATGAATGTCTTCCAACTTTTTACTTTTTGTGTGGTTGTATAGGACATCACACTTATAAATATAAACAGTATGAAAAGGTGGGTTGAAAATTTGAAATTTCAATTTGAGAATTGGTTAAGGGCCCAAATAGGGCAACCAAATGTGGGCATGGGCATATGGCGGAATGAGATTGAAACTTTTGAGGTTGGGAGTGGACATGAAGGGGGAAGGTTTGAAAGCACAGCTGGTAAGGGTGATTACGTGATGGGACAGAGGGGGAAGGATATGATTAGGACAAGGGATGAGATATCATATTCTTGCTCCCTGTTAGGTATGCGTATTGATCGGATTAGGTGAATTCGGAATAAACATAAGAGTAAGGTTGGGAACGGGGAAGCTATTGATGAGAGCCCGATAAGAATGGTCCGTAGAAAATTATCCGAGGAAGGGTCTCCCCTCAAGGCGGCGGCTGGCGATCAGCCCCGTCCAGAACCCTGCGACAGCTTGGGAGTTGAGACAGCTTCTTGCTGTCAATAACCCTGATATTGTTTTTCAAAGTGAAACTTAGCTTCGGGCTAACGAGTTTGAGCGTATTTGGGTTCGTTTTCAAATGGATGGTTGTTTTGTTGTGGATCAGGATGGTCATAAAAGTGGTATTGCTTTATTATGGAGGGATAGGGTTGACGTGACTATTCAGAATTACTTTGAGCATGGATTATATGGTTAAGATGGAGGGGAATGACTAGATTCGTTTTATGGGCTTCTATGGTTACCCTTGTCGTAGAGCACTCTTTGAAGGGTTAGGACATTTATGAGTGGGGATTGGGTTGTTGGGGGTGATTTCAATGAGGTGATGGATGATGCAGAGAAGTGTGGGGGGAGACGCAGACCTAGAGTGGCCATGGATAATTTCCAGATGGTTATGGATGAGCTTGCTTTGGTTGATGTCAAGCTCGATAAGGGGTGGTTTACTTGGACAAACAATTGCGAGGGGAATAGGAAGGTTAGGGAACGTCTTGACAGATTCTTGGTTTCAGCTTTTTGGTTGGGCCCTGTCCCGTTTTTATCTTCAAGCGTGTTTTGTCAGACTTGCTCGGACCATAATGAAAGCCGAGGGAGGACATGAGGGATCCGAGGCTATCTTTCCAGTTTGAGACTTGTTGGGCCAAGGAGAATGAGGCTAAAGATATGATCAAAAGAGTTTGGGATTAGTGTAATGGGGATGTGTTGACTGGAATTGACCGTATCCGCTTTCATTTAGGTAGATGACAGTTTAGGCGATTTAAAAAAGGGCAAGATCGCATGCGGAGCTTAATTGATAGGATTGATAAACTTATGGATGAGCCGTTGTTGGAGTCCAATGTTGAGAGATTACGAGCCTCTTAGGCGGATTGGGTAGCTTGTATGTGGAGGATGAGCGATATTAGGCTCAAAGGTTTCGAATTTAGTGGCTTAAAAAGGGAGACCCGAGCACCTGTATCTTTCGTGTTTGGGTTTTCAGGAGAAATAAAAAAATAAGATTGAGGGTTTGCATGACTAATGACTAATGGTAATTGGGTTTCTGATCTTTGAGGTGTTCGCCAGGTGGCTTGGGATTACTTTTACTCTCTTTTTAAAACTGAGGCTTGTGGTAACCTTGAGAGGGCATTGGTTTTGATCCCAAATTGTATCACTTCTGATATGAATGGTGCGTTGGATAGTTGTGTGTCAGATAATGAGCTCATTGAAGCTTTTAATTAAATGGATCTTTGCAAGGCTTTAGGTATTGATGAGCTTTCAAGCCTTTTTTATAAGGAAAATTGAGAGGTGGTTGGTAAGGATGTGCTCCAACTTTGTCATGAGGTTTTGGATGGGCATAGAGACATCAATGATATTAATGAAATCATTATTGTTCTTATCCCCAGATTTGATGATCTTAAGGATATGATTCACTTTCAGCCCATCAATCTTTGTAGGGTTATCTACAAGATGATTTCTAAGGTCTTAGCTAGTAGATTAAAAACTGTTCTTTCAGCTTGCATAATCAGAACCAGAGTGCTTTTGTGCCAGTAGGGGTGTGCAAGATTCGGGTAGAACCGAAAAATTTGGTTAATTGACTGAATTCGGTTAATCAGTCGATTAATCGAATTTTTTTAGTCGGGGGTCTGTTAATAGGCCCACTATTCACCTAAACCCAATCCAAACCCAAGTATTCAACCCAACCCAACCCAATCATAAAAATTACAAATAATTTAATAAATAAAAATAAAATTCTAAAACTAAAACTAAAACTAAAGTCTAAAAGCCTAAAAATAATTTAATTATGTAGTGATTCAATTCGGGTAATTCGGTTAATTTTTAACCAAAAATAAAAAATATATAACTTTCGGTTAATTTGGTTAACCGACCGAATTAACCGAAAAAATTTCTTTTCGGTTAATTTTTTTTGAAAAAATTTCATTTCGGTTCGGTTAACGGTTAAAGATTTTAAAAGGTCGGTTAATTCGGTTAATGTTATTTCGGGTAGGTTAACCGGTCGGTTAACCGAATGAACACCCCTATGTACCAGGGCGTATGATTCATAATACTTTTCTCATCGCCCACAAGTTTTTGCATTACCTCTAGAGTTCTAAAAATTGGCCAAATAAAGGGTTTGTTATTAAGCTCGACATGAGTAAAGCTTATGACCATGTTGAATGGGAATTTTTAGAGAAAGTAATGATTTATATGGGGTTTTTTTTGTTTCTTGGGTCACTTTGGTTATGTAGTGTGTCCGTACTGTAAGCTACGTTGTTAAATGCAGGGGTGTTCATTCGGTTAACCGACCCGAAATAGCTATAACCGAATTAACCGACCTTTCAAAATTTTTAACCGTTAACCGAATTGAATTGTTTTTAAAAAACATTAACCGAATTAAAATTTTTTCGGTTAATTAGGTCGGTTAATCGAATTAATCGAAAATTATATATATTTTTTATTTTTGGTTAAAAATTAACCGAATTACCCGAATTACCTGAATTGAATCACTACATAATTAAAATCATTACATAAGTCTTTGAATCACTACATAATTAAAAACATTACATAAGTCTTGAAATTAACACATAATTGAAATGTAAGTCTTCAATATTCTCCATTTGCATTAAACCTACAAAAGAATATGTGCAAAAATTTAGCATATAATAGAAATATACACATTTAAAAAAATCAAATAATATAAACAAGCGAATAGATTATAAGTTAACAAGAATAAGATAGTAAGTATACCCTTCAACTCATGAAAGCTCATGAATTTAGGGTAAGCTCTGATGCATTCCAAGAAAAGTTTAAACATTGAATCAATTAAATAAGTAGGAGTGATATGGTAAAAAAAATTGAAACTATTAAAATAAAACAAAAAATATACCATTTTCGATCTTATCAAGCTATTGGACTTGTTCTTCAATCTTTTTGATGTCTTCTTGTGATGATGATTTTCGAATCCAATCTTGAGTACACACAAGAGCTTGTATAATTTTAGGAGTTAAAGAACTCCTATATTAATCAAGCACACGTCCCCCAGTGCTAAATGCAGACTCTGAAGCAACCGTAGAAATCGGTATAGCTAACACATCTATGGCCATTTTTGAAAGAGTGAGAAATCTAGGGCTGTTAACTTTCCACCATAATAAAATATCATCTTCAACAAATTCCTCATTAGCCTCAGCTAGATATTTATCCAACTCAGATGTTTTATCCTCACCACAAATTTCCAACTCACGTTTTTTATACAAAGCTTGCATTCGCCTTTTCATTTTTTTGTTGTGGTTCACCGAGAGAAACATGTGTTGGCACACTCAATTGGCTACAAATACTATGAAGTGGAGGCTTATACTCATCAAACAATTCATACAAAGATTCCTTCAATTTTTGCATCATTTCACAAGCTTTTTCAGAACTAGACATTTCACAAAGTGCAAATTCAAGATACTTTAACTTTTGTTTAGGATCTAAAATACAAGCAACAAACATAAGCAAATTCATCTTATCAATATCACCCAATACTTTTCATACTTCTCTTTCATCTTGATGGCTATAACACTGAAACCAACATTACTTTTTAACTGAGCATCTCGTAAAAGAATATCAATTTTAGAAAGCTCATCAAAAAAATTATTGGACGTGACATATGAAGTGCCAGAAATACACAAAGTGACTTCATAAAAGTGTTTCAAGAAATCCCTCAAGTTTCTAACATTATCTCAATCATCCACATTAGGCCAACCCTCTCCCCTTTCAAGTTCAGCCTTAAAGTTTGTATCTTGCTCCTCAAATCTCTCAAAAGCTCTCTCAAAGTTTTGAGCAGTGTCTAACATTAAGTAGGTCGAGTTTCACCTAGTACAAACATCAAGACACAACATCTTCTTGCACTCTATCTTTTCTACCACAACACACTCCTTAAACTTTTGTAATCTAGCTGGAGATTGTCTTACATATCTAACATCCCCCCTAACACGTTCAAAAGATTTACTCATTTCCTTTAAGCCTTCAACAACAATCAAATTCACAATATGTGTCATGCATCTCATATGAATATATTTACCATTTTGAACTAAACCCCCTCGAGGGTTAAATTTCTTTCTCAAATAACCAATAGCAACATCATTTGAACTTGCATTATCAACAGTAACAGTAAACAACTTATCAATCCCCTAATTCAACAAACATTTCTCAATCGCCATCCCAATGGACTCACCTTTATGACTAGAAATTGGATAGAAGCTTAAAATCTTTTTATTCAATTTTCAATCGTTATCAATAAAGTGAGCAGTGATACACAAATAATTAACTCTTTGCAAAGAAGTCCATGTGTTAGTAGTTAAGCAAACCCTAGAACAAGAACTTCTCAAAAGTTGTTTTATCTTGACCCTTTCATCTAAATACAATTGATAAACATCCCTAGTCATAGTAGTTCATGAAGGAATATGAAACCTAGGACATGCCACAAATATAAATTTCTTAAAACTTTCACTTTCAACAAACTTGAAAGGTAATTCATCAATCACAATCATTTATGCTAATCCTTTCCTACATGTTTCTTGATCAAATCTCCAAGTTGAAAGATTCTCTTCCCCTCCTTCAACTCCCTTTCTAGGTAAAGCTATTTGTCCTTGAGTATTGTCAACAACATTACTAGGATTTTTCTTACATGAACCAATATGATATTTTAATGACCTTGTACTATTTTTTTTTTCATATCACAACAAAATTCTTTTTGACAATAATTACATTTAGTCTTACTTGCACCCTCACTATTAATAATCTTAGTGAAGTGAGACCAAACTTCTGACCTTTGAGAATTGACTTTTCTTTTCCCAGTAATCCCCTTTGTTTGGCTTGAAGCTCTAACTCCCGAATTTTTAGAATCTATCAAAGTAGGAGGTGTAACACTACCCTTAATAGATGTTGATTCGGTTAACATTCTGCTAGAAAAAAAGTATATAATAAATTAAAATACATTTATAATATTAAACATATTTTGATGTTGAGTTTTAGAAAAAACATAGTTGAGTTGGATTATGTTAAAAATGTTAAAAATTTAGACAATTGAATTTTGTCTTGTTTTGGACAACCTTACGGGTCAGCAAGGCATATATTAAACTACGCCTAACATGTTTATTTCATCACGCTTTGAACAACAATAAACAACCATTAGGCATTATATTAAATCAACTCTTTAACACATCCGAACAACTTAAAATACATCATTCGAATATCATAAACCACAACTTTCAGACACCATAAATTGCAGCATTTAACACATAAATTTTTAGCTTACTAACATCATAAATGATAAATCCATATCACTTGCTTAGTAGTTTTGAGCCTATCATAGAACCCAACTTTTGAATAGCACAGAACCAGTATCCATAATGTGCAGCTAAATTTTCATTTAGATACTTTTAAATTTTATAAAAATTTAAATTAGTAAAAATAAGATTATACTTTAATATTATTAAAATAATAAAATTTTGATTTAATTCTTTAATAATTATAAAGATATAAATATTAAAATAGTAAAATTATATTTTTACTAATTTAATTTCAGCCCCTAAAATATTTTCTGACCCCGTCCTTGTTGATCATATCAACTGCATAAATTAAAAAACAGCGCCAAGGCCATGATTAAACCAAAAAACAAAAAATAAACACCCTCAATACTTCACAACCTGCTCATTTTAAAGAGAAACAAAGTTTATGAAACAATCAATTGAACTAAAAGCTGCGTATATACAAACACAGTGAAACTTATGATTAACTATTGATTATCTCCAATCAAATTAAACAACAAAAATTTTCAAATATATCCTTAAACACAGTGAAACTTATCATTAAATACTTTTTTTTTCTTTTAACAAAATCCAGTGAAATAGTTAAGATCATAAAGACAAATGTAAAAGAATGAACTTAAACTATTAAAGCTGAAGAAATTTCAAGCATTCTTGTAACTAAACGAAGCATAAATTAAACCATAATATATATAAAAATTTCGGATTTGTATTAAGAGTTGACAACTGTAAAATGCGTGAACAAAATAAATTAAATTAGAACACCAAACCGTACGCACACGCCAAAAGGGGAAATAAGAGCAAAAGAGGTTTTTTTTTTAAATAAGAAATGATAGTACTACATTAAAGAAGCTTTGTAGGGTTGTAACATGTTTGGTTGCTGAGAAAGAACTGGAATTTAAACTTTCAACTTTTAAAGCTTAACTAAGAACAAAAGATTCCTGCATTTTTTTTAGCTTTCTCAGGAAACAAACACCAGCTAACAAGAAAGAAAGAGCCCAACACAAACTTTTCTCTTAGAAACAGAGAAAAAAAGACAAAAAAGAAAAATGAGGATAAGAACAAATTACAAAGATACCTGATTCTCAAGAAACCCTAGTCCAAAAACAAATAAATAAAAGCAGAGAAATGGAGATTTATTACCTTTTTGGAAAGTTGCAAGGAGTTGAAGGTTGATAAAGTTGCAGAGAAGAGCAAGAAAAATTAGAGAAAAAGAAGAACAATAGTCGGAACTGGCGGACGGGTGGACGGCTATTGGCTGGACGCGGATGGAATGGAATGGCAGGCTATTAGTTTTAGTTTTAGACTATTACAACTGTTAGAGACTTAGACTTTAGTTTTAGTTTTATTGGGTTGGTAATTGGGTAGACTTTAGTTTTAGTTTTATTGGGTTGGGTAATTAGGTAGATTTTAGTTTTAGTTTTATTGGGTTGGGTAATTGGGTTGGGTTGGATAATTTTATTTATTAATTTTTTTGGTTAAATAGAAAAAATTCGGTTAATCGATCGGTTTCGAACCGAATTAATCGTTAACCAAAATAGTAAAAAATAATAATCGACTCCCGACCGAGAAAATTTGGTTAACCGATTGATTAACTGAATTCGGTCGGTTAACCGAATTTTTTCTGTTTTACCCGAATTATGCACACCCCTAGTTAAATGTAATGCTTCCCTCACTAATGTGATTATTCCTGAGAGAAGGCTTCGTCAGGGAGATCTGTTTTCACCTTATATTTTCTTATTCTGCATGGAAGCGCTCTCTAAATTACTTTTGGGGGCCCAGATGGATGAGAAGATCCGGGGGATTAGGGCCAATTAGAATGGACCCAAGATTAATCATCCTTTCTTCGCGGATGACACTCTTTTTTTCGTAATAAGGAGGAGTTTGACACCGTTAAGAATGTCCTCCACTACTTCGAGATGATTTCGGGGCAAAAGGTTAATCTGTCCAAGTTCATTGTCTATCTCAGCCTTAAAACTCCAAGAGATCAAAGGGCGCAGCTGTGTGGTATCTCGGGTATGCAGGTTTTCTAGTCCATGGATAACTATTTAGGCTTGCCTTTGATCATTGGCAAGAATGGACGAGGGTTTTTCAGCACATTATTGATCAGTTTTCTCTTAGGATAGAAGGTTAAAAGTCTTTTATCTTATGGTGGTAAGAAAATTTTCATTAAATCGGTTTTGCAATCTTTACTTGTGTGCTTTTGGTTTTTCTTACTCCTAGGGGCACCCTTGATGTGATGATCTCGAGAATAAGGAGCTTTTGGTGGGCAAAAAAAACAAAGATCTTGGTTGGGATATGATGGCATGGGACTCTCTATGTACATCTAAGGGTATGGGTGGTTTCGATTTTAAGGACTTGAGGCTCTTCAACATTGCATTCCTCGGGAGACAGTGTGGCGGCTTATCAACAATAAGGATACTTTATATTATCGTGTTCTATGCTCTAAGTGCTTTCCGAATAGGGATGTGCTCCACCCTAAAGCAGTTGATACACCCTCATTCTCTTGATGAGTATTCTGCATGCAGTTAAAGCACTTCAGACCGAGTTTGGATGGCAAATAAGCAATGGCATGACTGCTAGGTTCGGCGTTGATAGATAGGGCTTTGAGGGTCTTGATAATTTATGGCATTTTGGATGATTTGGTGAGTGAGTTGTGGAGGTCTAACTCGTGTGAGTGGTTTAGAGATTAGGTGGAGGAGTTTTATGCGAAGGGTTAAGTGATCATATATGGACCTTACTGATTGTTCAGCATGGTCCACCGGATTGGATTGTTTGGTTTCACAACAAGTTCAGGTGCTATTCATCAAAATCTGGTTGCTCTTGGCTTATTCTCAAGAAGATGGGTTATGTTTTACATTGTTTATTCTGGAGGACTATTTGAAAACTTCATGTGTTTCCTAAAATATGTATCTTTGCACGGAGGGTTGGTCATAACTTACTTTTGACTAATGTCAAGATAGGCTAGGTTTTTTAAGGCTTTGATCGGGCTTGCCACCGGTGCAGGCTTAGGGATGAAACTATTATCCATGCTTTTAGAGATTGTTTTAAGGCCCGTGCGGTTCTTTCTTTTGGAGGGCTTGACGGACGTTTACTTAATTCTTCTTATAAGAGTTGTATTGATTGGCTCGAGGACGCTACTCACTTATTGGATCTTAAGGCGTTTGAGAATCTCATCACAGTTTTATGGAATGTATGAAATGGTCACAACAATGCATTGTTTCAGGGTAAAGAGGATGATCCTCGATTGGTTTGGAAGTGGGCCAGAACCTTGGGGGGATGATTTTAGGATCTTTAATCTTTTGCATGCGCCGATGAACCCTAGCTCCCCTAGGTCTCATAGGTGGATCAGGCCTTCAAATGATGCCATTAAGGTTAATGTTGATGTGGCGATTCTTGACTTGGTGGTGGGCATTGGAATTATTGCGAGGGATCATGATGGTTTTGTGTTATGTGGTCGTGTGATTATTTTGGATTATAGGATGGATGTTGAATGGGCTGAGGCGGAAGCGATGAGGGAAGGGATTATATTGGCTCATAACAATAATATCACAAGGTCTTTTTTCAAGACTGACTGTGCTAGTTTAGTCAATCGGTTTAAGTTTCATCGTGAGGCCATTTCGATATTTGATTTTCATTTGAAGGAAATTTTCGATTTGTTGGATGCTTTCATTGATTTTAAGATTGAGTGGGTAGATCGTTCGAGCAATAGAGTGGCTGATTGTCTTTGTAAACTTAATGTTAATAAACATTGTACCTTCCCTTTTAATATGGATATATGAGAGGTATCTATGGGCTTGTATTTGTTGATGCTTGTTAATATGAGGTAGTGACATTTGGGCTCATTTTGATAAAAAAAATCTTATATCTTGGCAATTCTTAAATTTTGAATAACTTTTTGTTTTTTTATTATTTTAATCACTTTCATTTTTATGTAAATAAAATATATGTTGAATTCAATGAAGGTTCACTTTCAAATTTTGTTTAACCAATTTGTTTATTATTAATATTATTAAAATGATTTTTCAACCAATTTAAAAGTTAATTAGTTGTGATAATTTTAATGAATTATTTATAAATTTAATTCAACACCATATATTTATTTAATAATATATAAATATTAATAACAACAAAGATTATCATAATTTTATAAAAATCGGACTAAAAATAATAGGACTAGATTAAATTTTTTAAAATGAATTAAAAAAAAGTAAAATAAGACTTGCTAACTCAACTAATTTAAATTTTTATTTATTTATTTAATTTGATCGAACGTTGACCACTTGAACCGTGACATCAATATTAACAAGGAGCATGTGTCACGGGATTAGAATTTTAATTTGACAAACAACGCAGTCAAGTCATTTTTTGGATTCAAATTCTGCCTAAGTTAGCCTACTCTAGAACAATGAGAATTCATTTTTTCTTTAAGGCACCTAAACAAAGCGGAAGCAAACTCACAAAAAAGAGCAATGAGAAGTAGAAAAGCCAAAGGAAAATATCGCACTCCAAGGATTTGAGTAAATGCTCTAAATATCTCAAGAATGAAATTATTACAAATGAAAGCGGATGACTCTATTTATAATTGAGCTTCTCCAAATCCAACGGTACAAATTAAATTACTTCAATGGCGGAGATTAATTCCCATCTACAGAAGAATTTACAATAGTTATCCTGCTAAAATATAATATATTTTAGCGATGATCTAAATAAACGAGCCTCGAATCTCTTCCAAGTAATGTATCAAATCTTATTAGGCCAAATGATCTCCAATAAACAAAAGAAAACAACAAAGTGTGCCTTGATCGTTCTTTGTGTGTCCCGTGACACATGGATCACACCTCATGTTCAAAGAAACTGTTCAACTAGCTAAGCAATCTTCCATAACCCACACCAATTAATGGGCCTTACCTTTTCGGCTTATGCTTTTGCGTTGTAAAAAAAGGGATAAATGATAGATTTAGTGACTTATATATGCTTTAAATTACGTTTTGGCCACTTAATTTAAAAAAGTTACGATATAGTCATTAATGTAACCGAAAGTTACAATATGGTCACTAGGTAATGCCATTGATTTGTTATATTTAGTAATCATATCATAACTTTCGAAAACATTAATGATTATATTATAAATTTTCAAAATTTAATAACTAAAAGGTAATTTAAATTACAGATAAGTGACTACATCTATAAATAAATAAAAAACTGGAAATTTTTTTGATGGAACAGTTTATGTATTTTTGTGTTATTAATATAAAAATCATGTTTAAAATATTAATATTTTGATACGTAAATCACTTGTGTCATATTTGAGATGTTTTAATCAATGTTTTTGGTGTGGTGGTGCATGTGTGTAAGCGTCTTTCGCAGTCTTACAGTCGTCGTTTGAGCTGCACCTCTAATTGCAGCCCTATCTTCAGATCCTGCCACTTCCAATACTCTGCCTTGGGCGCAGTCGAGCTTAGGCCAAGTGGTTCTTGAAGCAACTGCAGCTCATATCCAAGGGGAGGATCCTTCCATGGCAACAACATCAAAGACCAGTGTGCCTCGACAACTCAAATCAGGCAGTCATAGGCGGCCTCAAGAAGGAGCGGATGATGTTCTTAACAGCAAGGCGAGCGGGGTAAGTGATTGCTAAACATATCCGACACTCAAATCTGATTCCAAGTAATATAGATTGTAGTTTTTATGTAGGCTTTGCAAGTTGATCTTTTCTTCTCTTGAATATAAATGTAGTGCATATATTTCTAAGGTAAGCACAAGTTCCTACTTGCAGGCTAGGAGTCTACCATTGATGATTTCAATCAATGAATTTGTTTTGTATAAAGAAATAACAATTTAGGTTACTTGTGCTGGTTCCGTGTTTGCTAAGGAATATTGTTCAAAGAACTATTGAGAAACTAACATATTCTTCTGAAAATAGTGCAAAAGCTGATGAAAATGCAAGGAAACTGGCTGATGATCTCAAGGTTTGTTTGTTGCTCATGCCTTTATCTTCAATTCTACATAGTTTCTTGTTGGTTTCGGAATTGCGAGAATTGACAATATGGCTTGACCATCGTTTATACAGAGGAACTCCATAATAGGATAATTCAAATGGAGAAAGAATTAGATGGAAAACGGGCATTAGAATTGGAACTTCAGCAACTAAGAAAGAGATTGACTGTTTTGAAGCAGGTTGAGGCAAGTATTAAGAAGTTGAGAGAAATGGATATTAAGCTTGAGGAAGTAGAAGAATTATTCAGTTATTATCTTATCAGGGTGAATAAGAGCAACAATGACCTCAAGGATGCTCGCAAAGAACAGATTTAGGTGAGTTCTTTTTTGTTGTTTTCATTTTTCTAAGTGCTATTGACGTTTACTGCATTAACCTTACTTAAACAAATATGGGATAGGATCCCTCTCACGTGTAGCTCACTAGGCCTACACATAACAGAACCTGGAACCTAAAATCAATCGGGAATTGGTGGAGCATTCCAACTTTAATATTTAGACCGCTTGAACACTTCCTTTAATTGTGTAAATGGTTTTTGCCAGGAATACCACAGTCCTATTTCCATGCCTTGTATGAGATGATCTGCTTGCTTTATAACCATTTAAAAGGAAATGTTCATATCTGGTTACTTCAAATCTGTTTTTTACCAAGAGTTGCGAGGTTTATGACTGCTAATCGATTTGGGAACTAATTTCTGGTGCTTAGAATATCAAAATGTCTGCTTCAGCCTTTTGTGTGCTCATCCAAAGCTTTCCTTGCTCTTAAATATGGACGTATAGGAATTGGTCTTTCACTTTTGCTGTTATGAGTTAACCCAATATGCAAGTTTGTAATTATTTTTGATAATCTAAACGTTCCTATTATATTTGTATTACTAATTATAATCAATGTTATATGTTTAAATTTATTTAATTCATGTTACGTTTTAGCAATTGCAAATCCAACTTAAATGGTAACCCGAGCCAATCTTCCCATTAATAAGGCATATCTACAGGCCACGTGTGAATGCCCATGGCCTATGTCTAAATGGTGAGGTAGGCTCGTTGGTATCCGACTAATATCCCACATCAATTAGGAATAGACCAGAGAAACCGTTTATGTGGAAGCAGCAGGCGGCACAACTCATCCCAAGAAACGGTCCAAGTATTTTTCAAGCCATTTACCATCCATTTCTCTGTTTCCTTTGCATTCTAGTTCTTAGTTTGAGGTTTTTTATATAAATTTCCTAAAAATATTAATTAATTACGAAAATAATTTGGAGTAAAAAATTATATACGAAAATGACTTTATAGTTTCAGTAGGCGGCATCTCTTATTTTTTCCTAATCATAATGCAATAATCAATGTTTAGAAATGATTTTTTCAGTGTCGTCTGAGACTCGTATGTATTTTTTGAAATATCTATAAAAAATATAAGAATTCATAATAGAAAAAATATTTTTTAATGGGCGTTACCGGTATATTAACCGACATCGGTGAGAATTAAAAAAAATACAGGTGAAACAAAAAAATGCTGAAAAAATAACAATATAAAACTTAGGGTGAGTTTAGATGGGCGGTGCGTTTACCTGTGGTTAGTGTAAAAACAGCGATGGCGGTGAGATTAAATACTGTAGCGTGAGATAAAAAGTAAGCTAAACGCACCGCACCGCACCTAATCGTCCATCCAAATCCACTCTTAGAAAACTGAAAAATGTATGGTGATGATACGATTGCTCTTATGGGACACCTTGAAATGAAAAAATAATAATAGAGAAATATAGTGGAAGCTAGCTGTCAACATTAAATTTAAATAGATGAAATATTATTTCATATAAAATAATTAGATGAGAGTGAAAAAAAAGAAATATGAGACAAAAATAGAGGGATGAGAGAGAGAAAGTCAAATACGAGAAAGGAAAGGAGCACTTATGAAGTAAACATCGGTCATGGGCTCTCCTTTTATTTTTTTTTATTTTTTTCTTTTCTAATTGAATTGGGTTTTTTATTAAAATAATACTAAAAAATAAAAAAAAATATTAAAATAGTATAACTTTTTTTATTTACCAAAATGGTACAAAAAACAAAATAAAATAGTTAAAATCTGAATGGAGGGCACATACGCCACAAAGCACCAACATGTTAAGATATTCAACTCTTTGTTCCTATTTTTTTCCGGATTTTATTACTTTAAAAAATATACTATTTTCTAATTTTATTATTTTACATTATTTTAGTACATTATGTTTGAAATGTATTCATTTAGTGTGTTTTTTTATTGAAAGTAATAAAATCCGGAAAAAAAATACGAACAAAGGGCCGACATAAGGGTTTTTTAAAATTTATTTAAAACACACACTAAATGAATACATTTCAAACATAATGTACTAAAATAATGTAAAATTAAAAATTAGAAAATAGCATATTTTTAAAGTAATAAAATCCGAAAAAATACTGAACAAAGGGCAAATAAGGGTTTTACTAAATTTATTTAAAAATACAGTAAATTAATACATTTCAAACATAATGTACTAAAATAATGTAAAATAATAAAATACGAAAATAATATATTTTTATTAAAATAATAAAATTTGGGAAAAATACGAATAAAGGGTCGAAATAAGGGTTTTAAAAAAAATTTTAAAACACACACTAAATGAATACATTTCAAACATAATGTACTGAAATAATGTAAAATAATGAAATTAGAAAATAGTATTTTTTTTAAAGTAATAAAATCCGAGGAAAAAATTACGAACAAATAGCTGAAATACGAACATGTTGGTGTCGCCTCTGCCACAGGCACCATTGGCGCCGCCTGTGGTAGGCCCTTCATTCAGATTTTAACTGTTTTTTTTTTTGCACGATTTTAGTAAGTAAAAAAAAGTTATACTATTTTGGTATTTTTTATTTTTTAAATATTATTTTAGTAAAATACCCAATTGAATTGTTTCATTTCACTTTTTTTTAAATCCTCGTCTATGCACATTAAAAAATATTTTTAATATATTTTAACTGACCATTTTCTTTTAAAAATTAACTGATGCGATACTCATTCCCTTAGCATTTTTTTTCAATTGATTTTAACTGATCATTTTCTTTTTAAAATATATTATTTTTCTCCACCGTGAATTTCATATTTTCACAGATATTTTAAAAAATATATAATAGTGATTATACCAAAAAATTCATGATAAGGGTAAAAGGAATGGTGTTGCTGGTTAGTGAAGTGACACCAACTAGTACCATTTTTGTATATAGTTATTCTTGTAATTAATTAATATTTTTAGATTATTTATATAAAAAAACCTTGGTTTGATGTTCGGCTTTGCTCGGAACGGATTACAATTTACAGTTTTGGTCGGGGTTTGGTTTGTTTTTTTTACTGTTGAACAGTGAATGTCTCGATATGTATTATGTAGAGATTTGCAATAGCCTGCTGTCTGTGCTTGGTCTACTACGATAAGACCAACACCGGAAAACCTTCAACGTGCTTCTCGACCACCTTTTCCCGCCTGCATGAGCTGCTACGATTTCTTAAAAACCCAACACCGTCTCCTTCAATTACTCAAATCTAGCTCAGCTTTTCCTTCCCTTATATCCACCCAGTCTCTGCACGCCCTTGCCATCACCTTCGGCCCTTACGCCTCCCAACCCATCTTTTTATTCAACAATATCATCTCTCTGTATGCATCACTCGGGCATTTACCAGTGGCACGCAAAGTGTTTGACAATATGACCAACAGAAATACAGTATCGTTTAGTTCGATGATCACTGCCTATGGTAAATCTGGGGACCTCTGGGCCGCTTGCGAATTGTTTTCTTCGATGAGGAGTTATGGTTTTTTGCCTACTCCCTATGTGTTGGCGGGACTCTTATCGTCTCAGGCATTGAGTCTCTCTGGTGGGGTTCAATTACAAGCATTGGTTGTCAAGAATGGATTGTTCTTCGCAGATTCCTTTGTCGGTACTGCTTTGTTAGGTCTGTATGGAAGGTACGGGTGCGTTTCCGAGGCACTCCAGGCATTTGATCACATGCCGAGGAAGAGTTTGGTAACATGGAACTCAATTATTTCTTTGTGTGCACATCATGGTTTGGTTAAAGATTGTATGCTTTTGTTTCGTGAGCTCCAGAGGGTGGAGGCCTCTTTGTCTGACTCTTCATTTGTGGGCGTTTTGTCTGGCTTGAAAGGTGAGCTTGATTTGGAATTTGGAGAACAGATACATGGTTTAGTGATTAAATGTGGTTTTGATCATGAAGTTACTGTTACAAATTCTCTTATTAATGCATATGTCAAATGTGCGCAAATCTGCTTAGCAGAAAAAGTCTTTGAGGGGATGCGTATTACTGATGTTGTGTCCTGGAATACAATTATTGGAGCATTGGAAAAGGATGAACATCCTCAAAAAGCTTTAGGTTTCTTCTTCCAAATGTCCTGGGAAGGAATGATGCCAAACCATACTACTTTCGTTATTATAATTGCTTCTTGTAGTAATTTGCGGATCCCAATGTTAGGGGAATACATTCATGCTAAAACAATCAAGAAGGGCTTCCAATCTGATGTAGTTGTAGGTAGTGCACTAGTTGACTTTTATGTTAAATGTGATAAATTGCAAGACTCCCATCGATGTTTTGATGGTATACGTGAGAAGAATGTAGTTTCTTGGAATGCTTTAATTTTGGGCTATGCTAGTAAATTTTCGAGTACTGCCGCTTCTTTACTGCTAGACATGCTACACCAAGGTTACCGGCCTAACGAGTTTACATTTTCTGCAATTCTTAAATCTTCAGCGACCATAGAGCTAAAGCAGCTTCATTGTTTGATTATAAGAATGGGCCATGAAGATAATATATATGTTTTGAGCTCCCTCATGACTTCATATGCTAAAAATGGTTTCCTGTCCGATGCCCTTACTTTCATTACAGATTTTGGAAGACCACCCTCCACAGTGCCTTCTAACATTGCTGCAGGAATTTATTATAGAGTAGGCCAATACCATGAAACTATAAGGCTGCTCTCCATTCTTGAAGATCCGGACATTGTATCTTGGAATATCGTGATCGCAGCTTGTGCTCGTACTGGCCACTATAAAGAGGTTTTCGAACTATTTAAACACATGCAAATGATTCAAATATATCCAGACAATTACACATTTGTAAGCCTTTTATCTGTGTGCAATAAACTTTGTAACCTGGCTTTGGGTAGTTCTGTTCATGGTCTCATTATAAAGACTGATTACAGTCTCTGTGACTCATTTGTTTGCAATTTACTCATAGATATGTATGGAAAATGTGGATGCATCAAAAGTGCAGTGAAAATCTTTGGTGGAATGGTGGACAAAAACCTCATAACCTGGACATCTCTGATTTCAGCCCTTGGAGTCCATGGTTATTATCATGAAGCTTTGGAAACATTCCGAGAAATGGAGTTTCATGGATTTAAGCCTGATGGGGTCAGTTTAATTGCAATCTTGACCGTGTGCAGGCATGCTGGATTAGTGGAAGAAGGCATGGAATTCTTCAGGAGAGTTGAAAGTGACTATGGGTTTGAACCCAAAATGGAACACTATTATTGTGTGGTAGACTTACTGGCTAGATATGGAAAACTCGGGGAAGCAGAGCAGATTATTGCCAGCATGCCATTCCCACCTGATGCCATTATATGGCGTAATTTCCTTGAAGGATTGAAGAGACATACAACTGGAGAAAATCTCTGAACTGGACATGGTGTTGTATACCCCGACTGAAATGATTTCTGCTAGTGAATCAGGGCCATGTCTTACCGCATACCTCCTATTGTATCATCTCTGCGGTCACTGGCTTCATACCTCCCTTGTTAATACCCCTCGTCAACAAATTCAATAGCTGATATCTTTATAAATGGGCTGTGAAATAATTGATCAAAAAATTTCCCTTGAAAAATCCCAGTTGGCCAATGAGAATGATTGGAAGAATTTTGGGTTTTGACGAAGAAAGAGATCTTTTTTAATGATTAAATTATATGGTGCTTCAGAATTAGCTTCTGCCTTTTGTGGTGTAGAGAATTAAAACTTATCCTTCATAATTGGGTTATGGAATTAATTTGATCAAATAAATTCCCTTGTTAGTCAACTGAGTGACTGGAAAATTATGGTATTGACAAAGAAGAGATATTTTTACCAATAAATTATAAGGTTCTAGCTGGTTTATGCTTGCTGCAAAGAGTAAAACATGAACCTTTATGAATGCCGAGTATTATCTCTTTGTGTGGGAATTGGACTTATCATTTATCTCATTTCTATATATAGTCATAACAACTTTGTAGTCATTAGTGCTCATTTTCTGGTTAATAGTTACAAGAATTGAGAAATGAATTTGAATAGGAAGGCCCAAAGATTAAGCACAAGTTGACAACTTGACATGCTTCTATTGAGGAAGTCCTTGCAGGACCTGAAAGATGTTAATCGAGACATATGTTACTTGGACTCGGGGTGAGTGTTAGATGTTGATATGTGTTTGACATGGGTATTCTCTATATTTGCTAAGTTTTTCCGTACTCATGCCCCCATGTTCATGTTTGCAGGAAGCAAACAAAGCTTAGCAATCAAACGAACTGTCTGTGATGAGGTATAATATTTTGAACAACATTTATTTTGGTGGAACTGAATCAACATTTCTAAGGTGTTTCCAGTGAATGCATTGTTCTGTAAGTTGAAAGAAGGAAGAAAAGGCAGTCTAAAAGAAGCAGCTGAGCTGATGAGTGAGTTCCATCATCCAAAGGAATTGAAGAACCCTAAGTCTCATAAGCAAATAAAGTGACTGAGCCATCTACTATTGGCCTCAACTCCAGCTCATCTGCTACTAGTGAAATAAAAAACAATGTACAAATTTGTAATTATGTAAAAGAATTGATCCTTAAATGCAACTGTTGAAAATGATATTTCTGTGTCCAATAGCTGGGAATCATCATATTATTGTCAAATTTTCTCCCCTTTTTCTTCTATTCAGGCTTTACGAGAGTTGAGTTGGTGTTAAAGTGTAACAAAAAACTGAAAAACATGAACAATACCTGCAAATCAAGCTTAATATAGTAACCTGAGCCAGTCTAACTAAATATATTGATATGCTAGTGCAACCGTGAAATGTTCCTCCTTGACCAATTGGGCTGACACGGACCCATTTATCCAGTTGAGGGAGTTGAGGCACGTCAACAGCCCATGTTTGAATAAAAGGGTCCCACTCTACAACCATAAGCCCATTGCTTTTATTTTAGGCCACGCCTATGTCCAAACGAGCCCGCGCCTGGGGACATAGGATGAGGTAGGCTAGTTCCTGACTTGGTTGGGATCCAACTAGATATCCCACATCATTTAGAAACAAAGCACAGAAAGCGTATATATACTAAGAAGCAGCTAGCAATGTCCATTCGGGGACATCCGATAAAATTGGAACGATACAGAGAAGATTAGCATGGCCCCTGCGCAAGGATGACACGCACAAATCGAGAAATGGTCCAAATTTTTTTTTTGAAGGGTTGGATTAGGATCGAGAGTTATAATGTGGGTTTGGCCTCCAAATTCGATTTAAGGCTGAGTTTGGTGAATTAGCTTCTCATAACCCTGTGGTTTGTGTTACCAAAAGATGAACTTAACAGCATTAATTTTAGTAAATAAATCATTGTTGAGGTCTATTTTTTTTATCATATTAAAATATTGAAAATTATAACAAAATATTACTATATATCAGAAAATGAAAATAAATTTTTGCAAGTGTATCTATATAATATTGTAAAATGAAAATATAAATTTGGTAAAAAAAAGATATGGCAATAGAAAAATTAAAAGTGAGAAGCAGATTTTATACATCAACTTTTTATGTTTTATACTATTAAATGAGATTAAATTTAATAAGGAATAAAATCAACTCCTTGATACTCAGAATACAATTTCTCAGAAAAATGCAACCTCTTGTGTTTGATCTTTGATTTTCTTTTTACTACTCCCATCTGATTGGAATCCATATGATAATAAGCTAATAAGCCTCAGGAAAATTTAGAAACTGCAATATATATATATATACTGAAGTGAAGAATTAAATTGAAAAGGAAAAACAAAAACAAAAAAAAAAGAGGATTAAATAGATTGGAAAATTTCTGTAATACTTGAAAGAATAAGGGATTAAATTGAAAAATAATATGGCATGAAATAGCTTGACAATGCATATTTATACGTGATATGAAGACAGAAACAAAAGGTATTTTGTTACATCTTTCTTGATTGAAAATGTTGTTTTGGTGCAGATTAAAGAAATCATGCGGTTGTAGTTAAGTCAACAAACCTTGAAACTCATTGAAGTGGTCGGTTGTAGAAGTTTTTTTTCTTGTAACTCAACATCATCATTCTCTTAAGCATGAGCAACTTGTTATTGTTGGACTTCGACGCATACAATTTTTCAAGCTTGTTCCACGATGTGGCCGCATGTGTCTCTTGATTAATGTGGTTATAGACATTCTCTTCAACAAATTGCCGAATAAAATCGCACATCTGTTGATGCTCAAATTTCCACTCTTCATCAATTTTCGACTTGGGTTTTTGAGTAGCAAAAACAGAAAGGTGCAAAGCCTTCACAAATCAAAGATCTTTCATCTTGTTTCGCCAGAGTTGATAATTTGTGTCTTTCAACATAATTATCTTACTAGTGTTAATTTCCATGATTATCTAACACGAGAACCAAGCTTTGATACCAGTTTGTTGGGACAAATCTAAACCTGAGGAAATACCGTGGAAGCACAATTGATATTCTTTCACCCCGGAAAGTCAATTAAATAATTATGGTAAACCAAATAACACATATATATCAACAATCAATACAAATAAACCACAATATTGTAAGTAAAAATAATAAATCGAGGCACATAATTTTTACGTGAAAAACTCATTTAAAGCAAATGGTAAAAACCATATGACTTTGAAAGTTCACCAAAAATTCTACTATAATCAAAGTTTTGCTATAAGATCACAACCGAACTACAAGAAAAAGTATAAAACTCAAATAAAGCTATCAACAAATAATCTCAAACAAACTTTAAGAGAAAAGTTGAGATTATTTTTGAAAGCTATAATATCCCAAACGAAAATGGACCATGCACATTAAAGATATCTACTAACTAGTAACTACCATTAAAAAAACTCAGCACCAACACACACCAAATGGACCTCCTATCAAAGAAAAATTTTTCTCTCTTTTTTTCTTTTACTTGCAGCACACACTTTTTTTATCAGCAACCCCACAAATGTATATATATATAGGGTGGGCTCCCGGGACCACCCGCGGCCCAACAAATACAGCATAAATGATTAGCATGATGGGAAAATGGACAAATGGTTCACTCATTTTTTCCCCATTTTTCTTGTGAACGTTTGCAGGTGGGGTTCCTTCTCTGTTTGCTTTATGGATTACGCTCACTTAATATTGCAACATAGAGTGGTTTTATGGGTTCAGTCTGTTTTACTCTGTTAAACAGTAAATTACATTTGAAATGTTTCTAGTTGTGTTTTCTGAATTAGCCTCTGCCTTGTTTTTTTTTTCATTCTAATCAATTTGATCAAATAAATTACAAGTTTGTAGCTGGTTTATGCTTGCTGCATAAGTGTGAGGCATGAACCTTTATGAATGGTGAACAGGTATATTAATTTCTGTGTGCATTTAGTGGGTTATATCCCCATAAAGCCTGTTTGAGTATGCATTGGACATGGATGTCCCACAGGGTTACTTGAGAAAAAAAAGAACCTTTCAAGACCTGAAAGATGTTAGTTGAGATATTACATGTTATGATAGAACCTTCATCCTCTTGTTTTGTTACTCAATAGAACTCTCAGTCAAGCTACAGATTGAAGATAAAATCTTCGGCTGAAATACACAATGCAACAACAGAAGGCGAAGATAAAAAAGAGGGATTGACTGTCTGAATGAGGTGAAATATTTTGAAGATGGTTTGCTGTGGCCGAACCGAATCAGTAATCCTGTATCCTAAGGTGTTCCCGATTAATGCATTGTTGTGGAAATAGAGAGAAGGAAGAAACGGCAGTCAAAAAGAAGCAGATGAGCTGAGTGAGTTCATCATCCAAAGGAATTGAAGACCCAAAACACTGCAAGTGACTAAGCCATCAATGTTTGTCTTTCACTTTTTCTACTTGTGAAATCAAACCCAATATGCTAAGTTTGTAATTATGTAAAAATGAATTGTTCCCTAAATACATCTGTTCAAAATTATCATAAAATGATTATTTTTGTCTTAATTATTTTAACTGGATAGTTGGGAACCCGCCATCAACTTATTCTCATTTTTTTTCCTAGGAGGGCACTAGTTGGGGATGTATCAAACCATGAGCAATACCAGCAAATCATGGTTAAAAAGTAACCTAAGCCACACTATATATTATTTACTAATGCAACCATTAAAGTTTCCTCTCTTAGGTTAAGTGAGCAGCCCATGTTTAAACAAAAGGGTCCCACTCTACCACCACAAGCCCATGGCTTTTATTTTGATGTCTAAACCAGCCCACGTGACTTGGTCAGGATGATTGCGTACCAACTAGATATACCACATCAATTAGGAACATAGCAGCGAAAGCGTTTATATGGAAGCAGCAGCCCGCAAGGGTTGTCCCTTCGGGGACATCCGATAAAATTGGAATGATACAGAGAAGATTAGCATGGCCCCTGCGCAAGGATGACACGCACAAATCGAGAAATGGTCCAAGTTTTTTTTCATCCTTTTCTCAGTTTGCTTCGCATTTTAGTTCATATGGGTTTGGTCTCGATATTCATTATATAAAGATTTGAGGAAGTTTGGCGTCCGGGTTTTTCCTTGTAAGTTCCATACAATTATAGTACTAAGTATTTTGATTGCTGGTAATTGTTGATACTGAACACTAACTACTTGTAATTTAGGTGTGTTTAAACTTAAGAGGAGCCTTACGTTTTTAGGGTTAAAGTTTGTTCTGTAAATTTATCAAAAAGTTTCTCTTTTGAGTGACCCGGGTTGGCCGATGACAAACATTGGGTTTTGACAAAGACACATTGGAGAATTTGCTCTTCACCAGAATTTCTATACATGGAGCTAATATTTTGTAGCTATCTTACTCAGACTCGTGTTTGGGTCCGATGTGGTTACTGTTTAAATATTTTTTACAAGATTTTCATATGTTTAAAATCATCTTATCTTCATATTTGTGTTAGGATATGCATGGGAAGAGTCAGAGCAGCATCGTTTTTGCTGCCACTGCTGATAACCTTGTGGTTTGTGTTAACAGAATTGAAGTACCAAATGCTACAAGATGGAGTGGAATTGGGTATCATTGAGGATTGAATTTGGATATGCAGTTGACATGCTTCCTTTGAAAAGGTCCACAAAGAAGATTGTAACTGAGATGTTTTTTTTTTGGTATTGTACAACATTCATCCTCTTGTCTTGTTTTTATCTTTTTTTAATGGAACTCCGAGTACTCCTCCTAACATAGATATACATCTGACATGAGTATGTAGGACATGAACAAAAATACTAATATAAAGTCTCCATTGAAATACTAATACAAAACTTATGAACAAAAAATAAGGGGGTATTGGGTACATAATGATGTCTTATTTTTGTACAAAAGAGAGGTAACTTATGCGAATACAAAGTGATCTCCATTGAAATACTACTATAAAACTTATGGATAACCTCATTGACAAACAATATATGTTTTCTCCCACCATTAACATTCAAATTTCAAGAAAATGAAAACTAAGGGTTTTCACTTTCATATTTCTAACCAACCTTACCTAAACTTAGGCAAGAAAAGTTTTCCATAAGAAGTAGACCAATTAAACCACCATTTTCTTTTTCATTTTTCAACCAATTTAAAAAGAGCAAAAAAAATCCCATTTCTATTATAATACCCTTAATTCAAACTCAATTCATTCATTTATTTTTATTCTCAAACTATGATTTTTATCGTAACAACAACTCTTTCTCCTTTTGATACTACGAAGTTATATGTATTAGAAATTCAATAGCACGCATGTGGAAATTATATATTTAGAACACGAAGTGTATTTAAAAATAACATATAATAAATAGTGAAGCGTATGGTTTCAAACTAATTAATGATAACAAATGAAAAAATTGAATAAATTGTGAGTAAAACGAAATTTAAACACGTAAATACATCATATTAAGAATATTAAATGCATTATCCTGGTGGTGCTGCCATCAATCTTGAGTTAATGTGAAGTTAATTTGTGACATCAACTCAATCGGCAACTTTATTAATATATATATTTGATGAAGGTGATAAAGTATGCATAATAATTTTTTTTTTAAAAATCATGTTATTGGTAAAATAAAGGTTTTAACAATTCAAAATATATATGCAAATTTTTATTGGATTTTAAAAATTATATATAAAAAGATTAAATTACATTTTAAATACGAAAAAACTTTTTTATAATTTTACTAATCGAAGTTGGATTACTCGTAACACATGGGGGTTTAATTAGAAGTATACGTACACACATATTCTCTAGTACCCAACAAAGTTATAAAAGTTTTAACATTCATTTGACTTAATCAAATACCAAGAACAATTCAACAAGTCCAGCCAAGGAGCTAATTGTGACAAAGACAATGACTTTTTTCTAAAAAAGTAGTTAAGGAATACCATCTACTTATTTTGCTAAGCAATGGTATGAACATTCTGAAAAGTTAATACCTTTACTTATTATTTATATATATATAACTTCATACTATACGGTAAACCCAAAGTTAGTAACCTAATTAAGGGTCATAAATCGATGGCTCACTCACCTACTTTTAATTCAAAAATTGTTCCCCAGAAAAACAAAAGACAAAAAAGTTTCTATCTTCATAAATTTTGACAAGTTTGGTGAAGTTAAGTGATCAATCTTCGTATGTTAACGTGGCGTATAGTCCTTTATTCTTTGCAGATTTATCAACTTGTTTGGCTGCTAAGAAAATTTAAAATACGAAAAAAGAAAGTATATAAGACAAGTTGTTGTAAAACTGATAAACTGCCTCACTCTTTCATTAGAGATTAGTCAATCCAAACCATTGCTCTTTAACCATATATTCTCAAATCCTTTCATTTTCTTTCATTCAAGCCAAAAAAAAAAAAAAAAACCAGATTTTTTTTTTTGATATTTTAAGCAAAAAACACAAAGGAAAATTTTAGTGATGGAATCTGTTGTTTCTGAGTTTGAGGGCACTCTTTTGAAAGACCCAGATCCCTTTTCTTACTTCATGTTGGTGGCATTTGAGGCCTCCGGTTTAATCCGGTTCGCATTGTTGTTGTTGTTCTGGCCAGTGATTCGATTGTTGGAAATGCTAGGGTTGGATGATGCTCGGTTGAAGTTGATGGTCTTTTTCGCGACGGTAGGGCTTCGGGTGTCGGAGATTGAATCGGTTTCGAGAGCTGTTTTACCTAAGTTTTACATGGATGATGTTGATATGGAGGCTTGGAAAGTGTTTAGCTCGCATGATAGAAGAGTTGTGGTGACCAAAACGCCTAGGGTTATGGTGGAAAGGTTTGCCAAGGAGCATTTACGAGCTGATGAGGTTATCGGAACCGAACTTGTAGTAACTCGGTTCGGATTTGCTACGGGTTTTGTTAAAAGTGATATCGCTTCTATCTCAAGGAGAGTCGCCAAGCTATTTGTAGACGATGAGCCTATTTTAGGACTCGGAAGAGCTACATCCAGTTTTCAATTCTATTCTCTATGCAAAGTAAGTTTCTTTCAATAAAATTAACAACAATTTCAAAACTTGTTAACTTGCTAATTAAAGATTACCATGCAGGAAAAAGTGCATCCACCATTTATAACCAATCAAAACCTCAACGATCAACAGCTCCTCCGACCACTTCCGGTAATCTTCCATGATGGCCGTCTTGTCAAGCGGCCGACACCCTCAACCGCTCTCTTAATCCTCCTATGGCTTCCATTAGGCATCTTACTAGCAACCATCCGGATTGTCATAGGACTAATTCTTCCAATGCAAGTCATTCCCTACATATCTCACTTATTCGGTGGCAAAATCGTCGTCAAAGGCAAACCACCACCACCCGCCTCTCGTAACAGCCCCGGTGTCCTATTCGTTTGCACTCATAGAACCCTAATGGACCCTGTGATCTTATCCAACGTTCTAATGCGCAAAATCCCAGCAGTCACATATTCCATTTCACGGATTTCCGAAATCCTATCGCCAATACCGACGATTAGATTAACTAGAATCCGAGAAGTGGACGCAGAAAAAATAAAAAATGAATTAGCTAAAGGTGACTTAGTAGTTTGTCCCGAAGGAACAACTTGTAGGGAACCCTTTTTATTAAGGTTTAGTGCCCTATTTGCTGAATTAACTGATCGAATAGTCCCGGTTGCCATGAACTATAGGGTAGGGTTTTTCCATGCAACAACAGCAAGTGGGTGGAAAGCTTTGGATCCAATCTTCTTCTTCATGAACCCTAGACCGGTTTACGAGGTAACGTTCTTAAACCAACTTCCGATGGAAGCGACATGTTCATCGGGAAAGAGTCCAGAAGATGTGGCTAATTATGTGCAAAGAATCTTGGCTGCTACGTTAGGGTTTGAGTGTACAAATTTAACCAGGAAAGAAAAATACAAAATATTGGCTGGGAATGATGGAACAGTTTCACGCACTTCCTTCGTTGATCAAGTTAAGAAGGTGGTGAGGACTTTTAAATCCTCTTTTCAATAAATTTGTTTGTTCTTTTTTTTTGTATGGAATAAATTGAATTAAATGATGTCCTTTTGTTGTACATAATGGGATTTTTTTTTTGGATTATTATTTATGAGATTATTAATAATACTTGACTTTCATGAAACTTAACATTTTTCTATTAAAAAATGCTATTTATTACATTAAAGAATTAATACACAAATGACAACCGTGTTGTGTGTTTTTATTGATATGACAAATGCTAACAAAAAGACGAGTCATCTTTAAAATATACAAAATCCTAAAATTCTGGTCAAAGCTAGTAAATGCAAAAGCAATATTATGATGAATTGATTGAGTTCACATTCAAAGAGTTTTTTAAAATAAAATAAATGACTTAAAATCAAAACCCATATCTATACAATAATGATCATTCAAAGTTCTGAAAGAATGATGTTAAAAAGAAACAATGTCTGAAACTGGTCGTCGTTGGAATTTGCGTTAGGTTCGAATTTTTATGGTGTTTATTGGAGAAATCTCCTACTTCGATTAAAAACTTACTTATGATGGATTCTATAATATAGAAAAGGGTTCTATGTATCAATATTCCAAGTGGAAGTTATACGATACAACTTCAACATAATTACTCTAATATAGCTATCCTTTTTAGGGATTTAAGAGCACGTTTGGTTCGCTGTATTGGATTAGAGATGTATTGGATTAGAGGTGTAATGGAATAGAGGTGTAATAGCAAATCAACTGTTTGGTTGAATGTAATGGAATAGAGGCGTAATAGTAATCTTGTGTTTGGTTGAATGGAATAGAGGTGTAATAGCATAATGGAAAAAACTAAAATGACTAGAATACCCTTAGCATAAATTTGTTTTGGTAAATGATTATTGTTATTGTTATTTAAATTTTAATAAGATTATTATTATCAATAATAAATAATTTAATCATATTTAAACATAATTATTATTAAATATATTTTAATTAAAATATATAATTTAATAAAATTCTTAATAATTAATATTCGATATGAATTTACTCAAATAATAATATATGATACTATAAAATATAAATTAACATAATTATTATTAAATATATTATAATTAAAATATATAATTTAATAAAATTCTTAATAATTAATATTCTTATATGAATTTACTCAAATCATAATATATGATACTATAAAAGATAATTTAACATAATTATTATTAAATATATCTTAATTAAAATATATAATTTAATAAAATTCTTAATAATTAATATTCTTATATGAATTTACTCAAATCATAATATATTATACTATAAAAGATAATTTGAAATAATTAATATTAAATATATTTTAATTAAAATATATGATTTAATAAAATTTAAAATAATTATAACTAATAAAATTTAATAAGTGAGTAAGAATTGAACTCTAAAAATAAAAAAAAACATAACCATATAGAATTGAACTCTAAAAATAAAATAAAAACATAACCATATCGAATTATCATCAACAACTCGATTGAATTTACAACAATTCGAATTAAATGGAAGTACTGCCTCAATATCTCACTTCAACTAAAAATATAAACTTAGAATTCAATAGAAGAAATTCAAGCTGATACAATATCTCTTTCACCCTGCTCTCAACTCCAATTGGCCTTCCATGAAACCAATTCTTCACTTCAAACAAAATAGCTCACCAATCTAGCAGAAAACGAATCATCGTCCAAAGTTGCCATTGAAAATAACCTCCAACTTCATGTGTCCATTCCACAAGTTAAGGGAAAAGCAATCTCGCCAATTCGGATTTATATGATGCATTGATAAATCAGGAAAAACAATCTTTCGACTCTAATCACACCAAAAGGAGAAGGGAGAGTAGCTACTTGAAATGGTACATTTTAAAGTTGCATAATAAGGAAATAAGATTTGTCACTTTAACTTACAAGGAAATTAACAAGTATGATGATAATATTCCCAAGTAAACACATATAAAAGTGAACATGCTAGTGTGGCATAGGCAAACACGAAAAACCAGAGAGGAAGTCAATGATTATATACTTACAGTAGATAAAGATTGATTCAATCAATTCAGGAGAGAAAAAGAGTGCAGTGGCTTATGTATTAAGATTTTTTCAAGCAACCAGATGAACCTGAAATTAGCATTTCTTTCAGGATACAGAGTGAAAAAAATGAAGAGATGGTTAAGAAAATGTCAACCACATAGATTTGCATAAGCAAGCCACAGTGTGCAATCCTCCCAATGGAGGCCTGAGCTCCCCTTTGAAATTTTTTCCCTTGGGTTCTGATTGCAATTTAAAATGACAACAAAATCATCATCAATCACTATCCTAAATATCCTGGGACACAAAAATAAACCTTTGCAATTACCATCAGAGTCAATGTATGTAATTGCGGTACGTTTGTCGACTGGGTTGAATGGAAGAAAGTGAACCTCTTTGATGTTTGCACGAGCCTGAATATGCAAGGTTTCTTTCATTATTTGACATGAACATCTAAAAGAATCAAATGAAAAAGAGAACCTTGAAATTGAACATTTTGTTGTTGTATTACCTCCTTCGTCTCGCAAGCATGTTAATGATGGTCGCATCAATAGCATCCCGATTTTCCATCTGGAGGCTCTTCTGCTAGCGTAACAACCAAGTCTTTGTCCATATTTTGCTAAAACCTTAAGAAAAAGGTGAACATGGCTATTTAAACTTTATCCAAAATTGAGTCATTGCAAGAACTAGGAGTTTCAAATTTTGAAGTCCAACTATTGTACCTCAACAAGGTTCCGATCAACTGTTAGACGATTCAAGGTCGAGTTCCGCTTTGTCACCGTGATAGAACATCCATTCCACCATTTCTTCAATTGTAGTCATCCTTTTAGTAATGGCACCCTAAAAAACAAACCAAACAATAGATTTGTAAACAATGTAGAATAAGTATTTCATTTGTCATTGTGTTGTTTTGGATGTTTTAGCTTATTTTCTTGGAAAATGATGTGCATTGAATAAGAGTTGTACTGTTGAGACAATCGATGAGAACCGATTGCAAGAGTAATGATAATACAAGAATTTTTACATGATATATCTTCGCTTATTTAATTGACTTTTATCACTATCAAGTAGAGCACTTGCTCGATCAATTTTAAGTGGATCGCCTTCAAGAAGGCGAGCATCTGCAGGATGATATCTCCAAGTTTTATGCTAATTATATCTCCGGTACTAAAATAGCAAAGATCTGCCTCTTGCCACCGACCATCTCGAGAACTGCATAAAAGAAAAATGATTATGAAAATTTAGACATTATTGTATTTGCAAAGGCATTAAAGAAACTTGAAGAGAGTTGCGGACCTTTGTTTTAGGAGCCGACGAGCCATGAGTGCGGCCGCAGATTTCAAAGATTGTTTTCCTCAATGAAACCGATTGTTGAATTGATAATCGAAGGCATATAATCCCTACAAAGTCCGCCATCAGGGACCCTCACCTGAAACAAAACAAACCGCAGAAAGCTATCGGGGTGACCATTCAAGCTTTGAAAAGTATATGGGGAAAGATATATAACTTACTCCACCATTGGCAAAGACAATGGCCATCATCTTCTGACTTCCATAACCCATGATAATGGGTTCCACATAAAACTTAGAAACTTCAAAAACTTGTTTTCCGGAGTATGATAAAAAGCTAGCATTATCACAAAGCTTCAAACCAAACCAGATAAACTACACTAGCTTAGCTAATAGGTCGCAAGGTCTTACTCTATTGCAATTTTATAACTAGAACTACGATAAATAATGATGATTTAACTGAAAATTTGAAACTCTATATATATATCCGAAATTACGGTGCTTACGGGCTTCTCCTCGAGCTTATTCGACAAAAATATGGACTCGAACTTCAAAGATCTTCGGATGTAAGTCCCAGACGGATGTTCTCAAGAAATAAATGATCGTAAAACTGAATTTAAATCACCAAAAACGTTAAATAAAATAATCGACATTTCTTTTACCTTCTAAATTTCCATTGAGCAGCAGAAGGAACTTCAACAGGAGGCAAACCTTCATGCTTCCAATCGAAAAAAGCATCTAATGCATTGAAACGAATATCGTTGCCGCTTGCAACGTCTTTAAGAGAATCAAACAACTTTCACCGAATATCATTTCCGGTAAAGTGGCGAAGTTTGGAGTCTTTGTTCCCATTGTTGGAGAGCCAATAAGTTGAGAATCAAGCGGTTACCACCATGAAACAGCAACAGGGTCGAGCGGATGAAGAAGAAGAAGCAGTCTGCTAATGAGTGATGAAGAAGAAGCAAATGTGGCGGCCGAAAGGAAGGAAAAAGTTATGGAATCAGAAAAATCAGAAGAAGCAATTAGGAGGGTAAAACAGGGTAGAAAAATGGGGAGAACTTAATACGCAGCAAAACAGAGCTTTTCATCCGGAATAGAAATCGGTAGATTTTGGGGATTAGGTCTGTAATGGATTAGACCTGTAATAACAATACACTGAACCAAACAATGGATTAAAGGAGTATTAAGTGGGGCCCACTGATTAGGGGTGTATTGGCTATGCCAATACACCCAACCAAACATGCTCTAAATATTTCCTAACTATTTTGGTCTATTTGGCTAAATAATCTCAACGCGTTACATAAGGCAAATATTGTATAATTGTTCTATTTTCTGTAATTTTTTCCATTTCTCTGTGTAAATAACCTAATATTGTTTCACAGTCAACAACATCTTCACCATCTAGAGAATGATGAGACAAAGAACACCATGCATTGATGGGTGGTGAGGCCCCATATTGACAACAATTTCAAAACTTGTTAACTTGCTAATTAAAGATTACCATGCAGGAAAAAGTGCATCCACCATTTATAACCAATCAAAACCTCAACGATCAACAGCTCCTCCGACCACTTCCGGTAATCTTCCATGATGGCCGTCTTGTCAAGCGGCCGACACCCTCAACCGCTCTCTTAATCCTCCTATGGCTTCCATTAGGCATCTTACTAGCAACCATCCGGATTGTCATAGGACTAATTCTTCCAATGCAAGTCATTCCCTACATATCTCACTTATTCGGTGGCAAAATCGTCGTCAAAGGCAAACCACCACCACCCGCCTCTCGTAACAGCCCCGGTGTCCTATTCGTTTGCACTCATAGAACCCTAATGGACCCTGTGATCTTATCCAACGTTCTAATGCGCAAAATCCCAAAGAATACATATTCCATTTCACGGATTTAAAATCCTATCGCCAATACCGACGATTAGATTAACTAGAATCCAGAAGTGGACGAAAAAATAAAAATAAATTAGCTAAAGGTGACTTAGTAGTTTGTCCCGAAGGAACAACTTGTAGGGAACCCTTTTTATTAAGGTTTAGTGCCCTATTTGCTGAATTAACTGATCGAATAGTCCCGGTTGCCATAAACTATAGGGTAGGGTTTTTCCATGCAACAACAGCAAGTGGGTGGAAAGCTTTGGATCCAATCTTCTTCTTCATGAACCCTAGACCGGTTTACGAGGTAACGTTCTTAAACCAACTTCCGATGGAAGCGACATGTTCATCGGGAAAGAGTCCAGAAGATGTGGCTAATTATGTGCAAAGAATCTTGGCTGCTACGTTAGGGTTTGAGTGTACAAATTTAACCAGGAAAGAAAAATACAAAATATTGGCTGGGAATGATGGAACAGTTTCACGCACTTCCTTCGTTAATCAAGTTAAGAAGGTGGTGAGGACTTTTAAACCCTCTTTTCAATAAATTTGTTTGTTCTTTTTTTTTGTATGGAATAAATTGAATTAAATAATGTCCTTTTGTTGTACATAATGAGATTTTTTTTTTGGATTATTATTTATGAGATTGTTAATAATACTTGACTTTCATGAAACTTAACCTTTTCTATGAAAAATTGCTATTTATTACATTAAAGAATTAATACACAAATGACAATCGTGTTGTGTGTTTTTATTGATATGACAAATGCTAACAAAAGACGAGTCATCCTTAAAATATTCAAAATCCTAAAATTCGGTCAAAGCTAGTAAATGCAAAAGCAATATTATGATGAATTGATTGAGTTCACATTCAAAGAGTTTTTAAAATAAAATAAATGACTTAAAATCAAAACCCATATCTATACAATAATGATCATTCAAAGTTCTGAAAGAATGATGTTAAAAAGAAACAATGTCTGAAACTGGTCGTCGTTGGAATTTGCGTTAGGTTCGAATTTTTATGGTGTTTATTGGAGAAATCTCCTACTTAGATTAAAAACTTACTTATGATGGATTCTATAATATAGAAAAGGGTTCTGTGTATCAATATTCCAAGTGGAAGTTATACGATACAACTTCAACATAATTACTCTAATATAGCTATCCTTTTTAGGGATTTAAATATTTCCTAACTATTTTGGTCCATTTGGCTAAATAATCTCAACGCGTTACATAAGGCAAATATTGTATAATTGTTCTATTTTCTGTAATTTTTTCCATTTCTCTGTGTAAATAACCTAATATTGTTTCACAGTCAACAACATCTTCACCATCTAGAGTAATGATGAGACAAAGAACACCATGCATTGATGGGTGGTGAGGCCCCATATTGACTATCATAAGGTCTTTTTCTGTAGCTGATAGATTCATAAGTACATCAAAATGAAAATCTAATAAATCGACTAATTCAAAATTTGCAAATTAGTGATTTTTTTATTCCCGAAGATCTAACTCACCAATTAATTCTTTATAACGTATTTTATTTGTCTTTGATAAATAAGATAGCAGTCGTTGACGTTTTTCCTAGAATTTTACATGGTTGAACTAAGATTTGCTTTTGTTTTACTTCTGTTTTCTTTACTGAAAATAGAATGATGTTGCAATACTTCTGCTTTTGTTGTTTAAGATCACTAATATTCTTATTGTAAAAAATAGAACTTCGGTAATGACAATTTATCGCAAAGAAAAAGAGAGAGAAAAATAAAGAACACACAAATTTTACGTGGAAAGCCTTTCGAGAAAAAAATCACGAGCAGAGGAGAAGATAATTCACTATGTCAAATTCGAATAATTACAAGAGGAGTAGACTATGTCTATTTATAGGCTTGAAAAACCATATTCTAATAGGAATGTAGTAAGATTGAAACACCTTATTCTAATAAATATCAAATAGATGGAGTTTAATAAGGTTTAAAAAATATTATTCTAAAATAAAATAAAAGAAGTGTAATTCTATAGGGATTTTACTTTTATTTTATTTTACCACTGTATTTTATTTAAATAAGGATTCAGGTCACTTAATTCTAACAATCTCCACCTTGACACAAATGCTTAATGAACAAGCTCTTCATCGCGAACTCCCAACGAACAAGTTCTCCACCTTTTCCATAAAACCCCTTAAGGGTTTAACTTCAACAATGAACACCAACCAAGTTTAAGCAATACTCAAACTTGGTTATAGGAAGTGACTTAGTCATCATATCTGTAGGATTTTCATGAGTACTAATTTTGCTCACAACAATATCACCACAAGCAATAATATCACGAACAAAATGATACCGAACATCAATGTGTTTTGTTCTCTCATGAAACATTTGATCTTTTGTAAGGAATATAACACTCTGACTGTCGCAAAATACGGCATTGATTTGAAAGTCTTCATTGAGTTCATTAAAGAGTCCCTTCAACCAAATAGCTTCTTTACAAGCCTTAGTAATCACCATGTACTCAGCTTCAGTCGTAGATAAAGCAACTGTAGTTTGCAAAGTGGCTTTCCAACTGATTGCACAACCTCCAATTGTAAAGACATAACCTGTGAGAGATCTTCTTCTATAAAGGTCTCCAGCAAAATCAGCATCAACATACCCAATGACTCCATCTCTGGTTTTTCCAAACTATAAGCAAACATCAGTAGTACCTCGTAAGTATTTTAAAATCCACTGAACTGCTTTCCAATATTCTTTATCGGGATTCACCATGTATCTGCTAACTACACTGACTGCATATGATAAATCTGGACGTGAACAAACCATAGCATACATGAGAGATCCCACTGCACTAGAGTATGGAACATGTGACATGTACTCAATCTCACCATCTGATTGTGGAGACAAAGCCGATGAAAGTTTAAAATGGGCTGCTAAAAGAGTACTAATAGGCTTAGCATTCTGATATTAAATCTGCAATGAACTTTCTCAATGTACCCTTTCTGACTTAGGTACAATTTACTTGTTTTTCTATATCTGAGAATCTCCATACCAAGTATCTTTTTTGCTGGTCTCGAATCTTTCATCTCAAATTCTTCACTTAGTTGGGCTTTGACCTTTCTTATCTCTCCTTTATCTTTTGCTGCTATCAACATGTCATCAACATAAAGGAGTAGATACACAAAAGAACCATCACTGTTTTTCTTAAAGTAAACACAATTGTCAAAACTACTTCTTTTGAAATCATGAGAAGTCATAAAGGAATCAAACCTCTTGTACCACTGTCTTGGTGACTGTTTCAAATCGTAAAGGGATTTTTTCATGAAGCAAACATAGTCCTCTTTTTCTGAGACTGTAAAACCCTCTGGTTGTTGCATGTAAATATCCTTCTCAAGTTCTCCATGCAAAAATACAGTTTTTACATCTAACTGCTCAAGCTCCAAATCATGCAATGGCCATAATATCAAGCAAAGCTCGAATTGAACTATGCTTCACAACTAGGGATAACACATCTGTGAAGTCCACTCTTGGAATTTGACTGTAACCCTTTGCAACAAGCCTTGCTTTATATCTAGGTTCTTCAACTCTTGGAGTCCTTTCTTTCTTTTTAATCACCCATTTACAACGAACAACCTTTTTACCTTTAAGAAGTTTCACAAGATCCCATGTTTTGTTTTTATGGAGTGATTCCATCTCCTCTTACATAGCAAACATCCACGTTTCTGAGTCTTCACAACTAACCGCCTCAGAATAATTAGATGGCTCTTAGTTTGCATCTATATCTTCAGCCACGTTTAAGCATAAACAACTAGATCAGCCTCGGCATACTTCTTTGGAGGTTTAATTTATCTTCTAGTTCTGTTTTTGGTGATAGAGTATTATGGTGAAGAAGCAACTCTATTCTGAATTTTTGTACTGACTTAAGGAGTCGACTCTGTTGTAGATTCTGAATTAATTTGATGCTCCACCTGCTTTTAATTTTCTTTATTGGAAGAGTTTTTAAAAGAAAAGTTAGGTAGCATAGCAGTTTCATCAAAAACAACATCTTTGCTAATCACAACTTTTCTATTTTCAAGACACCATAACTTATACCCTTTTACACCAATTTTATAACCAAGAAAAACACATTTAATGAATCTTGGTTCTAATTTTCCATTATCAACATGAGCATACGCAAGACACCCAAAGATCTTTAAATCAGAATAGTCAGCAGGATTACTAGACCATACCTTTTATGGAGTCTTTTTCTCAATGGCAACGGATGGAGATCGATTGATCAAAAAACATGCAGTAGAGGCTGCTTTGGCCCAAAATGACTTTGGTAAGTTGGAATTTGACAACACACATCGAACTGTCAAATGTCTCACGATCCCTTCTGACTTGCGCAGTTTATTAAACTCATTAGAATAGAACTCTAAGCCATTGTCTGTGCGGAGGTATTTTATTTGTTTTTCCCTCTGTTTTTCAATCGTAATTTTCCAAGACTTAAACGAGGAAAACATATCACTTTTCTGCTTCAGGTAGAATGCCCACATTTTTCTAGAAAAATCATCAATAAAAGTTAGCATATAATTAGCTCCACCTCTCGAAGGCACTCTGGATGGCCCCCACAGATCAGAATGAATATACTCCAATGTTTCCTTCGTGTTATGGGTTCCTCTAGTGAATGAAACTCTATTTTACTTCCCAAAAACGCAGTGCTCACAGAACTTCAGTTTGTAAATTCCTTACCCATCAAGAAGTCCTCTTTTGCTCAATTCTGCCATACCATTCTCACTCATATGCCCTAGGCGCATATGCCAAAGTTTAGTAATATCATCATCTAACAAGGAAGAGGATGCGACAGCTGCATCACTAGTAACAGTAAAACCCTACAAAATATATAACTTAGTAGTCTTTCTCTGCCCTTTCATCACAACGAGAGAACCTTTGGAAATCTTTAAAGCCTCACTTTCAGCTGTGTATTTGTATCCTTTTGAATCAAGAGTACTCAACAGAATTAAATTTCTCTTCAATTCTGGAACATGTTGTACGTCACTAAGTGTTCTGACAACTCCATCAAAAATCTTAACTTTAATTGTTCCAACACCTGCAATTCTACATGAAGCGTTATTTCCCATCAAAATAACACATTCAGACACTATTTCGTAAGTTGTAAACCAATCCCGATTGGGACTTATGTGGAAGGTGCAGCCCGAATTAAAGATCCACTTCTCGCTCACTTTAGAATTGTTGACAGAAGTGGCTAGAAGTTCACCATCGCTGTAGTCTTCTACAACATCGGCTTTACTGAAATTTTTTGGTTATTTTCCATTTTAATTTGAAGCCTCCATTTTGATCTTGTTCTGTAGCTTATAACACTCAGTTTTAATGTGTCATTTCTTTTTGCAAAAGTTACAAGTTTTACCTTTGTTTGAAGACTTCGATCTACCCTTAGATTTACCGCGAGGATTCCGTTCCTGTGTCCTTCCATGACCATCATCAGCATTTCGATCTTATCTTCCATGAACAATGAAACCCTCTCCCTGAGAGTCAGTTTGAGCCACAAGATACTTCATCTTATCATACGAGGTTAAAGAATCATAAACCTCATCAACTGTGAGAGACTCGCGGCTATATAAAATTGTGTCTCTAAATGTTGAATAAGACGAGGGTAATGAACAAAATAGAATAAACCCTAGATCTTCCTTATCATACTGAACCTCCATGGCCTCCAAGTTTGAGAGAATTTCTTTAAACATTGTTAAGTGTTTATGCACAGATGCACCTTCCTCCAAACGATGAGTATAAAGACGTTGCTTCATATGAGCTTGCTAGTTAGAGTTTTCGACATACATATTTGTTCCAACCTCTTCCATAATCCAGCGGCGGTCTTCTCCTTCATCACATCCTGCAAAATTTCGTTAGACAAATGCAGATGTAACTGTGTTAATGCCTTTCGATCATTGCCCTTCTTCTCTTCCTCCGTCAATGTTGAAGGCATCTTATCTACTCCTAGCAGGGCTTCCTCTAAGTCCATCTGTGCAAGAATTGCCTGCATCTTTATCTGCCACAACGCGAATCTGGTGTTGTGATCCAACAACGAAATTTCATGCTTCAAAGACGTAATTACTGTGATTGAGATGAACAACCCGGAAGCTCTGATACCAATTTTTAAAAAATAGAACGTCGGTAATGATAATTTATCGCAAAGAAAAAGAGAGAAAATTAAAGAACACACAGATTTTACGTGAAAACCCTTTTGGGAAAAAGACCATGGGCAGAGGAGATGATAATTCACTTTGTCGAATTCGAATAATTACAAGAGGAGTAGACTATGTCTATTTATAGGCTTGTAAAACCATATTCTAATAAGAGTGTAGTAAGATTGAAACACCTTATTCTAATCAATATCAAATAGATGAAATTTAATAAGGTTTAAAAAACATTATTATAAAATAAAATAAAAGAAGTATAATTCTATAGGATTTTATTTTTATTTTATTTTACCACCGTATTTTATTTAAATAAGGATTTGGGTCACTTAACTCTAACACTTATATCTTTAAACCCAAAAGTCCTGTAACCTTAAGAAATTCTTTTTGTATCTTGAAAACCATGGATTGAAAATCCTAAAATAAAAATCGATTAAAATATTTAAAAAATTAAAACGATGATTTGATTTACAAACAATATTTCAGTTTTAAATTTTACTCAATAAACTATTTCCTTTTACAGTTGTTAACTTTTTTACTTTTAAATATTTGATTTTAGTTTCAATAGTGAATGGTTTTAAAGATATAAAAAATACCGATTGAGTCTGTCTTGGTTTGATTAACATTAGCATTGGAGTACATTTTTCCTATTTAAGGGTTGGGAGGAACTATAACTAGTTCTAGATATCAAAAGAGTAATGATTTAATTTTAAAGACTTTAATTAAAATTAAATTGAAATAGAGAAATTAGTGGATAATAATATTTTATATCTTTAAAATTTGGTATGATATAAATGGTATTTAAAAATTAAAAGTTTTAATATTCCTAAAGTAATTGAGTTGGAAGTTTCAGAGAATTTGGATTGTTTTTGAGCATCACATGCAAAGTGAAATTAAAAAGAAGAAGAAGAAGTTATTTTGGTAAATTATAAAGAATATTAAAAAGGTAAATGAAAAGTCATTGTAACCGAGTAAAGTACATTGAAAAATATATTCAAAGTCTATGGTGGAAAAAGAATGAATTAAATATACATCCCTAATTAAATAGATGTTGACGTGGTAAGGATACCATTGGAAAAGCGTGCCACGTATCTTAATTGATTGATGACGTGGTGCATGCTTTTTAGATGATCATCGCGTAAACAAATGGTTTAATTATGGGGTGGTAGGGGGCCAAATTCTGTTATGAAGTTAAAACTTCCCTCTTTTATTCCGCCACACTAACACAAAGCTAACAGTTTGTAATGTAGTTAAAACCTCATGCTAGCAAACGTTTACAGCGTAACTCTCACTTCAACGCGCTCTTTCCGTTTTCCCTTCACCATTGTACATATAAATCAGTATTTCTTCCTCTCTTTGAATCACCATCAACTCTCATCTCCTTCTGCCCCCAAAATGTTTCCTCTTTTGGGAAATTAGTATTCAATTTCCCTTTACTTCTGTTACTATGGAATCAACGACGTCGTATTGGTGTTACCGTTGCAGTCGATTCCTTCGGATTTTTAACCGAGATCCCATCGCTTGCCCCGACTGCGACGGCGGATTCATCGAAGAGATCGGTTACCATCCTCACGCCGAATCCCGTCGCCTCGGCACCGATAGATTCCAAGCTGTCTCCAGGCATACCAGCTCTACTCCTGCTTCCACAAGCCGTCGTAACCGCGGCGATCGGTCTCCTTTCAATCCCGTCATCGTCTTACGCGGCGGAGCCTCTACTTCCTCAGCCGCTGGGGAGAATTCTAATGTTGAGCATAACGGGAGAGGGTTTGACCTTTATTACGACGACGGTGGTGGGGCAGGTCTTCGACCCTTACCCCCGACTATGTCGGAGATTCTATTAGGTTCGGGGTTTGAGAGACTACTTGACCAGTTATCCGAAATGGAAATTCAGAACATCGGGCGTTACGAAAACCCGCCGGCCTCGAAAGCGGCGGTGGAAGCAATGGCAACGGTGGAAATAAACGAAACCCATATTCTCAACGAGCTTTACTGCGGGGTTTGCAAGGAGCCATTCGAGTTGGGAACCCAAGTCCGAAACATGCCCTGCAATCATTTGTACCATTCGGAGTGTATACTCCCATGGCTTGAGTTACGAAACTCATGCCCCGTTTGCCGGAATGAATTGCCGGCAGAAACCGGTGGTAGGTATGCGGAGGAGGGATTGAGTATTTGGAGGCTACCGAGTGGAGGGTTCGCGGTGGGGAGGTTTACAGGCGGAAGAATGGGAGGGGAGAATAGAGAGGTGAGCGTCGGAGGGGAAAGAGGAGGGGTTCTGGGAAGGGTGTGGAGGAATATGGTGGGGTTATTTGGGGGGTCAAGTTCAGCTGCTGCAACAAGGCTGGATTCAGGGATAAGTAGAAGCAGTAGGCTTTCCTTTAATGCTACTTCAAGGAGAAGAAGAGGTTGGGCTGTTGAAGTTGATCATGACAGAAGAAGAATATGGTAATTTTTTCTCAATTATCACAAAATCATTGTAAATTATGATATCGTATTTGATTAGGATTCGGGTTCTATATATCTTTGGATATATAATAGGAGTAGATATACCAGCTTATGAGGTTCAGATTGCTGCAATAGACGGTAAGATAATTAACTCAGCTATGATGTAGTAGATTGAGATAAGAAGAATAAATGCAAAGGAGATGGATTC
The DNA here is from genome assembly GCF_025698545.1 of Gossypium raimondii. Lineage (NCBI taxonomy): Eukaryota > Viridiplantae > Streptophyta > Magnoliopsida > Malvales > Malvaceae > Gossypium > Gossypium raimondii. The sequence continues at coordinate 40,007,995 of NC_068568.1, read as the reverse complement.
TTTTTTTAGCAAATGATCAAGCATGTGTATTTTCATTTCCCTTGTGAGGGTCATCTTTTAGCTTTATTGGAGTGAATGTGGAGGTTTATTGGGGAATGTCATGATCCTTGAATCCACCCACTGTTGTTATTGATAGTGTGGGAACTTTTCAACCACTGCCTTTGACTTGCAATAGAGAAAGAAACTCCTTTGCGCTATTACATAACCCAATTACTGACAAAATGAATCATTTGGGATAAGACAAAATGAATACTTACAGTGGGGCGAGCCAATGGTATGACTTATGATTGACTTGGGCTACTTTAGTCTTGCTTTTTTGAGAAGGGCATTTAAGCGGTAATATGAAAAAGTAATTTTAAGAATAATTTTTAAAAAGTTTAGTTTAACATTTAAGTGTTTAGTATTGTTGTCAAGAAGTGCTTTTGAAAAATAAAATATCTATTTTAGACATGGTGTTATAAAATAATAAATATGCATTTAAATCATATTTAAATTAGTTAATATCATGGTATCTTAGTAAAAATATAAAAAAACAATTTATTATAATTTGTTGATAATATTTTAATATATGAAATATAAGTTTTAAATATTTTAAAAAATTAATATTAATTATTCATAAAATTTAATTGAATATATAAATAAATATATTTTAAATAATAAAATATAACCAATAAAAATTTTAAAATATTATATTATATAAAATAAATTTTAATAAGAAACTAATTACATACAAAATATAAATATTATATAAAACACATTATAAGGGTTAAAACTATCATTCGGTTCAAAAATACTTTTTTCAATAGCAAAAGCTAAAACAAAACTGCTTTTACTTTTAGGTTCAAAAGCATTTCTGACTTTAAAAATTGTTTGTTTAGCATTGCTTCTTGCTTGAAAAGTGCTTTTGACTCCAAAAATACTTTTGAAAAATAATGCTAAACAAAGCCTAGAGGCTAGATTGAATTGTAAGACACATTTTGATGTCGTCACCTTTTAAATATGTAATCAAGTCTAATTGAATTACTTTAATGAATAGTCTGTACTCCATCAAATTTCAATAAAGTAAATAAAAATTGGGCAAACTTGATAAAAAAATACCAATTACTTTTTTTTAATGTTTTAGGTCGTTTTTTTTTTCATATTTAAAGAAATAGGGTGTTTTAGGAAAGAAACATAAAATGCGTGTTTTTTTTTGTTGGGTGTTGAATATTTAAGGAGAAAAATTTATTTGTGTTTGTGTTTGAGGTTGATATTGTGATAGTTTTAAGGTATATTTGAGTTCAAGGTGATGCGATAGCGCGAAAAGTCATTCATTTCATCTATCGTATCAGGATGGAACCATCACCATAGAAGCCCGTTGTATTGCAACTTAGGCTCCCAATTTACGACGGTTATACAGTCACAAGTTAAAGTATAACTAAGACTCCTAATTGACGATGGTTATGCGGTCACGAGTTGGAATATGACTCGGGAGCCTAGTTGACAGTGGTTATGTGGTTACGAGTTGAAGTTTTATGATATTGGAAAATGATGCTTTATAAACCCCATAAAAAAGTTTAAGATCATAACCATAAGGAAAAATTAAAAGGATTTCCAGTAAAATCAACTTATTCTTTTTGCCCATCTCCAGCGCCACAGACATTCCTCCCCCTGAAAGTCTTCTTGCCCCTAAATTTGTCACAAGTAGCAAACAATAAGGCTAATGATATTACTTTGGTAGAGCCTGACAAAAAAATAAGTTGATTATACTGGAAAACTCTTAGTTTTTCCCTATATTATGGTATAAGTTATGGGGTTTATAAAGCATCATCTTCTGGTGGCATTAAACTTGAACCGGTGATCGTATAACCACTATCAAGTATATATGATTTAATTAAGCTTAGAAGTGACATGGAGGTCGAGGTAATTCTCAATTCATATTACTCTAGTGGATCGGTTATACTAGAGTTATATACCCACTTTGTCAACGTCGATGAATGTGCTCCAAATTTAACAACAATTTCAGTTACTGTCGAAATAGAACAAGAAGCATAAAGTCCAATCATACGAGTTTTATCTACTCTACGGGTTCTTTCCCTTTGGTACTAGGACCTTTTCATGTTTCTTTGGCTAAAACAAAATAAAATGACTTCTTTAAATATACAAAAAAAAACCAAAAATTTACAAAATAGCAAGAATATGCAGACATGCAAACAGTTCCTGGATATAAGTTTCCTTCTTATCTAGTATTCAAATGAAAATCCTACTGAACCTCTCGTACAACAACTTTTTTCTATCTGGTAAAACTTAAAGGGAGGTTTAAAAGTTTACCAGTAGATGACTTAGGTCAAATGCTCTCTTAAGCTTAACAGACAACACATTCATTAACAACGAACAACTCTCTTAGTTTTCTTTGATGATAACAAAGACTAGCAGCAAAGATGAAACATAAGTCTTCTCCCCATTACTAGGCTATCCTATTTATAGGTAACTCACACCCAAATCCTACTCAAGATTAAATCTAATCAGTCATCATTCTCACACGCTTCCACTAATTAATCACATCTTGCAAGGCTCCCCATGTATCATAATTGTTGACACGTTACCTCCATTAGGATAATGGAAAACTTAAATGTGTCCCAGTAACTATTATACTTACATCAGCAACAACACAAAAACACATGTGGCATTCTTATTAGCAGAAAATTCCGCCTAATAAGGTTCTCACTACAACCAAGAACTCTGCCATGAAGTTACCATCCTCATCTAGTCTAAGTCTCGCGACTTAGGAGGTCTTCGCCAGTGTAGTCTCCCAAACTAAATCGGCTCGCCAAACGAGGGTGTGCCAAAACAAGTCTTTAGTCTAATTGAAAATGAAGAAACTGATTAAAAGACTAATACATCGTCTATCAAGTCCAATTAGGGAGATACCTTGTCTTGGGTATTAGAGCATATGACTTCCATAGATAAAGACATAGATGTGACTAACTAAACTAATAATACATCAAACAGGACCTAAGTAGAATAAATCCTAGATCTGTTTATGGATTTATTCACTTGTGACGTTCATAGTGAGACATACCTTAATCTTGAGTGGATGATAGACTATGTATGCATGACTCACATACTTTGATATAAACAAAAGCTTGAGTTTAAACTAATAAGGAACCGAAAATTGGTAAGTTGGGTATACGATCTTTGCAGTATATAGCATCATTTCACAATAATGGAATTCATAGCCCTATAAAGCGTAAATGATATCCTCTCATCAGCATTACATGATAGATTGAAAGTAAATGTGGTCACGGGTCATTTGTATTTATGATAAATGATTTAATTAATATGTGATAGTAATTGACTTTTCATGAAGAAGATGTAATGATTACCATAAGATAAGATAGGATCATATTGGTAAAACAAATTCATCCCAAAAAGATTAAGGATATTCTATGAGGGTAGCACACTTTAATGAGATCGTTAACCAAGCAATTATTAAGTAGATTTCGTAATGGTATATAAAAAAGGGAAAGCTCAGCCACAATACTTTAGTGGAATGATTTCGTGACTAAATAATGTTATAATTAATATACAAAAAATTGAAATTTAATTAAAAAGTATTTTAGCCTTAATTATATATGTCCAATCGATCCCCCCACTAGCTTAAGATAACCAGAAACAAATTGCATGTAGAACCAATGAATATAAAAAAACAGAAATGATAAAGTAAGAGAAATAAATCGTATGTATCACTACCCGCAATGAATGCTCTTTCTTACTAAGTAAAGAAATGACTTAGGAATTAATTTAAGGTTCTTCTAATTATCATTTAATTAATTATAATTAAATAATTAGAGTTCAAGATGAAATTAAACCAATTAGTCATTATGAATTTATTAAATATTAAAATTAAATATATTTCCTCATAAATTCTATTACAGTAAAGTTGTTATGACTTTAATAGAATTAGAATTTGGTTGAAAAATTATTTAATTGAGAAATTAATTAATTGAATTTAATTAATTGTTTAAGTGATATTTATTTTGGGTAATAGAAAATATATTCAGCCTCAGTTTTAAATCAAGACACTACTTGTTGCTTTTTAGATGACCATGAGACTGGTGTATGTCCAAAATACACATAATACCCTGTCGTTGACCGAATATCGTCAAAACCTAATCCCCAGATGGCATCGGTATAACCCACTAAGGACAATCTGTCAGATGATCGGAAAACTAGCCCATAGTCAAGAGTGCCATGTAAATAATGTAAAATTCGTTTGAATGCAACTAGATGCACAGTAGTTGGAGCATGCATAACTTGACAAACCCAATTTATAGCGCAGGCAATATCATGTCAAGTTAAGACTATATATTGTAGAGCACCAGCAAGACTCCTATACTCAGTGGGATAACTTAGACAATCTCCTTCATCCTTTGATAAAATAGAAGAACTAATCATCGGCGTGTGAACACCCTTTGCATTAGCCAAACCACTTCTGTCAAGAAGTTCTCGAATGTACTTGTGCTGACATAGATGTAGACATCTCGTAGAGAACCGTGTAACTTCAATACCGAGAAAGTAATAGAGGTCGCCCATGTCTTTAAGCAAAAATTCACTATGTAATTTTTGAACAAAGGTATTAATGCTTTCTGGCAGACTTCCAGTAACAATAATATCATCTACATAAACCAAAATATACAAAGTGGAGGCAGGCGTAACACGAACAAATAAAGAGACATCAGATTTGGACAAGACAAACCCAATAGAGAGAAGAAAACATTTCAATTTATCGAACCAAACACGTGGGGCTTGACGTAGTCCATATAAAGCTTTGGTCATACGCCACACCAAATGCTCACCATGTGGACTAGAGCGAACATATCCTGGAGGCTGCTGCATAAACACCTTGCCAGTGAGATCTCCATTTAAAAAGACATTATTGACATCAACTTGACAAAGTTGCCAGCCCTTAAAGACAACAACAGATAATATGGTTCGAACAATTACAAGTTTAACCACAGGACTAAATGTCTCATTGAAATCACATTCGGGAACCTGAAAATAACCTTTTGCCACCAACTAGGTCTTACGATGAGCAATAGTCTCGTTAGGATTTTTCTTAAGCTTAAATAACCACTTACATCCAATAACCTTCGTCCTAGGTGGCAATGGAACAAGATCCCAGGTAGAGTTCTGAATGAGAGCATCATATTCAGCTTGAGGGGCGTGACGTCATTCCTTACTAGCAAACGCCTCATCAATAGTACGGGGTTCACAGTTAGAAGCATCAATAGAGAGAGCTTTTGGTTTAAAAATCTCGACTTTCGAACGAGTAACCATGGAATGTGTGTTGCCCATATGTGGAGGAACAGACGGAGGATCAGAAGAGATAGAGAGTTGCCTGAGATGAGTGGTGCTCGTAGGCAAGGAATCTGAGTCATCTAGAGAGGGAACTGAAATAGACGGAGTTGAAGATGAATCAAAGACAGGAGGCGAGACTACATCGGGTTGTGATAGCGAAGACTTAGTGGGTCTACTAGCAACAATAGGAACATAAGTAGAAAAACATGATCTTGATGATGATAACTCATCAACAAGCTTAGGGAAAAAAGACGATTTTCATCAAACACGACATGGCTGTTGGACGCCGGCACCCCTACGGCGCAGCGGAAAAATAAAACATCCGGTGATCCTAACTATGGATCCATGTGTGAGGAACGAATCAGGGTGAAAAAGGGTTTTCAAATTACCGAATGGTGATTTTGAGTAGACAGCGATGCCTCGACAACAAGTAATCTGATCTGCTATCGAATCTAGCCGCAATCTATCGTGACTCCGACCTCTACGTAATCCACCATGTTGACAATAAACGAAAAGAATCCCAAAAACTATTTTTGAGAAGATTTTGCTTTAACGGCTACTAGACCCATCAAGCAAAGAAAAACGGGATTTTATATCCCTTTTTAGGGTTTCTTAAAATTAAATAAATATATCAACGTTTTTTAAACCGAAAATTATAATTACATTAATTATAATAGTGATTTCGGTAAACTACATATTTATTTGAATTTATATACTAACCAAATTTATGTTCACTATGCGTACAACAACCTTGTACATATAATGTGTTCGATTTTGATTACCCAATTAAATTAGTTCTATAATTAATTTAATTCAAGCGATAACCAAACACAATACCAACTATGTTTTATTCCGTTCATTTCAACTATAGGGTATGACCCTGTAGGTTCTTGTAATGTTAGCAGTAATACTTGAACGATTCCAATGTTACAAACAATGAGTGGCACCTAGCAATGCATCATTGCTACCTAAGTCACAAGAAATCATGATTCGACATAACCTTTTATGATTAACCTTTCATGCAATAATCCTTAAGTCCTTTATCTCTGGATTGGACACAAGTCATGGAATAGTCACACTTGCATAGTCCATTCCATGTTCTTTGATATCTTAAGTAGACTATGATATACAAATAAGTATGACATCTCATATCAGCTTATTTGAGCATGGCCATGCATTTCTAGTCTCACTCAATCAAGTGGTCTAAGATATTACTGCCATTATGTAGGAGGGACTTATCCTATATCGTCAACCATATCCCTCTACACAGATTGTGGTATATCCAACATCAGCCTTTATAGAACAACTAGTTACGGTGTACGTTTGACTGTATCAAAATACACAACTCACGATGTTGGGATTATGATGATCTCAAGTTTGAGGATCATATGCATATTAATCACTATGAATAATGTTGTGACAATTACATAATAATCCAAGAAACATACTCATAACGGGTCAGTCAAATATGTTGTTCTCTAACACACATATTCATGCATCGATATTGACATTCCATATCAATGACAACTCTTTATCATCAATCAGCTACATGTTAGTCTTAATGCATTATTGTTGTCCTAGCCAACAATAATATTTGACTAGGGACCTTTTAAGAATAATCATATTATTATCAGGACATTACTATAAAACAATTTATTTATGCACACAGAAAAGAAACTGAAATAATAATGCTAACGCCTTATATTAATAAACATGATAAATCAAGTATGTTATTACAACCATCTCATGATTGATCTTTGGGCATACTCTAGCAGTGGCAACATAAAATAACATTTCCATATGCTGTAAGACATTGATACCCTTTATGTTGAGAATTATACCCCAAAAAAGTGTATGGTTGAGAGCGAAAATCCAACTTATGAGAATGAAAATGATGCAAATACAGAAAACAACAACATCCAAATAGATGTAAATGATCATACGATGGATCTTGGCCATAAAGAACTGTAAAAGGAGACTGCGACTTCAAAACAAAAGTAGGAAAGTCAATTAATAAGATGAACTACACAACAGAACGTGTAGCCCCAAAAACCCATAGGAAGATTTGCCTGAGCTAGCAAAGTAAGGCCTATGTCAACAATGTGTCGATGTTTATGTTCTGCCACACCATTCTGTTCGGACGTATGCATACAGGATAACTGATGGATGATTCCATGTTTTGCCAATACGGATTTGAACGCAGAAACTTACCGTCCCAATCACTCTTAAACTGTTCAATATCTCACCCAAACTGAGTTTTGACCAACCTCTAAAACTGAATAAAACAATCCACAGCTTGAGACTTACGTTAAATAAGATAGAGCCAAGTATAGCGAGTGCACATATCAACGAACGACATATAATACCAATGATTGCCAGAAGCAACAGAGGTAAGTCCCCACAAATTGGAGACAACCAAAACAAAAGGTTCATTATATTCAGTAGTAGAGTGAGAGAAAGACAATTTATGGAATTTCGCTTTTTGACAGGTAATACAAATATTAGTAATACTAGATTTATTCAATACAATCTGACATTTATCTAAAACAAACTTAACCACAGGAGAATACGGGTGACCAAGTCTTTGGTGCCACAAAGTAAAAGTATCATAGTTGTCAAGAGAAGACAGATGCCCAGATTCAGAAGTAGGATGAGCCACTGTAGAGTGAACAGAAGCAATTGGAGAAAATTGGTAGAGCCCATAATGAATGTGGCCTCATAGTAAAATTTCTTTAGTCTTGATGTCCTTAATAACACAGAAAGACGAATAAAATTAAAAAAATACATTATTTTCAATAACAAACTGAGAAACAGACAAAAGATTCTTCTATATAATCGATACACACAAAACATTAGACAAATGAAGTAATTTAATCTTCGTGGGTAAAATAGAATTATCAATACTCAAAATTTTGGTGGGGGTCCTATCACCCATGAGGAGAGGAGATATACCTGAGTACGGTGTGGACTCATTCAAGGTAGAGGCCTTTCAACAGACGTGATGCGTAGCCCCTAAATCTGAGTACGAAGATGATGTCCCTACAGGCATAGGAATATATGAATCATCATCAAAATTAGACCCAAAATTAGTTGCATTAATATTGCATCCAGTGGAATTCGAGACATCAGATGTGTAAAAGTCGGGAACACGGGGAAACCTAACACACGGCGACGTCGATGTAGGAAAAATACGAGCACGTGATTTTATCTTCCAGGGAACGTGAGACCTATAATTCGACCCAGACTTACCACCACCTATAAGCCGAAAACCCAGACCATGATTAAGAGACCCCTCAAATCGAACACAATTCAAAACCAGCTCATGAGAAGCTAAATTATTGGACGACCCATCATTATGGAAATTACACCCACAATTAGGGCCTACCGAAGATGACCCAACTCCAATATGAGCAGATGGTCTAAATGAAGGACCAGGTGCATTCGGCCTAGCATCAGGCCCAACTGATGGCTTAAAGATATGTCCAGCCTCATCACCATGTGGAACAAAAGGTTGAGAACCACCTAGTCTGCGAAATCAAATGGGGAGCCCTAACTTGCATAGATCCGCTCCATCAGCCATTAGGGAAAGTCGTCTGTGGCGCTTGACTGGAGTTTGACATCGAGGCTAAAAAACCAGCATACGGTATACCGAACAGATTACCAAAACCACAATACTTCGTCACACCTAAACCTTGATCGACAAAACCAGTCGAAGGCGAAGCCCTTGCCCTTGAAGCCGAACCACCATAGTCACAGTTGAAATGATAATAGTAATGTTGAGCCAAGTGCCCAAACATGCCACATATTTGGCATTGAATGCGGGATCTAAAACCTCTCCTACGACCAGCAGCGGACTCTCTCTACACGTGGAATTTACGAACATCGTTGACGGAGTTACCTTGACCAGGTGCGCATGTAACGACACCTCTTGGATCGCACGAATCTACCTACTCTCGAACTCTAGCAAGACATCAACCAGTCATTATAACGGTAGAGGTTCGGATGAGAAAGACGCAATGGTGAGCATAGCGTCAAACTCTGACGGCAGCTCTACAAGCACAATCTCTACCTTCTCTGTTTCTGAAATTCGAGATCCAACCGCAGCAATAAAGGCACATATGTTCTGGATTTTAGCGATGTAGTCCTTGATCGACATACCACCTTTCTTGATCGAGTAAAAATCATGATGAATGCGGGAGAGCTTTGCGCCGTTGATGGCGACGAAGAGACGAGTAGCAATGGTCCAAACGTCACACGCCATCTTAGCATCTGTGAAACAAGACATAAGAGATGAGCTAATAGTAGAAAGAAGCCAAGAAGCAAGTAACTTATCCTGTTGAAAGTAAGACGGGGCTTTCAGATTTGACACCAGAGAACCATCTGACGACTGCACGAATCTTGGTGGAGCAAGTAATGTGCCTTCTAAAAAACCAGTCAAATTATAGCATTCAGTAATCAAACGAATATATTGTTACCATTGAACGAAATTATTATCGTCTAGCTTAACAGTATTGTGGCGAGAAAAGGACTAAACCAACTGAGTGCTAGTCAACGTCGAGCAACAATGATGAGCAGTTATTGAGTCAGTAGAAGTAGTGGTAGCCATGGAAACACAATATAGCAGGTCTCCAGAGGCTAGGCGACTGATTCCATGTTAATATCTCTAGTAAGACTAAAAAGTATTTTAGAAATTGAATTGAGAAATTGAATTGATTATTATTGTTGTTATTGAATTTGTATGGTCACTGGTATTTATACAAGTGTTGTATGAGTAACTACTGTTAACAACTTAGCAACTACATAACAACTTTTGTATAGCAAACAAACAAACTGATAGGGTACTAACATAGTGCCTTCTTCTACCTTCCTTAGACTCCTAACATTCCCCTAACTTCTCCACGGGTAAAATCTGAAGAAAATTGCTAAAACACACAAATGACGAAATAGATACAGGTTTGGTGAGAATGTCAGTGACCTGATCACAAGCTGGGACCTCACGACCAACAAGTGATTCATTAGCATTTTTTTGCGGACAAAGAAGAGGTCGAGCTCAACATGTTTAAACTTTGAGTGAAGAACAGGATGGGCTGCGACAACGACGACACTAGAATTGTCACACCAGATAGTAGGTAGATCGGCAGAACACAGGTGTAGTTCTTGTAGCAACAAGAGTAGCCAAATAACATCAACGATAGCAGTAACAAGACTCCGATATAGACCTGTCCATGGGCCGGGCCCAGAAAAAAATTTCGGCCCGCTTCCTAGGCCCAGCCTACCCGACCAAATATGGGCTCGAGATTTTGTCCAGCCCCGCTCAAGAAAAATATAGGGCCTGCCCGCCCCATACTGTTTTTAATTAAAATTAATTTTTTTGATAAAATTAAAACTAATTGTTATTAAAATTAATTGTTAGTAAAATTATCAAATTATTAATTGTTAATTGTATTAATTGTTGTAATAAAATCTAACATTTGATTAGTAAAATTATCAAATTATTAAATGTATTAATTGTTAATTATATTAATTGTTGTAACAAAATCTAACATTTGATTAGTTTACATTTTGTATTATCAAATATTTTTGTAAACAAATAAGTTTACATTTTTTATCTTAAAACCAACCAATATCCAACCAATATTACACCAATGTTATCACTTTCAATTGCTATCCATCAATTGCTATGTGCGAGATTTACCAAATACCAATGTTATCACTTTCAATTGCTATCATGCCTTGACTTCCTTTCTACAAATTGCATGGGAAATGAAATTGAAAACTAAAAATAAAATTGAAAACATAAAATAAAATTGAAAACTTAAACTAAAAACTTAACCATAAATATATATATATATATATATATATATATATATATTAGAAAAGAAGAGTAAATGTCGGGAAATGAAATTGAAAACACAAAATAAAATTGAAAACTTAAACTGTCAGGGAAATGAAATTGAAAACTAAAACTAAAACTTAAACATAAAAATAAATATATATATATATATATATTTTTTAAACATAAAAACTTAAAACATAAAAACTTAATATATATTTAATATATTTTGGTAGGTTGGTGCCCGCCAAAAAATTCTACCGAGGTCTGCCCATTTTTAAACAGGCCACTTTTTTGCCCAAGCCCATATTTCGGCCTATATTTTACCTGAACCTCCCATATTTCGGCGGGCCGTCGGTCGTGGCCGCCTACCCATGGACAAGTCTACTCCGATATTCAGCCTCAGTTGTAGATCGAGACACTACTTGTTGCTTTTTAGATGACCATAAAACTGGTGTATGTCTAAAATACACACAATACCCTGTCGTTGACCGACGATCATCAAAATCTAATCCCCAAAGGGCATCGGCATAACCCACTAAGGACAATCTATCAGACGATCGAAAAACTAGCTCATAGTCATGGGTGTCATGTAAATAACGTAAAATTTATTTTAACGTAACTAGATGCACAGTAGTTGGAGCACGCATGAATTGACAAACCCGATTTACGGCGTAGGCAATATTAGGTCGAGTTAAGACTTTATATTGTAGAGCACCTGCAATACTCCTATACTCAGTGGGATCACTTAGACGATCTCCTTCAACCTTTGATAAAATAGAAGAACTAATCATCAGTCTGTGAACACCCTTTACATTAGCCAAGCCACTTATATCAAGAATTTCTCGAATGTACTTGCGCTGACATAGATGTAGGCATCCCGTAGATGACCGTGTAACTTCAATACTGAGAAAGTAATGGAGGTCACCCATGTCTTTAATCAAAAAATCACTATGTAATTTTTGAACAAAGGCATTAATGGTTTCTGGTAGACTTTCGGTGACAATAATATCATCCACATAAACCAAAATATACAAAGTGAAGGCAGACGTAACACGAACAAATAAAGAGGCATTAGATTTGGACAAGACAAACCCAACAGAGAGAAGAAAACATTTCAGTTTATCGACTGCACGAATCTTGGCGGAACAGGTAATGTGCCTTTTAAAAAACTAGTCAAATTATAACCTTAAGTAATCAAACGGATATGCTCTTGCCATTGAACGAAATTATTGTCGTCTAGCTTAATAGTATCGTGGAGAGGAAATGACTGAACCAACTGAGCGCTAGCGAACATCGAGCCGCAAGGAGGAGCAGTTGCTGAGTCAGTAGAAGTAATGGTAGCCATGGAAACACAATATAGCAAGTCTCCAGAGGCTAGGTGACTGATTCCATGTTAATATCTCTAGTAAGATTAAAAGTATTTCAAAAATTGAATTGATTATGATTGTTGTTCTTGAATCTGTATGATCACTAGTATTTATACAAGTGTTGTATGAGTAACTACTGTTAACAACTTAGCAACTACATAACAACTTGCGTGTAACAAACAAACAGACTAACAGAGTACTAGCAGAGTGCCTTCATCTGCCTTCCTTAGACTCCTAACAAAGTAGGCACTTCAATTGTTGCATCAACAAGTTGTTCTAGCATCTCTATTGAGGGATTTGATGAACCCTCACCCATGGATTGTAAGCCTTGTTGCTCGAATTGATCTGTAAAAATTATCTTCGCACGAGCTATGGGAAGAAGAAAGATTGCTTCCTGAAAAAGTGTAAAGCTTTGGAAATAAACAAGAAAGAACCTTCTGAAATGTTCCTTGCTTTAGGGTTTCTAAGAGAATTAAAAGATTTTAGATGACGACAAAGTGAGGTTTGCCATGGATATTTATAACAAAAATAAGCAAGCACCTCTATCAATGTTTTTCCCTTCAAGATACGAAAAGAGAAAATCTTGATTACCCACCAAAAGTAAATATTTGGTGCCAAATTTTTCATAATTCACCAAAAATTATTGGAAATCACAAAAATAATAAAAAAAATAACCAAAAATTCTTAACCTAAAATTATGTGCTTCAAAGATAGTCAAGACCTCAAGCTCAACAGATCTTAACTTAATTTCTTATATCCTTAAACCTAGGCTATTTTATCTAAATGACCAAAAAAAATTACATAAATGATCCTGGTTCAAAAGCAATCACCTAAATGACTCAAAATGAACAATAAATTTAGGTTGGGGGACTTAATGGCCGGCACCATCTAATTTTCTGACACAATCATTACCCAATGATTTTGCCAGGGGTTAAAAATTTTTTTTTTTAGTGTTAGACACTAAATAGCCGACACCTATATATTTTTTTCAAACCGTAGCATACTGACATACATTTATATTAGTTTTAAAAAAATATTTGTTTTGGACAATAAGTGGTGGGGACCACTTTTTCCAATTAAAAAAATATTACTAGGCCATTACTCGACCAATGCCCATGAAGTCGACCATTAATAGGCCAAAGCCTACCACGGCCCGTGTCCTAAGGCCTAATGCCAACCATCAGTTGGACGGGCCCGCTTCTCTAGCCTGTCAAGTCCCATCAGCCATCTTTTTTTTTATTTAAATCCTATCCATTACTTTAAATCCCGTTTTTTATTATTTTAAATCCCATTTTTTCTTTAATTACTTTAATTCCTATTTTTTTAATCTGTAAATTATTACTTTAAATTAATTTATCCTTAAATTATATTTTTAATTAAAACCGTATTTTTAAAGAAAAATCAATTTATTCCTTTAAATTGATTTATCATTTAATTATTTCATTTTTAATTAAAATCAAATTTAAAAATCAATTTATTCCTTTAAATTGATTTATCATTTAATTATTAGGTTTTTTAATTAAAATAATTTTTTAATAAAATAAATTTATTCCTTTAAATTGATTTATCATTTAATTATTACGTTTTTAATTAAAATAAATTTTTAAATAAAATCAATTTATTTCTTTAAATTGATTTATCTTGTAAAACTGTAAATTGATATTTTAATTAAATTCAATTGTTTAAATTAAGAATTATGGAAAAATAAAAAATAAGGGTGGGGGCAAAAAAAAATCTTTTAATTACAAGTTTTTACAAAATTTGTTGTCATCTTTCAATCCGACATAAAGAGAAGATTAACCGGCAACATAAACATGATGTGGGCAAGTTGATTGGTTGTGGTCGGATGTTCGGCACACCGTGAACTGTTTGAGTTCTACGAGGATTCGAAATGACATGGATGTTAGGGAGACGAGGATTCAAAAAGATTAGAACTCATAATACTTTTGGAGAATTTTGTATTTACATTTTGATGATTTTTTTTTCGGGGTTTAGTTTTTATGTCCATCTTTTGTACTCTTCGTTATTTTGTAATTATAGTAAAATTATATTTAGCCGTGGTTTTTTATTCTCTTTGGAGGAGTTTTTTCACGTTAAATTTGTGTGTTCAATTTCTCAATTTCTTTCGCTATTTTTCGATATTATTTTAACAATTATGTTTTACCAAAAGTGTTTTTTAACTCATTATATATAATTTCCACTGAGAAGGTTGATTGGATTGTGGAACCGTCAACTGGTTAGGCTCATGAAAGGATAACCACAATCCTTCCTAACTGCTCTCCTCTGCAACATGCACACACACACAACTTAGGCTTTGATGATTTATAAAGATTTAGTATACAATTATACAACATCCCTTACCCGCACAAACTTTGACATCCACAAATGTCGAGATATCTCTAAAAAATGTATTTTGTGAAATTGAAGTCGAGTTAGAATTACTTTTGAAATCCGCAATATTGTGGTTAAAATCCCTCTAGAACCCTTATATTATAGTTTAAATTTTGCTATTATTCCTTACTCTATACATAAGTTTATAGATTTAGTCCTTATAAATTAATGTGGTCATTTTAAGTTCCTATACTTTTTCGAATTTTAACATTTCAGTTATGATCAAATGGTTCATTAAGTTATTTTACTTTCAAAATCTTATACGGGAAAGATATTATCACATGTATAACGCTATGCCAACTTACTATTTCCACATATTACTTACAAAAAAAACTAGTTAATAAATTTAACAATTGGCGCTTGGGTTAAAACTAACGTTTCAAAATGTGAAAAAGTATAGGGTTTAAGAATGATCAAATTGAAGACCGTAGACTAATTACAAGACTACAAGCAAAATTGATCCAAATTAATTGAATTGCTGCCATTGGATTAGAGCTAAAAAAGTACAAGAACTAAGATTCATTAAATTAAAATATATAAATATTGAATTTACAATTTAAAACTAATATAGGGAGTAATAGCAAATTTTAACGTTGATTACAATGTTGGAGATTGGGTTTGATTGACTAAAAGAGGGACTTCAAGTTCTGGCGTTGTCCAAGATACAGCAAATTCTCATTGTTTATGATATAGTTTTTGGGGGGACACACCACTTTGGGAGTTTGGACCCAAATCTAAACATGCAGACGATACTATGGACCACTCTGTATGGCAAAATTGGGCCCAAACAACCCTTAAAAAGAATGGGAGAAAGAAAGTTCAGGCTTTACTGAAAACATTGTTTCACAAAAGAAGAAGATTTATCTTTTTGAAGAACGTTATTAGTAAAACTTGATAATCAAAAGAAAATAAATGAAAGATTCATTGTTGAATATAAAGTAGGGTCAAAAATAAACCCATCATGATGCATTGTAGATCCCAACAAAAGCAAGATTTGATTTATCATTATTATCCAAATGACACCGAAATTTCAAAGATATCTAATCCTCCCTGATTAAGATTTGTGGGGTAACCAATGTGTTTTCCCACTATCTTGAGTGTCCCATTAAGCATGCTATGCTAATAAAATTCAATCATTAATGTCTAAATGTGGACTTATTTCTTATTTGATTGCATAGAAGTGCATGCCATGAAGAATATTTAGGGGAAAAAGAAAAAGCAAACCTTCATTGAGAGGATAATTAAAGTGAAACCATAATTTATTGTACTAATTTGTCTCTAGCTCACCACAATAAACGTTGACAAGTATTTTTTTTAGTTTATCATCCTTTCATATTTATATATATTTGTTAATTTTGTCCTTCAATTTTTTTTAATTAAATTCGATCATCAAGTGCTTTCGAATTTGTATTTGTCAATTTATGTAATCTTTAGCTGGGGAGTCTTTACGCCATTAACATCCATAGTAGGACGCTCTTAACCATTTAGCACCACCTTCCAAGGTTTCTCGTCCAAAGACTTAATAAAGACACCCATCCATGCTTTCCAGTGGCATAGATGGATCTATCAAGTATAATGGGTCTTCAAATTGAGCTTCCTTCCATCTTTAAGCAATTCAACAACATGGTCTTTTCCTTAATCACGTTTTAAATTTTTTTTTTTATAAAATCGTTTCTTTTACATGCATGTGCGAACGCGACCAGTCGTTCCTCTTTGAGATAAATGACTTAATTACTATTTGATAGTAATTAATTTTTTATTAAGAAAGATATAATGATTACCACGAGATAAAATAAATCATATTAAGAGAATAATTTTTTCCCAAAGAGATTAAGGATATCTTATTAGGGTAACACATTTATAACAGGGTCATTGGACAAGCACTGATCTAGTTACTTTTGTAATGGTATGTCGTTGCGGAGAGCTCAGTCAAGATATTATAGTGGAATGACTTCATGACTAAATGACCTTATAATTAATAGACAAAAAATTGGAACTTAATTATAAATCATTTGAACGTTAATCGCATATGTTCAATCGGTCTGTTTGCTAGCTCGTTGAAACCAGAAATGAAATGTATGTTAAATCAAATGGACAGAAATAGATAGAAATGGGAAACATTTGGAAATGAATGTGGTTTTCTCCAAAATGAAAATGAAAATGAATTTATGGGTTTCAAATTAAATAAACTTCAGGAATAGAAATAAATCATTTGATTATAGAAAAATCATTGAATGTAGAAATATTAAATATATTTTATCATATATTCTTTTACGAGAAAGTCATCATAATTTTAGAGGAATTAGATTTGGATTGAAAAGATTATTTAATTGGAAAATTAATTTATTAATTTGAGATGTTTATTTTTTGAAATAGAAAAACAATTATCGAGTTGGATCAAATTATAAAGTACTGGGTTAAAAGTTCAGGGAATACTTGTTATTGGACCCGATATGGGAGATACCCAAAAGCCCTTCTATGTTTAAGAGAGGGACGACAAACCCTATAATCAACTAAAGTTGTTGGCCCTATACTTCTAGTTAGATTAGGAGTCGTTTTTCTATTTAAAATAGACTTCTACAATTCAACAGGGGTTTTACTTCTCTCTACAAATAGATGGAACCGGTAGGGCTAAATATACAAGTTGAAAATATTGCTACTCTGCTCGAAAATAGTGAATTTTATTTTCTAAATATAAAATCTATTCTCTGGAATAACAATTATGTCAGTTTCTATTAAGAAGATTTTTTGCATTCACACTGAAAATAAACAAAACTATTTTTGGTTCTGTGTTTGATTTGAATCATTCGAGTCCACACTTAAAATAGTTCATGATATGAGAATAATGGATAAGGTCGTTCGATTGAAAACCAGAAACGATATAGATCCGTCTAGCCGAAAATAAAAGTGCGATTTTGGTTAAGGGTTTAGTTCTATAAATATAAAAAATAGGCTCGATTTTCAAAAATATTATTTTCTGTTGTGTAAGAAAACCATTTTCGAACTGGATTTTTTCCAACATATATATGGTTATAATGCATATTGATTTAGTGTTACCCTAATAATGGTCTCGAGTATCGTCAAATTAGTTAGCATGCCTTAGGCTGGAAATCATTGTTGTCAGGCTATTCGGAATGATAGAATGTTTAGATATTAAATGCCATCATTGTCGGGCTATCTGGGATGGCAGGATAAGTAAATTGTGAAAACCATCATTGTCAAACTATCCGGGATGGTAAAATGTAAGAATAATGAAAGCCATCATTGTCGGGCTATCCCAAATAATAGAATATTGAAATAGAATAAAGCATTGTTACCGGGTCATCCAGGATGGTAATGTATTGTATAGTGAGAACCATCATTGCTGGGCAACCCAAGATGACAAGAATAGTATAAGAAGATATGAAATGTTGATGAATTTGTATATTGTTCTTGTATATGTGTTATAATAGATAAGGTGTATAAACCGTTGGATTTAGTATCCTAAGTGTAGTATTTTCGTCAATGTACACTTGTAATTTTTTCAAACAGATTGGTTAATAAAATTATTCATGAATTACATTAATACTTTGTATAATGTCTTAATGTGATTTTTTTCACGTAAAGCAAAATGAAAACAAATGTTGCTAATTGGTCGTCTAATGTTTAACTACTACTAAGTGGTATTATGTGGTTGAATTATAATACAGAAAAATAACTTATATTAGTAGATGAACCAAAACATGTCCTTAGTTTAATCTAAAATAAGACTAATATGTCGTCTATCAAGTCTATTTGGGGAGATGCATTGGGCATCAGAGCAGATGAATCCTAGAAGATAGAGACATAGATGTGACTAACTAGATTGACAGTACATAGAACAAGACCCAAGATGAATAGATCATGAATCCGTTTATGGATTTATTCACACGTGATGTTCATAATGTGGCATACCTAAATCCTGAGTGGATGGCGGACTATGTATGTGTGGATCGTACACTTTGATGTAAGTAAAAACTTGAGTTCAAATAGATAAAGAACCGAAAGTTGGTGTATTAGGTGTAAGGCTTCTGTAATATGTAGTGTCATTCATAATATTGGAATTCATAGCCCAAAACATGGGTAAATTATATCATTTCATTGGCATTACATGGTTGATAAAAAGTAAACATGGCCACAAGTCGTCCATTTTTGTGATGGATGACTTGATTGCTATTTGATAGTAATTAACTTTTTATGAAGGAAGATGTAATGGTTACCATGAGATAAGATAAGATCATATTGGAAGAAAAAATATTATCACAAAGAGATTAAGAATATCCTATGAGGGTAACACCTTATGACAAGGTCATTGGACGAGCACTGAGTAGCTGCTTTCATAATGGTATGTCGCTGGGGAGAGCTCAGTCACGATATTATAGTGGAATGACTTTTTGACTAAACGAGTTTATAATTAATAGGAAAAAAGCTGAAACTTAATTATAAATCATTTAAACCTCAACTACATATGTCCAATCAGTTCATCCGCTAGCTCATTGAGACCAGAAATGAATTGTGTGTTTGAATAGAAATGAACAGAATCAATAGGAAAAGAGAAATGAGAAACATTCATGAATGATTATGATTATCTTCAAAATGGAGAAATTGAATCATTTAGAAATAAATGTAGGTTTCCAAAAAAGGAAATGGAAATGGAAATGATCCATTTGTAATCCTATATGGATTACTTAAAAATGATCAGAAGAATGAGTTTATATTTTTGGATTGTTTTGAAGCTTGAAAATGAAAATAAACCATTCAGTCATAGTGAATATGTTGAGTTGTGAAATATTAAACATATTTTCTCAAAATTTTACTAAAGGCAAAATCGTCAAAATTTTACCGGTATAAAATCATCAAAAATTTGTTAGGGATAAAATAAGGATGAGATATATATATAAATATTAAAGTTTATTTTGGGAAATAGAAAAACAAATATTGTGTTGAATCAAAAACTCAGAAAATACTCGTAATTGGACTGGATATGGAAAGGGCCTAAAAGTCTATCATGTAACAACGTAGGATGAGAAAATCCTACTATTATTAACTAGGGTTGTAGTCCCCTACATCCTAGTCGAACTAGGATATTTTTTTTCTAGTGGAAATAAACAACTCTACAAGGGTTCTACTTTTTCTTCCTATAAATAGATGACACCGGTAGATTTATTTATAGAACTTTGATAGATTGTTATTCTGCCAAAAAATAGAGAGGAATTATTCTCAAATATTACATATATTTTTTCAAAATAAAAATTCTACCGGTTTCTATAAGAAGAGAGAATTTTTGTTTTCACCCCAAAACTTTCTTGGTTAAAGTTCATTGCTATAAATATCACGAACCGGGTCAATTTTCAAAATTTTAATTTTTCATTGCATAAGAAAACCATTTTGAAACCGGGTTTTTTTCCAACATAAACTACTATATGAATTAGTTGGAAACAAGTTCTGGGGGTTGAACGAATACGAATGAGTCGATAGACTCTAGAAATCGATTGAATGGTGGGTTAGATGATATATATAGAGAGAGAGATGTTAATTGAAAATAGAATTGAATGTATTGAACTTGGAAATGGTTTAAAAATAGGTATTTAATAAATGACTTGAATTGACTTTACCATTGATATTATATACCTTGCAATAAATTATTAATGCACGTATTATTTTATTTTAATTCATGGAATTACCATTGAGCGTTTTAACTTAGCGTACGGTTTGTTTTCTCCATGCACAGGTTTAGTAGATCTTCAGGAGTGTGATAAGTAGATTTAGCATCTAAGAAGCAATCCCCGACTCAACAAAGTTTGTATAGTTCTGTTCTGTTTCAAGTATGACATATATTTAGGTTGAGTCAGATTAGTATTTTGAATTGGTCATATGTTATAAAAATATGAAATGGTGAATGTCATAACTTATGGTTAACTAAGTTTTGTGGTATATCGATAGTATAATTGGTAATGTGTTCATATACATATTTATATAAATACCAATTAGTCCAATGAAGGACTTGAATGAGATGGTTGAAATGGTTGAATGTTTGTGAGAATAAATGGTACATTTAGATATAATGGAACTTATTTGGGATATAGATTTGGTTGATATTATAATTACAATTGAATTTGAAGATTTTTAGGTGTTTGTAAATTGGTACCAAAACTTAAGCAGTTGAAAACAGTATGTCATGTTGCGACATTGATAGGTGGTCGTGGCAACAAGATCACGTTTCCATGCCACAATGCGACATTAACATTAAGCATGGGTCTTTACAATGAGACCTATTCAATATGTTGCGCCGCAACGTTACCTTGATGTTTTAAAATTCTTACAATTTGGTCAAAGTTATAGAGCTTTCATAAACTTGTATAAGACCCGAAAATGATTATGTATCATTTTATATACCTGTTTTACTTATAATTAAATGTTTAAATGTTGTCAAGTAGATTGGGATTTGATCATAGTTGGTCAAGCAACGAATATGACATCCTATAGCTCAGACCCGATGATCAGGTCGGGTATGGGGTGTTATAAAACCTGTTGTAGCATATTCTTGGACCTTTGGTAGCCCGTGTTATATTTTGAGAGATTGAGAAGCAAAAGGGAAGTTTGATACTTAGAAAGATGACGATTTTTTAGGGTACTCAATGAAAAACCATGCATACAGAGTTTACAATATTCTAACCAAGACTATGATGGAATCTATAAATGTAATTGTAGATGACCCCCTAAACTTGCTGGAGGATCTACCGAAATATGAAGCTGCTGTTAAACCAAAATATATTTTAACGAAAGATGGAACGAAAATAAATTATTCTAAGGAAGAAATTGACTATGGGTATAATATCAATCTTTTAGCCAAAATATCCAAGAATCACCATCTAGAAAATGTAACTGGTGACATTGTTGATAGTAAAAGGACTTGTAGGAAGCAAATAAATTTCTGAGAAATGATCAACATGAGATACTATGTTCCTACTTTTAAACCAAAATGAGTAGAGAACGCTTTGTGTGATGAACATGGATTGCTGCAATGCAAGAAAAGTTACAGTAATTTGTCAAAAATGAGGTATAGACACTTGTACCTAACCAATGGGATGCAATGTTATAGGCACCAAATGGATATTCAAGAATAAACTTGACAAGAATGAGAATATTACAAGAAACAGGATGTGTCCAGTGGCTCAGGTTACATGCAAATCGGAATTATGGATTTCAACGAAACATTTGCTCTATTAGCAAGTTTAGAATCTATTCAATTTCTATTAATTACTACTTGTTATCTTTATATAAAATTGCTTGATATGGACATCAAAAGCACATTTCTAAATGGATTACTTAATGAAAAAGTCTACGTTGAACAACCGAAAGGGTTTGTTGAACTACATTATCAGGATTATCTGGTTAAGCTATCAAAGGAACTACATGGGCTCAAACAAGCTCCAAAAGCCTAATATGAGCACTTGTCACAATTCTCATTACAACAAGGGTATGTTTAGGGAAGTGCTGATAAAACTTTATTGTGATGAAAGGCGTGAACAATATTACTCTTGTTCAAATTTATGTTTACGACATTATCTTCAATTCTACTTCTTAAAAGGAAAAAAATGAGCTTGCTCAACTCAAGAAATTTGAGTTTGAGATGAACATGGTTGGAGAACTCACATACTTTTTCAGATTACAAGTCAAGTAGCTAGAAGGAGGTATCTTTGTCAATAAAGGAAAAGATGTGGCAAATATGGTGAAAATGTTTAAAATTGATTAAGCTAAAAATGCTTGGACCCTCATGAGTTCAAGTGAGAAGCTCCAAGTTGACAGGTATGGTGTTTTTATTGATATTGCGATGTATCGAAGCATCGTTAAGAGTTTATTTTACTTGACAACAAGCAGGTCGGGTATTTGCCAAAGCATGAGTGTATGTGCTCACTTTCAAGCTAATTTGAAAGAGATGCATCTCAAAACAGCAAAACACTTATTTAAATATATTAAGGACACTATCGACTATGGGCTTTAATTGACTAAAGACAGAAGCATGTCACTAGTTAAGTATAGTGATGTGGATTAGGCCAACGGTATCAATGATAAAAAAAAAGTTACCTTCGGTGGGTGTTTCTTTTTAGGGAATAATTTAGTGTTGGGGCATAGCAAGAAACATAATTATATTTCTTTCTCAACGACCGAAGCTAAATATATTTCAATCGAAATTTGTTGCATTCAACTTATTTGAATAAAAAAATGCTTCATGATTTCAAAGTTCCAACTTATGTTTTAACGATCTATTGCGATAATACAAGGGCAACCAATATTTCAAAAAGTCTCGTGTTACATTCCCGTACAAAACATATTGATATTCGTTATCATTTTATCTAAGAGTTAGTAGAAAACAAGATTGTGGAATTAAAGTATATTTTGATAGAGAAACAATTGGCAAATATTTTTACAAAAACCTTGATGTGACTTGATTTGAAAGCCTGAAAAAAGCTTTTGGGCATTATCGTATATAAGGTATTTATTTATTTTATTTTTTCCTTTCCTTAAAAATTGTTATGCTTCCTATTTCATTTTTGGGGAGATATTTGGATGAGTCTTCTAACTTGCATTAAACATAAACTTTAAAGAATTTAATATCTCTTCAAAAAGGAGAAAGAAGTGGACAACTCTTCTTCTTTGGGTATTAGAGTTTTACTGCCACCATCATGTTTCATCTTCTCCCTTGGTTTGTTTTTTCTTTATTATTTCCTCACCATGGCTAAAGTGAAAAAAATGACTCGCAAGAAATTGAGCGGGTTTCCAGATTCCCCTAATGAAGTTGCGATGAGCCTTAGCAAGAAATCGATAAGTTGCATATTCCCTCATGTTATTAGGGTGTTGTAATGTTGACACAAAAACTGTTGGAAAATCTGGTTTAGAAAAATGGTTTTCAGTCACAACGAAAAATTAAAATTTTAAAAGTTGAACTGGTTTGTGATATTTATAGCAACAAACTTTTCTAGTAATATAACGCCCCAGTTCTGGCGGGTACAAGGTTTGGCGAATAGTCCTAAGGTGTTATGGCTGGCGGAGTGGTATCCACCCAAGTACATTTTGGGCTTATAAAATGGACGGATACAATTACGTGTTTTAGTTAATGAAAGTGCTATGTCAGATGGCTATGACATTGGAATAAAGTAGTAACCAAAAGGAAGGATAATGAGAGTATGAGTTCATATCAAAAGAATAGTACGCCTTTAATTGTGGTATTGTGCAAGTTATATTGCAAGGTAAGCTGGTTAGGAAGTAATTGAATGTGAACTGAAATAGTTAAAAGATAAAAGGGGTACTCAAGGGGGCTTCTCGAAAGTTGTAAACTTTTAGATAAGGCACTGCAGAAAAATATGACACTTGTCAAGTTCTAATAGAGACTTAAATTATATTAATAGATATTCAAGATTTGGATAATGGAGTTCTTTTTTTCCTTCTTCTAGAATATTATTATCTGGAGATTGATAAGCAAAAAGGTATTTCTTTGAGTTGAAGATGAAACCCTGCATTTTATCAATAATTCTCCATGTCAAGGTAAGTTTTATGACTTTGTGTGTTATGAAAGATTAAGTTTGTATGATTGCATGAACCGTAAATGAAGAAGTAAGATTTTATATATAGGTTATCTAGGTTAACAATGATGGCAATGATTAATTGAACGAGTTTTAAAAGTGGTTGTTGCAATCCCTGATTAGATGCTGGATCTAAGGTTCAAGCCACTATCCTCGGATGTCAGGTGAGTTAATAAGCCGACTCTTACTTGTATATTGTTCATGTGAGTGCTTCTATGAATGATGATTGAACTATGTAACTGAACTAGAAAGGTATGGTATGATGATGATGTTATCGTATATATGTTTGATGGATCTTTGCATATGTAGTATATATGAAATCTAATAAGTTTAAGCAAGTGGATTGTGCCCTGAAGTTAAAGCATGGTTGTATAGGTAAAATTGGAAAAATGTGACGATATGTGAAACAATTTGGGTGTTTATATGAATTGAGTGTTAAGTATTGAATGATCCCAATGTATGAAGAGTCTGTCAAGTGAGTCTATTCCTGTTCACCATGGTGGAGTCTAAAGGGGTCCGTCGGGACTAAAAACACGATCTCTGATATGAATCTCTGAAAAGAAAAGTTCATTGTCATGGCATCATATTGTGTAAGACCATAGTTGGGATATGACATCATATGGAAAAGAATTAAATAAAGGGGATTACCCAAGAGGGGGTTCTTTGCGTGACCTAGGACGATGAGGGGAATACCTCACGAAATGTGAGTCTAGGCGAATCTCTATTGTAAATACAGTAGAAAAAGAAAGCCTTTGTGGCGATCGATGAAAAGGAAGCCTTTGTAGCGACCTATGAAAATGAAGTCTTTGTGGCGATTTATGAAAAATGAAGTCTATGGAAAAATCCATAAAGAACGCCTGCATGGCGCACCCTTAAGGACTTCCTTTACAGCATATTCTGTAAGAGAAGCCTTTGTGGCGTATTTAGTAATAAAGCCTTTGTGGTGTATTCTAATAGATTCTCTTGTGGCGTGTTCTGTACAAAGTTATATGGAGTGCTCGGTATAATTTTGTAAAAGGCTCTATAAGACCAGTATGCTATCAGGAAATGTTAGGGTGTATTCTTCATGGTCTTAAGACAAGAATATAAAAACTAGAACGCGCTAGAGCATGTGGAAAATTCAAAAGTATGGGCTAATTAAATTTGAAGAACAAATTTGAGTAAGGGTTATGTTTGGTAAATTTAAGAAGGTTATCTGTCTGTAATTATTAGAAGAAAAGGGGTATTCTCCAAAAAGGGGTTAAATCGTGTAATTAAAGAATGTATCTTCTATCTAAGTACAAAATCATTCATGGGTTTCGAAGAAACGACGACTTAGAGGATGTATGCAAGAATAATAATATTTTATCTGTATAGGCCTCTAGAATGGGTATGGTTAAGGAATCACAAAAGTGTAGAATGAAGAACGTGAGTAATGTATCAAAGATGCGAAAAGTAAGGCATGATCTCAGAGTCAGGGCTAATATTTATGGTACGAAAAGTGACATTCTAGGAAGGTATTCGCTAGTGTCACGTGCCGCAGTTCAAAGCCCATGACCATCGCACTAAATGCATCTAATGAAGGTTTATTACTCAGATGTGAATCATTTGGCCCACGAGAACTGGTCCGATTCAAAAAGCTATTGGAGAAGCCTGTCAGATTGAAGCCTGGTTGGCTCGATAATGAAGACATAACAACTTAGGCTAATATAGTAATTAATCTTAGAAGATATAAGGAATCATATCTTGTAAAGATTAGATTAGATTTGATATGGCATATCTTGTAAATCCCTAAAATAAAGGGATATGGTTAATCTCGTCCGTCGATGTAAATGTATCTTGACCATCGGTTTTGGGGGAGCTCAACTATAAATAGAGAGCCTCCCGCTCAGTTGTACTGACTCCATTCATTATTTCATTATTCTTTATGAATAAAAGAACTGAGAGCATTTACTCAAACACTTTGCGTGCGCTCTTTCTGTTGTTCTTTGTTGTTATTCTTTTGGCATAAATCGCTTCTGCTCTTCAATTTGGTTCCTTGGAGGGGTTTTTAAGGAATCCTCACTTGAGTAAAGGCTGACTTAGGCGAGTTTGAAGCAAACGGATAGCCTAATGCCGCACGGATCGCGAGATGAAAGGTCTAGCCCTATGGCACTATAGGCAAGTTGAAGAACAAAGAACAATGAGATGGCGTATTGAATTACCATATGTGAAATACAAAAACAATACAGGTATATGAGTGTTTACCTCACTAAGTTCTTATGAACTTATCTCTGTGCTTTATGTTACAGATAAGTTGACTTGGGTCTATGCCAAGAGGGATGAGGCCAATGGTACTTCAAGGAGTGGCGTGTTAGGTTGTTATGCATACAAAGCAAATTGGCGATGTGTTCAAAGATTATAGTTTTCCTTGGAAATTATATTGGGGTATCTATAATAGTTTAAGGTACCATTTTGGATATCATTGTAATCTAATTACCTCATGTTGTATCAGTATTCGCCCATCATTTTAGATTGTGTTTCTATTTGTATGGTAATACCCAAGATCCGGATCCAGTTGATCAGACTGAGTTGAGGGTGTTACAGGAAAAGTATCTGTGCTTTGAGAGAGACAAATCCTAGATGTACCACGAATTATTTCTAATGTGGACTCAAACAATCATGAACCAAACACAAAACTAGAAATGATTTAATATTTCTCAAAGTTATGTGAAACTTGTGAAAAACTTGTTTTTTGAAGCTCTACTAGTGTCATCTATTTATACGGGGAAATAGGAGAATCCTAATTGAATTAGTAAAACACAGATAATATTTATGTAATAGAAGAATCTGTCTTCTAATTGGACTAGAAGAGAGGGCAACAAACCCTAGTTAAACACACTAGGGTTGCCACCCTTTACATGTAATATGTGGGGAGTTGGGTCTCTCCTATATCGAGTCCAATTATATGTGCTTCCTGGACTTTTAACCCAATACTTTAAATTTAATCCAACCCAATACATGTTTTTATATTTCCCAAAATAAATAAATATTAATTAATTAATTAAATTAGATAAATTAATTTTTCAATTAAATAATTTTCTCAACCCAAATCTAATTCCGTTAAAGTCATGACAACTGTATCGTAAAAGAATCTATGAGGAAATATATTTAATTTTCATATTCAACAGATTCATAATGACTAATCAATTTAATTCTATTTTTGAACTTTAATTATTTAATTAAATAATAATTCAAAAAACTTAAATTAATTCTCAAGTCATTTCTATACTTAGTAAGAAAACACATTCATTTGTGAATGTGACTCATTTCTCAAACTTTATCATTTTCATCTATTTCTTTTAGTTTGATTCTACATGCAACTCATTTCTAGTTTCAACGAGCTAGTGGAGGAACCGATTGGACATATGTAATTAGGACTCAAATAATTTATAATTAATTTTCAGCCTTTCGCTTATCAATTATAAACTTATTTAGTCACGAAGCCATTCCACTATAGTATCGTGATTGAGCTCTCCTTTATTACGTACCATTACAAAAGATACTTAATCAACGCTCGTCCAATGACCTTGTCATTAGTGTGTTGCCCTCATAGAATATCCTTAATCTCTTTGGGATAAATTCGTTCTCCCAATATAATTTTATTTTATCTCATGATAACCATTACATCTTCCCTCATGAAAAGTCAATTACTATTATGTGGTGAGGAACAAATTGTTCTCTGTTGGGGTTGCATGAACTTGCTTGATAGAGGAGTTATGAGCTTTAGTCGATAAGAAAGTGCATTGTTTATTTGTTTTGAGTGATTGAATAAAGATACATATTGAGCGAGACTCCGCAGTCGGATGACTGTTGTGTTTGAACTGCGTAAACAAAAAATCTATCATGTCATTTCCTTTCCCTTACTTAATTTCATAAGCTTTCTATTTTCGTTCTATCCAAGTAAAGTTGAAAATAAATTATTTTCCAAATATAAACATACAATTTATAAAAAGTAAAGAATAGTAGTTTTTATCTGTCTGATATACCATGCAAAGGAATCAATTAACTTTTACTATAAATACTTATTTCCAAAAGGGTTTCCATTTGCAAAAAAATGAATTGTCAGATCCATCCATAAAGACCACACTTCACCACCCACGGTTTCAACTACCTCAGCAAAACAATTCCACAAAATGTAATGCTGGGTTTCCATTTTGATGCGTAAGTTAAAACAGTAAAGTAATTCTAAAATATTTTTAATTAATTTTTAAACTTGAGCAAGAAAAGTGCAACCATTTCACATCTACTTAAAATATAAAAAATTAATGCCAGTAATGGGGCAACCTAAACAGAATTTACCCAAGTTAATGTTACAAAACATAGAGGGTAAAAATGGAGTCTTCAAGGCATCCAATGAGACATTAAAAAGAATAATTAAATACCAATATGTGTTCTGCAAAGCCGGCAACAGTTGAATGAAATCACTCTTGTTTCTTAGATCTCAAAAAACCCAGAAAATGAAACAAAATGAAAAAAAAAAATGGTCTTCTTCCTAAATTAATATTAATAATATGATGAAAGTAACAATAAGTAGAAAAAAAACCCAAATCTCCTTAAATGGAGATTCATCAAAATCTACTAAAATTAAAGAAAAAAAATATCAAGTCTTCTTTTTCTTCTTCCTCTTGCTTGGACGCCATTAATGGACCAAAAACAGAGCTTTCCCATGCTACTAATCCTCCAAAGAAAAGGGAAATAAAAAGAACATCTCAAAGAAAAAGGAAAAAGAGAGCAAATTTCTGGAAACATGTTAATCATGCCAGCAAATAAGCATTGTAACGCATCGCCTCATGATGTAAAAACGAGCTCTTTGTTCTTTAACTAATCTTGCACATTTCCTTGTAAAAGCACTTCGTTTGCTTGAACAACTCGATGGATTCTTCATCATAAATGAAGAAGGAGAAGAAGAATATGATGATGAAGATGAACGACTCTTTGATGAGCTTTCTTTCTTTGAGAACTTCCATTTGTCATCAAAGTAGAAACTTGGTGGTGCACTTGAACTTGCTGAAAGAGTTGCTGCCATGGCTAAATCCAGAACCTGAACCCCAAAATAAACTACAAAAAGAGGGGTTTGCTTTAAGCTTGAAGAAAGATCAACGGAATTTTTAAGTACCCTTTTGGAAGCTTTGAAGGGAGAGATATGAAATGAGGCAATCTTATAAGTGAAATTTAGACTGTAGGGAAGATGGTAGGGGGCACACTATTTATAATGAGTTTAAAAGGAGGAAAATAAAATATTGTAGCGCCTAGGCTACTTTGCCGCTAGAGGCCCACCAAACAATCTTATTTTTAAAGTAACATAAAATATTAGGAGTATGATTTTTGTTTTTAATTCTTTAACATTTAAAAGGCAGATTGAGTGTTAGTTTGATTGATATGAATATTATTGTCAATATAGAAATATGTGGGTTCGAGTACATTCAAGCGCATTATCTTCCTATTTATGGGTTGAGGAGGGGCTATGAATAGTTCTAAGCATTATGTTAAAAAAGAATAGATATGATCAGAACTAATTTATTAATAGAATGAAAATTGATATACAAGCATACAATCAAGAAAAGAAACCATAATAGTTCCGATACATAAAAGCATAAGTCTTAAGCTAAACATATTGAAAAGATGGTATGATCACTTGATCAAAACCTAAAGCAAAATTACAAACTTACAAAGGAAAAAAAACACTTGTAAGATCTCATATATTATAAAGAATGAGCCATACCTTTTGGCATTAACCACCAAATTAAAAGACCGCTAACTGGTGCATTGATTCTAATGACAATGGTCAAGATCTTCCCGACAAAACCCATGTAGCCTCATTAACCAAACCCTTTGGACTAGACGTAAACAAAATGAGTCACATTTGACCTAAGAGAATGAGCTCGTGTTGGCTTGAGAAATTAAATTGACATGACTTGAGAAAACAAACCACCAAGGGATCAGGAGAAAGGCATAACTGTCAAACAAGCAGAGACCATTGTTGGAGAAGCTGATGAAGATAAAATAAAGCACCCTTCAAAAACATCATTTTAACAAAAAAATGGGAAAATAAAGAAAGGAAGAAATGAGGTGGAAAACAAATTAAGGGGAAATAAGGCCAACAAGAGGAGGGGTTATTCGCCGGCAGGGGGTTGATGAAAATGAGAAGGAGATGAAACATGACCGGGGAATGGAAAGAAAAGGGGGGAGGGGGGAAGAAAGGGAAAGGGGAAGAGGATTGGACGGTCGGAGACAACTAGCTCAAAAGTCGTCACTGTCAGATGGTACATACAGGGAGTGATTAATGCTAGGGTTGTTTGAAGGTGACAAAGGATTGGGGCGAGATTTTTTTTCAATTACTTCATACAATTATTAAAGAGGTATCAAAATTTTAATTATAATGTTTATTATCATCCTCCAATCTTAAGTAATTATAAATTTAAATAGGAGATCAAATTGGTTGATAGAACCGATTAAATTGAGAATAATTATTCATTAAATCGAATGCATCTCAAGAATAAAAATAACAATGAATGTCAAATGATAAAAATTGATGAAAATATTCATAGTTAAACCAATAAAAATTAATTTTTGAGGTTTATAAAAATTATTTTTATAAGTAATTACAATCTCTTTTATATATATTTTATAAAAGATTTTTTTTATATATTAAATACTATGCCATTGAGTCATATATAGAAGGGCAATCTGAAAGGGATTGGCAAGGTCCTGATACCCCTAAAATAAGATATCACATTATTAACTGTTTAAAATTTATAAAATTATAAATTAGCATATGGAAAATTTTGATTTAATTTTTAAAAATAAAAAAATAAAAAATTGATTATTATAAAAATATTATTATTAAATTAAGCCTGAATAAATTTCTTCCAAATAACATTGGAATGAAACTTGAATCTAAAAACTGTAGCTCTAAATTATAGATTCAAGAAAAAATGAATGGAGAAAAGATTACAGTTTTGCAGAGTATCGAAGTAAAAGATATTGCTTTTGCCAGTAACTTTTAACAACTGCCAATTTATGCAAGTAAATTTAAAAGGGGAATTCAACTTTACGGAAGAACAATTTTTTAGTTTAACTAATTTTATTGTAACTAAAAGAGCTCAATCCATTTTTCTGTTTTTCCATCAAACTTTTTTGGGATGAAAAATCTTAGAAGTTTTATTCCACAATCTCTTATCAATTATTTAATGTTATTTTAGTATCTTTTTTCATGTCATGAACACATCATTTTGATAATTATTTTTAACTTGAACCTTAGATCCTTGAACCTAAATCCTAAACCCATGGTCATGGGTCTAGGGTTCAAAGTTCAAGGTCCAATGTCTATGATTTAGAATATAGAGTTCAGGTTAAAAATTTTACCAAAATAATATCTCAATGGCATGAAAAAAATACTAAAATGACATTAAATAATTGGTAGGGGATACATGATGATCTGGCATTTCTGTTTCATATAATCCTTTCTCCAAATATAAATACGAAACTTTCAATTTGATTCAATTATACACATTTAAAGAAATATATATATCAAATTGTTTTATATTAGATAAATATAATTATTTTATATGCAATAAATAAACATAAAATGATGCTATATTGATAATTGTGTTTATAATTTATAAGAACTGGATCAAGTCAAAATTTTATGTATAAAATTGTACAAAATCAAAGTTCATTTATGAAATTACACATTAGACTAAAGTTCATGTATAATTTTGAGGTTTATCTTTTTCCTTTTATCACATTTTCTCATTTATTTGTTTATCATTTTGGTCATTTTGGATTCTTAAATCAGCAAATTACTAAAATAATCACTAAATTTTGATAATTTTTTTTCACTAAACTATGAAAAAGTATATTTTGATCATTATTGTTATCGATTTATAATGTTTTTCTCATTTATCCGTTAATAACCATTACAGTTTTAATGAAAAATAAGGTGACATATTAATTTAAGGGTTAATATCTAATTTAATCCTTAAACTATAGTTAAAATATTAAAAAAATCAATACAACGTTTTTAACCATACTTTTGAAATTATAAAGTATTTTTAATATTATAATCATGTAAAAATAAAAATTCATAAGTAAAGTCCTTCTCGATCAATTTATTAAATATTAATAAAATAGACAAAAATATGAAAACTTTAAAATCGTTTAGAAATTATTTCTTTTAAAAACGCTACTATTTCCGATAAATGTTACGTGTCAGAAGGACATTACTATTATCATTTTGGCACGTGTCAGTCAAAACCTGTTACACGTTTTACTGTGTCAACCGTTCAAAATCATGCGCGACTTACAAAGAATCTGGCCTCAACGTGTGTACCATTATTTAATATTTCTGTGTCATATTTTATTCTTAATCAAAATATTAATGCAATTGAATATATTTACGTAGACTTTGTTAAAATAAAAATTTTGAGTTCAGTTTATTGCACCAAATACTAGCATTTTTTATTTAATCAAAATTTGTGTCTCCTTAGCACATGATTTCAATTATTTTGTGTACCACCAATTTCGGTTTTAACATATTTTTATAAATGCCAATGCTCTTAATTATGGTAAGGATCACCATTTTATTAACTAGAGTGGGGTGAAATAAAATTTAAGTTAAATTAAAAATTTAAAAATATGAAATTAAAATAATGTTTAAAATATGATTAATTTTAAGTTAGAACATATAAATTGAAAATAATATATATTTAAAAATTTTAAAAATAAAATAACATAAAAACAAGATATTTTAGTATGATAAATTTGATTGGGTAATTTACATGTTCAAGACATTGAAATTGTCCATTTTAGGAAAAAAATTGTTTTTATAATTTAATAGATTTTTCATAATTTTAATAAAAAATTAAAAAAATTTATAAATTATTCATTGACGTGACATATGAGGCAAATAGTGCCATGTCAGCATAAAGTGTATGTGGACTATCATGCGGGTTGACAAGCCAACATCATTAAAAAAAATTAATGTTTTAATGATCATTTCCGTTAAAAAAATGAATTGACTCTTTTTGAAAAGTTAATACCCAAATTTAGTTTAAAAAAAGAATTAAGTGTCAAATTGATAAAAGATGTAAATGTTGAGGGCTAAATTTACCATTATACCAAAATCTTAAAATAATACGACCCATTCTAGAATAACCTCATTTGACAAATTTTCAAATGTTATTGAGTGGTGACTGTTATACACCTATAATAACATTTGAAATTTAAATCACATTTGAAATTTTTCAAAATTTCAAATTAAAAATTAAAAATATTTATAACACTAATTAGTGAAATTTTATCATATCTTTAGTAAAATTTATAAATGTAATTCCATTTATTAAAGATTTATTTATACAATACCTACTTCTACCCAAAGGCAAAGAATTTTTTCTTAGGGGGCTGAAATTAAATTGTAATTTTTACGATAGTAAAAATATAATTTTTAAAGATTAAATCAAAATTTTCTCATTTTTAAGGGAGCTAAAATTTTAAAAATTTTAAAGGGCCAAACTCCTACCAGCCCCCTAAATTCGCCCCTATACTTCTACCTATACCCTCATACCTTTAAATCAGAGGAAAAATACGATCAATTGCATTTAAACTCTTGTCCTCATTGTTGTAATAGCAACAATGTAATTTTAGCTAAAACAACTTTATTAAAACTTATTTTTATTTAATAAAATATTATAAATATTGTTTTTATATAAAATTTAAATACTTTATTGCAACAATATTTTAACTAAAATTTAATACTTTCATTTCACTTTAAAATAATATTAATTTTATTAAAATTTGAGACATAAATTGTTATAGAAAATTAATTAGATTTCATATTTATAATTGTTGTTGTAATAGATAAAAAAGAATTAAAAAAATACCAAATGTAACATAGAAAATCAGTTTTGTAATATTATAGAAAAGATTGTCACGTAAAAGTTCCATCTTCTTTTTTATGTCAAAATATATACAGGGGTAGCTAAGGTGTTGACAGGCCCCGACTCTCTTAAAATAAAGATTTAAATCAGTAAAGGTGAAATTGTATTTTGGCTTTCTTAAAATAATAAAAATTTGATTTAGTTCTTTAAAATTATAAATATATATATTAAAATGATGAAATTATATTTTTACTATCGTAAAAATATACAATTTAATTTCGGTCCCCCTAAAAATTCTTTTTGGCTTCGCCTTGAATATATATTCAATTAAATATAATATTTTAAATATGTAAAAGTTAAATATCTTCATACTTTTTTAAATAATCCCATTATAAGGTTTGATCATATTTTCTTTATACAATGCCTAAAATTATTTATAAATAGGAAGATAATATGCTTCAACGAATTTAACCTACGTCATCATATGTTAACAATAATATTCATGTCAATCGAGAAATTGGATGGAGATGAAAGGTAGTGAATAATTAGAAAATATTTGTGGTGTTGGTATGTTAAAACCTGGAAGGGGAAGATTAAATGCTGAATTTCAACCCAACAAATATATTGAATGTTTTATTATATGTATAAAGGTTCACATGCATCCATGTGAAATGTGATGACCACAAAACCCATCAAACCACCGAATAGGGTGCTAACAATCCTCGATTGGAATCTTAGTATGCTGATACCAACCTCTTTGAAGAATTCCCAAACCTTATGCAATTAAAAACCAAAATAATAAAGTTGTGCGAATTTCAGTCAAAGATTTGGGGAACACTCACCATTGCTTTATTCATATATATATATATATATATATATATATATTTGAGTAAACAAACATCTTTTATTTCTTATTTCTTTCTGAATGAGTGTGAACTAGAAATTAATTAAATTCAGCCACAACAAATATCTCAAATAATTTCATTCTTACACATTTCCTTGTAATTTTATGATTTATACTCCTTGTTTGACTTAATTTTCTTTAATTTCATGTTTTTGAGATGAGTGCTAACTTTTTTTTTAATCATCATTCTAAAGAGAGAACCAAGCATCATCAAATTGAATAATAGGACGGCTCTTCAATAGTTGGTCGACCTCGCTCGCCCTCCATCATCTTCAATCACATGCTCTTTCCCATTTTTCACTCACATTCCTTCCCTCTCTTCAATTTGAATATTTGTTTTGTGGGCATCTTTCCATCTTCATGGGCCGTGATGAATAAACATCAATGCTTGTCATTATTGAATTGCCACCGGTCACTAATAATTACTCTTCGAAAAGTGAATTGGTTGTAAATTACTCAAATGGTGACTCTTTGTTGGCTCATTGATTTATTTCAAGATAATAAATAATTTTATGAGTCGGTTTGGACTCGTGTTGTTTTCCTTTGTTTAATAAGTATTTCCTTTTCCCTACATATGAAAACGGTGCAAGTAACTTTGTCTTGTCCTTTACAAGTGTTTTGTCTAGATTATACAAGTGTTTTTAGGGATGGATTTGCCGTTGTCCTATTCAGTTTGGTGAATGCTTAGTTTTCTTATCGGCTTTGCTTGCTACTGTGGACCCTCTAGGGTTGGATCTCTTATCATGATAGGTGCTTCCACCCTCTGGAGATATGTCGTGCTTGAGTTGTGACAAAACAGATTGCTAACATGCTGTAATTGTTGTATTCTTGCTGATTTTGAAGCTTTGTTTGTGTTGACAGAGCTTGTCTTTCACCACTTTTTCTTTTGAAAAATATTAGTTATGATTATTCTAATGAGAAGCGAATTTTAAGTCGTTACTTTAAAGATAATTTGAAATAGATTAATAGAAATTAAAAAGAAATGCTGGAAATAGATGAACATCAACCCATATGCATGGCCTAACTTTAGCCTAAAATTAACATATCTGGAGAGTGTAAAGTTTGAAATTGTGGCAAATGAATGTACTAGCAAATCGTATGGTTCACTTTATCCCTCGCAATCAAATGCATTTGGACAAATTGTTCATTGTTCACTTAATCTTCCTTGGGAGAAGTTGCATATATATATTAACTTGGGTCCAACGTTTGTGTCCCATATATGATTTTTAATGTGTGATATGGTACAGAACTCAAGTAATGATTCATACGTTAGTAATAAAGTATTAAGACATGTCATTATAAATGAGACACAAAATCCAACACTCACTTCATCATCTTGAACCCAATCATAAGGTTGGTTTTAGTAAAATGAAACATATAATTGAGATTTAAGTGAAGAAAAACAGATCCCTTAGAGCATGCCCAATGTTGTATGAATAGGGTGCACAGAATTCATCTTATTACTAACCAACAATATATGTCTTCCTCCTATAGAATCTTTTTATAACACAACAGATAGGAATAAGTGCTAAATTAGTTACGAATAACAGCTCCACTCTATTATTTTTTCATTCATATTTTCCTAAGTTAATTTTTCATATTTTTTAAATAGGTTCTACACATTTGAGTGATGATGATCATTGTATTATATATTAATGGATGAAAAAGTAATCGAGTAGATTTTAACCCGTTTGGGTAACTATTGTAATTGGTGGATTCCATTGGATTGAGTGTAGAGGTGCTCATGGGTCGAGCCGGGTCCAACCAAAATTTTAGGCCCATTTTAATTTTTTATATAATTTTTTTAAAATATAATACATCAAAAATACTAAAAACATTAAAATAAATGTTTCCCAACAAATTGAAAACAAATTTTTAAAAACAAATGCCTCTAAAATAGTAACAAAATTAACAATAAAACACGAGTTATACAATAACAACAAAATGGTAGTAACATAATAGTGAAATGGTAGCAAAATAGTGAAAAAAACAACAAAAAAATAGCAAAAAAACTGCAATTTTTTTACATATTCGGGCCGGGCTAGGCCGAAAAAGCGTTACCTGAGGCCCGACCCATTTTCTAAACAGGCATTATTTTTTCCCAAGCCCATTTTTTCGGGTCTATATTTTTACCTTAACTCTCTCACTTTTTGGGTGGGCCTTTGGGTCAGGTCGGGTGGCCCGGCCCATGAGCAGGTCTAATTAAGTGTAATTGAAGCACCCCAATTACATTTTCCAACTCTTAAGAGGGAAGATGAAAATTGGAGTGATTACATTGGTAGTTATTCTCAAATCCAATTACTCCATGGCTTTTCAAATACTAACCTGGACTTACCTTTAAAAAATTATTTTTTATACGAGTTTAAACTATAAAAATTATAATAGAAACACGAGCATGCATAAGTATTTAGAATGATTATGACAATAAATTTCTATGTTTTATTATAAATACTAAAAAATATATTATAAAAATAATTTACGTGTTGTAACAAATGTTATAATATATTTATTTATAAAAATTATGACCAAAAAGTATGGATATAATTTATTTACGTGTGTTTACTATATATTATAAAAATAATACTAATTTATAAACAAATGTTATAATTTTTTGTCATAAAATGTTATGGAAAAATATTATTTATAAGAAGTGTTATGGAAGTTATTTGACATTTTAAAAACCTTTTTATAAATGTTTATATTATAGGTTTTGTATTTTTACTTACTTTACGTATTATAAAAAGAATTATAAGCTAGTATAAACTTCTTTTCCAAATTAAATTTATATAATTTTTTATAGTCAAAGCTATATATTACTCGCACAGTGAACCAAATATTATATGGTAGATGCTAGTCACGCAAATATAAAAAATTTTCTTGCATCATACCATGACGTATGATACCATTTAAGAGAACGGAGACAGACATAAACACCCGAGACAACTCATGTACTCTCTAATTTGAGACATCAGCAAGTTTGAAAATATAGTTGAGAGGGCATTTGTTATTTCAAAAAAAGATTTCTCAAATTAACATCACTCTAGTATAGCATAAGAAAACAAGGTTAGGTTGTATTAGTATGTAATACTTCATAACTTCATTCGTATGTGGAATTAAGATGATCCATAAGAGTATATGGAAGAATGTGATATTGGTAATTTTAATGATATATCTTTAAATTCAGATTTAGATGATAAAGAACTCGATCAAGGACTAACAAATAATAAGAAGTATATGTTGAAAGTTAAAAAGGAATAATCTAACAAATATGAAATGCTAAAGTAATTAGATAAAATTGTATATGATATTGATTTATTTTATTAGTAATCATATTATCGACTACACTCTAGGACTAACATGTTACCCAACATGAATGTATAGTAATTAAAATTGTAATTATAAACTATACTACCAAACATGATATATCGCCAAGCACGTCTAAAAATTCCAATTTTTTTTATGATTATAAAATAATTAAACTTTATCTGTAGTATCCAAACACACCTCAAAAATACAATTAAAAACATTCACCGAAAATTGCTTCTAAAATCAAACTAAAGCATTAGAAGCCCCCAAGTAAAGGACAAAGAATTGGAAGTAAAATAGGTGGATAATCTGATATATGATAAACAAATTGTTTTCCTGTAATAAAAGAAGATGATCACATGCTTCCATGTGATAAAAGCCAACAGTGTCTGAGAAATTTTGTAATAAAAGACAATTCTTCAATAGAAAAATAAGGGAGTGTGAAAAAGGAGAGTCAAACGTTTACTGCTACAAAGCATGCATGGAAATTGGAGGAAAGGGATGATAACTAATAATGATAATGATGGTGATGATGATGAGACTTCATTTCAGTTTGTCTTTGTTTTAAAGGAATATTTATTTATTGATTGATTTGACATGCTATTGTTAATGGGTGTTTTGGAGATGACAAATTTTGACTCAACTTTGTTTATCAAGCCTGCTTATATTCCCTCATCTCTATCATGAGATTTGGACCAATCTATAAATTTCATCGACCAACTTAATGGTTTATTGAGTTTTACCATTTTGTTTGCAGAAGATGTTAGAAACTCT
This sequence comes from Gossypium raimondii, assembly GCF_025698545.1. Taxonomy (NCBI): domain Eukaryota; kingdom Viridiplantae; phylum Streptophyta; class Magnoliopsida; order Malvales; family Malvaceae; genus Gossypium; species Gossypium raimondii. Next base: position 39,968,576 of record NC_068568.1, on the reverse strand, counting down.
ATAATCAAAATCTAGTACATATTTGATGCAATATATATATATATATATATTTCCCATTTCGTTCCAACACATTGTTTTTATTCTTGATTCAACCTCATGATTTAGTATATATGGGATTATGATCTTTGCTCATGGTTTGGACATGTATAAGAACCTATTTTTTTGAGATTAGTTTAGATTGATCAAGCAAATTAATTTCGAGATTGAATTGGATCGGGTAAACTTGTAAAACTTATCCTTAAGATTAAAGACTTATTCTAGTTTTATTGAAGATATTTACCGAGCTTATTATCCGCTAGTTTGATGAAAAGATTTATTGTAATTAATCTAGTATGTTAACAAATTGAGATTAATTTAAATACTAGAGATTTTTATAGATTTTTACACTGAGGAACTTGTATTTGCAAGTGCATTGAGTGTGAAAACAACTCAATTATTTGGTTTACACGAAAAACACTTAAGGAAAGTGATTTAGATCTTAGACGTGAAATTGAAGTTGCTAATCTAGTGAGTGTTAAAATTAATAATCACTTATACGAGATTTTAAGATAGTGAATTATCCCTTTGAGCAAAACCCTATAAAAATAGAAAAATCCAACTACTTAAACGTAAATTTCTTGCAACTATCGTTGTAAGTTTTTTCGCATATTAATAATATTTAAAGCTTTCTTTGATATCAAATGTCACTATCCACTTTGATAAACTTAAGATCACATATCAAAATTAAAAAAATTGTAGATAATTATATTTTCAAATATACATTCACTTAAATACCCTTTTTTAAAGCTAATAACAAAAGACTAGGGCTGAAACACTTTGAAAACAAAATTATTAGACAAAAATCCTAGAGGATTTTGGTATCATAAAAAATAATATAGGTCAATTAAGAGGAGGAATCTAGCATCATGTGGCAGTTAATACCTTATCCCCAATTAACCTTCCATAAAACATGCTTCTTCTTAACATTTTATACCTACCTTATTCTTGGATCATAAATTATTCCAATCAATCAAATGTGTATATTTAATGTTTTACATTTTTTTTGACCAATCCTAGAAGAGATTCAAACTCCATCCCCAGAAGGAAGCATGCATTTCTTCTCCATTTCTAAATATAAAATATAAATATCACATGAAGGTACATTTACATTAATGTAAGTATTTTCCCTCCTCAACATTTTTAAAATAAGTTTGACATCACCAAGTGAGATAAAACTTTCTTTTTTTTCATGAAACCAAGTAAAACCTAGTTGGAAAACAAAACTATATAAAAACAAATGTTTTTCATGCTTTTCTATCCGCATCCAATGGATATATCTTTTGTATTGATTTTCTTATAAGTACTACTAAGAAAGATGTTCTCAAGAGCATTTCATATTCTGGGTTCGATATGTTTTTTGGATATGAGTATAGAGATATGATACTCCAAATACATTAAAAAAAATTAAACATACCCATATTCGACATTCATATCCGGGAGGTCATTGGGGTAACAAATAGTTGCCGACAACCTAAAGATTCTGAACCTTACTGTGACTTTAAATCTTGACAAATTAAATAAATCTCTCTGGATGAGGATCTTGTAGCCTTGGGCCTTAACCATGTTGATTTTTTGAAGAGTGGTTTGCAAATCTGGCTCAATTCTGCAAACACCATAAACAAAAGTGTGAGAAATGCCATCTACGGATGATGAACACGAGTAGTTCCAAGAAAAATAAAGTCAGAGCAACATGGGTGAAATCTCACCTTTTGTATCCTCGCTCTCCAGAAGCTTAATGACGAGATGCCCTCTGGACAGCAATACACCCTTATCATATGGACTACAAGTGCATGACTCTCCTTCATTTTGGAAATTATCATTTGACAAGTTCATGGCTCTACCGACAGCTAAATCGAGTGCTCGCATACCTAACTCGAAGGACAAAGCTGCATCCCGAGTTGAAATTCCTGAAACCGAAGGACACATATCTGAAAGTATAACTGAGAACCCTTTTTTCTGCAAAACAAGACACATACATCTGTAAGAAGTTATAAAGAAATTTTTTTACCCTATAGGCAAATAGAAGACTAAGTTTAAATTTGTGTAACATAATTGAAGAGCTATGTTATTTGGATTTGGGTGTAAGTGTATGATATAAGCACCTATCCAACACAAGTGGTATTCAATTTTTCCATGTCACTGAAAGATCATATCTGGATGAGCATGGACAAAAGTTTCCAGACATTTATTCTTCAAGAAAGATGAAGAGTGTGGTATTCAATTTTTCCATGTCACTGAAAGGTCATATCTGGATGAGCATGGACAAAGGTTCCAGACATTGATTCTTCAAGAAAAATGAAGAGTCGGGCCTTTTAGAAACAAAAGGCTGACCCTTCTAACAGGTAAGCAAAGTTTGATACAAAAAACTACCCCCTAAAGCATCCATAGAATCTATTTATTACCAGATTGTATCTTTTTCGTTGAATAATTTTTTTTCTAACTGGTCTAAAGTGACCAAATCTGTTCTTTGCTTCATTCAAATCATCAAAGCCAGAAAAGATGCAAAGTTTGAATTGACATCAAATCTAGATTTTCATGCAACAAAGACAATTTAGGATGAAAAGAGTGAACAGGAAATTTGTACAGAAAAATTACTAAATCTGCGCAATGACTCGAGAGATTCGAATCCCAATCAGCAATGACAACAGTTGGCAAACATCATTTAATCACTTGAATTGGCAATGGGCTAAGCATTCAAATTCAAACAAAACCGAGAAAAAACTCCTTAAAAAAAAACATTACAAAATTCTAAGATTATGGACATAAAACTTGAACTACTTGCTACCTTAGGCGAGAGTTCCATAACTTGTGGCTTGGATAGTTTCATGACATCAGCGGAAATAGTTTGAACCCTTGCATCACAGTGAAGAGAAGGAACCTTCACCTTCTGTTCTGAAAATCCCAAATTTTATTGCCATAAATTACAATCATACTAAGAAAATCTTTCACTTGTCTTACCAAAACAAAACATAAGAAATTATAGAGGCTTTCAAGCAGTGAATATTACCTTAACATCAATTCCCACGACAGCCCCACCATTCTTCAATGGACCCAAACTCTGACAAGCAACCTATAACACCATGAAAAATCCACATACAGATCAACAGGGACTCAGAAAAAGAAGAGAAGCAACTTTTTGAAGCAAAAGGGAAAAACCTGAAGCCAAGCACCAGGGGCACAACCAAGGTCTAGAACTGAACAACCTGGCTTTATTAACTTATATTGATTCTGTATTTGAAGCAACTGAAAACCAAGCAAGAATTTATTAAAAAGAAATGAAACGATGAAAAGAAAAAGTAATGAAAACCGAAACCTTGAAAGCTGAACGAGCAACATAGCCGAGACGTTGAGCTTCCCTGTAGAAAAAATCGGGTGCTCCACCTCCACTCATCGATGCCAAATTTCTAAAACTCTCTTTGATGTAAAACCCTGCTCTGGGTTTTTTACTTTTTTCTCAAAGGCCTCGAAGCTCCCATTTGTGCTTAAGCCTGTAATTGTGGGCCGTTTTGCGAAGTGGAATTTTGAAAATCAGACGACCCTCTATCTATCAATTCAGCATTTGCCGGTCAGACCCATGGGCTTAACTTGACTTGGTTTAGCCCTAGCTTGACCCCAACCTGATATATAACGTTGGATAAAATATGTAAAGAAAGCTAGACGTGGAAGTTTGAAATTCTGTGAAACTGAAATCCATCCAAGGGCTTCTCCTTTGATCAATTGTTTAATTATCTTAGAATGACAATAAAATTTAACAGTTGATACTGCTGCACTACTATGTTGCTTCAACTCTCCTTTCTTTTCCTTTTGGTTGTCAGCTGCATCGTATCAGTTTTGAACTTCCCATCCAAATTCATTCCTCAATGGTTCCCAATTCCAGTTCATCTTGGTACTTCAAATCTGCTAACACAAATCACAGGGTTATGAGCAGTGAGTGCAAAAACAATGGCGCTCCCAAACACAAATATCAACATTTAAATATACTCTAAAAATATAAATGAGAAGGAAAAACCCAGAAGCTAATTCACCAAACTCAGGCTCAAATCGAATATGGAGACCAAACCCAGATTCTAACTCTCAATTCTAATCCCACCCATGGGGCTCAACTTCGAAATAAAAAAAAATTTGGACCATTTCTCGATTTGTGCGTGTCATCCTTGCGCAGGGGCCATGCTAATCTTCTCTGTATCGTTCCAATTTTATCGGATGTCCCCGAGGGGACACTCAAGGTTGGCTGCTGTTTCTATATAAACCCTTTCGATGCTTTGTTCTTAACTGATGTGGGATATCTAGTTGGTTCGCAACCAGATCACGAACTAGCCTACCTCATCCTGACTAAGTCCCAAGGTGTGGGCTGGATCAGGCCTAGGTGTCGCTCAAATCAAAATCCGTGGGCTGTTGACGTGTCACAACTCCCTCAACTGGAAGAATGGGTCCGAGTCAGCCCAGCTGATCACTTAACCTGAAGGAGGGAAAATTCATGGTTGCACTAGCATATTGGCTTAGATTATTATTAAAGTTTGAATTGCTAGTGTTGTTCATGTTTCATTACACTTCTCATACAGCCTTAATAGAAGAAAAAAAGGAAGAAATTTTGGAAATAATTGGATGATTTCCAACAATCCAGATAAATCGTAAAGACAATTTAGGATGACTTCTTTTATCAAAGTCACAAATGAAAGAGCCTGGAGATCTATTTTAAATGGTTGGGAACAACCTTTTAGTAAAGAATCAGGTGTCAAGATCCCAAAACCTGAAGTGCAATGGACTACAGAAGAAAAGAGGCTTGAAAGTGCTAACTTGAAAGCTTTCAATGCAATCTTTTGCGGTGTAGAAGGATAAGAGTTCAAACGAATCTCTAAATGCAAGATTGCAGAGAAAGCCTGGGGTGTCCTTCAAACTGCTCATGAAGGTACAAGCATAGTAAAACGATCAAAACGGTAGATGCTCACTACTAAATTTGAGAAGCTAAGACTGTAGAAGAATGAAACAGTTGGGGAATTCTATGCCAAACTCTATGACTTATCCGACCAGGCTTTTGCCCTTGGAGATGAATACATAAACTTTAAACTGGTCAGAAGGTGCCTTCGATCATTGCTTGAAAGGTTTAGTATCAAAGCAACTACCATCGAAGAAACCAAGGACATTGATACAATGGGCATTGATGAGTTGATTAGATCCCTTCAAACCTTTGAGATCAACCTAGATGAAGCAAAGAGAAATATAAGAAAAGGAGAAAAGAGCATTGCATTACTATTTATTGAAACAATGCTCACTAAGCATGGCACTGCTATAGAAGTGATGCAAGAACAAATCACCTTAGAATCCTCAACAAGGAAAACCCAAAGGAGTTGTCATCAATGAGGAAGCTGCTAGAGATAAAAAAAAAGGAATTCAATGCCATGAATGTCATGGCTATGGACATATTTAAGAAGCGCATGCAAACACCCACTACAACAAAACTATCAAATTGCGACGAATTTCCTATGTGATGTTCAAAATAACATCACAAAAAAATACTAAAAACGTCATGAAAACAAATTAATAATCATCACATTTAATAGTTGATGATGTATCTTGTATGACAATTTGAAAAATGTCATAAGTTTATGTCACGAATTGTTTGACGCCAAAATTTACCCTTAGTAGGTAATGTTTTTGTGACGTATCAACCAAAATGATGACGATTATTAATCTTCACCAATGTAAAATGAATTATATATATTTTTATTTTGAAGAACTTATTATCTCTATGTCTGTATTAATTAATAGCCTTTATTCGAGACAATTTGATTCGTCATATTTATCATACATAAAAATGTGGCATTTCATTTTGTCACAAAAATAAGTTTGACAAAGATTGTTCTTGTCACTCTTTGCTATTTTTTTATAATGGATATGGTGATTTATTAACCTTATAGGATCATGTCATTTAATGTTTGGAACCGAGAGTTGCAACATGAAAAATTTATGGGATGGTTTTTCTTTTACATTCTGTTTGTCAATATTAAAAAGTTTATTAGTGATGAATATTCAATTTCTAGTTTTATGAAGAATTTTATTAAAAATAAAAAAATGAAAAGAGTTTATTTTTGTTATTCTTATATTTTTAAGGGTTATTTAAATTTAATTTCAAAAGGGATAGACCTAATATGTAAATAGACTAAAAGTTTAAAAGCATTTAATTGGGTGTTGTTGGTGATCATGGCGCTGTCCCTTTTTTCATCCAATCTAACAAATGTAATTGCTTCATCAAGTCGAACATTTTATATAATCACACTTCAGTTCGGTGCCGCCAATGGCAACGATGGAGCCCAATTTTATTTTTAAATTAGCCAATAATTGGCCCATAATGAAAGGTGGTGCCGCCAATGGAAACGACACTGTGGTTCACTGTTCAAAACGGGTCATTTCATACATGATTTTGCAAGTGGGTCATTTTCATAAAAAATTAATTTATTTGGATTATTTTTGAAAAAAAAAGCCCCCTAAAGGCTACAATTGATGATGTCTTATACTTAGATAGTGGATGTTCTCAAGACATGATTAGTAATGCAAATTGCTTATCAAATTTTGAAGAAAACAATGCTGGTTGTGTGATATTTGGAGATGGTAAGAAAGTCAAAATTCTTGACAAAAGAATTCTAAATGCTCCCAGTTAACCTAAGTTGAATAATGTATTTGTTGTTGATGGATGGAAGGCTAATCTAATCAATAGTAGTAAGTTATGTGATCAGGTTATACTTGTCAATTTCACTAAGGATAAGTTTTGTGTCATTTTAATGTAGGGAGACAGTATGGTGGAAGGAGCAAGAACCTTTGACAACTGTTATATGATAATTTAACCATCTCGATGCAATAAAGTTGGAATCATTGAGCTAAAATTGTGGCATGAGAAGCTCGACCACGTTGACTATAAGGGCATGAAATGTCTGGCTAGATATGAAGCTGTTAAGGGGAGTCATGTTTAATGAATATATATTTACTTTTTAAATTAGATAAATATAATTGTTTGTCGATGTAGTATATCAATTCAATAATGTTATTAGTGATTTGTGAAAATTGAATTAAATCAAAATTGCATGTATAAAATCACACAAAATCAAAGTTCTGGCATAATTCAAACCCTAAACCCTAAATGAGTGAAATGCTTGGAAAGCAAATTTGTATTGTTGCTGGTGCTTTTGTTTGAAAAGGCTATTCAACTTTGATTTCTGTTTTGAGTCTTTAATTTCAAAGAAAGCACTCCTGCACCCATCAACTATTAAACTCAATCATTAACCTAATAAACACTTACACTTTCAAATATGATTACCCAAAAGAGTTCAACTTTTGATTTTTTATTCAATCAATTATTTGTATAAAATTCAACCGAAATAGTTACAAATAGAGCCATTTCTTTTACTGCATAATGTCTCTATATTTACTATTTTTCCTTAACTTTTTTATCTCTATTAATTTTAGAACTTGACAACATTTTTCTTTTCAATTTGGTCTTTAAACATGGATTTTATTAAAATTGTATCACAATATCACCTAAAATTTAAAAATATTATATATATTCTAAAAATATTAAAAATATGATAAAATCTCATAATATTACATTATACCTAAAAATATTAAATTTAAAAATCAAACTAAAAAATTATTGAATTCCAAAACTAACGTTAACCATAATATACTTAACCAAAAATAATGATAATAATAATAATTTTTTTTTACTTTTCGATGTATTTATCGGAATGAATTCAATAATTAATCATCTGTATTTTATAAATTCATTAAAAAATAAATGTTGGACACAAATTTTGAAACATTATTTTATTTTTAATTTAGTAGCATCAATTTAATTAAAGGGAAAATAATAATTACGTTGTATTTGGTTGGCCAATTGGTTCAGCCTTAATTCCAAGGAGTACAGTAATTCAAATGTTTGCTATTCCATGGAATAACCTATTACGGGCAGCCTGGGAATAAGGCCTGAATGGCCATTTTGGGCTCCCCTCTCAGAATTTCTATTTCATGCCATAACGAATAACCCCCCAACGGAAATCCCTAGAATACCCATGCTACCAACAGTCACCAAATTCAATCAAAACAATAAACCTATAAAAAATATATATATAAATTCTGCAAATCATTAGTATGAATCAGAAGAAGAGAGAGAGAGGTTTTATGGTTATGCATGTTGAAGGGGTTTGGATGCTTGAAAAATTGCATATGAGAAAGAGGTGAGGAGGAAGAAAGAACACATCAATAACCAAAGCAATCGGAGCGATTCCAACAACAAAAACAAAGGGGATTTTGTTGACTTCTTTTTGTAGATTTGTGTTTTTGCGGTGATTTTTAGAGAAAAGTAATTAGAAAATTTGAAAAAGGAGATTGAGATGAAGCAAGAGCCAAAATTTTAGCGCTTTCTAGGTGAGGCCACGGTAGTCAACGGTGACAGCAAGCAGGTGTTCTTGAATTTGGGGGGATTTAGCAGAGAAAAATGATTTAGAAGTGAGAGGCGAGAGGATCTCGAAAGAGAAAAATACTTAGGATATTAAACTTTTTTTTTAAAAAAATTAGGAAACTAAACCTTAACTTCCAGAAATAAAATTTTTATTAAATTATAACAAAAATATTTTTAGAGATATATGATATAAATGTATTTAACTAAATAATATATAAAATTATTATTTTATATCTAATATTTTAAATAAAAGTAAAATATTATTATTTTTAGTATCTATCATTAAATATTAGTCATTTAACACTTTTAGTTTTTCAATATTTTATAAAAATAAAAACATAATTTACTTTATTAAATGACATATTTGTTATTTAGGTTTTTTTTAAAAACTATTACATATCTATTCCTCGCGGCCAAATTCATGAATACTATTAAAATACTCAATTCATTTCATCCAACCAAATTATTATTATGCCTATTCAATTTCATTGCAGCCTTATTCCATTCTTATAGAAAGATTATTTGATTACAATCCTATTTTATTCCTGTGGACCAAACGTGTTATTATGAATTACTTGCCGTATAGCTTCGCAAATTGGGTGTGAGCTTTTCCTTCCATTTTCCTGGAAAACATTTCTCTAACATAGTCAACATACTTGATGTTTCTATACAATTTGGGGTGATTCTGGTCATCTATCATTGTTTCAACTGGACCAATTTCTTGCTCATCATCTGGAAACAAGAATGTTGCAATTGATATTCTTGGTTTCTTCTCATTTATTATGGCTCTATGTTCAATGCTTTTGTACATTCCATTGCTTTGAATCTGGACCCCAAAGAATAAAAAATTAACATAAGTATGAGAGTTTAAAATCAAACTCATATGTTACATATATATATATATATATATATATATATATATATATATATATATACCTCAGTGGCATCACCAATGTTGACGACAAGTGAATTTGGGATAGGTTTAACAGGGACCCAAGCTTCATTGTGCTTAATTTGGAGGCCAGTGACATCATCATCTTGCAACAACAAAGTGAAGCTTGTGCCATCTGAGTGAGGGCTACACCCGAGAACAAGATCAGGCCTTGAACAGATAGGTAGTAATTCATTCTTATGCCTTGTTTAAGCTCTCCCCCTTGTAACCTTTTTAACCCATCTCTTTTCAACCCCATTAATATTGAAAAGTTGGCTTGGAGTTCTCGGCTAGCTTTTGCATTTCTCTCGAGTACTCTTCCAATGCTTCTCTGTCAAAATACAGCCCATGCAAACATCACTACAACTCGAAAATCGAAATATATAATGCTTTTAAATGATTCAAAAGATAACATAAACTTGGAGGGTACATACTTGAAACCTGGTAAAGAGAGGGGCCAGAACTTGAAGTTTCTATTTTGAGAAGGGGGAGTTAATAAATAAATCATGCCAGACCAATCAAGCTTTTGGTGCTCAGAGACCACAAAGTTTTGACCATATCCTTCTGTTTCATTTTCTGCCTTTGCATATTTCTTTTTCTCTTGGAATGGCAGCTCAAAGAAAGCTGCTACCGCTGCTTTTATCTTCTCCAGGATTTCCTCTTTCACCCCATGATTTATTACCTGCGTTTAATATTACTTCATTACACTCAGCCACATAATGATTGAGCCGATTTCCAATTTTTCTGAATTGAACTCCAAGTAAAATACATGTTTTTTTTTGGGGGGGAGATATGGGATTTACCTGGAAAAATCCCCAGTCCTTGCAAGCAAGGTGTAGTTTCTGTAGTTTCTGGACTTCATCTTCATCACCTTTGGCTAGAAATGAGAAATCTATGACGGGAAATTCAAGAGAATCAGCCAAATCCTCGGAAATAATTACCATCCTTATTTTCATGAATGTGTCTTTGGGGAATTGATTGAAAATCGCTTCTCACAATCTCCTGAATGCTTGGAACTGGCAAAGATTTACCCCACCCAGATTTTCCAACTTCATAAGATCCTCCATTTTCAACTCTCACTTCCATTTTTCCTTTGTAGTTTCTCAGGTACTTCTTTGTGAACAACAAATCGACACGAAAAGGTTACTAAGATTTTATGGATCCTTGGATGCTGTATGATAGAAGACGTTGTTTATATAACCTGAAAAGTTGAAGATTATTGGGTTTATTTTATTTTATTTTACAATTGTCGACGGCGGTTATTCATTGTTGAATTTTTTATTTTATTGTATTTTTAGTGAGGAGACTTTTTGAGCGAAATATAAAAGAAAAACTAAGAGGGCGTTTGGTTGGGAGGAATAGGCATGCATTCCCCCCTATGCAGCGGGCCCACAACCAAACGGGTGTTTGGTTCATTGTAATAACATTACAGCCCGAATCGGTTACTGGCCTATTACTCCCATTGCCAGTAATGGCTATTACGCCCCTTCAGCGCCGATTAGGGATTCCGCCCGCTTTTCATCTTTTCTATTCCATTTTCTGCCCTCATCAAGCTTCCGATTCTCCCAAGTTTCCCTTCTAGAGGTAATTTCTTTTCCCTTCCATCGGTTCTGCATCTGTTCTTCTTGTTTGTTTCTTTTATTTTCTTCATGGATTATCTCTGTTATTGTTGTTATTTTCTTCATGGATTATCTCGTTCGGTTCTGCCATCAGTTCTTCTCGTTTTATTTTCTTTTATTTTCTTCATGGGTTATCTCTATAATTTCTTTTCCCTTCCATCGGTTCTGCCATCGGTTCTGCCGTCACTTAATCAACCGACTTCAGTAATTCTCAAGGAAGCTTTTATTAGGGGGTGTTTGAAGCAACATTTTTGGAGGCATTAATAATACGTTCAATCTTGGGAACCAACACAGTTTTTAATCTGATATTTCCAATTTTCTTTATAAACAATTTTCGTCATTTTTCTCTCAACTAACCCGTGGAAAATCTCTCCCAAATTCACCTAATACCCAGATTCCAATTCTTATTTTTGATAAAAATCATGGAGGCAGCATCTTTATCTGGAGTTCTTTCATATACCAAACTCTGTGGTTCCAGTCTCTGCTATTCTGATGGTAGATTTTCAAGGTAATCCTTTTATTTTCTTTGAACTATTAATCAGAGGTTTATGCTTTATAGTTTTTGTCTAAATGGGTTTTTTTTTTAACTTTATAGAACCTAAGATTGTTCTTAGCTCTTCTTTTTTTGAATCAAAGATGAAATTCTTGGATTTGTCCATTTCTTTATATTGTTTTTTTTTCTGGTCGATTCCTCGGGGCAGACGCATTGCGTCTTTCTCACGACATTCATCTAATGGATTCAATGGTGTGAATAAACCTTCATCTAAAGCCCTTCATCTAAAGCCCTTATCAAATAACCCTTTCTCAGTGATGGCCTAATTCAGAGGAGAAATCTGCATTTGCAAGCAATTTGCAGGGTGGGGGTTTACACCTTGGGTGAAAATGATGTTGTGGAATCTCATCACTCACATGCCATGGAGGAAAAAATTGGGGTTCTTCTTTTGAACCTTGGAGGGCCAGAGACACTTAAAGATGTTTAACCTTTTCTATATAACTTGTTTGCTGATCCTGTACGTTATTTTGCTTGTTCTTTTTTTGTTTTGTGTGTGTGTATTTCATATGAACATTTGTGGGTTTCAAGTTACAATGGTGTTGAGGTGATGATGTTTCTTTGTGCAGGATATAATACGGTTGCCTGGGCGGTTTAAGTTACTTCAACGGCCATTGGCGAAGCTAATATCTATTCTTCGAGCTCCGAAAAGTGAAGAAGGGTATGCTGCCATTGGTGGCAGCTCGCCTTTGCGTAAAATAACCGATAAACAGGTAAAATCGAGTCCCTTGATTGTAGAAATTTGCTTGTTACTTTTTCCTGAGCTAATGGCTTGAAAATGAACTATTGTACTTTTATATGGATATTTTTTTCCAAAATGAACCATGCTGTGCTTTGGGGAAACTGGCAAGTATATTTATAGTTTAAAGAACTCGTTGCAGGCAAATGCTCTTCGAATGGCTTTAGAGGCAAAGAATGTGAATGTCAGTGTGTATGTTGGAATGCAATATTGGTATCCATTCACAGAGGAGGTCATTGAACAGGTTCGTCTTTTGATAGCCTAACAAATTTGTGTGTGTTTTGAACTTGTATGATACCATATACGAAGAGTGAGCTCTTTCTATTGCGCTTTTGTTGATATTTAAGGTGGTTGTTAAGTTGATTAAATCCTTACATGAGGGATACTCTTATTTGGTTATGCCTTTGAAGAACTTTGTACCTCATATATTAATTTGGAATTTTCTGTGTAGCATTGAATGATCTATCTTCAAATTCAATTCAGGTTATATACTGATTACCGATAAGCATTTATTATGTGCAACACAGTTTAAGCTAGACAGGATAAAAAAGCTTGTTGTGCTGCCATTATATCCTCAGTTCTCCATTTCCACAACTGGAAGAGATTAACATGGAATATAAGCACTTAGCTCTTGATTCCGGAATCGAGAATTGGGGTCGTGTTCCTGCCCTCCGCATGTATGGTAGTGAAAATACAATATGGTAGATCTTTGCACTATGTAGACGCATGGTTATAGTGAAGTTGTTATTCTTGTATGGTATCTCATTGATTTTGTATATATATTCTCTTAGACTTCTGTATATTTTGAAAAGCCGCACATCTATAAGGACCTAAATATCTAAAAGTTTTAATTTTAGGTTGATACATTGTTGGACGGTATCAAATGGGATGACAAAGGTTTAGTAGTGGCTATAGCTCAAAATGTTGACACTAGAGCCATATTAATGCAAGGCTTTGTCAACAGGTGTGCACTAGCTACAACTATCACTTCTAGGAAGGCAACGTTCTTCAGTCGATCACGGGCAACATTATGGACAAAAGGAGAAACTTCCAACAATTTCATCAACATTTATGACAAAAGGAGAAACAAGTTATGCAGTGCAATTTAGTTGGAGAGGTTTTTTGTTAGGTCATGTAAGACTTTTGTTGGTTAAACTATTAGAAATTCAAGAGCAAATTGAGTCCTCTAATATAAAAATGAGCAATTTAGTCCTTATATAATTCGTTTTGAAACAAACAAGTAACTTTTGAATAGTTTTAATATTTTTCTTATCTAAATGCTCGTGGAAAAATTGAAAATAAACATGTCGAAAAGTTTAATCATAAAAATTCATCTTTCTACGAAAAATACAAAAAAAGTTAAAATGAAAGAAGAAAACAACATTGAAGACCAAAATTGCTATAATTCAAAACTAGAAACAAAAATGAAATTGAGAAAATAAAATTTACTTTCTAAATTTTAGAATTCGAAATTGTTGATGCACAAACAATAGAATCCTAATTTGTCAATGGACAGAAAATCACTGATGAGATGAGTTGAAAGGTGCTTTACGGTCGGAAATGGAATACATAATTGGGAATATGAAGAAAAACCCTAATTCATTATGTTGTTAAGCAAATTGAACTTGGGTTACTGATGGTAAAGTAACAATCATAAAATCATTATTCAAAGTCAAGTTCAAATATTTTAATATTTGATAGAAGAAATTGATAAAGTTTGTTGATACAATCATAAGAATATTTAATACTAAGAATTTTATTAAATTATATATTTTTGTTAAATTATATTTAATAATAATTATTTTAAATTATATTTTATAGTGTTATATATTATGATTTTAGTAAATTCATATATTTTATTAAATTATATTTAATAATAATTATGTTAAAATATGATTAAATTATTTATTATTTATATTAATAATCTTATTAAAAATTAATAACAATAACAATAATCATTTACCTAAAAAAATTCTGCTAAGGGTATTCTAGTCATTTTAGTTTTTTTCCTTATGCTATTACACCTCTATTTCATTCAACCAAACACAAAAATACCATTACGCCTCTATTCCATTCCATTCAACCAAACAAAAGAATTACCTATTACGCCTCTATTCTATTACACTTCTATTCCATTACACCTCTATTCTATTACAGCGAACCAAACGTGCTATAAACGTCTAAAAACCCTTTAAGAAAAAGTAATTAAACTGATGTTTTTCCCCCACTCAATTGAATACTTAAAAGCTTTAAAAAAAATCCCTATTTTTTTATTTAATTGAATATTTAAACTTTCAAAATGTATTAAATTTTTTAAACTTTAAAACAATCAATTAAGCCATTATTTTCACTTAATTGTGTACTTGAACTATCAAAATGCATTAATGAAATCCTTTGATAGTTAACTTTAACAATTGACCGTTAAAGTTAACTGCTCTTCGTTTTTTCTGGTTAAAGTCACTACGTGCCACAATCATAACGTGACATGTGAAAAAAATAAAATAAAAATCAATTAAAGTTATAAAATTATTAAAATATAAAAATATTAAAAATTAGAAAAAAAATTATAAAAATTGTAAAAAATTATAAAAATTGTAAAATTTTATAAAAGTAGTAAAAATATAGAAAAAAATTATAAAATTTTATAAAGTCGTAAGAAAATTAAAAAAATGTAAAGAAATATAAAATTCGTAAAAAAGTTATTAAAACCATTGTACCAAAAGAAGCAATTTATAATTTTTCTATAATTTTTATTTTTTATCATTTTTCGCCATAGTCATGCTATGTTGCGACACATGATGGCTTTGACTGAAAAAATTGGGTGTCGTTAACTTTAATGGTCAACGGTTAAAGGGTCTTTTTGATGCATTTTATAATTTTTATAAAATTATATATATTTTTACGATTTTTATAATTTTTTCTAATTTCTAATAAAATTTAATAATTTTTATAAATTTTTGCCACATGTCACACCGTGGTTGTGACATGGATGACTAACTAAAAAAATTTAAGAGCATTTAACTTTAACGGTCAACTGTTAAAGTTAACGCTCAAAGGGCCTTTTTGATGCATTTTGATAATTCAAGTACCCAATTGAGTGTAAAAAAAAGAGAGTAGAGACTTAATTGAATTTTCTTGAAAAAAATTGAGGACTTTTTACATGCTTATGTAAAAAAAATTAGGTTGTTGGATATTTTTTTTATTTTGAATTACTTGCATTCAAAAATTAAGATGTTTGATAGTATAGGGTTTGATTATGAATACAAGTTATGATATTCTTAAATATGCTTTAAATGTTCATATATATATATATTTAAAGTCAGTATATCTATGTTGGAATTTTTCACTCATTATTTATTCAAGTTTTAAATTTTATTGAAATTGAAAAAAAAATGTTAGAGTCGAGCCAAACTTTCTTTAGTTGCACTGGTATGGCAACTTAGTGGTATACAGAAGAGGGGTGATAGCACAAGGTATTTCTTAATCAATATTTTAGAAAGTGGTGACAACAATCTAATGGAGAAAAGTTGTTCAATAGTTTGAAGTATTTGATTTTTTAGGAATGCTTTTGTTTGGCGAAACCAGAATTCTGTTACTGCCTAGATGCTAACTTTTGCTTTGACTTACCTACAGGATTGCAAGGAGGCAAGGGGGAGGTGGAATAAGCTATGGCATGCAGTGGGAATGTAACACCTCTAACTCGTATCCGTCACCAGAACAGGGTTACGGGGCATTACCGGACAAACAAAATAGTAAACCAATCAAATCATACATTAATACAAACATAATTAAATTTCATTCAAATACATTCATAATGTCCCTTAATCGAGCCCTCGAGGCCCTAAAAATACTATAGAAATAATTCGAGACTAAATCAACAATATTTTGAAATTTTAAGAAAAAGTTGAAAATTTTGGACTGTAGGGGTCACACGGCCGTGTGACTTACATGGCTGAGACACACGCCCGTGTCTCAGGCCGTGTGGACATTCGAAATAGGGACACACAGCCATGTCCCAGCCCGTGTCTATGACCGTGTAACTCACTGACTTGGGTCAGACGGCCAAGCCACATCCCTGTGTTCCAGGCCATGTACCCCTCGAAATAACCTCACACACCCGTGTGCTAGGACGTGTAACAGCTTGACTTGTATGCCTTGAACCTACAAGAGACACACGGCTGTGTTGCATGGCCATGTGGACCTAAAATGTACCTTAATCAATAAGTTTACCATTTCAAACTTACTTGGAACCTAAGCAAACCATTTACCAATCAAAGTACCTATCCAAATTGACTTAAATCATGCCAAAAACATGCCAAAATCAACCTAATTCAGTGTATAACCAATGTACCCTCGTTGGTACCATAAATATATATATATTTATATTAAAACATAACATCAATTGAACCTATTAATTCATTCAAGATTTCACCTATAATCATCAATTCAAACATACCATATTTTAGCTACTTAACAACCAATTCAACACATGCACTTTTATCCTCCAACAAGTTTCAAATGAACTTATTAACACATATTGATGAAATACCAAAAGTACCAAAAGAAAACCAACCAAAGCAATTTGTACAACCAAATTCATATTTAACTATTTACATAACCAAAACATTAGTATCATTATTCAACCTATTACATGCCATATAATCTAAAATAAACGTTTCAAAATCTACCGAATTAAGCTGGATAGTGTGACTTGAGAGCTGATCCGGTCGTCCCATCTTTCAAGTATCTATAAGAACAAAGTTTAACACAAGTAAGATCAATGAAACTTAATAAGTTCGACATATTAAATCGACAAATCAAAAAGTAATATAACAACCATGAAAATTTCCTATCATCCACAATCTCAATTGGTAATTCATAACTTATCAATTCAAATTTCAAGTATTTATGAAAAAACCATTAGAGTTACTCAACAAATTAAATTACCAAGATTTTTAACTTAAAGAATGACTTACGGATAGAAGTACATCATCAGTCCAACCAAACACACCAGATGATCACTTGAGCCAATCCATCCATCACACCAATGCTCATAAGAGCTAATCCAACCATCACACCGATGCTCATAAGAGCTAAACCAACCATCACACCAATGCTCATAAGAGCTAATCCAACCAACACACCAAAAAGAGAGTATAACACGAGAGTTTGCAACAAATGCTGAACCTAGGTTTACTCAGGCAATATATGAATATATCCCTCCAATACTATCTCCACTCCAAACCACCATAACGCACCAAAACACAACTGTACTCTATCCGGCGTTCAAATCAAGCCGAGGATTAAGTTCAATATTAAACCTCAAATTACCATCCATCATCATCAATTAAAAATAAATAAAAAAATTGTATCATGTTAGACTACACAATAATTCATTTTATATCGGAACCGTACGAACATACCTGGACCAAATTGTAGGAGTTGCAAAAGTTCAGGGATTATTCTGCAATTTTTCCTTTTTCACGAGTATCTACGGGATCTTGATCTAAAAAGTAAAATTATTTATTTATTAGCACATATTTCATTTTCAAACCATTTTATAATTAATACCCTTTTATTTTTCAAAATTACACAGTTACCCTAAACTTTTATAATTTTTACAATTTAATCCCTTAACCTTAAATTCATCAAATTAACCATTTTTCTCAAATCAATATTTTATTCAAATTTACTGGGTCCTCAATCAACCTTAACAAACATATAATTCACTATTAAACCCTAATATTTTGACATTTCACAATTTAATCATAAAATCAAAATCTAATAAAAATCACTTTACAAATTCATCAAACAACATAATCAAAGCTCCAAATACATGGTATTCATAAAAAATATTCAATATCAATCAATGGAAACTTATAAATTTTTAACAGAATTAAAAATGGAGGTATGGGCTAGCTGGACCTAATTGCAACAATCTCAAAAATATAAAAATTACAAGAAACTGAATCAAAATGGACTTACATGCAAAGAAATAAGCAAACCAAAGCTCTCCCTCCGCCTTAGCTATGGAATTCGGCCATTTGAAGAAGATAATAAAATGAATTTTGTTTTTCATTCTTTTAATTTAACTTAATTTTAATTAAACTTTCATTTATTTACAAAATTATCATCCAATTCACACTATTTTATTATTTTCCATTTAATTTCCGTCCCACTATTCTATTTAAGGCATAATTGTTTCTTAAGTCCTCCCTCATTTATTCTTTAAACCAGTTGATCACTTAATTACTAAAATTACTATATTTTGCACCTTTTATAATTTAGTCCTTTTTCTTTAATTAACTATCTAAACGATAATATTTTCAAACCAAATTTTAATACGACTTTAATAACTCTATAAATATTCTAAAAATAACAATTACAAGTTGACACGACAAAAATTTGTGGTCCCAAAATCACTTTTCCGTCACCACTGAAAATCAGGTTATTACAGGAAAATTCTTAGGCAGGCGATAGATGGATGGTGCCTGCACTGGACTGCTGGAAATGCAACACTAATGTTGTTGTCGGAGATTTGAAGTCATGCCAAACAACAAAGGCAATTATATTAAAGGGATCTTTGGCCGAATTGAGATAGTGGAGCATCCAGTTTTGCTAGAAGCCTTGGCGATTAGAGAGGTCCTATCATGACTAAAGGATTGTGGTATTGATGGGTGTCGAAGTCACCCAAAAAATAAATCCTAAGCTTAAAACATAACATAAAATTCTTATTCGATCCCATAGGATTGATCTGACCATGTTCAAATTTCCTACAATCAGAGTACTTCGTAAAACAATAAAAAAATTAAATTCAAAATTAAACAAAATAAATCTAATTGATGAATGCTCCAACCTCGGGTATGACATCAGTCTCAGTCCTGGAATTGATTAAGGGCTATGGATGTCTTGTTACCCACTAGTAATCCAATTATATTGATCAAGGATGTCTTAATCAACAGTTCGAGAACTATCTGATGATTAACCTTTATAGAATCGAATAACCCTGAAAGACGCTTCCACGATTTAATCTACTAGTAACTTTGCAAACTAGAAGAACTTGACTCTAATTAACGATCTCAATCGCATGGATCATTTAAATTAAACCACTCAATCCTATGGAGTTTCCCGATTGCATTCCCAATTGAACCACGCCAACTTGTTCTTCTATAAAGTAATTTGACACTTAATTAATTGTATCAACTGTGTATTGTTCCCAACACCGTACAAGGGATCCTGATTGAAATGACATTAAATACAATATTATGACACGATCTTGTCAATCTTTTGAATGAAAGAAAAAAACAAATACCCAAACAAAAAGGATTAAGTACGATTTCAGATCTCACAAATCAACTACTGAAATTTAGTGGACTTTTGGCTAGAAAATAATTTAATTACTCATAATAAAAAATAAAACAAAATAATTTAAAATTGAATAAAGAAAAAATAAAAAATAAAAGGAAAAGAACAAAATGGAAACAAGGAATGCAACAAGCCAAAAAGAAAGACAGAAAAAAAAATATTTCTTCTAAAAAAATAAAAGCCAAAATCAGGAAAAGAAAAGGATGTCCTTGTCTTTGCAATTGCTTGTTTTTAAACTAAAATTGATTCCTAGTGTTCTATTCCAACACAATTTCTTAATGATAAAATCAAATATAAGGGAAAAAAATTTAATCATAATTAATGTAACACCCCTCACTTGTCTCTATCACCGGATTAGGGTTATGAGATGCTACAACAAATAACAGAACAAAATTGTGCTATATCAATTCACATTCATCTGAACGATATCAGAGTTAAATCGAGCTTATGAGAACCTAAAAACAATTCATGAAAAAAAAATAATACAAGGACTAATTTAAAACATTGATTTATCATACTCATACACAGATCATACTATAGCAATTGAAAACATGACTAAATCAAGCTTTAAACCGCTTGTAAATTACATTTGAACATGAATAAGAACCTATTTATAAAATTTTAAAACTTTGGATAAAGTATTGATACTAAATAAGAAAGTATTAATATTTTCTAACAAGTACCATTATGAAAAACATTATCGATACCATTTTAGCATTCTCGCCAATTTTAGGTATCAATAACATTTGTCAATGTATCGATAAAAGTTGTAAAGTATAGATATTTTAGGTTCTAAGTATCGATACTTTTTCTTAGATAATGAAAAACTGCAAATTTGAAAATTCATTTCATGCCCAAAACTATGTCTTAGCTCAATACACAATCAAATATATATATAATAACCAACTTGAACATGTTACACTTCAACCTAAAAGTGCCTAACCAATGTGCCATAAGACACCTCAACCACATTCAACTTAATTATACAAAAAACGCATTCATCTAAGTTTGTATACATCCACCAATGTGCAATGTACCATAAGTGTCAACTAAATCATGCTTTTCTATCAAACCAAAACTTATTTAACTTATACTAAAATAACTTACATTAAGCTCAAGCATGTCATTATTTTGTTACCTAAATGAACTCACCATATCCAAATGTATCTATATACCACAATTTCACAATTCACATCATCAACTAAAGCATAAACCAAACATTACATTCCAAGTTCATCCACTTCCTAATTTAGATCAACATGACATTTCCAAAATAACCTCATCACATCCATCATATAAGCAAACCATAAAAACATTAAATTTAACACATTACATATAAACTTTAAACACATTACAATTCCAACTAGAACTTCAAATTCATCAACTCAAAATACCTTATATACATGCCACAAACCGAAATAACGAGCCAAAATCTACCGAGACAGAAGCTTGATAGTGTAAGCCTTGAAGTTGATCCATCTAACTAGTTTTGCAAAACGTTAACTATAGAAAACAAAGAATAAAAAGAATAAGCTTATATAACTTAGTAAGTCCATAGCCAAAACTAAACCAACTTACCTCAATCAACTTGACATTCAATTTACAAAATAGGTGAGATTTGCATAAGATTAAACCATCATATAAATCACATTCACCATGAATTCAATCAGGATCATGTCATAGATATACATATACATAATCTAGCAAGACAAATCATGTTTATTGCATTAGAAATCATTTATGTATACTCATTTAGTTCCATTTGTCTTTTTTATAATTAATCTCATTTTTATCTATCTCGATGAACTATATAGTAACATAACTCAGATACTCGGGTAACTACACCACACCAGAGAGCATCATAATGCTATAAGAGGCACGATTATGCAATCAGAGACATAGAAGTGTAAACAAAGGCACCGAAGTGCAAACAAAGGCAAGATTGTGTAATCAGAGACACCGAAGTGTAAGTAGAGGCACCAAAATGCAACCTCGTACAAACGTGCATTCTAACTATATTGGCATGCCAACCGCATCCTAATCATTTACTATGTTCAAACGAGCATTTTAACATAATTCATAACATTTATAATTTAGAGGCACTTCTAGAAATACACTTGTACACATGCTGTAATTTGATTATGTTCTTTCCAAAATCGTATAACTCATGTATGTTTATCACATTACAAATAGATCCTCTGACCTTGCATTTAATTGTAAACAATTAATAGCATCAATCCAACATTAACAATTCAGGCACAATTTAATTAACTAATTCATAACAGCATAAACATAAATATATACATATATTTATACTATGAATTTACCTAGTATATTTGGCTAACGAGCGATTTGTAGGGACTAATATGTAATTTTCTCTTTCCTAGGTTATCCTCTAAACGATTCAATTCTTGATCTATATAATAGTTAAATTCAAATCTATCAATTTTAAATACATTATTAAACTCATTTTTATGCATTGACTTTTAATATTTATTTTACAATTTTCCTAATTTTTACATTTCTTTCAATTTAGTCCCTAAAATGAAACTATTAAAACTTCACAATTAACCCCAATATATCAAAAGAAATTTACTATCATCCCAAATCAACCTTCAAACACTTGAAATTTTTCCGAATTTACATGCTAAATTTTACTTATTTTCATATTAGTCCCTAAACTCAAAACTAACAAAAATTCCATTACAAAATAGTTCTATTCAACAACCAAGTTTACAAATTCATCATTTAACAGCAAGAACATCCAAAAATCATCAATGACAAATTTCAAAACATTTAACAGTTTTACGAAATAGTCATTGAATTAGCTAGATTAAGCTATAACGATCTCAAAAATATAAAATTTACAAGAAACGGGTTTGAAAACCACACCATGCATGAACATTAAAGCTTGGCCAATTCTTTTCTATTCCAAAAATGGAGTTTTCGGTTCAAACAAAGAAGAATGGAAAAAATATGATGGCATGTTTTCTTTTGTTTATTAATATTATCACTTTAACAAACATTTTAACAATAATAAAAATTAATTCTCAAGGCATATTACCGGACACTAACTTTGGAAATGACTTAATTGCCATTGAAATCCACCCCATTTTACTTTTATACTCAACTAGCACTTAAACACTAATAACGACTAAGTTTTACGGTTTTTTTGATTTAGTTCTTTTTATTTAATTAACTAATCAATCATCAAAATTACTAGACCAAATTTCAATACACCTATATTTAACTCCATAAATATTTAATAAAAATATTTACGAGCTCGGTTTACAGAAACGAGGTCTCGATACCTCATTTTCCAAAACTACCCTACTTTAAGGACAAACCACTTGCACTTAATTATTCGTTCAATTAGAAAAAAAATATTAAACCAAAATTCTATATAATACTATATTTGACTCATAAATATTAAATAATAATATTTACAGGCCCACTCGTTAAATTTGTGGTCTTGAAACCACTGTTTTAGACACTACTGAAAATGAGCTATTACAATTAAACTCTTAATAAATATTTTTACAAATAATATTTAAATAAAATAATCTTACAAATCTAAAAGTCTTGGAGGTCAAATTGCTACTCCAATGCTCAAATATTTTATATTCTATGTGACTTCATATTTTCACTTGTTTACCACATTTTGGATTCACACTGCACCTACATAGAAATTAATTGATAAACAATAAAATTAGTAACATTGTGCCCAAAAGTTTATCAAAATAAAGCATATCCCATATTTAATAATCAAAACAATTTGGCACACTATCAAATTTTCCCTACTTAATCAATGTTTTTCCTCAAGTATATCCCATATTTAATTATTCAGTTCAATTGAATCTTTCTTAAAAAGTTTATCATTCCAATATCTCACAC
This sequence comes from Gossypium raimondii, assembly GCF_025698545.1. Classification (NCBI taxonomy): domain Eukaryota; kingdom Viridiplantae; phylum Streptophyta; class Magnoliopsida; order Malvales; family Malvaceae; genus Gossypium; species Gossypium raimondii. Next base: position 39,944,987 of record NC_068568.1, on the reverse strand, counting down.
AAATTAAGCATTTGGATGTATATATAAAATAGCAACCCCTTCAACTTGCAACCTGGCAATAGATTTAAAGATTTTTCATTTAAGCATACACAATCATTTTAGTCAATCTTTAGTTAATTCCCATGGAAGTCGAGATTTTCCAAAGTTGTAAGGACACCAACATCACTATTAAAACTCTCTCTCTTTTTTTTTTAGAGTTTCATTAGCCTTTTTGACGCAAAATGAGATGACAACCTCAACACCCTATCTTAGTTACTCGGTCCAACACATCTCTAAATGACTATTAGCTTTACTCATAACTTACCAAGGTTAGCGGAGTAGTGAAATGACATAGCACGTCACTCGATCTTTTGACACAGAATAGGATGAAACTCAAGCACCCTATCCCAGTTACTCAATCGGTCACGATTCTTTAAGGTGTCACTCATAACTTTGGCAATTAGTGAAGTACTTTATTGTATTTTTTTCTTCCGAAAAAGAGATAAAGAGAGAAAGTTAAAAACAATTTTCACATAACGACGTCCAAACAAGATTTGATAATTACCAACATCCACGAACCAATCATTAAGCACACTAAAATGATAGCCAATGACCATATTATAAGGGCAAGTTAGGTGTATTCATTTACCATATACTTAAATACCTAAAATGTACAAAGAGTGGAATGACAAACTAATTCCGAATGATATAAACATGAATGATACAGTGAAATATGAGGCATGCATGTGGAAAAGGCAAGTAACGTTTTGGGGCACTGTCGTGGGCACGAAATGGTTCAAAATGGATTAAAAAAATTGAAACGGCTACTTCAACAACATATACGTAAGATGGGCTGGCTGCAAAAGGAGTTAGAAATACTCTCCATGTAGACAAGTGAAGGCTAGTGTGTAGGAGGACGGGATGACTTTTTATTGAAGGAGTTAGATTAGTTGAGTTGGGTGTTGAATGGTTGCTTTGATTTTTTAATGTATTATTAATTTTAAATATGCTTTATTTTCTTTTCGCTAGATCAATAGGGTTGCATTAATAATAAAAAGATGTTGGTAAAAGCCAACCTCTTTCGTAAACAAAAATGATACAAAACACTTAGATAACCTGACACTTTTACCCCATATGCAAACAACTAAAGAAATAAAAAAAATATTTCACCCCAAGCTTTAAAACATGCTAGCCTTTTCACCTTTGCTATTTCCATTGAATCAACCATACTAATACCTTACCTATCAACAATGTAAAGAGAACTCTTGCCAGCCTAAGAGACAATGACTGATACCAATAAAACGATTCCACAACAACCACAGTCAAGAATTCCTTTGCTCTTTTAGACCTAATAACCTCATCGACCCAAAAAATGATCAATGTGTCGCTTCTTACTTGTCTCTTAGCACTTCGTAGCTACCAACTTCATCATCCTTATCAACTCCGGCCATGTTGAATGTAATGGCCCAAATTCAAAGTTATCAGAATAGTGGTTTCGTAACCACAAATTCGATTTAAAAATAAATTTATTTTAATATTTTTGCATGAATATTGATATGATAGGAAAATCGTATGAAAATATCGATAGAAAAATTTTACCGATTTAGTGGTTAGTTAGAAAAAGAAATTATTGAAGAAATTGGGTAAAAATAAGGTATCGAGACTTTGATCTCATAAAACCGAGTCAAAAATAATTTTATAAATAATAATGAAATATTAGTAATATGGTATAAAAATTTCGTTAGAAAATTTTAATGTTTGGATAGTCAATTACGTAAAAAGGACTAAATTGAAAAGGTGTAAAAGTTACTAGAAGGATTAAATAGCTCAATTGTTAAATGAGGAGGGACATAAATTGCAAATAATCCCAAAAGAAGATATTTTGGGCGGCATACGTTGAGAAAAATCAGGAGAATTGAAGAATTAAGGGTAAAATTGGAATATTGCAAAAATTACTTTAAAAGTTAGGACTAAAGTGGAATATCTAGAATTCTCTTCATATTTTCTGCATTCTCATCAGCAAAAAACGTCTCAAGGGTTTCTTCAAGCTGGTTTTTCATAATTTTTGCACCAAGTGAGTTAATGCTTGCCTTTTTCTTGTAATCTTTGTGTTTCTAAGACTTTTACAACTAGGTCCTATTACTAAATTCATTAGCTTTTGATTTTATGAATGAAATGGAAAGTTTCTATGAATATGTGCTGGAATTTCATGATGAAATAGGATGAAAAGTGAAGCTTTAATTTGTTTATGAGATGATTTTATTAGGTGATTTCAATAGAAATTGATTTGTAGGACCTAATTGTGAAAAGTTTGGAATTAAAGTCTAATGCTAAAATTCTGATTTCCAAAGGTTATAAACTGGTTTAAAGGTGATGGAATAATGTGTTAATTTAGGAAAAATCAGCTCAATTGAGAGGTTAATTGAGCAGTGATGAAATTATCATTTATTGAAAGTTTAGGGAAAAATGGTAATTAACCTCATGCACTAAAACAGTTTGGACAGCAGCAGTAGGTTAACTTTGAAAAATCACCAAAAATTTTAGAAATTGAATTAGAGGATGAATAAAATACGAAATTAAATATTATTGAGTCTAGTTTCTTATAAAAGAAATTGTGTAAGCAATGGAATTGTAAATCATGAGATATAATAGGTTTTGTGAGACAAGGTCAGAATGAATTCGGGTTCCCCTATTCTGACTTTGGAAAATCATTAAAAATTGTAAAAAAAATATTATGAGTTATGATTTATATCGTTAGAATCATTGATGAGTCTATTTTCAGAAGAAACAAAAGGAAACATCATCCGAATTCTGTACAATGAGATAATTAATTTTTAGTGAAGAGGGGTCGGAACTGTCAACAAGTGAAACAGGGGAAAATTTAAAGAATAAACTGTACTTATTGGCTAGGCCAAAAGTTCTTAAAATTTTATGCTAAGAAGATATGAGAGTCTAGTTTCAGGTAAAATTAACGGATATTAATTTGGAGTTCCGTAGCTCAAGATATAAATAATTTAGTGACTGTGACTCAGTAAGACAGCTTTGAATGCACTATAAATAATAATGGAATTTTAGAGAATGTTACATATGAACATGAAATGTATTAGATTAATGATTAAATTTATTTATTTAGATCCGGAAAATTCAAATACGAAGCTAGATCGAGGAAAAGAAAAATTTGGGATTAGTAGATTTTATTTACTGAACAAGTATTGAGGTAAGTTCGTAACTTGAATTATATTCCTAAATGCTTGAAATGTTTGTTATTGATGTGAATATGATTTGGATGTTTATTGTATGATAATTGATGAAGTATTGATATATTTGATAAAAAGGGGAAGAAATCCCGGTTGAATAAAAGGAAAATTCGATGGATCTCTAAAAAGGAATTGACGGTAAAAAGGATCTAGCCCGGACGGGTGATCCTATCCTGATATAGCCCTCCAAAGAATATGTGGAAAATGGATTTAGCCCGGACGGTAATCAATTAGGTTCAATTTAGCTCGGACTGTAATTCGGATCCAAGCTCATTAGAGTAATTGTCATTGCAGGATTTAGCTCGACCGGTAATCCCGACAATACTCGTGAGTTTATATTATTGGGATTTAGCTCGACCGGTAATCCCGCTGTAAGGATGAGGTTCGCGGGAGTGTGCTCTCTGAGATGGAAATGTGCGCACATGAATATGAATTGACGGACCCGAAATTGTACACTAAAGTGTACCTCTAAAAATCCATCAAAATTCCAAGTAGTTCAACGGGGTAAATATGGAAAAATAACAAGGAAACGGAAATCATGGTATTTATGAGCTCATCAATCATGATATATATTATTGATACGTGGAAATTATTGGACTAATTTGAATGTTGAGTTTGTGCATGGTAGGGGAATAATGTATGGAATGGGTGTATGAATGTTTATTACATTGTATGGAAAATATTAGGTAAGTATAATTCTTATTACATGAGCTTACTAAGCACAAAGTGCTTATCCTGTTTCTTTTTCCTCTGTTTTGTAGTGTTAAGAGCTCAGAGGTCGGATTTGGTCGAAGACGCATCACACTATCAACCTCAAAATCTCGGTATATAAAGAAACTTTATTTTGGAAATCAATGGCATGTATAAGCTAGTAAAGTAGATGTTAATGTGAAATGAATGTATAGTTAGCCATTGGTATGGCTAACAAATTTTCGTTTTGGTATGTGATGAGATTATCTTATGAATACGATAAATCTATCTTGAAAATATATTGAAATAGATTGGTTGTGTCGGATTGATCTCGGTTTAAAATTTGCAGGGAAGATTAGATATTTATAAAGGGGTTATATTGAGTTTAAAAAAAATTTAGTAAAATCTGGTAATACCTCGTATCCCATTTTGGCGACGGATACGGGTAGGGGGTGTTACATTGAACTTCGCCTACCCATGTGGGTATGGAACCCAATGAGTAACACTAGACAAAACCACTATGAACCCTCCATAAATTGAAAGACATCATGCACCAACCTTGCCTACAACATAAATCTCTTTTTGGAATGAAACAGCAACATATTAATTATCATCGAAAGGTCTTTCGAATACAAAATTATTTCATGCCAGCCACGCTGTCAAACAAGTTGCCAAAATCGATAACAGCCAAAAACTTTTATGAACACCAGTCAAATTCACATTACAACAAAGCGAGAAAATTTAGCAGAGCAATCTACCGTTTTATACTTAAACCCCACCAGTTGAAATCTTGAGCCAAGATCCATCAATAATTGCATTAAAAGAAAGGTAATCTCATTCTTTCTATTACGCCAAGAACATCTAATTTTATTCTGATCCACCCACACACCCCGGCTTATAAGAAAATCCTTATTTGTAATACAAAAAATGGCTAGCATTTAGAATTTCATTATCCAACAATTAACATATGTCAGTATGAAATATTCTGACCAATATTTTCAGAACCAAATCGATGGTCGAATTGGTCAAGCCATTGGTTTTTCAATTCGACCGATCAATCTAATTTAATTAAATAAAACATTAAAAATTTAAAAATAAAAAATCGGTTCAATCACTCGCCTCCAATCTAATGACTTTCACCGAATTGGTACCCTTGTTGATTTCGGTCTAACTAGTCCGACTAACTGATCCAGCCTGGTCTATGTTCTTATGATTTTTTATAATTTTTATAAGTTTATATCAATTTACAAGGCTGGTTGTTTCCATGAAATGCAAAATATTAACATGAGGGATGGATTCTTAGTGGTTTAGAAGCATGCTAATGGATAGGTTTTTGTTACGTTTTCACTTTATGTAGATATGTAAGTTGAGCTTTATGGTTGACCCTAGCTAAGAAATTTAGTTTTCTCGAGGCCAGTCTTGGAAAGACTTTTTCGTCTAATTTCAAAGGTTAATTTTACTTTGCAACCAGTTGACTCTATATGTTGTAAAAACTGCTGCCATATTCCACAAACTACTTTGATCTGTCTTTTAAAATGTGGCTGTCAATTTTGTCTGTATTCTTAGCACTCTTATTAAATTATGCATGATAAGTGGCATGCGGTCTGTGATGTTTCCTCTCTATTGGTGGCTGAAAGTAGTTAGTTAGAGGGAAATCTTGTTGGCACATAATTAAATTAATCTTGCACAAAATAAATTCTGAAGAGTTAGAAATGTAAAGAGACTTGAAGATGAAAAGTTACACACATGCATGAATAGTCACAACTTCTATAGTATTTAAGTGATGTCGATGAATAGTCACTTACAACTCTTATATAAAAAGTTGTATGTGATGAAGCATTTGTAGAGTGTGAAATAAAAAAGAAAAGTTTATTAGAAAGGGTGTTTCTCTCTTCCATACAAAATATATTTCTCTTCTCCATTATATTCTTCATCATTTTCTTTGTTTTATTTTTCTAAATATAAATTAATCTTCTACAAATTGGTATCAGAGTCAAGTTCGATCGAAATGAACAATTTTATTCCTCTTTCTTTTGTTCCCCAATTAACTAAAAAAAATTATAGCAAATAAAGTATCCAAATGAAGGCTATTCTTGGATCTCTAGAAGAATAGGAGGTTGTTGAAAAATGTTATAATGAAGTTGAGGCTGAAGAAGAGGAAAGATTAACACAAGCTCAAAAAGAGAGTTTAAAGAAATCAAGGAAGAAAAGTCAGCAAGCTTTATTTTGGATATATCAAGGAGTTCAATCATATGAAGCGGTTTAGGAAAAAATAGTTTGTGCTACCTCGACAAAACAAGCATGAGAGATTTTACAAAATTCATTCAAAGGAGATGAAAAGGTGAAAAGAGTTCAGTTGCAAACTTTTTGAGGGGAGTTTGAAAGATTACAAAAAATAGAGTAGGAATCTATTTCTGATTACTGTTCACGAGTTTTGTCCACAGTCAACCAATTAAAAAGAAATGGTGAAACTATGGATGATATTCGTGTTGTTCAGAAAATACTTCGTTCTTTGGATTTTAGATTTGACTACATTGTGGTAGCCATTGAAGAATCAAATGACTTGAGTACCATGACCATTGATGAACTCACAAGCTCGTTACAAGCCCATGAAGAAAGATTAAGCAAGAAGAAGAAGGAATAGCTCTAGATCAAGCACTCTAGTCAAAGTTGTCTCTAAATGAGAAAAAGAGAGATTTTAAAAATCAAAGAGGGAGAGATCGTGGTCATAGAAGAGGAAAAAACTTTAGAGGAAGAGGCTCAAATGCTCGTGGAAGAGGTGAAGATGCAATCACAAAGAATGGATGGAAAGAAGCCAACCAAAATCAAAATTTTAGAGGTTCACAAAGAGGATGTGGATGTAGAAATCAAAGAAGAAGAGGTCGTGGCTATTTTGAATGTTATTATTGTCACAAACTTGGTCATTTAGCGAGTGAATGTTGGTACAAGAAAGAAGGAAAAAATGAAGCTAATAAATTATCAAGAGGAAAAATAAGAAACTTTGTTGGTCGTGTCTCATGGTGGAGAGATTGATAATGTCTAGTACATAGACAGTGGTGGTAGCAAGCATATGACAGGTAACAAAAATTTATTCTTGAAGTTATTTGAATCTGCTTGTGGAGAAGTAAAAGTAGGAGATGGAAAAGCTTACAAAGTTAGCGGTGTTGGTGAGTTAGAGTTCAAAACAAAGCAAAGAAGGGTTGAGAAAATGTCTGAAGTTTATTTTGTTCCTGGTCTTAAAAATAATCTGCTTCGCATTAGGCATCTCTTGAAGAAGGGGTATGATATTCATTTCTGTGACATGGCTCGTTACTTGTCAAGGAAAAATCAGGTTGTTGCTAGAGTTGGAGTAGCATCAAATAATCTTTTCTCTCTCACCCTTCAAAATCAGAAGATGTCTTGCTTTATTGGTGCTCATAAAGGAGTTTGAAAGTTATGGCATGATAAATATAGACATTTAAACTATGGAATTTTAGAGATGCTTTCAAGGAAGATGATGATCAGAGGTTTACCAAAGATCAATCGGCTTGATGATGTTTGTGAAACTTGTCAGCTTGGGAAAAAACACAAAATTGTTTTTCCTTCTTAATCCTCGTGGAAAGTAAGAAGACCGTTGCAACTTATTCACTCAGATCTTTGTGGTCCAATGACAGTTTCATCTTTGGGAGGTAATTGTTACTTTATCTTTTTCATTAATAATTACTCAAGAAAATTATGGGTGTATTATGTTAAAGAAAAATCAGAGGCTTTTCAAAGATTCAAAGATTTCAAGGCAAAAGTGGAGAACTTTTACTGCGTTAAAAATTAACACCTTGCGGACAGATCGTGGAGGTGAACATTTTTCAAAAGAATTTGAGAAATATTACAGAGACAGTGGCATTCGGCATGAAATAACAGTCCGCCATACACTTCAGTAAAATGATGTATGTGAAAGAAAGAACAGAACAATTATGGAAATGGCTAGGTGTCTTCTTAAGAAGAAAAGGTTATCAAGAAGATTTTAGGCTGAAGTTGTTTCTTGTGCAGTTTATCTTATCAACAGATCACCGACAAAAAGCTTAGAGAATTGCACGTCACATGAGGCGTCGTATGGTACAAAGCCTAGTCTTCATCATCTTAGAGCATTTGGGAGTGTTGCTTACTCTCATATTCCAGATACAATGAGAAGAAAGTTGGATGACAAGTCGAAGAAATGCATTTTCATTGGCTATAGTGAAAGAAGTAAGACATACAAGTTGTTCAATTCGATGACAAAGAAGATTGTGATAAGCCGAGAGGTTCGGTTTGATGAAAATTCCATGTTTGAAAATATGGAAGTTAAAAAGGAGAATTTGCCAATTTTTCCTTTTGAACTAGAAGAAGAAGAAGAGGCAGTAATTGAGAATGCTGAAGATGATGCTCAAGCAGGAAATCCTCTTGCTTCTCCAAGTTCTTCATCAAATTCTTCTTCATCCAGCCCGATCTGAAAAACGAGGAGAATCCAAGAGTTATATGATGTAACTGATGAAGTTGTGCAAAATGATGCTGTATTCTTTGCCTTCTTTGTAAGAGAAGATCCAATTTCTTTTGATGATGCATATCAAGAAAAAATATGGAGGAAAGCCATGAAAGAAGATATTTGCTCAATTAAAAACAATGATACATGGGAGCTTATAAATTTACCGCCGCACAAGAATTTTATTGGAGTCAAATAGGTGTACAAGACAAAGATGAATCCAAATGACTCTATCAACAAGTACAAGGCAAGATTGGTTGCAAAAGGATACAAGAAAAAGGAAGGAGAAGATTTTACAGAAGTATTTGCTCCAGTTTCAAGACTTGAGACAGTTCGGTTACTTATTTCTCTTACTGCCCAAAACAATTAAAAAATGTTCCAAATGGATGTAAAATCTGCATTTTTGAATGGTGTTCTCAAAGAAGAAGCCTATGTTGATCAACCACCAGGGTTTGTCAAAAAAGGAGAAGAAGAAAAAGTTTACAAGTTGAAGATAGGTTTGTACGGGTTGAAGCAATCACCCCGAGCTTGGTACAGCCGCATCGATTCTTATTTTCAGAAGTATGGATTCCAGAAATGTCCATATGAGCATACTCTCTACATCAAAAGTAATTCTCAAAGAAGATTCATGGTTGTAAGTCTCTACGTTGATGATCTTATTTTCACAAGAAATAATGTGAATATGTTGAAACAATTTCAGCACTCAATGATGGTAGAATTTAAGATGACAGATTTGGGAGAAGTTCATCATTGTCTTGGCATTGAAGTTTATCAATCCGAGAAAAGAATTTTCTTTTCACAAGAGAGCTACGTAAAGGAAGTTCTAAAAAAGTTCAAGATGGAAAATGCTAATCCAATCTCTACTTCATGCATCACAGGTTTGAAGTTATCTAAATAGGGTGAAGGAAAGGTTGTCAATTCCACCATATTCAGAAGTTTGGTTGGGAAGTTGATGTATCTAACTTCGACAAGGCCTGACATCGTGTATGCTGTTAGCTTGGTGAGTAGATTCATGGAGAAACCTTACTCCAATTACTTCGAGGTTGCCAAGAGAATATTGAGATATGTGAAGGAAACCATTGATTATGGATTTTTCTATAAAGCTAATACATTAGTTGATCTCATTGGTTATACGGATAGTGATTTAGCAGGAAATATTGATGATAGCAGAAGCACTTCTGGTTATGTTTTTCACCTTGGTAGTGGTGCAGTTTCATGGAGCTCAAAGAAACAACTAGTTGTGGCACTTTCGACTACAGAAGCTGAATATATCGCTGCATCTTATGCAGGATGTCAATTGATTTGGTTACGTGGAATTTTGAAGAGTCTTAAGCAGAAGCAGAACAAGTTAACGATTTTGTTTTGTAACAATAGTTCTACTATTTCAGTCACAAAAGATCCAATTCTTCATAGAATGACAAAACACATTTGCATTCGATATCACTTCTTGAGGGAACTGGTGAATAATGGTGATGTTCAAGTTGAATATTGCAAGACAGAAGATCAAATGGCTGATATCTTCACAAAGCCGCTCGTGGACAAGTCTTCAAGAAAAATGTTGAAAGGTTGGGAGTTCGAAGCAAGTTTAATTTAAGGGAGGCATTGTTGGCACATAATTAAATTAATCTTGCACAAAATAAATTATGAAGAGTTAGAAATGTGAAGAAACTTGAAGATGAAGAGTTAGAAATGTGAAGAGACTTGAAGATGAAGAGTTACACACATACATGAATAGTCACAACTCCTATAGCAATTAAGTGATGTAGATGAATAGTCACAACTCCTATAGCATTTAAGTGATGTAGATGAATAGTCATTTACAACTCCTATATAAAGAGTTGTATATGATGAAGCATTTGTAGAGTGTGAAATTAAAAAGAAAATTTATTAGAAAGGGTGTTTCTCTCTTCCATACAAAATTTATTTCTCTTCTCCATTATATTCTTCATCATTTTATTTGTTTTATTTCTCCAAATATTAATTAATCTTCTACAAATCTAACGCTAAGGAGAAAAGTGGAAGCAAATGAGTCTCAACTGGCCATTGAAATGGGTAATTTGGAGAAAACTCACAAAGAGCCTGAGTCAACTAAGTAGATGCTTGAAAATTTTAATGCAAGTTGTGGCAAACTTGATGAGAGTCTAATGAAAACGACAGACTAAACTATGTTGAGCAAAAGGAAAAGCAGTTGCAGTAAGTCCCGTTGTGTTTGTCAAAGTTTGCTAATGGTTATCATGGTGAATGTTTGACTCGATCTACTGTGATTAAGGTTGAAAAGATGGTACACACTAGACATAAGATTATTTGTCATTACTGTAGAGCACCAGGTCATTTTAGATCAAGAAGATTCAATATGCTTCATGATTTAAGATGGAAGCAAGTGATGTTTGCATCAGTGCCCACTAGAGTCAGCACTACTCCTAGGAGGAAACAAAATCTTATGTGGAAAAAGGATCAAAAGTGCTTGCTTGTTGCTTATCATTCCCTGAAGGCTACAGTTAATCATGTCTGGTACATAGATAGTGGATGTTCTCGTGACATGATTGGTAATGCAAATTGCTTATCTAATTTTGATGAAAACAATGTTGGTTGTGTGATATTTGGATATGGTAAGAAAGGCAAAATTCTTGACAAAAGAATTCTGAATGCTCCTAGTTTACCTAAGTTGAATAATGTATTAGTAAGTTATGTGACTAGGGTATACTTGTCAATTTCACCAAGGACAAGTGTTGTGTCATTTTAATGCAGGGAGATAGTATCATGGAAGGAGCAAGGACCATTGACAACTGCTATATGGTCATTCAACCATCTTGGTGAAATAAAGTTGGGATCACTAAACTAGAATTGTGGCATGAGAAGCTCGAGCACATTCACTATAAGGGCATGACATGTTTGGCTAAATATGAAGTTGTAAGAGAGATGGCTAAGTTAGGAGGAGTAATGTCAGAGGTTTGTGGAGATTATCTAAGAGAAAAGCAATACAGGGAGTCATAAATATATTTACTTATAAATATATTTATGTGTAGGTAGTTGAGATGCATTTACATGTGTATATATAATATAAAATTAAAAAATACCGAGAAACTTGAATCAATACACCAAAGCACACCAGTATTGATACTTACCTATACTAGAACAAATGTGGTAGACCCGTTAGTATAGTGCTATTTATTTTGATATCAACGACTATCATCAGAATCAATTAATACAAGTATTGAACTGAATCACTAACGCAATAAACACTTTGAAATATGATTAGCACATATGAGATTTGAATATGGTATCTCAAAGTTTCTAGAACTTCAATACTAACATTTCCTGAAAAGAGTTCAGGTTAGCAATGCGTTGAACTTTTGGTTTTTTTTACTCAATCAATTACTTGTATAATAGTGGACTGGAAAAGTTACAAATAGAGATCAATTTTCTTTTGCCTTGGATAAATTTAGTATTTTTTCTTAACTTGGTCTCTAAATATGTTTTTCTCTATTAGTCCAAGAACTTGACAACATTCTTTTTTATTTAATTTGATCTTTAAACATGGATTTAGCTAAGGAGTGATAACGTGGTAATTTAATATTATACCACAACATCATTTAAAAATTAAAATTTTTAAATAAAATCTAAATAAAATATTAAAGACAAACTTTTTATTTTTAAATTAAAAAAATTCAAATGATGATATGATAAAATCTCATTATACCTAAAATAAAACATTAAACCTAAAATTCGAAACTAAAAAAATATCGAATTCCAAAACAAACGTTAAGCATATAATAATATACTTAGCACTGATCTTCAAAAATTAAATTAAACTGACAGAAAAATATCGATAACAATCAACATTATTTCATTTTAAATTTAGTAGCATCAATTTAATTGAAGGAAAAAAAAATTAGTGATCACTTGTCGCGCGTAGCTTCGCAAATTGAGTGTGAGCTTTTCCTTCCATTTTCCTGGAAAACTTTTCTCTAACATAGTCAACATACTTGATGTTTCTATACAATTTGGGGCGATTCTGGTCATCTATCATTGTTTCAACTGGACCAATTTCTTGCTCATCATCTGGAAACATGAATGTTGCAATTGATATTCTTGGTTTCTTCTCATTTGTTACGGCTCTATGTTCAATGCTTTTGTACATTCCATTGCTTTGAATCTGAACCCCAAAGAATAAAAAATCAGCATAACTGTGGAGCTTAAAATCAAACTCATATGATACATATATATATATATATATTACCTCAGTGGCATCACCAATGTTGACGATAAGTGAATTTGGGATGGGTTTAACAGGGACCCAAGCTTCATTGTGCTTAATTTGGAGGCCAGTGACATCATCATCTTGCAGCAACAAAGTGAAGCTTGTGCCATCTGAGTGAGGGCTAATCCCAAGAACAAGATCAGGCCTTGAACAAATAGGGTAGTAATTCATTCTTATGCCTTGTTTAAGCTCCCCCCCTTGTAACCTTTTTAACCCATCTCTTTTCAACCCCATTAATACTGAAAAGTTGGCTTGGAGTTCCTCGGCTAGCTTTTGCATTTCTCTCGAGTACTCTTCCAATGCTTCTCTGTCAAAATACAGTCCATGCAATAATCACTACAACTCGAAAATCGAAATTTATAATGCTTTTAAATGATTCAAAAGATAACATAAACTTGGAGGGTACATACTTGAAACCTGGTAAAGAGAGGGGCCAGAACTTGAAGTTCCTATTTTGAGAAGGGAAAGTGAATAAAAAAATCATGTCAGACCAATCAAGCTTTTGGTGCTCAGAGACCACAAAGTTTTGACCATATCCTTCTATTTCATTTTCTGCCTTTGCATATTTCTTTTTCTCTTGGAATGGTAGCTCAAAGAAAGCTGCTACCGCTGCTTTCATCTTCTCCAGGATCTCCTCTTTCACCCCATGATTTATTACCTGCGTTTAATATTACTTCATTACACTCAACCAAAATAATGATTGAGCCGATTTCCAATTTTTCTGATTTGAACTCCAAGTAAAATACATGTTTTTTTTTTTTTGGGGGGGGGGGGATATGGGATTTACCTGGAAAAAGCCCCAGTCCTTGCAAGCAAGGTGTAGTTTCTGGACTTCATCTTCGTCACCTTTGGCTAGAAATGAGAAATCTATGACGGGAATTTCAAGAGAATCAGCCAAATCCTCGGGAATAATTGGCCCGCCCTTATTTTCATGAATGTATCTTTGGGGAACTGATTGAAAATCGCTTCTCACAATCTCCTGAATGCTTGGAACTGGCAAAGATTGACCCCACCCCGATTTACCAACTTCACAAGATCCTCCATTTTCAACTCTCACTTCCATTTTTCCTTTGTAGTTTCTCAGGTACTTCTTTATGAACAACAAATCGACATGAAAAGGTTACTAAGATTTTATGGATCCTTGGCTGCTGTTTGATGGGATACGATGTTTATATAACCTGAAAAGTTGAAGATTATTGGGTTTTTTTTTTATTATTATTTTACAGTCGTCAACGGCGGTTATTCATTGTTGTTTTTTATTAATATAAATATTAATTAAAAAAAACTTGGACACTAACATTTAAAAAAGTTGCTACTTTCTCAAATAAGTTCTTTTTCAGCATATCCGAAAAAAAAATCACCTCGTGCGATATTTTCTTTTATTTTGAATTACTTGCCTTCAAAATTTAAGATGTTTGAGAGTACAAGGTTTGATATATATTCTTTTAATAATTTTATTATAGGTTCTGATTATATCTATTTTTGTTGACATAATACTTACAATTTCCTACAATCAGAGTATTTCATAAAATAATAAATAAAACTTGAATTCGAAATAAAATAAAATAAACCCAATTGATGAATGTTCTAGCCTCAGGTATGACATCAGTCTCGGCCCCAAATTTGATCACAAACTATGGATGTCTTGTTGCTCACTAGTAATCCGTTATAATGATGGAGGATGCCTCAACCACTAATTATTCCTTAATTATAAATTAACCGAGAACTGTATGATGATTAACCCTTACAAAATGAATAACCCCAAAAGACGCTTTCACGATTTAATTCATCGACATCTTTGCAAATTAGAAGAATGTAGCTCTAATTAACGATCTCAGTTGTGTGGAGCTACTTGACTGTACTCCCAATCAAACTACGCCAACTCAAATACTGAATACCCAAGTGAAAAGACTCAAGTACGATTTCGAATCTCACAACTCAAATATCGAGATTTTATCGAGCTTTAGCTAGAAAATAATATAGTTACTCGTAATAAAAAATAAAACAAAGGAATTCAGAATTGAATAAAGCAAAAAGGAAAAATAAAAGGAAAAGAGCAGAATGGAAACAGGGAATGGCACAAGCCAAAAAGAAAGAAAAAAGAAATTTTATTTCTTCTGAAAAAAAAAAAACAAAAGCCAAACTCAGGAAAAAAAGGATGTCTCTGTCTATGCAATTTCTTGTTTTTAAACTAGAAATGATTCCTAGTGTTTTACCCTACATAATTTCTTAATGAAAAAAATTAAATATTTATCTAAACAAAATATAAGGGATAAAATTTAATCTTAATTAAACTTTTAGTAAATAACTTTACAAATAATATTTAAATAAATAATCTTAATTAAACTTTTAATAAAAGTCTTGTACATCAAATTGTTACTCCCATGCCCAAGCCCAAATATTATATGTGACCCCATATTTTCACTTGTTTCACATATTTTAGATTTACACTTAACCCATATAGAAATTAATTGGTAAACAATAAAATTAGTAGAATCGTACTAAAATTTTTATCAAAATAAAGCACATAAATATGTCAATTTGACAAACCTTTAAAATTTCTCTTATTTAATCCATGCTTGTGTAACACCCCTTACCTGTTTTCGTCACCGAAATCAGGTTACAGTATGTTACAGTAAATAACAGAACTAGAACATACAACTTTAAATGTAAAATTCAACTAATCATGAAATAAATCTCATATAACATACAACTCATGCTATACAAACAAATTCAGGCTTAAATTGAGCTTAGGAAAGCTCTAAAATTGGCTCGGAAACAAATCATGACTATTTTGAAACTTTTACAAAAAGAAAGGTAAAAATGCAAAACAGGAGCCACATGACCGTGTGACAGGCTGAGATCGTGTGGTTATGGAGTTACATGGCCGTATGGCTGGGCCATGTAACTAACTGAGACCGTGCGAATCAATTTTCCCTAATTTACAATAAGCATACGGCTGTGTCACCTGCTCGTGTGTGACACACGACTGTGTGCCAACTCGTGTGAAGCAAAAGTAACTTGTTTGAGACATGTCACAAATCAATTCCCAAAATGACCTAAAATACACTTATCAACCAACATGAACTTACCCAAAACTTGTTCATTTTCATGATAAAACATAGCTTTCAAATAGTCATCTAAACATAAAACCAATATGCCACATTTGACACCATCATAAACGATATACATAAGTCATCACAAGTGATAATTTAATTCATGTTCATATCATGGCATACGCAAGATTGTATGCATCTCACTTTCAATGTTTTTACCATTCATATATACAAATAACCAATCACTTTTTCATTAGGTTACCAAATGCATATGCTTATATAACCAAAATTTAACAATGTCAAAACACGAACACATTCATTACATTTCAAGTATTTGACCATCCTATGTACATGCCACATATAACCAAACTCGAAACATTCAAAAGTTTATCGAATCAGAAGATGGAGGTATGTGCTTTACGTTGATCCGATCGACACGTTCCGGATGTCCAAAATCTACAGAAAAGTAGTAACACAGGTAAGTATTATAAATACTTAGTGAGCTCATACAATATAAACAAATAGCTTACCATAATTACTTATCACATGCAATTCAATATGCAAAACTTTTATCCCTACCAAGGCATATTACAACATCATCAAATAGGTAAGGTTTTGAATTAAAACCATATATATAACCTCAAATATTCATAATTCCATCACAAGTCAATTTGTATATCAAATTCATATCATGTTCATCCATTTGCCAACACCAATTTCATAACTTCACATTTTCCATCTTTTATTTCTACCCAATGAAACATCATAAAAGAACTCAGTTTACAGGTGAAAATAATATCAATTACTCGCCCGAGCTAATCTTAAACAATAGTGCCTGGTTACCCGTCTAGGTTAAACCTACACAACAAATAGTCTGGCTAGTGCTTAATATACATTAAAGTTACCAGTCTAGGCTAAACCTTTAAACGACAACAGATTACTAGTACAGGCTAAATATATGTCACATGTGTCTTCGAGTCTGCAACAAACATTGGAGCTCGGTACCATCGGGCATCAACCCGTAACCTCATATACGAGACTTTTACTAAGTTCATTGAGATTTAACCTCAACATTTTCCATTTCGTATCACTCTATTTTCAAATTAAAACAGAATTTGAAGAGATAAACTCAGCTGAGGAAAAATAAAAAAATGTATTGGGCTAAAATATCCGTAAGTCTAGGAAAAATTAATAGTAATGTAAAATATTGATTTAAATAATAGGATAAAACCAGAAAAATATAGATATATATATATATATAATCTAAAAAACATAAATTGGAAATAAAACTGGATCGAAATTGTATACTCGTAGGTAGGCAAAAATTCGATTGGTAGTTGAGGCTTGTTTTCACAGTTTCTTTAAGGTAGATTTGGCTGCTCCTTTGGTGCTAGAGAAATGTTGGTCGACTATCTCCCAAGATACAATAACGATATGAGCACACCAGTAGCACGGCTACAGTGATCAACGAATTGTAGCCTAGCTTTCTTCTATCACTGAAAACATGTTCAAAATATGAAGGGAAAATATGTCGAAACTTTTGCAGAAAAAATGGGAAAATTTAAGTTTTTTTTTTCCTAAAGATTATTCTTTTTCCTTTTAATTCCAAAAATTAAAACAGAATTTGAAGAGATAAAATGCTGCTAATGAAAATTAAAATTATGTATTGGGCTAAAATATCCGCAGGTCTAGGAAAAATTAATAGTAATATAAAATATTAATTTAAATAATAGGATCAAACCAGAACAATATATATATAATCTAAAAAATAGAAATTGGAAATAAAAACTTGATAGAAATTGTATACTCGTAGGTAAGGAAAAATCCGACTGGTAGTTGAGGCCTGTTTTCACAGTTCCTTAAGACAGATTAGACTGCTACTTTGGTGTTGGAGAAATATTGGTCGACTGTCTCCCAGGATACAACAACGAGATGAACACAGTAGTAACACAACTGCAACGATCAACGAACTGTAGCTTAGCTTTCTTCTATCATTGAAAACTGGTTCGAAATATGAAGGGAAAAGTTCTCGAATTTTTTGTAGGAAAATCGGGAAAAATGCAGTTTTCTTTTTCCTAAAGATTATTCTTTTTCCTTTTAATTCCAAAAATTAAAATAGAATTTGAAGAGATAAACTCTGCTGAGGAAAACTAAAATTATGTATTAGGCTAAAATATCCACAGGTCTAGGAAAATTTAATAGTAATGTAAAATATAGATTTCAATCATAGGATCGAACCAGAACAATATATATATATATATATATATATATATATAATCTAAAATAGAAATTGGAAAGAAAAACTGGATCGAAATTGTATAGTCAAAGGTAAGGAAAAATCCGACTGGTAGTTGAGGCCTGTTTTCACAGTTTCTTTAAGACAAATTCGGCTGCTCCTTTGGTGCTGAAGAAATGTTGGTTGACTGTCTCCCAGCATACAACAACAAGATGAGCACAGCAGTATCATGGCTGCAGTGATCAACGAATTGTAGCCTAGCTTTCTTCTATCATAGAAAATTGGTTCGAAATATGAAGAGAAAAGATCTCGAAATTTTTGCAGGAAAAATATGGAAAAATTTAGTTTTCTTTTTCCTAAAGATTATTCTTTTTTTCCTTTTAATTCCAAAAATTAAAACAGAATTTGAAGAGGTAAACTCTGCTGAGGAAAAATAAAATTAAGTATTGAGCTAAAATATCCGCAGGTTTAGGAAAAATTATTAGTAATGTAAAATATTGATTTAAATCATAGGATCGAACCAGAACAATATATATATATATATATATATATATATATAAAATTTGAAAAACAGAAATTAGAAAGAAAAACTGGACCGAAATTGCATACTTGTAGGTAGGGAAAAATCCAACTGGTAGTTGAGGCCTGTTTTTATAGTTTCCTTAAGATTGATTTGACCGCTCCTTTGCTGCTGGAGAAATGTTGATCGACTGTCTCACAGGATACAACAACAAGATTATCACAGCAGTATCAGGGTTGCAGTGATCAACGAAATGTAGCCTAGCTTTCTTCTGTCACAGAAAACAGGTTCGAAATATGTAGGGAAAAGATCTCGAAATTTTTGGAGGAAAAATCAGGAAAAATTCAGTTTTCTTTTTCCTAAAGATTATTACTTTTCCTTTTAATTCCAAAAATTAAAACAGAATTTGAAAAGATAAACTCTGTTGAGGAAAAATAAAATTGTGTATTGGGCTAAAATATCCACAGGTCTAGGAAAAATTAATAGGAGTGTAAAAAATTGATTTAAATCATAGGACCGAACCAGAACAATATAGATATATATATATATAAAATCTAAAAAATAGAATTTGGAAAGAAAAACTGGATCGAAATTGTATACTCGTAGGTAGGCAAAAATCTGACTGGTAGTTGAGGCCTGTTGTGATAATTTCCTTAAGACAGATTCGATCGCTCATTTGTTGCTGGAGAAATGTTGGCCGACTGTCTCCCAAGATACAACAACGAGATAAACACAGCAATATCACGGCTGCAGTGATTAACGAACTGTAGCCTAGCTTTTTTCTATCATTGAAAACTTGTTTAAAATATGAAGGGAAAAGATCTTGAAATTTTTGCTGGAAAAATATGAAAAAATTTAGTTTTCAAAATATGAAAAAATTCAGTTTTCAAAATATGAAAAAATTCAGTTTTCTTTTTCCTAAAGATTATTCTTTTTTCCTTTTAATTCCAAAAATTAAAACAGAATTTGAAGAGATAAACTATGCTTAGAAAATTAAAATTATGTATTGGGCTAAAATAGCCGCAGGTCTAGGAAATATTAATTGTAATGTAAAATATTGATTTAAATCATAGGATCGAACCAAAACAATATATATATAATCTGAAAAAAAAAGAAATTAGAAATAAAAACTAGATCGAAATTATATACTTATAGGTAGGGAAAAATCCGAGTGGTAGTTGAGGCCTATTTTGACAGTTTCCTTAAGACAGATTCGACTGTTCCTTTGGTGTTAGAGAAATGTTGATCGACTGTCTCCCAGGATACAACAATGAGATGAGCACAGCAGTAGCACAGCTGTAGTGATCAATGAACTTTTGTTTGGCTTTCTTCTATAACTGAAATAAAGTTTGAAATATGTACAGAAAAGATCTCGAAATTTTTGCAGGAAAAATTGGGAAAAATCCTGTTTTCTTTTTCCTACAGGTTATTCTTTTTCCTTTTAATTCCAAGAATTAAAAAAGAATTTGAAGAAATAAACTCTGCGGAGGAAAAATAAAATTATGTAGTGGGCTAAAATATCCATATGTTTAGGAAAAATTAATAGTAATGTAAAATATTGATTTAAATCATAGGATCAAACCGAACAATATAGATATCTATGTATAAAAATCTAAAAAACAGAAATTTGAAATAAGAACTAGATCGAAATTGTATACTAGTAGGTAGGAAAAAATCCGACTGGTAGTTGAGGCCTGTTTTCACAGTTTCATTAAGACAAATTCGGCCGCTCCTTTGGTGCTGGAGAAATATTGGGCAACTGTCTCTCAGGATACAACAACGAGATGAGTACAGCAATAGCACGGCTGCAGTGATCAACGAGCTATAGCCTAGCTTTCTTCTATCACTGAAAACATGTTCGAAATATGTAGAGAAAAGATCTCAAAATTTTTGCAAAAAAAATTGAGAAAAATTCAGTTTTCTTTTTCCTACAGATTATTCTTTTTCCTTTTAATTTCAAAAATTAAAACAGAATTTAAAGAGATAAACTCTACCAAGGAAAAATAAAATTATGTATTAACCTAAAATATCTACAGATCTTAAAAAAATTAATAGTAATAGAAAATATTTATTTAAATCATAGGATAGAACCAAAACAATATAGATATATATATAAAATCTGAAAAACAGAAATTAGAAATAAACCTATATTGTTTTTCTAATATAGGATCGAAATTGTAGTCTATTACTTTTCGGTTCATTAGGAAATTTTGGGGGTTTTTTACTAAACTAGGCTAAAAAAAAAATTGTACTGAAATAGGTTGTCAGAAAGATTATTTACGAAAATGGGTTACTTTCTTCATTGGTGCCTATCTCAGAGGCACCAATGAATAAAAAACTATTAAATTTTTTTTGAATAAAATATTATTTTTTATTTTTTAAAAAAAATTAAAAAATATGGGTCAAAATACGGTCAACGGGTCGGGTCGGGTCAGGTCAGGTTGGGTGGCGTCTGTCAGGTAGGCGCCAATGAATGTGCCTCATAGAGAGGCGCCAATGAATGTGCCTCATAGGGAGGCGCCAATGGTGGCCTTCTGCCCACCGCTGCACGGCTGCAAGAGCAGCATGGTATTGTCCCTTCAACACCATAATTTTTAGCCTATAAGTAAATGGTCCCCAATCATGAATGGACGGTAGAGAAAAAAAAAGAGAGAAAGGAGAAGAAGAGAAGAAGAAGAAAAAAAAGGTAACGTATTATTTTAGTAAATAATTTTGTTTATAATTTAAAGAGTTTAATTAAGATATTGTGAATTTTTTATTAATTATTGATTATAAATTATTTATAGTGTTTATAGTTTGGATTAGTATTTTGTATGAATATTCTAATTTTTGTATGAATATTGTAATTTTGTATGAATCTTGTAATTATTTATTTATAGTTTTGGATTAGTATTTTGTATGAATATTGTAATTATTTTATAATTAATTTTGTATTTATAGTTTTGGATTAGTATTTTGTATGAATATTGTATTTTTTGTATGAATATTGTAATTTTGTAATTTTGTATGAATATTTTAATATTGTAATTTTTGTATGAATATTGTAATTATTTTATAATTAATTTGTTAGTAATTTAGGATTATGTTATAAATATTTGTGTTTGTAATTATTTAAAATTTAATTTGTTAGTAATTTAGGATTAAGCTATAAATTGTTGTGCTTAGTTTAGTATTTGGTGAGTTTAACATATAAGTTTATAAAAAATTAAAATCATTTTATTAAAAGTTTAATTATAACTGACTTTTTAATCATATAGTTGTTGTTAACTCATTTAATTTTTATATAATGTAACTTTTATATAATTTAATTTGATTTGATTTTGTATTTATTTAACAGATTTATTGATTTTTGAAACAAATTAAATGAATTCATTTTTTAATTATGGATTTGCAGAAATGGGTTCTCGATTAATAATAATAATCACATATCAAGTACTATTAATGAGATGGTAATAAAATTTTTATTTGATACTCATGTTATTTGTTGAATTAAATTATATTGTATTAACTATTTTGCTAATTTAATAATGTCAGGGTCCGTGCCGCGTATTGAGGGGCCGTGTTAATAGTGTAGGGTTTCAGCCAGATGAACGCCTAATATCATACTTAGAGTTAGCCGGGTTTGGATTAGCGGCATTGATCCGGACTTTTGATCTGCGATACGACTTGATTTTCGCTTTAGTCTAGCGATGGCATCTTGAGACCCACACATTTCATTTGCCGTGCGGAGAGTGTACCGTCACTCTAGAGGATGTTGCAGTACAGCTCGGGCTTCCCATAGACGGGAATACGGTCACGGGCGTAAGTTTAATCTCTAGGCCGGTTACCCTTTGCTGAATTACTTGGACGCTCGCCAAGTGAAGAGAAATTTACCAGTTTGAGATTTTCATGGCTAAAGGCCAATTTTGAGCATTTGCCAAGTACTGCTAATGAATGGGAGGTGATGCAGGCCGTTCGAGCTTACATTGTGCACCTTATAGAGGGTGTACTCATGCCGGATGCAAACGGCAGTAAGGTCCTGATACGGAATCTCGGATCTAGACACAAGAGAAATACAAATTAGAAATAAAACGAGAATAAATAAAATTAGTTAAAATAATAATAAATAAATAAATAATAAAAAAGATAGATTTGCCCTATGGAACCCTTGGTTAACTTGTAACCAAAAATGCCAATGATTGAGCGGCTCCCTACGAAACCCCTAGAAGAATAACCTCTAGAAACACCAATGAACGGGAAAGAAATTTGAATATTTGCAACTCCGAAATACCCTCGAAAGTAACAAACTCCAAACTAAATAGCAAGAGAAGAATCACTCTACTCCCAAAAAAATTTGCCTCACACAAATTTGAAAGAAAACAAATACTCTTCTTTTTTATTCTCCCCTCAATGTGTAGAAAACAAGCCTATTTATAGGCAAATTACAAGAGTAATTGAATCCTAATAAAAACTCTTTAAAGAGTAATTGAATCCTAATAAAACTCTTTAAAATTATCTAAGAAAATAAATAAATAATAACCTAACCAATAAAATTACTTAACTCATAAATGATGTGTCCCAACCAATGAGAATTAAGTAAATAATAATAATAATAATATACATAAAAGATTAATTCACTAATTTATGGGCTTTCACTATTCCAAGATTGGTCCAGTGAATTGCATTCTCGTATTTGTCAATGTCACGAACAGGATGAATTAAATTTGTAGCAACAAAGTCTTGGATAAAAGCATTCATCTTTAATTTTAATTGTCGTGCCTTGCTTCGAGTAATTGGACCACTAGGAAAAACAACCCCTTGAGTGTCACCTCCTTGGCTCGTATCATTCTCCCCTCTTCAAGAAGATTCGTCCTCGAATCTGAACCTGCATCAAATTCAAAAGGAGAAAGATCAGAAACATTGAAAGTAGCACTAACACTATACTCACCAGGAAGATCAATGCGATAAGCATTGTCATTTATTTTCTCGAGTACTTGGAATGGTCCATCTCCTCGTGCATCAAGTTTATTCTTTCTCTTAGAAGGAAATCGTTCCTTCCTCATATACACCCATACCCAATCTCCAGGTTCAAACAAGACTTGCTTTCGCCCTTTATTAGCTCGATGTGCATTGGACTCATTCTTTTTCTCAACCCCCTTGAGTGTCACCTCCTTGGCTCGTATCAGGTCCACTTGATGTACTTACCCCTACTATCCAATTTGTATAACACTCGTTCATACAGTTGGGGGTCCGCAGTTTTAGCCATGTTGTATCGCGAACTTTGTCGGACGACAGATCCTTTTGCGGTTGACATAGGCGGATGCCTCATACTGCTGCAGTCGTGGGCACTTTACTGGATGTCATTCTTGGCATCCATTAGTCATCAATCATATATATTTCCACTCATTAATAGGTGATGAATTTTGACTCGTTACAATAATTAGTTGACTTTTTTTATATTATATTATTCTAACAATTTGTTTTCGTAGATGGAGTACTAATCCGGGTATCTAGAGGTCATACACGGTTCCAATATACCGTCTAATGATTGAGAATCATGCTAGAGAGGGGGTAAGTTTTTCGAATATAAACTTAATTTTTTTATTTTATCTTACTCGACCCGCGTTAATATAACAGTGTTATTAACTGTGCAGTTCATTTGGATGTCGTATTCTGTTCCAAAAATTATGGCAGTTATCCCCTCATCTGCCCACGTCCACTCAAACCTATGGTGCATTAGCGCACCCATTATCAATTTTAACGTAGTGGAGTGGTATCATGGCAATCGAGTACTCCGGCAGTTCGGTTGCATACAGTATATCCCGACACTGCCAGTACAATTTGGGGAGATCCATGGGATGAACAAGAGAGGGAGGTATGGAGATAATTGGGGAGAAGTGCACGAAGAATATAGTACAATGTGGAACAACCGGTTCGGGAAGGTACCTCAGATGGATCGTGCTTCGGATTTGTAGCCCTTGTTAGAGTACATACAGTGGTACTGTGAGATAGGGAAACCATTTCTATTTGGTGGGCGGTCGATGGTAGTCCCTCCGCATACGACAGGAATTACACAACCCCTTCCAGATCTGTATCATGCACCAGAGCCAGAGCCAGAGCCAGTCCCAGCGGCGGAACTACATTCTAGGGATAGTTCTTATCATCCAGAATTAGGGGCGATGACTATTTCGCGGGCTCGTATCCACCTCAGTACTCTGCTCCTTCCGGCTCGTATCCGTTGTCGTAATCCTCTTCTCCCGGATCAAGTTCATCGATGGCATTTGAAACATATGATTTTTCATCTATGTTTCACACACCCCAACATACGGTTGAGGAAAACGTTGATGACCGTAATCGCTCGCAACGTGAGCGTCAAGCTCCACAAAAATATACCCCTAGAACCATACCATCAAACCATCAATTCTAGGGGTTTTTGTAATAAACAACCTCATATTTATGTAATAAATTTTGTTGGCATTTTATTTATCAGATGGAGATAATTTTTTTGAGTTTTCAATTTAAATAGTCAACTGTGTATTTATATAATGACTTTTTGCCTTCTATGTAAATAAAATTTTTATGGTTTTTTTTTATTTTGCAATTTCAAATTGCTCCATAACTGAACAAATTGTAGACAAATTTGTTATTCAAACCATCAATTTATGTAATGAAGTACATATAAATTTCTACCCGATTGAGACGATTGTCCAACATGGTAGTTTCGGAGCGGGCATTTACTCCGATTATGACCGGCTAATCTGCATATGCCACACAGCTTCCCGTCAGATTTCTCCCTAATGACCATTTCATTATGGATTCTGGATGATTGCGGACGACCTTCTAGGTTCCTACGCAACCTTTTGTCTGGGACAAACTCGAAGGTCGTCGGAGGTACCTCCCAAGTAGATACGTCAGGAAGCACGGAGAACTCGTTTTCCCATACTCGGCTGCCCATGCCGCATCGGGGTCTATCCGAGACATGTATGCCCCAAGATTATTATGTATCACAATACGACGAATCTAGTTTTCGACAGAAGACTCGTTAACGTTTTCATCCTCATTCACACTTTCGTCGTCAATATCATCTGGGACCTCGTCCACATCGGGATCACTCTCACTATTCACTTCGTAATCAACAAGATCACTACTATAGTATACATCATCACCAACCACATCAGTCTCTGTTGCAGCATTAAGATCAATATCGATCCCGTGTATAGTTGATTGACTATCAACATACGATACCGAAACCACCATACACGGCGCTTGAACTCCATCTTCTTCACCTAATGGAGTGGGATCTTCAGTGGCCTCCACACTGGCTAACTCAGCAAATAACTGAATCGGTGCATTTTTGTTACTCTGAGTCCCACAATAAAGAGCGACCATTATCTCTACATCTTCATCATCTACAAGTTCTATTTCGGTAAATTTTATTGGATCTGTTAAAACTAGAAACTTGTAGAAAACTTTTGATATCCTTCTCCCGCAACGTCTATAAATTTTTTCACTAATTTTTTCCTTCATATCATCAAACGAGATATTTCTATTAAATCTCATTGCTACTTGTTTGCGACATTCAAATATACATCCCACGGTTGTTGTCAAAATTTCTCCATCGAAATAAACGCATACAAAAAACTGATTCTCCATCTTCAATACTAGATCTGTTAAAAAGAATTTCAAATTTCTTAAAACAGTTTCGAAATGTAAAAAAATTACATAAAATTTTTAATGAAAAATTTTTCATTCAGAAGCTAACAAAATTAATAACCTAACAAAATAACTTTCAAATAATAAAATTACTAACAAGACTCTACATTCTATTTAAAAAGAAATAAACCAAAATGCCTTATCCTTCTTCTTCTTTTCCTTTCTTTTTTTCTTCTGCCTTCCTTCTTATTTCTTCTGTTTCTTTGGTAAAAATTATGTCTGTGTTAGGGGTATATATAGGGAAAAATCAGACCATTTGCGTCTCTCAACATGACACCACTAATGGCGCCTCTCAGATAGGCACCACCATTGGCGACTCTGAGATAGGCGTCACTACTATGTATTATACGGGTCATATACTGACCCGGGAAAAAATTTAATTATATTTTATATAAAAAATTAATATAAAATAATAGGCGCCATTAAAAAAATTTAATAGTTTTTTATTCATTGGCGCCTCTAAGATAGGCATCAATGCAAAAAATAACCTATTTTCGTAAATAATTTTTCTGACAACCTATTTCAGTACAAAAAGCCTAGTTTAGTAAAAAAACCCAAATTTTGGATAATGTACCAGGTTTGAGGTAGACAATTAATTTATTAGTTATGTTGAATATAAAAACTAAAGATCTATTGAACATTGGAATTTACTGATATAATATTTTATTTTCTTGGTTTTTCAAACATGCATTTGATTATATAGAAAGTCGTGAAGTTCGCTGTTTGTTTGTCTGGATTACTGGTTTAATGATGGATTGCCAGCCATCAATCTTGACTTTCTTTTTTCTTCCATTGGGAAAACAATGTAAATTGATTTTCAACTAGAATTTTCCTTATTTTGACAATGCAAGGCTTAATTAGGGTTCACTGAATTGGTCAGTATTCAGCATTCCTTGATCTAGTTTTGTTCTAATTGGTCTATTTTGGCGCATGACATGTGCAGATCATCGATATGCATTGATTCTAGAATTATAGGTGTTCATGCTGACCCAAAAATAATGATAATAATTAACATTATTTTAGTTCGTTTCTTGTGTGATACGATACTTCAAAGCTTATTATTATTATTATTATTATTATTATTATTATTATTAACGGTGGACCTAGACAGATGATAGAGAATAACATGATATGAAATTAAATTTATCTAAGGATGGACATTACAAATTGAGGTTACAGGCATTGAAACTTTGTTTGTGTTTTAAAAGGATTTTAGTTGATTTTTGTGTAAAGAAAAATTTTTGATCAAAGGCAACTCCGTCAATGGAGTAACAATGGCAACTTCTATAGACTACAAGAGCAAGAATATAGACAGAGTGCTTAGGGTTCAATAAAAAAAATATGTAATTTGTTATTTTAATTATTTCTTAGGTTTAAAAGATTTGGTAGAAGTTTTAACTCAATTGGCATAAGTATTGTTGTTAATGCACGAGGATATGATTCGAGTGCACTGAAGCGCATTATCCCCTATTTATGGGTTGGGGAGGGGCTATTGACAGTTATAGGTATAATGTCAAAAAGAGCAGATATGATCGGAACCTATAATGAGATTGTTCATTGGTAAAAATATTTCAATCATTGGTATGCCAACATTTTTTTCCTAAATAGTTTAAATAAATTAAATATTAATATTTAACATTATGGTAATTAGATATCAAAATAATTTAAATACATTATACATTAACTATGGTTAACATTGTTTATGTTTGTTATCATGTATATTTTATTTTATGATTTGGTGTATATATAATTTAACATTCATGGAAGTTAATACTTTTTACATTATATGTTTTTAAAACTAATGAAATATTTAAAATTATAATATTGTTAGAACATTTGTTAAGTTTTATTTAGACCTTATAATCAATATAATTTACTTTTGTTTGCCTTAGGTTACATTTTAGCCACTTATGTTTGAAATGTTACGTTTTAGTCACTTACGTTCTCGTGTTGTAACATTTTAGTCACTGAGTCATTAATTGTCGACAATGGTGTAACGGTAAGTTGATGTGGCATGTTAAATCATCATTTCAAACGAAAATTTTAGGTTAAATTCTACAATTGGTCCCTATATTTTTCATTTTCAACAATTTAAAATTTTTCTTTTATGTTCTTCTAACTCTCTTTTTTCCATTCTCTTATGCTTCCCCCTCTATTTTCCTCCATTCTTAATTTCTTTTAACATGGTTTTTCTATGCTTTCCATTTGTAACTATTCCACAAGCTCGCCTCACTCGAAAAAATTATATTGTTCAAAAAAATAAAACATAGAAAAACTACGTTGAAAGAAATGGAGAAGGGAGGAAAACAAAGGGAGAAGCATAAGAGAATGGAAAAGAAAGAAAGTTAAAAAAACATAAAAGAAAAAATTAAATTGCTCCAAACGAAAAAATATGGGGACCGATTGTATAAATTAACCTAGAATTTTGTTTGAAATGATGATTTAACGTACACATCGCTTCTTCGTTACATCGTTAATGAAACTAACGGCTCAATGACTAAAATGTTACAACGTGATAACATAAGTGACTAAAACGTAACATTTCAAACATAAGTTACTAAAATGTAACCTGAGCCAAACAAAAGTGACTATTTTGGTAGTTTACCCTTATAATATACGTTGTAATTTGTTGTTTATTTAATTATTATTTAAATAATAAAATTTTATAAATCACATAAATAACACGTGCATTGCCGAGAAAGATACATATGAGCTTCTCTTACATTTTATTTACAATCATTATTAAATTACATAAATAATTGATAATGTAAGTATAATAAAATTGTATTTTCTCAATGCCTTACCCCAATTTGTTTTTGAATAACCATCTACTCAATCCAAATTTCCTTCTTCGGTATGGTTTTATTGATGAAATTGATTGAATGTGTGATAGTAGAAGGACTGAATGTTTACAAGTGAAATGATTATTTAGGGACTTTAATTATATATAAATGTTTGGTTGATTGAGAAATTGTGTGTTAAGGTATTGGAATGAAATTTAATTGTATGGTTTGATCCATAATGCTATGAAAATATGATGATTTAGAATGGTATATGTATGTTAGGTAAGTTTGAATTGAGCAAGTAGTTTTGATAAGTTTTGGTGCTAAAATTTTGGACATGTTGCATTGGTAATTAGCATTATTTGATTTGAGTAATGATAAATGAATGTTTAGGAATGCCTTTAAATTGGTTTTGTGCATGTTTAGATGTGCATATATGCACTAAGTAAGCTTAAGGTTAACTTAAGGTTTGGCTTGGCATGAAATAGGTAGCAAATGGACAAATTTCATAAAAAAAAGGGGGTCCTTGTCTCGATGTGAAATAACCCTCGTCGCAACTTCGATAGACAATTTGTGATCTCCTGACGTTAAGTGGTCTGATGTCATGACGTGACTCAATGTTTTGGTGACATCACGACGTAGAGAATGTCATGTCATAACATGGAACCTAAACTTTCAAAACCTTTTATGATCCTAATTCATGCTCGAGTCTACAAAATAGCTTTCAAAAGCTCAAGGCTTATACTTAATTGTGTATTATAATATTTAGGTGTTTATGACATGATTGAATATTTGAGTGATTCATTTATAATGTACTTGATTTGAAATTTTAGAAATGTTATAAAAAGGTCCCTATTTGATATTGGGTTGACTTTAAAGCATTCATATGCTCATATAAGACAAAAAAAATTGTTCATGTTTATTGATTGATTGCATGATTAATAAAGTGAAATGATATTTTTACTATAAATTTGTCAATAGTTGTTCCGACAACTAATATGGCACTCTGTTGCTCAAACTCGACAATCGAGTCGGGTAAGGGGTGTTACAGCTATGCAAAGCCTTGCACCCATAAAGCTTTCACTGGTGAGATTTCATATATGTAATATCAGAATACAGATTTAATAATGATTTATATCTTGGTGGGTTTTCCCTGTGGATTCTAACTTCACTAGTTACCTTTGTGGACTCTTATTCATCTATTTCCTTGAGAGGAAATCCTTGCGGATTCTTACTTGCAAACTTGTGAAAGATAACCCATAGATAATTTGTATAGCTCACTTTGCACTAATAATTACAGATAATCAAATAAGACCGATCTTGGCGAATAGTCCTTGTTGCATACTACTATTTGCAGCTTGTCCTAACAGACTTATATTTGTATTACAATCCTCATGGATTCATGTTTTAGAGCCAAGTATTTGGATTCATGCTTTACAAAACACACCAGCGGATTCATAAGGAAGACCCCATTATGGATTAATAAAGAAAGTTTACTCATCTCAATCAAGTAACAGATCTGGCAGTCCGTCTCGTCCTACCTCTATTTCACAATAATAGATAATCCATTCTTGGTGGTATTCTTTATGAAATAGAGTCCTCTATACTGATATTTCATATCAAATCAAATCAAAACAATTCATAGTACCATCATATACTCCCCATAACATTCAATCATTCAATTAACACACACACACACATATTTATAAGCAATTAAATCTATATTGTATCATAAAAGTACAAACTGTAGTCTCGCATCCCTTGTCCTCGGCTCATGTTTTTCCTCTCCCTCTCATTGGCTCGGCATTGTCTTTAGCTATGAATAATAATTAAACAATTACACAACATAAAATTTTATCCATTTCACATTCAATTACAAAGCCAAGCATATTTTGTAAATTATTCATTTTAGTCCCTAAAATCGAGACAAGCATAACTTTTAATCTAGAGTTTCGAATTAAAATATGATTTCACATATATTCATTAGGGATGCTCTACTTTATGCTCTTATCAAAATTTTATAAAAGTTTTGCATTTTATTCAATTTGACCCTAAGGTACGAAACTAACAATTAAGATTTACAATTTTGTCCTTTTCATAAACTAAG
Organism: Gossypium raimondii; assembly: GCF_025698545.1. Lineage (NCBI taxonomy): Eukaryota > Viridiplantae > Streptophyta > Magnoliopsida > Malvales > Malvaceae > Gossypium > Gossypium raimondii. Next base: position 39,913,911 of record NC_068568.1, on the reverse strand, counting down.
CTTAATTTCTATTAATTTCACACCAATTTTATCCATTTCTCAACAAAAAACTTTCAAAAACTTTAACAACTTTACAAATTGATACACGAGCTAACTAAATTAAACTAAATTGATACACAAACCTTTTTTCTTTTTCTTTTCTAACTTAGACTTCTCTTTTCTTTTCTTTTTTTCTTTTCTTTTCTAACTCAGGCGGCCCTTCCACTAGTGTCTTATACATATAATTAACCTTTGTTAATCAAAATTAATTAAAGTAAATATGTTTTATTATAAAATTTTATCTTTAGTTAAAACCAACTAAGTATCATCGTTTAATATTATTATTATTCTCTATTATTGGTCTATTTACTAATTTAGACCTTTGTTTAATTGACATATAAGTCCTCAAGTTTTTGTTAATTAAAAAGTCTATAGCGTTAACCTTTTACAAATTAGTCCTTGAGCCTTGATTAACTTTTTTGACTAAATTATTAAACTGAATATCAATATATTTTTATAATTTATATTTATAGACATGAGATTTCAAACCGTATTTTCCGACACCATTAAAGTTCAGATCATTACAAAAACAAATAAACATCATCAATAACCAAACTCCAATGAACAAAATGATAAAATAACATCACAAGTTAGAAAGAACAAGTAAAGAGACCGTACACCAATTTTTAGAATTAGTTTGAAAATCAAAACTTAATTTCAATTATTTCCTCAGCTTAGCAAATGAAACATTACGCTGACTTATATTTTATTTGTAATGTTAAAATGTTCATAAATAAGAATTTAATCAAATATAGAAAAACTTTTAATTATACCTGAAATCCTTCTGCTCCAAAAATACTTCCATTGTTCCAATTCTACGTTTGGTGGTTGTAGATAATATTTGCGAAATGTTAGTATGTTAAACTTTTTAATAAATATAAATTAAAAATTTATATCCCCAATACCTGTATTTTAATATAATTTTCTCATTCACAATGACAAAAGAAAAGACAAGTGGGGAATGAACCTGCAAAACAATAATGGTGAAATTTTTGATGCCAAACTTTTCAAAATGCTTGTAAATTTACATATTTTATTTTAAAGTTTATGAAAGTTACTAGGATTACTAAAACAAAATACAATGTTTCCTATTTTTGCAAACTATTAATTCTTGTAAATTATAAAACCTTAATAATTAAATCTACCCTAAAAAATTGAAATTGTTAAATTACCTCAAATACAATATACATATATGAGCAGTTACTCTGAGGTGCAGTAGTGGCGTCACTCAGGTTTGTATCTTCACTAGATCAGTGTGAGCTTTGCCGTCCATTTTGCGAGCCAAAACTTGCCTGATATAGTCAATATACTTAATCTTCTTATACATTGGAGGACGATGGGGATCATCCACCATTGAATCAAGTGGGCCGATTTCCAGTTCATCATCTACATATGCGAATGCCGCCGCTGAAATCCTTGCTTTCTTCTCGTTTGTAATAGCTCGGTGTTCTATGCTTTTGTACACTCCATTGCTCATAATCTGATTAACCAACAACCAGAACAATTATGAAGTGTTCTTTTTCTGAAGTTTCATCCAAAATTATCATAATTATTAGAACATGAACACATTTATCCATTGCCTACCTCGATAGCATCACCGATGTTGACCACAAGAGCATTAGGAATTGGTTTAACAGGGATCCACTCTCCCTTGTGCTTAATTTGGAGGCCAATGATATCATCATCTTGCAGAAGCACAGTTAGTGAGCCTCCATCAGAATGAGGGCTAACACCAACCACAAGTTCAGGACTTGAACATGGCGGATAATAGTTCATTCTCATTAGTTGTTTCAGCTCCCCTTGATACCTTTTCAATCCATCTCTTTCCATCCCCATCAGTATGGATAAGTTTGCATTGATTTCCTCAGCTACCTTTTGTACTTCTATCGAGTACTCTTCCACTGCCTCTCTGTGATACGATAATGAGAATAAAATATCTTGTGGAAATTAAGTATCATGGGTTGGCTAGAAGGATTACATACTTGAAACCAGGTAAATTGAGTGGCCAAAAGTTTAAATTCCTCTGTTCAAGAGGAAGAGTCTTTAATGCAACGAGGTCACACCAATCAAGCTTTTGTTCCTCTGAAACTACATAGGCTTGTCCGTATCCTTCAAGATCATTTGCACCCATTGCAAACTTCTTTTTCTCCATTAATGGCAACTCAAAGAAAGCCGCCATTGCTGCCTTCATCTTCTGCAGGATCTTCACTTGCACACCATGATTCCTTATCTGTAAAACTCAAATGATGAAAAATCCAGGTTTTGATTCAAGTCTGTATAGTATTGCAAAGTTCCCTTGTTTATTTACCTGAAAGAATCCCCATTCCTTGCAAGCAAGATCTAGTTTCCTTGTTTCATGTTCATCACCTTTGGCTAACAATGAGAAATCTATGATTGGGATTTGAAGTGAGGCTTGAAGGCTCTCAGAAGAAATGGAGGATGGCCTGTCCTTGATTTCTTGAATGTATCTTTCAGGGACTGACAGATACCCATTCCTCACTATTTCTTGAACACTTTGGACTGGCAAAGATTTGCCCCATCCCAGTCCTTTATCTTCTTTAATACATCCATTTTCAACCTTTAGGTCCATTTTTTTTAGTTGCTGAAGGTTGGTTCCTAAAGTCAGGTTTTATAGGCCAAAATTTGTTGGATGAGATTTGCTTCTGTTGATGAGTTCAAACTTCAAAGCTATCCGAATCCGGGTTTTGTGTTTCTTTTAGATTCGTTTCCGGCAAATTTTGGAGCTTTCCATCTTGTTTGACTTGATAGTTTATGAATTGAAGATTGCAAATGGATGATTTTATTATTATGGTTTTGTCGTTGATTAGCAAGATGGTAAATCCAGTCAAATCCAACCATTGCTTTTCTTTAAGGTTTAACTTTTAATATTTAAATAAATACATATGATTTTTTTATTTATAATTTGTATAATTAATTTTTTAAAAATTATAAGCCTAAACTCTAAATCTTTCTTTCTCAAAATTTACAACTAGAGTACAATCAAAGCATAAAGATAAATACATATCTCAATAACCAATTAGTGTAGAGTCGAATTAAAACAAAGAATCAAACTAGTACAGCTTTAACTAAAGACTAGAACCATCCAGATTATGAACTAATTAATTAAACTAAAATTCACACATGACAACAGTTCATGATAGAACTTGAACACCCACGCATTTTAGTTACACATGGTAATACTCAATACTCAAGGCCTTTGACTTTACTAACTTTATCAAGACCTCATTTGCAAAAAAAAAACTAAATTATAATAAAAATTATTTATAAATCATAAACACTAAAACTAATTTATAATAATAAATTTATTTATAAATAATAAATTCCAAACTTTAAAATATTAAATATTAGACCTAAATATATCTATAACCTTAAACTTGCATTAAGAAAAAGTTATAATCCATTACATACAAATGATAAAAAAAATTGATAATGTTTAGTTTTGTCAGGAAGTTAGATGGACACTTACGGACTGTCCCTCAATCTTTTCCTTTGGAAGTAAGTTTTTTACAATAATAATAATAAATAATAATTTATTATCCAAATAATATAAGTCAACTTTTATTTAGTAATATATTATATGTTCGATTATATTTGTTTTATATATATATAATACTTAGAATTACCCATAACTCCTCATCAATCCATAAATAGGAGAATAATGTGTTTCAATGCACTCAAATTCATATCCTCTTACATTGGCAACAGTACTCATATCAATCGAACTAAGACTCAATCAACATTTATTCATATAATTTAAACAATGAAAAAAAATAGTTTTCCAATGGTTTAAATCAACACCAGCTGTACCAATTTGGGCATCGGGAAACTATTTTTTATATTTAAAAAATAAACAATTTTTAATTTTAATTTTGAAAAATAAAATTATGAAAACTAAAATCTGTTTAAAAATAAAAATATTTTTAAAAGAACTAAAATTATATATCAAAGTACATAATTTTTTAAAATATATATATTTTAAAATAAAAGTACACAAGATTTTTTAGAATTTTTATGTTTTCTGAAATATGGAAAAATAGTTAAAAATTTATGTACTTCTAAAAGGTATGAATCAAATTGACAACAAAAATTGTAAATGTTGAGAGTTAAAAAAGTTTAAAATTTTAAAAATTCGGTCGACTCATATTAGGCTAAAAAATCGGTTGAACTAGCTGTTGAATTGATTTTTTATAATTTTTATAAATTTTAAATTTTTATAATTTACTTATTTTGAATTGGTCAAGCCAGTTGTTTTGGAACCAATTAGTTAAACTAGTTCGAAATCGATTCATTTGCTAGTTCAATCAATTTTTTAACTCAATCCAATACTCCGATTGATTTCTAATTCAACTAGTCTGATCTGGTTTAGATAATATTAAATTTTAGAATTTTTTATATTTTTTATATTTTTAAATTTTTTATTCTTTTTATTTTTCATAACTTTTATATTTAAAATTATAATTATAATTATTATATTTTTTAAATATGAAAAACTAGTTTCTCAATGCCACTATTGAAGCCTATTTGGGCCCTTGGGAAACTAATTTTTTAATTGTTCATAACATATCATCCGAGTAAATAAAATAGTCTATTATTTAGATAATAAATTGTGTTTTTAATTTTTTATTTTTTTTTGTAAAAAGCTTTGGAAGCCTAGGCACCATCAAGATCTGTTTCGCTTATTATACTATGTTTGGTAGGAACATTATTTTTGTACATATTTTAGTATATAGATTAGCAATAAATTAATTTAATTGGTAATATTTAGTCATTTTATGATTTATTTTTAACAGAAAGTGAAAAAGTATCGCTTATTTTTACGGGAGTTACTACACATCTTTCTAATTTCAAATTTAAATTTGTATCGACTATTATTTATTTTGTGTATAACTCTGAAATACATATGTAATAAATAAGTTTTTCTTCGTGTTATTGCCCTAATAACCAAACAAGGCAAGAGTTTTACTTTCAAATTTGATTGAAACATAAGACAACTTTTTTATTATTAAATTTATGATTTACGAGTCAATTGGGCATTAACTCGATTTTGAAAATTACAAAACTATTCTTTCGTAATTAAAATAAGTTATATTATTTAAGGGTACTTTAGTCTATTTATTTTAACAAAACTAATAAAAATATTCATATCATGAGATTTAAACCCATAACAATTAAATTAGTAAAACCTTAAGTTTATCACTCAACCAAAGTTTCACTTTGATATTTATTATACGTTTTTATTTTAATATGTACAATTTATTTCCTTCAGTTGTATATCTATACTTACTATTATTTAAGTCGCTTACTGAGTTGTTGCCACAAGTCAACCGGGAACCAACTCGATTAGAAAATTTACGAAAATATTATTTTGTAATTAAAATATGTTATACTATTTGAAGCCACTTCAGTCTTTTTATTTTAAGAAAAAACCACTAAAAATATGCATATTGTGATATTTCAGCCCACACCAAGTCTTCAATTGGATTAATAAAATCTTACATTTACCACTCAACAAAAACTTCATTTTAATATTTTTATATGTTTTATTTTAATATGCACAATTTATTGTTGGAACATTTTCAAATATTTATAGTGCTCCAATAACTATAATTGAATGGGTGTAATTAATCAAAAGTTATATTATTTAATTTTTGAAAAGAATTATAACTATTTAAATAATATTATTTGAATAGTTATAATATTAAATGAATAATTATGTGTTTATTTTAAAGACATTTTTATTGAGAAAGACACCTATTGATGAAAGATGTCTCTATGAAGAGACATGAAAATTCCTATAAATAGGAATGAGATTTCATTTGGAAAACACACCAACAAATTCTAATATTCTTTCTTTCTTTCCTTCATTTTCTAATATTATTAGATTATTTTATAAAGTATTACTGCAGAAATCTTTTATAGAAATTGAGCTTCTTGTCATACATTGCTCAGTGTGTAGTGGGCTATTCTCGTCAGTGCAAAACACAAATAGTCATTAGCTTCATTGTATCATCGAGGTTAATTTGCTTGGAACTCATTTGCACACCGAAAATAGGTGGGGGCGAATATAACCCTAAAGATAGTGACTTGATACACGCCTTGGAGCCTTGTCCTATTTCTTCTTTTTATTTTCGAGATTTTCTTCATCGGAGATTTGTACTAACAATTTTAAGGTTATATAGTTCATGATGACTACCACTATACATGAAAGTGGAACACTAAGGGAGTTGGCTTCCACCTTTGTCAAACTTGATCGATTTGATGGTGGTAATTTTTGACGATGGCAGAAAAAAATGCACTTCTTATTATCAGTTTTGAAGATTGCTTATGTTTTGGATACTTCAAGACCTGAAGAGAATGATAACGACTCTGTTGCTGCAACCCGAGAAAGACAAAAATGGGACAATGCTGATTGCATGTGCATGGGCCACATATTGAATGATTTACCTGATGGTTTATTCGACACCTACCAAAATGAGGTCACCGCTAAAGAATTATGGGACAAATTAGAGACAAGATACATGACCGAATATGTTATAAGTAAGAAATTTCTCGTCAGTCGTTTTAATAATTATCAAATGGTTGATGGTCGTTCTGTTATGGAACAATTCCATGATATTGAAAAGATGTTGAATCAATTCAAGTAATATGATATGAAAATGGATGAAATGATTGTTGTATCCTCCATAATAGACAAACTTCCTACATCTTGGAAAGACTTTAAAAGAAGTTTAAAACATAAGAAAGAAGAAATATCTCTTGAGGCTTTGGCAAATCATCTTCGTATTGAAGAAGAATATCAAAAACAAGATTAGAACCTAAATTTTGAAAATGCCAAAGTGCATGTTACAGAGGAAGTATAGACTGCTAAACCATTCAAAAGAAAGTTCAAACAGATTGATAGAGCACCTAAGTTCAAAAAGAAACAAAAGGGCTCATGCTATCATTGTGGAAAACCGGGACATTTCAAGAATGAATGTCGATTTTTAAAGAAGAAATCATCTTCTAAGGCTGATAATAATGAAAAGTTCATTGCAATGATATCTGAAATTAATATGGCACAAGATGATAATACATGGTGGATTGATACCGGAGCAACCAAACATGTGTGCAAAGACAAAAGCACGTTCACAAAGTTCACACAATGTGAAAATGACAATGTCTTGTACATGGGAAATTCTTCCACCGCAGCAATCAAAGGCAAAGGGTCTGTTGAACTACAATTCACTTCTAGAAAGATTTTAACCTTAAATGATGTATATTATGACTAGAAGTTAAGAAGAATTTAGTGTCTGGAAGTCTGTTGAATAAGCTTGGTTTCAAACTTGTTTTTGAGGCAAATAAGTTTATTTTATCTAAGGGAGGAATTTTTGTGGGGAAAGAGTATATGTATGAGAGTATGTTCAAACTCAATATTATTAATAAGAATAAAAATACTATTTACGCTTATATGGTTGAATCTTTTGTTTGTGGTATTATAGATTAGGTCATTTGAATTATAGAAAATTGAATGACATGTATAAGTTAGATTTAATTACTGTTTTTAATAATAATATTGAAAATGAAATACATGTATGTTGACTAAAATTACAAGAAACCCTTTCCCTAAGGTTAAGAGGAAAACAAAATTGCTTGATTTGATACATAGTGATTTATGTGACATGCATAATACTCCTACATTAGGTTGAAAGAAATATTTTGTTACTTTTATTAATGATTGTTCTAGATATTATTATGTATATTTATTGCATTCAAAATATGAAGCGTTTGATAAATTTAAAGTTTATAAATTTGAAGTTGAAATTCAGTGTGAATCATTTATCAAGTGCTTAAGATCGGATAGAGGTGGAGAATATTATAATCCAAGTTATTTTGAATCCACTGGAATTGTCCATCAAGTTTCAGCCCCTTACACACCACAACAAAATGGGGTAGCTGAAAGGCAAAATAGAGTCTTGACTGAAATGGTAAATTCAATGTTAACATATTCAGGTCTTGGACAAGGTTTTCGAGGAGAAGCTGTTGTAACAGCTTATCATATATTGAATAGAGTTCCTAATAAGGAAACTAAAATAACCCCCTATGAACAATGGAAGAAAAGGAAACCAAACCTTAATTATTTGAAGGTTTGGGGTTGTAGAGTTATTGTCAAAATTCCAACACCTAAACGTAAAAAGTTAGGTGAAAGAGGAATTGAATGCATATTTATAGGTTATGCACATAATAGCAAGGCATATAGGTTCATGGTAACTGAACCAAATAATTTAATTTCAATTAATACTGTTATTGAATCAAGTGATGTTATCTTTGATGAAAATAGATTTAATTCTATATCAAGACAATTACAGCCACAACAATTGATTCATTCTTCAAATGAGAATGAGATTCCATTGGAACAAATTGATAATAATGATGAATATTGTCAAGAATTAAGAATAAGTAAGAGGATTAAAAAGGTCAAAGATTTTGGACCAGATTTCATTATGTTTCTTGTAAAAGGAAAATGTGAAAGTATATGTAATAAGATACCTTATTGTTATAATACGAAATCTGATCCTATTACATTTAAAGAGGCAATGAAATCTCAAGACTCTGTTTTTTAGAAAGAAGCAATAAATGATGAGATGGATTCAATAATGGAAAATCAAACTTGGATCTTAGTTGATCTTCCACCAGGTTCCAAACCAATAGGTTGTAAATGGATCTTCAAAAAGAAAATAAAGGTCGATGGAACCATTGATAAATTTAAAGTAAGGTTGGTAGCCAAAGGTTTTACAGAAAAATAATGTATTGATTACTTTGATACCTATGCTCCAATACCAAGAATTGCTACAATTAGACTCTTAATATCACTTACTTTTATATATAATTTGGTTGTTCACCAAATGGATGTTAAAATTGCATTTTTAAATGGTGAACTGGAAGAGGAAGTGTACGTAGAGCAACCGGAAGGATTTGTTGTTCCAGGACAAGAGCATAAGGTATGTAAGCTTGTTAAATCTTTATATGAACTTAAAAAAGCACCAAAAGATTGGCACCAAAAGTTTGACAAGGTTGTTTTAGCTAATGGCTAAAAAATAAATGAATCTGATAAGTGCATATATAACAAATTTGAAAATGGAAAAGGTGTCATAATTTGCTTATATGTAGATGACATACTCATTTTTGGCACGAATTTGGAACAAATAGAAAACACAAAGAAATTTTTGTCAAACAACTTTGCTATGAAGGATATGGGTGTAGCAGATGTTATTCTTAGGATTAAAATAACCCGAGATGAAAGCATTATAGCTTTATCACAATCACATTACATTAAAAATGTTCTTAAAAAGTTTGATGTTTTCAACTGTATGCCGGCATCTACACCCATGGATCCTCAAATAAAATTAGTATCTAATGCTGGTAGAAAAATTGATCAATTGAAATATGCAAGTCTAATTGGTTGTCTTCTGTACATAATGACTTGTACAAGACCAGATATTGCATATGCTGTTTGGAAATTGAGTAGGTACACAAGTAATCCAAGTAGTTTGTATTGGCAAGCTTTGAATAGAGTACTTAGGTGCTTAAAGAAAACTATTAACTATGGATTGTGTTATAATGAATATCCTCCAATTTAGAAGGGTATTCGGATGCTAGTTGGATTACAAGTTTGGAAGATCATGCATCTACTAGTGGATGGATCTTCATTCTTGGTGGAGGGCCCATTTCTTGGAGTTCCAAGAAACAAACATGTATTACTGATTCCACCATGGTAGCAGAATTTATTGCATTAGTCGCTACATCTAAAGAAGCAGAATGGTTAAGAAATTTGCTTTATGATGTACCTTTATGGCCTAAGCCAATTTCACCTATTTCTATATGTTGTGATAGTGAGGCTACTCTACCAAAGGCATATAGCCGAGTATATAATGGAAAGTCTAAACACATTGGATTAAGACATAGTTATGTCCAACAATTAATCTCTGATGGAGTGATCACTATTAATTATGTGAGGTCATTTGGTGGATCCTTTGACAAAAAGTCTTGCTAGAGATGTAGTAAAAAGAACCTCAAAAGGGATGGGACTCAAGCCCATTAATTAGAGTCACCCATGATGGAAACTCGACTCAATGCTTGGTATAACATCAAGTCTTGAGTTTAATGAGACAAAGTACATCATTATTATGTGACTATTAGCAGTATAAATAAATCCATCCTAAGATTAAAGTGTTAGTTACCCATAATAATAAGGGAAGGATGAGTAATGTACACTTAATAGACCCATAACATAAATATGTTAGAGTGTTATAATTACAGGAACACTCTTGATGGGATCTATTTATGTGAGTGGAAGTGTGGCCGCTTCTAGGAGTTCAAGGGCTTGGCTCTAACAGCACTCATGAAAAGAGAACATAAACACATGACCATAATAGTGTCCCTAGATACTATGCATTGATCGATGTTAAAATTATTGTGTGAGATGTGTTCGGTTAATCAAATGGAATAGTTGGTCCAAAGTTTAGTCTACCTTGCAATATCGATTAACTTTAACATGTTTTCACTAAGTGAAGGTTCAATTGTAAGATACCTTCATTTATGCAAATTGATTTCCAAGAATATCAAAATCCAAAATATTTTGAAAATGGGGGGGGATTGTTGGAACATTTTCAAATATTTATAGTGTTTCAATAACTATAAATGAATGGGTGTAATTAATCAAAAGTTATATTATTTGATTTTTTGAAAAAGAATTATAACTATTCAAATAATATTAATGTAAAGAGAGAATAGCCCTCTATAATAGGCTATCAGTTTGAGAATGAAAGACAGAACTCGATACCCATTTGAATTGTTTCTCCAAATTTTCCAAAAAGCTTCTTCAAAATTTAATTTTAAGTTTCCAAATTTTCAAATTAAGTTTTCAAAGGAGAAAATTCAGAAATATTTGTTTTGGAAAAAAACGTTTGAAGTAAATAAAGAATGGTGTAGAAAGCACTTCTATTCCAACAAAAATAAGCAAAAAAGGGAAGATTACTTTAAAAATTATAATGATAAAAAGAAAGCATTCTTCAAGAATATTATGGATTTATGAACCCATAAAGTCCATATAAAATTCTTTGAATGGTTTGAAGAATATTATTTAGAATCTGTTAATACAATAAGACATAATACTATATGGCAGACTGATAAAGGAGAAGTTGAATCTCGACATCCCCCTTTAATGGACGTTCAATATCTTCACAAGAATACTGAAATAAAAGCAAACCCTTTAAGAATGAAAGCTCCTGATGCAGGAGAACAAATCTCATCAAAAGATATTAAAATGATAGTAGAACAAAACAATTATACAAATATTAATATTCATACAATAGGAAAACAATTAGATTATATTGAGAATCTGGTAGAGAGTCAACCAATCAGGAAAGAACCAGTAAAAGAGATAATCGAAAAAAGTTCCAAAGAACCAATATTCACACCTTATGAGATTCCAAAAACTTTCTAAAAATCCCAAAATGAATTCCTAACAGAAATCCAAAATAGACTTAATGCTTTGGAAAGCTACAAGTCTGAATTAATTGCCCCTGATACCCCAATACAAGCCCAATATTCAGTAAATACATTACACCAATCCTTCCAATCTGATTCGGATCAGTCAGATGAACAACAAATTAACAAGATGGCTTGGAAAGAACCAAAAAGATTATATTATCCAAAAATCACTGCACCTAATCTTAACATAGAAGAAAAACTTGTTTTCCAAAATAAATACAATGCTAATACAATCTATGAATGGACTATAGATGAAATGTCTGAATACAATATTCTTAGTTTATTACAACAAATGACAATGGTTTCAAATGTTTATAAACCCCAAAATCAAAATGGATTAATCAGTGATCATGCTATAGCTAATCTTTTAGTTGCTGGATTTACTAGTCAATTAAAAGGATGGTAGGATCATGCACTCACTAAAACCCAACAGGAAGAAATTTTAAAAGCAATAAAAAAAGATGACCAAGATAGAATTATTTTAGACGAATAAGGAAGAGAAATCCAAGATGCAGTAGCAATTTTAATTTTCTCAATCTCTAAACACTTTATTGGAGATCCTTATCATCTTAAAGATAGAAATTCAAAATTATTATCAAATTTAATATGCAAAAAATTAATCGATTTTAAATGGTATAAAGATATCTTTATGACTAGAGTTATGCAAAGATCTGATAACCAACAACCATTTTGGAAAGAAAAATTTCTAGCAAGACTTCCCACTTTATTAGGAGAAAAGTTAGGAATCAAATAAGAGAAAATTACAAAGGTATTATTCCATATGAAAACTTACATATCGTGAACTAATTAGTTTCACCCAAAAGAAGGATTAAAAATTTGTCAAGATTTAAAATTACAAAACAACTTAAGAAAGAAAGATATCAATGTAGAATGGAATTAGGATTATTCGCCACCAATTTGACATTAGGAATGAACCTTCGCTTCAAAAACATGTTACCACAGAAAGACAAAAATAGGAAAAGAATATTTCAGAATATTATAAAAACCCAAATATAGAAAATACGAAAAGGAAAGAAACAACAAAAATAGAAAATAAAATTGATAAAACAATAAAATGTTATAGATGTGGAAAACTAGGATATATTTCAAAATATTGTAAAATCAAAAAATCAATAATTTAAATTTAGATGAAGAGATAGAACAAAATTTAAATGAAATCCTATTAGAAACAACTTCTTCGAAAATGATACATCTATTGAAACAGATGAGTTACAAATAGATGAATTACATACAACATCTCAGTCTTCTAGTGATGAAAATGAACCTTCAATTAACATGTTAACCAAAGATCAAGAATTTATGATTGAAGTTATTGATAAAATTCAAGACCTAGAGCTTAAAAGAGAATACCTTTTGAAATTAAAATCCTCATTAAAAGATAAACCAGAAAAAGAAAAAGAAATCATTTCTAGTCAATCACAAATGTATAATATACAAGACATAATATTTAATAAATATGAAAAAATAAAACCAAGGCAAATTACAAATTCTGAATTACAGCTGGAAATAAAACAGATTAAATTGGAACTTTCTCTGCTTAAAACAGAACAATAAGAAATGAAAGAACAAATGAGGTCCTTAAAACACGAAACCGCAGAAAAAAGTTTGTCAGAAACTGAACCTGAACCTGAAGAAAATACACAAGGATATATGATGATTCTAACTGAAGTATCTATTCAAAGATATTTAATAAAAATAAATATTGTTATAAATAATGAATTTCAATTAGAAACAATAGCCTTTTTTGATACAGGAGCGGACCAAAACTGCATTAGAGAATGAATAATTCCAACAAAATATTATAATAAAACATCAGAATATCTTAAAGATGCAAATGGTAAAAAACTAAAAATTACTTACAAAATTCCCAATGCGAAATATCCAACAAAGGTATAAAATATCAAACATATTTTTAATGGTAAAAGATGTTACCTAAGATGTCATATTAGGAACCCCATTCATATCATTACTCAAACCTTATAAAGTAACAAATAATTTTGTCTCCACCAAAGTTTTAAACACTAAGGTAGAATTTCCTTTTGTAGAAAAACTGAAAATAAGAAATCTCAACTGTTAAAATCTTTATTCATTCATAATGGGCAAATTAATAATTTAATTAATTATAAATGAAGCAAATCACTTTTCTAAAAGAAGAAATATGTTTTAAAAAATTAACGGAACAATTAAGAAAAAGAGAAATACAAAAAAGAATAGATCAAATCAAAAAAGAAATAGAATCAACAATTTGTTCTGACATTCCTAATGCCTTTTGGAACAGAAAAAAAAACGAAGTAACATTACCATATGAAAACGATTTTGATGAAAGACAAATACCCACAAAAGCAAGACCCATACAAATGAACACAGAAATGGAAGAATTTTGTAGAAAAGAAATACAAGACCTTCTTAATAAAAATTTAATTAGGAAGAGCAGTTCCCCTTGGAGTTGTTCAGCATTCTATGTAATGAAAAATGCAGAATTTGAAAGAGGAACAATAAGATTAGTAATTAATTACAAACCTCTTAATCAAGCCTTAAAATGGATTAGATACCCAATACTAAATAAGAAAGATTTGTTACAAAAACTTTGTAATGCAAATATTTTCTCAGAATTTGACATGAAATCTGGATTTTGGCAAATCCAAATAAAAGAAGAAGAAAGATATAAAACAGCATTTACCATACCATTTGGACAATATGAATGGAATGTAATGCCTTTTAGGTTAAAAAATGCTCCATGTGAGTTTCAAAGAATAATGAATGATATTTTTTACCAATATTCTCAATTCACAATAGTATACATCGATGATATATTAGTATTTTCAGAAAATTTAGAAAAACACTTCAAACATATATCGATCTTTATAAAAGTCATAAGAAATAATGGCTTAGTAGTTTCTAAATCCAAAATAAGTTTGTTCCAAACCAAAGTAAGGTTTTTAGGTCATTATATTATCCAAGGAACCATTACCCCAATAGAACTATCTATAGAGTTTGCTAGCAAATTCCCAAACCAAATTCTTGATAAGGTCCAATTACAAAAGTTCTTAGGAAGCCTCAATTATGTCATAGACTTTTATCCAGGTCTTAGCAAATTATGTAAACCGTTATATGATAGGCTCAAAAAGAATCCACAACCTTGGACAAATAACCATACCAATATTATCACCCAAATCAAAAAACAAATCACTAAGCTTCCTTGTTTATATTTAGCTTATCCAAATGCCTCCAAGATAGTTGAGACAGATGCTTCGGAAATAGGATATGGTGGGATCCTAAAACAAGTTAAAGGATGAAAAGAGCAAATAGTCCAGTTTACTTCCAGACACTGGAATCCTACTCAGCAAAATTATAGTACCATTAAAAAAGAAATTTTATCAATTGTTTTGTGTATTACAAAATTCCAAAGTGGTTTATTAAATCAAAAATTTCTTTTACGAATCGATTGCAAATCAGCAAAAGAAGTTTTACAAAAAGATGTTCAAAACATTGCCTCAAAATAGATTTTTACAAGATCGCAAGCAATCTTGAGCATATTTGATTTTGATATTGAATACATCAAAAGAGAAACTAATTCTTTGCCTGATTTTCTCACCAGAGAGTTTCTTCAAAAATGCCCCCCCAAACTTCGAAATAATAGAAAAGGGAAAATAGAAGAATCATCCAAAACCTAAATCACCTCAAAACCAATTAAGTCATGGTATGAAATTTGCCATGAAGAAGATGAGAAATCATCATCATCATCAAAATCCTCCAAAAATACAATAATTCAAGATGCACAAGATCTAAATGAGATTGGTTCTCAAATCAAAAAATGGATTGAGTCCCTATCTCAATCTCCGGAAGTAGCATTGGCATTTTTGCAAATGAAAGAGGAAACTCCTCTCAAACAAATTGCTACTGAAGCAGCAAATGTTTCAAAAAATAAAGAGATTGTTTTACACAAACCAAAATCTCTTTAAAATGTTTTAAAAGAGACTTCTCTCCAAGATGTTTTTCCAAAAGAGATAGCAGTGTCTTCACAGACTGTTACACAAAAATCTTCACAATATTTTCCAAACAAATATTTTGAAAAAAAT
This sequence comes from Gossypium raimondii, assembly GCF_025698545.1. Taxonomy (NCBI): domain Eukaryota; kingdom Viridiplantae; phylum Streptophyta; class Magnoliopsida; order Malvales; family Malvaceae; genus Gossypium; species Gossypium raimondii. Next base: position 39,898,222 of record NC_068568.1, on the reverse strand, counting down.
TTTGCTATGGAGGAAGAATTTTCAGAAAAACCTCCACAAATACTTACAAAAGAACTTTTCAATGGAAGGCATTTCAAACCATTGGATTCTCAAAAACCCCAACAGTATTATGAAAATATACTGGTCCAAACTAGATCAGTAATGTTCAAACATTACACAGATCCAAAAGATCCAGATTTTATTACCCATTCAACAACCCAAATATTAAAAATTCTTCAACCAAGAGATTTGAGTGAAAACCCAAATACTCCAAAAAAATTCCCAGCCAAATTTACCACCAAAATAGACCATTACCCATATTTTACATATTGGGATTACCAATTGGCATGGTACAATGCCTTCTTAATGAACAACCAACACATGAGACATTCTTGGCTCATATATTTCAAATATGACACCAAATTCAAATTCCCAAACTGGTTCCAAGAGTGGTGGAATTGGTATGGACCATCATCCTTTAAGATACTACCAGAAAAAATTCAAAACTTATGGCCCAAATTCTTTGACAAATTTTATCCTGAACCAGATCAAAAACACATTTACAGGACAATCCATTTTTTTTCAAAACTATGCATTTCTTGGATTATCTCATGGAATTATTCTTATGAGCAAGACCAACATACTGGAATTCCATTATTAGTTCGCAACTACAAGACTAAATGGTGGGACAAATTTAATGATGAAAAATATGATTCAAAATATTTGGATAATTTTTCCAACAAGAATCCAAGATTATGTAAGTCCGCAGCCCCGGATCAAACCACGGCAAAATTTCTTCAAGCAAAGTCGACAGCTAGTGCAATGTTAGCTCAAGCCAAGACCAAAAAAGAATACAAAAAACTCATGGCTGAAATGCTCAGCTCATTGGACTCCGAATCTAAAGATGAATCTTTAGCATCCTCAATCAAGACGGTGGATCTTGCAGATGATACCATTTCGGTAACCATCACCAGGTCCAAAAAGAAATGATACCAAAAATGATGAGTGAACAGGAGAGATTCCCTGCAAGAAATGATGTGTGAACATGAGAGATTCCCTGCAACAAAATAATGCGTGAACATGAAATATTTCTAAAACAAATATTTCTGAATTTTCTCCTTGTCTTGCATTATTAGTCATTGATGAATATGTTGGTGACATATTAGGTGAATTTTGGGGACTCTCTTCCTGTCTGGCAAAGATAGGTTGAGCTATATTTGAGGAATTATTTATTCCTTGTAAATTGGTCCTAAATGTTGTTGGGATAGAAGAAACAGAGGCTCTGGCCGTCCTAAAATCTACTGTTTGTGTTTCTGGGTTTGACGCTTCTTCTATATTTAACCTCCTAAAGTCTGTGTTGGTACTTCCTATTTCGAATGAGTATCTTGGAGGCATTCTTTGTGGCCTATTGAATTTTAATTCGACTGTGCCATCTTGGTACCATGGTGCCACGAGATCTGTAGCACCTTCAAGTTTCCACATATTAGGAAGATTTATCTCATGCCATTGTATTGTTCTTGGGATTATGGTATGAGATCTTGTGGTGTCTGTCTCTATTAAGAAGGTTTCTCCTTTTGGGCTTTGGAGTAAAGCCTTGGTATTAACAACAGAATACATGGCTTTGAAATGGAGTCTATACACTAAAATTAATACTTCCGTACCAAGAAGCATTTTGTAGTTATGGGTATGTATTTGGAGGGTCAAAGATTGTAAAATATTTTTATCAGTCAAAGAAACCATAAAATTTGGATAACATTTAAAATGTATTGGCCTGTACATAGGCTTGTTTCTATAGTTCCTAATAATGATTCATTAAACATGATGTGTCTTTGGTCTCTTAAGACTACTAATATTGAGGTATTTTTAGTGGCTTCAACACTAAGAGGTTTGACTCCAACCTGGACTAATCCAAAATGGATATATTTGTATCTTTGTTCTTTGAGTTTATTAATGACGACTTTATCTAATAATTGGATTGTTTCATATTCTTTTTGAATAGGTAAACTCCTTTATTTTGTTTTTATAACATAACTACAAAAAGCATTTAAATTTTCAAACTATTTAAATGATATTATTTGAATAGTTATAATATTAAATGAATAATTATGTGTTTATTTTAAAGACATTATTATTCAAAAAGACACCTATTGATGAAAGATGTCTTTATGAAGAGACATGAAAATTCTTATAAATAGGAATGAGATTTCATTTGGAAAACACACCAACAAGTTCGTATATTCTTTTTTTCTTTTCTAATATACTTTTTTCTTTCCATCATTTTCTAATATTATTAGATTATTTTATAAAGTATTACAGCAGAAATCCTTTATAGAAATTGAGTTTCTTGTCATACATTGCTCAGTGTGTAGTGGGCTATTCTCGTCAGTGCAAAACGCAAATAGTCATTGGCTTCATTGTATCCTCGATGTTAATTTGCTTGGAACTCATTTGCACACCGAAAATAGGTGGGGGCGAATATAACCTTAAAGATAGTGACTTGATACACGCCTTGGAGCCTTGTCCTATTTCTTCTTTTTCTATTCGAGTTCCATTCGTGTGTTCGAGATTTTCTTCACCGGAGATTTGTACTAACACTTATTACCTAATATCTGGTCTTCAGACGTGTACGCGTATGATAAGATTTCTAGTTATATATTAAGCACTTGATTGAATTAGTGTTATGATACACCGATTTAATTTGGTTAGGACTAAAATTCCCTTGCTTTATAAAATAAATTATACTTTAAGGGTGTTTTTATCTCTTTTATATGTTTCATATAAAAATTGAAAAAAAATAGACATTAAACAAAAATCACTATAATTTTTTATCTCTACACTTTACCATTTCATTCAAAACCTGATTTATTTAATATATAGATTTTTAATAAATATATTTATTAGGTAATTCAATCTTTCAACTAAATCATAATCTAGAAAAATCTAAATCAACACAATATAATTTTCACTATTTCAACTTTACATTTGATTATTATACCAATTTTTGTAAATCAATCTCTTTTGAGTCAGATGAGAAAATGTGTGCCAATAAAAAAGATAGGGCCTCACAAGTGTCTTGATCTGCAAGTTAACTATATAACAATGTGTCTAAAGCCAAGTCCACCCCATTTCTTATTGAATTAACCAATTAATTTTCTGTCAAAGATTTATTTTGTATCAAATAAATTTAAAAAAAAATTGAGATATTTCATTTTATTATGAAAATAAATCCTACTACTTCTTTCTTGGAGTTTCCACGCTTGAAAAGGAAAAGTTAAGACGTATTTCTCAAATCATTGGTCTAGTACAAGACGTAACATTTTCTCCCGGACAAGATACCTAACATTTACAACGCCTAGTAGTTAAGGGTTGAGCTACTGTCAGTCAACAAATTAATGTACTTTGTGAAGTACAACAATTAGTAGGAAATTATTTAGTTAGACTTGTAGCTATGAGCGCTATAGATGGTCTAACGAGAGGAATGGAAGTGATTGACACGGGAGCTCTTCTAAATGTTCTAGTCGGCAAAGCAACCCTATGACAAATTTTTAATGTATTTAGAGAACCCATTGATAATTTTGGTCCGATAGATACTCGCACAACATCCCTTATTCACAAATTCGCGCCCGCTTTCATACAATTAGATATAAAATTATCTATTTTTGAAACAGTAGTCCATCATTAATCACTATAACCATGTGTCTAAACCCAAATTAATCATTATAACCATGAGTCTAAACCCTAGTTAATCATTGCAAGGTGGGGAAAAAGTGTAACCTGACTTGGATTTCAAAAAGATTTGTCTTTTTCTGTTTTCTTTTTTTTTTTTTTTAGAAAAAGGTTTATCAACAAAACCAGAGTCCAAATCCCATATAAACACTTGCAGGGTGAGAGAAAGCGAGAGAAGAAGAGAATCGATTTTTTTATTCAAAAAAAGATATCCATGGCAGAGACAGCAAACAACTCTAAACCTAAAAACTCAAGATGGTTTCTCAATGGAATGACTGCCCTTGTCACCGGTGGCACTCGAGGAATTGGGTTGGTTCTTTCTCACTATTTTCTCTTATCATTTCCTTTTTATTTTTCCTAAAAAGTTTTTTTTTTTGGATGAAACCCAATGTTCGATTTTTTTTACTGATTGTTTTATGTTTGATTTCCTATATTTATCTGATTATTTGCTTTAAATGGTCAAAGTTTTTATTTTTAGATGAAACCCAATGTTTAAAGTTGCATTTTTATTTTATTTTACTGGTTGTTGCTTCAAGGCATGCTATAGTGGAAGAACTTGCAGGGCTTGGGGCTTCTGTTTACACATGTTCAAGGAATGGAGATGAGTTGAGTAAGTGTTTGAAAGAATGGGAAAGCAAGGGATTTTTGGTTAATGGGTCAGTTTGTGATGCCTCGTCTAAAGACCAAAGGCTGAAACTGATAGACAACGTTGCCTCTGTTTTCAATGGGAAGCTTAACATTCTTGTAAGTCCCTTTGCCAATGTTTACCTTGTCTTGTAGACATTTATATGGATCATTTTGGGTCTTTATGTATGATTCTAATGATTTTGCCATTACTTCTCTTTAATTTGTTAAAATCTGTACATATGTTCTTATGTTCTTAGATCTGATTGAAGTCTCAATACCCTCCAAATACAAATACATGTAAAATCTTTCTTTTAAAATTATACATACCATGTATCAGACACTTATCTGTATCTAACACACCTCCAAATATGTTCATAAGCTGTAAATTATTTGATGAATATGATGCTCTTATCAAACGTGTCGTGTTTATTATACTGCTTTTGTGCTTATCGAATGTGCTGTGTTGTATTTTTGTATCATGTCGAAGTGTAGGTCAATAATGTGGGAACAAACATCAGTAAGCCAACAGTTGAGTACACTGCGGAAGAATATTCAAAGCTGATGTCAACAAACTTCGACTCTTCGTACCATTTCTGCCAACTTGCGCATCCACTTCTAAAAGCATCTGGAAAAGGAAGCATTGTGTTCATTTCGTCTGTTGCAGGTTTAACCCATATTGAGAGTGGATCCATTTATGCACCAGCTAAAGGTAACTTATTTTCTTAACTAGCCCTTCTCTACCTCCTATTTGAATATTAATACTTTGACATCCACTATTCGAATTCGCATTACTTTTATGGATAATGAATTTGAATATCCAAATCCTCATCCATTATCCACTTATTTGTTAAATGCAGATATTTTTAAAGTGTAGGCTTAACTTATACCGAATAATGATTTAATGGATTCGGGTATCGGATAGTTAATGTTATTTAATTTAGATTTAGATAGTAATATTCAGAGTTAATGAAAACAATAAACAGATTGTTATTTGAATTTGGGTTCAAATATTTCATAAAAAATGCAGATATTCAGTCTGCTGCATACTCAAATTTTGTTAAGTTATTTTTTATATATTTGGAAGATCATACCCTCACTCCATGCTCGAATAATGTCTGGTATTTGTTGTTTGGCAGCTGCTATGAATCAGCTCACAAAAAACTTGGCCTGTGAATGGGCAAAGGATAATATCAGGACCAACTGTGTTGCTCCCTGGTACATCAGAACCTCACTTGTTGAACATGTAAGGTTTCCCATTTTTATTCATTTATTTATCGCCATTTTATAGGGTTTATTTATATGTTTTGCATCTTATTTTCTGTGACTTCTGACAGATTAACAAAATAGTGATTAGTCCTTTCTGTTGCTGTTGTATATGTGTTTACACAGTTGCTTGAAAAGAAAGAATTTGTGGAAAAAGTAATATCTCGAACACCACTTGAACGGATTGGAGAACCAGAAGAAGTGTCATCAATGGTAGCATATCTTTGCCTTCCGGCTGCTTCTTACGTCACTGGACAGATCGTTTCTGTGGATGGAGGATTTACAGTGAATGGCTTCAATCGTTAATTTGATCTTTTATCATGGTTTCTAATGCTAATGCATAAATGTTGAACAAAACTACTATTCTAGAAAATGAGTGAGGGTATGATCTTCTCTTATTTTATTTTATTTTATTTTTGCTTTGCGAGTTCTATCAACTCTCTGTCTCTGTTGGTTTCTATGGTGGATTTTGGAATTGGGGTGCTTATTTGCATTGTTACTTGTAATATTATTTACAGCTTTATTGCAGTTAAATGGCAGATATTTGCTTGAAGTCACAACATTCAAATTCGATCTTGAGTGTTGTATCATCGTTATTAATATTCTGTGTGTGTTGTGTTGAAGTAATTAAGATGTAAACGAGAGATTTGTGCTCCCATAATTCAAAATTGATTTGAAATGGTCTCAAATTTTATCTCAATTGTCTGTGTAAAAGGTCTTTGAGTCACGTTCATCACAACCAACTCGTGGAGAAACCAATTTACTTGAAGTCTTGTTGATTTAGTGAAACACTCTAATAGAATTAGAGTTATCAGAGTAATTATTGTAAATACACAAGGGATAGAGAAGTATAGAGTTTGAATCCTTTCGGACTCTCATTTTGTAGATAGGTATTAATCTTAGTTGCAATTCAATTTATATCGTTGGATTTGGGGAAACTCAATTATAAATAAAGGTTTTTCCCTTCATTTATAAACATTCTATTGTATTTCATTCTTTGAGTTAAAGAATATATTGAGAGCATTTACTTGAACACTTGATGTGTTTTTGTTTTCTTTTGTTTTTTCTATTTTTCGTTGCTTTTCCTTTTGAGTTTGCTTTCGCTTTGCTTTGATGCCTTAGATAACTTCTACGAGAATTCTCATTTTTCGAGAGTAAGGTTGACTATAACGAACCAAAAGACAATAGGGTCGAGAAGTGTGGTTTCGGAACTCCGATTCCGTGAACCAGACCCGTAAATATTATTAAATATTTACGGGGATGAATTGTAAGTTAATTGAATTTTGAATAGATAATTTCATTTATGTGGTGCTTAAATTAAGTATAGGGATTAAATTGTATAAGAAGTAAAAGTGTAATTTATAAAATGATTATATTTTGAAATAAATAGGAAGGACTTAAGTGACAATTAACCATTAAAATGGTTAGTGCGGTTTAGGTGGGTAAAGATATGCTTTAATATATGTAAGTTATAATAAAAATAAAAGAAAATATAAAAGAAAAAAAAAGTATGAAAGGGTGGGAGTGGATAAAATAGAAACAGATTGTGCCCTCGTACCATCGACGCGGGGGAGAAAAGTTTGGAGAAAACGTCAGGATTTTCAAAGCTCAAGCTTCAATTAGTATGCTTTAGTTAGTTCGGTTTTTTTTTTTTTGTAAATTTTATATTTTCAGAATCCTTATTCTATAAGCTGATTGACCTATATATTATTTTTCGGTACTGTTAGAAATTAAGGATGTCACCATTGTTGTATACTTAAAGTGTTAGGGACCGGTTTGATAGATTTTTGGATTAAGTTTGAAAGCTATGTTGGTTCCGATTTTTAGAGATTTTATGGAATAATATACAAAGGTTGTGTATTGTTAATGTGTTCTATTTGTTTAATCCGTAGCTGACGTCAACTTGGAGCATTCGAGGAAGGGAAACGACAAGATCGACGACGAATAGCTCGGTGATCATGGTTGCTGTTTCTATAACCCGACTATTTCAATAATTATTATTAGTTATTTATATACATTTATATCCATATACATATAATTTGGTTGGTAAGTTTATAAGAAGAATTAGTTCTTGAAATAACTGGTGTAATGGTCAAATAAAATTAAAACAAGAGTTGGAAATGATTTCACACATATTTGTCGGTTTTAACGACCAGCGCAAGGCTCATTTATTGTCGGTTATACTGACCAGTGCTAGGCACATATATTTGTTGATTTTATTAACTAGCGCAGGGTGCATTTATTGTCGGTTATACCGACCAGTGCTGGGCACACATATTTTTCGGTTCTACTAACCAGCTCAGGGCACATTTATTGCCGGTTTTATCGGCCAAAGCTAGGCGCAATTCATTAATACGAATTTATCCGTCAGGATCAGGTGTCAAATTTAGAGTGTTAATTGGAACTGTATACATGGCTAAAGTTGAGTAACGTTAATGATTAAAATAAAGAGATGGAATGGAAATATGGATTAAAATTGAGTTTGATGAATGGTATTCAATGGAATGTGGATTTGTTGATTATTCCGCAATATAAATTGGTTTCGGATCATAGGAATTTTTCTAATTTGTTATCTAGTAAATGACTCCAATTTATGTTATGTGTACAAGTTAGGTACTCTTTTGTCAGATTGTTAGTTCAACATCCAGCGGCAATCTCGGGCTCAATGAAGGTGGTTTGTTTCTTTTTGGTCTTGGAATGTACCTAGATGGTTTAAGGTCTTTTATTTAGTTATCCCTTTTGTAACAATGTAAGCATGCATATTGATAAATGTATGTGGTCATTTTGCAACGTTAAAAATGTGTTGAGGTGTTATTTGTGGCATATTAGTTAGATTTAAGATGGATGATTTTGGTATGCTTTTAGTGTCCTTGGAACTATCATAAACCATGTGAAATCTATTTTTTTCTTGTAGGGGGTTTTACTTAAAATAAGTAGAAATGCTATCGAATTTTTTTAAAAAAATTTACCACTATACTACCATTTCAATAAAGTGAAATAGTAAAATATGTTGTTACGGCATTTGAAGCTGGGATTTTATATTCGGATCCTCTAAATAAGTCGGATATAAGGTGTCATAATTAGTGGTATCAAAGTTATAGGTTTAGCCGATCCTTAGATTAAATCAAGCTTAGGATCAAGTTTAGAGGTACAAGCCAAGTTTGGTCGAGCTTGAGTTGAGATTTGGATTGGTTATAATTATTTCTATTTTTTTCTTATATAGTTAAAAGATGTCAAACGAATCCAGTAATGAAGTTGATCAAGTGATCCACGTGAGTGAAAATCCCACTGAAAAGATAAATGGAGGTGAATCAGTAGCACCAAGCGCTCATTCAGCTAATGTTCAACAAACTAATGTTGATAGAGGCAACAACGATGGTCAAGGGGATTCGAATCTACTTCACACAATAGCTGAGGCTCTTCAAAGATTGGTGGAAGTTACTCTTGCTGTAGTACCGGTGTATGTGGTTTGACGGGCTCCGACTAAGGAATTGCGAAGGTATGGTGCAACTAAATTCTTAGGATTAAAGGGAGTTGATCCATCAACTGCTGAAGTATGGTTAGAATAGACTAAGCGTACCTTGTTCCAACTCGAGTGCAACCCCTAAGAATGTGTAATTTGTGCTATTTCTCTTCTACAAGAAGAAGCATATACGTGGTGACAGACTGTAACATGCCACATACCTGCTGACCGAGCCGACTGGGAGTTCTTTCAGAAGAAATTTTAGAAGAAGTATGTTGGGGAATTATATCTTGAAGACAAGAGACAAGAGTTTTTACTGCTAAAACAGAGCGAAATGTTTGTGGCTGATTATGAAAGAGAATTTATACAACTCAGTAAATATGCTACAGAACTTGTGCCTTCTGAAATTGAAAATTGCAAATGATTTTTATATGGCTTACGCGATGAACTCCGAGTACAACTGGTATCACTTCGAGTTTTGGAATTTACTGATTTGGTTGAGCGAGCAAAAATGGTTGAACAAGCTTTGGGCCTTGATAAAAATATCGAGACTGCACGAGCTTCTAGGAAATGAATGGGAACTGTTAGTTCACATCTGCAATTGAAACGACCTAAGGACTAACATAGGAGTTAGAGGTTCACTCCAAAGTTTGGTAGATTTGAAAAAATCGAGATAAAAAATCGACTATGTCCATTAATAGTGTAAAAGGGTCGATGAGAACTTTTGAATTGCCAAATTACGAACACTGCAGGAAAAGACATCGAGGAAAATGTTGAAAGTTATCTAATGCCTATTTTAGATGCTGATCACAGGAACATTTTTCTCATGAATGTCCAAAAAATGATAGTAGTGTATCAGCCGACACTCAAAAATCTACATTTGCGACCAAGGGTCGTGGCATTAGTTAGGGTGATTCTATTTCTAGAAGTAGTGTAGGAAATGGTAGTGTTACAGTTACTCATCAGTTTGTAGCCAGTGTATTGGCTCAAGCGTACGTCATATGAACTTGAGAGACGGGTGACGCTACCGATGTTGTAGCAAGTATATTTTCCTTATATTATATGTTTGTTTATATATTAATAGACCCTAGTCTTCTCACTCATATGTTAATGCTGATTTGATCAAATCTGGGAGTCTAAAACCTGAAGTGTCCAAGGTAGCCAAGTCTGTATCGAGTCTGCTGAGTCAAATGGTATTAGTTGACCAAGTGTGTAAGCAATGTTTGCTAGAAATTCAAAGCTTGACTTTTCCAGTAGATTTATTAATAATGTCTTTTGGGGAATTTGATTTAATCTTGGGCATGAATTGGTTAACCGAGCATGGTGTGATTCTTAACCGTCGAAGGAAAAAATTTTCAATTCAAGGACCAACCGGTGAAATTATGGAAGTGAATGGTATTAGAACAAGCGTTTTGACCTGGATTATTTCGTCAGTCCGAGCTAGTAAGCTGTTGAAGATTGGTTGCGAAGCTTTTCTGGCTTATGTGATTTACTCGAATATTGGAAATAGACAGATTGAAAATATCCAGACTGTTTGTGAATTCTCTAATGTGTTTCCCGAAGAATTACTGAGATTACCACCAAATCGATAAGTGGAGTTTGCAATCGAAGTGTTTTCTGGTGCAGCTCTAGTGTCAATACCTCATTAGCTAATGGCACCAACAGAATTGAAAGAATTAAAAGTTCAATTGCAAGATTTACTTGATTGTAGCTTTATACGCCCTAGTATATCGCTCTGGGAGCCCCAGTATTGTTTTTTAAAAAGAAAGATGGTTTAATGCGTCTTTGCATAGATTATCGGCAATTGAATAAGTTGACAATTAAGAATCGATACCCTCTACCCCGTATTGATGACTTATTCGATCAACTGAGAGGGGCTTCCATCTTTTTCAAAATTGATCTGCGATCCAGTTATTACCAATTAAAGGTGAAAGATAGTGATGTACCAAAGACGGTGTTACGTATGTGTTACGGACACTACGAATTTTTGGTGATGCCTTTCGACTTGACAAATACTCCTGCAGCATTCATAGATCTCATGAACTATATTTTTTAACCCTACCTGGACCAGTTTGTGGTAGTGTTTATCAGTGATATCTTGATCTATTCGAAGACAAAAGTAGAACATGAACAACATCTTCGAATTGTGTTACAAGTGTTACAAGATAGATAGTTGTACAGAAAGCTTAGCAGGTGCAAATTTTAGCTATCTAAAGTCGTGTTTCTTGGATATGTTATTTCAGCTAACGAGACTAGAGTTGATCCGAAAAGGATTGAAGCTATTGTTCAGTGAAAAGCACCTAGAAATATGTCAAAATTATGCAGCTTTCTTGGATTAATTGGTAATTATAGGAGATTCATAAATGGATTTTCGAAAATAGCTATGCCACTAACGAAACCTTTGCAAAAGAATGTTCAGTTCGTTTAGAGTGACTAGTGCTAGGGAGGTTTTGAAATATTGAAACAGATGCTGATAAAGGCGCCAATTTTAGCATTGCCTAAAACAGAAAAAAAGACTTCATGTTATATAGTGATACTTCATTGAATGGTCTGGGCTGTATTTTGATGCAAGTTAAGAAGGTGATCGCGTATGCATCTTGACAACTAAAAACACATAAACGCAACTATCTGACGCATGATTTAGAACTATCTGCTATAGTTTTTACTCTAAAAATTTAGAGGAATTATCTTTATGGTAAGAAATGTCATATGTTTATTAATTACAAAATTCTTCAATACCTCTTGACCTAAGAGGAGTTAAATCTAAAACAGTGTCGATGGGTTAAACTTCTGAAGGATTATGATTGTATCACCGATTACCACCCGGGCCAAGCTAACATCGTGATCGACGCATTGAGCAGAAGGGCTATAGTGGAGTTGAGGGCGATGCTTGCTCGACTTAATGTTAACCATGATGGCAATTTATTAGCAAAATTGCAAGTCAAGCCAGTATTGTTCGAGCAGATAAAAACAGCACAATTCGATGATGCTAAACTAGCAAGGAAGAGGGATATGGTTCAGAATGGGTCACTGGAAAATTTTAGCATTGATGATTGTGATTGCTTAAGATCCTTTAATCAAATTTGTATCCCCGATGCCGCTAAATTAAAAGGATTATTACTTCACCAAGCCCACAATAGCACTTTTACTTTGCACCCTGTGGGAACAAAAATGTATCATGATTTGAAGGAATTATACTGGTGGCCCGGAATGAAAAGGGAAATGGTTGAGTTTGTGGCTAAATTCCTAACGTGTCAACGGGTTAAGGCTGAACATCAGGTTTCTATTGGACTTCTTCAACCTATTTTGATTCCTGAATGGAAATATGATTGTATAACGATGGATTTTGTAACAGGGTTACCATTGTCTCCAAGCAAGAAAAATGCAATTTGGGTTATAGTTGATTGGCTTACGAAATCGGACCATTTCATTTCTATTAGGATCAATTGGGCACTTCTAAAGCTTGCCAAAGTCTACATTTAGGAAATTGTTAGATTACACGGTATACCTGTATCGATTATTTCTGATTAGGATATGTAATTCACTTTGAGATTTTGGAAACAGTTACATGAATCTCTTGGTATGGGATTTAACTTTAGCACAACTTTTCATCCACAAAGAGGGGGACAATCTGAGCGTGTGATTCAAATTTTAGAAGATATGTTTCGAGCCTGTATAATTGATTTTGAATCAGGTTGGGAACAATTCTTACCTTTGGTCGAATCTGTGTATAACAACAATTTCTAATCAAATATTCAAATGGTTCCGTATGAAGCTTTATATGGGCGTAGATGTGAACGCCTATTTTTTGGTCTAATTTATGTGAAAGAAAAGTGGTGGGCCACGAAAGGATCAAAGAGACAGATGATACAGTTGAATTAATTCAGGATAGGTTGAAAATAGCTTTCGACAAGCAAAAATTATACGCAGATTTGAAATGTCAAGACATCGAGTTTATTGTGGGTGATAAGGTATTTTTGAAGGTTTCATCATGGAAAAAAGTTCTACGATTCGGTCAAAAAGGGAAGCTAAGTCCTCATTTTATCAGACCTTTTGAGATCACCGAAAGAGTAAGGCCTGTTGTGTTTAGACTAGCATTGCTAGTGTAATTGTACAAAATGCATGATGTTTTCCATGTTTCGATGCTCAGGAGATATCGCTCATATCTGTGTCACATTACCTCAACAGATTAAATTGAAATTCAGCCTAATATGTCTTATAAGGAAGAGTCGATCGAAATATTAGCTTATGAGGTGAAGGAGTTATGGAACAAATGCATCCCTTTAGTGAAAGTATTATGACGTAGCCATAGGATTGATGAAGCAAATTGGGAATATGAAAAGATGATGAGATCTCAATACCTCTACCTTTTTTCAAGTAAATTTCAAGGACGAAATTTCTTAAAGGGAGAAGAGTTGTAACAAACCGTAAGACAACAAGGACAGGAAGTGCGATTCTAGAACTCTGATTCTTTGAACCGGACTTATAAATATTTAGATTAAATATTTACAGAGTTGAATTGTAAGTTAATTGAATTTTGAATAGGTAATTTCATTTATGTAGTGCTTAAACTAAGTACAGGGATTAAATCGCATAAGAAGTAAAAGTGTAACTTATAAAAGGATTATAATTTGAAATAAATAGGAATGACTTAAGTGAAAATTAACCATTAAAATGGTTAGTGTCGTTTATGAGGGTAAAGATATGCTTCAATATATGTAAGTTATAAAAAAGAAAAAAAAAAGAAAAATAAAGTATGAAATGGGTAGGGGTGGGTAAAATAGAAATAGATTGTGCCCTTAGACCATAGACAAGGGGGGAGAAAAGCTTGGAGAAAACGTCAGTATTTTCAAAGTTTAAGCTTTAATTGGTATGCTTTAATTAGTCTTTTTTTGTAATTTTTACCTTTTTGGAATCCCGATTCTATAAGCTAGCTGACATATGTATTATTTTTCGGTACTGTTAGAGATTGAGGATGTCACTATTGTTGTACACTTAAAGTGTTAGGGACCGATTTGATAGATTTTTGGGTTAAGTTTGAAAGTTATGTTGGTCCCGATTTTTAGGGATTTTATGGAATAATATACAAAGGTTGTGTATTGTTAATGTGTTCTATTTTTTTAATCCGTAACTGACGTCAATTCGATGCCTTCAAGGAAGGGAAAAGACAAGATCGATGACGAATAGCTCGGTGATCACGGTTGGTGTTTTTATAACCCGATTATTTCAATTATTGTTATTAATTATATATATATACATTTATATCCATATACATATCATTTGGTTGGTAAGTTTATAAGAAGAATTAGTTCTTGAAATAATTGGTGTAATGGTCAAATAAAATTGAAACAAGAGTTGGAAATGATTTCACACATGTTTTTCGGTTTTACCGACCAGCGCAGGGTGCATTTAATGTCGGTTATACTGACCAGTGCTAGGCATACATATTTTTCGATTTTATCGACCAGTGATTGGCACACATATTTTTCATTTCTACTGACTAGCACAGGGTGCATTTATTGTCGATTTTATCGACCAACACTAGGCACAATTTATTAATACGAATTTATCCGTCAGGCACCGAGTGCCAAATTTAGAGTGTTAATTGGAACCATATATATAGCTAAAGTGAGTAATGTTAATGATGAAAATAAAGAGATGGAATGGAAATAGGGATTAAAAATGAGTTTGATGAATGATATTAAATGGAACGTGGATTTGTTGATTACTCCGCAATATAACTTGGTTTCAGATCATAGGAATATTTCTAATCTGTTATCTAGTAAATGGCTCTAGTTTATGTTATGTGTATAGGTTAGGTACTCTTTTGCCAGATTGTCAGTTCAACATCCAATGGCAATCCTGAACTAATTGTTGGTGGTTTGTTTCTTTTTGGTCTTGGCATGTACCTAGATGGTTTAAGGTCTTTTGTTTAGTTATCCCTTTTGTAACGATGTAAGCATGCATATTGATAAATGTATGTGATCATTTTGCAACGTTAAAAATGTGTTGAGGTGTCATTTTGGCATGCTTCTAATGCCCTTGAAACTATCATAAACCATGTGAAATCTATTTTTTTACAGTGGGTTTTACGTAAAATAAGCAGAAATGCTGTCGAATTTTTTTTATAAAAATTTTTACCACTATACTAATATTTCAATAAAGTAAAATAGTAAAATAGGTTGTTATGGCATTTGAAGTTGGTATTTTATATTCGGATCCTCTAATTGAGTCAAATATAAGATGTCACACTGACTTAGGCGAATTTGAACCCATGAAATCGTTTAAAGTAATTCAGTTTGCCAAACTAAATTTCTAACCTCGTGACAGTTGATATCTGAGCTAATGTTTGAAGGCAATGATTTAGATGTCTAAAGGAGTAGAAGAACATGTTGTGCTCATGGAAACCCGTGGGAGGGACAAAAAGCTAGTAGCTCGAGGGATATGTTGTCAGCTTTGGAAGGTAGGGCTACCAACCTTGGGAGCTCCATGAGGGATGTGAGGAAGCCCCTTAAGATAGTCAAGAGACGCGCCGATTAGTTAGACTGATGAAAAATAAATTCAGGGACTATGTAATGAAAAACTCTTAAAGCCAATCGGGATGTGATGAACGAGGCCCTCCATGTTGCCAGGAGTAATCAGACAAAGAAGAATGATACTCTCGAACGCATGGTAATGACTTTGAAGGAACAAGTTGCAAAGCTCAATGGGGAGCTTACTATCTGTAAAGCTACTCCTAAGTAGCGCAATGAGATGTTGGCTTCGACTCTTAAGTAGCGTAACATGGATGTTCCCAAACTAAAAAAGTTTAAGGGGATACGGTTTGTAAGGGATGTGAACAATTTCCTTTAGTGGATGGAATAGTACTTCTGTGTGATGGACATCGAGGATGATGCCACTAAGGTAAACACTGCTGTATTTTATTTTACTAATGTCATTCTCTTATAATGGTGTCATAGGTTCACAGATGAGAAACGAGATGGGACTGATATTGAAACTTGGGAGGAGTTTCAGAAAGAACTGAAAAAGCAGTTTTACCCACAATATGTCAAGAATGAGACTCGAGCTGACGCGATTTTCTGAGCTTGGATGTTCGAAAAGTAGCTCAATGTGAAGAATCATCTTGAAAGGGTTCAAACGGTGGAAACCTTAACCCGGAGTACTTGAATTCTTTAAAGAACTGTAGTTATATTAAAACTAAGACCCACTTAAACTTGACAGAATACTCGAACCTTGGTGTATTGAAGTCACCACACATCGGGATGGAAAAATAGAGTGATAAGACAATTTTGAATGCCACAAACTTAGAAAGTTTGGTAAGTTCGAAAATAGTTCAATGAAGTACCTTAAATAAAATTTTCTCACAAAAAAGTCTGATTTTTAAATTCAAGCAAAAGTCCATTACAAATGTTTAAATTCTAATTTATATAAACCTAGAGGTGACCTTTCACATTCGGCACCATTACTAGCAATTAACACATTCAGCTATTGCAATTAAATTGAGTCCATAACTTATGGTGAATAATTGAAAAGGCATGTCTTTTCACTTGACCATGTGTAGTTGAAAGGTTATGTCTCTTCACTATTCCATGTGTAGCTTAAAAGTCATCTTCTTCATGAATGCTTAATGCTCCTTTATTGTGTTAGTTATGGCCTCTTCATTTTCCCCTAAATCGAATGCTTGTGTTTTCCTCCCTTTAATTGACGTCATAAATAAGCTTTAAGTGCACCAAAAACCGAACAGAATTTGAAGAGTCTTCTTTGGTCCTTTGAATAGTCACTTAAACAAGAATAAATTAATATTTAAACATTTGCAATCTGTTCAAATTCTTATTCAACCTAAAACAACCTATTTATAATGGAAATAAACACACTATAACTTATACATTAAAAAGTAACCGCCAAAATAAATGACACACTTCACAAACTTATGAAATTAATTCATACTTAAACATAATTAACAAGTAAGATGCTTAAATGCATGGTTTAGTTAAGATGAAAACTAAATGAACAAATGAGTTACATAATGCATGACATAATTTAAAACACAACCTTTATTAGCATATAAGTTATGTAATGCTTGACATAGTTAAATAGATAACACATAATGCAAGTCATAATTTAAAGATGCAGATTAATAATGGGAATTGGAAGCCCAACAACAATCCTAAGGGGCTAGTGAAATGCTTCCTTTGTGATGGTCCACATATGGTGATGGTTTGTACAAAGAAATCTACGCTTTCTGCCATTGAAGGGGATGATGAGCCAGACAAAACAACGATGAGACTTGGTTCAATGTGCATTCTGTCGAAGCCAAGAATGTCAAAGAGAATAAAAAAAAGCTAGTGAAGTGTTTCATATGTTGTGGTCTGCATAGGATGCAAGATTATCCAAAGTGATCCAAAATGTTCGTGATCAGTAAAGAGAATGAAGTGGAGCCCATTGAGAGTGAGGCTTTATAGCTTGGGTCGATGATACTCAATTTTGCTAAGGTGAAGAGGAACCGCAAATAAAAAAGGTTGACGTATGTGGACATCAACATCACAGAGTGAAGAAGGAGTGCTCTTGTTGATACTGGATGAGTAGTTGAAGTGCAATATGTCATCAATAAAACTTCAAGTTCAATGTTAAATAATCTAATATGCATTGCAATATGGTGGAAATATTGGATGAATATTTGCTAAACCTAATAAATGTAAAATAAACAATAGGCCGAATCAAATTATTTAATTAACATTTTCAAATTTTACATCTTACATATCTAAATATTATAATTACGGTGTTCTAACCATAAACCCTAAGCTTGTACAAGGTCTTGAGGCATGACCTCTTTTACCTACACTAGTATAGATTCTATAAAATCTTTCGGTAATTCGTTAAGGACCAAATTTATCATCCAATGAATTCCTAGAGTTTCCGAAATGGTTTTACGAATGTTATTGCCCGTAAAAAGCTGGACAATTCACTTTGTACCTTCCAGTGCAATACTCTTGCAAAATATTTAATCAACATTTCATACCATAATCTATCTAACCTAACTTCATTCTCTACATAAATAAATGTTCCCCGTAAAAAAATATATATTTATGTATTTCTAGCCTAAGACCAATATAACACATCCAAATTAGATTTTGCATTATGCGATTAATAGCAATTATGTGTGCAATAACACAAGTGTTGTTAGTATTCATTCTATAATTCTTTAATTACACCTCAAGAATAGCCATCTTTTCTCTTTGCTCTTGATTCCTAACACATCTTAGAGTACGATAAGCCCTAGCCATTGCACTGAGTATATCCGAAGATACTATTACAATTATCACTTACGTATGTCATTTACTTGATAATTATTAACTACTCTTACATTAACCGTTTCACTATAATTATCAACAATATACATTCACATACTTGTTTAAAAATTATTTAATTTTGAAACATAATTGCAAACTCAAACATATATATTTGTTTTAAACATAATGTGATAATATATTTTTATTTTGCTAACCTAACTTTATTGTATTATAAATTGGATTAATTTTGAATTTAAAAGTGGGGTGGTTTTGTGTGTGTGTGTGTGTGTGTTTTTGGATTTTAAGGGTTTATATAGTAGGGTTTTTAAAGATTGTATGGTCTTGTCGAGTAAAAAATCTTTGCCTAAATCAGCACAAATTGGATGGATTTGGGCAAAAATTCCTGCCTAAATCAGCACTATTCGACCTGATTTAGCAAGATTCTCTACGATTATCTATGCTTCAACAATGGATTGCAAAACAGGCTCAAATAGACTTGGTTTATGAGGATTTGAGCTTCTGCCTAGATCACCACAAACCAAGCCAATTTAAGGCTACAGTTCACCGATCAAAACATATCATTTAGGTGAAAAATTCAACCCAATATATGGAATATAAAAAATAATGGTTTCTCCAGTCACGTGGCACTGATCTTTTGAGGCGTCACTTCATGCGTGCTAGCTAAGTCTTTTACGTGGCAACAATTAACTAGATGGAATCCTTTGCTTTGATTATTGACCTTTTTCTCTTTAAGGTGGCTTATGACTCTAGGCCCTAGGGTTCTACTTCCACGTTTGCCGTAGGCAGATAAAAATACAAATATTTCTCTACATGTGTTATTTGGGTTTTCAAGTATTTAACAAAGAAACTACGTCCTTTTTTGCAATCATTTTTAACTTCTCGCTCTTTTTTACATCTTTTTTTTATTAAAATAAAAAAATATCATATTTAACAAAGATTATATATTTTAATATTTGAGGATAATAATGTTTAATTTAGATTTTAAAATTAGTTAAATAAAATTCATAATTAGATAATAATATTAACCATTAACTTTCATCAAATTAACCTTAAAATTTGAAATAAATCACATCAATGAAACTAACATAAAATCAAAAAATTCACAATTAATACTAAATTATACACCTTTAACAAATAATTTCAATGGCGATATATAAGAAGGGATTGTAGTGGATTAATGGTGTGTTTAGTATTGCTTCTAAGAAACACTATTGGAACAAAAGTATTCCTAAACAAACTGTTTTTTAAAGAAAAATATTTCTCCCAAATTAAAAATTGACCCAAAATCACTTTTTTTTTAGTTAAAAATTTTAACTTCTCTCCAAATATTTTTTTTTCAAAAGCATTTTAAGAACATTTCTAAACTAATCTGCTTTGATTATTGTATGCGTTCCAATTCAAAGAGTAATAATTTTAGGACATTAAAACTTTACCAAAGATCTAAATTTTAAGTAATAAAAATATATGAAACTAATTAATTAAAGTATATTGGCATTTAAAAAATAAAAATAAAATTTCTGAATCTATAAAATCTTGTTGTGAGTTCCAAAAAAGGGAGTGGGAAATTAGGTAAGTGTTAAAATTGGGGCAAATAACCAATAAAAGCCCATTTATTTTTAAAATTATCGAAATGGGCCAGGTTCTAAATTAATTACTGAAATGAACCATTTTCCCCAAAAACTCGTCCACGTCAGTGCGTTGTCAGGGGATAAAACAGAAAAACGCTTCCTTAAAAAAACGCTTTGTCCATGTGGACAAAAAACGCTCCCTCAAGGAAGCGCTTTGTCCACGTGGACAAAAAATGCTTCCTCAAGGAAGCACTTTGTCCACGTGGACAGAAAACGCTTCCTTGAGGGAGCGCTTTGTGTCCACGTGGATAGGATTTAGGGTTTTTTGCAATTAGAGTTAGAGCTTTGGGGTTTTTGAGTTTTTAAATTTTAGGGATTTAAGGAAAAAATTAAATAAATAAGAGTTTAAGGTTTAAGGTTTCTTAATTAAATTAATTATAAATTTTAAAAAATTAGAAATTATTTATTAAGTCTAACTTTATTTAAATATAGTTAAATATTAATTACAATTATTATATTTTTCTCGAATTTTGAATTTAAACTTCTACAGTTTAAAAATATATTAAATATTAAAATATTAAAATTTATGTTAAATTCCATTAAATAAAGTTATTAATACTTATTTATAAATCATTCACTAACAATCAATAAAATATTTACCCATGATCTTAATACCTTAATTAAGGAATTATTATCCTAAAATATTCTATTATTAATATGATTGTATTATATTAAATTTCATGTATGTTTTTGCATATTATATTATATTAATATTTTTAATTTATTATAAATTTAAAATTACAACAAAAGATAAATTTAATATATATATATATATATATATATATATATAAACTTTTAACTCTTTTTTGTTTTCATTAAAAAACTCTTTTTCTATTTTAAAATTTGAAAATAAAAAATTCATTATATATATTTTATTTTTAATTTATTATTAAAAATTCTTTTAATAAATTTAATTTTTACTAAAATATTTAATTTTATTAGTTTATTTTTTAGAAGAAGTTTAAAATATATAACGAATAACAACTAGTTTTATTTGATTTTTCCTTAAAACCCTAAATACTAAACCCCAATCTAATTTTTTAAAATTTATAATTAATTTACTCAAGTAACCCCAAGCCCTAATTTATTTGATTTTTTCTTTAAAACCCTAAACACTAAACCCTAATCTAATTTTTAAAATTTATAATTAATATACTCAAGTAACCCTAAACCCTAATTTATTTAATTTTTTCCTTAAAAACCTTAAACACTAAACCCTAATCTAATTTTTTAAAATTTATAATTAATTTAATTAAGGAACCCTAAACCCTTATTTATTTAATTTTTTCCTTAAAACCCTAAAGTCTAAAAATTTAAAAATCTCAAAATCCTAACTCTAATTGCAAAAAACCCTAAATCCTAAAAGTGGAGAAAGCGCTTCCTTGAGGAAACATTTTCCTGCTCTATCCCTTGGTAACACACTGACGTGGAGGCGTTTTTGGGAGAAATAGTCCATTTCAATAATTAATTCAGAACTTGGCCCATTTCGATAATTTTAAAAATAAAAGGCTTTTATTAGTATTTGCCCTTAAAATTGCAAAAAGAGGACGGTACACTAAAATATTTCTCCAAAACAAGAGCTTTAGTGCGCACCATCCGGTCCACGTCATCGTATAACACGTGTCAATTGCTAGGTTATCGAAAGCTCAGATATTCTGATCAGATCTTTGACATGTGGTCCCTCACGTGTCCTAATCTTCTCTGTTACGTAGACACTTTCATTGTACAACTGTCAGTATTTTATAAAATATATTAAAAGTAATTTTACCTTTGCTACTCTAGGACCACATGGGTGTCAGTCTGTCAGATAACCAAGGTTCATTTTTATCTGTACGTGTCGTAAAAGCATTGGCTAGAGTGTTCAACATCACTCAGGAGGAAGTTACACGTGGCATATTATCAACCAATGTGCTCAAATGGACGGTGCCTGATTACCTTCATGCAATTCAGATAAATCGACGTCACACCAACTGTACGTGTCGGGTACCGCTTTGCCCGGAGGTGACGGGCAGTCTACCCGTAGTTTTGGTGTGGCCCCCAGGTGAAGTTAGAGCTCTCAGTACAAAAACTTCCATCCTGCTTCAATCTGAAAAGAAGGGGGGAAAAAACTTGTTCGTCAGTGAAAAACAGTTGATTTTCTTTTTTTCTTCTTTATAAAGAACTAGTAATCAAATCGAATGGCGGGAATATGCTGTGAAGTTGTTGGAGAAAGTGAAGCAGCGGCTCCGGTTGAACCAACTTCAAGAGCTTCTCGTCGCCGGAGAATGGAGCTTCTACCGTTTAAATTAGTGGCCGAAGCTGCTGTTCTACCGCCGTTAGAGAACGGCCGGAAACGTCAAAAGCTCGATCTCGTTCGCCCGACTTCTCGTGATTGTGATAACGCTGTTCAAAACTCGGATACTGATAAGCTTGAGAAAGATCAAGAACTTAATGGAAGTCTAAATTTTAATGGAGCAGTAAAATCAGGAGCCGTAGAAGAAGAAAAGGAATCGCCGAAGTTCGGCATGACATCCGTTTGCGGAAGGCGACGAGATATGGAAGACGCCGTTTCGATTCACCCTTCGTTTTGCAAACAAAGCCGGCAAGTTCAAATGTCGTCGGATGTTCACTTTTACGGCGTCTTCGACGGCCATGGCTGCTCTCATGTACTAAAAAATTCAAAATAATTCTTAAATTTAAGTTTTTTACTGAGAATTTTTTCAGTTTTAGCTGACTTCCGTTTTTTACTTTTATAGGTTGCTATGAAGTGTAAAGATCGATTTCATGAGATATTGAAAGAAGAAATCGAAGCGTGCGGCGGACAGAAGGCGGTGGAGTGGAAGGGGACGATGGAGAGGAGCTTTGAGAGGATGGATGAGGAAGTTCAAAAATGGACGCTGGACGCTAAGGAGCGTTCAAGTTGCCGATGCGAACTTCAAACTCCACAGTGCGACGCCGTTGGCTCCACCGCAGTGGTTGCTGTCGTTACGCCTGATGAGATCATCGTTGCTAACTGTGGTGATTCGCGCGCTGTTTTATGCCGGAACGGCGTCGCTTTACCTCTTTCCGACGATCACAAGGTGAGGATTTTACTTTCTATATATAAATTTCACTGAAATTTAAGAAAACAGAAGATTTATTCATTTATTTATTTTATTTCAGCCGGACCGACCCGACGAAATGCTCCGAATCCAAGAAGCCGGTGGCCGAGTAATTTACTGGGATGGTCCTCGTGTTCTTGGCGTGTTAGCCATGTCCAGAGCAATTGGTAAGCTTTTATCGTTAGAAAAAACACTTTTTGTTTTTTAAATTTTGTATTCTACAAAATTTAAATTTAATAAATTTATTTTTATATTTCAGGGGATAATTATTTAAAACCCTTTGTTATATCGGAACCTGAGGTGACAATAACGAAGAGAAAAAGGGAAGAGGAGTGTTTGATATTAGCGAGCGATGGGTTATGGGATGTGGTACCAAATGATACAGCATGTGGAGTTGCGCGTATGTGTTTACGCGCTGAAAAATCGGTGTCACCGAGTAGTGAAGCGGCTGTGAAGGGTGGCACAGCCGAGAGTTCCGACAAGGCCTGTTGGGATGCTTCAATTTTATTAACAAAATTGGCCTTGGCCAGGCACAGTACGGATAATGTTAGCGTTGTTGTGGTTGATTTGAAGAAAAATCAGCCGCTGTGATGAAAATAAATATAATTATTATCCTGAAAATATATTGTATTTTTTAATTGCAAGATGTAAAGTTTAATCGAAATTCGAAGAAAAGAAGAAATGGGTGTGAAGTTTTTCATATTTTCTTAATTTTGTGACTAAAAATATCTAATTAAATTGATGTATTACTAATCAAGTTGCATGTTTTCTTAAAACGAAATTAACCCTGGTTTGTAATAGATATGAATCATGTTTGACCAGTCAAGATTTGGGTTTCATAATGCAATTTCCCCATCTGGTTATTCTATAAATTGTCCATATGAATCCCGAATAAAATACTGAAATTGATAAATGATATTATTTTATTAATAAGATATAAAGATGTTAATTACAAAAAAAAATAAGAGAGATACAAAATAATAAAATAAACAATAACAGTAGGCCAAAATGCAATATATAGAGATTTTGTAGAAATTTCCTTTTCCTCCTTTATCTTGCTTTGATCTTCATATAAGTTCTTTTACATCTCTATCTTTTGCTGCAAATTATCAATATTTTTTTGTACAGTTTCAATTTTGATTTCTTTTTGAAAATCTGGAATAAATTTTATATAAAGTTAGATACCTAGTAAAAAGGTAAAACGAAAAAAAACATGGAGTTATGTTTTTTTATACAAAACAATTTATGTAATAACTAAATTAATTTTAAAAATAAAACAAAAACAATTAATTAAAAATAACAATGGAAACAATAAAAATGCTACCTTTAATTCTCGATTGTGTGATCAAGATTTCTTCTTTGCCCACGTACTTAGCGTTATATATGAAAAAATTCTGAAATTTTTGGTAACATAGGAGCATGTAAATTAATTCGGAATATTGAAATTTGTAAGCAACATAATTGATTAGTCAATAGCATTAATTTCGGAGAAATTAAATGAATATGAAAATGATTACAGTCCAATATATATATTTTGAATAATCTCATTATAAGTTGTGGTCATACATGTTATTCTTAACATAATATCTATAACTATTTATAATCCGTCCTCCTCAACCAATAAATAGAAGGATGATGTGCTTCATTATATTCAAATGTATATCCTCCTGCATTGACAACAATATTTATACTAATCGAGTTAGAACTCAATCGACTAGTCAAATATATATAATTGATTAGTCAACAATGGACAAATTAATAAAAATTACGAAATAACATATTAATGGAAGGTAACTATTATGCTTTGAAATCTTTCCTTTGCTTTCATGAGCCAAAAAAAAAAGACCTTTGGAATATAAGAGAGTCACAATTCAGATAGATAATTTATAGGTGGTTAAAGTTTTGTCCATGAAGGAGTCGGTAGACTAACTCAAGTATTACCTTGCTCAGAAGAATTCAACGAATTATAAATTCTAAAGGATACTGAATTATTTTAGTTATGTTTTGATAGTGGCATCATTTCTTTTAGATTAAATACATAAAAAATTTAATTAAAACAATAATTCAACCACTCAAACTTTATTCTCATAATATTTAATACTAAACCCTTAATAAATAAGACTCATAGTAAAAACCATTTGTAGAAAAGTTGTTGTAGTATTTTAAAAAAGTCAAAAGCTAAGGTCCATTGCAGTGCGTGAAAGGACAGATATAGAAGAGAAGAGAAGAGAAGTGAGTTTATAGGGTAGGATTCCATCTCCACCCATGATCCGATTTGATTCGGCTCACAAACACCCGTATCCAATTGGGATACAACACCTGGAATTTAGGTCTCTGAACCCATCACTATCTTCACCGCTGGCTTAGATTTTGTTAGATTTTATGATGTTGACTCCTCTCCGCTTTTATTTCCCCTTTTCTTATTTTCTCCCCAATCACAATGTCTTACCTTCTAATACTTTTGACTTTGATTCACGGACGTTGGTCACCTTTCTTTTCTTATTATTTTGATTTTAAAATCATATATAATAAATTCAAAAATACTTTTTTATAAAATTCTAAAATTTTAAAACTCAATAACATATAAACATTGAAAATTAAAATTTTCAAGAAAAGAAAAAACAACTTAAATTGTTTTGGATTTAAATATATTGTTTTAAATTTCTAGAGCTTAAAGTTTTTAAAATAAATAAAATTTATAAAAAAATTTCTAGAATGTATATCCTTGAAAATTGAAGTTCTTTTTTTTGTATTTTAAAAAATACTTAAATACCCTTTTAAGATTTTTATAAAATTTCTCCATTTTATATATTAATTTGACTCTTTAAAATTTATTTATATATTTAAATTTTGATTCTAAAATTTTAAATATATATTATACATTATTTTAATATTTTAATCAATATAATATAATGTTTAAAAAACACATGACAATTCTAATAACACCACATCGTTGAGTCAAAGTCAAAACATTTTTTATTTTAAATTTAATGCTTTTAATTAAATAAACTAATTTTCATGTGACATATTATGAATGTCACGTGATACATACATGATTAGCATCACATGACGGGTAATGAAGTGATAATTTAAGTAGCAAAATGAAAAAGAAAATCTATTTGCGGATTTTTAAAATTACCAAATTGGCTTTTAACTAACGGTAAATCGAATAATGGGTTTTAACTTTTTTACCCACAATCAGATAAGAATTATGATTCTCTAAATACATCATTATTTAAAAAAAGAAAAAAGAAAAACTGAACAGTCACATTGGAGTCTAAATAATGCTCCTACTGCCTAGAGAAAAATAAAATGCACCTACAATGACCGTATATGTTACAATTAAGTTAGAAAAGTGTCTACCTTTCACCCCAGGACATCATCCTTGTCTGTAGCACACAGCACACCAATTATAAGCATCCCCCCGTTCCATGACTTGCATCCTTCAATCCTCTTATCTGCAGTTCAAATTTCGATACACAAGCTTCTTTCTTTCGCTTGCAAATGACTGCGCTTCTCGAATTATCTTTCCAATTTGCATTACTAAACATCACACATAATACTTAAAGTTCCAATTTGTTCAACCATGACGCTTGTCACATGTCAAGATCCTGTAACTTGCATGAGGACCTTCGGATGTATCACGTAGAGTTGGCCGCCAACCCATGGCTTTTGCAATGTCTTCAAGTTCATCCATAACATCCAGAGAATCACGTATGTATACACGTCCACCAGGTCTCAATATCCGGTCCATTTCAAGCATGATTGTAGACATATTGCACCTGATATACAAGTACAAATAATTAAATTACAAATAAACTGAACCATAACTAATGAACTTCCAAATCCCAGTGGTGACGCCCCTATCAGATACCACCTTCCTTTCTTGCTATAAAATAACCATTTTACGGACCTTGAATATTCATTTCAACAATGAATTTCACCATTTAAGGTGCCAAATCAAATCTTCTGTTTTAAAGCAAAAATCAATGTCCCGACATGACCCGAACTTCAATAATCAGATAGCAGAGGAAAACTAGACCAATTTCAAGGTATTAAGGTGTACCTTTTCCTCTCAATTGAGAAGAGGCCTGCTGCATGCAAAAAATCATAGGTCCTTGGGTATGTATCAAATGGTTCACACCTGGTAAATCAGACAAGATTTAGCAAATAACTCGGTTGAAGCAATAAAAACAAACACAGCATACTCTTCGGTTTAGACAAAACCTAAATCATATTCCTATAGGATGAGAGTGACGAAACAAATATTAAGCGTACAACATTTTGAAACAAGGAAATGGTTAAAGCAATGTAATCCAGAAACATGAAAGAGGTAAAAGCTGGAAGGGAAGGGTTTATTTGAGGTGTAGATAACTTTACTTGGATCCTAAGCAATGAGTTTTTTTCTTTTCGGCCATGAGATCGTAAGTAATGATTAAAAATCATCAATGAAAGTGCATCCGTTACTATACAATAAACTACAGAGTTTCCTGATTGGAATTATGGTAAAGAAAAAGTACCAGTCATGCATGACCCCTATTAATCCACGATCATAAATAACAGGCAAGGTATTGGGCCCACTAATAGGGACCACGTTTAGAACCCAAGCATCAAGTTGATTCTCAATTATCGCGGCCGCAAATCTGCACAATATATAAATCACAGATTTGAGAAATGCTGAAGCAAGTATATGCCTGTAGTACAGTCCAAGACTAGGTTTAAAGAATACCCTCCAAAGCTAGCTCTCATGTCCAATACATTTCTCAGTTGAAATTTCTTCCAATGAAGAGCACGGACATAGCTATCCACTATTTCATTCCAGTATTTTGATTCTGCCATGAAGAGCTCTTTTCTGGCTATATATGAATCTATTTGTATGCTCTGCAGCCTGTCAGGTGGAATTTGCAGACGAGCAGGCCAAGGAGCAACATTTGCACCATATCCATTCTCAGGAAGTCGACTAATGCAGGCCTTCAGGTCAACATACCTGAGAGATTATGCAAATATCTTGTAACTAACTTAAAACTACTCAGACAAGTAAAATAAAAAGGCCTAATTAAGTTATAGGTTCAGAATACATTTAAAATTAATCCAGGGAGCCTCAGGACGTTATAACTATATACAAATGAAATTGACAAATATTAACTGATGAAAGGCATCAGAAACAAAACCACCTTTCTAAGCATCTCATTATGCATCGTTTTTCAAATAAAAGGCAGAGTGGTGAACATACCAAACATTATCTGGGTCATCATCTTGATCACACAAAGGAGGACTAGTCCCGGCTTCACGGCTTAAATAACAACTGTTGTCCAAGGGCTTCTGCCATATAGCAATATATCCCTCCTTCTTTACAAGATTCCAGCAGAGGCGAGTAGTAAGGTTAAGCATCTCTGAAAGTACAGAAAATCTAATATGTAATTCCGTACAAGCTGCTAACAGCATGTTTAATCAAAAGAACACAGGCCATGAAGAAATGCTCGACCAGGATAAAGTATGTTTGATTTAAAGTTGAACTTTCTAGTACACATGAGTATACAGTTATCACATTTCTTCGCATGATTATCATGAATTCTAGGTCCAGAATTTATACCTTCCCACCGTTCCTCAAGGGCTTCTTCATGCTTGTAAACTGGCTGGGCAGCCCAAGCAAAATATCCACCAGCCCTGAGCATTCTATTGACCTCAAGAAGCAAAATTCCATCTTCATTATACAGCATAAGAATGGAAGGATGCATTAGAATGTATCCCAGAATTCAACTTTATAACAGTAAAAGAAGAAAACATGACAAAAAACTATCCTAGAGACATCTAAAGAAACATAATAGCATTTTCTGCAACATACACAAGAAGGGGTAAATGTGGATTTTTGTTTAAGAAATGGTAGAAGAAGATGGTAAACTTATTGGCAAAGAGATGGAAATTGGTATCGCAGGAATTCCTCACTGGAAAAGTGAAAAA
The DNA here is from genome assembly GCF_025698545.1 of Gossypium raimondii. Classification (NCBI taxonomy): domain Eukaryota; kingdom Viridiplantae; phylum Streptophyta; class Magnoliopsida; order Malvales; family Malvaceae; genus Gossypium; species Gossypium raimondii. The sequence continues at coordinate 39,869,184 of NC_068568.1, read as the reverse complement.
GAGACCAGATAGAATGAGCATATACAGGAGATGAAAATTCAAATGGTACTGAAATTATTAGTATTTCCCTTTTCCTTGCTGCTAGAAAATCACTAGATAAGACTGGAGCAAAAAGTTTTACCATCACGAGTCCAATTGATACGACATCTAGAACAATGTATCAAATCAAAGGCTTGACTTGGGTACAACAAACGGCGAGTTGCAAATGCGGCTGCCATTGCAGGCACTCCACGCTCAAGTGCAAATTGAATCTGGTTTTCATGGACATCTTTGGGAGCAATAGACATGGTTATAACATTCCGTGACATCAAATAGGCACCAAAACTTGCCACACCACATCCAACATCCAGAACAACCCGAATATGATGTCCAAATGTAATATCAGGGACCACCTGGATATACAGATTAGAATTTGATAATCAGAAACAAAATCAACAGACCAAATTTCTTGGAGTTTAACATGCATTTAAAATTTTAATAACAACCTTAGAAATCTGATTCAGGTATTGATCTGCCCCATGTATGAACTGTGTGCCACCTCCAGGAAACTTGAATTTATCCTTCCCTTTTCTAGAAATCCAATTTTGGCCACCTTTGTCTTCTACTAGACGTGTATGAGGAACATTGTTGAACCATACCTATCCATCAAAACAGTATACCCCTATTAGACAACCAGGTTGGCTACAAATTAGAGAAGCAATAAACCAATCAAACAGTAACAATACTACTTTAAAAGAAACCTTCAAGTAACAAAAAATACTTCCAAAAGCACAAAACGAGGGTTAAAAGGAAAAAGGAAGATACTCAAAATATATTTTCCTCTAATCCCTGGGCAACAAAAGGTGAAAAGAAAGCAAAACCACCAAAACGTAATAAAAAGTTCATCTCTATTTCTATTTCTCAGCTTCTCACCAACTGAACTTAAGTCCAACCAATGAACCTTCAATATCTGATACGAACCCAAGAGGGGGTAAACTCATTTAAGTTCAAGTTTGTAACATCAGCCAACTTGTGATGAAATTTTAGATAGAATATGAGCATTTTTTGGATTGAGTTGTCTTCTTATGGGTCAGAGAACTGTCTCTTAGCTTCACAACGCACTCTGAAACACATCAATCTGAGTTTAAGAGCTCAACTTATGGTCATTTTAATGAAGTGTACCAACAAGAAATTTTTGGAAGAATTTAATACAATTTTTTTTAGTTGAAGGCTTTGGATCAGTACTTAAATCATATTGGGTAACTTGGGAGCCCACTTTGGAAGTTAAATTCGACCTCAATGAGCCCAAAAAGTAATCGTCAATAGGAAGTTCACTTCGCCATGAAAAAGAGCAAGTGTTTCAGTTGAAATATAACATAGAAGGAAGATTGAACAAGGACTTTACTTGACCAGTCATTAGAGTTCTTAAGAGAATTAAAGTCTTATTTATAAATGTAACGTTTACATCATTCTTTAATTTTGATTGGTTAGAACACTAGGAGTTTAAAGTAATTCTAGTGGTTAGGAAGAGCTTTATTTACATATTTATTAGATTTTTAATTTGGAATAATTATTTCTTTTAAACTCTTATAACTTGGCCCATAAATAGCAACATCCAATAGATTATAATTTTCCTTAGTGAAATTTTGTTCTTTCCTGTGAGATGCAAATAGCATTTTGAGAGTTCAAGTGATTTGACTCTTGTTTTCTTTTAAAGTTTGTTACTTCCCAAGATTTTTAGATTCGTAAAGTTTTCATCCTTCAAAGCTTGATTATTGATGAGTTTTTTTTTTTCAAGAAAAGATCTTTGAAAGCTTTTACCGCTAAAATTGCTTTCAAAACCTAAAATGCACTAATCTTCTTCATTCTTCTTTCTTTTGGAACAATTGTATAGAGTTTCTTTAAGTTTGGAACATCATCCATAGTGCAACTGAGTTGAGTTGTCTCATTATGGATCAAATAACTGTCTCTTAGCTTCATAATGCACTTTGAAATACGATAATCAGAGTCCAGGGGCCCAAGTTATAGCCGTTTTAATAAAGATTGTGCAAGCAGAAATTTCTGGACAAATTCAATACAGGTTTTTTGAGTTGAAGGCTTGGGATCAGTACTTAAATCATATCGAGCAGCTTGGGAGCCCACATTGCAAGTCAAATTTAACCTTAATGAACCCAAAGAATAGTCACCCATAGGAGGCTTACTTAGACATGAAGAAAACAAGAGTTTCAGTTGAAATATAACATAGAAGATTGGAAAAGGACTTTATTTGGTCAATCATTAGAGAGCTTTTATGAGAATTAAAGTCTCATTTTTAAGGGGGCGTAGGAATGTAACATAGGATTATGAGAATGTTAAATTACAAAGTGGAATACCCAGTATGTTACATTACCTTGTTTTGTTCATTAGGCTAGAGGTTCGGTTGGCGAGATGTAAGAGTACTTAGAAGTAAATTTTACTAGATTTATAGAATTTAATTTTTTAAAACAAGCTTAGTTCCTTTAATATTTTTTTGTCTCAATTTCTATAAAATTAAAACAAATTATTATAGTTCTTATTGTTTTATTACAATTTATATATCAATAAGTAACTAACTCACGTTGAAATAAATTTATAAGTCATAACTATAATCATAATTAATATACTAATAAATTAATCATTAAAGTAAATATAATAATTATAATTTTAAAATATGACATCTAGAACTTTTTGTTTTAATTAGACTTAAATTTTATTTAGGAAGAGGACTAAACTGATTAAAATAACAAAAGCAAAGGGTAACTTGCTTCAAATTTTAAGATTTTGGAATTTCGCATCAATGCAGTCCTAAAACACACACATAAGTTAAGCTTGTCTACAGTTTTTCATTCTACTATGTTTTCTATAAAGATCTAAAGATGCCAAATCCATTTTAGTACTTTAACTTTAAGGCATGTAATCTTACACTAAACGCAAACTCTCGTCCAACTAAACTACAAACCATTTAATTTCTCCTTCCTAACCACTTCCGAAACAGCCAGTTGGCTCTAATTATCAACTCATGACTCAATCACACAAGCTCAGTTCGATATTCTACATTCTATTTAATTTGCACTTTCTAAACACCCAAAAACAGAAAAAAGCCAACTCAGACACTGTTGATTCTAATTTTTCCACTAGTGACTCCAACTGAGCCCCATATTCTCCATGTTAAGCTTAAGTATTCACCGAGCTCAGACCCAGTAGTTAAATAATCTAGAAAAAAATTACATCAATAATTCGCTATTCTATTTACTTTTAACATGTATTTTTCAAAATTAAATAGAATTATTTACCTCATCGCGGCTCCTAGGCCAGGGGATCGGAGGGCGATATCCTTTTGGAGCTGGAACCAAGCAATTCAATCCTTTCCCTTTCTCCGGGCAATGCCGTTCAAATCTCTCCCCTCTCTCCGTCGATTTAAGCCTCTTAATCGCTTCCACGTTATCCAAACACGGTATATACTCTCTCATATTTTCTCCGCAAAACCCAAACTTCTTCACCCTAAAGGTAGACCTAACATCCTCTTTACCCGTTTCCGCCTCAATCTCCGCTCCGTTATCCCAATTCTCCACCAAATCCGTATCAAACTCCCCGATCTCAAACTTATCCGACATTGTACCATTCTCATCTACGATCCCGTAAATCTTGAACTCTGGAGGTGGAGGCGGAGCTTTCAAAGACCCCGACGCCCACTTTCCTTCGCTTTTAGCTGAACGAGGAGGTTCCGGAGTGTCAATGAGAGCGGAGACATTGAATTCTTTATTGAGATTAGGAGAAAGAGCGATGGAAGGTGAATACGACGTCGTTCCAGAAGGGGATTGGCGGGAGAAGAAGATAAGTTGGCGGGAACCGTCGGACCAGTGTTTGCCTAAGTAAAAGGAAGCGACGGAAATAAAAATAAAGGCCGCGAATTTGATCGACGTTTGGCTTTTGAGGGAATCGACATGGCCGAGAAGTTTCATGGTTGAGAAACGCTTCAAAACGACGGCGAATGGCGGAGATCCGGTGTGCCGTTTTCTGAATCAGTGGCTTGAAGTACCGACTTTCTTTAAAAATTTCCCAAAGCTGGAAATTCGATTGATTTGTGTTTTGCTAGCGTCACTTGTCGGTGAACGAAAATTTATTTTAAATTTGATTTAATATAATAACTAAGTTTAAATCCATGTTATACATCTCATACTCAACTCAAATGTGTTTTGACAATCAACGCAATTAGCACGACTCAAATACAAGTTATTAGACATCACATGTAATTTCATTATCGATGAAATTTTAAAATTTACAATTCTTTAAATTTTAATTTCTTTTAAAATATAGTTGTGCTGAAAAAAATTATGATAATTTTATGTATTCTTAAATCAAATAAGAAATAGACCTATTAAAGGAAGTATTGAGTAAAGTTTTGTTTAATTAAAGTGGATCAAATCTAACTATATAGATATTAATTAGTTTTTATATATATAATCCACGAGTTAATTGTGTATTAATTAATATATATTATATTATTTATTAAAATTTGTAACAATATGATTGAGGAAGTAAAAACAGTTTAATATAAATGTTATATTTTTAGAATCATAATAATTTGTATTTTGATCAATATAAATTGGGATAATGGCAAAAAATACACTTGTACTTTAACAAAATTTTCATTGCGGTTCCTCTACTTTTAATTTGTCCAATGTGATACTTGAATTTTAATTCTTGTCTATCAATCTAGTACCTTCGTCTAACGATCTTAATTCCTAACAGAAGTTTACATGTGGGCTAATTATATACTACCACGTGTGTAACATGCCTTACCCGAGTGAACTCAAGTAACGAATGTTATATTGAACATTGAACATACATTTATGATTTCAAACACTTTTAAATTAAACTTTTAATAGTGAATTCAAGACCTTTTTACACTTTTAGGAATATAACTAGACTATTAATAAAGATTAATTGCATATAAAATTTGTTTCAAGTCTTATTTAATTGGAATAAAAAATTTCAACTACAAGTCTATATGTCTTGAGACCAAGGCCTACATGTCTTGAGACATTGCCATAACACTGTAGAAGTTTAGCTTCAATGTTGTCCTATCTCGACACAAAGTCCTTTATGTCTTGAGATATGGCTCGATAACTGTAGATTTTTACCTTCGAAGTTTGTACGTCTTGAGACACACTTCACATGCTTCAAGACCTAGAATAGGAGACCTAAAAATTATGTTTTCAAACACACCCAAACCATACCAAAATCGTGTAACAGCTCAATTTTGGGTCTAGTCGGAATAGTAGTTTTGGGACCACAAATCCGAAGAGGAAAAAAATGTAATGGCCTGAATTTTCAGAGGTGTCGGAACGGTGATTCGAGATCACTAAATTCGATAAATGGGTAGAAAATATTATTAATTTAGTGAGTATAAGTTAAATGTGAAGTTAGGAAAATTTTTGAAATAGTAAATAGTACACTAGAAATAAATATTAAAATAATTAGAATCGAAAATGAGGTATCGAGGCCTCAGGGATTTTAAACCGAGCCATAAACATTTTTATAAATATTTATGTAGTGTTAAAAAGTTAGTATTAAAGTTTCGTTAAGAAATTTTAAAGTTCCGATAATTAATTGATCAAAAAGGACTAAATTGTAACAAATGAAAAATTATGGGAAATGATTAAATAGCTTAAATGATAAAAGGAAGAGGTCTTAAAAGGAAACTAGACCCAAGGTCTATTTGGGCTGGACGGCAAAGGCATGAAATCAGCAACAAAGTAAGGAGAATTAAGGGCAAAATTGGAATATTGCAAAATTTACTTAATAAAGTTAGGACCAATGTGGAATTATCTAGATTTCTCTTTATTTTTATGCATTCTCATCAGAAAAAACACCGTAGAAGAGTTTCCTTAAGCTGGTTCTTCCTATTTTTACTGCAGTTAAGTTCAATTCTTGATTATTTCTTGAAAATTTTATGTTTTTGTGACTTTTACAACTAGGCCCACTTGTTGAATTCATTAGTTTTTGATTCTATGAAAGAAGTTGAAAGTTGCTATGAATATGTGCTGGAAGTATATGATGATTTAGCATGGAATTAGAGTTTTAAATTGTTCATATGCTGATTTTATTGAAAGAATTGAATAGAAAGTGAATGTTTGGGACCTAATAGTAAAAGAGTTTGAAGATAAAGTTATATGTGGAAATTCTGAATTTCAATAGTTGTATAACAACTTATAATGTCTAGGTAAAGTATTAATTGAGAAAATTAGATTAATTGAGGGGTTAATTGAGAAAGGACCGAATTGTATAAACCGTGAAATTTGTGGCAAAATGGAAACAAACATTTTGCACTAAAGCAGTTTTGGACAGCAGCAGTAGTCTAACTTTGAAAAATCACCAAAAATTTTGAGAATTTAATTAGAGGATGAATAAAATATGAAATTAAAGCTTGTTGAGTCTAATTTCTCATAGAAGAAACGGTGTAAGTAATGGAATTGTAAATTTTGAGATATTTGAAGTTTAGTTAGACCGAGTCAGAATGAGTTCGAAATCCACTGTTCTGACTTTGGAAAATTGTTAAAATTTGTACAAAAATAATTATGAGTTATAGTTTATATGCTTAGAATCCTTAATGAGTCTATTTTCAAAAGAAATAAATGGAAACATCATCTGAATTCTGTACAATGAGATGATTATTTTTTAGAGAAGAGAGGTCAGAACTGTCAGACAGCCAAACAGGGGAAACTTTAAAGAATAAACTGTACTATTTGGCTAAACCAAAAATTCTTAAATTTTTATGGTAAAAAGATATGTGAATCTAGTTTTTGGGAAAATTTACGGATCTTAATTTGGGAATAAAAAATTTCAACTGCAAGTCTATATGTCTTGAGATCAAGGCCTACATGTCTTGAGACATTGCCATGACACTGTAGAAGTTTAGCTTCAATGTTGTCCTATCTTGACACAAAGTCCTTTATGTCTTGAGACATGGCTCGATTACTGTAGATTTTTACCTTCGAAGTTTGTACGTCTTGAGACACACTTCACATGTTTCAAGACCTAGAATAGGAGACCTAAAAATTATGTTTTCAAACACACCCAAACCATACCAAAATCGTTCATACTCATTCCAAACACAAACCATAACTCATATACGAAATAATACCTTATATTTACTCACTAAAACACATCAAACTCAAGTGTGGGAATCAATTAGTTCCCTATTTACTTACATAAACATTCACCTAGGTACATGTCATATACCTAAAAACAAAATAGTGGAGATAGCATACTCTTCTCCAAGCTCTTGGGATATGATGAGATGCAAAGACATTAATCCTTGGCAAATCCTCACTTCACGATTTTACCTACACATTAGAAATAATGTGTTAAGCTTATGAAAGCTTAGTAAATACAACGAGAATTAAACTTGCCTTTTATTAATTAAATGAAAACATAGTTGTAACACCCCAGACCCGGCCTAAACATTAGGGCCGAATCTGGTGATATCACATTGTAACACCTCTTACCTGTATTCAACACTGGAATAGGGTACGAGGCATTACCAGAATAAATACACTTATAGACATATTAAACCGAGTTATAAAATTTCATCCAAATTAAAAACTTTCAAATTATTATCTTCGAGTCGCTAATTAGGGTATACGAGGCCCAATAAATACCCATTCATATGCTCAATATATCCATTAAATCAATCCAATATTGAAGAATCCACTTTATGTCAGAATCAATATTAATAACAATCATGAATCTTTTCATGTTAATTTCATATATCACTTACCGAACTTCGAATGTCAATTTACAAATATGTAATTCACTAACACATTCTGGTATACACAATGTTTAATTGATGAAATCATTTAATTGAGCTAAATTTCATGTTCATTCCAAATTTCTTCTAAATCCATCAATGCTTCCACTTACCATTTACCTAATCAGTTTCTCGAACCAAGCTATCACACAACAATAGTACATCACCTGTGCTTCATGAATTCAATGTTCGATTCTTATCACTATCAAATCCATGTGATTCGAATACTTAAAGTTTATTCAAGCATATATTATTATGTTTCATATACCAAGCATATGTCAAAATTACGAGTACGCAATCAATTCATTTGTCATTTTTTTGTCTAGAAAATTAACCTCAAAATTTATAACATTCAATTACTTAAGATATGCCATAAAACACTCTTTTAACATAAACTAGCACCATGGCTGAATTTTCATTATGCTATTTATTACCCTTTTCCGAATCACATAGCAAAATATTACAAATATGTATATATTTGAATACTATAATTTTGCATCAACTTACCAACATGAGTTAATTCATGAGTCACTCATGACATCACTTCATGCCAAATATACCACACACATATGCTATGAAACTTTATTTTCTCTCATGAGCTTACCATGACCAGTAATGCACCAATATAAACATTACTCCTACTTCAACGTTTATCGATTATAATCAGGCATATAACCAATTATACACAATTCATTCATATACTTTATTGTCCTCCTCCTCCTCCTCTCCATCCCACATCCTTTATGTATATAACATGCTCAAATAGCATTATACATAATTTCACTATTCACTTATATTTAAATTCAAAGCTGTCTATTTGAGTCAGAGTCACTAAATCATTTTTATCCGGAGCTACAGAGCTCCAAATTAAGATCCGTTAATTTTCCCCAAAACTAGACTCACATATATTCTTACCATAAAATTTTCAGAATTTTTGACTCGGCCAATTAGTACAGTTTATTCTTTAAATTCACCACTGTTTCACTGCTCAACATCTCTGACCTCTCTTCACTAAAAATGAATTATCTCATTGTATAGAATTCAGATGATATTTTCGTCTGTCTCCTTTGAAAATAGACTCAATAAGGATTCTAAAAATATAAATTATAACTCATAATTATTTTTGTACAATTTTTAATTATTTTCCAAAGTCAGAACAGGGGATTCCAAAATCAATCCGACCATGCCTCACTAAAATTCAAATATCTCAAAATATATAACTCTTTTTCTTTCTCTGTTTCTTTTATGTAAAAATAGACTCATTAAGATTTCATTTAATATCTTATTAACTCTCTAATTCAATTTCCACCATTTTTGGTGATCTTCCAAAGTCACACTACTGTTACTGTCCAAAACTGTTTTGTTGCTAAATGTACTCTTTCATAATTTCACTTTTTCACTTTCAATCACTATTCAATTCAAAATTCACTTTTTCATTTCTAAGTTGATATTCAATTCAATTCCACACCTATATTCATTATTCAATTACACTTAGTCAATTTCCCGATGAACACTTCGGAATAATAACAGATACTCAGTGTATTCAGCACGTAGCAACCACCTTATTAATCAATGATGTCCGGTGGAATCAGCACATAGCAACCACCTTACTAATCAATAATGTTTGGTTCACATAGTAGCCTGCACATAGTACTACACATGTGACTATTACCATCCGATACACATAGTAGCTTGCACATAGTACTACACACGTGATCGAAACTATCCGATACGCGTAGTAGCCTGCACATAGTACTACACATGCGACCCATCATTCCGGTACACGTAGTAGCCTGCACATAGTACTACACACGTGACCATTACTATCACTTTCACATAGTGGACTGCACACAATCCGTGCCACACATGTGATCATTACTGTCACTTCATTCGTATCTTTCCTATTCCGGAGGTTCAACCGGGAAATTTCTCACTTTTTCTCACTTTTCTTTTTCACTAATCAAAGTCAATTTCTCATCTTTCTTGACTTATAATAACATATTTAACTTATTTAACACTCACATTCATCAAAACAGTCCTTGACTCGAACTTTAGAAAAATTACGATTTTGCCCCTAAACTTTTGCATATTTACACTTTTTCCCCAAAGCTCAGAAATTAAACTTCATCTCTTATTCTTATGTTTTATGACATGCTGAACATTTTTCCCTTCTATGGCAGCATCAAATTTCCACTCTAACACTTACTTATGAACATTATGTATTTTTACCGATTATGTCGTTTTACTCGTTTTCATTTAAAATTGCTTAGCAAAAGTTGTTTAACATAATTTCTAGCTTCATATTCTACCATAAAACATCAAAATAAACACATTTCACCTATGCATATTTTCCAAATATAAACCCTAGGTTAAATTATTGCTAGAATAAGTTAAATTAAGCTACTAGGACTTCAAAAACGTAAAAAAAACATTAAAAACGGAGCTTGAAATCACTTACTATGGAGCTTGGAAGCTTGAAAACCCTAACCATGGCTTCCCCCTTGCTATTTTCATTCATCATGGAGAAGATGGACAAATTTTTGGCTATTTTGGCCTTTTTAATTATTTTATTTACTAAATGACCAAAATGCCCCCAACTTAAAAATATCCTATTTCACTTATCTCTTCTCCATTTTTGTCCAACACATTAACCAATGGTCTAATTTCCATTTAAGGGCCTCCAATTTAAAATTTCATAACAATTGGACACTTCTAACATTAAGAACTCAACTTTTGCACTTTTACAATTTAGTCCTTTTGGCTAAATTGAGTACCCAAACGTCGAAATTTTTTAACGACATTTTTATGAAATCATTCTGTGAACTTGTAGACCATAAAAATATAATAAAAATAAATTTTTCCTCGTCGAATTTGTGGTCCCGAAACCACTATTCCGACTAGGCCTAAAATCGGGCTATTACAATAGTACAATAACATTGTAATAAATAAGTATAAACCATATTAGTATTAGTAACTCTATATTATAACTCAATCATTATAATTTCTCTCATTGCCATTCCATCACTAACTCATAATCTTGTCATATTATTCTTAGCTTTATTTTTGTCTTTTATTATTCAACGAAAGCCCAATATAAACTTAACAAAACACGTAGGATATACAAAAATGGTACAAGGATGCACCAAAGCGTAATAGTACAATAGTTTTATTAATCAATCTGTTTAAAAAATTATAAGTGTACTTAGACGAAAATATTACACTTAGGGCACAAAATCCAACACCAAGATCCACAAATTTGCCACTGTTTTGGGTGTTGCGACATCGAAGCCTGGGTGTGGCGACACCACTGCCTAATGGGGGGAAAAATTAGCTGTAAGGGTAGTCTTTTGTTCAACACATTACCCAATCAAAACATAGCTTCTATGGGCATTCTGGTCAACATTTTTTTTATTGTAATCAGATGTTTAAAAGCCACTTTTGGCTGAGAACTAAGAGAGCTTTTTGTCTTTACTTTTCTTTCATCTTTTTAGCTTTCTAGTTAGTTTTCTTCATCTTTTCTAGGGTTTAGTTTAGAACTTTTCTGGTTTTAGTTGTTTTAGTTGTTAACTAATTAGTTTTTACTATACGTTTGTCTTAATAGCACTTTGGTGCTCAAAAATTTCTTTATATTTTCATTTTAACCCATAGCTTTTAATAGAACTCAGCTCTATTTCTTTTTTCTTAGTTAAAAATCTAGACCTTATTGGTATTTTTCATCTCCATTGTTGCTACCTTCATCTTCCTCAAGCAACCATCAAGAAATCATTAAGGTTACTTTTGTTAGAAAATGTGCCCATATTGTAGTAAACATGTAATTGTTTTCTATTTATTTGAATGATGAATAATAAGTAAAGTTAATTTCACATTTCACTATTATGTCTTTTGTATTTTTTGTCTTTCATATTTTACATGTATAGCGAAATTGTGACAAGCAAATATTAGTTCATTGATTGTCTAAGTTCAAACTAAAGATAAGTGGCACTGTAAGAATGTTTACATTGCGAGAAAGACAACTTTCTTCAGTAGATAATCTAAATAAGTCCATAATCCCGTAAAAGAATCGAAGTGACCATTTGATTCAAATACTGAGAAGGATTATTATGCCATCTACAATTCCAATTACGGAGATGGCTAGTCTTGGCTATCGGAGCAATTGACTCTACGAGTAGAGACATAAATGTATTCATTGGTAGAATGATACATTGGACTGGACCGAAGATGAATTAATTTTGAATCTGTTTGTGAATTAGTTCATTTGTGACATTCATAGTGTGATTTACCTAAATCCTGAGGTAGTCACCGACCATGCATATGCAACTCATGTGCTTTGATATAAGTAGAGGCTTATGCTCTAAAGATGATCGAGCCCATAGTCAGTATGTTGGGTACATGACTTGTGTATGGTATGGCTTTACAAGCAATAGTGGAATTCATAGCTAAATTAAAGAGCTAATGGTATCCTCTCATTGACATTGTGTGGATTGATAAATATGGAACGTGGCCATGGGTTGCTGTTCTCAAACGAGTAACTTATCACAGTCATTTATTGACAGTGATCATATTAATCATTAAGAAGACACAATGGTGACAATAAGATAAAATAAAATTGTATTGAGTGTGGATTTAACTAAAAGGAATTAAGGATATCATATGAGGGTAACACACACGTGACGAGGTCACCGGACAAAACAGTTGGATGAATTGTTTTCATAAAGAGTATACAATAAGGAGTTTTTAATCATGGTACTTCTTGTGGATTGACTCCATGATTAAGTAATTGCGAATTATCGAAACGATGCTTCTAGACATAATTGCAATTACTAGAGCCTAATTGTATATGTCCGATTGGTCCCTCTGCTAGCTCAACAAAAGCTCAATTGAACTGCATTTGAATGAGAAGAAAATTCTATAACTTTGGAATAATTTAATTGAGTCAATTTATTCGATGTGGAATTAAATTAGGTGGTTGTGAGAATTGTTCAACTAGAGAATTTGATTAAAAAATTTTCTTGAAAAATTAATTTGGAAAATCTAAGTGATTTTCGGAAAAATTAATTTTGATCAAGTAAAATTAAATTAATTAAATCAATTAAAATTAATATGATATTTTTGAAAATTAATTTGCAAGTCAGACAATTGGCCCAATGGGTAATTGAACTTGAAAATTGGACCTGATATCATAAATTGGTCCAAAAATTGGTCGAACCAAGCTTGATATGTGAAACCGGGCTGACGGTCCAACCGGTGGCTAGATCGAACTGGTCAGGTTGTTACTGACTCGAATTGAACTGACAGCAGCCGAACAGGCTCGGGGTGCTGTAAGGGTGTCGCACCTGCATCACAGGGCACGGTAGTGCTAGCAACTACGATAACGGTGTCCCGATGGCCAGAGGCAGTTGGCCTTCGGTGGTTGAGTAGTGGAAGAGTTACACTCCTATTGGGACTCTACCAGAGAATTTGATTTCAGATTAACTATTCTAAAAATAATATTATTTTAATAGTTTAATATTAAATTAAATTTAATACTTATCTTAATAGTATTTTATTAATTTAATATTAAAGTGATTATCTTAATATTAAATTTAATTTAATATTTATCATAAATATTATATTAATTTAATATTAAAGTGATTAAGTTTAATCATTGTTGAACTCTCTAAACTCTCATTATATAAAGAGAGCTTTGAGTCATTACTCTGAAGAGATTATTTTAGAAAATTTCTAGAGATATTTTTTTTGATTTACAACTTGACCCAAAAATTTAGAGAAATTACGAAATTACCCTACTGGTAATTTTTGTGAAAAATTTTCTAATTCAAAGCGAGCCCACACTCGACAGACATGAGCTTGAGGACAACAGAGAAGACTACTCAATCAAAGCGCTCATCCTAGACGAATCGAAAAGATACAATTTTGATTAAGTGTTTATTACAATAGATATCACAACTAAGATCTTGTTTTGGAAAAAAAGTTTAAAACTATGTTTTCCCTAAATTTATTTTCCGCAGTGTTTTCCAAAACCCGGTTTTTTCCAATAACTTTAACCTTATCTTTTGTGTTTATTTTAATATATGCTTTGAATGTATGTTGGGTTATTGCTTGTATGGAAATGATGTTAAGTAACTAAATCTATGGTGGTTGGTTGATGAAAATGTTGCTTGGTTAGTTTTTTGTATAGGGATTAAATTGTAAAAATTGGACCAAATCAAATAAACTTCAAAATTTAGAAGGGAAAACATAAATAGGTGAGATCAAGAGGAGATCTAATTGAGCACCAATTTTGTTGTCCTGAGTTAGTTCTATAAGGTCGAGAGATAAACCAAGCTAAATTGTCTAATTTGGTAAAATGGTGATAGAGAGGTAAAATTGAGCCAATTAGAAGTTTAAGCTTTTTAGATACATAATCCAAAGACAAATCAGCAACATGAAAGTCAACCAACCGCTTTTATTTATTGAATTGTTAATTGCTTAACTTTTACTATTTTACAATTTGGTCCTTTTTAGTGTTAGGTTGTCAATTAGTGTGATTTAACCTCAATTATGAATTGTTGTAATATAGCACTTAGCGAGCAGTTAACTAGACTTCTTGGTTGCATGTTTGCTTGCTGCTTAGGAATCACTTTGTCCTAAAACTCTCTTGGGTTCAATCATTGGAATACTCGAGTGTTCCATTATGACACTAAAAATATTACAACTAGACTTGTCACACTTGCAGTACACTGCTAGATTATTATTAGTATTTGTATTATTCATAGCCTCGATGCACGCACGTTACGGCATGGTCAATATGTTGGCCTATATTTGAGGAATTACCTATTCCTTGTAAATCAGTTCTAAATGTTGTTGGGATGGAAAAGACAAAGGCTCTATCAATCCTAATATATATTCTTTGTGTTTCGGATTTGATTCTTTAAGCTTATCGATAACGACTCTATCTAATAATTGGATAGTTTCATATTCCTTTTGGATAGATAAACTTTTTCTTTTGTTTTTATAACATAACTATAAAAATTATAGTACAATCAAAGAAGAAATTTTATCAATTGTTTTGTGCATTACAAAATTTCAAAGTGACTTATTAAATCAAAAGTTTCTTTAGCAAATTGATTGCAAATATGCAAAAGAAGTTTTATAAAAGGATATTTAAAATATTGCTTCAAAATATATTTTTGCAAGATGACAAGCAATTTTGAGTATATTTGATTTTCAAATTGAATGTATCAAAGGAGAAAATAATTCTTTGCCTAATTTTCTCACCAGAGAATTCTTCAAAAATGTCTCCAAAACTCAAAGACAAAGGAAAAAGGAAAATAGAAGAATCCTCCTCAAAACTCATCAAATCATAGTATGAAATTTGTTTGCAAGAAGAAAATGAGGAATCATCCTCATAAAAAAACCTCAAATGATGTATCTTTTTAGGATGCACAAGACCCAAATTAAAAAAATAGATTGAGTCTCTCACTTTCAATCCTCAGAAGTTGCATTAGTCATAGCCCAATCCAAAAAGAAAATACTTCTCAAATAAATTGTTGTTGAAGCAACCAAGATTTCAAAAAATAGAGAGATTATTTTACATAAACCAAAATCTCTTTGAAATATTAATAAACTTTCTTAAAGAGGTTTATCCCAAAGAAGTAGCATATTTATAGATTGTTACACAAAAGTCCTCATAATATTTTACAGATAAATATTTTGAAAAAAATCATTATGGCAGAAGAATTTTCTAATAAAACCTCCACATATTGTTATAAAAGAAAATTTTAAATGATGGCATTTTAAATATTTAGACTTACAAAAAAAACCCAGCAATATTATAAAAATATATTGGTTCAAACAAATTAGTATTGTTCAAACATTGCACAGATCAAAAGACCCTATTTTATTACTCATTCAACAACTCAAATAATTAAAATTTTCAAATCGAGAGATTGAGGTGAAAACTCAAACTCTCTAAAAAAAATTTCTAACCAAATTCACCATGATACTATGCTTAAACGAAAGTAGAAGACGTTAAGATTAAATATACGAGATAGATTTATCAACTTGAAACTTAATTTTTATCCTCTATATTGGTCAGTGCTCTTGGTGGAATGAAATTTTCGAGTAGAAAAAGTTAATCATGTAAATGGAGTAAAATAAACGAATTAATCATAAAATTTCACATTTTTCTTAATTCATCGAATTGGAACTAGTATTCCTACTTAGAGAAAAAAGAAAAATTCCACCTAGTATTCGACAAAACGTGGCAACCCACATTAACGCACATCAGTTGTTTTTATCTTTGATGCATGTACAGTATACATGGCAAAAACAATAAACACTTATATTTACAATTATGACCCTGCAAATATGATCCAAAACATGATCAGAATCTAATTAAGGGTTCGAGTACGTTGAAACACGTAATTCTCTCATTTAAAGGTAAATTTAGACATTATTAGAAAAAAAATAGACATGATAAGAATCCAAACATATTATGTAAATATTGAAAACAAGTTTGTACCAATCATGGACAATATCATCACTTAACCCACACGATGGCTTTATTCAAAAACAGATGGCTCCATCAAATGACATTGAAAAAGAAAGGAGGCCAATGCCCTATAATTGTAAAAAGAAAAGATGAACAGGTGAATTGGATTTGTCTGATTCAAAATCGGGTTGTTTGAAGAGATAAACAATTACTCATAAAATATATCTTGTTATCCATATTATCGTATGTGTGTGTGTTTTTCTCTTTTTGTCGTGTCCAATACTTTTGAGGCCCAACATGTTATAATGCAAAGTGATGGGTGGGGGCCATTCAACCACAATCATTGGGCCTCTCTTCCCCATCGCATGATCGATTCTGCCTAATGATAAGCCCATCCATGTAAACCACACAATCATTCGTACTATCTTAAACATGAGAAAGAATCCCATCAAATCATTACTATTTTGTCCCTAGATTCAACAACCAATAGCGCTATAACATGTTTCACAATTACCGCCGCATTAACATATGTAATTTCAAAAATTATAATGTTCTTTAAATTATTAAAAGATAATTATTTATATGGTTAGTTTGGTAAATGATTTTTTAAATTAAATATTTGTTTATATAAAAACTTTATTTTAAAATGGTTATAATTGAAAGCAGTGATTGCTTATAATTAAATTTGATTAAGAGGAATACTTGTTTAATGTGATTGTAAACTTTAAAAATTTTGAATTTTAGGATTAAGTAAATCGAATATTAACATCACTGTCCATCATCGTTTTGGATTTTAGGTCTGTTGGATGGAGGTTCTTTTTCCAATAAGCTAAGATTTAAAAGAAGAAATGATACAAATATTTTATAGTTGCAACGTCTGAAAGCTTATAATGGTCATGCTTCTATATATATATATATATATAGGTGGATTGTAGAAGTTTATTAATAAAATTTGTTGAATTGTAGAAATTTATTTCAACTAAAAAAATGAATTCCTAGTCTAACTATGATATAGGGGTGGAAACCCTAGTTAATAATATTAGGGTTTGTAGTCTCACCTTATAACATAAGGGGCTTTTGGGCCTCTTCCATATCGAGTCTAATTACAAGTACTTCTCGCGTTTTTAACCCACTACTTTATAATTTGATCCAATCTAATATTTGTTTTTCTATTTCCCGAAAATAAACTTTAATATTTCCAATTAAATAATTTTCTTAACCCAATTCTAATTCCGTTCAAATCATGACGACTTTACCGTAAAAAAATAAACTTCAATATATTTAATATTTCCACATTCAACGGTTCACTATGACTAAATGATTTATTTCCATTTTCGAAATTCATTTAATTCGAAAACCATAATCATTTTCAAGTCATTTTCATTTTGGAGAACCATAATCATTTCCAAATTTGTCTTATTTCTCAATTTCACCATTTCTATTTATTTTTGCTCATTTGATTCAAAATGTAATTCATTTTTGGTCTCAACGAGCTAGTGGAGGGATCGATTGGATATATGTAGTTGAGGCTCAAATGATTTATAATTAAGTTCCAACTTTTCGTCTATTAATTATAAACTAATTTAGTCACAAAGTCATTCCACTATAGAATCATAATTGAGCTCTCCCCAACGACAAACCATTACGAAAGCAACTCAATCAGTGTTTGTCCAATGACCTTGTCATAAGTGTGTTACCCTTATAGGATATCTTAATTTATTTGGGATAATATCCATTCTCTCAACATGATCCTATTTTATCTCATGGGAATCATTACATCTTTCTTCATGAAAAGTCTATTACTATCAAATAGAAATCAAGTCATTCATCACAAAAACAAACAACCCGTGGCCACGTTTACTATTCACCAACCATGTAATGCCAATGAGAGGATACCATTTACTCATGTCTCGGGCTATGAATTCCACTGTTGTGAATGACGCTACTACTGCAGAAGTCGTACACCTAGTGCACCAGCTTTCAGCTCCTTATCTATTCAAACTCAGGCTTTTACTTACATCAAAGTGTATGAGTCACGCATACATAGTCTGTCATCCATTCAGGATTTAGATATGCCACACTATGAACATCACAAGTGAGTAAATTCATAAATATATTTAGGATCTATTATTCTTAGGTTTAGTCCAATGTACTGTTCGTCCAGTCAGTCACATCTATATTTCTATCTTCTGGGAGTCATTCGTTCCAATGCCCAAGACAAAACATCTCCCCAGTCGGACTTGATAGACGACATATTAATCTTTCAATCAATTTTGACATTTCTGATTAGACTAATGACATGTTTAAGTTCATCTACTAATATAAGTTGTCTTTTCGTATTATGATTCGACCACGTAATACCACTTAGTAATAGTTTAGACGTTAGACAACCAATGAGCAATGTTTGCTTCTATTTTGCTTTGCGTGGAAAAATCATATTAAGACAATTATAAAAAGTATATTAATTTAATCAATGAATTTATTTTATTAACCAATTTGTTCGAAAAAATTACAAGTTTACAAACGAATATGCTACACTCAGGGCATCAGATCCAATAGATTTCATGTTTCTTTTTCATCTTTTCCCCTATGGAATATAGTTTTAACAAGTTTTTTTTATGCTTTCTCCTTGGTTTGGTTTAGTCTCTTTAAGGAGTGCCATCATCTGGATGAAAAATAGAGAGGGAGGTTAACAAATGGTTACTTAGAAACCAAACAAGTTTTTGTTCCAAGGGTTGATGATAGGTAATCGACAACAACTAGGTTTCATGTAGGGAAGAAAGAGGAGAGAAAAAAAGAAAAGAAAGAATAAAGAGAAAAATATAAGGAAATATAAAAGAAAGACAATGAGTCATTTAAGAAAGAAATTAATTTCTTAAAAAAGAAATAATTTAATTTTAAAAAGAAAATATTTTTCAAATATGTAACATTTTAATGTGGCACATTAGATTATATTATCCTAATAGTATCATTTAATGGTTTGATGATCATTTTGTAACAACTTTGATAACGTCAGTGATAGTTTTATAAGATTTGAAAGTTATATAATTGAAATGCAATTCTAGTCAAAGTTCAGGGATGATTAGTGTAGTTTATCCTTTAAAAAGAGGCAATTTATAATACAACCAATTACAAAAATTCTAAAATAAAAAAAAATCGAGAGAATAAACTAGTTTCTAACCCTCGAGCCAAGCGTTACTCCTTTTTAGAACTTTTAACCAATCGAAGCTCACCTCACCACCTCACACAACTTTTTCTCTCTTTTTCAAATCCACCCAAGGACAACCTCATACCTATATGCACCACAATCAAAAATATTACTCCCTCTGTAACACCCCCATCCCATATCCCTTGTCGGAATCGGGTTACGAAGTATTACCGGAGTTTACAGATCTAACAGACAGAAATTTCAAACATTTCATATCATCAAAATAAGTCATCAAAGCATCATTTTAATCTACATTATAAACATATCAAATCCAAATCAATTTTGCCTAGTTCATGAGTACTTAAACATAGAATTAAATTCACATGCACCTATCTAGATTTAGTTCAATTTATCATGCCATAATATGGCTTCAAAAACAAACACATATTCATGTGAATAAAATCAACCAAAATTAAACTTATAACCTCATTTACAATCAAACCACAAAATAACTATTATTTAGACACCCTAGATACATGTCAACACAAAGGATAAACATCACCACATTTGAGTTCGGGATTTTTGTTGGATGCTAAATCGGCAATCAAAAGTTAAGTACCTAACCTGTGCACGGGAAACAAAACCGCACGCTGAGTAAAACTCAGTAGTATTTCTATAATCCGAATATTTAAAGACAAAATAATATAATAGTCACAATTAAATGTTAAGCACAATTGAATATTTAATATTCACATTTATTTATTTAATAACATTAACCATTCAATACTCAAATCATAAATACATCATTTTATACCATACTCAATTCTCATTATTTGCCATAAAATAGCTTTTCACAATATAATACATATTTCACTTAAACAACAATAATGTTCATTCCATATCCAATTCATGAATACACAATTCATGTGTCTCAATCCATATTTCAATTCACAGTCCCATTTTCATTTCACATATAATATCATCCAACATCGATCATAGTGTCATTTCATTTAATTACCTCTATTAACACGACTTGGACTCGGACGGATACACGGATCCAACCAAAACACACTAGTTTGGTACCTAGTGCCTCATCGGATAATTCGAAGTAATAAATTGACACCCAGTGTCTCATTGGCTAAACCGAAGTAAATTGGCACCCAGTGCCTCATTGAATTAATCCGAAGTAGTAAATTGACACCCAGTGTCTCGTCGACTCGAAGTTGAAGAAATTCCTGAACTCTTCCAATCCTATGGCATGCCATCTATATCTGACTCAGCCCGATACTGTTAATAGGGTTTAATTTCACTTTCTAAATACAACCAAAATTCAATTATCATATTTGCACACATAGATATATTCATTTCAATTCAATAATCAATATATTCATAATATATATATCACTTCAATCCATTCAATCAACTTTAATTCAATTCAATGTCAAAATGTCAAATACTCACCTCAATCACTTACCATAAGCATTAAATTAAAATACAACAATTAATAACTAAATTCGGAGTATAGAAATACAAATAAGGAATTCCGAACTATTCCACGTCGACTTTATCTTTCCCCTTTTTAGTCGAGGATTTCGGTATGACGTTAGCTACGGAATTAAAATAATTAAAATTAATCAATACAATACAATTCAATTTCACATTGAATATTTCAATTTTTTATTCAATATTTGCCTAAATTCCAATTTTGTCCCTAAACCGAGACTAATTTTATTTCTTCACAATCAATTCTATATTTTTATTCAATTTCCATTTTAAACTAGATTTAACTCTCTAATTTCACTTAAATTCCTAAATTTTGAAATTTTCACAATTTAGTTCCTATTACTCAAAATTTACAATTTATTCTACAATTCAATCCTTTTCATTTCTAACTTGAAAATCTATCGGTTTAGTCCCTAATACTAAAATTATTCAACATAGACAATACTTAAAAACTCAATAATTTCTAAAATTTTGACATGGGTCGGGTAGTATTTAACACCCGGATTCCAAAAATATAAAAATTACAAGAAAAATGGATTAAATTGACTAACCAATTGAATTTGGAACTTTTGAAACCTTAAGGCCCTTCATTTGTTTCTTTCTCCTTTTTTTTTTTTTTCCGTTTTGCTTCTCTGTTTCGTTTCTACCTTTTTATTTCTTTTTCTTTCTTTCTTTCTTTTGTTTGTTTTATTATTATTATATATAATATATAATATATAATATATAATATATAATATATAATATATATACTTATAGATTAAGTAAACTTATTTTATGCCACCTCACCTAAAGAACAATGACATAATTGCTTATTTAGTCTCTTTTAAATTTTCTTTAATCTATAATTCAATTTTCACCCCATATGCAATTTAGTCTTTATACCTAATTACTTTTAATTCAAACAAATTCACTTAACGAAACATAATTAACTACACAACTAGCTTCGTAAATATTTATTAAAAATACTTATGAGTCCGATTTACGGCAACAGAGTCCCAGGAATGCACTTTTTTTTAATTTGGTCTTTTTTAATTAATTAACTATCGAAACGTTAAAATTTCTTAACAAAACTTTAATACCACCTTAATGACACTCCGTATATATTTATAAAAATATTTACTGCTCATTTTATAAAAACAAGGTCCCGATACCTCATCTTTTAAAACCACTTGAACTTAATAAATCACTTATATACATAAATTATCAAATAAAAAACCTTTTTTAAAAATCACATTTGACTTGTAAATATTAAATAATAATATTTACAAACTTACTCGTCGAATTTGGTGGCCTCGAAACTACTGTTTCTGATACCACTAAAAAATGGGTTGTTACACCCTCGACTCATTGCTGCCATCCATCCTCCATCGTAGTCCATGTTGTTCCTCTTGTCGTCCCCTCCACTTCCTGTTACCATCACTATTGTTCCCATGGACGAACCACCTCCTAATTCCAAACACCAAAAACTCAATTCTTTCGTATCGCAAAAAAGTCACCTCATTCGTCGTAATAGTTGGAGCATTCACAATGGTTATGGATTGACGGTGACAATTCCTCTAAGGATTCATCTAAAATGTTTTTAAAATTTTGTAAGATTTTTTTAATTTTCTTAAATTAGAAATTAAAATTTTGTAATATATTTTAAAATATTTGCTAACATGGAATATACATCTGGTTAATGATGTGGCAATTATGACATATGTCATAATCTCATTGTTTGTTGAAATGCTACATCATTACATTCTAATAGCATTACGAAAAGAGTACCAAAATGTTTAATGATTTTCAAATTTAGGTGCCAACTAGGTCCAAAGCAATCATGTATCAACTAGGTACAAGTGTCGAAGTTTGGGTACACAATATACATTAACCTTTTTTATAAAACATAATTTTTGGGTCAACATGTTTTATGTTAAATAAAGGTACAAATAAATTAATGGTTATCGAATGATACAAATTGCTTGGCTTATTTAATAGGTTTAAGGACCAAACTCATATTATGCCTACACTGTAATAAACATGATAATATATATTTATTTACAAGTATAATATTTTTTCAACATATTAGCATTTTTGAAGAAAGGGAGAACAAGCAATAGTAGTTGAAGTGTTACATGTCACATCCGGTTTTCATTAAAGTCTAGAAATTAAGGAAGATTTGGGAGTTAATTGAAAGATATAGTAAGTCCATCGGACTCTACTGGAAAATCTGGAAATTTTAGTGGCTGAATGGTAATTAGTTGAGTCTTAATTTTGGTTCAGTTAAGTTGGAACTGACGGGTTCTTTAGTGGGAGGCAAAATGATTATCGATGGATGGTTATTTGGGGCTTTGGTGATTATGCGTGAAAGGTTATATATTTGTATAAGAATAATTATTCCGCATATAAAATTCTAATCATTTCCGTTTATATTTTTTTCTCTTCTGCATCATCTTCTCTAGTTGCTCCAAAGAAGAAAAAGTTAAGGAAAGCTCTACATGAGGTAGTAATTACGAGGTTTAACTTTGGAAAGTAGGGAATCTAGTAAGCTGGTAAGCTTCTTAATCTCTCTGTATTCGTGTATTT
Source organism: Gossypium raimondii (assembly GCF_025698545.1). Classification (NCBI taxonomy): domain Eukaryota; kingdom Viridiplantae; phylum Streptophyta; class Magnoliopsida; order Malvales; family Malvaceae; genus Gossypium; species Gossypium raimondii. Next base: position 39,845,685 of record NC_068568.1, on the reverse strand, counting down.
GAGAAAAAGAGAAGTTAAGGATTTCTAAAATCTTGAAAACCCCCACTACACCAAAATAGGCTTTTAGCGACATTTTTAGCGGCGTTTGGATAAAAACGCCGCTAAAGATTGAGCATTAGCGGCACTTTTTAGAAAACGCCGCTAAAAATAAGCATTAGCGGCGTTTTTAAGAAGCGCCGCAAAAAACCTATGCCCAACTACGCCACACCGCTAAACCTATGCTCAGGGCTTTAGCGGCATTTTTGGGAAAGCACCGCTAATTATCAGGGTTTTAGTGGCGCGAATGCTCTATTTTTAGCGGCGTTTTCTAAAAAGCGCCGCTAATGCTCAGGGATTTAAAATAATCTAAAATATTTGTTAAAAATGGAAAAATTAAAATACTATAAGTTCTTTTAAACAGAATATATGGCATAACCTTATATATGAAATAAAAGGCAAGATCACGTGTTAAACTAATTCAATTATTATTTAAAATTTTATATAAATAAAATAGACATAATGATTTATTTATCCTTCTAACTTTACAAAAAATCATTACAACCCTTTATTTAATTTTTATCTTTTAACCCTTAAATTTATATTATTTATTAAATCACTCAAAATAGATGGGAAAAATTATTCTTTATTAACTTTACTAAACATGGAAGCCAAAGGCCTGAAATGAAAACAATTTTCACCTAAGCATTTTTATAACTTATACACTTTTAAATCAATAATGGTAAAATTACATGTTAATCCCCTAAAAATGATAAAATTTTTTATTTAATCCTTATAAAAATATAATTAAAAGGGTAAAATACATTTTAACTATCCTAAAACATACAATTTAATTCCATCTCCTCCAAAAAATAAAAATAAAAGAAAAACATTACCATTAATCCAGTTCATAGGAGGCTGAAAGTGATACCCGGTTTGATGAAGTTGTTTTACAGCAAGTTCAATTTTAGATTGTAAATGTGGATGAACCTTATGAAATGCTTCAACGACGCCATTCTTACTTATTATCTCACAAAAACACCCAATTATTAAATAAACTAACAAAATATTTTCTATAAACTCCATTGAAATTTCGAAAGCCGAATGTTGAAACAGGATGGTGATTCATTTATATAGAACTGAAATTTAACAATTTAAAAAATATATATATTTTAAAATTTTTAGATAAGATATATTTTTATTTGAATTTACCAGTAATTTATAATATCAACATTAAATCTACAATTCTTGATTTTTTTAAAATAATTAAAATTTTATTCATATAGTATTTAAATAATTAGGGATTATGAATTATTTTTTATGGTTTAAGGGTTGGGGTTTAAGGTTTAGGGGTTAGGGGTTAGACGTTAGGGGTTAGGGGTTTAGGGTTTATGCTTTATGATTTAGGGTTTAGGGTTTATGTTTTATAATTTAGGGTTTAGATTAATTAGTATTTTTTAATTTATATATTAAATATTTTCTTATATAATTGTAAAAGAGATAATATTAAGTTTAATATATTAAAATTATGATTATAGTTTTAAATTATTTAAGAGATAATAGATAAACTTTATATATATTAAATGGTTTAAGATTTAAGGTTTACTTGAGGTTTGTTAAATGACACGTAGAAAATATTTGAAAGTAAAAACATAGAAAATATATGTTAAAATGAAAAAAATTTAAAATACTATTATTTAAAATAATTTTAAAGTGCTTTGGGTATATTATTGATTAGGTTTTTAATTTATATATTAAATAATTTATTATATAATTGTAAAAGATATAATATGCATTTTAATTTATTAAAATTATCATTAATATAGTTTTTAAAGTTTTTTCTCTTTGCTTTAAAATTTTTGTTTTTGTTTTCGTTTTCTTACATAAAAATTATATAAAAATTTTAAAATTTATCTAATCCATTTAAATATTACTTAAATTTTAAAATTTATTTATTTAAAATTGATATGAATTATATAATAATTAATAAAAAGTCAATCATTAGCGGCTTTTATGAAAAAACACTGCAAAAGGTAAGCAATAGCGGCGTTTGGATGAAAAACGCCGCAATTATGTATTGAATTTTTTCAAAACATGCCGTTTCACTACAGAAATTTAATTTATTAGTGGCGTTTTTTCTAAAAACGCTGCAAAATCCATTAATCAATTATAAAGAAAAGGGGGAAAGATGAGGGGGGAAAGAGATTTCAACAAAAATAATTAAAATTAAATTAAAGAAAGAAATCCCTAAAAGCCTAAAGAAAAGGGGGGAAAGATGAGGCCGATGCTGATGGAATTCGTGACGGACCCAGACGACCAAGGTTCAGCCATGGAAGTTGACGATGTTGACACACCGGAGATCTTCGGTGAAGGCGTCATTGCTTCCGACAACAAGCTCGCCTATGCCGATTTCTTCAACAACTTCGAAGATGATTTTGATGACTCCGATATCGACTAAAAAATAAAGAAGAATCGTTTCAAGTACTCATCTATCTTTTTTTTCCTTCTTACTTTCGCTTTTTAGGGTCTAAAATTTCTTAAAACTTTGTTGAATTTAGTTGAATCTGAACTGCACTATGGATAGCTTATATTTTGATTTATCAATCCCAGGAAATTCTGCAGAAGGCATCAGGGGTTATAAAAAAGTCTATGCAAGGAGCTCAGGAAGTAGGGAAGTCTGCGACAATAGATAATGGACTTGGGATGCATACTATGTCAGATAGTACACAAAGGAAAGGAATCGCTGCAGTTCAAGGGTCTCAAACTAAGGTACCAACTTTTAGAACTTCTTTTTTCCTCTTTTAACCGTTGGTATTTAAAAAAAAGTCAAGGATGTTTATATGTTGAGGATGAAATGGTTTTGGAGTTTCACTGATATTCATAAATACAGTTCTTGTAACAATTTCTCGTTTATCTGGTAAACCTTGGTAACTATTTAAGCACATGTTGCATGGTTTTTTTTTTAATCTTGTTTAAGGCATAGCGTTTCTTGGTAGTGATGGCTATATTCATGGCTGACAGTATATATTACATGCTGATGAAGTAATTAGAATCTGTTGAAAGACATAGGTGGAAAGGAATGAATTGTTCATTCATTTTTCTTCATAGACGAGTTTTGCAACGTGGAATGACATATAACTCTAGATTATTTTTCAAGGGAAAAGATGAATGTTGAGTTTATTTATGTCTTCAAGCCCAAAGTTTTTCATAGACCAGTTTCTTCATAGGGTTCAGTGTATTGTTTATTAATTTTTAAGATGAATTCATTGCATAAATCTATCCATTGCAACTTACTTCTATAACTAATAGAATGTATCAAGTTATTTGTGTTCTCTTTTTTATTTCTTTTTCTCTTAAATAAAATTAGGTTGACTATGCCCTCATTTGATCTTCCATAGAGAAATACCAAAACTAGAAAGCAAGATCTGAAGACTTCATTAAACCTATTCGTTGCTACCTTTAGAACTAATGCTATGTATCATGTTAAACCCATAGACTCTGCATTCTGCTGCCCTTGTCTACCATGGATATTTGTTGACAGGTGACCTGTAATGGAACCATGAACTTTCTATAAAGCATTTTCATAATTGCTCGACTTTTCTGTGTCACTTGCAATGCAAACTAAAGGTCTACATTATCATCACTGATGGTAATGACATCTTTCATGAATCAGTATTTGAGAGTGGGAAAGACATCTTTGATGAATCAATATCCTTTATTTTGAGATACATGCTTTGTTTAAGCACATTATATTTGTTAGTTGCATTGAAAGACACACAATGACAATTACATAGGCTGTTGTAGTTTCTTAACTTGTCATCCAGATATGTTTACAACAAATTCAACCAACAGTACAAAGCTACAATTGGAGCTGAATTTATCACCAAAGAATTACAGATTGATGACAAATTGGTAACTTTGCAAGTAAGTGATGAAAAATCAAGGGAAATTCTTACACATTTTTTTAAAACTAAAATCCTCACATTTTACCAAGTGTCTTCTTTTTCTGATAGATATGGGATACAGCGGGACAAGAAAGGTTCCAGAGTCTTGGTTTTGCAATTTATCGAGGGGCAGATTGCTGTGTTATTGTGTTTGATGTGAACATACTCAGATCGTTTGAAACACTAAACAATTGGCGTGAAGAATTTCTGAAATGGGTCACATAATTCTGTACTGTACATCTTATTTCTTCACAAGTAATAAAACAGATCATAACATGTTTGCTGTAATGTCCTAGTTGTAAACTGTAAAGACTCTACATGGTTCTCTTTAACTTAAACAAAAAATTAGTTTGTATTTAGCTTTTATCTGTGATCCAAATTATTCTGGAAAACTTGCGAATGGTCTTGTTTCATTTTTCATGTAAAAAAGGTTGGGTCTTACCTTGTGAGTCAGTAGTCTCTTTCTATTTCATTCTGCATGTGGTATTCATTATGTGTTCAATCCTCTTTCAGTGCTTGTACAAGAGATTTACACTATCATGATTTGTACAATATAGGAAGTTGATGACTGATCCAAATTCACCCATTATTGATTTTTATCCGACCGGTATGCAACTTTGCTAAACAAACATGCATCATATATTTTAGTTCTTAATTTCTTCCATAAGATCCATAAACTTGAACTTGCTCTCTCTATCAGATTTTGAAGTTGACATGAATGGCAAGCGGTATTCTTGGCAGGTAGGATTATCGTTTACTTTCATATGCCTTTTATTGATGAAGAGCAACTTCTTGCTGAGGTTGCAAAAATAGAACACACTTTGACGATATGGCTCTTTGCTGAAGTCATCATTTCATGTGTCCCTTGCACTCTTTCTTCCTTTGGTTTAGAATCTACATTCTCTCGCTGAATTTTGTTTTAGCTACCTCTTAAATGCTACAATCTTATGCAGGATGAAGAAGCACAGAGAAACAGTACAATATGTGACATGCTTTTTGTGGCTGCATCACACCGCCTCCCTGAACAAATCTTTTCTCTTGACAGTCGTTGTAAACAATTGCCAGAAAGGCAGCGAATTGAAGTCAAGGAGGAAGTCAAACCTGATTTGAGGTGGGATATAATTTAGAATTCAGTGTGCCTTGACTATTTTCCATGCTAGAAGAAGTTTTTCTCTAAGGCTCATTGCTTTGAGTTCGTTACAAGATTTCCTTGATTAAGTAAATGTATTATATCTTTTATTACCAAGATTTACTTGATTAAGAAAATGCATTGTATTTTTTTATTACCTTGCAATGTGTATAGTCATAGGCAGGGTTTGTTTCTCATATGTATTATTTATTTTAGTTTTGATTCTAAATTTTATTTTTACTTTAATATTTACGACAACTTGAGTTCTAACTTTTGGATTTTAATTGTGTTATTAATTTATTATTTTAAATTCTAAAACTAAATTCATTAATTTTTATATTTAGTTTTAAAGTTAAAATTTTCATAGAAAATTTAATTTGAATAATATTTTTATTTATTCTTAAAAGTATATTTAAAGTTCAAATTTAAAAAGTAAAACATAATATAATATTTATCATAAAAATAAATATTATTTGATTAAAATAATTTTTTTAAATGTTATGTTTTTAGTGGCGTTTTTGCGAGAAGCGTCGCTAAAGGTTTGTTCTATAGCAGAGTTTGTGGGAAAAGCACCGCTAAAGGTATTGAGCTATAGCGGCGTTTGTGAAAAAAGCGCCGCTAAAGGTCTTGATCTATAGCGGCGTTTGTGGAAAAAATGCCGCTAAAGGTCTTGAGCTATAGCAGTGTTTGTGGGAAAAGCGTCGCTAAAGGTCATGATCTATAGCGGCGTTTATTTCTAAAAACGCCACAAACGTTTGCGGCGTTGACAAAGCGGCATTTTTTGCGGCGCTTTCAAAAATGCCGCAAATACTTTTAGCGGCGCTCTAAAGGCATAAAAAAATGCCGCTAAAAACCTATTTTGGTGTAGTGCCCTGTATGTTACTAGGTTTTGAGTTTTAAAGCTCGAATACCTTTGATTTAACTGGTATGCTGGTTGTCGTGCTTAGCTGCCAATACGAAGGAGGCTCTGGCATTTGGAAAAGCTAAGCTGGTGAGGTCGAAAGATAGCAGGTGAGTTTTTGTACTCTACCTTTAGGTGTTTGCTGGTTGTTGTGCTGTTGGAGTGTTCTATTTGTATGTTCTGCTTTGACTTCAGTTTAAGTTCTATGGTTGTATATGATTAGGGTGAATGAGAAAGTTGTGCATGCATAAAGCTGTGAAAATACATGAATGGTTGTAAGTATGATCTTTGATCTACATGATAGAACTGTGTATTAATGAACTAGTATGTGGCGTACTCCATAATATAGTATGAATAAGTAGTAGTGGTTTTAATGATGTGCGTGTTATGCATTACTACTAAATGTGGTCTTCAGAGGAAGCTATTTGGTGGGTTAGTTGAATATAGGAAAATTGGCGTAATGGAGGAATGGGGGGATTGAAAGGGGATTTGAGAAGGTTGGGCTGGAAAGTGATCTACTGGCTCTATAGAGTGACATCATGGAAATGATCTACTAGCTCTATAGAGCAGTATCATGTAAATGGTTTATTGACTCCTCGGAGTCGAAAGTCCATGGCTAGCCATGCCATGATCCAATGGTGGATAGATACACCTTATGACAAAATAAAGTCTACTAGGATAATAAATAGGGAAGCCCGTCAGAGCATATATGTGGAAACCATTATATAATTCGCGTGACGAAAAGCCAATTACAACAGTATGTCATATTGGAACACTGACAAGCGTGCTGATAAGACGTCCAGCCAAGATGCCAAGGCAAGAGGAATATGTGAGAGTGCCTTGTATTTGGATATGCGAGGGAAAAAGAGAGTACTTTTTTTAGAGTATTTGTAAATAAGTGTTTACTATTAAGAGTCCACTAGAGGTAACAAACAAGCCAACACTGGCTATGAGAAAGGGAGACGATTTTTCAGATTTACATTCTAAGTATTTATTGGAAAAGAGGTTGCCAGAAAAGTGGAATGTCCTCCAATGACTATTTTGGGTGGAATGCCCGACAGGGATTAACAAAGGAAGAGGATGTCCGTTGGGACTAGTTAGCGTCGAAAAGTCCACTAAGGACTATCTTATAAATAAGAAGTCTGCCTTACATGATCTAACGAAGAGATAGCCTGTTAGGGACTATCGGTGGTTGGGAAGTCCATTAGGACTACTTGATTAAGGAAATGTCTATTCGGACTATCCTATAAGTACAATTTCACAAGAAAAATGTAGTGTTTGATTATTCACCAAATCTTATATTCGAAGGCCACATATGAGGATGTAGGCAAACGGGTTTTCCTCTGGAAGGGTATTTGTGCAAGCTAAGTTATAAGAAGATAATGTCGGAATAATACAGTAAGTTGGTATTGGGTTCAATGTGGAATGCAGGATTAGGGGAAGAATCTGACATAGTGGAAAGATATCTACAAGTCCGCCAAAGGTAGTCGACAATCCATATATCTATTTGTATGGTTATCTTTTTATGAGTTAATCCAGCAAGGGAAAGTGAAAATCTGAGATAAAGCTAGACAAAGTCAAGTCCCAAAAAGGGGCACCAAAAAGAGTATAATTGTGTCCAAATCCACCCCAATATGTCTGCCAATGGTTCGTTTAAGAGGAATGTATGGGCGTTGTATGTGCCCGCCAAATTGAGGAATCCCTTATGAAAGTTAGGAAGTTCAATTATATACATTATTCTTTTTTATTACTCGATACTTTAAAAGTCACTTACCAATATTGTTGTATAGATTCTCACTAGGTTCAGTTGAACTTACGAGTGTTTTATTTTGATTACAGAACTAATGAGTGACTTGAGGATTTGTGGAAGGACCAAGCCAGACACCGGCAAGTCCACGCGAAAGGCATTGTGCTGTATCATGCATATGGATGGAAACTCTTAGAGGCTATGGCTCGAGGTTCAATAAGTGTAATTTTATCAAAATTTTAGGCTCCAAGTTACTATATACACATAGGCACGCTCCGTTAGGCAAAATGATTATAAGAACCTTAGTACTTGTTTAATAGAGAATTTTATTTGAAGTTTAAATTTTGAATCATGTTGTCATCTAAAAGATTGGAATAAAGTTGTATGGTAAATGCGGATTAAAAATCTGGCGTAGTTTAAATAATGCGGTTTAATTGTGAAATTTGGTACTCGAACCCAACGATCGGGTCGGGTAATGGATGTTACATTACAAAAGCTCAAGCAAAAATAAAAAAAACTGAAGCTTCATAAAAAATAGTCAAGGCTTTACAAGAATGACCAAAGCTTAATAAAGGACCAACACTTCAATCATCATGGAGAGTAGGCTTGAAACAACCAAATTTTAGGTAAAAGTACGATAATCTAAACGATTGATCTTTCATAAGAACACCTAAGTAAGAGACCACTTTGAAGAAAATAAATTAAAAAACCGAAAAAGGCCAAAGGTGAGCCAAATGAACCAATACCCAATGAGGGATCAACCATAAGGAAAGCCATCCTTATGCGATGGATTTATGAAGAGCATCTCAAGGTTAAACAACAATTGTCCTTAATGAAAGAGGCATATAAAGAACTTGGGTTGCTGAATACGAACAAGATGAGGCATAGACTTACTAGTGGTGGTAGATTCACAACGCTGAATAAAAGAGAGGGATGGAGGAAGAAAGTAAGCCTCCACCAAACTCTAGACAGTTTTACTCATTACGAGAATAGTGAAGGCCTCTAACAAGGGAAGAGAAATTGGATAAGGGTGATGGCCACTGCTTACAAAGCGAACACACACATGTGCATGTGCATGCGCACACACACACACACACACACACACTCTAGCAGTTGTAGTTTAGAGAGGAATGAGAGAAAAAAATGTTTCATTTATTCCAAGTATAATGTTTTATCATCGATGCTATAAGAATACTCTATATAATCAACCAAGTTTGGGTGTGTAATGGAAAAGGACTTTCGCTAAAATGAAGTCTTGGTTGACATCAAGTTTTGAGTTCGATTTATGGATACTCATATCTCTCCTCTTATAAGAAACAAAAAGAAAAAATGTTATATATATCACCCTTATAATAATTTTTAAACTTAATTTGTTCCTGATTAACTAATGATTATTTCATAATAATATTGTTATAACACTAAGGTTACATAAGATGCTGAATAGTACGATAGAGGTAGTTTACTTTGTGCGGGGTGAGGAGAGTCGCTAAATCGACGGTTTGAAAAGGTTAAAGTAGTATTTAAATAGAATTTTGGCATTACCTTTTTACTTGTTATGTTCTTCTTGGAAGAGGGCCAAGAGTGGATCCTTGTCTCGTGATACTTTCATATAGAATTCAATCTTTGACCTATTTTAAAATATGGGTTAGATATGACCTCTTCGAGGGCTAGTGAGCCTAAGAAGTATAAATTCTTAAATGAAATTGAATTTGATATGATGACTATCCTAAATGGCATTGTAGAGATGCCTCTTCCATATTTATAGTTGTCATGGCATGAAGATCTATGATGGCGTGAGGTGCTTAATTCTTGAAAAGTATTCTAAGGGTATTGCAAATATAAACTTTGGATGCGTTTGTTTTATTAAAAACGATTTCCGGAAAATGATTTTTGGAAAAGTTGATATTTTCTAGTATTTGGATGATTTTGTATAAAATATTTTCTATTGTTTGACAATTTTTTGAAATCATTTTTAAAAGTTGTTCTTAGTGAAACAACACACTATAAATATTTGTTAAAAAATATTATAGTAACATTTCCTTTTGACAATTGAAATTTATTTCTTAATAAGATAATATTTTATAATAATTGAGATAATACATAAACTTAATAAAAAACAATGTCTAATTGAAACTTAATTGAAATTACATATATTAAATATACGCGAGTGGATAGTGACACATTAAAATTGGAAGTGATAAATGAACTGAAGCATGATTTAAACAAATCATATTTATATAACTTCATATTTTATACTATAAAACATTTATTATTAAATATTTATAAATTGTAATATATATTTATTATTAAAATAAAATTACAATATTAAATAATTTATTATATTATTAAATATAAATAATTAAACATTATAATATTTGATATTATTTAAATTTTAGAAATTAAAATAAAAATAGTATTAATATAATAATATTATACTTGATTCAAATTAATTTTTACATAAAACTAAAATTACTCATAAATGAGTTTTTTTCAAAATGATTTACAATTTTCAAAAGAATAAGTTAATTTATAGGAAAATAAAATTTATTTTTATTGATCCGTCGACAAAATTATTTATCATGAAACAAATACAAATAAATGTAGGAATACATTTTCCGTTAAATAAACACATATTTATCTAATATTAATAAATTTTTTAAATTAAATTTTAACTCGATTGATATTGATATTATTCTCAGTGATATAAGGCCGGATGGATTAAAACATCTTTATACCTTTATTTGAAGATTAAAAAAATTCTAAAAATTTACTTCATATCAAGAATTTGTTAACAAGAAACCAAACCGCTGACGTGTCAGGAGACTTTCAGAATCCCTCGTTATTGAAACGTGGCTTGTAATAATCATTGGGCTTCATAATTAATTGACATCTGTAAAAATCTGAAAGTAACACGTCATAACCACGCCATCTCTGCCAACTTCACAAAGAGGAATAGAGAAAAAAAAAAGGTCAAGTGACCTTCCAGAAACTTCCGTTAACTTCTGGCTAGAAATCAACGGGACATCTAGCGGCTCATGTGTTACCACGTGTTATTAATCCCACGTGAACATCCTACGTGGCACATCCCTTTCCCTCTAAATTGATACGCCCTCGCCCCAAAGTTAGGGCTCCCTTAAACGACACTCCCGAAAGGCCGAAATGAATTAAATAAAAAAAAATAATTTCCAACAATAATAGTAGTTTTATTTATTTTTATTTTTTGGGCTTTCCTTTCTTTTCCTTCTCTGTTATTGAAATGAACGGAGAAGGAAAAAAAAGCGATGAACTGAAAATGGAGGTAGTTAATAGAGAGCGTGTAGTTTTCATGTGGGGATATTTACCTGGAGCGTTACCGCAACGAGCTCCGCTTGTATCGCCGGTTCTTGTGCGGATTCCGGATTCCATTGACCATTCTTGGACCGACGTATGCGGTGGCGGTTGTGGATTCGCCATGGCCATTTCTGGTTGTTTTTCCTATCTCTCTCTTTCTCGTTGGCTTTCCTCCCCTTCTTTCCCTGATTTTAAATTTTATATCGTATAAATATATTTTAAATTTTCGGTAATGTAATTGCGGCTTTTGGGCTGGTTGTTAGATTTTGTACATTTTGATCTGTCTGGTTGGCAAGAAAATGTAAAAGGACTGGGCGTTATAATTCGATTTTTTCGTTGTTTTCATTTTTGTTTTGCCATGAAGTCAACTCACTTGACTCAAATTAGTTATGTTGAGTTCCTTCCTGCTCTTTTTATTTACTGGTTTTGAACTTCTTTGTTCTCTATAGTTTAAAAAGATTTCAACTTGTTAATAAATTGTTAATAGCTGATTAGAGCTGTGAACTGAGTTTCAATTTAATATATTTAGTTTTAAAAAACTTTCATTTTTCTTATTTTTGGCATATAAGATAAATTTTTTATGCAATAACTTCTGTGAAGCTAACATTATATTCTACTAATGGTGCTTTTTTCCTTAAAATTTTAGATTCAGGGAAGCTTATCACTTGGGGTTCAACTGATGATTCAGGTCAAAGCTACGTTACATCAGGGAAGCATGGGGTAATATAAAGCTTTTTCCATCTATATTTCTCCTTTCTTTTTGTTGGGTTTTATTTTTGTTTATCAAATTAAATTTATATATTTCTTTTCTGTAATTTGCTTGTTTCAGGAAATTCCAGAGCCATTTCCACTTCCAACCGAAGCTTCTCTAGTAAAAGCAGCCGCTGGCTGGGCACACTGTGTTGCAGTTACAGGTAAACACTAAGACTTCCTTGGTCCTTACACTTCTATTCACTTGTTTCACTAATGGGTGGTTTGGCCGTTGCTTTTATCACTTGGTATTTAATTGAGAAAGAAAAAGCCAAAAATGCGTTTGGATACGAAATAGGGTTTTTGTTTCCAACATAAAGCATAATTTTGTATGTTAGTTGTTTTGATTATCTGTTTAATCGCATCTGACTTGTTTGTTAGGACTTTAATTAGTTCAACAAAAAACAACTAACTGTATCTGAAGTAAATTTATTCACAGAAGATTGAGAAGTTTATATGTGGGGGTGGAAAGAGTTGGATATGAAAGCGAATATAAAGCATAATTTTATATGTTTGTTTAATCAAAGCTGACTTGTTTTTATAACTTTAACTAGTAGAACAAACAGCTAATTGGAACCTAAGTTTTTTTGATAAGTCAATTTTACTTTGTTGTTCACAGAAAATGGCGAAGTTTATACATGGGGGTGGAAAGAGTGTATTCCCTCAGGGAAGGTATTTGGTGATCCATCCACTGGGACTAGTTTAGAGAAGGATGTATTTGAAAGACAGAACTCTTTGACAGAGCAAGGTAAATATCATTTGGGTTAAGATTACATACTGGTTCTGTTTACTTGTTGGTATTGTACTCATTTCACAAATTTTGAAGTGAGCCCTCACTCTCAAAGCTCAAGATCAAGTGGCGAAACATTTTCTGCCACCAATACTAAAGGAGTTGGAGAGGAAAGTACAAAAAGAAGAAGAATATCATCAACAAAACAGTCTGCTGAAAGCTCATCATCTGGTGATGAAACTGTGTCGGCATTGCCATGTCTCGTAGCTCTAAATCCGGGAGTCAGGATTGTGACTGTAGCTGCCGGTGGGCGCCACACTCTAGCATTGTCAGGTACTTTGTCTCTCTCCTTGACTAATGAGTGAAATGAGTCAGAACCTGTATATTTTCTGCAGTAAGGTAGTTGTGCATAGATTCGTAGACAATGTGACATTTCAATCTGTAAATGCTTTCTTATTGTTGAAATTTCAGATATCGGGCAGGTCTGGGGTTGGGGCTATGGTGGTGAGGGACAACTTGGTTTGGGTTCTAGGATAAGAATGGTATCCTCGCCCCATCCTGTCCCTTGCATTGAGCTATCTTCTTTTGGGAAAGATAGTGTTGCTGCATGTTCTCGAGGTAGCTTGTGTTCAGAAGGGCAGGGTTTTAGAGTTCCTGGAAATTATGTAAAGGGGATAGCCTGTGGAGGACGACACAGTGCGGTAATCACAGGTGTGCCTTAGATCATTCACTTGTTGAACTGGTTAAATTGCCTTGTAAAGAAAAATCAATTAGAGAAAACTAATAGAAGTGGTTATACTTGCTGGAGATGAAGTTGTGAAATCTTAATACAGATGTCTAGAAGTTCAAGGGAGAAGTTAATGAAAATTGAACTTTTTTCATTAAATGAAGAAAGGTGTAAACACAAGCAAATATGAAATTAGTGTTGTAAAGAAAATTTTCTTATTTTTGGTAAAAGGAATAGCTTGAGACTTGGTTGGGATGGAAATGGAAAATTCATGAAATACTTTTTATGAACTAATATGAAAAAAGTATTTTTTTTTTTATGATTAACAAATAGAAAGAGTTTTACATGAGAGATTCACTTTCTTGATAAAAAATCCAATCAGTTTCTCCCTAATCCAACCTTCATTTGACTTTGTTAAAGAGATACTGCCGTCCTAGAATAGAGAAAGACGAAATAAGACATGTTTAAAGGCTAATTAATTACTCTGGAACAAAACATCCCTTCAAGACTCTTAGGATGCTCAGTGACTAGTTAGATTATTCCAACCTTAAAGATCTCCATGGAGTTAGGAAGTTGTAATAAACCTCAGGATGACCAGTGATTGATTTGAATGTCGTGTGGCATGAGAATCTTTGTTTATCTGGTGTCTGGTTTGCTTGTATATTCTAGTTTTTTTATAAAATTAAAAATATATTGATACTATTACCGCATTAACCAATTTGTCCATTAACAGATGCTGGAGCAGTACTTACTTTCGGTTGGGGACTCTATGGACAGGTTAGTTCTCATGGTCATAATATAGAACTTCACATTGAATATTCTGCTGGCCAACTTTTTTTCTTGTTAAAGAAGAGATACATTGTTTTTGTATCTTATTCGAGTGATCACTCATCACAGAATACATGCCCAAAAACCATTTCATGGTTTTGTATAATTTCGAAAGGAATAAAAAGCTGACAAGTGAGATTGCATTCCAAAATTCCAAAAGGAATGGAGACTTAGTATTAATGTTATAAGCACTGGCCTTTTTCTCTTCGAGATCCTATTCATGTCATGGTTTAGGTATAAGTTGCACCATCCAGTAACAAATTATTCACATCTTTCTGTTCTTGATCAATGTACTTTTTTTAAGGTGCTTTATTAGCTTATGAATAATCCCCTTGTTCCACTCTAGTTCTCCTGTGGTTGTTGAAGGCCTACTCAGTTTCCATTCAGGCCTGGTTCGTAAAGTGCTATCCACCATTTGATTTTAGATATGGACGTGGTACATTCATGTTTCTCCATTTGTTCCGTTGGTTAAATGCATGGTCCTTATATTATACATTCAAATGCTTGAGGGTGATCCTCTGGTTATGGCCTTAAATCGTTTTAAAGTTACAAGTGTGTATGCTGGAAATATATATTTCACTCTTCCAATGGCGTGTTCAATGATTGGAATTTCTCAAATTAACTGTTCTTCAGGATCAATATGTAGGTAAAGTAGAAATTGGTGGAGAAAAAGGCCCAGTAAAGTTGAAGATGAGGTTCAATCTAATAAGGGATATTCTTCTCGATTCCTTTTCTAATATTTCTCTCCTCTATTTTATTGTGATATATGCTTGTTCTATCTTCTAATACATTGTGATATGGAGTTAAATTGTTTCGATTTTCTTGTTTTCTCAAGTGTGGGCAAGGAAGTACAGATGATGAATTAAGCCCGACGAGTGTATCTTCCTTACTGGGCATCAAGATAGTGTCTGTTGCGGCAGGACTGTGGCACACAGTTTGCATATCAGCTGATGGTGATGTGTATGCGTTTGGGGGGAATCAGTTTGGGCAATTGGGAACTGGTGGTGATCAAGCAGAGGTTAACACCGTATTTCCATTCCTAGATTCTTACATACAGCTAACTCCCCCACTTTTAGCACTACATAAATTATTCAAATCTGTATTTCAAAATCAGACTCTCCCCAGGCTCTTGGAAGATCCAAGTTTGGAGAATTCGCATGTAAAAGTTGCATCGTGCGGAGCTCGTCACAGTGCCATAATTACAGGTATGATGGTGAGAACTTTTCAAAATCTTCATCGTTTATTTTGTGCCCGTCAATTGACTATATGCTTCTTTTGCTTGAAGAGGATGGGAAAATATTCTGCTGGGGATGGAACAAGTATGGCCAGGTATCATCCTCACGCTGATCAGTGATCAAGGTAGTCGGTAGCCTGGACATCATAACACTGGAATACCCAAAATCAATATGTTCCATTTTTTTCGAAGTTTCTCAATGTATTTGGAGGGCCGTGTTCTCATACCCATGTTTAAATGGGTCATGTTGGACACCGTGCTTGAAGAAAAATGAAAGTTGGATTTACTTGTGCATCTTCTGTTTTGTTCCAATGTTGTGATGTCCAGGTGCCATTCTGTTACTCGTAAAACAAAAACCCTAAGTTCTTTGTTTCTGAAACAGCTCGGCTTGGGTGATGTGATTGATCGCAGTACTCCCTCTCAAGTTACTATTGAGGGTTGTCGCCCAAAAAACATTGTGTGCGGCTGGTGGCATACCCTGCTTCTGGCTGAGTCAGCCAGCTGAGTACCTTGACACATACCTCAGAACAGTTTTGTCAGGTTAGCAGTGTTTCTAAGTTGATGTACCATTTAAGTTATATGTATATGTACATAATCTAGCTCGTATAGATATACATATACATATATCCATGCTCTGATTCTTTCATGGCTGAGGTTCACCATGATTAGGTTGACTGAAGATGTTTTCTTTTTTTGGGGGGTCTGAATCAAGATGTTATACATAACTAGATTCGTTGTATATATTTGTAGATCTCAATAGTAATTTTTTACTATATGGAATTAAGATGCCTGGAAAAGCATAGATTTGGGTTGTAAAATTGTATTATGGATTGTTTCAGGAGATTCTCAAATTATTGCTGTTTGACTTAAAAAAATTATACTCAATTTGGTAATTATTGAGACGTGTTCGAGTCATCGATCTAATCGAATTCAAACTGGTTATTATAACATTCAATTACCCGATCCCCAATCCGATCATTAAATTTGAATAACAGGATATTACCTTTATTGATGGAGTAACTCTTGTTAAATGATTCAAACTTATATTCAAATTATATAACTATGAATTCACATACATTGCAAACGCAATAAATTGAACCTATATGGGCTTAGTTGTGACATTTCAAATTAAAATTGGTATCATTATTTAATTGGCTTGTATTGATATTTTATTTGTTTTACAAAAACAAGGGATTATAATATTCATTTTTGGTATCTATAATGATTTAAAATTATCGATACTGTTTTAACATTCTATCAAAATGGAAATCTTAAAACAAAACATTTTAACGATATTATCTTTGAAAGTATTGTTTCTTAATTAATTGGTATCGATATTTTTTTAAATATCGATATCAATTTGAATATTTAATGTCAAAATATCGATACTTCTTACCAAAATTGATTAATACTATTTTTGTAATGCTTATTTCATGCCCAAATCACTTAACATTCAATTAGTACCCTTAAACATCATTATAGACTTATAGAACATCAACTAAAAGCATACCAATTCACATCCCAATCACATAATTACAAGTTCACAATCAACCAAAATTACAACCTACCTAAGTGGTCAATTTTGAAGTATGTTTCCCTAAATTTAAGCATGCATATTCCAGATCAAATTAATACATTCTAAGTACATACCCATTTCATCCACAAATGACTATTTCATGGCTATTATGTCCGATACCA
Organism: Gossypium raimondii; assembly: GCF_025698545.1. NCBI lineage: Eukaryota > Viridiplantae > Streptophyta > Magnoliopsida > Malvales > Malvaceae > Gossypium > Gossypium raimondii. Next base: position 39,828,691 of record NC_068568.1, on the reverse strand, counting down.
TTCTTTCCAATTCATGCTCATCATTAGCAAGTTATTTACTCACTCTTTTCACATTCATTCTTAACAGGAGTCCACTAATCTCATCATTACTTACCTACTTAATATATATCAACTCACACACATTTTATCTTATCAAACACATAATTTCAACTATTACCAAGATTTTCTTATCATATCATATATACTTCTATAATTCACATTAATCTATTCATTCGTCATTTAACTTATCACTTAAGGCATATCTAATTAACAAATTGGCACACTTAGGTACATGTCCTACACTTAAACAAAAGAGATTCGCCGAAGTTAATGAGTTTGAGATTTTTGACGGATGTTGAAAGTTAAAGCTTGCTAGAACAAATCACCTAATCTACGTACAAAAAACAAAATAATACGCTAAGTATAAACTCAATGATATTTTTATAATTTGATTATTAAAGCATAATATAATTCATACAAAAACATAAATGTAAGATCATAAGGTTATATGCTACTCAAGAAATCATTGTATCATTTCATCAAATCTATTACAACTTCTATGCTTTCCATGTCATAATGGCTATATCAACAATATTTCATCACATTTCTAATTCAATTCCGATTTTCAATATCTATGAACATTATCAATATCTATACCAATTCATTTTATAGTTTGCTAATTCAATTTACGCTTTTAACCCCCTAGTAACTTGATTCGGACTCAGACGGATATACGGATCCAACCAATCACACCAATTTTGCACTCAGTGCCTATAAGATAAATCTCAAATAATAAGTTACGCCTAGTGCTGATCGATATAACTGTGCCCAGCACTGGTCAATAAAATCGAAAAATGGGTGTGCCCAACACTCCCCTACACGTAGTAGTATAGCCCTGAACTTTTCCTATCCTATGGCATGCCAATTATACTCGACCCTACCCGAATAGTTAATAAGGTAACCATTTCTCATTTTCACATATATATATACACCAATATCTCAATTAAAATTATAATTTCATCATTGAATCATCAACCCACACATATGGTAGAATAATTCATCACAATATAGGCCCAATTTCTCATTTATATCAAAATACAATATTTTCACATATATTCAATTTAGTCTCCAACGATATCAATCAAATCAATTCAATTCATTTTTGTCAATACAACTCACCTTATGATCTTACCATGCAACTAATTCATAATGCAGCAAAACCAAGGTAGTTCAGATTATAGAAACACAAACCGTAAACTTCGAGCTATTCATCGACAACTTTGCCTTTTCTTTTTCTTTTTTAGGAATCTGAGTCGACGCTAGCTACGATTAACACAAATATACCAAACCATCAATATACAAACAATTTCACATCCAATTGCAAATTTATGCAAATTTTGCATATTATTCAATTTAGTCCCTAAAATCGAGACTAATATAACTTTCAATTTAAACCCCAAAATTTTAAGCCATTTCACTAGAGTCCTTTAGGACCTCCTATATTCACATTTCTACCACAATTTCAAAATTTGTGCATTTTAATCCCTAAATAACAAAACTATCAATTGACTTTACAATTTAGTCATTTTCACTTCTACACTTAAAATCTAACAATTTTGTACCTAACACTTCAAGAATCTAACAATGTCATCTTCCACAAACTTTAATAGTTTCAAAAATTAAGACATGGGTGATTAAGCTCCCAAGAATCCAAAAACATAAAAATTACAAAAAGAGAACTAAATTGAACTAACTAATTATTGAATATAAACTTCAAAACCCTAGAAATGGTGTGGCGCGTTTTCTCTTCTTCACATTCGTTTCTTTTGCATGAAGAAGATGGAGTATTCTCTTTCCATCCACCATTTATTTTTTCTATCACATGTTTTTATCTTATTACCTAATTAAATTACAAATTTTATAACATATAAACATACATATTATCTCACATACTGTCCACTACCAAAATTATAGTGAGTATAGTGGTTTAATTACCTTATAAGCCCCTTGTCCAATTCCTAATTAAAGATTCTTATAAAATTGAACTTTTTTCACTTTTACAAATTAGTTCCGTACCTTAATTAAACACTAATACAATAAAATTATTTAACCAAAATTCAATTCATCTATAAAATAACTTCGTAAATATTTTTATTAAATATTTATGATCTTAGTTTATGGAAACGGAGTCCCGAAATCATATTTTTCGACACCACTAACTTTCAGGTCGTTACAATAATACTTGATTGGAACAGTTCACGAGCCTTATCGAGCTTTTCATATTTTTATATTATTAATTTATGCTATTCTCTTAATATATATTATTAAACCTAAGCTTAATTATTGAGTCGAGTTCGAGTTCAAGCTTGAGTACAGAAATCGATAGATGAGCTTAATCAAGTTTGAGCTCGAGCTTGAGTAGCTCAATTATATCTCGAGCTGAGCTCTAGCTTAAAAATGGATGTTCGATTGAGTTTGAGCCATATCGAGCTTCAAATTTTGAGTCGAGCTTGAGCTTGGTAGTATTCAGGCTTAGCTCAATTACACCCCTTGATCGAAGTTGGCAAGTTTGTTAAATTTGAAGAGTTTAGCTAAAAAAGTTAATTTAGATTCATCATTTTTTTTCAAGAATATCTTAGTTTTATTTATTTAATACGTATATATTTCCTCTATTATAATTATAATTATTATAATTATAAAAAAATATTGTATTAATAAACATTGGCAGCCCATCCAGTCCTCAAAAAGCTGGCTTAAAAGGAGATGAGATTTCTGAAGTTAGATTTGATCACAGCTATCTGCACAAGACAAAGATGTCTTCAAATTTTCATGTACAACTTAGCTGTGATTAAATTAGATCTCAGATGTTCCCTCTCCTTTGGAGAAACTAGATGGGTTGTCGATGTCCATGGAGCTTTTCATGATTGGTGATCCATTTTTTAGGTAGAAGTTTCATTAACTTTGTATTTTTCTTGGTACATGGATATAGTGTGGTTCATCATGTATATTGATAGAGTGCCTTAAATTTAAAAGCATGGAATTCTATTCTATGGATAATTTGGTAGTGCACAGTTGCTATAATCGCAGAATCTATTTGATGGACACTAATGTAGAAGATTGATTAATATTTGGAGGAATAAACAAAGAAAATGATGAAGAATATAATGGAGAAGAGAAATAAATTTTGTATGGAAGAGAGAAACACCCTTTCTAATAAACTTTTCCTTTTATTTCACACACTCTACAAATGTTTCATCACATACAACTCTTTATATAGGAGTTGTAAGTGACTATTCATCTACATCACTTAAGTGCTATAGGAGCTGTGACTATTTATCTTCATCACTTAAATGCTATAGGAGTTATGACTATTCATCTACATGCTTGTGTGTAACTCTTCATCTTCAAGTCTCTTCACATACCTAGAAACTACATAATTTATTTTGTGTAAGATTAATTTAATTATGTGCCAACAATGCCTCCTTTAAATTAAACTTGCTTCGACCTCCCAACCTTTTAACATTTTTCTTGAAGACTTGTCCACTAAGTGGCTTTGTGAAGATATCAGCCATCTGATCTTCCGTCTTGCAATACTCAACTTGAACATCACCATCATTCACAAGTTCCCTCAAGAAGTGATACCGAATGCGAATGTGTTTTATCCTTCTATGAAGAACTGGATCCTTTGTGACCGAAATAGTAGAACTATTGTCACAAAACAAAATCGTTGACTTGTTCTGCTTCTGCTTAAGACTTTCCAAAATTCCACGTAACTAAATCAATTGACATCCTGCATAAGATGCAGCGATAAATTCAGCTTTTGTAGTCGAAAGCGCCACAATTGATTGTTTCTTTGAGCTCCATGAAACTGCACCACTACCAAGGTGAAAAACATAACTAGAAGTGCTTCTGCTATCATCAATGTTTCCTGCTAAATCACTATCCGTATAACCAATGAGATCAACTAATGTATTAGCTTTATAGAAAATTCCATAATCAATGGTTCCCTTCACATATCTCAATATTCTATTGGCAGCCTCCCAGTGATTGGAGTAAGGTTTCTCCATGAATCTACTCACCAAGCTAACAACATACACGATGTCAAGCCTTGTCGAAGTCAGATACATTAACTTCCCAACCAAACTTCTGAATATGGTGGAATTGACAAGCTTTCTTTCACCCTCTTTAGATAACTTCAGACCTGTGATGCATGGAGTAGAGATTGGATTAGCATTTTCCATCTTGAACTTTTTTAGAACTTTCTTTGCGTATCTCTCTTGTGAAATAAAAATTCCTTTCTCGGATTGATGAACTTCAATTCCAAGAAAATTATGAAGTTCTCCCAAATCTGTCATATTAAATTCTGCCATCATTGAGTGATGAAATTCTTTCAACATCTTTACATAATTTCCTGTGAAAATAAGATCATCAACGTAGAGACTTATAACCATGAATCTTCCTTGAGAATTTCCTTGAGAATTCTTTCAACATTTCATATGCTTGATGCAACTGTACCAAGCTCGAGGTGATTGCTTCAACCCGTGCAAAGCTTTCTTCAACTTGTAAACTTTTTCTTCTTCTCCTTTTTTGACAAACCCAGGTGGTTGATCAACATAGACTTCTTCTTTGAGAACACCATTCAAAAACACAGATTTTACGTCTATTTGGAACATTTTCCAATTGTTTTAGGCAGCAAGAGAAATAAGTAACCGAACTGTCTCAAGTTTTGAGACTGGAGCAAATACCTATGTAAAATCTTCTCCTTCCTTTTGCTTGTATCCTTTTGTAACCAGTCTTGCCTTGTACTTGTTGATAGAGCCATTTGGATTCATCTTTGTCTTGTACACCCATTTGAATCCAATTGAATTCTTGTGCAGCGAAAAATCTGTGAGCTCTCATGTATCATTGTTTTCAATTGAGCAAATTTCTTCTTTCATGGCTTTCCTCCATATTTCTTCTTGATATGTATCATCAAAAGAAATTGGATCTTCTCTTGCAAATAAGGCAAAGAATACAACATCATTTTGCACAACTTCATCAGTTACATCATATAACTCTTGGATACTTCTCGTTTTTCAGATCGGGCTGGATGAAGAAGAATTTGATAAAGAACTTGGGGAAGCAGGAGGATTTCCTGCTTGAGCATCATCTTCAACATTCCCAATTACTGTATCTTCTTCTTCTTCAAGTTCAAAAGGAAAAATTGGCAAATTCTCCTTTTCAACTTCCATATCTTCAAACATGAAATTTTCATCAACCCGAACATCTGGGCTTATCACAATCTTCTTTGTCATTGGATTATACAACTTGTATGCCTTACTTCTTTCACTATAGCCAATGAAAATGCATTTCTCTAACTTGTCATCCAACTTGCTTCTCATTGCATCTGGAATATGAGACTAAGCGACACTCCCAAATACTCTAAGATGACAAACACTAGGCTTTGTACCATACCACGCCTCATGTGGCGTGCAATTCTCCAAGCTTCTTGTCGGTGATCTATTGATAAGATAAAATGCACAAGAAACAACTTCAGCCCAAAATCTTCTTGATAATCTCTTCTTCTTAAGAAGACATCTAGCCATCTTCATAATTGTTCTATTCTTTCTTTCACACACACCATTTTACTAAGGTGTATGGCGCACTGTCATTTCATGCCAAATGCCACTGTCTCTGTAATATTTCTGAAATTCTTTTAAAAAATATTCACCTCCACGATCTGTCCGTAAGGTGTTAATTTTCAGCGCAGTAAAGTTCTCCACTTCTGCCTTGAAATCTTGAATCTCTGAAAAGCCTCTGATTTTCTTTGACACAATACACCTATAAATTTCTTGAGTAATCATCAATGAAAGAGATAAAGTAACGATTGCCTCCCAAAGATGAAAGTTTCATTGGACCATAAAGATCCGAGTGATAAGTTGCAATGGTCTTCTTGCTTTCTACGAGAATTGAAAGGAAAAGCAATTTTGTGTTGCTTTCCAAGCTGAAAGCTTCACAAACATCATCAAGCCGATCGATCTTTGGTAAACCTTTGACTATCATCTTCCTTGAAAGCATCTCCAAATTTTCATAGTTCAAATGTCCATATCTATCATGCCATAACTTTGAAACTCCTTTATGAGCACCAATAAAACAAGATGTATTCTGATTTTGAAGGGTGAGAGAGAAAAGATTATTTGATGCTACTCCAACTCTAGCAACAACCTGATTTTTCCTTGACAAATAACAAGCCATGTCACAGAAATGAATATCATACCCCTTCTTTAGGAAATGCCCAACGCTAAGCAGATTGTTTTTAAGACCAGGAACAAAATAAACTTTACACATTTTCTCAACCCTTCATTGCTTTGTTTCGAACTCTAACTCACCAACACTGCTAACTTTGTAAGCTTTGCCATCTCCTACTTTTACTTCTCCACAATCAGATTCAAATAACTTTAAGAATAAATTTTTGTTACTTGTCATATGCTTGCTAGCACCACTTTCTATGTACCAGACATCATCAATCTCTCCACCATGAGACACGGGCAACAAAGTTTTTTGCTTTTCCTATTGATCATTTTGCACTATATTAGCTTCATCTTTCTCTTCTTTCTTTTACCAGCATTTACTCACCAAATGACTAGGTTTGTGACAATGATAACATTCAAAATAGCCACGACCTCTTCCTTTTTGATTTCCACGTCTACGTCCTCTTTGTGAACCTCTAAAATTCTGAATTTGGTTGGCTTCTTTCCATCCATTTTCCATGCTTGCATCTTCACCTCTTCCACGAGTATTTGAGCCTCTTCCTCTAAAGTTTCTTCCTCTTCCTCTTCCATGACCATGATCTCTCTCTCTTTGATTTTTAAAATCTCCTTTCTTCTTATTTAGAGACAACTTTGACTGGAGCGCTTGATCTAGATCTACTTCCTTCTTCTTCTTGTTTAATCTTTCTTCATGGGCTTACAACGAGCCTGTGAGTTCATTAATGGTAATGGTACTCAATTCCTTTGATTCTTCAATAACTACCACAATGTAGTCAAATCTGAAATCCAAAGAACGGATGATTTTCTCAACAACACGAATATCATCCATAGTTTCACCATTTCTTTTTAATTGGTTGACTATGTACAAAACCCATGAACAATAATCAGAAACAGATTCTGACTCTGTTTTTTGTAATCTTTCAAAATCCCTTCGAAGAGTTTGCATCCGAACTCTTTTCACATTTTCATCTCCTTTGAATGAATTCTGTAAAATCTCCCATGCTTGTTTTGCCGAGATGGCATAAGCTATTTTTTCCCAAGCCGCTTCATATGATTGAACTCCTTAATATATCCAAAATAAGGCTTGCTGATTTTTCTTCCTTGATTTCCTTAGACTCTCTTTTTGGGATTATGTTAATCCTTCCTCCTCTTCAGCCTCAACTTCATTATAACCTTTTTAAACAATCTCTCATTCTTCTAGAGATCCAAGAAGAGCCTTCATTTGGATACTCCATTTGCCATAATTTACTTTGGTTAATTGGGGATCGGAAGAAAGAGGAATAGAATTGTTCATTTCGATCGAACTTGGCTCTAGTACCAATTTGTGGAAGATTGATTAATATTTGGAGGAATAAACAAAGAAAATGATGAAGAATATAATGGATAAGAGAAATAAATTTTCTATGGAAGAGAGAAACACCCTTTCTAATAAACTTTTCTTTTTATTTCACACACTCTACAAATGTTTCATCACATATAACTCTTTATATAGGAGTTGTAAGTGACTATTCATCTACATCACTTAAGTGCTATAGGAGTTGTAACTATTCATCTTCATCACTTAAATGCTATAGGAGTTGTGACTATTCATCTACATGCATGTGTGTAGCTCTTCATCTTCAAGTCTCTTCACATTTCTAACTCTTCATCTTCAAGTCTCTTTACATACCTAGAAACTTATTTTGTGCAAGATTAATTTAATTATGTGCCAACAACCAACCATATGGATTTGGACCTGTTAGGCTTTCATCAGATTTGGCTTACGTAAAGACATGGTGAAATTTTGAAAGGAGCCATCATTATTAAGCCTGAGCTTAGTGTAACTTCAGTAGTTCTAATACATGCATGCTGGTATTTTATGTATCAGGAACCTAATGAAGTGATTTTAGCAATTTCCTTCAATTCCATGGTAGTTGAATGCTAACCTAATAGCACCAAAATGGATATAAGTAGAGACTTTTTCTATCTAGTCCTTGGGAAATAATGTTGGAATTTCTAGAGTGACAATTTGTTCACTAGATCCTTCTTTGATTAAATGGCTATCAAATTTGGAGGATTGAACATATTCTTTGACATTTTCTTGGAAAAGAGTAGATCAAATACTTAATGAGAGAAAAAAAAACATCTTTTTTTTGCAAACTTCCTCTTATTCATAGAAGTGAAGGATTATAAACGACAAGCTTCTTAAATAGTAAAAGGATAGGATTCCTGACATATTTACTTAATAAGATTGTTGACAAAAGTAGACTAGCTAATGTCTTTCATAATCAATGCTTTCTTCTAAGGTGAGGTTGAGCTCTATTTTCCTCCACCCTTTTTTTTTCTGTTACGTTGTATATGCTTTGGTTTCCTTTTTCTTATCAAGATTTTGCTAAGTTTTTATGTTTACTTCCATGTGAGTGGTTTTGTCAACTAGGTCGTCATCTATATATTTCGAGGAAAAGTATGATATTTTGGATAACCATGACTGTTCTAACGGGTCTAGAATGCTTTCTCTATAATGTTATATTATTGTCATTATTTTTTGTTGATAATGTCCGAGGGTGTTTAGCCAAAGATCCTATGGTGCATTTAGATTTTGCGGATGTCATATTTCAAGAGGGACTGTTCTGTAGAGTTGACATAGATATTTTTGGAGTTCCCTATACTTTTTGTTTAAATCCTTACTATTTTAAGATAGGTCTTATGAATCTATGCTGTTAGGAATGCTCCTAACTAAATAGAAACACCATGCTGCACAAATACTATGTCTTATAGAAATAATCATCATGGCTAAATCAGTTGAGTGTTTGGCTATTAGATTGTTAATTATTTCTAACCACTATGGAAGAGATAAAAATCACTAAAGAAAAAAAACTATTTTTTGGACTAATTTCTTCTTAAATTGATTGCTTTAAAAGATATTGGAGATTAAGAATGAAGAACTAGATCCCTACATGGTACATGTGAGTCATAACATCTATTTTAATTTATTTAAAAATTTAGAAAACTTTACCTAGAGATGATGGATAAGGGATACTCATGATGGAGATCAAGAGCTTTAAGAATAAATTCTCCAAAGTTTTTGAAAACATTCAATTGATATTGGAATATCATACCCTAGATTTTATTGTGGAACTTCTTTTTAAGGGCAAGATTGAAAACTTTTGAAAGATGTTTTGGATGAGAATTTGGTGGGATGGAAAAGGATGAAGGTGAATGAGGAGGCTTTGTACATAATGATTCTTTAGGTGGTTTGGTTAAAATTTCTTTCTTCAACTTCTAGGATTTCTTTAAAAATTGAGTGATAATTGATTTTTACATCTGTAAATTTTTCACTTTTGAAACCATATAGATGTCTGGTTGAATAATCATTTTTCTATCAGAAGGTATCTGCAATGGTGGAAAATTTTGGAGATTTTGTTTGAGCTTCTTTCTATGAAGGGGATTTTGTTTAACATATTCAAATGAATAGTATATTGAGAATTTTTTGGAACAAAAGGCAGAGGTTTCAGATTTCACTCTTGATACTCCGCTCTGAGATCACACTAACAGTGATTTTGAGTACCACTTTACAACATTCTAGAAACCTAGAAATGGAGAAGATCTATAGCCAAAAAAGACATCCTTTTTCTTTCTATAGCCCTTTGGGAAATTCATATATGGTATAGCACATAAATCCTTGTATGCACGATAAAACACCCTCCCCCTAACGGCTACGAGGGTCAAAGCTCAGCTTTGATCCACCATCAGGATACGTTATAAAGCTTTTTTCTTGGTTTTTTAGGCTTATAGCGAGCTCTTGCCTACGGTTGCAAGGTTGAGGGCGGCAAGCTCGTTTAGAGAAAATGTCCGGTAAGCCTCCCCGAGGGAGGTATGGAGGGGTAACGTTCCTAGTGTAGTTATAGTGTTGTTACCCTCTTGTTTATACGAAATTTCATATAAGCCTCCCCGAGGGAGGTATGGAGGGGTAACGTTAAATCTCTAAGATAGTTTACAATCCATAAGAACTGTGCATTCGATTTTTTGTCAAATCTTCATTAAAGAACTTTAATAATTTATGTGTAATATGGAGGGCAGATGATGCTTGCCTTTTCTAATATTCATCCCAAGAGTTCTGTCTTAGATCTGTTGGTCTGCATTTTTGTGTCTAACAACATAATTTCAATTTGAAGGATTAGTTGCTTGAATTGATTTAGAAGAGCAACGTGGCTTGTTCATTTGGATTGTACAAAAGGATATCATCAAGTATATCAGTGCATTATCCATGATGGGTTGGAATATATTGATCATAGCCTTCTGAAATATTGATGCGGTTTTTTTAGACTAAATGACATTATTTTCTATTGATAATACATGTTTGGAATACAAAATCCTATTTTGGGCTTTTTTGCTAGTTTTATTCTAGTGGCTGAAAACCAAACCTAAGATCAAATTTAGAGAAGATATCAACTTTAGCTATTGACTGAAAAATAGTGAGTTCTGATTGGGAAATGAAAATTTATCATCTTAGAGAAAAATTTTGAGTGGTTTATAGTTGACCACTTACTTGAGTTCTCCTCTAGCTTGTTTTGCTCTATTAACATAAAAAGCGTCACATGTCCATTGATATGAGAAGGTTCAATTAACCCTTGTTGTTGAAGTTCTTTACATTCTTGTTCAGTGAGTTTTTTATGATTATGTTGGTGTTATGATCAAAGAAATAAAGCAAAACAGAGAAAAATTAACAATCCAATTTGGCTTGCTATATTTCATCATCTTTTTCAATTTCAAATTATACAATATATATTATCTGATTCATGACAGAACTCAACTAATACCACTAATACAATCTTCAAATTTTAAAAATTTAACTTGTACACAAGTTGATTTGTGTTAATTAGCACCTAAACACATCAAAACTTCCTACCAATTAAGATTGGTTTTATCAAACACACGTAACATAACTTGTACAACTTGCACCAAAATATTTTCATGCAATCTGCATATATAGTCCACAGTCATACTTGGCAAATACAATCTGCGTCTTCAATCTGCCAATTAATTAATAGCTTTATAGTTCGCCATACAGTACGTAGCTTGAGCATTGGCGAGCTTTTTCTTACTTGTCGCATATGGAGAGTCCACCAACATTCTTGCACTTTCAGACTGTTCGCCAAATATACTCACCACTGCATGGTTGGCCATATCACAACACTCCTCCTTGGACACCATGTTGTGAACATCAATTTACTTTCTAAGTCTTTCAAACTTTCCTTTCCTAGAGGCTTGGTCAGAATATCCGTTGGCTGATCTTCAGAGCTGCAATAAATCAAAGTCACTTCTTTACTCTATTCAACTTCTCTTACAAAGTGATACTTTATCTTGAAGTGTTTTGTTCTCCTATGAAAAATGTGATTCTTCGCAATTGCAATGGCGGATTGATTGTCACACAAAATTTGTATTGCTTCAATATAAACAAGATCCAAGTCACCAAGAAGTTTTCTTAGCCAAATAGCTTAATTTACTGCTGCTGAAGCTACATATTCCGCCTCAGTTGATGATTGAGCTCCATGAGAATACGCCAGATCCAAGTGAAAAAAGATAACTAGAGGTACTTTTCATATCATCCACCGATCTTGCCCAATCACTGTTGGTGTAGCCAACTAGTTTCAATTCTTCTGCCTTTTCAAACCATATGCCAAGGTTAGTAGATCCCTTGATATATCTCAGCACAGCATGGCATAAATCTTGATAACACGCCCACTACATTCATAATGTCTAGTTAAGTTGTTAAATACAACAAGCAACCAGTGAGACTTCTGTAATTTTTCTCATCGACCTTCTCTAACTCATCATTGCTGCAAAGCTTTTCTACAAGTGTCACTGGCGTGCTGATTGGTTTACATTTTTCCATGCAAAACATCTTCAAAATATTTAAGGCAATGCTTCGCTGATTAATAAATATTCCTTTTTGGACTTGTAGCACCTCCATCCCAAGAAAACATTTCATTTCTCCAAGATCTGACATCCCAAATACTTTTTCCATTTGCAGTTAAAACTCCATCACTGAGTTATCACTGCTTCCAATTACCAACAGGTCATCAACATATAAAGAAACGATTAATGTTGTGACATTTTCAACTATCTTCACATATAGAGTTGGTTCACTTAGGCTTTTTTGAAATCCCAAATTTTGCAGGTACTCATTGATCATTGTATACCAAGCTCTTGAGCATGTTTTAGCCCATACAATGCTTTTCTAAGCTTGTAAACCTTCTCTTCACTTCCTTTGACCATGAAACTAGGTGGCTTATCCATATATATTTCTTCTTATAGATAATCATTAAAAAAGGTTGATTTAACATGCAACTAATGAATTTTCCATCTCATCTGTGCTGCCAAAGCTAGAAATAGCCTGATTATATCTAGTCTTGCTACAGGTGAAAAGGTCATCATGTAATCAACCCCTTATTGCTGACTAAACCCTTTCACAACCAACCTTACCTTCAATCTGTTTAGTGAACCATCAGCATTGAGCTTGATTCTGTACACCCACTTAACACCAATAACTTTCTTATGTGATGGCTTATCAGCAAGCTCCCAAGTCTGGCTCTTGTGAATCATTTTCAACTCAACTTACATTGCTTCTTTCCAACCTTCTATTGATGCAGCTTCTTCATAACTAATGGGTTCAAGAACTGCCATATCAGCTATTTCTTAAATTTCACTAATATTTCGAGTCCCCTTACTGGAAAATCATTATTATTAACTTCTTGCTCATATACTTCAGCTTCATTAGTCATAATAATCTGACTTTCACTGACTTGTTCTGGTTATGAATTCTCCCAATTTTAAGTTGTATCTTCATCGAACATGACATCCTTGCTTGCAAATACTTTGTTGGATGATAGATTAGAAAATCTATAGCTCTTGTTGTTGTTGCTATAGCCCATAAAAATATCAGGTTGTGCCTTCTTATCCAACTTGTCCCTTTTGATTGTTGGAATATGAACATAACAGATGCAACAAAAAATCTTCAAATGAGAAACTGAAGGCTTAAAGCCAAACCATGATTCAAACAGAGTCTTCTCCTTCATAGCCTTGGTTGGCAACCTGTTCTGGAGATACACAGCTACATTGACAGCTTCAACCTAGAAACTCTGAGGAAAAATTTTCTCAAACATGAGGCACATGGCCATACCCTTCACGGTTCTATTTTTCCTCTCACTTACACCATTTTGCTGAGGTGTATAAGTGTTAGTGACCTAGTGTTCAATCCTTGAATCTTTACAAAACTTCTCAAACAGTCCTGAGGTGTATTCAGTTCCATTATTAGACCTCACAATTCTGATCTTGCACCTAGGCTGAGTCTTTACAGCTGACCTAAACTTCCAAAACACTTGTGGAACTTCAGACTTCTTTTTCATGAAGTAGACCCAGCAAAATCTTGAATAATCATCAATAAACAAAAAAAAATACCTACTGGCACTTAATGATTAAGTTCTCACAGGTCCATACACATCAGTGTGAACTAAGTGAAGCTTTTCAGAGGCCCTCAAAGCCTTGTTCACAGGAAACGACAACCTACTTTACTTTCCCAACTAACATAATTCACAGACATCTTCATGTTCAACCATTCTTGATAGGTTCTCAACCAACTTATCCTAATACAACTGAGATAACAAATTGTAGTTAACATGATCCATTCTCCTATGCCACAACTCAGATTCATCTACTGAGGTTGTATAGGCTCTAGATGTATATAAACTAATAACTCTATTATTCAATGGTAATTTTTTATTTATATGATCAATTTATATTAATTAACTATTCAATTAATATCGTCTAAAACTTTTCCAAACCCAACACATACAAATTTACACATATTTTGCCAAAATAGGCTCTTTAAAGTCGGGGAAAAATGTCATAAAAACATGGGACCTAAGATAAGATCTATCCCAAGCTTTTTAAGTTTGGCTTAGATGGGTCTACCCCAACCTTTTTTAGGTTGCCTTAGACGTGTCTATCCCAACCATTTTTAAAGATTGCCTTAGACAAGTCTATCCCAACCTTTTTTAAAGGTTGCTTGAGACAAGGTCTATCCTAACCTTTTAAGGTTGCCTTCAACGGGTCTATCCTAACCTTTTTTATAGGATGCCTTAGACAAGGTCTATTCCAACCTTTTTTTAAAGGTTACCTTAGACAAGGTCTATCCCAACCTTTTTAAAGGTTGCTTTAGACAAGGTCTATCCTAACCTTTTTAAGGTTTCCTTAGACAAGGTCTACCCAACCTTTTTTAAAGGTTGCCTTAGATAAGAAGGTCTATCCCAACCTTTTTAAGGTTTCCTTAGATAGCTCTATCCTAACCGTTTTTAAAAAGGTTTCCTTAGACAAGGTCTATCCCAACCTTTTTTAAAGGTCGACCTCGACTAGGTCTTTGCCAACACTTTTTCAAAAGTGTCGCGGCACCTATGCCAACCGTACTAAAGACAACCTTTTCAGAAGCGTAGGGAGAAGTGAAGCGACACCTATGCCAATCTTTTTTTGTCGTCTTAAATAAAAAAAAGTATCGTGGTAGGTCTATTTTCTTGTAGTAAGCATTCTTTTAACTGAAAGACATAACCAGGAACTCATAATGCCTATAACGAGTCTTGAAAGCAGTCTTATACACATCAGTCTCCTTAACCTTGAGTTAATGATACCCAGAACGAAGATCGATTTTAGAAAATATAGATGCCCCACAGAACTGATCGAACAGATCGTCGATCATCGGAAGTGGATACTTGTTCTTTGTCAATTTATTCAGCTGACAATAATTCATACACATTCTCATCATGCCATCTTTTTTCTTGACAAACAGGGCCGATGCTCCCCACGAGTACACACTCGGTCGAATGAACCCTCGACTGAGAAGTTCTTGAAGCTGGGCTTTCAATTCTATAAGCTCTTTTGATGCCATGTGATAAGGAGCAACAGACACCAGAGCAATACCTGGTAACAGTTCATTACCAAATTCAATTTTCCTGTCCAGAGGTACTCCCAGCAACTCCTCAGGGAAAACGTCTTGGAAGTCTCTCACAATTCTAATATCCTTAATAAAAAGCTTTGCAGAACCAGAATCAGATGCAAAGGCTAGGTATGCCTCGTAACCTTTTCGAACTAGCTTTTCAGCTACAAGAGCGGATATCACGTTAGAAAGGTAATCTTGGTGCTCACCGATCATAATGATTTCACAATCCTCATCCGATCTCAGAGTGACTCGCTTATAAGCACAATCTAAATTAACCCACTATTCTACAAGCCAATCTGTTCCTAGAATCAGATCGAACTCACCAAATGACAATTCCATCAGGTTAGTTGAAAATACAATGCCTTGAATTTCTAACGAAACTTTTCCAATATCTAGTTGGTTTGATAAATCCTTAAAACAAACGCAAAATGCTAACGATTAATACAAAAATTACCTAAATCTTTTGAAATTGTTGGGGGTGGTGCTGAAATTGTGATCTCTAAAAATCATATTTTATATCACAAATAGACTTACGAAATTGTTCCAACTTATTGATTTCCATTAACTAACCCTAGATCCTTGCCCCTGAAAAATGGATGTTTCTCTTCGAGCTCCATCCTGTACTATTTACATTACAACCTAACAAAAAGATTTGGAATTGCACAAAAAAGACTATTTATTATATATCTTATCAACTCGAACCGATTAACTTAAGGGGCTAATTACAAAAATCTCTCTAGCATTACTCTCAGCAGATATACCCAAGTTCACAGATACAATACTAGATGTATAAGAATGTGTAGACTTAATATCAATCAGAGCAAAGTATGGAACAGTATGAATAAAGAACGTACCCAGTATGAATAAAGAACGCACCCGCTACAACGTTGGGGTTGTCTTTATCCTCACGGTGCCTCACCACATACACAAGAGTAGGCTGTCGTGCCTCAGTCTTGCCCGCACATCTGCCTGGTACTCTCTGACCTCGACCAGCACTGTTACCAACCCTGGCCATACCACGGCCCCTAGGTGGCTACTGAGCTACTCTCAGAGGTTGAACAAGACTCGGAGCTAGAGTTTGTATAAAAGCTTGCACCTAATCAGATCGATGGGGAAAGTCTTGAACACGGTGATCCATCGATCCGCACCAAAGACATGCCTCTAACTTCCTCCAGCACTCGCTCGGATAGAGTCTTCCACAGTCGCTACAGACTTGAATCTCAGTTGATACAACTGGTGCATTGGTCCTTAGAGGCCCATCAAACCTCGTTTATTTCTTAGGGTGCTGAACAGAACAAGAGGGACCTGAATCCTTCTTAATCTTACTTTGACCTCTCTCTCAGTCTCTCCTCTCACGCTTAGTGCGCTTCACCTCTTCCGCTATCTTCGCCTTGTCAACTAAGGCTGCAAACACTCACTCCCTTTGAGCAGCTATCAAAACTCAAAGATCATAACGTAAATGTTCTTCAAACCGTACACTTTTATCATAGTCCATTGATACCAAAGCTCCGAAATCTTCTTTATCATACTAAACCTCCATGGCCTTTAAGTCTGAAAAAATTTCTTTAAACACAGTCAAGTGTTCGTGCACAAACGCACCTTCCTCCAAACATGAGCATAAGGACGTTACTTCATATGCAACTTTCTAGTTAGGGTTTTTGACATGCCTAGCTATTGCAACTTTGCACATAATGCAGCATTGATCTTCCCCTTCAACACGTTCTGTCAATTGCAGTTGTAATTGCGTTAAAGCTTTTCAATCTTTACGCTTCTTCTCTTCATCCATCAATGTCAAATGCATCTTATCTAACCCTAGCAAGGCATCCTCTAAATCTATTTGCACAAGAACTGTCTACATTACCTACCACAACGCGAATCTGGTGTTGCAATCCAACAACAGAATATCATACTTCATTATTGTAATTACGGTGATCGAGACAAGAAACCTAAAAAGCTTTAATACCAGTTTGTTAAAACTGAATATCAATAATGGCAATATAAAACGATCATAAAGAAATAAGAAAAAAAATAAAACACACAGATTTTACGTGGAAACCTTTTCGGGAAAAGAACCACAAGCAAAAGAGAAGAAAATTCACTAATGTTGAAAATCAAATGATACAAAAGGAGTTTCAACTACATCTATTTAAAGGTTGAAAAACCTTATTTTAATAAGGATTCAGGTCATACAACTTTAACAATCATGGTCGCCCAAGCAGAAATTAAGGAAGAACATTTGAATGAAAGTAAAGAAGATGTTTCAAATATTCTAAGAACATTAGTTCTTAGAACCACTGTAAGATGAAAATTAACATACTATTGATGATATATGCAATGTCAACGTGGCTAGAAAGATTACAAGAATTTCATGCTTGGTTAGAAATTAGCAAACTTAAAAAAAAAGGTAACTACAACATCTTAATGGAATTTGTTTCCAGATTCACAAAAAATATTGGTGGAATGAGATTAGCCAAGTAGACTAGATGCAACTTTTATTGTTAACATATTTATTATAAGCTATAAGGGTTCTATATAATTATTTTATTGAAAATTTTGATAATCTATTAACTCTTAAAAGAATAGAATTCTTTAGAAGAAAATGTTTTTATAACGAAAGGGATTTGGCAAGACATTTTCAAGCCATGACCAAACTTTTTTGTGTTCTTTGTCTTGATAGACATCTTAAACAAGCACTCATTGCCTTCACTCTCGATCCTCTCTAGGTTATAGTTAATCAAGTTCTTTAAAGGCAAGATTAAGATATTTTAGATTTGAGAATTAAAGAGATGATGGCACCCCAGCATGTGTATGTCAAGGCTTGAAATTATGCAATTAGATGTGAAATTATGTGCGGTGTTTGTAAGTGTAGAAGTCAAATTGTAATATATTTTTGTTATTTACAATGAAATACTTTGGAAGTATTACAAGGATCGTACCCAAGGGAGGTTTATTTAAATTAAATTGTAAGTGAGAATTAACATGCTAACTAGGTTTAAATAATACTTACGTCCAGATCATATTACGGCATAATCAAAGCAAGATGATGTATAGAATAAAATAACAAAATAATACTAAAATTAAAATCAATGTAAGCAAGCAGAAGGGTGACTCACTTCTATGTCCATGATTAACTTAGATTTAGGGTTTTCACTAATTAGCTAACAACTAACCTTAATTAACATCTTTCGGCTTATAACTAAATTAATTTATTGACTTAATGTGGAATTATGCCTCACATTTTTTGGCTTTTCTTCTTCTAGTTAAATTTTGTTTTTAGTTTTCCACTTAAACTCTGATTAGTATAGGTTATTTTAATATTATTTGACCTATGTATTTAGCCTATAAATAGGCTCTTTTTCCACCCTAAAAAGATAACTCATAACACATTAGCTTTTACAAGCTTTCAAAGAATTTTTTTGAAGGTACTTATTTTTGGGTTCGGGGTTTAATTTTATCTCTATCTTTATACTCTTCGTGTTTTGTTGTTATAGTAAATTTATCTTTGCCTGTGGTTTTTTTATCGCATTCAAAGGGGTTTTTTCACATAAAATATTTGTGTTTGATAATTTCAATTTCTTTATTATTTTACTTGTTCATTGTTTAATCGAGTTTATCCCCAAGAAACTAGTTTTAGAGCTTGGTCTATTTCCGTAATTAACCCATTTAGAGATGGTTGCAATAATGTTTGATGTTGATAAGTTCGATGACATCACAAATTTCAATTTGTGGCAAGTTCGGATGATGACAATTCTAATTTAAGGAGATCTTGAGAAGGTCCTTACAGAGAAGAAGCCTGCAGACATGGAAAAACTAGAATGTGACATATTAGATAAAAATGCTCTATCATTAATACAATTATGCCTCATGAATAATGTATTACAGAAGGTGTTGATAGAGAAAATGACATACATCTTATGGAAAAAGTTAGAAACCCTCTACGCGACAAAATCTCTAGCTAACCGATCAGTGTTGAAACAACGATTGTACACATTCTACATGAGCAAATGTGAGTATCTTAGAGATCACATTAGTCAATTTATTACTCTTTTGAATGATTTAAAGAATGTTGAGGCTCAGATTGACGATAAAGATCAGGCAATGCTATTATTGTGCTCTTTACCCCTTCATACAAGTCTTTCAAGGAAACCTTGATTTATGGCAGAGATAATCTCTCATTCGAGCATGTGAAGGGTAATTTGTTAAGCAAAGACAAACTCGACAGTGAGTTTGGTTCGGATAATAAGTTAGATAGGCAAGCCTCGATTTTGGTAGCATCACGGAAGCGAGACAAGATATGTCGTAATTGTAAGAACCGAGGTCATGCCAAGGCAGATTTTTACAAACTGTGAAATAAAAGGACTGTTGAGAGAAACGAGGAAGATTTATTTGCTGCTAATTTGGAAAATTAAAAGGGTGATGATTTCTTGTTGGTGTCAACAAGTGAAAGCGACCTTACGTCCAAATGGATCCTAGATTCGGGGTGTTCTTTCCACATGTGTCCCAACAGGGACTGGTTTTTCACATACAGTTTAGTTGAAGGTGGAGTTGTATGCATAGAGAATGGTTCACCTAGTAAGGTAATCTATATTGGTACTGTTCAGATTAGGATGCACGATGAGACAATTAGAACATTGTCAAATGTCAGACATGTGTTTTAATTAAAGAAAAATCTCATCTCCTTGGGAAATTTGGACTCGAAGGGTTGTAGAATTAACAACGAGTCAACTGGCATTAAGGTATCCTGTGGGACTCTTGTTTTGATGAAAGGTAAAAAGATTGACAGTCTTTATATTCTGGAAGGATCAATGAAAATCAGTGAAATTAGACATCCCTTGTTCGTTAAGGAGTCGAAGTTGACTCGTTTAAAGCGAAGGCAACTTAGTCATAAGAAGGAAAAAAGTATGAGCACTTCGTATAAGAGAGGTTCTCTTTTGGGTGCATATTTTGAAAAGGTAGGGCACTGCGTTCGTGAAAATCAGACTCGAGTCAGTTTTGATTTGGCAGTGCACAAGTTAAAGATTAGAAGACTTCCAACTTCTAAGCACAACGTCAACTCAGTTAATATCTTGCATAGTTTGAGATAAGTTCGTGGCGAGCTTTAGCAAATAAGGCATTGTGGAAATACGAGTCAATATGGAGATTTGTGGAGTTATGCCTCTCATTTTTCGGCTTTTTTATCTCAGTTAAACTCTATTTTTAGTTTTCCACTTAAACTCTGATTAGTGTAGGTTATTTTAATATTAGTTTCCCACTTAAACTCTGATTAGTGTAGGTTACTTTAATATTATTAGACCTATGAATTTAGCCTATAAATAGGCCTTTTTTTCCACCTTAGAAAGGTAACCCATAACACATTTAGGTATTAGTTTTTATAAGTTTTCAGAGAATTTTGTGTTTACGTTTTAAGGGTTCTTACTTTTGGGTTTCTGGGCTTAATTTTATCTCTATCTTTGTACTCTTTGTGTTTTTGTCGTTATAGTGAATTTATCTTTGTTTATGATTTTTTTTATCCTCTTCGGAGGGGTTTCTCCATGTAAAATATTTGTGTTTGATATTTTCAATTTCTTTGTATTTTACTTGTTCTTTGCTTAATCAGGTTTATCCCCAACACTTAATTTAATTATCTTTTGACTTGATAAATTAAATCAGGTTAGATTAAGTTTATTCCAAACAGACTATCCTTTCGGCCCCATCTACCTAAGTGACTTCCTAGAACCGTCAATCTAGGGTTTATTCTGGTTAATCTAATCCAATTAACTAAATGTGAAACCTTTAATCTAAACTAATTAATCCCACTTCAGATCATCAACATTTCTAGGGTTTTAGTTTTAGGTCATTCTAGATGCAAATTTTCTTATCAATTTATTAAACATTCGAATAGTTGTAAAGATAAAGAGAAGAGAGAAAAGATGCTCAAAATCTGAAAATCTTGATTTGCAGTTGGATCTTGAACCTTCGATTGGTTGTTGATTGTTGAATTCGGTAACAAAAAAATAATGAAAAGAAAATAACAACGAAAATAATATTGAAATCGAAATAACTATTTAACAATTGAAAACAAATTGAAAATGCAACTAAACTCTAACTAAGAACAAAAATGTAAAGTTTGAATGATAAACTGAACTCTCTAATTAGGTTCTAAGAGCTAACATTTATAGTGTTTGTGTTAGATGATCAAATTAGGTTAATTACAAGTTGCATATCAATTATGATTGTGCAGACAAAAAAAAACCATTGGTAGTCAAAAGATATAAATTTTTTGGGTTTTGTATTTTAATGGATTGATGAGTTTTGTAATTTTTCTTGCTTTTATTTTAGTACATAGGTTTAGCTGTCCTGGAATTGGAGGTTGTCAATGATTGAAGAAGTTAGTTTTAAGACTTGAAAGTTAATAGCGTAGGGTATGTTGTTAAAGGTTAGAAATGCTCTTCTCAAAAGGAATGTTAAAAAATAGTTCATGAAATTAAAGCTTGGATTAGATGTAAAGAATGTGAAAGATGAATTTTAAGAAACTTAAAAGAAAAAGGAAACTAATGTGCTTTTAAGTGGGAAAAGAAAAACATTTTCTAGTTTCTCAAAGTAAAAGAAAATTTAATTTTCATTTTTAAAATTTATTTTAATAAAAATAATTAATTTTAAGATAAAAGATAAAAACAATGAAGATTTTAAAAGAAATTTGTTATTAATTAATCTTATGTTCTTGGTGTATTATTTAAAATAAAAATTCGACAAATCACTTTGACACTTTATGATTGAGTCACGTGTTTTGATTAGTCAAAAATGAACATGATTAGTTAGAAGTAAAATATTAATAGACGACATTAAAGTTTAGATGCTAAAATCGGGCAAAATACCAATAAAAGCCTCTTTTTTTAAAAATTACTAAAATAGCCAGGTAACAAATTAATTACCGGAATGGGCCTATTTCCCCGAAAACGCGTCCACGTTAGAGCGTTGTCATGTGACAAAGCAAGAAAACGCTTCCTCAATGAAGCGCTTTGTCCACATAGACAGAAAACGCGTCCACGTGGGATGTTTGATGCATTGTTAGCAAAAGTACTGAAAGAAGCTCCCACGTGGGATGTTTGACGCACTTCGTTATCCATGCGCTCATGTAATTACAGCTTGTCAGAATCTTCGTCTGGATCCGATGAGCTATGTTGACGAAGTGTACAACTTACAAAACATGTACAACGTTTGGAGACACGTATTCCCATTAGTACCAGATGAACGTAAGTGATCGTCTGTATCGCTTGCTCCCTTTAAGTTGTTACCGGATAGAAAATTACGTCGCAAACCAAAGGGTCAACCTTGCTCCACTAGAATACGTAACAATATGGATATCCGAGAAACAGCCAATCAACAGAAGTTATGTGGATGGTGTAAGAACCCAGGCCATACAAGTAGATCATGTCCAAATCGTAATAGTTGAATTTTATTGTAAAAAAACTATATTGTATTATTTATATTTTTTAAATGAAATAATATAGAAATATTCAAAATATTGCCTTATTTTAAAAAATTCTATTTTATTAAAAATATTAAAGTAAATTACAATTACTTTATTCAAAACAACATTTTATTTTATTAAATGAAATAATATAGAAATATTCAAAATATTGTCTTATTTAAAAGAATTTCTATTTTATTAAAAATACAAAAGTAAATTACATGAAATAATATAAAAGAATTTCTATTTTATTACATGAAATAATATAAAAATATTCAAAATGTTTGTACAAATATATTAAAATAAAAATCAATCTCCGTGCCCGCCGGATTCAGTGCCACATGGCTGTCGTCGACGGTTACATGCTGGATTCCTCCTTTGTCCAACTTCTGACGGGGGCTGTGGTTGCTCCGGGGGGATTCTGGTTCCTCCAGTAGGGGATCTGGTTGTCGGTGTTGGGAGGATGACCCACTTTGATAGAATAGTGATTGTGGAGGTGTTTGCATCACTAACGGCAAATGTGTTTGAAAGCCGTAAGGTGATGGGGATTTTTAAAAAGAAGAGCTCTTCGACAGCCCCTCGTGCGACAGTGGCCTATAGATTGGCGGTCCACTTGGCGTAATCGAAAATGGAGATGAACCGGGCCATTGACTCCAACCTGCCATAGGACTAGAAAAAGGAAACATAAAAGAGTTAGGATACATAAAAGGGCTATGATACGCACCTGGCATCATTTGAAAAGGTTGTGCTGTGGGTGTCGTCGGTTGAAGTGTTGGGTCGGGTGACTGTGTCGGTGCTGTTGCTGGGCCTGGTGATTGTGTGGGCGCTGTTGATGGGATTGCATCGTCATCCCTTCTTCTTGGATTTAAAGGGCCACATCGTTCCCTTTGGACACGCAATTGTCGCTGCCTCTCCTCTTCCGACAATAAATACGGCTTGCCATGGATCCTAAACCATGGCATGTATTCCGGCACGTACGCTAACTCTGAAACGATGATCGGTTCTCGAGTAGGTATATGATCATACCAATCTTCCCACAATTGGATATAGTGTGACCAAAATCTCAGCCAATCCGTATGCAATTGCCGTAAGTCGATTCTGTGATGATCATCCAACACCTTAGGTGCCACGGGAATCAATTGTCGGAATCCAAATTGTCGTAATACTCTGTCTGACTGGTGCATCTCCACGATTGCAAAGTTGACCAATGGGACTTTCATATGCCAAACATTCGAATTTTGGAAGTTTTTATCCGGAATTACTGCCCGAATTGCCGGATCCTCGTATGGTGTCCATTGAAACTATATGAACATGATGGAAATATTAGTTATATACATAATACTAAATACTAAATACGAATCGACTATCTCGTTATGTATATCTATTTTATTTAATACTTACTTGTGCTTCCGGCTGTTGGTCTAATAGAAGCCGTATATCTTCAAGAGAGGTAGGTAATCGAGCATAACTTGTCGAATGGTTCCACCTAATTAAATAAATTTTTAGCATACGATTATATTTTAAATCTACATAATAATTGTAAAATCTAATATAAAATTTACCTCGTTATGAGTGGGAATGTTTATGGGTGGTCCACTCGATGATGTAAAAATAGAAAGCAAAACCGTGCCCATGACTGCAGTAGTGATAGGCAACCTCCGATTTTCGCTTTATTCGGCCGCGTCGTCCTTCACATCTCCCTGTACAATGTTGCCAACATGGCAGGCCCCCAACTAAATTCACCAGCTGCTCTAAAATCAACGAGTTTCAGCAGTCATCTCAGATGTACAAGGTTCCGTGACAAGTCCGGCATCAGATAACCTCCAATGATCTCAAGAATGTAAGCCCGAGCATATCAGATTCTTTCTAGTTCGGTAGAATCATCATCTGGCTCTGGGAATATGTCTCGTAACCAGCCCATCTCGATCCGACCTCCGTTAATATTCTCCGGAATAGCACCCAAAAGCTCGTAGCATACCGCTCCCCAATCACCAGATTGAACAGACCCGGTGACTGCGTACTCGTCCACCGGCAATCCCAATTGCAAATTTACGTCTTCCAACGTGATAGTCCACTCTCTACATGGAAGATGGAATGTGTGCGTCTCGGGTCTCCACCTCTCTATCAATGCACGAATGAGTTTCGGGTCCAACTTGCATCCCCGGCCTACCGTCACCACGTGCCAAAAATCTTATTCCTACAGGTAATTCTCTATCAACGGTGATGGAGGACCATGCATATTAAGGATATAGCATTGCAATATCCGATCTACAGACTTTTATAAGAAATAATAAAATAAAAATTATTTAAAATTACATAAATGAAAAAAATCTTAAATAATATTTAAAAATTAAATTTAACACTTACCATTTTCGTTTGTTCGAATGTACTTGTTATCGAGACGAATTAATTCTCCGGCCATTGCTAACACGATCAAATTTTTATGATTTAAAAAAATTCAAAAAAATAAAATTAGAGCTTTATTTAAAATAATTAAAGAGAGCTTTAAGAGGAATTTGAGAGAAATATGAGAGAATATTGGTTAGAAATATGAGAGAATTTGAAAGAAATGATTTAAGTGTGTAAAAATGAAAGGGGAGGTTTTATAGTTTTTTTTTTTTTTACCGTTGGGGGGTACCAACGGCTATTTTTTTGACCGTTGGTATTGTAGCTACACTGGGAAGCGTTTTCCTGCTTTGTCACCTGACAATGCGCTGACGTGGACACGTTTTCGGGGAATTAGGTCATTTCGATAATTAATTTTTTACCGGGCCCATTTCAGTAATTTAAAAAAAAGGGTTTTTATTAGTATTTTACCAGCTAAAATCAAAATTTTTGAAAGTTCAAATGCTATATTAAAAGATTTATTAAAATTCAAGTATGAAATATGATATTATCCTTAAGTAAAAATACCAATCCAAGGAAAGGTTCTTCTTTTCCCTTCCTTCCTGTTCCTTTCCATCTCCTAACCTCAATTTAAGCACAATATTAATGATGAGAAGTTTTTAAGTAGATTTAAAAGCTAGGGACACTTGTCATGAAAATTTTATATTTTATTGGTAACAATAATAATTCTTTTTATATTATACCATCTACATTCAAATATATTATCCATTTTAAATTTTATTAAAGGAATTACTGTCAATTTATTTAGCAGTCGATCCGAAAATATGGATGGATTAGGACTTAAAATTGAATTTTTAGTCCAAATCAAAATTTTGAATTTTTAAAAATAGGAAATTTAAATTTATATGTTCTTGGCTAAATTTTCCTTTTAGTTTATAATTTATCTCTAATATAATATTTCTATCATTTATAGTAATATATAAAAATTATCTCTCATTTATTTGTATTTTAATTGAATTTAAGATATATAATTATATAAGTGTTGAAACTTTCATGTAGATTTTGACATGTTAATACATTTGTCTAAACAACGTTGATAAATGACAAAATTACTCTTGCTATTATGTTGAGGTTATTTTTCTGTTGCCATAAGTTTTCAACTTAATATATATTTTAAGTTTATTTATATGAATTTTGACACATATATCTATTTATATTTTTTAAAGACAAAGCGTGTGGTAGTTATTATTAAGACATAAGGACTAAACAACTACAAGGTTAGTTACAGCGAGTGCCTATAGTAACCATCTTGGCCAACGAGTTGATTCCTTTCTCAGAACATGTTTAAATAGAATAGCCTCAAAATAAATAAATAAAGATTTTATCTCGTCTAGTACGTGTCCAAGCTTGATACTAAATACATCATTGCCTATCACCTCCAACATGTTGGAGCTCTCATGCAAACTGAAAGATTTCTTTGTAGCTAACATGATGGACCTATGTAACGAAATTAAAGCGTGAGTCAACAAAAGCGCGCATCCTGCTCCCTAAGATAATGCGGAAAGTGATGGACCTCACCCTCTGAGTCAACAAAGTCCCATGATCAAGGCCCAGAATAGTCTAATGCGGCCATTTGAGTAAATTAGGTTTACTTAAATCTGTTACGATTGATCCAACTCTTGAAACCTTCAAAAGCAACAACGAGTGGGATAGATCAAGTAGACCAATTGTGACAAGGGTATCAAGAGATTGGGTAACACCAAGCACTCTAAACAGTAGACAGTGCATTAATACTACATCAAAGAGGAAGGATGTTATGGTGTCTAAGTGGGTACATCACACATTCTATCAAACATGTCTTTTGGGAAGAAGGTAATAATCCTGTGGATTAAATCTCTTGGAAAGACAAAACAGCCCCAGCCCCATAAAAAAAAAAAAACCTAGGTAATTTCAATTTCCACAAAAGTTCTGCAACTCTTGCATCCAAAGCAGCAAGAATGTAATGTCCAAGCCCTTGTTCTTCAAGCTTGTGAGAATGTTCGGATCATCTGAAGAAGCAGACCAGCCTACATAATTCTCGAAGCCATCAAAGAACTTTACACTCTCCTCATCACCCTCTAGTTTATACCACCCCAAACAATCGACCGAATCTCGAGTAGATCTTTCTAAACAACATAGTGGGATGCTTTCTCCTCGCATGCCCAAACATCAGCATTGAGCAAATATTTGCTTCAAAGTAATTTGCAACAAAAAGACTTCTGATTTGAGACTAACCGCCATACTTGTTTTGTTAACAGGCATTTATTAGAAGACTCTGTATCTCAAAAACCCAAACCATCACTTGCTTTCAAGATATACACATCATTTTCCCGTATCTTACTGAAAAGTTGTTGACTAATCCACATAGGAAGGCCCATATAAACTGAATCTGATTATCACATGAACCGATTAATTTTTTCATCCTTCATCTACATCCCAATCTAATGTTTCCAGGCTAATCTCAGTGAAAGCCGAACGGAATGGATGTTGACAAAATCCACAAACTCTTCAACCTTCATGTTAGCAAATTCTTTAAAATGATCTTGAATTCCTCCATCTCAGTAGATATTAGATACAATTAGATTCTCTCTCCACTCCACTCCACTCCATTTTTTACTAATTATTGATATTATCTTCATTTTTTTAGAAACAAACAAAATTTTAAATAGAGTTAATTGCATCAAACATCCCCAAACTATGAACCTCATTCTATATTGGTCCCTAAATTGCAAATCATTCTAATTACATTCCCAAACTATCAAGGATATATCAATTAGGTTCTTCCATTACTAAAATTGTTAATTTAAATTTTAAATAGCATGTTAGATCTTATGTGACATAATTTAAAAGGAAAACTTTAAGAAAAAATAATATTATTGTAACAGACTCAATTTGCCCGGCCCGTTAATAAAATAAAACCAACATAAAAGCAGAAATTGAATGTCCAAAAGTCCCATTACAGGCCCAAATCAGAAGCCCAAACTAACCTAAACCCAAACACCAGCCCTGGCCCAATCACGAAGCAGCCCAACAAGAAAAATCAGAAACCGAAAACTCCTAGGGTTTCCAGAAACTCCTAGCGCCATGAAGAACTGCATTTACCACGCCTCCACACACAAGCAGCCAGACAACAGACTGCAAATGAAACAAAGACAACACAGCACAAAGAAACAACAAAAAGAAAGAAACAAAAACAACAGAAAAGAGGAAAAAAAGAACAGAATAGGGGAGATTTTTATTTTTTCATTTTTGCTTTTTATTCTCTGTAAATCGGGATATAAAAATCCTACACAAACACTGTAAACATTACACGCATATATTGAATACAAGAAACAAAAAAGAAAAAAAAAGAAGAAGAGAGATTCGAAAAGGTGAATTCGCCATTTTTTTTCTTCGGCATTTCTTTACTGTTTTCTTTTATTCTTTCACACGAAGAAGAGAAATAAAAACGAAATGACGGAGGGGATCTTACCTCTTTCGTCGAAGACGCCGAATGGTGGCCATCTCCGTCGCGGTCGGAGCGCTGGCCAGGCGAACGGTGGCGCAAGGATGCTAGGGTCGAGACCCTAGCAAAGCAAAAAAGGGGCAGCACTTGTTTTTCTTTAAAAAAACTGCAAATGTCTATTTTTTTTTAAGATTTTTTTCATTTAAATAACGCAATAAAATGACGCCGTTTAGATGGCCTTGACCCGCGCGGTGACCCGACCCGAGGGAAGGATCCGCGCGTTCTGGCTTTTAATGGTATAATTGCGCATTTAGCCCCTGCTTTTTTGTGGTGCACTGCAATCAAACCGATTTTGGCTTTTGTAAATTGAGCCAAATATTTCTTCTCTGTTTCAATTTGGCCCATCGCTGCGCAGCGTTTTGGGAAGGGTGGGACTAATTTCCCTTTTGGTCCTCCACTCTTGCTCGCGCATTCAATGTGATCCTGATTTTAAATTTACTTCGAATTTAGCTTTTTTTCTTTTTTAGTTCAATTTAACCCTTTTTTAACTATTTTATTCATTTTTTAATTATGTTATACTATGATTTTATTATTATTATTATTATTATTATTATTATTATTATTATTATTATTATTATTATTATATACATACGCATGTTTTAAAATAATACATATACATATTTTAAAAAAACTTTTATAAATGCATGCATATATTTCATTTGCACATTTTAAAATTTCTTTTATATGGTTTTGTTTATTTGTTTATTTATTTTTAAATTTTCACGTGCTTTATATTTTATTCATACTTACGTATTTTTAGATATATATATACATAATTTTATATATTTATTTTATTGATTTTCACATGTACATATACATGTATTTTTATAATATTCATACATATTTTTAAAATATTTATAAGTTTTTGTTTTACATGTTCCATCTTTTATATGTATATTTATATGGGTGCTAAATGTATGCACACACATATTTCTAAATTTACTTGTATGTGCTTATATATATTTTTGTAAATACATATATATACATGATTTAGATTAAAGTATTTGTTTCATGTTATACATTAATTTTTTAGCATACCTTTTAGAAAATATACATTTTGGGTTTCGTCAAAGCATTAAAATCATCATATTTTATAAATTTTCAAAATATTTGACATTCATGATTCTCGAGAGAGATCGTGTCCTAACCTACTGGATTGCGATTATTTTTCGATGAATTTAGAAAGCCAAGTATTCATTTTGCAATAAATTCACAAATTTCAAATAAAAAACTCATTCTCGGGAATTTGATGCATTGTGTCCTAGCGTATTGGATATGACATATTGTTCTCGAGATGAGGATTTTTCTAACGAATAAAAATAAAGGCAATATTCGATATTTAGGAATTTGGTGAAATCGAACCCTAACTTACTGGGTTTTGATTTTTCTTCATTTGACCCAAGTCGGATATCATTCTCAAATGCATAGATATTAAAAAAAATCAAAAGATAAACTTAATTTCGAGGATCTAAAATGTTACACTCTAACTTACTGAGTGTGTCAATTTATTTCTTGGAAATAAGTGAGTTTCATCATCCAATTTATTTTATTCAAATTTTCTTTTCCAAGGATCGCATTTTAAAATCTTTTCAAAATTTCGACATTAAGGCATTAAACAATCAATTCGGTACCAATTTTGGGCGTCATGAGGGTGCTAACTATTCCTCGTGCCTAACCGACTCCCGAACCTGTTTTCTCAAAATTCGAAAACCTAAAATTATTTTCAAGGTGATCCGATCACACCACAATAAAAGATTGGTGGCGACTCCACTTCCATTTTAAAAGTCGATCCCCATTTTTCAAAACCTAAAAATGGTTTCGACAATTATAAAAATGGATGGTTTGCAAAACTTAATTTTTGAAGTTTTTGAAACTTCTATAGAAGTTTAATTGTTCATTCTTTCTTTCTTTTTTTTTTCAATTTTTCTTTAGTGTTAGTTTTTAATTTTAAGTTATACGACAACGTTCTATTTTTAAATTTTGGTATAATGATAATTTTAGCCATTAATATTTTCACCTTTTGTCAATTTGACCCTTATTCTTCTTTTGAGTTAAATTTGGCTCTCAACCTTTTAAAAAGAGTCAAATTTGACCATCAATCTTCAAAAAAGAGTTGAACTGTTGTTTCTAAAACAGAAATGTTGACCAAAATGTTAAATTTTTTAGCATGGTAGCTTGTATGACATTCTAGATATACTTCATGCTATTTTTTTTATTTTAATGAACCTTTTATAATTTTTTTTATTTTTGGATTTTGAATTTTTTATAGTTTTTAAATTATTTGCCAATGTGACATATAAGACAAACAATGTCATGCCCACATAAAGTACACATAGACTGCCATGTCGATTGCCACACCAACATCGTTAAAAATTTATAGTTTTAGTCAACATTTCCTTTTAAAAAAACAATTTGATTGGTTTTGAAAAGTTAATGATCAAATTTAGTTCAAAAAAAGAATATGGGTCAAATTGACAAAAGATGTAAATGTTGACACCTAAATTTATCATTATCTCATATATATATTTCATTTTAAAGTTAGCTTCATAAGATTTGGCGTGTCATTTGGCGATTAAATTAATAGTTTTAGTAACGAAAGGACATGATTAATATAACATCGATAGTTTAAAAATATAATTAGAATGTTTTAAAGTTTAGGGACCAATTTAACATGAACCTCATAGTTTAACGATGTCTAATGCAATTAACTCTTTTAAATATTACTCTTAAAATATTTAAACATAAAACATAAAAAATTATAATGCATTTTATATTTTATCCTTTTAATATTTAAACATAAAAGTTTTACAACGCATTTTAAATAAGGTAAACTGCTCAATTGGTCATCCAATTTTTAAGGTGTTTTTATTTTGGTCACTCAAGAAAATTTTTACAATTTCGTCACCTAACTTTTAGGGCACTTTTATTTTAGTCACCTAAGCATTAATTCTTTAATGACGATTAACTGTACACGCGAAATCATGTCCGCATCATGTTTACATTTTCATTTTGGTCACCGAAAATAATATTTTTTTAATTCTTGATCTGTGTAAAGATAATTAAGAATTAAAATGAAAAAGCTATAGAAACTAAAATAATAAATTAAAAAATTTGTTAAATTGTACTTGTTTATCCCATTGTAGAAAATTCTTAAAAAAATTCAATATTGAAATTTAAATTTCAAAACATCAAAATCAATAAAATAAAGGGTATACTACCTAGTTGGTCACCCAACTTTTAGGGCACTTTCATTTTAGTCACCCAAGCGTTAAATCCCTAATGGCGGTTAATTGTACACGTCACATCATGTTTGCACTTTCATTTTGGTCACCCAAAAATTATTATTTGTTTAAGTATTGATTGCGGTAAAAAAAATCAATGATTAAAGTGAAAAGCGGTAGAAACAAAATGTAACACCCCTCGCCCAACCCGATCGTCGGGTCCGAGTTACGAAATGCTACATTTGTTGTCGGAATAACTACAGTCAAGTTCACAGCAAAATAATCAATTGCACATACAATGTAATGTCAACCACATTCATCTTAGGCTTAATAAACAATTTTTAGTCTTAATCGAGCTTACGAAAGCTCTTTTGTTAACTCGAGCACGAAATAAGACCAAATTGTAAAGTTTTAGAAATTCAAGGTTGGTGCCGCAACGTCATCACCTCCACGTTGTGTCGCCGCTAAACAGTTTGTCATGTCATGACCTCAGGCCACTCAACATCGTGATGTGACTCATTATCGGTTGATGTTGCGACGAGATAATTTGGTCGTCAAGAAGTGGACCATGTTTTGACAAAAACGAACCATTTGGTACCTATTTCAGAGTTTCCAACCAAACCTATCAACATGTTCAACAAATACAAATTTCAATTGAATCAAAACATACCAAAAACTTGCCAAATAGTTCAAGCATCTATGTACAAGTTCTTATCAAGTCAATCACTATTTATACACCATTTAAACCTAAACAATTCAATACCATCTTGAAACATACCATTTCAATTTCATTATAACTACTTATGAACACATATACATGTCCATAACTTAGAGACGTTAAACATAACTATCACTAGCCATATTAGGCCACAGTTTCAAGCATACTTCAAGTTAATTATGTTCTAAAACATTTCTATCCCATTCACCTATCAAACAAAATACCAATTTCAATCTCATTCAATGTCATTCCATATGCCACACACTTAACCATAGACCATCACATTATTAAGCATGAAATGAATACATATTAATCTTCATATATGAATCAAAACACCAAATCATCACAAGTTACCAAACTCATCAAGACATCTTATACATCAAAATATATACCAAAACACTTATATACATATCATAATTCCTTGACACAAGATAACCAAATAGCTACCAAAATGAGAATAGTGTGAGTTTTGAGACGATCCGACTTGACGTGTTTCGCAAGGTGACGATCTACATGGAAAAAGGAAAGCAACTAAGTAAGCATATAGGATGCTTAGTAAGTTCATAGGCATTAAATAAAACTTACATTATCTTTTATCTAAATACAATAAACAAGTTTAACTTGACATAGTTTGGCTAAACATGGCAAAACAAAGCATTAATAAGGTGAGTATTAACATGTAATCAAACCATACGGCAACTCAATCATTTATCATACCAATTCATGTCATTTTGTATAACAAATATCAAATTCATTCAATCAAGGGATAATGTAATCATATTCAAGACATTTTTCCAATACTTTATTCAAGTTCAATTCAACATTTCTTCAAGTGAACATCAAGATCAATAATTTTCATTTCAAATTTCTCATTTCATATAAATTATTTCGCTCGTTGAACTTTAGTAAACTACTCAGATACATAGCTAAAATTTTATAACGACACATATGATTTCTTATCCAAGCTGAATATATACATGTTAGGCTACCCGTCCGGTCTAAACCTTTAAAATGACATCAAGTTACTCGTCCAAGCTAAACTTATGTCATATGTATTTGTGTGTAATACCCCCTACCCGTATTCGTCGTCGAAATAGGGTATGAGGCATTACTAGATTTTACCAAATAAATTTTTCGATATTACGAGTTAAATACTATTCATTTATCGAAACATGTCATGACGTCCCTTGGATGGGCCTCCGAAGCCCAAAACATACATCGAGACCAAACCGGGATTAAATCGGAACCATAAGAAATTTTTCGCAAAATCCCAAAGTTTTTTTTAATGAACTCAATATAAACCCTATATAAATATCTAATATTCCCTGCAATTTTAAACTGAGACCAATCCAACACAACCAATCCATTTTAACATATTTTCAAGATAGATTTAACATATTCATAAGATAACCTCATCACTTACCAAAACCAAAATTTGTTAGCCATACCAATGGCTAACCATACATTCATTTCACATTAACATTTACTTTACTAGCTTATACATGCCATTGATTTCCAAAATAAAGTTTCTTTATATACCGAGATCTTGAGGTTGATAGTGTGATACGTCTCCGACCAAATCCAACCTCCGAGCTCTTAACACTACAACACAGAGGAAAAGGAAACAGGGTAAGCACTTTGTGCTTAGTAAGCTCATGTAACAAGAATTATACTTACCTAATATTTTCAATACAATGCAATAAACATCCATACATCCATTCAATGCATTATTCCCTTAACATGCAAAAACTCAACATTCAAGTTAGTTCAATAATTTTCATGTATCAATAATAAATATACCATGATTGATAAGCTCATCAATACCATGATTTCCATTTCCTTGTTATTTTTCCATATTTATCCTGGTGAATTTCTCAGAATTTCGATGGATTTTCAGGGGTACACCTAAGTGTACAAATCCGGGTCCGTCAATTCATATTCATGTGCGCATATTTCCATTTCAGAGAGCACACTTCCGCGAACCTCATCCTTACAGTGGAATTACCAGTCCAGGCTAAATCCCTTGTAATATAAACTCATAGAGTATTGTCGGGATTACCAGTCTAGGCTAAATCCCCTGCAATGACAATTACTCTAATGAGCTTGGATTTGAATTACCAATCCAGGCTAAATTCAGACCCTAATTTGGATTACCCGTCCGGGCTAAATCCATTTTCCACATATTCTTCTAGAGGGCTATATCAGGATAGGATCACCCGTCTGGGCTAGATCCTTTTTACCATCAACTCCTTTTCAGAGATCCATCGAATTTTCCTTCCATTCAACCGAGATTTCTTTCCCTTTTTATCAAATATATCAATGTTTCATCAATTTCATACAATTAACATTCAAATCATATTCACATCAATAACAAACATTTCAAGCATTTAAGAATATAATTCAAGTTATACGGACTAACCTCGATACTTGTTTGTAAACAAAAATCTACTAATCCTGAACTTTTTATTTTCCTCGATCTAGCTTCGTATTTGAATTTTCTAGATTTAAATAAATAAATTTAATCATTAATCTAATACATTTCATGTTCATATGTAACATTCTCTATAATCCCATTATTATTTATAGTTCATTCAGAGCTGTCTCCTTGAGTCATAGTCACTAAATTATTTATATCTTGAGCTATGGAACTCCAAATTAAGATCCGCTAATTTTTCCCGAAACTAGACTCACATATATTCTTACCATAAAATTTTCAGAATTTTTGGTTTATCCAATAAGTACATTTTATTCTTTAAAGTCATCCCCATTTTTCTGTTTGACAGTTTTAACCCTTCTTCACTAAAAATTAATTATCTCCTCGTACAGGATTCGAATGATGTTCTTGTTTGTTTCTTTTGAAAATAGATTCATTAAGGATTTTAAACATATAAGTTTAATCCCCTAATTATTTTTCTCCAATTTTTGATGATTTTCCAAAGTCAGAACAGGGGAACCTGAAATCATTCTGACCTTATCTCACAAAACCTATTATATCTCATGATTTACAATTCTGTTGCTTACACCGTTTCTTTAATTTAATATTTTATTCAACCTCTAATTAAATTTCCACAATTTATGGTGATTTTTTAAAGTTAACATACTGCTGCTGTCCAAAACTGTTTTAGTGCATAATGTTAATTACCATTTTTCCCCTAAGCTTTCAATAAATGATAATTTCGTCCTTGCTCAATTAACCTCTCAATTGAGATGATTGTTCTCAATTAACACTTTATTATATCACTTTAAACTACTTTATAACCTTTGGAAATCATAATTTTAGCACTAGACTTTGATTCCAAACTTTTTTACAATTAGGTCCTACAAATCAATTTCTATTGAAATTACCTAATAAAATCATCTCATAAACAAATTAAAGCTTCAATTTCATGCTATTTCATCATAAAATTAAAGCACTCAACCATGGTGACTTTCAATTTCATCCATGAAATCAAAAACTAATGAATTTAGTAATAGGACCTAGTTGTAAAAGTCTTAGAAACACAAAAATTACAAGAAAAAGGCAAGGATTAACTCACTTGGTGAAAAAATTATGAAATACCAGCTTGAATAAACCCTTAGGACATTTTTGGCCGATGAAAATGAAGAAAATATGAAGAGAATTCTAGATATTACAAGTTGGTCTCATTTTTATTTTAGTAAATTTTGTTATTTTCCCATTTTGCCCTTATTTCACCAATTCTCCTAATTTTTCTCAACTTATGCCGCCCAAAACATCTCCTCTTGGGCTTATTTGCAATTTATGTCCCGCCTCATTTAACAATTGAGCTATTTAACCCTTCTAGTAACTTTTACACCCTTTTCAATTTAGTCCTTTTCACTTAATTAACTACCCAAACGTAGAAATTTTCTAACGAAATTTTAATACCATATTACTAACACTCCATAAATGTTTATAAAAATAATTTTGACTCGATTTTACGAGATCGAGGTCTCGATACCTTGTTTTTACCCAATTTCTTCAATAATTTCTTTTTCTAACTAACCACTAAATTGGTAAAATTTTTCTATCGATATTTTCATACGATTTTCCTATCATATCAATATTCATGCAAAAATATTAAAATAAATTTCTCTTTAAATCGAATTTGTGGTTACGAAACCATTATTCCGATAACCTTAAATTTAGGCCATTACATTGTGAGTCGCAACAAATGCTAGATCTCGATAATATCTCTACTTAATCTCATATAAATGTGCATAAAACCCTTTTTGGCATGTCAGTCATATTCTAACATTTACTAAGTTCACAAGAGCATCTATTGCACATATAATCATCACTTTTCAATTTAGTCCAATTCTCACCATTTGTACCATTTCAAAAACAATTTAATTTACAATCAAACATACATAAATATAATTCAAATACATACAATATAAATTATAATTACCATATGAACTTACCTAGTCAAAGAAACAAACAAATTGAATCTTCGGGACTATTCGACAACTTTAGTTTTTCCTTATTTATCTCCGGTTTGATCCAATTCTTGATCTAAACAATTATTTTAGACAATTCATCCATACCAAACATTTTTATATTATTCCATGATATATATGAACCTATATAATTACATTTTATACCATAAAATTTTACATTTTATTCAATTTAGTCTTTAAAATTGAAATAACAATATCTTTCAATTTTAAGCCTAGTTTGAAAATCAACTTTGATTGCATCCCTTAGGGACTCTCTACTATATATTTATACTGAAATTTCACATCAATTTCATATTTTGTTCACTTTAGTCCCTATGTGCAAAACTAACAATTAAACTTTATAATTTAGTTCTTTTTTATAATCTAAGCTTAAAAGTTTATCAATTCAACACCGATTTCTTCAAGAAATCAACAATTACAATTATAAAATTTTTTTAACAAATTGATACATGTGGTAGCTAAATCAAGCTCCCATGACCTCAAAAATATAAAAATTACAATAAAAAGACCTAGAATTACTTACCAAATAGTGACTGAATGCTTGAAGCTTAAAAAGTGATTTTTCTTTCTTGAACATACGGCATGCTAATTAAAAGCAAAAGGAAATTTTTTTCCAAATAATTAAAGGGTAAATTACACCAATAGTCACTCAACTTTGATGCAGCTAACAAATAGTCATTCTGATTTCAATTCAGTCACTCAACTTTCAAAAAATAGCAAATCAATCTTACTAACCATTTTCCTTTACAGACGTAATAGAAAAGTGACTTGGCATTTATCTGGCCATCACGTTATTTTGAACCCAAAATATATATAAGGGTAAATTACACCAATAATTACTCAACTTTGATCTCAATGATAAAACGGTCACTCAACTTTGGTCTCAATGACAAAACAGTCACTCGACTTTCAATTCAGTCACTCAACTTTCAAAAAATAACAAATTAGTCCTACTAACTTTCAAAAAACCAAACACCCAAAAAGAAGAACAAATAAAACCCTTGAATGAATTCTTCTTGTTCAAGAAGAAAGTTGAGAACCATGGCTTCCTTATTGCCATTACCCCAAATTACTCAACTTTGATCTCAATGATAAAATGGTCACTTAACTTTGGTCTCAATGACAAAACAGTCACTCAACTTTCAATTCAGTCACTCAACTTTCAAAAAATAACAAATCAGTCCTACTAACTTTCAAAAAACCAAACACTCAAAAAGAAGAACAAATAAAACCCTTGAATAAATTCTTCTTGTTCAGGAAGAAAGTTGAGAACCATGGCTTCCTCATTGCCATTACCCCAAAATACCCTTTTCGATATCCTTTCTAGATTACCCTTTAGGTTCGTGATTCAATTCAAATCCCTTTCCAAGGATTGGGCTTACCTCACCTCAACCCTAACTTTCGTTGTTGATCATTTTCGCCGCTCTTCTTCTGATCCATTTCTCATCCACCTTTGCTACAATATCCAGTTCGATTTTGACTTTAGGATATTGCTAATCATTGACTCGACCCAGAATTTCACTTGCCGACATTTGGTTGTCCCTTTGGAGGAACCACTTCCTTTGTTGTCGAAAATCATGGGTTAAATAGATTATTTGGTTTGTCTGGATGTTCCCCTTATTTTGATTTTGATTTTGTTTTATGCAACTTGATAATGTTGGAAATGGAGTTAGTGTTGTTTAGCTTAATCAACAGCCCTTTCGTTTATATCATCATATCCTATGAAGATCTCGACAAATTCAAGTCATTTTGGATCTTGAATCGTTTGAATGTTGCTTTAGAGTATTTTCTCCTCACCGATTTGGTTGTGGGTACTAATAGTTTGACCCAAAATTGTCTCCAATCTTGTTTCGATCTGGTTTTTTCAGAGTTAATGGCTTTGGGCAGCAGAAAAAGACAGTCAAATCCCAACTATTGTGGCTCCTCTATTGGACAGGTTGAAAAAGAAAAAAAAAGATAGGGTGGTGGTTTGGAAGTCAATGATGGTGACTCCAAAAATGGTTATGGTGGAGACAGTGACGACAAGATTGTTGGGATGAAGAAGAAAAAGTATAAACATATTGGGTCATTTACACAAAAAGTAAAAAATATTGGCCATTTATTAAAAAAATAGAAAAGGGATGACGAAAAAAAAGTCACTCAACTTTGCCTCGTCTAACGTGGGAAGTTAACTGGCCACATTAGCTAGTTTACTGGCCACGTCACCTCTCTCGTTAGGCCTGTAACGAAAAATATTAATAAGTAACTAATTTGTAACTTTTCGATAATGATGTTAATATATGACTGATTTGTCACTTTTTGATAACGTTAGTGATTGATTTGTTATTTTTTGAAAGTTGAGTGACTGAATTGAAACTTTGCCTCATCCAATGTGGCAAGTTAACTGACCACGTCACCTGTCCCGGTAGGCCTGTAACGAAAAATGTTAATGGGTGAATGATTTATCACTTTTCAATAGTTAGTGACTAATTTGTTGTTTTTTGAAAGTTAAGTGACTAAATTAAAATCAAAGTGACTATTTTGTCAACTGCAACAAAATTGAGTGATTGTGGGTATAATTTACCTTTAATTAAATTAAACTAATTTTATCTTCACAAGGATTTTCCTTTGCTTTTAGCTTAGTATGGAATATTCAAGATCATATAATTAAAAGAAATTTGAGTTCCATAAACAATTATTAAAAATGAATTATTCAGTTGATTTTAACTTGAAAACATAAAATAAAATTTAAAATTTTAGGAAATTAAATTAATTAATTTCAATGCTATAGTAACAAATTAGGTTATTTCAATATTGAAAAAAATTGAAAAAAATTAGAATTTTCAATGAGGTAAACAAGTACATTTTAAGGCATTATTTTTGTTTCTTCCTTTTATTCACTTAAATTTTAACTTTTTTACCCTGACCAATACTTCAAAAAAGTATGTTTTTGGTGGCAAAAATCAAAGTGTATACATGATGTTCACAATTAATTATAGTTAAAAATAAAAATACCTTAAAAGTTGAATGACAAAATTGCAAAAATTTCATTTTGAATAATCAAAATGAAATCGCCCTAAAAGAACTAGGTAATTCACCTTTAAATAAATTATTGATTTTAAATTTTTAAAATTTATTTTATAATTAATTAATTAAATTCTATATTTTTAATTTTTATTTTATATTTCTAAACTATCCTTTTAACAAAATAATCTCAAATAACTGATATTTCATAATTTTGAATTTTGTTTTGTGTGAAAAATAAAATTAATTAATTACAAAAATTTTATCCATATAATCAAAGCTAACACTAGTTTCAAATATTGAAAATTTTGGCATGCAATAAACACGTAAAATATGAAAATTTTATTATTTAAAAAATTTAACACATTAAAATGAAAAATCCTAAAATTAAGTGATAAAATTGAAAATAAGTGACCAAATTAAAAAACTTTTAACAATCGTATGACCAAGAATTTACCCTTTTAAATATGAATTTATGCTGTGTCCATTATTTTGAATACATTATCATTTGCTATAAATAAAAATATTATTTGCTAACCATCATTTTAATTAATTACCAAATTTTTGGTCGATTGTCGTTACCGAATTAACTTTTAACTATTCGCTTATTATGACATACATATTATTTTAACTTTGTACTTAAAAAGATTTTTTTCTGGTAATCAATCTATCATCAGGAGAGTAATCTCACCATCCATAAATATTATAACTATATCCTAATATCAAATTCATCAGCATATCTAAAGACAAATAGCAATAGATTTCCCCTTATCTGCAGTGAAGTAGCCATTGGCTACCAAATTGGTTGAGCAGAAAGGGAGAGAAACTATGGCGTCAGCTCATACACAAGCGCTCACAGTTATGTAAAAGAGCGATGGTAATCAGTATATGACGCAAAACATTTAACCAAACAAAGCTAAACCCATCAAAACAAGCCCCCCCAAACCCAGTTTTCTTCATGAAATCAATGTAGTTAATGGCCTTGAAAGAGTGAAAAACGAAAACCCAAAGTTTCCAATTTCACACAAAGTTGAAAAGCCAACAACAAAAAGAGCTGATTTTGGTGGGATACTGACCATTCACACAAAGAAGAAAAATAGCCAATTGGCTAGACATGTGACTGGCTAATTGCCCACCTCAAGGATAAAAAATGACAAAAACGAAAACTTTTCAATGAATGAAGGCAGAACCAGGATGAACAGAGCATTTAGTTGCAGATGGCTGAGTGAAGATACTTATGAAGGCTATTTATAGGGGAAATTTTTAGGGTTTTTGTTTTGATTTTATATGGGCTTAAACTAAGTTATTCAAACTGCTTTAAACTTTTTAGAAGTAAGGCCCGAAAAGGAGAGTTTTTAGGCTATTAGGTACTAAGTACTTATAGACCTTCCATAATCCTCGGCCTGCCCTGATATGTGCGGATCCAACTCGGGTCATACCTTAAAAAGGGCCGTTTTATAATGGCTTATTAACAAGTTGCACCCTAAATTATACCACTTTTCCGAATTTGGTACTTTTTGAATTTTTTTGTTAGAAGTGGTACTTAAACTATTCTTCTATTACACAAATCACCCCAAATCTTAACACCATTAAAAAAACATTGACCAATCGACACTCATGTGTTATTTTTCTGATTTTATAATTTATATTAATATTTAAAGAAATTTCCCCTCCCCCCACCGTCGTCCCTCTCCTCTAGGAATTATTCTAAAACATATCAATACAATAAGAAAATTGTTTTGGCCCAAGTTGAATCATAGCATAACCATAACCAACTTTTCTGGCAATGTTGTCAAACTGTATGGGGAAATAGCAAAAAGAATTATTCATAGTTAATACTCATTGATTCTAACGTTGTGTAAGGTAAATCGCTAAAATTAGTGTTTCCTTGCCTTGCATAACGCATCTCTTTTAGCCTTACTTCTCAAGTACCTGTAACAGAATTTCTCAAACATCTAAATGTTATGGCATGAACTATGAGGAGCAACTGATGATTACTTTAACCATTAATGTTTTCATCTTTTGTCAATTTAATCTTTATTCCTCTTTTGTCAATCAATACTTAAATACATTTTCTTTTAAAATTATACCAAATTTAAAAATAGAACATTTCCGTATAACTTAAAATTAAAACTAAAACTAACGTAAAATCGAAAAAAAGAGAGAGCGAACAATTAAACTTCTATAGAAGTTTCGAAAACTAAGGTTTTCAAACCATCTATTTTATAATATTAATTTCTCTTAAAATTTTCCTTTTAAATTATGGCACATAAAATCGAGATGCCATTTAAAGGTTAAATTAACAAGTTTAGTAACGGAAGAACCTAATTGATATATCCTTGATAGTCTCGGGATGTAATTAGAATGATTTGAAGTTTAGGGATCAATATGGAATGAGGTTTATAGTTTGAGGATGTTTGATGCTTAAATTTTTGTTTGTTTCTAAAAAATTGAAAATCATATCAATAATTAGTAAAAATTGGAGTGGAGTGGAGAGATAATTGAATTGCATCTAATATCTATAGAGATGGAGGAATTCAATATTTGGGAAGGTAATAATGATTTTAAAGAATCTGCTACCATGAGGATTGAAGAGTTCGTGGATTTTTTTCAACGTTTTCTTCTTCTTCTTATTTTTTATTACAAAACGAAGCCTGCTTCATTGTTCTCTTTTTCGACTTTTCCCAAAAGAGAGCAGGTGCTACAGTTGCCTAGGAAAGCTTCTTGCCCCAAAATAGAATTGGTTTAGGGGCTAAATTAGTTATTAATTTTTTGAATTAATGTGCCGCATCATCCCTCGACGAAAGTTAAAAATGTAATAATTCGATAATGTTACATAATTTTTAAAAGTTAAGTGATAAAAATATAAATTTAAAATTTTTAAGGGCTATTAGTGTATTTTACCCTATTTCTTTTAAAAAGCTAGGTAGGGGGACTACAATTATGTAACCTGCAATGCTTCTTCAATTTGTGTGTAGGCTCAATAACTGAAGTTGATCAGTGGCGGACCAAAAAGAGAGCAAACCCTAATTTGCAAGTGCTAACACACAAAGAAAAGTGCTGTATATTGAGTCCAAAGGGCGTCCATCACAAGTATTTTTATGTTATTTTCTGTCAAAGTTTTACCCCCTTTTTTTTTTTTTTTTTTGGAATTTCAAGAAGGGATAGTAAAGTTGGCTTGATTGTTTAACTCTATTGTTAACACACAATTTCGGAACTTCAGATGGAAAGATTTGCTCCAAAGGTCGGTCCGTGTACAGGGGAAAAGCTCAAGTTATTGCATTATTTTTCTGAGTTGGGATGCATTCCCC
The DNA here is from genome assembly GCF_025698545.1 of Gossypium raimondii. Taxonomy (NCBI): domain Eukaryota; kingdom Viridiplantae; phylum Streptophyta; class Magnoliopsida; order Malvales; family Malvaceae; genus Gossypium; species Gossypium raimondii. Next base: position 39,785,442 of record NC_068568.1, on the reverse strand, counting down.
ACGGATCCCATTTGTAGTTGGTTCTATGTTTTTCCCTAAATCTACTTGTTCCTTCACTTATGATTTATTATTATTATCATTATTATCACTTTTCCTTTGGTTGATGTAATGGACCACAACATTTTTTTGGATTTATAATTGTAAAGTAAAATAAAATAAAATAAAAGAAAAGAAAAGCATTTAATTTTATTAAAAATTGAAATAAATTGTTCTTTTTGAAATGAGATATTAAAAAATTAACATATTAATCTTTCAATATTAAAATTAAAAACAAATAATTTTTTAAAAATCAACATTTACTTTTATCTACTTTTATCTTTTGATAATTTTATATTAACTTTTAAATTACCAATAACGATTATATTTCTATTTATGAAACTAAAAATAAAAGTCGATCTTCACTGTCCTTTTTCTATAATTTTCTTTTACAACACTTTCGTCACTAAAAGTTCGGATATATCCATGACCCGTAACCGAAACCACCCAGAAACATCGCCTACAATTTCCGTTCCGTCGCCAAAAACTGCTTCCAAAATTGAATCTAATTTCTAATCTGGAATCAGCCCAGTACTTTGCCTTCATTTACTTTCTTGCCTTTGTATAAATACCGCTCTATTTCCTTCCTTTCTCCCAAACAATGCCCCGCTTCCACCTCTGCTTCTGTCGGGAGAAAACCGTTGCTAAAAAACAAATAAACCAAGCAAGCCAAACTCGTCTGATTCCACTCGTTTTCCCGCCCTTTCAATATATATTTGCCTCGAACCGGGCTCGAGTTTCTGGTTCTAACTCAACTTGGGTTTTGGATCTCGTAATCCTTAAAGGTAATTGCCCAGTTCTGGTATTTTCGAGCTCTAGTTAATAATCTAGCTTGAATGTTTAATTTAGCTGACAATGGGATTTCCGCTCGGTGTTTATTTTTTTTTGCGCCATTTCTTTGTTTCAATTCTGTTGAATTTTGAGGTTTAAGTTGATTTCCAATGTTATGTTTGTTAGGTCTGGCATTTTACATGGTTAATAATGCATAAAATCTATTCAAGAACGAAAGAAGAAATATAAATTTTAGTTAATTTACTTAGTTTCGCTCTTGTTTTAGCCAAAAAATCTTAAGTTAATTAGTTTTTCGTAATCCTGATTTTAATGTTGATTATGGATTCAATCAAAGCTTTCGTTTTTTTCCCTGCGTTCGTTGTTAAATAATTTGCAAAGGTCAAGACTTTGCGTGTCCGCATATCTGACTTAGCTGACTATGTCTGTTTTCTAGGCTTACATTTTGATAAACTTACTTGGAATTATCAATAAAATTGCTTATAGTCGGAAAATTGTGTTTATTTGATCTTTCTAGGTGTGATTTTTTTGGCGATTTCCTGTATTTCACGGCTCCATTGTAGAGTGAAAGCAAGACGGGATTCATTACTTGAAAAAAGAATTATACTCTGTTAAACGAGATATGGGGGTGTTCAATCTTTTAAAGTTATTTGATATAATTTATAGGATGCATGTTATCCCTGTTACTATATGCGTTGGACAGGAATATTTTTGAGAAAGAAGAAAAGTCCGGGTAACCTAGGGGTTACATTGCAGCTAGCTCTTGTTTTAGGTTCCATGTAATAGATTTATTGGTCTCATGAAAGATGGCAGCCTCTGGTATAGCTGAAATTTGTGTCACAAAATCAGTTAAACCATTTCTGGATGGATTTTCAGTAGTGTTTTTTAGGTTTTAGCATTATGTTTTTGGCTTATAGCTCTTGTTTGAATGTTTTGTGTTTCCCAATTTGCTTTCTTTAAGTTTGTCTGGTTTTCTTCTCCTTCACTGTAGTAAAATCATTTCAGTTTGGAATTCATGTTTACCTGTTATGATTTGCTCGTCTCTGTGATTGTTATTATTGATCTACGAATGTCAATGCGGAGTTCTGCATAGGTCAATCTCTTGTTTCTTTGTCATCTTTATGTAGAAGAATTTATGGGATTCATTTTGTGAATCATATAAGTTTATTTCCGGAATTTGATTTCTGATTAAGGGCCTATTCTGCAGTGCTTAAAAGAAGCACTTCTGGCTCCAAAAGCACTTTTGGAAGAAAAACACTTTTCAAAAGCATTGCCAAACTAGCCTTAAGATATGGACTCTAGTATCTACAGGCAAATCGGAACGTGTATCACAATGAAAGCACTTATTCTTGTTGGAGGATTTGGAACACGATTGAGGCCTTTGACCCTCAGTATTCCTAAGCCACTTGTTGAATTTGCAAACAAACCCATGATCCTGCATCAGGTATGTTTCTGCATTATGGCCTTTGTTTTTCTGAAACTTGGAAGCATTGCTTTTCAGTTTAGCGGCTATTGTTTCTCAAGATAAGCTTGTTGATTTTACAGAATGATGTATTTTTTTATATTTGCAGATCGAGGCTCTCAAGGCTGTTGGTGTAACTGAAGTTGTTTTGGCTATTAACTACCAACCTGAGGTATGTGAGGTGTTTCAAAGCATAAGATATGTAAAACTAATACATTGGCCAGCAAGGTTAATGGCTATGTGTTCATGGGCTGACCAGTGGACACTTTATTTTTCAGGTGATGTTGAACTTCTTGAAGGAGTTTGAAGCTAAACTTGGGATCACAATCTCATGCTCTCAAGAGACAGAGCTACTCGGGCAGCTGGTCCTCTTGCTTTGGCTAGGGATAAGCTCATTGATGGTTCCGGTGAGCCATTTTTGTCCTTAACAGTGATGTTATCAGTGAGTACCCTTTCAAAGAAATGATTGAATTCCACAAAGCACACGGCGGGGAAGCTTCCATTGTGGTAACCAAGGTGATAATTCAGTTCTAAATTTTATCTTCATTTTCAATTTCAAATTTTATATTCAGAGAGATCGCAATACTTAAATAATAATCAACTAGGTGGATGAGCCTTCAAAATGCGGTGTTGTGGTTATGGAGGAAACAACAGGGAAAGTGGACAAATTTGTGGAAAAACCGAAACTGTTTGTTGGAAACAAAATTAATGCTGGAATTTATCTTCTGAACCCATCTGTTCTTGATAGAATTGAATTGAGACCTACCTCCATTGAGAAGGCAATCTTCCCGAAGATTGCAGCAGAGAAAAAACTGTATGCAATTGTCCTACCAGGGTTTTGGATGGACATTGGTCAGCCAAAGGATTACATTGCTGGACTCAGGCTTTATCTAGACTCCCCGCGAAAGAAATCTTCAACTAAGTTAGCCAGTGGTCACCACATAGTGGGAAATGTTTTAGTTCATGAGAGTGCTAAAATCGGGGAAGGATGTTTGATTGGACCAGATGTAGTTGTTGGTCCAGGATGTGTGGTCGAGGCTGGAGTCAGACTCTCTCGCTGCACCGTGATGCGTGGAGTTCGCATCAAGAAGCATGCTTGCATATCAAGCAGCATCATTGGATGGCACTCCACTGTCGGCCAATGGGCTCGAGTAGAGAACATGACTGTACTTGGAGAAGATGTGCATGTATGGGATGAAATATATAGCAGCGGTGGCGTCATTTTGCCTCACAAAGAGATCAAATCCAGCATTTTGAAGCCTGAGATTGTCATGTGACAGAGTTCAATTTTCCAGATAATGCTTTTGTTCTTTCAGTTTTCTTTTCTTTTGCCATCCAACACAGTTCTCCAAGTCTGAGTGATGTGTGTTTAGACGGTTCAGGGGTAATTTTTTTCTGTTGTTTGATCATTTATGTGAAATATGTTATTTTAGTGTATGTGTATACAAATAAATTACCAGTTGGTTTATCGAATAAAGAAAGGTTTGTAGATCTTGGAATCAACCAAGTTAAATTCAAGAATGATCCTTTAATTTATTGTTGTCGGAAAATGTTTTCTTTTTAATTTTTATATTTTACTTGAACATTTTAGATGAATTGGTTTCTTCAAGCGAGCTCGAACTAAATTTGAATTTTATGTTTTCGAACTCCATTAGCGCTTAATTCGAGAAAAGATCAAACTCATTAGACTAACTAATTTATCTAATAAAAGATTGTCGCAGGGGTTCCAAGTTGACCTGAAGGGGACAAGGAATGGTCAAATCTTCAAATGGTACCCTGTTATTAGAAAACTTGAAAACGGATGGGGCGGTGTGTTCTTGTTCGGGCCTTAGTGACTGCTAGTGGCTTGCTGTGCAGTGCAGATGGAAATTGGGTGCATGGGTTCATGCTAAAGACCGGACGTACGGACAGCCTTCCACCGGAGCTGTGGGGGTGTTCAAGATGATTTGCGGTTAGCCAAGGAGTTCAGGGTAGCTCGTTAGATTGTTGAGTTAGACGAGTTATGGGTAGTTTAGCTGCTGTCTCGATCTTATGAGCATCAGCATCTATTAAATATGTATATTGGTGATTGCTTGGACTTGATACGAGAGGGATGGGTGATGGAGGTTCGGCATATTTTCCGGGAAGGAAACCATTATGCTGATCATCTCGCTAACCTGGCGCATGAAGGCACGAATGGGCTCGTCCGTTTGCCTAATCCGCCTGACGGTCTTCTCCCTTCACTGCATGCTGACGCCCTTAGGCATGGGAAGCTTAGATTTTAGTATTGCTGTATTTCTGCTTCTTTTGTAAAGAAGAGAGAGAGAGATTAAACTACCTGGTGGTCACCCAACTTTTGGGTAGGTTTTAATTTGATCACTTAACTTTAAAAACTTTCAATTTCATCACCAATATTTTTTAAATTTAAAATTTTAGTCATCGGCACTTAAATACTTAATGGAAAGTTTAGTGAATTTTTTTATTGGCCTAATAACAAATTAAAATTTTCAATATTTGTACATTTTATCAATTAAACCTTAAATTTAAAATTTTAACAAATTTAACCCTCAACGCTTACAAAATTTATCATTTAGTTCTAATTTTAAAAAATTTATTACATTTACAAAAAAAATTCGATTTAATTCTAAAAGACTCTTACAAGAAATCAGTGATAATTTGTTCCAATTTGGCTTCTTCAGTGTGAGGTGATGGCATATATTTATAAACAAGCCAAAAGTGGAACGATCAAGCCCTTCAAGGGAAATTGAAACACTTGTGCAGATAGTTTCACAGGCATAAGGAAATCGGAGAAAAAAAACCCAATAAGAAATAAGTCAAAAAGAACTAAATTAACCAACGAAACTATCAATTGAAGTAGCGAAAAACAATATCTAAAAGAAGCAACTATCTAAATTACAGGGGAAACCCATTAAAAGACACACACACACACACACACAGAGTTCAGACTTCAGACTCTTGCTTCTCCATAATTAACTAGGCCTGGTTGGGTAAGGAACACGTTTGGGCGCATAGGTCTTTTCCATCTTTTTTTTCTTATTTTTACCTTTGGGGTTTTCTTCTCTTCATTCTTGTGCAAAAATTGAATAACTTTCAAAGCAAAGCACAAAATTGCAGAGATAGAAAAGAAAAATAAAACAATTAAAAAGAAAGGAGAGAAGCTGAGAGGGAAGCAATTCACCGATTTGCTAGTAGAGAGAATACAGGATCATTGTTGTGAAAATTACTGAAGTTTGTGAAATTTTGTAAATATTGAGGGCTAAATGGCTAGATTTAGGATCAATTTGATAAAATGTATAAATATTGGAGAGTTAAATTTATTATTAGACCAATAAAAAACCACCCATATCAGCTTTCTATTAAGTATTTAAGAGGGTGACTAAAATTTTAAAATTTAAAAACATTGATGATAAAATTGAAAGTTTTTTAAATTGGGTGATCAAAATGGAACATACCTAAAAGTTGGATCATCACCTTGCTAATTTATCCAAAGAGAAATTACATAAAAGAATTGAGGTTTCATTGATTTTCTTTTTAAAAATGTCTGGTTTTCTTATTAAGATTCTCTGTTTCGATTAACATAAATTCAACCTTTTATGCAACCCTTCATTTTTATATTTAGATTTTGACACATAGATAATAACATGAATAATAAATAAATTTAAATATTAAAAAATTGTAAATATAAAATTAAGGTTGGTTGAAATTGGATCAAATTTTTCGAAATTAGTGAAGTTTGAAATTTTTAATAATTTGTTTGATTAAAATCGTAATGGACACGTGCTTTTTTACCCATAAAAATTATATTTCGACTTTTCTCTAAAGAATATCTAACAATAGTTTCCATGGAATGAATAATCAATCCAGATGCTAAAAACAACAATGCTTTCAAATAAACATAAGTGATCAAATGAAATAAAACGGCTCGTTAAGACCCCATACCTAGAGTTAACATCATATAATCCAGTTGGGACATTGTAGAATAGGCTAAACCCGAGTGGATAAAGTTAGATTTAGAGAAATTATGGGTAACTGCCCAATCCCAGACCAAATTAGGCCCAACAGGGGAAGCTTTTGAATATAGCCCATCAGTACCTCAACATCAATGCTGCCTTTAAAATAACCTAAAACCCTCTTCACGTACTACAATCTAGCTGTTCCCAAAACCCTAGCAACCTTTCTGCCCCATGGCTTTCACTTCCATTCTCCGGAAAACAGCTAACTCCTTAGCACCACTCGCTATTCGACTCACCCGAGTCCAGAGAAATTACCACTCTTGCATCTTCACGGCCTTGAACCATGGATTCCAGCCTCAGCAACCTACTGTGAACCGTTTTTACCCAAACACCCTACATTTCTCAACGGCTGTTGATTCTCAAAAATCCGCTTCTGATGAGTCTCTTCTCCGAGTTATTGAGTCTGAGATTCAGTGTGCCGAGGAGAGTGATGAATATGATCAGGTGAGTAATTAATTAGTTTTTCTTTTCCCCATTTTCTTTATCATTTAGGGTTTGTACGAAAGTAAGTGGAAAAATAGAAGTTGGATTTTGGGTGTTTTACAATCAAAATCGTGTCAACTGAAGACTTGTAGGGATTGAATTCAAGAGCTGTCTTGGAACATGGTAACACTCATTGTAGCACTTATATCCGACCTGAGAAACATAATTAGAAGCTGCTTTTAGTCGTTTACAATATGGTTATTGAGACAATTTGTGGGGAAAAAGAACAGAACAATTGCTTAATAGCTAGTATTGATGTTAAGTTTTCAAGCTGAAAACAATGCTTTATTTTAAATTGTCTTTTAATCATTTAAAAAAAAATTGTTTCTTCACAGGCTGAAGGAACTCCAAGTGAATTCCCTTTCAAAATCGAAGACACTCCTGGGCTTCAAACCATAACATTAACACGAGAGTATGATGGTGAACTCGTCAAAGTTAATGTTCACATGCCTGATCTTGTCACTGGTGAAGGCGAAGCGGATGATGACAATGATGATGACACTGAAAAGCCTAGTAAATCAAATGTCCCATTGGTTGTTAATGTCTCAAAAAAAGATGGTCCGAGTTTAGAGTTCAACTGTACCGCTTACCCTGATGAGATTACCATAGATAGTTTGTCCGTTCGAAATCCCAACTCCGAGGATGAACTCGCCTATGAAGGCCCAGATTTCTAGTAAGCCTATTCGATACATTGTGAAATTGGAATATTGATTTGCATGGAATGCGATTACTAATGTTCTTGTTTTGCAGTGATTTGGATGAGAACCTGCAGAAGGCTTTTCACAAGTATTTGGAGATCCGAGGAATCAAACCGAGCACCACAAATTACTTGCACGAGTACATGATTAATAAGGATGGCCGGGAGTATATTCTGTGGTTGAAGAACCTCAAGAAGTTCATTGAAGAATGAATAGTTTTACCTATTTTTGAAGAGATTAGGTCGTCTTTTTGGGTTAGAATTCGGTCCATTTCCGGTACACATTCTTCATTATCATTCACATGGTGAAGAATCCATCCATTAAATTATATTTGTGAGTGAATAGTGAAAATATGTATTGGAGGGTTGGGAGGGAAGATCTAAAAAATAAACTATAGACTTGTTTTTATTTGATTTTTAGCCATCTCAAAGTCATTGGTATCATTTATGTGATTTAAACATATTCACCCCATCAGGAAAAAGATTTTATCAACAAAAGTAGAGTTCAGAGAAGTATGTTTTCTTTTGTTCAAAGTAGAGATTATATCAGAACCTCTCTTTTTTTCCTTTTCTTTTTCTTTTCAGTTTCACAACTTTCTTAGTAACCAAAAACTCCTCCATTAAAATCATCATAAAACCCATTAAAAATCTAATTTTTAAAAAAATAAGCTTTGAAACCAAATTAACCCATTTCAATCTTACTCATCAAAATTGAACCAATGCTTGAAGAGGGAAGGAACAGAAAAAACTGAACCTTGACGACGAGACGCTTGAGGTCTGGTCCTTTCCAAAAGCTTTACGATATTACACACCCTCTAACTTAGGGCTGGTAGCTCAAACAAAAAGTTGTAACATTTTTGTTAGAAATTTGAGTATTAATTTAAAGTCTAAAAATGTTGGATAAATTTTTAAAATTTTGATGTGTTTTCGAACGACTCGTTTCTTCACTTTCTGTATTACCAGCATTAAGATATTTGGTAGGACATGAAGCTTAATTCTTTGTAATAATAAAAAAAGAGAGCTAATATTTAGCAACCGAATTTAAAACTTTTCATGTGTCAAATATATGGCCATAGTGCAATAGGTTAATATTTAGTATCCGAATTTAAAACACCTTTGCTAGAGGTGTTTATCCGGTAAAAAAGTTCAATTAAGCTTGTTTCTAGTAAAAAACCTAGTTCAATTACTTAATTTTAATAGTTATACTCGATCTTAAGTTCAAATTCTGATTATCGCAATATGAAATTAAAATCAAAAGATGAAAGCTGAATAAGGGTATCTCATTTGCAAATGAGATAGACATCCTACTTACCTAGTAACTTTAAAGCCAAAGATAGTTTAGGGTTTAAAGAGAACCTATTTTTTGATACAAAAGTCTGCTTTTAGATGTGAAGTAACAATTACAGACTGGCAAAAAGACCATGAAAACCCGTATATACACAGAAGCTTCTAGTTTCTCTCATTTTGTTGGTCTATTAAAAGTTGTAGGCCAACAGCACCAAGTCAATTCGATTAACCCACTCCAAAGAAACGCAATTAGTAGCGCGTTGCTGCACCTCATCAAAAACATCTCTACTCCTATGACACACATCCGTTGCGTGTTTCAAATTTACCACTAAACTACAAGGAATCCAAAAACATACACAAGCTTTTCTTCAAGAGGCCTTTTGCTCAAACTGTTCTCCTTTTTCATATTTCCCCGGAACAGAGTAAACACAACAGAGTTCGGATTTTAGGTGCTCAGATAGCCCGCATAGGATGACTTTGTAAGGTTTATGGAAAGAACCAAACCTTGATAAAGATTGCAAGGGCCATTTGCAGCAAGAACGCAGCAATCATCATCATTCTAAGATCATTACTGCCACCAATATAGGATGTTAAATTCAAGGTAACAAAGCATGATGAGGCCGTACCGGCAACAAGTATGATGATCCATCGGAGAATCTCAACTGGAATAAGCAGTAGAAACTGCAAATATGCCATATACTACAACTCAGCTGATTGCAAATAAACAATGAATAACTAAAAAATTGAAATTTTTGGACTTGAATAAAATTTAAAACCAGGATCATTTTCTTCCTTTAAAGAGAAAAACTTACTGCAGTTGGAATGAAAATGGAAAGTGAATAACCCCACATGCACCAAAATCGTATAAGGCTAGCATTTGAACCCAGATATCGAAGCAAGAAGTAAAATGCCACTGGCACCACGAGTGAATAACCATAGATTCCACAAGCTGCTGCATTTACATAGCCAACATCAAAGCTCCAAGTAGTAGTTCGATCAGTGCGCTTTTGAATAAGGTATGTGGCACAGTTTCCAAAGGCCGCAAGCATAAAGACCAATGTAGTTGTGATCCAGATAAGCCCATACCTAACAAATGGCAGAAATCAAGACCAATAAATTAATTTAACGGATAATCATGAACATTACTACTGCAGATTGTTACAGCTATGGTCAAGGTTTTTACACCATCAGATGTATGATTCACCACATCATAGTTGCAAGGAATTCGATTTTCTAAATGAGAAAAAAGTATGGATTATACAGAAAGCCATGAAATAAGGATTTATGAGTTTTATCCTGGCATTATACATAAAAATTACACTGATCAGTTTACCAGAAAAGATCCTTTGATTTAAGGCAGGTCATCCATGACCTCTTTTTCAAACAGAAGAGTCTCTGGATTGAGACAAATAAAAAGCTACAAATACAAACTAATTATAAGATCCTAGTGTACTTCAACTTCCATAAAACCAATCAGATGGAAGGATTCTATCTCTTTTCTAGTTGTCTCCTGTTTTTTCTTTTCTTAATACATGACTTCTTTCCATCGATCTACTTGCAAAGATGACCATACATGCAAATAAGAGTATTATTGGTAATGATGCAATAAACATGCATTGATGTGTGCTGATAACTTCTTTATTGCTGCTGTCATTATTACATTTTGATAACAGCCACATGGCGTGCTCTTGTCATTAATATCTTTCTTTTAGTGCTTCTCACAGTTTTCCCTACTAGGTACAATTCATGTCGAAATGAAGAGCCAACTAACTAAACTTTCTAATTTACTAAATTTAGGAACAAGATTAGTGAGTTCTGGTCCTGAATTCCAAAAAGCATGTTTCTTGGAAATGAAAGAATGCCTAGGCCAATGGATGCTTTTATTGCTTTCAATCCTACTTTTCATCCCAATTTATATTGACTACAGATAATACTCATATGATTTCCTATACTTCTAATACTCCTTCACACTTAATCTTCTCTTCCAGAGGATCACTTTTCATCCCAAGATTAGGCTTCAAAAGCAGTTTTTACATCCACATAAAAGAGTAAGGGGAAAAGAGCGGCAGACTCACAGATCAGGGTTAGCGCCAATCTTGTTGAAAAAGTCTCCACCGGCAGGATAAAAGGAACTTATCAATCTGTTTACGACAACATCTGTATCTACATCAAAATACTGTGTGTATGATGAGATACTAAACACTCCCTTCCAGTTGTTTTGTGATTGTTGTTCAAATCCTTCTGCATATGATAGACAAAGGGATCGTTAAACTCTAAGGTGCCTCAGTAGCACTAAATAAAAGCGTTACATATTACCATCAGTGAGTGACATCTAACTATAACACCAGTAAGGCAGTACTTTAGCTGCTATAGCCTTTGAATTTTAGAACATGGAAGCAAAATCAGTAGTCTACACTCTAAATTCCTTAGTTTGAAGAGTCATACACAAAAAAATAAAATAAAAAAAGAAATGCTCCAGGGAAGTTAAAAAATATTAACAGAACCACGAAAAGGATATATGCATCAAATAAAGGATTTTAATTGGGCACCTCCCTTCTATGTAAAGAAATTTGTGATTACGAAAATAACAGGTAACTACTCCAGAATGCAAATACAAACATAACAGTTAGCGCTATAGTCTATTCTTTCAAACATAAACGGCATCGGAAGTTTCATTCTTCCTCACTAAATTACCCTAACTTTAAATAAGAAAACCACTCAATTCAACGCCAAATCTTCCATGTCTCAACTCTAGATATCATGATTATTGAAAGTTCCTCTCCCCAGTTATTTTCCATTTGGGAAATAATAAAACTAAACAACTCTCTTAAGACATTAGTTATTTCAAATATGGAAAAAAAAATCAGAGATAAATTTAAGTTATTTCTTATAGGGCAAGGAAATCAAATAAAAGATATATAAGGATTTTTTTTTAAAAAAAAAGGAGGAAAAATCACGTTTCAGAGTACCAAAAATGAAAGATTGATACATTTAACTAATTTTCTTTTTCGTATAGGGCAAGAAAATTAATTAAAAGAAAAAAAATATATACCGGTCGGAGGTCCAAGAGTTTGATAACCTCGGCCACCACCTCCTCTTCTGCCATACGAGGCTTCACTTTCTTCATTAACAACAGCCTAGGATTCGAATAACAATTTTCAAATAACATTCTAAACTAATTTACATAAGAATGCCGATCTTGATAAATTAATTCAAAAGAAAGAAAATTAAGAAGCTTACGGGGACTGAGCCCAGTAAATGACTAGAAGGAAGATTCCAATACGAAGATTCATCCATTGAAAGTAAGAGATCGAACTAAGAGTTTAACAAAAAAGAGATTTGGTTTTTCTTTTGGAAAGTGGAAATTAGTTAAAAGGAGAAAAGTTCCGATGAGTTTTCCTTGCCGTAGTTTAGAAGCAACGGAGACGACGAGGGAAAGAAATACTTTGACTAAACCGTCAACTACTTATAGCTCTAACTTTCTTGGGACGCGCCATTTATAAGCGCTGCGTTTCACGCGCTTCCTTGCCTTTTTAATTTTTCCAGCTACGTTCACATGATTAGTCTTTCACTTTTGGATTATTGATGGGTCTACCTGGCTCCAGTTTTTTTACTTTAATTGACGGCTCATGTATTCATGGGATGGTTTGGGTTCAACCCCTATGAATGAATACCTTATTTTTATTATTCTAACAATATTAAATAAAATTTTATTATTAAAATAGCATTTCCATTTGTTATATTTCAAATAAAAATACTTGTATTTCACTACTTTACTCGTAAAATTCTTTTAAAAATCTTAGATTGAAAAAATGTGCATTTAAATGCCATTGAATTTATGTTCTTTTAATTGTTGCAATTACACTGATCTTAACTAAGTTATAACTTAATCAACTTGTCTTCGTTTATGTTAAATGACTTGATGCATGTACCTAAAATTCACACAAAAAGTCTCCTTAATTAGAATTTACATTTTCAACAATGCCAACGATATTCAAACTCAGAATCATGGAGTTGAATTAATTTCTTATGAATTACTTAGATTTATGTGAATGATATCTTTAGAAGAACGTGAATCACTTGACATATAAATTTGGACTTTTCTTTTCTCCCAGATTCATTAGCAATAGGCCAGGCAATCGGATTTATACAACCAACATTGCTTTCTGGGGTCGCCCATGCAGCACCAACAGTTAACTTGAGGGCTACATTCAAAGGTTAATGTTCGCATTAAGCAATCTCTTACCTGTTTTTACACAAAATAAAATAAAATAAATATGGTATTTAATATTTGATATATTCACAGCATATTTTTTTTTATTCTACAAAATTTTTAAAAAATATTATCACAAGTCTCTTATATATATATAAATATTTTACTATATTCTTACAGGAGACTTATCAATTTATTGACTCTAGTTCTGAAGTTAAAAACTCTCTTGATAGTATATCAAAATTTTTAAAATACTATCTTTAATAAAATTAAAAAATTAAGTATTAAGTATTAAAACATTTAGTTTATTCCTTAAAAGAAATATTTAGTTTATAAATTTACTTTTATATCATAATAATATATTCAAAATAATTTTGGATAAAACTTAAAAAAATAATTTCCTTTCTTAGTTCAAACATATAAATTTAAATAAAACTATCTAAATATATTTTATCCTATGTACTTATTAACTCCATTCAACAAACCATGATTTTCGAATTTTATATTAAATAAAAACTATTTAATACTTAAACACTTTCAAAAATTAAATTACAACTTTTCTCCAATACATTATGAAATGAGCTGAAATTTTAAATCAATAATGGAAATGATTAATTGGTCGACTTACCTTCTACAACCAATACAAGGAAAGCCAAAGCAAATAAAACAAGAGCAGAATGAGCAGCCACGAACTTGGAATTTCTCATGATATAAAATATTAATGAAGAGTTTCCGTTTTGAATCTAGGATTGTAACAACTTCAAAGATTGCTAGGTTTATATAGGAATTCATTGTTAACACTTAACAGTATCCCCTCAATTTGTGTATGTAAATATTGTGTGTTTAAAAATATAGTTGTGTTGTTATAATAATTTGTAGGTTGTAAGTTTAAGTATGACGAATTGCATAATAACATTTTATTTTAAGGTTTTAGAGATTATGTATAGTTTAAAAGTTCTATAAAAAAGTATTATATAATAACACAATCATTGGGGATAATTTGTTACTATGGTTCACATCATGTGTAGTGCGGAGAGCCATTGGAGTTGGTGGCTTTTGAGGGTCTCATTTGAAGAGATTTTTGAGAGAGATTAGATAAAGTATTGTCACGTATTCTTTTTCTCTTGTGATGGAGATAGATTTTATAGAGGAATTTTGGTATGGGTCCCAATGAAATGATATCTGGTGACTACGAGTATGAGTGCTTCATTAGAATGATGGGGTGACTCACATTCTAATGAAACTCTGATGCCCATACAACCACCTTATATATTAGGATATCATTTCAGTGGGAACCACATCAAAACTCTTCCTCTATAAAAGTTCTCTTTATCATAAAAAAAAAAGAAAAAGAAAAAGAAGAGAGGTTCCAAGATATATGCCAAAGCATTCCTAATCTCTCCAAGCTCATGGGACCCTTCAAAATCACTAACTTAAGTGGCTTTTCGCACCAAATGCAGTATGAACCACCATTGCGAATGTTCTCAAATTTTGTGTAATAATAGTTGGTGTCATATGTGGGAACTAAGCAACAGATCATGTTTCTTCCATGAGTAAGAATCCATGGCTTAATTCCCTCAAGCTTTTTATCTTTCTCCACTTATGCATCTCTTGAAGCTTTTAGTAGTGTGGGGTCTCTTGAAGTTGTTGTCTAATTTGAGTTTCTTGAAGTTTTTAACTTAAGGGGGCAATGCAAATATTTCCTTCAAATACATCAAAAAAAGTACTACTTATACTCCTAAGAGAGGGTTAACATGGGGCTAATAGGAAGCCTTTTTGCAACACCCAAGGGTTACTCGTTTGCATACTAATGGTCCCTTCACTAGCACACTAGGGGAGCCATTTGCTAGCACACCAAAGGGGCTACTCCCCTACACATAAGGGGGCCCTACGTTAGCACACCAGGGGATCCCTCGCTCGCAGACTAGAAAGCCTTTGGTCAGAGGAGGCCCTTCATTTAAAAGGGAACGCCCATGGTTAGGAAGGGATAAGAACTAACTATGACATTCGTATATACATTCAAGTTTGCAAAAGAAGAAAAAAATCAAAAACCACTCCTCTAGAACTCTCAAAATTTATATAAGATAATTACTCTTATACTTAAAAAAAATATTATGAGAAATTACTTTTACGAATTCCTATTTTAGTACTCCATTAACATTTTTACAATATTGAAATATAAAAACAAATGTCCTAATTTTTAGTTAATTAAAGCTTTTGATTGTGTACACATTAAAAAAAAGAAGAAGCTTTTGATTGGGTTACAAGTCAAGTGTGATAAACTCAATTAAAGAAACAGACAAAACACAAAATTTTAAATCTATGTCTATCTATACTATATATAAAGTTTCTAATTGCATGGATTACGAGCCAAGTGACACTAGAGGTGCTCATGGGCCGGGTGGCCCGGCCCGGCCAGATGACCCACCCGAAATATGAGAGGGTTTGGGTAAAAATATAGGGAAATATGGACTTGAGCAAAAAAAGAGGCCCATTGGGCAAAAGATGAGGCCCGTTTAGAAAACGGGCTGAGCCTCGGGCACCACTTTTTTGGCCCGGGCCCTACCCGAATATAATAATTATATATATTTTTTATTTTTTTAATTTTAAAATAAATTTAAAATACTTTTTTTTAAAATTTTTTATTTTTAAAATAAATTTTTAGTGTTTTATTAAAAAATGGGCATGGCCAGGCTCTCTGCTTAGGAATTTTTCATTTGGGCTGGATAAAATATCGTGCCCATATTTCGGGTCAAGGGCCGCCTAGGCCTAGGATGCGGGCCGAATTTTTTTCTGGTCCCGACCCGAACCCGGCCCTGCCCATTAGCACCTCTAAGTGACACTAACACTACAAGTGTCATGCCTCAAAATATAGAGGGTTAATTGAAATAAATAATCAAGAAATTGAATATGCTTGATGGTTAAGTAGTTAGTGCATTATTTAGAGACCCTAGGTTTAAGCCACTCTTCTCTCATTTCTTTTCTTTTTAATTTCAACAAATTAGGACAAAACCACACTAAATCAAATATTATTTGGAGTAAAAATTAAACAAGAAATAAACGTTGGCCTAATAGTAATACGCTTGTTTTTGCCCCTTACATAACCAGGTTTGAGCCACCCAAGTCTTTTTCATTTTATTTTCGGTAGACTAGGGGAAATTACCATGCAACCTTTTAAGATTTGAAAACCCTAGCTATTTAGTCCAATTTTCCCAATTAGATAAGGATTTTTCTTTCTTTTTAAACCCCGATCAAAGTTTTATTTTCTTTCCCCATTTCTTCCCATCTTCCTTTTTCATTCACTTCTTTGCATAAAAAATTTTCTTACCATTGCTGAAATTATTTCTGTTTCCTGAATTAAAATCTATTCCCAATTCAAGTTGTTTTTCAACTCAATTCATAATTGTCATTAGAAACATTCCTCATCTTTGCCAAGAAGTGGTAAGTACGTCTCAATTCTGATGTTTGATCTCAAATCTTTATAGAATTTCTATCCAATACTAATATTATGATAGATTAAATGATCTTTCACGATTCTTGCCAAAGATATTCTCACATCTAAAAAATGGGGTTAGTAGAATCAGGGTTTACGAACCAAGTCAGTGGTCACTATTAGAATTTTAAGTTTTTTCATTGCATTTCAGGGACAAGAATGAGCCTATTGGTTTAGTGGTAACGCTTTAGCTTACCTAGAGGTCTCATGTTTGAATCCTTATACGTGCAAAGTAAAAATATTTTTGCTACTCCCTCAGTCTGTGCCGCCCATGTTGTCAGATTTTTGGTCTAATTCAAACTTCAAGTTAATTGATAGAATTAGTAACCAAAAACTGAATAGGTGAGATTTTTATCGTGTTAAATTTTCAAAATTTGAAACATTATCCCCTAAAATTACTTCTAGTACTGTCCTTCTCTCCTCCACTTTTCCAATTTCGATTTTGTTTCATTTTTTTATTGTAACCCCTTTTTTTGTTGCCATTTTCTCCATTATTTCTTTTTTGCTTCTTTAATTTTTTTCTTTACTATGCTGTTTATTATACACTAAAATTCTAGCAATCTTGTGTCGTCTCTTCCTATGCGTACGCCTTTGATGTTGCTATTCCTCAAAAGTTTAATTTTCTTCTTTCGCATCTTCGTTCAACACAGATTCGAAGCAGGTGAGGTGTGAGTGCTATTGTTTCTGAGTTTTAATAAGTTTTCTTCAATTCTTTTATTCTGTTGTGTTTGAAACCCTTTTAGTTCTGGTGTGTTTGTGTAATTAAGTTTCAGATTCATATAGTAGAGGTGAACTGGTCGATTGTTAGTGTTGTAGAATCGTGTTTCTAGGTGAGTGTCATAAACACTTGCAATCGGTGGATGTTTCTGTGCTTTAACCTTGTGATTTGCAGCAAAATTGAGTGTGATTTTTGGACCACACGGTCATCTAACACGGGCGTGTGCCACACACGGGTGGTTTACACAACTGTGTGCCATTATAGGTGTTAGGGTTACTTCTTGAATACACGACCCAGGGCGAGTCACATGGCCATGTGACCATTGTTGGGGAAACTAAAAATTTTGACACGGCCGAGAGCCCTTCACACAGCTTGAGACACGGCCATGTCTCTCCTACAAGTTTATGTTGAGATTGCCACACGGGCACAAAGAGTTACAAGATTTGTCCACACGACCATGTACCTCGGCCACATGGCCGTGTACCTTATCCATACAAATGTGTATCCTTATAACACAATTTGAACCATTCCACACAGTAATGTTTTCATATTTTACTATTTTTACCACTTTTTTACAGCTTGATTCGTTTTTTGCCCTGAGTGATCCTTTGCATGTTAGAGTTTCTGTAGGTATGATTAAGATATTATTACTGAATACTGAATAATAGTGATTGATATAATATTGACTGAATATATATATGCACTTTTGATTCTGTTATTGGTGTTGGTTGCAAGTATGTTTATGCTTTACTGAGAATTGAATATGAGCATGTTTGATTTGATAAGTTTGAATTTATTAAATTATTTGCATTAGTGTTGGGGTTGGGATATGGACATGAAGTGAAGGAAGTTTGATTTGGCAGTTAAACTGCATTGACTATATTTGGCAATAACTCCACAATATTTTTGGCAGATCGACTACATGACATTTGAGTGGCATACGACTACTTATTTGGTGTGTGTTGGATGGATAGGTCTACTATAATCCTAATTGGTGTGCAGTGGATGGATGAGTCTACCATTACCCTATATTTAGTGTGTTTTGGATGGACGAAGTTGGTGTGTAGTGGTTAGATGTGTAGGATTTTTGTTCTGTCATACGTTTGAGCATGTCATGCATATATGTTGCAGTGATAAAGTAATATGATACTCTAATATGATGTATCTATTGGTTATGTTTTGATTATGGTTATTGCATGTTTGGTTGTCTGATTATTACTGCATTGCTTACATTTTTTCTGACTCACACTAAGCTTCGTAGCTCACATCCTTAGTTTACCTTTTTCAGGTAATCCGTGAGGTTAGGTCTTGGACTCAGCAATCGGAGGTCTCAAGTTTCTCATTTCATTTTGATTTGAACAAAGTTTTCTTAAGATTTATTAATTTATATTCAATCAGATTTGTAAGTATTTTATGAGAACTGTGATATAGGTTTTCTATTTTGGGACAGTTTAGAGATTTCATGCGTGGACATTAGTCAACTAAACTATTTTCTTTAATAATTGACCAAGTGTTAATTTTCAACTTATGGATTTTCACTTAAAATAAAATGTTAGATTTTCCACTGCAACACATGTTTTGAAATTTTGGTTAACAAATTGCTAACCTGAAATGTTTGAAAAATTATTAAGGAAGTAATAAAATTTAGGCCTTAAACTAATTTTGGCAACAATAAACTAATGTTTACAAAACCTAGGTGTAGTCCACTATTGGTCGGTGAAATATGAGCAAAAATGGTTTTTGAAAAAGTTTTCTAAAAATTTCGAATAGTGTTTTGGTTTTGGGCCACTTCGGTGGTCAATGTGACCATCAAAATCTGATCAAAACGTCTAGGTCAGTTTTAGGGTGTTATAGATCTTTTGAAAATCTTGATTTATCTTGAAACCAACCATTAATTCTTGTGTAAATATTGTTTGAAGGAACCGTTTTAGGTGCATTGGATCAGACTTGTTCACAAGGGACATCAATCGAGTTTCCTATGAAATGTGTGTGTTCTTTTACAAGTGAATTAGGGCAAACTGAGCTTAGGTTTAGGACTACATAACCTTTTACACGGGCATGTGGACCACACGGCCCCTTACACGACTATGTGCCCTAGAAACCCTAGGGTAGTATGTGAACCACACGGCCTGCCACATGGCTGTGTGTCCCTATTGTAGGTTAATTTTTGCAATTTGCCACATGGCCACAGCCTGTTACATGGCTTGGCCACACGACTGTGTGACCCTTGATTTACAGTTTTGCCTGGAATTCTTTGAATTGTTTAGTATAGTCCTAGAATAGTCCCCGAACTATTTTTAGTGCTTTATTTCATTCAATTGAGTCCCTGATAATATGAATAATGCTTGAATCCATGATTTGATTGACTAAATTATTACTGTATACACATGATATGAAAATATTACATGTTTACTGTCATTGTAATTTTGATGAATTGATACTATTTTCTATACCACTATGTTACTATTGTATGACATACATGCCTACTATTACCGTTAAATCGAACTCATGTTAAGCAAGTTTATTGCTACTGTGATGATTCGTTATAAGCATGAATACTGTTACTATATCAATTTGTTATAAGCATGTTATTGCTACTGTATTGATCTGTTGTAAGCATGTCATGTTGCATTACATGGGGTGGCACGATATGAATGGAGGAAGTGTGAGTAGTTTATCTGCACCATTAAGTGGTTTATCCACACTGTACTAGCAGCTTTTATCTACAAATATGTTGTACATCCACAATCTACTAACAACTTGTTTGTAAAAACTTTTTATTAAAAAACAAAACCCTGGTGGTTCATCCACCTTTTTTTTATTACTAGTGGTTTATCCACAACAAGTGGTTCATCCACAATGATGAGTGGTTTATCCACAACGTGGTGTAAAGGTAGAGGAGTTCTGGGGAACTCATATTGTGGAGTGTAGCGGTGAGGTAGGACATTTGCTAATAAATTGAATTTGAATTGCATTCATGAGCATAGACATGGATATGAACACCAAGATATTGTATTGATAAATTGATATGAATTATCAATATTTTGCATTACTATTCAATTGTGATTTATTCTATGAGTTAAGATTTCGAATGACTTGTCTACTGTTTGCACTAGTTTTCTTGTATTGAATTCACACTGAGCTTCATAGCTCACTCTCCTTTTATTTCCATATCTATAGATAACCCATCAGGTTAGGACGTGAACGCGACATCCAGAGGGTCTCAGCTCGGTTTTAATCTAAAATATTTTAGGTCCATTATTTGATATTTTTATTATTTAGAGACTATATTATTTTATTTTGAAAAGTGACATGGGACATAGGATTTGAGTTTTTATTTATGTAGCTTGCATGCTATTAATTTGACTTTAGGATATCAAATTATGAATATTAATTAGTTATGCATGAACCCCCGGTTTTCATCAAAAACATAAATCTATATCACTTTTCCCATGCTAAACTATAAATAGAGTTTTTTAGTAATAAATAAATTGGTAATTAATTAAGTCTTCAAAATGGAAACTTATCTAAACTGATTTTTATTAACTCGTGAGTTTTTTTTTGAAAATCTCACTAAGTTTTCTTCTAAATTAAAAAAATGTTTTAATTTGACCATTTTAAAATCTTCGGTCGTATTAGGCCATCTCGGTGGCTGATGTAGTTTTTCAGATTTGGGTCTAACGTCTATGTCGGGTTGAAAAAATAGGCATTAGCAACCAAATTTTGCCATGACATTCTGTCATTATGTAATATAATGACATTAAATGTTGTTGAGTAAAATTGGAATATTTCCAACGGTTTGTAGATATCTTTGCTAAATTTAGTTTTTAAAATACTAATCACAAAGACGAAGTTTGTAAAATTGAAAGGTTTTTTTTTACCTATATGATTTTGAAAGTCATATAGACCATTGGGGATTACTTTTGGTGTTACAATGGGTTTAATAATGTCATATTTAACTTAACCTTTTCTATCTTCTTAGGGTAGATTTAATTATTAGGATTTTATAATTGACAAGAATTAGTAATTTGTGAAAAGAAAACATTATATTTGATTTTATTAACCCTAGTAAATTCCATAAACTTTAAAATAAAATAGGTAAGGTTTTAATAATTACCTTACATTGTTCCTTCCTTTTATGAGTTAACCCAAAATTTAAAAACTTTTTGAAAATTTGATGTGGGAAATTGGAGGCAATTGCATACCACTTTGGCACAAAAAATTTTCACCACTAAGTTAAAACCCTTTTGTAAAGAAGTGTTGTAAATTGTTTTGCAAGTTTATTCTCTTAATTGTCTTTTCTTTTTCTTTTTTTTCTTTATGAAGGAGAAAGTTATATTAAAATATAGGTATCTGTTAAGATTATAACGAATTTATATACACTATTACTTTTGTATTTTTTATGTTATTGTATAGGATGGCCAGTCGAGGTAGAGGAAAAGGTAAATTTCAAGGGGTTCATGATGATTTTTCAAGAAGAAATCACATATCTAGAAGGAATTTTATAGAAAGGACTCTTGTTGGTGAAGATGAAACTCAACCACTAGATGATACTTGGGAAATTGAAGAAGATGAATACAACTTATCAAATGACTTGTTTGAAATCAATGCTCTGGATATAGGTTTATTTTATTTTAATAAATGGTCTTTCCTTCTTCTTTTTTTCTCTATTGCTTATATATAAATTGGAGAATCATTATTACAGAAGATGTTACCAAAGTATATATTGATATAAACTTCATGTTAGGTTGTGAAAATTAGCCCACATATTCATTATTTTAAGTGAAAAATTCAGTTTAATGATGCAATTTTAACATTATTTCTACATGGCTCCATAGGTAAGTAAAGTACTTTTTTATGTCCAATGGTTAGTCTCTTTATGCATTTCTTATTTGGTTTGTAAAATTTTATAATGCTCCATATGTGCTTCCAATAGCCTTCAAATAGATATGCCTCAGCTTGTCCCTTAAGAAAAAGGTTGCAACTTAGTTAAAAGTGATGATATTTAACATAGTACTTTGTTATTAATTAAATGTATAAAGTCAATGATGTTTTGGTTGTTTCTTATGACAATGATCTAATGCTTATGTTAATTTGTGTCTAGGTAAAAAAAAAATTAGTGGTAAATATTCCTTTAATAAGATTAATTTTTAGTTATATTTATAACTTCATATTAAAATTTAAAAACCTAATATTTATTATAAAAAACAATATAACATTTATGGAAATTCTATACTTTATTGTATAATTTGTCAATTGCAAGATAAAGTTTAACTATGGACAAAGGTATTTGCATATTCATTACTTCAAATTTCAAACTTTGTTATTGTTTAGGTGATGTAAACTTTTAATTTTGCATCATCAATTTGTACTCATACGTTACTTGATAATGATTTTAGTAACGATTTATATAAACTTTTGTTATATTATTATTATGATACAATATATATGAGTTTACAATTTTCATACTTTTTACAGGTCATATCAATTTTAGTTATGAAACTATTTTTATTACAACATTTCTTATAAATTTCTTTAATTTTATTAGATTGTTATTTTAATTTAATTGCAACTAAATAATATTGTTTCTAAATAAATAACTAGTATCTTTAAGATTACCAATGCCTATTTTTATTACCAACTAGATTATATTTTACTACAAAATAAAACTAAACAACCATAATAATATCATTACGTATAAACTTTTGAAACCAAATATTATTGTTGCTAAATTAACTTTACACAATGACTAAATGTCGTTGTGTAACATAAAAGGTATCTAATTATTATATCATTGAAAATTAATATTCCACAGCTATATAAGTCTCATTATGTAAAAATATTAACAAACATATTATTATTAAGTAAAGTATTTGACAACCACATTCTATAGTTGTTAAAATAAAATTTTGGCAATAACATACTGTTGTTGTGTAATGTGATACACAACTAATAAAAATATCGTTGCAAAAATATAATATTTGGCAACCAATAGTATTATTGTTATGTAAACAATTTGGAAGCCATATTTCATGGTTGTTAAAACATATTTTTTAGAAATGACATTTAATTGTTGCATAACATAATACACAACCAACTAAAATGACGTCACAAAATATTATTTGACAACCACTATATTATTGTCATGTAAAAGATTTAGCATCTAAATTTACTTTGTTATGAATTCTATTTTGCAACCAATATATTGTTTTTACGTGATAATTTTTGTAACTGAAATACTATTGCTGAATTATAGATTTCATAACCAATTTTATTGTAACTAAAACATTTTACACAAATAAATTAAGTCATTGCTAAAAGAATTATATTTGAAAACAACAAAAGTTGTTGCAATATTTATAATTAAAACGACTTTTTTAATTTGCAAAGTTGTTATGTATATTTTATTCAACGGAGGTATACGCAATGACCTCGCAACGACTTTTTGCCATTACAATAAAATTTTAACAACAACAATACAACATTTAGTAACACCTTTTAACATTGGTAATACCCGTTTTTCTTATAGTGCAACTCAGTTGATAAAAATATGAAAAAACTAAGTCATTAAACTAAAATAAAAAGAATATAATGATAATTATCTTATTTAAAATATTTATAAAATATTCTTTAAATTTATTCACTCCTAAGAACTATCTCTCTAATAGTCTAAAGAAAAACTCACTATTATTCACTTCTCGGATAAAAAAGAAGAAGCTATCTGGTGCAACAAATTGTAATAATTAGTTGTAACTCACTTTAACAATTGAGGTATTGAGTCTTGTTTAGTTTTTGTTGGCTTTTTTTTTTACTATTTTATGCAACTTTTTAAGGAATCTTGTGTAGCAAAATTTGTGGTATAATTGAGAATGACTTTTTGTTAAGTAAGAAAACTCGAAAGAGCTTAATGTGATTATCTTACCTTATTTATGAGATACGCGATTGTGTGGTTTGATGAATAAATATTTCTACATTATTCTATTTCATATTATATGATTTAATTGAGGTGAAAGAAGCCTATCCTAATCCCACTAGCTTAGTTTACAAGAATTACATATATTTATATTGTAGACAAAACTTATGGTTTTAAGTGTAGAATTAGTATAACTCAATTTTGTTCATAAGAGGAACATATCGATTATAATTTATTTGCAAGAAAACTATTGTAACAGTTTGTGTTGAGCTTTCATTAGGAAATACTTTAGTGGAAAGTTTCTCCATTATAATTGTATGGGAATGGGGATATAATGAGCATGAGTAAGGTTGAACTTAAATAATCTATTGTACCATGAAAATATAATTTTAACCTCCCAAACCTGACTTAGACGTTAAGCCTGAATTCGAAAGATTACGTTGGCCTCTAAAATGACCTTGCAGAACCATCGGAGTTTAAAAATAGTTGATTAAACCATTTGCTTTAACTTCTAAATTAAACTTAGCGTGTTTCCTAAAATATTATGATTTAGTTTAAAAAATTAGTTGACCTTGTAAAAGTTGGATACTAGATATATAAATATATGTGTATCTTTTTCAAAGCAGCCAAAAAGTGATACCTAATCATAGTTTTAATAAAAATCATAATTCATGCATAAATAATTAAAATCCATATTTCAACATGTTAAACTAAGATTTATTTAATAAAATTTGATGTAACAAATTAAAAGTGTTTTTGAATATAAGCTAAAAATGACAAAATAATTTTTAAATTTGAATTTTAAGAAATAAAATTTTTAATACTTCTCAATTAAGTTAAAATTTTTAATAATTTTTAAATTTGATTTTCAAACAAGTCAGAATTGCTCCAGGCCAAAAAGTATCAATACCATTTGGCTAAGTATTGATAATTTTTGAAAATAATCGATACCCTTAGTAAAATCGAGACCAAAAAGGTATTTTGTCAAAACCCTAAAAATTATCGATACCATGTTTTCGGTATCGGTACTTTTGGAAAATAATCGATACCTTTCTTAAAAACAATATCAAACTTGTATTCTGTTTCTCATAAACCCTACAAGGTATCGATCCGGTATCGATACCTATATCAGGAAGTATCGATAAAATATTTTTGAAGTATCGATTTTTCATTCCAACTATCACTGAATTAGCATTTATGACAAAAAATATCGATACCCTTTTTGGAGGTATCGATACTTGAAGTTGCAGGTGAAATAAATGGTCTGGTTTTACATCCCCAACGGCCATATTAACTTCTCCAACATCCTCAACAGCTGGAAATCTATTAGGGAGTATAAATACCATCTTTTAAAGTCCTACAACATCCAAGAAAAATACTTCAAGCAAAAATCATCAATCAAACAATCTTAGAGCTTAAATTTTCATATTCTTCTTACATACACTTGAGAGCTTTATCTCCTTTATTTTGCTCAAGTGTATTTCATTGTATTTGTGCCTTAATTTGAAAACAAAATCTTGTAAGGATTGTTTCTTTATTTGCTCATTTGTATCTCTTTGAGAGGTTTTGAAACTTAAGATTTGGGGTAGAAATCTTAAGGAGTTGTAAGGTTAAACCTTGTCCTCAAAGGTTGAACAAATTAGTGAATTTGGGATAAATCCTTAGTGGTGGAAAGCTAAAGTAGTGGAGATAGGCAATGGGGCCGAACCACTCTAAATGTTTTGTGTTCTTTATTTCATTCTTGCCCTTGCTTTCACCAAAATTTTTAAAGGCCAATTCACCCCCTCTTGGCATTTTCGGTTTCCTTCATCGAGCTTTCACAATATCTTAAAATTAAATTAAATTAAATGTCATGCATGCCATATAACCCAAAGCTTAAGTCCCATGCCACAGTTTAAAAATAAAACAATACAATATTTGAATAATTGAAATTTCAAATGATAAATCTAAAATTTTTTTATATAAAAACGAACCCAAGTTGAGGTCTGTCGGATGTCATGTCCACGTCCTAACCTGGTGGGTTAACTATGAAGAGTGAAATTAAAGGGGGGTTGAGCTTATGAAGCTCAGTGTGAGTTAAATCACAAGTAAAATCAGTACAAACAATAGATGACTCATACAAAATAGCAAGTTTCAGAACAATCACACTCATATAACAATTCAAATTATCAATTCTTTAGATCAACACATCAATACCATAATATTTCAGAATCCACAATTTATGTATGCACATGCTCATGAATGGTGATGCAATTTTAATTTATTTGAACAGATCCTATCCCGCTGCTACACACCATAATGGGGAAATACGTTGTGAATGAACCATTGGGCACGACAAACTACTGACTAAAATACATTATGGACGAACCATTGGTCATGTAGATAGACTGCCAACTAAAATACGTTGTGGATGAACCACTGGTCGTGAAGATAAACTACCGACTACTTCCATCATTCATATCGTCCCGCCCCGTGAAATGCAACATGACATGCTTACAATAGATCAATACAATAACAACAACATGCTTATAACAAGTCGATAATGTAATGCCCCAAAGTTTGTATATTTGTTCCCGTGTATTTATGACACAATGTGTATCTGCTTCACTGGTTAAGTGCTTTGGGTGTGTGTGAGAGGTCTTGAGTTCAAGCATTGTCTTGGGAAAATTTTTGTATTTTTCTGAACAAAGCCCTATTGCTAATTAGTAGGCTTATAAATAAATGTTGGTAAAGTATGTCAGAATGGGCCTGCTTGTCTGGTGGTTAGGTGGAGTGTTAAGTGACTAGAGGTTTGAGGTTCGAATCTCACCATGATTAAGGGGATTTATTTTTATTGTTTGAGTCGTATGAGTGTTGTAGTTTGATCGAAATTCTGAGTATTTGAGTAGTGTGGGGATGTTGTGGCTAATTTTTTAGGAGGATAATGGGGGGTTTCGGTAGTTGTGGAATTGGTGGAGGAAAATAAGGAATTTGAGGTGTAGTGGGAAGTGGACGGTTTGTAGAGGGATAGTAGGAGAGTTTTTAGGAGCGAATTAGGGGAGGTTGGGGATTATCCAAATCTGATTTCATTTTTTTTTGCTATTTCGAAAATCCCCAAAGTATTCCTCTTTCTTCTGACGGCTATTCTACCTTCTCCTTGCCGAAATATTGTGAATTTCTTTCCATTTTGATCTGTATTTTCTTTATTCCCTACCTTGCTGCCGAATTTTTGTTCTTCTTGTACCACTCTCCCTTTCGTTCTCTTTATTCATATAGTTCTTCGACGCGACATTGAGTCTTACAGACGCGGTAAGTCCAATTTCGGTTCTGGCTTTTGTTTCTCTTAATTTTCGATCGACAATTCTTAGTTCTTTGGTGTCAATTTTTGCTATTCGACTTTCTGTTGATTATTTTTCCCTATCCGTCTTTTTGTTGTTGTTTGCAGCTGAAATTCTCCACTTGCTGCCGTTTCTCTTCCTTTACTCCTGAGTGCATTTCATTCTTCTCTTTTGTGCAAACGTTAGCCACTCGTGCGGTAAGTGGTAAATTGTTAACATTTTTTTGATTGAGTAATTTTCAGTAAACCAACTATGGGGTTCTAGTGGCAGCATATCATGTGGATTGAGTCCCCTTTGTACTGTTTCTTAGCAAGTCCAATTGAAACCTTGTAGTAAGTGTTCATTGCTTTTTAGATAAGTCTGTTGGTTTGGGGATTTATTGTTTAATTGTAAAGAAGGATTGATTATGGTGTTAGATTGGTCAATTGTAGGTATTGAAGTGCTTAAGAGGGCTTAGGTATCCAAAAGACTATAGGTGTATAACCGTAACACTGTAAACAAAAAATGACAAAAAGTCAAAAAATGAGGCTGTTGACGCGACATGGGCGCGTGGCCGTCTGTGTGGTAGGCCGTGTAATCGATGAGGCTGGGAGTGTGTGATACATGGGCCGAATCGAATTGGGCCGTGTGGGTCATACGGGCTTGTGGGCCCACAGGGTGAACTACATGAGCGTGCAGGATTTTTGGGCCAGGCTATGTGATCTGCACGGCCAAGACCAATTTGGGTCATGTGGGCCACACGGGCAAACGTCATGGGTTGTAGGCCCATTTTCACTGTTTTATTGCTAAGGTTGCACGGGTCACCCGAGTCGACTGTGGACCTACTGTAGTGTCGGTAAGCTTACCTAAACCCTTAATTGACTGAAATGATTGTATGAATGATATGATTAAGCATGATGATGTCCCATTAATTTGATACTGTATGCACGGTTTACATGCATGATATTATGTATAGCATGTCATATTTGTATATTGCATTCCATTGGGTTGGGGGATTATAATGTTCGGAGAAAGTGTACTGTAAGGCATCGATCCTAATTTACTGGCAGCTCAGCTGCAACCTACTGTCTAGTGCCACATCAGGTACTTTTTGGAGTGTAGGGATGGGTGGGTTGATTATATCCCCACATGAGTGTGGGGTTGGATGGAGTTAGAGTGTAGAGGCTGGCTAGGTAGGAATTGATACTACATAACTGTTACTGTACTGAATATTGATACTATAATGGGTTAAGGCCCTAACTAAAATTGAAACTGTTACTGAAATGGGCTTAGGCCCAGACTATGATTGCATTCTAACTGCTTGTTTATATGGGGATTACACTCATATGGGGATTACACACTGAGTTTTCGTAAACTCACCCTTCTATTTTTCTGTATAGGTGATCCCTAGACTTAGGCGGATCGGAGCGGTAGAGGACTCAACGGAGCGGTAGAGGTCTGTTGGTTTGGGGACTTGTTGTTTAGTCATAAAGAAGGATTAATTATGGTGTTGGATTGGTCAATTGTAGGTATTGAAGTACTTAGGAGGGCTTAGGTATCGAAAAAACTACAGGTGTGTAACCGTAACACTATAAACAAAAAATGACAAAAAGCTGAAAAAGTGAGGCTGTCGATTTTGCACGGACGCGTGGCCGTTTGTGTGGTAGGCCGTGTAATCGACGAGGCTGGCCTTGTGTGATTCATGGGCTAGATCGAATTGGGCTGTGTGGGTCACCCGGGCGTGTGGGCCCACACGGGTGAAGTACATGGGTGTGCGGGATTTTTGGGCCAGGCCATGGGATCTACACGGCCAAGGCCAATTTTGGTCATGTGGGCCACACGGCCAAACATCATGGGCCTGTAGGCCTATTTTTACTGTTTTATTGCTAAGGTTGCACGGGTCACCCGAGTCGGCTGTAGACCTACTGTAGGGTCGGTAAGTTTACCTAGACCCCTAATTGACTAAAATGATTGTATGAATGATATGATTAAGCATGATGATGTCCCATTGATTTGATATTGTATGCCCAGTTTACATGCATGATATTATGTATAGCATGTCATATTTGTATATTGCATTGCATTGGGTTGGGGGATTTTAATGTTCGAAGGAAGTGTAATGAAAGGCCTCGAGCCTATTTTACTGGCAGCTCAGCTGCAACCTACTGTCTAGTGCCCCATCCGGTACTTTTTGGAGTGTAAGGATGGGTGGGTTGATTATATCCCCACATGGAGTGTGGGGTTGGATGGAGTTGGAGTGTAGAGGCTGGCTGGGTAGGAATTGATACTGCATAACTGTCACTGTACTGAATATTGATACTATAATGGGCTAAGGCCCTAACTGAAATTGAAACTGAAATGGGCTTAGGCCCAGACTATGTCTAACTGCTTGTTTATATGGAGATTACACACTGAGTTTTCATAAACTCACCCTTCTGTTTTTCGGTATAGGTGATCCTCAGACTTAGGCGGATCGGAGCAGTAGTGGACTCAACGGTGGCCACACAACCCCTTTTTACTGTTTCGTATTTAATTAAGTTTTTAAACTTTTATTGTGGGTATTTTACTGTAATAAGGGTCTCTATGGACTTTCGCTTAAAATTTGGATTTTTTATTTAAAAGAAAAACTTTCGCAACGTATAATATCCTGAAAACTAACGATTAGCTAAAAATCACGATTTTAGAATTAATAAAAGTTAAACTCTAAACGAAAAATGAATTAAGTGAAGTTACGATTTATCCAACAGAAGCTATGATTTTTAAACACACTACCATGTGACCTCACCAGATTCGACCATAATGTCTAGGCTGGGTTTGGGGTGTTACAAATATAGTAGCAATTATTATGCTTATAGCAAATCATTATGGTAGCAATAATCATGCTATTTACATGTATTTGGTTTAACGGTAGTAGTAAGCATGTATAATATGAAATCAGTATCACTGTGGTATGAATAACATTGTTAGTTCATCAGAAATATAGTAACCATAGGAATGTAACAATTACATATCATGTATAAACAGTAACAATTCAGTCAATCAGATCATGGATTCCAACATTATTCATACTCAATAAAATAAAATAAAATACTAAAAATAGTTTGGGGACTATTTAGGGACTAAACTAAACAATTAATGAAATTATGGGAAAAATTGTAAAATATAGGTCACACGACCATATGGGATGTCATAGGCCGTGTGGAGGGTTTACACGACCGTATGACTAGGCTATAGTTGTGTAGTAAACGTTAAATTAACCTATAGGGGAGACACGGCTATGTGGCAGACTGTGTGGAAGGGTCTTGGCCGTGTGGTTCACAAACTAGCCTAGGGTTTGCAGGGCACATGGTCGTGTGGGAGGCTGTATGGTCCACACGCCTGTGTGAAAGACCGTGTGGCCCTAAACCTAGACCCGGTTTACCCTGAATCACTCATAAAAGAACACAAACCTTTCACCAAAAGGCCAAGCGATGTCCCTTACGATCAAATTTGGTTCAATGCACCTAAAATGTTTCATTCAAATGTTATTTATATATAAGTTAACATTGGGTATCAAGATTCAATCAAGATTAATGGAAGATTTCGGTATGAGTCGCAAAAGATCATTTGATCAAACAAAAGATTTATTTCGTTCATTACTACTACAAAAATTATGGGATTCGATCATTGAAACAAGGTGTACTTACCGATCTTGGAAGAAGAGAAACAGATGCAAAACGATTTATTCTATGGTGAAATAAAAAATCAGTAGGAAAAACGATTTGTGCGGGGACTAGTTTTGATTCGGGAAGCAAAAATAATTTCAGCAATGGAAAGAAAATATTATGCAAAGAAGAAGATGACAAAAAAAGAAGAAGAAGAAATAGGGAAAAAAGGCAAAATTTTGTTTGGATTGGAAAAGAAAGCAAAAATTCAAATGTATTTAGGAAAAGGGGGACTAAATACCTAGGTTTTGGACACCCTAGGGGTGGCATGGTAGTTTACCCAATTCTACCGAAATAATAAAATTGCAATTGGGTAAGGGGTGACTCAAACTTGGGTAAGCAAAGGGGCAAGCATGTTAACCATTAGGCCTAAGGTCTAGTTCTTGTTTAGTTTTTACTCCATACCATATTTGTTTTAATGTGGTTTTCATCCTAATTTGTTGAAAATAAAAGGAAAAAAAATGGGAGATGAGTGGCTTGAATCTAAGACCTCTAGGTAGTGCACTAACTACTTAACTATCAAGCCTAATTCATTTAATGGTTAATTATTTCAATTAACCCTCTATATTTTAGGGCTTGACAAAAAGGGATTACTCTCTAAGTCAGACTTCACAAGAAACTCAATAATTCAATTATTTTTTAAATAAAAAATAAAATATTATTTTTTTCACCTATATTGTGGGTAAGACGAATTCTAATCTATACAAATAATAATGTGTTTGACTAAGTATCACGAGTCAAGTGACATTGGCTTAATCAATGAAAATACAATAAAACAAATAATAATCTATACTATTATTTAAACCCCTAACTGAGTTGGTGTCAGAAGTTAACCGGACACCCACTCGGTTAGGAAATTTATTAAAATGTCCTTTCATATTTAAAATAAGTTATATTATTCGAGGGTATTTTAGTATTTTTATTTTAAAAATAATAATAATATACATATGATGAGATTTGAATCCATACTAATTGCATTAGGAAAACCTTAAATTTACCTCTCAACCAAAACTTTATTTTTATTATAAAATAAATAGACAGAGAGTAAAGAACAAAGAAAATGGGAGAGCAAAAGAGAACGTATTTTATTGATCAATCATAATATTTACAAAACTTCCCCAAAGTCTCTATTTATAGGCATAAGAAGTATAAATGAAGTAGAGATCTAATTCTAATGACTATTATAATTTAAAGTACATCAAAACTTATCTTGATCTTGATGAACATCCACTTAATAATAAAATATTCATAACACTTCCCTTGGATGTCTATTGGTAAATAATGTGTTTCGTTAAAACCTTACCATGATAAAAACCACATGGGAAAAAAATTCTAGTGAAGGAAAAAGAGTACACATATCTATAATACGCATAATATGATCACTCTATAAAAATACAAATAGGTATTTTGTAACTTTTATAATCCTCTTTCAACTACTATTGACTAAGTCAAATTTACCACATATGCTCAATTATTTCAATTCATATAAATGAACAATTTCCGATAATTTAAATATGCTTCTAGCATTCTAAATCATTCAAGGATTTTAACATAAACTTCACTATAGAGTAATTCATAAAGGTTGTAACAACAACCATTAGACATAAATTAAATCTTTTATGAACTATCGGTTTGATAATATATCTAAAAGTTATTGCATCCAACACAAAAGAATATTATATATTTTCATAATTACGAGATCATGTCATAATTGAATCTCCAATACATTCAAAACAACTAATAATACAATGAGACTTGTAATAAATATATATTCCCACTTTCTTTGAGGATTCACTCATCTTTGTGCGTTGTGGTGGAGTAATTGGAACATATATGCACATACAAAAATTCAAAGATGAGAAATATTTAGCTTTTGACTAAAAACCAATTGTAATGGACAGTATTTATAACTTATTGGCTTGATGCATACAACACATAAATCAATTTGATACCATAGTTCATACAAAACATTTACAGCCCAAAACAGCTTGATAAAACTAAGAAATGAAATGAAATACTTCATTTGATTAATTCAAATCTTCAAACAAGAAATTTAATTGAAAGAGAGAAACTAAGGGGATGAGCTACGCGAGCTCAATATGAGTCTGAAACGTAAACAAACGGTAAAAGACGAGGTTTCAAAAACAATTATCCAAGACAAGAATCACAGTTTATGTACAAGAACCTTGAAACGATAATCAGAGGTACGATGTAATGCCCCAAACCCGACCTAGATGTTATGGTCGAATCTGGCGATGTCACATGGTAGTGTGTTTAAAAATCGTTTCCACTTTGTAACTTTTCATTTTTACTTGTTAATTCTAAAGTCGTATTAATTAATCAGTCGAAAGTTTTCAAAACATTTATTCTATGCGGAAGCTTTTAAAACAAATTGCATAGTTGGGCATATTTTTTTAAAACTTTTGTTTCGTTTTGAAAACTCGAATATTCCTACGACTAGTAGTTGTAAATCAAACAATAGAAATCCCAAATTAAAAGTACAAATCCAAAGAGGCCACAATTACAATAAAATACCCTACAAATTAAATAAAAATTTTATTTAAGTACTAAATCGAATTAAATAGATCGTGTGGCCACCGCTGAGTCCTCCGTTGCACCAATCTGCCTATGTCAGGGGATTACCTGTACAGTCAAATCTAAAGGGTGAGTTTACGAAAACTCAGTCTGTAATCCCATAAAAAGCAAACAGACAGAAGGCAATCACAATATGGGCCTGACCCTATTTCAGTAACAATTTCAGTTTCAATTAGGGCCTTAACCCATTACAATACAGAAACAATCATGCATTTGGGCCTTGGCCTATTACAGTATCAATATTCAGTACAATAATAGATATACAGTATCAAATCCTACGCAGCCAGCCTCTACACTCCAACTCCGTCCAACCCTACACTCCATGTGGGGATATAATCCACCCACCCATCCCTACACTCCAAATAGTACCGAATACGGCACTAGACAGTAGTTGCAGCTGAGCTGCTAGTAAGTTAGGCTAAAAGCCTTTCAGTACACTTTCTCCAATCAATATCAATCCCCAACCCAATGCAATGCATCATACAATCATGTCATGGTACCATGCATAATCAAACTAGTATATATATCATGCTCAACATACAGGCATACACATCTATCTCATATGGCATACAACAATCTTTCCATCCTTTCAGTCAATTATGGGTTCTAGGTAAACTTATCGACCCTATAGTAGGTTCACAGTCGACTTGGGCGACTCGTGCAACCTTAGCAATCAAACAGTGAAAATGGGCCCATAGGCCTATGTTGTATGCCGAAGTGGGCCCACACGCCAGTGCGGCCCACACGGGCCGAAATGGTCTTGGCTAGGTGGATCACACGGTCTGGCCCAATAATCTCACACGCCTGTGCGGTTCACCGTGTGGGGCCCACAGGGTCCATTTCGGCTCGACCCATGAATCGCTCACGGCCAGCCCCATCGATCACACACCCATGTTCGTTCACACGAGTGGCCGCATGCCGGTGTGGCATCGACAATCACTTCTTTTCGACTTTTCACCAGTTTCTGCTTCCAAATTTGTGTTTACACACCGGATACGATATCACTGCTAACTCTACCACAAGTACTCCAGAACCTAAAATCGATAAACCAAAGCCCGATTAGAGATAATAATTTAAACGAAATTACCACGAGTTATTCAACCATTAGTCAATAGAAATCTTACCCTTGAACAATCACATGAATTTCATACGCCTAGAACATCGATGGACGATCAACAGCCCCTTAATTAATTCCTAGCACCAAAAACAAAAAAAACCCTCTTTAATCACTTAATCAGAAAACATTTAAAACCATAAGGCTGAAATTCACCAACTTACCGATAACACAAGAACAAAAAGGAAGGACGAAGCTACGAAGTTGGTATTCAACACAGAAGCAAAAAGAAGGAGACGAAAAGTAAAACAAAAGAAATCGAAAGAGAGTGGAGTAGGAAGAGATAGATTACAACACAATAAAGAGGGGGAAAAACAAATGAAAAGAATGGTAGCAACAGAGGAGAAAAGGCAGCAAGGATGAAGAAAAGAAATGTCAGAAGGAGAAATAAGGAATAAAAAATTTGGCAAAGGGCACAGAAGGAGAGAGCGGCAGCAAAATTTTGAAAAGAAAGAAAAGAGCAATACCAAAATGAACGAAAATGGGAAAGTGCGAGGAGAGAAAGCCGAAATCTTCAATCCACCAAATCCAGAGGACTCCACAATTTCAAATTTTTTCCTAAAATCATTTCAACACTCCCCCATCCAAATCTCCTTAATTATCTCCAACAACCTTTCCACTATCCGAATTTTAGTCCAAC
Source organism: Gossypium raimondii (assembly GCF_025698545.1). NCBI lineage: Eukaryota > Viridiplantae > Streptophyta > Magnoliopsida > Malvales > Malvaceae > Gossypium > Gossypium raimondii. The sequence continues at coordinate 39,749,989 of NC_068568.1, read as the reverse complement.
CCCAAATTTTCTCCTAAAATCACTCCAACACTCCTCCATCCAAATCTCCTTAATTATCTCTATCAACCTCTCCACTATCGGAATTTTAGTCCAACTCAAACTCACACATGGTTCAAGAAGTAAAATAACACCCCTTGTTTGCACAGGTATTCGAACTCAAGACCCCCAACACACTGACACTCCACTTAACCACTAGACTAATAGGTCCATTCTGATATAAATGTACAAATTTTAAAATATAATCCTCTTGAACCCAGTTAAGGCTTTATTTAATTAAAACAATAAAATTCTGCCCAAGTCAAGGCTTGAACCCAAGACTTCTCAGACACTCCTAGAACACATAACCAATAAAGTAGACATATATTTGTGTCATAACACACAAAAATAAATATTTAAGGGATTTCAGTCAGTCTCGAATCAACCTAACTTTATCCTTGGTATCAGAAACTAGCTCAAGGCCCCAGAACACGCCGCTCGCCCAACTCAGTCCAACATGAAAGTGTGTGACACCTACGATCATATAAAACCTCGTAAGATGCCATTTGAATGCTAGACTGATAGCTATTGTTATAAGTAGATCCTGCTAGTGGGAAGTAATCCTCCCAACTACCTCGAAAATCAATCACACAACTTCTCAACATATCCTCTATTATCTGAATCACGCTCTCTGGCTGACCGTCCGTCTGAGGATGGATCGCAGTACTGAAGTCCAATCTTGTACCCACAGCTTCATGTAGCTTCTTCCAGAACCGAGATATGAAGCAAGGATCCCTATTAGATATTATCGAAATTGGTACCCCATGCACTTTCACTATCTCAGACACATACAATTTAGCCAGCTTCTGTAGAGGGTAGTTAGTACGAACCGGTATAAAATGGGCAAACTTGGTCAATCGATCCACGATGAACCATACATAATCGTTCTTAGTAGGTGTGAGGGGTAACCGCTAATGAAGTCCATAGTCACTCTCTCCTACTTCCAAAGCGAAATCTTGACTGGCTGCAACAAACCCGAAAGTAGCTGATGCTCAGCCTTAACCTGCTGGCAAGTCAGACACTTAGCCACAAATTTAGTAACCTCTCACTTAAGACCTGGCCACCAGTATAACTCATGAAGGTCTCAGTACATCTTGTTTCTGCCAGGATGCATAGCATAAGGGCTACTATGTGCCTCTTTCAGTATCGGCTGCCTCAATTTAGTATCTTTCGGTACACAAATTCTCTTACGGAAATAGAGCACCCCTTTGCTATTTAGTCTAAAATCCTCGGTATTCCCACTCTCAACCTGTCAGAAACGAAGACCCAATGACTCATCCTCTATCTGTTTACCCTTAATCTGCTCTATCCATGTCGGTTTAACTTGAAGTTTGGCCAATAGACTACCATCATCAAATAAACTGAGACGAGCAAACATTGCCCTCAGGTCAGTCATAGCTCTATGGCTTAGTGCGTCGGCCACTACATTAGCCTTACTAATGTGGTATTCAATAGTACAGTCGTAGTCTTTAAGCGGTTCAATCCATCTACGCTGCCTAAGATTCAGCTTCTTCTGAGTGAGGAGGTACTTGAAGCTCTTGTGATTGGTGTAAATGGTACACTTCTCACCATACGAGTAACGTCTCCAGATTTTCAGTGCGAATACCACTACGGCCAACTCCAAGTCATGCGTCCGATAGTTCGCCTTATGAGTATTAAGCTGATGAGATGCATACGCTACCACCTTACCCTCTTGCATCAACACACATCCCAAACCGACATGTTATGCATCGCTATAAACAGTAAACTCTTTTCCAGACTCTAACTGTATCAAAACAGGGGCCTCAGTCAACACAATTATAAGCTTCACAAAGTGCTCTTACTACGCATTAGTCTAGTTAAACGGCATACCCTTACGTAACAGCTTAGTTAAGGGTGCTACAATTAGTGAGAAAACCTCTACAAATTATTGATAATACCCTGCCAGTCCTAGAAAACTACGAATCTCAGATACAGTCTTAGGTTGTTTCCAATCCAACACAGCCTCAATCTTTCGAGGATCGACCCTAATCCCCTCAGCAGAAACCACATGGCCTAAAAATGTTACCTTCTGTAACTAGAACTCACATTTACTGAACTTGGCGTACAGTTATTTCTCTTGTAAAATCTGTAGAACCACTCTGAGGTGTTCATTGTGTTCATCCTCAATTTTTGATTACACCAATATATCATCAATAAATACCACTACGAACTGATCTAGATAGGGTTGGAACACTCAGTTCATCAGATTCATAAAAGCTGCCAGTGCATTCGTCAGTCCAAACGGCATCACTAGGAACTCGTAATGACCATAGCGAGTCCTAAATGCCATCTTATGCACGTCAGCCTCTTTAACTCTTACCTAGTGATACCCTGACCGTAGATCAATCTTAGAGAAAATTGAAGTACCTTGAAACTGATCAAACAGATCATCTATCCTCGGTAGGGGGTACTTATCCTTAATGGTGAACTTATTCAGTTGCCGGTAGTCAATACACATATGTATGGATCCATCCTTCTTTTTTACGAATAGAACTGGTGCTCCCTACGGAGACACACTAGGGCGGATGAACCCACAATCTAGTAGCTCTTGAATTTGAGCCTTAAGCTCAACAAGCTCTTTCGGTGCCATTCTATAAGTAGTGATAGACACCGGAGCTGTACTAGGAAGGAGCTCAATCCCAAACTCTACTTCACGATTCGGAGGTAACCCAGGTAACTCTTCAGAAAAAACATCCGGAAACTCTATAATCGTTTTGATATCCATGACAGAAGAATTCCCAAAATCTGAATTACTGATGTAAGCCAGGTACGCCTCACATCCCTTATGAACCAACTTTTTAGCCCTCAATGCAGAAATCATATTCGATAAGTAGTTCTGACATTCCCTAATTACAACTACCTCGCTGTCCTCCTCAATTCTCAGTACAACTCATTTAGTGGCACAATCCAAGCTCACTCGGTGTTTAACTAGCCAGTCCATGCCCAGTATCAAATCAAATTCTCCAAACGGCAGTTCCATAAGATCAGCAAGAAAGATAACCCCTTGTACCTCTAAAGGGACATCTCTAAATAACTTGTGAACCTAGACGGACTGCCCAAATGGACTCAATACAGTAATTTCACTCGATGTATTCTCAACTAGAATCCTCAAATTTTCAGTAACAGAACAGGCAACATAAGAATGGGTGGATCCTATATCTATCAATGCAGTATAAGGTACATTATGGATAAAGAACGTACCCGTGATGACATCTGGAGCATCCTCATCCTCTCAACGATGTGCAGCATAAACTAAATTCGTCTGTCTCACCTTAGTTTGATTAACACCTCTACTCGGGACTCCCTGTCCATGTCCCAAACCATTACCAACTCTGACCTGACCACGGCCTCTCGGTGGCTGCTGTACTACTCTCGGTGGTGTAGTACCCATGCCAGAAGCTTGTATCTAATTAGACCTCCGCAGGCAATCTCTAATACGGTGCTCTAAAGAACCACACCTCAAACAAGCCCCAGTCCAACAGTTTCCCTGATGGCGTCCACCACAGTCAATACACAGCGGCTGTCCAGTAGCAGCAATAGGGGCCCCAACTCTAATCGACCCATCAGCTGTGGCCTTTTTCTTAGGCCACTGAATGGAACTCGAGGGCTCTGACTCATACTTAGCCACTGATCTATCACCTTGGGTCAAATTAAAAAAATCTCTCCTACGGGAATTCACGTAACTGGCCTCACATATTTCCCCTAGAAGGCGGTCTTAAAGAATTCCCAGGTCAGTTGGTCGGGCTGAGTGCCTTCCTTCACAGTGAGCCACCACTGATATGCCTCGTCACGTAGCAGCGATACAGCCCCATTTAATTTTTGCTCGGGGGTGCAGTCGAGGTCATCCATAACTCTCTCTGTTGTCTTTATCCAGTACTCAGCCACATTAGGGGCAACACTAATGATACCTCTACAAATCTTGGCTCTATTGGCCCGGAGTCATTTCGTGACAGACGATACCGGCGTCTCGCTAGTGTCTAGATTTGGCATACTGCCCAGTGAAGAGGACTCAGCTCGAGCCCCTCTACGGCCTCTACCTTGGCCTTTAGTACCCTGTTCGCGAGTACCTCGTGCGCTCATCGTCTAGTCGTGCTTATCTGTATTAAAAGCTTTATGAATCAGTTTACAGTTTAATAGTTATTAGCATATGCTTTATGGAAACAGTTTCAGTAGTTCAGAGTTTGTTTTCGTACGACGCAGTGTCTACCAGTGTTTATCGATTTTACTATAGTATCAGTATACACTAACCTGAGTGGTTTCAGTATAGGCCATCTATAGTAGTCTCAGTATATATTATCTATAGCACTTTCAGTTTTTAAACAGATATCAGTTCAGAGGACATACAGGATCGGTGCCAGAGACTTAATGTGCCACACATTTAGTAAAAACATTTCACGTTATTTAAAAATAAGTTCTTAGAAATTCAAATCTCAAAAACCCAAATCCACAGTCGAGTTTTGCAACCTGGCTCTGATACCACTAAATGTAACGCCTTAAACTCAGCCTAGACGTTATGGCCGAATTTGACGATGTCACATGGTAGTGTGTTTGAAAACCGTAGGTTGTGTTGGAAAACTGTAACCCTTTTTAAAACATTTTTCAGTTAGTAACTTTTCATTTTTACTTGTTAATTCTAAAGTCGTATTAATTAACCAGTTGAAAGTTTTCAAAATGTTTATTCTATGTGGAAGCTTTTAAAACATATTGCATTTTTGGGCGTATTTTGTTAAAACTTTTGTTTCGTTTTGAAAACTTGAATATTCCTACGACTAGCAGTTGTAAATCAAACAATAAAAATCCCAAATTAAAAGTAGAAATCCAAAGAGGTCATAATTACAATAAAATATCCTACAAATTAAATAAAAATTTTATTCAAGTACTAAATCGAATTAAATAGATCATGTGGCCACCGCTGAGTCCTCCGTCGCACCGATCTGCCAATGTCAGGGGGATTACCTGTAGAGTCAAATCTGAAGGGTGAGATTACGAAAACTCAGTGTGTAATCCCATAAAAAGCAAACAGACAGAAGGCAATCACAATCTGGGCCTGACCCCATTTCAGTAACAGTTTCAGTTTCAATTAGGCCTTAGCCTATTATAATACAGAAACAAGAATGCCTTTGGGCCTTGGCCCATTATAGTATCAATATTCAGTACAGTAATAGATATACAGTATGAAATCCTACGCAGCCAGCCTCTACGCTCCAACTCTGTCCAACCCTACACTCCATGTGGGGATATAATCAACCCACCCATCCCTACACTCCAAATAGTACCGAATACGGCACAAGACAGTAGTTGCAGCTGAGCTGCTAGTAAGTTAGGCTAAAAGCCTTTCAGTACACTTTCTCCAATCAATATCAATCCCCAACCCAATGTAATGCATCATACAATCATGTCATGGTGCCATGCATAATCAAACTAGTATAAATATCATGCTCAACATACAGGCATACACATCTATCTCATATGGCATACAACAAGCTTTCCATCTTTTCAGTCAATTAAGGGTTCTAGATAAACTTACCGACCCTACAAATAGGTTCACAGTCGACTTGGGCGACCCGTGCAACCTTAGCAATCAAATAGTAAAAATGGGCCCATAAGCCCATGTTGTATGCCCAAGTGGGCCCGCACGCCAGTGCGGCTCACAAGGGCCAAAATGGTCTTAGCTAGGTGGATCACACGGCCTGGCCCAATAATCTCACACGCACGGCCTATGAATTACTCACGGTCAGCCTCGTCGATCACACACCTATGTTCGTTTACATGGGTGACCGTATATCGGTGTGGCATCGACAATCACTTATTTTCAGCTTTTCGCCAGTTTCTGCTTCCAAAGTTATGTTTACACACCTGATACGATATCACTGCTAACTCCACCACAAGTACTCTCGAACCTAAAATCGATAAACCAAAGCCCGATTAGAGATACTAATGGACCTTAAACAAAATTACCACGAGTTATTCAACCATTAGCCGACAGAAATCTTACCCTTGAACAAGCACAGGAATTTCGCATGACTAGAACATCGATGTACGATCAATAGCCCTTTGATTAATTCCTAGCACCAAATGCAAAAAACCCTCTTTAATCACTTAATCAGAAAACGTTTAAAACCATAAAGTCAAAACTCACCAACTTACCGATAACACAAGAACAAAAAGGAAGGACGAAGCTACGGAGTTGGTATTCAACACAGAAGCAAAAAGAAAGAGACATAAGGGAAAACAAAAGAAATCGACAGAGAGTGAAGTAGGAAGAGATAGATTACAGCACAATAAGGAGGGGAAAAATGAATGGAAAAAAAAGAAGCAACAGAGGAGAAAAGGCAGCAAGGATGAAGAAAAAAGTCAGAAGGAGAAATAAGGAATAAAAAATTTGGCAGAGTGCACAGAAGGAAAGAGCGGCAGCAAAAATTTGAAAAGAAAGAAAAGGGCAATACCAAAATGACCGAAAATGGGAGAGTGAGAGGAGAGAAAGCCGAAATCTTCAGTCCACCAAATCGGGATAACTCCACAATCCCAAATTTTCTCCTAAAATCACTCCAACACTCGCCATCCAAATCTCTTTAATTATCTCCAACAACCTCTCTACTATCCGAATTTTAGTCCAACCCCAAATTTTCTCCTAAAATCACTCCAAAACTCCCCCATCCAAATCTCCTTAATTATCTCCATCAACCTCTCCACTATTAGAATTTTAGTCCAACACAAACTCGCACACGACACAAGTAGCAAAATAACACCCCGTGTTTGCACGGGTATTCGAATCAAGACCCTCAAGACACTGACACTCTACTTAACCACTAGACCAATAGGCCCATTCTGATATAAATTTACAAACTTTAAAATATAAGCCTCTTGAACCCAGTTAAGGCTTTATTTAATTTAAACAAAAAAATTCTGCCCAAGTCAAGGCTTGAACCCAAGACTTCTTAGACACTCCTAGAACACATAACCACTGAAGCAGACATATATTTGTGTCGCAACACACAAAAATAAATATTTAAGGGATTTTTGGGGCGTTACATATGACACATCAAATAAGTATAAACATTTGTAAACAATTTTAACAAAATCTTAATTAGATACATATGCTCAAATGCAAACCAAATACAACAAGTCAAAACCCACACAACCATCCGAACACCACTTTGACCACCCTGCACACTACATGTGAGCTATATCAAGCCCATCCACCCTGCACACCACATAGGACCATGGTATGTCCATCCACCCTACACACCACAAATGGTGGAACAAAGCCACTTTGATAATAATATGCAACTGAGCTGACATATGTTTCTTACGAACGTACCACTATACAGAAGTATTACAGTTAAACTTCCCAAACAGACTCCCTTCTCTTTACAACCAAAATCCTAAATTTTTATGGAAATGCAAAATGCACACTATTTACAGAATAACATACAAAAACAAGTTACGAAAATAAAAATACACTTATTCAATTGCACAGGCTCAGTATCAGATTAACTCAGATTCAATCATTAAATAGTATCTTAATTTCATAAATCACATCACATTAATGCTTAACACGTTGTAAAATTTATGCTATAGTTATGAATTCTTTCACAATTCTAAGCCGAAACAGAGGTTTTAACACAAATACATAGGCCTATAAGAACAATGGGTGACACAAGAATTGAAATGGTTCAATTTATGACATAAACAAAAACCCTGCAAAACAAGGCCACACAGCCGTGTGCCCCGACCGTATGGAAGTGCCTAGGCTGTGTGAGGGTCTACACGCCCTTGTGGTGGTCTACACACTCATGTGTAAGCTGCACACACCCATATGGAGGGGACACACGTCCATGTGCCTGAGTTACATGGCCGTGTAAGCAGCCCGTGTAAGTCATTGTCTAAAATTTGCAAAATAAGGTGTAGAGTAGACACGACCATGTGGGAATTTCACATGCCCATGTGGCTAAGGAACACGACCATGTGCCTCAAGGCATATACCAGTGTGAAAATCGATAAAAGGTCCCCAAATCATAGCCACACGACCGTGTGGCACCAAAATCACCCAAAAATCATAATTCTCAAAGTCACACGACTGTGTGAACCGCCCGTATGTGGCACATGCCCGTGTGGTCACGAAACCACATCAAAACAGACCAAAATCATGAATATAGATCAACAAAGAAATCCCTAATTACTAAGGGTTCAGAAAGACACTTTAGAACGTGATTCCAACACTAAAAACCAGTCGATTCGACTGATCTTAACCAATTTGAAACTCAATTTTAGATGCGCACAACCACTTTAAAATCTTATCAACAACAACAAAGAATCAAGAAACCAAATCTAAAGAATCAAAGGCACTTACACGATTCAACACTTATTCAAACTAATCACGCAATTCCTCTATTGAAAGACCAAAATCAAAATTTTAATGTATGACCAGCAGGATGCAAAGGAAAGTACAATAGCCAAAAGATGAAAAGAAAACAAACAAATGATACTAACAGATGAGAAAAAAGAAAACCAACGTGTGAAAGAGGGAGAGGAAAAATAGGATAACATAAGAGAAAGTAAAAATAAAAAATCTAATTAAGAGAATAAATAAAGTTAATTTAATACTAAGAAACCCCCCAAAAAATAAAACAAAATTTCTTGATTTCTCACATTGGGATTCGAACACAGGACTAAGGCAATTAGCAACACTCTCTACCACCAAACCAGCAGGCTCATTCAAACATGAAAATGCGAAAATAAACACAATTGCTCAACTTACTCATGACCCTAATTATAACCTCAAAACTTTTAACCCCAAATTTCGGGATGTTACAAGAGACGTTTAATCAATAATTTCTCTAAACCATTATGCGCATAAATAATAAACTTTTACAAAATTATTTCAAACTCAATCAATAAAAGACTAAGATATGAAGTCATCAGTATTAGCAAAATGAATTGTCTTAATTCCATGACCTGAAATTAATTATTTAAACAAGAAATCTTGCAAATGACAGGTTGTAAGCTGATAACACATACGTGATTATTTTGTAGATGCATCTACCAAAATCATATAATATAAAAACCATCCACATGGTGGATTAATGGGCCCATATTCATTTCAGAAATGCAAGACATTAAATCTCAACTTTAGCTGGTGAGTTTCTAAGAATCAATTTTCATTGAGAACAAGTAACAAATGAGAAATCTTTAAATTAAAGAATCTTCTGGTTCTTTAATGAATGTACATATGATTTCTCAAGTAATTTTCGCATCATATATGATCTAAGATGGTCTAACTGGTTACGCCAAGTAGGAAATGCATTTGTATCAGTAAATTTCTGGTTTACTTTAACTTGCATTTCAATTGTACTAATAATGTCAATATAAATTCTGGCAAATTGATGCTTTTACCATCATTCTAATTGTACCAATAAGATTATATAGATATCGCCCGCTTCAAGGAATGATAAATTAATATAAATCATTGAACATTCTGTACTAAGAATAAACATTTGGCAATATTTTGAATCATATATCTTCTTCTTATCTATTTTTCAATAATAACAATAAGTTAAATTTTCATAATTGTTATGAATTGCTACATTCACTTGAGAATTGAGCAAAAGCTGGTGGAACAAATAACTCATTATTTTGTTTAACCATAATGAGATATGAGATCAATTCAAAATACTTTTAAAGCCCTTTTAACAAGAGTTTTGTATAAACAATTAACTATCAAGAATAACTGGCTAGGTCATGTATAGACACAAGCCTAAATTAAATATATAAATGAAAATCACATCTCAAACATAAAAATATAACATAATGAAAAACTAGCATTTTTTCCTTTCATAATCATCATTATAAACATGCATGAAATTTAATTTAAAATCCAATTATTCATGCTCATAGATTTTTCTTTTACAATTGCTCATATCATTTCTCTAAATAATTAACACAAGGAATAAAACGTATGAACTACTAGCTTTAAGAATTCTTTGAACTAAATCAAATCTAAATAATCATAAAATTCATTGGTTTTATTAACATAAATTTACATACTAGATATATTTTAATAAAATATATTACTTAATTATAAAACCTACTATAGTGACATAAATAAATCAATTGATATTCATTTTCATGAACAATAATATGCTTAAATATTTAAATCATGTAATACCCTGAATAATTTATTTCTGTTACTGTAAATCCTACATAAAATATGTATCTGCTTCAGTGGTTAAATGTTCTGGGTGTGTGTATGAGGTCTTGGGTTCAAGTCCCACTTTTGGAAATTTTTTTTATTTTTGATCCTAGCCTTATTCCTACTGAGTAAGCTTATGTTATATTGTTTAAGCTTATGTTATATTGTTTGTAAACTTATATTAGAATGAGCCTGCTAGTTCGAGTGGTAAGGAGTTAGTTTGTTAGAGGTCTTGTGTTTGAGTCCTCATGCGAGCATGGATCCTAGTTTTTGTCTCGGTTGTCTGGAAGAGTTTGGATGGGTTTGGAAGTCTGTGTAAGTGGATGAGAGAGTGGGTAGTTGGAATTGGGTTAGTAGGAGATTATGCCTAAAATTGAGGGATTGTAAGAAATTTTTTTTTTATTTTTATTATTTTTCTCTCTTTTCCCAAATTCCCTCTGACGTTAGTTTTTCAATTTTCTAACGTTGTCTTTTCCCTTATTTTCCCTTTCTTACAATTTTCCCCTTCTCTGTAAATCTTTGCTTCGTGAACTTGTCGTTCAATCGGGCTACTGGAATTGTCGGGTTCTTTAATTAGCTTGGTAAGTAGAACTTCGTTTGTAGTTAACGTTTCGTTTTTGGATATGTTAGTGATGCTAAATGGTAGCCATTAATTGGTTATTAATTGATGAAATCTGTGATTAGGTGAAGGTTGTGAGGTGGAAAATTACACTTCAACGGCTTAGTACGCGTTAGCGGGGGTTTATCGTCGGCGGTAAGTTCTTGGGCATTGTTGAATTTCTATCGTGAATTTGTATTTTGGTTGCTAAACTGGTGTTTGGGGTGCTGGTTTTTAGGTTTGGAAGGGCCCAGGATTACTTTCACATCAAAATCGTACCAGGTGTGTACCTAAAATACGAGAAAACGAGGTTCAACAAAAGCCAAAAAATTGGTCTGTGAACGCCACACGGACGCGTGGCTGGCCGTTAATTGTGTGGCCGTGTGGGCCACACAGGCGCGTGAACCCACACGGACATGTGGGCCCAAAATTCTAAAATTTTTCCTAGGATCGCACGGGTCATTCTCATCAATTGTGGGCCTACCGTAGGTTCAGTAACAGCTAACTAAACCTATTGTATGTAATCTGTTGATCTGATAGTCTGATTTGAGTAGGAAACTGATATGTATGTCTGACTGTTATGCATAAGTAAGTATAATATTTGTATACGAGCATGTTAATCATGTGATTTTGTATCTGTTATCGGTTATCTGCATGTTGTATCTGTTTTTGGAGTGAGATTTGTATATGTGGAGGAAGTAATCTGTACGGCAACCTTTCGTCTAATTTTTGGCAGCTTGACTGCACATTATTCTGTTATGTATTGGATCGACACCATATTGTGTGTAGGGACGAGTGGGTGTTTTTAACCCCACATGGTGTGTTGGGATGGTTAGAGATGGTGTGTAGAGGATGGGGGTAGGATTCTGTATATCTGTTCTATTTATCTGATTCTGATATTTGTATCTGTTAAAGACTTAGGTCCAAATCTGTATCTGTTTACATATGAGGTTCTGTGTATATTGCATGACTATATTTATTGGTTACACACTGATTTTACAAAAACTCACATCTGTTTGTCTATTCTGTTCAGGAAATTCTCGAACATAGGCGAGTCGGTGCGACGGAGGCTCAGCAGTGACCACTTGTCGAAAAACTGTTACTTTTCTTATCCTTATTTATGGGTTTTTACTTAATTTCTGGTTTTCAAGAAAGTTTTGTAATTTTTGGAATCTCCGAACTTTTAGGACTATTTATTTTTGGATTTTTGGTTTGGCTGCGTTTGTGGTTTTCAAACTATGATGATTGATAAAATTCTGGTTTTGCGCAAACAAATGTTCTTGAAAACACGAGCGTGGTTTTGATTTAAACTTCTTTTTTCAAACTTTTGCTGTAAGATATTTGGTTAACTTTGAAGAACAACATGTAACAGTTTTAGTAATGAATATATAAATGAATATGTCTAGTAAAACTCAGACGATTTTATCTAATAACTATACAATGTTTTATGAAGTATCATCGATTTTAAAACCCTTTTTCATAACGCTCCTGGATTTGGCCTTAAAATCTAGGCCGGGTTTAGGGTGTTACATTTAGTGGTATCAGAGTCAGGTTACAAGACTCGGGCTGTGAATTTTTGGTTTAAAATTTGATTTGCAAAAGAAATGGTTTTCAAGCAAGTTTGTTCTTGCGAGTAAAGTATCTGGTACACCAAGTCTCTGTCGCCGATCCTATAAGTACTTCTAAACTTAGAAATACTATAGTTAGAAAACTCTGAGTTGTCTGAAACTATACTGATTTAGTTAGAAACTGAGACTTTTGAAACATTTCTGAAACTTCTGATAAATATCTGAAACATAAAAAATTTGCTAATAAACATTGAAACTGATGTATAAAATTTTGTAATATAGATAAAACTTGAAAAAAATGATGAGCGCTCGTGGAACTTGCAGTCGTGATATTCGTGGGCACGACAGGCGTCGTAAAGGGACTTGAGCTGAATCTTCTTCTTTGGGCAGCATGTCGAATCTAGATACGAGTGAGACACCAGTTTTACCTACTATTGACACAGGGTCTCAAAGCCGCTTGGCTGGGGACGATGCACTATCCCAAGCCATGTTGAAAGTTTTAGAGAGGGTCGCTGAACCCTATTTTGGATCTGAGGGTCGTGGGTCAGTAACTGAACGACTCTAGTCCAATGAAGCTGAGCTGTTTAGGGGCGTCAATGGAGTTGCCCCTACTGTGGCTGAGTACTGGTTAGAGGGCATTGAGAGGATAATGTATGACATCGACTGCACTCCTGAGTAGAAATTAAAGGGTGCCGTTTTTTCTTCGTGATGAGGTAAACCAGTGGTAGTTATTGGTTGAGGAGGGTACACAACCAAATCGTTTGAACTGAGGCTACTTTAAGACTGCCTTTTAGGGGAGGTACATGGGCATGAGCTATGTGGATGCTCGTAGGCGTGAGTTCATGAATCTCACGCAAGGTGATAAGCCTGTGGCTGAATACGAGGCATGGTGGCATCCGAGTATGAAAAATATGTTTTTTTAAGGACGACTTAAGTGATAGTCTGAGGGTATTGATTGCTCTGTAGAGGGAGTGGGAATTTGCTATTCTGGTGGATTAGGCAAAGATTGCTAAAGAGGTTAAGCGTGTGGAGTGTCAGAACAGAGATCGAGAGAGAGGCAAGAATAAGAGGGATTCAGAGCCCTGTAGTTCTGCTTAGAGGCCTAAGAAGCGGGTTAGACTTGATGGGCCTGCTAAAGTGGGAGTTCCTATTGCTCTTGCTGGGATTCAGCCTTGTGGTGACTGTAGTAGGCGACATCCGAGTGAGTGTTGGAGGAGATTAGGGGCTTTTCTACGATGTGGGTCATTAGAGTGTCAGATTAGAGAGTGTCCACATTGTACTGATCAGATGCAAGCTACGGGACCAAGTTTAGTTCAGCCTTAGAGGGCAATACAGTAGCCACCTATGGGCCGTAGACCAGCTAAGGATGGTAATGGTATGGACCGAGCACAGAGAGCACCGGGTAGAGGTGCTAATCAGACTGAGGTGAGGCAACCTATACTGGTTTATGTTACTCGACGCCGCGAGGATAGAGACGCTCCTGATGTGATGCCTTATATACTACTTTAATAGACATAGGTTCTACACACTCCTATGCAGCTAGTACGATTTCTAAAAACTTAGAGATTATCGTTGAGTGTACTTCAGGTTAGATTACTGTACTGAGTTCGTTAGGACAATCTGTTCGGGTAAATAGACTTTATAGGAATGTTCCATTAGAAGTAGAATGGGTTGTGTTTCCGGTGAACCTGATGGAGCTATCATTTGGTGAATTCGACTTAATTCTGGGTATGAACTGGTTAGTAGAGCACCAAGTTAGTTTGGACTGTACGACTAAGAGGGTCATTTTGAGAACTGAGGACAATAAGGAAATAGTTGTGATCGATGAGTGTTGAGATTACCTGTCTAATGTGATCTTTACTTTTGTGGCTGTGAAACTAGTTCGGAAAGGGTGTGAGGCATATTTGACTTAGGTCAGTGTTTTAGTTTCTAGGGACTCTTCTATTAGGGATATCAGAACAGTTAGGGAATTTTTAGATGTTATTCTCGAGGAGTTACAAGGTTTACCTCTGAATTAGGAAGTTAAGTTCAGCATTGAAATTCTATCGGGTACAGCTCCAGTGTCCATCGCTCCTACCGTATGGCACCAAAAGAGCTTACGGAGCTTAAGGCTCAACTTCAAGAGCTTCTAAATCGTGGTTTCATTCGTTCTAGTGTGTCTCCGTGGGGGCACCGATTCTATTTGTAAAAAAAAGATAGTATCATGAGTATGTGCATCGGCTATCGGCAATTGAATAAGTTGACTATGAAGAATAAGTACCCACTTCCGAGGATTGATGACCTGTTTGATCAGTTTTGAGGGGTTTCAGTATTCTTGAAAATAGATCTCCGTTCTGGGTATCATCAGTTTAAGGTTAAGGAAGCTAGTATTCATAAGAAGACTTTCAAGACTCGTTATGGGCATGATGATATTTTGGTGTACTCTCAGACTGAGGATGAGCATGATGAACAAATTTAGGGTAGTACTTCAAATACTCCGAGAGAAGCAGCTCTACGCTAAGTTGAACAAATGTGGATTCTGGTTATGGGAAGTAACATTTCTAAGGCACGTAGTTTCTACTGAAGGGATCCAAGTTGATCATAGGAAGATTAAGGATGTGCTTGATTGGAAACAGCCTAAGAATGTTTCTGAGATCCGTAGTTTTCTGGGTTTTGCGGGTTACTATCAGAGGTTTGTTAAGAGGTTTTCAATGATTGCAGCTCTTTTGACTAAGCTTCTATGCAAGAATGTTCTTTTCATCTGGATTGATGCACAGTAATCGAGCTTCAAGAAGCTCAAGGCTATTCTAACTCAGGCTCTTGTTCTGATATAGCTTGAATCAAGTAAGGAGTTTGTGGTGTTTAGTGATGTGTCGCACATTGGTTTGGGATGTGTATTGACGCAAGATGGTAAGGTTGTGGCTTATGTGTCCCAATAGATTAAGTCACACGAGGGGAATTATCCAATGCATGATCTCGAGTTAACTGCTGTAGTATTTGCATTAAAGATTTGAAGGCACTATCTGTATGGTGAGAGGTGTATCATCTACATCGATCACAAGAACCTCAAGTACTTTCTTACTCAAAAGGTGTTGAATCTTAGGCAGCGTCAATGGTTTGAACTGCTCAAGGATTATGACTGCACTATAGAATATCATCCTGGTAAGACCAATATGGTGGTCGATGCTCTCAGTCGTAGAGCGATGACTAATTTGAGGGTGATGTTTGATCGTCTTAGTTTGTTTGATGATGGGGGTCTATTAGCTGAGTTGCAAGTTAAGCCGACTTGGATTGGGAAGATTTGGAAAAAGCAATTTGAGGATGAGTCTCTGGTTCTGCGGTTTCGTTAGGTTGAGAGTGACAATACTTTTGATTTTAGACAGAATAAGGATGGAGTTTTGTGTTTTCAAGGGCGGGTTTGTGTACCAAACGATCCTGATATGAGATGGTCAGTTATGAGGTATGTTATGCATCCCGGTGGTAATAAGATGTATCGAGATCTCTGTAAATTGTACTAGTGGCTGGGTTTGAAACGTGAGGTAACTAATTTCGTTACTTGTTGTTTGACGTGCCAATAAGTTAAGGCTGAGCACCAGTTGCCTTCGAGTTTGCTCTAATCCATTAAAATTCCCTTATGGAAATGAGAACGTGTGACGATGGACTTCGTTAGTGGGTTACCTTTAACACCTACTAAGAAGGATTCTGTATGGGTCATCGTGGATCGATTGACCAATTTCGCCCATTTTATTCTGGTTTGGACGGACTACTCTCTGTAAAAGTTAGCGAAGCTCTACATTTTTGAGATTGTAGACTGCACAGGGTTTCAGTTTTAATAATCACTGATAGGGATCCTCGCTTCACTTCTCGGTTCTGTAAGAAATTGCCTAAAGCTCTGGGTTTGGGGTTGGACTTCAGTACTGTGATCCATCCTTAGACCGATGGTCAATTTGAGAGGGTGATTCAGATACTATAGGATATGCTTTGGCGCTGTGTGATTGACTTATGAGGTAGTTGGGAGGATTTTCTGTCATTAGTTGAGTTCGCCTACAATAATAGTTTCTAGTCTAGCATCTAAATGGCACCTTACAAGGCTCTATATGGTCGTAAGTGTCATACTCGACTATGTTGGACTGAGTTGGGTGAACAATGGGTTTTGGGTCTTGAGTTGGTTTCCGAGACTGAAGATAAGGTTAGACTTATTCGGGATCGTCTGAAGGCGGCTTTTGATTATGCAGATCTGAAAAGGAGGGATATCGAGTACTCTGTGGGTGATTTCGTATTCTTTAAGGTATCTCCGTGAAAGAAAGTTCTGCGGTTCAGTCGTAAGGGCAAGTTAAGTCTTAAGTTCATTAGGTCGTATCGGATTCTGAAGCATATGGAACCAGTTTCTTATTAGTTAGAGCTACCTCTAGAGTTAGACCGTATCCATGATGTGTTTCATGTCTCGATGTTGATGCGGCATTGGTCTGATCCATCTCACGTTGTCTCTATTGAGGAGATCGAGGTTAGACCGAACTTGACATTTGAAGAGGAGCCGATTTAGATTTTGGATCGAGATATTAATGTTCTGCGGAGGAAGTCCATACCGTTGGTAAATGTTCTATGGCAGAATCATGGCAATGAGGAAGTCACGTGGGAACTTGAGGACTCGCTGCGTCACCAGTATCCTCATCTGTTCGGATCAGGTAAATTTTGAGGCCGAAATTTCTTTTAGTGGGTAAAGTTGTAACACCATGAATAATTTATTTCTGTTTCTGTAAATCCTGACACAAAATATGTATCTGCTTCAGTAGGCTTATGTTATATTGTTTGTAAACTCATATCAGAATGAGCCTACTTGTTCTAGCGGTAAGGAGTTAGCCTGCTGGAGGTTTTGTGTTTGAGTCATCATGTGAGTGTGGATGTTAATTTTTTTCTCAGTTGTTTGAAAGAGTTTAGATGGGTTTGGAAGTCTATGTAAGTGGATGAGAGAGTGGGTAGTTGGGATTGGGTTAGTAAGAGATTATGCCTAAAATTGGGGGATTGTGGGATTCTATTTGTTTTTAATTTTTATTATTTTTCTCTCTCTTCCCAAATTCTCTCTAACGTTAGTTTCTTTAATTTTCTGATGTTGTCTTTTCCCTTTCTGAAATTTTCCCCTCATTTGTAAATCTTTTCTTTGTTTTTCTTTGATTCTGTTCGTGAACCTATCGTTCAATTGCGTTACTGGAATTGTCGGGTTTTTCAATCGGCTTGGTAAGTAGAACTTCATTGTCGTTAACGTTTGGTTTTTGGAGATGTTAGCGATGTTAAATGGTAGCCATTAATTGGTGATTAATCGATGAAATCTGTGATTAGGTGAAGGTTGTGAGGCGAAAAATTGCACTTCAACGGCTTAGTACGCGTTAGCGGGGGTTTATTGTCGATGGTGAGTTTTTGGGCATTGTTGAATTTCTATTGTGAATTTGTATTTTGGTTGCTAAATCGGTGTTTAGTGTACTGGTTTTTAGGTTTGAAAGGGCTCGAGATTACTTTCGCATCAAAACTGTACCAGCTGTGTACCTAAAACACGAGAAAACGAGGTTCGACGAAAGCCAAAAATTTGGTCTATTTATGCCACACGAGTGTGTGGCTGGCCGTGTTCGAGACACGGTCGTGTGACTGTCGAGGTTATGGCCATGTGCAAGACACAGCTGTGTGACGGTGATTGTGTGGCCGTGTAGGCCACACGGGCTAGGCCGAATTGGGCATATGGGCCCACACAGGCAAGCCACACAAGCTTGTAGGCCTAAAATTTTGAAATTTTCCCTAGGGTCGCACAGGGCATTCCGATCAACTGTGGGCCTACCGTAAGGTCGGTAAGATCTAACTAAACCCATTATATGTGATCTATTAATCAAATAGTCTGATCTGAGTAGGAAACTGTTATGTATGTTTGACTGTTCTGCATAAGTAAGCATAATATCTGTATACGAGCATGTTAATCATGTGATTCTGTATCTGTTATCTGCATGTTGTATCTATATTTGGGGTGAGATTTGTATATGTGGAGGAAGTAATTTGTACGGCAACCTTTTGCCAAACTTCTAGTAGCTTGGCTGCATATTATTCTGTTATATGTCGTATCAACACTATATAGTGTGTAGTGATGGGTGGGTGTTTTTAACCCCATATGGTGTGATGGGATGGTTGGATATAGTGTGTAGAGGATGGGGGTAGGATTCTGTATATCTGTTTTGTTTATCTAATTCTGATATCTGTATCTGTTAAGGACTTAGGTCCAAATCTGTATGTCTGCATATGAGGTTCTGTGTATGTTGCATGACTATATTTGTTGGGTTACACATTGAGTTTACGAAAACTCTGATCTGTTTATCTGTTCTGTTCAGGAAATCCTCGAACATAGGCGGGTCGGTGCAACAGAGGTTCAACGGTGACCACTTGTCGAAAAACTAATATTTTTCTTATCCTTATTTACTGGTTTTACTTAATTTTTGGTTTTCGAGAGAGTTTTGTAATTTTTGGACTCTCCGAACTTTTGAGACTATTCATTTTTGGATTTTTGGTTTGGTTGCGTTTGTGATTTACAAACTATGATGATTGACAAAATTCTGGTTTTAATTTAAACGATTTTTTTTCAAACTTCCGCTGCAAGATATTTGGTTAACTTTGAAGGAACATGTAACGGTTTTAGTAATGAATATATAAATGAATATGTCTAGTAAAACTTGAAGGTTTTTATCTAATAACTATACAATATTTTATGAAGTATCATCGGTTTCAAAACCCTTCTTTGTAACGCTTCTGGATTCAACCATTATGTCTAAGCCGGATTTAGGGTGTTACAAATCATATATAAAATTTATTTAAAGATGTACATTTTTTTTTCTGCGTTGAGTCTTGACAAATTTATCAAGAAGTAAGCAAATTAAACTCTAGTAGTAGACTTTGAATCCAATCAAAATCTATTAATAGCAAACTTTAAGAGTGGATCTTATTTTCCAGGTGTACAGCAAGTATATAACCAATGTCTTTTCATACATAAGTTGTCTCTCTTCTTAAATATTTCTTGGGAATTATTGGTCTTTTCTTGCTTTCTTCAGTTTTCCACTTTTGGGGTGAGAAAATTTATTAGGACCATCTCCCGTGACTATTATTATAGTCCAACTTACTACATCCATGTCAAAGATTATGTCTTTCGAATTTATTACATATTGTTACATTCTCTTCGGGGAATGGTTAGGTTTTGCGATTAAAAACTTTTATTCAATCATAATTAATTTTTTTTCATGATATTGCTACTGTAGGAGCACATCTGAGTCATGAAAAGATGAATAAGTTCTCTCTTGCAAGGTTCTCATCAGTAATATTTTTCCACGTAATTTTAATTGAAAACCTATTTTGAGTACTGTAAACTTATTTTATTTGAAAACGAGCTTTAGATAGAATTACCATATTCTATTACTCACATTTGTATTTTAAATTATTCCAGAATTTAAGTAGATTTTTCACAATCAAATATTTTGCTTTCAACCCCTTAGTGGGGATGATGACAAAAGAAGATTACAAAGATAGTCATGATCAATTCAATTTATAACAAGAGTAATAAATATAAATCAATAACCCAATCCTCTTTTGATTCATATAAAATATAATATTTTTATCTTTTACAATCTCAATATGAGATTCATTATAAATATCTTTTAAAACCAATGGATTAACCATCACAAGATATTAATATATTAGCTCTTCTAGAGCTTTCGACTAATTTTATACTACCAAATATAGGAATAATATTGATTTATGTTTTCTTTTGCATCACTTGAAAATGTAATAAATTTACTAGGACAAACTTATAAACGTCCCAAAAATTATTTATAATCATAATAACCATCGCAAACATGCTTGGAATTCAAATCAAAATCTATCTATTCATGTTTGTCATGATTAGTCTCCAATTATAATAAACATAATATAATAAATAAATCATAATAAAATATATTTGAGATTCTTTAACATCATCGTCATCACCTTGGCTATTATCACGAGCACTATTACAAGTACTAAAATAACTATGCTTTCATAAGAACACACTACATATAACTTATAGAATCTTATGATGCTCTAATAAATTATCTGTACTTTATAATTCAATCTAAAATGTATAATCCAATCATTCATCAATAACAAAAAAATCTCTTTAAAGGGACCAATATCACAAAAATTTATATTTTATGTCAACAATTAATATATATTTAAACAATCATTTTAAAAATAACATATTATAAAATTTTATTAGTAAACCTTATGAACCCATCGATATTTAATAATATAACTTAATAATTTGATTAGACTTAAAACAAATAAAAATAGTAATCATACCTCAAAAAAAATTTTGAAACTCCTTACCATTTTAAATTGTGCTCTATAAATCCAAAATCCATGCTCAGACAAACAAAATAAAATTTTCACCATCCAAAGCAACAGATTGCAATATCCATCTTGGTGTTGAGCCTCTTACTGTATACTCAAACCTTCCATTTGGAGTAATACTCTTTTACCAACTTTAATAAGAAGTAAAAAAAATATTAAAATAATCTCAAATTAATTTAACTTAATTGAAAATTAATCTAGATATAAAATACTAAATAGAGAAAAACTTCTTGCAAAGAGTTGCAAACAGCAGTAGCCGAAAGGCAGCAAGTAATGAAGAATCAGGGAAGTAAGTGCTCAATTTGAATAGCAACCAGTAGTAATAAATAGCCATTTGAAGAAGCAAAAGAGCCAACGAAACAGAAAAATAAGAGTAATTTTAGTGGTTGTACGCTGAATTTTGGTATTATGGATTAGGCTTAATGGTTCGCAAAGCTACCGCTGATTTAATCCACAATTAAGATCATTAAAAGAGATTTGTGCTGATAACGTGTTATAAAATAAATAGACAGAGAGTAAAGAACAAAGAAAATGAGAGAACAAAAGAGAGAACATATTTTATTGATCAATCAGAATATTTACAAAGCTTCTCCAAAGTCTCTATTTATAGGCATAAGTAGTATAAATGAAGTAGAGATCTAATTCTAATGACTATTATAATTTAACGTACATCAAAACTTATCTTGATCTTGATATCCACTTAATAATAAAATATTTATAACAATTTTATATTTATATATATATTAATTTTATTAAGCACAATTTATTACCTTCACCAATTGTGTATATATTAATAATGTTGTTGATTGATTACAAATTAAATCAACACCAACTTAGGATTGATGACAACGCATGATAAATAGTTATGTCCTTTGAGTATCTTAATTAGATGTATTTATGTGTTTAAAATTTATTTAACTCACAATTTAACATAATCTTTTTCATTTTAATATTGTACATATTTCATGGGTTATTATTAATTAATTTCAAACAATACATTTCATTATTTATTAAATCTTATTTTAAACATACCTCTATATTCTAAATTGTAGTTTCCACATACATTTGAGTGATATAATTTCCAGTATATTTTATATTCTTAATTGAGTTTAGTGTCACGAGTCAAATGACACTTGAATAAATCGGTCAAAAAAATATGATTAAATAGTACTATAAAGGTTATTTATGTACATTAATTTCTCTATATATTTTAAAAAATTATCTACTTCTTTAAATTAGTATCCACTCCTATTAATTAACTTCCCACTCATACTTATCCATTTAAAAAATATAATTGTTTAAAAAATTATGGTACATCTATGATGTGAATGAAAATATTCATATAACAAATATATAAAATAAATAAAAATACTAAACTTGGTTTAAGTTAAAATACTAAAGCTTAGTTTATGTTTATAAATACTCATGATTCTCATTATGTGTTTATTTTTTTTTCTAGATTTAACAAAATATAAGAAGACAAAATCCCAAAAATTAATGTTGTTTCTTTGTAAAAGAAAGGAGCTTTGAGTAATTGCTCAACTAAGTCGGAGCTTGGTTGATGGGAGACCAACTCAACTAATCTTTTAAATATGGTATAGATTTTATTATTTTAAAAAAATATTTTCACCCGTTGGTTAGGATGGAAGCACTAAGCCCTTGAGTACTTACTTTCTGAATTAATTCGACTTTATTCGGTTCTGTATTTATTGTAATTTGTATTAACTGAATTCTACAATGTAATTGATTGGATACATATATTTATTTTTATTGGTTAAACTTTCAAAAAAAATTTAAAAATTTAAAAAACAATATTGAATTCAATCAATAATTTCAGAAACTTGTTTAAAGCAATGGATTTTATAGATCATGCAAATCAAGCATACCCATTATTTAGGTCATGCAAATTATACATTTCGGTTGGAGTTTTAATTAGTTTAATGTCAACTTTTCCATTAGGTTGCTGAATCGAAAACTGGGTTTCGATCAGATCATAAATAATGTCATAAAGTAGTTAGTAATTTGGGTTGGGTTAATTTAAATTATTCTTTATTTAAATTTAATTATAAATTATAAAATTTATATACTATTAAGTATATATTCAATTTGCATTTCGTTTCCAATTTATTATTGTATTAATTATTTTAATTGATGTTGCAACAGAAGTTGGAATAGAGCAATTTTTAAGGCAAAGTGAAAAGAGGAGCAAAATAAGAGATAATTAACACAAGTTTTTGTTAACACAACTTGGATTAATTTAGTACAATGATTGGATTAAGGCCAATTTACCTTCTCACAGTGAATAATTACAACCTCAAAATTAAGTCCAAATTGCTATAAATCATTCTATCAAATACCCCACTTACAATCAATGCAAATTTTGTCGAACTACATATCTAAAAATATTCAACAAAGCAATCGAAAAAGATAATCCAAAACTGATACCCAGGGACACCAAACTGCTTCCTATTTATTGGACTCTTTAAATGATAAGCACTTATCATCAATTTGAATGTTGGCATTATCTTCATAAATTATCTTGAATAAATTATCCCAATAATCACTTTAGTATATGGTCTGGAAAACATCTCCAAATACACTTTAAAAGAAAATGATTCAATCATCTCCAACTTTTCTATTTCTTCTCCAAATACATACACAATTACACAAAAAATTATAGCCACCATCACTTAGGATTTCTGTGATTAAGAGAAAAGGTCAAGAGGGAGAAATTAATTTATCGGGTGTTCTTCAAGTCTAATGGCCAACTTCAATTCCGCATAGATATTTCTTGAACTTGCGAAAATCATATTATTCTAAAGATCCTAAATCATTGTTTATGCAATATTATGGATTTAATTTGCATAGTTTCTAGTTCTAATATATTTTAGATGTGGTATCATCAGTCAGATTAAACAATATATGAGTTTCCTAAAATCTGATGATGATGTATCAATAATATATATTGAGTGTAGAATGAGAGGATTGCACGATGAAATTGATGTAGGAATTAATTTTGTTTAAAAATACATCCTCTGTTTTTCAATTTTGTGAGGATATTATTAATGAAATTACGTTTCAGGAATTGCCTAGATGATGTTTAAGAACATATATACTTTGTTTTGCAAATTTCTTAAAAGGATATTACTATTGAAACTTATGTTTCATACTAAGCCTTCACACTTAAAACTTTATTATTCATTTGTGTATGCTTAGAGTAAGTTACGAGTAAAATCTTTTAAAATT
Source organism: Gossypium raimondii (assembly GCF_025698545.1). NCBI lineage: Eukaryota > Viridiplantae > Streptophyta > Magnoliopsida > Malvales > Malvaceae > Gossypium > Gossypium raimondii. The sequence continues at coordinate 39,725,937 of NC_068568.1, read as the reverse complement.
TATTGTCATATTTATTATGTAAGGAATATTTTTATTCATGAACATTGGTTCCAATCTGCAAGTTATTTTCGGTGTAAATAGATATGATATAGTGAAAGCTATCTTTTATCAAGTTTTATTGTTTTCAAGTATATTGGTGAAAACTGAGGATAGATTAAATTATGAGGTTTTAAGTATTTTATGTAAATGGATATTGAATTTTTATCCTTTAAATTTAAATATTTTAATTTGATGTTATATAATTTATTAGTCACCAAAGTATGTAAAATTGTCAATATCCATACAATTGATTAAATGCTTATTATGGATAAATGGATAAATTGACTTTCACAACTCATTAGAATTTCAAATTTTGGCCAAAGATGAATTATATATTCTATGAACACTGAAAGTTATGGTTTGTTAGATATATGTTGAAAGACCAAAGATGAAATTTATATTCGATGAAAATTATTTATTTGTTCATTAAGGTTATTAACATTTATTTATGATAATATATTGTAGTATCCACCGAAGGAGAACTAGGATATACCTGGATTGTTTGCATACACAATTCAATATTTGAGCATTTATGTATTATTTTGCTTCTATGTATTATTTTGCAACTATTTCTCTTCATTCACAAGCCTCATTTGTTACTTTATTAAATGGTTTAAACTTCTTTGAATGGAGTGAACAAATCAAATTCCATTTAGGTGTTTTGGATCTTGACTAGGCATTATTAGAATATAAACATGCTACTATTATTGAATTAAGTAGTGAGGAAGAGATGTTATACCATAAAAAATGGAAACGATCAAACAGATTGAGCCTTATGTGTTTGCAAATGACTTTTCCCAACAAAATTAAGACCACAACTCTAAAAACTAAAAGCGAAAAAAAATATCTTGCAAAAAAAATATCTTATGTTTATGGAAGAATGTTCCTATTCTGCGGATGAGTCACTTATAGGTACTTTAATGGCATTGACCGCCTGCCAGACGTGCGAACGTTTGGATAGAAAATACTGCAGGAAAATAATATGGAATTAAACAACTGTGTCCTCAAGTATATGGGACGAGTTGTAATATAAAAAAGAGTTTACAAAGAACAATTCTTGGAATTATTCAGAGGATCGAATCCAAGGGCGGTTGAATTAAACCTAAATTAATTCTCTACGCTAATAAGTCTAAATAGTACCGATTCAAAACTATATTATGAAAAATCAATTTTACATCAATTAATCAAATTATCCTAAAAATTATAAAAACTAAAAATTAATCAAATAAAAATCAAAATAGATCTAATAAACCAGCCAGGAGATCAACTCACTTCAATGATCCTAATTAACTTTAGAATTTAGGTTTTATCGAGTTAGATATTGTCGAAACCATTTTTTTGAAAACGGGGTCGACTTGTATTTTGAAAATGAAAAACGGTTTGGATTTATTAAAACAATGCTTTTGGTCTACGAAATTCAGGAAAATAGGTTTGGGAGTCATTTACGTACGAGGAGGGATTAGCATCCTCGTAACGCCCAAAAATAGGCACCTAGTTGATTAATTAGTGTCTTAATGTCGAAGATTGAAAACTTTGAAGAGTTTTTTTTTTTTAAAATACGATCCTTAAAAAAACTCGAATAACAGGGGTCGAAATTTAGGATTCTCTTGTATTGAAGGAATATCACATCCAACACGTTAGGATACAATATTTTAAACCCTCAAAACCAAGATTACCTTATGGTTCCCAAAACTTGTACTTTGAAATTTTAAGAGGATATTTGGCTATTTGGTCGAACGAAAAATTGAAACCCAGCACGTTAGGGCACATTTTCTTGAATTCCCAAACGCAAAATATTGCCTTATTGAGATTCCTTTCATCATTTTTTGAGATTTTAAAAGGGTATTTTGCTATTAGTTTTAACGAGAAAGACCGAAACCACGCAAGTTAGGATACAATTTTCTCGAATCGCCAATACACAAAATATTGCCTTATTTGAAAATTTCATTTTTACACGTTTGAGTAAAAATTAATGTAACGTTTAAAACAATGTGTGAATAAAGGGTTACATTGACGAATGACGACAATATGAAAATACGAGTAAACAATTCATAACTCGCATGATAGCAGTAATCGCACGATGTACGTTACTTCAATGCTAACTAATAATCAAAACGAATGAACTAAAATAACATAACAACAATTTAGAGTAAATAATAAATATTTAAAATGAATAATGCGAAATATTCAAAATTAATAATGTACAATTTAGCATAACTAAAACATATAATAGTTTGCAATAAATAATTTCAAACAAATTAAAACAAACATTGCACAAAAGCAGTTTAAAGGAAATGATATAAAATCTAAAATAAATAATACATGTAAAACATTTAATAAAATAACATAGAAAGCAATTTAAATAGGTAATATATGAAACAAGTTAAAGTAGCTAATATCAAATATTTTAATATGAATAATAAAAATGAAATGAAATAAATAAAATATAAAAAGGGAATCATAAATATAAAAATTTAAATGAAGTAATATAAAAATTGAAATCTGAATAAAATTCGTGGGTTTAAAATTGCAAATAAAATAAAAAGAAGCAGCTTGGGGCTGAAATGGAACCCGCGCCAAGAACGAGGGATTGATTGAGCAATATTCCCCAGCTGCAAAACGCGGCGTTTCAGCGCGGATTAAAATGAAATCCAAATTAAATCATCGGGCCAAAATGAAAGAAACAAAAGGGCCAATTGCATCTCAGCGCAAAAGGGGAAGGAGTCCGCATGCAAATAACCCAATCACCGCGAATACACGCCGATCCTGTGTGCTGCTGGATCGGATCTGGGTCGGCCACCCCAAAAGGAGGCCGTTTTGGCGTCTGGGGCCCAAATGAAACTACGTCGTTTCATGCCACTATAAAGCCCTAAATTAAAAAAAATCATTTTTAGCCCTCAACCCTAAAAAAAACTAAAGAGAACCTTAAAACTTCTCTCCTTTTCCTTTTCTCCGGCTAAGACGCCGGCAAGTTCTCACGGCGGCTCCGCCGTAACGTCGCCGCGTCGGAAAGTAAAAAAATGTTTGAAATCCCTCATTTGAAAAAAAAAGATCTTTCCTTTTTACAACAAACCCGATTTGGGGTATTTTGAACTAAAAAGAAATATAGAAAAAAATGCCTTTCTGCCTTATTGCCCTGTCGGATGCGACCCAAGCGAAACCCCAGAAGGTTTTCGCAGCCTCGGCGAAGGAGGAGACCTCCAACGATAGCGCGCAGTCTGACTACAGATGCCTTAACCCCTTTGTTCGTTTTATTTTTATTTATTTATTTTTAAAATTAAATCTAAATGAACTAGAATATTAAAAAGAAAGCACCTTCTACAGTTGAAATCTGTATTTTTTATTGCTGTGGTGTCCAAAAAATACAAAGAAACTGTTTGGGGCTTTTATAGCCAGATTACAAACGTTTAATCTCTGTTTCATTTGTCGTTTTTTATTTGTTTTTCTGCTTTTGTCTTTTTGCATGTTTTTTTTTCTATTTGGTCTTTTCTGTTGTGTGTTGCCTTGGTTTTACAGGTGTTAGGCGCTACATGGCCGGTGATATGCGAGCGGCGGCGGTGGCGTGCGTGAGGGAGCCTGGTCGCGCAGCGCTGGAGGCTTAGGGGGGCTAGGGTTTGCTGTGTTTTGTCGGGCTTTGGGCTACTTGGGTTAGGTTTGGGCTTGGGTTGTTGTTTGGGCTGGGGTATTTTATTAATTAATTAATTTATTTATTTTGTTTTTGGGTCTTATTCATTGTTTGGGCTGGGGAAAAATTTGGGTCTTACAGCTGCCCCTTTTTGCTTATTGTCGTGTAATGGGAATGGAGCAAAGACTTTTAAGAAAGACCAATTTTTCCCGGTCTTACCGCGTCTTGACTTCTTTTGATAGCTTCATTCCAGTCCACTGTCTTGTTACTTTGATCCTCTCCACTGCACTTCAGAGAGATACGACTTGTAGCTTCAATCTACTTTGTTGCAACTTCAAGAGGACGAGATTCATGGTTTTAGTCTGCTCCACTGCAACGTCAGAGAGATAAGACTTGTTGCTTCAACCTACTCCACTACAAATTCAGGGAGATAAGGTTTGATATGATAAGATCCGCTATCTATAGTCTGCTCCACTACAACTTTAGGGAGATAAGACTTGTTATGATAGGCTTAATTCGACCTACGGCAACGTCAGAGGTATAGGATTCATCATTTTAATCCGCTCCACTGCAACTTCAGGGAGATAGGATTAGTAGCTTCAGTCTGTTCCACTGTAACTTCAGGGAAATAAGACTTGTATCTTCAACCTGCCCCACTGCAACTTCAGGGGGATAAGACTCTCAACTTCAACCTGCCCCACTACAAATTCGGGGAGATGAGGTTTGATATGATCTGCTCTATTGCAACTTCAGAAAGATAAGATCTGTAATGTATAGCTTCAATCTATTCCACTGCTACTTCAGGGAAATAAGATTCGTTATCTTCAGTCTCCTCCACTGCAACTTCAGGGAGATAAGACTTGATATGATCTACTCTACTGCAACTGCCCCACTGCAACTTCAGGGGGATAAGGTTTGTTACTTCAACCTTCTCTACTGTAACTTCAGAGAGATAAGGTTTGTGGCTTTAGTCTGCTCCACTGCAACTTCAAGGAGATAAGATTCGCCATGATGACTTCAATCCCTCCCACTGCAACTTCAGGGGTATAGGATTTGTGGTTTCACTGATCTGTTCTCTGGGGAACATGACCTGTAGAATCCATTTCATGGACCTATTTATGCCTAGTGATTAGGATGTCATGATCAAAATGAATCAAATGCTCCTAACTAGGTGTGTATGCATGATATTTGCATAAATGCCTTAATGTCACCATTTTTTTTTGAAAACGATCCCTTTTTAATGCTTGGGTTGACATTGCTCATTATTCATCGAGGTTTATCAATGATGTGTTACCATGCCTTCTTGTTCAGCTGGTATCTTTAACAGAAAAACTAAGGAAATAGTCACAATTTAGACTATTCTTTCTCAAATGCTTCCAACCCTTAAGTTTGGTTAGTTCTAAATAATGGTCTTGTTTCAGGTCCTCGTACTATTTAGAAGCTTTCAGAGTAATATGTAGAACTCCTTCTGCTTGAATATTGTCAGTCCATTAATCGATATTTCAATGAAAAATGCTTGAAAAAGATTATCACAATGGACAAGATGAAATTTTGTTGAGAGCTAAGCTCGAAATGAATAAATTAATCAAGATAGAAAATTTTGCTAGGATTACAAAATAAGAATCTAGATAGCGTACTTTGCCGAAATACAAGATGAATGAAATGGAAATAGGTGCCCCAGATATCGTAGCATGAGCTTCTCGGTACAAAACTTCTTGAGGGCCACTTCGAGCTTGATATGTTTCAAGGAGATCCAAAGCATTTTGTTGATGTCCCGAGATGCATCATCCCTCCTTCTTGTTAGTTCAGGCATAGTAAGATTAACGCCAGCCCCACTTTCGATCAAAATTTGAATTGCCATTTTTCTTTGGGTTTTCAATTCAAAACCTCATTTGGTCTCAAGCCGCCATTTTATAGGTTTTTACCTTGGCTTCTCCTTTTTTTAGGTGAAGTACTTCTTAACTGAATTCGAATTCACAGGATTAAGCAAACTCTTACCATCCATCTCGGTCAAAATTAACGGTCCTCCACAAAAGGCCTTCTTTACCACATAAGGTCTTTCCCAGTTTGGCATCCAATTTCCTCTAAAGTCCTTTTGTATGGGAAGGATCTTCTTAGTACCAAGTCCCCTTCATGGAATTCCCTCGGATGAACTTTCTTATTGTAGGCTCGTATCATTCGCTTTTGGTACATTTGACCATGACGGTTAGCTCTTAGCATCTTTTATTCAATCAAGTTTAGCTGGTCATACCGGGATTGGATCCATTCTGCTTCGTCTAACTTTAGTTCTGACAAAACTCGGAGAGAGGGAATTTCAACCTTAATTGGCAGCACCGCCTCCATTCCATAAACCAAAGAGAAAGGCGTTGCCTCGATAGAGGTATTGATGGACGTTTGATAAGCATAGAGGGCAAATGGTAACTTCTCATGCCAATCTCTATAGGTGTCAGTCATTTTCCCCACAATCTTCTTGATGTTTTCATTGGCCGCCTCCACCGCGCCATTCATTTTTGGGCGATATGTCAATGAGTTGTGGTGCTTGATCTTGAATTAACTATAGACCACTGCTATTGTGTTGTTATTCAAGTTCAATGCGTTGTCAGATATAATCCTTTCGGGCATCCTATACCGACATATGATCTCCATTTTTAGGAATTTGCTGACCGCCAATTTCGTGACGTTGGCGTAAGAAGTAGCTTCTACCCACTTAGTAAAGTAGTTAATTACTACGAAGATGAACCGATGCCCGTTTGAAGCTTTTGGTGATATTAGCCCAATGACGTCCATGCCCCACATGGAAAAAGGCCTTCGAGAAGTCATGACATGAAGAGGTGAAGGAGGCACATGAATTTTGTCCCTATAAATCTGACACTTATGGCATTTCTTGGCATACTTGATGCAGTCTCCTTTCATGGTGAACTATAATATTTAAATCTTATGATTTGCCTGGCCATTGTAAAACCATTAGCGTGTGTTTCATAGACACCATCATGGACTTCTTCTAATATTTGGTTAGCCTAAATGGCGTCTACGCATCTTAGCAGCACTTGATCCTTTCCTCTTTTATATAAGATCTCTCCATCCAAGACATAGTCATTAGCCTGCCTTCTTAACGTCCTCTTGTCATTCTCACTTGTTTGGTCTGGGTATTCGCGACTATTCATATATTACAATATATCACGATACCAAAGGTGATCACCCTTTTCCTCTTCTTCGTTGACATTGCAACAGGGGGCTAGTGCTTCATAAATGCTCATTCGGATGGGCCTCACATCCTCTGGTTTATTTACTTTGATCATAGAAGCCAAAGTAGCCAAAGCGTTAGCCATCTGATTTTTTTCTCGCGGAAGGTAAGAGAATGTGATGTCATCAAACTCGTTAATTAGCTCCATAACTAGCTTTCGGTAATTGACCAATTTAGGATCTCTTGTCTCCCATTCTCCTTTGAGTTGATAGATTACCAGTGCAGAATCCCCATCTTGTTTGTTCAATCAAAATCCAATTTACAGGTAAATGGATAATGACCTCCGTTTGGGGATACCAAAACTGCCCCAATTCCGTTGCCTACAGCATTTGAAGCCCCGTCATATTTAATTTCCAAGCACTGCTTTCTTGAGTGTCTTCTTCAACAGTTGCCACACACATCAGATCCTCATTTGGGAAATCAAAGTTCAAAGGCTCATAGTCTTCTAGAGCTCGACTAGCTAGAAAATCTACTATCGCGCTCCCTTTTACGGCCTTCTAATTCACATAGACTATGTCGAATTCAGACAGTAGAATTTTCCATCTAGCCATCCTGCCTAGACCTGTCCATGGGCCGGGCCGAATATAATAAATATATATTTTTATTTTTATTTTTTAATTTTAAAATACTTTAAAAATATTTTTATTTTTAAAATATTTTTTTTGTATTTATTAAAAATCGGTAGGGCTCGGGCTTATTTTTTTCCCTAGGGCTGGCAAAATTTCAGCCCATATTTGGTAGGGCCGAACCTAAGAGTCGGGCTGAAATTTTTTTCTGGGCCTGGCCCAGCCCGGCCCATGGACAGGTCTAATCCTGCCATTTAGAGTGGTTGACTCCATCATGTATTTCAGAGGGTCTAGTTTTGAGATTAACCAAGTCGTATGGTACAACATGTATTTTCGCAACCTCCGAGTAGTCTATATTAAGGCGCAAAATAATTTCTCAATTAGCGAGTATCTTGTCTCACATTCAGTGAACTTCTTGCTGAGATAGTATATCACTTTTTCTTTTCTTCTCGACTCATCATGTTGGCCGAGCACGTATCCCATGGAGTTTTGAAATACTGCCAAATATATTATCAGAGGCCTGTCTGGGCAAGGCAGCATTTGTACTAGAGCATTGGATAAGTAATACTTGATCTTGTCAAAGGTTTTCTCGCATTCCTCATCCCATACACCTCTACTGTGTTTCTTAAGGAGATGGAAGATGGGGTCACATTTCTCAATTAACTGTGAAATAAATCGAGCGATGTAATTTAGTCTCCCTAGAAAACCTCGAACTTCTTTCTGTACGCGGTGAAGGCAATTATTGTATGGCCTTGACTTTGTCCAGGTCAATCTCAATTCCCCTTTCACTGACTAAGAATCCTAGCAACTTTCCTGATCTAGCCCCGAAAGTGCATTTGGCTGGGTTAAGCTTTAGCTGGAACTTTCTTAACCTTAGGAACAGTTTTCTTAGTACTTGCACATGTTCTCCTTCTGCCCTAGACTTCGTAATCATGTTGTCAACATAGACTTCTATCTCTTTATGCATCATATCATGGAACAAGGTTACCATGGCTCTTTGTTATGTTGCCCCTGTATTCTTCAATCCGAATGGCATCACCTTATAGCAGAATGTCCCCCACATAGTTACGAACGTGGTTGTTTCCATGTCTTCGAGATGCATTTTTATTTGATTATACCTCGAGAAGCCATCCATGAAGGAGAAAAGTGAGTAACCTGCTGTCTTATCCACCAAAGTGTCGATATGGGGTAATGGGAAGTTGTCTTTTGGACTGGCTTTGTTCAAATCTCTGTAATCTATGCACATCCGCACCTTCTCATCTTTCTTAGGAACAGGGACTATGTTGGCTACCCAATCAGAGTACTTGACCACTTGTAAGAACCCCGCATCGAATTACTTCTTGACCTCCTCTTTTATTTTCAACAGAACATAGGGCCTCATCCTTCGTAGCTTCTGCTGCACCGGTTTACATTCTTCCTTTATAGGCAGTTGGTGTACCAGAATATCAGTACTTAGGCCAGGTATGTCTTGATAGGACCATGCGAAGACATCTTTGAACTCTTGAAGCAACCCAACGAGGTCTCGCTTTGTTTCCTCGGTAACGCAAGTGCCAATTTTTACTTCTTTCCCTTCTCCTAAACTCACCACTTCCACGGATTCCTTATAAGGTAGGATTTGTTTCTCCTCTTGCTCCACCATTCTTAACAAATCAGGAGATAAGACTCTGTCTTGGTCATCTTCAAAATCCTGAGGATCATCCATACTTATGTCTTGTTCAAATAGGGACTCTGAGTCAGTAACAGTGTCACTCACATCGTTGATATCTAAAGACCTATTATTGGGACAAAGAGAGGTCCAAAGAAAGAAGAATCTAAGAATAATTGTATGCACAATATGGTTATAAATGGAATGAAAAGAATGAAAGAATATTTGTTCAAAATGAGACTGAATTAATATGTTTTCATTGAACTAAGATTTTGGACATGTGCCTTTTACAAAAGATTCTTATTTCCCCCAGGATTAGGTCGACAAGTGTTCTGAATATTACTCTGAATTAGTTCTAAATGTTACAAGGATCTCCTCCGCACTCCAGTTGTCTAGAACACTTTCAGGTTCGTAAGGGCAGATGCCTAATACACTTCCTTCTTCGAGTTCTTCTTTGAATATGGCATTGATGTTTAGGTTTCCTAAGATTTCCTCCGAGTATCCCTTCTTGGTGTCCTTCATTCAGGATAAATGGTTCCCTCTGATACAAAGGTCTTAGATATGTGGGGGAAGGTCATAGGTTCCTAATCGACTTTTTATCCACTCAAACGCGCTTTCATCCTCTCTTATCTCTTTTCCAACTCTTTCCTTTTTTGTTTCGCATTTGGATTAAATCCTAAACCAAAGCGGTCTCGTTTATCTTTCATCATTGGTGCCTGTATCCTTCTTTGAAGACATCTTCTGAGTCCTCTCCCAGGCACGGCTCCTTTTCCAACCGTCATTTGCAGTCCCATCCTCGTGGTTTTGGATATGTCGGGCATCGGGATCTTATTCCCCTAGACAACAAAGGATGCGTTCACAAATTATAAGGATCGAAAGGAACATTCGATCACCTCATCATCCGTTCCTAAATATGATGCGTTGCTGGTTACCGATGCAATAATGTCTTCTTCAGCACTTATCGTAATTAGCCGGCCTTCTGTTACCAATTTTAACTTCTGGTGTAATGATGAAGGCACCACTCTCACTGAATGAATTCAGGGTCTTCCCAACAAGCAATTATACGAAGGCTTGATATCCATCACTAGGAAATCTACCTCGTATGTATTCGGGCCAATCAAGAGGGGTATTTCTATTCTTCCCATTACCTTCCTTTCAGTGCCATCAAATGCTCTCACGATATTCTGGCAAGATTTCATATGAGAGCTATCCACCGGTAACCTATTTAAGGTGGATAAGGGTAAGACATTCAAGGCCGATCCATTATCGATTAACACCCCTGACAACGTGTACCCCTTGCAGCGAGTGGTGATATGTAAGGCTTTGGTGGCTCCTCTTCCCCTCGACAGTATTTCATCATCATTAAAGAAGATGAAGTTGTAGGCACTTATATTTTTAACCAGGCAATCCAACTTGTTCACTGAGATATCATTAGCAACATAAGTCTCATTTAGCACATTTATCAAAGCATTACGATGTGTCTCTAAACTTAGAAGTAACTCGAGCACTGAGATGCGAGCCGATTGCTTATGCAATTGTTCCACCATGCTATACTCGCTATGCTTTAAGAGTTTTAAGAATTCTCTAGCCTCGTTTTTAGTCACCAGTTTGTTAACATGCGATTCAATTCTAGCCGTCTTTGCTTCCTCCCGCTCAACCACTAAGGCTTTTCCTTTTGTGGGTTGCACTCTTGCATTTTTCAGATCGTAGCGTTTTCCACTTCGTGTATAGAAGCCTACATCATCACCCTCTTTTGAAGCATTTACCGGGTTCCCTTCTCCCGGGATCGTCACGTTGCAATCATAATTCCAAGAAACCCTTTAGCTATCCTTGTAGGGAAATGATACAGGTTTTTGGATTATCACCCTTGGCACTATTTGTATTCCAGATTCTGTGCTCATTGGCCTTGAAATAATCACCACTAGGTGATTAACCCTTTGGGATTTCCTGTAGATCCTTCCTCTGAGGCGTAAACTTCCCCTTCTTCTAATCCTTCAACCTCTTCATAAAACTCCAACTCTTTGTTATCCATTAAGTTTTGCACCATGGTTCTGAACTCGGTGCATTTTTGGATGTCATGGCCCTCACTGGCATGGAACTCGCAATACTTACTCGTTCCTTCGGGCCTTTCCATTGAATCTTGCTTGATGAGACCTCTCTCTATCATTCGTTTCCAAACCCATTTCAGTGGGGTCTTTATCTCTGCTACATCAGCTTTAACTCTCCTTCCCCGACTCTTGATTATCGTTTACGATCCCCATCATGATAAATATTTCAACTAACTTCTTGAACACAGTGCAGTTTTCAATCGAGTGCCCCGTAATTCAGCGTGATACTCGCACTGGGCATTCGTGTCATACCATTTGGGGTATGGAAGTTTAATAGGTTTTAGATAGAATGAAGACACCACATGTGCATCGAATAAGTTCTGGTACAACTCTTTATACGTCATTGGGATGGGTGTGAATTGGGGTATTTCTACATTCGGCCTTGGATTGGATTCCTACCTTGAAGAGCCTTGATGGCTAGTGGTTACTACTCTTGCTTGTCCCACTGCGATTGGTTTAGAATAGCCTTTGTGAAACGTACTTGCATTGTTTATCTTATGCTCTTTCTTTCTTGAGGCTGACCTCTTGGCGCTTTCTCTCACTTCTATCTTGTCGCACCTTATGGCATTCTCTATCATTTCTCCAGACATCACTATGTCTGAAAAGCTTTTAGTGGCACTGCCCAACATGTGATTGATGAATGGAGCCTTCAAAGTATTGATGAAAAGCATGGTTGTCTCTTTCTCCAAAAGTGGTGGTTGGACTTGCGTTGCTACTTCTTTCCAGCTTTGGGCGTACTGTCTGAAGCTCTTACTAGGCTTCTTTTCCATGTTCTACAATGTAATTCGACCAGGTGCTATATCCATCACATGGATGTACTGCTTCATAAAAGCCTGTGCCAAGTCCTTCCATGAATTGACTTTAGCTCGGCTCAATTGGTTGTACCATTTAGCCGCCGACCCAATCAAACTGTCTTGGAAACAGTGGATCAACAGTTGATCATTTTTGATGTATCCCATCATCCTTCGACAGAACATGGTGATATGAGCTTTAGGACAACTATTCCCGTTACACTTTTCAAACTTTGGCATTTTGAACTTAGGTGGGAGCACCAGATTAGGAACCAAACTCAAGTCTTTGGTTCAAAATTTCTCCTCTAGCCATCTACACCGGTCCTCAAGTTGTTTTGGCAAGTCCATTCTTGCCTTTTCTATTTCTACCACGTCATCGAGATCAGGGACCATGGGATTGGTAGGGTTATCCCCGGGATTAGAACCTGAGCCTATTGGAAAGTTCATCGACGCTGGGGCACCGACCTGATATTAGGATCTGTTAGTGACAGGTACCCTTTGTGGGCACAGGTCCGGTTACGCCTGGATGTTAGTTGGGGTGAAACCTGGAGGATAGGTAGGGTCTTCATGATCATCCCCATAATTGACGACAGAGCTCTTCCTTTTATCATATCCCCTAGCCATTAACTACGTTAATTGGCTCAATAAATTCCTTTAGGATTTTTTCATGTCTTCTTGTATTTTAGCTAGTTTTTCTTGCATCTGATCTTACATCTCTTTTTACAATTGTTCCAATCTTTCTAATCTCTGATCCATTGCTTTTTTCTTGCGGCGGGTACCTTAGTGATATCAAGTTGACGGATTTTTGTTGGTTTCCAAGGTAACTGTCATAATTTTAATTAATTAGGGCTCTTTTTTGAAACTTTAATGCATATGATAAGATATAATACAAATGAATGAATGCAAATGAATGAATACAAAAAGAGGCATTGATTCTAATTCAATTTCATTAGAAAAACTCGATTAGAAAATAAATTTCTTTACATAAAATGGATTACATATATGGCTTCGCCTTTATAATCAAAGCCTTAACCCTCCTAAGGAGCCAAGCTAACTCTCGACCTCGGGTTGATTCTGATTCATATTTTAAACTCAATACATCAGCCTGAATTGCTAAGGCTTGTAGATGATCAGCTACTTCCCGCACTTGAGTCACAACTTCACCCATAATGTAATCACTATCTCTAATCTGACTTTGGGAATGATGGATCTGTTCTTGGCACTGTTCATTACACCTCTCAAGAAGTTCCACTCATAATTCAGAGTTTTGCAATACGTCTTCGAGCTATTCTATCTTCCCCTTCAATTCTTTGATCTTACTTAAACTTACTCTTAACTCGATCATTGAGTTGCGACTACAGTACAGGTGAAGCGACTTTTCTAACTTTGCTACTCGAGCTTTTAATCTCGCTTCTTCATTCCGGCATAATAACAAGTTTGTCTCCAAAGCGCTCTTTCGAGCTCGGGCGTCTTGAAATTTCTTTTCCCACTAATCATCCTTGGTCTTTTATTCCTTGATCTCCTATAGCCATTGCTTCAACATTTTACCCAAACTAGCAGTTCTTATTGACGAACGCAGCTTCTTAGAATCCGTTTTTAGGCTATCTAAATCCTCTTCAGCCTTGTTCTTCCCTTTCCTTAATTTTTCGGCTTCCAACTTGTGGATATCGACATCTAGTCCCAAACGCATCTTTCCTCTTCTAGTTGCTCTATCTTCTTTCCCAACTCCGAACTTCTTTTTTCAAAGTCCTGTTTGACGATCTCTAATTCTGACGGAATTACTTGTAGATGCTCTTCTATAGATCGAACACATTCCTCTCTCGGCCCGGGGATGTTGTCATTAACCCTCTTACTCCACCACCCATAATATTTGGGAGTTGTCATTGCTCCTACGGTAAATCTTTTCATCTGGTGAACTTGTTTTCAAGCGCTAGACATTTCTCGAATCTTTCTCTTATAGTTATCACCCTTATAAGAAAACTCACACTGAGCTAGCCCTTGTGTTACTGGTGTGAACTGTCTCAATCTATATTGTCTTAATACTAGCAAAGGGGTATATCCGATAGCTCCCCAAATTCCAAGTAAAGGGACCTAGTCAAAGTCCCCACATCGATATAGGATCTCGTCGGGCACCATCCAAGGAACTTTCGATTCAATATCTTCCTCTTGAAGATTTTGGAGAATCACCATCCATTTTTCTTCCGTGATGTCGTCTCGTCTTGGTGTAGCCACTAGTTCCTTTAATGGAGAGTAGTTTTCTAAGAAGACCCGATATGAGACCTTTTCCACTTTCCAAAAGTGACTATGGAACCATACCAAAAAAGGTTGTACGCATTCGATGAATCTTCCTTCACCCGCTCTCTGACACGTATTTAAAGATCTGAAGGTTTCAGCCAAAATCGCTCGGACCAGTGTGACCCCCTTGTCAAGCCTATCAAACAGATCTAAAACTGCTTCATCCACTTGCCCTAATGCCTTGGGGAAAATGGCTAAACCATAAATGCTTAAGGAAAAGATATCAACCCTCTTTTTTACATCCGGATGTGCCAAGATCAGATCTCGTAAATTTTTCCAAGGTATGCACCTGCTGTCTCCCTTAATCCGAGCCGCGACCCATTGCTCATTCATTCCTGTGATACTCATTAGTTTCTTTAAGAATGTCAGGACATTGACTACTCTCGAATAGGCTTTCCCGACTTGGATCCTCGGACACCATAGCAAGGTCGTATATTATTCTACTGTGGGTACCAAATCTACCTTCCCAAACATGAAACAACTGTAGGCTGGATTCTAGTACTGCGCAAGGGCTCGAAATAAGCGCTTATCTACTTTTACGTCAAGCAAATAAGGCAGATCACCATAGTTACTGTAAAAGAGCTGCTTGATCTCGTTATCCCACTGATCCCATATATATTTTAATTCTTGCAAACTATTTTGCGTCACGCTAATGCGAGTGAAGTCCCATAATTTTGACACGTAACCTTCCACGAGGCTATCACCCTTTTCTTGCTGAACCTTTTCAGTATCTTCCACTTTACCAAGAAACTCCCTTTCCATATTGAGCTTTCTATTTAGATACCGAACGTGAACCAACACCTCTTTTGAAAAGAAAATGTCATGCAATCAAAATTAAAGCAAAATAGAATAAGTAAGTATCCAAGCTATATTCCAAAGTATACAAGAAAAATAGTAAGCAAATCGTCTATTCGGGTAGCCACTAGGGTTTGGCATGGCTCTACCTAGGGTAAGCTGTTAGGGCTCGTTACATGTGGTTCGGTTTTAAAGTAAAGGGTACTTGAACCGGCAAATTCCTCGATCCTCACCCATTACAGGCTCATATGGACCGAGTTCAGTTCAAGGGGATACATTTCCCTATGGCTATACATTTCCCTAAATATCACCTAATTATAGATCTAAACCATCAATTTTATCTAAATACAAAAATCTAACTTTTTAGAAAAATCAAGTTTATGTGAACATCAAGAAGGGGAAAACATTCAATTGGTTCAATTTACTAAAGGGTTTGTTAAATCAAGATTAAAAACCTTTTAATTAGATCAAAATGAGTTAGAAATAACTTTAAAACTGAATCTTAGCTAAGAAATACGAGACCTACCATTTTCAAGCCAAAAATAAACTTAAATCAGTTGATCTATTGAAATCTTCATTAAGTTAATTAAATCTTGATCTGGAATAACAAATAACTTAATTTAATCAAAAAAGTTACAATCTCACCTCAATTTTGCAAAATCGATGAGCTATGAAGCTAATTCAAGCTCAAACATGTGAAGACCTCTTGAGAAGTTGAGGATGAAAATGTGATCAATCTTTAAAATTGAATGAGGATTTTGTGTTTGGAGAGCTTGAAAATCATAAATGGTTAACTAATTTTGGGGGGAAAGCCTTGATTTGGTGTTTCGCAAATTTTTGAAAGAGATGAGAAAATGAAAGGGAAAAGACAGCGGGAGTTGTTAAATAGGCAACCAATTTTTAAAAATTAGGCCATTTCCCATTTAACTATCTCTAGTTTCTTCCTTCTTTTTTTTTTCAAATAGGTGCTTATTTTCAATTAAAACTTATTTTTTAAATTATTTCCAAATGAAACCTCGATTTTAAAATTCGTTTTAACTAAAATTAATTCTCGAACACTTAATTTTAATTCCTTAACCTATTCTTTTAATTATAATTATTTTAATATTTTATTTTATTAATTCCTAATTATTCAATTATCTAACCTAATTACAATTTTCGATTCACTAACCCCCGATTTATTGACTTGATTCTACTAGCCAGATTTTTAGGGTGTTACAACTCATCCGCCCTTTCTAGGAGGTGTCATGGCCATGAACTTTCTTCAAAATTGTCATACCAAAATTCGTGTTTACTATCCCGATGGACTTTATCTAATACCACCATAGTGTCAAGACTCACATCACATAATCTCCTAACACTTCATTACACTCAATTTCTCCCATATTTTCAATCAGGCATCATATATCTAACATAAGTACACATTAAGGTAGGCTAGACTCATTTTCTTAACCAAATCATACGTCAATACATGTTTCACACACATCAACACGATCATGCATCACAACATACGTCCCAGACACACAAACATAGTTGCTTCACAAAATCACATACACCTATACATACAATTCATAACATATTTGACTCACAAGGACACTATACCAAGATTACATATATATATAGTAGTCATTCAAGTACTCATGCATTGTTACTAGAACATTGATCACAAGAGAACTATCTAGAAGGAATTGTAGAAGTTGATATTAACAACTCACCTTATACTCACCTATTGAAGTTTAAAGCTCCAGACTTAGACATCCTTCTCAACCCAGCAGCAACAACTACATAAAGAACACTGATTCACCATTAAAACCCATTTACATACATATTGCTAATATCTCAATCACAGATAACCCCCATGCAAGATCTTGTATTCATAACTTACTGTTCATATAACTTTTACAAATATACTTTTTCAAAAACTTACATGCAGAGCTATAATACTTACCAAGAAGTGGGACAACCACTGATTAAATCAAAACCCTTAACTTCCAACTTAATGGAAAAGAGATACAATTAGATTTAGGAAAATAATCAAAGAGTAATTTTGAAGAAAGAAGAACCTTTCTCAGAACCCTTCCCACATATATATATATAACCTATAACAGCCCGATTTTCAGTGGTGTAGGAAACAGTGGTTCGAGGCCACCAAATTTGGCGAGTAAGCTCGTAAATTTTATTATTTAATATTTACAAGTAAAATATGGTTTTAAAAAAAATTGAATTAGTAATTTATGTCTTATAATGAATTATTAGGTTCGAGTGATAAAACCCTAGTTCAAGTGGTTTTAAAAAATGAGATATCTGGACCTCGTTTCAATAAATCAAGCCGTAAATATTTATAAAAATATTTATGGAGTATCATTAAGGTATTATTAAATTTTGGTTGAAAAATTTTAACGTTTGACGCTTAATTAATTAAAAGGACTAAATTGAAAATGTGCAAAACTTGCTAATTATAATAAAGTGACTAAATGGCTTGATTAAAAAATAAGGAGGGACTTAAGTGATAAATATGCCTAAATTAATGGCTGAGGCGGCATATGAATAAAAAACATAATAAAATAAAAATAAACAATGGTAAAATTGTAATTATATTGAAATTAAATAAGACAAATTGAAATTTAAAAGCATTCTAGGATTTTCTTCTCCAATTTTTGGTTTAAAACAGAAAAGGGAGAGAGCTCAAGCTGGTTTTTAATATTTTTGCCTCATGTCAGTTCAATTCTTACCCGTTTCTTGTAATTTTTATGTTTTTGTGATTGTTGTAACTAGGTCCAACTAAATCTTACTTTAGTTTTTTTATTTTGTTAAAGATTTTGGTGTTTCCATTGATTAATCTATATTATTTTTTTATTCTAAATGATTAATTTGAGATATTAGTTGTTATTTAAAAGTATTTTGTTAAGTGATTTTGATGAATTTTTCGAATAAGGATTAATTTGTTAAATTAGTAAAAATATAAGGATTTTTGTGAAATTATTGAAAAATGGGTTGTATTAAATTCCATGAATACTTTTCTAGCTTGGATTTGTATTAAAATGGTTAATTTGCATGTTTTGGGTTTAGGGACTAAACTAAATAAAAGTTAAACTTTAGGGCAATTTTGTAAAACGTCAAAAATGAACAAATTGCATGAAATGAATTGTTTTATTGTCTAAATTAATAAATTGAATGAAATTATTAATTTATATCAAGATCGGGTGGAAAATTTATGAAAATGGAAAATTACCAAAATGCCCTTGAACTTTGGTATTTCTACAATTAACCAGGTAAGTTCGTATGAACTGTATTCTATATAATTCTGATTAAAGTGAATGTTAATAGGTGATTATATTGTGATCAAATTAATATATATTAGTATGCAATTTGTCGTGTTATGAAACGACGTAAATCCAAAGGCATACAGAGATTACCGAGTCCCGTTTGAACCTTAGAAATTCGAAGGATACAAATGACATGTCATTAGGGTTTTCGAATTGGTTGTGGTCCTGCATGTGTTGTGGACACACCACAGCTCTTATGAGTATCCCAATATTTGGCTCTCACGAGCTTCCTGGTACTTGGCTCTCACGAGCTTCTGGATAATTAGCTCTAATGAGCTTCCCGATTAATGGCTCTCTTGAGCTTCCCGATATTTGGCTCGCATGAGCTTCTTGATTTACAGCTCTTATGAGCTTCTCGATACTCAGCTTGAATGAGCTTCCCATCATACAACTCACATGAGATTCCCATTATATGCTCGAAAGATCTTCTCATTTACATGCTCGTATGAGCATACTTGTAAATGAATTGACGGATTACAGTTTTGTACACTTTGTGTGTACCACCCTTGTATCCAACGATATTTTAAATGGTTCAATGGGAAATTTTCTGTTAAGTGACGATATGAGTTCGATACGAACTAATACAAGTATACATATATATGAAATTCATGAAAAATGATGGTACATAATATATTGATATAATGAATTGGATGATATATGTATATGAAGAAACGGTAAGAGAATGATATGTATCATGACATGTACATATATGAATAACTTTGATATGTTGATACATGAAAATTATGTAAGTTGAGACAAGTAATAAACTCAAGTGTGACATGTTGAGAAAATAAGTTTATCAATGTTGAATTTGTATGAAATATGTTTAAGTACGCTAACAAGTGTTGTTGTTTGATGCTTAGGCAAGTGCCAAGCTATTAGTTGAATGGTAATACGTTTATTGATATGATGCATTGTAATGGTAAGCACTCAAATGAAAATATGCTAGTGCTCATGAAAGACTAGTAAGGTTTAAATTATGAAATTTCTTATGAAATGACTTATCATGTGAATTCGAAAAGGCTATGTTTAAATGCACTAGCTTGTGGCTATAGTTAAATGATATGCTTATGACTTGTGTGTTATGCTTATGGAATGAGTGTGGAAAGTAAAGAAATGCAAATGAAAATAAAGAAATCTGGAAGAGTTTAAAGTTGTTTAAATCCTGCTATGCTAGGGATAATATGTATAAGTGATGTGGTGGATTTATTCACCTTATGAATTGATGAATATAGCTTCATGAGTATTGCGGTATCGATATTGGATTATTCTTGATATGTATAAATTTTATATTTGAAATAAAATAATATGATTAAATTTTATACGAGCTTACTAAGCATTTATTGCTTACGTAGTTGTTTTCTTTTACTTTTCAGATTATCGAAAACTCGATCGGGTTGAAAACTTGTTAGAGCTATATCACACTATCCATCGGTTCTATCAGTATTTTTGAATGTTTTGATTTTGGTTATAATGGCATGTATAGGTTATTTTGGCTAAATGTTGGTCTATATGTGCTTTGTTAAGATTAGTCACATATTTGGCTTGTGTTTTGGTATTTTGGTATGTGCATAATTTGCCTTATAATGTTGATGTGTGGAATGATGAAAGATAAAATAGTAGTTGAAAATGCATATGAGGTATGTTTTATAACTTGGTGTGATTTGTTACTATGTTATAGTAAGTGTATATGTATTTTATGCTATTGAATAAGTGGTACAACTGGTACCAAATGGTAAGTTTTAGTAAATGATTTACATGTTGTGTATTAATGCGATTAGACATAAAAGTTGGTCGATTACTTGGTTACATGGATTATATGGTTAAATATGATTGTATTGGTCATTTAAGGTGCCTAAGGGCATATTGATTTTATGTGAATATACTACAAGTTTAGAGATTGATTTTAGATGCTATAATATGACTTGTTTATATACACAATGTTGATTGTAGGTTGACACCAAATTGGGTGAGAAATATGGTTTGTAAAATTACCTATTTCCGTCTACACGGGCAGAGACACGAGTGTGTCTCCTGACTGTGTGATTCACACGACCTGGTCACATGTCATGTGTCCCCTGCAGTTTTGAAAAAGTTTTCAATGTTTTCCGAAAAATTCTGAGTACCAAATCTAATCCCGACTTGTTTTTAATGTGTATTTTGGGCCTTGAGGGCGCGTATAATGGACAATAAGAATGTTTTTGATTGGTTATTGACATTAATGCTATATGATATGAAATGTTTGCATTTGTTGTCTATTTGATTTGTAAACTCCGTTAATGCTCCGTAACCCTGTTTTGGCAACAGATTCGGGTTAGGGGTGTTACATAACCTACTTCTACGTGGTGGAACTTAACAAGTGTCACGAAATTTAGAATTTGTCCTTCTTAATGGCCTACAAATTTCGGAAGAAACATAAATAAGAATCCTGCATAGTGGATATTAAACCAATCAATCAAGTTGGTTCCTAACTAGGTCACTTTACAACCCAACTAGCACAATAATCAGACAAACTAGACGTACTATACATTTGGTGGTAACTCATACCATAATTACCTTTTCCCTTACACATTCGTTTTCCATAAATAGCATAATGGCTTAAAATTAGAGGTGCTCATGGGCCGGGCCGGGCCCATAAAAAATTTTGACCAGTGCCGCCCTACCAAATATGGGCTCGAAATTTTGCCCAGCCCGCCGAAAAAAATCATAAGCTCAGGCAGCCCATTTTTTAATAAATACCAAAAATTTATTTTAAAAATTAAAAAAATAATTTTAAAAATATTTTAAAATTAAAAAATAAAAAAATCATTTTAAAAATATTTTAAAATTAAAAAAATAAATATATTTATTGGATCGGTAGGTAGTCTTGCTAAAAAGTGGTGCCGAGGCCCACTTGCTTTCTAAACGGGCCTCATTTTTTTGCCAAAGCCCATATTTCGGGCCTATATTTTTACCCAAACCCTCACATATTTCGGGCAGGCCGTCGGGCCGGCCGGGCCATCCAGCCCATGAACACCTCTATTTAAAATAGAATCTTCACTTTCTTACATAATGATTATTATACGCCCAATCATATTCGCCAAAAGAAGCAAATGAGCAGATTACACTTCACCAAACAAATAATTTCACTACTACACGTCCTATTCTTAGATCCGCCAGACTTGGGATGTGACAGAAGGATTCATGCCTTGGTCCACGTTCAACTGCACCAATTTTTGATACAATGATAATTGAACGAATGGGGTGAAATTTCTTAAAGTCAATTCAACCACGCTACCAATTTTCAAGTTTGGAAGATTAATCGAATTGTGATGAATTTTTGGATGAGATTCAGGCATTTTTGGGATGAGATTTTTGTATAGCATTTGAAGATCTATCTCTTATCTTCGAAACACACTTTACATCACATGATTTTGAGTTCGGGAGCTCAAGTTATGACCATTTTATTGAAGATTGCATGAGCAAAATTTTTGAACAGAATTATTACAGGAATTATGAGTTTCAGACTTTAACTCATGTTTAAATCATATTGGGTTTAAGTTTAAGGCTTAATTTTGATTATATATGAGGGCAATATTGTATCTATTAGGTTTTATTATTTTATTATTTATTTATTCTGAATTTTAGGATATTTTTAAGTATTTAAAGTTGTTTAGAAGTTTTATGTTTCAGTAGTCAACAAGAAAGTTTAGTTCTACTAAAGCTACATATTTAGATTATTAGAGTTTCATTATACTTGAGAATTTTATTTGGATGTAATTAGCTAGCCTATATAAAGGCCTCTTCATTATTCATTAAAGGCATTGATGATTCATTCATTAATAAAAATTTCAACTATTGAGTTAATTTCTTTTGTGCCGATTGCTTTCTTGTAATTTTTAGAAATAGTTTTTCTTCTTGATTTTTTTCAAGAAGTCATGGGAATATATTCTTCATTCTTCAATTTTTTCAAGGATTATTTATTGGAAGGTTGATTAGAGACATTAATTGAATTTGTTGGGGTTTATATCTCAAAATGTTCAATTAAACCACTATCTTCTATCCATATCCGTCGGTTTATTCGATCCATCTTTGATCGGTTGCGCACGTGCACGTTAAAACAAAAAATTTATATAACAATTTCTGAAGTTCGATTTTACTGCAAGCGTACAGTGTCAGTTGTAATATTTATAGTTCTTATGGAACATGAAGTATTCTAAGGGGTCGAACCCAAAGGAAAAGGCGATTGAGCAATAACTAGTATACACAATAGAGTCTAAGCGGCTACTTAACAGAATTTTATAGTACGACAATTCATAACAAGAATAATTTGCAAGAAAATTAAATGTCCTATCCTAGGGACTAAATTGCAAAGAATGTAAAAATAATGGAACTATTTAATAATTAACTAATGGGGGTTGGTTGACTTCTATGTGGTTCACTGAAGCTTGGACTAGGGACATAAATCGCGTAAATTACCAAGTGGCTCCATTTTATCTTCTGATATCAATTTTATCGACTTAGACAAATTAGGTTTGGTTTATCTTCCGATCTCACCGGTTAATCCGAGACTAATGAACATGTGTGTGACAAGATTACCTTCTAGTCTCACTTTATCTAGATTTTCCCTTAGGGGCGTCACTACCTAAGTTCTTACTTCTATTTGATTTAGTTCAATTTGTTACGATTTAGTCTTTTTTCCAAAGATTTTAGTTTACCCACATCTCCATCAACCAAACTCCTTAAAGGTTTAGCTACACATGCTCAAAGTAAAGAAAATGAACATAAACATGGAAAACAAAGCAACCATGAAAGTAATGCTTGAGAATAATATAAAAGTTGATATTTTTATGCAAGAAAACTTAAATAGCATGGAACCAAAAGTATTTAACAAGGAAACCTAAAGTAAGAAACATAAAAGGAACAAGCTTTAATAGATTTAAAGTAAAATAAACTAAAATACATTGAACTAAAGCTTAAAGAGTTTTGAAAGCGAGGTACAAGGATTGGAAATATAAATAAACCTTAGCTACAGTAATAACTAACTTAACTAACACTAAGAATAGCAAGAACAAGAAGTAAATGCATAAAAATAAATTCTAATATAAGGTAGAAGAAGAGAAAAATAAAAACTCTAGAAGAGTGCAGAGAAAAACTAAAGAAAACCTAGAGAAAACTAAACCTAAACCTAATCTAATGTGTCTCTCTCTCCTCTTTTGTAATTTTTGGCTATTTTGAAGTGTATACTGATTACTTTTTGTTGCCAAAAATGCCCCTACATGGGTCTTGTGTGATTGGTGGACCGGGTAGACAAAGACTGCCTTTTTTTATCCAAGTTTGTCCTCTTGACGAAGGTGATATCGCGATACCCAGAATAGGATATTGCGATATCTCGGGCAGTATTGAAACTTGGGGTCCTCCTTGGAAGGTGGATATCGTGATACCACTGAAGAGGATCTTTGGTCTTCTATACTATCGAAGGTATCGCGATTCCAAGGGTTGTTTATTGCAATACCCTTGTCCTAGGTGCCGTTTCACTTGTTTTCGACCTCCGACACATCCCTATATCACTCAAAAGCACGTTAGGCCTCCCAATGGCACTATCGACCAATTGGGTCCCAAAATAGATAAAAACGAGACATTCTCACTTATTAATCGAAAATACAAAAATAACAAAAAAGTTACACTAAAGACGTTATTTTGATCAAGAAAAAGCTCTTTAAGTACGTCGGAAAAGCCTAATTTGCCACATCGATTTGCGGCAGATCAATCTTCCACCTTTCTTTAATTAATATTAGGTTATCACATAGGATTTTTTTTTATCATGGTCTTCAATTTTATAAAAAAAAAAATTAAAAGTTCTATCAAGTGTATTTATGTGAAAATTGTGTTTTTTATAATATAGAATATATTTAAAAATAGCCTATAATAAATAATAAAATGTTTAATTTAAATCTAATAAAATGTGCGTATTAAAACTAAAATATAAATATTATACTAAAATAAAATTTTAATTTAATGATAATATTTATATTTTATTTATATGAATAGTACAAATTCAAATCCAACTACATAATATATATTAAATTTTGAATAATTAATTATATATTTTCTTTCCCATAATTAAAATATAAATCACATTCATAACATTACAAATATGTTATCTTTTAAAAATTTAGGTACGTTTTTAAAGTTTGTTTATATATTTTAAAAATTATGATGCTAAAATAAAATTAGAAAAAAATGTTAAATTGTAATGAGAATTTTTAAAACTATCTTTTGAAGATAATTTCGTTAATTAATTGGGTAACTATAATGTTCACAAAACGAAGGTTAGTATACAACATGAATATAATTAACAACATTTATTTCAAGTTTAAAAAAGAAAAATCAAACATAAGCAAGGTTTTGCCTTTCTTTGCCTAAAAGAAAAAAAAATCCCCTCAAATAATTCCCTGTCAAAACCCTTTATGGGTTCAAAACCATATCATATAAGACTGCTAACATCCTAGTTCTGTTGATCATAATCTGTGGTTCTTCTGAATCAAAACCCTGTTTCCTGCATTGTCTTAAGATGGTTATATAACAAAGTGCTTTTCCCTGTCTGCCCCAAATGAAACAGAACGTTCCGGCTGCCAATACAACATTTGCATCACCTGTTTGTATCCCCTTAAAACCCACATTTTAGGTGGAACAACAAGCATTCTTGGTTCCATTATCTTGCAGATTGGAGACTTTAATGGTGGTTCCATGAGGAACACCAGTGGAGGAACCCGCTTCTTGTGCTGCCAATGCTTTTTTTCTTACTATCTGATAAATATCCAACAAGATTGTCTGAAATGCCTTCTCGACATTGAAAGCTTCTAGTGCGGATGTTTCGAGGAATGAAAGACCTTCTTTCTCGGCCAAGCCTTCAGCATCTTCCATTGAAACCGCTCGAAGATGGTTGAGATCGGACTTATTTCCGGCCATCATAATGACGATGTTTGAATCAGCATGGTCTCTTAGTTCACGTAACCATCTTAGGACATTGTCGAAGGTTTGCCTTTTAGTTACATCGTAAACCAACAATGCCCCAGCTGCACCTCTATAGTAAGCACTTGTAATGGCTCGATACCTCTCTTGACCAGCCGTATCCCATATTTGGGCCTTAATTGTCTTCCCTTCTACCTGAAATGCAACCAACAAGTCTTAAGCTTGGTCTTCATTTTACTTGAATTATTCATATCCAACATCAATATCCGAAGAACGTAAAAAGGCTGGGAAGGCCTCGCTACCTCCAAATTCTTCAAATTTTGATTTTAACCCCTAAAATAATTATATAAAATAGGGTAAATTATGTTGGACACAAAGTTTTTTAATTTGACTTTCTTTTGTCAGTTACTCACTAAAGTTTTTTTTATAGTTTGTTTTACAATTTATGTTTGTAGTTCCTAATAATGTCACCTTTAAACTTCAAACCTTCTTCCTTTAAAATGTAATATACTTAACATCAAATATATTATTTTATAAAATTTATAATTTTATAGGATAAATTTCGTAACTTACTTTTTGTTTAAATCTCATTAATTTTAATATTTTAATATCTTAACGCCTTCCCAATCAATTAAATAAATATATTATTAATTTTGAAAAACAAATATATTATTATTTTTCATTCTATATTCCTAACAGCAAAAGGTTAAAATCATTATAGTGTCTAATTCAAAGTTTACATTTAAATTTTCTAATGCGTCTAACCTTACACCATGATTTAATAATAAAAGTTTATTTCGTATAAAATTTTATATACGCACTTACTAGAAATCTTATAATATGCATATGTCCGTAAAAATAATGTATTTAAAATTCATAGATATATTTACAAAAATATATAATAATTAATAAAATATGATTTGAAATTAATTTATAATAATATATAAAATAAGTACGATATTAAAATGTAAAAGAATAGATTAAATTGTGAGTAAAACGAAATTTAAATACAAAACATATAAAATTAAGAATACTAAATTAATACAATTGTTTATCATTGTTCTATCATCAATCCTATGTTGGTGTCGAGTTAATTTGTGACATTAACTTAATCAACAGATAATTAATAAAAAGCTCTATCACATGGGTATGCGTATCGAACGACATATTTAGAACATATATTTTTGTTTAAAATAGCTTACCACAAATTAATAAATACATTCGATGGAGGTAATAAAATGTATATAATAAAATTAAAATGTATAAATTTCTCGAATAAAATTTTGGTTTATTGGTAAATATAAAATTTTGCTAATCCAATAGACATGGGTTCAAATCCCATTATATGCATATTTTATTGATTTTTTAGATAAAAGACTAAAGTACCCTTATATAATATAATTTATTTTAATACTGAACTGTGAAGGGGTATTAAAATATTTTCCCTATCTAAATTGGAAAACGATTGATGGGTGACACTAACTCAATAAATAGATTTATAAATAGTATGTATAAATATACAATTGATGATTGTAATAAATTATACGTATTGAAATAAAAACGTATAAAATATATTAAAAGTTAAAGGATTAAATTTGTTATTATGTTTCATATAAAAGAAACATCAAAATAAGCATTTAATGGCACAATTGTAACGGAAAGTTAGACTTGTTAGATGTAGAAGGATTAATTTGGCTATTGTTTGTCAAATTTTTAGGCAAAAATACAAGATAAAATATAGAAATTGTTGTGATACTTTTACTTGGGAAAGATATATTATGTATATATCATATGTATATAGTATACAGAAAGCTAACCTGAAGAGTCCTAGTTGCAAATTCGACACCAATGGTTGATTTCGATTCCAAAAAAAATTCATTTCTCGTAAATCTTGAAAGAATATTTGATTTTCCTACACCCGAATCTCCGATCAACACAATCTTAAATAAATAATTGTATTCATGATCCACTTTATATGCCATTATTAAGTGTCTTTTACCCTATCCAAAACCTGTTAATCAAATAATAAATTGGCTTAACAAATTGTTTCCATGAATTTCTTCATATCCAAGAAATCAGAAAACCCAATTGTAAGAACATATTTATTTCCAATGGAAATGTAGCGTAAACCAAATGCGTTATGGTTTTTTTTTTCTTGAGAAACAAACAAGGTTGTGAAAGAAGAGAAGAAACTAACCATTAATTGATGATGGGCTAATATCTGCTTACTGATCGAAAGTGGAGATTACCAAAACTCAGAGATTTGGTGTTTGTTTTGAGAGAATTTCCTGAAGAGAAGGAGAGGAGAAAGGAAAGCATTCCTTTTCCATAACCAAAGAGAGAAAACAGAACGTACAAAAAGGCACTTAAAACGGTGTTTAAGTAGGATCTATACAATTAAATTCGGTCATTGAATTTTCTAAAATACAAGAGTAAGAAGCTAAGGAGTAACTGTTTTCCTTATGTAGACTCTTTCTCGATAAGGTCTTTAATTGCCCAGGTTTCTACAATTAAAGATGATCGTGGATTTGGATTCGTGACATTTTACGGTTAAAGATCATTATTATCTTTATGCTGCAGCTGCCCATCTTAATCGTTATTTTTTTTTAGCATAATTCTTTTTTTGACTTTTCAACTTTACAAAAAAAATCATTTCAACATTTACTTTAATTTTTTGTCTCTTTAATTCCTTCAATTTGTATTATTTGTCAAATCATCCCCAAATAGATGAAAAAATTAATATTGATTAACTTTGATGATGTGACATACATGTGAATTGTTATGTGTATTCCATGTTAGCAATTAATTATTTTTTAAATATAAAAATATTTTTTTATAATTTTTATAATTTGAAAGTATTTTTTAGTTTTTAAATTTTTTAAAAAGTTAATAAATTGCTTGCGTGATATCCACGTAACAATCCAATGTATGTTACGTCAGCAAAGGTAACAACATTAACTTTTCCATTCATTTTGAGGCGAGTTAACAAACAATGCAAGTTTAAGGGCTAATTTGATAGTAATTAATTATTCATGAAGGAAGGTGTAATGACTACCATTAGATAAAATAGGTTCATATGAGAGAACGAACATATGAAAAAAAAATTAAGGATATCTTATGATGGTAACACACTTACAAAGTCATTGGTTAAGAAGTTGATTAGCAGTTTCGTGATAGTATATAATAATGAAGAGTTCAATCATGATACTTTAGTGGAATGACTTCATGACTAAATAATACTGTAACGAATATCCTATTAGGGTAATACAATTACAAAGTCACTGGCTGAGAAGTTGATAAGTAGTTTTGTGATAGGGTATAATCATGGAGAGCTCAATCATGATACTTTAGTGAAATGACTTCATGACTAAATACTGTTATAATGAATAGGCAAAAAGTTGAAACTTAATTACAAATTATTTGAGCGTTAATTATATATGTTCAATCAATCCCTCTACTAGCTCGAGATAAACGGAAACAAATTACATGTAGAACCAATAACAAGAAATGAATGAAAACAATAAAGTAAGAAAACTAGATCTTATGTGTCACTATCCGCAGTGAATGCGTTTTCTCGCTAAGTATAGAAGATAACTTAGAAATTAATTTAAATTTTTTGAATTGTTATTTAATTAACTGTAATTAGATAACTGAAGTTGGAAGAATGAATTAAATTAATCAATCATTATTTATTTATTGAATAAGACAAGTAAATATATTTTCTCATAGAGTCTATTACGGTAAAGTTGTTATGACCTTAATAGAAATTAAAATGAATAGAGAAAATAATTTAATTTGATAGAGAAATTAATTTAGTTAACTTAATTAATTGATTAAATAAATAATATTTGGGAAATAGAAATTTAATATTGGAAGGCCTGATAGGGCCAAATAACAGGCAAGAGGCAGCAACCCTAGTATATCTCTAAGGGTGCCACCACCTCTCACTTCTACTTAGAATAGAAATTGTATTTTCTATTTAAATATTATTATTTAATCAAGCCTTGTTCGAACAAAACTCTGATATTATTTCTCTATAAACAGGAACTATGTGTTAAGTAATTTACCACACTTCACATAAGCCGTTATTTTTCAAAAAATAGTGGTAATTTATTTTGAAGAATAAATTTCATTTTCTGAGAAAAACGCATAGTTTCTGCTTAGAGAGAGAATTGACTTTTCTATTGAAAGTTAAATAAAAGTTTTTAATCTATGATTTGGTTCAAGTTGTTCAAACTCACACTCGAGGCAATTCATGGTTCAAGAATAGCGAAGAAGGTCATTCGGTAGAAAGTCGAGATCGACTTTAGACCGCATTGTACAAAGCATATGTATTTCAGTTAAGTTTATTCCTATAAATATCACAATGGCTCAATTTCAAATTTCAAAGAAAAAAATTTAAACTTCTGTTGTGCCTATTGGCACTATTTTCTAAACTGATTTTTTCAACAATTGGTATCAGAGTCAGGTTGTGTTATGTTTATAATATAAGCAAATACTGAATTTTCTCTATTTCTCTCATTGTCTAATTAAATTGAGATAAGATGTGTCATTCTTTAAGTTATATTCATGTTCAAAAATGATGTATGTGTATGGATGTATGATTTATTTTATATGATATTTTATAAATTTTGGGTTTGTAATTAGATTGTGTACTATCATCTCCACACAAGTTTTATTATAATTATTTATTTGCTGTAAAATTAAAAAATTCATGTGAATAGGGATCGTACTAGGAACTTTTGTAACTTAAAAATTTGGTGAACAAGAGAAACTAGGCGATTGTCAACATGATTAGAACTAAACGATACGACGCGAACCCAACAGTGTTGGATCTAGTGCCCTAAGTGTAGTATTTTTTTTATCTATATACATTTGTATTTTTTAAACAAATTGGTTTAATAAAAATATTCATTAATTACATTAATACCCTTTGTATGTTGCCTTTAATGGTTTTGCACACAAAGAAAAATGAAAGAAAATATTGGCTTACTGGTTATCTAACGTTTAACTAATACTAAGCGGTATTACGTGGTCGGATCATGATACGGAAAGACAACTTGTATTAGTAGTTGAACCTAAACATGTTCTTAGTCTAGTCACAAATGAGCAAATCGGTTGAAAGCCTAATATGTCGTCTATCAAGTCCAATTGGGGAGATATTTTTTCTTGAACATCGAAGTCAATGACTCCTAGAAGCTTGACTGCCTTTGAACGTGCAAACTTCTAGAGTGTAATTCCTGCAACCAAATAGAAGAGTTAGGTGGTTTTCACAAGTATACATGTTAGGTTGTAATATATTTTGTAAAACAAAGTATGAAAGTACTTCGAGGATCATACCTAAGGGAGACGAGTACTAAATTAATAATACTTTCAATGTTAATAGATCTAATAATATTCTAATTAAATTATACTAAGATAAGACATAAAGTGAAGAAAAAATATTTTATAAGAAAATTAATAAATTGCATAAAAAGGAAAACGAAAAACTAATTTGTTGAATCGATCAATTCTAAGGATGGAAGACAAACTCGCTTCGGTGGTCACAACTCATTCCTATTTTGGGTTCTAATCAATCAACTAGTTGTTAACCTAACAAGATCTCTTCATCTTCCACTAAACTAATGAGTCAGCAAGAACTATTTATCACTCAACCTCACAGTCCAAACCCGATTGGGTAAGTGGTTTACGGATAACCAATACCAATTTTGGGTTCATTCCCACCTAAATGACTTTCTAAGGTTGTCAGGCCTAGGGTTTAAGTTCTTCCTATCCCAAATAGTTGGTCCGCTAAGAAATCTTACATAAAAATTAATTACTCCCAGATCCACTCGCTAATCCCCCATAAGAGGATTAGTTTCTCATGGATCCCATAAACAACATAAACTTGATAAAATAAATAAACATGAAAAATAAATAAAGAGTAAGAGTTTAAGAGAAATATTAATTTGTATTAAAAATTGAAAGTGCAGAAGTCCACAATAATTTGACAAATCCACAAGTTAGATTCTCTGAAGAACACAAATGAAAATAAAACTGAATTACAAATAGGAATCCTAAATACAAAAGACTAAAAACTGAAAACTAAATGAAATTTGCAACCTAAACTAGAATAAAAGCTTAAAGCTACAGAAAAGATGTTTATGAAGTGTTTAATGAAGCCTATTTATAGAATTGGGGTTAGTCATCGTCCATTGACCTAAATTAGTTAAATTTTCCTTGTTAAAGTTTTTTGGACGGTCCAAAACACCCTCAGTTAATTAATTCTC
This sequence comes from Gossypium raimondii, assembly GCF_025698545.1. NCBI lineage: Eukaryota > Viridiplantae > Streptophyta > Magnoliopsida > Malvales > Malvaceae > Gossypium > Gossypium raimondii. The sequence goes on along the minus strand of NC_068568.1, from coordinate 39,694,280 downwards.
CACATTAGGTCGGTGTCATGACATCCTCTAGTTTATGTCGCAACATCAATAGTAGTTTACAATCTCGGCTTTGGCTTCAGGGCTATATCGTGACACCCTTTTGCTATGTGGCAACACTGAAGGCAGATTACTCCTTTGGATGCTCTACTCACTATGTTGTGACATCACCACTCCGTGTTGAAACATTACTGCTAATATCGAGTTCATATGCCTCCAAATGATGTCATGCACACTCACCAAATACGTTAGCCTTCCGTTAGGGCTATTTTGGCCCCTAAGGTTATATAAATAGCTAAAATTACACTTCTTATTATCTGGGAACTAAAAGTGAAAAATTAAGTAAAAAATAACAACTTGCTTTTATACAAGCTCCTTTAGTAAAAAAAAAAGGGTTTAATATGCTATAAAATATTGTGGTAGATCAAACTCCCCCACATTTAAGTCATTGTTTGTCCTCAAGCAAGGAAAAAAAACTAAAACTAAAAGATGACTATTGAGCAAAAATGATACAAGGACGAGTTTTGGAACACAAGACTAGGAACAATCATACATATATGTAATTCTGGCATGATATATAAATGACTTACCATTCTAAATTTCAAACCCTTGAGTTCAGTATATTACAAAGTATACAAGCAATAAGGTCCTCAAATATATTAATCCATCGATAAATCTTACAGGTGATGTGAACTCAGTTACGAGGTTGAAATTAGATTCACGATTTTATGTTCTAATGATGTGATCTCGAATCCTTTAATTGTGCCCGGACCAAAACTATCAATTGGGTCTAAAAAATGTGATTAAACCAAAGAAGCCCAAAAAGGCATTTGTGGGCTCTTAAGGCCCAAAACTGGACATCTTGACTAATTTATTTTACTCCACATCTTTTTATTTATTTATGTTTTATTTTTACAGCAATTTAATATGTCTTTATGTCTTGTGTTATTACATATTTAATATGTTTGTTAATTATGTCCTAGTTTATTACATCTTTTAAATGTGTCTTAAGTATGTTTAATGTGTTTTAAAAGTAAGTTGAATTTTGTCTAAATCTACTATAGCTTTATTTTTGCATTTAGTGTGTCCAAATGTATGTGTTAATTTGTCCTAGGATAATCCAATGGCCAACCATCTACTTAAAGCTTCAAGGGCTATTCAAAATTACCAAAGCATCAAGTCCGTTCACATTTAAAATAGTTTAGTTTAGCATGAAAAGGTTACTATTCAGTCAAGAGTTGACTTAATTGCACCATTTAAGTTGGAAGTTGAATGAGTCCATGGAGAAGTCTTCTAAAAGAAGACTTTTGAGCCTTCCGATGCACCATTAAAGGCCACCATCCATCATGGAGGTTGATTGTTTCCATTGGAGTTTGCTTAAACCTTAAGCATGCATGAAAAAAATTAATGAAGGTCTTTTGGTTGTTCGGTTGAAGTAAAATTTTTAATGCATTTTAGAACATTCTATTGTTTACATTTATTGCTGAATTTTGGCTATTAAGCTACCTAGTTGAGTCCTATAAATAGTTTAGTTTTAAGCCATGTAAAGGTTAGACCATTTGGTTATAAAACCTATATTTGAGTTAATTTTCTTTACTTTTCAAGAACTACTGAACTTATCAATAATATCATTTTTCTGGCGTTCACTAAATCAATCTTATCACTTTCACAAGTGTGGCGATCAAAACCTTATACCTCTGGTTCCTATCTCATTATAGATAGTGGGTCAAGGTCTTTACCATTTTTCCAAACTTTCGAGTGTTAAACAACAATATGGAAAATGGGTCATGTTGTCATATAGCATCTGTTCATTTTTGGTTCATTTATATTCGTGAGTTATATCCAATTTACCCTTTTTTTTATTTTTACTCATATTTCTACCATTATTCGTGCAAGTACCTATTCAGATGATCGGGAACATAAAATTGTGAATCGAGTTTCAACCTCGTAACTAAGTTCACGTCAGTTGGTATTAGAACTTCAAAATTCTAAATTAGGTACATACGTTATCCCGGGTTTCTCGAAAAAAATTCAAGAAAACATTTTTGTGAAGAAAAAAAGTAAAGAAAAAATAAAGGAAAAGGAAAAGAACGAGTATAAACTAAAAATAAAATGCTAGGAACCCTCTTATAGAAAATTTATTTGTATCATACTCTGGAGCCTATTTTATGCTTGTTTGTGAAATTTGGCAGTGACACATTTTTTTCGAACCTAAAAATTCTTATTTTACCCTTATACCTGAAACAACCTTAAATCAAATTCTCATTTTACCCTTATACCCAAACAACCCTAAATCACCTTTTTTTTCCATTTTACATCTTTTGTGACAACAAAGTTCTTTTTGAAAAAAAAACTCAAAATACCCCTAAACACCTTTTTAAGCATGTTTCTACCCTTTTGCTACAACATCTTTGAAATTCATGATTGTGTTTCAATAGTTCTATTTAAAACTGAGACAATAACTTTTGAGAGGTAAAAGGCGTGAGTAAGTGAGATTATTCGAGTGGGAAAAAGCCTAATCTATGTGTAAATATGAGTGGAGTGACTTTTCTTTCTGAGTGACTTGTGAGGTTTTTGTATTTGGTAAGATACTTTTCTAACTTTAAATCAAACCTTTTATTAATCTTTTCTATTTTAAAGAAAACATGTCTCAAAGTCTTGATAGAAACAAAGGTGGTGGAGCACCAAATTGAACCAGAGGTATAAGGTTTTGATTGTCACACTAGTGAAAGTGATAAGATCAATTTAGTGAACGCCACAAGAATGAGATTCTTGGCAAGTTTGGTAGTTATTGAATAAAAAAGAGAATTAACTAAAATATAGGTTTTATAGCAAAATGTTCTAACCTTTACATGGCTTCAAACCAAACTATTTATAGAACTCAATTAGGTAGCTTAATAGCCAAAATTCGGCCATAAATGTGAACACTAGAATGTTCTAAAATGCATTAAAAACTTCACTTCAATCGAATAGCCAAAAGACCTTCATTCATATGTTTCATGCATGCTTAAGGGTTAAGCAAACTCCAAAAGACACAATCAGACCCCATGATGGACGGTGGCCTTTAATGACTGAAGCGTAAATATGCTTTAATACACTGTTTCATTCAATGGTTTTTTACAAAGTTTCATGTTGGCAAACTCTAGACATAGATGGATGTATAACATGTTCATTAAATTAATCTAATTCTGACAAGGTTAGGTTAATGAGATTAAAATTGAATGATATGAGCAAGTGTGTGATCGAATACTTGTAACAGCCTTTAGACATAGAGCAATGTTCATACGAAAAGAAAATGAAATAGTGCAGGGTACCGTGCTAGAGGCCTACAGACATGTATCGCTTAAGGCAAGGTAACTTGACGTCTTGTTCTGGAAAGAAGCAGACCATTTTAGAACTCTTCTGAGTAGTAGATTGAGTATGGTTTTGTCGAGGCATTACTATCAGTAAGGGCAGATTCTTAGTAATCCCGACCTTCCAAATCAACATTGTAGACCCTCTATCCTTTACCTTAGTATCTTTTCCATAGCATTTTTATTTGTTTACTTGTTCGTTTGCATATTATTCATGTAATTATTCTTGAATTTGCCATTGTATTCTTACTCTTGTCTTGTCATAGCATTTTCCATTATTTATCAGTTACACATATTGCACACATCATTATTCCTTCAAATTACCACTGCATTATTATCATTATTTTTGTCATAACATTAATCATACTCATCATAATAACTCAACCATTTTATACCTAATCGGTCATTGTGGAGACGATCTCACTTATCACTTTATTACTTAATTCGATATGTATACTTGCACAATTCATATATCATTTCACAGGACAGAATGACACTGTGATTGCGCCTACTTCTGAATGTAAAAATCGAGAGGTTGGGGATGATGCAGTGTCCTAAGCCATGTTGGGAGTCTTTGAAAAGGTTTTCGATATTATGGTTGAGAGGACTAAGATGGAGGAAGACCGTAAATGCTTAGAGTGTAAGGAAAAAAATTCTGAATTTGGGAGAGTCTGGTTACACTGATCAAAATTTGTGACCTTTAAAGCGGGTCAGAGAAGTCAGACCTTAACGGAATATTATAGTGGTTATTACTAGAGGAACTGTTGGATCAACTAGGGTTTCGATTTATAGAAACTGAGATAAGTGCCATTCGGGGGAATACTGGGAAAATATATTCCTTGCCAGGTAAATCAGATACAACTCCAATAGAGAATTAGAGGGTTAGTGAGTTTCCTCCAAAGGGTCCGATCAGAATTGAGATTAGACAACTAGCATTGGTTTACGCAGCTAGGCGTCACAAGGACCAAGGCATATCTGACGTTAATGTAGGAACATTTCCTAAATTGTACTTCGCCTTGATTAATTATGACTTCACTTGTTTGTCCAGTGTTAGTAGAGTTTCTATTAAATTTGGAGTCAGGGTAGAGGAATTCGATAGTAAAATTTCTGTAATTAAATCCTCAAAAGAAGTCTGTTTGGAATTAAGGAGAAGCAATGTTTGGAATTGAATTGTAAATCAGAGTTGCGCAGTGAAAGCGTAGTAGGCCGATTCGAAGGAAAGGGGTAATAGATTCTATGGCTAAGAAAATTTCGAGGACTAAATTTCTTTAAGGATGGGAGAATTGTAACATCTCAAAATTCGAGGTTTAGTAGAATCAAGTTTGTGAACCGATAGAGAATGATCATGCCTTAATTTTTGAGATTAGCTGGAACACCCCTACCCCGTCTCTATTATCGGATTAGGGTTACGAAGTATTACCGAGCAAAACAGAACACTTAACTTCAAAATAGAAACAATTATACGAATTAAATGCTAACAAATAATAATTGAATCTAATCATGACAAAAATACACTTATAGGCCTTAAATTGAGCCTACGGGGCCCTAAAAATAGTTTGGGAACAATCTAGGATCAAATCGAAACAAATCAAAATTTTTTGAAAAAACTTAAAAATTTTTGAAATAGGGGTCACAGGTCATGTGCCCAGGCCGTGTGACATAGCCTAGACCGTGTGAACATTCAAAGTCTGGACACGACCATGTCCTAGCCTATGTGTTCGATCGTGTGCCAAACTGTGTGTGTATTCGATATTGGGTCACACGGTTGTGTGCCAAACCGTGTTACATACTAACTTAGGACACACGGCAGTATCGCAGGCCGTATCTCAGACCGTGTGAAACTGCACCTAAAACAATAATGGCACACGACCGTGTGGGGTGGTCGTGTGCTGCACTTTTAACCCCTAAATCAAGCCAATTCAAGTATCATTTCTTGCACAAAAATTCATACCATAACTAGCCGATTTCACATGGCTAAAAGCACATTAAAAACACCAAATACATGCAAAATATTCATCCATCCTATGTCTAACCAATATGCCATCAAAAGGCACCTCAATTCACACATCAATTCAGTACAAGAAAAAAGTTACAGTTCCACACCTTAAACACATAAAATTTATACCCAAAAGACTATTTCATACCACACCACCATAGCTTATTGCTTTAAAAGCATAACCAAAATGACCATAATTATATAAGTTTAAATATTTACAAGCCAAACCAAACCATATATATACAAGTAGATACAAGCAAGACCAAAACACACTATATTAACAAACTAGTCTAAAGCACCTATTACATGCCATTTATAACCTTGTACCAAGGTACCAAAATCTACCAAATTGATGGAGGGATAGTCTGATCCTGCTCTGATGATATTCCAACCATTCAATCTTCCCGATGACCAATAGAACAATAAACAACTAACATAAGTAGTTAGCTTAGTAAGCTTATATAATGAACTTAAACTTACCGAATATGTTATATTTTAACCATTCAAGCATGGATTCAATCATTAAATCAAGTGCATACATTTCAATAATATACACATAACTCCACAAGGTTAGTAAGTGTATAATGAGCATATAAATTCACACAATTCATGAAATAGTCTTTCATTTTAAATTATGCACAAATTATATTAAATCAATCCAAAAATTTTAAACTTGAAAAATAACTAGTAGCTAAATCGTATAATTCACTTTCTCACATATAGATCACTTAACCAACTAAAACCAATCATGCTTTACAACTTTTAATACATAAGCAATTTATGCTTTAAAATTTAAACATATCAATATTATTTATTTACTCACCTATTCAACCCAATTAACTTACATCATATCATAATACATATATTATATAACTCTAATAGCCGAACCTTATGACCAAAGATCATGGGACTCTAAAATCCAATCAATCAATCCTTTTAACCATTTTAAAATTTGTACCAAGCTATCATACATCAATAAAATATTGCATGCTTTATAAACCCATTATTCGAGCCTATTTACTATCATATTCATACCATTCAAATATTTATAATATATTCAATCTTATATCATTACATCATATTTATTAAGCTTATGTCAAATCATCCATTGCATATATTTATTTCATTAGCAACATCTAGTCATGCTATTTTATAAACTATGCACATATGCATACTTAGTCATAACAATCCATATCTTTAACTAATTATCAAACATATCATTTTATAAGATATATATATACATGCATAGCACTCTAAAACAAAGTCATTTCTAAATTCAAATACCAAATCATGGCTAACCCAATTCATTAACTAATTTATAAAAACAACAATTTGTATGTTATGCATATGCGTACATTTACTTAGGTTAAGCTTTTCACACACCTTATTAGGCATACAAATAAAAAAAATAAGTAAGCTTCATTATACAACCAAATACATTTGTAAACATTACCAACCTATGTGCATTACACCATAGCCACATTAAACAATTTTTTTAACATAAGCAACAATTTTAAATACACCAATTCGCATGCTAATTATCATGCCCCAACACATAAACACAACAAATCAGTTATCCCTATATTCGGTCATTAAATTTAGCCTCAAATGATCAAACCAAACTATTTTAGAACATGTAGTTAATTACCATTTCAAATTGTACCCAAATAACCATTACACCATCAATGATATACTCATCTTTCTGTCATCTTACCTATTTATTCATAACAAATCATGTCATCATATAACACACAAAATAACCACATATCATACTTCCAAAATAAGTGCAAGTCATACCACATACACACAGGCCATAATATTATAATCAAGCCATTTTCGCATGGCTATATATATGTATACAAATTCATAATCAAACATATTTAATCTAGCCTATACATGCCATATGTTCAAAGTTTAAAACTTCAAAAGTACCGAATGATAGTTGATAGTGTGATGATGATCCTTGACGATCCCCGAGCTCGTAACTAGCTTCCAAAATCTATAAAACATCAATCGAACACACACAGAGTAAGCTTGGATAGCTTAGTGAGTCATAAGAAAATAAATCATCAAATGAACATTAGCACTATAATTTCAACTTGGCCGAATATAAACTATCTCATGTACACATAAATCACTCTTTTAACATGCATATTTATATAATCATCTGAAGTACTATACTTACCTTATTTTCATTAACATTTAACTTCTCACATACTTGAACCATTTACCTCGATTTCACATTCGACCTTAACTCGACATTGCCCGTTGAACCATTTAGAATTATTAAGAATATTCAGATAGCTCCACAATTCATACAATGCCATCGTCCCAGACGTGGTCTTACATATAAGCAAATATCGATGCCACTATCCCAGACAAGGTCTTACACGAAGTCATATACGATGCTAGTGTCCCAAACATAGTTTTACACGTAGATCTTAAGTCGATGCCAACGCCCGATACGTGCTCTTACATGAAAATCTCAAGTCGATGCCAACATCCCAGACATGGTCTTACACGAAATCACATACCGAAATTCTAAGGTTCGTACGGGGCTTTCAGACGTCATAATTCAGTCGATTTATACTCATAACAACTCATTCGATGCTAAATTCAATTCGAAAATGTAGTTATACATACATACAATTCAATTCGGCTATGTACAAAATAAATTCATACAATTTAACATCATTTATTCACTTACAAACTTACCTTGGACCGAGACGAACGGATGGAATTGACTACTCGACCACTTTCGACTTCCCCCGATCTAATTCCATTTTCTTTTGTTCTTGATCTCAATCAAGCAAAATGAGTGCCGAACCTAGCTTTCTATTTCTTTTCTTTCTTTTTCTTTTGTAGTTTCGGCAATGGGAAAGATGAACATGCAAAAATTTTCATGTTTTATTTATTTATTATCATTTAATATTCATTTACCAAATTAATGAAATAATAATATAAAACACTTGAATCATGGACATAAATGTCCACTAGCCTTATAATGGCATAATAACCTTTTAATGACTTCCCATAAATCAAATCATAACATATTAACATATTAACATATTAACAATGAGAATGCCACTTTTACTTTTTATGTGATTTAACCCTTTCCGCAAATTAAGCACACAAACGGATAAATTAAATCACAGACATTTCACACATGTCAATTCACATACTATAAGCACGAAAAATAATATTAAAATATTTTTCTGACTTGGATTTGTGGTCCCGAAACCACTGTCCGACTAGGGTCTAAACCGGGCTGTTACATCCAGGACCAGCACCCAAAATCGTATAATCCCTAATGACATGTCATTTGTATCCTAAGTATTCTTTAGGTTCAAACGGGACTATTAAATTGTCCAACACCCGAAACAGCATATTATTATCAATTTAAATTATAAATATCATAGCATTAAATAAAATACATTTGAAACAACAATTAATAAGTTTAATACTCATGCGAACTTACCACAATTACAATGGTTGTTACAACAAATTTGAGAACTAGTTCGAGACTTTTGCTTTCCCCCGATTCAAATCTGGTTGATTCTTTTATTGATCTAAATAATAATTTCATTCAATTAAATCATTCAAATAGCTTAATATAGTTAATTCTACCTTATAACCCCTTTAATGTGAAATTACAAAATTACCACTAATATGTTAACTTTTATGCAATTTTGTCCCTAAACCCAAAACTTACAAATTAGCCACAATTATTAAAATTTCATGCTAGTTGATTTTCATAGGGTTCCCTAAAAGCCTATATTTATCACAATTTCACATTAATACCAATGAATTTTACACTTTTAACAAATTCATCCCTAAACCTTAAAATCACTAAAAATCACTTAACAAAACATGTCTATTTAACAACCAAATTTAATAATCTATCACTTCCACTAAAGATATTTTCTTATTTCTCAATTCTTTAACCTTGCGATCTAAAATTCGGATCGATTCTTCTCCGTATGTCATATTAGGCTTAATTTCAATCTCAGATGGAGAAATTAATGTGAGGGATCAGATCGATATCGTCGAAGCATAGATACGAGAAATACATTGTGAATCTTTTCTAGCTCAGATGGCAACAACAATCTGTAAGCAACCGGCCCGATACGCTCAATAATCTCATCCGACCCAATGAATCTTGGACTCAGTTTGCCTTTACGACCGAATCGAAGTATTTTTTTCCACGGTGAGACTTTCAAAAACACTTTATCCCCGATATGAAACTCAATATCTTTTCGTTTCAAATCTGCAGATGAATTTTTACGATCTGCCGCTGCTTTTAGACTATCGCGAATCACTTTCACTTTCTGTTTAGTCTCTTTGATCAAATCGACCCTGTGTATCTTATTCTCATTGAGCTCAATCCAATACAAAGGTGTTCGACATTTGCGACCTTACAAAGTTTCGTAAGGTGCCATTTTTATACTCGACTGAAAACTATTATTATACGCAAAATTCAATCAAAGGCAGATATTGTTCCCACGTACCTTCAAACTGAAGAATGCAACATCTCAACATATCCTCGAGTATCTGAATAATCCGCTCGAATTGACCATCCGTCTGTGGGTGAAAAGCAGTACTAAAGTATAGTTTCGTATCTAATGCATCTTGCAGTTTCTTTCAAAACCGCGATGTGAATCTCAGATCTCTATCCGAAACAATAGAGATAGGTACACCGTGCAATTTCACAACCTGAGAAATGTACAACTCAGCAAGCTTATCAAGCGAATAGTCTGTGCGTACTGGAATGAAATGAGCTGATTTAGTCAATCTGTCAACAACAACTCAGATTGCATCTTTCTTACTAGGTGACAAAGGCAAACCTGATACAAAATCCATCGTGATTATGTCCCATTTCCATTTGGGAATCATAATCGGCTAGAGTAACTCAGATGGTACCTGATGCTCAGTTTTAACTTGCTGACAGATTGGACATTTCAAAATAAATTCTGAGATATCCCGTTTCATACCAGGCCACCAATAAAGTCGTTTCAGATCATTGTAAATTTTTGCACTTCCTGAGTAAACAGATAACCGACTACTGTGAGCTTCATTTAAAATCATCTGAATTAAATCGTATTTTTTGAAACACAAATTCAGTCTTTGAACCTCAAACAACCCTCAGCATCAATTTGAAACTCTGAATCCGTATTCACATCATATTGAGTCTGTTTTGCTAACAATTCATTATCGACTTTTTGAGCTTCCCAAATTTGTTGTACAAATAATGGTCTCGCTTTCAATTCATTTACAATCGAGCCATCATCATTTGGAGTCAAATGCAAATTCCTTGCACGAAGAGCAAACAGAGATTTTTGATTCAAAGCATTAGCAACAACATTGGCTTTCCCTGGATGGTAGTCAATCACTAGCTCATAATCTTTTAACAACTCTAACCATCTTATCTATCATAGATTCAAATCTTTCTAAGTCATGAAATATTTTAAGCTTTTGTGATCAGAATAGATGTGACATTTCTCACCGAACAGATAGTGGCGCCAAATCTTCAATGCAAATATAATAGCTGCCAATTCTAGATCGTGCGTCGGATAATTCTTTTTGTACGGCTTTAACTGTCTCGAGGCATAAGCTATGACTTTGCCTTCTTGCATCAAAGACGCATCACTATAGATTACAAATTCTTTACCCGACTCTGGCTGAACTAGCACTAGAGCTTCTGTCAACAAAGATTTCAACTGATCAAAACTTTTCTGGCACTATTCTGACCACTCGTACTTAACATTTTTCTGAAGTAGTCTCATCATCGGGGTTGCAATCATAGAGAAACCTTTTACGGACCGTCTGTAATAACTGACGTGTCCCAGAAAACTTCAGACTTCAAAAACATTTCTCAAAGGCTTCCAATCTAATATTATTGAAATCTTGCTTGGATCAACCCGAATACTCGATGCTAATACAACATGTCCCAGAAAATTGACTTCTCGTAACCAGAACTCACAGTTACTGAACTTTGCATATAACTGCTTATCACGCAAAGTCTATAGTACTAATCTTAGATGTTCGGCATGCTCAAATTCATCAAGGGAATAAATCAGGATATCATCTATAAACACAACCACAAATCGATCCAAATACTGTCTGAAGATTTGATTCATTAGATACATAAAAGCAGCAGGTGCATTTGTAGGTCCGAAAGGCATAACCAGAAACTCATAGTGTCTATACCTTGTTCGGAAAGCAGTTTTCAGCACATCAAAGTCTTTTACCCGCAGCTGATAATAACCCAATCTCAAATCAATCTTTGAAAACATTGTAGTCCCTTTCAACTGATTCGAACAAATCATTAATTCATGGTAAAGGATACTTATCCTTTATAGTCACCTTATTGAGCTATCGGTAGCCGATGCACATTCTCATGGTTCCATCTTTCTTTTTAACGAACAAAACCGGTGCACCCCAAGGAGAAAAAAACGGTCGTGCGAAGCCTCTATCCGTCAATTCTTGCAACCGAGCTTTCAATTCTTTTAATTCAGTCGGTTCTATTCTGTATGGAGCTATCGAAATCGGAGTTGTCCCCGACACTAACTCAATACCAAACTCAACCTTTCGGATCAACGGCAAACCTGGTAACTCTTCAGGAAACACATCCGAATACTCACACATAACTGGTACTGATTCAATTTTCTTTTCGGTCACTTTCGAATCGAGTACATAGGAAAAGTAAGCTTCAAAACCCTTTCTCATATATTTTTGAGCTAACATCGAAGAAATCACTGCCGGTAAACCATTCAGATCATTAGACTCAATCCGAATTATTTCATCATTCAGGCAACACAAATAAATAGTCTTCCGTTTCCAGTTGACAATAGCATCATGCAATGTTAACCAATCCATGCCCAGAATTATATCAAATTCATCGAATGGAAACAACATCAAATCAGTTGGAAAACATGATTCTCGAATCATCAACGAGCAATTCTTACATACTTTATCAACCAAGACAAACCGGCCCAAGGGGTTCGATACTCTAATCAAAAATTCAGTAGACTCTACAGGCAAAGTCTTACTAGATACTAAAGTCTCACATACATAAGAATGTGTCGATCCAGGATCTATCAATGCAATAACACTAGTATCATAGAGAATGAAAGTACCAGTAATCACATCTGGAGACGAAATTTCTTCACGAGAGCGGATAGCATAAGCTCTGGAAGCACCGCGAGCGTCAGATCTAACATGCGTGTCTTTAGTTCCCCTCTGGCTACCACTCAAATTGCCCATGTTTCTAGGTTGTCTACCTCGAGCTGGCATGTTACTCGGTCTCGTAAGCTAACTCAAGGCATTCACGAATAAAGTGATCCATCGATCCATATTTAAAACAAGCCCGATCATTCAATTTACAATTGTTGGGATGTCATTTACCGCAATGTTTGCACTTAAGTTGGTTCGGTCGGATGTTACCAACACTAGCTACTGATGTAGCTCTCGAGCTCATAGGTGGTCTGTCTAGATCACGTCTAGAATAGCCCATAGTAGCCTTTGAATGGTTAAAGTCATCTCGAAATTTCTTTGATGCTGACTGAAATGACTTACTCGATGATCTTTTTCGTGAATCTCTAGTTTTAAATTCAGCCTTTCTTTTCTCTTTCCTGAGCTCTTCAGCTTTGCATGCTCGCTCGACTAGTACCACGAACTCTTTTATTTCAAAAATCCCGACTAATAGCCTAATATCTTCATTCGATCCGCCTTCGAATCTTTTACACATTATTGCTTCGGTTGATGCACATTCCCAAGCATATCTAATGAGTCTCACAAATTCTCGTTTCTATTTTGTAACTGTCATGGGACACTGTTTTAACTCGAGGAATTCTTTGCGTTTCTGATCAATAAATTTCTAACTGATATATTTCTTCCTAAATTTAGATTGAAAGAAATCCCAAGTAATTCGTTCTTTCAGAACAACAGAAGTTAGAGTTTTCCCCATTGATAGGTTGTATCTCTCAACAAAAAAACGACACATTTAACACATTCGTCAGGAGTACACGACATTTCATCAAACACTCGGATTGTGTTCTCGAGCCAAAACTCAGCTCTCTCAACATCGTCATCATTAATGGCCCTAAACTCTTCGACCCCATATTTTCAGATTTTATCGACCGGGGGCTTATTCATCAAAATCAAATTCATAACCGAAGGTACAACAGAAGTCTGAGGGGGATTAGGCAAGGGTGGAGGTTGTTAGCAGTCGAATTCGTTCGTACATACTCCATCAACCACTCGTTCATCATTTGGAAGAAGGCTTGTTTAGCCTCTCCCTCATGGCTACTCGAAATAGGTCTAGAATCAGATTGTACTACCCCTTGAACAAGAGCGGGTACGTTACTTTCCACATCATCTGCTACGACTCTATCGGGATCCATTTACTAAACGAAAATACATTTTCAAATGTCAGGAATCATCACACTATCGCAGTATAAGAATATGGCATGTATAGCTAGTCTCACATGTGCAATGTTAGTCCTAGAATCGACTAAATCGTAGCTCTGATACCAATCAAATGTAACACCCCTAGCCCGTATCTGTTGCCAAATTAAGGTTAGGGGGTATTACCGACAAAAACACAACTCAGAATAGTCTTTCATTTTGAATTATGCACAAATTATATTAACTCAATCTGAAACTTTTGCACATATAGATCACTTAACAATCTAAAAACCCATCATGCTTTACTACTTTTAATACATAAGCAATTTATGCTTTAAAATTTAAACTTATCAATATTATTTATTTAATCACCTATTCAACCCAATTAGTATACATTATATCATAATACGCATATTAAATAACTCTATTAGTCGAACCTTATGACCAAAGATCATGGCACTTTGAAATTCAATCAATCAATACTCTTTAACCTTTTTAAAATTTGTACCAAGCTATCATACATCAATAAAATATTGCATGCTTTATAAACCCATTATTCAAACCTATTTAGTTTCATATTCATACCATTCAAATATTTATAATATATTCAAGCTTATATCATTACATCATATTTACTAAGCTTATGTCAAATCATCCATTGCATATATTTATTTCATTAGCAACTTCTAGCCATGCTATTTTATAAACTATGCACATATGCATACTAAGTAATAACAATCCATATCTTTAACTAATTATCAAACATATCATTTTATAAGATATATATACATGCGCATAGCACTCTAAAACAAAGCCCTTTCTAAATTCAAATACCAAATCATGGCTAACCCAATTCATTAACTAGTTTATAAAAACAACAATTTGTATGTTATGCATATGCGTACATTTACTTAGGTTAAGCTTTTCACACACCTTATTAGGCATACAAATAAAAAAAATAAGTAAGCTTCATTATACAACCAAATACATTTGTAAACATTACCAACCTATGTGCATTACACCATAGCCACGTTAAACAATTTTTTTAACATAAGCAACAATTTTAAATACACCAATTCGCATGCTAATTATCATGTCCCAACATATAAATACAACAAATCAGTTATCCCTATATTCGGTCATTAAATTTAGCCTCAAATAATCAAACCAAACTATTTTAGAACATGTAGTTAATTACCATTTCAAATTGTACCCAAATAACCATTACACCATCAATGATATACTCACATTTCTGTCTTCTTACCTATTCATTCATAACGAATCATGTCATCATATAACACACAAAATAACCACATATTATACTTCCAAAATAAGTACAAATCATACCACATACACACAAGCCATAATATTATAATCAAGCCATTTTCGCATGGCTATATATATGTATACAAATTCATAACCAAACATATTTAATCTAGCCTATACATGCCATATGTTCAAAGTTTAAAACTTCAAAAGTACCGAATGATAGTCGATAGTGTGATGATGATCCTTGATGATCCTCGAGCTCGTAACTAGCTTCCAAAATCTATAAAACATCAATCGAACACACACACAGTAAGCTTGGATAGCTTAGTAAGTCATAAGCAAGTAAATCATCAAATGAACATTAGCATTATAATTTCAACTTGGCCGAATATAAACTATCTCATGTAAACCTAAATCACTCTTTTAACATGGATATTTATATCATCACCTCAAGTACTATAATTACCTTATTTTCATGAACATTTAACTTCTCACGTACCTGAACCATTTAGCTCGATTTCACATTCGATCTTAACTCGACATTGCCCGTTGAACCATTCGAAATTATTAAGAATATTAGGATAGCTCCACAGTTCTTACAATGCCATCGTCCCGAACGTGGTCTTACATATAATCAAATATCGATGCCACTGTCCCAGACAGGGTCTTACACGAAGTCATATACGATGCCAATGTCCCAGACATGGTCTTACACGTAAATCTCAGGTTGATGCCAACGTCCTAGATGCGGTCTTACACAAAATCACATACCGAAATCCCAGGGTCCGTATGGGGCTTTCGAACATCGTAATTCAATCGATTCATACTCGTAACAAATTATTCCATGCTAAATTCAATTCGGCAATGTAGTTATACATACATACAATTCAATTCGGCTATGTACAAAATAAATTCATACAATTTAACATCATTTATTCACTTACAACCTTACCTCGGACCGAGACGAACGGATGGAATCGACTACTCAACCACTTTCGACTTCCCCCGATCTAATTTTGTTTTCTTTTGTTCTTGATCTCAATCAAGCAAAATGAGTGTTGAACCTAGCTTGCTATTTTTTTCTTTCTTTTTCTTTTGTAGTTTCGACAATGGGAAAGATGAACATGCAAAAATTTTCATGTTTTATTTATTTTATTATCATTAATATTCATTTACCAAATTAACCTTAATGAAATAATAATATAAAACACTTGAATCATGGACATAAATGTCCACTAGCCTTATAATGGCATAATAACCTTTTAAGGACTTCCCATAAATCAAATCATAACAAATTAAAATATTAACAATGAGAATGCCACTTTTACTTTTTATGTGATTTAGCCCTTTTCGCAAATTAAGCACACAAACAGATAATTTAAGTCACGAAAATTTCACACATGTTAATTCACAAACTATAAGCATAGAAAATAATATTAAAATATTTTTTGACTTGGATTTGTGGTCCCGAAACCACTGTCCAACAAGGGTCTAAACCGGGCTGTTACATCCCCCAAAACCGTATAATCCCTAATGACATGTCATTTGTATCCTAAGTATTCTTTAGGTTCAAACGGGACTATTAAATCGTCCAACACCCAAAACAACATATTATTATCAATTTAAATTATACATAGCATAACATTAAATAAAATACATTTGAAACAAAAATTAATAATTTTAATACTCATGCGAACTTACCTCGATCACAATGGTTGTTACAACAAATTTGAGAACTAATTCGAAACTTTTGCTTTCCATCGATTCAAATCCGGCTGATTATTTTATTGATCAAAATAATAATTTCATTCAATTAATCATTCAAATAGCTTAATATAGTTAATTCTAGCTTATAACCCCTTTAATGTGAAATTACAAAATTACCCCTAATATTTTAACTTTTATGCAATTTAGTCCCTAAATCCAAAACTTACAAATTAGGATCAATTATTAAAATTTCCTGCTAGCTGATTTCCATAGGGTTCCCTAAAAGCCTATATTTATCACAATTTCACATTAATACCAATGAATTTTACTCGTTTAACAAATTCATCCCTAAACCTTAAAATCACTAAAAATCACTTAACAAAACATGTCTATTTAACAACCATATTTAATAATCTATTAATTAAATTCAAAACACATTCAAAATCAATCAGGGAAAGTCCCTAAAATTTTAAAAAAATTTACAAATTGACCCTGGAGATAGCTAGATTAAGCTAAAACGAGCTTAGAAACATAAAAATCACTAAAAACATGACAAAATAACATACCATGAAATGAAATCAAGCTTGGTCAAAACTCGCATCTCCCTTAACAGTGGCTATTTGGTTTTCAACCAAAAAAAGAAAAAGAAAAGAAAGGAAGATGGTGATATTATTTTATCATCTTTTAGTTTAATTTACCATTTTAACCTTTAAAATCATCAAATTTTACACAAACCAATCCGCCAACATCCACTAACTTAATATATGTATTATTACTCACTAAGTCCATTAATTTAAGATTCCATAGCCATTTGACTCATTTAACTAATAGAAATCAACTTATACACCTTTTTCAATTTAGTCATTTTTACCTAATTAACTATCCAAACCTTACAATTTCTTAACAAAAATTTAATACGACTCTAATAAGAACTCCTAGATGTTAAATAAATACTAAAGTACTAACTCGTTTGTCAAAATTATGGTCATGAAACTGTTATTTCTGACCCCACTAAAAATTGGTTGTTACATTATCTGTGCATTTTTAGGGAATAAATGAGGTATTGGTTTGTTGGTTAAGTGTTAGTGAAACTTCCTTTAAACCCAAGTTCAAATCCCTTCCCTCGCACTATTTTTATTATTTTGCAAAATTTTCTTCAAACTCAAGTATGCGACACACCTTATTTTTAAAATAATTATTTCAAAAAAAATAAGAAAATAACCTAGTGGTTAATTCATAAATGGAAAAGCATGGAAAGTAGACTAAGGCCCCATGTTTGAATCTTTTCCCTTGCAACATAATTAAATTTTGCAAAATCCCTTGTTTTCTTTTATGTGTGTGTCGTCCATACCCTCTTAGACCTAGGTATAAATATTATTTTTAGAAAAAAAATTAGCATTTAGTCTCATTCTTCCCACCCTAGTCGTCCCTTTTCTTCTCATCTTCTTTTTTCTTTCGATTTTTTTCCTTTCTTCCTTGTTGCCATCGCCCATAATTTTTGATCTACTATCTTTTTCTTTTTTTTTCTTTCCACAAGATCTTGCACCATCTTCCCCTGCATCTTGCTGCCATTTTTCCCTTAATTTTCCAACCCCAAATATAAAATTTTGGATCTCCAAGATCGATCCCCATTGCTGCCAAGAAGTGCCATTGTCGACCCTACCACCTAGTTTGTGGAAAATCGATCTTAATCAATCGGCAATTAAGATCTGACAATTCAGAAAGCGTGTTAACTTAAACACCCCAAACCAACAGTGAAGTTGAAAGATGTTTACGCGTACAATTCGCATGAATTTAGTGTTAATTTTAAAGCTTATTAGAGAAAGCTTATTAGCGAAAGAGCATAAAATAAGGTGTGGGTCCTAACTCAAGAACTCGATTGATATTAATGATTTTATTGATAAAATTCATGATTTAATTTGTTGATTAGGCTTGGCTAAATAGCTAAGTAATTAAAATTGTAAATGGCTGAACCAGGTATGTTTCAAGCTATAATTATTTGACATGTTAGAAAAGTTGCTAAATTGACTGAATGATTGCATGTTTGATATTGTTGTGAATGGTTAGTTAATGTGATGTATGATTGTTTGTTTGTATAGCACAATTTTGAATGAAAATAAGGTTTATGCATGATAGATTGGAATGAGTAATTATTATGTAATGTTTGAAAGACTATCATACATGCACACAAAATATTTTGTAAGTACACATGAAATTGTGATTTGCTAAATGATACCACCTTGATGGTAAATTGAAAGTTGGATCAATGATCCTATTCACTGAAAGTATTTGATAATATGTTGAACATGCCAATAAATTGTGAAAGTATTGAATTATGACTATTTATAAGATTGTATGACATATTGCATGTGCATTGGGGTGGGTTATTATTGTGGTTGACGGAGGAGTTCCATGGAGTAATGATGGCTTATTAAGTCTACATTTATTTGTAGTCAATACACTGCACCTAGAGTACTGAGGAGATTCGCGATTTTATCGCATTATTTTTTATTCGGTAGATTTTTTGCATTTATGATTATTCGGTGGTTTTTGAAGTTGAAAGGTGTGAGAGAGTTTTAGATTTATAAAAGGCTTAAAAATATGTTAAGAGTGTTTTAGTTTTTAAAGGATTTATGTTTTCTGTTAAAAAATCAGTTAAAATAAGAGTTAAAATTGACGAGTAGTGCAATAGGTTGGGTCGAACCTTTAGAAAATTGTAGCGATGTCGTGACATAGGGGTCCTGTGTCATAACACCCTTGGCAAACTAATGATGTCCTGGCACACCTTTAAATTTTTGGATTGGACGCTACTTTCTTCGTTGTTGCGACATAGGGGTACCTGTGTTGCAATACTGACTTAGTTTCGGCCCTTCTTCTTGAATTTCAAAGTGTTTGGAGTGAATATGAACAATTTATAAACAACTCAATTGAAATCAAGCTGTAATCTACCTGTACCATTGCATAAGTTTATTAAAATACAATAATTTGCAAAAATTTAAAATAATTTAAAATAATTTAAAGAATGTCAGGAGTTGCTGCTAGATTTGTCCGTCAGCTCTATTATTCTGTACGTGAACACTTCATTTATTGGTTGTCTATCAGAGTTAGTCCAACGTCTTTCGTGCCATTCTGTCTTTCTCCATTAGTCCCACTCTCTTATTTTACTTTTCGGTCCTACATTCATCACAAAAAAGTACCTTTCGTATATCAATCTTTTTAGAGACATCTATAAGCATTTTATAACATATTTGCCCTAATTTTTCCTTATACCCTTGATTTTGTAAGCCACCACCTTTAAATATTTCAATTTCACCATTTATTTTTATTTTTAATTCACTTTTCTCCCAATCACTGGTTAATCTAGAGGAGTCTAAGGAAGGGTTTCCCAACAAAATAGGTTTTTCATAATTTACCCCAATATATAAGGTTGTAGAATCAACCGGAATCGTAGCTTTACGCCTCTTAACCAACACATTTTTAGATATCCCTTTTAATTGATCAACAAAGTTGGCTAGTTCTAGTATGAAATAGGTGTTTTGAAATTCCCCCAACCCAAGTTTTTTGGATATTGGCAAGGACATTTGATTAATACTAGCTCCTAAGTCACCTAAATCTTTACCAAGGTCTGTGTTCCTTATTTCTACTAGCATCGTGAAACTCCCCGGGTTTTTAAATTTTGGGGTGCCTGATTAAGGATTATCACTTTACAAAATGTATCTGTGTTAAATTGGTCTTCCTTTTTAAATTTATTATGCCTTTCCATTATTTCTTTTATAGCTTTGCATGCATTGGAAGTTTCTCTATTGAGAACGTCATATATTTTAAATCATTGCTTGTCCTCAAGTAAGAAAACGTAAATACGAAAAGTAACAGATGACTCCTGAGCATGCGTGATACAAAGATAGGTTTTGGAACACATAACTAGGCATAATCACACATACACATAATTTCGACATGATATATAAATGACTTATCATTCTCGATTTCAAGCACCTAAGTTCTGTATATTACAAAATTTACAAGCAATAAGGTCCTCAAATATATTAATCCATCGATAAATCATACATGTAATTTGATTATCTTAGCATAATATAAACAATCATTATTTCAATTACTCAATACAATGTCAATTTACGAATAGATTTACCTAGGTCACATAGGACTTTTTAGCTTGTAACGTTATGAGGCTTAAGGTTGGTATGAAATTGAAGAGAATGAGCATCAAAATAGTTTAAAGCATGAAAGTTTTGACACATCGTATTGTCCCCTATTTTCCCCCTTAATAACCCTTTCCAGCTCACCGCCTTATTTCTCATTCTCTCTCCTTTCTTACTTCTCCATGTAAGAAGTCACAACATGATAAAGAAACTATGATCAGCTCACGAGTTTTTGTACACTAATGATTGAGGTGTTTAATTTTGAATTTTATTTTTGAGTCACTTTTGAATTTTTTTTCAACTAATCTCACTCACAATGCTTTTGTTTTTCATTGTTCAAGTACTTTTTCTACTCGTTTTGACTTTTCTGAATTTTTCTTTTGTTTTGCACATTTAGGCTAGACCTATAACTACTATATCACACTGCTCCTTCCTATTTCACTCTGATTTTTACAAAACCACCATGACGTCTCCACCTATACCTCAATACATATAGCCAAACATCTAAATTTGTACAATTTAGGGACCAAACAAAAAGGGTAAGTACATGGTCAAGGGTAAGTACATGGTCATTTTTGGTTTGGGTTTTGCATAAAGGTTCATCAAGAAAAGTTTTCTAGGTCAAAACTAGGTACTAAGGATTGATTGAATAAGGTTGGATTTTTGGCTATGGGTTATACCAAACAATGCCTTAGGCCATCCCTAGGTATCTCACAATTCACAAATTTAATTAATCAACCAATCACAATTTTAACCATTTATCATACATACTAGCATGCTCGTTTCCCTATATTCTCTCTGTCATTTGGTATGTCCAATTACTTAATGCCTATTTACAATGTAACATATAAAACTTAGTAGTCTAATAACTAAAAATTTAAAATCATTCACTATCACGCCAAATTTACAGTAAATACAAACAACCTATATACATGCTTCTAACTAATCACTTGTATTTCTACAAGCTCAAGCACACTTTTGACAAGAAAAATAAATGAAAAATCTTAGAAATAAAAAAAATCCTAAAATAAAATTTAAATTTCCTATGTTACCCCCTATACACTTTAGATAGCACATTGTTCCTAATGTGCAACCCCGAAGTACATAAGAAGCGAAGTTACCCAATTGATCGTGACATTTTCGTGGTCTTATGGTGGGTGCTTCCTTCATTGTTCTTTTAAAGCTCGTAAATGTAGTTGTTCTTTCATATGAGGTTCGTACATAAAAAAATGAAAAAAATAAATATAGGAAAAATATGTGTAAATAAAGCTATTGTTACTCCTATTCTTAAAATGATAAAATAAAAATCATCCTACTTAATTGTTTTACAATCCTAAAAATTGAAAAAAATTTCAATCATAAAAATAGGGTGATTGCCCCCTCCATCTGTGCTTTCCCTTGGCCCAACGTGACCTCGAGAGGAGCCTCCACCTAATGAATATGAATCCTGAGTTGGGCTATGGATGGCGAGCCCTCTCTACATAGATTTCTATTTCTATGGCTAAAATGCCGCATTATAGTCATTGTCATCCTCCTATTGAGAATCCTGTTCTATAGCGTCCTCCTCCTTTTCTTCTTTTTCTCTAGCTTCTTTCCTCTTCTTCACTCCCCCGCTCCTCAGATCTTTTTTGGGATCACATGGCATCATATTTGTTTGGCGGTAAATTTGGTATTCTCATATCATTTTCAAATGCAAACTCCTGCATCATTGGGCTCGTTTCTTGCATCCATCTTATCATCCATTATGCATCCAAAATTTCACTCCCTGTAGCTCATTTCTAAGGTTTTTGTGTCATTTTCATTTTTAATGATGTCGTGATATCCATATTTTGCTTTCTTCCCTGTTTACAATTGGTTGCTTTCATTAAAGCTCAATATGGAGCATGTATATTGAATCTTCAATCATACTCTTCGTCAGCCTCATAAATTTTTCATTAGTTTCCACTGGAACCTTAGCCTTCTTACAAAGCACTGTCACTAGATGGGGAAAGAAAACCCCAACCTTCTTGCTGCTTATACATCTCCTCATGCTATGAAAGATCCTTCTCCCAACAAGTATCTATTTTTTTTGTAGAATTTTGTACAACAAAATAGCTCGGAATGTGTTTATGTCTGAAATGTTCATAATAGGTATAATTCTAGTACAAAGAAATTACATCCATATTTTAGCCACAGGAAACATGATTGCTTGATTAAAATTAGTGGGTAGTCCGGTATTCGGTCAATAATTCCATGCACCTCGATTTTTAGTAAAGTAGTTCATAATGATATCAATATACATATCCTTAAAATTGGTTAAATCAGTTTCATAATATGAAAAATTGTAAAACTCACAATTCCCTGAGGAGTGACATACACCTTCTTACCTCTTACTGTCATGGTTTCCCATACGACACCATACAGTCTCCAAGTCTTTTGGTCCCTAAAGGAAGCATAAAACTCTTGGACAATCAAAATAACAACATTTTCTTTTGAGGTCACGCAAAAGCGCTCCTATCAATGATACCGAACTAGTGTCCAAATTTTAATACAAAGGATCATCGATGGCTCGAAACCCCTTTCTAGAATGAATGTTTTCCCTAGTTCTAGAAAATATTTTTCAGCATTCGTGTTTTGAAATTTCAAGGGATTTGAGACCACCGATCCCTCTTGTTCACTAATTCTTCTAGATTTTCTAAGGGGCTTTTTCAAGAATTTTCAACTAAAATAGCCTAATCAATATCAAGTGATATATTTCAAAGTAACCAAGACACAATGTAATAGAATAGTAAAAATCTAGTTGGAACCCTTAACCTTGTTTGAAAGCTCGTCATTCTTTGCGAAAAAGTGTCGCAAAGTCCTCACAGATGTGGAGAGTTAGTGCTGCACTAGGTATCACACAAGAACAAGAAGAGAAAATTTGCAACAAAAGAGAAAGAAAAAGAAAAGGGGTTTTTAGGTTTGAAAAGTTTGAGAGGTTTTAGAGTTAGAGAGGATTTAAGAATAGGTTAAAAGTGTCTAAAAATTTTATAAATATTAGTATTTTTGGGATCGATTTAAACAAGTGTTAAAATCGATGGACAGCACATCGGGTCGACCCTGGAAAAAGTTGCAGCGATGTCGCAGCATAGGGGTTCCATGTCGTGACACCCCTGACAAACTACCGATGTCGCAATATTGGGACATGCTGGTGTGTTGGAGAGTGTTTAGCTGAATGCTACACTTGTAGGATATGTTAGACTTTTTGAGTAATTGGTGTGATGGAGATCTGTTTATCCAATGTGTGGTAATTTAGTCCACTTTTATTTTTCATAATCTCAATTTGCCTAATTATAATTACTTGAATTATAAATTTGTTATGTTGTGAGTACACATATGTAAAGAATATGCTAGACTTGTGAGATAATGAAGCATGACTATGTTATTTTGACTTGATGAAAATATAGTTGTTAATGTGGCTTAGTATGCTCTTGCTTAACTTATGTTTTGTGTATGCTTTGTGATAATTTTGAACATTCACTGAGCTTATTTAAGCTTACACACTCCACATTAAAACCTTGCAGATAAGTAGTACTTTCGGTGGGAGTGGAGCAGAAAAGGAAATGATCTAAGCAAGGTATAAATTTTCGAGTACGTGGTTTTGTGATTTTTTTAAACATACTGAATAAAGGCAATATGGGTTATGGTTTTACTTATTTTTAATATCATTATTTTGGGATTAGACTTATGGACTATTGATATTGTATTGGACTTTGATTGTGGATATTTTGATGCTTGAGATTGATATTGGTAGTGCATTCTATATTTTCTTGATATGTGGTAATATGGCATGTAAAATGGTTAAAATATGTTAGTAGGCTTGGTTGAGTTAGACACTATTTGTATAATGAGTAGGAATGTTGTTTTGAACATGAAGAATGTTTTAACTTGTGGATTTCTAGTAATCTGGGTAAAAGTATCGATATTCGCGACCAAAATATTGATACCTTACGAGTGGGAAGTTTTCAAAAATCGACAGTAATCAAATTTGGTACCAATACCCAAACACGAGTATCGATATTTGGGATAAAAATATCGATAACTATAACATCTCAAAAATCGGGGGTTAGTAGAATTAGGTTTGGGAATCGAGAGAGAGTGATCATGCCTTAATTTTTAAGATTACCTATTCATTTTTAGGAAATAAGGTATTGGTTTTTTGGTTGAGTTTTAGTGAAATGTTCCTTGAAACCCAAGTTCAAATCCCTTCTCTCTCACCATTTTTATTATTTTGCAAATTTAGCCTTAAACCCTAGTATGCGACATGCCTTATTTTTAAAATAAATATTGAAAAATTATTTCAAGAATGAGGAAAAAGCCTAATGGTTAAAAGAAATATGTGAAAGCATGGAAATTAAATGAGGTCCCAAGTTTGAATCATTTCCCTTGTGAAATAATTAAATTTTGAAAAATTCATTGTTTTTTTAATGTGTGTGTCATCCATACCCTTGAACCCTAAGTATAAATATAAATTTTTATTGTATTTTTCAGCCTTTAATACAACTTTACCTACCCAAGTCGTTCAACCTCTTCCTCTCCTTTTTTCTCTTCAATTTTCTTTCTTTCTCCCATGGTTGTCGTCGCCAACACCTAGTTTTACCATCTCTTTCTTCCTTTTCTTTTTGCCACGAGATTTTTTAACATATTCTCCACCATATTACTTTTATTTTTTCCTCATTAAAATCAGCTCCAAATCTGAAATCTTGAACTCCAAGATAGATCCCGAACATTGCCAAGAAAGTGTCATTGTCATTTCTCTCGACTAGCTTGGGTAAGGTCTCTTCTCTATTCAATTTCTTAATTAATCTTGTCCAATAAAAACCCAAATTTCCAGATCTATAATTTTGTGGATTTTAAATGAATTCAAAGGTATTTTTTCTAGATTTTAATGAAATCTAAATTGTTTTAAAATTCAGCCCCAATTTTGGCCACCGCGAGTGGTGGTGCGTTCACCTATGGGAAAGAAAAGGGATTTTTTTTGTTTCTTGGTTCTTGCCTATATTTTTCCAGCACTAACTTGAGTTCTTGAACCCTCCTAATCAGATTTTAAACCCATTTCAATTAGGTAAAAATGTTCTTGATCGATTGGTCATTCGGATCCCACAAATCGTGAAGCGTAACTGCAATTAAGGGTAACTAGTTTGTTATTTCGACATAGTTGTTGGGTAAAGGTCATGATTTGATTAAATGAAGAAATTTAATCATTAATTAGCTACTAATTTTCCATTATATTATTGAATTAGGTGCTGATCCAAACACTCCAAGCCATCCGTAAAGGTGAAGAACAATTGTATGTACGGTTCGCATCAATACAGTGTAAGGAATCTAACTAGTTTGGATTCATAAAATAGTTATAATTTCAACGATTGGTTTAAACTCATAAGTGGGTGTTTGCGATCTGGTTTAACGGTAAATTGATTGAATTCATGTTGGATTTTGGTTTAGGTTCGTTTAAAGAATTATTAAGGAAAATTGGAAGATTAACTAGTGTGCTGCGAGGAAGAAAAAAATAAGGTTTGGGTCCTAAACTTGTAAAATTTGTTTAATAATGATAAATGTTAGGCTATATTTGATAATTAGCTCGCTGAGTAGTTTGGCATAGTAGCCAAAATATTAGTTTTACGAGTGGCTGAACCAAGTACGTTTCGAGCCTTAAAAGATTGATGTGTTGGCAAAATTTCTAGTTTGACTGTATGAATGTGTAATTGATATTCTTATGCATAGTTATATTATGTGGTATGAGAATGTTTGATGGAATGGTATGAAATGTTGAGATATTAGTTTTATGCATGATTTAAATGCATGAATTATTTACTATGATATATATACATGAGGTTGCTATTGGTGCACAATGAAAGTCGTAAAGTATGTGAATTGAATGATATTGATGGATACCATCTTAATGATAATTTGAAAATTGGAACATTGTTTCCTTTCTCTGAAAGTATGTGATTATTGAGGACATGTTGAGCATGTCGAATAAAAGTGAAAAGTATTGAAATGTGATTGTGTATGAATTTGTATGACATATTACATGTGTATTGGGATGGGATTTTGTGGTTGACAGAGGATTTTCGTGGAGTACTGATTGTATGTTAAGTCTACATAAATTTTTAGTCAGTGCACTGCATTTGGAGTACCGAGGGGATTGGCAATTATATTGTATTATATATTTAGCAGTTTCATTGCATTATTGATTATTGGTGGTTTTACCACATCGAGCATTGCTTACATACGTTGGAGTTTGGTAGACGAGTTCTGGGGAACATGTGGTGTGTAGCGGATGGTATGGGCAGGATATTACATGTGCATTTTTCACGATCATGTGCATTTGAAAATTATTATTGTTAATGTTTTATTGTGTTTTTGGTACCCCTATGAAATTGCCTGTATGAATGCTTAATACTAGTTTAGTCTCACACTGAGCTTGTTAAGCTCACCTCATTATCTCAACTTCTCAGTTTATGATTGAACTTATGATCAGAATTGACATGCGGACATATGGCTGGCTTCAGACTTTACTTCGCCATATTATTTTAACTTAAATTTTTTTAGGTTATTTTATTATTATTTGGTTTTTGATTGTAAAGTTTCTTTAAACCCTAGTTTGGGATTGTTCGAGATTTTGGGGTTTTTCATGCATGCATGACACACATATTTGGTATAGATACATGGTTTTTATAATATGTTGAAATGGACTATGCATGATATATGACTAAATTAATAATTAGACTAGTAATGGTACATTTCTACTGCTAAGAAGATAACACAATGATTTTTCAAAGGCAACGCCGTCAGTAAAGTTTTACAAAAACTCACCTAATTCTCTAATTTGATCTAAGCATGGTTGGACTAAGTAAATGGGCGTTTTCCAAAGCTAACAATAGAAACCACGGTTTTATAAAAATAAGTACCTGAAGGTTTTTTTTAACTATCATTAGGGTAAGTCTGACACTAAGGTGTCCAATGTGGCCTTCCCGGTTCGACCATAATGTTTAAGCCAGGTTTGGGAGGTTACATTTAGTGGTATCAGAGCCTTGGTTCAAAACCTCAGACTGAGTTTTAAATCTACTTAAGTAAGTCTGCATGCATGCATACATGAAAAATGGGAAATATGGGAAAAACAAGCCACAGAGAATTTTAAAAATGATATTCTATAAAGAAAATCAGGTCTGAGACTCCGATGACAGTTGGCATAGAAAAGATGTTATTAATTTATAGGTAAACGCTTGAGGTGTATTACTGTAGACACAGAACTGAAATAGTTAGTATTTAATTTTTCTTTGAAACTGTAAGATAGGAAACTAAAAATTGATGGAAGTTAGCTAGAGATTTTTTTCTGAAATTATAGATCAAATTTAAAATCGTAGGATACGTAATGAAAAACCGTAGAATAAGAGACAATGGGACTCACCATCGAGCTACCCAATTTAAGTCATTTGCTTATCAAGGAATTGTGTCTAACCCTGAGATGAATGACATCGTGATTGCGCCTATTTGTAAAAGAGAAAACCAGAAGGTTGGGTATAATGTAGTGTCCTAAGCGATATTGGGAGTCTTAGAAAAAGTTTTCCTGATTATGGTTGAAAGGACTAATATGGAAGGGGAGAGTAAATACTTAGACTGCAAGAGAAAGGAAAAGATTAAAGTTCAAATAAGGAGAGAGTCTGCTTCCACTGGTCCAAACTCGCGACCTTTACTAAGACTTTTAGTAAGATATATGTTAGGAATTTAAGGAGACGTATTGTCTGGAGTTGTGTTGGAATCAGAGTTACACAGCGAAAGCTTGGTGGCCCAGTTTGAAGGCAAAAAAGGTAACGGATTTATGACCAAGAAAATTTCGAAGACGAAATTTCCTTAAAGAGTGGAGAATTATGAATAAAATGTTTTGAACCAAAATTGATAGAGAACTAAAACGGTATCGATATTTACATTAGTATCAATACCTATCACCTAAATATGCGATACATGTTTGTTCAGTATCGATACTTACGCTGGACTTCGAAAATTTTCAAAATGGTCTTTATTTCTCGAATAATTTTATTTCTAGTACCAATTAAATTTTTAATTAGTCCTGATTTCATCTTTAATGGTTAATTTTGGCGGCCATTGCTCTTATTTGTTATTATGTATGTATACGTAAATGTTTTGGTAATTATTGTAACATTCTGTAGCTTGGGTTCGACAACCGAATCGGGTGAGGGGTGTTACATTTGGTGGTATCAGAGCCTAGGTTTTTTAACACTCGAACCTACATTTGTCAGTATTTTGGACTAGGGTAACGTAACCCATGTACCTAGATTTTCAAAATATTTAGACGTTTGACTTGAATATCTTTGTTTGAATTATTTTGAAATTGCTTGTTTTGGGGTAGTATTGGGAACACATTGCCTTTATTAAAATGTTTTTACATGAGTACGCCTTGGATCATGTCCTGTCACTTACACTCTTGGTTTGTCTGTGTGTTTAGAGTTGTTGCAATATGCCTAGTAGACGTGTTAATGTGAATGCAAACATTCAAGAGGATGGTACAACCTCTGCACCTCCTATGCCGCCTCAGAGAGTAAGTATATTGGATGAGAGTGTTGGCCTTCTAATGCAAGCCGTGATCGGGGCATTTTAGAGGATTCTGGGTGCCAACCCTACTCTTGCCAATCGGGGATTGCCACTTGAATATTTGTGGGCATTGGGTTGTCACATCCCGAAATTTAGTCTAGAAGTTTCGAGGGTAGTTTTAGAAATATGGCTTGAAAATTTGGTTCAAGAATTCGAAATATGAAATCCAAAAATACCTTTGTCTACGGCTTTTGGAAATTTAAACTGATTTATGAAAATAATGTGGAAAAGATTTTCAATTTTAAGTTGATTGTTTTGTAAAATGGTCTAAGTTGGGAGTAGCTCAAGGGAAAATATACCAAAGTTTTAAAAACACCCTATTTTTCCCTTTCACCTACAGTAAACACATGATTACCATTCCCCTCATTTATTTTTTCCATCCATTGCAATCTCCAAATACCATTCACCAATTTTGATTCCCATTGCTTTAATCTTTTTGATTTTCAACATCTTCTTAACATTAAACTTCCTTTTAATTATAAGAAGAACACCAAAATTACCTTTGATTTCATTAATTTTTCTCCAAGTGGGTTTTCTCAATTTTCAATCAACCATTTTTCATTTTCTTCAATCTAGGTAAGGTTTTGTTTTTCCATTAGTTTTTAATATAGTTTTCACGTGTGAAATGATATGCGAATGTGCAAGTGTACATGTCGAATCAAGTAATAAAGTAGTAAGTAAGATCGTCTCCATAGGGATTGGTTAGGATTAATTTGGTTAAGTTATCACTATGAACTATATGAATCAGGCTATGGCAAAAATAGAAT
The DNA here is from genome assembly GCF_025698545.1 of Gossypium raimondii. Lineage (NCBI taxonomy): Eukaryota > Viridiplantae > Streptophyta > Magnoliopsida > Malvales > Malvaceae > Gossypium > Gossypium raimondii. The sequence continues at coordinate 39,663,994 of NC_068568.1, read as the reverse complement.
AACAAATGTGTAAAGGGCAATCACATATGCAATATTAAAATCAGATAACTAACTTAAAATGTTGTGGCAATTTAACGAGACAAAGTTAAGAGAAACTACATTGTTGAACGGGAAGGTTGGAAGTACTCAGATTACATCCTTATAACACAATAATGCCATGGCAAAGTTTTAACCAGTCTACTATTCAGATTTTAGCTACAACAATCTGCTTATTTCGAGAGCCTAGCTTCAAGCTACCATTCCTAAGGCTTTGTATGTCTACAAGCTTCAAGGATGATACCCAATATTGTTCCTTCCTTACTCTGTACAGAGCGCAGCTCTTAACAAACATGTCAGACATGATGGCGCAATGATAAAAATGATACAAGAAATATTTAAAGCATTGCCTTCAAGGAAAGAGGACATGTCTTTCGCGTATAACTCGGATCATGAGAACCCTAGTATCATCGATGACCATAATGAGATTCATGGTGAGATTCAACATGAGCTTGTAACTGATGATCATAGGGATAAGTTTAACATAGTTCAAAAGGTCTCTAATCTAATTGACGTAGCAGCAGATCTAACTGTAAAGGTAGAAGTGAAGGATGAACTAACCATTAACATTGAACTTAAACCGATTGTGAATGAAAGTGTAAAAGATCCAATACAATTTCTAGCCATATAAGAGAATGTGCCAACCAAAGAGGTTGAAGACTTTGATTCATGCTTATTCGGTAATGGCAACAAGGTTCGAGCAACCAAAACCTCAGCCAAAAGAGAGAGAAAAAAGCTCGAGGTAATAATACACTGAAAAATAATTTGGGGTTGGCTTGGATTCGGTGCAAAATGACTTGTAATCTAGAAGTCGCATGGATCAAAAATAAGGAAACATCATTGGAATCGATTGAAGGAGCAAGTTAATATATATCGATAGCGAAACAAACATCGAATCAAAGTGTAGGGAACCAGCTGGAAGTTCTTCTATGGTGGCGATACAGATCGTCCTAATTCTTAAAAGAACTTCTATTTATTGTTTTAAATTTTTTTCCATATATTTTACTTGTTTATTTTATTTTAGTTATTAATTTTTTTCTTTCATATCTTTTGCCATGTTATTTTATTGTAGGTACTTTTTGTCCGTTTGGAGCAAACGAATCCTGCTGTCAATATAATAACAAGGATTCAAATTTTTCAAGGAAGTTTCTTGTTTGTGCCTTAATCATTTTATAGTAAGATTTATATGTACCAAACACCTTGAAACAAAAAAAGGGGTTACAACAGAGTCAGTGTCTCTACACGGAATCTCTATGCCACAACACCAATCACAGACTCAATGAATCGAGCAATTTAGCTTGATATTGCAACATCGGTAGTCTATCAGGGGTGTCGCAACATTGCGGCAATTTTCTACAGGGTTGACCCAACCTATCGCACAACCTGGCAGCCTAACCCTAGTTTTGATCTTTTTTTTTACTTCAAAAAATAGCCTAAAAACATATTATCTCATCTAACTAGATTTTAAACCTCTCCTAAGAACTTCTCATTACACCTAAACCCTAAAATCTATTTTCTACTCTCTTTTCATTATTTTTTTTTGTAATCTTCTTTTTATCTTTCTATGTACCAAGTGTAGGTAAAAAAGATCTTCATCCACAAAGGAAATTAGAACAACCCTCAAAAGGATAGACAAACTTTCAAATCAAGGTTAAATGTTTCGATTAAAACTTTTCCTATTGCATTAGAAATATATTATTTGATATTGAGTTAGTCTCTTTAGTAAAATTTTTTACCTAAAATGCCTTCGAGAAAAACTAGGAGAACTAATGATCTCGAAACATCAATGGCCACAAAAACCTAAAATTTTTTAAATCAAAATGTTGAAAAGAAATTTTTGAACTTCAGAGAGAACATATTTATCCAAGAATAGGGATTTGAGTTGTCGATAATTCTTTAAGGACATATGGCCTCTAGTCCAATATCATAAGTGCAAACATTTCCAGGTAACCTCTAAAGACATTGTTGTGGTCCCCGTGGTACAAGAATTTATGTATCTTTTAAGGACAAGAGTCTAGGAGACCAGATGGTGCCACATGGGAAATGGTACCAATACGAGGGAAAGTGTTACGAGTCATTCCTCCAGTATTTATGAACTTTATAACGTTCCATATTATGAAAATGATTTCATGGATTTAGAGATATCAATTTGCATAATGTTATAAATTATTTACCGGAGGGTAGGGATGAGTAGAAATGTCGTCCTAGTATTGATACTCCCATGTCTTTTAATTAAGTAGTTATGTTTCCAATCTCAAAAATGTAGATACAATTCTTATGCACTCGAGTTGTTCATGCTTTAAATGTCTCTAATGTCAATACTTTTGGAGTGATTTTGTTATATTTTGTTTTACAGGATAAACATGTATGTATCGAGACATGGATCTATCACTATATGAAATGATATGTCAGTTGGGGTTTTCTTCCCCCACTTAGTGATAACCTTATACAAAAGAACCGAAGTTCCAATGGCAACTATTGAACAGTTCATAAAGCCGGCCAAAAGTATCATAAGCGATACACTAGAAACACAATATACGGAGCTTCAATGAAAAAATAAGGGATTGGAACAAACGTCGAAAAAGAATTGGATGTCTCGGCCTCGCTCAAATGAAAAGAAAAATTGGGCTCTTTAAAAAAAGAAGAAATTTATGAGAGTACCATTCCACAAATGGAATGAATAATAAGAGGGATGCAAGAAACGGGCCCAGTTCTTCAAGAATTTGCATGACAGAACAATATGAGATTATCAAACTATTAGCCAGACATATTTGGTCCAAGGCATTCCCATCATAAAGAATAAGAGCAAAGAAGTGAGGAAAGGGAAGATAACAAACATTACAAAGGTGAAGAATAAAGGGATGAGATGGATTTTGAGTAGGGTGATTCACCAAACTTTTTGTTTTTGTTTTTGTATTGTAATTAATTTTACACAATTTTTAATTCTTAGGAGTAGGTTAAAAGTAGATTTTTATATTTTTTTCTTTTTTGTTTAAAATTTTCATTGTAGGAACCTTGCATGAAAGAAGCATGACATTTACAAGCTTGTAATGAATAAAGAAAGAAAGCACCCACCATTAGACTATTGCAATATCACGATCAATCGGGTAACTTCTTTCATTATCTATAGTGGTGCACATTAAGGACAATGTGCTATTTAAAGTGTAGAGGGCAACATAGGAAATTTGTTTTATGCTTTTCTTTTAATTTTTATTGTCAAATGTGTGCTTGAGCTTGTAGAAATACAAATGATTGGTTAGGAGGATGTATATAGGTTGATTGTGTTTACTACAAACTTGGCATGATCGTAGATGATTTTAAATCTTTTATTACTAGACAACTAAGTTCTATATATTACACTGTAAATAGGCATTGAGCAATTGAATGTACCAAAAGATATATAGAGAATACAGGGAAACGAGCATGCTAGTGTGTATGATAGATTGTAGAATTTGTGGTTGTTTGATTGGTTAAATTTGTGAATATTGAGATACCTAGGGATGACCTAAGGCATTTTTTGATATACTCCAAGAGCCAAAAAGCTATCCCTTTTTATTAATCTTTAGTACCTATATTTGAGCCAAAATACACTTCTTGATGAACATTCATACTAAACCTAAGCCAAAAATGTTAATTTCTATTTACCCTTTTTCCTTGGTCCTGAACTGCACGACTATAGGCATCTAGCCATGCGTATTAAGGGTTAAGTAGATACATCAAGGCGAATTTTGTAAAAAATAAGAGTGAAATAGGAAGAAACAGTGTGACATGTTGATTATAGGTTAGCCATTATATACTAAATAAAAGAAAAATACAAAAAAAGGAAAAACGAGTAGAAAGAGTACTTGAAAAAGAAAAATAAAAGTAATTGTGAATGAGACGTACTGAAATAGGAAAAAATGTGAAATAGTCACAAAAGTAGAAAAACTCATTCCTTAGTGCACAAAAACTCATGAGCTAGCCGTATTTGTTATATTATATCGCAACTTCTTATATGGAGAAATAAGGAATGTGAGAGAATGAGAAATAAAGCGGTGAGCAGGTAAGGATTACTAAGGGGGAAGAATTGGGAACAAAACGATGTACCAAAGTATTTTCGTGCTTGAAACTATTTTAATGCTTCTTGTTCTTGAATTTCATACATGTCCTAAGCTTTAGAACGTTACAAGCCGAAAAGCCCTATGTGATCTAGGTAGACATTATTCATGAATTGACATCATATTAAATAACTTCATTTACAATCATTTGTATTCTGCTAAGATAATCAAATTACTTGTATAATGTATTGATGGATCTATACATTTGAAAACCTTAATGTTATCATGTCAAGATTAAGTTTAAATATGAAATTCATAGTTATGAACTCTGAAACCAAAGTTTGTATCATACTTGCTCAATGGTCATCTTTTAATTTACTTTTGTGTCTCCTTTGCTTGAGGACAATTAGTGACTTAAGTGTGGGGAGTTTGATCTGTCGTAATTCAGTATAGCATATTAAACAAGTTTTCACACTTGAGGAGCTTGAACATAAGTATTTTCATTATGTTTTAGTTAAGTTTTTATAGTTGATCCAATAAAAAGTGTATTTTGAGTCTTTTGTTGACCTTAGGGGCCGAATGAGGCTTAAAGTTGAGCTAATGTACTTAGTGAGTGTGCAAGAGACCATCAGAGGGCGTACAAACTCAATACTGATAGTTGTATCACAACATAGGAAGCAGAATGCAAGAATCTCAAGACTACCTTTAGTGTCACAACATAACCATTTGATGACGTGACGCACATTAAAGCTACCCTGACCTGAGCATACTACCTTCGATGTCGTGACACAAGCACTAAGGTGTCGTGACATCGGTCCTATATGGGAAACACTTACGAACGAAGGGCATTTTATTCTACACAATCAAAATTTCAATACAAGAGCATCAGCTGACCTAGGTTTGAGGACGACGAAAACCCTAAATCTATAAATAAGCACTTAAACACTTGTTAAAGTACAACTTTTGATATTATAAGTTTTTCTTAGTAATTTAGTTTTTAGTTTTTTTTTCTCTTAGGGTTTAGATTTCTTTTCTTTTTTTTTCATTTGTGTTCTTTGGAGAACTTGATTTGTAGAAGCAATCAAACTGTTGTGTATTTTTGCACTTTCACCAATCAAATACAATTAGGATTCTCTTAAACCTTATTCTTGATTTATTTTTTACGCATATATTATTTATCAAGTTTCTTATGTTTATGGATTCCATGAAGAACTAATCCTCTTCTAGGGGATTAGCAAGTGGGGTATGAATAATTAACTATTTTGTAAGGATTTCTTAATGGATCAGCTGTTCAAGAAAGGACGATCTAAACCCTAGGTCTGACAACCCTAGGAAGTCATCAAGGTAGGAATTAACCTAAATTTGGTATGGCCTATCCGTGCACACCTTAACCTTGAACCGGTTTGGACTGTAAGGTTGAAAGATAAGTAGTTCTTACTGACTCAGTATTTCAGTTGATGAATCAAAAGATCCTACTGGGGTATTGACTAGTTGATTAAACAAGAAAGTCCGAGCCAACAGTTGATTATGACTACTGAATCGAGCTAATCACCCATGTTTAGATTTAATTAAGTTTAGATTTTAGTTATTTTAAGTTCACTTTATTTATGTAATTCTTATTCTTTCATTCATAAAAACCCAAAACTCTCTTCTTTACGTTTTATCGTAATATGATTTATCTAGATTACTAATTAATTTTATTTGCGTTTAGGATAACTTTAATCTAGTACTCTCCTCCCTTGGGTACGATCCTCGGAGTATTCACCTACATCGTTATAACTATATTACAACCTGACCTGTATACTTACAGACACCGCCTCTTTTCCACATCTTTAGTTGTAGTATTCACACTTTCGATATTAGTACATCTGGAGGCAGTCAACCTTCTAGATACCCGAGCGAAGTCGCTTGAGCAATAACATCGTAGGTTTCATTTTGCCTCTGATTCTACTAGAAGTTGGTTTTCCATTTACCATTGAATTCCTTCTTCTGTGTCATCTTAAATGAATACGGCATTGCGCTAGGGCAGTTGTCAGCTTTATCTTGGTGGACTTTGGGGGCCTACTACATTGACTGTTGTATTCACAACAAACCACCCATGTTTGGGGGTTTTTCTGAAGTTTTATCAGTTGAAAGTGATTAGACATGGTGTTTCTACTGGTAACACCCTTTTCAATACACGTTCGAGGTATGAGCCCATTATTCAGAATAGCATATTGAACCTTCTTCAAAAGAAAGACAAATACAAACGAGTCATTAGCAACTTTTAGTCTAGTTTTGGCATTTCAACAAGATGGTTACTCCCCAAGAAGGGTACTTGTAAACAATGTCAGCCAGTTGATTTTGAGCTTACTAACGTTCTGATTAAACAGTTGAAAAAAGGGTGTGTAATTAACCTGGTGGAACTTGTTTCAGTCAGGAATGTATTTCATTATTGATTCCGGAGCTTAGCCCCAATGGTTATCAAGTAGATAAGTCCAACATGGGGTTTGATGGTAAAGAAGTTCCATCTACTTCTGAAGCTTGGCCATATAATTCAGATGGTAACTTGGCAAAATTTTTACTAGGGTGCAAAAGGAAGCTACCTTTCAATTTTTACAACATTTGTGGCTTCCTCCTCGACATTGGAATCTCATTATTAATCATGATGCAACTTTCTCTTCTACTTCCAGTCAAGCTAACTCCTTGTTGATGATGTAGGGCTTCTATCTCATTCAAATCCTCAATATATGGACATTTAATCTACTCTCAAGGGAACTCGTAGCTTGAAAAAGACTAATGTTGCCTCGCCAAAGCAAACAACAACAAAGAAAACAAAGAAGAGGGTTAGATTGGAAGAAAGCACTCAAGAGTCTAGTAGTAGTGATTTCCCTCCTCTGATAAGGCATAGGCTACGTAGGGAGCCCGTGGCTGCTATTTCCCCCACACTTACCATTCCTACTCTTCCAGAGATCCCATCACTTCTAAAAGAGTCTGCCCATCATCCCGGTTCACCCCTACCTTCTTTAGATCCTCCATCATCATAGAGTCCTTCAAAAGAAATTCTTATTGTTGAACCATCAGTTCTCCCTCCTCAAACATCAGATAATAACCCTACTGAAACAAGGGGTGACCTTCCTTGGTGATCTCTTTTAGAGTCTGTTCCACTTTCCACATCTTTTAGTGATATCTCACAGCAACAACAAAGCTTAGTGCCTGCTTAGTTAAGGGAGGCTTTCATTTCTTATCTCACATCCGCTTTCAATGAAGATCTTCTGACTATTATGGCCCAAGTCTTAGAGATTAGGCTTGTTGAGCAAGGTTTATGAAGTGGGGCGCATAGAAATGCCAGTCAATGTTACAAAAGTGACAGCCTCTGAACGTACCATCGTCCAGGGTGTGAATACTGCAACTAAAGATATAGATTTGAGGTTGTACCACAAGTATACGTCTAGAGCGTGAAACCTACTATTAAGCCAATTACAAAAAATAATTACTAATATACTCGAGCCACGAATTAGTAGTGTTAATTAAGAAGAAAGATGATAATAATAAACTAAATAAATTGAATTAAATCTAAATCTACTCCTAAGTTCATGTAACAGTTTCTCCTATCCCTTGTTTCAACTATACGAGTTCCTTTAGCCTAGATCCAATTGTTTTACCTAATTAATTATTGATGTAGGGTTCTAATCAATCAACTAGTCAATACCCTAGCAGGATCTTCCAATCTTCCACTAAAATAACGAGTTGGCAAGGACTACTTATCTTCCGACCTCACAGTCCAATTTTGAGTTAATTCCCATCTAAATGACTTCTTATGGTTGTTAAGCCTAGGGTTTAAGTTTTTCATCTCCCAAATAGCTGATCTACTAAGAAACTCTATCATTCAATCAATTAATAAAATTAGAACAGTTGAAACCATGCGAGGTATGTATGAAGCATAAATTGATTCTAATATTTAAACAAACATTCAATTAAACAATGTTAAAGAAAGAGATATAAAGAATAGAATAAAGGAAGAGAAATGCTTATGGATTTATCGATAAAAGCGTGGCTCTAGAATAATCTCCACTCGCGAGAGTCTCACTTCGAAATAGAATCTTCCGATTATAAGAACACAAGATACCCTAAGTAAAAACTAAGAATGAAATAAAAACCTTAAGTATATTTTTTGTCTCCCTAAAATTGTGTCTTGAAACTGATTACAATGGCCTTTATATAGGCTAAGTCAGAATATTAAAATTCCTAAAATATTCTTAAACTCTTTAGAGTTCGACTAGGACAGATACTCTTAATTACCTCAAAAATGTAATTAAAACATGCAAGAATTTTTGGGCTACGCAAGGGCTTGATTGCAACACAGGCTTGCGATGTTGCAACCAAGCACAGGGGGTATGTCGTAATACAGGAGGGTTATGTCATGACATTGAGGGCAGTTTCGCTCTAGAACTTGTTTTTAGCTTTTGTCTTCGACATTGAGACATCAGTATCTTAGTGTCGCGACATAGGCATTAGTTTTGGCTCGACTAAGCATCTTTAGCTCTTGACTGGACCTACTAGCCCATGTAATCTTATTTAGATATATATAAAATGTAATAAAAACTACTAGAAAGCATAAATTATTACTATAAGTATGAAAACCTCAATATATACTAAGATGCTTTGATTTAACTATTAAACAAGCTAAAGTTATGTGCAAAAAAGATGTAAATAATAGTTTATTTCATGGAAGATCAAGAAGTAAAATATCTGATTTGGAGAAGGCTGTGAAATCTAGTGAGGACTCATTAGTCAAACTATGTCGGCAACATAGAGATGGTACCAGTTTGATTGGAAAATTAGATGCATGACTTTCAGCTTTATCAGACAAATATAGAGATGCTCTGATAGAAAATAGGCAGCTAAAAGAGGTGGTCAATCCATTGAAGGGGAAAAGCTTGCCTTTGAGGAAAAGATTCAAAGCTATAGGAGAGACCCACCAAGTAGAATTAAAGAGCCAACGACGTCCCCGTGATAAGAGCCAACGACGTCCCCATGATGAATCCTTCAAGAAGTATCAAAAGCACACTCAAAATAATCTCATTGAGGCCTTACCCAAGTGGAAATCAAATCTGATTCTACACACCTAGGTGGCTGTAGGTCCTCTTAATCTCAAAGAGATGAACTTTGATTGCCTCAAGAGGTTTTTCACTGATTCATTGAGCTTCAATGTTTACCACCTAGAAGTCAAAGAGTGGGAAACTTTCTAGAGAGAGTGGAAACAATCTGAAAGTTTCATCTTCCCATCTATGCCTGTTGCTAAAGACAATAAGGACGATTCAACATTAGAGGATCATATTCAATAAGGCACTTTTCCTATTGAAGGGGACCCTAACGAGCCCACTAATCAGCTTGGTGAAGGGGAGGATTGAAATCTACTTCTTTTATCTTGTACTTCATTTATTTTCATTTTTTATCTCACTAAACCTTGAACCATGTAATATTTTTCCTTATTATTAATGCAATCGTTCATTTACTTTCACTATTATCTTACTTGTCATTTCATTACATCATTTACCTTACATTTAAACAAAACTGTCTACCATACCTTAGAGACTCCTCCAGGCTCGACGCATTATGCATACAAGGCTTTTTTTCTTCATGGTCCAAAATTTGGCTAAATCAGGCTCTGATACTAAACTTGTAATGCCCTCAACCCGATCTAATTTGTCGAATTCGAATCTTGAGTATTAAGTCTCTATTACAGACTTACACTTAACCTATACATAAAAATTTCCAACATTTACATCTTATTTAAGAATATTGTTCTAACTAACTTACAATTAGAGGTACGATAGATAATTACAATCATTTTTCAAAAATTTTCAAATAGCGAGGACTTATAAGTGAATATCATAACTTAATTACATTGTTCTATTTATTTTATCTCTTAGTGATAGCACCGACTACAATTGTGTTTCCAACATGATCTGTATGCATAATAGACTGTCCCGCCACCTCTGGCATTGTCCCTCCTAGCGTAGACCTAAATCAGCTTACCTATGACACAAATACACAGAGGTAAGTTCAAGAGAACTTAGTGAGTTAACCTCCATTTACTTGTATCACGTTAGTACAATTCATATGGTAATTTCATTATCATCTCATTATTCTTCATTCTTCAACTTGACTTTGGCGAGTACCTTTCTTTTTCATACAATCGATGTCATACCTTGCTTTCTAACCAAGCCTAACCCTTCGCATATTTAATACATTACTTATGTTCTTCTACTCCACTTGGCTCAAACTTTGAATTCACCACATACCCTGGCACGTTCTAGCTTTTCTATTTATCTCTTAAGACTATGCATGATACGTCATAACGTTTCATACGGAGTCCTTTCTTTAGAGTTTGTCATACGTACTATTCCTTCAGAGTTCGTCACACGTACTATTCCTTCCAAGTTCACCATGTATATCATCCTTTCATGGTTTCCATACTTATCATTCTTCAAAGTTAGCCAAACATATCATTCTTTCAGGGTTTGCCATACTTACCATTCTTCAAAGTTAACCATACATATTATTCTTTTAGGGTTTGCCATACTTACCATTCTTCAAAGTTAGCCATACATATCATTCTTTCAGGGTCCGCCACAAAGGCATTCCTTTCAGATGATAGCCATAGGGGTCTTCCTTTAGAATGCACTAGGAAGGCGTTCCTTTCCATAGATCACCACAAAGGCTTCAATTTCATAGATTGCCACAAAGGCTTTCTTTTTTTGGCATGTTCACGAAAGGGATTCACCTAGATTCACATTACGTAAGGTTTGCCCCTCATCATTTTGGGTCACACAAAGAGCCCCATTAGGTAAATAACCTTCATTTAACTTTTTCCGTATGATGTCATAACCCACCAGTTATGCACTTACACAATATGATGCCATGGACTTTTCCTTTCAGAGAGTCATTTTTAAAGTCCCAACGGACCCTTTTAGAAGACTCCGAGAAGACAGACTCACTTAATAAACATTCATGCATTGACCCCATTTAAGACTTAACACATTAAATGTTTAGCAGACTACTTATTTATCAAGTAATTCTATTTCTAGTTCTAATTAAATGTTCAATTAGTCCTGATTTCATCTTTAATTGTTGATTGTGGTAGCCATTGCTCTTATTTGTTATTATGTATGTAACTGTAAAAGTTTTGGTAATTTTTGTTGCATTCTGTAGGTCAGGTCCTGGTGAAGGGTGTTATATTTTGTTTTCACCTTAATCATCAATATTTTAGGTTAATTTTGTTATTAGTCTCTATATTATACTTAGGTTATGAATTTAGTCACTATACTTTAATTTGGTTATTTTTAGTCCCCGTTACTTTTTTAATTTTAAAATGGGTTAATATAAATAGATGAACCTGAACTGGTAAAAGGTGTTAGGTTCAAGTACTTCGTAGATCAAGTAAAATATAAGCTCATCATCTTTGGGATTGAAACGAAAAGTAGACGGCATTGACTTCATATATGCTTCATCTTCGACATCTTTCATCTTCCTTTTTAGCACCATCAATGTAATGCCCTAAACTCGACCCGGTTCACCATATCCAGATCTCAGGTTTACTAAACAAACCACTTAAAAAAATTTCCAAATCAATTGACAAATTTTTTCTTAACTAAAACATATTTCTTTTAGTTTCATTCAAAAACTAAATCACAGAAAAAATAAAGGAAAATAATTAGGTTTAAAATTTTACATCGAGCTTTTCACTATATCTTTTACAATACGAATATTTGTTCAAGACAGACTCTTTAGGGTGAAATCCTACAATACACCACAATTCCACTTTATGCATAATAACCCGATATGTTGCTTTCTTGGTGTAATCTAGGCGTCATCCCCCTTGGTGCAATCTCTTATCGTTAATACCTGAAACATAGACAAAATACTTGTAAGTTCAGGAGAACTTAGTGAAAGTAAATACTTTTATAACATTTGGAGAAATTTTGTGCCATCTACTCCTTCTTAACCACTTACTTCTATTTCGGTGGATACTATCACATTTTCAGACTTACACTTACATGCCAACTACCACACTCTTAGCATACCAATTCTCTCTTAATTTCCTAATCAACTTACAATCATTTCTTGACATTACACTAATTTCTTCTATCTCTTAATTTTAAAAGAGTATACCATCAAAGCCCACATCATACAAACCATCTCTTCAAACATGCACTTATTCCATAATGGTTGTTTGTAGATACTAATTACTGACGAATACATACACATTTGACGAATACCCATGTAGAATTTAATACCAACATTTTACTTATCAAAATATATTCTTGTTCGCTACCCCACAAGCTCACACAAATAAATAACTTTATTTTATAACCTAGATACTTGGAAAAATAATAAACTAGATTCCATATGATGTTAGAAGAAGAAAAAATACAACTAATATAAGGCAGATTCCAGATATCTTTGATTCAACAGACACAGTACGGGAAACTTGAACTAATGAATACTTATCTCATTCATAAATATGTACATGCCCCAATCCCACCTAACTAGTTGTCACGGTGAATACCGTCTCTAATCATACAAATACACACCCATTTTTAAGAACTTTCCTCAAGACTTATTCTTACATTATAAACCTAACATAATCAAACTAGATTCAGGTGTATTTTAACTTATCCTATAATTATCATAACTTATCAAAAATTTATCACAAGGACCAAGCTGAATACGCCACAAAGGCAACATAATGAGTCATATGTTTACTATCCCAACAGACTTTCGCAGAAGGTGCCATGGGATTCTCCCTCATGGATTTAGACATAAATTCATGTATTGTGATCTATCAGTTCGGTTACAAATTATCTAAGGCTTCATCATGAACATCTATACAATCATATATTACCATGCGTCTCAGCCATATGGATTTACAGACATTCATGTAACATGATCTGTCAATCTAGTCTTCATCTTACTGGAGGGTACACCATAAGTTTTTTTTACATCATATAATGCCATGGGTCTCAACCTCATGGTTTTACACCTGTTTCCATAACGTGACCTGCCAATCTAGTTAGCAATATAACTTCCCTACCAAAGGCATCACAGAGGAACATTTACATATCTTTCACTTACCTAACTCCATTCACGCATTTAATTGGTTTGTACCCTTTTCTATACCAAACTATACTTGTATACTTACCCATCAAAATTCTATTCCAATAAAGCCTAAAAAATACTAGCATAACACATATATCATTTTTACTTTACTTCTTGCGTTCACCAATTAGTAGAGAAATCATCTTCATTTAAACATACTTCTATTTGTACATTACACATGCAATAGCCAAAACAGAGACTCACTTGATAACTCACTTACTATAACTTGAAGCTCCAGACTCAGACACATTTCTTGAACCAACATCAACAATTGCTTATAGAACATAGGACCACCATTAAAACTCATTTATATACAAATTACTATCATCTCAAACACTAATAATCCTATTCAAAACCTTGTACTCGTAACTTACTATTCATATAACTCTTAATAACATTACCCTTTCATAAGCTTAACATGTAAGATTATAATACTTACTAGGAGGTAGAACAACCACCAGTTAAATCAAGAACCTCATCTTCCAACTTATTAAGGAAGAGTCAACATTTTAGATTTAAGAAACAGAAGCAGATAGTAATATTAAAGGAAGAAAAAAAAACTTCCTCCCAAACCTTTCTCACCCATATATATTTAATCAATTCCCCTTATTTGAACTTATCAAGTGTCATTTAAATTCAAACTTTGTCCTTAATTTCACAAGCAATCAACTCGCATTAGTAATCATACAGTCATTCATAGATTTAACCTATCATTCATAAGCGATTAAATCATAAATTCGTTCAATTTTGCATTCACTCAATCTAATTCTAATCCAGAACCTAATTGAAAAACCTAGTTCTCTAAATGCCACTAAAAACCTAATCAGGGACCGATATGCATAAAATATTTAAAGATAAGACAAAATTGTAATTTTCAAGTTTCAGCCCGTGTGTGAAGCCCCAGGCCGTGTGCAATACGTAGGGGTAAAGGTGCAGGAGCCACATGGCCATGTCTTCAGGCATGTAAAAAATGCAGATGTAAGGGAAAATAGGGAAACATGACCGTGTGAGGGACCATGTGACCTACACAGGCGAGTCATTGTGTATACCTGGGCAATTTCAAAATTTTACTTGATTTTTCATAAAAGGTCACCCACCTGACTTTTCGAGGTCTCGTATGACGTTCCTTCGTTCAAATCTGATCTGAGGCACCTAAATCGAGTTATTCAATTGATACACACGCAAGAATTATAGGTTGCTTTCAAGATTTACGGAGTTTGTCAGCAAAAACGTAAGAGATTCATAAACGAATTGGAAGATTTAATTAAACATAGTGAAATTCAAAATTGAAGAGTTTTAATAAATCGAAACAAGAATTCTTATCGAACTTTTGACGAATTTACGAGATGTGATTGACGGAACTTAACAACCGGTAGAAAAACGAGTTCAAATTGGGAATAGATTTTGATTTGGGAACAAAGATAATTATCAACAATGGTGAGAAAATATGTTCAAAGAAAAAAATAGAAAAGAAAAGGGAAAGAGAATAAATAGAAAGAAAGATGATAAATTCTATTATGATTTGAAAAGAATTAATTTGAAATTCAAATTAGGATAAAAAGTTAAAAAAGGTGACGAAATTTTGAGGAAAGATAAGTTAAAAAGTTTTGGGGCTTGACTAAAATTTTCCAAAGTTGGCCTAATCAAAAGAAAAGCATAGGAGGAGATGTGATTCGAAACTTGGTCACATGAGAGACTAGCGCCTCAATCATTGGGCTATGGACCTTTTCTTGCTTAGTTTTGTTGTTGTAATGTAAATTATCTTTTTGCGTGTCTTAACCGAAATGTAATAGAAGCAATAAGGGAAAAAGGGACTCGAAATCGAGTATGCAATGCAAGGGAATAGGAAAGCGTGTTAACCATTTGCCTATTGCATATGTTTTTGGGACTGTGTGGATAAAATAATGAATAAATAAGGAAGAAGTGTTTCGAAACTGGAAACTCTAAGATTAGTTCTTACGTGCTAACCTATAGACTTTAGCCTACTTTTTGGTCAGGATTTTCCTCTAATGATATTTGTTTTATTATGGCTTTTATCCTAGGTTAATAAAAGGAAAGAAAATGAGGAATGAAGTTTGAACCTAGAATATCAAGGGAACATACAAGCTATTTAGTTATTATTTTTAATAAATGTTTTCCACTGCTTTACAAAAATACTCAAGTTTTGATAAATCTTTTTCTTAAAATCCTTACTCCGTTTTTCAAATCTTCACATTAATAATATTGTAATTAAATTACTTGGTAAAGTCAGTTTAATGAGTGAATGTTTTCGCACAAATCAACCTAAGTAAAAGGAAGACTTTACAAGACCACTTTGGTGATCAAATGTAACACCTTTGACTTAGTCAATGCTCCTAAGCCGAGTCGAGTGTGTTACATTATTTATATGTTTATATTAATAATAAAACCATATGCTGAATAATTAAAAAAACCAACACTAAATTGATATTAAAAAAATTGCTGACTAGACGAAATTTACATAAAAAAAAATTAATCAATAAACATTTTAGTAAATATCCAAAAAGCAACATATCAAAATAATGTACAACATCAAAGGTAATAATTAAATTGTTGTAAAAATATATTGGTATGACTATTTGCGATTTGTTGAGCTATAGTACTATTACAAAGCAAAAATCTCAATGCCATAAGTCAGCAGTGCTACTACAAAGCATAAATCCCCGTGCCAAAATTAGCATACAAAAGAAATCTATCAGATTCTGAGAACTTCAAATCGTCACTCCTAAAATTTTGGGGAGCACTCTTCTCTTGAATCTGGTTTTGGAAGTTCAAATCGTTACTCCCAAAATTTTGGGGAGCACCCTTCTCTTGATTCTCGGTTTGTACTTTAGGTGCTGGAACCTTTGGGGCTTCAAGCTTCCTGTTATATACTCTACATAGTGCCCATCCATCAAGTTGGATTAAGAAAAACAAAACATAATTAATTGATTTAAAATAAAATCAACTTTATTTATATTTTAAATTAATATTTAAAATCAAGTTTAAATAAAATGAAAATAAACCATATATAATTTATTTAAAGAAACAACTTAAAAATAATATAAATTTTAATATTTTTATTAAAGAAAAAAATCTTGCCTATATAATTTTAATAATTTTATATAATCAACTTTATCTTGCAAAATTTTATAAATGGCTTAAATCTATATATGTTCAAATTTATGTTGTGTATTATATTTGATTTTGAGATAAAAAAGCATATATTATTTTCTGTGATTTTTAAATAATCATATATAAAATAAATAAATGTGGGGATTCATATAATTTAACGTTATAATTTTAAGATTATCTTCAATTTTAAAATAAATTATAATTTTAAATTATTATATTTTATTAATTTAAAAATAAAAATAGTTATATATAAAGAATCGTCACATGTTAACAAAATGATTATGACACGTGTCAAAATGTTTTAGTTCTTTTATCTGCCATCTATTATTACCAACACCTTCAAAGCAAGCTCGTTCATCTTTTTGATAAAAAAAACTTGAGGTTTAAGCACCTTATACTTAGATGGACGGATGAGCTTGCTTCAGATGGATGGATGAGGCTTAAACACTTTTAAAGCAATTTTTTTGGGTGATTTGATAAATAAAACATGTTTAACGGTTAAAAGAGACGAAAATTTAAAAGGAGGATTAAAATTGTCTTTTTTATATATATATAAAGTTAGAGGACCAAATAAGTCATTATGTATTTTAATATTGTGGTAATCTTTGATCAACCAAATAATAAAATATTGATATGATTACAAATTTGGCTATTAATGTTTACATCTTTTGTTAATTTGGCTATTTTATTGAGCTAAATTTGGCTCTCAACCTTTAAAAATTTAAATTTTATCATCAATCTTTTAAAAAGAGTCTATTTGTTTTTTAACGAAAATATTGCCTAAAATATTAAAATTTTAAATATTTTTAAATAATTTGTTAATATGACATATAAGACAAGTAATTTCCATGAAGTACATTTATATTGTTAGGTGAGTTGTCATGTCAATATCATTATGAAAATTAATGTTTTAATCATTATTTTTATTAAAATAAAGCAATTTGACTCTTTTAAAAAATTAATTATTAAATTTAGCTCAAAAAGAAAAATAATAAAATTGACAAAAGATATAAAGTTAAGAACTATTTTTACATTATGCCTAAAATATTTAGTTCGAACTTTAACACGTAATGATGTGTGAACTAATCTAATATTTTGGTAATAAGGGTATTAAGTAATCATATGTTCTGATGATTTTATGAACTTATAATCAATGATAATCTTACCTTTTATGAACCAATCACCCCGTAAAGATAACATTGTTTGTCAAATCCCAAAAATAGGGGTAAAAGAAATATGAATAAAATTAAGATTTTTATTTTTGAAGCATAGAATAAGAGAAATAAATTTGTTAGTTCAGTGATAAAACCTTAATTTTCTCTTAAGTCTCAAGTTTGAAACCCCTTATGCACCTTTCATTCAAAATATTTTTGTAACAGCTCAATTTTCGGTGATGTCAGAAATAGTGGTTCGAGGTCACCAAATCCAGCGAGTAAACTCATAAATTTTATTATTTAATATTTACGAGTCAAATATGATTTTAGAAAGGTTTTTGAATTAGTAATTTGTATTTTATAATGATTTATTCGGTTAAGTGGTTTTAGAAAATGAGGTATCGGGACCTCATTTTTATAAACCAAACCGTAAATATTTTTATAAATATTTACGGAGTGTCAATAAGGTAGTTAAAGTTTCATTGAAAAATTTTATTGTTTTGGTAGTCAATTAATTAAAAGAACTAAATTAAAAAGGTACAAAACTTTCTAATTATAATAATTAAGTGATTAAATGACATGATTAATAAATAAAGAAGGATCTAAATAGCAATTTTGCCTAAAGGAAAAGGATGAGGCGGCATAAGAGAAGAAAATAATAAAATAAAGTCATTTAATGGCAATATGGTAAATAAAATGAAATTAAAACACCCAAATTGAATTTAAAAGCATTCTAGGCTTTTCTTCTCCAGTTTTGGGTAAAAAAACAGAGGAGGAGAGCTTAAGAGGGTTTTCATATTTTTGCTGCGGGTAAGTTAAATTTAGCTCCATTTTCAATAATTTTTATATTTTGAGATTCTTACAATTAAGTCTAACTAAACCTTACCTTTGTTTTTTATTTTG
This sequence comes from Gossypium raimondii, assembly GCF_025698545.1. NCBI lineage: Eukaryota > Viridiplantae > Streptophyta > Magnoliopsida > Malvales > Malvaceae > Gossypium > Gossypium raimondii. The sequence goes on along the minus strand of NC_068568.1, from coordinate 39,645,588 downwards.
TTAAAGATTTTGGATGTTTCCATTGATGAATATATATGATCCTTGATGTTAAATGATGAATTTGAGATATTATTTATTAACTAAAAGTATTTTATTAAGTGATTTTTGATGAATTTATTATTAGGGACTAAATTGTTGAATTGGTAAAAATACAAGGGTTTATTATGAAATTATTACAAAATTGGGCTGTATTGAATGCCATGAATATTATTCTAGCATGGGTTTGCATTAAAAATGGTTAATTTGAATGATTTGGGCTTAGGGACTAAATTGAATAAAAGCAAAATTTTAGGGGTAATTTTGTAAAAATGTAAAAATGGCCAAATTACAGGAAATGAATTTTTTTTCTTGGCTAAATTAATAAATTGAATGAAATTATTAATTTAGATCGAGATCGGGTGGAAATTCGAGGAAAATAGAAAATTACCAAAATGCCCATGTATCTTGGTATTTCTGCAATTTAGCCTAGTAAGTTCGTATGAACTATATTTTGTATAATTTTGATTAAAGTGAATGTTAATTGGTGATGGATATTATATATGTGTGTTCTATTGTTGGAATTGAATTATTATTGGAAATAAATTATCAAATTTAATACTCAGTTTGGATTAAACGCGGGATTGAGTACAATCGTTCTATGCCAAATGATGAATTGACGGATAAGACCATAACTGGGTTATGGCACTATGAACATAAGACCATGGTTGGACCATGACAGTGTTTATATGTAAGACCATAGCTGGGCTATGGCATTCTGATGATAAGACCATAACTGGGTTATGGCACTACAAATGTAAGACCATGGTAGGGCCATGGCAATGCATGTGTAAGACCATAGTTGGACTATGGCACAAAAAGAACGATGTACTCATATCCGTAAGCCGTTCTTTAATTCAGTAAGAAATTGTAAGAGACTTGTGTGATTGAATTGAAAGATTTATAGATTATTATTAATATTTAGCTGAAGGAAGTGTGTTTATTGATTATATTGTATTTGACAAGGAAATTATGTATGTTGAGACAAGTAATAAACTCAAGTGTGACATGTCGAGAAAATAAGTTATCAATGTTGAAATTATATGTAAAATGTGCAAGTATGCTAACCAGTGTTGTTGCTTATGCTTAGGCAAGTGCCAAGCTATTGGTTGAATGGTAATATAATTATTTATATAATGCATTGAATTAGTAAGTATTGAAGTGAAAATATGCTAGTGCTCATGAAAAAGTGGTAAGGTTTAAATTATGCAATTTCTTATGAAATGACTTATCATGTGATCAATTCGAAAAAGGCTTTGGTTAAATGCATTAGCTTGTGACCATGGTTGAATGATATGTTTATGACTTGTGTGTCATGCATATGGAATAAGCATGGAAAGTAAAGAAATGCAAATGAAAATAAAGAAATTCGAAAGAGTATAAAGTTGTTTAAAATCCTATATTGCTAGGGATAATATGTACAAGTGATGATGTGGATTTATTTACCTTGTGAGTTTATGAATATAGCCACATGAGCATTGTGGTATCAATATTAAATTATTCTTGATATTTATAAATTTCATATTTGAAATGAATGGACATGATTAAAGTTTATACGAGCTTACTAAGAATTTATTGCTTACGTATTTGTTTTTCTTTACTTTTCAGATTATCAGAATCTCGATTGGGTTGGAAGTTTGTCGGAGTTTTATGACACTATTCATTGGTTCTATCGGTAATTTTGGATGATTTGATTCTGGTTATAATGACACGTATAAGTTAACTTGGCCAACGTTGACTCATTAATGTTTTGATTTTGATTGGTTTAAAATATGAATGCTAGATGAAATGAAATGTCTGATAATTAATTTGTAAACTCCGGTAATGCTCTGTAACCCTATTCTGGCGACGGATTCGGGTTAGAGGTGTTACAATTTTACTTTCTTATTTTTACCACATAAAGTACGAAATTTTCAAACTAGCATAGACCAAAATCTATTTTTTTAATTTGTTCATTAATTCAAAATAATCCTAATTCTACATGAATTCCTAAAACCTATTTCAATTAGGGAGAAAGAGTTTTATAAATAGTCAATCTTTTCAAACCCTAGAATTTATATCTAGAGAAACTTTTCAAGAAAAACTCTCAAAGTTCTTTCTTTTGACCTCCATTGCCGAACCAATTTTCAACTAAAGGTTTTCAAATCACATCTTCTCCTCCCAAGTAGATTGTCGATATCCTCATCCAAATTAAGGTTGTGGGACTTAAACTTAAATCATTGTGTATAATTAATTGAAGTATTAGAAATTAAGTAATCTGTATATGTGCCAACCCCTGTATGCGAACCCTTAGTAAATGCTAGGCGATCCCTTAATATATTTATGTTAACCCTTACATTCATTGATATACATGCAAACAATGTTGTAATTGGATAGGTGAACTGTAGCTCTCATAAGCTACCTCCCCCATTTCTTTACCTCTCAAGTAACACAGAGAACTAGGGCTCGAAATGGTATTGGAGGAACTTCGGGCTAGCAACTTGTTTTCTTTTATTGTTATTTAAAAGTTTCCATTAAAGCTTCCTTAATTGGTTTTTTTTGGGGGGTTATAATGATTAATTCTTACTTTTATATCTTAAGTTTGAGATTGTTTAGCTTATTTATTTTAAGCATGATACTTAGCTAATACTATGAAATTTACATGTTATTTGGTTTAAAAAATTATTATTTTTAATAAATATTTTCCGCTGCTTTACAAAATACTCAAGTTTTGATAAATCTTTTTCTTAAAAACCTTAATCCATTTTTCAAATCTTCACGTTAATAATATTGTAATTAAATTACTAGGGAAAGTCGGTTTAATGAATGAATGTTTTCTATTAAAAACAAAGGAGCGATTTTTATATAAATTAACTTAAGCAAAAGGAGGGCTTTACAGGATCACTTTGGTGATCAAATGTAGCGCCTTTGACTTAGGGGAAACTCCTAGATCGGGTCAAGAGTGTTACATTTTTTATCTTTTTATATTAATAATATAATAATATGTTGAATAATTAAAAAAAAACCAACACTGAAATGATATTACACTTAATTGGATATTAATTCAATAGAAAAATTAGTGGAAGACGAAATTTACATAAAAGAAATAAATCAATAAACATTTTAGTAAATATAAAAAAAAACACTATACCAGCAACAAAATAATGTACAACATCAAAGGTAATAATTAAATTGTTATAAAAATATATTTGTATATGACTCTTTGCGAATTGTTGAGATACAGTACTATTACAGAGCAGAAATCTTAATGCCATAAGTCAGCATTGCTACTACAAAGCATAATAAATCTCCAAGCCAAAATCAACATTCAAAAGAAACCTATCAGATTTGAGAAGTTCAAATCATTACTCCCAAAATTTTGGTGGGTGAGCATTCTTCTCTTGAATCTGGGTTTGGGTTTGAATCTAGGTTTGTACTTCAGAAAAGTCACTCACCTTGACTTTTTGAGGCCTCTTATGATGTTCTTTCGTTCAAATTTGATCTGAAGCATTTAAGTCGAATTATTCAATCGATAAACGTGTGAGAATTAGAGGTTGCTTTCAAGATTTACAGAGTTTGTCGACAAAAACGTAAGAGATTCGTAAACGAATTGGAAGATTTAATGAAACACAATGAGATTCAAAATTGAAGAGTTTTAATAAATTGAAATGAGAATTCTTACCAAACTTTTGACGAATTTATGGGATGTGATTGACGGAACTCAACAACCGGTAGAAAAATGAGCTGAAATTGGGAATAGATTTTAATTTGGGAACAAAGATAATTATCAACAGAAAATATTTTTAAAGAAAAAAATGGAAAAGAAAAGGAAAAAGAATAAATAGAAAGAAATAAATTCTATTATGATTTGAAAAGAATTAATTCGAAATTCGAATTAGGATAAAAAGTTGAAAAAGGCGATGGAATTCTTATCCTAATTTGAATTCTGAGGAAAGATAAAGTTAAAAAGTTTGGGGGCGTGACTAAAATTTTCCAAAGTTGGAGTAATCCAAAGAAAAGCATAGACGTGATGAGAGACTAGCGCCTAAATCACCTTTTCTTTAGTTTTGTTCCTGTAATTTAAATTGTTTTAACCGAAATGTAATAGAAGCAAAAAGGGAAAGAGGAACTCGAAAGCGTGTTCACCGTTTGCCTACTGCACAATTCTTGCTATTTTTCAACGCTTAAGAGAATTCATGTCTCTGGGACGGTGTGGATAAAATAATAAATAAACGAGGAAGAAGAATTTAGAACTTAGGAACTATAAAATTAGTTCTAATATGCTAACCAATAGACCTAAGCATATTCTTTGATCAGGATTTTCCTCCAATCATATTTGTTTTATTATGACATTTATCCTAGGTTATTAAAAGGAAAGTAAATGAGGAATGGAGTTTGAAACTAGAATCTCAAGGTAACATACAAGCTACTTAGTTATTATTTTAATAAATGCTTTATACTGTTTTACAAAATATTCAAATTTCGATAAATGTTTGTTTTAAAAGTCTTTACATTATTAATATTGTAATTAAATTACTTAGTAAAGTCGGCTTAATGATTGAATGTTTTCCTACAAATCAACCCAAGTAAAAGGAGGACTTTACAAGGCCACTTTAGTAATCAAATGTAACGCCTTTGACTTAGCCAAACCTCTTAAGCCGAATTGAGTGTGTTACAATATTTATCTATTTGTATTAATAATAAAAAATAAACTAAATTGATATTAGAAAAATTGCTGACACGAAATTTACATACAAAAATTAATCAATGAAATTACAATACTATTACAAAACAAAAATTTCAATGCGTCAACAGTGCTACTACAAAGAATAAATTATTGTGCCAAAATTAGCATACAAAAGAAATTTATCTGATTCTGAGAAGTTCAAATCTTCAGTAACAAAATTTTGGAGAGCACTCTGCTCTTGAATCTGATTTTGGATGTTCAAATTGTTACTCCCAAAATTTTGGGGAGAACTCTTCTCTGGAACCTTTGGGGCTTGAGGCTTTCTGTTATATACTCTACAGAGTGCCCATCCATCAAGCTGGATTATGAAAAACATAATTAATTAATAAGCAACAATAACATTAACTATTCACACTCGAATTACGATTAATAAAACATGTATAGCAGTGCAACATAAAACGAAAAAAATGCATATCTCCATTTATAATAAATATACAGGATGAAGAAAGTTAAAATCACATAAAAATATTAGGGGTTAAAGTGGTATTAAATTTTGGGATCTAATTTAAATTTTCAAAAACTTTGTACGTTTAATGAAATTTATCAAAATTTTGGGGCCAAAGCTCCTTTCACTCCAGTTACATTCAGCCACTCATGATACGAACACAATCGAGAACAGTATAAATGTAGAAATTAAATAGAATAGAAAAGAAAAGAAAAAGTTACCTGGTGATCATTTTTATGAGTTGTTTGAGGAGGATCGCTTAATACATATTCATGCATGATCCAATTGGTTTTCTGAGCTTTTGAAGGTTTCCCTCTGCAATAAACTAGGGTTTTCTTCAAACCAATTAACTTTCCATTGGACTTGACATGTTTATCAGAGTTGACAGCCTTCCAGAACCCGTCGCCGGCGGCTCGATTTGGTCTTTTGCCCTGAGGATGCTTCCGGTCTCTCGACGTGAAGAAATACCATTCATTTATCGTTCCATTTGACGACATGTTCCCGCTTATGGCTGCGTTTAATATCAATCATTAAAACAAAACAAAACAAACCCACAAATCCTTCATTCATTCATAATATAAAGATTGAAATGAAAAACCATACATTTTACCGATTCAAAAGAAAAAGAACCCCCCACCGCCCCCGAGAAAATATGCAGATTATGAAATAAATACCTGTAAGAGTATCGGGATCATATTTGTAAAGTGGAACCTCCTTGATTCTGGTGGGTGGTAGTGGTTTATTACGAGCTTTGCACATCAAGTAAAATATAAGTTCATCATCTCTAGGCTTGAAACGAAAACCAGACGGCATTGACTTCAGATACGCTTCGTCTTCCGCCTCCTTCATGCGTACCATCAATTCTTGATTACCATCTTCTTCCATGGCTGCCGACTTATTTATAGACATAAGATTTACAATAAGGGGGTTTACAATAATTGTTCAAAGTTCAAAGTGTTTATTTATAGACATGAGAGAAGTATAAATTACATAGAATTCTGACATTACATTAAACTTGATTCACTTAATAATAAAATTTTCAAAATAAACTTATCTTATAAATTATCAAAACAATTTTTTTAAACAATTTAAATTAAATAAAATTAAATATACAAGATAAGTATTCATAATTTTAAATATTTAAAATTTCGTAAATAAATTTAAAAAGCTAAATATATGGATAATTTTAAAATTTACTTGAATTCCTTATGTTGATAAGTGATCAAAATAAATTATTATTTTGAATAATTTAAAATATTTGAAATATACAAATTATTTTGATAAAATATTTTTTAAATAAAATATTTTTTTGAAATTGAGAATTGATTTTGATTTGGGTACAAAGATAATTATCAACAATAATGAGAAAATATTTTCAAAGAAAAGGAAAGAGAATAAGGATTAATTTGAAATTTGAATAAAGGATAAGAAGTTTAAAAAGGTGATGAAATTTTTATCCTAATTTGAATTTTGAGGAAAGATAAGATATGAAATCTAGATAGGATTGGATTGGGGTGAATTTCTAAGATTTACAAATGTTCGGGGAATTGTTGCAATTTTTCCAAAGTTTGGGGCAGAGGTGCTCATGGGCTGGGCGACCCGGCCCGGTCCGACGGCCCGCCCGAAATATGGGAGGGTTTGGGTAAAAATATAGGCCCAAAATATGGGCTTAGGCAAAAAAAGAGGCCCGTTTCGGGCACCACTTTTTTGGCCCGAGCCTGGCCCGGCCCGGCCCGGCCCGATATAATAAATATATTTATTTTTTAATTTTAAAATATTTTTAAAATATTTTTTTTTATTTTTTAATTTTAAAATATTTTTAAAATACTTTTTTAATTTTTAAAATAAATTTTTAATATTTATTAAAAAAATAGGCCGGACCGAGACTTATGATTTTTTTCCAGCCCGCTCATGAGCACCTCTAGTTTGGGGGCGTGACTGAATTTTTTTGAAGTTTGCCGAATTAAGAGTAGCCTTATTTCGAACTTGGGTCCCATGAGAAACTGGCGCCTCAACCACTGGGCTATCGTTTTAAATTATCTTTAAGGTGTTATAAAAATAACTGAAGAAAAAAAGGGATAGGGGGGGAACTCGACTCGGGTATGCAGGGAAATAGGAAAGAGGGTTAACAATTTGGCAACTGCAAAATTCTCGTCCCGTTTGCAACGCTTACGACTATTGATATCTTTATAGGACGATGTGGGTAAAATTATGAATAAAAAGGAAAGAAGGGTTAAATCTGGGAACTATCAAAATAGTCCCAACATGCTAACCATTAAGCCTAAGTCTATTCCTTTTTTAATTTTTCCTCCAATAGAGTATCTCAATGAAACATGCAAACTACTTAACCATCCAGCCTAAATCTTATTTCTTACTTAATTTAAATCTATATATTTTTTTAGATCTTATCTTACATATTCCTTAATATCTTACACATTTACCTTTTTTTTTCCCTTCTTTAGCTTATTCAATACATAATTCCTAACACATTCTACTTTAATATTCAATAATTAATATTCATAGTTAGGTCTCTTTATTTTAATTCATTTTTACCTTTTTTCAATTAGGTCCTAATTTAAGTAAAACATGTTTTTCCAATTAGACCTCTTAATCAAGTTTTGTTTTGGATTGATACAATAATACCTAATTACTCCAAACCCCTAAATTTCAGGGTGTTACGATGTGTTTCGATCGATGTGGAAAAGGGGAAATTTAACCGCCTTTTGTATTTGGCCTCACTGCAATTATTGTAATTAAAAAGAGTAAAATGATTCCGAGCCCCATTTTTACGGTTAAGCCACGTGATAGCCAAAGCGACCACTAGAGGCCGTGCCAGGGGTCATGTGCCTCCAAAATGGTAAAATTTTAGTTTTAGTCCTTCTAAAACTCCAGGCGTTCTAGTGCCTTTAAAAGCATTCTAGTTGAGAAGAATAGAATTAATTATACATATCTCTGAAAGGTAGGTCTTCAACAAGGTAAACAGGACAAATTTGTATTTAAAACCTGACTTTCAACTTAAGCAAAGATCTAACTTCACATTGCAGAATCTTAACAAAAATTGATTTAGACATTTGTTGATCAAACAGTTTTAATAATAAGAAGAAAAGATTTGTGGATCAAAAGGAAAATATGAGGAGAATCTAAATAGGATTAATTGTTGGTATTGTATCAAACTCAAGGCTCTTTGCTTAATCAGTTCCCTCAAATCATATCATGCATCTACCATTGTAACAAAAAGGGTTTTCCAGAACAAATTCAGTACCCAAAAAAGAAAAAGAGAAATCAATGCTGAAACTGGGAATTCTAAGCACAGATTGTGATTCAAGCAATGAAAAAAAAAGGAACTCACATTGATGCATATAATCGTTGTCTATTGTCGACAGAACCAGGCGAGTTTCCTCTTATTTTTCTAAGCTGTTAGCAGCAAACTCATGCATGCAACATCTGATAATCCATAAAGAAAATAATTTGTTTTTATATACAATTTTTAAAACTTTTTAAAAATTTAAAACTTATTTTAATTTTTTGAACTATTTTATATTTAGCACTAATAAATAAATAAAAGCATTTTTAAATACAATATAAAATAATTTATCCAAAGTTTTATGCATATTTTAGAGTAAAAGATTTATACATTTTAAAAGTTTCAAAATTTGAAATACTATTTTTAAAACAGTTTTAAAGTTGAAAATATTGTTTATAAATTGTTTATAATTTAAAAAAACTAAATAAAAATACATTTATCAAATTTTAAATAGATTACATAAATTAAAGTAATTTTTATGACTATCAAATCTTTTTATAAAACAAACGAGTGCACGCTATAAAAACAAGTTACGTTATATTATCAAAATATATAAATCCTAATTTGATAATTTAAATATATATTAATAATTTTATATATTTTATATATTTTCAACTTTATCTTGTATTATATTTTATTTTTAAATAAAATATATATAATGATAAAAAGATTTATTATTTTCTATGATTTTTTAAAAAATTGGTTATATATAAAGAATAATAACAAAGGGATTAATATAATTTACCATTATGATTTTAAAATTATTTTTAATTTAAAATATATTATAATTTTAAATTATTATATTTTATTAATTTAAAATGAAAAATTGATTATATATAAAAAGTTGTCACATGTTAACAAAATGAATATGGCATGTGTTAAAATATTAATCCTCAATATCAATTGGAAGCGTAAAATCTTAATATATATATGATATCATAAGAGAAAGCTTGACCCGACCCATTTGCTGGACCCACTTTCTAAAAAGACAGAGTCTTAGTTTTTTAAATAGTAGGTTTGCAATACCAACCTCGTTGGAAAACGAAGGTGAAATTTTAGTGGGTGAAAGTACCCCATCGATTGTTGTATTATCAATAGGTGAGTAAATAAATGGCATGGCATGGCATATGACTATTTGGGTAATGATGAAATCTCATTGAGGATGATGACATGCATTTATAAAATGTTAATATTTAATACAATATAGAAATTCTAAAAATTTACAAAATAATTGTACATGTTACTAATTATGATTGGCTATACTAACTAGGGATAACGTCATATTTGGTACTTGTATTTTAAAATGTCCAATGTGGTATTTGAGCAATCAATATATGTGTTATACCTTTTTTCAACAATGACACGTGGCAGAACAAGAAATGACTCATGAGAGCTTAAATAGAAGCCCATAGATGGCCCTCTGTTGAGTATCCTTCATTGTGACCCCCTGTTGGATTTTACGTAACTAGCCATCAGTGCATTCCACTTAAAACAACTAGGAGATTGCCTATTTCTAGCCACCTGCTTGAATGGCCAGATAGTCTCAAAGTATGGTTTCAAGGGATAAATTTTCATTAAGGTTGGCCTGAGAGACTCAAACGGTTCAAACAAAAATTCACCTAAATTATTTTCAAAATTCTATGCCTCCTAGGAGTTCACCTCAAGAAATTACTAAGTCAATTCTAAAGAGTTAAACTTTCATGCATGCTTAGCTTTTCCAAGGAATTAAACGTTTCATGGTTTGATTTACATATTTTATTAAGACGAACATTATGTCATAATTCAACTAACATAACAATTATTGATATAATAGAACTTTATTTATACTAAAGTTTAACATCATCAACAAAATTCAAAATTTTGAGCAAAATATAACTTAATAATAATTTGATAGGAAAAATAAATTCTTAAAAAGAAAACAATTCAATTTTTGGTCCCCCCACTTAAGATGAACAATGCCCCCATTGTTAAAAACGATAGATAGAAGGGACGAAAATATAGAAGTGAATAGATATTGTACACCAGGTAGGGCTCCAGGAAAGGGAGGTGTGTAATGCCCAAAAAATGTTAGATTTTTAATTGTGCAAGCATGTCAATTAATTTGATTTGGTGTGTGGGTTAAGTGCCTTGAAAGTTTACTGTAGATCCTGTGTTCGGTTCCCTTGTTTTGAATTTTCATATTTATTTTGGAATTATGTCAAGCTTAACTTTTCCGGCTTATTTTATATTCTTTGTTGGGTTATGAGAAGGATGAGCCTATTGGTTCAATGTTTAAGCTTTTGTATACTTCTTGGTCTTGAGTTCGAATCTTGGTGTAAGCAAATGAAGTGTTTTTGTTGCTTGCATTTGTTAGTAGTTGAGTTCTTTTTGAATTACAATAGTCTGATGGTCTGTTATTATAGGATATTTTATTTTATTTTCTTAAGTTATCAAAATAAAAAAAAAATCCCTAAAATCACTCAACTTTTGCACGCCCCACAATCTCTCCTTTCACGTTCATATCTCTTTTTCTTGTTTACTTCTTTTTCTTTTAAAGTTTTCTTTTTTCGTTTTTTTCTTCTTCTTTCTTTTCTGCTGGTACTCGCTTGCTGCCATTCCATTTTTCCCCTTGTATTCGTGCACGGTGTTGTTATTTAATCCTATTTCTGAACGTGGAGTAAGTTTGTCTGATTATTTTTATTCTTTTGCTTTGAAATTGTTTATTGAACAAGTTAGGAATTGTGGTTATGTTTGATCTTCGCTCTTAGTTATGATGAACGTTCTTGTGTTTTTGATTAGGCAAAGGGGTGAGAACCAAATTCCTCCAACAGAGTAGTTCTCATATTTGGCACTGTTTTTGACTAGTAAGTATACAAATATTGTTTTAGGGTTTGAATTTTTGACAAAAGAATGCCAATTTGGATGGGTCTTTGATGATTATTTGGTGCAATTTGTTGAGTGATTGTAGGATTCGTGAGCTCCCCATAGTGTGGTTAATCAATTACGTCATTAGGTGTGTGAACTAACTCAAAAAACTCATTGGGATCTCAAAAAGTAAAAAAAAAAGGTTGTTTTGGAAACTACCCAGCATCATACGACCGTGTGACAGACTATGTACATCACACGGCTGTGTGGAGCACACAATCGTGTGTAATTTTGTAGCCCGTGTTTGTAGGCCGTGTGGGCCACACAATCATTTAGGCCTTTTGGCCTAATTTTAAGGCCCGAATAGCGGCCGATTAAGGGACTCAGAAATTGGGTCCATGGGCATTATTTAGGCCTGAAAAAAAAGCGTAAGTTTCAGTATGCAAACATAGGTATGTGTAGGAAGCATGTTAAGTAGGTTTCGATAAGTATATTAATATGATATGATATGCTCTATAAGTATGTATGTTAACCATGCAAGTTATATGATTTGTGAGTACCTTATGCAATGTTATGTTTCGTATAAAAATATATGTGTATGCATGCCGTACGATTTATGTTATAAGTATGTACGATATTATATCTATGTTTTGGGGTGGTATTAATATGATGGAGGAAGTGCTATATGGCAGTATCTACTGTAATTATGGTGGCTAGACCACAAATTTCTATTTGGCAACTCAATTGCGTATTTATGAGTGGCATGCTGCCACGTACTAGTGTGATTGGATGGATGGACTCTTCTAGTCTTAATTGGTGTGATTGGTTGGACGGAGATGGTGTGTAGCGGATGAAGGCAGGATATGATATGTTACAAGATATGTTTCGATATGAATCTGATATGATATGATATGTATAAGAAATGTTCCGAAATGGAGTCTGATATGCTTTGATACATTCTAGTATATATATTTGTATTGTTTTGTTCGTGTGGGCCATATCACACATTAGGCGTAAAGCTCACACATTTTTTTTTCCGTTTCAAGTGATCCTCAGACTTAGGGTTGGACGGCGATACAAGAGCTCAGTTTCCACGCTTTTGGTTTAGTACGTTATGAACTGATATTTTTATGGACTTTTATGGACTTTTGGGACATTTTAATTTTGTTTGGGATTTTAAAATTTATTTTGGTCTTTCGTTATGCAAAAGTTATGGTTTTTAATCAGTATTTAAAATAAGACCAAGTTGCTAAAAGTGTTTCGCTGCCAAATTTTGTTGAAATCCGCTAGAATGTATTGTCACTTAAATGAATTAATTTAGTTGGATCTGTTTTAGTAAAAGGTATTAAACATGATTTTTATCTCAAAATACTTACGGGTTTTCGGGAATTGATATGTTTTTTATAAGTTATATAAAATTGGATTTTCTTAAAGTTGGAAGTGGGATTTCACCAAAACTTAAGCACTAATGTTTTCTCCAATGATGTAACCTCCACAATTCGACCGTAATGTCTAGGCTGGGTTTGGGGTGTTACAAGGTGAGTCAAGTTTGACTACTTAAATACCAAGCCTTTCCTAGACAGATCCAATTCTAGACGTGTACATATCTATTGACACACTTCTAATTTTGCAAATTGTTCAATTGAATTATTGATTTCAATATTATGTCTTATTTTTAAAAAATACGTAAAATAATAGTAGAGAAAAACTAAAATAAATGATAACTAAAAATTTAAAATAACGATAGAGAAAAAAGAACTCCCTCTATTTTATTTAGAATCTTAATTGATTGGGATGGTGTCAAAAGGGCCATTTGTCGTGCCAACCATACTCATCTAGGAAGTAATCATAGGAAGTACTCATCTAGGAAGTAATCATAGGAAGTAATCATACTCTTTCCTAGCAAATTTGTCCAACATCTGACTAGGGAAAGAAAACCAGAATTGATTTTTCCTGGTGGCGTCATTTAACTTCCTGTCATTCATGCAAATCCTCCAATATGTGACTCGAATATCTGAGATAATACATTCGATACCCTTCTTATGCCTTTCCAAAACCACAAGTGACTCCTCTTTGTGATTGCTGGTGAACTCAGCTAAAATAATGACAAGTAAAGTCAAAGATAGACCCAAATAATCATTTTTCAAATGATGAGGTAAAACCTTCAGTTCCAATTCAACTGGCTCTTTAATCAACGCTTTTGGGTGTGTGTGCTCTTGAGGTAATAAATCTAATGATTCTAGTGGAACTTCTTGAATGAATCCCTTCAATTTAGCTTCTAGCAAAGCCAAACATTCCTAATATTCATTATCACTTGACGAATCCACTAGTACACTACAGCAAAACAGGCTTTTAGTGGCGTTTTTTTAGGCCAATAGCGGCGCTTTTTAGCACCGCTAAAAGTATTTGTGGCATTTTCACAAGCGCCACAAAAAATGCTGCTATAGACCATGTCACTATTTTTTGGGTTTTTTTCACATAAACGCCGCTAAAGAGCATGACCTTTAGCGGCGCTTTTATCACACACGCCGCTAAAGAGCATGACCTTAGCAACGACTTCATCACAAACACCGCTAAAGAACATGATCTTTAGTGGCACTTTTATCACAAATGCTGCTAAAGAGCATGACCTTTAGCGGCGCTTTTATTATAAACGCTGCTAAAAGTACCGTTCTTTAGTGGCATTTATAGAAAACGCCATTAACTTTTAAAAACATTTAAAAATATTAAATATTAAAATCAAACATTGATGCGGAAACCCGGATCTAGACACAAGAGAAACACAAATTAGAAATAAAACGAGAATAAATAAAATTAGTTAAATAATAAATAAATAAATAAATAAATAAAAAGGATAGATTTGCCTTATGGAACCCTTGGTTAACTTGTAACCAAAAACGCCAATGATTGAGCGGCTCCCTACGAAACCCCTAGAAGAAGAACCTCTAGAAACACCGATGAACGGGAAAGAAATTTGAATATTTGCAACTCAAATACCTCGAAAAGTAACAAACTCCAAACTAAATAGCAAGAGAAGAATCACTCTACTCTAAAAAAATTTGCCTCACACAAATTTGAAAGAAAACAAATACTTTTCTTTTTATTCCCCCCTTCAATGTGTAGAAAACAAGCCTATTTATAGGCAAATTACAAGAGTAATTCAATCCTAATAAAACTCTTTCAAGAGTAAATGAATCCTAATAAAACTCTTTAAAGAGTAATTGAATCCTAATAAAATTCTTTAAAATTATCTAAGAAAATAAATAAATAATAACCTAACCAATAAAATTACTTAACTCATAAATGATGTGTCCCAACCAATGAGAATTAAGTAAATAATAATAATAATAAGATACATAAAAAATTAATCCACCAATTTATGGGCTTTTACTATTCCAAGATTGGTCCAGTGAATTGCATTCCCGTATTTATCAATGTCACGAACATGATGAATTAAATTTGTCGCAACAAAGTCTTGGACAAGAGCATTCATCTTTGATTTTAATTGTCGTGCCTTGCTTTGAGTGATTGGACCACTAGGAAAGACAACCCTTTGAGTGTCACCTCCTTGGCTCGTATCATTCTCCCCCTCTTCAAGAAGATTCGTCCTCGAATCTGAACCTACATCAAATTCAAAAGGAGAAAGATCAGAAACATTGAAAGTAGAACTAACACTATACTCACCAGGAAGATCAATGCGATAAGCATTGTCATTTATTTTCTCGAGTACTTGGAATGGTCCATCTCCTCGTGCTTCAAGTTTATTATTTCTCTTAGAAGGAAATCGTTCTTTCCTCATATGCACCCAGACCCAATCTCCAGGTTCAAACAAGACTTGCTTTCGCCCTTTATTAACTCGATGTGCATTGGACTCATTCTTTTCTCAATGGCTTTACGAGCCTTCTCATGGATCTCTTTCACTAAATCAG
The DNA here is from genome assembly GCF_025698545.1 of Gossypium raimondii. Classification (NCBI taxonomy): domain Eukaryota; kingdom Viridiplantae; phylum Streptophyta; class Magnoliopsida; order Malvales; family Malvaceae; genus Gossypium; species Gossypium raimondii. Next base: position 39,630,304 of record NC_068568.1, on the reverse strand, counting down.
CTTTCCTTTCACCATCTAAATTAGCAATCTCATTCAAAGGTAAAGGAAGCAAATCTAAAACAGTAAGTGGATTAAAGCCATATACAATCTCAAAAGGAGTAAAACTTGTGGAAGAATGAACAGAACGATTATAAGCAAACTCAACATAGGGTATCCATTCTTCCCAAGATTTAACATTCTTACCTATTATGGCTCTAAGCAAAGATCCCAAAACTCGATTTACCACCTTGGTTTGACCATCAGTTTGAGGGTGGCATGTAGTAGAGTAAAGTAATTTAGTACCTAACTTACCCCATAACACCTTCCAAAAGTGACTAAGAAATTTTGCATCTCTATCGGAAACGATAGTCCTTGGGATTCCATGTAATCTCACAACTTCACGGAAAAATAGATCGGCAACATGGGTTGCATCATCAGTCTTATGGCATGGAATGAAATGAGCCATTTTAGAAAATCGATCCACAACCACAAAGATGCTATCTCGTCCACGCTTTGTCCTTGGTAAACCTATTATAAAATCCATTGAAATGTCAGTCCAAGGTGAACTAGGAACAGGAAGAGGAGTATATAGACCATGAGGCATCACAAAGGATTTAGCTTGTTTACAAGTAATGCAAGTAGAGCAAATTTTCTCAACAAGTTTTCGCATGTTAGGCCAATAAAAATGCTCATGTAAAACATCATAAGTCTTAGTGACTCCAAAATGACCCATAAGACCACCACTATGAGCCTCTCGAACCAACAATTCTCGCATTAAACACTTTGGTAAGCATAGTCTATTATTTCGAAAAAGATAGCCATCATGCTTATAAAATTTATGAAATGCACCATGTTCACATGCGTCATAAATGCTTGCAAAATCAGAATCAGTGGCATATAAATCTTTAAGATACTCAAAACCTAATAAGTTAGTATGCAAAGTACTAAGTAAAGTGTACCTCCTTGATAGAGCATCAGCCACAATATTATCTTTACCTTTCTTATACCTTATAACATAAGGAAAAGATTCAATGAATTCAACCCACCTCGCATGTCGCTTGTTCAACTTACCTTGTCCCTTTAAGTGCTTAAGTGATTCATGGTCATGTGAATCACAAACTCCTTTGGTAAAAGGTAATGTTGCCAAACTTCTAATGCCCTTACCAAGGCATACAACTCTTTATCATAGGTCGAATAGTTCAAATGTGCTCCACCAAGTTTCTCACTAAAGTAGGCTAGTGGTTTACTATCTTGCATGAGGACGGCACCTATACCTACACCAGAAGCATCACATTCAATCTCAAAGGTCTTTTCAAAATTAGGTAAAACAAGAATAGGAGCATTACACAATTTATCTTTAAGTTCATTAAATGCTAATTCTTGCTTATCTGTCCAATGAAAAGATACATTCGTTTTAATAAGTGAAGTCAAAGGCGAAGCAATTATGGAAAAGTTACGAACAAACCTGCGGTAGAAACCGGCTAACCCAAGGAAAGACCTTACCTCAGAAACAGTTTTAGGGATAGACCATTCTTTAATTGCCTTTACTTTCTCCTCATCCACATGGATTCCTGTAGAACTTATCACAAAACCCAAAAAAACAAGCTTATCCATACAAAATGTGCATTTTTCAAGATTAGCAAAGAGTCGTTCATGCCTTAACACATCCAATACTAATTTAACATGCCTAACATGATCATTCAAAGTTTTGCTATAAATCAGTATATCATCAAAATACACAACGACAAATTTTCCTAAAAAAGGTCTAAGTATGTGGTTCATTAATCTCATGAATGTGCTAGGAGGATTAGTTAAGCCAAATGGCATGACTAACCACTCATACAGGCCATACTTAGTCTTAAAAGCAGTTTTCCATTCATCACCTTGTTTCATTCTTATTTGATGGTGACCACTTTTTAAGTCAATTTTAGAGAAAATGTATGCACCATTAAGCTCATCCAACATATCATCTAATCGAGGAATTGGATATCGATACTTTACCGTAATCTTGTTGATAGCACGACAATCAACACACATTCTCCAAGAACCATCTTTTTTTGGGACGAGAAGTACAGGAACCGCACAATGGCTTAGACTCTCACGAATCAACCCTTTCTCTAAGAGATCTTCAACTTGTCTTTGCAACTCCTTAGTTTCTTCAGGATTGCTTCGATAGACTGGTCTATTCGGAATACTCGAACCAGGCACAAATCTATTTGATGTTCAATCCCTCGTAAAAGAGGTAATCCCTTAGGCATTTCAGAAGGAAATACATCCTCAAAATCCTGCAAAAGATCAACAAAACAACTAGGCAAATGTGTATTAGGGTTAGTCAAAACAAAGTTTTCCCTAAACCTAATTATTACAAATGTTTGTTTTGTACAAAGAGCAAATTTGATATCTTGAAACCTAGCGAATAAACTCACTTTCTCATCTCGTGACTTGTGTGTGCAATCACTCACCAATGTTGGGCCTTTAAGTTGGCTTTTAACACTAATGGCCTCTTTACTCTCAGCCTTTTTCAATGATTTTACCTCACTTCCCTTACCCATCTCACTAGCAAGTTTGAGTTGATCATTGTAAACTTCTTGAGGAGGAAGTGGAGCCAAAGTAAACTTCTTTCCAAGGAACACAAAGGTATATTGGTTAAGGAACCCATCATGATTTACTCGTCGATCAAACTGCCATGTCCGTCCAAGTAATATGTGCCCAGCTTGCATTGGAACAACATCACACAAAACTTTATCAGAGTATCTACCAATGGAAAATGAAACTAAGCATTGTTTAGATACTTTTACCTCCCCACTATCATTTAGCCATTGCAAGCGGTATGGCCTTGGATGCTTCACACAAGGTAGGCCAAGTTTCTCAACAAGGGAAGAACTCACCACATTGGTGCAACTTCCACTATCAATGATTAATGAACTAGGTTGACCACCAATCAGACATCTCGTGTGGAAAATGTTATCTCTTTGTTCGTGCCCTTCCTCTTTAAACTGGACATTTAAAGCCCTTCGAGCAACAAGTGCTTTCTCACCATACTCCAAGTATTCTTCATATTCATCATGAGTATGCACATCATCAGCATCTTCCAAATGAGGCATCTCATCTTCATTATCAGACTCAAAATCAACCTCGCCATCTTCTCGAATCACCAAAGAATTTTTATTAGGGCATTCTCGAGCATAGTGACCCCTTCCTTGGCATTTGAAGCAGGTAATATCTTTTGGCTGCTTAATGGCACTAGGAGAAGTAGAAGAAGAAGATGGAGCTCGATTAGTAGAAGTAGAACCTTTAAATGAATTAGGCATACCTCTATCTTTGGAGTAAGTTTTAGGCTCATTTGGCTTGAACCGTGCATCTCTCCCATTCCACAATCTATCATCTTGTTTTTGCCAATTTTCTTTCCAAGCAGGATTAGAAACTGAACTAGCACCCCTCGATGTCCCATGCTTTCGTAATTGCTTTTCAATGGTGAGTGCGGTTTGAAGCATCTCTTCAACATCCATGTAGTGTTGTAACTCAACTCGATTTGCAATCTCGGGCTTTAGGCCGACAAGGAATCTAGCCATAGTCACCTCGGCCTCTTCAACAAGATTGGCTCTAATCAATAGTCTCCATCTCTTTGTAGTAGTCATCCACAGATCTATCTCCTTGAACAAGATGTTGGAGTCTTTGATGGAGTTCTCGATAATAGTATGGTGGAACAAACCGTTTTCGTAAGATGCGCTTCATTTCAACCCAAGTAGTAACAGTTGCTCTCATAAAGAATCTGCTTTTACATAATTGATTCCACCATGTTAGTGCATAATTAATGAACTCAATGACAACGTATGTTACCTTTTCTCATCGAGTAATTGTAACAAGCAAAGATTGCTTCCATCTTTTCCTCCCAATCAAGGTAAGCATCGGGATCATTCTTCCCGAGAAAGAAGGAAATTTTGGTTTGGGGTGTCATTGTTTCGTTCCACCTTTCTCTAGGTACATACTCGGACTCAAAGTCATCATCAAAACATGGTCCTCCTTCGTTTAAAAGTTCGATCGCTGAATTTGATCGGCTTATAAAGGCTTCGTTCAACTTCTTGTAATTATCGGCAATGTATCTCTCTTGAGTTGTAAGTTTTGCATCAAGATACTCCCTTTGCTCTTGTATCATCTGGGTCATGCGATGTTCGACTTGAGTTTGTAACTTTTTCATCTCTTTTTGTAACAACTCGACCAAAGGATCGTTATCTCTTTTTTGCTCATCCTCTTCATTTTTACTAGTTTGGGATCTAGTGATCGGCATGGTATCTGTGAAAAAATCACACAAACAGGAACAAGAAAAAATAATAATAATCTCACTCGTTAGCTCTCAAAAGAATAACTCCTGAATGATTCAAAACTTGTAAATATGTTTGGAGAGGGTTACTAATCAAGATCAAATAATGGAGGTGCAAACTTCAAAGAAACAATGAAGATCCTAATTGCTTTAAGAGGCCAATAAACTTGACGAAGCAATTTGTAATGGAGGCTACACGGATGAAGGAATTGTGCGTGCCTTTAATATCTGCTAACACAAGAAGAAACAAAGTGTTAGAAAACGTAAGAGAAACAAAAAAAAACGTAGACCTGCAACGATCCCTAACTCTAGAGTCAAAGAAAAGCTTTAATAAGAAGAAAACTTAAGAAAACTCTACCCAATTTAAAAGAAAACAAAAAATCGGAAACGTTTGGTGTCTTAAGATTTTCAAAAATTGAAGCTTTAATTATACTTGAGTCAAGAAAGAAGGGGAAAAAAAATCAATTTTGGGAAAAAATAAAATAAAAATAATAACAATAATAGGAAAAGAAGAAACCTACGTATGAAAGGTAGGCAACTTTTTTTTTGCGCTTTTTTGCTTTTTGCTTTTTTTTTTGCGCTTTTTACTCTTTTTTTTTGCGCTTTTTTGCTTTTTTTGTTTTTTTAAAGAATAAGAGGAGAATAAACATAAACTTCACAAAAAAGAGAATCGAAGAAACCGATGAAAAGTGTTTTAGGTATTTTGACTCGTTTGGTTTGATTTTAGCTTCAAAATAACAAGAATGGCTGAATCGATACCAACCGATACGGAAACCCGGATCTAGACACAAGAGAAACATAAATTAGAAATAAAACGAGAATAAATAAAATTAGTTAAATAATAAATAAATAAATAAAAATGATAGATTTGCCCTATGGAACCCTTGGTTAACTTGTAACCAAAAACGCCAATGATTGAGCGGCTCCCTATGAAACCCCTAGAAGAAGAACCTCTAGAAACACCGATGAACGGAAAGAAATTTGAATATTTGCAACTCAAATACCTCGAAAAGTAACAAACTCCAAACTAAATAGCAAGAGAAGAATCACTCTACTCTAAAAATTTTGCCTCACACAAATTTGAAAGAAAACAAATACTCTTCTTTTTATTCCCCCCTTCAATGTGTAGAAAACAAGCCTATTTATAGGCAAATTACAAGAGTAATTGAATCCTAATAAAACTCTTTCAAGAGTAATTGAATCCTAATAAAAACTCTTTAAAGAGTAATTGAATCCTAATAAAACTCTTTAAAATTATCTAAGAACATAAATAAATAATAACCTAACCAATAAAATTACTTAACTCATAAATGATGTGTCCCAACCAATGAGAATTAAGTAAATAATAATAATAATAAGATACATAAAAAATTAATCCACCAATTTATGGGCCTTTACTATTCCAAGATTGGTCCAGTGAATTGCATTCCCGTATTTATCAATGTCACGAACATGATGAATTAAATTTGTCGCAACAAAGTCTTGGACAAAAGCATTCATCTTTGATTTTAATTGTCGTGCCTTGCTTCGAGTGATTGGACCACTAGGAAAGACAACCCTTTCAGTGTCACCTCATTGGCTCGTATCAAACATTATTAATATAAAAAATTAATTAGTATCAAATATATATTTTAGTCAAAAAGATAGTATTTAATCATATAATAAATTAATATGTTTTAGTCAAAATATTGAAAAATCATGTTAATATTTAAATAGAAAAATTACAAGTTCAAATAGTGCAACTAATTGATTGTAAAAAAAATGCACAAGTTCAAAATGTACAGTAACAAACTTGAAAATTTATAGACTAAAATGGAAATTCAAAAACCCTTTGAAATTAGACTAAAATGGGTTTAGTACATCCACTGTTTACTACATGGGTTTATTGCTTCTATAAACTCAAATTAGACATTGTTAAGGAAATAAAACACATTCTGATAAAGTAACAGGCTAATTGATATTTTACTTCTGAGTAGTGACTTAATTGATTTAATTCACTCACTGCCTCTAAAGGTGGTCTCTCCTCTTCAACAAGTCTTTCAAGCAAGAACCTACCTCTGAGTAGTGACTGCAAAATTAACATAAGAGTGCTGCTAGTTTAGCATGGAAACATGTGAAAACAAAAGGATTTTCATAGAGCAAAACCATATATATATTAACATCAATCATCAAGACATGTGATCACACAATAGTCCAGAAGTGATTTATAAAAGCTAATTCCATCATCGACATACTTGTAATAATTAACTTTCATAAAAAATTAAAACATTTTCTAAAAACATACGAATGATGTTACTTTCAGTCTTAACCATTATATAGCAAGTATTATCCTTCTACAAAGAAATAAAAGGTTAACCTCCTCTAGTTTCCAGCCTAGCATGAATAAATGAGAAAGAGGGATGAATGGTGAAAAACTTAGGTAACAAAAACATGGTTTTTAAGTATCAAATAGTTTCAAGTATGAAAATAGTTTGACACATCATATTGTTCCCTATTCACCCCCTTAACAAACCTTACTTGCTCACCATCTTATTTCTCCTTCTCTCACTTTCTTTATTTGTCCACATAGGAAATCACAACATAACATAACAACTATGGCTAGCTCACGAGTTTGTTTGCACTAGTGAACGAGTCTTTATATTTTTGGTGATTTTGTCACTTTTCTTTCTTCTTTTTTCACTACATTTCTCATTCAAAAATGCTTTTACTTTCAAGAACTTTTTTTACTCATTTTTTATTTTCTTTTTAAATTTTTCTCTTGCTGCAAAATTTGCTAACCTATAATCACTCTATCACACTGATACTTCCTATTTCACTCTACTTTTACAAAATTCCGCCTTAATGTATCTACTTAACCCTTAATACGTATGGCCAGATGTTTATAGCTGTGCAGTTCATGACCAAAGAAAAAGAGAAAATACAAATTAACGTTTTTGGCTCGGATTTTGCATGATGGTTCATCAAGAAGTGTTTTTTTGGCTCAAATATAGGTACTAGGGATGAATAAACATGGTTAGCTTTCTGGCTCTAGGTGTATACTAAACAATGCCTTAGGTCATTCCTAGGTATCTCAATATTTTCAAATTTAGTCAACCAAACAACACAAATTCTACACTTTATCAAACATACTAGCATGCTCGTTTCCCTATTTTATTTATATCGTATGGTACATTCAATTGCTTATTACCTATTTATAGTGTAAGATATAGAACTTAATAGTCTAATAATAAAAAATTTAAAATAATCTACTATCATGCCAAACTTATAATAAATACAATCAACCTATATACATGCTCCTAACTAATCACTTGTATTTCTACAAGCTCAAACACACAATTGTCAAGAAAAAAAAACATAAAAATTAAAACAAATTTTCTATGTTACCCCCACACTTTAGATAACACATTGTCCTTAATTTATAGTCCTAAAAAGATAAGGAAAGAAGTTACCCGATTGATCGTGGTAGTTCCGTAAGCTACTGGTGGGTGCTACCTCCTTTGATCATTGAAAGTTTGCGAAGTTTGCATTTTTCTTGTGTGGGGATTTTATTAAAAAAATCATAAATATATATTTATTCAATTCTACTATTTGCTCAAATATGACTAATTACATTATCCTTTAAAAAAAAGTAACTTTCCTAACGTAAAATAAACTAAACTTAAAAATTGTAAGAAATGAAAAGGGAAAGAGGGAACGTCAGTTAACTTAAAAAAATAAAACTAGCAAAAAATGTACAACATTTAACAGACGACACAAAAGAAAATATTTCTCTATCAATTGTGTAGAGACTCAAACACAAGATTAGGGAGTAAACAAATGCTTAACTAGTAAACCAGTAGACTCATTCTTGACATAGATTATCAAGGAAATAAACTTAAGTCAATGGCCCAAGAGTAGAGGTTAATTTTAAACAAAAGAGCAAAACTTCCTAAAAACTCAACTCGAACCCCTGACCTCAAACACATACCCAGAGCACACAACCACAAATACAAAAATTTAGTTATGACGAAATTCAACAATCAGTCATTCAAATTTTTGGGGCATTACACATTTAATATTGACGGTTGAACTAGGGGCAAGCCAGGATCGACTCGGTGTGGCGATGTTGTTCGAAACCATCAAGGAAATATCACGGCTCTTTCAAGGCCTCCCGGTCTATTAGACTCCAATGTTGCAGAAGTCTATGCTATCAAGACTGCCCTTGATATTTTTTTGTTAAAACATATTGAAAAAAGCCACCTCCATTTGTGGATTGGGTTGACTCAACAATGGTTGTTTGTTGGTGTAAATCCCCTGAACCTAGACTGTGGAGCTTATGGTCCGTTTCTAATCAAATCAACTCGTTAATTGGCAACTGCAAGTGTTTCTCTTTTGTGAATATCTTTAAAGAAGCTAATGGTTCGCCTAATGCTTTGGAAAAAATTGGTACTAACCATCCAAATTTTTTTTATGCTTAGTGGTGAACATCATGGTGAAAGTCTTCACCAGCTTGCTCATCATTCTTGGAGTAATGAAATTCCATCTACTATTGGAAACTTGACCACTCTCAAGCACATTGATCTTTCTAATAACATCTTCACAGGATCTCCGTGAGTTAAAGGCTGTTGAATCTTGTTGATTGCTTTATACATTTTGCGTTTGTTAGCATTTGAATGAAAGGCAAAATTTTGCATTGTTATTGTTTATGTGAATATATGGTGTGTTTTTGGATTTTAGGCGTCTATTCCCTCTAATGGGGGTGCAAACTGTTATGTCTATGTTTTGGCCATTCGCCTTAATAAAATTATTCTCTTTGTTGAGAAAAAAAAACGTAATACTTGGATTTGTGTGTAATTGCTTATAATTACACCAATGTGACATGTTTAGGTATCTATTATACTTAGTGGATCCCGTTGAATTTGATGTAATTGAAGCATCACGATTACATTTTCCAATTCTTAGAGAGATGGTGAGAATTGGAGTAATTACGAAATTAATTACACACAAACCCAATTTTAATTTTTTATACAAGTTAGAAAAATTATATTATAAGCACAAACACATATGAATATTTGGGATGTTTATGGTAAAAAATTATATCATAAATCCTAAAACCTTATTATAAAAATATTTTTTGTTGTATTTTATAAAGTTATGACAAAATTATATTATTTAAATCTTAAAAAATTCCAAATTATGGAAAAAATTATATTAGAAAATTATTTACATGTTATAAAATTGTTATAATATATTTATTTATAAAAAATTATGGCTAAGAAGTATGGACATAACTTATTTATGTATCCATACTATATATTATAATAAAAAAAGAATGTTACGCTTTTTTATCATTACTTAATTATAAAAATAACTTTCTATAGCTATAAAAATATTATTTATAAGAATTGTTATGATCGAGTTCGACAATTTATAAAACTTTTTTATAAATTTTATATTTTTACTTGATTTAACAATTAAAAAAAGAATCTAACCTAGAATAAGTCATTCCAAATTAAGTTTAAATAATTAAGGCTTAAACCAAAAAAGCCCCCAATTATAGCGTTTTCCTACACATGGATTTAATTTTTGTTGTTGTTTTAGGTACCTAAAATTTTTTTTGGTTACTAATTTTTTCTCTTCCCTTTCCCTACTTATCGTTTAAAATTTTTGAGCCAATCACCAAGCGACACATGAAAAAAAAAGCCACGGAAGGAATGACACATAGTTATTTATGTCAAATAATTTCAAAAAACTAAAAAATATAATTTAAATATTAATTTGTGAAAAAGAATACTTTTTTTTATTTCATTCAAATTTATTTTTAATTAATTATTCTTTTCTTAAAAATTATATATAAAAAATTAGAAACCTTATTGTTGGAGCAAGATTTAATTGGTAGCTTAGTTGGTCAGTTCATCTTTTTCCTCATCTAGGTGGTTTGGGTTTGAAGAAAATGAGGGTTCTTTAGTGAAGAAGGAGATGGAAAGAAAAGTGTAGATTCTTTGGTCAGAGCAATCCCCCTCTATAAGGGTCTTTAAAAGTGTATATAAAGGGGCTTTTTTCGGGTCGGATTCCAGGTCGAATTCTGGCTGGTGTTATGATATATTCTAGAACAATTTGTCCCCCACCTTGCTGAAGAAAAGTTATAAAGTGACTCTTCTGAGACAGACTTACATTCTTGCAGCATGTAATTGGGAGCTTACTACGTAGGCTTTCACTCGAAACTTTACTGAGTAAGTTTTGTAGTCTAACAATGTGGTATAGAAGTTAAAAGGCTCTTGGGGAAATGGTTTTAAAGACCGTGAGATTCTTAAAATTTTGTAAGTAGAAAATTGTGATTGTAAATCAACGAACCTTGAGAATAGAGTTGCAATCATAAATCGGTGAACTCTTAATGAATTGTTCATGATAGTAAATCAATGAACCGAAGTTGTGATCGTAAATCAGTGAGCTTCAAAAGATGACAGCTGTGATCATAAATCAATGAACTGTTAATAAAGTGTTCATGATCATAAATCAATGAACAGAAGTTGTGATAGTAAAATTAACGAGCTTTAAAAAATGACAGTTGTGATCGTAAATCAATGAATTATTTCAAGGGAGTTGCAATCATAAATCAATGAAATCTTCATGAACTGCTCATCATCATAAATCAATAAACAAAAATTGTGATCGTAAATTAACGAGCTTTAAAGATGACAGTTGTGATCGTAAATCAAAGAACTATTTAAATGGAGTTGCAATCATAAATCGACAAACTCTTAATGAAGTGTTCACGGTCGTAAATTAATGAATTGAAGTTGTGATCATAAATCAGTGACCTGTTTAAAAGGATTTGTGATTGTAAATCGACGAACTCTTAATGAAATGTTCATGATCATATATCAATGAACTGAAGTTGTTATCATAAATCAACGAGCTTTAAAAATGACAGTTGTGATCGTAAATCAATGAATTGTTTAAATGGAGTTGCGATCATAAATAAAAAAAACTCTTACTGAAGTGTTCATGATCATAAGTCAATAAATCAAAGTTGATCATAAATCAACGAATTTTAAAAATGGCAGTTGTGATCGTAAATTAGAGAACTGTTTAAATGAAGTTATGATCGTATACCGACGAACTCTTAATGAAATGTTCATGATCGTAAATCAACAAACTATAAAAATTCCATTTGTGATTGTAAATCAGCGAACTGTTTAAATGGAGTTATGATCATAAACCGACAAACTCTTAATGAAGTGTTCATGATCGTAAATTAATGAACTGAAGTTGTGATCTCTAAATCCGATTCATGAGATTCTTAAAATCTCGCAAGCAGAAGGTGGATTCTGGACCTTGCACCTCTTTAAGGTAGAGTGAGGCTTGCTTTAAAGGCAAAGCATAAATTTTGAATCATGGATCAAAAGAGATATATAAATAATGTCGATGGTCATGGAACTAACAAATGACATACATTACTAATTAATTGAGAAAATCATAAGAAAACTAAGTCTTGCGATGTATTAGGAACTTTGGTTTTGTATATATCAATATAAAGGAATATATGTAAATGGAGGTGAGAATTTATACCTTTGTTAACAAAACCTGTATCAATCAGTAGTTGTAATTTGGCACAATGCTGTTGAGTTCGGCGAGAAATTCTTCATGGAATTTTTACCCCAAAAAGGTATGTTGCAAGACACTTATCCCTTTTGCGAACCCTTTATTAAGGTAGGCTTGAAAAAATTTGGTGACTTTGTCCACTTGTAACTTATCTTTTTGACTAGTCATTGTGGAGATAAATTTGGTGAAGTGCTAAACTTAAGAAAGACATCAATAATTATTTATATCATCTAATTATACATCCGTTGATGTGTGCTTGAAAATGCTAAGGGATTTTGTGTCTTAAACTTATCTTTACAACACAAGAGAAACATATCAGTAATTTTTGTAATATAAAATTATACTCTAGCCTTAGTGAGTTATGCTCCAATTACAACACTTGACAAAACAACTCCAGCACAAACACACCTTTGCCATCCTAAAAGAAAAATCATCTATATCTCAACAACTAATGATGAAGGGTGGGTGCAATAAAACATGGCTCACCAAATCAAGTTAAAGGCTTGTCAAGCTTTGAGCTGGAGAGGTTGTAAAGAACTTAAAACATTTTCTAAGGGTTAAACCCTCTAAATTGCAAATGATGAGCTATTTACATATAACACTTACTAAAATTTGCATTAAAAATGGTGGAGGTATTACTCATCTCATTTGGTTTTGGAAAAAATAAATAAATAGCTCCACAAACCAATAAATCTAAATAGCTTCATTAGTTTTCAATGGTATATAAAAATATCTCTACCACTGCAAAAAGAGCATAAAAGAAACATGTAAACAACAATCACTCAGAACTGAACGCCATGCACATACTTGTGAGATAAATATCAGTATTCAAAATCATTATCACCCTCCACCAAATTTACTACACCTCAATCATTCAAATCAATAAATGAACTATTTCTAGCTAAAGAAAACAAAAAAGTTCAAGCTAAGTAACCAATGAAATGATAATATGAGAGCACTAAAAGCTGGAAGCTTGCCTCAGCAACACAATTTTTTTCTATCAAGCTCTCACTCATAAAAACTAAAAGTGAAACTTAGAGTAGTTCGATAATTGTCTCAAGATGATGAGGTCTTATCATGCCTGAATAAAAGATAGAAATAGTCAGTATGGTTATGCAACAAAAACAAAATTCAAGTCTACACAATGTTTTGGGACTATTATCATATTTCCCAAGGGCTAAATTTTAGAGTTAACAACATTGAAATGCAATATCCTGTAGGGAAAATGAAGTTTTAAGCATATATCGCGTGAGGGAATATTCTAGAATTGTATTATGAGAAAGAGCAAAGCATCCAATATGGTTGCATGCTTGCTTGATTATAATCATCTAAAGGCAAGCACAAACTTCTGTGAAGAGATTATTTTTCAGAAGGCACTAAGCAAGAGAAGAAGTCATCTTTTTCTCACAAAAATATGGAAACAGTTAGCACACTGTTTCATTGTATAGGAAATTGGTCAATGCTTATTAATTATTAACCTGTACTAATGGGAAAAATAGTTCCAACATGTAAATGCCCTTAGGAGAAGGATATAAATGGAGATAAAAATCAAAAGCTTAACATATGTACATTTGTACACTTCTGCAAACATTCAACAAGTTTCACCATCAAAATAGTATTCCTAACCCAAATTACGTAGATCTTAAAAAGATAAAGCTATCGACATGAACCAATCATAATGGAAAACATAAATATATGTACAAGGTTCTCTAGGTACACAAGACTCCTTAATCTTTGACAAAAAGAACCTCGACAAAAGTGAACTTACACTACACAACATTATCTCAATTCATTAAAGCTCACGAATTTCTTATTGCAAGATCCAAGCATATAAACTTAATTACCTTTCTTTGAAAACCTTTTCCAAAATCCAACCAATAAAATTCCCTTGAGAATAACAATTTTGGAAATGAAGAAAAACATAATTTCTAAACAAGATTTAGTAAAAGATCCCATCATCATCTAGAGATTAATGATGAACCAGCAACAAAGATGAAAACTTTTAGAGATTTCAGTCTTTCTACATAAAACCATTTGTATAAAGAAAACATAAAAAAAAGCCAAAACCCTAGAAAGTTGCAGTTAAGTAGCACTCCAATGCATTTCCTCCCACCAAAGAATAATTGATACGTGTAGTTGACAACATAGTTCACCAATCCCATTCCAACAAATATATAGCTTAACCATCTATGTGCTCCATGTAGAAGCAGAATCGACATAATTAATTTCGTTTTGTGCTTCTTCAAGTAATCAATACAAAATTCTAACAAGCTAGTTGAAAACAATACTAGAAACATTTCAAGATACAAGCATCTTAATCCCACATTAACATAATGTCAAAATCAATAAATTGTACAAGAGAATTTAGTATTGAAGCATAATAATATAAATGTCTAACCTAGATTCTTCTGTAGAAACCCAATTCCAATATCTCCGATCATTAATCCCAGTTATTGCCAACCCTTTGGCAGATAGTGCCATGCATATGCTCTCCTGGTCACTCTGTCCAGCAATACTTCCTAGACTTTTTTTGCCCTAATCCTTCTAAAGTTCATAGTAGATCTGGTAAACAACATTCCTGGGTTTGGTCCACGCTTATCGCACCATTGTTGGAACAAGATTTAGCTTGCAACTGAGTTGGCCAGTTCATCTTCTTCCCCATCTGAGTGGTTTGGGTTTGAAAAAAATGGGTCTCTGGTGAAGAAGGAGATGAAAAGAAGAGTGTAGAGTCTTTGGTCAGGCCTTTTTCACGTTGGGTTATGATATATTCTATAACACTTATGTAAAAATTTAGCTAAAGAATTAAAGAAAAATAAATAAAAATTTCTAAAACATGATGTTGCAATAGAAATTTAAGAGTTTTATTATTTTGTTGAATCTCATGTCAAAGATAAAGAATTAAACAAAAAAATTCTAGTTCATCTTAAAAGTAAACCATTTGAATTTTCAAGCCAACCAAATCAACTAAAGAACCAACTAGGTTAGGTTACGTAAGCTCAAAATTCATTTCTCCCGTCCTTATAAATTTTGGGGTTTGTTGATTTGTATTTTTCTTTTTCGAAATATTTTTTGTGATTTTGGAGATCTGGGTTTTGTCTTATAATTTTGGGTTTTGGTTTTGTTTAAGACTAATTTCTTCTCTCTTTTGATTAAGCTTAAGAATGGGACAGTGATGGTTCAGGAATTTTTGGCAAGAGAGATCGTCGTTTATGTACTGAGGAGGATCAGGAAGAGGCTTCTTGCCAAGTGTAAGACTCCTTCAATTGTAGAACAAAAAAAATGCCAACCTTTTGACATGTTGGTTTTTATAGACAGGTAACCCACGAGTTTTTTTTTTATAAAAAAATCTTTTGTTTTAGAATTAAGGTTTTGTGGGTTAATTAGCTAAAAAAAAGATGATTTTTAAAGTTAATAGGAGAATTAGGTCATTTTTCACCAAATTAGCATTTTCTTCCTTTTGAAAATATTTTTTTATTGGATGTTGAAAATTTGGGAAAATGATTTATTTGTATTTTAAGGAAAAGTTGTGATAGTTTTAAGGTATGTTTGAGTTCACAATGATGCGATGGTGCTTAGAGACCAACGCATTTCATTTGTCGTGTGTGGAGTGCACCATCACATTAAAAGATCCTGCATTGAAACTCAGACTCTCAATTCACGATGGTTATACAAATCACGAGTTCAAGTATAATTACGGATCCCAATTGACGATGGTTATATGATCGCAGGTTCAAGTATAACTTAGGCCCCCATTTGGTTGTGGTTATACAGTTACAGGTTCAAGTTTCATGCCATTAGAAGAGGATTAGTGCTAAACCCCTAGCTGCCACCTAAAAAAAAATGTTTCCAACAAGATGCGTTTTTTGTTTCTCTGTAACACTCTAAACTCGGCCCAGACATTACAACCAGATCTTTAAGGTTATATTAACTACTTGAAAATTCATTTACCAGTTTCTGAAAACTTGTTTCCTCATATTATTTGTAAAAACATACCAGTTACAAAAGGGGTTTCTTCAAAACATTTGTTCTGTATTAATGTGGTAATATGAAAAATAAACATATCATTAGCTTGTTTATTTTTTTCAAAAACCTCATTTTTAATATTATTTTACAGCGAAAATTCCTTTTAACTGTGAAAACTTATGCGTTCATTTTAATTATCAGAATTCATGGTGAAAATTTTAACTAATTAACAAAAATCTCCACAAAACTTGACACAAAAATTAAATCTGAAAATTGATCCAAATATCAAATTCAATAAAATTTAATTAATAAATATTCAAACCATCTTATGCGAGAAAAAATAATTCGAGCTCCCAAACACTGGCCAATCCTAACTCTATCGATTACCTGAAATGGTGAAATGAAAGGGGTGACTTATGATGCTCAGTGTGTAACAAAATTTAAGTAGAAGCTCAAATAATACATCAAACAAATTCGAATATTGCAAAGAATTTCATCAAGTTCAAATGAGGAAAATTGTGCGTGCATGATTATGTCAATTCAGTATTTTCAAAAAATATAATTCAGATTTTTCAGAAAACTTTCTACCCAACTCCGCTACACGCCAATTAGAGTTCTCCAAAACTCGTCCATCTAAAAACACACCAAAAGATAATTGTGGACAATGCCACCAGAGTTACAGTTGAACTGCCATATCAGATATATGTGGTCAAGCCACCATATTTCCAGTCAAGCTACCATAAAAGACATATGGTTAAACAACCAGACAGTGCAGATCTTTAAACTGCCAAAACATCCTCAGCATATCATCCCAACCCCATGCAATATGACATGGCATGCAAATACAGAATCATAATAGTAAGCATGTTGAACATTTTGTCATATATTTACCAAAAATCAGTAGGCACGGAATTTCATACTTTGTAGAACAAATATGTCAGATTTCAGTAATAATAAATCAAAATAATCAGAATAGCCACAATGTCACATGCCATGAGAATTGAAACAAAACATAATTTATAAATAATCGTATAACAATCGTTTGATAGATTTAAACATAATAGTTACCTTCTTTCAACACACAAATCCTTTAACACATTCAGCTACTCTATAATACGCGTAAAAAAATTCACATTACTAAATTAATCAAAACAACATATTACATTGATCGGACACAATAGAAACAACATATTACATTGATCGAACAAACATATATATCATTCATTGGAGTTTACGAATTCGGTAAACTCAAATATGCAATCGAAAACTCAGCCCTAACTAAGCTTACTCAAAATGGGCTCACACAGCCATGTGACTCACATACCCTACCTAACACAGTCCATCTGGCCTACAAGGCCTGACACATGATCGTGTGGCTCAAATGGTCTAGCACATGACCGTGTGGCCCACACGGCCTGGCACACGTTCATGTGGTTCACACGGTCACCTGAATCAAATGATTTAGCACACGGCCTGACACACTGTTGTGTGGCATCGACAGTGGGTTTTTCGGCATCGCGCCAATCACTGTTTTTCAGGATTTAAGGTACAAACTTGGTCATTTTTCGATGCCAACAATAGCAACAAATTCAGTACCCAAGATAAAACAACAATTTGATAGCACCTAATTTGTCAAAGAGTCATTCGTTCCACAATCGTCACCTAAGAATTGAAAAACAATCTACTCAATCGAGAACGCCATACAAAGAATAGCACTTAAAATTTAGCAAAATCACGATGGAAATGTGACAACAACAAAAATAAACAATAGGAAAGGGACGACAACAGAAGAATTAGAGGTCAAAGAAAAGTAATTTAGGAAAAGGAAGGAAGAAATTAGAGAAAATTTTTTATAGTAAATTAACGTGAAAAGAAAATGAGAATAATGGGGGAGAGTGGAGAGGTGGACGGTTGAGTGAGAGAATGTTTTGGGGAGAGATTTTCTCAAAAAAAAATTAAAACTAAATCCCAACAACTAAGGGTAGTTGCAATTCTATTAGGCTAATTATAATTCAAATTTAACCCAACTTCTTCCACATTGACGCAGAGTAAGAAGGAAGAAAAATATTTCTACTTTGCTCACAAACCTTACCACTAAACCAGTGGGCTGATTCTTGCCTATTGTTGAGTAAAAATAATAGATAAGCTTAATATTCAAAGGCAGGGGTTGGAGCTAAAATTAATAAAAATTCAAGGGTAGGGATTTGAACACAGGACCTCCCACACACAAACACAACACTTAGCAACTGAACTAGATTAATTCACTTCACACGATTCCTACAACATTTATTCAAATATATGACTAACCATTCTTGATTCACTAACCCAATTTCTACTAACTTGGTTTTATGGATGTGACAACGCTCCCCTCCTTAAAGAATTTTGTGCTTGAAATTCCCGCTGCCATACCAAAAACTTAACCATAAAACTTGTAATCCTCATTCCAAATTGACCACCACGTTTTAGCTGCACAAATCTGAGTCCAATGCAATTCTGACAATACTTCTCCTCAAACCTTTAATGAACCTAGTAGTCACTGACACAAATTGTCCTAAAGGACTAATTACAAATATACCAACAACAATTTCCACTACCACAAATTCTCAGTAACACCACTAACAATAGAATTTGAGTATGACCAATTCTTAATTAATGCAAGGTACAATTGAAATGGATCGTAAAAGTACCTGTATTGATGCCAGATGTGTCTTGATCCTCTTGATACTTAGCTGCATAAACCAATCTCTGACTCCCTTTCTGAGTTGAAGCTCGCATCTTACTAAGAGAATAATGTGAACAATCCCTAACACGTTTCTCGATGGATCCACATCTAAAATATGCACCAATTTTCCTCCAAAACTCCCTCGAATGGCGCATATCACATAAAGCACAAATCGAAACCCAATCTACGCCCACAATAGCCTCAACCCGCCTGGGTCTATTTATAGTGACCCACTTCCAAAGGTTATGAATTCGAGCCAGTAGGACTAGAACTCCTCTTAATTCGTGCCTCATTCCTTTCATTTTCCTCACTCTCTAAGTGGTTACTCTCTTCCACTATCTTGGTCTCATTCAACTGAAGTTGCTCAGTCACTGACCCTCAGCCTACAAATCTAGTTTGGGCTTCAACAACCTTTTGCAAAACCCCAAGCATAACTTGGGACGCAACGTCATCTCAAGCTTCCTAATTATCGCCCCCAGATTCAGGTGTCTCTATAGTGTCACTCATCTCCAAATTAGGCATGCTACCTAGAGGAGAAGGCTTAGATCGTGCCACTTAGCAATGTCTACCACGCCTTCATGTAGCACGACCACATGTACCGCGGGTACTCATTTTACTTATCTACAGTTCAGAAGTCTAAAGTTTAGTTTAGGTTTATTTTCTAATCCTAAGTCTAAAGTTCAACAGTTGATTAAAGTAACTAAAATATTGTTTAACTAAAGTACAAGTGCTTACTTGGATTAGCATCGGACACTTGGATTCGTATTTCCAAAATCTTAGTAAATTTTTGTGTATATTTACCCACATCATAATTCCCAAAAATTTTCTTTAAAATCAGAAATTCTAAAAACAAATTACGAATACAATTTTTAAACCAAAAACCATAGCCTGAGTTTTAAACCTAGGATTTGATACCACCATATGTAACACCCCAAACTTGGCCTAGACGTTACGATTAGATTTTGAAGGTGACATTAATTACTTGAAAATTCGTTCGCCACTTTCTGAAAACTTGTTTCCTATTATTTGCAAAAACATACCACTTATAAAAGGGGTTTTCTCAAAACATTTGTTTTGTATTAATGCGGTAATATGAAAAATGAACATATCATTAGCTTGTTTTATTTTGTTCAAAAACCTTGTTTCCTTATATTATTTTGCAGCAAAAAATCTTTTAACTTTTAAAAGTTGTGTGTTCATTTTAGTAATCAGAGATCATGAAGAAAAAATTAACTAATTAATAAAAACCTCCACAAAACCCGAAACCAAAATTAAATCTGAAAATTGGTCTAAAATTCAAAAGTCCAGAAAATTTAATTAATAAATATTCAAACTATCTTATGCGAGAAAAAAATTCAAGCTCCCAAACGTCGGCCAATCCTAACTCTATCAATTACCTAAAATGGTGAAATGAAAGGGGTGAGCTATAATGTAACAACCCGTTTTTTCAGTGGTGTCAGAAATAGTGGTTCTGGGGCCACAAATCCGACGAGTAAGTCTATAAATATTATCACTTAATATTTATGAGTTGGTTATAGTATAATGATAAAATTCGGTTTAATGATTTATGTTAAATGAAAGAATAATTAGGTTTAAGTGATATGTCCCTAAAGAAAAGTGGTTTTAGAAAATGAGGTATCGGGACTTCATTTCTAAAAATCTAGCTGTAAATATTTTATTAAACATTTACGAAGTTTTATTAAGGTCATTAAATTTGGTTAATAAATTTTAATGTTTAGATAGTTAATTAATTAAAAGGACTAAAGCGTAAAAGGTGCAACAGTTGAATTACATTAGTTAAATGGATCTAATAGCTATGAAAAGGTAAGTTCATGGACTTAGATGGTAATTATTCCATGTTTAAAGTTGGTAGATGATATTGGAATTTTTGGTGTAATTAAATAGTTTTTAAAAGGTTAATTTAGTAAATAAGTAATTAAAACTTGAGTAAAAAGATTATAAAATAAAAATATCATCTTCTTCCTTTTATTTTTAGTTGAAAACCGAATAGCCATGGTTTTAGGAGAAGCAAGTTTCAGCCAACTTCAATCCAATGCATGGTATGTTAGTTTTGTTCCATTTTTAGTAATTTTTATGTTTTTGAGCTCGTATTAGCTTAATCTAACTAACCAGGGGGTTAAATTGTAAAGTTGTTAAATGTTATAAATTGTGTCATAGACGAATTTAGTATGTTTTTGAATTTTTATGATAGATTGTTAAGCTTGGTTGTTAAATAAACAAGTTTTGTTAAGTGATTTTTGATAATTTTAATGTTTAGGGATTAAATTTTGAAAAGTAAAGTTCAAGGTAAATTGTGCGAAATGAATAAAAAGGCGGGTTGATATGGAACCTTAAGAAAATCGGTTAACATGAAATTTTATTTATTATGGTGAAATTTTATGTTTTGGATGTAAGGACTAAATTGCATAAAATTTAAACTATTGGGGTAATTTTGTAAATTTCCCAATAATAAGAGTTATAAGTTAAATTAATTATTTTTAAGTTGTTGAATGGTTTAATTGAGTGAAACATTATTATTTAGATCACAAAACAAACCAAACGAATCAAAATTGAGGAAAAATTATGGTTGGATTAGTCGTTGGCTTCATTGTTACAACTCTATTTCTCAAGTAAGTTTGTATAATGATAGAAATTATTATTTTCAGTTTGGATGAATGTAAGTAGTTATTTATATTATGGTAAAATTAATTGGTAAAGATGTGATAAATTATTATTATGGATCAATTAGATGAATTAATCAGATTAAAGGATATGCAAAAACTATTGCTAATGTATTTGGTGATTATGAATTATAGATTATCTATTTAAATGTTACTTGGATTAAGGTAAGTTCATAATGTTTGATGTGTAAATTGTAAGTTTCCTAAAATAAGTTATTGTTGCTGGTAAATTATATAAATACATGGGAAATTTTATATGTTATTATAATATTTTAAATATTGAAATTAAATTCACATGAAAGTGATTAATAGATAATAAGAATCTTTGTAATGGCACATTAACACTATGAATATATATTGATATCATATTATGTGTATAGAAATGATGAAGTGCCCTTGATTGATAAATATGTATAAAAGTAATGGATTACATTATATGCCCGATTGAACATAGTAATCACTAGGATACGATTGGCATGCCAATAGGGTTAGTATCCGCTCTTGTACGAGATTTGCACTTCGGTGCCTCTGAATACACTTTGGTGTCCCTATTCGCATTATGATGCCCCTATTTGCACATTTGTGCCCTTGCCAGCACTTTGGTGTTTGTGTTTCTGTTATACATCTATGATGCCTCTAGTGTGGTGTAGTTACCCGAGTATCCGAGTCAAGTTACTAGTTAATCGGGCTAAATGTTAGTGGAATTTACAAAATTATTTATGTGCTTAAAGGCTAATATATAGTCAAGACATTAGTAAATGTTAAATGACCAATGAACTAATTGATCATATGTGAGTATCATTATATTGATGATTACACGGTTAAAGATAGATATTTATACGCGTATATGAATGAGTTTGGATTGAATTATTATAGTACAAGAAGCATAAGATGAACCATTTTAGTATTAATCCTATAAGTGCTTCGTAAATAAATATCAAGTAAGATTAATTTATTTATTTAGTTTTCACATTGTTTAGTGAAAGTAAGTAGAATGATATGTTTATATGGAAGTTTGAAGCGAAAGATGAATTACGAACAATTATATGTAATGTGTAAGTGTTATGGTAACAAGAAATGTTTAAGTGAAATGGTTATATGAAATGTTTATAAGGATATATATATATATGTATATGCAAGCCTACACCAAGTATCCATGAGAGGTGTAGTGAACAAAATGAAAGTTAGCTTTTGATATAATGAAAATATTGCTTAGATGTTTATTCTAAAATGTTCAGTAGTTAAGTTGCCTTTATACGAACTTACTAAGCATTATTTCTTACCTTATTTGTTTTCCTTTCCTGTAGATCATCGGAAGGCTCGATTTGGTTAGAAGCACGATGGAAACCTATCACACTATCTAGCAGTCAATTCGGTAGTTTTTGAGTATTTTGGCCAAGGTTAATAATGGCATGTATAGGTCTTTTTTACTGATGGTTCATGGATGTATTAAATGGTTGATTCAATATGCTTGTGGCTTGAAGTTTATGTTTACATGATGGACTTGTATTGCTTGTTAAGTAAGGTCATCTTGATCACTTTTAGGGATTGAGAATCATGATCTTTTGGTATGTTCGTGATGGTTTAAGAATGGTATTTTGATGAATGTGTTAATGATGTCTTTGGTATGGATAAGTTTTGAAAGTTATATTGGTTTGGTACATATTGATGCCTTCCCAAGTTAGGTCATTTGGTTACCTTATTATGCTTGTATATAATACTCTTATGGTATGTTTTGTATAGTTTGAAAATGATTATAAGTGGTATGCTTTGGTACATAGTTGAATTAGGTTAGCACGTGTGAAATGGTACATTTTTGGCATGTGCTGATAGCTTTTGAATTGGTATAATGTGGTGCCTTTGAATGGCATATTGATTAGTTGAAATGACATTTTGAAATGACATTTTGATGTGTGTTTAGGTGATCTTTAGTTCCCTTTAGAGTATGCATGAATGGTTAAATAGTTATGCATGAAATGATTTTGGAATGGCTTGATTTTACGTAATTTTGGGTTCATACGGCCTGAGACATGAGCGTGTGAGGCACACGGCCTGGCAATACAGCCGTGTTTCATTTGAGAGTTCTTAAATATTCAAGTCAGTGAGTTACACGATCGAGTGGCCCTACTCAAAGAGTTACACAGGTAAAGACACGAGCTGGGACACGACCGTGTGTCCCTTGTTTGAAAGTTACACAGCCTAGGAGGTTCCACATGGCCATATGACCCCTGTTTTCCAATTTTTGCATGTTTTTTTCCTAAACTTTTCTTCTTACTTCAAATTAGTCTTGAATTGCTTCTAAACTATTTTTATGGCCTCTCTGTAACCCTATCTGACGACAGAGACGGGTTAAGGGTGTTACATATAAAGCTTGGTGTGTAACTAAACTCAAGTAGAAGCATGGATATATCAAATAGATTCGAATATTGCAAATAATTTTATCAAGTTCAAATGAGGAAAATTGTGCATTGCATAATTATGTCAATGCAGTATTTTCAGAAAATATAATGCAAAATTTTCAAAAAGCTTCTTACCCAACTTTGCTACACACCAATTATAGTTCCCCAGAACTAGTCCATCCAAAAATACACCAACAAATAATTGTGGACAATGCCACTAGAGTTGCAATTGAACTGCCATATCAGATATATGTGGTCGACCACCATATTTGCAGTCAAACTGCTAAAAAAATATGTGGTTAAACCACCAAATAATAAAAATCATTAAATTGTCAGAACTTCCTCCTTACCATATCATCCTAACCCCATACAATATGACATGGCATTCAAATACAGAATCAAAATAGTAAGCATGTTGAACATGCTATCATATATTTACCAAAAATCAGTAGGCATGGAATTCCATACTTTGTAGAACAAATATGTCAGATTTCAATAATAATAAATCAAAATAATCAGAATAGCCACAGTGTCACAAGCCATGAGAATTGAAACATAATTTATCTATAATCTTATAATAATCATTTGATAGATTTAAACATAATACTTACCTTCTTTCAACACACAAATCCTTTAACACATTCAACCACTCTATAATACTTGTAATAATTTTCACATTACTAAATTAATAAAAAATCAAACATGTTATATACTTAACACACAAGATAAATCACACACAGCAGAAACAACAAATTTCATTTATTGGACAAACATACATATCATTCATCGGAGTTTACGAATTTGCTAACCTTGAATATGCAATCAGAAATTCAGTTTTAACTAAACTTACTCAAAATGGGCGTACATGCCCGTGTGACTCACAAACCCCACCTGACTCAGCCTATGTGACCCACACAGCTGTCGTGTGGCACACGGTCGTGTGGTGTCGGTAGTGGATTTTTCAACATCACGTCGATTGCTGTTTTTCAGGATTAAAGGTACACACTTAGTCATTTTTCGATGCCAACACAACATCAGAAAATTTAGTAGCCAAGATAAAACAACAATTTGATAGCACCTAATTTGTTGAAGAGTCACTCGTTCCACAATCATCACTTAGGAATTGAAATATAGTCTATTCGATCGAGAACACCACAGAGGGAATAGCACTTAAAATTCAATAGCACCACAATGGCAAGGTGACAAAAATAAAAAGAAACAATAGCAAAGGGACGACAACATAAGAATTAGAGGTCAAAGAAGAGCAATTTCAGAAAAAAAGAAAAAAAGGAAGAAATAAGAGAAAGTTTTTTTTATAGCAAATTAACGTGAAAACAAAATGAGAATAATGGGGGAGAATGGAGAGTGGGAAAGTGTTTTGGGGAGGGATCTTCTCAAATTTAAAAAGAAACTATATCCCAACAAAAAATGTTAATTGCTATCCTATTAGGTTTATCAAAATTCAAATTTAACCGAGATACTTCCACATTGGCTGCACAATAAGAAGGAATAAAAATATTTCCACTTTGCTCACGAACATGATTTAAACACTAGACCTTTGAGTAAGCTGAAACCTTAAAATTAAACCAGTAGACTCATTCTTACCAACAATTGAGCAAAAATAATATATAAGCTTAATATTCAAATCAGGGGTTGGAGCTAAAATTAATAAAAATTCAAGAAGAGATTTGAATACAAGACCTCCCACATACAAACACAACACTTAACCACTGGATCAGATTAATTCATTCCACGCGATTCGTACAATATTTATTTAAAAACAGGACGTGACCACTCTTTATTCACTAACCCAATTTGTACTAGCCTGATTTTTGGGATGTGACATTCTCTCTCCAAAATATCTATTTCCTTAAATTTGGAAAAAAAAGAGCCTAATTCCCTTCCATTAACTTTAGAAATAAACCTTTTTAGCTAATTAACTCAAGTTTTGTACCAATTGATTTTACTTCTTTTTTATTTTTTGAAATATTGCTTTACTTAGTTGGTGAGAAATTGAAGAGGAAACAATAGTAACAATGGCATATGTCTCATTTTACATTTTTAAATATTGAATATATGGAATAAGGATATTTGATAATTTTAATGAAGCGATTCAAACTTAGATGATGATAATGATGATGAACTCGATTAAAGACCAACATATGATGATAATGAGCATATGTTAAATATTGAGGGAGTCACCCAATGAATATGCACTAGAAAAAGTAGATAAAATTACATATGATGCTTATTTTAAGCAAATTCGATTAAAATACCGAAAAAAATGGGTACACGTAATATATATAGTTAA
The DNA here is from genome assembly GCF_025698545.1 of Gossypium raimondii. Classification (NCBI taxonomy): domain Eukaryota; kingdom Viridiplantae; phylum Streptophyta; class Magnoliopsida; order Malvales; family Malvaceae; genus Gossypium; species Gossypium raimondii. The sequence goes on along the minus strand of NC_068568.1, from coordinate 39,604,344 downwards.
AATGTTGACGTGTAACTTAAAGAGTTGTAAGAGCTATGAGCTTGATTGAAAACATATATTTTAAGCAAATTCAATTTCTAATGTTTTTCAAAGGATGTATTCCTAGCTTAGATGATTAGTCTAATTTGATCAATTCAATTTGTTTTGAGTTGATTTTAGGTTTAAATTTTTCAATTTTGGGTCGAGCTCATTTTATTATCTTAAAAAATAATTTTATATCAAAATCTATATTTTCTTATAATGGCTTAAACAATAAAATGGTATTAAGTTATACTAGTTTTCCCAAATTGATGCCTAAACTTTTTTTTGTCGATCTAGTAACTGAAACTATTAAATTGTTACCCATTTTAATCCAACTATTAGTCTTGTTAAAAATTTTAATCAATCACAACTTGCTTACATGTCTATTTATCATTTGGAATTTTTGGGGTTTTATTTTGTTCATTTAGCAAAAACTAGATAGTTTCTAGGTTTGATCTTTCAATAATTTTTGGTTTCATCTATCAATGTTTGGGTTTAGAGTTCTCTATTCTTATTTTCTTATTTCTTCAATATTTTTTGGGTTTTCAATGCAAACTCTATTTTACTAGATAAAGTTTTATATATTTTTAGACTGAAATCTCAGAGATCTTTTTGGGTTTTCCTCATCTATGTATAAGGAAAGAAAGAATCTGGTGAACAAATAAGATTCAAAGCTTGAAGATGGTAGCAATAGTTGAAGCTTGAAGGTGATAAAATCGTAGAAGCTTTGTAAAAGGAAGCAATCAAATTTTTTTTTGTTTGGTTGGTGAGAAAATGTACAAAAAATTGAAGCAATCGATCTTTAGGGGTGTGTAACAGCCCGTTTTCAGTAAAATTAGAACAGTGGATTCGAGACAACAAATATCACATATAAATATTTATTTTATTATTATTTTAATGTCTACAGCATGTTAGTGTTACCGTATAAAAATTTCGTTAAGAAATTTTACCGTTTGCATGCTTAATTTGATAAAAAGGACTAAACCGTAAAAAGTGAAAAAGTTGAATTCTAGTATCTAAAGGTATTAAATGGATATAGAACCTTAAATTATGAGTCCTTATGTGATAATTATAACATTTTTATATTCAGTGGACAAATATGGACATTAGTTATGAAATATTAAAGGTTAAAAGTAAGGTTAAATTAGTAAATAAGTTTATAGTTAAGTTAAAAACAAAAGAAAAAAAATGTCATCTTCCTTAATGGTTTAACAACACCAAAAATTGAAGGAAAAGGAGCCATAGAAGCTTGAAACATTCGGCCATCCCTATTTTGCTTGCATGTGAGTATTGTTTGTCCCATTTTTAATAATTTCTATGTTTTTGGAGTCGTTGTAGCTTAATCTAGCAAGCACGAGGACTAATTTATAAAATTTTTAAAATATTAGGGTTTTCCCATGAATGAATATAGGTTTTTTTTATGATTTATGGAAGAAAATGGTTAGTTGTTGATAGATAAACAACATTTGTTAAGTGATTTTTGACTAAATTGTTAATTAGGGATTAAATTGAAAAATAAAAATTATAGATGGTGAAATTGAGAAATAAATGAAATGCAGGGCTTACTAGGGACCCATATGAAATTTGGCTATCGTGGGTTAAGGTGAATTGCATGAATTTTCATTTTATGAGCTAGGGACTAAATTGTAATGAAATCAAAATTATAGGGGAAAATTTTAATTTTTCTAAAATATGATTTTGGATTGAATTAATGTAACACCCAAAAACCAGCCTAGGAGTTATGGTCGAATCTGGCGGTGTCACATTGAGGTGTTTAACGTAAAACTTGTTGTCGTTGAAATCTTTAAAATCAATTAATCATTTTGTTATTAAACAATAATTCCAAAACGGGTTGTTCATTTCCAAGCGTGCATCATTAAAGGCTAATCACTTTTAAAACATTATAAATTTTCCAAAATCTCATTTATAACTTTAAAGAGGCCTTTTTACATAAAAATACCCAAATTCAATTACTTATAAATCAAAGGCTAAAAACGAAAGCTAATGCGGTTGTGTGGCCATCATCAAGTCCCACGCAACACCGACCCGCCTACAACTGAGGATTACCTGTACAATTAAATAGATGGGTAAGTTTACGAAAACTCAATTTGTAATCCCCTAACAAGAAAACAATCAATTAAATAGTAGATAAATGCAGTTTGGGCTGAGCGAATTCTGATGTGATCTGGTTTAGTGTGGTAAGCCCTTTCTGTAACGATGCGATTGGGCTTGAGCCCGTCACAATGCCAGTAATCTGTAGGGCCTTTGCCCAATTTCAATAATAGTATTAGTGGGGCCTTGGCCCATAACAATAACATATATCAGTCATGCAGTGAACAATATGTAATATCATTAATCGATGCAGTAACAATACAAAATCATTAATCAGTGCAGAATGCAGTTAGAAATCCTGCCTAATCCAGCCTCTACACACCACTTCGTTCGCCAAATACACCATGTAGGGATAAAATTGACCCACCCAGCCAGACACACAAAGATTAGCACCGGTTGCTGCACTAAATAGTATTACAGCAAAGATGCCAGTAAAATAAATGGCATATAGCCATCAGTAGGTCCACAGTCGTCTTGGACGACCTGTGCAACCTTATCAGTACGGTACACTTCCTCTAAATATAACAACCCATCCCCATGCAATATATCGTGACATAATATCATACGTGTATGCAAAATGTCATGCTCAATCATAATCATACATATCATAGAGCAAATCAATCATACATAACATAAGGCAATAACAGTCATTTCATCTCCTAGGGGTATAACAGTCATTTTACCCTATAGGGGTATTTTAGTCATTTTACCCTATGGGTGTATTTTGGTCATTTTATCCTATAGGGGTATTTCGATCATTTTACCCTATGGGGTTATTTTGGTCATTTTACCCTATGGGGTTATTTTAGTTATTTTAACATATGGGGGTATTTCGGTCATTTTACCCTATGAGGGTATTTTGGTCATTTTACCCTATGAGGGTATTTCGATCATTTTACCCTGTGGGGGTATTTCGATCATTTTACCCTATGAGGTATTTCGGTTATTTTACCCTATGAGGTATTTTGGTTATTTTACCCTATAAGGGTATTTTGGTTATTATACCTATTTTGGGGTCTCGGTGCAGATATCGACCTCTCGAAAGGTCCGTAGTCACCTCGAGCGACTGAGGTAACCTAAATGGTCATAACAGTGTAAATAGGCCCACGGCCCATTACTCGGGCTAAGTGGGCCCACATGCTCGTGCGGCCAGTTTAGCCCAGATTTCGCCACGACTATGAGATCTACATAGCCCAATCTAGTATTTGCCACAAATCGTGGATTTCATCCGTGTGGGGCCACGAGCCCATTGAGCCCACACAGCCCATTTAGGCCCAACATGGCCCATTATGACCTATGCCCATGAAAATGCTCATAAAGGCCGCCACAGCCTATCTCCCATGATTCGTGGGTTTGGCTTACCACATGAGCGATCGCACGCTCGTGTGGTCTCAAACACCGTATTACCTGCTTTTCAGCTTTTGCCATTCTACAGTTACAGTGGGGTGTTTACACACTTGATTGAGGAAACGCACCAAGATCCACGAGCACCAAAGCCTACATTCATACAAAGCTTTCCATTAGTCGCTGAACAATAGGGTTAATCTCCCCCCTTTTTACACCCTTAACCAAAGCTAAAATTTAACACTTGCCTCGATTGTCAAATGTGGCTTAGCCCACTTATACCACTGACGAAGGTTGACTACAATCTCTTTGACGGATATCTGCATTACAAATAGATTTTATTAAACAGGATTGTATATTCATGTGGTTTAAATCCACACATGATAACTCACAGAACCACAGAAAGCACTCGGCCTACACTTTAGAATGCCATACTACATACTTACCTTTGATCGAGTGATGAGAGAAAGATTTTGACGATTTTAATATTACTAGATACTCCTTCACTCCTCAAGGAATTCGAACCATCAGAGAATAGTTGTCAAGCTGAAAACAAAATTGAAGAGATGAAGAGGGAGAGAAGGGCAATATTCGACAAACAATTGATCAAAAAGAGGTAGAGGAAGAAGAGCAATTCGGACAAAAGATACAACACAAACTACTTCAACACTATTCGGTCAAGGTTTGGAAAAGAAGAGAAATGAAAAGAAGCAACAAAAGAGAATAGGGGAAGAAAAAGAGAATTCGGCAGAGGAGGGAACAAAAAAGTTATTCGGCCAACACAGAAAGGAAATTAAAGGGAAGAGCAGAAAAAGATATCAAAAAAATCCGATAGGTACTAGAAATCTTAGCAAAAATTCGGCACCAAAAGCAAAAAGAAGGAAACGTTTACACAAAACCGAAAAGAAAAGTAAACAAAAATGAGCAGTATACCCTTCTGGCTGAATTTCCTGAGTATCAAAGTCCATTTTTGGCATACTTCTGCCCCTCACTTCCCTTGATTTTCTCCTAATATCACTCCATTTATCCCACATTGAATTATTCCACCTATTTCTCCTCAACTCCCCCAACAACTCTATTCAAATTCTACTCAAACTCCCCTTAGCTCTGTTTCAGTCCAAGTTCACTACCTACACAGCTCAAGCAGCAAAATAAATACTCCATTGCACAACCCAGGACTTGAACCTCATACCCCACAGTTACTCAACACGCCACCTTGCCACTAGAGCACAAGCTCTTTTTGTGTCATAAAACAAACACTATTATTTATAAGGTCCATATGCCAATGTCTAGATTCATTTAAAAGCAAAACTAAAAATTCTACAAAAGCCAAGACTTGAACCCAGGCTTCTCAAAAACTCTCATACACAACCAAATCACTAAGCCATTAAGGCAAACAAGAATTTGTGTCACTTCCTTACACAACTAGATATTTATGTGCAGTCTCTTAACTGTTCCCTTGTTCAAAACCTATATCTTCTACGCCTAAAATTTGGGGTGTTACAATTAAATAAAATAATTATTGAATTGAGTTGAATTTATTCATTTAGATCAAGACAAACCTCGTATGGCTTTCGATCGGGGCAAAGATAAAGTTTCAGAATAATCACCTTCGTATCTACGTTTTATAGTCGAGGTAAGTTCATGTAATTATATTGCATTTATATGTCTTATTTTGAAATGTCTATGTATCATGGACTGTTATTTATAAATCTATCCCATATCTAATGATGTTACGTAGACTACCGAGCCCTGTTTGAACCTTAGGAATTCGTAGGATACAAATGACATGTCATTAGGGTTTACATGATTTGGGTGCTAGTCTTGAACGTCCTACCGATGGCTGAGGTCTAGCATGTGTTACGGATAATCCATAGCTCGTGTAAGCAGCATCGTGTAGCTATGTTCCGACCCACAGCTCGTGAGAGCATACTTATTCACAGCTTGTAATGCCCTAAAATTTTAATTTTGGGTATTGTGAATGTGTGACACAAAGTATCTGTCTGCTTTAGTGGTTATGTGTTCTGGGTGTGTTTGGGAGGTCCCAAATTCAAGCCAGGACCTGGGAAAATTTTGGTATTTTTATGAATAAGCCCTATCTTTGGTTAGTAGGCTTTTAAGTAAAACTTGGCAAGCAATTAACAAAGTGGGCCTACTGGTCTAGTGGATAAGTGGAGTGCTGGTGTGAAGGAGGTCTTGTGTTTGAATCTTGGCGTGGGTATTATTTTTGCTCGTGCGTCCAGGAGAGTTTGAGATGGACTAAAAATCTGAGTAGTGGATTTAGTGGGGAGTTTGATGGAGAGAAATAAGGGATTGGGGTGGTTATCAAATATTTTGTTCATTTTTTTTATTTTTTCCTTTTTTTACTTTTCCCCAAATCGCTCCACCCTCTTACCGTTTTTCTCTTCATTGTTGTCGAATTTCTGCTCTCTTTCACCCTTCATCTTCTTGATTTTTCTTTTACCACTCTGCCTCGTGTCTGCAATCGTTTGGTAAGTTTTAGATAAGTGATTTGTCTCCGTTTTTTAACTTTCTTCTGAAGTGTTTTGTTTATGCCAATTAGGGGATGATTCAAGGGCTCGTAATCCCCAATCAGAGTCTTAGTTTGTGTGGGAATTACTGTTCATCGGTTGAAGGTAAGGTTTAGTCGCTTATCAGTTAAAACCTCGATACGAGTTTGATTTAGGATCATGTTATTGTTAGAGTATGCCCAAAGATCAATCATGAGATGGTTGTAATAACATACTTGATTTATCATGTTTATTAATATAAGGCGTTACCATTATTTTTTTCAGTTTCTTTTCTGTGTGTATAAATAAACTGTTTTATAATAATGTCCTTAGAATAATATGATTATTCTTAAAGGTCCTTAGTCAAGTATTATTGTTGGCTAGGAAAACAATAATGCATTAAGACTAATATGTAGTTGATTGATGATAAAGAGTTGTCATTGATATGGAGTGTCAAAATCGATGCATGAATATATGTGTTAGAGAACAACATATTGGACTGATCCGTTATGAGTATGTTTCTTGGATTATTATGTAATTGTCACAATATTACTCATAGTGATTAATATGTATATGATCCTCAGACTTGAGATCATCATAATCCCAACATCGTGAGTTGTATATTTTGATACGATCAAGCGTACAATCGTGAATCGGTTGTTCTATAAAGGCTGATGTTGGATATACCACGATCTATGTAGAGGGATATGGTTGATCGATATAGGATAAGTCCCTCCTACATAATGGGAGTAATATCTTAGGCCACTTGATTGAGTGAGATGGTTGATATGAGATGTCATACTTATTTGTATATCATAGTGTAATTAAGATACCAAGGAACATGGAATGGACTACACAAGTGTGACTATTCCATGACTTGTGTCTAACCCAGATATAAAGGACTTAAGGATTATTGCATGAAAGGTTAACCATAAAAGGGTTATGTCAAATCATGATTTCTTGTGACTTAGGTAGCAATGATGCATTTCTAGGTGCCACTCATTGTTTGTAACATTGGAATCGTTCTAGTATTACTGCTAACGTTACAAGAACCTACAAGGTCACACCCTATAGTTGAAATGAACGGAATAAAACATAGTTGGTATTGTGTTTGGTTGTCGCTTGAATTAAATTAATTATAGAATTAATTTAATTGAGTAATCAAATATCGAATACATTATATGTACAAGGTTGTTGTACACATAATGAGAACATGAATTTGGTTCGTATATAAATTCAAAAAATATATAGTTTACCGAAATCATTATTATAATTAATGTAATTATAATTTTCAGTTTAAAAACATTGATATATTTATTTAATTTCTAGAAACCCTAAAAATAGATATAAAATCCCATTTCTCTTTGCTTGGTGGGTCTAGCAGCTTCCAAAGTAAAGTTTTCTCCAAAACAGTTTTGGGGATTCTTTCCGTTTATTATCAACTAGGTGGATTACGTAGAGGTCGGAGTGACGATAGATTGCGGCTTGATTCGATAGCAGATCGGTTTACTCTTTGCCGAGGCATTGTTGTCTACTCAAAATAAAGATTCGGTAATTTCAAAACCTTTATTTCACCCCGATTCGTTCCTCACACATGGATCCATGGTTAGGATCGTCGGCGTTCCAACAGTTATGTAAGATTAAATTAGTGTTATTTTTTTAGTTATAGGCTTTGGAGTGCTCGGGGACTGTTTTAGCATCAAACAAAACCAGGTGTGTGCCCGCAACACAGAAAATGAGATTCGATGAAAAGCGAAAATTGCTTGCTGTTTGGACAGCAGTAGTAGGCTAACTTTGAAAAATCACCATAAATTGTGAAAATCGTATTAGAGAATGAAAAAAATATGAAATTAGATTTTATTGAGTCTAGTTTCTCATAGAAGAAACGGTGTAAGTAATGGAATTGTAAATCGTAACATATAATAAGTTTGGTGAGACAAGGTCAGAATGAATTCATGTTCCCCTGTTTTGACTTTGGAAAATCTTAAAAAATTGGAGAAAAATAATTAGGGGTTAAAATTTACATGTTTAAATTATTAATGAGTCTATTTTCAATAGAAACAAATGGTAACATCATCCAAATTTTGTACTAAGAGATAATTAATTTTTAGAAAAGAAAGGTCAAAGTTGTCAGACAGTAGAACAAGGGTAAGATTGAAGATTTTACAGTATTTATTGGCTTAACCAAAATTTCTAAAAATTTTATGGTAGAAAGGTATTTGAGCCTAGTTTCAAAGACATCAAGCAGACCTTAATTTGGAATTCTGTAGCTTAAGATATAAATAATTTAGTAACAGCAACTCAAGTAGACAACTTTGAAGGAGCATATAAGTAAATAGTGAAAACATATATGAATATTTAGCTAGCATGGGTTACATTAAAAATGGACCACGCGGCCAAGGCCAATTTGGGCCGAGTGGGCCACACGGCGCAGACCACATGGGCGTGTGAGCCCATTTTCACTGAATTGATTGCTAAGGTTGTACGAGTCGCCCAAGTCGAATGTGAACCTACTATAAGGTCGATAACCATCACTTAGACCCCTAATTGTACGAATTGACTATTTGATTTATATATGTGTTGAGCATGATGATAGTATGCTTGTATACTGAATTGGTTATATGTACTGATGTCCTGAGATAGCATGTCATGACTTGTATGTTGCATTGCATCGGGGTGGGTTGATGATATTTGGAGGAAGTGTCTAAAAGGCTATTAAGCATGTTATCTGGCAGCTCAGCTACAACCTTCTGATTGTGTACCATATTTCGGTACAGCATGGTATGTAGGGATGGGTGGGTTGATTTAATCCCCGCATGGTGTGTAGGGTTGCACGGAGATGGTATATAGAGGCTGGTGGGTAGGATTCTAATTTACTATATCTGCATTCTGTATCTAATATGGGCCAAGGCCCTAATGTAACTCTGAGACTGTATCTGAACGGGCTAAGGCCCAAACAGATTCTGTGATGGGCCTAGGGCCCAGACTATATCTAACTCAATATTGTTGAATATCTGTATGCATGTTTTTTGTGGGGATTACACACTGAGTTTACGAAAACTCACCATTTTGTGTAAATGTGCACAGGTAATCCCCAAATCTAGATGGAACGGTGTGGCGGAGGACTCGACGGTGACCATGGTTTTGGACTTTCATGTTTTTTAACCCATATTTATGATAATTGGTTTTATTTCTATTCTATTTTTACTGTCTAAGTTTTTTGGGTTGTAATTGAACTTTTGGACTTTGGTTTTGGGTTTTAATTATCTTTATCTTATGGATTACAACTGCTAGTAGTAGGAAACCTTGGTTTTCAAAAGCAACAAATATTTTTCCTAAACGCATGATTGTTTAATCTATTTTAAAAGCTTTCATAAATGAATAACGTTTTGAAACTATCGATTAAATGAGCAACACAATTTTGGAACTAATAAGATATTAAGATAAGGAATTCAATGGAAATGGTTTTACCGCGACGAAACAGTGTTCAAACACCCTATCATATGACATCGCTAGATCCGGCCATAACATCTAGGTCGAGTTTGGGGTGTTACACAGCTCGTGTGAGCATACTTATTCACAACTCATGTGAGAATATATGTATCGGAATTGACGGATTAAGTTATATGAGTTAGCACACTTTGTGTGAGCTATCTCAGGCATCCAACGGTACTCTAAATGGTTCAATAGGAATTATTCGAAAAGGAAATGGTAAGAGAATAATATGAGTTAAGACATGTTTATATATGAATATACTTGATATGGTGATACATGGAAATTATATAAGTTGAGATGAGTAATAAACTCAAGTGATACTTGTTGAGATGAAATGGTTACTCATGTTATTGTGCTTTTGATTTATATCTTGTATGCTAACATGTTTGGTGTGGATGCTTAGGCTTTGGCCAAGGTTTGGTTGGATTATGCCTTGATATGGTTAAATTGTTATAACGAAATGGTAAGTTAAGTTTTACAATATACGAACTTACTAAGCATTTATGCTTACTTTGTGTTATTTTCCATGTTTTATAGTGAATCGAAAGCTCGTTCAGATTGGAAGCTTGTTGGAGTTATATCACACTATCCATCAGCTAAATCGGTAGATTTTGATGTTTCTAAGTTTTGCTTATAATGGCATGTATAGGAGTTTTGGTTGATGTTTCAGCCATTATGTTTTGGCATGTAAATTTGGTATTTTGAATGATTGAAATGGGTGATATGTTGATATATAAATGTGGCCTTATAATGGAATTGTTATTGTGTTGGCATGTATATGTGTGGACTTATAACAGTTGATATCATGGTTTATGGTGCTTGAATGATGGAAGATAGAATGGTAGTTAAAAATGTCTATTATGAGTTGTCCTTTGATATGCTTGAACGTGGTTATTTGGTTTAGGTAATGTAGTTGACATTTATGGTTATATGGTAATGCTTGTTAATGGGCATTAAATGGCCAAATTGGTGTAATGAGTGTAACTATAATATGTGAAAATGGAGATAAATGTTGGTATGTAATTGATTACAAGTTAGTTGTTTTGTGCCTAAATTATGCATCTATAAAGTACATGTTAGTTGTAGTGATTTAGGTTCCCTTTGGGCATATTGGTTGTATGAATATATGTCATATTGATTTAGCTTGCTTATACATGTTTTAGGTGTAACTTGAAGGCTTGTTCACATGTGGAAAATTGATTGTAGGTATGTGCATAAATGAGTGGGAAAAATGACTTAGAAATGGCCTATTTTTTGTCTACGCACCCAGAGACACGAGAGTGTGTCTCAGCCGTGTGTGACACCCAGCCAGGTGACACAGCCGTGTGTCCCTTGTAACTTACAAAGGGTTGCAAGTCAGGCAGTTACACGACCTAGCACACAGCTTGGCACACGGGCATGTGAGGCCATTTCGAAGGGTACACGGCCTAGCACACGGGCATGTGGCTTGGCTGTGTGACCCAAGTAAAAGAGTTACACGGGCAAGGACATGGGCTAGGACATGGTTGTGTGTCCCTACTTCAAATACCCACACAGCCTGAGACACGGGCGTGTGTCTCAGCGGTGTGAGTCACACGGCCGTGTGACCCCTACAGTTTGAAAATTTTCATCTTTTTTGAAAAATTCTATATGTTTTCAATTTAGTCCCTACTTGTTTCTAATGTGTTTTTAAGGCCTCGAGGGCTCGAGTAAGGGACAATATGTATGTATTTGATTGGTTTTTCTATAATTGACGATGTGAATTAAATGTTTTAAATTGTAATCTCTGGTAATACTCTGTAACCCTATTATATCGACGGATATAGGTTAGGAGTGTTACATTTATTGGTATTAGAGCTACGGTTTAGTCGATTCTCGAATTGAATGTAGCGTGTGTGAGTCTAGATATACACATCATTAAATAACCTGTAATAGTGTGATAACTCCTGATCTGTTTTGAAACATGTTTTCTTATAGCAATGACATCCAACTGAGCCGACTCCGATAAACTTGAGAGTAACGCTCAAGCCTCCATTCACGGAGTAACGTCAAACGGTACAAGGCTCATATCTGAGGGCTGGGGAGGAGAGGCTAAGGAAGCCTTCTTCCAAATGATGAGTGAATGGTTTACCGAGCTTGTACGTACGAACCCGAGTGCTCAATAACCTCCACCTTCACCTGTTTCCCAACTGGTTCTTGTTGTTCCTTAAAGTTTGAAACCTTTACGAGTTAATAAGTTGCCTATTGATAAGATTTGTAAGTACGAGGTTAAAGAATTTAGAGTTATTGTTGAAGATGATCCCGAGAGGGCCAAATTCTGGTTAGAAAACATGATCAGGGTTTTCGATGAATTGTCTTGTTCACCGACTGAATGTGTTAAGTGTTCAGTATCTTTGTTAAAAGACTCAGCTTACCAGTGGTGGAACACATTGATTTCACTCGTGCTGAGAGAGTGTATAAACTGAGAATTTTTCCAAACTGAGCTTCGAAAAAAATATATAAGTCAAAGATTTCTTGAAAAGAAACGTAAGGAATTTCTTGAGCTTAAATAGGGTCATATGACAATGTTAGAATATAAATAAGAGTTTGTTAGATTGAGTAAATATGCTTGGGAATGCTTCCAAACGAGACTGCAATGTTTAAACGATTCGAGGAAAGGTTAAATGAAGATATAAAGCTTCTAGTAGGGATTGTTAAGATGAAAGAATTTGTTGTATTAGTTGATTGGGCACACAAAGCTGAGGAGCTTAGCAAAGAGAAAAGAAAAGTTGATTTTTAAGCTAGAGACTCGAGAAAGAGATCGACTGGGAAGTCATATCAGTCATCGTCGAAGAGACCAAAAGAACATCATAACCGTTCTGTAGCTTCAGTGGGGTATTAGGGTTTAGGGTTTAGGGTTTAAGGTTTAAGGTTCAGTGGGGTATTAGGGTGTGGTTCCTTTGAACATTATCTTAGAGATTGCTTCGAGAAGTCAATTTTTTGGGACATATTGTATCGACCGAAGGCATCAGAGTTGATCCGAGTAAAATTTCAGTAGTTTTTTACTAGAAACCTTCAAGAAACGTATCTAAAGTTAGAAGTTTTCTGGGGTTAGCCGGTTATTACAGAAGGTTCGTTAAGGGATTCTCGATGATAGCTACACCAATGAGGAGACTGTTACAGAAAGATGTGAAATTTGAACGGTCTGAGAAATGTCAGCAAAGTTTCAACCAGTTGAAAGCATTGTTGACCTAGGCACCAATACTAGTTCAACCTGAATCGGGTAAACAATTTGTGATTTTCAGCGATGCATCTTTAAATGGTTTAGGCTGTGTTTTAATGTAGGAAGGCAAAGTAATAGCTTATGCTTCCAGACAGGTAAATTTGCATGAAAAGAATTATCCGACACATGATTTAGAACTGGCAACTATAGTGTTTGCGTTGAAGATTTGACAACACCATTTGTATGGTGCAAAGTGTCATATCTTTACAGATCATAAGAGTTTGAAGTATCTAATGTCGCTGAAAGATTTGAATTCTAAGACAGCATAGATGACTCGAGCTATTGAAAGGCAACAATTTGATTATTAATTATCATTCGGGTAAAACGAATGTGGTTGCTGATGCTCTGAGTAGAAAGTATTTATTTGCTTTGCAAGCGATGAATACGAGACTAAAAATTTCTGATAATGGTTTGATGTTAGTTGAGTTGAAAGCTAGACCGATGTTTTTACAACAGATCTGCAAGGCTCAAAAGTGTGATGACGTGTTGCTAGCTAAACGGAAATAAAGTGAGTCAACTTCTGATTCACAATTTCAGGTTGGATCCGATGATTGTTTACTTTTTAGAGGCAAAATTTGTGTACCAAAGAATTCAGAGCTCATTCGGAAGATTTTACAAGAAGCTCATAGTGGTGGCTTGTCTGTTCATCCGAGAAGTAATAAGATGTATAGTGATTTGAAACAGATGTACTGGTGGCCGGGTATGAAACGAGAGATTTCTAACCTCGTATCAAGATGCTTAGTATGTCAGCAAGTTAAAGCTGAACATCAGGTACCTTCTGGTTTATTGTAGCAAATGATGATATCAGAATAGAAATGGGAGTGAGTTACGATGGACCTCGTATCGGGTTTAACCCCGTCTTCAAGAAAGAAAGATGCAATTTGGGTTGTCATTGATCATCTGACAAAGCCTGCACATTTTATTTCGGTATGTACAGATCATTCACTTGAGAGATTAGCTGAGTTATACATTTTTTAGATTGTCAAATTGCACGGGGTGCCAGTTTCTATTATTTTGGATAGAGATCTATGGATTACATCACGATTCTAGAGGAAGTTACAAGGAGCTCTAGGTACACGGTTGCATTTTAGCATTGCATTTCATCCACAGACCGATGGTCAGTCCGAGTGAGTAATTTAGATACTCGAGGATATGTTTCGTTGTTATGTGTTAGAATTCAAAGTCAACTGAGAGAAATATTTACCGTTGGTTTAATTCGCATATAATAACAGTTATCAGTGGAGCATAAAGATAGCACCGTATGAAGCATTGTATGGTTGTAAATACCAAACTCTATTATATTGGACTGAGATCAATGAGAATAAGATTCACAGGGTTAATTTGATTCGAGAGACTGAAGAAAAAGTAAAAGCAATCCGTGATAGTTTGAAATCAGCTTTATATTGAAAGAAATCATATGCGGATATTAAACTTAAAGACATTGAATTTAAAGTCAGCGATAGAGTGTTTCTGGAAGTATTTCCCTGGAAGAAAGTTCTTCGTTTTGGTCACAAAGGAAAGCTAAGTCAGCGATTTATCGGGTCGTATGAGATTATTGAAAGAATCGGACCAATAGCTTATCTATTAGCTTTACCGTCGAAATTAGAAAAGATTCATCACGTGTTTCACGTATCTATACTACGACGGTATCGATCAGACCCTTCACATGTCATCTCACCGACAGATGTTGAAATTCAACCTCATATGTCATACAACGAAGAACCGATCAGGATTTTGGCTCGAAAGGTTAAAGAATTGAGAAATAAGAACATAGCTTTAGGTTCTTTGGCAACGTCACAGGATAGAGGAAGCCACTTGGGAACTCGAGGAAGCTATGAGAAAACAATATCCGAACCTCTTTTCTGGTAAGATTTTCGGGGACGAAAATTCCTTTAGAGGGGGAGAGTTGTAATAACCCATTTTTAGTGAAATCAGAACAGTGGTTTCGGGACCACAATTTTGATGTAAAAATATTTAGTTTATTATTATTTTAATGTCTACAGCATGTTAGTATTACTGTATAAAAATTTCGTTAAGAAATTTTACCGTTTGCATGCTTAATTTGATAAAAAACTGACTAAATTGTAAAAAGTGCAAAAGTTGAGGTCTAATAGATAAAGGTATTAACTAGCTATAGAACCTTAAAGTATGTGTCCTTATGTGGTAATTATATCAGTTTTATATTAAGTGGACAAATATGGACATTAGTAATGAAATTTTAAAGGTTAAAAGTAAGGTTACATTAGTAAATAAGTTAGTAATTAAGTTAAAAACAAAAGAAAAAAAAATGTCATCTTCCTTAATGGTTTAACACCACCGAAAATTAAAGGAAACGAAGCCATGGAGGCTTGAAACATTCGGCCATCCCTATTTTGCTTGTATGTGAGTATTGTTTGTCTTGTTTTTAATGATTTCTATGTTTTTGAAGTCGTTGTAGCTTAATCTAGTAAGCTCGGGGTCTAATTTGTAAAACTAT
Organism: Gossypium raimondii; assembly: GCF_025698545.1. Lineage (NCBI taxonomy): Eukaryota > Viridiplantae > Streptophyta > Magnoliopsida > Malvales > Malvaceae > Gossypium > Gossypium raimondii. Next base: position 39,589,145 of record NC_068568.1, on the reverse strand, counting down.
TAAAATATTAGAGATTTTCCATGAATGAATATAGGTTGTTTTTGATGTTTTATGGAAGAAAATGGTTAGTTGTTGATAGATAAACAACTTTTGTTAGGTGATTTTTGACGAAATTGTCAATTAGGAATTAAATTGAAAAATAGATATTATACATGTGAAATTATAAAATAAATGAAATGTAGGGCTGGCTAAGGCCCCATATGAAATTCGGCTATGGTGGGTTAAAGGTGAATTGCATGAATTTTCATTTTATGATATAGGGACTAAATTGTAATGAAATTAAAATTATAAGGGCAAAAATGTAATTTTGCTAAAATATGAGTTTGGATTGAATTAATAAAATAATTATTGAATTGAGTTGAATTTATTCGCTTAGATCAAGACAAACCTCGTATGGCTTTAGATTGGGGCAAAGATAAAGTTTCGGAATAATCGCCTTCGTACTACGTTTTATAGTCGAGGTAAGTTCGTGTAATTATATTGCATTTATTTGTCTCGTTTTGAAATATCTATGTATCATGGACTTTTATTTATATAACTGTCGCATATCCAACGATGTTACGTCGACTACCAAGCCTCGTTTGAACCTTAGGAATTCGTAGGATACAAATGGCATGTCATTAGGGTTGACATGATTCGGGTGCTGGTCTTGAACGTCCTACTGATAGCTGAGGTTCGACATATGTTACGGATACTCCACAGCTCGTGTGAGTAGCATCGTGTAGCTACGTTCAGACCCACAGCTCATGTGAGTACACTTATTCACAGCTCGTGTGAGCATATATGTATAGGAATTGATAAATTACAGTTATATGAGTTAGCACACTTTGTGTGAGCTATCCCGAGTATCTAACAGTATTCTAAATGGTTCAGTGGACATTATTCGAAAAGGAAATGGTAAAAGAATTATATGAGTTAAGACATGTTCATATACGAATATACTTGATATGGTGATACATGGAAATTATATAAGTTGAGATGAGTAATAAACTCAAGTGATACTTGTTGAGATTAAATGGTTATTCATGTTGTTGTGCTTATGATTTATATCATGTGTGCTAACATGTTTAGTGTGGATGCTTAGGCTTTGGCCAAGCTTTGGTTGAATTATATCTTGATATGTTTAAATTGTTATAATGAAATAGTAAGTTAAGTTTTACAATATACAAACTTACTAAGCATTTATACTTACTCTATGTTATTTCCCATGTTTCATAGTTAATCGAAAGCTCGTTCGGGTTGGAAGCTTGTCGAACTTATATCACATTATCCATCAGCTAAATCAGTAGATTTTGGTGTTGCTAAGTTTTGCTTATAATGGCATGTATAGGTGTTTTGGTTGATGTTTTAGCCATTATGTTTTGGCTTGTAAATTTGGTATTTTGAATGATTGAAATGGGTGATATGTTGATACAATGATGGAATTGTTTTTGTATTGGCATGTATATGTGTGGACTTACAACGATTGATATCATGGTTTATGGTGCTTGAATGATGGAAGATGGAATGGTAGTTAAAAATATATGTTATGAGTTGTCCTTTGATATGCTTGAATGTGGTTATTTGGTATAGGAAATGTAGTTGACATTTGTGGCTATATGCTAATGCTTGTTAATGGACATTGAATGGCCAAATTGGTATAATGACTGTGACTATAATATCTGAACATGGAGATAAATGTTGGCATGTAATTTGACTACAAGTTAGTTATTTTATGCCTAAATTATGCATCTATAAAGTACATGTTAGTTGTTGTGATTGAGGTATCTTTAGGGCATATTGGTTGTATGAATATATGTCATATTGATTTAGCTTGGTTATGCATGTTTTAAGTGCAACTTGATTGTTTATATGTGGAAAATTGATTGTAGGTATGTGCATAACTGGATGAGAAAAATGGCTTGGAAATGGCCTATTTTTGTCCACACGGGCAAGTGTCTCAGTCGTTTGAGACACACGGCCAGGTAACACGGTCATGTGTCCCTTGTAGCTTAGAAAGGGTTGCAAGTAAAGTAGTTACACTGCCTAGCACACGGCCTGGTGCACGGGCGTGTGAGGCCATTTCGAAGGGTACACGGCTTGGCACACGGGTGTGTGGATTGGCCGTATGACCCAAATTAGGGAGTTACATTGGCACGAACACGGGTTGGGACACGGTCGTGTGTCCCTACTTCGAATGCCCAAACAGCCTGAGACACTGGCGTGTGTCTCAACCGTGTGAGTCACACGACCTAGCCACACGGCCGTGTGACCCCTACAATTTGTAATTTTCATATTTTTCTAAAAAATTATATATGTTTCTGATTTAGTCCCGACTTGTTTCTAATATGTTTTTAAGGCCTCGAGGGCTCGAATAAGGGACAATATGTATGTCTTTGATTGGTTTTGCTATGATTGACGATGTGAAATAAATTTTTTAAATTTTTTAATTTTTTATTGTTTTGAATTGTAATCTCCAGTAATGCTCCGCAGCCTTATTCCAGCGACGGATACGGGTTAGGGGTATTACAGGTTGTTTGGTTGATGAGAAAATGTAAGAAAATTGAAGCAATAGATTTTTTTTGGGTGTTTGGTTGATGAGAAAATATAACAAAAATTGGTGACGGCTATTTGATGAGAATAAAATATAAGAAAATCCTTATTCCAGCAACGGATACGGGTTAGGGGTATTACAGGTCGTTTGGTAGATGAGAAAATGTAAGAAAATTGAAGCAATAGATTTTTTTTTGGGTGTTTGGTTGATGAGAAAATATAACAAAAATTGGTGACGGTTATTTGATGAGAATAAAATATAAGAAAATCTGGTAAAATCCCTCAACCCACTATGAGTTTTGAGCTTGCAGTCGACAACTAGTACATCCAGCCAAGTAAGAAAGAATAAAAATAAATAGACGTATATGTGACAATTTGTGATTGGCTTAATTTTTTTTTCTAACAAGACTAATAGTTGGGGTAAAATGGGTAACGACTTAATAGTTTAGGTACCAGTTCTGACCAAAAAAAAGTTTAGGTGTCAATTTAGGAAAACTAGTATGGTTTAGGTATCATTTTGTTGTTTAAGCCTATTATTTTTTCACTAGTAAAATGAGTCGAGTTTGGACTGAAAAAAAAATATAAGCCATATTAATCTTGGGTTAGTATTTGGTACACTGGTAGTGTACATTTTTTTATTCCACAAGTAACATTAAAAAATTGTAACGTAAATATTTATTTTTTAAAATATTTTATTATATCCCTATAGGGCACTTGTCAACCCATTGGCTCTGTTTGTGGAGTCTAAAAACTCCACTAGCAATGCATCAGATATTTTCCAATTAATCTTAAAACAATTATTTGATTTATTGGTATTAATTTTTTGGTTTAATGATGCAAAAAGCCCTCAAACTTTTTTTAAAAAAAAGGAATTAAACCCTTTTTTTTTTGCACTAAAATTTCAAAATGCATCAAAAAAGCCCTCACACCTTTTCAAAAAAAGCAATTAAGCCCCTATTCTTTTTTTTGCACTCAATTGGGCACTTGAACTTTCAAAATTGCATCAAAAAGACCCTCAAACTTTTTCAAGAAAAAGCAATTAAGCTGTTGCTTTTATTAAAAATTAGAAATAAAATAAAATCAATAAAAGCTGCAAAAATTATTAAATTTTAATAAAAATTTCAAATATTACAAATTTATTAAAATTAGAAAAAAAATATAAAAATCATAAAAATATAAAAATTGTAAAATTTTATAAAATCGTAAAAATTTAAAAATATGGAAAAATAAAAAATTATAAAATTTTATAAAGTCGTAAGAAAATTATACAAAATGTAAAGAAATATAAATTTTGTAAAAATTTATAAAAATTATAGTAACAAAAGAAGCATTTTATAATTTTTCTATAACTTTTATTGATTTCTATTTTTTTATCATTTTTCATCACATGCCACACTATGTTGCCACACATGATGATTTTAATTGAAAAACTAGGGTCATTAATTTTTTATGATTTTATAAAATTTTACAATTTTTTTATTTTTTACAGTTTTTATAAAATTTCTAATTTTAATCAATTTTAAATTTTTAAATTTTATTAAATTTAATAATTTTTCCAAAATTTATTATTCATTATTTAGTATAATCGTTTTTCTAATTTTTAATAAGAGTAGGGGCTTAATTGCTTTTTTGAAAAAAATTTAAGGATCTTTTTGATGCATTTTGAAAGTTCAATTACCCAATTGAGTGAAAAAAAGCAGGGGCTTAATTGCTTTTTTTGAAGAAGTTTAAGGGGTTTTTTTTTGATGTATTTTAAAAGTTCAAGTGTTAAATTGAGTGCAAAAAAAAAGAGGGGCTTAATTGTATTTTTTTTTAAATTGAGGGCTTTTTACACCCTTAAGCCTAATTTTTTTAACACCATAATCGATATTTTTCTAAATTTCACAAGTGGATTAAAATATAGTTATGAGTTAGTATTTGATACATTAGCAGATATTTTTCTTTATTTCACAAGCAATTTACAAATTTGTTATGTGTCTCTTTTTCAAATATCTATTTTTACTATTTTATTATACCCTTATATGACACTTGTCAATCTCGAACCCTACTTATGGATCTGAAAACTCCAATAACTATTACTAAATATTTTCGCATATAATTATATGTCTCATGTTTCTTTTATTTTTAATTACAACTTAAAAATACATATCATTTTTTAATCTAGATTATAAGATTAAAAGCTGTACTATCATATATCAAATAATTATCTTTAACAATTTCTTATGGCTTAGCAAAATATAGAATTTCCAGTTGTGAGAATTGGAATCAAATCTATAATAAAAGAATTTGGAAGCATCTTATTCATCTCATGTAAAAATAAAAATATTTGAGAGTTGAGAGTTGAGAGAGGGGGGGGAAGAATATGCTGTCAAAACAAAATTCCAATGGTATAACATGTGATAAAAGTTTTTAAACATCTTTTGCACTTAGAAATTGGCAATTCATTTTCATTCTTCACCACTTATCCTAACCTATCCAAAAGGAACCTAAAGGAATTTATAAATAAAATATAAAATCTTAAAACTTAATCTATTAAATGTATGTTTAGCATTGCTTTTAAGAAGTATTTTTAGAATAATAGCATTCCTAAATAAACTGTTTTCTAGAGAAAAGAGTTTCTCCCAAACCAAAATTGGCCAAAAGTACTTTTTCCATAAGCTAAAATTTTAATTTTACCTAATTTAATAAATAATGCTAAACTAAGCCTAATAAACGTTGGGTGCGGTGATAATACACATTTTATTTTAAATAGAGAACATAATTTCAAATCTTAAAATGACTCTAAAATATTAATTTTATAAACCGTAAAATAAAAATAGAAAACACTGAAAAAAATCATTGATGCCTTTCACATCTCTTCTTTTTAATTGGAAAAACATAAGAGTTTGGTAAATATTTTATTTGTATTCCATAAAGCAAAAAGTTAATTACATTTGTTGTTTGAAAATTATATAATGATATTATTGATTTCTGTTTAAAAGTATTAACTAAACATTGATGCTTCGTTGGATTATTAGTGTAACAATATGAGAAAAAATTTATTTATTATTTATGTATTATAATAATTAGACATAAAATAAATAACAAATAGTTTAAATTTAAATTTAGAAATATGAGTAATAATTCATCTAAGAATAAGTGTTCTTCAAAATAATCGAATTTTTTTTCTCTTTACTAAAAATAAGTCATAGGAGTGACTAAATATTACCAATTGAATTAGTTACTTGTTGACTCTTACGCTAAAAGATATGTAAAATATAATACTCTAATATGATACCAAAAACCTAACAATAATATCACATTATACAAATATATATATATATATATATATGTAATACAAATACATAGCGTGTTAGAGTTAAAAAAGTTAATTATTAATGTATCAAAATATATAGAGAGTTTCCTCAAAATATATACAGAGAGAGCCTAAGCACAATAATAATAAGTGAAAATACTTAATATATCGGTAAATTACACTGTTTGTCACCTTAAAATAGCGTCGTTTCTAATTTGATCACTTTAATTTGTTCTGTCAATTTAGTCACTCTAATTAACATAATTGCTCAAATTGGTTACTGTCATTAAAAATTTCATCAATCCACTAACGAATTGCTGACATGACAATTTTTTATTTACTTTTAGCTAAAGTTAGGGGCCTCTCTAAAATTAGTTCAAAATATTCTTTTTCTTCTTCTTCTTTTTGACTTATTTACAATATAAAGATTTCAATTGTGACATTATTAACATTTGAACCCTCTTTAAAAATAGAAAATCCAATGACAAGAACAACAAAACATAATTATGACCCCTTATGAGGCCACTGGCCATCCTACCGCCACCAACACCATCAACAACTTGGTCATAGTTTGCAGCAACAGCAGTAAATGTGAAAATGGTCAAAGGAAGAAACGTAAAATTGGTGGCCAAGAGCGTTAGTATTGTGGTTCTGGAAGAATGATAAGTGTAGAATTCTACGTCCCTATCTGCAGCACATACGGTCTATGTCAAAGGAAGAAAGAGATCACGTTGACAGCCCATCATCAGGTGAGAATGGACGGTGGAGATTGGTTTCATTCAACCATTCGACATCGTTTAATACTCTTGTATTGGACGTTGATTTGAAGAAGAAGGTCAAAGCTGATCTCAAAATGTTCCTCGGGTATACCATGCATTAACTTTTTCATGATTTAATAAAAAAATATAAATTTAAAGATTAAAAAATAAAATTTTAATTTTAAATTAAAAATCAAATAAATCATTATACCTTAAAGAAGTATATATTAATTTATAATAAAGTAAAGAGATTTAAAGTTATGGGGTATTTTATGTAACCCAGTCATTTCCTATCTCAAAATAATTCATCCTTATATCTTTTCCTTTTCTTAATTCACTTGTTTTATACTATGATATGATAATGATTCCATTATAAAGGTTCTTCTTAATCTCGTCTTTATTATAAAGCAGGAATTAATATCTTGATTTCTTAATCGCCTTATCTAAAAATTTGGTGTTTATCTAAGGATAATACACAATTTAAACTTTTAATAAAATATTTACTTATCACTTAAAAATTACATTCAGATTATTTTTTTCTTTTAAAATTAAATTATTATTTTTTTCTTTTAAAATTAAATTATCTTTTAAAGATTTTACGTTTATTCTACATTTACTTCTTCAGCCTCTTCTATTCAAAATGTTTTTTTAATAAATCAACAATTATAGGTAAAATTTTCTTATATTTCTATTTCTATTTCTATTTATCAAATAACTTAATTATATTAATATATTTTTTGAGGAGAATAAATTTATTTAGGATCAATTCAAATTTTTATAGCTACAACATAATGCTCTTGCCACTAGGTCAAGAGATTGTTGACAATTATATTAATACTTAATTTTAAGTAATATACCAAATAAATTTTCTACTTTAAATTTAGGACAAAATTCAATTTTAAAAACACCAACTTATATTTAAGAACTTAACTCATCGCTGCTAAGGGGAAATCCTAAAGGAAAACTTGAGGCAACTACTGTTTGTCATTGCTAAGATTGCTTAATTAATTGATGTTATTATCCAATCACAAATTCCTTTATTATATAAGATCTCTTTATTCTTTTCTATTTTTGTTGTTATTCTAGTAAAGTACAACTCTCTTAAATCTTTTCCTTTTCTACCTTTTCAAAATAGTATATATTCTCCTTTAAATCATGTCAAGTTATAAATTTTAAGTTGTGATCTATTCGTTGAATGTTCATTTTCCTAAAAAATTTGTTTAGACTCGAATTGCAGGAGTGTTGATGCTATAACGTGTGTTGACAATGATTTCTTCTTACCGATGTGAGAGTTATAAAAAACAAAATCATGTCAAGTCATATTATTAAAACAAATATTATCTGTTAAATGAATAATTAATTAATTTCTTGAAATAACAGTTATTTTTTATTTGAATTCAGGTTATGTTTAATTAATTAATAATTAATTTTTTATTGACATGATTTAAATAAAGAAAAGATATATACAATAGATTCATACAATTTATTCTATATGGAATATGTGTCAAGATTTTAATCAATTATTATGGAATTAAAAAATACTTTATCCATAGATTAGACACAAATAATAATTATTAAATTTTTATTTAAAAGCAGTTTATGTTTTTTTACTAAAAGAAATCAAAATCTGAAACCTTCTCAATCTTTTCTCAAACAACGTATATTCGGTCTCTTTGATTCGTCAAAGATTTGTGAAATAGAAAGATGACTATAATATGTTCATTGCATGGCATATGGGTATCTTCAATTTCAATGATTCTGCTCCAAGCTTAATATATACATTGAAAACACCGAGGAGTCAACTATTTATTATGCAACTAAGGCATCCACAACAACAACTTGACCCTAACCAACCCAACCTTTTTCATCTTATCTCATTGTCAAGCATCAACGACTAACAAAGATTCTTCTTCATAACTCCTTTTTAAGAGCCCTATCATATAAATATGTGACAACTTTAAAATTGTTGAAAGTTTTAAAATTTTAAAGTCAATAAAGTTATATTACTTAAATATGTAATTTTATTATTTTATTTAAATTTATATTAATAAATACTTAAAATAGAGTTATGTTATACTTATACCTCACAAGTTCACAACCTTGTTAGTAAAAACACATTTGACCAAAAAGAATCACCTTCTCTAAGATCTTGCGAGTAGAAGAACTCGCGAGCTTGAATCATTAAGACAACATACCTGACATGGACATCATGTTTGCCATCCACACGTCACATATTTTTTCCCAAACATGACAACTCATACCTACGGTGACAAGGCATCAATAGGTCAGCTAATTTCCACGAAGTTTGAAACCAATTTATGGGCGACAAGTGGCTCCTCAAGAATTATCAAAAGCAACCCCTTAAAGGTTTATTAGCACCAAGAAAAGGGGAAAAACATCTTATCCTTAAACTAAACTCTCAACTCTCTTCTCTCCTCTCTAATCCTCTCTTGGTATCCACATTCTAATCATCCTTACCTTCCTACAACTCTCTGCCCTTTGGGTGAATCTTCATAAACTATCATAATCTCCTCTTTTTATCAACAATTGTTGTGATAAGTATGGACTCACTCCCAACCATCAAAATCAATAATAAAAAAATGGCTTATCCCAACAACAACTTCCCAATGACTCAAACTTCTCAAACAACCAAAGCTTTCCAAACATCCCCAACTTTCAAACCATGCCAACCAGAAGAGTCAAGTCCCTTGAAGAAACATAAAAATTTAGTCAACAATATCATGATCCTATTGGATTTAGTGCCCTAAATGTATATATATTCGTCTTTGTACACTTGTGTTTTTCAAACAAATTGGTTTAATAAAATATCCATTGGTTACATTAATATTTCTTCTATATAGTCCTTAACAGTTTTTTTCACGAAAAGTAAAATGAAAGCAAATATTGGTTCACTGATTTTCTAACGATCAACTAATACTAAGCAATATTATGTGGTTGGATAGCAATACAGAAAAATAGCTTGTATTAGTAGATAATCTAAATATGTCTTTAGTCTAATCGGAAACAAGCAAATCGATTGAAAGACTAATTTTCGTCCATCAAGTCTAATTGGGGAGATGTCTTGTTATACCGTCCATCATGTCCAATTGGAAAGGTGTCTTGTCTTCGGCATCAGATCGGATGACTCCCAAAAGATAGAGACATTGATGTAACTGACTGGACTGATAGGACCCTAGTAGAATATATCCTAGATTCATTTATAGATCTATTCATTTGTGACATTCATAGTGTGGCATACCTTACTCCTAAGTGGATGATGGACTATGTATGTTGATACGTATACTTTGATGTAGGTAAAGACTTGAGTTCAGATAGATAAGGAATTGAAAGCTGGTGCAATAGGTATAGAACTTACATTATGTAACATCATTCACAATAGTGGAATTCATAGCCCAACTAACGGGTAAATGATATCCTCTCATCGATATAACATGATAGATGAAAAGTAAAAGTGGTTACGAGTTGTATGTATTTGTGATAAATGATTTGATTACTATATGATAGTAATTAACTATTCATGAAGGAAGATGTAATGGTTACCATGAGATAAAATAAAATCATATTGGGAGAACAAAGTTATCCCAAAGACATTAAGGACACCCTATGAGGGTAGCACACTCATGACAGAGCCATCGGACGAGCACTTATTAAGTAGCTTTCATAATGATATGTAATTAGGGAGAGCTCAATCATGATACTGTAATGGAATAACTTTGTGACTAAATAAGTTTATAATTAATAGGTGAACAAGTGAAACTTAATTATAAATTATTTGAGCCCTAATTATATATGTACAATCGGTCCCTTCGCTAGCTTATTGAAACCCAACGTGAATTGCATGTAGAACCAAATTAATAGAAATGAATGAAAATATTAAAGTTAGATAAATGGATCGCATTCACAAATGAATGTGTTTTCTTGACCGAATTTTTAGACTATGATAGGTGTAGTAAGAAAAATTATTTGAGTACTTTTATGTGAATCAAAGTCTGACTGGATATTAGTGCTCCGTTGATGCGGAAAAAAAATTCAATAGCAAGGGGACAATTTTGTAGAGGCTTTGTTCAATCATGAATGTATACCTGTGGTTCGATATTTGTGTGGGATCATTGAGCATAGTAAGTAAAATTGTCGTAAGATGCTTAAGACGCCGGAGAAGTCACGGTGAAGGAGTGGTCGGAGGAATTTCCTAATGAAATAAAGCTTGGAACTAACAACCATGTGTTTAGTGAGAAAAGATAAATCTCCTAATGAAATTGTAGGCCCTAAGTAAAGAAACTACGAAGTCAAATTAAAAGAATAAATGTATATTCAAATAACAAAAATTATTATTGAATGATGTGGTAAATGCTCTAAACGAGTAAAGTGACTAATTAAAAAGAGTCAAACTTAATCCTTATTGATAAGTGGCATAATTGAACTTAAGTATTATACTTATAAAAGGCAATATAGGAAATTTTAGTGAACTTACCAAACACTTCAAGCTTAACACATTAGTGGTTTAAACGCTTAGATGAAAGATCTTTTGCATGAAACTAGAAAGCGTCTTCAAATGATCACATCATCATACGAGATTTGAAGGACTTAGAGAATTTAATTTTTCAGTCCTTATGTTAGAAGAGTTTAAAATGACATGTGTATAGACTAAGTGTATTATATATTAAATTTGAAAGCTTAATCATGAGTTGTGTTGATTTGATTTAATCATGTTTTTAAGATGAATTTATGCTAAAATTAGTGTTGATTCAGTTATAGAATGAATTGGGATGTAATGATATGATTTCTTGAGATTTGAGAATGAATTTGAGTTTAAATAAGCTTTGAAAATGTTTTAGAAATGAAGTGTCCATGGTTAGTGTTGTTTGGACTGGTAGTTGTAGGGTCATCTAGATGGCAAAATTTAACTATCCATATAGAAGGCAAATTGTCTTAAGAGATGTGCTTTTGCCAAAATGTCATATGAGGGGGAGGGGGGATTAGCCACCTAAATTGCATCAGGATTGCTTTAACATATGTAAAATTGTGTTGATTGCATTTTAATTTATCGAAAGTCCATTTTATGTAATTGTCATATCCAAACACGTAGCGGGCGATTTGATATGGTTTTTAAAATGTCTTTGAGCCTTAGAAAAGGTTGGAATTTGTTTTTCTGATATTTTTATTAAATTATTTTAAAAATGTATTAAAGCTTTGAAAATGTTTTAAAAATGAAGTGTCTTTGGTTAGTGTTGTTTGGGCTGGTAGTTGCAGGGCCATCTAAATGGTAGAATTTAGCTATCCAGAAATTGTCTTAAGAGATGTACTTTTGCCAAAACGTCATTTGAACGGGAGGGGGGAATAGTCACGTAAATTGCATCAAGATTGCTTCAACGTATGTAAAAGTGTGTTAATTGCATTTTAATTTATCGAAAGTCCATTTTATGCAATTGTCATATCCAAACACTTAGAGGGTGATTTGATGTGAGTTTTAAAATGTCTTTGAGCCTTGGAAAAGGTTGGAATTTGTTTTTATGATATTTTTATTAAATGATTTTAAAAATGTATTAAAGCTTTGAAAATGTTTTAGAAATGAAGTGTCTTTGGTTAGTGTTGTTTGGGTTGGTAGTTGTAGGGCCATCTAGATGGCGGAGTTTAGCTATCTAGATGGAGGGCATATTGTCTTCAGAAATGTGCTTTTACCAAAACGTCATTTGGGGGGAGGGGGGAATAACCACTTGAATTGCATCAGGATTGTTTTAACATATGTAAAAGTGTGTTGATTGTATTTTAATTTATCGGATGTCCATTTTATGTAATTGTCATATCCAAACACTTAGGGTGATTTGATGTGATTTTTAAAATGTCTTTGAGCCTTAGAAAATGTTGGAATTTATTTTTATGATATTTTTATTAAATGATTTTAAAACTGTATTAAAGTTGTTTAAATGTTTAAAATTGTTCTAAAGGATTTAATAAGTGAAAATTGATGCTTTTGTAAAAAAATTTGTATAAGCAAACAAAATGTCAATAAGACATCACTTATCTATGTTGATCATTAGATACGATAAGGAGGTGTTACAAACTCAATTGATTGATATAGTTTTAGTAAGTACTTAAATTTATTTGTATGAAATGGATATCAAATTCTCAATGAATTTTAATAGTTTTGATATTTAAATTTATTTATTAAAATTTTCAATTTAAAAGGTAGAATTGCAATGAAGGAAAAGTCAAAATATTACTTTAAATTTGTAAATAAAATATTAAAAGCTTATTCTTAATTTTATAATATTTAATGATTATTTAAGTATTACCTAAACATAATTTTAAAAGGAAAGCATTATCTAAACATATTTTAATATACATGATAAATATAAGAAATAATTTATTATAATGAATTTGAAAAATGTTCGTAGTTTTTCTAGTTTGAATTTAAAAAAATGTTATCAGTTAAATTGTTACAAAGGTCATGTAGAAAATAAATTATTGATAATGAATTTTTTTTTTTGAATAATCTCAATATAAATTCTTATAATTTATTCTTTTTGATACAATATTTAGAACTACCCATAGCCCCTTCCCAACCCATAAATAAGAGAATAATGCGCTCCAGCGTACTCGAATCCACGTCCTCTTGCATTGCCAACAATACCCATGCCAATCGAGCTAAGACTCAATCAACTAATGAAAATTAAATATTAATTAAAATATGTTTTGTTGATACATGGCGTTAGCAAAAGTGGAGAAGGAGGTGGTCAGTGTTTTGTGAAGAAGTAGAGATGAAAAAGATAATCCAATCTTGTCTAGAACCCCCTCAAATGGAGCATCTTGGGGTTATTTAAACCATGGGTTATCCATGGGTTTTTGGGTCACATCCAGGTCGAAGAAGAGTTATAAAGTGACTTTTCACAGACAATCTGACATTTATGAAGTGCGTGTAATTTAAGGCTAATTTAAGGCTTACCATATAAGTTTTAACTTGAAGCTTTATTGAACAAGTTTTGTTGTTTGATAGTGTGATACAGGAGTAAAAAAATTATATTGCAGAATACTGTGAATTGTATTTCCCGTAACAAAGAATTTGTATGTAAATTAACGGACTCAGAGAAAATTTAAATCAGCGAGCTGTTTGGGAGTTGCGATCTTAAATCAGCCAGCTCAAAAGAACTTAGGTTGCAAGCTTAGCTCAGCTAACCTTTAATCATCAGCTGGGAGTGTAACACCCCAAACTTGGCCTAGACATTATGGTCGAACCTGGCGTGTCACATTGAAGTGCCTTTCGAAAATTGAACTTGTTGGAAGAACATTCGTTTCTAAGTTCTAAAAACCTCTTAATTATTTTTTAACAATCATCTAGCTAAAATGTTTGCCTTGTTGTCTGCTTTTGTTATATTAAGTTGATCTAAAATCGCGGAAGCTTTTAAAATCATTTTGTTTAAAACTCGTGTCTTTGAAAATAATAATTATTTTAAAAATTCGTCTTCTCCTAAGCTAGCAGTTTAAAGTAAGTAAGAAAAAGCTCAATTAAAAATTTAAACAAACATAAAAGCCTTATTACAAAAACAAAACCCAACATAAAAAATAAATTTAAATAAAAGCAAGTGTAGTACAACTATAGTTGTGTGGCCACCTTCGAGTCCCTCGCAGCACCAAACTGCCTAAGGCTGAGTATTACCTGTACAGTTGAAATGAAAAAGTGAGTTTACGAAAACTCAGTGTGTAATCCTCTATCAGTCAAATAGTATACAACATGCAATAATAGTGTGGGCCTGAGCCCTATTCAATATCAGTGCAGTGTGGGCCTTAGCTCGATACCGTAATAGTGTGGGCCTTAGCCCAATACAATATCAGTACAGTGCAATAATACAACCCATCCCAATCCAGCCAACACACATCTCTGTACCACTAACAAACCATGTGGGGATAAAATTGACCCACCCAGCCAACACACCAATATCGCAGCAAGGCTACCAGCAACAGTATTGCAGCAAAGCTGCCAGTAATAGTATACTTCCTCCATAACAGTATCCCAACCCTATGAAGTATGTCATGTCATAAATCATACGTGTATGAAGAATGTCATACTCAAATCAAAGACATACATATCATAGAGCAAATCAGTTACACATAAGGCCATATCAGTCATTTCATCTCCTAGGAGAATAACAGTCATTTTACCCTATGGGGGTATTTTGATCATTTTACTCTATAAGGGTATTTCGGTCATTTTATCCTATGGGGGTATTTTGGTCATTTTACCCTGTGGGGGTATTTTAGTCATTTTACCCTATGGGGGTATTTCGATCATTCATTGACCTCTCGAAAGGTCCGTAGTCGCTTCGAGCGACTTAGGTAACCTAAATGGTCAAAATAGTGTAAATGGGCTCAAGGCCCATTACTCCACCCAAGTGGGCCCACACGTTCGTGCGGCCCATTCAGCCCAGAATTCGCCACGACTATGGGTTCTATATCACCCAGTCCAGTATTTGTCACCATTCGTGGATTTCATCCATATGGGGCCCATGAGCCCATTGGGCCCACACAACCCATTTCGGCCCAACGTGGCCCATTACGACCTAAGCCCATGAAAATGCTCATGGAGGCCTCTATAGTCTAACACCATGTTTCGTGGGCTCAGATTACCATACGAGCATTCGTACGCTCATATGGCCTCGAACACTGTCGTTTCCAGCTTTTCGGCTTTTGTCGATTTGCAGTTAAGGGGTGTGAATACACACCTGGGTTCTATTTGCTGAGAAAACCTCCCATGCTTTTAAAACCTGCACTTAACCAGCAATCTCCAATTATTCACTTATGCAGTTAGGCAATTGAATAAACACAAGTTATCACAATCGTTACTTACCACAACTTTTGATCGAGCGAAGAGGGAAGTTCGCCTATCCAAATGTAATCACAACCCTTCAACCCTTTGAAAAGTTCTTAGGCACCAACTGAAACTAGGTAAACACCTAATCAACAGGTAATAAAGTAACACTATACCATTACCCTTGCCAATAACGTGAGAAAGGAAATCAAACTACGAAATGCGAGACACACAGTCGACGCCCAAAAAAAAGGAAAGATTCGGCGACTAGAAAATAAAAGGGAAAGATGAAAGAAGGGGAAAGCCAGAAGAGCAAATCGGCAGCAGTAAAGCAGGACAAGGAACGGTAGAGAAGATAGATTCAAAAAGGACAAAAGGGGAAGAAAGGTGTATTCAGCAATCAAAGAGGAGAGGGGAAACAGAAAGTTTATTCGGCCAATGGTAGAATTAATTGAGAAAAGAAACGAAAAGAGGCAATTTGCAGGAGGCAGAGTTCGGCTAAAGAATGGTTATCAAAAAGAAAACAAACGAGGTGAAACAGAACTCTTACCACTTTCGGCCTTCAAGCAATAGAGGGAAGAGAAAATCTGAAGTAAAACCAACAATGTACAATATACCAAAAATGAGCAGAAACCCCCTCTGGCCGAATTTTCCTGGATACAAAGTCCCAAATTCGGCACAACACTCTCTCCCAATATCTCCTTGATTTTCTGCTTGTATCTCTCCCCTTATCCCTCCTTGATTCACTCCACCCAACAACCCATTCAAAATCCATTCAAATTCCCCTTAGCTGCGTTTCAGTCCAACTCCACTACCTACACAGCTCAAGTAGCAAAATAAATACTTCATTGCACAACCTAGGACTTGAACCTTAAATCTCACAGTTACATAACACACCATCTTGCCACTAGACCACAAGCTCTTTTTGTGTCATAAAACAAGCACTATTATTTATAAGGCCTATTTACCATTGTCCTGATTCACTTAAGAGAAAAACTAAAAATTCAGCCATTAAAGCCAAGACTTGAACCTAGGCTTTTCAAACACTCCCATAAACACCCAAATCACTTAGCCATTAAAGCAAACAAGCAATCAGTGCCAAATCATGCAAAAATTAAAGACTTAAATTTTTTAGGCGTTATAGGGAATACAGGTCTGCAAGTTTTTTCGGAGTTGTGAACTTAACTCAACTAACTCAAATAACTGGAAGTTATGAGCTTAACTCAACTAACCTTTGATCATTAGTTGGGAACGTAGGTCCGCAAGCTGTTTCAATGTTGCGAGCTTAACTTAGCTAACTCAAATAATTTGAGGTTGCGAGCTTAACTCAGCTAACTCAAATAATTGGAGGTTGCGAGCTTAACTCAACTAACCTTTAATCATCAGTTGGGAACGTAGGTTCGCGAGCTATTTCAGAGGCTGCAATCTTAAATCAGCGAGCCTTTGTATTGAAGGTCGCAATATGAGTGTCGAGCAAACTTATATAGTTGAACAAGACTACTTCTCATATACTGCTCTACAATCTCAAATAACATTCAAATAATTGAACAACCTGAACATACTTCAGGAATCTGTAAATTTGTAGTGATCATCAACGGTCATGTAAACGAGACCCTCAAATACAAGAAACTCTAAATATTTCCTGATTTTATCATATGACACATTTAGTTCTCGAGCCATGACATCAGAGGGTACCCTAATCTCTAATGCACTAAAAACATAACTGAAACTTATATTTATAACCGTCAAAATATTAATAAAAAAATCACCTGAACTGCAAATAGTCAAATGCAACCAAACTTCTGTTGGACAATAACACGTTAGCGAAAATAAAATTAAAATAAACATATATAAAATAAATTACAAATAGAATGATTTATAATTAATTTGTCAAATACGAAAATCAAACAAAACTTTAATAAAAAATTGAAATTAAGAAGAATAAAGGTTTTACGATACGTTGAGAACTGTGAAACACATTTTTCTAAAGACAAATTCGATCGCTCCTATGGTACTTGGAGAAATGTTGATCAAATGTCTCCCAGGATACAACAAAAATGGTGATCAAAGTACAAGTACATATACAACAATCAACAAACGAACGAACGTTGCCTTTTTTATCACAGGAACGTTTGAAAAATACGGAGAGAAAAAAGAATAGTTTAGAGAGCAGAAGAGTTTCAAAAAGAGAGTATGAGTGAATAAAATTGTACAGAATACACAGCCTTTTATAGGCATTTAGGATGTTGGAAAATTTAGAAATAACCACAAAATCTGCCGTTAAGGAGCCAAAAAATCAATTTGATTTAAAAAGTTAAATCAAATTGATTGGACTCAGATAATGTCCATATATAAGCAGATTATGTCTGTTGAGGAAAAATAAATTTATGTTGGGCTAAAATAGTCGCAAGCCCATTTGAGCCCAACTGGTCCAGACATTTCGCATCGCCCACGTCGTGCAAGTGCACCCCAACCACGTTAGGTTTGGACCTACACCCCCTACGTGCGAGGCAAGGTTACAAGCTTAGTCGTTCAATTATCTTTCAAGAGGGTTCACATATATATACACATATCACACTTGGTATTTAACCAATGTCAGATCTAAGCCTTTACTTTTCCACTACAATATTTCCAAGTAGCTTACTTTGAGTATTAATTTCTAATTCACCACTCAACCATTTTGAGCATATGATATTCCATTGTAAAGGTATCATGGAGTAGAATATGAAACCATAAATTATGATTCAAATCTCCACCTTTACATATTGAAAATATGCCTCAAAGTTTTCATAAAATGCAATTTTTCCAACAACTTTTAAGTGTTTAAAAACATGAAATGAGGCATGCTAGTCGTCGCGAGTACTGTAATACCCTTGAACTAACACTACAGATTTATTCTTCGACAGTGTTATACTGGCCAAAAAACTGGTTTGTTAGGTTAGCTTGATAACCATAGCCCTTTGTTAGGTTACCAAAATTTGAATTTGCCACATGAAGCTTAGTGGTCATGCCACCCTACACACAAAGTTTGGATAAAAGAAATAGTTCCTAACAATAAAAATATATATATTTACATTCAAACAAGCTGAAAGAGTCATTTTGCAAACTAGAGCCTCAACTCTTACCCTCAAATTGGTGTTGTACAAATGAACATACATACACTTAATGAAGTGGTTTGCAATCTCATTAAAATCAATAACAGGCCTGAAAGCAACACCAACTTTCAAAGAATAAAAGTATGCACAACATCCAAAATTTTGACAAGAACATAACAATGGCAAAAGGAAAATCAAAAAACAACTCTGATAGGAAAATTTCCATTCCTCTGAAATACATGACTATGAACTAAATTTAAATATATATCATTCCATGATACTCCTGATTTATTTGGTATAACTAGCACTATGGATACTAATTATTACAGGAATATAAATCATATAATTCCAAAATTTGAATCACAACCTCTCGATGTAATGCTAGTATTCTATTATTATGAATTCATATATTTATTTTATTGTAAGAAAATGTCTAGATCTGCCATTCTACCATCCTTCAAGTCAAGAACAAGGAACAAAGGAAAAAAAATAACAAATAAAAACAATATAAACCACTTTTAGCATGACAAACTTCTCTTTCAAATCAAAAGAAAACAAGTAAATAGAAATTCACCTCCTTTAAAAGGAACTTAAACATAGTTAAAAAAATAAAACAACAAGTTATCATGGTCAGACTTATCAGACATGCATAACAGTATCATATACAGAACAAAATATTAGACTAATAGATCACAAAATTTTAGGGTTTGGTTAGCACTTACCGATCCTACGATAGGCTCACAGTCGATCGGAATGACCAATACGACCCAAGAGAAAATTTCAAAAAAAGGGCACACAGGACTGTGTGAGCCTACACGCCCGTATGGCCCACACGCCCAGATTGGCCTTGCCCGTGTGACCTACACGGCCTAGCCCAAACCCTACACACCCGTGTGACATGCTCTTGTAGGGCCACATGCCCAACTTCGCCTAGCCGGTGTGGCCCACACGGCCACACTCACACTACCACACAGCCGTGTCATGCGTACAGTCATACCTTCATCGACCACGTGGTTGTGTTATGCACACAGCCAACCACACGAGTGACCACACGCCCGTGTGGCGTTGAGATAATAGTTTTTTGACTTTTCCCAAAGTTTGATTTTCTACGTTCCGGGTACACACCTGGTATGATTTCGATGCAAAAACACTCCTGAACCACACAGCACGTTCGAATGAACAATGGTGATTTCGTACAACTACAACCCCGATTGAAAGCCCTAGCCTCTTAAACTTCTCCAGAAACGCACAATGAGCATCGAAATAACAAGGTATGAAAATTTGACAACAGATAGAAGAACAAAAATAAAATCGCCGAAAAGGAAAAAGAGAGAGGAGAAATGGTAGAGAATAGAGAAAAGACTAACGTCAGATTCTTTTGGGAAATTTGGAATAGAGAGGAAATCTTTGGAAAAAAAAACAAAATATAACTAAATCTAATAATATCTACATTATCATCCCACTAACCACTAAATTCACTAACCCGCTAACTCTCAACTTGGTCAGAATTTCTGCTCAACTGAAACTCTAACAGTCCACCGAACAACAATAACTTCCATGCTTGCACAGGGATTCAAACACAGAACCTCAAACATAGCAACTCCCTTACCACTCGAACCAATAGACTCATTCTCATATAGATTAACAAACAATTTTATATAAACCTACTCAATAAGGGTAAGGCTTGGATAAAAAATAACAAAAATTTGCCAAAGTGGGAATTGAACCCAATACCTCATACACACACCCAGAACACTTAACCACTAAAGTAGATACATATTTGTCAGATATTTACAGAATCAGAAACAAATTATTCAGGGCGTTGCAACTCTACCCCCTAAAAGAAATTTCGACCTTGAAATTTACCTGATCAGAACAGATAAGGATACTACTAACACATCGAGTCCTCTGGTTCCCACATGGCTTCCTCATAGCTGTGATTTTGCCACAGAACCTTTACTAACAAAATGGATTTTCTCCTCAGAACCTTAATATCATGATGCAGAATTTGAACCGGTTCCTCCTCAAAATTCAAACCGGTCTAATCTCAATCTCCTCAACAGAAACAACGTGATATGGATTAGACTAGTACCGTCTCAACATCGAGACGTGAAACACATCATGGATATAGTCCAACTCTAGAGGTAGATCCAACTAATACTCGACCGGTCCCACACGCTTTAGAATCTGATACGGCCCAATAAACCTAGTGCTTAACTTGCCTGTACGACCGAACCTTAGAACTTTCTTCCACAAAAAAACCTTAAGAAAGACAAAGTCACCCACAGAGTACTCAATATCTCTCCTCTTCAGATCGGCATAAGACTTTTTCCTATCAGAAGCCGCCTCCAGACGATCCTAAATCAATCTAACCTTATCTTCAGCTTTAGAAACCAACTTAGGACCCAAAACCCGGCGCTCACCCAACTCAGTCCAATATAACAAAGTACGACACTTACAATCGTACAAAGCCTCGTAAGGTACCTTCTGAATGCTAGCCTAGAAATTGTTATTGTAGGCGAACTCAGCTAGCGGCAGATAATCCTCCCAACTACCTCGGAAATCTATTACACAACTCCAAAGCATATTCTCCAATATCTGAATCACTCTTTCAGATTGACCATCGGTCTAAGGATAGAACGCAGTACTGAAGTCCAATCTAAAACCTAGAGCCTCGTGTAATTTATTTTAGAACCGAGAAGTGAAGCGAGCATTTCTATAAGAATTGATCGAAATAAGAACCCCATGCAGTCTTACAATGTCGGAGATATAGAGCTTCGCTAACTTCTGTAGAGTGTAGTCCATTCGAACCGAAATAAAATGAGTGAACTTGGCCAATCGATCCACGATAACCCATACAAAATCCTTTTTAGTGGGCATCAAGGGCAACCCAATAACGAAGTCTACCGTTACTCGTCCCCACTTCCATAAGGGAATCTTAACGGGTTGTAACAAACCCGAATACAACTGGTGCTCAGCCTTAACTTACTGGCACGTCAGATAACAAGCAACGAAATCTCTAACCTCACGTTTCAAACCCAGCCACCAATACAGCTCACGAAGATTGCGATACATCTTATTACTGACAGGATGCATAGCATAAGGGGTACTATACGCCTCTCTCAGAATCGACTGCCTCAAATCAGAATCATTCGGCACACAGATCTGACCTCGAAAGTACAAAACTCCATCTTTATTTAGCCCAAAATTCGAAGTAATGCCACTCTCCATCTGATGAAACCGCAAACCTAGAGACTCATCCCCTATCTATTTATCCTGAATCTAATCAATCCAAGTCGGCTTAACCTGTAACTCGGCTAACAGACTCCCATCATCAAACAGACTCTGAGGACTGAACATTGCTCTCAAATCAATCATTGCTCTACTACTGAGAGCATCGGCCACCACATTGGCCTTACCGGGATGATACTCTATCGTGCAGTCATAATCATTGAGCAGCTCAATCCATCGGCGTATCCTAATATTCAACTCCTTCTTAGTAATGAGGTACTTGAGGCTCTAGTGATCAGTGTAAATGATACACCTTTCACCATACAAATAGTGACTCCAGATTTTTAATTCAAAAACCACCGCAGCCAACTCGAGATCATGCATCTGATAATTCCCTTCATGTGTCTTAAGCTGACGGGACGCATAAAACACAACTTTTCCATTTTGTATCAATACACATCCCAAACTGATGTGCGACGTATCACTGTAGACCACAAATTTCTTACCAGATTTAGGTCAGACAAGATAGGAGCCCGAGTCGAATGACTTGAGCTTCGAAGCTCGATTGTCACAAGATCATCCAAATAAAAGGAACACCCTTGATTAGAAGCTTAGTCAAAGGAGCTATAATTAGAGAGAACCCCTCGACAAACTGTCGATAGTATCCCGTAAGACCTAGAAAACTACGAATCTCAGGTACATTCTTAGGCTGTTTACAATCCAGTATAGCCTCAATCTTCCTCGGGTCAATACGAATCCCCTCAACAGAAACCGCATGCCCTAGAAAAGTTACCTCTCATAACCAAAACTCGCACTTGTTCAACTTAGCATAGAGCTATTTTTCTCGAAGTATCTGAAGCACTACTCTAAGATGTTCATCATGCTCATCCTCGATCTTAGAGTAAACCAAAATATCATCGATGTAGACCACGACGAATTGATCCAGATATGGCTAAAAGACTCAGTTCATTAGATCTATGAATGTAACCGGAGCATTCGTCAGGCTAAAAGGCATATTTAAGAACTCGTAATCTCCATAATGAGTCTTAAATGTAGCCTTATGAACATCAACCTCCTTAACTCTAAGCTGATGATACCCAGAACGGAGACCAATTTTTGAAAACACTGAAGCCCCTCGAAACTGATCAAATAAATTATCGATCCTCGGAAGTGGGAACTTGTTCTTTACAATCAGTTTATTCAACTATCGATAATTGATACACATCCTCATGGTGCCATCCTTTTTCTTCACAAACAGAATGGTGCCCCCATGGAGACACACTACCAAGGATGAAACCACGATCCAGAAACTCTTGCAGTTGAACCTTAACCTCTGCAAGCTCCTTCGATGCCATACGGTATGAAGCGGTAGACACTGAAGTTGTACTCGGTAGAAGCCCAATGCCAAACTCAACCTCCCGATTTGGAGGTAAATCTGGTAACTCCTCAAGAAAGACATCCGAAAGAACCCTCACTGTTCTGATATCTCTGGTAGAAGAGTGCCCTAAAACAAAAACACCGACGTAAGCCAAATACGCCTCACCATTTCTGAACCAATTTCTCAGCTACAAGATCAAAAATCACATTCGACAGATAATCACGACACTCACCGATCACAACCAACTCCTTATCATTCTCAGTCTTCAAAACGACCCTCTTAGTCGTGTAATCCAAACTGACTTAGTGCTCAACCAACCAATCCATACCCAGAATCAAATCGAACTCTCCAAACAGTAACTCTATCAGATTTGCCAGAAATACTGCCCCTTACACCACTAACAGAACATTCCTATAAAGTTTACTAACCCGGACGGACTATCCCAACAGACTCAATACAGTAATCTCACTAGAAGTGCTCTCAACCGAAATCCTAGGTTTTCAGAAACAGTACTAGCTACATAGAAGTGTGTAGAACCTATGTCTATCAGAGCAGTATAAGGTACATCAAAAATAAAGAACGTACCCGTGATAACGTCAGGAGCGTCTCTATCCTTACGACATCGTGTAACATAAACCAATTTATGTTGCCTCACCTTAGCCTAACTAGCACCTCTGCCCTGTTCTCTCTGTCCACGGCTCGTACAATTATCACTCCTAGCCTGCCTACGGCCCCTAGGTGGTTGCTGAACTGCCCTCAAAGATTGTACAGAACCCAATCCTGAAGCTTGCATCTGATCAGCCCACTATGGACACTCTCTAATATGGTGCTCCAAAGATCCACACCTCAGACAAACCCTTATTCTCTTCCAACACTCGCCTGGATGGCGCCTACCACAATTTCCACATGGTTGAATCCCAGTAGGAGCCACAGGAACCCCCACTCTAATTGGCCTATCAGGTTTGGTCTTTTCCTTAGGCCTCTAAATAGAACTAGAGGACTCTAAATCCCTCTTATTCTTTCCTCTCTCAAGGACCCTATTCTGACGCTTCACTCGCTTAACCTCTTCGACGATATTCGCCTTATCAGCCAGAATCGTGAACTTTCACTCCCTCTACAGAGTAATCAGTACCTTTAAATTATACTTCATGCCATCCTCAAAGCGAACGTAGTTCTCATATTCAGACACCACTATGCCTTGAGCGTAGCGGCTCAACCTCAGAAACATGATTTCATACTCGGCCACTGATCTATCACCTTGCGTGAGACTCATGAACTCATGCCTACGAGTATCTACACAGCTCGCACTCATATACTTTTCCTAAAAGGTGGTCTTAAAGAAATCCCAGTTCAGACGATCAAGCTGAGTACCCTCCTCAATCGATAACCACCACTGATATGCCTCGACGCGAAGTAAAGAGACTATACCCTTAAGTTTCTGCTTGGGAGTATAGTCTATATCATTCATAATCCTCTCGGTGGCCTTCAACCAATGCTCAGCCATAATAGGGGTGACTCTAGTAACACCCCTAAACAACTCAGCTCTATTGGACCGGAGTCGTTCAATTACCGACCCACAGTCCTCAGATCTAGAATTGGGTCCAGTGACCCTCTCCAATACCCTCAATATGGCTTGGGACAATTCGTCGTCGTCAGCCGAATGGCTTTGAGACCCAGTCTCATTAGCAAGTGAAACTAGTGTCTCACTCATATCTAAATTTGGCATATTGCCTAGAAAAGAAGACTCAGCTCAAGCCCCTCTACGACCTCTACCACGGCCACGAATACCATGTCCGCAAGTTTCACGAGCGCTCATCATAAATTTTCAAATTTGTCTACATTATAAAGTTTTATGCATCAATTCCAATGTTTATTAACAGATATTATATGCGTAATTTATCAGAAGTTCGGAAATGTTTTCAAAGGTTTTAGTCTCTAACTATTTCAATATAGTTTCAAAAAGTACTATCGACAATGTTTTCAGAATATAGTATCTAAGTTTCAGAAATAATTACAGGATCGGCGCCGAAGACTTGGTGTACTTGTACTTCCTCAAAATTACTCAAACTATTTAAAAATAAGTTCTTTTTAAAATAAAATTTTTGGAACCCAAAATTTTACAACTCGAGTTTTGTAACCTGGCTCTGATACCACTAAATATAACACCTCAAACTAGGCCTAGACGTTATGCCCAAATCTGGAGATGTCACAAGCTAAAATTTTGAAAACAGAGTCGTTTTGTCAAATTATTCAAGTTTTATAGTTCGTATTCGTTTATAACTATTTTCAAAAGTGTTATTTATTTCAGTTACTTACTAAAACATAATTTACAGCAGATGTATTAAAACCGTAATATTTTAGAAATCCAGTTTGTGTTTTCAGAAAAACCTTTGTTTTCGTAAAACTGTATTTCTCATTGTGTATCGTAATGAAAGAGTCAAAAATCGCAGCCAAAACCAAAATAAAAAACCAACAGTCCAGAAAGTCACAAAAATTACAAACTCTCAAATTAAGCTAGATTTATAAATAAAAAACGTAATTTATTAAGTAAAACAGTTCTCGATCAAGTAAAAACCGCTGAACCTCCGTCGCAACGACCCGTTTAAGTCTCTGGATTACCTGAACAGAACAGACAAACAAATGTGAGTTTTCGTAAACTCAATGTGTAACCCAACAGAAATAGACATGCAATACATACAATAAAGTCATACACAGTTAGATACAGATTAAGATTCAACATAAGCCCTTTACAGATTCAGATAACAGAACAGATATGCAGATCAGAAATACAAAATCCTACCATCATCCTCTACACACCATCTCCAACCATCTCATCACACCATGTGGGGTTAAAAACACTCACCCATTCCTACACACCATATCGTGCCATTACGGCACATGTCAGATAAAATGCAGCCAAGCCGTCAGAATATAGGTGATGACCGCCATACAGAACACTTCCTCCACATATACCAATCTCACCCCGATCAGATATATATTGATACGAGCCAAGGAGGTGACACTCAAGGGGTTGTTTTTCCTAGTGGTCCAATCACTCGAAGCAAGGCACGACAATTAAAATCAAAGATGAATGCTTTTGTCCAAGACTTTGTTGCTACAAATTTAAGTCATCATGTTTGTGACGTTGACAAATACGGGAATGCAATTCACTGGACCAATCTTGGAATAGTGAAAGCCCATGAATTGGTGGATTAATCCTTTACGTATCTTATTATTATTATTATTTACTTAATTCTCATTGGTTGGGACAGATCACTTATGAGTTAAGTAATTTTATTGGTTAGGTTATATTTATTTATTTTTTTAGATAATTTTAAAAAGTTTTGTTAGGATTCAATTACTCTTGAAAGAGTTTTATTAGGATTCAATTACTCTTGTAATTTACCTATAAATAGGCTTGCTTTCTACACATTGGGGGTGGAATAAAAAGAGAGTATTTGTTTTCTTCCAAATTTGTGTGGGGGAAATTTTTGAGAGTAGAGCGATTCTTCTCTTGCTATTTAGTTTGGAGTTTATTACTTTCGAGGGTATTTCGGAGTTACAAATATTCAAATTTCTTTCCCGTTCATCGATGTTTCTAGGGGTTCTTCTTCTAGGGGTTTCGTAGGGAGCCGCTCAATCATTGGTGTTTTTGGTTACAAGTTAACCGAGAGTTCCTTACGGCAAATCTATCCTTTTATTATTATTATTATTATTATTATTATTACAAGTTAACCGAGAGTTCCTTACGGCAAATCTATCCTTTTATTATTATTATTATTATTATTATTTAACTAATTTTATTTATTCTCGTTTTATTTCTAATTTGTGTTTCTCTTGTGTCTAGATCCGGGATTTCCGCATCAGTTGGTATTAGTTTCAGG
Organism: Gossypium raimondii; assembly: GCF_025698545.1. Classification (NCBI taxonomy): domain Eukaryota; kingdom Viridiplantae; phylum Streptophyta; class Magnoliopsida; order Malvales; family Malvaceae; genus Gossypium; species Gossypium raimondii. The sequence goes on along the minus strand of NC_068568.1, from coordinate 39,562,148 downwards.
CCATTCGGTGTTATTTTTGAAGCTAAAATCATATCCGAAATGAGTCAAAATACCAAAAACACTTCTCATCAGTTTTGTCGAGTTTTTTTCTCCTCTTATTCTTTAAAAAAAGTAAAAAGCTTAAAAAAACGCAAAAAAAAAGTTGCCTACCTTTCATACGTAGGTTTCTTCTTTTCCTATTATTGTTATTATTTTTATTTTATTTTTCCCAAAATTGAATTTCTTTTCCTTCTTCTTTTCTTGACTCAAGTATAATTAAAGCTTCAATTTCTGAAAATCATAAGACACCAAACGTTTCCGATTTTTGTTTTTTTTTTAAATTGGGTAGAGTTTTCTTAAGTGTTCTTCTTATTAAAGCTTTTCTTTGACTCTAGAGTTAGGGATCGTTGCAGGTCTACGTTTTTTGTTTCTCTTACGCTTTCTAAGACTTTGTTTCTTCTTGTGTTAGCAGATATTAAAGGCACGCACAACTCCTTCATCTGTGTAGCATCCATTAGAAATTGCCTCGTCAAGTTTATTGGCCTCTTAGAACAATTAGGGTCTTCATTGTTTCTTTGAAGTTTGCACATCCGTTATTTGATCTTGATTAGTAACCCTCTCCAAACATATTTACAAGTTTTGAATCATTCAGAGAGTTAATCTTTTGAGAGCTAACGAGTGAGGTTATTATTATTTTTTCTTTCTTATTCTTATTTGTTTGATCTTTCACAGATACCATGCCGCTCACTAGATCCCAAACTAGTAAAAATGAAGAGGATGAGCAAAAAAGAGAGAACGATCCTTTGGTCGAGCTGTTACAAAAAGAGATGAAAAAGTTGCAAACTCAATTCGAACATCGCATGACCCAGATGTTACAAGAGCAAAGGGAGTATCTTGATACAAAACTTACAACTCAAGAGAGATACATTACCTATAATTACAAGAAGTTGAACGAAGCCTTTATAAGCCGATCAAATTCGCGAGATCGAACTTTTAAACGAAGGGAGGACCATGTTTTTTATAATGATTTGAGTCCGAGTATGTACCTAGAGAAAGGTTGGAACGAAACAAGGACACCCCCAAACCAAATTTTCCTTCTTTCTCAGGGAAGAATGATCCTGATGCTTACCTTGATTAGGAGGAAAAGATGGAAGCAGTCTTTGCTTGTTACAATTACTCTGATGAGAAAAAGGTAACATACGCTGACACTGAGTTCATTAATTATGCACTAACATGGTGGAATCAATTATGTAAAAGCAGGATTCTTTATAGAGAGCAACATGTTACTACTTGGGTTGAAATGAAGCACATCTTGTGAAAACGGTTTGTTCCACCAACTATTATCGAGAACTCCATCAAAGACTCCAACATCTTGTTCAAGGAGATAGATCTGTGGATGACTACTACAAAGAGATGGAGACTATTCAGATTAGAGCCAATCTTGTTGAAGAGGCTGAGGTGACTATGTCTAGATTCCTTGCCGGCCTAAAGCCTAAGATTGCAAATTGAGTTGAGTTACAACACTACATGGATGTTGAAGAGATGCTTCAAACCACACTTACCATTGAAAAGCAATTACGAAAGAAAGGGATAACGAGAGGTGTTAGTTCAGTTTCTAGTCCTGCTTGGAGAGGAAATTGGCAAAAACAATATGATAGATTATGGAATGGGAGAGATACACAGTTCAAGCCAAATGAGCCTAGAACTTACTCCAAAGATAGAGGTATGCCTAATTCACTTAAAGGTTCTACTTCTACTAATCGAGCTCCATCTTCTTCTTCTACTTCTCCTAGTGCCATTAAGCAGCCAAAAGATATTACCTGCTTCAAATGCCAAGGAAGGGGTCACTATGCTAGAGAATGCCCTAATAAAAAGTCATTGGTGATTCAAGAAGATGGTGAGGTTGATTTTGAGTCTGATAACAAAGATGAGATACCTCATTTGGAAGATGCTGATGATGTGCATACTCATGATGAGTATGAAGAATACTTGGAGTATGGTGAGAAAGCACTTGTTGCTCGAAGGGCTTTAAATGTCCAGTTTAAAGAGGAAAGGCGTGAACAAAGAGATAACATTTTCCACATGAGATGTTTGATTAGTGGACAACCTAGTTCATTGATCATCGATAGTGGAAGTTGCACCATTGTGGTAAGTTCTTCCCTTGTTGAGAAACTTGGCCTACATTGTGTAAAGCATCTAAGGCCATATCTCTTGCAATGGCTGAATGATAGTGGGGAGGTAAAAGTATCTAAACAATGCTTAGTTTCATTTTCCATTGGTAGATACTCTGATAAATTTTTGTGTGATGTTGTTCCAATGCAAGCTGGGCACATATTACTTGGACGGCCATGGCAGTTTGATCGACGAGTAAATCATGATGGTTTCCTTAACCAATATACCTTTGTGTTCCTTGGAAAGAAGTTTACTTTGGCTCCACTTCCTCCTCAAGAAATCTACAATGATCAACTCAAACTTGCTAGTGAGATGGGTAAGGGAAGTGAGGTAAAATCATTGAAAAAGGCTAAGAGTAAAGAGGCCCTTAGTGTTAAAAGCCAACTTAAAGGCCCAACATTGCTGAGTGATTGCACACACAAGTCACGAGATAAGAAAGTGAGTTTATTCGCTAGGTTTCGAGATATCAAATTTGCTCTTTGTACAAAACAAACATTTGTAATTATTAGGTTTAGGGAAAACTTTATTTTGACTAACCCTAATACACATTTGCCTAGTTGTTTTGTTGATCTTTTGCAGGATTTTGAGGATGTACTTCCTTCTGAAATGCCTAAGGGATTACCTCATTTACGAGGGATTGAACATCAAATTGACCTTGTGCCTGGTTCGAGTATTCCGAATAGACCAGTCTATCGAAGCAATCCTGAAGAAACTAAGGAGTTGCAAAGGCAAGTTGAAGATCTCTTAGAGAAAGGGTTCATTCGTGAGAGTCTAAGCCCTTGTGCGGTCCCTGTACTTCTCATCCCAAAAAAAGATGGTTCTTGGAGAATGTGTGTTGATTTTCGTGCTGTCAAAAAGATTATGGTAAAGTATCGATATCCAATTCCTCGATTAGATGATATGTTGGATGAGCTTAATGGTGCATGCATTTTCTCTAAAATTGACTTAAAAAGTGGTTACCATCAAATAAGAATGAAACAATGTGATGAATGGAAAACTACTTTTAAAACTAAGTATGGCCTGTATGAGTGGTTAGTCATGCCATTTGGCTTAACTAATGCTCCTAGCACATTCATGAGATTAATGAACCATATACTTAGACCCTTTTTAGGAAAATTTTTCGTTGTGTATTTTGATGACATACTGATTTATAGCAAAACTTTGAATGATCATGTTGGGCATGTTAAATTAGTATTGGATGTGTTAAGGCATGAACGACTCTTTGCTAATCTTGAAAAATGCACCTTTTGTATGGATAAGCTTGTTTTTTTGGGTTTTGTGATAAATTCTACAGGAATCCATGTGGATGAGGAGAAGGTAAAGGCAATTAAAGAATGGCCTATCCCTAAAACTGTTTCTGAGGTAAGGTCTTTCCTTGGGTTAGTCGGTTTCTACCGCAGGTTTGTTCGTAACTTTTCACAATTGCTTCGCCTTTGACTGCACTTATTAAAAAGGATATATCTTTTCATTGGACAGATAAGCAAGAATTAGCATTTAATGAACTTAAAGATAAATTGTGCAATGCTCCTATTCTTGTTTTACCTAATTTTGAAAAGACCTTTGAGATTGAATGTGATGCTTCTGGTGTAGGTATAGGTGCCGTCCCCATACAAGATAGTAAACCGCTAGCCTACTTTAGTGAGAAACTTGGTGGAGCACATTTGAACTATTCGACCTATGATAAAGAATTGTATGCCTTGGTAAGGGCATTAGAAGTTTGGCAACATCACCTTTTACCAAAAGAGTTTGTGATTCACACTGACCATGAATCACTTAAGCACTTAAAGGGACAAGGTAAGTTGAACAAGCGACATGCGAGGTGGGTAGAATTCATTGAATCTTTTCCTTATGTTATAAGGTATAAGAAAGGTAAATATAATATTGTGGCTGATGCTCTATCAAGGAGGTACACTTTACTTAGTACTTTGCATACTAAGTTATTAGGTTTTGAGTATCTCAAAGATTTATATGCCACTGATTCTAATTTTGCAAGCATTTATGGCGCATGTGAACATGGTGCATTTTACAAATTTTATAAGCATGATGGCTATCTTTTTCGAAATAATAGACTATGCTTACCAAAGTGTTTAATGCGAGAATTGTTGGTTCGAGAGGCTCATAGTGGTGGTCTTATGGGTCATTTTGGAGTCACTAAGACTTATGATGTTTTACATGAGCATTTTTATTGGCCTAACATGTGAAAACTTGTTGAGAAAATTTGCTCTAATTGCATTACTTATAAACAAGCTAAATCCACTGTGATGCCTCATGGTCTATATACTCCTCTTCCTATTCCTAGTTCACCTTGGACTGACATTTCAATGGATTTTATAATAGGTTTACCAAGGACAAAGTGTGGACGAGATAGCATCTTGGTGGTTGTGGATCGATTTTCTAAAATGGCTCATTTCATTCCATGCCATAAGACTGATGATGCAACCCATGTTGCCGATCTATTTTTCCGTGAAGTTGTGAGATTACATGGATCCCAAGGACTATCGTTTCCAATAGAGATGCAAAATTTCTTAGTCACTTTTGGAAGGTGTTATGGGGTAAGTTAGGTACTAAACTACTTTACTCTACTACATGCCACCCTCAAACTGATGGTCAAACCGATGTGGTAAATCGAGTTTTAGGATCTTTGCTTAGAGCCATAATAGGTAAGAATGTTAAATCTTGGGAAGAATGGATACCCTATGTTGAGTTTGCTTATAATCGTTCTGTTCATTCTTCCATAGGTTTTACTCCTTTTGAGATTGTATATGGCTTTAACCCACTTACTGTTTTAGATTTGTTTCCTTTACCTTTGAATGAGATTGCTAATTTAGATGGTGAAAGGAAAGCTAATTTAGTGAAAGAGATCCATGAGAAGGCTCGTAAAGCCATTGAGAAAAATAATGAGTCCAATGCACATCGAGCTAATAAAGGGCGAAAGCAAGTCTTGTTTGAACCTGGAGATTGGGTATGGGTACATATGAGGAAGGAATGATTTCCTTCTAAGAGAAAGAATAAACTTGATGCATGAGGGGATGGACCATTCCAAGTACTCGAGAAAATAAATGACAATTCTTATCGCATTGATCTTCCTGGTGAGTATAGTGTTAGTGCTACTTTCAATGTTTCTGATCTTTCTCCTTTTGAATTTGATGTAGGTTCAGATTCGAGGACAAATCTTCTTGAAGAGGGAGAATGATACGAGCCAAGGAGGTGACATCAAGGGTTGTTTTTCCTAGTGGTCCAATCACTCAAGCAAGGCACGACAATTAAAATCAAAGATGAATGCTTTTGTCCAAGACTTTGTTGCTACAAATTCAAGTCATCATGTTCGTGACGTTGACAAATACGGGAATGCAATTCACTGGACCAATCTAGGAATAGTGAAAGCCTATGAATTGGTGGATTAATCTTTTACGTATCTTATTATTATTTACTTAATTCTCATAGGTTGGGACACATCACTTATGAGTTAAGTAATTTTATTGGTTAGGTTATTATTTATTTATTTTCTTAGATAATTTTAAAGAGTTTTGTTAGGATTCAATTACTCTTGAAAGAGTTTTATTACGATTCAATTACTCTTCTAATTTGCCTATAAATAGGCTTGCTTTCTACACATTGGGGGTGGAATAAAAAGAGAGTATTTGTTTTCTTCCAAATTTGTGTGAGGCAAATTTTTGAGAGTAGAGTGATTCTTTTCTTGCTATTTAGTTTGGAGTTTATTACTTTCGAGGGTATTTCGGAGTTACAAATATTCAAATTTCTTCCCCATTCATCGGTGTTTCTAGGGTTTTTCTTCTAGGGGTTTCGTAGGGAGCCGCTCAATCATTGCCGTTTTTGGTTACAAGTTAACCAAGGGTTCCATAGGGCAAATCTATCCTTTTATTATTATTATTATTATTTAACTAATTTTATTAATTCTAATTTTATTTCTAATTTGTGTTTCTCTTGTGTCTAGATCCGGGATTTCCGCATCATATATTATAATCAGAGTTATCATACTCACATGCTCATATTCAAATATCAGATATATAAATACATCAGACTAACCAGACATGCATAACAGCATCCTATTCAGAACAGAATATTAGACTAATAGATCACATAGTTTTAGGGTTTGGTTAGCCCTTCCCGACCATATGATAGGCCCACAGTCGATTGGAACGACTCGTGCGACCCTAGGGAAAATTTTAAAAAAATGGGCCCACATGCTCGTGTGAGCCCACAAGCCCAGATTGGCTTTGCTAGCGTGACCCACACGGCCACACTCACACTACCACACAGTTGTGTCATGCGCAAGGCCATGCCTTCGTCAACCACACGGCCGTGTCATACACATGGACGATCACACGCTCGTGTGGTGTCAACAGAACAGTTCTGCGACATTTGTTGAAGTTTGATTTTTTGCATTTTGGGTACACACCTTGTACAATTTTGATGTGAAAGCATTCCCGAACCATACAGCAGCTTCGAATGAACAACGGTGATTTCATGCAATTATAGCACCGATTGGAAGCCCCAGCCTCTTAATCTTCTCCAAAAACACACAATGAGCACCGAAATAATGAAGTACTAAAATTGTACAGTAGATAGAAGAACAAAAACAAAATAGCAGGAAAGGAAAAAGAGGGAGGAAAATGGTAGAGAATAGAGAAAATACTAACGTCGGATTCTTTTGGGAATTTTGGAAGAGAGAGGAAATTTTTGAAAAAGAAAAGAAAAACAAAATATAACTAAATCTAATAAAATCTACATTATCCTCCCATTAACCACTAAATCCACTAACCCACTAACTCTCAACTTTGTCAGAATTTTTGCTCAACCGAAAATCTAATAGTCCACCGAACATTGATCAATCAAAGAGAGATTCAATAACTAAAAGGAAGATCGATTATTTGGGATTCTTCCTTTCTTCAAACGGAACAAACAGAGATAGAATCAGACTGATTCCCTAAGTGCCTTTCGAGATATTCTTCAATGTCCCGGCTATTCACAAAACGTGAGAAGCAGATGCATAATCATCAACTTTCGGAAGAAATCGAAGAATTTCTTGGGAATCCTACAAGATCCATTCGTTCTTTTTTCTCTGATAGATGGTCAGAACTTCATCTGGGTTTGAACCTTACTAAGAGGTCCACTAGAGATCAGAAATTGTTGAAGAAAGAACAATATGTTTCTTTTATCCCTTCAAGGCGAACGAAAAATAAAGAAATAGTTAATATATTCAAGATAATTACGTATTTACAAAATACCGTCTCAATACATCCTATTTCATCAAATAACATCCATACTTGCGTAGGGATTCGAACACAGGACCCCAAATACACTAACTCCCTTACCACTCAAACCAACAGGCTCATTCTGATATAGATTAACAGAAAATTTTATATAAACCCACTCAACAAGGCTAAGACTTGGATCAAAAATAACAAAAATTTGCCAAAGTGGGAATTTAACCCAAGACCTCATTTACACATCTAGAACTCTCAACCACTAAAGCAGATACATATTTGTCAGATATTTACAAAATCAGAAATAAATTATTCAGGGAGTTGCAACTCTACCCCTAAAAGAAATTTAGACCTCGAAATTTACTTGATCAGAACAGATGTGGATACAGCTGACGCATCGAGTCCTTAGGTTCCTACGGGGCTTCCTCCGAGACGTGATTCTGCTACAGAACCTTTACTAACGGAATGGACTTTCTCCTCAGAACCTTAATATCACGATCCAGAATCTGAACCGGCTCCTCCTCAAAAGTCAAATTCGGTCTAATCTCAATCTCCTCAATAGAAACAACGTGATATGGATCAGACTAGTACCGCCTCAATATCGAGACGAGAAACACAACATGGACACGATCCAACTCCAGACATAGCTCCAACTGATAAGCGACCGGTCTCACATGCTTCAGAATCTAATACGACCCAATAAAACTAGGGCTTAACTTGCCCTTACGATCAAACCTTAGAATTTTCTTCTACGGAGAAACCTTAAGAAAGAGGAAGTCACCCACAGAGTACTCAATATCTCGTCTCTTCAGATCTACATAAGACTTCTGCCTATCAGAAGCTGCCTTCAAACAATCTTGAATCAATCTAACCTTATCTTCGGTCTCAGAAACTAACTCAAGACCCAAAACCTAATGCTCACCCAACTCAGTCCAACATAACGGAGTACGAAACTTACGACCGTACAAAGCGTCGTAAGGTGCCATCTGAATGCTAGCCTAGAAACTGTTATTTTAGGCGAACTTAGCTGGCAGCAAATAATCTTCCCAACTACCTTGGAAATCTATTACACAACTCTGAAGCATATACTCCAATATCTGAATCACTCTCAGATTGACCATCGGTCTGAGGATGGAACACAGTACTGAAGTCCAATCTTAAACCCAGAGCCTCGTGCAATTTCCTCCAAAATCGAGAAGTGAAGCGAGGATCTCTATCAGAAATTATCAAAATAAGAACCCCATATAGTCTTACAATCTCAGAGATATAGAGCTTCGCTAACTTCTGTAGAGTGTAGTCCGTTCGAACCGGAATAAAATGAGCGAACTTGGTTAATCGATCCTCGATGACCCATACAAAATCCTTCTTAGTGGGTGTCAAGGGCAACCCACTAACGAAGTCCATCGTTACTCGTTCCTACTTCCACAAGGAAATATTAACGGGTTGTACCAAACTCGAATGTAACTGGTGCTCAGCTTTAACTTGTTGGCACATCAGACAATAAGCAACGAAATCTCTAACCTCATGTTTTAAACCCGGCCACCAATACAGCTCACAAAGATTGCTGTACATCTTATTACCTCTAGGATGCATAGCATAAGGGCTACTATGCGCCTCCCTCAGAATCGACTACCGTAAATCAGAATCATTCAGCACATAGATCTGACCTCGAAAGCACAGAACTCCATCTTTATTCAACCAAAACTCCGAAGTACTGCCACTCTCAATCTGATGAAACCGCAAACCCAGAGACTCATCCCCTATCTGCTTATCCTGAATCTAATCAATCCAAGTCGGCTTAACCAGCAACTTGGCTAACAGACTCCCATCATCAAACAGACTAAGACGAGTGAACATCGCTCTCAAATCAGTCATCGCTCTACGACTGAGAGCATCGACCACCACATTAGCCTTACTAGGATGATACTCTATCGTGCAGTCATAATCTTTGACCAACTCAATCCATCAACGCTGTCTAAAATTCAACTCCTTCTGAGTAAGAAGGTACTTGAGGCTCTAGTGATCAGTGTAAATGATACACCTTTCACCATACAAATATTGCCTTCAGATTTTCAACGTAGAACTACAACAGCCAACTCGAGATTATGCGTCAGATAATTCCCTTCATGTGTCTTAAGCTGACGGGACGCATAAGCCATAACTTTTCTACCTTGTATCAATACACATCCCGAACTGACGTGCGACGTATCATTGTAGACCACAAATTCCTTACCAGATTAAGACTGTATCAGCACAAGTGCCTGAGTTAGAAAAGACTTGAGCTTCTAGAAGCTTGATTGCTACGCATCAGTCTAAATAAAAGGAGCACCCTTGCTTAGAAGCTTAGTCAAAGGAGCTGCAATCAGAGAGAACACCTCTACAAACCGTCGATAGTATCCCACAATACCCGAAAAACTACGAATGAACAACGGTGATTTCATACAACTACAACACCGATTAGAAGTCCCAGCCTCTTAATCTTCTCTAGAAACGCACAATAAGCACCGAAATAACGAGGTACAAAAATTTAACAGCAGATAGAAGAACAAAAATAAAATCGCCGGAAAAGAAAAAGAGGGAGGAAAAATGGTAGAGAATAGAGAAAAGACTAACGTCAGATTCTTTTGAGAATTTTGGAAGAGAGAAAATTTTTGAAAAAAAGAAAAACAAAATATAACTAAATCTAATAATATCTACATTATCCTCCCACTAACCACTAAATCCACTAACCAACTAACTCCCAACTTTGTCAGAATTTCTACTCAACCGAAACTCTAACAGTCCACCGAATAAAAATAACATATGTGCTTGCATAAGGATTCGAACATAGGACCTCAAACACACCAAATTTCTTACCACTCAAACTAGCAAACTCATTCTAATATAGATTAACAGACAATTTTATATAAACCCACTCAACAAGGGTAAGGCTTGGATAAAAAATAACAAAAATTTGCCAAAGTGGGAATTAAACCCAAGACCTCATACACACACCTAGAACACTTAACCACTGAAGCAAATATATATATTTCAAATATTTACAGAATCAAAAATAAATAATTCAGGGTGTTACAATATCCACCAACAGTACGAAGGGAAATTTCTTTCATTCATGATTCATGCATTCACTCACATAACTATAAACTAACTATTATTTTCTAGCACAAATATAAATTTTTTATTTTTACCTCTTGTGTAATGGACACATAATCCAGCTTGATAACAACATTTTTTATAAATAAACCAAGACCTTTCTTGATTCTAGATAATTTAATTTTCTAGATAATTTGATAACAAAAAAGTTATGGTTGCTTGACTCTAATAGCAGTAAACCAAAATAAGAGATGACCACAAAAGTAATATTACTACCTAGTTAGCTTGGAAGTCTTAGAATTTTTGACCTATTATACTACAAACAGAAAATGTAAAATTCAATGACATGTCAAATCTAAAATAATATGCAATAAGAAGGTTCTTCATGTATTGGTGCATTAATCAAACTTAGCATCCTCCTTAGCCTCTTCATTACTTAATAGGCCATACTTTCTAGAGAAAATGGATGGGGTTGTAAGGTTCTTCGTCATCCGCTCTACAAGCATCAGCCTTGTACCATGACTAGGTGGCCATAATTTCACTAACAGCGAACGTTGTTGAAATGCTTGCATTCCAAATTCCATATCTAATTGACCTAGGAACACCAGATATTACAAATACATTATAAAGATGAGATGACAAAATATAGGACCCATAAATGTAACAAAAACCAAAACAATCACCAAAGCTGAAGTTCTTGTTGAATGAAGTAATTATACAACATAGTAAGAACATGAGTAAAACACGTAAAAATGACATAAAACAAATAAAAATTGAAGAAATCAAAATCTTAGTAATTTTGTAACACTAACACATAACCTTAATTTTGAAATCCACCTTGTATGAATAGCATATAGGTTCTGGCTATGAAATTCTTAGCATGATAGATCTATTAGCCAATTCCTTCACAAACAATTTATGCAACTTTAGTATGAAATAACAAAAAGCAGTCTTATTTTATTCTAACTAAACCCGCATGACTTCAATTACATTTCATACAGCAGAACCAATTACCAAAATTACATTAGCAATAGTGACGATTATAACATGTGGCCATCAAAGGATTAGAAAAATGTAAGCATTATCAATGATACCAGAGTGGCAAATCCTAGATTCTACAAATCAAATTTTTGATGGAAAGAGCAAAATGAAACAATAACAGCAGTAACAGACAAAACAAAACCAATTTTTGTCCTTCTCTGGGATGACAGGCAACCAATTTCTCTCGAAGTTCATTTTTTCCCTTTAATATGACATTTCTTCTCCTACTCCAACAAACAGAAAATACCCAGACTTTGTTTTCATCATCCCTTTGATTTTCACACCACAAACCACACAAATTGGCTTTCCGGGGAATTTCTTTTTCTAAAAAAAATAGTTTCTTTTAACTACAGACAACATAACAAATTTAATAAAACAGAACCTCTGTAGGACTGCTCATGTGATTTTCTGTAAATTCACAAAATTGTAGCATTTCATTCTTACATATAAAAAGAGAAAGTAAGGCTTATTTGGGAAATGATGTGAGCCCAGTGTCTGACGGCTCAATTTAGTTGCATGTAGGAACTAATGACAGGTTCAATGATAACCCTCAATGGCGTCAAAGGGTGATGATGCCAGATATCGAATAGTGATGGATTTTGCAAAATTTCTAACAAGCTTGACAAGTTGTCTTCAAATCCAACTGAATCAAGGTTTCATAAGGTGTAGAACCCACCAATTGAGAGATTTCAGATTGAGGTACCTCTGTAATATGAAGGTCACGTTTTCATTCCATGCTCACCTCACCAATTGTTGATACATGGTGTCAATAGAAGTGGAGAAGGAGGTGGTCGGTGTTTTTATGAAGAAGTAGAGAGGAAAAAGATAATCCAATTTTGTCTGGAATCCACTCGAATGGAGCATCTTGGAGTTATTTAAACCATGAGTTATCCATGGATTTTCAGGTCAGGTCATCGGGTTGAATCCAAATCGAGTTATTACATATTTTATTATAATTGTATAACATATTTAAAAATATATATAAAATTTAGTGATGAAATTATAACTTTTCTAATTAAAATAAAACTTTTTGAAAATTTAAGAGGTAAATATTTTAACTTATCTTCTTTTAATTTCAAATTAATAATACCATGTGAATAATACTATTTGGTATGTTGAAATGCATGGTAATACAACCTATCATCCACCATGATAATACCACATCACATAATTATTGGTCTCGAGCGATTGGGTGCCTAAATTTTTATGTTTACAATGTTAATGCTTAAGTTAATAATTTTACGATTGGTGACTGATTGTTAGAATATTTTTGTATACTTTATTCATAACATTTGATAAAAAATCATAACTAAAAATATATTTTATATATGATAAATAATTTACAAGATAAATTTTGAGATATAAGTTCTTTTAGGAACACAAATTAAATTTCGGCTATATATGTCCTCTTTTTTCTTCCATAAAATCGTATAACAAAAGAATATTTTAAGTGGGATTCATTTGAATTTAATAAAGATAGTTCTATACAACTTGTACTATATATTAAGTTTTTGATTGAGTTGTTATTATGAGTTAATCGAGAATCAACTCAATTAATAATTATTAAAATACAATTACTTTATCAAATAAATTATATTATTTAATGATGTTTTTATTTTTATATTTTTATATAAATATTATACACCCAATAAGATTTGACTTAAGACACTATATTTTCAATATATTTATTTTACCATTTCAACAAAAGACTCAATTGTTTTATATATCATTTTTTATAATATATTTATTACATATATTATTAATATCCTCCGTATAAAGATTGAAGGTAATTTAGGAATCATATTAAAAAATTGATCATATATTATTAATGATCGTTATTGCGAGGAAGTCGGGCTGGCTCTAAAAGAAGTTTACAAAGTGTTATAGATAAAGTGATACTTTCATTACCCACAATTGCCATATAAGAGTATGGGCTCAAATCTCGTTAAGAGCAAAGGTTGACATTTCCTCGTGAATGGAGGCACTCTCACTCCATGAACCCTCTGAAGCTCTTAGTAAAGTCGGGAGACAAAACTTGAATAAAGCTGGGCATAGATACCTCAGGTCCAAACCGACCTGTTGAGAGGTTCATTGACTCCGAACAAATGACACTTCACAGATTTTTTTCGGAAGCTCGACTTCCCCTCAACAATGTAATCTATCAATATAATACAATATATATATATATATATTTTTTTTTTATTTATTTATTTATTTTTACAATGACAAATGAGAATGTATAATTAATTGTAACATTAGTACAAAAAAAAAATACTAAAGATCTTAAAAACATTAGATAGCTTAAGAGAAATAACAACAGTTGCAGACTTGACATAAAAATCAAACCATACCAAAAAGGAGCAAACAATTTATATTATATCTAATAATTTTATAAAGAAATAATTATGTACAGATAATACGTATATTTGAGTCATATTCTTTATTTAAAAAAAAAAAGAAGTACCCAATGAGACACGTGGCAAACAAGGGTTGGAATTGAATCAAATGAGATGTCCAACTTGTGTTTGGTGTTTGAATGATACATGCATAGCCATTTGTCAAAAAACCAGACATAAAAAATGAACGAATTCACATGGGTTTTCCTTTTCTAGGCTTTAGCAAAAATACCCTTTGTCTAATTCTCTTTCGATCTTCAAAATGGGATTGAACAAAAGGAGCTCAAACAGTGAAAAACCCCTTTTCTTGGGCTTATAAATAGGCTTGGATCCTTTGCCAACCAACAAACATATCTCTACATCTGCACTGCAAACTCTTCACGTGTTTCTCAGCTTTCTCTGTCCCTCTCTTTTGCTTTCCTTCTCTTACCTCCCTCCTACCTCTCTTGCACTCTTCTTTACTTTTATCTCTTTGGTTTGTTTCTTTTGTTTTGTGAGAAAAAAGAAAATCTTATCCACTGGCCTGACATTGCCAGCCACCTTTTTGTCTTTGTGTTTCTTGTTCGGTCTCGTTCTTTGAGGGTTGTTTATTGTTTTAAGATATATATATCTCAAAGAGTAGTTTTGTTCGTTGGTTGACAAAGAAAGATAGTTTTTTTAAACCCCAAAAAGGAAAAAAAAAAAGTTTACTTATTTTTCTGGTATGGAAAACAAAAGGCAAGTGAGTGGCTCTTCATCATCATTATCATCATCATCTTCATCGTCTGTTTCTTTGGATCATCTCTTTGGTCCAAAGGACTCTTCTTCTTCATCAACTACCACAACTGGGCTTTTTGGGACTATTTTTCCCCCTCCATCAGTGGTAAACCCTTTTGCTCTTCATTTTCTATCCATAAAATGATACAGCTTTGTTGATTTTGACGAAAAAAGAAATACCCTTTTACTCATTAGTTACCTATTTACTTGCAGACGTGTGAAATTATGATACTGGGGGATAATATACTTTGATTGGAAGTAACTGAGAACTTGATATATTTAGGATAAAGCTGGTTTAATTGTATTTAGGGTTTGTATATTTCTTTTTCTAACATTATGGATTTATATATTTCAAGTGAATGATTCTTTAAAAAAGATGCAAAGAGATGCTTTATATAATACACTAAAATTCTGTACATCATGTGCTTGGATATATTCACTAAGTGGATAGATGCTAGCTAGTGGGGTTTACCGGTCAATTTTTCTTTGTAACATCTTAAATTTGCAAGGTTAATATGTATATTCCAATGCTAGCTAGTGGTGGGCGAAAAGTTGGCTTTGGACTGTGCATTAATGGAATTATTGGTGACCTCTGGCTATGTATGGCTTGTTTTAATTGTGGTTATCCATTTTTGTTCTAATTTTTATAGGTTTTTAATGGTGAATAGATCTAAATTGTTCTCTCTTTTCTGATTTTAGGTGCTGGGGAGGGACTCAACTCACTCCGGAATTAGAGGTTCATGGAATACTCAGGGTTTGCCCCATCATGCCAGATATGGAACAGGTTTTTTTGTTGCCTTCTTGTATTAATTTTTAGCATTTCTCCTTGCATTTTTCTCCTAGTTTTCTTCTGTTTGACATATTTGGATATATATATATATATATATGTGCGCGCGCTTGACACGTATCTGAATTCGAGGATATGATATTTAAAAAAATTAAACATGTAGATTAATTATGTTAGTTATAATAAAACTTCATGTGGGATCTTAATGAGAATAGTTAAGTTTGGTTTATTGTCAAGCAAGAAACAAAAATGAGAGATGAGAATGTTGCTCATGCATGTTTTGTTTCAGATCATAACACTGATTATAGCAAGGGACAAAGCAGCAGCACAAGGAATAAAGACAAGAGTTCATCCGTTTATCACAATGAAACAGTGGAACCTAGCTATCTCAGCTCATCTATTTACTATGGAGGCCAAGAAAACTATTCTCCAAGGAAGAAAACCACTGAGTCTCCCCCCTATGTAAGTATATAACATACGCATTACAATATTCCTCAAGGTGTATTAGGAGGGATCTCTGTACATGTTAAATTGATAATTAGGAGGGATTTCTCATTTTCTTGTATCATCTGTTTTGACAGTTTCAAAAAGATGGGGGAGATGATGATCTCAATGGAAACAATTCTAATGGTGCTTCAAGAGGAAATTGGTGGCAGGGTATGAAGAAGCATTAGCTTTAGGGTGATAAATGAATAATTACTCTTCACGTCCCATACAAGTAATTGGATAATCTTTAAACAATTCTTCTTTGTTTGGTGCAGGCTCACTTTATTACTAACATCTTAATCCTAAATAATCCAAGTTTCCTATCCCAAAACTGTAAGGTGTGTATGTATATATATATATATATGTATAATACTCTGCTGGCATAATATTACTTCATGTAGTACATGAATAAGTCTGCTTTGTATTTTCCTTTGAATCCAACTGATTTGAATGATGTAAATGGATTTACTTTGCAGGAAGTAGGGCTGGTTGTATGATCAAAACCTTATTACTGCTATGAACAATAAGCTGGTAGATATAGCCTAGCATTGCAGTAGAACCATATATATATATATATATATATAGCTCAGGACATAGTGGAAGAATATTAGGTTCTTTTTGTCTCAACTCTCCCACTTGAACAAGTCTCATCCTGTAAGCTTATGTATTTATAGCAGTCAGTTTGTGAAATCTTGTATTTTATTTCTTTTCAATATATATATAATCTATTTTCTATGAACTCCATTTTACTATGGACCAAAATATCTTTCCAAAATATTTAATTTTAAAATTAAATAAATACCTGTAATATTAAATTTAAAAGTTTAAAATAATTTTATATATTTTAAGATATTTTGTAGACTTCACAAGTAGAGTTAGATTTTGTCATGTGTTCTTAATTCGTGTTTAAAATTCTTTTTAAAATAAATAAAACATGTGACAAAATCTCAACTATAATTGTGGAATAAAACTTTCTACCAACCACGTATGTACCAAACAATTACTTATAAAGCAATATTTTTAAAGTAATTATATTTTTAAAATAAGAGAAAGTAAATATATGAGATAAATCACAAAACAACAAATGAATTTTAGTTTAATTTATAATTTTATACATTAAATTTTGATTTAATTCAATTCTTACAAACTATTAACATCATTACCGATTTAATATCATTTTATGTTTATATAATACATATGTAAATAATTATATTTATCCAATATAAAAATAAATTGATATAATTATTTCTTTAAAGGTGTATGATTGAATCAAAATTAAAATTTTATGTATACATTTGAACCACAATCAAAATTTTATGTGTATAATTGAATTGAACCAAAGTTCATGTATCAAATTGCAAATTAAATTAAAGCTCATATATAATTTTGAGATTTATCCTAAATAAAGAAATATATATATGTGGGTAGTTATAATATTGTAAAGGTTTAAATATGCCAAAGGTTAAAATTTTAATTTTAGTTCCTATATTTATTGTATTTAAGAATCTTGGTCCCTCTATCGAATTTTATGGTTAAAGTTAACAATATTAAAAGTAAAATAATTTTTAACCTCAACATTTATAATTTTTTGTCAATTTAATCATTACTATATCAATAATAATTATTAATTGCAATATCAGTGATACCAGTTAGATGATATATATTCTCTACCTCCCTCTCGACTTGATCTTCACTTTCAAGATTAGATGCGTTTTAGCATCTTGTACAGGATAAAACAAATCACAAACTTGAACCATGTTGGAATGATTTGTTCCTTCAACTTTCTTTCTTTTTCTTTGATACTTATATCCAATGCATATTGAAACATGGATATGAGAATATAATCTATTAAAACCCACATAAAAAAAATTAAAATTTTGAACATGTTCATATCCAACACTTCCATATATTATCTAAATCTTCACTTATCCAATTACTTAAAAGGGATTTTGTAAGTCATTTAGTAGAATTAAACTCCATTTAAAGTCATCTGATTGAATATTAGTTTCCATAATTCAGGTATATGTATAGGGGAGCCATGTAAGCTGAGTGTCTTTCCAAAAGCTTTTGAGAATTGAGCAATAAGAGAATAATTGAAGTTATAAACTTTTATTTATCATTCAAATAGCTAGATTTCACTGTTAATTCATCAGCTAGATGAACTAGCTAACGGAAAGCACAGAATCCAGCAAACGACGAAACTGGGAACCATGATTTCAGCCTTCGTGCTCAAGGCAAAGTGTATTCTGCAATACGCCAAAAAAAACCAGTTTTAAGTGATGCAAATGAAGGGAAACGAGACTTAAAACTTGGAAAATCTGTAAATAATGCTTATTGCAAAGAAATATATATATACCTCCACACTGGTAACCAACAGGACGATCAGCAATGTTGCAGCGTTTTGGAATAGTGATAGCAATTTCCGGCTTGATCCCAGAGCTCTTAGCCGTGTTGGAAAGCATGACGGCGCATAGGCATCGCGGATTCTGGCCTATTTTCTTCACCTGTTGGCAGCAACTGCTGGAAACTGGAGCGTTAGAATCTTGTGCAGCCATTGCACAAGGAGCTAACTTCCAGGCTTCCCTATCAGGGGATGATCTCCCACATTCACCAGCTCCTTCTGCAACATTAAGCAAGGCAATGCCTAAAATAGCAAGAAACACCAGAAAACAGCCAATGAACTTCATATTCTCCGATATTGCGATGCATAAAACACTTGTCTGACTTCGAAATTTATAGTGAAACCAAGCAACTAGAAAAGGGTTCTTTCAGCGAGTAATGATATATGTTAAAACCCCACAAATTGTAGTGGGGGCAGCACTAGAGAGAAAAAGTGTTTTGTTTATTGCAGCACCTACTACTCCAAAAACATGTATTTGGGAATAACCTGCCTATTTTAAGCCAATGGCGGTTAGTGCTTGATAAAGCCATTACTGTAATTCCACCACTTGTTTATCCTAAATGGGCACACAGAAATCTTTTCATGAAAAGCTGACAGCAAAGCATATGCAATAGGTTCAAAATCTACTAACATACCTATTCTCCAGAACCTGAATTTCCTCATTGTTGACATTACTGAAATCCCATTATAATTCATGTGTAGGTTCAATTTAATCTACTATTTCTTTAGAGGGTTTCAACATGATATTATCCTTCAAGGCCTCGTGAATTGAACAAAACCATACATAAACAGTCAATGAAATCAAGTGATCTTCGCTATTAGTGAGCCTATTGACATCATGAATTGTGGAGACAATGCTTATTTGAACAGACATAACTGAGCATTTATTTGGTATTTTTCAAAGGAACATTTGAAGTTTTTTCATCATACAGCGAAAATCCAAAATAACTCTATAAATTAAGAAGAATAAAAAGTAAGAAACTCTAGATTCTCGAAGTTCTAACTTTTTTTTGCCTTATGGATTCATCATAATACCACTTAAATCATTCATCAACAACATAACAACAAACTTTTTAAAAAAACATACACCCAAATTACAACATTTTCAAAGTTGCAATCTTTTCCCTTCATCCTACTGTAATTCCACCTACACCATACAATAAAAAAGTGCCGAAATAGAGGAAGACCAATACCTTAAGGAGTAAAAGCATAAATGCAGGTCCAAGGAGCCAGTGGAAGCCAAATAAGGAACAACAGCGCAAAAGTATGTCCTTCCCACAAGCCAAAGTCCCTACTTTTATCTAAAGAACGGCTTTTTTTTTTAATTGACCCAAAATTTTTATTACTTACGAAAATGATCCACTTGCCAAATTATGTACGTAAATGACCCGTTTGCTACAATAAACGGCGGCACCACCCCTAATAAGTGCTTAATCATTGGCCAATTTATAAAAAAAATAATTTCCTAAGGTATCGTCGTTGCCATTGGCGGCATCGGTTCAAATATGGGTACATGACATGCTAAAATACCCGTATTTTGAGAGAAAAAGCAAAAAATAAATTATATTTTAATAGGTGTCGCCATTGTCATTGGGAGCACCAGCTTATATATTTAAAAAAAAAACATTTATTCGGTGGTGTTGTTGGCATTGGTGGCACCGATCTCTTTTTTGTGCTATTGTCATTGGTGGCACTGGTGTCAGAATATTGAATTTTCTTTTAGTCCCTCTGTTGCCATTAGAAGTACCAGGGTTCTTTTGTCAGAGATTTTTTTTTTAATTTCCATCCTTAACTTTGGCGGCATCGAGGTTTGATGTCCATGAAACTAATTAATAAATTTGACTAAGGAAAGTGCACCTATCAATTAATAGTATAGTTACTGTGAGCAAAGATATCGTTCTCACGAGGATTACAAGTACTAGTATTTCTATTATTTAACCGAATAATTCAAATGATCGATTAAAAACTAAAATTAACTAATTTAATTAACTAATGAACACGACAAAGAACAAATCACAAAAATAATCGAATAACAACGAAGAAACGACACAATATCGAGGAAATGATCCACCTAGATTTCACCTATCATTATTAATCTAAATTACACAACTTTTTTACTTAACACCTTGATCCGTAGAAATCCTTAAATTATGGTAATATCTCTTATAAGCATAAGAGCAACTGACTCTAGGTTGATTAATTGAAATTTCTTTCTAATTAAAATCTCTATTATCACATTAAATCATGCTATAGATTCCCCTATTAGATTTTACTCTAATCTGGTATATTTATGTTGTCCTATTTTTAGGACTGCATGCAACTCCACTGAACTATGCAAGATCTAATCTTAAATAGGGCCTATTCAACCACCGATTTAAGCACATCTAACATGGATCAGTACTCTACAAATATTAAACCAAGAATTAAGTACCCATAATCGAAAACAAGAAACTAAGTATTTATTGTGTAAAATAAAAATCAAACAACAGAATCCATCATAGGGTTTATTTCATCTAGGTATTTAGAAAATTAGTTCATACTCGAAAAGAGAAAAATCAAAGATACAGTATAACCTAAAGAATAAAAGAAATTTATGATAACTTCCTAAGAAATCAATTGGGAATCTTCAATCTTGATGGAAATTTGCTTCAAAGTCAGCTTCAATGGTGTTTTTCTAGTTGTTTTCTTGAGTATTATCTGGCGGCTCCCTCCTAACTTCTTATTTTTGTCATATATACGTCTTAGAATGCCCGAAAAATTTAAAAATCATGATTTTTCACTGTTCAGTGCATGATCCCGTTAATTCGACACGGCCTACAACACGCTCGTGTGGGCCACACACTCATGTGAAAAGGTGCAGCCCGTGTGGCTCCTTCAACTTAGTTTGACACTCTGATTTTCGCTCATTCTTTGCTCCTTTTGCTCCCAAGTTCTCTATTAAGCATTAAAACATGAATTTAATGGATTAGAAGTATAAAATTTATAATTTTCATCGAAAAATCAACCAAAACGTGTTAAGATTGAGGTCAAAACTTGTTACATTTAGCACTTATCAAATATCCTCACACTTAAGCGTTTGTTTGTCCTCAAGCAAAATTCTCAACCCACATTCAAGTTAATTTCACTTAATTTATTGTCTTCACTGACAATGTCTTAGGAGAATTTACAGGTAATCATGCATTGGAAATTTAAACTAAAAAGATACTAAAGAACACAAGCAACCCAAGCAAAAATTTTTAAAGCATAAAAACATAGGTGTCTCCCCTATCTTAATAATTACTTGATATTCAAACACAACAAGAATTAGCACCCTCACTAAGATTCACTCAGAGCACTCAAGGTGTTTAAGGTTCAAAGAATGTGCACTCAACGGTCAAACAAGAAATGTTATTATCATAGGCTTGCTTGAAAATCAATTCTCCACCACTATAGAACGAGATGACACACCAATCAAGAGGTCTTTACGAGGTTGTAATGGGGCTTAGGTTAAAGATATGGAAAAGGCCATAAAAGGTGGTTACAATAGAGAGCCGAGTTGATAGGTTACCAAACTAAAAGAATCAGTTGTTAAATTACAAGAATTTACATCAATGTGAAATAAAGAGCGGATGTGAGTTTTCATACAAAAGATGAGACTAATGATTCAAGCTCAATTTTTTTTCAAATTTTCCTTTTTTTTTTAAAACAAAGAGGAATTCAACAATAAAAAGGATAACACATAGTCAGGAAACTAACCAACTCAAATCTCGACAAAAGGGAGTCAATAAAAAGGGTGATTTATAAAATTAATTTGGTTTTCGGATTAATATGAACGGGTGATAAGTGAACAAAAAAATGGATTAGGATCAACGGGGTTTGCTAGAGGATAATATAATGGGTACGCTATTAAATCCTAACTGCCTTTAGCATCTTAGTGTATCAAATCAATACTGTGGTCTCAACATGTATAACCGAAAAAAGGTCTAAAATAACAAATCTAGTTGACATACTCACAACCAAAATAAAATGAGCATGAAATAATAAGTGTTCTATAGGCTCAAAAGCTCACAAAAAATTATGGTTTTGATGTCAAACTTACAAATTTAAAATTCAAGATAATGCTTCAGTTCAATGAGACAACTAAAATAATAGTTTTCTAAAAATGGCTTATCATGCTTGACCCTCTCGTGTATTAAAGTATAAATAACACCATGCATAAAAATCCACAAATAAATCCCAAACAGAGTTAACATAAACTACAAATTTAGAAAAATTAACTCTAATGTAAGGTTTGAGGAAATTACTTAAACACAAACAACAATTCAGGGACTATATCGTGTAAACATATAAAATCCTCCCCCACTTAAGATGTATATTGAAATGTACAAACAAAATTAGTCATAATAAGCAAAGTATCATAAGAAATGAAGGAAGAGAATTGAAACTACCCTGAATTTGGATGATTTTGTCGGTGTTGTGTGGAAGCGTGTAAAAGAGTAAAATTATTGTACTAAAAAATCACACTAAGTTTAATTCCTAGGAAAGAGAGGTGGATCACAAGGATCGCTTAAGTACCAAGTCTTTCCTAGCCAGAATATCTCTCAATTGTAATTTAATAGCACAATAAATCACTACAATCACACTCACAATTCATGCATAATAATACAATAAAGAATACAAAAATTTAATGAGGTTCAACAAATTTTGCCTACGTCCTCGGGCACTACCAAATATATTTCACTCCAAAATACAAGTGAGAATTTACAAAGAGAGAGAGAGAAAACAATACCTTAAGTAGAGAATGGTAAATTTGGGATAATGAAGAAGAGAAATGGTTAGGCCTACTTATAGTTGAGGTTCAGGGATCAAAATTGCAATTATCTTATGCCAAATCTCAATCCCACTTTTGGTGCCTTAAATCTCAGATTTTGATACTCATATCTTTCTGATACCCATATCTTTGACTTTTCATAAATATGGATGATTTCCAATAGTCGGAATAGCAAAATTCGAAAACGTGGGATATCCTAAATTAAGTACATTGGTTCGTGCACACTAATAAGAAAATATACAAAAATAAAATCATATAAAGAGGTGGCGGAACAAATAAAAAATAATCGAAAAATAAAAAATATTAAAGTGCACAAAAAACATATCAATCCGAAAAACAAAAGAAAAACAAATAACACTAAAAATAAAAATAAAAGAACGATAAATAAAAGAAAAATATAGGTAGGATCACTAATTGGCATCATGAGAAATGTCAAGATTAAGAGGCTCTAGGTCAGTCGTGCGAACTGGTGACAAGAGATGAAAGTGCTAGCAAAACTGCAGTAAATACGCCTCCATGTGTGCGATATATGTCCTCAAGCGTGACAATATGGGCAGTAGTGGAATGACTGGTGCGAAGAGTGGGTTGAGATGGGTCTGCATATCTAGGTGGGCCATCGCTTGGGAGCTCATCATGCTCATCCTACGGATTTGGATGAAGCAATGTAAATCAGTTTGGACCAGCTCCGAGTAGACAATGAAGGGTCATTTGTTCGACGAGACTCAAGAAAGAGGACTGCTCTGGATTATCTAGAAGTCCAAAATATCTAACTGATGCGGAATCCCGGATCTAGACACAAGAGAAACACAAATTAGAAATAAAAAGAGAATAAATAAAATTAGTTAAATAATAATAATAAAAGAAAAAAAGGATAGATTTTCCCTATGGAACCCTTGGTTAACTTGTAACCAAAAACGCCAATGATTGAGCGGCTCCCTACGAAACCCCTAGAAGAAGCACCTCTAGAAACACCGATGAACGGGAAAGAAATTTGAATATTTGTAACTCCGAAATACCCTCGAAAGTAACAAACTCCAAACTAAATAGCAAGAGAAGAATCACTCTACTCTCAAAAATTTGCCTCACACAAATTTGGAAGAAAACAAAATACTCTCTTTTTATTCCACCTCCCCTCCAATGTGTAGAAAGCAAGCCTATTTATAGGCAAATTACAAGAGTAATTGAATCCTAATAAAACTCTTTCAAGAGTAATTGAAATCCTAATAAAAATCTTTAAAATTATCTAAGAAAATAAATAAATAATAACCTAACCAATAAAATTACTTAACTCATAAGTGATGTGTCCCGACCAATGAGAATTAAGTAAATAATAATAATAATAAGATACATAAAAGATTAATCCACCAATTTATGGGCTTTCACTATTCCAAGATTGGTCCAGTGAATTGCATTCCCGTATTTGTCAACGTCACGAACATGATGAATTAAATTTGTAGCAACAAAGTCTTGGACAAAAGCATTCATCTTTGATTTTAATTGTCGTGCCTTGCTTGAGTGATTGGACCACTAGGAAAAACAACCCTTGAGTGTCACCTCCTTGGCTCGTATCATTCTCCCCTCTTCAAGAAGATTCGTCCTCGAATCAACCTACATCAAATTCAAAAGGAGAAAGATCGAAACATTGAAAGTAGCACTAACACTATACTCACCAGGAAGATCAATGCGATAAGCATTGTCATTTATTTTCTCGAGTACTTGGAATGGTTCATCTCCTCGTGCATCAAGTTTATTCTTTCTCTTAGAAGGAAATCGTTCCTTCCTCATATGCACCCATACCCAATCTCCGTGTTCAAACAAGACTTGCTTTAGCCTTTATTAGCTCGATGTGCATTGGACTCATTCTTTTCTCAATGGCTTTACGAGCCTTCTCATGTATCTCTTTCATTAAATCACTTTCCTTTCACCATCTAAATTAGCAATCTCATTCAAAGGTAAAGGAAGCAAATCTAAAACAGTAAGTGGATTAAAGCCATATACAATCTCAAAAGGAGTAAAACCTGTGGAAGAATGAACAGAACGATTATAAGCAAACTCAACATAGGGTATCCATTCTTCTCAAGATTTAACATTCTTACCTATTATGGCTCTAAGCAAAGATCCCAAAACTCGATTTACCACCTCGGTTTGACCATCAGTTTGAGGGTGGCATGGAGTAGAGTAAAGTAGTTTAGTACCTAACTTACCCTATAACACCTTCCAAAAGTGACTAAGAAATTTTTCATCTCTATCGGAAACGATAGTCCTTGGGATTCCATGTAATCTCACAACTTCACGGAAAAATAGATCGGCAACATGGGTTGCATCATCAGTCTTATGGCATAGAATGAAATGAGCCATTTTAGAAAATCGATCCACAACCACAGAGATGCTATCTCGTCCACGCTTTGTCCTTGGTAAACCTATTACAAAATCCATTGAAATGTCAGTCTAAGGTGAACTAGGAATAGGAAGAGGAGTATATAGACCATGAGGCATCACAGTGGATTTAGCTTGTTTACAAGTAATGCAAGTAGAGGAAATTATCTCAACAAGTTTTCGCATGTTAGGCCAATAAAAATGCTCTTGTAAAACATCATAAGTCTTAGTGACTCCAAAATGACCCATAAGACCACCACTATGAGCCTCTCGAACCAACAATTCTCGCATTGAACACTTTGGTAAGCATAGTCTATTATTTCGAAAAAGATAGCCATCATGCTTATAAAATTTGTGAAATGCACCATGTTCACATGCGTCATAAATGCTTGCAAAATTAGAATCAGTGGTATATAAATTTTTGAGATACTCAAAACCTAATAACTTAGAATGCAAAGTACTAAGTAAAGTGTACCTCTTTGATAGAGCATCAGCTACAATATTATCTTTACCTTTCTTATACCTTATAACATAAGGAAAAGATTCAATGAATTCAACCCACCTCGCATGTCGCTTGTTCAACTTACCTTGTCCTTTTAAGTGCTTAAGTGATTCATGGTCAGTGTGAATCACAAACTCCTTTGGTAAAAGGTAATGTTGCCAAACTTCTAATGCCCTTACCAAGGCATACAACTCTTTATCATAGGTCGAATAGTTCAAATGTGTTCCACCAAGTTTCTCACTAAAGTAGGCTAGTGGTTTACTATATTGCATGAGGACGGCACCTATACCTACACCAGAAGCATCACATTCAATCTCAAAGGTCTTTTCAAAATTAGGTAAAACAAGAATAGGAGCATTACACAATTTATCTTTAAGTTTATTAAATGCTAATTCTTGCTTATCATCAATGAAAAGATACATCCTTTTTAATAAGTGCGAGTCAAAGGCGAAGCAATTGTGGAAAAGTTACGAACAAACTGCAGGTAGAAACCAAATAACCCAAGGAAAGACCTTACCTCGAAGCAGTTTTAGGATAGGCCATTCTTTAATTGCCTTTACCTTCTCCTCATCCACATGAATTCCTGTAGAACTTATCACAAAACCCAAAAAAACAAGCTTATCCATACAAAATGTGCATTTTTCAAGATTAGCAAAGAGTCGTTCATGCATTAACACATCCAATACTAATTTAACATGCCCAACATGATCATTCAAAGTTTTGCTATAAATCAGTATGTCATCAAAATACACAACGACAAATTTTCCTAAAAAAGGTCTAAGTATGTGGTTCATTAATCTCATGAATGTGCTAGGAGCATTAGTTAAGCCAAATGGCATGACTAACCACTCATACAAAGCCATACTTATTCTTAAAAGCGCTTTCCATTCATCACCTTGTTTCATTCTTATTTGATGGTAACCACTTTTAAGTTAATTTTAGAGAAAATGCATGCACCATTAAGCTCATCCAACATATCATCTAATCGAGGAATTGGATATCGATACTTTACCGTAATCTTGTTGACAGCATGACAATCAACACACATTCTCCAAGAACCATCTTTTTTTGGGACGGGAAGTACAGGGACCGCACAAGGGCTTAGACTCTCACGAATCAACCCTTTCTCTAAGAGATCTTCAACTTGCCTTTGCAACTCCTTAGTTTCTTCAGATTGCTTTGATAGATCGGTCTATTCAAATACTCGAACCGTGCACAAAGTCAATTTGATGTTCAATCCTCGTAAAGGAGGTAATCCTTAGGCATTTCGAAGGAAATACATCCTCAAAATCCGCAAAGGATCAACAAAACAACTAGGCAAATGTGTATTAGGGTTAGTCAAAACAAAGTTTTCCCTAAACCTAATAATTACAAATGTTTGTTTTGTACAAAGAGCAAATTTGATATCTCGAAACCTAGCAAATAAACTCACTTTCTCATCTCGTGACTTGTGTGTGCAATCACTCACCAATGTTGGGCCTTTAAGTTGGATTTTAACACTAAGGGCCTCTTTACTCTCAGCCTTTTTCAATGATTTTACTTCACTTCCCTTACCCATCTCACTAGCAAGTTTGAGTTGATCATTGTAGACTTCTTGAGGAGGAAGTGGAGCCAAAGTAAACTTCTTTCCAAGGAACACAAAGGTATATTGGTTAAGGAAACCATCATGATTTACTCGTCGATCAAACTGCCATGGCCGTCCAAGTAATATGTGCCCAGCTTGCATTGGAACAACATCACACAAAACTTTATCAGAGTATCTACCAATGGAAAATGAAACTAAGCATTGTTTAGATACTTTTACCTCCCACTATCATTCAAATGCATTGCAAGCGGTATGGCCTTGGATGCTTCACACAAGGTAGGCCAAGTTTCTCAACAAGGGAAGAACTTACCACATTGGTGCAACTTCCATTATCGATGATCAATGAACTACGTTTTCCACCAATCAAACATCTCATGTGGAAAATGTTATCTCTTTGTTCGCGCCCTTCCTTTTTAAACTGGACATTTAAAGTCCTTCGAGCAACAAGTGCTTTCTCACCATACTCCAAGTATTCTTCATACTCATCATGAGTATGGACATCATCAGCATCTTCCAAAGGAGGCATCTCATCTTCGTTATCAGACTCAAAATCAACCTCGCCATCTTCTCGAATCACCAATGACTTTTTATTAGGGCATTCTCGAGCATAATGACCCCTTCCTTGGCATTTGAAGCAGGTAATATCTTTTGGCTGCTTAATGGCACTAGGAGAAGTAGAAGAAGAAGATGGAGCTTGATAGTAGAAGTAGAACCTTTAAATGAATTAGGCATACCTCTATCTTTGGAGTAAGTTCTAGGCTCATTTGGCTTGAACCATGCATCTCTCCCATTCCACAATCTATCATATTGTTTTTGCCAATTTCCTCTCTATGCAGGATTAGAAACTGAACTAGCACCCCTCGTTGTCCCTTTCTTTCGAAATTGCTTTTCAATGGTGAGTGCGGTTTGAAGCATCTCTTCAACATCCATGTTGTATTGTAACTCAACTCGATTGCAATCTTAGGCCAGCAAGGAATCTAGCCATAGTCACCTCAGCCTCTTCAACAAGATTGGCTCTAATCTGAATAGTCTCCATCTCTTTGTAGTAGTCATCCACAGATCTATCTCCTTGAACAAGATGTTGGAGTCGTTGATGGAGTTCTCGATAATAGTATGGTGTAACAAACCGTTTTCGCAAGATGCGCTTCATTTCAACCCAAGTAGTAACAGGTTGCTCTCTATAAAGAATCCTGCTTTTACATAATTGATTCCACCATGTTAGTGCATAATCAATGAACTCAGCGACAGCGTATGTTACATTTTTCTCATCAGAGTAATTGTAACAAGAAAAGACTGCTTCCATCTTTTCCTCCCAATCAAGGTAAGCATCAGGATCATTCTTCCCTGAGAAAGAAGGAAATTTTGGTTTGGGGGTGTCATTATTTCGTTCCAACCTTTCTCTAGGTACATACTCAGACTCAAAGTCATCATCAAAAACATGGTCCTCCCTTTGTTTAAAAGTTCGATCTCGCGAATTTGATCGGCTTATAAAGGCTTCGTTCAACTTCTTGTAATTATCGGCAATGTATCTCTCTTGAGTTGTAAGTTTTGTATCAAGATACTCCCTTTGCTCTTGTAACATCTGGGTCATGCGATGTTCAAATTGAGTTTGCAACTTTTTCATCTCTTTTTGTAACAACTCGACCAAAGGATCGTTCTCTCTTTTTTGCTCATCCTCTTCATTTTTACTAGTTTGGGATCTAGTGAGTGGCATGGTATCTGTGAAAGATCAAACAAACAGGAACAAGAAAGAAAAAATAATAATAACCTCACTCGTTAGCTCTCAAAAGAATAACTCTCTGAATGATTCAAAACTTGTAAATATGTTTGGAGAGGGTTACTAATCAAGATCAAATAACGGAGGTGCAAACTTCAAAGAAACAATGAAGACCCTAATTACTCTAAGAGGCCAATAAACTTGACGAGGCAATTTGTAATGGAGGCTACACGGATGAAGGAATTGTGCGTGCCTTTAATGTCTGCTAACACAAGAAGAAACAAAGTGTTAGAAAGCGTAATAGAAACAAAAAAAAACGTAGACCTGCAACGATCCCTAACTCTAGAGTCAAAGAAAAGCTTTAATAAGAAGAAAACTTAAGAAAACTCTACCCAAATTAAAAAAAAAATCGAAAACATTTGGTGTCTTAAGATTTTCAAAAATTGAAGCTTTAATTATACTTGAGTCAAGAAAAAAAGAAGGAAAAGAAATTCAATTTTGGGAAAATAAAATAAAATAATAACAATAATAGGAAAAAAGAAACCTACGTATGAAAGGTAGGCAACTTTTTTTGCGGTTTTTTTGCTTTTGCTCTCTTTTTTCTTTGTATTTTGCGCTTTTGCTTTTTTGCTATTTTTTAAAGAATAACAGAGAATAAACACAAAATTCAAAAAAAGAATCGATTTAAACCGATGAAAAGTGTTTTGGTATTTTGACTCGTTTGATTTGATTTTAGCTTCAAAATAACAATCGAATGGCTCAAATCGATACTAACGATGCGGAATCCGGATCTAGACACAAGAGAAACACAAATTAGAAATAAAAGAGAATAAATAAAATTAGTTAAATCATAATAATAAAAGAAAAAAGGATAGATTTGCCCTATGGAACCCTTGGTTAACTTGTAACCAAAACGCTAATGATTGAGCGGCTCCCTCACGAAACCCTAGAAGAAGCACCTCTAGAAACACCGATGAACGGAAAGAAATTTGAATATTTGTAACTCAAAAATACCCTCAAAAGTAACAAACTCCAAACTAAATAGCAAGAGAAGAATCACTCTACTCTCAAAATTTGCCTCACACAAATTTGGAAGAAAACAAAATACTCTCTTTTATTCCACCTCCCTCCAATGTGTAGAAAGCAAGCCTATTTATAGGCAAATTACAAGAGTAATTGAATCCTAATAAAACTCTTTCAAGAGTAATTGAAATCCTAATAAAAATCTTTAAAATTATATAAGAAAATAAATAAATAATAACCTAACCAATAAAATTACTTAACTCATAAATGATGTGTCCCAACCAATGAGAATTAAGTAAATAATAATAATAATAAGATACATAAAAGATTAATCCACCAATTTATGGGCTTTCACTATTCCAAGATTGGTCCAATGAATTGCATTCCGTGATTTGTCAACGTCCACGAACATGATGAATTAAATTTGTAGCAACAAAGTCTTGGACAAAAGCATTCATCTTTGATTTTAATTGTCGTGCCTTGCTTCGAGTGATTGGACCACTAGGAAAAACAACCCCTTGAGTGTCACCTCCTTGGCTCGTATCACTAACCAGGCGAGTCACGTTGGGACCCATACAAATTGGTCTCTTTCTAAGCCAATCCAACTGGTGGTAACAATAATGAGCCATAAAATACGCCACATCAATCGGATGGTGCTCCTCCATGCTCCCTAAAAAGCAGACGTCTAAAGTACTCAAACACCCGTGCTTTTTTTCCATCCTGCCACTGTGTGTGCCAATATGGCATGGATGTATCCTAAGGCAGGGGATAAGCATGTTTCCTTCGATTGACTCGGGTTACATTGCGAATCAATTTCAACAATGTCAAACCAATAGAGTGAAGTCGATCGATGGGTGTGCCTAGAACCTGTCAGAAACTCTAGGATACTCATAAACTCATTAGAATATAATCTGAGTGCAACTCCAAAACACAAGACGCTCAAGTAACGCGTCATAACCCTAGTCAGAATGAAATAGTGCGAGGCTCGTCCCACCATGATATAGTTAGTTGTAAAAAGAAAGTAGAGTAGAACTTCAGTGTGAGGAGTTCTGCGTAAGTAGGCTCCACGATGGTAAAGAATTAGTCCCATGGTATTATGCGCTCAAAATATAGACCCGGGTAGATAAATGATTCAAGCAAAATATGATGGAATCGGAGGAAGAAAAAGGGAAAAAGAAATGAGTGAATTTTAGACTGTGTGGAAAAAAGTAAAACGGAGATAAAGAATAGAACTCGAAAGGAAAAAATTGAAACGGAGATGAAAGATATGACATTTCATTCCTACTTCTTTAATGAAGGATGCTCAAATTTTACGTTTGATTTGGTTTCATTGTTTTTTTGTTTAAGATATCTTTAGATTTGTATGATATGAAATCTATATTACTTTGGGATTGATGTGTGATTTGTTTGAGTTAGTAATTTTAAAATTTTTCAAGTATTTTTTCATTTATTTGATTTGAATTATGGAAATTAATAGTTATTTGAATACTTTTTTTATCTAAAGAATTTTCTATTATTTGTTTACATTATTGTTTTATCATATATAATAATAAAACATTTAAAAGCCACGAATTTATTGTCATGCTAGATGATTTTTATCGCACTTGTTTGTTTTACATCTATTTATTTGACAAGTATAAATATATGAAGTTTTAATACAACATGATAATATGAAAAAAATGTGATAAAAAGTTAGATATATATACATAACAAAGCCAGGATAATTAAACAAAAAAAAAACATACACAAACTTTGAGAAAAAACAAAGGAAGGAGAGAAATAAAATCACGGGAAAAAGGAAGTCATTTTCATAATTAAGAAAAAATTTGGGTCAATTTTTAAAAAAAAAAAGCTAAAGGAAAAAAAGGCTAACGCGTATGTCAAAACGCGTGACCATCAAGTCATATCACTGGCAGGCATTGCCGGTCGGAAAGTTGGCGACACCAGCCACCTAACGATAAATTGACCAGATAGTCATGTGTTTTGACGCACGCCTCAACCTTTTTTTTTCCTTTCTTCCCACCTTTTTTATTCCTTTCTTCTTTCTTTCTTTTCTTCCCCTCACATCGGTTCCCCTATAAATTGCCCCCCATTTTTTACTTGGTCCCACACCTAGAATACAAGTAATCTAAAAATTAGAGATGAAAAAACATTGAAGGGTTTTTCTTTTGGCAAATATCTAAAAATTAGAGTCTGTTGTGTTGGTTTTTTGGTTTTATCTGAAGTTAATAGATTTAAGGTATGTTAATTTTGTTATTGTAATTTACGTATGTTATATTAAAGTAATTATTATAATATAATGTTTAATTGTAATTTGTGTATGTTAATTTTTTTATTGTATTTAAGTGTTGATTAATTTTTTAAAAAATTTTACAGATATCAGTATGAGTTATCTACTACAAGTTATCGATCACACTGCTTTGATGATAAACAAGATGGTAAAATATTATCATATTTGTTATTGAATATTATATGTATAATAATAGAGTTGCAGGATAATTTTACTCAGCTAATTTAACAAAATCAATTATATGATATGGACAAGAGGAGAACCGGGTGTTGAGGTCACGAGTCCATTTTTTTAGGTACCATCTGGAAGAAC
Source organism: Gossypium raimondii (assembly GCF_025698545.1). Lineage (NCBI taxonomy): Eukaryota > Viridiplantae > Streptophyta > Magnoliopsida > Malvales > Malvaceae > Gossypium > Gossypium raimondii. The sequence goes on along the minus strand of NC_068568.1, from coordinate 39,529,194 downwards.
AGATTATGTCGTACTTAGAGGCCGCAGGATTTGGATCAGGGGCATTGGTCTTAATGTTCAACTTGAAGGCAAACTTAATATCAACAATGGTTGAGTGGTGGCGCCCGAAAACCTGCACTTTTCATCTATCGTGTAGGGAGTGCACCATTACCTTGGAAGACATCTCGATGCAACTTGGGCTCCCAGCTGACGGTGACGTGGTCACAGGTTAAAGCAAAGTGGTCAAACCTTTGGCCTATGCTACCAATTGCTTGGACACTCCCTAGTGATGGAGAAGCCAAATTCACTAGTTTGAAATTTTCCTAATTAAATGAAAATTTCCAACACTTATCAAGTAGTGCCACTGAGTTGAAGATGATATGCGTTGCTCGAGCATATATATTGTAGCTGATAGGGGTACTTATGTCAAACGTAAATAATAATAAGATTCACATTATGTACTTGCCTCTATTGGCCAATTTATACAAGGCTCACTTTTATAGTTGGGGCTCAATAGCATTGGCGACGTTGTATTGAAAGCTTTGTCAAGGGACAAGGCATGAAACACAAGATATTTCTAATTGTTTGATACTACTACAATCCTAGGCTTTGTACAGGCTGTCATTTCTAGCATCAGTGGGTCACCAACCATATATGTGACCACTTGTAAATAGGTAAAAAAAAATAGTAAACTTGAACCACAAATATTTGTTATTTTTTTGGAATATGTACTAACAAGTTTGCTTCATTGTAAGATGGGTAATGCCTCCGAGTCTTGGACAGTCTAAGACACTTGATGTCTACCGCTAGATGATAGATGCGTGCACCGGTGACAAAGTAATATATATATATATATATTTAGTTAAGTTATATTTATTTTATTTTATTAATTTGATCATGTTATTTGACCCGTGTAACTAGTATATGTTAAATATTGTGCAGTTTGTGTGGATGTCATATTCCACACCGGATGTTGTGGTTGTCATTCCATCATAGGTCTAGGAACATACAAATGTATACTGCATCAACGCGTCAATATTGAACTTCTCAACGGTGGAGTGGTACAATACTGATCGATTTCTACGACAAATTGGGTGCATACAATATGTTTTGGACGTTCCATAAAGATTTGATGATGTCCACGGGATCAGCAAAAGGGGAAAAGAAGGAAAGAATTGGGTCGTGGAACATCAACAATATATAGCACAATGGAACGCCCAGTTTGAGAGGCGACCTCAATTTCAATCTTGCTTGTTTGACTTCATGCCCTCGATCAAGTACCAACATTGGTACATGCAGTATGAGATGCTTATTTATATGGTGGGTTGTTCATGGTAGTATTGGAACACAAGCACCGACGAGGGCCTCAACAATCAAGATCGAGTGAACCATGGCGTCGCAGAGGTCAGTCGTCCCGTACTTCCCAAATCTTGTTCGATCCCGAGCCGGAGCCCCAACCTCAAAACCCATACATTTCATCAATGGCTACTTCTTCCCACCAAAAGTTGCAGGTTGACACTTTTGGTCTGGGGTCTGAGACCTACGCATATCATGCGAAGATGCTCGGTTGCAGTTCTAATTATCAGCAACCACAATCATCAATGATGGTTGATTTGTTTGGCTCATCACCCTCGTATTTGCAATAATCCACCACACCTAAGCAAAGCTTCGATCCAGCATACAATTATTCCAGTGTGTTGAATACACCTCAAGGGTCATACATGGATTATGATAATTCCAGGTCTGGGAGGAGGAAATGGACTGCAACGAACAACCCCACCACCGATGAAAGGCGTTGCAACGTTTCACCCCTAGGATGATAAAACTCCTAGTTCTTGCCAGTTTTGATAGTTGTAAATTTGATAAGTTATATCATATTTGTAATTTTGAAATTATATATATTTGTAAATTTGATAAGTTATATCATATTGTAATTATGAAATTGTATATATTTGTTGAAGAAATTTAGACTTTCACGCTAGTACAACTTTTTGCTTCTTAAAATTAAAAAAATTTGATTCGAACAAATATAATATTTTAAACTTATTTATTGTTTTTTTACTTATTCAAATGTTTGACACATTTTGGGTTTTAAATGTAACATGATTTTTTCTTTCATGTTAAAAAAAAATCATATAAAAATTAATAATGGAAAAAATTCATATAAAATAAGAAATTAACCACAAAGAATGAAAAAAAAATAAAATATTAGTAGTACAATGAAACATTGGGTAGATAATTTTAGCTTCCCCCCGACTGTGAAGATTGATAAACATGGTAGTTACGATGTAGGCATTGTTTTGGTTGTGGCCAACTGTTCTGCATAGCTTGAAATGCTTTGGTTCGATCGTCTCCCTAACGTCCATGTCATCACGAATCCTAGTGATTTATAGTCAACCTTTAGGTATCGTACTTAGTCATTGGTCTAACAACAACTCAGATACAGGCGAAAGTACTTCCCAAGTTAAGACATTCCACAGTGCAGGAAACTTGTTCCCCAAAAAATGCAATGTGCATTCCAGCGTGTATACCTTGTCGATATATTATTCAACATTCAGATCGGCAGACGCATGCTGCATAGACATGCGCACACGGATAAGGAAGGGTCTAGAACCTCCCGTACTTGCACCGCCTATTTCGAATATCAATTTCGTAAGTCCTAAATGGGACCCTCGCGCGACGACTAATGTACTTTTGCACCTAGAAAGTTTCCATGTCCCAGGAATATAGTTTTGCATTCATCAACCTCGCCCGCCAAGTGTTGATTTCCATAACCTTCCTAACCTCCTACATGTATACATGTCCCGCCTTCAATTGATTCACTTGTCTCAGCCTCATTCTTGGCATCAATATTGCCAACCTGTAGAACATAGCTAAGAAAACAACTAAAATTGGAAAATGACGTGTATGCTTTAAGACGAAGTTAACCACCTCTATGAGGTTGGTTGTCATATGACCATATTAATACTCATCATTGTAACTTTGAGCCTATTTTCACGGCTCCATACTACCCAACCACTGCCATAAAAGATTTGGTACCCTTACCATATCAGCCTCCAGCCTCTCCAACTTATGCCTGAATCGGTGTGGTTCCAACTCGTATCTTGCATATGCCCTATATGACATGTTACCATTCCTTTTAGAAAAGTGATTCAAAATATTAAAAATAAAATAAAAACGGGATTTTTTTACCCATGTTCAAGAGTTGTTTGCGCCAACCTTTATTCTTGTACTTTCGATGGAAGTTGACAGCAATGTTGAGGATGTAGTAGACAAACCTCCACAGAACCTCAGAACGCCTCGTAACAACTAGTCCCTTTGATCTGTCAAATATAATGCAAATGTTGTCTCAGCTGACAATATGCTTCTACAAGTTCGTTAGGAAAAATTCCCATAATTCGAAGTTCTCTAACTCCACGATGGCAAAGGCTATCGGTTGTACGTTTCGTTTACCATCTTGTGCAACCACAATCAGGAGTAACTACGTATATTCTCATATAACTAGGCCTCATCAACCTACACAAGTGACTTGCAGTGGGGAAAGGCCCAAACACATGGATCAAATGTCTAAAATATTTGGTGGAAAATTCTTCTCCCCGATTGTAGTTGGTGGTCCAACTCGTAAGACGACAGTGTTTGCAAGTCGATGATAGTACTTGGCATGTACTCCTACATCGTAGATAGTCACCCCTGAAGTTCATTTATGACGTATCCCAATCACCGTACAATTGCTCCATAGCCATCTATTTGGCCCACCATGTCTTCCTGTACGACACTGTATACTAGAACTAGGCTTGCATATCAGGAATCAGGATCGATATAGGAATTGTAGGCATTTCTTTCACCAACAACATGATACAATTGCATATTTTTTTCGCATCCATTTTGCGATGGTCTTGCATCGTACATCCAGAAGTGCATGTATTGGGCCCTTCCAATTTTCGGATTGTCCACTGTTGAGTCCTCTGTATAAATGCAACCCGAACTTGCTGATTGCACCTATCATTAGCCTTCCAACATTCCCCAACATATAATGTCAGTGTAGACTTCGCGAGTCTGTAGTCCACCAACATCTTCATGTTGTACCGCTTGATAGAAAATATGCAATTTGTCTTGTTCTCGAACTATTTCCTTACGAACAACTCTTCCAACTTCAAATTTACCGCCAAACATTGAACAAGTATTATATCGGCGTACTCGAGGAAATCAGTTGCATGCGTTGCATCTGTATTTAAGCTTAACATGTGGGCCCCAAGGTTATTCCGTATAACAATGCCACAACTCGATTTCCCAACTGAAGAGGGGTGTACATCTTCAGCCTCATCGCCTTCATCGTCGATATCTTCTGAGACCACATCCACATCGGGTCACTATATTCTTCAAAATATTTTGGGACCACATCCACATCAGGGTCACTATATTCTTCAACATCATATTAGAATCCTCATCATTATCGAATCCTTCATCAACATCTGCATTAGTGCACACCACCTCCGAATGTATCTCTAAATAGGGACTCGAGATAGGGTTGTTATACGAACCCCCACCATAGTTTGGATTTTTGAGTTGTTGCGATATCACCCCGTATGTTGATTGATTTGTCCATCTAACATTAATATCGAATTCAAACCCAGGATGTTGACTTATTGGAGTAACATTTTCAACAGGCTCTACATTGACTAACTAAGAGAACAACTCAACTGATTAGGGGTTCTCGTTCCCAATCGAGCACCATATTGTGATCATAGTGCCCAATTCATCATCTTTTACCAGTTTCATCTCCGTACATTTTCACGAATCTGCGAAAATTGGAAACTTGTAGAATAATCTTGACATCGCCCTTCCACAATGGGGAGCTATTTTTGCACTAATCTTTCTTCTCATTTCTTCCAGCTTCACACTTTTATTGAATCTCATCCCTACTCTTTGTCGACCTTGAAATAACAACCAATGTCACATTCTATAATTGCTCCGTCGGAAATAACGTATACCAAAAATATTGTGTTTTTATCTTCAAAATAATTTTTGTTTCAACCATTTTTGTTTCCTCTTCTACTAAACACAAAACTTTCTCTTTCTTTTTTTTTTCCTTTTCCTTTTTCTTTTTCAGTTTAAAAGTTACAACAATGTTCAACAAAAAAACAGTATATGTAAGGCTGGTGATGCCAAAGAGCCTGGCGGCACCAAAATATTCATTTTTTTCTGACAAAAAAGGCCCTATGCCACTAATGAAAATGACTGCACAAAAAATTTCATGATAGAAAAAAACCAATGTGCCGCCAATATCAAGGCCAACAACAACAAAAAAAAAATTTGAATTTCTGCCACTGGTGCTGTCAATGACAACAGCAGGACCAAAAAAGAGATCGGTGTCGTCAATGCCAACGACAACACCAAATTACTTTTTGAAATGCTTTTTAAAAAAAACACTAGTGTCACCAATGAAAACAGCAAGACCTATTAAAATATATATATTTTTCCTTTTTCCCTCGGAATACGATAGTTTTAGGATAACATGTACGTGTATAGATACTGGTGGCGACACATAGGAAATTTTTTTTTAAACCAGCCAATAATTGAGTAATTATTATGGGTGGTGGTGCCAATGGCAACGTCGACACGAAGATTCATTGTAACAAATAGGTCATTGACGTACATAATTTTAAAAGTGGATCATTTTTGTAATTAATAAAAAAATTTCAATCAATTAAAAAAAAGCCCTAAAGAACATTAACTTCAATTCTTTTTTCCCAACTAGGGGAAAATACAAGAACATTAACTTCTTTTTTTTTTCCTTCCCAAAGCCAAAGTCCCTACTTTGTTTTTTTAAGAACATTAACTTCTCTCTCTTTTTTTCCAAATATAGAAAAAAATTCGAAATTTAGATCGTTGCCAACGATCAAACCCAGGTTGCCCGCATGTTAAGCAGGAATACTCATCACTAAACTATTTGCCCTGATATTAAGCCATAATAGTTTTTTTTTATTGATAATAAACCTATGAATCTCCATAGGCAGGTGGAACACGGGCATGACATGCTAGGTTTTAATCATTTCATAATTATGGTGATTATAAATTCAATGAATGCTATTGTGGTTGGTATCAACGATAAAGAGAGCTGAATTCACAAAATTTTCGGTGGCTCTAATTTGTCTAGATATAGCATTCATTTTACTCCTTACCATTACTGGTCTGTTTATGACGAAATCTGCAAACCAAAACTCTTTATTAAGAGTTTAAAATTTATTCATATAATCACTTTTTAAGTGATGACATTTAATAGGTTTAAGATTCAACTTTCATTAATTATTTCTTTTATTCTCAAACAATTATCTCTTTTATATACACAAAATATATAGGTTAGATTATGATGAAATTTGATTTGAAGGGTTAAATATTTTTTAAGTTCTGAACTTAGTAATTTTGTTTACTTTGGGATCACAACTTTTTTTTTAAGTTACACTCTTTTTTTTGTCCTAAACTGAGACTTGAACTTTTTTCAAAATTAGCACTTGAAAACCCTAAAATTTAAACCCCCAATATGGAAATAATTATCAAATTCAAACCCTAATGTGAAAATAATTGCCAAATTTTGGGCCTAACTTAGACAAAAGAAAAAGTTCAATCCCTGATATAAGAACAATTACCTAATCCAGACCCCATTGTGAGAACAATTATTATGTTTAAAGTCTAACTTGAATCAAAATAAAGTTCAGACCCTAACTTGAAAAATACTATCAAATTAAAGCCCTAAATAATTATTTAACCAGAAAATAAATATGATGGAGTGGTCTACCTTACCTATGCATCTATGCAAAGATTGGTCAATTCAAATTAGAATTATTTTGCAAGTTCATCAAGTTCATTCTATTTTCTAAAAATATTAGAATTATTATATCAAAATTTATATTTAAAAAACTATTAAATTCAAAATCAAAGGGCCTTTCCTAACGTTCTTTTCACCCTCCAAATATATATATATGGTCCCCTTTTAAACTAAAAGGAAACCTAGGACAGTAAAAGCTACTGTCCCTCCTCCTGCTACCCCATTACGGTAATTTAGCTATGTACCATAACAGTAACACTAAGACCCTCCAAAAAAAAAAAAAAAGATAGTCATGTACCAGAACATGTGGGAGCAACCCAAAATTACGGAGGATTTGATGAATAAGGTTTAAGAGTTGGTATTTTTTTTGGTAAAATAGCGAAAGCATAACAATAATTAGATAATATAGTGGACATGAGTTAGTATTAATGATACTAGTTTTCATGATCTTACGTTTGTTCATTTCTTCAATGATTATTGATTTAATTTATAATAAAAGTTTATTAATTTAAAAAAAGAAGAAGAGAATAAAATAATATTTTAAAAATAATGAAAAACATTAAACAAAAAAGTTGATACATTCTACGAAAGGGATAAAATTTATTAAATTTAATTTATTAAAGTTATCAATTTTTAAGTTTGGAAAATTAATTAATTTGCAGTGAATTTTTGGATAGGACCCAAAACTTTTTAGGTCTATAAAGAGTTATCTCTTAGTTTCGAAGCGCATTTTGAATCACCTGATTTCAAGTTCAGGAGCTCAAATTATAGTTGTTTTAGTGAAGATTGCACGAACAAAATTTCTGAACGAGATTATCATCGAAATTACCAGTTTTGGACATTGATTCGTGTTTAAATTGTATTAGATTCTGTTTTAAGGCTTAATTTTAATTATATATAAGTCCAATATTGTATTTATTTATCTATGAAGAATGATCCATTTGACACAATATATCTTGAAGATTGGATTGAACCAATCAAATCCCTTGAAATAAGTAGATTGGGTTAGGACTGAATTGAAGACTTATCTCCAACATTTATACATTATCTTGGACTTTCGTAATATATTGTGTATGCTATTTTAGTTGTAGGTTTATTTAAGGGAAATGATTATAATTGACCTAGTATGTTAGCAAGTCTCAAATGCTTATATACTGGAGAGTTGTATAGGTTTTGTATCGAGAGTTTTTAGCACTTATCTACTCATAATGGAGCTTATAATTGAAAGTGTCAATAAGTTTATTGCTTGGTTGCAAGTTGTAAATTACAACCTAAGTTTTCAATGGTGATCTAGATGTTTTAGTACAAAAGTCAGGTTACTATATTTGGGTGTCATAAGACTTAAATCACTTACATTAAAATTTAAAGATAATGAATTATCTCATTTAACTAGGCTCCATAGATATAAAAATTTAAATTCCGTAAATAATTTGTTTGTGTTTTTCTTTTTTCTTATCAGAGAACTAGCACTTCTCTTAGCACTACATATATATTTTTCTTTTGCAATTATGATAATAAATTCCAACAAATATTACTTTTTTATATTTTTACGGGTTAAATTATCAAATAAAACCTCCAACAAGAGGTCACTAAATTGGTTAAATTCAAATTATTATTTAATAATAAATACATTATTTATTTAATCTAATTACAATAAACATAAAATTAAAAAAAAAGTCATAATCACCTGATGGAATTATAAACAACTATATTTTTAACAAATAAAACTTGTTGGCATTCTTTCTTTTCCCTCGCATTCTCTTTCAAAAAATATGGTCCCCACTCAACCAACCGCCAATCCCTATTTGATTATGGGGCATTTTTGTTCTGTATCTTTTCCTTTACAAAGTTTAAATTGAATGGCATACTAAAAAACGCCAAAAGTACAAACATGTATAAGTGTAAGGTGTAGAGGTGCTCATGGGCCGGGCCGGGCCGGGCCCATAAAAAAATTTTGGCCCGGGTCCTAGGCCCGCCCGCCCGAAATATGGGCCTAGAATTTTGTCCAGGCCCGCCCGAAAAATTCATAAGCAAGCCTGCCCGCCCCTTTTTTAAATAAATACCAAAAAAATATTTTAAAAATTAAAAAGAATATTTTAAAAATATTTTTAAATTAAAAAAATTTTACAAAGTATTTTAAAAATATTTTAAAATTAAAAAAATTTAAAAAAGTATTTTAAAAGTATTTTAAAAGTATTTTAAAATTAAAAAATAAAAAATAAAATATTTATTATTAAATTCGGGCCGAGCCCGGGCCAAAAAAGTGGTACCCAAGGCCCGGCCCGTTTTTTAATCGGGCCTCGTTTTTTTGCCCAAGCCCATATTTCGGCCTATATTTTTACCCAAACCTCCCATATTTCAAGTGGTTGTCAGAGTCAGTAGAACCGCCCGACCCATGAGCAGCTCTAGTAAGGTGTGATTCTAATTAATAGTCAAATCCATCAAAAGGTCCCTATCCTTACTATTTCGGTACTAGTAGTCATATATTTTTATTATATAATTACGAAAAATTATAAAATAATTATTTAATTATTTATTTTTTTATCATCAATCGTTAAATTATTAATAAGAAGATAACTTGGTATATTTTAAAATTTGCATAATAATAACTTTAATTCTTAATATTTATACATTTTTCTTTCAATTTAGTATTGATTCTAAACAATTTAACCTTCAACATTTACACATTTTGTAATTTAGTCTTTTTTTGCAATTTTGTATTTCTTTGTGAAAATGATGATTAATTTTAAAAGAATGAGAAAAGATGAAAATTATTATTTTGAATTTTGGATGTTTCCAATTTTTATATATTTTCAATCAAATTTAGTTGATAAATATATTTTTTAGCTTTTTAGGTGAAAGGACCACAAAGAAAAACAAAACTAAAAAAAGACCAAATTACACGATATGTAAATGTTGAGGGTTAAATTTTAGAATCAACATTAAGTTGACACAATGTATAATGTTGAGGTTTAAAGTTACTATTATGTCAATTTTAAAAGCTGCCACATCATATTTTCATTAGCCATTTAATGACCGGTGACCAAAAAAGGCAAAGTCGAATAGTTGGGTGATCATTTTATAACTTTTCATATTTTGTTGACAAAAATAAAACTTACCAATAGTTGGATGACTACTAGTGTAGTTTTTACCCTTACTACTTTTAGAACATAATTAAATTTAAATATAGAAATATTATTTTATTATCAAATAAAACATGGCTTTTCTCATTGACTATTTGAAATTATGTTAAAACAAGTGTATGTTTCGGTCAAAGTTCTTTTATGTTGGCATTAAAGGATCATGTTTTCAGAGCCAAACCAGTAGAGACATGAACTTTGCTTGAAGCTCATGTTTAATTAGCTTGAAGATTTCTTGTGATAAAACACTGCCCCTACAACTTAGCTCATTTCATGTTCACATAACAGTTAGAACAAGCTAGTTTGGAACAATCAAAGTCTTCATGTTGGCATGTTTGACTTTTGATTAAATCTTATTAAAGCAGCAAATGTAGAGATATTTTGTGGCCCAACATTCTAGAATCATCATCATCACCATCATCATCGTCTCTGTTGTCATCACCACCACCACCACCACCACCACCATCATCATCATCATCACCATCATCATCGTTGCCGATGTCATCACCACCACCACCACCACCACCATCATCATCATCATCATCACCATCATCATCGTTGCCGATGTCATCACCACCACCACCACCACCATCATCATTTGCTTGTATATCTTGAAGAAGAAGTATGAAAAGTTTAAAATATTTTATTTGCTAAAGCTTATCCTTATATTTTTCTCTTGGTTTCTAAGTAGCGTTGGAGTATAGTTATAAATAGCTAGCTAGTCGACTTCCTCATCTATTTTGGGGGTATGTTTAGACACTTCTTGTTAGGAATTTTTATAGATAAATATTGACTGTAAGTGAAATATTTGGGGAGAGTGATTTATAACAATTTGAGTTCGACATTGGGGCTACAATTATCTTTTGAAAGAGGGTATATTAGATTTTAGCCAATAGTTGTACGTACAACACCCTTTATTCGAACTCGTACCTAAACCCGAGCAAGGAATGCTACATTTTGGAAAAAAAAATACTTGGTTCATATAGTGCCCCAAACCCGGTCGGGACGGTCAACCCGAATTTTGAACGTCACATTAGCCACTGGAGTGACTCTCCATTAAATCACCACGAAACACACCATCCAACCAATCATAACTTACATATATTGAATTATTTGGTATTTAAAATCCTAACACATGCTTTTCTAAACCAAAAAAACATTAAAAAAACAACTCAAGAAAATCAAACACACAGAACCTATAACCCTACCTCGTGACGAACTCAACTAGAAATCCTAGCAGCTCACAGACAACTTAGTGAACCCCTAGCTCGCGACCTACCCTGCAAATACCTAGTTCGCAACCTGCCCTACGAACCGCTAGTTCTCAATTTACCCTACAATCTCCTATTGTTGGCGAACCCCTATTTCTAGCGAATTTTGAAACAAACCTCCTATCATAATTAACAGACTATTTTGTGAATGGTACACCCACAAACTTTCTTACCTTGGCGTACCCAATTACCTTGGCGAACCCCCTATTTTGGCAAACGCCATATTGGCGAACTCTATATTTTGGCAAAATTTACCCCCAGCATAATTCATTTTACTAAACAACTTATTTGTTGTTCTATACAACATCCCTTTTGCAATTTTTAAAGTCCTTACTCTTGCGACCCCTAACATGTTTTTGTCTACCCATTCATACATCAATTAGATATCAATGTAACATATCACAACCCATTTCTCATGCATACTAAGTTATCACTTTGATTGCAAAAAACTAAAGATATAAAGTCGTCCCTCATCATCTGGCGAACTTCTTAGTTTACATTTACTTGTTAGTTCATCAGTTTTCAAACAAATCATCATGCATACAATCCAACATTTATTCATTCAATCAAGCAGTTCTAAAAGATCCAAAAACCCAAAATTAACAATCTGTAATGTCCATTTACAACCCATCAAAATTTATTTAAAAATCTAAATCTAGTCCCTTGGAACAATCCCACATTGCCTTCCTTATTAGGGCTTGGAAACACAACACATACTTGGGGAATTTTTCCTTGCAATGGATCACTAAGAAAGTTCATTTTGCCACTTATCCTATAAGTTATTTTTCTACATGGTACATACAAGGAGTGTGAGCTTATTGAAGCTTAGTGATTGCTCAAACATACTATAAGTAAACACATTCATTGGGATAAAAGTAGACATACTATAACAGTTAGCATAAATAACAATTTGCATGATAAAGTAGTTTGCATAAAATAAAATACTCAAAACACATAATATTGATATATTGGCAATTCATGACTATGAAACATATTCATAATTTATTTGCATTGGATAAAAGGATCTCCAAACACTCCAAATGACTCAAAAAGTCTTGTGTTATCTCCAATAAGTGTAGCACAGATGCTCACGCTCTCTGAACACTCCACGCTATCTATAGTGAATGGAGCTATGCTATACATTCCCTTATCTCTCCAACGCTATCTTCTAGCCACAATGCCCTAATACATAATAAAAGGTGAGTACTTACAATCCTATGGCATGCCAATGATATCCAACGGTTTCAAGTGTTCCCAATGCCAACATATCATTATTAACACATCCACAGTACACAATATAATAGGGCTCGCAATACAACAGAGCCCACACAATATAGCACAATTCGTAATTCATAGTTTGCAATATCACAGTTCATAATTTATAGTTTGCATATAACATACGTTCGCATAACAGTATAGTTCGCACATGGTATAGGTTCGCACAATAGCATGTGTTTGCATAATAGCATGGGTTTGTACATAGTATAACATGGTTCACATATAGTATAATAAGGTTCTCATATAGTATAATAAGTTTTGCATATAATATAACATGGTTTGCATATGGTATAACAGGGTTTTTAGAATACATAAGCTCCCCTTAGCACGTGAACTAGTACTCATTTGCAGTATATATGACCACTCACCTACTAGTTCGCTGCTTGCTATCGAACCTAAGTCGCCTTCTGCTTGCCTTTGTCTTTGCTTGATGAGGCTCCCTCAAGATCTAAGGAATCGCACAATAACACACAAAAATAACAGATTATAATTGTTCTAAGGCAAAATAACCTTCCTAACATCCTAACAGCTCACCAGTCACACCTTCCTAGCGAGCTCACCTCGCACACCACCAATCTTTTAATTTCTTCACTCTCACTCAATTTAATCTCTGTTTTCTACTTCCTAACATCATATTTAATGTTTAATTATAGTTCTATACCTCTAATTTCACACAATTCCACAAATCTTTATTTTCTCGAAAATCACATTTATTTTCAATCACATAGAAGAAAAATCATTCAATCCATTCAAATTCGTTAAATTAAGATTATAAACCTCTTAATTAAATCAAAATGAGTTGAAAATCATTTTAAAAGAGGTCACTTTGCTTACTATTACGAGATCTACCATTTTCAAACAAAAACAAGCTTTAAATCAATATATCTCATGAAATCTTGATTAGATTTATAAAACTCAAATTGAAACCATATATTATCTATTTAAACCACAGGAAAATAGATTGTTACCTTTGATTTAAAGAACTCCATGAGATTTGGATCAATTTGAGCAAAACGTGTTTAAAATAATAGAGAATTTAAGAAGAAAAGATGAGTTTCTTTTGAAATTGGAGAAGAAAATTGTGTTTGGATGCTCGGAAAATCAAAATGGTTCAGAGAATTTTGAGAGAAAACTCCTAATTTGGATCTAATAAACTTTTCAAATGAATAGAAATATGGAGGGAAGGGACGGTGGGTGTTCTTATATAGCCAACCAATTTTTAAATTTTGGTTTATTTCCCCTAAGGCCCTTTCCTATTCTCTCCCTTTTTCAATTAAATCCCATTTCAATTAAAACTTTTTATTTTCACATTTTCCTCTAATTTAAAATTCATTTCGATTTAATCCTTACTAATATATATTTATTAAACTAATTATTATTTTAATTAATTATTTATTTTGTTTTATTTTAATTTCTACGACTCTAATTTTGATATCTCTCTCTCAAGCCCACAACTTAATTACCTGATTCTACTAACTCGATTTTCAGGGTGTGACAATTCAAGAGTCAATTTATTATTGAAGCTCTCCTCATCTTTTAGACCTTTTAAAAGTCATTTAAGGCTTTTGAACCATTTCTAAGCTTTCTTTAAAGTTTGATTAATCAAGGTTCGTCCAGGACCTTTTTAGAGCAAAACAAGGTATACTATGCATTTGAAACAAAAGGGTGTGGTACCTAGACAAAAAGGTGTGATACCTCTATGTCTAGGGATGTATTTTTCACTTACTGAGTTCCAAGTTCCAATATTATATCTTGGCCTACAAAATTCTTAAATTTTTATAGTAAAAAGGTTATTGAATCTGGTTTCAAAAACAACAAACGAATCTTAATTTTATTTTGAATTTTGTAGGCCAAGATATAAATAACTTAGTGACTGGTACTCAAGTAGGCAACCCTGTTATGTGTATATATGAAAGTACTTGTTATTCCTACATGTGAAGATAGTGAAAGATTAAGGTTAGTATGTGTGAAATTAAATAAAAATATTTGTGTTTTTCATGAAATAATATAATGAGAAATTATAAGAAATTAATTAAGAAAGTAAAATAATAAGTGTCATGAAAATAGACATGAAAGATAAATTCATTAATATTTGATAATCAAGCTCAAGGACTAAATTAAATAAAATATAAAAGTGCAATAAGTCATGGAAAATAAGTGTTCAGGTAATATGAATTAATATATGATAATTGTAATAATTAGGAAGTGAAGAATCAGTGAATTGTGTAACATTAAATGATAAGTAGAGTAGTGAAAGATTGTATATTTCATGTAAGGACTAAGCGTGAAATAATATCCATGTAAGAGTTGGGAAATGTATTCGTGTTATGCTAAGATATAGTTGAATTACAAAGTGAGATTGTGACATGTTTTAAAAAGAAAAGTAAAGAAGAGAGTAAAATCATGTAATATGTAAATATTTATATATTTCAGATATAAAGTACAATTGAAATATAAAGTGTAAGCATGGAAAAATAAAAAATAAAAATAAAGTATCATGCTTAAATAAATAAAAGTGTGCAATCATGTCAAAGCCTTGATAAACTAGGTAAAACTCGTGGGATATAGTTGGCATGCCATAGGAACCCAAGCACTCCAGTATTATTCGTGTTACTTGTGACATTCGTGGCACTAAAATGCTACTCATGTTATTCGTGATATTCGTGTTTGTTTTGTGTTTCCTTCAAGGTTCTCCATCATTTACTTGAGGTATTCATGGAAGAAAGAAGTAAAATAAAGGTCTTGATGTGAATAAAGAACGAATTGTGAACAAAGATAGTAATAACTCGCGGTAAGTAAATCTCTAAGATTATGTATTACGTTTATGGTATTAAATGATAATAATATTTTTTGGTAATTCATCTATAAAGTGGCATATCATGAATAATTGTGTTTATAAAGAATTAATGTATTAAAAAGATTTTATATTAAATATCTAGTTATAATTAGAATTAATGAGAGTACTTATTAAGCTTCAAAGAAGCTTAACGTGTTGTTTCTAACTCGTAGTATGCAAATAATGCTTGGGAGGAAGAGGGTTCAATTAAACTAGATGGGTCACATCTCATCATCATCAAGGTATGAATTATGAATTATGAAGATAAATGATGATTTAAAGTGGCATGTGCATAGGTAAACAATTGATTGAAATTGAAAGATAGTGTTATAGGTGTTTTGATGTCTTGAAGTCAAGTGGAAATGTTCGTGGTAAATGTAGATAATTGTTATTTAGAGAACTAAGTGCCTATATTTGGCATCCTTTGCTCGGGTTATCAGTTTAACTTGGGTACAGGGTGTTACAATACCAAATGAATTATTGAATGAAATCATTCTTTGAGCGAGACTTCGTAGATATAGGATTGGTGAATCTGAATTGCGTTAACAAATATTGTGTGTTGATTCTCTATTTACGTATCTCTTTGACTCACTTACATTTTGGATTTGTGATGCAAACTTTCTAGTTTTGTCTCAACTTCTATTCCAACAGAAGATAAAACGAAATTATTTTGAACAGATGTAAACCGAGGCTTTTTTAATAAGTAAACATAAAATAATTTCAAATTAGTAATTATGTTAATAATTTGCAAAATTAAAATTAAAATCAAAATCATATATAATATCACAAAATCAAAATCTATGTGTCACATTACACCTTAAATAAAAAACTCATATATAAATTTAAATTTTATCCATGAAATTTCAAATCTCGATCATTTGGTAAGTCGTATAACCAAAATAATAACAAGTAGCAATTTTAAAATTCAAATGGATGAAAAATAGAATCTAAATACCAACCATCTAGGATACATTATACTTAGCATATGATGAGTGTAATTACTTCAATTATAAGGCTAAATAAGTCCTTTAGTCCCTTTTATTTGTTATTTAGTTCTTTACGCCGATTTTGATTTTGATTTTAATTAGGGAAATATTTATTTAGTCCAATCTCATTATTAAAAGGCTTGAATACGAAAATATAGATTATAAAAAGGCTAAGGCTTCTTTTGCTTTCCTTCTTCTAATAAGCTGCAAAATAAATCCAACTGTTTGAGTTCAAATTTCGAAATTCCAACCTCAAAAACAATCATCATACAGAACTCGCCGAATGACAAAGAAAAGATTATTTTAAAGGCATCTTCATTCTAAATTTTCTAATTTCATTCCAAACTATTTATATTATATTAATTAGGTCTTATATTATTAAAACAATTAATTTAATCATTAAATAACACATCAAATCTTATGTTGCTAAATTTAAAATGAATATTTTTAAAGACTAGAACGTTGTCACATAACTTTTAAAAATAAAAACTAAAAATAAAATACGTTGAGGCAAAATGAGCTGAGAATTGCTGAGTGGCACTCGACAATGCCAACTGCAGACTGCCACTGAATTTTGCAGTTGGCAATTTAATGAATAAGATCTTTGAACCTGCTTATTTGTCATATAAAATTTCGATTTAGTATATATTGTTTTAATAAAAATACCATTTTTTATTATATATTTAACATTTAAACTTTTTACATCAATAATAAAAGTGTTTAGCTTAGTGAAAATTTTATATACATAGATAAATCATAAAATATATAGGAGTTAATTTTACTAAACATCCTTAAACTATGACCCTGTTTTTAAATTGGTCTTTAAACTTGGCAATTTAATGAAGAAGATCTTTGAACCTGGTTATTTGTTGTTATATTGAAGATATTTTGGTCCATCTATGGGAACCAATTCTTGGCATTTGAAGATTGGATTGGATCATGTGAATCATTAAGTCCTTGAAATGTGGAGATGTGATCAAGATAGTGCTGTTGATTTTGGAGACTAGATCTTCGAGTGATTTTATTTTGATTGTTGTAATAGCTATTTTAAATGAGTTATTTTGTATTCACTTAGATTCTATGTTAGCAAGTTCAAATTAATATATGCTTGAGGCTTGTCTATATTATGTAATGATAATTTATTGAGTGCATTCTAATTTGTTCATTGAGGAACTATTTTTGTGAGAGACTGCAAACTGAATTGTAAATATTGTTGAGTGTTTAATGCCCAAGTTTTTAAGGGGAGGACTTGGAGTTGAGTATTCTAGTTTTTAAGTTCAAAGGTAAGATCTCTATACTTAAGTGATAGAGTGTGAATCACTTGTTGTATTTGTGATAAAGATAGTAGAATTACTCATTGAACTAGGCTTCGTAGGCGTAGGGAAATTGAATTGTGTAAACAAACCTTAGTGTTATTTCTGTTTTGTTTGCACAGTTTTTAACAATGCCAAGCCGTAGTGGCCACTACAATGTAGCACTTCTATTACATTTGTCATTTTAAGCAAACAGACAACTTAAGGTAGCAACAAAGTAAAACTGAAAAAAAAAACAGTGAAAGTTGGAAGAAAAAAAAAGTAAACGATAAAGTTTTTGTAAAAAATTTGAAAACCTCAAAATTAAGATTTTTAGAACATTTATTTTTACAATATTCATCTTTTTCTTAAATTTTTCATATTAAATTATGTCACATAAGATCTAACATATCATTTAATAGTTAAATTAACGATTTTAGTTACAAAATGACCTAATTGATATAACCTCTATTATTTAAGAGTGTAATTATAATTATTTGATGTTTAAAGACCAATTTAAAATTAAGGTCATAGTTTAAGGATGTTTGATAAAATTAACTCCTACGTATTCTACGACTTATCTATGTATATACAATTTTCACTAAACTAAAAACTTTTATTATTGATGTAAAAAGTTTAAATGTTAAATATATAAAAATATATGGTATTTTTATTAAAATAATATATATTAAATCGAAATTTTATATGACAAATGTGACTATATTCTTAATCTAAGTCTATTTGTCAAACGAATTAATTTTACGTCTAAATATATATGCTTTTCAAATACATTTAAACTGCAAGTCCGATTATAAACTTTGAACAAAAATTAAAATTATAAATATTTGAACAAAAGAAAATTGAAAATTCAGTGATAAAAGAATTATATTAATTTTTTTCAACAAATGAATTATATTAAATGTAGAAAATATTTTTAATGTAAAATGAAAGAGACAGTTGAAAGAATCCTTCAAACTCATCTTTCCGCGGGAAAATCGAAATAAAAATTGCGGGAAATTGAAGTAAGGAAAGTAAGTGCAGTTCTTTTTTCATTTTTCAATTTTATGTAAATATCTTTTGTTTTATTTTCTTCTAGTTTTGAAGATTATTTTATTAAAATATTGTAAATTTAAAGATTAATTTTTAAACAGGTAAGTTTCAACTTACTTTTAAAGTATTTCTTAGGGTTATCTTGATACTTATGATTGTTAAGGTTTCGAGGTCTTTTGTATTATATTTTTAATTTCTTAAATTTGCTTTAATTCATTTAGTTTAAGCTTAATAAATTATTGAATAATTAAATTAAACACTGAAGAAAACATAAGGATAGTATAATTTTTGGCCCCTAAACTTGGTAATTAAGTCTATTTTGGTACCTGAACTTAAAAAATGTAAAAGTTTGATGGCATGACATTTTGAAATTATGCCACATCATCACTTGAAATTAAAAATATTATATAAAATTTCAGATAACATGGTGCAATCTTAGAGTGTCACATGCAGTGTTCTAATAACCAAACTGATGGTTGGGGTCAAATCACTGGTTCTTGATTCAATTTGTTTGATTAATTCAACTGCTAGACTAACAATAATTAAATAAGTAATCAATTCAATAAATACTAAAACATATCAACTAACATCTTGAGCTGCATATTTATCAATTTCAGTTTGGATCTATGTAAACTCTCAATAATAAAAGGTGTGATCTAAATTGACCCTAAATCTAGAAACATATTAAATATTTATCAGACATATTATAAAAAAATTACAACCTAAAATACGTTCTAAATGTTGCATATAAATAAGTTTCTACCTTCTCGCTAGTGGAAAAGATAATGGATGGGAAAGGATTGATGTTATAAATAGTATCCACATCTAGGTCTATACTTGAGAAGGGTGCAGCAACCATTCAATTATTTTTTTCTCAATCGGTCATATTGTTAAAGGCTCAATATAGAAATTCCAATACCATAGACCTCCAACTATATGTACGGACATGAGCAAGTTCCTCTAGCAATGATCGATACATTAAGCGGTAGAGACTCCCAGACTTATTAACCATATACAATCCACCAATGACGTACAATACCTACGCATTAATATATCGGTCAAATTCTTCATTGCTCACATCATTTGCTTTTAGATACTCAACCAATGTATACAACATGTGAACTTCACTTGACTTTTCTTGAAGTCATTCTTGTCAACTGGATATTGGCCAATTAACCTCTTCACTTCTGACTCAAGCTTAAACTTGTAGTTTAAATGATAGCGACTCCTTCAATTCGAAGGCCCATGATTAGGACTACAACTTTCAATGTGAATGTCGCATCACCACAAGGGAAATGAAAGGTAAAAGCCTCTCGTCTCCACCTTTCCACCGGGCTGTTGTTGGATCTGGTGCCTTAAGTATATTCGTTTGTATGCTTGTACTTTTCAAACAGATTGGTTTAATAAAATTATTTATAAATTACATTAATACCCTTTGAACATTGTCATAAATGGTTTTTGCATGCAAAGCAAAATGGAAGCAAATATTAGCTCACTGGTTATATATTGTTTAACTAATACTAAGCAGAATTACGTGGTCAGATCATAATATGGAAAGACAGTAGTAGATGAACCTAAACATGTCCATAGTTTAATTAGAAATGAGCAAACCAATTAAAAAACTAATATGTCATCTATCAATTTCAATTGGGAAGATGCTTTGTCTTAAGGATTGAAGCGAATGACTCCCAGAAGATAGAGACATAGATTTGACTGACTAGATTGACAGTACATCGAATAAGACCCAAGTAGAATAGATCTTGAATCTGTTTATAGATTTATTCACATGTGACGTTTATAGTGTGGCATACCTTAATCTTAATTGGATGGTGGACTATATATGTGTGACTCATATACTTTGATGTAAGTAAAAGCTTGACTTCAAATAAATAAGGAACCAAAAGTTGGTGCATTGGGTATACGACTTCTGCTGTATGTAGCATCATTCACAATAGTGGAATTAATAGCCCAAGAAATGGGTAAATGATATCATCTCATCGGCATTACATGATAGATGAAAAGTAAAAGTGACCATGGGTCATTTGTCTTTGTCATGAATGACTTAATTACTATTTGATAATAATTGAATTTTCATGAAGAAAGATGAAATGTTTACCATGAGGTAAAATAGAATCATATTGGGAGAATGAATTTATCTCAAAAAGATCAAGGATATCTTATGAGGGTAACACACTTATGACAAAGTCATTGGACGAGCACTGATCGAGTAGCTTTCGTAATGGTATGTAATTGGGGAGAGCTCAATCACGGTATTATAGTGGAATGACTTCGTAACTAAATGAGTTTGTAATAAATAGGCAAAAAGCTAGAACTTAATTATAAATAATTTGAGCCCTAATTACATATGTCCAATCAGTCCATCTGCTAGCTCAGTGAAACCAAAACATAATTGAGAACAAGAATCAAGTATTTATCAAGTAATTCAAAAATCAAATAATAAGATTCATCGTAGGTTTCATCTTCCTTAGGTATCTAAGGAATTTAGTTCATAATCTGAAATGAAAACATCTCAAAGTCAGAAAAACCATAAGACATAAAGAAATTCAATAAAACTTCGAAAGAAGTTAAAAGGAGATCTTCAATCTTGAAGGAGATCCGCTTCCGAGTTAGTTCCGATGGTGTTCTTCGAGTAATTTCTTCAATCTTCTCTGTGTGCTCTCTTAGATCTTCTTCTAATTTATATTTATAGACTTTAGAATTCTCAGAAAGCCTAAAAATTGGGTTTTTCTGCGTGCTTGGGAAACATGGTGCGATATCGACACGGGGTGGAACATAGGCGTGTGGCCAGCCTGTGTGGAAATGCCTAGGCTGTGTTGATCCTGGAAATAGCTCTATTCGTCCGATTTTGGCTTGCATTTTGCTCCTTTCACTCCCAAATGTTCTCCTAAGTATAGAAACATGAATTTAAAGATTAGAAGCATTAAATTCACTAATTTACATCATTAATCATCCAAAAATACATTAAGAATGGGATTGAAATATGTTACTTTTACAGTTTATCAGTTGCTCCTACATCGAATCCATATCAGGTGGGTATTGGAAACCCATTCTTCTTCAAATTTTAGTCGTCAAAAAACGTGATTGTCGACACCACACGATCGTGTATTAGGCTGTGGTAGGTCGTGTGAGCCACATGACCATAAGGTCGGCCGTGTAACTTACTGTTTAAAAAAATTAGAGACACATGGGTTTGCATACGAGCGTGTGCCCAGGCCGTGTGTGGTTATGAATTGTGCAGGGTTCACACGGTCATATGACATGGGTGTGTGTCCAGCCCGTGTAACTCACTATTTGTGAATTAGGACCACATGAGCAAGTAACATGGGCGTGTGTTAGGCTGTGTGAGACACACGGGTGTGTGCTAGACCATGTGAAGTTACACGGGCCAATCCTCCAGGCTATGTGAAACCACACGGGCGTGTGAAGAAATAGTTGGACCTATTCCCTTGGGCTACAAACGTCATTTGAAACAAACGCAGACTTATTGTAGGGTCCGTACGATCTGAATTAGGCTATGTATCTTGATATCTGATGATTTGACGATGAACAACTTATGATTTATATGTATGTTTGTTATGTTTGAACCTAAGTGAGTAGGATCTATCATAACGTAATGTGTTATTGTCTAATGTGTACGAATTGTCCAGGTACGATCTGTATTTTGTTAAGTTTGCTGGTACGCCTCTACATTACTCTGTTGATGAAGAATATGTGATATCGGAATATGTTAGATTGATTATTACTGATTCTGATTTTTAACCGTGCATGTGACTTCATGAAAAATCTGATATGATATGTTAAGGTTTGATAACTCTGTTTTACAAAACATGGACTCTCATATTTATTGATTATGTTATTGAAAGATAGCATGACTTATATGCTCATTACTCTGATTCTGTATATGTATGCCATGACACATTGCATGGGACTTGGGTTGATATGAAAAGAGGAAGTTTCTGGCAATTTAAAGATCTGTATTATTTGGTGGTTTATCCACAATTCTGTTCCAATAGCTTGGCTGTACTATAATGGCTTGACCACATGTATCCAATATGGCAGTTTTAACTGTAAAATTCTAGTGGCACCGTCCACAGTTATTTGTTGGGCTATTTGGCTGGACGAGTTTTGAGGGAACTCTATTTTGGTGTGTAGCGGAGGTTAGGTAGGATATTTTTCGATAAATCTAAATTCTGATCTCTTTGAAAAATACAACATCTGCATAACACACATCTTCTACTCGGTTCTATTCTGCTCTGCTCTGCTCTATTCGGTTTTGTTCTGATTGATTTGTTATGCTCTGCTTCATTCTGTTTTGTTCAGTTTTGTTGTACTACCATTGTGGAAATCTTTGCGATACCGTAGATGTGTTCCATACTAGTTATAAAAATGTTATTAAATTCTTTGTGTTACTTTGATTTATATAATAAGATCTATTTATTTGTATCTGAGTTTAGTTATACGCGATACTTGGTAGCTCACCTTTTGTCTTACCTTAATCTGTTTAGGTAGACATTGGACTTAGGATCGGACGGTGTATGGGAGCTCGGATTGTTTTGCATTGATATAGTTGGGATTTGATCTTTTGGGGTTTGTAAATTGTTTTTGAATTTACCTTACTTTTCTTTTGATAATCTCGTCCGTATCTGTCAATTTCTAACACGAAACTACAAAACAACCTAAACTGACTAAAATGAATTTCTATTTTTCAAACTTAATATTATATACATTAAAACATTGATTATTTTTTGTTTACTTATTAAGTTGAGGAATGAAACCCCTGAATTCAGAGTAATGTATATTAGCTTATTCTAGATGAAGAGCACGTTTAACTTAGAGACGATATAGATGAGTGGATATTTTCAAGGCAGCAAAAGTACCTTATTTTCCACTACAATCGCTATTGCTCACAACCTCAGTGGAAAGCTAGAGAATGTATATTTTGAAGGTGGTCAAAGTACCTTATTTTCCACTACAATTGCCATTGCTCATAGTTTTTGGAAAAAAATCTAGTTTAAATTTGATATTTATAGTAATAAACTTTTCCCAAAAAGTACCTATGCTTTGGGTGAAACGGATCTTAGACGTTCTCGACTTTCAACCAAATGACATTCTCTGCTATTCTAATACCACGAACGGCTTCAAGTGTGGGCTCAAACAATCACGAATCAAATATAGAACTAGGAATAATCTTATTACTTTTAGTAGGAAAATAATCTCTCTCTATAGAAATTGGTAGAATTGTTAGTCCCGAAAAATAGAATTTATACTTAGAAAATAAATTCTCGCTATTTTCAGGTAGAATAACAAAATCTCAATGTTTTGTGTTTTTAGCCCTATTAGTGCAATTTATTTATAGAGAGATTGAAGAATCCTAGTTGAATTAGTAGAATACAAATAATACTTATTTGATAGAAAAACAAGTCCCCTAGTTCTACAAGGATAAAGGGGAAACAACCCTAGTATAATTTAATCCTTGTAGAATACTAGGGTTGCCGCCCCCTTAAACACATTATAAAGGGTTTTGGGCCTGTCTTGTATTAGGTCCAATTATACGTCCTTCCTGGACTTTTAACCCAACACTTTATAATTTCATCCTACCTAATACATGTTTTTCTATTGCCAAAAATAAATATTATTTATTAAGTTAATTAATTTTCTAATTAAATAATTTTTTCAATCCAATTCTAAAGATTGGGTTAATGCGATGATAGGGGTTTTAATTAGAAAGAGATTTCAATTAAGCAACCTAGAGTCAGTTGCTCTTACTTTCGAAAGAGATATTAACATAATTTAAGAATTTCTACGGATCAAGACACAAGTGAATAAATCGTTTAATTCAGATTCAGAATAATAAGTGAAGTTTAGGTGTATTCTTTCCTAGGTATTGTCTTTCTCTTTGGTTATTTTCGATTATTTCCTATTTCATTTTCTGTTGCGTTCTTAGTTAAATTAGATTAGTAAATTTAGATTAAAAACAAGCATCCCAGTTCATCGGCTAAATAATAGAAAAACGATAATTACTAGTACTTTTAGTTCTTGTGGATACGATATTCTCTACTTACAATAGCTATACTATTATTCGATAGGTGCGCTTGCCTTTGTCGTAATTATAGTTAGTTTAGTGACCATCAAGTTTTTGGCGTCGTTGTCGGGGACTAAAATATTAGGAACACTTGATTTTTATTAATTTAACCATTTAGTTTTATTGCATTTTATTTTTATTTTTAGTTTATTTTTTTCTAATTTTTCTTTTATTTGCTTTTGGTAGGTTCCTTTAGTTTATGACTAGAAGAAACCCGTCGGGACCATTACTATTTGATAGTGAGATTGAAAGTACAACTCGCAGAAACAGTAGAGAAGCAAGGCAGAGTCGACAGGGTATAGTAGACGAGTAAGAGGATGTTATTTTTATTACTGAGGAGATGGGTGATAATCAGAATAATTAGAATAATCAACTACCTCCTGCAGTTGCTGCAAATCCAGATCCTGCTCCTCGTACTATGTACGATTATGCCAAGCCCACTCTAACTGAGGCTGAATCGAGTATTGTGAGACCTACCATTGCTACGAATAATTTTGAACTGAAGCTGAACACTATTCAGATGGTACAACAATTTGTTCAGTTCGATGGTTTGCAAGACGAATATCCAAGTACTCATTTGGCTAATTTTCTGGAAGTCTGTAACACTTTTAAGATAAACGACGTTTCTGACGACGCCATTCACCTACGGTTGTTTCCTTTTTCATTGAGGAATAAAGCTAAATTGTGATTTAATTCTTTACCACGAGGTTCTATCACTACTTGGGAGCAAATGATCGAGAAATTTCTACTGAAGTATTTTTCACCAGCTAAGACAGCCAAGTTAAGGAATGATATATCTTCCTTCGTTTAGATCAACTTAAAGACCCTATATGATGCATGGGAGAGGTATAATGACTTATTGAGACGGTGCCCTCACCATTGGTTACCTCTATGGCTACAAGTTCAAACCTTCTACAATAGTTTGAACCCCTCAACTAGGCAGTTGATCGATGCAGCAGTCGGTGGTACTCTGAATAATAAAACACCTAAAGTGGCTTATGAGTTTATAGAGGAGATATCACTGAATAATTATTAGTGGCAAGTGATGAGGACGAAGCTGATGAAAGCAGCCAGTGTTTTTAACTTAGATGCGGTCACCATGTTATCGAATCAGAAAGAACTTTTAAATAAAAAAATTGATGGTTTATGTGTTTCTACGCAAGTATATCTGGTGATGCACTGCGATATGAATGGATGAGGAATGAACAATCCAGAATATTTACCCTACAGTCCTAGCACAGAGAACAAACAAATCAACTATATGGGCAATAATTTTAGGCCTTAGAATAACTCTTATTGTAACACCTATAATGTAGGTTGGAGGAACCATACCAATTTTTCTTGAAGTGGTCAAGGAAACCAAATACCACAACCCCCTCTAGGCTTTCAACAGCCTTACCAACAAGAGAAAAAGCTGAAGCTTGAGGAGATTTTGACGAAGTTTATTTTGCTGACAGAAACCTGCTTCCAAAACACCGAAATAGCACTTAAAAATCAACAAGTGTCGATTTAAGGGCTCGAGAACCAAATCGGTCAACTTGTGAAGTTAATTTCAGAATGACCACAAGGTAGTTTTCCTAGCAATACCAAAACTAACCCAAGAGAGCAACTTCATGCAATTACTGTGCTAGATGAACAAGGATTAGTTGAATCTAAACCAGAACCAAGGCAAGAAATTATGGTAAGTAACGGTAAGGTCAAGGTAAGCCAGAATGAACAAAAATCGGTTAGTAAAGATTATAAACCTCGAATGCCATATCATAAGGTGATGAAGAAAGACCACACTAACGAACAATTTGGTAAATTTCTTAAACTTCTAAAAAAGTTGCATAGTAACTTACCAATTATTGAAGCTCTTTCACAAATGCCCAATTCCGTTAAATTTTTAAAAGAGTTTTTGGCAAACAAACGGAAGTTAGATGATTCGTCGCATGTGGAGCTAAATGCGGTGTGCTCAGCCATTATGCAAAATAAACTACCCAACAAATTTAAAGATCCAGAGAGTTTTACTATTCCTTATTTAATTGGTAGTTTGAATATTAATAATACTTTGGCTGATTTAGAGGCTAGTACTAATGTCATGCCCTATAAAATGTTTAAACAATTAAGTCTTGGGAAACCCAAACAAACTAGGATGAGTATTCAATTATCAGATAGAACCATTAGATTTCCTAAAGGTATTGTTGAAGATGTTCTTGTAAAAATTGATAAATTCGTATTCCCAGTTGATTTTGTTGTTTTAGATATGGATGAGGATAGTGATGTACCTTTAATTCTAGGTCAGCCCTTTTTAGCAACTGTTAGAACTATTATTGATGTTGGTACAGGTGAATTACTACTTCGTGTAGGTGATGACACAGTTACACTCTAAGCTCGTGATTCTGTTAAGACATCTAGTGATCGAGATGAGTTTACAAGTTCTGCTAATATGAGTAACCATGTGGCTCAACCTTCTTTGTAGTAAACACTTCGAAAAAATATGATGGAGATACATTCCAGTCCATACGATAGAAACAGAATGACTCATAAAGAACGAATACTATAGATCGATGAACTAGACGAATGGTGGACATAGGTCAAGAAGAAACTGAGAATACACGATGTAGAACCAAAACAACGCCATGACAAACATATGGATGGAAAAAACCAATTTAAGGTTGGGGACAAGGTACTGCTAGATAAAACAGATCCTCAAATTGCCACTTTGGAGCTTGATGCAAACGGATCAAATCCCTTTACGGTACTGAATGTCTTCCATATGGTACAGTCGAGGTAACTCATTCTGAATTTGGCACATTTAAGGTAAATAGTACTCTACTTAAACCTTATGTTGATAATAGAACTGATAACGAGAAAGAGGAGTTTCGACTCCGTGAACCACCGTGACCGTGTGAATACAAGGTAAGTCGACCTTAGACTTTAAATAAGCGCTTCTCGGGAGGCAACTCGAATGTTAACACTGTTAATTTTCTTAATTTTATTTCATGATATTTTTAAAATTAATTAATTTTCAAAAAAAATGTGTTTTTGACCCACACGGCTTAGACACACGGGCGTATCCCAGGCTGTGTGCACAAAAAGGGGTTTGATAGTTAGTTACACGGCCTGACGACATGGCCATATAACACATATAGCTTGGACACATGGGCATGTCCTTGGTCGTGTGGATCCTAGGACTTAATTTTTCCTAAATTTGACTGTTACACAGCCTAACATAGTCCACATACGGGCGTGTCCTAGGCCGTGTGAAACTTGGAGCTAATTTTATCATTTTAAAATCAAGTTAGAGAGTTACACAGCCAAGCCACACGGGCATGCAGGAGTGCATACAAGTGTGGGAGAAACGAAGAAGGTCACACACAGCCAGACAACACGGCCATGTGAAGACTGGGCCTATTTTTTTAAAAAATAATACGGGCTTGAAAACACCTTACACGGGCGTGTGACACGGCTGTGTGGCCCAACACGGGCCTCACACGACCGTGTCCCACTTTTTAATCCTCAAACCCTAACTTTTCCTCCTTCACTTTTGTCTTCTTCCCCAACTTCACCAACCCTAGTCGCCGCTGCTCCCCTACCTCCACACTCCGGCCACCATCGTCGCCCCCTCTCACCTCCTTATCTCTATCTTTCCTCCCTCTTTCTTCCTTTCTCTTCCACCATCGACAACCCACACCACTCCCCCTCTCTTCTCCCTTCTCCCTCACCCAAGCTATCCACTCTGCTCACCCCCACGACCAACCACCCTCACGCCCTCCTCTCTATTCTCCCCCACCCTGAACCACCATTGCCCCGCTGTCGTCTCCTCGCCAGTCACCACCACCATCTCACCGTTGGTCAACCACTGTTTGTTCATTCATTCTTTTTATTTTATTTTATTTTTATTTATTTGATTATTTGTTTATCATTTATTTTATTTTATTCCTTTATTCTTCTTCTTATTATTTATTTGTTTTATTTTGCTTTGGTTTTAAATTTTATTTATTATTTTGTTGTATTGTTTCTCATATTTTTCTTATTCCATTTGGTTTTGTTTTGTTTATGCATATTATTTTTAGTCTAGCAAAGTTTTGTTTTAGTAGCTATTTTTAGTTTAGTTTGATTTTTACAGGCCTCTTATTATTTTTAGTACAATTATTCTTGATTGGTTAAAACTACGTCATTTATCTTTTGGTATTCCTAAATTTTAATTCTTGTTCATAGTCTGTTCACTATCGATTTCCTTAATTCGTTTCGTTATTGCTATTACCTTCGATTTTGGCATAAGATATTGGTTTGCTTCTATTATGTTCGGTTCGTCCATTTGCTTCATTTTGTTTAAATCCTTGATTGTTTGATTTTCTTGTAGATTTATCATTATGAACACTCACAGCAAGTCCAAGGTCCCCATCCCCGCTTTAAAAAAGCGAAAGACTCCTTGCCCGACCTTCTCCTCGAGCACCTCTGTCGAGGCCTGCCGCCCTTATCTTCGATTTTCAGCAGGTTCCTAGGAGGAATTATTTTATCTACTTTGATTACGACCACTTGACTTAGGTCAATATATTGATTGGGTCACTTTGGAACAGGTTCAGTTAGTTGATCTTGTTCGAGCCTTCATTACCACAGCGCCATTGGACCAATTTTTCTTTATCATCAAGCCCACCTACATGGAGCTAACTTTGGAGTTTTGCTTGACATTTACTTTCCAGCATGCGATGACGAATCATGACGAGCCGGGGACCATCACCTTTAGACTTGGTGGCTTAGTGCGCCATATGAGTGCCCCTGAGTTCAGCGTTGCTTTGGGACTATACACTGAGGAGTTTATAAGTGTCGAGAACTTCTTCCGCCTACATCGGCACATCCACTACTCGCCAGCTAGTTGTTCGACAAATCTTACGGCGAGTATGACACCTTATGACGCGAGTCGCTCAAAGGCAACTTCTCTCCTTCCGGCTTCACGATATATTCATGCCCTTTTAACTCATACTTTGACTGGTAGGAGTGAGCATCGGAGTCATCAGTACTACCGATGCGTATTTTTTATGGAGCATGGCCACCAGGCATGTTTTTTATTTTGTTTACTTCATTGCTCTCGCTTTCCACCATCAAACAGATCGCAACAGGAAGGGTCCTATCTATTTAGGCCTTTATGTGACTCAACTAGCTTGACACTTCGGTCTCCTCGACACACTGGAGCATTCATCTACGCTTACACTCGCCTTCCAGATGTCCCCACAGGGAATATCTAGCATGACCCATATGAGGATGATCGAGCGACTTCATGGAGTAGATCCTACTCAGCACCGATTATTTTATTCTAACTCTCAGAATGAACCCAAGGACTTCACTGATGATGTTCCTTTGCACCACGAGGACCCACCGCATCATCCACTTTCGAGTCACCGTCCTGTTTCTTCTGCTGCTACTTCGTTTTTATCTTTTGAACTATATTTTTATTTTTATGGTTATTTCTAATTGAGTTATAATCCCTTAATCTTCTTCACTATTTGTGTTTATTTTCTTATTAGTTTGCTCGAAATCATGCACTACATCTAGATTTGTCTACAATTCAGCTTTTCACTATTCTAAAGATTTCATCTAATATTCAAGGCAGTTTCAGTTTTCTCCCTCTCTTATGCTATTCTGTTTATACTGTGATTATATATGTTTGTGCATTGAGGACAATGTACATCTTAAGTGTGGGGAGGTTATTTATATAATTATTAGAAAATTCCTGAATTATGTCTTGTGTTTAAGTAATTTTCTCATACTTCTATTAGAATCAATTTTTATCAATTTGTGATTTTTGTTGATGTGTTTTTAGATTAATTTGCCGATAATTGTGTATTGGTTGATTTAAAATTTAAGACATGAGAGAATCAAACATGATAAATTTATTTTTGAAATAAAGAATTTTAATTTGTTTCCCTGAATTGAGATGTTACATTAAAGTTTTAAATTTACAAGTTTGACATCAAAAACCATAATTTTTTGTGAGATTTTGACCCTTTAGAGCATACATTTTTCTTGTTCATTTTATTATTGGTTATGAGTGTGTCAAATTAATTTGTTATTCTAGAACTTGCGTCGATTATACATGTCGAGACCACACATTTTATTTATTATATTGAGATGATAAAGGCACTTAAGTTTTAACCCACTTATCCCATAAGAAGCCTACCTACGTAATTAACCCATAGTGAACCCCATTGACCCTAACACACCGTTACTTGATTTACCTATCAATGTTAACCCACAACTCAATTTTTTGCTTGTTGAGAATTTTTCTCATTTTATTGACTCCCTTTTTATCGAGATTTGACTTGGTTAATTGTCTAATTAAGCCCTTTTGTTTAATTTGCTAAATTATTTCTTATTATAAAAAAAAGAAAGGAAAAAAGGGAGTATAAAAAAATACATATATATATATTGATTATTATTTAGTTCTATGTTAATTGAGTTTGAACAGTTAAATTCATATTTTGAGAAGAAGCTCGTGTTATTCTTGAACAGTTTTCGATTGATGTAATTGTTTTTAATTCAGCATTTGTTTATTTTTCTAGTTTGGTAATTTATCAATTTAATCTTGATTTTAACCATCTTTTTCAACATTTCTCCACACCTTTAACCTAAGCCTCATTATAACCTCTTAAAGACCTTTTGATTTGTGTATCATCTCATTTCATAGTGGTGGAGATTTGATTTTCATGCAAACCTATGATAATGACTTTTCATGTTTGACTATTGAGTGCTTATTCTTGAACCTTAAACACTTTGAGTAATTTGAGTGAATCTTTAGTGAGGATGCTGATTCTTGTCGATTTTGAATTAAAGGTAATTAATTAGATAAGGGGAAATACCTATGTTTTCATGCTTTAAAAATGTTCGACTTGGATCGTTTAAATCTTTAGTGCTCTTTTAGTTGAATTATCAAGGTATGATTATTTGTAAATTATGACGAAACATCATTGATAAGAATTATGAGTTGAGAATGATTAATTTTAATTGTAAGTTGAGGATTTTGCTTAAAGACAAGCAAACGCTTAAGTGTGGGGATACTTGATAAGCTGTAAAAGTAACATATTTCAATCCCATTCTTAATGCATTTTTGGATGATTAATGATGTAAATTAGTGAATTTGATGCTCCTAATATTTTAAACTCATGTTTCTATACTTACGAGAGCATTTGAGAGAGAAAAGAGTGACAAACGAGCCAAAATCGAACGAATAGAGCTATTTCCAGGATCCACATGGCCTGGGCATTTCCACACAGGCTGGCCACACGCCCATGTGCCACCCCGTGTCGGTATCGCACCCTATTTCCCAAACACGCGGAAAACCCAGTTTCCTAAATATTAATTAGAAGAAGATCTAAGAGAGCACACAGAGAAGATTGAAGAAATTACTCGAAGAACACCATCGGAGCCAACTTACAAACGGATCTCCTTCAAGATTGAATATCTGTTTTTAACTTCTTTCGAAATTTTATTGAATTTCTTATGTCTTGTGGTTTTTCTGTCTTTGAGATGTTTTCATTTCAGATTATGAACTAAATTCCCTAAATACCTAGGGAAGATGAAACCTATGATGAATCTTATTATTTAATTTCTGAATTACATGATAAATACTTGATTCTTGTTCTCAATTATGTAAGCTTAATTCATGTTTTAATATTATCAGGATATTAATTCATGTTTAATGTGCTTATTACAGTGGAGCAAAAGTCCCTGTTTAAGAGTAGATCTATCATAATTGAGTGAAGTTGCATGCAATCCTAGAATTAGGATGACATAAATCTACCGGATTAGATTCAAATCTAATAAGGGAATCCATAGATCGAATTAATGCAACGATAGAGGTTTTAATTAGAAAGAGATTTCAATTAATCAACTTAGAGTTAGTTGTTCTTACTCTCAAAAGAGATATTAACATAATTTAGGGATTTCTACGGATCAGGACACAAGTGAATAAATCATTTAATTCAGATTCTTTTTTTTTCAGAATAATAAGTGAAGTCTAGGTGGCTTATTTCCTGGGTATTGTCTTTCTCTTTGGTTTTCTTCGATTATTTCCTATTTCATTTTCTGTTGCGTTCTTAGTTAAATTAGATTAGTAAATTTAGATTAAAAACAATCATCTCAATTTATCACCTAAATAATAGAAAAACGGTAATTACTAGTACTTTTAGTCCTCATGGATACGATATTCCCTACTCACTGTAGCTATACTATTGTTCGATAGGTGTGCTTGTCTTTG
The DNA here is from genome assembly GCF_025698545.1 of Gossypium raimondii. Lineage (NCBI taxonomy): Eukaryota > Viridiplantae > Streptophyta > Magnoliopsida > Malvales > Malvaceae > Gossypium > Gossypium raimondii. The sequence goes on along the minus strand of NC_068568.1, from coordinate 39,496,194 downwards.
TCATAATTATAGTTAGTTTAGTAACCATCAATAACAAGGATGAATTCCCGTCTTAACCAACAAATTAAACTAGAAGGAGAATTCAGACCCCGTACAGAATCGGTGTAACGTAACATAATAAAAAGAAAGGTCATTTGAAAATAAGAAACCAAAATGAAGAAACTAAAGAACAAAAAAAGAATGACAGAAAAACGTCGCAGAAAAAGAAAGAACAAAATGAAAATAAAACACACTGCAGGTTTCTGGAGGTTTTAAAGAACAAACATTCCCTATTACTTTCGTCGGGATTTGAACACTAGACCAAGGATTATATAAAAGCTTAACCATTGAACCAGCAGGCTCATTCTTGACATCAATTGGCTGAATTTAACTTATAAACAAAACATTCAAACGTAAGGGTTTAAGCAAAATAAAATTTTTTTCCAAAAACAGGATTCGAAACCAGAACCTCACAAACATACCCAGAACACTTGACCATTGAACCAAACCAATTTACTTGTAAAAAATTTCCAAGATCTAAACTCATAATCGAGGGATGACCACTCTTGGTTTCAAAACACAATTTCTTCTAAGCCGATTTTTGGGATGTTACATGAAAAGGAAGGATTTGGAAAGTTTTTTTTATTGTTTTGCTTAATGAATTGAAAACTTTAGCTTGGGTGAGAAAAAAAAAGCAAATGAGGGAGGGAGTATTTATAAGCATGGTTAAAAACATTTTTTAAAAGAAGTCAATGCCCATGGACGCCGTGTTGGGAAATTTGCCCATATTGTAGTAAATATGTAGTTGTTTTCTATGTATTTGAACAACGAATAAATAGATAAAGTTAATTTCACATTTTACTAGTATATCTTTTGTATCTTTGTCTTTCATATTTTTCATGCATAGCAAAATTGTGACAAGAAAATATTTGTTTATTGATTATCTAAGTTCAAACTAATGATAAGTGGCATTGTAAGAACATTTATATTGCGAGAAAGACAACTTACTTTAGTAGATAATCTAAATGAGTCCGTAATCCAGTAAAAGAATCAAAGTGAGCATTTGATTCAAATACTTAGAAAAATTATTATGTCACCTACAATTCCAATTAAGGAGCTGGCTAGTCTTGGCTATCGGAGCAGTTGACTCTACAGGTAAAGATATAGATGTACTCATTGGAAGAATGATACATTGGATTGGACCCAAGTTAAATTAATTCTAAATTCGTTTGTGAATTTATTCGCTTGTGACATTCATAGTGTGACTTACATAAATCTGAGTTGGTCACTGACCATGTGTATGTAACTCATATGCTTTGATACAAGTGGAGGCTTATGCTCTAAAGATGATCGAGCTGGTAGTTGGTATGTTGGGTAAATGACTTGTGTATAGCATGGCTTTACTAGCAGCAATAGATTTCATAACTCGATTAAAGATTTAACGAAATTATCTCATTGGCATTGTGTGGATTGATAAATATGGAACATGGCCACGGGTTGCTTGTTCTTTAATGATCAATTTATCACATTTGTTAGTTGATAGTGATCATATTAATCATTAAGAAGAAACAATGGTGAAAATGAGATACAATAGGATTGTATTGAGTGAACGGATTTAACTCAAAGGAATCAAGGATATCATATGAAGGTAACACATACATGACGAGGTCATTGGACAAAGCAATTGAGTAGATTACTTTCGTAAAGAGTATACAATAAAAAGTTTTCAACCATGGTACTTCTTGTGGACTGACTCCATGATTAAGTAAATTGCGAATTATCGGAATGATGCTTCTGTACATAATTGCAATTACTTGAGCCTAATTGTATATGTCCGATTGGTCCCTCCCGCTAACTTAACAAACGCTCGATCGAGCTGCGTTTGAATCAGAAAAAAATTTTACGACTTAAGAAATAATTTAATTGAGTCGATTTATTCGATGTAGAATTAAGTTAGGCGGTCATGAGAATTTATTCAACTAGTGAATTTGATTAAAGAATTTTCTTTAAAAATTAATTTGGAAAATCTCAGTGATTTTTGGGGAAATTAATTTTTATCAAGTAAAATTAAATTAATCAAATTAATTAAAATAAATATGATATTTTGAAAATTAATTTTCAAGTCAGACAATTTGCTCAATAGGTAATTAAACTTGAAATTTGGACCCGATAACCAAAATTTGAGACTGAGACCTAAAAGTGGTAGAATCGAGCCCGATGTATGAAGCTAGACCATACTAGTCATACCGATGTATGGTGCACTGGCCATGACAGCACGCTGTTCGAATAGCCTGCTAGGGGTCTCGGCCAACCCCATCAGTAGTATCGGGCCAAGCCTGCAAATGCTTAGCCAAGGGATGTTGCACCTCGTGCTGCATAGGCAAGCACCTTTTGATTGAGAAAAAAGGGAGGCTGGGCGTAGGGCCAACCCTTCCCCAGCCACAACACTAGCGACTTCAAGAGGAGGTGTCGTGTAACAACTCGGTATAGTGGTGTCGAAAAGTATGATTTCGGGTTTCATTGTAATGAACTAAGTCTGTAAATAATTAATAAAAATATTTACGGAATTATGGTATAAATGAATTGAATCGAGGATAAGAAATTTAGTTGATTTGAGTATTTACTCTAGTCCAAGGATTAAATTATAAATTTAGATCGCTATAAATTTTAATTTGAAAATAGTTAAAGGGACTAAAATTGCTAATAGCCCAAAAATTTTGGATGGTAATACAAATGCCAAATTTGTGGCTAAAAAAACGTGGCTGATATGTGTTATTATTTATTATAAAATAATAATAATAAAATTAAAATAGTTTAAGTGGAATGAGAGAGAAGATGTCTTCTCCATTCTTCCACGTGAGAAAAAAAAAGAGAGAAAAGAAACATAATAGATTTGCTTAGGGTTTTCAACCTTTAACCCGCATGGTAAGTATGACCATAAGTGAACTTATCATTTATTTTTCCTTTTAATTTCATTGTTAAGTAAGTTGGCAAAATGAAAGAAGTTACACATGAGTCGCTGACTAGAAATACAATATTGAGATTGATTATTGTGATAAAGAATTAAAATTTTATAAAAATTTGAAACATTATGATTTATTAAAGTTGTGCATTTGGCTTGAACATGAGATGAATCATGCCATGTTTTATATGAAATGACATTTAACGGAAGAGTTGTTGTTGAGATCAATAGAATGGAAATTGAAGTAAGAATAAAATTAGACTATGGGTTGTTGTAGTAATTGTTGGGAAAAGTTGAGAATAATTAATGAGTTATAGAATCAAATAAAAATAATAATAAGAATTGCTTCGACTATAAGTCGATGAGCACTAGGCGTATTTTCCTTCGAACTCCCTAATTGTGGCTTTCACAATTACTACTTCAGCTGAGTCGATGAGTGCAAGGTGCGAATTGTTTATGTTGGATGTATCAATATAAAATTACTTTGACTGTAGGTTGATGAGCACCGGGTGCACTAACCATCAGACATACCGACGAGTGTTGGGCACAATTATTGCTTTGGATTAACCGATGAGCGTTGGGCACAATTTGTTTAGTTTGAGACGTATTAATGAGGCAATGAGTGTCGAATTATAGTATTAATAGGACTGTAAATTAGTCTGGATCCGGGCTATGTATTAGCGAACAATCAATATTGAACAGGAAGAATGGTTAGATTCAAATTGTTAATGTAATGCAATATGAAAAATTGAGACAAAATCGAATAAGGTTGCGTACGCCATTAGCAAAAAGTGTTAATAAGTTCGTTAAAATAGATTGGTTAGTTATAATATCGCATTTGGTTTGTTTGGGATACATGTGTATATTAATGTATTGGATAAACTTTGATATGAAACATACTTGAATTAATCTAAGGAAGAAATAAATCAACTGAGTCCAATTATTTAAATTTCATGCTATATTGAGTAAGTTATAGTAATACCACTTGAAATTAATACTCATCGAATGGTCTTATTTTCATATGCAGGCTAGGTGTATTTTGAGATTTTCTACTCAGAGATGTCAGCATCCAACCGACAAATCCTAAACTCAACAAAGTTCGTATATTTTGTTTTGTTTCAAGTTGGCATGTACTTGGTTTTTAGGAAAGTCATTTGGCTATAGATATGTATTTGTGACATAAAAAAATATTAACTTTTGGTTGTTATAATCATAATATTATTAGTTAATTAAATGGTTTTAATGTGATATACTTAGTTTGTGGTATGTTTCGGAATATCGAAGTGTTTGGAATTGATTTGGGAGATGATTTGAATATGAATATATTGTGAAATCTAAATTTTGTAGGGGGTTTTACGAAAAATAAGCAGAAATGCTGTCGAAATTTTTTAAAAAATGATTTTACCACTACACTGCCATTTCAATAAAGTGAAATAGTAAAATAGCTTGTTTCAGCATTTGAATGTGGCATTTTATATTCAGATCTTCTAACTAGGTCGAATATAATGTGTCACGCGTCAAGCCGGCTAGACCCATTTAGAAAAAAGGCGACAATTCGAGGTGCCAAGAGGAAGTTGCATCGACGATGGTACCATCGGGCGTGGCGACTTTGACGACGGGCATCAAATGGTCGGCAGTAGTGGTTTTTCAGCGATAGAACAGTAGAAAAATTATATTCCTAGTGGGTCTCTACCGGGTAAATTGATTTCAAATTAACTTTTCCAAAAATAATATTATTTTAACAAATTTAACATTAAATTTAATTTAATATTTATCTTGATAATATTTTCTTAATTTAATATTAATGTGAGATATTAAATGTGATTTAATATTTATCTTGATAGTATTTTATTAATTTAATATTATGTGAATAATTTCAATCCTAGTTGAACTCTCTCTAAACACTCCCTATATAAAGAGAGTCTAGGTCATTATTCTTACACACTTGAATTTAAGAAAAGTTGTAGAGAGAAAAATCTCTGAAAAAATTATTCCAAAAAATTTCTGAAGATATTTTTATTATTTACAACTTGACCCTAGAAGTTTAGAGAAACTTTGAAATTACAAAATTGCCCCACTAGTAATTTTATGAAAAAAATTTCTGATTCGAAGCGAGCCCAAACTCAGCAGACATGAGCTTGAGGACAGCGGAGAAGACCACTTGGTCGAAACATTCATCCTAGACGAATAAAAAAAGTTTGAATTTTGATTAAGTGTTTATCACTTTAGATAACACAACCAAATTCTTATTTTGGAAAATAAATTTAAAACTCTAGTTTTCCCTTAAACCTATTTTCCACTGCATTTTCCAAACTCAATCTTCCAACACTCCAACATTAATTTATGAAGGTTAGGCTTAGGTAAACGGTTAAAAATCAATAATAACTAAGGTTGACATCCACCAATGTCAATCTCTTATTAAGATATTTATTAAAGTTGGGTTTACAATAAATGGTGAAATTTTAAATACGTAAGAACTCGAAACATAAGCAATTATTAGGATTAGGTTTACAATAAATTGTAAAAAATTAAATAAGTACAAACTCGACATCCATAGGTGTAAAGCTTAGTATAATGCATTTATTAGGGATGGGTTTAGTAAACAATGAAAATATTTAATACAAAGAAACTTGACAATCATCGGTGTCAAGGTCCTTTTGTATATATATCAAGGTTTAACTCCCAATTGTAAAAATTAATTGCATATAAATCACATATAAAGAATAACTCAACACCCATGAGTGTTGATATTACTAGATGCTAGTTACAATTAAAAGATCTAGAGGTCCTTACTAAATACACTAAACTAAGGATCTGAGGAGTTGAGATTATTTACTCGTTGCATAATTAGTACTTTTTTTTATGGAACGTTGCATAATTAGTACTATGATTCAATTGGGGTGATGAAAATTTTGTGGCACTAATTTTAGAAAAAAATCAATATCTATGGGTATTGAGGTAGTTCTAAAAAATGTATTCTAGAAAATAAGTTTAAAGGATACTTACAACTAGAAAAAAAATCATTATATTCTAGTTAAAAAATCAAATATAAATATAAAATGTGAGAAATAAATGTGTATGTGTGTGTGCGAGAGAAAAATATTTTTCTAAAAAATAAGTTTGAAGGGTAAATATGTGTGTGTGTAACATCTTACACAAGACCTAGAATTCCATCGGATGCAAGATGTCACATCTATTGCCAAAATAACTCAAATAAACAATAAAATGACCATTGAAGCTAAAAACAAGTCAAGTGCGGAAAATATATTTAAAAGATATTAGAAGTGTTAAATGCACATAAATAAACTCAAACGGGCCAACATACAACAATCTAGGGTTATAGATCGCCAAACACGAAGCTAGTCTAAAGATAGTGAAGCCATATCTTGTGGTATGCCTCCCCTATTTTTGAATTTTAGCTTCAAATTTTCATGTCTCAAGACAATGCAACCATGTCTCGAAACTTGACCCATATGTCTTGAGACAATTTACCATGTGTCGAAACCTTGGACTAAATTTTTGGTATTTTAGCTTCGATGTTTTATGTCCCAAGACAATAATGCCATGTCTCGAAATTTTGTGCCCTATGTCTTGAGACATGTACCCAGAAATGTATGAATCACATGAAAAAAAAAACTCTTTCAAGAAAAAAAACCACGGGCAAAGGAGAAGAAAATTTACTATGTCGAATTCGAATGATATAAGAGAAGAGACGATTGCATCTATTTATAGGTTTAAAAACCTTATTCTAATCAAAGTGAAATAGAAGTAATGTAGTAAGATTAAAAAACCTTATTCTAATCAACATCAAATAGAGGAAGTAAACTTTTATATGGATTTTACTTATGCAGCCTATACCGTACCGCTAGGCCCAGAGGTCTCCGCACCCCTAGTTACAACCCTAGTCCAATATTTTGCTTATTATGGATCTAAGATGGACTGTAACCTTTGCCCTCATAGATCCCCTTTCTTGCCTATTGTATTTTATTTTAACATGAATTTGGGTTACACAATTTCTAACATAAACCATACATTCAACTTAGGAAATTGCATCATAAATCCAAATCAAAAGTATTTCAAAGTCCCAAAATAAGCCAAAACTTTCCAAATATTTTGCTTATGCAGCCTATACCGTACCGCAAGGCCCAGAGGTCCCCGCACCCCTAGTTACAACCCTAGTCCAATATTTTGCTTATTATGGATCTACGATGGACTGCAACCTTTGCCCTCATAGATCCCCTATCTTGCCTATTGTATTTTATTTTAACAGGAATTTGGGTTACACAATTTCTAACATAAACCATACATTAAACTTAGGAAATTGCATCACAAATCCAAATCAAAAGTATTTCAAAGTCCCAAAATAAGCCAAAACTTGCCAAATATACTCAACATACCAAATCCTTATGAAAATATACTCAAGACAAAAGAGCTCGCCCAGTGACCTAGGTACATGCCCAAAACTAAGTTCAAAATCGATGAATTACAAAGATTAACAAGTGTGTACCTGAGACTTGAGGCCTTAGATGTTGTGAAATATCGAATCAAGACTTGTACACACTTCCAATACCTGCACATAGAACAAACAATCCACACACAGAGGTTTTAAATATCATCGGTGTTAACAAAAAGTTAATCCTATAATATAAAACCATTAAGCAATAAAGCATGCTAACACATCAAAAGATCATCAATTAAACATGTTTCATATAAAAAAAATGTAGAATTAAATTAGGTTCCTTATCACATTTCTAGTAACATAATTTAAGTTGCATAACATATCCAAGCCATACTAATTTTTAAAGAAGGAAAAAGAAAATGTTCAATAGATCTCAAAGATTGATTATGAAAATGCAAGGAAACTTGAGAGAAATTTTTAAAGATTTTGGAAAATGACTCAAATCGTTGCCTCCAACTAATTTTTCAAATTGTTAAATTTGCTAAGATGGGTTTGTGAAAATAACCATTTAAGGATCTCTCCTAACTTAAACTTTATTTCCTAGCTTTCACACATTAACGCCAATAATTTAGCTATTTTTACAATCTAGTCCCTAAGCCTTAAAGTCTAGATTCTCAATTCTAACATTACAACACGCCTAATTAATGAATAATTGCTCTTTAATGAACTATTAATTCACTATTGTGCTCATTCTTGAAAACCTCTTTATTTAACTTCTTAGAACGACACGGCTTAAGAAATTTGACCTAAATTGAACTTTCAAAAATAAAGGTGTTACACACACACATATACAGAGAGAGACAAAGTGTGTTGGTAAAAATTGACTGTGGCAATGATATAGACGAGAAAATCAAAAGGGTTATTTTTATAATTATTTTAAGGCGAGATGGAATGAGTTTTTTCTAAACCTTGAATTAAGTTACATCAATTACATCATAATGTCATATCCATTTTCACTTCCAAGAAAATTGACCCAATTGAATTGATTGAAAACTTGTTCTTTTTAAAATTTTTTGATCCCTATATAGACATTATATTAATAATTTTATTATATCTATTTTATTTTATTACAATCACATAAAAATTATAATATACTGATAAATTATTTTTTATGCCAATTAATAATAAATTGCGAAAGGTATTTTTATGAGTTTAAAAATTTGTCCCAAAATAATGTACATTAAGAAGTTATGTAAATTTCATTTTAATTTATAAAGTTTTGAATAATATAAATAAATGAAATCAGTAAAATCATCTCCATGCTCCCGCCTTTCGACCGACATTGCTGTTAATTTCAGTAGGTTAAGACGTGGCCCCACCGCACACTTTTTTTGTTTTTATCATTAAATAAATTATTATGTTTTTTTTTATAATTCCTTGTTTGGCGGGAAATTTACTGAACCCAATTTGATACCTGGCGTCAAGTCCGAGATGTTAACGAGCCGTTATAACGTACCTGAAAGTATTCTCAATGCATTCATGCGATTTGCCGTTTAGGAGTAAACGGTGATCACGGTGGAAAACGGCAGCCGTTTAAATAGGCGGGGATAAGCCGATAAGGTATAAAGAAGTGGGATTCTGAATTTGTGCAGCTGCCACGTCATCGAAGATTCAGATTCCATGATATTTGTACGGTACAGATTATGATCTTATCACCAACGAGTTCATGGGGATTCCGTGACACATAAATTAAATTAAAAATTTTATTACATGTACATATGTAATATATACGAAATCATAATAATAAAATTATTTAAAATATGAATAAAAGAGATTTAAATATGTAAATACATCATATTAAATGCACTTCATTTGTTTATTATAGTATTGACAACCCATTTGACAATCAGTATATACTTCATGTTAATTTTTTAAAATTTTAATTTTTTAAATTTTTATAATTTTTAAATATTTGATGACATGACATATAAAACAAATATTGTCATGTTAGCATGAAGACACATGAATTACATTGAGTGTTGCCACTGTTTCAAATTTCATTAAAAACAATTTGACTATTTTAAAATACTAATCATCAAATTTAGTTCAAAAATGTAAACATTGAAGGTTGAATTTGTATTTATACTTAATTAAAATCCATTTTAGAACCTATTTTATTTGGTTTACTAAACACATGATAATTAATGAATTCTATTATTCATCGAAAGATAAGTTTTAGATATGTTATTATTTGCAATATTTTTATCATTGATAAATATTTGTAATAATATTTTAATTGGTAATTTTGAAATTACCACTTTAATTGATTATAAAAATATTTTAAATTATTTTATTAAATCATGTTTATTTTAATATTTTCTTTTATCATTTCATTTCTCTTGCCTCTAATAGATATGTATTTTTTTTTAAATATGGCCATGTATATATGTTTTTTCTCAATCATTTGAATGTATTTTAAACAAAACTAGTATTATATTTTAAGCATATTTTAAAACAATTTTAAGTAAAATATTTTTAATAATTGGACCGATATATTTTATTAATAATGAATGAATGATGTGTCCATTTGACAAAATTTTATGGTTCCACATTGTATTGTTTCTTAATTTGCTAATATACCTTATTTGATATTAGTTGCATTCCCATGCTATCCACAAGTTTATTATATTTAATAATTATTTTTTCTTCATATATACAAGTTGATCATGTGTATTAATTAAAATATATTATATTAAATTATTAAAAATATACAAAATTTATAAAAATATTCATGAATAATATTATTAAAAAGTAAAAAATGATTAAATATTTATTTTTATAATAATGATAGTTTAAATTATAACGAATATAAATTAAGATAAAAATTTTAATATTGAAAATAAACTTGAATGATTTGTTATTACTCCTAATTATGATTTTAGCTTTACTCTTAAAAAGAATTAGAATATAATTTAAAGATTAAAATAGAATTTTTTGTAAATTAAATCATTAAAAATTTTACATAAAAAGTTGTATAAAAATACATTCATTCAAAAGAAAAAAATACTATTGGAAACTAAATTAATAAATTAATCTTATGATTTCATTAACACCTTTAATATCTTTCTCGTTTATCTATTAAAGAAAGAAATATTTTATATATATTATATATGAAACTTAATTTTCAATAATTAAAAAAATAAATGCATAAATGAACGAGCAAAATTTAAATTTTAGGGACTTGAAGCACATATTGTATTTTCAATATTAGATATTAAAATCGAATATAAGGGCTTAAAATTAAGAAAAAAAAATTAAAATTGGATTAAGTGTGTATGTATTTATTTATTTTCGTAATCTATGATTAAATCAATTATAGTAAAGATTATTGACATATATGATTCTTGCTATATGAAGGAGTGTTCAATATTGATATATTTTTTAAGCCGTTTGCTTCTTATCTTTTGTTTTGCTTAGCGGTGGTGTTAGCCTTCGGGCTGGCTATTGCTCGCATTTTTCCTTTCTCATATCAACACTTTCTTTCTTTCTTTTTCTCATTCACTACACATGTCTTCTTTCTTTTCCATTTGCAGATCTATTTTGTGGGTATCTTTGTTGTCTTCACAAGTTGTGATGAATAGATGATAGTGCCTGTCGTTTGCTAAAACTCTACCGGCCACCAGTAGTTTTTCTTGAAAAGTGTGTGGCTCTTCGTCAACTTTTTAATTTGTTTATATTTTGGTAGTATTTCAGAATAATAAATGATTTCACATGTCTATTTGGACCCGTGTTGTCTTAAGTTTTATTTTTTTTGTGTTTGTTTTTCTATTGTTTAATTAGTCTTCAGTTTTAAAAATTTTTGTACGTTCTTGTAGCACGTTATTTTAGTCTTGCTTATGCATGTAATCATAGTTTTATAAGTGATTTTAGGGATGATTTTGTTGTCGTCCTCTCTAGTTTGGTGAATGCTTAATTCTTTTGTCGATTTTTGTTCGCTGCTTTAGACCATCAGGGGCTAATTTCCTTATTGTATTAAGTGCTTGCAATCACTCCAGATATGTCGTGCTTGAGTTGTGACAAAGCCAATTGTCAACGTTTCATAATGTTTTATTGATGCTGAGGCTAAAAACTTTATTGTGTTGATAAAGTTTGTCCTTCACCATTTACGACGAGTGTTTGCTATTATTTTCTCTCTGAATTGTATAGTTCCATTAATTGAATGAATTAATGAATTTACCTTCTAAAAAATTGATATATTTTTATAAGGAAATCAGATTGAAATAATGTTCATTTTAATCTTTACTCAATAAAGACACATGACAAATAATTAGCGTGTCAAATGACAGTTTCTTGACTGTGCTACATTAGAATATTTTGTTTAATTGTAACTTTAAATTGCTATAGTATCTATATATATGTTAGATTACAACATATTAAATTACTTAATATTAATTGTTTAAAAAGTTAAAAGGATTTACAAATAATATAAGTAAAAATATAAAACAATGTGAAAATTAATATATTTAAAATAATAATTCAAAAAGTAATATGTCAAATTAAATTATTATAAGAAATAAAATTTTATTTTAATAAAAATTAAAAATCAATCATAAATAAAAATTTTAAAATAAAATACTTAAAATGGAATTCATATATATATATATATATATATATATATCATTTAAGATAATTGATTGTAAATATAGAGAAAATATTCATATTCATTCCTAAATTAAATGAAGTATTTTATATTGATTAGGATGTGGACTTAATAATTATACTAGGAAGTGTCAAGTACTTGCCATAATTACCCAAAACATTTACTTCCTTATTCAAAATAAATTATATTACTTCAAGGTCTTTTAATCTTTATAATTTATTTTAAAAATCAATAAAAATTTTATTTGAGTTCAAATTAAAGTATTTTAATTTAATTTATTTTATTAGGTATATATTATTATCTCCATCAATTGTATATATATTAGTAATGTTGTTGATTGAGTTAATGTCACAAGTTAACTCGAAACTAATTAAAGATCAATGATAACATCATAATAAATAATTGTAATGCATTTAGTATTTTTAATATGATGTATTTACGTGTTTAAATTTTGTTTTTCTTACAATTTTTTGCATTTTAATATCGTACATATTTCATGTGTTATTATTAATTAGTTTCAAACCGTACATTTTATTATTTGGGTGAGTATTTGATACACAAAGAATGTACCTTTTTATTCCACAAATAGTCACGCGTCTCTTTTTTAAAACATTTATTTTTAATATTTTACTATATCTCTATAAAATATTTGTCAACTCCGTGATCTTGTTTGTGGACTTAAAAACTCTATCGTGAGTGTACCAAATAATTTCGCTTATTATTTATGGGTTAGTATTTGGTACATTAATAGTGTACTTTTTTATTCCACAAACAATCATAAAATATTACCACGTGTCTCTTTTTAAATATTTTACTATATCTCTATAGAACACTTGTCAATCCTGTAAATTTAAAAATTCCAATGATAGTATACTTAATATTTTCTATTATTTATTATATTTTATTTTAAACATACTTTTATATTTTAAATATGTAATTTTCACATGCATACGCGTGATAAAATTTTTAATAAAATTTATATAGAAAGAATGGATTAGATTGAATTGAATTGAATTGAATATGATGAGAATTTGTGACGATGTATAAAAGAAAATCAAGCAAATTGGATAAGATGGTTTTAAAGGGAAAACAATTATAATCATAACAAATAATGCATGAAGGGATGTCCTAATGATTATGTTTTCTTTTGAATTATGAAAAAAAAACTAGAGTGGGATACTAATCTATTTAGGTGTAGTGTGGTGATAATTCATTCCATTCTTTAATTATATATTTAGGGTTCGATTATTGTTTATGAAAATGAAGAATATTTTAAAATAAGTCAAGCTCTCGTAATGAAAGAATTAATTATTTATGTTAATAATGTTTACCTTAAGTTCGATAAAAAAATAATTGACATTACAAAAGGAATATTGGTTCACTTCTAATCTTCAGAGATAGGGCGAAAGAAATGTTTGAATAATTTTTGGAATACAAGTTAAAAATCATTATTATTAAAATCAAATCAAATTATATTTTTCATTAATTTATAATTAATTTTATTTTTATGATGTAAAAGAAATGTTTTATTTAAAATATTAAAAAAACTTAAAAGTCGTATATAAATATTGTTTTATCCAATAATGTCGAGAAACCATAGAAACAAATCTTATTTTATAAAAAAATTCAAACACAAAATTAAATATAGAATTAAAAATGTAAAAAGTTGGATGAAAATGAACCCAATTTACAGCTATATATATAGATTCCTAATCCAATCGGGCAATAAATATAGATGATAAAATCACAATAACTCCTCCAAAATCCTACTTACTCTGAAGATTGAGTCTGTGGTATTGATAAATAATTTAGGTGCATTATTGCGCACTTTCCACCTTTCGTAGCAAATACCCAAGTTAGTAGCACAATCCGGTCAAAAGCAATGGCCAATGTCCAAATTTATACCAATAGACTTTGACTTCCTACACCCTTTAAAGGGTAAAATGACTTGCGAGAGCTCAAATACATCTAATTTTAATTTTTGAATTTCAGAAGCAAATTATTGATAAACAAAATAATAATGAATGAGAGAAGCATAGGATTTTGAAAAATACAAAATCAACAAATAATATTTTCTTTTAATTCCATGTATCTCGTTATAGTTTCTGGTCATATCTCGTTATAACCTCAAATTTAATATAAATAAAATGATATGGACTTATGTCAAAACACTCTCAAATTTCCGCTTGTGTTTTGTCGATTATGAAATTTAATAATTAATAATCGACTAATATAATCATATAAATCAATCCTACAATTGAATTAATTGCTATATTTGTTTAACCATAGTTGAATTACATTGAGTTGGTGATGATTATTTTTCTGTTTCTGGTTATTTTTGTTGTTGTTGATGGTATATGATCCGTCTCTTTTAATTTTAAAAATAGATATTTATTTATTTTTTAAAATTTTATAAGACACTCATGAATACATAACCCTATTTTGTAGAGCGTAAAACTCTACAAATAAATTCCATAAAAGTAAAAAGAAAAAAAGAAATAGTTGCAAGTATTTTTCTTTAATATTTGAATATAATTGTTAATTAAGTTTAAAAATAACCAAAACAAAAGAGGACAAAAGCAGGACAAATGTGTCCGGCCACTGGACAATTCCTTTTCGGTTGTTTGCGCATCTTACATTCCAAGAAATTTTCATTTCTTTATTTTCATTGAATATTATTTAGAATTTCCATTTTTAAGGCTGACCCTGAAACCTTAATAAATGCAGTTTGTCCTCAACATTCTCTACCCCTAACCCCTGCTTTCCTTTCTTTCAAAATCCTTACTTATTAAGTCTCACCATTATTGTGAATCCTTCACCTCATCTCATCTCATCTCGCCTCACTTCCCTTTCTTTCCTTCTCTTTCCCTTTTTCCTCTGTTTTTCATTGTGTTCTTTTGGTCATGGCTAAGCAGATGGATGATGCTGAGTTTTGGCTTCCACCCAAGTTTTTAATGGATGATGACTTCTTTTTGGAGAAAGAGAAGCTTCAGAGAAGCAATATTGGCGAAAACAATCCTAAGTCGTTGGTTTCGGTTCATGGTTTCCCAACTGAGTTCCCCTACGAGTTCGACTCTTCCTCTGCTCTCGGCTCTCCTGTTGAGTCCGTTGTTGGGTCTATCGAAACTGAAAGCAGTGACGAGGATGAGTTTCTTGCTGGGCTGACTCGTCGACTCCCTCTCTCAATTACTCATAAACTCACTGTTCCTAGCTTTTCTTGGGACAAAAATGAGGTAAATAATTTTTGGGTTTTTCATGTCGAGCTTGAAGCTGTTAATCTTAATCCTCTGTTAATATTCAGAAAACTGGAGCTTTGGCGAGTTCACCCCAGTCAACTCTGAGTGGGTTCGTAAGCTGGTCAGCTTCAAGCAATGGCAGCCCAAATGGTCCTTCCCAAGTCCCTTCTCCACCAACAACTCCTTTCGGTGCCCAAAATGACACTTGGGATCTCATATATGCAGCAGCTGGCCAAGTTGCAAGGCGTAAAATGAGCAATGTAGCCTCCAAATTCATCAACTTCAACCATGGAAGACTCCTTCCCAAGACACACAATCATTCCTTCATGAACAACTCACCCTCTGGGTTGTATCCAAGTCTGAGTCTTTCTTATAATCTTGCTCCAACAAATCAGGTAAGCCTTTTTTTTTTCTTCTAAAAAGTAGTGTTTTGATTTTATTTTGATATGGGGTTTACACGGCTCCTTTTTTTTAGACTCATAGAAGGCAAATGAAAGCAAGCAACTGGAAAGAATCGCTTCAACAACAGCAGCAACTGCAGCAAACCCAGTGTAGAGCAAGGAATAATGCTGTTGGGGGAAGGTCCTCTGGTACTTGCACCAGACCTATGTTTCTTGGTGGATCTCAAAGTGTTAAAAGAGAGAGTGCTGGAACTGGTGTTTTCTTACCTCGTACATATCCAAACAACACCCCTGCGCCTCAGAAGAAATCAGGTACTAAATCCTTGTTTTACCCACCATTCTTTTGAGGGCTCCTTTAAACC
Organism: Gossypium raimondii; assembly: GCF_025698545.1. Classification (NCBI taxonomy): domain Eukaryota; kingdom Viridiplantae; phylum Streptophyta; class Magnoliopsida; order Malvales; family Malvaceae; genus Gossypium; species Gossypium raimondii. The sequence continues at coordinate 39,480,195 of NC_068568.1, read as the reverse complement.
CTTTGAAACAACATATTTGCTCCTCAGTTTTTTTTCTTAAATCCATGAATTATTGAGTTTTCTTTTGCTTGGTTCTTATTTCTGTTTGAAACAGATTGCTCAACAGTGCTAGTCCCAGCGAAGGTTGTTCAAGCTTTAAATCTGAATTTTGCTGATTCCAGCAGTCATGTTCAGCCACATCTCAAAGCTAGCTTTGCCCCAAACTATGGTGAGCCTACGGATCACACCATTTTTGCACTTCCGAAAGCTTAACTGAACCAAATTTAAGTCATTGAATCCTGATTGTTCTAAGTAATGCAGATGCTTTGGTTGCCAGAAGAAATATACTGTTGAACCAAACAAGGAGAAATTATAGAGCAGAAGGAGGCCTAAATCTTCCCCAGGAGTGGAGCTATTGAACCCTGGAAATTTTAGTTGAGAATTCTCTTAATAGTATTTGTTTTGTTGGGAAATTTGCAATATAGTATTAGGTTAGTAGTTGATGTTGTAGGTATATCGTATTTTGGTTTATATAAGGAAATCAAGAATGTGATAATGTAGTTTAGGAACCAATAAAAGAGCATTTAACATATCTTTTATATGCCAATGATTCCTAAGTAAGCATTAATAGTCAAAAACTGCTTCGTACCATTTCATACATTTGAGACACAGAAATCATTTTGGATCCTTTTCTAACAAAGCTTCAAGAACAACAGACTTTGGATTCTTCATTGGAGGGCCTTTTTCTCTGCGTTCAAGCTCGTCCAGTCGAAACGTGATCAATCTATCCCAGTTTCCACCTTCGAAAAGAACTCCTGCTTTCCCATCAGTGATCCGCTGCACAATGCCGCAGTACATGTAGAAGGGGTTGTTCGGGTTCTTAACAATCGCGATCATTCCCGGCATTAACAGTGGCAACTCCGGTGATTTTGGCTTCCCAAGCCTAGCAATACTTACCGAATCGGAAACTGATTGCTTCGCCGGTGGTGGGTTTTCCTCAATGAACTTTTTCAATCCCTTTTCACCACCGGGGAACCCCCCTGTTAGCCCCATCATCTCCTTTTCGAAAGCATCATCTGGAACTGAGATTGCTGTGCTGTCAGAACTTTCAACATCTGTGTTACCAACTGATGAAGCTTCATCCACGTTTCTCTTTAGCTCAACTTCAATGCCTTTTTCTCCATTGCAGAGCCCCCTACCTCCCAAGATTTCAAATAGATCAAACTTGGCATAGAAGGCCTTTTTAGGCTGTTTGGCAACCGAGAAAAATGGTTTATGAGGACGATGGGTGATGGGGCTTTTTCCTAGGAAATGAGATTGAAATAGAGAACCTTGAAGGGTTGGGAGAGTGATGGCAGAAGAACCCATGGTTTGGTTCAGAGTCTAAGTGGAGAAGTAGCCCTTTTCTAGATTCTAATCCTAACCACAAATGTTTTCTATTGGTTGCTGATTTTATCTTCAAACTATTCGTCCCACTATACATTATAACATAGGATAGGAATAGGATATCCAATTCATTAACAACCGCACATTAAAAAAAAAAATTTATTGAATTTTTGTTCGATTCACATATGCATTGTTGTCAATGCAAGAAGACTTAGGGTCCGTTTGATTGCCAGTAAAATGTTTTCCGTAAAATGATTTCTGGAAAATGTTTTACATTTCTGTAAAATGATTTACTGGAAAATATTTTCGATGTTTGATTGAATCATGTAAAATATTTTCTCATTGTTTGCAGATTTCACGAAAATATTTTCCTAAAAGTTATTTTTACATATATTAATATATATTAATAAATTTTATATTTTAAATTATTTTTACATATATTGCAATGATTTATTTATAAATAAATAAATCTAATTAAATATATAATAATACTCAATTATTAAGCTACAATATTAACCGTCATAAATTAAAAACAACCAAAGTCAAATAATTATTTGTAATTGTGTTAAAAAATCAGAACAAGGGTTGAATAATTATAAATTTAGCTTCCAAACCACAATAAAAATACTAATTTATGCATTTATTTAAAACATATAAGATGTATTTACTTACCAATATGAAACTTTGGATCTTTTAAATGATTCAAGAAGACCAAAATGTTAAACAAAAGACGAGACATACCAAATCCTTAAATTGTTATAGATTGTGTTTGGCATAACTGCTTAAGTGCATCTACTATCAAATTGCTAGCCACTTACAACTAAAAAAATGGCAATGTCTGCTGCCAAGAAGCTTGCTGGGTTCTAATCAAAACACACAAAAACCAAAACCTAGCCTAAATAATCTAATCATAAAACACTACTCCGACTGTTAGCGTTGCATTAACTGATTCACCATCTGCTATCAAATTGCTAGCCACTTGCGCCTTTCTTTAATAAGACTTTGATTACTTCTAGATGGGACCATTGAACAGCATAGTGAAGTGGAGTGAATCCCTTGCGATTAGTGGCTCTCACTGAAACTCCTGATGAAAGCAGAGCCCCTTGCGATTAGTGGCTCTCACTGAAACTCCTGATGAAAGCAGAGTTCAGACAACCTTGATGAACCGCAGAACCTCTCTTTCTGGATATTGACTCAATTCTGGATCAACATCAGTATACCTCAATTAGAATTAGGAGTTTAATGAGCTTGGACTGATGTATTTACCAAGTAAAACACTGGCAAGGTCATGTATTCTCCGGATATTCAGAGACCAAGGCCGATGGTCGTCTTCAACACACCAAATATGGAATCGAATGAGATCACAAAATTATAAGAGAAATAGTTGACAATACCATGTGTCCGAAACAGAAACAAAAACAAGGAACCATTTGAGATAAATACTTAGGAATGGTTACATTACTGAAAAGTGAAAAAAAAAAGAACCTATTGTAGGCTACGCTCAAAACACAGCCTGCCATGTAGAGCAATGGTCATAATTTATGCATAACTATAAGAAGACAAGGCAGGGTATTTTATGAAACAAATCGACCAAAGAAGAGAGCTTTAGATGCGACCTATGACTTTACAAGGAACAACAAAATAAATGCAATCAACCTTGAGCTTGTGTCAGTCGGGCTATACCTTCCTTTGAACCAATCAAAAATCCAAAGCACTTACAACTCATTGCAAACACCGGACACCATTAAAGATCTTGTAGTGCATGACTTATCCCATATAATTAAACGGATCTCTTATCCAATTCTGAAATCACCAAAAGTCAAACTCTTTTTTAATTGCTCATAAACCAAAAACAAGCAATATGGAAGTTACCTACGAGAAGTAGTTACAAAAAGCAGAACAAGAGAATACTATCAAATTACATGCAGCTGGTAATTTACCAACTTACCAAAGCCCAGAAAGTCAAATTTAGTATATCTTCTGGGATTTTACAATCCTAATCGAGTTGCAAGCAAAAAGTATGCTAAAAAAAGGGTGTGGGTTGGTTGAAGAAGATTCAGAAAGAAGCAGCACCACGGTTTAAATGTAGCTTTTGAGAAAGCCTAGAAAGGAAATCAAGGGAGACGGAAGGAGGATTATTGGTGGGATTTGCGAGGATAAGATCTTGTATTGCAATGACTTTGAGAAGGTTTTTGTATTTGTCCATCAGTTTCTCAAACGTAGGGTCCCTAAATCTTGAAATTACATACTGGACAGAAGATGTTTTGAATCGACTACCAATGACCCGACACGGATTTTGGTGTTTTAATATGGTTTTGAGGGTGAGAATCGACATTTTGAAGTAGCTTTTTATAGTCTCCTAGTTGAGAACTTATGACAAACACATAACAGGCAAGAATAGCGAAAGCTGAAATCAAAGAAATTTGATTTCAGAGACTGGTACTCCTTGCCAAGACTAGCAAAAAATCAAGTAATTCGTAAGAAACAAACAAAGAGAATATTTTCATCCTTAATTGAGATTGAGATATAAAGATTGGCTAGAGGAGTATGTAGCGATACAAATATAGTGCTAACGTCCGAAATGATGAAACAGAAGAGTAAGAAAATTAGGTAAGGTTTACCGATTTCACTTACAAACTGCAGGAAATGATGAAACAAAAAGGATTGAAGAAAGGTAAGAAAATGGAGAGGAAGTGCTGGAAATTAGTGGAATGGGAGGAATTAGAAAGATTTTTCATTGTTAAAATACAGAGAAAATTCAAAATCTTTCCAACTCCTCCATTCCAAAAATTTCCAGAAATAGTCTCTCCTTTGCCTCCTTCACAACAGTCTAAAAAATTACAAGCCACAGAAAATGATTAGAAATGAAAGTGGAAATAGAAAACATACCTTTCTAAAGAAAGTCTGCAAAGGAATTTTTGAAGCTGAGACGATGAGAGTGTAGAGAAGGGAATGGAAAATGTCTTACGGAAGAAAAATTGGTAAGACGTTTTCCAAAACTAAAGAAGTGATTTTACCCGTGTTTGTAAAAGGTTTTACTTGTGGAATTCATTTTCCACCAAACAAACGCCGGAAAATTTGGAAAACAATTTCCGGAAAATCAAATCCCACAATCAAACAGACCCTTAGTTTCGAGTGTATTAAAATATATTATCCTCCTATTTGTAAGCTAAGAGAGATTATAGTATTGTGTCAAAAACAGTAAATATGATCATAAATAAAACTAAAGAATTTAAAGTTATTAATAACATGAATATTAATCTTCATTTTATATATATATTTTTAATGAGGTGTGTGATTAACCGTTTCATTATATTAAACTAGAAAGGTACTCGATTGTGCTGCAGATGTGTAATCAAATATAGGAATAATGTATTAAGAAGTTTTACGGGAATGTTACTTTGGATTCCAACAAAATTAGTGTAAGATGGTAAAATGGATGATAATTAAAACAGGAGAATGGCGGGAGACCATAAGCGTATATGGAGAATGCAAAATGAAGGAGAAAATCTGGAATCAATTTTAAAACAATTAAAAAAAAAACTATAAATCTTTTGAGCGAAAGAAGAATTGACTTTTTTTGTTAATTAATTTATGAAATTGGAGGTTTATGTTCACAATGTGACTTAATATAATTGGTGGTAAGGATTAGGATCGAATTTGATATCTAATTCATTAACAACTGCACATTATAAAACAAATCTAAATAATTTAGAGTTAATATTATGGGTATTTAAGCGGTTAACCGAACTAATCGAACTTTTAATCCTTCAACCGTTAATTGAATCGAGTTTTTTTAAATTAAAAGAATCAAAATTTATATGTTTTTTTTTGTTAAAACAAGTATAAAATATATATAAAAATATTAATAATATTCATTTGACCAAATTAACATATTTAACTGTAAGGTCCCAAAAATTTGAATGTTCGTTTGTTAAATTTGATCAATAAGATAAGTGTTTGTTACAGTGGTTTAGAGCCTTAACTGTCTGTTTAAGGTCAAGTGTTTAAATCTATCTTTTTCAAATCTTTACTACTTGTTTTGACTTAACCCTTAACCTTGAACTTTTGACTTAAGTTTATTTTTGCATTAACTTGTGTCAAGAATGAGCCTGCTAGTTTAATGGTTAAATTTCTGTATGCCCTTTGGTCTTGTGTTCGAGTCTCTGCATAAGTGAAAAGGGAATGTATATTTTTATTTTATTTATTTTTCTACTCGCAATTAGTTATTTTAAATTAATTAAATGGTTTCCTTCTTTCCCTTTTTCTTTTTATGTTTCTTTTTGTTTTTATTTTTGCTTCCTGTCGTTCCTTTCCTTTGCTTGCTCATTGATTTCTCTCTATTAAACTTTTGCTACAGTTTGTAGGGAAAATTGCATATTTCATTATTTTTTGACTGAAAGGTTAACTACGTAAGTTTTGTTGTTGAATTTCTATTAACGTTCGTTATCGTTCGTTGTTGTCAAATTTGGTTTTTGCTTAATTTGCTCGAATTCTTTGCTTAAGTGTTCGGTTGGTCTTCTTTTAGGCGAAGATCGAGAGGATAACAATCCCCCAACGTTTTATGTCTGTGAGTTGTAGTATCGTGCGAAGGTAATTGTTGATTTTCAAGTTTGGGGTTCTTGTGTCGAAGCTTTTCCACGTAACTCGATTTTTGTGTGCTAATTCTAGCGTTTCGTTTGGGAATAATTGTTTAATTGGTTATTAGATTATCGTTTGTAAGTTCCAGAATCACTTCTGTTGCTTCTACATTGAATCTATAGCAGGTGTATAAAAAAAACTGAGTTTTCTACTAACGACGAAAGCTGGAATCCATGGCTGTCCATGCCACACGGCCATGTGCTAGGTCGTGTGGTAGGTTGTGGAACTCTCTAACTTGGGTCACATAGATGTGCGACACGGGCGTGTGTCTAGGCCGTGTGAGGGATTGTTTTAATTGTGAGTCACACGAGCAAATGACACAAGCGTGTGTCTAAACCATGTAACTCTTTGACTTGAACCACACGAGTGTGTGTTAAGCCGTGTGCCAGACTGTGTAACTCTTTGACTTGGGTCACACAGCTGTGTGATAGACCGTGTGAGGCATTGTGATGAGCCATATGGGCGTGTGCCAGGCTGTGTGGACCACACGGGCCAACCATCCAGGCCGTGTGAATCCACACAGGCGTGTGGGCCAAAAATAAGAATTTTTCCTTAGGGCCGTAAACGCTATTCGAATTGAACGTAGGCCTTCTGTAAGGTCCGTATGATTTAAATTAGGCTATAAAACTCATTATTTGATGATTTGTTACTGGAAAATCTGTTATTTGAACATTCATATGATGTGTTATTTGATAAGTAAGTATGGTCTATAATGATTGAGCTGTATCACAATGTACGCATATCTGATATATGTTAATTATGCATCTGCATTGGGGCGGGATTTGTGATAAATGAGGAAGTGTGGGCAGTTTAATTATTTGCCGATTCTGGTGGCTAAGCCACATATATATTCAATTTTGGCGATTTATCACCTTCTGATCTGGTAGCTAGTCTGCAACATTTTGAAGTGACATATAGTCACTATGTGGTGTGTAAGGATGAACGGAGATGGTGTGTAAAGGATGGGGGTAGTAAATCTGCATCTGTATCTGATATGATTTGTATTTGACATATCCTGTTTCTGTTTCTGTATCTGATTTTGAGAATTATCTGAATACTGAGAACTCGAATACTTGTCTTGTATTTTCTGCTATTTGAATACATAAGTTGCACACTGAGTATGTAAACTCATTTTGTCTGTTTGGTTGAATTTCAAGTAACCCATATACTTAAGTGGGTTGGCGTAGTAGGAGCTCGATCATGTTCGTTTGATTACTTTATTGTTTTATATGAATTTATACTATTGCATATTTCTTTTTGGGTTGTTGTTTTTAAGGTCTAGATTTTATGGTTTGTTTATGACATTTTAAATGACTTTGAATCGTTTGAAGTTTCATTATTAGACGTTAGGCTATCCATAGGTGGTTTAATGTAGCTCTCCAAATTCGGCCATAACGTCTAGACTGGATTTGGGGTGTTAAATTAACTGAATTAGTAATAGCCTAATACATATAATATATAATATTATTTATTAAGTTCGGTTAATTACCCGATTTCGAATCGAATTAATCGTTAATCAAAATTCCAAAAAACTTTTACCTGATCTCCAACCGAACTAAATCAGTTAACTGACCGATTAACCGAATTAGATCGGTTCGGTTGTTTAATTCGGTTTTAACCGAAATTTGAACATCCCTAGTTAATATAATGTGACATTTTATTAATATCATGAATATTAATGCTTATTTTATAGATTAATTTTTTAATGAGTTATGTGATTAACCATTGAAAATGTATTTTTATTTATATATTATCATTAAATCAAACTAGAGAAATATCTCAATTCGCTATAGACATAATCAACATTTAAATAATGTATTGAGAATGTTTTACTTGAATATCATTTCGAGAAAGAATAAGATTAGTTTCAAACTATAAAACGGATGAGGACAACCTGTAATTATACCAAAAAAATTGTAAGGAAATAAATAAAAAAGGTAAATGATAATATAAAAAGTTAACATTAAGAGAAAAGTTAGTATCTTGTACACTGGTAGCGTACTTTTTTTTATTCCACAAATAGTCTCATAAAATTAACATGTATCTCGTTTATTTTAAATATTTTACTATATCCTTATAGGGCACTTATCAACCCTTTGGTCACGTGCCACAAATGAGTCATCGTGGGATAACCTTACCGAGTAACATGCTGTGAATCATTGTCCTCTTTGAAGAAAAATTTCTTATTATATCACATGATAATACCTACAACTATGATTACAAGATAATTTTTCTTACTTTTAGGAAATCTCAATGAGGTTCACATGACAATCCTACCGTGGGGTAGTTAAATTGTCATGCCATCATAAGAGACCATTGATGGAGGTCATAGGTCTTATTTAAGGACCTTCTCCCACTCAATCTTTAAAGAACATGTAATATTTTTAATATCCGATTTCAATCATGAATGATCAATATATGCATGAAAAGTACATGTGACATTTTTTCCCTAAACTGTATGACATGCTTATCATACATATGCATGAACATACATTCGTAGTAAAAAAATATCATGATGCTATCATAAACAAAAGCATAAAATTTAAATGACCCTGACTAGTCAAAGTTTCCATGATTCCATTCAAGAAAAATAAAAAAATACAAAATTCACCTCAAAGCATACTTTGGGTATTCTATCTTGCCACCATGGACTTTCGCTGCAGTATCGATTCATGTCGCCATTGCCATCATTTTCCCCATTGCTGTCGTATCGTTGTCGCTGCCATTGGCAACCGTCAGATTGCCACCGATCATTTTCAAGTTTATATCGTTGATCATCACCGTTAGTCTTTTGTCGGTTTAGCTAGGTCAGGTTTGTGTCGTCTCGATCAACTTGGATGCGTCTCAGTTCTTCAAGTTCCACCAAAATTATTGGTTACATAAGTCCTATGTCCTTTTTTGGCTTATATAATTTATTCTAAAAATAATAAATAAATCCTACGTGGAGATGATAGTCCACGATTTAATTTACATACTCAAGAATTAATAATAATTACATTTAAATTTCTAGGAATCGCAACATTAGCAAAATTATTTTATCATATAAATAATAAAATAATCACATACATCCATTCACATGCATATCCCTAAACATGCTGGTAGTTACAAGAATGCCACATATTATAAAAAATTAATCACACATGAAGAAGAGAGAAAAATTTCGGTATCAGTTTATATTATAAACATAACACAACCTAGATTTGATACCAATTGTTGAAAAAAATCCAATTTGAAAATGCTTTTCTTGCACAACGAAAAATTAAACTTTTGAAAATCGAGCTGGTTTGTGATATTTATAGAAATAAACTTTTCCCAAAATCGTACATGTGTTTTTAGCTAGACAGATCCTTGTCGTTCTCGGCTTCCAACCGAACAACCTTTTCTACTATTCTCATACCACAAATTTCTTTGAGTGTGGGTTCGAACGAATTCGAATCAAACACAAAACCATAAATTATTTACTTTACTTTCAGTGGAAAGCAAAATTCTCTCTTTAATAGAAATCAAAAGAACTGTTATTCTAGAAAATAGAATTTATACTTAGAAATTAAATTCTTACTATTTTCAAGCAGAATAACAATATCTCAAAGATGTGCAAACCTTGTTGTGTATTTAGCCCTACCATTGCCATCTTTATAGGGAGAAGAAATGAAACCCTTGTTGAATTAGTAGAAGTCTTTTTAATAGAAAAAGAACTTCCTATTTAGCAGAGAGAGGGGCTAATAGGGTGTGCTTCCCCTCATATGTATTATAATGGGGATTCGAGCATCTCATGTATTGGGTCCAATTATAAGTGCTTCCTAAACTTTTAATCCAACACTTTACAATTCAATCCAACACTTTACAATTGAATCAAACCCAATACATGTTTTTCTATTTTCCAAAACATATATCATATATTAATTTAAATAAATAAATAAATTTCTCAATTAAATAAATTTCTCAACCCAATTCGAATCATTAAAATCATGACAACTTTATCGTAAATGAATCTACGATAAAATATATTTAAATTTTTTGTATTGAACAGATTCACAATGACTAATTAATTTAATTCTATTTTTGAACTTCAATTAATTAATTAATTAATAATTTAAAAACCATAAATTAATAATTAGGTAATTTTCATACTTAGTGAGAAACCTACATTCATTTCGAATGTTTCCCATTTATCTAACTTTATCATTTCTATCCATTTTTATTCATTTGATTCAACATGCAATTCATTTCTAGTTTCAACAAGCTAGCGAAGGGACCGATTGGACATATGTGATTAGGGCTCAAATGATTTATAATTAAGTTCCAGCTTTTTACCTATTAATTATAAACTCATTTAATCACGAAGTCATTCCACTATAGTATCATGACTGAGCTCTCCCTAATAACATACCATTACGAAAGCTATTTGACTAGTGCTCTTCTAATGACCTTGCCATTGGAATAAATCCACTCTCCCAATATGATCTTATTTTATCTCATGATAACCATTACATCTTCCTTCATGAAAAGTAAATTAATATAAAATAGTAATCAAGTCATTCATCACAAACACGAACGACCCATGTGTTGGAATGCCGGTACCCCCATGGCGCAGCAAAAATTAATAAAAAAATAATTCCGACGATTTAACCCATGGATCCATGTGTGAGGAACGAATTGGGGTGAAATAATGGTTTTGAAATTACTGAAACTTCAATCTGAGTAGACAACGACGCCTCGGCAATGAGAATTCTGATCTAGTATCGAACCAAGCCGCAACCTTTTATGATTCCGACTGTAGTAGGCCATTTTTGCCCTGCCCATAAACCAGATAAGATAAATCATGGTCCAAAAAAATATAATGTCCAAATTACAAACCTAGTAAAATCAAATAGGCCTAAATGCACTAGCCTAGCCCAATAAACCCTTAACCCAAACCAAGCCCAAAAACTAAACAAAATCAGAAAAAAACCCTAAAGGATTCTCGCGCCGCAAGCCGCGCACGCCCGTACCCTCTGCTCCAGCGTCGCACGAGTCACTCCCCATGCACGTAGCAGCACTCACACAAGCTGCGCCACCTCCGTACACCTGCAGAAAGGACAAAACAAACGCAACAAAACAAAAAATGAAAAAAGCAGAGAAGGCAGGAAAATAGGGCAGAAAGAAAGAAAAATGATATTTTTTTTCAATTCGGCTATAAAGCCATTTTTCTTTAAAATCAAAAAAGAAAACCCCACGCATATTATACAAAAAATATCAATACAGGGGGGGGGATCTTCTTTTTAACATGCATATTGTATGAGAAAAAACAAAATCAATAGAACAAAGGTTTTCTTTTTTCTCTCTTTTTTCTTCGATCGTTCTTCTTTGTTTCGTTCTTTGTTCTTGTTATTAATACATATAAGCACATATATAAAATAAAAAGAAACAGGGGAAGAGAACTTACCTTCCGGTTTGAGGCCGCCAGACCTCGCTCGCTTCGTTGAAATCGAAGTTTGAGAGAGGGAGAATCGGTGTTGCGGCGGAGGGAAGGGCCTAGGGTTCCTTTGTTTTTTTTTTATTTTTGTTTTTAAGGCTGCTGAAAACATTTAGGAGGCTACCGATTTAGGGTATTTTGTTTAGCCTTCATAACGCAAAAAAAAACGGCGTCGTTTAAAGTCTTCTACCATGGCATTAAAACGGTGCCGTATAGGCCTGCAACCCGCGTGTGTGACCCGACCCAGGGAGGATCCGCGCACTTTCGTTAAATGGGTTATTTCCGCGCCCAGTCCCTTGCCTTTTATAACGTATCAGAATCGATTTTCTCATTTCTTTTAGATTCTGCTGGGTATTTTACTTTTGTGTCATTTTAGTCCGTTCGCAGCGCTGTGTTTTGGGGAAGTGGGGTATTTCCCAATCGGCCCCCATGTAATTCGCGCGTTGCAGTATAGTCCTCCGTTTTATTTTAATTCAATTATTTCCTTGTTAATTTAGGTTTTATTGCAGATTTGTCCCAGATTTTCTGTTTTCATTCCAATTTAATCCTGATTCATATTTTTTCTATTAATTAATTTATTATTGTTTTATTACTATTTATTATTGTTATTATTATACTTGATAATATTTCTATCTATCTGCTTATGTATTACTTTATTATTTATTAATTTTTAAACTATTTTTATTATACTTATATATATGTACGTAATGTATATATTATTTAATTTGAAACTATATATATTTTTATCTCTATTGCTATATATAGATACTTTATTTCTTTTAAATACCCACATATATTTAGTTTATTTCACTTTTTGCATATTAGAACATATTCTTACTCACATGAAGCTTTTCACTCCATATATATTACTTATCTTAAATTAATATATGTATATTATTTTATGTAGTAGATTTTCTTCTTATATGATATTTATTTCAATACTATTATTTTATGTAGTATTTATCTTTAACCTTATTTTCAAATTTATTTCAAATTTCCATAGATAGGATTTATTTTAAATATATTTTAATATATAATTTCCCTTCCTTCATGTTATTTTATTCTTCAAAACTTGTTACATATTTTTGTATTAGTTTGCTTGGAGCTTCGTTTAAGATTAGTTTTTTAGTTCATTAGCTTTCGAATATTAAAGTTAGTATTTGTATATGACGGGAGATAATTGCTCTTACGTGTATTGTATTGCTTGCTCGTATCTATCGATTCCTTGTCGTTCGTTAGCATACATTACTTTTTGAATCATCATTTCGCGTTGTACGTTATTATCTCATGGTTTTTACTTGTTCAAAAGATTACGTTTAATATCATTCGAATATCAAGGGCATTTTTATACAAAAGCCTTTCAAAATAACGCCACACTCGGAATCTGAGATTCTCGGAAAGATTATGTCCTAACTCACTGGATTCCAATCTTCCTCGGGTCTAAGAGACCGAATATCCTTTTTAATCAAAACACACATAAATTAAAACTCATTCTCGGGAATTCGATACATCGTGTCCTAATGTATTGGATGTGATGTGTCATTTTCTCGAAAGGAGGATTAAAAAATAATAAGGGCAATATTCAATGCTCGGAATTTTGAGAAATTGTGCCTTAACGTATTGGGTTTTGATTTTTCATCTGACTTAAAGTAATTGAATATCCTTTTAAACTTCACCACACAAGTTTTGAAAATCAAAAGACAAACTTATTTTCGAGGACTAAAAATGTTGTGCCCTAATGTATTGGGTGTGTCATTTTATTACTCTGAGACAAGGAGGTCTTTAGCACTAGCTTCAATTTATCCAAGCATCTTTTTATAAAATTAACATTAATAAAAAAGGATCGTATTTTAAAATATTTTCAAAATTTCGACACTGAGATATTAAACAATCAATTCGGTACCAAATTTGGGCGTCACGAGGGTGCTAACCCTTTCTTGTGCGTAACCGACTCCCGAACCTGTTTTCTCAAAATTCGCAGACCAAAAATTATTTTCAGGGTGATCCGATCACACCTTCAATAAAGGTTGGTGGCGACTTCGTTTCCATTTTCAAAATCGATACCCATTTTTTCAAATTTCAAAAAAAAGGGGTGGTTTCGACAGCTTGGCGACTCCACTAGGGAAGCCTTTAGAGAGTCAGGCCGTAAAATTGATTGTTTTTGTCTTATTGTCGAAAACTAAAAATTTGATTTGAAAAATTACGATCTTTTCTTTGCGCTTGTTTGCATGATTATTGTAAATTGATTTGTATATTTTGACATCATTTTGCATAAGACTGTTTAGTCTTGTCCGTTTAAGTGGGAGTGAGAAACTAGTCCTTGTGAGGTTTTCACCTCCATGCAGGATAGTGGATCACTTCCGGGATACATTCGTACCTATGCCTTCGTGAGATTTTCATCTCTGTGCAGTCATAGGGAAATGTATTCCCTTGAACCGAACTTGGTCTGTATGAGCCTATAATGGGTGAAGATCGAGCAATCTGCTGGTTCGGGTACCTGGACTTTAGAACCAACCCTCATATAGTGGACTTAGGAACTTAACCTAGGTAGAGCCACTCCAAATCCCTAGCGGTTACCTGATTAGGTACTTTCTGTTTTCCTTGTTTGCTTCTATTTTGTAGTAACCCCTCTTGTTGTGTTTTGATTATGATTGCATTGCATCTGCATCTTAGGAAAGAGATATTGATTCAAGTCTGATTACTAAATTAGAAAGCTTGTCATGGAATACGAATTCCTTGATAAAGTAGAAAATAATACGACTTCCCAAATATATTCTGGGAAACACAAGAATGGCGATGGAAGAGTTCGTGACCCTGTTTCGTGGCCTGAGGATTCAAGGCGATTGTCTAAGAGCCTTCGACGTCCCAACTCTCTTAAAGAAGCTGACAAACCTTATGAAGATGGACAGGTGGTGGATCGCGACCAAGATCAAGAAAATGAGCTAGCAATGGCATCTATTGGCGAGATTATCTCAAACATGCGCATGAAGAAGAGGATAGATGTTGTTTCTTGGAATATGAGGGTGAGGTCGTACATGTATCCGTTTTATGTAAAGGGATTTACTTTCTAGAAAAGTTTCCTAAATGTAATTGAATCAAAATCAATGTCTCTTTAGGCATAGATTTCATGCATTCGCATTACATGCATTAAAGTCCGTTGAAAATGGTTTAATTGAGTAAATTTATTTTAGCTAATCTGGAAACCGACAAAAGCTCACCCATTAAGCATCAATACGGTACTCGTCGAAAGACTAAAGAAATGAACCAAAGATTAGAGAAACTGGAGCAAATGCAAAAGGATATGCCAGAACGGTTACAAGTGCAAATGCAAGAGCGGTTAGATAAAATCCAAGAAGACATGATGGAAAAATTGATCAAGGCTCAAAAAGATGCGATGGCTGAATTGACCCATCTACTGACTAAGGGAGTAGATAAAGGGAAATGTCCTATGGTAAATGATGAAGAAGAAAACAAGGATAGACCTATCTATCCTCTAGGCTTTACGCCTCTGCATGCGCAGATTCAGACCGAGGCTGGATCAGGTTCTAATCTTAGGGATAACCCAATGAATCTTGTTATTCCTGATTTTGATGAAATGGCTGAAAAAGAGAAGGCAAACGTCGAACTGTCAAAACAATGGGAAGATAGGTGTAAATGGTTGGAAGAAAAATTTAAAGCCCTGGAAAGCATTGATAGTCACCATGGAATTGATGCAAAAGATCTAAGCTTAGTCCTAGACTTAGTACTTCCTCCCAAATTCAAGATGCTTGAATTTGAAAAATACAATGGAACTAGCTGTCCCGAAGCCCATATCACCATGTTCTGCAGAAGGATGACTGGCTACATTAACAATGATCAGCTGCTAACACACTGCTTCCAAGACAGTTTGGTAGGGGCAGCGTCAAAATGGTACAATCAGTTGAGCCGCACCAAGATTGGTTCATGGAGGGACCTAGCACAGGCATTCATGAAACAATACGGCCATGTAACGGATATGGTTCCCGATAGAATCACCTTGCAAAATTTGGAAAAGAAATCAAGCGAAAGTTTTAGGCAGTATGTACAGAGGTGGAGGGAGGTTGCAGTCCAGGTTCAGCCACCCCTCTTGGAGAAAGAGACGGCAATGCTCTTCATCAATACGCTGAAGGCCCCGTTCATTACGCATCTGTTAGGAAGTTCAACAAAAAAGCTTTTCTAACATAGTTATGAATGGTGAAATGATCGAGAATGCTATAAGAGTCAGAAAAATTGAGGCAGAAGAGAGTGATAAGAGGTTAACTCTAAGGAGAAGAGAAAATGAGGTGAATAACACAGGTTACTCAAGGTCAGTAAGTCATCCAAGTAAAGGGGTCGCTAGCCAACAAGGTTCATCAAGACAAGAATCTTATGTGAAACAAGGCACTGAGAACCTCCAGTTCACGCCAATTCTGATGTCGTATAAAGAGCTGTATCAAAGCTTATTCAACACGCGCATTGTTTCCCCTCTCTACACAAAGCCTCCATAGCCTCCGTAACTCAGATGGCACGACGCAAATGCACAATGCGAATATCATGCGGGAAATACGGGGCATTCCATAGAAAACTGCATTGCCTTTAAAAAACTGATTGAAAGGCTTATCAGTATGGGCGTCGTTAAATTTGATGATTCCTCCAGTGCGAAAAATTTGTTACCCAATCATAATTGATAATGGAGTGAATGCAATGCACAAGCAACTGAAGAAGGGACTTTGTTAAATATCTGCCCTTATGAATTTGGGAGTGTTCTAAGCAATTAGGGTGCGGAAGAAAGCCCTGTAGTTTTTTAGAACCTATTTAGAGTAATGTTCAGAACATTTTTCTTGTTTTTAGCCTAAAATGATAGAAATTCCTTTGTGGAAAAAAAGGCTCATGTCTGAACGTTATTATTCTAATGAAATACATCTTTGTGATCACTTTGGAGCCAATGTTATTTCATTCTTTTTGAATAATTATTTCTGATTATTTTATTCTTTTAGATTTTCTTCCACATCATTCATTTATTCATAATCATATTGTATAAATTCATAAATTCATACATTCTTTTGTATATTCTTTGGTACTTATTATGGGTCCCCAGATATCAATTACATGAATGACTCTGCTACAGACCCAGATTTTCCTTTTGAGCGGGGCATGTGCTTAAAGGGATCTCATGACTTTGAAAATGACAAAGATTG
This sequence comes from Gossypium raimondii, assembly GCF_025698545.1. Taxonomy (NCBI): domain Eukaryota; kingdom Viridiplantae; phylum Streptophyta; class Magnoliopsida; order Malvales; family Malvaceae; genus Gossypium; species Gossypium raimondii. The sequence continues at coordinate 39,463,539 of NC_068568.1, read as the reverse complement.
TAACCTATCTTCTGACTTGTTGATGATGGTAGAGATGAAATTTTACCCTACAAGGAGATAATAGAGATTGCGACCTCAAAGAAACGTGCATGGCCGGAGAAACAAAGTAGGGCCTCGTCGAGTCACCTTTAGAGTTCAAAGAGGCCTTTGTATGGTTATACTAGGATACGCCCAGGTTAAGCACTGATAATGAAATCTGCGCGATAGTACAATGATAAAATTTACAGTGTGAATGACGCAATGAAAATTCTTTGTCGGGGCAATGCCTTTCTTGTTAACTCAGTATAGCTTTGCCCGTTTGAAGTCGAATTTCTATCTCTTCAAATTTTGTTGGATTTTATCCTGATTGAAGAGGAGGATCCAAAATTTTCTATCGTAGGTTCGCCCCAGAAAGCTCTATGAAAGAAACCTGATACCAAGGAGGGTTTTTTTGCATATAAGATGAAAGTGAGAAATCTCATCTATAAAAACATTGATTCTGATTGAAAGGGTTTAGATTCAAAAAAAAAAAACAAGAAGAGAAAAGAAAAAATCAAAATCAAAATCAAAAACAAAAAAGGAAAGAAAAACAGAGTCAAAAGTAAAAAAGAGAAATCCATCAAAGTCAAAATAAAATATGAAAAGAGAAAAAGAAAAGAAAAGGAGAGGCCAAGGCGAAAAACCCAAAAAGGGCGCTTTGTGACTAAAGGTGGTTTTGAGTGGAAAACCCGAAAAGGGCGACTCAAATTTCGAGCAAAATGGGGCATGGACATCTCCATTATCGAAGACTTCTAATGGGGATTGCTTCACCATTGAGATCATTAATTACTTCATCAAATGGATAGAGGCTACTGCATGCCTCAATGTCATCATGTGCCGATATAGAATTCTAAAGAGGATGGTATTGGAAAATACATTGAACTGGAGTGACAAAGACGATAGTGAGGGTCAGAATCGTTCAAAATCGAACACCACGGTTTGTCATCAGACAAGACAATTATGTTCAAAAACGAAAAGATGAAAAATGAAAATGAAAATGAAAAAAATGAAAAGTAAAATAGAGAGGCTAAGGGGAAAACCCACAAAGAGCACCTTAGGCCAAAGGGGATCTGAGTTGAAAACCCGAAAAGGGCGGCTCAAATATTGATCAGAATGGGGCATGAGGTAATCAAATCAACTCGAATCTGGATCAGATTAGGCATGTGGTGATCTTGCTATGCCTGAATCAACAGGAAAGGATAGGCGACATCTTGGGGCATCGACAGAGCGCTGTAGATCTCCTAAACACATGTCCAACTCAAAATGGTCTTTAGAAAGTTTGTACAGAGAAGTTCAAGCTGCGATATCTGGAGCACCCAATTCTCATATTATTTGTTATTCTTGGAATACCTTTTTCTTTTCCAAGATATTACATTCCCAATCAATTTCTTTGTCATCCTTCTTTACTATTTTTGATAATCTGTTCTTTCGAGCTATGCTTAGAACCAACTTTATTCTTATCCATTGTTATGACCTTTTTTGCAAACATGTTGCATTGGAATAATGATTAATGGACTAATAAAACTTTCACAAAGGAAGTTTTGTATATTACTCTGAAAAGTTTCTAAATAATATAGTAGCCTGAAACAGGACTATTGTTTAGAACACACCAAATTTAAAGGTTGGAAATTTGAGAAGGAAGAGTCTAAATTTGGACTTTATCTTTGGATGTTGTTGTCAAATGCATTGATTGAACAAGATGATAAGACGACGAGTTAATAACATGATCATCAGGCAATAGGAAGAGGTTACCTTGGAGAAGAGAGCCTCCATTTGCGCATGAGTCTTTGGTACGACACCCTAAGAATGGTGTAAGAAACCAGGACGTAGATCATGTATCCTTGAATTGGGGATAAGAGAGGACTGAGGAAAAGCCACATATTTCTACCCTTGGATTACAGTGAGAGAATGATGGTAGAAATTATGGGCCCCAATAGATTAAACTTTGAAGTTTACAGTGGGGCAATCTGACTAAGTGATTCTTTGAAGAAGCCGGTCAATCGAGAAGACGTTGTAGCACGTCAGTCACAAAGCCTTAATAAACTTTGAGTAATGACAACCTAAGCGGGATCATTCTCGAAAAAATAAAATTCTGCATTCATTCAAACACCATTCACACATGTCTAGTTAGGAGCATTTGATTCATTTTGATCATGCCATCCTAATCATTAAGCATAATTAGGTTCATTATACAGGTCATGTTCCCCAGAGAACAAATCAATGAAGATAAAAAACGAAACTTTGCCTCCATCGGTTGCAGTGGAGCTGGTTAAAGATAGCAGATCTTGCCTTCCAGCATTAACAGTGAAACAGATCGAAAACAAAGCCTTGCCTTCATCGGTTGCAGTGGAGCTGGTTAAAAATAGCAGATCTTGCCTTCCTACATTAACAGCGAAGCAGATCGAAAACAAAGCCTTGCCTCCATCGGTTGCAGAGCTGGTTAAAGATAGCAGATCTTGCCTTCCTACATTAACAGCAAAGCAGATCGAAAACAAAGCCTTGCCTTCATCGGTTGTAGAGTTGGTTAAAGATAGCAGATCTTGCCTTCCTGCGTTAACAGCGAAGCAGATCGAAAACAAAACCTTGCCTCCATCGGTTGCAGTGGAGCTGGTTAAAGATAGTAGATTTTGCCTTCCTGCGTTAACAGCAAAGCAGATCGAAAACAAAGCCTTGCCTCCATCGGTTGCAGTGGAGCTGGTTAAAGATAACAAATCTTGCCTTCTTGCGTTAACAACAAAGCAGATCGAAAACAAAGCCTTGCCTCCATCGGTTGCAGTGAAGCTTGTTAAAGATAACAGATCTTACCCTCCTGCATCGACAGTGAAGCAGATCAAAGATTACAAGTCCTATATCCCTGGCCAGCAGTGAATAGGTTGGAAATTACAAGTCTTATCTCCCTAAAGTTGCAGTGGAGTAGACTGAGAAAACAAGTCTTATCCCCTTGAAGTCACAGTGGGGCAGACTGAAGAAGCAAATCTTATCTCCCTGAGGTTGCAGTAGAGCAGATTGAATTCGATAATCCTATCTCCCTGAAGTTGTAGTGGAGCGGATTAAAATATAGATCTTATCTCTCTGAAGTTGCAGTAGAGCATATCGCATCAAGTCTTGCCAACTAGAGATAGAAAATATTGTTCTTTTTAGAAGCTACGAGTTGCGAATCCTATCTCCCTGATATCACAGTGGAGTGGATCGAAGCGTCAATTCCTATACCTCTGAAGATGCAGTAGGATAGAATGAGGCAACTTGAAGAAGAAGAGCACCAAGGTTTAGCACGACCGGGCAAAATTGGCCATTTTGAAGTCTTTGCTTCGTTCCCGTTACACGACAACAAGCAAAGAGGGGCAGCTGTAGTAGGCCATTTTTGCTCGGCCCATAAACTAGATAAGATAAATCATGGTCCAAAAAAATATAATGTCCAGATTACAAACCTAGTCAAATCAAATAGGCCTAAATGCACTAGCCTAGCCCAATAAACCCTTAACCCAAACCAAGCCCAAAAACCAAACAAAATCAGAAAAAACCCTAGAGGATTCTCACGCCGCAAGCCGCCGCTGCCAAGTTGTGCACGCCCGTACCCTCTGCTCCAATGCCGCACGAGTCACTCTCCACGCACGTAGCAGCACTCACACAAGCTGCGCCACCTCTGTACACCTGCAGAAAGGACAAAACAAACGCAACAAAACAAAAAATGAAAAAAGCAGAGAAGGCAGGAAAATAGGGCAGAAAGAAATAAAAATGATATTTTTTTTCAATTCGGCTATAAAGCCATTTTTCTTTAAAATCAAAAAAGAAAACCCCACGCATATTATACAAAAAATATCAATACAGAGGGGGGATATTCTTTTTTACACGCATATTGTATGAGAAAAAACGAAATCAATACAACAAAGGTTTTTTTTTCTTTCTTTTTTCTTCGATCGTTCTTCTTTGTTTCGTTTTTTGTTCTTGTTATTAATACATATAAGCACATATATAAAATAAAAAGAAACAGGGGAAGAGAACTTACCTTCCGGTTTGAGGCCGCCGGACCTCGCTCGCTTTATTGAAATCGAAGTTTGAGAGTGGGTGAAACGGTGTTGCTGCAGAGGGAAGGACCTAGGGTTCCTTTGTTTTTTTTTTGTTTTGTTTTTAAGGCTGCTGAAAACGTTTAGGAGGCTACCGATTTAGGGTATTTTGTTTAGCCTTCATAACGCAAAAAAACGTCGTCGTTTAAAGTCCTCTACCATGGCATTAAAACGACGCCGTATAGGCCTGCAACCCGCGTGTGTAACCCGACCCGGGGAGGATCCGCGCACTTTCGTTAAATGAGTTATTTCCGCGCCCAGTCCCTTGCCTTTTATAACGTATCAGAATCAATTTTCTCATTTCTTTTAGATTCTGCTGGGTATTTTACTTTTGTGTCATTTTAGTCTATTCGCAGCGCTGCGTTTTGGGGAAGTGGGATATTTCCCAATCGGCCCCCCATGTAATTCGCGCGTTGCAGTATAGTCCTCTGTTTTATTTTAATTCAATTATTTCCTTGTTAATTTAGGTTTTATTGCAGCTTTGTCCCAGATTTTCTGTTTTCATTCCAATTTAATCCTGATTCATATTTTTACTATTAATTAATTTATTATTGTTATTATTGTACTTGATAATATTTCTATCTATCTGTTTATGTATTACTTTATTATTTATTACTTTTTTAAACTATTTTTATTATACTTATATATATATACGTAATGTATATATTATTTAATTTGAAACTATATATATATTTTATCTCTATTGCTATATATAGATACTTTATTTCTTTTAAATACCCACATATATTTAGTTTATTATTACTTATCTTAAATTAATATATGTATATTATTTTATGTAGTGGATTTTCTTCTTATATGATATTTATTTGGATACTATTATTTTATGTAGTATTTATCTTTAACCTTATTTTCAAATTTATTTCAAATTTCCATAGATAGGATTTATTTTAAATATATTTTAATATATAATTTCCTTCCTTCATGTTATTTTATTCTTCAAAACTTGTTACATATTTTTGTATTAATTTGCTTGGAGCTTCGTTTAAGATTAGTTTTTTAGTTCATTAGCTTTCTAATATTAAAGTTAGTATTTGTATATGACGGGAGATAATTGCTCTTACATGTATTGTATTGCTTGCTCGTATCTATCGATTCCTTATCGTTCGTTAGTGTACATTACTTTTTGAATCATCTTTTCACGTTGTACGTTATTATCTCATGGTTTTTACTTGTTCAAAAGATTACGTTTAATATCATTCGAATATCATGGGCATTTTTATACAAAAGCCTTTCAAAATAACGCCACACTCGGAATCTGAGATCCTCGGAAAGATTGTGTCCTAACTCACTGGATTCCAATCTTCCTCGGGTCTAAGAGACCGAATATCCTTTTTAATCAAAACACACATAAATTAAAACTCATTCTCGGGAATTCGATACATCGTGTCCTAATGTATTGGATGTGATGTGTCATTTTCTCGAAAGGAGGATTAAAAAATAATAAGGGCAATATTCAATGCTCGGAATGCTGAGAAATTGTGCCTTAACGTATTGGGTTTCGATTTTTCATCTGACTTAAAGCAATTGAATATCCTTTTAAACTTCACCACACAAGTTTTGAAAATCAAAAGACAAACTTATTTTCGAGGACTAAAAATGTTGTGCCCTAATGTATTGGGTGTGTCATTTTATTACTCTGAGACAAGGAGGTCTTTAGCACTAGCTTCAATTTATCCAAGCATCTTTTTATAAAATTAACATTAATAAAAAAGGATCGTATTTTAAAATATTTTCAAAATTTCGACACTGAGACATTAAACAATCAATTCGGTACCAATTTTGGGCGTCACGAGGGTGCTAACCCTTCCTCGTGCGTAACCGACTCCCGAACCTGTTTTCTCAAAATTCGCAGTCCAAAAATTATTTTCAGGGTGATCCAATCACACCTTCAATAAAGGTCGGTGGCGACTCCGTTTCCATTTTCAAAATCGATACCCATTTTTTCAAATTTAAAAAAAAGGGTGGTTTCGACACCGACCTCTACGTAATCCACCCAGTTTGACAATGAACAGAAGAAATTTCCAAAACTGTTTTTGGAGAATTCTTTGCTTGACGACTGCTAGATCTCACAAACAAAGTTTTTTTTAGGGTTTTTTTAAAACTAACTACACTCACCCTTTCTCACCCTTTTATAATTGGTATATATATAATGAATCATAATTAATAAAATTTTTATCTGAACATAATAATCATAATTAAAATTAAATATAATAATGTTTTTTGACCGAAAATTATAATTACCTTAATTATAACAAGGATTTTGGTAAACTATATTTATTTAAATTTATATATGAACCAAATTCATATATTAATAGAACTATGTTCTCATTATGTGTAACACATCCTTGTACATATAATATGTTCGATATTTGATTGCTCAATTAAATTAATTCTATAATTAATTTAATTCATGTGACAACCAAACACAATACCAACTATGTTTTATTCCGTTCATTTGAACTATAGGGTGTGACCCTGTAAGTTCTTGTAACGTTAGCAGTAATACTAGAACGATTCTAATGTTACAAACAATGAGTGGCATCTAGCAATGCATCATTGCTACCTAAGTTACAAGAAGTCATGATTCGACATAACCTTTTTGTGATTAACCTCTCATGCATTAATCCTTAAGTCCTTTATCTATGGAATGGACATAAGTCATGGAATAGTCACACTTGCATAGTCCATCCCATGTTCCTTGATATCTTGAGTAGACTCAATTCGATGGAATTGGTTGATCTTAAAGGGGATCTTCTATAATTTCGCACGTGAGGGGTTATTTCTTGGTTTCGTCCAGTCATTAATAACTTGATTATTTTTAGATAATAGTAGATAGAAACAACACTCGTAAGGAGTCCTATTGAAACCAAGAAATAGAGTCATGCCTGCCATCCACACCAGAATAAATGGAGTTTTCCGAAAAAAACCTACTAGTGGAGGAAGACCTCCTAGAGATAAGAGACATAGAGCTAAAAAGAGAGCCAAAAAAGGATCTTTTGTGTATAATCCTGCATAATCTTGAATGTTATCAGTTCCGGTACGTAGACCAAATAATACAATGCAAGCAAAAGTTCTTAGAATCATGGAGATATAGAACAACATATAAGTTATCAAGCTCGTATATCCACCATTTGAGTCTCCAACAATTATTCCAATAATTACATATCCGATTTGACCTATGGATGAATATGCAAGCATACGTTTCATGCTTGTTTTAGTAATAACAATGAGATTCCCCAATATCATGCTAAGAATAGCTAGGATTTCCAAAAGAAGATGCCATTCGTTTGATGAGAAATAAAAAGGAACATCGAAAATTCGAGTGGCTGAAGCCGAAGCAACTACTTTCGAAGTAATAGAAAGAAAAAAGAAATAGGGACATTACCATGCATTTTTAGTCTCAGTCAATCAAGTGGCCTAAGATATTACTCCCATCATGTAGGAGGGACTTATCCAATATTGATCAACCATATCCCTCTACATAGGTTGTGGTATATACAACATTAGCCTTTATAGAACAACCAGTTACGGTGTATGTTTGACTGTATCAAAATATACAACTCACGATGTTGGGATAATGATGATCTCAAATCTGAGGATTATATACATATTAATCACTATGAGTAATGTTGTGACAATTACATAATAATCCAAGAAACATACTCATAGCAGGTCAGTCCAATATGTTGTTCTCTAACACACATATTCATGCATTGATTTTGACACTCCATATCAATGACAACTCTTTATCATCAATCAACTACATGTTAGTCTTAATGCATTATTGTTGTCCTAGTCAACAATAATACTTGACTCAGGATCTTTTAAGAATAATCATATTATTCTCAGGACATTATTATAAAACAGTTTATATATACACACAGAAAAGAAACTGAAATAATAATGGCAACGCCTCATATTAATAAACATGGTAAATCAAGTATGTTATTACAACCATCTCATGATTGATCTTTGGGAATACTCTTACACCATGACCATGTTTACTTTTCATCTATCATGCAATGACAATGAGAGGATATCATTTACTCGTATATTGGGCTATGAATTTCACTATTGTGAATGATGCTACATATAATAGAAGTCATATACCCAACGCACTAGCTTTCGGTTCCTTATCTATTTGAACTCAGGATTTTACTTACATCAAACTATATGAGTCACACATACATAGTCCATCATTTACTCAGGATTAAGGTATGCCATAGTTTGAGCATCACAAGTAAATAAATCCATAAACAGATTTAAGATCTATTCTTCTTGGGTCTAGTCCAATGTACTATCAGTCAAGTCAGTCACATCTATGTTTCTATCTTCTAGGAGTCATCCGCTCCAATGCTTAAGAAAAGGCATCTCCTCAATTGGATATGATAGACTACATATTAGTCTCTTAATCGATTTGCTCATTTCCAATTAGACTAAGGACATGTTTAGGTTCGTCTACTAATATAAGTTACCTTTTCATATTACAATCCAACCATGTAATACCGCTTAATATTAGGATAAACATTAGACAACTAGTGAGCTAATATTTGCTTCTATTTTGCTTTACATGCAAAAGCCACGTGAGGACAATATACAAGGGGTATTAATGTAATTCATGAATAATTTTATTAACCAATCTGTTCGAAACAATTACAAATGCACATAGACAAAAATACTACACTTAGGGCACCAGATCTGACACATTCAACAAAAATACTACACTTAGGGCACCAGATCTGACACATTCACATATAGTGTCATAGCTAGTCACATACTAACATTAACTTCCAAATAGGTTAGACACACTTACATATCATGAATAACATCACCTAATACCAAAATAATTACATTCCACATATCAAGTATAAACATATACCATTCCATACTCAATACCTTTTCAAGATTTCCCAATTAAATTATAATATATATCTTCCAATAGAACTCTAGTAAAATGGACTTGGATACGTGGGTCAACTAAGTTGCTCGTTTGAGATAAAATCACATCAGGTTACCTGTTTGGGCTAAAACTATGTCATATATTACTTGAGAATCCATGAAAAAGGTTGGATCTCGTTATATTACTCAAGAATTTGTGACAAGGCTAGATCTCGTTAGGTTACTCAAAAATCTACAATAAGGCTAAATCTCGTTATGTTACCTGAGAATTTGCAACAAATGATAGATCTCGTTATAATTTGTAATAATCTCCGATTAAGCGCACCTATGACTCCTATTGGCATACCAATCATATCCTATTATTTTACTAAGTTCACATGGGCATCAATTACATAAATTTCATTATCATCATTGTAATTGTTCACATGTTTCAATTCAATCCCAAACTACTAGTATACTAAATTATACTCACCATACATATACATTTATATATATTCAATTAAATACAATTACACATGACACACAAGATAAGTTAGTAAGTTCTATGTGAACTTAACTATTCTAAACACTAAAATAAGTAAATTCTTTACGGACTAATCCACAATTTTAGCTTTTCCCTATTAGCTCCACTTTGATTCAAATCATGATCTATATAGTTATTTTATATAACCAATCAATGCAAAAATTTTCATACTATGCCATGAGATGTATGATCCTATATAAATCTATTTTTGATTTCCCTCATATTTTACATTTTATTCAATTTAGTCCTTGAACTCGAGATAGACTTAACTTTCAATTTCTAGCTTCGGATTGAAATCTAATTTCATATATTCTCATTAGGGACCTTATACATTCTATTTCTAAAATAATTTTATAACATGTTTTACTTTCATTCAATTTAGTCCCTAATGTAACAAAATTTACAAACAAGCTAAATTAACTTTACAATCTAGTTCTTTTCATAATCTAAGCTTAGAATCTATCAATTTCAAGCATAATTATTCAAGTAATCAACAATGACAACTCCCTAAAACTTTAACTATTTATTAAATTAGCACATGAGCTAACTAAATCAAGCTCCCATAACCTCAAATCTATAAAAAAATCATGAAAAAGGACCTAATTACGTTAATTTCTCATTGGGCGAAAGCTTGAAAGCTTGGGAGGGTTTTATTTTGTTTTCATTAATGGTGGAGGGTGAAAAGAGAAGAAGATGATGCCTTATTGTCCACTAATTTTGGCCTTTATACATGATTTAAAGTTCAATTAATCTAATTTAATTAATTAAATCATGGTTTAATTTACTTAATCCACCATTAATCTAGTTTAGTGGAAATTTTCATCATCATCCACTAAATTTCATTTAAACATGGTTTAATTACTATTTTGGATATTTGGCTAATTGCTATTCAAGTCCTCAAGCCTTCTGTTAATTAAAACTCTATAATGATTGAATTTTTACAATTTAGTCCCTGAGTCTTAATTACCTATAAATTTGAAAAAAAATACTCGATCAATCTTCAACATATTTTCATATTAACTTGGTTTATGGAAATGGTATTCTGAAACTGTATTTTTTGTTACCACTGAAAATCGGGCCATTACAAGTTTGGCTATCAAGTGCTTTTTCATTTTCTCACTAAAATTACAGATTTTCATGTCAATGACCCTTGGAAATATCTTAGGAATGAGGTTCTGCCTTAGAAAAAAAATATTTACAATGATTGTTACGTGGTTTTGTGCCTTGCAATAATAAGCTTTTAGCTCGTGGAGCAAATATTGATCCTTTGTCCAAGATGCCATCAAACCAATGAGGATTTAGAGCATATTCATTTCCACTTCTCTTTCGCGATTGTTCGATGGCATGAGCTTGGTTTCACACTAGTTGTTACTTTATTAGAGGATTTTATCACTCAAATCTTGGCCGAGCAACAAGAGGATAAAAGGAGGCGTGTGTCTGGGATGATATGGGGTATTTGGTTCAACATGAATGAGGCGGTGCGGAAGCAAAATGTTATGACAGTGGACCAACTTGTGCATCATGTAGACGAATTTATGCATTGTTGGCTAGGGGTGTGGACGATTCACTCTACTCAATTGGTTTCACGCACGATGGTTGAGGGAGGGGATGTTTGTTAGCATAGGTTTGAAATGGGGAAGCTAAAATGTAATGTTGATGGAGCCATTTTCACGTACAATGGGTGTATGGGATGGGTGGCAGTAGTGTGAAATGATGTAGGTGACTTTGTATGATGCATTTCGAGATTTATGAAGAGCACTATTGATCTTTTTTTTTCCAAAAATTCTCATTGTCTGAGAGGCTCTTTCTTAGCTCAATTCTTTGCATTTGGACGATGTTATAATAGAGATTGATAGCCAACATCTTTGGCAAGCTTTTCATAATGGTTATGAAGATGCCTTTGACTTAGGGTTATTACTTAAGGATAGTGTTACTATTGCCTCTTCTTTTCAATTATTTTCTTTCTATTGGATTCGTAGGGACGCTAATAAGGTTACTCATGTTTTGGCAAGAGGAGCTTTGTTGAGAGTGAACTACATGGATTGCACTATTTGTCCTTTTTCTATTGCTCGTATTGTTAATGCTGAGAAATTGTCTAACTTGTATGTTAATGAAGGGAGCTAAGTTTGGGTGTATTGAGTAAGCCTGATGGGTTGGATTTAAGTGCTCTTTTTACTTTATCTTTAATCACTTTGACCAGTTTTATCTATTAATGAATCTGTCTTCTCTTAAAAAAATTAATAAAATATAAAAGATTTAAATATGAAAACATGAGAATCCCAAGTGATGGCTTGATGGTCAAGGGTGTTTATCGTCCCAGGTGTGGCCTGGGTTCGAGTTGCGTTAGTTATGTTTATTGTTCGGGCTTTGCCCTAAATATGATAAGCTGCCAAAACTAGCCAAGTGTCAATTTAAAGAAAAAAATCAATGTATTGTGATTGTTAGAATAAAAAATGACCATCTTCAATCTGATATCAGTAATGGATAGGTGTTAAAACAATCCACTTTTATCAATATGATTTTTTTATCCATTCATGTAGACTTAAAACTTTGCTCTATTATTAAATTATTGTTTTGATGAGATTCCAAGCATGATGTAAAGAGGACCAAAAAGAAAGCAAGAAAAACTTGAATTCCAAGAAACATCAAAATAAATGCATGAGGTATAGTTGTTGTTGAACCTCAGACCAACTACTTCAAGTCAATGAAAAATCACATCAAAACAACCAACATGCAAGACGATTGAAAGAACATAAACACTCAAAATTAAACTTTTAAGCTAACAGAAAGTGATATTACAAACCTGAATAAGAGTCCATGAAAACACCAATAGTGGTAATTCTAATGAATTTGAAAGCAACCTATTTCATTCTACAAAACATATTTCAAAGCTTCAATATATACTTAATAATGATGAATACAGAATCCAACATAATGCCATTAAATAAAAATAAATACATGGAAAAGATTCAAAATTTTAATCAATTCAGTTTAGTTCTTGCAATTTCTAATTAAAATTTCATATAAAAACTTAACCTTTAAAAATTATATAAAAGAAATGCAACTTTTGAGATTAATATATCTAGTTATTTATTAAGTTGATTGAACATGCTTCTTCTAGTTTCATATTTGTGTTTGAAAAGTTATCAAATAATTCAATTTGGATATAATTATTTTTATTTATACGTGTATAATATATTTCAGTAATCATTATAATCAATAAATCTCTTTAAATTGAAAATTTTAATAATTGAATTTTAAGAGAGTGAGAATGGAAAGAATTATATAAAATAATTAATTATGATGATTTTCAAAAGATTTTTATTTTAAACATTTATTCCTTTTAAGATATAATTATATTCTACCTACTAAGCCATCTAAGCAAATAAAATTTTTGTAATTATAAAATAATGTATTTTGTTTTGAAGGAATAAAATGACATAATTGCTATATTAATAATTACATTTTCTTATAATTATCACTATGAAGTTTCACCAAATGATTCCTCTTAACAAAACCCATAAACTTAAATTAGAATATTTTCATTGATGATTTTTGCATAGGATACATAATCATCAAACGAATTAAAGAAAATCCTAATTTATGCCACTTCTAAGCTAAAATAAAAAAATAATTCTGGAAACATTAAAATAAACTCTCAATCTTTAGTTTAAGTTGATAAAGTTTTAAAACTTATACCCGATAATCCTAATATTTAGTTTATTCTTAAGTAAACCTTTTAACATAAATCAATATGTCATTTTAAGGATAAATGTTTGTTTGGGTATAAGGTTTTTCTTTAAACATTTTAATCTTAATTTTCAATAGTAATATTATTATAAATATTTCATATTATCTTCAGGCCCAACCCTGGGTTGTCTGGAGGTACGGTCGCCCAGGTCTAAGATTGAAAGGGGTCTAAAATATTATTTTCTAGTTATTAAGGGGTCGAATTTTTTTTTTAACTTTTAAGGGCCCAAAATTTGTTTTTACCAACTTCTAAGGGACCTAATTTTTTTCCCCAAACTTTTAAAGAACTTAAAACCCCATTTTATTATTTTACCTAGGGTCCTAAAAATGTTAAGAACGAGTCTAATTATCTTTATAATAGAAGATAAATTTTCATCCCTAGGATCAAAATCCATAAAAATAAAGCAGAAAAGCAAAAAAGAAAAAGTTGCTTCCTTGCTTTGCTTCGGCGTAAAGTAAGGGCGATGGTGCAGCAAGAAAATAAAGGTTTGCTAGCTTAAGTATAAATTTAATTATTTTATTGTAATATATTTGGATAATTTGATTGTTCCAAATAATTAAAATCATTATATCGTATTTATTTAATTATTTAAGAGATTTATCTTTTTATTTAAATGATCTCATGCAATTAAATTAGAAAAATAAACTCAACTCCGGATTCAGATGACTATATATTTGTTCATGATAATTACAGTAATTATAGTTAATGAGTTTAAAAGAATATTTTAATGAAAATGGTTCTGTTTACTAATTCATTAATGCAAACCATTGGTAGTAAGTAAAGCTAAAGCAATGCCAATGAGCGTATAGGTTAATTTATAAACAACTTTTGACATTTAATTTGAAGGAAAATATTGGATAATATAAAATTTCCAATTTTGGATCCAATTAAAAATATGACATAAATAAATTATATGAAAATAAGAAGCTATCTCAGTAGGTATAAGATAGATAATTATGATGCCAAAAGTTATTAACAACTTAAACAACATAAAAATATACAAATATGTAAAAATAGAAAACTAAAAAGAGATTGAGTGTTAATTCGATTAATATTATTGATGTTACAATAATTTAAAGGATGTAGATTTAAACATATAATATCTTTCAATTTAAAATTTTAAATAATTTAACCATTGTATTAAACAAATGAGATTTTAAAAGGAAAAAATTCAATTATCTATTAAGTGTTTTGATTTCGTATAAAAGTCTCACAAAATCTTAAATCCCAATTTAACATTAAAAGAGAATTATTGTTAAGTTTTTATCTCAAAATCAATTAATTGAGTCAATTCGTATTCCTTAATTTAAAAATTTATTTATCTATTCATTTCTAAAAGTTAATAATTTAAGAATAAAAACAATTATAAATACCGAAATTTGGGTTATATTAATGAAATATGCCATTTTTTTAATATTTAAGAAATTAGCCCTTTTTTTAATATTTATTAGTATAGGTCGTTTTTGAGAGAGAAATGAAAACGCGCTTTACAAGCGCCTTTTCACTTTGTTAAATTTTTTTTTTTGTGGTTGGAAATTAGAGTTTGTGGATTTGTTTTTGTTTGTGTTTGATATAGACATTGTTATAGTTTTAAGGTATGTTTGAATTTATGGTGATGTTGTAGAGCTCAGTGATCTACAAATTTCATCTGTCATGCGAGTATGGAGTCATCACTTGAGACGCTGGATCGTATTGCAACTCAAGGTCCCAGTTGACAGTGATTATACGGTCTCGGGTTGAAATGTAGCTAGGGCTTCAAGTTTACAAAGGTTATGTTGTCAAGGGATGAAGCATAACTGGGACCCCCTAGTTGGAAGTGGTTATGAGGGCACGACAATGAGTTTCACCTCATCAGAGGAGGATGCTTTATAAAATCCATATATATGTTTAAGACGAAAAACACAGAGGCCTTCTAGTATAATAAAGTAATTCATTTTATCCATCTCCACCAAAGGCGGTGGGCCCATTATTATAACTTGTGACAAAGTTAGGGGCAACAAGATTTTTAGCAGGGACAAGTTATTGTGCGGTGCAGAAAAGATAAAATAGAAACAACTGTTGCTGCCCTGATTTACATTTCATCTTTTCTGCACCGCACAATAACTCGTCTTCGCTAGAGATTTTGTTGCCCTCAACTCTGTCACAGGTTATAGTAACAGTGTCATTGCCTTTGGTGGAGATGGATAAAACAAATTTCTTGATTATATTGGAAGACGTTTGTGTTTTTCGCTTTAGACTTATGTATGAGTTTTATAAAGCATCCTCCCCTAATGAGGTGAAACTCGTTGCTGTGCCCGTACAACTACTACCAACTAAGTCTTTAATTATGCTCCACCCTTTGACATCATAACCTTTATAAACTTGAAACCCTAGTTACAGTTCAGCCCGTGATTGTATAATCACCATCAATTGGGACCTTGAGTTGCAATGCGATCCTAACTTTTCAGGTTATGGCTCTATCCTCACAATACAGATGAAATTTGTAGGTCAACGAGCTCCACGACATCACCGTGAACCAAAACAGAACTTAAAACTACAACTATGTCGCCCTCAAAGAAAAAGAGAAATAAATATTTAAATCGAAAAATTTCAACACGCAAGAAAAAGAAAGAAACAATTTAAAGGAGACGGTGGGCGAGAGAGATGATGAAGTAGGGGAGGGTGCGGGGAGAACAAATATCCGACATGCAATTTTATCTCGGGATTCCCAAGTTCCAGTGTTTAAAAATTATCCTAGGATTGTCTGGTTCCAGTGTCTAAAACTTATCTAGGGATTCCCAGGTTCTGACAAGGTCAAGGTTGGGGTTGAAATGGTTAGGGAAAAAAACTCTTCGTAGGGCGTGTTTTCAGTTGACATGGCAGTGGAAACGTGCTCTGCAGGACCCGTTTTAAGCTGACATGTTAAAATTTGGGGAGCATTTTCTTCCTAACCATTTTCAACCCTAACTCTAACCTTAACTGTGTAACTCGAAACCCAAAAATCCCGAGATAATTTTCAAGAAATGGAACCCGAGAATCTTGGGAAACATTTGTTAAACATGAAATCATTTCATAGCTGAAAACACCTTTCGCGGGGAGCGTTTTCTCCCCCACCAATTTTAGAACTCAAAAGTTTCGGGATAATTTTTAGATATTGTAACCCGGAAATCCTGGGCAGCATGTGTAAACATGAAATCTTTTGATGTAAGGGGGTATTGTTCTCTATAAAATAAACTCAATACATTATGTTAAGGTTCCATATTAAAATTTCGAGTAGATTGTTTCCATAAGGAGACTTGGCATTAGGAGAAGAATGTTGTTAAAATCCTAAACTTCGACCTAGTTGTCCCAAACAAAGGTAATTCATTAAATTACATGTAGGTCTTTTAATATGGGTGATGCGTACCAATATTTTTATTATTTTTTCGATTTTAAACATGTGGAATAGGCTATTTGGTTTAAGATAAACAACAGAGTCAAATCCGTTATCCATTATGACGGTCAAATTTGTAAGACTAAAATTTGGCCCATTTTTATTTCAGCCCAATATGAAGATTTCGCTTTCAACTAGAGCATAACGTTAAAAGAGCTTCGGTAAAAAATTAGGCGAAATGTGGGGATTCGAAGAAGAATTTCAAGCTTGAAATGTAGATACCTAAACGTCACTAAATCCCATTAGATATGGCATATTTGAGATCGTAAGGGACATCGAGCTCAAAACGATTATTGATTCCTATTGCTCTAGTGGTAATGATGTGCTAGATTTATATGCTCACTTTGTCGATGTCGACGAAAGTGGCCTGAGCTTAAGAACATTTTTGCCAAATTCCAACCCAGGTTAAGAAGTAGAAAGTCCAACCACATGGTTGTGCGGTGGATCCACATCATTGCTACACAGCTCCTACTGGGACACACTGGAATTATCATCAATGGTGAGGCATTCATCGGTTTCACCCATCGATTACAACTTTGGTGGACAATTGAGAGTATTTAGTAATCGGAATTACGACACAGTTGCACAAAATTCTGTGAGTGCCTTTGGTTTCAAATTCAGCACGCTGATCTTCAATGTCGGTAACACTTACAGAAGTATGCCATCAAGTTACATCGGTGGGTTGAAAAAAGTGATTTTCAGTTTGACGTTAGGTTTACAAGAATAGATGGTCTACTCCTCGCAACTTAGACCGACGAAGGGACATCCAACCTGTAACGCCCTAAAAATTTAAATGTTTACTTGTGAGATTTTGTAGTAATTAAGTCTCTGTATCTGTGGCTATGTGCTCTACTTATGTGTTTGATGTCGGAAGTTCGAGTCACGTCTTTAGAAGTTTTGCTAATTCAATTTTAATTAATCTCTGCTTTTAAGCCATTGACTTAAATTTAATCCTGTGTAAATCTGTGTCAGCAATGAGCCTGTTGGTTCACTAGTTAAGCATCTGTCTAGTTTTGGTCTTGTGCTTGAGTCTCTGCAGAAGCGAAGTGGAGATGTATATTTTTGCTGTTTGCTGAATGCGTCTGGTTAAATCTTTTCAAATTAACCACATTAAAATTTTCCCCTTTCTTTTTTCTCACTGTCCCTCATTTTTTCTCTTCCATTTTTCTTTTTCTTTGTTTTTCTTTTTCCTTTTCTTTACTTTGGAATTGTGAATGTAACGTTGGTTGTGTGATTGGGTAAGTACATATATCATTTTTGCCAATTAAAGCATTAATTGCGTACATTTTGTTGATCGTTCATTTCTATCGGAGTTTTTTCAACTCGAATTGTTTAAACCTTCTTTCAACGATTGTTTGGTTTCTTTTTAGGCAAGGATATCGAAAGCAACGATCCTTAGCGCAATAACTTGAGTAATTGTTGTTGATTTTGTCAGTAAGTCTGGATTCGTTGAAGGTTTTGCGTCAAAACTTTTGACATAGTTTTTATGCATGTAATTGTGTATTGTTGTCAATTAAGTTGTTGAATTGAGTTATTGAATGTTCCTTTTAGGCTTAGGGAGTCTTCCACATTGTTCTTTCTTTGAAACTACTTCAGGTGAGTACCAAAACCCGAGTTTTAATAAGTTTTGAATGCCGAAAAATATGACTGTCGGTTCCACATGGCCGTGTGGTAGGCCGTGCGAGCCACACGATCGTGTGGTAGGCTGTGTAACTCACTTTCTACCAACTAAAAGCTGTACGAGCAAGGGCATGGGCGTTTGTCTAGATTGCGTGTGGCCATGTTAGTGCAGGGGTCACACAAGCGTGTGTCTAGGCCGTGTAACTCACTGATTATAAAATATGGATCACACAGGCCAAGAACACGGGCGTGTGTCCAGGCTGTGTAACTCACTAATTACAAAATACAGATCACACGGGCCAAGGATACAGGAGTGTGTTTAGGCCATGTAACTCACTGATTACAAATACGGATCACACGGGCCAAAGACACGAGCGTGTGTCCAGGTTGTGTAACTCACTGATTACAAAATAAGGATCACACAGGCAAAGGACACAGCGTGTGTTACGCTGTGTAAGACACACGGACAAGCACACGGATGTATTGTGCCATACGGGCCAACTACCTAGGCCATGTGAGACCACACGAGCATGTGGGACAGTTTGCAAAGTTTTGCCATTTTCGAGCATCACTCGAACTGTATACAAGCCTTCTGTGAGGTCGTTTGAATTGAATTTAACTATATAAACTGCTATTTTGTGATCTGGAACTTGATTACTAATTATCAATATGTGCACTGTGTTTGACTAAAATTACTGGAATTGATCTACTGTACACGATTATGAGTATATTTGAATATTCGCATAAAACTCTGTATTAACTATTATGTGAAGTATGTATATGCATTGTATGGGGATTGAATGAGGACGAAGTATGTGATAGCCCGGAATAGGGCTTAATCGAAATAGTGGTTTCATAACCACAAATCCGAAGTGAAATAATTTAATTTTATAAATTTTTATTAATTAATGATTGATTGAAATATTGTTGGAAGATATGGATAGGAAATTTTAATGATTTAGTGCCTAATTGAATTTTTAGGACTAAATTGAAAAAAATGCAAGGTGTGTCTAATTAGTGATTAAATGACTTAATTGAATTATTGCATGAAATTGGAAGTGTTTATGTGGCAATTAGACCATAAATTAGTGTTATGGATACAAAAGGGTAATTCTAGAAAAATATCTAAGTAATGGGTCAAGGGCATTTTTGTCAAAAGTGAATAAAAGACAAAATAAAGTGAAAATAAGTGTCCATCTTCTTCAAAATAAGGCGTTTGCTGCCAAAAAAGTTCATGTCACCATAGCTAGGGTTCTTGATCTTCCTAACCTCAATTGTAAGTGATTTCTTGCCCCGTTTTTAATTATTTTCGTATTTTTATGCTTATTGATGCTTGAATTTCATGTTTCTACTATTTAATTTAAATGAAATTAAAGTTTAAAAATTGACCCATTCATGATATAATTGTAAATTGATTAGTGATGTTAGATAATGAATGTTTGAAGTGTTAATTACAAGTTTGACTAGATGAATTTTGATGAAAATGTTGAAAAAGGGCTAAATTGTGAAAGATGATAAAGTGTGCATAAAGTTGTGATTTTGTGAAATTGAGGGCTGTTATGAGCATGAAATATGATTTATTGAAGTTTGAAATTTAAAAATTTAGTGAATTTTATTTTTACGAGCTTTGGGACAAAAGTGGAATTTTTGAAAAGTTATGGGGAAAAATGTAAATTTGCCAAAATGTTGTGTATGAATTGTATTTGAATGGAATATTATAAAATGTATTAAATTGTGTTAATATAGATCAAGAAAGAAGAAATAGTGGAAGTGATCAGGGAAAAGAGAAAGTTATCGACTAAATTACAAAAATAGTCGTTTTGCATCTGAGGTAAGTTACGTGTAAATAATAGTTATATTTTTATAAATTGTGAATTATATTTGATATGTGAATTAATATTCAATGTGGAAGGAAAGTTATTCATGAATTATTCAAGTGTTAAAGTGTTGAAAATAAAGTGTTAAGTGTAAATTCCTGTTGAACTTAGGAATAGAAGTGGATACAAGTGACATGTCACTAGACATCGAGTTACAAGAGTTACAGTTGAGTCCCGGGTGCTGGGTGATCTAGCATGTGTTGTAGACACCTGACAGCTTGTGTGAGCAGGCCCTTGGACATTTCCAGTGTTATTAATCAGTGGTAGCTTCGGCTACGTTTCAGTGGTAGCTTCGGCTACATAACAGTGGTAGCTTCGGCTACATTTTAGTGGTAGCTTCGGCTACATAACAGTGTTGCACTTATGTGCTAAATCTCTACGTATCTGTGTATATTCTGAGTGTTCAACAGGATTAATGATGGGTTAAAGTGAATATGAAATGAAGTGTGTATGCAGGTACAATTGAAAGAGTTGAGCATATGTGATAAATATTAAGTGTGAAAATGTATATGCAAGTGAATTGGTAAGATTGTGCATGTGTAAGTGATTGAAATTGCTAAGAAATGTTTTGATTAGTTATATGTTAAAAGTGTTGTTAATTATTAAATGAGTAATTATTGTTTACATGTAACTTACTAAGCTATTTATAGCTTACACCTTTCTTTCTTTCCTTTGTTTTATAGTGTTTTGAGCTTGCTCGAATTGGGGATCGCTTGAGCTCAGATCACACTATCACGACCATCTCGGTATTATGTGTTTTCAAAATGTTTAAAGTTATGACATGTATAGAGTCTTAATCATTTTGAGCATGTTCAAATGATATGGCTAAGATTAGCTATTGAAATAGTTAGTAAAAATTATGTTTTGGGTGTTATGTATGTTTAAATGGTAACTAATTCAAAGAAGCGCTTTGATGTTGAAGAAGGACGTGAATTTGAAAAATCACCATAAATAGTAGAAATGATATATAGAATTAAATATTATCAAGTCTATTTTTACACAAAAGAAACGGTGTAGGCAAAGGAATTTTATATTTTGAGATATTTGAATTTTAGTGTGACAGGGTCAGAATGGTTTTTGAAGTCCCCTGTTCTGACTTTAGAAAATCATTATAAATTGCACAGAAAGAATTATAGGTCATAATTTATATGTCTAGATTCCTTAGTGACTCTATTTTCAAAAAAAAAAAAGACAAACGGTAACCATATATGAATTCTGTACAATGAGATAATTGATTTTTAGTGCCAAGAGGTCAGACCTGTCGAGCTGTGAAACAGGGGATACTTTAATGAATAGACTGTACTAATTGGCAAAGTCAAAAATTCTGAAAATTTTATGGTAAGTAGGAATATGAGTCTAGTTTCAAGGAAAATTTACGGATTTAAATTTTGAGTCTCTTAACTCGAGTTATAATTAAATTAGTGACAGTCACGCAGGTGGACAGTTTTGTTGTGAACTGTGAATTTAATTTTAAAAGTAAATTTTATGCTCCGAATTGGTAAGTTAAATTGGATGACATCTCGTACTCGATTCCGGCGACGGTCTCGGGTTAGGGCTGTTACAAAGTATTTTGTTTTGAACTAGTGGTTAAATCCCTGGTATCTATATATTAATCTGACAGCTAGCATGCAATCTCTGAAACGTGTCAAACCAACACTGAGTGGTGTGTTGGGTTGGATGGGTAATGAGTACCCTATTTGGTGTGTTTGGTTGGTCGGGAGTGGTGTGTAGCGGTTGGTATTAAGTAACTGCGTATGTTCTGTTCTGTTCTACATCTGCTTATGACTTGATCTGTTATCTGTTTGTAAGATTCTGATCTGTAACTGAATGAACTATTTCTTGATTCTAAGTCAACATTTGTACTCGGATATCTTGGTTTACCGATAATATTTTGAATATGTAAATAGTTGGGTCCTTTTTGGTATATTAACTCAGTTATTGTTGAATGAATTTCAGGTAAATCACAGACTTGATCAAGTCGGCGGTTGGGAAGCTCGGTTATATGTTTATACCATTTAGTATTATGAACCATGCTAGTTATATTCGTAGTTTCAGTTAATTAGAAGATAATGTCGAGATACTGGTTTGTCTTTATTAAACTTTATCAGACTTGAAAAGTGTGTTATTATAAATTGTTGAATGTGTTTTGATTATCATTCTTTTTAACTCTCCAGGCTTGGCCTTGTCGTCTAGGCTGGGTATGGGGTGTTACACAACCCTGAACATGCAATTGAAGTTGATATTGAATGGAGACTTGCGAATGAGGAGGGGTCTAAAATTGACAATGACCTAATAAAGGAGTCCGAGCCAGATGGTGCAGAAATTATAATAATTTTAGAACTAGAGCCTATTCTTACTGAAGCAAAGGATGGTGGTTCTGACAGTGAAGGTCCAAACAATGATGGATGGACTGATATGGGTTTCACGACTTACGCACCCCTACCTCAGATGTGTAATGTCGATTTTGCTACTGAAGGTGAGTTAGAATTCCTAGAACTCCCTCATAAAAAACCAGGGCATGCGAGTTCGTTAACAACTTTCAATGACTTAGAGGTTAGGATGGAGTTTTCCTTCAAAGACAGTTTAATTGCTATAGTGAAGCGGTATAACATAAAGCATGGGGTAAATTTCCATGTTACAAAATCCCGAGTCGAGAAATATAACACCCCCAACCCGGCCTGGACGTTAAGGCCGAATCTGGCGGTGTCACATGTTAGTGTTTTTCGAAAAATGAGTTGTCGTCAAAAACCTCTTATCTTAACCACCTTTTTACACTCTCTTATGCTTAATTCTAAGACGTGCCCGATCAATTTCAACGTGATTCGTATTCAAAAGTTATTCTCTTTCGAAACGTTATTAATTTTCAAAACGTCAGTTATTGCGGAAGCTTTTTAAAACAATTTGCATGTTTGTGCAAATTTTGTTAAAATGTTTGATCCGTTTTGAAAACTCGATTATCCCTACTACTAGCAGCTGTAAATCAAAACAATAAAAACCCCAAATTAAAAATAAAAATCCAAAGAGGCCATTATTACAGTAAAATATCCCAAAATAAAAGCAATATTATAATTAAATATTAACTCGAACTAAATAGGTCGTGTGGCCACCGCTGAGTCCTCTGTCGCACCGGTCCGCCTATCTCTGGGGATTACCTGTACAGTCAAATCAGAAGGGTGAGTTTACGAAAACTCAGTGTGTAATCCCATATAAAACAAACAGTCAGAAGGCAATCACAATTTGGGCCTAAGCCCATTTTAGTACAGTTTCAGTTTCAATTAGGGCCTTAGCCCATTACAATACAGAAGCAGTCATGCATTTAGGCCTTGGCCCATTACAGTATCAATATTTAGTACAGTAACAGATATACAGTATCAAATCCTACCTAACCAGCCTCTACATTCCAACTCCGTCCAACCCTACACTCCATGTGGGGATAATCAACCCACCCATCCCTACTCTCCAAAAAGTACCAAATGCGGCACTAAACAATAGTTCGCAGTAGAGCTGCCGGTAACTTAGGCTCGAGGCCTTTCAGTACACTTCCTCCGAACATTATAATTCCCCAACCCAATGTAATGCAATATACAAGTACGACATGCTGTAACATAATATCATGCATGTAAACAGAGCATACAGTATCAAATCATTGGGACATCATTAGGCTTAATCATATCAATCATACAATCATTTCAGTCAATTAGGGGTCTAGGTAAACTTATCGTCCCTACAGTAGGTTCACAGTTGGCTTGGGCGACCCGTGCAACCCTATTAGTCAAATAGTGAAATTGGTCCTACGAGCCCATGAAGTTTGCCCATGTGGGCCCACACGCCCGTGTGACCCACATGGCCCAAATTGGCATTGGCCTCTTGATCCATTTTAGTGTAATCCATGCTAGATAACTATTCATATGTGTTTCCACTATTTACTTATGTAATCCTTCAAAGCTGTCTACTTGAGTCACTGTTACTAAATTGTTTTTATCTTAAGCTACAGAATTTTGAATTAAGATCCACAAATTTTTCCTGAAACTAGGCTCAAATATATTCTTACCATAAAATTTTTAGATTTTTTGGTTCAGCCAGTAAGTACAGTTTATTTTTTAAATTTTCCTCTACTCTACTATCTAGAAATTTCAACCTTTCTGCACTAAAAATTAATTATCTTCTCGTAAAAATTTTGGACAATGTTTCTGTTTGTATATCTTGAAAATAGACTTATTCAAGATTTTAAACATATAAAATATAAACTATAATTATTTTTATACAATTTTTAATAATTTTCGGAACTCAGGATAGGGGATTTCGAAATCACTCTAACCTTGTCTCACTAAAATTCCATTATCTCATAATATGAAATTGCTTTGCTTACTTCGTTTCTCCTATGAGAAACTAGAATCAAATATACTTAATCCCATATTTTTTTCACCCTTTAACTCGATTCCCAAAATTTATGGTAATTTTTTAAAAATTAGCCTACTACTGCTGCTCAAACAGGAAGCAATATCAACTTTTGCCGATTCCGTTATTTTTGTGTTTCGGGTACACACCTGGTATCGATTGATGCTACAACGATCCCTGAGCACTCCAAAACCTATAATTGACCAATTCCACTCAATTTATCACTTAATTGATCGAACTAAAACTAAATCCAAAATGAGAAACGCATCCCTTAAGTGATGAAAAGCTTACCCCAGCACATCGAAACATTTGGTTACGCGATAGCACGATGAGACCCTTAATCTAGGTGAGATGCTGCTGCCAAACGTCACAAATCCCTGAATCAAAGTTGGAAGAAAATCGTAAGTTAAAGAGAGAAAAAACTCTACTTACCAGAACGTGCGACGAAAATTGACCCAACGAAACGAATGTCTGGTAGCCAACAAAAGAGACGGAAACAGAAAGAATAACGGAAAGAAAAAATTTGGGTTTGCCAATAGAAAAATAAAAGGTGAAGAAGAAATGGAGAAGAGATGGCGTCAGAAAGGTGGGGAGTTTTTGGAAAATCAAAATTTTACAAAAAAGAAATGACAATGCTCAGAAAATTTGATAACCCCAAAATCCACTCCCCTAAATTCTCTCTACCAAACTCCCACTACTCAAATTTCCAATACAACTCAAACTCTCCAACTGACGAGCAAATAAAAATATTTTTGTCCTTACACTCACGCAGGGATTCGAATTCTTGACCTTCTGCCAACCAACACTCTCCTGAACCACCAGACCAGCAGGCCCATTTTGGTAAGTACTTGCAAACTTTTAATTAAAAGTCTACTAGTCAGAAATAGGGGTTAAGTCAGAAAAACACTAGAATTTGCCAAATCAGGGCTTGAACTCAAGACCTCCCAGACTCACCCAGAGCACTTAACCACAAATACCGATACACAATTATGTCACATTTTCACAATAACAAAAATAAGAATTTTGGGGCGTTACAAGAAATATAAAGCGAAGCGTGCAATGCATGGAACAATATGTCTATTGAAAATTATGGCATCTGTGAGGAAGTAGTCGAAATTCTGGGCGATAATATACTGCTCACACACATGTATTGTTGCAGGTATGTGTTATGATTAACAGCAACAACTCTATTCTGGCCTTTATTCGACATTGTATTATGTATGATGAGATTCTTGTGTTTTTACAGGCATGTCGAACGATCATCCAGAATTGGATCTAGACATGATATCTTACTTTATATTACCTATAATGAGAGTGAGTCCTACGATTCTGGTCCTAATTTCGATTGCTCACATTCGTAGCGAGTGTGATCACACTGTTTTGTATCATAAAGCATGATTGGCAAAATTGAAGGCGTTGGAGAAGATGATAACGGGTGGGAGAAATCATATAATAATTTGTGGCAATGGTGTCAAGTACTGGAATAGTACATACTAGGTTTTGTAACCAATATGCAAACAGAGCTTGTGTATTACTGTGATCACTTGGTCCATGGAAAAAGAGTTTTCTATCATTTTCTTTAGACTTTCAAGCAGTGTATAACAACATTCCAGTATTATAAGCCACTTGTACAAATTGACGAAACATTCATGTACAGGAGATATTAACATTGGTTGTTATTGGTTGTTGTATAGGATAATAATAAAAAAAATCCTACCAATAACTCGATATTTCTATAGATTCAATGGACTTCGATGTTTACAATCACAAAGGAAATGAGTAGGAAGATTTCCAGTCAAAATGGAAACAAATTGCTGGTTTCTTCATCCCTAACTCTCCCGAAATAGAGGGTGATGAGAATCTTCAGGAGCTCGATGACTTAGAGCAAATTCCAAGGGAAGTGGAGCCAACAGAAGAGGTCCTTTCCAAGGCTACTAGGCATCACTCAAAGGGAGAGGACTAGTTTCTTTATTTTTTACCCGGTCTTTTCTTTTATTGTCTTTCACCCTGTATAACATATCTTTTTTTTTAATTAAGTGATCCTTTACCCTTTTCTTATCTTTTCGTTTTTCTTCAATACTCTTCATTAAGCCATTATTAACTCATCAATCTTACAAATAAGAAAATTTTTAACATACCTAAGGAACTCTACTAGGTCCGGCACATTATGCATACATGGCTTCTTTATCTTCATGATTTGAGAACCAGCTAAATCAGATTTGGATCTTATGTGTTACATCTCTATTATAGACTTACACTCAACTATTCATACATACCTTCAACATTTACAACTTAATGGATATGGTTTTTAAATAAAAATTACAAATGAGTATACAACAAACAACTACAGTCATTATATGAAGGGTTGCAGTTGTTAGGACTTATGGACAAATCTCTTAACATGATTACATTATTTCTATATATTACAACAGACTCCACCATGCCTGCCGAAACCTACTTTGCATGCATAATAGCCCACTTCACCACTCTTTTGGCGTAGCCCTAGCATCGTTCCTTCTGGCACAGGCCCTAATCAACTTACTTGTGACATAAAACACTAAGGTAAGTTCATGAGAACTTAGTGAAATGAACTCCATTTACCTGTATCATCTCAGTACAATGCATTTGATAATTTCATTATCATCTCATTGTTCCTTATTCTTTAACTTGACTTTGGCGAGTATCTTTCTTCTTCATACCATAGACGCCATACCTTGCATTATGACCACTCCTAACCCTTAGCATCTTCAAAACCTTATGTTTTTCACCCAGCCTTTTCATGATTTCCTTAATTGTTCCCATTCTAGAACCCATACCTGCAAAACACTGTTGATCGAGTTATTCTTCTAGTCTACTTGGTTCATACTATGAATTCACTACATTCCCTAGCATGTTTCATCTTCTCTGGATATATCTTAAGACTATGCAGGATATACCACAACATTTCCTACGGAACTGATTCTTCAGAGTTCGCCATACGTACTATTCCTTCAGAGTTCATCATACGTACTATTCCTTTAGATTTTTCCATACGTACTATTTGTTCAAATTTTTTCATACTTACCATTTTTAGAGTTAGCCTTACATATCATTCTTTCAGGGTTTGTCATACTTGTCATTCCTCTCTTTCAAGGTCTGTGACAAAAGCGTTTCCTTTAGATGATTTCCATAAGGGCTTTCCTTTAAAAGGCGCCATGAAGGCGTTCCTTTCCATAGATCGTCACAAAGGTTTCCATTTCATAGATTGCCACAAAGGCTTCCATTTTATGGTGTGTTCACGATAGGGATTCGTTTAGACTCACATTACGTGAGGTTTGCCCCTAATCGTCTTGGATCACGTAGAGAACTCCATTAGGTGATAACCTTCATTTAGTTCTTTCCATATGATGCCATAACCTACCAGTTATGGTCTTATACAATATGGTCTTTCCATATGACACCATAGCCCCCTAGTTATGGTCTTACACAGTACTGTGCCATGGACTTTTCCTTTCAAAGAATCGTGTTTAAAGTCTCAACAGACTCCTTTAGATGACTCCGTGGAGACAGACACAAACTCACTTAACAATTATTTCGTACTTTGATTCCATACATAAGTTAGCATACATTTCATTTCATATCATCTCATGCATTCCAAAAGCACTCATATAGTCTTATTTCATCATTAGAGCAATTGTCTCATGCTTAACCTATCAGTTTCCTCATGAACTATACATGCACGACTCATTTAGCGTTCACAATCTGGCCATTTTCTATAGAAACATCACAATTAATACCTTACATGCGAAAGTTAACTTAGGGACTCACCTGACAAGAATGTATATTAGGTTGAGCTCTAGATCCAAGATCCTTTCAGGAGTTACAGTAACCACTGCCTCTTAAAACAAAAGAACACCATAAAAATCCATTCGGATAACCTTTCCACCATCTTAAATACAAATAACCTATAAACAAAGCCTTACTTTTTTAGGCATTCATGTAGATCTACTTTTCAGAGTCATAAAACTCACCTTGACATGGACAAATTTCTAGAAGAATCTAGAGGTTAGGATCTAGCTTAAAGAAAAATGCTTCTCCTTTCCTCCAGCCATAGATTTTAATATTTTAAAAGAGAAGAGAACTCCCTTTATTTCAACTTGAAGACCTATTAAAATAGTCCAAAGTCTTTATTGGAACTTGATAAATGTCACATCACTACTGACTTATCTTATCAAAGGTTTACAAATTCTGAGGAAACTAATTGTGTACTTTCCCTTTCTCTTTTAAATATCATGGTTCTCGTTCGGTTAGTTCCTAACCAACTTACCTTATAACTTAAACTTGTACAGTATCATGGGGAAAATGGTATACTACTTCTGACGTGGGCTTATACCTTCAGTATCTATTTATCTGACCACATTATTCTTCTATCAATTCACAATTATCTAGCGTGGAACTCTTAACATCTTGAACATACAATTGTGTCCGCCCCCATAATGCTTCAAAAAGAGCACTTGGACAGTTACAAATTTGCCAATTGTACTTTTCAAAGGCTACGCAGGACTTTGTGCCCGCAAGAACTGAGGCGTTATAGGCTTGCTCAAAGAATTCTTATACTTATTCAACTTCTTATACTTTACACACACTCAAAACTTACTATTTATGCCTTCCTTCCATAAACATCGTTTGAACACTAGGGTTTCGTTAGGTAGGATCTGCACAATAAGCTAGCGGACATATATAATTAGGGCTCAAATAATTTATAATTAAATTTTAATTTTTCACTTATTAATTATAAACTTATTTAGTAATAAAGTCATTCCATTATAATATCATGATTGAGCTCTCCCCAGTTACATACCATTACAAAAGCTACTCAATAAGTGCTCGTCCAATGACCTTGTCGTAAGTGTGTTACCCTCATAAGATATCATTAATCTTTTTGGGATAAATTCATTCTCCCAATATGATCCTATTTTATCTCATGGTAGCCATTTATATAGTTTACCCAAAAGTAGTTGTAATCATTTAAATTTGTCACAAGTACTTACAATTGTAATTTTATAAATATTATCACAAAAATAAATAATTGTACCAACTTAACAATAATTACAAATGCAATAGTCTTAATTAGTATAGAGTGATAATTAAAATTTTGTTAAACACTCATTTGACACTTAATTCAAACCATGTTACCTTATCTCCATTCTTATATTATATAAAAGAAAACATGTTAGGCCTTTAAATTTTAATCTTGTAAATTATAAAGACTAAATTTATAACTTTACTGACTATTTCCTTTTCCACCACAACTGCGTTTTTCTTGTAGTTAAAACCCAGGTGATAGCATGGGCTAGCTAATAGCAACCAGCCATTCTTGTGGGTTAGTTAGGCCTTGACCAATCCATGGTTTAGAATGGCTTCATGGTTTCTGGAAACATTGAGTGGTAGCCTAGGAGGGTGCATATGGTTTAATGGGCTCCTCAACGACAAGCCTTAGCTCATCCAGCTTGGTAGCTTTTTGGACTCACAAATCACAAGTCCCACCTTTAACTTGGAATGCTACACCAACACAATAAATACAAATAAATTTAGAAAAAAAATTAAAGATAATACAAATGTGAAAGAAATTATATGAACACCATAAATTTTATATAAAGAAAATATCTTTTTGAAAATTTATATAAATATAACATTTTAAACATGATTATAATATACAAATTAATATGCACCATGATGCACATTGAACAATCTTCTATATTATTATAATTTAACTTTTGAGAGTACAAGTGAAAGGGGTCATAATTAAGGACTGAACCAAGATAAAATATCAAGGAGTGGCCAAGCATAGTAGTTTGTACTATTTTAATACTAAATAATTTAAGTTTTATTCTGATAAAAATTTTGATTTGATTAATACAACTTGTATTGATGCTTATCAATTCGTACTATTTGATATAGGATTTTAATATTTTATTTTTAAATATTTTAAATATTTTATAAGTTTCTATAAAAAGAATTATAACATAACCCTAAAATATATGTAAAAATTAAATAATATCCCTATGAATAAATTGAACAGCACACAATCTTATGAGAATCACCAACCACACTCACTGATTTTCACAATCACAAACAAAAGAAAGAAGAGTAATTTTAAAATATACAAAAAATTGTTGAGGTATACCTTTTGTGAAGAAAAGTTCCAAATCTCTTGAACCACTCTTTAGAAATTGCTAAATATATTGCTTTAATATCATGAAAATTAATTTCTTTTTAGAAACATATTTGAAATAATTTAAAAATAAGAAAAAAATAAACTCTAAACTTATAAACCCAAAAGAAAAAAAACTCACAAACTTATAGTAAGAAAATTTAACAACAAAATGGTGTGATGTGAATAGTGAATCAGTGGTTTGTTAAAAGATAGCTAAAAATTATTGAACACAATTCAATCATCGATTTCATGTTTCATTCATGTAGATCACATATGTTAAGTTTGGAGTAAATTAAATATTTAATTATTTGTTTTATGTAAAAATTTTGAAACTTTGAATATATATTAATATAAACATTATTTTAGATCGATATGATAAAGATATCGATTGATTCAAATATTTACAAGTATGACAAATACAATTATATTGATAAATTCAATGATTGGATTGTTAAAATATTAATTATAATAAAAGTTACAAAGTGCATCCTCCCTGTTATATATATATATATATATATATATATCCGTGAATAAGCACTTGCTCTTAACAATTAAGTACAAGACACTTACCCTATCAAGTTTAATGTAAAATTATCCCTATAGTTTCAAGGATATCTACTTATCTCTCTCAAGTTTGAAAAAATCCCACAAACCCTTTAAAATCTATTTACTAAGCAAACCTTAAATAAAAAAAAGACAATTATCTCTTTTATTATTCATCAATTCATTTTCTATTTGATTTATTCATTTCTCTTCTAATTAAAAAATAACGAAATTTTAATTACATATGAAATCCTACAAAATGAAATATATTTGACTTCTTTCATTTAAAAATTATATTCAACTTCAATTAAAAGTAAATATTTTAAATTTATATTTAATTTAATTATATATTAATCTTGAGATACATTCATTAAATTATTTTATGTAAAATTAATTAGTTACCATTATTAAAAAAATTCATGGAAATTTTATTAAAATATAAAAGTAAAAATTATCTCAAGATTAATATTATAATTAAATAATTAACATGTATTTGTATAGAAAAATCATTAAACAAGAAACAAACAGTAAAAGAGACGACAATAAAATAAAATAAAATAAAATTATAACTTTTATCTCAAGTGATAGTCTAGTTACCTATAAGTGTCTTATAGCATATTGGGCACATATTTATATCCCACCAAGAGTAAATGTTGAGATTTCTTTAGTGGGTGACCATGTATGTCCGCGTGGTTCGTTTTATTAAGCACCCAACAAAGCGCCCTCACACTATGAACCTTCTAGCTCTTTAGGCACCTATGCTTTCATTAGAGTCAAAAGAAAAAAAAATCCACCAAAGATATTACCAACAAGTTGAAGGGTTCATTGGCTCCCGATGGACAAAACTTTACAGACTTCTGACAACGGAATCAACCTCCCTCAACAAAGCCTTAGCTTAATGGGATGGTTAAGGTCTTGGGAACTTTAAGATCCCAAATTCAAGTCCCACTCTTTGTAAACCATGTGTGAGTTCTTAACCTATATTTATTATGGTTTATGTTTCACTATACGTGGATTTTGTATAGATTATGTTGGTAGTCTTGATATATTCTGATTATTAGTTTGATTGTGCTTTTTATTGATTAATATGGTTATTTGAATGTATTCTTTATAATTGTTATTATGACTATAAGTATAACTTCAAAAAAAAAAACTTGCATATATATTAATTGAACAATGCATTATTTTAACATTTGATTATATTAGAATATAGTACAAATAATGATTAAAATGATTTCATAATTAATTAAATATTTATTATTTTTAATTAAAAGTATTAAACATAAAAATTCTAAATAACAAAAAAAATAGAATAATAAATAACTAATAAAGGGTAGAGTTATCCTTTAATTTAAAATTCATTTAATAAGAGGCGGCTAGTGGATTTTTCATCCAATCTTAGGAGATAGGTGAGTATTTTAAAATCACAAGGTAAAATTTAATCATAGAGAGGTTTGGAATGCTTTTCTCTTAACAATTTGCAATTTTTTGTTTCATTCAAACTAAAAATTCTATCACATGTTTATATATATGTAGAAACCACGTATTTAGAATATAAGTATGAGTTTAAAATAATATACAATAAACAATAAAATGTAAGGTTTAAAATTCATAAAAAAATGCAATATGTATGAAATTGAAATAAAAATAGTTTAAAGTTTCAAAAAGAAGAAGGAAATTTAAATAGGTAATACATCATATTAAGACTATTAATTAAACCCCAATTGTTTATCACAGAATTGCCATTTTTCTTGAGTTGGTATTGAGTTAATTTATGTCACCAACTCAATTAACAACATTATCAATACTAGTAATTCTATCACAAGCGTAAATTGTGAAAATCAAGTATTTAGAACATGTGTGTGTTTAAAAATAATATATAATAAAAAATAAAATGTATTGTTTGAAACTAATAATAATAACATATATTCAATAGGTATGAAATTAGAATAAAATAAATTAGTTTAAATTGTGAGTAGAATTAAATTTAAATAAGTCAATACATGTGATTAAGAATACTAAATGCACTATAATTGCTTTTGAATTGTGTTGTTGATTTTCTATAGCACTTAAATGTTATTCTTAAGTAACATTATTTAACATATTATCAAAATGTCAAAATGTTATAATGTTGGTGAAAGAAAAATTCAACATTAAAAATATAGTTATAAAAGATTTAGTTAACAATTGAATCATAGGTAGAGTAGTAACTTAATTAAAAAAACTCTCATCAAACTTGAGTTAGTATCGAGTTGAGATAGGACACTAACTTAATCAACAATATTATTAATAAGAAATTTGTAAACTCACCATGTGAGTGAAAAGTAATAAAAA
Organism: Gossypium raimondii; assembly: GCF_025698545.1. Classification (NCBI taxonomy): domain Eukaryota; kingdom Viridiplantae; phylum Streptophyta; class Magnoliopsida; order Malvales; family Malvaceae; genus Gossypium; species Gossypium raimondii. The sequence goes on along the minus strand of NC_068568.1, from coordinate 39,429,883 downwards.
TTATTTAAAATAGGAAAGAGAATTATTTAGTGGTTAAAATAGTGATTAAAATATGGATTTTTTAATTAAGATATAATGTTTTAGTCTGTTATTCTTGCACGTCTCTATTCTGCTTCTCTAGCACATTTGTGGTTTTTGTGTTTTGTCAATTTGTGGTTTTTGATTGGCGGTGTAGGGGTGGATGTGAATTATTTTGGCTTTTTGATTTTTGGTCTTGGGTTTAGTAGGGGTTTGCTAAGGAAGCGATCTGGCAGGGTTCACGCTAGATGATGGAGAGGATGAGGTTTTGCTGTTACCCAATGAATCTGAGCCTAAAAAGAAGGCCTATGATTTTTGCTTGGTTGGTTGTTTTTTCACAGCTAGTGTTGTTCATTTTGTTGGCAATGAGTACGATGGCTGGAAACACAAGAAATATATAGACTTTTTCAACACCTTTTAAGCTCTAATTCATGCAGTTTTGTAGTAATTTTTGTCAAAATTCATACTTTAATTATAAAATAATTAATTTACGCTTAAATTATTAACATAGTGAATTTTAATTATTTTTATAATAAATTTTCACAAATTTAGTTTATTTTCAACAGTTTTGCACAAAAGGTGAAAATTGGCTTGGCAGTCACCTCGAAAGACTTGAACCGTTGGGGTAATTTTTGCATCAAGTGAATCAAGGGCATGACTAAATTATTTTCCAACCAAGGACTGTCCAATAATGATTATTATACATACTTTATATTTAATTTTTATCCAACATTAATTGGGTTAAAAATTAATATAAAGTCTGAAGAAGAAAGTGACCCAGTGTGTTAAGTATAGAAGACTGAACCACCAAGCAATTGGGAAGCCCAAAACTGTCCCTATAGACGATCCAATCAGCTGAATTTCATACTTGAAAAATAGCCCTCGAGCTTCTCCTAAATGCTATTCAAACCCCTCCACTTTTTGTGCCTTCCACTTTTTGCATCACACTAAATATAACAAAGTTTAAATCATTCAAACTTACTCAATGCATGGCCGACCAATGGAGAGTGAATGGCTAAAATTTAGTTGATATTTTTAGCAATCATTCCCACCTATAAATACCCCTCTTCCCTTCCTCATTTCACACATCATTCATTCCTACACATTTCTCTCTTTCACTCACTTTCTCTCTTCCATTCCCTTCTTGTCTTCCCATTTCCCTTTGTTTCATTCCCTTGCCGATTTCCCTCTTGAAAAAGAGCTTTCATCCACCTTAGAGTATCTACATTCAAGTGTTCATGAAGGCCTTGGATCGACAGAACAAGCAGAGAAGGAGAGGAGCGCACTAGTCTGACTTCGGAGAAATACTAGATTTGCTTTCTAGTTCCATACTCTTTAATTTTCTTGTTTATGTTGTGATCATGAACATGAATATTTTTTGTGTTTTTATTCTTGATTTAATTAAACTGACTTAATTTAATTCATGTTAGGTTGATTGCATTCTGTCCACTTAAATTATTATAATCGTGTTCGTGTTGTTATTAGGCATTGGTAATTTGTTCAATTAAATAAAATCATGCTATGTTATATTTGTATTATAATTTTAAGGTAACAAATGAATTAATTATTAATTATATTGAAATCGTAATTAATTGACATTATTTAATTAATGCATGTTTAATCTTCCGAGGTAGTCAAGGTTAAATTAGCGATGGTATTAAATGGTACATTAGTCTTGCATAACTTACAAGATTATTGTGATTAAATTGTTTCAATATAGGACTATGTTGTTACTTCACTTAACCTTATACTTGCTTATGAAATTGATTAATTGTTTGAATTGACATAGTAATATGATCAAGAGATTATTTGGTTTAGTAAGTTTCTATGTGCATTAGTTAGCAAAATACCAAGTTGTCGTGAAATTATTCGTAACAATATAAACATCGTTTAGTAAATTTAAGTTATAGAATGTAATCGATCTAACACATTTATGTCATCTCGATTTAAACCCATCTTTTAGAAATTGTGCATTGGAATTTATACATTTTATTTTTCTTAGTTAAATTACTTAGTTAATTTTTAGAATTACTTAGTTAATTTTAGTTTTTAAATCACCTTTTCAAATCAACATATATTTCCTTCAAAGAAATTGTTTAAAGTTGTATTTCATAAATATTTTCTTTCACAGTACCTGTGGGTATGATAACTCGACGTTTACTTGTCACTTTATTACTTGTTGCGATTGTGTACACTTGCACATTTTCGTCGTTCCAATGGTGAATCTCTGGCATCCATTAGGGGGACTTTAGATTTTAGATCTGGGGGAAAAGAGGTATTTTTAAAATTTTTTTCATAAAATAGACATTGATCAAGTGATGAATGGGGAGTTATGGACTTTTAATAATCATCTTCTGTTGATGCATCGATTGAAAGAGGGAAAGGATCCGATGCAGGTGTCTTTGGTCTTGTCATCTTTTTAGGTGCAAGTGCATGATTTACCCTCGAGATTTTTCTCGGAGTGTGTAGCAAAAGAATTAGGGGACTTTGTTGAAAATTTTTTGGAATATGATTCAAAGTAATCGGGAAAAGGGTTGACAAACTTTTTACGAATCTGGGTGCAGTTGGATGTTAGGCAAGTGCTGAAGTGAAAGAAAAAAAGATTATGGTCTCCCTTGAAAAGTGTACCTATGTAAGTTTTAAGTACGAAAGGTTGACACTGTTTTGTTTTTTCTATGGCGACTTGGGACATAATGATTTTTTCTGTATGATTAGATTTAATAGTGGATTGGAAGATACGATTTTGGGATGGGGTTTGTCTTTGAGGGTGTAGTCTAGAAGACCTATTTCAATGAATAGTGTGTGGCTGAGGGAGGGAGGAAGAAGTGAGGTGGGCAATGGGACTCAAGGTCTTGAGAAAATGGGGAATTCTTTCAGGGAAGGGTCGTGGAGGGGTTTTAGGATGAGGTTGGTTCCTATCTGGGGGTTTAATTTAGAAGGTGTTTCGAGGTGTGGTTCTAAAATGGCTGGGGTTTCTTCAAAAATATTGAGTCATTTGGATATGTAGCATGATTTGGAGGAGAGTCAGATTGAAAGTGGGGGTGGGAACAAAAGACCCCGAAGGGAGATTGTGGGTCAGAGTAGTTCTCATATTACAAATTTTTTAGGGGCTAGAGAGGAGGAGAATCCTGTGGTTCGATCTAAATTTTTATTGGCAGCTGCCAATGGGCGAGTCGGCTGATCGCAATGAAAATGATGTTGGAACGTCCGTGGTTTGGGGAATCCATGGGCCACAAGAAGACTGGTATATGCTGAAGGTTTATAATCCCCAAGTGGTCTTCTTTTTGGAGACAAAACTGAGTAGCATACGTATGCAGAAGGTGCATAAAAGGTGTGGTTTTATGAATGGTATTAATCGGTCGGTAAAGGGGACATGAGGGGGTCTGTGTTTGGCATGGAAAGGAAATTTTAGGATTAGTTTGAAGAATTTCTCAAAAAACCATGTTGATGTTGAGGTTCAAAATATTAGGAAAAGTAAAAAATAGAGATTTACGGGGTTTTATAGGGCTCATTTTGCTTGTGAGAGAGAAGATACATGGGATTTATTGAGGTGTCTAGGTCATTGTCATGACCTGCCATGGCTTATGTGAGGATTTTAATGAGATAATGTATTCCTTTGAAAAGGTGGAGGTGCCAAGAGAGGAAAGGCGTATGGAGAAATTTCGGGAAGTGTTAGATGGGTGTCGATTAATGGATGTTGGGTATTCAGGGACTTGGTTTACTTGGGAGAGAGGGAATTTACCAGAAACAAATGTTAAAGAAAGAATTGACAGAGGTGTGGTGAATGTCGAATGGATAAATATGTTTTCGAATGCCGTGATATGACATTTACCACATTTATTTTTGAAATAATGTCCGCTTTTAATTAATATGGCTCAATGAGTTATGAGGTTGGGGAGGAAAATGTTCCGCTTTGAGGCATGGTGGGTTATGGATGACTCTTTTGAGGAGAAGATGAAACAAATATGGAAGTCTTCTTTGGGTGGTGTCATTGCAAAGTTGGCTTCTTTACAAGTTGGGTTGCAAAAATGGGCAGTGTCTCGTAAAGCCCAATGGGGGGCCTTAAGTGGAACTTAACACGGAAGTTGGAAGAATTGGTGGTTCAGGATATGGATGATGAGAATATTGCTGAACTTATTGATACTAAAATTCATCTCAATTTGAAAATTGATAAGGATGAAGTATAGTGGGAGTAGAGAGTAAGAGTGAACTGGTTGAGTTGGGGGATAAGTATACAAGTTTCTTTCATAGTAGCAGTTCTCAATGTAGTTAAACAAATTATATTGTTAGCCTACAATATGAGGCTAGTTAGGTGGCTACTGATGAAGAGGAAATTTAGAAGATTGTAAGAAATTATGTTCAAAATATCTTTTCAACAAAAGAGATAGGGGATACGAGCCATGTTTTATTGGGGGTGAATAGATGTATCTCGGATGATATTAATAAAATGTTGACGGCCAAGTATAGGGAAGAAGAGGTCTATTCAGCTTTGAAAGGGATGGGGCCAACAAAGGCGTTTGGGGATGATGACTTTCTGGCTTTGTTCTTTCAAAGGTTTTAGCTTATCGTTGAGAGTGATGTTAATTCATAATGTTTGGGAGTTCTAAATGAAGGTATGGCTTTAGATCACCTAAATATTACTAATATTGTTTTCATTCCAAAAATTTCCCATCTAATGAGTTTAGGGAACTTTAGGCCGATTAGTTTATGTATGGTGCTTTATAAGGTTATTTCAAATGCCATTGCTAATATATTTCAAAAGGTTCTAAACTGTTGTGTTGATGATGTGCAAAGTGCCTTTGTGCTAGGTAGGTTGATTTCTGATAATGTGCTTTTGGCGTACAAAATTTTTCATACTTTTAGGCAAAAGAGAATTGGGTGTATTGGGTTTATAGTATTGAAATTGGTTATGAGTAAAATATATGATCGGGTTGAATGACTGTTTTTAAAGGAGATGATGGAGATAATGAGTTTTTCTAATTCATGTTGCTAATGGGAAGGTTGATGGAACTTTTATACCTTCTAGAGGCCTACGACAAGGGGATTCGTTGAGTCTCTTTCTTTTTTTTTATATATTTTTAGTGAGGTTTATCGACCCTTATGAGAATAACAACGGTGGAGGGTTTGATTAAAAGGGCTAAGGTAAGTAAGCGGGGTCCTCAAATATCTCATTTGATGTTTGTGGATGATTGTATCTTATTTGGAGAAGTGACTGCAAGGAGGGCTCAGATTTTGAAAGACTTTCTAAGGGAGTATGGGACTTACTCTGGAAAAAGTATTAACTCAACAATGTTTTATAGTTTGAATACTCTAGAAGGGGACAGGGAGTGATGTCGTAAATCATAGGGGTTAGGTGGTCGACAGATCCAGAAAGGTATTTAGGTCTGCCAAGTATGGTAGGGAGAAGGAAGAAGTTTTTGTTCTAGATATTAAAGGATCGTCTTAAAAAAAGAATCGATCGTTGGAGTACGAGACAATTATCACAGGGCGGTAAAGATGTCTTTATTAAAGCTATTTTGCAAGCTATCACAACATACTCAATGGCTTGTCTTTCGTTACCAAAATCTTTTTATGGGGAGAGGGAGAGCATAATGACGAGATTTTGGTGGCAAAAAGGCCACGAGAGGAGGGGAATTCAATGGTGTGATTGGAAGCTGTTGTGCAAATTAAAAGAAAATGGAGGGTTGGGCTTTAGATGCTTAACACAATATAATCTAGCATTTTTAGCTAAACAGGTTGGCGTCTTATCAATTACCCAAATTCATTGTTAGCTCATGTTTTAAAAGCTAAGTATTACTTGGATTCTTATTTTTTAAATGCTAAGTTGAGGAATATACCTTCGTATACTTGGAAGAGTGTGTGGGTGGCGAAGGGTATGTTATAAGACGGTCTTTGTTGGAGGGTTGGAACTGGAGAAAGTATTTCAGTGTTTGGAGATGCATGGGTATTGGGGGCTGTGATGGGTGTCGAATCCACCAATATAAACCTACACATAATTTTGCAAATTTAAGCAATATAGGGAGTAGGGTCGATCCCTCAGAGACTTGGTTTACTGCAAATTGTTGCTCTCTTGACCAGATTTATGTCGGGGCAGTTGTCGTGCCCAAGAAATTTGGGGGGAGGATAAAATCGAAAACCTGGAACCTGAAATAAATAAATAAAATGAGTAAAAAGTAAAAGCTGAAAATAAATGATAAAAACCAGTTAAATAAATCTGAAGAAAAATTAACTAAAATAAGCTCAGCTTTAGGCACAAATTTTTCCTCGTCCTTGAACCGATCCTCGAAATTAGATGAACTTCTCTTTTCCAATAAGCTAGTTATAGCTACTAAGGACGCCTCGGACACCAACTCTTCCTTGTATAAATTAGTTATGAAACGTCCAATAACTAACCCTTACCGATCGAACAACCACGAAACGTTCGTGATTTAGAACTCCGGCAGCTTTGCGTTCTAGAAGAGCCTAGCCCGAACCAATGCCCTCAACTGCATGGGACATGTAAATCCGGTTACTACTTCCCTTGACGAAACCAAACAGCACTCCACTTGGCACGCCAATGTGTTCACAGAAAACCGATTAGAAACGTTCCTTTCGGAATTCTAACTGTACGTCTAACCACGCTAAATCAAACGACGTCTTTTTTGACTTAATGTTGATCTGACTTTGTGAGTTGACAAAATCATACTCTTAATCCGGAGAAATAATAAGTATTGGAATTTAGGAGTTAATTTGCTCGGGTGCGTAACTCACGGGTTTTGACGAGGCTAATTTCGGCCTAAAGCTGAAATGGATACATAATAAAAAAAACTTGGTAATTAAAAATTTGATTAATGACTTGATTCAAGACTTGATGATAAAATGAATAAAGTAGTCCACTATTTATACTAGTGGCTTTGCTAAATTAAGAGCCAACTAGTATAGAAAATCAAGGAATAAAATATTAAAAATCCCTACATAATCTCCCACTAAGTCAACAAAAATTTCAGCTAATTAATCTCGGAAAAATTCTGCTTTGGTCCTCCTTCTTTGCTTCTTTCTTCAATCTAGCCCAATTGTCTCCTTTTTCTTCTATTTAGCCCCAAATTGCACCCCTGCACAAAATTCAACAAAAACATGGAAAAATTAGTTATGCACTCTCATAAATTAACCAATTTAATTACATAAAATATGTAACTTTAGCATTTAATTAGGCTAACAATTACAAGGTGGAAAATAGTGTAAGCAATTCTGCCATAACATTAGTTGTGAAATGAATTGATTAATTCTAGAACGTGGAAAATAGATGTTATAAGGAGTACCTTTATGGATGATGTTTTTTAGCTCGAAAGATAAACTTGAAATCACCAAGAGGGGGGTGAATTGACCTTAAGAAACTTTCTGAAAGTAATGAAAGAATGTGCAACAATGAACACAACAATTTATAATAGTTCAGCCCCAATTGCCTACTCCATTACCTTATCTTTCCACAACTATGGATTTTCCTAAATTCACTAATTTGACAACCTTTAAGGATAAGGTTTAACCTTACAAACTCCCTTAAGATTTCTACTAAAAATCTTAAGATTGCAACTCCCTTAAGGTTTCTACCCGAACCTTAAGACTCAACCCTCTCAAAGAGAATAACAAATATCAAACTAAGAATAACCTTTACAAGATTGATATGTTTTCAAATTAAGCACAAATACAAAGAATAACACTTGAGCTGACTGAAAATAATGAAGCTCACAAGTGTTTAAAAGAAGAATATGAAAGAATTAAGCATTAAGGTTTTTTTGATTGATCTTTGAGCTTGATGATCTCTTTCCCTTGTTGTAGGACTTTTGGAACATGGTATTTATACCCCTAATACACTTCTAACTGTTAGGGTTGTTGTGGAACTTAATAGAGCCATTGGGGATGGAAATACCAGATCATTAAACCCACCTTAAACAAGAGGTATCGATACTTTTTCTACGAGTATTGATACTATTATCATTTAATGCATGATCCAGTGACCGTTAAAGTTAGTTTACAGCGATATCAAAAACAAATTATCAATACCTGGTAAAAGGTATCAATACTTTTTGGAAAGGGATTGATACTTTTTGTAAATCATTGAAAACAAAATGTCAATTTGGTATCGGTATTAGAATGGGTATCGATATTTTAAAAACTATCGATACTTGGCCAAAAAGTATCGATATTTTTTGGCCTGAAGCAATACTAACTTGTTTAAAAATGGTTTTAACATGATTGAAAATGTTTAATGCAATTGAAACCATTTTAACTTGATTTTATCAATTTTTCAAATTTGTTCAACTTTAACTTTTATTCAAAAACACTTTAATTTGTTATATCAAAACATATTATCAAATAAAGTTTTGTTTAATAATCTCCCTTTTGATATAACAAAACATTGGAATTTTTTTTGAATAAATTGCTCCCCTTAATAAAATTCATTTTCAATTTAAGGCTTAAAAAATAAAGTGAAATTTGACATTTATTTTACTTTGAAAACTTGGTCACTAAATTTGGCATATAATCAATTAATCATAATCAATCAACCATAAATTTTACCTCTCTTCTCCCCCTTTTTGTTATATAAAATATAATCAAATGAAGCTTAAGAGGAAAAAAAAGTGGTTAGTCCAAAGATAGATGTAAAAAAAAAAAAAAAGAACAAGTGAACTAACATACCAAAAGCATTAAGGTGCAATCACATAGATTTTGCATTTGTGTTGTTTACCTTGAAGTAATGCATCTTTTCCTACAAACATTGAATTAACTTTTTGATTTTGGTACCCGATTTCTTTTGGCTCCATAAGTGTTAGTTTCCAAGATTTTAGTCCCTTTAGGTATCCTTTTCTTTAGTAGTAATGAGTCATTTAGGGACCCATATACTCTTGACAATTTTTTCTTTGTAAAAACTTGAGGAACCTCTGTGTTTATAAAAATTAAAGTTATTTTTAACAATGTTTTTATTTGAATTTTCTTCTCTTTCAAACTCTTTTTAAAAACTTTTTTCACTCTTAAGAGACTCAAGTTGATTTTGATGATCATTATGAACTTTAGAAAGAAAATTATTCAAGTCTTGGTTCTTTTCTCTAAATTATTTAAAATAGCTTGCATATCATGAATTTTACTTTCAAGTTCATGATTGGCTTTGACGAGTGAACTATTTTCATCTTTTAATTTAGAAATAGTTTTCTCATATTTTGAAACCATAGTTTCAAATTCCAAGCCTAATTCATCATAAGCATCCTACAACTCATTGATACATGTTTATTTTGCATATTTTACGTGTTCAAATCAATTAATTCTTGAATTAATTTATGCTAATTGGTCATTTTATATCTAAATTCTATTAGGAACGAAATTTGGATGCCTTAAAATAAAAACAAGCAGAAAATGACTAAATTGGATCGCAAACAATAAAAAGGGGTTGAACTGGAAATTTTAAGACATTTAAGGGCTGATCAGATTTTTGACCTTGTAAAAGCCATATTTAGAAAAAAAATCTAATTTTGATTTCATGTAATTAATGGTTAGGTGGGTTAGGCTATTTTTACTATATGGTATGTATATAAATAGGGTGTGTGGTGGCCTTTGAAAAACACACTTGACACTTGAATTCACTTAGAATTGAATGAAATTAGTTTTTTTCCTTCGAATTTCATGCGTCAGTATGCATACTGCCATTCTGTTCCCATTTTCTTGTTCCTTTACAAAATTGTTTAATTGCTTTCCAAGTCCCTTCCCTTTCTAACTTCCACCATTTCCTTAAAAATAATTTCCATACACCAACCAAGCATGATTAATTTAATGCTTCACTAAAATTCTAACTTAGCTTTAGACTGGTATTCTTTCCAGTTAAGAATCGTGAGAAATTGATCTTCGTTAAAAATCTTTCATAACGATATTCACCATCTCTCCAAAATATTGGGATTGTAAAAATTCGTCCATTAAAGTTAACTTGATTTCAACACAAAGCGCGTGTTTATTTGGAGTCGTTTTGCCGTACAGTTGGGAAGAGAAGTCGGCCGTTCTGTATTTAGATTTCCCTGAAGGAATTGGTGTATCCCTATGGGGTCATACTAGTGGGATTTTCATTTAGAGAGATAGTGACTGGATTAAAACGTCCAACGCGGTTGAGACCGTTAATCCGAGTTAGCTTCTTCAGAATGCAAGGTTGTTGGGGTTTTGAATTGCGAACACGTGTATCATGGTTAGATAATTGGTAAAGGTTGGTTTGCAAGTCGTACCGAAATTAACTACGAAAGGAAGACTTGGCGGTTGGGACATTCTTAGCTGTTATAACAAACTTATTGTTTGGAGGAAAAAACTCTTTTTCGAGGATCAATTCAGAAACCGAAATTCACCGAGTCTAGGGCTAAGGCTTTATAATTCTGTTTACAAAATTCAAATACATTATCTAATTTTATTTTATTTTCAATTTATATAATTCTTTATTTCTGCTATCTCACTTATTTAATTTCTAGGCATTTTCAACTCCACTTATTTATTTTATTTATTTTCCAGCAAGACCGTTTCGAGTCATGGGTACGACTATTGACACGATAGAAATTCTATTCACAAGAAAAAAAAGAACGAAAGTTGATCACAATAACCAATCCCTGTAGACTCGACCCTACGTCTTTTTACTATTGTTTAGAGTTATTTTATCGTAGGAATTTTTATTTGGTGGTTCCAACTCCCATCAAATTGTGGCGCCGTTGTTAGGAAACAATTTTTTTTTCTAATTTTCATTTGATTTCCTTATGATCAGGTTAGAATCGGGGACACTAGAATTTTTACTAAAAATAGAGAAGTTGGCTCGAGAACTACAAAGAGAAGCGATTTAACATGGTAAATAACCACATATCGAGTTTGAAACATGATCTTGTACTGAAGACATTTTCTTATTTGATGAACCAGATGAAATGGTAGATAAAACTACAAAATGATAGATCAAACTATACGCCAACTCACAGAAGCACCAAATGAACAAAAATCACTGTGCAATACTTATCTGGCAGAAGGAATGTCGTTCCAGTTGAAGTTGGACTTAATTCATCTCTTGACCACCTTTCGTGGAATACAAAATGAAAATCCCCATACCCATCTCAAGGAATTTCACATGGTTTGCACAAGTATGAAACCTCAGTGAGTAATCTAGGATCAAAGTAAACTTCATGCTTTTCCTTTCTCATTAGCCAATTATGCTAAAGAATGGCTATTTTATTTACCTCCAGGATCTGTCAATACATGGTCTGACATGTCTTGTTTATTTTTTGATACGTTCTTTCCAGCAGCTCGAGCAGCCGAATTAAGGAGGGAGATTGTAGGAATTAGACAAAAGGAGACTAAATCGCTCTATGATTACTAGGAGCGGTACAAAAAGTAGTGTGCAAGTTGCCTACAACTTGGCCTAACTAAACAGTCACTCTTGTACTATTTCTATGAGGGGTTACTTCCAATAGAAATGGAAATGAAAATGATAAATGATGTCATTGGAGGGACACTTGTTAATATGACGCTATAAAGAGCAAGTGAGTTAATTTTGACCCTGGATACGAACTCTCAACAATTTCGATAGACTACGGAGCCCACGAGACGGGTTCATGGGTTAAGTTCTCTATCCCTAGAAGATAAAATTGATAAGCTTAATAGTGTTGTTTAAAATTTGGTTACATATAAAACAAGTCCAACACGGTTGTGTGGAATGTGTGCTATGCGAAACCACCCGATGGACTCATGTCCCATTTTGCACGAGGGTTCGACAGAAGAAGCAAATGTGGGGTAGAATGATCATTTAAATTTGAGTTATGGGTCGAATCCTCAATTCAATCAGCTATACCAACAAAGGTCACTTTCGAATCAACAATTACCACCTCCAAAATCATCTTTGAAAGCCATAGTGGAAAGGTTAGCCAACAATACCGAAAAATTCCAACAAAAGACAGAAACACATTTTCAAGAGCTAGACAAACAAATGAGTAACCTTGCGCTTACGGTCAGTCAATTGGAGTCAAAAAGGAAAATTGCCATTTCAAACTGAACCTAATCCTTGACATAATGCAAGTGCTATGACGTTGAGAAGTGGAACAGTTTTGGAACCCGTACCTAGCACAATTTGTGCCCACAATGTTGGACAAGAAGGAAAAAAAACTTGACTCTGAGGCTCTAATAGAGTCGGCATCATAAAAACCATTTGCAGTACCACATCTATTTTCTAGAAGGCTTGCCTAATGTAAAAAAGAGCGATAAGAGAATGAGATCCTTGACACTTTTTGAAAGGTAGAAACAAACATAACTCTTCTTGACGCGATTAAGCAAATTCTACGATATGTAAAATTATTTAAAGAATTATACATGAGAAAGGAGAAGCTTCTAGGCAATGAAAAGGTGAGTGTCGGAGAAAATGTCTCTGCCATTTGACAAAAGAAGATACCACTTAAATGTAAGGACCAAAGTATGTTTTCTATATCTTGCAAAATTGGTAGTGTTGGGATTAAAAAGACCATGGGCGACATCTATTAATGTTATGCCTTTGTCTATTTATAAACTACTAAATCTGGGTCCTTTAAAGGAAACATGTGTAATCATTCAGCTTGTAGATAAGTTAGTAGTGTATCTAGAAGTAGTGTTGGAGGATGTTCTTGTCAAGGTAAACAAACTTATTTTTACAACAGGTTTTTACATCATCAACATGAATGACGAAAACTCGGCCAATTCTTTCGATGTACTACTTGGGAGACCATTTTTTAATACTGCACAAACAAAGATTGATGTGCGGAGTGGAATACTCACCATGGAGTTTAATGGAGAAGTGGTGAAATAAAATGTTTCTGAGGTCATGGGCCGTCCCAGCATGATTACTAATGTTTCTAATGTTGATATAATTGAGCCTTTAACTGAGTTTCATTTGGAATATCATGATGAAGATGAATTACGAATTGTTCTTTGCACAAGTTTAGATTTTGATACCATGAAAGAACTAGAGGAATGGATGACGACTGAAGAGTCAATTCGTAAAATGGTTGCTCATGTGGAGGCATCACAATTACGGAGGAATCTAGGTAAAAATTTTGATTTTACCATCTTTTACAGGCCTCAGAATTGAAACTCAAACCACTACCAGACCATTTGAAATATGCCTTTCTGGGCGAAGGAAATACCTTACTAGTAATAATCTCAAGTAAACTCTCGAAGTTAGAAGAAAAAAATTTGGTACAAGTTTTTAGAGATTATAAAGGGGTGATCGGATGGATGATTGTCGACATTAAGGGTTTGAGTCCCTCGACTTGTATGCATAAAATTCCAGTGGTAGAGAATGCAATTCCTAAAAGAGAGACTCAAAAATGTCTTAGTCAGCCAATGATGGCAATAGTAAGAAAAGTAGTTCAGAAATTACTTGATATTAGGATGATCTATCTCATTTCTGACAACAATTGGGTTAGCTCAGTTCATGTAGTACCAAAGAAAACCGATGTGACTGTATTGAAAATTCGACAGGTGAAATGGTTACCACTCGGGTCTAAAATGGGTGGAGAGTCTACGTAGATTATAGAAAGTTGAATTCTTTAACTCGAAAAGACCATTTGTTGCTTCCTTTCATTAACCAAATGTTAGAATGTTTAGCTGGAAAATCTCATTATTGTTGTCTTGATGGTTACACAAGTATTTTCCAGATTCCAGTGGCATCGAAGGATCAAGATAAGATGACGTTTACATGTCCCTTTGGCACATTCGCCTATAGACGAATGCCATTTGGACTTTGCAATGCACCAACCACATTCCAAAGGTGTATGGTATGTATATTTTCCAACTACGTCGAGAAAATAATTGAGGTATTTATGGATGACTTTACTGTGTATAGTGAATCTTTTGATATATATCTGCTAAACCTTGCCAAATTTGTAGAAAGGAGCCTAGAATTTAATCTTGTTCTAAATTATGAGAAATGTCATTTTATGGTTGATAAAGGATTAGTTCTAGGCCATATCATTTCTATTGAAGGAATTTCTGTTGGTAAGGAAAAAATTGATATTATTAACTCACTTCCATACCCCACAACTGTGAGGGAGATCTTTTTTTTCTTGGTCATGCAGGTTTTTTACAAGCGATTCATTAAAGATTTTTCAAAGATTGCACAGCCACTCTGCAGCGTCTTACAGAAAGGCCAAGAATTTGAGTTTGATCAATCATGTAGGGATGCCTTTGACACACTCAAACAAAAACTTATTTCAGCACCCATAGTACAACCACCAAATTGGAATTATCCCTTTGAAATCATGTGTGACGCAAGTAACCATAGCATGGGAGTGGTTCTTGAGCAAAGAATCGAGAAGGAACCATACGTTATCTCCTATGCATCTAAGACCTTGGGTGCCACCCCAAGCAATTACTCGACCATTGAAAAAGAATTTTTAGCTATAGTCTTTGCTTTGAAAAAGTTTCAATTGTATTTATTAGGAACTAAAATTTTTATTTTCTCTAACCATGCAACTCTTAAATATCTAATCGAGGAAAAGGAAGCAAAGCCAATACTTATTAGATGAATATTGCTTTTGAAAGAGTTCGATCTCGAGATTAAGGATAAGAAAGGACGTGAGAATTTGGTAGCTAATCATTTGAGCCGAATACCTCCATCAAAAGATGTCACACCTCTTAAAAATGATTTCTCGGATGAAAGTCTGCTTTCTACTCAGACAATTTTTCCTTGGTACGCAGACATGGTAAACTACCTTGCTATAGGTATAATATCTGTTCCGACCAGGTAATACTGTTCTGACTAGGTAATTCGAAGATGCGTTGCAAAAATTAAGGTAAAATAAATTTTAGCTTTTTTTCATTCTTACGCATGTGATGGACATTTTGGCCCTAAACGAACTGCACATAAAGTACTTGAATGTGGATTATATTGGACACATTTTTCGTGATGCATATTTATTTTGTAAAACTTGCGAAAGATGTCAAAAGGTAGAAAATTTGAGTCGAAAGAATGAAATGCCTCTAACACCTATACATGTATATAAAACTTTTTATGTGTGAGACATCAATTTTATGAGACATTTTGTCTCATTATTCAGTAACATTTATATTTTACTTGTTGACTATGTTCCTAAATGGGTGGAAGCTAAAGCCACTCGTTGTGCTGATGCCAAAATTGTAGTGGATTTTCTAAAAAGTTTCTATCTTTTTTCCAGATTTAGCACACTATGAGCATTGATCAGCGATCGGGGAACACATTTCTGCAATAAGGTAATCAACACACTTTTGAAAAAAATGGGGTAGTACAATGAGTTGCTACGACTTATCACCCTCAATCAAACGATCAAGCAAAACTACCAAATAGAGAAATCAAATTGATTTTGGAAAAAGATGTTAAGCCAGATAGGAAAGATTGGAGTTTGCAATTAAATGATGCATTGTGGGCATACTGCACAACTTAAAAGGGACCTATAAGTATGTCACCTTATCAACTTATATTTTGTAAGCCATGTCATCTTCCTGTACAATTAGAACACAAGGCGTTTTGGGCTATTAAGGAATACAACATGGAGTTGGACGGTGCAGGTAAGTATCAAAAATTACATATTCAGGAACTTGAGGAAATTCAACGAGAAGTAGACGAAAATGCCCAAATTTATAAAGATAAAATCGAGGCATTCCATGATCAAAAGGTAACTCATAAGCAATTTTTAATTGGGCAGAAAGTACTACTTTATGATCCTCCACTAAGAATTTTTGCAGGTAAGCTCCGAACTAAGTGGTTAGGGCCTTTTGTTATTACTCACATTTTTGCGCATGGTGTAATTGAAATCAAAATTGAAGAATCTAGGAAAATCTTCAAAGTAAATGAATAGCATTTGAAGCCTTTCTACGAAAATTTTCAAGTGCATATGGTCGAGGAGTTAATACTTGAATAGCCGATTGAATAAACTTCTAGGTTGTCGAGCTAACGACGTTAAACAAAAGCACTTTTTGGGAAGAAACCCATGTTTCTTTTAATTTATTTAATTTTGAATTTTAGTTTAATTTAAGTTGAAAATAAAATAAATAATAACAAGATTATTATCTAATCTATTTCGTGTTATTTTCTAGGAACGTTGGTGTAGGCTGTCAACTTCTTGAAAATTGGATACCGATCGTGGTGTGCGCACGTCGTGCTTATTACTACCTTTTATTTTCTTCACAACCCAATACCCAAATTTAAAATACACACACACATACACACCTGACCCAAATCTATATAACCTACAAAATAAACCTAATACCTCAAAACCTACACCAACCCCCAAAAAAACCAACTCCAATAATTTATTCTTCACATAAAACCAAAACCCCCCAAGCCTTAATTAACTTGAAAAAAAAATAAGAAAAAATAGGGTTGAATGGCCAAACAGGCCCAAATCGAAAAGAAAGACCCCAAGCCTATACCCCTTACCCTTCTTCTCCCTTTCTTCTTTTTCTTTTCTCACAAAAAATCCTAACCCCATTAACGAATACCACCGCCACACCGTTCAATTGTTGATTCATCTTCACACCCACGCACCACCGCACTGAGCCGACACCAAAAGACTCTGATTCACGAGCACCACCATCGTTTGTTTCTTACCTATCCACCACTGATCACCTCTCTTTTCCTTTACCATCGGCAATTATTCAACAACTCTTCTTCACACACATCTCCCACACACCACGCACTTACCTAGAACTAAAATGCCATCGTCGTCTTTCAAAACCCATAACACCAACCTTCAAAACACCAAACCAAAACACCCACCTTCCTCCATAAGCGACGCCCACACCACTACTTTTCCAACAACTCCACATCAATCACGGACGTTGCCCGAACATTGTTTCTCGCCGTCTTGTCACCATTTGTAGTTGTGAGCCATTACAAAATAGTCACCGCCAATTGTTTTTAAGCCCGAGCACATTTCATTTTTCAAACAAAGAACCAAGCAATTGACGGGTTCTCAGTTTCTTTTAACTGCAATCGAAACTAATTTTCGGTGCCTCCAGTCTTTGATCTAGATGATGAAGACTTGAAACCATCTCTGCACCCTACAAGATGAACGACCGTGCCTATTAAGAATCGTTGTCGAAGAAGCCCAACTCCGATTGAGATAAAACACTCTCACAGCAGTCCTACTACTTTTGAAAGTTCGATTTCTAACTTACAACGTATTGTACATTTACTAATCTACTATGTAGGTTGTTCGGATGAGGCCGAGACTTCTAACGCCATGGCGAAGGTCATTCGAATAAAAGCAAGCACGTTCCTCAGCGTTGAACACAGTCGTCCACCATTCGAACACATCGACCACCACTTGATGAACATGTGACACCTTCACATAGTAGTACTAAAGTTGCTGGAAATTCAAATCCACCATTCAACTCGCCTGAAGAAAATATTTGACCACCCCAAGATGGTCAACGTAATAGGCGAGGTCATGCCTACACTATTCCGATAGAAGCATGGCTACGAAGGTTTCTAAATTTTGTAACCCTGAAGCATTGCGCAAGATACGATAACATTCGACAACGGCCACGCTCGGTCTGTAAGGAAATTGATCTTTACACTCTTGATATGCTCAATATACATGATGTTGTATTGAATTATTTTGATGCTATTAGTTGGAATTCTTTTGCAAATATTTGATATGCTACATATTATGAACTAGTCTATGAGTTCTATGCAACATTTAGCTTCAATATTAATGCATTGCGAACTGTTGAAATTTGAGATGTCTGTTTTCAATTACTTGGTAAATATTTTAGGATGTTGATCTCAGATTTTAAAATTGCCATGGGTTTCGCTGACCTTGATGGTGTTTAAACTAATTCGTACCATACTGCTTTATTGGATGTACCAAGTAATTTTGATGCTAATGATGCTTATTCATCTTTATAATCTCAAGACGTCTAAGGACTTGTTAGTGCATATTCATCGGTTTTTAGCTTTTAGCTATTCAGGTCAGAATGATTCATCATCTGTTTTAACCAAGACAAAATTTTTTTCTTGTGGTATATGAATTTTGGATATAAGGTTAATTTAGGATATTGGTTTGCACAAAATTTTCATGTTGTTTTATGCTCTAATCGATCACTCATACTTGGCTCATATATTACAAATTTAGTCTCCCAACTTTTTCCTTCTATGGTTGATTTTTCCTCCTTTACATGTGCATATACTATGGATCATTTAGATGAGAATTGTTTGGATTCTATAGGTGTGCTTGCCGGCACCCCTATCGAGTATTGTTTTGTTCTTCTAGGTATACAAACTGCTTGCAATAATAGGGTGTTTTGCCAACGTTACATTGTCACTACTAGGGAGCAAAAGGATTAGCCTCCTTCTGTAGAGGCAAGTTTAAGCTGTATTGAAACTTGCCTTGAAATAATGGAAACCCAAGTCTCCACGATTCTTGCTATCTTGTAAAGTAGTCACTCCCAACGCCGACAATCAATTTAGATATACATGAGGAGTATATTTGACCTTTCTCTCTACTAAACTTTAATTCATCTACAATATGCTTGAGGAGAAGCATGGTTTAAGTATAGGGTGTTGGATTAGTAAGTATGCATGATTGTTTTGCTTTCGCTGCATATTTGTTTCTCTTTCGCATGTGTTAATTCTTATACTGGGATTATTTGTTAATTTGTTTGACATTGAGCCTCTAATTCCAATGTTTAGTCAATTTAGATAGTTGGGTGGTTCTTGAATTAATGTGTTCATTATCTAGTTTAATCGACATGTGTTATAAATTTGAAATATTGTAATTAGATTGTTACATTAAAATTGATTGTTTATAACATCGCTTGGTAAGAACATTGCTCTTAGTTGTTTAATTTTAAATATGTTTGCTACTTCAAAAAGTCATATTTAAGGTTTGATCAGATTTTTGACTTTGTAAAAGACATATTTAAGGTTTGATCAGATTTTTGACTTCGTAAAAGTTTTATTTAGAAAAGAAAAGTCTGATTTTGATTTCATTAATTAGTGGTTAGGTGGGTTAGGCTATTTTTACTATATGGTATGTATATAAATAGGGTGTGTGGTGGCCTTTGAAAAACACACTTGACACTTGAATTCACTTGGAATGAATGAAATTATTTTTTTTCCTTCCAATTTCATGCGTCAGTAAGCATACTGCCATTCCATTTCCATTTCATTGTTCCTTTACAAAATTGTTTAATTACTTTCCAAGTCCCTTCCCTTTCTAACTTCCACCATTTCCTTAAAAATCATTTCCATACACCAACCAAGCATAATTAATTTCATGCTTCACTAAAATTTTAACTTAGGTTTAGGCCGGTATTCTTTTCGGTCAAAAATCGTGTGAAATGGATCCGCGATTGTACAAATTCGTCCCTTAAAGTTAACTTGATTTCAATACAAAGCACGCGTTGGGTTGGAGTCGTTTTGACGTATAACTGGGAAGACGAGTCGGCTCTGCTGTATTCAGATTTTTGTGAATAAAATGGCATATCATGGCGGGGTCATACTAGTAAGATTTTAGTCAAGGGAGATAGTGATCAGATTTAAACGTCACGCACGATTGAGGCTGTTGATTTGAGTTGGGTTCTTCAGAACGCAAGGCTACCGGGGTCTTGAATTACGAAAGCGTGTATCGCGATTAGACAATCGATAAAGGTTGGTTTGCAGGTCGTATCGAAAGCAACTATGAAAGGAAGAATTGGCGTTTAGGACGTTCTTAGTTGCTATAACTAGCTTATTACTTGGAGGAGAAAACTCATTTTCGAGGATCGATTCAGAAACTGGAATTCACTGAGTCTATGGCTAAGGCTTTATAATTCTGTTTAAAGAATTCAAATTCATTTTCTAATTTTATTTTATTTTTAATTTATATAATTGTTTATTTTTGCTATCTCACTTATTTAATTTCCAGTCATTTTAAATTCCTGTAATTTATTTTATTTATTTTCTAGAAAGACTATTTCGAATCATGGGCACGACTATTGGAACAACTATTGACACGATAGAAATTCTATTTACAAGAAAAAAAGAACTAAAGTTGATCACAATAACCAATCCCTGTGGACTCGACCCTACTTCTCTTTACTATTGTGTAAAGTTATTTTATCGTAGGAATTTTTATTTTGTGGTTTCGACGCCTATCACTCATCAAAAGAATAAGGATTTAAAATAGATGAGTTATAAGTTACCTTAGAGTCATTGATGACCATAAGACATAGGTTTACTACTTCTTGATCTTCATTATCAGATAAATCCTCATCACTTTAAGCAGTAACATAGGCCTTGTGTTTTGTTTGCTAGACCCCTTCTTCTTCTATTGAAGACAATCAAACTTGATGTATCCCGATTTCTTACACTTATAGCATATAATGAGATATTTCTCCTTCTAGATTCAAGCTTCAATTCCTTTATCTTTTGGAATCTTCTTCCTTTATTAGACTTCATGGACCTCTTAAATCTCCCAGTAAACATCACCATCTCTTCGTCTTCATTCACCTCTTCACTTGATTCACTATCTTCATTTGTGGTGGATTTTAAAGCAATACCAACATTCTTTTCATAAATTTTTCTTCTTCAAGCCCTTTGTTGAGTCTCATCTCATGTGTAAGCAAAGAACCGATTAGCTCATCCAATGTCAAATTTTCTAAATCCTTTGCTTCTTCAATTGCGGTCACCTTGGCTTCCCATTATGTAAGTAAGCTTCGAAGCATCTTCCTTACCACCTCTTCATTTGGATAAGTCTCCCCATAATTATTTTATCAATCCATTTATGATGATTGTAAACCGATCAGACATCTCATTGATATCCTCTTCGAGCTTCATCTTGAAAGTTTTGTAGTTGAGTGTAAGGATTCCAAGTTTAAACTTCTTCACTTGGCTAGTGCATTCATGGGTGACTTCAAGCTTTTCCCAAATCTCCTTGGCGTTTGAACATGATGAAACTTTAATATACTCATCCGGACCAAGTGCACAAAATAGAATGACAATGACTTTGCATTTAGTTGAATGCTTCTCCTATCTTCCTCATTCCATTCCTTCTTTCTTTTTGGAACTAAAACCACTCATTCTTGTTTAGATAGAATTGAAGAACCATTCATAATAATGTCCCATATGACAAGATTATTTGCTTGGATGAACAACATCATCTTAGTCTTCCAATGAGAATAGTTAGCACCATTAAAATAAGGGGGTTTGGAGATAGATTGAGACACACCAAAGAAAACTAACTCAGAAGTATGAGTTGTAGTATGGGTTGTTGATCTTTTGAGCTAACAATTGGTATCAGGGCAAGTCTCTAAAGACAATTTAACAACATTGCTATTAGACTTAGTCGAATCCCTTTAGCATAGGAAGCACATTAGGATTTGTTGGTTTGGAGAGGGGAACCATCGGGAGAGTTCTCGATTTGAAATGTACAAGATGCTTCTTGAAGATGCTACTATTCCCACTATTAATTACAACAAGAGGATTCTAAGGTTTTTTAGAAAAAAATTATAGAATCTGGAACTACCTTCTAAATAGTTAATTAGAATTTGGAAAATTTCCTTAAACTTTTTGACTATTCTATGTATTATAAGAGAATAGTGGCTAGTCCAATATGCCGCAAGTGTAGGGTGTTGTAGAGAGTTTGGAACATGTCTTTTAGCAACGCCCTGTATCAGTGGAAATTTGGTAGCATTTAAAAGTTTCTTATCCATCGACAATGATGAATATAGATAGCAGGGTGTGGCTTACCTGGTTCTTCAAAAATAATTCAGTCACCCAGTGTTGTCTGCTATATTGTGCATTATGGGTAATCTGGACCGAAAGGAATAAATGGTTGGATGAGGGGAAAGGAACACCTGCAAAATCAATTTTTGATTCAATCCTCAGTTATATAAGTGAGCTAGATGGGTTAGGGGATAAAGTTACCTAAGATGGGGGAAAGGATTGCGTGATGGAGTCGTTCGGAGGGGTAAAGCTTTAAGATCAATTTTGATGCTGCTTTTGATAATCATCAGAAGTGAACTAGTTTCGGTTGGTGGTAAAGGATGCCATGGGGGGTTATGGTTTCGGCTTTTGTTTTGAACTGCAATATTGAATCACCGTTTGCTGTCAAAGCTCTTGCTTGTGCTCAGGCGATGCATTTAGGGTTAGATTTAGGTTTGCAGTTGGCTGTGGTTGAGGGCAGGGATTTAAATAGCGGTTCGTTACTAAAATAGCGGTATTTATATAGCGATAGCGGCACCGTCCGAAACCACTAGCCGAAACCGCTATTATATTTTACAATAATTTGTGTGAATTTTTTTTTAAATTCACGACCGCGATACTTGCAATGACTACAATAGCATCCGTTATGTCCGCAACCGCGATAAACGTAATGCGACCGAAAACGCGGCCGCGACCGCAATTTAAATCCCTGGTTGAGGGAGATGTGTTGTTAGTCATCAAGAAATGTCAGTAAAATGAGACAGATGAATCAGAAATGAGGGCTTATATAAGAGATATTCAACATATTTGATAATGTTTCAACAGATTTTCCTTTAAACATACACCTAGAACGACAAATTTGGTGGCACATACCATAGCCATATAAAGTTTAAAGAAAGGGGATCAATTTTATCTGATAGGAGTGCCTAGGTACGTCGTGGAGTCGCTGGAAAAGGATCGAAGGTCGGTCAGAGAGCCAGATTGAGGGATCGACCGTGGAGTAATTTGGATTGGGAAGTAGAGAATGGCAATGAGCTCAAGAACGAGGAGGAGAAATGACTGTTTTTTCTCAAGAATTGGAACCGATTGGTGATAGAAATAAAGTATCTAGAAGGAGAGTGGGTGATAGTTCAGAAATTTGGCTAGATAAGTCGGTTTTATTTTATTATTTTACTTTCTGTTTGCATGTCTTTTATTTTTTTTTAACCGCTTATGCTTTGTAGTTAAAATTTTCAACTAAGTTTACATTTAAAAAAATTATTTTTAAAAAAATTGATGATAGAAATGAACTTAGTTCACATTTTAAAAATTTATTGATTTTATTAAAATAAAATGATAAAAATACCTTTGTAATAATGTAATTTATTTAAAATGTATAAGGTTATTTTATAATTTACTCAACTAAGTTCTTGTCACTTGGCTTATGACACCAAACTCAAGAAAGTACTTTAATAATAGTATACAAACTATGTAGGTGAAACTATCTCGTATAATAATATTGAAATGTATAAAATAAAAATAAAACTTGGTTGAAGTGGCAATTTTTTTTATAGATGTTGGTGGCATAGATTCAAATATCACAATGAGCAAATTTTTAATTAGTTTTATTAAAAATATAAAAAGACAAAAGTCCCCTCCCAATAATGTAACTTACAGATACATGGAAAGAAGTTTGACTGGTGAGCACCAAACGATGATTCAACAATTGGTATAATAGCTCAGTGCCCATTGATGAGTAGAAGAACATAGCTTAGACCCAAATCAATCTGATGGTCAATGTCGAAGAGCAGAGAAGAAAGTTGTTTGGATTTTGGTTTGTAAATTCATGACGTTCAAAGTAGTTTAATGAAAAAATAAATTTGTAGAAGAGTAGGGAAATGGGAGCTTTTGATTGATACAACCAGTAAAAATAAAGAATGCTATACATCATTGATTTTAACAGTCCAGTGACTTAAATAAAAACTTTCGAATAGTTCAGTGATCATTTTGTAACTTTTTAAAGTTGAGTAACCAAAAGGTAAATTTAGTAATAGTTTAATGGCATTGGATATAGTTTATCCTTAAATTAAAAAATCAATTATATTTTAAAAATAATAAAATACTGAAATTTATATTTATTATTTAATTATTATATGTCAAGTAATAACTAGTTATTTTAAAAAAAGAAAAAGAAAAATTGATTACATCATATAATTTGAATAAGCAAAGGCGTTTTGTAAAATGATTTCTGGTTTTGTTATAAGATACAGGCACATTAGTATCAAATGGACATATCATGCAAGAAACATCTGTTAGGGTTTGCATCGCAATTCACAACAAATGAGAGAAACAAATACATTTATTATGAGAGCCTAGGAGTTGTGTGGGGATTTTGCAGTTCTACTAGTTTCATTCTGTCTTGTTTATCGGATAAGAATGGATTCTTCTGACAAGATGCTTATAACCATTCAAGGTTTAACGAATGGGCTGAAGACGCATAACAATCGTTGAATCCTTGCCAGATCTTTTTGGTTAGGTTAGGTGTACGTAACCAAGGGAGGTCTAACTGTGCAGCCATAACATTTGCCTCTATATGTGACCGCACAACTTTTATCACTATCATCATTACTTATCCAACCAGCCGCACGATTGCTTGCTACAACCCATACAAAATCACAAGTAATATATTTCAAGCCCCATACCACGTTTTCAACTGTCCCAAGACTTAACTACTTCTCACATCATGCAAAATATAACTGATAACAAAGCAATACTGAAGAGCAGAGCTGTGAGACAGTGGGGAAGGCTGGTACGAGTTTCGGCCCCTAAAATAAAATAAAATTTTCATTTAGATTTTTATATTACATGAAATAAATTTTCTTTAAAAGTTGAGTGATTCTTCTAATGTTTATATTTAGAAGTCTTCAAACTTCAAGTTTGATTATTTTCAACACCTCTTTCTAGGGATTTCATAGAGTCCAAGTCTAGTCATTGATATTTTTAAATACAAATTATTCAATGATTCCATACTTTAAATCTTTATTTTTATCTTTTAGTCAAATTCTCATTCCTAAATGAACCCAAAACTATTTTCTAAGATTATTTGTAAAATAAAAATATATACTGATAATATACTAGACACTAACCTATAAAATAAAATATTTTTATTTTAACC
Organism: Gossypium raimondii; assembly: GCF_025698545.1. Lineage (NCBI taxonomy): Eukaryota > Viridiplantae > Streptophyta > Magnoliopsida > Malvales > Malvaceae > Gossypium > Gossypium raimondii. The sequence continues at coordinate 39,405,032 of NC_068568.1, read as the reverse complement.
CAAAACTTATAAAAAAATCATTTCGTAGGGGTTAATAGAGAAGCTCAAGTATTGAAAAGTCTTTTTCATTATCCAAAAATTATTAAAATAGAAAAAGGGAAAAAAGAAAGATCAATATGAAACGAGCCACAATAATTGAAATGGAAGAAATTTCAAACGGATGTCATTTTGCACTTTTTGATATAAATGTTCAGTAGTTTAGAGATAATGTGATTAAGCGTGTTTAGTCGCATAATATGAATTTAGTGGGTCTTGGTTTTTCAGGCAACGGTATTATTGTTCCATCAATTTAGAGGTAATGTGATTAAGGAAAAATTATTTTATCATCTCTCTTTATCACATTATTTATTTTCTTTATTAATGAAAAATAAATACATTTCTTATATCATATGTACGGTTGGTAAGATGTGAAAAAATCTTTATTTTTAATTAGTAAAAATCATGAATGATGCGGTAAGAAAGATTCATAGAATTATTTTTTCGTGTTTATCTAAGGAAATTATTCAATGATTCCATAAGACTAATTTAAGTTACATCTATCTTAGTGTTATTGAAGTATAAATATTTTTTAAAATTTATTTTCAATTTGTTGGGAAATATTTGTTTTGATGTTTTTAGAATTTTTGATGTATTATATATATTTTAAAATTATATAAAAATAATATAAAAATTAATATGGGCGGGCTGAGTCGGGCTCGAGTTTTAACATTTTTACCCGGGTTGGGCTTGGGAAAAATTTTAGGCCAATCTTTCGGGCCGGGCCTGAGACTAGCAAATGGGCCTAAATTTTTAGTTGAACCTGGCTCGAACCCATCCACACCTTTAGTCCCACCCCGTAACCAGATATAAACAGAATTAACAGATGCCAGAATTTACATATCATAAATGCTCCTATAACAGATGTAGGACATGCTTTATACATAACAGATCATACATATCCCATCACAATACATGAATATTATACATATTATACACATATTTACGTCAAGTTTCATACTCACAAATTAAAAGATTTCATGTTTTATAGCTTATATAATCACATACCGACCCCACGGAAGGCCTACAGTCGATCAGGACGACATGTACAGCCCTAGGGAAAATTTCTATATTTTGGATCCATATGCCCGTGTGGCTCACACGCCCCAAACGGTGCCTGTGTGACCCACACAACCTGATACACAACCCACACACATCCCTGTGGCCCACACGCCCGTGTGGTCCACACGACCCAAAATGGCTTAGACCGTGTGTCAAACATGGCCTAGCACACGGCCGTGTATCGTACACGGCCGTGTGGCGTCGACAGACCCCAATTTCAACTTTCCCCATTCGTTACTTTTTCAGGTTTCTCGTTACACCCCTGGTTCGATTTCGATACCACCGCACTCACGAAGAAAATAGTACCGAAAATCATCAATAAACTGTCCAAAATCAGTCCCTAATTCCATAATTTTTATCGAGCCACTCACTTGAATAAAACACAACGCGAGCAATTCTGACTAAAACTGAACATATAAATGCTCGAGTACTTACCCACGTTCACAGCAACCCTTAAACAACTAAATCCCACGAGGGGATTTTCGATTCTCACGATCGTCACCTACAACAATAAAATCATTTAATATTGAATAAAACATAATGACAGATAAATTCGCAATGAGAAAGAAAGAGTCAAGACTTACACACGAGACACGTTAGAAACTACTCGATTAGCACCACTACCGATCTTAAACAATGAAATAATACTAAAGCTTTGACATTAAAAATCAAGAACTCAAAAGAACAATTTGCTACCCTTCCTTTTCAAACCCATGTGAAAGAATGAAAAGAAAATAAAATAAAATAAAGAAAAGAGATATTTGTGAACAGATTAGCCAACAACCAAAGTGGCGTGAAACTATGGAGATTATTTCCCTTGAATTATCATTTAATATCTTCTTTTTCTTTTTTCTTTTTAAAAAATAAATAAATAACTAAATAAACAAGCTTACTAAGTCAATTTCTATCCACTAACCCATACCTATCCAACAACTTCCAAGATTTTAACTATCCCAACTTAACCCAACAAACTATTATGCAGCCCAAGCAAAACTGTAGCAAAAATAACTCCTGATTGCACATAAAAGAGCTCGAACCTAAGACTTCTAACAACCAAAAAAAACACTCAACCACTGAAACAAACACTTAATTTATGGCAAAATTAACAGAACAAAGACTAAGATTTTTGGGACATTACAACTCTACTCCCCTAAAAGAAATTTCGACCATGAAATTTACTTGATTCAAACAGATGTGGATACTGTTGACGAATCGAGTCCTCAGGTTCCCACGTGGCTTCCTCAGTGCCATGATTCTGCCACAGAACCTTCACTAATGGAATAGACTTCCTCCTTAAGACTTTAAAGTCTCGATCTAGAATCTGAACCGGCTTCTCCTCAAACGTCAAGTCCGGTCTAAGTTCAATCTCCTCAGCAGATATAACATGAGTTGGGTCCAACTAATAACCAACCGGTCCAACTCGTTTTAGAATCCGATACGGCCCAATGAACTTATGGCTCAACTTGCCCTTATGTCCAAACCGTAAAACTTTCTTCCCTAGAGACACCTTTAGAAACACATAATCACCCACGGAATACTCAATGTCTCTCTTTTTTATATCTGCATTGGACTTCTGTCTATCAGAAGCTGCCTTAAGACGATCCCGGATTAGTATAACTTTATCCTTAGTCTCAAAAACCAACTCAAAACCCAAAACTCGTTGCTCCCTCAAATCAGTCCAACACAATGGAGTACGACACTTACGACCATACAATGCCTCGTAAGGTGCCATCTGAATACTAGACTAGAAGCTACTATTGTAGGCGAACTCAGCTAATGGCAGAAAATCCTCCCAACTACCTCAGAAATCAATCACACAACTTCGAAGCATATCTTCCAGTATTTGAATCACCCTCTCAGATTGACCATTTGTCTGAGGATGGAACGTAGTACTGAAGTCCAACCTTGAACCCAAAGCCTCAAAAAGTTTTCTTCAAAACCGAAAAGTGAAACAAGAATCTCTATCAGAAATAACCGAGACAGGTACCCCATAAAGTCTCATGATCTTTGAAACATATAACTTGGTCAACTTCTGAATGAAGTAATCTATTCGAATAGGAATGAAGTGGGCAGACTTGGTCAACTTATCCATGGTGATCCACATAGAATCCTTCTTAGTAGGTGTTAAGGGCAACCTACTAACAAAGTCCATAGTCACACGTTCCCATTTCCATAAGGGAATCTTAATGGGTTAAAGTAAACCCGAAGGCAACAGGAGCTCAGGCTTAACTTGCTGACACGTCAGACAACGAGAAACAAAATCCATTACCTCCTATTTCAAACCAGGCCACCGGTACAATTCACGGAGATCCTGATACATCTTATTTCCATTGGGATGCATATCATAATGACTACTATACACTTCTCTCTGGATGGACTGCCTCAAATTAGAATCATTAGGTACACAGACTTGTCTTTAGAATCACAAAACCCCATCATTATTCAGTCTAAAATTAGACATACCACCATCCTTAACCCGACGGAACCATAAAATCAAAGAATCATCCCCCAACTGTTTATCACGTATCTGATCAATCCGAGTCGGTTTAACTTGCAACTCAGCTAACAAACTCCTATCATCAAACAATCTTAGGCAAGCAAACATCACCCTCAAATTAGACATTGCCCTATGACTAAGAGTATCAGCCACCACATTGGCCTTACCGGGATGATACTTAATAGTCCAGTCGTAATCTTTAAACAGTTCAATCCATCTATGATGCCTAAGGTTTAACTCCTTTTGGGTAAGAAGATACTTGAGGCTCTTGTGATCAGTGTAAATGATACACCTCTCACCATACAGATGATGCCTCCAAATCTTTAAGGGGAAGACAACTACAACTAACTCAAGGTCGTGCGTAGGATAGTTATCCTCGTGTAACTTAAGTTGTCGGGACACATAAGCCACAACCTTACCATCTTGCATCAGAATATAACCTAGCCCAATATGTGATGCATCATTGTATACCACAAACTCCTTACCAAATTCAGCCTATATCAGAACAAGAGCTTGAGTCAAAATAGATTTGAGCTTCTCAAAACTTGATTGCTGCTCATCAATCCAAACGAAAAGAGTGTTCTTACGCAACAACTTAATAAGAGGAGCTGCAATTAAAGAGAAACCCTCTAGAAATCTTTGATAATAACCCGTAAGTCTAAGAAAACTTCGAATCTTAGAAGCATTCCTAGGCTCTTTCCACTTAAGCACAACCTTAATTTTCCTAGGGTCAACTCAGATCCCCTCCGCAAAAACACATGCCCTAGGAAAGTTACTTCCCTAAACCAGAATTCACACTTGCTCAATTTAGTGTAGAGCTATTTCTCTCGAGATATCTGAAGAACTACTCTAAAATGCTTATCACAATCATCTTCAGTCTTAGAGTATACCAGAATATTGTCAATAAAGACCACAACAAATTGAACTAAGTACGGCTAGAAAACCCTATTCATAAGATCCATGAATGAAGCCGATGCATTCGTTAATCCAAAGGGTATGAGTAAGAACTCGTAATGCCAATAGTGAGTTCTAAAAGTAGTCTTATGGACATCAACCTCGTTAACCTTAGGCTGATGGTACCTAGAACGAAGATCTATCTTGGAAAACACAGAAGCTCCACAAAATTGATTAAACAAGTCATCGATCCTCGAAAGTGGGTACTTATTCTTCACCGTTAACTTATTCAACTGACGGCAGTCGATACACATTTTAATGGTACAATCATTTTTCTTTACAAATAACACTAGTGCCCCCCACCAAGACATACTTGGCGACTCTAGTAACGCCCCTAAATAACTCAGCGCCGTTAGAATGGAGTTGTTCAGTTACCGACCCACGACTTTGAAAACCAGAATGGGGCCCAATAACCTTCTCAAACACTCTAAACATAGCTTGGGACAATGTGTTGTCCGCAGCCGAGTGACTTTGAGACTCAGTCTCAACACTGAGTGTAGTCGGTGTCTCACTCGTATCTAGATTAGGCATGCTACCCATCGAGAATGATTTAGCTCAAGTCCCTCTACGGCGCCTACCGTACCCATGAGTACTGCGTCCACATGTTCCATGAGTACTCATTGTATTGATAGATTATCTACATTACGAATTTTTATGTATCAGTTTCAATATTTATTAGCAAGTATTTTAAGCTTCAAATAAGTATTAGATGAAATTTCAAGAGTTTCAGAAATGCTTCAGTCTCTAGCTATCTTATTAGAGTTTTCAAGACTAGAGTGTTTCTAAGTCAGAAGTACTTACAGAATCGATGCCAAAGACTCGGTATTCAACAACTTACTTTTCAGATTTATTTAGCTAAATATACTTCACTTGAAAAAAAACAATTTTTACAAATAGAACTTTGAACCCAAAATTTTCACATCTCAAATTTTGCAACTTGGCTTTGATACCACTAAATATAACACCCCAAACCTGGCCTAGACGTTATGATCGAATCTGGAGTGATTACGATAAAATGTTTGAAATCTAGTTCCTATTTATTTAAAAATAGCATAAATCATTGCCAATTGAAAGCCCATTTTATTTGAGAACGTGTTAGTCATACTTATTTAATTAAAACCGTTGTTTGTTTAGATTTTCTAAATGAATCGAATATCTTACAGCAGAAATTTCTTTAAATGTTATATTTTGAAAAACTGAGTTTTTTTCTTGAAAACAGTTGATTGCAGAAAAATAGTCATTCTCGAAAACACGTTGTATCGAATGTCATGCCAAAACCCAAAATAAAAGTCCAAGCTAAGATAAAATGAGTTCAAGGAAATGTGGACATAATGGAGCTCCCATCGTACTGACCCGTCTAGGTCTGAGGGTTACCTGAAAGTGTCAGACAAACAGAAAGTGATTTTTTTATAACTTAGTGTGTAACTCATAAGAATACAAAATTTCAGATTAATTACAGATTAATTTCATGGCAGAGCAGATACAAACATATTTCTTATACAGAATCAAATTCATATGCAAATTTATAATCCTACCCCCGTCTGCTACACACCATCTCTGACCATCCCTCCACACCATGTGGGGTCTTAAAGGCCCATCCAGTCCTACACACCACTTAGTGTCGATACGACATTTTTTAGAATAATCGCAGCAGTGCTGCCAGTATAATGGCGAGATATCGCCTCACAAAGAACAATTCCTCCATATAATATATGTCCCATCCCATAACCAGATATAAACAGAATTAACAGATGCCAGAATTTACATATCATACATGCTTGTATAACAGATGTAGGACATGCTTTATACATAACGGATCATGCATATCGCATCACAGTACATGAATATTATATTTATTATACACGTATTTACGTCACATTTCATACTCACAGATTAACGAAAGGCCTATAGTTGATTGGGACGACGTGTACGACCCTAGGGAAAAAATTGTATTTTGGGCCCACACAGCCCAAAATGGCTTGCCCGTGTGGCCCACACGGTCTGGCACACGGGCCACACACGCCCGTGTGGTCCACACGGCCCAAAATAGCCTAGACCGTGAGTCAAATACTTGTGTCGCACATGGCCTGGAACACTGCCATGTGGGATCGACAGACTCTAGTTTCAGTTTCGCCATTTGCTATTTTTCAGGTTTCTCGTTACACACCTGGTTTGATTTTAATACCACCCCACTCACGAAGAAAATAGTACTTAAAATCATCAATAAACTGTCCAAAATCAGTCCCCAATTCCACAATTTTTACCGAACCACTCATTTGAATAAAACACAACGCTAGCTATTCCGACTAAAATTCAACATATAAATGCTCAAATACTTACCCACGTCTACAGCACCCCCTAAACAACTAAATCGTACGAGAGGATTTTCGATTCTCATGATCGTTACCTACAATAAAACAAGCATTTAATATTGATACATCCCACCAACTATCCTCAACACAATCACAACAAGCGACAGATAAATCTGCAACGAGAAAGAAAGAGTCAAGACTTACACATGAGACACGTTGGAAACTAATCGATTAGCACCACTACAGATCTTAAACAACGAAATAATACTAAAGCTTTGGTATTAAAAATCAAGAACCTAAAAGATCGATTTGCTACCATTCTTTTTCAAACCCATGTGAAAAAGTGAAAATAAAAAATAAAGAAAAGAGAAATTTGTAAACAGATTAACCAACAACCAAAGTGGCGTGCAACTAGGGAGATTATTTCCTTCAAACCTAAGACCTCTAGCAACCCAAAAAATCAGTCAACCATTGAAACAAACACTTAATTTATGGAAAAATTAACAAAACATAAACTATGATTTTTGGGACATTACAAAAACTTCCATCCTAGAAAATCTTCATTGTTGAGGCGAACATAAATTTATGTACTCGAAGTTCAAATGTATTTTAAACATTATTTGTTGTATTTTATTAACATTAATCAAAAGTGATTAATTATAACACCTTTCCCAACCCGTTCACCGAATCTAGGTATAAACTGTCACAAATGGAATCTATTTGAACTAAGGACTATTTTATTATTAACACAATTCAATATAAGCATCTTCACTAAATAAATATGTGTCCCTTACAATAGAAACTTTTAAAGAAAAGTTTACTAACATGAGTTTTCAGACTTTAAGGTGACAATAAATTTACAACAAATTTGACTCATGGGCGGAGTTACTCAGGGTATCCCCCTTCCTATGTGTATGACTTTGCTCAAATGAATCCTTGATTCCACCTTATCTGGATTGGTCTCTCCTCAAGTTCCTTAATTTGCAATCTTATACCTACAAATTCAACTTTATAAGTTCAAGCGAACTTATTGATTTTCTCTATTACACCAACATACCTTACCTTGTAGGGGTTCTAATAAATAAATGATAATAATAAATAAGAACAATATACCTACTCCCTGTTTGTTGAGATATTTATCTCAAGTCGTTGTAGTGGACTTTATCATGTTTCTGATCTTATTTGCGAGTGGATAGACCGTTAAGCGATTTTCTTCTGGCCATTTTACCCTCTTTCAACCAGCGTCGACTATTGCTTTATTTGTCTCTCCAATTTTGCTAACTCTTTTCTTTTCCCTTACTTTTTCCCAATTGATTCTCTTACTTATCCACATCTAATTAGTCCTTGGAGGACTCCTTCCTTATATTAATCTCGTATTGCTTGTTCACTTTCATGTAACACCCCTAACCTCTCTTTGTCGTCAGATTAGGGTCACGAGCATTACTAACCAATTAGAACATTTAAGTCCATTAAAATCGAATGTGCATACTAAAAATTAACATTATATCATACAAGGACAATATATATAATTTAATATTAACGTAATAGTGTCTTATTCGATCAAATAATGAATCATATTATACAATGCTAAACTTAGTCTTCCATTGTCTATACTATTATCATTATTTATCCCCTCTTGAAAGCTAGAAGTTAGATACATAACAAGACTATTCCAAATATTAGCATTAGAGTATTGGTCCGTACTCCGACTATTACTACTTCCGATGATTTTAGTAGAGCAACCTACTTCACCTAATTTAGGTTTGCTAATTCATTCCAATTAAAAGTAAAAGTTACTCTTACAACCCCTATTACGAGTCTACGGAACCCTAAAAATAGTCTAAAAATAGTCAGGGACTAATTTGAGACAATTCTAAAAGTTTAGGGCCATTTTCAAAAATACCTACAAATTGGGGACACATGGCCGTGTGAAATGCCCCAGACCATGTGACTCTCGAAGTTGGGACACATGGTCGTGCCCTAGCCCGTGTCTCCGCATTTGTAACTCACTAACTTAAGACACAAAGTCGTGTCCCAACCCATGTCTCCACCCGTGTAACTCACTAACTTGGGTCACACAGCCGTGTCGCAGGCCATGTGTGTGGAAACTACACCTTTACTATTTTTCAACACACCCAAGACACACGCTCGTGTGAGTGCCCGTGTGTGTCACACAGCAGTGTGACAGACCATGTCTCAGGCCGTGTGCACCTAAATGTAGATTAAAAGTCAAGTTTACCATTCCATGCTTACTTGGATACTAAGCAACTCAATTACCAACCACTTAACCAATTAAAAACTCAATTAAACATGCTTAAAACATGCCAAAACAATCATCTTAAATGCTTAACCAATGTACCATTATTGGTACCACAATTTATATCATCAAACATATTAACAAAGGATCAACCTTTCAAAGCTTTCATTCAGACCAATGTTGCCATAATTTAACTAATATTTAGCTACTTAGGCTACCAAAATTTTAAGCTAAACACATACCAAAACTATAAACTAAGCTAACATACCAACATAGCCTCTACCACAACCATGTATACAATAAACCATCATTTCATTAGCAAACCAAAATATCAACATATTATAAACAACAACAAGAAAAGACTCCCTAGGTACATGCCATTACAAAATAAGATATCACCACACTTGAGCTTGGGATTGAAGTTGGATGCTGAGCCGGTGATATTTTAAAAAGTACTTAACCTACACACTGAAAACAAAACTGCACGTTGAGTATAACTCAATGGTATTTCTATAATCCAAACAATTTAATTTGATATGAGTAATCAAAATGTGAGATTGCAATAAGAAATGTTATGCACTTATGTTTCAAATCAATAATACAAATTTAGTCATTCTTTATTACATCCATTAAATTCCACATGTTTAAGAACATATCAATGGCATTTCATATAGCATTTGTTAATCTCAACTCATGCAATGCCATGGTCCAACTCTTTGATCAGTACTTGATTTCATTTCTCATTTCATCATTTCATATTTCATTTCTCATCTCATATTCATTTCTCATCTTTGCCATCTCAATATCAAACACATAAATTTATTATTTAATTTTCCCTATTAACATGACTCAGACTCGAATGGATACACGGATCCAACTAACAAATCAATTTGGTACCCAGTACCTCATCGAATAAATCTAAAGTAATAATTGCACCCAGCACTATATAAGTTGACACTTAGTGTTTCATCGGTTAAATCAAAGCAAATTGGCACCTAGTGCCTCATTGACTCGAGGTCGAAAAAATCTTTGAACTCTTCCTATCCTATGGCATGCCATCTATATCCGACTTAGCCCGAATAGTTAATAGGGTTTCGATTCACATTTCAATATTACCAATGTCTCATTTCCACACATATATATTCGTAACATATATACATTTTATTCACTTCATTAACATTCACAATTCTTAAAAATATTCAATTCATCATATATACAAATACGTACATTTCTTAATACAAACATCTAAATCCTTTTAATCATTCGTGAATTCAATTCAACCCATTTCATCCAAATTTTAACAGCACTACCCACCTACTGTCTTACCATGCATAATAGTTCAAAATGCAACAATTACAAGAGTTCGGATTATAGAAACACAAACTGTGAATTTCGAGCTATTTGACATTGATTTTATCCTTCCCCTTTTTACTTGAGAATTCCGGTACGGTGTTAGCTACAAAATAAAACAATTAAAATACATTAATATTACACAATTCAATTTCACATTAAATTTTTAATTTTTACACTATATTTGCTTAAACTTCAATTTAGTCCCTAAACCGAGACTAATTTTAACCTCTACATTAAACTCAAATTTTTATACTAATTTCACTCTAAGCTAAATTTAGCTCCGTATTTTCCAATTCTGCCCCTAAATTTTGATTTTTTCTCAATTTAGTCCCTATTATTCAAAATCAACAATTAATTCCACAATTTAGTCCTTTTCCACTTCTAACTTAAAAATCTATCTATTTAATCCCTAATACTTAAACTATTCAACAATGGCAACATCTAAAATATTGAACAATACTAAAATTTCAACATGGGTCGGGTAGTTCTAAGTACCGGGATTCCAAAAATATAAAAATTACAATAAAATGACTAAATTGCACTAACCGATTTTGGATTTGAACTCCAAACCCCCTAGGCCGTGCGTTCTTCTTTTTCTTTCTTTCTAATTTGCATGCTATCATCTCTTTCCTTTTGTTTTTATTATTATAACTATTATTATATAATGTATATACATTTCATGTTATTTATTTATTATAATATACATATTAGTTAACATATATATCTAACACATATCATTAATGTCGTTTACTATACACATATATATATGTATATTTACTTCTTTAGCCCTTTAATTAATTTTAATCTATAATTCAACTTTTGGCCCATTTCATGATTTAGTCCATGTACCTTAATAGCTCATAATTCATGCAAAATTACGTATCTGAAATTTAATTCGTCTCTAATATGATTCCATAAATTTTTAATAAAAATATTTTCGTGTCCGGTTTGAAGAAACAAAGTCCCAGAAATACACTTTCTGACACCCCTAACTATCGGGTCATTACACTTTCCACCAATTAATATAACTGACAAGGTCCCATACCACCCTGGCGGCTAATTTGTACTTAGTTTATAAAGGTAGACGAATTACCTCTTTGTAATCCGCTTCAATCACATAACTTTACCCTTAAACATAACACACCCTTCTACTATGGTCCACTATGTCCTTTAGTATTCCATTGAATGTCATTGTATAACCATCGGAGTTCTCGATTTCTTTTTCCCCTTGTATTCCCACATAACTCACCATTTGGCGAATACTCTCTAAATAGTTTCCCCTTTATAGAGGATTAGTCTTGTTAGACGTATCCGTCATCTCATGTACCCTTCTTCATCAATTGGTCCCATCTAACCCCTCATTTCCTTTTGAATTAACTCGTGTCCTTTTGACAACCCCTTAATAAATAGGGTTTCATTGGCCACCCTCTGGTATCACTTATAGGCAGACCCACATCTACTATCCATGATTAAACTATTCCTGGTTCGTCTGTACATTAGGCACCACTAGTATGTCAATTTCCATGACTCCTCCTCGTTGGATTAATATCTTTATTCCCTGCTGGTCCACACGACTACTATTTTTGCATTCTTTTCCCAATTTCGTTGATTTCCCTAACATTGGCAGATTCCTTTCACCTACCACTCGACTATTACATGTCCATAATTCCATTCCATTTCCAACCCATTTTTCCTTGTCTATGGGTGTCTCATTATTACTATCCCAATCATCCACCAATTTTTATTGTCCAGGCGAACCATCTTATGGCGTCACGATATGCTTTTCACTTCTATATTCTCGTGTTTAACATCCCATCAAACTTTTTGCAATGCCATAATGTCTTTCAACTACGGTCTTACTCATTTTATATTCAATTCATCTTTGGATTCCATAGCGTCTTCAGTCATGGTCTTACACAATATCACTCTGTGTTTACTCGACGGACTACATCGGTGTCCATAGTCTAACTATGGTTTTACACCTTATGCTTCCCTGTTTTTAATGCCCTAGTGGACTGTGAAAAGATGCCATAACATTTTTCAATGATGATCTTAATCCTACTTACTACAATGCCATGGCATCTTTTAGTCACGGTCTTACTCATTTTAGATCATCATGTCATAGCATCTTTCAACTATGGTCTTACTCATCGATAGTGTGATGTTCTGTCGTCCTTCAACCATCGTCTTACTAACCATTAGGCGTATAGCGTTCGATTGGTGTCATGGTCTAACTATGATCTTTCTTATTCACTCATTCCATTTTGTTCCATCCATCCCTTCATTTCACCATCCTATACCTTTATGCTCAAACACCGCAGTATTTCCTCCCTAAGGTCCAAAGCTTCGCACACCACGATTTTCACTCTGCAATACCATTTGGTGGTATCTAATAGAATCATCCCATATTCCAATTCCTATCTTCATCTATTTCCTTTCATGATTTCCCTTATCATGCATACTAACCTAGAATGACGGATACCCGTAATTTCATAAAAGCATGCATCATACTTTTGCAGTTCTAGGTTTTAGTATAGAAACTCACCCGATACTTCTCTACTTCTTTAGCTTAGCTTTTCCAAATGTCAAAGCTCCCAATCTCCTGGCAGCTAAGCATGATAACCAAATCATAGGTCACTTTAAACCTAAATTTTTAGAAACATGTAGAACATTTTAAAAATAGTTTTCAAAAACTTTTAACTTTTTTATCTAAGTCTTACGTATAAAAAAAGGGCTTAAAACTTTACCAGTTTATTGGTTTCCCTACTTTCCCAACTTAAATCTCCCAATCGTCACTCCATGCAGAGCTTTCCATGACCATCGCTTCCTCGAAGCCACCATGGAGATTGAAGAAGGGGAGAAATGAAATAGACTGAGAGGAATTCATTTGAGGATTCATTTCTCAACTATTTATAACCTTTCATATGTGGTCTCCAACCACATATCAACCTTTCATCTGTAATCATTTTGTCTCCCACTAAGAGACCGACTGGTTCTAATCCAACTGAACCAGACTTGATTCTCAAGCATGCTCGATTCCATTTCTAAATTTTCTTATTTTTTTAATAGAGATCACCAACTTTTGATCTCTTTCAAAATAATCCCCTAAAGGTCCCTAGTTTCAGGGTTTAAAGGTAATTAGGTGTGACAGTAATATAACACCCACCTTGTTAAGTTTAATATAATGGAAAATGAGGTTGAAGTTGGAAAAATGAAACATTAATCAAAATTGATTAATATAACACCAACATTGACATGTTTAATATAAAGTAAAAAATGAATCTTTATTACAAAATCAAATAAAGTTTATTAGAAAAAAATGGTATAATTACTACACAATTTAAAAAAAATCAAAATTGGTGGTTGGATGGAGTTGTTCGTGGGGTGAAATGTTATGCTGCCTTTCATTGGCATCTGGTTGTTGGCAATGGTCTATTAGGAGCTTAATGTTTTTTCCCCAGAACTTGCATTCTCATAATCCATCGACGACCCTTGGGGTGTTTTAAAGTAACTCAAAAAATTGTATGTCCCAAAGGTTTGACTCGGAGGTGTGGAATACTAGGGTGCAGAGCCAAATATATTATCCATCATTGATGACCCCAATTGATGCGAGTCTCAAGGCACAATTTTAGACCCATGAATATGATGGGCTCACACTACCTCAATACCCAACAATAATGTCAAAGGCTAAGCAAATCGAATCAGGATTCGATCAAAGACAAGATTTGAGAACAAATATTTTTGAGGAAAGGGGGAATGATACATGCACGGATGGGGTGAAATTTATTAAATTCCAATCACCAAAGTTTCCAATTTTCAAGCTTGGGAAATCAGTTGACTTGCGATGACTTTTTGGATGAGATCCTACATTTCTGGGTTCAGATATCTCATAGCATTTGAAGAGCTATCTCTTATCTTCGAAACACATTTTGAATCACTCGATTTTGAGTTCGGTAGCTCAAGTTAAGACCATTTTAGTGAAGACTGAACGAGCAAAATTTCTAAACGGGGTTATGACGGGAATTACGAATTTTGGGCTTTTAATTCGAGCTTAAATCATATTGGGTTTGAGTTTTGGGCTTAAATTTTATTATATATAATCCCAATGTTGTATTTATCAGCTATTATTATTTTATTATTATTTTATTCCAAAATTTTTATAATTATTAAGTATTTTAAGTTATTTAGGAGTTTTATGTTAATACGAAAGTTTAGTTTAAAACTACTTGTTCAGATTAAATTAGAGTTCTATTATATTTAAGAATTTTATTTAAATTTATTTAGCTAGCCTATATATAGGCCTTGGCATTGTACACAATTAATCCAATTCATTATTATTCAACTTCTCTTTTGAGTTTATAAATTCTCTTTGAGTTTTCTTTCTAAGAATTTCTCTTGAGTTTCTTTTAGAAGAGTTTTATCAATCTTTTCAGATTGTGGGGATTATGTTCAAACTTTTTCTTGCCAATTTTTTCTTTCTTGGAGGGGACATTAGATCCGTTTGAAAGGGGTTGTGGATTCTTCGTATTTCTAAGGTTTCTTAGGACTTTTACATACCACATTTTATCTTTCCATCAATCCTCTTTATTTTTTTCCTTATTATTCTATTTTAATTATCTTATTTATTTATTTATTTTAATTTTTTATCTAACTTGGATTTGATTTTTTTTAGGTTGTGTCAAAAATCAAAGTATCTTTTAGAATGTCTAGAGCCCTAAGTCAAATCTGTGACTTTGACAAACTTTACGATTCGCTTCTGCCTTCATCCTTCTCATTCTTTATCATTTGGTATCAGATTTGGGCATTTTAGATGTTCTTTTTATTTTTATAAACTGATTTCTAGCAGACAGCCTCAAAATAAATTTTTTTACCCCGACAGTTTTCAGAAAAAAATATTTTTCAGTAGGTAAACATTTTTTAAACTATCTAAAATTTTACATACTATTTCTTGGCACTAGAGTATAAAAAAATATTTTCCACAAAAAAATCGATCAAAAAAGTACAAAAAAATAAAATAAAAAATAAGAAAATATTATGTGGGTTGAATTTTGTGCCGAAACTTTTCAGATTAGATTTATATTATTTGAGGAGGCTCCAGGTTAAATTTGGTGATTTTTGAAAATCTGAAACACCTCGAATGATGTTTGTCAAGTTGCTTCTCAAATTTTCGGGTTTCAACAAGTTTCATTGACTCTTAGCCTTAGACTTTGATTTGTTTTTGCTTTTTATTGTTTCTTTACACATTCTAACACTTTCTTATTTATTGTGTCAGTAGGTTAAAGCACGTTGCATATTCCTTCCTATGTGCATTAGAATTCTTTGATGTCTAGCCGATTTTGGACTCGTAGTGCTATTAGGTTTGCTTTGTTAGTTTAATTCTAATACATTCTGATTGATTGATATAGACACTTTCTAAAAGATTCATAAGATTAATTCTTACCTCATTAAGAATTTGATTTTTATTTCATAGTGCATAACAGTAATGTTTGCTTAATTTTTCTTTTCTTGAGTGTTGTGTTCTTTTCAAGCTTTACTAATGATTCACAATACTATGATTGAGAAGTGGAGAAGGGATCAAGAGGTTCGAAATGTTCGAGATCAGTAATATGACAATATTCTAGACATGATCAACAAAAATTTGGAACATCTAAGTACATAAATTGAGAGTTAGAATTGTAATTGGGAGATAAGATTGATCAACCTCATCTTCGTGCAAATAATGCTCGACGTGTCTCTCGTGTAAATGATGAGACTTTGGTTAATAATGACCATAGGCAACATTTTTTAGCTAAATCAAAGTTCAAATTCCACCATTCTGAGGAAAGTACGATCCTGAAGCATATTGTGAGTGAGAATAAAAAATTGAACTTATGTTTCGTTACTATAAATGCCAGGAAGAGGAAAAAGTCCCATTGGCAACCCTTGGATTTTCAGATTATGCGTTGTGTTGGTGGATTCAACTTGGAATAAATTGTCAAAAAAGCTACGAAAAGGTAATTGAAACATGGGACGAGTTGAAGCAAGTGATGCGAAAGCATTACGTTCCTTCTCATTACTACAAAAAGGTTAAAACGAGACGTCAATGCATTGTTCAAGGAAATCAATCTATTGCTGAGTACTTTAAGGAGATGGAGATGCTTATTCAAAGAGCAAATGTACAAGAAGATGACAACACTAACATGCTGCGGTTCATAGATGGTGTAAATGTTTCAATAGTCAATGCTCTTAATCTTTAAACCAACATTGATTTTGAGGATGTGGTACACAAGGCCATTGTGATTGAACAGTAGTTTCAACAATGTCAGTCTTGTCCATTTAGTGTTTCACAATATTATAGAGGTACGAGTTCTAATTCTACTTTCAAGAATTTGAAAACCCCTTATGCTACTAATAAGTGGCTGCCAAAATGTGATGAGACTAAATCTTTTGAGTTGAAAAGTAGGGCTCCTATAAAACATTCTTCTACATCTTCTAAGTAGCCCACTTATACTAAATTTTCACCAAAACAACAAAGAGCTCGTGATATTGAATGTTTTATGTGCAAAGGGTGTCGGTACTATAGTCGTGATTATGCTAACACGAGATTTTTATTGATAGAAAAAGATCATAAGGGTTTCCAATATCCAACTAGAGAAAAAAGTAAGTATGACTTTGTACCTTTTGTTGACTCTTACTCTAATGGAAAAGAGATTTGTGATGACGAACTTTGTGAACCAGAAACAGATGATAGTGGGAATTTCTTCCTCGAATCTATGGAGTTAGATAAGATAGAAATGCCATGTTCTCCTATTGAGATATATTATACTAAATTAAATATTCATAATACTTGTGAGAGGGATATGGGAAGTGAGGAAAAATCATATGAAAAGACAGAGAGAAAAGAGACATTGAGTGATAAAAGTCTATTTAATTGTCCAAATTTGGTGAGTGAAAATCCATATTAGGTAAATTTAGAGAGTTTTCAAGTGGAAAAAGAAATTGAAAAACAAGAAAATACCCATACAAAAGTGAGGAGTGATTATTTTTAACTAACTCTAACTCAAATTTTTTAGTGGTGTTTCTTTGTTACGAGATTTCAATGATCAATTAACGGACTCTCAATTATATTACTCTACCATGGATTGATGATTTTACTTGTAAGAAAGAGGTATGTTGAACATTGATAATTCTCCACAGGTGCTAGAAGGTAAGAAACCTAATGATACACTAGAAATTGAAATATGTAGGCATACATTGAATGTTTTTGATAAGTATGCTACTGATTTTATTTTTCCTTACGACATGCTTTCTTGTTGGTCAAGTTTCAATAAACAATGGTTTGAATGTTCAATTTATTTTATAGGTTTATCTAGGTATTTAAAGTTTACTTTTGTTGCATTCGACAGGTTTATTAAAGAACCTCATGCATTTGATCTTGCAACAAAATTTTCTACCTTAAACTCTAAATATGAATTTTTACATAATAATATTAAACTACTTGATTTTTATAATTATGTGAAATTCTTGACTCATCGTTCGAAATTCTTATGGATGACCATGCATATTTAAAGAAAGCTACAAGTTATTTTTTACTTGAACACTCATGCGCATAATATTTCTTTGTCTAATGTTGATGGTTTGTTTTTGAAGGTGAGATACTTGATTCATGTTGATTTGCGATATTTCTGACCCATGAATGTGATGGTTCACACTACCTTAATGCCCAACAATAATGTCAAAGGCTAAGCAAATCAAATCAGGATCCGATCAAAGACAAGATTCGAGGATGAATCTTTTCGAGCAAAGAGGGAATGATACATGCATGGATGGGGTGAAATTTATTAAATTCCAATCACCAAAGCTGCCAATTTTCAAGTTTGTGAAATTAGCAGACTTGCGATAACTTTTTGGATGAGATCCTAGCATTTTTGGGTTAAGATGTCTCATAGAGTTTGAATATCTATCTCTTAGCTTCGAAACACATTTTAAATCACTCGATTTTGAGTTTGGGAGCTCAATTTATGACTATTTTTGTGAAGACTACGTAAGCAAAATTTCTGAACGGGATTATGATGGGAATTACAAATTTTGGCCTTTTAATTTGAGTTTAAATCATATTGAGTTTGGGTTTTAGGCTTAAATTTTTTTATATATGAGCCCAATATTGTATTTATCAGCTCTTATTATTTTATTCCAAATTTTTATATTTATTAAGTATTTTAAGTTATTTAAGAGTTTTATGTTAATAAGAAAGTTTAGTTTAAAACTACTTCTTGTTTAGATTAAATTAGAGTTCTAGTATACTTAAGAGTTTTATTTAGATTTATTTACCTAGCCTATATATAGGCCTTTTCATGGTACACAATTAATCCAATTCATTATTATTCAACTTCTCTTTTGAGTTTATAAATTCTCTTTGAGTTTTCTTTCTAAGAATTTCTCTTGAGTTTCTTTTAGAAGAGTTTTAACAATCTTTTTAGATTGTAAGGATTATCGTCAAAATTTTTCTTGCCAAGTTTTTCTTTATTAGAGGGGAACTTAGAGCCACTTGAAAAGGATTGTGGATTCTTCGTGTTTCCAAGGCTTCTTAGGACTTCTACATACCACGTTCTATCTTTCTATCTATCTTCTTTATTTTCTTCCTTATTATTCTATTTTAATTATCTTAGTTATTTATTTTAATTGTTTTATCCAACTTGGATTTGATTGTGTTTCAGGTTGTGTCAAAAATCCAAATTTCTTTCCATGACTTTGACAAACTTTACGATCCACTTTCGCATTCACTCGTCTAATTCTTTATCACCAATTACTGATACTGAGAACTAGAACCATGCATATCCGAGAAATAGCAATAGCCTTAGAACTTTGGTGCAAAACTGTCACCGCTAAACTCCGAATGATAAGAACTAGCCTCTAGTTGTGCTCGTGTTTGAATTGAGTACTCTTCAGAAGCTACAGGTTCGGGCCCAAAAGCAAGAGCCAAATTTGTTTGACAAGGATGAGAGCGACTTGGTACACATTCTTGATATCCCTATTGATGCATATGTGCAGGGACTACCATCAATTGGCCACCAAACAAATATAACCCATTTTCCACATACCATTGTTGGTAGTGGACCAGGGGCATGAAATCTGTTGGATCTAGTTTTTTAAGTTTAGTGTATTTGTTTGTACACTTGTAATTTTTTTGAATAGATTGATTAATAAAATTGTTCATGAAGTACATTAATACCCTTTTTATATTGTCCTCAAGTGGTTTTTTCATGTAAAGCAAAATAGAAACAAATATTAGCTCACTAGTTGTCTAATGTTTAACTAATACTAAGAGATATTACGTGGTTGGATCATAATACGAAAGACAACTTATATTAGTAGATAAACCTAAACATGTCATTAGTCTAATTGGAAATGAGCAAACTGATTGAAAGACTAATATGCCATCAATCAAGTCTAATTGAAGAGATTTTTTTGTCTTAGGCATCGGAGTGGATGACTCGCAGAAGATAGAGACATAGATGTGACTAACTAGACTGGCAGTGCATCGGACAGGGCACAAGTGGAATAGATCCTAAATCTATTTGTGGATTTATACACTTGTGATGTTCATAGTGTGCCATATATTAATGTTGAATGGATAATGCACTATGTATGTGTATCTCGTATAGTTTGATGCAAGTAAAACCCTAAGTTTAAATAGATAAGGAACTGAAAACTAGTGCGTTAGATATATGACTTCTATAGTATGTAGCGTCATTCACAATAGTGGAATTCATAGCCCAAGACATGGACAAATGATATCATCTTATTGGCATTACATTATAGATGAAAAGTAAACATAGCTACAAGTCGTTTGTCTTTGTGATGAATGACTTAATTACTATATGATAGTAATTGACTTTTCATGAAGGAAGATGTAATGGTTACCATGAGATAAAATAGGATCATATTAGGAGAAAGGATTTATCCCAAAGAGATTAAAGATATCCTATAAGGGTAACACAATTATGACAAGGTCATTGGACGAGGACAAATCGAGTAGCTTTCGTAATGGTATGTAATTGGAGAGAGCTTAGTCACAATACTATAGTGGAATGACTTCGTGATAAATGAGTTTATAATTAATAGACGAAACACTTGAACTTAATTATAAATCATTTGAGTCTTAATCACATGTCCAATAGATCATTCGCTAGCTCGATGAAACAATAAATGAATTGCATGTTGAATCAAATGAATAGAAATTGATAGAAATGATAATGTTAGAGAAATGAGTTACATTAAAAAGTAATCATGGTTTTCAATAAGGAAATGACACGAGAATTAATTTATTTAATTTTGAATTCTTATTTAATTAAATAATTAAAATTTGAAAATAGAATTAAATTAATTGGTCTTTGTGAATCCATTGAAAATAGAAATTATATATATATTTCCCATAGATTATTTTAGGTAAAGTTGTCATGAATTTAACGAAATTAGAACTAAGTTGAGAAAACTATTTCATTCGAAAATTGATTAATTTAATTTAATTTAATTTAATAAATAATGTCTATTTTAAGAAATAGAAAAACAAGTATTGTGTTGGATTAAGTGATAAAGTGTTGGGTTAAAAGTCTAAGAAGCACATATAATTGGACCTAATACCGAAGAGAACCGAATCCCTGTCATAATACATATGAAGGGAGGCACACCCTAGTTGAATTAGTAGATTGCATTTAATGTCTATTTAATAGATGACACTAATAAGGCTAAAACATATACACAACAAGTTGTAAAAAACTTTTTAGATATTATTGTTTTGCCAAAAAAAAGTGAGAATTTATTTCTAAATATAAATTTTATTTTCCAGGAATAATACTTTTACTAGTTTCTATAAGAGAGAGATTTAGTTTCCTACTAAAAGTAAGAAAAATATTTCTATGGTTGTTTTTGATTCAAAATTATTTGAGCCCATACTCGAGGCAGCTCGTGGTGTGAGAATAATGGAGAAGGTTGTTCGGTTGAAAGCCAAGAACGTCTAGGACCCGTCTCGCTCAAAGCACATGTAACGGCCCAAAATTTTAAATTCTTCATTTGTTAATTTTTTTCATAATTAAGTATATGCTTCAATGGTTAAAGGCCTTGATTGTGTGTTTGAGGTCATGAGTTCAAACCTTACTTTTGGGAAAAATTATGTTAATTTTGCTCCTAGCCTTATCTATGTTTATTCAGTTTAGATATTATTTTTCATTACCTTATGACAAAATGAGTTTGTTGTTTTAGTGGTAAGGTGTTACCTTACCCTTTGGTTCTATGTTCGAGTTCCTGCGTGAGCAAAATGATAATATTTTTGCTGCTCCATGTATGTGTCGTGTATGCAGTTGTGGTTGGATGTAATCAGAATTCTGGGGAGGTTGGATGGGGTTAGTGTTTCGAATTTTGTGGGATTCAGTGGGTAGTTGAGGGAAGTGGGGAGTTTTAATTAATTTTTATTTTTCCCAAAATTCCTTTTTCTCTCTCACGTTGTTCACTTTTTTTCCAATTCCTTTTCTGTTGTTTCTTCTTTTTGTTTTCTAAATTCTATTTATTCTTTAATCGTTTTACTTTTTCTTCTTTTGTTGGCCTCAACTTGTGCTACTTCTTTGCTATTTTTCTATTCTCCAAATTAGTCTTTCTTCAGTTTGGGTTTCTTTCTGTTGCTGGCCATCTCTTTGTCAATGTTTCTTTGCAGATCACTTTTGTTTTTTGTCTGGGTTGCTCATGTTTAGAAAATTATGGTGTGGTAACCGAGTTCGTTGGTATCATTCGTTTATTGCATAGTACGTTGTCTTTTAATGATGTTTTTGGTTATTCGTTTGGGCGTATGGCCAACTATCTTTGGGAATTACTGTTTTAGGTAAGAATCTTGAGGCAAACCCGCCTCCAATAAGTTAGTTCTGTTGGAAGTTGCAAGTTATTCGATTTCAGGTAAGTGCTTAATTACTCTTGGGAACGAAACGTTTGGTAATTGTGATTAAATTTGTTTTTAGGTTTCTGACCGCCTCCGGAAGTACTAATGTCCAAAGTGTGAATACTGCAATAAAATAGATAGTTATGAGACGGTATCCACAAGTATAGGGGTCGAGTTACAATATAGATTTTACAATGAAATAGGTGAGTACTCCAAGGATTGTACCCTAGAGATGGGAGCACTAAATCAATTTTAACCTAAACAATTAAAGATCTAATTAATACTTTAAGTCAGTTATAGTACGAGAGTAAAATAAGAAATATGTTTAGGGTTTGTAAAATAATGAAATAAAAAAACATAAAAAAAGGAATTAATATTACAAGAGATAAATATGGATAAAGTGAATCAAATCTGAGGATGGGTGATCAGCTTACTTCGGCAATCCCAATTAACTATCATCTCTTGTTAATTCCCACCTTTATAACTTCCAAGGGTTGTCAGGCCTAGGGTTTGTTTCACGTTCTTCCTTTTCCAAAAAGTTGATCCGTTGAGTACCCCTACAAAATAGTTAAGAAATCATGCCTCCACTTGCTAATCCCCCATAGAAGGATTAGTTCCTCATGGCTTTCATAAACAACATGGAAACAATGGAAGAATTAATCATAGGGAATGAATTGAAATAGAGAGTTTAAGAAAGCCTAATTGATATTGAAGAATAGAGGAAATCTACAGAAATTGATCTCCTTTACAATCAGATCTCTTGAAGAAAAAACATAAACTAAAATTATAAAAACCTAAGAAAGCAAGAGAATGAATCTAAACCTAAACAATCTAAGCTAATGGAATAATGTCCATAATCTGTGCCAGAGAGGTCTATTTATAGCCTTCAAGTAGCTGTCGTCCTTAGCCCTAGGGTAGTTGACGTTCCAAAGCTTAAAGTTTGATTGTGCTAACCAAAACACCCCTGCTTCGTATTTTCTTCTCATCACAGAGTCTATGTCTCAACAAACCAAGACTTGTGTCACAACGTAGCAACCAACATGTCCTTTTGTAGCCATCTCCAGGGGTATGTCACGATACCTTTAGCCTGTGTCGTGACATTGAAGGCAATTTCTCACTTTCTCTATTCTGCTGTCTATGTTGCAACATCAGATCTCCCATGTTGCGGCATAGTGTCTAGCGTTGACTTGAAATGCCCTTTAATGGTCTCCTGCACACTCACAAAGTACGTTAGCTTTCCCTTAAAGATAATAAAAAACTTGGCGTGCACATTTTATTGAATGTAAACAAAACTAAATAAATTGAATTAAAACATAACAAAAATGCTTGTATTCAAACTCCTTAAATGTGAAAACTAGTTTAATCTGCTACACCGAATTACGGCAGATTAAACTCCCCCATACTTAAGTCATTGCTTGTCCGCAACCAACATAAACAAAGATGAAAAATGGAAAATGTCGACCCTTGAGTAGGTATGGTATAAGTATTGATTTTGGAGCATATGACTTAGGCATTTCACGTTTGCTAACAATTTCAACATGATGAGTAGTTGACTTACCACTTTTGATCACAAACATCTAAGTTCAGTATGTTACTGTAACACCCCTAACCTGAATCCGTCGCCAAAACAGGGTTACGAAGCATTACCAAAGTTTACAAATTAATTATCAGACATTTTATTCTATCTAGCATTCATATTTGAAACCAATTAAAATCAAAACATATCATTCAACCATGGTTACAAGCTAATACATTTAACCAAAGCCTTTTTCGAATTGATCACATGATAAGCCATTTCATAAAAATTGCATAATTTAAACCTTACCACTTTTTTATGAGCACTAGCATATTTTCACTTAAATACTTACCAATTTAATGCATTACATAAATAATCATATTACCATTCAACCATTAGCTTGGCACTTGCCTAAGCATCAAGCAACAACACTGGTCAGTGTACTTGCACATATTACATATAAATTCAACATTGATAAACTTATTTTCTCGTCATGTCACACTTGAGTTTATTACTCTTCTCAACATACATAATTTTTTTGTCAAATACAATATAATCAATACACACACTTCCTTCAGATCAATATAAATAATAATCTATAAATCTTTCAATTCAATCACATAAGTCTCTTACCATTTCTTACTAAATCGAAGAACAGCTTACGGATATGAGTACACCGTTCTTTTTGTTCCATAGTTCAACTATGGTCTTACACCTGCATTGCCATGGCCCTGCCGTGGTCTTACATTTGTAGTGCCATAACCCATTTATGGTCTTATCCGTCAATTCATCATTTGTCACAGAACGATTGTACTCAATCCCGTGTTCAATCCAAACAGAGTATTAAATTCGATACATTTAGTTCATGCTTTCTATTATACAAATTATAGTTCATATGAACTTACCGAGCTAAATTGTAGAAATACCAAAATACAGGGGCATTTTGGTAATTTTTATTTCCTCAATTTTCCGCTCGATCTTGATCTAAATTAATATTTCATTCAATTTATTAATTTAGATGATAAAACAATTTATTTCATGCAATTTGGTCATTTTTGACATTTTTATAAAATTGCCACTAAAATTTTACTTTTATTCAATTTAATCCCTAAGCCCAAATCATGCAATTTAACAATTTTTAATGCAAACCCATGCTAGCAAAATATTCATATATTTTCCTCCTCCTCTCCATTCCACATCCTTAATGTATATATCAGTTTATATGTAATATTATCTATAATTCTACTATTTACTTATGTTCATATCAAAGTCATCCACTTGAGTCATAGTCAATAAATTATTTATATTTCGAGCTACAAAATTCTAAATAAAGATTCGCTTGATGTTTTTGAAACTAGACTCAAATATATTTCTACCAAATTTTTTAGAATTTATAGTTTCTCCAATAAGTACAAGAAAATCTTCAAATTTATCCCTATTCGTTGTTTCACAAGTTTGACCTTTGCTTACTATAAATTAATTATCTCTTAGTATGGGGTCCGGATGATGTTTCCATTTGTTTCTCTTGAAAATAGACTTATCCAGAATTTAAACATATAAATTTGAACCGATAATTATTTTTTTACAATTTTTTATGATTTTCCAAAGTTAGAACAGGGGAACTCAAAATCATTCTGACCTTGTCTCAAAAAATTTATTATATTTCGTAATTTACAATTCCATTAGTTACATGTTTCTTCTATGAAAAATTAGACTCGGTAAAATGTAATTTCATATTTTATTCAACCTATTGCTCAATTTCTACTATTTTTGGTGAATTTTCAAAATCAGACTACTGCTGTTGTCCAAAACTGTTTTACTATAAAATGTTGATAACCAAATTTATAACACCCTCCTTTCCTTTCTGTACAATATTTCTCATCACTTCCTCTTATTTCCCTTCACTAACATATCAAGAACATAGAACCTTATATAAATAAAATCTACTTTAACATCAATTTCATACTTTTTCAATAATGTCAAACTAAAAATATATTGAAATCTTGATGTTCTTACCTTGTTCTATTGATTTCAATCTTTAACTTGATTTTGTAACTAAGTCACTAACACTTAACATTCCATTTAAACTACCTAACACAATACTTTATTTCACACATAAACTTTTGTACGCTTTACAATTGATTCTCTTTTCTACTACTTCAATATGCCATTTACATACATAATATTAGCACATTCTCAATTAATTCAACTAATTAAGCATACTCTAGACTTGATTAAAATTAAATAAAGTAAATTTCTTGAAGTACTTACCTTATCTCTTTAATTTCTTCACTTTTTCTACCGTTTTCTCCACTTTCACTTCGAATTTCTCTCTTCCAAGATGATATTTTAACTCTCTAATGTCTCTACTTCACTTTTTCTTTTGGGTGGTTATGAAAATTTCTAAAGAATTTGAGAGAAAAGGTGAGATTTCATAGTAAAGGACCAAATTGTAAATAAAATAAAATTTTCTTTTCTTTCTCTTCTTCTCACGTTGTAGCATGGATAGATAAAGAGAATTCTTCATCTTTCTTTGCTTATATACTAAATATAATAATAAAAATAATAATATCTCATTAAAATATTAATAAAATAATATTTATCTAATTAAATAATCATAAAATATTAAAATATCTCTAATATCATCATTGCCTTCTAGAGTTCTCTCTCTTTCTAATTGACCATTTTGCCCTTTATGATCTTTTAAAATTCCATCCTTGAGTCATCACTTAATTTGGTAAAATTATGATTTAGTCCCTCATAATTCTTCACCTATTCAATTTGGTCCTAATTCATCCATTTTCCTTAGTTTCTAGATCATTCCACCCTTAAAATATTTGCACTATTGGTCCTTTAAATTTTTCATATTTATAGTTTAACCCCTCAAATTTTGAGTATTTACTCTTGGGCAACAAAACTTTTCTCACATTTGCGATTTGATCCTTTCTTGCATTAATATGTCATAATATACTTCCCAATGTTGACATAACTCAAAATTTCTCTTTTTGTCACTTTATTTTCTTATTTTACTATATTAAGGATACTATCTTACTTTCTTACTGTAGTAAATTTCGGGATATTAAGTATTAAGGTTCTCACCTATAGGAATCCATCAACTAGTCATACAAGTATTTTGATTATCTGAGCAAAATACAAATAGTCATTTATGTGAATGTTTAGTATGATGTTCATTCATGCATAAGGATACTTAGGTCACATAGGGCTTTTCGGCTTGTCACGTTCTGAGGCCTAGAACAGGTATGAAATTTAAAAACAGTAAGCATCAATGGGTTACAAACACGAAAATAGTTTGGCTATTGATACCTATTCTTCCCCCCTTAGTGACCCTTTCTTTCTTTCTCCTTCTCTCACATTCCTTGTCTCTCCGTATATAGGATATAATAGCATGACATAGTAATTATCGCTAGCCTTACGAGTTTTTTTTTTACTAATGAACAAGTTTTTCCTTCTTCTGTGACTTTGTAAGTTTTCTATTTTTAAATACATCTCACTCATGAGTGCTTTTACACTAGTTTAAGACTTTTTCTTCTCGTACCATTTCTCTCTTTAGATTTTTCTTTTGTTTCGCATATTCGGGCTAACTTATAGTTCTTATATCACACCAATATTTCCTATTTCACTCTAGTTTTACAAGCTCCGCCGTGATGTATCTACTTAACCCTCAATACATATGGCCAAACGCCTATTATCGTGTAGCACAAGACCAAAGAAAAAGGGTATATACAAATTAAGGTTTCCGAGCTTGGGGTTTGTACTGTGGTTCATTAAGAAGTGAAAAAAGGCTCAAAATTGGTACTAATGGTGAAGTAAAATAGGATAGCTTTTTTGGCTCTGGATGTGTTCCAAACATTGCCTTAGGTCATCCCTAGATATCACTTCATGCACAAATTTAATCAACCAAACAAACACAAATTCAACCATTTGTCATTCATACTAGCATGCTTGTTTCCTTGTATTTTCTATGTCACTTAGTACAAATGATAACTTAATACTTATTTACAGTGTATCATATAGACTTTAGTAGTTTAACAATAAAAAATTTAAAATCTCCTATCATCATGTCAAACTTATTTAGAAACACAAGCAACCTATGTACAGGCTCCTAACCAATCACTTGTATTTCTACAAGCTCAAACACACCAAAAGACAATAAAAAATCAACACAAAATTTAAAATTTGAAACAAATTTTCTATGTTACCCCCCACACTTTAGCTAACACATTTTCCCCAATGTGTAGCACATTAAAAGATAAGGAAAGAAGTTACCCAATTGATCGTGATTGCTCTAACTCTTATTGGTGGATGCTTCCTCTTTTGATCGTGTAAAGCATCAATTGTTTTTGTCTCCTTCGTGTTAGGTTCCCACATGGAAAATCAAATGCAAAATAGATGCTAGAAAAAAAATTTTACTTCTAACCTACTCCTACAAAGTTTAAATCCAAATCATCAAATAATTAATACAAGTCTTTAAAAAATAAAAATAAGTCAATGATCAGCCTCATTATCCATCTCCTCATCCTTGTCATCCCTCTCTTCTTCTTCCTTTTTGCTTTCGTATGCTTCTTCCTCTTGGTCCATATCTTCCAGCCCAAACATGTCAGGTGTATAATTAGATACCCAAATGTTATTTTGTCTTGCAAACTCTTGAAAAATTGGTCCTGATTCCTACATCCAGTAAATCATCCAATCTAACTTTGGATGACTACTCTGACCAACATTTTGTTGAGCTCGTGCCAACCTTTGTAATAAGGTGGGCGTAGTTGTCGTTTCTTGCTGTTGCTTGTTCATCTTTTATTTGTTTGGCCCTAAGCTCGATGTATTGTTAAAATAATGTATCGACGATAATACTTCAAGATGGTTTCAACAACTGCTTAATGGATGTCATAGGTACACCCGCCTTTTTTCATAAAGTCGTCACGAGATGGGGAAAGAATATTCCAACCTTCTGGCTACCAATGAATCTTCCCATGTTCTGGTGGATCCATTTGCCAACACATACTTGCTTTTTCTGTAAAATAGCATAGAGTAAAACTAGTCTAAAGGCATTAACATTAGAAACATTTAAAGTAGGTACAATTCATGTACAAACAAATTGAATCCACATCTTAGCCTCAGGAAACATAATAGCTTGATGAAAAGATACTGGGATATTGGTACCTGCGCGATACTTCCATTCACCCATTCCTTCAATTAAAAAGTTTATAATACTATCCATATCTATGTCTCTAAAATATTCTAAGTCAGTTTCATCATTGAAATCTTTCTCATAGTTTGGAGTATTATAGAAGTCGCAAATTATTCGAAGGGTTACTTGGACCTCTTTCCCTCGCACAAGTACTATATCCCATATATGACCTTCAATATATTTAGATTCGTCGTCCTGTAAAGATTCGTAGAATTCTTGTACAACGGGGACCAAGGTATTATCCTTTAGGTTCGTCCAAAAAATGTTCCCATCAATTATACTTTACTAAAGGCCACATTTCTTTACATAAGATCATCGATGGATCAAATCCCTTCTCCTGAATGAATATTTTTCCTTGAAGTTCATTGAAATACTTTTCAACATTCAGATTTGGAAAATTCGAGGTAGTTTGAGCCATCAATGGCTCCATTTCCATGGTTCACCTAACTTTTCTAGGAGGCATTGTATTTCTACCTTAAGCTAAGAAATTAATAAAATAGTAAAAAGTTTGAGTTTGAGGAACCCTTAACCTTATATAGTTGAAGTTAGCTTGCAAACTTAAACGTTTTATAAGTAAATAATCAACAAGTTTACCGAATTAGTAAGAAATGTATTTTTCCATAAATAAACTCGAATTTTATATAGTAAAAGCTAGTGTTTTCTTTACAAGTCCTAAGCAGTTTTTGGATTTTAAAAAAGGCTTCATAGTAATTTCTCCTGAACTGGGAATAACGTCTCGGTCGGGTTTGGGGTGTTATATTTGGTTATGTCAGATCCTAGGTTCAAAAATCAGGTTGTGATTTGGGTTCAAAATTTTTTGTGAAAAATACTTGTCGAACAAAATGTCTTTCAGTTTAAATCTGGAAAAAAATGGGTTTATAAAATACCGAGTCTCCAACGCCAATCTTGTAAGTACTTCTACTCTAGTTATACTGATTAGTTAGAAAAATACTATAGTATTGGGAATACTTTTCTTTAGTTAAAAACTGCAGTGACACTAAAAAATAATCTACTAAGATTTTTGACATAAGACATCTAATAATAGACATCAAAATTGATACATAAAATTCTGATAATGTAGATAACATACAATGAGTGCGTGTGCAACACGTGGAGGAGGTAGTCGTGTGGTGGCGGGTGACAAAGAGGGGCTCAAGTTGAGCCGTGCTCGATGGGTAGTATGCCTAATTTGGATATAAGTGAAACTGTGGGAACGCTGACGACTGAGATAGGGTCTCAAACTAAGACGGTTGCCGACGACGTATTGTCTCAAGCCATGTGAAGGGTTTTAGAGAGGGTCACAGAGACCCATACTGGATCTGGGAGCCAAAGGTCAGAAATTGAATGACTCCGATCCAATAGAGCTAAACTATTTAGGGGTGTCGTTGGAGTCGCCCCGAGTGTGGTTGAATGTTGGATAGAGGCCACAGAGAGGATAATGAATTATTTGGACAGCACCCCCGACCAGAAACTAAAGGGTGTAGTATCATTGCTTTGCGACGAGGCATACAAGTGGTAGTTGACGGTCGAGGAGGGCACTTAGCCTGAGTAGATTACTTTGAAGTATTTTAGAACACCTTCCAAAAAACTATGTTGGGGTGAGTTATATAGAGGTCCATAGTTGCGAGTTTATGGGTCTTACTTAGGAGGATAGAACTGTGGCCAATTATGAGTTCGAGTTTTTGAGGTTGGGAAAATATGCTCGGGGATTAGTATCAACTGATTATGACAAGTTATTTTCTTCAAGGAAGGGTTGAGGCACGACCTCAAGGTTTTGATAGCTCCACAGAGGAAGCGAGTTTTTGCAGCCTTAGTAGCCAATGCGAAAATCACTGAGGAGGTTTAGCAATCTGAGCGTAAAAAGAGGGGAAAAAAAGGTCAGAATAAGTCTAAGAGGGATGTGGGACCTTCTAACTCTATTCGGCAAACCAAGAAACAAACCAAATTTGATGGGCCTCCGAAGTTTGATGTACTAGTTGTTTCGATTAAGGTTCAATCATGTAGAGACTGAGGTAGGTGTCATCCGGGAAAATGTTAGAGGAGGTTGAGACCTTGTTTGCGGTGCGAGTTGATGGAGCACCGCATCAAGGTTCGTTCGCTCTACTCGGATTAGGTGCAAGCTCCAACTCCAGGTTTGGTTCAGCCCAGAGGGCAGTACAACAGCCACTTAGGGGCCATAGGCAGGCCAAAGGTCCTAATTGATTAGGTCAGGGTTAGAGAGCACCGGCCAAAGGTTCAAATAATGCAGAGGTGAGACAACCTGCTTTGGTATATGTGGCAAGGTGCCGCGAGAACAGATACATCGCAAACGTTATCGTTGGTACGTTTTTTATTAATTTTGTTTTGTATTTTGCACTGATAGATATAGGTTCAACCCATTACTATTTAGCTACT
Source organism: Gossypium raimondii (assembly GCF_025698545.1). NCBI lineage: Eukaryota > Viridiplantae > Streptophyta > Magnoliopsida > Malvales > Malvaceae > Gossypium > Gossypium raimondii. The sequence goes on along the minus strand of NC_068568.1, from coordinate 39,373,537 downwards.
TCCGTTTCTGTGAATCTGGGTATTCTCGTTGAGAGCACTTCTGGTGAGGTTTTTTTGATTAGTCCACTGGGTCATTCAGTATGGGTTAATAAGATTTATAGGAGAGTGCCACTAGAGATACAAGGTTGATAGAACTACCATTCGGAGAATTTGATATGATATTGGGAATGGACTAACTCGTGTAGCATCGAGCCAATTTAGATTGTGCCACTAAGAAGGTGGCTTTGAGATTTGAGGATGATTTGGATATTATCATGATCGGTTAGTATCGAGATCACCTCTCCAATGTGATGTTTGCTGTAGAAGCCAAAAAGTTAGTTCTAAAAGGGTGTGAGGCATTTTTGGCCTTTGTATAGGATTTGAGTTTATGGATTCGTCTATTTGGGATATTCAGACAATTAGAGAATTTTTAGATTTTTTTTCGAGAAATTACTAGGGTTGTGTCCAGATAGAGAGGTTGAATTTTGTATTGAGATTCTACCGGGTACAGCTCTAGTGTCCATCACTGTCTATCACATGGCACTAAAGGAGCTTATGGAATTGAAAGCTCAGCTTAAGAAACTTCTTGATCTAGGGTTCATTTGACCTAGTGTGTCTGTGATAGCCCGAAATAGGGCCTAATCGGAATAGTGGTTTCGTAACCACAAATCCGAAGTGAAATAGTTTAATTTTATAAATTTTTATTAGTTACTGATTGATTGAAATATTGTGTGAAAATATGGATAGGAAATTTTAATGCTTTAGTGCTTAATTGAATTTTTAGGACTAAATTGAAAAAAATGCAAAGTGTGTCTAATTAGTGATTAAATGACCTAATTGAATTATTGCATGAAATTGGAAGTGTTTATGTGGCAATTAGACCATAAATTAGTGTTATGGACACAAAAGGGTATTTCTAGAAAAATATCTAAGTAATGGGTCAAGGGCATTTTGTCCAAATTGAATAAAGACAAAATAAAGATGAAAACAAGTGTTCATCTTCTTAAAATCAGACGTTTGCTGCCAAAAAAAATTCATGTCACCATAGCTAGGGTTCTTGAACTTCCTAAGCTCAATTATCAAGAAAGAAGAAATAGTGAAAGTGATCGGGGAAAAGAGAAAGTTATCGACTAAATTACAAAAAATAGTCGTTTTGCATCCGAGGTAAGTTATATGTAAATAATAGTTATATTTGTATAAATTGTGAATTATATTTGATATGTGAATTAATATTGAATGTGGAAGGAAAATTGTTCATGAATTATTCAAGTAATAAAGTGTTAAGTGTAAATTCCCGGTTGAACTTAGGAATAGAATTGGATACAAGTGACATGTCACTAGAGACCAGTGTTACAGTGTTACAGTGTTACAGTGAGTCCCGGGTGTTGGGTGATCTAGCATGTGTTGCAGACACCTGACAGCTTGTGTGAGCAGGCCCGTGGACATTTCCAGTGTTATTGATCAGTGGTAGCTTCGGCTACATTTCAGTGGTAGCTTCGGCTACATATCAGTGGTAGCTTCGGCTACATATCAGTGTGGCACTTATGTGCTAAATCTCTACGTATCCGTGTATATTCCAACTGTTCAACGGGATTAATAATGAATTAAAGTGAATATGAAATGTTAAGTGTGAAAATGTATATGCAAGTGAATTGGTAAGATTGTGCATGTGTAAGTGATTGAAATTGCTAAGAAATGTTTTGATTAGTTATATGTTAAAAGTGTTAATTATTAAATGAGTAATTATTGTTTACATGTAACTTACTAAGCTATTTATAGCTTACACATCTCTTTCTTTCCTTTGTTTTATAGTGATTTGAACTTGATCGAATAGTGGACCGTCGGAGCTCGTATCACACTATCATAGCCATCTCGGTATTATGTGCTTTTCAAAATGTTTGAACTATGGCATGTATAGAGTCTTAATCATTTTGAGCATGATCAAATGATATGGCTAAGATTAGCTATTGAAATGGTTAGTAAAGATTATGTTTTGGTATTATGTATGTGTAAATGGTAACTAATTCAAAGAAGCAGTTTCTTTAACAGCAGCAGTGACGTGAATGTAAAAATTCACCATAAATAGTAGAAATGGAATTAGAGAGTGAATTATATATGGAATTAAAGCTTATCAAGTCTATTTTATATGAAAGAAACGGTGTAGGCAAAGGAATTCTGTATTTTGAGATATTTTAATTTTAGTGAGATAGGGTCAGAATGGTTTTGAAGTCCCTGTTCTGACTTTAGAAAATCATTATAAATTGTACAGAAAGAATTATGGGTCATAATTTATATGTGTAGATTTCTTAGTGAGTCTATTTTCAAAAGAAAAAAACGATAACCTTATATGTATTCTGTACAAAGAGATAATTGATTTTTAGTGCGAGAGGTCAGATCTGTCGAGATGTGAAACAGGGGATACTTTAATGAATAAACTGTACTAATTGGCCAAGTCAAAATTCTGAAAATTTTATGGTAAGTAGTAATATGAGTCTAGTTTCAGGAAAATTTACGGATTTAAATTTTGAGTTCTGTAACTCGAGTTATAATTAAATTAGTGAAAGTCACGCAGGTAGACAGTTTTGTTGTGAACAGTGAATTTAATTTTAAAAGTAATTTTTTTTATGCTCCGAATTGGTAAGTTAAATTGGATAACATCTCGTACTAGATTCCGGTGACGGTCTCGGGTAAGGGGTGTTACATTTAGTGGTATCAGAGCTACGGTTTAGTCGTTTCTCGGACTAACGTGGCGAGTGTAATAGACTATCTATACATGCCATAATTGAATAATGATAGTGTGACGACTCGACATCTTAAAATGTTTTTTTAGTAATGGATTCTAACCGAGATACAGTGATGATGCTCAAAGTAATGTGCCTGTTGAAAGTCGATTTGAGACTCGTGGTCAAGGAGATGAGGCTCGAAAGCTTTTCTCCAAATGATGAACAATTGGTACACTTGAGTTTGTTAGAGCTAATCCTAATGCTCAACCTCCTCCGCCCTCCTATTCCTCAAGTCTGTTCCCATAGCTCCTCAACAAACTGAAGTGTTAAGATTGTCAAAGCCTCCAAAGGACAAAATTGAAAGTATGGAGCCAAGAGTTCCGAGCTAATGTAAATGATGATCCTGAAGAGCGAGTTCGCTTGATAATACCATCGAGTGTTGGATGAATTATCTTGTACTCGTAAGAAAGTCTCAAATGTGCTATCTCATTGTTGAGGATTCACTTATAATTGGTGGAAAACTTTAGTGTCATGGTGCCTAAAGAGAAAGTTACATGGGATTTCTTTCAAGAAGAATTCGAAAGAAGTATGTGAGTCGGCGTTTCATTGATCAAAAGAGAAAAGAGTTTCTTGAATTGAAACAAGGGCGCATGACGGTGAGCCGAATATGAACGAGAATTTGTCAAATTAAGCAAGTATGCCCAAGAGTGTGTATCTAATGAAGCTACATTGTGCAAAAGGTTTGAAGATGGATTAAACGAGGATATCCGATTGCTAGTGGGAATTCTTGAAATTAAAGAGTTAGTGGTACTAGTTGAAAGAGCTATCAAGGTCAAGAATTGAGCAAAGAGAAAAGAAAGGTGGAAAGTGAAGCAAGAGATGCAAGAAAAGATCAATGGGCAAGTCATTTCAATTTCAAACGAAGAAGTCTAGAGAAATGAATACTCGATCAAATGTTTCTAGTGTGAATTTTCAAAGAGATCGAGGAAGACAATATTCGTGTTCCAAAGCTCAAAGCGACTTCTATGGCAAGTGTAGGTAGTGTTAAACCTACTAGACCGGAATGTCAACATTGTGGAAAAAGACATTTAGGGAATGTTATTTAATCACCGAGCATGTTTTAAATGTGGATCTCAAGATCATTTTGTGAAAGATTGTCCGAGAAGAGAAGAGATAGAAAAGTTTCAAAATGTGAGATCGAGCGGTGTGACTACTAGAGGAAGACCATCGAGAAATGTGGGGACTGGAACTAGTGGTAAAGGTGTAACAAAAGACACGATCAGTAAGATCTCAAGTGGGAGCTCCAGCAAGAGCTTATGCCATCCGAGCTAGAGAGGAAACATCTTCCCCGATGTGATCAACGGTATATTTTCTCTTTACGACACTAATGTTCTTGCATTGATTGATCCCGGTTCTACTCACTCGTATGTATGTATGAATTTAGTGTCGATAAGAATTTGTGTGTTGAATTGACTGAGTATGTGATTAAAGTGTCGAATCCTTTAGGCAAGCATGTGATAGTTGATAAAATATGCAAAATTGTCCTTTGATGATACAAGGTCAGTGTTTCCCTGCCAACTTGATGTTGTTGCCATTTGATGAATTTGATGTTATTTTGGGGATGGATTGGTTGACATTGCATAAGGCCAAGATAGATTGTAGTCAGAAAATTCTTGAGTTGAAGTGTAGTAGTGGTACAGTTCTTCGGGTTGAAACAGATAAGTCAAATGTGATGCCAATTGTGATTTCTGCCATGTCTGCTCAGAAATGTTTGAAAAATGGTTGTGAAGCATATCTTGCTTATGTGTTGAATACAAAAGTGTCTGAAACAAAGATCGAATCAGTGCCAGTGGTATGTGAATATTTAGATGTGTTCCCAGAAGAGTTGCCAGGTTTGCCTCCGATTAGAGAAGTAGAGTTTGGTATTGAAGTAATGCCAGGTACTGCTCCAATATCGATTGCTCCTTACAGAATGGCACCAACTGAATTAAAAGAATTAAAAGTGCAATTGCAAGAGTTGACGGATAAAGGATTCGTCAGACCAAGTTATTCTCCGTGGGGTGCTCCCGTGCTATTTGTGAAGAAAAAGGATGGGACATTGAGATTGTGTATTGATTATCGTCAACTTAATAAAGTGACAGTAAAGAATAAATATCCATTGCCCCGAATAGATGACTTGTTTGATCAGTTAAAGGATGCCACAGTGTTTTCCAAAATTGATTTGAGATCCTGGATATTACCAATTGAGGGTTAAAGAGTCGATGTGCCAAAGATCGCTTTCGAACCCGGTATGGTCACTATGAGTTTCTTGTAATGCCTTTTGGTCCGACTAATGCTCCACTATTTTATGGATTTGATGAATCGAATTTTCCTACCTATTTGGATAAATTTGTTGTGGTGTTTATAGATGATATTCTTATTTATTCTCAAGTGAAGTCGAGCATCTTTGAACATTTAAGAATTGTGCTACAAACGCTGCGAGAAAAGAAATTGTTTGCTAAATTTAGCAAAAGTGAATTTTGGCTTAGTGAAGTTGGATTTTGGGACATGTTGTCTCGGAGATGGCATTCGAGTGGATCCGAATAAGATATCGGCAATAGTTGAATGGAAGCCTCCAAGAAATGTATCTGAAGTTAGGAGTTTTCTGGGCTTAGCTAGATATTACCGTCGATTCGTAGAAGGTTTTTCGATGATAGCTTCACCGATGACAAAATTGTTGCAAAAAGATGTTAAGTTCGAATGGACCGAGGAGTGTCAACAAAGTTTTGAGAAATTAAAGAAGTGTTTAACTGAGGCACCAGTGTTAGTGCAACTTTGAGTCGGAAAGGAATTTGTTGTTTATAGTGACGCGTCATTAAATGGGCTTGGATGTGTATTGATGCAAGAAGGAAAAGTGATAGCGTATGCTTCTCGACAATTGAAACCGCATGAACGAAATTATCCTACCCATGATTTAGAGTTGGTCGCTATTGTCTTTGCTTTGAAGATTTGGCGTCATTATTTATATGGTGAGAAATGTCATGTTTTTACAGATCATAAAAGTTTGAAATATGTTATGACACAAAAGATCTGAATTTATGCAATGAAGATGGTTGGAATTGATGAAAGATTATGAACTTGTAATAGATTATCATCCGGAAAAGCCAATATAGTTGCTTGATGCTTTGAGCGAAAGTCTCTCTTTGCTTTGAGAGCTTTGAATACAAGATTAACATTGATGAAGATGGATCATTGCTTGCGAGTTAAAAGCTAGTCCATTGTTTCTTCAAGAAATTTATGAGGCTCGAAAGTGGATAATGAATTACAAAGAAAAAAGACTCGAGCAATGCGATGGGCGATAATTCGATTTTCGGATTGATTCGGATGGATGTTTAATGTTTCATGACGAATATGTGTTCAAAAATGTTGATTTAATTCGAAAATTTTGCAGAAGCACATGATAGTCGCTAGCGATTCACCCCAGTAGTGTAAAATGTACAATGATTTAAAGAAATTATATTGGTGGTAGGGTATGAAACGGGATATCTCGAGTATGTGACAAAGTGTTTTGTGTGCCAACAAGTAAAAGTGAACACCAAGTACCTTCGAGGTTACTTCAACCTATTATGGTGCTCGAGTGGAAGTGGGATAGAATTACTATGGATTTTGTTTCCGGATTGCCATTGTCACCAAAAAGAAAGACTCAATTTGGGTAATAGTTGATCGATTGACTAACTCATTCATTTCATTCTGTGCGAATGAGTTTTCACTTGAGAAGTTAATAATTGTATATTCTTGAGATAGTTCGATTACATGGTGTGCTGCGTCTATTATATCGATAGAGATCCACGGTTTACTTCAAGGTTTTGGAAGAAATTACAAGAGGCATTGGGTACTAAATTGAATTTTAGTACAAGATTTCACCCCAAACCGATGGACATCGAAAAGAGTAATTCAAGTGCTCAAGATATGTTGAGATGTTGTGTATTGGAATTTGAAGGTAATTGGGAAAGATATCTACCTTTGGTGGAGTTTGCATATAATAATAGTTATCAATCCAAAGATAAAATGGCACCTTATGAAGCGTTGTATGGATTTGAAAGTGTCGGACTCCATTATATTGGACCGAACTTAATGAAAATCGGTTACATGGAGTCGATTTGGTAAAAGAAATCAAGAAAAGTGAAGATAATCCGTGATTGTTTGAAAGTCGATCGGATCGATGTAAGTCGTATGCGGATTTGAAAAGAAAAGAGATTGAGTTTCAAGTGGGTGATAAAGTATTTCGAAAGTGTCTCCATGGAAGAAAATTCGAGATTTGGCCGTAAAGGTAAATTAAGTCCAAGATTTATTGGTCCGTATGAAGTGATAGAAAGAATTGGTCCAATGGCTTATCGATTGTCTTTACCCCTAATTGGAAAGAATTCATAATGTGTTTCATGTTTCTATGTTGAGGCGATATCGATCGGACCCATCACATGTGATTTCACCGATCAAGTGGAAATTGATCGGATATGACATACGAAGAAGAACCGATTCGAATCTTGGCACGAGAAGTGAAACAGTTGAGAAACAAAGAAATTGCTTTAGTGAAAGTGTTATGGCAACGACATGGGATGGAAGAGGCAACATGGGAAACCGAGGAGGCTATGAGGAAACAAGATCCCAACTTATTCATCGGTAAGATTTTCGGGACGAAAATCCTAAGGGGAGAATTGTGATAGCCCGAATAGGGCCTAATCGAATAGTGGTTTCGTAACCACAAATCCAAGTGAAATAGTTTAATTTTATAAATTTTATTAGTTACTGATTGATTGAAATATTGTGTGAAAATATGGATAGGAAATTTTAATGCTTTAGTGCTTAATTGAATTTTTAGGACTAAATTGAAAAAATGCAAAGTGTGTCTAATTAGTGATTAAATGACTTAATTGAATTATTGCATGAAATTGGAAGTGTTTATGTGGCAATTAGACCATAAATTAGTGTTATGGACACAAAAGGGTATTTCTAGAAAAATATCTAAGTAATGGGTCAAGGGCATTTTGTCCAAATTGAATAAAGACAAAATAAAGATGAAAACAAGTGTTCATCTTCTTAAAATCGACGTTTGCTTGCCAAAAAATTCATGTCACCATAGCTAGGGTTCTTGAACTTCCTAAGCTCAATTATCAAGAAAGAAGAAATAGTGGAAGTGATCGGGAAAAGAGAAAGTTATCGACTAAATTACAAAAATAGTCGTTTTGCATCCGAGGTAAGTTATATGTAAATAATAGTTATATTTGTATAAACCGTGAATTATATTTGATATGTGAATTAATATTGAATGTGGAAGGAAAATTGTTCATGAATTATTCAAGTAATAAAGTGTTAAGTGTAAATTCCGGTTGAACTTAGGAATAGAATTGGATACAAGTGACATGTCACTAGAGACCGATGTTACAAAGTGTTACAAAGTGTTACAGTGAGTCCGGTGTCTTTGGGTGATCTAGCATGTGTTGCAGACACCTGACAGCTTGTGTGAGCAGGCCCGTGGACATTTCCAGTGTTATTGATCAGTGGTAGCTTCGGCTACATTTCAGTGGTAGCTTCGGCTACATATCAGTGTGGCACTTATGTGCTAAATCTCTACGTATCCGTGTATATTCCAACTGTTCAACGGGATTAATAATGAATTAAAGTGAATATGAAATGTTAAGTGTGAAAATGTATATGCAAGTGAATTGGTAAGATTGTGCATGTGTAAGTGATTGAAATTGCTAAGAAATGTTTTGATTAGTTATATGTTAAAAGTGTTAATTATTAAATGAGTAATTATTGTTTACATGTAACTTACTAAGCTATTTATAGCTTACACATCTCTTTCTTTCCTTTGTTTTATAGTGATTTGAACTTGATCGAATAGTGGACCGTCGGAGCTCGTATCACACTATCATAGCCATCTCGGTATTATGTGCTTTTCAAAATGTTTGAACTATGGCATGTATAGAGTCTTAATCATTTTGAGCATGATCAAATGATATGGCTAAGATTAGCTATTGAAATGGTTAGTAAAGATTATGTTTTGGTATTATGTATGTGTAAATGGTAACTAATTCAAAGAAGCAGTTTCTTTGACAGCAGCAGTGACGTGAATGTAAAAATTCACCATAAATAGTAGAAATGGAATTAGAGAGTGAATTATATATGGAATTAAAGCTTATCAAGTCTATTTTTATATGAAAGAAACGGTGTAGGCAAAGAAATTCTGTATTTTGAGATATTTTAATTTTAGTGAGATAGGGTCAGAATGGTTTTTGAAGTCCCCTGTTCTGACTTTAGAAAATCATTATAAATTGTACAGAAAGAATTATGGGTCATAATTTATATGTGTAGATTTCTTAGTGAGTCTATTTTCAAAAGAAAAAACGATAACCTTATATGTATTCTGTACAAAGAGATAATTGATTTTAGTGCCGAGAGGTCAGATCTGTCGAGCTGTGAAACAGGGATACTTTAATGAATAAACTGTACTAATTGGCCAAGTCAAAATTCTGAAAATTTTATGGTAAGTATTAATATGAGTCTAGTTTCAGGGAAAATTTACGGATTTAAATTTTGAGTTCTGTAACTCGAGTTATAATTAAATTAGTGAAAGTCACGCAGGTAGACAGTTTTGTTGTGAACAGTGAATTTAATTTTAAAAGCAATTTTTTTTATGCTCCGAATTGGTAAGTTAAATTGGATAACATCTCGTACTAGATTCCGGTGACGGTCTCGGGTAAGGGGTGTTACAGTGTCTTTGTGGGAAGCACTGATTTTGTTTGTAAAGAAGAAAGATGGTACTATGAGGATGTCTGCGGATTACCGTCAGGTGAATAGATTGACGGTAAAGAATAAGTACCCACTTCCGAGGATTGACGACTTATTCAATCAGTTTCGTGGGGCCTTTGTATTTTCTAAGATTTATCTTCGTTTTGGGTACCATCAACTTAAGGTAAAAGAGGTTGATGTGCATAAGACTACTTTCAGGACTCGTTATGGGCATTATGAGTTCCTAGTCATGCCCTTTGGTTTGACGAATGCTCCGGATGCATTCATAGACCTTATGAATTGAGTGTTCCAGCAGTATTTGGATCAGTTCGTTTTGGTTTTCATCGAAGATATTCTAATATACTCGAAGACAGAGGATGATCATGATGACCATCTTAGAGTAGTTTTGTATATACTTCGAGACAAAAAGCTTTACGCTAAGTTGAGCAAATGTGAGTTCTAGTTAAGGGAGGTCACTTTTCTAGGTCATGTGGTGTCTGTTGAAAGAATTCGAGTTGACCTTAAAAACATTAAGGCTATGCTTGAGTGGAAATAGACTAGGAATTTGTTTGAGATCCGTAGCTTCTTCGATTTAGCAGGTTATTATCAGAGATTTTTTGAGGGGTTCTCGCTTATTGCAGCTCCGTTAACTAATTTGTTGCGTGAAAATGCACCATTTGTGTGGACCAATGAGCAACAAGTGAGTTTTGAGAAGCTTAAGACTATTTTGACTTAGGCACCTGTCCTGACACAGCCTCAATTTGGTAAATAGTGATACTTATCAAATCGGGTTGGGTTGTGTTCTAATGCCAGATGGTAAGGTAGTGGCTTACGCATCTCGACAGCTTAAGTCACACAAAGGCAACTATCTTACGCACGATCTTGAGTTGGTTGTAGTTGTCTTCACTTTAAAAATATGGAGGCGCTTTTTGTATAGTGAGAGGTGTATCATTTACACCAATCACAAGAGCCTCAAGTATCTCGTTACTGAGAAGGAGTTGAACTTAGGCAGCATATATGGATTGAGTTGCTTAAGCATTACTTCTATATTATTGAGTATCATCCTGGTAAGGCCAATGTTGTGGTCGATGCTCTTAGTCGTAAAGCGATGACTAATTTGAGGGCGATGTTTGATCACCTAAGTCTATTTGGTAATGGTAGTTTGTTAGCCAAGCTGCAAGTTAAGATGACTTGGATTGATCAGATTTTGGTTAAACAATTGGTGGATAAGTTTTTTATTCCACGGTTTCATCGAGTTGAGGAAGGTAGTACTTCTGATTTTGGACTGAACTGAGATAGGGTTTTGTGTTTTCAAGGACGAGTTTGTGTGCCTAACAATTTTGAGCTGAGGCAATATATTCTGCGGGAAGCGTATAGTAACCCTTATACTACGCATCCCAGTGGAAATAAGATATATCAGGATCTCTGAGTGTTATACTAGTGGCCTAATTTGAAACATGAGGTAACTGACTTTGTCTCTCATTGTCGAACTTGCCAGTAAGTTAAGGTTGAGTACCAACTACCTTAGGGTTTGCTACAGCCCGTTAAGATTCCTCTTTGGAAATGGGAACAGGTAACTATGGACTTCGTTAGTGGGTTGCCTTTAACACCCACGAAGAAGGATTTTGTTTGGGTCATCATGGATCATTTGACCAAGTCTGCCCATTTTCTCCCTGTCAAGACAAACTATTCCTTCAAAAATTGGCTAAACTGTATATTTTCGATATTGTTAAACTTCATGGGGTTTTGATCTTAATTATTTATGACAGGGACCCATGTTTCGTTTCTCGGTTCTTGAAAAAATTTCATAAAGCTCTAGATACTCAGTTGGGCTGCAGTAGTACGTTCCATACTCAGACAACTGGACAATTTGATAGGGTGATTCATATACTGAAGGATATGTTACGGAGTTGTGTGATAGACTTCCAATGTAGTTTAGAGGAGTTTTTGCGACTAGTTGAGTTTGCTTATAATAACAACTTCTGGTCCAATATTTAGATGGCACCTTACGAGACTTTGTATAGTCGTAAGTGTCATACCCTTTTGTGTTGGACTAAGTTGGGCGAGAGACGGGTTTTGAGTCTTGAGTTGGTTTCTTATACTGAGAACAAGGTTAGACTGATTCGGGATCGTCTTAAGGTAGCTTCTGATAACTAGAAGTCTTATTTAGATCTGAAGAGGAGAGATATTAAGTTTTCTGTGGGTGATCATGTTTTGCTTAAGGTGTCTCAGTGGAAGAAGGTCATTCAGTTTGGACGTAAGGGGAAGTTGAGCCCTAGGTTCATTGGGCCTTATCGAATTTTGAAACGTGTTGGATCGATTGCCTATCAATTGAGCTACCTTCGGAGTTAGATCGTATTCATGATGTATTCCATGTTTCTATGTTAAGGCGATATAGGTCTGACCCATCTTATATTGTTTCTATTGAGGAGATTGAGGTAAGACCGGATTTGACCTTTGAGGAAGAATCGGAGGAGTTGAATGGGACGTGGTAGGAGTCGATGCATGTATTGCTAAAGTTAGAAATCATAAACAGAAGTCTTGCATGTGCATTGGTATAAATACTCCTTCATTGGTGCAAAAGCTCTATATCCAAAATAGTGTAAGGAAATATTAGAGGGTTGATACATATGATAATGAAAAAAAAGGATACAGTACATTATGTTTTGCCTCCAGTATGGTGCTTTGGTGCAAATCTTGATTGGTGAATATCCGACCTTACTGGGGAACACTTATGTGTTTGAATTTCAAGAAGGAAGAATGGAGGTGTGGAGGTTATGACTGGTCTACTGGCTCTACAGAGCAGTATGTAGATACAAGAATATTGGTTCTTTGGAACTAGGATTAGAAGCTAGCACAAGGAAGAGAGTATACTGGTAAAAAGGTGTATATTGTGTTAGACAATTTGTGGACATTGCATGAGGTGTAAAGCACGAGAAATGGTTATAATGGGGTAGTCTGTAATGCGACATACAAATAGAGCATTTGTGACTTGTGTTCATCATATGCAGGTCTCTAATAGTGGATAGTGTCCACCAATGGATGGTGTCTGTTTGCGGCAGTATCCGACAGTGAATACTTTGGAAAAGGAAATTGTATTCGTCAGAAGTGGCATGTCATTTTGTCGTCTAAGTCTTAGCCTTGCGGTGTCAATTGAACCCTATTGTGAGGTTAAGTTACCATGGAACTCACTAAATTCTTATGAACCTACATAGTTTTCTTCTTCTTATTTTTCGACTTTTAGGTTGGACAAGTTGTTGAAAAGATTCAACCAGATCTACGACTTAGTTTATGAGCCATCTTTCATTTTGCTTGTAACATGAAATCACTAGGGAATAGGATGATTGTTAGTTTCTACCAGTTTAAACTTGTAGATTTGTATTTGACATGTTGATTTGTATTTTCGGATTCTTATAAGCGCTATTGCTAGGTTACATGCCAAACTATTTCAAATGATGTTAGTCAGCTAGTAATGAATTTTAGACTTCTACTTGAGTGTTAACTCATTTAATGTTTTACATAACCTGTCACTGATTATAAGGCTTCCTCCATATGATGTTTAACTATAGCCTGTTTACAAGTGGAGTATTACTATTTTAAAGTGGTTTAAAAAGTATAATATATTATGTGATATTTTAGGTTTATCGCCCAGTGCGCAAAATATCTACCAAGCTAAAGTATTTGATTTTCCAATGCTTTTATTAGTCCAGTTGGCTTTACTCGGATCCGATGACTAGGTCAGGTGTAGGGTGTTACAAATTTATTGATATTAGAGCTAGGTTTAGTCGATTTTTCAAAATTGACGTTAGTTAGAAAACTCGCGATGCATGTTAGAAAGTCTGCCTTAATCCATTATAGTAGTGCTAAATTAAGTTTATGTTTTGTAGCAAAGATAAGAAAAATGTTAGTAAACTCTAAGAATGCTGAAAGAGAGGAGATCGAGAGCAACGCTTTTCAACAAACTAGTAGCTCGGGGCCTACAACAAGCCAAGGAGCTATGGGAGCTAAAGCTAGAGAAACTCTTATGGAGATGATGGGTCATGTTATGAGGCAGTGGTTTGATAGGTATATCACTGTTGTAGCATCATTTTCTTATAAACGATGTGATGAAATAATAATTCGAGAAGAGACACTAAGAACAGCAGAAGTTGTACAGTCAATAAATCATGTACCTCATGTCCCTATTGTAATAGTGTTACGTGGGGACCTAGTAGAGGTTGTTCTCAAGCGTGGCACGAAGGAATTTAGGGGAAGCAAGTAGGATGACCCAGTAGTGGTAGAGAACTACCTCTCTCGAGTTTTTCGAGCAATAGAAGAGTTGCAGTGTTCCCCAGCAGAGAGTCTAAGGTGCGTTATTTCTTTTTTAAAAGGAAAAACGTATCAATGGTGGACTACAATTACCATCATGATTCCTAGAGATCAAGTGAACTGGGAGTTTTTCCTGAAGAAGTTTAGGGAGAAGTTTATCAATAGGGTCTTTATCGATTAAATGAAGAAGGAATTTTTGGAGCCCAAACAAAGGATAATGACATTGTTTGAGTATGAGCAAGAGTTCATCAGGCTGAGTAAATATTCTAAAGACTTGGTTCCAGATGAGGAAGGCATGTGCATTAGATTTGAAGGAGAGATGTATGAAAAACTCTGTGTGTTATTGCCTGCTTTAGATATCAAGGATTTTTCTGCCCTATCTGTGAAGGCTGAAAGAATGGATTCAGCAATTCAAGAAAAGAACAAAGTTAGAGATAATGAGAGGAATAAGCGCGGAGCCTCTAATGCAACTACAAATGTTGGATTTAAAAGGCCTAAGGATGTAAAGGGTTATTCTTCTGCTTCAATGAGGGAGTCCCAAACGGTTGGCTTTCACAAGATCGAAGTGGACGCCAAGCCACTTCCATGGCTAGCACTGGAGGGTCAAGGAAGATGAAGGTCCCCGTCTATGATAACTATGGGAAAAACCATACCGGAACTTGTTGGAAAGTCACTGGGGCCTACTACAACTATAGAGCACACAATCATTTTAAGAGAGATTTCTCAGTCAAAGAGGGATGGAACACTAAACACTCTCTTCAAGTAGCTCAAGAGCCTCAGCCAAAGGTGAAGATTAGGATAGTGGCAACGTTCGGGTCTGTGCAGAGAGCTTCAAAAAGGAATTTAGTTAAGTTAGGACTGATGGCCTCAACTAGAGTCTATGTGATGCAATCTAAGGAGGATGTTGAAGCCCTCGACATTCTCACTGTTAATTTTTATTTATTCAGCAATAGCATACATGCATAGATAGATCCTGGATCTTGCCATTCTTATATATGTGATACGTTTATGGATGGAAAGAGTCTTAAGATTGTCCCTACTGAGGCTAGTATGATAGTCACCAACCCGTTCGGTTAAAGTACAATGGTCAATAGGGTAGTAAAGGGTTGTTCTTTAGGATTTTGTAGATATGTATTTTTGGTGGACTTGATGTTGTTGAGTTTCCATGAGTTTAACACCATAGTGGGGTTGGATTGGATGACTTGGAATAACGCGATAGTTGACTATAAATCTAAAGGTGTGTGGTTATTGTCCGCAGATGGCGACAAAATATTTTATCTCAAGGGTGAAGCATGATATCGGGAATAATATAATCTTAGTTGCTTCATCATGGAAAATGATTACGAATGGTAGAAATGCTTATTTGGAATACATTTTAGATTGAACAATGGTAAAGGAAGACTTTAAATTTGTGCTATATGTGAATGATTTCTCGGATGTCTTCCCGAAAGAGCTTCCTAGGATATAGCCAAACAGAGATGTAGAGTTCTCAATTGATGTTGCGCTTGGAACTACTCCTATTTTGAGTGCTTCGTATAGAATGGCGCCAATAGAATTGAAGGAGTTAAAGACTCCATTGCAAGAATTTCTAGATAAATGGTTTATCAAGCTAAGTGTTTCGTCATGGGGTGCACCAATTTTATTCGTTAAAAAGAAGGATGAGACTCTTCGATTGTATATAGATTATCGGTAGTTAAACAAGGTAACCATCGAGAATAAGTATCTACTACTAGAATTGAAGATTTGTTTGATCAACTGAGTAGAGCTAGAGTGTTCTTGAAGATTGATCTTCGTTTGTGGTATTATCAAGTCAAGATCAAGGGGGATGAAATTTCTAAGACTACCTTTCGTACTCGCTACGGGAATTATGAATTTCTAGTAATGCCTTTTGGTTTGACTAATGTGCTAGCTGTTTTCATAGACTTGATGAATAGAGTATTTTAAACCTATTTTAATCGTTGTGTGGTCGTCTTCATCGGTGACATTTTGGTTTATATGAAATTTGAATTGGAGCATGGGGAGCACTTATGGATAGTCTTGAATATCCTATGGGGAGCATGGGGAGCATGGGGTCCACTTCTTTGGCCATGTTATCTCCGCAGATGGAATTAAAGTAGATCTTGAGAAGATCAATGTTGTGCTGGATTGGAATTCACCAAAGAGCATCACTGAAGTAAGCAATTTCCATGTACTGACGAGGTGCTACAAAAGGTTCGTTAAGGGGTTTTCTATGATTCCAACACCTTTGACGTGGTTACTCAAAAGCGATGAGAAGTTTTGTTGTTTGACGAATACCAATAGATTTTTTAGCTAAATCAGGAATTAATTGAGGCCCAATCTTGAGTCAACCAGAATCAAGAATAGAATATGCAGTGTTCACAGATGCATCTCTAAATGGGTTGGGATGTGTGCTCATGCAAAAGGGAAAGGTGATCACTTATGCTTCACATCAGCTCAAGCCTTATTAGAAGAACTACCCAACTCATGCTTTAGAACTGGTCGTCATTGTTTTGGCCTTGAAGATTTGGAGACACTATCTTTATCGGGAGAAGTGTTGTATATTTTTGGATCACAAAAGTTTAAAGTATTTACTCACCTAGAAGGACCTGAATCTACGCCAGCGATGATTGATAGATCTATTGAATGATTATGATTTAACAATTGAGTACCATCCAAGGAAAGAAAATATGGTGGCTGATGCACTAAATAGAAAGACTATTTCAACTTTGGACTTTTTACGAGCAAGAGTATGTCTAGCGGATGGTGGATCACTTCTCATCGAGTTAAGGGTGCATTCTATTTTCCTTTCTCAAATACAGAAGTTCCAAGCCAAGCAAGCACGACGTGAAGAAATAAAGAAGCGGATAGAATCTGGCGATGCAAGAGATTTCAACTTTTGAAAAAAAGGGGGTGCTATGTTTCATGGAAAGGTTATATGTTCTCGACAAGCAACATCTGAGGCAAGAAATTATGAGGGAAGCACATCAAGAACCCTTTTCAATTCACCTAGGCAGCGTGAAGATGTATCGAGATTTGAAGAGCTTATTTTAGTGGTCAGTGACGAAGAGGGAAATATCAAAATTTTTGATGAAGTGTTTAACTTGTTAGAGAGTCATAGCAGAACATCAAGTTTCCTCTAGAATGTTGTATTCACTGGAGGTTTCAAAATGGAAATGAGATAGGATCACCATGGATTTTGTCTCGGGTTTTCCCCTTAGTGCATTAAAGAAGAATTTTGTATGAGTGATCATTGACATGTTAACAGAGTTAGCACACCTTGTGGCGGTACGTACCAACTATTCCTTACAAAATCTTGCAGAGCTGTATACTTCGGAGAAAGTCCATGTACACAACATCCCTCATTGATTGTATCTGATTAGGACCCTAGATTCACGTCGAGGTTCTAGAAGCAGTTGCAAGCATCTCTTGGAACCAAGCTTCATTTAGCACTTCCATCATCAAACTGATGGTCAATCAGAAAGAGTAATTCAAGTATTAGAGGATATACTTAGAAACTACGTAATCGACTTCGGAATGGACTGGGAAAAGTATCTACTTTTGGTAGAGTTTGCTTATAACAACAATTTCTACGTCAATTTATGCATGTCACGCTTCGAGGCATTGCTTGGAAGGAAATGTCAATCGCCAGTCTGTTGGTTGGAGGTTAGTGATAAGAAGCTAGTTGGTCTAGACTTGGTTCGCGAAGCAAAAAATAAGGTATTGATCATTAAGAACAATTTAAGCATTGCTCAAGATCTCCAAAAATCGTACGCGTATCGAAAAAGGAAAGATGCGTCCTATGAAATTTGTGGCAAGGTATTTCTCAATGTCTTAACCTGGAAGAAAATAATTTGTTTTGGGTAAAAAGGAAAACTTAGCCTAAGATTCATTGGACCTTACGAGATTTTGGAATGCATAAGACCAGTGGCGTATCGTTTAGCATTCCCACCAGAATTGTCTAAGATTCACAATGTGTTCCATATGTTACTTCTGTGAAGGTATCGTTTTGATCCAGGTCCTGTGGTACAACTAGAGAAGTTAGAGGTAGACCCTAAACTGTTATATGAAGAAGAGTACATTTGTTTCCTGGATAGAGAGACAAGGCACTAAGGAAAAGGAAAATCCTTTAGTACAATTTCCGTGGAGGAACCATAAAGTTGAAGAAGCCACGTGGAAGAGAAAAAGCACCATGAAATAGAAGTATCATCATCTCTTCGTAGGTAAAAAATTTTGGGGACATAATTTTTATAAAGGTGGGGGAGTTGTCACACCCTTGTTTGGCGAATTGGTATTGTTTGGGAGATTTTGCTAGTGAGACTACCTAATTCACTAGACTTAGACTGGTTAACGTTGGCAAATTTCTTGGTGAGGTACCTCGTTGAGCTTTGCCAAGTTTATGGATTCCTATTTCACGTTGGCAAGTTTCTTGTTTTGGCAAGATCTTTATTTGGCGAATTCTCTCGCTAATAACTCTACCACCCGTGTTTTGTTGCTAGAACAAAATTATGTATTAGAAATAGGGGTTAGTGGGACATGTTTAGGTCAGTAGCCAAGTGGAGGTAACATGTCAATAAACAGGACATTTGGAGAGCCTTGTAGGAAGTAATTAATTTGTGGAAGCGTGTGTGCATGATTACTAATTAAAGATTCCAAAACAATCTATTGGAAATAGTACCTCTCCTAATCGTATTCCACCAACGATGAGCCTTACCGTCGACTAAATAGACAACATAGCAGAACATGACATCTGCTTGAGGATCCTTTCAACTCCCACCAACTAGTACTTGGCTACAGTTGGATCAATACCTTTAACCCCAGAAAATTCTTTCCCACCCAAAGCCTGCAAACGTTCAAGTAGCAACCCCCGATTAACAGGCGCAGGATTGTCAGATGTAAGAGTAGGGTTAGTACCAACAATCTGCTAAAACGCTCCAATCATAGTTTCCATCAGAGGGTTTACAACCTCATCAGGTATGTTCACTCTACGCGGCGGCATAAGAGGTGCAGAGGATATACGATCCTCTTAAGCACTAGTTCTTACATGAACACATCTAGGAGACACATCGAATCTAATCTAATACATACAAACAAACAAATAAATAGTGTGAGTGGTGAAGAGATGATTCAAGTCTCGTTCCTGCAAGTAAACTTTAGGATTAAAGGGAATGTGGTCTCGTTCCGACCCTACGTGCAATTCAATCAAAGACATTTCAATCAATCTCTTTGCATTCAATCAATATTATATCACAATTCCAAGCAAACAGAGAAATTTAGACTCATGAGTTTTGAAACTCCAAACACACAACAATCACCTAGGTCCAAAAGTTAATGAACCTAGAACTCTGACACCACCAAATGTAACACCCTATACCTGGTCCGGTTATCGAGCCTGAATATTAAGATGCCATAGATCATACTCATAGTAAATTGTCACATTATTAAGAAAACATCCTCTTTATCAATGGTCTTATGGATTTTCAATCAAGCATATATTAATCACCATTAGAACATGCCAAACATACTTTAAATAAACTTGTAATAATAATTAATCATGCATTAGGACCACTTAGTAAAATACCAAAGCAAGTTACGTAGGTATCAATACTAGGACAAGGGTATCGATATTTTCCTGGTACGATATCGATACTGTATGGAAAACCGGTACCAAATCAACATTCTATTTCTCGTCTAAAAAAAGAACAAGAAAATATCAGTACAATTGGAAAAGTATCGATAAAATTACCTCGAGTATCGATACTCATGATAGGGTATCGATACCAAATTACGTTACTGTCGCTTTGCACATTTAAAAATCACAGAGGTATCATTTTTACAACACGAATATCGATCCTCTGCTCTAGACCAAAAAATACAACATACTTGAGCATATAAATCATTTCAACATGCACCAATCCATCATGCTAACATATCGTCATCAAATAAACATCAAAACAGTCGTAATAGCAGTCTCAAACATCAAAAGTAAGTCTGAGCAATAATCAACGTAATACTTAACGAATCTCATAAACTTAGGAACAAATAGTCTATGGAGGCATCCAAAACATCATGGAAAATATTAGTAAAAGTATACTACATTGCCTTTATTTCCAAAAACATTAACAAATAAATGAAAACATTCAAAATCACGGAAATGGACTTGCTTGGATCACCCCTTGGAACCACACCGCTCACATCAACACTTAACTACTCTGTAAGGATTTTAAGAAAGGAGTGGGTGAGATTAACAAGCTCAACGAATGTTCAAAATAACCACAATGCACACACAATATCAAAGGTTAAACAACAGCATGCTACAACACGTTCACAACCATATTCTAATCGAGCCAAAATATCATATTCACGTTTCATTAAATCATAAAACTAATATATACTCCTACATGCAGTTACACTCAACTCACTTATATATAATTCATTTAACAATAATTCATCAAAACTAAACAACGTATACATGTTTTAATAACCCACAAGTCTAGCTGATATATATGCACATGCATTCACAAGTTAAATGGAAACAATCCAAACCACAATTACATACATAATTCACTATAAGAACATACTAACATTTTCATGAAACTTAAATCAACTCATTTAGCATATTATTCGCATGTTTTTGCACCATCTCACATCGTATTATTACAACATATAAGATCACATTTAAATTATAATTTGACACTTGAGGCTATGAAACATAAAAGTGAGCTCTATCACCACGGATCGAATACATGGGTCTCCAACATACCAAATGACTCATAGATTCGAACATATCCCAAAAGTGAAGCATAAAGCTAACACTCTCTAACACACCAAACATGTCCCGCTGAATGGAGCTTAGCTCACATTCCCTTATTGCTCCAACATGTCCCAGGGCCTCAACGCCCAAATCACAAAACACATATAGGTGAGTACTCATAATCCTATGGCAAGCCAACTATATCCAACGGTCTAATAAAGTCACAAGGCCAAAATATCCACAACTACACAATTTCAATTACTGATTTAATGCATAATATTTCTGTTCATATTCATCAATTCACATCACAAACTTGTACACAATGCATGCTTATCGAATTCACATTTAATTGCACTTAAAGTGCCACAATAATGCTCATTGAGCCATCACGTATCCAACCACATATGAGTGCATCAAAATCAGTTTATCACATACATGATCTATTACATTAGCATTACCTTCTATAATTCAACACATACATACTTACCGATTTTTGCACAGTTTCATTGCACATTTATATTGTTAACACAACATCATCAATATTATTTAGCATATTTAATATGCCCACAAAATAATAGAATTCACAATAGTCATCACACATGTCTCATATCACAATATCGCATTATAATAATCAATTCATAAATATTCTCATAATCAATAATTTACCAAAAATAAAATAAGGGAAATAGAAAGCTTACACTCAAAACTTAGGATAGGGGTTTAGGTTATTCCTAAGCTCTTAATTAACACTATGAGTCGTGTCTACTAGCAGCGATTCCAAACACTCACCAATTACGCTTTCGCCAAAAAGCCAAAAGCTTAAACTAGCTTTTCCTTGCCTTTCGCCTTGGTCGAAGAAAGTTCCAATGGTTTTGACACTTCACACATAATAACCACACAATATACACAATCAATATTCAGCCAAAGACTCACTTAAACCAACAAAAAAATACAAGTCTAAGCTACACTCTTCATAAAGCTGAAGTTTCAACTAACAAACTTAAAACTCAAGTATCTTCCTCTATACTTAATATTTTCGCCTACAACTAGTTTCGTTCATCTAATTATCCACCTATGACTAGTTCTCAACCTTTAAATTACATAAACTACTCAATTCATAGTCGACTTTTTCGACATATTTTATGACTATTTCTAAAAACTCATTAAAACTTAAGAATTCTTTAAGAAACTTCAAAGTAAGTTTAGAAACCTTCTAATTATATCAAAAATAATTGAAAAACACTTTAAATCCATGTTTTTATCTAAAATCCCGAAATCCACCAGTAACAAGCCAATTTTCTTAAATAATGCATTTTATTGGCTAATAATTCGATTTAAAGTACTATATAACATTTAAAACTATTTATGACTCATTACCTTAGATGACAAAAAATTGAAAACCTCACAAGCTTGGCAATGGAGAAAACTATGGTGTTTTTTGGTGTTTTACTTGGTATTTAATAGAGGTTTAGTGTTGGGAAAGTGAAAGAAATCAAGAGTATGGAGTTTGGGAATCAAAATCGATCATAAAGTGCTTAGAGAAGTAAGGGACGACAACAACAATAAAAGGGGAAGAAGACTAACGTAAAACCTATAGGTGTGGGATGATATTAGGGTAGTTTTTAGAATTTGGTTTAATTCCCTCTTAAAAAATCACAATTTTGAATCTTTTAAAAATTAGCCCAATTTTCAAAATTGAAGGTCTTTAAAGCTCTTTTTCAAAAATTGATTTAATTTTCTCAAAACTATAGTCAAATTATTACCGATAAACTATGTCACAGAATTTTGAACACTCTAAACCTTATTTTGATGTGTTACAAACCCAGTAGTGGAAAGAAGATTTTCATTTTCATCTTATTCGAAGAAAAACCCAAAGGTGTTCTTTATCATTAACAGAAGAGTTATTAATTAAGCTTGTAGAATTTTCTTTCTTTAAGCTATATGTTAGTAAATTTTTGAATCCTTCTATAAGTTTTGTTAGATAGGAGTTGTTGTTGGAGCTATTCAGTAGGGTTTCCATCTGAATACCGAATAGGAAGAAAACTTTCATTTGGGAAATGTTTGCATGTTTACCGATTCATATTATTTTATTAAGTTTCTATTGTTCTTATATTTAAAGAATTTATTTGATTGTTTTTACCAAAGATATAGGAGAAGGTCCCAATAAGGGAGAAAAAAACTCGTTCACTAGAATGCTTTATGTGAAGACTTCTGGTGAGTTCCTTTGTACCTTGAGTTTTTTATTGGTATTAACATGTTTAAACCTTCCAGTTGTTTATCGAAGTAACTCACCTTAACCTTTGGTTTTGGTACGTATGTCAAAAGAAATGTGGTAGGAGTCGATGCATGTTCTGCTAAAGTCAGTAAATCATAAATAGAAGTCTTGCATGTGCATTAATATGAATTCTCCTTCCTTAGTGGATAAGCTTCGCATCCGGAATGGTGTAAGGAGGTATCGAAGGGTTGATACATAAGATGATGAAAAGAAGATATAGTAAATTATGTTTTCCCCTAGTATGGCACTTTGTGCGAACCATGACTAGTGAATACCTGGCGATACAGGGGAACACTTATGTGTCTGAATTGTAAGGAGAAAGAATGGAGGTACAGAGTTTATGGTTGGTTTATTATCTCTACAGCATGGTATTAAGTTACAGTAATATTGGTTATTCAGAACTAGGATTAGAAGCTAGCAGAAGGAATAGAGTATATTGTTAAAAAAGTGTATATTATGTTAGACAATATGTGGACATTGCATGAAGTGTAAAAAGTATGAGAAATGGTCATAAAAGGGTAGTCCGTAATGCAGTATACAAATAGATTAGTCATGAATTTTATTCGTCATATGAGAGTCTCTAATAGTGGATAGTGTTCGTCAATAGGCTGTGTCAGATTGCGGAAGTATCTAGTAATGGATACTTTGACAAAGGAAATTGTATTCACCAGAAGTGGCGTGTCATTTTGTCGGTCTAAGTCATAGCCTTGCAGTGTTAGTTGAACTCTATTGTGAGGTTAAGTTACTGTGTAATTTTGGATGGGTTGTGAAAGGGATTCAACCAAATCTGTGGCCTATTTTGTGAGTCATCTTTCATTTTGTTTGTAACATGAAATCGCTAGGGAATAGGATGATTCTATTGTCCACCATTTTAAACTTGAAGACTTGTATTTGACATATTGATTTGTATTTTAGGATTCTTATGAGCATTCTTGCTAGGCTACATGCCAAACTATTTCGAATGATGTTACACCCGGTTTTCATTAAGGCCCAAAATTGACAAGATGTGGGATTTAATTGTAAGGAATTACTAGTTTGGCATACTCAATTTTGGGAGTTTGGAAGTTTCAGTGGTTGGTTAGCAATTAGTTGGCTCCTGTTCTGGTTTGGTTATAATGAAACTAACTAGTCAATTAGTGGGATATAAATGATTGCCAATGTATGGTGTCAATGAGAGTTGGTGATTGAGCATGTAGTGGGTATACTTATTGAGTAGGGTTGTTCTGTAGAAGGAGATTTTTTCTGTTTTGTTTATTTTCTTTCGTCTCATTTTCTTCTTTTCTTCGACTTCTTCAGTTACATTGAAGAAAAGAAAGTTAAAGAAAGCTCTGCATGGAGCAATAAACATGGGAGTTGGGTCAAGATATTAGAGAATCCGGTAAACTATTAAGCCTATAAAATTTCACGTACTTGTAGATTCGAGAAAAAAATATAGATTTATATAACTTCGAAAAGAATTTTGAAAATTTTGGTTTTTGAGGTTTTGGAAGCATAAATGCTTCGATTTAATCTGTATTTTTTGTTGTCAAACATAGTTGACAGGAGAAAGGAGGTTTTGGCTTTTGGAGAAGCTAAGCTGGCAAAGTAGAGAAACATCAAGTGAGTTTCCATACTCCATTTTTGGGTGTTGGTCTGGATGTTGTGTGAATAACGTGATTCTATGTTGTGTTCAGTAAGATTTCAGTGATGATATAGAATTCCTGTTGATTTGATATAATTTGTATGTGATGGTTGTTTGACTACATGCAGAATGAAAATGGGTTTTCTGAGAAAAATGTTATGTTTGTATCTATGAAATGGGTATGGCATACTCCGTGTTATAGTTTGAACGTATTGTTGTATATTATGTGCGTTCATGGATTGCGGAGTACGTAGGAAATGTATTGGCAGATTAGTTGGAGTAGGAATTGGTGTTGTGGAGGAATGGGTAGATGGATTGGGAAATTGAATTTTCGTTACCTTTTCGTAATTCAGTTTGGCATGTGTTGCAATCAAGATAGGTAACACTCTAGTATTCGAATAAACAATGAGGGTTTAAGAAAGAATGGTTGGCGGTAATGGAATGGAGTATAAAACCATGGTTAGGTTATGGCACCGATCAAAGGCTTTAAGTCTATAAGAGTGTAAGACTATAGTTGAGTTATGGCAACATATGAAGTCCGTTAGGACAATAAACATGGCATCATATAATGTAAGACCATAGCTGGACTATGGCAACATATGAAGTCCGTCAGGACAATAAACATGGCATCATATTATGTAAGACCATAGTTGGGCTATGGCAACATATGAAATTCGCCAGGATAATAAACATGACACCATATAGTGTAAGACCATAGCTGGGCTATGGCAATATATGAAGTCCGCCAGGACCATTAATATGGTATCATATAGTGTAAGACTATAGTTGGGTTATGCTAGCATATGAAGTCCACCAAGATAATAAACATGACATCAAATAGTGTAAGACCATAGCTGGGCTATGGAAACATCTGAAGTCCGCTAGGACAATAAACATGACATCATGTAGTTAAGATCATAGTTAGGCTATTGCAATATATGAAGTTTGCCAGGATGGTAAACATGGAATATGTAGGGAGAACCGCGATACAATTAGCGTGTTTATGAAGTTTGCTAGAACAACGAACAAGGAAATTCGTCGGGATAATTATGGCGAATATGGAAGCATCAGCGAATTTGCTAAGATAAGGCTCTACCAAGATATGGAGGCAACAAAGATATATAAAAGTACGACGTACGTCGATATATATGGGGGTTTTCCTTACATAGTATTCATAATTGGGAATCCACCACTCAAGATCCTCCAAAGAGGACTATCTTAAATGAAGGGTCCGTTAGGGACTATCTTATTGGTAAAGTTAGTCAGAGATATGTAAAAAGACAAAAATTTCCATGAGAATTACCAAATAAATTAAAGTTCTGCCAGAACCTGTTTTAGGTGGGAAGGTCTAGAGGGATTATCCGGTATGTTGGAATATTTGTCAGGATTATCATATTTTGGGAAGCCAGACATGGACTATCTTTTAGAAAGTCCGCCATAGACTATTTATTCTAGAAGTCCATTAGGATTACCATGGAACTGTAAGGTCATAAAGACTACCTCATATGACTATCTATAGAAGGGGTCTATTAGCGATGGTTCACCAGATTTTAGGCTTAAACTGCCTACTGATGAGGATAAGAATTCGTGGGATTTCTCAATTGCACTAATATTTACCAAAGTGGTTGTAAACAAGTAAAGAGATAACAAGATCGTATACCTACGTCAAGAGCTTTAGGAGGGTAAAGATAATGAAAAGAATATGCCCTTACGATGTAATATGTATAGTTATTTGACAAGTTAGCCAGGTGGATATATATATAAACATCCATCCAAATGATGAAATGCCGGATAGATCCACAAGCGAGAAGAACAGGGAATCTGAGATGAAGCTTGAGACTACAATATGAGTCGCCAGGGAGTATCCATTAAGTAGTTGTGATGTTGTAAAGTGTCTGCCAGGAGTTGTAAAGGAAAAACGCATAAACATTGAACACGAAAGCAGTTGCTAGAGCCTAAAAAAACATGGAGTTTTAATTATATACGTGAATTCCATATACTGATTCTTTTATGTAAGGGTGAGCATATGAAACCTCACTAAGTTCACATGAACTTATGAGTGGTTTACCTTGGATGCAAGACCGATGATTGTATGGAAAGCTTGGAAGGGACCAAGCCAGACCTTACGGAGTCTATAAGGATGTGAGGACTATGGTATCATGTATATAGAAGGGGCATCCTTAAAAGCTCTACCTCGGGGGTTTGAAGTATTAAATGATCTTGAGTTGATATACATCGTGTATACTTAAATTGTTATATAATTTAAGTTGAAGTAAGTCTCTATAGTGAACAATTTAAGCAACAACTCATGGTGACTATTGTATTATTTTTAATAGGTAATTACATTGAAGTATTTGTAAATGTTACTTTACTCGATGTGTTCAAATAGTAAAAATATTTTATTCAGTTATTAAATAAAACTTGACTAGTTAAGTTTATCTATATTGTATGTTCAATGGGTTTAATTGCAACATTTGGTACCCAAACCCGACAAACGAGTTTGGTAAGGGGTATTACAAATGATGTTAATCAGCTAGTAATGAATTTTAAACTTCTACTTAAGTGTGAAATCATTTAATATTTTGTATAACCTGTCATTGATTATATGGCTTCTGCGATATGATGTTTTATTATAGCCTGTTTACAAGTGGAGCATTATTGTTTTAAAGTGGTTTAAAAAATATCATTTATTACTCGATATTTGGGGGTTATCGCCCAGTGTGCGGAATATCCGCCGAGCTAAAGTATGCAATTTTCTAATGATTCTATTAGTCTAGTTGGCTTTAAGTTATGACGCTCCATACCTAGATCCCACGGCCGAGTCGTGTGTAGGATGCTACACGCGACATTCAAATAGGGGAAAATACGTTTATACGGCCAATAGCTCAGACCATGGATAAGCACTCTCAAGAGTCAATACTCACCTTGTCCGTAACAATTTACCATATAAGTTAAATATGTCAATTAAAAAATAATGGCGTGCAAATTTATAAAATACCCATGAATAGCTAGTAGCAATTTTTTCACCAATATATTAGTCATCATGGCAATGTGATTAATTGCTCTAATCAAGGAATCTATTTTGATATCTGCACAAACAAAATTGAATAAGCATATCATTTTAAAACAGTAACGCTTCCACATAATAATATTAATCACCAACTAAAAAAATATTAAAATAAATTACTTTAACCCGGATGTTTGCAAATGATTTTTATATTCTACACAAATTAATATTAAAACATAAGTATCTTTATTAAAAATATATATAAACATATAAACATATATATATAATAATATAATCTTAAACATTAAAAATAAAATACAAACATATAATATACAAATTATTATTACAATATATATATATATCTTAAAACTCTCACAATCTCCAACTCCAACACCAACACAAACGATACAAACAATTTATTTTCTCCCCAAAACTCCAACACAAACAATTTTTTTCTTTTCTTTATTTCAACTTCTGTTATGAGGGGGGATCAAAGCAATATATAAGAGAGAAAAAATAGATGGAAAAGAAAACGAAAGTAGGGGGTTGGAAAGAGAGCCGAGATCGATTTGTCATGTCAGTGACAAGGCATGCCTGACCTATCCTACCACCTATTTTTTTAGCCTTTTTTTTTTCAATCAGCTTTTATTTTAAATTCAAATCGGTGTCGCCTGACACATTGATTGCACTACCTTAAAAAATATTTTTTTACTGGTATCATATTTGTTTTGTATTTGGAGAAAGTACATGTATTTTTACGGTGTTATCGACATGTTGACGGCACCATATAAAAAAATGTTTTTTTAACGCTAGAATGATTGACAAATAGTTGGGTAAATTTTAAGGTGGTGTTGTGTGACACATTAGCAGCACCCAATAATATTGTAAAAAAACACACTATTTTTAATCTACAATTTATCTCATTTTTGTAATTAATGTTTTTTGTATTATTTTGATAAAAAACAAAAAAACCATCAATGTCGTAGAGATTTATAATCTACCTTTAACTCGAGTCTCGTCTAACTAACTCAAGTGAAATAATGTTGGGTCTATCTTGGCTAGTACGCATTTGCTTTATGAGCTAACCTCATTTAGCAACTTCATTAACATTTTCTCTTTTATTTGGCCTTTAAAATTGACAGGTTTCTACCATATCAATTTCTCTATATATAGATTTTGCAATAAAGAAGGCTGAATCTGGCATTGCTGGAAACCAAAGCAATTAGCTCCAATGGAGAGCCAAACAGAGACTCATAGGAAGCAAAAGAAATGGCTGAGATTGTTGCTTTTTCCTTTGCCATTGCAAGGTCATGTAAGCCCAATGCTTCAGCTTGCAAATCTTTTATATTCTAAAGGCTTTTCAATCACTATAATCCACACTTGCTTCATCAGTTCTCCCAAATATCCTTCAAACAATCCCCACTTCACCTTCCATTCCATCCCCAACGGGTTATCCAAAAGTGAGTGCTCTGATGCCGATAATCTCGTAGCCCTTGTTTCGATCCTTAATGCGAATTGCGCCGATCCGTTTCGTGATTGCTTGGTTAAGTTATTATCTGAAGTTTCCGATGAGCCTGTTGCTGGTTTGATCTCGGATTCGACTTGGGAATTCACAGATTCCATCGCCAAAAGCCTTCAGTTACCTAGATTTGTGCTTCGGACTAATAACATATCGTCTTTCCTTGCTCTTGCTGCCTTAGCCCTTCTGCAAGAAAAGGGTTATCTCCCAATACAAGGTTCTTCACTTAATTCTAACCAAATTTGTCACAATCATTTTAGCAAATCTTATTTAACAACGTTTTTCCCCCCTCAGAATCACAAGAGGAGAAACCA
The DNA here is from genome assembly GCF_025698545.1 of Gossypium raimondii. Lineage (NCBI taxonomy): Eukaryota > Viridiplantae > Streptophyta > Magnoliopsida > Malvales > Malvaceae > Gossypium > Gossypium raimondii. The sequence continues at coordinate 39,344,269 of NC_068568.1, read as the reverse complement.
GTTATTGAGCTTCCACCTCTTAAAGTCAAAGATATCCCAGTCTTCAAAACACAAGATCAAGAGGGTCTTCATCAAACAATTGCAGCTTTAGTGGAACAAACCAAGTCTTATACAGGCCTGATTTGGAACTCATTTGAAGAGCTTGAACACGGGTCGCTGACCGATTTCCGGCACAATTTTCCGGTCCCGATCTTCCCAATAGGTCCACTGCACAAGTATTTTCCAGTCCCTTCAACTAGCTTACTATCTCAAGATCAAAGCGCCATCTCATGGCTAAACAAACAAGCACCCAAATCTGTCATCTATGTAAGCTTTGGCAGTGTGGCAAACATTGAAAAGTCGGAATTTGTAGAAATAGCATGGGGTTTAGCTAACAGTGAGCAGCCTTTCTTGTGGGTGGTGAGACCAGGTTCAGTGATTGGCTCAGAATGGCTGGAACCATTACCAAAAGGGTTCATGGAAGAGATAAAAGAAAGAGGACACATTGTGAAATGGGCACCCCAACAAGAAGTGTTGGCTCACACTGCGGTCGGAGGGTTTTGGACTCACAGTGGATGGAACTCAACATTAGAGAGCATTTGTGAAGGCGTTCCAATGATTTGTCACCCTTGTTTTGGGGACCAAAGGGTTAACGCTAGATATGTTAGCGATGTTTGGAGGATTGGGGTTCATTTGGAGAATAAAGTTGATAGATTCGAGATTGCAAAGGTTGTCCGAAAGCTATTGGTCGAAGCTGAAGGCCATGAAATCCGAGATCGAATTCTTCAGTTTAAGAAGATGGCCAATCAATCTACACAGCAGCAAGGTTCTTCATATCGTTCTCTAGAAAGCTTGGTTAGCCTAATATTATCTTCCCAGTCACAAAGGAAATTGTAAAACGCAGTTTGTTCTAATATTATATACGTCTAGATTTTATGTTCCTAGTTTTTCTTCTTCAAAATAACCGTTTGATTGCCAGTAAAATGTTTTCCGTAAAATGATTTCTGTAAAATGTTTTACTTTTCTGTAAAATGATTTACTGGAAAATATTTTCTAGTGTTTGATTGAATCTGTGTAAAATATTTTCTGCTGTTTGACAGATTTCCTGAAAATATTTTTCGGAAAAGTTGTTTTTACATATATTAATATATATTAATAATTTTTTATATTTTAAATTACTTTTACATATATTAATATATATTAATAATTTTTTATATTTTAAATTGTTTTTACATATATTACAATGATTTATTTATAATAATACTCAATTATTAAGCTACAATATTAATCGTTAAATTGAAAAAAAGAATATGAACACACACAAAAATAAGGATGAAAATGAAGACACCCGAGCAGATGTAAGAAAGTACACATATTTATAGCAAAGGGTAGCCTAAATCATAAATGCCAAGGAGGTCTAAAAATTAGTTTAAAGTCCATCTTTTCAGTTTCTGCCTTCTACACAACATGCATAAAGTCTTTCAGTATTACAGGCATGCAAAGAAGCTATTAGCCAACATACAACCCTAACAGGTTGCCTGATAAGAAAAGAAAAGAAAAACTAACAAAAGCAAATTTAAAATATATAAGAACTTAAGAGCTATGAAATGGTTCTGCTTACATAATTTGAGAAGTCATTTACTGCCATTTGGTTCTGTTGGTCAAAGCAAGAAACATTGTCTGCTATCACAACCAAAATATGTGAACAATTCAGCAACTAAATAAGTGTTACTGCTTATACTGGAAACTAATACAATACCTCCTCTAGATGCAATCGAATCATTAGCACCATTTGCCACCAGAAGCTCATCCCATTCAAGTGTATTAATCTCAAGAAGCTTCATTTCATGATTTCTAACATTAACACTCTCACCTGGTTCTGTTCACTTTCCACAATAGCATTTAATGAGAACATGATGTATTTGTTCACATGATTAATCTCTGGAAAATTTCAACATCACCTAGACTCCTCTCACCTTCAGAATATGTATTAGCAATTCCAGAATCAAACTCTTCTGTAACAAGCAAAGGAGTAGACTGATCTATTAACAAACTCGAATTTGAATGTGTGGCTAGTGAAACCTGCAATTGTTTGTCGCACAAATCCACAAACATAATTCACAAATTGGTTCTGAGTAGGAAGAAACATAAAAGACTGCTTTATTCGGGAATGGTATCTCAAAGTTTTTTGTTTGTAGTAAACACCAACCTCATTTGTTTCACGATAATGAACAAGAACTATTTGCTCCAAAGACCTGAAACAAGAAGTTAATCATGATCAGAGATTAACACGCAACTTGGGTTAAAAGAGAACAAGTTGGGACAAGATAGGTGAGGTTAACTTTAAATGTAAAATACATCATACATACTTATCTAGCAGCCAATAACACCTGCGAACAAAGGTTGAGTTATCTTCACCATGTGCATAATCTACATGAATCCTTTCTTTATCACCAATCTGGTTCATGAAATAAAATACAATTGTAATCACATTTTGGCCAAATCAAAATAATATATAATATAAGTTATACGAAAAGCAAAACCTACTTTTAAGTGTTCATGAGCTTCTTTAATAGTCTTCCCATCCTTTTTCTTTTTCCAATTATAACCATCTTTTCGAAAGTTCCTCAGCATCTTTCGATCAAACAATACAATGGTACCACCTATAATGACAAGGGAGTTATATTCATTAGTAAGTAGTAAACTTCTTCTGTGTTCACTCATGTGGGGGCGTATAGATGAGGGGAACAAACAGAATTTAATTTTTATCTATAGTTACTTTTCGGCATGTTCACTGGCTTCGCTTAAATGGAGAAATATCTATGGTTGCACAGTATAGCATGAATCTCATTTGGGCGTAACCATCTTGACTTGGCTTCTTCCAACATGTTTTTAACATCCAAATCTGTCCATATCCAACAGAAACAAATTTAAAAAATAAAACGAAAAAAAATTAGCAAAACAGAGAGATTTGCATAATTGCAGTCCAAAGCACGATATGAACAAAATTTAACAGTCCCTGAAGCTCAACTAACACTTCACAAGCAAATTTTTATGTGAATTTGATATTTGCTTGAAACAAAATCAACCACTTCTCTAGCTTTCAAAGAGCAAAAACTCCCACAAAAAGAGTAAGACTCACGAAAAAGCTAACAAGTAAATACTATGGACCATTTACAGCGATCAAACAATTTTCAGAACATTAAATTCTAACACACGTTATAAGATCAATTCATAGAATCAGAAAAAAAAAGATTAAAACTAATAAAAACAAATTCTGTATAATATACCTTGCAATGTATGAAATCCATGAATCTCAGCTCCGACGAGACTCGCACAACCACCATCCTCCATCGACAAAATCAAACGCCAGAAAACGATTTTTTTTTAACTCAAGTAACTAAACAATTAAAATAAAAACCGAAATTAATTTTTAAAAAAAGTTAAACGCGTAATTAACAGAAGAAAAAAGAACGAAAACTCAGTAATAAATAAATAAATAAAACTCAGCTTAGTCTAACATATAACCTTCTTCAAAACAAAGCTTCTTTTGGAACTTTAAAAATGAAGTTCAAAAGAGAAAACAAGAAATTTTTTAATATTATATATTAGACCAAAATGGACTTAACCTCATATTAAAAATTCATTGAAGTCAATTATTTGTAATTTAATGATTAAATTAAAAATTTCAATTCCACTCCTTCCCAAAAAAGATCAAGTGAATAAATGAAGTAATTGCATTTAAACATTTACAAAACAACCTAAAATAAGATAAAATAACATATAAAATAACATATAACATAGAAAAAGAGAAAATAGTAATAATAATTAATAAAAAAAAGAATTCTTTTCTTTCATTGTATTTTTTGGAGTCTTTTTTATATTCTTTATTCTTTTTTCAACTCTCAACATTTATATTCAAAATTTACAATCATATTGACAACAGTGTATCGAACAAATATAATTCGATCATAGATAAATAGATCCATTTATCCTCGTTTGGCACTTCACTTCATTCAAATAATGCAAATAATTCAACCATAGGAAAATTGAGAAAAAAGAAAAGAGTGGATAGAAGAAAACTCGAAAATGGGGAGGTAAATCAACTGGAACCACTCTTAGCAGAGGGCCGAATCTTTTGCGATATGCCGGCCTTAGCAGATAGAGATAACAGAAGAAGGTTGAAGAAGAGAAAGGAGAAAGGGAAAATGTCTTACGGTAGAGAAATGGGTAAGACAATTTCCAAAAAAAAGCTTTGGATTTTACTGTGTTTGTAAAATATTTTCCTGTGGGAATTCATTTTCCAACAAACAAACACCGGAAAATGTGAAAAACCAATTCCGAAAAATATTTCCCCCTATCAAACAGACCCTAAAAGTTACTAGTTTTCTTCTAGTAACCTACAGGAAAATGGGAAATTTATGAATTTCTTAGACATTACTAAGTTTTAAAAAACATGTTATTTATGACTTAATGTTAGAATTTGATGCTTTTTTATTATTATTATCAACTTTGAATACGAGTTTCTCTTACTTTTGGAGTTGCTGCTTTTATCAATTTAATATTACGAACTAAGTTTAGACTATAAACCTTAAAATATTTTAATTATATTTCTAAATTATCGAGATTATATCAATAGGATCTTTCATAATTAAAACCGTGTGTTAAATTAGACATTATATCTCATGCGGCATATTTTAAAATGAAAAGTAAAAGAAAAATTATAAAAATAAATGTTGTAAAAATCTTTGAGGTTTTTGAAAATTTTACTAAAGTTTTATCCTTCACTCTCTTTATTTTTAATTTTACTTTAATTTTAGTTTTTCTACTTTTATTTATATAGACTTGAGATTTTGTCATGTATCCTTAAGTTGTATTTAAAAAAATAAAAATAATAGATATGTGGCAAAATCTCAACCCCATTTGTGAAATAAAACTTTTCACTACCTGTGTATCAAATAATTACCCTAAATAAAAATTATGATTACCAATAAAATTACGAGGTTGTTATTGTGTATTTTAATAATTAGATACTATATTAAATTCATGGCTTTAATTTCACATAATTTAGTATAGCTTAATAAAAATATAAATACATTAAAATTTTTAATCACTAATTGAATATTAGCTCAATTGGTATGAGCATTATATTATCAATATAAGAGAAAATGAGTTTAAGTACATTAAAGTGTAATATTAATTATTTTTGAAGCTGAATTGGACTTTTTAAATGAAAATTAGTGAAAACTAATTACATCCCTAATTTTTTTTTAAAAAGTGGGATTATAGAAATATAGAAAGATATTATAGATTAATATTAATTATACTGAATATTACCTCGTAAAGATGATTTTGTAACATTGAATTAAAATCTTGACATGCTAACAGCAAATCTGACGGCCAACCAAAATGTCCTCTCCATTCTTCGCAAAACCTGAAAAATAATACTGATTTCAGAATTTACATATATATATATATATATATACTATTACCACCTCTATATTTTTCTTAATTAAGGTTGGTTTATGTGAGTCTTCAATTTTATCTTGTGCGTGTGTAATTTTATTTACTTCTTTTCGATTTTTATTTTTTATTTTATATTTTTATTAATTTGATTTTATAGTATAATTGATTAGACATATATTTATACGGAAACCTCAAAAATTATATATTAGAAACATCGTAAGGGTGTATAATGGCCGTTTGCAAGGGAAAAAATTCATGTATTCAATTTTGGTCATTTAATTAAAGCTAAATTATGCAATTGGTCACTTCACTTTTATAATTTTTATTCTGGGCATTGAAAATAAAAAATTACAAAATGGGCACTGTCATTAGCAATCATTTTATTTTAGTTATTCAATTTTAGGAAGCTTTTATTTTGGTCATCTTGTTAATTCAATATTATTGTACACCTTTTTAATCACCAAACTTTAATAAAATTTTGTTTTGGTCACTTATTTACTTTTTAAAATTAATTCTAAAAATGAAAATAATAATAAAGTTTTAAAAATCCCAAATAATTTTACGAGAGTTTTCCTTTTACTTGAAAGGACTAAAATTAATTCAAAAAATAAAAAATAAAGAAAATTAAAAATAAATTGGTTTTCCTATAAAACTCAAACAATTTCATATCATGTTTTCCCTTTTATTAAAAAAAACCAAATTAGTTCTAAAAAGAGAAAAAAATTAAAAGATAAAAAATTTCCCTTTTCCAAGAAAAGAAATAATTAAATTAGATTTTAAAAGATAAAATGAATGACGAAATGAAAACTCATTAAAGTTGGGTTATTAAAATGAGCGTAGAATAACATTGAATAATGGCAAGTGACCAAAATAAAAACTTATTAAAGTTGAGTGACTAAAATGAAAACGGTTGTCAAAGACAGTGCCTAATTTATAATTTTTTATTTTCGGTGCCCAAAATGAAAACTTATAAAAACTTAGGTGTGCAACTGTGTAACTTGCTCTTTAATTGATGAATGGTTGACTAGGCGAAAGTTGCAGTTGCATGGAGAAAGAATTTTGTCATTTCCACTCATTTTAATCTTACCCAACTTCCAACGCCATTATTTATTTTGTTTCATCACCACCTAAACGTACTGACTGTACAGATTTTATTAAATTTGGCTTAGAGTATTTATTATCAATTATTGTCGGCAAGCATATTTGAGTAGCGTTAGCTATTTTTTGTTGGAAAAATTGCATTTTATACGAATTTTGAGGCATATTCTCAATAGGTAAAGGTGGAAAGTTGAATCATATTATTATGGTTTCATATTCTACTTCATGAGACCTTTACAACGGTATATCATATGTTCAAAATGGTTGAGTGATGAATGAGAAATTGATGCTTAAAGTAAGCTACTTGGAAATATTGTTGAAGAAAGTAAAGGCTTAGATCCCACATTGGTTAAATACTAAAGTGTAAGATGTGTTTATATATGTGAATCCTCTCTAATAATAGTTGAGTGATTAAGCTTGCAACCTTTTGTCATGCCCAAGGAGGGATGTAAGTCTAAATTTGATGAAGTTGGGTGCACTTACATGACGGGGGTTAAAGGAAATATTTAGATTAAATTCTAATAAATCTGATATAATGGTAAATTTTGTAGATATTTTTTCCAAAATTCCAACACTCTCCATTCCTATAAAAGGCCACGATTTCTGAAGGGTTTTTTGCACACTCATATTCTATGATAATTTCTCTTGCCGAAACTTTGTTGCTATCAAAACTCTTTTTTTTCCTCCTTCGTATTTTTCAAACATTTCAGTGATAAAAAAAGGCATTGTTCGTTCGTTGATCGTCTTAGAGCGTTGCTACTTTGATAATTGTTGTTGTTGTATTATGTGAGACATTCGATCAACATTACTCCAAGTATCATAGGAGCGGCTGAATCTGTCTTAAGGAAATTGTGTTTCACAGGCCTCAACGTTTTGTAAAATCTTGATTCTCCTTTATTTCAACTATTTATTATAGTTTTATTTGATTTTCGTATTTGATAAATTAATTATAAATCATTTTATTTATATTTTATGTCATATGTGTTTATTTATAATTAATTTATTTTGTTCGCTAACGTGTTTTGTCTAACAGTACGTTCATAGGTAACATTACGAAAATAATGGTAACAACGACCATGGGCACTGACAGTGTGGACAACATTCAGCCACAAAATTATCCTTAGGATTGTTGGCAAACATTGCATCAAATAGACAAATTGGGGATATGAGTTGAATAGCTTGAGGCGTGTTTGACATTGTCCTTAAGGATATTTAGCCATATTGCATACTGCCCAGGATTCAACAAGTTCTTTAGTTATAAAAATGGGGCAAGAATCAACAATAGATCATGACGAAAAATACTCAATAATCTCAAAAAGATGGAAAGGGCGAGTGAGAGGAGAAGGGTATAGTTTTTTAAGGTGTGTATAGTACGAAAGTGAGGTAGGGTTAGGACTAAGCTTTAAAACAAACCGACCAAATCAAAAATCGACCCAAACCGAGGTATTTGGACGATTTATGGAATGCAAATTCAAAAATCGCGATTAATCAAAACCGAATTGAATTCTGTTTTTTATTTAATATATAGTTAATTTTAATTTTTTATGATATAAAATAAATATTTTATATTTAAAATAGTGAACATAATTTAAAAGTTCTTGAAAATGATTATTTTTTAGAAATATTTATGAAATAAACCTTGAAATTTTGGCAAATAATATTCAAGATCCATAAAACAAAGCTCACTTTCTCAAAATAAGTCTGAACAATCAAAACAAAAATATATATATATATATATATGAAAAAACCGATAACCGAATCAAGCCAAAGCAAATTATGATGAATGATTCAAAAATTTTAAAAAACTCGACCGAACCAAACCCCAGGTAAGATATTTATAGGACTTAAAGTGGCTCAATTCTTGTGCATGCAAGTCCATTCTCTCAACTTGGTTATTACTAATATTAAGGTTGACAAACAACAATATTAAGATTTTCTTAACAACCTAGGATTTAATTATTTTCAAATATTTCAAATTTTCAAACAATTATTTTATATATTAAGAAAACTAATTTAAAAAATTTGAATATATTAATATATATTCACGAAATAAAAGGATTTTAGACCAAAATTTCCTTTTTCTTGTATTGATTTATTTGAATTTTGTATTATTTTTGGAATATGAATAAGTTGTTTTTTATAAAAAAATTCTTAGATCTGTCAGATTATATAGTTTTTAAAGATGATTTATAAAACAAAGTGATTTGAAAGTGTAATTTGTCTTTATTAAAAATATAATTGGCTTAATATTGAGATTGTATTTTAATGTGATGTTTGTGTTTTTTTTGTCCATAATAAAATTATATATTTTAATAACTAAATGTATAACTTTTATTAAATGTTAAGAAAAATATTAAATGAAATTAATGAAAATTCGATTCTATATTTGAGTTTTAATTTTTAAAAGAGAAATCAAACTACTCTATCTCGTTGGTTGCATGGTAATTGATTTAAGGGTAATTATTTTTGTCCTGCTTCAACTTTGCATCGAAATGTTCCATTATTAATTAAAAAAAACATACAATTAAATTACTCAAATCAAATAGTAAAAAAAGAAAATGAAGACGCAAATTTCTTTAATTTCGCTCAGTCTTTTTCCAGCATGTGCTGAAACCAGAATTTATATCTCAAGGTTTATGTACTTTATTTTGGACCATACATAAATTGTTATCTGTGACGTGCTTTAATTCCAACCTAACCGCTCTGCTGTCTCAAGGGTCCGGATTTTCATTTATTTATCGTTTCCCACATTTTGTATTATTTATTTCTTTTGATACTCCATAGTCCATACATTGATTTTTTCGTATTTATTTAAGGATTTTCCATTCTTTCCAAAAATGTCTATAAAATATCATCAGGTTGCTAAATAAGTCAATCATGTGCATGACCTAAAATTAGACTTTTTAAATATAAAATTGTACATTAATCTCTTAAATATGATAAAATTTTAATTTAATCTTTTAAAAATTATAAAAATATTAACTAATATATTGATGAAATTATATTTTAACTTTTCTCAAAATTTATAACATATTTCCACCCTCCCGAAAAATAATTTTACCTTTGTCCAGAACTCATGCCCTATAACATATAGAGGCATTAATAGGTGAGCATGCTATCATTTGGACTACTTAGATTGCTCAAATAGTACCCAACTTGCACTCATATCTAATTTAAGACATGGGTTTAAACCCCAACCACCACAAACTCTTCAATTTCGTTACTAGTTCATCTCTTTAGGCACTAAACACAATAAGAAGATAAAACTCTTATTGATGATAATATTAAACTTGTTGAAGATCCCTTGATTTCAAGTTAACGTCACTTTATGTATTTATCTTGCAGAAGTCAGAAATCCACAATAATATTGGTATATATTGGTACTGAATTTTTTTATTTTTGTATTTTATAGATATAATATGGTCATATGTCTAAAATGATTAAATCTATTGAAACAACTTCATTTCTAGCCCTTTCTTTTCATACAAACTAGATTTTACACTCGACTTGGGAATTAAACCATTAATTATTAATAGATTTACTTAATAATTATTATTTAAATATTTCTATATTATAGATTTTATATAAATAAATTTAGGAATATATCTGAATAATTATAATAAATTTTATAAAATATGAAATAAATTAAAGTATAATAAAATGAGAAAAGATAACACCCGACTGGAATATTATTAATAAGAAAAAATAAAAACACAACACATCCCAAAAACAAAACAAAAGAGTAAACGGTTCCTAAAAAAGCCAAATACCATCGCAAAACAACACGGATCAAAAAGTAGAAAGAAAAAAATCTAAAAAAAATGTCCAGCCAAATATACCAAAAGACCCTTATCTATCCAACAATGGTCTTTAATGCTCCGATGGTCCAGTTACCAAAACTGCAACTTTCCTAAAAAGCAATATAAAAACAAAAACATGTATATGATTGACCTAACCCCTTTAATTTTTGTTAACCAATCTTTGGAAATAAATAATTTAAATAAACACTAACAGCGCATTTAGTTCACTAGAATTAAATAGAACTGTAATCAATAATTCAATTGTTTAGTTAAATAGAATGAAATAAAACTGTAATAGTATTATTGTGTTTGGTTAAATGAAATATATATCTTGTAATAGCATAAAGAAAAAAAAAAATCTGACAAAAGTACTCTTAGCATAAGTTTTTAGGTATATGATTATTATTATTGTTATTAAATTTTAATAAGATTATTATTAAATATATTTTAATAATAAATAATTTAATCATATTTTAATATAATTATTATTAAATATAATTTAATAAAAGTAATAATATATAATTTAATAACATTCTTAATATATATTTTAATATAATTTTATTTTAAATTATATTTTGAAACAAAATGTTTTATATTAATTTAATTTAATATATTATATTATATTATTTCAAAAATATTTTTTTATATTTTTCGAGTCCAAATTTTAAAGAACTAATATGAAAATTAATCTTATTTTATTATTCAAGATTGCATGGAATAACAATAGCTATTATGAGAGAACAAGTAATAGGGAAGTAATAGTCATTTCATTAAATAAGTATTACATCCAACCAAACAAAGGAATGGTTTATCATTCAATGAGTAAAGAGAGAATGGAACCATTCCCTAACCAAACATGGTGCAAATGATTTTACATATTAATTATTTTCTATATATCATTTAAAAATAATAATAAATATTTATTTTAATATATCATTTAAAAATAATGAAATTTTGGTGACCAACAAATGAAGATATGACTGGTCCTTTTAAAAACACAATTTATAAGTATATAATAAATTTAAAAATAATTAAAAAATAGAATATTCTTCTCTAAATTAAATTACTATGAAATTTTACTTAAATAATTTAAAATCAAATTATTACAAAAACACAACACATATCTATTTATGTGAAACATTTAATGAATTTATAGATGATACAAATACAACATAAAAAAATAAAATGTAATATAAATAATAAAATTAATATAACATGAATAAATTAATTTCAATAAAGTACTAATACTTTATTATTTTTCTTTCCACCGTACAAAACACAATTCTTTTTTTGGTATTAAAAATAGGAATGAAATCAATTACAAACTAATAGAAGTGCTAATTGAGTTGGAACATATAGATTGAATATCTAGATGAATCTGACCAGCAACTTTAGTCGGGGCTACGTGAAAAACTTGTGGACCAATCAGAAATTCCTTCACTATACCCACGAGGATGTGGAAGGCGAAATTCGCTTCTCTTAGAATATACTTGATGACCACCTACCAATCACGCTTGGATAATTCTTGAATTCTTGAAATCAAATATCTATTCGTATATCTTTTGAGGCCACCAAGGATATCATTAACAGCTGTAGCATAATCAGTCTCGATTATCACCTCTTTCCACTTGAGGTCCTATGCAAATTGTAGCCCGTCATAAATGGCCCAAAGCTCACCTTGTTCGACGCTACACCTTTCAATGTTTTTCTCAATCCCCTATAACCACTCACCATGCACATTCCTTCCAACTGCTACTGAAGAAGCGAGACCTGAAGACGAATTGCATGCTTCATCAACATTTAATTTGTAAGAACCAGTGGGTGGTGGGATCCATCTATAATCTCTGAAGCGGTTACTAGAAGAACCCCTAGCCTTTTCTTTTCTTATCTTGATGCATCTTGCCTAACACTATGAAGATTGGATGACATTGACTGAATTCAACGGAAGATTCTGAAATATCTTAAGATTTTTTTGTTTCCACATTTTCCAACAAACAATATCGAAAAAGATGGCCATGCAACATCTTGAAATCCTAAGTCAAACATATTCCTCAAATTAGCCAAAATCCAATCATGCAATGAATAAGAGAAAATTTTAGTTATAGTACTCGACGAGAGAATCTTTTTCCAAACCTCATTTACTTGATGGTAATCTTTTAAAACGTGAATACAAGATTCTTCAACATATCCACAAATCGCATAGGAAGGATCCTCAGAAACACTTCTTTTGCAACGTTCGACATTAGACATCAAACGTTCCTTCAAGACCACCCAAATGAATTCATGAATCCAATGAGGACCGTCGAGACTCCAGATCAACTTCCATTTGACATCTCTAAGATTAATTAAGAGAGTTCTTTAAAAGCATGTTGTCAGCAGACTTGACAGTAAAATCACCATTTAGAGACCACTTAGATATGAGCGTATCCTATCCAACCAAGAGGTTCGGTGTCGGGATTCCTACAATATAAGAGATAATAGTGCAATCTAGAAAATATCTCAAATAACCCCAATTTCATTCACCATCTGTAGAAACAATCTCTTTTAAAATGATCGAACTGTTAATAAGAGATGGGTATTGACAAAAATTAAAAAGATGACCAACATCCGCTAACCAATTTTTCGTCCAAAATTTCACTAGAAAACCGTCACCAATAGACCATAGAAGGTCTTGGCGAAGCAGAAGCCAAAACCTTATTAGCAATCTCCAAATGAAAGAGCAATTACTTCGAGAAATATCTTCCGGAATAGTCTCAGAAATCTTATATTTGGATCAAAGAACTCTAACCCATAAAGCATGCTTGTTCGTAAGAAGATTGGAACCCAACTTGAGAATGAAAGAATCATTTCGATCTTTTAGGCAACGAAGTCCAAGAGCTCCATTTCATAGAAGTTGACAACAAACTTTCCATTTCACCAAATAGCCTTTTTATTGGAAATTGTACTCCCCCAAATAAAAGCCCTTGCAATTTTTTCAGTTTTGGAACATATTCCAAGTGGGATCTTCACAGTTTGCATGAAGTAGTTGGGTATCGATAACAACACAAATCGAGCTAGAGTAACCTTTCCTACCATAAAAAGTGATTTAGCACTCCAATTATTTAGTTTACGTCTAACTTTATCCACAACAAAGTTGAAAGTATTCTTCATGACTCTTTCGTGGAACAGAGGTAATCCCAAATAAGTCCCCAAATCATTCGAGAGGTGAAAGCCAAGGATATTACAAATATTCACAGCATTATCAGCATCAATATTTTTAGAAAAATAAACAGTAGTTTTTTGTTCATTAACTCTATGCCCCGAGGCCTTTCCAAATATAGTAAGAGCATCCTTGATTCTATGTGCCTGATCAACTCTGCTTCGGCAAAAAATAATTAATCGTCCACAAAAAAATAGATGAGAAATGGGCAATCCTTCCTTACCTAAGACGATTGGTTTCCAGGATCTTTCAGCAACTTCTCTATGAACTAATTGTCCAAGTCTCTCCATGCAAAGTACAAAAATGTACGAAGATAAAAGGCATCCTTGCCTAATGCCCCTCTTAGGAATAAAACCAGTAGAGAGCCTACCATTCCACATTAATTGCATTAAAACCGACGAAATACAATCCATAATGACATTAATCAAAGACAAAGGAAAGCCGACATCAACCAAGGTGTCTTCAATAAAATCCCAACAAATTTTATCCTAAGCTTTCTCTAAATCCACTTTTATGGCCATCTACGATTTCTTCCCTTTCTTAGTACACATGGAATGCATAATCTCTTGGGCGATAATAATGTTGTCAAACACTCATCTTTTTTATTCTTTTTAAGCTTTTCCTTCAACTATGAAGTTTTAAACCTTTAACTGAGTAAATTACCTTTTAAACCTTGGACAACTGTCATATTTTGAAGGTAGCACATCTACAGTGTTATAGATGTATCCTCTTTTTATCTATTACTAGTATCATCACCACCGCACTTAGTGTTGGATTAATTGATTTTTGACCAAATGACAGAGTAAAATTTTAAAGGTCAAAATATGCTCCAAGTCTATACTATTTGTATATTTTCAATTTAATTACAATACTTTTATTTTTAGAAAATTAATCCATTTACTTTTCAATTTTAAAATTCAGATCTAGTTGCTAAACCATTAAAATTCATTTCTTAGATTCATTGATGTGCGATATTAAAATTAAGAAAGAATATCCAGTTGGTAGCTATGTAGCAAAAAACGACATTTAATAGACATGAATTTAAATAGAGAATTTTAATAGTGTTACCAATTCTTAAAATTCACATCAATATTTGAACTAGAATAAAGTATTTAGACTAACTAATGACAAGAAAAAGTTGAGGTACCAAATTATGTCAAAATTAAAGTATAAAGATTAAATTTCAAAATTGAGCATATCATAGGCACCAAATTTGAATTTGACCAATGTTATATGTAATCTTAAAAAGAAGTAAAAGGTCGTGTATTTGGACACGTGTACATCAACATTTTAATCAAAACGAAGCATTTAGGATGACTATGACATTATAAAAGTTGAGGTACCAAAATATGTCAAAATTAAAGTATCTGATTAAATTTCAAAATTGAGCATATCATAGGACCAAATTTGAAATTTGACTATTGTTATGTAATCTCAAAAAGAAGTAAAATGTCATGTATTTGGACATGTGTATGTCAACATTTTAACTAGAATGAAGTATTTAGTGTGACTATGACGTAATAAAAGTTGAGGTACCAAATTATATCAAAACGTAAAGTATAGAGATTAAGTTTCATATTTGAGCATAATATACGAACCAACATTAAAATTTGACCATTATTATATAATCTCAAAGAAGTAAAAGTTGTATATTTGGGTACATGTACGTCAACATTTTAATCGAATGAAATATTTAGATTAGCAATGACATTATAAAAGTTGAGGTACCAAATTATGTCAAAATTAAATCCAAAACTTGGGCATAGTTTAAGGACCAAAAATGAAATTTGACCTTTCTTATATCAGCTAAAAAAGGGTAATTTTTTTACCTAAATAATATAAAAATAATAATTATTTATTGAAATGGGATAGGCTAGTAATTAATTACAAAGCTAGGCAAAAGCAACAGTGTATTATTAGTGCCGCCTGAGCAATCGGCAGCATCACCCTGACTTACCAGCAATGATCAGTGAAATGATTAGTTTTTAAAAAATAATTATTTTTTTTTGTGATGCCTGAGCAATTGGTGGCAACAGTATGTATTACCAAAAAATATAGGTATTTTTGTATGAATGCCAAAAAAAGTATTTTTTTTACAATGGCGGCACCAATATAAATTAATATTTAAATACTTTTTAAAAAATTTTAAATAGATGAAAAAAAGGGTGAAAAGCTTGGTTTTACGGTGACCAGTGACTGACCAGTCATGTTAGTGGCAGGTCATCAACCCGATGCTGCTTGACAGCATGGACTTTTTTATTATTTGCGTCCGACGACATCGACCTGATTGCTTGCCACCGACGTGACCAGTCAGTCATGGGTTTTGCCTAATTTCTGATTTTCACCTTTTTTTTATCTATTTAAAATTGTTAAAAAAATATGTTTAAATATTAATTTATATCGGTGTCGCCTGACATGTTGACGACACCATTAAAATTTATGTTATTCGTACAAAAATATATGTATTTTTTTGGCAATACACACCGGTGTTGTCGATTGCTCAAACAGTAGAAATTAAAAAAAAAACTAATCATTGCAAGCAAGTAAAGGTGGTGTCGTCAATTGCTCAAGCGACACTGGTGATACACTGCTGCTTTTGCCTAGTTTTGTAATTAATCACCAGCCAATCACATTTCAGTAAATAATTATTTTTTATATTATTTAGGTAAAAAAGCAAAAAAAAAAGAAGCTTTGTTTCTGTATTCACTTGAGACGAATGTCATAAAAGGATTGCATTGGGCTTATATATATAGTGTATATATATTAGTATGGTGACTCACACTTCGCGCTGGGTTAATTATTTAGTTGTGTTAAATTATCAAGTAAAATTTTGAAGATTAAAATATACTTTAAGCAAGGTTTTTAGAATGAACTGGTAGTTAAACTAGTCAGGCCACCGGTTTATACAATTTGATTAAATAAAAAAATATTTAAAAGAGAAAAAAATAGTTCAATCAGTTTTTAGCCTGGTTCAACCCCTTTGTACCGGTTCACGGGTCAACTAATCTGATGCCTCTGTCCAAACCGATACCTGGTCCAATCAGTCGATCTAGTCCGGTTTAAACAATCATGATTTTAAGTCTCCATACATTTGGAATTTAGTCTTCTTACTTTTATTTTCAAGAATTTAATACCTTTACTTTTTGGATTTAAAAATTTATTTTCAAATTATATATAACCACGTAACATTTTAATTAAAAGGTTAATGATATTAACTATTTCAACTAATTAATAATATTATAAAAATATAGAGACCAAATTATATTAGAAATTAAAATATAAAGATTAAACCTCAAATTAAAGAATATTAGAGACCAAAACAAGAAATTAACTACTTTATAAAATAAAAATAAATAAAATGAACATGGTGGGTGGGTGTCTCGTGTCGAGAAAGATGTTTTGGACTTAATATATATATTAACTATTTGAACTAATTAATAATATTATAAAAATATAGGAATCAAATTATGTCGAAATTAAAATGTAAGGATTAAATTTCAAATGTAAATGTATTAGAAAGACCAAACTTGAAAATTAACCATTTTATAATATAAAAAGAAAAGAAAAGAACCATGATAGGTGTATGCCACATGTTAGCATGAGGAAAATCAACCTTTCTTTTATATAAAGGTATATAGACATAAAATTATAGAGATATGTTAAAAATAACACAAAAATAAATTAGTATTTCATGCATGGAGACCTTGGCCTTTAGCTATTTTATCCAAATGACCCAAAAAAATTAATTATTTACGTAAATGACCCTAGTTTAAAAAAAATCACTTAAATTACCTAAAATGAACAATAAAATTGGGTAATGAGAAATAGATGGTCGGCACCCCCCTTTTTTATACAATTATTACTTGATGATTGTGTCAAAAATTAAAAATAATAATTTTTGGGGTTTTGGACATTAAATGGTCGGCACCCTTGTATTTTTTTTTCAAATCGTATCATACTGGTATACATTTATACCAGTATTTAAAACAAAATTAGGGTGCTGGCACACTGATGGCCGACACCCCCTTTATCTGATTTAAAAAAATATATTTGTTTGGGGTGCTAAGACACTGATGGCCAACACCCCCTTAGTCTATATATATGGAAGCTCTTTGGCTCTTTGGGTTGTGGTATTGTAATTGGAGAAAAAATTGTTGAGAGTACCATCAAATGAGAGAGTGCCATCAAATGAGGATACTGAATTTGGGAGTGTATCGAATTTGGGTTGTGGTATTGTAATTGGAGTGTACCATCAAATGGGGATACTGAATTTCGGGGTTGAATTAAATACTATCATGTTTTAATATAGTTGAATTATATATTGTCACGTGAATCGTAAAAGTTATGCCATCGAAAGGCAGAGGTCCTATTTACGACCGATTACGATTTACAAAAGTTGTCAACTTCCTTCATCAAAGATGACTAATTGTGTAAACCGATTACGATTTTCAAAAGATGGAGGGTAAAATGGTCAAATTTACTAAATAGAACGTAGACCTAATTCAAGTAGAAGATAACTAACTATGGAGATTCTACTATTCAAAATGTTTTTTTTTTTATTTTTTTATCTACAAATCAATGTTGGTCCATACTATTTGCTGTTGGATTTTTTTCCATATATAAATTGTATAAAATATTCGTATTCTTTTGTATGTGTAAATCAATTTTGGTTCATATTAATTGTTGGTCGAATTATAATTTTTTTATACCTAATATTTTGTAGTTTTCTATGCAAACAAACTATTATGTTAATTTTTTTCATATTGGAAGAAAATGTACAAATTTAATAATTATAAAAAAATAGAATTGTCTAGACCCTAGAGACGTCTCCGACCCTAAAGTGTAACGGTTGGGCTATCTCCGTTGGTGAGGGGGTGCACCTGCATGTGGGGATTCGTAAATACTCGGGATAGTGATTGGCGTCGAAACCACCGTGAACTGCTGCCGTAAATAACAATAAACAAGCGTGATCATGGTTTAAACTAGAAACCAAATAGTCAACGGGATTCCGGCTTCGTTCAATCACGAACGAAACTGATTTTCAGCCCCTCCAGTCGTCGATTTAGATGACGACGACTTAGAACCTTCTCCACCCCCTACGAGACGAACAGCTGCACCTACTAGGAATTGTCACCGACAAAGCCAACTTCGATCGAGACAGAACGTTCAGACAGTAATCCTGCTACTTCCAAAAAGTCGATTCCTAACCAACAACCTATTTTACCTTTACTAACGTATTATGTAGGTTACTCAGATGAGGTCAAAACTTGTAATGACCATGGCGAAGGTCTTTCGACTAGAAACGAGCGTGTTTCTCAGTGTCGAACACGGTTGTCCACCACTCGAGCCTCTCGACCACCAATAAATGAGCCAGCAACGCCTCCATATAGTAGTACTGAAGCTACTGGAAATTTGAGTCGACCACCTGGCTCGCCCGGCAAAAATGTTCGACCATCGTGAGACGATCAACGTAATAGGCGAGGTCGTGCCTATACTGTTCCCACCGAAAGACAATTAAGAGGGGCTCTAAACTTTTCAACCCTAGAGCATCGCGCAAGATACGACAACATTCAACAACGTCCACTCCCAGTCTGTAAGCAAATTGATCTTTACACCCTTGATATGTTAAATATTCGTGATGTTGTGATGAGCTATTTTGATGCTATTGGTTGGAGTTTATCTGTAAATATTTCATGTAGTGCATATTATGAATTGATTTATGAATTCTACACAACATTTAGCTTCAATATTAATCTGTTACGAATTGTTGAAATGCAAGACGTTGTCTATTTTCGATTACTTGGTAAAGACTTTAGGATGTCAATTTCTGATTTTAACATTTCCATGGTTTTCATTGACCCTGACAACATTCAAACGGATTCCTACCATACTACCTTGTTAGATATTCCAAGTAACTTTGATGCTCAAGATGTTTATTGTGTTTCAACTCATTCTAGAAATCAACTTTATAATCCAAAGACCTCTAAGGACTTGTTGGTGCATGAACCCGTTTTGAGATATATTCATTGATTTTTAGCCTTTAGTTTTTCAGGTTGAAATGATTCGTCATTTGTTTTAACTAAAACTGAATTTTTTTGTGGTGTATGCATTCTGAATTTAAAGTTAATTTAGGATATTGGTTTGCACGGAACTTTCATGGTGTTTTACGCTCTAATCGACCACTAATACTTGACATTTATATTACAAACTTAACCTCTCAACTTTTTCCCTCTGAACTCGATTTCTCATCCTTAATGTGTGCATATACTATGGATAGTCTAGATGAGTATTGTTTGGATTCTATGGGTTTGCTTGCTAGCACCCCTACTGTGCATTATTTTGTTCCTCCATGTACATGAACTGCTCACAATAGTAAAGTCTTTTGCTAACGTCCAAATTTCACAACTAGGGAACAAGAGGAGCAACCGCCTTTTGCTATAGAGGAAAGACTAAATCGCATTAAGGCTCAAATCGAAACAATAAAGGCTGACGTGACCAGCATCCTCACAATTATGCAAAATGGTCACTTCCACCATCTTCTGCCTCACTAAAAAATACACAGGGAGTACACTTTACCTTTCTCTCTACTATACTTCAATTCTTTACAATATGTTTGAGGACAAGTATAGGTTAAGTAGGGGGAGCGGGACTAGTAAGATGCATGATTGTTTTTCTTTAGCTTGTGCTAAACTTTTATACATGGATTATTTGTTAGTTTGTTTGACATTGAGCCTTTAGTTCCTATACTTAGTCAACTTAAATAATTGGGCGAACCTTGAATTAAATGTTCATTATCTAAGTTTAATCGACATGTATACTATAAAATTTAAATGTTGTAATTAAATTTTTTCTTGAAAATTGATGCATTATAAATTTTCTTGGTAAGTATAACATTTTTATTAATATAAATATATTATTAAAATAATAAATACTTAAATAAATTCTACTCCGTTGATAACTTAGGTTATGAGTGAGGATTTCGGGAATGTGACCGAACTGAGTAACCGGAATGAGGTGCTTGGGTTGTCATTTCATTTTGCATAAAAAGGTTCGAGTGACGAACCAGAAGCTTGGAAACACTCCGCTAATGGAGTTGCCGTGAGCAGGGGAAATAGTTCGTTTGGAGACGTGTCAAATTGAGTAACCGGAGTAGGGTGCTTGGTTTTCATCTTAGTTCACGTAAAAAGGTTTGACTATATCCCAAATTTACTACATTGAGAATTAATATGTTGCAAATTTTGGTTTAAATTTAATTTAATTTAGTGAAATGATTTAAATTACATTTTTAAATTTTATGGATAATTGTTGATTAACTTGAGTAACTGAACATTTATTCATTTTTTCACCTAAACTGTTTGGATTGATAATTTTGGTGGAAAAGAGGCTTGATTTTTGATAAATTAGTGGATAGTGTCTGTTGTAGGAATTTACGGTATGCTTGAGGGCAAGCATAGTCTAAGTAGGGGGATTTGATAACATGTTAAATTTGCATGATTTTTTGTGTTTAAATCAATTAATTCTTGAATTGATCCCTACTAAAATAGTGATTTTATGTTTTAATCTTGTCAGGAATGCAATTGGGATGCTATGAGTAAAAAAGAGCAGAAAATGACTAATTTGCAGCACAATCAATAAAGTGGGGCCGAATCAGAAACTTGGAAATAATCAAGGATTTATCAGATTTCTTTTGACCTTTTAAAAGCTAAAATTAAAAGAAAATCTGATTTTATTTTTATTTAATTCTAATTTTGTGTAGCGGGTAGTTAGACCAAATTTAGTAAATCATTTGTATATAAATAGGGTATTTGTGGTAGCTTGAAGACACATTGATTGGATTTAGTGCAATTATCTATTTTATTACTTTTGGTCAAAAACGCCTATAGCTTATTCTTTTCATTCTGCCATTTTCGTTTCAATAGCTTTCCATTTCTTTATTGGTTTAATTGTTTTCAAAGTCCCTTTACTTTTCCATCAATCTGCATTTCCATTTAATCCTTTGTCAGAAACCAACAAAAGCATGATTAATTTCATGCTTCACTAAAATTCTAACTTAGCTTTATGCTGATAATATTTTCAATTAGGAATCGTGAGAATGTATCCGCACTAAAAAAATCCTCCAAATCGGTATTCATCATCTTTCCGAAATATCGAGATTAACAAATTCATCCCGTAAAGTTAACTCGATTTCAATTCAAAAAGTGCACGTTGGGTTGGAATGGTTTTAGCGTACAGTTGGAAGCTGAGTCGACCGTGCTGTATTCAGATTTTCATGAACAAGTTAGGAAGATTCTGATCAGATTTACGTCCTGCATGGTTGAAGCCATTAATCCAAGTTAGGTTCTTTAGAACGCAAGGCTACCTAGGTATTGAATTGCGAACGCATATATTGCGATTTTACAATCGGTAAGTGTTGTTTTGTAGGGTGTACTGGGATCAACTACAAGAACGCCTGTTGAAAAATAAATTAAATAAATTAGGGGAGTTGGAAATCCCAGTACGCCCTGCAAAATAACCCTTACTAATTATCTAACCGCGATACACGCGTTCGCAAAATAACCCTTGCATTCTGAAGAACCTAACTCGGATTAACGGCCTCAACCCTGTGAGACGTTTAAATTCGATCACAATCTCCCTAAATTGTTCGCTAAAATTCGAATACAGAACGAACGACTCGTCTTCCCAACTGTACACTAAAACCACTCCAACCCAATGTGCACTTTTTGAATTGAAATTGAGTTAACTTTAAAGGATGAATTTGTCAATCTCGATATTCCGGAGAGATGATGAATACCGATTTGGATGAGTTTTTAGTGCAGATACATTTCTCACCATTCCTAACCAGAAATAATACCGACCTAAAGCTAAGTTAGAATTTTAGTGAAACATAAAATTAATCATGCTTTTGTTGGTTTATGGCAAATGATTAAATAAAAATGAAGATTGATGGAAAAGAAAGGGGACTTTGAAAACAATTAAACCAATAAAGAAATGGAAAGCTATTGAAACGAAAATGGTAGAATGAAAAGAATAAGCTATAGGCATTTTTGAACTAAAGTAATAAAATGGATAATTGCATTAAATACAATCAATTTCCAGTGTCCCTTCAAGCTACTACAAATGCCCTATTTATATACAAATGATTTACTAAATTTGGCCTAACTACCCACTACACAATTAGAATTAAATAAAAATAAAATCAGATTTTCTTGTAATTTTAGCTTTTACAAGGTCAAAAGAAATCTGATAAATCACTGACTATTTCCAAGTTTTTGATTCGGCCCCACTTTATTGACTGTGCTGCAAATTAGTCCTATTCTGCTTATTTTTTACTCATAGCATCCCAATTGCATTCCTGACAGGAATAAAACATAAAATCACTAACTTAGCAAGGATCAAACAAGAATTAATTAATTTAAACAAAAAAAATCATGCAAATTTAACATGTTATCAGGAGGCCACCGGTGTTTGTACCGGTGTACTAAAAAATTGGTATAATCGTATGCCCCATCATCAGGTGTGACGGGGTATTGTGATACCTTAGGGGTTGAGCCAGAAATATCATCCACGATAGGTGTATGTGCATGCCTTTGGAGCTCCGAGTGGTACAAGGATGCCCCGGAGTGTGCTGAATGTTGAGGCTCAAGATCATCACCAAATATCTCCTCGAGCAAAGGAGGTTGTTAATGGGGATGGGGTGTATACGATGAGGATCTGGAGATCGTATATTGGGGCTTCGAGTCAGGGTTTTAGGCAGATTTTGTGTTCCCAAACTGTGGAACTCAGTTACGGTACGATCGTGTGTTCATTCGTCACCATCAAGAAGATTTTGGTTGCATGTGTTTCGAGACCACCATGTAACAACCCTGGAATATAAAGGGCATCCAGTTCGTCGCGGACCAAGCTACGTACTCGCGCGTAGGAAAGAACCTAGTCTTTGAGACAAACAAGGGGGGCCGCCTCTCATGTCAGCCTTTACACAGAATAATGTACAAAGCATGTTGGTTTGCCCAATTTATGTTGTCCTTACTCTTTTTGAATATTCTGTATACTTCTTTGAAGTCTTGTAGAGGGTCTGAGATAGGTCACTTGCAACAAAACTCTCTCAAGACTCGATCCGTTGCGTGTCACTCGACCATATGGAAATTAATCAATGAGACGTTTGTCACGAATAAAGCTTGCTGCTCGTGAACCCATGATGGTATGAGGGCTGCAATTTCTTCCTTGGAATATGACATCCATAGAAACTATACAGTATAGAGCATACGTTATTAGTTAAGTTAATTTTTTTGGAAAATATTGTATTTGAAAAAAAAACAATTCGGAAGTGTATTTTACGTTATCCCCAAAATGAGCCTCTATCATCTGGCGGTATACGGGTACGGTGTATGATTTTTTGATTCTCGGTATTGTTGTCTATTTGAAAAACACATTCATATTTTGGATTACTTTTTGCATGCAAAAATTACTATACTATAAAATTAAGAAATAAAAGGTAAATTCGAATAATCAATCACCTATTTACAAGTGGCTACACCCGTATTTGGTGGCTCACTAATGCTAGAAATGGCATCTGGTATAGCGCCTGCGACTGCAGTAGAAGGCAAGAACCACCTATGGTCTTCGTAGATGGCTTTGCCGCTCGACAAAGCTCGTGGTATAAGTATACCAATATTGTAGAGCCTTAACTATAATTCCTAGCTTGGGCCAGATCTTCTAGTAATGAGAGGTACGAGATGTGGACTTTATTCTGATTGACGTCTGCCATCAGTACACCATTAGTTGTAGAATATATGCTCTTGCAGCGTAAACAATGTCCATCTACAAGTGACGGCTCAGTAGATGTTCAAAGTTATTTCTTAACCACATAAATAATGTCCATTTGTGTTGGACGACTCTTGTACTTATCAATTGCAGAATATACACTCTTGCAATAAGAATCGATATAGGGATGGTGGCCATGTCTTTCACCAACAGCATGTTACAGTTGTTTACAATTTTGCATCCAATTTTCGATGGTCTTGCGACACAGAAGCGACTGTGCATGTGAGAGGACCTTCTGTTTTCTTGATTGTCCACATATGAGTCTGCTACATTAATGCAGCCCTAGCATGCCAATCACAACCACTTTCAGCTTTCCAACATTCTCCAATGTATAAACACTATCTAGACTTCGTGAGTTTGTAATCGACAAACAACTTCAGGCTATACTGCTTTATTGCATGTACATAGTTTTTTTTGTTATCGAACTATTGTCCTACGAGCAACTCTTCAGCGTTTGATTCTCCTTCTAGTAGGTGAGCCAGCACTATATATTAATATTCAGGGAACTCACGTGCATGCGCCGCATCAGGATCTACGCAGACATGAAGGATCATAGATTATTACGGATAACTATACCGTAACCCGTGTTCCCTGCTGAATGAGGCTGTGCATCTTCACCCTCCACCATGCCTTCATCATCTATGTCTTTAAGGATCTCATCCAAATCGAGGTCACTGAAATCTTCATTTATGGGAGTGATCTTTATTATTGGACCCTTCATCACCATTTTTTATAGTGCCCAACACCTCTACATGAATCTCCATACGAGGACACGGGTTGGGATGTTATACGAACATCCACCATAGTTTAGATTTTCAGGAGTTTGAAGTGACCCTCCAAAACCCAATTGAACTTCCTAGCAGCCATTAAGATCAATATCAATTACAGAACGTTGACTTACTGGAATTACAACTTGAACAAGTTTTGAATCAACATATCCGCGAACAACTCAACCAGGCAGGAATTATCCATCTCTAGGGGGCAATAAATTACTGTCCCTAGATCATCATCATTTTCAAGCTCTATTTTCGAGAACTTTAATGGATCTGTTGAAATTGAAAATTTGTAAAACAGTCTTAACATTTGCTTCTTGCAACAGGTAGCTATCTTTGTACCGATCTTTTGTTTCAAGTCCGCCAGCAAAACATGTTTGTTGAATCTCATTCCAATTTTTTGCCAACTTTGAAAGACAAAACCTTCTTCAGCTATATTTATTATTTATCTATCAAAATGAACATAAACTAACAAAATTTGGGAACTCATCTTCAACAATTTATACTTCCTCCTCAATAAACAAAACATTGATATGCTTAATTTTAGTTTTCAACGGATAAAGCAAACAAAAATCTCAAATGGAAAACAAAACACCTATATATATTTGGCTTCAGATAAAGAGGGTGCCGACCATCAATGTCCCAACATCCCAAAAAATTATTCATTTTAATCATATAGAGGGGGTGCCAGCCATCAATATCCCAATACCCTAATTTTTTTTAAAATAATATAAAAGGGTTGTTAGCCATCAGTGTCCCAACACCCTAATTTTTTTAAAATATTGGTATAAATATATGCCAGTATGATACAATTTGAAAAATACAAGGGTGTTAACCATCTAGTGTCCAAAATCATTGCCTAATGATTGTGTCAAAAGAAAAGGGCTGTCGACCATCTATTCTCCATTACCCAATTTATTGTTCATTCCAGGTCATTTAGGTGATTATTTTTGAATCAGTCATTTACATAAATAATTAATTTTTTTTTTTGGATCATTAGGGTAAAATAGCCTTAGCCTTCTCTTGGCCACCCTTAGTAGAGGCAGATGATTGCGTATGAACTTTACTACTCAAAGTCCAAAATTGTTTCTATGAAATAAGATATAGATGCTACGTAAACATCATGTTTTAATCGTTGAACATCTTACACGTTTCACCCATATGGCGAACATGTAAGGTTAGGATGCCTTGAGAATCCAAAATATTTTCCACAGCTGTCAAACCCTCTTTTAAGGATCCATGCTTCATAACTGGAAAAAGGAGCACCTTGGAAAATACATGCTGCTCCGCCAAAGAAAAATGATAGAGAGTTAATCAAAATGAGCACTAAATATTTTACAAGAGGTTTTCTCTAAATTACTGGTATGACTATTGAAATTGTGAGCATTAACATGTAGGTTTCAGATTTAAGGGTAGTATTGAGTCATTTAACTATTGTTCTTGAGAAACGGTTCAGCCTAGTCCATTCTTTGAAAGAAATTTTTACAGAATCCTTATCTACCAAAATTTAAATTTTTACGAAAATAGTGGTTTTGGAACCATGATTCCAACAAGAGAGTTAGGATTTTAATATTTATTTAATATTTATGAGTATTTATTAGGATCATATTAAAATTTGGTTAAGAAATTTTAATGTTTAGTTAGTTAATTAATTAAAATGACTAAATTGTAAAGGTTGCAAAAGTGATTTTCTATTAGTTAAATGGCTTAAATGGCTATAGAAAGGTAAATTAATGAACTTAGATGATAAATATACCATATGTAATGTTAGTGGACAATTATGGGTATGATTTTGTTATTTTATAAGTTAATAACCTAAGGGTAAAGTGATAATTAAATAAATAAATCTTAAAATAAAATAAAACAAATTAGTATCATCTTCATTAGTTTTCTTCTCCACCTAATTTTAAGAAAAAAAATCACCATTGCTATAGCTTTATGGTTTGGCCAATTCAAGAGCTTGCATGTAAGTGATTTTAATTTTGTTTTTAGTGATTTTTATGTTTTTGAGTCCGTAGTAACTTAATTTAGCTAGCTCGAGGGTCGATTTGGAAAACTATTAAAGGTTTAGGGACTTTCCATGAATGGTTTTGATTATGTTTTGAATTTGGTTGATAGAATATAAAGCTTGGTTGATGATTAAACTTATTTTGTTAAGTGATTTTTGATGATTTTGTGTTTAGGGACTTGTTTAAGAAAATAGTAAAATTTATTGATAATAATGTGAAATAGTGGAAAATATGCGCTGTTTGTAAACCTATTAAAAATTGATTTGCATGGTTTTTAGTTAAAAATGGTAAATTTGCAAGTTTTGGATTTACGGGCTAAATTGTACAAAAGTTAAAATGTCAGGGTAATTTTGTAAATTCACATTAAATGGGTTATAAGCTAGAACTAATGATCTTAAGCCATTTGAATTATTTAATTGAATGAAATTATTATTTAGATCAAGATATACAATAACTGGACTTGAATCGAGGGAAAACGAAAGTCTCAGATTAGTTCTCGACTTTGTTGTCACAATCGTTGTAATCGAGGTAAGTTCGTATGAGTATTAAAAATTAATTATTGTTTGGAATCTATGTTAATTAATGTTATGCTAG
The DNA here is from genome assembly GCF_025698545.1 of Gossypium raimondii. NCBI lineage: Eukaryota > Viridiplantae > Streptophyta > Magnoliopsida > Malvales > Malvaceae > Gossypium > Gossypium raimondii. The sequence goes on along the minus strand of NC_068568.1, from coordinate 39,316,530 downwards.
ATATAATTTAAATTGATAATAATACGATGTTTTGGGTATTGGATGGTTTAATAGTCCCGTTTGAACCTCGTGAATACTTAGGATACAAATGACATGTCATTAGGGATTATACGATTTTGGGTGCTGGTCCTAAATGTCCTACCGATGGCTGAGGTCCTACATTTTTTTGCAGTTTCTCCACAGCTCGTATGAGCAACATCGTGTAGCTAACATCCTGACCCATAGCTCGTGTGAGCAGCATGTATAGCTAACATCCTGATCCACAGCTCGTGTGAGAAGACCTATTTCACAGTTTGTGTGAGCATTATGGATATGGTTATAGTTACATGTAAAGGCACAGTTTGTGTGTGAGCATTTCCTGAGTATCCGATGTAATTCTATTTGGTTCAACGGGTAATTAAGGTATAAAATGGAAAGGTATATGTCTGCATTGGTTTATGTTAATGAGCATATGAAATGGAAAAATATGGTATATGTAATTGGATTGAAAAGGGAACTAATTGAATATGTGATGAATTGATTGTATATTGAAATTCATTTCATGATATATGCCATGTTTCATAGGTTGTTATATTTTTAAGTATATCTACTAACCATGTGAAGTATGGTAGATAGGAAAGTAAAATATCCATATGATCTAATGAACATTGTTGAATGGTTTATCATTTTATGTTCGGTAACTTTAAGTTTTCTTTGTACGAACTTACTAAGCACTAGTTGCTTATGTAATTGCTTTTTCTGTTTTGTAGATCATCAAGAAACTTGTTCGGTTGGAATTCTTGTCGGAGTGTCATCACACTATTCATCCATCATATTGGTATTTTTTGGGTATTTTGTGTAATGGTTATAAATGGCATGTAATAGGACTTTTAATTATGCTATTTGGCCAATGTGATGTAGTTATGTTTCTTGTGTATATGTTTTATTTTTGACTTGTAAATGTATAGGTAAAGACATGTCTTGTAGTCACTTTTAAATGTATTGTAAGTATATAGCTTATGACTTGTTAATATGTGAATGAGGTAGTTCAATGATGTATGGATGAGTGTGATGTATGTTTAAGGTATGAAATGTAGTTTTGAATGAATTGAATTGGTATATGAATTAAGATGCCTTTTGATGGCATATTGGTTAGACATAGGATGGATATTTGACATGTTTTTGGTGTTTTGAATGTGCTTTTAACCATGTGAAATGGACTAGTTATAGTGTGTCTTGGTGTGCAAATTTTGGTGCTTGATTTGGCTTGTTTTAGGGATAATTTATGAAGCACGTGGCCTGGGACACGGGTTGTCACACAGCCGTGTGCCACACATGGGCACCCCACATAGCCGTGTCTCATTATTGTTTTAAGTGCAGGTTTCACATGGTCTATGACACAGCCGTGTGTCTTAAGTCAGTATGTAACATAGCCTGCGACACGACAGTGTGGCCCTATTTTGAATACCTACACGGGCGGACACATGGGTTGCGACACAGTTGTGTGTCCATACTTCAAATGTCTACACAGTCTGGGCTATGTCACACAGCCTGGCCACACAATCGTCTGACCCCTGTTTCTAAAATTTTCAAGTTTTTCAAAAATTTTCTATTTTGTTTCAAATTGATCCCTGAATGTTCTCAAACTATTTTTAGGGCCCCGTAGCCTCGATTTAAGGCCCGTAAGTTTATTTTTACTATAATTAAATGGAGTTATTAAATGTTAACTTTTGAATTGCATAATTTTTTCTGTCTTGAAGTTGAATGTCTTGATTTGTACTGCAATACTCCATAACCCTAATTTGGTGACGGAGATGGGTTAGGTGTTACATCAAATATATCCTAACCTTTTACTAAGTTCATACGAACATCATTTTTGTATGTACATCATTATGAATTCCTGTATCTGAGTGCATAAATCATTTTCATGTCCTAATCAATCAATTTTCATATATATACTTTATTCTATTACATAATAACCAATAAACACATGACATTTCAGTTTAGTCCACAATTAACCAAACATGCCAACTTTACTAAAATTCTAATTATATCTAGACATTTATATATATGAAATCAAATACAACATAGAATAACTAGTAAGTTTCATATGAACTTACCTGTTCAAAACGTGAAAATAGTGGATACTTTAGGGACTAATCCGTAATTTTTGCTTTACCCCTATTTGCTCCACTTTGATCCAAATCTTGATCTATATAATTATTTTATATACAAATCAATAGAAATTACTTTTATATATAGTCATGCTATGCATGATCCTATAAAAATTTAATTTTCCCCTAAAATTTTACATGTTATTAAATTTAGTCTCTGAACTTGTGATAAGCATAACTTTCGATTCCTAACTTCGGATTAAAATCTGATTTCATATATCCTAATTAGGAACCTTATAGTTTCTATTTCTAACATAATTTCTAGACTAATAAATTTATTCAATTTGTTCCCTAATGTAACAAAGTTAACAATAAGCTAAATTAACTTTACAATCTAGTCCTTTTCATATTCTAGACTTAAAATCTATCAATTTCAATTCTAATTCTTTAAGAATTCAACAATGATAATTTTTAAAACTTTAACAGTTTTACAAATTGGTACATGGGTTATCTAAGTCAAATTCCCATGATATCAAATCTATAAAATTCATGAAAAATGACCTAATTACCTTAATTTATCCTTAGTCGAATGCTACAAATCTTGGGAGGATTTTTCTTTGTTTTCATTAATAGTAGATGATGCTTGAAGAAAAGATAGTGGAAATTTCCACTATCTCAACCCTTTATACTTTAATTAATTTAAGTAATTTAGTTTAATTACCTTAATTTCGCTTAATTAACTTTAATTTATTTTTAATTATTCTTAATAGGATACGACACTTACATCCAGTAATTCCCTCTATGCATGGTTTAATTGCTATTTTGGATATTTGGTTAATTTCTTTTTAGGTCCTTAAACCTTTAACCAATTAAAAACCTATAGCAATTAGACTTTTACAATGTTTTCCGGCTTTAATTAACTATTAATTCAACAAAATTAGTGAACCAGTCTTGAATATATTTTTATTTTATCCCCATAAATATTCATATTTAATATTTATGGACTCAGTTTAAGGAAGTTCCGAAATTATATTTTTCTGTACCATTGAAAAATCGAGCCGTTACACTACCTTAACTACAAATTTTGTGAAAACAAATATTAAGATTGGAGCAAGGAAGAATGTAATCTTCACTACTAGCTCTACTACTCGCCAAACAAATCATAAAATTATTAGGACTCCATGGATGGGTAATTTAGATATCAAACTACCAAAGGATTTTATGAAATCCTTCCTGGTCCTTTATTTGGAGACTAATAATTAAGAGTTTTTATGTTTAGTTTCTCGCTTGTTTTATGAAATGTTAGTATACTTTTTATTTATTTTTATGCAAAATTATATTTGGGGTTTTGAAAATGTTGTTAAACTTTTTTCTCTATTTGTTTTACATAAGTACATTAACTATCCATATTTTTAAAATAAACAAACATATAAATATGGTATGCAAGATTATGAGTAATTTTACATCGAGTGAAAGTTTTAAGACATTTGTTATCTTGGAACAAAAGTTTTGCATAATAAAAGAAGTTAGTGACAACCAAACATATCGATATGGAATTGATTATGAAACTTCGATGAACTTTTGGTTTCATATTTTATGGATTGTCATTATTAATATTATTTTGGTTTGTGAAAAAAAGTGTACATTGGGCATTAATAAGTGCATAATGTCTCTTTATAAAATAATCTTGTTATAAGATGACAACGACTTTGAAAAATATATTTGTTAAGCTTAACAAATATGTAAAGCCTAATGGGGAAAGCTTTGAAATATGGAGTATGAAAATCTAGTATGTATTAAAGGAACAAGAGGTTCATGAGGTTTTGAACAATGTTCTGTAAGATCTTGAAAATGGGAACATGACCCAACATAGAAAGGATTGAGAGGCTTATGATGCCTGAAAAAAATCCATTGCTGGCATTATGTTGATAAATAGTATGGACAATGACATTATGCATGGGCTCAGAAAGCATGAGATAATAAAAGAAATGTGGGTTGCTTTTAAGGTGAACTTTGGTGGCACCTTGGTCGTTAAACTCATAGAACTCACAATCAAATTTGACACTTATTCAATCATTACCTCATAGTTGGGAGCATATAAAAGTGCACCTTACCCACAATGAGAACATCAAGATGCTAGATGATGCTTCCTTAACATCTTCAACTGGAAGAAAATCATATTAAGGTAAATAACCCTAATACTTATATGCCTACGTTAAGAACGAGTTCTAATGCAACATCGAGTACCAAGTGCAAACCATATAATGAGTAGAACATGACTAAAGTTAAGTGCTTTAGCTATAACATGAAAGGTCACTATGCTCGTGAGTGCATTGAGCCAAAGAAAACTTAGGTGCCATAGACCATGTAACCAGAGACTAAAATATGTTGGTGGACTTCTATCAGATTCCATTGGGAACCAAATGGATTTATGTAGGAAACAACACAAGTGTTAAGGTTAAGGGCATTAGCACTAGTAAGTTGAGTTTGCATTGTGGAAGACCCTTGATCCTGCATCATGCATTATTTACTCCTGAGATATGATAGAATTTGGTATTAGTAGTGTAACACCCCATACCCGTATTCGACACCAGAATAGGGTACGAGGCATTACCAGAACACATACACTTGTAAACGTATTGAACCGAGTTATAAAATTTCATCTAAATTAAAACTTTCAAATTATTAACATACTTTTATAATTTTTCACTATATATCCTCAAAATATTATATTCATAATAAATCGGGCCTACTAGACTATAATACCCCGAAAATTTCTACAGTAAGGAAAGTAAGATAATATCTCTGATATAGTAAAATAAGGAAATAAAGTGATAAAAGGGTAATTTTGAGTTATATTAACATTGGGAGGTATATTATGACATATTAATTCAAGAAATGATTAAATCGTAAAAGGGAGAAAAGTTTTGTTGCCCAAGAGTAAATACTTAAAATTTGAGGGGTTAAAGTGTAAATACAAAAAATTGGAAGGACCAAAGGTGTAAATATTTTAAGGGTGAAATGATCTAGAAACTAAGGAAAATGGATGGATTAGGACCAAACTGAAAAATGTGAAGAATTTTGAGGGACTAAATCGCAATTTTACCAAATTAAGTGATGACTCAAGGATGAAATTTTAAAAGATTATAAAGGGCAAAATGATCAATTAGAGACAGAGAGAACTCTAGAAGGTAATGATGATATTGGTGATATTTTTATTAATTAATTAGATAAATGTTATTTAATTAGTATTTTATTAAGATTTTTAGAATTATTTTATTACTAAATGATTAATATAAAAGGGAGGAAAGATGAAGAGAATTCATCATCTTTTCCATGCAACCAACGTGAGAAGAGAGGGAAAGAAAGAAATTTTCCTTTCTTTACAATTTGGTCCTTTTACCAAAAATTCACTATTTTCACTTAAAAATCAAAACAATTTTCATAGCTTCCAAGAGAGAAAAATAATAAGGAGACAATGGGAAGCTAGAATATCAAGTTAGATTCAAGAAATAGAAGCTGGAGGAGAGAGAAAATCAAGTTAAAGATTGAAATCAATAGCACAAGGTAAAAACATCAAGATTTCAATATATTTTTGAGTTTGATATTATTGAAAAAGTAGGAAATTAATGTTATAGTAGAGTTTTATTATATAAGGTCTTGTGTTCTTGATATATTAGTGAAGGAAATAAGTGAAATTGATGAGAAATATTATAGAGAAAGGGAATAAGGAGTTATAAACTTAATAATCAACATCTTGCGATAAAATAGTTTTGGACAGCAGCAGTAGGTTAACTTTGGAAAATCACTATAACTCATGGAAATTGAATTAGAGGAGGAAAAAATATGGAATTAAATCTTATTGAGTCTAGTTTATCATAGAAGAAACGGTGTAAGTAAAGGAATTGTAAATCATGAGATATAATAAATTTTGTAAGACAAGGTTAGAATGAATTCAGGTTCCCTTATTCGACTTTGGAAAATCATCAAAATTGAATAAAACTAAATAGAGGCTTAAATTTATATTTTAAAATACTGAATGAGTATATTTTCAATAGAAACAAACAGGAACATCATCCAAATTCTGTACAAAGAGATAATTAATTTTTAGTGAAGAGGGTCGAAGCGTCAAACAGTGAAATAGGAGAATTTTAAAGAATAAACTGTACTTATTAGCTAAACTAAAAATTATGAAAATTTTATGGTAATAATATATGTGAGTCTATTTTTAGATAAAATTTGTGGATCTTAATTCGGAGTTCTGTAGCTTAAGACATAATTAATTTAGTGACTATGACTCAAGCGAACAACTTGTTATGGGTAAACAAGTAAATAGTGGTATTATGTATATATCAAAGATGTGGAATGGAGTGCAGGAGGAGGAAAAATATATGTGGATAATATGAATTTATTTTAAAATAGCTAATTTACATGTTTTAGATTCAGGGACTAAATTGAATAAAAGTGAAATTTTAAGGGTAATTTTGTTAAAATGTCAAAATGACCAAATTGCATGAAATGAAATTTTTTATTATAAATTGAATGAAATATTAATTTAGATCAAAATTGGGTGAAAATTTGAGGAAAATGGAAAATTACCAAAATGTCCCTAAATTTTGGTATTTTTGCAATTTAGCCCGGTAAGTTCGTGTAACTTGAATTATATTCTTAAATGCTTGAAATGTTTGTTATTGATGTGAATATGATTTGAATGTTCATTGTATGAAAATTGATGAAATATTGATATATTTGATTAAAAGGGGGAAGAAATCCTGGTTGAATGAAAGGAAAATTCGATGGATCTCTGAAAAGGGATTGACGGTAAAAAGGATCTAGCCCGAACGGGTGATCCTACCTGATATAGCCCTCCCAAAGAATATGTGGAAAATGGATTTAACCCGGACGAGTAATCCGAATTAGGGTCTGAATTTAGCCTGGAATGGTAATTCAGATCCAAGCTCATTAGAGTAATTGTCATTGCGAGGATTTAGCTTTGGACCGGTAATCCCATTTGTAAGGATAAGGTTAAAGGAGTGTGCACTCTGAAATGGAAATGTGCGCACATGAATATGAATTGACAGACCCGGATTTGTACACAAAAAGTGTATCTCTGAAAATCCATCGAATTTTCGAGAAATTCAACGGGATAAATATGAAAAATAATAAGGGTAATAGAAAACATGGAATTGAATTATTATTGGAAATATATTATCGAATTTAATACCCAGTTTGGATTGAACGCGGGATTGAGTACAATCGTTCTGTGCCAAAGGATGAATCGATGGATAAGACCATAACTTGGTTATGGCATTACAATTGTAAAGGATGAATTGACAGCAAATTACCCAAGTAAACTGAGGTTCAGCATTTGTTGCGGACTTTCGTGTTTACTATCTGTTTAGCTCTCTTGAGCTTAAGTTCAGCCTTCGGGCTTCTGAAAACGATGTACTCATATCCGTAAGTCGTTCTTCGATACAGAAAGAAATGGTAAAAGACTTATGTGGTTGAATTGAAAGATTTATAGATTATTATTGGTATTGATCTAAAATAAATGTAACCATTGATATTTAAATGATATAACGGTAAAGTTACAAGTGAGATAACATGAGTTTGAAATGAACTATTACCGGTATGTACTGAAATTCATGAAAATGATGGTACATGAAATATCGAAATAATGAAATGAATGATATATACCTATGAAGAAATGATAAGAGAATGATATGTATCATGACATGTAAATGTATGATTATCTTTAATATGTTGATACAAGAAAATTATGCATTATGAGTTTATATGTAATGTGTGCAAGTACGCTAACCAGTGTTGTTGCTTGATGCTTAGGCAAGTGCCAAACTATTGGTTGAATAGTAATATGATTATTTAATGGAAGCATTGAATTGATAAGTATTTGAGGGAAAATATGCTAGTGTTCATGAAAGAGTGGTATGGTTTAAATTATGCAATTTCTTATGAAATGACTTATCATGTAATCAATTCGGAAAACGCTTTAGTTAAATGCACTAGCTTGTGACTATGATTGAATGATATGTTTATGACTTGTGTGTCACGCATATGGAATAAGTGTGGAAAGTAAAGAAATGCAAATGAAAATAAAGAAATTATGTAGAGTTAAAGTTATATAAAGTCCTACTAAGCTTGGGATAATATGTAAGTGATACTGTGAATTTATTCACCTTATGAGTTGATGAATATAGCTTCATGAGTACTCTGGTATTAATATTGGATTATTCTTGATATGTATAGATTTCATATTTTAAATGAACTAATATGATTAAAGACTACACGAGCTTACTAAGCATCCATTGCTTACGTATTTTTATTTATTTATTTACCCTACAGATTATCGAAAGCTCGATTGGGTTGGAAGCTTGTCAGAGATATATCACACTATCCATTGGTTCTATCGGTAATTTTGGATGATTTGATTCTGGTTATAATGGCATGTATAAGTTAATTTGGCCAACGTTGGCTCATTAATGTTTTGATTTTGGTTGGTTTCAAATATGAATGCTAGATGAAATGAAATGTCTAAAAATTAATTTGTAAATTTTGGTAATGCTCTGTAACCCTATTCCGGTGACAGATTCGAGTTAGGGGTGTTACATAGACCCGATACATACTCATGCAATTCAATGCTTCATTTCCTTTTCATTAATTTCACAATTTCTCATGCTTACAATTCAAATCATATCACTAGAAATTTCATTTTAATTCACTTACAATTCAATATCATTAAGATCAATACTAATACGTATTTACCATTTAACTCAATGTTTATCGATTATACCATTCATTAACACATTTATGAAATTCTCAATTTTGCAATGAAAATATCATTTTAGCTTAAATAACATCAATTCAACTCACCATCCTCTTTTTTTTTTTTTGTCATTTTACACTTCAAGTATGAACTTATTATTTCATTACCTTTCCACACCCGTTTCCTATGCTTATCACACAAGACATAAACATATCATTCAACCATAGTTGCAAGCTAGTGCATTGAAACATAATTCTTTTTGGAATTAACCACATGATAAACCATTTCACTAGAGATTACATAATTTAAACCTTACCTCCCATTTCATGATCACAAGCATATTTCCATTTAGGCACTTACTATTTCAATGCATAACTTATAGATTTAACGTGGCATAATCCCGCCACAACTTGGCCAAGCCTAAGCATGTATACCAAATATGCTAGCCAAATAAACATATAACATAAGCATTATAAGCATGGATGAGCACAATATTTATTCATGTACCAAACTTACTAACACGTGTTAACTCAATACCCATTCATGACATTACTTCATTCCAAATCATATACCAAATATACCATACACACATACTATGAAACTTTATTTTCCCACATGAGCTTAAACCATGACCAATAATGCACAAATATATGCGTCATTTCTATATTATCGTTTATCAATTATAATCGAGCGTAGTACCAATTATACACAAATTATTCATATATTTCCAAATTTTCCTCCTCCTCCTCTCCATTCCACATCCTTAATGTGTATAAGACACTTAAACAACATTATCTATACTTTCACTATTTTCTTGTATGTAAATTCAAACTGTCTGTCTGAGTCAGAGTCACTAATTTATTTATATCTCAAGCTTTACCTGAAACTAAACTCACATATCTTCTTACCATAAAATTTCTAGAATTTTTTCTTAGCCAATAAGTACATTTTATTCTTTAAAGTTTCCCATGTTTCACTGCTTGACAGGTCTAACCTTTCTTCACTAAAAATTAATTATTTCATAGTACGAAATTTGGATAATGTTCTTGTTTGTTTCTTTTGAAAATAAACTCATTCAAGATTCTAAAAATATAAAGTTTATCCCATAATTATTTTTGTAAAATTTTTAATGAATTTCCAAAGTCTGAACAGGGGATTCAGAAATCATTCTAGCCCTGTCTCACTAAAATTCAAATATCTCATAATATAAAACTTGTTTGCTTGCTTTGTCTCTTTTATGTGAAAATATACTCATTCAGATTTAATTTAATATCTTATTCACTCTCTAATTTGATTTCCACCATTTTTGGTGATTTTTCAAATTCACACAACTACTGCTGTCCAAAACTGTTTTGTTGCTAAATTTACTCTTTCATAATTTCACTTACTCCATTGCATCTTAACTATGGTTTGATCAAATATCGAGCACATTTTTCATAAATTTTCACACTTATACCTGCACTCATTCATCACATAGTCATATTCAGTTACACTTAGTCGTTACATGATCTCATGTATTTTCACTTAGTAAATTTCCTAATGAACACTTCGGAATAATAACAGATACACGATGGATCAACACATAGCACCACCCTTATAGTCAATGATACTCAGTGGAATCAGCACATAGCAACCACCTTCATAATCAATAGCACCCGGTGGAATCAACACACAACAACCACCTTTATAATCAATGATACCCGGTGGAATCAGCACACAACAACCACCTTTATAATCAATGGTACCTGGTACACATAGTAGCCTGCACATAGTATTACATACGTGAATATTACTATCTCTTTCACATAGTGGCCTGCACACAGCCCGTGCCACACATGTGATAATTATTGTCACTTCATTCGTATCTTTTCTATTCCGGAGGTTCAACCGAGAAATTTCTCACTTTTCTTTTTCACTGATCAAAGTCAATTTCTCATCTTTCTTGATTTATAATAACACATTTAACTTACTTAACACTCAAATTATTCAATTTAGTACAAAAATCACACTTTGGAAAAATTACATTTTTGCCCCTATAGTTTCACAAAATTATAATTTTGCCCCTAGGCTCGTAAAATAATTTTTATTAAATTTCCTTGCCTTTTTGACCTGCCGAACCATTTTCATAACTATAGCAGTCCACAATTCTCACTTATTCACACACTTGTGACATATTTTATAACTTTTACAAATTAATCCTTTCAAGCATTTTCATCTAAAATCACTTAGTAAAGACTTTCATCACACTCCAAACATTCATATTCTTCCATAAAACATCAAAATACATGCATATCATTCATGGGTAAATTTTTAAAAACAAACCCTAGTTCAAAATAATGGTAAAAATAGGTAAATCTTGTTACGAGGATTTCAAAAATGTAAAATCCATGAAAAACGGGGCTAGAACGGACTTACAATCGAGCTTGGAAGCTTGAAAAACCCTAGCCATGGTTTCTCCATGCAATTTTCGGCCTAGGGGTTGAAGATGGACAAAAATTGGCTTTTAATTTTGTTTTTAATTCATTTTAATAACTTAAATGACCAAAATGCCCTTAATGAAAAACTTTGGAAACATGCCTAACCATGTCCATTTTTGTCCACCAACTTAACCAATGGTCTAATTACCATATAAGGACCTCCAATTTAAAATTTCATAACAATTGGAAACCTCTAACAGATAGATCTCAACTTTTGCACTTTTTACAATTTAGTCCTTTTGACTAAATTGAGTGTCCAAACGTCGAAATTTTCGAACGAAATTTTCCCAAAATAATTTTGTGAAATCGTAGACCATAAAAATATAATAAACATAAATTTTATCCTCGTCGGATTTGTGGTCCCGAAACCACTGTTCCGACTAGGCCCAAAATCGGGCTGTTACAAGTAGTAGTGTTTCTTAATTCAGGTTTTATTTTGAACTTTTCTAGTACGAATATCTATCATGCCAAACTTTCTCACATCAAACAACAAAAAATGCATAAGTTAGCTGAAGAGGGATTATTAGGCTTTATCGAAAAAGCTAATATACCTATGTGAAAGGTTTCTAGATAGAAAAATGACAAGAAAACCATTCAATAAAGGAACTCGAGTCGAATTTTCATTACAATTAATAAACACAAATATTCGTAGCCTAATGAATGTTAGGGCATGAATTGGAAGAATATACTTCATAACTTTCATAGATGACTATACATACTTTACTATTGTTTATTTTATTTCCAACAAGTTTAAAGAATTAGAATACTTCAGAAAATATGTTATGTTAGCGGAAAATCAATGAGATAAAAAATGTCAAGGCATTAAGAATCAATTGAGGACATGGATACTTGTCTGATCAATTCAAAAACTTGTGCAATGAAAAAGGGATAGATAGGTAATTAATTATTTCAAGGAATCTACAACAAAATGGTGTTGCGGAGAGAAGAAATAAAACGCTTAAAAAATGGTCAGATCTATGATGGCACAAGCAACTTGCCTATCACTTTTTGGGGTGATGTTTTATTGATAGTCGCTTATGTATTGAATCAAGTTACCTCCAAATATGTTGCATCAACTCCCTAAGGATTATAAGCTGGAAGAAAATGTAATCTTAGTAATTTAAAGCCATGAGGTTGTGCTACTTATGTCCATGAACTTACTCATCAACATGAAAAATTAAGCCTAACAAGTAAAAATAGTATATTTATAAGATATTCTGAACATTCAAAAGATTATGTGTTTATAGGTGAACAACAAAATGAAAGCGTTACTGTATTTGAGTTTCGATATGCCATATTTCTAGAAAATGATTTTCCTACAGAGGTGACACTAAACATGATTTTTTCTCTTTATAAAATAGAAGATCTTGATGATTTGATTAGTTCAAATTGGTTATTACATTTCCTTATAAATGTAACAATGTTGCCTTATTCGACTGGAACTTAACAATAGATGTTGAAATTCTTTCACAAGAATCTCATGTTAAGTGTGGTAGTCATAGACATATAGCTCGATGTTGTTTTGACATAAAGAGAGAAGTTTTCATGATTACTCCAAAAGATAAATGGATGAAAGTAATATAAGAAGAAATGGAGTCAATAAGATCAAACCATATTTGGGAATTGGTTGATCTACTAAAATGACGTAAAGCAATCGGGAACAATGAGTTCTCAAAATTAAGTGTAAATCTGATGACACAATTGAAAGACACAAGGCATGCCTTGTAGTGAAAGGTTATACCCAACAAGAGGGAATAGACTACAAAGAGACTTTCTCTCTTGTCATGAGATTTACCTCAATATGCTTACTTCTAATAGTAGTAGCAAGTTTAAATTTGGAGTTGCACCATATGGATGTGAAAACTACTTTTCTAAACAGAGAACAAGAAAAAAAAATCTTCATGGAACAACCTGTAGGTTTTGTTTACAAAAGTCAAGAGCACAAAGTGTGCAAGTTACTAAGATCAATTTACAATCTTGAGCAACCTTCTAGATAGTGGTATATAAGATTTCATCAAACAATCATTTTGTATGATTTTACCATATTGATGAAGATATTGTGTGTATGTCAAAAAGACAAGGACAAGTTTATAATCTTGTCACTTTACGTGGATGTCATACTATTGGCTAGAAACAATGAGTATATAGTTATGATAAAAGATTGGTTGTCCTCCAACCTTGAAATGGAGGACATGGGTGAAATGGGTTACATTCATAGAGTAAAGATTACTCAAGATCATTCTAAGAGGCTCATAGCTCTTTTGCAGGAATCATACACTAAGAAAATTCTCGAATGATTTAGAATGAAAAATTATAAGCTAATTGATACTCCTGTTGGAAGAGGTGAAAACCTAAGCAAAAGAATGCATTATCCACAAGAAAAAGCTCAAATGGACAAAGTTCCTTATTTTAGTGCAATAGAAAACTTTATGTATACGATGATGTGTACATGCTATGAAATTGGACTAGTAAGTAGATAGCAATCGAATAGAGGTTAACCCCATTAGAAAGCATTTAAAAGGATATTAAGGCATCTCAAAGGCATAGTGAACTACTAGCTATGCACCTAGAAAATGATTTGTATCTAATTGGAAATATAGATACGTATTGAAAAACAGATTTAATGAAAGTGAAATCTATCTCCAAACATGTTGTAATCACCATATTTTGTCGTTTAATCTTAATTTGAGGACTAAGCTCATTTTATATTTAGATTGGTACTTATTATTTAATATTAATAAAATTAGTATTATTTTCATAGGAAGATCCAATAATATAAGCATGTTATCAATTTTCTTTTCTTTCTTTATTATATTGTAAAATAATAAAATGAGAACAATTAATATAGAATTGTATATGTTTCGCCTGTTGATATATACCATATTATGTTATATTATTTTATATGTTTTATTTGTTGATATATCTAAAATATTATATTATAATACTTTTATGTGTATCATAGAATTCTACATATAGTATATTACTTATAGATATGCGTGCATGTGGAGGTTATGATAAATAAATGATGTACATGCCTGTATTTAGAAAGTGTTACGGATCTTTGCTGTTTGAATCATGTAGAAAGAACTTGAAAAGGGGATAAGGATGAGGGAGTTAATATTACTGCTTTGAAGTGGGGCAAAAGACGTGGGTGATTGGAAGTTGTAAACCTGAAAGAATGCTGGAAAACACTAAAACCTAGCGGGAAAGACAAGGAAAAAATGTATCAATTAAGCTATGGACCCACAACTTTAATTGATTATTAGAAAAAAAAAACTAAAACTTTAACTAAATTTCTAATTTTAATAGATATTATTTTAGAAATGATCGTAAAACAAGATGATGATTGAACTACATCACTTGCCTAAATTGGTGTTCATCAATTTTATGTCCCCAACTAGACGATCCAAATTGCAATACGAAGACCCACCAACAGTTACACATTGTTTGGCATAGTTGGCCATTTTGGCAGCTGATTTCACAAATTCCTCCCTCTTTTCCACCATCAATTCATTCACCATCTTCTCAACAACTTCCCTATCACACAAATCCTTCATATCTAAACCCAATCCCCACACTTTACTCACAAATCTGCTATTCAATTGTTGGTCTGCAAAGTAAGGCCAACAGATCATAGGCACTCCTTCCACCACACTCTCCAATGTTGAATTCCATCCGCTGTGTGTCAAAAATCCACCAACGGCCTCATGAGCTAACACCTCTTCTTGTGGTGCCCAACCCACTCTGTATCCTCTTTTTTTAGTCCCTTCGATAAGCTCGATCGGTATACTGACCCCTTTATCATCTCCGCCGCCATTTTCAGGCATGTTATCGGGCCTTAGAACCAATAAAAACCGTTTCCCACTATTGACAAGCCCGAACCAGAACTCGAAAACTTGCTCCCTTGACAACACTGCAACGCTGCCAAAACTTACATAAACAACGATCCTTTTGGTTGCTTATCAAGCCATGACAAGCAACTTCTATCGACTTCTCGAAAACTATTCGAGGATGGACCGGAAGATGTTTGATCTGGCTTGAAAAGTCTAGTCTTCAAGTGTAGATTGA
This sequence comes from Gossypium raimondii, assembly GCF_025698545.1. NCBI lineage: Eukaryota > Viridiplantae > Streptophyta > Magnoliopsida > Malvales > Malvaceae > Gossypium > Gossypium raimondii. The sequence goes on along the minus strand of NC_068568.1, from coordinate 39,301,108 downwards.
GAGGTCCAATTGTGTAGATTTTGGGAAACTTAGTTCGCATATGGGATAATATTGGTCCTTCTAGGTCTTCAAAGGTGTTCAATAACAGTCCGTGGGCTTCGGAATTTTTTCTTGTTTCTTGAGCCAACTGTTGGAGAATTGAATCTTTGGTGTCGCTTGCTCGGCAAAAACTTGGAAGATCTCGACATCTAAGAAAAGCTTCCATGCCTGGAACACTTGTTATTAGTCGATCCATATCTTCATTTCCTTCCACAAACACATGTAGCTTTGTCAGAGGCCTTATTTGATATCAAAAATCACATGTGTATGTGTGGAAATACAGATTTACAACATAGATATGTACTTAAAAATAAAATATTAAAATTTAAATAGTTAAATATATTATCATATGTGTAATTTCATGACAATTTATTATTTTTACATATTACTCATTAAAAGTCTAATTAATAGATTAATGACTGTTATTTGTATTAAGATTGAAATTTTAAAATTCAAAATGTATAAAAATTTAGAATGATCCAAATGAAGAAAATGAACTAAATCAACAACTTTATGAATAGTACAAGACAAATAATTGAATTTAACCAAATAGATTTAACTACTACTGTTTAAGTAAGAACTAAAATTTTCTATTTTAAAAATAAAAAATTAAAATTGACTAATTTAAAAAGTACAAAGATTATATCTATAACTTCTAGAAAGTACAAGATTAATAGCAAAATTAAATTATATATAAAACACGGTGAGGTGGATCCACACCGACTAGAAATTTTATTAAAAAAATCGACCCCTATAAATTTGAGACAAATCAAAACAGGGATATTTTCGCATCCTACTGTTAACCCAAACTCTAATTATTAGTGTAGAATTTTCATTTATCTTCGCTTACAGAAGACACTGGATTCGAACTTCAAGTTTAAGAAATAGCGTCTTATGATTGATGGATGAGTTAAGTTACTAAACTCAAACAAATTCATGGAAAAGAATAAGAAAGGAATAATACCTTTGATAGGAAGCTCCCCAGCATGGATCATATCAGGGATTGCAAAATAAGCCCAGAGACTGCAAGCACTAATGGTACGAAACTGAATGATGGGAATTCCAAGGTCATCAGCAATATCAAGTGCGAGCCCTAAGACCCCATCTCCTATAATACAATCCACTTTCGGCTTACTATTAACCAGCATTTCCTTGAAAAGTGGTTTGGTTATCAATTCCAAACCATCAAAGAGCTTCCTCACAAAATCACCGCCTACTCTGGGATGATCGTTAATATGGTCTTGAATTGGAATCCCGCATATTTGGCGAAGCGGGAAAGAATATCGGTGTGACGAAGAAGTTGTTGATGGATGAAGTGGGAGTTTAGGAAGGTGACCTTGAGGCCTGCATGTGCTAATAGCTCAGCTAGCTTCAGCATGGAGTTATGGCCTTGTGCCGGGAGAGGGAAGATTAGTACATGAGATGATGATGTGTGTGGCTGTTGTTGTTGTTCTTGCGCCATTTTCTTTTGCAAGATTTGATTTTTTACAACTTGGATTTTGCTTCTACTTGCTTTATGATTGAAATACGGCAATAGAATAGGACCATTTGGTTCGCTATACCGAGTGAGAGAGCCAATAGAAGTACGGAGGCACATGGTGAATGGGAGATATGTGACCGACAGGATAGTTGATAGTTACTAGAAGGATAACGTAGTGAAAAAAAAAAGATATTTCTTTTAAATTTTTAAAATATAAAAATTGTAAAACTTGATAAAAATCATAGAGATATAAAAATCATAACAAAATATAGAAAATAAGATAAAAATTACAAAAAAGATAATAAAATTATTTATGACTTAAACAGGGTAAAAAAATAGCCCACTTGGATGAAATTTAACAATTTCTCTCTGCTCATTATCTACTATTTGAGCTTCAATTAATTTTATTTTATTTTGATAATATACAATTAAAGTATTACTATTTACCTACCCATAGTAACAACATACCCACATCACACATTTATCTTCTTCATTAACCACTTCAACATAAAAAAAAATTAGACAAATTACAAAACATGCTATAATTTTAGAAAATATTTTTCCCTAAAAACATGGTACAATAAGAGCTTTTCGAAAACTGTTAGAGAATGCTTAGACAAATTTGAAGGAGAGAAAGCTTTCCACGTGATTATATTTACGAGCTTTGTTTCATAGTGTTAGCACTATAATTAGGGGTCAACGTTCGATCGAATCGAGTAAAAACATTTTGAGTTAATTGAGTTTACGAGTCTTACTTTATCATCCTCACTCAATTTGAAATTTTTTCAAATCTAGTCAAGTGAAATAAAATTTGAATCGAGTGAAATTTTCGAGTTAAATTAAAGAAAATAAAATATGTTAAATAAAAATATTGTTATAATATAATTAATTCTATGTTAGACAACATAAATTTGAAACCATATATATTTAAAAAATTTCAAAACAAAATAATAAAAAATAAGATACTTGAGTATGATAATTTTAAATCATTAATTAGGTAAATAAAATTATTATTTTAGAAAATTTTATATATTTTTAGAATTTTTAAAATCATTATATTTTTTTAAAGTATAAATTTTGAAATTTTTATAAATATTTTGAAATTTAAAAATTATTTTGAATTATTTTGTAATTTTTGTTGAGAGAGAGACCAATTTGCTTATTTTTAAAATTGACAAGGACCAAAAGGGGTATTTACACCAATCTGTTATTCAAATGATTCGAGTTATTCGAATTGTGAAATTCAAGTCGACTCGAGTTATTTGATTTGACTCGAATAATTCGAATAACTCGATTCGATTAACTCAAAATTTAAAAAAATCGATTTTTTGAATCGAATCGAGTTTTGCTCATCCCATGACAGGGCACCATGCAAGTAGATTTGGGAGAAATTTGAGAGTTTTGAATCATTTTCTTTGATTCGATTAAGTTTTATTGAATTCAATTTATTTTTTGTTCGTAAAATTAAAAAATATATATATTTTTCATAATTTTCTATATTTTTTGTAATTTTTTATCATTTTTATATTTTTTTTATAATTTTCTATAGTTTCTTTTAATTTTCTATAATTATTTGTTATTTTTTAGTTATTTTAATATCTCTAATTTTTTATAGTTTTTCGCAGTTTTTCTGATTTTTTATTAATTTTTATATTTATAATTTTCTAAATAATTTTTATAATGGTATGTTTTCTATTAATTTTTATATATTTTTTAAAAATTAATAAGAATGTATTTTCATGTACCACATCGCGAACATACCCTAAAAAAATAGAACCGTCACACTTTACCTATCAATCGTGTGTGGTTGTTGTTGGTTTGTTTTTGTTCTTGAGACATTTTTTTTCACAATAGAGTTTTTTCTGAAATTTTGGGCTTTGGTTCTACTCGCTTTATGATTGAAATGGAAATGTTAAAATATGTTGTTAGTTGTTGTATTTGTCTAGAATTTGAGATTTAGTCTTTCCATTTTAAAAGTTATAAATTTAATTCTTCTACATTTTAATTTAAAAATCTTAGTTTAGTCTTTATCATTATTGGTATTTTTGTCGAAATTTATCAATTTTATGTTTTTTTCTATCACATGTCATTTCATATGAGAATAACCTGATTAAAATTTTAAGTTGATAAATTTTGATGAAAAAGACTTACGATTTTAATGAATGAACTTAATTTTTAAATCAATAAAGTAGAAGGACTTAATTTTAACTTTTAAAAACAAAAGCTAAATATCAAATTCTGTACAAGTACAATGACTAATATTCTATTTTAACCAAATGGAAAAAAGTGATCCTAACGGTAATGTGGATTAGTATTTACGTAAATCGTTCTTGCACTTTTTAATTCAGAAATTATCAGTTTAATATTTATGATTTAATTTTAATTTTTGCAAACAATATTATTTTGAATTTACTTTATAATATTGTTTAATTCATTAAAATTTGAATGTTCCACAGGAATTATTGAAATTTAATAATATGTTTTGGTTTTTATGTGACTTTTCTATTAAATCATTAAGGTGACATTTTTTAGCATTATAATAAATTTAACCTTTCAATATTTATAGATTCTATTAAGTTAATCTTAATTTTAAATAATTCAAAATTTTAGCAATCAATTTTACATATTACATATTTTTCAATTTAATTTTACTTCTTAAAATTCAAAATAAAAAATAAAAAAATATTTAAAAGTTTATTTTCATAAAAATACATAATATTTTTAAAATTACATGCAAAATTATAAATAAATGAATACTCACTTTTTTCTTTTTCTAACATGAAATTATTTATTAAAATAATACTTTTATAAATAAATTATTTTTTAAAAACCCACAATAAAAACTTAAAACTTTTTTTTTTTTTAGTTTATGTTATAAAGAATAAATTTTATTATATGTCTAGTCTTGCTCCTTAATCCTCATTGCCGAGCATTGGGCACCACCTTTGCTCACTATCATTAACACCAATAACCCTTGCTCCGAACTCTTCGATTTCCTGTCCTCTATCATCACGCTATCAAACTAGGAATTGCTTGTAGAATTGCTAGTATGGCTTTCCACCTACTACGTCTTCAAGACCTTATCCTCATATATATCTTTAATCGTGTTCGCCTCAGACCTCAAACGCAATAAACTCATTCTAGGTAGCAATCTAAAGACACCAATTCTTGCCCTTTTCAACCTCAGGTTATAATTTTTAACTCACTTAAACATGATGTTATTGATGTTTAAATAATAAAAAAGGGGGGACAGTTGAACCCGCGTAAGCCTTTTTAATGTTTTTCCCCTTAAAATTTTTTATTTATAAGATTATATTTTAATAAATAAATTTCATGTAAAAATAAAAAATAGATGTTTATTTATAAATTTTTATAATTTTGTATGTTTTTTATAGAATTTTGTGTATTTTATATAAAAAAGCTTTTAAAGAAATTTTAGTTTTTAAAATTTTTAATTTTTAAGAATAAATATTAAATTGATAGTATGTATAAAGTTGAGGGCTAAATTTGTTGAATTTTTTATATTTAAAACTAAATTAATAAAATCTGTAAACATTGAAGGGAAATATCCGCTATAGGCCAATTTTTTTTAATTAGGCCATTAGGCCGTTTTTAATATTAATTAGGGAAATAGATCGATTTTAGGAGAGAAAGTAAAAGCGCGTTCAATTGGGCATGCTTTTTCTTAACGGTAAACTGCAACGGCTTTTTGACCGTTGCCGGGTCAAACAGTAAAAAATATTAATGGTCAATTTTTTGAACCTATAAATACACTCCAAATTTCAATTTTTTTCATTCACATCCTTCTCTCAACTCTCTCAAGCTTTTTATTCAAAATTTATTTATATTTTCATTTTAAAAAATAATTTTTTAATTATATCGTATTTTATTCATTTGGATTAATTTCTCGAAAATGGACGGCTCTCTAATCTGCTTCGACGACAACCATATTTTCGCCGCCCAATTAGCAATGGTAATTCGTTATTTTTAATTATGTTAAAATTTTTTTGATAAATCTAAATAATTTTTTCATGTTATAAATAGGCAAACGATCGTGTGCTGGAAGCGTTCATACATGATAAGGGGGAGCCTCTGATCCCTGAAATTCGTGGGTCCGTGCAAGAGGCTGGATTCTTTCATGCGTCTTGCATGCAAGGAGACTGCAAACTTGATCCCACATTAATCAACACATTGGTCGAAACACATACATTCCACCTTCTATGTGACGAGTGTACAATCACACTCGAGGACGTAACATTAAAGTTTGGTCTGTCGGTGGATGGGTCAGTCATCACGCAATCAGTAGTGGTTCGGGGGAAAGTGGACCTCTACATGGTAATACTAGGGAAGGTCCCGAACAGGTTCGAAGGTGGTCGGATATCGATCAACTGGTTGGAGAAAATTTTTTATAAGCTTTTCGACGACACAACGGAGGAGGTCATACAACAGTATGCCCGAGCATTCATCATGAGGTTAATCGAGGGCATTTTAATACTTGATAAAACTAGAAATTTGGTGCACGTAAGGTGGCTTCTACATCTAATGCACTTTAGTGAATGCACAAAACTAAGTTGGGGATCTGTCATGTTGTCAACGTTATACTGGGAGCTTTGTTGGGCAACGCAACCGGATAAGATGACAATCAGTGGTTGCCTGCTGTTGCTGCAGCCGTGGGCCTGGTGACGAATACCGTTTCTATGTCTCAGAGTGACTGACCCATACACGTTCTTGTTGGTGACGAGGTAAACATCATTTATCAATAAATCATAGTTTATGTAGTAAATGTTTTTGTTTATTATATGTTTCGCCTAATATATCGCTTGTACAGGTGGAATCATGGGCCGAGTTACGTAGGACTGCCCAACAAATTGGAAGAAGTTAGGTTGCTGTTAGATCAATGCTTGAAAACCAAGGTTAATTTCCTATTCTTTTCAAACCTATATTAATTACGCAATGATTCATTAAAAAAATTCGTACATAATGATATTTACAATTTATGCTTTTCAGTTTGAATGGATGTCGTATGTCGACCCTGAGATCATATCTCTCCTACTAAAAATGTTAGACAATCGAGAGATGTGAGACGCGAAGGTGCCGTTGATAGTGTATGCGATGATGGAAATGCACGAATCAGATCAATTTTTATGACAGTTCGGGTATAGGCAAAGAATTCCCACGCCACCACGAGACTTGAAAAACTGCACAAGATGGACATGCGAGGGAAGAACGATGAGGACTGGGCAAAAAAGCACAATGAGCACATCCAAGCTTGGGATCGTATTATGGAATCCATATCACCCGCGAACCATTTTTCTCAGCAAACACGACGACAACTGATGAGTACTTGACATGGTTCAAAGTTGTCGGTAAACCGTATTTACTACCACAGGAGATAGGAGTGGGAAATTTGGCTAAAGAGGAAATGTTGAGCACCACAACAGCGTAGACGGGGATGCGGTTACACGATGAGTTTGTCATCAGCTCCAGAAGAAAACGCGTCGCCTGTGGCTATGCAATATCCAGGTTAGTTCGCTCAATTTATTCCTATTCAATTTACTAACCCCATGTATTTTTCACAAGTACCATCGTACTACGAACCACCGCCGCACGTGGCCGATTCTTTTGTTCCCGTAGGTTTATATTTCGAGGCACCGATGTCCCTCGCGTACTACACCCCTATGCCGATATCGGTGCTGAACCCCATATCAGGATAGATGCCAATGTATGCACCACCAACAACGACGATATCGATGCAGACATCCATGCAGTAGTCGATGTCGATCCCTGGATCGATGTCGATGTACTCGGGATTTGGGTACCTTATGGTTACATGCCTATAGTGATCTAAACACCACGTGCATCACTGTTTTAACGGGGTGGCTCATCGTCACAACCACCAGATGTAGGAGTGACAGACTTGGACGACACAGTAATCCACTACGGAGAAATATGATGACGTTGTCGATCCCGAAGAAACAATTGCCCAAGGGGCCATGCTAGGTACATATGCAAGCGATGATGACAACGATGGGGAAGTCTATAGGTCCACACCTTCAATTGTACATTAGGTTCCACGTAAAAATCTTCCACACAACCGTAGTCTACTGCCTTGCGGCACACATTCTCCTCGACGGTACGATTGAGTGTATTTTTTGTTATAAATACTGTGATGTAAATATAAATATGTCATAAATAAAAAAACAATTAATTATTACAAAACAATCATCATAGGTTGTGTACATTATTAATTATTATAATTAGTATAAAGTCTTTATTTGAACAATACATTTGTCTTTCCATGAGTTATGTGCAAGTTAACAATAAATAAAAAATTGAACCAAAGGGAATACGCAAAGCACACGCTAATAAATATGAAATTTGGTAGAAAGTAATGTCATCGACGTTGGGGCCCCAACGTATCCTTGTACAGAGAAAATCGTGTCTTTATATGCCCTGGGTTTCTATAATACCTACATAATTTCTGTTGACCGTGTATCTCCCAAATAACCATAATTTTCCTTATTCGGGTGGTATTCGGGCAACCTTTCGGGACATGAAACAGGTCCTTGTTTGGCACCAACTCAAACGACGTGCTGGACACAGGCGACCACATACTCTCATCTGGGATGGGTGGGAATTCAGGACTCCACATACTGTGAATGTGTCGTAGTCGATAAACGTCATTGATGTAAGGTGCGTACTCAATTCGTATGTTCTCACATGCGGTAATTGCATATGCGCATGGGAACCGAAGTGCTTGGAATCTCCTATAATCGTAGGTCTCTTCCGTTAGGCTCACATGATAGGATGCACCTAACATTTCTTAGCCAGGCCTAACGTGCTCCGTGACTCAAAAATCGAGGTTTCGATGCGAGTGACACACTAAATACATAGTGTTCACTCTCATTGTACTTCGTCGAATCTTTTTCATCACGTCATTGAAGAATGAACCATCACCCGCAAATGACTAGTCGAAAGTATGTCTCTTTGACAACCAATGTTACTGGAAAATTACGTGCCCCCTTCAGTATGGAATTGATGCATTCAGCCAAGTTTGACGTCATGTGTCCATATCATAGACCCCCGTCGTACGACTACGTCCACTATTTGAATGATATATTCGATACATACGCTACACCGTAGGTGTTAATGATGCTCAAGTTGTTTAACATTTGATGATATCGGTGTTCGACGAGCTTGTAACCTATCGAGAAATAGCTACCAGTTCGTGCAATGAAATAACCCGGTATAAATATTCGATATGCAGTGAATACATAGTTCAAACTACAAACCAATATCAATGACTAGATCTCGCTCAGTTGCTAAATGATATTTTTTGCGGTAGTTGGATCGCATATGTCATATGCAGTACTGATGGTGAGTGCAATCCCAAAGGGATCCGTGACGATCAATCATCGAGAGAATTTTGAGTCCCTGTTCGATATGACACATGTCGGGTTACGGGAAAACACGACGGTGCAATGGACTCACGAAAAAATCCCAATCATCTGTCATTTCTTCGAGAGTTATTTTGAACGCTATAGTCAGAATCTTCTGATTATAGTCCTAAGCAATGGCAAGTAATAGGTGCTACTGATACCTTCCGTACAACCAGGTGTTGTCAATTTGGATCATAGGCTTACAATGTTGAAATGCCTCTCTGCATTGCTCGAAGGTCCAAAAAAACTGGTGGAATAGTTTTTTCCCAGGGACCAACTGGTCGTTGTAGTACCCTGGGTGTGTTTCGAGATCGATTACGAAACCTGGTACGTACCGATCCAATACCTAACACCATTGCCATAAATAGTTATACGAATCCTGCCACCCGTGATGCAACTTCTCTATAGCCTTCTATTTTGCAACCTATACTTTGTAGTATGTTAGAGTGTACTAGTACTGACTACGTATATCCGCAATCAGTACCAACATTTCAATCCGAGGATTGGTTTTCACTATCGATAGAATAATGTTAGCAATGATGTCTGAGTCTAGCATTGGATGGTCTTGACTTGCACCCATCGCAATACAGGTATGGGGACCAGGATATTTCTTTATCGTCCACATCCTGGTTTTCTTCCAATAAGACACCATGATTTTCAACTTACACCTTTCATCCTTTGTGGTGCACTTTACTCCGAATTTCTCGAAACGAGACTTCGTAACGCAGTAGTTCACGCAGTTCTTAATGTTGTACTACTTAAGTGTAGCAAGAAAAACATCTTTGTTGGGGTATTCCATTTCAATTCCAATACTCGTATACCATGATACACGCTTGCATGAACAAGTCTTCTATGCCAAAGCCGTGAAAACTGTAAACCATCCTCAACCGATAGGTCGATGTTCGTCATGTGGGGCAAAGTTTCATATGTCCTGAATCTCGTATCTGGATCCTAAGCATTGTTCGAGGCGTCATCATCAGACTTGCAAGGTTACAGTTTCATTGTAACCGGATCTGGTTTGGAAAATAGTGCCACTTCTGAACCATCTAGACCGCACTGTCGGATTGGCTAAAGTTTTGACTCCTCCCCCTTGTTTCCATTCGAAGCCTCTTCTTCCTCACTTGCATCTCATTCCTCATCCGCGCCTTCATTGTCACCTTCAACCACGATGTTGGATGTACCCTTGCCGCCCACTGTCGAAAGGAGTAGGTCATCGTTCTCCTATAGCCTATGTACCCACCATAATATTCAATAGGTTAATGACCGGTGTATGTCAATGATCCCCCGGTATAAGAAATTCGTTAGAGAAAGCTCCTTCAGATGGGGGTGCTTTCCTGCCATGTCAGCAGGATAGCACCCCTAGATGGGAGAGCTTTCTCTAACAAGCTTCCTATTCCCCAAGGAGAAAAGTCTAACGCTTAGAATAATTCAGATGTTTTAAACACATTTAGAATATGTTCTAATGCATTTTCAAGGTTTTTCTTTACAAATAGACCTTTCTCTACGGCTATAAAATAACTCATACACATCAAGTTTCATCATCCCTTAATTATAAAATTTCTCCCAAATCCTCTCCATTTCTCCACTATAAATAATTTCTCGGTCTTAAAAATTTCGGTCGCTAACAATATTTGGTTTTGTTCAAGGTATTCTTTATTTGTTGGTGATGCAATATCACCCCGAGCCGCACACTTTTCATATATCATGCCAAGATTGGATCATTACCTTTGAAGCCTATCCTAGGTAAGTCGGTTATGGGGTGATTTTGCTTTCTACAATCAAGGGTGAAAGTCGATGTGGAGGTCTCAATCGACGACTGTTATGCAGTAATGGATCGGGGTATAACAATGGAGCTCATTGACGGTGGTTACGCGACCACAACCTATTAATAACTACAACTATTGTCACGTTGATCTGAGTTTGACCTCTACTGTAATACCCCCTACCCATATTCGTCGCCAAAATAGAGTATGAGGCATTACCAGATTTTATCGAATAAATATGTTTTTTTTAAATTCAATATAACCCCTTTATAAATCTCTAATCTTCCCTGCAAATTTTAAACCGAGACCAATCCGACACAACCAATCCATTTCAATATATTTTCAAGATAGATTTATCGTATTCATAAGATAATCTCATCACATACCAAAACTAAAATTTGTTAGCCATACCAATGGCTAACTATACATTCATTTCACATTAACATCTACTTTACTAGCTTATACATGCCATTGATTTCCAAAATAAAGTTTCTTTATATATCGAGATCTTGAGGTTGATAGTGTGATCCGTCTCCGACCAAATCCGACCTCTGAGCTCTTAACACTACAAAATAGGGGAAAAGGAAATAGGGTAAGCACATTGTGCTTAGTAAGCTCACGTAAAAAGAATTATACTTACCTAATATTTTCAATACAATGCAATAACATTCATACATCCGTTCAATACATTATTCCCCTATCATGCACAAAATCAACATTCAAATTAGCCCAATAATTTCCATGTATCAATAATATATCGTGATTGATGAGCTCATCAATTCCATGATTTCCATTTCCTTGTTATTTTTCCATATTTATCCCGTTGAATTTCTCAGAATTTCGATGGATTTTCAGAGGTACACTTTAGTGTACAAATCCTGGTCCGTCAATTCATATTCATGTGCGCACATTTCCATTTCAGATAGCACACTCCCGCGAACCTCATCCTTACAGTGGGATTACCAGTCCAGGCTAAACCCCCTGTAATATAAACTCATAGAGTATTGTCAGGATTACCAATCCAGGCTAAATCCCCTGTAATGACAACTACTCTAATGAGCTTGGATCTGAATTACCAGTCCAGGCTAAATTCGGACCCTAATTCGGATTACCTGTTCGGGATAAATCCATTTTCCACATATTCTTCGGGAGGGCTATATCAGGATAGGATCACCCGCCCGGGCTAGATCCTTTTTACCGTCAATTCCTTTTCAGAGATCCATCGAATTTTCCTTCCGTTCAACCGGGATTTATTTTCTCTTTTCATCAAGAAAATCAATAGTTCATCAATTATCATACAATAAACATCCAAATCATATTCACATCAATAATAAACATTTCAAGCATTTAAGAATATAATTCAAGTTACACGAACTTACCTCGACACTTGTTCGTAAACAAAATCTACTAATCCCGAACTTTTTCTTTTCCTCGATCTAGCTTCATATTTGAATTTTTTGGATCTAAATAATAAATTTAATCATTAATCTAATACATTTCATGTTTATATGTAACATTCTCTATAATTCCATTATTATTTATAGTGCATTCAAAGTTGTCTCACTGCGTCACAGTCACTAAATTATTTATATCTTGAGCTACAGAACTCCAAGTTAAGATCTGTTAATTTTCCCTGAAACTAGACTCACATATCTTATTACAATAAAATTTTCAGAATTTTTGGTTTGGCTAATAAGTACAGTTTATTCTTTAAATTTTCCCCTGTTTCACTATTCGACAGTTCCGACCTCTCTTCACTAAAAATTAATTATCTCATTGTACAGAATTTAGATGATGTTTCCATTTATTTATTCTGAAAATATACTCATTAAGGATTCTAACCATATAAATTATAACTCATAATAATTTTTGTACAAATTTTAATGATTTTCCAAAGTCAGAATAGGGAACCCAAATTCATTCTGACCTTATCTCACAAAATCTATTATATCACATGATTTACAATTCTATTTCTTACACCGTTTCATTTATAAGAAACTAGACTCAATAATATTTAATTTCATATTTTATTCATCCTCTAATTCGATCTCTACAATTTTTGGTTATTTTTCAAAGTTAGACTACTGCTGCTGTCCAAAACTGTTTTAGTGCATAATGTTAATTACCATTCTTTCCTTAAGCTTTCAATAAATGATAATTCCATCCCTGCTCAATTAACCTCTCAATTGAGCTGATTTTTCTCAACCAACACTTTATTCTATCACTTTAAACTACTTTATAACCTTTGGAAATCATAATTTTAGCACTAGACTTTAATTCCAAACTTTTTCACAATTAAGTCCTACAAACCAATTTCTATTGAAATTACCTAATAAAATCATCTCATAAACAAATTAAAGCTTCAATTTCATCCTATTTCATCATAAAATTCCAGCACATATTCATAGCAACTTTCAAATTCATTCATAAAATAAAAAACTAATGAATTTAGTAATAGGACCTAGTTGTAAAAGTCTTAGAAACACAAAAATTACAATAAAAAGGCAAGGATTAACTCACTCGGTGCAAAAATTATGAAAAACCAGCTTGAAGAAACCCTTAGGACATTTTTTGGCTGATGAGAATGCAAAAAAATAAAGAGAATTCTAGATATTCCACTTTAGTCCTAACTTTTAAAGTAAATTTTGCAATATTCAAATTTTACCCTTAATTCTTCAATTCTCCTGATTTTTCTCAGCGTATGCCACCCAAAATATCTCTTTTTGGGGTTTTTTGCAATTTATGTCCCTCATCATTTAACAATTGAGCTATTTAATCCTTCTAATAACTTTTACACCTTTTTCAATTTAGTTCTTTTCACTTAATTGACTACCCAAACATTAAAATTTTCTAACGAAATTTTGTTACCATAGTACTAACACTTCATAAATATTTATAAAAATATTTTTGACTCGATTTTACGAGAATTGAGGTCTCGATACCTTATTTTTACCCAATTTCTTCAATAATTTCTTTTCTAACTAACCACTAAATCGGTAAAATTTTTCTATCGATATTTTCATACGATTTTCCTATCATACCAATATTCATGCAAAAATATTAAAATAAATTTCTCTTTAAATCGGATTTGTGGTTAGGAAACCACTATTCCGATAACCTTGAATTTGGGCCATTACAACTCTCTCCCCTTTAGGATTTTCGTCCTCGAAAATCTTACCAGTAAAGAGGTTCGGGTATTTTTTCCTCATTGCGTCCTCCGGTTCCCTTGTTGCTTCCTCAACCCCGTGCTTTTTCCATAATACTTTCACCAAATTTATCTTTTTATTTGTAAGCTCATTTGTTTCTCGTGCCAATATCTTGACTGGTTCTTCATTGTAAGTCATATCCGGCAGAATCTCCACTTCTATCGGAGAAATAACATTTAAAACATTATGAATTCTATCGAGTTCCGGTGGCATAGACACATTTAAAACATTATGAATTCTATCGAGTTCCGGTGGCAATGCCAATCGATAAGCGACAGGTCCAATTCTTTCTATGATTTCATATGGCCCGATAAATCTTGAACTCAATTTACCCTTTCGACCAAATCGGAGAACTTTCTTCCAAGGAGAAACTTTTAAGAATACCTTATCACCCACCTGAAATTCAATCTCTTTTCGTTTAAGATCAGCATACGACTTCTGACGATCGGAAGCTGCTTTTAGACTATCTCGAATCACCTTGACTTTTTCTTCTGTTTCCCGGATCAAATCAACCCGTTGTATCTTCTTTTCACTGAGCTCTGTCCAATATAAGGGTGTTCTACATTTTCTACCATACAAAGCTTCATACGGAGCCATTTTAATACTGGACTGATAACTGTTATTATAAGCAAATTCAATCAAAGGTAGATACCTCTCCCAATTACCTTCAAACTCTAATATACAACATCGGAGCATATCTTCCAATACCTGAATTACACGCTCAGATTGGCCATCTGTCTGAGGATGAAATGCAGTGCTGAAATACAACTGAGTACCCAAGGCTTCTTGCAATTTATCCTAGAAACGAGATGTAAATCGGGGATCTCTATCTGATATAATGGAGATTGGCACTCCATGTAGCCTAACAATCTCAGATATATACAGTTCAGCCAATTTATCTAGAGAATAATCCATACGTACAGGGATAAAATGTGTTGATTTTGTTAATCGATCAACGATCACCCAAATGGCATCTTTCTTTTTCGGTGACAATGGTAATCCCGACACAAAATCCATAGTAATTCTTTCCCATTTCCATTCCGGTATAGTAATTGGCTGGAGCAATCCCGAAGGTACCTGATGTTCAGCTTTGACCTGTTGACATATCAGACATCTTAATACAAACTCAGAAATATCACGTTTCATACCTGGCCACCAGTACATCTTCTTCAAATCATTATACATTTATTACCTCCCGGATGTACGGACATAATACCACTGTGTGCCTCATGTAAAATCTGAATTCTTCGGTACACATACTCTGTCTCTAAAAAATAAACAATCATCAGCTCTAATCTGAAATTCTGACTCATTACTTGACTCACATTGTACCCGTTTAGCCTGTAGCTTCTCATCATTTTTCTGAGCTTCATATATTTTTTGTAGAAATGTCAGTTTAACTCTCAACTCGGCTACGACTGAACCATCATCAACCAAAGACAATCAGGCATTCATAGCTCGTAAAGCAAATAGAGATTATCGACTCAGAGCATCAGCTACAACATTAGCCTTACCTGGATGGTAATTAATAACCAAATCATAGTCTTTTATCAGTTCAAGCCACTTGCGTTGTCTTAAATTCAAATCTTTTTGTGTCATCAAATATTTCAAGCTTTTATGATCAGTATAAATACGACATTTTTCACCATACAAATAATGCCGCCATATTTTTAATGCAAATACAATAGCAGCTAATTCAAGATCATGCACCGGGTAATTTCTTTCATTTGTCTTAAGTTGTCTCGAAGCATAAGCTATAACTTTACCTTCTTGCATCAAGACACAACCTAATGTGAATGATATGCCCTATATTACTATTAATTTGAATACATGAAAAACATGATTTTGCTACTAATTTTTCATGTGTTAGTACATTAAATGCTACCATATGTGGTTTGTATTAAATTTTCTACATTGCGTTGCATGGGATGGGATGATATAATCGGAGGAAGTATTGACAATATATCTACATTTAGTTTTGTTATGTACCCACAGCCATAGGCATATTCCATCTGCAATGGTCTTGTTGTGTACCCACAACTATAGCAGATTCCACCTACGACATTTTGCTATGCATTCACAACCCTTTGATAGCTATTATCTGTAATATATTGCTGTGTACCCACAACCATATCCAGATTCCATCTGCGGCATTTTTTGTGTGTCTACAACCATTAGTAGTAAAACTACAAACTATTGGTAGTTAATCCACAATCTAGTGTGTTTGTGGTCAGAGTTCCCCAAAAATCCCATTGTGGTGTGTAGTAGTGGGGTAGGATCTTTTTTGTTAAAGACTCGAAATTGTATGACATCTTTTGAATAATGTGCATATAAATCTGGAAATTATGTTATGACACATGTATGCATGACAATATGTATATATATATGTATTTTGTGGGCAAAATCTGAATTTTTGGTTGTTTTGATATCTGCTATTGTGAGTTTCAATATATGCTAATAATGGTTGCATTAAAGAAAAAATGATGCTCTGAACTGATATCTGATTATGAATATTTTATTCAATATTATTTAATATGTCTTGCCAAGCGTTTGCATTGCTTTCCTTATGATGGAACTTACATTGAGTGTTATAACTCACTCCCTTTAAATTTTTATCCTTATAGATAACCCACTAAGTTAGGACATGGGCTCCACATTTGGCCGGTCTCGGATCGAATTTGTTAAAATATTTCTAGACATTTTATATTTTATTATTCAGAGATTGTATTATCATTTTATTTTGAACTGTGGCATGAGACTTAGGATTTGAGTTTGTTTTTACTTTGCATGACATTTAATTAAAATTTTTAGGACATCATGTTATGATTATTAATTAGTATCATGAACCCCGATTTTTATTAAAAACAACTAGATATTACTTTCCACTTCTAAATTATAACTAAATTTTAGGGAATAATAAATTGGTATTTAACTAGGTTTTCTATGAAATTAAACAAATGTTTAAAAATGACTGATTTCAAAACTCTGATAGCTTACTTAGTCACTTCTGATACAACTCTCAAGGCCCAATTTCAAGCCCATGGATGTGATGGTCGTACACTACCTTAAGGCCCAACAACAAGGTCAAAGGTCAAGCAAATCAAACTAAGGTTTGATCAAATCCAGTATGCGAGGATGAATCTTTTCTAGGTAACGAGGAATGATAAATGCACGGAATGAGTGAAATGTATTAATGTCAATTTTCAAGCTGAAAAGATTAGTCAACTTGTGACAAATATTTGGATAGGATACAGACATTTCTAGATTAAGATGTCTTCATATAATTCGAATATCTATCTCTTAGCTTCGAAACACATTTTAAATCACTTGATTTTGAGTTCGTGAGCTCAAGTTATGACAGTTTTAATAAAGACTACGCGAGTAGAATTTCTTGACGTGATTATTACGAAAATTACGAGTTTCAGGCTTTTAATTCGAGTTTAAATCATATTGGGTTCGAGTTTTAAGCTTAATTTTTATTATATATGAGCCCAATATTGTATTTATCAGCTCTTATTATTTTATTATTTAAAATTTTTTATAATTATTAAGTATTTTAAGTTATTTAGGAGTTTTATGTCAACAAGAAAGTCTAGTTTAAAACTACTTCTTATTTATGTTAATTAGAGTTCTAGTATACTTAAGAGTTTTATTTAGATTTATTTAGCTAGCCTATATAAATACCTTTACATTGTACACAAGAGAATTAATTGATTATTATTCAACTTCTCTTTCGAGTTAATAAATTCTCTTTGAGCTTTCTTTTTAAGAATTTTTCTTGAGTTTTCTTTTAGAATAGTTTTAACAATCTTTTCAGATTATGGAGATCATCTTTAAACTTTTCTTGCCAAGTTTTCTTTTTTGGAGGGGAAATTAGAGCCACTTGAAGGGGGTTGTGAATTCTTCTTGTTTCCAAGGCTCATTAGGACTTTTACATGCCACGTTCTATCTTTTCCATCTATCTTCTTTATTTTCTTCTTTATTGTTTAATCTTTGATTTATTATTCTATTTTATTTATCTTAGTTATTTATTTTAATTATTTTATTTGACTTGGATTCGATTGCATTTCAAGTTGTGTCAAAATCCAAGTTTCTTTCCCAACGTCTAGAGCCCTAAGACAAATTCGTGGCTTGGACAAACTTAATGATCCTCTCCCGCACTTTTTGTATTCATCCGTATCAACTTCGATGGGTAATGTAATCTTTTGAATTCAGGTCTAGCGTCTAAGCCAGGTTGGGGACGTTACACCACCTTAACGGTCAAAAAACCTCAACGGCTTCCCCAACCCCAACGGCTATTTCAATTGATATGGCATGAAAACCTGTCTAGTTGGACGAGCTTTCAGTGCATTTTTCTGACAGTGCTCTAAAAACGTGTCCTACGTGGAGCATTTTCTCACTACCACTTTCAACTCCTACAATTTTCTACTCACCCATCAAATATCCTGAGATAATATTTTCAGAAAAAATCTGATTGACCTTAACTTGTTGTAAGCTACGAGTGATGAAAACTTAGTTCCATTTAAAAAAAACCAAAAAAATTACAAACTAAGAGTTAATTGAATCAGATAGTTCAAGTTTCAATTTTGAATCGAATTAAATTTTAAAATTCGAATAATTCAAATTCGACGATTGGTGTAAACATGATTATTGTAAATATTGAATTAAATATTATTAACTTTACAACTCAAAAATTATAAGAAGTCTAAAGAATATATAAAAATATATAAAAATATAAAAAACCCCAAACTCTAAAATACTAAAACCTACCAAACCCTAACACTAATCTTACTTTAACAAAAAAACAAAACCCTAACCTTACCAAATGGAAAAACACTTCTAGTTGGAAGCATTTTTGTGTTTTTGGCCTAATCCCATAATTTTTCTAAAAGTCAGCCTAATCTGGTAATTTTTTTAAAAAATAGGGTTTATGAGAACTTTACTCCTTCCTTGCCCATTAGGATTTTTAGTCAATTTCCCAACGATAGTGGATGTACCTCACTTTTGGAACATTAGAATTGATGTTCAACGACGATGGGACTTCACAGCAGCCAAATTCTTTGGACATGAATTCTGGGGTATGTAAAAATATGATAATTTCCTTATTTTTAATTCTTTACTTCTTTTTGGTGCAATAGTGTTTAAATAGGACTTCTTAAAATTGGGTTTTGGAGTCGATAGTTTGTCAAATTTTGGTCAAAATTGTGAAATTATTTGTTTTTTTTTTTTTTGGAGTTAAGGTTTAGGTCTAGGTTAGTTTTGTCAAAATATGGGGTTTGGGTGTTCAATCTCAAGCAAATGATATAGCTGAAAAATAATATGTTTCTAAAGGAAGGTGGTTTACACATAAAGACCAAATGAGGCATGGAAAGTAAAAGAAAGAAAATAGATAAGTCATTCAATTTTTGTTTAGTTGCTTAAAATTAACAAGGAATTAAGTAACTTTTGAGTTTTTTTTTGGACAATTGACCAACGAAATGGTGAAATTATTAATATTTACTGTTGGAATCTAGTGTATTTATGTACTTGTAATTTTTTCGAAAAAATTGGTTTAATAAAAACCCATCAGTATAATTAATCTCTTTTGTATAATGTCCCCAACGGTTTTTACACGTAAAGCAAAATTAAAAGCATTTATTGGCTAATTGATTTTCTAACATTTAAACTAATATTAAGCAGCATTATGTGGTCAAATCGTAATGTAGAAAAAGAACGTATATTAGTAGATAATCTTATCACGTCCTTAGTCTAATTGGAATTGTGTAAATCGATTGAAAGACTAATATGTCGTCCATCAAGTTCAATTGGGAAATACATTGTCTTGGGTATAAGAGCAGATGACTCTCAAAACATAGAGTTATAGATATGACTAATTGGATTGACAATACATTGGAAAGGACACAAGTAGAGCAAATATTAGATCTATTTATATATTTATTTACTTTTAACATTTATAGTGTGACATACCTTAATTCTAAGTGGTAATGGACTATGTATGCGTGACTCGTATACTTTGATGTAAATGAAAGCTTAAGTTCAAATATATAAGAAACCAAAAGTTGGTACACTGGATATACGACTTCCACATGGTGTAGCATCATTCCATAATAGTGGAATTCAAAGCCCAATGAAGGGTAAATGATATCCTCTTATTGACTTTACATGATAGATGGCAAGTAACACGACCATGGGTTATTTTTCCTAAAGATAAATGGTTTAATTTCTATTTATTATAATTGACTTTTCATGAAAGAAGATGTAATAGTTACAATGAGAAAAAATATGATCATATTGGGATAACAAATTTATCTCAAAGAGATTAAGAATATCTTATGAGGATAACACACTTATGGCAAGATCATTGGATGAACATTCAATGAATGACTTTCATAATGGTATAATAAGGGAGAGTTCAATCATGATACTTTAGTGGAATGATTCCATGATTAAATAATGATGTAATTAGTAGGTGAAGAGTGTAACACCCCTTAACCCAACCCGCTACCTAAATCGAGGTCTCGAGATGCCATATTATTCTTTTAACTATCAGATATATTTTAAGTCAAATAAATGACATACACCGGTAAAACAAAGTTTCGATTAATTCATTTCATTAAATAATTACGCTTATACTTGAATTATAAAATTTTTGTCCCCAAAATTTTTTGAAAACATTTTCTACAAAAATTAAGGTCAAGGTATTGATACTCTGGCTCGAAGTATAGATACCTCTGATGTGGTACTGATACCAAATTTAGCTTCGAAGTTTCAAAAAAATCAAATGAAAAAATCAAAGTATCGATACCCTTAGTTAAGTATTGACACTTTTAATAAAGTATCGATACTTTATCAGGGTATTGGTACCATTTTTAGTTTTGAAGTTTGGAAAAATCTAAACAAAATTCAGCATGTATTGATACCCTATACAATGTATCGATACTCTCCTCTTAGTATCGATACTCAGCCCTAATATCGATACCAAAATCAGGTTCTACATTTCCAAAATTCGAAAAAATTTCCCAAGTACTGATACCTTACCAATGGTATCGATACTTTATCATAATTTCCTGTACTTTTAAATTTCTTCACTTTTGTCTCCTGTTCAAATCACAAGTATATCAATCCAATACACAATTCAATCATATAAACTTTCAATTCCAATTCAGTAATCAATTAACTCATTATGATATCTTCTAATTATAGAAATGTTTATTTTATTAACTTGAGTATTCATAATTTACAACTAAGTCGGATAATACATTTCATTTGAACCGACTATACCTATGTACATGCCATATCTAAAACCAAAATGTCAAGCCTTACTCTCTTTCAAGCTAGAAGATGTAATGAGATGAACATTTGTCAATCACTGTCCTAACTCGTCAAAACTAGCTTTTAACCTACGCGTTGAAAATAAATGCATTAATCCTATGACGACTTAGTAAGTACGACAAGAATTTAAATCTTATTTCTAAAATATTATAATATTAACTACAAGCACATGAATAAGTTTACTTCATTTTACATAATAGTCCCAATAAACCTTTTTTCATCAACTTATAGCTTTTAAACCACTTACCCTATTCATTATTATCCATCCTTACTAGATATTTCGTTCCTCTTTCTTAGCTCATTGTAGACTAAACAGAACACTTAGGATATTCAGAACAGATACAGAGGGCACCGAAGTGGATTAACAGAATAGAACAACACCAATGTGCTTATCAGAATAGAGCAACACCGAAGTGCTTATCAAAACAGAGAGCTCATTAAATTTCCTTAATGGAAAGCTATCAATATCCCAATAGTTCTTATCTCGCCTACATGGGCTTTAACAAAACCAATTCAACTTTTCACATCTTATAATTTAGTCTTTGAGGTCATAAATTTTAAAGAACATATAGTTTTAGTACACATTTCACATTCACAATATATATACTTTAACACATACTTCATTTATTTTTCTTTTTATCTTCATTTATTTCCTTATTATATATTTTATTTTATTTACAATTTAGTTTTCTCTATTATAACAATATATTTATAACTAATTAACTAAATTACATACTTTATAATTTAAATCTAAAAGAAATAAGATATAATCCTTGAAGTACTTACAACCAAGGCTTGAATGGAGTATTTTCTTCTCTTTTTACTACTTGGCTACTCATTTTCCTTTGTCTTCAATTAGGTATTCTCTTTTCTTCTCTTTTATTCATTTTCATATCAAAACACATAACATCTACTTGTAAAAATCATAATCAAATAACATATTTATGCTTATCTAATTAACGAACAAGAACTTCATGGAAAATTTATCATTTATTACCTTAATTTCTTGAATTCACTATCTAGTCTTTATTTTCTCTCACTTTCAAGACAAAATATTGGTTCTCTTTTCATAAAAATAAGGTGACTACTAGGTTCCTCTATTGATTTTGTTAAGAAAACATGAAAGAAATGTAAGAAATTGTGATATATATTGAATGGGTGACAGGATCGTAAGTTTATCCAAGTCGTGGATTTGATTTAGGAATTTAGAAGATCAAAAAGAAACTTGGATTTTAACACAACTTGAAATGAAAACAAATATAAGTCAAAACCAAGATTTAAATTAAAGGAAACAATTAATGTAACAGCCCGCCCAACAAAGTCTCGGTGTTTGATTATTGTTTATAGTGTTTTGGTGAATTAAGAGTAGAAATGAGTAAGTAAATTTTTTTGTTTTGATTAAGTATAGAATTCTTTGCATGTGCTACTTGGCAAACTCTAGCTTGGCAAAGATCTGTGGTTTGGTAGACTCTTTAGTTAAGTGTATGTCACCTAGATGCTTTGGTAAACTCACTTGGTTTATTGTTGAATAGATTTGTTTACTATTTTAGTAAGGTAATTTAGTTAGATAAATTGAGACTTAGTTAGAATGAAACTAAGCTACTGTATTTGAAAAGACTTAAATTATGATAATTGTACTTAATCATGAGAATAAAGAGTGTTAATAGAATTATCTGATTTTTCCTCTAAACCTTGTCTCTGTGCTTAAGTATATAAGGGTAGCAATGCCTTCATAAAAAATCTTTGTGTTTTCTTTGTATTCATCTTCCTCCTTGATCTTCTTAGTATTTTTTTGAAAACTAAAGTCCAAAAAACTTGTCTAAAGTTGGGTTCACTGTAGTCAGCCAACTTATACATTTGCCATACCTCTCTAGTAATCACTGATGAACCCTAGGTTATTATTAAGTTTATTTACGTGTTTTTTACTCTACATGCATAAGTGTCAAACTAGTGTGTAAGGAAAGAAACTTCCTGGTTCTGGGCTAAGTGTTAATGTTTCGTGCATGCATGTTTAGATTTGATGAAGTAGTAATATGATATGTTTAAATAATCTTATTTTTTATCTCAAGACACTACTAAAGGTCCAAGTGACAAAAGCGAATGACCTACTATTTAGACTTTGTTATTTTTCTAGTGAGTTCCTTCTTACTTCCATGTGATGTAATTACCTTTACTTTATAATATTGTAAGATAAGTATCCTTACTTTGTAAATGATGATCAGTGTATGAGTGTGTGAATAATGGTTGTCTGTCCAGAGCCACTAGTCCAAGTTCTGTATGTCTGGGATAAGAAGTATGAGTCATTTTCATGTTAAGCCAATACCATCTACTTCTGATATGAATGATATTATATGAACTGATATACAAAAATAAAGTTAAAGGAAATATATTATGTAGCCTCTGGTAAGGTAGATATATATTGCAAACCGGATTGACATAACACAATTAAACATGCTACTGAATGAATCTTAAATGGAGAGCTATAATGAGAGAATGTATATAAATGAAACAGAAACATCTTATATGAATCTGAATCTGAATCTGAATTCTAGGTATGTGGCTGGCATGAAAATTGAATGTCTGTGTTATGATTGTGTTGGCGTGTAGAATTCTTCCATGTGACATGCCATTAGTGTACTAATTTTGTTTGAGTTATGTATACGCCAGTGAGCGTACTCTATGGTTATGAGTGATTCCTTTACAAGATTGAACTATGTTATTCATATTTTTACTTAAGATTTCCATCGAACTCACTAAGTTCTTTTGAAGTTACCTCGTTACCCTTTCCTTCTCAGGCCTAATGTTAGAGGAAGACTTTCTAAAACACTATGCTAGATGACATCTACTACTATGAGATATTTGTTTATTTGTATTATGCATGATAAATGGGGGTAGTGTTTAGTTGTACTTTGAGATGGAATTGTAATTTAAACTTGTGATTGATAAACTATTCTTTAATGAAACTTTATCTAACTTTTTTTTTTGAAATGGTTTCATAATGTTATATTTCGAATAATGAAATTATCTTATTGAAGTTTATACGCCATCTGGCTTATACTTTATTATAGTATTTATTAAAGGTTTAATTCAAACACTGTAAATTATACAAAGTTTTTGCTAGAAATAGTTTTAAAGTTGGATGATTTCTATGTAGCAATATGTCATACTTAGGTCATTCTAAGGGATCACGTTTGGCGTTTTCCAAGTTTGGTACCAGAGCCAAGTTTTACCCAATTCTTGAAAACTTGAAGGCTGTGTCATACCCCATCATACATAGTAGGTCTTTGGCTTAGTCCTTACTGTAAGAACTAAGTTAAAATTTCTTTTGCAGTAATATAAGAAAATGTCTGAGGGATCTAGAGAAGTTATCGGGGAAAAAAAGGAGTCATATACTTGCATAAGAACAAGCTCCTGCCAATAATATGGGTAATGCAGGAAATGCCATTCGGAATGTGTTTTTCATGATGATGACACAACTATTTGATCAGTTCATGAGTAATACTCAATAACCCCAGCCACAACAACCTTAGCAACCATAGCCTAAAGTGGTTCACCCAGCACAAACTGCTCCATAGGTATCTGTTGTGACTTCATCTAAAATTGATCTTGTAAGGGAGTTTAGAAAAAGGGGTGCCAAAAAGTTTCTTGGCGATAAAACTGATGATCCCACTGTGGCTGAATAATGGTTATCTCGTTTATGTAGAGTAATAAAAGAATTGAAATGTACTCCTAAGGATAATCTTTTGTGTGCTATACCATTGTTAAAAGGGGAAACATATCAATGGTGGGAAACCCTGGTTAGTGTAACTCTTGAAGAAATGATTGACTAAGACTTCTTTCAGGAAAAGTTTAGGAAAAGATATATAAACCAAATATATGTTGAATAAGTAAAGAAGAAATTTATGTATATAAGGTAGGATGTCTGTTATGAAATATGAGCGAGAATTCCTCAAACTTAGTTGTTAAGCAGAGAACATGGTTCAGACAGAGAAGGAAATGTGTGATAAATTTGAGTAGGGACTAAGGGATGAAATTCATGCGTTAATGTCAGCTTCTGAATGTAAAACTCTTGTAGCAATGGCATCTAAGGCCCATATGATGGAAACGATCATCAAAGACAGAAGTAAGAATTTTGAAAGGGAAAGATGAAGAGGGAAGGTTAATCCTGTAAACTCCCAAACCTGGCCTAGACGTTACGACCTAATCGTGAAGGGCACATCAGACACCTTAGTGTCGAACCTACTCAAACGACGGCTTAAAACCTTCAAGTACTCTCTTTTATAAAATCGTGTTTTCTATTGTTAACGTTGGACAACATCCCATGAATTAGTCCACTATGCTTTAGTTAAATTAGCGAATTAGGTGAATTTATATAAAACCCAATTGTTGGCATTCCTTTAGAAAAATCATTTTGAATACCTTCTTAGTAACGGAAAAGTACCATTACTAGTCAAATTATTAACTTCGCCATATATCATGCATAGTCTAATTTCAATGTATATAATCCATAAAACTATCCCAAGTATGAGTGTCATGCATGCATGAAAAACCCTAAAATCCAAACAGTCCCGAACCACAGCTTAAATAATTTATTTTATCATTATTTTCATTATTATTCGGTTTACCAATTCAAATTGACTGCATTCAAAAAGATGTTAAGGCATTGATCGAAATTATAAATTCTCCCATTTTCAGCTATTAAATAATAATTAAGTATTTGAAAGCCTGTTTTAAATTGTCAAGCTCCAAATATTTCGCTACCGAGGTCTGATTATGAGTTATTAAAGGGTAAAATGATGAATAAAAATTCACAATTTTTGGGGCTGTTCCTAAAGGACCCAATAAATTCTTAATTGGAATTAGAGGATCTTTTTTAATTGATTGTTTTATCACATTGTGATATTTTACATCGTTGAATGGGCCCATGCGAAAACAATTAGATGAATCCTTATTTCTGTTCAAGAGCGAATGAATAGTTCTGTGATTTTGGCTAAACGATTGTTGAATCCTTGCGTTGGAATAAATGGAATAAAACGGATTTTTATTAGTACGACCTAACCTATTATCAGAAATCAATTCTAAACCTGACAGATCATTTCCTTTTCTGATATAAAAAATATGAGATTTCCTAAGTTCGTTCATTACCTGAGAAGTTAATATAATAGGGTGAGCTTAACAAGCTCAGTGTGAGTCTAAACAAACAAGCGTTAAGCATTCATACAAGTAATTCATAAAGAAATCAATAGCGCAATCAAACATCATCAATAACAATTTCCATGCACATGATCGTGACGAATGCACATGTGAGATCCTACCCATACCATCCGCTACACACCACGAGTTCCCTAGAATCGTTTGCCAAATTCCAACGTATATGAGCAAAGCTCGATGTGCTAAAACCACCAATAATCAATAATGCAATGAAACTACCAAATAATAAATAATGTAATATAATCACCAATCCCCTCGTTACTTTAAATGCAGTTCACTTACTACGTAAATATGCAGACTTAATATGCCGCTGATACTCTATGGAACTCTTCCGTCAACTACAAAATCTCATTCCAATGCACATGTAATATGTCATAAAAATTCATACATAATTGTATTTCAATACTTTTCACATTTATTCGACATGTTTAACATGTCCTCGGTATTCATACATAATTGATGGTATCTATCAATATCATTCAATTTAACATACTTTACGAATTTCATTGTGCAGAAATAGCAATTTTTACAATACACATCATAGCAAAGATCTCATGCATTTATATCATGCATAAACTTAACATATCAGCAAATCATGTTATTTAATCAAACAATCTCATACCACATAACACAATTATGCATTACAATCTCAATCACATATTCACAATGCCAAACTAGCAATTTTGCTAACACATCAATCTTTGGGGCTCGAAACATACCTGGTTTGGTCACTTACAAAATTAATTATTTTGCTATTTAGTCAATTCAATCAGGAGGCTAATTCATCAAATATAATATGATTGTTACCAATTTCATACAAACTTATGAGTTTAGGACCCACACTTTATTTTTCGCTCTCTCGCGGTACACTAGCTAGTCTCCCAACTTTCCTTAATAAACCTTTATGCAAACCAGCCCCCAAATACCCACTTATGGGTTCAAACCAATCGTCCAAATAATAACTATTTTATGAATTCAAACTTGTTAGATTTCTTACACTATTTTGATGCGATTTGTACGTGCAATCGTCCTTTAGTTTTAAGGTAGAAGGAAAGAGGATAAAAGGCTAATTATTTTGATGAAAAATTATATTTATACATAGGCTTACTAGGCTTGGATGGCAACACATTAAAAAAACAAATGAATTTTGCAAAAATTAATTTATTTTGTAAAAGATAAGACTTGAACTTGAGACCTCCGACTAACTTTCATGCTTTCACATTTAATAACTAATCATTTGGTCAATTCCCTATTTTTGATATATTTCTACATTTTTATTGAGGTAAATTTTGAGATGTTACAGCTCTACCACCTTAAAGAAATTTCATCCTCGAAATTACCTAATTTGAAAAGATGAGGATACTAGAGCCGAATTGAGTCCTTCGGCTCCCAAGCGGCCTCTTCAGTACCATGATTTCTCTACAGTACTTTAATTAGTGAGATTCGCTTTCGTCTTAACACTTTGATCTCACGTTCTAATATTCAAATCAATTTCTCATCTAATGACAAATTGAGTCTGTTAAGTATGACTCCTATTTTCAGTCAAATTTGAGAAATAATCTTCTAGTTAAACTCTGTTTATTTGTTTCAATCAAACACTGATTAGTTTAGATTATTTTTATTATTATTTGACATATGAATTTATCCTATAAATAGGCTCTTTTACAACATTAGAAAACATACCCCATTTAGAGATTAGAACTCATAACACATTTAGAGGATTTTGTGTTTACGTTTTGAGGATTCTTTGTTTTCGGGGTTTGGGGTTTAGTTTTATCTCCATCTTTTGTACTCTTCGTTCTTTTTCATTATAGTAAAATTATTTTTGCCCGTGGTTTTTTATCCTCTTTGGAGAAGTTTTTCCACATTAAATTTGTGTGTTTAATTTCTCAATTTATTCCGCTATTTTTGTTACTTGTTGCTTAATCGGGTCGACCCTAACAAGTGGTATCAGAGCTAGTTAAATTTTCATATATCAGCCCATTCAGATATGGCAACAACAAGGTTTGAAATTGAGAAGTTCGATGGTGAGAAAATTTTCAATCTGTGGCAAGTTCGGATGATGGCAATTCTAGTTCAATCCGGTTTGAAAAAGGTTACTGGAAAAAGCCTGAGAATCTAAATAAAACAGACTGAGAAGAGCTTGATGAAAAGGCCTTGTCTGCAATCCAGTTGTGCCTCGAAAATACGGTATTGTAGGAGGTATTGATGGAGAAGACCTCATCCGCCTTTTGGAAAAGGTTAGAAACTCTTTATGCGACTAAGTCTCTGGCTAATCGTTTAGTGTTGAAACAACGTCAATTTACGTTTCGCATGAACGAAGGTGAGCTTCTTAGAGATCACATCAGTCAATTTATTAATCTTTTAAATGATTTAAAGAACTTGAGGTTCATATTGATGATGAAGATCAAGCTATACTATTATTGTGCTCTTTACCCCCTTCATACAAGTCTTTTAGGGAGACCCTAATTTATGACAAAGACAAACTCTCGTTTGAAGATGTGAAGGGTCATTTGTTGAGTAGAGAAAAACTCGAGAATGAGCTTCATTTGGATAGCAAGGCAGATAGGCAAGCTTCCGTTTTGATGGCATCAAAGAAACGAGACAAAACGTGTCAAGATTGTAAAAAGTTAGGTCACGTCAAAGTAGATTGTTATAAACTCGAAATAAAAGAGCTGCTGAGAGTAATGAGGAAGATGTAGCTGGTGCTAATTTGATCGATGAAAGCGGTGATGATTTCTTGTTAGTGTCAACGAGCGATAACTCCAAGTTCACGTCTGAGCGGATCCTAGATTCGGGATGTTCTTTCCACATGTGTCCCAATAGAGAATGGTTCTCCACATATAGTTCGGTTGAAGGTGGAGTTATGCGTATGGGAAACGATTCATCTAGTAATGTAATTGGTATTGGTACTGTTAAAATTAGGATACACGATGGGATGATTAGGACACTCTCAGATGTCAGGTATGTACCTGATTTACGAAAGAATCTTATCTCCTTGAGTATTTTAGACTTGAAAGAATGCAGAATCACCATCGAGTCAAGCAACATTAAAGTATCTCGTGGAGCTCTCGTTTTGTTAAAAGGTAAAAGAACTGGCAGTCTTTATATTCTGGAATACTCTATAGTGACCGGTGAAATCGAACGTCCCTCATCCGTTACAGAGTCGAATTCAACTCGTTTGGAGCGGAGGCAACTTGGTCATAGGAGGGAAAATGTATGACTATTTCGTTGAAGAAAGGTTCTCTTTTGGATGCAGGTTTTGAAAAGTTAGGGCACTGTGTTAGTGAAAATTCGACCCGGGTTAGTTTTGATTTGGTAGTGTACAAGTCGAAGGCTGGAAGTCTTCTAGTTTCTAAGCATAGATAGGCTTGTGGTGGGCTTTGGCAAAGATGGCGTTGTAGAAATATGAGTCAAGGTGGAGATTTGTTAAGAATGACTCCTATTTTCAGTCAAATTTGAGAAATAATCTTCTAGTTAAACTCTATTTATTTGTTTCAATCAAACACTGATTAGTTTAGATTATTTTAGTATTATTTGACATATGAATTTAGCCTATAAATAGGCTCTTTTACAACCTTAGAAAACACACCCCATTTAGAGATTAGAACTCATAACACATTTAGAGAATTTTGTGTTTACGTTTTGAGGGTTCTTTGTTTTTGGGGTTTGGGGTTTAGTTTTATCTCCATCTTTTGTACTCTTCGTTCTTTTGTCATTATAGTAAAATTATCTTTGCCCATGGTTTTTTATCCTCTTTGGAGGGCTTTTTCCACGTTAAATTTGTGTGTTCAATTTCTTAATTTATTACGCTATTTTTGTTACTTGTTGCTTAATCCGGTCGATCCCTAACAGAGTCTAACCTTAATCTCCCCAACCAGTATGACATATGAGGGATCTGATCAATATCGCCTCAGCATCGAGACGTGAAACACATTGTGAGTATGATCTAACTCAGGTGGCAAACGGAATTGGTAAGCCACAGGACCAACCCTTTTAAGCACTCGATAGGGACAACTGAATTTAGGGCTTAACTTGCCCTTTTGACCAAATCTCAAAACTGTCTTCCATGAAAAGACTTTAAGGTATGCCTACATGTTTAACTTTCAATGTATCATTACTTTTCTCACATTCTAGCACTTGTAGAGAATTATTCATGTTCAACCTACATTTTTCCCACAAGTAAAATCTTCTATCAATCGTTGAGTAATGTAATTGAGAGTCCGTCAATAGATCCTTGAAATCTTGTAACAATAAAACACCATTGAACAAATTCGAGTTATGGTTAGTTAAAACATAATCATTCTTCACTTTGCATGGGTATTTTCTTGCTTTTCATTTTTTCCCACTTTAGAACTCTCCAATTTTACCTCATATGTATTTTCAGTCACCAAAAGTGGACCATCAAGTAGACTTTTATCACTTAAGGTCTCTTTACACTCTGTCTTTTTAATTTTTTTTCTTTCCTCTTAACATAATAGAATTTCATCATTTTTAGGCTCCAAAGGGGCTAAAGTGTATTTTTTTCTTATACACATCTTTGGGCTCCAAAGGGGCTAAAGTGTATTTTTTTCCTTTAAACACAAGGGAGTAACGGTTCAATTTTCCATGGTGTACTACATCACAATCATATTGCCATAGTCTTCCAATAAGCAAATGGGCAGCATGCATGAGAACTACATCACACCAATCCTCGTCAGAATAATTCCCAATTTTGAATACAATTAATGACTGTTTAACTACCTTAACTTCCAAACTTTCGTTAAACTATTGTAAATGTTAGTCATTTGCACTTCATCAGAATCGTCTCTTACTTGAATGCTAAGGGATTGTCGCACTAAAAGACAATGAGACTCAAGAAAATTGTCCACATCAATAGGAGATTCCAAAACCTCTTCCATACTATGTATGTGTATCATTATTAGAGGTTGAAATAAGAACACTCACAAAAAAAATTGATCGAAGAAAATTAAACCTCACCTTTATACACTCACAATAAAAAAATAAACAACTCTAAGAGACAAAGAAAAGAAGTTAAGATTTTCTCGCTTGTAACTTTTAATGAGTAACCAAATTCAATAATATTCAAAAACATGTGGGATCACTCTCTAACAAATTTGACCTAAGGCTCTAAAAAGCCAAAGAAAAACCCAACTCCAAATGAAGTAAGTTGCGTAGAGAAAAGAGAGAAAACTCTTTTTTTCGTATTTTTCTATTTTTACACCTTTTCAATCACTTTTTGTGAGAAATATTTTTTCATATTATAAGAGAGTGCCAAGAATTAGTATGTAAAATTTCAGATCGTTTGGAAAGCTTTTACCCACTGAAAAAAGAAATTCTAAAAAACTTTCAGGGTAAAAAGAAAAATAATGGTTTTGAGGTTGTTTGCTAAAAATTAGTTTATAAGAACACAAAGAACACCTAAAATGCTTGAATCTGATACTAAAATGATAAGTGAGTAAGGCGGAGGAAGCGGAAGAAGGATCAAATTCAAGTTGTTTGACTCAAGATGGAAAGATTTGGATGTGACCTGAA
Source organism: Gossypium raimondii (assembly GCF_025698545.1). Classification (NCBI taxonomy): domain Eukaryota; kingdom Viridiplantae; phylum Streptophyta; class Magnoliopsida; order Malvales; family Malvaceae; genus Gossypium; species Gossypium raimondii. The sequence continues at coordinate 39,269,103 of NC_068568.1, read as the reverse complement.
AAAAGAAAAAAACAAATTTAGAAATTAAAAAAAACAAAACACTAAAGAATAAATTTAAGCTCTAAAAATAAATATTCAAAATAATAAATGAATAGACGAAATTTAAATGTCACACCCCAAACCCGGCCTGGACGTTATGGCCGAATCTGACGATGTCACATGGTAGCATGTTTGAAAACCATAGGTTGTGTTGGAAAATCGTAACTTTGCTTAAAGTATTTTCCACTTAGAAACTTTTCATTATTACTTGTTAATTCTAAAGTCGTGTCAATTAATCAGTCGAAATTTTTCAAAATGTTTATTCTATTCGGAAGGTTTTAAACCAGTTTGCATATTTGAGCGTATTTTGTTAAAACGTTTGTTTCGTTTTGAAAACTCGAATATTCCTACTACTAGCAGTTGTAATTCGAACAATAGAAACCCCAAATTAAAGTAAAAATCCAAAGAGGCCATAATTACAATAAAATACCCCCAAAATAGAATAAAAAGTTTAATTAATTACTAAATCGAATTAAATAGGTCGTGTGGCCACCGCTGAGTCCTCTGTCGCACCGATTCGCCTATGTCTGGGGATTACCTGTACAGTTAAATCAGAAGGGTGAGTTTACGAAAACTCAGTGTGTAATCCCATAATAAGCAAACAGACAAAAAAAAAACAATCACAGTCTGGGCCTAAGCCCTTTTCAGTATCAGTGACAATAACAGTTTGGGCTTTAGCCCATCTAAGCGCAAAAGCAATCATGTTTTTGAGCCTTGGCCCATTACAGTAACAATAATTAGTACAGTAACAGATTATACAGTATACAGGTCCTACTCAACCAGCCTCTACACTCCATTTGGGCATATAATCAACCCACTCATCCCTACACTCCAAAGTAGTACCAAATGAGGCACTAGACAGTAGTTGTAGCTGAACTACCAGTAAGTTAGGCTCGAGGACTTTCAGTACACTTCCTCCAATCAATATCAATCCCCAACCCAATGCAATGTATCATACAGTCATGTCATGGTATCAGTGACAATAACAGTTTGGGCTTTAGCCCATCTAAGTGCAGAAGCAATCATGTGTTTGGGCCTTAGCCCATTACAGTAACAATAATTAGTACAGTCCTACTCAACCAGCCTCTACACTCCATCTTCGTCCAACCTTACACTCCATGTTGGGATATAATCAACCCACCCATCCCTACACTCCAAAGTAGTACCAAATGAAGCACTAGACAGTAGTTGCAGTTGAATTGCCAGTAAGTTAGGCTCGAGGACTTTCAGTACACTTCCTCCAATCAATATCAATCCCCAACCCAATGCAATGCATCATACAGTCATGTCATGGTATCATGTATAAATGGTATAGAGTATATAGCATGCTCAAAGTACAAACATACATATCTATCTCATATAGGCATATAACAGTCTTTCAGTCATTTCAGTCAATTAGGGGTCTAGGTAAACTAACCGACCCTTTAGTAGGTTCACCGTCGACTTGGGCGACCTGTGCAACCTTAGAAGTCAAATAGTGAAAATGGGTCCACAGGCCCATGCTGTATGTCCATGTGGGCCCACACACTCGTGTGGCCCGCACGGCCCGAAATGGCCTTGGCCGTGTGGATCACACGGCCTGGCCCAATATTCTCGTACACCCATGTAGGGCCCACACTCCCGTGTGGCCCACATTGCCCAATTCGGCCCGGTTTATGAATTGCAAATGGCCAGCCTCAATGATCACATGCCCATGCTTAATCACACGGCCTACCACACGGTGGTCGCATGTCCGTGTGACATCGACAATCACATTTTTTGGCTTTTCGCCGATTCCCGCTTTTAGAGTTGTGTTTATACACCTGACTTCGTTGGGAGTTAGGTCGCACCCCTGGTACACCAAAACCTAAATTCAACCAAAACGTCATTCAATCAACTACATAATTCGTTAATCAAACAAAGCCAAATGACATTAAGGAATGATCAACAACAAAAAACCCTTACCAAAATCAACCAAAACTGCACCCTCAATTCCTTGATGAAGCACCAACCAACCCTTGATCTCCACCTAGCACGAGAGCCACAAAGCTCTTTTGTTTCAACCCTTAATTGCATTTCACTTAACAAGTCAATTAAACCCAAGAATACACATACAACCTTTCATTCAACAACTTATACAACGAAACAACAAACACCTACTCACTTACCAACTGTCGATAGGATAGAGTGCAAAACCGAAAAAAACAAAGGGTAACGTAGAACTCACCTTTCAATACTCGGCCAAAGAGAGGAACCAAAATTATGCACAGCCGGCTTGAGGGAAAAAGAAGCTAGCGTCAAAAAAATTGAGAACAGAAAGAGGGAACCGAATTTTGAAACAACAGCAGCAAGTGAGGGAAAAACAATTAAAACAAAACCAAGAAGGAGCAGGACAGATGGAGAGGAAAATAGTCACAGCAAAAAGAAAATTGAATGACACAATTAGCACCAAAGAACTTGGAATAGACAACAAAAATCATATTAGAGAAGAAAAAACCAATGAGGAAATTCAGCAGCAACAGAGAGGATTTAGGGGAAGCAAACGACAGCAAAATTGAAAAAATAAGAGAGAAGGGAAAAAAAACTCTATCAGCCACTGAAATTTTGAAACAGAGAGAGAGAGTCGAATTCAACATCCCGTAAATCAAGATAACTTCCCACATCCCATAATTTCCTCCTAAAATCACTCCAACCTTCCCACTACTCAGACTTTTAATGAAACACAAACTCTCGCCGTCAATCCCTGCAAATTTAATCCATTCACGCATGCAAGGATTTGAACTTTAGACCTCAGGTAACAATAGCACGCCACTCATCCCCTAGACCAGTAGGCCCATTCTGACATATTTCACCAACATTTATTTAAAAGCCTACTGATTGGAGATAGGGATTTAATCATCTTAAACAAAAATTTGCTCAAGCTAAAGCTTGAACCCAAGACATTTCAGACTCTCTAAGAACACATAACCACTGACGTAGATACACAGTTGTGTCACAACATATGAAAATAAATATAAAATATTTTAGGGTGTTACATTAAAAGTGGAAGGTGGAACTAGTAAACTGATGGATGTGATGGATAAAAGAATAAACGTCCAATTGAACCTTTTGAGATATAAATCCCAATGAACTCAATTAATGGATCTAATCAAGCCTCCAAGAAATAGTCCTTGGCAAATTGAAGGGTGAAGAATGGATTCACACGACTCCTTGAAGAAAATTAAGAAGAAAACTATTAAAAATCATAAGAAAGAAATCTTGCACAAAAAAAAAACTAACTCCCAGAGTTCAAAAATTTATTAATGAAAAAAAAATTGTCTTCTTAATGAGCAATGAAGAAACCTTTATATAGGATAGCTAAGTGGATCCAAATAAAACTCTAAAGTATATTGAAAATCTAATTAATTTAAACAAAAGTAGCTTTAAACTAAACTTTCTTATTTGACTAAAAAAATAAAACTCCTAAACAATATCCAAAATTCAGGATAAATAAATAAGAAAATAATAAAACCAAATAAATAAAATATTGGGCTCATATATAATAAAAATTAAGTCTAAAATTCAAACCAAATATGATTTAAACCCGAATTAAAAGCCCAAGACTCATAATTTTCGAAATAATCCCGTTTAAAAATTTTGCTCGCACAGTTTTTACTAAATTGGTCATAACTTGAGCTCCCGAACTCAAAATTTAGTGATTCAAAGTTCGTTTCAAAGCCAAGAGATAGACCTTTTAACACCATGAAGACATCTCAACCGAGAATGCTTGGATCCTATTTAAAAAGTCATCGCAATTCTGCTGATTCCTGAAACTCGAAAATTGGCAGCTTCAGTGAATGGAATTTAATAACTTTCACCACATCTGTGCATGTATCATTCCTCCTTTCCTTAAAAAGATTTGTCCTCGAACCTTGATTTGATTTGCTTAGCCTTTAACATTATTGTTGGGCCTTGAGGTAGTGTGAGCCCATCACATCCATGGGTTTGAAATTGGGCTTTGACACCTATATCAAATAAATTAACACATTCCCTACTAACAAATTCGAACTTATGCATTAGCCCGCAAACAATCACACTTATGTTTCCATGTACCAGCTCGTTTTTCAGTGGTAACAGAACAATGGTTTTGGGACCACAAATTTTTGTTGTGTCAACTCGTAAATATCATTTATAGAATATTTATGGATTCATTAGGGTTGTATTAATTTTTGGTTAAGAAATTTTATCGTTTAGTTAGCTAATTAAAGAAGAAGGATTAAATTGAAAAAAGTGTAAAACTTGATAATTATTGAAATTTTATGATTTAATAGCTTAACTAATAAATGTGGGAGGACTAATAAGGCAATTAAACCTTATTGCTTGCTAGCTGACAGTTTTGGAGTGAAATTTCAAAGAAAATTTGAAAGTAAATGAAGTATAATGGCAATTTTATAATTAAAACAAAATCAAAACAAAATTAAGTAAAGAAATAAGTCTTTCTTCTTCATTTTTGCTTCTTCCACCGCCAAAAACACTAAAAACCTAGCTTGGAGGATCGACCAAACTTATTGCCTTGCATGTGAGTGATTTCTATACCCGTTTCTTGTAATTTTTATGTTTTTGAGATCGTTGGAACTAGGTCCAACTAACTCGTACCTTCATTTATGAATCTGTTTAAAATTTTAGAAGTTTCCATTGATGAATGTTGAATTTTTTTTATGATAACTATGTATTTAAAGTTTTGATTGTGGTATCTGGTGATTTTATGAAGTGATTTTTGTTAGATTTTGATTTAAGGATTAAATTGTGAAAATATCAAAATATCAAGGTTTGATAGTGAATTTGATGCTTAATAGGGGCTTTTGGAGGGGCTAGAATATTCATCTGTAATGTTGACTTGAGAAAATGGTTTATTTGATGATTTTCGGGTTAAGGGACTAAATTGCAAAAGTTTTAAAAGTTAGGGGTAACTGTGTAAATTTGAAAAAAGGGTATAAAATGTAAAGTGAATTGGAATGTGAAATATAAGCTAATAATTGAGAAATTTCACATTTTAGATCAAGACCTTGTTGATATACGTGGAAAAGAAAAAATCGCAAATTAATCCCTAAACTTCTACAACTACGACAATTCAGTCCAGGTAAGTTCGTATGACTTATAATTTAACATCTATATGAAATGTTTGATGATATAATATGATATAATAGATATATTTGATTATAGATGATGTAAAGTTATTTAATAAATGTTATTGAATTTTAATACTTGGATCGGTTGGATACGGGATAGAGTACAATCGAATGTTGGCGTGATATGTGGAGGATTAGAGTGGGGATTGATGTGGTTGATACATACATTTTTCCCAACTAGGCCGAGTTTTAACATTTGTTACAAACTCTTATGTTATACTCTTTGTCTTGGCGTGTTTTCGGTTGGACTAGCTCTTCAGAGCAATTGGCGTTAGCTCTTATGAGCAACTGGTATGTTATCGAATGGATTAGCTCTTACGAGTGATTGGCATGTTTTGGTTGGAATCTCTATGTACTCATATCCATAAGTTATTCATTAGATTGCGAATCTTTGTATTGTAACTTATTTTGTAATTTTGATAGTTATAACATGTATTTGAGCTTTGAATTGAACTATACAATTCACCGGGTTGAGATTTTGGATGACAGAGAACACATGTAGTTGAGTTATTATTGAATTATTTGTTTTATTTACTTTGTTAAGATTTATCATTTTTGTACGTCAAACTTACTAAGCTTCAATGAGCTTACCTGTGTTATTTTCTGTTCTTGTAGATGCTTTTGAAGGTTGGACAGTTGGATTAGCACTCAAGTCACACTATCCACCTATTTTCAGTAGTTTTTGAACATTTTGGCCAATGTTTATAATGACATGTATAGGGTGATTTGTAATGATAATTTTTGCTGAATGCGTTGTTGATACTTTGGTATGTATAAACTTCGAAAGTCATGTTGGTTTGGTACCATTTGATGCGTTGACAAGTTATATCACGTTGGCCACCTTGTTATGCATGTTTATAAGGTCCTAAATGGTATATTTTAAATGGATTTGGAATGGTCAATATGCGGTATGTTTTGGTAAGTGTTGAACTAAGATATGATGCTTGAAATGTGGTAATTTTTGACATGTTTAGGTTGGTGTTATTTGTATGCATTTGAGTGCCTTTGAATGGCATATTGGTTAGTTGAATTAGGATTTTGAAATGGTATTTTGATGTGTGTTTTGGTGATGTTTAGGTACTTTTAAAGTGTGTTTAAATGGGTTGAAAGGTCATGCATGAAATGGTCTTGGAAATGACTTGATTTTAGGTAAATTTGAGTCCACATGGGCATGTGACTCAGCCGTGTGAGGCACACAGCTTGGCAACACGGTCGTGTGTCATCTGATGATTTCTTTAGGGTGCAAGTCAGTGAGTTACATGGCCCGACACACAAGCGAGTGAGGCAACCAGAGAGTTACAAAGCCTAGCATACGAGCGTGTGACACGGCCGTGTGACTCTACTCAAAGAGTTACATGGGTGAGGACACAACTGCGAGTCCCTAGTTCAAAAGTTACACGGCCTGAGAATCCCTTATTTTAGCACATAAATTAACCAAAATAAATCCAAATAAATCTAACAATAAACATAAAGTAGAACAATTACAGTAAAATTTGTTATTAAACACCCTGGACTTGAATGAATTTGTAAGTAAAAAGGTCTTAAAATAACTATATATTTTGGAGTTATCACGCCCCAAACTTAATTTATTACCCGTTCCAAGTAATGGCCTTAGGAAAATGCTAAAACATATAAATTCAGCACACTTAAATTAATTCTCCATTTTTGGCCATGCTTTAGAAAACTTATGCTCAAAAATAAAAATTGCAAACATATAACTTAAGTACATATATCATCCAATTTCTCTTAAGTATTAAAATGCTAACTGAAATCATGAATTGAATGTCTTCTCCTCATGATCGTGCACTAAGTTCTTTCCAATCAATTTTTTGTTTCCCTTGATTAAGCTAAGCAGCAATCCTAAGGATTAAATTATGTCTTCATATGTTAAACTTAGTAATTCCTCTCCACTAATGTAGCAGGCTTAAAAATATAAATCAATAAGTCTTTAGTAAGGTTGTAATGGTATGGAAAGAGAGTTATTTTTAGGCTAGACAACCTCAAACTCAGCTTATTTGAGCCTCTAGAAAACAATTTCCCCCCTAAAGTACCCAATTCTTCCATTTTCTTTCACTTTTGGAATTATGTGCTCACTAGTACCCTTTTCTTCACATAACTAGATTTTTTTTAACATATGATACTATATCGAGCATAAAAACACTCCAAACATTAAAGTAAGCACCCAATACCTCTTTCTAACTCCCCCAAACATAAAACCAAAAAAGTACTGAAACAAGTTGACTCTAAGGTTTGGTGAGAAGATAAAAGATAAGTAATTTTAAATAAGGTATAGTTCATTAATGCAAGGTTGTAAAAGAAATAGGCCAATCAACAAAACTGGGTTTCAAGGGATAATTTTAATAAGGTAGGCTTGAAAGACTCAAACGATTTAAACAAAAAAATTTCTAAATCATTTTTAAATTGTTATGCCTCATACAATTCCACATTAAGGAAATTTCTAAGGCAATTATAAAGACTTAATCCTTCATGCATGTTTAATTTTTCTAGGGAATTAAAACAAATTAATTGTTGACCTTATGCGCAATTACTAGGATCTGCAATTTCATCATAATTTAGTTAACATAAAAATATTTAAAATAAAAGGATGATTTGCATATTATGCCAAAATTACATTTTGAGAAAAAAATCGCTTAAACACACCTTTACCAAAGAATCAATTTTTGAAAAGTATCAAAATATAAGTTCTCGAAAAAATATCGAAAAAATTAAAATATCAAAGAAATTATAGCATGGTCCCCCTACTAAAGAGAAGCAATGTCTTTAGTGCCTAAAAGTATATAGCAAAAGGGACAAAATCAAATAAATGAATGTGAGCTATGCACCAGGTAGGCTCCCAGGAAAGGGAGGTAAGTCTCATTCGACTGCTTAAATACCCAGTCTTTCCTTGCCAGAGAGTCTTTCCTTGCCAGAGCTTATCCTAGACATGCACATTTACATTACAATACTTCACATTTTTTAAAAGAATAATTTGCAAATTAACTTAATTTTATTCATAATTGCAACTTAAAAAAATTATTACACAGAAAAACTTAAAGAAATAGAACAAAAAGAACAAAAATCCCCCCCAATTATTTGTTGACATTGTCAAACTCTGTCCCTTCATCCATGTTATCAACTAATATGAATTTGATTACGAGTTTAGAATTTGATCCATGATTTGATATGCCCATTCGTCTAAATAGATACTTTCTCAGAAAAAATGGAAGTTAAGCTTAGAACTTGAAATGTATTTAGGTAATGGAATGGAAGAACGGAATGAATAAAAATTGATAAAACGAAACTTGATCCAAAAATGAACCAGCACTATGAAACAGTGTGACCCGATTTCTACAAAGCAAAGTTAAGTCTTAACAAGTTGGTTGTTTTAAGAAAGATCGTGGCCCATTATCTATATTGAGATAGGAACCAACGATATAGGATGATCGTCACACTTCAGAAAGAGTTGAGAAGGGACGTGATAGGATCTATTAATGAACAGCGCATGAAGGTAAGTTCATGATAAGTTTGGTTTTATTCCTGAAAAGAAGAAAGTATAAAATCAGTTTAAGTTTCAAAGTTGATTGATTGGTTCATTCACTCTTACAAAGTGACCTAGGTCGAATATTTATAGGCCTTGAAAAATGCCTCTTCAAAACCGACCATACGTGTATCCCTTAGGTACAAAGTATTTTCACATTACATGAACCCACATTTAATGTTTGGAAATTCATCAGTCATTCCCCCTTGTGTCGTCCATGCATCTTTAGCCCTTAAGCAATGTTTGTTCATCTTTAAGCATTTAATTAGCAGGAATAATTCATGCACATGCATCCAAATTGAATGGTCCCCTCATGCACTCCTTAATGGTCGAATATCCATGCATGGAAATGGGAGATGGATTGACTCTTAAGCTACTGGTTCATGAACAATTCCTCTCATACATTCATCTCCACTTGACCATTAAAATGCCTTCATGAATCAGCCTTTAAGTGTCCGAAAATTCCATACATCTTCATATAGTTGAATGGCCCTTGGATCATCACTTGAATGGTTACATTTGTTCCCCAAACTGGCCACCCATCGGTGTTCCACTAGAGCACAATAAACAACATTTACGACACTTTAAATATGATAATAAAGTTGTAATAAAATTGGGCAAATTTAATAGCTAAATTAAAACATATTTAAAATGCAATTAAAGTGAATAAATAAACTAACAACTAATTTAACTAAAAACCACCAAAATTAAAGTTTAGCAATCATGAGCTGAGGGAAATTAAATAAATGAAAAACTAGTTGTGGGAAAGCAACCAAACAATCTTCTTAGACTTAATTCATCACGTTCAACAAGTTGCACCAACCTGGATCCTTAACTGGAGCCAAATAGTTGCTGAACGGATTGGGTTCAGCCAATAGATGTTGAATTAGGCCTATGAATGACTCCTTCATTTTCTTGGCCTTAGCTCGCGTAATGGGACCCAAAGGAATTTTAAGGGCATCACGAACCATTCTTTCTTCTGACAATTCTTCTAGATTCGACCCAAATGTTGTGGGATTAGGCTTCTTGAGATTGGGCCTACAAGTTGTATACGAGATCACGTCATCAACATCCTACCTAGATGTAGCAAAATCCTCAGGTTTGATTCTGCGAGTCGGGTTCCAAGGCTAGAAGATGAAATATTTTCCTTTTGAGTCAGAAATTCTCTCTGACAGTAACGAGTACCTTGCCTCAAAAACGTCCATTGAGTTCCAAGAACTGTGACTACTTTCAAAACATCTTGAATTCTTTTCACATTAACATATTCACATAGGGTCAAGAAATCATCGTTCTCAATATCAGGCAAATCAAACAAGCCATTGATGACTAATGTTGTTAGAAACAATTCCCTTTCTCCCATCTGCAACATTGTTACTGTAGACAGATTAAAATGAGAATAAAATTCTTGAACAATACCTTAATCCGAAAGATTTCAGACATCAAAAAATACTTTCCATCCCCATTCATTAACGACTTCCTGAATGAATGCCGGCGCATCGGCATCGCTATTACTAGTAAGCTGGATGTTAAACTATAACAAGAAAACAATAAAGAAATAAGGAAATTCTTCTTATTATTCATGCATGCAGAAAGCCCATGCATTTATAGACATACGTACGTAACCGTTTAACTGTTTAACAGACTAACTGTAAACTAACTACTTTAAACAGTAACCGTTCTTGGTTATAACAAACTGCTTTAGTTACTACTCTAACATTCCCTCTGCTTGTTTGTCTTTTGAGTTACAAAGTTCTTCTGTCGTTAAAACTCGAAGAGCATGTCTGAACATTGAAAATAGCTTCGGTGTGATTGGTTTTGTGAGGACATCTGCAATTTGTTGAGTTGAGGGAACAAAGTTAACTTGTAGGCAACCAGCAAGAATCTTCTCACGAACAAAGTGATGGTCTATTTTAACATGCTTCATCTTGGTGTGATGTGTGGGATTTTCAGCGACAGAAACTGTGGAGGAATTGTCGCACTAGATGATTGGCACCTTGGACACTGGCATTTTAACTTCATTCAGCAACTGTTGGATCCATAATAGTTCAGACACGCAATTAGCCAAGCTGCGATATTCTGCTTCAGCAGATGACCGAGACACCACTGTCTGTTTCTTTGAACACCAGGCCACCGGATTTGGACCAAGATATACCATATACCCAGATGTAGACCGACGATCTTCAACAAATGAGGCCCAGTCAGCATCAGAGTAAGCCACCAGTTCTCGTGGTCCTGCTGTAAGGCATAGTCCATGATCCATGGTGCCTGCTAAATATCGTAAGACACGTTTGAGTGCTTTCCAATGATTTTCACTTGGAGCACTCATGTACTGACTCAGTTTGTTAGTACAAAATGATAAATCCGGTCGGGTAATGCACACATACTGTAGCATACCGACAACACTCCTATACAGGTGCACATCGGAGAAAGACGGGCTACCATCTGAGGCTACTAGTTTGGGAATGCTTACCATAGGCGTTGGTGTTGCTGCTGCTCCACGCATTCCAGTTTTCTCAAGAAGATCTATAACATATTTATTCTGGCTTAATATCAATCCCTGGGGCGTGCGTTGAACCTTTATTCCCAAAAAAAAACTAAGTTCTCCCATGTCTTTAAGAGCAAACTTGCCATGAAGACGTCGAATAACCTCTTCTATATCCTGTTCATGACTGCCAGTGATCACAATGTCATCTACGTAGACCATAAGTAAGAGATGCTTTCCTTCAGACACCCATATGAACAAAGAATAATCAGCTTTGGATCCAAGAAAACCAAGTTGCGTCACGAGATACTCCTTAAGAGTCTGAAACCAGGCACGGGGAGCTTGTCTCAGCCCATATAAAGCTTTGTTTAGCTTACAGACCAACTTTTGACCAGCAACACCAGGAACTTCAAAGCCAGGAGGTTGTTCCATGTAGATTTCTTCAGTAAGCTCTCCATTAAGAAATGCATTGTTTATATCAACTTGCCGTAGAGACCACCTCTGCATAACTGCAAGCGAAAGAACAGTGCGAATGGTAGAAGCTCGCACTACCGGATTATACGTATTATGGAAATCAAACCCTGCATGTTGAGAAAAACCTTTTGCGACTAATCGAGCCTTGTGTCTGTCAATGGATCCATCAGACTTTCTTTTGACTTTAAACAACCATTTGCACCCTACTACTTTTCGATTTTCTGGGAGAGAACACAGAGTCCATGTATTATTGCGAGTTAAAGCTTGCAATTCACTGTAAACTGCTTTCTACCAACACTCAAATGTCATTGCTGTATGAATATCAGGAGGGTCATCGCTGGATGAAGAATCTGTCATGCTAAGGTATGCCTTCGGCCTGAAAATCCTAGCTTTGCTTCTGGTTACCATTTTATGGGTATTAACAGGTGGATGTGGAAGTGGGTGTACTGATTGTTGAGGTAACGATGTCATAGACGTAGGTTGTAAAGAAGGAATTTGTTGTTGCGAAGTTGACATAGGTGATGTGGATAGAGTAGGTTGACTATGTGAGATATTATGGGTGGAAGCATGTGGATAGAGTAGGTTGACTATGTGAGATATTATGGGTGGAAGCATGTGGGGTGGATATTGATTGTGACAGGACAGGTGTAGTAGAAGTAGATGTGGTAATAGGTGGAGGTGTAGGCAGTGTACTTGGACATGGTTCATGGGGAGTAGGTAGAACTAAGAGCTTAGTACTGACGTGTGGGGTAGATGTAGTAGGTGTTGTAGTTGCTGGAAAAGAAGTGTTGTATGGAAAAACATTTTCATTAAAGGTGACATGACAGGTGACATAGACTTTACCATTGGAATCTCTACATTTGTAACCTTTATGGTAAGGGGAGTAACCAAGAAAAACACATGGTGTTGACCGAAATTGTAATTTTGACTTGGTAAACGGCCTAAAGTTAGGAAAACATAAATAGCCAAAGATTTTAAGGTAGGAGTAGTCAGGCTTTATTTGAAATAATTTTTCATATGGTGAGGTATCACTCAACAGATGAGAGGGTAACCTGTTGATCAAGAACACAGCACTGCAGAAAGCTTCATTCCAAAATAGCAAGGGCATTGCAGCATGAGCTAACATAGAAAGCCCTGACTCAACAATCTGTCGATGTTTGCGCTCAACAAGGCCATTCTGAGCTGACGTGTATGGACAAGTAAGATGATGCACGATACCTTGTTGGTTTAAATAACTCTTCAATGCCTGAAACTCCCCTCCCCCATCTGTTTGTAAAGACTTGAGCTTTGTACCAAGTGTTCTTTCAACTTGGCGATGAAACTGTGGGAACACAGTGAAGACATCAATTTGTTCTTCAAAAAATACAGCCAAGTATACCGAGAATAGGCATCAGTAAAAGCAACATAATACCGAAACCCATTAGAGGCAATCGGAGCTGGTCCCCAAACATCAGCCACAACAAGCTGTAGAGCCGACATATATGTAACAGATGATTTTGAAAAAGGAAGCTTACATTCCTTACCAAGATGACAAGTAGTACAATGAACAAATTTATTGCTATCAGAAAACTGAACATTACATCGTATAAGTGCTTTAGTAAGCTTTGCACGACAGGGATGTCCTAGTCGATAGTGCCAAACACTAAGCGGAAGTCTAACACTAGACATGAAACACTGAGCAGACTTAGACGACACATGTGCCCCAGCAGATGAACTAACATGAATAACCTATACAAATCAATAAATCGGCTATTTTAATAAACTCAATTCTTACCAGGTGTTTGTGGAATTTTCTTAATTGATTGAATAACCTGGCTCTGATACCATGTTAAACTATAACAAGAAAACAATAAAGAAATAAGGAAATTCTTCTTCTTATTCATGCATGCAGAAAGCCCATGCATTTATAGACATACGTCGTAATGTAGTTTAAGCTGCTTAATGAGACTAATCGTAAACTAACTACTTTAAACAGTAACCGTTCTTGGTTATAACAAACTGCTTTAGTTACTACTCTAACATTGGAAACCCTTATCCAGGAGCATCGATTTTTTCTTAAAGATCGTAATATATCGTGCTCTTGGAATCAGACTTCAGAACAAGGGTTTTAATCAGTCTGAATATTCACTCTTTCCATTTTCGAGACGTAATACTCTTGTTTACGTGCAAAGAGATCTGGTCGCTTAGGGTGGTAGTCGTTTATTTCTGATACAAAGAGCTGCTACTACTGGCTATGCGACTAGGTGGTGGCAAGGGAGTGGAGCGAATGGATGCTGCAATTGGTTTTATGGTGTTGCGGATGGTGGAAAAAGAGTTGTTGTTCGGTGATGGTGTCACAATATGGTGGTGTGCAACGGTGACGGGGTAAGGGAGAAAGGTGCGGCAATTTGGCTGTCATGGGTGGTGTAGCAGGCTGCTGATGAAGGTGACAATTGATCGTGGAGGGAAAGGCGAGGGCGTGGGATGGGGAAGGCTAGGCGGTGACGCTTGAAGGTGGAGAGAATGAGACAGGATCGACGGCAACTTGGAATGGAAAAGTCAAGGCGGGGACGGTTGGGAAGAGAACCAAGGGAAACAAAAAAAGAAAAGAAACACAATAATAAAAAGTAAAATCATAATTTTACCTAATTCAAAAATTAAGCTAATAAGGGATTTCTTTATTATTATTCTTTATTTACATATTTATATATATTAGGTACATAATAACTAATTTTATTTATTTATGGACTACTCAATTTTTTTTAAAATTAGCAGCCTTCCAGCATAAAAATCATTACGGATCAATTAAAGTGAGTTAAATAATTTTTTCCGCTCAAATTCATCGGTTCGACAATGTTTCAACCATTGACCACTTACCTTAATCTTTCCTTCATAAGGAAAGGCTTGACTGACAGTGGAATTCTCAGGTCATCGAAGTTTAAGTTTTACCTGGATCAAATACCCAAGATCGGGTCAACCTTCACTAACCCTCGATAGTCAAAATTATTCTAGCAGTGGTAAATGATCCTAACTACCGGGACTTTAGTTTCCCTGGATAAAATACTCTATTTTGGAACCGTCTTTTCTGACCTTTATTAGACTCTTCATCAGCTTTTGACAATCTTCCATGTGTATACCAATAACAACTGTTACCTTGAGAATCTGTAATATGACATTCGATATCCTTTTCTGTGCCTTTTCAATTTGATAGGTAACTCTACTTCCTGACCGTCTTGTACTCGCATTGTGAGTTCCCCTTTCTAAACATCTATCAATGTTTTTCTAGTTGCCAAAAATTGCCTTCCCAAAATGGTAGGGACTTTTTTATTTGCTTCAAAATCCAAAATAAGGAAGTCAGCGGGAAAAATAAATTTGTCAACATGTACCAGAACATCTTCAATCTTTCCCTCCAGATGTGTTATCGACTTGTCTGCCAATTGAAGTGTGATAGTTGTCAGTCTAACCTCACCAATCCTCATTGCTTAAACACAGACATGGGTATCAAGTTTATACTTTCTCCCACATCGCATAAAGCCAATTCGCAGTACGAGTCTCTGATGTAGCATGGTATAGAAAAACTCCCCATATCTTTCATTTTTTACAACAGTTTCTCTTGTAGAAATGCGTTGCATTCTTTTGTCAAGGTGACTCTCAAATTCCCTCAGCCTCCTCTTCTTAGAGAGGATGTCCTTTATGAATTTGGCATAGTTTGACATTTGCTCCAAAGCTTCCATAAGAGGGATGTTGATATGAAACTGTTTGAGCACACCTAAGAATTTCTTAAACTGTGTCTCTTGTTGTTACTTCTGGAATCCCTGTGGATAAGGAGTTGGTAGAGTTTTAACCTTTATCAGATAGTTTTTTGGAGGTGTAGATGTCTTTGTGTTTGTTGCGGGCATTGAACCCTTAGGACTATTCTATTGTGCTTGTGTTTCGGTAGGGGTCACAAGATCAAGCTTTTGCACTATGGGAATTTCGACATCTGGTTGACTTTCCTCCCAATTTTTAGCTACAACAAGCTTGTTTTCAATTTCAATAGCCTTAGGTTCCAACACTTTTTCGTTCCTCAAGGTGACAAATTTACACAGTTCTTTTACAGTGTCACTTGGCAAAGCACCTTGGGGTCTGCTTTTGAGCTTGTTGCTTAGTTGTCCCACATGGTTCTCCAAATTATTCAATGTTGTTGTTTGGCTTTGAATCATGGCATCACTTTTTGCCATGTATACCTTCAGCAAATCTTCAAGGCTGTTCGAAGGTTTAGTGGGTAGAGGTTCCTGAACTTGTTGCGAAAACCCTTGCGGTTGGTTTAGTCGGGATTACATATAGAAGTTTCTAGGACCAGCCTTTTAATTACACCATGAGAAATTTGAATGATTTTACCATGAAAAATTGTAATAATTTGATTGTGGCCCTAGCCCACTTCTATTATGATTTTGATTACCCATGGAGTAGATGGATTTTAGGTTTGATCGGTAGTTTTCAAACATGTGACCATCTCCATAATAAACATAGGAGACATTTTCAAACTAGCTTGGCAGTTGACCAGGCATGTAAGCATTAAAATCGTTAGGGATAAAGTTCTTAAGCATAGAAGTCATAGAAGATACTTGGGCTGCCAAAGACGTAAGTGTATCAACTTCGTGAACTCCAACCACTCTTGTTTCTATGGCTACTTTACTAGTCGACCACTGATAATTGTTGCTAGAAATCCTTTCAAAGATCTCAGAAGCTTTATTATATGATTTCGAAAGAAGAGCTTCATTGGTTGAAGCGTCTCCCACCAGTCTTGTATGTGCATTGAGACCATAGTAAAAGGTATCCAACTAAATACAATGAGGAATGCCATGATGAGGATATTTTTACAACAGCTCCTTAAACCACTCTCACGTGTCATAGAGAGATCCGTCTCAAATTATTGAAATGTGGCGATTTCATTTCTGAGCTTGGCATTTTTACTTGCTGGAAAATACTTCATCAAGAATTTTTTAGCCAATTCTTTTCATGTTGATACTAAATAAGGTGGTAAGGAATTCAACGATGCTCGCGCTCGATCTCTCAGCGAGTATGGGAATAACATGGGAATAACTTCAACCTCAAAACGTCTTCGGTCACTCTAGCAAGCTTGAATCAATCGCTTACTTAATGGAGGTGTAGATGTGGACCTTTAGTAGGCATTCCACTAAATTGGCCTACCGTTCGCAAAATTTAGAACATTATCGGCTTTAATTGAAATTGAGGAGCCTCAATTTTGGGTCTTAAATTCCTGAATTGAGTTCATTGAATAAAGTCACGGCATACTGACGAATAGGGCGGTCTCTATCATTAGCAACAAAGACCGATTTATGAGTGTTGTAAAAAGCTCATTGGTTTTGATCTTGTCGTAAAGGATACATTATCATCTGAAACTAGCAAAAATTACTAAAAATAAAAACGAAATGAATTTAAACCAAATTGCCAAATTACAATTTCACAAATAATTACTAAAACATAGTCCCTAGCAACGGTGCCAAAAATTGTTGCAAAATAAATATATATACAATAGATGTGCAATTATACACAGTCGTCAACAAGCAATAAAGTAATGAGTTAGAGCATCGTATCCACATGGACTGTATAGGCAAATATTGTGAAATTATAACTAAGCAAGTTGGTGATGAAAAATAAATAAGTGTGAAGTAGGAATTAACTAAAATAAATAAATAAAAATGCAAAATGTAAAATGGAGCAACAATTCACGAGGTTTAATAACTATGACATGAATGAGCTAGAATAATAACACTCCTCAACTTAATTAATTCATAACAATGTTTAATAAATGTTCAAAAAATCCATGCCAACTCAATTTTTATTAACTTAGAATTTTTAGTCATAAGCTTTTGTCGAAGTCCTATGTTTATCTAATAGTCAATACGCATATGTTTATGTCATATTTAACTAAATATTATATTATAAAGCATCATTCCTTAGAATTTATGTGAAGTAACATGATATGTCTATCTTTGAAACAATTTAATCACATTAATCCTAACATTATGCAAGGTAATAATTACCTTTCGATATTATTAATAATTTGACCTAATTTATCATTAAAAGATCCAACATGCACCATCCAAATATCATTTCCACTTATTATTATCGGTTACGATTAAATAAATAGTTCGGATGCAATCAAACATTTATTATGTATGAGCAAAATGTCTAATTTTATTTGGATGAAATCAATTAATGCACAAAACATTAAAAACATGTTATGAAAAAAATATAAAATAAGAATGTCCAACCATTCTATCATAAACAAAGTGAAGTCATCATTATTAAATTAAAAGCAATAGAATAAATTACAATCATGTTTTTCAACTTAGAAAAAAATACAGATTAAAGGAAAGACAAAACTCTAAGTAGAATCCGGTGGTTCTGTGTGACACTGCTCATGGTTGTTTCTTCCTTTCTTCTCTTCTTCTTTGATGCAAATTACTCCTTAGGTGGTCGGCTTTGAGAGCTTTAACACTCTAGAATTGCTCACTCAATTTTCTCTCAAATGTAGAGAAAAAGCAAAAATGAAAAATGAAATATGAGAGGATGAAATTAATGAATGAGAGATGAGGGATTGATGATGAAAGGCTCCCTACCATACTAGAGAGGCTCCAATTCCCCTTAGCTATTTTTAGCCTTAAAATCCCTTTATTTTCTATCTAGAAGTGGCCGACCTTTAATTAAGGAAGGTGGGTGGACGGTCATGCTATTTGGGAAGGATATTGCTTGATTTTGTCCTTAATTCAAGGAAAGAGTTGTTTGCTTCCCTCATGGCTGATTTGGTGGTTGAATTGGCTAGTTACCAAGACTTCATGGATGGTTTGGGCATCTCCATGGGTTGTAACACCTGGGTATCTCTATTAACCTGAAATCTAAGAAAAGTTAGGACTAAATTGAAAAAATTAGCAAATTATCGAACTCCACCAGGGAACTTATAAATTTTGGTGGCCAAATTTTGATTTGGTTGGATCTTAATTCTGGTTCGGTTAGGATAGATTGTGTTGGTTTCATAGTGGGAGAAAAAATGATTAAAGATAGAGGGTTCAGATGGTCAATGAAGATCATGCATTAGGAGTATATGTGTGTGTATGTGAAGATAGAATTCTCTCAATTCTGTTTACAAATCTTATTATTTCTATAACATCATCTTCTTCAGATGTACTAAAGAAGAAGATGATGTAGCTGAAGGGAGCTCTGCATGTCACAGTAGACAAAAGAATTAAAGTTTGGTAGTAGAGGAATTTAGAAAATGGTAAGCTTCCTTACCTCTCTGCACTTATAGATTGAAAAAATGGTGAAGTAGTAATTCTTAAAAGCTTATTCATAATTCTAGATTTTGGGTTTTAAAAGGGTTGAATACTTTTAGTTTAACCATTAAATGGTTGTCATGCTTAGCTGCTAGGACAATGAAGGCTCTGGCGTGTGGACAAGCTAAGCTGCTAAAGATAAGGGAATTTAGGTTAGTTTTTGCACCTTGACTTCTGGATGGTAGACGTTTTTATGTAAGCTTACAAGTTGTGTGTTGATTGTTAAATGGTAGATAACAAATGTTTAGATAACTGGCGTGATGTATGTAAAATGATAATTTGTATGAAATGTTGAGTAATGTTATGCGTGGCGGAGGGAAATTATTGGCATAGATGAAGTTAGGACTTGGGAATGAGAAGTTTTGTTAGATACCGACATACAGTGTTGTTTAGTGCAAACCGTGATATGCGAAGCTCTGAGCCTTGCGGAGAGGACACTACGGTGTTTGAGTATCAAGGTTAGGAATGGCGAGATGGAGGAATGGAAGGATGAATAGGGAAATTAGAATTTCATTAAATTTTTGCCATTTGGGATTGCTGGGAGAAAACTATGGTTTGTGAAGCTCTAAGCCTTATGGAGGGGACACTTCGGTGTTCGAACATTAAGGTGAAATGTGAAAAAGGAATGATATCAACTGGTCCTTCGGGATGACACCGTGACGATAGTAGTTAGGTTCCATATAGCATCACCACAATGGTAGTCAGCAAGCTCTATGAGGCGGCATCGCGGCCGCGGTAAGGCCTTATAGAGCAACACCTCAAAAGAGGTCTAATGTGTAAGACCATAGTTCGGCTATGACAACGGGGTAGTTCATCGGGATAGTAAACATGGGGTAGTCCGCCATGATGTAAGAAAATAGGGAATCACATTCGAAAAGTTTGAGGTTCGAGAGAGAATTCACCCAAGGAAATAATGAGTGACATCAAGGGTAAATTTCAACTCGGTTAAGGTGAAAAAAGGGAGAGACTCCTTAGTTAGGAGGTCTACTTAATGTACGATAGGATGATTCCACTAGGGAAGCTGTGGATCCCACATGGTTTGAGCTGACATGGAACAGACTATAATAGAGTATAGTAAAAAAATTTGTGAATCGACATAGAGTCGACCAAGAAGGCTTGGTAGGCTAATAAGAGTCTTGTGAGAGGAAAGGATTGTTCAAGGTTGAATGGCCAATAAAGTCTGACGGAGGAAGTGGAAAACAAGGTTTCTTCATAACCATGAGAAAATAGTATTAATCTTGTTGCTCTGTCCAAGGTAAATGTCACATATGATGAAGCATCTTAACAAAATTATGAAAAGGGTGAGTGTTATGGGGACCACATTGTAGGCATCTTTCCCTAAAAGAAAAGAGAATGTATTCTAGTAAATACTTTCATTACAAAAAATTATGGGTAATGTAGAGTATCGCCAGTCTGGAGAATTGAATACAAGGATTAGGGACATGGATCAAAAATAAAAGGGATGGACCCCAATGAGATATCACGATTTCAGCTTGATTAGGAACCTAGGTCCACCAATAAATGGCTTAGAGCGCCCAAGTCATGGGTCTTAAGAACTAGGCTCATGGAATCTCCTATCCAAGGAATTTACTTCCAAACTAGAAAACTCAGTTTCATAGAATAATTTTAAGGGATCCCATATGTTTATACATAGAGATCTCATTGATTTCTTTCGAACTTATAAGAATTTCTACTCGAATGCAGGTTAGCTAGTTACCCGAACAAATCAAGAGGGACCAAGCCAGACTCAGCCAAGTTAAGTGGTGCACAGTAGCATTCATGTATATAGAGGGGCACCCATAGATGCCTCACCTTAGGGTATAAGTTGATTGTATATGTATTCGAACTTCCATCCAGGAATTGTAAACATTTGTTGTAAATAAAGCTCTTAAGAGTATATCACAAGCTATGTACAAGTTGTATTAGCAATTAAAATTATAAAATATACATCTTTAACTATGTAATTAAATAAAAATCAAAATTTTATTAATTTCTTCAAGTTAGTGTAGTATCCGGTACCCGAACCCAACGATCGAGTCGGGTAGAGGGTGCTATATGGATGGTTTGGGCCCATTCCTTCCTTAGTGGACGGTTTGGGATCTTTCCACCTTGTTAGGTTGTCCAGTTTTGTTGACCCACTTAGAAGCTGAGTCAAGAGGAATTCTGAGGGAAAATTATCATAGTTAGGGCATCTAAAGATGATAATAAGTCAACCCACACTGTGTAGGTCCTTTGTTGCAGAGGTGTTGCAACATTAGGCATCAAAGTGTGCATTTTAGTCCCTTTCCTCTTCTGAGTTCACTAGGCACTGTTTTAGCAGACAAATTAACCAAAATGAATTATTCCAAATAAATTTGACAATAAAAAGAAATTAGAACAATTATAGTAAAATTTGTTATTAAACACCCCCGACTTGAATGAATTTGTAAGTAAAAAGGTTTTAAAATAACTATATATTTTAGAGTTATCACTCCCTAATTACATACCATTATGAAAGCTACTTAATAAGTGTTCGTCCAATGACATTTTCATAAGTGTGCTACCCTTATAGGATATCATTAATTTTTTAGGATAAATCCATTCTCCCAATATGATCATATTTTATCTCATGGTAATCATTACATCTTCCTTTATGAAAAGTTAATTACTATCAAATAGTAACCAAGTCATTTATCACAAAGACAAACGACCTGTGATTACTTTTACTTTTCATCTATCATGTAATGCAGATGAGAGGATATCATTTACCCATTATTTGGGCTATGAATTACACTATTGTAAATGATGTTCCATACTGCAGAAGTCATATACCCAACACACCAACTTTCAATTCCTTATTTATTTGAACTCAGGCTTTTACTTACATCAAAGCATAAAAGTTACAGATTCATGGTCCATGGTCTAATCAAAATTAAGTTATGCCACTCTATTGACGTCATAAGTAAAGAAATTCATAAACGGATCGAAGATATATTCTACTTAGGTCATGTCTGACATACTATAAGTCTTATTAGTCATATTCATGTCTTTATCTTCTAAGAGTTATCCACTCCGATGCTCAAGATAAAGCATCTCTTTAACTGGACTTGATGATAGCATATTAGGCTTTCAATTGATTTGTTCATTTTCGATTAGACTAAGAATATGTTTAGGTTTATCTTTTAATACTAGTTTGTTGGATCTAGTTCCCTAAGTGTAGTATTCTCACCTAAGTACACTTGTAATTTTTTTGAACAAATTGGTTAATAAAACAAATTCATAAATTACATTAATACTTTGTATATTGTCCTCACATAGTTTTTGCATGCAAAGAAAAATGGAAGCAAATGTTGTTCATTGGTTGTCTAATGTTTAATTAATATTAAGTGGTAATAAGTGGTCAAATTGTAATATGAAAAGACAAGTTGTATTAGTAAATGAACCTAAACATGTCCTTAGTCTAATCGAAAATGAGCAAACCGATTGAAAGACTAATATGTCTTCTATCAAGTACAATTGGGGAGATTTTTTATCTTGGGCATCGAAGCAGATGACTCTCAAAAGATAAAGACATAGATTGGACTGACAGTACATCGGACTTGACCCAAGTATAATAGACCCAAAATTCGTTCATTAATCTATTCGCTTGTGACATTCATAGTGTGACATACCTAAATCCTGAGTAGATTGCAAACTATGTATGTGTGACTCGTACACTTTGATGTAAGTAAAAGCCTGAGTACAAATAGATAAGGAATCGAAAGTTGGTGCATTGGTTGTAGGACTTCTACAGTATGTAGCGTCATTCACAATAGTGGAATTCATGGCCAGACACATGGGTAAATGATATCCTCTCACTGGCATTACATGGTTGATGAAAAGTAAACATGGCCATGGGTTTTTTGTCTTTGTGATGAATGACTTAATTACTATCCGATTGTAATTGACTTTTCATAAAGAAAGATGTAATGGCTACCATGAGATAAAATAAGATCATATTGGGAGAACGGATATTATTCCAAAGAGATCAAGGATATCCTATGAGGGTAACACACTTATGACAAGGTCATTTGACGAGTATTGAATAGCTGCTTTCGTAATGGTATGTTGTCGGGGGGAGCTCAGTCACGATACTATAGTGGAATAACTTCATGACTAAATGAGTTTATAATTAATAGGTGAAAAATCGAAACTTAATTATAAATCATTTGAGTCCAAATTACATATGTCCAATTAGTCCCTCTGTTAGCTCGTTGAAACTAGAAATGAATTACGAGTTTGAATAGAAATGAACAGAATGAATAGGAAAATAGAAATGGAAAACATTTAGGAATGGTTATGGTTTTTTTCTGAAACAAAAAATGGAATCATTTGGAAATGAATGTAGGTTTCCAAAAATGGAAATGGAAATGATTCATTTGCAATTCTATATGGATTACCTAAAAATGACCAGAAGAATGAGTTTATGTTTTTTGAGCTATTTTGAAGCCTGAAATGAAAATAAATCATTCGATCACAGTGAACATATTGAGTTATGAGATATTGAACATATTTTCTCGAAATTTTACTAGGGGTAGAATCCTCAAAAAATTTATTGGGGTTAAAATAGGGAGAAAATTGTTTAATATAGAATATTAAAGTTTATTTTAGAAAATAGAAAAATTTGAATTGGGTTGGATCACATTATAGAGTACTGGGTCAAAGGCCCAAGAAGTACTCGTAATTGGACCCGATGTGAGAGAGGCCTAAAACCCTTCATACAACACGAAGGGGGCAGCAACCTTAGTAGGAATACTAGGGTGTGTCATCCACCCCACTCCTACTCTAAGTAGGAAGTTCTTTTTCTATTTGAAATAAACTACTACAACTCAAAAAGGGTTCTACCTTCTCTTCCTATAAATAGATGGCATTGGTAGAGCTATTAACACAACTTTGAAGAGTTTATTATTCTACCAAAAATAGAGAAATTTTATTCTCAACTATTAAATACATTTTTCCAGAATAACAATTCTACCAGTTTCTGTTAAGAAGAACGAATTTCCATTTTCACCCCAAATAAAAGAGAGAGAACTTTTTCTAGTTCTATGTTTCGATTCAATTGGTTCAAGCCCACACTCGAAGCAGTTCATGATACGAGAATAGCAGAGAGAATCATTTGGTTGAAAGTCAAGAACAACAAACTTCTACTAAGTTGAAAACACAGGTACGAATTTGGTTAGGGTTTATTGCTATAAATATCACAAATCATGTCAGTTTTCAAATTTTAAATTTTTTGTTGTGCAAGAAAATTGTTTTCATATTGGGATTCTCCTAAAAAAGTTCTCTTTCTATATTACGATTTGACAATGTAATATCACTTAGTATTATTTCAACGATAGATAACAAGTGAGCCAATATTTGCTTCCATCTTACTTTGCGTGCAAAAACACCAGGGACAATATATAAAGACTATTAATGTAATCAATGGATATTTTATCAAACCAGTTTATTCCAAAAATACAAGTATACTTAAATGAAAATACTACACTAAGGGCACTAAATCCCAACACAATAGACTTGTAACATTTGCAGCATTTTGAAATCAAACTTACTCGAAAGCAAAGAGAATCAAGACATCAACACCAATCCAAATCTAAGTAAAAAAAAAACTTAGCAAAAAACACAACCTTGACTTCATAGTTCATACTTCTTAACTAACTAAAACATAAAATACTAAATAACAAAAAATGCCTCAAACAATAAAAGCAACAACTATAGATTTAAGAATAATCAAAAGCTAAAAGAAACTCAAATTCCCATTAGAAAAAAGAGAGAGAAAACGTTACTACTAAAAGGTTTACCATTAACGCAAGAGTTAAACTAGTTACACCAATTCCTCTTGCAATGGAAGACCAATTCCTTACCCCAATTTTTCCACCAAGCAACTCACTATCATATCTTGTTCTACCAATCATAAAACTTTCACTCTATTATTAACCCCACAGCCACCACCAGTACAACTATTGCCTCTACCAAGCTCTGACTTAGTTACAATCAATTGCTACCCATCCCCAACATTGCCACTACCCCCAACCTCTACCTACCCAATTGCAATATGATTTTCAAAACTGAAGGCCAAAACTTTGAGCGTTTTCTTTCCAAAAAGTAATTACCTCTATGTCACTTCTTTCTTGCTTCAAAATGGTGAATTTTTCATCATCATCATCTCCTCCTCTTCCTCTTCCTCTTCCTCTTCCTCCTCCTCCTCCTCTTTTATTTTTTTTACTTTAATTCATTTCTATTTAAATGTGTAACACCCTATACTCAGTTTGGTCACTATCCTGAGCTATAAGGTATTACAGTTGTAAAACCTTAATATAATTCATATTTTAATTCAAACGTAACCAAAATAATTCATCATCAATCATTTCCAAGCTTTTCAATCAAATTGGGACCTAAATCGAGCTTACAGAACATTTAAAAAAACTAAAATCAATTCCAGGTTAAATTGAAACTTCTATGAAATTTTGAGTGAAAAGTGTAAACAAGGGGCACACGGACGTGTAGTTAGGCCAGATGATATAGGCCAGCTCGTGTGGCTACTCCACATGATCGTATTCTTAGACCGACTACGATTCAAAGTTAGGGTCACACAGACGTGTTGCCATGCCAAGTAACTCATTATGATCATGTAGACAAATCCTACACAAAAATTTAAAGGATCATACGGCCGTATCATTTGACCGTGTAGGGCACACAACCATGCGGCATCCCGTGTCACAGGCAGTGTGCACCCAAAACTACCTTAAAAAATAAGTCATTTCACATCCAAATGCTTAAGATCCAAGCTAAGCAATAATCAACAATAAAACTCATCCAAAATGTACCTAAACAAGCCAAAACATACCAATTCACAATCAACCTATGTGGCTAACCAATATGCCCTCATTGGCACCACAATTCAAACATCAAATAAACCATAAACAATTACCATAATTACATATTTGATAATAGCTTAAACATACCAACTCACTAACATCCAGTTTACCAAGCACAACATTCTTACTCAATCACACAATGACTATTAATAAAACGTCGATAATATCTTGCCAAACCCAAAAAACTGCGTACTTTAGAGACATTCCGCAGAGGCTTCCAATTCAAAATAGCAGAAATCTTACTCAGATCAACTCTTACTCCCTCAGTTGAAATTAAATGACCAAGAAACCCAACCTCTTTGAGCCAAAACACACATTTACTAAACTTTATGTATAATCATTTTTCACGTAAAGTCTGTAACACAATTTTTAAGTGCTGGGTATGATCATATTCATCTTTGGAATAACTCAAATTATCATTGATAAAGACAACTACAAACCTCTCAAGATACGGTTGAAAAACCTGATTCATCAAATTCATAAAAGCTTCTGGAGCATTAGTCAACCCGAACGACATAACAGAAAATAATAGTGTCCGTAAAGGGTTCTGAATGTTGTTTTTGACACATCTACATATTTAACCCTCAACTAGTAATAATCCGATCTCATATCAATCTTTGAAAAAATTGTGGACCTTTCAATTAATCAAACAAGTCGTCAATACGAGGCAATGAATACTTATTCTTGATTGTAACTTTGTTCAACTTTTGATAATCTATACACAACCTTATTCTCTCATCTTTATTCTTCATGAATAGTGCACGTGCACCCCAAGGTGATATACTCGACTAAATAATACCTCTGTCAATCAACTCTTGCAACTGTGTTTTTAGTTCTTTAAGTTAGTTGGAGCCGTTTGATATGGAGCGATCGAAATTGAAGCGGTCCCTAATACTAATTCAATAGCAAATTCGACTTCTCGTTCAGGTAGCAAACCAAGAAATTCTTTAGGAAAAACATCAATAAATTCACAAACTATCGGTACTTGATCAACTTTCATATCTGACACTCTAGAATCCAAAATGTAGGCTAGGAATGCATTATAGCCTTTTTGGTCAATTTTTGTGGCTTTATTGCCGAAATCATGCTCAAAACACAATCAGATTTATCAGATTTAACAAAAATCACCTTGCCATTCTAAAACCTCAAATCAACTATTTTCCATCGACAACTAACCACAACATCATGTACATTGAACCAATCCATTCTTAGAATAACATTAAATTTATTGAAAGATAATAACATCAAATCAAGTTATAGCCTTGAATTTTCAGCAAACACTGTTTGCATACCAAGTCAACTATAACACTATAACCTAATAAGTTTGTTACTTTAATAATACAATTAGTTGACTCGACTGGTAAATTCTTTTCTATTACTAACATAGTGCATATATATGAATGTGTCGACCCAGAGTCAATTAATGCGTACACACTAACACCAAAGATAGAAAAGGTAGCGAGAATAACATCAGGAGCTGAGGCGTCTTATCGCGCACAGGTGGCATAAGTTCTGGCAGGAACTCTAGCTTCAGATCTAACCATCATGTCTCTAGCTCCATTTCTATTAGCTCTAGCTAAATTACAATCCTCAGGTCATCTACCTCGAGTAGGAGTAGCAATAGGTTTTGTATCCAGATCTTTATTAGGCTCAATTCGATCCGAACAATCCTTTTTAAAATGGTCAAAGGATCCACAAACAAAACATGATCCTTTTTTCAATCTTCATACTCTAAAATGATATCGACCACACTGATTACATTCGACCCTGTTTGTATTTCGAACACTGCCCGCACTAGCCACTAAAGGAGTCGATAATCTCTTACTACTCAGTTTCAAACGATCCTTACCCAAAAACTCTGATCACACTGAGAATCTTCTACTCGATTCTTTCATCTTCTTTTGTAGGGAATCAAAACAAGTTCTAGGTCCATTACATTTGCCGAAGTCACATGTTTTTGCTTCATTTCGCTTCTTACTAGCACAAATTTCTTTCATCTTTTGAGCTTGACTAGATAGAATCACAAACTCACGGATTTCTATTGCCCCTACTATCATCTTATATCTTCGTTACAATCTCACACATATATCTTCTTCTGTAGGTACAATCTCACTGGCATACTTGCTGAGCTACACAAACTGTCTCTCATACTCAGCCACTGTTTTGTTTCCTTGTTTTAGTTCGAGAAATTCTTTCTTCTTTCTCTCCAAACATTGTTTATTGATATCCTTCTTTCGGAACTCAGTTTTAAAGAAATCCCAGCTAATTTTTTCCTTCTATACTACTGCAGTTAACGTGAACCACCATTAAAATGCTTCCTCTTTTAACAATGACACAGTACATCTCAAACAGTCTTTGGGTGAACACAACATTTCGTCGAGCAACCTCTGAGTATGCTCTAACCAGTACTCGGCTTTGGTTGGGTCATCACTCACATTACCACAAATTCTATTACTCCACATTTTCTAACTGTATCAATGGTAATTCTCTTATCATTCTGTTGGGTTGAGCTTTGAGGACGAAGGGGGTAAGGTTGTTGAGCTGTCGAGTTAACTTTTAAATAAGCATCATACATATCATTCATTATACGGAGAAAGGCATTTGGTGTCATATCTCTCGGCCCTTGAGTCTCGGGCTTATTCTGAGTAGCCTCCTAATTGGTGGTTGGGATAAAACTCTCTACCTCATCGAAATCTGCTCATTTGGATCCATACGATATCTTTTATCTATATAAAAACAATTCAAATTAATCAAGAGTCATCCCACTTTCACAGGTTATAAAGTGGAATGTATATCTAGACTCAATACATGCTATGTTCGATCTTAGAACCGACTAAACCATAGCTCTAATACTACTAAATGTAACACCCTATACCCGGTCCGGTCACCGTCCCAAGCTATAAGGTGTTACAGCTACAAAACCTTAGTATAATTCATATTTTAAATCAAGCATAACCAAAATAATTTATCATCAATCATTTTCATGTTTTTTAATCAAATTGGGACATAAATCAAGCTTACGGAACATTTAAAACAAACCAAGATCAATTCTGGGTTAAATTGAAACTTCTAGGAAATTTTAAGTGAAAAGTGTAAACAAGGGTCACACGGCCGTGTGACAGAGACCAGACCGTATGGCCCTAACATGATCGTGTCCCATGTGACTACTCTATATGCCCATGTGGCTATTCTACACGTCTGTTCTCTCAGACCGTGTACGATTCAAAGTTAGGGTCACACGGCTATATGGCCAGGCCATGTAACTCACTGTGACCATGTGGACAAATCCTGCACAAAAATTTAAAAGGTCACACAACCATGTGGGGCACACGGCCGTATGACAGCCCGTGTCACAAGCCATGTGTACCTAAAACTACCTTAAAAACCAAGTCATTTCACATCCAAATGCTTGGAATCCAAGCTAAGCAATAATCAACAATAAAACTCATCCAAAATGACCTAAACATGCCAAAACATACCAATTCACAATCAACCTATGTGTCTAACCAATATGCCCTCATTGGAACCACAATTCAAACATCAAAATAAACTATAAACAACTACCATAATCACATATTTCATAAGAGCTTAAACATACCATTTTACCGAGCACAACATTCTTACTCAATCACACATAATGACCATTTCAATTTCACCACAATACCAAAAACTAGCTACCATTAATTAACATATTATACCAATCACATCAACCAAGTGTCAAAATGGTAATCACAAACTACCATTCCATCATAAGTTACTTAACAACTAAGGTTTAAAATATATACACATGGATACCCTAATTACATGTCACTTTTAACCGTTCCAAAACAACAAAAATACTACCGAAAGGATAGTGGATAGTGTGTGATCTCCTAAGCTAATCCAATCGATGTCATGATCCCAAAAAATCTACAAGAATAAAATCAAAAAGAGGTAAGCTTATGCAAAGCTTAGTAAGTTCGTGAAATTAAACATATCATACCCGAAAGTTTAAATACACTAATACAAGAACATAACGTAAGATCAATGACCATAATTCAGCTATCTCAATCAACTGAGGCAATTCAACATGTAACATTCACACCATCAATTCACCATATTATTAAATCGTGATATGATACGTAAACAATCAACTAGATCGAAGAGCAATAGTAAATTATTCTGATACGTGGAAGAGAAATATCCAAACGTGTCAACTCTAGGACATTGATCGACACCTCAAGCTTTAGAGAGTCTGCAACACATGTTTGACCTCAAGCTTTCGGTATAGTATCCACTAACTGGTACGGAGTACCCAATATAATTATTCACCAGCTCAAAGCTTGCTAGGCTCAAAGCCTATTACAAATACATTAGCTCAAAGCCTGCTTCTTCCTAATGACTTGTCATTTGTATTCCAACTATTTACCAAGTTCACACGGGCCCCTCATACATTTTCGATACATTTCAATCTCAATAATAATCTTTCATCAAACTAAGCATTCAATAATTATCGCAATAACAATTATTACTACAATAATAGGTAATAAGCAACTAATTATACCATAAATTACATAATACGAACTTACCAAAATACGATAACTACCGCTATTTTAAGATGTCTAGTCAATGACCTTTTCTTTCCCACGATCTCCGATCGATCTACTCGTTTCTTGATCTAGATATAATAATTCAATTCAATTAAACCAATAAAACATCTTAAAACACTTTAATCATATAATTAAATCTTTACTAACATTTTATGTATTTACCCTAAACTTTTACCTTTTATACAATTTAGTTCCTAAAACCGAAACTTCTAATTCAACACAATCCAAGCTTAACCGAACCACCTAAGGACTATGTTCAGCCCATAACTTCTGAAATTTCACAAAATTTCCATGCCAAAATAATTATTTTATTAATTTAATCCTTTAACTAAAAATTATTAAAAAATCACTTTACAAACTTATTTTATCTAGCAACGTCCAACTACACCATTTGACATCAAAAACATTTAAAATCATCAATGGTATACTTCTAAACATTTAGCAATTTCACAAATTAATCTCTGGATTAGCTAGATTAAGCTACAACTGTCTCAAAAACATAAAAACCATTAAAAATGGATTGAAAAACACATAGCATGCAATAACTAGAGCTTGGCGAACCTTGGAGAGTTTAACAATGGTGGCTTTCGGTTGCTAAAAACCAAAGTGAGGAAGATGACATGTTTTTCTTATTCTTGGTTTATACTTATCAGCGTATTTACCATTTTACCTTTTTAACTTAACACCACGTTTGGTTCACTGTAATGGAATAGAGGCGTAATGGAATAGAGGCGTAATAGGTAATTCTTTTGTTTGGTTGAATGTAATGGAATAGAGGCGTAATGGTATTCTTGTGTTTGGTTGAATGGAATAGAGGTGTAATAGCATAATGAAAAAAGCTAAAATGACTAGAATACCCTTAGCAGAATTTTTTTTAAGATAGATGATTATTGTTATTGTTGTTAAATTTTAATAAGATTATTAATATAAATAATAAATAATTTAATCATATTTTAACATAATTATTATAAAATATAATTTAATAAAATATATAATTTAATAAAATTGTTAATAAATATTCTTATATGAATTTACTAATAAAATCATAATATATAACACTATAAAATATAATTTAATAATAATATATAATTTAATAAAATTCTTATTCTTATATGAATTTACTAAAATCATAATATATAATAATATAAAATATAATTTAAATAATTATTATTAAATTATAATTTATAATCTACTTTATTATTATTAAACGCAATACATATTTAATGTGCTAAAATATCATTTGTGGAACAAATAATTTAATTATTCTACAATAAAAAAATATTAGCGATAATAAAAACTTTAGAATTATATTTTGCATATACATAATAACAATGAATATTAACAAAAGGTTAAATGAGATTCATGAAATTCTATGTCACAAACTAGATACATAAAATAACATAAACAAATTAACTCAAACTAATTTTCTCCCTAAACCTAACTAATTTCTAGATGCTTGCCATTCATCGAACATTTGGTTGGCTAGTTCCATCCTCCAAGTAGCCCAAGCATCCGATGGATGAATATTGACGATATTCGGTTCATCGTCATCTACCACATTACTAGGTAATCCTTCTCCCACCTCCGCTTCAACAGGATCAATACTCATATGAGTTCGAATAAAATTATGGAGCAAACAACATGCAATAATGATCCTATTGTGCACCCTTACAAGATAGAATGATGGACTCCTAAGTATTCCCCATCTCATTTTTAATAACCCAAAGCATCTTTCAATAACATTACGTGCTGAGGCATGTTTCATATTAAAAAATTCTTGCGGAGTACTTGGCTGATAACCCTGACGCCAGTCATTCAAATATAACGTTGTCCTCTAAAAGGTGCAAGAAATCCCTCACAATTTGTGTATCCAGCATCAACTAGATAATAATAACCTATAAAAAAATTTAATTAGTAATTCCCCAAAAAATTATGATCTTAATGAATACTTCAAAGTCCTCTAACTATCCACTTTACCATGAGGAACTTTTAGTCCATGCCTCCTACTAATGGCATCTTGAAGAACTCGTCCATCAGCAACAGAACCTTCCCAACGAGGAAGAACATAAATAAATTGCATTTCAGGTGTACAAACACCTAGCATATTTGTTGCTATGTCACTTTTTCACGTTCGATATCTAGGTTTATCAACTTTTGGAACCCTAATCTTGATGTGGGTTCCATCAAGAGCACCTAAGCAATTCTATATCACATGTTAAAAAACCTTAAGTTAGGATACTAAATTTAAATCTAAATCAACTAAATTATGTACAAGCTATATATAAAACTTATTCCAATACCTTAAACCATTTCCACCTTCTGTCTGAAGAATCTGCTGTAATTGGCTCTGGCTTTTTAAATAATACATCTTGTAAGCGTATGACAGCATTTAAAACACTATGAAATGATCTGCTAACAGTTTCCCCAGACCTATTGAAGTGATGCTTGATAACTCGATTTTTAAGGTGATGGGAAATGATATGTAAAAACATTGCAACTTGCTCATCAACAAGCATGTGCCTTGACGACTTCAATCCCCCTAACGTTTGTAACTTCTCACATAGTTTGAAAAAGGCAAATCTATTCATCCTAACTTGTTCAATACAGGTCTCGTCACTAACATGTACAAGCCTTTTCACATAATCCCGTTGTGCATAAAAATCTAAAATATAGGACCTAATCCTTGGTCTATAAGTATGAAGACTATCGATGGCACCCAATGTAAGTATAAACCAACTCGCAATGTTACAGATTATTGACCATATTGCCAATGCAATTCCAATTCTTTTACGCCTCACACTTTGTGCAATTAAAGGCAGACGAGCCATGACTACAAGATATTAATATGTTCCATATTGTCAAATTGTAGTAAAAGGATCACATTTCTCCAATCATAATTTCAGTAACAGTAAACTAAATTTAAATAATTTAATTGCCAAAGAACTTACAATGATTGTGTGAAAAGAAAACGCTGAACTATCGGTGGAGGAAGCAATCAAACAAGCCGCTTCAATAGGAAGCAATATCACACTATCAAGGAAAATTGAACAATACTAGTTTAGAATCTGATCATATTTACTTCACACACAAAACAATCAATAATATATATTACACCACCCAAAAAAGAGTACGTTTTAATGTCATCATGTACATACCTAAGATTCCAGCGATTTTTCCTCTCATTTTATTTTATTTTTGAATTTAAAAGGAAAGAGAAATAAAATAAAATAAAATAACATAAAAGAGTTTCCTCCTAATTAATAAGAAAAATTATATTTTTTAATAATTATAATAATCAAATATTTTAAAGCTTAAAATAAGGCCGGCCATTGCAAGATCTTTGTTTGCAGGGTTGGACTGAAATAAATGTGTTAAAAGTTCATAAAAATAAATAAATAAAGGAAAAAAGGAATAAAATCTCAGCAGAATTACAACTATTTTGGAAATTCATCAAATCTGATTTTGTTCTTCTCCCATCATAATAATTATTATAAATTCCAATATTTTTTCTTTAAATTTGTATCCAACTATAAATTTAACCCAACAAAACTAAGAACCGAATCAAAATTTATCAGTTCAACAATTTATATATATAAAATAGAGGGTAAATAGATGTCCTGGTGGTGCAACTACAATCTATAACACTTCATATCAATGTTATCATACAATTTCGTTTCATATCAATGTTATAAATAAATACCCTATCTTTAAGAATTACAAAGCATCTTAAATCAGAAAATAATCAAAGCTTAAGATAACCATCATCTTCCAAGCAAGATAACCAACTGGCCCTCCCTTCTGTCCTTCACAATCATCATCTTCATATGAAATTCCCCATTTCAAAACTTCCTCCACAAACACAATAGCCCTCTCCCTTTTATCCATCTCCCAGTACATCGAAATCACCTTCTCAATCATACTAAAACCCAGTTTCAACCCCACGCAGTCCATGTCCACAAGGAGATCAACCACATCATCCACATCACCCTCTCCTTCAATCAGCTTTTTGACCCAACTGCACATAATTGAAACCATGAGTTCCATTGTTTCATTATCAACCTTATTCTCCTTTTTGAGCCACTCAAATACTTCAAGTGCACACCAAGAATCTCTCCCTTCTCGAAGAAAAGTAAACTAGAACTAACTGCAACTCTCTTGACGACAACTTATCATTCATTTATTCAAGAATATCAGAGGGCTCCCTTGTCATCCTCTCTAATTCTTCAATTGCCTCAAAGAAGCCTTCACTCATTTTATCTTCATCATCACTCGTTACATATTGGTCCAACTCCACCGACGTGAAATTCCTAAATTTTGGTTGTCTTTTTCCAAGAACAAAGTTCGGGTTTTGGTGGTTACGGATCCTAGTTGGGTGGTGTTGGTGTGTGAAAAGGGCAATAGTTTTTTCTTTTTAAAGGCCGCAACTCGACTCACCAACTCCAGCAGAGAAGGGCAGAACGCTACAAAGGGAGTGACTTTGGTCGAATTTTTTAGTTTTCAGAAACCTTAGATGCCAATTTTAAATGATTGTAAACAGAGATTCAACTAATTTGATGAATCTCTCATCATAGACATAAAAGGGAAAACACGTTCACAGAAAAATTTTAGGGCAGACAATATTTACCTATTGAATTGGAAAGGTTTTCTTCTGGGTTTCTTTGGAGATACTTGTTGAAATTTGAAGAACAGAAGTCTATTTTTGGACTTCTCTACTCACTGCATTTCAAGAACAGAAGGTGAGTTTGGTTCGACAAAACAATCAAATGAAAGTGAAAGAGGAGCGGTGGAGGTCACTCACCTGGCAGCTTCTTTGATGTTGGGAGGGAGAGTTCTGGAGGTGGATTTCGGCTTGGAAGATGAGGGCAAAATAGGGCATAGAAATTTCAAGAATGCTAAACGGAAGCTATTCTGAACTTTGGGCAGGGAATAGAAATTGGGGAGGAATGAGGAATACGCACGTAATGGATTAGGCGCATAATGGGCAAACCAGCGAACTAAACGCTGGAATAGGTGGGGCCCACCGATTCGGCGCGTAATGCTATACGCATTACATCGAACCAAACAGAGTGTAAATGAAATTTCAAGATTTACCTTACTCAAACCGTCCACTAAACCAGTTATAGCCTAATTACCATATAAAGCCCTCAATTCATGTTTTTATAACCATTTAACACATGAACTATTGATGGCTTATTTTTCCAACTTTTACAATTTTATCCTTTTTACTTAATTAAATGACCAAACAATAAAATTAACATATCAAATTTTTATACAACATTCACTCGACCTTATAAACATTAAATAAATAATAAAACTAACTCAATAGTCGAAATTATGGTCTCGAAACTTATAATACCGTTGAAAACGGGCTGTTACAAAATGAAAGCCATGGCTTAGTATCCATTAACGTTTTAACCCTTGAGGTTTAGGGTTTTGTGGTTAGCTTTTATTGTACACTTAGCCCTCTCTATGAAAATTATCCTTTATAACAATATTTCATTATAACAACCAAGTTTATTGTAGAATTGGTCTTTTATTTTTTTTATTTTTACCCTATATAACAATTTTATTTATAACAAACAATCATAAATTATGAAATACACTATTTACTAATTTAGATTTCTTTAACAACCTTTTATCTCAAATTTTAGTCAAATTATTTTCTAAAATGAAATAAAAATAATAATTTTTAGTTAAAATATTATTTCAATAAAATTTTTAAATTTTATATCAAAAATATATCAATCATATTTCATTAAATGAAAATTAATCTTTAGGGTATGTTTGAAAAGCCACCTAGTAATTTGATTTGGGTGCAATTGCTTGTAATTACACACTTTTGGCATGCTTGAGTGGCCATTCTAATTAGTGGGTTCTACTAAATTGAATGTATTTGAAGCACCGAATTACACTTTCCAATTCTTCGGAGATGATGAGAATTGAAGTAATTACAAACATATCTTATGACTTTTAAAACTTGAATGTTCATGATTTAAGTTAAAAAAGATACTTTTATACAATACAAATATTTTAATTTTAGGATATATATATTTTAAAATGTATTTATATATTATTTTACTAATATCGTTTAAATAATTAGAAATTTTTATTGATGAGAGATAATTTCCCATGCATTTTGACCTACTACATAATTAACTAAATTACATAGTATTTACTACAAATTATTTATACTAAATTATATAGTATTTATTATTAATTATTTATACTTGGTAAATGATCTATCAATAATAGCAATGAGTATATGTTTAATGTTAAAGAGAGAATAACTCAACAAATATGGAGTAATAGAGTAATTAGATAAAATTACTTAGAAGGTTTATTTTTCTTATTAATTTATTAGCAATCATATTGTCACATGCTGTTTTTTTGGACAAATGTATTATATACAATGGTTTGATTTTAGGTTTTGTTACTTGTTTAGAGAATTTCTTTTCGGTATAATTTATAATTTTATAATAATTAATATATTTTAAAATTTAGGATAATGCAATCGTGTAATTACAATTTATACTACCAAAACATAAAAATTACTATGTAATTATCGTCTATTAGTGAAACACGTCTAGGGATTAGAATTCCTTGTAATAACAAGAGAGTGTAATTATTATTCATCCAATTAACCTATGGTGTCCAAATACAAATTGAATTGTATTTGTAAATTTTATTAAAAATGTGGTGTAAATCTCATAAATTAGTATTTTTTTAATATATTATAGTTTTTGCAATTTAAAATTTTTAACAAAGTTCAGTAAGGTAAACTTCTATCATCATAATTACGTTTTGCCCTTGCGCAAATGGGCATTCATTTTAGGGGTTTTTTCTCCACAAATTCGTGCCTTTAGTTGGGCTTTGGTCTTATGTCCTAAACCGGAGTTTGATATCTTATGGGCTTCTTAATAGGTGGTTTTTTTACTTTTTTGTGCTAGCATTTTTAGTCATGGAGATTCTATACTCTTTGAATTTTGATAAAATTACGATTACTGTTAGTGGTGGTAAAGAAAAATACATTTGGACAAACATATTAAAATCAGAAATTAATTCTCATGTTGTTATAGGGAACCAAATGATTATTCAAACCTAACTCCCTAAGTAACACATATGGCCAATAAAATGATTGATAACGACAACATCTAGGGCCACCTTCAATATTCAAAATTTTATAGGGAGGCTAGAGACAAGATAATGAGCAAGAAGGAAAAAAATCCCTTAAGTCCCTTAGTAATTGAGGGTCCCAAAAAAACCTAATTTTGATATGCACTCAATGTCCCACTTGCACAAGGCACACCACATTGAAAGATATAGGGATAGAGAGGGTAGGGTAGGGTAGGGGCAATGTCCCTTAGCACTAATTGAATTGTCCTTTTATATATATGAAAGACCCTCCTAATTGAGATCCCATGTGCCATTCACAAAACCAGCAAATGAATACCTCTGCCTCCCCTCCCCCCCCCCCCCTCTTTATCATACATTTTATTTTTAGGGTTTGCTCATTTTTTTCTAAGTATTTATATCCAAACATGAATGTAAGATATGGTGTATCAATGATTTTCCAAATAAATAAAAATCTTGAATACCTGTATTTAGCCCTTATACCTAAGCCAAGTAACATAATCTTAGGGCTAGCTAGACTATCATTAAAATCAAAGTGATGACAGCTGAAAGAAAAGATATAATATATATTTAAATGTGTGTGTGACAAGGATCATTTACTATGTTAGTATTAGTGAATTAATATTTTGCTACATCTGGTTCAAATTATGGGGCAGAAGAGGCAATGAAATTTGTTTTCATCTTAGAAAGAATAATGATATTCCAGTGGATATGTGGTCCAAACTTCATGCATTCAATAAAAAGAATAGTTGTGTACAGATTAGAAGTTGTAGGACCACTAGATGATAATTTCAAATGAATAGAAAGCATAACAATTCAAAATTATAATAAAAAATTAATATTGGAATATTACTAAGGCTCAAAACTCTTAATTTGTCGATAGTAATTAGTTTAATTCAACATCTTATATATTTTCCATATCAATAAATACTATTGTTGTCTATTTCACTATTTGAAAAAAAATTTATTCAAATTGAAATAGTATTTAAGTAAAATTAATGGTTTCAGATTTCAAACTCAATCCAAATGTCTGTGAATAGGATATTATTTTATATATATATATTTAAAGAATTAAATATATTTGTATATGCCGATTGGCATCGACATTGTTGCTGGCATAGGAGAACATGGATTCAAGTGTACTGAAGCGCATTATCTTCTTGTTGATTTAAATTCTTATTATAAGATAAAATATACTATACAAATCACCACTAGAGTCTCTCAAACCCCAAGCA
The DNA here is from genome assembly GCF_025698545.1 of Gossypium raimondii. Classification (NCBI taxonomy): domain Eukaryota; kingdom Viridiplantae; phylum Streptophyta; class Magnoliopsida; order Malvales; family Malvaceae; genus Gossypium; species Gossypium raimondii. The sequence continues at coordinate 39,230,253 of NC_068568.1, read as the reverse complement.
CAACATCGAAAGAAGCTGATAATTGGAAAAATAAAGACTATTAAAACAATATTGTCACTATGAATATAGATAATAATTAAAGAAATATAGAAACCCAAATTCCGTATATATATTATATTAAAGAGTTCATAGGTTTCGGCTTCATCCATTTTACTTCATTATCAATATTCAGACTTTCTTATCCAAACCAAAAATTTAGCAGAAACCCTACTTCCATATGTGAAAGCTTTGAAGCATGGGGGGAGTAAATATTTTTGGTTGGTGGGGTCTTAACAGCATAGCAACATGGAAAAATAAAAAGGGTGCACTTTGCATGTGGTCCACTATGCTTCAATTGTTTGGACAATATCTAGCACCATACATCATGATGATCTGGAGAGGTCAATTGAGAGACCCCTCATATGCTTCTTATTTATTTCTGGAGAAATTATACCCTTTAATGTTGTTGCACACCCCTCATAATTATATCATACAGATATCCTAAAACTCTATGCCTGCTTAGTGGATATTAAGCACCTCAATCTTACTCCAAAAAATATTGTGGCACAAACATGACTCATATACCACGACCTTGAATAGGACGGATTATAAACAAAAAAAATAATGTCTATAAAGAGAAATGAGAAATCTTTTTATTTGACTGTGAAAAGGGTTAGAAAATCATCACAATGGAAACACAAGAATTCTCACTTTTTCTTGTAAGGAACTAACTAGATAATGATAAGACTTGGAGACAGCAGCTGCACTAAAACTGACCAAATAAGCTAAAACTTCACTTATATATGATAAAATTATAAATTTTTGAGTGACACGAAATTGATCATGTGGGGATTAAGGTAAACCCTAAACTAATAATCAAGTTCTATTTTATTTTTAAAATTTTGTATTAATCACAAGATGATAAATAAAAGAGTTTTTGATGTAAGAGAAGGAACATGAATGGACCACAAACCTTGATTAAAATAGGCAAATAACAAATAAAATTATTATTACTTACCCACCTAAGTTGTTGGGAATTTCTAAGAATGGATAGCTGACCCACTCCTAGTAAAAACCTTTTGCATGTGTTTGGTTGCTCCGAAAATGAAATATATTCTCTTTTTTAAAAAAAAATGAAATGTATACGTTTTCTTTGATAATTTAACATCTCCCAATTTATATAAATAAAACCCAAAATAAGATTTTCTATTATATTTAAGGTCTCTCCCCCTCTCAAACCAGGGAGAGAGAAAAAAAGGTGTTTTGAGAGAAGAGAAGCTGGCAGCTAGAGGAGGCATCCAAAGGGATCGCATTGATCCTTTATTTTTCTTCCTTCACAATTTTGGATCATGCTATCCCTTCGGATTTTTCCTTTGGTAGCTTCATATATTATGCCTTGGAAGAAAAATTCGATTATAAATTCATCAAAGAATCAAGTAAGTGATGATTACAATCAACTTTGAATTTTGCTTTTTCTTCTTAGGAAACAAAAACTCTATTACAAGTACATATATGTTTTGTTGGGTTTTCTTGTGTTTGAACATCTTCTGCATGAGTTTTGTAGGGTTTTTATTTTTCATTGGACAATATCCCTTATTGCTTCATATGTTAAATTTATTTTATTTTATTTTCTTCTCCTACTGTCCAGTTAAGTATGATAAATTTAAATTTGGATGAATTAAACTCCATGGTTCAAACACGAAATCCTAGATTTTTAAACACATTTGGATCTGATTCTCATGAAAATTTTATAGCTTGATCCCTAGATAATTCATGGAGGATCAGTCCCCAAGAAATTAAATTGTTGAAACTTATCCCATATTTATGATTTATTTAGCTGCATGAAAGTGAAATGATGATAATTTGTCTCTCTTTGAGAAAGTGTGAGGATCATTTAACAAATTTGTGTGTTTGAAAGCAACACCAAAGAAAAAGAGTGAAGAATATCAATAGAATGGGAAGTACGATTTTAAATTAAATAATCGTTTGATAATAATGTAAAAGCCACATACTTGAGACTAAAAATATAACCATTTGTTAGCTATAATAATAAATATACAACTTGTGATTTTTAAAAAATAAGAGAAAGTTTAGAAATTTTGAAACTAAAAATAGGAATTTTATTTACGATTTAGATAATAAAAGTATACTAATTAGGTGACTAATCCAATTGTTCAAAACTAGTATTTATGAATCTTCTGAATTAACTCAATCGAATCATAGATTGTATTTACTAAATCAAACTTGTTCACAAAAGGTAGGATTGAATTATAGTTAATTTTATAGATTATTCAATTAACTACATTCCAAAATCGAGTTGACCTATTTAACTTAAACTATTTATTTGAATCGAATCAAAATTAAAATAACTTGAATTATTTAATTTAAAATTTAAAATTTAATCAATTTATTAGAATGAAGTTAGATTTTATCCACCCTAATTATTATGGTATATATACATTTGTAATTTTCAAAAATAAATATTATTTATATTTTATAATAAAATAACATTTTATTTTTCTTGGTTGATCAAGATATCTCTTTCTTGTTCATTTTACAGTTCATGAAGATTAATTATCTTAGGATTTGTGGTTGTTCATCTCAACCAAAGGCAATACTAAGGGGACTAGCAGGGGATTTGGCCTCTCTAAAAATTAAAATTTTTAGTTTAATTCCTCTATAAATAATAAAAATATAAATTAATTTATTATAAAATTGCACTTTGACCTCAAAAATTTTAAAATTTAGTTAAGATCAAAACTTAAATTCCATCTATAAGAATACAATACTCTTTATAATTACATTCGACACTTATTAGCTGGTTCATCTTGTTATCTTAAGAGTGCTATCTCAATACTTTCTTTGAACTGGTTGAGGATGAATATGTAACTTATTATTCAAAATTCATGAGAACCAAACATATATGTATATAAAGTTTTAAACTTATATCACTTAATAAATGAAATCAAGAAATGTTGGGATCAAAATGGGAACATTGATTAAGTTAGAAAAGATTATTCTTAAGAGTATACATCTAATGAAGTTTGAATTCCAGAGCTTGCAATCACTTCTTCATATTTTGACTACTTTTGTTAAAAACTGAATTCAACTTGAGGTTTAATCAAACTAGTTTTTAAGATGAGACATCATAAGAGTTAAAAATTCAATCAATAATAGAAGAAGAAGAAGAAGAAGAAGAAGAAGAAGAAGAAGAAGAAGAAGAAGAAGAAGAAGAAGAAGAAGAAGAAGAAGAAGAAGAAGAAGAAAGTGAAGAAGAAGAAGAAAGTGAAAATGGTAAGCAAAATATGGGGTCCCGGGCTTGGGGGAAGAATTTATTTTGGACATTAGAGCGTACAAATTGTCCTTTGAATGTGAAATATGTAATTCAAATGTCTCCTCCATGGACTACACAAGCTTAATGAAGGACGCATAACTGCCAAAGCAAAATAATGTACGTACGTACGTACGTATGTATGTATGTATGTATTTCCAAGTCACAGGTGAAAGATTGGATGCCCCTTGCCTGCCCAGGGACCCCAACATCTTGCTTTTTTCTTCTTAATTATCTAATAATGAATTACTTAGTTTAGGTTCAAAGCTTTATTAAGGAGTAAATCGAAACAAGTCTCATTTATTTTTCCACACTGAAAGCCACGTGAAATTTGCAGATTCCTTCCATTAATGACACTAAGAATTTGAGTAAACACAACTTATTTGATTACTCCCTTTCCAAAACACAAGAATAACATTGTCATAAAAAGGATGAGCCAAGCCCTAGATGGTGTAACATAAATTGACGAAATCATTGGTGAATGGCTTCCCAACGTTTAGGGTTCAAAACTTTTCAATATATTGGACAAGATTCAAGTTAAATTAACCATAAATTAATTTATAAATTAATTCATCTGTGATATTTATAGTAAACCCTAAGTAAGAAAATTTTTTATATATGCATAACTTACATATTTTGATATATTGTAAAATTATACATCTTAAAGTAGTAACTAGAAAAAATATATGCGTAGTAATAATAAAAAGTTGGTATATTAAATACATAACTTATATATAACATGACTTTACTTACAAAAATCAAATCACAACTTGATATAGTGTAAATTGTATTCCATTGTACTGTTTGTGAAAATAGAATATGACCTGGAGTCATTTCTCTAGGACAAAGCTTGTATTAATCGTGAAAACAAAAGTTGAAAAGATCCATAAGGGATCTTGCAAGATTTTGTGATTTTCTATAGGAAGTTTCAACTATTTCATCTTTTTCACTATTCTCAAATTCGCATATAATGGGCATGAACCAAATGAAAACCCTAATACTAACCAGAAAATCCATAATAATAAAAAAACATTTTTGAGCAACAAATGTGGGCTAAAAACAATTAACCATTTCTTATTAGATTTTCTTAATGATTTATCTATGGAGTTGTGTGGTAATGTATATTTACACACATGTTGCGATTACAACACAGAAGAAAAAAAGAAGAAACAAAGACTCCTTTAATAAATTATTAAGTTAAGAAGTTAGAAAATGAGGGAAATAGCCTTACAGAGGTGAACTGAGACTAGTGTAGAGGCAATAGAATAAGACTAGTAGTGATAATTTTTAGAAGTTTTTAATTTAATTAATATTAAATCTGTATAGATGGTAATTTCGTAAATATCTCAAGGTGAGGTGGGCGGTTCCATTCTAAACTCGACCCGACTTAACTAGTTTTTTAAAAATTAACCTGCCCTGACCCCTAACTTCAATAAAAAAACCCGACCCTATTAGGTCAGATTGGCTCAAAATCTATCGAATTTGGGTTCTTTTTCTCATCCTTACAACTAACCCATGTGAGATATTAAAATAAGGAGAAAAAAAAGTACTCTTTTTCGAGCCACTTGCAAAAGAACTCTAAAAAGTTGGGATAAAACACAAAATTTAAGATCCAAAAGAAAATAAAAGCATTAAAAACATTGTCTATTCGGGTAGTAATGCTACCAATTATTCCAAATAGGTTCCAAATCAATTGGTTTGGTCAAGTGTGAAGCCTAAATTATAGTAAAAAAAATTGTTGCAAGTGACTTGAAAGATGGTACTCTTTTTCTTAATTTAATATCTTACATGGGTTAGTTGATAGGTTATAAACGACTAAAAATATATTTTTAAAATATCTTTTTAGGTTTTAATGTTAAGACTAAATTGATAGATTTTGTAAATGTTGAGGTCAAATTTATTAATTTTGTTTAGAATTAGAACTTAAAGAGCAAATTTTATAAACATTGAAGGCTAAATTTGTTGAATTTTTTTATATTTAGAATCAAATTGATAAACTGTAAACATTAGAGGGCTAATTTTGTTACTAGACCAATAAAAAGCCACATTAACTCGAGTGACTAAAATATTTAATTTTTAAAAGTTTAGTGACTAAATAAAAAAATTAATAGTTGGGTGATCAAAATAAAACGAAAGACATAAAAATTAATAGTTGAGTGACCATTTTATAGTCTATAAAAGATAATTTTCAGTATTTTTCAGTCAATATTTAAGAGAAAATTTTAATGGAGAGACTAATTTGCATGTTTCAAAATGTATGAAGATTAATTTATGTATACTTTCAATAGAAAAGTTGAAATACAATTCACCCTAAATACAGGAACTTCTATAGTACTTTTATCTCAATAGATCATGTAATGTGCTTTTGGACTTTTAATTCATAAAATTAAAATTAATTATTTAATTAAATAATTTACATGTGTCCAAAATTATAAAAACTTTATGGTTTTAAAATACATATAAGTTAATTAATTTGTAATTGTTCCATCCCAAAATATTAGGCAACATAATCCCTTAATTAATTTTACTTTGGATTGTTTATTTGAAGCTCTTTTGTTGCCACCAGAACTAGTGCTGAAGTCAGTTCAACCAATAATTTTCTTTTTAGTAAAACATTATTCCATGTTAAGGTAATTTGTCTTATTGAGGTGAGAGTTGATATGCTACTACCCGATAAATACATCATAAATATTGATGGATTTCGGTTTTATTTTTTAAGGATGGGTTTGGATTTTGAATTAAATAATATTTAGATATGGTTGATTTTATATCTACAAATATATATTAAAATATATAATTTGGATTGGGTTGAATCAGGTTCGAATTTAAAAAATTTTACTCGAGGTCCGATCTAAATAGAAAATGGGCTTATACATTTATCCAACCTCATTTTTCGGGCTTTATCTACTTGTCCAAATCCTCTCATATTTCAAGCGGACTTTCAGGTTTGAACAGGTAATTTGGCCAGCTCTAGTTTAGCTTATATGTTAAAAAAACCCTTAAGAAAATACAAAAAACCAATTAAGCCCCTGCTTTAAATTTGCATTCAAGTAAGCCCTTATCATTAACTAAAATAATCAATTAAACCCCACCGTTAACAGTTTTCATCATTGACCACATTGACCGTTAAAATAAATTGACAGACCAATCAAATTGTGACATGTGTCAACTTCTAGTTAATCTAATATGTTTCCCATAAAAAATTTAAAAAAAATCATAAACTAAAATAAAAAATTATCAAAAAAATATAAAATAATTAATTATTAAAAAACGAAAATGGATATAAGCTTATAAAAAGTATTAAAAATTATAAATATTATAAAAATCTAATAAATTGTAAAAGAATTATAAAATTAATACAATATATTTAAAATTGTATAAAAATGTATTAAAATTCTATAAAAATCATAAAAAGTATTAAAAGTACTAAAATTGATATAAACTTATAACAATTATAAAAAATTTAATTGGACTAGATCAGTCAGTTGAACCAATTAGACTTAAATTGGCAAGGGTATTGAGCCAGAGAAAGTCATTAGACCGGTTGACCTAGGAACCAGATGGTTGAACTGATTTTTTTTATTTTAATGTTTTAGTTAATTGAACTGGATAGATTAGTCGGTCTGGCAAACCAGTGGCCTAGTTGTTTGACCACTGGTCCGATTTTGAAAACCTTTGTTAGAATATTTCATTCTAACATATGCTAATAGTTGGATAATAAATTTTTGGTTTGATAAAAATATTTTTTAAAATATTGTAACTGCCCAACCCGTCTCAGAAGTTATGTTCGGATTTTGAAGGTCACATTAGCCACCGAAATGACCCAGTAAAAATATTTAGGCTTTCAAAAAAATTTATTTCCTTAAAGTAATTGCTTATTTTACGAAAAAACGAAGTGAGCTTACTTGAATTTATAATATCATTAATTTTTGTTGAACTTAATTTACATCGAATTAAACAAAAGCTCTTATTAATTTTGGAAAGATATTTAACTATTAATTTATCATTTAGAGTTTGGAAAATCAGTTTTATAGCGGAAAATCCAAAATCTAATTATTAATAAAAGCCATAATTCCTAACTTTTAAAGATAAATTATTAGTTAATTAGTCAATTATGTAATTTATCTAATTTTGTTCAAAATGCATGAAAATATCAAAATATTCTCGTAACAATACCCATGTCACAATTCATAAAATTAATTATTACAAACTTCAATAAAATAAAATTATAAAATTTTACACTTATTTAGCAAAAATCTAGACAAGACCTCTGAATGTTGAGCCCGAGCCCTAATCTTGCAGATTACCTGAAAGACGTTAAACTAATGGGATGAGCTTAAAAAGCTCAGCGTGAGATCAATAAAAAATAAATAGTGTACCCAAGACCATAAAATCCTTTGTGTTCACGGAAATAACAAATACAGCAATATCATCAATCACCGTATTGTCAGAGTATATGGAATCACAGAATTTATGCAAATGTACATGGATTTAAATGTAGTGATCTTACCAATCCATCCGCCACACACCATATCAGAAGGAGTCGTAGCTCATTGTGGTTAAACCACCGGTAACAGAAAATTTGTAGTTATACTGCCAGTCAGATTGCGTGGATAAACCACCAGAACAGTGTTGCGAACAAACCTCCAAAACAATATGTGAACAAATCGCCAGAATAATATGCAAACAAATCGCTAGAATAAAATGTGAACAAATCGCCAGAACTCCAGTAATTGCAGGTTTACCGCCATAACTCCAATAATTATGAATATACCACCAAAGCTCCACAGATCTCCTCTGTCTCCGATCAACCCAAACCTCGAAGCAATGTGTAATGTCATTATATCAAAATAGCAGAATCAAATACGATACAATATAGAAGCATGTCATAATCATGCGATCAATAATTAGAAAAGTGGCATTAATGTCCACGAAACCACACTAAAAATTCGACAAAGGCAAGTGCACCTATCAATTAATAGTATAGCTACGTTGAGTATAGATATCGTTCCCACGAAGACTAAAAGTACTAGTAATTACAGTCTTTCTACTATTTAATCGGCGAATTGGAGTGATTGATTAAAACTAAAATTAACTAAATTAATTAACTAGAGAACATAACAAAGAGCAAAGTAGGAAAACAAAATATTAACAACCAAGAAGCGAAACAATACCTAGGAAAGAATCCACCTAGATTTCATATGTCATTATTAATCTGAATTAAACAATTTCTTCACTTAGTATCTTGATCTATAGAAATCCCTAAATTATGCTAATATCTCTTTCAAGAGTAAGAGCAACTGACTCTAGGTTGATTAATTAAAATTTCTTTCTAATTAAAACCTCTATTATCACATTAACTCAATCTATGGATCCCCTATTAGATTTGACTCTAATCCGGTAGATTTATGTTGTCCTATTTCTAGGATTGCATGCAACTCCACTCAATTATACTAGATCTACTCTTAAACAGGGTCTATTCCTCCTCTGATTTAAGCACATTAAAGATGGATTAATAGTCTACAAATATTAAACCAAGAATTAAGCACACATAATTGAGAAAAAGATTCAAGTATTTATTGCGTAAAATAGAAATCAAAAGACATAATTCGTTATATGATTCATCTCCCCGAAGTATTTAGAAAATTAGTTTATAATCACAAATAAAAACATCTCAAAGACAATATAACCACAAGAAATAAATAAACTCATAATAAACTTCAAAGAAATCAAAAGGAGATCTTCGATCTTGATGGAAATCTATTTTAGAGTCTGCTTCAATGGTGTTTACCGAGTTGTTTTCTTGAGTATTCAATGACGGCTTCCTCCCCTATTCTTATATTTTGTATATATAGGTCTTAAAGTGTCCGAAAAACCTAAAAATTATGTTTTTCCGTGTTTTAGAGTCGATTAAATGAAATCCACATGCGGCACATGGTCAGTGTAACAAGCGTGTAGCTCACTGCGGCTATGTGTCCAGCTCGTGTGGAATGCCCCAGCCCGTGTGGCTCTTGAAAGTTGCTTCAATTTTTTTATTTTCACTCATTTTTCGCTTCTTTTGATTTCAAATGCTCTCCTAAGTATAAAAACATAAATTTAAATGATTAGGAGCATAAAATTCACCATTTTACATCGAATACACATCCAAAAATGCATTAAGAATGAGGCTAAAACATGTTACCTTTGGCATTTATCATGCATTCTTTACAGTCATGCAAACAGGAGATACAGAAAATAACAACATGCTTAACATGCATTCAATGAAGCAGAACAGTGGGTTGCACTTAGGCAATTGACGTTTATAATTAAGGGTTGATCGACAAACACACACCAGGCTAAAACAATAAGAAATTGAAGCTAATCGACACCCAAACAACAAGCAGCATATTTAGATGGCAAACGGTGCAAGGTTGAGCAACAAAATTGAAGCAAATTAAATAGCAACTCAGTAACAAAAGTAACCAATAGCAGCTAATTGGGAGTTGATCGATAAGTAGTTGGTACAACAACATTAGTTAGATAATATGAAAAATAGTACACACACATACACCATTCAAAATTGATTTAAATCCCACACCTTTATTACAATTCGTAGAGCACTAACAATTGATCGGAGCACCACTACAACTCGGATTCGTCTCAATTCCTTCCCAATCTGCAACTCGGACATGCTAAACATACAAAAAAATGATTAAAATTAGCCAATGAAACCTCTATGGCATTTGGCCAACATAGATCAAGAAGGAAAACGAAATCTAATTGATTGGATCAACTTACGTTACACTAGTTTAAAGATCTATGGTAACAGTCAATCAATGAAAATGAATGCTCACTAACCATTCTAAGATGGTTCGGCCAAGGGGTGAGAATATGTACAAAATTAGCAGCAAAATAAGAAAAATAATGATGACAAGATGAGACTTAGATGGGCAACAGTGTAGAAATTATGAGAGCAACAAAAGCTTCAATGTGCGACAACGGGAGAAAAAGAAATGGATAACAATGGAGAAGCAAAAAAAATGGCACCAACTTATGAACAAAGTATTGATATTAAAAAGGCAAGGTTTCAACCAAATAAAGCAGAAAAGTGATAGGCAAAGGGGCAGCACAAACAAAAAATAAAAACTAGTGTTTAAGGGCTTCAACAATGGTGAAAATCTTTTAATATTCAAGTTAATCAGATTTTTTAGTGTTTGAGTCAAACTAAAATCTGACAACTTGTTAGGGGTGGACATCACAGGCTTAAAAGAAGAAAAATTTGTGAGTGAAGGAAATCAAACTCGGGTATCAAGGATAACTTCACTAACTCTTTACCACTGGGCCAAATACTCATTCTTGCTACAATTTTACAATATTTATTTTTGAAACAAGGCGTGACACATATTAGGGTTTGAAGCAAAATTTGCAAAATAATAAAAATGATATAATGAAAGAGATTTAAACTTGAGTTTCAAGGATAAATTCACTAAACACTTAACCATCAGACCAATAACTTATTTTTTTTCCAAACGCACAAAGATAATCCTAAAACAAGGGCGTGACCACTCCAGATTCACAATCCCAATTCTACTAACTCGATTTTTGGGATGTAACAAAATTTGTTCAACCGCCCAACTCCTAGATCAACTGGTCTAATGGCTTTCCCCAGACCAGTACCCTTGCCAATTTCGGGTTAACTGATCCAGTTCAAGTTTTTATGATTCTTTTTGTAATTTTTATAAGTTTATATCAATTTTAATATTTTAATATTTTTTACAATTTTTATTATTTTTTAAGAATCTAATGGGTCTTTTTAATTTTAATTTTTAAATAAGTTTTAATAAATTTATTTTTTTAATTTATTAGATTTTTTATATTTTTATAATATTTATAAGTTTTAACTTTTTTATAAGTTTATATGCTTTTAATATTTTTATTTTTATAATTTTTTCTGATTTTAATCATTTTATAGGAAAGATATTAGATTAAACCAAAAGATGCTACGTGTCACCATCTGATTGGTCTGTCAATTTATTTTAACGATCAACATAATCAATGATGTAAACCATTAACGGAAGGACTTAATTGATTATTTTAGTTAACGACAAGAATTTAATTGGGTGTGAATTTAATATAGGGACTTAATTAATTTTTTTGTATTTTCTTAAGCGCATTTTTTGACATATAGTCCCTCTAGTTTGAAGGAATGAAATTGTGGTGACTAATAGTTTTGTCTAATTAGTTAAAAATGTTTCCTTCAAAAAATACGAATTTCCATCTCAATTGGGGGAAGTAAATGTTGGAATGCGTAATAGCTTGGAAAATAGATGTGTAAGGGCTCCATCGATTGCAAAAACACGACCAATCTAAAAGAAAACAAAACACCTGTATAGAAGGGAACATGCAGCTGGGAATGAGGTAGTATTCGCTTTAAGATCAAAAGGACTGAGAGGACAAAATATATGCAAGCATGGAGACACATGCAAAAATCTCGACCCATCTCACATTGCAATCAATAACATATCAAAATTGACTGCCCTCCCTCCATTCCACTTTTTCTTCCATTTTAAATTCAATTATTGGTATATTTGTATTTGGAGGTCATCTTCTCTCATATATTTCTTAAAATGAAAATCCAAATAATAATGGGAGATTCTCTTTCCCTTATCTTAAAAAATTATATTCAGAATTTTTTAAATAGATAAAATAAAATAACGTAGTGTTTATGTGTTAGACATTATGAAAAGATGTTAGTCAAGCAGGCAAACACGTTCCCACCACATGACATAATAGGCAAAAACTGGAAATGAGTACGGCTTTAAAGTGAATTTGCATCCTAAAGGAACAAATGGTTTATCCAATGGTGCATTTGATAGTCATTTTCAACCACATTTCTTTCTTATTTCTCTCCAATTAGCTTTCTTAATCAATGAAATTCGGAAATGGGATCATCCTATTTGTATAACATCTTCCCCCACTAACAGCCATCTTCAATCTTCACATTTTGGGATAGATTTACAAATATGTATATAAACTCGGAGTTTAACTCAGTTGACATGTTATTCAACCATCTGAAATTTGAATCCCAACATCTGACTCCTTTCCTATCCCGAAGCCTCATCTGTTTGATGGGAAAAAGGAAAAGATTTAGAGTAATGTTGGTGGGAGTGTTTGGAGATAGCAAGGCAGCAGGAGGACACAAATGGAACATAAGCTTGGCATTTACAATACTAACAAAACAACATATGTATGAGGGTTTCAGACTATGAGGACCAAGTGTGTGTGAAAAAGACACCCATCAAACTGTAGTGTTTTGAAAAAGCCCGCAAACTGCAGTTTGTTATGTGGCTATCATTGCCAGAGTGGAAGAGAATCAGTCCAAGGAAGCTGGGTTTACACCCTTTTTTTTAAATAATAAAAAATAAATAAATGGGGTCATGGTCCTCACCGCATAGGGTAAGAAATCAAAATATTAAACTTAATAGATGTCACATCCAGATTATGTTGGTCTCAATCCCATTAAGAATTGCAGGGCAACGTGGTTCTTCTGGGATCTTCATTTTAATTAACAGTTATTTGAAGTTGTCAGTTCAATGGTCTCTATATTTGGAAAATGTTAGTATACATTTTTCAATCACATTGTTCCATCTTTCAATCTAAAAATCTTGCTACTGATTCCAAGTTCGAATGGACCACTACAAAATGAATTTGGAATCAACGAATCATGTGCTACCGAACTAATACAAACTGAAAATTACATAATTATCTTTTAAATTAGACCACACCTAAAGGTGCTCATGAGTCAGACCAAATCTATATAAGATATTTAGATTAAAATTTTAAATTCGAGCCCAACTCGACTCAAAGAATAGACTTACTTTTTTATTCAAACCCAACCTAATTTAAGAAAAGTAAACTCGAACCCAATCCACCCATATTTATTTATTTTAGATTAGTTTTTATTCAAAAATAATTTTTTTAGAAAATACAATTCACTAAATGCACTTAAAAACACTAAAATAAAAATTTTCTAACACATTAAAAATATTTATATTAAAAACATTACCATAAATATAATAAATGTTTTATTATATTAAAACACAAATAAATATAATAAATATTTTATTATATTACATACAATTTTAAAATTTCATATTTTGAGCTGAACTATTTAATTGAGTTAGTTTTTTTGTTTATTTTTTTTAAAAGTTTTGGGCAATGAGTTCAATTGTTTAGGTTAGTGATTTGATATAAATATATATAATTATTATTTAATATATATAATTAATATATTTTGTTTTATAAGATAATATATTCGTACTAGACCGGACAGTGTTCAAATCAAAAAATATTGCCCAAGGCTTAACCCATATAAATAACAGATTTTAAATTTTATCCAAGCCCATTTTTCAGATCTTATATTTTATCAAAACCCTCCCATTTTTTCAGAAAAGCCTTCAGGTCAAAGTAGGTGACCCAACCCATGAGCAACCCTACATGAGTCAAAAACTGAAAAAAAAAGGTGACTAATAAGATAGTGTTTTTTTTTTCCTTAAATAATGAATTTAGAATCACTGAATCATGTGATAATGAACTAATCCATAATTCACAATGAGAAGCACATGCTTCCCATTTTTTGGGGTTCTGTTTGTTGGAAGTTGTAACTTCTGTTCTAGGACTATTCATGCATGTTTAGTTCTATCATCTAAGAATGCTGCATCAATGGTGCATTATAGGTTTTTGGAACTGATTTGGGTTATAGAAGGACGATTAGGAACGTCAATGGTACCTTTAAATATTTCCACCCATACTTGCCTAAAACTCAAACTTAACTCTGGTTCTAGCATCAGAATCCAATCCCAAAATGAGAAAAATCCACCAGAAATCAAACCACCCCACCCCCAAACTTGAACTCCATTTTCAAATTTCATGTTCATACAGCAGCAATTAATAGAAATTCCAGGCACAATAAACTGTATATTTCAAAATGACAGCGTAAAGTCTCCAAATTATACAAATGCTAGAGCTATCAAGTTATCACATTTCCAGGTTCGATAAAATCCCATCATGAAACCTCAAATTCTATTTTAAAAGGAGGGGGGATACAAACTTAAGTGTAAAACAGATACATCACCTAATTTTTGAACTGACTGCTTCTGTCTTACACAACCTTCGGCAAATTCCTATGCTCCATATTCGACTTGATGCATTCTGCTAATAATTAACAGATAAGGAATCACATTCTAAGAATATCAGGAGACGCACATGCTTAAGAATATCAGGAATCACAAGGGTGAAATCTGTGGCATGCTTAAGATCGAAAAGGGAAAAGAACAATAATTCTCAAATAACCAAATAGGAAGAAACAGAAAAGCATGAAGATACAAATGTAGTTATCCTCTTTTCTCTGTGATGGATAGCCAATTCAAACAATCAATTTATTTACTTAATTTACATGTTCCGGTAAAATTAACAGAAATTTATCAGACCTGGAAAAAGGTTTGAAAGGCAGCTTCTGCTATTCCTGCTCTGGCCTACTCAACGTTTTGGTCAAGTAACACATTATAGAACTTGCAGTGTTAAAAAGATCTTATTCAAACTTCATAAGTTTCGGGTGTGTAATTCAACAATGGTAATCAGAAAAATTAATCTAAGACTAAGTTTCCCTTTTCACAATATAGTCAACCAATTAATAGGTTTAGAAATAACTACTAATCATTCAGCTTAAGTTTCACAGACACCTATTGATCACACCATTTTAAATCCATGTAATTTTTAGAAATCAGAAACAAAACCGACTAAAATGGTCATCACAACTAATAAACAAGTTCTTGAATGCAAAAAAAACAAGGGGCATCTGTTTGAGAACCTAATACAAATTCAACCAATCATCAGCCATAGACATAAACATCTTACCTAGAGCAGCATCAACCAGAAACTAGCTTAACAAAAATGCAGATTGCATTGAGTAGTATGAGAGGAACTCTCATGTATTGAGTGGCGTAAATGAGACCAATAAGTTGCCCTTTAAATGACTTTGTACGCCCCGCAGAGAATTCCGAGAAACTCCATCCTCTGGGAGCAAGAAAACGATCCTCATTTAATATTGCCAAAGCATTTGCAAGAAGCAAAAATCCTTCTAATATCGTCCACAAGCCCATTTTCTGCATATTAAAGGGTTTCTATTAATCTTCAACCAACTTCTAAAACATTTCACACACAAGCGTAGCTATGAAGATAAAGAAAAATCCATCAATTATGAATCCGGAAAACAAAACAGAAATAACATAAAGATTCTTAAACACGCAGCAGGCATAAGTAACTAAAAAACCCATTACAGCATCTTCAGTTTCGGCTAGAATAAACTTCTAAATGCAAACATAACATCAACGATAATTGAGTTCATTTTGATTTCTAGAACAACAATAAGGTGATTTAGTAAAACCCCATATTCCATAAGCAAGCTATGGAAAAGAGGGTAAACTCAGAAAAGCAGATCAAAGGGATTCCGATGTTGACTAAAAATTAAAACCCATTCGAAAAATCAATACTTTGTTGGATTTAGAGGGAGTAGATCCATGGGTTCTTATCCATATATAGAAAACAAAAACATAATAAACAACTTAAAATCTATGGAATTTGAAGGGAAACAAAAGGCAGATCATGATTTTTAAATAAAAAGACCATGTTTAAACATTGAACAATACAAAGCATCAGAATGAAAGAGATTAAAGGGAACATTGAGAAAATAAATAAAGAATTAAAGGTTACATGCAAAAGAAGTGAAGATATGGGCGCTGCAGATTGAGAGAGCTGGTTCCTTCTTTGCAACTGTAAATAGATTCGACATTTAGAAAAGGAAAAGGACCCGTAAATAAATCCGGTTTGAAATGGGTCGGTTCGGATCCAACAAGGCACAAAAGGGTAGTACTTGTATGACCCAACACCCAAATGTATTTTCCCCCTACTACCCCAAGCCCAAATGTATGGTTTCTTTTTTTTGTACCGAAATATTAACCTGTATTTAATGGCACTAAAATAATATTAAAGGAAAATTGAATATAATAAATTATATTTTAAATTTTCAGAATAAGTAATTCATTAATACAAAAAGGCTTAAATAAAAAGTCGGTACTTGTGTGTGCGAAAAACAAAAGGCTTTTGTGATTTTGGTTGAATATTTTGTGCAATTGAAGCACCTACTTTTTCTTCCCGCAATAATTTAAAAATGTTTAATATTAATATCTTTGGATTGGTAAGAAAAAATTGGAAGCAGAAATGAAAGAGAATATTTTTAAAGAGTTGCGCGATCGCAAACACAAACATTAGCTCGATTTGATATGTCTAATTCTTCCCCAATTTTCTCTTCAACCAAACAGGAAGTTCCGATTAAACTGACACCTAAAGCAGAGAAGCAAAGATAGGAGTGATAGAGGCAAACGAACACTTCACTTTCTATGTAAGGAAATAAACAAAAATACAGGACAATTTAAAATTAAATAAACAGCTTTGACTGAACAAGTGGTCAAACATAAATCTACACACAACAGACTACAACCTCCCTGAAATGAAACGGCGGTAGTGCTACTAAAATGATCCTAGTTTACAATCGATCATATCTTCCTCAATTGTTGAAGTGAATAAGGTGAAAGGGCTCGATTCCGATGACATGAGCTCCTTCACCTTCACCTTCACCTTCGTCTACTTCCGGATCCATCGTGTTGCCATGGCCACCATACTCCGCTCCAGCGTTAATATAGTTATAAAGCTCGATTCCGATGAGATAAGCTCCTTCATCTTCCTCTATTTCAGGCTCCCTCGTGTTTCCATGGCCGCCATCCTCTACACCTGCGTTAATATAGTTATAAAGCGCCATTCCGATGAGCTCAACTCCTTCATCTTCGTCTATTTCAGGCTCTGTCGTGTTGCCATGGCCACCATCCTCTGCTCCATCGTTAATATAATTTGGGATGAAAACTCCGGTGCCTCGCGATGGAGGGAGCTCTCCGACGTAAAAGTACCTATTATTTCCTAACGGAAAGTAAACAGGAATAGGAGCCACCACTACTCTACAGCCAGCACGAGTGGAAAGAGCTCCATCGATGGGGTTGAAGTTCTCCATCCAAGAAGGAAAATGGGGAAAAGTGAATGTAGAGAAACATGCTTAAATCCTTTATAGGATTGAACTTCAATTGCGTGAGATGCAGAAGATGGCGCGACGTCGCGCGTTGTTTTTTCCTTTTGATTTTACGACGCCCCTGTTCAGTCAGCGAGGAGGGGATTGCTAGACATCGCTTTCAGTGCATTTCATTAGAGGGTCAGAAAAACAAAAATTCTCGAGCTACTTATAAAACGCTATCGTTTCAACAATTTAATTACAAACAGAATTCTAAATTTTCTTCATGATTCTCCTTCTTTTTAAGACTAAAATAGTACATCACATCTTTTTTATTAATATTTGAAATCCTAATTGTACAAGCCCAATTTTTAAAACCCGGGCCCAATTACAATACAAAACCCGAATAGCCCAACAACCCAAATTTAGCCCCTAACAGACCTAACCCAGCAAAACCAAGCCCAACTAACCTACCCAATAAACCCTCTAGCCCAACAGACCAAACTTAACTTGGAGCCCAATAGGCTCAAAACCACATTAACCCTAGCAGTCAAACTAGACTGAAACCCTAGCGCCACTTACGATTGCTGCCGTCACTCCTCTGCCACCTGCTCTCTGCCACCGGCCACCAACTACCTGCAAAGACAGAAAAGACACACCAACAAGCAACAACAAATAGGGATAGCAAAAAGAGATTTTTATTTGTATTATGATTTGGGGCTATATAAGGTCGATTGAAAAATCTGTAAAGGGGGGAGTTTTGATTTTAAAATCAGGATAAAACCGATTGCAAACCATGAGAACGGGGTGTTTTTCTTTTTGAAAAAGCAAAAACAAAGAGAAATAAAAACGAAGAAAAGGTTTTAGTTTCCAAATCCTTTTTTGTTCATTTTTATTTATTTTATTCATTTTTTTATTTTGTTTTTGTGCAAAATATATATGTATATATGCATATGCAAAAAAAAAAAAGGATAAAGTACCTTTTTAGATCTTCCGGCCACCGTGTAAGGTGGCCGGCGCGACGACATCAACGGCGGCTCTCCTCGCCGGATTCTGGGCAGTGCCCGGAGAAGGGGAGATGATTTGAGAGAGTTTTCCTTTTTTTTTTGTTTTTTTTTTGAAGAAAGAAAGAAAGAATGAAATCTCAAAAAAAACTGACTTAAATAGGCTTTCAAAACGACGTCGTTTTGGGCAGCCTTCTCAGGCACCAAAACGGCGCCGTTTTAAGGCCGACCCGCGTGTGACCCGACCCGCTCCACCAAGGGTCCGCGTGTTTTGTCTGGAAGGGAAATTTTCGCTTTTAGCCCTTCTATTTTTAATGTTTTTGTAATCAAGTCTTTTTATTTTTTAATTTTACCCCGGTTTGTTTTTGCGTTTTCAGGTTAGTCCCTACTAGAACTCTGCGTTTTGCATAATGGGATTATTCCCATTTGCTCCCTCCTAGTTTTTTCCGCGTTCATTTTGGTCTTTTTCCTTTTTATTTATTTTGAATTTGTCCCGAAATTTTGTTTTTAGCTCAATTTAATCCTTTTTTTCCATATTTTTGTTATTTTATCGTTATTTTTATTATTAGTAGCAATATTATTTATATTATTAATAGCATTATTATTATTATTATTAATGTCATCATTACTATAGTATTATTACTTTTATTACTTTTATTACTTTTATTACTTTTATTTTTATTATTATTATTATTATTATTATTATTATTACTACTACTATCATTTGTTACTGTTGTTTATGTATACTTATTTAAATATTCAAGGTATTTGTCTCATTATATTGTTGTTTGTTTATTTATGTCCTTTTATTCTTTTTATTACAAACTTTGTTATATACGTGTATATATACATTGCTATAATATATATCTATATGCATATATTCTTTATTCTATAACTCATATATGTATACGTATATATATATGCCTCTTATATTTAAGAATTTTGAAATATATTCATGCATACATACTTCCACATATTTTTATGTATAATAGTTTCAAAATGTGAACATACATATGCTTTTCATTTTTCATAATTTTACGCACATATATATGTGTATATATATATATATATATATATATTATTTTCTATAATTTTATAATTTTGTTAATTTATTTATGTACATGTCTGCTACTATTATTTTTCTTGCTTTAGTTTTTATCTATTTATTATTCGTTATTGTGTCTGCATGATTGTTTTTATATTAGTCTTATTATTCATTTATCTTTTATCTCGCTCATGTTATTTTACTTACATTATCATCATCATTCCATTACACCTATTTTTTTATTTAGATTTTAAAAAAAAAGAAATTTTAAAAATATAAGTAATATTCGGTATTTTAGATCTTCGAGAGAATCGAGCCCTAACGTATTGGGTTCCGATTTTTTTCGTTGAACTTAAATAATCGAGATTACTCTTTTAAAAAATGATAAAAAGCTCGTTATCAAGAATTTAATACGTTGTATCCTAACGCATTGGATGTGACACGTTGTTTTCTCGAGACGAGGATTTTTCGAAATAAATGCAATATTCAATGTTTAATATTTTGAGAAATTGTGCCCTAACGTATTGGGTTGCGATTTCTTCATTTGATTTAAACAATTGAATATTCTTTTAAACTTTATTACACGAATTTTTTCAAACTTAAGTTTAAAATGATCTAGGGAATAAAAAAGATCGTGTCCTAATTTATTGGTCGTGATTCTTTTTTAAATTCGAGATAGCTAAATATCTTTTAAATAAGCATTTTTTATTCGCGTATCGAGAATTCGAGACATGGTGTCCTAATTTACTGGATATGATTCTCTTTCTCGAATAGCGTGAAATATGCCCATTTTCTTGAAAATTTTCAACATTTTAATACAAGGATCGTATTTTTAAAAATTCTTCAAAGTTCTCAATTTTCGACATTAAGACATTAAGTAATCAACTAGGTACCAATTTTGGGCGTATCGAGGGTGCTAATCCTTCCTCGTGCGTAACCGACTCCCGAACCCGTTTTTCTGAATTTCGTGGACCAAAATCGTTGTTTTAATAAAATTAAAACCGTTTATTAAAAACAACCACTTTTCGAGGTGATTCAATCACACCTCATTAAAAAAAGATTGGTGGCGACTCCCGTTTTCGTTTCATTTTTCAAAACCCAAGTCGACCCCGTTTTCCATCAAAAAAATGGTGTCAACACTAATATTATAATTTATACCTATTCTAAATTTAATTATAAATTTAAATATTTTAGCATAATGTATCAAATTCAAAATCATATATGATCAATATAGCCCTCAACTATGCTTATTTTCTTATTTTGATATTTGATTTTTTTTTGTTCAACATTAATACTTAAACTATCATTTCGTTATTCGATTCAGCCACTTTTTCCTAACGGTATTAAAAAAATCAATCACCACATGGTGCCACATGGCACATCCAACCAATCACAATGAGTAACGTGGCAATTAAGTTTATTTCAAATAAAAATATTAAATTTAAATTAAAAAAACACTTATAACTTTGACTCACAATGGACCGGCATTGATGTCATTTACCACTGTTGATCGACCATTGACCTTCATTGACCATCCACGTGGCACTATTAGAACACGCCATATATAAATAATTCAAAATTTTTAAAAAAAAAAAGTTTAAATTCTAAAAATTGTAAAAAAACAAAATAAATCTGTTATGAATATCTTATTAAGTGGATGTCCATCATGATCAAAATAAAGCTTTGGTGTACTTTAAATTCTAATAGTTATTAAAATTAGATCTCTCTTTCTTTTATACTTCTTATGCCTATAATAGAGACTCTGATGAAGCATTGTAATTATTCCTTTTGATCAATATTGCTTTTATATTTTCTTTGTTCTTTATTCTCTCTATCTCTCTTTATTTTATAACACGTTATCAGCATGAAGATTCTCTATTTTTTCAAAATCTTTCGAAGTCGTCTCACAAATCAAATTCTTTTTCACCTTAAACTTCCACCCTTATAACTTCATCTTCAGGATGTTGAAAGATTTAATCTCAAAATGGATGTTCGTGATAATAGTCAAGGTTATGACAATGATGTTAAAGATCTTCAGGTATATTTTACTATATTTTATTTATTATATCATGTTTATTATAATTGGAGACTAATAATGACAACATGAATAGATAGATTTTGATTTGAAATCTCACGCATGTTTGCGATGGTGATTATGAAATAAAGAATCTATTGGGACGTTTATAAGTTTGTCCTAGTAAATCTATTGCATTCCTCGAAGTGAATGTAAACATAAAGAAAATAAAAGATATACTTATGGACCACTAAAAGTGGAATGTAGTAATAAATAAGAGAACAATGAGAGTTCTCAAGATAAATCTTCAAAGGGTAAAGATAACTTATGTTATCAATGTGATATGAAAGATTATTGGTCACATATGTGGTGTATGCTTAAATGTTTTGTCTCTGTTAATATTCTTTAAGGAATGATATGAGAATGTAGTAATGAATTTTATCATTACAAATAGAAAATATTTATCTTATTTGGTACTGAAATAAATAAAATATTCAAATATTTGATAGTACAAATTTAGTTGAAAGCTCTAGAATACATCAATTTCTAAAAATCATAAAGTTTGTGATGGTTAATGCATTAGTTTTAAAAGATATTCATAATGGATCTCATATTGAGATTGTGAATGAGGAAAAGATTATACTTCATATGAATCAAAAGAGGATTGGGTTATTTATATTTTGAATCGAACTCGGGACCTCTCGCACTCTAAGCGAGAATCATACCACTAGACCAAATGTCTTATATTTGAATATTTTGACATATTCCCTGAAGCGAATATTACATATAATTATTTGAAAATTATATTTATTTATTGACTTAGTGGCATTATAGACTTCACATTTATTTAGACATTTCCAATAGTAAATGGCACAATAGTATTTATATGTGGATACAAAATAAAAGAATGACAATTAAAATTATCAATTTGTTACAATTTAGTACAATTGAAACACATGTTAAAATAAACCGAAGTTTACAAATACAAATGCATTTACTACTTGGCATGACCAGTTAGACCATCATGGATCATATATGATGCGAAAATTAATTGAGAATTCATATGGATATTCATTAAAGAACCAGAAGATTATTTAATTTAAAAAATTCTCATTTGTTGCTTATTCTCAATGAAAATTGATTCTTAGAAACTCACTAGCTAAAGTTGAGATTTAATGTCATTGCATTTCTGAAATGAATATGGGCTCATCCATCCACCATGTGGATGGTTTTGATATTATATGATTTTGGTAGATGGATCTACAAAATAATCACATGCATTATCAACTCGCAACATGTCGTTTGTGAGATTGCTTGTTTAAATAATTAATTTAAGATTATGCAATTAAAATAATTCATCTTGCTAATGTTGGTGAGTTTACATCCCAAGTTTTCAATGATTATTGCATGTCAATTGGGATAAAAGTTGAACATCCTGTAGCTCATGTTCACACACAAAATGATTTAGCTGAATTATTTATCAAATGCCTCCAACTAATAGCTAAACTATTACTTATGAGAACTAAACTTTATATTTCAACATGAGATTATGTTGATTTACGTGTTGTATGCATTAAGCCAATAAGTTATAAATACTCCCCATTACAATTGGTTTTTGATCAATACCTAAATATTTTTCATCTTTGAATTTTTGTATGTGCGTATATGTTCCAATTGCTCCACCACAACGCATAAAGATGAGTGAATCCTGAAAGAAAGTTGGGAATATATATTAGTTACAAGTTTATTTGTGATTATAATTTTGATTCGATAGTTTTCCCGACATTAGGGGGAAGAAATAATAACTTGTAATGAGTTAGGGGGAAAATAATTTGAATCAGAAGTTCAATAAGGATAACTCATTTCAAGTTAACTATTAGATGTATTTATAAACTTAATGAGAATAACCAAGTGTTATATACCATCTAATATTTTAATTTGAATCAAAGTCCTAGTTAGAAAAAATAATAGATTGATCGGTTCCAAAGATGAAAATTCTTCTAGATGGTTATATAGTGGAGGTGGGTGCTCCAAAAGAGACCTAAGACATAACAAATAAGTAAAACTCTAGAAGAGATTTAGGAACCTGAAACTGAATTTTAAAATAATGAAAATAAAATATCTTGATAAGTTATGTCAATTCGAGAAAATCTGGAACTGAATAATAAAAGTGGTCGACAATGATTTTGCATGTAATATTATTATTGAAATAATGAAATAAAAAGAAGATCTTGAATAAATCTATTGAGAAATATAGATATGGAATAAATTGATCAAAATAGAAAGAAGCAACTCAAGTGCAATTAAATTCGTGAAGTTTTTGTACCAGTAGTCCAAATATCTAAATGTATAAAGCCAGTGAGGGTGCAAATGAAGTAGTTTTGTAAAAGCGAAATAGAAATATGAAGTTTTTCGCTAAGTATTGGTATTGATTATGAAAAGATATAATATTCTTTTGTGGATGCAATAATCTTTAGACATATTATTTTGACAATTCATAAAAGATTTAACTTGCGTCTAATGGTTGTTGTTACAACATTTTTAAATCACTATATAGTAAAGTTTATATTAAAATCCTTGAAGGATTTAGAATGGTAGAAGCATATTGAAATTCTTGGGAAATTATTTATTTATACAAATTGAAATAATTGAACATATATGGTAAATTTGACTTAGTCAATAGTAGTTGAAAGAGGATTATAAAATGATCCAAAATACCTATTTGTATTTTTATTGAAGGATCATGTTTAAAGTTTGCTATGATTATTGTTGAAATTCTTGAAGAGATTAAAATATATTTCCCCAAGATTTTCTCTCACTCATGAGTTTTAAAAGAATGGTAATACAAATGCTTATCAAATACATTCAAATAGTCATTTGAAAAACTAGTATTTAAGATTGCATACGTAGAATATAAGAAAATATGTGATGTTTTCATGAGGGGGAGTAAATACGTGTTGCACTCTTTTTCCCTTAATCGAGGTTTTGTCCCATTGGGTTTTCTTGGTAAGGTTTTTAATGAGGCAGCATATTATGCGTATTATAAATTGTGTATTCTTTTTCCTTCATTAGGTTTTTATCCCACGAGGTTTTTCCTAATGAGATTTTAACGAGATACATTATCTACCAATGGACATCCAATGGGGAGTGTTATGAATATCTTATTAAGTGGATGTCCATCATAATCAAGATAAAGTTTTGGTGTACTTTAAATTCTAATAGTTATTAGAATTAGACATTTACTTCTTTTATACTTCTTATGTCTATAAATAGAGACTCGAAGAAGCATTGTAATTATCCCTTTTGAACAATAAAGTACATTCTCTATTGCTTTTTTGTTTTTATTATCTCCATCTCTCTTTATTTTATAACAAAATTTAATTTAAAACAATTTATTTTTTCTAGAATTTATATTTTTGAAAATTTAAGTTTTCTTTTTCAATTTTTAAAATTCAAATACCTTTTTTAATTTTTTATAAAATCAATTTTATATATTATTTTGATTTTTAAATTTTAAATTTATATATTTTAGAATTTTTTAGTTTTTTAAATTTGAATTATTTATATATTATATATGATTTTTACATTTTAAATCAATATAATATATGATATTTAAAAACAAAAGGACATAACACGTTCTAATGATGCCACGTGGATAGTTAATAACAGTGGTCAACATCAATCAACTGTCAATCAAAGTCAAAGGTGTTTTATAATTTAATTTAGTGTTTTTATTTAAAAAACTTAATTGCCACGTGACACATTACGATTGATTGGATGTACCACATGGTACATTCTGGTTAGCGCCACATGGCGACCGATTTTTTAATGTCGATATAAGAAAAGGGATGAACCAAGTAACAAAATGATAGTTTAAAAACTAATCTAGAAAAAAAAAATTCAAGTACCAAAATGAGAAAATAAGCATAGTTTAAGGGCCAAAATGAACATTAAGCTTATATCTATGCTATTATAGCATTATATGTTACAAATTGAGAGACACTAACTCAATTGACTAAAATTTAAAAGGAACATTTTAATTTTATAAATATAAGAAACAAAGAGTATAATGTTACATTTAGTATAGTAATGAGTTAGCCACTTGATAATTTGTAATAATTCATATGACTTGTTTTGAACAAAACCTTTTACTTATTTTTAAAGAAATCTTATTTTTACTAGAATTTTATTCATCTTCTAATTTACAATTTAAATTTATATTAATTATTTTTCACGTTGTCACAAACTAATTTAATTGTTATGTAATAATTAAGTTGTTCCTTATGTTAATATATTAGAAAATCAAAAGTGTTATTAATTTTGGGTTATTTTAATTAATTATTTAGCATATATATTATTGATGTTACGAGTTAATTCAATATCAATTTATTTAAAGAGATTATGCAACTCCCCTACAAGTATACTCAAGGTGGAAATCAAGGGCACGTGGAAAAAATATGAAAGAATTCACATTTAGTCAGTTAGTTGAAATCATGGAACCACCTTGGTTACACTAATTTGAAAATTAGGAACCACTTTGACTGTTACAGATTATGTTCCTTTATTTAAGCTTGTTAGTTGACGTTAATACCTAAGATTGTTAATATAAATAACCCAGGAAACTCTTTAGTAGGATAGGAGTCTTTTTATTGAAAAATATTATTTGAGAGAGTGGTCCATCTCGAATCAGACTGATCCTACAAGTAAATTTTCAGTTCTTTATTTTCTATTTATCACTTCAGTATTTCTCTTTATTTCCCTGCCCCTATCATATTTGGTTCTATTGCCGGGAAATAAAGATGGTAGTCACCACCTGAAGTACTTCTAATCCCTCCAACAAAACACAAGAAAACCGTCTAGTATCACCCAAAAAAACTTCTGACCTTATAGCCACTCAACTAGCCACCATGGCATCCGAATTGGAAGTCGTGGAAACCCTTAGAGCAAAGGTAGCTGTAACACCCCTAACTTGTATCCATTACTGGAATATGGTTTAGGAGCATTACCGAGTAACCATAATCTAAATCATTCATTTCAAAACATTTCAAAAATCATAATATAATTCATCATTAACATGCATAACGTCCCTTATTCAAGCCTTCGAGGCCTAAAAATCACTTTAGAAACGATTTGGGACTAAATCAAAAACATTTGAAAATTTTAGGAAAAAGTTAGAAAAACTTTAACTGCAGAGGTCACATGACCGTGTGGGCATTCGAAGTAGGGACACACGGCTGTGTCCTAGCCTATGTCCGTGCTCGTGTAACTCACTGACTTGGGTCATACGACCAACTCACACGCCTGTGTGTAAGGCCTGTGCAACCCTTGAAATGGCCTCGCACGCCCGTGTGCTAGCTGTGTGTCTCACACGGCCAAGTCACATGCCCATGTGGACCTAAAATGTGTCTTAAACAACAAGTTTACCATTTTCTACTTGCTTGGGAATTAAGCAACTCAAAAACCATTCGTTTAATCCATTCAAAACACGATCGAACACACTCAAAACATGCCAAAACAATCATTTCAGGTGCCTAACCAATGTACCCTCATTGGTACCACATTTATATCATCAAAACATATCATCAATGCATCATTCAAATCAAAATTTTAAACATGCCAAAATCCATCAATTTGGCCTAGCTCATATCTACCTAAAACATCAATTTATATTCACATACACATAATAAACATTAGTTCAAAACAATATGCCAAATTATGGCTTCAAACACAAACGTACATTTATATACTTAAACCAACATTACACTTATAACTTCAAAATAACTATCAACTAGGCATCTTAGGTACATGCCAACACAAAAAGATAAACATCACCACATTTGAGATTGGGATCGTTGCTGGATGCTGAATCGGCGATCAAAAGAGAAGTACCTAACCTGCGCACGGAAAACAAAATCGTACTCTGAGTAAAACTCAGAAATATTTTAATAATCCGACCATTTAAAGATATATAGATACATGAATATTCAATTTGAAATGCATAATCACATTACTATCTAACAAGCAATTGTAAATTTATTACCATCTCAATTTCATGCATAATACCACATTATATCATGATTTGCACCTTCACTAATATTCTTCCATTAGTTGATTTAACATATAACTCAATTAACATCACTTGCTATAAAATAGCTTTTCATAGATCAATCAACATTTCATTTTAACAATGACATAAGTCAATTATATTCAATCAATGAGTACATTACTCATATATCTCATTTATAATCACAACCTATCTCATTTTCAATTCACATACAATATCAGTCAATATCGATTACAGAACTTTATTATTTGATTACCCCTATTAACATGATTCGGACTCAGACGGATACACGGATCCAACTAACACACTAGTTTGGCACCCAGTGCCTCATCAAATAAATTCGAAGTAATAACTGCGCCCAATGCTATATAAATTGACACCTAGTGTCTCATCGGTTAAACCAAAGTAAATTGGCACCCAATGCCTCATCAACTTGAATTTGAAGAAATCCTTGAACTCTTCATATCCTATGGCATGCCATCTATATCCGACTCAACCCGATACAGTTAATAGGGTTCCAATTCACTTTCCAAATACAACCAATATCCAATTATCATAATTGCACATTATCACATTTACACATATATTCATTTCAATTCAAATAACCAATACATTCATAATATATATACCAATTCAATCCATTTCAATTAACTATAATTTCAATTCAATATCAAAGTGCCAAAATACAACAATTAGTAACTAGGTTCAGATTATAGAAATACAAACCGTAGATTCTGAGCTATTCGAGGTCGATTTTATCCTTCCCCTTTTTAGTCGAAGATTCCGATACGACGTTATCTACGAAATTAAAACAATTAAAATACATTAATACAACACAATTCAATTTCACATTGACTATTTAAATTTTACTCAATATTTGGTTAAATTCCAATTTAGTCTCTAAAACGAGACTAATTTTTATTCTTCACATTTAATTCTAAATTTAGCTCCTTATTTTCAATTAAACCCTAAATTTTGAAATTTTCACAATTTAGTCCCTATTACACAAAATTTACAATTTGCTCTACAATTTAATCCTTTCCATTTCTAGCTTAAAAATCTATCAATTTAATCCCTAATACTAAAACTATTCAACATTAACAACATCTAAAATCTTAATAATTGCTAAAGTTTCAACATTGGTCAGGTAGTACTAAACACAGGGATTCTAAAAATATAAAAATTACAAGAAAATAGACTAAATTAACTAACCAATTGAAGTTTGAAACCTAAAAGCCCTTTGATGCCGTGCGTCCTTCCTTCTTTCTTTTATTTTGCATGTCTTTTTCTTCCTTTTTCCACTTACTATACTATTATAATTTCATTTATTTTATAATATATATTGTATAATACATATACATACTTTTAACTTTTAGTTTATTAATTATAATATAACTTATATATATTAAACTATTATAATATATATATATCATATCATTAATTGTTTTAACCCATTCACCGTCCACTTAAAGAAACAAAGGTAAAATTGCTTCTTTAGTCCCTTTAATTAGTTTTAAATCATAATTCAACTTCTACCTTATACGCGATTTAGTCCTTATACTTAATAACTTTTAATTTCAAGCAAATTTGCTCAACCGGAACCTAATTAAAATATTTACGAGTCTGATTTACGAGAATAGAGTCTCAAGAATGCATTTTCTGACACCCCTAACTATAGGGTCGTTACAGTAGCAGCCTTGAAAATTCAATCCTAAACTTATCAACCTTCTGCTTCCAATACAATCGACCCTCGAGACAAAGGAAGATGAAAGATGAACTAGAGCAGTCGTGAGCAATGACGCGACAACTGGCCTTCAGATGATGATGACGGTGTTCTACCCTGGTGGAAAAGAAATTCAGTACACCATCCCCATACAAAAATTGAATTCCCCAAATTTAATGGTGGCGACCCACGTGGGTGGATTCTCAAAGCGGAAATATATTTTCGCTGTTATCAAACTCCAAAAGAGCTTAAAGTAGACATAGCAACGATGTCCCTTGAAGGTGATGCTCTTGATTTATTTTCATGGCTCAACTCTAAACAAGGCATCCTTTTTTGTGACGAGTTGTTCTGGGCATTACACGAAAATTACAGACCAGCAGAATTTCATAATCCTGATGAGCATCTTTGCAATATCAAGCAGATTGGTATCGTTTAAGAATATCACTAGGAGTTCGCAAAAAGGTCAACTCGAGTAACAAATTGGCCCGATCATTGCCTGTTAAGGCTTTTTCTCAATAGATTGAGAGAAGAGTTAAAGGTTGATGTGCGCATCCATAAACCACAGACAGCTACAGAGCAATGAGTCTAGCGCTCGAATATGAGTCCAAACTAGGCTCAAGTAAGCCCAACCCCGCTCTATAACAATCTCGTCCTCCCATATCTCGAGAAGGACACGGTAACATAACCCAACTAGTCGCGAATACGTACTTAAACAACCCCAGTCGAAATTGAGATGCTGAGAGACAAGCAGGATTAGCCAAAGGGCTTTGTTTTAGATGTAATGAAAAATACGGTCCTAGCCATCATTGCAAAATAGGATCTTTCTAACTTTTGGAGACTACTGAAGAAGATGATGAGCAAAAGACTTACCTGACTCAGGAAGTTGATAATCTTCAGCAAAATGACTTAGCTAAATTTTAGTTTTCATGCCATATTGGGGAAGACAAATACCACCACCATGAAGCTTAGGGGGACATCAAGACCAAAGAAGTTTTAATTCTTATTGATAGTGGCTCTACACACAATTTCATAGCCGATACCATTGTTAAGGAATTGAATCTGAAGACACAAATTCTGCCATCTTTTGGGGTCCAGATTGGCAATGGGGACATCATAAGTTGTAATTATGTTTGTCGCAATGTAGAGATCCAGCTTCCTAGGTTGAAGATTATACAAGGTCTTTATCCTTTTAATATTGGAGGAGCCGATGTGGTTTTAGGCATCTAGTGGTTGGTATCCCTTAACACGGTGCAGGCAAACTGGAATGAAATGTTCGTTGTCTTCTCGATTGACTGGCAAAAGTATAAACTACAAGGAGAGCTATTGATAACTACAGCTACTGCCACCGTTCAGTATTTTTCTACTGAAGTTAACCATGCCTATGTATCACCTAGCCCCCTTGCAATTGTTAGTTTTGAATACCAAGTTATTTTCCAAGAATCGAGTACTTTACCTCCCTTTCATTCTTACACTCACTCCATTCCCCTTATACCCAATGCCCAACCTCCAAACATTCAACCATACTGTTATCCTTATAACCAAAAAATTGAAATAGAAAAACAAGTAGCTGAAGTTTTGACCACTGGATTTATTCGACCCAGCACCAGCCCCTTTGTTAGCTTGGTACTCTTAGTAAAAAAAAGACCATACCTAGAGGATATGAGTCGATTACCGTGTCTTTAAAAAAATCACCATACCCGATAAATATCTGATTTCCAATATTGATGAATTATTAGATGAATTACAATGGGTACGATCTTTTCCAAGATCGACTAGTGTTCTGGCTACCATCAAATCAGAGTCAAACCAGAAGGCCTAGCCAAGACAACATTCAGAATGCACTCAGGGCATTACGAATTTGTAGTCATACCATTTGGTCTCACTCAGACTCCATCAACATTTCAAGCTGCAATGAATGATCTGTTCAAGCCTTATTTGTGAAAATTTATTCTAGTCTTCTTCGATGATATCCTTATTTACAGCAAGGACATGAACCAACACTTACAGCACCTCCGTACAGCTCTTGATCTACTCCGCAACAACATATATCATGCCAAAGCTTCCAATTGCCACTTCGGCCAACCACAGATAAATTTTCTTGGACATATGGTAAATTATCAAGGTGTACAGGTTGATCACGCCAAAATCTAAGTAGTCTAGTCCTGACTTATTCCTACCAACTTGAAGGAGTTGCGTGGATTTCTAGGCCTGACAGGATACTATCGCAAATTCATCAGGAACTATGGGCTGATGGCACGTCCTCATACTCAACTCACTAAGAAAGATGGCTTCCAATGGTCCCCAATTGCAGAAAAAGCATTCAGCAACCTCAAGCGTGCATTAACGACAGTCCTAGTATTACTCCTTCCTAATTTTTCACAACCATTCACCGTAGAATGTGATGCATCATCTGAAGAAGTGGGTGCCATCCTATTGTAGGCTAAGCATCCAATAGCCTAGTAAAGGGCTTTCCTTTACGAATAACATAAAATTAGCATATGATCGAGAATTACTTACTTTGGTGCTGGCATTATAGAAATGGAAACATTATTTATTGGGGAGGCATTTTTTTTTCAAAACAAACCACTATACGCTTAAGTTCTTGTTGGAACAACGTATTACGACAACCTAACAATAACAATTCTTGATGAAACTAATGCCATTTGACTTTTCCATTATCTATAAGGTAGGAAAAGAAAATAAGAGAGCTGATGCACTTTCCCACATACCACATTCTATATATTTTTAATCTCTAGCACTTCCATTTAACTTAGATTTGTTGGATTTACAAAAGGCAAAGTGGATCCTTACTCTAGCCATATATGTTGTCACTAACGTCTAATCCTGCTTCCTTCCTAGATTTTGTTATTGTAGGGCAGATGCTCTATTATAAAAATAGACTGGTTATTACTGAAAATGCAACCCTTAAGCAAAAGATTCTTCTTGAGTCTCACAATACTCCTACCGTAGGCCATGTAGGATATTTGAAGACTCTTAAACGGTTGTTAGCACAATTCTTTTGGCCTCAATTAAAACAAGATGTTCGCCACTATGTCCAAAACTTTTTGGAGTGCCAACAAAACAAATATCAAGCTTTGACGCCAACTGGTCTCCTCTAACCCTTGCTGATTCCGGATTGTATTTGGGAAGACATGTCTCTTGATTTCATTGTGGGCCTTTCCAAGTCACACCGGTTTCACACGATTCTTGTAGTGGTAGACCGTTTGAGTAAATATACTCACTTTGTTCCCTTGGCTCATCCTTTGACAGCCAAGATAGTTGCTGTGAATTTTTGCAAGGAAATTGTTAGATTCCATGGTTTTCCACGTTCGATTATATCTAACTGAGATGTTATTTTCCTCAGTAATTTTTGGCAAGAACTATTCGAACTAAGTAAAACGAAACTATGGATGATCACAAGTTACCACCCATAAACTGATGGCCAAACAGATGTGGTAAATCGATGCTTAAAGGCCTATCTTCGCTGTTTTGCACATGAACAACCTACCAGATGGAGTAGATTTTTGTCGTGGGCCAAATTATCTTTTAATACTGGTTTTCACACAGAAACAAATACTACTCCTTTCAAGATAGTTTATGGTCGTGATCTGCCATCGCTTTATCCTTATGTTCCTGGCGAGACTGCAGTGACGAAATTTGAGCAACAACTAATCCAACGAGATGACACACTGAAGCTTTTGAAGGGCAACTTGCTCAAAGCTCAGTCTCGTATGAAATCTCAAGCTGATTCTAAGTATCAAGACCTCTCTTTCGAGGTTGGGGGTTATATTTTCCTATGTCTTCAACCTTATCGACAAAAATCACTTGCCAAGAAACGGTATGAAAAGTTGTCTCCATGTTTTTTTGGCCCTTATAAAATCTTGCGACGTATTGGTAAGGTGGTGTATGAAATAAGCTTGCTGCCACCTTCTCAAGTTCATCTTATATTCCATGTGTCACAACTTCGACCAGCCACGGGCCAGCTGCCCTGTTCACCACCTGCTCTTTTGCCTATTTCAGCAGATTGGGAAATAATTCTTTCTTCTGCCAAAATATTATGTCACCGGTGGATTCGGGAAGTTGGGGATCCTATACTGGATTTGTTGATTGAATGGAAAGGGAGGCCTTTGGAAGAAGCTTCATGGAAAAATTATGATCTCCTTTTGATCTCCTTATCGAACAATTTCCATCCTTTCGCCTTGAGGGCAAGCCGTCTTATAAGGGGGGAAGTATTAATGCAACTCCCCTACAAGTATACTCAAGGCGAAAATCGAGGGCATGTGGAAAAAATATGAAAGAAGTCACATTTATTCAGTTAGCTGAAATCATGGAACCACCTTGGTAACACTAATCTAAAAATTAGGAATTACAGATTATGTTTCTTTATTTAAGCTTATTAGTTGAGGTTATTACCTAGGATTGTTAGTATAAATAATCTAGGAAACTCTTTAGTAGGATAGAAGTTTTTTTTATTGAAAAGTATTATTTGGGAGAGTGGTTCATCTTGAATCGGACTGATCCTACAAGTAAATTTTCAGTTCTTTATTTTATATTTATCACTCTAGTATTTCTCTTTATTTCCCTAACTCTATCAAGAGATCATTAAAAATTATGTTTTAAACAATTAATATATACTATTATAGGATATTTCTATGTTTTCTTGTCTTTATATAAAATAATTTAAAAAACAACTTCAAGTTAAGCCTCATTATTATCTTATGTGATAGTTTTTTTTTGCAAAAAAATATTTCTCATCCACATTGTATTTATGTATTATATTATATATTGAAGGGCTGATTGAGTTGATGTCACCCTCAATTAGGTCCCAAATTAGTTAAAAATTACCAAAACTTCATTTATTTTATAACCTAACAAATATTATGTTGATGGTATTTATATATTTTTATATTTTGATGAATCTAAAAACTATATACACATAAAGACAAGAATGAAATTTGATCTGAAAATGTTATACGTGTTAATATCATAACTTTACCATTTCAACGAGCCACATTATATTTTTATATTAATTTTACGTATTTCTTACATAAATGTTCCACTAATATATATTTTTTTCTTTTATCTATAATAATGAACAACTACTATTAAAATTTATCATTCACTTAAATTAATTACTTTTTAATTTTGATTTATTTTTCTTTTGAAAATGAAATACAATTATTTTTAATGATTACAATTATTTAAAAATTTGTTTCTCACCCACAAAGTGGGTGATATTGTAACACCCCAATACTCGACCCTATCACCGGGTCCGAGTACTGGAATGTTACATTCGTTGTCGTAGCAACTACAATAAAATCCAATTTGATTAACAAATTTTATTCAACTAATTAGTTTATTTCACCTTTACGACACATTTTAAATACATACCTAGACATAACAAGAACTCTAGATAGATCTATTAACATTTTATAAAGAATAGGGATCAAAATTGAAAATTTTGAAAAGTTGCAGGCTAATGTTGCGACGTCGGGGGTTCAACGTCGCGACATGACTCTTGAGCTTGTCCTCGTCGCGACATCATTGGCCATCGTCGTGACATTCATTCTGTTTTTTGCACTGTTTCCTTTTATTCAAATTTATCAACTAAGACATGTTCAAATCTTATATATACATTATAATTACCTGTTCAATACACTATTTAAACCAGGCCAATTCACATATCAAACATAACCATGCATTCTCTAATCCCAAATTCTTACCACAAACTCATAAACATGTAAATTATACCAAAAATTTAAAAAAAGTATCAAGTTTTACATTTAAGTCCCTTAGACATTACCTAGGTACGTGCCATTTACCAAAACAAAAAAAGAAAGAAAGAAACTTTACTCTTTTCCAACTCTGGTGATGTGATGAGATGAGAAGCAACTAATTTTCAGAAGTCTTTTGCTTCTTCTCTTCACCTACGCATTTAAAACCCGCGCTAAGCTATTGCTAGCTTACTAAGTACAACTAGAGTTTAAATTAAAATTTTACCTAATAAAGAACTCAACTTACTTATTATCATTTTCACAAATTTACTTGGAATTCATTATAATCAACAACTTTAACTTCCCACTCACTAAGCATATCTTTTTATCAAAATACCTTTACTTTGTTAGATTATAATTTTGTCACATTTTAGGTAGTCCAACCTTAACATTACATTTTTCAACATAATTATATTTTCAACATGTAACAGAGGCCTAGTAGACTAAACAGAATGCATAAGATATATGGAATAGAACGGGACAACGCCAGAGAGTGTAATAAGACAGCATCAAAATGTGTAACGGGACAACACCAAAGTGAGTAAATAGATACTGTGCTAAACTTCCTTAATGGCATGTCATCTATATCCCATTATTTCTTATCTCGACTACTTGAGCAATTATATCAGAATTAATCATACTTTCTTATTTTAGAGCAAAATTTGGAATACTTTGAATTTATTTCAATTTAGTCCTTGTAATACCAATTCAATAGACACAATTTTCAACTTACTTCATTACATAACATGTGCCTCACTACTTATAACATTTTTCATAATTCACTACAAATGCTTAATATATCTTTCACATGTCACTTTTACATATTTACAATATAATCATTTTCTTTCTCATACTTCATCAAGTACTTTCATTACATTATCAAAGCAATCCACATATCAATCATTTACATATTTTACTTCATGTATACACTTACTTATATTAATTGCAATCCTATCAAATTTTACATCTTTTACAATTTAGTCATTTTTTCAATCATATCTTATTCTTCATGTACATAACATGGAGCTTATAATTAAATATCATATTAACACTTTTGTACATCTAATTAAACCTAACAATTAACAACTTATTTAAAACAAGTAAAATTCTAGTTGTACTTACAACCAACTTAAAATCAAACTCTTTTCTTCTTCATCTTCTCTTGGTCAGTCTTTTGCTCTCCACTTGTTTCTCACTTCCCTTCACTTTTTCTTCATTTTTCATATCAAAATACATAACATTTACACATCAAAATCATATTAAAATATCATAATCTATGTTCTTCAATTAAAACTAACATGAATTCCATGATAAGTTAATCATCCTTACCTCAATCACTTATATTCAACACTAATCCTTATTTTCTCTCTCCTCCAAGACATTCATGGATGCACTTCTTATGAAATTTAGGTGGCTACTACACTTTTCTATTGATTTCACTCACTAATCATGAAAGAAATTGGAGGGATTTAGCTTAATTAGCTTAGAAATTGTGAAAAAAAGACATATTTGTAAAAATAGCAAAAGTTTGGATGAAAACCTATGGTGGGTGGCGTGGAAATGGTTTAAAATCAATGGATTTCTCCATCTTTTTCTACAAATTTCCATCAAAATATCTCATTAAAATAATCCTTAAGATGATAATTATCATTTTGCCTCACCAATCATGTTTTGACACAATTTAGTCATTAACCATTACACTTTTCATAATTATCTATTTTAAATAATTACCATTTTACCCCTCATCTTTTCCTATAATTCCGATCGTGAGTCATATTCATTTTTTATATATTTTCACCTCTAGTCCCTCCCTGTTTTTCCTTCAATTCAATTTAGCCATTTCTACTTTTAATTTGCTTAATTTGTCCCTAATACTTTGCACTCTCTTGTAATTTAGTGTAGCACCCCAAACCCAGCCTAGACATTATAGTCAAATTTGGAGATGTTACCGTAAATCGGTTGAAAATCTAGAACTCGTTTGTTTTGAACAAAACGTCGTTAGCTTTCATTACATAAAGTCCGATTTGTTTGTAAGCCTATTTCTTTTAATTGATTATTAAAAACATTATTTATATGAAGTGTATTTTTAAGACGTTAGAGTTTGCAGCGAAAAAATCTTATTTGAGTCTAGTTTTGAAATCACGGTATGTTATTTTAAAATCGACATTTCAAAAAACAAGTTATAAACCCACCAAAAACGTTAAAATAGTAAAAAAAAAAAGAAAGTGAAGTCTAGAAATTAAAACAGTCCCAAAATAACCGAAGACAATCCAAATTTTACAAACCATGTAAAAACCTAAATTTTTAAGTAAGAAGCATTCATAATATCATAATCGAGCTCCCGTCACATCGATTCGCTTAAATTTGAGGGTTACCTAAAAATGCCAGGCAAACAAAGAGGGTGAGCTTTCGAAACTTAGTGTGTAACATGTCAGATTATTAATAGTAATCAGTCAGATATATGTATATCAGAAGCAGAGTAGATCAAAGCAAAACAGATGCAAATAATAATCCTACTCCCATCTGTTACACACCATCTCCGACATCCCAACACACCGTATAGGGTAATTTTTTTATGAAAATGCAACCACAAGACTCCCGATACCTAAAAAAGATAATTAACACGATCAACTTCAGTATCGACACACGAAATTAATTAAGAATCACACACTATAAACTCATTCAATACTCCAAAAACACAATCATACACTTACCAAAAAATGAATTAGCAACTACACAACACTTATGACACTGGAGAAAAACCCAACGACTCTTGATTTACCCCTAAAACACAATGGATTAAAATAGATAACTTAAAACACGGATTAAAAACCATATCCACGTAACTTTCAAAAACCTTCAAACTCCCAACAAACAATTCCAATTAAAGAATAGAAAAGAACAACCTAAACCTTACATTCACGGATTGAAACCAATACAAATAGGACCAAGAACAGCTTGAAACAATAGCAAACTAAAAAGGAGACGCAAGAGACAAAAACATAAAAAGAAAGAAAAGAACAGAATCGTAGAAATTTTGAGAATGAAAGAATGATGGCAAGTTGGAAACCAAATAAAAATTAAAAATAAAATCAAGAAATAAAGAAAAAGTGTGGAGAATAAGGAAAACAAAGACAAAGAAAGAACAAGATGCAATAGCAGTAATTGCAATTAGCAACATGAAGTGTGGATAAGGGAGAAACAACGTGGGAATTTTTTTGAAACAAAATAACCATTTCCAGGTTATTTACTAAAAATAAGGAACAAATTCTTATCCCACTACCTAAAAATATTTATAAAAGAGTTTAAATTAAATTTAAACGCATCCACAAACTTGATAAATAAAGAAAAAATAAAACATTCCTTAAGCATATAGAGACTTGAGAACAGAACCTTAAGCCGAAATGCCAATCACTTAACCACCCAGCCAGACCAAAGCACATGTCAAAAACCATCAAATCAAACACTTAAATTTTTAAGGCATTACAACTCTTCCCTTAAAAGAAATTTCAGCCTTGAAATTACCTGATTCAAACAGATGTGGATATTGTTGTTGAATCGAGTCTTTAGGTTCCCAAGTGGCTTCCTCAATGTCATGATTTTGTCACAAAACCTTAACCAAAAGGATGGACTTCCTCCTCAAAACCTTAATGTCTCGACCTAGAATTTGAATCGACTCATCCTCAAAGATTAAATCACATCTTACCTCAATCTTCTCAAAAGATACGACATGAGATGGGTCAGACCAATACAGCCTCAACATGGAGACGTGGAACATATCATGAATATGGTCCAACTCTGGAGGTAGCTCTAACTGATGGTGACCGGCCCCATACGATTCAAAATTTGATACAACCCAATTAATTTAGGGCTCAACTTGCTCTTACGTTCAAATCGAAGGACCTTCTTTCATGGAAATACCTTAAAGAAGACTTGATCACCTATAGAATACTCGATATCTCTTCTCTTTAGATCCAAGTAAGACTTATGTCTATTAAAATCCACCTTAAGATGATCCCGAATCAATCTAATTTTTTTATAAATTTCTAAAACCAGTTCAGGACTTAGAACCCATTGCTCATCCAACTCAGTCCAACACAACGGGGTACGACACTTACGACTATACAAAGCTTCGTAAGGTGTCATCTGAATACTAGATTGAAAATTGTTATTATATGCAAACTCAACCAATGGCAGAAACTCCTCCCAACTACCTCAGAATTTAACCACAACCCCGTAACATATCTTCCATTATCTGAATCACCATGTTAGATTGTCCATATTTTTTAGGATGAAACACAGTACTGAAGTCCAATCGAGTACCCAAAGCTTCATGAAGTTTCTTCTAGAACCGAGAAGTAAAGCAAGGATCTTTGTTAGAAATAATCGAGACTAAAACTCCATGAGGTCTAACTATCTAAAAAATATACAGTTTAACCAACTTCTAAAGGGAGTAGTCTGTCCTGATAGGAAGAAAATGTGCAAAATTGGTCAAATGATCCATGACGACCTAAATAGAATCCTTTTTAGTAGGTGTTAAGGGCAACCTATTAACGAAGTCCATAGTCACCCGTTCCCATTTTCATAGGGGAATCTTAATAGGTTGAAGCAAACCCGAAAGCAGTTGGTGCTCAGCTTTAACTTGCTGGAACATTAGACAACGAGAGACAAAATCTGTTATCTCCCGTTTCAAACCAGGCCACCAGTATAACTTTCAGAGATCCCAATACGTCTTATTTCTTCTAGGATGTATAGCATAAGAGCTACTATGCGCTTTCAGTAGAATAGATTGCCTAAACTCAGAGTCATTAGGCACACAAACCCGACCTCGAAAGCACAAAACTCCATCACTATTCAATCCAAAATCAAAAGTATTACCTTCCTCAAACTGACGAAACCGTAGAACCAAAGATTAATCCCTCAACTATTTAACCTGAATCTGATCAATCCTAGTCAGCTTAACTTGCAACTCGGCTAACAAACTCCCATCATCAAACAGACTTAGGCGAGCAAACATTGCCCTTGAATCAGTCATTACTCTATGACTAAGAGTATCAACCACTACATTGGCATTATTAGGATGATACTCAATCGTGTAGTTGTTGTCCCTAGGCAACTCAATCCATCTACATTGCCTAAGGTTTAACTCCTTCTATGTAAGGAGATACTTGAGACTCTTGTGATCGT
Organism: Gossypium raimondii; assembly: GCF_025698545.1. Lineage (NCBI taxonomy): Eukaryota > Viridiplantae > Streptophyta > Magnoliopsida > Malvales > Malvaceae > Gossypium > Gossypium raimondii. The sequence goes on along the minus strand of NC_068568.1, from coordinate 39,190,037 downwards.
TGTAAATGATACACCTCTCTCTATACAGATAATGCCTCTAGATTTTTACGGTAAAGACAATTGCAACTAACTCCAAATCATACCTGAGATAGTTGCCTTCGTGTAACTTAAGCTGTTGGGATGCATAAGCCACTACCTTATCATCTTGCATCAGAATAAAACCCAATCCAACATGTAATACATCACTATAAATTACGATTTCTTTATCGGACTTAGGCTGTATCAGAACGGGTGCCTAAGTCAAAATAGATTTAAGCTTTTCAAAACTCGATTGCTACTCATCATTCCAGAAAAATGGTGTATCCTTACGTAACAACTTAGTTAGAGGAGCTGTAGTAAGTGAGTACCTCTCAACAAACCTCCGATAATAACCCGCTAACCCAAGGAGGTACGAATCTCAGTCACATTTCTAGGTTGTTTCCATTCAAGTACAGCCTTAATTTTCTTAGGATCAACTCGGATCCCCCAACAGACACCACAAAATCAAGAAAAGTCACATCCCTTAACTAAAACTCGCAATTGTTCAACTTAGTGTAGAGCTATTTCTCACAAAGTATTCGAAGAACTACTCTAAGATACTTATCATGCTCATCTTCAGTCTTAGAGTATACCAAATTGCCATTGATGAAGACCATGACGAACTAATCTAAATATGATTGGAAAACCCAATTCATAAGGTCCATGAATGGAATCGGAGCATTCGTCAAGTCGATGGGCATGACTAGGAACTCGTAGTGCCCACAACAAGTCCTCAAAGCAGTTTTATGAAGATCAGTCTCCTTAACCTTAAGCTGATGATAACTAGAACGGAGATCTATATTAAAGAACATAGAATCCCCACAAAAATGATCAAACAAGTGGTCAATCTTCAGAAGTGGGTACTTAGCCTTTATCGTTAACTTATTCGATTGACAGTAATCTACACACATCCTTACAGTACCATCTTTCTTCTTTAGGAACAGAACTGTTGCTCCCCACGAAGACACACTAGGTCAAATGAACCCTCAATCTAGAAGTTCCTGAAGCTGAGACTTCAATTCCATAAGTTCTTTTGGTGCCATACGGTAGGGAGCAATAGACACTGAAGCTGTAACCGGTAGAATCTCAATACCAAATTTGACCTCCCTATCTAAAGGCAACCTCGACAACTCCTCAGGAAAGACATTCGAAAACTCCTTAACCATTTGAATGTCCCAATCAAATGTACCCACAAAATTCGAATCCTGAACGTAGGCTAGAAATGCCTCACACCCTTTCCGAACTAAATGTAGGCTAGAAATGCCTCACACCTTTTCTGAACTAACTTCTTAGCCATAAGAGCGAATATCACATTGGATAGATAATTTCAACGCTTGTCGATCATAACAACCTCTACACCATCCTCATATATTAAAACTACTTTTTTAGTAGCACAATCCAAGTTGACTCGATGCTCAACGAGCCAATCCATTCCCATAATTAGATCAAATTCTTCCAATGAAAATTTCATCAAATTATCCCAAAACATAACACCTTATATCTCTAACGGTACTCTCTTATAAACCCTATCAACCCGAACTGGCTGACCTAATGGACTAATTACAGAAACTTCACCAGAAGTTTTCTTAACAAGTATACCCAAGTTCACAGAAACAAAGCTAACAACATAGGAATGTGTTGAACCTATATCTATCAATGCAAAATTCAATACAGAATCAATAAAAAAAACGTACCAGCAATAACATTTACGGAGTCTCTGCCCTCGCAGCACCTAGCCGTATAAACCAGTGCAACAACCTAAAATTAATTTAAACATCATGCATGTCAAATAAACCCAAAAACTAAGTCGCGTAACATAATTCAAATAAAGCAATACAATTGCAATTAAAAGGAATTTAAAAATGTGTCTAAAATAATTTTAGCTAAAATAAATCGAGTCGAGCCCTCCGTATACTGAGTCTACGTCCTAACCTTGTGGGTTATCTGTAAGAATGGAAATTAAGGGGAGTGAGCTTTATGAGCTCAGTGTGAGTCTCTACACAAGAAAATAAGTGCAAAATAGTAGATAAAGCATACAAAATAGCATTTCTCAAAACAATCATATTCATGTAGCAAAATAGAATTCAACAGTTTATTTGAGCATGCTTATGAATGCCAATGCAATGCAAGTATAATAGAAAAGTTCCTACCCATACTCTGTTACACTCCACAATAAGTGTTCCCCGGAACTCATCCATATTTGTACTCTATTTTGTGGATGAACCACCAATAATTTGTAGATAAACTACGAGTAAAAATTGTGAATGAACCACCAGTGTTTCCAAATAAAAAAGTTTGTAGATAGACTGCCAGTAAGTTGTGGATGAACCACCAATGTATGCAGATTACTAAACTGCCAATACTTCCTCCTTTAAATCGTCTCAATCCCCATGTTATGCAATATGACATGCTATAAATAGTACAATATTGAAACAGTAGTCATGCTTATTATGCAATCAATTTAACAATATCAGTAGGCATGTTGAACATGTGATCAATAATACATTAGTAGTAGCAATAGTAATAATTCATTAAACATTCAGTGACAATAGACATGTACCATTCACATATCATGCATATAATAGTGATAGTTCATTCAATTAGTTCATAAATTACAGAATATATATAATATCAAGGACTCAATTGAGTGAATAAAAACTCTAAAAATAATTCAAGGACTATATAAGGACTAAACTGAATAATTCACAAATTTTTAGGCAAAATTGTAAAACATGGGTCACACGACCATGTGGCCAAGTCATGTGACAGCCTGATGTTGTGTGGAAATTGATAAAATACCATACAGTAAGGACACGACCATGTGGTAGGCCATGTAACAGGCTAAGGCCGTGTGGTTCACAAAGTCACTAAAATCTTTAGGTGCACATAGCTGTGTAATGGTTGTGTGGTCCACATGCCTATGTGGGAGATCATTTGGCCCTAAACTACACTCGGTTTGCCCCGATTCACTTGGTAAAGAACACATGCCTTTCACCGTGGGTCTGGTTAACGTTCCTCACGCTCGATTTTGGTTTGATTCACTTAGATTCAATCCTTCAATGGAAAATACGCATGAATTAACAATTGGTATCAATATTTGACAAGATTATCAAAGATTTGGCAAGAACCGTAAAAGATTGATTAATCAAATGAAAGATTGATTAATCAAACGAAAGATTAGCGTCGGATAGTAATATTAAGGAAATAGGGTAAGTAATCATTGAAACGAGGTGTACTTATCGTTTCTTGGCAAAGATACGAATGCTATTGATGGCAATTTCAAATTTGATAGAAAACAATTGAATGGATGATGATTTGATACGGGAAAACAAAATAATCTATAGTAATAGGATGAAAATATGGTGTAAAGAAGAGGCAAAGAAAAGAAATAGAAATGGGAAGGGAAAATTCTATTAGGAATTGAAAAAGGCAAAGTGATAATCTAATTAGGAAAAAGATGATTAAATGGCTAGGGTTTGTAAACCCTAGGGGTGACACAACAGAATACCCACTCTTGCTGAAATTAAAAGGAAAATGAAAGGCGGAGAAAGGCTCAAACTTAGACCTCTAAGGAGGATGCATTAACGCCTAACTGTCTAGCTTAATGTTCACTTCTTGTTTAGTCCTATTTCTTAACGATATATATTTCGGGGTGACATAGTCAATACTCCGGATTTATTTTTCTCATTAAATAGACTTTTCCAAATGCCTTCAATATATGTCTTCATCCTCTAATAACACTGATAATTTCTAAATCATAACTTTCTCAAATTCCAACTAAATTATTATTTATTTATCATTATTTCAAACTCCTGAAATTTTGGGAATATTATAGATATAATAGGAATTCTCCTAGTTGATAATGTCATTGATTGAGTTGACATCACAAGTTAACTCTATATCAACTTAAGAAAGATGATAATACTTTGATAAATAATTGGAATACATTTAATATTCTCAATAAGGTTAATGTATTTCTTATATGCCCCAAAGTTGCACCCAATTATCACTTTTGTACCTAAATAATTCTTTATATCAGTTTGGTACCTGAAAATTCAAATTGTGATACATTTTACCCCAATCGTTAACAATGTTATAAAAAAGATGATGTGCGGTGCTCTCATCGTGTCATGTCACTTAGTTTTTATTTTTTGGAATAAAATTAAAAAAACAAAAAATGGGAAAAAATAAAAAATAGAAAAATTTAGGAAAATCTCAAAAAATAAATTTGCAGAAAATTATATAAAATTTATAGAAATTAAATTCTTAATTTTTTAAAAATACATAAAAGAGAAAAAGAAAAAATACAAATTAAAAAGAAATTTTCAAAAAGAAAAAGAAAAATTACAAATAATATAGATATATAAATATCAACAGTACTTTTAATAACCTTGAATGCTTTTTTTTTTTGAAATTTCTTTTTTACGAAATAAAATTAAAAAAATAAAAATAAAAGTTAGAGAAAAACTAATAATATTTGAGTAGATAATATATTCATCATGTAACATGTCAATTAGATGTATTTTATTAGTTCTATTATATATATGGGTCCAAATTCATATTTGAACGCAAAAATCAAGTTATACCAAAAGCAGTATTATGACTAATTCTAACTATTTGAAGCACAAGAAATATAAAATGCAAAAAAGTATACCATACAAGAGATGTTTACATAATTTAGCTATCTTACATCTGCTGAGGATATCTTCTTTGCAATAGGCTTGATTCGATCTTCTCCTTAGTTTAAGGTATATTAATTGCTTTGATCCAATCTCAATAAATCTTCAAGAGTTTCGCTATAGAGTTGGCAAGCATTTCAACCTTCTAAGGAAATCTCAGCTCAAACATTTTTGTTGCCAAAATTTGGCAATCCAAACATGTTCGGAATGTAATGGGTAGATTGGAGATTAAGGATGAGTTGAAAAACATCTCAACTTTCCAAGAAAATTTCAGCCCAAACAAGTATTCTATAAGAGTAAATAAAATATTAACAAATAATTAATTAAAAAAAAGACACATAACAATTTTTCAAGGTTGCTTGTGGAATAAAAAAAATATTATCAATGTACCAAACACTAACCTTATATATATGCATATTATTGTATAAAGAAAATTAAGATATAGTAAAATTGAGCATGAAAAATCCGTATTTTCTTAGAAATTACTCTATTTTTCTGGTGAAAAATACAAGAAACAAACACAAAGAAAATTAGACCCTCAAAGGAGGATCTTCAAATAATCTTAAACCTAGCTTTCTATCACAAATCGTTTTAACAATACTGTCTACCAATGTGTTCTCCTCCTGGGAGATATGTTGGATCTTCCACTGTTTTACCTTTGCCAGGCTCTGACGAATTCTTCTTAGTAAAGTTGAGTTCGAGGTACTAAAGAAACCTTCTTGAATGGCATTAGCAACCTCGAGACTATCTGTTTGACTTAAGATCCTTTCAAATCTTCTATCTAAGATAAGCTTTAACCCATCCAAAATTCCCCAAAGTTCAGCCTTTGTCACTGTACAATTCCCCAAGTATCTACTAAACCCATGCTCTATCTACCATTTTGATCCCGCACTAAGCTTCCTGCTGTAGCAAATCCTTCATCCGATCTCATTGAGCCATCTATATTTAAGCATACCCAACTTTCTTCTATAATTGAACTATCAAAAGATCTTTTATGACAATTTTTAATTTTTGGAAATTTTATATATTTTTAATTTTTTTTATTTTATTTTCCCTATTTTTTAACTGATTCCAAAAAAAAAAAAAGATTGGGCATTTTGTAATGGAAATTTGTCTTGAGATAACATGATACACAATTGGAAATATTGGGTGCAACTTTCAATAGTTGGGTGACCATTTTATAATTTTTCATAGTTAGGTGATAAAAATATTAATAATTAATTATTTTGTAATTTTCATAATTAAATAATCAAAATAAAAAATATAATTAAGTCACTACTAATATCATTTATTTTAAATTTTAAAATTTTAAATTAAGTTTAGATCACCATTAATTAATTAATTAATTAATTAATTATATTAAATTTCATAGTTTTTCCATGTCTCTGCATGCTCAAATCAGTAGTTGATCCTTGGTATATATTGCATACTTTGAGTGTAAATATATACAAATATATTTGGATTTGATAATTTGTATTTATTTGATATTTAATTTATTTTTAGATTTAACAGTTACATAAATTTGGAGATTGTAAGTTAAGTTGGTACATTTTATTGGTCCTTGTATTGGTAAGCAACAATATTGACACATGACAAAATAATTTAAAAATATTTTATTTTGAAAATTAAAAATTAGGAAATTAATTTTTTATTTTTATATTTTGGATCTTGAACAATGGATTGTTTGATTCATTTAAATATGTACAACCATTTCTTCAAATTCACTCTGTTGACACCATTTTTTTGATAAAACGGGGTCAACTTGGGTTTTGAAAATGAAAACGAAAATGGGAGTCGCCACCAATCTTTTTTAATGAGGTGTGATTGTGTCACCTCAAAAAGTGGTTGTTTTTAATAAACAATTTAATTTTATTAAAAACAACGATTTTGATCCACGAAATTCAGAAAAACGGGTTCGGGAGTCGGTTACGTACGAGGAAGGATTAGCACCCTCGACACGCCCAAAATTGGTGCCTAGTTGATTAGTAAATGTCTGAATGCCGAAAGTTAAAATTTCGAAAAAAAAATTTAAATAGATGAGACGATCACTAAAGTAAAAAAAAGTCATTTGAGTAAATTTGAAAACGAGTTAAAGACCCGCTTATTACAAAGTAACGAAAGGTTACATCCCGTAAGTTAGGACATGACATTCAAAACTTTAAGAATAGCACGACTTTAGTTTTTATTGAAGTTTTAATTTTTCTTTTTGAAAATCAAAGGGACATTTCGCTATTTTGACTTAATGAAAAAAAATCGAAACCTCGTAAGTTAGGGTACAGTTTTCTTGAATCATCAAAACGTGAAATGCTACTGTTGACACCATTTTTTTTGTGAAAACGGGGTCGACTTGGATTTTAAAAATGAAAGCGAAAATGGGAGTCGCCACCAATTTTTTTGATGAGGTGTGATTAGGTCACCTCGAAAAGTGGTTGTTTTTAATAAACGATTTAATTTATTAAAACAATGCTTTTGGTTAGCGAAATTCAAAGAAACATGTTCGGGAGTTGGTTACGCACGAGGAAGGATTAGCACCCTCGATACGCCCAAAATTAGTATCTAGTTGACTACTTAATGTCTTGGTGTCGAAAATTAAAAACTCGAAAAGAATTTAAAAATACGATCCCTCTTTATATTGCGTTATTTTAAAATTACTCGAATAAATCAAAATGAAAAATGCCTCCTAATCTCGAAGTAACAAAATGTCACATCCAGTAAGTTAGGACACGACACCTCGTATTTTTGAGATAAAGCTTGCCTTTTATTATTTTATTTTTTTTACTCAAACCTCATTTGTTATAATTTTAAAAGAATATTCGATTATTTAGGATCAGCGCGAGAAAAATTGAAGCTCAATAAGTTAGGGCACGATTTCTCGAATTTTCTAAATACGGAATATTTCCTTTATTTTCAAAATTTTATGTGTTTGGAAATTTAAAAGGATATTTTGCTATTTGGGTTTAACGAGAAAATTCAGACCCAGTAAGTTAGGGTACAATTTCTCGTATTCCCAAAACGCAAAACATTACCTTGTTTAAAACTTTTGTTTTTGAATTCTAATACGAACTAACATGATACTTGATAGAACGTAGGTATTGCACGGAAGAGAACAAATATTTTCTTCTTAAACATATTGTGTAATACAACACTAATGCAATGCTGCAAAATACTTTATGAATGAAATATTTAAACGTAAATAATGGAGTATAATGATGATGGTGTGACAGGTAGTTAAATTGCAACTAGAATAAATGAAGTAACATAAAAATGCAGCACATGAAAATTAGAAAGAATAAAATAATATGAAAAATCTAATAATTAAAAGAAATGACAAAATCAACAAAATGTACAAGAAACAAGCACAATAATAAAAGAATAATAGACGGTGACTAATCTATTTTAAAAGTGACTTTCATTATAAAATGTTGAAGAAATAATAATAAACCGACAACAAATAGGTGAAGTAAATAAAAATAATAATAATAAATAAATAAAAACAGAATCATAAATAAAACTGTCTGGGATCAAATCGTGATCCGTGTAACATTTTAGGGTAGATTTTTAAAGAAAACAAAAAGGAATCGATTGAGGGACTAAAATAAAATACGCGCGAAGGTGTGGGGCCTGAAGAAAGAATTATTCCCATTCCCATGCGCATCGTTTCACGCAGGACCAACATGAAACACGCTGAAAATCACAGGGTCAAAATAAAAAAACGTAAAATAAAAAGCATAAGGGTTAAATTGAAAATGAGTGACAAAGAGGAAGGATCTGCAGCGCAAATATCCCATTTGGGCTTTAAAACATGCGGATCCTCTTGCTAAGCGGGTCGGGTCATGGGTTGGCCTCCCCAAAATGACGCTGTTTGGCGCCTGGGAGGCCAAATTGAAACGACGTCGTTTAGCTTTATGATTTAAACCAAAATTTTTTAAAAACTCATTTACAGCCCTCTTCACAAAAAAAAAACCTAAACTCTCAACTCTATTCTCTCAACACCCCCACGTCCGGTCATGGCCACTGCCGGCGAATGGCCGCGACGCCGCAATGGTCAGTGGGCGACGACAAAAAGATGGGCCATTTCAGTCCCCTTTAAGTCTGGTGGTCAGCGACTGGTGATGAGAGGCCGAATGAGAAAAATATAGCCCCCTTTTAAATCCGACACCGACGACGGCAAAGGGAACTCCGTCGACGTGATTGCGGGGCAATTCAGGTACTCCTCTTTTCTTTTCTATTTCTTTATTATTTTTTGTTAAAAAATGAAGTTGTAAAAAGAAATAAAAATAACAAATAAAAATGAATAAGAAAAGACAATAGTTCAACTCCGAAGACTTTCGTTCTGCTTTGTATTTCTAATGCGTGTAAAAAAAATTTACAACAGGGTACTTTGGCTTTTATAGCCATATTACTGTTAATTTCTATTCTTTGTTTATTTCCGTTGTTGCGTGTTTATTGCTCTCTGCAGGTGTCAGACGAGGCCGATGGTGGTGGCAGAGGCGTGCACGAGGAGCGACAGAGGCGCAGGAGGCATGCGGCGACCATGGGCAGACCTAGGTGCGGCGCACCTAGGGTTTCCTTTAGCTGAAAAATTTTTAAGTTTTGTGGGCTAGGGTTCTTCTAATTTGTGGCCTATTGGGTTTGGACTTGTAACTCAACTGTTTTTATTTTTTGTTTTGCTGGTATGGGCCCGGGCAAAAATGGGTTTTTACAGCTGCCCCTCTTTCTCATTCTTGTGTAACAAGAATAGAGCAAAGACTAAGAAATACCAATTTTGCCCAGTCTTGCCGAGTCTTGACTTCTCGATGCCTTTCTTCTTCAAGTAGCCTCACACTTGTCCACTGCGTCTTATTGCTTTGATCCACTTTACGGCATATTTAGAGATATATGACTTCAATCTACTCTGCTACAACTCCATGGGGACGAGATTTGTGATTTTAGTCTGCTCCACTACAACTTCAGGGAGATAAGACTTGATAAGATCTAATTCGACCTACGGCAACTTTAGAGGTATATGATTTATCGTTTTAATCCGCTCCACTGCAACTTCAGGGAGATAGGATTAGTAGCTTCAGTCTGCTCCACTGCAATTTAAGGGAGATAAGACTGGATGTGATCTACTCTACTGCAACTTCAGAGAGATAAGTTTTGTGGTTTTAATCCGCTCCACTGCAACTTCAGGGAGATAGGATTCGCCATTGCGGCTTCAATTGCAATGTCAGGGAACACAATTCGCAGTCGTAGCTTTAATCTATTCCACTGCACTGCCAGGGAAGTAAGATTCGTCGTTGTGGCTTCAATCTTTTTAATTGCAACGTCGGGGAAACAAGATTCGCCCTTGTAGCTTCAATTTGTTCCACTGCATCGCCATGGAAGTAAGATTTGCCGTTACAGCTTCAATTTTTTAAATTGCAATATCGGGGAAGCAAGATTCACCGTTGTAGCTTTCATATGCTCCACTGTACTGTCAGGGAAGTTAGATTCGCCGTTGTGGCTTCAATCTTTTTAATTGCAATGTCGGGGAAGCAAAATTCGCCGTTGTAGCTTTAATCTGCTCCACTGTACTGCCAGGGAAGTGAGATTCACCGTTGTGGCTTCAATCTTTTTAATTGCAATGTCGGGGAACAAGATTCACCGTTGTAGCTTCAATCTGTTCCACCGCATCACTAAGAAAGTAAGATTCACCATTGCGGCTTCAATCTTTTAATTGCAATGTCGGGGAACAAGATTCACCATTGTAGCTTCAATCTGATCCATTGCATCACCATGAAAATAAAATTCGCCGTTCCAGCTTCAATCTTTTAAATTGTAATATCAGGGAAGCAAGATTCGCTGTCGTAGCTTTAATCTGCTCCACTCTACTGCCAGGGGAGTGAGATTTGCCGTTATGGCTTCAATATTTTAAATTGCAATATCAGGGAAGCAAGATTTATCGTCGTAGTTTTAATCTGCTCCATTGTACTGCCAGGGAAGTGAGATTCACCGTTGTGGCTTCAATCTTTTTAATTGCAATGTCGGGGAACAAGATTCGCTGTTGTAGCTTTAATCTGATCTACTGCATCGCCAGGAAAGGTAACTTCATTAATCTGTTCTCTAGGGAACATGACCTGTAGAATCCATTTCTTGGACCTACTTATGCCTAGTGATTAGGATGTCATGATCAAAATGAATGAAATGCTCCCAACTAGATGTGCATGTATAATATTTACATAGAATGATATTTGTATGAATGTAGAATGTCATGAGAATGATCCCTTTTAATGTTTGGGTTGTCATTCCTCTTTTTTTCATTTAGGCTCTATTACCAACACGTCAGAATGTCATCTTGCTCGGCTAGTAACACTCATCTCTCACTTAGCCGGATTGCCCCCACTGTAATATTCAAAGTTCAATCAGTTGTAATCTTCAAGGTTAAATCCACTATAATTTTGGGACATAAAATTCGAGCCATCTTCCTCCCGCTAAGTATAAGATCTGACTCTTTCTCAATCCTCTCCCATTGCCATTCGGGGATACAGGATCTGAATCTCTTTGGTCTCCTACACCATTCTCAGGGTGTCGCACCAAATGTTTATCCATAAATGAAAGATTCTCTTCTCTAAGAAAAGCTCTTCTTATCACTCGATGATCATTGCTTGTTTATTCATTGAAACCTTGTAACCACCATGACATCTTGTCATTTTGTTCAATCTATGTTTGGACAACAAAATCTGAAAGGATAGTATTAATTTAGACTCCCTTCTTAGACATTTCAACCTTTAAACCTGGTGTGTTCTAAACAATAGTCCTGTTTCAGGTTCTTGTATTATTTAGAAACTTCCAGAGTAATATGCAAAACTCATTTCGCTTGAATATTTAGTTCATTAATCGTTATTTCAATGAAAAATGCTCGAAAAAGATTATCAAACTGGACAAGATGAAATTTCGTTGAGAGTAAAGCTCGAGATGAATGAATCAATCAGGATAGCAAATTTTGCTAGAACAAAAAATGAGCATAAATTAATCAAGATGGTGTATTTTGTCAAAAATACAAAAAAATGAATAAAATAGAAATAGGTGCCCCAAATATCGTAGTATGAGCTTCTCTGCCCCAAACTTCTTGAGAACCCTTTTGAACTTGATATGTGTTTAGAAGTCCTAGAAGACTTTGTTGATGTCCCAAGATGTAGAATCCCTCCTTCTTGTTAATTCAGAGAAGACAACACTACCACATGCCCCACCTTCAATCAAAATTTGAACTGCCCATTCCTAGGTTTTCAATTCAAAACCCCTTTGGTCTCAAAGCGCCCTTTGCGGGTTTTCACCTTGGCCTCTCCTTTTCTTTTCTTTTTTCATTTTTCTTTTCTTTTCTTTTCTTTTCTTTTTCAAGTGAAGTATTTATTGCCTGAATAAAAATTCTCAAGATCAGGCAGGTTCTTGCCATCCGTCTTGGTCAATACTAACGCTCTCCTAGATAAGGCCTTCCACATAAGATCCTTCTCAATTTGGAATCCACTTTTTTTGAAGTCCTTCTGTATAGGAAGGATTTTTTCGATACCAGGTGCTCCTCATAGAATTGTCTGGGGTGAACCTTTTGGTGAGCTTGCATCATTTATTTTTTGGTACATTTGATTATGACGAATGACTTTGAAACTTTCTCTTCAACCGGGATTAGATCCAAAGACTCAAAAAGAAAGAATATTAGCTTAAATGGGCAAAACCACCATAATCCAAAGTGAAAGGCGTTGCCCCGGTAGATTTTTTTTGCCTCCATTGAACTGTTCATTTTGAGTCAACATAGTGTTAATCTTGAACAGACTGCAAACTTTTGATGTCGTGCTGTTGTTTAAATTCAATGCATCGTCTGATATGAGCCTTTTGGCATTCCATACTGACATATGATTTCTTTTTCGAGAATTTACTGACCATCGACTTTGTGACATCGGTTTATGAAGCAGCTTTTGCCCACTTAGTGAGATAATCGATGACCATAGATGAATTGATGATCGCCAAAAACCTTAGGCGAGATTGGCTCAATGACATCCATGCCCCACATAGAGAAAGGCCATGACTTTCATTGATTCTTTGTAAGGTAGGATCTTGTTCTACCATCATTAACAAATCAGGGGATAAGTTACAGCCTCAGTTACCTTCAAAGTCCTGAGGCTCATCTAGACACATATCTTGCTCAAAAGGAAACTTTGAGTCAATAGCAGTGTCGCTCATGTCTTTGATATCTGGAGACCTGTTGTAGGGATGAAGGCAGATCCAAAGAATAAAAGAATCTAAAAATATTTATTTGTATAGTATGATTATGAATGAAATGTAAACAATGAAAGAATATTTGCTTGAAGTGAGAAATAAAGATGTATTTTTGTTGAAATAAAAATATTGAACATAAGCCTATCTCACAAAAGGATTCTTATTGTTCCTAGGATTAGAGTAATAAGCGTGGTTTGGACATTACTTTGAATTAGGTCTAAAAAATACAGGGATCTCTCCCACAGTCCCATTGTTCAAAACACTCCCAAGTGTGTTAAGGGCAGATGCCTCATAAATTATCTTCCCCAGCTCTCTCTTCGGATACGGCGTTAACATTAAAATTTCCCAACATTTCCTCCAGGCATTTGACTTCTTCAAAGAATTCCAACTCTTTATTATCCATTAGACTTTGCACCAAGGCTTTGAATTCAGCGCACTCCTAGACTTCATGGCCTTCTTTAGCGTGGAACTCGCAGTAGCTCCTCATCCCTTCTGGTCTCTTCTCCAAATTCTGAATGGTTAATCCCATGTCCATCATTTGTTTCAAAACCCATTTCAGTGGGATTTTTACTTCTACAACATTAGTTTTGGTTCTCTTTCCTCCACTCTCAGCTATCGCATTTACTCTTGGGTCTGGATGACTAGGTAACGGATTTCCTGCCACATTAGGGCCCGATGGATCGTCAAACTTCACGATGCCCATATTAATGAACCTTTCAACTAACCTTTTAAATGTAGTGCAGTTTTCAATCGAGTGCCCTGTAATTCCTGCGTGATACTCGCATTTGGCATTCGCATCGTACCATTTGAGGTATGGAGGTTGCATGGGTTTTGAGTAGAATGGAGCTACTACATACGCATCAAACAGTCTCTGATATAACTCCTTATACGTCACCGGGATAGGTGTGAACTGGAATCTTTCTGTGTTTGGCCTCGAGTTGGATTCTTGCTTTGAGGGGCCTTGATAGCTAGCTGCTACCGTCCTTGGCTGGTCTACAGTGACTGATTTTGAATACCCTTTATTATTCAAGCTCAGGCTGCTCACTTCATTTTCTTTGTGCTTTGGGTTGATCTTATGGCACTTTCCCCCACATCTATCTTCCCATTTCTTATGGCATTTTCAATCATCTCGCCAGACATTACCATATCTGAGAAGCTCATAGTAGCACTTCCCAACATGTAGTTAATGAATAGGGCTTTCAGATTGTTAATGAAAAGCATTGTGGTTTCTTTCTCCAGAAGAGGTGGTTGGACTTGTGTCGCTACCTCTCTCCATCTTTAGGCATATTGCCTAAAGCTCTCACTTTGCTTCTTTTCCATATTCTGTAATGTGATTCTATTGGGTGTCATATCTGTCGCATGACTATATTGTTTCATAAAAGCTTGCGCCAAGTCCCTCCATGAACTAGCTTTAGCACGACTCAGCTGGTTGTACCACTTGGCTGCAAATCCGATCAAACTGTCCTGGAAGCAGTGGATTAACAGTTGATCGTTATTGACGTATAGTGTCATCCTTTGACAGAACATAGTGATGTGAGCTTCAGGACAACTAGTCCTGTTGTATTTTTTGAACTCCGACATTTTAAATTTGGGAGGGAGTACCAGATCAGGTACCAAACTCAAGTCTTTTCCATCTATTCCTCGATGGAAATCGACATTTTCCATGGCTTTAAACTTTTCCTCTAGCCACCTACACCGGTCTTCTAGTTGTTTTGGCAAGTCTACTCTTGTCTTTTTCATTCCTGCTATATCATCGAGGTTAGGGACCACAAGGTTAGTAGGGTTATCCCCGGGATTAGAACCCGAGCTTCTTGGAAAGTTCATCGAAACTGGGGCACCGACCTGGTATTGGGATCTAATGGTGACAAGTATCCTCTTTGGGTACATCTCCGGTTGCGCTTGGATAGTAGTTGGGGTGAAACCTGGAGGATAGGCAGGGTCTTCGTGATCATCCCCCGCATCAACTACAGGGCTTTTTCCTTTATCATTCCTTCCAGCCAATAACTGCTTCAATTGGTTCATCATAGTGTTTTGGGACTCTTTCATGTCTTGCTAAATTTTATCCAGTCGTTCCTGCATCTGATCTTGCATCTCTTATTGTAATTGTTCCAATCTTTCAAACCCCTGATCCATTGCCTTTGTTTGACGATGGGTACCGTAGTGATATTTGGTTGGTGGATTCTTGTTGGTTTCCAGGGTAACTGAAATAACTTTACCTAATTAGGGTCACTTCGTGAAAATCTAATGCATATGATGCAATGTAATGCAAATGCATGAAATGAATGCAAAAAGAGACGTTGATTCTTTGTTCAATTCTATTAGAACAACTTAAATAGAAAACAAATCTCTTTATATAAAGCGGATATATATACGGCTTTGTCGTCATAGGCGGCAACATTCGATCCTCTTCTTTATTCGAGCGTTAAGATAAATCTCCCGAACTCTTCAAAAGGGACATCTCTTCTATCTCTTTTTTGCTTCATCCGGGTTGCAACTCATTACTCACTCATCCTCGTGATGCTCATTGGCTTCTCTTTAAGAAAGTTCAGTGGCTCTCGATAATCTTTGTCATCTTGAATCTTCGGACAACGGAGCAATAGTTGTGTAATCCTCCATTAAACTATCATCATTCTCTTACCACGTTTTCTTGGACCATATTCGGACAACCGTATCGTCATCCACTTTATCAATAAACCTATTTTCTTATGACAAACTCTCTATTTAGCAACTGAACGTGAATCAACACCTCTTTTTAATGATGAAAATGCAATGCAATCATAATTAAAACAAAAGAAAACAGGTTAGTACAAAGCAAAAGCAAGCAAGAATAAATAGAACACCTACTCAGGTGACCACTAGGGGCTTGAAGTGATTCTACCTAGGGTAGGCTTTTAGGTTCACTACGTGTAGTTTGACTCTAAATCAAAGGTACCCGAACTAGTAGATTCCTCGATCCTCACCCATTATAGGCTCATACGGACAGAGTTCAGTTCAGAGGGATACATTTCCCTATGGCTGCAAGGAGATGAAAATCTCATGAAGACATAGGTACGGATGTATCCCGAAAGCGATCCGCTATCCTGCACGGAGTTGAAAACCTCACGAAGGAGTAGCTTCTCACTCCCACTTAAAGGTGTGACCAATGGTCATGCAATGCAATGAGCAAAGATATAAGAATAAAATACAGAACATGATGAAAAAAAATAACTCAAAACACAGGAAATGCAATGAGAGAATCGTAAATTTAAATCGAATTTCCAAATTTCGACAAAAAGACAAGAAATAATCAACACATGGCTTGACTCTCTTATTTTGCATCCCCAGTAGAATCGCCAAGCTGTCGACACCATTTTTTTGTGAAAACGGGGTCGACTTGGATTTTAAAAATGAAAACGAAAATAGGAGTCGCCACCGATCTTTTTTGATGAGGTGTGATTGGGTCACCTCGAAAAGTGGTTGTTTTTAATAAACGATTTAATTTATTAAAACAATGATTTTGGTCTGCGAAATTCAAAGAAACAAGTTCGGGAGTCGGTTACACATGAGAAAGGATTAGCACTCTCGATACGCCCAAATGGGTACCTAGTTGACTACTTAATGTCTTGGTGTCGAAAATTAAAAACTCGAGAAGAATTTAAAAATACGATCCCTCTTTATATTGCGTTATTTTAAAATTACTCGAATAAATCAAAATGGAAAATGCCTCCTTATCTCGAAGTAACAAGATGTCACATCCAGTAAGTTAGGACACGACACCTCGTATTTTTTAGAGTAAGCTTACCTTTTATTATTTTATTTTTTATTCAAACCCCATTTGTTATAATTTTAAAAGGATATTCGGTTATTTAGGATCAGCGCGAGAAAAATCGAAGGCAAGTAAGTTAGGGCACGATTTCTCGAATTTTTTAAATCTGGAATATTGCCTTTATTTTCAAAATTTTATGTGTTTGGAAATTTAAAAGGATATTTTGCTATTTGGGTTTAACGAGAAAATTGAGACCCAGTAAGTTAGGTACAATTTCTCGTATTCCCAAAACGCGAAACATTACCTTGTTTAAAACTTTATTTTTGAGTTATAATACGAACTAACATGATACTTGATAGAACGTAGGTATCGCATGGAAGAGAACAAATATTTTCTTCTTAAACATATTGTGTAATACAACACTAATGCAATGATTCAAAATACTTTATGAATGAAATATTTAAACGTAAATAATGGAGTATAATGATGATGGTGTGACAGGTAGTTAAATTGCAACTAGAATAAATGAAGTAACATAAAAATGCAGCACATGAAAATTAGAAAGAATAAAATAATATGAAAAATCTAATAATTAAAAGAAATGACAAAATCAACAAAATGTTTAAGAAACAAGCACAATAATAAAAGAATAATAGACGGTGACTAATCTATTTTAAAAGTGATTTTCATTATAAAATGTTGAAGAAATAATAATAAACCGACAACAAATAGGTGAAGTGAATAAAAATAATAATAATAAATTAAAAAAACAGAATCATAAATAAAACTGTCTGGGATCAAATCGTGATCCGCGTAACATTTTAGGGTAGATTTTTAAAGAAAACAAAAAGGAATCGATTGAGGGACTAAAATAAAATACGCGCAAAGGCGTGGGGGCTGAAGAAAGAATTATTCCCATTCCCATGCGCACCGGTTCACGCAGGACCAACATGAAACACGCCGAAAATCACAGGGTCAAAATTAAAAAACGTAAAATAAAGAGCATAAGGGTTGAATTGAAAATGAGTGACAAAGAAGAAGGATCCGCAACACCAATATCCCATTTGGGCTTTAAAACACGCGGATCCTCTTGCTAAGCGGGTCGGGTCATGGGTTGGCCTCCCCAAAACGACGCCGTTTGGCGCCTGGGAGGCGAAATTGAAACGGCGTCGTTTAGCTTTATGATTTAAACCCAAATTTTTTTAAAAACTCATTTACAGCCCTCTTCACAAAAAAAATACCTAAATTCTCAACTGCATTCTCTCAACACCCCCCACGTCCGGTCATGGCCACCTCCGGCGAATGGCCGCGACGCTGCAATGGTCAGTGGCCGGCGACAAAAAGATTGGCCTTTTCAGTCCCCATTAAGTCCTGTGGTCAGCGACCAGTGATGCGAGGCCGAATGAGAAAAATATAGCCCCCTTTTAAATCCAACTCCGACGACGGCGAAGGGAACTCCGTCGACGTGATTGTGGGGCGATTCAGGTACTCTTCTTTTCTTTTCTATTTCTATATTATTTTTTTTGTTAAAAAATGAAGTTGTAAAAAGAAATACAAATAACAAATAAAAATGAATAAGAAAAGACAATAGTTCAACCTCCGAAGACTTCCGTTCTGCTTTGTATTTCTAGTGCGTGTAAAAAAATTTACAAGAGGGTACTTTGGCTTTTATAGCCATATTACAACTGTTAATTTCTATTCTTTGTTTATTTCCATTGTTGCGTGTTTATTTCTCTCTATAGGTGTTAGACGAGGCCGATGGTGGTGGCAAAGGCATGCACGAGGAGCGGCAGAGGCGCAGGAGGCATGCGTGGGCTAGGGTTTTCTAATTTTTGGGCCTATTGGGTTTGGGCTTGTAACTGAACTGTTTTTATTTTTTGTTTTGTTGGTATAGGCCCAGGCAAAAATGGGCTCTTACAATTACCTCATAATGAAATTTGTTTTATTATCCTTTAAAAAAATAAAAGGATTCTTTGCTATTTAGGTTTAGCGAGAAAATCGAAACCTCGTAAGTTAGGGTATGATCTCTCGAATGACTAAAATGCAAAGATATTGCCTCATCGAGATTTCTTTCATTTTTGAAATCTTAAAAGGATACTTCGTTCTCTCGGTTTAGTGAGAAAATTGAAACCCCGTAAGTTAGGGTACAATTTCTCGAATTCACGAAACACGAAATATTTGCCTTATTTTAAAAAAAATTCCTTTTGAATGATAACGGGTAAGATATTTGAAGGTAAGCATTTATCTTATTTAGAATAAAATAAAGCAATCTAAGTTGGATAACTATGTTGGGGCTTAATTTACAATAACGTGGAATAACAATATAATAATCATGGAATAATGAACAACTAGGACTAAAACATTTCATAAAAATAATGATGAACTCATAAATAAATAAGTAAATAAATATAAGATAAAACAATAATAACAATACGAAAATAAATAAAATTATAAAAGTAAAAATCTATGTATGTACATATATTTCAAATTATGAAATATAAAAAAAATATGTATGCATATATACATAAAGTTATAAAATACGGGAATATATGTATGTGTATGTTTTAAAAAAAACATAGAATGTAAAAATGTATGTAAGTATGTATAAAAAGTGTGCATGTATGTGTATAACAAGGTTTTAAAATAAAATTTAAATAAGCAAGAAATCGTAACATTAATACATAATAAGACCAGTATAATTAAAAGTTAAACAAATAAGTAGATAAAAAATAATAAATACGAAAATATTAAGGATAATAATAATAATAATAATAATATTAATAATAACATCAAACATATTAATATTAAATGAAATAACGAAGAAAGACAAAATATGAAAGACTAGGTTGAATTTTAAAATAAGATTAGGGGGGCTTAAATTGCAAATACATAAAGCAGGGTTGTAAGAGACTGAAGTAAAATGTGCTCAAAGCAAGAGGGACTCGTGGGGAAATATTCCCCAGTCCCTATGCGCTGCGTTTTAATCGAAAGGCAACATATGGTCAAATGACCAAATCAAAACAGGAGCAAAAATTCGCTGGCCGAAAGAAAAAGACCAAAAAGGCTCAGATCGCGCTACATTGAAAACGCGGAGGGACCAAGGTCGCAAATAGGCCATTACAAAAAACGTGAATCTTCCTAAAGGAGCGGGTCGGATCTCGGGTTAGACGCAAAACGGCGTCGTTTTGAGGCCGAATGAAACAGGCCACAACGGCGTCGTTTCATTCGGGTATTTAAACCAAATTTTTTAAAAAAAATTCATTTATCCCCCATTCTTTTAAAAAAAATTTCAAAACTCTCCCCCACTTTCTCTTCCCCAAATCCGGCCAAGGCTTTTAGCCGTTGTCGTCGCCGTAGGCCACCGTGGCCGACGACCGGCGTCGCACGATGGCATCTCCGATCAGCGCGTTGAAGCGCGTTCAAAGACCAAAACCATAGAGAGGGGAAACAAGGAGAGAAGAAAAACTTTAGGCCCCTCCCTAAACCCGCAACTGGTGATGGCGGAGGACCGACAACGACGATGGATTCCAGGGCCGATCCAGGTGTATTTCTTTCTCTTTTTCTTTTCTTTTTAATGGTTTCCTCTTTTTTAAAAAAATCAGATTTGTAAAGAAAGTAAAAATAAAATAAATAAATATGATGAATAGATAGATCAAAAAGAAAAAGGCATTAATCTCTCAGATTATTTTATTTACGATCTTTTTCAGTATCCCATCTGCATAAAGAAAAAGCTTGTGGCTTTTATAGCCAAATTACAAACGCTTAGTCTCTATTTCTTTTGTCGTTTTACTACTTGTTTCCTCTGTTTGTTGTTGTTTCTTTGTTTGTGCTTACGCTTGTTGGCTTCTTGCGGTGGTGTCGAAGGCGTCAAGCATAGGGAAGAGGTGGCGTCTGACACAAAGAAAGCTTAAAGTGGCTAGGGTTAGATTTGGCTGAAGACTTGAGTTTAGGTTGTGGGCCACTTGGGCCACTAGGTTTTTTATTATTGGGCTGTTAATTTTTTTATATTTTTGGTTTGTTTTGCTGGTGTAATCACTGAATTTTGCTCGGGAATATTTTGTGTTTAAAAAAACTGCATTTTAACCCCTAAAATTTTCTAATTTATATTTTTACCCTTAAAATTTTTCAAAATTACATTTCAACACCTAAACATTTTGAAATAGCATTTTGACCCTTAAAATTTCTTAAAATTACATTTTGACCCCTAAACTTTCTCAAAATTATGTTTTAACCCTAAAATTTTTGCTGCCACTACATTTTGGTCCCTCTGGCAGCCATCGACGCAAGTTGGGCCTGCAACAGGTGGCGGCTGACCTAGGCCCTCCTTAGCCCACTTGCTACCTGCAAAAAGGAAGAAAAAACATCAAATTTAAAATGGGATTTCAAACCCCTAAAGGAAAAAGAAGAGAAAAGACAAAAAAAACAACAAGAGAAAAAAATCAGCAGCAAAAATGAAGAAAAAACAGCGAAAAACTTCAAAAAGAGTTTTCATTTCTTTCCCACAACCACCGGAGGCGGACGAGAGCGACGAAGCACGAGTGGAGGACCGGAGCAACGCCTTGGGTCTTCGAATTTTCAAAAAAAAGGGGAAGAGGATAGCGAAAAGTATGCCAGCAATCACCGTCGGCCAAGAGGACAGCGGGGGCATTGAAGAGGGCTAGGAGAACCGGAAGAGGAAGAAGGAAGAAGAAGGGAGGGGAAGAAGAAGAGAAAGAAGAAAAAGAGAAAAGAAAGAAAAAAAGAGAAAAAATAATAAAATAATAAAGCAGCTGGATCTAATTGACCCAACCCGTGACCCAACCCGGCACCACCAAGCGGCGAGCCATTCCAGTAGCAGCCAGAGAAGCGACCAAAAAAACAAAAAGCAAAAAAGCGTGCCTAGCAAGATAGGCCTAACCCAATCCAAGAGCCCAACAATGAGCCCTATCCGGAGGCGACCCAACAACAAACGGCCAAGCGTGTGCAGGCCCAGCAAGTCGTCCCAACAAAAAAAGAAGGAGAAAGGAAGAAAAAAGAAAGAAAAAGAAAAAAAAGGGAGAGAGCTTTTCCAATAAAAAAGAGAAGAAAATAGGAGAAAGAGGAAGAGGGGAGGAGCGACGGCGGTGTAGCAGCAGCGTGAAGGAGGCAGCAGCATAACTAGGGTTTGAAGAAGAAGAAGAAGAAGAAAAAGAAGAAGAGAAGAAGAAAGAAGAAAAAAAAGAAAAAAGCAACACAAAAAAAAACCAAAACAGCCCCATCGCAGGCCTAGCACGCCAGCCCAACAGCACAGGCCCATCAGCAACCCAACACCAACAATAGGTCAGCCTAACAACGCCCAGGCCCAAAGGCAGCAGGCCAAGAAAAAGAAGAGAAAGAAAAAGAAAGAAAAGAAAAAAAGAAAAAGGCAAAAAAAAGGACAAATCCCGAGTCGTGTAAACCCGTTCAATCAAGCTCGTATTTTTGGGTTCTTCGGTAATTTCCTTTTTTTACGCGCTTTTAATTTAATTTACATATTTTTATGACATGTCATATTTAATATTCTTGTTTTTTTTCTAAGCATTTTTTTATTTCGTATTAGGTATTTTTTTAAGCATTTTTTATATTTCGTATTTAATTTTATTTAATTTCATTAATTTTATTTTTAATAAATAAGGTTACGAACCAATTTAACATTAAGCTGTATTTTTTCATCGCTATGTTGGGCGAATATATTTGGCTCGTGTTAAATTCGGGACGCCCTTTTAAAAAATTTGAAAAACTTAAATATTTTCATGTTTTGAAATAAAATATGTATTTTTGTAATTATTGATAAATTATCAAAATTTTGTCTTTAAAAATGTATATAGTACGATAACATGTAATTTATCAAAATTTTCGTGTTTTTTAAAATTCTCGTGTTTTAAAAAAACACTTTCGTGTTTTTTTTAGAAAAATTTGTGCTTCAAAATTCTCGTGTTTTAAAAAGAAAATTCTTATGTTACAATCGGATTGCTAGTAAATATTAAATTTAACTTGTATTTTTGAAGATTAAGATAACGCGCGCTTAACGAGTTACCAATTTTGGGCGCCGCGAGGGTGATAATACCTTCCTCGAGTGTAACTGACTCCCGAACCTTAATTTTCTCTGGATTTTCACGTAGACCTAAAATTACCTCTTTTTTAGAAAAATTTAAAAATAAATTTTTCTTCTAAAAAGAGAATTTATTAGGTGTCCGATCACCTAGAAAAAAGATCGGTGGCGACTCCTTTTTCAAATAAAATCGAGATTCAGTTTTCAAATTTGCAATAATTACTTCGACTAGCGCCCGTGCCCCAAAATTTTTAGGTCGCTACAGCTGGCGACTCCACTGGGGACCTTTTTTTTAGAGTCGAGTCTGATATTAAATGCGTGTTGTCAAAATTTTTAAATTTTCTTGTTCAAATTAATTTTTAATCGTGATCCTTGAATTTTATTTTTGAAAAGTCATGCATCTGCATTCGGTTTTTAAATTAATATTTTTCTAACTTGTTTTATTTTTCTGTTTTGTTTCAGCTCTAAGTTTTACGTATTTTGGTTTGTTTTTTTAGTAAAAATAAAAAAAATAAAGAAAGGTTTGTGAGTTTTTCCCCACACACCGTGCACTTACATTCTTGTATAACATGAGCTCTCTACCCGGGCTCCGTCCTTTTAAGTGGAAGTAAACGCTACGCCTTCGTGAGTTAACTCGTCCCTCCGCACAAGCTAGTGAATTACTTTCGGGTTACATATGACTTAAGCTTTCGTGAGTTAACTTGTCCCTCCGCATAGGCATAAGTAAATGCAATCCCTCGAATTGAGCTAACAAGCCCATGACAGGTGATAACCGAGGCTCCGTACTAGCCTTAGTAGGTGACAGTATGGACAATTCGAGTACTTTTTTAGAACCAAAATCACATATAGTGAACCGTACGAGCCACCCGATTAGAGCCATGCTGAGCCTCTGTCCGTTGGATAATTACCAAATAAGTACATGGGAGAAACGACTCTTACCTTGTATTTCTTTTACATTTATATTTTTTGCAAGGGAATCAGGTCTGTTTAATAAATTTGATCGGGTAGATTGATGAGCATGTGGGGTAAGTTTATTTTTGTAAAGCATGATGGGGTAAAAAACCAAAAAAAAAAAATGTAGGTCAGTTTGTTAGATTTTCCATAGTTTTTCTTTGTTTATATTTGTCATGATTGCTAACTAAGTTTATTTGTCTTAATTTTATTTTTCATCATGCACCATAGGCATCTCATTAGGAAGGTGTTGATTAGAGATTGGTTACCAAAAATGGGTTTCCGATGGAGGAGTCAATTACGCAAGTAACCGAGAAAAAATGCTTTAGTCAGAGACTGGTCTTTGAGGACCCAGAAAGCAAAAGGGACAATTTAAATACCCTAGTCAGAGACTGATCTTTCCGGAAGGCAACTTCGAATGCTCGTCAGAATAACCCCGAAGATTTGACTAGGATCTGGAAACAATGAGACTTAGGCACTAGGGGAATCTTCATTGGCAAAATATTTTGTAATGGACTCTTTTGATAAATGAAACGCCAAAATATGGGGCTATCTTAAAATCAACACCATTTTTGCATATTTACACATGACTAGCATCCATTGGTCATTCATTCATTCATCCATTTATTGCATGTACATATCACTATTGCCATTCACTGAGGCTAAAACAGTGTAATTCACAGTTACGACACAAGTCTGGAATCACGTCATCCTTACAGGACACGTCTAAGAATTAGAACTATGGATGCTGAACTCAATGAAAGAATCAAAAGAATGGAAAGGGTTCAAAAAGAGTTACAAGAGCAATTGGCCAAGTCACAACAAGAGGCAGGAGATATGATGGTGAGATCTCGAGAAGAATCACTCGAGCAAAGAGATCAAATGGCTAAAATGATGGAAATGAAGACAGCTTTGGTTAAAGGAAAGGGACCCGTGCAAAACCCTGACATCATGGAGCCTCAGTCAAGAGCTAATAATGATTAAGATCCGCTCTACCCTCCAGGATTCACTCCACCTCACGCTCATGCAATGCAAAAATGATATCCTCAAAGGGAATCTACAGTCCTAGAACAACGTCCTGTACCACCTGCTCAATGAGGGCAAGGTATATTTGTATCGAACCCTGGGGATAATCCAGCAGATCTAATTGTTCCAAATCTGGATGATCCGGTGGAAATAGCAAAGTTGAAAGCTAATGATTATGACGCTCAAGATAGGTATAAAATCTTAGAAAAAAGGCTCAAAGCAATAGAAGGTACTAAAGTCTTCTCTGCCTTGAGTGCTAAAAAACTCAGTTTGGTGCCTGATCTGGTTCTACCCCCAAAATTCAAGGTTCTAGAGTTTTAAAAATATGATGTAACAAGATGTCCAAAGGCACATCTTATCATGTTTTGTCGAAAGATAACTGGCCATGTGAATGAGGACAAATTACTGATACACTATTTTCAGGACAGTTTGGTTGGATCGGCTCTTCGGTGGTATAATCAGCTTAGTAGAGAAAAAATCCAATCATGGAAGGACTTAGCATCGGTGTTTTACGAGCAATACAAGCATGTATCAGATATGGTACCCGATCGACTAACCTTGCAGATGATAGAAAAAGCAAACGGAGACTTTTAAACAATATGCGCAAAGATGGAGGGATGTTTCAGCTCAAATGGAACCCCCGTTGACTAAAACAGAGATAACAGTCCTCTTCATCAATACTCTGAAGGCGTCATTTTATTATAAGTTAGTAAGATGCGCAACAAAAGACTTTAGTAAGATGCGCAACAAAAGACTTTGCAGACATTGTAATATCTGGGGAGCTTATAGAGAATGCCATTAAGAGCGGGAGGATGGAAGGCCTTGAAAGTTCAAAAAGGGCAGTACCCGCGAGGAAAAAGGAGGCAGAAACCCATATGGTTGGAAATGCAAGCCACCATACTTCCAACCCTTACTCATCTCAACTACGACCTCATTACCTCCCGCCTTCAAACTTCTACTTTCCTCATCAAGGTCCTTACTATCCAACACCTTCTCCTTATCTTGTATATGCCATGAATAATCAAAGACCGTTCGCTATGTTTCCACCAAACACCATGCCCACACAAAGCCAACCCAAAAATGAACAAAGGCCAACAAGACCTAATTCTGAAAGACCTCAGCTTACACAATTCCTGTGTCATATGGAGAATTATACCCGAAGCTATTGGAGACGCAATTGATATCCCTACATTACATGGCACCCTTGAAGCCCCCATATCCGAAATGGTATGATCCTAACACTAGTTACATGTATCACGTTGGAAATCTGGGGCATTCTACAGAAAACTACCTTGCCTTTAAAAGAAGGCTTCAAGATCTCATCGATGCTAGCATTCTGCGATTTGATGGCGTTAGTAATCCTCTTCTTAACCATGCTGATGTGAATGCGGTAACAAATGAAGATGAGGTGCAAGACAATCCAAGAAGCGCTTTGATTGAAAAGGGTCTTCAGAACATCAGCATAAATGTTGTTGACAGCGGGGGTGATGCAATTGAGGATGTTTCAATGATACGCCACTATCATCCAGGATATGTTTTGAACAACTGGACTGCTGTGGACCTCTTTGTAGTTTCTAAGTCCTCTCCAGAGTAATGCCCAATGTTAATTCTCCATTATTTTGTGTGTTCCTAAATAATGGGATTCCTTTTGTAAGAGCTTATGTTTGCTCTTTATCATTTCAATGAACATTAATGAAGATGCATTTTGTCATGGTCTTTTCATCAATTAGTGTCGCAATTATTCTCGCTTCTCATAGCTCTTTCCTACACATATATCATATCATTCCATAACATTGTGTGTGTTGATTCCAATACTTTGATGCTCCTCTATAGTTTTATTTCCCATTCACCTTTCAGGTGCTCAGATATCAATGGTCTGAACAATCCCGTTATAAGTCCTGAAATTGATTTCAAGAAGGCTATTTGTTTAGGAGAATTTGAATCCGATGAAGATGCTGAAGATTTTGTCTCGTCTCCTGACTTACTGAGAATGGTAGAACAAGAAGAGAAACAGATTCTACCCCATCAAGAATCTATTAAGACAGTGAACTTAGAGAGTGAAGAAAAGAAACAAGAAGTGAAGATTGGGACTTCCATTTCAGGGAACACCAAACAGAATTTGATCGCCTTGCTCCATGAGTACAAAGATGTATTTGCCTGGTCGTATCAGGATATGCCAAGGTTGAATGAGGATGTGGTGGTCCACAGGCTTCTATTAAGACCAGAATGCAAGCCCGTTCAGCAGAAATTGAGAAGGATGAGACTTGAAATGCTGTTAAAGATAAAACAAGAGGTTAAGAAACAATATGATGCTGGCTTTTTACAGGTCTCTAAATATCTGGAATGGGTAGCTAACATAGTCCCGGTACCGAAGAAAGATGGCAAGGTATGAATGTGCGTGGATTATCGTGATTTGAATCGAGCAAGCCCTAAGGACAATTTTCCTTTGCCACACATCGATACGTTGGTAGATAACACAGCAAAGCATTCATTGTTTTCTTTCATAGATGGTTTCTCGGGTTATAATCAGATTAAGATGGCTCCCGAAGATATGGAGAAAACTACATTCGTTACAATGTGGGGAACGTTCTGCTATAAAGTGATGCCGTTCGGATTGAAGAATACTGGGGCAACATATCAAAGAGTCATGGTGATGCTGTTCCATGACATGATGCATAAAGAAATAGAAGTTTATGTCGATGATATGATTGCCAAGTCCCGAGGAGAAGAAGAGCATGTTGGGAACCTCAGGAAGCTGTTCGAAAGATTTAAGAAAATTTCAGTTGAAGCTTAACCCAGCCAAGTGTACATTCGGTGCTACCTCGGGAAAATTGCTAGGTTTTATTGTCAGCGAGAGAGGTATTGCAGTTGATCTAGACAAGATAATGGTCATACAAGAACTGCCACCTCCGCGTACACAAAAAGAAGTCAGAGGATTTTTAGGAAGGTTGAACTACATTGCTCGATTCATTTCTCAACTTACCAACCAATGTGATCCAATTTTTCGACTCCTTCGAAAACATAATCCAGGAGAGTGGAATGAGGAATGCCAAGTGGCCTTCGATAAGATAAAACAATATCTGTCTAATCCTCTGGTGCTAGTACCGCCGACCCTTGGAAAACCCTTAATATTGTACCTGACCGTGTTTGAAAACTCAAAGGGTTATGTACTGGGACAGCATGATGAGTCAGGGAAAAACGAAAAAGCGATTTACTACCTCAGCAAAAAGTTCACAGAATATGAGGCAAAGTACCCGTCAATTGAAAAATTCTGCTGTGCATTGGTCTGGGTAGTTCGAAAGCTCAGACAATACATGTTGTATCATACAACGTGGTTAGTTTCAAAGCTAGATCTATTAAAGTATTTGATGTAATCACCCACACTCTCAAGAAGAATGGCACGATGGCAGATCTTATTGTTTAAATATGACATTGTGTATGTGAGCCAAAAGTCGATAAAGGGAAGCGCGATAGCTGACTTCTTGGCAAGTCGAGCAATGGAGGAATATGAGTCGTTGATATTTGACTTCCCGGATGAAGACTTGATGTGTATTTTCGAAGGTGAATCATTAAAAGATCATTCATGGAACATGAGTTTTGATGGTGCATCGAATGCGTTGGGGCACGGGATAGGAGTAGTCTTAGTGTCACCGGAAGGAAACTATTACCTACTTACTACCAGATTGAATTTCTTCTATACTAATAACATAGCAGAATATGAAGCTTGTATCATGGGACTTCGTGCAGCTATTGAACGGAAAATAGAAATCTTAGAGGTCTATGGGGATTCAGCGTTAGTGATTTATCAAATTTGCGAAGATTGGGAAGTGAGAGATTCAAATTTAGTCAAGTATCGCGATTTCGTGGAAGAATTGGTCAAATAATTCAAAGAAGTGACTTTTCAATACTTCCCACAAGAGGAAAACCAATTGGTTGATGCCCTAGCCACCTTGGCTTCAATGTTCAAAGCAAACAAAGAAACAGAAAAAATGCCTATCCAAATGAGCATATATGAGACCCCCGCACACTGTTTTAGCATTGAAGAGGAGTCAGATGGATGACCATGGTTCCATGATATCTTGGAGTATATCAAGAATCAAAATTACTCGGAGCAAGCAAACGAGAATGACAAAAGAACTCTCAGGAGAATGGCGATTGGATTTGTTCTTAACGGGGATATCCTATACAAAATAGGAAAATATCAAGTGCTCCTGATATGCGTGGATGCTATTGAAGCTAGAAAGATACTTGAAGAGGTTCATGAAGGAATTTTTGGAACGCATGCCAGTGGTTTCACTATGGCCAGACAGATTATGAGACTTGGTTATTACTGGCTGACGATGGAAATGGATTGCATTGGCTAAGCACGAAAGTGCCACAAATGTCAAATTTATGGTGATAAAATTCATGCAGCTTTATCGCCCCTCCATGTCATGACTTCTCCGTGGTCTTTTTCTATGTGGGGCATGGATGTTATAGGGCCAATTTCCCCGAAAGCTTCCAATGGACATTGATTCATCTTTGTGGTTATAGACTACTTCACAAAATGGGTAGAAGCCACTTCGTTTGCTAATGTGACGAAGGCTACAGTCTGTAGGTTCTTAAAAAAAGAGATCATATGTCGATACGGTCTGCCTGAAAGAATCATTTTAGATAATGCTTTAAATTTAAACAACAAGATGATGAAAGAAGTATGCGAGCAATTTCAGATAAAGCATCATAATTCTTCGCCTTATTGTCCGAAGATGAACGGAGCGGTAGAAGCGGCTAATAAGAATATTAAGAGGATTATTGGAAAGATGACTGAGACATATAAAGATTGGCACGAGAAGCTACCATTCGCTTTGTACGTATATCGCACCTCTGCACAGACGTCTACGAGGGCAACTCCTTTTTCTCTGGTCTACGGGATGGAAATCGTTCTGCCTATCGAAGTAGAGATCCCATCCCTACACGTCTTGATGGAGACAAGGTTAGAAGAATTAAAGTGGGTTCGAGCTCGATATGATCAACTAAACCTTATTGAAGGGAAACGCTTGAAGGCAATTTGCCACGGACAGATGTACCAGAAGAGAATGATTACGACCCATGATAAAAAGGTGCGGTGCGGCCAAGAGAATTTCACGAGGGGGAACTTGTATTAAGAAAGATCCTTCCAATACAAAAAAAGTGGTCACCAAATTGGGAATGGCCATATGTTGTAAAAAAAGGTATTCTCAGGAGAGGCTCTGATTCTCACTAAAATGGATGGGAAAGAATTACCTAATCCAGTGAACTCAGATGCTGTGAAAAAATATTATGCCTAAAAAAAAGCAAAAAAAGAAGCAAAAACAAAACAAAAAGAAAAATCAATATGAAAACCCAAAAAGGGTGTCTTGATAAACAAAATATTAGGATGAAAACCCGAAAGGGCGTCCTAATGAAGCAGATTCAGACTTAAGGAGCAATACGACTTAAACGGGGAGTCAACTGGCGAGGTTGCAATATTTGAAGCATTCTCAAAAGCTCAAAATCTTTTACACGAGAAGCTGTGCTCGGAAAAGATCCAGGACGAAAAAACGTGGAGAAGTTCATGCGTTGGATATCTAAAGCATTTGTAGCAATTGGATTCACTTTCTTTTCTTTGTGATGCTTTCTTTATTAAACTATTCCTTGTCAATTTTCTTTGTTGCTTTTGAAATAATTTGAATATGAGGTATTTCTTTCATGCCTACTTTTCCATTTTTCATGCATCTCGTGATTGATTCATTTAACTGATAAATGGGAAGATGACATACTCTAAACGAAAGGAATGTTGGGCATTACATAGGTGAGAATTTGACATGTACAAGGGCCCCAAAGCAAGAACCAAGTTCAACAATGGGGCAAGAAGGGGAAATATGAAAATGTGGGTCACCCGACAAATTCAAAGACGAGTACAAAACCGGAGAGAAAATTGATGATTGAGGCGATGAATGCAGTCCCTTACGAAGAAGGGCATGTGACAAATAGTTCAAAGTGTATGGCATGATCATGTAGGCATAAAAGCATTTAGGACAAACACGTACATATCATGATAACATCATACATGACATATACAGGCATCCCAACAGAGCAGGGAATTTTGGGAGAAGTCTGCACTGAATCAATGAAAATGAGGCTTTTAGTTTCACCCGATGTTTTGAAACCTTGTTTCTTTCAAAAATTATTTTTTCAATTTCTGTTTTTTCAAAAAAAATCAACTCATATTGCGAGAGATGAGTTGAGCCTCGGGTCACATGCCGAGGTATTTCTTTTAAATTTATATTTTCAAAAATCAACTCATATTGCGAGAGGTGAGTTGAGCCTCAGACACATGCCGAGGTATTTTTCAATTTCTGTTTTTAAAAAAATCAACTCATATTGTGAGAGGTGAATTGAGCCTCGGATCGCATGTTGAGGTATTTCTCTTAAAATTCTGTTTGTCAAAAATCAACTCATATTGCTAGAAGTGAGTTGAGCCTCGGGTCACATGTCGAGGTATTTGTTTTAAATTTATGTTTTTCAATAATAAACTCATATTACGAGAGGTGAGTTGAGCCTCGGGCACACGCCGAGGTATTTTTCAATTTCTGTTTTTAAAAAAATCAACTCATATTGCGAGAGGTGAGTTGAGCCTCGGGTCACGCTGAGGTATTTTTCAATTTCTGTTTTTCAAAAATCAACTCATATTGCGAGAGATGAGTTGAGCCTCAGGCACACGCCGAGGTATTTCTTTTAAATTTCTGTTTTTCAAAAAACAAAAATCAAAATCAACTCATATTTCGAGAGGGGAGTTGAGCCTCGGGCACACGCCGACGTATTTTTAATTTCTGTTTTTCAAAAATCAACTCATATTGCGAGAGATGAGTTGAGCCTCGGGTCACATGCTGAGGTATTTCTCTTAAAATTCTGTTTGTCAAAAATCAACTCATATTGCTAGAAGTGAGTTGACCTCGGGTCACACGCTGAGGTATTTTAAATTTCTGTTTTTGAAAAATCAACTCATATTGCGAAAGGTGAGTTGAGCCTCGGGTCACATGTTGAGGTATTTCTCTTAAAATTCTGTTTGTCAAAAATCAACTCATATTGCTAGAAGTGAGTTGAGCCTTGGGTCACATGCCGATGTATTTTTTTTAAATTTATGTTTTTCAATAATCAACTCATATTGCGAGAGGTGAGTTGAGCCTCGGGCACACGCCAAGGTATTTTTTAATTTCTGTTTTTAAAAAAATCAACTCATATTTCGAGAGGTGAGTTGAGGCTCGAGTCACGCTGAGGTATTTTTCAATTTCTGTTTTTCAAAAATCAACTCATATTGCGAGAGGTGAGTTGAGCCTCGGGCACACGCCGAGATATTTCTTTTAGATTTCTGTTTTTCAAAAAATAAAAATCAAAATCAACTCATATTACGAGAGGTGAGTTGAACCTCGGGCACACGCCGAGGTATTTTTCAATTTCTGTTTTTAAAAAAATCAACTCATATTGCGAGAGGTGAGTTGAGCCTCGGGTCACGCTGAGGTATTTTTCAATTTCTGTTTTTCAAAAATCAACTCATATTGCGAGAGATGAGTTGAGCCTCGGGCATACGCTGAGGTATTTCTTTTAAATTTCTATTTTTCAAAAAACAAAAATCAAAATCAACTCATATTTCGATAGGTGAGTTGAGCCTCGGGCACACGCCGAGGTATTTTTAATTTCTGTTTTTCAAAAATTAACTCATATTGCGAGAGGTGAGTTGAGCCTTGGGTCACATGCTGAGGTATTTCTCTTAAAATTCTGTTTGTCAAAAATCAACTCATATTACTAGAAGTTAGTTGAGCCTCGGGTCACAGTTGAGGTATTTTAAATTTCTATTTTTCAAAAATCAACTCATATTGTGAGAGGTGAGTTGAGCCTCGGGTCGCACGCTGAAGTATTTTAAATTTCTGTTTTTCAAAAATCAACTCATATTACGAGAGGTGAGTAGAGCCTCGGGTCGCATGTCGAGGTATTCTTTTCAATTTCTGTTTTTCAAAAAATCAACTCATATTACGAGAGGTGAGTAGAGCCTCGGGTCGCATGCCGAGGTATTCTTTTCAATTTCTGTTTTTCAGAAAATCAACTCATAATTCAAGAGATGAGTTGAGCTTTGAGTCGCACGCCAAGCTATTCTCGATTTCTGCTTTTCAAATAAAATGAAAAATTTTGGATGGACGAACAAAATTCAGTGCTTTTAAGTCTTTGCTCTATCCCTGCTTCACAGCGATGAGCAAAGAGGGGCAGCTGTAATCACTGAATTTTGTCCGAGAATAATTTTGTGTTTAAAAAAATTGCATTTTGACCCCTAAAATTACATTTTGACCCCTAAACTTTTTAAAAATTACATTTCAACCCCTAAACATTTTGAAATTACATTTTGACCCCTAAAATTTCTCAAAATTACATTTTGACACCTAAACTTCCTCAGAATTACGTTTCAACCCCAAAAGTTTTGCTGCCATTACATTTTGGTCCCTCTGGCAGCCATCGACGCAAGTTGGGCCTGCAACAGGCGGCGACCGACCTAGGCCCTCCTTAGCCCACTTGCTACCTGCAAAAAAAGAAGAAAAAAAAATCAAATTTAAAAGGGGATTTCAAACCCCCAAAAGAAAAAGAAGAGAAAAGAGAAAGAAAAAAAACAACAAGAGAAAAAAATTAGCAGCAAAAATGAAGAAAAAACAGTGAAGAAACGTCAAAAAAAGTTTTCATTTCTTTCCCACAACCACCGGAGGCGGACGAGAGCGACGGAGCGCGAGTGGAGGACCGGAGTAACGCCTTGGGTCTTCAGATTTTCGAAAAAAAAAGAAGTGAAGGAAAAAGAAAAGGGGAAGGGGAGAGCGAGAAGTATGCCAGCAGTCAACGTCGGCCAAGAAGACAGTGGCGGCGTTGAAGAGGGCTAGGAGAACCGGAAGAGGAAGAATGAAGATGAAGGGAGGGGAAGAAGAAGAGAAAGAAAAAAAGAAAAAAGAAAAAAATCAAAAAAATAATAAAATAGCCGGGTCTAATTTACAGACCAGTCGACCCATGACTGACCCGGCACCACCAAGCGTGAGCCATTCCAGTAGCAGCCCGAAGCGACCAAAAAACAAAAAAGCAAAAAAAAGCGAAGTTTAAGCAGACAGGCTGACCAATCAGCAGGCCCAACAATGAGCGAAACAACAAAGAACTCAAGTGTGCGAGCCTAGTAGGTCGGCCCAACAAAAAAGGAAAGAGAAAGAAAGAAAAAGAAAAAAATAAAAAGGGAGAGAGCTTTTCCAAAAAAAAAGAGAAGAAAAGAGGAGAAAGAGGAAGAGGAAAGAAATGAAGAGAAGGGAGGAGCGACGACAGTACAGCGACTGCGTGAAGGAGGCGGCGGCATAACTAGGGTTTGAGGAAGAAGAAGAAGAAGAAAAAGAAGAAGAAGAAGAAAAAGAAGAAAGAAAAAAAGAAGAAAAAAGCAACACACATAAAAAAACCCAAAACAGCCCATTAGCAGGCCTAGCACGCCAGCCCAACAGCAACCCAACGCCAACAACAGGGCAGCCCAACAACGCCCAGGCCAAAAGGCAGCAGGCCAAGAAAATGAAGAGAAATAAAAAGAAAGAAAAGAAAAAGGCAAAAAAAAAGGAAAAATCCCGAGTCGTGTAAGCCCGTTCAATCAAGCTCGTATTTTTTTGTTCTTCGGTGATTTCTTTTTTTACGCCTTTTAATTTAATTTACATATTTTTATGACATGTCATATTTAATATTCTTGTTTTTTTTTTCTAAGCATTTTTTTTATTTCGTATTACGTTTTTTAAGCATTTTTTATATTTCGTATTTAATTTTATTTAATTTCATTAATTTTATTTTTTAATAAATAAGGTGACGAACCAATTTAACATTAAGCCGTATATTTTCATCGCTATGTTGGGTGAATATATTTGGCTCGTGTTAAATTCGGGACGCCCTTTTAAAAAAATTGAAAAACTTAAAAATTTTCATGTTTTGAAATAAAATATGTATTTTTGTAATTATCGATAAATTATCAAAATTTTGTCTTTAAAAATGTATATAGTACGATAACATGTAATTTATCAAAATTTTCGTGTTTTTAAAAATTTCGTGTTTTAAAAAAAAATTCCCATGTTTCGATATTTTCATGTCTTCAAAAAATTTTCTCATGTTTCAAAAACTATTCGTGTTTTCAAAAAAATAAGGCAACGAATCGATTTGACACTAATTCGTTGATTTCATTGCTATATTGAGTGAATATCACCGGTTCGTGTTAAATACGATACATGCTTAATAAAAAATCGAAAAATTTGTGTCTCAAAAAATTTTCCGTGTTTTCACAAATTTTTGTGTTTTTTCGTGTTTTCAAAAAATTTCTCGTGTTTCAAAAATCTTCATGTTTTCAAAAATCTTCGTGTTTTCAAAAATCTTCATGTTTTCAAAAATTCCGGTGTTTTAAAAATTTTTGTGTTTTAAGAAAATTCCGGTGATTCAAAAAAAAATTTAGTTTTCCAAGAAAAAAACATTTCGTGTTTCAAAAATTTCCGTATTTTCAAAAATTTTCTTGTTTTCAACAATTCTCGTGTTTCACAAATTTTCGTGTTTTAATTTTTTTTTGTTTTCAAAAAATTCTCGTGTTTCAAAAATTTTCGTGTTTTAAAAATTTTCGTGTTTCTAAAGTTTCTGTGTGTCAAAAATTTTCATGTTTTCAAAAAAAATTCTCGTGTTTTAAAAAAAAATTTCGTGTTCTTTTTTTAAAAAATTTGTGCTTCAAAATTCTTGTGTTTTAAAAAGAAAATTCTTATGTTACAATCGGATTGCGAGTAAATATTAAATTGAACTTGTATTTTTGAAGATTAAGATAACGCGCGCTTAACGAGACACCAATTTTAGGTGCCGCAAGGGTGCTAATACCTTCCTCGCGCGTAACTGACTCCCGAACCTTAATTTTCTCTGGATTTTCACGTAGACCTAAAATTACCTCTTTTTTAGAAAAATTTAAAAATAATTTTTTCTTCTAAAAAGAGAATTTATTAGGTGTCCGATCACACCTAGGAAAAAAGATTGGTGGCGACTCCTTTTTCAAATAAAATCGAGGTTCAGTTTCCATATTTGCAATAATTACTTCGACTAGCGCCCGTGCCTCAAAATTTTTAAGTCGCTACAGCTGGTATGGGTTTTATTTTTTGTATTTGGTTTTATTTGGGTTTTATTGGTCCCCGGGCAAATTTTGGGTCTTGCAGTTGCCCCTTAGAAAGACCAATTTTGCCCGGTCTCGCCGAGTCTTGACTTCTTGGTGCCTTTATTTTTCAAGTAGCCTCATTTTAGTCCATTGCGTCCTATTGCTTTGATCCACTTCACGGCATCTTTAAAGAGATATGACTTCAATCTACTCTGGTGCAACTCCATGGGGGTGAGATTTGTGGTTTTAGTCTACTCCACTGCAACTTCAGGGAGATAAGACTTGTATCTTCAACCTGCTCCACTGCAACTTCAGGGAGATAAGGTTTGATATGATAAGATCTAATTCGACCTACTGCAATTTCAGAGGTATATGATTCATCGTTTTAATCCGCTCCACTGCAACTTCAGAGAGATAGGATTAGTTTCTTTTGTCTGCTCCACTGCAACTTCAGGGAGATAAGACTCGCTATCTTTAGTCTGCCCTACTGCAAATTCAGGAGGATAAGACCGGATATGATCTGTTCTACTACGATTTCATAGAGACAAGATTTGTGTTTTTAATCCGCTCCGCTGCAACTTTAGGGAGATAGGATTGGTTTCTTCTGTCTGCTCCACTGCAACTTCAGAAAGATAAGACTGGATGCGATCTGCTCTACTGCAACTTCAGAGAGATAAGATCTGTGTTTTTAATCCGCTCCACTGCAACTTCAGGGAGATAGGATTGGTTTCTTCTGTCTGCTCCACTGCAACTTCAGAAAGATAAGACTGGATGCGATCTGCTCTACTGCAACTTCAGAGAGATAAGATCTGTGTTTTTAATATGCTCCATGCAACTTCAGGGAGATAAGATTGGTTTCTTCTGTCTGCTCCACTACAACTTCAGGGAGATAAGACTGGATGCGATCTTCTCTACTGCAACTTCAGAGAGATAAGATCTGTGTTTTTAATTCGCTCCACTGTAACTTCAGGGAGATAGGATTGGTTTCTTCTGTCTGCTCCATTGCAACTTCAGGGAGATAAGACTGAATGCGATTGCTCTACTGCAACTTCAAAGAGATAAGATCTGTGTTTTTAATCCGCTCCACTGAAACTTCAGGGAGATAAGACTGGATGCAATCTGCTCTATTGCAACTTCAGAAAGATAAGATCTGTGTTTTTAATCCGCTCCACTGTAACTTCAGGGAGATAGGATTGGTTTCTTCTGTCTGCTCTACAGTAACTTCAGGAAGATAAGACTGGATGCGATCTGCTTTACTGCAACTTCAGAGAGATAATATATGTGTTTTTAATCCGCTCCACTGCAACTTCAGAGAGATAGGATTGGTGGTTTCGCTGGTCTGTTCTCTGGGGAACATGACCTGTAGAATCCATTTCATGGACCTATTTATGCTTAGTAATTAGGATGTCATGATCAGAATGAATCAAATGCTCCTAGCTAGATGTGTATGAATGTTGTTTTCATGAATGTCGAATGTTATGAGAATGATCCCTTTTAATGTTTAGGTTGTCATTACTCGCTGTTCATCAAGATTCTATCACTGACGTATTACGCTGCTTTCTTTCTCAGATGGTATCTTAATAGAAAAACCAAACAAATATTCGCAAGTTATACTATTCTTTCCAACCCTTAAGTTTGGTTAGTTCTAAATAATGGTCATGTTTCAGGCCCTCGCACTATTTAAAAGCTTTTAGAGTAATATACAGAACTCCTTCTACTTGAATATTATCAGTCCATTAATCGTTATTTCAATGAAAAATGCTTGAAAAGATTATCAAAATGGAGAAAATGAAATTTTGTTGAGAGCAAAGCTCTAAACAAATAAATCAATCAAGATAGCAAATTTTGCTGAGATACGAGATGAATAAGATGAAAATGATTATCACAATGGATAATATGGAAATTTCTTGAGAGTAAAGCTTTAAATGAACAAATTAATCAAGATAGCAAATTTTGCTAGAATGAGAATAAATTAATCAAGATGGCGTATTTTTTCAAAAAAAGAATAAAATGGAAATAGGTGCCCTAGATATTGTAGCATGAGCTTCTCTACCCCAAACTTCTTGAGGACCCTTTTAAACTTGATATGTGTTTAGAAGTCCTAGAAGACTTTGTCGATGCCTCAAGATGTAGCATATCTCCTTCTCATTAATTCGGAGAGGACAAGATTACCTCAAGCCCCACCTTTGATCAAAATTTGAACTGCCCATTCCTGGGTTTTCAATTCAAAAACCCTTTTGGTCTCAAGGTGCCTTGCGGGTTTCCGCCTTGGCCTCTCCTTTTTTCCTTTTCTTTTTCATTTTTCTTTTCTTTTCATTTTTCTTTTTTTCAAGTTAAGTATTTATTGCTTGAATCAGAATTCTCAAGATTAGGCAGGTTCTTGCCATCCATCTTAGTCAATATCGACGCCTTTTTCAGATAAGGCCTTCCAAGTAAAGTCCTTTCCAGTTTGGGATCCACTTTCTTCTGAAGTCCTTTTGTATGGGAAGGATCTTCTTAGATATCAGGTCCCCCTTATGGAATTCTCTGGGGCGAACCTTTTTTGGTGAGCTCACATCATTCGCTTTTGGTACATTTGACCATGATGGATAGCTTTCAACATTTTCTCTTCAATCAACTTTAACTGCTCATATCGGGTTTAGATCCATTCTGCTTCATCCAAATTCAGCTCTGACAAGACTCGAAGGGTAGGGATATAAACTTCGATGGGTAAAACTGCCCCCATTCCAAATACCAATGAGAAATGATTTACCCCGATAGAGTTTTTTATTTTTTGCTTTTGTTTTTTAAATTTTTACTTTTGTTTTTTTGTTGTTTTTTGTTTTTTTTTCACTGTACCGTTCATTTTGGGGCGATAAATCATTTAATCTTGAACAGAAAAAAAACTTTTGATACCGTGCTGTTGTTCAAATTCAGTGTATTGTCAGATATGATCCCTTTTTGGCATTCCATACTGACATGATTTTCAAGAATTTGCTGACTGTTGACTTTGGGATATTGGCATGTGAAACAGCCTCTACCCACTTGGTGAAGTAATCGACGACAACAAAGATGAATCGATGACCGTCAGAAGCTTTTGGCGAGGTCGGCTCAATGACATCCCTGCCTCTCATAGAGAAAGTCTATGAAAAAGTCATAACATGAAGATGAAGGAGGCACATAAATCTTGTTTCCATAAATTTGGCACCTATGACATTTCTTGGTATAACTGATGCAATCCCCTCTCATGGTGGACCAACAGTACCCGAATCTCATGATTTGTTTGGTCATTGCAAAAGCATTAGCATGTGTTCCTCAGACACCCTTATGGACCTTTTCCAAGATTTTTTTAGCCTCAATAAAGTCCACACGTCTTAGTAGCTTAGGCATATATTGATAATGCGAAAGCACCTTTTGAATTGTTGGAGTAACTCAATGACATCTCGCTTTATCTCTGCGGTGATACAGGCTCCGATCTTCACCTCTTTCTCTTCTTCTAAGCATACAATTTCCACTGATTTTCTTGTAAGATAGGATCTGTTTCTCGACTTGTTCTACCATCCTTAACAAACCAGGAGATAAACTATAATCTTGGTTCTCTTCAAAGTCTTGAGGTTCCCCTAGACACATATCTTGCTCAAAAGGAGGTTCTGAGTCAATAACAGTGTCGCTCATATCATTGATATCTAGAGACCTGTTAAAGGAACGAAAGAAGACTCAAAGAACCAAAGAATCAAAGGGGAATTATTTGTGTGGTATGAGTACGAATGAAATGGAAGGAATAAAGAATGTTTGCCAAAACAAGACATAAAAATGCATTTTGTTGAAATAAAAAATAGTGGACATGTGTTTTTTTCACAAAAGGATTTTCTATTGCTCCCAGGCTTAGAGCAATAAGAGTGTTCTGAATATTACTCTAAACTGGTCCTAAAAAACATAAGAATCTCCTCCACAATCCAGTTGTTTAGAACACCTCTAGGGATGTAGAAACAAATTCCTGATAGGTTTTTTTGTTTTTGTTTGTTTTTTAGTTCATTCTTCAAAGGCACAAACATCTTTACCTTCTGAACCATCGATATATTCAAAGAATTCCAATTCTTTATCACCCATCTGGCTTTGTACTAGAGTTTTAAACTCGACGTACTTTAGATTTTAGGAAATTTATTGTATGTAATGAAATGTAATGTCGATGCATGAATGCAAAAAGAGACGTTGATTTTGATTCAATTCTATTAGAACAATTTTACTAGAAAATAAATCTCTTTACATAAAATGGATATTTACATATACGACCCTGCCCTAATACTCAAAGTGAAGACATCGATCCTTTCCCTCGTATCCAAATGCTAAGATTGAATCTCGCGAACTCTTTAAAATGGCGCCTCCTCTATCTTTTTCTGCTTGATTCGGGTCGCGACCCATTGTTCCCTAATCCTCGTGATGCTCATTGGCTTCTTCAAGAAAGTTGGCGTTAGCAGCTCTCGAATAGTCTTCATCAGCTTGAGACTTCGGGCAACGGGGCCAAGTCGTGTACTTATTCAACAGACTATCACCCTTCCCTAGTTACGTTTTCGGACCATATTCGGACGACCATATTGTCTTCCATTTTATCAAGAAACTCATTTTCTTATGAGAAGCTCTCTATCTAGATACTTGAACGTGAATCAACACCTCTTTTCTATTTGATGAAAAATGCAATGCAATTCAATCATAACCGAAACAAAATGACACGGGTTAGTACAAAGTAAAAGTAAGTAAGAAAGAAATGAAAAGAGCATATATTCGGGTGACCACTAGGGTATGGTGTGGTTCTACCAAGGGTAGGCTCCTAGGGCTCATTATATGCGGTTCGGTTCTAAAGTAAGGGTACCTGAACCAGTAGATTCCTCGATCCTCACCCATTATAGGCTCATACGGATCGAGTTCAGTTCAGTGGAATACATTTCCTTATGGCCATGCGGAGATGAAAATCTCACGAAGACATAGGTACGGATGTATCCCGAAAGCGATTCACTATCCCATGCGGAGGTGAAAACCTCGTGAAGACGTAATTTCTCACTCTCACTTAGAAGGGTATGACTGAGTGGTCATGCAATGCAATACGCAGAAACATATCCAAACTTAAACTAACACAGTGATTATAAATCACAATGAAGATCGTAATAAAGACGAATGAAAAATGCAACGAAAGGATCGTATATTTAAACCAAGTTTTTGATTTTCGACAAAAAGACAAAAAATAATCAACTCGTGGCTTAACTCTCGAATCTCGTCCCTAGCGGAGTCGCCCTGTTGACACCATTTTTTTGATAAAACGGGGTCAACTTGGGTTTTGAAAATGAAAACGAAAATGGGAGTCGCCACCAATCTTTTTTAATGAGGTGTGATTGGGTCACCTCGAAAAGTGGTTGTTTTTAATAAACAATTTAATTGTATTAAAAACAACGATTTTGGTCCACGAAATTCAGAAAAATGGGTTCAGGAGTCGGTTACATATTAGGAAGGATTAGCACCCTCGACACACCCAAAATTGGTGCCTAGTTGATTAGTAAATGTCTGAATGCCGAAAGTTAAAATTTCGAAAAAAGGTTTTTTAAATAGATGATACGATCACTAAAGTAAAAAAAAAGTCATTTGAGTAAATTTGAAAACGAGTTAAAGACCCGCTTATTACAAAGTAACGAAAGGTTACATCCCATAATTTAGGACATGGCATTCAAAACTTTAGAGAATAGCACGACTTTAGTTTTTATTGAAGCTTTAATTTTTCCTTTTGAAAATCAAAGGGACATTTCGCTATTTTGACTTAGTGAAAAAAAATCGAAACCTCGTAAGTTAGGGTACAGTTTTCTCGAATCATCAAAACGTGAAATGTTACCTCATAACGAAATTTATTTTATTATCCTTTAAAAAAAATAAAAGGATTCTTTTCTATTTAGGTTTAGCGACGAAATCGAAATCCCGTAAGTTAGGGTATGATCTCTCAAATCACTAAAATGCAAAGATATTGCCTCATCGAAATTCCTTTCATTTTTGAAATCTTAAAAGGATACTTCGTTGTCTTGGTTTAGCGAGAAAATTGAAACCCCGTAAGTTAGGGTACAATTTCTCGAATTCACGAAACACGAAATATTTGCCTTATTTAAAAAAAAATCCTTTTGAATGATAACGGGTAAGATATTTGAAGGTAAGCATTTATCTTATTTAGAATAAAATAAAGCAATCTAAATTGGATAACTATGTTAGGGCTTAATTTACAATAACGTGGAATAACAATATAATAATAATCATGGAATAATGAACAACTAGGGCTAAAACATTTCATAAAAATAATGATGAACTCATAAATAAATAAATAAGTAAATAAGTATAAGATAAAACAATAATAACAATACGAAAATAAATAAAATTATAAAAGTAAAAATATATGTATGTACATATATTTCAAATTATGAAATATAAAAAAAATATGTAAGTATGCATATATACATAAAGTTATAAAATATGGGGATTATATGTATGTGTATGTTTTTTTAAAACATAGAATGTAAAATGTATGTAAGTATGTATAAAAAAGTGTGCATGTATCTGTATAACAAGGTTTTAAAATAAAATTTAAATAACCAAGAAATCGTAACATTAATACATAGTAAGACCCGTATAATTAAAACTTAAACAAATAAGTAGATAAAAATAATAAATACGAAAATATTAAGGATAATAATAATAATAATAATAACATCAAACATATTAATATTAAATGAAATAACGAAGAAAGATAAAATATGAAAGACTAAGTTGAATTTTAAAATAAGATTAGAGGGGCTTAAATTGAAAATACTTAAAGCATGGTTGTAAGAGACTGAAGTAAAACGTGCTCAAAGCAAGAGGGACTCGTGGGAAATATTCCCCAGTCCCAATGCGCTGCGTTTTAATCAAAAGGCAGCATATGGTCAAAGGACCAAATCGAAACAGGAGCAAAAATTCGCAGGTCGAATGAAAAAGACCAAAAAGGATCAAATCGCGCTACATTGAAAACGCGGAGGGACCAAGGGTGCAAATAGCCCATTACAAAAAAGCAGATCTTCCTACCGGAGCGGGTCGGATCTCGGGTTAGACGCAAAATGGCATCGTTTTGAGGCCGAATGAAACAGGCCAAAACGGCGCCGTTTCATTTGGGTATTTAAACCAAATTTTTTTAAAAAAAATTCATTCAGCCCCTATTCTTTAAAAAAAAATTCAAAACTCTTCCCCCACTTTCTCTTCCCCAAATTCGGCGAAGGCTTCCAGCCGTTGCCGCTGCCGTAGCGCCACTGTGGCCGACGACCGGCGTCGCACGAGGGCATCTCCGATCAGCGCGTTGAAGCGCGTTCAAAGACCAAAACCATGGAGAGGGGAAACAAAGAGAGAAAAAAAACTTTGGGCCCCTCCCTAAACCCGCAACCGGCGACGGCGGAGGACCGATAACGATGACAGATTCCAGGGCTAATCCAGGTGTATTTCTTTCTCCTTTTCTTTTCTTTTTAATGGTTTCCTCTTTTTTTTTTTAAAAAATATCAGATTTGTAAAGAAAATAAAAATAAAAATAAATAAATATGATGAATAGATAGATCAAAAAAGAAAAGGCATTAATCTACTGTATTATTTTATTTCTGATCTTTTTTGTATCCCCTGTACAAAGAAAAAGCTTGTGGCTTTTATAGCCAAATTACAAACGCTTAGTCTCTATTTCTTTTGTCGTTTTACTACTTGTTTCCTCTGTTTGTTGTTTTTCTTTGTTTGTCCGCTTCTGCTTGTTGGCTTCTTGCAGGTGGTGTCAGAAG
Source organism: Gossypium raimondii (assembly GCF_025698545.1). NCBI lineage: Eukaryota > Viridiplantae > Streptophyta > Magnoliopsida > Malvales > Malvaceae > Gossypium > Gossypium raimondii. The sequence continues at coordinate 39,146,362 of NC_068568.1, read as the reverse complement.
GCGTCAGACGCATGAGGGAAGAGGTGGCATGCGGTGGCAGCAAAGCTTAAGGTGGCTAGGGTTAGATTTGGCTGAAGACTTGAGTTTAGGTTGTGGGCCACTTAGGCCACTAGGTTTTTTATTATTGGGCTGTTAATTTTTTTATATTTTTGGTTTGTTTTGCTGGTATGGGTTTTATTTTTTGTATTTGGTTTTATTTGAGTTTTGTTGGGCCCCCGGTCAAAATTTGGGTCTTACACACTCTTAATGTTTTTTAGTAATTTTATATTTTTTTATAATTTCAAAAACAATAATATAATTTTTTAAAAAATAAACTCCTTATTTTATAAAATTTTCTTCTTTATATTTTTATTTTTATTGAATTTTAGGATATTATTATTTTTTATTTTAAGTGCACAATGAATCTAGGTAAATGGTTGCCTAGATACTAACAAATCTAGACAACCATATGTTTAGATTCATTTTGAACATATATTTTTCTAGTAATTTCTACATTTTTATATAATTTAAAAAATAATAATATAAAATATTTTAATAAATTCCGCATTTAAAATAAATTTAAATTTTATTACTTAAGTAATAAATTGTTTTAAAATAATTTTAATTTTATTCTAGATTTTTAAAAATAATTACCATAAATAGTTTTAAAATAATTTTTTATTACTTAAGTAATAAATTTAAAATAAATTCTTGATTTTAAAATAATTTTAAAATTTTAATTAATAAAGCTGGAATTTATTTTAAAACATGGAATTTAATAAAATATTTATATTATTAATTTTAAATTATAAATATATATATATATATATAAAAGTACTAGAGAAGTACATGTTCAAGATGAAGTCGGACAAGTTGTTTAATTCATTTGTATTTAGATAATCATTTGTTCAAATCCATTGTGCACTTAAAATAAAAACCTAAAATTCAAGTAAACTTCTAAAATATATATAAAAATAAAAATAGAAAAATTTATAAAATATAATAGTTTATCTTTAAAAATATTTATTGGTGTTTTCATAATTATAAAAAAACTACTAAAAACATTAATAAACGAACAATCATGAAAAATTTATATTGTTGTTTTAAAACTATATTTTTTCAGGTTCATTATGCATGAAAAATAAAAATAGAAAAATTCGTAATATTAACTTTCAAAAACTAATTCTTTTAAAATTTTGACACATGTTAATATTCTATTGGTTGTTGGTCCAAAATCAAGTATCAAAAAAAATATCAATTTGGCATACAGTTTTCAACTTTAGGTATCAATTAGATAAAAAACCTTAGGTACCAAGTAGCTATAAGTTGTCAAATTCAGGAACCTCCATATTTATTAAAACTCAATTCGATACATTATATACCTTTTTATTTGGCTTAATATAACATTTGGTTCTTAAACTTAACAATTTAGTTAATTTGATACCTAAGCTCTTTTTTTTTTTTAATTTGGTACTTCAGCTTTTTTTGTCGAATTTGGTACCTGAACTTAAAACTTTTTCCTAATTTGGCATCTAAGCGCTTTTTTTGTCCAATTTGGTATCTAAACTTGTCAAATGTTATACAAACTACCCCAAAACACTAACAATGTTAATTTTTTACAAGGGGATAAAAATAACTAATATACAACCAACATATGGTAGATGATATGTAATTTAATGACAGAAACGATTTACATTTATTTGTAGTTTTCTCTATTTCACTAAACACTATACTCAAATTTTACTTTTCATTTGGGCTAAAACTCTTTTTACTGTTAATGACAAATGATTCAAGAGGGACGCATGCTTAAAGCATGACCTAGTTTTCACAAAGCCCTAAATTCCAGAAAAATATCATCAATATTAAAGGAAATCCATGTTCAAAAATTGTGCTTTGAGCTATGCTTAACGAATGAATATTTAAGAAGAAAATAACAGTCTCAAAAATCCAAAATAAAAAATATATTTATGTTAAAATAAAAATAAAAATAAATAAAAGTAAAAGTAATTGAACATTTAAAATACAAAAAGAAATATCATGCCTTCTACTACATGTCGGCCATACATTAATTATTTTTGTCACCTCATAAAAAAATAACATTGTTAGGAGTTTGGAGTAATTTGTATAACGTTTGACAAGTTTAGGTATCAAATTAGACAAAAAAAAAAGCTTAGGTACCAAATTAAGAAACAGTGTCTGGATCAGGTACCAAATTGGATAAAAACAACTTAGGTACCTAACTAGGAAAAAGTGTCAAGTTCAAGTTCAAATGTTATATTAAACTTTTTTATTTTTTGTAAGTAGGGATAATAAAACTCAATATGCAATTGATTTCAATTTTTTTTCTTTTTAAAAAGTGAATGCGAGGTAAGGTATCATATTTTTTATTGGACATTATGTATGATTTAGTTATACTAATTGCTTACTTCACCCCCAATGAAGCAAATTAAAAATATTATAAATAATGAGCAAATATCAAACTGAAGCAGGGTAAGGTGTAGCGCAAATGAATGTATATCCATAATAGGTGATAATAATTTTCAAAATTATATATCCATAATAGGTGGAGGCGAATGATAAAAACAAGAGTGTATTAATAATGGAGAGCTAGTGAATTAGGCAACATCCACCTTGCCCTACTCCTTTGCCATCTCTATTTTTAAACTTTGTTTAAATTGGGATCTAATCAAAACTTTAGAGCTTGGTTGATACTTGATATGTCTTAATATGAATATAAAATGGTTTTTTTTTAAATTTACAAACAATGAAAAATAATATTTTTTGAAATAATGTTTAAACTACTCATAATTTCATAACCGTAAAGTACATAATATTATATGTTTATGTACCTTTAAATTTATGTCCTCCAAATTATTGCGACGAAGAATGATAATATTATTACCAATTGAAATAAGACTTCATCGATAATGAAAAATGATATTTAATTGAGAATAATAAATAAAAATACAACACACCACCCATAAACGAAAATATTGACAAGTTGAAGAAAACCCAAATAGGAATCCACGGAAATGCATTCGTGGAATGATGTACTTATACAAGTAGAAATCATTTTAATAAATTCATAAAGCTGCTGACATCAGGGACCAAATTGTGAACTGAGGAGCTCTGGCCCCCAAGTTTTATCTCCCCAAATGGGCCCCGCTATCTGTCATTTTTCTTTCCCTTGTAAATATTATAATTTTGTACATTTATACATGGATTGACCCCTCTCAAAATTAAATGGGTTAATGCAATTTCTGCCTTTGAATTTCATAATTAGATATACATTGCTTCAGCTAAATTATTTTAACAGGAAAAATATAAAAAATTAATCATGTAGCATTTTAAAATTATATCACATCATCTAAACATTTTTATTTTTCTAAGTTCATGATCAAAATTGATTTAACTGTCAAGTTTAGATATCAAAATAGACCAAAAAAAGTACAGGTACCAAAATAAACCTAAGGTATAATGACTTATTTGGCTCTATATCTTTATATAAAAAATCATTTTATTCCTCCATTTAATTTTTCACCTCTCTTAGCCCTTAAACTTATATTATTTGTTAAATTACCTCAAAATGGACGAAAAAGTTAACATTTGTTAACTTCGTTGACGCCACGTGAATTGCCACATCAACAAGTAATTATTTTTTTAAAATAAAAAATAATTAAATATATTAAAAATTATAAAAATTATAACAATGTTTTTTTTTTGAAAATTAATTAATTGTTAACATGACATACATGTGGACTACCATGTGAATGCCACGTCAACAAAATTAACAAATGTTAATTTTTTTCATTCATTTTGTGGTAATTTAACAAATAATGCAAGTTCAAAGACTAAATGAGGTGAAAGATTAAATGAAGAGCTAAGATGACTTATATATATATATATATATATATATAATTAGAGGGCCAAATCAGTCATTATACTTAAACCTAATTGCAAAATTCATGAGAAAAAAATTATATTAACCATCCCCAAATTAAATGCGCATGTTGTTGCTCCTTTACATGTGAAACCTCCACAGCCCCCGTATCCCAAATGGTACGACACAGGTGCACAATGCGATTATCATGCGGGAATTACGGGGCACTCAATAGAGAATTGCATTGCCTTCAAAAAGCTAGTTGAAAATTCATCAACATGGGTATTGTCAAGTTGGATGACTCATCTAATGCAGGAAATTCGCTACCCAATCATGATTGATAATGGTATGAATGCAATATATGAAGAGGTGATGAGAAGTGTTCACATACGGAGACACAATTGAAAAAGGACCTTGTTAGATGTCTGCCCTTATAAAATTTGGGAGTGTTCTAAGTAATTGGATTGCGGAAGAAATCTCTGTAGTCTTTAGAGCTTGTTTAGAGTAATGTTCAAAACATTCTTGTTGCTTTTAGCCTAAAAACGATAGGAATTCCTTTATGAAATAGGCTCATGTCTGAACATCATTATTCTAATAACATACATCTTTGCATTTGAGCCAATATTTTTTCATTCTTTGCGAGTAATTATTCTTTCATTCTTTTGGATTTTCTTCCACATCATTCTTTTGTTCATAATTATATTGTATAAATAATCATTCGTAAATTCACACATTCTTTTGTATATTCTTTTGCAATTGCTATGGGTCCTCAGATATCAATGACATGAGTGACGCTGCTACTGACTCAGAATCTCCTTCTGAACAAGACATGTGTTTAGAGGGATCTCATAACTTTGAAGATGTCATAGATCGTAACCTATTTCTGGACCTGTTAAGGATGGTAGAACAAGTCGGAAAATGGATCTCACCTTACAAAGAATTATCAAGGTACATGACTTCTCCTTATGTGGGACATGGAGGTCATTTGGTCGATCTCGCCAAAAGAGTCTGACGGTCATCAATTCATCTTTGTGATCGTCAATTACTTTACTAAATGTGTGGAAGCTGCTTCGTATGTCAATTCTTGAAGAATCATATGGAACGCCAAAAGGATCATATCTGACAATGTACTAAATTTGAACAACAGCACAATATCAAAAGTTTACAGTCTGTTCACGATTAATGCCATATTGCCCAAAGAAAAGATGGCAAAAAAAAAAACTACTCTGCTGGGGCAATGACTTTCTCTTGGGCCCATCGTGGTTTTGCCTATTGAAGACAAGATTCTTTCACTCTGAGTTTTTAGATCTAATTGAAGAGGAATGTTCAAAGTTATCCATCACGGTCAAATGCGCCAAAAGAAAATGATGCGAGCTCACAAAAAAGGTTCGCCCTAGAGAACTCCTTAAGAGGGACCTGGTATTGAAGGGGATCTTTCCCATACAAAAAGAATTTTATCCAAGATGGGAAGGGCCTTATGTTGAAGGCCTTATCTGAAAAAGTGTTGATTTTGATCAGAAGGGATAACAAGGACGTGCCTAATCCTATGAGTTCAGATTCAATCAAAATTATTTCGAAAAAAAAAAAGAAAGAAAATGGAGAGGCCAAAGTGAAAACCCGCAAAGGGCGCCTTGAGGCCAAAGGGGATTTGAGTTGAAAACCCGAAAAGGGTGGCTCAAATATTGATTAGAATGGGGCAAGAGGTGATCAGAGCAGTTCAAATTTTGACCAGATGGGGGCATGTGGTGATCTTGTTATACCTGAATTATCAGGAAAAGGTAGGCAACATCTTGGGGATTTGGCAGAGTACTGTGGATCTCTTAAACACATGTCAAACTCAGAAGGATCTTTAAAAAGTTTGTACAGAGAAGTTCAAGCTGCGATATCTGGGGCACCCTATATTCATACTAAATTTGTTATTCTTGGAATACTTCATTCTTTTCCAAGATACACATTCCCAATCAATTTCTTTGCTATCCTTGTTTACTATTTTTGATAATCTATTCCTTTCGAGCTATGCTCAGAACCAATTGTATTCTCATCCATTGTTATACCCTTTTTGCAAGCATGTTGCATTAGAATAATGATTAATGGACTAATAAAACTTTCACGAAGGAAGTTTTGCATATTACTCTAGAAGTTTCTAAATAATACAGGAGCCTGAAACAGGACTATTATTTAGAATGCACCAAGTTTAAAGGTTGGAAATCTGAGAAGGAAGAGTCTAAATGAAGACTATCTCTTTGGATGTTGTTGTCAAAAACATTGATCAAACAAAATGACAGGATGTCAGATGGGTGACAAAGTTTAAATCACCAAACAACAAGAAGGGGTTTCCTTGGAGAAGAGAATCATTCATTTGTGCTTGATCATTTGATATGACACCCTAGGAATGGTGTAGGAAACCAAAGAGTTTCGCATTCTGTATCTTCAAATTGTGATAGCAGAGGATTGAGAAAAGGCCAGATATTTTTACCTTTGGGTCACAGTAGAATGGATTAAACTTGGAGGTTCACAGTGGGGACAGCCTGGCTAAATGTTTCTTCAGAAAAGCCAGTGAAGCAAGAAGGCGTTGTAGCACGTCAGTCACAAAGCCTTAATAAACTTCGAGTAATGACAACCTAAGAGGGATTATTCTCGAAAAAAGAAATTTTACATTCATGCAAAATTCACACATGTCTAGTTAGGAGCATTTGATGCATTTTGATCATGCCATCCTAATCATTAGGCATAGTTAGGTTCATTATACGGTCATGTTCCACGAGAATGATCGGTGAAAGAGCGAGATCTTGCATTCTGCATTGACATGGAGAAGATCGAAGACGGCGAATCTTATCTTTCCAAGATAGTGGAAGCGATTTAAGCCACCAAGCCTTGTCTCCCTCGGCAGCGGAGAAGGTTGAAGATTGTAGATCTTATCCCCTAAGCGATGAGTGGAGCGGATCGAAGACGGCGAATCTTATCTTTCCAAGATAGTGGAAGCGATTTAAGCCACCAAGCCTTGTCTCCATCAGCGATGGCGGAGAAGGTTGAAGATTGTAGATCTTATCTCCCTAAGCGATAGTGGAGCGGATCGAAGACGGCGAATCTTATCTTTCCAAGATAGTGGGAAGCGATTTAAGCCACCAAGCCTTGTCTCCCCGAAAGCGGAGAAGGTTGAAGATTGTAAATCCTATCTCCCTAAAGTTGCGATGGAGCGGATTAAAACCTCGATCTTATCTCTCCGAAGTTGCGAAGCAGATCGCATCTAGTCTTATCTCCTCGAAGTTGCGATGGAGCGACTAAGTAAGCAAGTCTTATCCTCCGAAGTTGCGAGTAAGCGGATCAAGATGGCAAGTCTTATCTCCCTGAAGTTGCAGTGGAGCAGATTAAATGTAACACCTCTAACCCGTATCCGTCGCCGAATTAGAATTACGAGGCATTACCGAACAAACACAACCATCCTTAATAAACAAAGACATTAAAATCTAACTAATATAGACATTGAAAACTAGCAAATCCATAAGAAAATAAACCATTTTAGTATGGCTATTATAGTCATATATAATACAACAAAATACGACCTCCAAAACATTTATCTAGTCTATACATGCCATAGTTAGAATTTAAATATTTAAAATACCGAGATAATAGATAAGGTGATGAACTTGTTGATGATCCCCGAGCTTGAAGCTGGATCTAAAATCTATAAAACAGAGAGACGTAAACGAACAAAGTAAGCTTATATAGCTTAGTAAGTCTATAACATAACTAAAATATATATAAGTCATATAATTTCCAAATCAAATTCACTGAATTAAGTAATTAACACAAATAATTATTTTATTAGCATTTGCTGCCTTTAAACCATTTTATTTATAATCAAATATATATACCTAATAAACATTATAACCGAATGCAAACATATTCATCAAATACTTATAAACAAATGTATATACACCTCAAATACATATATATACTTATCAAATGCATTTGCGAATATATATATATATATATATATCAATTGTTTATCAAATGCATATACCAAATGCATATATATTTAATATATGCATATACCGAATGCACATATATATAGATATTTAATAATTACTTAGACCGAATATATATGTGCTCATCAATTTAATATAGCCAAAATCATAGCTATATCAATTGCATATTCTCACATAATTTAAACAGACTTCACTAAGCACTTAGCACTGCTAGGTTTTAAAACTCGATTAAATTTTTACCGCTTTTAGCCTGCTAGACTTATAGTCCGAAATGTATCACCGGCATTAAGCACGCAAGGCGATAGTCTGAATAATTTCACCGCATAAAGCACGCTAGACATAAAGTCCGAATTATTTCACTGGCAATAAATCGATTAGTCTTGAGCTTTAACAAAAGTATCTCAATTCACGAAGTTGTATCTCATATTTGAATATAAAATCCACTTAAAATTCAGCTCAATAATTTATAAACCATATCTTTAAATAACATAGATAATATAAAGTTCAAACATCAATTCCACTCAAAATTTCATACTTCCAATGCTATTCAAGAACTTTACATGAATAAACATACATAATTTATTACAAGAATATATACTTGTATATTAACATAACCGAACCTCATGTAACCTTGTATAATTGTCATACCTAATTTCACTATAAAATCATATACATATATGTAAACTGATCATTCGAATATAACATATATATATATATATAATTACCAACTCACATATATAAATATAAGTTACATATCTTAATCAAATCTAAGAGTTTATTCATATATATTTTACATATATTCAAACCTAATATACATATATATGTATAAATCATACTTACCTTGGATTAAAACCAAGAATTTATACATATACAACATTCATACTTCCACTAAATTAAAAAAACTATATATATATACACATATGCATATATATTTGATCATTATGTATATAATTATAAATATAAATATATACATATTCGTACCTTTATCTAAATTCAAAGTTTATTCATGCTATTACATATATTTTGAATCTATCATATACATGTATAATTTCATACCTAATTTCATTACAAGAGATTTTCATATATATTCATGCCTATCCGAATCTCACCTTTACTTATATAAAATTTAAACCTATAATTTAACTCATAAACTTATACAAGATTATACTTGTATATTCAAACTATCAAATACTTATATAAAATTCATACTTATACTTCAAATTATAAACATTTAATTACAGCTCATCAAGTATACCATCGATATACATGTATAAATATTGATTTAATAACTTTTAAATTGCTAATAGACTTACCTCTGACAACGATAATCGAAACGGAACGATTAGTCAACGACTTTAGTCTTCCCCCGATCCAAGTCCAATTTCTTTAATTCTTGATCTAAACACATTCAAATTGAACTCATTCAAATATAATTTCATTCAATTTTGTCCAACAACACATAAATGGGCAATTTACCATTTTACCCCTACTATTTAACATTTTTACAATTTAGTCCAAATTGTACAAAACACAAAATATTTCAAATTGACCACACTATGTTTTGGCCGAATATTTCCTAGACCCATATAGATCCTTGCATGTCATTTATTTCACCTTTTAATCCCTTAATTAAATATTTTCTTACAAATTAATCCAAAATAATTAAATTCATCAAAAATTCAAGAACACACATTATAATCTATCACATATCTTTCATATTTCATCATCAACTATTACCAAGCTCAAGTATTCATAAATGGCATGTCTCAAAATCACCATCAAATTCTAAAATTAAAGCATGGGCTAGATATAACACGAAGCAACGATCACAAAAACGCAAAAATCATCAAAAACTGAAACCAAACATACCTTAAATCAAGCATCAAAGATGGCCGAATAGCTTGGTTGTTCTTCTTTTATTTTCTTTTCTTAGTTTCGATTAGATGATAATGAAATAAAAGATGATGGTGGTCTTTATTTGTTTAATTATAATATTATAATATAATATATATTATAACATTTATAATTAATATAAAAACTATATATATTATACACATGCCGCCCACTATTCTTTTTAATGGTTAAATTGCAAAACAAAACCTCCATATTAAAAGAATAACCACTATTCAGCCCTTTTTAGAAATAACCATTAAATTTTTATTTTACGCGATTTAATCATTTTATTTAATCGGTCACTCAAAACGGTGAAATTAAAGCACGAAATTTTCACACTAGTAAATTAACACATAATAAACACAGAAAATAATATTAAAATATTTTTCTAATTCGGATTTGTGGTCCCGAAACCACTGTTCCGATTAGGGTAAAAAATCAGGTTGTTACAACTCTCTCCCCCTTAGGGAGTTTCGTCCCCGAAAATCTTACCGGTGAATAGGTTTGGATAACGCTCTTTCATTGTATCTTCTGACTCCCAAGTTGCTTCTTCAACTCCGTGTTTATGCCACAATACTTTGACTAACGGAATTTTCTTATTTCGTAACTCTTTAACCTCACGAGCTAGAATGTAAATCGGTTCTTCTTCATATGACATATCAGATCTAATCTCAATCTCTAACGGACTAATCACATGTGTAGGATCGGATTGGTATCTACGAAGCATCGAAACATGAAATACATTGTGAATCTTTTCTAGTTCAGGTGGTAACATCAATCTATAAGCAACCAGTCCGACACGCTCTATAATCTCATAAGGTCCAATGAATCTCGGACTCAATTTGCCTTTACGACCGAATCTGAGTATTTTCTTCCACGGTGAGACTTTCAAAAACACTTTGTCCCCGATCTGAAATTCTATATTCTTTCTTTTCAAATCCGCATAAGATTTCTGAAGGTCCGATGCTGATTTCAGACTATCCCGAATCACTTTCACTTTCTGTTCAGTCTCTTTAATCAAATCAACCCCGTGTATCTTATTTTCACTAAGCTTGGTCCAATACAATGGTATACGACATTGACGATCGTACAAAGCCTCGTAAGGTGCCATTTTGATACTAGATTGAAAGCTATTATTATAAGCAAATTCAATCAAAGGTAAGTATCATTCTCACGTACCTTCAAACTCGAGAATGCAACATCTCAACATATCTTCAAGTATCTGAATGATTCGTTCGGATTGACCATCTGTTTGCGGGTGAAAAGCTGTGCTAAAATGTAGTTTCGTACCTAAAGCATCTTGTAGTTTCTTCCAAAATTGCGATGTGAATCTCAGGTCTTTGTCCGAAACAATAGAAATAGGTACTCCATGCAATCTCAAAATCTGAGAAATATATAATTCAGCAAGTTTATCAAGTGAATAATCAATACGAACCGGAACAAAGTGAGTCGATTTTGTCAATTTATCAACAACAACCCAAATTGCATCTTTCTTGATCGGTGTCAACGGTAAACCAGATACAAAATCCATCGTAACTCTGTCCCATTTCCATTCAGGTATCATGATCAGCTGAAGCAATCCAGAAGGTACCTGATGCTCGGCTTTTACTTGCTGACATATTAAACATTTCGAAACAAAGTCAGAAATGTCTCGTTTCATACCATGCCACCAATAGTGTTGTTTTAGATCGTTATACATTTTCGTGCTACCCGGATGAACAGAAAATAGACTATTATGAGCTTCATTCAAAATAATCTGAATTAACTCTGAATTTTTTAGAATACATAATCGGTTTCTGAATCTCAAACAATCCTCAGCATCAACTAGAAACTCTGAATCAACATTTAAGTCACACTGAGTTCATTTTGCAATTAAATCATCATCAGCTTTCTGAGCTTCACAAATCTGTTGAACAAATAACGGTTTTGCTTTCAACACAGCTACTATCACACCATCATCAGACATAGCCATATGCACGTTCATTGCACGCAAAGCAAACATTGATTTTTGACTTAGGGCATCAGCAACAACATTAGCCTTTCTCGGATTATAGTCAATCACAAGCTCGTAATCTTTTAGCAATTTTAACCATCGGCGCTGTCTCAAATTCAAATCTTTTTTAGTCATCAAATACTTCAGGCTTTTGTGATCGGAATAAACATGACATCTTTCGCCAAACAGATAGTGGCGCCATATTTTCAATGCAAATACAATAGCGGCCAATTCCAGATCGTGAGTCGGATAGTTCTTTTCATGCGGCTTTAACTGTCTCGAGGCATAGGCTACAACTTTGCCTTCCTGCATCAAAACACAGCCCAAACCATTTAAGGATGCATCACTATAAATAACAAACTCTTTACCCGATTCTGGCTGAACTAAGACTGGAGCTTCGGTCAAAAGAACTTTCAACTGGTCAAAACTTTTCTGACACTTTTCTGACCACTCGAACTTAACATCTTTTTGTAGTAACTTTTTCATCGGGGTCGCAATCATAGAGAACCCTTTCACGAACCGTCTATAATAACCAGTGAGCCCCAGAAAGCTTCGAACTTCAAAGACATTTCTCGGAGGTTTCCAATCAAGTATAGCTGAAATTTTACTCGGATCAACCCGAATACCCGATGCTGATACAACATGGCCTAGAAAACTGACTTCACGTTACCAGAACTCACATTTACTAAACTTTGCATACAACTGTTTATCTCGCAAAGTTTGTAACACAAGTCTCAGATGTTCGGCATGCTCAGTTTCGTCACGAGAGTAGATCAAAATGTCATCTATAAATACTACCACAAACTGATTCAGATAATGTCTAAAGATCCGATTCATCAAATCCATAAAAACAGCAGGTGCATTAGTAAGTCCGAAAGGCATAACCAGGAACTCGTAATGTCCGTACCTCGTTCGGAAAGCTGTTTTTAACATATCAGAGTCTTTAACTCGCAACTGATAGTAACCTGATCTCAAATCTATCTTCGAAAACACTGAAGCCCCTTTTAGCTGATCGAACAAATCATCAATACGTGGCAACGGATATTTATTCTTTATAGTCACCTTATTGAGCTACCGGTAATCAATACAAATTCTCATCGTTTTGTCTTTCTTTTTCACAAATAGAACTGGTGCACCCCAGGGAGAAAAACTCGGTCGTGCGAAACCTCTATCTGTCAATTCTTACAACTGTGTCTTTAACTCTTTTAATTCAGTCGGTGCCATACGGTACGGAGCTATTGAAATCGAAGTCGTCCCCGGTACTAGCTCAATTCCAAATTCTACCTCTCGAAAGGTGGCAAACTCAGCAATCTTTCGGGAAACACATCTGAATACTCACACACAACTGACAGAGATTCAATCTTCTTTTCGGTCACTTTACTATCAAGAACGTATGCAAGATAAGCTTCACACCCTTTCTTCATATACTTTTGAACCAATATCGAGGATATCACTGCTGGTAAACCATTCAGATCATTAGATTCAATCCGAATAATCTCGTCATTCAGGCACCTTAAATCGATAGTCTTTCTTATACAGTTAACCACAACATCGTGTAAAGTCAACCAGTCCATACCCAGAATTATATCGAACTCGTCAAATGGTAACAACATCAAATCAGCCGGAAAACACAAATCTTGAATCATCAAGGGACAATTCTTACACACTTTGTCGACCAAAACACACCGACCCAGGGGGTTTGATACTTTAATTACAAACTCAGTAGACTCAACAGGTAGAGTTTTACTGAATACTAAGGTCTCACACACATAAGAATGAGTCGAACCAGGATCAATCAACGCAATAACATTAGTATCATAAAGAGTGAAAGTACCAATAATAACATCTGGAGAAGAAGCCTCCTCTCGAGCACGGATGGCATATGCTCTGGTAGGTGCACGAGTCTCAGATCGAACTTCCATGTCTTTTGTCCCTCTCTGACTACCACTTACATTACCCAAATGCCTTGGCAGTCTACCTCGTACTGACACATTACTCGGTCTGGTATTCTGCACAGTGTTTTGCTCAGCTACCATCGGACATTCTCGAATGAAATAATCCTTTGAACCACACTTAAAGCAAGACCGATCATGTAATCTGCAATCTCCAGGATGCCATTTCCCACAATGCTTGCACTCTGATCTATTTTGTCGAACAATACCAACGCTAGCAACTGAAATAGCTCGTGAACTCACAGGGGGTCGATCTCGATCATGTTTAGGAAACCCTGCAGTAGCTTTAGATCGGCTATGATCCTCTCTGGATCCCCTTGAGGCTGACTGGAATGATTTACTAAATAATCTTTTACGGGAATCTCGAGCTTCATAGTCAGCTTTTCTCTTCTCTTTCTCGAGCTCCTCGACTTTACAAGCTCGTTCAACAAGTACCACGAACTCTTTTATCTCAAGTATGCCAACTAACAGTTTAATATCTTCATTCAGCCCATCTTCAAATCTTTTACACATAATAGCTTCAGTCGAAACACACTCTCGAGCATATCTACTGAGTCTCACAAATTTCCGCTCATATTCTGTTACTGTCATCTAACCCTATTTCAATTCAAGAAATTTCTTGCGTTTCTGATCAATGAATTTCTGACTGATGTATTTCTTACGGAACTCAGTCTGAAAGAATTCCCAGGTCACTCGCTCTTTCGGAACCACCAATACTAGTGTATTCCACCAGTGATATGTAGTGTCCCGTAGCAAAGATATGGCACATTTCAAGCACTCATCAGGGGTGCAAGATAACTCATCAAATACTCGAATAGTATTATCGAGCGAAATTCATTTCGCTTCAAGATCATCATCATCGATGGCTCGAACTCTTCTACCCGTGTTTTCGAATTTTATCAACAGGAGGCTTAAGTAATCTAATCGGATCACTCACTTGAGGTATAACAGGAACCAAAGATGGATTAATCGGGGGTGGAGGTTGTTGTGCAGTCGGATTAGTCCGAATATTGAGTAAACCAGTCGTTCATCATTTGGTAGAAGGCTTGTTTAGCCTCTCCCTCTTGGTTACTCGAGGTCGGTCTAGAATCTACCGGCTCTGTCCCTTGCACGGGAGCAGGCGCTATACTCTCAACATCGTCAGCTATGGCTCGATCGAGATCCATTAATATACGAAAACACATTTTTAGATGTCAGAAGTCATCACATCATCTCAGTATAAAATATGGCATGTATAGCTAGACTCATACACGCTACGTTAGTCCAAGAATCGACTAAACTGTAGCTCTGATACCAATAAAATGTAACACCTCTAACCCGTATCCGTCGTCGAATTAGAATTACGAGGCATTACCGAACAAACACAACCATCCTTAATAAACAAAGATATTAAAATCTAACTAATATAGACATTGCAAACTAGCAAATCCATAAGAAAATAAACCATTTTAGTATGGCTATTATAATCATATATAATACAACAAAATACGACCTCCAAAACATTTATCTAGTCTATACATGCCATAGTTAGAATTTAAATATTTAAAATACCGAGATAATAGATAAGGTGATGAACTTGTTGATGATCCCCAAGCTTGAAGCTGGATCTAAAATCTATAAAACAGAGAGACGTAAACGAACAAAGTAAGCTTATATAGCTTAGTAAGTCTATAACATAACTAAAATATATATAAGTCATATAATTTCCAAATCAAATTCACTGAATTCGTAATTAACACAAATAATTATTTTATTAGCATTTCTTTGTCTTTAAACCATTTTATTTATAATCAAATATATATACCTAATAAACATTATAACCGAATGCAAACATATTCATCAAATACTTATAAACAAATGTATATACACCTCAAATACATATATATACTTATCAAATGCATTTGCCGAATATATATATATATACCAATTGTTTATCAAATGCATATACCAAATGCATATATATTTAATATATGCATATACCGAATGCACATATATATAGATATTTAATAATTACTTAGACCGAATATATATGTGCTCATCAATTTAATATAGCCAAAATCATAGCTATATCAATTGCATATTCTCACATAATTTAAACAGCTTCACCGGCACTTAGCCTGCTAGGTTTTAAAACCTGATTCGGTACACCTTTTAGCTTGCTAGACTTATAGTCCGAAATGTATCACCGGCATTAAGCCTGCTAGACGTATAGTCTGAATAATTTCACCGGCATAAAGCCTGCTAGACATAAAGTCTGAATTATTTCACTGGCAATAAATCAGATTAGTACTGAGCTTTAACAAAAGAATCTCAATTCACGAAGTTGTATCTCATATTTGTATATAAAATCCACTTAAAATTCAGCTCAATAATTTATAAACCATATCTTTAAATAACATAGATAATATAAAGTTTAAACATCAATTCCACTCAAAATTTCATACTTCCAATGCTATTCAAGAACTTTACATGAATAAACATACATAATTTATTACAAGAATATATACTTGTATATTAACATAACCGAACCTCATGTAACCTTGTATAATTGTCATACCTAATTTCACTATAAAATCATATACATATATGTAAACCTGATCATTCGAATATAACATATATATATATATATAATTACCAACTCACATATATAAATATAAGTTACATATCTTAATCAAATCTAAGAGTTTATTCATATATATATTACATATATTCAAACCTAATATACATATATATGTATAAATCATACTTACCTTGGATTAAAACCAAGAATTTATACATATACAACATTCATACTTCCACTAAATTAAAAAAAAACTATATATATATACACATATGCATATATATTCGATCATTATGTATATAATTATAAATATAAATATATACATATTCGTACCTTTATCTAAATTCAAAGTTTATTCATGCTATTACATATATTTTGAATATATCATATACATGTATAATTTCATACCTAATTTCATTACAAGAGATTTTCATATATATACATGCCTATCCGAATCTCACCTTTACTTATATAAAATTTAAACCTATAATTTAACTCATAAACTTATACAAGATTATACTTGTATATTCGAAACTATCAAATACTTATATAAAATTCATACTTATACTTCAAATTATAAACATTTAATTACAGCTCATCAAGTATACCATCGATATACATGTATAAATATTGATTTAATAACTTTTAAATTGCTAATAGACTTACCTCTGACAACGATAATCGAAACGGAACGATTAGTCAACGACTTTAGTCTTCCCCCGATCCAAGTCCAATTTCTTTAATTCTTGGTCTAAACACATTCAAATTGAACTCATTCAAATATAATTTCATTCAATTTTGTCCAACAACACATAAATGGGCAATTTACCATTTTACCCCTACTATTTAACATTTTTACAATTTAGTCCAAATTGTACAAAACACAAAATATTTCAAATTGACCACACTATGTTTTGGCCGAATATTTCCTAGACCCATATAGATCCTTGCATGTCATTTATTTCAACTTTTAATCCCTCAATTAAATATTTTCTTACAAATTAATCCAAAATAATTAAATTCATCAAAATTCAAGAACACACATTATAATCTATCACATATCTTTCATATTTCATCATCAACTATTACCAAGCTCAAGTATTCATAAATGGCATGTCTCAAAATCACTATCAAATTCTAAAATTAAAGCATAGGCTAGATATAACACGAAGCAACGATCACAAAAGCATAAAAATCATCAAAACCGAAACCAAACATACCTTAAATCAAGCATCAAAGATGGCGAATAGCTTGGTTGTTCTTCTTTTATTTTCTTTTCTTAGTTTCGATTAGATGATAATGAAATAAAAGATGATGGTGGTCTTTATTTGTTTAATTATAATATTATAATATAATATATATTATAACATTTATAATTAATATAAAAACTATATATATTATACACATGCCGCCCACTATTCTATTTAATGGTTAAATTGCAAAACAAAACCTCCATATTAAAAGAATAACCACTATTCAGCCCTTTTTAGAAATAACCATTAAATTTTTATTTTACGCGATTTAATCATTTTATTTAATCGGACACTCAAACGGCGAAATTAAAGCACGAAATTTTCACACTAGTAAATTAACACATAATAAACACAGAAAATAATATTAAAATATTTTTCTAATTCGGATTTGTGGTCCCGAAACCACTGTTCCGATTAGGGTAAAAAAACCAGGCTGTTACATTAAAGCCGATAATCCTATCTCCCTGAAGTTGCATTGGAGCGGATTAAAACCTCAGATCTTATCTTTCTGAAGTTGCAGAGAGCAGATCGCATCTAGTCTTATCTCCTTGAAGTTGCAGTGGAGCAGACTAAGTAAGCAAGTCTTATCCTCCTGAAGTTGCAGTGGGGCAGACTGAAGATGGCAAGTCTTATCTCCCTGAAGTTGCAGTGGAGCAGATTAAAGCCGATATTCCTATCTCCCTGAAGTTGCAGTGGAGCAGATTAAAACCTCAGATCTTATCTTTCTGAAGTTGCAGAGAGCAGATCGCATCTAGTCTTATCTCCCTGAAGTTGTAGTGCAGCAGACTAAGTAAGCAAGTCCTATCCTCCTAAAGTTGCAGTGGGGCAGACTGAAATTGGCAAGTCTTATCTCCCTGAAGTTGCAGTGGAGCAGACTAAAATTGGCAAGTCTTATCTCCCTGTAGTTGCAGTGGAGCAGACTAAATAAGCAAGTCTTATCCTCCTGAAGTTGCAGTGAGGCAGACTGAAAATGGCACTAATTCCTATACTTCTGAAGATGTACCAAGGTTCAGCACGACCGGACAAAATCGGGCATTTTTAAAGTCTTTGCTTCGTCCCTGTTACACAAGAACGAGCAAAGAGGGGCAGCTGTAATACTCAATTTTAGCCCAGGCTCACATATAGAAACATAATTTTTGAGGATATGCAATCTTAGATATGATATGCAATCCAAGATATGATATATGCAATCTTAGATATGATATGCAATCTTAGAATATATGATTTTGTAATCTTAGAGATTTAATTTGTAGATACCCTTTAATCTCAGCCGTTGATGTAACTGATTTGTACCGTTGGATTTGGGAAGGCTCAGCTATAAATAGAGGCCTCTCCTTTCATTGTGAAAAAAAAAAGAGGAAAGGGAGGAATAAAAAAAAGAACGATTGACAGTTTTTTAAAGGTGGCTTACTATTTTTTTCGTTCGATTATTTTTTACTTATTTACGATTTTAAAAAAAAGAAGAAGGTGATACCACTGCGAATTTTATTTATTTATTTTTTATTTAGCCCCTTCGCCTTTTAATGTTTTTGTAATTAAGTTTTTTTTTATTTTTTTAATTTACCCTTTTCTTTATTTTAAATTCCAATTTGATCCATTTGAACGGTGCCGTTTTAGAGGAGAAGGGAAAATTTCCCTTCCAGTCCCTCTATGTAATTTGCGCGTTCAAATTAGTCCTTTTACTTTTATTTATTTGCGGATTTACCCCAGATTTTTTAATTGCAATTCAATTTAGTTTTTTTATGTTCTTTTTATTTATTTTATTAATTAATAGTGTAATTATTATTTTTATTTTCATTTTTTAAAATCTATATATGTATATTTTATGAACATACTTATTTTTTAGCTAATATTTTCTCATATTTATATATATGTATATATACGTATATTTATTTTTTTAAAATTAATTTTGATAATGTACTCATTATTTAATTTTTTATCTATGTATATTCCTTTTATATGTACATGTATATTTTTTAACGAATATTTTCCTATATTTTTAAAGAATATTTTCATATTTATATGTATATATTTACGTTTTTTAAATGATTAAATACTCACTTTTTCTTTTTAAAATATACCTATTTTTTATTATTTTATATATGTACGTATAATTATATTTTTTCTTTATTTGCATAAGTATATTATGTATTGTATTTATATATAAATTCTATAACCCAAAATTTTATTTGTAAATTATATATATTTTAATCTTCATAATTTTCATGTGTATATTATATGTCTTCTGATCTTTATTTATTTTGTTTGCTTTCCCATTCGTTGTATAATTGTGTTTACATTTAATATTTTGCATGTCATGGATTCTTGTTTTTTATTTCATTTATTCATTTGTTTACATTATTTTCATGTATTTATTATTGTTGTTGTTATTATTATAGCATTTGTATGTATAAAATCACATTGCATCATTTTTACTCAAATTTAAAGATAGAAAATTTTTTAAAATTGATAATGTTCGTATTTAGGATTTTCAAGGGAATTGAGCCCTAACGTATTGTGTTCCGATTTTCTTCGTTAAATCCGACAATCGAGCATTTCTCTTCAATCAAAAAATAAAAACTCATTATTGGGAATTCAACACGTTGTGTCCTAACGTATTGGATGTGACGCATTGATTTCTCGAAATGAAGATTTTTTAAAATAATAAAGGAAATATTCGAGTTTGGGATTTTAAAGGAATTGTGCCCTAACGTATTGGGTGTGATTTCTTAAATCTTGGAGAAGTGGATGTTCTTTTAAAGTAAAGGAAATATTCCGAGTTTGGGATTCTAGAGGAATCGTGCCCTAACGTATTGGGTGTGATTTCTTAAATCTTGGATAAGTGGATGTTCTTTTAAAGTTTTATTGTACAAGTATTTTGGCCCAATTCATTTTGGGGAAAATTAGAATGCTGTGCCCTAACGCATTGGGTGTGGTATCTTCTTTCTCTGAAATAATAAGGGTCTTAATACGTAACCTTTTAAGTTTTGCTAAGGATTACGTTTTTTTCCAAATTCTCGACCTTAAGACACTAATTAATTAACTAGGTACCAATTTTGGGCGTTACGAGGGTGCTAATCCTTCCTCGTACGTAACTGACTCCCAGATCCGTTTTTCTAAAACTCGTAGACCAAAGCCGTTTTTTAGGTGATCAAATCACACCTCAATAAAAGATTGGTGGCAACTCCCAAATTTTCATTTTTTTAGAGTCGACAACCTAAAATTTTATTTTTCAAAAAGATGGTTTCGACAAACAGGAAGAAGAAGAAGAAGAAGAAGAACAACAACAACAACAATAAGCAAATGTTAGAGCTATGGCCATTGGTGATAGAGTGTTGGTTCTCATACAGCGTTGAAACATATTTGGTTATAAAGGTCTCTGCCAATGAGTTGAGCTCCTTCATCTTCACTGATTCGGTTGTCTGTGCCTATCAGTTGATGACATCCTTCATCTTCATTGATTTGGTTATAAAGGTCCCTCCCAATGAGTTCAGCTCCTTTGTCTTCACCAATTTCCAGTTGTGGTACCGAGAGATTATGGCCAATGGCTCCAAAAGAGCCCGGGCCTTCTTCAATCCCAACATGACGATGATCTTCTCCAGGAACAAACACTCCCGTGCCTGGTGATGATATTAACTGCCCAACGTAGATATAACAATTATTGCGTACCTGAATGTGGACGGGGATTGCCCTAGGAGGAACACTCTGAATAACATATACTCTAGGGCCGCCAGCGACGAAGCTCCCTTCATTCCCTCCGACGGGAGCACCATTCCCACGACCTTGAGTCATCAGGCAAACAAGGTTGCTTGAGAGATGGTTTTCGGGTCGGTAAGGGTTGTACCCGTATATGCAAATACGATACGATAGAACCCCCCATATTATAATTTTATATCTTGAATGGTGTATTTTGGGCTAAATTATTAGAAGAATCCTTTAACTATTTTGTATTTGTTAAATAAGCTCTATACTTTTGTTACATTCAAATAATGAGTTCTGTTTAATTAATTAAAGGTTAGACTTATTTGGATAACATTTTAAAGTTTAAAAAGTTTTATTTGAATATCAATTAAAATTTAAATGATTATTCAATAAAGTAACAAAGTTCAAGTGTTTATGAAAAATTATTTGATATATGGTATCATGCATAACAAACGTATTAGTTGTTAGCCAATTTTCAATGTTATTGCACAACATTTTGAAGTATTAATGTCGTAAAGGGAGGGTTTGGATTGTTAGAAGAAACGTTAGAGGACTTGGTGTTGGAGATGGAAGCAGAGATTGGTTTAATTTAAGCATGCAGCATCTCAGGATTTATATGTCTTCAAGCTTAGCAAAGACATGGGTGGAGGCGGGACAGAATTTGGTAGAGGAAAACAAGTGAATAGAATCTAACCTAATTATACTTGAAGCATATAAATGCATCTCAAAAATTAGACTTGAGGTTCAGACCAACTTTCTTAATTTGTGCCTGTCTCATCAAATAAGACAGAGAAAGCAGGTTGAAGGTGTTGAGATATGTTGTGTGCCCTTGATCATGGGTGTTTCGTCTTTTTGAAGAGTTTGGAATTGAGCAGCACATACCAAGACAATCCAATCAACTTCGGAGATGATATATAGTGGTCTTGTCGAAATTAATACCGCTGCCTCCATCAACCAAACCGTAACTCCTAACCGGTGACTCATCATGTCTCCGGCGTAGTGGAATCTGGATGGGAATATCACGGCTCCGACACTGCCTCCACGGTGAAGGAGAATACACAAGTAAGCAGAAAAACTACCCCCACCACCAGCATTACCACCAAGGCTGGTCTTTATTAGAGAAGCAGAAGCGTGAAAAGGTTTATGCGTTATGGCATGTTATGAAGATTCACAACTAAACTACTGGATAAAAAAAGAATTATAAGTGTTAAGTCGTCTATTAAAAACTTGTTAAATGAAAGCGTGTTGTATAGAAAGTAATAAGGTATTTCTAGGAAGGTCGTATGCAGGCAGGACCTAGTCAAATTAGAACTTTTCTTTGCTTCGTTAGGTGGAATTCCAGCCCACTACTGACTTTTATCGTCTCATTACCTTCTTTTCTTTTTTATAACTCTATCATCTGTATTGACTTTTATCCTGTGAAAAAGTGTTTAATATATTTATTAAATGGTCTTTTCATCCTTTTATAAATCAACAATTATTTACATAAATTTTAATAAATATATTTCTTACATAGTTTTTTTCACGTAATATCTCATATAAATTAAATTTAAACTACCAATATTTCTATTTTGGTGTTGGACGTTTATTGATTATCAATTGATTTTAGATGATTGTAAATATATATTATACCGGTGTTAAATTTAAATGATTTTATGTTTTTTCGTAATTTTTATACAATTAATATTTTAACAGTTCAACTGTTATATTTCATACTTCATTCGTGTATATCATACATGTCAAGTTTAATATAAATAAAATTTTCTAACGATTAGTTCTATGTAAAAAATTCAGCTTGTTAAATATATATTTACATAGAGAATATTTTAGATCGATATGATAGAAATGTCAAATTGATTCAAAATTTTGCATGTATGATAAGTACAAATATAATAATAAATTCAACGATTGAATTGTTAAAATATTAATCATATAAAATTTACGAAAAATATAAAATCACTTAAATTTTACACTAATATAACTAGATCCTTCCTATAAAAACAAAACTCGTGATTAAATCACAATAAGTTGAAATGGCATTGGATTTCATCAACTTTGTCTTACTTATTTCTTAATTTCAACAGTCACACAACTCTTTGACAAGAAGATTCAATTTTTTGTAGAAAACATTAATTCCCATGTGAATTTTAACTTTTTAATTAGGGTTTGACCGATTAGTTTGACTATTTTCAAGATGGATTGATTAGAGAAAGTTCAATTGTTGAACAAATTATTCAGATATGTTTTGGTCAGAAACAACAACAATAATAATAACAACTAGGTGAATTCCACACTTTGTTCTCCACATTCATCATTTTCAAAATAATAACTATATATTTAATAATTTTACAATTATTAATGATATATTTTAATATGTTTTATTAGTGTTGTGAAGGGTTTTTTTGTTTGTAGCAGCTGCGGTATTTTTACTGCACTTATTTTATAATAAAATTTCAGGTTTAAAAAAAAATTAAATACAAGCCCTGTTTTTTTCTTTGAAAAAAAGTAGCTGATGCATTTAATAAAAAATTGAAAACATTAAGCAATGCTTTAAAGCCCTTCATCTCGTCCAGCTGTCAAACAAGTTGCAGAACGGATGGGTGATGCCTTGGGCTCTTAAAAAAATAACCAAACTTCCAAAATAATAACAATTTTAATGAGAAACTAAAACGTCCAAAACAATACTAAGGGCACGTTTGGTTCGTTGTAATGGAATAGAGGCGTAATAGCAAATCAATTGTTTAGTTGAATGTAATGGAATAGAAGCGTAATAGCAATCTTGTGTTTGGTTGAATGGAATAGAGGTGTAATAGCATAATGGAAAAAACTAAAATGACTAGAATACCCTTACCATAAATTTGTTTTGGTAAATGATTATTGTTATTGTTATTTAAATTTTAATAAGATTATTATTATCAATAATAAATAATTTAATCATATTTAAACATAATTATTATTAAATATATTATAATTAAAATATATAATTTAATAAAATTCTTAATAATCAATATTCTTATATGAATTTACTCAAATCATAATATATGATACTATAAAATATAAATTAACATAATTATTATTAAATATATTATAATTAAAATATATAATTTAATAAAATTATTAATAATCAATATTATTATATGAATTTACTCAAATCATAATATATGATACTATAAAATATAATTTAACATAATTATTATTAAATATAATTTAATAAAATTCTTAATATTAAATATTCTTATATTAATTTAATAAAATCATAATATATAATACTATATAATATAATTTAAAATAATTATTATTAAATATAATTTAATAAAAATATATAATTTAATAAAATTCTTAATATTAAATATTCTTATATGAATTTAATAAAATCATAATATATAATACTATATAATATAGATTAATAATGTAGATACTTGCTAAGAAAACATGGATTAAACAAATGTCAAGCATAGGCTTCTTCCAAAAAAAATTTTCTATGAACAATCACATAGGCATAAAGCAACCATGGTAAACTATAAAAAAAAAAAGATCTATCTGTTATCAAGCAGCAAATCTGTGTTTATAACTTCTAATACATAAGTTCTGCATGCATATTCAAGAGAAACAACTAGTATACAAATCACTTACCATACAAAAGTTAAACTATAAAGCAGTAAACAGAGTGACATTAAAGTGAACTTGAAACAACCAACACTGACTCATAAAACAGATTCTTAAGCCTTAGCAACAGCTTTCTAGTGACATTTACATGCAATCGCAGGCTTTGAGAAGTGATGTAGACTAGGGTCATTTCTCATTTACAAACATTATGGACAAACATTGCAAGTATTGACAGGTTTTCTATCCACACTTTATTTCATCAAAAACATTGCAAGTATCTCTTCATCAGTCGAGTACAAATTATCAAAATTTGACTCGAACTCTTCATCATCCACATCGTCTCGTGGTTTCACCTCCAATTCATCCATCAATTCATCATCGGTCTCCTCATGCTTCCCAGCTAACTTTCTCCGCAAAATGGCCTCAAGAACTGAAGGGAGTGCCTCTTCATCCCCTTCAAAGTACTTCTTGATTTGGGTTTTCAGCTCTGGCACCAAATAACTAACAAAGTTAAACAACATAACAAAAAAACAAACTATCATGATTTATCCAAACAAATATATACATATATCATGATTTAGTTTCCCTTCCTTTCTCAACAACCAAACAAATAATTTCCAAATAAAAAAAAGTAAATTCCAGCAAAGAAGAAGCACAGATTAAAAAAAAGTAATTTCATCTTATTCAACTCCTGGAAGAAATCATATAAAATTTAGTTTTAGCCTTAAGTTCTACACCAGTAGCATCAGTTGACACATTATACACATAGGCAAATTCAAAGTACTAAGAAAGAGCTAAACATTGTAGTAACCGATTAACTTTCTGATATATTAATGAGTCATCCATTTCAACATCACCAACTACACATATAAATAAGAGTACCATAGAGTCGCATTTGCAAGCTATGCTACTCGTACTCGAGTATGTTCAGTTTTTTAAGTTTTTTGAGACATCTTCAAACTCGTATCCGGAGATATACCAAAAAAAGGCCAGCCATGAATACTTCAGGAAAAGAAATAAAAGTTGCAAGTCTAGAATTCCAAGCAACTACTGTTCTAGATGAAAAGGGCATATCAAAGCTCCCTTTCAAAAGCATAGGCAATTTTCCAACTGATGACAGCAATCTAATTCTAGAATAAGAGCTAAACTATATACATATATAACTCAAATATATGTGCTACAATGAAAAACAATCGGCTTCATCACCTTTCTCAACATGGTCTACTGTGTTATTAATTTTATGAATTTAAGCAATGAGAAATGCTACCAGAGAAAAGACAAAAAGAAGCTGGAGTCGAAACACCATAGTTGAAGCAGGAAAATCATCTAAACAAAAGGCTTTGCATGTCCAGAACCAGAATGCAGGCATATTATAGCCTTGTGACAAGTATTATAACAAAAAAAAAATAACAGCCAAACCTCTTGTCCAGCATCAGTTGAAATGATTGAAGTCGGTGAGAAATCTTCCAATTCAGCAGCCTTTTCTCTTGCAAGAGCAACAACACTTTCAGGAAAATTGGCAAATTCTGCCACATGAATACCAAAACTTTCAGGATAAACAGGTATATTTCAGAAGCTATAAATCATGAATAAAGCCTTAATGCAACACATAAAGCAAATAACCTATCAAATAATTACAGTTCTTCACAGCTTGCAGACCTTAGCAGCAATAAGTCCACTGATTTGAGCCATATCACAAAACAAAACAGCACCACACTTATCCGTAATCTGTCGAAACCTTCCGTAATCCCATTCCCTCGAATACGAACTACCACCACATATCAATATCTTAGGCCTAAAATCAAGCGCCCTCTCTTCCAACTTCTCATAATCTATATACCCAGTTTGTGGATTCACTTTATATGGCAAACTCTCAAAGAAAATTGAAGCAGAAGATACTTTTCTACCATGTGGGGTATAATACCCATGACTGGTATTCCCTCCTGATGGAGTATCCAATCCCATGATCCTATCTCCGGGCAATAGTAACCCAGTATAGACTGCGGTGAAGATGAAACTAACCTAAAGAGAGCGTTGATGAAGTGTCAGCCGATTGAGATAACAAATCCATGGAACAAAAGCTTGCATTCAAACAAAACCCAAACGAAAAAAAAACAATAAAGGAGAGAAAAATTATAACAGAGAAAGCCGAAGACAATGTTGAAGCAAAGATTCATACCTGAAATCGGCCTCCGATGAAGACAATGTTGAGGATTTGTTATGAAAGCAGAAGAAATGAGGATAGATCTACAATGCCGATGGAAGAAGAAGCAGAAATCTATGAGGGCAGAAAAAGGAAATGAAAATAAGAAATGGGTAAAGATTCTCTAATTGGCGCTGGATGGGGGAATAGCTATTACGAGACCGGGTGTATTAGGGAAGGAACAGATTTGGGACGTAATGGTAATACAACCAACCAAACAATAGATTAAATGGGGCCCACCGATTAGGCCAATACACCCAAACCAAACATGGTGTAAGGGTGAGTTTGGATGGGCGGTGCGTTTACCTGCGGTTAGTGTAAAAACAACGGTGGTGGTGAGATTAGACACTGTAGCGATACTGTAGCGTGAGACAAAAAGTAAACTAAACGCACCGCACCGCACCCAATTGCCCATCCAAACTCACCCTAAGTAAACAAATCCTAATTACAGTTTAGTCTTCTCTCGAATTCATTTCTCCTCTCTGTGAGAACTAACAACTCTTAGCTTAAATCCTTAACAAATCTTACCCTCCATCCTCACTACCCACCGAGATTCTTCGGAATTTCAAACAACCCTCTCAGTGCACAACTACCTACCGGACATCAATACAAGCCCCATTTAGATATAATGAATTAGATTCAATAATGTTGTATGCAATGTGAATACATAGCATGATCATAATATGAAAATAACAACACTACATAATTATGATTAGCATGTTAAAATTTGTATAATATATATTTTAAATACAATTATAAAAATTAATATGATGACATATTATACAAATTTAAGAGGTTTTATTAGACTTGGAAATTTCTAGTACATAACAATATAACATTGCACCAAGAAATATTAATTAGCGTAGGATAAAATAATATAAATATTATTGTAATATTTTAAAATATATATAAGGTTTGAATAGTTGCAAATCAAAAGTTATGTTACTATTTATTGTTGAGTTGTGTTTTTAAATTTAAAATTATGTCACTTGATTATTAACAAATAGTTATAATTATTTAAGTAGATATCTATTGAATAATTATATTTATTGCTAAAAATATGACTATTCATTTTGAGTAGACATGAGGCCTCTTATAGATAGGAATGAACTTTTATTTGTATAATACACCTGAAACCATAGAAATAAAGTTTGTTTCTATTTCTCCCACATCTTTTATATTCTTGTAGAAATTCTTCAAAAAATGTGATATTTTTACTATATTTCGCTCAATGCAAAACATAGATAGTTATTGGGCTTCATTGTATCCTCGAAGTTTATTTGTCATAACTTGTTTACACACCAAAATACATGTGAGAACGAATAAAGCCTTAAAAACAAAGTAACATTGAAAACACACCTTGAAACCTTTGTTAATTTTTTATAAGTTCATTTTATCTTCACACACCAACAAATATAACACAAATTCACTTCTATATAAAAATGTATCCGAATAACCTACAAAATCGACAAAATTAATGTACATATATTTTTCATTTTTTTTCCCTTTCCTGGCGTCTTTCTTTTTAAAACACAAAAAAGTTGACCCCAATTAATTTATATAATTTATTTCTAAGCTTGCCAGTCAACCAAAATACCCCTGCAATAATCTAAATTAAACACGGCAACATCAAAGATCCAAACCAGCAACCCTGCATCTCTCGCCAAAACCCTCCTACCAACTCCAACATCTTTTACCACAACACCTACCCTCGTGCATGGGCATTGCCAATCGAACTAAGACTCAATCGGATAATAAAAATTATTAAAAATATTAAACTAATTTAATTAATAATTCAATGGTCATGATCACATTAATAACAGACTAGTGGCAATCAAGGGTTCAACTCATGCTAATCCAACAAGTCTTATGTGAAAATGGTTTAATTGTCATTACCTCCTTAGAACAATTATCACTTAAGGCCTCAACCATTCCTTTATTCAAATCTCACTCATGATACACGCTGCGATTTAGTCCCTATACAATATACTTAATCACTTATCTTAATTAATTATTAAATAATTTTTTCTCATTTAATTACTAATGTTTCTATTTTCTAATTTCATACTCGCTTTGCAATTGCTTGATTAAAATTTTTGACCAACCCAGTCTAATAAATTCAATTCTAAAATATTTTCGACACTGATAAAAATTGGATCATTACACTTACTAGGACAACAAGACATCATTAACAAATATTATCTTAATTATAATTATAAATAACAAGGGATCCTTGTTATAACCGATAGGCTTATTTGGCATTAATAAGGCATCCTTGCTCCTGTTGACATGAGCTACATCTTAAAGATCCCTATAAGTGTTCATAAGCAGTCAGATAGACTTATTTGGCATTAGAGTAGGGATAGCTGATACAGTGTTAAAACCAACCACTCAGTGGCATTAGATTTGCTCACTAATTTGCGAGACCATTTTGTTGAGGGACCTTGGTTACGTCTTTGGAATTGCAAGCTCTCTTCCACCAGACGGATTCAAAAATACGATTTAGAAGCTAAATTTATATTAGCATTGTTGATTACATATTTTTTCACTATTAATTTTCATGTATAATTATTCAATAATTAAAGTATACATATATTATGATTTGAAATATTTATAAAATTAAAAAATACATATATTTTGGGAGGGATTTGAGGTCAAAATTTAACTTTTTAAAGGGTTTAATGTAATAAAATTCATGTAAATGTCTAAAAAGCTAGGGCTGTTGCCCCTACCTGACCCCTTATATCCGCCAATGCCTCTCAAGAGAAGTGTGAATATGACTCCGTTATGTTCACGTGTTTTTTCAGTGTCCGATTGCAATGGAAGTTTGGCAGCTAGCATAGATGTAACATGGGCAGTCTATTATCGACTATTTTATTATTCCTCTGTTGCAAACTACGGAGGCGAGCTTGACTAGTTGGAGCCTGGCTATTTTGTGGAGCATTTGGTTCCATCAAAATGTCTTTCTCTGGCGGAACCAGTATACTACTGCTTTTAGTATTTTGGTGTTTGTTGATTCAGTTTTGCAGAATTGGCAGCATTCAAGGAGTAATTTTTTATTCTGTGCAGGTTTCTACTAAGTTGTCTCCGACTTGGTTGAAGCCACCTTCAAGTTTTCTTAAGTGCAATTGGAGGAAAATAAGGCTACTTGTTTTGTGGATGTGATGAAGGATTTGAATGGTTTGGTGTTTAAGTGCTTCATTGGTTTTGTTAATTCGTTGATAGATCCTTGCATAGTTGAAGCATTTGCAATTGGGAGGCTCTTTCTTGGTTGTGGAGTCAGATTCCTTTGTTACTATTTCTTCTTTGACTTGCCCAAGATTAGATGTTCCTGATTTCTGTTTGGTGATTCAAGATTGTTTGCATTTTCAGCATTTGTCTTTTCTTTGGAATCTTCAAGGAGCTAAGAAGGCAGCTCATTCATCAGCACCGGTGAATTTATTGTCTGCTAACCACAATGAGTGGGAGAATCCTCTTACTAATCTTGTTTCTATTTTTCATTCGATATTATTTATGACTTCTATTGTGAATAGAGAGAGACATTAGGGCCGGGTGAATGGGAAAAACCTATTTCACTTCAGTTTAATTTGTCCACTTTTTGGAGAGTTCATGTACCAATACAAAAGTGTCCTGCATCTACCAAGTGCCTTTTTAAGCTATATAACTGATCCCAAAGTTCATGGCCTTTCTCGTGAGCACGACTTGAATCAAGACATGTTGTAAAAATGATTTTAAACATAATTTTAAGGGTAAACTATCAAAATAGTCACTTTTGTTTGTTTTAGGTTACATTTTAGTCACTAAACACTAATTGCAGTTAACGGTGTAACAATAAGCTGACGTAGCACGTTAAATTATCATTTTAAACAAAACTTCTAGGTTTAATTATACAATTGGTTCTTATATTTTTTCGTTTTGAGCAATTTAACTTTTTTTCTTTTATGTCCTTTGAACTTTCATTTTCTTTTCTTTGTTTTCCATTCTCTTCCCCTTCTTCCTTTGTTTTTCTCTCTTATCCATTCTTTTAACGCAGCTTTTCTATGTTTCTCATTTGTTAAAACTAGTCCCAATACTTTTATTTCTTTGAACAATTTAATTTTTTTTCTTTTGCTTTCTTTATTTTCCTTTTCTTCTTCTCCTTTATTTTTCTCTCTTCTCATATTCTTCATTGCAAAAACATAATCTTTGTCCACCGAATAAACCAAGTCCTTGTTTCTTTCACATGGTTCCTAAATTGAATTTCACTGAAATCGAACATCAATCATTCTTAATCAAATCTCAATTTGAATATAACTTGATTTTGAAACTAAAATTGGATCTAACTAATTAATACAATAAACCATTTACTTAATCAAATCTAAACATAAATTGAATTTTTTATATTCAAAACAAGTTTTTTTTCGTTTCCAAACATTTACAGAATCGTTTAGATTATTTATTTTATTTTATGACGAATAAAATGAAGCAAACAATAAAATTAATCTAAACCTTCTTGGATATTCCCAAGCAAGCTTGATTGGAAGTCGAGCATGAATAAACCAAAGAGAGAAAGGAAGCATGAAACCAAACTGGTTTTGATAAAGTTGAGGGTAAGTTTCGTATGATGGTTGTTTTAGTCCTTGAGACTGTATAACTCATTTGAAAAATCCATGAAACAACGTAGTT
Source organism: Gossypium raimondii (assembly GCF_025698545.1). NCBI lineage: Eukaryota > Viridiplantae > Streptophyta > Magnoliopsida > Malvales > Malvaceae > Gossypium > Gossypium raimondii. The sequence goes on along the minus strand of NC_068568.1, from coordinate 39,114,687 downwards.
TTGAGAGGGGGAGAATGTTGTAGGTAAGATAGATAAGGTGGTTGTAGGGGTTGGTTAGGAGGTTAAGGGAATTAGCCCGGGAAACTTTGTTAAGGGTGAACTACCATAAGTCACGACTAGCGAAGTCTTCGAGTGAGGTGAGCTTGTGGACTAGGTCATTGAGAGATCCAAATTGGTTTGTTAAAGTGATGATGAACGATGATGGTTTGTAATTGTGGGATGAGAATATGCAAAACAAGTTTTATTTTGGTTTCACCTTTAACCTTTTTTTTTCATAAACATAAATTTTTTTTAACAAATGGACAATATAGAAAAACTATGTTAAAAGAGATGGAGAAAGGAGGAAGACATAGGGGGAAGCAGAAGAGAATGAAAAATAAAGAAAGAAAAAAAAGATAAGTTAAAAGAATAGAAAAGAAAAAATTTAAATTGCTCAAAACGAAAAAATATGGGGACCAATTGTATAATTTAACTTAAAATTTTGTTTGAAATGATGATTTAACATGCCATGTTAGCTTACCATTATACTTTTAACAGCTTAGTGACTAAAATGTAACATTTCAAACAAAGTGACTAAAATGTAAGCTAAGGTAAACAAAAGTGACTATTTTAACAATTTACCTAATTTTAAAACACATAATTGATTCTATCTATTTTCATAATTTTAAAACTTAAATTTTCAACTCATTTAATGATTGAATAGTGTTTGAGTTACTTCGTTAACTTAATATAAAGTATTGTATTTAAATACATGTGAAGTGCCATAGTTATTGATTTTATAATGTAACCAAAATCTATTCCACGATAAATAGTTAGGAATCTAAACATGTAAAAACGAGGGCTTGGCCCATGAACAGATATCTTCGATTTTGAGCCCTTTGAGTTTTTTTTTGAAAAGAACACTGGCCCAACTTCATTTCATAATTTCCTTCATGTCTAAAAACTTACAGCCGCTCTATATAAATTTCCCCCAAATCGGAAATCTTATTAGGGTTTTAGAGCTTTTTCAGGATTCGAAAGGAATAAGCTTCAGCGTCCGAATCGGGAGGAAATGGTGAAGGGACGCCAAGGAGAGCGTGTCAGGTAACCTTTGATCTCTTCACTTGTTCTTCGTTCTGAACCTACCTCCTTTTTTCTATCAATTTTCCCAGTTTGACGTACGGAATATAGCTTTTGGATTTTACTCACTCACTTTTTTTTCTTTTCTTTTTTGCAGACTCTATGTAAGAGGAACCATCTTGGGTTACAAGAGGTAGTAAGACTTTTCCAAAAAAAATTTACTGTTTTATTGTTGTTGGTTTAAAGCTGGGATTTTAGTTTTAGGAATTAGAGGAAACCCGTTTTCCGGAAATTGAATATTTAGTTAAATGTAGGATTAAATTTAGCTGATTTAATTTGTTTAATGGAAAAGAAAGTTGAAGTTTTAACTGTATTGTTTGTTTGTTATGAAATTGAGTGAAGGAAACAAAAATTTAGTTACTTTTTGTTTTTTTGCTGAAGTAGGTTTTTTATTGACTGTAGGTGCTGGGTAGTGCTTCATTTTCAAACTAAAATCAGTGTTTGGGTGATAAAGGGTGATTGAATTTCTAGGTTTTAGAAAAAGGGTTTGGAGTTGTGTTTTTTTAGATGTTCTGAGTTGAAGAACTAGAAATTGATTTTGGGGGCTGTTATATTTTATGTTTGGTATTGAAGCTTATTATTTGTTTAATGGTGGTGGTGTGGTTAGGTCAAAGTCGAACCAGTACCCAAATACTTCTTTGATCCAGATTGAGGGAGTTAACACCAAGGAGGAAGTAGCTTGGTATGCAGGAAAGCGCATGGCTTATATATACAAAGCTAAGGTGAAGAAGAATGGCTCACACTATCGCTGCATTTGGGGAAAGGTCACTAGACCTCATGGTAACAGTGGTGTTGTCCGTGCTAAGTTCAAGTCTAACCTTCCCCCAAAATCTATGGTGAGCGTGTTACATTGTCATTATTTAATGGGTTTCTCAACATTGTGTTTTAGATCTTACTTTATCTTTTTGTTTCCATTGCAGGGAGATCGAGTCAGAGTCTTCATGTACCCTAGCAATATCTAAGGTAATCTTGGCTTTATAGTTTCTGTTCTATCTTATTTGTTTTGTGGATTTACGAGTTTGCCACTTTCTTTGGTTGAACCGGGATTTGTTTGTTTGCATATGAGGAATCTTCTTCAGTTTAATGATTGCAACTTTCTGTTTGAAGATTAGCTGCTTGACGGACAAGCTAATTTTTGTACATTAATTGCCTTTTGTATTCATTGTTATGTCCTTTTTGTGTGTCTGTTACAATTTTTGCTGTGAATTTGTGTTGAAGTTTGGCCATGTGAACAACTGCAACTTTTATAATGACTACATCTGTAATTATTCAAACCTTTGATCATTGCTATGGTTGGCACAATCTGTCATCTTTTAGCCTAATTCTTATCTAGATCCTTGCACCTGGCCTTAAAACATTTGTTCAAATTGTTTATATAGTGATATTAATCTTGTTTTAAAGTGTGATAAATCGTCCTTGTGACATACTGTTGTAGCTACTAATGCTTGTTTACTATCTTCTAATTTTGCATTTTCTTCTTTGTTTGCAGCTGTCTCGATGCCGAACGGCTTGTGATTGACTACTTGAGTGACTCTGCCTTTTCACTTTGTTTTGATAAACTTATTCAACATGTTTTGTGTTTATTTTTGGTTTGTTTAGGATGGTGTATGAAATAAGATTTTGGATAATCATTCATTTTTTGGGAATCTATTGTCATCTTTGGTCTTCTGCTAGGTTTTTAGCTAGGGGCTAATCGAGCTCGACTCAGATAGGAATCTTTATAAAACTACTTTGATTTTCTTTATTTATTAAAATGATCATTTTTTGCTTAACTTTTCAATCTTAATTAAAAGAACGAAATAATTCATTTCTCTTTAATTTTGTATCTAAAATTGAGCTAACATATTTCTAATAAACCCAAACGAATAAACTAATGAGTCTCAATTAATTAATTAGTAAACCCACCTTGTCCTCTTCCATGAGGTCCTAGATAAATAACATTAGGAAAAATTCAAAAAGAAAAACAGAAACACACAAGCTTTTAAATCCCATTTCTTCCTCTCTCTTTATTCCTTCTCTTCAGAAAAATCTGTAGAGAGACAGCCACATTCTTTCCATTTGGTGTTCCTCAAAACACGAAAAGCTTTCTTTTAAAAAAAAAGAAAAAAAATTCTCTTTTAAGGTCACGTTTCTAGATTTTCTTCCATTTTGGAAATGGGAATCCTTGATTTTCTAAAGAGAAACTTCAATTAAATCCATAGAAGCTAATTCAATCCCATCATTCCAAAAAAAATCCCTTTGTTTCCAAGAAAAAGACCCATTGTTTCCCAGATTTCAAGTTAATACCGTTTTCTTTCTCCTTTTTTTAATCCCAGATACCCAGATCTTCAAAACACCAAAGAAGACCATGAAAACCAACTCCAAATTGTTCACAATCGGGCTAGTAACAGCCTGGTACTCCTCCAACATTGGTGTATTGTTGTTAAACAAATATTTACTAAGCAATTATGGTTTCAAATACCCCATCTTCTTAACCATGTGTCACATGACAGCTTGTTCATTGTTAAGCTACATCGCAATTGCATGGATGAAGATGGTCCCCATGCAGACCATTCGATCTAAGGTCCAATTCTTCAAGATTTCGGCGTTGAGTTTGGTATTTTGTGTGTCGGTGGTGTTTGGGAATATTTCTTTGAGGTTCCTTCCGGTTAGCTTTAATCAGGCTGTTGGTGCTACGACGCCATTTTTTACGGCGGTATTTGCTTACTTGATGACATTGAAGAGGGAGGCATGGCTTACTTATCTTACCCTTGTTCCTGTTGTTGCTGGGGTTATCATTGCCAGTGGGGTATGTATTTTGCTTGTTTTTCTTGGAATATGAAATTGTTTACCCTTTTCTTTTTCTTTTACTGGAAATGGGTTTGGCTTTACTTTGTTGGTTTTTTATAATACAAGTGATGATAGAGTAGTTAATAAAATTGGTAGCTTATTTTAGGGATCTGTTGAGAATCTTTTTGGAATGTGGAAACTGGTTTCTTTTATTTTTGTTCAAATTAGTGTTGATTTGCTCCTTTTTTTATGTTGGATAATGGTTCAAATTATTGTCTTGTTCTAAATAAATGTGTTCTTGAGTCTCATTTCAATTTTGTGACCATCATGTAGCCTAAAGAATCCATTAATTGTTGTAGATTGCAGTACTTTGAACTTAGAATTATGAATTGAAGGATTTGCTTCTAGCTCTATTCAGTTGCTGAAAAATGGAATTGAAATGCCTTGTTTCTTATCTTAATTTGGAGGGTTTTTAAATAATAATGATCATAATTTGTGGATGGAGAGGGATCCATTTACACCGGTACACCCTTTTGTATCTTTTTGTACGATCAATATTTTAACGATCCAACCTCCATTCATATGTCAAATTTGATGCAAATTAAAAATTTATAACTATTTGTTTTAGGTAAAAATCTTTCAACCATTTAATAGATATTTATGTATAGTATTTTAGATCGATATGATGAAGATATCTGATCAGTTTGAAAATTTACATGCATGACAATTACAATTTCATCGATAAATTCAACGGTTGGATCGTTAAAATATTAATCATACAAAGAGATACAAAAAGGTGTAAAACTACTTTAATTTTACACTAGTATAAGTGGATCCCGTCCCCTTTGTGGGTTATCTATTCTTTTATGTTGGTTTCATATAGATAATTAACTCATGAACTTATTGTTTATGATTCATCAATGCATCTCTTTTTCCTCCTCTGCTTTTTCTCTGGCATTTTCCATATTGTATGTTTCAGTTGTGCTACTTAGAAGGGTGTAGCATTGAATTTTGCCCATCTATTGATTTGAAAACCTTCAAATTTCCTCATTTTATCTTTATAATATTTCATTTGATTTACCTGCCTTCTTATTGTTATTTTTCATTTTTCTTACATGACCAATAGGGTGAACCAAGTTTCCACCTATTTGGTTTTATCATGTGCATCTCTGCTACGGCTGCAAGGGCTCTTAAGACAGTTTTACAAGGGATCTTGCTTTCTTCTGAAGGGTTAGGAATTTTTATGCCTTTTGCTCGTGCTTTGTTGTGCATGGCTTAATTTATGTTAGTTCTAGAGTAGAAAAGTTTGTGAAAAATTATTGCTATTTTATCTTAGAGAGAAGCTGAATTCCATGAACCTCCTCCTCTACATGGCTCCAATGGCTGTCGTATTTCTACTTCCCCCAACGCTTATTATGGAAGAAAACGTGGTTGGCATTACCCTTGCCCTTGCTAGAGATGACATCAAGATCATTTGGTATCTATTATTCAATTCAGCACTAGCATATTTTGTGAATTTGACCAACTTTTTGGTCACAAAACACACCAGTGCCCTGACTTTGCAGGTATGACATGCGTGATACTTGTAACAGACTTCACTCAACATTTTCCTCTAATATTTTGGCTTTTAGGAACTTGCCACGTTTATGTTGCATTCTCTTTCAAAGGAAAAATGAAACGTATCCTATTATAATAGTATTTTAATTCTACGAACTCCTATGATTATGAAATGAATCCTCTGTTTGGCTGTTTAAAGAAATTGGCACGGCTTTATAAACTTTCAATAGGAATGACCATTATACCATATGGTTAATTATTCTTTTGTCTGTCTTTCCTTATGTACACATCTCCCTTTTTACATCTTTACTAATAAGGGTATTCTCTAATAGAAAGATGGTCTTATGATTATGAAGGTTTGAATTCTACAAACTGATATGAACAGGAATAAATCTATCTTTTGGTCGTATATATGAAATAAATCTTGCATGATCATGCAGACATTTAGACATGCATTAATTTTATCTTTGAGATACTGAGATGGTTACTCTTGCAGGTTCTAGGAAATGCAAAAGGAGCTGTAGCTGTGGTGGTTTCCATCTTAATTTTTAGAAATCCAGTCTCTGTTACCGGAATGCTTGGTTATACACTCACAGTCTTTGGCGTAATACTCTACAGTGAAGCCAAGAAACGAAGCAAATGAGGCAACATCCTGGGATCACAATACATACGTGCAATTTTTCTTATTTTATTGCAAGGACAACGGTAAAGCCCAAGAAGCAGTTCTGGTTGTGTAGAAGCCTGTGGTGCCATGGATTTGCACTATAGATTCAACATTTTCCCTGTAAGCCTGGAAAATTAGGTTTTATATATCATATATACATAGATATCTGTCAGAAACATCAGCTGGATTATATAAAAAAAAAAAAAATTAGAGAACTCCCATAAGTCACTGAACGGTCTCTATCATTCCCAGCTTGGGGTTGTAAAGGAATATCTTCTTTTTCTTTTAAAAGGAAAAGTCTGTAGAATTGAATCACAGTCCATTTGTTATCAACATTGCTAATATTTTTTATTAATTAATGAAGAAGGAAACACATTTGTTTGCCACCTTATTGCTTGATTAGTCTTTTTCATATGCTGGTAATTATTGATGTATGATTATGTGATTTAACTCCTTTAATTTTAATTAGCCATGGTATTGTCTTTGTTCAGCAAATATTCATGATGAATATATGGTCATCAGGATAGATTCATGCAACACTTTAAGAATGACAAGAATCCAACAAATTTCCAGATATCCTTTCATTCACAAACTATAACAAGCTACTGACAATATTTGCCCAAGTCAAAGCTTCCATGCATCATGCACATCAACAAGCAAACATCATTCTAAACCCCATTGATCAGAGATACAAAAAATACCAAAATCCTATTGTTGGTAATTGCCCATGTTTAAAGGTCCACGCATGTCATCACTAAGCATGACATCATTTCCTAACATATTCACATCCTAAATTCAGACATCGGCCAGAGATTATACAAGAAAAAAGTTATGTTATGCAATGTAGGGATAATGCAACTACTCAACATCCATAAGTTCAACCTCTGTCTTATCTTCCACTTGAAGCATAGTTCCATTAATTCTACCCTCTTTAGGCTTGGTCCCCAACTTCGGTTCACTTTGATCATCAATATCATTCTTTTCCGGCTTCAGTTTTGTCTCTGCCTTTAGTTCACTTCCCTCTTCGATTTCGATCACCTCCTTAGGCTTTTCCTCCACTTCAGGCTTGACATCTGGTTTACTTTTGGTGTCCGCTTCAGCCACATTCTCCAGAGGTCCAGTCACTTCTTCTTCAACCTTGGGAACCAAGTAAAACCTAATGTGATCCATGATTTCCATCTTGTACTCTACTACGATTGGCCGCCCATACGACATGCTAATCGTCACTTGCTTGGCTAATGGGGTTGCCTTCGTGAAGGAAATCAGGTACCTCAATGCCAAGGTCAGCGAAACTGGCTTCTCCATCTCTATAGAAATAGCTTCTTTCTCCTGCTAATACATTAAACAGCCATCAGCTTCCCAAATTCTAAAGCCTATTCCATCTTATAGATAAATGTTACCTTAGCTACTGGTGTGGTTTTCCTGCAAAAGATATTTGCAGTCCGAATATCACCTCTAGTGAAGAACTGGATCCCTTCTTTTGTCACAGATATCATGACTGCATATTAAAGCATCAACCATTAAACCCAAACTTAGACTTCAGACACTGAAATATGCAGTTTTCAACTCAGTACCAGTATCTCCAATCGTGCCTAAATCCTTGCAAATTCGAGCAAACAAAGATGCTGGCATCTTGACAATAGCTTCGTATCCAGCTTCTGGGATCTCAAGGTTCTCACTAGTAATGTGCATCAGCTTCATCTCATAATCAGAAATCTTGTCTTGAGCTGTAAAACTATGAAAGATGAACCAGCAATCAACAAGTAAGACCTATAAACTAAAATTAGGGAAAGAACGATGTCCTAGAACGTGCTGTAAAAAGAACAAGGAAAAATCTAATTTTCTTGGTTAAAAGGTTCCATACTCATTGACTACCCAAAAACAAATAACTATCAAAACTATGAAAGAAGAACCAGCAAAGCAATCCTCAAAACTTTAACATAAAGAATCCCATTGCCCTAAATTTTGCTATTGATCCCATGAAACTATTTTCTTTTTCTTGATTTTCTTAGCAAACCCTCCAACAAAACCCAAGAATTCTTTCAAAGCCAATAGCAAAAAGAAAAGAAGTAGTTACAGGAGCTTTCAAAGATAAAAGGTGATAGTATCGCTGCCATCATCAGCATTAATGGTGACAGTATCATCATCAGAGGCACAACGTAGCATCCTAGCCATGTTAGCGAGGTTCATCCCCATGGAAATGTTGCGGTCACAGCGGTAATGCTCAAAGCCGTCGGGGCGAAGAAGAAGAGAGAGCATGGCAACGCGGCTGGAATCCATGGCTTGGAGAGAACATCCAGTTGCTGCGCAGTCGAAGTTGGCATCAGTTACCAGGTCTCTGATTGATTCCAACACTTTCTTCAGCAAACCAGCTCGTGTTAGCCTTAACTCCAACATTGTTTTTCTTTCTGCCTTTTTCTCAAAGATTTTCTCTTCTTTTCTTTTCTTTTCTTTTCTTGAGAGTTCTGAGCGAAACTGAAAGGGTCTGATTGCTACTTCATAGTTATAACCTTATAGCTCTGTTTATCTAGCTGGAACAGCACAGCATGCCTGCCAGAAAACTGCCATCTAAACGACGTAGATTAAGCAGTATGAATAACACATTTCTTTATTTCATGTATAAGAAGGTTTTATTCTTTGACATATCTAACCTTCTATCTCTTCCACTGCAATTCATGTTGTTTGGATTATTAGGTGAAATTTTATTTAATATGCAATTGTACACTTGAAGTTCTAATTGTGATTTAAATGTATACTTAAAATTTAATTTTGATTTAATCAGACACAATTAATGAAATAAATAAATCAATCTATTTTTATATTAGATAAATATAATTATTTACTTATGCAATATATAAACATAAAATGATGTTATATTAATAATTGAGTTAATAATTTACAAGAATTAAATCAAATTAAAATTTCATATATAAAATTATACATTAAACCATAGTTTAGATGTAGAGGTAAGATTTATAAAATATCAAAAGCTAAGAGAATGTTGTAAGAATTAGCTCAACTTTCTATTTTCATGTTGTGAATGGAAGGTTTAATTACTTTAAAATTCTAAAGGAATAAAGTATTAATTTAAAAATCGTAAAAATTTAAAAGAATTAAAAATAAGAAAAAAAAACATTTTTGCCTATTTTGCCAATTTTCAATTATATACATTATCAACTTAACCAATCATTAATCTAATTTGATTTTGACCTGGATAGGAAAAAGAGCTACTAAGTTGCACTCAAGAGACTATATATATATATATTAGTGACAGAAATGATAATCTGAGTTAGGATGGGCGGCATGTTTATTTCTGATTAGTGTAAAAACAACCGTGGTAGTGAGATTAGATCATATAGTGATACTATAGCATGAGACAAAAAATAAACTAAACGTACTACACCGCATCCCACCGTTTATCCAAACCCACCCTAAGTATTTGAATTTGGCTTTAAGGTTTAATTTGGTACTTAAAATTTATTGTAGTTCAATTAGATGCTTGAAATTGACTTTTTGATCCAAATTAGTACTTACGGTAAATTTATCATTTGAACAAATTTAAACTATGTAGCCAAGTTCAAGTACCTAATTGGACAAAAACAAGTTTAAGAACTCAATTAAATGGTTAAATTAAGTATATATGTCATTTAAAAAAATATTTGAGTGATTAGGCCGATTTCTTTGGTAAATATCATTATTTTTGGTAAATATAAATTTCAATTGATTATTTCAAATATTATTATGTTTATACGTGAAATATTTTAAATACACACAAAATATATAATACTAAAATGATGATATTTTCAATAATTATTTGATTTTATAAATAAAAGAGTTATTAATTAAAAGATGAATTAAAATAAAAAACTTGAAAATAATATTTATTAACTAAAACATTAATTAAAAATATAAAAAAACTTGAAACAACATGAAATAAAAAAAATGCATTCATATGCTTATAAAAACAATTAAACTTGGGGCTCAAGAATGTATTTGCAATTATGTAACTATCTAACCAAAAGAGTTATTATGTTTAAAATATTAATTTAAAATAATAATAAAAAAGGTTGAAGTAACATGAAATAGAAAGTACAAATGTCAGTAGTAGAGGAATTAAACTCGAAACTCAAAGATAAAAACACTAACATTTAACCATCTAACCAAATGAGATGGTTTATCAAAAATATCAGAAGGTCAGTAAAAGCGAGTCCAATTGGACGAGTTTTCACTTTCTCCCTCCAAAATTGGTCTATTCTCAATAAATATCTCAAAAATCGACCTAATCACTCAAATATTCTTTAAAAACAGCACATATGACTAATTTAGCCAAATTAAACATTGAGGCTAAGTTGAGATACCTAATTGAAAAAAAAATTCTTTATTACCAATTTGAGCGTTAAAACTAAGTTGAATTACCAAAATTGTTATGAAATAATAATAATAATAATAATAATGTAAACAACACAATAATAATAGATGACAATAAAAGGAGATTTCTATTGCATTTCTATAACACCCTAAATCTGATCCAGTCACCAACTTGAGCTATAAAGTGTTACAGTTATAAAACTTTAACATTTTTCATAATTTATTTAAACATAATCAAAATAATTCATCATCAATCATTTCCATACTTTTCAATCAATTTGGACCTAATTCGAGCTTATAGAACATTTAAAAGAAATCGGGATCAATTCTGGATTAAATTAAAATTTTTATGAAATTTAGAACGAAAAGTGTAAACAGGGCAATATCCTTATTTGGGCAATCCCTCATAAAATGTTCCTTCAAACCACACTTAAAACAATCACCTGTCAACTTACGACATTCACCAGAATGCCTACGCTCACAATGCACACAATTGGCCATCCAGAACCACCCGTTGAACCACTAGCACTAGCCACAGCACTACTCTGCTGCCTAAACTGACTCGGTCAAGACCCACGCCTCGCACCCCTACCAGAACTATGACTATCACGCCCTCTTTTAGGTGGTCGACTAGATGCACTATAAGAAGTCCTCTTACCAGACTCAGTAACCACAGAACAAGGCGGCTCAGCTAAAGTCTCTTCAACTGCTTTAGCTTTCTCCACTAACTCATCAAACACCTCTGTATTTTGGGCTAGCGATTAAGCCCAAATCAGAACCTCTTACAATGGTCCTTCTTAGAAAGAATCATCTCAAGTGTGTACTGACTAAGTCGCACGAACTCTACTTCATAATCAACCACTGATAAATCACCCTAAACCAAATCCAAGAACTCACGCTTACGAGCCTCAATATACTGCTCGCCCATAAACTTCCTCTTAAAAACCTTAATAAAATGTCCCACAAAGTCAAACGATTAGTAATACCTCTCCTAACCGTATTCCACCAACGATGAGCCTCACCGTCGAGTAAGGGCACAACACAACCCAACTTCTTCATGTCAGAACAGGACATTCACTCAAGGATCCTTTCATCACCTTCCAACCAGTACTCAGCTATGGTCAGATCGGTCCCTTTTACCCCATAAAATTCCTTACCACCTAAAGCTCGAAAACGTACAAACGGCAAACATCGATTAATAGGTGCATGATTGGCAGGTGCAGTAGCAGGGTTAGCACAAGCAATCCTCTAAAACGTTCCAATCATAACTTTCATCAAGGGGCCTACACCCTCATCAGGTATATTCACTTTATGATGCGGCATAGGAGGTGTAGAGGATGTACCATCCTCTTGAGCACTAGCTCTCACATTAACACATCTATGAGGCATATTGAATCTAATCTAATAAATATAAATAAACAAACAAAGGTATGAGTGGCGGGGAAATGATCCAAACTATATTGCTTCAAACAATATATTCCTGCAAACAAACTTTAGAATAAAGGCAATGTGTTCTCATTCCTACCCCAGATACTATTCAATTAAAGATAATTTCAAATAGATTCATACATTTTCAAATAGTTCAAGCAAATAGAGAAATTTGGTCATATGGGTTTCTAGATCCATGGGTTATGAAACCCTAATCCATACAACAATCACCTAGGTCCGAGTGTTAATAAACTTAGGCTCTGATACCACCAAATGTAACACCTTATACCCGGCCCGATCATCGAGCCAAAATATCGAATGTCATGCCACTGTCACACATCGTACACATAATAAAAAACCACATAAGCAGTCATCCTCTTTTAGTTAGCATTCGTGTGAATTATAAGTCATACTTGCTTTATTTGTCGTTAAAACATGTTAAACACACATTGAATGAACATAAAACAAACATTAAACATGCATTAGGACTACTTAGAAAAATTTGAAAAATAATCACGTAGGTATCGATACTGAAACAAAGGTATTGATATTTCACTTAATCTATATCGATACCGACTGAAAATTGATACTAAAACTACTTACTATTTCTCGTTTGAAAATGAAAGTCTCAAAAATTATCTGTACCTCTACTGAAGTATTAATTATTTTACCCCGACTATCGATACTCGTGATATAGTATTGATACCAAATTACGATTCTTACTTCTTGTACGCTTGAAAATCATAGAGGTGTCGTTTTTAAAACGTAAATATCGATACCTCTATTCTAGACCACAAAAATACAACAAATTTAAGGACATAATCCATTTTAAATAATATCTATTTATCATGCAACTTTTATCCCATCAAACCATTTTCAAAGTGACCACAATAACAATTCACAACATCGAAAACATGTTAGAGTAAGCAATCATCATAACAATGTCCAAGCCTATAATTTCTAAGAACAATTAAGCTAGGAAATATCCAAACATAATGACAATCACCAACATAGAGTCTACCACATTGTTTTATTCCCAAAACATAAATGAATTAATAAACTCCTACGAAATAAGGTAAAAGACTTGTTTGGATCACCCCTCGGAACCACACTATTCACACCGAAATGCTACTAATCTGTAAAAGTTTAAAAGGATTAGGTGAGCTTAACAAGCTCAATGAATGTTTAGAACCACTACTGTGCAAACATTTCATCAAACATTAACAAACAACCATTTAACATAATTCCAATAGTTCCAACTCAAGTGTCATGTTTTATTCAAACATACATTATTTATTAGTTCGTTTTCATAGAAATTACATACACATTAATCATATATCACAATACATACAGTCACATTTATATATAATTTGACACTAGAGCTATGAAACATAAAAGTGGGCTCTATCACCACACATCGGATACACGGATCTCCAACACACCAAAAGACTCATAGAGTAGAATATATCCCAAAAAGTGAAGTATAAAGCTAACACTCTCGAACACACCAAACATGTCCCGTTGAATAGAGCTTAGCTCACATTCTCTTGTCTCTCCAACATGTCCCAAGGCTTTAATGCCCAAATCACATAAAACATATAGGTGAGTACTCACAATCCTATGGCATACCAACTATATCCAATGGTTTCAAAGTTCACAAGGCCAAAATATCCATTATTAACACATATGTTACTTACCCATTTTCTGCTCACTATCACTGCATATTTGCATCATTAGCACAATATCATCACTGTCATATAACATGTCTACATTTACACTTTCATAACCATCATCATGAACACATAACACATATCAAAACATCATATCTCATTTCACATTTACACAACAACTCAAACACATATTTAACAAGTTAAGCATGAGTGCGAGAAAGCTTACACTCAGAATTTAGAGTAGGGGTTTAGGCTACTTCTAAATTCCCAATTAACATATTGAATTGTGTCAACAAGCAACGATTCCAAACACTCACCAATACACTTTCACCAAAATACTAAAAGCTCAAGCTAGCCTTTCCTTAGCTCGAAGAAGGTCCTAACGAATCCGAAGCTTCAACACAATAATTCACACAATAACACAATTAACAATCAGCCAAGGATTCACCTTAAGCAATAAAAAATATAAGCCTAAGCTATGTTTTCAAGTAACCGAAACCTTTGACTTAACAAGCTTAAAACCCAATTATCTCAGTCTATACTTAATATTTTTGCCTAAAACGAATTCCATACATCTTATTATTCACCAATGACTAATTCTCAACCTTTAAACTATACAAAACTACCCAATTCATGGTATCAAAATTTTTCGACAAGTTAAGACTATTTTCACAAAAATTCATTAAAACGTTGGAAATCTTTAACAAAACTTCAAAGTAAGTTTAGAAACCTTCTAATTACATGAAAGCTAATTGAAAAACACTTTGAACCATGTTTTGATCCAAAATCTCGAAATTCGCCATTAATGTCCCAATTTTTAGCTTTTATTTAAAACATGAGTTTTAATGGCTAAAAACTCAGTTTAAATAATCAAATAACATTAAAAACTAATAGGGAATCGAACCGTTACCTTCGATAGAAGAAAAACGAGCTTTTGCTCGAAAATCCAAAAAACCCATAAGCTTGGAAGATGACTAAATCAATGGTGTTCTAGGTGTTTTTCTTAAAGTCCTATGGAGATTTATGGCTTGGTTGATGGTAGAAATAAAAAAAATGAAGGTTCAACAAATAAAATTGAATGAGAGTTTAGAGGAGCATAGGACGACAAGAACAAATAATGGGAAAATCTTTCGTGAAAATAAAACTAGAGATAAGGTTTTTTAGTTTAAATTTAGAAATTTGGTCTAGTTTTCTCTTAAAAACTTACAAATTTGATCATTTTTCAAATCAGTCCTATTTTTGAAATTAAAGGTCTTTAAAATTTATTTTAAAAAATTGATTTAATTTTCTAAAAGTCATAGTCAAAAATATTTCCGGTTACTATGCTTACAAAATTCCAAGCACAACTAAGCCAAAATTCTTAAAATATCCCTAAAACTCTTAGGCCCAATTTTGGGGTGTGACAGTATACAAGTAAACACATTGAAAAATCACATTTCATTTCAAATATCTATATCCAATGTTCCATTTCACATATCTATTTTCATATAACCATTTCATATATCTATTTCTATATCTATTCATATAACCATTTCATATATATCAAGAGATATTCAACCAAAGATAATTCGTCATATCTTACCATTCCATTTCCATTTCAATAATTAACTGTTTTGCTCGGAGAACAATAGTAAATTAACTTCGGATACACAAAAGGGTAATGCTCACATGAGCTAACATAAGGACATCAATCAATACACGATGCTGCTCACACAAGCTTCAAAGAATCCACAACACATGCAGGATCTCAAGCCACCTATATGACATCCATCACCGATATATAGTACTTGCTAAATATTACACCGATACAAAGCCTGCTAAAAATACACCGGCACAAAACTTGATAAATATACACTGACATGAAGCCTGATAAATATACAATCCATAATCTTTTTATTTTTATAGCATAATACTATATTCCACTAGATTAATGCATATTGTGTCATAATATAATTCATTTTCAACTTGTAACGTTTATATACTTTACATCTCGATCCATTCTTGTTTCATTTCATAATTATTCAATAGATCACATAATCCTTTTACATTTCCATAATACTATACCATATCCAACATAAACATTTTCATACCATATAACGTTACAATTCAATTCATTCATATACTTTTGCTATATTTTACAAATTGGGTTCTTTGTTTCCATTTTCAAAACTTCTCTTACTTAAGTATACAAATCATAAATACATACATATACATATTTATTGATAATGCTCTAAAATGACATACATATTTATTGATAATGCTCTAAAATGACATACTTTTTTGTGTTAATGACATATATATTTTGAGTATGATCTTACTAATTTGGGCTTTTATGGTTTTTTATCTTGTAGGGACTAAATTAAAGGCAAAAGGAAGTTTGGGGGAAAAAAGTGTGAATTTAAAGACAAAATGGGTCAACATGCGAAATAGGGAAGAAGTAGTGTTGAAAATACA
The DNA here is from genome assembly GCF_025698545.1 of Gossypium raimondii. Classification (NCBI taxonomy): domain Eukaryota; kingdom Viridiplantae; phylum Streptophyta; class Magnoliopsida; order Malvales; family Malvaceae; genus Gossypium; species Gossypium raimondii. Next base: position 39,098,658 of record NC_068568.1, on the reverse strand, counting down.
AAGTGTGAAAGACTTGGGGTAAAAATTCAAAGAAGAGATTTATGAACAGAAGACTCTATTTAAAATTGATTTTATTTTTAGGATTATTGATAGGATTATTATGATATTATTTAGATTTAATTTCAGATAATATCATTTTCTGTAAACACTCCCTCTCCCTAAGGCTCTAGCCTTTTTGTTCCTTCTATCTTTCAATAAAAATTCCATTCCATTAAACTTATTTTTTTTCCTGAAAAACATGAGCCACTAAAATCATCTAGCCAAAGGTTGTCGAGATTCCCCAAAAAAGGTTCATAAGACTTAGAACCCGTACTTAGCCTTCTCAACGAGTATTCATCGTTTCTCCATATTACGGGATTGTCGCTTCCATCCATGTCCTTCCAAAAGTGATATTTTCATATTGTACAAAGAACGACCACTTTGTATGTTTTGGGAAAGTTGCACAGTCAATTTGCTAACTTATTGCGTTAGTGGTTGTCAAGCCCAAGAGATGAAATGGTGTGGCATTCACCATTGAGAAATGATGATCTAGTGTAAGACGGTCCCACAAAAGTGACAGTTGGCTAGGGTCAGGTTCCTCTAAATCGTAAGTCTAAAATATAAGTGGAGCTGGTGGTCGTAGGCGTCCTCTTCCACTATAACTGGCTTATTCTGTAATGAGAAGGATCACCTAAAAGCCTAGGATTGAACCCAAGGAGGATTGAGACAACCAGAGGCTGGAATCCCTTAAATCGGAGAATCTTTTTCCTCAATTCCGTTTCTTTTTACAATTTCAATTTCAATTTATACAATTTCAATTCGTCATATTTTTAATTCTATCTTTTTTTATTTTTTTCAGGTACCCTATTTTTCTTGGGCACGGGTGTGCCCAAGATTTCGAGGAACAAAAAGTTGTAACAATCCAGTCCCTGAGGATTTGACCCTACTTCCCTTATACTATTCTTTTCCTTATTTCATAGGGATAAGTTATTTTTGGTGCTTTCAACAACACACCATTTATATACCAATTCACATATATCAGACTTCATCTTAAACCATCAATAAACATAAACAAAATCTAATATGAACTTACCTAATCACAATAGCTACAAACACTTCAACAACGACTACTCGACGACTTTTCCTTTCCCGCAATTATCAACCAACTAATCTGTTTCTTGATCTAAATATAATATTTTCATTCACTAACCAATTCAAATATCATAAAAAACTAAAATTCATATATTTGACCCTTAATTGTCATTATACACTTTAACCCTAATTTTTTTACCTTTTATTCAATTTAGTCTTTAAACTCGAAACTTTCAAATCTATCATAATTTCACAAATTTCATGCTAGCCAAATTTTCCCTTATGCCGTTATAGCCCATAATCATTAAAACAACATAAGAATTTCATGCCAAGTTTATTATTTTATCAATTTAGTCCTTAAACATAAAACTAACCAAAATCGCTTTATAAAATTGTCCAATTTAACTATCAAGCTTATAAATCTATCATAAAAATTCAAAAAGACCACCAATTCATTAATGGCATAATTCAAAATATTTAACAGCTTTTACAAATTAGTCCTTGAGTTAGCTAGATTAAGCTACAAATATCTTAAAAACATAAAATTTACTAAAAACATGTTTAATTTGCTTACCATGAAAAAGGGCGAAAGCTTAAAAATAAAACAATGACTTCTTCTCTTTTATTATTTTTTGAGCATTCTGTGAAGACACTAAAAAATGGGAAGAAGATGACCATGTTTTTGGTTTTAACTATTATTAATATTATTATTTAACATTAAAAGATAACATAAAAATATAATAAAATAACATCGATCGTCCCAACTATAATAAAATATGGAATAATTACGTCATAAAACCCTCCAATTATGAATTTATAATCATTTAGTAAATATAACTAACAACAATTAACTTTTGCAGCTTTTACAATTTAGTCCTTTTCCTTAATTAACTATCCAAATGTCAAAACTTTTAGACCAAATTTCAATACACCTATATAGTAAATCCATAAATATGTAATAGAAATATTTACGGGATTGGTTTACGTAAACGAGGTCCTAATACCTAATTTTCTAAAACCATTTTTACTTAAATATTCATTCAATTATAAAAATTATCAAATCAAAATTCAATATAATATTATATTTTTGACTTGTAAATATTAAATAATAATATTTATGAACTCACTCGTCGAATTTGTGATTCTGAAACCAATATTTTCTACACCACTAAAAAATGGGTTGTTTCAATTTCTCTTATTTTCCATCATCACTACAAGTAGTATACTTCTATATATATAGGGAGATTAGAATCGTCATTTTCTAATGCATAAATAGAAAAAAGGCGTCATAAGGAGATAAAAGTGAAGAGTTATGAAAGATGAAAGGTGAAGAGCTAAGGATGATGAAAAGAGAAAAGTTGATTATAATAAACATCCACTTAATATCATTTATAACACTCCCCCTTGGATGTTCATTCTATAAAAGATATGCCTCGTTAAAGACCTTACTAGGAAAAACCCTGTAGGACAAAAACCTAGTGAAGGAAGAAATAGTACATAATCTTTTAATACACAATATGTTACAACCTTAACAACCTGTTTGGTTGGGGGGAATAGGAATGCATTCCCCCCCAATTCAGTGGCCCATGCCTATTCCATTGTTTGGTTTGTTGTAATGGGCTATTACAGCCCTATTCCATACGGGGTTTTTCAACGCAAAATTGTCGTTTACCATTTGGCACTCTCCCCACGGAATAGCGCTTCAGCATGAAAAATTAGGTCTGAGTTTCAACTTTACCCTTCTCATTTCTTTCTCACGTCTGAAGTATCTTCTTCTTTTTTTCATTCTTCTTCCCATTTCTTTCCAACCTTCTCCCTGTTTTTCATGCTTCTATCTTGACCAACCCTTTGACAAACCCTAACAACCCTCAACAAGGCCTTCAACTACGAATCGTATGAGGTGGAAACTTGAGAAGAGAAACAATCAAATTTGTTCGATGTGAGTAGTCGTCCCTAAGGTAACTCTACTCCCATTTTGATTTCCTTTTTTTTCTAATTTTTTTGTTAAATTAGTAGAAATAATAGGTTTCTTTTCAGTTCTGGGTATTTTGATTTCCACTTTTTTTTTCTCAAAATCTGAGCAAAACCCAAATGTTAAAAAGTAGTAATTTATTCTGGGTATTTGTTGTTTTTTAAGTTTTTTTCTACATGCATTTCCCCTGTAAGCAGTTTCTCTTTACTATCAGATGGTTCATCTTCAAGCTTGTTTTCACACAATGGGCAGTCTTTATCTGACCATGGATCACCGCCGCCACCATTAGAGGACTTTAAGCCACACTTGTTTGGTGAACTTGATCTTTGTAGAAACTTTAGTGAACTGTATATTACCAATGATGAAGAGAATTTGGATTCTAGTTTTAGAGATTTCTCCCTTGAATCCAATGGGATTCAACGTTTTGATCAATTCAATGTTGAGAAACATGGTGTTTGTGATACATTGAGGAAAGGGTTTTCTGAATTTATGCCTTTGAGTTTCAATGGTGGGATGACTATGGCATTTTCTGGTTTGCCCCATAATTTATTAGGTCCTCAAATGTATGCTTATGAATGTGTGTTACTTCATTAAACATTTGTAGCATTTTCTGGAATGATATTTGGTAGTGCGATCTCACTAGGTATTTCTTTTCCCAACTCTCACATTCCTGCAATAGAACTGCCTTTTTCTTTAATGCTGTCATTATTATTATTGAAATGGCTTAGGTGCTTTAAATTATGTTAAATAAAATGGCAATAAAACAGGTGGGATAGGCATTGCTAAGATGATCAAACAGATTGAAAGAAAGGAGTATATGGGACTTGATGATATTTGCTCCTATCAGCCTTAGCTTGAATTGGAAGAGTAGTGAAAGTTTAACCGCAAAAGTCCCCTGTACAACAAGACATATTACAATTATAGATGTACTACGTGTTACAGGGCCAAGCCTCCATTACCAAAATAAGAGAATCAGATTTCATTAAATTATGATAATGTATGATCCATTTTTTAGCAAGAAGCAGAATATGTTGTCAAATATTCAAAAAAATTTAGAATAATGATTTTTATGGTACGCATGTAGTACACTTCTATAATTTCATGAATGGTATTCGAGAAATGACTATAAATTTAAACAGTGATTCTGCATAAATTTACGTTTAATGAAGTAACACACATTCATAAGCATACAATAAGGAAAACAACAGAGAAAACTTCAATGTTATTTCTTATTTATATTATGATTTTAGTAAATTCGTATAAGAATAATTATATTAAGAATTTTATTAAATTATATATATTTTATTAAATTATATTTAATAATAATAATTATGTTAAAATATGATTAAATTATTTATTATTTATATTAATAATCTTATTAAAATTTAATAACAATAATCATCTAACTAAAAAAATTCTGCTAAGGGTATTCTAGTCATTTTAGTTTTTTTTCTTATGCTATTACAACATCATTCTATTCAACCAAACACAAGAATACTATTACAGTTCTATTCCATTCCATTCAACCAAACAATTAAATTACTATTACAGTTCTATTCCATTACAGCTCTATTCAATTACAGCTCTATTCCATTACAGTGAACCAAACGTGGCCTAAAAGAAAAATGTAGTGCGAATTTACTCCCCCTCATTTAAGCATCACTTAAGATTTTTAAAACAACGCAATCTAATGCTAAAAATTAACTTCTCAAATGTAGTAGTAGAGAGTGCCTTAGTTAAAAGATCTGTTAAATTCTCACTTGAACGAATTTGTTGAACATTTATATTCTATTCTTTTATAGATAATATTGTATCATTCACTATTACCAACATAATAAGTGCATTGGACACATAAAAAAATAATACTTTAGGACCATCCTTTTATAACATTACTGTATTGTAACACCCCAGACCCGACCTAGACGTTAAGGCTGAATCTGGAGAACTTACACCAACTCGTTTGAAAAATTAATTTTGCGAAATAGAAAATATCGAAAACCGTGAATTAGATTTGAGAAAATGCATGCTTACTATTCGTGCATAATCTAAAACTTACATTGTTATCTTACGTAAAACGTATTACAAATTTGTAGCAGAAAATTCATATTTTGTTTAATTTTGTAAAATGCTCGTTTAATCATAAAATCATGTCAATTTTAAATAACTAAATAAAAATATTTATCAAAACCCAAATACCGAAATTAAATCTAAAAACTTAGTCCAAAAACCAAAAGTCCAGAAACTTAATTAATGATATTTCAAGCCATCTTAAGCGAGAAACTAATCTGAGCTCTCGCATACTGTTCAATCCTAAACTTGCTAGTTACCTTAGAGGAAAACAAACAAAGAGTGAGCTTGCAAGTTTAGTGTGTAACACATTCCAAGAAACAAATCAGATACACATAAATAAACAAATATGTTTCCAAATAAATATTCAAACATATTCTCATATATAAAATCAAATGTATTTTCATAATCAGATACAGATGCAAATTTAGATTCAAATACAAATAAATACGTAGATTCAGATACAGATGCAGACATAGATCCTACCTCCATCTGCTACACACTAGCTCTGTCCAACCAATCACACCAATTAGGACTACAAGAGTCCATACATCCAACCATACCAGGTCGTGGTGGTATGCCACTCATAATGGTGCAGTTGAGTTGTTAAACAAATATTGCAGTTTAATCGCCAAAATTGTAGTAATACTGTCAGAATACACTTCCTCCATCACATATCAAAACCCACCCTGATGCACATGCATAAATAAACTAACACATATATCCCATAAACAGATATCATACATGTTTTTCAGCATAATCATGCTTTTGGAGTTATCAGAACACAAAACGTACAAGTATTTTTCACATACCTTACCTATATCACATACAAACACACATCAACAAATGTCACATTTCAAGTCTTATTTAAGCCAAGCGGACCTACAGAAGATCTAATTATGAATTTTAGAGTCAAACAAGTCTAGGTGAAAATTTCCAAATAATGCGCCCAACTATACCAACCCATGTGACCGTGTATCTCACACGATTTGGCACACGGCCGTGTGACGTTGATAGAATGCATTTTAGCTTTTCGTCGTTTGCTGTTTTTCAGGTTTTTTGTTACACACCTAGTTGTTTCTTGATGCGAACGCAACTGTGAAAATTTCAATACCTAAATCGCCATTCCAAAAAGAATTAGTAAGCAAGTCTTGCACTAAATCCATCCACTAAATCGAACGCAACCAATCCATTATTACAAACTAATGAAACCAACCCTTAATTAACACTTTCATCACTTACCTCTTGCAAAACAATAGCCAATAGAAGTTTAATTCACTGAGGATTCAAAAATTCATGTTCCCCACCTAACCAACATTACAAAATAGCCATTAACCTCAACGTCAAAATGATAGAAAGAACTCAAAGCAAACATACGAAGAATTACCCACCACAAACTTACAAATCTAACTCCGAAATACTTACCAATCACAGTCGTCACAGATTAATTGGCAAAGAGGCGACAAAATAAAAAATAATATGAACAAGAAGGAAGATCAAAGAAAGAAACCAAATGAAATAGGGAAGGCGACAGAAGAAGAAATCAATAGAAAAAAAAACAAAAGGAAAAAAAACGTGAAACTGATACAAAACAAAAAAAAATGCGAGGAGTGAAGGGAGAGTGGAGAGATGGACGGTTGGGGGAGTAAATTTAGGAGAAAATCATTCACCACTATTTTTTTACAACTACCTCACTAACTCCTATCGTTATCCACATCAAAATTTTTTTCATGGAGTTTAAAACAAAAATAATTTTTTCACTTTGCATATGTAAGGATTTGGACACAAGACCAAAGGGTAAGCTAAAACCTTACCACTAAACCAACAAACTCATTCTTGATATCAATTGAGCAAAAATAACATATAAGTTGGGTCTTCAATGTCAGAGGTTGAAACAAAAATTTACAGAAAGGGATTTGAACATAAGACCTCTCACATACAAACACAACTTTTAACCACTAAACCAAAACAAATTACTTGACATAATTTTCACAACCTTGATTCAAAACAGGACGTGACCACTCTTGGTTTCACTAACTCAATTTCTTCTAACCCGATTTTTGGGATGTGACATGTATGACCATTTGTTCTTATTGAACATTCAATCTTTAGGTCAAGACAAAATTTAATTTTTAGATATACTTTCATTATAAAGTTTATCTATTGAATAATTATTGCTTTTAAAAATTCTTCAGGAATTCCAAAGATATTTGATACATTAATATCAACAATGATGATAATAGCCTATATATAAATATATTAATTAATAAAAACTCTTGAACAAAATCATATTCACATTTAATGATATTCTCCTGAAACTCGAGTTTTATGCTTCAAGCATCAATATTATCAAATAATTTATATTAGATGAATACAAATTCACTAGACATGAATAAATAACTTTATTTGATGTTTGCATCCACTAGAAATTAATCATTTTTCATAACCAACAACCAAGTGTCTTGTGGATGTTCTTGTTACAAGTCAATTCTATATATTATGACTTGTATTTTTTTTCGCTATTATGCTAACATGTACTCCCCTTAACTTTACACCTTTCGGGTGTTTGGACTTCTTGTCCGAGATAAATTTCATAAGTTAAAATAGAAGCATTTATTTATTTTGATGATTTATTCTCATCTCAATGCTTTCAAGTATATTTTCATTCAAAATCCTCACTTTTCCATAATATTTCCTTTTGTCAGCTCTATCATCTTTCCTTATGACATAATTAATTGAGATATCTCATTATATTCATTATTTCAAGTACTTGAATCATTTTTGAGGTTCTGTCAAAAGTCATGCCTTGGGTCTCTTCATGAGTACCCGCCTCATTTAGCATGTTACCATCTTCATTTCTTTCTCCTTTCTTTCAAGAAATTTTCATTTTATGGAGCATGCCCAAGACTTATTTTTATCACACTGTCCTTCTAGGACATATACTTATATGGAGCATGCCCAAGATTTATTTTTATCACATTGTCCTTCTAAGACATATACTTTTTTGGAGCATTTTAGTTGGTATATGTATCAATTAGTATATGCAATCTCTAAATGTGATCATTAAACATGTCTGACAAATAATTTTATCCTTCAAGCTTTGTGCATATAATATTAGTGAGGATCACAAAAAAAAATGATGACATAAATATTTAACCAATACGTCTCCCTTAATGTTGAGAAAATTTGCAGCATGACAATACTTTTAAAATCTAATGAAAGTTCTAAAATTTCTCAACCTCATACTTGGTGATCCATCTTAATGCATTATGGTGAAATATGAAATAGATATTATACATCTAGATAATCTTAGATGGAATCTATTAGCTTATAAATGAAAGTCAATTCTCATGAGAAAATATTTCTTACATATTGGTTTGATGCAAATAAAATTACATGTTTATTGTAAAAAAATTCTTATATTAATGGTTAAGCAATTAACTGGAGGCATAATTTTGCTGAACATTAAGTATAACATATATAGGCAATAAACAACTTAATATTATCCTAGCTAAAACTACGAAAATCAAGCTTGAGATATAATGCACCAGCGTTGTTAGCACAAATTGCATACTATAGAAATTGTGCACGACCAAATTATTTTAAGAAATAATATCGCAAACTTCGGGTTGCACACATGTGATACATGAACTCATTTATTATTTGGTTATCATCTAAAAATGCAACTGACCTCTAACTTTAGTTGGTGTTAGTTCAATATTTTCTCCAAAGAACAAGTATTGATGACAATTATTAAAATATAACTTCTAATTCTTCAATAAAATAATATAAATTTTCATCAAATTATTTTGCATCATCATTGACTCAGGATGGTCTAACCAGTCATACCAACACTAAGAACTTCTTTACACTATCTCATATGTCAATCATATACGATAATGTATTCCTTCGGTGAGTATTTATAATACATAAACACGAGTATCTCATGTCATTTCTATTTTCTATTCATGGTTTTAATGTAAAACACATAAAGATTTCCTTCAACATATATCTTCTTGATTTGAAAAATAATATTATGTTTTACAAAATTTTGCATCACAAAGAGGTAAAATATTAGCTCTTAAAAAGCTTTTACAGTTTGATGCAATATTAGCTTTTCAGAGCATGTAATCATTTTATTATATAACCTTAATGAAGGCTTAATTTATTATAAATGATATACACTTTTGCACTTCTTTTCAATATGAATGATAAAATTTCGATCTTCAAAACCTTTATTTATTCATATAAAATAAAATGAATAGGTATAAATAAAACATATATTAAACATAATAAATAATAAATTCATGTTACTAATAAATCATTATTGTTAGATAATATATATATTTTATATACCATAATACAATAAAATGCAAAATATTATAAGGCTAGATTAAAATAACTTTGTAGCTATAAAGGTTTAAACATAAAAATTTTATAATCTCCACCTCAATTATGAAACTATTCAGATAGGGTGAATATCCCAAAGTTCATGACAAGTAAATATTTTGTCTCATTCCACAATAATCATATACCTTAATCAATTTTATTAAAATGAACCAATAAAAATAAAATAAAAACATTTGTCCGTATGTAAAAATCCTAATAACTAAATACGTGTGAAGAGATTTAAAAATTCATAGAATTATGAATAAATAATTATATAAATTAAACTTCTTAATAGAAATCAAATCAAATTTCAAAAGAAGTTGATTAGACTAATTTAGGTTAGTATGAATAAGAAGCGGTGATTATAAGCATCCTTTGTAATGAAGAGAAGAAGATCAACTCCAAACAAATATCAAGTAGCCATTGATTTTAATGATTCTTAAACCAAACAATTAAATTTCAATGTTTGGATCCCAACAAAATTTTGACATAAACTAAGAACATATTAATCATCCTTGTATGCATGGTCATCTTTAGTATCATAGTAAAAGTTTTCATCTTTTGCCAAAAATTATCCTCCATTTCATCATTTTGAGATAACGAAATTTATCTCAATATTGTTTCTTTTTTTAATGGATGCTTAAACATACAACAAGTATGTGACCAATTCATTTTCATACCATATTGGTAGCATGAATTTTCAATAACCTTCAATATTTTATCCACCACTTCCTTATTTTTCTACTTATTATTCTTTTTCTAGTGGTTAAAAGTACCACTATTATAACTACCATGATAACAATTATTAGTACGTCTCCAACCACCGTTGAATATTTTCAAATATTTATAGTATCCCAATAACTATAAATGAATGGGTGTAATTAATCAAAAGATAAATCTTTTGGTCATTGGTCAAAAGTTATATGATTTGATTTAAAAAGAATTATAACTATTCAAAAATATTATTTGAATAGTTACAAAATAAAATGAATAATTATTATTATTTATTTATTCATAAAGACACTTATTGAAAGATGTCTCTATGAAGAGATATGAAAATTCCTATGCATTTTAAATCGTCACACTCAGTAAGTTAGAGTGCAACATTTTAAATCCTCAAAATTAAATTTATCTCTTGACTTTTAAAACCTATGCATTTTGAGAAGGATATCCGATTATTTGGGTTAAATGGGAAAATCAAGACCCAGGAAGGGCGAATATCTAACAAGGCCCCTTTTCATTTGTGTCTTCATATATGTCATTGGTGTGAACACTTGCCAACATTGTGCGTATGTTTTCCTCCTCTTTAATTTCCTCACAAAGTTTCATCCCCTTGTCGTCCATAATGTCCTGAACCAAGGCTTTGAATTCCACACTCTCTTGGGTCTCGGACCCCCTCTCGTGATGGAAATCACCATGGCTTCCACCTGAATCAGAAACAACTAATCCTCTTCCTGCTCTCGCGTCTACCCCATTATCAGTATGATTGGGTAGTGGATTTTCTGCACTAGACGAGTCGTCAAATCTGACAACACCCATGTTAAAGACTTTTTCAACCAGTTTCTTGAAGGCAATGCAATTCTCTATTGAATGCCCTGTAATTCCCGCATGGTAGTCGCATTGTACGTTCGTGTCATACCATTTGGGATACGGAGGCTGTATGGGTTTTAAATAGAAGGGGGACACCACCAGTGCATCAAATAAGCTTCGGTATAACTCACTATATGACATCGGAATTGGTATGAACTGGAGCTTCTCAGTACCTGGTTTCACTCCAGATTCTTGCTTTAAAGGGCTCTGATGGCCGGTGGTTTCCGTCTTTGGTCGACCCGCAGTGATTGGTTTTGAGTGGCCCTTGTTATACCTGCCTGCATTATCCCATTTATTCCCCTTCTTCCTCGGGGCCTTTGTAGTACCTAGGTACTCCACCCTCGCCTGCTTTGTTTCAGTTGGGTTATCAAGAGCAACAGGAAAATTGTTCCTCAAATTGGACCTTGGGTCTGTCAAGCAACCCACTGGTGTTGCTGTACCAGTCTGATGCTATTGTGATCTGATAGTAAAGAGTGCCCCTTGTGGACACCCATCTGGCTGAACTTGGACACTTGTCGGAGTATAATCTAGGGAATGGGCAAGATCCTCATTATCAACCCCAAAGAGGACCACCAGGTCTTTCTTTTTTTCTAACTCTCCAGCTAGCAATCGGTTGAACTGGCTCATCATGGTTCTCCATAATTCTAACATCTGATCTCTCATCTCCTGTTGAAATTCAGTCAATTGCTCCTGCATCTGTATCTGCATTCGCTCTAATTTTTCCAACCTTCGTTCCATTTCTATAGTCTTTGCTTGGATACCGTAAGGGTGTTAAGTTGACTAGCTGAAATAAACTTACTCAATTAGACTCTTTTAATGGATTTTAATGCATGTAATGTCATGTAATGCAAATGCATGAAATGAATGCCTAAAGAGACATTGATTCTGATTTAATTACATTTAGAAAACTTCACTAGAAGGCAAATTCCTTTACATAAAGCAGAGGCATGTACGACTTCGCCCTTATCTTCCAAGAGACAATATCAATCTTTTTCTTCATCCGCACGTTTGAGGTAATCTCGCCAATAGATGCCATTGCTAGCTCCTTTCTTGATCTTGGTCGCGATCCATCATCTGCCCATCTTTATAAGGCTCGTCAGCTTCTTTAAGGGGTTGGAACTTCGAAGGCTCTTAGACGATCGCCTTGAATCCTAAGGCCACGAAGCAAGGTCACGAACTCTTCCATCACTCTTCTTGTGTTTCCTAGAATATATTCAGGCAACCGTATTGTTTTCCACTTTATCAAGGAACCCGTATTCCATGACAAGCTTTCTAAGTTAGTAATCAAACTTGAATCAATATCCCCTTCCTAATATGCAAATGCAATGCAATCTCAATCAAAACACGACAAGAGGGGTTAGTAGAAAACATAAGCAAGCAAGGAAAACAGAAGTACTTAGTCGGGTAACCACTAGGGATTTGGAGGGGCTCTACCTAGGATGGGTTCCTAAGGCCTTTTACATGCGGTTTGGCTCTAAAGTCAATGTACCCAAACCAGCAGATTCCTCGATCTTCATCCATTATAGGCTCATACAGACTGAGTTCGGTTCAGGGGAATACATTTCCCTATGGCTACACGGAGATGAAAATCTCATGAAGACATAAGTACAGATGTATCTCGAAAGTGATCCACTATCCTGCACGGAGGTGAAAACCTCACGAAGGAGTAGCTTCTCACTCCCACTTAAAAGGGTAAGACTAAAAAGTCTTTATGCAATATGATGCCAAGGTATAAAACTCAATTTACAATAATCATACAAACAAATGCCAAGAGAGGATCATAATTTTTCAAATCAACTTTTCAATTTTCAATAATAAGAAAGAAAACAATCAATTTTACGGCTTGACTCTCTAAAGGTCCCCAGTGGAGTCGCCAAGCTGTCGAAACCATTTTTTTGAAAAACAAAAAAAAATTAGTTGTTGACTTAAAAATGAAAATTGGGAGTTGCCACTGATGTTTTATTAAGGTGTGACCGGTTCACCATTAAAATGATTTTTGGTCTGCGAATTTTGAGAAAAACAGGTTCGGGAGTCGGTTACGCACGAGGAAGGGTTAGCACCCTCGTAACGCCTAAAATTGGTACCGAATCGATTGTTTAATGTCTTAATGTCAAAATTTTGAAAAGATATTAAAATACGATCCTTTTATTTTGAATAAAATGAATTAGACGATGAGATTCACTTATTTCAAAGAAATAAATTGTCACACTCAGTAAGTTAGAGTGCAACATTTTAAATCCTCAAAATTAAATTTATCTTCTGACTTTTAAAACCTATGCATTTTGAGAAGGATATCTGATTATTTGGGTTAAATGGGAAAATCCAGACCCAGTAAGTTAGGGCTCGATTTCACAAAATTCCTAAATATCGAATATTGCCTTTATTTTTATTTGTTAGAAAAATCCTCGTCTCGAGAAAACAATACGTCATATTCAATGCGTTAGGACACAACGCGTCAAATTCCCGAGAATGAGCTTTTATTTATGTCTTAATTAAAATGGACATTTGGTTTTTAGATCCCGAGGAAGATTGGAATCCAGTAAGTTAGGACACAATCTTTTCGAGGATCACAAATCCCGAGTGTCGCATTATTTTGAAAGACTTTTGTATAAAATGGTTTTGATATTTGAATAATATGAAATGTCACCTTTTAAGCAAATAAAATGTGATAGAATGATGATATACCACGTGAAATGATAGTTCGTAAGCCAAAACGTACACTAATGTATGCAGAATAATCAAGTAAATAAGCAATACAATACATAGGAGCAATAATTTCGTATCTCACATTGTGCAAATACTAACATCCATGTTTGAAAACCTAATAACAAATAATTAAGGAAACACCAAACAACTTGGCACAAATAAAATGCGCCAAAAAAAAGGTAATATAAGAAAAAGAGATTTGAATGCATATACACAAAATCACATGAATGAAATTTTAAAAGGAAATAATTAATGCAAAAACTTGACAACGTTTAAGAATAGGATTAAAATGAATATTACATGAAATATTACTACATAAGTGAACTTTAAAGTAAGTATTAAAAAGAAATCAAAATAAGTAAAACTTAAAATAACATACTTGTATTAGTCAAAATAGGCAACATATATGAAATGAAAACTCAATGTAAATAATATTATAGTATATATGAAAAGTTGAGATAGCAAAATAAAATAGAATATTAAAAGAAATGAAGTGTATACATGTATATAATAGGTAAAAAAATGATTCAAAACCAATAGTAATATATACGTATATGTATAAATTAATACTATATTATATAAAATGTTTTCCTAAAAATATGGTGGCAAATCAAAAGTGAATAAGAAAATATATTATAGAATAAATAAAGAAAATAAATCAAGCAAGCATATAAATATATCAAGTTTACAAAAGATAAAATAAAATAAATTCAAACAATATCCATGATAGTAGATTATAAAAAGGTAATAACATATAAAACTTTAAAAACTTAAAACAATAATACATATAGAACAAAATAATGTATATATATATAATAGGTGAATAATATAATAGTAATAGTAAAAATACGATAATAATGAAAGTGGTAGTAATAATGATAATGATAATAATAACTAAACTAATTAATAAAAATACAATATATAAAAAAAACCCAAAAAGGATTAAATTGTAACTAGAACGAAATTAATCGAGAAATTACATAAATAAAACAAAATAAGGTCCAATGTGCAATACGCAAATAACATGGAGGACTAATCAGAAATATTCCCTGCCCTCTCCAAATGCAGCGTTACATTGGATTAAAATGAAACAAAAATGAAGTAAAAGATTAAATTTAAAAATAGATAAAAGAACTGGATTGAAGCACGCTTGAAAAGTAGAGGGACTATGGTTGTAAATAACCCATTAACCAAAACACGCGGATCCCCCATGGAGCGGGTCGGGTCACGCACGGATCTGGGTCAATACGGCACCGTTTTGGAGCCACTGATCAGACTCCTAACGGCGTCGTTTCGAACATCACGTAAGGGCCAAAAATAAAACCCTAAAATGATAGCCACAGCTTCATTCCTCAAAACGAAAAGAAAGAAAAAAATAAATAAATAAAAGGAAAATAAAATTAAAAAAAACAAGAACCCAAATGCTCTCCTTTGTGCGCCGCTCTGCGTTCTGAGAGCATTCGAACGGCCTTCGATCCCAGCCCCTCTTCCGATGACGACGGAGAGGACCAGGACCGCGCCACCAGGTAGCCCTCCTCTCACCTCTCTTTCTCTTTTATTACTTATATATATACATATCAAAACGAAGAACAGATTGAAGAGAAAAAAACTTTGAAATCACCTTTTAGAACCTTTTTTATTGCTTTTCTTTCAAGGATTTCATAAAATATTCATAGGTCTCCCCCTTTTCAGATTTTTTAAAATCGGCCCTTATGGCCGAAAATGAAAAAAGAAAATAAAACAAAAAAATCAAAAGAAATCCGTCCTTTCTTCATTTGCTGTCGATTTCTGCTCTTTTTGTTTGTTTGTTGCGCAGGTACGGTGTACGAGATCGGGGACATGGCACATACAGAGGTGTTGGCGTGGCGCGCGTGGAGAGGAAGGCCGAAGGCGGTGCGTTGCTAAGTTGCTATGGCGGCAGCTTAGTTTCCATAAACCCTAGGGCTTTTGTTTGTGATTTTTGGTGTTGGGCCATTTGGGCTGAGGCTGATTGGGCTAGGGGTATTTGGTCTAGTGTCTCTGCTGGTTTAGGCTAGTTGGGCTAGGGTGTTGGGCTTAGGCTGATTGGGCTAATTGGGTTTTTTTAAAAATATTGGGGGTTTTTTTTTGTAATTGGGCTAATTGGGTTTTTGTAATTGGGTTTGCCTGGGCCCAGGCAAAAATTGGGCTCTACACACGCCTTGGAGCCTGTCCTATTTCTTCTTTTTCTATTCGAGTTTCGATCGTGTGTTCGAGATTTTCCTTACCAGAGTTTTGAACTAACAATTTTAAGGTTATATTTCATGATGACAACCACAACACATGAAAGTGGAACACTAAGGGAGTTGGCTTCCAACTTTGTTAAACTTGATCAGTTTGATGGTGGCAATTTTCGACGATGGCAGAAAAAGATGCACTTCTTATTATCAACTTTGAAGATTGCTTATGTTTTGGATACTCCAAGACCTGAAGAGAATGAAAACGAATCTGTTGCTACAACCCGAGAAAGATAAAAATGGGACAGTGCTGACTACATGTGTACGGGCATATATGGAATGGTTTATCTGATGGTTTGTTCAACACCTACCAAAATGAGGTCACCGCTAAAGAATTATGGGACAAATTGGAGGCAAGATACATGACCTAAGATGTTACAAGTAAGAAATTTCTTGTCAGTCGTTTCAATAATTATCAAATGGTTGATGGTCGTTCTATTATGGAACAATTTCGTGATATTGAAAAGATGCTGAATCAATTTAAGCAATATGATATAAAAATGGATGAAATGATTGTGGTATCCTCCACAATAGAGAAACTTCCTCCATCTTGGAAAGACTTTAAAAGAAGTCTAAAACATAAGAAAGAGGAAATATGTCTTGAGGCTTTGGCAAATCATCTTCGTATTGAATAAGAGTATCGAAAACAAGATCAGAACCTAAATTCTGAAAATGCCAAAGTACATGTTACGGAGGAAGTACAGACTACTAAACCATTCAAGAGAAAGTTCAATCAGACTGATAGAGCACCTAAGTTCAAAAAGAAACAAAAGGGCTCATGCTATCATTGTGGAAAGCCGGGACATTTCAAGAATGAATGTCGATTTTTAAAGAAGAAATCATCTTCTAAGGCTGATAATAACGAAAAGTTCATTGCAATGATATCTGAAATTAATATGGCACAAGATGATAATACATGGTGGATTGATACCGGAGCAACCAAACATGTGTGCAAAGACAAAAGCATGTTCACAAAGTTCACACAATGTGAAAATGACAATGTCTTACACATAGGAAATTCTTCCACCGCAGCAATCAAAGGCAAAGGGTCTGTTGAACTACAATTCACTTCTGGAAAGATTTTAACCTTAAATGATGTATATTATGTACCAGAAGTTAGGAAGAATTTAGTGTCTGGAAGTCTGTTGAATAAGTTTGGTTTCAAACTTGTTTTTGAGGTAGATAAGTTTATTTTGTCTAAGGGAGGAATTTTTGTAGGGAAAGGGTATGTGTATGAGAGCATGTTCAAACTCAATATTATTAATAAGAATAAAAATACTATTTCTGCTTATATGGTTGAATCTTTTTGTTTGTGGCATTATAGATTAGGTCATTTGAATTATAGAAAATTGAATGACATGTATAAATTAGATTTAATTCCTATTTTAATAATAATATTGAAAAATGCAATACATGTATGTTGACTAAAATTACAAGAAACCCTTCCCTAAGGTTAAAAGGAAAAAAATTGCTTGATTTGATACATAGTGATTTATGTGACATGCATAATACTCCTACATTAGGTGGAAAGAAATATTTTGTTACTTTTATTGATGATTGTTCTAGATATTGTTATGTATATTTATTGCATTCAAAAGATGAAGCGTTTGATAAATTTAAAGTTTATAAATCTGAAGTTGAACTTTAGTGTGAATCATTTATCAAGTGCTTAAGATCGGATAAAGGAGGAGAATATTATAATCCAAGTTATTTTGAACTCACTGGAATTGTCCATCAAGTTTCAGCCCCTTACACACCACAACAAAATGGTGTAGCTGAAAGAAAAAATAGAGTCTTGACTGAAATGGTAAATTCAATGTTATCATATTCAGGTCTTGGACAAGGTTTTTGGGAGAAGTGTTTCTAACAGCTTGTCATATATTGAATAGAGTTCCTAATAAGGAAACTAAAATAACCCCCTATGAACAATGGAAGGAAAGGAAACCAAACCTTAATTATTTGAAGGTTTGGGGTTGTAGAGCTATTGTAAAAGTTCCAACACCTAAACGTAAAAAGTTAGGCGAAAGAGGAATTGAATGCATATTTATAGGTTATGCACATAATAGCAATGCATGTAGGCTCATGGTAATTGAACCAAATGATTCAATTTCAATTAATACTGTTATTGAATCAAGAGATGCTATTTTTTGATGAAAATAGATTTAATTCTATATCAAGACAATTACAACCACAACAATTGATTCGTTCTTCAAATGAGAATGAGATTTCATTGAAACAAATTGATAGTAATGATGAGTCTTGTCAAGAATTAAGAAGAAGTAAGAGGATTAAAAAGGTCAAAGATTTTAGACTAGATTTCATTATTTTTCTTGTAGAAGGAAAAGGTGAAAGTATATGCAATAAGATACCTTATTGTTATAATACTGAATCTGATCTTATTACATTTGAAGAGGCAGTGAAATCTCAAGACTCTACTTTTTGGAAAGAAACAATAAATGATGAGATGGATTTAATAATGGGAAATCAAACTTGGATCTTAGTTGATCTTCCACCAGGTTCCAAACCAATAGGTTGTAAATGGATCTTCAAAAAGAAAATGAAGGTCGATGGAACCATTGATAAATTTAAAGCAAGGTTGGTAGCAAAAGGTTTTACACAAAGACAAGGTATTGATTACTTTGATACCTATGCTCCAGTAGCAAGAATTACTACAATTAGACTCTTAATATCACTTACCTCTATATATAATTTGGTTTTTCACCAAATGGATGTTAAAACTGCATTTTTAAATGGTGAATTGGAAGAGGAAGTGTACATGGAGCAACCGGAAGGATTTGTTGTTCCAGGACAAGAGCATAAGGTATGTAAGCTTGTTAAATCTTTATATGGGCTTAAACAAGCACCAAAACAATGGCACCAAAAGTTTGACAAGGTTGTTTTAGCTAATGACTATAAAATAAATGAATCCGATAAGTGTATATATAGCAAATTCAAAAATGGAAAAGGTGTCATAATTTGCTTATATGTAGATGACATGCTCATTTTTGGCACAGATTTGGAACAAATAGAAAACACAAAGAAATTCTTGTCAAAAAAATTTGCTATGAAGGATATTGGTGTAGCAGATGTTATTCTTGGGATTAAAATAACCCGAGATGAAAGCATTATAGCTTTATCACAGTCACATTACATTGAAAATGTGCTTAAAAATTTTGATCTTTTCCACTGTATACCAGCATCTACACCCATGGATCCTCAATTAAAATTAGTATCTAATGCTGATAGGAAAATTGATCAATTGAAATATACAAGTCTAATTGGTTGTCTTATGTATATAATGACTTGTACAAGACCAGATATTGCATAGGCTGTTGGAAAATTGAGTAGGTACACAAGTAATCCAAGTAGTTTGCATTGGCAAGCTTTGAATAGAGTACTTAGGTACTTAAAGAAAACTATTAACTATGGATTATGTTATAATGGATATCCTCCAGTTTTAGAAGGGTAATTGGATGCTAGTTGGATTACAAGTTTGGAAGATCATGCATCTACTAGTGGATGGATCTTTATTTTTGGTGGAGGAGTCATTTCTTGGGGTTCCAAGAAACAAACATGTATAACTGATTCCACCATGGCAGCAGAATTTATTGCATTAGCGGCTGCATCTAAAGAAGCAGAATGGTTAAGAAATTTGCTTTATGATGTACCTTTATGGCCTAAGCCAATTTCACCTATTTCTATCTGTTGTGATAGTGAGGCTACTCTAGCAAAGGCATATAGCCAAGTATATAATGGAAAGTGTAGACACATTGGATTAAGACATAGTTATGTTTGACAATTAATCTCTAATGGAGTGATCACTATTAATTATATGAGGTCAAGTGAAAATTTGGCAGATCCTTTGACAAAAAGTCTTGCTAGAGATGCAGTAAAAAGGACCTCAAAAGGGATGGGACTCAAGCCTATTAATTAGAGTCACCCATGATGGAAACTCGACTCAACGCTTGGTATAACGTCAAGTCTTGAGTTCAATGAGACAAAGTACATCATTAGTATGTGACTATTAGCACTATAAATAAATCCATACTAAGATTAAAGTGCTAGGTACCCGTAATGATAAGGGAAGGATGAGTAATGTACTCTTAATGGACCCATAACATAAATATGTTAGAGTGTTATAATTACGGGAACACTTTTGATGGGATCCACCTATGTGAGTGGAAGTGTGGCCGCTTCTAGGAGCTTAAGAGCTTGGCTCTGACAGCACTCATGAAAAAGGGACATAGACACATAGCCATAATAGTGTCCCAGATACTATGCATTGACTGATGTTGAAATCATTGTGTGAGATGTGTTCAGTTAATCAAATGGAATAATTGGTTCAAAGCTTAGTCTACCATGCAATTTCGATTAACTTTAACATGTTTTCACTAAGTGAAGGTTCAATCGTAAGACACCTTTATTTATGCAAATTGATTTCCAAGAATATCAAAATCTAAATATGTTGAAAATGGGGGAAGATTGTTGGAATATTTTCAAATATTTATAGTATCCCAATAACTATAAATGAATGGGTGTAATTAATCAAAAGATAAATCTTTTGGTCATTGGTCAAAAGTTATATCATTTGATTTAAAAAAAAAAATTATAACTATTCAAAAATATTATTTGAATAGTTACAAAATTAAATGAATAATTATTATTATTTATTTATTCATAAAAACACCTATTGAAAGATGTCTCAATGAAGAGACATGAAAATTCTTATAAATAGGAATGAGATTTCATTTGCAAATCATATCAACACATTCTAATATTGTTTCTTTCATTCCTTCATTTTCTAATATTATTAGATTATTCTATAAAGTATTACTGCAAAAATCCTTTGTAGAAATTGAGTTTTTTGTTATACATTGCTCAGTGTATAGTGGACTATTCTCGTCAGTGCAAAACGCAAATAGTCATTGGCTTCATTGTATCCTCAAGGTTAATTTTCTTGAAACTCATTTGCACACCGAAGGTAGGTGGGGGTGAATATAACCTTAAAGATAGTGGCTTGATACACGCCTTGGAGCCTGTCCTATTTCTTTTTTTTCTGTTCGAGTTTCGATCGCGTGTTCGAGATTTTCCTTACCGGAGTTTTGAACTAACAACCACATCCTCAATTACAACGACAACCACGATCTCTATACTTTGATTTTTCATAATTGTTATGTATTGTTACACTTACTTCAGAGAATGAAGCCTTTTTCACTAAAAGGCATGAAATCGTTTCAAAATACTTTTTAAATCCTTTTTCACAATATTACTGCTACAGGAACACATAATATATTTCAATCATAACAAGCTTTAGAGAGTATTATTGTTTTCTAATGATCAAATCATTCTTTCAAATCATTACGCAATTCAAGAGTCAAGAGAATTTTTGCAATTAAATATTTCACGCTTTAATCCTTCATGTAGGTGATAATCATTGAACTTCCACAATGGTAACTTTCTCATAATTATTTCTATCAAGTTATATATTCCGAGCTAACAACTAAAGCGAGAAAGCACTATTGTTCATACCTATTTAAACTTAAGTATAGAAATATGATCCTCTAAATATGTTACAACTCAAGAAATAAAAAGGATGCTATTAAAATCTTTTGATAGCTAAGGTCAACCTTACAATTTAATCAACATAACAATAAAATACCCCAAAAAGTTTTATGGAATATTAGCTAGAGACATCACATTATCCTATTTACTATAATCAAGGTTTCCATAGAAAATTTCATTCAAAAGAAACAAATAACCATCGGTTATGTCATATGCATTTGGATATAAATTGATACAAATATATTTAACTTTTTCTAAGTTCTTCATATCGCGTATCCAAATATTGAACATGAGTCTCTAGTGTCAAAAACAATATAATAATCTAATAGACAATGTAGTACATTTGGTAAAGGTCACCAAATAAAATGAAATTTTAATAAATGACTACTATTTTTGATCATATCAATGACATATATTATGAAAGATATACACATTTAAGTAAAAATATTCAAGTTGTTGATACTGCAATCTTATTCAAAGTATTATATCATAAACAAGCATGGTATGGAATATATAAAACATAAATTCATACTTAAATATGATTTAAAAAAATTAGCATCATTTTTAACTTTTTTTCATTAGGAATATTGAAATCTCAAAATCTTTCAAGCACGCATACAAATCATATACTTTTGAGTGTTGCTTCAACGAGAACGTTGTATGTCTAGATTACTCGTTCTACAACGGATTATTGAATACTATTGAGCAAACTCGTGTTGATAATGTGTTATAAAATAATAATAATGCAAAAAACACAAGAATAATAGATGAGAATAAAGAGAGATTTCTATTGCATTTTTCTTCTTTTCCATCATCATTACAAGTAGTATACTCCTCTCTCTCTCTCTATATATATATAGGGAGATTAGACTCCTATTTTCTAATACATAAATAAAAAAGGGATTACAATGAGATAAAATGTGAAGAGTAAAATAAAAGATAAAAAGTTTATTGTAATGAACTAGAGGTGTCCATTGGTCGAGTTGGGTTTGAGTCGGGCCCAACCAAAATTTTAGACTCGTTTGTTAGGCCCTGACTAATTCAAAAAATGGGCCTAAGATTTTGCCCAAGCTTGGCCTGGATAAAAATGATAAAACTCAGGCCTGGCCCAGCCTGCCGGTATTAATTTTTTATATTATTTATTATATAATTTTAAAAATATATATAATACATCAAAAATACTAGAAAAATTAAAATAAATGTTTCCCAACAAATTAAAAATAAATATATGTATACTTAAATAACACTAAGATTGGTGCAATTTAACAAACAAATGCCTCTAAAATAGTAACAAAATTAACAATAAAACAAGAGTTATATAATATCCAAACAATAACAACAAAATAGTACCAACATAATACTAAAATGGTAGAAAAATAGTGAAAAAAAATAACAAGAAAATAAAAAAAGAGGTAAAAAATCAAGGAAAAGCATCAATTTTTTTTGCATATTCGAGTCGAGCCGAACCCGGGCCAAAAAACCTTACCCGAGGCCCAGCCCGTTTTCTAAACATGCCTTATTTTTTGCCCAAACTCATTTTTCAAACCTATATTTTTACCCAAACCCTCTCACTTTTCGGGCGAACCACTCGGCCTGGCCCATGAGCATATCTGTAATGAACATCCACTTAATAGCCTTCATAACAAATATATATTTTATATACTTTTTTATTTTTGAAGTTACACTGAAACCTTAGAAAATCTTTAGATGATGGTGGGTTTTTTACATAAATAATACAAAAAATTAAAATAATACTAAAATAATACAAACATTTTATTATGTACCAAAATTGTACAAACAATAAAAAAAAAAGCTGACGGAAGTGACTACACCCTGGTTGAGGGTCTGCCACAGGCGACACCAAAGGTGCCATTGGCACAGGTGACACCTGTGCCATGTTTTCCCGCCTTTTGGGGACCTTATAATGGTCCCCAATTTCACTTTCACTTCAGCTGCACGAAGGAGAAGAAAGAAAATGAAAGGAGAAGAAGAAGAAGAAGAAGAAGAAGAAGAAGAAGAAGAAGAAGAAAAAGAGAAGAAGAAGAAGAAGAAAAAGAAGAAGAAGGAGAAAGAGAGGGTGGTGCCGGAAAAAGAAAAGAAAAAGAGAGAAAGAGAATAGAGAAAGGAGAAAGAAAGAGAAGAAAAAAAATAGAAAAAGTAAGGTATTTTTTTAAAAAATAATAGATTATCTTGTTATTATGTTTTTTGTATATTTTTATTGTTTTTGTTGTTAGTTTAGTTATTATTGTTAGTTATTAGGATTAATAAAACTCTAATTATTATTTTAGTTAGTATTATTATTGTTAGCTTTTAGGGTTTAGTTATTAATAATTATTGTTACTTAGTATTATTGTTAGTAAAAACTAATATTATTATTATGGTTAGTTATTAAGATTAGTAAAACCCTAATTATTATTTTACTTAGTATGATTGTTAGTTTTACACTATATTATTGTTAGTTATTATTTTAGTAAAACCCTAATTATTATTGTTAGTTAGTATTATTTTTAGTAAAAACTATCATCATCATTATTATTATTATTATTATTATTATTATTATTATTATTATTATTATTATTATTATTATTATTGTGTTAGTTATTAGGATTAGTGGTTAAATGTTGTTCATGTACAAAATGATAACTGAAATAGTATGAGCTTATGAATGAAAAAATTGCATATTGAAACATTAATTTTTTTATTTAAGTAATTTATTTACTGTTCAAAATTGTTTTTTAAAATTTTGTTTATTTTTTAACAGATTGAATATTGAAGATGGATGATAAGTTTTTTGTATGCGTTTATTTCGATGGAATCATCTTGACAACAATTGTTGGATGTATATTTGAATGTCGGCAACAAATAGCAATGAGATTTAATAGAAATGTCTCGTTGGATGATATGAAGGGAAGGATTAATGCAAAAATTTTTAGACGTTGTGGGAGAAGGATATCAAAAATTTTCTACAAGTTTCCAGTTTCGACAGATCCGATCAAATTCACCGAAATGGAACTTGTAGACGACGAAGACGTGGAGACAATAATCGCTCTTTACTGTGGGAAAGGGAGTGACAAAAATGCACCGATTCACTTATTTGCTGAGTTAACCAGTATGGAGCAAAATGAAGATGTCAATGCATATGGTGAAGAACATGGAACTCAAGAACCATGCATGGTGGCTCCAATATCGTACGTTGATAGTGAATCGACTATAGGTGGGATCGGTATCGATCTCAATATTACACCCGATATTGATGTGGTTGGTGATGATGGATACGATGGTAGCGATCATTGTGATCAAGAGGTCGATAGTGACAGTGATCCCGATGTGGACGATGTACCTGATGATATTGATGATGAAGATATGAATAACGTTGGAAACATTAACGCGTCTTCAGTCGGGAACCAGATGCGATGTATTGTGATACACAATAATCCTGGGCCACACATGTTGCTCATAAACCCCGACGTAGTGCATGTAGCTAAGTTCCCAGAGTACCCTAAAATACTTCCTGCTCATCGGCTGGCCGTAAGTTCCGATCATGAGGAGTTATTCGTAGGCCAGAGATTCGAAAGTAAAGAAGAGTACGTATTTGCTATTAAGCGGTATAGCACGAACATATCAGTGGATTATAAAGTCATAGTGTCTAAACCGACAGTATATATTGGGGAGTGTTGGAAGGCAATGGAAGACTACAATTGGCAGGTACGAGCTGCATTCATTCAAAATTCGTAGATGTGGGAGATAGGAAAATTTGTTGGGTCTTATACATGCACATCAACACGTATGACAGAAGATCATCGAAAACTTGATTCTAAAACTATCTATAAGTGTATCATGCTAATGGTGAAGGACATGCCGACCATTAAAGTTTCGGTACTGATTGCCGAAATGCAAGCACGATTCCAATATCGAGTATCATATCGAAAGGTGTGGATAGCTAAACAAATGGCAATGGAGCAATTGTATGGGGATTATGATTCGTCGTATAACGAGCTACAAGGATGGATAGCTACTATGTGGGAGTACGTACCGGGGACTGTGATTGAGTTACAGACAAGACCTTATTACGACCCGGATGACCAATTACAGCCGAGGAAAAGAATTTTCAATCAGATGTTCTGGACGTTTGATCCATGTGTACGGGCATTTCTCTACTGCAAGCCGTTTGTGCAGGTGGATGGGACCTGGCTATATGGAAAATATACACAGATCCTACTTCTTGCGGTTGCTCAAGACAGCAATAGAAACGTGCTCCCGATAGCATTTGCCATCGTAGATAAGGAGAACTTAGAATCTTGGGAATTCTTCCTTACCAACTTGCGGAGGTATGTTATTAGCAACGATAATATTTGCATCATCTCTGATAGAGGGAAAGGTTTAATTGCAGCAATTAGGCGTTCCGGTGTGCCATGGAGATCCGTTTACTGCATTCGTCACATTGCGGCTAACTTCCATCGAGATTATAAGAATGCAAACTGGAAGAGACAAGTAGTGGCAATAGGTAAATGATAACTTTATCTTTTCAATATAAGTTGTAATGTTTTATGTTATCGAATTACTGGAACTTATCTTTTCTTAATACGTATACAGCGTACGAGTTAGAGCCACATATTTTCCACCAAAGAATGATTCGACTTGAGAGTGACATGGAGGGTCAAATGAACACATCTTTTCGACAGTGGTTGGGTACAACGGAGCCGTGGCAATGGGCTCAAATTTTTGACGAGGGCTTCCGTTATAGTCAAATGACCACAATTAGTGGAGGGGGTCAACGCTGTGTTGTTGAAAACACAACATCTTCTGATTGCATCTGTCTTCTCGGCTACATTCTACACGTTGGCTACCTTGATGCCAAGAATGGGTCAGCAACAAGTCAACCAGATGGAGGCGAGACACGTGTTTGTCGAAGATGTCAGGGATGCAATGGTTGTAAACTGTCGGATGGCAAGGTCGATGAATGTAGAAATATATTCACGACGGCTGGAAACGTTTTGAGTTACGGAGACCATCGATCGTCGACCCGGTATACCACTTAGGTCCTATGGAGTTGATCTCCGAAACAGACGGTGCAAATGTAGGAGATTCGAAACACTTCATTATCCATGTGCGAATGTCGTGGTAGCGTGTGCTAAAGTGAAACTTAATGTTGAACAATTTGTCGATGATGTGTACACGCTCGAGCGCACATTGCGTGTCTGGGAAAATGAGTTTCCCATCCTGCCTGACCTGTCTACGTGGGAGGTGCCTCCGACGACTTTCGAGCTTGTCCCAGACAGAAGGCTACACAGGAATCCAAGATGTCGTCAGCAATCATCCAGAATCCATAATGAAATGGACATTAGGGACATTAATGAAATGCCCGCAGCGAAACTATCATGTTGGACAATCGTCACGATCCGGGTCGGAATTGAGCTTATGCTGTAAAGTTGTTATGTGTAATGTTGTAATGTTGTTGTAACACCCCTTAACCCTAAACCGTCACCGAAACAGGGTTACGGAGCATTACCGAGCACGATAACTCATTTTTCGACATCCGTACTTTTGGGTCGTTACAGTTGTAATGTTGTAATATTGTAATGTGTTTTAATGTTATAATCTCCAAATTAATCTACTTTAAATTATTTTCGTTTATTTCAATATGTCCAATTTCTTGGATGGTTGAGCACAACAAAGTATCTAATTTAGCTATGGTTTAATCCTTGTTTTTGTAAAAAAAAAAAAAGAAACTTTTTGAATCTAGTTTGCTTTTATAGATAATTGATTATAATATTCAAATCTTGATTGGATTTGTAATCTAAAAATTTATCTGAAAATCTATTCAATATTTAAAAGAATATTAAGAAGTTGTCAATTAATGACAAGTTATATCAGGACAGTGTATGACCTCCCGATACTCGGATAAATACTCCATCTACGAAAAAAATTTTAAGTCAATATAGTATCGTTACAATAGTATCATAAATAAATTGTCAATTAATGACAAGTTATATTTTATCACCTGTTAACTAGTGGATATACATATGGTTGGTGACTAACTGATGCTAAGAATGACATCTGATAAAGTGCCCAGGACTGCAACAATGTAAGGCATCCGCTCATGTCTACAACAGTAGGCTTTGTCGTTCGACAAAGCTCCCAATACAACACTGCCAGAACTGCAGAGCCCCAGCTATACAAGCGAACATTACTCAAATCAGCTAATAGAGGTAAGTGCATGATATGAACCTTGTTGTTGTTTGAATCGGGCATCAGTACTCCCCCTATAATATGCATGATGCATGCTCGAGCAGCGCACATCAACTCTCCTTCAGTGGCATTAGCTGATAAGTGTCCAAATTTGCCTTTCAGCCATGTAAATTTCAAGCCCGAAAAATTTGACTCATCATCGTCGGGCGAGTCTCCTAGTAGGCTATGTCATAGTGCAGCCGGCTCAGCAAATGCACTTACTGTAACAACCCTTACCCGAGGCCATTTCCGGAGTTGAGCATGGGGCATTACTTGACTTAACTTATTAGTTCGGGTCATAAAAATTTACTTTTAAAATTTATTTCACTGTTCACCATAATGCTATGCACCTGCGCAGTAGTCACTAATTTAATTATAACTCAAGTTAAAAAACTCAAAATTTAGATCCGTAAATTTTTCCTGAAACTAGACTCATATATTATCTTACCATAAAATTTTCAGAATTTTTGGTTTAGCCAATTAGTACAGTTTATTCATTAAATTCTCCCCTGTTTCACTGCCTAACGATTCTGACCTTTATTCACTAAAAATCAATTTTCTCATCGAATGATATTCATATGGTGTTCTCACTTGTTTCTACAGAAAATAGACTCACTAAGGAATCTAGACATATAAATTATAACTCATAAATATTTTTATACAATTTTTAATGATTTTCTAAAGTCAGAATAGGGGACTCAAAAAACGTAAAGAACATTAAAAACGGGGCTTGGAATCACTTACTATGGAGCTTCGAAGCTTGAAAACCCTAACTATGGCTTCCCCCTTACTAATTTCAGCCAAATGAAGAAGATGAGCACAATTTTTCATCTTTTTTCCTTTTAATTCATTTTAATTACCAAATTATCAAAATGCCCCAAACTTAAAAATTTCCTATTTCACTTATCTAATGTCCATTTTTGTCCATAACTTAACCAATGGTCTAATTACCATATAAAGACCTCCAATTTAAAATTTCATAACAATTGGACACCTCTAACATGTAGAACTCAACTTTTGCACTTTTTACAATTTAGTTCTTTTGACTAAATTGAGTGCCCAAATGTCGAAATTTTTGAACAAAATTTTTACGAAATCATTCCGTGAAATTGTAGGCCATAAAAATATAGTAAAAATAAATTTTTCCTCATCGGATTTGTGGTTCCGAAACCACTGTTCCTACTAGGCCCAAAATCGGGATGTTACACTTACTCCCGTTACGGGACTCCGGTTGATTGGGAGCCCAAGCTGCAGTGCAACATCCTCTAAAGTCACTGTGCACTCCCCACACGGAAAATGAAAAGTGTGGGTCTCCGGGCGCCACCGCTCCACTAGTGCAGATATTAAATCGTATCGCAAGTCGAACGTCCGGATCAATGCTGCTAACCCGAATCCAGCTTGCTCCAAGTAGGGCATCAATCGTTCATCCGGGGGATATCCTATGCCATTCACCCGACCCCTTAATACGCGGTACGAGCCCTGATAGTGTTAAATTAAAAAAATAAATATTAGGATAACATGATTTATTTCTATATATTACGTATATTATTTTTTAATAGAACCCGTGATTAACAAATAATAATATATTACCATATTATTAGCCGCATTAGATATGTGAGAATCGTCATTAATCAATCAAGCCATTGTGATGCCTGCAATTTCAAAAAAAATTATTTTTAATTTCAATGTATTTTTCTTATTTTCGGATTTTATTACTATCAAAAATATATTATTTTCGTATTTTATTATTTTATATTATTTTAGTACATAAAATTTGAAATGTATTAATTTAGTGTGTTTTTATATAAATTTAGTAAAAAACCCTTATTTTGGCCATTTGTTCGCATTTTTCTTATTTTCGGATTTTATTACTTTCAAAAATATACTATTTTCGTATTTTATTATTTTATATTATTTTAGTACATAATGTTTGAAATGTATTATTTTAGTGTGTTTTTTATATAAATTTAGTAAAACCCTTATTTTGGCTTTTTGTTCGGTTTTTCTTATTTTCGAATTTTATTTCTTTCAAAAATATTCTATTTTCGTATTTTATTATTTCATATCATTTTAGTACATAATGTTTGAAATATATTATTTAGTGTCTTTTTATATAAATTTAGTAAAAACCCTTATTTTGGCCCTTTGTTCGTATTTTTTTTTCAGATTTTATTACTTTCGGTAAATATACTATTTTCGTTTTTTTATTTCTTTTCGTATTTTTTTCATAAACATATTTTTCAGTATTTTATTTTAATACTATTTTGTAAAAAATCTCATTACAACATGCTAAATAAATTTCATAAAAAATATACCTAATCAACATAAAACACACTTAACAAATAAATTAAATAAAATAATAAAACATAGAATGTACATAACATAAATAATAAAACATAAATAATAAAATAATAAGACATAGTATGTACATAACATAAATAATTAAACATAGAATGTACATAACATAAATAATTAAACATAGAATGTATGAATGAAAATATAGATAAATATAAACATACCTTAATATCTCTTTTAATCAAATAATACCTTGCAAAAAATAAATTTAAAATTAAATCTCAATTAAATCAAAACCAATCACATTATAATAATAACAACAAAATAAACAAATTTTCTTTATACCATTACTTTATTAAAAAAACTTACCTTTCTTTTTTTTTTCTCTCCCCCTTCTTCTTCTTCTTCTTCTCCTTCTCTTTTTCTTTTTCCTTTTTCTTCCTTCTGCGCCTCCTTCCCCTTCTTCTTCTTCTCTTCTTTTCTTCTTCTCTCATTCTTCTTTCCTGCAACTTCATTTTGCCACTTTGGGGATCATTATAATGGTCCCAAAGACAAAGAATGACAAAAAAATACGGGCTGGGGTGCCGCCTGTGATAGTGGGTATTTGGTGCCACCTCTATCACTGGCACCTTTGATGCCGCCTGTGACAAACCCTCGACCAAAGTCCTGTCACTTCCGTCAACTTTTTTATTACTATTTGTATAATTTTGATACATAATAAAATGGTTGTATTATTTTAACATTATTTTAGTTTTTTTGTATTACTTGGGTAAAAAACCTGACGATGGTATACTCAAATCATAAAGTATGGTCTTCTTCACATAAATCAAAACCAGATTAACGGTGAAGATCCAAATTAAAATTACAAATCAAAATAAATTTATCTATCAATGGACGGCTGTGATGAAAATTAAATATACACCCCCTTCCCCCCCCCCCTCCAGCATAAATTTCCCGCCAAAAGTAACTCTTCCCCTTCTCTCTCTCTATTCTATATATATATAAAAACCATGAAAATCCCTTCCTTCCTCTTTATCTATTTCATTCACTTCGCCTCCTCCCTCCCTTCTATCAGTATCACATTCTCCTACCGACAAGATTTCCACCAACCCATCTCATTCTCCAACACTTCCTTTTCCTCACCATCCCTAACTTTCTCCTCCCTCTCCACTGCGTTCACCGCCACTTTCTTCCTTTCTACCCTCCTCCTAAAATCAGGAACCTTCTCCCTACAACAAAACTTCTCCCCTTTCTAGCTGTCAGTAATCAGGACCCTTCATCTACCTCTTCCGCATCTGGGTATCGTCACAATCCCAATCTCCACCCCTTTCTCTTTCTTCTCCACAATCACCACCGCTTTCCCGCCGGCGACCTCATCATAATACACTTACTACAGTTCTTTCTTGGAGCAAACGAATTCCTCGTTCCTGATCAATCTTTTTCGACTCAACAGCGAAATCCCCTCTCGGGTTTGCTTTATTCCAAGACTAGACGAGAGAAGGGGTGGCACGGGTTTATGTTTATGAGCTAATGGACCATGAGTAAAGAGCGAGGAAATGGGGAATTTGATCAGAGACTATGACTAGGAAATATGGTGTGGAATTCTCTGCTGCTGATGATGATGATGAGATTTCTGGGTGGTTTGGGATTCATTCCTTTGCCTTGCTATGGTTATTCCTTTGGTGATTTTTTTTTTTGTTAATGTCGGTTGTGATTAACAGTTGAACTGTTAAAAGATTCCTGTGTATTTTCTGGGAAAGTTTTATTGTAGAACTTAGCTTAGTTGGTGGGATTGATTTCTAAGCTATTTCTGGGTTTTCTTTGGTGAAGAAAGTAGGGCTAAATATTTTTTAGAAACTTAAAAGTGGTAATGATGTTTGAGTGAAGTTCTTGTTAATGAGACTTTCCAAAGAGATTTTGATTTTGTCCTTTTTGTTAGTGTTTCTTTTGTTTATCATTTCAGCTTTGCTTGTTTTCAACAATGGACCATTTCTTATCTTACTTGCCATGATAATGATGATGTTAATGGTTGAAACAAAAGTTGGAAGAGAAAACAGAGTGGCTGGATATTTTAAACACATTCTCAAATATAGATATAAAGGATATCATCTTTCAAATACATGATAAACATAGAAAAAAAATTATGCTCACATCTAACGCTTGTTGTTGAAGTGGTCTCTATAAAATTTGTAATATAATACTTCAATTTTTATATATTCAAGACAAACTTGGTGAGTGTCTCTGCTTAAAAAGGAAGGCTTGGCATGGTTGGGCTTCATAAAAATGGTTATTGTTTTAGTTGATGCATGGTTCTGTCTGTTATTTTGAAAAGTTAGATAATTTCCAATGTCTGAAAAAGAAGATTGGGTGAAGTAGATACAAATATCCCGAAAGTCTCCAATCGTCCATGTTGTTTAATTGAAAATTTCCAGAAACTGTAAGCAGAAGAAAAAAAAGGAGACGCCAGATCTAACGTCAAAGTGTTGGGGTTTGAGAATTGTAATGCAGAGGTTTTGGAAGCTTAAAAACACGTTTTCCCAAAGATGAGCCCGTTAAAGCATCCAATTGGCTGCTAATGACACTGATTATTTGAGTGCCTTCTTCTTTCATTGCTGTTCTTCGTGTACGAAAGTATTCCCATGTTTCCATTTCCATTTCGCTATCTGCCCTGCATTATTTTCCTGAAAAGCTTAGCTCAATCACTTTTAAGAAGTGACATCACGTGGTTTAGTATTCGAATCTCAACTTCTATAACCCTTTTTCCATATCTCCAAGCAGCAGCCTCTTTTGTACCCGAAAAATCTTGCAAGAGACAACGCAGTAGAAAAGAAAAACTTTCTATATGACTCTCGATGGTTATCATGCAACCACTTATGCACATAAGACCAAAATTTTGAAAAAGAAAAAGTGCAAGTACCAACATTACCTCATAATCAAAGAAGACCAACCATTAAATCCCACAGCCTTGAGCTGTTCAGCAGTAACATTTCGCTGTCTCTCAGGCTTCCTTGATAATAGAATCAAAGACCATCCTCTTGACTTAAGTTTCACATACAATTCCAGTATTCGCCAGTGCTTCAGATTGGCCGCATCTTCGATGGAACCACTTGGTTTGTTAGAGCCATATTGGTTGAACCTGAGCCAAAACATGAGTTTAATCTGGTTTAAGTAATTTATTAACTGGAAAATGAAAAAGTCCCAAGCAACAGAGAAAAAAATAAGGGGAATTACTGTTGCTGGTGCATTGATTGATGGGAGTATGTATGATTTGAAGCAAGGATGTCATCTATGTCCATTAACACAGCATCCAAATGATTGTCCGATGGTGAAATAGTATCGAAGAAGCTCTCAATCATTGAAATCGTGAAATTTAAGTCTCGTTCATATTCTCCCCCTTCGATATAATGAATGGCTAGATTCCAGCAGACTGGAGGAATCTCGGGTTCTTCCAAGCTGTTGAGCTCCCCATGTAAAGCAAAAGCCTTGCAATAATGGTAGCTATCACTTGCTTTCTCAATCTCCACTACTCCCTTGCTCCTACTTTCACAGGATTGCAACATTACTGCTAATGTTACAATTAAAGTTACTAAAAGAACACCAACAATTAGAAGACCAGCAATGAAGATTGTTGCAGCAAAAGATTTCATGTAGAATCCCGAGTCCAACACATATTGGCTTCCACTCTCTGTCAAGAACGACCGAGATTAATACGTATTTGTATCGAACATCAGAAGGTTTAGCAGTAGGAACCATAAAAACGAAATGAGATAAGCAGTCAACCTATAAACAATGTTGCATACAAAATATTTGGATAAATTAACAATCCAGTCATGCCAAATGAATGGATAAAAGCCTCTGAGAAAAGGGTATTGGAATTGAAAGAACTGTTGGGATCTAATAAAGAAGTGCCTTACCAGTATCTTCCCTACTCAAGAGACTCTGAGAGGAGAACTCCCGCTCCATTTGATGGCCATAAGCTGACATTGTGATTCAGTCAAGCCAGATTCATAGCAGGGCTGCAAAATTCTGCAGATCCAGATCCAGATCCCTTCAAAATCATTGAAGGGTCACCTGAAACGACAAATAACAATCAACTGATATAGAAGATTCCCCCCCCCCCCCCCAAAAAACCCCCTTTAACCATATGGTGGCAATCACTGATATGATAAATCAAGACAAAAATCCCAACTTTACAGCTACAACTTACAAGTAGCTTCATGATCTACCATGGTCTGAGCTAGCAGTGGCTCATCTCAAACTTGATTGCCCTCTTGACAAGGAATCAAGTTTCCATTTTTATCAAGAATATCTTTCTAAGGAAGGAAAGGGTCCATAACCATTTTGACTTTCTAGATATAATACTAATAATCATTAAAGTCCAAAATTTGCTGATCAACTCATTGCTTAACAGTAGCAATTTGGTAAATAAAAATAAAAACAACAATTAAGAAAAAGAAATAACTTCATACCCAAATTACCATGAGATAATAACAAAACAGAATTGAATTCTGATGCAATTAATAATGCAAAAACTGAGTTTTTTTTTCCTCATTATCTTAAAGTTAAACAATACAAGGAGAGGCAAAGAGACAAGAGAAGAGAGAGAACCTGAGAGAGGCTTTAGAAGGCTTTTACCTGTAGAGGATAAGAAAATGAAAACCTGACAACAAAAACGACTGTATCTCTTTCGTAGAGAAGCTTCCTTCTTTGTACTGTGTTGATCATTGTTAATGGCTTCTTTCCAAGGACGACGATGACTTTAAACATGACAGATTGTGGAGTGTTTTTACTTTAAAATAGGGGGTAGTTTTGACAAGAAGGAGATTATTCCAGGGTTTTACTTGCATTTTAGTTTAAAAGGAGAGAATTTGATTTAATATAGATAGTATGATAATTCTTGGGCTCCACCATCTCAATCATGCAATGTATTTTTGTGATGTATGCTCCACCAATTATGTTGTTAAAAAAGAATATATTTGATGATGTTTTTGCCAGTCAAAAGATTCTGCCGTGATAAAGTGTACAAGAAACCCTATAGGTACACCTGGTGAAAATCTCTGTACAGACTGGTTCATATCATCGTATTCATGCTAGTTTTTGCTATAATTATATTATCTTTTCACACTATAATTTTTGCTATTATTTTGTTGACATGCGTTATGTCTCACACGTCGCATTCAATACAAAGTCATCATCAGTTAGTGGAGAACGTGACAGCAATTTCAAGTTAATTTTCATTATTAAGATTGCTTACAAAAATCTCAGCTCAGAGTTGCCACCATATGAACATGACATGATAATCACTTCCAGCAGTAGGGATTTGTCTCACCTTGTACCCTTTCTGAATTTGTTTTTTTCAAAGAATAGCTACCACATTTATCATCTTAATACTTAACCAGTCTCATATGGTGCAACAATATGACTAGGTTTCTTGGCTAATTCTTTCAACGACATGTTTCCAAGACCTCAGAACCGTTTATCACGTTCACAGCTGAATCTACAGTCTTGGCTAATTCAACGGCTGCACCCACGTAGGAATGTGGCGTTAACTTCAAAAGATGAGTCTTAGCTTCTTCGGGTAATTCCAAGCCTTCAATAAATTCCCTTATACTTTCTTTGGTAACTGCTCTCCCCCTAGTTAGCTCCTTCAGCTTCTCGTAAGGCTCTGGAACACCATATCTACGCATGACCTACAGATCAAGTTAAAACGAGAAACAAAAAGATGAATCAAAATACCGAATACGATAAATGTATCCATCTAGCCTCTATTACTTTGCGCTTACAAAAAAATTGAAACAAAAAAGGGCATTCGATAAATGAAGATCAGAAGATACATACAGTCTGAATTGGCTCCGCAAGTACCTCCCATGCCTGGTTCAAGTCTTCACTTAACCGAGCTTCATTGACCTGGAATCAAAATGGAGCTTAAGAGAGATGGTAGTATGCAGTAAAACACCCAAAACTACAATTTAGAGAAGGATTAGCAAGGGCTTTTGCATCATAGGTGATATCAAGCGGCTAAATATCACTAGTTGAAGAAAATATACCAACGTGCCTTACCACAAGTCATAGATGTATCATGAAGTCAAAATTTTCACAAAGATTTAAAAATGCCCCAAGTCCCTGTACTCTTTTAGACTTTTTAAAATTTAATACTTTAGCTTTTATTTCCAGGAATTTAGTCCCTCATTTGTCAAATTTGAAAATTAAAATCCAACCGATAATAATATCAATGGATTATCGTTAAATTTGAAAATGTGACATTTGAACATTCAAACTTTTTATTTAAAAGTTAAGTCCAATTGATACTCAAATTTGACATAAGTCAATTAACAGCGTTATCCCTTGGACTTTAATCCCTAAGAACTAAAAGCAGAGGGACTAAATATCGAAGTCCAAGGAGTACAGTGGCAGGGGCATCATTAGACCTTTCACAAACTAATAACCAAATACAGGACTTAATTAACAAGAACCTTTGGCACTAAAATACACTTAAAAGGAGATCAGAACCTTCATGTTATGCAACATACCTGGAGCTTTCCTATTCCTTGCAGCGCACTTTTGTAAGCAAGAAGGGAATGACCAAGTCCTCCCCCCATGTTCCTCAAGACTGTCGAATCAGTCAAATCTCGCTGCAAATTCAACACATAAGAAGATTTATTTTGTTCAAATAGAGTTATATTAGTTATGAACAAACTTCACAAGCATAAAATTAAGGGGATATCCTAAAATAGAAATGTCGTACCTGCCAACGAGAAATAGGCAACTTCATGCTCAGGTAAGTTAGGTCTTCATTAGCCTTACCAAGATTACCTTCACTGTTTTCAAAATCAATAGGGTTTACTTTATGAGGCATTGTTGATGAACCAATCTCACCTGCCTTGGTTATCTGCTCCAAATTTTGACCACGAAAAGACATTAGCTTGGGAAAATAATAATAACAATAATAATAAATTAAAGTCAACATGCTGCATCAAAACAGTCACCTGCTTAAAGTATCCTAAAGATATGTATCCCCATATATCTCTGTCAAAGTCAATCAATATATTATTAAACCGGATAATTGCATAATAAAGTTTTGCCATATAATCGTGGGTCTCAATCTGCAGACAAGCAAAAAAAAAAAAAAACTTTATTCCAGGTCAAGCACATAAACTCATTACATATCATACCCATATGAAGCTAACCAGAAGTGTCAATCCATCAACTGAGATATATATTTTTACAGTATAAGAGGAAGGAGCGCAGGGAACATACCTGAGTAACATAGGGGTTAAACTTTAATCCAAGAGAAGTCACAAACTGTTCTGCGATTTGAGGCCAAATAACAGTAGGATATGCAACAATATGGGCATTGTAGTTTCCAACTGCACCAGCAAATTTTCCCATCATCTCGACTTGAGAAATTTCTTGCCTTTCTCTGCTTAGCCTAACAGCAAAAATGGCCATCTCCTTTCCCAAGGTTGTAGGTGAAGCTGGCTGAAACAAAATAATGATTTAGGTGATCAAGTAATAACAGCTATTCCTAGAGCATGTAACAGTAATAAATTACATGTAATTAAAGAAACAAAAAAAATTAAGCAATCTAGGAATAAAACATGCTCTCTATCACTCTGATCAACCTGAGAATTCAAAGACTAATTTTCCAAGTGGCTTATGACACGCTAAGGGTGAGAAGATTATTTCAAGAAGGAAATTTCTCTTCTACCTGGCCGTGCGTGCGAGAAAGCATAGAAACACTTGCATTAGCCTTAGCCAGCTTACATATTGCCTCAACCAATTTATCCATGGTTGGAAACATGACTTTGGTCATTGCTTCTTTCAACATCAATGCATGGGCAAGGTTGTTTATGTCCTCGGATGTGCAAGCAAAATGGAAAAATTCAAGGACCTGAAACCAGAGAGAGAATATTAATTGATCCAAAAACTCCCAAAACTCGAGTCAAATAGAAAGGATAGTGAATCAATATATAATCGAATAACAAGTCCCAACCTTGGCAATTTCTGGCTGTGATTGGCATTTCTGTTTCAAGAAGTACTCGACTGCTTTTACATCATGGTTAGTTACTCTCTCTATTTTTTTAACTTCCAAGGCATCATCCATGCTAAATCCATCAATGAGTCCTAGCAAATAAGACTGAGCCTCTGCACTAAAGCTTGGAACCTCAATGACTTCAGGAATTTGTGAAAGCATCAGCAACCATTTAATCTGACAGTATTTATAATCAATAAGGGTCCTTCTAGAAAGCAAAAAGAAAAGAAAACTAAGTTCATTGATATCAATTTTAACTACATTACATTTGGAAATCAGTAATTATACTTTATACATCAACCAAAAGTGTGCTCATATAATTTGCATTGAGTGTTGCCCAGATTCTTCATTTTCCTCAAAATACCTGTTTCTAACACATATACTTCTGACATGAATATGACTGTAGAACAATTAAGCATATTCCAATCAAACATATACCATACCTAACACTTAACTTGAGTCCAAGTAACATAGTTTGCATTTCACTAACTCATTTCTAAAGCAGGCAACCTCCAGTCAAGTGGTTACAGGATTTCTGTTACCTTTTGAATCACCACAAGGGGTGTACAAAAATATTCGAAACCGAAAAACCATTTTTTTCGGATTATTCGGTTTTCATGTTCGGTTTAATTGGTTTATTCGGTCAGTTTTCGGTTTGACATTTTAAACCAAATAAACATTACACACCCAAACCCAAATTTAAACTTTAAACCCAAATACCCATTGAATTTTAAAACTCAATACACATTAATATTTAAAACCCAAATTGATAATTTAATGTTTTATGATATTAATTTTATTTTTGAACTAAAAAAAACCAAAAAACCGAACCGAAAATTTTTTACTCGGTTTATTTGGTTTTGTTCTCTATGTCAGTTCGATTTATTCGGTTAGTTCGATTTATTCGGTTTACATAGATAACTCAGTTTATTCAGTTTTTGGTATAGAAAACTGAACCGACCGAATACACACCCCTACTCACCACATTCACACTTTCCAATATTTCTCATCAAATTATCACAGGTAAAGCTAACTGAAGTCATAATTCAACTACGCTAAGCCAAAATTTGTATAATCATTTCAACCTTTTAAGATACATATGAACTTGATTTCGAACAATTTGCAAAATGACAATATACCAAAAGCCCCTAAGACCATATACATATATAAAAAAAAGTAAGGAAAGTAAGGAATTATAAACTTGAAAAACACGGATCGAGTTGCGCCATATAGAATAATGATGTATTTGGCGAATCAAATACCATGGTTTAATAAGGAACCTTTCGGATTTGTTGATAATTTTTTGAAAGATTTCTTCGGAAAGGTTTCATCAACTCCTCATTTATGTCGAGTAGCCCTTGTTGTTGCGAGAATTCTTAATTCATGAGTTGTAGGGAGGGACTTATGATTCCACAAACAGAGACTAATATATACATATATGTACCCCAACTATTTGAAACGAAATTACATTAAAAAATGAATATATTAGAGAATGCAGATTATAAATTTACCTCAACAAGAACCCTAAAGTAAATAAGCCCATATTCACTCATATAGGGAGCCAAGTCTTTCACTTTACCCCAATAACGACCATCCAAAGGTGACAATGCGGTTAATGATGACAATTCGAACTCGCGAGAATCATCTTTAATCGCCTAAAACAAAATAAAGAAATTAGAACCAAAACAAAAAAAAATCTAAACTTCCAAAAAAATAAATAAAAAGAAACGGCACTAAAAATTCAATAGTGGATGTGGGTATTTGTTAAAAGTAAAGTTTAATACCTTAAAAAGTTTTTCTTTTTTTTTTTCAAAACCCAAACAGGAACAGAGCTCCATCATTAAAAGAATCAATATTGCAAAGTGTAAACGAAGATGTAAAGAGTAAAACCTGTTTGAAACCATGAGTTCTGCTAGAAAAAGTTGAGCGAAGATAAAGGGAAGCATTTGAGAATTGATGGTTATGTATGGTATTAGGCAAAGTAGACATGTTTCTTAAAGATTGGAGTTTTCTTCCACGTAAAGGGCTTAAAAAGGGGGATTGAGTTTTGGTTAAAACCCCGGAAGAAACCCTGGCCTCCATGGAAAAAGAGTAGAGCTTTGAACTGTGGAAGTGTAGCTGAAGTCCAGGGCGAAAATGGTGTGTGCTTTGTTGGCTGTATATTTTCACAGTTTTTTCTTTGTTTGTTGTTGCTATTGTTGTGGAGCTATAAACCCTAATCTTAAAAAGACCCAATTAGATTGGATTGCTTTTTCTGGGTTTAAATTTTATGTTTTTACTTAAATTAAAATCCAGCCCAAAGCCCTAAATAGTTAATATTATGGATCAAGGGAAAATTTAAGTCATTAGTAATAAAAAAATATAAGGTTTATAATATATTTATATTTACTTCAATGGTGTTATATGAAAAGTTTTTTAAAGAAATATGGAAAAGTTTAGTTAAGTAAATATTTTATTATATTTAATTTTATTTCCCAAAGTTAAAGTAATGTATGGTTTTGGCATTATATAAAAAGTTAGTATATGTTAGAGATTTTAAAGAGAGTGGGAGAATAATTAATATTTAAAATATATGGAATTTATTTATTTATTTTGATATCTTACCTTCTTAGAAAAAATTGGTTTGGATTATTTTCCTGAAATTGTATAAACTCCCCATAACTGTTCCACTCAATGTGACCTTTTGGAT
Source organism: Gossypium raimondii (assembly GCF_025698545.1). Lineage (NCBI taxonomy): Eukaryota > Viridiplantae > Streptophyta > Magnoliopsida > Malvales > Malvaceae > Gossypium > Gossypium raimondii. The sequence continues at coordinate 39,057,802 of NC_068568.1, read as the reverse complement.
TCCTTTTAATCGAGTAATTATTTATGTACCCTTCCTATAATATTATTTATGTCCTCTTTTCATTATTTAATAATATTTTAGTATATGGTTCAAAAAAAAATACTTTAGTATTTTTTTATGTCATTGATAAATAATTTTGGTATTTTTTTAATTTTGAATATTGAATCCTGAATCCCAAACCTCAAACTTTAAATCTCAAGCCTTAAATCTCAAACACCGAACCCAAACCTCAAATATTGAATCATGAACCTTGAGCCTCGAACACAAACCCCAAACCTTAATCGCAAACCCTAAACTTGAGTTTGGGGTTTAAATTTGAGGATAAAAGTTTGGGGTTTAGGATATAGGGTAAAAAGTTACCAAAATTATGTGTTAATGACATGAAAAAAATTATTGAATTGTCATTAAATAATTAGAAAAGGACCATGGATGATGTGTTGAGAAGGGTTCATAAAATAATTTCTCCTTTTTAACCTCTATTAAGATGTACATGTGTCGTTAAACTAAGCTGCCCATTAGGGGTGTGCAAATTTCGAGTAAAACCGAATTAATTCGGTTAACTGATCGAATTCGGTTAATCGGTCGGTTAACCGAATTAATTCAATCGGGGTTGGTTAACCGAATTAATTCGGTCAGGGTCGGTTAATAATTTTTTGGAAGTTCGGTTAATAGTTAATTCGGTTCGAAATCGGTCGACTAACCGAATTAACCGAATTTAATAAATAATATTATAATATATAAGTATTTGGTCGGTTCGGTTAATTTTTTGGAAATATAAATTAATCGATCGGTTAAGTTGGTTAATTTTTTATATGTTTTATACTTGTTTTAACCAAATATATATATATAAATTTCAGTTAATTCGGTTAATCGACCAAATTAACCGAAAAAGTTAGGTTCGGTTAATTTTTTTTTTAAAAATTTCAGTTCAGTTAATGGTAGTTCGGGTCGGTTAACCAATTGAACACCCCTACTGCCCATTGGCATAAATATAACTATGCCAAGTAAGCTTACTTTCTTTATTTGTAACTTTATATTACTATAGTATATATATATATGATTAGCTTATTACAGAGGGATTCATTTACAATAATGTAAAACTAAAATGGTTTTACATATTCCGTAACTTTTTATACCATTAATATTTTAACAATCCAACTATTAAATTTCATGCTCCATTTATGTAGATCATGCATGTCAAATTTCTCATAAATTAAAATTTTCTAACTATTTGTGTTATATTAAAAAATTCAATTGTTAAACATATATTAATATAGATAATATTTTAGATTGATATTATAAAGATATTGCATCGATTCAATATTTTATATGCATGTCAAGTACAAATATCTTGATAAATTTAACAAATGGAATGCTAAAATGTTAATCATGTAAGAAGTTCTTGAAGGGTGTAAAACAACTTTAGTTTTACATCCATGTAAATGGATCCTCCCGATATTATAATATCTTCATGTAATTTTGATTAAAAATTACACGTGTCAAATTTTCATTAGTTTGGTTTGGCACTTATTAACGATATTAACTCTAGGTACTATGATAATACATAGCTTGATTGTTCAAAAACTACATTACAATTTTTAAAATTAAAGGAACACATTAGATATTTAGTCCAAGTACAGGTACCAAATGTGACATTATCTCCTAATTTAATTTAAGCTCATCTCTCCTTGTTCATTTCTTACTTAATTTTATGTCTACCTAATCACCACATGTCATACAACATAATGGTGTAGAGTTTTTCTTATACAATACATACGTCTACTTATAACTTCTACCCAACCCTCAAATTAGAGGAAAAACATACTTAAGTGCACTCGAACCCACATCTTCTCGATTATTACAATGACAATGGTGCCAACTGAGTTAAGCCTTAATTGGCTAAATGAAGGGTTTATTTTAATTTATTTTTTTATACAACCATAGTTATCCTTGTCCATTTTACGTTTTTAAACTAATCATTTTTTTAGCCAAATTTGTATTAAGGTAAAACTCTCATAATAATGATGACCTTCAGATTCAAATTCAAACCAAATCTCCGCTCCACTTTTTTTTAACCACTTATTGGTTAATGGGGGGATTAACTGGTTATCTACATTATCCTAGTATTAGTAGTATTACTATTACAACAAGAAGCAAAGAGATTTTTGAAAATAATTTCTTCCCTCTCCTTTTGAAGTGTCAATAATGGATAATGATAACACGTACTCTGCACGTGAAACTTTTATTCCTAATGTTGAGGAAATTGGTTAAAAATGCCTTTTGCAATTTGAAAATAGGTAAATAACCTTTTCTTTCTTTTGCATTTAAAATTTATTTTAATTTCCTAGTCGCAAAAAATTAAGGGATGAAGTTGCAAATAATAATATTAGAAACACTTAAAAAATCCATTTATCACCTAATCTCATTTGAATAATCGTATTTCTTCTAATTTCTCCCACTTCCTTCCTAGTTTCTCCCCCTTTCTTATTCCATTTTCTCATTTCCTTCATTAGAAAACATTTTCCAATTTCTTTCTAAGTTTTTTTATTGGGATTTTGTAACACCCCTAACCCGTATCCATTGGCGGAATAGGGTTACAGAGCATTACCGTAAATATGTAACTTAAATCATTCGTCTTCAAACAATTCATATATTATATCATAACTCATTCAAACACATACATATCATCCCATTTTCGAGTCCTAGAGGCCTTAGAAACACTTTAAAAATGATTCGGGACTAATTTGAGAACATTTGAAACAATAAGGAAAAAGTTAGAAAATTTCATACTGCAGGGGTCACACAGCCGTGTGACTTACATGGCTGAGACACACACCAATATCTCAAGTCGTGTGGACATTCGAAGTAGGGACACACGACCGTGTCCTAGGCCGTGTCCGTGCCCGTGTAACTTTCTAACTTAAGTCACACGACTAAGCCACACGCCCGTGTGTGAGGCAGTGTAACTCTCGAAATGGCCTCACACGCCTGTGTACTAGGCTGTGTGCTAGGCCGTGTAACTGCCTGACTTGCCACCCTTTGAAACCTACAAGGGCCACACGACTGAGACACACGCTCGTGTCTTTGGTCGTGTGAATAAGAAAATGGCTAAAATCAAGCCATTTCTTTCACCCTTTACAAGCATAAACTTAGGTACTTTTGCATACATGATAAACTCTTCTAAACATGCTCAAAACCTACATAAAAAGATCCATGACATAGGTTAATAATCCATAGAACCAATATGCCATATAGGCACCTCAAACACATACATAAAACATACCTAAACATGATCACACTTAACCATTCATCAAGTAGTTTATCTTCATACCAAATCATTTCCTAATTAACCACAAATCAAGCATACCAAATTGGTCTTTCAAAACATACTTTTACTTGGCCATATCTATACCAATCCATAAAGCATCAAAGTGCCAAAAGCACACCAATCAATATACCATATTTATAAACCAAACATATCAACTTAATTCATCAACAAAACAAAACAATCCATAAGTGTTTACTTTCATAACATTCTATTTGTATTAAAAGATATCTATTCACAAACTTAGACAAATACCTAATCACCTAGTTTAGTAATTCACCATATTATACCAAAAGATATCTTTAAGTTTAGTAATTCACGTCACAACCCTAAAAAGAAAAAGAACTGCCAACATCGATGGATAGTGTGAGTCATTGATTTGATCCATCCAAAAGTCAGTGATAATGATCTACAAAACAATACACAAAAACATATAAGCTTACAAAGCTTAGTAAGAACATAGTAAATCTTTTAAATTGTCATCAATTTAATAAAACTTTTATTTTACTCGATTGAAATTACTGAAGTATAATAGGGCACGTATGTGCAACCAGGGGTACCGAAGTATAAACAGGGGCACATATGTGCAATTAGAGGTACCGAAGTACAAACATGGGCACGTATGTACAATTAGGTATAATTAACATAAGTATTTTATTACATGGTTATAAGATGAAAATATATATATGGAAATTCAATTATACATCTAAATAATATGAACTTACCTCGTCACAAAAACGATGAAATAGGTTCGATTAGTCCGACACTTTATCTTTCCCTCGATCTAAGTCCGTACGAGGCTTAAATTAATCTAAATAATCAAATTCAATCCATCCAATATTCATTCTATTCAAAATATTCCAAAATACACACTTTTGCAAATTTACACTTTACCCCTAATATTTTAATTTCTTTACAATTTAGTCCTTAGCTCGTAAATTGAAATTCATGCAATTTCATCCCTACCTAAGCTAGCCAAATTCCATATATATATATATCTATATCAACTCATACAATTCATTATTTCACAATTTTCACCATGAATTTTACACATTTTTCAATTAAATCCCTATTTGACATTTTCAACAAAATTCACTTTACAAAAGTTATATTTCTATCAACAAATATTTAATTTCTTCCATTAAACATCAAAAACCACATGAATATATTCATGGAAGAACCCTAACCTATTAACATTTTTGTAAATTAGTCCCTGGGCTAGCTAGATTAAGCTACAACGACTTCAAAAACATAAAAAATAATTAAAAACGGGACAAAATCACACTTGCATGCAAGGATTTTTATGCAGCCGAATGGAAGAAACCTAAATAAGATTTTCTATTTTTAATTTTCGGTGAAGAACATCTTTGAAGAAGATGAGAAACTTTTGTTTTAATTAAATTAACCTTAATTTAGCTATTTACATTTTTAACCTTTAAAAATGTGCTTAATTACATCAAAACCAACCCATGGATGTCCACCATCTATAATGATGGTCTATTTACCATTTAAGTATTCTTACTTTAAGGTTCTATAGCTATTTAATATATTTATCTACTAGAACTCTACTTTTTCACCTTTTACAATTTAGTCCATTTTACTAATTAAACATGCAAACGATAAAATTTCTTAACGAAATTTTTATACGACCTTGCTAATATTTCGTAGACTTTAAAATAATAATAAAATAAATATTTTCACATTGGATTTGTGGTCCCAAAACCACTATTCGATTTTATGAAAACAAGTTTATTACAAATTTAGTGCTCTTAGTATAGTAATTTTACCTTAATGTACTTTTATTTTTGAATAAATTGGTTTAAATAGAAATCCATTAGTTTTATTAATATCTTCATATATTGTCCTCAATGATTTTTGCATAAAAGCAAAATAAACGCAAATATTTTATTGATTATCTAACGTTTAACTAATATTAAGTGGTATTACATGGTTAGATCATAATACAAAAAGATGACTTATATTATTAGATAATCTAAACATGTCCTTAGTCTATTCGAGATTGAGAAATCGATTGAAAGACTAATATGTCGTTTATCAAATCAAATTAGGGAGATACATTGTCTTGGGTATTGGAGCGAGTGACTCCTAAAGGATAGACACATGAACGTGACTGATTAGACTGACAGTACATTAGACAGGACCCAAGTATAATAAATCTTAGACCTATTTATGGATTTATTCACATGTGATGTTCATAGTGTGAAATACCTTAATCTTGAGTTAATGATGAATTGTGTATGTGTAACTCATATACTTTAATGTAAATGAAAAACTGAGTTCAAATAGATAAGGAACTGAAAGTATGCAACATCATTACATAGTAGTGGAATTCATAGCCCATTTAAAGGGTAAATGATCTCCTCTTATCGACATTACATGATAGATGAAAAGTAAACATGGTCATGAGTCATTTGTTTTTGTGACAAATTATTTAATTACTATTTGATAGTAATTAACTTTTCATGAAGGAAGATGTAATGGTTACCATGAGATAAAGATGATCATATTTAGAGAATGAATTTATCTCAAATAGTTTAAGGATATCCTATGATGGTAACACACTTATGATAAGGTCATTGGGCAAGCACTTTATAAGTAGCTTTCATAATGGTATATAATAAGGGAGGGCTTAGTCACGATCCTTTATGAAATGACATTGTGACTAAATAATGTTGTAATTAATAGACAAAAAGGCTAGAACTTAATTACAAATTATATGAGCCCTAATTATATATGTCCAAACAGTATTTTCGTTAGCTCGAAATAATCAGGAATGAATTGCATGTAGAGCCAATATTAATAAGAAATGAATGAAAATGATGAAGTAAGAGAAATAGATCGCATGTATCACTATCTGCAATGAATGCATTTTCTCGCCAAGTACAAAAGATGACTTGGACTTAATTTAAGTTCTTTGAATTATTATGAATAAAATAATTGAAGATCAAAAATTGAATTAAATTAATTAGTCATTATGGAATTGTTGAATAAGAAAATTAAATGTATTTCCTTATATATTTTATTACGCTAAAGTTGCTATGACTTTAATGAAATAAAATTGATTGAGAAAATTATTTACTTGAAAAATAATTTAGTTAAATTAATTGATTAAATAAATAACATTTTGGAAAATAGAAAATAAAATATTGGATTGAATAAATTATAAGTGTTGGATAAAAATATGAGAAACACATATAATCAAACCCAATACATGACAGACCCAATAGGGCCATAATACAGAGAAGGGGGGCGACAACCCTTATACTGTTTCCCTATAAATAGGATCTTTGTGTTAAGCAAATTAACACATCACTTTTCATAGGTCGTTATTTTTTAGAAAATAGTAGTAATTTATTTTAAAAAATATTTTCTATTTTTTTGGAAAAACGCATAGTTTTCGGTTATAGTGAGGAATTACTTTCCTACAAGAGTAAACAAAATTTGTTCATTCTGTGAGTTGGTTCGTGTTGTTTGAGTCCACACTCGAGGAAATTTGTGGTTTTAGGATAGTGAAAAGGTCGTTCGATAGCAAGTTGAGATGATACGATCTCAGCCCGGGATGTTTCCATTAAGCTGCCACAAGGGCCTATAACTAGGTCACGAGCTAAGAACTTTAAAGAAGCTTTGGCAAGCTGTGTGGATCGAGTTTGGAGAGAACAAGAAGCTGATTCCATTCTTCATGAAAGGAGTAACCCAATAGGCGTTTGCTTCTTAAAATAACTAGTTGCTGGAATAGTTAATTTATGAGTTTAGTTTATTTATTTAAGTGAAGTATTTATTGTTAATATGTTTAATTAGTGTTTAATAAGCTTAATAAGTTCATTTTAGTGTTTTAATTGCAGGAGTTTCTTCAGCTCACAACCGTTACATTACAAAGCTGTTATAAACTTAAATGAAGTGACCTTTCAAGTACTATCTGATCACAAATGAAGTAGCTGTTACAAAGGGAGTTAATTCACCATTGAAGGACATTTTAAAGGGCATTTTATACCCTTTAAATTCGGCAGCAACCCTTTAGCTTGCTGCTGATTGTTTTGTTCTTTTAAAAAGAATAAATTCAGCATTTAAAATTTCTTTAAGGAGATGATGACTATTCGGCTACCCATGGGGCAACTCAAGAGTCAATTTCAAGCCTTCATGAACATTTATTCAGCTGAATTGAAGAGAATTCAATGGAGAAGTTATTTGTTTCAAGAATGCCAAGAGTCTTGAATTTTAAATCAGTTTTAATTAGTACATTAAGTGAGTGCTTGAGACTTTTTGGCTACCTTATTTTAGCATTATAAATAGGTGTATTCAGACTTTGTAAAGGGAATTTTTGGATGAATTTTTGAATGAAACTCTGTTCATTTGGTGAGAATTTCTTTTCTCCAACTTTGTTCAAAGACTTGTTGGCTTATCTACAAAGCTAGTGGCGTCAACCCGTTCTTTGTTTTATCCTGAACTTATCACTTTCACAAGTGTGGCATTCGAACCCTATACCGAGGTTTCTATCTATCTAGATAGTGGGTCGAGGTTTTTGTTTGAATTTCTTCTATCCATCTCATTAAACGTATAAGTGCTGGGTCGGCACTTATTAGTGTTGGTTCTTACTTGTTTCTTGAGTCGATTTTCTTTCCATCAATTTTCCATGACCGAACATATCCATTTAGCCATTTTCTGAACCCTTGTTGTTTTAAAACAATATTGAGCCTATTTCACCTATTTTACTTACTAGCTATTCAATTGTTCCTTACTTCATCGTAGACGATCGGGCAACATAAATACAACTCGACTCAACACCGAGGCAAATCGTATCATTTGGTATCAGAGCTATTAAAACGAGAAGTACGGATTTACGAAGACAAGCCATAATAGGTTGGTGAAATGCAAAAAAAATTTGAAAAAAATCGAAAAAAAATTCAAGTTGTATTGCAAGTTTCTCATTGTTTCTGAAGTATTGAAAAAAACGAAATTTCAAAAAAAAAAGGAGTGTTGGAAATTTCCCAATTCACAAAGAATAGATTTTCTGCCCCCATCTCTTCTACCTCAACGCCACACTCAACCTACCCTATTCATATTCATTTTTCCCTTTGTTTTCCAAATTTGTGACCGACCCTTAAGCCTACGATTAAGCCTTGGCAAGTCTGCTTACAAAGTCACGAGAAAAGAAGAAGTGGAAAAAGACACGAGAGCGCGAGCACAATAGACAAGAGGTAAAAGCCAACATACGAGTGCAAACACGAGCGTGAGTGTTATCATTTTCTTTCTTTCTGAGTGAATATAAGGTTTGTTGTGAGGTTTTAATTATTATCTTTCTTTAGTTCTGATTTGTTTAATTTGTTTTATGTCACAAAATTTCTGATTAAAATATGGATGAGCGACAAGAACGACAACCTATTCGAAATGTTCCAGACCTTAATCTTCAAGCCATGTTGCGCGAGGTGGAGCGACTCTTTGACCGAAAACTTGAGTCTATATAAGAAAGGTTGGACATGGTTGAAGAGAGAGCACGTTGGAGAAGGACACCTCAAAGTCCCCCTAGAAATCGTGGCCAACAACAATTTAATGAAGATGATTCACTTGAAATTAGTGGGGTTAAAAGTGACGAAGGATCCAATGTGAATGTTCAATGAAGAGAACAACGAAATCGAGGCCAAAAAGATCAAAGACGAGAAGATGATGATCTCAAGAATATAAAGTTGTCAATACTTCATTTTCAAGGCAAATCTGACCCTGAGGCGTATTTAGAATGGGAGAAAAAGATTGAATTGATATTTGATTGCCATAACTATTCCGATAATAAGAAGGTTAAACTAGCCGCAATCGAATTTTCTGATTACGCGATGATCTGGTGGGATCAATTCACCACTAGTCGAAGGCGTAACGGAGAAACGCCTATTACCACCTGGGCTGAAATGAAAGCGGCAATTCGATGGCGGTTCATTCCTTCGTATTATCATTGGGAACTTCATCAGAAACTTCAAAATCTTTCTCAATGATCTAAAAGTGTAGAAGATTATTACAAGAAGATGGAGGTGGCGATGATTCGTGCAGATGTGCAAGAAGACTGCGAGGCAACGATGGCTCGTTTTCTAGCTGGACTCAATCGTGATATTGCTAACGTAGTCGAACTTCAACATTATATTGAGGTGACGAACATGGTACACATGGCCATCAAAGTGGAAAAACAAATGAAGCGAAAAGGTGCTACTCGAGGTTATTCCACTACAAATTCTTCAAGATGGAGACAAGGCGTTAGCAAAAGTTTTCCATCAAATCGAACAAAGGAGTCCACGGTGTTGCCCAAAGTAAACAAGCCTTTGGCCGAATCAAGCAAAGGAAAAGCCATTGAGAGCTCGTCCAACCGTTCAAGAGATATCAAATGCTTTAAATTTTTGGGGAGAGGACATATCGCAAGTCAGTCTCCAAACCGGAACACCATGATATTGCGTGCTGGTGGTGAAATTGAAATAGAGGTTGAAGAAGAAGATGAGGCCGAATTGAATTCTGACGAAGAAGAGGATTTGGAACACCCTATTGAAGGAGAGTTGCTTGTAATCAAACGAAGTCTAAGTCTTCAAAGAGTGGAGAACGAGCAACAACGAGAGAATATTTTCCATTCGAGATGCCAAATCCAAGGTAAAATTTGTAGTATTATTATAGACGGTGGAAGATGCACGAATGTGGCAAGTACTTTCATGGTGGAGAAGTTAGGATTGCCAACCACCAAACATCCGAGCTCGTACAAGCTTCAATGGCTCAATGATGGAGGTAAGTTTAAAGTCGTGAAACAAGTTCTTGTTACTTTCAAAATTGGAAAATATTCTGACGAAGTTCTATACGAGTGGTGCCTATGCATGTGGGCCATTTGCTGTTAGGACGACCATGGCAATTCGATCGAAGAGTGGTTCATGATGGCTATACTAATAGGTATACCTTCAAGCATTGTGGCAAGAAAGTGACACTTACACCGTTATCCTCGAAGCAAGTATACGAGGACCAACTCAAACTCAAAACTTCTCTTGGACAAATGCAAGAAAAAGAAAAAAGAGTGCGAGTGGAAAAGAGAAGAAAAATGAGAGAGCTTAAGGTAAAAATTTAAAAGAAAGTGAAAAGGCAGAAAAGAAGAAAAAAATGGAGAAGAAAAAAACATTGAGAAAGTGAGTGTGTTTACAAAAGCGAGTGATGTTCGGAGAGCATTAACCTTAAGGCAGCCTATATTTGTACTCATGTACAAAGAAATTTTGCTGAACACTAACGAATTACCCAAAGATCTACCTTCTTCTATGTTGTCTCTTTTATAGGAATTTGATGATGTTTTCCCAGATGAAGTGCCTAGTGGATTGCCTCCCATTGGAGGCATCGAGCACCAAATCGACCTAGTACCTGGAGCAGCACTTCCTAATCGGCCTGCTTATCGAACTAATCTGGAAGAAACTAAGGAGTTGCAAAAACAAGTTGCTGAACTTATGGATAAAGTTTACATCCGAGGGAGTCTTAGTCATTGTGCGGTGCCGGTACTACTTGTGCCCAAAAAGGATGGTTCGTGGCGAATGTGTGTTGATTGTCGTGCCATCAACAAGATCACCATCAAATATAGACATCCTATTCCTCGACTTGATGATATGCTTGACGAATTAAGTGGTGCCAGAATATTTACGAAGATTGATCTTAGGAGTGGGTACCATCAAATCCGGATGCGAGAAGGTGATGAATGGAAGATTGCCTTCAAGACCAAACACGGTTTGTATGAATGGTTGGTAATGCCATTTGGTCTTACAAATGCATCTAGTACTTTTATGCGATTAATGAATCATGTGTTGCGTGCTTATATTGGAAAATTTTGCGTAGTATATTTTGATGATATCTTGATATACAGCAAGTCATTGGAAGAACACGTTCAGCATTTGCAGATGATTTTAGAAACATTGTGACAAGAGGTACTCTATGCCAATTTTAAAAAGTGTTCATTTTGCACTAACAAAATTGTGTTTTTAGGTTTTGTCGTGAGTTTCAAAGGATTGGAAGTCGATCAAGAGAAAGTTCGAGCAATTCAAGAATGGCCACGTCCAACTAGCATTAGACAAATTCGAAGTTTTCATGGGTTGGCTAGCTTTTATCGACTTTTTGTACCTAATTTTAGTACAATTGCTGCACCATTGACAAGCGTTATTAAGAAAAATTCAGCATTTTATTGGTCAAATGAGCAAGAAAATTCATTCAATGAAATTAAACAAAGTCTTGTTCAAGCACCTTTATTAGAACTTCCTAATTTTTCGAAAACCTTTGAAATTGAATGTGATGCTTCAGGTGTAGGAATTGGGGCTGTGCTAACACAAGATGGAAAACCGGTGGCATATTTCAGCGAGAAGATAAGTGGCGCTATTCTTAATTATCCCGTGTATGATAAAGAAATGTACGCCTTAATTCGATCTCTTGAGACGTGGCAGCATTATTTGTGGCCGAAGGAGTTCGTGATTCACTCCGACCACGAAGCTTTAAGGTACATCAATGGTCAACATAAGTTAAACAAACGCCATGCAAAGTGGATTGAATATCTTGAATCTTTTCCATATGTTATCAAGTATAAGAAAGGTGAAGAAAATATAGTGGTTGATGCCCTATCAAGGAGGTACACCTTATTATCTTATCTTGATTCTAAGCTACTTAGGTTTTCTTATTTGAAAGAATTGTATGTTGCTGATGTTGATTTTGGTAATATTTTTGCTGCTTGCGAGAATGGATCTTTTGAGAAGTTTTATAGATTCGAGGGATTCCTTTTTAAGGAAGGCAAGTTGTGCATACCACAAGGTTCGATTCGAGAATTGCTTACGCAAGAGGCGCATAGTGGAGGTCTCATGGGCCACTTTGGTATAACTAAGACACTATCTACTTTACAAGAACATTTCTATTGGCCGAGAATGCGAACAGATGTTGCACGAGTCTGTGCGCATTGTGTGACTTGTAAACGAGCCAAGCCCAAAATTCAACCACATGGTTTGTATATGCCACTGCCCATACCCGAATTTCCTTGGACGGGTGTATCCATGGACTTTTATTTGCTTGGATGACCCACACATTAAAACAAGGGGTTTTTGTCAAAAAATTAAATTATTTGCTTGAGAAGGGAATTGAATTTAGGACCTCAAGGATAAATTCACTAATGTTTAACCATCAAACAAATAACTCATTCTTGATATAATTTGAAATGTTTATTTTAAAAAATAAGGCATGTCACATATTAAGGTTTAAGGCAAAATTTGCAAAATAATAAAAATGATGCAAGAGAAGGGATTTGAACTTGGGTTTCAAGAAACGTTACACTATCACTTAACCAACAAGCCAATACCTTATTTATTTCCTAAAAATGTATAGATAATTTAAAAAATTAAGGCATGGTCACTCTCTCTCGATTCACAAACCTGATTCTACTAACCCCCGATTTTTGGGATGTTACATGAAGTCATTTCACTAAAGGATCATGATCGAGCGCTCTCTTATTATATACCATTATGAAAGCTACTTATAAAGCGTTTGTCCAATGACCTTATCATAAGTGTGTTACCCTCATAGGATATCTTTAAACTCTTTGAGATAAATTCATTATCTAAATATGATCATCTTTATCTTATGGTAACCATTACATCTTTCTTCATGAAAAGTTAACTACTATAAAATAGTAATTAAATAATTTTTCACAAAGACAAATGACTCACGACCATGTTTACTTTTCATCTATCATGTAATGTCGATGAGAGGAGATCATTTAGCCTTTAAATGGGCTATGAATTCCACTACTATGTAATGATGTTGCATACTGCAGCAATCATATACCTAACGTACCAACTTTCAGTTTCTTATCTATTTGAACTCAAGTTTTCATTTACATTAAAGTCTATGAGTTACACATACACAGTTCATCATCAACTCAGGATTAAGGTGTGTTACACTACGAACATAACATGTAAATAAATCCATAAACATGTCTAAGATCTATTCTACTTGGGTCTTGTCTAATGTACTGTCAGTCTAATCAATCACATCCATGTGGTTATCTTTTAGGAGTCATTCGCTCCAATACCCAAGACAATGTATCTCCCCAATTTAATTCGACAGACGATATATTAGTTTTTCAATAGATTTCTCAATCTCGAATAGACTAAGGACATGTTTAGATTATCTAATAATATAAGTTATCTTTTTGTATTATGATCTAACCATGCAATACCACTTAATATTAGTTGAATGTTAGATAATCAGTAAACTATTTGCCTTTATTTTGCTTTGCGTGCAAAAATTGTTGATGACAATATATGAAGATATTAATAAAACTAATAGATTTCTATTTAAACCAATTTATTTGAAAAATACAAGCACATAAAGGTAAAATTACTATACTAAGAGCACTAAATCCCAATAAAAAAAACTTAGAAAAAAATTGGAAAAAGTTTTCTAATGAAGGAAATGAGAAAATGGAATAAGAAAGAGGGAGAAACTAGGCAGGTAGTGGGAGAAATTAGGAGAAACGCGATTATTCAAATGAGATGAGGTGATAGATGGAGTTTTTTAAGTGTTTCTAATATTATTATTTGCAACTTCATCCCTTAATTTTTTGCGTCTAGGAAATTAAAATAAATTTTAAATGCAAAAGAAAAGAAAAGGTTATTTACCTATATCCAATTTGCAAAAGGCATTTTTAACCAATTTTCTCAACATTAGGAAGAACAATCCACGTGCATAGTACGTGTTGTCATTATCCATTATTGGCACTTCAAAAGGAGAGGGAAGAAATTATTTTCAGAAATCTCTTTACTTCTTGTTGTAATGGTAATACTACTAGTACTAGGATAATATAGATAACCAGTTAATCCTCCCCTTAACCAATAAGTGGTTAAAAAAAGTGGAGTGGAGATTTGGTTTGAATTTGATAATTAAGGTCATCATTATTATGAGAGTTTTACCTTAATACAATTTTGGCTAAAAATGATTAGTTTTAAAATGTAAATTGGACAAGGATAACTATGGTTATATCAAAAATAAAAAATAAAAAAATAAAATTAACCCTTCACTTAGTTGATTAAGGCTTAACTCAGTCGACACCATTGTCATTGTAATAATCGGGAGGATGTGGGTTTGAGTGCACTTAAGTGTGTTTTTCTTCTAATTTAAGGGTTGAGGAGAAGTTATGAGTAGAACTATGTATTGTATAAAAAAAAAAAACTCTCCACCATTATGCCATGTGACATGTGGTGATTGGGTAGACATAAAATCAAGGAGAAATGAACGAGAAGAGGAGCTTAAATTAAATTAGGAGAAAATGTCACATTTGGTATCTGTACTTGGACTAAATATCTAATGTGTACCTTTAATTTTAAAAAAAAATTCTAATGTAGTTTTTGAACAATCAAACTATGTATTATCATAGTACCTAGAGTTAATATTGTTAATAAGTGCCAAACTAGCTAATGAAAATTTGACACATGTAGTTTTTTAATCAAAATTACATGAAGATATTATAATATCGGGAGGGATCCATTTACATTGATGTAAAACTAAAGTTATTTTACAGCGTTCAATAACTTCTTCCATGAACCAATAATTGAGTTAACTTGTTTGGTTTATATTGAAATTTACCCTTCATTTCATTATTGTTAGGTTTTCATCGCATCCTCCATGCCATTAATGGCACGTTTGGTTCGCTATAATGGAATAGAGGCGTAATGGATTAGAGGCGTAATAGCAATTCAATTGTTTGGTTGAATGTAATGGAATAGAGGCGTAATAGTATTCTTGTGTTTGGTTGAATGGAATGGAGGTGTAATAGCATAAGAGAAAAAACTAAAATGACTAGAATACCCTTAGCAGAAATTTGTTTAGGTAAATGATTATTGTTATTGTTATTCAATTTTAATAAGATTATTAATATCAATAATAAATAATTTAATCATATTTTAACATAATTATTATTAAATATATTTTAATTAAAATATATAATTTAATAAAATTCTTAATAATCAATATTCTTATCTGAATTTACTAAAATAATAATATATGATACTATAAAATATATTTTAACATAATTATTATTAAATATAATTTAATAAAATATATAATTTAATAAAATTCTTAATATTAAATATTCTTATATGAATTTTCTAAAATCATAATATATAATACTATAAAATATAATTTAACATAATTATTATTAAATATAATTTAATAAAATATATAATTTAATAAAATTCTTAATATTAAATATTCTTATATGAATTTAATAAAATCATAATATATAATACTATATATTATAATTTAAAATAATTATTATTAAATATAATTTAATAAAATATATAATTTAATAAAATTCTTAATATTAAATATTCTTATATGAATTTAATAAAATCATAATATATAATACTATATAATATAGATTAATAATGTAGATACTTGCTAAGAAAACATGGATTAGACAAATGTCAAGCATAGGCTTCTTCCAAAAAAAAGTAAATTCCAACAAAGAAGAAGCACAGATTAAATCCTCATTCAGTTTCTTTGTACAACAGCAATACATAGGACAGATGCATTTAGAAGCAAAATTTATACTAAAAGTAGAATTTGGATGCTATAGAATAAATGCCAAAAGATTTACAATTGTAGGTTTTTCACTTCACTTGAATCTGAAAACACTTGCAAGCAATCAGGATTTTGAACTTTGCAGAAAAGCTCACCAATCTCACAAATAATTTACAAAGTAATGGAATTGGAAAAAACACACAAACACACACACACATCTTGTCGTCCGTATTTACGGTCCGGAACAGCCAACAAATCGAGCAAATCCTGAACCAAAAACCTTTCTCGTTCTTTGGTGGTGCTGCCTTGGTATCCCTCTTGGCAACGAGATCAGCCATGAACTCAACAACAGCCTAATGTAGAAAGAAGTTGAATGAGTTAGTAGCTCATAAGAAACCAAATAGGAAAGGCCCCAGCAAGTTAAATTTGTAGCCAGATTAGCATTACCTGATCACCCAAATTGATTACTCTCTTGGTGGAACTTCCAAGGGAGTCTCATCAGCTCGGAAAACTCTCAATTTTGACAATAATTTATGTAATATTAAGAAAACATAATCAAGGATTAGCATTCATACTGGGTGACTAATTGAGCTACACTAGCATGCTACTTGACTAATCTACAAAAGGCATCTACAATTAAATTCAAGGCCGTTTCTTTCTCCTGCAAAGACAATATAAACATCACTGAAAATCAATATGGTACATAAAAGAGTGCCAGGAATTAAAATATAGATGAGAAAGAACCTTTTCAGAATTCGATGATCGGAACTCTTCCCAGAATCTCTTGAAGTCCACTTCCAATTCATGTTTATCTCTGTTGTTACAAGAAGAAATAAAAGTAGAGTCGCTCAAAAGAAATGTCTCATCCATACATAGAGCAAAAGAAAGGGAGGCAGAGAAAATAAGGCACTTCGCCATAGTTTTTAAGTTTAGAAATGTATTACAAATAAATGGAAACAAGGAAACATAAAATCAAATCTAGTCACTTAAATTACAATAAAACAGACGGGAATTATGAGTATAATCATATGACTAGATATTGCAAAATGACAAAAATAAAAGTATGGTACAATAAGCAAAAGTTGAAGCCTAATTTTAAACATCAAATATTTTGTCTCATATCCAACATATTAGCACAACGGATTAACAAAAGGCATTAGCTTTCCATTTTACATCACACACATTTTCCATAGAGGAAAAAAGAATAGGGAAATTTCGAACTTGATTGTAATCGAAAAGTATTCCAACATTTGTTATCCCGTTACATATGAAGAATATAGAACAAGTGCAAGTGACCATAAATAGCTATGCATTTCAATGCATTTCAATGCCCAATTAGATAACCAACAATAAAAGCCCATGTTTGACTGAAATTGAGAACTACTGCCATATAAGGATATCTGCACAATCAGGAAACAAATTGCCAAGATAATGAGAAATTTCTTAAGAGGGGCCATTCAAATATTTCTGTTTTAGTAATGAATGTTCACCATTTTAAATGCAACAGTGGAATACTAGAATATTTTAAACACAAACTTGGGCTCACAAGTGAAACATCATAAGTTTAGGTTTTAGGTGGCTTGTTGCTTAGCGGGTGAAGCACCAAAAGAGGCATCAATATGGATCACAATCTTTTAGAATTACTTTCTTCTAACCAGAAAAAAAAGGTCTTTCTACTGATAAATCACACAAAATCCTCAATATCACCAGCAACATTCTACATTAAGATCATCTTACCCACATTCCCAATTGAATTCTCCTTCACAATACATACCAAAAGCTTCAAGAATTACTGCTAAAAGAGCAGTCAATATCTTGATTATCATCTGTTAAGGAAGCATACAAATCTATTAAAAAAGGAAACCAACAACAAAAAAAAAAATTGAAGGAAATATTCTTCAAGCTAAAGAGAACTTACATATTGAACAATGCCGAACTTGACAACTTGGTAAAACCATCGACCAAGTTTCCATGGTTTTAGGAAATATTTCATAGGAAATGGGTGCTTAATAGTTCCTTTTTCACAACTGTGTCCCAATAGTGGAGTTTTAGAATTTGCACGTCCTAGTCTTCTCATGAAAGCAATTGTCCTCTCTTCCCCACCTTAATGCTGAAATTGAAGGAAATATTCCAAAAAGAAAATAAATTTTCTCAACATCAGCCACAACTATAAACAATATTAACGCCGAAAAATGAAGAGCATTAGAAAATAAAAGGGAGAAGAACAACGCAAAATGAAATAAACATAATTTAGGTTGAAGATTCACCTTCTCCCTCTGGTTGATCGAGAAGCACGATTCAGGAAGAAGGAAGAAACAAAAGACGGAAAGGGGAAGAGTGGATCGAGAGGGAGAGGGGGTGGCTTTTAGCTTGGAAAAATGAAAATGAATCACAGATAAAAAAAAGAAGAAGCAGAAATCGATGGAAGGGAAAGGGAAATTACCTCTGGAAGGGAAACGTGGGAGATCGGTGGACGTGACTTTGCTGGCAGCTTCTGTTGATGTTGGGAAGGAGAGGGTGGAGGTTTATTTCGGGTAGGGAGGGAGGGTAAAACAGAGACTGATTTGGGAGACGGACGTAATAGGCTAATCATCGTTTTGGGAAGGGAATACAAAAGCAGAGAATTTGTGGAATAGGTCGGTAATGTAATAGACGCGTAATGGGCATTACTGCGAACCAAACGCCAAAATAGGTCGGTAATGTAATAGGCGCGTAATCAGGGCGTAATGGTATACCTATTACAGCAAACCAAACACACTGTAAAGATTTTTCCTACGTACAGACTATCAATGATTGAGTCTAAAGCAAGTGTAAACCATATCACCAACAAGATGGAGTTATTAAAAATAATTAAGTTGGTTAAAGAAAAATGGTGGTGGGAAGGAAAATATTGCTAACCAAAGGAAGCACCATCTTTTGAAAAACAAAAAATGTTTTAGGTTGTCGACTCTAAAAAAATGAAAATTTGGGAGTCGCCACCAATCTTTTATTAAGGTATGATTGGGTCACCTAAGACGACTTTGGTCTACGAATTCTAGAAAAACGGGTTCGGGAGTCGGTTACGTATGAGGAAGGATTAGCACCCTCATTACGCCCAAAAATTGGTACCTAGTTAATTAATTAAGGTCTTAAGGTCGAAAAATTTAAAAATATAATCTTTTAAAAAGACTTAAAACGTTGCATATTAAAACCCTTTTCAATTTAGAGAAGCAAAAATGCCACACCCAATACGTTAGGGCACAACATTCTAATTTTCTCAAAAATGAATTAGGTCAGAACACTTATGCAATAAAACTTTAAAAGAACATCCATTCATCCAAGATTTAAGAAATCACACCCAATACGTTAGGGCACGATCCCTTTAGAATCCCAAACTCGGAATATTTCCTTTACTTTAAAAGAACATCCACTTATCCAAGATTTAAGAAACCACAACCAATACGTTAGGGCACAATTCCTTTAGAATCTCAAACTCGAAATATTTCCTTCATGATTTTTTAAAAATCTTCATTTCAAGAACTCAATACGTCACATCCAATACGTTAGAACACAACGTGTTGAATTCCCAATAATGAGTTTATTTTGATTTAAAGAATATCCGTTTTGAAAGAGCTTGATTTTTTGTAAAAAAAATCGAGTAAAAAATGTAATGTTATACTACATTAAATACATATAGTGCAATAATAAATACTATGATAGCATAGAAATAATGCAAATATATGAACAAATAAATAAAGTAATAACTGCAATATATCAAATAAATGGACAAGATAATAAAAAATATGTAAACATAAATTAATAGACAAATAATAAAATATACATACATCCATGACAATATACAAGTTTAAAATAATTAAGATAATATCAAAATTAATAAAATATGTGTCTAAAATATACGAAAAATATTAGTTTTCTAAGGTGAAAATATATGCAAAAGAAACATATTTATATATATATATAATAATAATAACAATAATTTCATAAAAAAATTTAGAAATATTGATTTTAAGAAAACTAAGAGAAAGGACTAAATTGGGTCGGAAATAAAAAAACAGGGGCGAATCCGCAAATAAATAAAGTCGAGAGGACCAAATTGAACGCGCGAATTACATAGAGGGGCTGGAAGGGCAATTTCCCCTTCTCCTCTAAAACGATGTCGTTCAAGATGGGTCAAATTGAAATTAAAATAAATGACAGGGCGAATTTTTTAAAAAATAAAAACTTAATTGCAATAGTGTTAAAAGGCGGAGGGGCTAAAATCGAAATTAGCCCCTCCCTATAAAACACGCGGACCCTAAAACTGGGTCGGTCGAATTCGGTTGGACGCCTCAAAGACGCCGTTTTGCACGTCTGAGGCCTCCAAAACGACACCGCTTTTGGTATCATATAAGCCTCCCTTCCTCCAAAAATAATCATTTCAGAATATTTTCAAAAAAAAAAACCCTTTTAAAACTCTCTCAACCCCCTGTCCTCCGACCATTGGCCGGTCATCGGACGGTTATCGGCCATCACATTGCCGCCGATCCTTGCGCCGCAAGCGCCGCCTATGGTGGCTTGACGAAAGGAAAATCCCCTTTTTGGCTCTTCTGACCTTTCCAGGCATGGATCGGGGCTCAAAATCCCCAAAATCTGACAAAATATGCGGGGAAATCACGAAAACCTTTCGGTTTCTGGCCACCGATCCTCGGCGTGGCTCCCTCGATGCTTTGGCGCCGCTTCAAAGTTAAAGATAGGTGATTTCTTTCCTTTTTTGATTTTATTTTACAAATAAAGAATAAAATAAAACACAAAAAATCCAAATAAAACGAATTAAAAGATAAATATAAACCTTTGGACTGATTTGCTCTGTATTATGAAAGTGAAATCCCTGATTTTTATTCGATTTTTTCGATCCCTTTTACAATGTATTTAATCTCCTTTTATAGTTGAATGAAAATAAATCAAAGAAAGAATAAATCTGGTCATATCTTTGATTCTCAAATCTATGATTTTTCCATATATTGTTTGATTTCTTTCCTTATTTTGCAGGTGAAGATCGGGGAGATTCAGCCTTGGCTTGGTCTTGCGGCGCTGTTGAAAATTAGAAACCCTAGGGTTTCATTATCTGTCTTAGGCCTCTGTATTCGGGCCTTTGTTTGTTTTGGTTTGGGCCACTGAATTTGGTTTTGGGCTTTGTGGCCCGTTTGTAATTTTGTTGTATTTGGGCCTTTTTACCCAGGCCAAAATCGGGTATTACAGCTGCCCCTCTTTGCTCATTGTCGTGTAATGAGAATGGAGCAAAGACTTTTAAAAATGCCCGATTTTGCCCAGACATGCTGAACCTTGGTATTTTCTTCAAAAGTATAGGAATTAGTGCCATCTTCAATCTACCTTACTGCAACTTCAGGGAGATAAGACTAGATGAAATCTGCTCTCTGCAACTTCAGAGAGATAAGATCTGTGATTTTAATCCATCCCACTACAACTTTAGGGAGATAGGATTGTCGGCTTTAATCTGCTCTACTGCAACTTCAGGGAGATAAGATTTGCCATCTTCAATCTGCTCCACTACTGCTTAGGGAGATAAGATCTTCAATCTTAAATTTTCTCCGCTGCTACTCAGGGAGACAAGGCTTGGTGGCTCAAATCTACTTCCCACTATCTTGGAAAGATAAGATTCGCCATCTTCGATCTGCTCCACTACTGCTTAGGGAGATAAGATCTACAATCTTCAACCTTCTCCATTGCTGCTTAGGGAGACAAGGCTTGGTGGCTTAAATCTGCTTCCCACTATATTGGAAAGATAAGATTCGCCGTCTTCGATCTGCTCCACTACTGCTTAGGGAGATAAGATCTACAATCTTCAACCTTCTCCACTACTGCTCAGGGAGACAAGGCTTGGTGGCTTAAATCTGCTTCCCACTATCTTGGAAAGATAAGATTCGCCGTCTTCGATCTGCTCCACTACTGCTTAAGGAGATAAGATCTATAATCTTCAACCTCCTCCGCTACTGCTCAGGGAGACAAGGCTTTGTGGCTTAAATCTGCTTCCCACTATCTTGGAAAGATAAGATTCGCCGTCTTCGATCTGCTCCACTACTGCTTAAGGAGATAAGATCTATAATCTTCAACCTCCTCCGCTACTGCTTAGGGAGACAAGGCTTGGTGGCTTAAATCTGCTTCCCACTATCTTGGAAAGATAAGATTCGCCGTCTTCGATCTGCTCCACTACTGCTTAGGGAGATAAGATCTACAATCTTCAACCTTCTCCACTGCTGCTCAGGGAGACAAGGCTTGGTGGCTTAAATCTGCTTCCCACAATCTTGGAAAGATAAGATTCGCCGTCTTCGATCTGCTCCACTACTGCTTAGGGAGATAAGATCTACAATCTTCAACCTTCTCCACTACTGCTCAGGGAGATAAGGCTTGGTGGCTTAAATCTTCTTCCCACTATCTTGGAAAGATAAGATTCGCCGTCTTCGATCTGCTCCACTGTCAATGCAAGAAGGCAAGATCTGCTCTTTCACTGATCTGTTCTCTGTGGAACATGACATGTATAATGAACCTAATTATGCCTAATGATTAGGATGGCATGATCAAAATGCATCAAATGCTCCTAACTAGACATGTGTGAATTTTGCATGAATGTAAAATTTATTTATTTATTTATTTTTTTTTTTTTCGAGAATGATCCCTCTTAGGTTGTCATTACTCGAAGTTTATTAAGGCTTTGTGACTGACGTGCTACAACGCCTTCTTGCTTCACTGGCTTTTCTGGAGAAACATTTAGCTAGGTTGCCCCCACTGTAAACCTTAAAGTTTAATCCATTAGGATGCAAAAATTCAGACCATCGTTTTCCCACTGTAACCCAAGGGTATATGCCTTTTCTTCAATCTTCTCCTATCACAATTCAAGGATACAGATTACGAAATTTGTTTACTTTCAAGGTGTCCTATCAAATGCTTATGCCCAAATGAGGAGCTTTTTATCCATAGGGAACTTCTTCCTACCCCATCAAAACCTCCTACTATCTCATTCGCTATTTAGACAACCGAATCAGTCTTAATTTAGACTTTTTCCTCCTTAGTCTCCTTATCTTTTGACCTCGGAGTGTTCTTAAACAATAGTCCTGTTTTAAGTTACTAAATCATTTAAAAATTCCCAGAGTAATATACCAAACTTCTTTTGTGAAAGTTAATTAGTCCATCAATCATTATTCTAATGCAATATGCTTGCGCAAAGATCAAAAATACTGAGTGAGAGATGAATTAATTCAGGAATTTATTGATAGTAAGTGTCTTGAAAAGAAAAAATATTCAAGAACAGCAAAGAACGAAGTATTTACAAGAACCAACAAACTTGGTACAAATAATATGAAGACTAGGTGCTTTGGATATCGCCGCTTGAACTTCTCCATACAAGCCAAAAACTATTCTGAATTTAACATGTGTTTAGGGGATCTACAGTACTTTGTTAATGCCCCCAAGACGTTGTACATCCCTTTATTGTTGACTTTAACAAGGTCACCATATGCCCCAATCTGTCAATGTTTGAGCCGCCCTTTTCGGGTTTTCAACTCAAACTCCCTTTGGTCTCAAAGTGCCCTTTTCGGGTTTTCACCTTGGCCTCTCCCTTTTTTTTAAGGAAATCAAAGCAGCCTTTGCTGGTTTTCACCTTGATTCCTCTCTTCTTTCAAGTGAAATATTTCTTAACCGAGTCTGAATTTACAGGATTCGGAAGATTTTTGCCATCCATTTCACTCAAAATTAAAGCGCCTCTAGAAAAAGCCTTTTTCACAACATAAGGTCCTTCCCAGTTTGGCATCCATTTCCCTCTGAAATCCTTTTGTAAAGGGAGGATCTTTTTCAGAACCAAATCCCCTTCATGAAATTCTCTGGGACGAACCTTCTTATTGTAAGCTTACATCATTCGCTTCTGATACATTTGGCCATGGCGAATGGCCTTTAATCTTTTCTCTTCAATCAGATTCAGCTGATCATACCGAGATTGGATCCATTCGGCTTGATCCAATTTTAACTCAGCCAATACCCGAAGAGAAGGAATTTCAACCTCTATGGGTAACACTGCCTCCATTCCATAAACCAAAGAAAAATGTGTTGCCCCAGTAGAAGTCCTGACAGATGTTCGGTAAGCCAGAAGAGCGAAAGGTAACTTCTCATGCCAATCTTTGTAAGTTTCAGCCATTTTCGCCACGATTTTCTTGATATTTTTATTCGCTGCTTCTACTGCACCATTCATTTTTGGGCGATACGGTGATGAATTATGGTGTCTAATATTGAACTGATCGCAGACTTCCGCTATTGTGCTGTTATTTAGATTCAATGCATTGTCAGATATGATCCTTTCAGGCATTCCATATCGACATATAATCTCCTTCTTCAAAAACTTGCTGACTGCTGACTTTGTGACATTGGCATATGAGGCTGCCTCTACCCACTTAGTAAAGTAGTCAATAACCACAAAAATGAAACGATGTCCATTAGAAGCCTTCGGTGATATTGTTCCAATGACGTCCATACCCCACATGGAGAAAGGCCATGGAGAAGTCATAACATGAAGAGGAGAAGGCGGGGCATGCAATTTATCTTCATAAATTTGGCATTTATGGCATTTCTTGGCATGATTGATGCAATCTCTTTCCATAATGGACCAGTAATACCCGAATCTCATAATCTGTCTAGCCATGGTGAATCCATTAGCGTGTGTTCCACAAATGCCCTCATAGACTTCTTCTAAAATTTCCTTAGCCTCTACAACGTCCACGCATCTCAACAGTACTCGATCCTTTCCCCTTTTGTATAGGATCTCCCCATCCAAGACATAGTCAATAGCTATCCTCCTCAATGTCCTCTTATCATTCTCCGTTGCCTGATCTGGATATTCGCGATTCTTCACATATTGCAATATATCTTGGTACCAGGGAGGATTATCATTCTCCGCCTCCTCAATACTGTAACAGTGGGCTGGGATCTCATAAATACTAATTTGAATAGGCTTCATGTCCTCTAACTGATTCACTTTAATCATGGAAGCTAAAGTAGCAAGAGCATCAGCCATCTGATTTTCTTCTCGTGGAAGATAACAAAGGTAATGTTGTCAAACTCATCGATCAATCCCAAAATCAATCTTCGGTAACGGATCAATTTAGGATCTCTCGTCTCCCATTCCCCTCTTAGCTGGTATATTACCAATGCTGAGTCTCCGTACACCTCTAATGTCTTAATTTTCCGCTCTATGGCTGCCTGTAGACCCATGATGCAAGCTTCATACTCAGCTATGTTATTAGTGCAATCAAAGTCTAATTTACTGGTGAAAGGATGATAATCTCCATTCGGAGACACCAGGACTGCCCCAATCCCATTGCCTAATGCATTCGATGCTCCGTCAAAGTTTAATCTCCAAGAATGATGATCCTCTTCAGCATTTGCCACATACATCAAATCCTCATTCGGGAAATCAAAGTCTAGAGGCTCATAATCTTCCAGAGCCCTGCTAGCCAAGAAATCTGCTATCGCACTTCCCTTGATGGTCTTCTGACTTACATATACGATATCAAACTCAGAGAGCAAGATTTGCCATCTAGCCATTCTTCCATTCAATGCTGTTGACTCCATCATATACTTTAAAGGATCTAATTTTGAAATTAGCCAAGTCGTATGATAGAGTAAATATTGCCTCAACCTCTTGGTCGTCCAAATCAAGGCGCAACACAATTTTTCGATAGGCGAATATCTCATCTCACAATCAGTGAATTTCTTGCTAAGATAGTAAATCGCCTTTTCTTTCTTTCCAGTCGCATCATGTTGACCTAGCACGCATCCCATGGAGTTGTTGAACACTGTTAAATACAAAATCAAGGGTCTATCCGGGCTGGGTGGTGACAGAACTGGGGTATTAGATAGGTATTGCTTTATCTTTTCAAAGGCTTTTTGACATTCTTCATTTCAAACATCAGGATTATGTTTCTTCAAAAGGCGAAATATGGGATCACATTTTTCGGTCAACTGTGAAATGAACCGAGCAATGTAATTCAGTCTTCCCAAGAAACCTCGAACTTCTTTCTGGGTACGTGGTGGAGATAAATCTCGTATTGCTTTGACTTTGTCTGGGTCGATATCAATTCCCTTTTCGCTGACTACGAAGCCTAATAGCTTTCCTGATCTGGCTCCAAAAGCGTACTTTGTCAGATTAAGCTTGAGTTGGAACTTCCTTAATCTTAAGAATAATCTTCTCAAGACTTGCACATGTTCCTCCTCTGTTCTGGATTTGGCAATCATATCATCAACATACACCTTGATTTCTTTGTGCATCATGTCATGGAACAAGGTTACCATGGCCCTCTGATATGTTACTCCCGCATTCTTCAATCCAAATGGCATCACCTTATAGCAAAACGTTCCCCATAAAGTAATGAACGTAGTCTTTCTCATATCTTCTGGATGCATTTTTATCTGATTATATCCCGAGAACCCATCCATAAAAGAAAACAACGAAAATCCGCCCAGATTATCCACCAAACAGATCAACATGTGGCAATGAGAAGTTGTCCTTTGGGCTTGCTTTGTTCAAATCCCTGTAATCGACGCACATTCATACTTTTCCATCTTTCTTAGGGACTGTGACGATATTAGCTACCCACTCAGAATATTTGACTTCCTGCAAAAAACCAGCCTCAAACTGTTTCTTAACCTCCTCTTTTATTTTGAGCACAATATCAAGCCTCATTCTTCTGAGCTTCTGTTGAACTGGTTTGCAATCCTCTTTTATAGGTAAACGATGCACTACAATGTCAGCACTCAATCCCGGCATATCCTGGTATGACCATGCGAAGACATCTTTGAATTCATGAAGTAATCCAATGAGGTCTCGTCTTGTTTTTACGAGGATTTCAGTTCCAATTTTCACCTCTTTCCCTTCTTCCAGGCTCACAACTTCTACTGTCTCTTTGTGAGGTAGGATTTGTTTTTCCTCTTGTTCCACCATCCTCAACAAATCCAAAGATGGACCACCCTCTTCATCACCTTCAAAGTCGCGCGATCCCTCTAAACACACGTTTCATTCAAAAGGGCACTCTGAGCTCGTAGCAGTGTCATTCACATCATTGATACATAGAGACCTATTATGGTTACAAAAGAATGTATGAATTTATGTATAATTTATTTATGTAATGAAAGAATATATTTTAGGTGTATGAAAGAATATTTACTCGAAATAATTGCAAAGATGTATTTTATTAAAATAATGATTTCTAAACATAAGCCTATTTCACAAAAGAATTCTTGTTATTTCTAGGCTAAAACAACAAGTTTGTTCTGAATATTACTCTGAGACTGTTCTAAAGACTTTAGGTATTTCTTCCGCAGTCCAATTGTCTAGAACACTCCCAGGCTCATAAGGACGAATGTCTAGCCAATTTCTCTCTTCATTCCCAAGCTCATGAATGGCGTTAATGTACATATTTCCCAATGTCTCCTCGATGCTTTCCTCAACCGATTTCTTTCTCTTCTGATGAATGATCCCTCCGGATACGAAGGTTTTGGATATGTGGGGAATTATCATTGGCTCCCACTTAGCTTCCTCCCCCTTCAAACGCGCCCTTCTTTTTTCCTGCCTTTTTTCTATCTCCTTCCTTATTTGTCTTCTATCCGGCTTGTATCCTAAGCCAAAATGATCTTACTTTTCTTTCAGCATTGGAGCCTCAGTCTTCCCTTGCAGATATCTCCCCAGCCCTCTTCCGGGTAAAGCTCCTTTTCCTACCAACAATTGTAAACCCATCTCTGTGGTTTTGGATAATTTTGGAGCCATAATTTTGCTCCCTTCAGGAACAAATGCCGCATTTACAAACTCTAAAGATCGAAATAAACATTCAACTGACTCGTCATTGGTCTCCACGTACGGTATCTCATTGGATACAGTTACTATTATATCCTCTTCGGCTTTTATTGTCACTAGCTGACCATCTGACACTAACTTCAACATTTGATGTAATGATGACGGAACTGCCCCTGCCGAATGTATCCATGGTCTTCCTAATAAGCAGTTATAGGAAGGTTTGATGTCCATCACAATAAAATCTACCTCATAAACTGTTGGACCAATCAGTAAGGGTACCTCAATTCTTCCCATGACCTTCCTTTCTGTACCGTCAAATGCCCTCACTACATTTTGACACGTTTTCATGTGCGAACTGTCTATAGGTAGCCTGTTAAATGTGAATAACAGCAATACGTTCAAAGCTGATCCATTGTCAATCAGTACTCCTGGCAAGATACGCCCTTTGCATCGTGCAGTGATATGCAAAGCTTTGGTAGATCCCATGCCCCCGACGGTATTTCATCATCATTGAAAAATATGAAATTATCAGTACTGATATTATTGACCAACCGATCTAGCTTACTGACAGAAATATCCTTGGACACATAGGTCTCATTTAGCATCTTCATCAACGTATTTCGATGCACTTCGGAATTCAAGAGTAAGGATAGTACAGATATGCGGGTCGATTGTTTATGCAACTGCTTAACGACATTATACTCGCTATGTTTTAAAAATTTGAGGAATTCCACAGCTTTTTCCTCCTTCACTGGCTTAACTACTTTCCCTTTTTGCTCCCCTATTATAGCCTCTTTCATAGACTCTGGATTGGTACTCACACATTGGCTCTTTGCCGCCTCACTTCCTGGGACAGTCGTATCGCACTCGTAGTTCCATGGGACCTTCTTACTGTCTCGGTAAGGAAAGGCTGCAAGTTTCTTTGTTATGATTTTTGGTATTGCTGGTGCTCTCACCTCATCCTTCTTGGGTCGCGAGATAATGACCACAGGCTGCACTATTCTTGGAACCTTCGAAGCCTCTGATGTGCAAATGCTCCCCTCCTCCTTAACTTCTTCATAAAATTTCATCTCCTTGTTATCCATCAAGTCTTGAACCAAGGCTCTAAATTCTACACATTCCTGGATTTTATGTCCCTCCTCGTGATGGAACTCACAGTAATTTTCCACCCCTTCGATACTTCTCTCTGAACTCGGGGTGATCAATCCCCTTTTCACCATATTTTCCCAGATCCACCTCAAATGAATTTTTACTTCTGATATGTCTTCCTTGATTTTTCTACCCATGCTCCTACCTATCATGTTCACTCCGTTGTGATCAGGTAATGGATTTTCTGTATTGGGTGAATCATCCAATTTTACCACGCCCATGCTTATAAGCCTTTCTACCAGTTTCTTGAATGTCGTACAATGTTCTATAGAATGCCCCACAATTCCTGCGTGATAACCGCACTGTGCGTTTGCATCGTACCACTTGGGATATGGAGGTTGCAGGGGTTTTAAATGGTGAGGGGCAACCACGTGTGCATTGAATAGATTCTGATACAGCTCCCTATACGACATTGGGATTGGCATAAATTGAAGCTTCTCTGTATTTTGTCTTGTGTCAGATTTCTGCTTTGATGATCCCTACTGGTTAACAGTAGTCTTCCCCGATTGACATACTGTAACTGTCTTCGAATACGAACTTGTGTTGTTGACCTCGTTCTCTTTCTTCTTCGAAACTGGCCTTCTGCTACTTTCCCCAGCATCTATTTTCCCACTTCTGATGGCATTTTCTATCATTTCCCTGTTCATAATTATATCAGAAAAGCTTTTAGAAGCATTCCCTAACAGATGCGTAATAAATGGGGCCTTCAATGTATTAACGAAAAGCATCGTCATTTCTCTTTCTAAAAGAGATGGCTGAACTTGGACAGCAACTTCCCTCCATCTCTGTGCGTACTGCCTAAAACTTTCACCAGGCTTCTTTTCTATGTTCTGCAGAGTAATTCTATCAGGTACCATATCAGTCACATGGTTGTACTATTTTAAGAATGCCTGTGCTAAATCTCTCCATGAATTTATATGGGTACGACTTAGTTGATTGTACCATTTGGATGCAGCCCCTGCGAAGCTATCCTAGAAGCAATGTATCAGCAACTGGTCATTATTAACATATCCAGTCATCCTTCTGCAGAACATAGTAATATGGGCTTCGGGGCTACTAGTCCCGTTGTATTTCTCGAATTCTGGCATTTTAAACTTGTGAGGAAGTACCAGACCTGGAACCAAGCTCAATTCTCTAGCATCAATTCCATGGTAGCTCTCAGTACCTTCTATCGCTCTAAGTTTTTCTTCTAGCCATTTATACTTTTCCTCGAGCTGTTTCGGCAATTCATCATTCATTTTCTCGATTGTTTCATCGAAGTCTGGGATAACATGATTAGCAAGACTGTCTCTAGCTTGGAAATTTATCGGTGTTTCAGTACCGCCCTGAGGTTTGATAGTAACGGAGGATTTGAGCGGATATATCCCCGCTTGTTGAGAAGTAAGTCCCGAGGAATAAACAGGTCCCTCGTTGTCTCCTTCTTCATTGTTGAGCACCAACCCCTTTCCTTTGTCAACTCCTACAGCCAATAACTGAGTCAACTTAGCCATCATACTCCCTTGAGATTCCATTATTTTTTCCATCATCTTTTGTTGAATCTTTTCTAATTGCTCATTCATTTGCTCTTGCATTTCTTTCTGAAACTGTTCTAGCCTTTGGTTCATGTCTCTAGTTTTGGATTGAGTTTCGTAGCAGTGTTTGATAGCTTGATTGGTTTCCAGATTAAATGATGAGTAATTTAGATTAATTAGAACCCCTTAATGTATTTATTAATGCATATGAAACAATGCAATGCATGAAATGAATGCAGAAAAGGCGTCAACTTGAATTCAATTCCATATAAAAAAACTTTACTAGAAATTAAATTTTTTTACATAAAATGAATTACAAATACGACCTTGCCCTAGTACCCAGAACTCTAATCTTTCAAAGTAACAAATCCAATTCTTTCCCCCTATCTGACTCTAATTCATACTTCACACTCAGCGTGTCAGCTTGTACTGCTAAAGTCTGTATATAGTCAGCTGCTTCTCGAATCTGGACTACAGCTTCCTCAATAAGATGATCTCTGCTTATAACTTGATTCTGAAAATGGTGAAGCTGTTCATTACTATGACTCTCGTTTGCTTTTAAGTGCTTGATCTAGATCTCATAACTTTGTAGCTCCGTCTCTAACTCTTCAATTCTTTTCTCCATTTCTTCGATCTTGCTCAAGCTAGCTTTTAACTCTATCGTAGAATTTCGGCTTCGATACTGACGAAGAGATCTTTCCAATACAATCACCCTATCCTTTAACTCCCCATTTTCCTTCTGGCTTTCTGACAAACTCTTCTCTAAGGCCTCATTTCGCCTATGCATCTCTTGAAATCTCTGTTCCCACTTATCGGCCTTGTCCTTTTCTCCTTGGATTTCTACTACCATCGCTCGATGTCTTTCCCATTTCCAGTAGCTTCTTATTGACAAGCGCAGCTTTTTATAATCCGTCTTTAGACTGCCCAGTTCTTCATCAGCTTTGTTCTTTTCTTTCTTCAACCTCTCATTCTCAAGCTTCTGAACGTCTATGTCCAATCTCAAGTTCGTCTTTTCCGCCTCCATTTGCTCTATTCTTTTCTTCAAATCCGCATTCTTCCTCTCAAAATCTTGTCTTACCATTTCCAACTCAGAAGGAATGACTCACAAATGCTCTTCTATTGACTGGCTTTCTTCCTGATTTAACTTAGGTGTATTATCATTTATCCTTCTAGCCCACCATTGATGATACCCAGGAGTTGTCATTGGACCGACAGTTAACCTCTTCATTCGGCGAGTTTGTTTCCACGCACTAACCATCTCTTGAATCTTCTTTCTGTAACCATCATCCTTGTACGAAAATTCACAATCAGCTAACCCTTGGGTCGCAGGTATAAATTGCCTTGATATATATTGCCTTAGCACCAATAATGGGGCGTATCCAGTAACTCCCCAAACCCCTAGCAAAGGAACCCAATCAAAACTACCACACCTATACATGATCTCATCTGGAAGTAACCAAGGAGCTCTCCACTCAATGTCCTCCTCTCAAAGATTTTGAAGAATTGCTATCCACTTCTCCTTCGAAATGTCGTCTCTCCTGGGCGTAGCGACTATCTCCTTTAGTGGCGAATATTTTCAGAGAAAACCCGATACGACACTTTATCTACCTTCCAAAAGTGACTGTGAAACCACACAGGTAGAAGTTGTGCACATCCAATAAATCTACCTTCACCCGTCTTCCGGCATGCACTCAATGACCTGAAAGTCTCTGCCAAGATTGCTGGAATCGGTGTAACTTTCTTATCGAGCCGGTCGAATAAATCAGTGACTGTTTCATCTACATATCCCAATGTTTTAGGGAAGACAACCAAGCCATATATACTTAAAGCAAAAACATCTAACATTTTCCTGACATCTGGGTGTGTGAGGATTGCATCTTTCAAGCCCCTCCAAGGAATGCACTTACTGTCTCCCTTTTGCTTAATTCGTGCGACAACCCACTGCTCGCTGATTCCTGTTACACTCATCAGCTTTTTGGAAAAGGTTGGCACATTTACCGCTCTCGAATAGACCCTGTCCACTTGAAACTTTGAACAACGGAGTAAAGTCATATACTCATCTATCGTAGGCACTAAATCGACCTTCCCGAATGTAAAGCAACTGTAGGCAGGATTCCAGAATTGGGCGAGGGCTTGAAACAAACGCTTGTCTACCTTCACATCAAGCAAATAAGGCAAATCCCTATAATTATCATAAAAGAGCTGTCTAACCTCATCACTCCACTGACCCTAGATTTCCTTCAATTCTTACAAATTGTTTTGGGTTGCATTGATATGCGTAAAGTCCCAAACTCCGATACATGCCCATCAGCCAAACTATCACCCTTTTCTTGCTGCGTTGTCTCAAACCAAGTTCGAACAGCCGCATTGTCCTCCACTTTATCAAGAAACCCGCTTTCCATGTTAAGCCTTCTATCTAGCAACTGAATTTGAATTGACGCCTTTTATGATGAAATGAAATGTCATGTCATGCAAATAAAACACCAAAAGTCAGTATAACATAAAAACACAAGATATAATCAAGAAATAATAAAGATCCCTAATTGGATATCTACTAGGGTTTAGTATGATTCTACCTAAGGTGGATTCCTAAGGTTCATTATATGAAGTTTGGCTTCTAGAGTAAAGGTATCCGAACCAGCAGATTCCTCAATCCTCACCCATTATAGACTCATATGGACCGAGTTCAGTTCAGGGGAATACATTTCCCTATGGCTGTACGGAGATGAAAAATCTCACGAAGACATAGGTACGGATGTATCCCGAAAGCGATCCACTACCCTACACGGAGGTAAAACCTCACGAAGGCATAGTTTCTCACTCCCACTTAAAAGGGTAACATTGTTCAACTCATGAAATGTATAATGCAAACAATGTTTAAAGAAAATAATGAATGCCAAAGGATGTCATTAGTTTTTTTTAAAAATATTTTCTCGACCATAAGACAAAAATTAATCAACTTTGTGGCTCGACTTTCTTATTTTAAAAAATATCCCCAGTGGAGTCGCCAAGCTGTCGAAACCATCTTTTGAAAAACAAAAAATGTTTTAGGTTGTCGACTCTAAAAAAATGAAAATTTGGGAGTCACCACCAATCTTTTATTAAGGTGTGATTGGGTCACCTAAGACAACTTTGGTCTACGAATTCTAAAAAAAGGGTTCGGGAGTCAGTTACGTATGAGGAAAGATTAGCACCCTCATTACGCCCAAAAATTGGTACCTAGTTAATTAATTAAAGTCTTAAGGTCGAAAAATTTAAAAACATAATCTTTTAAAAAGACTTAAAACGTTGCATATTAAAACCCTTTTCAATTTAGAGAAGCAAAAATGCCACACCCAATACGTTAGGGCACAACATTCTAATTTTCTCAAAAATGAATTAGGTCAGAACACTTATGCAATAAAACTTTAAAAGAACATTCATTCATCCAAGATTTAAGAAATCACACCCAATACGTTAGGGCACGATCCCTTTAGAATCCCAAACTCGGAATATTTCCTTTACTTTAAAAGAACATCCACTTATCCAAGATTTAAGAAACCACACCCAATACGTTAGGGCACAATTCCTTTAGAATCTCAAACTCGGAATATTTCCTTCATGATTTTTTAAAAATCTTCATTTCAAGAACTCAATACGTTAGGACACAACATGTTGAATTCCCAATAATGAGTTTATTTTGATTTAAAGAATATCCGTTTTGAAAGAGCTTGATTTTTTTTAAAAAATCGAGTAAAAAATGTAATGTTATACTACATTAAATACATATAGTGCAATAATAAATACTATGATAGCATAGAAATAATGCAAATATATGAACAAATAAATAAAGTAATAACCTGCAATATATCAAATAAATGGACAAGATAATAAAAAATATGTAAACATAAATTAATAGACAAATAATAAAATATACATACATCCATGACAATATACAAGTTTAAAATAATTAAGATAATATCAAAATTAATAAAACATGTGTCTAAAATATACAAAAATATTAGTTTTCTAAGGTGTAAATATATGCAAAAGAAACATATATATATATATAATAACAATAATTTCATAAAAAAAATTTAGAAATATTGATTTTAAGAAAACTAAGAGAAAGGACTAAATTGGGTCGGAAATAAAAAAAATAGGGGCGAATCCGCAAATAAATAAAGTCGGGAGGACCAAATTGAACGCGCGAATTACATAGAGGGGCTGGAAGGGAAATTTCCCCTTCTCCTCTAAAACGGTGTCGTTCAAGATGGGTCAAATTGAAATTAAAATAAATGATGTATAATTTTTAAAAATAAAACTTAATTGCAATAGTGTTAAAAGGCGGAGGGGCTAAAATCGAAATTAGCCCCTCCCTATAAAACACGCGGACCTTAAAACTGGGTCGGGTCGAATTCGGGTTGAACGCCTCAAAACGACGCCGTTTTGCACGTCTGGAGGCCCTCCAAAACGACACCGTTTTGGTACTGTATATAAGCCTCCCTTCCTCCAAAAATAATCATTTCAGAATATTTTCAAAAAAAAAACAAAAAAAAACCCTTTTAAAACTCTCTCAACCCCCTGTCCTTCGGCCATTGGCTGGTCATCGGACGGTTATCGGCCACCGCGTCGGCCGCCGATCACCGGCGCCGGCACCGCCATCTACGGTGGCCGGACGAAAGGAAAATCCCCTTTTTGGCTATTCTGACCTTTCTAGGCATGGATCGAGGCTCAAAATCCCCAAAATCTGACAAAATATGCGGGGAAATCACGAAAACCTTTCGGTTTCCGGCCACCGATCCTCGGCGTGGCTCCCTCGATGCTTTGGCGCCGCTTCAAAGTTAAAGATAGGTGATTTCTTTCCTTTTTTGATTTTATTTTACAAATAAAGAATAAAATAAAACACAGAAAATCCAAAGAAAACGAATTAAAAGATAAATATAAACCTTTGGACTGATTTGCTCTGTATTGTGAAAGTGAAATCCCTGATTTTTATTCGATTTTTTCAATCCCTTTTACAATGTATTTAATCTCCTTTTATAGTTGAATGAAAATAAATCAAAGAAAGAATAAATCTGGTCATATCTTTGATTCTCAAATCTATGATTTTTCCATATATTGTTTGATTTCTTTCCTTATTTTGCAGGTGAAGATCGGGGAGATTCGGCCTTGGCTTGGTCTTGCGGCGCTGTTGAAAATTAGAAACCCTAGGGTTTCATTATCTGTCTTGGGCCTCTGTATTCGGACCTTTGTTTGTTTTGGTTTGGGCCACTGAATTTGGTTTTGGGCTTTGTGGCCCGTTTGTAATTTTGTTATATTTGGGCCTTTTTACCCGGGCCAAAATCGGGTATTACGATTAAGTTGGTTAAAGAAAAATGGTGGTGGGAAGGAAAATATTGCTAACCAAAGGAAGCACCATTATTCAGAGAAAAACAAAAGTGAAAATGAGATAAATTAAAAGAAAAGGCAATGGCACCACCTTTCAAGAAATCAGTAAATCTCCTGGTTCCATAATATAAAAATAAAATATTGTGAATCACAAAAAGATGTATGTCCAAAATCAAAATAAAAAACCAATGACGGATAATTTAAAAGTTTTTGATGTAACTAATTAAATTAGCTTTTTCACTTTTTATCGATATATTGCACCCACAAATGACCCTTACAAGTCAAAATGGAAGGTCAATCTTGCAATCAAATTCAAAAATTTAAAAATATATAAGTTGGAGGACTAATTCAAAACTTGTTTAATCCAAACTAATTAGATTAGCTTATTCAAATTTTAATTTAGTTGTTTATAAGACAAGAAAACCTTTCCCCCCCTTTTTTTTTTCCCTTTATCTTTATAATTGATAGGGTAACCAAAAGAAAAAAGAAAAGAAAAGGGAATTTGGATTTAGGTTTCGGAAAGAAAAAGTTTTAGTTTTATGTCTTTAAGCTCCCTTTTTCACGTCATTTAATTTAATATTCTTTATGGGACATATAACAAAATTATTTTTGTTCAAATATCTCCTCTGCTAATTCTAACCATTCCACAGCATTGATATCTCCTTCCTTCTTTCAGCTCCAGGGTATGATATTATAATAGTACAAACAAATCGATAAAATTTTTAATAAGAATTATCAATTTATTTTTTGATTTAATCAATACAGATTAATTCATTAATTATTTAAATAAATAAAAAATGCTAATTTTACGACAAATGAATTTCACCATATAATATAACAAAATAAAAAAGGTAACGCGCGCCAGATAGGGGTCGAACCTATGACCTTCTGCTTAGGAAACAGACGCTCTATCCACTGAGCTACAGGCGCTTTATTGAAAGACGAGGTTATTAAAACCATTTTACCTTGAAAATACAAAGAGTAAGATCTATTGTTTTGGTAACTCGAATAAGATATTTTGAACTTTTAAGAAAACAAAAAAGTGTTTTTAACTTTATAACAAAAGTTGTCAGTTTATGTTCATTTTGATATGATGGCGTCATGGACTAATTCTTCTTCTATTCTTTTAAAATTCTACAAAATGACAAAATTGGTGATGGTTATATAGCATATCTATTCTTTTTAAATACCATACACAAATTATATAAAATATAACATGTTTATTGATATACATAAATGGGTAAAGTTGATATCTATATATATTTTTAAGAAATAATTAAAATTTTGAAAATAAAATAAAACACGCATACTACTAAATGCGCTTTCTTAATTTACCCAAACATAAATCACTAAATTACTCCCCTTTTATTTATTTCCTTTTTTATCTTTTATATTTTTTGCCTTTCTCCTTTTCAAGATAATCATTACAACTTTTGGCTAACCAAGTGTTCCACTACACCAAACCTTAGAACCCAAAAGTAAATAAATAAATGAAATTAGAAGCAAAAAGTAAATTACCAATTTACCACAATCAACTCGAAGAGGAAAAATCTTCACTTTTTAACACTCTGTGTTCAATTTTTTCTTTTAAGAGAAAAAAAAAAAACACTTTTTGAATTGAATTCAATCCAATCCTAACAAGCCACAGTTTTTAAGCTTCCTTTTCTCTCTCCAACTCTTGTCTCCTCAACGATCAGAATACCATATACCCCCATTCGTTTTTCCTCCCTGCCTTCTTCATTTTCTCTTCTACATTTTCCCTTCGATCATTTTCTTTTCTTTTTCCAGCAATCCAAACAAAGAAAGCCCATTCCCCCCCCCACCCTCTCTACTATATCAGTTTTAGTATCCAAATAATCATCTTTTCATCTTTTTTTACTCAATTGGGTCTTTATTTTGTCCAACCATCTTTCATTATTTTGCCATTTATTAGCCTTTTTCCCCCCTCTACTTTATTGCTTTGTTTTTAGTATAAATTCTAAGCTCTAAGCATGGCTTGTTTACAAATCTCTATGGGTTTTAGCTTGTTTTCAAGTTATACATAAATAAAGAATGCAAAAAAAAAA
Source organism: Gossypium raimondii (assembly GCF_025698545.1). NCBI lineage: Eukaryota > Viridiplantae > Streptophyta > Magnoliopsida > Malvales > Malvaceae > Gossypium > Gossypium raimondii. Next base: position 39,019,975 of record NC_068568.1, on the reverse strand, counting down.
TTGTTCTTTTTTAAGATTCTCTTGATTCTAAAAAAAATTGTCTTTTTTTGATTCTTCAGTTTTTGCTGTTGAAAAGGAAGAAAAAAGAATTGATTCTTGATTCCCATGAAAATGATTCTCATTTCGATGCTCTCTTAAGCACTAAAAAAATCTTGCTTTTTAGTTTTTTCATTTTTATTTCATGTTAAAAGTTGCTGTCTTTTTTTATGTTGAGGTTTTTTGTCTATGGAAACTTTCTTTGCAACTTCTTTCATGTCGAATTCAGATTGGTTTGATCAAGAAGATATAAGCAGAAACCCATATTGGACTAAAGAAGAAAACAAAAGATTTGAGAGTGCTTTAGCAATATATGGTGAAGATGTTCCTGATAGATGGATGAAAGTAGCAGCAATGATTCCAGGAAAAACCGTTTCAGATGTGATTAAACAGTACAGAGAACTGGAAGAAGATGTTTTCGATATTGAATCTGGAAGAATCCCAATTCCGGGTTATCTTACTTCATCTTTCACATTTGAAATGGTTGATAATCATGATTTTGAACCTTACAGGAAAAGGTCTAATGGGGCTAAAGGGCCTGATCATGAGAGGAAGAAAGGGGTTCCATGGACTGAGGAAGAACACAGGTAAAATTTTCCCTCTGTTTCTTCTTGTTTCATGATAATTTTCTCTTTGTGTGTTTGTTCAGTGCGGATATCTTTCACCAGTACACTGCATTGGCAATCTTGACATAAATTCATATATATATGTTTGTATGTATGTATAGGCGGTTTTTGATGGGACTAATGAAGTATGGTAAAGGGGACTGGAGAAATATATCGAGGAATCTTGTGGTTTCGAAGACTCCAACACAGGTTGCTAGCCATGCTCAAAAATACTTTCAGAGGCAGCTTTCAGGAGGGAAAGATAAGAAGAGACCAAGCATTCATGATATTACTACACTCAGTATCACCACCCCCAACACTGGTTTTTCAGACAATCAATCCGATCATGTTCTTGCATTGCACCAAAAACTGTCCTCCACCCTTCAAAAAGTAGACCAAAACAATGATGCTTCAGCTATGGCTTTGAATTCAAGTCAAGAGGGCTGGTTTACATCATCCCAGCAGTATCTCACTGCTTCTAATGGCCTCAGATTTCAGGGCCAAAATCTTTATGGCAATGGATTTCATGGAGCTCAGCCTCCCCAAAGCTCTGTGTTTTAAAGTCTTTTAACTTAGGATATTAAATGTATGCATATGGAAGACAGTTGTTTTCTATTGTATTCCATGTTTCAATTTCAATTCTAATAATGATAAGAAGGGGTTTTTCAAACACGAATATCGATTGAGGAATCCTTCGAATACATAGAATAAACTTGGAAAATACTCATATCCGATATTCACTATCACAAGCTTAGAACATGGGTGCCATGTCAGAGGGTGATGTGGCCAAATTGGGTGACTCAATAGGCACTGTCCCTTGGGAAAGTCCTCAGAATCTGATTGCTCAGTTTGTCTTTAGAGGATCCATTGCGGCCATTGTTTCAGCTTAATGGATACAATATGGGCAAGTTGACCAAAACTTGATTGCCATCATTATTTAGTCGAAGCTGAGTACGCATTCCACTTAGGCTTCAACCAGTCATAGAATATGGTTTACATTTTTATTTCTATTCAGTTCTGCTTTCTGCCATCCTAGATTTTCAATGGTGCCAACACTGACTCATTAACATAAATATGTCTTTCAATTTGTTGTTCATTTGAGGCCCAAATTAAAGAATATAATTGCCATGTTGAAAAAGAAGAGAAAATCTAGCTTTAAAAATTAGGCAGAATAGAACCACACTCACACTATAGATTTCTCTCTTTTCCCCTTCCACGTGAATCCTTCTGAGATTCTTCCTGCAGTATTCTAGAAATGAAGATTATGATTGTGTATGTAACGAAGAAATTCGGACAAATGGAGGAGTGACGCCTGTCTAATCTATCTCCGTAGGCCAGAAAATAGGCATTCCAAAAATGAAAAAAGAAAAGAAAAAGGAAGGTTACTGTATTTGTTTTGTTTTACGATTTGCCAATGTGGGATCTACCCCCCACTATTGTTGCTGCTGCAACTATGATGAAATTGGCCACTAGTGCCCTTACCTATCTCACTTTTTCTTGTATTATCTATCATTTTCTGAGCCACAAAATTCCAAGGGTTTTAAAAGCTACAAAGCACACATGATTGAAATATAAAATACCCATGCTCGACATATTTTCGGGCATAATAAAAATGGGATAAATTTTAAAAAGAAAAACTAAAAAATATCCATCATGAAAACATACTCAACTTTGTATTATATAAAAATGATAGAGGAGCAGCCTGTGCTTTGCAAGTTGGAGATGAAAGCAGTGTGTTCCCACTTTATTCTAAAAATGATCAAAAACCCTTTAGAGAAGGTTACACCATTTACTTTCTTTGGCCATCTTTCTTTCCTTTAATTTGCACAAAGAAAGTATGTAAATCTACTTTAGAGATAACATGATCCACCTTCATTAACCCCTTTAAAGAAATCCCCCCATCACTACAGCACGAGATATACATATGTATATGCACATGTATATTACAAAATGACCTACTTAATTTAATATGCTCATAGGTTCTGGAGTACTTTTTGTCGTCAGATTTTACGTAAGATGCTAAAGTTGTGTTGATATTATCAACAGCATTTATATATTATACAGTGATGGCTAGGTGTAGTTATATTATTCAAATTCATGTATCATATGTCTCATTCTAAAGGGTTCATGGAGGATTCTATCTTATTTCCATATCTAAATGATATTGCATATGAATTTTCAACTCAAATATTTCTTAAAAATTAAATATGAAATAAGATAGGTAGGACCTGCTAGCTTAGTTTCTTTTATTTATTTATTTATATTATTTGTGGGAATAAATTCAAGGCTGTAATTAGACTTGAAAAATAACTTGAGATATTGAAAACCAATTTGAATTGTTTTTGGTTGACAACTATTAGTCCAATCGAGATCTGTTTCATTTGTAATTAATTTTATTTTTTATGATATAAAATAATTATTTTATATTTAAATAGTGAAAATAACTTAAAGTTATTAATATAAGAAGTTTTTTAAATATTATATAATAATTATTTAATTTTTATTTACTAGATTTTAAAAATTATGAAAAAGATTTTGAAACTTTACAAAGTATCAAAAAGTCATAAAACAAAGTCATATTGCCAAAATAAAATCCAAAAAACTAAAATTCAAAAATTAGTATACTAAAATCGGAAATCAAACTAAATTATCATGAATGGTTTAAAAAATCGAAAAATTCAATCTAATTGAACCAAACTCAATACTAAATATAATGCGCATGAGAAAACAAGTTAGTTTACCACTAGTTCAACTTGTTGTCTAAACATGTGTTAAGGCACAAGTTTGAACAGACAACAAAACAGAAACGAAAACAAAGAAAGTAAGGATAGATTTGCATATTGTCTTTTGCTAACACATTTCGAAAACAATCCTACTTTGTGCAGCCCTGCTCAATGAATTGTTTCATTCCACAATTGATCAAACTACCTATTAACTAAAGTCCAATCTACTTTTACACAAAGAAATAATTGCATCCCCGATAGTTAATCCCAACCTATTACAACTAATCAACCAAAACATCACTTACAAAGGTTCAACCTCTCAAAAGGAATGCCTACAAATTGAGTGTGAAATTACAAGTAAAAATAACAGAAAAATAATCAGGCAATTCAGCACAACACTCCCTTCAAAAGATGCATATTCTCTATGCACAATCTATTAAAACAAAACCAATTCAACCATTTATTAGGATGGAACAACTGTCACAGGCTTAGAACTTTAGTTTGGCAAACCGCGTGACCTTAGGCGATTTCTTGGGTTCAAATCCTGCCTAAGTCAGCCTACTCTCGGAAAAATGAGAATTCTAGCAGAAATTCTCTAAGGCAAAGAAGCAAAGTGAAAGCAAACTCGAATGACAAAACAAGATACGAACAAACAAGAAGCCATAGTAAAATAAAGCACACCAAGTGTTTGAGTAAATTATCTTAAAGTATCTTTATTACTTTGAAGGTTTACAACTGAGCAAATACAAGTGAAGGGGAATGCATCTATTTATAGTTGAGCTCCTCAAAAACCAACGGTACAGATTGAGTTTCATCGATGGTCGAGATTTGTGCCTATCTACAATATAAGAGTCCTAAGAGATTTAAACTCTATACATATTTATCCCTTAGGATTTACATTAAATACCCTACAAACTTTAGTTTTATTGGAGTGTTTCATTGGGCCACCAAGGCTTCAAGTAGATGGGTTTTTCCATGGGTTCCACGAATCGAGCCAGTTCATGTGGGTCAAATGAGTTGCATTTAATAAGTTGACCCCTATAGGACGTTCTGTGTGCAATGGTCACGACATTTAATCTGTGACCCATGACATTCTCCACCATCCATTTTTGTGATTCCTTTGTTGCGTCTTTGGAATGAAACTGCTTTGACTCGTCTCAAAACGGTTTCAATGCCTCGACTAATTCCTAACTACTCTCTATCGGGTAGTTCCATCTCTCAGAATATTTGCCTCGACTTATGTCTCTATCGTCACCTAACTCGTACTGTACTTCTCTCTTGTACATGTAACACCCTTAACCTGTCTCCGTTATCAGTTTAAGGTTACAGAGTGTTATAAAGCAAAATAGAATATTAGTCTTCATTTCAAAGCAATTAAACCAAATAAAATACAAACAAATCAATTCATAGCATACTTAAACTGATGAGTCTTAAATCGGGATTACGGGGCCATAAAAACAGTTTGAGGACGATCCAGAATCAAATCGAATCAAAACAAGAAGTTTCAAAAAAATTTGAAAATTTAAAAAATAAGGGTCACACGCCCGTGTGGCATAGCCAAGATCGTCTGAACATTCAAAGTCAAGACACACAGCCATGTCCCAGCCCATGTGTCCGCCCGTGTGAAATTCGAAATCGGGCCACATGACTATGTCGCGGGCCATGTGTCAGACCATGTGAAACCTGCACCTAAAACCAAATTGACACACGACAGTGTGCTGTGACCGTGTGTGACACACGGCCGAGTGACACGTCTGTGTCCTAGGTCGTATTTACCTAAAATTTGGTTCCAAGCAAGACATTTCAATCCTAATATCTTAGGTGCCAAATCAAACTATAATTAGCTAAAAGCATGCTTTCAAATACCTTTAAATGAGTCTAAAGCATACCTATTCAAAGCAATTTATGTGCCTAACCAATGAGTTCTCATTGACACCATAATTTTTATTCACATACCATTACCATATCACCTAAAAGATTACAGGCACGCATATTTCAAGCATTATTAAGAGTACTGAATCAAAACAATGCCCAGACAAGGGCACAAACATTACCATACCACATTAGTACCAACAAAGCACAATACTTACTAAACATGACCATATATATATATATATATATATATACTCAAATACAAATCAACTAACATGTTAACTTTAATTACAATAAAGCCTATATATACATGCCACAATCCAAAATGATCCAAAATCAAAATCTACCGAAAAAGGGGTTGGATAGTGTGAGCTCTAATGTTGATCCGTTCGACCAGTTTCGCAAAATGGTAGCTACAGAAAAAAAAAAAAGGAAAAAGAAACAGAGTAAGCTTATAAAGCTTAGTAAGTTTATAGGTATTTTAACAAAACTCTTACCTTGGTTATAATTAAGTAAATAAATATAACTAAATTTAATACGATTTCCTGACAGAACATTTAAAACAATTAAGTGAGTGTTTTATATATCAATCGATAATCTTTTAATAATTTAATATGACATAATTCAGTATCATTCAATAATATCAATATGAAAACGATAATCCATTTGACCATGTCAATTCACATACACATTACATTTCTTTTAAACACATAACTCTAAAACTAATATCGCATCTACAAAATGTGCGTTTCATACTTATAACTATAAACTTTCCTTTCGTTTATATATTATTATAAACTACTTTAAAATACATAACCATCAAATATTTAATTTCATCACTTACATCTCCATATGATTCATGAATTCAATATCATCTTATCTTAACTTATAAATTAATATTAAAAGAACTTTCGTAACCATACCTCGACAATTATTACAAATGTCACTTAATATTAGTATCGAAGCATTCAATACAATAATTCATGTACCACAATAATTCCAAACCAACAATTCATACTTATATATATGACACCATCCAAAAAAGCTTAACCAATTCCATGTAACAATCCATAACATTTAATCCAAATTACTAGTACTCAGTTTATATACTCGGTCATTACTCCATTTTCAAGGCATCATAGATGTAAAACAGGGGTACATACGTGCAGTCAGGGGCACAAAAGTGCAAACAAGGGCACAAAAGTGCAAACAAGGACACCGAAGTGCAAACAGCGGCACTTCGTCATTTTCATATACATACTTAAATTCATCTCATTCGTATACAACTTTAATACAATTCCAAAAAAAAAAAACTACTAATAATCTCTTCTCAATTTCATATATACATAAGTATTTGCAACACTCATCGTTATATAAATAACCGAAGTAATTTCACATATATATACAAATCAATTAACTAGAGAACAACAATATAAATCACAAGTGAATTACATCAAATAAAAAATCACTATGAAGTTACCTAGTTTATACTCTCGGTTGACTTGCAGGGATTAATAAGAATTTTCTCTTTTCCCTGGTTAACCCTCGTACGGTTTAGTTCTTGATCTCTATAATGATTAAATTCAACATATCAAATTCAAATAAATATTTCAACTCATTTTATGCATATGACCCTTAAGTTTTACAAATTACACATTTTCCCCTGAACTTTTACATTTCTCACAATTTAGTCCCTAAACTCGAAATTTCAAATTTAACAAAAGTTTTCAATACCCAATGCTAACCAAACTTATTTCTATTTTAATACAGTACAAAATTATTCACAATTCACAAAATTCCATGTCAATTTTAATATTTTATCAAATTAATCCTTTAACTAAAAATTAACTAAAATCACTTTGCAAATTAGTCCTAAACAAAAATTAAGACTACAAATTCATCATTTAACATAAAAAATAACTAAGATTCATCAATGAAAAAATCTAAAATCTTTAATAGTTTCAAAAACGAAGATATGGATTAGCTGGACCTAATTGTAACGATCTCAAAAACATAAAAATTACAAGAAACGGATTAAGAAATCATACCTTGAAAGCATCAAAGAGAGACAAAATTCTTTGAAGGTTTGGAGGTTTGGTGGGTGAAGTACAAAAATAAAGATGATGATAACAACTTTTAATGTTTTATTTTATTAATATATTTTTTTTACTTATGAAGTTAAATTATAACATAAAAATTATAAAAATGCACTTGTCTGACCGTCCATTACTTTCATTATGGACTAATTACAACATAAAACCTCCCCTTTACCTTTTTAAACAATTTAATTAGTACAATTCATTAACAATTAAGTTTTATATCTTTTATGATTTAGTTCTTTTAATTAATTAATTATCAAATCATTAAAATTTTTGGACCAAACTTCGATACAACAAAATAACCAGTCTGTAAATATTTAATAAAAATATTTACGGGCTTGGTTTACAGAAACGAGATCCTGATACCTCATTTCCAAGAACCACTCGACTTTCATAACAAATTACTTGTCTTTATCTATTTGTTCATAAACTAAAATTTGTCAATTCAAAATTTAATATAAAACTATATAATTGACTCATATAAATTAATTAATAATTATTACAGACTTACCGAATTTATGTTTCTGAAACCATTGTTTCCGACACTACTGAAAAATGGGTTGTTACAGTACATCTTGATCGTAAGAGGCTACCACTCTTACTTTCCCCCATTGTGACTTGCCTCGACTGGGATCCTCTTGATCCACAAAAATAGGCTTAGGCATGCCTATATTGAACACTGGGTTCACCTTGAGTCTTGTCGCTAACTCTGGTTTGTAAGCCCCTTGACTTACTCGCTTCAGAACTTTGAAAGGGCCCCTGTATCTATAACATCCTTGACATTTTTCGATAAGTGAACAATGTCAATTTGAGTTGGCACGTGTTTGAAATTTTCATTGAAGACAAAAATAGAATTATTAATGTTAGTGGAGAGAATAATTAGATAATATAGGAAAATAAAAAGGCATTTGAAGTTAGAGAAATTAAATTAAGGAGTGGAATAAATTGTAATAGTATGAGAAATATTAGGGCATAGTGTAAAATGTAAAAGTAAGATATGACAAAATTAGATGGATGATAAAAAGGAGGATTTGTAGTGTAAATTGACCATGAAAGTACATGAAGATGTGATGGTAATGATGATGATTAGATTTTATTTTAAATTAAATAATAATAAAAAGAAAAAAAATGGATAGATGTTTTAAAAGAAAGATGTAGAAGAATGAAGAAAAAGAAAAGAAAAGAAGAAGAAGCTATCATCTTTTTCTCACGTTTCTCCCTCCCATATTCACTAAGTTTCACTTTCTTTCATTTTTGTCCCTTTCCACCATTTTAAAATTTTCCAAGTTTCAAAGTCTAAAATTCTTCATAGATTTTAAATGAAATTAAGAGAAAAATTACATAGTAAACTCATTCTCTTGTAAAGCTAGCTAATAGCCACTTTGGAGGAGAAAGAAAAATGAATAAAAGTTAAGGTTTTGAGTAAACGAGGTAAGAATGATGAGTCTTCTTAAGGGATTTCTTATTTATCTATGTGATTAAATATTGTGTATGAAAATGTGTATTATGTAAATATGATTAGTGCATGGATGAGTAAATATTGTGCATATGTATTATGTAATGAAGATGAAAAGAAGAGAAGAGAAGAATAAATGGAGGATAAAGGCAAATGTGTATGGCAAAGGAGTGGAGAAAGAAAAGAAAGGTTCCTACAAGCATTTTGAGTAAGTATATCAAGAATTTTATTTTATTCCAATTAAATATATAATTTTAAACTTGTTTAATTGTTTTGGTAATATTATTAGGAAATTACTAACATATAAAAAGTGATATTTGTTTAGAATTATAATAATTATATGAAAGTGAAAGTATTTCTCATATAGTGAATTGAAAAATATGTGAGTAGTAATTTGAAGAATAAAGATTTAATTGTAATGGGTACAAATTTAGATATGTGTAATAAATGTCAATATTCAATATCTAAGCAAAATGGGATATTTTAATTTGGTGAATATCAAGAGAAAATGTGAAGATCGTTGGTTCTATTTAAATAAGGACTAAATTATAAAAATAGTAAAGCTTGAATTGTTTCATTGCTGAGAAGCATTGAAATGAACTATGTAAGATATAAGTGGTGTGCCAATAGGAAAAGTGATAATGGCATTACGGTGCAAGTGACAACAGCACTACAGTGCAAAATGATATCGCACGTCATACAAAATATAGTGGCACTTCGGTGTATTTTATCATTTTATTCAATATATCCTACCATGTTCTATTTTGTCTACATTTGAGCAATTGAATAAAAAGGTAACTAACAATCGAGTAATAATGGTAAGTGGATTGTATTTGGTTAAAATAATGCTTTAGTATAGTTTTTAATGAGCCAAAAATCGTGCATAAGGATGGAAACTAATGTTTGTAAACTATAAACATGTCTATGTATGTATATAAATATGTATGTAAAATGAGAAAATTATAAATAAATATATATATACTAGTATCACTCTTGTTATACTTACTAAACTCTTATGAGCTTAATGTGATTTTTTTTAAACGCATAGGTATAGATTTCTTTGAAGTTAAGGTGTGGCTCGACCCCAACTCATTTCACCACTCCTCAATTTTTGAAGGAAGTATGAATTTTAAATTTTGGTTATTAGTCTTGGCATGTACATAGGAACTTGTAAGGTATACTTTACAATTAAAGAATGAAATTGGTTAGTAATTGGTCTTAGAATGTAAACTTATTATTTTCAATATGTAATAAGTTGTTTGAGTTAGATTTAGATGTGTTTAGTGTTGGTTATCAATAGAAAATTATATGACATTGGATATGTGGAGCCTATGTGGGTCATGGAAGTTGTTTTAAGTAAGAAAGAGTGAAAAATATGTAGGTTGTGAAAATTGCAGGGTTGACATTGCGACGAGGAATTTTGCGTAGTCACAACAAGCAAATGATGTTGCCACGATGGGATATTGATGTTGTCGAAACTGTTTTTTTGAAAACAAAAATTTAGTTGTCGACTTTAAAAATAAAAATTGGAGTCGCCACCGATCCTTGATTGGGGTGTGATCGGCTCACCTTAAAAATAATTTTGGTCTGCGAAATTTGAGAAAACAGGTTCGGGAGTCAGTTGCGCACGAGGAAGGGTTAGCACCCTCGAAACGCCCAAAATCGATACCAAATTGATTATTTAATGTCTTGGGGTCGAAAATTTGAAAAGATTTTAAAAGAAAACTTTTTATTTCATGAATGAATCAAAATAATAAGACATTCTTATTTCAAAGAAATAAAACACCACACCCAGTGAGTTAGGGCACAATGTTTTTAAATCTTCAAAATACCCGAATATTGCCTTTTGCTTTTGAAAATTCTTATTTCGAGAAGTCAAAATATCAGGACCAGTAAGTTAGGACCCAACATTTTTGAACTCCCAAGAATAAGCTTTTATTTAAAATTTGCGAATTTAATACAAAATAAATACTTGGCTTTCTAAATTCATCGAAAAAATAATCGCAATCCAGTAAGTTAGGACACGATCTTTCTCGAGAATCATGAACGCCAAATATTTTAAAAATTTATAAAATGTGATGATTTTAATGCTTCGACGAAACCAAAATATATTTTCTTTAAAAAGTATAGTAAAAATGCTAATGTACCACATGAAAGCAATACTTTAATTTAAATTATATTTATATGTATTTTGAAAATCGTGAAAATAAAATAAAAGTATAAATGTATGGATATGTGTATATATTTACAAAATAAAAGAAATGTATAAGTATATATAAATATATAAAATATAATGTATATAAAAGCTAAAGAAAGATAAAATAATAAAAAGAATATATATAAAAATGTATGTATATCTATAGGCATATATATATGAATGTAGAAATTATGAAAATAAAGTAATATATAAAAAAGAAGCATGCGTATGGAAGTAATAATACTAATACTAATAATATATAATAAATAATAGATAATACAATAATAATAATGCAATTTAATAACAAAAACCTAAAATCACAGATTAAGGGTTAAAATGAAGAAAAACGGAATTTAAGGGCCCAAATCCGAAGATAGAAAGCACTAAGAGGGACCAAATCAAAACACGCGCGACAGGAGGGGGGCCGAAAGGGAGATTTTCCCAAACCTCTCAAACGCTGCGCTTTAAAAGGATCAAAATGTAACAAAAATAAAACATGCGACCCAAATTTAAATGAAACAAAAAAAGATTTAGACACGCTTTTAAAAAGAGAGGGACCAAACGCGCAAATAGACCATTAGAAATAAAACACGCGGATCTTGAAAAAACGGGTCGGGTTGTCGGGTTTTCAGCCCATACGATGTCGTTTTGAGGCCATTGAAGTTGGCCCCAAACGGCGTCGTTTCATAGCCCATATAAAAGCCAAATTTCCCTTAAAAAATCCATTTTCCCTTTCTGTTTCAAAACAACAAGGAAAAAAAATCTCCTTTTCCTCTCAAGTAGGCCCAGAATCCGGCCTAACTCTGGCGAAGATTCCGGTGAGAGGTCCGGCGCCGTCACCATCGTTATCCATGCATGGTGGCAAAAAAATCTAAGTGACCCTTTTTAAACCGTTTAACCCGGGACTCGATCTATCCTTAAAACTCGCTAAAACCTTCAAAGATCGGAGGAAGACCGAAAAACCCTTCGCTTTCCTCTTTTCCTACCGACAAGGTAAGTCTTTTCCTTTTTCTTTTTATTCTTTCACGTATATAGGAAGTAAAATGGAGAAAAACAATAAAAGAGAGAGAAAAACCTAATCACCTTAAAAGAAACTGATCTTTTCTTTTATTTTTGTATCCTTTTACACTGAAAAAATCCCTTTTTACAGATTCCCCCCCGCCTTTTACACTAAAAATATTGGCCTTTTATAGCCGAAAATAATAAAAATAAATTCTATTTTGCTTGCTACTATCTTCCTTTTTTGTTGCTGTTTTGTTTCTGTTTGTTGTGCAGGTGTGGCGCGCAAGGAATGGCGCTCGTGGAGGAGTGGCGCAAGTGGAGGAGGCTGGCTCTGAAGCTTGCGGCGGCTGGAGAGGGAGGCTCTTTAGGGTTTCTGTGTTTTTTTTTATTTTTGGGCTACGTTTAGTTTGGGTCAATACTATTGGGCTAAGCTTGTAAATGGGTAATTGGGCCTGCTGCGTTTTTTATTTTGTATGGGCCCGGGAAGAAAAAATTGGGTATTACAGATGTCATGACAAGGCAACTCAAAGAGTGACGTCATGTCGAGTGATTTCCTTAATGTCCTAATGAGAGATTGACGTTGTGACGAGCTCTTAAAAGTTTGAGTTTTCATCCTTTTGTCCCGAATTAAGTTTTGTTTTGTCATAAAGTTTTCTAAAGCTCGTGTTAGGCTTAGTTAAGCTAGATAATAATATTCTTGAGGCATTATGAATGTTTATTTGGTGGGATAATATTGAAGTTGCTCTGGCAACAAATGTGACGTCTTGGTACCTTAACTTGGTGATTGGGTCGGGTAAGGGTGTTACAATATATTTGCCAAGCCAATGGTAAGTCATAATGTAAAACACTAGATATGTGTTTCAGATGTACCTTATTTTAGCATTTACTATTTCCCATTATCTAGTTTGCATCACCACTTTTCCTCCAAAGCCCGATGCACAACCGACCTTTCTCATAGGTGGTAGCCCCATTAATAATTCAATAGACTTCATATCAGTTTGTCGCCCCTTTAGAATTTCCAAGGGGCTCTTCGTAGCACTCTTCCAATCTACCAAGTTAATATTCTTTCCTTCATGAACATTCTTGGCTAGTCAGATTGCTGACAATATCTTCATTTTGCCCCTCATGTCTCAACTCACTAGCACAACGCATTGTTTTTATCGAGTATCCAGGATACATATACAGTCGAAAAAAGGAACCAAAAGAGCATTAATCTTGTTAAGGAAATTTAAGCCAAGAACAAAGTCGTAATCATCCAAGTGCATTACCTTGAAGTTTATCTTGCCGTTCCATTGAACGATCTATAGCTCAACTCCTTGTGCTACTCCAACAGTTGGGACCTCTTTGGAATTAACAATATTGATCTTCTTAGTTGATTCACTAACTAAGAGACCAATTTTACCCACGACTTTTTCTGATATGAACATGTCTGATGCCCTCGTATCAATAAGAGCATTTCTCTTTTTGCGTATGATGTTGATGTCCACAAACATCAACCTTTTCTACTTGTGATCTCTCTTCACTTTAGCAAAATTGAGTATCAATGATCCAAGCTTTAAAGCCTCACTCTCTGCCTCTACTTCAACTTCTTTACTACACATGGGCAACTTTGACTGCTCTGGACAGTTCCGCATCCTACGCAGACCATAACATAAGAAGTACTTCCCTGGATTCTTCTTATTCTCTCTGACCCTTTTGGCTTCGATAAAACGAACAATAGAACGAAGCTTCATTGATGCTCTATCTGGTTCATCATCCCTTTTGATAGTAGAAATGACTGATTTCTTTGGAAAGTCCTCACCATAAGCGGACCATAAAAAAGAAAGCATTTCACTGGCCTTGGAAATATATAGACTTTTCAACACCTTTTGAGCTCTAATTCATACAGTTTCGTAGTAAATTTTGTCGAAATTCAAACTTTAATTATAAAATAATTAATTTGAACTTAAATTATTAACATATTTAATTTTAATTATTTTTATAATAAATTTATACAAATTTTGCTTATTTTCGACAATTTTGCACAAAATGTGAAAATTGGCTCGATAGACACCTCGAAAGGCCTGAACCGTCAGAGGAATTTTTGCATCGAGTGAACCAAGGGTAAGATTAAGTATTTTTCTAGTCAAGGTCGGTCCAAATGATGATCATTTATATAATTTATATTTAACTTTTATCCAAGTTAAATTGTGTAAAAAATTAATATAAAGTTTGAAGGAGAAATTGACATAGTGTGCTAAGCATTGAAGGTTGATCCAATAAAGAAATTTACAGCCCAAAACCGACCCAATAAGCTGATCCAATCAAATTATTTAGCTGATTTAATTACTTGAAAAATAGCCCTCAAGTTTCCTTAAAAATACATTCAAACCCCTCCACTTTTTGTGGTTTTAAAAAAATGCCCCAAGCTAAATTTAGCAAAGTTTGAAACATTCAAACCTTGCATCAATGTGTGGCCTGCCAAGTGGTGTGTATGGATACTGATTTTTTTTCTATTTTTAGAAGCCAATCCCACCTATAAATACCCTCTTCTCCTCTTCATTCAACACACCTCTCATTCACACTTCTTTCTCTCTTTTACTCACTTTCTCCCTTCCAAAACCTCCTTTTGTTTCCTATTTTTCCCTTCCATTTTCCTTTGAAAATTTCCCTCTTGGAAAAGAGCTTTCAACCACCTTGGCTAGTAGCATTCATGTGCTTATAGAAGAATTGGATCAATAGAACGAGTGGAGAAGGAGAGGATCAAACTAGTCTGGCTTCAGAGAAACACTAGATTTGATTCTAGTTTCCTATCCCTTAAATTTCATTGTGGTTGTTATGAACATGTCTATGAATATTTTTTATGTTGCTATTCTGAATTTAATTAACATGGCTTAAATTTAATTTGTGTTATGTTGATTGTATTTCTTCTACTTAAATTATTAAAATCATGTTTGTGTTGTTATAGGTTTCGGTAAATTGTTTGATTAAGTAAAACCATGATTATGTTATGCTTTCATTATGATTGTAAGGTAACTAATGAGTTAATTATTAATCGTATTGAAATTGTAATTAATTGACACAATACTTAATCAGTGCATGTTTAGTCTTCTAAGGTAGGTAAGGGTTAAATTAGAGAAGGTATTAAACTATACATTAGCCTTGCATAACTTGCAAGATTATTGTGATTAAATTGTTTCAATGTAGGAATATATTGTTACTTCACTTAATCTTTTACTTGCTTATTAAAATTGATTAATTGTTTGAATTGACATAGTAATATGTTCAAGAGATTAATTAATTTGGTAAGTCGGTATGTGCTCTAAGTTAACAAATTGCCAAATTGCCGTGAATTTATTCATAACAACATGAACATTGTTTTAATAATATTAAGATAATAAATGTAATTGATCTAAGACAGTTATTTCTTTAAACACAGTTAAGTGTTCGTGCACAGACGCATCTTCTTCCAAATAATAAGCATAAAGGCGTTGTTTCATATGTAACTTGCTAGTTAGGGTTTTCGACATGCATAGCTACTACAACTTTGCCCATAATGCAACGGCGGTCTTCTCTTTCATCACGTCCTGTAGAATTTCATTTGACAGATGTAAATGTAATTGCATTAAAGCTTTTCGATCTCTACGTTTCTTCTATTCATCTGTCAACGTTGAAGGCATCTTATCAAACCCTAGTAGGGTATCCTCCAAATCCATCTGCACAAGAACTGCCTCAATCTTTATCTACCACAATGAGAATCTGGTGTTGTGATCCAAGAGCAAAATACCGTTACTTCATTGTTGCCGTTACTGTGAACGAAACAAGCAACCCGAAAAAGCTCTGATACCAATTTGTTAAACACTAAACGTCGATAATGACAATATAGAAAGATTGCAAAGAAAAAGAAAGAAAAATATAACACAGAGATTTTACGTGGAAACCCTTTTGGGAAAAAATCACGGGAAAAGGAGAAGAAAATTCACTAATGTCGAATTCGAATGATATAAGAGAAGTTTCAACTAATTTATAGGTTGAAAAAGCCTAATTCTAATCAATGTAAAATATATTATGCTAATAAATGCTAAATATATTATACTACTAAATCTTTTAGAATGAAAATATATTTTGTTTAACTTAACTTGCAAGCAATCTCTTAGATTTTATTTAACTTGACTTGCAAGCAATCTCTTAAAATTTGGGTCACAACACTCTAACACTCTCGATCTGCTATTCTTCTTAGACCTCCCACGGGTCCCTATCGAGACATTCTATTTGTCTCCTCCTTTCTTCATCTCAATTGGTGCCTTCGAACACTGGCTCTGATACAAACTGTCACAGGGCTAAAACCTCAATCTAGCAAACCACGCGGCCTTCAGTAATTTCTTGGGTTCAGATCTTGCCTATGTCAACCTATTTGTAACAACTTGAAAGTTAGTGGTGTCGGAAATGGCGGTTTCCAAATTCTGTTTTAAAGTCAATAAATATTATTTATTAATATTTATGAGGATATCACAATATTAAACTGAAGCTTGGTCTAATAATTTTAGTTATTTGGAAAGTCAGACAAAGTACAAGTGTATCGGTTTTAAAGTAGGCGATTTTGGAAATTGATGTATCAAGACCTCATTTTCATTAAATATTTATGGAGTCATATTAAAGGCGAATTGAATTTTTGGTTAAGTAATTTTCATGAATTAGGAATTAATTAAAGTAAAGGGACTAAACCACGTTAGAGCCAAAAGTTAAATTATAATTAAATTATAAGGTAAAATATAACTAAAGGACTTAAAAGCAAATATACCTTTGTTTTAGTTATTAGTGGACGTCATTCAAACTTGAAAGATTAAAATGTTATAAAATTTTATTAAAATAAAACATACTTTAAGTTAATAAAATATAAGGAAAAGAAAGATAGTGGAGAATAAAAACAAAACAACACAAAAACATTTTATTCATCATCTTTTGCATGCCGAATTGGAGAGAAAAGAAAAAGAAGCTTTCGGCCTTTGACTTAAATTTTTGGAGCTTTGATTTGGTTAGTTAAATTTATTTATTTTCTTGTAATTTTTATGTTTTTAAAATTTCGATACTTTGAATTAGTTGACTCATGCCTTATTTTTCGATACTTCTTAAGATTGAAGATGTTACTATTGTTTATTAGTTAAAGTTTTAGGGACTATTTGATAGATTTTTAAGGTTAGATGTAAAATAGTTTTAAATTATAAAAAATTGAAATTGAGGGTTTAATTGAGAAATACGAAGTTCTACAAGGACTCTAGGAAAATTCGGTTAAGCATGGATGGGGTAAATTCATGTTAAATTGGAAGTATCGATTTTTGGGACTAATGTGTATAAAAGTAAAAATTTAGTGTTAATATGTAAAATAGTATTAATGACTTGATTATATGAATTACATTGTTAAAGATTTTCGTTGAGATTAATTGAATTGAATTGTTATAATTAGATTGATAAACAAGTAAATCGGTTGATAATTGTGGGAAAGGAAAAGTTGTTGAATAATCATCATCGAATACTAGTAGCTGTTACGAAGGTAAGTTTGTAGTCCTTGAACTCGAACTTTGTTTATTATTTTTAGATTATGGCTATTAAGTGCAATTGTAGTTCTTTGAGTTAAGGAATTTATTCATTATTTGATCATTCTTTTGAGGTATCTATTTTTTATTTAAGACTCAACATCCAACGACAGTCCTGAACTCAATGTTGGTGATTTTTTTTTTCGTGTTTTGGCATGTAAGGATGATAATGTTTTGAGTTATGGTCTTTTAGTCTATTAGATGAATCTAGTGAAGGTTATTTGTAAGGGATGTTATTATGTAGACTTTTGGAATGATGTTGATCTTAAATGAATGCTTTTATATAAGTGTTTTGTGATGTATATGTAAATGTCATCTATAATTGTGATTTTAGTGAATTGGTAACTTGATGTGAGTATATATATATTTGGACATTTTGATTGATGTTTGAATGCAAATGGTTGGTTAAGATTATGTATTTTCTTAATTTTGTTATTTAATTGAATGGTGTTTGATTGAGGTGCCTTTGAATGGCATAATGGTTAGGCTTTGGATGGTTGAAATTATGGTATGAAATTGATGATTTGAATGTGATTTTGAACCTAGGATTCATTTAGACATGGTATGACTTGTGGTGCAAGGATTGGGGTATGAAATTGCTTGTTTTAGGGGTCAATTATGCTGCATACGGCCTAAGACACGAGCTGTCACATGACCATATGTCTTATTTGTTTTTCAATGCAGGTTGGTGAACGTGGGCATAAAGAGCTACACAGCCTAACGACACTGCTGTGTGACCCTGAGTTACACAGGTACAATAAGTTACACGGTTTGTGTACATGGCCATGTTCTGAGCCACACGGCCGTGTGACCCCTATTTTAATTTTTTTTAATTTTCTTTAAAGCTTCTTAATTGATTTCAATTTGGTCCCTAAATGTTCCAAGCTTATAATTGTGATATTGTATGCTCGAATTAGTGTTCGTAACTATGTTTTTGCCATGACTATATATTGGATTTAAATGTTGTGAATTAAATTGATTGATTGTTTCTAAGTTCAACAATTGTTACGATTTGATTAGTACTATCCTATAATCCCATTCTGGCAATAGTTACGAGTTTAGTGTGTTACACTACTATCGGAAAAATGAAAAATCTAGCAGAAATTCTCTAAGGCACCGAAGCAAAGCGGAAGCAAACTCGAAAGGCAAAAGAAGCTACGAACAAATAAGAAACCACAGAAAAATAGCTCACACCAAGTGTTTGAGTAAATGCTCTCCAAGTATTTCTATTATTTTAAAGGTTTACAACCAGGTAAATACAAATGAGGATGAATGCTTCTATTTATAGTTTAGCTCTCCCAAAACTAATAGTACATATTGAGTTACATCGAAGGGATTTAAATTGTATACATCTTTATCCCTTAGGATTTACATTAATTACTCTGATAACTCTAGTTTTACTGGACTGTTTTACTAACTCACGATGGACTTCTCCATGGGTTTCACAAATCAGGCTAATTCATATGTCAAATAAACCTCATTTAATAAGTTAACCTCTATGGAATGTTTTATGTGCAATAGTCATAAGATTTGATCTACGAAAGAACAATAATGAATGTTAATATGATTTATTTTCTTATGCACTAACAACATACATTTCCATTCATCAAAAAATTACTTCAAAATGATCACTGTCTATCACTTTCCAAAGTTTCAGTCAAGTTTCATTTCCGCATTATCTATGAAAATCAATAAAAAAGACTAATGGCCTAAGCTACTTTCAACGAACAAAGGGCATAACAGTAGCCCACCAAGCTTGCAAGTGCTTTCAAAATTACACAGGGAAACACAATCTTATTACATCACAACTTCTAGGAATAAAATCGAAATCCTCTAATTGAAAAGGACAAAATACAAGTACATCAACTTTATAAACAGGGCGTGGATAAGAAAAATGGATACTAGGATGAAGGTTATATTTACAGCTCTACTCCGGCACCTAATGGATCCAAAGGAATGGCACTTACGGGGAATTCAGATCTTGGTTTGGGTAGGGAGTAAGTAATACATGAGTAATTGAGCCGGATGCTCAACCGCAGCAGCCTCTCCAACCTGATTGGTCATAACTTTGTCTTGTGGGAATTAGCTTGATATTCCAGCAGCGGATGGATCCAAAGGAATGACACTTTCAGGGAAATCTGTTCTTGGTCCAGCTAGGGAGTAATATGCCAGTATATGAGCCGGATGCTCAATCACAGCATCCTCTCCAACTATTCGTCTTGCGGGAATTAGCTCAATATTCCAAAATGGACGAGCCATAGCTAACAGATCACGACCTGATTCCGATGCTCTATATCCTTGCACCCACAAGTACCTCAAAGAAGTTAATTGCATCACGGAAGCTGCTAGTGCATGTTCACTGAAACAACAACCCCTCATTTCTAGTTTCTGCAAGCTAGGGCATCCCTTGGAGAACTCCAAAAGCCCCACATCAGATCCCCCGACATATCCCAGAAGCATCCATCTTACTTTTGGACTATATTGTCCAATATAACCAAGTCCCACATCGGTTAAACCACCAGGTCGAAGATACAGAGCAAATCTTCTAAGCTTTTCACAGCCCCTCAATAGATCACGGACTCCATCATCAAGAGGCAAATCTGTTATCCTTTCTTCTCGATCAAGCAAAACCAGACGAAAATCACACAGATTTTTCAAGTATGTCCCAATGTATTGTAATGAAGCATTGGTGATGTCAGATACATAAACAGCCAAGTATTCCAATTCAAGACATCCTTGAGCTAAAGCCATTAATCCTCTTTGCGAAACAACACCTTCTTCATCCTCCATTTCCTGCTCATCAGCACCTCGCTCGATTCTAAGCCTCTTCAGTCTCTTACAACTTCGAGCGAGAACTTCTAATCCTCTATCTCCTATAACATTCCTAGTCTGTTCATCCAGAAAACACTTAATAAGACATAATAAAAGATTAGAATAAAAAGTAACAAAATTTCCTTTCTATATCCTTGGCATTTTACATTATCCAACAATTTCAAAGACCTTTTTTTACCGTTTAGTCCATTCAACTACTGAAATCTCACTGCCATATAAACTTAGCCACACACACACAAATGCTAACATTCAAGAACTTAATATTACCCTATAACAAAGACCAGAAACTAAAGGTCAAAAGAGTCTTAATGGTGGACCAAAATTTGAGAAACATCTCAAAGAAGAAAAGTAACTTAAATTATTAGTATAAGGAAACTAAAAAGTCCACTTGAAACCCCAAAAAATTATAGCTAGAACCCCAGACCTAAAAGTTATAATATAAGAGATGCAATTCCAAGAAAGCAGTGCAGAAAAATAATTAAGACAATGGTTTTGTAATTCTACCTCAAGAACTTCTAAGTTGGGGCACCTTTGGATTAACAAGCAGTGGTCTTCTGTGTCCAAAAATGCATAAAGGAGATCCAACTTTTTAAGCAATGATGCAAAAGGAAACACAATGGGCATTTCATTTTTCCCCATGTATGTTAAACCCAAACGGCATAACCTCGGAGGAAATGATACAGCAGCATACCTTTCTGGTTGCTCATTGAACAAACCACCACAAAATTCTTCTAAAACAGGAGCAGCATGAAAGAAACCGACAAGATCCAAAATTTCACAATCGCTAATTTTCACAGAGGCCAAATTACGACAATTTTGAGCAATGAATTCAAGGTCTTCACAACTCACTTTCATAAGATCTGTCATGTAAAAGTTTAAATTCATGAGAACTGAGTTATTTACTGCAAGCTCATGAAGCCATTGACCATCTTTCTCAATAATTGCGCTCTCTTCCAAGAACAAGGTTCTTAATTGCCTGAGGATATATATAAAGGATGTCATAACAAGGATTTAAAAGGCACCAGTTAACAAAGTCTAACACCATTACTCCGAAACGGAGATCATTGATCTATAACCATAGATTGTGAAAAAGAATATGTATAATGCCATTAAGCATGAAAAGTTGCCCTGGGCAAGCACAAGCAAAGCATTAACAATATAAAAAGCTATAGCAACTTAACCTTTAGTCCATAAAACATTCTATTTCCAACGTGAAGAAAAAATTTTGTTGGGTATATTCACAGAGAGGAAAATCAATTTACTAAATATATGGAAGTATATCACATGACCCATGTCCAAAGGCAATTGCTATCAAAACTGTTGTTTGAAAGAAAATGAAACATTAATGGATCAATCAAGTAAAAGCACAGGTATTGTTATCGGTATCCTGTCATTCATACTAGAGTGCCTTACTACAACCTCAGAAAGCTTCATGACATGGCATCGCAATGGTCCTATGCAACTACAAGCAGTACAAAACCAAACCAAACTTTCACCTATGCTCCTCCCCTGACTTGACTAGTCACTAACTCCTGAAGGCCAAGAAATCACGTAGACCCCATACAGTTTCATGCAACTTTCGCACATATGCAATCAGGATGTTTCATCATTCATACCTATTTTCCATTGGTTCTACAATCGTAAAATGTACCAACACTACACAATCATGCACTACAAACAAAACCAAATTTTCCACAGTTGCTTCTTCCCTGGCTAGACCAGTCACTAACTCCTAAAGATTCGGGATTCAAATGACCGCATACAGTTTCATGGAACTTTCCCACATATGCAATCAAAATGTTTCATCGTTCAGATTGATTTTCCATCAGTTCCACATTCAGACAAACGCAGTAACAACCACATCTATAAATGCGATGCTTACAGGCTGAGGAGAAGAAAGATTTTCCTCGACTTCAAACGCTTGAACTAAACAGTTACAAATAGAAGTAATTGGGATTGAATACATGTTTCATTAAACATAACCACTTCCAATAAACACTAATCGAAATATTCCTACAATTCAACTCAACCAAACTCAAGTAAACTAAGATAAGGTTTAACCCCCAAGTAGTTGGAAGTTACTAAATCAGTCCTCTTTACTCGATTCCACTGAGTTCAATCCATATTTGATCATTTATTTCAGCAGATGCTCCAACTAAAAGAACTTTCAACAATGAATTAAAGAACGAATTTCATCGGACTTAAGCCTAAGCTTGACTAATTTCACAAAGAAACAAGAACCCATAGTTGCACAAGAATTAAGAAAGGAAGAAAAAGTTACCGGCACAAACGGCCAACGTGCAAGAGACCATCAGTAGAAAAACCAGAGCATTTATCAAGCTTCAAAACCTGCAAAACCTTCCCTCTAGACCTAGCCAAAACTTCCAGATCCGAATCTTTAACAATCATTCTTCTGAAATGGACGGCTTTCAAGCAATTGAAATTCTCCGCTATTTCATTCACCCACGGCGTAACGTACCCACCCCAATCTTCAGGTATCAAATTAAACATCGCCGCCCGAGGCTTCCCTTTCAATTTCAAGGATTCCAAGTGACGGAACCGTCGCCTCAACCGATCGGGACTCGTCGTGTAACAAAGCGCGATCGTTATGTGCTTACGAGTCAGCGCGTCGAGCTCGTACCACCGCCTGCAAACTAGAGATACGGCGTCGCGGTCTTTCGGGTCGTCGATGTACGGCATCACGCAGCCTAATACGACATCGGACATACCGGGTTGTGACGTCATCGTTTTGTGCAACTTGTTACCATTTTCCTCCATCTAAAAAATCAAAATTGATCTTTTTTAAAGGGAAATTAAAATCAAAACGGTTTTTAAACCGAAACGGACAAAAAAGAATGGATCGATCTGAAATAAGAAAGTAAACACTTTTTTTTCGGAGCTCTGTTTTATTTTTTCATAAAAGAAAAGGCGGTAGGATCCGAAACGAAACGGAACTCAACCGGCGATAAAACGAATCGGGTCAGATAAGGATCGGGTCGAGAAGGCATAGGGAAGAAGAGATTGTTGATTGAGCACACAGAAAAGCGAAGAGAAAAGAGCTGAGAAAAAGTTTCAGTAGATAAAGAAGGGTCGAAATGGACGGCCGAGATTCATTAGAAAAGAAGATCCAAGTGAAAAATATAATTATAGGATCAGACCAGACAATTCAGCTGCTCTAAATTAAAAATACAAAAGAAAATAGTATTGCAACCAATTAGTGGAGACTGAAAAATAAATTTAATAATTTTTGATTGGTTGCGTCAGTATTGGAAGTATTAAATTATTAATTATATTCTGCACCCAGCAGTTGTCATTGTGGCCTTTCTTAATTCTTTCAATTATATTTTTTTTCGTAAAAAATGTTGATTAAAAGCAGCTGCTATTTCGTGCTTTTCTTTTTTTTTTTTTTTTTGCAGTTAATGCCTATCCCTAAGCTCTCTTGTAGTAGAACCAAAACCATTCCCTGACTGAGAGTAAAAACCAATGGGGTTCTTCTTGGTTGATCTAGACAAGATATCAGTTGCCCTATTTGCTTACAACTTAATCTCCCAACTTTGGACCAACAGCTCGCAAATATCCTATACAAGCTGCCAGGTACCCTGTTTTGCTCTTTTCATATGCATTTCATGTTAGTCTTGAAGTAACGCCTTTCCTTTCAATCTAGTTACATCTTGTACAAGCTCATGCTGCTAGTTTCCCACTTCTCTTCCAATGTGGCATAGGATAGGAGTAACACTTCATTTCATATCTCCTTAGAAAAGGACACCCAAAGAAAATGTGGCTTTTGGTTTCTTGTTCCACATGACAAATTCCATTAATGTGTGCCTTTGGTATGTAGTCTGTCACGAATGACCATCCAAATTATGAAATGAATGCTTTCAAATATGAACTGGAAACCACAAAACCAATTTTGTCCCATTCCACATGTTCTTAACCTACTCATATTTTCTCCTCAAAATTTAGCCACTATATATTTGTCACTAGGGAACCTCCAAACAACACAATTTTTTATGCAACATCATGCATTTGTAACAAGTTCCTCCAAATCCAACTATAATTCCAAGTAATTAACACCACGTTTGGTTGACATGAATAACCAAACGATTCCTGGCTGATTTGGTGATAAACAGTTATTCATTAGTTTGATTCACTGAATCCTTCATTCTACGAAATCTCATTCATTACCCATTCCACCTTCTCCCGTAATGGCCATTCCCCACCAAACCCAAAGAATAGGACAAACGTTTCCTGATTGATTCGGTGATAAACAGTTATTCATTAGTTTGATTCACTAGGGGTGAGCATTCGATCGAATCGAATCGAATCGAAAATTTTCAAGTTAATCGAGTTTTCGAATCTCATTTTATCATCCTAACTTTATTTGAAGTTTTCTCGAATCGAGTCGAGTGAGATGGAATTCGAATCGAATCGAATCGAATCGAATATATTTGTTCGAGTTAAATTTTAAAAAATAATTTAGGTCCTTGTAACCACTGTCACCCATCGTAATAAAATTTGTCCACCTTAATCAAATTTTTTATTAACTTTCATCACCTCATAATTTATTTATTAATTTTTTATATACTGGTTAGCTTATTTGTTTGCTTAGTTGTTTCAATTATCATCAGATTCTTGTCACTTGTCACTATGTATTTTGGAATTAAAAATATATTAAATATAAAAATATAATTTTTAATAAAAGTTATTTTAAAATAAAATGTGAAATTGATACCAATATAAAATTTTAACACGAATATTTTATGGCATAATTAAGAATTCAATTTAATATAAATATTCAATATGACTAATCAATTCAATAATATAAATAATATAAAATGTGAAATTTAATTTAATAATATAAATAGTATATATAAATAAAATTATTACTATTTATGTTTAGTGATTTTTTGGATAATTTTGATTTTTATTTGAGAGTAAAGGGTGAGAAGTAAAAGTTTAGGGGAAAATAAAAATTTTTGGGGAATAAAAGTTTGAGGGAAAGTAAATAGGGGGAGTAAAATTTTGGAAGGAAAATATTAAAAAAAAATTGGAGGGGGGAGGGCTTGGGGTAGATGGGAGGTGGGATGGGAAGAGAATAAAAGTTTTAGGGGAAAAGTGGGAGGGAGTAAAAATTTTGGGGGGAAATAAAAGGTTTTGAGGGTTTTTGAGAGTAAAATTTTGAGAAAAAGTAAATGGAAGAGTAAAATTTTGGTGGGAAATGGATTTTGGGTAGATTGGGGGGTTGGGAGGGGAGGAGAGTAAAAGTTTTGGGAGGAAAGTGGGAAGGAGTAAAAGTTTTGAGGGAGAAGTAAAAAAGTTTGGGAGTTTAGGGTAAAAATGTAAAATATTATAGTTTGATATTCGAATTATTCGAGTTATTCGAAGTCGAAAACTCAACTCGATTCGAACTCAAAATTCGAAAAAAATTCGAATTGATTCGAATAACTCGAATAACTCGATTCGTTTAACTCGAAATTCAAATTTTTTTCGATTTTTTCGAGTCGAATCGAGTTTTGCTCACCCCTATGATTCACTGAATCCTTCATTCGACGAAATCTCATTCATCACCCATTCCACCTTTTCCCGTAATGCCCATCCCCTACCAAACCCAAAGAATAGGACTACACAACCACCACCGAATAAAGAAAAAACATAACCTCCCATTCTTGCCCTTTACCACTCTCATTCATCAAACACTTCAAGCCACCACACCCCCAGCCTTGTCTCCTCATTCCCGTTCGGTTATTCTCATCCTACGACGATCTTCGAAATTGTCAAAAGCTTCCCCAAAGCTGAGAATTTCATCTCTTTGCTTATCTGATTGTATTCGCTAGTAGGGAGCTGTGAAAAAAAATGAGTTTTCGAAAAAAAAATTGGTCAATTGGTTGATCCGATTGTTTTAGGGCAATTTAGGTTAGAAATCTAAGCTTGTTGTTTTCAAATTGCATTTGGTTTTTATGGGCATTTCTGTTTATTGCAAGAGATTTTAGGGTGCTTGTCTCAATAGCAAGGGATTTCAATTTTAGGTTGGGATTTGTTGTTTGTGGTAAATTGGTAGTTGGGATTTTAGATTTTGAGCTCTGAATCAGTTACAAATTTTTTTAGCAAAAAAAAAAAAAAGAGTGAGACATGGGAGATGAGGAAATCGTTCAAGGATTCTCTCAAGACTCTTGAAGTTGATATTCATTTCGTCAATACCTTGTGATTGATATTCATTTCGTCAATACCTTGTGATTTCTTCTTTCTTTTTCTTTTCCTAGGCTTTCTGTAGATGAGCATGATTCATCATGATTTTTTTCTGTAGATAGCAAGGGATTTCAATTTCAGGTTGGGATTTTTTGGGATTGTATCTGCAAAGGCTACAATTTTTTTCTTTTCGATATTTGCTCTATTAGTGCATCAGTGATTTCCTTTTGGATACTTCTTTTGATTTGAGCCTTCCTAGTTTAATTTTTTTTATTTTGGCTTTTTTGTTTGTTTTAGGTTTGAAGTTAAATTTTATTTTGTAGTGAAGTTCATTACTCTGCTGCTTGAATTTGCTTCTTTGCATATTTGTTAGAATGTAAAATGTTCGATCATTTGCCTCAATGAAAATTGAACCTTGTTTGCATATTTGGGTTTTCATCTTCGATGTCGTTGTTTCTTCCTTTGATGTTGTTGGTCTAGTAAAACCTTCCATGATATGGAATAATATTATTGAAAAAGTGTTTACTCTGCTTATAGAGCTTATTGAGATGCTTACATGGAATTCTTGCTTTCTCTTTACTTCATCATTTGAACTGCATGGTGAAGATAAACTATAAGAGACAAAGTTAGAAGTTGGGTTTCATTTAATATTATATTAACTTGAGAATTTAGGCCGAAGCCCTTGTGTTTTATGATATGACAATTACTTTATTTGCTATATACATTTGCAACATATCCTCAAGAATTCAGATACATCTCCTCTGCATCAACTCAATTGAAACACCGTGTCTTATCTTTTTATTTGTTATGAAAACACCCATTTCGTGAGTGAATGAGGGATAGAAGAATCAAATAATGGGAACTTATTCAGGTTCAAGTATGTAAATATACATATTTCGAGTTGACCTTGAGATGTTTAAATGAAGGTTTAGGCCATTCATTTTGTTATGTTCAACCTTTCGATAGTCGATTCTCCTACCATTACACCATCAAATTATTAGCATCTAGGGTAAAATTGTGTTAGTTCAATCTTCATATTTAAGTTGCACAGATGTATGATGTCTAAGAAGCACCATGTCTCCTGAGCCCTGATTGCTTTAAGATTATCAATGTCTGAATTCCTAAGCACCATTTACTTATATTTTGTTGTACCAGATATTATTTTTTTCACGTGGGTCAGCTTTATTTGTGAACGAATACTACTCTTCACTTCTTTTGGTTTCATGTAATTTCAGGCTTCGTCATAGAGGACAATGAACCGAATATCATAAGTATTCATCCATCGATGCATGAGCTACTTGGACGGTAAAAGTAGACAATCAAATGTTCTATGAATTGCAAGCATCTAGAAATTAGTTAAGTTTATTAAAACATAGTAAAAGGTTAATTTGTTTATGTTATTTCATGTATCTAGTTTATGAACTTTGGTGTTGTTTGTATTGTCTTTATGTATTGTACTTGGACTTGTTGAATTACAACTTTAATTAAATTAATGTATGAACATTATGTTTGGATGTAAAATATATTTCTCAAGCTATATTTATTACTTCTAATCTTTTTCTTTTTAGTTTAGACAATAATTAAATTATTTGTTTCGCTAATGATATTCTAGCACATTAAGTATGCATTGCGTTTGAAAATAATAAAGTAGGCTATATATTATTTTTCTAATATTATATATTATTTTATTAGTTCATATTTTAATAATAATTATATTAAATTATTTATTATTTTTATTAAATTATATTTAATTAAAATTCTATTAAAATTTAATAACAATAACAATAACAATAACAATAATCATTTACTTAAAAAATTTATTATGGGTACTTGATCATTTCAATTTTTCCTTATGCTATTACAACATCTATTTTATTCAACCAAAAGCAAGAATACTATTATAATTTTATTCTATTCCATTCCATTCAACCAAATGCAAGAATACTATTATAGTTCTATTCTATCACATTCCATTCAACCAAACAATTGAATTATTGATTACAATTCTATTCCATTACGTCTTATTTCATTCTAGTGAACCAAATATGGTGTAAAACTTTCCAAAAGAATTCCCCTTTAAGAATATAACTTTATGACCATGCGATCTATAAAGAACCAACTTTAACATTTAATGCCCATATGTGTTGTAGGATACATGCTTTATTCTATGATTACAAATCCTTAAATCCAAGTCCTCCTTTATATTTGGGGTAGCAAATTGATAGGTAATAGACTCCCTTTCTAATTTTGTGTACCCCTTTAAATATCCAAATAACTACCCTATTAATTGAGATTGAAAATCTTGTGTAGTACAAAAGCCTCAATCCACTTAATGAAGTTTTGGGGTAACTTTATTATTTCTAAAACAATAGTAGAAAGCTCCATTTTACATTGTTGAAAGCTTATTTTTGTAAACAAATCTTTATAGTGAGATAAGGCAGTTCCCACTGGCTCCTAGCCATGATAATGTTATCTAAGGTACTTCTTCCTTTAATAAAGACACTTTGGTTGCTTATGATCAATGTTGGTGAGAAAAAATTAATCTTGTTGACCTGAATCAGTTGCGAAATTACTTAAAAAAATAAAGTGTCCAAGTGGTGACTAAAGTGGTAGTTGAAGTGAGAACTTCTAATGGCACTGTGAAAAATAGAACAAAATCAGGGGACAATAAATTGTTTATGCAGTTCAGCTTTTCTATGTCTGTGAATCCTAGTTTAGTGAGATGAATCCACTATATTTGAACTCAATATAGTAAGTGATCTTAGCTTTATCACACCCTAGTATAGTAACCTCACTTTGTATCCAAAGACTAGATCACTCACCATAAGTTCTCCCCCTGAGAACTTAAGCTATAAAACCAAGTAACAAACTTATTTTACACTCTCAATGCACTCTTACAAGAATTTTCCTTAAAGAACAAATAACGCTATGTTTGGTTGAATGGACGCACTTTCAATTTCTCTCTCCTTGACCTTTTTTAAAAGGGTTTAGGGTGTTGGATTTGGTGCCCTAAGTGTAGTATTTTTGTCTAAGTAGACTTGTAATTTTTTGAACAGATTGGTTAATAAAACTATTCATGAATTACATTAATACTTTGTATATTGTCCTCACATGGTTTTTTCATGCAAAGCAAAATGGAAGCAAATGATGTTTATTGGTTGTCTATTGTTTAACTAATATTTAGCGATATTACGTGGTCGGATCGTAATACAAAAAAATAGCTTGTATTAGTAGACGAACCTAAACATGTCCTTAGTCTAATCAGAAATGAGAAAACTGATTGAAAGACTAATCTACTGTCTATCAAGTCCAATTAGAGAGATGTTTTGTCTTGGGCATTGGAGCGGATGACTCTCAAAAGATAGAGAGATAGATACGACTGTTTGGACTGACAGTACATCGGACTGGACCCAAATAGAATAGATTTTGAATTCGTTTATGGATCTATTCATTTTTAATGTTCATAGTGTGACATACCTAAATCCTGAGTGGATGGAAGACTATGTATGCATGACTCGTACACTTTGAGGTAAGTAAAAGCTTGAGTTTGAATAGATAAGGAATCGAAAGCTGGTGCGTTGGGTGTATGACTTCTGCAGTATGTAGCATCATTTTCAACAGTGGAATTCATAGCCTTAGACATGGGTAAATGATATCCTCTCATAGGAATTACATGGTTGATGAAAAGTAAATGTGACCACGGGTCGTTCGTCTTTGTGATGGATGACTTAATCATTATTTGGCAGTGACTGATTTTTCATAAAAGAAGATGTAATGATTACCATGAGATAAAATAGGATCATATTGGGCGAATGAATATTATCCCAAAGAAATCAAGGATATACTATGAGGGTAACACACTTACAACAAGGTCATTGGACGAGCACTGAATAATTGCTTTCGTAATGGTATGCCATTAGGGAGAACTCAGCCACGATACTGTAGTGGAATGACTTCATGGCTAAATGAGTTTATAATTAAAAGGTGAAAAGTTGAGACTTAATTATTGTAATATCCCTAAACCGGGTCTAGTAGTTTCAGGTATATTTTTCGGGTTCTGAGTGTGAAACTAGGAATTTATAGGGTTTCTAGCAATTTTTACTTTATTTTAAGAGATTAATTTCATCTAAAATCGAGTAAACAATAATCCAAAAAAATAAAAATATTTTTTGAAAATTAATTTTAAAGTAATTAAATAATTATTAGTGAAAATAATTAATTTGGGTCGAAAAAAATTTTAAAATAATTTTTATTGGGGATTAATTTGAGCTAAATTTAATTATTAATTAAATTGGGTTTAATTATAAAGTAAGGAAAAACTTAGAATATTTATTTGGCAAATAAACCTTAAAATTCAGAATTTTGGAGGGAAATGATTAAATGGTAAAACAAGGGAAATGTGGGAGTGGTCATTAGGTAAATTCCCCAATTTTTAAATTCTGGTGGGTTGTTTCAGCTTTAAAAACAATGCATCAGGCCTACTTTTCACACCATTTACATCTTATTAGAGAGTTATAAACTTCATTTTCTTTGCATGGTTTTAAGGATCTATCATTAGAGAATAGATCCAAACATTTTGACATGATTTGAGAGTCAATTAAAAGATTTTTTTATCAACGTCATCTTCTTCAAAAGCTTAAGGTGCTTTAATGGTGGATATCAAATTTTGAGAGGAAATCCACAAATCAATAGATGTTCCGACTCAAAATGGATCTATTAAAAGGTTTTTGGTTTTATTTGTCAAGATTAAACATGAGAAGAAATCTGAATTTCATCATCTTCTTGAATTAATTTTCTGGATTTTTTGTGAAATTGATGCTTAGTTTATGTGTAATTGGTTTATTATTGATGTTTGGAAGTGATTAGGAGGGTTGGAGAGGTCGATTTTGTGGGGAATCGAGTTTTCGACTTGATGTTACAAATCCGGTAAGGTATCTTTATGAGTGGAATTTGATTAGCTTAGTTAATTAAAAATTGTGTTTAATATAACTTTGGAAAGGTGGTAATGTCTACATTACCTCTATTGAAGCTCCGAATCTTGAAGAGGACCGAGATAACCAAAATTGAAGTTCAAAATTGCCTAGTTGGTCACTTGTTGTGATATAATAAAATTGTTTTGTGAGTGTTTCTAAGGGCAATTTGGTCAATTAACCCTCAATTATGTTTAATTAGAAGCTTAATTAATGGTTACAATTAATTAATTATGGTTGAATGGTTGATTTTGCAAGATTTGTATTAAATGTGCAATAAATTGAATTTATATGGAAAAAGAATGGTAAGTGAGAGTTTGGGTGGTATTGTGCTTTTTAATTGAATTAATTTTAAGGATGATTTAAAGCATGTGTACTGAAATTTTTGATTAAGATATGTTGGTGTTATATTTGATAATTGAATATGGGAAGTTGGTGAATGAATTGCTTGATTTAATTGGATGCTAAATGGCTATGTTACAAGTTACACAGAATCATTTTGTCACATTAAATCGAGCATAATAATGACTGATTTATTTGCTATGTTTGATTGAATATATTGGCAACATGCATGGTGGATCCATTGGATATAGTTGGCATGCCATAGGATTTGTGATTTGTGAGCAATGAGGCTCTAGGTGGACTGATTTGTTTGGAGTAGATAAGGGAGTGATGAGCATGAGTCTCCACTCAATGGGTTATTTGAGGGGCTATAAGGGAGCACGTGCTTCGGCCCGCTCAATTCGGTGGACTGTATTTGTTATTTGCTGGATTTCAAATATCTGATTATCCGATGTATGATCACCTGATTAAACCATGATAAATGTATGCCAATATATTTATGTGTAATTGTTGTTATGTCAATTGATAAATGAAAGCCATGAATAATTGATTTTTTGTATGGAAAATGCTTTTGGAAATTAAATTGACATGTTAATTATTTTGGCTGACAATTGGTGAATTATTGATTGTGAATTAAACATGAATTGGATGTTGATTTACTTGTCATTTTTATTAACATTCACTGGGTTTTTTAAAGCTCACACCCTCACATTCATGTAGATATTCATCGGGATTGAGGAGTTGATGAGCCGAGCAAGAGAGTTCCAAGAGATTTAGGCTTGGAAGAGACCCTATTACGCATTTTAGAGACTGTAGCTGGGCATTGTGGTACTCCTGGGAATTAGTTTGATTTTGGTTGTAATTAGACTTTAGACATTGGACATTTTATTTGGATGGTTTTATAATAATTTTGTGCTATGTTTGAGTTTAATTATTGAATGGTTTACGGTGTATTGTTGCTTGATAACATGGTGATTGATAACACTATGTGTGAAGCATGAAATTTATACTAACGATTGTTTAAATGAAGCTTCCATAGAGTGGTTTACTAACGACTAAGGTACGCCACTT
The DNA here is from genome assembly GCF_025698545.1 of Gossypium raimondii. NCBI lineage: Eukaryota > Viridiplantae > Streptophyta > Magnoliopsida > Malvales > Malvaceae > Gossypium > Gossypium raimondii. The sequence goes on along the minus strand of NC_068568.1, from coordinate 38,987,011 downwards.
ATTTGATTTATTCGGTGTTTGAAGTGTTTGAAATTGGTTGCCTAATTCCATTTAATTGAGGCTTAATTGATGTCCATAAATTTAATTGAAGGTGTATGTATATATATGTTAATTAATCGTAGTTAAATCAAGTTTAACTGGCCATTAAAATATGCAAAATCGGGTTTTAAAATGAGTTTTTCACAAAAATAGGTGCAGCGGTTTTCACACGGGCGTGCGCTTGTCCACACAAGCATGTGAAAGGTCGCACACAGGCGAGTGGGTAAGTGACACAGGCGTGTAGAAACTAGAGCTATCACACACGAGTGTGTGCGATCTGCCTAAAAGTTTTTCACGACACGAACATGGGCATTTAATGACACATGGTCTGCGGGACATGGTCGTGTGGGTTTTTAGGGGTTTGAATTTTTATCTTTTTAATTTGGTGTTCTAATTTGTTTAAGTTACATTTTAGTCCTAAAAATTGATTAGTCTTATTAGAGCCCTAGATGATAAGGAAAATTGGTAAAATTTTAGGATTAGTCTCGTAATGGGTAAAATTTGATAGAAACTCACTTACTTTGTAATTTAGAATAGGCCGTGATAGTTTGTATTTGTTACAATTTAGTCCCTAATAGTAAAACTTGAATTAGACATAGTAAACAAACTCAATTTAAACTAAAATTTTTAGGCTTGCATAATTTTGACTAAAATAAGGTTGGTAAACATTTAGATTTAAAATTGGGTTAGTTTTACCATAGGTGGTAAAATGATGAAAATACCCTTAGGTTAAATTACTTAAGAAAAGTTTAAAATTGGCTCATAATTTGCTTCTGCATTAATAAATAACTAATAATCAGATAATATTGAGGTGTTATAAGGTCGGGGTGTGTCTTGGGTGGTCATTAGCCAGAGAGTCACTTAGTTGGCTAATGTAACGCTTCGAAATCGGGCTGGTTCGTCCCAATCAAGTTTGGGGTGTCACAATTATAAATCATTTGAGCCGTAATTACATATATTCAATCAGTTCCTCCTCTAGCTCGTTGAAACCAGAAATGAATTGCGTGTTTGAATCAAAATGAAAGCAATGAATAGAAATAGATAAATGAAAAACATTCAGAAATGATTATGGGTTTCTCCAAAATAGAGAAATGGAATCATTTGGAAATGAATGTGGGTTTCTCAAAACACAAAAAGGAAATGGAATGAAAATGAAAATAAGAAATGATCTATTTGCAAAATATATATGGATTACTCAGAAATGACCGGAAGAATGAATTTATGTTTTTGAGCACTTTTAAAGCCTAAAAATGAAAATAGATCATTTGGTCATACTAAACAACTTGAGTTGTGAAATATTGAATATATTTTCTTGAAAATTTTATCAGGGGTAAAATCGTCATAATTTTACTAGGGTTTAAAATGATATGAGAAAATTATTTAATTGGAAAATTAATGTTTATTTTGGAAAACAGAAAAACATGTTTTGGGTTAGATTAAATTATAAAGTGCTGGGTTAAAAATCTAGAAAGCACATATAATTGGATCGAATACAATGAGAGACCCAAATCCCTATCATAATACATATGAGGGGATGTGCATCTTATGAGCCCCTCTCCCTCTCTTAGTTGGACTAGGAAGTTGTTTTTCTATTTAAAATAAACCTCTACATTCAACAAGGGTTCTACCTTCTCTCTCTATTAATAGATGGCACCAGTAGAGTTATTTACATAACTTGAAGAGATTTTTACTCTGCCAAAAAATAGAGAGAATTTATTCTCAATTATTAATTTTTTTTTCTAAAATAACAATTCTACTGGTTTCTATTAAAGAAGAGAGAATTTTTTTCACCCAAAATGAAAGAAAGAAAACTTTTTCTAGTTCAATTTTTTGATCCAATTGGTTTGATCCCACACTCGAAGCAGTTCGTGGTACGAGCATAGCAAAGATCGTTTGGTGGAAAGCTGGGAACAACAAACGATCACAAGCCAAAAACACAAGTATGAATTCGGTTAGGGTTTATTACTATAAATATCACAAACTAGGTCGATTTTCAAAATTTTAAATTTTCACTGAGCAAGAAAATCGTTTTCAAACCAGATTTTTTTCCAACAATTGGTATCAAAAGCCAGGTTGTGCTAATTTATGGTGCAAATCGATACCGAATCTCTCTCTTCATCTTGTTCGATTGATATTTGATAAGATGTGATATTCTTGTAATTTTTTGCATGTTTAGGGGAATATATGAGAATGAATATGATATTATATATTTGTTATATAATTGTTATTTTTTGCCAATGTTGTAGTTCTTAGGAAATATACTGTGGACTATCATTTCCACGTAGGATTTTTTTAATATAGAGTTCTTGTGAGATGGAAACAAACATAGGACTTAAATGTAAATTTTTTTGAAAGGAGTCCATGACAATAAAAATATAAAGTGATGGCGTATGAAGACATGACCACCTCTAGATGTACTAACGTCCAGAGTGTGAATACTGCAATAAGATATAGAAATATGAGGTGATATCCGCTAGTATGCGGGTCGAGTTGTAATATAGTTTTTACAGTAGAGTAGGTGAGTACACCGAGGATCGTACCCAAGGGAGGTGACTGCTAGGTTAATTCTAATCTAAACACTAAAAGGATCTAATTAGTACTTTAAATCAGTTAGAGTACGAAAACGTAAAAAGGGTGGTTTAATGGTTTTTATAATAATAAAATAAAAGAAAATAACATAAAAAAAATAAAAGTTCAAGAGATAGAAAAGTAGAATGAATCAAATCTATGATTAGCTCACTTTAGTAATCCCCATCAACTTTTGTTTTGGGTTTCTCGTCAATCAACTAGTCGTTGCCCTAGTAGGATCTTCCCATCTTCCACTAATATAATGACTCAACAGGAACTACTTATCTTCTAACCTCACAGTCCAGACTGACTTGGGGTGAAGGTGTTCATAGATGAGGAATACCAATTTTGGGTTAATTTCCACCTTGATGACTTCCCAGGGTTGTCAGGCCTAGGGTTTATTTCACATTCTTCCTTTCCCAAACAACTGATTTTTTGAGTAACCCTACAAAACAATTAATAGATCATACTTCCACTCGCTAACCCCTATAAAGGTATTAGTTCCTCATGGTTTTCATAGACAATATAGAATCAATATAAAGAGAAAACATGCTAACTAAATCGATAGTATAGAGTATATGAAAGAGCCTAATTGTATTGAGATTTAATCGCGAATCTACAAAGTTTGAATGCTTTCCACAATTCAGATCTCTTGAGAACAATGAAGAACAATTTAAGTAAATTCTAAAACCTAAAAATGAGAAAAAAAAACTAAACTAAATTTGCTAAAGAAAATCTAGGCTAAGTGAATGATGTCCCTAACATGTGCCAAAAGAGCCTATCTATAGATTTTAGGTGGCCGTCATCCTTAACCCTAGGTTAGCTGACATCCTTGAGCTTTAAGTTTGATTGTGCGAGCCAAAACACCCCTTAAATTGTGTTTTATCCTGTCAAGAGTCGATGTCGTGACACAGCAGGACCTGTGTCGCGACACAACAATCAATATACTCCTCTTCAACTATCTTTAGGGATATGTCGTGACAACCTCAGTTTGTGTCACGACATTAAAGGCAGTCTTGAGCTTTCTCCATTCTACTCCTTATGTTTTGACATCGAGGCATCTGTGTTGTGGTATAGCAAACAGTATCCGTTTAGTACACCTTCTAATGCTTTCCTGCACACTCACAAAGTGCGTTAATCACCGTTAGGTCTCATTCGGCCTCTAAGGTCAATAAAAGACTCAATTTTCACATTTTATTGAATGTAAATAAAACTAAGAATAGTTAACTAAAACATAACCAAAATGCTTGTATTCGAGCTCCTTAAATGTGAAAACTAGTTTAATCTGCTACACCAAATTACGGCAGATCAAACTCCCTCACACTTAAGTCATTGCTTGTTCTCAAACAACATAAACATAAGTGACAAATAAAAAATAACGAACCTTGAGCAAGTATGATACAAGCATTGAATTTAGAGCATATGACTTAGGCATCTCATGCTTACTAACAATTTTAACATGATGAGTAATTGAATTATCACGTTTGATTGCAAACATCTAAGTTTAGTATGTTACAAATTTACAAGCGTTAAGGGTCTCATCTGTAGGTGTCCATCAACAAATCATACAAGTACTTTGATTATCCAAGCAGAACACAAATAGTCATTTATGTGTATGTTTAATATGATGTCCATTCATGTATACAGATATTTAGGTCACATTGGACTTTTTGGCTTGTAACGTTCTGAGGCTTAGGACAAGTATGAAATTCAAAAATAGTAAGCATCAAAAAGGTTACAAATAAGAAAATAGTTTGACACATTGCATTTATCCCTATTCTTCCCCCTTTAGTGACCCTTACCCGCTCATTGTCTTAATTTTCCTTCTCTCACCTTCATTATCTCTCCATATATAGAAAGTCATAGCATGGCATAGTAACTATGGCTAGCCTTATGAGTTTTTGTGCTCTAATGGATGAGTTTTTCTTTCTTTTGTGACTTTGTGACTTTTCTTTTTTTCAATACGTCTCACTTATGAATGCTTTCTTGCTGGTTTAAGACTTTTTCTACTCGTACTAATTTTCTTTTTATTTCACACCTTAGGCTCGCTTATAGTTCCTATATCACGCCAATCTTTCCTATTTCACTATATTTTTACAAACTTCATCATGATGTAACTACTTAATCCTCAATACGTATGGTCAGACATCTATAGTCGTGTAGTGCATGACCAAAGAAAAATGACAAATACAAATTAACGTTTTAGGCTCAAGGTTTGTAATGAGGTTCATCAAGAAGTGTTAATAGGCTCAAAAAATTAGTACTAAAGGTGAACATTAATTGGTTGGATTTTTGGCTCTGAATGTGTTCCAAACAATGCCTTAGGTCATCCCTAAATATCTCAATATGCACAAATTTAATCAACCAAACAAATACAAATTCAACCATTTATCATTCGTACTAGCATGCTTATTTTCTTGTATTTTCTATGTCATTTGGTACAATTGATTGCTTAATACCTATTTACAGTGTAACATATAGAACTTAGTAGTCTAATAATAAAAAATTTAAAATCACCTACCATCATGCCAAATTTGTTTGTAAACACAAGCAACCTATGTACATGCTCCTAACCAATCACTTGTATTTCTACAAGATCAAGCACACTAGAAGAGAAGAAAAAAAAATTTCCTATGTTACCTAACAAATTTCTTATGTTACCCTTACACTTTAGTTGATACATTGTCCTTAATGTGTAGCCCTTAAAAATAAAGAAAGAAGGTACCCGATTGATCGTGGTCGCTTCAGATTCTATTGGTGAGTGTTTGTGTCTCCTTCATGTTGGGTTCCTTCATGTGTAGCCCTTTACTCGTATAAATTTCGAATTGTTTGTGTCTCCTTCATGTTGGGTTCCTACATAGAAAATTTCAATGCAAAACAACATAACAAATAATCTAATATTAATCCTACTCCTACAAAGTTAAGTTTAAAATTATCTAAAAATTAATACAAGTCTTTTAAAATAATCAAAATAAAAAGAAGACTCAATCCTCCTCCAAATCATCTAGAGGACGGAAACACCCTTGCTCCATAGGTGTCTTTCCTTTACTTGAGCTTTGTTGGTTGGAACTTCTACCCCTTGAATGTGTTTGTCGGGCAGGGCTTCGAAGAATGTGACTCTTTTGTGTGGAATATTACGGTTGACATGTCGTTTGATTCTCGTCCTCTGCCCCCAGATATTCTTGAGCCGCACATTCCTTTTCGGAATCGATCCCCTTGTTATAGCCCTCATGTTGGACCGATGTTCGGACTCGATCCCCTTTTGCTTCTATGTTTTATCGGGCTCCCTTCCATAGATCTCTATGTTTGACTAAGGCCGAGACATCCATTTTTTCCATCCTCCTCTGATTCAATTCAGTAATTTGTCTTCACTGAAGCTCAACGTACTAGGTATATAGTGTGTCTTAAATTATGCTTCTTGTTGGCTTCATAAGTTGTTTGTTCTCACTCATTGGCACCTTTGCCTCGCAATATAATACTTTTACGAGATGGGGGAAGAAGAGTCTAGCTTTCTGACTCTGTACACACTGTTTCATTTCTCGAAAGATCCATCGCCCTACACAGATCTATTTGCGTTGTAGAATACCATATACCAGAATGACTCGAAAGGCATTAACGTTAGAAACATTCAATGCGGGTGCAATTCTAGTGCCAATGAATTGCATCCACATTTTAGCAATAGGAAACATGATAGCCTGATTGAAATTCATTGGAAGCTCTGTGTCTGGCCTATAGTTATAACTACCCTTGCTTTGTGTTAAATATTTTATAACATCTTCCATGTTAATGTTTTGAAATTATTCTAAATCAGTATTATCAATAAAATCTTTTTCATAAAATAGGATGTTATAAAATTCTCAAATATCTTTAGGGGGATTGGAACGTCTTCCCTTCGTACTTCAACATCAGTTATAGCCTCGTTTAATCAATTAGTCCTTAAGGGACGCTTAAAATTCTTGAACCACAAGTATGATTGCATTATTCATGGGAGTAACGCAGAATTGCTCCCATTAATGATAACAGACCAAAGTCTAGATTTCTCTATAGCGGATCATAGAGGGTCCGAACCCTTGTTCCTGGATTAATGGTCTCCCTTGTATCTCAAGAAAATATTTTTCCATATTCACATTATGAAATTGAGATGAGTCTGAAACCTTCAATGTTTGTTAGACCATGGTTCATTTGTTCTTTCTAAGAGGCATTTTAATAAAAAATTCTTACCAAGGTTGTTAAATGAACAATAAATAATAGAACAGTAAAATTGAGTCGAGATCACTTACCCTCAATCTCTTACGTGCTTCCTCTTCAATTTGATGACGAATTCCCTCAATGTGGCCTCTAGAATTAGGGACAAAGAATTGACAACGTAGGTTTTGAATAAAAAAGGGGTTTGGGATTTAGGGGTTTTAGAAGAGGTTGGGTGTTAGAATGAATTTAGATTATATTAAGGGGGTGTTTTATGTTTAAAAAGAGTGTTTTTAGGGTTAAAAATCGAGTATAATAAGGGTTATTATGTTGGGTTGCGTGAATGGTTTGGGTCAACCCTGCAAAAATTTGCAACGATGTCTCGACATAGGGGTTCTGTGTTGCGACATCCCTAGCAGACTACTCATGTCGCGACACTGGGGTTCGTTGTCGTAACACACCCTGCAGTTTTGTAATTCTAAGAGACTATTGACTCAGGTTATTGAATTTGCAACATCGAGTTGATTTTTGAACTTCTTCGTTACTGCCCACGATGTTACAACACAGAATTGTTTGTGTTACGACGTTGACTTTGTCTCCAAAATTTCCGAGCTTCAGAATGCTTCAAGCGATTGTTAAACCTGCCTTTGACCTACCGTTAAAAACTTAGTTAGCGAAGTATACAATTAGTATAGTTAGTAATAATCAAATGATGGGGAAGATGTTAGGTCTTGCTTCCAGACTCGTTTGTCAGCTCAGTCAATATGCACCGGGGTGATCATTGTGATTTGTTTTTATCTGTATTAGTCCAACCCCATCATGCCATTCTATTCATCCACGGTTGTTTCTTTCTCTAATTTTACCTTTCCGGCCTGTTTTAACGACCGAAAACTCTTTTCATAGGTCATAACTATTAGTGATTTGCAAAGCCACATACTCATACAATTGCTTTAATTGGTGTTCAACATTCATGCTTTGGAAAAAGGTTGAGGATTGTGGTTAACAATTGTTGCCTATGGTGTTTCTGTCCTTCGCATTGATTAGGAATGGCTTTTCAGGAGTACTTTTTAAAGCGATTCGCAGAGGGATAGGGGAAAAATATTTTGTTGCGTTACTGAAGTTCTACTTCTGTAGGCTTTTAAATTCATCCATCGGCCTGCAGATTGTTCTCTTAAGAATCGAACCTTCCGTAACAGTCATAGCTCGATGCTTATACACATCGATTGTTTAATTGGATTGAAACCTACTATATGATCGTAAGTTATGTCAATATATATTTTGCCCACTCTTTTAAACATCTGGCAAATTCTCGGATCTATGAACTTCTAGGGGGCTTGGTTTAGAAATAAGGATGTGAAAAGGATGGTCATTTGGAACTACTGCTTTCTCTTATTGTCATGTGAATTTTTGAATCGACATACATTATTCTATTAACTTAGTCCTAACTATCATTATCTCTGTTGGTAGGTCGATGTTATACCGTTCTTGTAACTCAACTTCGTCAGCGTTACCCGAGACTTTTGGGATAATGAGTTTCATATCTCTTTGATTCTTCGATTCACTGTCCATTTCACCCACTAGCTCCATCTCTTCTTTTTCCAAAGTTACGTTTAATTCATCTAAATTTTATTCTATCTGCTGAGATGGATAATAATCCTGGAGTTCTCTTTCTTTGTGAGCATCTATGATGACATTCTCCTCTCTGCTCAATTTCGGACTTAGCACCTTTTGATACCTTTCTGATGGCATATCATTGTGGTCATTATCATCTTGGGGAAAAATTGGGGTTTTTCCTTGGAGTTGACTTAATTCAAGCATTAATAATCGTTGGTCTCCTGTAACTTCCAATCTTAATAGACTCCTTCTTTGTAGATATCTTCATCATAATCTAAGTCTTCATCAGACCATATATAATAAAAGTAATCCATGATTTTGTGCTGACTGATTATTAGTTGATGGTGTCTAAGGTTCTTAAAAAAATGAACAAATGTTAAAAGTGTTAATTAAGGAAATAAATTGAAACTCGTAACTATAACCTACATATTTCCTAATTATATTTTTAAAATGAAAAAATTAAAATCAATCTAGTGATGTTGCCTCCCCGGCAACAACGCCAACAACTTGACCGCCTCCAGACATACTAATGTCTAGAGTGTGAATATTGCAATAAGATATAGAAATATGAGGTGGTATCCGCAAGTATACGGGTCGAGTTGTAATATAGTTTTTACAACGGAGTAGGTGAGTAATCCAAGGATCGTACTCAAGGGAGGTGAGTACTAGATCAATTCTAATCTAAACACTAAATGGATCTAATTAGTACTTTAAATCAGTTAGAGTACGAAAACATAAAAAAAAAGGGTGATTTAAGGGTTTTTATAATAATAAAATAAAAAAACTAACATAGAAGAAATAAAAGTTCAAGAGATAGAAAAGTAGAATGAATCAAATCTCAATTATGGGTAATTAGCTCGCTTCGATAATCCCCTCAACTGTTGTTTTGGGTTCCTCATCAATCAAATAGTCGCTACCCTAGCAAGATCTTCCGATCTTCCACTAACATAATGAGTCATTAAAAACTAATTATCTTTCGACCTCATAGTCCAAATTGGCTTGGGGTGAAGGTGTTCACAGATGGGAAATACCAATTTTGGGTTAATTCCCACCTTGATGACTTCCCAGGGTTGTCAGCTTTGGGGTTTATTTTACGTTCTTCCTTTCCCAAACAGTTGATTCGTTTAGTAACCCTACAAAACAGTTAACAAATCATACCTCCACTCGCTAACCCCTATAGAGGATATAGTTCCTCATGGTTTTCATAGACAATATAGAATCAATATAAAGAGAAAACATGCTAATTAAATCGATAGTATAGAGTATATGAAAGAGCCTGATTGTATTGAGATTTAATCGTGAATCCATAAAGTTTGAATGCTTTCCACAATTCAGATCTCTTGAGAACAACGAAGAAAAATTAAAACAAATTCTAAAACCTAGAAATGAGAGAAAAACTAAAATAAATTTGCTAAAGAAAATCTAGGCTAAATGTGCCAAAAGAGCCTATTTATAGATTTTAGGCGGTCGTCGTCCTTAACCCTAGGTTAGGAGATGTCCTCGAGCTTTAAGTTTGATTATGCGGATCAAAATGCCCCTTCAATCATGTTTTATGCCAACAAGAGTCGATGTCGCGACACAGCAGGACCTGTGTCACAACATAGCAATCAGTATATTCCTCTTCAGCTATCTTTAGGGGTGTTTCGCGACAGCCTCAGCCTGTGTCACTACATCGAAGTCAGTCTTGAGCTTTCTCTATTCTACTCCCTATGTTGCAACATCGAGTCATTCATTTTGCAACATAGCGACCAGTATCTATTTAATACACTTTCTAATGGTTTCCTGCACACTCACAAGTGCATTAGATCACTGTTAGGCCTCATTCGGCCTCTAAGGTCAATAAAACACTCGATTTGCACATTTTATTTAATACAAATAAAACTAAGAAAACTTAACTAAAATATAACAAAAATGCTTGTGTTCAAGCTCCTTAAATGCGAAAAATAGTTTAATTTGTTACACCGAATTATAATAGATCATGACACAAAGAATGCCTTGTGGTGAAAAAGCATGTAATTTTTTGGTTTTTCATTTATTTTCTAGAAATAAAACTATGGAAACCTTGGTTGATAATTTTGTTTTAATTACGAATTTCCTTATATATCTGTTTAGTAATTGTTAAAGATATAATTGTGATTTATATGTATGAGATGATCCATAATTGATCGATTAAAGATAAGAAGCGTGGTAATGAGAAAATACATGTGTTGTATTATTTCATTCACTTCTTTAGGTTATATGATTGTTGTGAGAAGTGTGGTAATGAGAAGGTGCATGTCAAGGATTGGCTCTGACAAGGAAACACTTGGTTTTTAAGTGGTCAAATATGACTCACCTCCTTTTTTCTGAGACCCTACCTTTTGCACGGTTCACATTCACTTCTTCAGTTTTTTCCATTAAAAGAAAAACTGTAGAGAATTAAAATTGATGATTTTATGAATAAATGAATGTAAATATTATAAAGTTGCTATAGCAAATCATGCATATATGAGATAAGCATGCCATATAGTTTAGGAAAGAATGTCACATGTACTTGTCATGCATTATGTCATGCCTCAAGTTTTATAAATTTGTTATGTGCATTTTAAACATAAGTGAGTTACTAGCCTAATGGTTAAGACTTAGTGAGTTCATCCTTGAAATCTAAGTTCAAGTTTGTACACCCACATATTTTTTTCTAAATTTTAGCAAACCTTGTGGTCAACCCTAGATTGTCACCCATAACGGTGGAGATGATATTGGTGTTGACTTATGATGGGTGCCTATAAACTCTAAATTATATAGGTTTTTTTTAATACTTTATGACATATTTTTCTTAAAAATAATATTAATTATGAGTATTTAATAATTAATTGAGTGAATTTTGTTAATATTAAGATAATGGGCATGATTTAATAAAGAATGCAATTTTGTGCTATTTTGCATTAAATTTGTGCATAATTTAATTATTTTATGCTACATACTAATCTTGATTTATTTGTCATAATTGGACCAAAGACTTATGCATAGCTTATTTATTAAAGCTACATGGACATGAGCCAATGTCACTCTACATGGACGACAAAGGCAAGGAAAATTGGGTTATGAAGAAATTAATTTGATCCAATTGGAGTTGGTGTAATTGATGAACAAGTTTGGCAAGCATTTGGGTCATCAACTCATCCAAATAAGGAGAATAAAGCCCAATTCGGTAAAGTCATTTGGGCAGCTCAAGATTAGCTTTTGGGAGATTTATTAGAGCTCCCTACAATTGCAAATAAATCAGAAATTAGCACACAAACTTTACCCTTGAAACCATCCACCACCTTGATTGATTCAAGCATGATTTCATTCATGAATCAAGCAACTAAATAACCCCCTATCTCCACAAATTATGGTCGGCCATGGGAAAGAGAAACCTAAAAGATTTTAAGCTATTTTTAGCAAACCTACTAGACATCCATCCACTATAAATACTACCTTCATTTCACTTATCCATCATCCCTCACTTAACATTCATTCTTCAGTTTTCATTCTCATCACATTTCCTTCCTTTCACACATAGCCATCCCCATTTTCCTTTTCACTTAGCTAGCAATTCCTTGAGAAAAAAACACTTTTGGCGGGCCACCTTGAGGAGCAGTTTGTGGAGGAGCAATTGTGAGAATGGGAGGAAGCCTCCACGATTAGTGATCACACTATCAAATAGAGTTTTTGTTCTTTTTTTCTTTTCCTTAATTATTCATTATGTTTTCAAATTGCTCTGTTGTTTTTTCATTAATGATGATAGTTTAATTTTGTTTAGCTAGAATGATTACACTTATTTAATCAAGTTCATTTGAGCTATGCTCATATTGTTCTATGCCTCAAACATTCATGTTTTCAATTAAACTCAAGTATGTATTCCATTCATAAATTATTTAATGCATTAGATTTAGTTGAGCAATCCTAACCAAACGACGACTAATCGAAGCAATAATTGAAAAGTGCATGCTTAATTTAGATCCTAACTCGACTAGATTGGTTTATGTGATTAATTTTTTTCAAACCTAACCCATCCCTATTACTTCACATGAATTCTAAGAAACCCTTAGTTGAATATGATTAGTAAAATGCATGTTATTCTAAGTAAAAGATTCAAAATGACTTAATTTTGGTTTCAAACTCATGAAAGATTTATTTGCCATGGATTATTTTTCCAAAACATTATGAGCATGATAAAAATGAACCAAGTTAAATAATGTAATTATTCTAGCCTATGCATGTTATCATTTTTAAAATCTTGTGAATTCTCTTGCTAAATCCATCTCATCCATTTTAACCTTTCATTTCACTTGCATTTAGGTTAACTTGCATTAGGGATCACTTTGCATCTAGTTATTTATTTTTTTCCAACACTCAAAATAATGTGTTTTTATCACCAACTTGTGAACTTTAATTTTACAATTAATTGATTAACATACACAGTCCCTGTGGAGACGATAACTCTTCTACTTACTTATTACTTGATAACGAATATGTACACTTGCACAAACCAAGCGTTACAATGTCGAGCCACCAAATATAAATTCCTACAAAAGAAATAACACTAAATAGCTATATAGAGCAATAGGGTCGAATCCACAAGGACTCGTTATCTAATTTCTCCTTTTCTTGCGACCATAATTATTGTCGCGGTAATAGTTGTACCCATAACCTGTGCGTTGCAAAGCTTAAAAATAAATAAAAGGGGGGTTTAGTTGATGAATATAATAATATATAAAATAAAGTAAAACAAAATTATGATCGCAAAAAAATTCAGTGAAATAAAATAAACTAGTGAATTAAAATATATTAAAGCTTAGCCTCAGCCTAGGTACACTCTGAACTTGAACCGATTCTTGAAAAATAGATTTTCCCTTGTAAGCGATAAGTTGGTTATAGCGATTAAGGACGCCTCAACCGCCAACTTTTCATTCTATAGTCGGTTCCTGTACGATCTACAAACCAACCCTTGCTGAATTTCTAATCATGTAACTCATGCCCGTAATTTAAGATTTCGACAGTTTTACGATATAAAAAGCCCAACTTGAATCAACGGCCTCAACTGCGTGGGTCGTTTAAATCTGATCACTATCTCCCTTGACGAAATCCAACTAGCTTTTTTCCACCTAGACACGCCAATTCGTTCACAGGAATTTGAATACAACACGATCGACTCAACTTCCCAACTTTAAGGGATGATTGTAACTATCCCATATACCGGAGAGATAACGAATATCGTGTTGCAAGTTTTTCTAGTGTGGGTTCATATCTCAGGATTATTTTGTTGGAGTGATAACTGGCTAAAGTTAAAAGGGAATTTGTGAAACATGAGATTAATCATGCTAGTTGAAGTATGTAAATAGATTGAATGAGAATGGTAGGAGGTGGAAAGGAAAGGGACTTAGGAAGCGCTTAAACATAATTTGTAAAGAAACAAGTAAACTAAATGAAAATGGAAAATGCTCTCAAGGAAAGAAAATTGCTACAGACGTGTGAAAGAAAAAAGAAAGAAAGAAAGAAACTACTTTGTATTCCCAATGAGAAACCGCTTTGTATTCCTAATGTCTTTTCATGCCACAAACACTAAGTATTTATACACATTCCTCATGCTAAATCTAGCAAGATTTTTCCTTAAAACTATCAACTAAAAATCATATTTAAACTATTTATTGAATTTTGAACTTATGATGGGTGCCTATAAACTCTAAATTATATAGGTTTTTTAATACTTTATGACATATTTTTCTTAAAAATAATATTAATTATGAGTATTTAATAATTAATTGAGTGAATTTTGTTAATATTAAGATAATGGGCATGATTTAATAAAGAATGCAATTTTGTGCTATTTTGCATTAAATTTGTGCATAATTTAATTATTTTATGCTACATACTAATCTTGATTTATTTGTCATAATTGGACCAAAGACTTATGCATAGCTTATTTATTAAAGCTACATGGACATGAGCCAATGTCACTCTACATGGACGACAAAGGCAAGGAAAATTGGGTTATGAAGAAATTAATTTGATCCAATTGGAGTTGGTGTAATTGATGAACAAGTTTGGCAAGCATTTGGGTCATCAACTCATCCAAATAAGGGAGAATAAAGCCCAATTCGGTAAAGTCATTTGGGCAGCTCAAGATTAGCTTTTGGGAGATTTATTAGAGCTCCCTACAATTGCAAATAAATCAGAAATTAGCACACAAACTTTACCCTTGAAACCATCCACCACCTTGATTGATTCAAGCATGATTTCATTCATGAATCAAGCAACTAAATAACCCCCTATCTCCACAAATTATGGTCGGCCATGGGAAAGAGAAACCTAAAAGATTTTAAGCTATTTTAGCAAACCTACTAGACATCCATCCACTATAAATACTACCTTCATTTCACTTATCCATCATCCCTCACTTAACATTCATTCTTCAGTTTTCATTCTCATCACATTTCCTTCCTTTCACACATAGCCATCCCCATTTTCCTTTTCACTTAGCTAGCAATTCCTTGAGAAAAAACACTTTTGGCGGGCCACCTTGAGGAGCAGCCAGGAGGAGCAATTGTGAGAATGGGAGGAAGCCTCCACGATTAGTGATCACACTATCAAATAGAGTTTTTGTTCTTTTTTCCTTTTCCTTAATTATTCATTATGTTTTCAAATTGCTCTGTTGTTTTTTCATTAATGATGATAGTTTAATTTTGTTTAGCTAGAATGATTACACTTATTTAATCAAGTTCATTTGAGCTATGCTCATATTGTTCTATGCCTCAAACATTCATGTTTTCAATTAAACTCAAGTATGTATTCCATTCATAAATTATTTAATGCATTAGATTTAGTTGAGCAATCCTAACCAAACGACGACTAATCGAAGCAATAATTGAAAAGTGCATGCTTAATTTAGATCCTAACTCGACTAGATTGGTTTATGTGATTAATTTTTTTCAAACCTAACCCATCCCTATTACTTCACATGAATTCTAAGAAACCCTTAGTTGAATATGATTAGTAAAATGCATGTTATTCTAAGTAAAAGATTCCGAAATGACTTAATTTTGGTTTCAAACTCATGAAAGATTTATTTGCCATGGATTATTTTTCCAAAACATTATGAGCATGATAAAAAATGAACCAAGTTAAATAATGTAATTATTCTAGCCTATGCATGTTATCATTTTTAAAATCTTGTGAATTCTCTTGCTAAATCCATCTCATCCATTTTAACCTTTCATTTCACTTGCATTTAGGTTAACTTGCATTAGGGATCACTTTGCATCTAGTTATTTATTTTTTTCCAACACTCAAAATAATGTGTTTTTATCACCAACTTGTGAACTTTAATTTTACAATTAATTGATTAACATACACAGTCCTCGTGGAGACGATAACTCTTCTACTTACTTATTACTTGATAACTAATATGTACACTTGCACAAACCAAGCGCTACAATGTCGAGCCACCAAATATAAATTCCTACAAAAGAAATAACACTAAATAGCTATATAGAGCAATAGGTCGAATCCACAAGGACTCGTTATCTAATTTCTCCTTTTCTTGCGACCATAATTATTGTCGCAGTAATAGTTGTACCCATAACTCGTATGCTGCAAAGCTTAAAAATAAATAAAAGGGGTTTAGTTGATGAATATAATAATATATAAAATAAAGTAAAACAAAATTATGATCGCAAAAAAATTCAGTGAAATAAAATAAACTAGTGAATTAAAATATATTAAAGCTTAGCCTCAGCCTAGGTACACTCTGAACTTGAACCGATTCTTGAAAAATAGATTTTCCTTGTGTTTATAAGTTGGTTATAGCGATTAAGGACGCCTCAACCGCCAACTTTTCATTCTATAGTCGGTTCTGTACGATCTACAAACCAACCCTTGCTGAATTTCTAATCATGTAACTCATGCCCGTAATTTAAGATTTCGACGCTTTTACGATATAAAAGCCCAACTTGAATCAACGGCCTCAATCATGGGTCGCTTAAATCGATCACTATCTCCTTGACGAAATCCAACTAGCTTTTTTCCACCTAGACACGCCAATTCGCTCACAGAATTTGAATACAACACGATCGACTCAACTTCCCAACTTTAAGGGATGATTGTAACTATCCCATATACCGGAGAGATAACGAATATCGTGTTGCAAGTTTTTCTAGTGTGGGTTCATATCTCAGGATTATTTTGTTGGAGTGATAACTGGCTAAAGTTAAAAGGGAATTTGTGAAACATGAGATTAATCATGCTAGTTGAAGTATGTAAATAGATTGAATGAGAATGGTAGGAGGTGGAAAGGGAAAGGGACTTAGGAAGCAGTTAAACATAATTTGTAAAGAAACAAGTAAACTAAATGAAAATGGAAAAATGCTCTCAAGGGAAAGAAAATTGCTACAGACGTGTGAAAGAAAAAAAGAAAGAAAGAAAGAAACTACTTTGTATTCCCAATGAGAAACTGCTTTGTATTCCTAATGTCTTTTCATGCCACAAACACTAAGTATTTATACACATTCCTCATGCTAAATCTAGCAAGATTTTTCCTTAAAACTATCAACTAAAAATCATATTTAAACTATTTATTGAATTTTGACAACTTCCAAATCTGATTTTAACCAGCCTACAACTAATTCTTTAATTCTTTAATTTGGACATCCTCTGTGCTTTTTGTTTCAATTTATTTCATTTTGTTTGATTTTGAATTTTGGCACTCCAATTTTCTCCTTGATAAGAAAGACACAAGTTTAGTAGTATCTTATTAAAAAATGAGCCAAAAATAAATAAATTAAAAGCACAAAACTAACTTGCTATCAACCCATAACTTGCTCATCTTATCGCCCTCTTTCTCCCCACTTCCTTTTTTTTTGTTTGTTTCTCTTTGTCACATTTTGTTCATATCTTTCTGCATTTTTCCCTTTTGACTTTTCTTTCCTCTCATATTTTCCTCCTTTCGACCGTCTCTTTTTCTTCTCCTTGCCCCCAATCTTTTTCTTCTTTTCCCTACTTTTTTTTACACCACATTCCACCACCACCCGCACCATTCTACACTACCATTTCTTCCTTTGTGGTGCCCATATCTCCACATTGTACCACCAATTTTCTTCTTTGTCACTGTCCCCTCTCCCATTTCGTCCTTTTTGCCCCACTACCACCCGTCACTATCGCACCGTCGCCACGTTGCCGCCGCGCCATTGTCGTGTCATCGCCACCATCATTCTTCTTCTTGTCACCTCCCTTTTCTTCTTCTTTTGGTTGTAGCTAAATCTACCATTGTTTTTCTTTCTTTTTATTTTTCTTTGGTCGAAACTCTATTCTTCTTTTCCTCTTATCAACCATTTCAAATCTGTGTAGCGTAAGTGTCCTCTAAACGCATGTTTAGTAAATAGATCTTATTTCTGTCTTGGTCGAATCTAACATGTGATGTTTGCTATGTGTATTTGTCGATTAAGGTGCAGACCTAGACGTGTTAAACCAAATTTGAGTTGTTGGAATTGCTATTGTAACAGGACTGTAAACAAGAGATAGTATTTAGGAGATATCTGATCGAATCGATAGCGAAGGAATACATTGGTTTAGATCTAGTACTGTTCGAACATACACAATAAGGTGTGTATCTTAACTAAAGCTTCCTTTGGAAGCCCAGTATCCTCCAAAAAGGCATGATTGTTATGGGTTTTGGTGCAAATACACCATTTTTAGCCCTTTGGATGGCATTTTAACTTTGCCCAGTAAAAGTTTCGACCTCAATGGAGTTGGAATTTTAGACTGGAGTATTTTGCTCCAATTAACTCCAATTACTTTTTCTTTTCCTCTTTTACTCATTTTTTCTTTTTCTTATTTTAGAGTTGCTTCATTATTTCATCTTTCAATAATGTTTTAGTATTCTAAAATTTGTTAAATTTTTACTTATTAATTTTTTTATTATTTTAATAAATAATTAATACAATTAGTAAATTTTATAATTAAATAAAAGAAATATTTGATGTATAATTATTTATATATATACATAATATTATTTCAAATAAAATTAGTTTCAATAAAATTTAATTATTTATTATATTTATAATAAAATATTTTTATTTATTATTATTTAATATTAATAAAATTATTATTGGATATAGATATAATTTCAATAAAATTTAATCTATTTACTAATTTCATAAATATTAAATAAAATATCATTTTTGTTGAATATTTACGGCTTTTTTTACCCTATTGTATTTATGTCTTCTAGATAAAATCTTTAATGGTCATTTTTTCTTTTCATTATAATTCACCTCACTGCTACAACTGCGTTTAAATTGAAACACACACCCTGTAACAACCCTAACCCGAATCTGTAGCCAAAATAGGGTTACAGAGCATTACCAAAATTTACAAATTAATTTTCTGACATTTCATTTCATCTAGCATTCATATTTGAAACCAACCAAAATCAAAACATTAATGAGCCAATGTTGGCCAAATTAACTTATACATGTCATTATAACCAGAATCAAATCATCCAAAATTACCGATAGAACCAATGGATAGTGTGATATATCTTTGACAAGCTTCCAACCCAATCGAGCTTTCGATAGTCTGTAGGGTAAACAAATAAAAATATATATACGTAAGCAATGGATGCTTAGTAAGCTCGAGTAGTCTTTAATCATATTAGTTGATTTAAAATATGAAATCTATACATATAAAGAATAATCCAATATTAATACCATAGTACTCATGAAGCTATATTCATCAACTCACAAGGTGAATAAATTCACAGTATCACTTACATATTATCCCAAGCTTAGTAGGACTTTATATAACTTTAACTCTTCATAATTTCTTTATTTTCATTTGCATTTCTTTACTTTCCACACTTATTCCATATGCGTGACACACAAGTCATAAACATATCATTCAATCATAATCGCAAACTAGTGCATTTAACTAAAGCCTTTTCCGAATTGATTACATGATAAGTCATTTCATAAGAAATTGCATAATTTAAACCATACCACTTTTTCATGAACACTAGCATATTTTCGCTCAAATACTTATCAATTCAATGCTTCCATTAAATAATCATATTACTATTCAACCAATAGCTTGGCACTTGCCTAAGCATCAAGCAACAACACTGGTTAGTGTACTTACACACATTACATATAAACTCATCATGCATAATTTTCTTGTATCGACATATTAAAGATAATCATACATTTACATTTCATGATACATATCATTCTCTTATCGTTTCTTCATAGGTATATATCATTCATTTCATTATTTTGATATTTCATGTACCATCATTTTCAAGAATTTTGCGTACATACCGGTAATAGTTCGTTTCAAACTCATGTTATCTCACTTCAAAACTTTACCCGTTATATCATTTAAATATCAATGGTTACATTTATTTTAGATCAATACCAATAATAATCTATAAATCTTTCAATTCAACCACATAAGTCTTTTACCGTTTCTTTCTGTATCGAAGAACGACTTACGGATATGAGTACGTCGTTTTCAGAAGCCCGAAGGCTGAACTTAAGCTCATGAGAGCTAAACAGATAGTAAACACGAAAGTCCACAACAAATGCTAAACCTCGGTTTACTTGGGTAATTTACCGTCAATTCATCCTTTACATTTGTAATGCCATAACCCAGTTATGGTCTTATCTGTCAATTCATCCTTTCGCACAGAACGATTGTACTCAATCCCACGTTCAATTCAAACTGGGTATTAAATTCGATAATATATTTCCAATAATAATTCAATTCCATGTTTTCTATTACCCTTATTATTTTCTATATTTATCCCGTTGAATTTCTCAGAAATTCGATGGATTTTCAGAGGTACACTTTTAGTACAGAAATTCGGGTCCGTCAATTCATATTCATGTGCGAACATTTCCATTTCAAAGAGAACACTCCCGAACCTTATCTCATCATGGATTACCACCAGCTAAATCCTGCAATGACAATTACTCTAATGAGCTTGGATCTCAATTACCACCAAAGCAAATTCGACCCTAATTCGGATTACTCGTACAGGATAAATCCATTTTCCACATATTATTTGGGAGGGCTATATTAGGATGGGATCACCCGTCCAGGTTAGATCCTTTCTACCATCAATTCCTTTTCAGAGATCCATCGAATTTTCTTTTCATTCAACCGGGATTTCTTCCCCTTTTTATCAAATATATCAATGTTTCATCAATTTTCATACAATGAACATTCAAATCATATTCACATCAATAACAAACATTTCAAGCATTTAAGAATATAATTCAAGATACACGAACTTACTGGGCTAAATTGCAGAAATACCAAAATTTAGGGACATTTTAGTAATTTTCCATTTTCCTCGAATTTTCACCCAATCTTGACCTAAATTAATATTTCATTCAATTTATAATAAAACAATTCATTTCATGCAATTTGGTCATTTTTGACATTTTTACAAAATTACCCTTGAAATTTCACTTTTATTCAATTTAGTCCTCGGATCTAAAACATGTAATTTAGCTATTTTAAAATAAAATCAAATTAGCTGAATATTCACATATTTTCCTCCTCCTCCACTATATTCCACAATCTTTATATATACATAATACCACTATTTACTTGTTTACTCATAACAAGTTGTTCACTTGAGTCATAAGCACTAAATTAATTATATCTTAAGCTACAGATCTCTGAATTAAGATCCGCAAATTTTCTCTGAAACTAGACTCACATATCTTATTACCATAAAATTTTTAGAATTTTTGGTTTAGCCAATAAGTACAGTTTATTCTTTAAAGTTTCCACTGTTTCACTGTTTGATAGTTCCGACCCCTCTTCACTAAAAATTAATTATCTCTTTGTACAGAATTCAGATGATGTTCTCGTTTGTTTATATTGAAAATAGACTCATTCAGGATTTTAAACATATAAAATTTATTCTTTAATTATTTTATTCAATTTTTGATGATTTTCCAAAGTCAGAACATGGGAACCCGAATTCATTCTGATCTTGTCTAACAAAATTTATTATATCTCTTGATTTACAATTCCATTACTTACACAGTTTCTTCTATGATAAACTAGACTCAATAAAATTTAATTCCATATTTTTTCCATCCTCTAATTTTATTTCCAGGATGTTTCCAAAGTTAACCTACTGCTGCTGTCCAAAACTGTTTTAGTGCAAGATGTTGATTAGTAAGTTTATAACTCCCTTATTCCCTTTCTCTATAATATTTCTCATCACTTTCACTTATTTCCCTTCACTAATATATCAAGAACACAAGACCTTATATAAGAAAACTCTACTATAACATTAATTTCCTACTTTTTCAATAACATCAAACTAAAAATATATTGAAATCTTGATGTTCTTACATTGTGCTATTGATTTCAATCTTTAAATAGATTTTCTCTCTCCTCCAGCTTCTATTTCTTGAATCTAACTTGATATTCTAGCTCCCCATTGTCTCCTTATTATTTTTCTCTCTTGGAAGCTATGGAAATTCTTTTGATTTCTAAGTGAAAATAGTGAATTTTTGGTAAAAGGACCAATTTGTAAAGAAAGGAAAATTTCTTTCTTTTCCTCTCTTCTCACGTTGGTTGCATGGAAAAGATGATGAATTCTCTTCATCTTTTCTCCCTTTTATATTAATCATTCAGTAATAAAATAATACTAAAAATCTTAATTAAATAACATTTATCTAATTAATTAATAAAAATATCACTAACATAATCATTACCTACTAGAGTTCTCTCTCTCTAATTGATCATTTTTCCCTTTATAATATTTTAAAATTCCATCCTTGAGTCATCACTTAATTTGGTAAAATTGTGATTTAGTCCCTCAAAATTCTTTACCTTTTTCAATTTGGTCCTAATCCATCCATTTTCTTTAGTTTCTAGATCATTCCACCCTTAAAATATTTACACCTTTGGTCCTTTAACTTTTTCATATTTACATTTTAACCCCTCAAATTTTGAGTATTTACTTTTGGGCAACAAAACTTTTCTCCCTTTTACGATTTAATCCTTTCTTGAATTAATGTCATAATATACTTCCCAATGTTAAAATAACTCAAAATTACCCTTTTTATCACTTTATTTCCTTATTTTACTATATCAGAGATATTATCTTACTTTCCTTACTGTAGAAATTTTTGGGGTATTACACACCCCACTGCTGTTTCTAATCTCACTGCTATAGTATTCAATCTCACCATTAAAGTAATTAATCTCACTGTCATTGTTGTTTTTAACCTCATCGAAGGTAAACATATTCCACATCCAAACTAAGCCTAAGTATATATGTGTGTTTGATGATATTTAAGTGATTATATATATTATTTGTAACCAACCGATGGCATGAATGCCTTTGGAGTGATAGTGGAATGAGATTTGGACCCTTTGTTAGGGTTGGTCGTAATTAAGTGCCCCTAACTAAAGTTTACTGTTTTGGCTGAAATTGTGTATACTACAATTATATGATTTGTACTATTTTCCTGGTTGGAAAGATCATTCAAACCTAAGGTGGGGAGGTAAATCAATGAGGCAGAAACCCAATGCAAAATCGATCAAACCCTCCTTATCAACCTCCGCACGTACAAAAATCTCAAGACAAATCCATGGGGAATGATCATATTGTATGTGGTTAACGACTAGATCGAACAGAGGGAG
Source organism: Gossypium raimondii (assembly GCF_025698545.1). Taxonomy (NCBI): domain Eukaryota; kingdom Viridiplantae; phylum Streptophyta; class Magnoliopsida; order Malvales; family Malvaceae; genus Gossypium; species Gossypium raimondii. The sequence continues at coordinate 38,963,917 of NC_068568.1, read as the reverse complement.
AAATATAGTCAATGAAAACGGATATACGACAGGTACGATCTGAATGTACCTTAAACCGTAACACCTTGACTGATTTTAAGGATAGCTTCTAGAACAAAATAAACTATATGATGGAGATGATGATCAACCTTCAAGGGCAAAATGGTATCGAAATCTCGAGAAACATGGAGAATAATCCTCGAAGGGATGGGAAAGAGCACATGAATGCGATTGCCTTACGATAAGGTAAAACCCTTGATAATGTTACTACTCTCATTCAAATAGACATGGATTTACAAAAATCTTTCCAAGAACCCTTAGAAAAAAAAAGAGTGGAGAGCTGATCGAACAAGTAGTCAAACCGGTAGCTGAGTTGGTAATCTCTAATCTAGCAACGACAAATATATCATTCCCATTGAGGATTGAGGACACACAAAGGAGCGTCGAAGCAAAATTTGTAAGTTTTCTTCACTTATTTAAGTCCCTTAATGTTAATTTACAACTGTTGGAGTTAATTTTTAAAATGCTAAAATATGTCAAGTACTTGAAAGAAATTATGTTGATGCATAAAAATTTGAAAAAGGGTGAGCAAATTAACATAGATTCCTCTTGTATTGTTATCATTGTTAAGAAGATACCCCTAAAATTGAAAGATCCGGGTAGTTTTACAATTCTGATAGGGATAAGGGATAGATATTTTAGAAATACCCTTTGCGATTTAGGGCCAACATTACTTTAATGCCACTATCATTTTATGTGAAACTCAGATTAGGGGAATTGAAAAACACATCGATGACACTACAATTAGTTGACAGGTCTTTAGTATGGCCGAAAGGTGTGCTAGAAGGCATGTTGGTTAAAGTGAGGAATCTTATAGTCCTGGTCGATTTCATAGTCCTTGACTTCTAAGAAAATCAAGAGGTCCTCATACTGTTGGGTAGACTATTTTTAGCCACAACTGGATCCACCATTGATCTTGAAAGAAATGAATTAACCATGAAACGTAATGGTGAGATGCCTTGTCTTGGGCATCAGAGTTTATGACTCCTTGAAGATAGAGACATAAATGTGACTAACTGGACTAATAGTAAATTGGATAGGAATCAGGAAGAATAGGTCTTAAATCCATTTATGGATTTATTCACTTCTGACGTTCATAGTGTGACATAACTAAATCTTGAGTGGATGGCGGATTATGTATGTGTGACTCGTACACTTTGATGTAAGTAAAAAAATGAGTTCAAATAGATAAGGAACCAAAAGCAGGTCCATTAGGTGTAAAAATTTTGTAGTATATAGCGTCATTCACGATAGTGGAATTCATAGTTGACTGTCTTCGGACGTACTGACCGCCTCTAAACGTAATAACGTCCAGAGTATGAATACTACAATAAAATATAGAATTACGAGGTGGTATCTACAAGTATACGGGTCTAGTCATAATATAGTTTTACAACAGAGTGGGAAAGTACTGCGAGGATAGTACCCAAGCGAGGCGATTCCTAGATCAATTCTAACCTACACGCTAAAAGATCTAATTAGTACTTTAAATTTAGTTATAGTACGAAGAATATAAAATAAAGGATTTTTGGTGTTTTTATAATAATAGTAAAAATAAAACAATCTAAAAAGATAAAATTTAAGAGACTAAAAGGAAGATAAATCAAATCTGATTATGGTTGATTAGCTCGCTTCAGTAATCTCCATCAACTTTCATTTTGGGTTCGTCGTCAATCAACTAGTCGCTACCCTAGCAAAATCTTCTGATACTCCACTAACATAATGAGTTAGCAATAACCACTTATCTTTCGACCTCATAGTCCGGACTATTTTGGGGTTAAGGTGTTCATGGATGGAAAATACCAATTTTGGGTTAATTTTCACCTTCATGTCTTCCCGGGGTTGCCTGACCTAGGGTTTGCTTCACGTTCTACCTTTCCCAAACAATTGATCCGTTGAGTAACCCTCAAAACAGTTAACGAGTCATGCCTTCACTCGCTAATCCCCTAAATAGGGATTAATTCCTCATGGCGTTCATAAACAATATAAATCAACAAGATAGAGTAAATCAAAGAGCGTGATTGTATTAAGATTAAGCAGAAATCAACAGAGTTTGAATGATTCCACAATCAAGATCTTTTGAAAGAAAACTACAAACAAATAAACTAAAATCTAGAAACCTAAGAAAGAAAAAAAAACGAAACTAAACCTAAGGAAAGAAACTAGGTTAATGAAAAGGTGTCCATAACATGTGCCAAAATAGCCTATTTATACCCTTCAAGAGGTCGTCGTCTTGAACCTAGGTTAACTGACATTTTAGAGCTTTAAGTTTGATTGTGTAGACCAAAATGCCCCTACTTCATGTTTAATTTCCATCCCAGAGTCGATGTCATGACACACCAGGATTTGTGTCGCGACATAGAAGTTAGCATGCTCCTCTTTGGGATGTCTTCAAGGGTATGTGGCGACATCCTTAGTCTGTGTCGCGGCATCGAAGGTAGTTTCGTACTTTATCCATGCTACACTCTATGTTACGACATTGGGCCTCCCATGTTGCAACATAGCATCTAGTATCGACCAAAAATGCCTTCTAATAGTCTCTTGCACACTTACGAAGTACGTTAGCTCTCCCTTAGGCCTCCTTCGAACCTTAAGGTCAATAAAAGACTCAATTCACACATTTTATTAGATATAAGTAAAACTAAAGAAACGTAATTAAAATATAATAGAAATGATTGTATTCAGGCTCTTTAATTGCGAAAACTGGTTTAATCTGCTACACCAGATTACGGTAGATCAAACTCCCCCACACTTATGTCATTGCTTGTCCTTAAGCAATATAAATAAAAATAACAAAATGATGACCCTTGAGAAAATATGATACAAGTACTGACTTTGGAGTATATGAATTAGGCATTTCATGCTTCCAAACAATCTTAACATGATGAGTAGTTAACTTACCACTTTTGACCGCAAACATCTAAGTTCAGTATGTTACAAAGTATACAAGTATTAAAGGTCTCACCTGTAGGAATCCATCAACATATCATACAAGTCATTTATGCATATGTTCGGTGTAATGTCCATTCATGTATAAGGATATTCTAAGTCACATAGGACTTTTCAGCTTCTAACGTTCTAAGGCTTAGGACAGGTATGAAATTCAAAAACAATAAGCATAAAAAATGGTTACAAGCACGAAAATAGTTTGGCACATCGTATTGGTCCATATGCTTCCCCCTTAGTGACCCTTACCCACTCACCGCATTATTTCTCCTTCTCTCACCTTCTTTGTCTCACTATATAGAGGAAGTCATAGCATGACATAGTAACAATGGCTAGCCTTACAAGTTTTTATGCACTAATGAATGAGTTTTTCTTTCTTTTGTAACTTTGTGACTTTTCTCTTTTTCAAAACATCTCACTCATGAATGTTTTTCTGCTAATTTAAGACTTTTTCTACTCTTGCTAATTCCCTTTTTGGATTTTTCTTTTTATTTTACACATTAGACTGACTTATAGTTCCTATATCACACCAATATTTCCAATTTCACTCTATTTTTACAAACTCCACCGTGATGTATCTACTTAACCCTCAATACTTATGGCCAGATGTCTATAATTGTGCAATGTAGGACCGAAGAAAAGGAGCGAATATAAATTAACATTTTCAAGCTTGGGGCTTGTAATGGGGTTCATCAAGAAGTGTCGACAAGCTTAAAAATTGGTACTAAAAGTGAAATTTAAATAGGACAAATTTTTGGCTCTTGATGGGGTTCCTCATGTGATCGTGTTAGCTCGAAGTGTTTGTGTTTCCTTTGTGTTTGGTTCCTACACAGAAAATTTAGCAAAGTGCAACAAAACGAAAACTCTATTTATTATTCCTACTCCTACAAAGTCTAAATTAAAATCATCGAAAAATTAATACAAGTCCTTATAAAATTAAAATAATTCAATTGTCCTCATCATCCGTCTCCTCACTCCCATCAGTCTCCTCATCTTCTCCTTCCTCCTCACTTTTATGCTTTTGTTCCCATTACGTAGGCTCGAACATTTCAGGTGTATAATTGGGGATCCAGATGTTAGTTTGTCTTGCAAATTCTTGGAATATTGGTCCCGACTCTTACATCCACTGTATCATCCAATGCATCTTCTCATGTTCTGATGAATCCATTTACCAATACATACCTGCTTTTTTTTTTTTTTGCAAAATAACATAGTGTAACACTGATCTAAAAGTAATAATGTTAGAAACATTTAAAGCAAGTACAATTCTTGTGCATACAAATTGGATCCACATTTTGGCCTTAGGAAACATGATCGCTTGATAAAAGGATACTAGATATTGGTAACTGCGCGATATTTCCATTCACCCCTACCTTCAGTCTAAAAGTTTATAATGTTATCCATATCTATGTCTCAAAAATATTCCAGATCAGTTGTATCAATAAAATCTTTTTCATAGTATGGAGCAATATGAAAGTCGCAAATAATACACGAGGTTACTGTAGCCCATTTCCCTCACATAAGGACCATATCCCGCATATAGTGTTTCTAGACTCTTGGTCCCATAATGATGCATAAAATTTTTGAACAACAGGGACCAAATCACTCTCTTTAGGGATCGTCCAAAAATTTTCTCACATATGATATCACATTAAAAGCCATATTTCCTTATACAAAATCATAGATGGACCAAATCCCCTCTCTTGGATGCATGTTTTTCCTTAAAGTTCATTAAAATATTTTTCAACATTCTTATTTGGGAAAAGAGAGGGATTTTGAACCATTGATGGCTCCGTTTCCATGGTTCACCTAACTTTCCTAGGAGGCATGATATTTCAATCCTAAGCAAACAATTTAATAGAATAGTAAAAATTTTGAGTTAAGGAACCCTTAAATTTTAATATATGGTCAAAGTTTGTTTGAATTCATTGCTTTCTAGTGATGTTCCCATTGCTTGTTGCCCTGAATATGGTTGAAGAGTTTGCGAAGAATAAATAGAATTTTTAAGAAATTGGGTTTTTGGATTTAAGATATTTTGATAGATTTGAGAGAGTTTGAGGGATTATGGGTTAAGAGGTGTTTTAATTAGAAGTAGATATGGTTTTATGTTATAAAATAGGGTTTTAAAGTGTTAAAAATTGGGTTAAATGAAGAGTAGGCTACTGGGTTATGCAAATGGGTCGGGTTAACCCTGTAGAAAATTGTAGCGATGTCGCGACACAAGGGTTTTGTGTCGGGACATCCTTGGTAGTACACCGATGTTACGGTACAGAGGTTCCTTGTTGTGACATATCTGTCAGTTTGGATGTATGAAGGAAGTTATCTGCTAGGTCACAACTCACTTGGGCATTGTCGCGACACTGACTCTGTTTCGACTAAAACCTTTTAGCTTTAACGATGTTTCAGTTTAGAGATAAAGCTACATCAAATAAAAGTCCAAATCTAAACTAGGTGATTAGTTACATATACAATAATTTACAAAATTTAAGCAGTTCAACTAATTTTTAAGTTTTACTGCTGGATTCATCCGACAGTGTCATTAATTCATCAATGGACGATTTTCCCATTCTGTTGGTATTGGTCCATCTTCCATCGTACCATTCCACTTGTGCCCATTTGTCCTTTTGCTTAAACCTATTTATTCTTTCTGCATGCATAAAAGGAAGCGTGTCCCTTAACTTGGGGACTTTAGAAATAAATAAATTTTTACATTGCTCCCCTATCTTCCTCTCTCGATTGATGACAACATTTAAACATTTTCGTCTCACCATTGATTTTCATAGTTAATTCATTTTTCTCTAAATCAATGGTGGACCTAGAAGTAGCCAGGAAGGGTCTTCCTAATAATATTGGTATCTCAAGATCTTCTTTAAAATCAAGTACCACAAAATCTACAGGGATAATAAAACTTCACACTTAGACTAACATGTCTTCCAATACCCCATTTGGACGTATCGAAGACCTGTTAGCCAACTGTAATGTTATTTGAGTAGTTTTTAGATCCCCTGACCCGATTTTTTCAAAAATCGATAGAGGCATTAAATTAATAATAACTCCTAGATCTCATAAAGCTCTATTAAAATGAATGCTCCCTATCTCTATGGGAATATTAAAACTTCTCAAGTAACTTGCTGAGGTACATGTGTTGAAATAAACACGTTACATGATGCATTTAAAGTAACTTGTTCTCCTACCTTAATTTTCTTACACCTAGCCATCATTTCCTTTAAAAACTTAGCGTATTTGGGAACCTTTTCAATTTACTAAATTAAAGGTAGGTTAAAATTTAATGTTTTAAACATGTTTAGAAAACTTAAAGTTTCATCCTCATCCCACTTTTATTTTTCTTCTAGTCTTGAAGGGAATGGGATTTTTCTACTGATAGAATCTTTTATTATTTCATTCTCTATCTCTGTTGCCGGTGTGATTATCTCCTCTAATTCTGGCTTATCTTCCACTTCTATGAGTACTTCTTGAGGTTCATTGTTCTTCTCCGCAATTGTCTCCGGAGTGGTGGTTTGTAGGCTACTCAGAACTTTGCCCGATCGGAGTACAATTGCTTTCACATGCTCCTTACCTTATCTCCATAGATTTTCTTTCGTGTTGCTGGGAATACCTGTGCCTATTTTTATTTTGATGTCACCCATTATGCTCATCAACTTGGCTCATTTGATCCTCGAGTTTAATCAATGTTCTTGTTGAATTGGTGCACACAGATTGCACCTGTTTGACATTAGTTCTCATTGAATGCATTTCTCTCTCAATTCTGTCCAACCGTTGACCACATGCAACATGGTTATTTAGTTTGACCCTATCTTGGGGTTTCTGCAAATAAAGAGGTTGGTAATTAGTATTTTTAACTTTATTTGAATTGTTACCTCCTCATTGGTTTCCTCCCCATCTTAAATTTGGGTGATCCCTTTAGCCAGGAATGTATGAATTCGAATAAGGGTTTCCACCCGTATTCCATTATTGATAAAATGAAAGAGTGGCTTATCTCTCCATGCATAGACGGGGCAGAAGTAGATTCAATATGGTTAAGTCCATCCACTATTTTTGGTACTTATCATCCTCCCGGATAGCTTTGACCATAGCAGTTTTTGGCCATATTTGAAGCGCTCAATTGGCCAACGACAGGAGTTTAGTGCCATGTTCTCAATGATTTCATACACATCTTCTGTTCATAAAGGCTCCTACTGCTGCTCCATCTAATCCAGATGTGCATTTGCATCCAACCCATTATAAAATACTTACAGTTGTATCCACTCAAGAAATCCGTGGTGCAGGCATTTTAGAATCAACATTTTAAATCGTTCAGATGCCTCACAAAAACTTTCTCTCTCCTATCTAAAAATAACAATCTCTCTTCTTAGTTGTATTGCTTTGCTGATTGGGAAAAACTTCTGCAAGAACTTTCCAGCTAGTTAATCCCATGTCGTGATAGACCCTGATGCCTACGAGTCTCACCAAGAAAAAGCATTATCAATCAAGGAAAAGGGAACAACCAGAGACAAATAGCGCCATCAAGGACCTCAAGTATACTTAAAAGTATCACAAACTTTAAGAAATCATTTTAAATGTTAATTAGGATCCTTTTCATAGTGCCCCTAAACTACTGATTGTTCTATATCATTTGAAACATAGTCGCTTTTATCTCGGTTATTAGTTGTAATCATCGGCCTTGCTATACTTTCTTGAACCATATCCGCACTTGGTAAGGCATAATCCTTAAAGTTATTTCGCTCCAAGCCATATGAATGTTTGCATGAAGTTGTGGTGCTGGTGGATTTCTAGGGCGTTATTGTCAACATCGTCGAACAATGGATTTTCACGTGTACGCTACCTACAACCGGTGGTGGATTTTGCATCCTTGTCATTGTTATTGTCAATGATTTCTTTAGATTATTCTCTAGATCTACACCAAACCCGTAAAGACAAGATTAGTAATAATAAATGGAATAAAATCGTATCTATAACTAAAAATTTATTAATTATTCCTTTAAAGTGCAAAATTAAAATTAATCTAGTGACATTGCCTCCTCGACAATGACGCCAACAACTTGATCGCCTCCAGATCTACTAATGTCCAGTGTGAATACTATAATATAGTTGTAATATAGTTTTACAACGAAGTGGGTAAGAACTACAAGGATCATACCCAAAGGAGTAGATTGCTAGATCGGTTCTAACCTACACACTAAAAGATCTAATTAGTAATTTAAATTTAGTTATAGTACGAAGAATATAAAATAAAGGATTTTTGGTGTTTTTATAATAATAGTAAAAATAAAACAACATAAAAAGATAAAATTCAAGAGATTAAAAGGAAGAATAAATCAAATCTAATTATGGGTGATTAACTCCCTTCGCTAACCTCCATCAACATTCATTTCGGGTTCCTCGTTAATCAACTAGTCGCTACCTTAGTAGGATCTTTCGATCTTCCACTAACATAACGAGTTAGTAAGAACTACTTATCTTTCGACCTCTCAGTCCAGACTGGTTTGGGGTTAAGGTGTTCACGGATGGGCGATACAAATTTTGGGTTAATCCTCACTTTGATGACTTCTGAGTAGTCAAGCATAGGTTTGTTTCAAGTTCTCCTTTCCTAAACAAATGATCCGTTGAGTAACACTACAAAATAGTTAGCAGATCATGCTCAACTCGCTAATCCTCATAGAGGATTAGTTTCTCATGGCCATCATTTCCTTTAAAAACTTAGCGTATTTGGGAACCTTTTCAATTTACTAAATTAAAGGTAGGTTAAAATTTAATGTTTTAAACATGTTTAGAAAACTTAAAGTTTCATCCTCATCCCACTTTTATTTTTCTTCTAGTCTTGAAGGGAATGGGATTTTTCTCTTGATAGAATCTTTTATTATTTCATTCTCTATCTCTGCTGGTTGGTGTGATTATCTCCTCTAATTCTGGCTTATCTTCCACTTCTATGAGTACTTCTTGAGGTTCATTGTTCTTCTCCGCAATTGTCTCCGGAGTGGTGGTTTGTAGGCTACTCAGAACTTTGCCCGATCGGAGTACAATTGCTTTCACATGCTCCTTACCTTATCTCCATAGATTTTCTTTCGTGTTCTTTGGAATACTGTGCCTATTTTTATTTTGATGTCACCCATTATGCTCATCAACTTGGCTCATTTGATCCTCGAGTTTAATCAATGTTCTTGTTGAATTGGTGCACAGATTGCACTGCTTGACATTAGTTCTCATTGAATGCATTTCTCTCAATTACATCCAACCGCTGACCACATGCAACATGGTTATTTAGTTTGACCCTATCTTGGGGTTTCGCAAATAAAGAGGTTGGTAATTAGTATTTTTAACTTTATTTGAATTGTTACCTCCTCATTGGTTTCCTCCCCATCTTAAATTTGGGTGATCCCTTTAGCCAGGAATGTATGAATTCGAATAAGGGTTTCCACCCGTATTCCATTATTGATAAAATGAAAGAGTGGCTTATCTCTCCATGCATAGACGGGGCAGAAGTAGATTCAATATGGTTAAGTCCATCCACTATTTTTTGGTACTTATCATCCTCCTGGATAGCTTTGACCATAGCAGGTTTTTGGCCATATTTGAAGCGTTCAATTGGCCACTGACAGGAGTTTAGTGCCATGTTCTCAATGATTTCATACACATCTTCTGTTCATAAAGGCTCCTACTGCTGCTCCATCTAATCCAGATGTGCATTTGCATCCAACCCATTATAAAATACTTACAGTTGTATCCACTCAAGAAATCCGTGGTGCAGGCATTTTAGAATCAACATTTTAAATCGTTCAGATGCCTCACAAAACTTTCTCTCCTATCTAAAAATAACAATCTCTCTTCTTAGTTGTATTGCTTTGCTGATTGGGAAAAACTTCTGCAAGAACTTTCCAGCTAGTTAATCCCATGTCGTGATAGACCCTGATGCCTACGAGTCTCACCAAGAAAAAGCATTATCAATCAAGGAAAAGGGGAACAACCAGAGACAAATAGCGTCATCAGTGACCCCGTTATACTTAAAAGTATCACAAACTTTAAGAAATCATTTTAAATGTTAATTAGGATCCTTTTTCATAGTGCCCCTAAACTACAGATTGTTCTATATCATTTGAAACATAGTCAGTTTTATCTCGAAGTTATTAGTTGTAATCATCGGCCTTGCTATACTTTCTTGAACCATATCCAGACTTGGTAAGGCATAATCCCTTAAAGTTATTTCGTTCCAAGCCATATGAATGTTTGCATGAAGTTGTGGTGCTGGTGGATTTCCTAGGGCGTTATTGTCAACATCGTCGAACAATGGATTTTCACGTGGTACGTTACCTACAACTGGTGGTGGATTTTGCATCTGTTGCTGCTGTTATTGTCAATGATTTCTTTAGATTATTCTCTCTAGATCTACACCAAACCCAGAAAGACAAGATTAGTAATAATAAATGGAATAAAATCGTATCTATAACTAAAAAATTTATTAATTATTCCTTTAAAGTGCAAAAATTAAAATTAATCTAGTGACATTGCCTCCTCGACAATGACGCCAACAACTTGATCGCCTCCAGATCTACTAATGTCCAGAGTGTGAATACTATAATATAGTTGTAATATAGTTTTACAACGAAGTGGGTAAGAACTACAAGGATCATACCCAAAGGAGTAGATTGCTAGATCAGTTCTAACCTACACACTAAAAGATCTAATTAGTAATTTAAATTTAGTTATAGTACGAAGAATATAAAATAAAGGATTTTTGGTGTTTTTATAATAATAGTAAAAATAAAACAACATAAAAAGATAAAATTCAAGAGATTAAAAGGAAGAATAAATCAAATCTAATTATGGGTGATTAACTCCCTTCGCTAACCTCCATCAACATTCATTTCGGGTTCCTCGTTAATCAACTAGTCGCTACCTTAGTAGGATCTTTCGATCTTCCACTAACATAACGAGTTAGTAAGAACTACTTATCTTTCGACCTCTCAGTCCAGACTGGTTTGGGGTTAAGGTGTTCACGGATGGGCGATACAAATTTTGGGTTAATCCTCACTTTGATGACTTCTCGGAGTAGTCAAGCATAGGGTTTGTTTCAAGTTCTCCCTTTCCTAAACAGCTGATCCGTTGAGTAACACTACAAAATAGTTAGCAGATCATGCCTCAACTCGCTAATCCCTCATAGAGGGATTAGTTTCTCATGGCATTCATAAACAATATGTAATCGATGTAAAAAGAAAGCATGTTAATTAAATCGACAAGATAGAGTAAATTAAACATCCTAATTGTATTGAGATTAAATGCAAATCCACAAAGTTTGAATGATTCCACAATCTATATCTTTTGAAAGAAAACAACGAACAAATAAACTAGACTCTAGAAACCTAAAAAATAAATAAAACAAAACTACATCTAAAGAAAGAAACTAGTTTAATGAAAAGGTGTCCGTAACATGTGCAAAAGGAGCCTATTTATAGCCTTCAAGTGACCATCATCCTTAACCTAGGTCAGTTGACATTTTTGAGCTTTAAGTTCGATTGTGTAAACCAAAAAGCACCTACTTCGTGTTTAATTTTTGTCCCAAAGTTAATGTCATGGCACACTAGGACCTGTGTCGTGACATAGAAGTTAGTATGCTTCTCTTTAGAATGTCTTCAGGGGTATGTCGCAACACTCTTAGCCAATGTCGTGACATCGGATACAGTTTCATACTTTCTCTATTCTACTCTCCATGTTACGACATCGTGCCTCATCTGTTGTGACATAACGTCTAGTATTGGCATAAAATACCTTCTAATGGTCTCCTGCACACTCACGAAGTACGTTAGCTCTCCCTTAGGCCTCATTCAACCCTTAAGGTCAATAAAAGACTCAATTCACACATTTTATTAGATATAAGTAAAACTAAATAAACTTAATTAAAAAATGACAGAAATGCTTGCATTCAGGCTTCTTAAGTGCAAAAACTAATTTAATCTACTACACTTAATTACGGTGCATTAATAGCCCAAAACATTGATAAATGATATCTTCTTATTGGCATTACATGATTGATGAAAAGTAAATGTGGCCACAAGTCATCCGTCTTTGTGATGGATGAATTGATCACTATTGGATAGTGATTGACTTTTCATGAAGGAAGATCTAATGGTTACCATGAGATAAAATAGAATCATATTGGGAGAACGAATATTATCCCAAAGAGATCAAGGATATCCTATGAGGGTAATACTCTTATGACAATGTCATTGGACGAGCACTGGGTAGCTGTTTTTGTAATGATATGTCATTACTAGTTGATCAATGTTCTTACTAGTTGGTCATGATCACCCCATGGTGGCTTGATTCAAAGGGTGTGGGAATTATTGTTGTAATGTATTACAAATGTTTTTAAGGTTTAATGTAAAACTCATACATCATCTTAATGCATATGTAATATTGCAAAACGTTTGCAAACATTTGCTTAATACAAAGATATTAATATATGATTGTTTTTATTTTCAATTCGAAAATGGCACCAACTCCCTTATTGAACAAACTCACTGAAAACAAATTGAACAGAACCAATTATATGGAATGAAAAAGGAACTTGATAATTTTCTTGAGCTGTGAGAAACATAAAATAGTTCTTGATACTAAGTGCCTTCCGGCCACTCAAGCTAAGACTAGAAAACACTGGGAAGAGTCTGATGAGATAGCCCATTGCTATATGCTAGCAAGCATTACCAGCACTCTGTTTAAGCCACTAGAGAGTTGAAAGACTACTAAAGTGATTCTAGATAAGCTATAAGGCATGTTCCAAGGCTGAGCTCCTTTGACTCGGCAGTCTACAATAACTAGCATAATGAATGCCCAACAAAAGCCTGAGACTCCAGTCGAATACCATATGGTCACTCTTATGGGCAAATTTACTGAAGTTGCAGACAATGAGGCCAATTTGGACCAAAACACCCAAATAGAGATGGTGTTTAAAAGCTTGCCTAAGGATTTTCTGGTTTTTGGGTCATATATAAGATTGGCAACAAAAACCTGACATTTACGCAACTCATGAAGGATTTACAATCCTATGAGTTGATGTTGAACGGCGGTCAGTCGGTCTAAAGAGTAAAATCGAATATATTCGTCGCTTCTTCCTTAAAAGGGAAGGGAAAGCATGCTCAGAAAGACAAGGAAAAAGACTCTAGGCCACCACAAGTGGAAAGGAAGAGAACTAGAAAGCCAAAATACTTATCTAAGTCTAAATGCTTCTTCTGCTGCAAGAAAAGGCACTTCCAGGAAAATTGTAAAGAGTGGAAATAGTACCTAGCTACAAAAGGCAAAGGTATGAAACTCTTGATGATAGAAGCTTCTTTAGTGGAAGACTCAATAGACCATTAGGTCATTGATTCGGAAGCCACTAATCATGTATGTTTTTCTATGCAGGGGTTCGAGGAGACAAAATATCTTAGAGATCAGAGCTTATCATTTTTGATAAGTGTAGCAGCTAAAGCAATAGAATGTACATCTTTATTTTGATGATTTTAGGAAGATCATTTTAAAATATGTTTTCTATAATCAAAGTTTCAAAAGAAACTTAATTTTTGTTGAATGTTTATATAAAGACGACTTGATCGTGACTTTTAATAATAAAATTGTAATATTTAGAAATCATAATCTTATCTATAATGGATGGATGCCAAATATTATTTTTTTTATCAAACCAAAGATGTACACACTGCTTGTGACTGAAATATCGAAGAAAAGAATTAAAACTTCTCACTCTAATGAGGTGTACCTTTAGCATTTGAGATTTGATCATATTAACCGAGAAAGGATCACTAGACTTGTGAAAGACGACATCCTAAGTTCACTTTAAGAAGTTGATCTTCCACAATATAAATCTTGCTTGGAAGGTAAGATGACTAAGCGATCTTTTAATGCAAAAGGAACGAAGGCCAAAAAACCCATAGAACTTGTGCACACTGATGTATGTGGCCCTATGAATGTTAGTGTAAGAGGTGGTTACGAGTATTATGTAACCTTTATTGATGACTATTCCATATATGGGTACATATACTTGATGCACCACAAGAGTGAAACCTTTGATAAATTTAAAGATTTTCATGCGGAATTGGAGAAACAACTAGGTTTTCCTATAAAGGCACTTCAGTCTGATTGAGGTAGGGAATATTTATGAGTTCTTAGGGTACCCCAGAGAGAATGAGTTTCTATCCCAGTTAACTATGTTGGGCACTCCACAATAGAATGGCGTGATCGAAAGAAGAAATCGAACATTGATAGACATGATACGTTCGATGTTCGAAGCTATTAGTCTCTTTTTGGGGATAGAATTTACAATCGGCTTCCTATAATCTAAATCAAGTGCCAACTAAGGCAACATCGAAAACCCCCTACTAATTGTGGCGTGGTAGGAAGCTGAATCTTTATCATTTTAGGATTTGAGAATGCCCAACCCATGTATTGGATAAAGATGCGAGAAATTGGACTCACAAACAGAAATTTGCATGTTTGTAAGATATCTAAAGGAAACAAATGGTGGTTTGTTTTATAACCCAAAAGAGCAAACTGTTGTAGTCTCAACTCATGTTGCTTTCCTTGAAGAAAGTTACGTGAATGACTTCAAACCTTGGAGTAAAGAGGTACTCGAGAAGCTTTTTAGAAATATAAAAAACCCTATTGAAACGGTTCCAGAACCAAATCATAATAGTAGACTAGCAAACAATCAGTAGCAAAAGGAGCCTCGTCATAGTGGGAGGGTCTTTTATAGGCCTAAGTTCTTCCAATTAGGCGAAAGAGTTTTTAACACTGAGTCTACCGAATAGGAAGATAATAACCCACTCACATATGATGAACGATGCAGATTTTTGATTCCAAGCTTTGGGAAATAGCTATGAAAGCTGAGACGGACTCTATGTATTCCAACTCAATATGGGAACTTTTACACTTATCGAAAAGGATAATACCCATAGGGTGTAATTAGATCTACAAGAGGAAAAGAAATGTGACTGGAAAAGTGGAAACTTATAATGCCAGACTTGTAGCAAAAGGTAATACTCAGAAAGAATGCACTAATTATGAAGAAACCTTCTCTCTGGTTTCCATGCTCAAGTCAATTCGCATATTACTATCATTACGACCACTCTCCATTACGAGATCTAAAAAATGGATGTCAAGGCAACATGTTTGAACGGTTATCTTGAAGAGAGCATCTACATGATGTAACCCACCATACATATAGCTAAATGAAATGAGTATAAAGTTTGTAAACTATTTATATCCATATATGGACTAAAGCAAGTGGCTCGCTCATGGAATCAAATATTCGATCAAGCGATCAAAACTTTTGGATTTAATCAAAACATAGATGAATGCTGTGTTTATAAACGTTTAGGGGATAGAAAGATGGTCTTTCTCGTTCTATATGTGGATGATATTCTATTCATTGGGAATGATGTAGGAAAATTGTCATTAGTTAAACTGTGGTTAACCCAACAATTTAGCATGAAGGACATGGGAGAAGCTAATTTTGTTCTAGGTATTCGAATCTTGAAGGATCAAAAGAACAAAGTGCTAGTCTTTTCTCAAGCTTCGTACATAGACAAGATATTGGATTATTATGCAATGACCGATTCAAAGAAGGGAAATCAACCTTCCGTATCAAGATTTCATCTCTATTTAGAGGATTGTCCTAAGACAACGAAAGAAAGAGAGAACATGAGAAAGGTTCCTTATGCTTCGGTAGTAGAAAGTCTCATGTATGCTATGTTATGCACACGCCCAGATATATGTTTTCTAGTGGGGTTGGTAAGTCGATATCAAGCGAATCTAGGACAAAAGCACTGGCAAATAGTTATTCATATACTCAAGTATTTACAGAGAACGAGGGATTCTATGGTTCTATATTTTGGAGGAGACCTTACTCCTATTGGATATACTGATTTTGACTTCCAAACGGGTTGGGATTCAAGGAAATCGACATTAGACTGTGTTTTTCCCAAGAGATGGGTCAATTGTGTGGAGAAGTGTAAAACAGACTTGCACTGCTAACTTCACTATAGAGGGTCAAATATAATGTATGAAAAAAGCTATGGCAGTACAACAGTGGGGATATAGCTAAAACTAAACCATATAAGGACAAAACACATAAGGGAGACGAGAGTGTTTGATAGAATAGTAGATGTAGAAAAAAATAGCATTTAAGGACAAACCAAAATAGCAAAACTTTATTTCTTCTCTTCTCTTCTCTTCTAACGTGAAATGCATGGGAAAGGAAGATGATTCTTCATCTTTTCTTCCACATATATATACTAAATAAAATAATAATAAAATGATAAAATGTCATTTAAAATCAAATTAAAATATTAATAAACTAATATTTATTTATTTGATCTAAAATATCTCCAACATCATAATTATTTTCTAGATTTCTCTTTCTTCTAATTGACCATTTTGCCCTTTAGATCTTTTAAAATTCCATCCTTGAGTCATCACTTAATTTGGTAAAATTACGATTTAGTCCCTCATAATTCTTCATCTATTCAATTTTGTCCCAATTCATCCATTTTCCTTAGTTTCTAAATTATTCCACCCTTAAAATATTTACACTATTGGTCCTTAAACTTTTTCATATTTACACTTTAACCCCTCAAATTTTGAGTATTTACTCTTGGATAACAAAACTTTTCTCACTTTTGCAATTTAATCCTTTCTTTAATTAATATGTCATAATATACTTCCCAATGTTGTCATAACTCAAAATTCTCCTTTTTGTCACTTTATTTCCTTACTATATCAAAGATAATATCTTACTGTAAAAATTTTCGGGGTATTACATTTCTCTCCCTCTTAAAATAAATTTCATCCTCTAAATTTTCCTCGTCGGATTTGTGGTCCCAAAACCACTGTTCCAACTAGACCCAAAAATCGAGCTGTTACACTCGGGACCCTAAAAAGACGTTAGAAACGAATTGGGAATAAAATGGAAACATATGAAATTTTCAAAAAAAATTTAAAATTACGATTTAGTCCCTCATAATTCTTCATCAATTCAATTTTGTCCCAATTCATCCATTTTCCTTAGTTTCTAGGTTATTCCACCCTTAAAATATTTACACTATTGGTCCTTAAAATTTTTCATATTTACACTTTAACCCCTCAAATTTTGAGTATTTACTCTTGGATAACAAAACTTTTCTCACTTTTGCAATTTAATCCTTTCTTTAATTAATATGTCATAATATACTTCCCAATGTTGTCATAACTCAAAATTCTCCTTTTTGTCACTTTATTTCCTTACTATATCAAAGATAATATCTTACTATAAAAATTTTCGGGGTATTACATTTCTCTCCCCCTTAAAATAAATTTCATCCTCTAAATTTTTCTCATCAGATTTGTGGTCCCGAAACCACTATTCCAACTAGACCCAAAAATCGAGCTGTTACACTCGGGACCCTAAAAAGATGTTAGAAACGAATTGGGAATAAAATGGAAACATATGAAATTTTCAGAAAAAGTTAAAATTTTTCAAACTGCAAGGGTCACACGACAGTGTAGCCAGGCCGTGTGAGGGACACGCTCGTGTCTTAGGTCGTGTAGGCATTCAAAATAGGGACACACGGTCGTCTCCCAGTCCGAGTCCATGCCCGTGTAACTTATTGACTTGGGTCACACAACCAAGCCACACGCCTGTGTGTTAGGCCGTGCACCCATCGAAATAACCCCACACACTTGTGTGCTAGGCCGTGTAACAGCCTGACTTATAACCCTTTTAATGCTTCAAGGGACACATGGTCGTGTCGTCTGGTCGTGTGTCACCCACGGCTGGGACACAAGCCCGTGTCTCTTCCCTTGTGAACGAAAAATAGGTCATTTCCAAGCTATTTTTCTCACCCAATCCCATACCACTTGCACAAGCCAATTGTACATATACATATACAAGCTTGTACACTATAGAAACTAACCATTCAACCAATATGCCAACATGGCACCTCAATTTCAACCATCAAACTTGTCTTCCAATCTATCAAATTCAATCATCAATCAAACCACCAATTGAACAATTTCAATATTACATGCCATGATGTTCATATACCAAGTATAAGCACAAAAAATACCATTTTGGCCATTTTCACATCAATCATGCACCTTACCATTTTCACCTAAAGCCAAACACATTCAAGCTAACAAATCTACCCATTAACCATATCATGAACTACCTTAATCTATACCAACCAAAAATTCATAATAGACCATTGATAGTACTAGAAAGAACATATGTTTTTTCCCTACTTATTGGTTAATTTGTCCCCATTTAGTTATCTTTAACACATATTTTAGTATTTTCAGTTTAGTAAATTTCATTTTATAACTCAATGGATCTTAACCTATTTATCCTTAATTTCGTCATGTCTTGGTACTGATGTCGCTGCATGAGTATT
Organism: Gossypium raimondii; assembly: GCF_025698545.1. NCBI lineage: Eukaryota > Viridiplantae > Streptophyta > Magnoliopsida > Malvales > Malvaceae > Gossypium > Gossypium raimondii. Next base: position 38,945,501 of record NC_068568.1, on the reverse strand, counting down.
TCCAAATTGCGCCCAGAATTTTTACCACACCTAACATCTGTCTAGATAAGAACAAAATGATGTGAGTTTTCCAGCAGGTACAACCAACTTGTATGTACAGAGGCAGCATTATTCTGATGAAAGGACAACTATGCTATTTGGATAAATATTAATATTCACATGAAAAGGAAAGGAAGAGGCTTTTTGGGGCTACTATCTTCTTCAACCTATCTGTTAAAGCTTTTCGGCTATGGTGACTTAAGCCTCCTACGGGTGAATCGACATGAAAGGAGTGCAGATTAGCTCTTGATGAGGAACCCTGAGTGCGACACAAGAGGGAATGGAGAGATTCAAGTCGAGATTGTCTAGGAATAGTATTCTACACTTGTTTCTTTTCTAAACAATGGTGATTACTTTCTATTTCATGTTTGTACAGAAGTACACATGATTTCTAGGTTAAATGTTATTTTATACAATCTTGCTTCAACTATTTAATCTTTGGGTTTAAATGTTTTTAGCATGGAAGTGTTATTTCGATCACTAACACTGGAAAGTGCAGTGACAATTCAAGCTGACAATCATGAGAACGGAAGTTGCTTGAAGATTAGAGGAATTCAATCCACTTGTGCTTAATAGTGTTCCAATGCCATCATCGGAAGGTGTGGTTAAGGTTTATGTTTCAACCTTAGATTAAATATAGAAGTTAAGCTTGGTAAGATATTCATGGCAATTTAATGCATCGATAAATCACCTATCCTTTTATACCATGTGAGCACTTAGTATTCTGTTGAATATTTACGTAGGGGATCCTAATTTATCATTATCATAATTTAACTTATTGTTTTCAAGTTATTGCTTCGACAACTACTCTCACAATTTATCTCATTTCTATCTATTTATTGCACTGACATTGATAGACAAAAGACAACCATCCACGTGGGATCAATATCCGACAGACTCATACATGTCTATTATACTTGCATCGACAGTGTACGCTTGCACATTATTACTGTGACGTTAAATAGACGACCAAACATTATAAACATCATTTAATTTCCATCATTTTAACCACCACCACATCAAAATAACAACATCACAAAATACCATATATTCATCATAGCAAACTAACTAGTTCATCAACCAAAACCACATATATATACAAGCCACACATAATGGCTAAATTCATCAAACAAAAATACCTATACATGCCATTATAACCATGACTCAAAATCATCAAAATATATTAATATAACCAAGGGATAATGTGATGGATCTCCGACAAGCTTCCAAACCAAATGAACTTCCGATTATCCAGAAACACATAAGAAATAACACGAAGTAAGCATGTAATGCTTAGTAAGTTCGTAATTCATAAACAAAGCTTACCATTTCAATATTTATATATAACCATAAAAAAAACAATTTGGGACAATCTAACTTAGCTTGGCATTAGCCTAAGCAACAACTACATTTCAAGTTAGATATACACATAACTTAACAACTCATAGCAAAACTTAATAGCTTTTATGCACACAATATATAAGCATTCATACTTCATTGCATATAGCTAAATATATTTAAAGCATCACCATCTCATACCTTTTTCATACTTTCATAGCCTTACTTATCGACGTATTTGTCGATCCTTTCCTATTGCATACCTGTTGAACCACTAGAATAATATCAAATACGCAGCAATCTCGCACACTATGTGCCAACATGTGGTCGAAACCACTACTATCTCATATCTCATATAAATGCTCTCTCGAGCCATAAGTGGGTCTGTTCACACAAGCTGTCAGTCAGGACGTAGCTACACGGTGCTACTCACACAAGCTGTCACATAACCGCAACACATGCTGGAAATTTAGCCATCGATAGTACAAGACGAGCACCCGAAACACAGTAACCCCTAATGATATGTCATTTGTATCTTATATATTTCTAAGGTTCAAACGAGATCCCAAAGTCACCAAAACTTCAGTGGGTATTTTTGTGACTCATTATAACATAATATAACATAAAATCATTTAAATTGAACATAAATCAACACTATTTGAAATGAATGAACTTACCTCAAACACAAACGGAGAAATACGACCGGCTAATCCAACACTTTTTCTTTTCCCTGATATAAATTTGTACATTGTTTTTCTTGATCTATATAATCAAATTTAGCTCATTAAAATTTCTTTCTATTCAATTTAATCCAAAAATCATATTTTGGAAAAATTATGCTTTTGCCCCTAAAATTTTGAATTCAATACAAATTAATCTCTGGCTCATAAAAACGAAAATTCATGCAATTTAGTACCAACCCATCCTAGTCGAATATCAAATAAGTCCCTAGCAAGCCCTATATTTCATTTATTTCACATTTTTACTATGAACATTTTTCTATTTTTCAATTAAATCCATAAATGACAAATGCATAAAAAATTCCTTTACAAAGATTGCTCAACTATCATCAAACATTCTTTTTCATCCATCAAACATAAAAAAACTAATATACATTCATGGTAAAACCCTAGACTTTTAACAGTTTTGCAAATTAGTCCGCGGGCTAGCTAGATGAAGCTACAACGACTCCAAAAACATAAAAATCATTAAAAACGGGATGAAAAATACTTACATGCATGAGAATAAAGGTTGGCCAAATGTTCGAAGCTTTCTTAATAGCTTCCTTAGTGAATTTCAGAAATGAAGAAAGAAAAGAAGATGATATCTTTCTTTTTCCTTAATTTAATTTGTTATGTTATTCATTTACCAATTTAACATTATTCATTAACTTATAATTTACAATTATAATGTCCATCTTTGTCCACTAAATATAATAATGGTCTAATTACCATTTAAGGTCACTCACATTCCAATTTCATAACAATTTGACACATTTTACTTATAGAACTCAAATTTTACACCTTATGCAATTTAGTCTTTTTTATCAAATTAAGCATGCAAACGATAAAATTTCTTAACGAAATTTTTATACGACAATACTAACATGCTGTAGACATTAAAATAATAATAAAATAAATATTTTGAAGTCAAATTTGTGGTCCCAAAATCACTGTTCTGATTTCACTGAAAACGGACTGTTACAATTGCGAGCAAAGATTGCTTTGGATCCGCGCTTCAATATATTTATTAAAGAGCATTCTACCAAAATCAAGATTGAGAAAAATAAACTATGACCCCAGTTCCTAACCTAAATTTCTACCAAAATAAAGATCTAGAAAAGGAAGTTTTCTAATCATTGACTCAAACTCATTGGCCAAGTCCACTCACGGAATAAGGGGGTAATTATGGAAAAACGAGCCAATCTAGTATTTCACAATGAAGTGATAGATGGAACTGCCATTAAACAACTTATAGGAAGATTAATAGATCACTTCAGAATGGCATATAGATTACACATCCTGGATCAAGTATACTCTTCTATTTTATTCATTTATATATAGTTCGTTAGCTTGACCAACTAATGTTTGTATGAATACTAGAATAATATCTTGTGCCTTATTCTTATCTTGCATGATTTGCTTATTGAACTAATTAATTGATTAAGTCAATTAATTGACAAAAGAATAAGGGTTCATAATAGGATTAGTTGGTATAGATTACGCATTCCTAAACCTGAGGCTTGACAACTCTAGGAAGTAATCATAGGTTAAACGAGATCGACAGATAAGTTTAGCTAAGTAAATCATAACTTATCTTGGTTGAGAAAGTGAAGACGGGAGATAAGCGAGTATCAATCAATCGATTAATTAATTAGTAGAGGCCGAAAGGTAATACTAGTTAATTAATAGCTAATTCATATTAAAACCCGAATTCTAAAATTAGTTAATCTTTTGTTTATTGATTAGGGATTTAATCGATCATAGGCTAGAGGCTCGCATTGTCGACACTAGGAATAGGAAATTCCATTAGATTAATTTAGGTTTATTTAATTTAATTAGTTTAATTAATGCTTTAATTTGGATTTGCACTACTAATTTGTGACTCAATTAGATTAGTAAATATTTTATGTGATTAATTTAATAATAAATTTCTCCAATCTATAATTCCTTAGGTACGATCCTCGGAATACTTACCAGTGTTTCGTTGTAAACTTTACTATATTATAATTTGACTCGTACGCTTGCGGATACACCAATTTAATTTAATATATTTTTTGTGTGATACTTATACTATAACAATAACACATTTATAGGCAGCCACAACACGACTCTATTGTCCGTCTCCGTGAAGTGTTCGGACATGTCAAATATGATGGGGAAAATGATGAAAATGCTTAGACAAATATCAGAAGCATTGACTCCATCGGAAGAGATCCTGCATGATGTTCCCAATTCAGATAATGAGGACCACTGTAAAGTCATCAACCATCTTGAATTAGACAATAATAGTCAGGAAAACTTTCGAACCAATGACCAAAAGGATGAGTTGAACATGACTGAAGGTGTCGTCGATCCAATTGACATAAATGTAGAAGTAGCAGTAGACGCAATAGTAGACGTTGAAGTAGCGTTAAAAACTAACATCGAGCTTAAACCATTTCTGAGTGAAATTGTAAACGAGCCGACAAACTTTTTGGCCATAATAGAGGAGATGTCATATGAAAGAGTCAACAAATTAATTCTCGGTTGACGGTAATGAAAATTCTTAGGTTAATAGATTCTCACGTGACATTGAGGTGAAAATGCTCGAGGTAATAATACCCCAGAAAATAATTTCGAGTTGGCATCAAATGGCTCGTGATGTGGATGTCGCGCCAATAAAAATAAGGCAACATCAATGGAGTTGACTGAGGGTGCTGGTTTACATCTATCTATGGAGGAACAAATGACAGATCAAAAAGTCGAGAACCAGCTAGAAGTTCTTTTACAGGGGCAATACGAATCGCCCCAATTCTGAAAAAATCTTCTCGTTTATATTTTTGTTAATTTTAAATTTTGAATTACCGTTTAATTATTTTTAATTATTTATTTAAAGTTTTAATTAGGGTATTTTTACTTGTTTAACCAGTAGTTGTTGAGCTCAAAAAGGGGAAAAACGAATGAATCGAGAAGTCAAAATTTCTTACGCGAGAAGGTCAAAATAGCCTGTGACGTCATGATGAGGAAAATTCCATTGTCACTGTAATACCCCAAAAATTTTTATAGTAAGATATTATCTTTGATATAATAAAATAAAGAAATAAAGCAACAAAAGGGGAAATTTTGGACTTATGTCAACATTGGGAAGTATATTATGACATATTAGTTCAAGAAAGGATTAAATCGCAAAAGTGAGAAAAGTTTTGTTGTCCAAGAGTAAATACTCAAAATTTTAGGGGTTAAAGTGTAAATATGAAAAATTTGAAGGACCAATGGTGTAAATATTTTAAGGGTGGGATCATCTAGAAACTAAGGAAAATGGATGGATTAGGACCAAATTGAAAAAGGTGAAGAATTTTAAAGGACTAAATCACAATTTTACCAAATTAAGTGATGACTCAAGGATGAAATTTTAAAATATCATGAAGGGCAAAATGGTCAATTAGAAGAAAGAAATCTAGAAGATAATGATGATGTTGGAGATATTTTAGATTAATTAAATAAATAAATATTAGTTTATTAATATTTTAATTTGATTTTTAAATGATATTTTATTATTTTATTATTATGTTATTTAGTATATATATATATAAGAAAAGGAAGATGAAGAATGATCCAACCCACCATTTTTCTCATGCACCAACGTGAGAAAAAGAGAGAAAGAAAGAAAGTTTTAATTTCTTTACAATTTGGTCCTTCCACCAAAAATTCACCATTTTCATCTAGAAATCAAAAGAATTTTCATATCCATCAAGAGAGAAAGATAACAAGGAGACTATGGGGATCTAGAATATCAAGTTAGATTCAAGAAATAGAAGCTGGAGGAGAGAGAAAATCAAGTTACAGCTTGAAATCAATATGACAATGTAAGAACATCAAGATTTTAATATTTTTTTAAGTTTGATATTATTGAAAAAGTATGGAAATGATGTTAATGTAAAGTTTCCGTATAAATGGTCATATGTTCTTGATATGTTAGTGAAGAGAAAATAAGAGAAAGTGATGAGAAATAGTGTAGAGAAAGAAAATAAGGGTGTTATAAACATGGTAATAAATATCTTGATCTAAAACAGTTTTGGACAGCAACAGTATGCTAATTTTGAAAAATTACCATAAATTATGAAAATCGAATTAGAGGATGAAAAAACATAGAATTAAAGGTTATTAAGTCTAGTTTCACATAGAAGAAACGTGTAAGTAATGGAATTTTAAATCATGAGATATAATAAATTTTGTGAGACAAGGTCAGAATGAATTCGGATTCCCTGTTTTGAATTTGAAAAATCATCAAAATTGAATTAAAATTATTAGAGACTTAAATTTATATGTTTAAAATCTTGAATGAGTTTATTTTCAATATAAACAAACGAGAACATCATTCAATTCTGTACAAACAGATAATTAATATTTAGTAAAGAGAGGTCAGAACTCAAACAAAGTGAAACACGGAAATTTTAAAAATAAACTGTACTTATTGGCTAAAGCAAAAATTCTGAAAATTTTATGGTAAGAAGATATGTGAGTCTAGTTTCAAATAAAATTTGTGGATCTCAATTTATAGTTTTGTAGCTTAATATATAATTAATTTAGTGACTATGCCTCAAGTGAACAACTTGTTATGAGTAAACAAGTAAATAGTGATATTATGTATATAACAAAGATGTGGAATGGAGTGGAGGAGGAGGAAAATATATATGAATAAATAGCTAATCGACTTTATTTTGTAAAAATGTTAAAATGACCAAATTGCATGAAATGAATTATTTTATTATTTAAATTAATAAATTGAATGAAATATTAATTTAGATCAAGATTGGGTGGAAATTTGAAGAAAATGGAAAATTACCAAAATGTCCCTGAATTTTGGTATTTCTGCAATTTAGCCCGATAAGTTCGTGTAACTTGAATTATATTCTTAAATGCTTGAAATGTATGTTATTGATGTGAATATGATTTGAATGTTCATTGTATGAAAATTGATGAAACATTGATATATTTGATAAAAAGGGGAAGAAATCCCAATTGAATGGAAGGAAAATTCGATGGATCTCTGAAAAGGAATTGACAGTAAAAAGGATCTAGCCCGGACGGGTGATCCTATCCTGATATAGCCCTCCCGAAGAATATGTGTAAAATGGATTTAACCCGGACGGGTAATCTGAACTAGGGTCTGGATTTAGCCTGGACTGGTAATTCAGATCCAAGCTCATTAGAGTAATTGTCATTGCGGATTTAGCTTTGGGTGGTAATCCCGACAATACTCTATTAGTTTATATTACAAGGATTTAGCTTGAACTGGTAATCCCGCTGTAAGGATGAGGTTCGCGGGAGTGTGCTCTCTGAAATGGAAATGTGCGCACATGAATATAAATTGACGGACATAGATTTGTACACTAAAGTGCACCCCTGAAAATCCATCAAATTTTCAAGAAATTAAACGGGATAAATATGAAAAATAATAAGGGTAATAGAAAACATGGAATTGAATTATTATTGGAAATATATTATCGAATTTAATACCCAGTTTGGATTGAACGCAGGATTGAGTACAATCGTTCTGTGCCAAAGGATGAATTGATGGCAAATTACCCAAGTAAATTGAGGTTCAGCATTTGTTGCGAACTTTCATGTTTAATATCTGTTTAGCTCTCATGAGCTTAAGTTCAGCCTACGGATTTGAAAACGATGTACTCATATCCGTAAGTTGTTCTTTGAAAGGTAAAATATCGGGAGTTGTCTTGAATGGTACTATATTTATTTATATGATGCATTGAATTGGTAAGTATTTAAGTGAAAATATGCTACTGCTCATGAAAAAGTATTAAAGTTTAAATTAAGCAATTTTCTTATGAAATGACTTATCATGTGATCAGTTTGGGAAAGGCTTTGGGTAAATGCATTAGCTTGTGACCATAGTTGAATGATATGTTTATGACTTGGGTGACATGCATATGGAACAAGATTCGAAAGTAAAGAAATGCAAATGAAAATAAAGAAATTATCAAGAGTTAAGGTTATATAAAATCCTACTAAGCTTGGGATAATATGTTTAAGTGATACTATGGATTTATTCGCCTTGTAAGTTGATGAATATAGCTTCATGGGTATTGTGGTATCAATATTGGGTTATCCTTGATATGTATAGATTTCATTTTTTAAAAGAACTAATATGATTAAAGACTACACGATCTTACTAAGCATTCATTGCTTACGTATTTGTTTTTTTATTTACCCTACAGTTTATCAGAACCTCGATTGGGTTAGAAACTTGTCGGAGATATATCACACCATCCATTGGTTTTATCGGTAATTTTGGATGATTTGATTCTAGTTATAATGGCATGTATAAGTTAATTTAGCTAACGTTGGCTCATTAATATTTTGATTTTGGTTGGTTTCAAATATGAATGCTAGATGAAATGAAATGTCTGAAAATTAATTTGTAAATTTTGGTAATGCTTTGTAACCCTGTTTCAGCGATGGATTCGGGTTAGGGGCGTTACAGTCACAATGAGTCCTCCCATCGTCGTGACGAGGCATGTCATGTCATCCCAACGATAAGCTCCACATCGCAACAAAGAGGCGAGGGACGTTACAATGAGTCATGACGTAACAACTTTAGAATTTGAACAAGAAGGCGATGTCGTGACGAGCCACAACTCCATGTCACGACGTGGCGACGAATATAAAAGGGCCTCATCACACCAAGCCCTAGCCCAACTGCCCCAAACAATTTTCTCTCCTTTCCTCCATCGTTCTCCATTCATCCAAACACTGAAAAACCCATACCTTTCCCAATTTTCTTTTCTTTAACATTAATTTTTCCTCTTCAGTTAAGTATTCTTTAATATTTTTGTTTCATAAACTACACTCTCCCTTTTAAAAGGCAGCAAACTTCTTCAACGAAGACAAACACAGAGGCCTACGAGGACGCACTATGACACGAAAGTTTCAACTTCAACAAAAGCCCAGTGATATCACACCTTTCTCTAGTCTTATATATTTAAGTTGAATTTCGAATGGTAGATTAGAGAATATGGACTTTTTGAGCAGATTCTATTGTTCTCATTGATTGTTGGAATTGTATAATTGGTTAGTATGGCTCCTACTGAACCATGGAGACGATTTGTCTCCAATGACATTGTAACCAGAGCCGGTAATTTTTTTTGGATAAATCACTAATACCTGAGCATGGATTCAATTTTTCCACTCAATTATTTCACAATCCAATCATAACCAAGGTCGATTGCTTAAGGTGGTCCTAATTTTGCCAAAAACCTCTAAAATCAGCAATTATATCAATTGTGAAGGAATTCTACGTGAGTTTCCTTGAGGCGTAAGACAATAAAGTCTTCGTGAGAGGTATTTTCATAGATGCCTCTACTACTGCAATCAAGGTGATTTATAAAACACCTCACTATATCCTAGAATTTTATGAAAATTTTTAAGAAAATAAGGTGGATTATGACGAAATTATAAACTTGTTAACTGAAGGTAGAAGCATCTAGACTTGTAAAGCATTGACCGGAGAACTCTTACAATTCCAACAATCCATCATGACCCCTTTGTTAAAATGTGGATGTACTTTATTATTGCAAATTTTTTTCCTGCTCAGCATGTCACGGACCCGTGATCGTGCTCTTTTCTTGTATGAGATTTTGCAAAGTTGAAAGATAAATTTAAGGGATCAGATCCACTACAACATGCAAAAATGTGTTAGAGGGCACACACAAGGACTTCCATATCCACATATGATCATAAAGATGTGTAGGAGGGTCGGTGTTGTGATAGATCCCGAGGAATCGACTTGCCCACAAAAGGGTGCTCTAAACGATATTATTTTCGAGTGGTTCTGTAATCAACATACAATTCGAGTGGAAAGGAAGAATGAACAAGTAGCTACACATCGGGAGTACCCTAGAGACCATGGGATCTCGAAACTAATGGAAGATCCCTGACCCGGCAAACCCGATGAATAAGGAAATTCTCATGTAGATATTGACCCATAACGAGTGCCAAACAAGGTGGATGGCCTGTTCTGCTAAGCAATCAGGCGTAATCGACTTCCGGTGGCCCTATTTTTGGACCAACCCAATGGATGTAGATCATTCAATACCACCACAAAGTGGTAGTGTATGATCTAGACCACAAGAAAGAGGGATCCCCATCTGCGACATACCTGACGCCGCCCAGCTAATATAAGAAGGACCATCCACATCAAGAAGGAAGGAGATGAGGGTCGCCTTAGACGAGAATGATGCGATCTGAGACAAGTTCGATAACGACACTTTAGCAGACTTATGAGGGAGTTTTTCAGTTTATAACTTCTTTTCTTTTTATCAAAAAAAAAATTCATACTATTAGTTAGATTTTTATTTTATTTTAAAAAAATTAAGCATAATTTTTATTTTCATGCTTAGTTAGATTTTTTTTAATTGTAAAAAATATATATATTCTGTGTAGAAACCCCATAGTTTTTATGGCACAAATTTTTTTTAGAGCTAAACCGAAAAGTACAATATGATCCAACAACAACTGCGGCACTGACACGCTAAAATGGGTAATTTCGTTCCCTAATTATTATTGGAGAACATTAGGGACAATGTGTTAAATAAAATGTGGTGGTAATATAGAGTTTTTAATTTTTAAATGTTTCATTGTTATTTCTGTTAAATTTTCGTACTATTTTTAGTTAAATTTTTTCTTTATGGTGTGCCTGTGCTTGAGCTTGTATAAATACAAGTGATTGGTTAGGAGCATGTACATAGGTTGTTTGATTAAATGTAAATTTAGCTTGAAAATAAACAATTTTTGGTTATTTGTATTTAGACTAGTTAGTTCAATTTGTTAAATTGTAAAAAGAAAAATGAGTTAAATATACCAAATGACATAGTTATATACGAGTAGTTATATATGTTTGTTGAATAATAGGTTGTTTAAATTCGAATAATCAGTAATTAAATCCATAGTTATTGAAAAGGTACGATATAATAAGTATAAAATCCTTACAAGTATGTGTTTTAAAATAAAAATGAATCAGCGAACAAAAGCATTGTGAAGGTTAAAAGCAAAGCTAGTGTGATAAAAGCATAGAATGGATAAAAGCCAAGAGAGTGAAGAGTGATCACAGTGAAATATGTCAAAAAGTGGTCCACAAGGTTTGGGGTGGTCCACACGGCCATGTGTGACACACGGACGTGTCACAAGTAGTGTGAATACTAGAGCTAATCTTTCAAAATTATATTTTCACCCACACGGTTTTAGTGGAGGCACACGGTCTGGAGACACGATCGTGTGACTCACACACCCATTTACACAGGCATGGGAGAAACGAACGACAATAACACACAGTCTGAGTGATGCCACACATCCTAGCCACACAGTCGTGTGTGGCACACGGCCTAGTTACACAGGCGTGTCACAGGCCATGTGGACACTGAAGTAATTTTTTAAAATTTTCTAGCAGGCCACATGGCCTAGCCACATGACCATGGTCTGGCCACACGGTCATGTACCCTCTTTAAATGCTAGGGGGTTTTCAATTTTTTTCCTTCCCCCCAACACCACCGTGGGTACCCACCCACCCTCTCTTTTTTTGTTATTTTATTTATTATTATATTTGTTTTATTATAATATTATTATTTCCATTTTTATTCTGCTAAATTGTTTATTAAAATAGTATTATATTTTTTTATATTTTTTATATTTTTTTATTTTCTTTTGAATTATTTAGATTTTATTTAGTTTTATATTTTATGTTTTATTTCTTTTTATTTTTCTTTTTTTGTTATTTGTTTTTATTTTATTTTTAGACTTATATGTTCTCTTTTATTTTTATTTTGAACTTTCTTGTTATTGTTTTATCAATTGCTTTTCTATTTTTTATCTCTTTATCTTATTTATTTTTGACTATCTTTTTATTAGTGTGCTCAGAACATGAACTTCATTCAGAATCTCTTATGATTTTTAATTTCACTATTCTGATGAATTCATCCAAATTAAAGGCAATTTCAGTTCCCTCGCTCCTTTATGATATTTTGTTTATTTTGTTTATATCTGTTTGTACATTGAGCGCAACGTACATCTTAAGTGTGGGGAGGATGTTCATATGCTTATACGATAGTCTCTGAATTATTGATTGTGTTTAAGTAATTCTCTCAAACCTATCATTAAAGTTAATTTTGTTTAATTTGGGGCTTTTAGTGATTCTGTCTTGGAATAATTTGTGGATTTTTGTGCATTGTTTGATTTATGCTTTAAGACACGAGAGAGTCAAGCATGATAATTCATTTTTCAGAAATTTTAAATTTAAGTTTGACATCAAAACCATAATTTTTTGTGAGCTTTTAAGCTAATAGAGCATCTATTTTTTTCGTGCTTATTGTATTTTTGGTTGTGAGTATGTCAACTTGATTTTTTATTCTAGATCTTTCTTCGGTTATACATGTCGAGACCACATTAGTGATTTGATATAAAGGCACTTAGGATTTGACCCACCTAACTTTTAATCAAATTACTTGTTGAATTAACCCCTAGTAAACTCCGTTGATCCTAACATGTTTTTCTAACCCGTTAATGTTAACTCGTATCCCATATCTATGTTGTAAAATCATTTTTCTTATCAACTCCCTTTTTATTGAGGTTTGATTTGGATAGTTGTCTGACTATGTTTCATCATTTGCATTGTTTAATTTTACTTTACTCTCAAAAGAGAAAAAAAAAGAAAAAGAAAAAAATATTAATTGAGCTTGAATCGTTTCATATTTTGTTGAAAAGCTCATTTTCATTTTTATTTCTTATTGATGCAAATTCTTTTAATTCAACAATTGATTTTTTTTCTAGTTGGTAACTAATCAACTCAAGTCTCGACCTCAATCAACTTTTTTGACCTTTTTCATACCCTTAACCTAAGCCCCATTACAACCTTGTAAAGATCTCTCGATTGGTATGTCATCTCATTTATATAGTGGTGGAGATTTGATTTCCAAGCAAGTCTATGGTAATAACATTTCTTGTTCAACTATTGAGTGCATATTACTTGAAACTTAAACCCTTTGAGTGTTTTGAGTGATCCTTAGTAAGGAAGTCAATTCTTGTTGAATTTGAATTTCAGGTAATTATTGAGATGGGGGAGACGCCTTTGTTTTATGCCTTGAAAATTTCTGCTTGGATTACTTGTATTCTTTAGTGTCATTTTAGTTTGAACTTCCAATGCATGATTATCTATGGATTATCCTAAGACATTATCGGTGAGAACAATAAATTAAGGGAGGTTAACTTGATAGTGGGTTGATGATTTTGCTTGAGGACAAGTAAATGCTTAAGTGTGGAGATATTTGATAACTGCTAAAAGTACCATGTTTTAACTTCACTCTTAATGCGTTTTTGGGAGATTATTCGATATTATTTGTGAATTTTATGCTCTTAATCTTTTAAATTTGTGTTTTTATACTTAGGAGAGCATTTAGGAGAAAAAGAACCTTAAACTAGATAATCAGAGCAAGTTACAGGAGCCAATGACCATATGGTTGGCCATGTTGATTTCGTGAATTTGCGCCCTAAACTGCGAGAAAACGCATTATTTATATTTTTTGAGCATTCTAAGACGTATATATGAAGAAAATAAGATGATAGGAGTGAGTCGTCATAGAATACTCAAGAAAACAACTCGAAAAACACCATTGAAGCCGATTTTGAAACAGATTTCCCTTACGATTGAAGATTCCCAGTTGATTTCTTAGGGAGTTATCATGAGTTTCTTTATTTCTTGTGGTTATATTGTATCTTGGATATTTTCATTTTCAAGCATGAACTAATTTTCTAAATACCTAGGGGAGATGAACCCTATAATGGATTCTGTCGTTTGATTTTTATTTTACGCAATAAATTTGTAGTTTCTTGTTCTCAATTCTGTGTGCTTAATTCTTGGTTTAATATTTCTAAACGATTGATCCATGTTTGGTGTGCTTAAACCAAAGGAGAAATAGACCCTGTTTAATAGTAGATCTTGCGTAATTGAGTGAAGTTGCATTCAATCCTAGAAATAGGACGACATAAATCTACCAGATTAGAGTTAAATCTAATCTTAGAAATATTCAATCGTATCTTGGAAATATTCAATCGTATCTTGGACGGCCAATGAGTGTTATTTTCCCTAATTACACCTTAATTACTCCAAGGTTCGTATCCTTTAAACTCTAAGATATGACCCGTTAGACCAACTCGAGCCTTGGGAATGACTAATAGGCTACTTAAGTGCGTAGGGTGACATTTCAAGCCAATGAGCACAAAGGACGACAGCTTTGTCGCGACATAGGGGGTCTGCATCGCAACATAGAACTTCAAAACTGCAAAGGCTAAAAGAGACTCCACATCATGACGAGAGCTTCCTCGATGTCACAATGACACGACGAGATTTGAAAATTCTCAGCCATATCTTGGATGGCGGCACTACGATGACGGTTTCCCTGACATCACGATGACGAAACGAAACTTGGAAATATTCAATCGTATCTTGGACGACCAATGAGTGTTATTTTCCCTAATTAAACCCTAATTACTCCATGGGTATTTTAGGCATCTAGCACCCTAATGTTTGCCTATATAAACAACTTTATAACCTTATTAAAGGGGGAGATGGGTTAGACGTAGCCAAATAGTTTTCTTTAGTTTTTATTTTAGTTTATTTTTATGTTTTCGTAGTTGGAATCTTTTCTATTCTAATGTGAAGACAATCGTGAGTAGAGATTTCTCTGGAACCGCGCTTATATTTGTTCATGAGCTTTCTCTTATGTTTTTATTCTTTTATTTATATTTTCATTAACCTGATCAATTAACGTTTGTATGAATATTAGATAAATTATTGTACTTTATTCAATTACGGAACTAGTTAACTGATTAGGGAATAATTAATGGAAGAATAAGGGTTTCCCATACGAATTAGTTGGCTTAAATTTACGTGTGATTAAACCCTAGGAATTAATTTAGGTTAAAACGAGGTCGAGAGATAAGTTTATCGAGTAAATTATGATTTATCCCAGTCAAGAAAGTGAGGTTGAGAGATAAGTGAGTATTAGTCGATTAATTAATCAGTAGAGGCCGAGAGATAATACTGGTTAGTTAATAATTAATTCACTAAAAACAACTTAAGTTCTGAAGTTAGTTACAATCACTAAATCAAGTTGATCTTCTATCTATTAATCGATCATAGGTTGAGAGCTCACATCGTTGACACTAGGAATAGGAAATTCCATTAGATTAATTTAGATTAATTAATTTAATTAGATTAATAAATATTTTAATTTGGATTCACACTACTAATTTGTGACTTAATTAGATTAGTAATTATTTTCTTTAATTAATTTAATAATAAACTTTTCCAATCTGCAATCCCTTGGATACGATCCTCTAAATACTTACCAGTATTTCATTGTAACACAAAACTATATTATAATTTGAATCGTATACTTGCAGACACGCTTATTTATTATTTGTCTTTTTGCTACAATATTTCCAGTCTAAACGTTTGCACGTCTGGCAGCGGTCGGGTTACTAGTTCAGTCTAAACCTGTGTCACATGTAACTTCAAGTTCGCAACAAATATTGGATCTCGATAATCATCGGTAATCAATCTGTACAAGTGTGCACAAAAGCTTTATTAAGGTCATCTAGGCATTTTCAACTCATATTATCTTTTTTTACAATT
This sequence comes from Gossypium raimondii, assembly GCF_025698545.1. NCBI lineage: Eukaryota > Viridiplantae > Streptophyta > Magnoliopsida > Malvales > Malvaceae > Gossypium > Gossypium raimondii. The sequence continues at coordinate 38,929,718 of NC_068568.1, read as the reverse complement.
TAATCCATAACTCACATTTTATATCAATTCGTAAACAATTCAATTTATAACCAAATATACACATATTTATTATTCAAATACGTAAAAATTTAAACAAAATCATACCACATGAACTTACCTGGTCAAATCAGCCAACAAGTTGAATTTGCAAGGACTAATCAACAAGTTCCCCAATTATCTTCGGTTGGGTTAAATTCCTTATCTATACAATTACTCAATTTGATTTATCAATATCAAATATTTTAATATCACCCCATAATATGCATGAACCATTTTAATTTCATTTTCTAAATACCCCTAAAGTTTTTCATTTTATTCAATTTAGTCCCTAAAATCGAAATAGACATAACTTTCAATTTTGAGCTTCGATTTCAAAATTGGTCTCAATCACATCCTTCTGTGACCCTCTATTATCTATTATTTTAGAAATTTCACATCAATTTCACAATTTATACACTTTAGTCCTTATGTTAAAAAAACTAACAATTAAGCATTACAATCTAGTCATTTTTCACATCTAAGCTTAAAATCTAACAATTTAACACCAATTTTTTCAAGAAATCAACAATGAAAACTTTCAAAAAATTTAACAATTTTATAAATTGGTACATGATCTAGCTAAATTAAGCTCCCATGACCTCAAAAACATAACAAATACAATAGTTGAAAGACCAATTGTTGAACCCTACGAAAGCTTTTCCACTTTTTGTTTCTTGAAGTTTCGGTGAAAGAGATTAAGAAATAATATGACATCCAATTTTTTTAACTTTTATATTTTATTTAATAATTAATTAAATTAATCATACTTTTAACTAATTAATTCACCATTAAACAAGAACTAGTGATTTCTTACATCATTTCCTACTAACATACTTTATGATTTTGTTTAATTGTCATTTGGGACCTCTAGCTATTTAAAATTTATAGCGATTAGACTTTTACAATTTTGTCTTTATACCTTAATTAACTATCAATTCGACAAAATTATTAGATTAAACTTTAATTTTTGTAGTGCCCTCATAAATATTAATATTTAATATTTACAAACTCGATTTATGGAAATGAAGTTCTGAAACCGTCATTTTCGACACCACTGAAAATCGAGCTGTTACAAAATAACATCCTCAATTTTTGCTCAGGATCAAATTAAGCCACCCCAGTGGGAATGACTTCAATTGAAGGACCCATGACCAGGTCTATGTCTTCCAATGTGATTATTGCTTCAATTGGAAAGTGAAAGGTAAGTATATTTGGTCTCCTTTCCACCAAGGTTGTGAGCAACGACGATGGCAATGGAATAGGAGGTATTTGGACCACTTTAAACATACTCGGTGCCTCTAGTCAATTTGTAAGTTGAGTATACTCTTCGTACAACATGAGATAATGTATGTTACTCTAAATTCGAAGGTTTCATTTGTCGACCTAGTAAATAAACGAAAATGAAAACGTAAAAGAAAAAGAAAAAGAAAAAAATGTTATAAATTCAATATTGATTTAATTTAATACTAAAATAAAAAATATACACAACAAATAAACACTTGCTTAACTAATAATATAATAAAAAGTTTTTCATATCAGTGGCTACTAGAGTTATATGGTTCGCTTCCCTCAAGAGAGCCATGGTAGAGTTTAAAAGATTGAATTTAAGGTGAAAATGAAGGATTTGGAGAGATTTTTTTTTTCTTAAGAAGTAAAAAATGATGGGGCAGCTTTAGCTTTGTTGAAAAAAAAAACCAAAATGGGAAAGGGAGTATTTATAGGCATGGTAATTTTTTTCCAAAGAAGTCTATGCTCTTGAGTAGGGGTGAATCCATAATTTTTTTAGGGGACAAAATTGAATTATAAATTTTTAATAGGTCAAAATATAAATTTATCATGTATTAATTTATGATTTTATTATTTTCTGAAAGGGCTTAATAGAATTTCTTTTTCTTTTTTGGGGGGCCAAAGTGCAATTTAATCATAGACTAATTTATAATTTAAATATTTCTTAAGGAGCCTAATAGCAATTTTTTCATTTTAGTTAGCCAAGGCCCTTGCCTGCCCTCTCTAAATTCACCCTGCGCCGACATCAATTTATGAGAGAACTAGGTTAAGTTAAACAGTTAAAATTCAATTTCAAGCTAAACTCATATACATGCATCTAAGGTTTGGTTAATGGTGAAAACATAAATACATATAAGATTGACACTCGTTGGTATTGAGATCTACATAATATATTATTAGGGTTAGGTTTACGATAAATGATGAAATGTTAGATACATATAAACTCACACATGTGGACGTCGAGCTCAATATAATTTATATATCAAAGTTAGGTTTAAGGTAAATAGTGAAAACTTAAACACAAGTAAATTTAACATCAACGGATGTCGAGCTCAGTTTCATGTATTAATTAAGGTTTAACTCCCAATAAAAATATTAATTTCTTATCTCTTGCATATTTATGTAACTCAACACTCATAGTATCATCATTGCATACTTATTACTCAAAATTCATTGAGGTGATAAGATTTTGTGGCGCAGATTTCATAATTGAACTTGATATTTATAGAAAAGAAAAGTTAGAGACACATATTAGAGAATAATAAATATTTTGACTATATTAAAATCAAAACATCATATATAAATAATAAAATGTAAATATAAAATTTAATCTTAATTACTATTAAATTAAAAGTAAATTAAATAAATTAGTTTATATTTATTATATACTACATGTCAAATTTTCAAAAATGCTCGATAGGCTGTTCATATAGAAAACCTTTTCCTTTTCCAGAAACTTTGGTTATACGTATAAGATTCTCTATATTAATTGATTATTTTCTTAAATGCTTATTTTGAAATAACGATACACAAATATAGTACAATGGATGCTTTAAAAATTACATTATATAATTATTAACAAAAATGTTAGATTATATCATTAGATTCAAATATAATTCAATTATTTTAATATCTAAGTTTGTGTTTCTAAATGATTTAAGAAACATATTTTTCTTACCAATACTGTTGACACCATTTTTTGATAAAACGGAGTCGACTTGGATTTTGAAAAATGAAAACGAATGTGTGAGTCGCCACCAATCTTTTTTAATGAGGTGTGATCGGGTCACCTCGAAAAGATGTTATTTTAATAAACAATTTGATTTATTAAAACAATAATTTCGGTCTACGAAATTCAGAAAAAAGGATTCGGGAGTCGATTACGTACGAAGAAAGATTAGCACCCTCGTAACGCCCAAAATTGGTACCTAGTTGATTAATTAATGTCTTAGTGTCGAAGATTGAAAACTTTAAAGAGATTTAAAATACGATCCTTGTATTAAAAAATGTATAAATCAAATCAGCTGTTAAGACCCTTTTATTTCGGAGAGAGAAAATGTCATACCCAATGAGTTAGGGCATGATATTTCATCTCCTCAAAAATGAGCTTGTCCAAAAACTTGTACAATAAAATTTAAAAGGATATTCAATTGTTTAAGACAGATGAATAAATCATAGCCCAGTACGTTAGGGCACAATTTCTCAAAATCCTAAACATTGAATATTGCTTTTATTATTTTAGAAAAATCTTCATCTCGAGAAAGCAACGTGTCATATCCAATGCATTAGGACACAATGTATTGAATTCCCGATAATGAGATTTTTATTTATGTTTTTTGATTAAAGAGCATTCTCGATTATTTAGATTCAACGAAAAAAATTGAAACCCAATACGTTAGGGCTCGATCCTCTCAAAGATCCCAAATATCGAGTATTGCCTTTATTTTCAAAATTTTTTTTACGAATTTGGGTAAAAATTGATGTAATAGAATAACAATTATAATAATGTAAGTAAAAATAATACGAGCAAAAACAAAATAAATAAATAAATAAATATGAAGAAAAACATATATAAAAAATCTATCATGTAAACAATAACATGTAAATAAAAAATAAAAACTAAAGCATTTAAAATAATAATAATAATAATAACAATAATAATAATAATAATAATAATAATAATAATAATAATGGACATGTGAATAAATAAATAAATGAACATCAAGTAAAGCAATAATAATAACAAAGAAAATAGATAAAATTATTAATATATATATAATATATGTATATATATATAAGAAATATATGTGTATAACAAAGTTTATAATTAAAAGATATAAATGGGTAAATAATAATAATAATAATTTGAAAGTATAAAAAAAACTTGAAGTAAATAATAAATAATAAAAATGATATAATTAGACAAATATACATATATAAAAATAAACAAATGAAATAAATTATAAAATATACTAATTCATGAAATAATAAAATAATGAATATGTAAATGAAAGGGAGATAAAACTAATAATAACAAGCAATAATAATAATAGTAATAATATATTAAAATGGTTAATTTAGTGAATAAATAATTAAAATAACAAATGGATGATTAAATTAAAATTAAACAAAGTTTTAGGCCTGAAATCGAAAATGGAAACAAAGAAAAGGATTAAATTATGACACTCGCGAAAAGGAGGGGGACCAAAAGGGAAATATTCCTACCCCTCAAAACGTTGAGTTTTAGTGTGGACCAAAATGAATAGGTTCAAAATAGATAGGGTAAATTAAAAAATAAACGAATGAAATTAAAACAGTGGGAAAGAACGAGGGATCAATAGGGCAAATATCCCTCACAGACCCAGAATACGCGAATATGAACCCGCTCGGGTCGGATCATCGGGTGCGCGGGTCAGAGAGCCTTAAACGACGTCATTTTGGGGCTCCCCTAACCCTCCTAAAACGGCGACGTTTCTTGTTGTTTATAAAGGCTAAAAAAACCTAAAAAAATTTTAAACAGCCACCACAAAAAAGAAAAGAGAGCATTTCTCTGCTCTGCAGTCGTCTGAAGTCCGACCTAGGGCTCCGCCCTTGCGCCGCCTTGTCTCCACCGTAGGCGGTGGTTGGCAATGCGCAAAAGGGCATTTTTAGCCCTTGGCTCGTAAGATCTTTGAAAGTCCAACCCTCTCAACCCCGAAGAACCGGAAAGAGGAGGTTCTCGACGATCTTTGGATCGGCTCCGACAACGGAGGAGGACCCTCCGATGGTGCGAGAACGATGCGTATCCGGTAAGTCCTTCTTCCCCTCTTATTTATTATTTTCGTTTATACGCGTAAGAAAGAAAAACAAAAGAAAAATCAAAAAGAAAAATAGATCTTATGCCGAAAAGAAAAAAAGGAATCACCTTGAATCTTTTTTTTGCTTTTTATTTCTTGAATGTTTTTTGGAAAAAAGAAAAGGAAGAGCCTTACAGATGTAAAGATCGGTTTTTAAACCGATTCTCCCCCTCAAAAAATACAAAAACTATTCTTTTCTTTCTTTCTATTCTTTCTGTCATTGCTTTGGTTATTTTGCAGGTACTTGATGGTGGCAAGTGGCGGTGGGTAGGTGACAGAGGGCAGGGAGTAGGTGCGGATGGGACGTGACGAATGGTGGTAGCAGAAGCAAGTGGGGGTGCGACGCTATGGCGGTGGCAGAGACTAGGGTTCTGAAACCCTAGTTTTTTATTGGGTTTGGGCCATGTTTGTAAATGGGTTTTGGGTTTTATTTTGGGTATTGGGTCTTGTTGGGCCAAGTGGGTTATTGAGCTGATGTTTGGGTCATGGGTGTTGGGTTAGTGTTTAGGTGGGTTGGGTCTGCTGGGCTAAGTTTGTAATTGGGCTGAGGTTTGGGTGTATTGGGTTGGTAATTTTTGTTTGCCTTGGCCCGGGCGAAATTGGGCTTGTACAAATATAATGAATTTAAAAATTTATTTATTAATCATTAGGAAAATTAAAACTTTTATAAGTAGAATTGGAATCTTCAACTATATTTTAAAATATAAAAAAAGTAAATAAATGAGACTTGTCACCATTCTATTTCTGTTTTTCAAATTTTACTTTTCACGTATCCTCTACTTAATAATAATTCTTATTATTTTTAATATTCAATTTAAACATAAAAATAAACAAGTATAACTAAATATTTTTTATTCTCTATATCCATTTTAAGGTACATATTCAGGGCTTGTGATTATTCTTTCTAATAATATTATTTTAAAATTTAAATTTAGTTTTTTTAAGAATGTAGTGTGTCTACCCACTTGTTGGTAGTATATATAATTTATTGTATAGAATAATCTATTTTCAAAATAAATTAAGGCTTAAAAGGTATAAAAATCCTCAAACTTTAAAAAAAAACAATTAAATTATTGTGATTTTTTTTGCACTCAATGGATATTTAAATTATCAAAATACATCAAAAAGCCCTTTGACCATTAACATTTTATGATTGACTATTAAAATTAACAACACCCGTTATTTTTTTCTTTTCCAATTATCTCTATCATGTGTCACGTCGTGATTGACGTGTAGAAAATAAAAAAATTAAATTTAAAATTATTATCTTCACTATGTGTCACGTGTCACGCCGTGATTGTGATACGTGAAAAACGATAAAAAATTATTTAAAAAGCTATAAAAGAAGGTAATAAAAATTACCTTGGTTATAAGGACAGCGGCGGCAGCAGCATTACCAGCATTGTGTAGAATTAATCACCAACAACGAAACGATAGCGACGAAGTCTTGCGAATCCAGCGGCTTCCCGTCACCGTTGGCTAAAGCAATGGCCATGATTGCAGCAGCTTCCATAACCCATGGCCATGACAAGGGATTCCACATGAACCCCCAAAACTCGAGAATTTTGTTCATTTTTAAAACATAATTTTAACATCTATTATGATTCGGACGTAATTAATATCGAAATTAAATCCGTGCGAAAGACCTTTTTCTCTTCGAGCTTGTGGGGGCAGAAAATCTGAAGCCTGTTGGCATCCTCGTCCGAGCTTAATCCTTCTCTGGTACATTTCAGCTGTTCAAACACTTCCTCGATGGGGATTTTTTTTTCCTATAAACAAAGTATATTCCACGGCATTTAAATGAAAATTTATTAATACTTTTTCTCAAATTTTGAGATTAATAAATTCATTCCATCATTCATAATATATTTTCATAAAAAAGGGAATTTTATTTTTTTAAAATTGGTAAAAATGTTTTTCTATTTTCTAAATAATTTTAAAAATTCAAATAAAATTTAAATTTTTTTACATTTTTATATATTTTTATTTTAATAATTTTAACATTTTCTGTCATGTGTCACAACCTGTGATACATGATGGAAATAACTGAAAAAAGAAAAAAAACAAAGAAAAGAGTATTGTTAACTTTTAAGGGTCAACTATTAATTTTAACAGCTAAAAATCTTTTTAATGCTTTGACAATTCAAATATTCAATTAAATGTAAAAATAAAATCTTAGTTACTATTTTTGAAGAACTTTTACCTACTTAAACCTTAAATAATTATATAACACATCACAGTTTTAATATTATACACATATGGCAATATTAAGTCATGTATCAAGGAGATTTCCTTTTTTCCTATCCAAAACGTTTTTCTTATCGGCTAAATCTGAAAAACAAATGTTGATCTCAAAAATATTTAGGTAAATGTAACATTTTTTTATGGGTATATAGAAAATAGACTAATTTTAGAGAAAGAAATAGAAAACGCATCTTATAAAGCGCATTTTTGACTTTTTAATATATTAACTTTTTGGTTAGATGTTTAAATGTTAGTAATTTTGTCTTTTAAGTCTCGAGTTCAATTCTCTCTTACCTACATTTTTTATGTTGTTTTGAGCTTTACTTTTATTTTTAATTATTATTTTTAACACGTTAGCTTTTTGGTTAGATGATTAAATAATAGTAATTTTATCCTTGAGTTCTAGGGTTGATTCCTCTTCTAAGCTCATTTGTATTTTCTATTTCATATTGTTTCAATTTTTAAAATTAATATTTTAATTAATAAATATATTTTTCTAAGTTCTTTATATTTTAAATTCATTTTTAATTAATAACTCTTTTATTTATAAATTAAAAAATTTTCAATTATATAATAATATATATATTATATATATTATGAAATTGATATTTAACATTATATTAAATATATTTTATTTTTAAAAATCAACTAATTTTTTATATATTTTTATTTTTATTTTATTTTTATATAATATTTATATGTCAAATATTTATTTTCTCCACCTATATTGTGGGTAGGGTGAATTCTAATATTATAAAATCAAATAATTATTTCAAATATCATTATTATTTTATAAGTAAAATATTTCAAATTTCAGTGCTTTTCATTTATATTGTGGATATGATATTTCAAATATTTTTATATGTTCAATTAATTATTTCAAATACACATACAAAAATATATAATACTAAAATTTACTATACATGATATGAATTGAAAATAAAGATTACATATAAAAATTATATTTACTAAAAATAATGATTTTCGCCATAATTATTTGATTTTATAAATAAAATAGTTATTAATTAAAAGATGAATTAAAAATAAAAAATTGAAAATAATATATTTATTAATTAAAAATTAATTAAAATAATTTTAAAAAGCTTAAAACAACATGAAATAAAAAAATACAATTATACTTAGTAGAGGAATCAAATCTAAGACTCAGTGATAAAATGACTATTATATAATTATCTAACCAAAGAAGCTAATGTTTTAAAATAGTAATTAAAATAAAAGTAAAGATTGAAATAACATGAAATAAAAATACAAATATAAATAAGAAAGAAATCAAAGACAAAATCACTAACATTTAACAATCTAACAAAATATCCTATGAGACGAGTTTTCAACAGGAAAGACTTCATGCAGTATACATTTTTGTTTCTCTCTACAAAATTAATCTATTTCCATATGGGTGTATTTTTTTCAAATTTAGCCGTTGTCTTTATTAATTTGATGTTTTCTAGGCGGAGAAGTCAACAAAATATTACTGATCATAAATAAATACATGTGAAAGTCATTAAACAGAATTCCTGTCTTTTCTTTTTGATTCATTAAACCAAAATTCGTCAGCACCTTTGTCAAATAATTTGAATGGGAATTAACTTTGGCACGTTTTCAATTCCTCTATAATTAAATGTGTAACATTATATATAAGAAATTAATCTAATTTTTAAAAATGTAACATCATATTACACATGATATACATAAATAATTATTTTTATTTAATATAAAAATATAATTGAATGTGAACCCAAGTTTGAGTTGATATTAATTTTATTAAAAACCCAAAAATGTAATAATTATATTGGGTAGGACAGTTGTTTTCAAAAGTGAGGAGGAATGCATAAATTCAAAAAAGGGCAAGAGTTGTTCAAATTCGCTTTTCTTTTGTGGAAGAAAATAAGGCTACTATTGGGATGGTGGGGGCATGTCTGAGCGGCAGCAATGTGAATTTAGGCAGAGTTTACAACTATTTTTGTTAAGGTACATAATAATGGAGGGCAGCTATGAGGACGACTAATAATATATGTTATCATAAAAGATTTGGTCCAATTTAGTAGTCACCTATGGGCTTCTAATGCCTAATTTCTTATTTATAATGGGCCAAATGAGAAATAAGGAAAGTGTGGCAGCTACAAATAACGATTCTGAATTTATATCCAATTTTCTAACATCCCAAAGAGATTCTCTTTTAAAAATTCACACCTACTAATTTCAAAGATAAAACAATCCTAAGATCATAGAATTTCTTCTTTCAGATAAACTTTTATAGTCTGATTTTTAGTGATTTTGTTAATTTAGTTGCTCTAATTAGGATAGTTGTTCAAATTGATCATTGTTGTTAAAAATTCTATCCACTAACAGATTATTGATGATATTTTTTTTATTTGCAACATAAATATTTCAATTATGACATCACCAACTTTTAAATCCTCTTTAAACATAATAATCCGAACAACAATAATAAATCATGATCATGATCCAACTCTCTTCAATCAACCCACCTGTCTAACATAACACCACCTCCCTGTAGAATGGCTACCCATGAGATGAATATAAGCATTTCGCAGTTTGGGTAAAATTTTGAGGGTGACCGCATGGGGAGGTGAGAAGAACTTTATTTCAATAATTGTATATTTGGTGAACAATCATTGAGTCAAAGTGTTATGTCCTGAATTTATAGTAATGGTTAGGATTTTCTCACTAAATTTTAAAACTAGGGAAAGTGGTGAAAGGCCTAACACCTTAGCTAAGGTTAAAGTAGCTGAGGAATTGCATTTTGGAGAACTTGATCAATGAATTCTTACTTAGATTGTATGCTTATTTGTTTATGTGTATTTAGTTAGCACTTAAATTAAATTGATAGTAATAGGGAGATTTAATTGAATGGAATTTTAATTAGTGAACTTGTTTAAAAATAAGAATCATTGCCTTGGTTAATAATAAATATTAAGTCAAGTGTTATGATTTTAATGATCTTATTATTGACCTTATTTATGATGTTTAGTCATGGAAGCAAGATAAGTTTCAAAGTAAGTGAATTGTTATACATTATTTATTTTAAATTGTCATTGTATTGGTTTCATTGAATAGTGTGAAAATAAAATGAATAAATTAAATTTAGTAAATAAATTGTAAGCTAAGAAGAATGATTGATAAATTAATGAAAGTCATTTTAAATATTTGTAGACTAATCTCGTTGGATATAGTTGGCATGTTATAAGTGTAGAACCCAATTTTGCCCAGACCCGGACCCAAGAACCAAAACATATTAACTCACCCAACTAGCCTAACCCGGAACCCAATTACAAATGCACCCAATTACCATTAACCTAACCTACCCAACCCATTCTGAGCAGGCCCAAACCCGAGGCCCAATGTCTTAGCCCAGTAAGCTAATAGCCAAAACTAGGGTTTCAGAAAGTCTGAAACCCTAGCGCCGCACCTAGTACTGCCGCCGCATGTCCCATCGGCCACTTGCCCCACCTACCGCCACTCCTCTAGTAGCCACCAACTCCACCGCCATCATCACATCACCCAAAGAAGATGGCAAACACGCAGCGAAACGAAGAAAAATCTATTTTTCTCTTCTTTCTTTCGGCTATAAAAGCCATCAAAATATGTAATTTTGGGGTTTTTTCTCTAGCGATTTTTGTAACACAAAAACGAACATTAGCAGAGAAATATAAGAACAAAAGAGATTCAAGGTGATTTGGAGTTTCCTTTTCCGTTCATAGATGTTTTAACTTTTTATTTATTTGTATTTTCTTTTTTTTCGTCTATTTATATATATAAATTAAAGAAAAGGAAGAAGAGGAGAACTCACCTGATTCGTTTTTTCGGTTGCGCCGCCGTTGGGATCTGCCCATCGTTGAAATCGGCCTCGAAAGTCTGAGTTAGGGGGTCTCTCCTTTGGATCTTTCGGTTAGACGGATTTTGCCTTCAATCGGGCCTTGGAGCGAGAACTAAATCGCCCTCTTGCGCGAGGCCGGCCACCGCCCGTGGTGGCGCAACGGCGGCGCTGGTATGGCTCAAAGGCCTGGGTTTTGAGAGGAAATGTGGGGTTTTTTTTAGGGGATCAGTTAAAATGAAATTTTTTCAGAAAAATTGGGTTTAAATACCCAAATTGAAACGGCGCCGTTTAAGACAGGGGATCCGCGTGTCGACCCGACCCGACCCGGAGGATCCGCGTGTTTTTTAGTTTTTGGACTATTTATGCATATGATCCCCGATTTTGCGTGTGTTATAATTTGATCCTTTTTCGTTATTTTCTCTTATTTTAATTTAGCCCTGCAATTTCATTTTGTTCGACTTGGCCCATTTCAACGCTGCGTTTTGGGCCTGTGGTTTATTTGCAGTTTTGGCCTTTCCCTTTTCAGCACGGGTTGCAATTTGGTCCTTTTTGTTTTTTATTTCGATTTACTTGATACTTCGTTTTATTCGATTTAATCCATATTTTAGCAATTTTATTATTATTATTATTATTATTATTATTATTATTATTATTATAATTTTTTTATGCATATCGTATTTTTTTAACTTATCTAATATGTAAACACTCATTTTTATATACATATCTATCTATATATATATATAATTAAAACATGTATATTATATATATTATTATTTCATATCTATTTTTTATTTTTTAAAATACGTATATTATATATTATCTTATTTTATTTTATAATCCACATCTGTATATTTTTATCTACATACATACCTTCTTATGTTTTGTAATATTTATGCCTTTCTTAATATATATATGTACATATTTTAACCTTTGTAAATACATATATATATATTTATATATATACATATATTTTAATTTTTGCCTATATATATCTTTATATTTAATCGTATTTACTATTTATTTGTTTCATTTTCATTTTATTTTGAATGAATGTTTTAATTTCATTTGTTTTTATACTTTGTTATTTTTATGTTGTAGATTTAGCCTTTTATATCGTTGTTATTGCTCGTATTTTTATACTTTTTATACTTTCATATTCATTATGGTTTTACCATGCATAAAAATGTAATTTGCTTTCGTATTTTTTATTACGGTTTTCGTGTTTTTATTATACTCGATTTAACAAAATTTGTTTTGAATAAATAATATTTCGTGTTTAGATTCGAGAAGGTCGTACCTAACTTCTTTGGGTTTCGATTTTCACGATAAATCTAAATGTACGAATCTTTTGAACTCAAATTTTAAATGATCTCGGGTTAAAAAAATCGCGTCCTAACTTCTTGGTCGTGATCTCGTTTAAATCCGAGAGGGCTAAAATTTTAAATAAACATTTTCATTCACGTATCGGGAATTCGAGACATCGTGTTCCAACTTACTGGATATGACTCTCTTTCTCGAATAACGTGAAATATGCTTCTTTTTTAAATTTTTTTTATAATACAAGGATCGTATTTTTAATTCCTTCAAGTTCTCAATTTTCGACATCAAAACATTAGCTAATCAACTAGGTACCAATTTTGGGCGTATCGAGGGTGCTAATCCTTCCTCGTGCGTAACCGACTCCCGTACCCGTTTTCTAAATTTCGTAGACCAAAACCGTTGTTTTAATAAAAATCAAATTATTTATTAAAAACAACCTTTTTCAAGGTGACCCAATCACACCTCAAAAAGGATTGGTGGCGACTCCCGTTTCTTTTTTAAAAAACCCAAGTCGACCCCGTTTTCCGTCAAAAAAATGGTGTCAATAGCTTGGCGACTCCGCTGGGGAATTTTTCAAAATAAGTGAGTCGAGCCACGAGTCGATTACTTTTTGTCTTTTTGTCGAAAAATTGAAAATTTAGCTTAAATTTACGATCCTTTCATGGCATTTCATTCTTCATTATAATTTTTATCATTGTGGTTTATAATTGCTCTGTTTGTTTAAATTTTGGTATCTTTTCCATTGCATTGCATGACCTTTGGTCACACCTTTTAAGTGGAAGTGAGAAGCTACTCCTTCGTGAGGTTTTCACCTCCGTGCAGGATAGTGGATCACTTTCGGGATACATCTGTACCTATGTCTTCGTGAGATTTTCATCTCCGTGCAGCCATAGGGAAATGTATTCCCCTGAACCGAACTCGGTCTGCATGAGCCTATAATGGGTAAAGATCGAGGAATCTGCTGGTTCGGGTACCCTATCTTTAGAGCCAAACCTCATGTAGTGAACCTTAGGACCTTACCCTAGGTAGAGCCACTCCAAACCCTAGTGGAAACACCGATATATGCTTTTATTCTTTCTGCATTGTTTTGAATTGTATGTTTATACCTGATACTAACGTTTGCTGTTTTATTTTGGATGCATGACATTTCAACTGCATGGCATTTCATTATAAAAGGCGTTGGTTCATATTCGGTTTCTAGAAAGAAAGCTTATCATGGAAAGGGGATTTCTTGATAAGGTGGAAGATAATGCGGCGGTCCGAATTTGGTCAGAAACGACACAACGAGAGAAAGGGGATAGTTTGGCTGAAGGATATGAATCTGAGTTATGGGACTTCACCCGTATTAGTGTAACCCAGAACAATTTGTAAGAATTGAAAGAAATTTGGGGCCAGTGGAACGAGGAGGACAGACGATTGTTCTATTCCGATTATGGGGATTTGCCGTACTTGCTAGATATGAAGGTAGACAAGCACCTGTTTCGGGCTCTCGCGCAATTTTGGAACCCCGCCTACAGTTGTTTTACGTTTGGAAAAGTCGACTTAGTACCTACGATAGAAGAATATATGACTTTACTTCGGTGTTCGAAGAGTCAAGTCGATAGAATCTACTCAAGAGCTGCAAATGCACCCTTTTTGAGAAGATTGATGAACATAACAGGCATGAGTGAGCAGTGGGTCACAGCCCGAATCAAACAAAAAGGGGATAACAAATGTATTTCTTGGAGGAATTTGAAAGATGTGGTCCTAGTGCATCCAGATGTACAAAAGAGAGTAGATGTCTTCGCTTTGTGCCTATACGGCTTAGTTATTTTTCCCAAAGCTTTGGGGCATATTGATGAGGCAGTCACTGATCTATTCGACCGTCTCGACAAGGGAGTTACTCCGATTCCAGCAATTTTAGCAGAAACATTCAGATCATTGAATGCCTATCGACGAGCGGGTGAAGGCAGATTCGTTGGATGTGTACAGTTGTTACTTGCGTGGTTCCACAGTCATTTTTGGAAAGTGGATAAGGTGTCATATCGGGTCTTCTCTGAAAACTATTCGCCACTAAAGGAGATAGTAGGTACACCGAGAAGAGATGATATTTCGATGGAAAAATGGATGGCAATTCTTCAGACCTTGCAAGAAGAGGACATTGAATGGAGAGCTCCGTGGTTACTTCCAGACGAAATTTTGTATCGGTGTGGTGATTTTGATTGGGTCCCTCTACTTGGAATCTGGGGAGCTATTGGATATGCCCCGTTATTAGTGCTCAGACAATACCGGTCAAGACAGTTTATACCCGCAACCCAGGGACTAGCCGTGTGTGAATTCGCGTATGGGGGTGATGGTTACAAAAAGAAGATTCGAGAGATATCCAATGCGTGGAACCAAACTCGACGGATGAAGAGGTTGGCTGTAGGACCGATGACGACTCCTGAGTACGATGAATGGAGGGTCAGAAGAATCAATGACAATATTCCCAAATCGAGTCATGAAGGCAGTCAGTCATTAGAAGAACATTTAAAGGTCGTCCCTTCTGAACTGGAAATTTTAAAACAGGATTTCGAAAGAAGAACTGCAGAGTTGGAAAAACAGATAGAGCAAATGGAAGAGGAAAAGATGAACTTAAGATTGGACGCAGACGTTCAGAAGCTCGAGGCTGAACGATTAAAAAAGGGGAAAGCTAGGGCTGAAGAAGATCTTGATAGTTTGAAAACAGATTATAAGAAGTTGCGATTATCAATAAGGACTACCGGGTTGGGAAAATCTTCTGAACAGTGGCGCAAAGAGATTCAAGAAGAAAAGAATAAGGCTGATGAATGGGAAATGAGGTTCCAAGAAATTCAAGCACAGAACGAGACTTTAAAGAGGAGTTTGTCGGAGAATCAGAAAGAGAAAGGGAGGCGGAGAATAGAGTGGTGAATTAGAAGGATCTCTTCATCGGCATCAAATCGAATTCGTGATGGAATTGAGGCAAGCTTAAATAGAATTGAAAAAATGAAGGAAAGAATTGAAGAGTTAGAAGCAGCATTGCGAAATTGCGAGATTCAGATTGAGTACTTGGAATCTAATGAAGATCGTCAAGCCAAGCAGTTGCACTACTTTCAGAACCAAGTAAGAGATAGGGATCACATTATGGGAGAAGTCGTGCTTCAAATCGAGAGGTGGTGACCATTTGCGAGCGTTAGCGGTACAAGTGATGTGTTGGCGTGAAGTACGAATTAGAGTCAAGTCAAGGACAAGAGTTAGCCTCGTTACTTAAGAAAATTAGAGTTTTGGGTATTAGGGCTAAGTCGTATCTGTAATCCACCTTATGTAAAGAAGTTTGTTTTCTAATAAAGTTTTCAGAATGGAATTGAATTAGAATCAACGTCCCTTTTTTGCATTCATTTCATGCATTGCATCACATTATATGCATTAACAACCATTAAAGGACCCTAATTGAATAATATTATTTCAGCTAACCTGGAAAATCGACATTGTTACGGCACCCGGGCTAAGTCAAAAATAATGGAACAAAGGTTGGAAAAACTAGAACGACTTCAAAAGGAAATGCAAGACCAGTTGCAAGCGCAAATGAAAGAACAGGTGGAAAAGATCCAGAAAGACATGGTACAAAAGATGAAGGAATCTCAAGATGACCTAATGATTAAATTGACGCAATTAATAAAGGGAACGGATAAAGGGAAAAGTCCTGTAATTTGCGATGAAGAAGGGAACAATGATGAACCACTTTTTCCTCCAGGATTCACGCCTCCGCATGCGCAAATTTAGATTGAAACACATACACGAAAACCTTCTGTTTCGATTAAGCCTCAGCATTGTCAAGGTGATGCTTCAATATCGAAGAACCTTCAGGTCGGATATGGTTCTGGTCTTGGTGATAATCTGGTTGTCCCGGATTTCGATGAAGTAGCGGAGAAAGATAAGATGAAGGAAGAGTTACCAAAGCAGTTTGAGGAGAAATGGAAATGGATTGAAGAAAAGTTTAGGGAGATAGAAAGTATCGACAGCTATCGTGGAATAGAAGCGAAAGATCTGAGCTTAGTTCCGGATTTTGTGCTTCCTTACAAATTTAAGATGCCGGAATTCGAAAAATACAATGGAACTAGTTGCCCTGAGGCTCACCTTACTATGTTCTGCAGGAGAATGACGGGGTATATTAATAATGATCAATTATTGATACACTGCTTTCAGGATAGTCTTACAGGCGCGGCGTTAAAATGGTACAATCAGCTAAGCCGATCTAAAATTGCTACTTGGAGAGATTTGGCACAGGCATTCATGAAACAATACGATCATGTCTCAGAAATGATGCCTGACAGGATAACTCTGCAGAATTTGGAGAAGAAATCAAACGAGAGCTTTAGACAGTATGCACAAAGGTGGAGAGAAATGGCAGTGCAGGTGCAACCACCTCTTTTGGAGAAAGAAATGACGACGCTTTTTATTAATACATTGAAAGCCCCATTCATCACTCACATGTTGGGAAGCGCTTCAAAGAATTTCTCGGATATAATCATGAGCGGCGAAATGATCGAGCATGCTATTAAAAGTGGAAGAATAGACGGAGGGGAGAACAATAAAAGGACAGCCCCGAGGAAAAGAGAAAATGAAGTGAATAATGTGAATGCTTACAGTAAATCAATTACTGTAAGTCAACCAAGGAAAGCGGTCACTAATCAACAGGGCTCATCGAAGCAAGAGTCGGGAATGAGGCAAAATACTGAGAAGCCCCAGTTCACTCCCATTCCAATGACATATAAGGAGCTGTACCAGAATTTATTTAATGCGCATGTTGTCGCTCCTCGTTACTTGAGTCCTCTACAACCCCCATATCCAAAATGGTATGACACAAACGCTCAGTGTGACTATCATGCCGGAATTTTAGGACACTCAATAGAAAATTATACTGCTTTCAAGAAGGTAGTGGAAGGACTTATCAAATTGGGCGTTGTCAAATTTGGTGATTCACCTAACACGGAAAGTCCGTTGCCCAATCATAATGAAGGGGTTAACGCGATAATTGAGAATGGAGGAAGGAGAGTCAAAGCCAATGTAGCAGAGATAAGGACCCCCCTTGAATGGATTTGGAAGCAAATGGTGAAAGGGGGTCGCATCAAGCAAGATTCAATAGAAAGGCCTGAAGGAGCAAGTAAGTTTTGTGAGTTCCACGCAGAAGAAGGCCACGACATCCAAAAATGTACCGAATTCAGAACCATGGTGCAAAACTTAATGGATAACAAAGAGTTGGAGTTTTACGAAGAGATTAATGAACTAGAAGAAGGAGAAGTTTATGCTGCAGAAGAAGGATCCACGGGGAAAGTCCAAAAGGCTAGCCACCCAGTGGTAATTATTTCAAAACCAATGAGCAGAGAAACTGGAATTCAAATAGCGCCAAAGATCATAATCCAAAAACCTGTATCCTTTCCTTACAAGGATAGCAAAAAGGTTCCTTGGAATTACGACTGCAATGTGACAATTTCAGGGAAAGAAAGCTTGGTAAACACTTCAGGAGAAGATGAAGGATTCTATACACGAAGTGGAAAACGCTATGATCCGGAAAACGCGAGAGTGGAATCCGGAAAAGGAAAAGCCTTAGCGGTTGAGTTGGGAAAAGCAAAAACAGACAAAATTAAACCGCGAGTCAATCAGCCGGTAACTGAAAATGAGGCTAGAGAATTTCTAAAATTCTTGAAACATAGCGAGTACAGCGTGGTAGAACAATTGCATAAACAATCGGCTCGTATTTGATTGCTCGAATTGCTTATAAGTTCGGAGATACATCGTGTCGTTGATTAAGGTGCTAAATGAAACTTATGTCGCTCACGATATCTCAGTGAATAGGTTGGACCGCTTGGTTAACAATATCAGTGCCGACAATTTCATTTTCTTTAATGATGATGAAATACCGCCGGGGGGAAGAGGAGCCACCAAAGCATTACATATCCTTTGCTCGTTGCGGGGGTATGCGTTAGCGAGTGCTAATTGATAATGGGTCAGCCTTGAATGTTTTACCCCTATCCACCTTAAATAGGTTACCAGTGGATAGCTCTCACATGAAATCATGCCAGAATATAGTGAGAGCATTTGATGGTACTGAAAGGAAGGTAATGGGAAGAATAGAAATACCCCTCTTGATTGGCCCGAATATATACGAGGTGGATTTTTTAGTGATGGATATCAAGCCTTCGTATAACTGCTTGTTAGGAAGACCCTGGATTCATTCAGCAGGAGCGGTACCTTCATCATTACACCAGAAGTTGAAATTGGTAACAGAAGGACGGTTAATTACGATTGACGCTGAGGAAGATATCATTGCATCGGTAACCAGTGACGCACCATATTTGGGAACAGATGATGAGGCGGTTGAATGTTCATTTCGATCCTTAGAGTTCGTAAATGCAACCTCTGTTATTGAAGGAAAGAAGATCCCGATGCCCAGCATATCTAGGGCCACGAGGATGGGGCTACAAATGACAGTTGGGAAAGGAGCTATGCTCGGAAAAGGACTGGGAAAATGCCTTCAAGGAATGATAGAGGCACCAGTGCTGAAGGACAAGCAAGACCGTTTTGGTTTAGGATTTAAACCAAATGCTAAGCAAAGAAGAAAAGAGTTGGAGAAAAGACAAGAGAGGAGGAAGGCACGTGTGAACGGAAAAGAAGTTGATTGGGAACCGATGGCTTTCCCCCACATATCCAAGACCTTTGTATCGGGAGGAACCATGTATTCTGGACTGAGGACTCCAAGAAGGGAGATCACAGAGGAAATGCTAGGAAACTTGAACATCAATGCCATATCGGAAGAAAAATCTGAAGAAGGAAGTACATCAGGCATCTATCCCATTGAACACAGGAGTGTTTTAAACAATTGAATTGCGGAAGAAATGCACAAGTTTTAGAGCTTTTTCGAGTAATATTCAAAACATGCTAATTGTTATAAGCTTAGAGAAAATGAAACTTTTTGTGAAATGAAAGGGGCTTATATTTGAACATTGTGATTTCAATGAAATATATTTTCGTATTTTGAGTATATATTCTTTTAAAATTCTTTACATTCTTTCACATGAATAGTCATCTTGGATGCCTTCATTCCTGATCATTCTTTCATTCATTCATGACCATATTAAATAAGAATTCTTAAATTCATACATTCCCTGTACATTTTTCGGTATTTATAACAGGTCTCAAGATATCAATGACATGAGTGACTCTAATATGGACTTGGGAAATCCTTTTGATCGAGATATGTGTTTAGAGGAATCTCAAGATTTTGAAGATAACACAGATTGCAACCTATCTCCGGACTTGTTGAGGATAGTAGAGCAAGAAGAGAAACAAATCCTACCTCACAAGGAGGCAGAGAGACAAGTGACCCTAGAAGAGGAAAGGTGGTGAAGATTGGCACATGCATAGCTGAAGAAGTAAAACAAGACCTCATTGAGTTGCTTCGAGAATTCAAAGATGTCTTCGCATGGTCATATCAAGATATGCCGGGCTAATTACTGACATTGTAGTACACCGACTTCCTATAAAGGAAAATTGCAAACCGTTTCAAAGAAAAACTCCGAAGAATGAGGCGAGATGTTGTATTAAAAATAAAAGAGGAGGTGCAAAAGCAATTCGACGCTGGATTCCTGCAAGTGGTCAAATACTCCGAGTAGGTGGCCAATATCGTTCCTGTCCCTAAGAAAGATGGGAAGGTACGAATGTGTGTAGATTATAGAGATCTAAATAAGGCTAGCCCAAAAGATAACTTTCCCTTACCACACATTGATACCTTGGTAGACAACACAGCGGGGCATTCACTATTTTCTTTCATGGATGGTTTCTCTGGATATAACCAAATTAAGATGCATCCTGAGGATATGAAGAAAACTACATTCATAACTCTATGGGGAACCTTTTGCTATAAAGTGATGCCATTTGGGTTGAAAAATGCAGGGGCAACGTATCAGAGGGCCATGGTAACACTGTTTCATGATATGATGCATAAGGAGTTGGAAGTCTATGTTATTGACATGATTGCGAAATCTAAAACAGAAGAGGAACATGTGCAGGTCCTTAAGAAATTATTTATGAGGTTGAAAAAATTTCAGCTAAAGTTAAATCCAGCAAAATGCACATTTGGGGCCAGATCAGGAAAATTGCTTGGGTTTGTGGTCAGTGAGAGAGGAATCGAGATTGATCCTGACAAAGTAAGAGCAATACAAGAGTTACCTCCGCCGCGTACTCAAAAAGAGGTTCGAGGTTTTCTAGGAAGACTGAACTACATCGCTCGGTTTATTTCACAATTAACCGAGAAATGTGATCCTATATTTTGTCTCCTTAAGAAACATAATCCAGGTGTATGGGATGAGGAGTGCCAAAAAACTTTTGAAAAAGTTAAACATTACCTATCCAACGCCCCAGTGCTGATGCCACCTTGCCCAGACAAACCGCTCATACTGTATTTGGCTGTATTTGAAAATTCTATGGGATGCGTGCTTGGTCAACATGATGAGACAGGACGAAAAGAAAGAGCAATCTATTATCTCAGTAAGAAGTTCACCGAATGCGAAACAAGATATTCGCCAATCGAGAAGTTATGTTGTGCCCTGATCTGGACAACTCGGAGACTGAGACAGTACATGTTGTACCATACCACCTGGTTAATTTCTAAATTGGACCCTCTGAAATACTTGATGGAATCAACTGCTTTGAATGGAAGAATGGCCCGATGGCAAATTCTCCTATCTGAATTTGACATAGTCTATGTGAACCGTAAAATTTGTAAAAGGGAGTGCAATAGCGGACTTCCTGGCAAGTAGGGCTCTGGATGATTATGAGCCATTGAACTTCGATTTCCCAAATGAGGATTTGATGTATATCGCAACTGTAGAGAAAGATTTCCAAGAAGGTGGTCCTTGGAAGTTGAGTTTTGACGGAGCTTCAAATGCTATAGGCAACGGAATTGGGGCAGTACTCGTGTCCCCTAGTGGAGATCATTACCCTTTTACTAGCAAATTGGATTTTGATTGTACAAATAACATGGCTGAGTATGAAGCTTGCATTATGGGCATCCGAGCAGCCATAGAACGGAAAATTAAGGTGCTAGAGATATTCGGGGACTCTGCATTAGTAATTTACCAGCTCAAAGGGGAATGGGAAACAAGAGACCCCAAGTTAGTCCGCTATCGAAAATTGGTTATGGAATTGATTGAGGAATTTGATAGTGTCACCTTTAGTTATCTCCCACGAGATGAGAACCAGATGGCTGATGCTTTGGCTACCCTGGCATCTATGTTCAAAGTGAACAAGCTAGAGGATATGAAGCCTATCCAGATCAGCATTTATGAGGCTCCAGCCCATTGTTGCAACATTGACAATGAAGGAGAAAAGGATAATCGCCCCTGGTACCATGACATATTACGATATGTGAAGAGTCGTGAGTACCCTGACCATGCGACGGAAAATGATAAGAAGACATTGAGGAGATTAGCCATCGATTATGTCTTGGATAGGGATATCTTGTATAAAAGAGGAAAAGATCAAGTATTGTTGAGATGTGTGGATGCTGTCGAAGCTAAAGAAATTTTGGAAGAAGTGCATGAAGGTATCTGTGGAACGCATGCCAATGGCTTCACGATGGCCAGACAAATTATGAGATTTGGGTACTATTGGTCCACAATGGAAGGGGATTGCATTAATTATGCCAAAAAGTGCCATAAATGTCAAATCTATGGTGACACACCACCGTCACCTCTTCATGTTATGGTTTCTCCATGGCCTTTCTCCATGTGGGGAATGGATGTTATTGGGCCAATATCTCCGAAGGCTTCTAATGGGCATCGTTTTATCTTTGTGGTTATTGATTACTTCACTAAATGGGTGGAGGCTGCTTCGTATGCAAATGTCACGAAGTCAGCAGTTAGCAAGTTTCTGAAAAAAGAGATCATATGTCGATACGGGATGCCTGAAAGGATTATATCAGATAATGCACTAAACTTGAACAACAACTCAATAGCGGAAGTTTGTAGTCGGTTCAAGATCAAACACCACAATTAAATCACCGTATCGTCCAAAAATGAATGGTGCCGTGGAAGCGACTAACAAAATATCAAGAAAATTGTAGGAAAATGATGAAACCTACAAGGACTGGCACGAGAAATTACCTTTTGCCCTTCTGGCATATCGTACCTCTGTTAGGACCTCTACGGGGGCAACGCCGTTTTCTTTAGTCTATGGGATGGAGGCAGTTTTACCCATAGAAGTTGAAATTCCTTCTCTTCGAGTATTAGCTGAACTAAAGTTGGATGAGGCTGAATGGATTCAATCTCGATATGACCAGCTGAACTTGGTAGAAGAAAAGAGGTTAAAAGCTATTCGTCATGGTCAGATGTATCAGAAACGAATGATGCGAGCTTATAACAAAAAAGTTCGTCCCAGAGAATTTTACGAGGGGGACTTGGTGTTGAAAAAGATTCTTCCTCTACAAAAGGATTTTAGAGGAAAATGGATGCCAAATTGGGAAGGTCCATATGTGGTAAAAAAGGCTTTTTCAGGAGGGGCTTTAATCTTAAGCGAAATGAATGGTAAAAGCCTGCCAAATCCTGTGAACTCAGACTCAGTCAAGAAATATTTCACTTAAAATTTGAAGGTCCAAAAAAAAAACAAAACAAAACAAAAACAAAAAAAAAGGAGAGGCCAAGGTGAAAACCCGTAAAAAGGCGCTTTGAGACCAAAGGGGATTTGAGTTGAAAACCTGAAAAAGGCGGCTCAAATTTGGATGAGGCATGAGGTGAACGGAACAACTCAAATTTTGATCAAAATCTGGGGCATATGGTGGTCTCGCTATACTTGAATCACAAGAAAGGGTAGGCGACATCTTGGGGTATCGACAAAATACTGTAGATTCCCTAAACACATATTAAATGGTAAAAAAAAACTTATGCAGGGAAACTCGTGCTGCGATATCTGGGGCACCTGTTGTTATCTTATATTTTGAATTTTGGTAAAATTTGTTGTCTTGATTGATGTATTCATTTCAAGCTTTGTCCCCAATAAAATTTCATTTTGTTTATTTTTCGTCCTATCTTAGGAAAATTTGTTAACTCATTCATTTCGAGATTTGTTCTCAATATCATTTTGTTTGTCCATTGTGATAATTTCTTGGAATAACGATTAATGGACTGAATGTTCAGGCCAAATGAGCTTTGCATATTACTCTAGAAATTTCTAAATAATGAAGGAACCTGAAACAGGACCGTTGTTTAGAACACACCAAATTTGAAATGTCTAAAAGGAAAAAGTCTAAATCAGGACTATCCTTTTAAACTTTGTTCTCCAAACGTGGATAAAACAAAATGACAAAGGTCGTGTTAGGTGACAAGGCTTCAGTGAACAAACAAGCAATAATCACCGAGTGATAAGGAAGAGGTTACCTCGGAGAAGAGAGCCTTCATTTGCGCATAAGTCTTTGGTATGACACCCTGAGAATGGTGTAGGAAACCAGAACGGTTCAGATCCTATATCCCGAATTATGATAAAAGAAGACGGAGGAAAAGCCATATCTTTCTACCCTTGGGTTACAATGGGAGTTTGATGGTACAAATTTCATGTCCCAGTGGATTGAACTTTGACGTTCACAATGGGGGACAACTTGGCTAAGTGTTCCTTTAGAAAAGTTAGTCAAGCAAGAAGGTGCTGTAACACATCAGTCACAAAACCTTGATAAACTTCGAGTAGTGATAACCTAAGCGAGATCATTCACGAAAAATAAAATTCTGCATTCATGCAAACACCATTCACACATGTCTATCTAGGAGCATTTGTTTCATTTTGATCATGTCATCCTAATCATTAGGCATAATTAGGTTCATTATACAGGTCTTATTTCCCTGAGACTACAGTGGAAATGCATCAAGAATTTTAGTTCTTATCTCCCTGAGATTACAGCGGAGCAGATTGAAGATAGTAATCCTATCTCCCTGATATTACAGTGGAGCGGATTAAAACTAAGGATCTTATCTCTCTGAAGTTACAGTAGAGTAGATCGTGTCAGATCTTATCCCCCTGATATTGCAGCGGAGCAGATTGAAGATAGTAATCCTATCTCCCTGAGATTACAGTGGAGCGGATTAAAATGAAGGATCTTATCTCTCTGAAGTTACAGCAGAGTAGATCGTGTCAGGTCTTATTTCCCTGATATTACAGTGGAACAGACCGAAGAATTTCAGATCTTATCTCCCTGAGATTACAGTGGAGCGGATTAAAATGAAGGATCTTATCTCTCTGAAGTTACAGCAGAGTAGATCGTGTCAGTCTTATTTCCACGAGATTACAATTGGAATGAATCAAGAATTTCAGATCTTATCTCCCTGAGATTACAGCGGAGCAGATTGAAGCTAGTAATCCTATCTCCCTGAGATTACAGTGGAGCGGATTAAAATGAAGGATCTTATCTCTCTGAAGTTACAGCAGAGTAGATCGCGTCAGGTCTTATTTCCACGAGATTACGATGGGGACGAATCAAGAATCTCAGATCTTATCTCCCTGAGATTACAGCGGAGCAGATTGAAGCCAGTAATTCTATCTCTCCGACGTTGCGGAGTGGGTCGAAGCGCCAATGCCTATACCCCAAAAGTTGCTGCAAAGAAGATTGAAGCTACAAGTCGGATCTTGTTGAAGTGCAGTAGAGTGGATTGAAGTGACAAGACACAGTAGACTAGAATAAAGCTACTTGAAGAGGAGAAGCATCAAAGAAGTCAAGACTCGGCGGGACCGGGGAAAATTGGTTTTTTAGTCTTTGGTCTGTTCTTGTTACACGACAACGAGCAAAGAGGGGCAGCTGTAGAACCCAATTTTGCCCAGACTTGGACCCAAGAACCAAAACCAATTAACTCACCCAACTAGCCTAACCCGGAACCCAATTACAAATGCACCCAATTACCATTAACCTAACCTACCCAACCCATTCTGAGCAGGCCCAAACCCGAGGCCCAATGTCTTAGCCCAGTAAGCTAATAGCCAAAACTAGGGTTTCAGAAAGTCTGAAACCCTAGCGCCGCACCTAGTACTGCCGCCGCATGTCCCATCGGCCACTTGCCCCAGACCTATCGCCACTCCTCTGGTAGCCACCAACTCCATCGCCATCATCACATCACCTGCAAAGAAGATGGCAAACACGCAAGCAGAAACGAAGAAAAATATATTTTTCTCTTCTTTCTTTCGGCTATAAAAGTCATCAAAATATGTAATTTTGGGGGTTTTTTCTCTAGCGATTTTTGTAACACAAAAACGAACATTAGCAGAGAAATATAAGAACAAAAGAGATTCAAGGTGATTTGGAGTTTCCTTTTCCGTTCATAGATGTTTTAACTTTTTTATTTATTTGTATTTTCTTTTTTTCGTCTATTTATATATATAAATTAAAGAAAAGGAAGAAGAGGAGAACTCACCTGATTCGTTTTTTCGGTTGCGCCGCCGTTGGGATCTGCCCATCGTTGAAATCGGGCTCGAAAGTCTGAGTTAGGGGGTCTCTCCTTTGGATCTTTCGGTTAGACGGATTTTGCCTTCAATTGGGCCTTGGAGCGAGAACTAAATCGCCCTCTTGCGTGAGGCCGGCCACCGCCCGTGGTGGCGCAACGGCGGCGCTGGTATGGCTCAAAGGCCTGGCTGTTGAGAGGAAATGTGGGGTTTTTTTTAGGGGATCAGTTAAAATGAAATTTTTTCAGAAAAATTGGGTTTAAATACCCAAATTGAAACGGCACCGTTTAAGACAGGGGATCCGCGTGTCGACCCGACCCGACCCGGAGGATCCGCGCGTTTTTTAGTTTTTGGACTATTTGCGCGCGCAGTCCCCCTGATTTTGCAGCGTGTTATAATTTGATCCTTTTTTCGTTATTTTCTCTTATTTTTAATTTAGCCCCTGCAATTTCATTTTGTTCCGACTTGGCCCATTTCAACGCTGCGTTTTGGGCTGTGGTTTATTTGCGCTTTGGCCTTTCCTTTTCAAAGACGCGTTGCAATTTGGTCCTTTTGTTTTTTATTTCGATTTACCAATGATTCGTTTTATTCGATTTAATCCATATTTTAGCAATTTTATTATTATTATTATTATTATTATTATTATTATTATTATTATTATAATTGTTTTTATGCATATCGTATTTTTTTAACTTATCTAATATGTAAACACTCATTTTATATACATATCTATCTATATATATATATATAATTAAAACATGTATATTATATATATTATTATTTCATATCTATTTTTTTATTTTTAAAATACGTATATTATATATTATCTTATTTTATTTTTATAATCCACATCTGTATATTTTTATCTACATACATACCTTCTTATGTTTTGTAATATTTATGCCTTTCTTAATATATATATGTACATATTTTAACCTTTGTAAATACATATATATATATATATATATTTATATATATACATATATTTTAATTTTGCCTATATATATCTTTATATTTAATCGTATTTACTATTTATTTGTTTCATTTTCATTTTATTTTGAATGAATGTTTTAATTTCATTTGTTTTTATACTTTGTTATTTTTATGTTGTAGATTTGGCCTTTTATATCGTTGTTATTGCTCGTATTTTTATACTTTTATACTTTCATATTCATTATGGTTTTACCATGCATAAAAATGTAATTTGCTTTCGTATTTTTTGTTACGGTTTTCGTGTTTTTATTATACTCGATTTAACAAAATTTGTTTTGAATAAATAATATTTCGTGTTTAGATTCGAGAAGGTCGTACCTAACTTCTGGGTTTCGATTTTCACGATAAATCTAAATGTACGAATCTTTTGAACTCAAATTTTAAATGATCTCGGGTTAAAAAATCGCGTCCTAACTTCTTCGGTCGTGATCTCGTTTAAATCCGAGAGGGCTAAAATTTTTAAATAAACATTTTTCATTCGCGTATCGGGAATTCGAGACATCGTGTTCTAACTTACTGGATATGACTCTCTTTCTCGAATAACGTGAAATATGCTTCTTTTTCAATTTTTTTTATATAATACAAGGATCGTATTTTTAATTCCTTCAAGTTCTCAATTTTCGACATCAAAACATTAGCTAATCAACTAGGTACCAATTTTGGGCGTATCGAGGGTGCTAATCCTTCCTCGTGCGTAACCGACTCCCGTACCCGTTTTCTAAATTTCGTAGACCAAAACCGTTGTTTTAATAAAAATCAAATTATTTATTAAAAACAACCTTTTTCAAGGTGACCCAATCACACCTCAAAAAGGATTGGTGGCGACTCCCGTTTCTATTATGATTGTGTTTGCAAGGCTGCTTTATGCGCTTGCAAGGCTGCTTTATTATGATTGTGTCAACACCTCAAAAAACCCAAGTCGACCCCGTTTTCCGTCAAAAAAATGGTGTCAACAATAAGATAATAGTACCATGTTTTTATTATGATTGTGTTTGCAAGGCTGCTTTATGCGCTTGAGAGTTACTATTGAGCGCTTTGCACTTAGAAATTTAGTTGCTTATCATTCGCACCTTGGACACACTAAAGTTACTATTATCGTTATCATTTGCGCTTTACGTATATTAGTGTGTGGACTAGAACTGTATATCTAACCTTGACTTCCACTAGAATTTACACATGTCGAGAACCATCGAATTACCAGGTAAATATAAAATTGTGAATAGAAATTATAAGTTTATATGATTGTTGAAATATAAATCGAATCAAATGCTATGTGCATGACAGATTTAAAATGTTATTGCTTATATAAATATGTTATGCTCTGCAAGCTAAAATGAAGATTTGAGTCATGGTAAAGTTTTTAAGTGAAAAACCTACTAATGACTAACTGAAAATGCATTTTGAATCCAACTCGAAACTAATCAAAACTCTAAATTATTTGATTTAGAATTTAATTTGTATAAAGCATCAGAGTAATGAGCTAACATTGTTTCTAATTGTACTGAGTTATAGCTGACTCGATTGATTAGAGAATAAGATTATGCTACTAAATTGCACATTGTGCATATTGAAAATTTTTTTCTTTTTTTTTTAGTTTCAAAGTTGGTTCATAAAAATCAATAATGACTCTTGTTTTATAGTTCGTTCGGAATAAATCATAAAAAGTTATTCATCTATTTAAGTTATGTTGGCTGTTTTTATAAAAATAATCCAAAATTGCTTTATTAATTAAAAAATGATCTGTTTTTTTTTTATTATGTACGTAAATGACTTGAAATGAATAGTGAAAGTTGGAGGAGCCAAAGGGATTGGCGTCACCCACTTGCCACGTCATCCAATCATTAGTTGCTAGAATTAAAAAATTAATTTTTTTAGTGGAGCCAATATATTTTGCGTGACATGTATAAATACCACTCCAATACCATTATTTCTAAATAATTTAGGGGCTAGAAAATAACTAATAGTGGTGGAGCCAAATAGATTGACACCACCACCTTTATTATGTCAGAATTTGTTTTAAAGTGATTTTTATTTTTATTTTAAAATTAAAATTATTATTTTATTTGGTAGAGTCATAGAAATGACGTGACCACCATGCTGTCATTAATTATTTTGAGTTTTTTAAAATTGTTTGTTAGTAAAAAATGATTTTTTTTATTTTGGTAGAGCTATTTTCTTTGGCGTGACCACTTTGATGGTGCCATTGAGAATGGCGTGACAATCATAAAAATGATTTTTTTTTTGTAGAGACATTCTATTTGACTTGACCACATTAGTGGTGCTACATATGTAGATTTTTCTTGACACTCTTATAACAGTTGAACCGAAAAAGAAGGAAAGAAAGAAATTATTGTGTTTAGTAAGAGAGCTTAGAAATTATGGTGAAGATGAATAACTCAGTGTTTTGGGTGTACGCTATTTTTTATGGAGAAATTGTAGAAGGTGATGTTGGTTGTGTATTTCAATGTCAACAAAGAGTAGGGTTGTGATTCAATAAATCTGTGAAGTTGGAAGAATGAAAAGAAAGATTAGTGCGAAAATAGCTATCCGTTGTGGAAGGGCAATGTCCAGATTATTTTACAAGTTTCCAATCTCTATCCGTGGAAATTTACGAAGATGCAACTGTTAGATGATGATGCCTTGGGCACTATGATGGAAATACGGTTGTCGACTGGGAATGAGAACCTCTAACTAGTTGAGTTATTTTTCTAGTTAGCCGATTTAAATCCTATTGAGAATGTCAGTCCAATAAGTCAACATCGTAGGTTTGACTTTGATCTTAATGTAGGATGGACAAATCAGTTAAACTGTGGAAGACATTACAAAAGCCCAAAAATCTAATTTATGGTGGGAGTTCGTATAACAACCCTATCTCGGGTCCTCGTCTACAAATACATCCGGAGGTGATAGGTACCAATGCAAACGTCAAAGAAGGGTTCGATAATGATGAAGATTCTAATCACAACGTTGAAGATTTTAATGATCCCGATCTTGATGAAGTTCCGGATGATATCGATGATAAAGGCCCGGAGGAGGTTGAAGATGTGCACGCCCATTCTTTCAAGAACTCGAGTCGTGGCATTATTTTACGAAATAACCGTGAGACCCACATGTTGAGCGTAGATCTAGATGCAGCATATGAGTTCCCTTAGTACACCGATATAGTCCCTACTCATAGATTGACATCAAGTTCCCAGTTGGAAGAGTTGTCCGTTGGGCAACGATTCGAGAACAAGCTAGACTGCATGTTTTCCATCAAACAGTACAACATGAAGATGTCGATTGATTACAAGGCCGCAAAGTCTATACTAACATTATATGTTGGGGAATGCTGGAGGGTTGATGAAGGGTGCGGCTGGTGGGTTCAAGCTATATTTATACAGAAGACTCAATAATGGCAAATACGAAAATTAGAAGAGCACCATACATGCCATCACAGGTATGATGTAATACCACCGAAAACTAGATGCCAAAAGTATTTGCAACTGCTTCAAGCCACTAGCAAAAGATATGCCAACCATTTCTGTATCGTCCTAATTCCGGATATGCAATCTCGATTCTAGTATAGTGTGTCATACAGGAAAGCATGGTGGGTGAAACAAATGGCCATAGAGCAGTTGTATGGCGATTGGGATTAGTCATACAATGAAATTCAAGGGTGGATTTCAATAATGTTGGAGTACGTGCTAGGTACTGTCATGGGCTTGCAGACGTTGCCTTATAGAGGCTCGAATGGGGAACTTGAACCGGGGAGAAAAGTTTTTCACCAATTGTTCTGGACGTTTAATCCATGTGTTAGGGCCTTCTCTTATTGCAAACCGTTGGTGCAGGTTGATGTAAAGTGGCTTTATAGAAAATACATACAGATACTACTAATTGTGGTTGCACAAGATGGTAACCGAAATATACTACTGATTGTCTTCGTCATCGTAGAGTCAGAAAACTTCAAATTGTGGGAATTTTCCTTAGGAACTTGCGGAGGCATATTGTTAGGCAGGACAATATTTGCATTGTCTCTGATATATCCAAGGGTCTTCTTACTACGATTCGACGTTTCGAGGTTTCGTGGAGGTCCTTCTACTACATTCACCACATCATTGTCAACTTCCACAAGGAGTACAAGAACAAAGATTGGAGCAAACAAATCATGAACATGTGTAAAAATATAATATTTGAAATTGTATTTGTAAATATTTCGAGTCCACTTACTAAAAGGAATGATAACGTGTTTTATCGGAATACATACGCAGGGTACGAGTTGAAACCACACCAATTCAGGCATAGGCTAGTGAGGTTGGAGACTAATATGGTGGGGGGAAATCATTCTCTCAACTAATGGTTGGGTAGCATGGAGTTATGGCAATAGACTTAATGTTTTAATGATGGGTATCGATATAGTCATATGAAAACCAACCTCGTTGAGGCGGTTAACATCTCTCTTTGAAGTGTACACATCACTTGCTAATTTCATCAGCTTTTTCAGCTACATTTTATAGGCTGGCAACCTTGATACCAAAAATGGGGTTGAGGCAAATAAAACAGATGGAAGTTGGACACGTGTACGTCAAAGATGTTAAGAATACCATAGAAGACAACTCTTGGAGGGCAAGGTCGATGAATGTAGAACTATATTCCCGAAATTTGGAAAATTTTCATGTGACAGAGTGCATCGGTCGTCGCACGTGGATCCCGCCAAGGTCCTACGGAGTTGACCTCTGAAATAGGCGATACGAGTGCCAGAGGTTCCAGACACTTTAGTGCCTATGTGCTCATGTGGTTGCAATGTGTGCAACATTCAATACAAATGTCGAACAATATATTGACGATGTGTAAACACTTCAACACACATTGCGTATTTGAGGAAATGAGTTCCCCATGCTACGAGATGTATCGACATGGGAAGTGCCTCCGTCTACATTCGAGATGTTGTCAAACAAGTCACTATGTAGGAAAGTTAAAGGTTGATCGAAGATGACGAGGATTTGTGGTGACATGGATGTTAGAGAAGAGTTTGAACCAAAGCGTTGCACCATATGTAGAACAGTCGACCAAAACCGGAGCAAGTGTCATCATCGAAATGTCCATATTGGCCAATCTTTACGGTCGGGAGGAAAATGAATGATGTACTTGTTGTTTTTTTATGGTCTTATGGAAATGAAATCTGTAATCATGCTTGATATTTTGAAAATGAAATTATTTTCTTTAGTATTAAGTTTTTATTTAAAATTGACTTATATTTTTAAATAATTGTAAACACATATGCAACTTTTAATACTTTAAAAAGATATTATAAGTTATATAAAAAAATAATAAGGTGCACGAATGTGGAATTAAAAATTAATTTAACAAATATGATATAACACTTCAAATTTACAAGTATAAAATTGGAATGAATCGGGAGTGGTATCGCCATTCGAGGTGTAGCGATTTACGGGCCTCTGTTGGTGGCGTGGTTGTTGGGG
Organism: Gossypium raimondii; assembly: GCF_025698545.1. Taxonomy (NCBI): domain Eukaryota; kingdom Viridiplantae; phylum Streptophyta; class Magnoliopsida; order Malvales; family Malvaceae; genus Gossypium; species Gossypium raimondii. The sequence goes on along the minus strand of NC_068568.1, from coordinate 38,897,223 downwards.
TGTATTGAACACATCAAGAAGGTCGGGCATCGGATCGAATGTGGTCGGAGGCAGGGTGGAGTACATAGTATCACCGATAGGTGTTGATCTATACATATCAAACATCATTGGTGATTGCGGTTGTTCATAATTTGAACTACAACCGCCCATCTTCGGGTGATATGCGTTGCTTTGGGACCCTTCCCTCAAAGTGTCAACCCATTAGTTCGATGAAGTGTGTAGGTTCGGAGGTTGGACCTCCAGATCGAGCTCCACCATAGGTTGATTCCCTCTTCTGTACCCGTGATCCAATACTATTATGAGTTCCCCACCATATAAAAAAAGGCGCCCTTTGGCCATGTACTAACGTATGTACTCCTCCAAAGAATTGAAGTCAAACATACAAGAGTGCATTTAAGGTCGCCTTCCGAACCGAATGTTCCATAGTGCTATATATAGCTAATGTTCCACGATCCAATTTGCTCCATTTTTTCCCCTTTTGGTCTTACCATGGACATCATCAAATCGTGGTGGAATGTTTAGCACAAATTGTTTGCACCCAAACTGTCGTATATCCCGATCGACATTGTACCACTCAATGGTTGAAAAGTTAAGAACCGGTGTATTGATGCACCACACATTGGCTTTGGCGTAAACCCACTATGGAATAAGGGTTGCAACGTTTGGTGCGAAATACAACATCTAGAGGAACTACACAAAATAATAGAATAGGTAAGTTAAACGAGTCAAGTAACATCTTGCAATTAAATAAGTTAAATTAATGTTACTTAATTAAAATTATATATATTACTTTGTCTCCGGCGGATGCCTCTATCATTTTGCAATACATTATAGTGTCTTACTCGTGCCAATACCTGGAGACGTGGCCCATCTGAAATCGGAACAAACACGTTAGCACATACACTACAAAATATTATCCACACTTATGAGTCATTAAATGTTAACTATAATTTTTTCTTTACCTATTTACAAGTGGCCACATATATAGTTGGTGCCTAACGGACGGTAGAAATGACATCTTATACAACACCCAAGATTGCAACAATACCAAACAATCAGCCATGTTATGTGCCCTGTGATTTGTTACCCGACAAAGCTTTCGTACAATGCTGCCAACACTGCTGATCCCCAGCTGTAAGTACCAGCACAGGTGAAATCTCCAATAGAGGCAAGTACATTAAGTGGACCTTATTAGATGTTTCGTTCGGCATAAGTACCCCCTCTAGCAACTGCAAAATATAGGCTTGAGCAGTGCACTTCAACTCGTTCTTAGTGGCGATGCTCAATAAGTTCTCGAAATTCGCGCTCAACAATGAAAATTTCAAGGTCGTGAAGTTCTCTTCCTCATCACCAAGGGACTGTCCAAGCAAGTTGTTACATGCCACAGAAGCTTCCAACACTCTGCTTCATCCCGTGACCACGTCACCGTCAACTCGTAGCCCAAGTTGCATAACGACGTCCTCCAATGTGATCGTGCACTCCCCGCACGAGATATGGAAAGTGTGGGCTTCCGGGTGTCATTGTTCAACCAAGGCGGATATTAGGTCTGCCCTTTGGTCGAACTTCTGGACCAATGCCATGTCTCCAAATCCTGCCAACTGTAAGTAAGGCATGATCCACTCGTTCGCACGGTACTTGGGAAAATGGATCCCCAACCTCAATACCCGGTACTCATCCTGTATGGTAATTTTTTTTTTTAATAAAAAATGATAAATCAAATATCTAAAAAATAAAAAATTTATGGTAAAATAAAAAATTAATATCTCAATTAAGTATAACTTAATATATATTTTAGATGAAATATTCATTTTTAACTTATACAAAATTTAAGTATTTTTTCATTTTTCAAAATTTACAGTTTCTAAATATTTTTGTTTTTCAAATTTTAAATATTGATGCAATTTCGATTATAAAATAAATTTTAATTAAAATATATTTAAATTTGAATATTAAAATTTCATACCAAAATGTAACAAATAAATATAATATCTTTAAATTATAGATAAATATTTTCTAAAAACAAGTTGAATTGGAAAAGAAGAATTTTCAAAATAAAACCAAGAAACTAATTTTAACATATATAAAATGCAGTATTATATTTAAATTATTAGGCATAAAAATTACAAAATATAAAACACTCAATCAAAATTCTTAAATGTGAATCCAAAATTCAATCTAAGCCTAGTGAAGTATGTAGTAAGATAATTAATCCAAAATTGTAAACATAATGATAATATCATCAATTAATATCAATCATCAATTTAATACGAAATAGGTAGTAAGATAATGATAATAAATTGGGTAATAAAGTGTTAAAACATATCACACTTTATAAATAAATATCATATATAACATGCGAATAAATAATTTGTGATTTAACAATTTTACTGTTTCGTTGACCCTCGATGCAGTGTGATCCACGTTTATTGGAGAAGACATTCCGATATTTACATATTTTTTACAAAATTTAACCACCATTGGGGCAATTTACCGAAAAAGCCATTTTTTTTCAAAATTTACCGAAATGGGCCAATTTTTTGATTATTTACCGGAATGGACCATTTTCCGGGAAATTGCGTCCAAGTCAGCGCGATGTCAGGGTACGTGTCAGGACATCACGTCACATCAGCGTGACCTGCTGACGTGGAAGGAAATCGCGTCCTTGAGGGAGCGATTTCCTTCCATCGCCGCAGTCGCTACCGACGTGACGCTGTCCTACCACGTAGCGCGTTCTTGGGGATGCGATTTTGACGTTTTTTTCACGTTTGGTTTTTTTGGCTTTTAGGGTTTAGGGTTCAGGCTTTTTAGGGTTTTTAGATCCCGGAATAAATTATTTCGAGTTGACGTTTCTGGTCAAATAGTATAAAATCGCTTCTATCAGGATGCTATTTGAGAAGAAATTGTGAAATCGCGCCCTCGTGGACGCGATATTGCTACAGTAGGTCATGTAAGAAATATTTTTTTGACGTTTCTGAGCAAATAGTATAAAATCGCTTCTACCAGGATGCTATTTGAGAAAAAATTGTGAAATCGCGCCCTTGTGGACGCGATTTTGCTCTGATAACAAGTTTAATGAGGCTATAAATTAGGCGAAAATGTTCTTAGAATGCATAAGTCATAGCAGAAACAATTTAGAGAGGCTAAGAAAGTTAAAGTTTCAAAATGAGTGAACGTATTAGTGCTGTTATTTACTACGATGGTGAGGTTTGTCACACCGAGAATGGTGTTGTTTTTTTGTCAGAGAATACGGTGCGACTGTTATTTAACCAGAACATAGATTTGACAGAACTTCGTAAAAGAATTAGGCGTAAAATCTTCGGAACGACGCCAATGAAAGTTCTGTCAATCAAGTATCGATTTTGTTCTTGTGTTGATCCGGTGACATATGACTCGTTCGACATAAAAGGTGCTCGTAGCTTGGAGGCAATGGTGCAGACTCATCTTGCTAGTGGAGCAACTTATATTGAGTTATATGTACAATTTACGTCGCCAACTGATGTACTTCCGTCCGGTGTTCGAGATGTATACACGACCCCTGACCGACACTCGGTTAGCGGGTTACAAAATACGAAACAGCCCATGTTCGGTAGCGGTGTCGAATGCACATCCCCCGCAAGACACTTTGTCGGTGGATGGGACATGTACGTCGGTGGCTTGACGTTTGATGCTAGAAATACGTACTGGGGAACTGCATCAAGTTCTAGTGGATGACAATCTACATCCAATTGGGGACGTTATCAAATGCCCAGAAGAAGGGATGACGTACTACCTACGACGTTAACCGGTGAGGGGACGTCGTACGCTGCAGATGATTGTGGGTTAGAAGATGACTCTGATGTGGATCCACCTAGAGAGCCCGGGCCGGATGATGTAGAAGTGAGATTATTTTCTGAACCGGAGTCGATTCCAACAGAAGGTGAAGATGCTGAAAGGAGTTCAGATGAAGAAGAAAATCCACGATTCAGAGTATACTCACCTCCAGCCCACATGCATAATGTCGATCTGTTAGCGGATGATGCGTTAGAGTTTCCAGATCTACCACACCGGTTGCGCGATCGTACAAGTTTGAGGGTAGATTTCGGTGAACTTGAAGTTGGTAATCAGTTTACAAACAAGGATAGTTTTATTGGTGCTTTGAAATAGCACAGCATCAAAAACGGCGTTAATTACCACGTCGTTAAATCAAAATCTGATAAGTTTGAGGCGAAGTGTGCGGTGCAAGACGGCACATGTTCATGGAAAATCATCGCCTCGTTAAGGAAAAGAACAAGGTTATGGGAAATAAAAAAGTACAAAGGTCCACATACATGTGCTGCAGGTACAGGATTGAATGTATGTGAATAATAATTTTATTTTGTAATGTTGCATTATTTAATGTACTCCCTCTGTAGGTGTTTCACAAGATCATCCCAAAATGGTTAGTAAAATTATCAAATTATGTAAAATTATGTAAAATTATTAAGCCAAAAAAATTTTAATTAAATTAGGTAAAATTATCAAATTATGTAAAATTATTAAGTCCAAAAATTGTGTTAATCGTTAGTAAAATTATCAAATTATGTAAAATTAGGTTAGGGTTAGGGTTTTTATTTAAGTTAGTTAGGGTTAGGGTTTTTAATTAAATTAGGTTAAGGTTAGGGTTTTAATTAAATTAAGTTAGGGTTAGGGTTCTTAATTAAATTAGGTTAGGGTTAGGGTTTTAATTAAGTTGGGTTAGGGTTGGGATTTTTAATTAAGTTAGGGTTTTTAATTAAATTAGGTTAGGGTTAGGGTTTTTAATTAAGTTAGGGTTTTTAATTAAATTAGGTTAGGTTAGGTTTTTAATTAAGTTAGGATTTTTAATTAAATTAGGTTAAGGTTACGGTTTTTAATTAAGTTAGGTTTTTAATTAAGTTAGGTTAGGGTTAGGGTTTTAATTAAGTTAGGTTAGGGTTAGGTTTTTAATTAAGTTAGGGTTTTTAATTAAATTAGGTTAGGTTAGGGTTTTTAATTAAATTAGGTTAGAGTTAGGGTTTTAATTAAGTTAGGTTAGGGTTGGGGTTTTAATTAAGTTAGTTAGGGTTAGGGTTTTTAATTAAGTTAGGGTTTTTAATTAAATTAGATTAGTGTTAGGGTTTTAAATTAAGTTAGGGTTTTAATTAAATTAGGTTAGGGTTAGGGTTTTTAATTAAGTTAGGGTTTTTAATTAAGTTAGGTTAGGATTAGGGTTTATAATTAAGTTAGGGTTTTTAATTAAGTTAGGTTAGGGTTAGGGTTTTAATTAAGTTAGGGTTTTTAATTAAATTAGGGTTTTTATTACATCAAATAGAACTTCTATTTTATTATATTAAATAAACTTCTATTTTATTACATCAGATAATAAATTTAAATACGGCAATCAATGTCTATGCCCGGGGGATTCGGTTTTACACGGCGGCCATCGACGGTTACGCGCTGGATTCCTCCTTCCTCTAGCTTCCGGCGGCGGTTGTTCTTCCTCCGGTGGTGATTGTGGTTCTTCCGGTTCGACATCTGGTTTTCAGACTTGGGACGATGATCCACCTTCAAAGAATAGTGTATGTGAAGGTGTTTGCATCATGAACGGCGACGATGTTTGAAAGCATACGTTGGTGGCGAGTGGTAAAAAGGAGAGCTCTCCAACGGCCCCCCTTATGATCCCTCCTGCGCCGCTGGCCTAGATATCGGTGATCCGCTTAGCATAATAGGAAATGGAGCTGAACCGGGCATTTGGCTCCAACCTGCCATATGATTCAGAAAAGGATACATGTAAGGGTTAGGGTACATATAAGGGCTAGGAAACACACCTGGCATCATAGGGAAAGGCGGTTGCGTGGGTATCATCTGTTAAATTGCTGCGTCAGGTGACTGCGTCGGTGCTCTCGTTGGGGACGGTGATTGCATGGCCGCTGATGATGAGCCGGGTGACTGTCTGGGCCTCGTTAAAGGCCTACCTTCGTAGTCTTCTTGTCTTGGATTTAGAGGCCCGCGCCTTTCCCTTCCGACACGTATTTGCCGCTGCCTCTCCTCTGGCGTAAGTAAATACGGCTTGCCATGTATCCTAAACCATGGCATGTATTCTGGAACGCACGCTAACTCCGGAACGATGATTTGTTCCCGAGTAGGTAGATATTCATACTGATTTTCCCACATTTCCGTGTACTCGGACCAGTATTTAGGCCAATCCGTACCTAATAGCCGAAGGTCGATTTTGTGGTGATCGTCAAACACCTCAGGGTCCGCAGGAATCGGTTGTCTACATCCAAACTGTCGTAGCACTCTGTCTGTCTGGTGGGGCTCCACGGTCGATTTTCGTGTGCCAAGTGTTCGGATTTTGTAAAAACTCTTCAGGGATTACTGCCCGAATTGCCGAATCCTCGTATGGTGTCCATTGAAACTATATGAACATGATAGAAATATTAGTTATATACATAATACTAAATACTAAATACTAAATATCAATCGACTAGCGAATGTATGGAAATATCTATTTGCAATAATACTTACTTCTGCTTCCAACCGTTGCTCCAATAGAAGCCGTATATCTTCAAGTTCAGACGGTAATCCACGATAACTTGCCGGATGGTTTCACCTAATTAAATAAATTTTTAGTATACTTTTATTCTTACAAAATCTACATAATAATTCCAAAATGTAATATAAAATTTACCTCGTTACGAGTGGGAATGTATATGGGTGGTTAACTCGAAGACGTAGAAATGGAAAGCGAAACCGTGCCCATGATTGCAGTAGTGACAGGCAACCTCCGATGTTTGCTCTTCTCGGTCGCGTCACCTCGCACATATCCCGATATAATGTTGCCAAGACGACAGACCCCCAACTAAATTCACCGGCTCCTCTAAAATCAACGAGTTTTAGTAGCCACCTTAGATGTACACGGCTCCGTGACGTGTCGGGCATCAGATAACCTCCAATTACTTGAAGAATGTATGATCGAGCATATCGGATTCTTTCAATTTCGGTTGAATTTGCATTCGGATCGGGGAAGGTGGCACGTAACCAGCCCATCTCGACCTTACCTCCATCCATTTTTGATACGAGCCAAGGAGGTGACACTCAAAGGGTTGTCTTTCCTAGTGGTCCAATCACTCGAAGCAAGGCACGACAATTAAAATCAAAGATGAATGCTTTTGTCCAAGACTTTGTTGCGACAAATTTAATTCATCATGTTCGTGACATTGATAAATACGGGAATGCAATTCACTGGACCAATCTTGGAATAGTAAAAGCCCATAAATTGGTGGATTAATTTTTTATGTATATTATTATTATTATTATTATTTACTTAATTCTCATTGGTTGGGACACATCATTTATGAGTTAAGTAATTTTATTGGTTAGGTTATTATTTATTTATTTTCTTAGATAATTTTAAAGAGTTTTATTAGGATTCAATTACTCTTGAAAGAGTTTTATTAGGATTCAATTACTCTTGTAATTTGCCTATAAATAGGCTTGTTTTCTACACATTGAAGGAGATAAAAGAAGAGTATTTGTTTTCTTTCAAATTTGTGTGAGGCAAATTTTTTAGAGTAGAGTGATTCTTCTCTTGCTATTTAGTTTGGAGTTTGTTACTTTTCGAGGGTATTTTGAGTTGCAAATATTCAAATTTCTTTCCGTTCATCGGTGTTTCTAGAGTTCTTCTTCTAGGGTTTCGTGAGGAGCCGCTCAATCATTGACGTTTTTGGTTACAAGTTAACCAAGGGTTCCATAGGGCAAATCTATCCTTTTATTTATTTATTTATTTATTTATTTATTATTTAACTAATTTTATTTATTCTCGTTTTATTTCTAATTTGTGTTTCTCTTGTGTCTAGATCCGGGATTCCGTATAAGTTGGTATCAGATTCAGGCCATTCGGTGTTATTTTCGAAGCTAAAATCAAATCCGAAACGAGTCAAAATACCTAAAACACTTTTCATCGGTTTCTTCGATTCTCTTTTTTGTGAAGTTTGTGTTTATTCTCCTCTTATTCTTTAAAAAAACAAAAAAAGCAAAAAAAAAAAGAGTAAAAAGCGCAAAAACAAAAGCAAAAAAGCAAAAAAGCGCAAAAAAAAAGTTGCCTACCTTTCATACGTAGGTTTCTTCTTTTCCTATTATTGTTATTATTTTTATTTTATTTTTCCCAAAATTGATTTTTTCCCTTCTTTCTTGACTCAAGTATAATTAAAGCTTCAATTTTGAAAATCTTAAGACACCAAACGCTTCCGATTTTTGTTTTCCTTTAAATTGGGTAGAGTTTTCTTAAGTTTTCTTCTTATTAAAGCTTTTCTTTGACTCTAGAGTTAGGGATCGCTTGTGTCTACGTTTTTTTTGTTTCTCTTACGTTTTCTAACACTTTGTTTCTTCTTGTGTTAGCAGATATTAAAGGCACGCACAATTCTTTCATCCGTGTAGCCTCCATTACAAATTACCTCGTCAAGTTTATTGGCCTCTTAAAGCAATTAGGATCTTCATTGTTTCTTTGAAGTTTGCACCTCTATTATTTGATCTTGATTAGTAACCCTCTCCAAACATATTTACAAGTTTTGAATCATTCAGAGAGTTATTCTTTTGAGAGCTAACGAGTGAGGTTATTATTATTTTTTCTTTCTTGTTCCTATTTGTTTGATCTTTCACAGATACCATGTCGCTCGCTAGATCCCAAACTAGTAAAAATGAAGAGGATGAGCAAAAAAGAGAGAACGATCCTTTGGTTGAGTTGTTACAAAAAGAGATGAAAAAGTTGCAAACTCAACTCGAGCATCGCATGACCCAAATGTTACAAGAGCAAAGGGAGTATCTTGATATAAAACTTACAACTCAAGATGAGATGCCTCCTTTGGAAGATGTTGATGATGTGCATGATCATGATGAGTATGAAGAGTACTTGAAGTATGGTGAGAAAGCACTTGTTGCTCGAAGGGCTTTAAATGTCCAGTTTAAAGAGGAAGGGCGTGAACAAAGAGATAACATTTTCCACACGAGATGTTTGATTGGTGGACAACCTAGTTCATTGATCATCGATAGTGGAAGTTGCACCAATGTGGTGAGTTCTTCCCTTGTTGAGAAACTTGGCCTACCTTGTGTGAAGCATCCAAGGCCATATCGCTTACAATGGCTGAATGATAGTGGGGAGGTAAAAGTATCTAAACAATGCTTAGTTTCATTTTCTATTGGTAGATACTCTGATAAAGTTTTGTGTGATGTTGTTCCAATGCAAGCTGGGCACATATTACTTGGACGGCCATGGCAGTTTGATCGACGAGTAAATCATGATGGTTTCCTTAACCAATATACTTCTGTGTTCCTTGGAAAGAAGTTTACTTTGGCTCCATTTCCTTCTCAAGAAGTCTACAATGATCAACTCAAACTTGCTAGTGAGACGGGCAAGGGAAGTGAGGTAAAATCATTGAAAAAGGCTGAGAGTAAAGAGGCCCTTAGTGTTAAAAGCCAACTTAAAGGCCCAACATTGGTGAGTGATTGCACACACAAGTCACGAGATGAGAAAGTGAGTTTATTCGCTAGGTTTCGGGATATCAAATTTGCTCTTTGTACAAAACAAACATTTGTAATTATTAGGTTTAGGGAAAACTTTATTTTGACTAACCCTAATACACATTTGCCTAGTTGTTTTGTTGATCTTTTGCAGGATTTTGAGGATGTATTTCCTTCTGAAATGCCTAAGGAATACCTCCTTTACGAGGATTGAACATCAAATTGACTTTGTGCTCGGTTCGAGTATTCAATAGACCAGATCTATCGAAGCAATCTGAAGAAACTAAGGAGTTGCAAAGGCAAGTTGAAGATCTCTTAGAGAAAGGGTTAATTCGTGAGAGTCTAAGCCCTTGTGCGGTCCCTCGCACTTCTCGTCCCAAAAAAGATGGTTCTTGGAGAATGTGTGTTGATTGTCGTCTTTGTCAACAAGATTACTGTAAAGTATCGATATCCAATTCCCGATTAGATGATATGTTGGATGAGCTTAATGGTGCATGCATTTTCTCTAAAATTGACTTAAAAAGTGGTTACCATCAAATAAGAATGAAACAAGGTGATGAATGGAAAACTGCTTTTAAGACTAAGTATGGCCTATATGAGTGGTTAGTTATGCCATTTGGCTTAACTAATGCTCCTAGCACATTCATGAGATTAATGAACCACATACTTAGACCTTTTTTAGGAAAATTTGTTGTTGTGTATTTTGATGACATACTGATTTATAGAAAAACTTTGAATGATCATGTTGGGCATGTTAAATTAGTATTGGATGTGTTAAGGCATGAACGACTCTTTGCTAATCTTGAAAAATGCAACTTTTGTATGGATAAGCTTGTTTTTTTGAGTTTTGTGATAAGTTCTACAGGAATCCATGTGGATGAGGAGAAGGTAAAGGCAATTCAAGAATGGCCTATCCTAAAGCTGCTTACGAGGTAAGGTCTTTCCTTGGGTTAGCGGTTTCTACCGCAGTTTGTTCGTAACTTTTCCACAATTGCTTCACCTTTGACGCACTTATTAAAAAGGATGTATCTTTTCATTGGATGATAAGCAAGAATTAGCATTTAATGAACTTAAAGATAAATTGTGTAATGCTCCTATTCTTGTTTTACCTAATTTTGAAAAGACCTTTGAGATTGAATGTGATGCTTCTAGTGTAGGTATAGGTGCCGTCCTCATGCAAGATAGTAAACCACTAGCCTACTTTAGTGAGAAACTTGGTGGAGCACATTTGAACTATTCGACCTATGATAAAGAGTTGTATGCCTTGGTAAGGGCATTAGAAGTTTGGCAACATTACCTTTTACCAAAGGAGTTTGTGATTCACACTGACCATGAATCACTTAAGCACTTAAAGGGACAAGGTAAGTTGAACAAGCGACATGCAGAGTGGGTTGAATTTATTGAATCTTTTCCTTATGTTATAAGGTATAAGAAAGGTAAAGATAATATTGTGGCTGATGCTCTATCAAGGAGGTACACTTTACTTAGTACTTTGCATACTAAGTTATTAGGTTTTGAGTATCTCAAAGATTTATATGCAACTGATTCTGATTTTGCAAGCATTTATGACGCATGTGAACATGGTGCATTTCACAAATTTTATAAGCATGATGGCTATCTTTTTCGAAATAATAGACTATACTTACCAAAGTGTTCAATGCGAGAATTGTTGGTTCGAGAGGCTCATAGTGGTGGTCTTATGGGTCATTTTGGAGTCACTATGACTTATGATGTTTTACATGAGCATTTTATTGGCCTAACATGCGAAAACTTGTTGAAAAATTTGCTCTACTTGCATTACTTGTAAACAAGCTAAATCCTTTGTGATGCCTCATGGTCTATATACTCCTCTTCCTGCTCCTAGTTCACCTTGGTGACATTTCAATGGATTTTGTAATAGGTTTACTAAGGACAAAGCGTGGGCGAGATAGCATCTTTGTGGTTGTGGATCGATTTTCTAAAATGGCTCATTTCATTCCATGCCATAAGATGATGATGCAACCCATGTTGCCGATCTATTTTTCCGTGAAGTTGTGAGATTACATGGAATCCCTAGGACTATCGTTTAGATAGAGATGCAAAATTTCTTAGTCACTTTTGGAAGGTGTTATGGGGTAAGTTAGGTACTAAACTACTTTTCTCTACTACATGCCACCCTCAAACTGATGGTCAAACCGAGGTGGTAAATCGAGTTTTGGGATCTTTGCTTAGAGCCATAATAGGTAAGAATGTTAAATCTTGGGAAGAATGGATACCCTATGTTGAGTTTGCTTATAATCGTTCTGCATTCATTCTTCCACGTGTTTTACTCCTTTTGAGATTGTATATGGCTTTAATCCACTTATCGTTTTAGATTTGCTTCCTTTACCTTTGAATGAGATTGCTAATTTAGATGGTGAAAGGAAAGCTGATTTAGTGAAAGAGATCCATGAAAAGGCTCGTAAAGCCATTGAGAAAAAGAATGAGTCCAATGCACATCGAGTTAATAAAGGGCGAAAGCAAGTCTTGTTTGAACCTGGAGATTGGGTCTGGGTGCATATGAGGAAGGAACGATTTCCTTCTAAGAGAAAGAATAAACTTAAAGCACGAGGAGATGGACCATTCCAAGTACTCGAGAAAATAAATGACAATGCTTATCGCATTGATCTTCCTGGTGAGTATAGTGTTAGTGCTACTTTCAATGTTTCTGATCTTTCTCCTTTTGAATTTGATGTAGGTTCAGATTCGAGGACGAATCTTCTTGAAGAGGGGGAGAATGATACGAGCCAAGGAGGTGACACTCAAAGGGTTGTCTTTCCTAGTGGTCCAATCACTCGAAGCAAGGCACGACAATTAAAATCAAAGATGAATACTTTTGTCCAAGACTTTGTTGCGACAAATTTAATTCATCATGTTCGTGACATTGATAAATACGGGAATGCAATTCACTGGACCAATCTTGAAATAGTAAAAGCCCATAAATTGGTGGATTAATTTTTTATGTATCTTATTATTATTATTATTTACTTAATTCTCATTGGTTGGGACACATCATTTATGAGTTAAGTAATTTTATTGGTTAGGTTATTATTTATTTATTTTCTTAGATAATTTTAAAGAAGTTTATTAGGATTCAATTACTCTTTAAAGAGTTTTTATTAGGATTCAATTACTCTTGAAAGAGTTTTATTAGGATTCAATTACTCTTGTAATTTGCCTATAAATAGGCTTGTTTTCTACACATTGAAGGGAGATAAAAAGAAGAGTATTTGTTTTCTTTCAAATTTGTGTGAGGTAATTTTTTTTAGAGTAGAGTGATTCTTCTCTTGCTATTTAGTTTGGAGTTTGTTACTTTTCGAGGGTATTTCGGAGTTGCAAATATTCAAATTTCTTTCCCGTTCATCGGTGTTTCTAGAGGTTCTTCTTCTAGGGTTTCGTGAGGAGCCGCTCAATCATTGACGTTTTGGTTACAAGTTAACCAAGGGTTCCATAGGGCAAATCTATCCTTTTTATTTATTTATTTATTATTTAACTAATTTTATTTATTCTCGTTTTATTTCTAATTTGTGTTTCACTTGTGTCTAGATCCGGGATTCCGTATCAATTTTATCCGGAATAGCGCCCAAAAGCTCGTAGCACACCGCCTTCCAATTGCTAGATTGGGCAGACCCGGTGATTGGGTGCCCCTCCACCGGCAATCCCAACTGCAGACTGATGTCACGGGCCGCAGTTCAAAGCCCGTGACCATCGCACCAAATGCATCCAATGGAGGTCTATTGCTCAGATGGGGATCATTTGGCCCACAAGAACTGGCCCGATTCAGAGAGCTACTAAAGAAGCCTATCAGATTGAAGCCTGGTTGGCCCAATGATGAAGACATGGCAACTTAGGCAATTTTGGTAACTAATCTTAGAAGACAGAAGAGAATCATATCTTATAAGATTAGATTAGATTTGATAGGAAAAATCTTGTAAATCCCTTAAATTAAGGGATAGGGTTAATCTCATCCGTCGATGTATTTGTATCTTGACCGTCGATTTTGGGGGAGCTCAACTATAAATAGAGAGCCTCCCCCTCATTTGTACTCACTCCTGAATTGTTTCATTATTCTTTGTGAATAAGAGAAGTAGAGAGCATTTACTCAAACACTTTATGGCGCTTTTTTACATTGTTCTTTTGCTTAGCTTCTTTTGGCATAAAATCGCTTCATTGTTCAATTGGTGCCTTGGAGGAGTTCTTAAAGAATCCTCATCGAGTTAAAGTGACTTGGGCGAGTTTGGAGCAAACGGATCGCCTAAGGCCGCACGGATTGCGAGACGAAAGGTCTAGCCCCGTGACAAGTGGTATCCGAGCCAAGTTTGAACCAAGTGATATCGAGTTGGTTCAAAGGCACCATGGGGATGTCAAGAGAAGAGTTCGAATAAAGGTGGGCGAGGAAGTCTTTGAGGGAGATGTTGTCGGCTGTTGAGGAACGCGTGGGGAAACTTGAGGAGTCCTTGGAGGATGCAAAAGAGTCAGGCAATGCGCTTGGAGAAAGCATTGATGACTTGAGGGATCAGTCTAGGGAGTTTGTTACCACGTGTCTTACTTCCCAAAGGGATAACATGCGAGAGTTGCTGGATTCCCATAGGAAGAAGCTGACGGAGAGGAACGATGCTCTCGAGGCCATGATGATGGCTTTGAAGGAGGAAACAATAGCCAAGACGAGGGCTTTGAGCACAAGAATAGAAGAGCTCGAGGGAGAGCTGGCCTTGTGTCGAGCAGCCGTGGGGAAAGGAGTGGCAAATGCAGCACTCAATAACGAGGATGTCCCAAAGCCAAAAGAGTTTGCGGGGACAAGGTCTGCATGCGATGTGGACAATTTCTTGTGGAGGATGGAGCAATACTTCCGTGCCAAGGGCATCATGGATGATGCAGATAAGGTAAATACTGCTTCAATGTTTCTTACTGACATTGCGCTTTTATGGTGGCGAGGTAGGACCACAGATAAAAGGCAAGGTGGGATTGGGATGTGGCAAGAGTTCCAATGTGGATTGAAGGGACAATTTTACCCAGAGTTTGCCGAGGAAGAAGCTCGGGCAAAGTTGCAAGGGATAATGCAACGAGGTACAGTGGGGGAGTATGTTCGAGAGTTCAGGGAACTCATGCTCCAAGTTTCAGATGTGACCGATGAAGAAGCATTGCTTGCTTTTCAAAAGGGATTGAAGCCGTGGGTCAGACAGGAGGTGGAACAAAGAGGTGTCCAAAAGCTATCGGAAGCCATGACGGTAGTTGAGGCCGTGGTCAAGCTTGGTCTAGGGAAAGACAAGCTTGGGTCTTCCAAGTCCGAGGAAAGGGGCGTATGTGAAAGGGATCACAAGGAAGATAGAGTTGATGGCAATGGCAACGGCGACAATGGTGGTAATGGGAAACCACGAGTTGGGAAGAAGAAACCCAAGAGGAAAAGGGACAAGCTGAAATGCTTTCTTTGCGACGGTCCACACATGTTAAAGAAATGTCCGAGGAAATCCGCGCTTAAGAAAAAGCCGGTGGGAAAGGCCTTGGTACTTGGTTCGAGTGCAAAGGGTGTCGAAGCCAAGGAGGCCGAAAGCGAGAAGAAGCCAGTAGAGTGCTTGTGTCGTGGTCCGCATAGGTTGCGGAAGTGCCCAAAGAAGTCTCACATCGAAGGGAACGATGGAGCAGACAAGGAGCCCAAGAAGCTTGGTTCGAGCAAGAGAAAAGCCGAAGCCAAGAGGGCAAAGAGGAGCAAAAAGAAGCGAGTAAAGTGCTTCTTGTGCCGTGGTCCGCATGAGTTGCGGAACTGTCCAAAGCAAGCCGGAGTCAAAGGAAAGGCAACGCCCGAGCTTGGTGAGTCGTCGGAGGGCTTCCACCGAGGGAGAGGTGAGTTTGTCATCGAACTTAGTGGAGAAAGTTGCGATGAAAGCAGGGAAGCTGGGACCAATGAGGCTCAAGTCGAGTGAAGCGCCGAGTTGGCCGAGTCATCGACAAGGCTTCCACCTATGGAAGAGGTGGGTGGTGCATCGGACTTCAATGAAAAGGAAGCGATGCATGTGGGACAGTTGACCAGAGTAAATGCGACGAGTAGGACGGCTCGAGTTAAGAAGCGACGGAAGCCGAGGCAAAAGTCCCGAAGGAAGGGAAAGGCTAAGGTGTCGAGACGAGACCGAGGTGAATCAAGTCAGTGCCATTCAGAAGTCGCAACGAGGACGTTGCGAGAATAGGTGGGGGAGAATGTCACGGGCCGCAGTTCAAAGCCCGTGACCATCGCACCAAATGCATCCAATGGAGGTCTATTGCTCAGATGGGGATCATTTGGCCCACAAGAATCGCCCGATTCGAGAGCTACTAAAGAAGCCTATCGATTGAAGCTGGTTGGCCCAATGATGAAGACATGGCAACTTAGGCAATTTTGGTAACTAATCTTAGAAGATGTAAGAGAATCATATCTTATAAGATTAGATTAGATTTGATAGGAAAAATCTTGTAAATCCCTTAAATTAAGGGATAGGGTTAATCTCATCCGTCGATGTATTTGTATCTTGACCGTCGATTTTGGGGGAGCTCAACTATAAATAGAGAGCCTCCCCCTCATTTGTACTCACTCCTGAATTGTTTCATTATTCTTTGTGAATAAGAGAAGTAGAGAGCATTTACTCAAACACTTTGCGAGCGCTCTTTCTGTTGTTCTTTTGCTTAGCTTCTTTTGTCATAAAATCGCTTCCGCTGTTCAATTGGTGCCTTGGAGGAGTTCTTAAAGAATCCTCATCGAGTTAAGGCTGACTTGGGCGAGTTTGGAGCAAACGGATCGCCTAAGGCCGCACGGATTGCGAGACGAAAGGTCTAGCCCCGTGACAAGTGGTATCCGAGCCAAGTTTGAACCAAGTGATATCGAGTTGGTTCAAAGGCACCATGGGGATGTCAAGAGAAGAGTTCGAACAAAGGTGGGCGAGGAAGTCTTTGAGGAGATGTTGTCACTTTGTTGAGGAACGCGTGGGAAACTTGAGGAGTCCTTGGAGGATGCAAAGAGTCGTGCAATGCGCTTGGAGAAAGCATTGATGACTTGAGGATCGATCTAGGAGTTTGTTACCACGTGTCTTACTTCCCAAAGGGATAACATGCGAGAGTTCTTTGGATTCCCATAGGAAGAAGTCGACGGAGAGGAACGATGCTCGAGGCCATGATGATGGCTTTGAAGGAGGAAACAATAGCCAAGACGAGGGCTTTGAGCACAAGAATAGAAGAGCTCGAGGAGAGCGGCCTTGTGTCGAAAGTAGTGGGGAAAGGAGTGGCAAATGCAAAGACTCAATAACGAGGATGTCCCAAAGCCAAAAGAGTTTGCGGGGACAAGGTCGCATGCGATGTGGACAATTTCTTGTGGAGGATGGAGCAATACTTAGTGCCAAGGGCATCATGGATGATGCGATAAGGTAAATCTTGCTTCAATGTTTCTTCGACATTGCGCTTTTATGGTGGCGAGTAGGACCACGGATAAAAGGCAAGGTGGGATTGGGACGTGGCAAGAGTTCCAATGTGGATTGAAGGGACAATTTTACCCAGAGTTTGCCGAGGAAGAAGCTCGGGCAAAGTTGCAAGGGATAATGCAACGAGGCACAGTGGGGGAGTATGTTCGAGAGTTCAGGGAACTCATGCTCCAAGTTTCAGATGTGACCGATGAAGAAGCATTGCTTGCTTTTCAAAAGGGATTGAAGCCGTGGGTCAGACAGGAGGTGGAACAAAGAGGTGTCCAAAAGCTGTCGGAAGCCATGACGGTAGTTGAGGCCGTGGTCAAGCTTGGTCTAGGGAAAGACAAGCTTGGGTCTTCCAAGTCCGAGGAAAGGGGCGTATGTGAAAGGGATCACAAGGAAGATAGAGTTGATGGCAATGGCAACGGCGACAATGGTGGTAATGGGAAACCACGAGTTGGGAAGAAGAAACCCAAGAGGAAAAGGGACAAGCTGAAATGCTTTCTTTGCGACGGTCCACACATGTTAAAGAAATGTCCGAGGAAATCCGCGCTTAAGAAGAAGCCGGTGGGAAAGGCCTTGGTACTTGGTTCGAGTGCAAAGGGTGTCGAAGCCAAAGAGGCCGAAAGCGAGAAGAAGCCAGTAGAGTGCTTCTTGTGTCAGGGTCCGCATAGGTTGCGGAAGTGCCCAAAGAAGTCTGTCATCGAAGGGAACGATGGAGCAGACAAGGAGCCCAAGAAGCTTGGTTCGAGCAAGAGAAAAGCCGAAGCCAAGAGGGCAAAGAGGAGCAAAAAGAAGCGAGTAAAGTGCTTCTTGTGCCGTGGTCCGCATGAGTTGCGGAACTGTCCAAAGCAAGCCGGAGTCAAAGGAAAGGCAACGTCTGAGCTTGGTGAGTCGTCGGAGGGGCTTCCACCCGAGGGAGAGGTGAGTTTGTCATCGAACTTAGTGGAGAAAGTTGCGATGAAAACAGGGAAGCTGGGACCAATGAGGCTCAAGTCGAGTGAAGCGTCAGAGTTGGCCGAGTCATCGACAAGGCTTCCACCTATGGAAGAGGTGGGTGGTGCATCGGACTTCAATGAAAAGGAAGCGATGCATGTGGGACAGTTGACCAGAGTAAATGCGACGAGTAGGACGGCTCGAGTTAAGAAGCGACGGAAGCCGAGGCAAAAGTCCCGAAGGAAGGGAAAGGCTAAGGTGTCGAGACGAGACCGAGGCGAATCAAGTCAGTGCCATTCAGAAGTCGCAACGAGGACGTTGCGAGAATGGGTGGGGGAGAATGTCACGGACCGCAGTTCAAAGCCCGTGACCATCGCACCAAATGCATCCAATGGAGGTCTATTGCTCAGATGGGGATCATTTGGCCCACAAGAACTGGCCCGATTCAGAGAGCTACTAAAGAAGCCTATCAGATTGAAGCCTGGTTGGCCCAATGATGAAGACATGGCAACTTAGGCAATTTTGGTAACTAATCTTAGAAGATGTAAGAGAATCATATCTTATAAGATTAGATTAGATTTGATAGGAAAATCTTGTAAATCCCTTAAATTAAGGGATAGGGTTAATCTCATCCGTCGATGTATTTGTATCTTGACTGTCGATTTTGGGGAGCTCAACTATAAATAGAGAGCCTCCCCTCATTTGTACTCACTCTGAATTGTTTCATTATTCTTTGTGAACAAGAGAAGTAGAGAGCATTTACTCAAACACTTTATGAGCGCTCTTTCGTTGTTCTTTGCTTAGCTTCTTTTGGCATAAAATCGCTCATTGTTCAATTGGTGCCTTGGAGGAGTTCTTAAAGAATCCTCATCGAGTTAAGGCTGACTTGGGCGAGTTTGGAGCAAACGGATCGCCTAAGGCCGCACGGATTGCGAGACGAAAGGTCTAGCCCCGTGACACTGACATCTTCTAGAGTGATAGTGCACTCTCCACATGGAAGATGGAATGTGTGCGTCTCGGGTCTCCACCTCTCGATCAACGCACTGATCAGTTTCGGGTCCAACTTGCATCCTCGGCCTATTGTTGCCACGTGCCAAAAACCCGCTTCCCGTAGGTAGTTCTCTACTAACGGTGATGGAGGAGCATGCATATTCTGGATATTGCATTCCAATACCCGATCTTCAGACTTTTATAACAAATAATAAATTAATAATTATCTAAAAATACATAAATAAAAAAATCTTAAATAATATTTAAAAATTAAATTTAATACTTACCATTTTCATTTGCTCCACCGATATGTGATTCCTATCAAGACGAATTAATGATCCGGCCATTGATGAAAATACAAAAAAATTTAAAATTATTTTAAAAAATGAAATTGATGGGAAATTGAAATTAAATATGGATTTGAGAGAATTTTGGAAGGAAATTGAGAGGATTAGAGAGGAAATATTAGATAGGATTTGTTTGTGAAAAAAAATAAAGGGGTGGGGGTATTTATAGTTTTTTTTTTACTGTTGGGGTACTGTTCACGCGCGACCTACATCGCGTCCACGTCAGCGCGACCTGCTGACGTGAACGCGATGTCCTGACACGTACCCTGACATCGCGCTAACGTGGACGCGATTTCCCGAAAAATGGTCCATTCCGGTAAATAATCAAAAAATCGGCCCATTTCCATAAATTTTAAAAAAACCGGCTTTTTTTAGTAATTTACCCTGATAATATCATCAATTAATATCAATCATCAATTTAATACGAAATAGGTAGTAAGATAATGATAATAAATAGGGTAATAAAGTGTTAAAACATATCACACTTTATAAATAAATATCATATATAACATGTGAATAAATAATTTGTGATTTAACAATTTTACTGTTTCGTTGACCCTCGATGCAGTGTGATCCACGTTTATTGGAGTTGACATTCCGATATTTACATATTTTTTTACAAAATTTAACCACCACTTGATAAATTAAATTAAATATTACATCACAATAACTATTTTTAATATAATACACGCACATCAAAATATATAATTTACATACTTTAATCGTATTTATTAACTTCGAATTTCAAATAACATCAATTAAAACAAACACAACAAACTTAGATTAGAACTAATAAAAAAATAATTTAAGTTCCCTCTCCTCTCCTCTTCTATTTGGAATTTTAGTTTTAAAATATGAGGACCAAACTAGAGGCCCACCCCGTTTTATATATAATAAGGAGCCGTGGAGGGAGGCAGCCTCAAGTTAGGTAAGTGTTTTTTTTTTAACGTTAAAAGTCAAGCCAGCCTCCAAATCTGTCACGTCACTGACGTCGTTGACACGATTGACATGATGTGACCGGTCAATCAACTTTCTTCATATTTATTTGTGGGTCCTCTCTTTTTTTTTTTTTTAAAAAATACCCCAATATTTTTTATTTAATGCGTAAATACTCTTTTTCATTCTTCTTTTCAGTCAACTCCCTCTCCCACTTTTTTTTTTCTTTCTCATCTTTTCCCAAACTTTCTTTTTTTCTTTATTCTTTTAGTTTCGCCCTTATATTTCTATTTTTTAGTTATGCCCTTTATCAAACAGTTAATTTACATTGCATAAATAATTCAAATGAAAATTATTTTACATTGCCAACGTTTCAAATAACTATTAATTTACATAATTCAAAAATTATATTTTACAAAATATAATTTTACACCGCATCATTTCAAAATAATTTCACATAACTTACTTCAAGACGTGATTTACATTTTCCTACATTTAAAAATGTTGAAATTTGAAACTTAAAAATTAAAAAGTAACATAAACGACCAATTTTAACGACAACATGAGCAACTTTATCAATACTAATAAAACATAATTAAATGATGATTTCAATTTTGTTCAAGACCAAAAATATTGTTCAAGACCATGTTTAATCGCAGCATGAGCAAGTCGACCGAGCAAGTTTATCGGTGCTAATATTTTGTAGCTCGGACACTACTAATATTGATAATTTCACCTATGCGGTTCGGTTTGGGATTCCAATGGACCTTCAAACATCTCGATGACCTAGAGAATCCCAAATAATCCACTCGTTGGATGCATAACCAATTTGAACGCATTACCGAACAAATCATTGGCAACTGAGACCCCTATTTTTACATGAAATTATCACCGCATATGAAATTAAGGAATCAAATCTACACTCCCAAAAATTACCATTAAATTTACCGATGTCGAAGGTCCATCGAATTATAGTTAAATAAAACATACCTTCAAATTATAAAATTTTCTAATTAAACATAAACACAAAAATATAAAAATCAATCCTGATCTCCCTCCCCTTCATCCTCTGACTTAATAAAAATTTTAAAAAATTATTCACCTTAGACTAAACTGTCAATGGGGTATATATAGCCATTTCGTCAAGCCATTTCGTTATGCCAAAGAGAATGACTCCACCAAAATAAAAAGTTCATTTTTTTACTAAAAAAATAATTAAAAAAATACTCAAAAGAAAATGGCAGTATAATGGTCAGTGGTCCGTCATTCTCTATGGCTCCACCAACTAAAATAATAATTTTAGTTTTCAAATAAAAACTTTAAAAAAAATTCTAACATAATAAATGTGGTGGCGCCAATCTATTTGGCTCCACCACTATTATCTATTTGGTGCCAGTTATGTTGTTTTACATTTCATTTGAATTTATAGCATCACACTGAGCACTCATGCTTAGCACATAGTGGTTGTCTTTCATACATATGTGTAACATGTTGGAACTGAAGCTTGAAAGGCCGCATTGCCTCCTACAAGTCACGACTATCATATGTAACTTTTGTTTTGTGGATTATTACTTACCCTTAGTGGCATATACATAGATGAATATAGGTATATGTCCTTTAGGTATTTTTGAGGTTTATATATGTATATATGTGTGTGTTTGCATGTGTTTTGTATGTGTATATATATATGTGGGGTGTGCCTTGCATTTATTAGACATTTTGCAAGTACTTAGAAAGAAGTTATGACGAGAAACTGAAAAAGGCCCAAAATAGGCCCGACATCATGACGAGGAGCATCGTCTGGATGACGCCACAACATTGAAATAGTAAAGCAGAGACGACGTTGCGACAAGGCAATATTCCACATCACGACATCACAACGTGTTCTCCTATTTGGAAGCCGCGTTTTAAACTTCAAGTAAGA
The DNA here is from genome assembly GCF_025698545.1 of Gossypium raimondii. Lineage (NCBI taxonomy): Eukaryota > Viridiplantae > Streptophyta > Magnoliopsida > Malvales > Malvaceae > Gossypium > Gossypium raimondii. Next base: position 38,875,153 of record NC_068568.1, on the reverse strand, counting down.
CTAGTTCTCCGAGTTGGACTCTAATTATTCCAGTGATATTTTAGTATGATTAGAACTCTAATCTAAGCCTATTTAAAGAGTTCATTGTATCCCTGTTGTGAGACGCCAATCAGCAAGGGCTTTTCTTGAAGGCAACAAGATGTAGTCACATATGAGTTTTGGTGAGAGTTTTGTGGTATCTATGAAGAGAATTTTGTTCTCGAGTTAGGACTTTATTTTCGGGGTTCAGGATTGTACGTTTAGTTTTAAGTTTATTTTTCCATATTGTAATCTATTTCGTTTACTCAGTTAGTGAAAAGTCGATACCTCATTTGCTCATGGCTTTTCCCTCTTTGAGGGATTTCCACGTAAAATATGTGTTTGTTCCTTTCCACTTTTACTATATCGTTGTTTATACGGGTCGATCCTAACAAATTGGTATTAGAGTTTGGTTCAGCTTCCTCAGATCGACTCGTCGGTGACACAACAACGATCTTGAATATCGAGAAGTTTAACGTATCATACATTTCAGTTTATGATAGTTTTGGATAATTACGAAGGTAGCTGATGTGACCGAGGACAAGGGTGATGATTCGTTGCTCTCCACATAATCTGGTTGAAAGTGGAGTCATCTCAGATGTCAGGCATGTGCCTGATTTAAAGAAGAATCTAATCCCCTTTTGGTCTTTAGAACTCAAATGCTTTGCAGAGTGTTTGAGGCAAGGTTGGTCACAGAGGGTTATAGTCAGGTGGAGAGAGTTGATTTTTTTCTCTTGTTTGGGTATTACTGGCCCTTATTGCATTATACAACTTTGATTTGAAGATTAGGAGTCTTTCAGTTTACAAGTTCGAGCACTACTTGAGCTTGTTTGGTATTTTGCAAAATTCGAGTTAGGCTTGTGAATTGGGCATGGAAAAGGAGGCATGATAAATACAAGGAAGGTGAAGATTTGTGGGGTGTGCCTCGTATTTATTAGACATTTTTCAAGCACTTAGAAAGATGTTTTGATGACCAACTGAAGAAGGCCCCAAATAGGCCCGATGTCAAGACGTCACGACGTCACGACGAGGCGATATGCCATGTCACGACATCATGATGTGTTCTCCTATTTGGTAGCCGTGTTTTAGATTTTAAGCAGGTTTGCTTCTCCCAATTGGACTCTAATTATTCTGGGGATATTTTATTATGATTAGAACTCTAATCTAAACTTATTTAAAGAGGCTATTATATCCCTGTTTTGAGATGCCAATTAGTAAGGGCTTTTTTTGAGGGCGACAAGATGTAGTCGCATATGAGTTTTGGTGAGAGTTTCTTGGTATCTATGAAGATAATTTTGTTCCCGAGTTAGGACTTTGTTTTTAAGGTTTGGGATTTTACGTTTAGTACTTTTAGGTTTATTTTTCCATATTGTACTCTCTTTTATTTACTCATTTAGTGAAAAGTCGATACCTCATTTGCCTGTGATTTTTCCCTCTTTGAAGGTTTTCCATATAAAATAATTGTGTTCGTTCCTCTCCACTTTAACTGTCTTATTGTTTATATGGATCGACCCCTAACAATATATATGATATGTCTTATGCTCTCTCATAAATAGGATTTGATGGTTGAATGAATTCTAGGTATAATTGATTTTGATTAATAGGTCTTTGTGTTTAGAGAATGAAATTTAAACTAACCGTTAAGCTTGTGTATTGTGATATGTAGGTTGGTTGGAGATTAGAAATTGATTTGGTAAAGCTTTAAATGGGCATTTAGGCTTAGACTATTAATCAACTAGTTAGAATGTTACCCAAACAAGACTAAGGCTTTCTTACAAGTAAAGAAACCATAGATTGACCTAGCATGTGCAATTTTGCATCTAAGTTTTGATACCTAAGGTGATAATATCGAGACTCTCAGATTCATAAGCCAAAATAAAAAAAAATGAGGAACTTCAGTTTTGAGACTCATCAACTAAGTTTCGATACCTATAATGCTAGTCTTTATATTCTCTCTTTAAAGTATTGATATTTCATAGATTCAACCTTTAAGAATAGATAACTCAAATAACGGGCTTAGAAACACTAACACCATAAGCCGACTTTATGTCAGAGGGTTGATTAATAAAACTCATATACAATCATCGACCATCCACCATCGACCAAATTGCTAGAAATGTCTACGAATATCAAATGTAGCGTCGTTTGATAGAGACCGTTACAAGCTTGGATTAAGAGTATTACATGAAAACATAAATAGAGAAATAGGTACACATAAAGAACGCTATATCCTAATAATTGGGGAAGTGTGGATATCTCGATCTTATCATAGAGAAAGCATAAAAAAAAATCTTATCATTGAGAACTAGACTCATCCATGGGTCGGGCGGCCTACTCGACCTGACGGCCCGCCTCGAAATATGGGAGGTTCGGTAAAAATATAGTCCCAAATATGGGCTTGGGCAAAAAACGAGGCCTGTTTAAAAATAGGCGGGCTCGGGCTCAACTTTTGGCCGGCCCTACTAATATAATAAATATATTTTTATTTTTATTTTAATTTTAAAATGCTTTTAAAATATTTTATTTTTTATTTTAAAATATTTTTTGTATTTATTAAAATCGTCGGCCGGCCTACTCTTTTTTCCCGGGCGAACTGGACAAAATTTTAGGCCCATATTTCGGTAGGGCAGGCCCGACCTAAGAGTCGGGCCGAAAATTTTTTCCGGGCCCGGCCCGAACCCGGCCCATGGACAGCTCTATTGAGAACTATCCCCTTTTACATAAATTATCACATACAACAAGACCCTATCTAGATATAATCTTATTTTATCCACGTCTATATATCCTTATAATATATTAATAAAATAAATAATAACAAAAATATTTCAAAAACTAAAATTCTTCAATTTTTTCTTTCACTGTCAAAAGCTTATCAACCCTAAACCTATAAAATAAATAAAAGAATCCAATTCCATCACACATTTTTAATCGTAAAATCCACATATTCATGCACACAAAATCCCTATAAATACCCCACAGTTCTGAAAACTCAAAACCCAAAAGAAAGTATAAAAACCCAACATTAAAAACCAAAACAATGCCTTCTTCTCCTTTGATTCATGTCTCAAAATCAACCATTTTCCCAGACCGAAAATCAAATTTAGGAGACCTCAAACTCTCTGTTTCAGATCTCCCAATGTTGTCTTGCCATTACATTCAAAAAGGTTGTCTCTTCCCTCGCCCTTCAATTCCCATCCACTTACTCCTTTCCCTTCTCAAACAATCCCTCTCCAAAACGCTGTCGTTTTTCCCTCCCCTCGCCGGTCGTCTTTACACCGACCTCAACGGTTCCATCTACATAGCTTGCAACGATGCTGGCGTTGAGTTCCATCACTCCACATGCGCCACCTCGTTCATTCGTGATGTCATTGCTCCTGTTTATGTCCCCGAGCTGGTTAACGAGTTTTTCTCCTTCGACAAAACCGTTAGTTATCAGGGGCATTTTAAACCAATCATGGCCATCCAGTTTACTGAGCTCCCCGACGGAGTCTTCATCGGATGTTCCATTAACCATGCGGTGACCGACGGCACGTCCTTTTGGAATTTCTTCAACACTTACGCTGATATTTGCAGAAAAATTAGTAACAATGATCCCAGTATTGAAAAAATCTCAAGGCAGCCGGAATTTTCACGGGACTCGGTTTTGATTTCATCGGCGATTTTAAAAGTTCCGAAAGGTGGACCCAAAGTTACGTTTAACGTCAACGAGCCGTTACGGGAGAGAATCTTCAGTTTCTGCAGAGAAGCCATTTTGGAACTCAAAGCTAAAGTTAACAGCAACAACAAAGATAAGCTTCTTGTTAACGAAGACTTCAACGCCTTTGAAAAATGCTATTTCGATAAGAGCGTAAACTTGAATGGGATTTTTGAAAATTGGTTGTTTAAATCATCCAACATTGCGAATACGGCGGAGATTTCGTCATTCCAATCACTTTCCGCTCTTCTCTGGCGAGCGGTGACACGTGCGAGGAAGCTTCCGGTTTCCAAAACGACGACGTTCAGGATGGCGGTGAATTGTCGTCACCGGCTGAACCCAAAGCTGGATCCTTTATATTTCGGGAACGCGATTCAAAGCATTCCAACTTACGCAGTAGCAGGTGACGTGACGTCACGTGACTTGCGTTGGTGCGCCGAGAGATTAAACGAAAGCGTGGAAGCTCACAAGGACGAAAGGGTGCGTGGTTACTTGAAGGAGTGGGAGAAGGACCCGCGGTGTTTCCCGTTGGGGAACTTTGACGGAGCGTCGATGACGATGGGGAGTTCACCGAGGTTTCCAATGTACGAAAATGATTTTGGATGGGGACGGCCATTGGCGATTAGGAGTGGTGGCGCCAATAAATTTGATGGGAAGATCTCCGCTTTTCCTGGGCGGGAAGGAATGGGAGGCGTTGATCTAGAGGTAGTTTTGGCGCCGGAAACAATGGCAGCTATTGAGTCCGATCCCGAGTTCATGCAATATGTAATGAATTAAAATCACGGGGGTTTTTAATGCTGTAGCTGCGTTTTAACAAATATATCTATATTTAATTTATACCACAAAGAATCCATTTATATTAATAGTAAGTTACAATTTTTGCAAGATTTCAGGACTAAGGTTGACTAACTCCGACATTCTACATTTCTTTTCCCTCTTTTTTTTAAACTGATAAAAATAAAATACTTGTGGTGTATTTAACTATTGAAAGTTGTGTACTACGCAATTAGAATACGAAATCTTCAACAATGATGTGTTGTATAAAAAAGTATAAACCTTATATAAAAATGTATAATAAATGGATGGCGAACTCTCTCACTGACTACGGCGGAAATGTGTAACTTCTTGATTTTGAGTTAGAACAATCAAGCTTTATTTGGGAGTCAAAGCTTTGGATTAGGTTTATATGTTTTTGTGTGCATTTTAAAAATAAAATGACCAAACCTTAGGTCTCATGTTTGAAATCTTGTGTATGAGTAGTGAAGTTTGTTCGTTTATTGTTAATTTGAGAAAAGACTTTTGTTTATTTTGTTGTATTAACTATTTATAAATTTAATATATATAATAATAATTAAATATTTATTAGTTTATTTCCTAAAACCCTCTCACATTTCCCCACCCCGGTAACGTCACGCCCCTTTTTCCCATTTGTTCTTTCAGTTTCAATTTTGGCCATTTGGGGCTATTGTAGCTTCTTCTTTTTATTTTATTTTTATTTTTGTTTTTTCTTTCTTTTGGTTTTAGTTTCTCATCTTTGTTTCTTTATGTTCATATTTGTATTGCTTACAGTGCTCATAAATTGAGCAATCCCACGTCATTTCCTCTTTGCCAAACTCGTTGTCGGTCGTCATTCTCTTTGGGGGGAGTTTGTCTTCCTTTTTGTATTTTCTATCAATTGGATGCAAGTAGTATACGAGTAAGTTTGTTTTGTGTGTTGATTTGTTTCCTATTAGTTTATCTTTGTTGTTTTGATCGGTTTTTCCTCATCGGGTTACCATATTTGTGTAATCAAGTTTCAAATCGATTTTAAGAAGGTGCTTTGGTCGATCCTTAGTGTCTCAGCAGTGCGTTGCAATTGTGTTTCTTAAACACTCGTATTTGAGGATGTTCGTGGTGTTTAATTTTTGTGTTTGCAGTAGTTTTGGGTGTGATTTTCGTATCACACGAGCGGGACACACAGGGCCACATGGCTGTGTGGCCCTATTTTGCAAATTTTGCAACCTATTTGGAAAATGTTACGTTTAAGCTCTGTAAGAGTGTGTGGGTCATTAATTTTGTTTAAATTTGATTATGAGTAGGCATTTATTAGATTTAAAATTTGTGATTTGCATAAATGAGTTTGTGGTATGGTAAATTAGTTTTGACCTTTGCATGAGTTTGGGATGTGATAATTGTGACATTGTGATTAGCGTTTCTGCTACGTTATAACTAAATACAAGTATTTTTTATTCTGTTCAATCGAATATGCGTTCCAGTTTCTGTATATCCATTTGCATATTGTGTACATTTTTGCATTTGCATAAAAATTTGGGGTTTTAGTTGTGAAGAGATTTGTTTTGGCAGTCAAATTGCAAATTTATCTGATAGCAGTACATCCGCAATATATATATATATATGTCAGCTCATCTGCATATTTCTATTTGCGTGGCTTAGATTCACTATCGTGATGTGTAGGGTGGATGGGCCAACCATAGCCTAGTTGTGGTGTGTAGGGCGATCGGAGTGGTGTTTTGGCTGGTTGGGTGAGATTTTTACTTGTTGCATTCATTTCGCATTAGAGTATATGTTTGTTTGTGTGAAAGTTGGGATATTTGTGAAATGATTTGTATTATTTGATGTGATTAAGTAACATGTGTGTTTGGAATATTGTATTCGTGTTTTGCATGTTAATGGAAATTTTTTGTATATCTGACTGTTAGTTCAAGATTTTTGTATGTTGTCTGTATATTTGTTTAGTTCTTCGTCATTGTCCATTTACTTTTGTTTCGGACTCACAATGAGCTCGTGTAGCTCACCCTCCTTAGGTTTCGTCTTTCAGGTAATTCACATAGCTAAGTCTTGGATTCAGCAAAGCGGAGGTCTCGGAGTTTCTCCGATTGGTTTGATTTCAAATATATTTTGTTATTAATTATTAAAATTATGCACTTTTATTTTTGCAAATAAGTCTAAGTGCATTGTGGTATGGGGATTTTTTAGATAATTTAATTTGAAGTTTTGAATGTGGTTTTCACATTAAATTTTGGTATAACATTTTTGTACGTGGTTTTTGATTACTGAAAGCACTGATTTTACTTTGTTATAATGTAATTGTTCAAATACTCAGTACTAGTGTATGTTTTGCATTTAAACGTAAAATACAATTTTTTCCACTGCAAATAACTTTCGTAACATCAGTCTTTAAAATTAATAAGTCCGATTTGATTACAAAATTGGTGTATAAATTTTTAAATGATTTAGCTCAAATTAAGCAAAGTGTATTTGGGTTGAGTTTTAAGAAATTATTTTGTAAATTGTTTTAGGATCACTTCGGTGGTCAAAGTGACCTCCGGGATCTAGTTGGAACTTTTAGGCCGGGTTTCAGGGTGTTACAAAATGAATCTTGATTTTTCGAGGACCGAAATATTAAGAAAGTAAGATTTAAGGAAGGTCACAGCGAGGCAAATGTTGATCTGGTTAGGAATTTAGAACTATCTCCGAATATGTCTTGGAAGGATAAATTTTTAGGGGTAGGCTCAGCCAGTTCTGGCAAGGAACATATCGAATCTAGCGATGGAAGTGACGGAGGTATTGTTTTACTTAAAAGCGATGTGATAAGATCTATCGTTAATGGGATCCCGATAATAGATTTTTCAGACCGAATCAAGCAATTTTTTTTGTAATTAGATGGAGGTGACGGTAGTCCTGAAGCTTTTGGGTCATAGTATTAGTTATGATGCCCTACATAATAGGATTAGTAGCCTCTAGAAGCCGTTAAAACCAATTCAATTTATGGACATAGAAAACGGTTATTATTTGGCTAAGTTACAGAATACTAAAGATTATGAGAGAGTTTTGACTTAGGGACCATAGGTTATCTATGGCCAGTACCTGATTGTCCTGTCATGGACCAAATATTTTTCTCCACTACAACCGTACCTGAGCGTGGTTATGGCTTAGAATAGGTTGTCGAGACTTTGGTATTCATGTATAAAATGAGGATTCTCAAGGCAATTGGGAGCATTGTAGGCAATGTGGCAAAATTTGACTTTAAGATAGATAGTAGGACCAGGGGTCGCTTTGCCAGAATGGCGGTGTTCATCAACCTTGATAGGCCACTTGTTTCTCAGGTGTTGGTGAATGAATAAATTCAATGTGTAGACTATGAAGCTCTTTCGATGATGTACTTCTCTTGTAGTAAGTACGAACATGTCAAATAGTTGTGTCCTTTGGTGGTTGTGGATTCGTGTAGTGAGAGTGAAAGGAGCCGACAATTGTTAATCCAAGAGAGGTCAAGATTGGAGTAGGAGGAACGGTTGGAATGACGTATGGGCCATGCATGATGGTGGAGTGGAAATCCTGACATGGCAAGAGTGATTCATGGGTTTCCAAGGACAGGATTACAAAAAAAAGCAATCTCAAGCTCAAGATTCTCTGCTCTAAATGGAGTGGGAAAGATGGTAGGTGATGAATGTAGGAGTAGTGAGCTTTTTTCGGGTAAGTTGGAAAAAGAAAAAGAAAGTTGCAACAGCTTCTAAGGGTTCTAGGGTTGAGGAAAATTTTAGAGAAATTTTAGGTATTGGGTCTAAGATAGGTTGAGGCTTTGATGCGGATTTCGAGGCCCGAGTGGGGTCTGTTAAGTCAGTGGGGTGTGGGTTGGTGGAGAGGTTGGTTTGGGCCACAGTTATGTTGGGCCAGTGTCTAGGAAATTAGGAAAGAGGCATGTGTAGGATTTTGGTTCTATCCATGATAGCTTTGGGCCTGATGTAACAGACAAATTTATTTCCAACCCACAATTTAAGTTTATTTCAGTAGGTGACACATACGCATGTTCTTCTAGTGAACTAATGGATTTGGGCTATGTTACTTTTACACATTTTAATCCCACTTTTAAAGATACTGGCAATACGAATGTAACTTTGGATGATGCGATGCTTGATCCGGGGAAACATTCGGCTGTGACCTTTAAAGAAAATACTGATCTAAATAAAGATGGAGCTTTGAGTGAGGCTGATTTTTCTAATGGATATATCGACAATTCTGGTTCCAAAAGTATAGGTGGTAAAGCTGCCCTAGTTTGTATTATTCAAAAACTTAACCAAACTATCAAAGATCGTAGGGACAAGTTTAAATTAGTAGGAACTGCTCGTATTTCCTTTCCCAACTTTATGAATTCCATGGTCAAGTTAATCAACAATCAACTTAGCAATGAGGTGGGCAAAGATTTATCACCTTCAGATAGAAAGTGGTTGGAGGAGGTTAGGCTTCCCAAGTAGTAATTGGTTTTCTTTTCTTTATCTATTTGGTTTTATGGATTTGTCTGTTTTTTCCTTAGAATGGTCAAGGATGTGCCAGCATCAAGTTTCCAAGAATTTTTCGCGAATACAGTATAGAATACAAGCTTGATATTGTTAGTTTGCTTGAGACAAGGATCAGTGGAGGTAGATCACATAAAATCAATTCCAGTTTGAGATTTCATTATTCTCACAGGGTGGAGGTTGTTGAATTTTCTGGAGGCATTTGGGTTGGATGGAAGGACTCGGCTACAGTTGAGGTAATTCATAGCCATTCCCAATTCATTTGCGTTCAGGTTCTTAAGGGGATTCATTCTCCAACTATCCACTTTATCTTTGTTTGTGGAAGTCTTCATAGCTATAGATATGGAGCTCAATAATACTTTGGTTATTCTAATTCCTAAGTCTTGAGTCCCAAAAGTTTCTTTCATTTTCGCTCAATCAGTTTGTGCTCGGTTCCCCACAAACTGATCATGAAGGTTATAGCTAATCGCTTCAAGGTGGTCTTTCTTATGATTATTGGTTCGAAGCAAGCATTATTCATCTTTGGGAGAAATATCACAGATAACATCATCCTAACACAATAAGTGATTCATTCCATGAGGAGTAAAAGCAAAAGAGCAAGAGATGGATGCCAATCAAAATTGGCTTGGAGAAGTTGTATGATAGGGTGCATTGGGAGTTTATTGAAGCTTTCCTACAGGTGACCAATATCTCAGAATTCCTTCAAAGAGCAAGAGATGGATGGCAATCAAAATTGGCTTGGAGAAGGTGTATGATAGAGTGCATTGGGAGTTTATTGAAGCTTCCCTACAGGTGACCAATATCCCAGAATTCCTTCAAAATGTTATTATATCGACAATCACGAATGCGAATATACAGATCTTGTGGAATGGGGTTCCAACGCAAATGTTTAGTCCGGTTAGGGGAATAAGACAAGAGTGTCCTTTGTCACCGTATCTTTTTTTCTTATGCATGGAATGGCTTGGGCATATCATTCATTCTTCTATTAACTCAGGTCAGTGGATTCCTATTTCATTGTCGAGATTAGGGCTGACTCTTTCCCATTTGTTTTTTGTAGATGATCTAGTTATTTTTAGCAGAGCTGATTTAGAATAGGCCAAACTTATCAAGTCAATTTTGGATAAATTTTGTGCCTTTTCTAGACATCAGATCAATACTCACAAGATAAATATCTTCTTTTCTAAAGGGTTGATGAAGAATTTGGGGCGCGATTATGTGGAGTTCTTGGCTTCCGTAAGGCCCATAGTCTAGGTTCATATCTAGGTGTTCCGCTCTTTCATGAACGGATCACCAACATCTCCCTGAGGTTTATGGTAGATAAGGTCAAAACCAGACTCCAGCGGTGGGATGCAATACAACTTTCTTTAACTGACAGAGTTACTCTAGCACAGTCACTTCTTTTCACAATCCCTAGTTATTTTATGCAACCCAAGATGATTCCTCAAGAAATTTGTGAAGATTGAACACATTGCTAGAGAGTTTATTTAAGAGAGTTCTAGAGAAAGAAAAAAGATGACCTTTGTCAATTGGCAGTCAATTTGTCAACCCAGGGCTTGTGGCGAACTTGGACTTTGACAGTTGAAGGATCAAAATACTTATTTTATGTTAAAATTGGGGTATAACATCTTGATTAACACTGATTGTTTATGGGTTCATGTACTCCGATCAAAATACAATATGAAGGAAGGCATTTTAAATAGTATTTATCGAGGGAACTATTATTTTCTGTGAATAGCTCATTCTAAGATTTGGCCTCTTCTTCGTGAGAACATTTTCTGGTCAGTAAGTAACAACACTAGCATAAGATGTTGGAAGGATAGTTGGATTCCCGAAATTAGACCCTTAATCAACTTATTCTAGCTCGAAACAATATTAATATTGACTGCTTTCTCAAAGAAATGGTCACGAAGGAAGGATCATAGAACTTAGACCTCTTTCAGATTTGGCTACCAGATAAGACCATTAATTGCATTGTCAGTATTCTACCTCTCCATCTTTCTGTCGATTTAGAGTTAGTAGCTTGGGTAGGCACCTCATCAGGTTCCTTTTCTATCAAGAGTGCTTATAGGATGCTTAAGGAGGATTCGTGGTGTTCGAAGGATGAAGCTTGGAAATTGGCATGGAAATATTAGAGACCTTAAAGGGTGCGGTTCTTTATTTGGTTGGTTTTTAAGCAACGTTTGCTTACACAAGTAGAGAGGTGAAGGCGAGTTATTGTGCAAGATGACCATTTTTTAGTCTATGAGTTAGATTTGGAGGATGTTATTAATGCTATTAGATACTGTTGTCCAGCAAAAGATGTTTGGGCTCAGATAGTTCTAGCTGAGAGACACCTTTTTTTTTTCTGGGAACCTGCAAAAGTGGCTAGTGTCCAATCTGTAAAATAGTAAAAAATTTGCATTTGGGGGGGACTGGTTAACCGATTTTCTTTGGTCTAGTTACTTGGCGAATTTGGAAGAACAAAAATCTCTTTATTTTTCAAGGAGTGCCTTAGATTGTAAAAGAAATTATTAAAAGCTCATTTACTTGGACTAAGCAATATGCATCTATTCGCAAGGATAATTCCACCATGAAACAAGTTAGGAGAAATGAGTTTAAGTAAGGTGGCAATTGGGTGAGACTATGAATTGATGGTGCAGTTAAGGAAGAATCCAGATATGCTAAAGTAGGGGGTCCTGAGAGATGAGCGGGGGAAGTGGATTCTTGGTTTCAACAGGCGTTTGGGAAAATGCTCAATTGTTTATATTGAATTATGGGGTATTTTAGATGGATTGTCAATTTTGCAGGGAAAACAATGTAATAGATTCTTGATATAGACGAATAATTTGGAGGTCCTTGAAGCTATTCATGAATCTAATTCGAAGGCTTCGTGTTCGGTATTAATGAGGCGTATTCATCAACTCTTGGACATCGTAAGGAATTGGATACTAGAATAGATCCTTAGAGAAGATAACAAAAAGGCAGATCAAATGGCTAAAATAATTTTTGACAGAGGGGAAGAGTTGTAGTTGTTTGCATAAAGTCCTTTTGTTGGTTTAGTTTAATTGGTTGTAATTTTGTTTTATTAACCAAAAATGTATAATAAATGAATCTATTTATGCTCAATTCATGTCATTCTTTGTGATTGATTATTAAATTTATATCAAGTCCCTCTCGTTTTGTTCTTTGGAAAAGGAGCCTTATTTCTGTTGCCGACCAAGGTCATCCATCAATAGCTCTTCAACTCCTCTACAACCTTTTTCAATCAATTGGTCCTTAATCTTCCTCTGCTCCCTAAAATTTTGACTTTCCCCTTCAAGAAATCCCCCAAATTTTTTCTTCCGATAACCACTCGTCTAGTCCAAGCATCTCTACTGTCTCCTTCCAATGTTACACTTCACCCAAGTCGTTACAAGTGGTGGATCCGACTTCTCCCACTCTTGTGCCACTATTGTTCTAGCCTACCATTGCCTGCTCTTCTGTGTGCCACCCACATTGCTGCTCTTCCATCTAGGTCATCAATCCACTTGGATTTCAAATCAAAGATCCTAAGCAACTGTGGTTTAGATTTTCTAGTCTAGGATTTTAGTCATTTAACAGTTGGCGACTAACCCCCTTATTGTCCTTGGTTATGTTCCCATGCTGGTCAATTTTTCTAACATTAATAGGAGAAGCCAACAGAATAATACCATTGTGTCATGTGGTGTTTTTGGTGACGCTCGAGTCCTTTGATGATTCATTTTCTCTAAGTTCTCAGTGACTTATGGTCTGTAGAATTTTTATAGAAACTCGATTTTATCTAGGGTCCCATTGCATGCAATTAACTAAGAAGATCGTGATAACATCTTCTTTGTTTCCTATTTAGGTGGAGAGGCATGAGTCAAGCAATGGAATCTCTTTCCTTCTACTATAAAGTTTAGGTTTACTAGTATTTTGAGACTTTGTTTAATATGGGTCCGAGGTCCTCACCGCTTTTTCTGTTCATTGTAATTAGGTTTGTGGTTTTGTTGGCCTTTTTTTGTTTCAATTTTGATTGTACTTATTTTATGGTTGAAACCAACTTTTGATAAAAACGCGTAATTTCAAAAAAAAAAAAAAGGTAAAAGTTCTCCTAATATTTCGGTGATGCATTTCACTTATTACTTTTGCTATTTGTTAAAAATGCTTTTAGGATGTACTTTAAAGTTAATTAATGCATATTATTTATAATAATTATTATGGTAGTTGGTACTGTATTAGTACCATTCATACCATTTGATATGTTCTGTTTCGATCTTAAATTGATATCAAATAGGCTAAGTTTTGTTTGGTTAAAATTTAGGTGCATTTTAGCTATTTCGAAGTGGTTCAGTCAATATCGGCTTATATCGGTGCATACCAATTAGTGTAAAATTTTAATATTTTTAACTAACTTTTAACACATTTAAAAATTCTATAATTACATTTAAAATTAAAATAGAAGTATTAAATTAAGGGCCATTGTACAAGAAAAGGCCTATTTCCTAAATTATTTACGAAAATGGGCCACTAAAAAAATTATTTACTGTAATAGTCCAAAAACAGTCAAATGCTCCTACGTGGACACGTTTTCAGTGGAAAACGTAGAAAACACGCTGACATGGGCGCACTTTACCCTGTGTTTTCCCCTACAACGGTCACCTCTAACGGCTATTTAAAAATTTAACTGTTGGGCCCAACGGTCAGAAAAAAATTATAAACCCCACCCATTTTTTCGCACAAAATTTTTCCAAATTATAATTCTTCCAAATTTCTTTCTAAATTTCTCAAAAAAGCTCCCAAAGCTCTCTAAATTTTTAATTTTTGTCTAAATTAGTATTTTTTTATAATTTCTAATAAATTTGATAGTGTTAGCGATGATCCGACAATTAATTCATCTCGATGATAAACATATCACCGTCGACCAAATGAAAATGGTAAGAGTTAATTTCAAAATTTTAATATTATTTAATATTTTTATTTCATTTTTGTAATTTAATTAATATTTTTTATAATTTTTTTATAACAGTCACTAGATCGAGTGTTACAATGTTTTATTTGTAATATGTCTAGTCCTCCATCACTGTTGATTGAAAATTACTCAAGGGAAGCGGATTTTTAGCACAAGGCCAATATAGGCCGGGGGTGCAAGTTGGACCCGAAACTCACCAGCATGTTTGTAGAGAGGTGGAGACCCGAGACGCACATATTCTATCTTCCATGCGGGGAGTGTACCATCACTTTGGAGGACATGTAGTTATAGTTGGGGTTATCGGTGGATGAGTTTGTACTCACCAGGTCCGCTCAATCTACTGATTGGGGAGCCATATGCTACGATCTTTTGGGTGCAATTCTGAATATTATTTACAAAGGTCGTATAGATATGGGCTAGTTACGAGATACATTCCCAGAGTCGGGGGATGATTCGATTGAAGTAGAAAGAGTATGATACGTTTGGGCATACATCCTTCAGATTCTCAGAGGTTATTTGGTGCCAGACAAGTCACGAAACCTTATACATCTGAGGTGACTGCTGGAACTCATCGATTTTAAAGCAGTTGTCGAACTCAATTGGGGTATGTCGTGTTGTCGACATTATACCGGGAGATGTGTCGGCTGACGTAACCAAATAAAATCAAAATCGGAGGTTGCCTCTCACTACTACAATCATGGGTTCGATTTTGCTTCCTATTTTTATGTCCTTGAGTGAACCACCCGTATACACTCCCACTCTTAACAAGATAAAATTTATATTAGAATTTACAATTATTACATAGATTTAAAATATAATTTTATGTTAAAATTTTATTTAAATTGGTGGAACCATTCAGCGAGTTACAGGGTAATACCCACTGTTCTAGAAGATATACTGTTTCTATTAGACCAACGGTCGAAAGCGCATATAAGTATTTATTTTGTTTTGAACTATATATACATAACATAGTCGATTTCGTATTTAGTATTATGTATATAACTAATATTTTTATCACGTTCATATAGTTTCAATGAACATCATATGAGGATCTGGTAATTTGGACAGTAATTCCAGATGAATTCATACAGATACCGAACATCTGGCACGCTAAGCTCTCATTGGTCAACTACGCTACCGTCGAGATGCACTAAAAGGATAGAGTGTTACGACAATTTGGATTCCGACAACTGATTATCGTTTCGGAGTTAGCATGAGATCCGTATTACATGCCATGATTTAGGATCCAGGGCAAACCATATTTGCTCTCGAAAGAGCAGAGGCGTCGACAATTCCATGTCAAAAGGGAACGATGAGGCCCTTTAAATCCAAGGAAAAGGGCTGGCGGGGCAAGCCCATCAACAACGCCCACACAATCAACGATGCCCACACCATAGAGCAAGCAACGATGCCCACACCACAGCCTCTTCAAATTATGCCAGGTGTATATTCTAACCTTTATGTGTATTCTAACCCTTATATGTTTCATTTTTCCACTCCTATACAAGGTTGAAATGCATGGCCTAGTACATCTCATTTCCAAATGACTCCGACTCAACCGATAATATATAGGCCATTATCGTAGGAATGATTGAACGAGGCACCGTCAAGGAGCTCATCTAATTTCCAATCCTCATCGCCTTATACTATTCAAACACCTCTACTGTGGGTGATGCAAACACCTCCGTAATATTTGTTCTATGAAGGTGAGTCATCCTCCGAACACCCACAACCAAAAATTGATCCCGAACAACCACAACCTTGGTCAGAAGTTGAACTAAGAAGGAATCCAGCGCGTAATCATTAACCACCCCCACGTGGCACTGATTTCGACCGGTACATGCATTGATTTATTTTTGAATATATTTGTACAAATTGTTTTTATATTGTTTCATTTAATAAAACAAAAGTTCTTTTGAATATTTTTGTACAAATTATTTTTATATTGTTTCATTTAATAAAATAGAAGTTCTTTTGAATATGCTTGTACAAATTATTTTTTCATTGTTTCATTTTATAAATTAGGAGTTATTTCGATTTGGACTTGTTGGCATTGTATGAACCAAGTTCCTATACCACCTGCACAACTTCTATTGGTTCGTTCTTTCCCGGATATCCATATTATCACGTATTTTATTCAAGCATGGTCGACCTTTTGGTTTGCGATGTAATTCTCTATCTGGTAACAACTTAAATGGAGCAAACGATACAGACGACCACTTACGTTCATCTGGGATTGATGGGAATACGTGTCTCTACACGTTGTACATGTATTTTAACTTGTACACTTTGTCAAAATAGCTCATGGGATCCAAACAAAAATTCTGACAAGCTGCAATTACATGAGTGCATAGATAATGAAGTGCATCAAACCTCCCACAATCGAAAGTCCTATTTCTCAGGTGTACACGATATTGTCCGCTTGGAATACCTTGGTTTGGTCTGTCAAACTCCGTCACACAAAACTATTGGTTGTCGCGATCGTGACACACTGTGTGCATAGAGTTATCCGGCGCCTTAGGCTTATGATTTCTTGCACTACCTTCTGACACCATATATGGCCTCCCTATTTTGGCCTTTATAACTCGCTGTTCGCTTTAGAAACAATGCTGTCCAACGAAAGTATGTCTCTCGCACAACCGAGGTTATCGGTAAATGACGCGTTCCTTTTAAAACAGAGTTGATGCATTCAGCCAGGTTTGAGGTTATTTGACCATATCTTAGGCCGTTTTCGTATGATTGTGTCCAGTAATCGAAAGGTATATTACAGAGGTAGTTTGCGTCTTAATATTTAATTGACCACAAAATCGCCAAAATCTCATGAAGACAGCTCTTATTGATCTCGTACCCTATCAATACAAGTGGATAACAATAATTACATACCACTCTTCCATTCAGAACAAATTGAATATTACAAACCAAATAATATTGGTGGCGATTAAATACCCATCTTGGTCACTTGTCGTTGTTCAGTGGTAGACCAATATTGTCTGTAGTAGTTGGATGCAACGTGCCTTGGACAATACCAATGGTGTGTGTGATCTCAGAGACTTTTCTATCGCTCAATTGTGGCTAGTATTTCAGTGCCCCGATCCGATATAACGCAGATATCAGGTTGAGGGCAGACATGCCTCCTTAACCTAAAAAAAAGAAATCTCAGTCGTCACCTGACTCCTCAGTGTTATTGCAAACGCAATTGGAAGGATCCTCCCATCACCATCCTGTGCCACAGCTAGTAATAGTCGATAGGTATAACTACCATACATAAATGTACCGTCAATTTGTAAAAATGGATTGTAGCAATGAAATGCGTCTCGACGTTACTTAAAGCTCTAAAACATACGCTTGAACACTTGGCATTCACATAGCAAGCAGTTGTTGTAGTACGCAGGAACCGTTTTAAGGTCTGTTACGCAACTTGGGACGTACCTCTCAGCACTTGACACCACTACCACACCTTATTCTGTGAAGCGTCCTACCCACTATGCATATTCTCTAATGCCTTCTGCTTAGCTATCCAAACATTGTGATAAGAAGATGTGTACTTGAATTGGCTACGGATTTGGCAATTAAGACTGATATAATAGTCCTAGAATCCACTTTCACCATCGATAGTATTAAGCCCGCTATCATCTCTGAATCCAGCTTTGGATGATCTTGTGAAATACCTATCAACCCATGAGTACGTTAAATAATGCAACATTAAATAATAACATTAATATTCAAAAACCCTAAACAACTAGTGATACTGTACTGACAACACACGTATGTAAACCTTTAAACTTTTTTATCTCTTACAACCCTGTCTTCTTATTAACCGAAGCCATGATTTTCTATGAAGTCTCGCACTGCACACTTGGCCTTGAACTTCTCAGATTTGGATTTAACCACGTGGTAGTTAACCCCATTCATGATGCTATATTACTTCAATGCACCGAGAAAACCATTCTTACTGAAAAACTCCTTACCAATTTTTAATTCACCCGAATCCAACGACGAATTTGTATGGCCACGCCTCATGTGTGGTAGATCTGGAAACTCCAATGTCTCATCTGTCAATAGATTGACATTATGCATGTAGGTTGGAGGTGAGTACGCTGTGAATCGCGGATCTTCTTCTTCTTCATCTGAACCCCCTTCACCGTCTTCAGGTTCAGTTGGAACAGGCTCCGGTTCAGAAAATAATGCAACTTCTGCACCATCGGGATCGGGCTCTCAGGTTGGATCCACATCGGACTCATCATCTGACCCACCAACATCTACAATGTAGGAGGTCCCCCCACCAGTGGACGTTATAGGGAGTACATCATCCCTTATTGTGTATGTTTCATAACGTCCCCAAATAGATGCAGATTGCTAACCACTAGAAGTTGATGCCATTTTCCAGTAAGTATTTCCAGCATTGAAAATCTACTCACCGATGTGTATTTCTCATCTATTAACGGAGTGTCTTGTAGGGGTCGTGTATTCCGTCTTGCCACAACAAATGGACGGTTCCGTGTTTTGCCTCCCACTAATGGAGTGTCGGGCAGGAGTCATGTATTCCTCTTAAACAGTAGTAGATGTTGAAGTCGCAAGTGCTTCATTTAGCATTGAAAATTCCACATATAACTCAAGATAAGGTGATCCACTAACAAGGTGAGTCTGTACCATCGCCTCCAAGCCACAAACACCTTTGATATCAAATGATTCATATGTCACGAGATCAACTGGAGAACAAAATCGATACTTAATAGATGAAACTCTCATTGGTGTCATTCCGAAAATTTTGTGCCTAATTCTTTTACGAAATTCTACCAATTCTATGTTCTGGTTAAAAACCAGTCGCGTTGTGTTCTCCTATAAAAAACAACGCTGTTCTCAGTGTTACGGACCTCATCGTTGTAGTAAATAACATCACTAATACATTTACTCATTTTCAACCAAATTATTTGTCGAAAGAAATTCAAAATAAAAAATATTATGCAAAAATATAATGATTTGTATAAATATTAATACGATAAACCAATTATACCTTTCAACTTCTTCAATTTTTCTTGCTGTAACTTATGCAACAAGAGAATGAAATTTAGCTCATTTATAGCCTAAGGGATAGTGGGATACATTGTCACCAGCACTACTGAAAAGAGCGTCCAGCTAGGAGCTTTTTAAGTACTTTTGCTGACAGTGCATCCTGCTTGAAGCGTTTTTCAACCCCAATTATCAGATTTCCTGTGAATCCCAGGATATTTTTTCAGAACTATCTTCTCAAAATTATTTTTTCAGAATCAACAATACAAAAAGAGCGTCCAGTTGAGAGCTTTTTCAATACTTTTGTTGACTGTGCATCCTGCTTAAAGAGTTTTTCAACCCCAACTATCAGATTTCCCAGGATTCCCGGGATATTTTTTCAGAACCATCTTCTCAAAATTATTTTTTCAGAATCAACAATACAAAAAAAGTTCAAGTGGGAGGTTTTTCTGTACTTTTGCTGACAGTGCATCCTGCTTGAAGCGTTTTTCAACCCCAACTATCAGATTTCTTGGGAATCCCGAGATATTTTTTCAAAATCATCTTTTAAAAATTATTTTTCAGAATCAACAGTACAAAAAAAAGTCCAACTGAAAGCTTTTTCTGTACAATTACTGACTGTACAAAAAAAAAAACAAAATTCATCTCGCCAAAATAATTTTTTTAGAACACATCATGTCAATTTACTTTTTTATATCCCATCTTGTCAAAATTTCCGAAACAATACTTACCAATTTAAAAAAAGTAAACCCTAAAACAATAGACCATAAACCCTAATTTATTTTTTCAAAAACCTTAACCTTAAGCCCTAATATGCAAATAACCCAAAAACCCTAATCAAACACGGGGTAAAGCGCGCCCACGTCAGCGCGCTTTTGTTGACATGGGATAAAGCGCTCCCACATCTACGCGCTTGTGCTGACACGAGGTGAAACGCGTCCCAGTCAACGCGCTTTTCTACGTTTTCCCTTGAAAACGCGTCCACGCCGAAGCGATTTAATGTTTTCGGACCATTCCAGTAAATAATTTTTTTAGTGGCCCATTTCCGTAAATCATTTAGGAAATTGGCCTTTTCTTGTACAATGACCTTAAATTAAGTTATTAAACCTAATTAATAATTTTAAATTTTATATATGCATGTAAATAAATTCATATGGATGTAATTAAAATATATTTGCATCTGTATATAATATATAATTTATTAAAAATTAAATCTTAAACTATATGTGAGAAAATATTTAAATGCATGTATAATATATCAAAACACACTAATACTCGTACATACGCTGATTAATACGGCACATACCAAGATTGAATGTGTTGAGAGTCGGACCGAAGTCAAATCCTCAACAATATCAATTTTTTATTTAATTATTTAAGTAATTTAAAAATTATAGTAAATTTCATAATTAAATTTAAAATTAAGTAATAATAATTTCTGAGTTTTAAACAAATTATGGTCTAACTGAACCTTACATTTTCCCCTGTGCGTGTTTTGGAGGTCTATAGAAAATCAAAGTGTTTGTGGTAGACTAACTTGGTAATAGAATTCGGCCATTTCCATTTCATCTCACCCTATATGCAGTATGAACAATTATTATGAAATAAAGGCTATTTTACTTATCCATCCTTTCTATCTCTTAATTAACTCCACAATCTAATCTCATACTTCCTAATTTTACAAACCATATGACTAAAATGCCAAAGAGAATATAAAAATTACATATATTAGTACATTAAAATTTATAAATATACTAAATAAATATTAAGTGTAATGATAACATTATTGAAAAAAAGTAGTTACGGGGGCAATTTACAGAGAAAAGCCCTTTTTTTTCAAAAATTATTGAGATGGGCCCATTATTTAATTATTTACTGAAATGGTCCATTTTTCGGGAAATCGCGTCCACGTAAGCACGATGTCGTAGTGCAGCGTCGGAAATCATAACCACGTCGGTAAGTTGAGTTCTTGACATGGCAACAAATCGCGCCCTTTAGGACGCGATTTGTTGCCATGTCACAACTCAACGACGTAACAACTTCTGATTTAGGCTCACGCACCCCCCAACGGTAAAAAAAAACTATAAATACCCCCACCCCTTTTTTATTTTTTCACAAACTAATCCTCTCTCATATTTCCTCTCAATTTCCTTCCAAAATTCTCTCAATTTCCTTCCAAAATTCTCTCAAATCCATATTTAATTTCAATTTCCTCTCAATTTCCTTTGTTAAAATAATTTTAAAATTTTTTTATATTTTTATAAATCGTAAAAATTTCTACGATTTCATCAATGGCCGGATCATTGACTAGTCTTGATAAACATCACATATCGGTGGAACAAATGAAAATGGTAAGTGTTAAATTTAATTTTTAAATATTATTTAAGAATTTTTTATTTATACATTTTTAGATAATTATTAATTTATTATTTGTTATAAAAGTCTATAGATCGGGTATTGGAATGCAAGATCTGGAATATGCATGCTCCTCCATCACCGTTGGTAGAGAACTACCTGCAGGAAGCGGGTTTTTGGCACGTGGCGACGGTAAGCCGGGGATGCAAGTTGTACCTGAAACTAATCAGTGCGTTGATCGAGAGGTGGAGACCAAGACGCACACATTCCATCTTCCATGTGGAGAGTGCACTGTCACTCTATAAGATGTCAGTCTGCAATTGGGATTGCCGGTGGACGGGTACCCAGTCACCGGGTCTGCCCAATCTAGCGATTGGGAGGCGGTGTGCTACGAGCTTTTGGGCGCTATTCCGGAGAAAATTGAGGAAGGTAAGGTCGAGATGGGCTGGTTACGTGACACATTCCCTGATCCGAATGAAGATTCAACCGAAATTGAAAGAATCTGATATGCTCGGGTATACATTCTTCAATTAATTGGAGATTATCTGATGCCCGACACGTCACGGAGCCGCGTACATCTAAGATGGCTGCTAAAACTCTTTGATTTTAGAGCAGCCGATGAATTTAGTTGGGGGTTTGTCGTCTTGGTAACGTTATATCGGGAGATGTGCGGGGCGACACGACCGAGGAGAGCAAAAATCGGAGGTTGCCTGTCACTACTACAATCATGGGCACGATTTCGCTTTTCATTTCTACGTCCTCGAGTGGACCACCCATATACATTCCCACTCATAACGAGGTAAATTTTATATTAGATTTTACAATTATTATGTAGATTTTTAAAAATAAAAGTATGCTAAAAATTTATTTAATTAGGTGGAACCATCCAGAAAGTCATGCTGGATTACCGTCCTCTCTTGAAGATATACAACTTCTATTGGACCAACGGTCGGAAGCACAAGTAAGTATTATTGCAAATAGATATTTCCATACATTCACTAGTCGATTGATATTTAGTATTTAGTATTATGTATATAACTAATATTTCTATCATGTTCATATAGTTTCAATGGACACCATACGAGGATCCGAAAATTCGGGCAGTAATCCCGGAAGAGTTTTTACAAAATCCGAACTCTTGGCACGTGAAAGTCGTGTTGATCAACTACGCAATCGTGGAGCCGCACCAGATAGACAGAGTGCTACGACAGTTTGGATGTAGACAACCGATTCTCATGGACCTTGAGGTGTTTGACGATCACTACAAAATCGACCTTCGGCTATTGAATACGGATTGGACTAGATACTGGTCCGAGTACATGGAAATTGGGGAAAATCGGCATGAATCTATACCTACTCAGGAACCAATCATCGTTCCGGAGTTAGCGTGCGTTCCAGAATACATGCCATGGTTTAGGATCCATGGCAAGTCGTATTTACTGACGCCAGAGGAGAGGCAGCGGCAAATACGTGTCGAAAGGGAAAGGCGTGGGCCTCTAAATCCAAGACGACAAGACGAAAAAGGCAGCCCCTCAACGAGGCCTAGACATTCACCCGGCTCATCATCAGCGGCCATGCAATCACCAGGCCCAACAAGAGCACCGACACAGTCACCCGACGCAACAGTTCAACCGATGATACCCACGCAACCGCCTTTTCAGATGATGCCATGTGCGTTTCCTAGCCCTTATATGTATCCTAACCCTTATATATATCCTTTTTCGAGTCCTATGGCAGGTTGGAGCCAAATGCCCAGTTCAGCTCCATTTCCTGTTATGCCAAGTGGACCGCTGATGTATAGGCCAGCGGCGCACGAGGGATCGCAAGAAGGGCCGTTGGGGAGCTTTCCTGTTTACCAATCCCCAGCAACGTATGGGTTTCAAACATCGTCGCCCTTCGTGATGGAAACACCTCCACATACACTATTCTTTGAAGGTGGATCATCGTCTCAAGTCCGACAACCAGATGCCGTACCGAAAGAACCAGAGTCCCCGCCGGAGGAACAACAACCGCCGCCGGAAGCTAGAGAAAGGAGAAATCCAGCGCGTAACCATCGACGGCCGCCATGTGGCACTGAATCCCCCGGGCATAGACATTGATTGCTGTATTTAAAATTATTTGTACAAATATTTTGAGTATTTTGAAGTTTATTTGATGTAATAAAATAGAAGTTTATTTGATGTAATAAAAATAGTATTTTTTTGAGTTATTTTGATATTATTTGATGTAATAAAATAGAAGTTTATTTGATGTAATAAAATAAAATTTTTTGAATATTTTGAATATTTTGATATTATTTGAGAATTCTACTAACCTAATTAAATTGAAAAGAAAACCTAACCTAATTAAATTGAAAACCCTAACCTAATTAAATTAAAAACCTAACCTAATTAAAAGAAAACTCTAACCTAATTAAATTGAAAAGAAAACCTAACCTAATTAAATTGAAAACCTAACCTAATTAAATTAAAACCGTAACCTAATTAAATTGAAAACCCTAACCTAATTAAATTGAAAACTCTAACCTAATTAAATTGAAAACCCTAACCTAATTAAATTGAAAAGAAAACCTAACCTAATTAAATTGAAAACCCTAACCTAATTAAATTGAAAAGAAAACCTAACCTAATTAAATTGAAAAACCTAACCTAATTAAATTAAAAACCTAACCTAATTAAATTGAAAAGAAAACTATAACCTAATTAAATTGAAAACCTAACCTAATTAAATTGAAAAGAAAACCTAACCTAATTAAATTGAAAACACTAACCTAATTAAATTAAAACCCCAACCTAATTAAACCCTAAACTCTAACCTAATTAAATTGAAAACACTAACCTAATTAAATTGAAAACCCTAACCTAATTAAATTAAAAACCCTAACCTAATTAAACCTAAACCCTAACCTAATTAAATTGAAAACCCTAACCTAATTAAATTGAAAAACCTAACCTAAACCCTTAAAACCCTAACCCTTAATATTCACATAATGTTAGATTTGGAAAAATGTTTTTCTGGTACTAACAATTAATAATTTTATATAATTTGATAATTTTACTAACAATTAATACAATTTATCGGATAATAATTTTACATTCACATAATGTTAGATTTGGAAAAATGTTTTCACTGGTACTAACAAATAATAATTTTATATAAATTGAAATTTTTACTAACCATTAATACAATTTATCAATTCATAATTTCACAAACTTAATTTTTTTACAATTACATTCAACTATTGCGATTAGGGCATGATCGACTTGTATGGCTCGGATTCCTACACCATCCGCACAACTTCGTTTGACCGGTCATTTCTGGATATCCATATTATTACGTATTCTAGTCGAGCAAGGTCGACCCTTTGGTTTGCGATGTAATTCTCTATCCGGTAACAGCTTAAAAGGAGCAAGAGATACGAGCGGCCACTTACGTTCATCTGGGACCGATGGGAAAACATGTCTCCAGACTTTGTACATGTTTTCTAATTTGTACACTTCGTCACATAACTCATCGGATCCAGACGGAGATCCTGACAAGCTGCAATAACATGAGCGCATGGATAACGAAGTGCATCAAACATCCCACAGTCACAAGTCGTATTTCGCAAGTGTACACGATATTGCCCGCCAACAACACCTTGGTGCGGTCTATCAAACTCTGTCACGAGAAACCATAAATTGTCTCGATCGTGACACACTGTGTACATGGTGTTTGCCCTCGCCTTGGCCTTGTTAATTTCTTGAACTACCTTACTGCACCATACATGGCCTCCCTGCATCTGGCCTGCATAACTTACTGCTCACTTTGAAAATAGCGCCGCCAAACAAAAATATGTCTCTCGCACAACCGATGTTATCGGTAGATGGCGCGTTCCTTTAAGAACAGAATTTATGCATTCAGCCAGGTTCGACGTCATATAGCCATATCGTAGGCCACCGTCATATACTTGTGCCCACTGTTCGAAACGTATGTTACAAAGGTAGTCTGCCCCTTCTGCGTTAATTGAACGTAAAATTGCCAACATCTCGTGAAAACGATCTTTATTTATTTCATACCCTGCCAATATAAGATCATAGCGAATAATTTATACCACTTCTACCAATAAAACTAATTCAAATTGACAAACAAAATAACACAGATATAGACTAAATACCCATGTTGGTCACTTGTCGTCGTTCGCTCTTAGATGGATATTGCCTGTAGTAATTCGAAGCAATGTGTCTTAGGCAATATCTATGGTGTATGCGCTGCCATAAGCCTCCCTGTCGATCAAATGTAGCTAGTATACCGGCGCCCCAATCTAAAATAAGACATATATCAGGTTGGGGGCACACATGCCTCCTTAACCTAGAGAGAAAGAAATCCCAGTCATCAGACGACTTCCCCAGTGTTATTGCAAATGAAATTGGAAGAATTCTCCCACCGCCATCCTGTGCCACTGCAAGCAATAGCCGATGAGTATACCTCCCGAACATAAATGTACCGCCAATTTGTACCAACGGCTTGCAGTATGGAAATGTGTCTCAGCATTGCTTAAAGGTCCAAAACAGTCATTTGAACACTTGGCATCCACGTAGCAATCGGTCGTTGTAGTACGCATGTTCTGTTTCAAGGTCTGTGATGGCACTTGGGACGTATCTCTCTAGCACCTGACACCACTACCATATTTCATTATATAAGGCGTCCCACCCACTATGCATATTCTCCAACGCCTTTTGCTTAGCTATCCAAGCCTTGCGGTAAGAGGGCGTGTACCACATCTAGCTACGGATATTGGCAATTAACACCGGCACTGAAGTCCTGGGATCTGCTTTTACCGTGGGCAGTATCAAGCTAGCTACCATAGCTGAATCCATCTTGGGATGATCTTGTGAAACACCTATAAACCGAGTACATTAAATAATGCAACATTGCATAATAAAAGTATTATTCAGAAACTGTCAATACTATACCTGCAGCGCATGTATGTGGACCTTTGTACTTTTTAATCTCCCACAACCCTGTCCTTTTCCTTAACGAGGCGTAAATTTTCCATGAAAATGTGTCATCTTGGACCGCACACTTCGCCTCAAACTTATCAGATTTGGATTTAACGACATGGTAGTTAATGCCGTTTTTGATGCTATGTTGTTTCAAAGCACCAATAAAACTATCCTTGTTGGTAAACTGATTACCAACTTCAAATTCACCGGAATCTACCCCCGAACTTGTACGATCACGCAACCGGTGTGGTAGATCTGGAAACTCTAACGCATCATCTGTAGACAGATCGACATTATGCATGTGGGCTGGAGGTAAGTATGCTCTGAATCGTGGATTTTCTTCTTCATCTGAACTCCTTCCAGCATCTTTAGGTTCTATTGGAATAGGTTCCGGTTCAGAAAATAAGCCAACTTCTGCACCATCTGGCCCGAGCTCTCGAGGTGGATCCACATTGGAGTCATCTTCTAACCCACAATCATCTGCGGCGTACGAGGTCCCCTCACCGGTTGACGTCGTAGGGAGTACGTCATCCCTTCTTCTGGGCATTTGATAATGTCCCCAATTGGATGTAGATTGCCACCTACTAGAACTTGATGCCGTTCCCCAATACGTATTTCCAGCATCAAACTTCGAGCCACCAACATACATGTCCCATCCACCGATAGAGTGTCTTGCGGGGGATGTGCATTCGACACCGCTACCGAACATGGGCTGTTTTGTATTTTGTAACCCGCTAACCGAGTGTCGGCCAGGGGTCGTGTATACATCTCGAACACCGGTCGCAAGTACATCAGTTGGCGATGTAAATTGTACATATAACTCAATATAAGGTGCTCCACTAGCAAGATGAGTCTGCACCATTGCCTCCAAGCTACGAGCACCTTTTATGTCGAACGAGTCATATGTCACCGGATCAACAGAAGAACAAAATCGATACGTGATAGACAAAACTTTCATTGGCGTCGTTCTGAAAATTTTACGCCTAATTCTTTTATGAAGTTCTGTCAAATCTATGTTCTGGTTAAAAACCAATCGCACCATATTCTCCGACAAAAAAACAACACCATTCTCGGTGTGGCAAACCTCACCATCGTAGTAAATAACAGCACTAATACGTTCACTCATATTTGAAACTCTAACCTTCTTAGGCTCTCTAAATTGTTTCTGCTGTGACTTATGCATTCTGAGAACATTTTCTGCCTAATTTATAGCCTCAGCCCAAACATGCTACTGTAGCAAAAGCGCGTCCACGAGGGCACGATTTTCACAAATTCTTCTCAAATAGCATCTTGCTAGAAGCAATTTTCTACTATTTGCTCAGAAACGTCAAAAAAAAATTATTTCATCCATGACCTACTGTAGCAAAAGCGCGACCACGAGGGCGTGATTTTACAAATTATTCTCAAATAGCATCCTGCTAGAAGCGATTTTATACTATTTGCTCAGAAACGTCAAAAAAAATTATTTCATCCATGACCTACTGTAGCAAAAACGCGTCCACGAAGGCGCGATTTCACAAATTCTTCTCAAATAGCATCTTGCTAGAAGCGATTTTATACTATTTGAGCAGAAACGTCAACTCAAAATTATTTCTTCCCGGACCTAAAAACCCTAAAAAGCCTGAACCCTAATCCCTAAAAGCCGAAAAAACCTAACGTGGGAAAAACGGTAAAATCGCGCCCCCCGGAACGCGCTACGTGGCGTCAGGAAATCGCGGCCACGTCAGCGCGAGTTGCTGACATGGCAGCAACTCTCGCTGATTTGGCTGCGATTTCCTGACGCGTACTCTGACATCGCGCTGACGTGGACGCGATTTCTCGAAAAATGGACCATTCCGGTAAATAATTAAATAATAGGCCCATTTCGGTAATTTTTGAAAAAAAAGAACTTTTTTTGATAAAATGCCCTAGTTACAGATTAATTTTTATAAATTATGTTTTTAAAATGATAAATTATTATAAATGCTAAAACAACCCCAACATAAATATTGTATTTCTGTTTGTCGGCCTATGTTTGGCCAAGTTTTTGTTGGTTGTGGCATGCATTTTTAGTTAGACAAAGTCAACCACATCGTCACCCTGGTTGTACTTTTCATTGTGGTCATTTAAATTCCGTGTATATTCGTTAAAAATGAAATTTTCTCCATACTTTTTTTTTTTTGTTTGTTTCCACTGAAAATTGCCGACATAACCAAAAAAAGGGTTTTTTTATAAGTTGCAAGTATATTACGTGCTAATTTTATAGGTTTTATATAGTCTACAAAATGATTTATAATACAAAACCAAAAAAGAAAAAAGAAAAAAGAAATAATAAATAATAAATAAAAATAGAAATGAATCCGTATTTAGTTATTGGATTTGGTTAATGGCATTTGATTAAAGAAAGTAAAGTTGAATAACATGGACAATTACAACAATCCTTGATTATTTTAATTGAATCATTTAAGTAATAAAAAAACATAGAAGGTATCCAGCCGGAATGTATTGTTAAGTGGCAAAAAATATGTAGGCTAATAATAAAATAAGATGAAATATGAAATCAACAGTAGGTAAGATGAATGAGGCTAATTTCCCCCTTCATTATCTCAACACCAAACTCATTAATGTTAATGAACCCATCAATCATGCATATAATAAAAACCATTACGTGATGCCTCTAAATTATTTTATAAAGCAAATGTTTTGAATTAATGTTCGTCTCTAATTAGACTTTGTCTAGTTTGAATAATCAGTCTGATCTTATACGGGTCTGGGTCTTTTTTTTTTTTTTTAAATCGGGTTAATATATTAATTTATAGTAAAATAAGATTTTCCTTTGTTATAGTGCTGAAATTGATACGAGTCTGGTTTTAGCTCAAAACTATATTGAGTTTTTAACTTTTTACAAAGCTCATTTGATAAGCCTAAAGCATCATGTAACTTGAGGCTCAACTTTGGATGAGATCTAGACATCCTTGGAGTAGAGAGTGATTATCAAGATTTTAAATATTAATTTTAAGAAAATCAAGATTTAATTTTTGGAAATTTTGGTTCAAAAAACATATTTATTGAATTAGAAGTTGCTTGGGTGATCATCTACAAGTTTAATAGAGTTAGAAGGCAAAAAACAAAACGAGTTCAAACAATCCATATTAACCTCCTTGAAGTTTCGGTCCAGTTTGAGACCCTTCAACATTACTTAACTTAGTTTATTTTTAGAACAGATTATTTCGGCATAATTTGTTATTGGCCCATTGTGAACAATTATATTAAAGTTAATTTGCTTATTTACTTAGTTAAAATTCGCTCCATGTCCACACTAAGTAGGCTGGCTGAATTTCCCCTATTAGGTGAGTTTGTACACTTAGTTCTTTTTTTTCTTTATTGAGTATTAAATGGGCAAGCAATCCTACTCCAATTAAGGTTAGTTTAGATCGGGCGATGTGTTTATCTTCAATGAGGTTTAAAACAGTGATGGTGGTGAGATTAGTTATTATAGCGATAAGATTAGATATTGTAGCAGTGAAATTAGAAACAACGGTGGTGTGTGTTTGGATTCAAATGCAGTTATAGCAGTAAGAAGAGAATAGAAAATAACTATTAAGAAAATTAGATTAAAAACACTAAAATATGTATTTAAATATAATAGATAACTAAATTTTATTAAAATTATATTTACATTGATTAATAAAAATATAATTTTAAAATATATGTTGAATAATAATTAAAATATATTAAATATGTATTAAGTATATATATAGAAATTATATTTATGTTAAACAATAATCATTAAAACTTATTAAATAATATTTATATTTGGAAAAAAAATCATATTTATTTTAAATAATAATCATTAAAAGTTATTAGCATTATTTTTGTGTTAAAATAAATATTAAAAACGTTAAGAAATTATTAATTAAAAACAAATGAAAATGAAATGGGTTAAGTGGACTTTTTCACTTTCATTGGGGTTTCAATTTTCTCACTGTAGCATCTCTCTCTAGTAGAATTTGGGGCTCCAGTGCAATTAGAATTTCAACTAGAGTGTTATCCAAATACATCTCTAGTGGAAGCCAAACTGAGCCATGCTTTAGTTAGAGTAAATTTTGGCTTGGAATCTAAACGCACTGAAGGATCAGTTGCATCCAAAAGGGGCCTAAGACTCTTTGTGGATGCCGTCCATAGGCTTTTAGTTTCATTTAGAGTATTTTCTTTGCAAGATTCTTCTCTAGTGAATTTTAGATGGTACTTTCAACTAAATGTTGGGATCTAGTGCTCTTAGTGTAGTTTTTCGTCACATATATACTTATAATTTTTCAAAAAGATTGGTTTAATAAAATTTTATCATTTACATTCTTATCTTTTGTATGTATGTCCTCAAATGGTTTTTGCATGCAAAGCAAATTGTATAAGCAAATATTGACTCACTAATTACCTTACGTTTAACAAATATTAAGTTCATTATGTGATCGGATCATAATGCAAAAAGACAACTTATACTAGTAAGTAATCTAAATAGTTCGTAGTTTGATGAATCGAAATTGAACAAATTGATTCAAGGACCATTATGTTGTTTATCAAGTCCAATTAAGGAGATACCTTGTCTTGGGCATTGGAGTGGATGACTCCCAAAAGATAGATATAGGTGTTATTGTCTGGACTGACAATACATCAGACATGACTCAAGTTGAATTTATCCTAAATTTGTTTATGAATTTCTTTGCTTGAGATGTTCATAGTGTGGCTTACCTCATTCTTGAGTAACTAATTGACTATGCATGCCTGACTCGTATACTTTGATGTATTTCAAGCCTGAGTTTAATTGGTAATAGAGCTGAAAGTTGGAACTTTAGGTATATCGCTTATGCATGGCCAAACTTCATTTACAATAGTGAAATTCATAGCCTAATAAAGGGTAAATGGTATCCTCCCATTGACATTACATGGTTGATGAAAACGTAATAAGGCCACGGTTCATTTGTCATAAGATAAATGATTTAATTACTATGTATTAATAATTGATATTTTTTTTTCATATCAGAAGATGTAACGGGAACCATGAAGAGAAAATAGGATTATATTGGGAGAACGAATTTTATCCCAAAGAGATTAAGGATACATTATGAGCGTAACGCACTTATGACAAGGTCATTGAACGAGCACTTAATAAATAGCTTTCATAATGGTATATAATAAGGAGCACTTAATAAATAGCTTTCATAATGGTATATAATAAGGATTTTATGTAACCTTAAAATTTTAGTGGAACCCAAAAAAGTGTGACTAACCCATAACCCAAACTGGACAGGGATAAGATAACGAATGGCGAGCCGCTTTGGGTGGCGACCAACATGCAATGGAATGTTCGAATCCACCGAAAATGTCGAATTGTATGTGGTCAGTAGGCATAAGGCGCATGAATAACTGGAGCTTTATGCCTCTGTTGCACAACTAGGCATGTAGGAGCGCCTGAGCATCGTGCCCTAGCGTGACATGTGTATGTGTGAAGTAGGCTAGGCATTGCACCAAGCCTAGCAGTCGAATAGGAAAGGGGCTTTAGCATTGCAACCCAGCCAATTGACATCTTTTGCATAAAGACTAAGGCACGAGAGGCATTTGGGCATCGCACAAAGCTACATACATGAAAAACACGCAAGGCTAAGAGTCCATCATCATTTGGTACAAGTCCAGCAAGGCTGCAACCTTTACATCTTCAAGTCCTAAGTGTTAACATTGGGAAATATTGAGATTGAGGGAATCTTCGGATGATATTATACAATCGAGAGAATCAACGCACTTGGATAATTGGAAAATTCATATCCATCTTGAAAGTCTTTGAGCTCTGCTAACAACTCAGCTACAAGATCACCAATTCACTGTGTCCAAGCACCATCATTTTGACAACTTCATGATCATTAAGATCCACTGCATCATACTTAGCACCTCTTCTACATCACCTCACCAATCTATACTTCAAATTGGATATTCTCTTAGTATCTCCAACATGGATTTTCCCAAGAATCCTCGTTTTCATCTCCTCCAAAGTGATCATTCCTAAATGTCATGTTAAAGGGAAATTCCAATTGAAATATAACACCTATTTCAGTCAAAATAATTGACCCATTCAAATGAATTAGGTGTATAAATCGATTTGTCATCTTATCAATTTAGGCTATAAAATATTAAATTACTAATATTTAACAAAAACAATCACAATCGAATTGAGTCAAGCTAAATTCTGACGGGGCAGTAACAATAGGGAACTTTTGGGTGGCGGTAGGCAACGTGATTGATGACATGTTTGATAATGGATTAGTCATTGTTATCAACATGTGGGGGTTGCTACTATTATAGAGGCGGAGTTGTGGGCGATTTTTCATGGTTTGTCGATAGCTTGAGATCGATGTTTTAAGAAGGTTATTGTTGAGTGTGATATCCTTTTGGTAATTCAACTATTGAACGATGGCATGGTGGATTTTAGCTTGCTAGCATTGGTTCAGAACAAAACTGAGCTACAGTGCCGAGAAAGGAAGGTTCGAGTGTCTAATACTTATTGAGAGGTTAATCAAGTAGTTGACTAGATGATTCAACGGGACTTGCCATGGGATTTGCTAATTCAAGTTACTATGTACAAGAACAATGTTTAATTTGTTGGAATAAATATTCTTTAATAACAAAGGAATAACATGTAACATTTTTTTTTATATTCTTTGATGTTTGTTTTATAATTTATGTTTGGGGTTATCACTTTTAATAATGTCATCTCCAATGTTCAAATATAAATCCTCTCTTTGAGGGTACAATATGTCTTATTATTACATCTAATCACTTGTTGGTGAAATAATATATAACATATTCAACCATTGGTAGCAACAATAACAATATAATATTGGTTAAAAGCAGTTGCAAATTTTCTTTTTTAAGTTTACTAACATATAAAAGTTGATTTTTATATTAAAATAAGTAAAAACCTTACGGACTAAAGTAATGGTGAATTTTGATGAGCGTGTGCTACCTCGACATAAGTAACTTTGAAAAAAATAAATATTTTGAGAAATCTATTAATACTACTAGAGAAATTATTTTTAATTTTACAGTAATTGAATAAAAAAAAGTCTCAGTTTGAGATGTCGTCAATTTCCCCTCCCCTTCAGCAAGTGAGGAGCACGACGATGTTTTGAAATAAGGATGGTGATGGCTCTGAAATAGGAATGGAGCAACAAGACACACACCAAGGACATTGTAGTTAGTTTATCCGTCACTACCTCAACTACAAGTTCAACATCATCTACCCTAACGGCATATCATCATAATTATATGGCTAGCTTCTATGCCCATTTTATGGGTCCATGGTGGGCATACTCCATCCAATTAAAACAAGCAGCTTCTCTTTGGCCCATATACGTTTTGTGTAAAGTACAAGTTTAGAATTAATTTTAAATTAACGAAAATATTATTTATTTTTAATTATATTACTAAATTGATATTTAAAAATAATTTTAATATTTAATTTAGAATTATTAGTTAAAAATTTAACCTAAAATAAAATTTAGGATAATTATAATTTAATAAAGTGATAATTACATATTTAAAAATAATTATAATTTAATATACAAATAATAACTAAAATTTTAATATAAAAATATATTTTTAATTTTAAAATAAATTTATTACTTAAATAGAACTTTAAGCATAAAATACAAGTAAAAATTATGATATATATAATTTAATTTACAATTATTAGTTAAAATAATTATAATTTAATTTTGACCTTATTATAAAAAATTGATGTAAAAATTGATAGTAAAAAATTCAGCTAATTTTATTCTTAAAAAAGTTGTGCTAATTTAGTTGATGTGAAATAGAGTTATTATATGTATAGAACTCTAAGCATCTTATTCATTTCTTAATTAATATTATAGTTATATATTAAAATTTATATTTAATTTTACAAGTAACATTCATTTAGTTAGGTATATTCAAGTAAGTAGCATATAAGAAAAGTTACTAGTAAAAAGAAGTTTGTTAGCATTAATAAGTTAGAATTATATAAAAAAATGAAACATCGAGTAATGGTTATTTGAAAATTCAATATCCAATCATATTTAAACAAGAATGACGCCTGAAAGAGATTGAAGAGATTATATTAATTGATTATGAGATAATTTAATATTAAGATTTTTTTTAAAAATTGTTAGTTGTTTATAGTAAGCGAACCAAGCATTCTTAAAATGGTTATTTGCGGGTTTGCTTTGAAACAAAGTCAAATTTCAAAAATTATTTTTTAATCATTATTACTAAATATGTTTATTAATTTAGTAAAAATATCTTTCGTATTTTTTTTGGTGGAAAATAAATACAACTCAAATAATCAACATTAACATGAAGTCATTTGGATAGGATCTTCCATTAAACGTAAACCAATTCTTCTATCTCGTAATGCCTTAATGATATTGTCTGCGCACTTATTATCTTCCTGGAGATATGTTGTTTAGTCCATTGTCTTAAGAGCTTCAATAATGCATGTATTCTTCTTATCAAAACAGAATTGGAGACTCTGCTAATTCCTTCTTGAATGATGTTGACAGCTTTAATATGCCTATCTAAATTAAGACTCTATCAATTCCCCAATCTAGCACAAGTTTCAACCCATCAAAAATACCCCAAAGCTCAGAATCCAAAACTGTACAGTTGCCCAAGTATCTGCTAAAGCCAATAATCTACCCTCCATTTCGATCTTGCAGAAGTCCTCCAGCTACAGCGAACGCGTCTTCTGATCTGACCGAGCCATCTGTATTCAGACAAACCCAACTATTTGGAACGGTAGAGTCGATATTCGGTCCTGAAGATTTGTGAAAGCGAGAATTTAAAACCGAAGCATATTGCTTTGCCCAATTTAAAAAAGCTTTTATAATTGCGTCATGACTCCAAGACAATCTTTGAAAGATGAAAATGAAAATGTTGCGATTCTTCCAAAAACGCTAGATTAGAATTCCGAACAGCCCGTGCCAATTGATCCCTCCTAGAATAGTCGATTGTTGGTTACGGAGATTAAACTCTATCCATAAAAAGAAGGATGTTTACCTGTTGGGATTAACTGATTCCAGATACCTCTAGCTTCAGTACAATCTTGAAGAACATGTAACACATCTTCTTAACCATGACAACAAATTCCACAAGTACTACCCAAACCTATTCCTCTTCTTGTTCTCTCCACATTAGTAAGTAACCTCTCTTTCAAAGCAAGCCATATAAAAAATCTCACTCTTTGAGGTCCTTGGAATTTCCACGAAATCTGCCAAACTACTTCATTCGAATTCCAATCCCCTTCTTGAAGCTTCTTATAAGCACTTTTAATGGAAAACGAACTAGACATTTATTTTAATAGTTTATGTATTAAATCAATGTTTAATTGATCTTTGTTTGGTAAAATTAGGGGTGAGCATTCGATCGAATCGAAAATTTTCGAGTTAATCAAGTTTTCGAATATCATTTTATCATCCTAACTTTATTTGAAGTTTTCTCGAATCGAGTCGAGTGAGATGGAATTCGAATCGAATCGAATCGAATATATTTGTTCGAGTTAAATTTTAAAAAATAATTTTGGGTCCTTGTAACCATTGTCACCCATCGCAATAAAATTTGACCACCTTAATCAAATTTTTTATTAACTTTCATCACCTCATAATTTATTTATTATTTTTTATATCTTGGTTAGTTTCTTTTATGCGCTTAGTTGTTTCAATTATCTTGATTCTTGTCACTATGTATTTTGGAATTAAAAATTTATTAAATGTAAAATATGATTTTTTAATAAAAGTTATTTTAAAAATAAAATGTGAAATTGATACCAATATAAAATTTTAACATGAATATTTTATGGCATAATTAATAATTCAATTTTAATATAAATATTCAATATGACTAAACAATTCAATAATATAAATAATATAAAATGTGAAATTTAATTTAATAATGTAAATAGTAGATATAAATAAAATTATTACTATTTATGCTTAGTGATTTTTTGGATAATTTTGATTTTTTCTTTGAGAGGAAAGGGTGAGAAGTAAAAGTTTAGGGGAAAATAAAAGTTTTGGGAATAAAATTTTTAGGAAAGTAAATAGGGAGTAAAATTTTGGAGGAAAATATTAAAAAAAATTGGAGGGAGGGTTTGGGGTAGATGGGAGGTGGGATGAGAAGAGAATAAAAGTTTTAGGAGAAAAGTGGGAGGGAGTAAAAATTTTGGAGGAAAATAAAAAGTTTTGAGGGTTTTTAGGAGTAAAATTTTGGTGGGAAATGAATTTTGGGTAGATTGGGGGGTTGGGAGGGGAGGGGGTAAAAGTTTTGGGGGGAAGTGGGAAGGAGTAAAAGTTTTGAGGGAAAAATAAAAAGGTTTGGGAATTTAGGGTAAAAATGTAAAATATTATAGTTTGATATTCGAATTATTTGAATTATTTGAGTTATTCGAATTCGAAAACTCAACTCGATTCGAACTCGAAATTCGAAAAAAAAATCGAGTTGATTCGAATAACTCGATTAACTCGAATAACTCGATTCGTTTAACTCGAAATTCGAATTTTTTTCGATTTTTTCGAGTCGAATCGAGTTTTACTCACCCCTAGGTAAAATAATGATTTTACATATGATTTAAATTATTTCAGGAAACTAAAATTCAAGCAGTGGTATTTAATGATCTATGATAAAATTCAAAAATAATTTTGCAAAAAATTATACCATTACAAATGGTGTAATATAAAATCCCTACGATAAATTTTTAAATTCATAATAAATGTAATAAGCAACTTCTTTAATGATATGAAAGAGCACATAGATAAACATTTATAATTTTATTATTAACTACAATATATTATTATTTTTCACTTAGTATTAATTATTTTTACTTGGCATAATTTAAAGTTGTTGGACAAAACACATGTTAGCAAACATATAACTAATTATAAATAAACACATATGAAATAAAATATAAATAGAATTATTTATAATTAATTTATCAAATACGAAAATCAAATAAAACCATAATAAAAAGTTGAAATAAAGAAGAATCGAGATTTAACGAAACATTGAGGTCTGTGAAACACAGTTTCCTTAAGATAGATTTGGTTGCTCTTACGGTACTTGGAGAAACGTTGGTCGAATATCTCCCAAGATACAACAACAGTGATCAAAGTAGTAGCACCTCTACAATGATCAACGAACGAACTTTGCCTTTTTCTATCACCAGGATGTTTGTAAAAATACGGAGAGGAAAAGGAAGCAATTTGAGAGTAAAATAGTTTTAGTGTGAGAGAGTATTAGTGTGTAAAT
This sequence comes from Gossypium raimondii, assembly GCF_025698545.1. Lineage (NCBI taxonomy): Eukaryota > Viridiplantae > Streptophyta > Magnoliopsida > Malvales > Malvaceae > Gossypium > Gossypium raimondii. Next base: position 38,837,542 of record NC_068568.1, on the reverse strand, counting down.
TACTATAGAATACACAGTCTTTTATAGGCATTTAGGATGGTAGAAAATTTGGAAATAACCACAAAATCTACCATTAAGGAGCCAAAAAATCAATTTGATTTAAAAATCAAATCAAATTAAATACTGTCAATATACAAGCAGATTATGTCTGTTGAGGAAAAACAAATTCGTGTTGGGCTTAAAATATTTGCAGGCCCATTTAAGCACGATTGGTCCGGACATTTTGCATCGCCCACATCGTGCAAGTGCGCCCCAACCCCATCGAGTTTGGACCTGCACCCCCTTTTGCGCGCGGGGTAAGGTTACAAGCTTAGTCATTCATTTATCCTTTAAGAGGGTTCATATATATAAACATATCTCACACTTTGGTATATCTAACCAATGTGGGATCTAAGCCATTACTTTCCTTCAACAATATTTCCAAGTAGCTTACTTTCAGCATCCACTACACCAAAACAGGTTTTTAGCGGCGTTTTTTTAGGCCTTTAGCGGCGCTAAAAAGCGCCGCTAAAAGTATTTGCGGCGCTTTTGAAAGCGCTGCAAAAAATGCCGCTGATGTTAATGCCGCTAAAGGTCATGTTCTTTAGCGGCGCTTTTCCCGCAAACGCCGCTAAAGGCCATGTTCTTTAGCGGCGTTTTTTCCGCAAACGCCGCTAAAGGCCAAGTTCTTTAGCGGCGCTTTTCCTGAAAACGCCGCTAAAGGCCATGTTCTTTAGCGGCGCTTTTCCCACAAACGCCGTTAAAGGTCATGTTCTTTAGCGGCGCTTTTCCCACAAACGCCGCTATTGTTTGGTGGCCTTTAGCGGCGCTTTTTTTAAAAACGCCACTAATTTTGAGATTTTTGTGAAATTTAATTTTTCATATTTTCAGCCATCCTGTAGCAACAAATCAAAAGCAACACAATCTAAACCAGCCAAAAGCAATAAATCTATATAATATTTCAAATTAAACAAATAAAATAATATTAATATCAATAAATAAAATATAATTCATATTATTTTTACAAAAATGTTAAAAGTTAAAATGATAAAAATATTTATACAATACATTATAACGGCGAATGTTGCGATTCTTTGAAACATCTTCATCATATTCAGTATTTTCTTCTAGGCATTTTATCGCAATACACATAAAATAGTTGAAAAGTTAGTAACTAATTACAACAATAACAACACATATAAAGTAGTTGAAATAAAACAGCACATATAAAATAGTTGAAAAGTTATGTATTATGTATGTTATTAATTATTGTATTTAATTTGTAAGTTATGGAATGATATATTTTACAATGATTAAGTTATGTAAATAATATGAGTTATTAAGTTATGCATATATATAAGTTATTAAGTTATGTAAGTTATTATGTGAGTTATGATATAACATGTATAACTTATTAAGTTATGTGAGTTGTTAATTATTGTATTTAATTTGTAAGTTATGAAATGATATATTTTAAAATTATTAAGTTATGTAAATTATGCGAGTTGTTAAGTTATTAAGTTATGTAAGTTATTATGTGAATTATATAAGTTATTAAGTTATATGGTATGACATATATATATATGTATTATGTAAATTATGTGAGTTGTTAAGTTGTTAAGTTATGTAAGTTATTATGTGAATTATATAAGTTATTAAGTTGGACATTTTTTTTAAGAAAACTAATTAGGGAAACATAGGAATAAATACATTATATTTCCTCAATTTTGAAGCAAATCTTGGAAAAAAAAGACAGAAGTACATTACTACCGAAAAAACAGAAGTAAGAATAACAAAACAGAAGGCAACATAAGTAAATTTGGCTAATAAACTGAAGACAAAAGTGAACAGCAACTACAGCCTAAATGAGAAAGCAGTATGCGCAAACAAGTTCATATGAACAAATATTAGAGCCATAGTCATTCGGCCCTACAAGGCAACAAGGCAACAAGCCATAGTCATTTGCAGACATGGCATGAATTATAGCGATTAAAAGACAATGCATGAATTATAGCAGAATGACAAATTGAAAGACAAGGCATTTGCAGACATGCAATATATCCCACAAAAATGGTGCAAATGATCTTGTAATGGAAAAAATATTTCAAAGTAATGGAAAAAATTGAAATATGAGACTAATATAATTGTTTCGTTGAGTTGTCGAATTATAATTTCTAATGAAAATAAAATCGAAATATTATTCTCATTTAATTGCGAAAGTAAAAATACGATTAAAATCGAAATATTATTCTCATTTAACGGTATTAACTATTTAAATTAGTTAATGATATTGTAAAATTAGATGATTAAATTGTAAAATTTCAAATTTAAACGACCAAATTAAAAACAGAAACTGACCTAATAGAAATGAATAATAGATTGGTCCTTTTTTTCTAAAATGGCAATAAGCATTGCAGATAGACTCACAATTGTATCCATACTACTTTAGGCAATTCAACAATCGCTAAGACTGCTTTATTATTAAGAATATTGACTGAACATAATACTCAATAGTTCTTGCAATATTGGGATTATATATGATGATAGCACATTCCATACCTTCTAGTCCTTAAAGTCGAATCTGAACACAAAATGGCTGTAAGCAGCCTCACCACTTGCTATGGACGAGGCAGCAGGGGCATTTTTAGGTGCTGAAAGAAAACAGTAAATGAGACAATTGCATTATCAAGGTATAATGCTAAGTGAATTGTCTGTCGATTGTCTTGATATATACTTACAGACAATATGAGAACCAGATCCATTCACCACTATTTCGGCTCTTCCATCTTTAACTAAGAATGAAAGAGCAAATAAATTGTCGACAGTCTGTGCAAATGAACTTCTATTCAAGATCAAACTTTCAAGTTTCACTTGTCTCTTTCTCCTTAAAATTTCAAACATCACTGCCATATTCCTGTCAGTATCAGTTTTCTCTTCAGCACCAGTTTCATCAACCTGTTGAGCAGAACAATAACTCTTTGTCAACAATGGTTGTTAAAAGAGTAGACAGACACAATGCAAATTATGAGTGCTAAGCTTATGGTACCAAACAGTATACATTCAACCACACAACACCAAACACTGCACATCAGGATACACGTTTTATTTACTTCCACAACATCTCTAACCATCAATTAATAGAAACCAAACAAGAAAGGGAAGTTTGAATATTCCCAAAAGATAGTGTGTGAATAACTCAAAAACACACCAACTCCATGAGATATGGCTATTACCAAGTAACTCAGTGCCAACTTATACACCTTCTTCCTGATCATGCGTTCACTTAAAAATTAGTGTATTCAGTTAAATTCAGCAAGATTGTAACGGAAGTTTATACTGAATCAATTTATTGTAGTTAAATGAAGAAAACAAATCAAACCAAACTCTCTGTAAGCCACAACAAATTGAATACAGTTCTGTTTCATTATTCAGTTGTTAGACTTAAAAATAGTTAAGAGTTCTATAATATAATTCACCTAGTTACACAAAGAACAAATACTAGTTTTATTTCATAAATAAAAATAAAAATTTTAGATTAACAAAAGTCAAGTTGGTTAGGTTAGGCATGGCATGAACATATTTCAGTTTTTAATAACAAGAACTTTAAAGTGAACTGAATAGTTTTATCATAACTTGAAAAAAAAAACTAAGACACCAAAAAACAAAATGAAACGAGCACAATGATTTTATTGAGGTTCTTCAACTATATTTCACAACCCTAAATCATGCTTAAAAACTAAAGACCGGAGAACACACTTCAACTCATCAGGCCGACTAGTATCAGTTGGTCTGACAGCACGCTTTCTAGTAACCATAGGCGTCCGTTGCTTTAACTCATTACTCATTGGTCCAAGCCTAAAGATCAGCACAAAGCAAAACAATTCAGCAAGAATCCAACAATCCTTAACACCCAATCCATTAAAGACCAAAAAGAAAACTCAAAACAGTATCTATAAAAGAACTAACATAGTGCAAATTCCTTTGCAGGTTCTAAAGAATGGTGAAACAGCAATTTATTGGCTAAGCCTAACAATGCCTAACAATGTATTGGCTAAGCCTAACAATGCCTCCGCATCGGCTACTTGTTCACGTGGCTTCGAAACTACAAGCACGAAAAAGAGAAGCACCAAAATTAATTACAATAATAAATATATATTTCTTTATGACCAATGTGAGTCTATCTACAACACCTTTGCAGATTAAATTCTTTCAACTTTTCCACATAAAAAAGAAATGAACAAAGGCTACTAAGTTAATTAAACTAAAACCTAGAAAATCTCAAACAAATTCAACGAATTAACGCTTAACGGACTTCCTTTAAGAAGTTAAAAGAAATGTGATAATTTATGAAAATGTTGAATATTTAAAAAGCTATTAAAGAACAACAAAATGAGACGTAACAAGTAAATGAAAACAAATTCTCTAAAACTTAAAGGAAAAGCAAAGGGAAACCTTGTTGATGTAAGTTGTCGACTTCATTAATGATTATGTTAAATTTATTAGAATCCACGTTCGATATTTCTTCCCTTGCACCTGCACCGCCAAAAATTCAAGTTAGAAAAAGCAATAATTTTGCTCAAATCTGGAAAGAAAATTAAAACAAAAAAAAAACTAGTGAAATGAGTTGCAAGAAAAAGCAATAATTTTGCTCAAAATTGTTATGTTAGGCAGAAAAAGTATGCGCAACATATACATGAGTTGCAAGAAAACTCAGTGAGCAAAAAGAACCCATGGCCGAAATATAACCCATTTTCGTTTTTGGAATCCTAGAAAAAGAATTCACTATGATTTTTTCCCAAAAATTGGACCAATCAGGAAAAGGAACATCATTTCGAACTTAGAAAAAACCCTTGGTCTTCTTATGAGCAAAAGAGAGGTGGAAGCGGCGCCAGTGATGGTGGACTTAGAAAATAACGACGATAGGCAAGGGAGCTTGAGGGGAGGCATCGCCGGCGGTATTTGAAGTGAGGGAAAGCGAAATTTTGAAGTGAAGGATTTTGTTTTCAGAACTTTGGGGGGGGGAGGTTGGCGGCATTTGGTAACACAAAACCCCGCCCAGTTTTAAGTTTTTTTAAGTCAAATCTGAATTGGGGAAGAAAACGACCCCGTTTTAGTATTGTAATATTTGCGGCGTTTATATAAAACGCCACTAATTGTATAACTTTTGTGGCGTTTTCAATAAAAACGCCACTAAAAATTAAATTCCGCCGTTTTACTCTGCTAAATTTTTTTTTATAAATTGATTTATTTTTTGCGGCGTTTTTATAGAAAACGCCGCTATTGCTTACCTTTAGCGGCGCTTCTTATAAAGTGCCGCAAAATTTTTTCATATTGAACAAAACGCAGCGCTTTTGCTATTCTAATTTTTTATTTTTTATAAATTGATTTATTTTTTTGCGCGTTTTATAGAAAACGCCGCTATTGTTATTTTTAGCGGCGCTTCTTATAAAGCGCCATAAAATTTTTTCATTTTGAACAAAACACGCCGCTTTTGCTATTCTAAATTTTTTATTTTTTATAAATTGATTTATTTTTTGCGCGTTTTCTATAAAACGCCGCTATTGTTACTTTTAGCGGCGCTTCTTATAAAGCGCGCAAAATTTTTTCATTTTGAACAAAACGACGCTTTTGCTATTCTAAATTTTTTTATTTTTTATAAATTGATTTATTTTTTTGCGTTTTTATAGAAAACATAGCTATTGTTACCTTTAGCGGCGCTTCTTATAAAGCGCCATAAAATTTTTTCATTTTGAACAAAACGATTGTTTTGCTATTCTAAATTTTTTATTTTTTATAAATTGATTTATTTTTTATGCGTTTTTATATAAAACGCCGCTATTGTTACCTTTAGCGGCGCTTCTTATAAAGCGCCGCAAAATTTTTTCATTTTGAACAAAACGCCTGCGTTTTGCTATTCTAAATTTTTTATTTTTTATAATTGTTTACAATTATATAAGAACATATTTAAAATATAAATTAAAAATAATTAATCTAAACCCAAAACCCTAACTCGACCCACAAATCCCTAACGTTTAATCCCTAAACCCTAACCTTTTAACCCTAAACCTTAAATCCCAACCCTAATCCATAATCCCTAAACCCATACTCCCTAAACCTTAAAATATGAACTCCTAAACCGCCTTAAATCTTAAATAAGTCATATACCCTAAACCAAAACCCTAAACAAATTTATTATTATCTCTTTTACAATTATTTTAAATAATAATATTTTAAATTTTCCATGTGTTTTATTTCAAATTATTTCTACGTGTCATTATTTTTTCAAGATTTTAAATATTCAATTAGAAATAAATTGAATTTTATTTAATATGAATAAACCAATTAAGATAAAATATTTTTAGCGGCTTTTCCAAAACGCCGCTAAATCCTAACTCGAAAACGTCGTTGGGCTTAGGTTTTTTTGCGGCGCTTTCCCAAAAACGCCGCTAAAGCCCTGAGCATTAGCGGCGCTTTCTTCAAAACGCCGCTAAATCCCCGAAAGCTCAGAAAACGGCGTCATTGGGCTTAGGTTTTTTTGCGGCGCTTTCCCAAAAACGCCGCTAAAGCCTTGAGCATTAGCGGCGCTTACTTAAAAACGCCGCTAAATCCCCGAAAGCTCGGGAAACGACGTCGTTGGGATTAGTTTTTTTGCGGCGCTTTCTCAAAAACGCCACTAATGCTTATTTTCAGCGGCGTTTTCCATAATGCGCCGCTAATGATCGATCTTTAGCGGCGTTTTTTGTCCAAACGCCGCTAAAAGCCTATTTTGGTGTAGTGATCAATTTCTCATTTATTATTCAACCATTTAGAGCATATGATATACCGTTGTAAATGTCTCATGGAGTAGAATATGAAACCATAATTTTATGATTCAACTCTCCACCTTTACCTATTGAGAATATGTCTCAAAGTTCCCATAAAAATACAATTTTTCCAATAATATATTATTATTTTTCACTTAGTATTAATTATTTTTACTTTGCATAATTTAAAGTTTTATTTTTACTTGGTATTATTTTTGCTAGATATTAATTATATATAATTTATAAACTATTATGATCAACTTTTTACTATTAAGAAAATAAAAAATTAAATAGTCAAGAGCTTAATTTATAATATATTAATTTTATAATTTGTTCAATTGCTTTAATAATAGAAATTTTTATTAACACAATATTTGAATTATTGAAATAATTATTATATTTTAAGGATGTTTATTAGTTACTACATTAAATAATGTTGTTTTCCATTAACTATATTTCAGATTGAAAATGATATAAATGTTTTAATTATAATTTAATTTTTATTAACATTATTAAAAAGTTATTGTCGACAAATTATCAATCTTTTAATGCGGTTTTGGAAGTTTCTTTCTTAATACATTTAAATTGTTAAATATATTAATATATATTAATTATATTTAATAATTTAAATAATAAATTAAAATTAATTATAATAATTAAAATATATTATTTAAAAATAAACATGTAAAATCACATGCAACATATATATATATATATATAATTTTTAAATGTATGAAATTGACATGAAATATATGTGTTTTTAAAATTATATCCAATGAGAAATTAAATATATTTATGGAATGGGCTGCAAGTCCCACCCATACTAATATGATGACTAGACTTCTCCATGGCCGGATAGCTCATCTGGCCCGATAGGTTTTGCCTGATTTGGGTTGGACGTGGACTAAAATTTCTATGACTCAAGGCAATTTGACCCAGTTCAAATAAAATTTAAATAATAAAAATATTTTTAAATTTAAATTTAGTTATAAAAATAATATTAATTTTTTTAATTTTTTTATTATTTTTAAATAGTGAAATGATATTTTGGGCAAGCCAAGATGAAAATGGTGGTAGATTTATTTATTTTTATATCAAATTGCAACCCGATCGAATTCATTACAAAAAGAAAATGTCACTCATTTTATTAGTAAAAACTAATAACATATTGCGATTATTTATTTTTATAATAAGATAGTGATTCAATTAACACAAATTTGAAAATCTTGTATCCAAATATACATATATTAGCATAAGAATCGAAGGAGTTGTGATTTAAACGCGGAAGACGCCCCAGCATGACTTGGGCTAAGTCTTAAACAAACTTTACTACTTCTAAAACAAAACAAAAAATATCTTCCACCAAAACAAATAAGTCCTCAAAAATATCAACAAATTTGCCTTTTTTTTCCTTTTTGTCAAACACAAGTTGTTTAAATTCATCGAATCCAAAGCGAGTGATATCACTTTGAACGAACATATATTATATTTAATTGCATTTAAATAAATAATATATTTAGAAATATCTATCTATCTATCTATCTATCTCTGCACTACTAGCTAGAAGATTGTTGATATATTCGTCAGCCTCTCTTATTTTACATTATCATCAGTATTTTGAATTGGTCTGTTGCCATCAACATCTAAATAAGCCATTGGTTTCAATCAAATTTCTATGGAAATAAGAGTATTATTACCCCGCAAAGCACGGTCTTATGTATGGCAAGGTTCAGCCTCAAGGCCTAACCAAAAAGACAATACTCTTCGTCTAAACATCACACTCGGCAGGCTTACATGATCCTAGAAGATATAGAAAAAATTTCTTATGATATCCATAAATTTTTCATCTCTTTCTGACAAGCACCTTGTTTAGTCTCTTTAAGTCAATTCTAATAGTATCTTAATTGGCATCCACCACCCTACTGTAACACTCGGGAACTCTATTGTTGGGACCCATGTCCAGTCACTTCTCTCTATAAATATCTCGTTAGGATTGAAGTAAAAAGGGGAGACCATCCAGATAGTCTTTACTCAACAAGAACTTGACCCCAAGCTCTTTCAAACCATCAATATTAGCGGTTTTATGCACCACCCATCATCTGAACCACCCTCGTTCTAGCGGCTTTCTAAACCCCTTATGATGTAAACATACCTTGTTGTAGTAACAAACACCTTTTATAACTTTAGTGGTACAACAATTGGCACCGTCTGTAAAAACCTAATAGGAAACTTTGTCTCTACCTTCTAAAGGTTACAATTACCAGGAACAAGAAGATAAAAATGAAACCCGTGACCAACATCGAAATGAATTTAAAGGCCAGGGGGAGAATGAAATGGTAGAGGCCCTGATAAACCGCTTGAGAGAGGAATCCTATCATAGTTTTAGGAAAAGAAAAGATTCTCAAGACACTGTCTAACAATATCAAGTACTACAAGCCCCAAAACAATTTTTTTAGCTCAAATCCAAGAATATGTTTGAGAATAAGCTCAAGGGAGCAAGGAGTGGCCAAGAAACAAAGAAGAAGATTTATATTGGGACTAGAGACAACCCTTGGAAAGGCAGCACAACTCTGACCTAGGGGAGTACTAAAATTGTTGCTTCACTTAGTGTAGGAAAGATCAAGTTGTAGTACGATGTTGTAACTATAACCGGTCAGAACACTTAAAATGGGTTTCACCCACTCTCTTTTACCATCATACCCCTTTAAACACCTCAGAAGCATAAATCCTCCAAGAGAATATATGGATATTGGGGGCAACACCCCTTCTGCAATTTGATCCATAGAAGAGGAAATCAATGGTGGAATGCTTATATCACAATTATATATGCTACGCAAACCAACAATTGCCTTAGGTTAGAGGATTCCATTGAAGAAGCCATGAAAGATGGATAGAGGGAAGATTTCATAGAAAATGCATCACACTCTTAAGGAAAATAAGTAGAAAGAATATCATGATTGAAGATGTCTTAGAAGTCTCAAAATATTGGTTAAAAAAAGGGATTATCTCAGAGTGCAGGCGTGTGAAGACTGACCCATTTAGAGAACAAATATCATGAAGGGGAAAAGGTAGCTATATTTCCCATAAGATCAACCACATGGAAAAGCCAAGCCATCAGCTCCTTTGTGTGGGAAAAGACAATGCATATTGCTTAACGAGCGAAGGGAGTGGCTAGTTAATGTGAAATTGACACCACCATCCAAGCGAGGGCTGCAACAACTTTGTAAGAAAAAAAGGGAAGCTTAGCACACCCTTTTTCAAAGCATTTGAAGAAAAGTATGGTCTCACGCCAAGTTTAGTAAAGGAACAAAAAAATCCTACGCATTAAAGGATAGAATAAAAGGCATCCAACGATACCTTTTCCTCAAATTTCTTTATTGGAACAAGAACACCTAACAACGCCTTGAGATAAAAATATGATAAAAGAAGAAGATAATCACTAATAAAATCAATTTCTAGGGTTTATAAAGGTGATTTCTTTCCCTCAATGAGATACAACATAGGAGTCATGTGGTGATTCTTTCATTTGAAAAGGTGTTTCCTTACCAAGTAAAAGTGTGGTTGCAACACCCTTAACTCGTTTCTGTCGTCGAATTAGGGTTATAGAGTATTACTGTACAAAATAGAACATTCAAAACAGAATAATTATGCAATTTAAATATTATCAATTAATAACTCAATCTAATTATGGTAAAAAAACACCTACGGGCTTTAAATTGAGCCTATGGGGCCCTAAAAATAGTTTGGGAACATTCAGGGATCAATTTGAAACAAAATAGAAAATTTTGGGAAAACTTGAAAATTTTGGAAAAATTTGAAAATTTTGGAAACAAGGGTCACACAGCTGTGTGACATAGCCCAAATAGTGTGGACATTCGAAGTCTAGACACACAATCATGTCCCAGCCCGTGTGCCCACCTGTGTGGGTATTCGAAGCGGGGCCACACAACCGTATCGCAGGTCGTGTCTCTGACCGTGTGAAACTTGCACCTAAAATAAAAATGACACACGATTGTGTGGGATACCGTGTGTGGTACACGGCCGTATAACAGCCCGTGTCCTAAACCGTATGTAGCATAAGTTTCCTTTAAAACAAGCCAAATCAAACACCAAAACCTTACACACTAAGACATACCATACCTAGCTTGTTTCACATGGTTTATAACACATTCAAAAACACTAGAAACATGCCAAAATCATCCATCCTAAAACTAACCAATATGCCATCATAAGGCACCTCAATTCACACACAATTTACACTCGCTCCAAAACTACATTTCACACCTAAAACATACATAATACTCATTTACATATCATTGAATCACCTCATTCATATATCAACAAGTCATATGCTATATATATTTACAATGCATTCAAAAGTGACCAAAAGACATATACTTACTTAAGCATTTACAAGTTAAAAGCAAAACATGTACACAAGAACCTAACAACATCGCATTAACCAAATAGCATAATTAATACTCCTATTACATTTAAGCCCTATACATGCCATTTATAACCACTTGCCAAAACAACCAAAAACTACCAAAACAACGTTTGGATAGTGTGATCGTGCTCTAACGTGATTCCAATAGATTGAGCTTTTCGATGATCTACAAGACAAAGAAGCAACTATATAAGCAACCAATGCTTAGTAAGCTCGTATAAAGGAAATTTAAACTTACCGAATAAATAATTACATGAATAAACCAATCAAGCATTGTTCATTACCTTATATGCACGTTTCTTCCTAATCACGCCACTTTACAAGTTAGTAATTATATATATAAGAACATTTTAATCATAACAACATGTAACATATCATGAATAAGATTTCAACATATAAATCATCAATCACATACTCAATCATCTTCCTTTTCAATTCAAATTTACATAACCATTCCATATCACATAACAAACCTATACTTATTAGTTCATTCTAATGATACCCTTTTCAAGTACACCCTTTTCAACCTTTTCATTTATTCAGAAATACCGAATATAGTGCCATGGTATCTTTCAACCATGGTCTTTTCTTTTTCGAGTATTATACCATGATGTATTTAAATCACGACATTTTCCTTTTCTCAAATCAAAATAATCTCAAACAGCAATACATAGATACATATATAAAGATATCAATTAATCATATAAATTTAAATATAATACTTTAAAATGAAATACAAACTTACCTCGATTACAACGGATGTTACAACAAAGTCGATAACTAATCCGAGACTTTTGCTTTCCTTCGATTCAAGTCCGGTTGATTCTTTTCTTGATCTAAATAATAATTTAATTCAATTAAATAATTCAAATAGTTTAAAATCATAATTCTAGCTTGTAGCCCATTTTAATGTGAAATTACAAAATTACCCCTAATATTTTAACTTTTATGCAAATTAGTCCCTAAACTCAAAACTTACAATTTAGCCACAATTAATAAAATTTCATGCTAGTAGATTTTCATAGGGTTCCCTAACAACCTATGTTTATAAAAAGTTCACATTAACATCTATGAATTTTACTCTTTTAATAAATTAATCCTTAAACATTAAAATTAACAAAACTACTTTACAAAATAATCCTATTTAACAGTCAGGCTTAATAATATATCATTAACTTCAAGAAAACTTCAATTTCATCCATGTCATAATTCTAAACATTTAATAGTTTTACAAATTGACCCCTGAGCTAGCTAGATTAAGCTAATATGAGCTCAAAAACATAAGAACCACTAAAGACGGAACTAAAATCACTTACATGCAAGCTCTTGACTTATCCGAACCTTAAAGCTATAGAAATGGTGGTTTTTTTGTCTTAAAATTCAGTGGAGAATAAACTAATGAAGATGATACTATTTTGTTTTGTTTAGTTTAAGGTTTATTTATTTAATTACCATTTTACCCTTAGGTTGTTAACTTATAAAATGATAAAATCATACCCATAATTGTCCACTAACTTTATTTATGGTATAATTACCATCTAGGTCCATTAGTTTACCTTTTCAAAGCTACTTGACCCTTTTAACTAGTGGAAATAAACTTTTGTAACTGTTACAATTTAATCATTTTTACTAAATTAACTATTTAAACCTTAAAATTTCTTAACGAAAATTTAATACAACCCTAATATAACCCTATAAACATCAAGTAAATAATAAAATACTAACTCATCAGAATCGTGGTCCCAAAACCACTATTTTTGACACCACTAAAAACGAGTTGTTACAGTAGTTGATACCACATCTTATCATCTCTAATTAGAACGTCATAAGGAACCACTTGGCTGGAAGTAAGAAAGAAATCACAAGAGCAAGATTAATGCACTTTTATAACTCTTCCATCCCTAACAAGAACTTACCTCTTGTAAGAAATGTCGAGGTAAATGATGAAGTCTTATAATACTAGTGCATAACCCAAGAAAGTATCAAAATATTGGTGTATATGCAATACCTTTCTCCACATGCTCCATGAAAATAAATAGAAAGACGAGGACTAAAAATTTAGTGGAGAAAAATTGGAGAATTATCCCTTTTCTCCACACAAATTAAGCTAATAACTCACCATCCATGAATTAGAGGTGATCAAAAGGAGCATGTAAGACCCTTTACCCAGTTTGGTTGCCGAACCCGAGTAATAGGATGTGACAATCAAATACAAAGAATTATATGCAATTTATATAAATTTCGTTCACATACTATGCAATGTAATATTTTAAAGTTTACAATGAGTTAATTGTGTAATTCAAGCATGAAATAGGATTGAATTCTAAAATTTCAAAATTTTAAAGTTGATATTGATATTTAATTATTGGGTATCAATATCGTATCGATACCATATTAAATATCGATATCAAATCACGATTTTGTTTGTTATACAAAACAAGGGTATCGATATTTATTTTCGGTATCGATATTTTATGAAAAAGTATTGATACTCATATAAATATCGATACCATTTTGGCATTCTGTTTGTTTTAAAACTGTTCATATGATTAAGTATCGATACCAAATGCTGAAATATTGATACTTAAGTTCAGAAATGGTAAAGACCAATCTTTAAAATGTTTATTTCATACTTAAAACTCAAATGGTAACCATAGATATAATTATAGATCTGAAAAACATCAACCTAGGGCATACCACAAATATCACTTATAACAATTATCTTAAGTGCCCAATCAATATACCACAATTGGCAACTTAATCAACAATTCAAGTTTAAACATAACACTATATTCAAAACAATCCAATATGCCCTCCAAGGCATGGCATACCTCACTTATCCGTTTATAATACCTTATAATAATGATTCAATATCAACCATTCAAGCATGCACAATACCTTACCAAATTCATTCAAACCTATCATATACATACCATTCATTTACTTAACATATTTCAAACATATTACCTTATCACCACATAAGCAATTATAACATACATACCTAAACAATCAACACAGATTACTAAATACCAAGATCATTACCAAACTTATAGTTATATACATATTCACATAAAATTTAAAATGCTAAATTCATTCAAAGCAAACATATACAACCGCATAACTCTCCTAGGTACATACCAAATATTATATACCCCTCTTTTAAATTAACTAATTCATATAATGACATCATATTACCTATATAATTGCATACTCAAAATGCCATTTCAAATACCAAATACACAATTCAACCATTTGCTAATGCATATGTTTTCAACAAGCATATTCCTTTCCATAATCACACCGACAAGGATTTCAAGCTTTACCACTATATAGGTAAACCAAAACAACTCCTAAGTACATGCCACACATAACCAAGCCTTAATATGGTAAAAAAGACTATAGAATCAATACCGGGATAATGTGACCTTCTTGACGATCCACCTGACACGTTCCGTAAGTTGACATTATAGGGAAAAAGGAAATAAGAGAGTAAGCATTACAATTGCTTAGTAAGTTCACAAGTATTAAAACCAAATAACTTACCTCCGGTTATTGTTATACACTACATGCTACTTAGCTTGGTAAAGTTTGCCTATCATATCAAATCACATATCAAAAAGATGAGTTCAACATTTATCATACCATATATTAACTCAATCATATAACATTTCAATCCACTTAATTCAATATTTCATTATCATTCATAAAACAAGCAATCATTTAATCAATTCACTATCTTAATCATATCATACAATCTAGTTACCCGTAATACATCCCATTTCAAATTAATGTCAAACATTATTTTTCATTTCATAGTTTGAATTCTCAACCAAATTCATATTAAATCATATAAATTTCATTCCTATTTTATATTAATTCATCTCTATACCATTTATATCAATTGTCAATTTAATGTCAATTACTACTTCCTTTCATAATACGAATTACAAATCACATTCCATCTCAATTTCTAAATTCATGGATTCATTGAACATAATCTATTAATGTTCCCAACTCATTCCACAATTTCATATTCCATTTCATATTTCACTTCCATTTCACATCATTTGTCATTTCAAATATTAGATATTTCATTTTTACCAATTATTTCCCTATTAACATGACTCGAACTTGGACGGATACATGGATCTAACCAACACACCAGTTTGGCACCCAGTGCCTTATCAGATAACTCCGAAGCAAATAGCTGTGCCCAACGCTGTCAATAAGGTTGACACCTAGTGTCTCATCGGTATAACCAAAGCAAATTGGCACCCAGTGCCTCATCGACTCGTAGTTAAGTAACCCTAAATTCTTCCTATTCAATAGCATGCCAACTATATCCGACTCTACTTGAACAATTAATAGGGTATTCATTTCATATTTCATTATCAACCAATACCTCCATTCACATTTAATTTCATCATGAATACATTTATCCAACATATGGCAACAATAAATAACCTTAATATATGCTCAATTTCCATTATAACATTATATTATACTTTCACATATATTCAATTTAGTCATTATCACTATCAACCAATCTAAATCAAATCAAATCAACTCAGTTCATCAAATCATCACATAACATATTCTATTTCAGTTCAATTTAAGGTCAATTCTATAATCATTTAAATCGCAATTCATTGTATTCAATTTAATATTCTCACTCACCTTTTGTCTTGAATTATTTATTATAATTATAAATGCATAAAAATTAGCACAAACATATTGTATGAACTTACCGGTCAAGACATCAAACAAACAACTCTTTAAGGACTAATCAATAATTTTTATTTCCTTGATTTTCTCCAATTTAGTCCAATTTCCGATCTATTCAATAATTTAATTAAATTTATCAATTCCAAACATCATATATCATTCTATTATAAGTATATATCAGTTTAATTTTATTATTCAAGTGCCCCAAAACTTTTGCATTTTATTCAATTTAGTCCCTAAAACCAAAACTATTATAACTTTAACAATTGAGCTTCATTTTCATTACGATTTCAATTATGTCCTACAACTCTCTAAATCCTAAATTTATAGAAATTTCATGACAATTTCACCAACTTTTCATTTTAGTCATTATATACAAATTTAACAAAATTTACTTAACAAATTAATCCTAATTCATTTCTAAGATTTAAAATCTACCATAAACATTAAAAAACTTCAATTAACATCAATGGAAGCTTTAAAAATCTTTAACAATTTTGAAAACGGAGATACGAGTTAGCTGGACCTAATTGTAACGATCTCAAAAGCATAAAAACTATGTAAAACAGACCTTGATTAAGCCTACATGCAGGAGAAAGATGAAGGCCGAATGCTCCAAGCTTCTCTAATGGATTTTTTGGCTATGAGGAAGAAGAAGAATGATAATTGTGATATTTTTATGATTCTTTTATTTTAATGTTATTATTTTAACCTTTATTATTATTTTAATTTTTATTTAATATAAATTTAACATATAAAATAAGTAAAATCATAGATTAACTGTCCACTCACTTTAGAAAAGGGTATATTTTCCTCTTAAATCCACCCACTTTTATCAATTAAGCCTTTCAATTAATAATTCAATAGCGATTAAGTTTTACATCTTTTACGATTTAGTGTTTTTTCCTTAATTAACTATTCAATCATTAAAATTTTTGGACCAAAGTTCAATTCACCTATCTAGTAGCTCCTTAAGCATTTAATAAAAATATTCACGGATTTAGTTTATAGAAACGAGGTCCTGATACGTTATTTTCCAAAACAACTTGACTTTCGGTACACACCATTTGTACCTTGACTAACTGACCAATTAATAAAATCTATTAAATCATGATTCACTATTATACTATATTTAACTCATAAATATTAATTAAATATATCTATGGATTCTCTCGTCAGAATTGTGGTCCCAAAACAATTGTTTCCAACACCACTGAAAAACAGGTTGTTATAAAGCACAAGTTGCTGCACGGGCTAGGAAGACATTTACTTTAGTAATTTATTTTATTAGTGAGTCGAGTAGTTAGTTGAAATCATTTGTACATTTTTCTTGTAGGTTCAATCCTCAGAATGCTTCTTAACAATTTATTTTATTGTAATAATTATTTAACAATAATATTGTATACTCGTAGTTATTGCAAATAATGAACATTATTTTCAGGCCCCATTTGAATATTTATTTTTGAACTAAATTTTTATACGCTGCTCAACATCAACCAAGAGGATAAAAAGTTTTAGAGTACTGGTGCAAACGAGGCTCATGTACAATATAAAGACACTCATTCCTATGGGAAGGATATCCAAATGTCAAAACAAGTAAGGATCTCCATTAGAAAGATAGGGCCCCATGAAAGATAAAAGAGAACCCTTACTAAAAAAGGAGGTTCGTCCTTCCAAAATGAAGCATAACTAGGGCAACCCTTATTATGAGTATGGGTCAAGTTCCTAGGAGAAAAAGGTATTGAAATGCTTAACTTAGCTAAACTCTCTTAAGAATGGCATGGCGTTGTATTTTTGTGGAAGCTAATGTTGAAAACAAAAGGGGTTACAATAGGTCTTCAAAAAAAGCCTTCCTTGGAAAAGAAGATTACACAAGCATAGAGTAGAGTTGATGTCATATGAAGAAATCTTACCACACTTGCCTCAACCATGCAACGGTCTCCACTAGACAAATTTGTCAATCATTACAAAAGATCACTTTTGCAACTGTAATTATGAGAAGACAACGTTCTACTTGTCAGTTAATCAAATAGTCTGACAAGATCCTTTTAAAGACTAACATCACCAAAAAAAGGAAGAAGGAAAATCACCACCAAGTAGACCAACCAATGGAGTAAGGCAAGGCATGCACCAAGGAAGCAAAGAATGTAAGCTTCACCCTTGTAGCAAGGATGAATGGGTAAGTTTTCTACTGTAAGAAATTGATTCTAGATTCTTGGCTCATAAAGATGACAAAAAGAATCATAGATTTAATAGTTAGAGAACCATTTCCATCCACCTTCGCCAGTTGTTGTTCGGCATCTTATTCAACCTCTTGACCACACTAGCTTCACAATAGGAAGGAGAAAGAAAATATCTACCTCTTCAAGATGAAGCTTCAGTAGAAGACCAACGAGTAAATTGACAAATGAAAATGTTAGTGGAAATAAATGTAGAAAAGTATACCCAACCAGAAGATGTGCCACAACACCATCAATGACATCACGTTCTAATTCTTCAAGTATCAGGGACATCTTGTTCGACTTTTTGACATAGAGAAAACATCACTAGAGAAACGATTAACATCCTATTTAAGCAACAAACAAGGAAGATAAGAACTTACCCTAGTATATGAAAAAAAAGGCCAAGGTGAGAGGTCTCGTCCTCCTTATGCCCATGAAGACCAAGGTGAAAGGTCTTGTTCCCCTTTCACTAAGGTTGTAAATGAACAAATCATTCAATAAACAATTCAATTTTTGTTTATTTATAAAGATAAATAAACAAACATGGACAAATGAACATGAACAAGATTTTAAGGCTCACTTATAAACGAATTAAATACGAACAAAGCTTGCTTAGTTTATTTATATTCACGAACAAGCTTATTTTTATCCATCAAAAGCTCATTTAAAGTTTGTTTATTATTAAATTATTATATTAATAAAATTATTATTGTTTGTGTGCTTATTTTATTTATAATATAATTATTAATACTTATATTTGATTATTTTATATATAAAAAAATAATTTATATATAAGTTTATTTATTGTTTGTTTGTTTATTATTCATGAACATGTTCAGGAACATGTTCATTTAACTTAAATTAACAAACATGAACATACAAAGTTTTAAATAAGTGAACACGAAAACAAATTTGAAATTATTAACGAATACGAACAAGCTTAAAAATAAACAAACAAATAAGAACAACAGTTTGTTCATTCAAGCTTAGTTCATTTATGGCCCTACCATTCAGCCACAAAGTCCATGGTGAGAGGTCTCATCCCCCTTGGTAGAGTTTATTGTAGACCAAGGAAAAGGGCTTCTCCCCTTTGATGATGATGGCCATGGTAAAGAAACTCAAGCCCTTTCAAATCAAAGCAAGACTTACATACAAGGGTTTATCACATTTGTAATAGCCCGATTTTTCAGTGGTGTTAGAAACAGTGGTTCGAGGCCACCAAATTCGTGAGTAAGCTCGTAAATTTTATTATTTAATATTTATGAGTCAAATATGGTTTTAAAAGGGTTTTTTGAATTGGTAATTTGTGTTTTAATAATAATTTAGGTCAAGTGGTTTTAGAAAGTGAGGTACCGGAACCTCGTTTCTATAAATCAAGCCATAAATATTTTTATAAATATTTACAGAGTGTTAATAAGGTGGTATTAAAGTTTTGTTGAAAATTTTTAACGTTTCGATAGTTAATTAATTAAAAAGAACTAAATTAAAAAATGTGCAAAACTTGCTAATTATAAAAATTAAGTGATTAAATGGCTTGATTAATAAACAAGGGAGGACTTACGTGATAAATATGCCTAAATTAATGGATGAGGCTGCATATGAATAATAAAATAATAAAATAAAAAGAAATAATGGCAAAATTGTAATTATATTGAAATTAAATAAGACAAATTGAAATTGAAAAGCATTCTAGGCTTTTCTTCTCCAATTTTCAGTTAAAAACAAACGAGGGAGAGAGCTCAAGCTGGTTTTTAATATTTTTGCCTCATGCAAGTTCGATTCTTACCTGTTTCTTGTAATTTTTATATTTTTTAGATTGTCGCAATTAGGTTCAACTAAATCTTACTTTAGTTTTTATTTTGTTAAAGATTTTGGATGTTGCCATTGAAGAATCTATATGATTTTTTATGTTAAATGATGAATTTGAGATATTAGTTGTTATTTAAAAGTATTTTTTAAGTGATTTTGATGAATTTTCCTATTAGAGACTAAATTGTAAAATAATATAAATAGAAGGGTTTGTTGTGAAATTATTGCAAAACTGGGCTGTACATAATGCCGTTAATATTTGGCTAGCTTGGATTTGTATTAAAAGTGGTTAATTTGCATGATTTTGGCTCAGGGACTAAACTAAATAAAAGTAAAACTTTAGGGGTAATTTTGTAAAAATATCAAAAATGACCAAAATTCCACTAAACTTTGATATTTCTACAATTTAGCCAAGTAAGTTCGTGTAACTAAATTGTATATTTATATGCTTTAAATTGAATATTATTGTGTGTGATTTGTATGTTTCCAAGAATATTATTAATCACATATCCGACAAGTACCGAGACCTATTTGAACCTTAAAAAATCGATGGATACAAATAACAAGCCATTAAGGGTTCCCGATTGGTTGTGATCTTGCATGTGTTGCGGACACACCATATCTCTTATGAGCATCTCGATATTTGGCTCTCACGAGCTTCCCGTTATTTAGCTCTCATGAGCTTCCCGATTAATTGCTCTTTTGAGCTTCTCGTTATATGGCTCTCACGAGCTTCTCGGTATATGCTCTCATGAGCTTCCTATTTATGGCTCGTATGAGCTTCCCAATAATTGGCTAGCAAGAGCTTCCTGTTATATAGCTCATATGAGCTTCCTGTTACATAGCTCGGAAGAGCTTCCCAATTACATGTTCTTATGGGCATACATGTATATGAATTGACGGATTACAGATTGTACACTTCGTGTGTACTACCCGTGTATCCAACGATATTCTAGTGGTTCCACGGAAAATGTTCTGTTACGAGATGATATGAGTTTGATACAAACTAATACTGGTATATACATGAAATACGTGGAAATGATAGTACTGATATATTGATATATTAAAATGGATGGTATATGTATATGAAGAAACGGAAAGAGAATGATATGTATCATGACATGTACATATGTGAATATATTTGATATGTTGATACATGGAAATTAAATTAGTTGAGATGAGTAATAAACTCAAGCGTGACATGTTGAGAAAATAAGTTTATCAATGTTGAATTTATATGAAATATGTTCAATTACACTAATAAGTGTTGTTGTTTGATGCTTAGGCAAGTGCCAAGCTATTGGTTGAATGGTAATATGTTTATTTATATGATGCATTGAAAGGGTAAGTACTCAAGTGAAAATATGCTAGTGCTCATGAAAGAATGGTAAGGTTTAAGTTATACAATTTCTTATGAAATGACTTATCAAGTGATTAATTCGAAAAAGGCTATGTTTAAATGCATTAGCTTGTGGCTATGGTTGAATGATATGTTTATGACTGGTATGTTATGCATATGGAATGAGTGTGGAAAGTAAAGAAATGCAAATGAAAATAAAGAAATTTGGAAGAGTTAAAGTTGTTTAAAATCTTACAATGCTAGGAATAATATGTATAAGTGATGCTGTGGATTTATTCACCTTGTGAGTTATTGAATATAACTTCACGAGTATTGCGGTATCAATATTAGATTATTCTTGATATGTATAAATTTCATATTTGAAACGAATTGATATGATTAAAGTTTATACGAGCTTACTAAGCATTCATTGCTTACGTAGTTGTTTTCCTTTACTTTCCAGATTATCGGAAGCTCGATCGGGTTGGAAGCTTGTCGGAGATATATCACACTATCCATCATTTCTATTGGTACTTTCGGCTGTTTTGATTTTGGTTATAATGACATGTATAGGTAATCTGGTTAATGTTGGCCTATATGTATTTTTTTGGGATTAGCCACTTATTTGGCTTGTGTTTTGGCACATTTTGATTTGTGCATATTTGTCTTATATGGTTGATGTGTGGTTTGGTTTATGGTTGTATGGTGAAACGTAAAATGTTAACTAAATGTGCATTTTATACATGTGATTTGGAATGTGATGAATTTATCATGAATCAGTACTTTAATATGTAAGGTATATATATCTAAATATGTTAGTATTTGATATACATTTTGGCACCAAATGGTATGTTTTGGTAGGTAAGTGACTTGATTTGAAATAAATCAAATTAGCTTGGTAAACCTTGGGTACAAAAATGCATAAAAGTTAGTTATACATATGAATATATTGAATGCATGAATACACTTATTTTGGCTTGTTTTGGATGCCTAATTACTGCTTGTTGATATACTTAATGTTGATTGTAGGTTGACACCAAATTGGGTAAAAAATGTAGCTTGTAAAATCACCTATTTTCATCCATACGGGCAGAGACACGGGCGTGTGTCACAGCCGTGTGTGACACACGGCCAGGTAACACGGCCGTGTGTCCCCTGTATCTTTTAAAAGAATGCAAGTCAATAAGTTACATGGCCTTAGACACGAGCGTGTCTCTTGACCGTGTGAGTCACACGGCCTGGTCACACGGCCGTGTGACCTCTATAGTGTTGAAAATATTAAATGTTTCTGAAAATTTTTTTGAGTTTCCGATTTAGTCTCGATTTGTTTCTAATATGTAATTTGGGTCTCGAGGGCTCGTATAAAGGACAATATGTTTAATTTTGATTGGTTTCTGACATGTATATTATGTGATGTGAAATATTTGAAATTTCTGTCTATTTGTTCTGTAAACTCCAGTAATGCTCCGTAACCCTGTTCCAACTACTGACTCGGGTTAGGGGTGTTACAATATTATCCATAACAAGGCTACCTTTTTAGGCCTAGATAAGTTGTGTAAAATAACACCGTCACCTATTTAGGCTAGAAAGGTGCGTGCTTAGCCCAAAAAGAATATACATTCTTTAAGATTAAATCAATATTTCCATCCACTAAATATCAAAATTCAAATGCACATATGCAAAAAATAATAAAGAAAAATGCAAACAAATCTAAAAACAATCTTATCAAATCAACAAAACAATCTTATTAATAGCGAAGTAGTTTACAAATAATATTTGTCTAATAACCACATGCACATACAAAAGGGAGGCTTAATCATCTTCAGATGAAACAAATTCCAGAATAGATAACTATAATCTTCCCCTCAACAATGGCTCATATATCTGAATGCCATTTTTTTAAGGATTAAAAATATCAAGAGAACAAAATATATTTCACACCATACTAAAGCTAACCCTATGCAAAATAAACCTTTGAACCAATTGAATGTTGCTTACAATAGTCTCCAAAATATCATGAAAATTGTTAATAAAAGCTTTTTGAGCCTTCACATATGCCTTATCAATGACCACTTGCTCACATTACAAGGCATTATAATCGGGGAAATAATGACGACACTTCATAACCCCCAATAGGCCTTGCCAACGAATGAACTCAAGCCATGCCACCTTTATAACCTATTTTTGCTTAGGTAGCAATTGTTATACCCTCGTCATCTAACGCCCTCCTCGGATCATTCAATGATCATAAAAACTCGACGAAGCATGGCCTTATGCAATGGGAGGCTTAACCTCATGGCCTTGCCAAAACGATAATACCCTTACTTGAACATTCTATTACACGTAGGCCCATATGATCCCTAGAAGAGTTCTTGATGACATATATCAACCCATCATATGTTAGCTTGATAAGTGTTTTGTCCATTTCTTTCAGTCGATTCC
The DNA here is from genome assembly GCF_025698545.1 of Gossypium raimondii. Taxonomy (NCBI): domain Eukaryota; kingdom Viridiplantae; phylum Streptophyta; class Magnoliopsida; order Malvales; family Malvaceae; genus Gossypium; species Gossypium raimondii. Next base: position 38,813,776 of record NC_068568.1, on the reverse strand, counting down.
AATAATATCTTAAGTTGACATCCACCATTCTATCGCAGCACCCATACAGTAAGAAACTCAATGATTGAAACCCACACCTAACCACTTTCCTCTTATAAATACTTTACATGAGGGTAAGAAAGGTAAGCTTCTAAATAGTCTATATTGAGCAATAATTTAACTCCAACCTCTCTCAAATCATTAAACTTGGTGGCTCTCACCACTATTTCTGGTGTGAACCATCCCTATTGTAGCAACAAACACTTTCTATAACTTTAGTTATAACAACTAACAAAACTTTTAAGAAAACATTAACAATTCCTTGTATTTGTTTATCTCCCAAATCCTGATGCAAAATATTGGCATCTTCTTTACTCTTTGGATAAGAATAAGCAAATGAACAAGAAAAAGAATAAAGTTATTTTCTTTTAAAATTATTTTTATATTTATTGATTTGTGGTCTAACGTAGAAGTGGTCATAAGCGTGTTGCTGTTTGAAGAATTTTTAAAAATATTTTACTAGAACAAATCAAATAAATTTGAATAAAAGTTATAATATTTTCGGAGCCGGTCCTAATTATAAAATATCTTGTCGGCTAAGGGTCAACCTCAGTAACTGTAATGAACCATCAGATTTTAATCAAACGGTTCTCAATACTTCCTTTCACATCAACGTATCTTTTCTTCTATCCTGATCTGTGAAATCTTAAAAGGGAACGAACGCCGAACGTACATTGCAATGGGCAATAAAAAACCAAGAGCACATCAACATCTCAGTTTCAGCCAATAATGTCCATCCGCGCGTTACCCTAGCATCCATCTTATGGGACTCTGCCTCCTTAACCTCATACACATAACCACACCCTATAACTCTCCCCACCCTTTTCCCTTCACCGGTTCCTCCTCACCGGCGACAAATCTACTTCCCTCTCACCGCACCGGAGCCGAATCATATAAATAGCAATTCAACAAGCGGCGGATGGAACTTTCAGTTTCGTGAATCGGGCTCCATTCAACGTCACATCCCTCGAGTTCAGACTTCAGACCGACTCAGTCTTCTTATAAGGAAAAAGGGAAAGGGAAGAGATTGAGGAATTAGAGTGATAGAAGACGATGAGGGGCAGTTTACCTATTAGCCGTCGATCGGTTTTCAAGTTGCGTCAAGTTGGGATCGGGACGCTTGGATCGGCAAAGATCAAGATCCTTCTCTGCGGTTGCGTCGTGTTAAGTCTACTAGCAATCGCGAACCGAAACCGCGACAGTTCTTCGTTTATGGGATGGACCGGTGACTTTGACCGCTCTTCTTCTCCAAGGTGCATCTCCCTATTACTATATATTAACTTTTTTAATCTTATATTTTCGTTTGAATTTTCTTTCAGATTTTTGTTGAGTAGTTTCTAAGTTTAGATATATATATAAAAAAGGAACCATGACTAAAAGAGGTTCGTTTGTTTTGGAAACTTTGAGTAAATATATCATCTAAATCAGGATTTTTATTGGAAACTCCATCAAATTGTTATCAAGTTCTTTTATTTATGGTAATTTAATTTATTTTTAAACCATAACAACAGTTAGGATCTGAAACTAAACCCGTTTTAGCTTAAAATGTTAAGAAGTGATTGATAATTCTAACTTCAAATTTAAAGGTACTTTTTGGTGTTTATTCTGTTTAGATGTTTAAAGAAGGGTTTTTATTTTTTATTTTCGGAAGGATCTTGAACTCGAACAAAATCACTCTGAGCTTAAATTGTTACAAAAAATTTCAACAAATGATTGATATACAGTAGAAACTTAAATCTATTGAAGGCATTTACCGAAAAATTCTCCAGATTTGATAATAAAGTGATGATGTTCATTACTGGGTTGTGTAAGTACAGGGGAAGATACTCGATTGTAATCAATACTTGGAAAAGATATGATCTCTTGAAGAAGTCGATTTCCCACTACACGTCATGTCCGAGGCTCGATTCTATACATATTGTATGGAGTGAGCCGGATCCTCCATCTGATTCGCTTAAAAGATATCTCAACCATGTTATGCGGTCAAACTCTAGAAAGGATCAGCAAGTTGAGTTGGTCTTTGATATCAATAAAGAAGATAGCTTGAACAACAGATTTAAAGAAATTAAGGATTTGAAGACGGATGCGGTTTTCTCAATTGATGATGATGTTATTTTCCCTTGCACTTCTGTAGAATTTGCTTTCACTGTTTGGCAAAGTGCCTCAGATACAATGGTGGGATATGTTCCTCGTATGCATTGGGTAGATCAAAAGGTACGCATCTGTTCTGCAAGTTTGTTGTTTTAATAATTTATCATAATTGATTTTGATGTTAGCCTTGCTGTATCAGTTTCCTTTGGTAAGTTTAGTCATACAGTTTCAGACTTCTGACTTATGATTGTAAATATGCCTACTTCTGGCACCGAGCTTCATATCTGTTGTCTTCATTGAGAAATTCATTTAACTTAACATGTTACTAAACAAAATCTTGTAGCTTTATCCGTATGTTAATATTGTATACCATTGATTGAAACTTTTACTTGGCATTGACTAATGGATTGATTACAAAACTCTTTTTTCTTAGTTGTCATAAATGTGAGGATCGTAAACCTCCTGCAGTGCAAGATATTCAAATTACTTGAGAAAAAAGATACGCTCTTGATTTCTTCATCTTTATGCAGAAAGGAGAGAATAAATACAAATATGGCGGATGGTGGTCGGTTTGGTGGACTGGTACATACAGCATGGTACTCTCAAAGGCTGCCTTCTTCCACAAGAAGTATCTCAAACTTTACACTGATGAGATGCCTGCATCACTTAAAGAATACATAACCAAGAACAGGTCCCTTTTCATTTATTACTATTGCGGACTTTTTAAATGGTTTCATCATTATATGCAACTTACATGTTCTTTTATTATACTAACTCCATGGCTGAATTAACCAGGAATTGTGAAGATATTGCGATGTCATTTCTTGTTGCAAATGCCACAGATGCTCCTCCCATTTGGGTGAAAGGTAAAATCTAAAGGAATCTTAATCGTATACTATATTTTTCTCTCTTTTGTGATCCTCATGTTATGCAAAAATGATTGGCGGGCATACCGAATATGCATTAAGAAAAAAGCCTTTAAAAAATAGAAAGCAAGTACAATCAAGATGTTGCGATTGGTAGTTACAAGACTAGTCATAGTTTAGTTCTATGGCCATCGTATTTGGTATAGATGCTACTGATTTTGGCTAACAGATGTTAAATATTTTGGCTAGTAATGTTATCTTTTGCTTTGATCTCTTAAGAAGTTGCTTTGATTGAGTTCTTTCTTCCAGAGTCTTGAAGTTGAAAATTATTTAGGCTTTTGTTTCAACCAACTTCTCCTTTCATTCTTTCTTTTAAAATTTTACGAATTTCCTTGCTTACTCTTACATCATTATATGTTAAATTCAAGTTAATTCTTGTGCTCCAATGGTAGGGAAAATATTTGAGATCGGTTCAACTGGCATTAGCAGCCTGGGAGGTCATAGTGAAAGAAGAACAGAATGTGTCAACAAGTTTGTGGATGAGTTTGGACGAATGCCCTTAGTTCCGACTGTTATGAAGGCTGTGGATAGCCGCTACAGTTGGTTTTGGTGATGCCTGAGATTGCACCCTTAACACGGCTTCACATTTTCCACTTATTTATTGCTCAATCCGCAGGTTGAAATTATTCCAACACTGTTTCAATTATCCCGAGTTTGTATAATATATAAATTTTGTTGTACGCTTAATGTGTTTTGAGAATAGATTCGTGCCAACACGGTATTTCACCATTTGGGACTTTACAAAGTAGTACTTAACTCTGATCTCCTGATTTAGGAACAGATTAATCATTTTAGAATGTACTGTTTTTTCATCGTTGATGTTCTTTCTATGCTTTTACAATATTCGAAGCCATACTTGATTTAAAATACTTTGTGGCATGAATTAACTAAAGGCAAGATAATCAACCGTTAGCATTTGAGCATTAACAAAAGCTGCAAAAAAACTTGTGAATTCTCAAAACTTCCAAAGCAACCACATCAAAACAAAACTACGATGAACAACTCGTAACGTTCTCAGATTTTTCTCAAGTCTTCTAATCCTGAATCTTTCTACTAATAAAGACAAACTTAGTCAAAGAGACTGAATCCCATATCATCATCAGACTCTTCTTCTGGTTCTGGTTTTTTCTCCTCCACAGGGGCAGCAGCAGCCGGAGCAGCACCACCACCAGCAGCAACAGGGGCAGCAGCAACGGCAAATTTGCTTGGATCCTGAAAGCATGCAACAATTACTTTAAGCTCAAAAATGACTTGGGAAATTCAAGAAATAGTTTGCAGGATAGGAATCAATTCCGTACCGCCAAATACTCTTTCACTTTATCAGCCTGAGGGAAAGAATACTCTGTTGCAACTGCAACAGCCAAGACATTCTTGTAGCCATTGATGAACATGTGTGGTGCAGCTGCAAGGGTCGGGTATGAGATGGCAAGAGACAATGCAGTAACCATGGAGACACCAGTAGCAAATTTCTCAATCAGGTCATCCTCGGTAAGATCCAACACCTCAGGGCTAAAAACAGAGCCATTGTCATAAACAGACAATACAATAAGACCATATGAGAAGGGCCTAATTCCAAGCTTGGCAAGAAGTGCAGCCTCAGAAGACCCAACCTTGTCGCCCTTCTTGATAAGCTCCACAGGAGTGATAATTTCAACAGTACCCTTGTTAATCTTGGTTGGAATATTAAGAACCTGAAATGTAACAAAATTAATGATATGAACTGAGCAGTGGTTCTAACAGCTAAAACACAAGATATCACTGGCAGACAAAGTGCAGTACCTGGAAGAAAGAAGTTTGTGAAGGGTCAAGCCCAGTGTTGCCGGGTGGGACAACCACATCAATGGGTGCAACCAGACCAACACGAGCAGGAGCTCCAACCTGTTCAAAACAAAATATGATGGTAAATCCAAGCACATCGAGAAAACAAGATATTTTAGCAAGAAACAACCATTACATCAAACGAAGTTGAACTTCATAGCACCAAGAAGAAATTCATAATACATTCAAATGAAAACTATTATAACTTACTAGGAAATGAACCAGCAGCAAACAATGAATCTTTCAACTTTTGAAGCCAGATCCAATAACACAATATTTTAGCAATAAACAACTACATTAAATTAACTTGAACTTTACAGAACCAAGAAAAAATTCATGATAGTCTGATTCAAAATACAACATATGAGTTTCAAATCTAGAACCAAAAGGACACACAATTGGACTCCACAAAGAGATTTCCGTCGAATGTATTGGTTAATTCAAGTATGGGGGTTCAAGTAAACTATTATAATATACTAGCAAATGAACCAGAAGCAAATGGTGTCCCCAACTTCTAAATCCAGAACCAAAAGAAAACCAGATAGAACTCCACAATCAGACTGGTATCAAATCCATTGCTTAATTTAAGAATATGGATTGCCGCAAACAATCACAATACGTTAGCAAGTGACTTGAAAGCAAAGAATGAATCCCCAGAAGCATACATGCAACTTAACTTCTTACAATCGAGCCCAAAAGCTGAGAATGGAATTTCTCAGCTATCAAAAAGCTAAAATATTATTAAATCAATGTGAAAGATAAATACCTACTTTCAACAACATAATAATAACTTCAACAGAATATGAAATATCAAGTTCACATGTTCTTAATTCGATTTTCCATTTATTACATTGCAACATTGACAAAAAAAGAATGACAGAAACAATTCTAATATCAAATATTTCAATTTTAATTCATATGAAAGATATAATAACAAACCTTGTACTTGGCAACTTCCTCACTAACTTCCTTCAAATCACCCTTGGTAAAAATCAAACCAACATTTCCCTGATTAAAATAAACCCATAAAACAATCACTTCTTTGCTCTATACACAAAATAATAATGAGCCCAATATACCAAAAAAAATATATTAATAAATATTAGAAGTTTAAAGAACCTGAAGCAAGGGGATAAGGTTAAGGAAAGCCTGGTTTCCGGTTTTCTCAGCGTGCATACGGACGGACCGTTTCATCATTGTATTTTTACCCATGAGAACAACTGAGTCACCTCGAAGACCTTTGCGAATGTTCTGGAGCTGATTCGAACCCACATTGTCGGCTGCCGCAATTAAGATCTGGGTGTACTCGTCTAAGAGCTGACATAATTTAGCATCGTAGGCGATTTTCTTGTCGGCTTTGGAGGGCTTCACTGCCATTTTGGGATGGTAGTATTAGTAACAAAAGGCCAAGACGATGCGTTTATGCTCGGTTAAAATGGGGATTAGGGTTACAGTAGGGTTATATAGTAGGATGAGAAATGGGAAAGGGGAATTAGGGTTTTAGGGTTGTTCTTGACCAGACGGTCGAGATTGGGTTTGGGCTTCATATTCGACCGGTCATGGTTTAGTGGACCTTAGAAATTGCCCTTTTTAAGACAAAACCTTGAAAATCAAGGTTCAAATAGAAGATTGAGGTCATTATATCCGAAGACTTCTTTAGCTTGCGTTTTCTTTCTCGCCCTTTGGATGTAAATATTTTGGATAATTATTGTAATTTATAAGTTCGACTGAATTAGAAATTATACTTTTCGAATTTTAGGGGAATGCGAAAATTAGGATAATTACACTTAAATCTAATTATTGTATAACTTTTCAAATACTGTACATGATTTAATTTCAAAAATTATTTTTATATAAGTTATAAAAACTATATTATAATAATAAATAAGTAGGAGTGTTTGGTATGGGTATGGCCAAAAGTTTCTAAGGTTATATTATAAATCTTAAAAAATATATTATAAAAATAATTTATATGTATTTTTGAAAGTTATAACAAAAAAATTATATTATAAAAATAATTTTAATGTTATACAAGTGTTATAATCTACTTATTAATAAAAAGTTATAGTCATAAAGTATGGCATAACTTATTTACGCGTCTAGGGGCTCCTTGAAATTTTAGAAAATTTTAATTAAGCTTCCTCAAATTCATGCAAATTCTTAGACCCCAATTGTTTTAAAAAAGTCTCATTAAACTCTTAATTTTTTGAAAATTTTACTAGGCCCCCAAAATTTAGTCCAAAAATCCACCATTGTATGTGTCCATGCTATATAGTATAAAAATATTTTAAAAAATGTTATAATTTTTTCATTATTTATTTATAAAAAATAACTTCCTAAAGTTATGACAAAATAATATTATTTATAAGAGATGTTTGAAAGTTATTGGATACTTTATAAAACCTTTCTTTAAAAAGGTTATGTATTATAAAATTTATATTATTTTAACTTAAGTACTTATTATAGAAAGGGCTATAGCCTAGCGTAAGTCTTTTTTCAAATTGAGTTTATATAATTAAAACTATAGCTTATTTGCACTGGAACCCAAATATAATGTGGTAGATGCTACTTATGCAAATGCAAAAAGGTTTTCTTGCACCATATCATGAGGTACGATACCATTTGAGAGAATGGAGCCAAACATAAGTACTAGAGACAACTTGTGAAACTCTTTAATTTGAGACATTGAAAGCTTCCAAAATATAGTTAAGAAGACATTTGTTGTTCTAAAAAAGAGGTTTCCTATATTAACAACACCACCTTAGCATAACAATAAAAAAAAAATTGGATCACATGTTATACTTTATAACTTCATTTATAGGCGGAATTGAGATGATTCAAACTTTGAAGAGTACATGAAAGAAAAAAATCTTGATAATCTTAATGATGCAAATTCATATTTAGATGTAATAAGAACTATATGTTGAATGTTAAAGAGTGAATAACCCAACAAATATGGAATACTAGAGCAATTAGACCAAACTACATATGATATTTATTTTATTGTTATTTTATTAGTAATAATATTATCAACTATTTTCTTGGACTAACATATTACATATGATAATTCAATTTTAATTTTTGTTACTCATTTAGAATTTTTATTTATCATACTAATACGTTTATAGTAAATAATATTTTACAAAATAAATTATATAACTGTCTAATTACAATTTTACTAGCAAACAAGTTAAGGGAATTACAATTTTTGTAATTACAATAGAGTGTAATTATTAAGATAGTAATTATATTTTATCCAATTACTCTTGTGCTAGTCAAATATACCATAAATGTATTTTTTGTTATATTAGAGAATTTATATCATTAAAATTCGTTTATAAATACATGTTGGACATGTGCATGTTTAATTTAACTTTTCTAGTTTGCTTTTGTTTATTTGGAAGCATTAAACTTGCTTATCTACATTCATATCAAGATATGTATCAAATGTAAATGTTTGATATATATATTTTAAGAAAAATGAAGAATCGGAAAGAATATGAATTAAATTACCCCATTTATGATGATTATTAAAATGGAAATATTACTAATAAATGTTGGGTGTAGTGATAAGACATATTGCACTCTTAGGATGTGCTTGGTTAGATAGACAAGTAGAGGGATAGAAGGAGAGAATAGAAAAATTGAAAGAAAATAAATGTTAAGTGTGCTCGGTAAGAAAGAAGGTGAGAGGAAAGAAAATAAAAATACAAATTTTTTATCCTAATACATAAAAATCAATCTTTCTAAATTAGAATGATAAGAAGTGAAAAAAAATGAGAGAAAAGTATATGTTAGTTCAAAATTATGCAATTTTCAAATGTTTTAATTCTTTCCTTTCATTGTTTTACTTTAGCTAGTAATAGATAGTAAGAAATTTACTTTTTCTTTCAATTTTTCCAAGCACACTTATGAAAAGAAAAAAAATCTTCATTTTTCTACTCTTTCAATTTCCATCTTTTAAATTTTCTATTTACCCAACTAAACACGAGAGAACACAATTCCAATTTTAAAATGATATTATTGAAAAAAATCATAAACCTTAAATCAGATCATTTTGAAAGCTTTTAAAAGTTATTTGAATGATAGTAACGTAGTGAGTTAATTAAACAAAATGGAGAGGCTATGATAGCAATACAACCCTAAAGAATTGGTATGATAAGGCTATGACCTCCAGAAAATAATTGATACAAGCTTTAGTTCTATTTCTTTGAAATAAATAAGAATGGTTAGTGATAAATTTGTGATTAAATTATGTCTTTAAAGAATGACATGATTAAGGCCCCATTCCCTACAATTTATGGACCAGTTTCAATTTAATTGTAATTTTATGTCAAAAACAACAAAGCTACCGATTAAAAGAAGCCTTTGTGGGGACTTAATTAAAATCTAGAAAAAGAATTAGGGAGAAAAGCATGGCTTGGGATTGGGATGCTTATTCTACTTTTCAAATCGAATAAATCTTGAGCTTAAGAAAGTGCTAGAGAATACCAAAGGATAATCAAATAGATAAATCCTAAAAAACCATTTTGAAAAGCGAAAATTAACTTCTTCTTTTTTAATCTGATTCCGATTTTATTGTTATCTAAAATTTAAAATTAACTTATAATTCATGGATTTTCTTTCAAAAGTAAATCATTCTTTATAATATATTGTATTGATGTTTCAAGCAAAATATTTTCCGAGCTTTGGACAGTTAACTTATCTAAGATTATTTATTCAATTTGTTGACTAATAGAAATAATTAAATATGTTATAATACTCATTATTACTGACCCGTAATTTGATTGAGTTCGAGTTGGATTCTACACGGTTCCACACTTTAAGTTCGCGTGTAAGGCACTCACACCCTTTTATGAGACAGCGCAATAAGGATTCACACAACATCACATAGGCGAACCTTCATCTATAAACACGTGTTAAACCTAGAGTAGGGTATGTGTCGACATGCATGAAAACTACCTACAAATCACATCTATGAACAATAACCATATCATATACATACACAACTCCACCCATCTAAAGGACACACAGAAACGCCCAACAAATTTGGTGCAGTGAGCGTGGACAGACTTTTAATATTCAGATTTTCAGATTGCTAAAAGACCAAAAGGACTCATCCCAATGAGAATTTCCCCACTAATTTCCCATCAGGACAAGCATGAGGTTCTGGCATTGGCAATCAACCCAGCGAGATAGGCCTTTTTACTGGTTGGTTTGTCGACCGACTAGATAATTTGGGTAACTTAGGCCATGCAAGTGCTTCCAACTCTTTCGGTCTCAATGCTCCTTATGGTTAGGGACCGTCATTCCCCTTTGATCAGGGAGCATCACCACAACAATTGTTTGGTTTGCCGGAGCAACTGAGGTTGATGAAGGAGTAGATGACTCAACAAAGTGCTAGGTTAGAACAGCAGCAAACCTTTCAGCAGGAACTGTTAAGACAAAATGAAGAGCTGAGGAGAAAGATGCAATTTGATAACTCTGATCTTCAAGATAATATCATGTCTGCCCAGGAGGAGGATGTAGAGGAAGATACAAAACTGTGGCAGAATGAAATGGATGCTCTGCGCGTAGATATTCGAGCATTGCATCTTGATGCCCAAGATATGGATTGGTTGTTTTGTTCTAATAATCTATTAGCTCCTGAGATAGCAGCTGTGATTCTACCAACTGAGTTTAAGGTTCCAAAGGAAATGTTCAAAGGAAGAAGAGATCCTCGAGCACATCTCATCTAGTACAATGATTATATGAATGTGCCAGATGCCTTTAATGCTGCAAAATGTAAAGCCTTTTCAACGACCCTTAAAGAAAGTGTGAAAGATTGGTATCTATCTTTACCACAAGGCTCCATCCAGAGCTTATCGCAATTGGGCCAAATGTTCTTGGGAAGAATTTGAGCTCATAGAACAATATGAACACTCTTATGGGTTTGATGTTAGTAAAAAAGAGGGATAGGGAATGATTGCAATATTATGTTAAATGTTTTCATGCAACAACATTAAACACCAAACATTTGGAGGATCAAAGGGCCATTGATGCCTTTATCATGGATGTTCAAAATGAATACGTACAATATTCATTCATTGAAAATAGGTCATAGAGTTTAGCAGATTTGTATGAGAGGGCTCATAAGTATGTTGAAGTTGAAAAAATTAAGAGAACGACTTGTAATACCTTCTAAAGGGATAACATAAAGTTTAGAAACATATAAGGAGTTTGCGGTCATCAGGGTCCTCCTTCTCAAAGTTTACGCATATAAGGAGGGGGACAACAGAGGGGTTATTCACAGAATGAATCATCAAGAGCATTTCAAAGACCTTAGGATGAGCACACAAGAAGGTATGTCCCTTATGTAAAATTTGAAACCTATACTCCCTTAAATGCTACGTGCCTATATTCTTAGTCAGGTTAAAAGTTTGGGCATCTTGCCAAGTCCTCCACCCATGAGATGTAACCAATCAAGGTCAAACTTGAGGGACATAGGTAATTTTCACAATGACAGAAGATATAAGACTGAAGATTATTCTTCTTTGAAAGATGCTATTGAGGAAGCAGTTAGGAATGGCGAGCTTAAAGATTTTGTGGCTCAGTATGCTACACCATCAGGTAAGAGTTCGCTAAGGGTTGACAAGGGTAAGAAAAAAATTATAGGTAGAATACACGTGATAATTGGTATAGATGAAGAATAGACGACCTCTAACACAAAGAGACAGGATCATATTACAAGTGTAATGTTAGTCAGTTCACAAGGTTGCATCGGTAAGAAAAATGGAAGGTGAAATTTAATAATAAGGATGGGGATTTGGTGTGTGATGAAGAGGGAAATTATCCAATGGTCGTGTTAGCAACTATAATAGGGTTTGAGGCAAATATAATTTTGGTTGATAGTGGTAGTGTTGTGGAGGTGCTGACTTGGGATGTATACCAAAAAATGAGATTAAAAGAAGAAGTGTTGGAAAGGGCAATCCCTTTGTATGTTTTTGCGAACCATTTAGTCAAGGTGAAAGGATGCATTACTTTACCTGTTACCTTGGGGGATGGCAAACACACCATAATAGAATATTTTCAATTATTTGTGGTAGACCATCCAATGGCTTATAATACGCCCTATCATGAGAATGGCTAAGATAATTATCGTAAATTTTTGTATGAAGATTAAGTTTCCAACAAAAATATAGATAGGTTTTATGAAGTTTGATCAGCGAACTACTAGACAGTGTCACATGTTATTAGTCAAACAAACACTTGAATAGGTGCCGTAGGCACATAGTTCGCAGAAGACGGGAGTGGTTGGTCAAGTTTTAGACTTGGATAGTTTGGATGTCAGAGGTGAGGAAAGAATTCGTAAGCCAGAAGTAGTAGAGGACCCAGAAACTTTATAGTTGTTCTATGATAACACAAATAAGTTTGTAAAGATTTCTTTAGCATTGGTAGAGGAGGAAAAGAAGACTTGATTCATTGTTCAAGAGTGAATTCCAAAATTTTTGCATGGTTAGCTACAGACATGCTTGGTTTAGATTTTCAGATGATCATTCATAGGTTAAACGTATCTCCCGAGATTAAGCCAATTAAGCAGAAGAAAAGAGGATTTGCTCTACAGGTCGTGGAGGCTATAAGGTAGGAGGTAGGGAAATTACTTTTAGTAGGGTTCGTTAGAGAGGTGGCATACCTTGATTAGGTTTCGAATATTGTGATGGTGAAGAAGGCCAATGGAAAGTGGAGAATGTGAATTGATTTCACCAACCTTAACAAAGCTTTCCCCAAGGATAGTTTTCCTTTACCCTCAATTGATAGGTTGGTGGATGCATTCTTGGGTTATAACCAAATTTTCATGGCCCCAGAAGATCAAGATAAAACAGTCTTTATAACAGAAGAAGGCTTGTTTTGCTATCGGGTTATGCCCATTAGGTTGAAGAATACAGGTGCGACCTACCAAAGATTGGTTCACAAGATTTTCATAGAGCAAATTTGACGCAATGTTGAAGTTATGTTGATGAAATATTGCTAAAGAGCTCCAGTTTGAGGCGACATATTCAGGATCTATCTGATGCTTTTACTGTCTTGCGAGCTCATAGCATGAAGTTGAATCCGGAGAAATGTGTTTTCTGTATAAGAGCAGACAAATTTCTCGCCTTCCTGGTTTTAGAGAGAGGGATAGAAGCAAACCTAGAGAAGATTTGAGCCATTTTAGATTTGCCTCCCTTGAGGACTATCAAGGATGTTCAGCGCCTAATGGGGAGGGTGGTTATGCTCAACAGGTTTATCTCTAGGATGGAAAATAAATGCTTATCATTCTTTAAAGCCCTGAGAACTTCTTTTAGTTGGACAGAAGAGTGCCAGGTTGCTTTTGGGAAGCTCAAGTCATATCTCACATACCTACAGCTCCTGATGTCGTTTTGTGTGGGGGAAACTTTTTTCTTTATATGGCGACCTTAGATGAAACAGTAGCAGTGGTTTTGATCAAAGTAGAGGAGGTTTGCCAATTTCCAGTATATTATGTTAGCATGGTGTTACAGAATGGTGAAAAAAGGTATTCAAAGATAGAAAAGCTCATTTTCACTTTAATTATGGCAGCTCACAAGTTACGTCCTTATTTTCAGGCTTATCCTATAACTATCATTATGAATCAACCTATCAAAGATGTTCTGTCTAGAGTAGATACTTTAAGAAGAATAACTAAATGGGGAATTGAATTAGCTAAGTTAGGAATAGAATATGCCCCAAGAAAAATGATCAAGCCTTAAATCCTAGTCAATTTGATGGTGGAATGCTTTTTCGATAAATCATCAGACCCTGTAGATGTAGTAGTTAGCTCATCAAAGGGGCAAACAAGTTCAATTGTGAAGCCGAAGTGTTGGGCAGTTTATGCTGATGGCTCGATAGGAAAGACTAGGTCAAGAGCGAGCGTTCTTCAGGTAGGTCTTTATGAAAATGAGTGGCAATATGGATTATATTTTGTCTTTCAAGCATCTTACAACGGCACAGAGAAATTTCAAGATTACAATTGGCTCTATAGCTAGGGGTAAGGGAACTAATCATACATATTGATTCTAAGTTTGTAGCGAAGCAGATGAATGGTGATTATGAAGTAAAAGAGCCAAGCTTATGGAAATACCGCTCCTTAGCAACTCAATTACTCATTAAGTTTGATAAAGCACATGTTAGACAACTATCAAGAATGGAGAACACCAAAGCTGATAGTTTATCAAAGTTAGCATCCTCCATTACTGTTGAGCAGAGAGGAAAAAAATTATTAGAATATAGAGATGTCCTGAACTGTGACACTCAACAAGTTTTCAATCTGATCTAAGAAGAAACGTGGATGTCCCCCATCACATAAGCTCTACAGGGAGAAGTTCACCACCTTAATAAGGAGCTCGCTAAACTACAACATAAAGTTGAATGGTACAAAATTATTATTTTCATTTCAAATATCTTTCTATTTGTAAATTATTCATCTCTCAGCCAATTAAAACCATTTATTCTATTACCATTAGATATATCCTGTTACTCCCAACAACTTTTGCGATGTCTTAGTCCTTCAAAAGCTAAAAATATTATGAGAGAAATTCATGAGGGAATATGCGGTGATCATCTAGGTGGAATATTACTAGCACAAATGGTCCTCAAGTAAGGGTATTACTGGCCAACTGAACAGAAGGGCACACCATATGGTTCGCACTTGTGATTCTTGCAAAAAATATACTGAAGTACAATGATCACTAGCAGAGCCTACTGCAAATAATGTCTAGCCCTTGGCCATTTGCAACTTGGGGAATAGATTTTAGGCCCATTTCCAATAGTTATAATGTCACACCCCAAATCTAGATAATCCAAATTGAAGGCGTGTAGTTGTGAAGTTGTCTATTTTGGCGCACTTTGGTGGTTAGTTTGCCAAATTAAAAACTTCTAGCAAACTAATGTTTTGGTGAATTGAGCATCTGCCCTTGGAAGTATATAAGGATTTAGTCTTTGATGTGTTTTTCAATAAAAGAAAGAATTTGATGAAAGAAAAGTAAGCTCTGTGTAGGTTACTGCCAAAGGTATAGTTCACCTAGTTTTTTCAAGCAGTGTGAAGAGCAAGTCTTGGTAACTAGATTTGGTTATAAACCAATTAAACTGATTGGTCAAATGGTTTTTAGACAAGGCCCTCATTTATGTTTCTTCCGAATTCTATAGGCCATTTGGAAAGGCATATTCTGAAGTTTCTTAACACTTGTCAAATTCCACTAAACGAAAGTGGATTATATATGCGTGAGTAGGGTTTGTGAGAAAGTTTCTTGTTTCTTCAAAATGACTCTTAAACTCTAAAATATCAAATGCTATTAAATAGTTGCTGGTCTATGTAAACTAGAAGTTAAGGGTTTTTGAGAATAAACAGAGGATGTTCTATCTTCTAATAAGTTTGGTAATTTTGTATGTTAAGAGTAAGGGTACTATGATATATATATGCAACAATTTATGATTAAAAGGTCATGCATGGGGTTATCTGTAGATGAGATGTTAGTAATCTGTTTGTAAATGGGTTTTAACGGTGAATCCATATTCTTTTAAGCAGTTGATGTTGCGGCTTCGTGAAAGGCATTCAAGATTGAGGATTTTGACCTTCTGCAAAGTGAGTCTCTAATATCGACTCATACAAGTTCGTACAAGTAGATTATTCATGACTGATGTTCTTGAATACAACGTGTGAGTATATGAATGATTGTAGGAAAATAAGGTAGTATTTCCTGATATAGGTCCTTGTGGGTCTGAAAAATGATGAATTGTGTGTATGGGTATATGTATTATTGTAAAGCAACAATGCATGTGTGCTTGGAATGTATACTATGTGATATAATTGTGTTGTTGTGTCTGAAGCATGTATTGAGGTATGATTTGGTTAGGAAAATGAGTTAGCCTATCTAAATATATGTTTATATTGGATATTTGATGTTAAATTGAAAATGTTTGGGAATGAGGTGTACCTAAGCGTGGAGAGGTTATGATTTGAGTTTGGACACCATGGTGGTAATCAATGAATTCCATCGAGACAGTAAACACGAATTCTAGTATGAAAATTTTGAAAAAAAGTCCATGGCCATGTCATATTCTTAAAAAGGGCGAATGAGCCGCAATTATCAACTAGGGTTCTCTACGTGTCTCAGGGTGATGATGGGTAAACCTCATGTGATGTGAGTTTAGGCAAATCCATGTTGCAAACACGACAGTTCATGGGGTGCCTAGGTGGTATTCCAATAGCCTTTATGGTGTATTCTAATTTGGCATTTATGTCATTTTGATTTGGCCTTTATAGCATTCTGTTATGGCTTTTGTGGCATTTTATTAGCCTTTGTAGTCTAATTTGATTTGGCCTTTATGACATATTCTGTTAACCTTTATGGAACACTTTGTTAGCCTTTGTGGCATTCTGCTAGCCTTAGTGGTGTACTCTATGTATTGCCTTTGTGGCATATTATGTATGTCACCTTTGTGGCGTATTTTTTTGGGCCCTAGTGGCGTACTCTGGTAAGTCTATGATATGTTCTGTCTGAAGCTAGTGTGATAAGTTTTGTGATCAAATCGAATAAGTCTTAAATGAAGTATGATTCAACATGTTCAAAGAGGGCATCCACCATGGTTATCTGTCAGTTTAGTATATGGGTGTATTCAATACAAGAGTCCGTGAATTTAAATTTTCGTGCTATTATGGTGGAATTATGAGTTATTTTGATATTTAATGCATCTATATAGTATCATGTCTTGTTCTAAGTTTTGATGGAATCTGAGTTGTTTGTTAAATTAGAGGTCTAGTGTCTATAACAAGGATGTGCATAATTCTTATGAATGATTGGGAGGATTATTTATCAATATGAGTCTGGGTTGGGATGAATTAGGGTTTAGTTTGAATTATGATATGATTTAGCAAGATCAGTTTGGGTATCCACCAAAAGTATGAACAGTGAGTGGTATCCACCAAGAATAGTGCATACGATCAACTGTTCGAGAATAACCGTTGAAAGATGTTTGAAGAGAAAAGAAAAAGGTAATAACTACTGTCAAAACATGCAATCAGCCAAATAGTTGGATGAATGAGAATATAGTATGAATGATAAGTGGCGTATAAGTAAGGAAATGTACAACTGACAACGTGAAGTATTCGTCAAAAGTAGATATGGAGAAATCGAAATATTCAAAATGAATAACTTATCAAGAAAAGTTAAAAGGTAGGTTGTGTTCAAAACTCCCAAAGTTCCTCTGAACTCACTGGTGTTATGTTTATGTTTTAAGTATTGCTATTTAAGTGTGGGTGCTAGGAGAGACAATGCTAGGAATACACCAGAAATGCTGCAAATGGGGATACTATGCATACAGTAGGTGTTTTTGGGAGAATTGACATTTAGTAGGACTACGCCCTAAGAGACCGCCTTTTGTACACCATGAGTTATAATGAATTGTAACAAGTTTGAAGCAATATGTATATTTTTAAATTAATTAAATTACCTTTTTCTTTTATATGGAGTTTTAAATAAAATAAGTAGAGAAATGTTTTAAGTAAGGGAAATTGTAAACTATTTTACTACATTTTGTTAAGTGTTTAACGTGGTAACACCTAAGATCCAAACCCAATGAATTGGGTCAGGTTGAGGGCATTATATACAGCTCAGAAGAAATTTATAGTAGTCAGTGTAGATTATTCCAATAAATAGATAGAAGTTGAAGCTCTGGCTACAAGAGGCAAGTGAAGTTTTTTTTTTTTTGCAAATCCATTGTTTATAGGTTTGGCATCCCACGCCTAATTATAACAGATAATGGAACCTAATTTCAAGGAAAATTAAAAAATTTATGTAAAGATTATAGATTGCTCTCGCTCAAAGTTCTGTAAAGACTTCCCAAACAAATGGTCAAGTAGAAGCAATGAATAAAAAGATTCTAACAGATCTAAAGAAAAAGGTTGATGAGGCCAAATGTGCTTGGTTAGAAGAGTTGTTAGGGATTATTTGGGCCATGTGAACCTCACCACACACAATAACTAGAAAGACTACATTTTCACTTGTATATGAAGTAGAGATGGTAATCCCTACTGAGATAGGTATGCTATCACATAGAACAATTCATTTTGACGAGGGTGCTAATCAAGAGGCCATTCGACTCAACTTAGATCTCATCGATGAAGCTAGAGAGGCAACATAAATTAGGAATGCAGAACGAGCCCAACAAGTTGCTCAATACTATAATTTTAAATTCAAGAACAAGCAGTTTCAAGTAGGTGATCTTGTTTTAAAAAATACTGAGGCCACTTTTCCAGCATCGCAACAAGGAAAAATGGCTCCAAATTGGGAAGGACCCTAGAAAATGGTGGAAAAGCTAGGATATGAAGCTTACAGAATAGCAAAGATAGAGTGTCCTATGCTACCATGTACATGGAATGTGCGCCACTTAATGAAATATTATGTTTGAGCAATCTATCCTTTTTTCAATAAAGATACATTATTTGCAAATGTTGTTTATTTTATCCATCATGAACAATTTTATTTGAGTTAGATGATTTAAGATCACAACTCTGAACAACTCGCTGATTTAAGATTGTAGCTGATTTAAGATCACAACTGATATTATTAAGGTTAGCTAATTTAAGATCGCAACCTAAGTTCACTCAATTTAAGATCATGAACAATTTTATTTGAGTTAGCTGATTTAAGATCGCAACTTCGAACAGTTTGTTGATTTAAGATCAAAACTAATATTATTAAGGTTAGTTGATTTAAGATCGCAACCTAAGTTCATTCGATTTAAGATCATGAACAATTTTGTTTGAGATAGCTAATTTAATATCGCAACTCCGAACAACTCGCCGATTTAAGATCACAATTGATATTATTAAGGTTAGCTGATTTAAGATTGCAACCAAAGTTATTCAATTTAAGATCATGAAAAATTTTATTCGAGTTAGCTGATTTAAGATCACAACTCTACACAGCTCACTAAGTTAAGATCCCAGTCGATATTATTAAGGTTAGCTGATTTAAGATCCCAACCTAAGTTCATTCGATTTAAGATCATGAAAAATTTTATTCGAGTTAGCGAATTTAAAATTGCAACTCTGAACAACTCACTAATTTAAGACCACAACCAATATTTTTAAGTTTAGTTGATTTAAGATCGCAACCTAAGTTCATTCGATTTAAGATCAGGAACAATTTTATTTGAGTTAGATGATTTAAGATCACAACTCTAAACAACTTCTGATTTAAGATCGCAGTTGATATTATTAAGGTTAGTTGATTCAAGATCATAACCGAAGTTCACTTGATTTAAGATCATGAACAATCTCACTTGTGTTAGTTGATTTTGTAATCTTTTCTCCTTAGCTCATTTATGCTAACAACTCGATTATGCAGTTTGCTTAAATAAATTTGCAGTCAAACACAACACCGTTTCAAAACAAACATATATTTTTCATTTCACATTCAAAAGAAACTAGTACAATAATAATAAGGAAATTAAGAATTAGCATTGGTATCTTAGGGATCGACAAGCACTTCATCTTCTTCTTTGTTTTCTCCTTTATTTCCTTGACCTTCACTTCTCGCTGTGGGAGCCACACTAGTCTCAGCAGGATCTTTAGTGAAGTAAAGTTTGCTAGAAATCTTCCATTTTCCTACAAATTCTTCCCAAGCTACTTCAGAAGGGAAGTGAACATAAAAATCCAAATGAGCACCAGTGAGATTACTGAAAACATTAAAATTTACCCTGCAAGCATCGAAGGGACCGCCAATCACTTCAGCGTGCAATAAGAAGTTAAACATTAAATTAGGTAAGTAGTCTTGGAAGCTTTGCATAGTTTCCCTTTTTTACTTCTCCAAAGCTTCTTCATGGCTCTTCACCAAATTAGCCATAGAAGCTTTATGTTGTTCATCCATAATTTTTATGGTTGCTTCCAAAACACTTTTATCGGCTTGCTCACCTATGATCTCCTCATGTAACTTTTCAACATCTTTTTCAGCAAGGGTGAGCCTTTTTTAGTGCCCCATGGTAGACTGGTAAACCCTTTTAGTCTCTTTTCTTTTCATTTTTGTTTCAACAATACCCTTAGCGAGCCCTACACTGGCCATGCCAGCTTTAGCTAAGACTATTTGGAGAGAAAGATAAGCTCTCGTAAGGAAGGTTTACTTGTGAAAATGGACGATCTAGATGGACATATATGCTCTTTTTCTTTTTCAGACATCAAAATTTTCCATTGTTTGCTCAAATTTTGCATGCTGAGATGCTCGCGCCATGAAAATAATGTTCCTATCTCACTACCAAAAGCAGTGAACTTTATGGAACCACCAAAAGGGCCATAGTCAACAATTACTCCAAATGTATCATCAGCTGTTAGTCTTGGTGGTGGTTGAGTGTCACACCCTAAAATTGGGCCTAGTAGTTTTGAGGTTAAATTGAGAATTTTGGCTCAAAATGGGTTCCGAAAATTCTGAGTTATATAGCTTATTAAAAATCAAGTCCAATTTAAAAATAAGGTTGAAAAGATCTTTAATTTTAAAATAAGGTCTGTTTTGTAAAATGGCTGAAATGAGGAGTACCATTAAGGTAAATATCCCAAAGTATTAAAAAACCCTATTTTCCCCTTCATATTCACAAAACCCATATTACTTCTTCCTATTTCTTTTTGTTGTTGTCGTCCATGGTCTTCCCAATCCCATTCATTCAATTTTGATTCCCAAACTTCATTCCTTTAATTTCTTTCATCCTCATAGTGTCAAATCTCTTTAGAATTCCATAAAAACCATAAAAAAACACCATAGATTTCTTTATTTATTAACTTTTGGATTTTTTTAGATTTTTGATCAAACACTCGATTTTTTTCCAACTAATGTAATTTTTCTTTTCATATTAGTTTTTAATGATATCTAGCCTTTTAAATTAAGTTTTATCCATTGAATCAAAATATTTGAATAAAAGCCAAAAATTGGATGTGATTAGAAGGTTTCTAAACATTCCATAAATTTAGGATTTTGCATAAAAGTGAGGTTTCAAAGTATTTTTCCATTAGTTTTGATGTGAGTAGAAGGTTTCTAAAAATTCCATAAAGTTTTGTTAAAGAATTCAAACGTTTTAATAAATTTTCGTGAAAATTGCCATTGTATGTCAAAATTTTGGGTCCATGAATCTATGAAGGTTGGGAATTGTTCTTAGATGTATAATTAGATGATTTGAATCGATTATAGGCAATGAGAATGAGTAAAGATTAATATATTTTAGTTTCAAGTTTGTTAGTCGAAATTTCAGTTTCATGAGGAATATAGCTTAGGCTTGCGTTTTTAGTTGATTTTGGTGAGTCTTTGACTGAATGTTAATTGTGTAATTTAGTTTGGTTAAGCTTCGGGATCGTTAGGACCCTTTTCGAGTAAGTCAAAAGGCAAGGAAAAATTAGTTTAAACTTTCGGTAATTAGACAAAAACGTGAATGGTGAGTGTTTGAAATTGCTACTAGTAGACACGATTCAAAGTGTTAATTGGGAGCTTAGGAATATCCTTAACCCCTATCTTAAGTTCTGAGTGTAAGCTTTCTATCCCCCTTAATTTATTTTGGCAAAATGTGTGATTATGTGAATAATTGTGGATTGAGTATTATGATGCGAATTGTGACATGAGATGTATGTAATGACTATTGTGAATTGTGTTGTGTTGTAGGCATGATACACATGCCAAATGATAGTGATAATGATTTGCTAATAATTGAAATATGCAGCGGAAGTGAGCGGAATTTCAGAAAGTACATATGTGTTGAATTGTGGAATGTGATAATATTATGATAGGTAATATGTTAGAATACTTGTATGTGATATATGGTGTACTGATTTTAATGCACACATATGTGGTCGGATATGTAATGGCTCAATGAGCGTTTTTGCGACACTTAAAGTGTAATTAAATGTGAATTCGATAAGCATGCATTGTGTATAAGTTTGTGATGTAAATTGATGAATATGAATAGAGATGATGTGTATTAGATCAATAATTAAAATTTTGGATATTTTGACCTTGTGACCTCTAGAAACCGTTGGATATAGTGGGCATGCCATAGGATTGTGGGTACTCACCCTTGTGTTTTGTAATTTGGGCATTGAGGCCCCGAGACAATTTGGAGAGATAAGGGAATGTGAGCCAAGCTCCATTCACCGAGATATGTTGGTGTGTTGGAAAGTGTTAGCTAAATGCTATGCTTTTGGGATATGTTCGACTCTACGAGTCATTTGGTGTGTTTAAGATCTTTTTATCTGATGTGTGGTGATAGAGCCCACTTTTATGTTTCATAGCCTCAAGTGCTAAATTATCATTGAAATGTGATCTTATTTATTGTGATAATATGATGTGAGATGGATGCATAAACATGTAAATAATATGCTAAATGAGCTGATTTAAGTTTCATGGAAATGTTAGTACGTTCTCATAGTAAATTGCGTATGTAATTATGGTTTGGGTCATTTTCATTTAACTTGTGAATGCATATGAATATATCAGCTAGACTTGTGATTATTAAAGCATGTATACGTTGTTAATCTTGATGAATTATTGTAAAATGAATTAATTGAGTATATACTAGTTTTATGATTTAATGAAGCGTGAATATGTTATTGTGACTTGTTTAGAATATGGTTGTGAATGTTTTGTAGCATGCTTTTGTTTAACCTTTGATATTGTATATACATTGTGGTTGTTTCAACATTCACTAAGCTTGATTAAGCTCACCCACTCCTTTTAAAACCTTTGTAGACTATTAGCGTTGCGGTGTGAGCGGTACAAAGATACTATTATGATTCTTTGACCTGTGGGAATAAGGAAATGTGGTAGACTTTTAGCTGATTGATGCCATGATGTTTTGGATGTTTACATGACCTTACTACTCTTAGGATTTATGGATATCAAGCTTGGTATGTTGATTTCTTGTTCGAACATATTTATGATGTTTTGGACTACCATTATAGTTGTTTTGATGAATTTTGATAAAGTAATAGATGCATATTGATTTGATACAAGTTTGAATGGACTAAATGCTTTAATATACTATGTTTTTGCTGTCTAAAGTAGAGGTATCAATAATTGTGTTTTAATATCAATATCTCCTTGATATTTTGAACGTCTAGGAAGTTAGTAACGCAATTTGGTATCGATACTATATCACGAGTATCGATACTTAGGGTAATAAAATCGATACTTTTTGAAATGTACCTATATTTTATTGGGTTTTGATTTTAGACAAGAAGCAAAATGCTAATTTGGTATCAATTTTCTGGGCGGTATCAATACCATAAAAGAGAATTATCAATTCCTATGTGATTTCTTCAGAACTTTTGCTTAGTGGTTTAAAAACATGTTTAATTATTGTTATAAGTTCATCTCATGTATGTTTAGCATGCTCATATGATCATTAGGATATACTTGACTTAAAATTATAATAAATGCTGGAATAAATGTTGTTCTCTTGCTGAT
The DNA here is from genome assembly GCF_025698545.1 of Gossypium raimondii. Taxonomy (NCBI): domain Eukaryota; kingdom Viridiplantae; phylum Streptophyta; class Magnoliopsida; order Malvales; family Malvaceae; genus Gossypium; species Gossypium raimondii. The sequence goes on along the minus strand of NC_068568.1, from coordinate 38,790,426 downwards.
GGGACAATTTATAACGTATGTGATATGTGACGGTGGTGTAAAGTCCTATTACTCAGGCTTGGCTATCAAGCCGTGTATAGGGTATTACATTGAATGTCAACAAGAGAGTTCAGAGGAGATGGAATTGTGGCAGGAGCTGCAGTAATAGGGGTTGCATCACCAAATATTCCAACATGATCTATTCCTTTCTTTTAATGAAGCTCACTTATTGGAATACCCTTATCTTCACTACTTAGTAAAATGTTGGCAATTCCCACAGTAACCTTTTGCTTTTTTCTACTACTCGTACTCCCTTCCCTAACAATAGTACTAGAGGGACCGCCTCGGACATTCTACATAAAAGTTCGCACATCCATGTATTCATTAATCTATTTGGATAAGTTGGTGGATTCTTCTGAACTATCTTCAACACCGCGAACTGTGCCTGTATCACCAACAAGTGTAATATCAACACCAATAGTTAGCATAAGGGGGTTCACACCACTTTCTACATTTCCTGAAGATTTCAAAGAAAATGTACGAGGCTTTAATCTAAAAAAGTTATAAAAGTAATTTCTAGGTTCCTATTTTCTCCCCAATAATATAAGCCCCAACTCATCAGTGGCTCTATGGGGCTAGGCGAACTGTGTGGGTAGTAATCCAACGGTGTTCGCGCCATTATCAACATCAACTTTTCTCCATCCATTGGGACTTAGATTTAAGAGGTAATGTTGAAGCACATTCCTAACAGTTAGCACTTCCTCCAAATCTAGTACACGACCCTTGCTAAGTCTATATTATTGTCCCCAACCTACTTCTGTCATAATCTCTCACTTCTTTAGACACATACCCTTACTAGGTATCGACCACTCAGTTGGAAAGCCAAAGCCACTATTAAGCTTGTACTTAACTCGTATGTACTTGCAGCGGTTTAGGCGAAGGTTCGAAGACCAGTTAGTAAAGATTGATTCCACATCTTCGTGAAGAGAGAAATAAAATAAACCTACTAAACCCCTTTAATTGCAAGCCTTCAATTGGTACAAATTCTAAAAAATGGTGATCAATGACACTTTCTCTCGTCGACTATATTCGATGAAGTATGCCATTGCGACCCACCATGAAAAACCAAATAAGTTCCCCAAAGCTATCCTGTATTCATGGAAAAGGTGACAGAAGAAGGGGTGGAGTGGTAAGTTGAAACTTGCTTGTATTACATACAGTGGATGTAAAAAACTACCATCGCTAGTGTCGCTCAACCGATTTAATCCTTAAATGATTGAGAAGTCGTAAGAGAAGTTCAATATTTGAATTCCTCGAGCAGCCAAAACGAGATTCATTTCTTCCACCTTCATGGTGCAAACATAGGCCTTAGCCTCCATCGAATGTTCTGAATAACACTACCAGTTCCTTTAATCCTAGCCATGGTGTTCTAATAAAACAAGAAAAAATAGAAGGAATGATAAAAATTTTAGGGAAATTACCTCTGAAACTGTTCTTCTCAATAATGGCTTCTTCTCCAAAATCTTGGATTCAAACAGTGTAATTTTTAGGGCTCAGGTAACTTCCTTGTAAAAGGGTTTTTTGCACTTTAACGATTCATATATTCGAGAATAATGGGCCAATCAACTATGTACAACTGTACCCTTTATTGACATATGGAAAAGTGTACATTACAAGTTAAGGTATAAAATGTATTTAGTAAGCTTCTCCTTATGTTACCTCTGGTCTCATAGAATCAGGTTCCAAGAAGAGTCACTTTATAATTCTTCTTCAAACTAGGTGGAGGACAAATTGTTATTGTACTCATTATTACCGGCACGTAACTCGATTGGGTCCGGGTCAGGTTCTACACGGTTTGGACTTTAAGTTCCCATGACACTATGAGTTCGCATGTAAGGCACTCGTACCCTTTTATGAGACCGCACGGTGAGGGTTCGTACACCATCACATAGGCGAGCCCTCATTGTATAAACACGTGTTAAACCTAGAGTAAGATACGTGTCGACATACATGGAAACTAAATATGATATCACATCTATGAACAATAACCATATCATATAAATAAACAAGTCCACCCATCTAAAAGACACATAGAAACACTCAAGAGGTTTGTTAATAGACCTCAACAACAATAAGTGTCAATATTGGTTTAAATTATATTTATGAGATTTTTTATTTTAAAATATGATTTTAGTTTGGTTAGAGTTTCTTAATAGACCTCACAACTATTACAAAATATTTAAACGATAAGAATTTAGGGTTTTAAAAATTTTACTATGATGTGTTAAGGTCTATTAATTATTCCTTAATCATTACCTTAATTTCAAATTTAAGAGGATTTAGAAAATTTGATGGCGCATAACATCTAAAAGATCTCAACACCCATGGAATCAAGTTACTTCTAAAAAAATCTATATGATGGGAAATAACATTTAGAGATACATATTTTGGATTTTTCACATTATCCGTAAAATGAAAATTGATAGTACAAATTTATATATTTACGATTATTTAGCTTGCTTTTTGAATTCAAATATAAATTATTTGGATAATATTTAAATTCGAATATTTTAATTACTATCTATAACATTGAGAGTAGGTGTGGATATTAATTTTCAAATATTCATTATTTGGACTCACTTTATTTTTGCAAATAATGTATATAAATTTGAATAATGAATATTTGAATTTATTATAATTTTGTGAATAATAAATTTGAATACCCAAATCCATTATTTTTATTTAGTTTTTAAAACTTATTAAATGAAAATATTTTGACTAATAAATTAATTAATTCAAATTTAAATTCTAGTAATAGTACTCAAATTTAGTTCAAAAATAAATAAATTTAGATTTTAAAGTATATTTACAAATTTAAATTTAAATTATAAATATCCGATGTATTGTGATCCCTAAATAAAATAAACGAATGAAAACAATCATAGTTTTGAAAGTAAATTTGAAGTTGAAATTATAACAATTGCTAACCTTTCTCTTATTTATTAACTGTCACTTATTTTATATAAACAAAATAATGGGGTTCTTTTTGGAGTCAAAGGTCGCTCAAAGCATCTTATCCATTTTAAATTATCTACTACATTAACATATTTATTTATTTTATCCTATGTAGCTAAATAAACTTGTTTAGTGGATAGTGGGACATGTTCTTCACTTTTACTTCTACTTTATTTCAACTTTTTTCTCCCATAATATGCTCTTTGTCTCACTTTATCTCCATTTCTTGACTAACAATTCTTTGTTTAAGTTGTTGATCTTAATTACTCCGCTTGTCGTAATCTCATTTATCGTTAAATGAGCTAAACTATTGTGTGTTTAAACATTACTTTTGAAACCAATCATGTATGAAACTTGTCTTAAAGAGACAAGGAAGATTATGTTAGAGATCTTAATTGTTACGTAAAATTCTAACTTCCCTTTTTGTTAGCTTATCAATCATTCTCCACAAAGACCTTGTCCAACTTGTATTTTGTTATGATATTCATTATTATCGATCTATAATTCGGTTGGGATTGGGTGGGGTTCTATACGGTTCACACTTTAAGTTTGCGTGACACTATGAGTTTGCGTGTTAGGCACTTGCAAGATGAAGGTTCGCATATCATCACATAGGCGAACCCTCATCGTATAAACACGTGTTAAACCTAGAGTAGGGTACGTGTCAACATGTATGGAACCTACCTGTGATATCACATCTATGAACAATAATCATATAATATAAATACACAGCTCCACCCATCTAAAAGACACATAAATAGTCAACAAAACCTTAATATTTAAATGACTTCTTTTAGAATGAATGACAAAATCTTGAAAATTTAAAGGGACCTCTCCATCCATAGGTGCGGAGATCCTATTAAAAAACCTAACTATAAAATATATAGATAAACCATCACACTAGTTTATTTTTCACAAAAAACCACAAAAGTCTATCATATATATTCTAAACTATCCTACGTACCTAAAAGTTTCTAAATCCAAATTTCAAAAATTTTATAACGAATCCCTCATTGAGATTAGAAGAAGGACATGTCAATCAAAATATAGAAATAATGGAGTATTCTCTAGTGGCTTTGTGTCGTATTAATATGGAAGTAATAGAGCTTCAATAGTTGATTATTCAATATTAATTTAAGAGATGCTAGTTTCTATCACGTTAGTCAAATTAAGGTTTTTACTTTTATGCCAACATTTTTTTATCTATTTTGTTTGAATAATGGAGATCTAAGATATGCACGTTTCATCTCTTATGGGATGAAGCTCTAATAATGCTAGAAGATGTAGTATTATTGACGAGCCTTTCAATAGACAAGCATCTAGTATTGGAAATTTTTTAGTACAATCTATCATTACGACTTGCTGCAGCATTTGAAACTGGTATCAAATATAAGTTTGAGTCTAGTGGGCTTTGGATTAAGTTAGCATGGTTGAAGAAGTACTTTAGAATAGCTCTTAGTAAGGGTGTGCAAACTTCGGTTCAATCAAATTAGTTTGATTAATTTTTTGGCCATCGAATTTAATTTGACTAGAGATCAGTTAAAAGTTTTTAAAATTTTTAGTTTTTGGTAATATGACTACAAATTACATAATTAACGAATTAATCAATTAATCAAGTTAATAATATATATTATATATATCTATCGAATATGGCTATAAGTCTAATGTATCATAGATAAGCCTAATGTATAGTATAAAAGCCACTAATAAACTTGTAAATATTCATATAATGGACCGTAATTATTAAGAAAAAATAAACATAAAATTTAATAAAATTCCTTCTTTTAATTAAAAAAAAACAAGAATATTCACATTATTTTTTTGTAATGTTTTAAATTTTTTAAACAATAAATTTTAGTTAATTTGATTAACTATTGGAATTAACCGAAATTAATTTAGTTTGATTAATAAGTTTTTTAAAAAATATTTGATTCTATTAATAGTTAAGGGTTTCAAAATTTTGATTAATGTGGTTGGTGGTAACTCGGTTCAAGTACTAAATGAATTAATCGTTCAAACACCTCTACTTCTAGAGAATTCAACTCACCATGATATTAATCGTCATGCTAGTATCATGGGACTAGAACTTTAGTCTCATAAATTGTGCGACCTTAGGCAATATATTCACTTCAAATTCGCTTAAGTTAGCCTAGCTCCCGTAAAGTGAGAATTCTCGATAGAAATTCTCCAAGGCATCGATAATAAAGCAGAATCAACTCAAAGACAAGAGCTCAAAAGAATAGACAAGCCACAAAAAAAATAAAAAACATGACAAGAGCTCTTAGTTAGTATTCACTACTAAACAATGAAATACAATGGAAGATTACAAATGAGGGGGAGTCCTTCTATATATAGTTGAGCTCCCCCAAATCCAATGGTACAACTAACTTTACACCGATGGACGGGATCGAAGCCTATCTACAATTAAAGGATTTACATAATCCCCAAGACTATAAAATCAAATTTTATCAGATTATAAATCTTCTAAGATTACTTTCCCTATTTACCAAGGTAGCCATAATTTTCCATAAGTTTTTTTTCAAATGAGCCCCATTTAGTAGGTTGACCTCTATAAGTGTCTCAATTCTTGGATTCAATTAACTAAAATTTAAAATTCTAACAACTTATCATTCAAACAAATATATATGCTTTTTATGTACTTATTTGTCATTTGGTATGCTTAACACACTTTTATCTCATCGACATTATAACAAAGTGAACTAATTAGTTTAATACTAAACAAACAAAAATCAATTACTATTGGATTAAATTTACAGTTTAAATAAAAACTTTATTTACATGCTCCTAACTAATAACTTGTATTTCTATAAGCTTGCACAAACAAGCAAATAAAATTAAAATTTAACTACTAAAACAATTAAAAACAAGTAATAAAATTTTAAAAAATTGAATAAAATTTGAAAAATTATATGTTAGCCCCCACACTTTATTTGGTACATTGTCCCTAATGTGCAACCTAGAGTTAGGAGAAGAGACTACCCAGTTTAAGTGTTGAAATTCCTCAGAAATAGTCGGGTGGTCCTCTTCGTGTAAGTTTAGTTCCAATTTGTAGTGCCGCCTAATTTGTGGGGTTCCTACACAGAATAAACAACACATATTTTTAAATTAAAAACCAAGTAAAGCAAAATAAAAATAAATCATCCAAAATCGAATTATACAATCCCAACATAAAAATAAACTAAACTACATTAAAAGTTCAAATTTTTTTAATCAGAATCAGATGTCGATCGATTCTTCGCAATGATCAGGTCCTTCCCACGACTCGCAGTTGTCTTGGTGTCCGGCCTCCTCGCAGAATGGGTCAGGCTGCAAAATTTGACCCTTCCTACTGATGGTTGTTCCGGTAGGAACGTGTCGTCAAGGTCGTAATCGTGGGTCGACTCTTCTCTTTCTTCCTTGACATCCTCATCTTCTCCCTCCTCCTCCCCTTTCTCATACTCGACTTGCCCGTAAAATTGTGTAGGTGGATATTTGTTTGGTGGTAGATTGGGTACTGGGATTTTGTACCTCTATGCGTAGCCGATGCCCACTGGAGGCATCTTTTGCATCCACTTGGTTACCCATTCTATGTCGGGCAAGTCACTTGACCTTTGGCTCGATTGAATCTTCTCCTTACTCTTCCAATTAGTAATTTGTTTCTGTTGAAGCTCAACGTACTGGGCATAGAGTGAATTGCCAATGAGGCTCTTTGTTGGCTTCACAAATTGCTCCATCGAGGATATTAGAACCTTCTCTATCTTGCACAGGGCAGTCACGAGGTGCGGGAAAAATATCTCAACGTTCTTGCCACTGATGCAGGTAAGTATGGACTGGTAGATCCACTTGCCCATGTAAACCTATCTATGTTGCAAAATGGGGTAAAGAAGAATAACTAGGAAAGCATTGATGTTAGAGACATTAAGGGCAAGTGATATATGAGTACAAATAAATTTCATCCACATTTTAGTAACCGAAAACATGATTGCTTGATTGAACAATAAGGGGATGTTAGTGCTCGGTTGGCATTTCCAAATGCCTTTCCCCTTTGTAAGGTACTCAAAAATAGCATCCATATCGATGCCTCGAAAATAATAAATATCTAAATTATCTAAAACATCTAAGACATAATATGGAGCATTATAAAAATTGCAAATCTCTTGGGGAGTAACTAGGACTTCTTTTCCCCGGACCGTTACATATCGATATTCGACATTAGGTGTTTTATTATTCTCCATTGCTTTCAAGGAAGCATAAAATTTGTACACTATATAGTCGACTGCCAACTCTTTTGGTGTTAAACAAAAATTAACCCATTGGTTAACACGAACCAAATCTCGTATATCATCACACAAATCAAATGATGGGTCGAACCCTCATTCTTGAATGAATGTTTTTCCTTGGAGCTCTAAGAAGTATTTTTTCAACTTCTTGGCTCTGAAAATTGAAGGACGCGATTGAACTTTTGTAGGCCCCATTCTAACAATAATGTATAATAAAAAATATAATCTAAATTTAACTAATGCGATGAAATAAATTAATGAGAAATTAAGAACAATTCATCGTGGATTTTCATGTTGCCCGCTTTGGAATGGCTCCCAATGGGAGTGTAAACCAAAGTGTGCATCAATGAAGGCGATGGAATAAGGATAAATTTCTAAAGATCATAAAAATCCGAAGCAAGGATAGAGAGGGGGTGTTCTGCTATTGCTTAGGGGGTGAGGAAGGTTGATTAGTGTCTGTTTAGTGTAAAAATTAGGGTTAAAAATGGGTTAGATTATATAGCGGTCCATTCAAGTTGTGCAAAAATTGAGTTAGAAAACTATAGACCCGACATCGGTGTTGTGGCATGGGTATTGCTGTTGCGACACTGAATTTTGAATTCTCCAAGTTTTTGATTCCATATCGCAACACGGACCCTTATTTTAAAAATATTTTTGGTTCAAAATGCAGTGTCGCAACACCGAGGTTCAGTGTCGCGACACGAGTCTAGAATTTTAAAATTTTTATGGTTCAAAGTACCGTGTCGTGACACTAAGAAGCGGTGTCACGGTATAATCCTAATTTTGAAAATACTAGAGGATTCAGAGTTCCGTGTCGCAACAACGAGGTCTGGTGTCGTGACACGACCCTCATTTTCCCAATTCTCATATTTTTGGGCGTGTTGGTCCCTTTCATTTACTCCTAATTTTAAAATATGTCCTAATTAGCCACCCTTTGACTTCCTAAGGCTGAAATCCTATCATAATTAAAATTACTAAGGCTAATTAAAGTTAAAAATTACAGAAATAAAAATTAATTTACACAATTTACAACACGAATTAAATATTTTGATGGTTAGATTGGGTGTGGCTGCCAGACTCGTTCGATAGCCGTTGTATTTCCTTCATCAAATTCTTGTTCCTTTATCAATCATCATAATCCGTCCAACATATGCCTTTCCATCTGGGGTCTTTCCATTTTTCATGCTCCCTCAACTCGTGCATTGCTACACTCATCGAACCAAAACCATACCTCCGATCAAGGTTGTTAGGGATAATATAAAGAATTTCGTAACAGTTCTCTGCTAATTTGTTTCCTAATTCCTCATTTTAGGAATCATGGCCACATTTGAAAACTTCTATTTTTCCATAGATTTTCATAATTAGTTCATTTTTCTCGAGATTGATGGTCGATCTATACATGGCAAAAAATGGCCTACTTAATAGAATAAGAATGTCTTGGTCCTCTTCGAAGTTAAGGACAAAAAAATTGACGGGTGTGATAAAACCCATCACATCAATTAATACGTCTTCAAGTACACCTTTGAGGTGTACGAGATACCTATCGACTAATTGTAGTGTTATCGATTTATTTTTCAATTTCCCTATTATGAGTTTTAAATAAGTAGATAGGGGCATTAAATTAATACTTGCCCTTAGATCGCAAAGGGCCTTACTAATGTGTTTGTCCTCTATCTCCACGAGAATTGTAAAATTGCCTGGATCTTTTTAATTTTGAGGGTATTTTTGGGCAATTATCGCACTACAAGAGACGTCGATATTAAGTTGCTCACCTTTCTTTGATTTCTTATGCTGAGACATGATTTCTTTTAAGTACTTGACATATTTTAGTATTTTATCGATTATTCAAACAGTGGAAAATTAATTCTAAGGGATTTAAATAAATTTAGAAAACTTACGAATTCCGCTTCATTCTTTCATTGTTTGTCCTCCAACCTTGATGAAAACAGTATGTGCTTTGAAATTGGCTTTGAATGTTACGTGATGTTTTATTCAGCTACTAGTTCGACTACTTTCTCTGTTTGCTCCTTAAGTTCAGGATCATCAAGGATTTCATTGATCGTCTTGACCTTGTCATCCTCCTTTTGCATGGGCAGATTCAGGCTTCACAAAGTCTTACCTGAGTGGAGTGCAATGGTGTTCACATGTTCTTTTCCTTCCTTTCGGGGGGTTTTTTGTATTGCTCGGAATGCTCGTACCCATTTTCCTTCGCATTTCATTCAACACGCTTATGATGTTGCACATTTCTTCTTTTAGTTTGACCACATTGACACGAGTTTGAGCGTATTCGGGTTTCACTTGTTGAATGTTAGATCTCTTTAGTTTCATTTCTCCTTCTATCTGATCCAATCGTTGACTACAACCAACGTTTTCGTTGCCAATGGATCGTTCTTGAGATATTTGAATATGTGGAGGTTGATACGGAGGGTTTTGTCGGTTCTGAATCGGGTTTTCGTTACCTTGATTGCTTCCTCACTTTAGATTAGGATAGTCCTTCCAACTAGGTTGTAAGTGTTCGAATAGGGATTTCCACCCCTATTACCCATATAATTAACTTCTTCTTATTAGGTTTCAGAATATGACACGTAGCTTCGAGCGACATCGTTCATGGATGGCTTAACAGTGGTCTCCAGACGATGTAGTTTTTCCAAAATCTGCTGATATTTATCATCCTCTTTGATTGCTTTAGCCATCGACAACTTCAGATTATACGAAAATCGCTCATTGTGCCACATGTATGAGTTCATAGTTGTGCCCTCGATCAATTGATAGGCTTTGCTGTATCTGTTGTTCATGAAGGCCCCATTGGATGCACCATCTAATTAGAATTTTAAGCTACCATCAAATCCATTGTAAAAGATTTGTAGTTGCAACCACTCTTGCATTTCGTGATATGGGCACTTTCTTATTAGTGACTTAAAATGTTCCCACGCTTCGTATAAGGTTTCACCGTTGAATTGCTTGAAGTTGGCAATGTCGCGCCTTAATTGGATGGTTCTAGTAATGGGAAAAATTTATGTAAAAATTTCCCTACTAATTCATCCCATGTAGTGATAAAACTAGGATCTTGCGAATCAAGCCATTCATACTCGTTTTCGTACATCGAGAAGGGAAACAACCAAAGATGGATGGCGTTATTGGTAACCTCATTATACTTGAAAGTATCAAAAAGTTGCAGGAATTGCTTTAAGTGTTGATTCGAGTCTTCCATCATATTACACCGGAATTACAAGTTATTTTGAATCATCTAGATGGTGGCCATCTTGATTTTGAAATTATTGGTGTTGATCGCCAGCCTCTCGATACTACCTCGGATTGCTTCTAAAATGGGTAGCACGTATTCACGCAATGTTCGCTCTTGTCAAGTCATCAGTGGCTCTCTTTGGAGTTGTGCTTGCTGTTTGAGTGGTTTGTCAAACTGAGGGTTTTCCCGAGGTAAGTTAGCTACCACGGGTGGGTTGCTTTCCATTTGTTGATGGGTCTGTCTTAGAATTCTCTATAGTTCAAGATTTGGCTAGATTGGGATGGTTCCACTTTGAGTCATATACTGAAATCGAAAAAATTGAAAATAAAATTAGTAACTTAAAATTAAATAAAATAAAATAAATATAACTAATATCAAAATTCATATCTATGATTGTAAATTTTCCTATTTATCTTATTAAATTACAGAAAATAAAATTTTAATTTAATGTCAAAACCTCCCCGACAACGACACCAACAACTTGACTGCCTTCAAACGTGCAAACGTCTAGAGTGGAAATAATACAAAAAAAGATAATAAATATATTAGTGGTGTCCACAAGTATACGAGTGAAATTGTAATTTAGTAAAGTGTCACAACGAAATACTCCGGGAAGTATTCCGTGGATCGTACCCAAGGGAGGTTGAATTAATCTATAAATAGTAATAACTAAAAATTATATTATGAAAACCCAAAATAAAAGTAATTAATCGAAATAACATAAATTAACTAAAATTAAAGACAACCAATTAACAATAGAAATTAATTCAATAAACTAGGCAGAAGATTAACTCACTTCAATGTTGCTAATTAACTTCAGAACTCGAGTTTTATTGAGTTAGGTATTATTTAACCAATTATTGCCTCTTGACCTCTAACTAATTAACTAATTGACCAATACCTGCTTATCTCTCGGCCTCACTTTCCTAACTGAGATAAATTATAATTTACTTGGTAAGCTTATCTGTCGACCTCGTTTATCCTAAATTACTTTCTAGGGTCGTCAATCCAAGGGTTTAACCACACGTAATTTAAGCCAACTAACTAGAACTCAAATCCTAATTCTTTTGTTAATTATTTCGTCATCCGCTCGTTAATCTCCTTAAGGAAACTAGTCATCATGGATCTACATGTAATTATCCCTAATTTCATATTTAACATGCAAAGAATAAAATTAATTAGAAAAATGGAATAAGAGAATGAATCTGTTTTGATGGCGATTTGTGCGCGAAAGTCAGATTTCCTTTGATAGTCATGAAGACAATTCTGATTGCAATAGAAAATTGATAAGTGCTAAAAGTAACATGTTTTAACCTCATTCATAATGCGTTTTTGGGTGATTATTTGATTCTTATTGTGAATTTTATACTCCTCATCCTTTAAATTCATGTTTTAATGCTTAATAGAGCACTTAGGAGCAAAAGAAGTGAAAAACGAGCAAAAACCAGAGCGTTTGGAGCAGGATGAAGAAGCCACATGGGCTAAACCATTTCACATGACTAGACCAGATGGCTATGTGACCCATACGAACTTGTGGTAGGCCGTGCTGATTTCACGGGATTACACACTGAATAGCAGAAAATCACGTTTGTTTAGGTTTTTCGGGCATTCTAATACGTATATATGAGAAAAACAAGAAGATAAGAGTGAGTCGCCAGAGAATACTCAAGAAAGTAACTCGAAAAACACCATTGAAGTCGACTTGGAAGCAAATTTCAGTCAAGATTGAAGATTCCCAATTGATTACTTAGGAAGTTATTATGAGTTTCTTTATTTCTTCCAGTTATACTGTATCTTGGATATTTTTATTTTCAAGCATGAATTAATTTTCAAAATACTTGGGGAGATGAACCTTATGATGAATTCTGTCTTTTGATTTATATTTTTACGTAATAAATACTTGGTTTCTGGTTCTCAATTTTGTGTGCTTAATTATTAGTTTGATATTTCTAGATTATTAATCCCTGTTTGAGGTGCTTAAATCGGTGGTTGAATAGACCCTTTTTAAGAGTAGATCTTGCGTAATTGAGTGGAGTTGCATACAATCCTAGAAATAGGATGGCATAAGTATATTGGATTAGAGTCCAATCTAATAGAGGAATCCATAGCACAAGTTAATGTGATAATAAGGGTTTTAATTAGAAAGAAATTTCGATTAATCAACCTAGAGTCCATTGCTCTTATGCTCGAAGGAGATATTAGCATAATTTAGGGATTTCTATGGATTAAGATACAAAGTAAAAAAATTGCATAATTTAGATTGGTAGTGATAGATGAAATCTAAGCAGATTCTTTCCTGAGTATATTTTCACTTCTTAGTTGTTAATTAATTATTTTCGTGAACTATTCTTTTTCGTGCTCGTTAGTAATATAACTAGTTCATTTTAATTTTAGTCAATTACTTGAATTATTCAGTTAAATAATAGAAATACGATAATTACTAGTACTTGTACTCCTCGTGAGAACGATATCTTTGCTCATCGTAGCTATACTATTAATTGATAGGTGCACTTACCTTAGTCAAATTTTTAGTTAGTCTCGTGACACATCAAGTTTTTGGCACCGTTATTAGGGACTAGAATATTAGGAAACGTTTATTTCTATTAATTTAACCATTTTTTTATTTTAATATTTTTGTTTTTAGTTTAATTGTTACATTCTAATTTTTCTTTTGTTTAATTCTTATAGGTTCTTGTTGTTTATGACTAGAGGCAACATGTTGGAACAATTAGTTTTTGATAGTGAAATAAAAAAAATTGCTCACAGAAATTGGAGAGAGGTTAGGAAAGCAATATAAGGTCAAAAGATTTTAATACACGATCATGAGCAAAAGGACATTAGTGTGGAGATGGATAATAATCCTATTAATCCGCAACTTCTTGCACGTCCTACTCCTCGTACTATGTATAACTATGCTAAACCGACACTTATTAAGGCTGAATCAAGTATTGTCAAACTAATTATTGGTGCAAACAATTTTGAGATTAAGCCAAACACAATTCAGATGGTGCAGTGGTGTTATAAGATGAAGATCTAAAGCTTATTTAGCTAACTTTATGGAGATCTACGACACATTTAAGATCAATGGAGTCATTGATGATGCCATACGCTTTTGGTTGTTCCCATTCTTTTTGAGGAATAAGGCAAAACAGTGTTTGAGTTCACTTTCATAGGGTTCCATCACCATGATTTTATTATATTGGACATGGATGAGGATATTGAGGTACCCATGATTTTAGGTCGACCCTTTTTAGCCACTTCTAGAACTATTATTGATATGGGTAATTATAAACTTGTGCTGAGGGTAAGCGATGAAGATGTTACTCTTCAAGCATGTGATGTTGTGAGAGGTTCTAGTGAGCGAGATAGTACTAGTTATTTTGTTGACGTTAGTAATCATGTGGCTCAGCTTTTTTTGTAGGAAATCAGTCATGAAGACATGTTTGAATGATAGAAATCAAGGGACAAGTGAAGAAAGAATGGTGCAACTCGATGAATTAGATCAAGGGTGTCAAAAGGCTGATAAGAACCCAAGAACGTACAAAGAAGTGACAAAGCAATGCCATGGTGTGCATTTAAATTCAAAGTTGGAGACAAATTTTTGTTGGACAATTTAGATCCACGAATGTTCCCTGGTAAGCTTAAGTCAAGATGATCAAATCCATTTGTGGTACAAAACATATTCCCATACGGAACAATTAAGGTAACACACATTGATTGCGACACATTGAAGGTTAACAGTCACCGACTCAAACTTTATTTTGGTGGTGATATTAATAACGAGAGAGAGGAGCTTTGGCTCCAAAATTCAAATTAACTGTGAGCTTGATAAGGGAAGTCAAGCTTAGACTTTGAATAAGTGTTTTTTGGGAGGCAACCCGAGTATTTTTTATCATTTTATTTTCATTTAATTATGTTGCATGCTTAGTAGATTTATTTTTTATTACTTAAAAAAATAAAAAAAGAGTTAAAAAATTTTAAAAAAATAATTTTTTTTAAAAATGGTCTACTCGGTCTGGGGTAGACCACACGACCTGACGACATAGTCATAGGAGAAGTGAAAAATACACCAACATGGGAAGAATGAATACACATGGCCTGTCAACACGGTTGTTTGGTACACACTACCTAGGCACACGGGCGTGTCTTAGGCTGTGTGAATATTGGAGCCAATTTTTCAAATTTCTTTTGACACACATGGTCTGAGTGGATTCACACGTCCTAGCGACATGCCATACGACCTAGACACATGAGCATGTCCCAGGCCATGTGAACACTAGAGCAATTTTTAAAAGTTTTTAATAGGCCAAATGGCCTTAGAGAGATACACAGCCTGGCCACATGACTGTGTGACCTACATAGCCTAGCACATGGCTATGTACCTTTTTTTAAAGCTAGGTTTTTTTTTCTTTTGTTTCCTTCCAAGCCCATTTCACCAAATCCAAACCCTAACTACCACTCTATCTTCGCCGCCGTCACGTACCCAAAAGGTCCCTCGAACTATTTTTATTTTTATTTTATTTTTCGGGATTATATATTTTATTTTATTATGCACTTTATTGTTACTTTTTTGCAGTTTTTTTATTTGTTTTGTCATCTCTTTATCTTATTTTATTTTTGTTTATTTTATTATTAGTGTGCTCGGAACCATGTACTTAATTTAGGATCTCCTACGTTTCCAGATTTCACTATTCCGGTGAAATTATCCAAATTTATGACAGTTTCAATTCTCTCCCTCCCTTATGATATTTTGCTTATTGTGTTTCTATTTGTTTGTACATTGGGGGCAATGTACATCTTAAGTGTGGGGAGGATTTTATATGTTTATGTGACATAGCCCTTGAATTATTGTTTGTGTTTAAGTAATTTTCTCACATCTACAATTAGAGATAATTTTTCTAAATTTGGAGTTTTTATTGATTCTGTTTGGGATTAATTTGTGAATTTTTGTGTATTTTTTATTTATAGTTTAAGACACGAGAGAGTCAAGCATGATAAGTGTTTTTTCAGAAATTATTATTTTAGGTTGTTTCCCTGAACTAAAGAATTAACTTGAAATTTTAAATTTGCAAGTTTGACATCAAAACCATAATTTTTTGTGAGCTTTTGAGCCTATAGAGCATCTATTTTTTTTCATGCTCATTTTATTTTTGGTTGTGAGTATGTCAACTTGACTTGTTATTCTAGAACTTGCTTCGGTTATGCATGTTGAGACCACATTATTGATTTGATATATTGTGATAATAGAGACTCTTAGGATTTAACCCGCTTAACCTTTAAACAACTTACCTGTTGTATTATCTCTTAGTAAACCCCGTTGATTCTAACACATTTTTTTACTTAAAAACCATTCATGTTAACTCGTAAACCACATTAATGTTGTAATTTTTTTATTGACTCCCTTTTTGTCAAGATTCGATTTGGTTAGTTGCTTGACTATATTTTATCTTTTGTATTGCTGAATTTTACTTTGCTCTAAAAAAAGAAGATTGAAGAAAAAAAATGAAAAAAAATTAAGTGTAAATTCTTTTAAATCAACAACTAATTTTTTAAATCCACAACTAATTTTTTCTAGTTTGGTAACTTATCAATTCGATTCTCGATTGTAACCAACTTTTATGCGTGATTAATGTGTTTTTGGGTGATTATTCGATGTTCATTATGAATTTTGTACTCCTAATCCTTTCAATTCATGCATTAATGCTTAATAGAGCACTTGGGAGCAAAAGAAGTGAAAAGCGAGCGAAAACTAGAGCGTTGGAGCAAGCTGCAGGAGCGATACGGGTTGAATCATTTCACTTGGCTAGACAACACGACCATTTGACCCATACGAACGTGTGGTAAGTCGTGTCAATTTCACGGGATTACACATTGAACAACAAAAAAAATCACGTTTTTTAGATTTTTTGGGAATTTTAAGACGTATTTATGACAAAAATAAGAATATAAGAGTGAGCCGCCAGAGAATACTCAAGAAAACAACTCGAAAAACACCATTGAAGCCGACTTGGAAGCAGATTTCCATCAAGATTGAAGATTCCCAGTTAATTTCTTAGGAAGTTATCATGATTTTTTTATTTCTTTCTATTATATTGTATCTTGGATGCTTTTAATTTCAAACATGAACTAATTTTCTAAATACCTGGGGAGATTAACCCTATGATGGATTCTATCATTTGATTAATATTTTTATGCAATAAATACTTAGTTTCTTGTTCTCAATTATGTGTGCTTAATTCTTGGCTTAATATTTCTAGATTATTAATCCATATTTGATGTGCTTAAATCGGTGGTTGAATAGACCCTGTTTAAAAGTAAATCTTGTGTAATTGAGTGGAGTTGCATGCAATCCTAGGAACAGGACTACATAAATATACCGAATTAGAGTAAAATTTAATAGGGGAATCCATAGCATGAGTTAATGCGATAATAAGGGTTTTAATTGGAAAGAAATTTCAAGTAATCAACCTATAGTTAGTTGCTCTTATGCTCGAAAGAGATATTAGCATAATTTAGGGATTTCTATAGATCAAGATACTCAGTAAAAACAAAATTGTGTAATTTAGATTGGTAACGATAGATGAAATCTAGGTGGATTCTTTCTTGGCTATTGTTTCGCTTCTTGGTTGCTAATTGATTATTTTCGTGAATTGTTCTTTGTCGTGCTCGTTAGCAATATAATTAGTTCATTTTAGTTTTAATCAATCACTCGAATTTTTCAGTTAAATAATAGAAAGATGGTAATTACTAGTACTTGTAGTCCTCTTGGGAACAATATTTTTCTGCACTGTAGCTATGTTATTGATTGATAGATGCAATTGCCTTAGTCAAAATTTTAGTTAGTCTCGTGACATATCAAAAGAAAAAAATGAATAAATAAAAAGTACTTAATTAAAGGCTTGGATCAAAATCGAATCCATGTTGAACAAAGAACAAAATTCTGTTTAAAACATAAAAAGGACTAAATTGAAATAAAATAAAAACTAAAAATAAAAACCTTAAACTAAACTAAGTGGCTTACTTGGTCAAGCCTACTAAATTGAGGCTAAGCACGCCTATTTATAACCAAAATTTTCTGACCTAATTAGGTTAATTACAACCCTAAAAAATGAGAAATATTCATTGTGTGAAATAAAACACCCCTGACTGAATAATTTTGATTTGTCATCCATTGTTGCGACACCACAAGGCCAATATTATGACACTGCCTTTCGGGGCTAAATTCCTAGGCTTCGAAGTCCGATGTTGGGACACCACATCCTAGTGTCACAGCATTATCATCATCCTTCGTGTTGGCCCTTATTGGCCCATTAGATCATCACATGGCTAAAAATTGTGTAAAAACGCTTATTTTCCTAAAATGAAACTTAAAATACTAAAAACTAAAAATGTAATAAAAACATATAAAAGAGTTAGAAAAAAAAGCTTAAACTACTAAAAACTGAAAACGTAATAAAAACATATAAAAGAGTTAGAAAACAAGCTCGTTAAACGCCGAAAAACTCTAGTTTGCCACAACGAATTGTGGCAAATCAAGAGGCATAGCCTGGAGCTGCCACCATGGACTACCCCATAGCCAACCCCATTCTAGACAGCTCTCACAGATGATGATTCCATTCGCAAGCCACCTGACACCACCCAAACCGCACTAGCAGGACCATCCACATCAAATGTAACACCCAATACCCGGCATGATTGCCAAGCTCGAATATTAGGATGCCATACCACCGTCTCATGTCACACTCAAAGTAATTTGTCACATTATTAAGAAGTCATCCTCTTTATCAATGATTTTATAAATTTTTAGTCAAACATATATCAATCATTATTAGAACATGCCAAACATACATCAAAGAAACTTATAGTAATAATTGTACATGCATTAGGATCACTTAGTAAAATTTCCAAGATAATCACGTAGGTACCGATACTAAAACATGGGTATTGATATTTTCCTTGCACGATATCAATACCGTATGGAAAATAGGTACCAAATCAGTATTCTATTTCTCGTCTAAAAATCAAAACACAAGAAAGTATTGGTACAATTGAAAAAGTATCGATAAAATTACCCCAAGTATTGATACTTATGATAGGGTATCAATACCAATTTACAATTCTGACTTCCTCCACATTTCAAAATCATAGAGGTATCGTTTTTACAACACGAATATCGATACCTCTGGTTTAGACCAGAAAAATATAACATACATAAGCATAGAAATCATTTTAACTTGTACCAATTCATCATGCTATCATATCATCATCAAATAAACGTCAAAACGATCGTAATAGTAGTCTCAAACATCGAAAATAAGTTCAAATGATAGTCGACATAATATGATTCAATTATCAAAATCTTAAAAGTAATCAAGCTATGGAATTTCCAAAGCATCATGAAAAATATCATTAAAAGTCTACCACATTACCTTATTCCCAAAATGAAAAAAAAAATAATGATAACACCTACGAAAATATAGAAATGGACTTGCTTGGATCACCCCTTGCAACCACACCGCTCACGCCGGTATTTAACTACTCTGCAAGGGTTTTAAGAAAGGAGTGGGTGAGCTTAACAAGCTCAGTCAATGCTCAGAATAACCATAATTTACACACAATATCAAAGGTTAAACAAGAGCATACTATAACACGTTCACAACCATATTCTAATAAAGTCACTATAACATAATCATATTTTATTAAGTCATAAAATTAACATATACTCCTACATGCAATTACACTCAACTCGCTCATATATAATTTATTTAACAATAATTCATCAAGACTAAACGACGTATACATGCTTTCATAACCCACAAGTCTAGCTGATATATTCACATGCATTCACAAGTTAAATGGAAACGATCCAAGCCACAATTACATACTCAATTTACTATGAGAATATATTAACATTTTCATGAAACTTAAATAAACTCATTTAGCATGTTTAAGCGTCCATCTCACATCATATTACCAAAACAAAAAAGATCACATTTAAACGATAACTTGCATAGCAACCACATACTCATTTAGGCATACATCACATTACACATATATACATTTTAAGAAAATTTGGATAGCAACCACAAACTCCTTTAGGCATACATCACATTACACATATATAAGCTTTAAGATAATTTGGCACTTGAGATATGAAACATAAAAGTGAGCTTTATCAACACTCATTGGATACACGGATCTACAACACACCACATAGACTCATAGAGTCGAACATATCCAAAAAGTGAAGCATAAAGCTAACACTCTCCAGCACACTAAACGTGTCCTGCTGAATGGAGGCTATTCCTAAGCTCCTAATTAACACTATGAATTGTGTCTACTAGCGGCGATTCCAAACACTCACCGATTACGTTTTTTGCCAAAAATCCAAGAGCTTAAACTAGCTTTTCCTTACCTTTCGCCTTGCTTGAAGAAGGTTCCAACGGTTCCGACACTTCACACATAATAACCACACAATATACACAATCAATATTCAGTCAAAGACTCACTTAAACCAACAAAAAATGCAATTCTAAGCTATATTCCTAAAACTCCTAGTCCCTATTTTGGGTGTTACATCAAAAAGGAGTGAGACGAGGGTCATCTCAGATGAGGTCGACCACATAGAGGAGTTTGATGATGATGACTTTGCCAACCTTTGAGGGAGTAAAAAAAATATTTTTTAAATTGTTTATATTAATTGTTATCTCTCTTTTAAAAAAATTGTGTTTATTTTGTGTAGGAACCCTATGCATTAGGCGACACTACAATTGGAGCTAAATTGACACGAAGAGGACCACCTGAGTACTTTTGAGGAATTTCAATGCTTAAAGAGTGTGGGGGGGGTAACATAGAATTTTTCAATATTTTTTGAAATTTTTGAAATTTTTATTATTTGTTTTTAATTGCTTTAGTAGTTAAATTTTAATTTTTGTGTGATTGTCTGTGGTCGAGCTTGTAGAAATATAAGTGATTGGTTAGGAGTGTGTAAATAGGATTTTGTGCCTAGAATGCAAATTTAGCTCGATAGTAATTGATTTAAGGTTGTTTAGTGTTAAACTAATTAGTTCACTTTGTTACACTGTAAATAGGTGAAAATGTGTGAAGTATATTAAATGAAAAATAAGTACATAAAAAGCATATATGTTTGTTTAAATTATAGGTTGTTAGAATGTTAAAATTTAGTTAATTGAATCCATGAATTGAAACACATAGGGATGACCTAAGACATTTTTTGGTCACCACTAGAGAAAAAAAGCAGACCCTATGTGTAAATTCCCTAGTACCCAAATTTGAGCTTAATTTCATTTTTCTTGATGAAACTCGACTGAAACTATAAGCCTAATGCATAATTTAATGATAATTTTCTTTTTGGTCCCACCACAAACTTAGACGTCAGACCATTAATATTGAGGGTTAGGTAGATACATCATGAAGGTTTCAAAATAAAAATAATTGAGAGTGAAAAATAATAGATAGTATGGTATAATAAGTATAAGATTCTTAAAAATTTGTGCGTGAAAAAAGAAAAAAAATCAAGTGAAGAAAAACTTTTTGAAGGCTAAAAGTCAAGCGAGAAAATCTCAAGCGAATAAAAGCAAAGTGAGTAGAAAGAAAAAAGAAAGAAAAAAATAAAAAATACTCATTTTTGCACAAAAAAATAAAATAGAAAAATAAAATAAAATAAAATACTATACTGTACCTTAAGAAATTGAGAGAAAAGGAAGGCGAGAGAAGTAGTTATAAGGTGGTGAGCTAAGGGATATAATTGGGGTAGCATCGTGGTCAATATGATCTGTCGTTCTATTTTTGTGCTTAACCTATTTTGTAGAGTCAGTTCTTCAACTCCGAACCAACCTATGCCGCTGGACGTTGTAAGACGAAAAGTCCTATATGACCCAAGTGATACAACTCATGGATAAAAATTAAACTGCATATTGACATTTCTAACCACTTGTATTCTTCAAAACTAAATGTATATTTGTGTACTTGTTTAGATGGAATAATATGCTTAGCATTCTTGAATTTGTTTGCTTTGTAACTTAATGAACTAACGCGTTTGATATTGAAAATCAGAAGTCAATTATATATCATGCTAGAACTATTTGTTTAATCACATTATCTTGTTTATAATGTTTTGAATCAGTCTCGTGTATTAAGCATGCTCAAGCACCATTTAGTTGTTTTTGTTTTTGTTTTCGTATTTTTTGTGTTTTTGTTTTATTTCTTGAGGACAAGCAACAAATTATGTGTAAGGGACTTTGATTTGTCATAATTCATTGTGGAAAATTAGAGTCTTTTTCGACACTTAACGATCTTGTTTTTTAGCCATTTTATGTTTATTTATTTTATTTCCAGTTTTATTATCTTAGATTTATTTTATTACAAAATAAGCGTTTTACGCACTCTTTAGTGTTTTAATGACCATGAGGCCAACTCGGGCCTCGGGAACAATTAATTGGCTATTTGAGTGTGTAGGGTGCCAATTCAAGCCCAATAATACAAAGGACGAGCCATTTTCATGACACTAGCATGCAGTGTTGCAACACCAAACATCAAAGCTGCCAAGGTTGAAATGGGGACAACGTTGCAATGTGGGCCTTCTTGACGTCATGACTATGCGACAATTTTAAGGAAAAATATGACTGATCCTTGGATTTTAGTTTTTGGATTATTTCCTTAGATAGACCCTAAGCATTCAATAGTATATTATATTAATTAGAATTAAAGGGTATTTAGGGTAGCTGGGCAGAAAGTAATCTCTAGCCTATATAAGTCAAATTAGAGTCACCTAAGGGTGGTTAGTTAGATCGTTGGACTAGTTAGACTTGGAAAAATTTATTTATTTTTTTAGTAAAGTTTTATTTTTATATTCATTTAGTCAAGATTTTCCTATTTTGACGTGAAGACGTTTGTGAGCGGAGATTGTTCCGAAACCGCGCTTCAATTATTTATCAATGAGCATTCTCTTTTCCTTTACTCTTTTATTCCGTTATTTATATTTGTTTGCCTAATCAACTAATGTTTGTATGAATACTAAAATAAAATTATTGTGCTTTATTTATATCTGGCATGTTTCAGTTATAGAACTGATTAATCGATTAAGGAATTATTTATCCAAAATTGTATGTTTATTCAATAGTGCTTGGTATATTAGGAAGTGACACCTCTAGTAGAATATCAAGATAGGTGATACCAAAAGGGTATACTGTCGAGTATAACTTGTATCAAGCGGTGAGACCAAAAGGGTATCCGTATGCCTAGGAAGAGACTGAAAGGGTGACTTAGGTGGTAATCCGTAGTAAAGATGAGACCGAAAGGGTATTCTTAGCTAAGGGTGGTAAATAACTCAATCAAGGGTAATTAGTGACTTAATTGATAATTAGGGATTTAACCGATTGTAGGCCGAGAACTTGCATCGTTGACACTAGGAATAGAAAATTCCATTAGGATATCTTAGGTTAATTAAGTTCCATTATGTTGTTTTAGTTTAATTAATTTAATTAGTTTAATTAATATTTTAATTTCGCATCAACACTACTAATTCATGATTCAATTAGATTAGTAGTTATTTTCTTTAATTAATTTAATAAGAAATTTCCCCAATTCGCAATTCCCTAGGTACGATCTTCATAATATTTTCTGGAGTGTTTCGTTGTAACACTTTATTATAGTACAATTTGACCTCATATACTTATTGACACCACTGCTTTATTAATTATCTTTTTGCTACAGTAATTTTAGTCCAGACATTCGCATGTCTGGCGGCGATCACATCTACAACTAGTTTCTTGCCCTCTTCAAGTAGGATTTTGTGTTGGCATAATGTAGGACCAATGCCTTTAATGTTTTCAATTTTCCATCCAATAACTTTCTTATTCTTCTTCAGCACATTAAGCAAAGCCAACTCCATTTTAGAAGATAAATGAGCTGCAATGATTACGGGTAATGTATTGTTCTTTCCAAAGTACTCATATTTAACAATTTTTTGGAAAAAAACTTTAATTCCATGCTTGGAGGCTTAAATACTAATGTAATCATCTTCTCTTAAAGCATCTTCTATTGTCTTAAAGGTTCCTTTTAGTGTCTCCACCAACCCAATTGATGCACCCTCACCCTTTCAAGCTTTACTTCTAACTCATTATTTCCATTAAAATCAGAATCTTAAGAGTACTACAAATTATATTCTAAAGAATCACCATTACTATGTGCCATACCAAATTCTTTCTCAAAAGATTCTGTGCTTCCCAAATTCGATGAATGTTCTATATCACTTTTTCTTTTTGTTTTTCTTTTGGATTGATCTTCATCATTTCTTAAAACGGTGCCACTATAATATCTACCACTTGATTAATGATACCAAAAACCTTCCTTTCCACATCTTCATTTACCGGTCCTTCCTCACTAACATGACGATTTTCCCAAGCAACAGCGTTGCTGCTGTTAGTTCTGATACCCTAAGTGTAGTATTTTCATCTATGTCCATTTTTATTTTTTCGAATATATTGGTTAGATAAAATTATCCATGAATTACATTAATACACTTTTTATACTGTCCTCACGTGGTTTTTGCATGTAAAGAAAAATAGAAGCAAATATTAGCTCACTAGTTGTCTAATGTTTAACTAATACTAAGCGATATTACGTGGTCATATCGTAATACAAAATGACAACTTACATTAGTAGACAAGCCTAAACATGTCTTTAGTCTAATTGAAAATGAGCAAACTGATTGAAAGACTAATATACCGTATATCAAGTCCAATTGTGGAGATGCTTTGTCTTGGGCATCAAAGCAAATGACTCAAAAGATAGAAACATAGATATGACTGACTGAACTGAGAGTAAATCAGATATGAATCAAGTAGAATAGATCCTAGATCTGTTTATGGATTTATTCACTTGTGACATTCATAGTGTGGCATACCTTAATCCTAAGTGAACGATGGACTATGTATACGTGACTCGTATACTTTGATGTAAGTAAAAGCTTAAGTTTGGGTAGATTAGGAACCGAAAGCTACTGCGTTGAGTATACGAGTTCTGTATTATGTAGCATCATTCATAATAGTGAAATTCATAGCCCAAGACATGGTTAAATGACATTCTCTCATTGGTATTACATGATAGATTAAAAGCAAACGTGACAACAAATCATTTGTCTTTGTGATGAATGACATAATTACTATTTAATAGTAGTTGACTTTTCATGAAAGAAGATGTAATGGTTACCATGAGATAAAATAGGATCATATTAAGAGAATGAATTTATCCCAAAGAGATTAAGGATATCCTATAAGTGTAACACACTTATGAAAAGGTCATTGGACGAGCATTGATCGAGTAGCATTCGTAATGGTATGTTATTAGGGAGAGCTCGGTCACAATACTATAATGGAATGACTTCGTGACTAAATGAGTTTATAATTAATAAGAAAAAAGCAAAAACTTAATTATAAATAATTTGATCTCTAATCACATATGTACAATCGGTCCCTTCGCTAGCTCGTTGAAACCAGAAATGAATTTCATGTTGAATCAAATGGTCGTAAATGAATAAAAATGATAAAGTTAGAGAAATGAGCAATATTTAGAAATGGATGTGGTTTTCTCACTAAGTATAGAGATGACTTGATAATTAATTTATGGTTTTTCAAACTATTAATTAATTAATTAATTAATTGAAGTTTTAAAATGGAATTAAATTAGTTTCTCATTGTGAATCTGTTGAATGTAGAAAACATAAATATATTTTATCATAGATTCTTTTACGGTAAAGTTATCATGATTTTAAAGGAATCAAAATCGGGTTGAGGAAATTATTTTATTGGAAAAGTAATTTATTTAAATTAATTTATAATGTTTATTTTGGAAATAGGAAAACATGTATTGGTTGGATTGAATTTTCAAGTGTTGGTTAAAAGTCCAGGAAGCACTTATAATTGGACCTAATACAGGAGACGCCCAAATCCTCATCATAATACATATGAGGGGAGACACACCCAATTAGCTGCCCCTCTTTCCTAGTTCAACTAGGGGATTGGTTTTTTTTATTAAATAGACATTAAATGCATTCTACTAATTCAACTAGATTTTCGCTTCCTCTCTCTATAAATAGATGACACCGGTAGAGCTAAAAATAGAATAAGTTACACACAACTTTTTAGATATTGTTATTCTACTCGAAAATACTGAGAATTTATTTTTAAGTATAAATTCTATTTTTTGAGAATAACAATTCTACCGATTTCTATAAGAGAGAGATTTACTTTCCTACTAAAAGTAAGAAAATTATTTATGGTACTTTGTTTGATTCGTAATTGTTCAAGCTCGCACTCGAAGCAGTTCGTCGCACGAGAATAGAGGAGAAGGCCATTCGGTTGAAAGTTGAGAATGACAAGGATCTGTCTCGCTTAAAGCACATGTATATTTCAAGAAAATTTTGTTGCTATAAATATCACAAATCAGCTTAGTTTTCAAAAAAAATTTCACTGTGCAAGAAAACCGTTTTCGAATTGGATTTTTTTCCAACAACTACAAACATTCTCAAGCAATAGAGTCATCTCATAAGTGGTCTTAGTCTAAATACTCCCTTTGGATATAAAATCAAATTGAACTTTATTGCGAACATGCAAACCCTCATAGAAATACTAACATTGTACAACCATGTCTATAACATCTTGTTACTTGACCCGGTTGTCGGATCCAAGTTACGAGATATCACATTCATCGCAGGAGTAACAAAAGTCAGTTACAACAAGTCATGTATTCAATACGATATACAAGTATTATCGAGTCTTATCGAGCTTACAAAAATTCAATTAGGGCTAAACTGTAAAACTTCCAAAAGTGAGTATCGCGAGTGTGACACCTTAATCATTTAGCTGAATGATCAACCAATCAGGGTTACTACTCATAGACTGAAACCAAGTTATTATGTTATCATGCAATTTCTACTTGCTTGCAAACTAAAATGTGCAATCCACCTATCCATAAGAGTGAGTTAAAGGAATTTCATAATCATGAGAAAATTTACCAAATGTCAATCGACATTCTTATAGCATTAAACCCCCGCTACGTCCTGAAGTTTAATTATATAACCAAATTCAAACTTGATTTTAAATTCTACCTTTCACCCCAAATGGACGTGTGTTATCATCAAGAAAATGAGCTCACACTTAAAGATTTCATGTAATTATATCTCGTGGATAAGTCATATGTAGAGGGTTTTGACATGTGCTCTCATTGAAGATTTATACGTAAGGATTTAACCTAGCAGACTCACTTTTGAAAGAAAATTTTCTTGAATTCTTGATTGATGGACTTTTATGTGTGACTCCATGCCTTACGAACTTGGACATGTGGAACCATGTTTTGACAAAATTAAACATGCAGATTCTGTAACAGCCCAATTTTCAGTAGTGTCAGAACAGTGATTTGAGATCACTAAATCCGATGAAAAAGTTAGAAAAATTTATTAATTAATAATTAAAAGTTAAGCGTGATTTTAGAAATATTTTTGAATTAGCGAATTATCGGGTCTCCTTCTTGGTAAAACGGACTAGTAAAATAATTATTAAAAATATTTATAGAATTAGTTATATCACCAATTGGATTTTAGTTAAGTGAATTTAGTTAAATTAAAGTTAATTGAGTGTTAAGACTAAATTGAATTAAGTGTGAAATTTAATCATAAAATAGAAAAAGGTGAAAGGACTAAACTAATAATAATTAAACCATAAAAAGTGACAAGTGTGTGGTAATTATAAATACATGTGTAATAAATATATGTATACATTTGTAATTAATATATGTACATACTTATTAATTAAGTAAAAGATATTTATTTATTATATTATTATTAATTAAATAAAAGAAATAAAATATAGAAAAGAGAATAGAAACAAAATACAAAACGAAAACAGAGGAGAAAGGAAAGAAAAGAAAAGGGAAGGAAAGAAAGAAAATTTGGGATTTCAAGGTTCAATGTTTGATTGGTAAGTCAATTTAGTCCCTATTCTTATAATTTTGATGTTTTTGGAATCCTAGAACAAAATACTACTTGATTTAAGTTGAAATTTTGAAAGCTAGTAAATTTTTAGATGTTGTTCATGTTGAATTAATTGAAGAATTAGGGATTAAATTGATAAAATTTCAAGTTAGAATAGAGAAATGGATTAAATTGTAAAATAAATTATAGATTTTGAATTAATAGGGACTAACTGAGAGAATTTCAAAATTAAGGATTTATGGTGAAATTAGAGAGTTAAATTAGTTTAAAGTGAAAAAGGAATGAAAATATGAAATTAGTTTTGAGAATAAAAGTTAGTCTCGGTTTAGGGACTAAATATGAATTTAGGAAAATATTGAGTAAAAATTGAAATATTTAATGTGAGACTGAATGGTGTTGTATTGATGATTTCTAATTGTTTTAATTCCGTAGCTAGCGTCGTACCAAAATTCTCGACTAAAAGGGGAAAAATATAGTCGACATCGAATAGCTCGGAATTCCTAGTTTGTATTTCTATAATTCGAATCTAATTATTAATTGTTGTATTTTGATTAAATGTTATAGTAAGTGATTGAGGTGAGAATTATTGTGTTTTACAATTGAAATGGATTGTCTTGATATGTGATGAAATTATATTGGTTGAATTGAATTGGAATATATATTATGAATATATATATGTGTAAATGTGAAATTGTGCAAATATGATAATTGTATTATTTTTTTATATGTATAAAATTTAGTTTTAATGCCCAAGTAGACATAATTTAGAACTACTGGGATATTAGTGGCATGCCATTAAGGAACTTTAGCGCGCTCTCTAATTATTAGCACATCAGTGCTCTCTGATTACTAGCACGTCAGTGCTCTCTGTTTAGCACATCTGTGCTCTCTGTATAGCACTTGATGCTCTCATTCATTAGTGCATAACAATGCACCTCATATTTGTTCAGTATATCCGGTGTGTTCTATAAAATCTACTTTGGGCTAAGAATAAGAATATGAGATAGTAAACTAAAAATAGAATGTGAAATATGTTGTAAATACATGGAATACACGAGTTATATACTCATAAATTGATTGTGGAATGGATAGTGCCATTGTTTAAATGATACGTGAATAAATTATGAAAAGGTATTATATATAGCAAGTGATGAAAATTGTGTATTGTGTGATTTTAAATGTTCAATTGTGCTTAACATTTTATTATACATATTTTATTGTTTTATTTTTTTAAATATTCGGATTATAGAAATACCACTGAGTTTTTACTCAACGTACGGTTTTATTTTTCGTGCGCAGGTTAAGTACTTAAGTTTGATCGCTGATTCAGCATCCAACAACGATCCCGAAGTCAAATATGGTGATGTTTATTTCTTTGTGTCAGCATGTACCTAGAGTGTCTAAATATTAGTTATTTTGTGGTTTGATTGTAAATGAAGTTATAAAATCTATTTTGGAGAGTTTATAATTTGGATTAAAATGATATTTTGATGACTTGTTTTGATGATACAAAATGTTTGAGATTTCTGTCTGTTTGATCTGTAATCTCCGGTAATGCTTCGTAACCCTGTTCAAGCGAGGGATAAGGGTTAGGGGTGTTACATTTATTGGTATCAGAGCTTTGCAAGTTTAGCCGATTCTCAAACTAAATCGAGCTCGAAATTTGAGTCTAGAGGTACATGCCATAATTAAGTCGAATTGAGTTGGGATTTGGATGCTGATATATTTGTTTGTTTCTGTTTTAGAGTTGAAAATGTCGAATGATTATAATGATTATGTTAATGATAAATGTTATGTTATACGTGTGTATATATGAGAGTCAAATTTTGAGGCTTTACGACCTTCACCCCTTCACCTGTACAATGGAATTTACAAGATTTATATTCATTAAGTTTACAAGTGTGAAATTGAAGAGTTCAATAATTGAATGAATAATAAAGCGGTCAGAGCTGAGGATGGGATAGCAAGTAAAGAAAGAGTTCTAAAAAAGATATCAGAGTTTTTTTTCTAAAGATTATTCGGGATACACAATGTCGTTATTAAGGAAGGAGTTATTTACGAGTAATCAATTTATTTAGGTATGGCATTTAAAGAATGGGTTAATCAGAATTTCTTTTGAATTGATTTCTTTAATGATTGGGATAATGTGAGATCATTGATGATTGTAGTAGTCAGTGGGATAGTATTGAAATTGCAAAGATATCTGAATACAACTGTTATAGTCGAGTATCTTATAGTGATATCTTCTGGGTATTCTATATGTTCATTTATTCTCAGAGGTATATTTAATAATTCATATTCAGATGTGACTTTTATCATATAGCAAGGTTGGCTAATCATAATGTTAGACGAAATTATTATTAGTCTGGTTGATTTATGATCGGGATTCCTCTATCTTTCTTTGGTTTTCTAATCCATTATGTTCGATAGAAGACTTGATGATAAGACTGATATGAAGTTATTTTCTATTTTTATTGGTTGATGCTCTGAATTATATATAAGCAATTTACATTGTCTTTATCACAACTATTTCTAGTGCGTACCAGCGATATTCTTCTTTTGGATTTTCTCTGGGATATCATCGATCTCTTTATCATTCAATGTGGTTTTTATTCTCAGAAATTCAGTATAGCTTCACATCTTGGATTTCATTATCTTGGTTTTCTTATTATTCCTATGGTCTAATCTTATTTATTAACCATGATTCGTCTGTAAAAGATATTCATTGGCCGGAGGTAATTATATTTATTACTATTATAAATTCTGGATCGATCATGGGAGCTCAGTGATATGGATCTTAGATTATAGAAGTTGTATTACTGTACTGGTTGTTATTGGGACTACTTTCAGTTTTCTTCATCTATTTTGGAGTGCACTATTGATGTTGATATATTGTTTTATCTATACGGTTGGAACGTCGGTCCTATTATAGCGCTATAGTTTTTAATCTATCTGATGGTTATGGCTTCGGTATAGTTCAAAGCTTCAATGATTATAATTGAAATAGCCTTATAACATATAATTTCTTTCCAGTTTTCGTGAAAGGGTTGACATCGGTAAAAGTGTAGATGGAGGAAGATTGAACTCAAACTTGTATTTTGGTTTTCACTTTTTAGGTAATCCTGAATTATGTCAACAAGTCAATAACGGGATGTCATAATTCGTTTGAGTTAATGCAGTTTGTGGTAATTTTCGGTTGATATTTCGAGAGGGTTATGATATATGGTATATCTAGATTGTTTTGACAACAAGAAGAATGAATTATTCTAAAATGTTATTATCTGATAGATAAAATCGACTCAGTTGTTCTAATCAGAATGGGTTATTCATTGAAAAGTTAATTAAGTTATAATCAGGGATGGAATCAGTACATTCTAGGTCTCCACAATGGGTTTAAATTATCTACTTTCTTTTGGCTGGATAGGTTTCCAAGGTCTTCGTTCAAAGGTATTAGATAAGATGGTTTGGGTCCAGGTTCATAGATTGCAGGAGATGGCTCTGTTGCGATAAAGGATGAAGGATAATCCGTAGGCAACTGGTTGTTACGCATTTGAGTCTATTCTCAGGATCGGGAATAAAATTTGTGCATTCATGGCTGTAATAGGCCCAATTAGCCCGGGCTCGCACCAAATGAACCAAACCAAACAAATAAAAAAAATAAAAATAGTCCATTACAATAAAAGAGCCCAAATTACAGCAGGCCTATGTGGCCCAAACAGAAAACAAAACAATAAACCCAAAGTCCTAACCCAAATCAAACCCTAGCCCAACAAAGTTCAGTGAATAGAAAAGAAGGAACCCTAGGGCGCGCCGCATGGCCGCCTCGCACTCCTCACGTACACCTGCGCCGCCGCCGCCGGAGTCTCCACTGATTGACCTGCAAACAACATAAAAAAGAAACAAGAAGCAAAAAATAGAATATCAGCAACAATGACAGCAAATAATGAAAACATAATAGGAAAGTAGAATATTTTTTTATGTTATTTTCCTTTTATTTGGCTATAAAAAGCCATCAAAATATCTGTAAAGGGAGGATACCAATTTTACAAAAAAAATAAAATACAGAGAAAGTGAATAAAGAAGGTGATTTTTGGTTTCTACTTCATTTCTTTTCGATTTTTCTTTTGCTTGATTTTCATTTCTTTTATAAAAGATAAAATAAAAAAAGGGAGCGACTCACCTGGCTTTGGGCACCGTTCGCGGCGGCTCCACGGCGGGCACAGCACCGGCAGCATGGATGAGCATAGCAAAAGAGAAGGCAACAGTTTTGTTTTTTTTTAAAAACCTGGGTTGCTAATGATTTTTTTTAGAAAATGTTGTTTATATTATAATACAATACGGCGCTGTTTTGAGCTAGGGCCAAAACGACGCCGTTTAGCGGCCCTTGACCCGCGCTATGACCCGACCCAAGGAGGATCCGCGCATTTTTCCATTTGGGTTATTTGCGGTAACAGTCCTTCCTCATTTTTGATTGTTTTAATTCAGTCATATTTTCATATATTTTATTTTATTTAATTGGCTTGCTTAATTTTTGCGCGTTGAATCCTTGGTGCTGGGAAGTGGACACGTGTCCATAAGTTGGTTTGTTTTCCCATTCGACCCTCCTCTCTTTAGCGCGCATTCAATTTGGTCCCAATTCGTTTTATTTTAGAATTCATTGCGATTTTTCCCTCAACTTTTATTCTGTTTTCAATCTAGTCCAATATTTAATTTATTTTTGTTTTATTATTTTAAATTCTTCGTTAATACTTTAAGTTTATCACATATTATTATTTACATTTATCGTTTATTATTTTATATATTTTCTATGTAAATTCAATATAAATTATTTTTATGGCTTATTTTATACTTTATTCTTTTAAAATTCACTTTTATATATTTTTATGATTTAAAATTTATAGAACAATATTCTTAGACATTATAATTTTATATAAATATATACACAATTTATACTAAATTATTTTTATCCTATGCTATTGATTTCATATTATTCCATTATTACTCTTAAATTCTCTTTTAAATATGTTTATGTATTTTGTTTGAATTCATTTATATATATAATTTATTTCTTTTAAACCCTATTTTATTATATATTTTATTTATTTCAACGTTTTTTACATGTATTATTGTGTATATATTATTTATATTAAGTTTTTCACTCCATATCTATTACTTATTTAAATTAATATGTGTACATTATATTGTGAATTTTGATTTTCTTCTTATAATACTTACTTAAAAAATTGCATTTAAATATTATTATTTATGTAGTGTTTATTTTATTAACTTTATTTTGAATCTATCACAAACTCATATATATTGTTTACTTTAAAAATTTGAGCGTATAATTTATTGATTATAATTTCTCCTTTTGCCATTGATTTCTTTAGTATATCTTTTAAAATTGATTATTAATTTATTTAATTTTAAAATATTGATATTGGTATTTATATAATGTATGATTGAAATTATTGTTGCCATGCATGTTTATATTTGTTTATTAATTATTTGTTATTCATTAGTGTATGATTCATTTACAAATTATCCTTTTAAATCGTATGTTATCATTTAATCACATTACATTTTATTCAAAAGTTTATAAAACAAGACTCGATATTTAAGATTTTCGAGAAGATTATGCCCTAACTTACTGGGCTTCAATTTTCTCGTTGAATTCAAAATAGTCGAGTATCCCTTTTTCAATAAAATCATACAAATTTCAAATAAAAGCTTATTATCGAGAATTCAAAATGTTATATCCTAACTCACTGGATACGACGTTTTGTTATCTCAAGATGACATTTTTAATAAAAACAACTTTGTGTGTTGTAATCAGAACTTCAAAGAATCGTACCCTAACTTACGGGGTTTCGATTTCTTCATTAAAGTAAGATGGAAAAATTTTATTTAGCTTTCAAAATAATAAAATTCAATAAGGATTTTAAAAGGGGAATTGTTTTGATCTCTTCAAATTTTCAATATTCGACATTAAGACATTAATTAATCAACTAGGTACCAATTTTGGGCATTACGAGGGTGCTAATACTTCCTCGTACGTAACCGACTTCCGAACTCATTTTTCTGAATTTCGTGGACCAAAATCGTTATTTTTTATAAAATCAAATCGTTTATTAAAAACAATTACTTTTCCAGGTGACCCAATCACACGTCATAAAAATAGATTTGTGGCGACTCTATTTTCATTTTTAAATAAAAGTCAACCCCGTTTAAATAAAAATGGTTTCGACAATGGGTAAATAGACGGACAGTCATAATGAGAAATTCAAATTCTAGAAGACTTGATACAGAAATATACCTATCAGGTCAGTTCTAATCAGGAAATGTTATTATGGGTTCTAATCAGGAAATGTTATTATGGGTTAAAGTCATCTCGATTGTTGAAGTTATTGCAGTTGTGTAAAATGATATTACTTGATGCTTTCATGGAAAAAAGGAACAAATATTAGTTGAAAGTTACAGATGTAACCACGTTAGAAACATCAGCCAGAGTTTAATAATCCGAGTTTCTCAGTTATGTTTCGACAGACGATTACTGGAAATTTCTCGGTAGTTATACTACTAGTGAAAAAATGATGACAGGAGAACATCAGAGCTACTCTGTTAAGTTCAGGCATAGTATCAAGTTCCAAGATGAGTTTTGATATAAGTTCGGAAATAATATGAGTTATGATTAATTTTTATGGACTTCCATTAAAAAGGTGGAAGAAAGATTTGACTTAATAACTTGTATCAGGTGAGAAATTTCGAGGACGAAATTTTTTAAGGGGGGAAGAGTTGTAATAGCCCAATTTTCAGTAGTGTCAGAACAGTGATTTGAGATCACTAAATCCGATGAAAAAGTTAAAAAAATTTATTAATTAATAATTATAAGTTAAGCGTGATTTTAGAAATATTTTTGAATTATTGAATTATCGAGTCTCCGTCTTGGTAAAACGGACTCGTGAAATAATTATTAAAATATTTATAAAATTAGTTATATCACCAATTGGATTTTAGTTAAGTGGATTTAGTCAAATTGAAGTTAATTGAGTTTTAGGACTAAATTGAATTAAATGTTAAAGTTAATTATAAAATAGAAAAAGTGAAAGGACTAAACTAATAATTAAACCATAAAAAGTTACAAGTGTGTGGTAATTATAAATACATGTGTAATAAATATATGTATACATTTGTAATTAATATATGTACATACTTATTAATTAAGTAAAAGATATTTATTTATTATATTATTATTAATTAAATAAAAGAAATAAAAGATAGAAAAATGAATGGAAATGAATAGAAAAACAAAAACAGGGAGAAAGGAAAGGAAAAGAAAAGGGAAGGAAAGAAAGAAAATTTGGGATTTTAAGGTTCAAGGTTTGATTGGTAAGTCAATTTAGTCATTATTCTTATAATTTTGATGTTTTGGAATCCTAAAACAAAATACTACTTGATTTAAGTTGAAAATTTGAAAGTTAGTAAATTTTTAGATGTTGTTCATGTTGAATTAATTGAAGAATTAGGGATTAAATTGATAAAATTTCAAGCTAGAATAGAGAAATGGATTAAATTGTAAAATAAATTATAGGTTTTGAATTAATAGGGACTAAATGTAGAGAATTTCAAAATTAAGGATTTATGGTGAAATTAGAGAGTTAAATTAGTTTAAAGTGGGAATGGAATGAAAATATGAAATTAGTTTTGAGAATAAAAGTTAGTCTCGGTTTAGGGACTAAAATGGAATTTAGGCAAATATTGAGTAAAAATTGAAATATTTAATGTGAGATTGAATGGTGTTGTATTGATGATTTTTAATTGTTTTAATTCCGTAGCTAGCGTCGTACCGGAATTCTCGACTTAAAAGGAGAAAAATATAGTCGCCATCGAATAGCTCAGAATTCCTGGTTTGTATTTCTATAATCCGAATCTAATTATTAATTGTTGTATTTTGATTAAATGTTATAGTAAGTGATTGAGGTGAGAATTATTGTGTTTTACAATTGAAATGGATTGTCTTGATATGTGATGAAATTATATTGGTTGTGTAACAAGCCAATTTAGCCCGGGCTCACAAAAAAATAATAAACCCAAAATAATAAAACAAAGTCCAAGTCCAGTCCAAAATTGTATCATTTGGCCCGATCGGAATGGCCCATTACTTGAAAAGGTTGAAGATCCATCTACAAGCTTGACACATATGGAAACATAATCTTTAGGGATATGCAATCTTAGATATGATATGCAATCTTAGAAGATAAGATTTTGTAATCTTAGAGATTTAATTTGTAGATACCCTTTAATCTTTGCCGTTGATGTAATTGATCTATACCGTTGGATTTGGGGAGGCTCAACTATAAATAAAGGCCTCTTCCTTCATTGTAAAATACTTGAGTTTGGAGCAATAATAATTCTTAAGAGCATTCACTCAAATTTCTCCCTCCCTTGCGTTCTTATTTTCTGTGGCTTGTTCTTGTTTTGTTCTTCGTTCATCTTCTTTTCTTTTTAAGTTGCTTTCATTTGAGTTGGATTTTGGTGGAGGAATTTCGTTGAGTCTTCATATTGTGAGAGTTAGGCTGACTTAAGCATTTTTTTTAACCTTTTTTTATTTAACCATTTAATTTTTTTAATCATTAATTATTCTTTTACTTTTATTCATTTATTTATCCATCAACTTTCTTATTTACATATTGTTCATTCATTTAACCATTCTTATCATTCTTTTATTTTCTTCCATTAATTATATACTCTATTTTTTTCATATTTCTCTTTTTTATCAAAGTTTTTATGCATCGTTTTAATATTGCATCAATTTTCCCCAATTTTAAAAAAGAAAACTTTTAAAAATAAGGCAATATTCGGTACTTTGGAGCTTTGAGAAAATCACACCCTAACTTACTGGGTTTCGATTTTTTTATCCAAATAATCGAATATCCTTTTTAAACTTTAATGCATGAGACAAGCTTAGTTTCGAGGGTTAAAATGTAGCATCCTAACTTACTGGATGTGACATCTTATTACTTCGAGACAAGGAGGACTTAACATCAAATTCGATTTATTCAGGTTTTTAAAGAGGATCGTATTTTAAAATATTTTCAAATGTTCGACATTAGGATGATAATTAATCAGTTAGGTACCAATTTTTGGGTGTTACGAGGTTGCTAATCCTTCCTCGTGCGTAACCAAAATTTTTATTTTAATAAATCAAAATGTTTTATTAAAATGATTAATCTCAAGGTGACCCGATCACACCTAGAAAAAAGATTGGTGGCGACTCCATTGTCGTTTTAAAAGTTGACCCCGTTTTTCAAAATAAAAAAATGGTTTCGACAGCTTGGCGACTCCGCTGGGGATTGGTTAGAGAGTCGAGCCGTAAATTGATTAAATTTTGTCTTTTGGCTGAGAAATTAAAATTTGTTTTAAAATCACGATTCCCCCTTATGCATTATTTTCATGATTTTGATCATAATGTGTTTTGTTTGGTTGGTCCAAATATGTTAATGTGTATTTGCATTTTGCATTGCATAGGTTGGTCAGTTTTACCCCTCTAAGTGGGAGCGAGAAACTAGTCCTTCGTGAGGTTTTCACCTTCGTGCAGGATAGTGGACCGCTTCCGGGATACATCCGTACCTATGTCTTCGTGAGATTTTTATCTCCGTACAGCCATAGGGAAATGTATTCCCCTGAACTGAACTCGGTCCATATGAGCCTATAATGGGTGAGGATCGAGGAATCTACTGGTTTGGGTACCTTTGCTCTAGAAGCCAAACCTCATATAGTGAACCTTAGAAACTCACCCTAGGTAGAACTACACTGAACCCTAGTAGATACCTGAATAGGTGTTTTATTATTTCTTGATTGTATTGGATTATATGTTTATACCTGATACTAACTTGTGTTTTGTTTTGGCTGCATGACATTTTGACTGCATGGCATTTCATCATAGAAAAGAGGTGTTGATTCATGTTTGGTTGCTAAATAGAGAGCTTGTCATGGAAAATGGATTTCTTGATAAAGTGGAAGTCAATACGGTTGTCCGAATATAGTCCAAGAAAACGTGATGCGAGAAGTGTAACAAGAGGAGTATACGACCTTCCTGCGTTGCCTGAAGATTCAAGTTAGCAAAGATTCTTCAAGAGTTGTCAAACATCCCAACCTTTTTAAAGAAGCTCAGGAGCATGAGTGAGCAAGGAGTTGCGACTGGATCAAGCAAAAGGAGCTAGTAGATGTCTATTGGAAAATTCGCGAGATGCATCTTAATATCTGGATGATCGAGGGCGAAGCCGTATATGTATCCGCTTTATGTAAAGAGATCTGTTTTCTAGTAAAGTTGTTCTAGTAAAGAATTGAACCAGAATCAACGTCTATTTTTGCATTCATTTCATGCATTTGCACTACATTACTTTATATGCATTAAAATCCATTAAAAGAGTCTAATTGACTAAAGTTATTTGAGTTAATCTGGAAAGCCAACACCCTTACGGTACCCAAGCAAAGACTAAGGGAATGGACCAAAGGTTGGAGAGATTAGAGCAGATGCAAATACATATGCTAAAGCAATTGACCAAATCTCAACAGGATATGAAAGACCAGATGATAAAGTTTCAAAAAAATATAATAAACCAGTTAACCTAGTTATTGTCTAGAGAGCTAGAAAAAAGGAAATACTCAGTGAGCCACTTTGGGGTTGATAATAAGGATCTTGCCTATTCCCTAGGTTTTACTCCGATAAGTTTCCAGGCTCAACCAGATGCATGTCCACAAGAGGCACTCTTTACTATCAGGCCCCAACTATATCAGACTGGTACATCGACGCCAACGAATTACTCGACAGGCCTAGGTTCTAATCTAAAAAGCAATCTAACCAATCCTATTGCCCTTGATAATCCAGTAGAAACAAAACAGGCACGAATAGAGTACCTAAATACTGTAAAAGCCCCAAGGAATAAGGGGAATAAAGTGGATAATGCAAGTAGGTACAATAGGGGCTACTCAAAACCAATCACTATGGGGCAGCCAAAGACAAAAACCACCAGCCATCAGGGGCCTTTAAAGCAAGAACCTTGCATGAGGACAAACATAGGAAGGTTTCAGTTCACGCCTATACCGATGTCATATGGAGAGTTATATCAAGGCTTATTTGATGCACATGTGGTATCCCCTTTCTACTTGAAACCAATGCAGCCCCCGTTTCCTAAGGGATACGACGCAGACACCAAGTGTGAATACCATGCAGGAATTGCGGGGCACTCGATAGAAAATTGCATCGCATTCAAAAAGATAGTTGAAAGACTCATCAATATAGGCATTGTCAAATTTGATGAGGCCACCAATTTCGAAAATCTGCTACCCAATCACATTGATAATGGGATGAATACGATATATGAAGAAAAGTTGGAAAGCGTTCATATCAATGCCATATATGAAGACACACTTGAAAAGGGACCTTGTTAGATATCTACCCTTATAAACTTGGGAGCGTCTGAATAATCGAATTGTAGAAGAAATCTCTGTAGCATCTATGGCTTACTTGGAGTAATGTTCAGAACACACTGGTTGCTTTTAGCCTAGAGTCAATAAGAATTCCTTTATGAAACAGACTCATGTCTGAGCGTCGTTGTTCTAATAAAATATATCTTTGCATTTATTTTTTAGCCAATATTCTTTCATTCTTTTCGATTAATTATTCTTTCATTCTCTTGGATTTTCTTCCACATCATTCTTTTAGTCATTCATAATCATATTGTACAAATAATTATTCATAAATTCATACATCCTTTTGTATATTCTTTGATACTTATATAAGTCCCCAGATATCAATGACATGAGTGACGCTGTTACAGACTCGGAATTTCCTTTTGAGCGAGGCATGTGTTTAGAGGGATCTCATGACTTTGAAAATGGCATAGATTGTAACCTATCTCCGGACTTGTTGAGGATGGTAGAGCAGGAAGGAAATTTTACCTCCTGAGGAGAGAATGGAGATTGTGACCTTAAGGGAACGTGCATAACCAAAGAAGCAAAGCAATACATTATTAAGTTACTTCAAGAGTTCAAGGATGTCTTCGCAGGGTCATAATAGGATATGCCCGGTTAAACACTGATATTGTAATCTGAACAACAACACGATATCAAAAATTTGCAGTATGTTCAAGATTAACATCATGAACGATGCAGTGAAAATTCTTTGCTAGGATAACGCTTTTCTCTTTGACTTATCATAGCTTTGCCCATTGAAGTCAAGTTGCCATCTCTTTGCATTCTTTGCTGGATTTTACCCTAATTGAAGAGGAAGATCCAAAGCTTTTCTTCATAGTCAAATGCTCCAAAAGTAAATCTCGCCCAGAAAGCTCTATGAAAGAAGCCTAATACCAAATAAGATCATTCGCATGCAAAATGAAAGTGGATGTGAAGGATCTTGTATAAAAGATTTTATTTGGAAAAGTATTGATTCTGATCGAAAGGGATAACAAGGACTTGCCTAATCCTATGAGTTTCAAAACAAAATTAAAAAATCAAAAAAATGAAAATGAAACTGATGGAAAAAGAAAAGAAAATGAAAAAGAAAAAGAAAAGGAAAATGAGAGGCCAAGGCGAAACCCCGCAAAGGGCACTTTGTGACCAAATGTGGATTTGAGTTGAAAACCCGAAAAAAGGCGACTCAAATTTTGAAAAAAATGGGGGCCTGGACGTCATCATCATCGAAGGCTTCTAATTGGCATTGCTTCATTTTTTACTTCATCGAACGGGTAGAGGCTGCTTCATACGCCAATGTCATCATATGCTATTATAGAATTCTAGAGAAGATGATATCGGTAAATGCGTTAGCACGATAGCTGAGGCCTGTGATCAATTCAAACTCAGACATCGCGATTCATCACTGTATCACCCAGGAATAGATAGTAAGAAGATTGCGAAAAAATGACTGAGACTTACAAGGGCTGGCATGAAAAATTATCATTTGCCCTCCTTACTTGTCGAATATCTAACAAGACTTCCACTGGGGCAGCATTTTTTTCATTGGTTTGTGGGATGGAGGTAATTTTACCCATTGAAGTAGAAATCCCTTTTCTTCGGGTATTAGTTGAGCTAAGAGTTGGATGAAGCAGAATGGATCCAATCACGATGTGATCAGTTGAACTTAATAGAGGGAAAAAGGCTAAAAGCTATTCAACACGGTCAGATGTATCAAAGGTAAATGATGCGGGCCTACAACAAAAAGGTTCGTCCAAGAGAATTCCACGAGGGGACCTAGTATTGAAAAGATCCTTCCTATACAAAAGGATTTTAGATGGAAATGGATGCCAAATTAGGAAGGTCCATATATTGTAAAGAAGGCCTTTTCCGGAGGAGCTTTAATTTTGAGTGAGATGGATAGTAAAAACTTGCCAAACCCTGTAAACACAGATCTAGTCAAGATGTACTTTACCTAAAAGGAGAAGGGATCAAGGTGAAAACCCGCAAAGGGCGCTTTGAGTCCTTAAAAAAAAGAGAAAAGGAGAGGCCAAGGTGAAAACCCGCAAAGGGCGCCTTGAGACCAAAGGGGATTTGAGTTGAAAACCCGAAAAGGGTGGCTCAAATTTTGATCAAGATAGGACATGAGGTGATCACAGTAAGTCAAAATTTTGATTGGGGCATGTGGTGATCTTTCTATGCCTGAATTAACAGGAAAGGGGTCTGCGACGTTTAGGGCATCGACAGAGTACTGTAGATCTCCTAAACACATGTCTACAGAAAGTTTGTACAGAGAAGCTCAAGCTGTGATATCTGGGGCATCTAATCTTCATACCATTTATATTGAACTTGTTGTCCCTTGAGTACCTTATTCCTTACTATTCTTGGAATTCTTTATTCTTTTGAAGATACTTGGTCTCAATCAATTCTTTTTTTTTATTTTTTATTTTTATATATACGTCCTTCTCGATAATTTATTCATTTTGAGCTATGCTCCAGATCAATTTTATTCTTATCCAGTGTTATAATCTTTTGCAAGCATGTTGCATTAGAATAATGATTAATGCACTAATAAAACTTTCACAAAGGAAGTTTTGCATATTACTCTAAAAGTTTCTAAATAATACAGGAACCTGAAACAGGATTATTGTTTAGAACGCACCAAGTTTAAAGGTTGGAAATCTGAGAAGGAGGAGTCTAAATTAATACTATCTCTTTGGATTTTGTTGTCAAAAGTATTGATTGAACAAAATGGCAAGATGTCAGGTTGGTGACAAAGCTTAAATGAACAAGCAAGCAATGATCACCAAGCAATAAGAAGAGGTTTCCTCGGAGAAGAAAATTCTTCATTTGTGCATAAGCATTTTGTATGACAACTTGGGAATGGTGAAAGAGACCAAAGAGTTTCACATTCTGTATCCTTGAATTGTGATAGCAGAGGATTGAGTAAAGGCCAGATTTTTTTTACTCTTGGGTTACAACGAGAAAAAGATGGTACAAATTTTACATCCCAATGGATTAAACTTTGAAGGTTACAGTGGGGCAATCTGACTAAGTATTACTTTGGAAATGCTAACCGAGCAAGAAGGCGTTGTAGCACGTCAGTGATAAAGCCTTAATAAAACTTTGAGCAACAACAATCTAAGTGATAAAGAAAGATCATTCTCAAAAAATGACATTTTACAAACATCATTCATACGCATCTAGTTAGGAGCATTTGATTCATTTTGATCATGACATCCTAATCACTAGGCATAATTAGGTTCATAAAATGAATTATACAGGTCATGTTCCCTAGAGAACAGATCGGTAAAACCACAAAGCCTTATCTCCCTGAGTAGCAGTGGAGTAGGTTGAAGAGAGCAGATTTTGTCTTCCTATATTGGCAGCGAAGTAGATTGAAGTTAGCAGATCTTGTCTTCCTGTATTGGCAGGGAAGTAGATCGAAGATAGTAGATCTTGTCTTCCTGTATTGGCAGCGAAGTAGATTGAAGTTAGCAGATCTTGTCTTCCGGTATTGGCAGCGAAGTAGATCGAAGATAGCATATCTTGTCTTCCTGTATTGGCAGCAAAGTAGATTGAAGATAGCAGATCTTGTTTTCCTGTACTGACAGCGAAGTAGATCGAAGATAGCAGATCTTATCTTCCTATATTAGCAGCGAAGTAGATCGAAGATAGCAGATCTTATCTTCCTGTACTGGCAGTGAAGTAGATCGAAGATAGCAGATCTTATCTTCCTGTATTGGCAGTGAAGTAGATCGAAGATAGCAGATCTTGTCTTCCTATACTGGTAGCGAAGTAGATCGAAGATAGCAGATCTTGTCTTTCTGTACTAGCAGCAAAGTAGATTGAAGATACCAGCCTTATCTCCCTGAGCAGCAGTGGAGTAGGTTGAAAATAGTAGATCTTGTCTTCATGCACTGGCAGCGAAGTAGATCGAAGATAGCAGATCTTGTCTTCCTGTATTGGCAATGAAGTAGATCGAATATAGCAGATCTTGTCTTCCTATATTGGCAGTGAAGTAGATTGAAGATAGTAGATCTTGTCTTCCTGTATTGGTAGTGAAGTAGATCGAAGATAGCAAATCTTGTCTTCCTGTATTGGTAGCGAAGTAGATCCAAGATAGCAGATCTTGTCTTCCTGTATTAGCAGTGAAGTAGATTGAAGATAGCATATCTTGTCTTCCTATATTGGCAGCGAAGTAGATCGAAGATAACAGATCTTGTCTTCCTATAC
This sequence comes from Gossypium raimondii, assembly GCF_025698545.1. Lineage (NCBI taxonomy): Eukaryota > Viridiplantae > Streptophyta > Magnoliopsida > Malvales > Malvaceae > Gossypium > Gossypium raimondii. The sequence continues at coordinate 38,747,207 of NC_068568.1, read as the reverse complement.
TGGTAGCGAAGTAGATCGAAGACGGCGAGTCTTATCTTCCCAAGGTAGTAGGGAAGCAGATTTAAGCCACCAATCCTATATCACTGAGCAGTAGTAGAATAGGTTGAAGATTGTAGATCTTGTCTCCCTAAGCAGTAGTGGAGTAGATCGAAGATGGTAAATCTTATCTTCCCAAGGTAGTAGGGAAGCAGATTTAAGCCACCAGTCCTATCTCCCTGAGCAGTAGTGGAGTAGGTTGAAAATTGTAGATCCTGTCTCCCTAAGTAGTAATGGAGCAGATCGAAGGCAGCAAATCCTATCTTCCCAAGGTAGTAGGGAAGTAGATTTAAGCCACCAATCCCTTCTCCCTGAGATGCAGTGGAGTAGGTTGAAAATTGTATATCCTGTATCCCTAAGCAGTAGTGGAGCAGATCAAAGGTAGCGAATCTTATCTCCTTGGCATTACAGTAGAACAGATTAAAGCTCAAGGTAGCGAATCTTGTTTCCATGGCGTTTCAGCGGAGCAGATCAAGACTGAAGATAACCAACCTTATCTCTCTGAAGTTACAGTGGAGCCGGTTGAAGATATCAATATTATCTCCTTGAAGTTGCAGTGGGGCAGATTGAAGTTACAAGTCTTATCTCCCTGCAGTTACAGTGGAGTAGACTGAGGATGGCGAATCTTGTCTCCCTAAAGTTGCAGTGGAGCATATTAAAGCCAATAATCCTACTTCCCTGGAGTTGCAGTGGAGTAGTTTGAAGGAAGTGAGCCTTATCTCCCCGAAGTTATAGTAGGTCAGGAAGAGGCTACTTGAAGAAAAAGCGCACCAATGTCCAACACGATCGGGCAAAATTAGCCTTCTTTAGTCTTTGCTTCATTTTTGTTACACGGCAATGAGCAAAGAGAGGCAGCTGTAATAGGTCAATTTAGCCCGGGCTCACACAAAAAAATAAACCCAAAATAATAAAACAAAGTCCAAGTCCAGTCCAAAATTATATCATTTGGCCCAATCGGAACGACCTATTACTTGAAAAGGTTGAAGGTCCATCTACAAGCTTGACACATATGGAAACATAATCTTCAAGGATATGCAATCTTAGATAAGATATGCATTTTTAGAAGATAAGATTTTGTAATCTTAGAGATTTAATTTGTAGATACCCTTTAATCTTAGCCGTTGATGTAATTGATATATACCGTTGGATTTGGGGAGGCTCAACAATAAATAAAGGCCTCTTCCTTCATTGTAGAGATTTTGTGGCTTGTTCTTATTTTGTTCTTCGTTCATCTTCTTTTCTTTTTAAGTTGCTTTCATTTGAGTTGGATTTTGGTGGAGGAATTTCGTTGAGTCTTCATATTGTGAGAGTTAGGCTGACTTAAGCATTTTTTTAACCTTTTTTTATTTAACCATTTAATTTTTTAATCATTAATTATTCTTTTACTTTTATTCATTTATTTATCCATCAACTTTCTTATTTACATATTGTTCATTTATTTAACCATTCTTATCATTCTATTATTTTCTTCCATTAATTATATACTTTATTTGTTTTTCATATTTCTCTTTTTCTTTATCAAAGTTTTTATGCGTCGTTTTAATATTGCGTCAATTTTCCCCAATTTTAAAAAAGAAAACTTTTAAAAATAAGGCAATATTCGGTACTTTGGAGTTTTGAGAAAATCGTACCCTACCTTACTGGGTTTCAATTTTTTTATCCAAATAACCGAATATCCTTTTTAAACTTTAATGCATGAGACAAGCTTAGTGTCGAGGTTAAAATGTCGTATCCTAACTTACTAGATGTGACATCCTATTACTTCGAGACAATGAGGTCTTAACATCAAATTCGATTTATTCAGGTTTTTAAAGAGGATCGTATTTTTAAAATCTTTTCAAATTTTTGACATTAGGACGCTAATTAATCAATTAGGTACCAATTTTTGGGCGTTACGAGGGTGCTAGTCCTTCCTCGTGCGTAATTGACTCCCAAGCCCGTTTTCTCGAATTTTGTAGACCAAAATTATTATTTTAATAAATCAAAATGTTTTATTAAAATGATTAATCTCAAGGTGACCCGATCACACCTCGAAAAAAGATTGGTGGCGACTCCATTTCCGTTTTAAAAGTTGACCCCGTTTTTCAAAATAAAAAAATGGTTTCGACAGGTTGAATTGAATTGGAATATATATATTATGAATATATATATATGTGTGTGTAAATGTGAAATTGTGAAAATATGATAATTGAATTGTTTTTTATATGTATAAAATTCAGTTGTAATGCCCTAGTAGACGGAATTTAGAACTACTAGGATATTAGTGGCATGCCATTAAGGAACTTTAGTGCGCTCTCTGATTATTAGCACATCAGTGCTCTCTGATTATTAGCACGTTAGTGCTTTCTGATTACTAGCACGTCAGTGCTCTCTGTTTAGCACATCTGTGCTCTCTGTATAGCACTTCAGTGCTCTCTGTTCATTAGTGCATAACAATGCACCTCTGTATTTGTTCCGTATATCCGGTGTGTTCTATAAAATCTACTTTGGGCTAAGAATAAGAATATGAGATAGTGAACTAAAAATAGAATGTGAAATATGTTGTAAATACATGGAATACATGAGTTATATACTCATAAATTGATTGTGGAATGGATAGTGCCATTGTTTAAATGATACGTGAATAAATTATGGAAAGGTATTATATATAGCAAGTGATGAAAATCGAGTATTATGTGATTTTAAATGTTCAATTGTGCTTAACATTTTATTATACATATTTTATTGTTTTATTTTTTTTAAATTCTCGGATTATAGAAATACCACTGAGTTTTTACTCAGCGTATGGTTTTATTTTCCATGCGCAGGTTAAATACTTAAGTTTGATCGCTGATTCAACATCCAACAACGATCCCGAACTCAAATATGGTGATGCTTATTTCTTTGTGTCGGCATGTACCTAGAGTGTCTAAATATTAGTTATTTTGTGGTTTGATTGTAAATGAAGTTATAAAATCTATTTTGGAGAGTTTATAATTTAGATTAAAATGATGCTTTGATGACTTGTTTTGTTGATATAAAATGTTTGAGATTTCTATCTGTTTGATCTGTAATCTTCGGTAATGCTTCGTAACCCGGTTCCGGCGAGGGATACGAGTTGGGGGTGTTACAGATTCAAACCCTTCGAACACATGCTTTGAAGGCAGTTATTGCAAACACGTGCTAGTACACACGCTTGGGAAGTAGTCTCTGTACACATACCTCCTTTTATTTACTTTTATTTGGTTTTTTTTAGAAAAGTCCTATGGATTGGCTTAACTTGTAAACTTAAGGATAAGATCTACAGACTATAATTCATAGGTTCATGCTAGGCTAATGCATACATTCAAATTCATTATTGATAAGATATCTTTAGTACTCACCTACAATAGTCCTTGCGGACTTATACTTGAAATAGTCCTTGTGGACTCCTACTTGCTAACAATTCTTGCAGACTCATACTTGAAATAGCCTTTGCAGAATCTTGTTTGAAAGATACTCCATGTGAAATCCTACTTGAAAGATAATCCATGCAGACTATTGCTTGAAAGGTAGTTTATGCAGACTCTTAATTGAAGGATAGTCCATGCGGTCTCTTGCTTGAAAGGTAATCCATGCGAAATCTTACTTGAAAGATAGTCCATGCGAACTCTTCCTTGAAAAGTAGTCCATGCAGACTCTTACTTCTTGCGTATGTCCATGGCAATGAGACTTGCATACATGCATGAGGATTTAAACCTTAGACTCCGCAGAGTCTCATATTTGAGAAAAAACCCCGTACGATTATCATGTAGCACCAAATAGCATGTGGCACCAAATGTAGAACATAACATCCCTTATTCTTTCATCCTCAAACATCACATAATTCCCACGCTCCGCATGCAAATCATTTAACATTCAGTAGATTCACATATTCAACTAATTATATTGTTTACTGGCACAAAACAAGACATACCAAACATTTCAACACAACCACTAAAACACATTACAACCATTGGACCATTCAACAAGACAACATAATTAGTAGTTGTTTACCTAGTAAACATCTCATCAGTACCACAAACTTATGCTCACAACTAGACATGCATATGCATATAAACACTTAACATACATAATTATACAACAAAGATCTCACAGTAGAGCCACATCTTGGTGTCATTCGAACATGCACCAAAATTTTTCAAGAACTACAATCCAAATCTCCACACTAAACATTTAAGACAAAAGCTAAAGGTTTGAGTTCAGGAACTCAGCAACAAGCACACCTGGAAGCCAATACCACCTTCCTCTGCTTAGTAAACATTATAAAATGGAAGAAAGGTAATGATCATGAGAATGAGAGGGTCTGACTAGCCTCAAAATATCAATTCTCTCCCCCTTTTATACCTCTCCTCTCCCTTGATTTCTAGAACCCAGTAAACATTATAAATTTTTTTAATCCTTATCATTGTGTTTTCCATTAGGAAATCGTATGGTTACATCTCAACCATTTGTTTCCTCTCCAAATATTTCCCAATTGGCCACATAAGTATCCTTTAATTATTCTAAGGCTTTCTTCAACCAAAACATTTACAACTTGGTACTAAAAAATTTCCATAGGGAATAAAAAAAAAGTAAGTAACCTAGGGACTTTGATTCAAATATATCTAGGCTTTATTTTTGGATTGGGGTGTTAAAATGTCAACCCCATTGCTAATTAATCCTCATAGTATTCTCTTGAACTGTTCCCAAGCTTGGCTTATTGTCTCAATACCTCGCTACTTGGATTCAAACATTCTGTCATATGCAGTGTGTAGAGTCATCATAGGTATATTTCTACAAAGAAACAATTTAAGAAATTCATCACACATAGAAATCGTATACAGAGGTAACATTTCTACCCATTCCTTTGCTTTTCATTCCAAAGAAAACATAATCAATAATAATTGGATTGCCTTACTTGAAACCCCCGAATAAACTATTGTGCTACATATATGCTCAAACTGACAAAGAAACCTAATCGAATTTGATGCTTCGACGTCACAGAATTGGAAACTCTCTGATATCCATGTTAGCAACGTTGGATTTCTTCCAAAGTGAGGAACACTAATTCTTGGAGACATAAAACTGGACTACATCCATTTTAAGTTGAAGAATATTTTATCGAGCAACGATGTCATCTTGCAAAAAGAAAATATATTATACACACATACAATCTTAGATATCGACAACTAACAATCCTAGATATCCATAGCTATCACACCCAAATCCAATGAACAATAAAACATAATTCAAACAAACTTCAACAATTACAAAAGAAAACAAAATCGTGTATCTATAAATCTAGAGTTCACCAATTAGCTTACCTACTAAGCATGCAAAAATCATCAAAACCAATCGACACACAAAATCTCCTCGACAATAGTGCCAAAAACTTGTGTGACACCCCTAACCCGTATCCGTCGCCGAACTAGGGTTATTAGGTATTACCGGACATAACATAACTCTGAATAATCACAAATTAAAATTTTTTTTAAACATAACCAACTACATAGTCTATCAGAACAAACCTCATAACTCATTAAATAAAAATTTTTCTTTTCATTTATTCATCATAGCCGAACACATAATAAAACCAAACAAATTATACGCTTAACGATTTAAATTTTTATGCACATAATATGCCATGACCAAATTATTATAGTTCTAACATTATGAGCACATGATTAAATCTAATATTACATACAACTTCCATACACATACTATTATTCATAGATACTAAACTCAAATCAACCTATGTATAAATCATCATATCATAGCCAATTAGATTATATATATATATATATGTCATTTTATGACATCCAACTTATACCCATCAACTTAATCTCATTCAATACATACACATTCAACAGTATTTTACCTTAAAATCAAGTCAACCACCCTAACATCACATGTTATATCCGTAATCCAAATAATTAAAATTTGAACAAACAATTTACTTAATCATCTGCATCCAATATGTCAAAAACAATAAAACCAAATATAACATATTAACAATCATACCATAGCCAAATATATGTCATACCAAAATCCAACAAACCATGCACAAAATAACATGAACATATACTACATCTTAGACCATTAAAGCATATTCATTAATACCAAATTCAAACCAAAAGAGATAAGCCATTTTCGCATGTCTATGCTATACATTGTTTCCGAAATCAACATTTCAACTACGCTATACATGCCATTTATTCGAAAACGACTTGGTAAAGTACCAAAATAAATTATCCCCGACCACGTAGCGATCACCAAAATCTATACATCAAAACAATTATCCAACACATTGTAAGCTAATTTAGCTTAGTAAGTTACAAGCAAATAAACTCTACAATTTAACTTGATATCTCGAATAATATTTAATCAATTCATACTACTAAATCATATTACCTTTAGCTTACCATATCATAAGATAATTATTAACTTAATACTATGATTTAACTAGAATCAATATAATTACTCAACCATAAGCATTTCTTCAAATTTAAGTGCAAGGCCACATACATTATGCATTTCATCATCATGTAATAAAAAGAATCATCTTATATATATATGATTCCAAATATAATCACCACATAGGTTTAATACTTACAAAGCTCAACCTTGAATACCACCATAACGATTATTACTCAAGAACTCCAAGTATTTACTCATTTTACTAATCATGATTTCTCAATAAGTCAAATACTCAATGCTAATAGTTATTCGAAAATATTTAATAAGTTCGCACACTTAGTGCTTAATAATCAAACTCGCACACTTAGTGCTTGACCATTAAACTCGCACACTTAGTGCTTTACAATTAAACTCGCACACTTAGTGTTAATCTCATCATCATAAATTTTTATACCCGCACACTTAGTGTCGAAAGTCAACAACTCAATACATCTTATTTCAATAATTTTATCACTACATGTATATATATACCATTCAATTCAGCATAATTACATAGATACTAAGATGATTTAAAATGATACAAAATATATGCTTAATAACTTACCTCGGATGTCGTCGACTAATAGATCGACTACTCAACTACTTTCGATTTCCCCCGATCTAAATTCGATTTCTTGGTTTCTTGATCTAAACATATTCAAATAAATCTCATTTAAACATATTTTCATTCAATTTAGTCTAAGAACACATAAATAGGAAAATTACATTTTTACCCCTAATATTTCACATTTTCATAATTTAGTCCTTATTACACAAAACACAAAATAGACAAAATTTGGCCACACTCCCTAAGGGCCGAATCTTCCTAGTACCCATATGAGTCTATACATTTCATTAATTCCACATTTTAATCCTTCAAAAATTTATTTTTTTTACAATTAGCCTTAATTACTCAAAATCACCAAAAACTCCAATACAAAACATATTAATCTTTAACATATCTTCCATTTTTCATCAACAACTATCAAAAAGTTCAAACACTCATCAATGGCAAAACACAAAAATCATCATCAATTCAAAAAATTAATACATGAGTTTTGAAGTATTCAAAGCAACAATCGCAAAAACGTAAAAATTATTAAAAACTAAAATCAAACTAACCTTGAATTAAAATCCCTAAGATGGCCGAATGCTAAAGCTTGAAGAACAAAGTTTCTTTCTTTTTTCTTTTTGGTGGAAAAAGGTGAAGAAAATGATTTTATGTTATAATATTTATGATATAATATAAATTATTTTTCTTTTACTATTTTAACCTTTGTAAAATAATAATTAAAACATATAATGCATGGCTTTTTAGCCATCTTGCCGTCCACTATCTTTTAAATGGGCTTATTGCCCTTTAAGAACTTCAAGTTAAAAAGTCATTACCAAATAGGTGCTTTACACTTTAACTAACAACTTTTACATTTTATGCAATTTAATACTTTTATCAAATTAAACATAAAAACGGCCAAATAAATTTACAAAATTTTCACACAATCAAATTCAAATATCACAGACACAGAAAATAATATTAAAATGTTTTTCAGACTCGAATTTGTGGTCCCAAAACCACTGTTCCGATTAGGGTCAAAACTGGGTTATTACAACTTGACTGTGCCATGGTGTATGATCAGCGAGTATAGAAATTTGCACAAAAGATATAAGAAATGAAATGCGAATTTAACTGTAAGTGTCACATGTTAGTTGTAATATAGAAATTTTTACAACAAAATCCCTCTTGATTGACTAGTCGATGGATTTCTCCTTACATGAAGATCTTTTCTGTAATTTGTATGATTCAAGAGACCCATAAATGTGCTCTAATATTAAATACAATAGATCGTTATAAATATATATCATTTAAGACATTCTTATTTATTTAGTACGATTATATTTCACCTTGGGTGCTAACAATAACATTCGTATCCATGCCTGAGTTTGCAAAAGTGGATAGAAACTATTTATTTCATTGATTTTGTGTCAAGTCACATTGCAAAATGCCATGTAAAAATATGTCAGAGTCATTGCCCTTAGTTGAATGTATCGGTCATATCAAAATCTTTAAACAGAGAAGTATACATGTCATAGAACTTGTTCTCAAAGTTCTTTGGAAGTAGCATTCCTACTTTCATCCAAAGCATCAGAGCTCTAAGATATCGATCGATGTGTTCCATAGTTGCATATAGCGGAGGGGTCGATTAGACAAGATTCAACAATCATATACATTTTACCCATTTCCCATCTTATTTTTTTCTCCTTCTTGTCCACTGCAACACCCAACAATCGATAACATAGTGACTTTAGGTTATTATCTCCGATTTTCACTTGCTTTTTTATTCAAAGGTTTCTTACTAAAGTGACATCTTCTAACATTATAGTCAATTCTTAACATGAAAAATGGAATCTATGTGTTTTCACCCTCTATCTCTCCAATAAGGCGGCGAACAACTCTTATATAATTTCAAACTTAATTATTGTAGATGTTGTTAATAAGACAACATTTCTTAAGCAATCTTAGATACATTCATCTGACTTTGGGAAGCTTAAATTATGTTGGGCACAAACATTTAGATCTTTTTATTGTTCAAAATATCAACAAAACGCATATTTAATATAGTAAAATCTAAAAAAAATTATAACAATAAAATCTAAAAAGAACTCATAACAACAAAATCTAATAAGAACACAATTACAAAAAAGTTAAAATTTTACTACTACGTGTTCTTTTCGAAACCTTAGAGGAGCCATTTTTTTCCTAGAGATTTTAGGGAGGATTTTGATGAAAACAAAAGAGAATGGGTGTTGTATTTATAGGATGTATAAAATGAGTTAGTTAAGTATACAGACAATAAATACCTAGTCAATGTTGACTAGTTTGAACTCAACATCTATAAGTTTTTAGGTCTTTGTACTGCATCGGTACTCACTCTCGTCTCTTTCCCTTTCAAAAACAATTATTCCAAAAAATAACATTTCGAGATACATATTTTAGGAATTATTTTTACATTATTTATTTACACATATATTAGTTTCTGCTGTCATATTTGTTTATTTTAAATTTATTAAATAATAAATTTTATTTCATTAAATTACTATTAAATAATATTATTTAAATTTTTAGATAATTAAATCATATTAACTATTTTGATGGTTAAAATATTAGTCTATGCTTTTCAAGTAAACTTCTCATTATTACAATAATAAAAAATATCAAACAACAACTAAAGTTCGAATAAAAATAATAAAATCAAATCAAACCGTCTCTTTGTTATTTTTAATTATTAATTGAACAAAAATATTTAATGTTGTTAGTGCTTAGCTTATAATATTAAAAGGTTATAAGAAAATTATATTATTAAACTACTAATAAAAGTGTAACTCAAAATTGAATCATTTAAATGATAAGTATATTTTAACATGGTTGCCAAATGTAGTTCAATATTTAATGAAATATTATTTTAATATTTAAAATTTATAAGAAAAATAAAATATTTTTCAAATATTAATGTAGTAATATAATAAATAATAAATAATATTTTTTCAATTTAACTTTTTCCAAACTCATTTATTGTTAAGAATAATGTTTGGTAGACTACTAATGGAGCTTTTAGACTCTAAACGTAAGGTTCGGATGTTGGCAAGTGTCCTACGACTATAATAAAATATTTAAAATTAAAAGATACATACGACAATTTTTGTGGCTGCTTGTAAAATAAAAAACTATACTGTTAGTATATCAAATACTAACTGTATTGATATTTTTTCTTTGAATATTTCAAAATGATTTCATTAAATTTATTATTTAAAATGATTTTTGTGCAGAGAAAATTTCTTATTGACTAATTTCATGAATATAAATAAAAGATATAAGTTTGGTTGAAAGCTGAAGTTAAACTTCAAACTTGAAGTTTATATTTTTGAAATCATGATAAATTATTTTTTTTATGAGAATTTGACAAATTATTGAGGAATTTATGGTTGAAAAAAACTGGTCGGACATGGCTGATGGCCCCCTCTTTCGACTCAAAACTCTTGCTACCTTTCAAGTGGGGGACAGCGTCTTGCTCGTATTTATGATCTTGAAGTAATGATAGATTAATTAGTGGAAATCGAAGAATACAATAGATATACCTACGTATGTATAAAATAATATAAAATCATTTGTAATTCAATTTCTACCATTATTATTATGTATTTGAATCTAGCTAAATGCAAAAACTAATTTTAGAAAAGGAAAAAAATAAATGGGAAAGTCATGACAGTCTAGTTATGAACATTTGATATTCCAATGCCTTTGAGCCTCTTCCTACAATTGATTGTTTTGGATCATAATAATAGCAAAATCCATGAGTATTTTCTAGAGAATAATTCACTCCTTCATGCACACCATAATCATCAACAATAATTAGTCTATCTATTTGTTATATAATTATAATAAAATAAAAATGCTTGATCTGGGGTCTGACCTGTTATAATAAAAGGAAACCCTAAACCTCAAAATAAGGAGTTTCTTCTTCAGAGAGAATACCGTTTTCTATCATTTTGGGACCTCCATCTTTACTTCTGTTGATTCATTGTATCAACACCATTATAAATATATATTATTTGAAACACTGAACCAAATCCTTATTTATTTAGTTTTTATTTTTTAAATATTAATTAAGAACACATAACTATATTTTAATCCTATTTATGTAATTAAAATTTTTACTTTTAATATTGGTAACTCGTTACTTAAACCTAATGTAACATATTGGAAAATTATTTGATATGAAACTTTTAGGCACTACAAGTAAAATTTAGAGAATAATGTATGTTCCATCTAGAGGGTAATAAAATAAATAAATTTTCAAAAAAGATTAAAAATTGGAACATATGACATTATTTAAAATGGAAATTAAAATATTTTAATGATAATGTCTGAAATGTCAATCCTAACATATTCATCTTCATCAATGAATATAATTTAAATAAGAATTAAAAACACAGCATTATAATGCTCTAAATATTCTTTTTCCATTTTGGCAACAAAAAGAAAACTTTTGCAAAACATATTGAATGCTGATAATTGATGGTTGGCAATCATGGATGTAGTTTAGGAATATATATTTTATGAGAAATTCATTTATATCGATGTGAAATTAATACAGTTATAATTTTTATAAAAATAATATTTTAACAATTTAACCGTTATATTTCATATTCAATTTCTATAGATTATTCATTTTAAGTTCGGAGTAAAGAAATAACTTTTGATTATTAGTCGTATGTAAAAAAATCAATTGTTAAATTTATTAATATAAATAATATTTTAGATTGATAAGATAGAGATGTCAAATCAAATCGAAATTTTACATGTATGGCAAATACAATTTTATTGATAAATTAACATTTGGCTTGTCAAAATATTAGTTGTACAAAGAGCTGAAAGTTCAGGTACAAATCCATGTTAATTTTATATAGTTGTAAAATGAAGTAGTTTTATAATCTTTCGTGTGTTTTATACAATTAATATTTTAACGATCGATTACCATAATTTCATATTCTATTCACATAGATCTTGCATGTCAAAATTGATGTAAATTAAAAGTTTTTAACTATTTATTTTATGTAAAATAACTTCTAAATGTTCAATAAATGTGATTATATACACATTTTTTATCAACATGATAAATATATCGATCAGTTCAAAATTTACACACAAAAATATTAAAATTATATTGATAAAATTAACTGTTGAATTATTAAAATATTAATTATAAATCTCACCTTATATAAATAAAATAGTTGTTTGTATGCTCCATTCCTTTTTTTTCTAATACAATTTTAGTCATCGATACGAGTATATATTTTTAATTTGTTTGAAATATGATTTATATGTCATATTTATATTAAGATGCATATTAAATAGAAACGCTAGATATAGACTTCTAAAAACATTTAAATATCACTAACCATTTTATCATACATATATGCATGTGAAAATCACTTATTTAAAATATAGAAATGTGTTTAGAAATAACATACTGTGAAAATTGAATGTCGACCATGACAATGAATCCAAAGAAAGAGAAAAAATAGAACATACAAATTTTACGTGAAAACTCTTTCGGGAAAAAATCACGGGTAGTGGAGAAGAAAATTTACTATGTCGAATTCGAATGATCCAGGAGGAGTATAGACTATGTCTATTCATAGATTTGTAAAACCATCTTCTAATCAAAGTCTAATAGAAGTAATGCAATAAGGTTTAAACACCTTATTCTAATCAAATATCAAATAGAGAAAGTAAACTTCTATATGGATTCCACTTGTGCAGCCTGTACCATACCCCCGGTTGTGACCCTAGTCCAGTATTTTGCTTATTGGGGATCTGCGATGGGCTGCAGCCCTCGACCTTCGCCCTCGAGATCCCCCTATCTTGCCACTTGTATTTTATGTTAACAGGAATTTGGGTCACACAACTCTAACACATACAATAAATAATGAAACATATTATTTGAAACTAATTGATAATAACACATTAAATATGTACTTTCAATACTAAGATTAAACAAGATAGAGATGACGGTGATATAGGGTGATTCACCTTGCTTAAGGTAGGGTAGAAAGCTACTATACACGGTGGTTCGATTATGGATTTGGCTGGAGAAAGAGGAGAGAGAGAGAGTCACTCTTTTGGTTGAGGCTAGAGGTTTATATAAACTTAGCTATAATACCGATGTGCCATGTGTTATCTTCCCATAGGTAAGCCCAAAGCAAGCTAGCCAAGTGGTCTATCACCATAGGTCTAGATAGAGTGGCACTTGGACATGTTGATCACTTCAGATGGGACATGGTAGTTGGTGGCAGAAGTGGTAGTTAATGTGCGAGGCTCGCGTGGGTACATAGTCGAAAAGTGGATGTGAGGTGTGTTTGAGGATTTGTACCTAAGGAGTTTTCCAAGTAATGGGTGCCTGAAGGGTGTGCTTGAGTGTTGGAGGTATAACAATTGCCCCTAAAACGACCTAGTTTCTAGTGGTGTCAGAAAATGCTATTTTGAATTCTCATTTTTGTAAACCAGGTCCATAAATATAAAATACAAATATTTATGGAGTTCATATAAATATATATTGAAATTCAGTTAAGTAATTTAGTCGAAAAAGTAGTTAATTAAGGCTCAATGACTAAATTGTAAAACTTTAATCGCTATAGAGTTTTAATTAAGAAAAAGATTTGGGGACTTAGATAGAAATTATCCAAAGGACCAAAATGATTAATAAACCAATTTTAAATAATAGGTGGTGGATGGTGATGGTGATAATCATTAAGTTAATATAATTACAATTATAGAAATTAAATAAGGTTCATTAACAACTTATTTAAGATATATATTATAGATAGTGGAAAAATGAACAGAGATAATCTTTTTCAAGCCTCACCATCCTTCATTGATAAAAAGAAAGAAAAGGCATCAAAATTGTCCTTACATTTAGCCATCAATTAAACAAGGTAAAGATGACGTTGGGTCATCGAGAGGGAAATGAAAAGCAAGAGTTGTCGATGAGTGACACGAGGATTCGGTTTGTACTTTATGATTCAATATCAATCTATTTGTTTGCATATTCAAATTAATTTGCATGATTAAGTATCAAGGTAAGTTAATAATGGTAGTATGGATTGATTTTCTATGATTGATATTCAATATAGAGATAATGCATTGAATTGAAAAAAGTAGAAAGTGACATGATTAGTTGAGACATGATATGAATTTGATAATGATATGTTATATCCATGGATAATGAAGTGAATTGAGAATGATGGTATATGAATTGGTTTATATAATGTGATTAGATTATTGCTATCCTATTAACTATATAGGTTTATGCACTTTGTGTGCTAGTATGCACTATGTGTGTCAGTTTCTCCATTGGCGTGTTGGTTGGATGATCAATGTATTTGTCTTGAGTCCGAGAATGGGGTAATAGGGAATGTAGAATATGAACTTGATAAATGTTATTTGAATTGAATCATGATATGAAATGATATTATGAAATGGTATTATATGTGAATATGATTAAAGATTATACGCACATATATATGAATATGTCATGCTGATTGAAGTTGAGATAGGCGAAGATATATGAAATGTGATATATATATATATTAGTTGATGATGTAGAAAGCTATGTTGTGGGTTGAATGCATCTTTTGACATAGTTATATTAAAGCATTAATTGGGATTATGATTCAATGTGGTAATAAAACGAATCACATGATTTGAGAAAATTCTATTAAAAGGGGTGAATAGATGAGGTGAATTGGAAATAATTGATTATGATATTTCATTACAATATAAGACTAATATATTTATACAAATTTGGCTAAGTGTGAATTTGGTATAATTTTTGGTGTTTGACATGAATGACATGTAACTTTATTGATTATGGAACATGAATTGATTGTGTTATATGGTTAATTATCTTATTATATTAGCTTGTATAATGAAACTACCGTTAAGATTTTGCTCAGCGTATAATTTATTTATTCCGTGCGCATCTATTGGTGAACCTTGAAGTTCCAAGAAGTGAACTCAATATCCAAATTTCAGCTCTCAACTCAACAAAGTTTGTATAGCTCTTTACATTTTGATCTAATGACATGTACCTAGGAATCAACTAGTTCCAAGTTGTAAATGGTCAAATTTGAGTAATTATGTAGTGGATGAAGGAAAATGATAATGGTTCATGCACGAAAGAGATCTTGTGGACGTTAAGTTGTATATTGAATGTAGCATCCTAAATTTTTGGTTTAAAGGTTGTAAAATTGTTTCAAGGATGAGTTATTAGTTTGGTGGTTAAAAGAAAATAAGGAGACTGTGTAATTAGCTTAAGGACTTGAGTTTGATTCCCTTCTTTTGCAAAATAGATTAATTTTGCTAATTTTTTTTCTTCCCCTAATTTTTGTGACACCCAATCTTAGTAACTAAGGTATAAATACCACTTTTTACTTATTTTTCAACCTTTACTCATTTTTATTCAACCCTAGCCATTCCGCTCATCTCCTCTCTCATTTTTCTCTCAAGTTTCTTCCTTTCTCAAGGATTTCACCATTGTTGTGTCGCCCCCTTTTGCTAAGCCTTTACCCTTATTTTTTCTAGCCATTTTTTTGGTTTTTTTACTCCTTAAACCAACCTTTTTCTTCCCTAAATCCATCCCTAATTCACCTATATAATCCCTTAATTGTTCACCGTCACCCCTCCCTTGTTTGAATTAGTGCTAGTAAGTCCTATTTTTTCTTTCTCCGTTTTTGTGCTTTGTGTGACAGTTTTTGGCTATTTTTATTATAGACAATAAATCATCATTCCAACCCTTAAAATTTTTTTTGTCCAAAGATCCCTACTTGGGCTGCCCCAGATCTGCCTTTTCCGTCATCTAAAAGTGGTGTTGCCACCCCTTTAAAACACCATTGTTTTAGGATTGCTGTTTCTCTTAAGTAATCACCCCTACTATTGTAAGTTTTTGAATTTTTCCCTCTTTTTGGATCTGATTTAGACGTTCCTAATTGATTAATTAACCAAAACGATCATCCGACAACTCTGATCTAGGTAATAGGTAGTGTAAAGTGTAGACTTGTGCGAGATCTTGCACTGTTTTGCTTTGTTAATATCTTTTCTTTGGTCGATTTCTTTAAAGTCTAAATGGGGATTTTTGGTTATTGATTTTTGGGTACTAATTATGTTTAGGTGTTGATTTAAATGTCCCAAATCAATAGTGACTGCAGATCTCGTTTGCACTCACGTTTCGTATTAATATAATGTGAATCTGAAAATTCACTTGATAATTCGAATCTAAAAATTTGTGTTTGTAACACTACTTAGGCTTAATCCATTTTGGTGTTTTAAGGTTTTTCATTAATCTTATATTATCATATTAAGTGCTGATTTTGGATATAGGCTCATCTAAGGCTTAGGAGCGGAAGTACGAATTTTACAATTTAGTGCTGCGATTTTCGAAATTAAGGTGTGGGTTCTAACTTAATAAAATAAAAGTTAAATATGTATTTTTAGTATTTAATATGGTAATTAAGCTTTTTGTATGAGCTTGATTAAATTACTAAGTAATTTAAAGGTGGTCTAACCAGATACATTTCGAGCCCTAATAAATAGTGTGAATGTAGAATTGCTTGTTTCGAAATGATATGTTATAACATGATTGGTTGATTATTTAATGTTGCTGGTTGTTTGTATAGCATGTGTTACTATGGAATGAAAGTTTGAAAGTTCAAATTGTATGCTTGAGTGAAATGCCATGGAACGAACTAATTGAAAGTTGCTATACATACACTAGAAAATTGCTTTTGTAGCCTGTAAAATTACTTATGAAATGATTATGAAACTGAGACATGTTAGAATGTCATCGAATTGATTGTGAAATTGAATGCTTGATAAGTTTTACCACTGAATGGAAATGAATGATATAATGAAGGTATGTAAAGTATGCCACTGAAATGTAATTGTAATGGAAACATGTACTTGTTTGTATCTTGTATGACATAATGCATGTGCATAGGGTGCGATGTTGTGGACGACGGAGGAGTTTCGTGGAGTAACAGTGGTAGATTAAGTTCACATTAATGTTGTCAGTGCACTACACCAAGAGTAATGAGGAGAATGGAAATTATATTGCATAATGATTGACAATATAAATGCATTTTTTATAATGGTGGTTTAACCACATCGAGCACAACTCGCAATGTTTGGAGATTGGCAGACAGGTAGTGGATGGTTGGGTAGGAAATCTTTTTGCATTGTATTATGTCCATCAGACACTCGAATGATAATGTTTTATGCTACTTTTTTTTATATTAAATTGGTGTTTACTATCTGTATGATTAATTGAGTGCTTATATTGTTTTAGACTCACACTGAGCTAGTTAGCTCACCCATAGTTTCAAACATCTCAGGTAATGCTCGAGACTAGGAATGGAACCGACATGCAGATATATGACGGGCTTTGGACTAAAGATTAATTTTGCTTAAAATTTTATTAAGGCTTATTTGGTTTTTAGACTGTAAAATTATTTGGACTGTGGTTTGTGTTTTTCTTTATTTTGGCATTTTATGCATGCATACTCATTTCATTAATTGGATTTAAAGATGTGTTTTGAGATCGGACAATGCATGATACTTGACTTAACTAAAATTAGTTATAAACTAAGTTTTCCGCAGCAACAGAAGTTGTTAGAATTTTGTTGGGTGAAATGACGCGCAACATGTTTTTCTAATATCTCGCTATCTCTAAGAAAATGACTTAAGAACGGTTGACTTATAAAATGAAAAAATTTTAATTTGACACAAGAGCAAATCGCGGTTTTTCTTAAAATAGACTAACTATGGTTTTCAAAGTATGGTAAGGACATATATGCCGGGTTGGTGAGGTTACATTGAACTTGTTAATTGTTTTGAATTATCATTTTAGGTCTTAAGGCCAACTATATGTGGTTCTATGCTAGGTTGAAACCAAAGGGGATTGGGATTTGTTGTATTCTGTCTATAGAGTTATGACACCACCCTATGGATGTCACAACACTAGCATCCAACGTCGTGACATCCCCATTTTGATGTCATGATGCCAAACCGATGAACTTTGAAAACTTTACATTTTAGTCCTCAAGTTGGGAAGCTAGCCTATAGTTTTGGAGATCACGGCACCCAACCCTTAAGTCGTGACTCCAGCTTGAAATGTTTTGAAAGCTTTGAAGTTTGGTTCTAATTTGACTTCGTGATAACAAGTGAGCTTTTGTATGCTTGTATGAGACTTGAAAATGATTATGTATCATATTATAAAGGTGTAATATACATATATGTATATTTAGATTATTGTTTTGTGTATAATCGATCATAGTTGCCTCGAAAATAGATGTGGCATCCTGTAGCTCGAACCAATGATTGGGTCAGGTATGGGGTGTTACATCCCCTTGGTTGAAAGACATGTTATACAATGGCTTTCCTCGAGATTTTTCCATGTACTTCGGTTGGAGGTGTTGAATATGGGCTATTGTATTGTGTTTAGATTTTGAAATTAGAATAATTAGGTGTTTGTGTGTGGGAAGCACATATGGTCCATGTTGCACGACCTTTCGCGCGCATGTGTAGTTGAATTTATTGTTGTGCATACTAGTCCATCTTGGGGAAATGTTAATAATTATAATTTGGTGTTTTAGCGCTTAAACGTGCCAGGTGTTTAGTTCTTATTGGTTGTTGTTGGAATGTATTTTGGAAGCTTCCTTGAGTTTGAAGGGTTATAAAGTTCTCGAATTCGTTGTTGCTTGTCTTCTACCAAAGTTGAAATTTTCTAAGTTTTCAAAATTTTAATCTTTTTGAAAACTTTCTAAGTTCTTCAATATTTCCCTCTTCTTCTTTAGTTTGAGCTTTGCTTCGTAGAACTTTTCCAAATTGGATTTGTGAAAATTCTTTGGTAAGTTTGCTAGTTTTTAATAATTTTAGGTGTTTCAGTTAGAATAGTGATTCGAAATTGTGAAGGGGAGGCCAGTAGTAGTGATAGTGGTGAGGTTAGGATGAAAGGCAACAATACCAGGTAAGAGGTTTCCTATGTCAGCAGCATGACTCAGTGCATTGTTGGGATTAAGGAAATTTTGAAGGTCTTAAAGTGTAGGGGTCTACAAGTAAGCAATTACAAGTTCGAATTCAACATGCCCCAATGAGAGAATGAATTGAGCACCGTGAATGGGTCGAATCAAGGTGTGGGAAGTAAGGGTTTTACTTTCCTCTATATGCCCTAAAGGCTAGTTCCTATCTTCCACCTCACAATTTTATCTGTGAGGTGTTGAACAACTAAGGGGTGGCACTCGGGAAACTATTTGGTGCCTCGTGGTGGATTTTTAATGGCTTTCTGTCAAAGGGATGATATACGATACCTTAAGGTGTTCTAGAACCTTTTCTCCCTTATAGCCATGGATCAAAATAAAATGTATGGACTATTCAGTTTCAACAAAAGGAATGGTGTAGAGATTGACCACCTGTTATTAGGCAAAGTGAGAAGCTCGGACTAGATCGGGAGAAATTCATTTTGGTAGAGCATAGGTTTGTTGCAAAATTCAAGTTTTGTACCACTTGGTCCTACCTTCAAATGAGTTGTGCTTAACTAAGCCCAAATTTCTGGATGAGTTTAAGAATGAGCATTTTAAAGCTCTTCAGAAGGGTAGTCCTCTAAATGTCCCAAGAACTATCACAGTAAAAAAGGTCTATAAGTATTACTTCATGGGTATGAGCCCCAATGGATACTAGGATAGTGATTTCCAAAAGGATTTTTAGAATGGGGAGTTTAGGGTTCTACATCATTTAGAGGCTTGGCCTCATGATAGTGGTGAAGAGGTTGCTCGCATACTTTTGGGAAAAACCTTTATGTCTTGGTTATTCCTCATATGGTATGGATTACGCCTAGATCATAACTAGTGTACCGAAAAACAAACCACAACGGTGCCCTCAGAAAATGACGAGGAGTCAATAGCGCCTTTAGTAATGCATAAGTTCATTCGAGGTGCAAGCAACCAAAGACACACTCAAATAGTATCCTATGAAGAAAGTGAGAAGTTTGTGGAGAATTTGGTAAGATGTAGGGGAACTAGGGTTGTATTTGAAGGTAGTGGAATGGGAGGAGCCGGGGTTGTGAGAGTTGAGAAAGCTTCTCAAGTGTTGGTGCAGGCTAGCAAAAAGTCTAATAGTAGTAAAAGGCATCCTCAACATTTCTTTTCTACTAACTATGAGCGCACTAACGCTACTCTTCCTCTTGATGCATGAGGTGCCAAATTTTTTTTAAGCTAATAATTGACATTACTAAAGATGAGTGTATGGCTGGGAGAGAAAACTCTCTTATTTATTTTTCTTTAGATAAGGAGGAGATTCTTCCTCTTAATATTAATATTAACATTTTTGAGTTGAAGAGTTGGTGTAAAGGGAGATGAGAGTGGTCCAAAAAATACATGGATAACCACCCTATACGCTCCTTAACTCATAGTATGCTCTAATTTTAGTTTTTTTTTATCATAACTTATCTTTCGATGCCTACCTTGTGTTGTCTATCCTTGTTCCGGTGAAATGGCTATTAGCTTTGGCAATACTCCTAACACTATGATTGCCAAACTTGGTAATGTTCCTAGTAATAAGGAGATGGATATTGACCAAGCCTTGCTCAATAGTTTGAACATTAAATTTCACTAGGAAAGGTCTTAAGCAATCTAGGGTGAAAGCATTGAGTAAAAAAGACCTCACCTTAAGGTTCCAGTGCCTTATGTCTAAGGACTTGCTGCTTTATAGAATTTGCTTCCAACCCTTGCTTTTGTGATTGCTATACCAGGGGTTGATTCTTTTGCACCTTATCTTCTTGCAAATATTCCTTCAATTGTGCCACTAGCCCTTACGGTACTACTCATTTTTAGCCAGTACCATGCATCCTACCTTTGCCAACTAGTAGTTTAGGTAAGCTTTTAGTTGTTTGTTTTCTTTCATGTTTGTTATGATTTTAATATTTTTATGTCTATTTTGTTTATGCCCTATTATTTTGTGCATGTGTCGCAACCAGGATTAGTACCATTATTGGTATTGTATATGGGGTAGAAAATCCCCAATTTACAGTAGTTAATGCACAACCAAGTTAAGCTTAAGAAACATTGTACATGTTGGGGCAATGGACCCAATTATTCCAAACTGAAAATACATGACTAGAGTTGGGTCTAAGAACTCTTAGAAGAAAAGCTCCAAAGCTAGGACCGAGGCCATTTCTATGGTAGCAAAACAAAGCTCGTTAGAAAGAGAAAAGAAGTTGATTGAGTCTGAGAAAATAGAATTGTTGAAACAAAACACTAAGCTCAAGCAAAAGTTTGTGCTGAGAATGCTTCTCAGGTCCAGCAACTAGAGGCCCAACTAAAGGAGAAGGAGGATACTGAACTAAAAATAAAAGACAAACTGGCTACACAAAAGGAGGAATGTGATAGCCGAGAAGAATAACTAACCACTAAAGGGAAAGAATTAGAGTGTTGTAAAGGGTAGTTGAAGAGAGCGACGAGGAGAATGGCCACTTATGATGCTTTTGGCTCCATTTTGCTAGACAGTGTGCTTGGATTTGTACAAGTGTTGTATGGACCCTTCAACTTGAAAGGAGTGGATATGACTTCTTGTTGGAACGTTATAAAGGGTATGTTAGCTTTTAACATGATGAACCCTTCAAACAATGAGTGGTTAGCCTTCTATTCCTCTATGCGAGAGAGGTTTCTTCCCCCTAGTAGGACTCCTTAGACTGAATAGTCCTTTTTTAAGGGGGATGAGGAGCAACAAAAAGATGAGGTTCAAAGCCAAGCCAAAGTTTATGTTGGCACCTTTAGCCCTTCCAATTATTTAATCGATCCTCCTATTGTAACCCCTAATTTTGTAAATGAGTCTATCCTCCAAGGAATAGACATAGCTTGTACTTATGTTTCTTTTTTATTAATGAATTTGGTTAACCTTTGTTTTCTTTTTCTTTTTGAAAATTTTATGACTTATCGATATTCTTTTTGCAATGAGATTTATAATTTCAAAAAATGGTGATTATTGTAGAAATTATTTTTGAACTCCTCAATTGAGGGGAGTTCTTGATTGTTTTGGGTTTTCCATCATTTTGGAAATTTTGTTAAGTGTTTTCAGAAATCAAGAATCTTGCAACCTTGGGTTTTGTAGAATTTTTCTTTGTAATTTTAATTTAAATGTGCTTGCACTACTGAATTACCAATGAGTGCTTTTGAGAAGTATAGTATTTAAATTTTATAATTTTTTTTGCTAGTGCCCTAAGGAGCCGACAATATAACAAATAGTATCCACTGAGGGGTGTCTACTTTAAAATTATTGAAATTTGGCTAAGTCCCTTAAGAGACTAGTTGTGTTTATTTTATTAACTTAGCGGGCAATGTCCACTAAGGGGCGTTTGTTTTAAAATTATTGAAATTTGGCTAAGTGCCTTAATAAGCTAACATTTTTTTTGCTATTAACTTAACAAGCAATATCCACTGAAGGGGTTCTACTTTAACATTACTGAAATTTGGCTAAGTGCTTTAGGAGGCTAGTAACGTTTTTCTTCTATTAACTTAGCAAGTAGTATCCACTTAGGGGTGTCTTCTTTAAAATTACTAAATTTGGCTAAGTACCTTAAGAGGCTAATAGTATTTCTACTATTAACTTAGCGAGCAATTTCCATTAAAAGGTGTTTGCTTTAAATTTTTTTCACTATTTGGGGTGTGATAATACATTATTTCTTTTATCATAAGGCTTTCACTAGGGTAGATATTCCACATAATACTTTTTAAGATGCGTAGCATTCCATGTCCTGGGCACTATTTTTCATCTCATGTCTGCCAACTTATAAGCTTTGAAATCCGATTTCTTGACCACTTTACTTGGACCTCCATAGTTTAAAGCCATTTTTCCTTTCTAAGTTGGTGGGAAGCTTACATCTGTGTTACACATTACTATGTCACCAAATTGAAATTCTTTGTTTCATGCCTCTAAGTTGTAAAAGTTGGCTGGTTACTAGTTTCTTGTAGCTAACTTGACCTCAGGTTGTTCTCTCATTTCTTGTAGCTATATCGTCTTTTGATATACACTTTAAATTGTACATGGGCCATAGATATTGCTGTTTAGGTAGATACAAAATAGTGGTCTTGAAAAATTATGTAGGTAAGTGAATTAGTGGAGAGATGATTCAAAACCATAAGTATAAGGTTTTTCTTTTAAAGTGCTTAATGAAAAAATTTTGAGTGCACAAAAAGCATGGTAAGAGATAAAAGCATAGCGAATGTTGAAAAGTGTATGGATCAAGTAAAAAGCATTAGAAGTAATGCATTTGTAAAATGTGCTTCATTTTTAAAATATTCTTGAGCTTAAAACGAACTTGTTTTGCTTCCTAATGCACAATCTTCCTAGCTTATATACTTTTGGATATTGACTCGTGTCTTTCTATATTTTGGAGAAATAAGATAATTGAGAGAATGAGACATAAGGTGGCAAGGATAATTGTTGTTTTGTAGGTGATTAGGGAACAATGTTATGTACTGCACCATTTCTAGTGCTTGAGCCGTTTTTATGCTAAGTTTTTTTTGAAATCAAATCATCTTATAACCTCAAAATGTTACAAGCCTTGAAGTCTTACATGACTTAGACATTTATGTACATTAATTATTGATTTGCATATATATGTAGCAAAAGTTAATGATTTGAATTATTTCTTTTGTATAAACATTGCATCTACATAGGTTATTTTTATGGAATAACATGAATGATGGTGTTTTTGCAAAATTGCCTATATATATATATATTGTAACTTTGTGAACTAACTAAATTTACTTTAGAAGTTTTGAGTTATTTATGTAGCACCTTTAATTCGTATGCTAGAAGAGTTCCTTACATTGTACATAATTGTTGCCATGTTTTGCACATCATCATTACTCAATAGTCGTCTTTTTGCATGTTAGTGTTTTGAGTATTTGCTTGAGGACAAGCAACGACTTAAGTGTGGGGGAGTTTGATCTTTCATATTTACGTATGTTAAATTAGGCTTTTTAAACACTTATTGAACTTATTCTCGAGTATTTTATAGTATCTTTTGTTATAATTTCACACTTCATGGATTTCATGTTTGATTTTAGCTTTTATAGCATTTTAACACTTTTCTGAACAAAATGGCTTGTTTTAGATACTTGGTTGATGGAAAAATGAAAATAGGAGCTTAATTTGGAGTCGAGGTCACAGCATTGAAGAGACAATTTCATGAAATCAATGCCTATACCATAGACTATGGAGTTGGACTTCATCAAATGGCACGATCAAGTGAACTGTTTCCAAGGTCGCGACACAAACACTCATGGCATCAACATTGGACTAATGGTGTCGCAACACCAGCCATAGATTCTAAAGATGAAGAAGTCGAGCTGTTTGAGTACCATGTCGCGACCCCAAGGAACCATGGTCGCAACATTAAACCCCAAAAACACCCAATTAAGTTAGTTTTTGAGGGTGTCATGACACTGAACTCTAACAAGGAAAATTGTTGAAGGGCATTTTGCAATCAAACAAGCCCCAAATTAGATTTTAAGTGAAGGTATACTTATCTTTTGTAGGTTAAATTAGAAAAGACTATAAATATCACTTTATAGGTCATTTTATTAAAGTAGAAATTTAGGAGAGACAATAAGTCATTAGACATTTTTCTTTTCTTCTCTTCTTGTTTTTAGAATAGGATTTTATTTTATTCTATTTTAGACATTGCAAAAGATACATGATCAAACTATTACACTTCATTGAAATTCCATCAATTAAATGAACATTTTCTTAGACTTTTTACTTACATTTTATGCCTACCATGTGTTTGATAAAATATTTTTTAAATTAAAGTTTGATTATGTGCTAAATTGGTTATTGGTTGATTGATTAATTATTTTTAGATTAAGTTGATACTTATTATTGATTAATTAGTTGTTTAATTATATCGAATTGCTTGATACACTAGAATTGACGCCTCTAGTAGAATATCTAGATAAACAAAACTAAAATGAGAGTTTATCCTTAATAGTTCGATATAAGTGTACTAGATAGTGAGCCCAAGAGGAGAACTACTTGTTTAAGTGAGAGCAAGAGGAGAACTTAGTTAGTAATTTCGAATTAGGATGAGATCAAATGGAGATTCCTAGTTAGGAGTGGCAAGCGATCTGATCGAGATAGGTTATTAGCTTAGTTAGCAACCGACTAATCAATCGATCATCATTTGAATCATTTGCATAATCTAATATAATAGGAAGAAAAATTATTTTAAATAGTTTATTTGACAATTTAGATTTAGTTTTGTATAATTTTATATTTGGTTTGCACTAATAATTTCCAACTGGATTAGATTAGTAATTTCTTAGCTTGTAATTAAATTGACAATCACATTTACCAATTTGACAATCCCTTGGGTTCTATCATCGAAATACTTTCGTATTTTGTTGTAAAATTTATATATTACAACTCGAAATTGTATGCTTGCAGTTAAAAATAATTTTTAAATTGTTTTATAAATTTGTTTGTTTTCTTTGCACACACTTAGGCAGTCACTTTACTCATACACAAGATACTCCATGAGCTGGCTTTTCTTTTTGGCAAGAAGGTCCACTTATCTTCCCCTCAACAATTACACATATAACAACTTGGTCGGATGCTTTCCTTCTGCTCTAGGATGTCTTTGTTAAGGCTATGCTTGGCCTTGGTCAACTTGGTCATGTCTGTCTATGAATTAAGTCAACTATTTTTCTTTTCTCTTCTTCTTTTCTTTTCTTCTTATTTTTAGAATCTTATTTTCTTTTATTCTATTTTAGAAAAGATTTTTATTTTTTTTCTTCTTCTTTTTTGAAGACATTGCAAAAGATACATGATCAATCTATTGCACTTCATCGAAATTCAATCAATTAAATGAACATTTTCTTAGACTCTTTACTTCCATTTTATGCCTACCTTGTGTTTAAGACTGTTTTGATTTGAAGGATATTTTATTGGCCAAGAAATGGCATACAAAAATCTTGTCTAGCTCATCGAACTTGTCTATAAACCCTGGTTGCAATGAGTTATACCATTTTATAGAATGGCCTTAGAGTTTCAATGTGAATACCTTGCATTTCAACTTTTCAGAGGCTTCTAGTATCTCTATATAACTCTTAAACTACAAGAGATGGTCTATAGGGTTTTTTCTCCCATATAATCTTACATTGAGGGTTCTGAAATTGGCAAGATATCCTATGGTAATGATGAGGAGAACCAGGGGATAGTTTGCCTGAAACTTCCATTTAATGTAACTAAGGTGTGTGGTTCACAGGTCTTGCATTTCCTTACGTAAAAAATCCATCTCATTTTTCCATACTATTTCTTTATTTGATACATGTTGAAGGACACATTTTTGGGTCCCTCTGTCGTGGAACAATTCTATCGATTTCCATGTTGATCAGTATACCTTTATGCTTGGGCATTTCACCGTTCTGGCCATAATTTTTCTTGATTAATCGAAGAATCCCTTTCTTCTTCATCATTTTAGCCACTTCTATCTCGTATTAGTGCATCTGCCAAAATTCTACATATTATGTTGAAGCTACTCTTGTTGCTGCTAATATACTTGTTATTTTCTTTGATAGGACTCTTTTGACTGTCTAAATTATTCTCGCAGGTTTTTTGAACTATTCTTGTAGCTCTAAAAATTATTTAGAGCTAGCATTTTCATTCTGGGTGGTGAAGGTTTGGTTTTGATAATTTCGGCAAGTGTTGTAATATCCTTGTTGGAATTTTGCTAATGGGGGATAGCCTTTTTGGTGGTGTTGTTATGAGGGATAATTTTGCTGGTATTGTTGTTGTGGGTGATAGTAGTTGTAAGGATCATAACAATAGGCTCCAAAGTTCTTATTTGCCTAAGTTTGGTTTTCCTGAATTTGGGAAGGATTTTTGCTTGGTTTTGCACTTGGTTAGTGGAGATGTTTGCTTCGGGGTATCTATCATAAAGAAAATCAAGTCGAGAGTGTTCCAAACTCACCACACTAATTGTTGATACTAAGACCAGACAGGGCAAAGATGACAGTGATGTAGGGCGATTCACCTTGCTTAAGGAAAGGCAAAAAGCTACTATACACAATGGTTCAATTGTGGCATTGGTCAAAGAATGAGGAGAAGGGAATAAGAGAGAGAGAGAGAGAGAGAGAGAGTCACTCTTTTGGCTGAGGCTAAGGATTTCTATGCCCTTAGTTATGATCCCATGGTGTTGTGTTTTTTCTTCCCATAGGTGAGCCTAAAGCAAGCGACCTAAGTGGTTTATCACCATAGGTTTAGGTAGGGTGGCAATTGGACAAATTGTCAATCACTTTAGATGGGACATGGCAGTTGACGTCAGAACTACCAGTTAATGTATGGGGGCAACGTGGGTACATAACCGAGGGGTAGATGCGAGGAATGTGTTGGATGAGTTGTACTTGAGGTTTTTTTCAATTAGTGGCTCGAAGAAGTGTGTGCTCGAAGGATGTGTCCGAAGGGTGGAAGTATAACATGTATGATATTAAAATTGAAAAAATTAGATTAAATTGTGAGTAAAATAAAACTTAAATACATACATACTTCAAATTAAGAAAACTAAATAAATGCAATTATTTACATAGTGTTACCATCAATCCTGAGTTAGAGTCGAGTTAATTTGTAACAACAACTCATTCAACAACATTATTAATATATACAACTGATGGAGGTAATAAAGTGTTCAAAATAAAATTAGAATGTACAAAAAATTAAAATATAATTTTCATTTAGTGGCAAATTTAAGGTTTTACTAATGTAATTGGTGTAGGTTTAAATCTCATCATATCCATGTTTGTTTTCTTTTTTAATTGAAAAGACTAAAGTACCCTCGAATAATATAAATTATTTTAAATACGAAAGGACATCAAAGTAATTTCCCTAACCAAGTTGGTGCCCAGTTGACCCATGACACCAATTCAATCAGAGGTTTAAATAATAGTATAGATAATTTTTTCATAGAAAAATAACATAAAATATTTATTTTGTTGCAAATAAAGGAAAACCCCAAGGCCTTTTTACATGACATGTGTCTAAAGTTTCTCTCTCTCTCTCTCTCTCTCTCTCTCTCTCTCTCTCTCTCTCTCTCTCTCTCTACATTATAAGATAATTCTTAGATTTTAATTTTGATCCCTTTATTTTTTTTCAAAATGGTCAGATTATAATTTTAGTCTTTGTACTATGCTCAAATTTGTTATTCAATTTATATACTTTAATTTTTAACGTAATTTGGTGCCTCAACTTTTAAAATATCATTAGTTAGTCTAAGTACTTTATTTTGATTAAAATGCTAACGTGAATTTTAAGAATTGTTAACACTGTTAAAATTCTTTACTAAATTCAGTCATTGCAATGTAAATTTTAATTTCAAAATGTCACGCTAGTGAATTTGACATAATAATTTTAACGACATTAACAACTGGACCTGAATTTTTAAATTAAAAAAGTCGAGGGACTAAATTCCTAAAAATAAAATCATAAAGATTAAATTCCAAATATACATAGAGTACAAGAAACTTGAAGCTTGTTGTAACATTTTGATTTTTTTTCTCTATAATTTAGCCCCCCAAAAAAAACAATTAACCCAACTTGAAGCATGGATCGGAACTATATCTTCACTTTACCAACTTGAAGCATTTATATGATGTGTACAGTAGCTCTTGAAAAGAGCATCTATATGATGCAACCCACTGGATACATAGCTAAAGGAAACGAACATAAAGTTTGCAAACTACTTAGACCATATATGGACTTAAGCAAACATCCTGCTCATGGAATCAAAGATTTGATCAAGCAATTAAGTCTTTTGGATTAAAGCAAAACGAAGATAAACCTTGTGTTTATAAACGTTTAAGAGATGGAAAGGTGGTCTTTCTCGCTCTATATGTCGATACCATTCTACTCATTGGGAATGATGTAGAAACATTGTCATCAGTAAAACTATGGTTAACCCAACAATTTTGGATAGAGGACTTGGGAGAAGCTAATTTTTTCTAAGCATTTGAATCCTAAGGGACTGAAAGAAAAAAGTGATAACACTATCTCAGGTTTTATACATAGAAAAGATATTAAAGCATTATGCAATGACCAATTCGAAGAAAGGTAATCAATCCTCTATATTAGGATTTTATCTCTCTTTGGAGGACTGTCCTAAGACAACGAAAGAAAGAGAGAAAAAGAGAAAGGTTCATTATGCTTTGACAATAGGAAGTCTCATGTATGCTATGTTATGCACACATTCAGATATATGTATTGTAGTGGGGTTGGTGAGTCGATATCAAGTTAATCCAATACCAAGACACTAGCAAGCAGTTAAGCATATACTCAAGTATTTACAGAGAACAATAGATTGTATGCTTGTATATTTTGGAGGAGATCTTACTCCTATCGGGCATACTAATTTTGACTTCCAAACATGTCGAGATTCAAGTAAATCGATATCGGGTTGTGTTTTTGTCCTAGGCAGTGGGTTCATTGTGTGGAGAAGCGTAAAACAGAGTTGTAATTTGATTCCACTATGCAGGTCGAATATGTGGCTACTTCTGAGGCTACCAAAAAGCAGTATGACTTTGAAAGTTTCTTACAAATCTTGAATTGGTATAGGAAAAGTTATCACACTGTCTTGTGACAATGATGCGGAAATAGCTAATACCAAGGAGTCAAGAAACCACAAAAGGAAAAAACATATTGATCGAAAGTATCATATCATAAGGGAGGTAGTTGAAAACGAAATCGTGTATGTAGTCAAGGTCGCAAAGTAAAATGGGTTTTGGACACAGAGAAAAATGGAAGCAAATGTTGCTCCTTGCTTGTCTAATGTTTAACTGATACTAAGCAGTATTATGTGGTCAGATCGTAATACGAAAAGATAGCATATATTAGTAGATGAACCTAAACATTTCCTTAGTCTAATCAGAAATGAGAAAACTGATTGAAAGACTAATATGTCGTCTATCAAGTCCAATTGGGGAGATAGTTATTCTTAGGAATTAGAGCGGATGACTACTAGAAGATAGAGACATAGATGTGACTGACTGGACTGGCAATACATTGGGCTAGACCCAAGAAGAATAGATCTTGAATTTGTTTATGAATTTATTCACTTGTGACGTTCATAGTACAGCATACCTAAATCCTGAGTGGATGACAGACTATGTATGTGTGAATCATACACTTTGATGTAAGTAAAAGCCTAAGTACGAATAAATAAGGAACTGAAAGTCGGTGCGTTAGGTGTACAACTTCTACAGTATGTAGCATCATTCACAATAGTGGAATTCATAACCCGAGACTTGGGTAAATGATATCCTCTCATTGACATTACATGGTTGATGAAAAGTAAACGTGGCCACAAGTCATTTGTCTTTGTGATGAATGACTTGATTACTATTTAATAGTAATTGACTTTTCATGACGGAAGATGTAATGGTTACCATGAGATAAAATAGGATTATATTAGGAGAATGAATATTATCCCAAAGAGATTAAGGATATCCTATTGGGGTAGAACTGTAACCTCCCTAACCCGATTAAACGTTATGGTAGAATCAAGAAAGCCACATTAGCCACCGAAATGGCCAAGTAGTTCATCTTACTTACGAAAGCCTTGATCAATCAATATTTAGCAAAATCACTACTTTTGAGCTCAAAGTATGATAAAACATCCATTCATTAGGCAACTTTACTTAGAGTCCGTCCTATTAATCGATCGGGACATTTTTTAAAAATAGATGAGTTGTCATTTTTATTTATGAAAAACTCGTTTTGTTCTAATGCAGCGGATATCTATAAGTATGTCGTATTTTACTTTAGGTTGAGTAGCATGCAATTAACAGTTATTAAATTCAAACTACTCGAATGAATAATGCATGCATAAAAATCTCAAACCAAAAACTACTAAGCCACTGTTAAAATAATAATTTTACGAACTTATAATTAAAACTTAGAGCATGACAACTCTTGGTCCATTAATGTAATTTTCTTCTACCCCGATTTTTAGGATGGGACAATACTCCCCTCCTTAAAATAATTTTTTCCTCAAGATTTTCTTATTTCGCTGCCCCTTTCTTTAAACCGAGCCACCATGCTTCGCTATGCAACTCTTATTTCCAATACAATTCCAGACAATGATTCCTCTTATTTCCTAACAGACATCTCTTAAGGATAGCATTTAGAAACATTAATCACAAATTCCTCTACATTATTTTCCAACTTAACAGAAACTCTATTAACATTCAACAGCATGTGATGTAACACCCCAAATCTAGCGGGTCAAAAGTTTAGGTGTATAGTTGTAAATAGTTGTCTGGCATAGTGTTAAACACCCAAATGATCATTTTCTCGTATACGTGTGGGTGTATAGTATCTGCCATATAAGAAATTAAAAATTTGACTTCATGATATTCTGCTATATTAATGAAAATTTTGTGTTAAGAGATAAAGGGTAAGTATGGAATGAGTATTTGCCAAAGGTATAGTACGCCTGATTTGTCTGGAATACTACTCTAATTAGATTTTAAGTAATTTGGTTACAAATCAATGAAATAGTTAAGTTGGGTAATTGTGATTTCAAGATATTTATTAATATTTCTCTCAGAAAATGTAGGTCATTAAGAAGGCAAGTTCTGGAACATAGGACACTTGTTAAACTCTATTGAGTAAGTTAAGCTATATATGTGTGTGAGAGATGAGTTATAAAAGGTTCTTCTGTCTTCTTCCTCTTCCTTTAGTGGTATTTACTGAAACCCTCCTTAAGTTTGAATGTATCCTACTTCGATAATCTAAAGCCTATGGTTCTTTTATGATCAGTAGTTACTTTCCAACAGGGCAAATGCTTTAGCTCTACATGTTTAGTTCTGAATGAGTAAGTCTATATGTGGGTTTTGAACAATAAGTTGTAAGTATAAGGCTGCTGCATAAGATTCTCATCGATTGAATTGATAAGTAATTTGTATGAACAAGAGTATTAATAGTGAAATTATGTTTCTAAGTAGTGGTTGATGCTGGTTCGTGATGGATATCTGGATCTAAAGCTTCGAATTGCAGAAAGTAAGTTCTATGTCCGTGTACATTGTTTACACCGAAGTATGTCTGTAGGAGATTGATCGAAATATGAAATCTGAAACTATGGAAAGTATATTATGAATATGATATGTATGCGACTATATGAATGATTACTAAATAAAATATATGAGTGTATGAATGTTTGTTGGGATATTATGTATATTTGGTATGAAATCTGATGAGTTCAAGTATGTGATGAGTGGTGTATGAGTACTGTGATGTTGAAGTATGATTGTATATGCCTGTCTGGAATGCATGTTGTGAGATGTGTGTTTTTTAGGGTTTATGTTAGGGAATTAAAATGTTAGGTTTAGATTGTGCAAGTGCATAAAGAATCTATAAAGTGATTTTGTGTCTGGTCACCGCGGTGGTATATAACGAAGTGTGTCGAGACAAAAAACATGAACTCTATTATAGAACTCTAAAGGAAAAGTTCATGGCCATGGCAATCTCTAAAAAAAGGAACTAAGGACAGCGATGTCGTCGGGGGTTCTCTACGTGTCCTAAAGCGGTGATGGGGAAATCTCACACAATGTAAGTCTAGGCAAATCTATATCGCAAACAAGGCAGTCTTGAAATGTCTAGTGGCATTTTAATAGCCTATGTGGCAAACTCTGAAAGGACAGCCTTTGTGGCGAACTCTAAAAGAATAGTCGTTATGGCGAACTCTGAATGGATTACCTTTGTGGCATACCCTAATTTGGGAAGCTCTGTGGCATGTTCTATATGATTCTTTAAATTACCAACTAAAAGTAGTATGGTTTAAGAGATCTATCAGTTACATGGTAAGCATTATATAAGGTTAAGATTTTGACTGAAGTTAGTGAATTGAAATGATGATTCTAATTAATGGTTTGTATCTATATGTTTGAAGATTGTATTTGCCAACCGTGTTTGTGCTCATTCATGATAAGTGATTGTGTTTTGGTTCTGGGTTTAGTATGCATATGTAATTATATTTTGAGTTGTATGAATCTTCGAAGAGGAAATTGGTTAGGAAATATGAATGTTCAAATTGAAGGATATAAGTAAAGAATCGAAATCATCGATAGGAAACAAATGAATTTAGAGTAAGGTATGGTTGCTAGCTTGTTTAAAAGATCAGAAATCGAGGAACTATTTGCAAGAATTAAAGTTAAATGTTGAGAACGATAATATTGTCATTATGATTCATCAACTACATTGTGCAAGTATCACTAAAGTAAAATGTGTTTTTCTCACTAGGTTTTTATGAACTTATCTGTGTTGTTATGTTTCAGGTTGGATGATGTAAGTCTGTGCTAGAAGGGACGATGCCAGCACTACACCAAAAGAGTGGCGTATCAGATTATAATGCATTCTAAGCATGCTTGGTGGCATTTAAGATTTTCTAGTACTATGTAGAAGTCTATACTTAGGATAAATGTAATAAGTTATGATATTAGATTATAATTTTTGTAATTAAATTACTCTACTTATCTTTGTATATACCATTGTTGTTTATGTGATCAATAGAATTTGCAAATAATTGTGGTATGTAATAATAGTCTAAATTTGTGTCTGTATTCGTGTGGTAACACCCGAGATCTGGATCTGGTAAATTGATCGGTTTGAGGGTGTTACAAGTGAAGCCAAATTAATCAATGCAAAGTACAACTTAGGACATGTACCTACATTAACATCAGATGCATCTCGGTCCCTGTAACACCTAGCTGTGTGAACAGTGTTGGTTGTCTAACCTCAATTCTGATCGGAGCCCTCGGAGGAAACCAATTAACCTTTTGCTTTTGTACCCTGATTTGTCCCTGATTCTATGTCAAAGCTTGTATCCAATTTACCTAGTGAGGACAATATTTAACCGTATGCTCAGTCAAACCACAAGCCAGACACGTACCCAACCTTTTCCAACTTTCTACCCGATGGCGCTTATCACAGTATCTATAAACCAGAACCCTAGCTAATCCAATAGTTCCTCCAGTAATATCTACTTCCACATTCTACTGACATCTGGTTTCTCTTGCCCACTTCAAAGATCGCAGATTTGGACGAGTGGAACCAGACTCTCTCCTATTCTGAACTTTATTCTTTTCTTATTCTTGCACTCCAAGCGTTTACTTTCTTCTACTATTTTTCCCTTTTCAATGATAGTTTCAAAAACCTTTTCTAAGACTCCCAACATTGCTCGAGACACCGCATCATCCACAGTCTCTTGATCACTGCCTTCAGCAGTAGGCACAATCACAGTGTCATTTGTCTTAGGATCAGTCACAATTCTCTAAGAAGCAAACGACTCAGTTTGAGCAACTAAACATTGAGTCTCATGATTCTTTATATTACGGTTGTTCATTATGGTATTCTACAATCTTATGCTTGATCCATCGTTTTATAAAATAGTCACTAGTTATTTTTAATCAGATTTTAGTTTATTATTTTACAGTTTTAGAGAGAATACAAACACTATTATTTCAATTCTACGTCAACAATAATACACCTCTAGTGTTCATATACAATTTAATAGTAGCTTTTCTATGGCAATTGACATCGGAGTCTCGAACTTGTTTTTCTTTAAAAAAGATCATTTTTAAAAATTTATGTGGCTTGTTTTTCCCAAAATACTCATTGTTCTAATGAATGCATGCAAACCCATTTAAATTTCAGGTTAAATTTATGAACCAGGCTCTAATATCACTAAATGTAACCTCCCTAACTCGTCCTAGACGTTATAACTGAATCATGAAGGTCACATTAGCCACCGAAATGGCCAAGTAGTCCATTTTACTTATGAAAAACTTGATCAATCAATCTTTAGCAAAATCACTACTTTTGAGCTCAAAATACGATAAAACATTCATTAATTAGGCCAACCTTACTTAGAGTCAGCCCTATTAATCAATCGTGACATTTTTGAAAAACAGTTGAGTTGTCATTTTTCTTCATGAAAAACTCGTTTCATTCTAATGCAGTAGATATTTGTAAGTATGTCATATTTTACTTTAGGTCGAGTAACATGCAATTACCGATTATTAAATTCAAACTACTTGAATGAATAATACATGCATAAAAATCCAAAACCAAAAACTACCAAGCCACAATACAAATAATAATTTTACAGTCCAAAACCAGTAAAAATCATAAAAAAATAATTTGATATAAATAAAATACTCTGATGTTAGAAGAGTCATCCACATGCTAGGTCTGGTCCTAGTCTCAAGCATTACCTAAGATGTTTTAGACTAAAGGGGTGAGCTTATGAAAGCTTAGTGTAAGCCAATAAAAGGTACAATCATACAAGCAATATAACAGATAACATTCAACAGTGTCATTTTAAACTGTACATAGAGTAACCAATCAATGTATGAGCATGTCATGTGTTTGATACAATGAAAAAGGTGTTTACCCAAACATCCGCTAAACACCACAAGTTCACCAAAAATTGTCTATTGGACTCCAAATAGTGTAAGTTGAAGCTTGTTGTGGATAAACCACTGGTAACAATAATGCAGTTAAACTGCCAATATAAGTGCAGACAATCCACCAATAGTGTAGACAAGCCACCAATAACGATAATGCAGATGAACTGCCAATAATGTGGGCAGGCCACCAATAATGCAAACAAGCTTCCAGTAATGCGATTAAATCACCCAATCTCCTAAATGCTCTAGTGCAGTGCACTGACAACAATATTGTGGACTTTACATGTTGTCGGTACTCCATGGAACTCCTTCGTCAACCACAAAATCCAACCAAGTGCAAATGCAATATGTCATATTATCAGTGAAGCACATCATGCTTATTAATAACAGTTTAGTACAATGGAATGCTTATCATGATTTTTGGAAAATAGTATCGGGCTATGTTTTGCATACTTTAAAATAATAGAATCATAGAATGTGTACATGCTTTCAATACAATCAGTTCCATACAAAGAATGCAACTTCATAACCACATCGAACAAAGTCACAATTTTTAGCATGCTTTCCATGCACCCAATGATCAATATCCATCATACAATAACAATACGGAGTATGTCACAACAGACATAAAATCATCCATAATAATGGCATGTACTCATACAGTGCAAACATCTCATATGCAATTAAAAAATCCTAAATTGGGCCTCTAACAATCAGCTTAACTATTTAAGTACGTACCTTTCTCGACACTCCATTTATTCTCTTTTAGGTCTTTCAACCATGCTACAACCAGCAAGCACATTATGCCAATTTTAAACATACAATGTTAATTTAAGGCTAACTACACAAAAGAAAGACCCACACCTTAGTCTCGAAGTCTGCAACACTAAACCGTAAAATTTGCATTTTTGTATTTAAGTCTTAGATGAGCCTAAATCCAAAAATAGCACTTAATACATTAATAATACGATTAAAACCAGCCTTGAAACAACCCTAAGGGTTCAACCAAAGCAGTGCCAAAACAACACTTAATACGTTAATAATATGGTTAAAAAGAGCACTATGTTTGGACGGCACGAGGAAGAAAAAAAGGAGAAAAAAATGAGAGAACTTGAGAGAGGAAGAGAGTTGGACAGAAAAGGGAAGAAAAATAAAATGAAAGGCTGATTGACATGTTAAAAATTTGTATTTAAACCTAGGGTTTCACTAGGGTAGGACGACAAAAACATAGGGGAGTGGGAGCAAAAATAGCAAAATTAATTTATTTGCTCGAGAAGGGATTTGAACTCGGATCTCTAAGTCAATTACACTATCTCCTTATTTACTCTTAACCACTAAGTTAGTAGCTCATTATTGAAATAATTTTACGAACTTATTATTAAAAGTCAGAACGTGACAACTCTTGGTCCATTAATCCAATTTTCTTCTAGCCTGATTTTCGAGATGTGACAAACACACTTATGACAAGATCATTAGATGAGCATAGATCAAGCTACTTTCATAATGGTATGTTATTTGGGAGAGCTCAGTCACGATACTATAGTGGAATGACTTCGTGACTAAATGAGTTTATAATTAATAGGCGAAAAGTTGGAACTTAATTATAAGTCATTTGAGTATCAATTGCATATGCTCAATCGGTCCTTCCGCTAGCTCATTGAAACTAGAAATGAATTGTAGGATAAATCAAATAAACATGAACGGATAGAATTGATAAATTTAGAGAAATGGGTTACATTCAGAAATGAATGTCGTTTTCTCACTAAGTATGAAAATAACCTAAGAATTGATTTATGATTTTTGAATTATTAATTAATTAATTGAAGTTCGAAAATGAATTTAAATTAATTGGTCATTGTGAATCCAATTGAATGTAGAAAATTAAATATATTTTTCATAAATTGTTTTACGATAATTTTCATGATTTTAATAGAATTAGAATTGGGCTAAGAAAATTATTTAATTGAGAAATTATTTAATTTAAATTAATTGAGCAAATAATATTTAATTTGAGAAATAGAAAAAAACATGCACTGAGTTGGAATAATTTATAAAGTGTTGGGTTAAAGTCCAAGAAGCACATATAATTGGACTCAGTACACGAGAGGTCCAACTCCCCTTATATGGAATACATAAGACGACAA
The DNA here is from genome assembly GCF_025698545.1 of Gossypium raimondii. Lineage (NCBI taxonomy): Eukaryota > Viridiplantae > Streptophyta > Magnoliopsida > Malvales > Malvaceae > Gossypium > Gossypium raimondii. The sequence goes on along the minus strand of NC_068568.1, from coordinate 38,709,504 downwards.
ACCCTAGTATTCCTATCTACGGTTGCCGCCCCCTCTCCCTATATAATAGGGAGCTAAAATTTTTTTCTATCAAAATAATATTATTTGTATTTTACTACTTCAACTAGAAATCTATCAACTCTCACTATAAATAGATGGCACTGGTAGGCTTCAAATCACACCAACAGAAAGAGAAACACACAAGTTTCTCTGAAGTTTTCAATATTATTATTCTAGCAAAGAGTAGTGGAAATTTATTTTAAGAATAAATTTTATTTTCTGAGAATTGCAATTCTATCGGTTTCTATTTAAAAAAGATTTACTTTCCCTCTAAAAGTAAAGAAAATATCCATGGCTCTTTGTTTTGATTCAATTTGTTCGAGCCCATACTCGAAGTAGTTCGTGGTATAAGAATAGTAGAAAAGATTGTTTGGTTAAAAGCTGAGAACGATAAGGATCTGCCTATCCAAAAACACATGTATGAATTCAATTTAGGTTTATTACTATAAATATCACAAACTTGGTCAATTTTCAAAATTTAAATTTTTCGCTGTGCAAGAAAACTATTTTCGAACTAGATTTTCTCTAACACGACCCACATGCATAATGTCGACCTCCATACTAAAAGTGGTTTAGAATTTCCAGAACTCCCTTATAGAAGACTAGGCCATGCAAGTTCTTCGTTAAATGTTGGCAATTTACAATTTGGAATGGAGTTTTCCTTGAAAGATATTTTTGTTGCTACAATGAAGAGGTACAACATAAAGCATGGGGCCAACTTTCGTGTTACAAAATCTCGAATAGGAAAATTTGAGGCCATGTGTGCAATGTGTGACATCAGATGTTCATCGAAAATCATGGCATCTGTGAGAAAAAAGATGAGGTTTTAGACAGTTAAAAAATATAACGCTCCATATACTTGTGTTGTCGCAAGTACGACATATGATGATCCGAGATTGTCTTACTCATTTTGAAATACTCGTGTTGTTGTAGGTATGACACAAGATCATCCCATATTAGATTCTAACATAATCTTTGACATTATATTCCCTATGGTGAAAGCGAGTTATAGGATTCCTGTGCTGATTGTGATTGCCAATATTCGTAGCTAGTACGATTACACTGTGTCGTACTACAAAGCATAGGTCACAAAACAGAAGGCTATGGGAAAGATACATAATGAGTGGGATAAATCATATAATGATTTGTGGCAATGGTGTCAAGTACTAAATCATTATGTCTCAGGTTTCATAATTGATCTGCAAATGGAGCCTACGTATTTCTGTTATCATTTGGTCCAAGGGAAAAGATTTTTCCCATCGTGTTTTTTGGACATTCAAGCAATGCATTGCAACATTTTGGTACTGTAATCCATTAGTACAAATTGATGGCTCAATCATGTACGAGAAATATGAGCATAAATTGTTGTTGGCTGTTACACAGGAATGTAATCAAAAAATCTTACCAATAGCTTTTGCAATAACGTCGAGAGAATCTACTGATGATTTGGATTTCTTCTTAACTAATTTGAGAAGGCATGTTGTGCCACAACCCGATATATGCATCATTTCTGATAGGAGACTCAGAATACAGGTCGTAATTGAACGGCATGGAAGCCTCTAGGACTGTACACACCGTAGGTATTGTATACAACATATAGGGTCTAACTACATGGGTCGATATCATTCGGATGCTGAGCAGAAACAAGTTATTAATATAGGTATGTAGTTGCCACTATTTACTATATCATTCTTTAACATATACAGTGTTTGTATTCATGGATATACTCTTTATTTTCTTTGATAGGGTACGAGCTCGTCCAACATCATTTTCATGAAATGTTAGAGAACTTGCAGGCTATAAACGAACTCAGTGCGGATACCTCGATGGGATACCCAAGAAGCAGTGAACTTAATCGTATGATGGAGGTTTACGATATGTGCATATGACAACGAACCTAGCAGAAAGCATAAATTCCATATTGAATGGGAAGCATCATTTGTCGATAACCTCAGTGGTCAAAGAAACATATTTTTTCTTAAGAAACATATTTTTTCTTAGCATCCTTACTTCCAAAGCAAGTGAAAAATATGTTGGACAAATAAAGGGCGGTCATGTTTGGTGCGAGGATGTGATGAAAGAAATTAGAGAAAATGAAGAAAAAGTGAACTCTATCTCTGTAGTGTGTCACTCGCGTCCAAATCAAATATTTCAGATTATAGAGTTCCACAGACTCGATGAAGGTATTATCAGGGGATCATACTGTGTATACCTGAGACGAAGGACCTACGATTGTGGGAGATCTCAGGTACTTCGTTTTCCATGCGCACATGTTATTGTTGCATGTGTCTCCGCACATCTGGATTATATGAGTTATGTTAATGAAGTGTACAAACTAAAGCGCATATATAAAGTATGGAAATCTGAATTTCCACCGATCCCAAATGAAAGTATGTTGCCCCCTGTACCGAGCACTCCATTCGAGTTGGTACCGAATATTTTGTTGTGTTGCAAGCTAAAAGTTCGGCTGAATTTTACTCGGATTCACGACAATATGGGTATCTGAGAAAAAATAGACCAACCGAGGTTATGTAATTATTGTAGGAACTCAATGCATACTAAGCCAACATGTCCACATTTTGGGGAAACTTTGAGGACAAGACCTAGTTAACACATTTATTCATTTTTTATAGACATACAAAAAAAGAAACAAACAAACAATTGTTTATTTTTTCATTGTTTCTCATTTTTTTGGTAAATTGTAAATATTGATATATTGTAAATTGTAAAGAAACAAACAAACAAACAAGCAATAGATCAATTTTTTTTTGTATAATTGGAATAGGTATATTATGGATGGAAAAATGTAATACAATACAAATTAAAAGTTAATAAAGTAAATGATGATTTACATGACAAAAATTTTTATTAAAAAAATCATTTGCGTCGTTGGGCCGAATGTGTGCCACAACTTGGTGGGTGTCGATTGGGAGGAGGATTTCTTCATAGTTGGAGTTCCAGCTCCTTATCTTATTCATCTTCATCTTCACCTTGAGCTCCATCTTCATCTTCATCTTCATCTTCATCTTGTTCCTCCGTGCTTGAGTGTCATGTCGTCCTAGCTTGTCATTGTATATCGTCCGTTCTAGTAACAGGTGGTTGCGAAGAAGAACCACTTCGGTAGAAGAATGATGTTGGGGGTGTTTGTAATACTATTAGTAGATAAGTGTATGGTATTGCATAACCCGATTACGGATAAAATGTTAGAATTGTCGGAGATGGCGGATACATCAATATTTTTGTTGGTATTGGTGCTCCATATGGTGTTGACGATGGAGGTGGTACAAAAAAGACACCTACAAAGGTGTTGATACATGGTATGGAGGTGTATAATGTGGTGCTTGTGTATAAAAAAGGACACCAGATTAATATGAACCATACTGACCGGGAGGTGGTCCAGCCATCGGTTACATGTGTAGGGTTGGAGTTGATGATAACTCCATCAAGGCATGTACTCCCAACCTAGGATTCATGTGGGTCATCTTGGCCTCCTACAACGACATTGCCTATTCCTTTTCTCCTCCAGTAATAGATATGGCTTGCCGTGATTTCTAAATCATTTCATATAATCTGGAGAGGTTGTCAATTCTGGTGCGAGAACTGATTCATGCATAGGTATGAAATCGTACCTATGCTCCCAAATGTAGATATATTTGTCATGGCATTTTGCCCAATTTTTGTCGGTTCTCCCTTGCAAGTCGACCTTGTGCAGTTCTTTGATTTCCTAGAGTGATGGAGGAATACTTTGACTAAACCCGAATTGGTGCATCACTCGATCAAATTTGTGCATCTCGACTATCGCAAAAACTATCAATGGCACCTTGACGTACCAAATATTGTGATTGGCTAAAAATTCGACTGGGATGCATACTTGAATTCTCTGATTAGTGTATGACATCCATTCGATTATAGTACAAAATTATAAATTTTATTATCTACCTAATATTAAAATTCAAATTCTTACGTAAATATTATATAATTTAAAAATTCAAAAACTAACATCGGCTTTCGATCATTGATCTAATAATAGTTAGATATCTTCGAGCTCGTCCGCTATACCCACATAACTCATCTCATTGTTCCACCTATTAAAATAATATATTATTTCAAAAATATAATAATGAAAAAGTATTATGATAACTATATTATCAAATGTATTTTACCTTATTATGAGTGGGAAAGAATAAAGGGTGTTTACTTGGGAACATAAAAATGATAGTTGATACCATGCTCGTGTCATTAGAAGGAGTATGCAACCACCGATTTTATTTTTTTTCGGTTGCGTCGCCCGATACATCTCTTAGTACAATGTGGCCAATATAGTTGATCTCCAACTAAGTCGTCCCGCTTCTTTTTAAGTTGACGAGTTGTAGTATCTACCTTAAATATACTAGATTTTGATATTTATCAAACATTAGAAAACCCCCGATTGACCTCAAGATGAATGCTCCGGGCATGTTATTCTCTTTTAACGGCACGCACGAAGTTGTCGATATAATTGAAATTTTCTTCCAACCATTTCATCTCTATTCGGCTACCAAAAAACTTATCTAGTATATTGCCTAATAGTTGCTTGAAAATTGCACTCCAATTGCCAATGACCTCTATAATGATTGGTCCATCCATCAATAAACCAAATTGTAAAGCTACGTCCTCGAGTGTAATAGTACACTCACCGCACGAAAGATGGAATGTGTGTGTCTCAGGTCTCCATCTTTCCATCAAAGCACTGATAAGTGTGGGATCCAGTTTAGTCCCCTCGAGCATACGAGACACGTGCAAGAATCTCACCTCTTGCAAGTGTTATTCACTAACAAGTGGTGCCCTCACAATTAAATTGTGTATGTACGTCTTTAAAATCTTAATTTCGGCCTGATTATATAAACATAAAAAACTATAAAATTAAGAATATTAACAACTTAATAATTAACTTAATTAAAATTAAAAATTTAATAAATTTTCTTACCATTTACAATTGCACACCAAAATGTAATTATCCTCGAAGCGAATAAGCGAATTTTCATTATAAAAATCAATTAAAAACAAAGAAATTATGAAATATAAAATTAAAACAATAAGATTTTGAGAAAAATTGAATGAAAATTTAAAACTAAAAATTAGAGAATTGAGAGAATGGATAAATTGAGAGAATTGATAGAACTATTAGAATATGATTTAAATACAAAAAGAAAAAAATAATTGAATTTATATAGCAAATAAACTAACTGTTTTTAGTTGTTTAAAGAAATCTTTCTTGTTACACTTTTTTATGTTGAAAAAAGTTAGTTGACTTGATAACGGCCTCCTGCTAGACACATTTTGATATGACTTGATAGGAAAGCAGCAGAATTTACCCTTAGTTACTAGCTTGTCTCCTATGCTGGTTTTTTTTTTCTTTTTAAATTTATCCTTTCTTCAAGCGAAGAAAAGGAAAACTCTTCTAATTCTTGTTGGAATCCAAGTGCGGAAAAGAAAGTGATTTTTTATATTTAACGGGCTTAAATCATAGGCTTAAAAGAACAGGGTATTCAGCTGGTTTTCTTAAGGATAATAATTATTAAAAGCACTGCCAAGCTTGGAATTATGATTTGTTTTTAGAGTTTTACAAGTGTTTTTTGATATATAAATTTTGTAAATTGTATTCAAAATTAAAGCTGTAACAGCCACCCCAAAACTCTGGTTTCTTATTCTTAAAGGCAAAACGAGATAAATACACTCGATCTTTCTCTCTCTCTCAATCTTTTCATCGAAAGCAGTTAAAGAAGCTGAAGCTGCTTTGCGGGTAGTCTCACATTTGTCAAGTGTTTGTCTTTTTTTTCTTTTTTTTTTCTCTATTTCTCCATTATAAGTCAGTTTCCCAAGTGCCAATTGGTTCCCCTGGAATAAGGTAACTGTCAAATATTTGAGGTTCCTGTTCTAAATTGGCTTGTGTTTTTTAGTTTTTGATCAGTTTTAAGCGGTGGGTTTGGTTTAATTTTTTTGTTTTTGTTTTTAGTCTATAGAGAAGTGAAGCAATGCCAGGAGAGAAACAGGCAGAGGAAGCCATTGTTGAAAGCTTTAACGAGTCGACTGAAAATGAAGAAAAAGAGGTGGAGTTGGAGGAGAAAGGAGATCATTCCATTTTCAGTGTTAAGAGCCTTCTTTGGCATGGTGGTTCAGTTTATGATGCCTGGTTTAGCTGTGCTTCAAATCAGGTACTAAAAATCCCAACTCAAAATTGTAGTCAAAGTAGTTTAAAATCTAGTAAACTGAAAAAAAAGATTGTTCTTTGTTTCTGCAGGTGGCTCAAGTTCTTTTAACACTACCATATTCTTTTTCTCAAATGGGAATGCTTTCTGGGATTATTCTGCAGATTTTCTATGGTGTCCTTGGAAGCTGGACTGCTTATCTCATCAGTGTTCTTTATGTTGAGTACAGAAGCAGAAAAGAGAAAGAGAATGTTAGCTTCAAGAACCATGTCATACAGGTTTGTTTTTCAAGATAAACAGACCCTTTAAATATATATATATGCACACATACATGCATATATACTCGGGGGGGACAGAAGAAAATATAATCAAAATCTTTAACATGCAGTGGTTTGAAGTGTTAGATGGTCTTTTGGGACCTTATTGGAAAGCTATTGGATTGGCTTTTAACTGCACTTTTCTGCTCTTTGGATCAGTCATTCAGCTTATTGCCTGTGCCAGGTCTAGTCTTTATTTTTTTTTTCCATTAAAGTATCATCCTTAATGGATTAATCAACTGATTTCCTATGTTTAATGAGTTCATTACAGCAATATATATTACATAAATGATAAGTTAGACAAAAGGACATGGACTTATATCTTTGGAGCTTGCTGTGCCACAACAGTGTTCATCCCTTCATTTCACAACTATAGAATCTGGTCTTTTCTGGGCCTTGCAATGACTACATACACTGCATGGTATTTGACCATTGCATCCCTTGTCCATGGCCAGGTAAAACTCAGACTGGATGGAGTGTGCGTGTCGGACACGAAAATTTGTCGAACATGGATATGTTTAATTCTTCTTTTTCCTATGATTTCTATGTATGTGGAAGATCCTTGAAGGATTATATCTTCGTATCCATGTTTGGATATATCCCCATATGTATGTCTTGGAAATGAGTACAGAAGACACTTATTTAAAAAAAAAAGACTAAGCAAATCTTTCCCGATATGTATGTCTTGGAAATGAGTACAGAAGACACTTATTTTGCCTTCTTTTTACAGGCGGAAGGTGTAACTCACCAAGGTCCAACTAAGTTGGTATTGTACTTCACAGGCGCCACCAATATCCTCTACACATTCGGTGGACATGCTGTCACAGTGTAGGTGTTATCTATGCTGCTCAGACTTTTTATTTTTCTTAAAGTATTGGTTTTCGACATTTCATGTAATGTATGAATACTAAGATATGACTTCCAAGGACTCTCCAATTACATGAAATATCTTAGAAAAATCTAACCATACCCATTTGGATATAAAACCGTAATTGACACTCACACTTAGTCCGAGTAAATACTATAATTACGACTTTTCCAAAAATAATATAGTACTAATTTTTGCTTTATTTTGTTGAGCAGAAACTTTGCCGATGAGTAGTGAAATGTACGTGTCAACCCTGATTTTGGTAGAACTCTTTATTTTTCTTCAAGTACCTGTGTTTGATAGTTGCGCTAAACATAAATCCAAACATAGGTTCGGGGATATGGCTCTCCAAGGATCCTAAAAACTTTTTCTTAAAAGAAATGAAAATACCAATGTTGCACATATACCCGTATACAAGGTAATCAAAATAAATACCATAGGGAAAGAGAATATAATGATGTAATGAAAACTGTACTCTTGGTTGAGTTGAGGTTTATGAAACCTACTTCTTTGAGTGGGGTTTTCATCATGATAATTGCAGAGCGTCCTTTTCTACTTTAACCCAAGGTTTTTCAACCCTCTTTAGCTGTAGCAGATCTGTAGACCTATTCTATTGTGTAAATAAGAAGTTGCAACCTTGTCCCTTTGGTCACTTTTGAGTGAAACAAAGTTTATTGGACGAATTTTGGTGTACTTTTACAGTGAAATTATGCATGCAATGTGGAAGCCTCAAAAGTTCAAGTCCATATATCTATTGGCCACCCTATATGTGTTCACCCTAACCATCCCGTCGGCCACTTCTGTCTACTGGGCTTTTGGCGATCAACTCCTAGATCATTCCAATGCCTTTTCACTCCTTCCACATTCTGCGTGGCTTGATGCCGCAGTTATCCTAATGTTAATTCACCAGGTGATCGACTTCTTATGCTACCTTAGCCATATTGGATTAGTAAAAACTAATTGGTTTTCGGCTTCTAATTTTCAGTTTATTACATTTGGGTTCGCATGTACACCATTGTACTTTGTGTGGGAGAAAGTGGTGGGGATGCATGACACAAAGAGCATATGTTTGAGGGCAGTGTGCCGGTTACCTGTGGTGATTCCTATATGGTTCTTGGCTATCATATTTCCGTTCTTCGGACCTATTAACTCAGCTGTAGGATCTCTTCTGGTTAGCTTCACTGTCTACATCATCCCTGCCTTGGCTCACATGTTCACCTATAAATCAGCCTCCGCTCGAAAGGTAAGTCTGTAAACAGCACAATTTCTTTCATTTCTTATCTTCATTTTCTACCAAATGTTTGTGAAAATCCAGCTGCCATTGCCAAATGCTCCAATTATGTTTGCTTGTCTATCATTATGAACCACCCTTTCCTAGCCATCATGATGAAACCAGATTGAGATATAGGATGATTCCTTAGGACAGCCTTCATGGTTCTGTAATTTGGATGCTTAAGATTCTGAACATTAGATTGTTGGTCATGTTCTCTTCTAAGTCACACCAGGGGATTCAATGGTAAAGATGAACATAATTTATGAAAAACAAAGATTTGAGGTTGGTAGTCTTTCATTATCACTCTGTTTAAGTTTCACGCTGACCAAACTAATTATCCGACACTCAAACCCGAGTATGAGCAACAAAGGTTCAGACTAACATGAGATCAAAACACAGTTTAAATTCATCAACTTAACTCTGATTCTTTGGTGATAAACAGAATGCAGCCGAGAAGCCTCCCTTCTTCCTACCAAGTTGGACAGCAGTGTATGCACTGAACACATTTACAGTCATATGGGTACTCGTTATCGGTTTCGGATTAGGAGGTTGGGCTAGCATGGCTAATTTCATAAAACAAGTCGATACATTCGGACTCTTCGCTAAGTGCTACCAATGTCCACCATCGCCCTCATCAGTTCATCACTAAATTAAAGCCTTTTATTCAAACCAAAACACTCTTTTCTTTTGTTTTACATTCCAACCACAGTGCATACACCATCTGTTTTTTTTCACTTGTTTCATAGTCCGAGAGACAACGGAATGTCTCCGGTATATCTGTGGTATATTTGGGTTTGCATTAGTTTCCCTTTCGGGTTGCTCTACCTTGTTATACAAGTAATACTTGATTGTGAATCAACGCAAGAAAAAGTAACCTTTTTAGGATGCTATCTTTATATCTTTTTCATATGGTTTTACCGCTAAATTGTTGACTCCATTGATCTGTTTTGGGAGCTTTTCAGTGATCACGTTTGGAACTATGTGGCTCAGGGCCCTTGATTTATGGTTGCTAAAATGGTTGATTTCAATGATTTGGGTGTCTCTTACTTTCATCTTTTATCTCCATCCCCATCCATGAATTTTTTTGGTAAGGGAGGTTGAAATTAGGTTTCTTCAATAACCGAATTATGTGGTCTGAGTCTCTTGGTTTTAAGTGAAACAAGATATGAAAATAAAATTATTTTAAAATAATTATAATTATAATCTACGTGGACTATCTAATTTATCGACACATCAAATTCAGTTTTAACATAAAATTAATTTTAAATATTAAATTATAATATAAAAATCGTAAAAGAATTTATAAAATATATAGAAATATAGAAAAAATTATAAAATTTTATAAAGTTGTAAGAAAATTATAAAAATGAAAAAAGATAAAATTTGTAAAAATTATAAAATTATCATACCAAAACAAGCACTTTATAATTTTTCTATAATTATTATTATTTTTATTTTTTATCATTTTATGTAGTCTGTGTTGTGACACGTGATGACTTTAATCAAAAAAAGAATTGGAGGTCACTAACTTTAATGGTTCAACAATTAAAGTTAATGATTAAAATTTTTTTATACATTTTATAATTGTTAATGAGTTTTATAAAATTTTACACTTTTTATATTTTTTACAATTATTATTATCTCTAATTTTATTAAAAATTAATATTTTATATTTTTATTAAAATTTAATAATTTCTTATTTTTTATCTTTATCATTTTTTTGTCATATGTCACATCATGGTTGTGGCATGTGGTAGCTTTAATTAGAAAAAATTAAGGATAGTTAGCTTTAACGGTCAACCGTTAAATTTAACGATCAAATGGTCTTTTGATGTATTTTGACAATTGAGTGAAAAAAAAAGTAGGAGTTTAATTACTTTTTATGAAAAAAATTGAGGGTCATTTTGATGCATTTTGAAAGTTTAAGTACCGAATTGAGCGTAGAAAAAATAAATTTAATTTTTTTTTAAGTTTAAAGACGTTTTATGCCCTTTAACCCTAATTTAAACAATCCCCTTCTCAATCTTTACAAATCGAAATAGCAGGTATTAAAAAAGAAAAATAACCTAAAATAAAAACTGCTGACTCAGTCCACTCAAGTACATCGTAAGTTGCAAGAAGTAAATTGACAAAAACTAGAAGTTACTTTGGGATCCAATTGTCTTCAATGATATACCTTATACTCTTTTTAACTTCATCTAAAAATTAAATATACATGTGATAAATATAACTTTTAAACAATTTTCTAAAAATATTTAAGTTCTTCGGTAAAATATTTTATAAAACAATTTTTAAAAATATATTACGATAATAAATTTGATTTAATATATAAAAAATCAATTATACATTAAAACTTAATTAAAATTAACAAATTCATTCGCAATCAAATACATTTATTATACACTGAATTTCAAAATTATAATCTATTATAAATTAACAATTATGATTATTCAAGACTCAATTTTAAAATAACTTTTTCGTACATTGCACGGATAAAAATTAATTATAATATATATAAAAGTACATGCTTTAAAAAATATTTTAGATGAATGAAATTAACATTTACGGTTTATTATATTACTAAATTAACATTAAAATAATTTTAAATAAAATCATATTAATATATATTATTTTATTATAATATTAAACAAACAATAATTAATAATTAAATAAATCCATACGCCAACTTTTATATAACTTAAAGAACTCCTATAACACTTAATTAGTTTTACTTAATTACTGATTTATCTTTTACTAGTAATAAATTACACACAATATTTTAGATTGGTTATCATTTAATTAGTATTATAGTTATATGCTAATTAAAATTAAAGAGCATTAAAAAAATAGATTAATGTGTAAATTTTTCATTATACTTTAGGTAAAAATTGAAATTTGCTACTATATTTTAGTTTGATTGATATTCGTCTTTTTTGTAACAACCCGTTTTTTAGTGGTGTTGGAAATGATGGTTTCAGAATCCCGTTTTCTGATGGTCAAGCCAGTAAATATTACCATTTATATCACACTAATCAAACCCTTTTCACAATCAAATATGACCATTTGAAAGCTTCAACCATTTGTGAACCATAATACCATTTTGTACATTTTGAGCACTTTAATAAGGCATCCTAACAACTAACCACATTCATAATTCAAACACATGAAAACTTCCAGTTACGCACATATACACTTCAAGCCTTATATACATATTATACACATATTCAAAACAAGCAGTATATATGAACCATTTCATCAACTTACGAAATCAATACCTAACCATATTAAAATCTATTTAAATGCCACAAAATCAAGCTTTTAATGATAGAAAGACTATCAAATCAATAACAGGATAGTGTGAGCTCCTCGCAGATTCGCTAGACACGTTTCACAAGTCAAGGATCTATAGGAAAAGGGAAAACAAATGGAGTAAGCATTAAAAATGCTTAGTAAGTTCACAGGTATTAAACCAAGTAACTTACCTTAGGTTATAATTAAGCACTACATGCTACTTAGCTTGATAAAGTTTGCCTACCATGGCAAATCAAATATAAAAAATGTGCGTTAACATTTAACCTCATCATATAACATTTCAATATGAAATAAACCAAATCACCTAGAATCACATTTCAATGCCATTCTCAAAATCAATTCAACATTTAACCATATGAACATCATTCTCATTATACCATATCATTCCATCTATTTATCAATTATACATCCAATTTCAATTTAACGTCAATTACGATTTCATTTCCTTATTCAAATTTCGAATCAAATTTATTGATTTATCATATTTCTATATCGACCCTTTGGGCTCGTATAATCGGTTCGTATGATTTTTCACATACCATCTACATCCATAAATCGCAATATGTATAAAAATCATCAAATCATAACATCAACCCAATTCAAATATCATTTATCAAATTTTCATTTTATACCCCTATTAATCTGATTCGGACTCGAATGGATACATGGATCCAACCAATTACATTAGTTTGGTACCCAATGCCTATCAGATTAATCCTAAATAGTAAGTTGCGCCCAGCACTGGTCGGTATAATCGAAAAATAAGTGTACCCAGCACTCCTCAACACGTAGTCATAATAACCCTGAACTTTTTCTATCCTATGACATTCCAACTATATTCGACTTTGCCCGAACAATTAATAGGGTAATAGTTTCTCAATTTTGTTTATAAGCCAATTCCTCAATTCAATGTTGTCATTTCATCAACCAATTATCAATTTGTATGCATGACATTATAATTCATCTTATTGTAAAGTCAATTTCACAATTAGAACAATAAATAATATTTCTAAATCTTTTCGATTTAGTCCTCTATTTCAAAGATCAAGCATAATCATATCAATTTGATTCAATTCAACTAATCAATCTCATATTGCAATTCACTATATTCAATTTATTAGTCAATTTGTCATTTCTTTATGATTTAATCCATATCTCACCTTTTATACTAAATCATAAACAATCAAAATTTCAATTAAACATATTTACAATTATAATTTTAAAAACATAAAAATTTAACATAAACATATCATATGAACTTACCTAGTCAAAATAACAAACGATCAATCCTTTAAGGACTAATCAATAATTTTTCCTTTTCTCGATTAATTACGATTTGGTCTAGTTCTCGATCTATACAATTATTCAATTCAATTTATCAATATGAATCGTCTTGTTTCATCCAATTATAAACATGTATAAGCTCAATTTCATTATTCGAATTCCCCTAGAGTTTCACATTTTATTTAATTTAGTCCCTAAAACTGAAATAATTATAACTTTCAAAATTGAGCCTCGATTTCGAAAATGATATCAATTCATCCTTCTACAGCCCACTACTACCCATAATTACAGAAATTTCATACCAATTTTGAAATACACTTTAGTCCCTATGTTCAAAACTAACAACTTTCATTTTATAAACTAGTCCTTTTTCATATTTAGGCTTTAAATATAACCATTTAACACCAAAAACTTCAAGATTTAATAGTGGAAATATTTATAAACTTTAGCAGTTTCAAAAATTAACATACAGGTCAGCTAGATTAAGCTCCTAAGACTTCAAAAACATAAAAATTGCAAAAAAAAAAGGAGATTAAATTGAACTCACCAATTTAAGCTTCCGTTTTCAAAACCCTTAGGCCAAAATCTTCATTCTTTAATATATGGTGGTTCAGTGCTTAGGAAAGGAGAAGATATAAATATGATATAATTAATTTAAATTAAAATTTTACATCACATTTTGTTTATACACATGCACACACCGTCCACTTTATTTACAAGTGGTATAATTGCCGCTTTAATCCTTATCCCTTGTTTCTAATTAAAAATTATTTAATAATTGAACTTTTATCAGCTTTACAATTTAGTCATTGTACCTTAATAACCACTAATTTGTCCAAATTACCTACCCAAAATTTAATTCACCTATATAATAACTTCATAAATATGAGATCGGTTTACGAAAATGAGGTCTCGACACTTCATTTTTCAATACCATTGACTTTAGGGTCAATACACTTGTACCTTAACCAACTATCAAATTAACAAATTCGCCAGACCAAAGTTCAATATAACATTATAATTGAATTGTAAATATTAATTAATAACATTTACAGCGATCATCGGACAACGGGGTTCTGGAACTACAATTTCTAACACCACTATCTTTCGGGTCATTACATAGTGTTTGTTTTCTAATTAATTATATGTTAAATAAAGTTAGTAATAAAGTAAAGATGTTAAAACATAAAAATAAAGAAATATTCTTCCATTTTTTCTTTCCTACCATTTGTTCATAAGAAAAGGCAAGAACAAAGCCATTTTTTGAAGCTTAAGGTTCGGCCCTTGCATGTAAGTGATTTCAAAGCCTGTTTTTCATAAATTTTATGTTTTTAAGATCCCGAGAGCTTGATTTAGCTAGATTAGGTACTATATCGTAAAACTGTTAAAATTTTGAAATGTTACCGTTGATGATTTTTGAAGCTTTTATTGTTAAATGATTTGATTGTAAGTTTAGATGCGCTAGAGGACTAAATTGTAAAGTGAAATTTGTTAGTTTCAAGCTTAGGGACTAAAATGAAAATATTTTGAAATTGACATGAAATTTCTGTAATTATCGAATTTAGAGAGTTTTAGAAGGATGAAATTGAAATTGAATTATAAAACGAAGCTCAAATGTAAAATTTATATTTGTTTTGGTTTTAGAGACTAAATTGAAAAAATGTGAAAACTCTAGGGAAATTGTGAAAAGTGAAATTTAAATGTCATATGCATGAAATAATATGTTATAAGGTAATTGGAACTTATCATTTGAAATGAATTACTGTATAGATCAAGATTTGAATCAATCGGTAGACAATCGAGGAAAAGGAAAAATTGTGGATTAGTCCCTGACATTTCAATTATCATTGATATTACCTGGTAAGTTCATATGGTATCATTACATATGTAACTGTAATGTTTCTGTTTGAATTGTGAAATTGAATTGTATGAGTATAATTTGAATTGTTTACAAAATGGTTTAAAATGAGATAAATGCACTGAATTGTAAAGAATCGATCTAATGTGTTGTATTTGCTCAGATGAACATAAGAAAGGATAGGATACAATTGGCAAGAAAATAGGTTTATTTTCGCGTTGTATAGGATATGTGAATGAACTAATACAGAGTATGGTGATGTATAGAGAGTTTACTGATTATACTAGAATCCAGCATTTGTTGCGGATTATCGAGTTATGTCTATACGGAGACCTTGGTGTATTTTGGAGGGATGTAATTTCCTATGACAGATGATGCTTATGGGCTTAGTACTTCAGAGCTCAGGTTTGTATTGGAGATATTGCTCAGACGAGCAATCAGATGTATTTCGGCAGTTACCCGCGTATTCGTATCTGTTATTTTTAGTTCATCAGACTTATTGGTATAAAAGAAAGTATAATTGAATGATGGTATGTGTGGTGAATATAAATGGCTATAAATTATTGAATTGATGCAAATGATGTATATGTTTGATAATTCAAATTGAACAAGCTGAATTACATTGTGCTATATATATCTAGATATTCTGTGACTTGTGTATAATATACTCACCTTATATCTATGATTTATAAAAGCATGAAAGTTACGTAGTTAGCTATTTCATTTTGTTAATTTTGAATTAAGGTGAGTTATTTGTTTTAAAATCTATGAACTTACTAAGCATTCGTAATGCTTACTCAGTTATATTTTCCTGTCTTGTAGTTGTCTTTTATGGAACGCGTCGATCGGACCAACTCGAAGTCCACACTATCCAACTTCTGACTTGGTAGATTTTTAATCATTTCAAACTTGGTTATGTGGCATGTATATAGGAGTCGTATTACATATGTTTCATTTTGATTGCTCATGAACTTGAGCCTATATGATACTTGATTTTGGATGTTTACATGTTATGTATATAATTGTTTATGATGGCCAAATTTCGAATGGGGAATGGTTGAGGTAATGCTATGAGAATGGTGTAATTGTTCAATATGTGATGGTTAGGTGATAGCTTAAATCAATTTCTTAAATATCATCCAAATGGTATTTGTAGGTATGGTTTGGTATGAAGACATGATGTTATGAGACGTTGAATTACGATATTCTGGATCATGAATATGGCTTGGACTTTGAATGGCCATATGTCATATACATATATGTGTTTGTTGGAAATGCCTCAAGTGGTGAAAGAAGCATTTTTTTAACAAGATTGGTATTGTTATGCTTGAATATTATGGTGAACATATTTAGGTCTTATTTGGTATATGTGATTACTTGAATATGCAAGTTGTGTTTATATGTGAGCTAAAAGTAGTTCTAACCGAGGCCCCAATTCTAGCTCAGTCAGAGTCTGGTGTGGAGTACACTATGTTTACTAACTCATCCAAAAATGTGATAGGATGTGTGCTCATGCAAAAAGGAAAGGTTGCGGCATATACATCTCGCCAGCTCAAGCCGCATTAGAATAACTATCCGACACATGACTTGGAACTATCAGCTGTGGTGCTAGCACTAAAAATCTAGAGACATTATCTCTATAGGGAGAAGTGTCGCATGTTTTCGGACCATAATAGCTTAAAGTACTTGATGATACTGAAGGATTTAAATCTATCTCAGCGATGTTGGATGGAGCTACTAAAAGACTACGACCTGGCAATCGAGTACCATCCTGGAAAGGCTAACATAGTGGCGGATGCTTTGAGCAGAAAAATTGTGGCAGCTTTTGCATCTCTTCGAGCGAATGTTTGTCTGAAAGATGATGGATCGCTTCTTGCACAATTGACTGTTCGACATATTTTTCTTTCTCAGATTCTAGAAGAACAATTAAAGGATACGAAGTGTGATAAGTACAAGAGGCGGATGGCATCTAGCGAAGCAACGAACTTTAGTTCGAGAAAAGAAGGCGAACTTCAATTTATGGGAAGAATGTATGTGCCAGCAAGAAATAGATTGACGCAATAATTGTTAAAGGAGGTTACCAAGGACCCTTTTTTGTTCATCCAGGAAGCATTAAGATGTATTATGATTTAAGAATATATCTCGAGTTGTCTAACATGCCAAAAAGTAAAAGCAGAACATCGAGTCCCCTCAGGAAAGCTATATCCTTTAGAAATCCTTGAGTGGAAGTGGGACAAGATCATCATGGATTTCATTTTAGGTTTTCCTTTGAGTCCTACTAAAAAGAACGTAATTTGAGGGATTGTAGATCAGCTTACTAAGTCACCCATTTCTTGCCAGTACGCACAAACTATTTGTTTAAAATATTGGTGAAACTCTCATATCTGAAATTGTACGCCTCCACAGCATACCAACATCCATAGCGTCAGATCGAGATCCAAGATTCACGTCGAGGTTTTGGAAATAACTGCAAGAATCCTTAAGAACCAAGTTGTGGTTCAATACTACCTCCCATCTTCAGGCAATGGGTAATCAAAAAGAGTAATTCAAGTTCTTAAAGACTTGCTCAGAAGTTGTGTAATAGATTTTATATTGATTTGGGAAACGTACCTTCTTTTGGTTGAGTTTGCGTACAACAACAGTCATGATGCTAACCTGGGAATGTCGCCTTTCAAATCACTATATGCAAGAAGGTGCAAATCACCCACTTGTTTCTTGGAACTCAGTGAGATAAAGATAATTTGTATTGACTTAGTATGGGAAACAATAGAGAAATTTTCAATCATTCAAACCCATGTCAAGGCTGCACAAGAATGACAGAAGGTTTACACTGATAAAAAGAAGAAGGATATTTCGTTTGAAGTAGGAGATAGGTATTTTTGAAAGTTTCTCCTTGCAAAAAAGGTTATAAGATTTGGACTAAAAGAGAAGTTGAGCATGCATTGCATAGTACCGTACGAAGTTCTAGAGCGAGTTGGTCCAATAGGGTTTAGATTGGCACTACCTCCAGAACTGTCAAAGATTTATAACATGTTTCATGTATCTATTCTAAGGAGATAACGATCGAATCCAAACCATATGGTGCAAGTAGAAACAATGGAGGTGGATCCCAACTTATCTTATGAAAAAAAGCTTGTTCGTATTCTAGCAAGAGAAGTGAAAGAATTAAGAAATAAAAGAATTCCACTGGTAAAAGTAATATGGAAGAACCATAATATAGAGAAAGCCACCTAGTAGAGAGATAGTTTAATGAAATATCAATATCCTCAGCTTTTCATAGGTAAGAATTTCGAGGACGAAATTTTCTAAGTGAGGGAGATTTGTAATAGCCCGCTCGGCGTAGACTATATCAATATACTGTTTGTCGTATAGTTGATTAAGCCAAGGGTAGAAAAAAAGATAGATTGATATTTTTTCGAGTGGTGTATTGCATGGATTTGACAGTACGCCCAAATGAGGAGCACCTCACTAGAATTTTCTATTTGGTGGACTCTAACATTCGATGGACTTTTTTGTGAGACAATCTGCCAACCCCAGATACTTTGGGTGAACTTGTTAGTGCGCGGATCGATAGACTTGTTTTCTGTGTTTTCGCATGAAAACGATGGCTCAATGAGTATTATCAGAGTTTAGTTTAGACCTAGTTGGAATTGAACTTGATTATTTTAGATGACAGTTTGATGTGCTTAGGTAGCTTAATGACTTGTTTAATTGGCTTGTTTTAGTGTACAAGCAACGTTTCACAACTTACTAAGTTGATTAGTGGTAGTAGTTGTGGTTGGTAGAAAAGATTGTCTATACAAGTCATGTACTGCTTTGGTTATGGGAGGAAATTAGTTTTTCTTTCATTCCTTGCTAGCACGTTTTTGATTAAGCTCTTAAGTTCTCTATTCTTCGTTAGAGAAGACGAGGAAAGTTTCCAGTAGCTAGTTAAGACTCCATTGTTAAATACCAGCTTACTGCTCAAGAAGCTAGTGAAGGTTTGAACAATCGAGGCAAAGGACTAGTAGAGTAGATTTTATTTTGGAGTTTGATGGTGAGTTATGAAATTTTCGTGATACATGGCCTATGTACGATAAGTTTTCTCTACTATAAATGGGTTGATGTGTTTTGTCTAGACGTGTGTGTAATAAACCAATGTTTTCTAAGTGAGTATGGCCATTGTCAGTATAAAAACACCCTCCTTGTTACATAAGCCCAATGCAAGATAATCTATGATATGTGAGCATGTGGAAAGGAGATCTATTTTTTATGCCTCTGGTAAGGTAATTATATTGCAAATCAAACAGGCAGATCACGAGAACAAATGTTTAACTTAGCAACGGTGATGTGAGGAGTTATGGATGGAATATGAATATGACTGATATGTGATTCTGATTTCTGAAATATAGGTCCGATGCTGGCACAAGGATGGTTTATTTGTAATCATGCATGATTATTGAAGGTATGTTTAAGTTGGCGGATAGTGACCACCAATGTACTATATGGGTTATGTTTAAGTTGGCGAAGTGTTGCCGCTAGAGAATTGTGGATGAAAATTTGGCTTATTGTGTCTGTGTGACAGAGTCCCACGAAAAAATCTATTTTTCTTTTCATACGGGTATTGGTGCTTGTTGATTATCAGTATTCTTATAATTTATTTGTGTCTATTTTTGGAACTCACTAAGTTCAATTAAACTTACTCTGTTACTTTTCCTTCACAGACATTTTGGATAGTAGAAGAAGAATTAGTTGAAGGGGACTACGCCAGAGCTTCGGTTGCTAGTGAGCCACTTGTTTATTTGTATCATGCATGACTATTTTGATGGGTGGTGTATAGATTTTTTTTATATTTAAATTATGTAACTATCTT
Source organism: Gossypium raimondii (assembly GCF_025698545.1). NCBI lineage: Eukaryota > Viridiplantae > Streptophyta > Magnoliopsida > Malvales > Malvaceae > Gossypium > Gossypium raimondii. The sequence continues at coordinate 38,689,513 of NC_068568.1, read as the reverse complement.
TATCGTTGGCACTATTTCTAGTTTAAAAGAGAATTGTCCATTTTCCCTGAGAGTGTACACCTAACTTCTTTGATTTGTTGTTATGAACTTTATCATTTATATATGATACCCCATAGATGGGCAGTGGATGGATAATAGATTTTTATTTTATAATACCTAAAAGTAATTTTTTTAAAATGTGTTACAAAATGAAAGAAAAATAGTAGTTTTTAACAAAAAAGAGACATCTGTAAAACTGTCTTTCCAAAATTTAAGTTAAGTCGAAAGGTTCTGCCGGTAAAGCCCCAGTCTGTTTGGCGAACTGCCTGGCCGAATGTAATAGGGCATGTTTTCCTGACAGGCTAAAGGGTATTACAGTATCAAAGCTGCGATTTAGTCGATTCTAGGACTGAACGTAGCATTTATCGAGTCTAGAAAATACATGCCACGATTACCTTTGATAGTGTGATGTTTTCTGATCTGATCTCTGTTTTCTTATAGATATAAAAATGTCGGTCGAATCAAACCGTGTCATCACTGATGAAGCAGATAGTAATGTTCTGGCTTCCGATGAGGGAGCGAGTCATAGTATACAAAATTCACAAATATATGTGAATGAGGCAAAAAATGCCTTATTTGGTATGATGAATCAGTGGTTCTCTGAGTTTATACGAGCCAACCTTGCGGCTTTGCAACCTATGCCCCTATTGCGCCTCCTATGGCACCCATTGGACCTCAAAGTTTAAATCCATAAAAAGTTCACAGGCAATCGATAGATAAAATTAAAAAATGTGGAGCTGAAGAGTTCTAAGGCAAGATAGAAGATGATCCGACTAGGGCTGAGTACTGATTGGAAAATACACTAAGAGTCTTTGATGAAATGAAATGTACACCTGATGGCTATTTGAGATGTGTTGTGTCCTTGTTAAAAGACAAGGCTTATAAGTGGTGGTCCACGTTAATAGTGATTGTACCAAAAGATAGAGTGAACTGGGACTTCTTTCAATCTGAATTATGGAAGAAATACATCAGGAAATTATATTTAGAAAAGAAAAAGAGGGAATTTCTTGAGCTGAAACAAGGGGAGCGATTGGCGGTTGAGTATGAAAGGAAGTTTGTTCAACTTAGCAAATATACCCTAAAGGTAGTACTGACTAGAATTAAGATATGTAGCCGCTTTGAATATGGATGAATGATGAGATTCAAATGCTAGTTGGAGCTTTAGATTTGAAAGAATTCGTGGTATTATTTGAAAGAGCTCAGAAGATAGAAGATATTTATAACAAAAAGAAATAGGCTAAAATGAAATTTTGGGACTCCGATAAACGGAGCATGTTTGGACCATTTTCAGTTCCTCCATCAAAGAAGTCAAGGGAAGTTTTTAGCCGTTTAACTACTTCATCGGGGTTTTTAGGAAGAAATAAACTGAGGTCAAGTAACTCAAAATTTCAGACCACGTATGTAAATAGTGTTGGTAGTGTTCGTAATATTGATAGACTATTTCCATTGAACACTTCTTGAGAAATTACCGAAGAAAGTCGAGTGTTGTGGATAATTCGACTGTTAGACTGATGTCTGCTCCACAGAAAGGCAGCCAGGACAAAAAAGTAATACTAGAGAAAATTGTAGTAAGACCAAAGATTCGACAATAAGATCTAAAGCTAGAGTGCCTACCAAAGCCTGTGATATCAAAGCCCAAGAGGAAGCTTTTGCCCCTGATGTCATTGCTGGTACTTTTTCTCTTTTTGATGTTATTATCCATGCATTGATTAACCCTGAGTCAACCTATTCTTACATTTGCACTACTTTAGTAAATGAAAAGAACATATCAGTAAAACTAACTGAATTTGATGTTTAGGTAACTAATCCTTTTGGTTAGAGTGTCATGGTTAATATGATTTGTAAAAAGTGTCCACTTAGAATACGGGGTTGTGAATTTCCGGTCGATTTGATGTTGTTACCTTTTGATGGTTTTGATGTGATACTAGGTTTGGATTGGTTGATTTTGCAAGACATGGTGGTCAATTGTAGATAGAAATGAATTATTTTGAGATATTAAAATGGTGAGTTGATTACTATTTAGTTTGACAGAACCGATCGTGCTACCCATGTTATATCGACGATCTCTACTCAAAAATTGATCAGAAAGGGTTGTGAAGCATTTTTAGCTTATATTTTTTTATACTCGAGTGTTAGAGTCAAAGTTTGATCAGGTATAGACTGTTAATAAGTTTACCAAGTATTTTTAGAAGAGTTACCTAAGTTATCACTGAGACAGGAAGTTGAGTTTGTTATTGAATTAACACTAGGAACTTCTTCGATCTTAATCGCTTCATACAAAATGGCTCCTATTGAACTAAAAGAGCTGAAAGAAGAATTATGAGAGTTAATTGATAGAGGTTTCATTCGACCAAGCATGTCTCCATGGGGTGTGCCAGTTCTATTCGTGAAAAGAAAGACGAGACCCTGAGGCTATGAATTGATTATAGACAATTGAATAAGGTAATTATAAAGAATAAGTACCCGTTACCTCCTATTAGTGATCTGTTTGATTTGTTAAAATAAGCCACTATGCTTTCAAAGATTGATCTTCGATTAGGTTACTATTAGCTACAAGTCAAATAAATTAATGTACTAAAAAAGGTTTTCAAGACTTGTTACGGGCACTATGAGTTTCTTATGATGTTGTTTGGTTTGAACAACGCCTCTACTGCATTTATGGATCTAATGAATTGGATATTTCAATTGTACCTAGATAGATTTGTTATTGTATTTATTGCTGACATTCTAATATACACCAAGAATGAGCTGGAACAAGCTCAACATCTGCGGACAGTGTTACAAATGTTGAGAGAAAAATAGTTATATGCGAAGTTCAGTAATATGAGTTCTAGCTCCGGGAGGTTGGATTTCTAGGACATATGATTTATGCGGATGGAATTTGAGTAGAAATGTAATACGTGGAATTAATACATGCTTGGAAATGCTATGGGAAAACGAGAGTAGAAATGTATTGACAATGATGAGAATTACTACGGGAATATCATGTAAATGAACAAGTAAATAACTAAAAATGACATGGTAAAGACACGACAACAAAGAATAAAGGATATTTGATGTTGATTTGAAAGGTTAGGATTATTAAGAATCTATCTTTACTGTTAATAATGCCTTAGCAAAATCATACTCAATTTACTGCTCAGAATAGTTCTAAAATGGTCTGCTTCTTTTGAAAGCAAAAACCTCAAGTTACATTGCCCGTGTCTATAATCATTAATGTGGTACCCTGCATTATTTTCCTTCTGTATGAACGCTGCTCTATGTCTAGAGTCTACTGCAAGTATCGTTCGAGTACTTGCTCGTGCCATTTAATTTCGGTCCAACTAATCCAACCTTTTCATAATTAAATTAGTTTATGGACATGTTGCATAGTTGTCTATGTCTAAGGATTGCACGTATACAATTTAAAAATAAAAATAATTAAATGAAATAGTAAATTGAATTAGATATATGCTTCAACCATTAAAGAAAATAAAAGTGTCATCATGTAATCCCAACCCGATGAGATTTAGCTCATGGGTTGGCACATACAGTTTAAAACCAAAATAAAACCCAACACCATTTTCATCATTCAATTCACGGGAGAACAAAGTAAGAAATACAGAAGACTTCGGGAAAATAGCTTTCGCGTGTCTAGTTCACACTCTAGTACCATAGTGTCCTGCGATAGTTGAGAGGAACTACTTTCGTCTTCCTCTTCCCATAACTTCTCAGCCGCTATCCTTTATTCTTGCCTAAGGATCTCTCCTTCTTGTTCGGCCCTTTTTGGGTTTCCTCCTTTGGCTTTTTATAGGCTTTTCCCTAAGGTAAATCCAACAACCCATATTAATCTTCTCCTCTTTTTAAATTCTTTTTTCAACAACTCAAGATTATCTTCTCCTCTTTTTTAGGCAAATTTTTTCGCTATAAGTACAGTTAGGCTGAAACTGGTATACATTAAGTGTTGACTCGGTCTTCTTGGAATTGTCACATTATTTGTGCTAACAAATTGTCCAACCTTTTTCCCCAGAAAACCTTCACTCATTTATTTCTCGTTCCTCAACCTACACCTGCCAAACCAACACAAAAAAAACTCCACCGCAAGCAATTAAAAGCACCTAATTCCAACACAGTCCAAGTCTCAATGCAATATTAAAAATGCTAACTAAAATGTCCCAAAATGAAACAAAATATACTTAAGTACAAGCAATTAGCTAGGTCTAAAGGCATGAATTATAACTCTTTTCAAGAAGTATCACACCCCCAAACCTGAACTATTGCTTGTCCTCAAGCAAGATATGCATGAATGCATGGACGTAAGAATTTCCATAGCAACATAATCACCTTTGCATTGTGAGACCCTTAAGAAAGCATTTTGTACTTTAGTTCTCAACAATCTTCTATGTCTAAAAATTTGATCAAGTTTCATAAGCTTATTTAGCAAAGGCAGTGCAGAAAATATTACCCTAAAAGAAAGAAAAATCTCAAGTATTCATGCAATTTTCACTATAGAAATTACCTCCTAATTTACTTAGTTCATCTTTTAACTAACTCATTTTTCCTTCTTTCTTTTTGTTCTAGCCTTATACATACTCAAATACATACATATCCATTTATTATGCCCTTTTTTTTTACTAGGGGATCCAGCTCGTCACATGATTCTTTGACTTGACAATTACAATGGAGCATACACTAAACTGTCGAATACTCAATCATGTCACTATTTGAATACTCACTCATAAAGCTAAGGCCTCTAACTAAAAAGATGGATGGAGCAAACGAGTACCTCCTTAGCTACTCAGCCCATTACTACAGTGGAGTGCCCTTAATTTTCTTTATTACACACTCTTACTCAAACTCACCTTTCTGGTCAACAACACGATGGACCAAACAAAGTGGTGCTGACTTACTTGGGAATTCTACACGATGGACCAAACAAAGTGGTGCTGACTTACTCGGCAATTCTAAGTATTGGAGTATTTGATGGCATTTTTTATTTTTTTTAAAGAATTTACTTAGACATTTCCACTTTATTCATTATTGAGTATTGATTTTGTACTAAATTTAGCTTCAAGAATCTCTAAGTTTATTAAAAGAAACTTACTATAGATCAATTGTAATCAAAATTAGGACATCTTAATTTTAGGGAACAATTTACAAGCAAACTATCCTAAGCTAAAATCACCTAATCCACTGTCACAACTTTTTAAGTTTATAGAAGAATTAAGTTCTTCATTGAACATCACAGACAAAAGTACACTCATCACAGTCTAAACAATACTTGGCAGTCATGCGTGCCATGGAAAAATGAACGAAAAATGGAATAAATATTAAAACAACATGCTGAACTAAATATCTAATGCAGTCTAGACGCACAATACACCCCCAAATCGAAGGGATGCATTGTCCTCAATGCATGTACATATATGTAATAGGAAACAAAAAGATAGATATGCATAGAAAATATCATGGCAAATGAACTAAAATGCATGGGATAGGGAAAGAAAACTTCCATAGCTTGGACTAGAATGTAGGTACTTTAATTGCGGCGAGTGTTCCATCGTGCACTCATCTTATAACGCATTACCCTTTTAAGTAAATTAAGTGGTATATCCTCCTCTGCATTATCCAATCTAGTGAGTTCATCAATAATACGATTGATCTCACGATCCTATTCAGTCATCGATTCAGTAGAATGAGGTGGAACAGCTATAGTGCTGTACATTGGTGGTGCAACTGAGGGATTTTTTTCCTCTTCATCCTCACAGTCAGTCTCAATCCTAACAGGCTCTATTTTCTCTAGTTCTTTCTCCGATGCTTTGGGTGCATTCTCTTTATTTGCAGGATTCGTCTCAACGGGCTCTACATCACCAACCTCATCCTCACATGCAGTTTATTAAACAAAGGAAATGAAATAACTAAAAGAAATTTAAATTAAAAAATAAAATAAAAATAAAAAGAATTTTCAAGATGTTGAAGTTAAACATCTCGAAGATTAATGGACTATTTGTCTCGCTCTACATGAGCACCCCAGTAGTGCTTCATACATTGTCCATTAACTTTAAATGTGTCCCCCGTTTTCATTTCCTTGACACCAACAGCTCCATGCGGATATGCATGAGCTACCAAGCATTGTTCATCAAAATTGAAAGGTCTATTTTGCTCTAGCAAAGTGCACTAGGGTCTCCGCTCAAATGAATCATCATCACTATCAGAATTGTTGTGGCAGATTCTTGTGAATTCTTCCTCCACTACTATTTCTATCAAGTCAATGGCTCGACATTCTTCATTCTCATTAGCACATTTCAGCGCATTAAATACATTCAACATGACCTGCTGATCATTCATCCTCATGGTCAGTTGACCTTTCCGTACATCAATTAAAGCTCTACCTGTGGCAAGAAAAGGTCTTCCAAGAAAAATTGGCACATTTTGGTCAACTTCAAATTCTAAAATAAGGAAATTCGCAGGAAAAATAAATTTATCTACTCTTACCAACACGTCCTCCATTTTACCTTCTAGATGGGCATAGGATCGATCAACTAATTGCAAAGTCATCGTAGTAGGTTTTACTTTTCCAATTCCCAGCTTTCTAAAAATAGACATAAGCATTAGATTTATACTCACTCCTAAATCACATAACGCCTTACCAACATAATGATTTCCAATTGAACATTGGATAGTGAAACTCCCTAGGTACTTCAACTTTGGAAGTAGTTTATTCATCAACATTGTTGTACACCCTTCAGTGAGAACAACAGTCTCAAATTCTCCCAATCTGCACTTCTTCGACAATATATCTTTCATGAATTTCATATAATTAGGCATTTGCTCCAAAGCTTCTACTAGTGGTATGTTGATATGGAGTTGCTTCAATACATCCAAAAATATTTTAAACTAAGCATCTTGTTTAGAATTATGGAATCACTGAGGGAAAGGTAAATGTGGTCGTCCTTTAGGTTGCTGATATTGTTTTGTTGTGGCATTTTTGTTGGCAATATGATCTGATTCTGCATAACATATCTCTGTGTACCCTTTTTAGGTGTTGTCTGTCACTCAGTAGGTTCTGAGATCTTTTTCAGATTACAGCTAGATTTGTCTTCCTCTACTGTGGCATCTTGAACAACTTTATCCAACTAACTCCCAATTCTAAGAGCGATGGCCTTGCACTGCTCCTTCCCTTGGGTTATAAAATTTTCAGTACCACTTGGCAATGCTCCTTGTGGCCTTAAACTTAGAGCGTTCGCTATTTTCCCCACTTGATTTTCAAGAGCTCAGAGAGACGCAGTCTAACTCTAAATCGTAGCATCATTTTTGGCCATATACTCATTCAACAAAGATTCAATAGAATTAAAGGATAATACCTGACCTTGTTGAGAATTTTGCCTCGACACATGATGATTATAATCAAACAGTGCATTGTGGATATTTTGTCCTGCAACATTGTGTGAACTCCCCACACCTTGATTACCTCAACTGAAATTCGGGTGCTGCTTCCGTCCTGAATTGTAGGTGTTGGAATATGGATTGCTATTTTGATTGGAATTACCCATGTAGTATACTGACGCTAGGTTTGATGGGCATTTGTCAAACACATTATTTTTCCTACAATAAACACATGACAACTCTGCTGATTTTATCTCATGGACTACAGTTGGATTTTTCATGGTTTTAATCATATTAGCTAGAGAAGATACCTGGGCCATTAACAAAGTGATTGTATCAAGCTCGATGGTACCGACAGCTCTCTTACCCACCCCAACTCTCGTAGTCGAATATTTTCCAAGATCTCGTATGCTTCATTATAAGCTTTCTCCAACAATGTACAATTGGCAAACGTGTCAACTACCATCCTTGTGTGCGTATTCAACTTGTTGTAAAACATCTCCATTTGAGTCCAATTTTAGATTCCATACATCAGACATTTTCAAATTAACTCAGTAAATAGTTCCCAAGCTTCATATAGCATTTCGTCCTCCATCTGCCGAAAAGATGTGATATGATTTCTAAGCTTGGTATTCATGTTTGGGGGACTATACCGTAGCAAAAATCTCTAGCAAAGATCATTCCATGATGCTATTGTTCCTGACGGCAAAGTATTGAGCCATACTCTGGCACGATCTCTTAAAGAATATGGAAATAGTTTAAGTTGGAAAGCGTCTTCAGGAACACCCTTTTGTCTAAATGAGTCATAGGCTTCTAGAAAAAGTCTTAAATGTAGTCTTGGATCATCAGTGCGTAGTCCACAGAACTGTCTTACTATTTGCAACATCTGAAACATTACCAGTTTCAGTTTAAACAACTGAGCCTGTATGGTTGGTTGGACTATCCCTGGATTCAAACCATCCAATATTAGACCAATATACTATCGAATTGTTCTATCTCGATCATCTGTCACACATCCAATGAGAGGATTTTCATTGCGATCATTTAGATTACCATTAAAATTATTCTTGTTTCCAACCATTTTTTTCAATTCTTTTCTCTTTCTCAATAAGGTTTTGTCAATCTCCGGATCAAAAAGGTATTATGTGTTAGCAAGAATGCCTCTTCTCATGCATTGATGGAAAACCTATAAAAAGTTAATACACTAAGTTAAATAAAACTACTAAGTAAAATAACCAAACCAAATTTCACCAAATTTTCGATCCCTGAAAACAGTACCAAAAATTTTTCGTGTGTGAAATGATACGTGAATTCTGCAAGTATACACGTCGGTTCAAGAAATAAAGTGATGAATGAGTATCATTCCCACGAGGATCAGATTGAAGCACCAAAATTGGTCAAGTTATTATAATAGAAAGTGTAATTAATGTTATGGTAAAGTCATGGTAAGTATGCAGTGGAAATTAAAGGAAAAGTGATGTATGCAATATGTGGAATTAATAAATACTTGGAAATGCCATGGGAAAACGAAAGTAGAAATGTAATGGAAATTATGAGAATTACTACGGGAATATTATATAAATGAACAAGTAAATAACTAAGAATGATATGGTAAATATATGACGGCAAAGAATAAAGGATATATGATGTTGATCTGGAAGGTCGGGATTACTAAGAATCTACCCTTACAATCAATAATGCCTCGGCAAAATCATACTCAGTTTACTGCTCAAAAGAGTTCTAAAATGGTCTGCTTCTTTCGAGAGCAAAAACCTCAATTTACCTTGCCTATGTCTATAGGAATTAATGTGGTACCCTGCATTGTTTTCCTTCTGTATGAACGCTGCTCTATGTCTAAAGTCTACTACAAGTATCAGTCGAGTACTTGCTCGTATCATTTAATTCGGTCCAACTAATCCAACCTTTTCAGAATTAAATTAGTTTATGGACATGTTACACAGTCGTCTATGTCTAAGATTGCACACATACAATTTAGAAATAAAAATAATTAAATGAAATAGTAAATTGAATCAGATATATGCTTCAACTATTAAAGAAAATAAAAGCGTCATTATGTAATCCAGCCCGATGAGATTTATCTCATTGTTAGCACATAAGGTTCAAAACCAAAATAACATCCAACACCATTTTCATCATCCAATTCACGGGAAAACAAGGTAAGAAATACAGAAGACCTCTTTTAAAATTCTTTTTTCAATAACCCAATATTATCGTCTTCTTTTTTAGGCAGATTTTTCTGCTACAAGTACAGTTGGGCTAAAACTGGTATGCATTGAGTGTTGACTCGGTCTTCTTGGAATTTCCATGGCATTTGTGTTGACAATATGTCCAACCTTTTACCCTAGAAAACCTTCAATCCTTTATTTCTCATTCCTACACCTACACATGCCAAACCAACACACGAAAAACTCCACTGCAAGTGATTTAAAAACATCTAATTCCAACACAGCCCAACTCCTAATGCAATATTAAAAATGCTAACTAAAATTTCCTAAAATGCAACAAAATGTAATTAAGTACAAGAAATTAGCTTGGTCTAAAGGCATGAATTATAACTCTTTTCAAGAGTTATCAGCATAGCCTAAATAGGAAAGGCTATATGAGCTTGGATCAATAATACTCAATTCTATTAAAGTGACGTGGGAGCACAAACATAAAAGGTTGATGTTTTTAGACATTAACATCGTATGCCGGAGAAAGAGTGCTTTTGCTGATATAGAGCATCAGACCTATTCATATTAGAGAAAGTCATAGGTAAATTTGGTCTCCATGTTAGCAAATCAACCAAGACAATCAAGATGGTGAATTCCAAAGATGTCTCAACTATGAAAGTAGCACAAGGAGTTGAGCTGCAAATCAACGAGTGGAAGGGCAAGAAATATTTTGAGGTAATTCATCTAGACAATTACGAATTCGTCATTGGCTTGAACTTCCTTGAAAGAATTATTGGGAAATGTGTCCATATTGTAGTAAACATGTAATTGTTTTCTATTTATTTGAATGATGAATAAATAAATAAAGTTAATTTCACATTTCACTATTATGTCTTTTGTATTTTCTATCTTTTATATTTTGCATGCATAGCGAAATTGTGACAAGCACATATTAGCTCATTGATTGTCTAAAGTTCAAACTGAAGATAAGCGGCATTACAAAGAACGATTACATTGGAAGAAAGACAACATACTTTAGTGGATAATCTAAATGATTCTGTAATCCTGCAAAAGAATCAAAGTGAGTATTTGATTCAAATACTGAGAAGGATTATTATGTCGTCTACAATTCCAATTGGAAAGATGGCTAGTCTTGGCTATCGGAGCAATTGACTCTACGAGTAGAGACATAGATGTATTCATTGGTAGAATGATACATTGGACTGGACCCAAGATGAATTAATTCAAAATTCATTTGTGAATTAATTCACTTGTGACGTTCATGGTGTGATTTACCTAAATCCAAAGTTAGTCACTAACTATGCGTATGTAACTCATGTGCTTTGATATAAGTGGAGGCTTATGCTTTAAAGATGGTCGAGTCCATAGCCAGTATGTTGGGTACATGACTTGTGTATGGCATGGCTTTACTAGCAACAGTGGAATTCATAGCTCAATTAAAGAGTTAAGGATATCCTCTCATTGGCATTGTGTGGATTAATAAATATGAAACGTGGCCATGGGTTGCTTGTTCTCGAACGAGCAATTTACCACAGTCATTTGTTGACAGTGATCATATTAATTATTAAGAATACACAATCGTGACAATGAGATAAAATAGGATTATATTGAGTGAACAGATTTAACTCAAAGGAATCAACGATATCATATGAGGGTAACACACACATGATGAGGTCATTGGACAAACCAAATGGATGAATTACTTTCGTAAAGAGTATACAATAAGGAGTTTTCAATCATGGTACTTCTTGTGGACTGATTTCATGATTAAGTAATTGCAAATTATCGAAATGATGCTTCTGGTCCAATTGTATATGTTCAATTGGTCCCTCCACTACCTCAACAAAATCTCAATCGGACTGCATTTCAATCAGAAAAAATTCTACGACTTTGGAAATAATTTAATTGAGTCGATTTATTCAATGTGGAATTAAGTTATGTGGTCATGAGAATTGTTCAACTAGAGAATTTGATTAAAGAATTTTCTTGAAAATTTAATTTGGAAAATCTAAGTGATTTTTAGAAAAATTAATTTTGATCAAGTAAAATTAAATTAATTAAATCAATTAAAATTAATATGATATTTTTGGAAGTTACTTTTCAAGTCAGACATTTGGCCCAATGGGTAATTAAACTTGAAAATTGGACCTGAGATCGTAAATTAGGCCCGATAGCCCAAAATTGAGACCAAGACCCAAAAACTAGTCAAACCGGACCGATGGTCCAACCGATGGCTAGACCAAACGGCCAGGTCGTCATTGACCCAGACCGAACCGACAGCAATCGAACCGGCTCGGGTGCCGTAAAGGTGTCACACCTGCATCACCAGACATGACGGTGTCGGTGGCTGCGACGGCGACATCCTGGTGGCTAGCAACGGTTGGTCATCGGTGGTTGAATAGTGGAAAAGTTAAACTCTTACTGGGACTCTACCAGAGAATTTGATTTCAGATTAACTATTTCAAAAATAATTTAATTTAATTGTTTAATATTAAATTTAATTTAATACTTATCTTAATCGTATTTTATTAATTTAATATTAAAGTGATTATCTTAATATTTTATTTAATTTAATATGTACCTTGTAGATAAACATTCGATTATTTTAATAATATTTAATATTAAATTTAATTTAATATTTATTAAGATAAATATTAGTTTAAATTTAGTATTAAAGTGATTAAGTTTAATTGTAGTTGAACTCTCTAAGCTCTCCCTATATAAAGAAAGCCTTGAGTCATTATTTTCACACACTTGAATTTAAAATAAAGTTGTAAAGAGAAAATCCTCTAAAGAGATTATTCTAGAAAATTTCTAGAGATATCTTTCTAATTTACAACTTGACCCAAAATTTTAGAGACATTACAAAATTCCCCCATTGGTAATTTTTGTGGAATTTTTTTTCATTCGAAGCGAGCCCAAACTCCGCAGACGTGAGCTAGAGGATAGCGGAGAAGGCTACTTGGTCGAAGCGCTCATCCTAGACGAATCGAAAAGGTACAATTTTGATTAAATGTTTATTACTTTATATATCACAACCAAGATCTTGTTTTGAAAAAAAATTTAAAACTCTGGTTTTTCCCTAAATTTATTTTCCGCTGCGTTTTCCAAACCTATTTTTTCAAATAGGAATGCATGTTGTCTTGGTTCCCTTTGCCGACTGCATTTATATATTAGATAATCGACAACAATGTTGTGTTGCGAGGGCGATCCAAGACATGAAATTTGGAACCAAGGTATTGTTGACAATCTAGCTAGCTAAGGATGTTTCGTATGGGGATAACATTCACTCGGTAGATCACAGTGCAATGGAGGCCCCCTTGGAAATACTAGGGGCGAGGAAAATCGTTATGAAGTCTGTTGAGTCATTAGTGGGGCTACCACCTATTAGAGAGGTGAGTTGTGCATCAAACTTTGGGAGAAAAGTAGTGATCCAAATAGGAAATTGGAGCGAGTAAATGCAATGAGCGAGGTACATATCAAACACTTATGCGTGAGGCTTACAAACCGAGTTAGTGGGAATACTCAAGGTTAACCCAGTGTTCAATGTGGGCATGCCGAAGCCTATGTGTACGGGTTAAGGGGATCTCGGTCGAGGCAAGTTACAATATGCGTGAGTAAGAATGGCAAACTCTTGCAAATAGGATGTACCAAAGATAAGTGAAACGGTTCGAATTAGGCAACAACAGAAGCTAAGGAAAAAGCTCCAAGGGACGGAACTACCCGATATTGAGACTAGTCAATGAAAAATCCAAGGCTTCAAGAAAGTTTTGAGGCAAATCAAACCAGTGTCATTCCAAGGACGCGACGAAGGCGTTACGAGAATGGGTAGGGGAGAATGTCACAGGTCATGGTTCAAAGCCTGTGACCATTACAAAAAAAAAATGTCCCATGGAGTTCAATCTCTTTCATGTGGCTAATTTTACCCACTTGAACTAACCCGATTCAAAGAACAAGTGACGAAACTCATCTACTTTAAGTCTTGGTGGCCCAGTAAAGCACTTATAGTAAATTAGGGCTACATTGTTAAATGTGGAAAGTAATCCTAGAAGATTGCAAGAGATTATAATCTAATAATATTTTATTGTATAATGTTTGGGGATTACATAAATCCCTCAATTGTAGGTAAGAATTGATCTCGTCTGTCGATGTAACTCAATCTATACCGTAGGTTTTGGGGGAGTGACCGTTGTCAGATCTACGAACGTCTAGACTGAAAATACTACAGTAAATAAATATTTAATTAAATAATTGTGTTTGCAAGTATACGGGTTAAATTGCAATATGGTAAAGAATGTTACAACAAAATACTCCGAGAAGCATTCCGAGGATCGTACCCAGGGGAGGTGAAATTAAACTTAAATTAACTTTCTACATTAATATGGCTAAATAGTAGTAATTTAATACTATATTACGAAAACCAAATTATCATGTATTAATTAACAAACATTAAATTATCTAAAACTAAAAATCAACCAATTAACAATCGAAATTTAATCCAGTAAAATAGGCAGGAGATCAACTCACTTGAGTGCTCTTAATTAACTTTAGAACTCAAGTTTTATCGAGCTACCTATTAAGTAACTAATTAATACCTCTCGGCCTCTAACTAATTAAATAATTGACCAATACACGCTTACCTCTCGGACTCACTTTCTTGATCAAGATAAATTATAATTTACTCGATAAACTTATCTCTCGATCTCGTTTATCCTAAATTACTTCCTAGGGGAGTCACTTCTTAGGGTTTAACCGCACATAATTTAAACCAACTAGCTTGGATTTAAATCCTAATTCATTTGTTAATTAGTCACACATTTGTTCGTTAATCTCCCTAAGAAATTAACTACTCATGGATCTATATGCAATAATCTCTAAACTCATATTTAACATATAAAACAATGACTTAAATAAAAGAAGATAATAGAAAAATAAGTTTGTTTCAATGTCTATTTGTGCTCGGAGGCGAAATCTCCTTTAACAATTGCAAAGATCACTTCGATTGCAATTGGAATCCACAAAGAAATAATGATATATTAAATTAAAGGCTTGGATTGAAATCAAATCCAAGATAAACAAGAATAAAAAATATTAAAAGGACTAAATTGAAATAAAATAAAAACTAAAATAAAACTCTAAAATTAACAAAGTGGCTCACTTGGCCAAGCCTCCTAAAATGAGGCTAAAAATGCCTATTTATTGAGTTTATGATCTGACATAATTAGGGTTATTACACAACCTAAAAATCTTATTAAGTTACATTCTATGGACAAACATACCCAAGCTTAATTTTTCTAATCGTCGCCTGGTGTCGCGACACCATAGGACAAGTGTCGCGACACTGCCTTCATTTTTTGGATATTTTGTCTTTGCAGTCTGGTGTTATGACACCACTCTTCGATGTCGCGACGTTGTAGCCATCCTTTGTCTTCTAAGCCTAAAAACAGTGTCCTACACACTGAATGGAATCGTTAAATCATCCCTAGGCCTGTAATGGCCCATTAAGTCATTTTATAACTCAAAATTACGTAAAAACGCTTATTTTTCATAATTTAAACTTAAGATACTAAAAATCAAAAATGACATAAAAACATATAAAAACACTAGAAAACAAGCTCGTTAAGTGCCAGAAAGACCTTAATTTGCCACAATGAATTGTAGCTTATCAAACTCCTACACACTTAAGTTGTTGCTTGTCCTCAAGCAACAAAATAAAAACACACACAAACAAGAAAAATAAAACAATGAAACAGTGCTTGAGCATGCCACACACAAAGATTAGTTCGGAGCTATGTACACGAACAATATGAATAAATTAGTAACTCTAACACGATATACAATCGACTCTAAAACCTCAATATCAAACACATTAGTTCATAAAGTTACAAAGTAAAAAAAAACAAGAATGTTAAGTACATTAATCAGTCAAAATAGGTACACAAAATTTACATTTATGCTCGAAGAATACAAGTAATTAGAAATGTCAGATTTCAGTTAATTTTCATCCATAAATTGTAACACCCCATCCGACGTAGTACCTATTGGTGGTTTGTGTAGGCAGATTGTTTGCTAAAGTATAAGCCAATGAAGGCTGATTTATGCCCTCTCTACCAGGCTAAGTTAGTGTGGGTTATCACAACATGATTGGAAGATTCTTTGACTAATCTGGTAAGCCTGTACAGGCTTGGTTGAAACTTCATCTTTTGGTGAAATATAGGTTACTAATCTATACGTCTTGGCGTGGTCGTTGTGAAGAGCCCATCAACCAGTGGATTCTCTTAGCAAGCCTTGTGTTGGCAGACTTTTCTGTTAGTATCTGCCAATAGCGGATTGTTAGGTCATGGACCCGATAGTTTCCTTTATGAGAACATGGGTATACTGTTCAGTTTTACTTGATTTCTTTTTAAGACCTAATTGGAAATTAACTAGAGTACAATGGATGTTTAAAGTAGGATTTGTCTAGAAATTATCATATCGGCCACAAAAAGGGTTTGAGTCAACTTTCCATGGTTGGCCACGTGTAGGGTTATTGTGAGAGCTATGTGGGCTATAAATAACAGTATGCCTATTGTAGTGGGGGTTCTTATTTTCTTTTTTTGCCTTGTTTTTATTTTAGTACCCCCAGGAAAAGAAAGAACAACCTCGATAGAGAAGAACCAACAAGTAACAAGTAAGAGTTGAGAAGTGTAGCAAAAGACTTGTGATGTAACAAACTACTTGGTGATCTTCTGTGAGTATCCAGTTTGTAATAGTCATTTGTGAGTGTCCTTTGAGTCTTTGTATGCTGTCAAGTTCTATTTTTCATAAGTGCAGTTTATGAATTCAGGTGACATTTTCCTTATGGAATATGGTAAGTTGTTGCATGTAATCATCTGCGTGTGCATGTAAGTGACAAGAAACAGATACGAATTCCTTCTTGTGCTAACTCGATTCTAAATATGATGGGCCACTGGTAGGGCATGTTAGTTGCTAACCAAATTGGCGTGTGTGTTGGGTTTCTAGTAGGACATGTCAGCTGCTAACCAGCCTAGCGATATGGGTGCTGCCATCAGTAGGGCATCTTAGTTGTTAACCATGGCAAAAAACCTTAAACTTATAGGAACACGCATGTGTCCGAAATAACGTGGATTATGATATCTTTTCTAATATGTTAATATGGGATCGAGGTTAGCACAAGGAAGGACAAGAAAAAGAGTAAGAAAATATGAATATGGATTTGTTGCATTTTATATATATTTGAAGAGAGGATTGAGATGTTGAGTAGGAACATTTGACACTGTAATTGCAGTATACAATAATATTGCATGATAAGTGGTAAATCTTAATCCTATTATTGTGTTGTATACATAATGTATCCATTAATTTGTTGTGTTTGGCATATAGTATTTGTCCTAGTGAAAGTGAATACGGTAAGCATGTAAGTACCAGTCAAGCAAAATGTCTAAGATGATAAGGCTAGGAGTTGATAGAAGTCGTTTTCGTTAAGGGAAGTATTCGTTCTATTGATGTTAAGGCAACTGTTCTCTGGGAAAGTAGGGGCGGAAGGTATTCACCCGGTAATAGAGTCTGCCTGGGGATACTATCTGCCAAGGATAAGTATCAGCCATTGATATATGTATGAGGGTATACGCCCAAATTTCTCTACGTGTAGAATGTTAACTTAATAATTTATATGTATGTATATATATACATGTTTTTCTACCCCTTATCTTTATTGGACAGGGTTGCGTATTTTTAATCTTGGAGCTCAGTAAGTTCTTTTGAACTTAGTCCATTTCCTTACTTTTTCCAGGTAATACCTCAGCGTATATGGCTTATAGACGGGACTCAGCCAGATAAAGCGACCTCTGTTGTAAGCCTCACATATGATTGTTCTCTAACATGCATATACTTTTGTTTAGGGCGAGCGTGTAGCTTTATTTTGTGACCAACATTTGTAATAAGTTACATCTTTTGCCAAATCATTGTTTTAGAGAGAATGTTTGCATACTCTTAAAGTATAGGTTAAACCTTTGTAAATTATGGTTTATGAGATCTATACGTCAAACTGATTTAAACTATATTTAATTGTCAGTGATGCACTTGAAACTTTTGCGTGGGTAACAACTCACTTTTTGTTTTATATAAACCTGTAAAATTTTGTAAAGCTTCTACCAAAAGTTCATTTTCAATTATGTTTTATATTATATGACGTATCCTTGATTTGATTGTTTTATTATTTAGAATCTTGGGTTAACGCCCAGATTCAATAAGTGTACGCCAAAACCTTACTAAAAGTGAGAAGAAAAGTTTAAACATGTGTTCTGTGTAACACATCAGTCTACTAGCGGGGGTTGGGGTGTTACACAAATAGTATCACTTAGGTCACATAGGTCTTTTCGACTTGTAACGTTTTGCGACTTAGGTTGATTCAGAATGAAAGAACAGGCACAACAAAATGGTTTAAGCACAAAAATAGTTTGGCACATTATATTGACCCCAATATTTTCCTGATTAGACCCTTTAGCTCACCACCTTATATCCCCTTCTTTCACCTACCTTTTTTGTTTGATTCCTAAGGTATAGTATAGTATTATTGAATACAATAGTCTTAGCAAGATAATTGTGCAAGAATGAATAAATCTTATTTTCTTTCTTTTTCTTTTCTTTTCACTCATTTTGCTTTTCTATTTTCTCGAGAACCTCTCATTTGGCTATTTTAGCCTTTTCAAACTTTTTCTTTTGATAATATTAATTTTATTATTCTCTATTTACATACAAGTTTGCAAGACTCTTATACTCACCATACTATACTATCCCTTAGGTTCACTCTTATTTTTCTTTTATTTTGGAAACCACCATGTCGTATCTACCTAACCCTCAATATCAATGGCCTAACGTCTAAGTTCGTACAGGGACCAAGAAAATCGGGTTAAGAGATTATATTTTTAAGGCTTATGGCTTCTAATGCGATTCATCAAGAAATAGGGATTTAAGCTCAAAAATAAGGTACTAGGGATTTTAAATTAAGGTTGGCTTTTTGGCTCGACAATGTCTACCAAACAATGCCTTCTGTCATCCCTAAGTGTCTCAATTCATGGATTACAATTAACTAAAAATCAACACTTTAACACTTATTAGTCAAGCAAACAAATATGTTTTTCATGTGCCTATTAGTCATGTGGTATACCTAACACACTATTACCTATTCACAATGTAACAAAATGAACTAAATAGTGTGAAATTGAACAATCTAAAAACAATTGCTATCAAATCAAACTTATAATTCAAACACAGATTCCCATTTACATGCTCCTAACCAATCAAATTGTACTGCTAAAAGCTCACGCACAAACAGACACACAAAAGCAAAAAATTAACGAAAACAACTTATAAAAACATAAAATTTTGAAAAATTTCTATGTTACCCCCCACACACACAGAGTTTATTTGGCATATTGTCCCTAATGTGTGTCCCATTAGATAGAAGAAGAGACTATTCGGTTTAAGTGTTGACATTCCTCTGATGTAATTGGGTGGTCCTCCTTGTGTTGATTTTGCTCGCAAATGTAGTGCCTCATATCATACGGGGTTCCTACACATAAATTACATAACAGAAAAGCTAATACCAAAATTAAATAAAGTCCAAAAAAAATAAGATCATCTAAAATAAAAATAAAAGTCCCAAAAATAAAATAAAAATTAACAGTTTAAAAGTTTTTTATCATAATGGGATCTGGCCAATTTTCCTCAATTATCCAGTCCTTTCCTCGACCAATGTCTAGTGTGGCGACCCTCGCTCCCACAGAACTAGTAAGGCTGGTACGGCTTGGAATGTAAATTTTGACTCCTCTGACAAATGGTTGTTTTGCTCAAAACATCTTGCCAAAGTCCTTGTCATGGACCGGCTCTTCTTCTTCATCCTCATCGCCGCTTTCTTCTTCTTCCTCCTATTCCTCGTCGGCTTGCCTAGAAAATTGCATGGTAGGTATTGGTTCAATGGAGTCTTAGGCACCAGAATCTAATCCTTTGGGCATAGTCAATCCCCAAAGGTGTCATCGATTGCATCCACTAGATAAGCCACTCCAAGTCGGTCATCTCGCTCAACCTTTGGCTTGCTTGCCCTTTTCCTTGCTCTTCTGCTTTAGCGGCTACGGAACATCCATCCTTTGCTTCCCTCGTATGTTCTAACCATGGATGTGTTTATAGTTGAGCTCGACGTACTAGGTATAGATAGAGTTCTCGAGAATTCTCTTCATTAGCTTAACGAATATTCTATCGTTAACATCGGCACCTTCTTTCTTGCACGAGGTGTGGGAAAAATATCCAAACCTTCTTGCCACTACTGCAATTAAGCATCAACTTATAAATCCACGTGCCAATACAAACCTGTCAACGCTACAAAATACAATAAGAAACACAGCTCAAAAAGCATTAACATTAGAAACGTTAAGGCTGGTGAGATTCGCATGCAGATAAATTAAATCCACATTTTGGTCATCGAGAACATGATTGCCTGATTGAAAAATAATGGGATATTGGTGCTCGGTGACGCCTCTCCCTCGGTTAAGTAAGTAATAACCTTATCCATATCTATGTCTTGGAAATAATTGATTTCTAATGCATCTAAAGCGTCGGAGACATAGTATGGAGAATTATAAAAATTGCAAATTTCTCGGGGAGTACATAGGACCTCTTTGCCTCGGACGATCACATGAGTCTGGACGTCATGTTGTGATTTATTCTTTTCTCACTCTTTTAGTGAGCCATAAAACTCGTACACGACAGAGTCGATCATCGACTCTCTCGGTGTGAGGTAAAAACCAGTTTATTGGTTCACACAAATTAAATCCCAAATCTCATCATTCAAATCGAATAATAGGTCAAACCCGCATTCTTGAATATGCATTTTACCTTGGAGTTCCAAGAAGTATTTCTTGACTTCTTGGCTCTGAAATTAGGTAGAATCCAATACGGCCCACAACACAATAAGCACTTCACTAGCTTCTTCTCACTCTCATTAGCCTTCTTGGCTTCAACAACCCTTACGATCGAACCAAGCCTTATGGCCTCTTCTTCCGACTTATCATCCCCTTTGATAATCGAAAACATGGATCTTTTTGAACAATTTCTTACCAGATTCAAGTCATCGCAAAGGAAACAATTTATCTCGCTCCACTTATCCTTCGAGTTGTTGACTTTTCACTTCCCATTTCGTGGCTTCCCATTGCCAACTCACCATTTCCTTCTTCATCTTCCTTTTGGTCTCCCCTACCATTGTCCAACTTTTTGGACTTGGACGTCTCGAACTTGTCTTTCCTTGAACCAAGCTCAACAAAGGACTCTATCTCGACCATGGCAACAGTAAGCTCAGTGATACCTTTTCAACACAACTCTTAATTCACTCAAGGCTTCAACTCATCTTTTAACCAATAAAATAGTTCTTTCTCACTCAAGTAAGAGATCTAAAGCATCAACTCGTTGAACACCCGGACATACTCCCGAATAGTGTCTTATTGTGTAAGCTATCACAACTTTTCCCGAGCCACCTCCTTGGCATATTATATGCAAAATTACTTCTTCAACTCTCTTTGGAACTCCTCATAAGTTCCAGTAGTCGTGCCACCATATTTATCATCTGTGGACCTACGAAGCTACCACAAAAGAGCAACATCAGTAAAATAAATCGAAGTAGCGTTTACCTTAACGACATCATCCTCAATATCCATCACTCAAAATTATTACTTCATTTCCCACAAGAAGTTGTCCACTTCTCTAACGAACTTGGCACCCTTGAACTTCTCTGGTTTGGGAACAGTTATTGCTCATTGTTTCAGCCTCGAAGCCAACATCTCATTACTCAAAGAAACCTTGTAAATCGTGAGCTCCCCCTTAAGCTTCGTGATCTTTTCCATCAAGACTGACACCATAGCCTCAAGAGCATCATTCCTTTCATCTACTTACCCGTAGTGCAATTGAGTACCACCTGCATCTTTTCCACAATAGAATTAAGAGACTCCAACACAAAGTCCCTGAGTTGATTCCTTATTGAGCCCAACTCATCAATGTGTCCCTCAACCACCTTGAGTGTCTACCTCATGTCCCTCACAGGCTCCTCGAGATTGACCACTCGTTCTTTCAAAGTCAATAGCATGTCCCTCGATCGGCTTTCTTTCCTGGCCTTCCCACAAGTTTTTATTGGCTCATTCTAATCAGTAACTTCTTTCGTCATCTTAAATAGTGCCTTCACAACCTTAGCTATGATACTAACTGTCATGAGGCTAGACATTTCCTCTCGCAATCCGTGTGGCCTTAGACAATTCATTCACTTCAAATATGCCCAAGTTAGCCTAACTCTTGCAAAGTGAAAATTCTTGTAAAATTCCTCTAGGGCACCAAAATATAGTGAAAGCAATCTTAAAGATAAAAGAAGCTCGAAAGAGCAAAATAGCCACAGAAAAGTAAAGCACACAAGGTGTTCGAGTAAATACTCTCAATTTAGTATTCATTACTAAAGAATAGAATACAATAGATTCAATAGATGATTACAAATTAAGGGGAGGCTCTCTATTTATAATTAAGCTCCCCAAAAATTGACGGTATAGATTGAATTACATCGACGGATGAGATCAAAGTCTATCTACAATTAAGGGATTTACACAATCTCTAATATTACAAAATCAAATTTTATCAAATTAAAAATTTTCTAAGATTACTTTCCCAACTGAGGTAGCCCTAATTTCCCATAAGTACTTCGTTAAGCTACCAAGGCTTCAAGTAGATAGGCTTCGTCACTTGTTCTTCGAATCAGACCAGTTCAAGTGGATCGAATGAGCTCCATTTAATATGTAAACCTCCATGGGATGCTTTTTGTGCTTTGGTAATGCACTTTAAATCGTGGCCAGTGACATTGACCTCTAGTTAAATTGTTCTTGTTTTCTTCTTTTTACCCAAAAAAAATTCTTACATAAACGTAAGGAATTTTTTTATTATATTAAAATTAAATTTTTGAATAGATTAAATTTGATAAATATTAAATTATACTTTATATACATGTTGAGTTAAAATTTCTTAAGAAACAACAACTGAACTCATTTTTACCATTAATCTCACCATTATCAACCTAGGATTTGATGGATTTTTGTGTGAGAAAATGAAGCTCGGGAGAACAAACTTCAACAAGGTAAGAATAGTTTTATGCTAACTTTCCCCACAAGATATTTGAGTTTATTCGTTATGAGAAAGCTTGGAAAGAATTTTTATTAATATTTTGATATATTTTTTGTGTATGAAAAATGTTGAATTATGAGAATGAAGTTTCCAAGCTTAAATGATGGCGAAATCAAGATTATGTGTTGTAGAGCATCCAAAAAAGTAAGTACCCTTGGATAGTCTTACTTTTATTATGCTAAAATGTTTAGGAAAGTAAAGAATTTAAGTTATTAATATGAAAATAGTGTAATAAACATGAGATTTATTATATGAATAAACATGAAATGTGTTATTATTAGGTGAATGTGTTTAATATATCACTTGAATGACATAGTTAACAACATTTGCATTAAAATAGTTTTGGACAATAGCAGTAGTGTGACTTAAAAAATCACCAAAAATTGTTAAAATTGAATTAGAAGTTAAGCCACATATGGTTTGAAAGCTTATTGAGTATAGTTTTTATTGGAACTAACAGAACTTGCATCCAAATTAGACAATAGGAGATAAATCTGTTTAAGTGAGGGAAGGTTAAAATTGTTAGTAGCACCCCATGTTTTGACTTTGAAAATTTGTTGAAATTTGTATAAAATGAATGAAATGATGATCTTTATATGTTAGAAAATACTATTAAGTCTAATTTCTAATGAAACAAACAAAAAATTCATCCAAATTAAAAAATAAGAGAAAAATATTTTTGAGTGAAGAGAAGTCAGAGTTGTTTGGCAACAACTTTGTCCTGACTTTTAAAATTTGCTGGCATGTGTGTATGTCACGTGGCTAAAACTTCCATCTCTTGACCTAATGGCCTTATACGATTTCTTGATTTCAAATCTACCTAATTTAGCCTAACTCTCTCAAAAGTGAGAATTCTCGATAGAAATTCTCTAAGACACCGAAAATAAAGCGGAAGCAACTCAAAACGAAAAAGCAACAAAAGAACAGAAAATGCCACAAGAAAGCAACATACATAGGTCTTTGAGTAAATGCTCTCAAAGTATCTCTATTACTTTGAAATATTACAATTTAGTGATTAAAAATGAGGGAGAGGAACTCTATTTACAGTTGAGTTGCCCCAAAACCAACAGTACAGATTGAGTTACATCGACGATCAAGATTCGAACCTATCTAAAATTGATATTCTTAAGGGATTAACTCAATCCATTAAGATAAAAAAATCAAATCTTATCATATTAAATATCTTCTAATATGAGTTTCTCTATTTACCATGGTAGCCTTAAATTTCTTTAAGTGTTTCACTTGGTCACCAAGGCTTCAAGTAGATGGGTTTCTCCACATGTTCCACGGGTTGGGCCAGTTCAAGTAGGTTGAATGAGCTCTATTTCATCAATTGACCTCGATAGGACGCTCTTTACGCATTTTTCACGAGTTTTGATCCTTAGCCCGTGGCATTCTCCCCCACCCATTCTCACAATGCCTTCGTTGTGTCCTCAGAATGAGACTGGTTTGATTCGCATTGGAACTTTCTCGATACCTCGGCTGATTCCTGACTAGCCTCTCTGTCAAGTAGTCTCGTCCCTCGAAACATTTTCCTTAGCTTCCGTTGTCTCCTAAATCGAACCATTTCTCCTCTCTTTTGTACATCTCGTTCGCAAGAGCCTACCACTCTTACTTCCCCACATTGTGACTTGCCTCAATCAAGATCCCCTTGATTAGCTCAAATAGGCTTTGGTGTACCCACATTGAACATTTGGTTAACCTTGAGTTTTTTTTTTTGAAAACTCCGATTTGTAAGCCCCTCAGCTTATCCGCTTCAGAACTCTGAAAGGACCCCTGTGTCTTTGTCAAGTCAACAGTAAGTCAAAATGAAAAACATTAGATAAGTGTTTGAAAGTACCTCGCTTGTATCATTTACTCGATCTAATTGCCTAATTTGTATCACTACTTTACCCACATTCTGATGCACAACCCAACTCTCTCATAGGTAGTAGCCGCACTAATGACTCAACAGGCTTCACATAGGTTTGCCGCCCCTCTAGCATCTCCAATGGGGTCTTCGTAGCACTCCTTCAATTTACCAGAACATCCTCAGTTAGTTGGATTTCCGACAATACCTTGGTTCCTCCTTTCATGTCTCGACTCACCGACATAACACATACTTATTGTCAAGTATCCAAGATACACATACAATCGGAAAAAGGAATCAACAAAGCATTAATCCGATCAGAAAATTCAACTTAAGAACGAATTCATAATCATCTAAATGAATTACCTCAAAAACTTCATTATCTTTCCACTCACCGATTTTGTAGCACCACTCCTTATGCTACTCTCATAATTGGGACCTCTTTGGAATTAATCGTCTAGATTCTCTTAGTCTATTTGCTAACTGAGAGACCAAGTTTACCCATGGCTCTCTTCAATATAAACAAGTCATGCCCCCGTAACGACAAGAGCACTCCTCCTCCGGCCTATGATGTTGGTATCCACAAACATCAACCATTTCTGCTTGTGATTCCTCTTCGCTTTAGCAGAGTTAAGTGTCATTGATCCAAGCCTCAACACCTTTTCCTCGTCAGGCTCCGAATCATCTTCTTTAACGATCATGGATGGCATGGATCGTTGTGGCTAGTCCGACACTCTATATGGCCCACTACATAAGAAGCATTGTATTAGCTTCTTTGTTGGAAAAAAAATCAGTTTGAAAATGGTTTTCTTGCGCAACGAAAAATAAAAATTTTGAAAATCAAGTCGTTTTGTGATATTTACAGAAAATAACTCTTTACCGAAATCACACATTTATTAGTCTTGGCTTTCAACCAAATGCCCTTCTCTACTATTCTTGTACCACGAACTACTTCGAGTGTGAGCTCGAACGATTCAAATCAAATACAAAATCAGAAATAGTTTTCTTTACTTTTAGTGTAAAAACAATCTATCTCAATAGAAACCAACAGAATTGTTATTTCGGAAAATAGAATTAATACTTAGAGAATAAACTCTCACTATTTTCGGGTAGAATAATAATATCTCAAAAGTCTATATTTAGCCCTATATGTATCATTTATTTATAGGGATAAGAGGTAAAATCCTAATTGAATTGTAGATATCTATTTCAATAGAAAAATGAACTTCTAGTCTAACTAGGAGTAGGTGGGGTGACAACCTTAGTTAAACAAACTAGGGTTTGTCGTCTCTCTCTTTAAACATGAGCTGTTTTTGGGTCTCTTCATATCGAGTTCAATTACAAATACTTCATGAACTTTTAACTCAGTACTTTATAATTCAATACAACACGATATTTATTTTTATTTTTTTCCCAAAATAAACATCTTAAATTAATTTAAATAATTAATTTCTCTATTAAATAATTTTCTTAACCTAATTCTAATTACATTAAAATCATGACAACTTTACCGTAAAAGAATCTACGAGAAAATATATTGAATATTTCTACATTCAATGGATTCACCATGACCGATAAATTTATTTTCGTTTTAAACTTCATTTATTTGAAAACATAAATTCATTTTCAAGTCATTTTCATTTTAATTTAGAGAAAGTCATATTCATTTTCAAATGTTTCTCATTTCTCTAACTTTTCCATTTCTATCTATTTTTGTTCATTTGATTCAACATGCAATTCATTTCTAGTTTCAATGAGCTAGCGAAGGGACCAATTGGACTATACAATTAGGACTCAAATTATTTATAATTAAGTTCCAACTTTTTGTCTATTAATTATAAATTTATTTAATCACGAAGTCATTCCACTATAGTATCATGACTGAGCTCTCCCCAACGACATACCATTATGAAAATAACCCGATCAGTGCTCATCCAATGACCTTGTCATAAGTGTTTTACCCTCATAGGATATCATTAATCGCTCTGGGATAAATTCGTTCTCCCAACATGATCCTATTTTATCTCATGATAACCATTACAACTTTCTTCGTGAAAAGTCAATTACTATCAAATAGTAATCAAGTCATTCATCATAAAAATGAACAACCTGTAACCACGTTTACTTTTCATCACGCTTACTTTTCATCAACCCTGTAATGTCAGTGAGAGAATATCATTTACCCATATCTCGACTTATTAATTTTACTATTGTGAACGACGCTACTTTGAGAAAATAAAATGTATTTACCTCAAATCCAGATATTATATTAAATATAAAATTGGGAATCACCAACCAATTTTCTATAAGCACATTTTTGTACACCATCCATCCATGATTGATTGAGTAGAATAACATGAAATATCAAAATTTATATAAATATATAGCAACTTAACCTAAGAGCTGTTTACTAACCAATGGTTCAGCTATTAATTTCAGCTGACAACAGTTTCCAACAGCTTCCATATGTTGCACTTCGAAAAATAATTGCCCATCACTCTCTAAAAGTATTCATTCTAAATCATGGCATGTAATGATATCAGCTTTACAAAACAATTTGTATGATCATTCAAGGACATTTCCTCTAACAAGTCTTCCAAAAAAAAGTATAATCCAAGTTTAATTCTATAAACTATCATATCGCTAAAAGTTTGTATTAATGGAGTCATAATTGAAAGGGAACGGATATGGTAAGCAAACAAGCAATCCCAATATCAAAACTAAAACTCCAAGTGCAACATACTTGTTCTCAGGATCAGTGATTTCCTCCGACAGTGGTGCAATGGGCCCTCTTTGCAAGATGAATATGAGAACCACCCAGTAAAATGCCACGTCATTGAACAATGAAGACAGTCCTAGCAGTCCAATGGAGAGTGAAGTGAAGCGAGCTGAAGCCTGTTCAATTAAAAACTTGGTTAATTTTAACTCTTGGTTATTCCACAACATATTAATTTCGTAAAAAAGAACTTTTTAGGTCTTATGTTCTACCATAACCAAGAAAGGTTTCTCTTACTTGGATTCAGATGTGGATATTGAAAGAAATATATGTTTGATATAGATACGGGTATATCTAATTATTTTCACATATTTGAAGGGTTTTTAGAGGATCATCAACTTATGTCTATGTTTGAATAGTTATGTTGTTGCTTCGACTCTTTATTTTTCTTGAATTACATATATTTGACTCCCGTGTTTAACAACAGTTCAGACATTGGTCTTGAAAGATATGATCCTTAGTGATCTCTCCAAAAAAAGGAAAAAAAATTAAAATTTTGAATATAATCATATCGGACATATACCTATAACTAACATTCTACCCAAACCTGAGTAGCATAGACTATTTCATTTCTTTTAACTAGAAATGAAGTACCTTTCTTCCCCATATTGCAAAGGAGATCCGGCCCCCATCTAGCTCCCCTGCAGGAATGCTGTTGATGGCATTAATGAGTAGCCCAGCCCATGCCCAAATTACAAGTGGGTTGACCGATATAGGTGTGCCTTCCTTCAGTACATCACCTAGAAGCAGCTTTGCTGTAAAAGGAGAGAAAGCTCACAATCAGAATACATCAAATAATAACCTGATTGCTGAAAAGCATATAATGATAGGGAAGAGCATGACAGCAAATGCACTACAAGTTATGACTGCCACTGTAGTAGAACATCAGAAGACTGATCACTGTTTTAACATGTACATTCCTATGTTATTTGGATTTGAATATGAGTGTCAAATACAGGTATGTTCTAATTTTTATAAGTTTTTTTCATGTATTTGGAGTTGAATATGTGTCACGCATATCCGACATGGCTGCTTTAAGATAAATGAATGGTCTGAACAACAGAAGTTCTTTACCTACACCACCAGCAAGAAATGATTCATGAAACACAGAAGCATCAACAACAACTCCAATACCATCGCTAGGTGGCAAGATGAAACCTAGAAGGAATAGAACAAAACCCAAAGAAAAACCAGCTAAAGGTCCAGCTGCTGCAACCTTGAGAAGGTCTTCACGATTGGGTACGATATTTTTTATCCTTGTTATGGCACCAAAAGAGCCTATCTGCCATCAAACACAGTCCATTAGACTTGCCGCATTCATATTTATAAAATATTCATCCAATAGTTCAGAAAATGTAGGGAAAATGGTTGCAATTTATGAATTCATAAACAGACACCGTAGTCATAAGAAGCAAAGATATACTGGTGTCAGATAAAAAGAATGTTTGCCATACAGATTCCTACAAGATTGACTACATATGTGCTTCACTAAATAAATTAAAGAACTTAACTGCTTTGGGATCCAAATGTTAATGAAAAATTGGAAATGTCAAGTCTCTTATTCTACATTTTTCTTTAAGCATTCGTATCCAGTACTCGAGTCCGATATATGTTCGGACATGGACATGAGAATGTGACTCTCCAAAATAGGGGTGGGCCATTATAACGGCCTAGGGGTCCTTTTGGCCCCTAAAAATTTTGGAAAATTTTGATTTTTCCCTTAAAATTTTTAGAAAACTTTAATTAAGCTCTTAAAATTTTAGAAAAGTCTCATTAATCTCAAAATTTTTAAAAATTTTAATTAGACCCCCAATTCTTTTTAAAAAAAATATCTTATTAAACTCTTAAAATTTTTGAAAATGTTACTACGCCCCCCAAAGGTCAAAACTTAATCCCAGGATCAGCCACTGCTCCAAAGACCCTCCAAGATATATGGCAATGTTCTTATCTATGATTTCCACACTAGATTGCAGTAAAGATATAAGGTACCAACTAACAGGAACACAAAAGGGAAAGGAAAAGAGAAGTTTGTTCCGAAACAAAGGATTAATGAAAAGAATTATATATATCACCTGCCAACTTGGAACAAAGAAAGGAACACCAAGCTTAACTCCTGTGCTCTTTGCTACTAAGATGTGGCCCAATTCATGTACCCCCAGAAGAAGTGCAGTAAAAAAGGCTCCAGGTAGACCATTCGATAACAAGTTGAGGTTGTCAAATGTTGATCTGGACCATTAACAAAATCATTCGCAGTAAATCAATAAGACAAACTGAATGATCTGATGGAAAATTCTCCTAATTCTAAGAAAGGGGAAACAAAGAAAAAATCAGAATCAATCAACTTAAACTTCCAAGAACCAAGAGAAAAATAACGATGATAGAAACGAGTCCTTGCAAGAGAGAGAGAGAGGAATCTTTGTCAAGAAACCTAGGACAGATATTTTCCGAAAGGAATAAACTAAAGTGACAAGGCTAATGTATTATTTACCATCTTAAAATACTCAAACTGAATGATCGATCAAATAAGAATTTATGAGCTTGGTACAATTCTCAAAACATGATCCTCAGAAGGGAAAACAGCCTAAATAGTAGCATTTTTGTCTTGCTTATGATTTGGTTATGATGACAGGAATAAGCCACAGTTAATATTTTGATTAAGTTGTCAGAATGAAAGTGATAGAAAATCATACAATAAGTTGGACTGCAATGCAGGCACATTCCGAAGAAGTAAGGTAAACACTGTAACCAGACCAAAAGCCCCAGCTGCCAACCACTCAGGGACAGCTGCAAAAAGGATACTTTAGTCTTAATGGCAATGGCTTTGGTGTATGACATGGATGACATTAAACTTTTGAATAACGTAATAGCATAGCCAAGTACCAGTTGTCTCGGGTTGCAAAGTTGTTTTCGGGACAACAACTGCCACTGGTTTGTCATCTTCTGGATTGATAAGAAGGAAAAGCTTATATTCATCGTCAAATTTGTTCTGTATATTCATTTAGAAGAAATTAAATAAAGAATCAGCCATTAACCTCCACAATAGTACAATGGAACAAGCAGAGTAAACATACCTGCATCCTAGTAGATATCTTTTCATAACTTCTAGCAGCTTGTCCCCGAAGATTTCCTTTGAACAATACTCCACCCTATCAAATATCACGCAAAAAAAGAACATAAATAAGAAACAAAAATAAAATTGCTAACAGTTTTCTGCTATCTTATTCTCAAGGACAATATAACACCTATTGAAGGAGAAGTTCAATCTATAACCACGTAAATATTATTATCTCCATGGATATGTTATGAATTCAAGTTGCAGAGGCAATTTTAGTTGATTTCAGCCCCTTAAGAATCTTCTGATACATGTTTGAAAGAAAAGGAAAAAAAGGATCAAGGAAGCCTAGAACTATCAAAATAACTAACACACCTCATAAGGTTCCTGGCTCGTTACAAAGAACGTATCAAATGCAAATACTTGATCCTTAAGAATGTCAATGGTTTCCTTTGGAATCCTCATTGATTCATCCAGTTGTTGTGGCTGTTCAGGAAACAAGGGAAGATGTAAAAGAAACAGGAAAAGAAGATCTCTCTTGTAAATTCCAGCCTAGGAAGTGATACAGCATCATGATCACCTTCACACCTGGCAGAGGCGATCCACTAGTAACTTCAATAGCGTCATCCTCCTGTATCAAACACAATCCTGATGTGATAAAGGTTGAGCAAGCTATGATTAATGTTTTGCAGATTACAAAATGGCAGCTGAATGTGAATTCATGTACTAAAATACTTCAAATTGTAGGTATGGCAGGAGCTTGCTTGGACTCAAGGGTCAGTGTCGGATGCGTATGCCCAAATTTCTAAGTTTTCCATATATTTGAGGAGGTTCATACTCCCATACCAATATTCGAACATAATGCTAGTTATAGCTATAGCTAAACTACCATCTAGCTTTCAATTGGACAAAAACATTTCTATCAAAATAGAGAAACGGGATTAAAAATCACCAAAAGTTACGAATTCAAGGAGATGAACATGAAATCTAACAAAGTGGCCTGCAAAAAGCACAGTAGCACGATCTTGCATTGAGAACAAACCTGGCAACTTTGGACATGATGGATTATACAGACATGAGCAAGAAGAACACGAAAAAAAAATACACGAATGCAAGAACATTCAGATTTTATATAATATGAAATATTAGCATATTAAAATTTATATAAATATATACTACCTTAAAACACGAGACAAATACCATCTCTAATTGAGAACCAAGTAATGTAGGGGCTTGCCTATTGCCCTATTCTGTCACTATAAGGATACTACTACAGAATAGAAATTTAGTACCTGCACAGCACCTTGAGCTGTAGTTTCTGCATCATTATTGTTTATTTGTTGAACATTTATGGGCTGCAAATCAATCTGGGAATCTTTTTCCTCTACAGAATCAGTTGTTGCCGGCTTTTCTCCACTTTCATGCTTATCTTCCTCCTACAGACATTCAACATCGAACATCAAAGAACATTTCCCTTTTCATCTAAAAATAAACCATCTTGAGCTAACTGCTGGATCCAAAATTGCAAAAATACCACATGTTGAGTGCATTCACAAAGTAGCTCATAACTTCTTGATAGATTCATTAATGAAAAATGCAATAATTCCAAATTTGTATCAACATAGAAAAGAAAATAAAAAAAAGGAATTTTTTTTAGAAGTCCGAACTAATTGAGTAATAAAATAATTACCTCATCATTATTACTATCTGGTCCAGTTTCTGTTTCAGTCACTCTACAAAACATCTCTCTTTTCCTGAAAAATCTATAAGAGGAATAAAGAATTAGTTCATAAGCTTTCTTCTTTAGCAGAATATTTTTAAAAAAATAATGAGAAAAAAAACTACCTAGGGACGCGAGAAAACTTCAAGCTCCTTAAACGACACCGTTGCGACTTAGCAAAGCTCGAAGACGACAACAATGGCTGAAACCGAAGATCGCAGCAAGAGCTACATTGAGATAAGACACCAAAGTTCCCGCGGAAACTTGCTGCTAAATTCATTTTTTTATTTTTTCTAAAAGAAATGAAATCCAAATTCCTCAAAAGACGTAAATTTAATTCAATTGAAGATCAAATTTCCATTGGAAAAAAAATTCAATACTTTATGAAAATTTTGCTTCGCAGATTTTTAAAAGAGAGATTGGAGTTTTTTTTATGTTATTTTGGAGTCTTATCCGTTTTGCTGTTGCTCGTTGCATCGAAGGAGTTACTGCGAGAGAACGATATTTCTGGGAGATCCGATTATTGAAAGGCGAAACCTATTGCACCAGTTGTATTGAGACACGTGTGTAGTGAAATTGCGTGTACTATTTTGAGTGGTGCTGTTGTTGAGGAATCTCAATTTTGAGAGGCTACTTAGATATTTGATGAATATCTGAATAGTAGCTTACCTGCTTGGTAATGCTTGAAAACAAAACCTTAGTCACTCTAAATTTCTTTTTAGGATTTTTTACTTAAATAATATAAAATAATTAAATAAATACTTACAAATCTAGATAGAAGCTACAGTAAAAAAGGTGTCACCTGGTCAATCGACGGTACTAGACTAAAATATAATGATTTAAAATATTTAGGGATCTGATATGCAAACTTACCATTTTGATTGAAAAGCCAGATAGTTTAGGGCACCAAACTTCAAATAGGGTAAATTACTCCATAAACCCTTCTTATTTATTATTTCTTTTTGTTTCCCTTCAACACAAAAAAAAATAGAGAGGCCTCTTACCAATTAGCCCAAAATATTTTTTTACTAAAACGTATTTTTGTAAAAAAGCGAATTCCAGACTGAAATAAATTTTATTTATTTTTAAAAATAAATCTTTTGTTCAAATACTTTTTGTAAAATTATTTTTAAAAATTATTCAAACTAGAAAAATTTTTGAAAAAATATTTTCGATAAATAAATGAAATTTATTTTCAGTTTAAATCGATTTTTTTTTAAAATGCTTTTTAGTAAAAAAAAACTTTGTGAACTAATTGGTAATAGACCTCTTTATTTTTGGTATGGAAGGGAAATAAAAGAAAATAAATAAGAAGGGGTTATTAAGCAATTTACCCTTTTGAAGTTTAGTGCTGCCAAGCTGTCAAGTAGCACCCTTAAAGTTTTTCATCACATTTCAGTCTGATGCTGCCGATTGACCAGGCAGCACCCATAAAAAAATTTAAACCTAATGTGACCGATGGCGGAGGAGAGGGGTGTCGCCAATTGGTCAGGCGGCACTGATTTTTTACTGTAGCTCCTGCTTATATTCGTAAATATTATTGTCTTTATCCCATTTCAGTATTTATTTAATTATTTTATATTATTTTGATAAAAAAATCTATTTTTTTATTATCCAACTATGAATATCACATAATGATTACTCAATTATAAATATTTTTTTGTCATTCAATTATGAAAAGTTATAAAAGAGTCACCTAACTATTCAATTTTATCTTTTCTGGTCACCAGCGTAGGGATGGCAAAACTCGAATCGTACGATGAATTTCGAATCAATTCATTCTGAATTGAGCAAATTATTTCTTTTGAAAAGTGAATGCGGGGCGAGGCGAGGAGACTTTTTCTTTTGAAAGGTGGGTATAAAACGATTATGATAATTGCTTGTCCCACCCCGACCTACTTCACTATATAAAATTATCATTTTGTCTTTATATATATAAATTATTAAAAAGGTAAAAATGTAATAACATAATATATGAAAATCCATATATATATATATATATATATATTATGTTTAAATATTTTTTGAAGAATTATGTTTAAATATTTACTTGACTTTGAAAAGATTGAAAATATTAAAGATAAGTAGCAAAAATTAAATTGAAACAGGGCGGAGTGGGGATGGATGCATCTAACATCCATGGAGGTGGTAATGATTTTCAAAATTGCGCATCCATAATGGAGCGGGGTGAGTGATAAAGCAAAACATGCCAACTGAAGAGCAGTGGTGGATTTAGCAATATTCGCTTTCACCTAGCTCAACGCCATCCCTATATCAATAGGTTAACAGTGGTAGCTTTTAAAATTGACATAATAGCAACTTTAACCTCAACATTTATACATTGTGTCAATTTAGTCTTGATTTTAAAATATCTAACCCTCAACATTTTACGCATTGTGTAATTTGATCTTTTTTGCAATTTTGTTTTTTCTTTGTGACTCTTTCACCTAGAAAGCTTAAAAAACAAATTTATTAGCTAAAGATAAATTTGTTTGAAAATATACAAAATGGAAATACCCAAAATCCAAGATAGTAATTTTCATCTTTTCTCATTCTTTTAAAATTAACACTCAATGTCACAAAGAAAAACAAAATTGCAAAAAAAAAATTACGAACGTGTAAAAGTTTAGGGTTAATTTTTTTAGAATCGAGACTAAATTGACATAATTTATAAATGATGAGGGTTAAAGTTGCTATTATGTCAATTTTAAAAGTTGTCACCATTAGCTAATTGGTGATTAAAAAGACAAAATTGAATAGTTAAGTGATCATTTTGTAACTTTTCATAATTAGAACCAAAAATTTTACTAATAATCAAGTGATCATTTTGTAACATTTCATAGTTGACTAACAAAAAATATTAATAGTTGGCTATCTACTAGTGGAGATAGGATTGTATGAAATAGGGATAATATCACTTTCCTATAGTATAACGCCACATCAGCAATTTCATTCTGAATTTCAAGATATTGATTTGAATTTGATTTTTTTTAGGATGAAAATGCTGAAATTTAGGATCAAAATGTTAATGTGGCATTAAACTATTAGAAAAGGATACAGATGACGTGGTGTCCTTGTTTCATACAATCATTTCCCCCTATGAGAGTAGTTTACCCTAAAAAAAACTACCTCCCTCTAATTTTTGCACTCAAGAATCATGGTGAAATAAATAAATTAACCAACGATAACCATTTAATCTATCGACATGATAATTAATGGTGGACGAACTAGCAACTATTATACACGTGGTAGTTCATGTGGATCATTCTACTATTGACATGTTAAAAAATATTTAAGAGTTATAAAAAATTTAAAATATATTAAAATTTTATAATAAAAATAAAACCCAAAATTTTCTTGACAATTTTTAAAATTAAAAAAATAAAATAAAAAGCAGTTTTAAAAATAAGATATACAATATAAAATTATGAAAATTTAGAATAATTATATTTAAAACTTATAAAAATAAAAATATTTATAAAATTTTAAAATATATATAAAAATTGACAAATTAAAATCTAAAAGTATATACAATTCAATAAAATTATAGAAAATCCAAAAAATAAATCAACTGACAACTGGCTTCAATAGCCCAGATTGAACTAAAGATTAAAGTCGACGTTGTATATTTTCAAAGGTTTCATGTATCTACTAAATAGCAGAGACATGAACCCTAAAAGTACACAAGGCTAGATTTACCCTTTAGCTCAATCTCGATTGTTAAGGGTGACTTATCGATTGAATATTTTAATAATTTTTGAACTTTATAAACTGTTAAACTTATTTTGATTTTTGCAGAAAGAAATTTTGAAATTTCTTTTTGTTTTCATAGTCTTCATGGTTTTTTTTGAAAAATAATTTTTGAATTCTATAATTTTTTTAATAATTGTATAATTTTTGAAATTTTAAAATTTTATAATGTTGTGAAGATATATGATCTGATATGAATAAATCTCACTTGTATGTTTAGTTGTTAGAATTAAATATTTTTAATTTTTAATGCTATTGATAAATAGAATTTTAGGAGTTTCATTATAATCTATACAGTCATTAGTTAATAACAGAAATAATTTCAGTTAAATTCCTCTTAGTTGTCAATAAGGCAAGAAGATATTTGTTGTTATGCACAACCTCAACAACTATAACTAATTTATTGAAAAGTATTGAATCTATATTTGAATAGATGATTAAATCCATAAATCAAAACTTAGATTTTGTATTTGTCTAGATTGTCATTCTATTGATTTCTTAAATATTTATTTGTGATATTTCTTTTGATATTTTAGTTTTAATTTTTAATTTAAAATCCCATTGTTTATATTTTACTTTTTTTATAAAGAAATAATATTATCACAATTCTACGTGGATTTGACATCCTCCCTACTATATACAAAATTTATATTTTTATTAGTTTTAACACTCACTAGCTTTCAAAACATTAACTCTATTAAATAGTAAATGATATTTTTAGATAATAAATTTTAACAAAGTCAAATTTTATCTTTATTTTATTCTTAATTGAAGTTCAAAATTAAATTAAATTAATGGATCATTGTGAATCAATTTAATGTAGAAATTAAATATATTTTCTCGTGGATTATTTTACAATAATGTCGTCATGAATTTAATGAAATTAGAGCTAGGTTTATAAAATTATTTAATGGGAAAATTAATTTAATTAATTTAATTTAATAAAAATATCTATTTTGGGAAATAGAAAAAAATGTATTGGGTTGGATTAAATTATAAAGTATTGGGTTAAAAGTCCAAGAAGCATAAATAATTAGACCCGATACAGAAGAGACCCAAAACCTCTCTTCTTCTTATTTTTGATAAAACAAAACCTCTCTTTCTCCTAGTACAATTAGGGGATTTTTTTTCTATTAAATAGACATTAATTGCATTCTACTAATTCAACTAATGTTTCACTTCCTCTTCCTATAAGTAGATGGTATCGGTAATGCTAAACATACAACTTTGAGATATGTTATTCTGTTCGAAATAATGAGAATTTTTTTTAAGTATAAATACTATTTTCCAGAAATAACAATTCTATCGGTTTTTACAAGAGAGAGAGATTTAAAGAAAAATATTTTTGATTCTATGTTTGATTTAAAATTGTTCGAGCCCACACTCGAAGCAGTTCGTGGTACAAGAATAACGGAAAAGGTCGTTCGGTTAAAAGTCGAGAACATTAAGGATCCATCTGGCACAAAGTACATGTACTTTTCGAAAAAAGTTTATTGTTATAAATATCACAAATCGGCTCGGTTTTCAAATTTTATTTTTCTGTTGTGCAAGAAACTGTTTTCAAACCATGTTTTTTTTCCAACAACAAGGTCATTAGACAAGCACTTATTAAGTAGCTTTTATAATTGTATATAATAAGGGAGAGCTCAGTCATGATATTTTAGTGGAATGACTTTGTGACTAAATAAGTTTATAATTAATATGCGAAAAGTCGAAACTTAATTATAAATTATTTGAGTTCAAATTATATATGTTCAATCAATCCCTCCACTGGCTCAAAATAACCATAAACAAATTGCATGTAGAACCAATAAATGGAAATGAATAGAAAGAATGAAGTAAGAAAAATAAATCGCATGAATCACTATCCACAATAAATGTGTTTTCTTACTAAGTACAAAAATGACTTGAGAATTAATTTAAGGTTCTTCATATTATTATTTAATTAAATAATTAAAGTTTGAAAATGGAATTAAATAAATTAGTCATTATGGGATTTGTTGAATAAGAAAATTAAATATATTTTCTCATAGATTATATTACGGTAAAGTTATTATGATTTTAATGTAAGTAGAATTGGGTTGAGAAAATACTTAATTAAGAAATTAATTTAGTTAATTTAATTAATTAGATTAGTTGATTCAATAATATTTATTTTGGTAAATAAAAAATAAATATTGAGTTGGATTAAATTATAAAGTATTGAGTTAAAAGTCCAAGAAGCACATATAATTGGACTCAATACATAGAGATCAAACTTAGTCATTGTGTGAACAAAAGAGGCATCAACCCTAGTAAAATTATAGGGGGTATGTCACCCCTCATTCCTCTACTTCTAGTAAGAGTAGTATTTTCTATTTAATTAATATAAGTTATTAAGGACTTATTCAACCAAAACTTTTGTACATCTTCTTATAAATGAAGAGCATCAGGTTGACCATAAAGCATACTACGCAATGCATCGTTATTTTGTCAAAAAGTAGTGGAAATTTATTTACTACGAATAAATTTTATTTTACAGAAATTACTAGTTTTACCGGTTTATAAAGAAAACTTACATTCCTACTGAAAGTAAGTATATTGTTTCTTTTCTGTGATTTAGTTTGTGTTGCTGAAGCACACACTCAAAGCGATTCATGGTTCAAGGATAGCGAAAAGGTAGTTCAGTTGAAAGCCAGGATCGACTTAAGTCCGCCTTGCACAAAACACAAAATATAATTTTGGTTAGAATTTATTACTAAAAATATCACAAAATGGCTCAGGTTTAGAAAATTTTTTAAACTTCCGTTGTACCTATAATAACCATTTTCTTAACCAATTTTCCAACATTTTACTATCACATTTGACTTATAAACTCTTCAATAACATCTTTCCCGATGGTTTAATTTAAGGAATGCAATTTTAAGTCGAGTTTCTTTTACGTTAACGAGAATCAGATCGTTACATAATCCTTGTAGATCACTCATCTAAAGAAATTATCTTGTACTAGACCACTCTTATTACACTATAAAAAAGGCACCTTCATTTCATTCAATATAAGTTCATAATTCCAAAAGTTCACAAGTACATAATTTCAAATGTTTAGAAATTGAAGCTTAAACAGAAGATTTTAAAGGTTTGAAGCTTTCTAACCAAAATATTAAAAATATCAAAAAGTATTTAAAAACTGAAATAAATTTTAAAGAATGTTGTATCAATATTTAAGAACTTTCAATAACTTTCTACTCATCTTATTCGACCAACAAAAAAGAGGTAAATCTTACTTTTAAGATTAAGACTCCACTAAACTTAAAGTGGGTTATCCAAGATCAATTCTAGATGAACTTTGGGTCAACGCTTTATTAATGAGAATAATTAAATGATTTATTAAGATATCATAGCTCAAAATTTTCAAATAAAATTCTTCGTCTCAAATTTTAGGGCATTATTCAACTCGAAATTTGTGCGTATAAATTTTTGGCACACTTGATTAGACAATATTTTCATCTCTTTTCTTTAAAGACCAAGCTTAGAAGTTGCATTTACTCCTAAAAAGGCATCGTCAATGCAATCCATTCGACCTTATCATCAAGTGTTGGTATGCCTATTGATCCATATAGACTAGACAAATGACAAAAGCTCTTTTAGCATTATATGATCATACTTTTTTGGTGCTTATTTAAAATAAACTTTATGATGTTGCTTTACCAACTTAAGACTTAGAAGAAACTTTGCTTCTAAATCAATTCTCATGGATCTAGTATAGCCCATTGGTTATCATTTAAAGCACAAGATAGCTACTCAAGTGACAATTCCATTTTGGCATCTCTTCTAAAACTAGATTCTAAAGTGATGAATGTCACAAGAACTAGCATTACATTCTTGGAGAAACAAATAGAGATCGTAACAAAGATTGTGGAGAGTCTTGCAACAAGCCTAAAAAAGAAATATTATCGATTGCTTTCATGATGGGAAAGATTGTTGATTTCATTAACAATAGATTTACAAATGCGAAAAAACTCCACCACAATAACCTTCAAGAAAAGGCTGAGCATTCCAATGTATAAGCTATACAGTAGGGGTGAAGCCATAAATTGTGAGGTAGGGATAAATTAAATTAACAAATTTTAGAGGGCTAAAGTTAAAAATTTTGTATTAAAATGATTTAAATGGATATTTTTTACTTTTGAAAGAGACCAAAAAAATAAAAACTTTCCATTTGAAAAATAGGATAAAAGGGGATTAAATCGAATTATTAACATATTGGAGAGATTAAAGTTGCAATTACATTGTATAACCAAGGGGGCCAGGGCCCCTAACTACGCTCTTTCGGTTAAAGATTGTCAATCAAAATCAATATAGTTGTCATTATTGATTAGATTAAGGAGATCATTAAGTAAGCTATTAAGGATCAAGTTGATTGTGTAACCCAACCTTCATATGCACACGCCAACCATATTCTCACAAGACCAGTAGTCTTATAATGCTTTCAAGTTATTGACTTCTAAAATTCCAATAGTTAGATGGTAAAGGAAATCCACACTGGTATGTTTCTTATCTACTGGATATATAAATAATTCTGAAACTAATGAAAATCTTATGGTGAAGAAATTTGTTTGGAAGCTAAAAGGAAATGCCTTTAATTAGAACCTTAACCTTAAGTTTGGAAAAATTGATATCTAGGCACATCAGCAACACAATTTCGCAACAAATTTTATAGCACTTATCACATTGTTTGCATGATCAAGCTCAAAAGCTCACAGATATGAAATGACTAACCAACCATCGATTACATCCACCATTAGAGGAGTATAAGTTTGAAATTCAAGGAAAGATTGTTGGAGTATTTTACCCTTGACATTTGTATTCAAGGAATGAACTTGGGTCTACATTATATTTTTCAAGGCATCAAGCTTAAAACCTTTAAGGAGCTAACTACTTGTGTGCATGATATGGAGTTAAGTATGACAGCTTTTGGAAATCAAGATTTTCCAATCAAAGAGAGGTAAGAAGAAGCAAGAAACCTGCAAATGAGGCAAGACAATTCCCAACCAGGGAGAAAGCAAACAATCTATGACTGCGAGTTCCAAGCCTTTGAAGGTGTCTTCGAAGTCCAAGTAACCTCAAGAAGCAAAACCTTCAACTACCAAAGACAAAAGGACTTAAATAACTTTGAAACAATAAGCTAATTTTGTTTCCAGAAATGAAAGGCCTAAAAAAGCTAATAAAGTGGATGACTCTAACTACTTCAAGTATCATCATTTGATTAATCACCTTCCCAAGAAATGTTTTGTGTCAAACGATAAAATCTTGCAGCTATATAAGGATGGAAAGATTGAATTTGAAGAAGAAACAATGTGGTCAAACTTGGCATCAATTAAGGATGGCAAAAATATCCTAAACTGACGAGTTTCGACCTGACTTGATCCAATAGGATCAATTTTTTTTTTTTTGAAATTGGGTTCAAGGCAAATGTTATGACATAACTAGTAGGGTTTAGGTTTATGGAAAGCCAACCACACCCTATCCTAGGTACACAAATACTGTTCTATATGTAAAATATATGAAGATTTTAACTATTTTAACATTCTCTTCTATCTTATTGCCCCTTTTGTCCTTGTAAGTTTGTTTTTTTCTTTCTTTTCTTCCTAACATTTTATGTTTATAATTGTGCGCTTTTGTTACATATATATGGCATAATTAATTTACTTTTAATTTTAAATGTGTATTCTTTTTTCCCATTTTTATGTTGAAAGGAAACATGAGAAAATGGAAAATATATATTCATACATGTGTGTTGAACACTAATTGTTATTTTTGATAACTTAAATTGTATATATAGTAATTTAATAGAATTTTTTAGATATTATTTAAGTTAATCTTTACTTAGATAACTTTTTAATTGATAAGCAAATTGTAACACCCTATAATCGACCTAATCGCTAGATCCGGGTACTAGATGCTACAATAAACCAGATAACTTAAACAATACTCCTGTTTCGAATTTAAATTG
Organism: Gossypium raimondii; assembly: GCF_025698545.1. Taxonomy (NCBI): domain Eukaryota; kingdom Viridiplantae; phylum Streptophyta; class Magnoliopsida; order Malvales; family Malvaceae; genus Gossypium; species Gossypium raimondii. Next base: position 38,647,566 of record NC_068568.1, on the reverse strand, counting down.
CATACTTTAATAACTCAAAATTTTTTGGAGTCTAACTAATACAAATCTCGTTCACAACTGGTGTGTAATCCTTACGACCTTAATTACAACATTTAGTTACAATATTCGGAGTTATACTCGAATATAGAAATAATTGACTTAAACCGTGAGGCAAGGCCTTTATGGGTGCCCCTCTATATACGTAAACAGCTATAGCGCACCACCTATTCCGATTGACACCAGTTTCATCCCTCATGATGCCCATATCTTTACCTAATCCTACATTCAAGTAACATAAAGCATCTGGCTTAAAATCCTGCATTCATAAGTTCAAATGAACTTAGTGAGATATGCACAAGGCTTATATATTTATATTGGCATAGATTTGATGAAAATAAAGCATCTAGCTTAAAATCAAACTCCCTAGTTTTCGTAGAAGAAATTTTACAACTCAATTGGCAAGACTAGTGCCTTCACCACCTTGAGTCATTCATTAGCGAAAAGGATCCTTGATACTCATACTTAATATTTCGGATTAATGAAGTTTAGTGTTCATTTTTTATTACTGTTGAAGTGTAGGTCTTTGCCAAAACACTAACTCTATATAACATCCCCTTTTTCTATAAGACACTGATGCTTATAGTGTAACCTCTATGATACTCGCCTCTTCAGCCCCTTTCTCAAAGAGGTTTCATTAGGCTTGCAGCCCTCGCCTAAGTTAGATCATCGAGATTATTATCACTTTTCATGGTCTTGACGGACTCCCACTCGTCACTAACATTGGTGAACTCCACTAGACATTTAGCCTTGGGCTGGCATTTTCTTCCCTGAAGACTCCAGTAAGTTTTCCCAAACTCACGTCAGCTTGATGGCTAACCTACTTCTGCATCCCCCTAAAACATGTGGGATCCACACCTCCCTCTGTAGACTCAAACTGAACACAATATGTATACCTTCCTATCTGAGGACTCACTTCCTCTTTTTACTCTTGTTAGTTTGAGGCAATCTCTAATCCACTCTTATCATCACATTTGGTAGATTCTTCACTGGTATACTGATTTACGATCTTTCCCAGTATAACATCGTATTTACTATCCCTATGGACTATCTCGTGTTTACTGTCACGATGAAATTCATTGGTTTCCATAACCGAGCTATGGTCTTAGACCTTAAACCTCTAAGAGATGCCACTCCGAAGGACTTTACCGCCATCATGGTGTCACCTCATAAAGTCTGTTAATCGTCGTCGTGGTGTTGCTCTATGGAACCTAATAATCGTCATTACGATTTCATCCTAAAGGACCTATTTCGCATTTCACCTTGATGCTTGAACCCTAAAGTGTCCCTCTCGGTAAGGCCTGGCGCTTTGTACATCGACGTTTGCTCCCAGCAATCTCAGATGGTGGAATATTAACGGAATTCCACTTTCTTTTTCCTATTCCTCCGCCTATTCCTCCATTCGCCGTCTGAACATTGATGCTCGAACACCACAATGTCCCCTTCGGAAAGCCCGAAGCTTTGTGCATCACAGGTGGACTTAGCAACACTGTATGACGGTATCTAATGGAATCACCCCTTTTTCCCATTCCTAACTTCTTCTAACCCCTCGATATTCCCCACTGATATAATCATACAATACACACATTTGTCCAAACGCTAGAGCCTTCTTTATTATTCTTAATAGCTTAGTTTTGTCCAAATGTTAGAGCCTTCTTTGTCTTGGCAGCTAAACATAATAACCACTTATCAGTTATCTTGAAGGCATTCAAACCTTAAAAACCCAAAACTTGTCATTGTAGGAAGCATTTAAGAGTTCTTACCCTATCTCTTTCTTTAATCCATAAGTACAAAGAGGTAAGAAAACATACTAGTTCCCCAATTTCTCTACTATTAGACTTCAAATCACACAATTGTTGTGGCATGTAGAGCTACCTTTAGCTAAATACTCTCCGGTGCTACGGGAAGGAAAATGTGTGAGCAGAATTGAGAAATTATGTCTGCACACTTACACACACATATATACTCATTTGGCACGATCATCACCGTTCACCACATCCATTCATCCTTAATTAATTTGTCTCCAACTATGCAACCAATTAGTTCCGTTCTAACCAAACCAAAGTTAAGATCCAACTATTTAAAATTCAACCCTCAAATGTTCTGAAGTTCCCAACGGAGTCCAAAATCTTGCTAACCCTTCCAATTTAACCCTAATTTCCTTAAATTCTGGGTCAGTAATAATAGTCAAGTGTTACAACTCCCACTCCCTTAAAGTAAATTTCGTCATCAAAATTTCCTATTTTGCCTAAGTTTTAAGATGGTATCCAACTTAACTTCCCTTCTCTCTTAAATAATTTATTACATACCTAGAGGCGACACCTCCGCCATTCTTAACGAGTTTGGCATTAACCTATTATGAATTTTTCTAACAATTATAGAGTCATTTAGGGCTACTTCAAATCAATTATAATGTTTAACCTTTCTCCCTATATGACGGATAATCATTCCATAATTTTTCCACAGCTATTCTAGTGGATTTTTGGTTTGACATACACAATATTAGCAAACATTCCTGCTTCTGGTCACCAAAGGGCTTAAGAGAACCTTTCCCAGTAACAAACGAGTGTCCTGAACCATTTTTTGGAAATTTTTAAACTGAACTTCCCATGAACGTTTGGTGATTTAAAATTGCGACATATAAAGAAAGGGAACTTTTCTCCACTATATTTCATGTTTCCTCTTTCAAATCTTCTTGTTGTTTTAGTTATTCTTTAAAACCCTTAACTAACTTTCTTTCCCTCTTAAAGTTTCCTCATTCTAGCTTACCACTTTAAGCCATTACCCACCTTTCAAGTGACTCTTCCTCAATCCTTTTCGTCTTCTACAACTTACGACAACCTCATCATGTCTCAACTTAGGCCATCGTCAGGAGGAAGACGAAGGGATTACCATGATTGGAGCTGGAGGGGTCAGGGTGGCATTAGGCATTCTCTCGTGCGTGTGCGTGGGTCACCTAACCTCAAAGCTAGCACACCCATCGAATCGTCATTTTACAAAGGTACGGCTTCTTATAAGGATATGTTCAAACATTTGTCATTCAGAGGACTCAGACTACCCAACTTCGCCTACAATTTTGAAATTGTGGAAAGAGATTGCCAGTTAAGTGACTCCCTCAATGGGTTCATCCTCTCGCTATACCTATTAGAGGCATGCTTTCATCTCCTTTTACATTAATTTTTTTACAGGGTGTTAAATATTTATGGAGTTGTGCTCGGTTAGCTTAGTGATCTATCTTGAAAGACCCTGATAGCTTATTTCATTAAGTGTAGTAAACACTATGAGCCTTTATTCTTGGGCATGTTTCAACATTTTTACCAAATAGAGGTCATTACTCAAGGGATTTTAGTTAGGACAATCTACTTCCACACTCGTGAGGACCACAATTTTATCGTTTAAATTTCCTCCTTAATTTTCCACTCAAACCGTTATAAATTCATACGGGTGAAAAGAAAAATTGAGGGTAGCTTTGGCTTTCGTACAAGGTGGTTTATCCCTCATGAGTTTGTTTGTCTTCAATGGTAACCAATTGTCTCAGACCTTACCAGGTCACAGTATGACCACTTAAGGCTGGGGCGTCCTCTAAGGTTGGATAAACTCCTAACCGTAAGGAACATTCACCATTACTGTTTAGAAGAGCAAAGCTCTAATGGCTTTAAATCAATGGATTTAGCATTGGGAGCAGACCTCAAGGAATCAAGCTTGCTAAAGAAGCATGGCCTTATAGGGCTTCTGACAAGTTGGCCCAGTCATTATTGAGGAAAAGAATAAAGCATTCCATATCCCAAGGTGCTCCTCTTTCATACTTATCCCCTTCAATGCTTGAACTTGAGGGTGTCCATTCTCACCAAATCCATATTAATCCTACTATTGACTCTTATTTTTTTATTACAAGCTCCCACTCTCCCCTTATTTTTCTCTAACATCCTGCTCACATAGATGCGGGGGCATTTATGGAAAGTGTTCAAGAAGTTGCAGCGGTAGCTAATAACTGGGTGTAGGCGGTTAGTAGTCACCATAAGGCACAAGTTCTTTAACATTGGGAAAAGAGCGAAGCTAGTTTAGGTCACTAAAGACATGGAGAAGAACATTCAGTCTCAGAGAGGGAATCCCTTGTCTCTCCTCTAACTGCTTCCATCCTTCCCACTAGGTTGGGTACTTATGTATCCCCCTCTCCACACTCATCAATGTCTGAACTTGGGGTTCCAGTCGAGGTTACTATTGGTTCCACTTCACTCACTTTCTCGATCAACGCTATTGATTTTACCCTTTCTTCAAGCAAGGTACAAACCTTCTTCCTTTGAAGAAGACACATTGGTGAAGATCAATATCCCCTTTTCTCAACCCTGATTCATTAAAATAAGATAGGGTCTTGTCTCCAAAATTGAAGGGGTTCGCCTACCCCTATTCTTCTTCCGAGGGCATTCACAAGCCCACATTTGCTGAGCTGGAGAACTCTTGCTCAATAATAGTCACGGAGTGGAAACTTATGAGTTAGGCTATCCAATAGGTCTGTAATGAGGTTATGCTTAATCGGACAGAGTCTGAGCGAACCCTCCTTTTGAGAGAACAATCACTCACCCAACTTTGCCAATCTTATGATGCCCTTGTTCTTCAAAATCACGAATTTGCTCAATCTGTCTCTGTATGGAAAGCTAAATACCAAGCCTCGACGGATCGAGAAAAAGAGTTAGAGGAAAAGTTCCATCATCTGGAGGCCCTAGAGAGACATCACCTCACCAATAAGGAGCAAGTACAGAAAGATAACAACACATCTTTGGAAATATTTGTAGCAGATACCAACAAAGGTATTAAGGCACATTTTCCAGTTTTAAGATCCAGTTTGGTACTACTTATACAAGTGACTATGAGTCCCTTTGACCTACGCCACATGAACTTCAAATGCTTGCGGCCTCTTGTTAAGATCAACCTTGGCTTTGATGTCCTAAATCCTAAAGGGGTTATATGGAGAAAAATTCAAAAAAATGGAAGGAGTCCGGTGAACTCTTTTATGACCATGATCCAAACACATTCGACTTGGATTTCTCAAGTGGTACCGCTTTCTAGGATGAAACCTCTAACGATACATCCACCTCTTCAACTCGAAGGGAGGCCAATGCTGAGATGGAAGAAAACACAAGGGAAACGGCTGGTCTGCCAATTGAGGATTTTACTTAATTTTTTCTTGTACTTAGACTAATCCTTCTGAAATAATAGTAACTCCCATCTTTTCCTTACTATCCGGTATTACACTTGTCACAAACCTGACTATAATTCGCCAATCCTGTACTTATTCACGTCACAGTTACTTTCCCATAACAACTCTCGAGGGACTAAGCCAAATCTACTGTAACACGTATATAATGGTTATTCCTTAACTTTCCATTTCCATAGGATTGGCTAAATCGGAGCTTTGTTACCAATTAATTCGTAACACTCTATAGTCGACCTAATCGCTAGAACTGGGTAGTAGATGCTACACTAAACCAAATAACTTAAACGGTACTTTCATTTCGGATTTATATTACATACTTTAATAACTCAAAATTTTTAGGAGTCTAACTAATATAAATCTCATTCACAACTGGTGTGTAACCCTTACACATTTAATTATAATATTTGGATTTATACTCGAATATGAACATAATCGACTTAAACCCTGAGGCAAGGCCTTTATGGGTTCCCCTCTATATATGAGAATAGCTATAGCGTGCCAACTGTTCCGGTTGACATCGGCTTGGTCCTTCATGATGCCCATATCTTTACCTAATCTTGCATTCAAGTAATCATTCCATAAGTTTAAATGAACTTAGTGAGATCTGCACAAGACTTATATAGTTATATTGACATAGATTTGGTGAAAACAAATCATCTAGCTTAAAATCAAACTCCTTAGTTTTCGTAGAAGAAATTTGTCAACTCAGTTGGCAAGACCAGTGCCTTCACCACCTTGAGCCATTCATTAGCAGACAGGATCTTTGATACTCATACTTAATATCCCAGATTAATGAAGCTCAGCATTCTTTTTCGATTACTATTAAAGTGCAGGTCTTTTTCAAAACCCCATCTTTATATAACACCCCCTTCTCCCCCGAGACACTGATGCTTATAGTGTAACCTCTAAGGTAGTCGCCCTTTCAACCTCTTTCTTAAGGGGGTTTCATTGGGCCTGCTGCCCCCACCTAGGATAGCCATCGAGATTATTATCACTTTTCATGGTCCTGACAAATTCCCTCCCATCACTAGCTTTGACAAACTCCACTAGACATTTAGCCTTAGGCTGACACTTTCTTCCCTTAAAACTCCAATACATTTTCCCAAACTCACATCTACTTGATGGCTGACCTACTGTCTAGCCCAATTCCGCATCCCCCACAAAAATATGGGATCTGCACCTCCCTCGGCGACCTCAAACTGAACACAATACATATACCTTCCTATTTAATGAGTCAATTCCTCTTTTTACCCTTATTAGTTTAAAGCATTCTTTGGTCCACTCTTATCATCACCTTTGGTAGATTCTTCACTGGTATATTGATCTGTGGTTTTTCCTAGTATAATCCAGTGTTTATTGTCCCAATAGACTACCCCGTGTTTATTGTCCTGGCAGAATATCCCGTGCTTATTGTGTGGTTAGACTTTATTGGTTTCCATAGTCGAGCTATGATCTTACACCTTAAACCTTTAAGAGGTGTTGCCTTGAAGGACCTTATCGTCGTCATGGTGTCGCCCCATAGAGCCTACTGACTGCCATCACGGTGTTACTCTATGTAACCTAGTAAACGTCATTACAGTGTCGTCCCAAAGGACCTGTTTCACATTTCACCTTGATGCTTGAACACTGAAGTGTCCTCTGGCAAGGTCTAGAGCTTTGCACATCGCAATTTACTCACAGTAATCCTAGATGGTGAAATCTTAACAAAATTCCACTTTCATTTTTCCCTTCCTCTGTTGATTCCTCCATTCATCATCCTAACTTTGATGCTCGAACACCACAATGTCCCATCCGCAAGGCCCGAAGCTTCACACATCAAGGGTGCACTTAACAACACCGTATGACGGTATCTAACAGAATCACCCTTTTTCTCATTTCTAACTTCTTTTAACCCATTGATATTCCCTAGCCATATAATCATACAATACATGCATTTCATTTAAAATATGATGCATACATCAACTACTTGGGTGGATACCCATTCATCAATCAAATTTTATACAAGCTTATCATTTATCATCACAACACTTATCACAGAGTTAAACCAGCTACTGAGCATTTCAGATATGGAGTGCAGAAACTCACATTGCTTAATTATTCTTAACAGCTTAGTTTTTTTCCAAACGCTAGAGCCTCATTTGTCCTGGAAACTAAACATAATAACCATTTATCAGTTATCTTGAAGGCATTCAAACCTTAAAAACCCAAAATTTTTCATTCTAGGAAGCATTTAAGAGTTCTTACCCTATTTTTTTATTTAATCCATAAGTATAGAGAGGTAAGAAAACTTACTAGTTCCCTAATTTCTCTAATACTAAACTTCAATTCACACGACTATTGTGGCATGTAGAGTTGCCTTTAGCTAAATCCTCCCATTCTTCAAAACAACTGAAGAATGTGGTGTTACGAGAAGAAAATGTGTGAGCAGAATTGAGAAGTTCTATCTCCACACTCACACACATCTATATATACTCCTTTGGCACAATTCTCACCGTTTGCCACATCCATTCATCCTTAATCCTTTGGTCTCCCACTATGGAACCAGTTAGTTCCACTCAAACCGAACCAAAATTGAGATCCAACTATTCAAAATTCAGCCCTCAAATGTTCTGAAGTTCCCAATGGAGTTTAGAATTTTGCTAACCCTTCCAATTTAACCCTAACTTCCTTAAATTTTGAGTCAGTAGTAATAATCGTGTGTCATACAACTTAAGTTTGATATTTTACTTGTTTAAAATAAAAAAATAAGTTTAATATTTGATGTCGGGTTGGGTTTAGTTGGGATTAGATATATCATTTATTTTAAGGTTAGGTTTGGGGTGAATCATGTTATATTAATGGTTGGGCTGGGATCGGAGTAAGTTTTAACTAGATCGGGTCGGGGTGGAAAAAAAAACTACCCATTCCTATCTCTAGCATCAATCAGTATCCTTAATCCAACATGTTGAACTTTAGGGTTTTTTTATCCTATCATTTTTGCCCCAAACACAAGTACAACAATAATACTTTAAGGGGACTAGGACAATCATTTACTTCAAAAAGATTATTAAAATGACAATGGTTAAACATTAGTCACACAATGAAGGAACCAAAAGAATTATCCTTCAAAACCTATCAAAGTCCCAATAATAGGCAAGGTAGTCATGTATATAGCTAATATTGCAAATCTCAAAATGCCTTGAAAGAGCATAATGTCAACTAAATGTGTAAAGCCAAGATAGTTGATAACACTAAATGAATACATGGTAGTTCAATTTAGAGATAAAGATTTAGTTCCTAGAACTGGTTACCATGTTGATGATAGTGATGAATTTGATAATAAAGATAATGTGGAAAGAAGTGCACTTAAATCTATTGATTAGCACTCCAAAAATCAAAATTCTTTTATCAAGATTAGTTATTAGGATACACTCTTTACAAATAAGTCATTGCTTGTTTTAGGATATGCTTAGGAACAAAAAAATAATTGGATCTTGGTTGACAATGTTTTAACGATCAACATACTTCTTTTGAAGATAATGAAGGAATTGGAAATCTCTCTAGATGAATTAATGTAAAGGTGTTTGATAATCCAAGGGAACAATGGGCTATAGATAAATTGAGACATCAACTTTTCATCGGAGATATGAGCTCAAACCCGTTTTTCATATAATACTCGGATAGCATACAATATGATACTAAAACTACGATAGATTCATCAAAATGGTGTAAGTTCTTCTACTCTTCATTAGTACTTCACATATTGTAAAAACAACCAAGTGAAAACTATTTTTACAGATGCCAAACCATTTACTACAACAAAGCTCATTTTTCTAATGCTAATTTTATCTCAAAAGTACTATTGCAGAAGAGATGATGGACAAAATGGTCAAAGACTCAAAGCAAAAAAGGGATAAAAAAAAGTATAGTTCTCTCTCCCATTGAAGATGGTGAGACAGCACAAGTTTTGAAGACTCTAACTCTTCTTTTCACTAACTTGGAAGAATTGAAAGTTCTTAAACCACTTTTAAAAGTATATGTTAGGCCAATTGGAGCTCCTTGTGAACATAAAAGTATTCCCTCTCATCGAGAAGATGGTTTTGGTCCTAATGCATATAAACCAAGGTGGTCGATTTCGAGTTAGCTCCTGTTGACCCAGTCGGTGTGCACTATTCCACTGCTAAAGTGAAACAAGCAACACCATTTTTTGAGCCAGTGAAAACTTTGGTCTATACCAGTACTCGTTTCAAGCAATTCTAATCACACCAGCTAGAACATGGTGCATCGCGCAATGGATGAATAATATTAAAAAATATATAAATTTTTAACTATTTACTATTATGATAAATACTTAATTAGAATGTACTAACTAATAAAAAAAGACTTTTAAACTTTAAAGTTTTTTTCAGGACATACTTTCACCTTTAAAATATAAAAATTAAAATATAATATAAAAAACTCATTCACCCGATTATCAAAGAAAAATCCCCACTAACCCTTCACTTGAATGATATATTTTTATTTGTGGATTTGATTGATGAGTATTTTAAATGATTCATGGCTATTTTATATCTGAAATTTATTTAATATCATTTATTTGATATCTATAAATATTTTTATATACATATATTAAATATATATTTTAAAAAATCAATAAATTTGAAATGATACACTAAAACAAACCAGTATCGTTACGTACCACTTCCAATACAAAAATGGTGCGTCCATCGATGCAATACTGACTAATATAGACTCTTCGCTAATGATAGATATAAGCAACAATATATTTTGAAGGAATCGAAGATCAAAGATAAGATGTTGAATACTAAAATAGCTCTCTCTAAAATCTCAAAAGTATCAAAAAAAAATCAAAGAACTCAAAGAAAATTTGGAGAACGATGCATTAATCTAGAAAAGCTTTCAAAAGTCATCATTTGATATTTTTCAACCAGACATGTTTTTTTTAAGAACAAGTCTCCCCGACATATGAAGCAAATCTTATTAGTCTAATATCAAATCTAGATAACTTTTGAAAAAAAAGAATAAAAGAATTTATTCAAAATTATAACTCATTTTAAATAAAATTGTTTATTTGTCTCAATTTTAAATTATTATTCAACACAAAATTTGTATGTGAAATAGTTATTGTCAAAACCATTATTTTATGAAAAAGGGATCGACTTAAATTAAAAAAACGAAAATGGAGTCGCCACCAATCCTTTTTTATTTAGGTGTGATCGGATTACCTCATAATTAAATCATTTTAATAAAAATTTAAACTTACTAAAGCAATAATTTTTGGTCTTATAAAATCCAGAAAACGGGTTCAGAAGTCGGTTACGCACGAGGAATATTTAGCGCCCTCGACACGCCCAAAATTGGTACCTTGTTGATTAATTAGTGTCTTAATATCAAAAATGTGCAAAGATTTTAAAATACGATCCTTGTATTAAAAAACTTGTATAAATCAAATTACATGTTAAGACTCTCTCATTTCAGAGAGAGAAAATGTCACACCCAATAGGTTAAGGCATGATATTTCACATCCTTAAAAATGGGCTTGTCCTTTAAAAAACTCATGCAATGAAATTTAAAATTATATTCAATTGTTTAAGTCAGATGAAGAAATCGAAGCCCAATACGTTAGGGCACAATTTCTCAAAATCCCAAACATTGAATATTGCCTTTATTATTTTTTAGAAAAATCCTCATCTCGAGAAAACAACATGTCATATCCAATGCGTTAGGACACAACGTATCGAATTCCCGAGAATGAGTTTTTTTATTTATGTGTTTTGATTAAAGAACATTCTCGATTATTTAGATTCAACGAGGAAAATTGGAACCTAATACGTTAGGGCTCAATCCTCTCGAAGATCTCAAATACCGAGTATTGCGTTATTTTGAAAACTTTTTGAATAAAACGATTTTAATGCTTTAATAAAATGTAATCTTTTTGACAAATAAAACGCAATGGAATGACGATGTATAACGCGAAATGATAATTCGTAAACTAAAATGTATGCTAATGAGCGACAAAGAATCAATAAATACGAACAAGCAATACAATACGCATAATAGCAATAATCTCACATCATATATTATATAAATCCTAACATTAACATTCAAAGGCTTAATGAATTAAAAGTCAATTTTAAAAGAAATACCAAGCAAATTAACATAAATAAAATGAAGTAAAAAATGAGTAACATGAAAGAAAGGAGATTATAATCAATAAATTATATATTAAAATAAATTTAAAATAAATAATATATACAAATATGAAAGTTTGAAATAAATTAAAATAGAGTTAAAAATAAGTACTACATAAAATAATAGTATCTAAATAAATTTTAAAATAAATATTATACAAGAAGAAAATCAAAATACATAAAATAATATACATATATTAATTTAAATAAGTAATACATATGGAATAAAAACTTCATATAAATAATAATATATAAATATATATATATAAAAATAGGTAAATAAAAAATAACCAAATATAATAATATCAATAATAAGAGTAATAATAAATGATAATAATTAATTAATTAATGGCAAAAAATAACAAACAGGACTAAATTGAAACTAAAACAGAAGTTTAGGGGAAAATTTGAAATAAATAAAAGGGGAAGGACCATTCTGAACACGCGAATAACAAGGAGGGACTGAAAGGGTAATTTCCCCTACCCCAAAACGACGTCGTTCGAATATGGACCTAATTGCAATCGAAACAAATCATGGGGCACAAATTAAAAATAAAAAAAACTTAATTGAAATAATAAAAATGTGGAAGGACCTAATGCGCAAATAGACCATTGAGACAAAACGCGAGGATCCTTCCTTTGGGTCGGGTCATCGCGCGGATCTCGGCCCTATACGACGCCGTTTTGAGGCCACTGAAATAGGCCCTAAACGACATCGTTTCATACTTGTTATAAAATCAACATTTTTTTTAAAACATTTATTTTCTGCCATTTTTTACAAAAAAACAAAAACAAATCAACCCTAGCTTTCTCTACTACGGTTTCTAATTTTTTCTTTAGCCACCGCCGTATTGAAAATTGGCTGCTTTAGGGCTAATCAATTCCCCGCCCGAGCCCCAATCGCGACAGAGTGGGCAGGGATTCGACACCACCAGGTAAGTTCTCTCCCTCTAAATCTTTTTCTTATAAATAAACAACAGAAAGAAAAGCAACCAAAAAAATCTCAAAGCACCTTTTCTTTGTAACTTTTTGATTTCCTTTTTTTTGTAATATTTTTTTATTATTGATTGTGCCCATAACCCCCTAAATAATACAAAAATGGGGTTTTTATATCCCTGAAATACAATAATTTTTCTCTATTTTCTTCTATTTTTTTCTGTTATCCTCGTTTCTTTTGCTCATTTTCTGTTATTTTTGCATTTTTCCATAGGTACGAAGGTTGTTGTGTTGACGTGGCAACGCGCGTGGGATGGGTGATGCGTGTGGCTGCTGTGCGAGGGAGGCGTGCAGCGGCTGAAGCTGTTTCAGAAACCCTAGGGGTTTCTGGAATATTCAATGTGGGCTATTGAATTTTTTGGGCCTATTGTAACTAAGTTGGGTTAGGCTAGAATCGGGCTAGTGTATTGGGCTGGAAAATTTGCAATTGGACTTTATATTTGGACTGAATTAGGTTTGGGTTTATTTCTATTGTAAATGGACTGGACGTTTATTATTTTTATTTTTTTATTCATTAATTGGGCCCTTGGAAAAATTGGGTATTACAGCTGCCTCTCTTTACTCATTATCGTGTAATGAGAATGGAGCAAAGACATTAAAAATAGCCAATTTTGTCTGTTCATGCTGGATCTTGGTGTTGCTATTCTTCAAGCAGCCTCATTCCAGCCCACTGCGTCTTGTTGCTTCGATCCACTCTACTGCAACCTCAGATACGACTTTCAATCTACTCTACCGCGACTTCAAAGGGGATGAGATTTGTGGTTTTAGTCTGCTCCACTGCAACTTCAAGGAGATAAGACTTGTTATGGTTGATTTAATCCGACCTACTGCAACTTCAAAGGTATAGGATTCATCGTTTTAATCAGCTCCACTGCAACTTTAGGGAGATAGGATTAGTAGCTTCAATCTGCTCCACTGCAACTTCAAGAAGATAAGACTATTGGCTTTAATCTTCTCCACTGCAACTTCAGGGAGATAAGATTTGCCATCTTCAGTCTACTCCACTGCAACCTCAAGGAGATAAGACTTGTTATAGTAGATTTAATCTGACCTACTGTAACTTCAGAGGTATAGGATTCATCGTTTTAATCCACTCCACTGCAACTTCAGGGAGATAAGATTGGTATCATTAGTTTGCTCCACTGTAACTTCAGGGAGATAAGATTTGTAACTTTAATTCGCTCCATTGCAACTTCAAGGAGATAAGATTATTGGCTTTAATCTGCTCCACTGCAACTTCAGGGAGATAAGATTCGCCATCTTCAGTCTGCCCTACTGCAACTTCAGGGGGATAAGACTATTGGCTTTAATCTTCTTCACTGTAACTTCAAGGAGACAAGATTTGTAACTTTAATTCGCTCCACTGCAACTTTAGGGAGATAGGATTATTGGATTTAATCTGCTACACTGCAACTTTAGGGAGATAAGATTCGCCATCTTCAGTCTACCCCACTGTAATTTCAGAGGGATAAGACTTGCTTTCTTCAGTCTGCTCTACTGCAACTTCAGGGAGATAAGACTTGTAACTTTAATTCGTTCCATTGCAACTTTAGGGAGATAGGATTATTGGCTTTAATTTACTCCACTGTAACTTTAGGGAGATAAGATTTTCCATCTTCTTCAATCCACTCCACTACAACTTCAGTGGTATAGGATTTCTGGTTTCACCGATCTGTTCTCTGGGGAACATGACCTGTAGAATCCATTTCATGGGCCTATTTATGCCTAGTGATTAGGATGTTATAATCGGACTAAATCAAAATCTCCTAACTAGATGTGTATGCATGAATACAAAATGTAATGAAAATGATCCCTTAATGTCTGAGTTATTATTGCTCATTGTTCATTAAGGCTCTATCACTAACACGTCAAAACGCCATCTTGTTCGGCGGGTATTTCCACAGAAACACTCATATTTTACTTAATCGGATTGCCCCCACTGCAATCTTTAAGGTTCAATCCACTGTACTTTTGGGACATAAAATTCGAACCATTTTACTCCCATTGTAATTTAGGAGTATTTCTCAATCCTCTCCTACTGCGATTCAAGGATAAATGATATGAATCTCTTTGGCCTTACACCATTCCCAATGTGTCATATCAAATGTTTATACACAATTGTAGAACTTTCTTCTTCAAGAAAACTTCTTCTTATCACTTGGTGATCATTGCTTGTTTGCTCATTGAAACTTTATCACCAACACGATATCTTGTCATTTTGTTCAATCAATGCTTTTGACAACAAAATCCAAAGAGATAATCTTAATTTAGACTTTTCCTTCTCAGATATTTCAACCTTTAAACTTGGTGAATTTTAAACAATAGTCATGTTTCAGGTTCCTGCATTATTTAGAAACTTTTAGAGCAATATGCAAAACTTCCTTTGTGAAAGTATTATTAGTCCATTAATCATTATTCCAATGCAACATGCTTGCAAAAGATCATAAAAATGGATAAAAATAGAATTGATTTGGGAGCATGGCTCGAAATGAATAAATTATCAAGGATAGTAAAAATAAAAGAGGAATTGATTAGGAACACGTATCTTGAAAAAGAATGAAGTAGTCCAAAAATAAAAAATTTAATATAAATAGTATGAAGACTAGGTGTCCCAGATATCGTAGCTTGAACTTTTCTGTACAAACTTTTTGAAGATCATTCTGAGTTTGACATGTGTTTAGGAGATCTAGGGTACTTTGTCGATGCCCCAAGATGTCACCTATCCTTTCCTGTTAATTCAGGTATAGCAAGATCACTGTATGCCTCCTTTTGATCAATATTTGAGCTGCCCTTTTCGGGTTTTCAAGTCAAATCCCCTTTGGTCTCAAGGTGCCCTTTGCGGGTTTTCACCTTGGCCTCTCCATTTTTTATGACTCAAAGTGCCTTTTACGTGTTTTTTAGGGACTCAAGACACCCTTTGCGGGTTTTCACCTTGGTCCATTCTCCTTCTTTAGGTGAAGTATTTCTTGACTGAATCTGAGTTTACAAGATTAGGCAAGTTTTTCCCATCCATCTCGGTCAGAATCAATGCTCCTCCAAAAAAGGTCTTCTTTACAACGTAAGGTCCTTCCCAATTTGGCATCCATTTCCCTCTAAAATCCTTTTGTAGGGGAATGATCTTTTTCCACACCAGGTCCCTCTCGTAGAATTCTCTGGGACGAACCTTTTTGTTGTAGGCTTGCATCATCTGCTTTTGATACATTTGACTGTAGTGAATAGCTTTTAGCTTTTTTTCTTCAATTAAGTTCAACTGATCATATCGAGATTGGATCCATTCGGTCTTATCCAACTTTAATTCAGCTAATACCTAGAGGGAAGAGATTTCAACTTCAATGGGTAAAATTGCCTCCATCCCATAAACAAAAAAAAGGTGTTGCCCTGGTAGAAGTCCTGATAGATGTTGGATAGGCAATGAGAGCAAATGGTAATTTCTCATGCCAATCTTTGTAAGTTTCAGTCATTTTCCCCACAATTTTCTTGACATTTTTATTGGTTGCCTCCATTGCGCCATTTATTTTTTGGGCAATACGGTGATGAATTATGGTGCCTGATCTTGAAATGACTGCAGACCTCCGCCATTATGCTATTTTTCAAATCCAACCCATTATCAGATATAACGCTCTCTGGCATTCCATACGGGCATATGATCTCTTTTTTCAAAAATTTACTAACTGCTGACTTGGTGACATTGGCGTATGAAGCAACCTCTACCCATTTGGTGAAGTAATTAATAATCTAAAAAATGAAGCGATGCCCATTAGAAGTCTTCGATGATATTGGCTTGATGACATCCATGCCCCACTTCGCTCAAAATTTGAGCCGTCCTTTTCGGGTTTTCAACTCAAATCCCTTTGGTCTCAAAGCGCCCTTTGCGGGTTTTCGCCTTGGCCTTTCTTTTTTTTCCTTTTCTTTTTCCTTCTCTCATCTTTTCTTTTTTCATCATTTTCATTTTCATCATTTTTTTAAATATTTTTTTATTTTTTTGAATTACTTTTTGATTGGATCAGAACTCATAGGATTAGACAAGTCTTTGTTATCTCTTTCGATTAGAATCAATGCTTTTTCAGATAAAGTCTTCCACACAAGATCCTTCCTATCCACTTTCATTTTGTATGTGAAGGATATTCTTTGGTATCAGGTTTCTCTCATTGAGCTTTCTCGGGTGAAATTGTTTTTTGGTACGTTTGACTATGACGGAAAACTTTGGATCTTCCTCTTCAATCGGGATAAAATCTAACAAAAACTCGAAGAGATGGAAACTCAACTTCAATGGGTTAAACTGTGATAAGCAAAAAAGAAAGGCGTTGCCCCGGTGGAGGTTTTTTCCATTGTATCGTTCATGATATTAATCTTGAATATACTGCAAATTTATGATATCATGCTATTGTTCAAAATTAATACATTGTCAGATTACAATGTCAGTGCTTTACCCAGGCATATCCTGGTATGACCACGTAAAGACATCTTTGAACTCTTGAAGTAACTCAACAAGGTCTTACTTCGTTTTTTCGGTTATGCATGTTCTAATTTTTACCATTTTTCCCTCCTCCAAGGTCACAATCTCCATTGTCTCCTCATGATGTAAAATTTTTGCTTTACCATTCTCAGCAAGTCACGAGATTGGCTACAATCTATGTCATCTTCAAAGTCATGAGATCCCTCTAAACACATGTCTTACTCAAAAGAAGATTCTGAGTCTGTAGCAGCGTCACTCATGTCATTGATATCTAGGGACCTATTGTAGGTACAAAAGAATATACAAAGAATGTATGAATTTATGAATAATTATTTGTATAGTATGATTATGAATGAAAGAATGATTTGGAAGAAAATCCAAAAGAATAAAAGAAACAAAAATAATTATTCGTAAAGAATGAAAGAATATTGGCTCCAAAATGGTCGCAAAGATGTATTTCATTAAAATAATGACGTTCAAACATGAGTCTATTTCACAAAGGAATTCTTATTGCCTCTAGGCTGAAAGCAACAAGTGTATTCTGAATATTACTCTGAGTAAGCTCTAAATACTATACGGATTTCTTCTACAATCCAATTATTTAGAACACTTCCAGTTTTATAAGGACGGATATCTAACAAGGTCCCTTCTTCAGTTGTTTTTTCGTATATGGCATTGATGTGAACATTTCCCAACATTGTGCATATGCTTCTCTCTTTTTTAATTTCTTCACAGAACTCCATCTCGTTATTGTCCATAATGCCCTGAACCAAGGCCCTAAATTCTACACACTCTTAGATCTCGTGCCCCTCCCTATGATGGAATTCACAGTAGTTTTTTCATCTTTTCACAATTTCCTTCTGAATCCAAAATGATTAACCCTCTTCTTGTCATCTCCTTCCAAATCCATCTTAAAGGGTTTTTTACTTCTACAATATCTGCCTTGATTCTTCTCCCCATATTTTCACTCATCATGTTTACCCCATTATTAGCATGATTGGGTAGTGGATTTTCTAAACTGGATGAATCATCGAATTTAAAAATGCCCATATCAATGAGCCTTTTGACCAGCTTTTTAAAGGCAGTACAGTTTTCTATAGAATGCCCAGTAATTCCCGCATGGTAGTTACATTGTGCATTCGCGTCATACCATTTGGGATACGGAGGTTGTAAGGGTTTTAAGTAGAAAGGGGAAACGATATGTGCATCAAATAAACTCTGATAAAGCTCCCTATATGATATTGGGATTGGCGTAAATTCGAACTTCTTAGTGTTTTGCCTTGTGCCAAATTCTTGTCTTGATTAACTTTATTGACCAGCAACCACCTTTATCGATTTAGAATAACCCTTATTATATGCACTCGTGTTGTTCACCTCGTTTTCCTTTTTTTTTTAGGCTGGCCTTTTGTTATTTTCTCCGGCATCGATCTTCCCACTCCTTATGGCATTCTCAATCATCTCTCTATTCATAATTATATTTGAAAAACTTTTTGTGGCACTCCCTAACATGTGTGTGATGAATGGGGTTTTAGTGTGTTGATAAAGAGCATCATCATTTCTTTCTCTAGGAGCGGCCGCTGAACTTGGACAGCAACTTCCCTTCATCTCTATGCATATTGCCTAAAACTCTCATTCGGTTTCTTCTCCATGTTTTGCAAATTAATTCTACCAGGAATCATATCAGTTACATGACTGTACTGCTTCATGAATGCTTGTGCTAGGTCCCTCCATGAACCAATCCTAGTACAGCTTAATTGATTGTACCATTTGGATGTTGCCCTTACCAAACTGTCTTGGAAACAGTATATTAGCAGTTGATCATTATTAACGTAAGCAGTCATCCTTCTGCAAAACATGGTGATGTGAGCCTTGGGGCAACTAGTTCCATTGTATTTTTCAAAGTCTGGCATTTTAAACTTGTAAGGAAGTACTAAGTCTGGAACCAAGTTCAGATCTTTAGTGTCGATTCCATAATGACTATCAGCACTTTCCATGGCTTTGAATTTTTCCTCCAACCATTTACATCTGTCCTCCAGCTGCTTTGGCAATTCCACTTTCGCTTTTTCCTTCTCAGCCACTTCATCAAAGTCGGGTATAACAGGACTAGTTGGGTTATCTCCTGGGTTTGAACCTGATCCAACTTGAAAGTTCATTCGTATTGAAGTACCAACCTGAAATTATTGAGGCCCAATTGTGACGGATGATCTCCGCTGGTACATCTCAGCTTGGGTCTGTACATTTGGTGGAGTAAAACCCAAAGGATACAGCAGCTCCTAACTATTTTCCCCAGGATTGGCCATAGGGCCCTTTCCCTTATCTATTCCTCCAGTTAACAGTTGCGTTAACTGATTCATCATGTTTCTTTGGGACTACAACATTTTTTCCATCATATCTCGCTGAATCTTAGCTAGCTGCTCTTGCACTTGTAGCTGAAGTTGGTCTTGCATCTCCTTTTGAAACTGTTCAAGTTTTTCCAATCTTTGGTCCATGCTTCTTGACTTTGCTCAAGTACCGTAACTGTGTTTGGTTGGTAGGTTATTGTTGGTTTCTAGATTAACTGAAATAATTTTAATCAATTAGGCTCTTTTGGTGGACTTTAATGCATATGATGTCATGTAATGCAAATGCATGAAATGAATGCAAAAAGGTGTTGATTCCGATTCAATTCCATTTAGAAAACTTTACTAGAAAACAAATTTCTTTACATAAAACGAATACATGCACGGCCTCGCCCTCATACTCCAGGAGAAAACATCGATCATTTTCTTCATATCCATATGCTAAGATCAAATCTCATGGACTCTTCCAAGGGATGCCTCATTTTTACTTAATCCGAGTCACAACCCATCGTTCACCCATCCTTGTCATACTCGTTAGCTTCTTTTCAAAAGGTTGGGACGTTGACGACTCTCAAATAATCTTTGTCAACTTGAATCCTCGGGCAACGAAGTAAAGTCGTGTAACCCTCCATTAAACTATCATATTTCTCTTGTGTTTTCTCGAAATATATTCAGACAGTCGTATTATCTTTCACTTTATCAAGAAATCCATTTTCCATTACAAGCTCTCTATTTAGAAACTGAACATGAATCAACACCTCTTTTCTATGATGAAAAATGCAATGCAATCATAACCAAAAACAAAAAACAAAACAGGTTAGTACAAACCAAAAGCAAGCAAGAAAAAATAAATAGAGCACCTATTCGGGTGACCACTAGGGTTTCGTATGGTTCTACCTAGGGTAGGCTCTTAGGACTCACTACATGCGGTTCGATTCTAAAGAGAGGGTACCTGAACCAGCAGATTCCTCGATCCTCACCCATTATAGACTCATACGGATCGAGTTCAGTTCAAGGGAATACATTTCTCTATGGCTGCACGGAGATGAAAATCTCACGAAGACATAGGTATGGGTGTATTCTGAAAGCGATCCACTATCCTGCATGGAGGTGAAAACCTCACGAATGACTAGTTTCTCACTCCCACTTAGAAGGGTATAACCGAACGGTTATACATTACAAAATGTAGTGATTTAAAAAAAACAATCGAACCAATAAAACAAACATATCACAATAATGCAGACCATAAAAATGAAATAAAAGGATCGTAATTTTAAATTGAATTTACAATTTTCGATAAAAAAATAGAAATTAATCAACTTGTGGCCTGACTCTCAAAACCTATCCCCAGTGGAGTCGCCAAGCTGTCGAAACCATTATTATTTGAAAAAAATGGATTGGCTTAAATTAAAAAAAAACGAAAATAGAGTCGCCACCATTTTTTGAAAATGGAGTTGCCACCATTATTAAATCATTTTAATAAAAATTTAAATTTACTAAAACAATAATTTTTGGTCTTATAAAATCCAGAAAACGAGTTCAGAAGTTGGTTACACACGAGGAAGGGTTAGCGCCCTCAACACACCCAAAATTGGTACCTTGTTGATTAATTAGTGTCTTAATATCGAAAATGTGCAAAGATTTTAAAATACAATCCTTGTATTAAAAAACTTGTATAAATCAAATTACATGTTAAGACCCTCTCATTTCAGAGAGAGAAAATGTCACACCCAATGGGTTAAGGCATGATATTTCACATTCTCAAAAATGGGCTTGTCCTTTACAAAACTCATGCAATGAAATTTAAAAGTATATTCAATTGTTTAAGTCAGATGAAGAAATCGAAGCCCAATACGTTAGGGCACAATTTCTCAAAATCCCAAACATTGAATATTGCCTTTATTATTTTTTAGAAAAATCCTCATCTCGAGAAAACAACATGTCATATCCAATGCGTTAGGACACAACGTATCGAATTCCCGAGAATGAGCTTTTTTATTTATGTGTTTTGATTAAAGAATATTCTCGATTATTTAGATTCAACGAGGAAAATTGGAACCTAATACGTTAGGATCAATCCTCTCGAAGATCCCAAATACCGAGTATTGCGTTATTTTGAAAACTTTTTGAATAAAGCGATTTTAATGCTTTAATGAAACGTAATCTTTTTGACAAATAAAACGCAATGGAATGACGATGTATAACGTAAAATGATAATTCGTAAACTTAAAATGTACGCTAATGAGCGACAAAGAATCAATAAATACGAACAAGCAATACAATACGCATAATAGCAATAATCTCACATCATATATTATATAAATACTAACATTAACATTCAAAGGCTTAATGAATTAAAAGTCAATTTTAAAAGAAATACCAAGCAAATTAACATAAATAAAATGTAGTAAAAAAATGAGTAACATGAAAGAAAGGAGATTATAATCAATAAATTATACATTAAAATAAATTTAAAATAAATAATATATACATATATGAAAGTTTGAAATAAATCAAAATAGAGTTAAAATAAGTACTACATAAAATAATAGTACTAAATAAATTTTAAAATAAATATTATATAAGAAGAAAATCAAAATACATAAAATAATATACATATATTAATTTAAATAAGTAATACATATGGAATAAAAACTTCATATAAATAATAATATATAAATATATATATATATGTAAAAATTAGGTAAATAAAAAATAACCAAATATAATAATATCAATAATAAGAGTAATAATAAATGATAATATTAATTAATTAATTAATTAATTAATTAATAGCAAAAAATAACAAACAGGACTAAATTGAAACGAAAACAGAAGTTTAGGGGAAAATCTGAAATAAATAAAAGGGGAAGGATCATTCTGAACACGCGAATAACAAGGAGGGACTGAAAGGGTAATTTCCCCCACCCCTAAAACAACGTCGTTCGAATATGGACCTAACTGCAATCGAAACAAATAATGGGGCACAAATTAAAAATAAAATAAACTGAATTAAAATAATGAAAATGCGGAAGGACCCAATGTGCAAATAGACCATTGAGACAAAACGCAAGGATCCTTCCCTCAGGTCGGGTCACCGCGCGGATCTCGACCCTATACGACGCCGTTTTGAGGCCACTAAAACAAGCCCTAAACGACGCTGTTTCATACTTGTTATAAAATCAACATTTTTTTTAAAACAATTATTTTCTACCATTTTTTACAAAAAAAAAAAACAAATCAACCCTAGCTTTCTCTACTAGGGTTTCTAATTTTTTCTTTAGCCACCGCCGTATTGAAAATTGGTTGCTCCAGGGCTAATCGATTCCCCGCCCGAGCCCCGATCGCGATGGAGTGAGCAGGGATTCGACACCACGAGGTAAGTTCTCTCCCTCTAAATCTTTTTCTTATAAATAAACAACTGAAAGAAAAGCAACCAAAAATAAATCTCAAATCACCTTTTTTTGTAACTTTTTGATTTCCTTTTTTTTTGTAATCTTTATTTTTTATTGATTGTGCATGTAACCCCTAAATAATACAAAAATGCAGTTTTTATAGCCCCAAAATACAGTAATTTTTCTCTATTTTCTTCTATTTTTTCTGTTATCCTCGTTTCTTTTGCTCCTTTTTTGTTATTTTTGCAATTTTTCCATAGGTACGGAGGTTGTTGTGCTGGGATGGGTGACGCGCGTGGCTGCTGTGCGAGGGAGGTGTGCGGCAGCTGAAGCTGTTTCAGAAACCCTAGGGGTTTATGGAATAGTGGGCGATTGAATTTTTTGGGCCTATTGTAACTGGGTTGGGTTAGGCTAGAATGAGGCTAGTGTATTGGGCTGGGCAAATTTGTAATTAGATTTTATATTTGGACTGAATTAGATTTGGGTTTATTTTTATTGTAAATGAACTGGACGTTTATTGTTTTTATTTTTATTTTATTCATTAATTGAGCCCATGGGTATTTAAGTTATTAAAATTGAAGAACATAGAAACTTAATAAACCATTGTACAAGTTATCTTACCGGTAGAATTCAAGAGAGGGAAAAGAAAATTAAAGGAAGGCAAATCCCCCTCTTTTTATTTGTTATTGACTTAAGAAAGTGGAAGGGTTGAAGGATGTGAAAGCTGTGCGAAATCAGGAGATATTTTGTTACCTCAGGAGTCGTGCTAATCTTTAATGCTGCTGATGCATTCTATTTTTCTAGAACAATCTCATTTCTTTTGCTGGGTTAGGGCTGGTCTGTTGATTTTGACCAATCTGTGTTATGAGCTTTGTTTTTAATAATAAAAATCCAACAACTTCTAAATAAATAAAAAAACACAAGTTGTACAAATAAAAAACAAATCCCCCAATAAAAATTTTTTATTTTTCTTGTTCTTTTCTCTCCTTATAATGAATACATGTTAAACAAAAACAAACAAATTGCACACTAATTTATTCAAGAAAAAAAAAACAGTTGCACACTAATTTTCAAGCGGTGTGCTTGTTAGAGATTAAAAAAAAGAAAAACGAAAACAAAATTAAAAAAAACTTGTTTATTTTCAAAAAATTATTATTAATTTTGTATTATACTTAAGTTGTATATTTAGTTGGTGTGCTTTAATTTGATCAATTTTAGTTTTTTATTTTTTATTGAATTGATTTTGAGCCCTTACACTTTTGTAATTTTAAAATTTAAGTCTATTAACAATTAATTTTTTTGTTAATTTTTGTTATTACTCTTGTATCTCACATAAATTTGTTGATTTAACCAACGTTCTTTAATTTAGTCATTCTTAGTCCCTGTGCTTTTTCAATTTTAAAATTTTAATCTTGATGCAAATAACAACCATTAAATCTATTAACTTGCTTTTTTGTGAGTAATATATGAAAATAGCAAGTTGACATGGCATTAGACATAGAGCTGTTGCCCGGCCCGACGGCCCGCCCGAAATATGGGAGGGTTCGGGTAAAAATATAGGCCCAAAATATGAGTTTGGGTAAAAAAGAGGCCCGTTTAGAAAACGGGTCGGGCCTCGGGCACCACTTTTTTGGCCCGAGCCCAACCCACCTGGCCCGAATATAATAAATATATTTTTTTATTTTTTTATTTTTAAAATACTTTTTTATTTTTAAAATAAATTTTTAGTGTTTATTAAAAAAATGACCGGGCCAGGCCGGGCCTGTACAAAATTTCAGGCCCATTTTTGGGCCGAGCTGGGCCCGAGCCTAGGACACGGGCTGAAATTTTTTCTGGGCCTGGCCCGAACCCGGCCCAGCCCATGAACACCTCTAATTAGACACGTGCTAATATTTTTATTACATAAGATTTTGAAAATAAAAATACTTAATAAATTTAAGGGATAAATCTCAAAAAGTATACATGAACTTTGATTTAATGTGCAATTGTAAACATAAACTTTATTTGTTTGCAATTATACACGTGAAACTCTAATTGTAGTTCAAATGTATACTTGAAACTTTAATTTTGATTTAATCATACACATTTAAAGAAATAAATACATCATTTTATTTTTATATTGGATAAATATAATTGCAATATATAAACATAAAATGATGTTATATCAATAATTGTGTTAATAATTTACAAGAATTGGATCAAATCAAAATTTCATGCATAAAATTACATAAAATCAAAATTCATGTATACAATTGCACATTAAATCATGGTTCATGTATAGTTTTGGTATTTATCCCTAAATTTAACAACCATCTTAAGGATATAAATTTTAAAATTCGATAAATACGATAACTAAATCAAAATATAAAAGCTAAATTCATAAGTTATAGGGACTAATAGCATAATTAAACAAAAAAATTGAATAAATAAAATAATCTGATTGAAGTGGTGGGAAGGGTTGAAATGTAAGCCGGAAGGGCATGATCTCAATGTCTTAACCTCTTTCTTATTTGGAACTATGACATTAAAGATTGCATCATTCCAAGGGACAACTAACTACGAAAAGTGATCAATACGGACCGAAATTCTGCAGAGTTTTAATGGCCCAAAAACTCACCTCCATCAAACCCAAACAATGGCCCAAACAATTGGTTCATTTTACCAAACCCATTAACATCCCTTGAGAGTTATCATCTTTTCATTTGTGCCTTCCATTGCGACAGCGATTGACTTCGATTCAATTTCCATAGCTTGTTTTCATCAACCCTTTGTCGTCTCCGTACAAGACCTTGCTTAGAAGAAAAATGTCAACCTTCCCTGACTCTTTCACTCAACTCGCCGACGACTCCTTAGACTCTTTTGACTCTGTTCCACACCAGGAAGAAGACGGTGCCGGCTACGCCGGATACGACCCTTCTCAGCAATTCGACTCTTTCGCCGACCACTCGGATCATGCCAAGGGCTCCAGTGATGATGTGTTTGCATCAGATTCATACACAAATGGGGTGGGTTTTGGCCAAGATTTTGGCGGATCGGACGGCCCGGTTTTGCCTCCGCCGGCGGAGATGGAGCCTGAGGAAGGTGTTGCTCTCAGGGAATGGAGAAGGTTAAGATCCATTAAAAAAATTTCATGTTTTTTTGAATAATTTTGTCTTATATTAAAGTATAGAGTTTGGGGAAGTTAAAGAGTTAGGAATTGAAGTTATGAATATGGCACTTAGGTATTTTGGAAATGTGCAAAAGAGCTAGATTTAGTGAATTTTTTATCTTTATGAAGATTTTGAATATGTTTGGTTAAGTCATATTAGGGTGTAAAAGAACTGAATTTTGTGAAAAGTTTTAAATAAGTTTGGTTAAGCCATATTAGGGTTTAAGTAGGGAAATCTAAGAATTTAGTGCTAATTTCTGGGATTAGAAGTAGAGTTGTAGGATTTTACTTCTCTTTGGATTTATTCTTTTTAGAGATTGAATCAAAGAGAAGGAATGAGGTACTAGCATGGGTGCACCATATAAGAAATTCGGATAGAAGAATTGGGTCAAAATATGAAGTTAGATTTCGGCATGAAAATGGAGTTGTAGCGCTAGTAATTTCCCTCCAAGCTGGCATTTTTAAAACTAAAGATAAGCTAATTGGTGGTATCATTGGAAAAAAGCAGTTTCCTGTCAATTGGACACTCAAGCCATTATTGGACGGTATCTGCATCCTAAGAGCACAAATCTAGAGTATACTCTGGCTAGTTTGGAAAAAACGGAGAGCTAAAATATTTTAGGACAGGATTGGTTATGCGTTTACTTTTTTATCACTTGTGAACTTTGGTCATCTTATAAAAGAAAAAAGATTGAATCAAGAGAATATCTGGATTTTTTTTTCCTTTTTTGTATTTCCTTTAATAATTTATACATTTCTTTTGAGTAAATTTTGTAGTGTCTTAGCTTAGTTGGTTGGTGTACCCACCCTAAGCGGTGCACCAAGCCGTTTCGGAGTCCGAATGCCATGTAAGTGTTGGGTACAGATATGTATCCAACATATATATCTTAATTTTTTTTCCATGTGTTATGAGACCCTTGGAGGTTCTACCTCTATACCTCCGGATATACCTCAGGCATGGGTGTCAAGCAAGGATGGCAACATACAGCAAGCATTTCCCTTATCACAGGCTACAGTCTCATTTATACCAAAAAGTTAAATAAGTAAATAATGAAAATGTGAAAGCTGTTGCTAATTTTATAGGTTTCAATGGTGCTAAACGTGGGAAATATGACTGTTGTTATTGCATAGGGAGAATGCAATTCGGTTGGAGGAGAAGGAGAAGAGGGAGAAGGAGTTATTGAGCCAAATAATTGAGGAAGCTGATCAATACAAAGTTGAGTTTTATAAGAAAAGGGAGGTGACCTGTGAAAATAACAAGGCCAATAACAGAGACAAAGAGAAGGTATCCTTTTTTTTGGTTGTTGTTGAAGCTGTATGCTAATATTTTTACATTTTTAGAGAAGTTTGTAACTTGCCCAAAACAAAACAGAACTGAAAAAAGAAGTTTTTTTTTTTTCTTGTTCCAACTTCTAATCGTGCATGAACTGTTAGGTGCTAAATGCGGCATGCATTCTTTAGTCGGTATTTAACTGCTGATGTTGATATTATCATGATGTTCATTGTCTATGATTGAACATTGAGCTGGTAATATGCTCTGGGATGGAAACATTTTCTTATCTCTTCAGTGACTGAAAACTCAATACTCCTACTGGACGGAGGATTGGTGTCACTTTACTTATCGCCTTATAAAGTAGGAACCGGTAAGTCATTTGTAGATGTAAAGTGATTGAAACTACGACATTCTTGGCCCATTATGTCACATCTTTAATCTGGAAATTCATTTTACTGAATTAACTTGGTTTGTTGGGTTATAGAATAACATTCTCATAAAATTTGCTTATGTTTCGTTTACTAACATCTTAGATACAGAGCAATGTGCCAATGCCATATATAATGCACTATAACTTGTATTCTGTGTCAGATATTTGTAGCCAATCATGAGAAATTCCATGCCGAAGCTGATAAGCATTACTGGAAAGCAATCGCGGAGCTCATTCCTAATGAAGTGCCAACCATAGAGAAAAGAGGAAAAAAGGAGAAGGAGAAGAAGCCTTCCATTGTCGTTGTCCAAGGTCCTAAGCCCGGGAAACCTACTGACCGTTCGAGGATGAGACAGATACTCGTGAAACTAAAGCACAACACACCTTCTCACCTGAAGCACTCTCCGCCGCCACCACCTGCAGCTGCTGCTGCAAAAGATCAAGATGCAAAAACTGGTAATACTTCTTCTGTCCCAGCTGCTCTTCCAGTCACAAGCACCCCTGAAGCTGTAGTAGCTGCTTAGATAGTTTTTATTTTAACTTATCAGCTTCTGTAATAAAAAAATAAAAAAAAGTATCTATAAGACTATATCTTGTGGGTAGACTGATGTTTAGCTGGTTGTCATCCTCAGCAGTAGTAGGGTACATAGTTGGTTTCATGAGGTTATAAATTAAGAGTTTGTCTATGCACGAAACTTTGTCATTTAGATGGAATGTAGTAATAATGTACGCCGCTATTTTACTCAAATTCGGATATATCTGATGCGAGTATATGTTTGGAATGAACGTGCTTAATTGTTTTCTTAGTTTTTCCTTTTTAGTGTATATGGAAGATCATATTCTCTTTTTATATCTATATATATATATATATGAAAATTTGTCAGATTCAGTCCATGTGTCTGGTCAATTAACTCTTCTTTTGTACTTTTTACAAAATGAGCTGACTTGGAATATTGGACCAGTTCCTTGCATTGCAAGGAAACTGTAACAATAAACTGTCTCTGCCTGAAATAAGGTCCCAATTTTGAATCATAGAATTTGTTTGTTGTGCCAGATTTTTTCGGGCCTGACAATTTCAGAGAGAATAAAAATAAAAATACAACACAAAATGAACATGTTAAAAATACGTCAAAATTTATATAAACATTTTCTTTTGGTAAAGAAGAATATTTAGTAATTAGAAATACAATTGACTAAAAATCATATTATTCTAAAAATAGCATTATTCTTATTTTGGTGATTTTAAATTTTCTTTTGTTAATTTAGTTAATTCTAATTAAGATTATTGTTCAAATTGATTATTATATAAAAAAATTTATTAATCTATTAATGTATTGTTGATGTGACACATTAACTCATTAAGTGATTGACAAATAACATTTCTTTTACATTTTCCTAAAGCCAAGGACCTCTATATAATTAGTCCAAAATATTTTTTTAGTTTATTTGTAAATTAAGAACCACCAATCCTCAGTGATAATCAATTCCAGACATCAATTCAGTTTGGTCCTCGAAGATAACAGCTCTTGCTCCAGGGAGAAACTGTTGCCGCGCACGATAAGTGTGGACGTGCGCATAGCAAACGTGGTACTCGAAAGAGCAAACCGCTTGTCAATGGCACTACCGTTGCAAAAACCCCCCAAAGAATGAGTTTTATGTGAAAGATGGTAATTTTAATTGAATGTTGGACTTTCATGGCAGTTGGGAAGAGATATTAAACTTCTTATAAATGGAAGTTTTCGACATGTTTTCTGTTCTTTGCAGGTCATCTTTTTCCAGCATTGACAAAAGCAATCGTAACAGTGAAAAGGGAAGAGAAGAAGGTTAAGCTAATTGTTGAACCTAAGTGCGTATTGTCATATGATAATTGGTAGACTGCAACTCTAATCTTGATTGACTTTTATTCCTAGAAACCAATATTGCAAGTTTTACGGTGTGGAGCTCGAAGCAGATGCTTTTGGAGATAAAAGGGAAGGATGCTAATGATGGGTTCCCAAGTATCCCACCAAAAGTGGGATAGCTGATGCACCAGAAATGATCCCACATAAATGAGTACAACGTTTGCTATGTGCACGTCCATACTTTCCGGGGGAGACAACCGGTTCCAGCAACAGTTTCTCTCTGGAGCAAGAGTCTGGGATTGATGATGATCATGAGGACGTTCTTAATTTACAAACAAACAAATAAACAAACAAAAAAAACAAATGTTTTGGATTAATTATATAAAGGTACCTAATTTTAGTCAAAAAAAAAAAAGTCACATATCAATCACTCAATGGGCTAACGTGCCACATCAGCAATCTCTCAGTGGATTAATGGAATTTTTACGACAGTGATCAATTTGAACAATTATCTTAATTAGAGTGACTAAATTTACTAAAAAAAATTAGAATGGTCGAAATAGGAACAACACTGTTTTAAAGTGACCTGTAATTTACCCAAAATAAAAACATAATTAATTAATACATGTAATATAAGGTTTTGAAACTAGGCACATATTGGTCTAAATCTAAGGGTATCCACCATGCATCGTCAAAGAATTCGTTTGTTTACATAGGAAGGAATCCACCAAACATTTCTGTTGTAGATTTCAGCTGAAGACATCTTAATGTTCAAAGTCGTCCAAACCCATTGGAATCTTATCCACTCCGATTTTATAAAGACGGATTTTTGAAAAGAAAATCAAGTTTTGAGTGAGATAAATTAGGCTTGTTATTAGAATTTTCGAAGTTGGTAGACAAGTTCAAATAAAATCCTTTGATCCCTCTATATTTACTAAAATCAAAGTCGGAGTATAAAATAAGATTGGGGGCAGGGAAAAGTTGAAATATATTAACATAAAAGTGGGGTGGGGATAAAAACTGCAAAAACAAAAGATGGGTGGTTAGATGTGGTCCAGCTGTTAGAGTATAGCAGACTCAGAAGTATTCTCTTACATGACAGTTTTGTGTGAAAGTCACTTTCCAGACCAAGTTGGGATGCTTCTTTCTGAATTCTGAAGAGTCTTGCAATTCAATAATACAGCTGAAAAAGCCTTTGAAATATCTTGCAAATTGGGGAATCTGAAAGAGCCTCCTCACATGCTACAAGTTATCAATCAGCTTTCAACCTTTTGTTGACACAACAACAGCTTCTCAAACAACTTTCTCATTAAGGATTTGGTTATGTGATTGTGAATCTATTACTTGAATCAAAATCAAAATCCAAGTTACTGTTGTGATACATTAATGGAGGACAGTGTTCTAAATTAGGTCCTTCTGAATTCCACTCCACTTTCGAAGTAATATTCTGAATCAAATATTTAATATGTACACACACACCCTTAAGATTGTACGGGGTAAGGTTAAATAATCTGGATCAAAACTTTGTTTTTTTTTTCTTTTATCTTTTATCTTTTAACGTGCAAACATAAATGCATTTGGTATAATGGTATTGCTTGCTCATTAATTACAAATATATACATCAAATAAAAACCTGTCCTTTCTCGAGAAACCAATTTTTAACCTATTCAAATTTTTTTTAGTTATTATATACTCACCTGATTGGACAGATTACTTTGCCGGTTCGACCTGTCATATTCCATGACTTTGGGAAAGAAAATTCCAAATCCAGACTATTGATAGAAAAGACATAAAAATTGAGCAGATTTTATGTCAAAAACAAATTCATTCCAATTGGGAAAAAAGAATCAAGGTTGATACGCTGAACTCTAGTTTTCAATTGACAAAGCTTTTTCACCATTTCAAAGCAGCTAGTTTCACAACAACTCACCGTGTAGAATTTGGGGAAGAAACATGTTTTACCATCCACCTGGTTTTACCTAATAATACAAAAGATGGTGAATTACACAGCAGTAAACAAATCTAATTAGCTTTACATGGATATTAGAATAATGATCTCGATACGTCCTTCGTCCTCCAAATGTTAAATCTTGTAGAATTTTAAACAATATGTATGGGTATTTCTCATGGTTGTACACACTGACCATCACCTGGCATGGACACGGCTAGGGGATCGACCAACTCTCTCGCTGCCGATATCATCTTCTACTTCGCTCCCATCAAAACAATGGCCATTATTATTCACACTAAGCTCTGAACTACCATTACTGCTTGTAGCAAGAGGGGAATCCAAGACACTAATTGTTCTGCTTCGTGTATGACCTGATCTCACACTGTACATAGATGATGCTGGAATATTTGTCATCAACGGCCGTAAATTTCCAGGAATGCTTCGCCTTATATCCTGCTCAAGACAATATTCAAATCAGAGAGAATTAACTTATTCCCCCCCCCCCCCAACCTTCAAATTCCTAGTGTATTGACCCATGAAAACCCAAAACTTCTGACAAGCGTGAACATACGAGGATACCCATGGCATCCTCCTATAAACATGACTTTTTGGTATACCTTGACAATAACATATTTAGATTGTTTTACTCTCATTTATTTGATCCTATTTTGATAAGTATAAAAGATAATGCCACAAAATTTTAGGAGATAGTTACCATATGCCTTATAGCCATATCCAGTGATTTCTTTGAAAGTGTTCTTCCAAAGCCTGTACTGTCTGGTGAAGCAGACTTCCCAGAGGAGTTACGCTGAGGAGAATTTTTATCATCTTGCTTGGGTGGTGCCAATTTCCGCATGTTTATCACTCTCTCAACCATTTTTGTTCCAATAACAACAGGACTCACATTGTCACTAGCTTTGGAATAGCCACGACTTACTGCAGGAACAGAGCCACCACTTAAATGCAGCATAGCACCATTAGGGAGACGTCCTCTTGAAGGAGAGCATGACTGTCGTCTCGGTCTACCAATGGCACCTGGTTCAACAGAAGAAGATCGAGCACTTGGCGCTCCAGGCCTACCTCTGGTGGCCGAAAGTGGTCTATCAGGTAGTGTTGTTCTTAAATTTGGTGGAGCATCAAGTGAGAAACCAGGCATCTCAGAAGGCTTCCATGGTCTAGATGCTACAGTCGGTGAGGCACCACGTGATGGTACAGAACTTCTGGATGCTGCAGTAGTTGGCTTTGTAACTGAAGAAGATGATTTAATTGGAGGGGCAGATATATTAGTACTTGATGGAGTTGATGGTCGACGAGTTGGTGTAGCTGCTCTTGATGCAGGTTTGGATGAAGGTATAGAAGGTCTTGCAGTTGGTGTAGAAGCCCTAGCTGTGGACCTCGTTGGTGTGGAGGATCTTGCAGAAACTGTGGGCTTAGTTGCAGGAGATGGAGCCTTGGCTGCAGAAATCATGGGCTTAGTTGACGAAGTTAAAGGTTTTGTTGCAGGCTTGGATGCAGAAATAGAGGGTTTAGTAGACTGTAACGTGGCCCGAGATGTTGGTGTTGATGATCTCGTAGGTTTAGATCCAGTCAATGTAGGTCGTCCAGTGGGTGTTGCAGGTCTTGAACCTGAACCCCCTGATGATGATGGCCTCTGAATCCCTGTAGAATTCAATCCAGGTGATAGAGCCGGTTGATTCAGCGCTAAGTTGCCTCTAGCAGCAGACTCAGGCTGGGGATTTGCTAGCTATAAACTCAATGAACAAAAATCAATACCCAAATAAGTTCATGAACCCAATCATCAGAACACCTAAAGGTCAGAAAAACATAACAAAACTATGAAAATAGCCTTTTATGGATTTAATACAAAAATCTTTCTGGAAACTTGGGTCATCCATAATATCTTAACAGGTACACAGATTTTAAAACTTCAAAATACTTTTTGAATTTGGGCAATAATGATAGTTACTCCAACTAAGATGCAAAAAAGTAGTAATTCATGTAATGGCGAGTCAGTAATAAGCAAAGCAAAATATATTCAGTTCCAAGATATCAGGCAGTCATCTTTGTTGGTTCAAAGTTTAAAAGAAGGTTTTTAACGTAGATACAAAAGTGAGCCTTTACAGCTTTGCTGATTTTTTACCATAGACTAATCTAAAATCATGGCAGGAAATAATCGAATTTCATGGTGGAATGGTTACAACAGAGCTAAGATTTTATCAAAACAAGGTCAAAAAGGAGATCAGATTCATTTAATAAATGTGTGACGGGATGCCTTTCTACTTCCAGAAACAGCAATATCATGTAATTGAAAAATCCAAATTTCTCAAAAGGCATGCAATCCATATCATAGCATTAAGAAAAAATTTCATACTCTAGATTTCAGGGCAGTTGGACGAGCCTTAGGAGTACCAATCTGACTCATTACAGTCTTCTGTGACTCCATCTCCAAGGAAGGAAAAAGAGGAGTACCAGGAGGTGTTAAAAGCCTGACATGGAAGAGATTTCCTGTTAATACTGTCATATTAAAAGAAAATAATTTAACTTAGTTACATTCACGTAGGAGAAAGAAAGGATTAGTGCAAAGCTGAAGCAAGCGAAAGACCTTAACACATCTTTCATCCCCAATTAGAGAAGAAGTTCCGAATTCAGTCCTTGTCTTGGGACCCTTTCTCTATTTATATCAAAGCATTGGAACCTAATTACAAGCATAATCTACAAATTTGTCATCTAAACATTTTCTCTTGAGTTTGAACATTCGGCTTGTTTGAAAATCTGGAACTTAAATATTTTAAGGCAACTAACCTAGATTTGCCCACAAAGTAGCAGCTAAATCTACAAAATTTCAAAGTTCTAACTTCTTTTAGAGAAGGCAACATATAAAAGGAACTAAATAGGATTCGCAAAACATGACATCTTAATCTGATCAGACTGGACCAGAAAAGAACATAGAACCATGAGAAACAAATGGAATCAAGTTTCTAAAAATGAAAAATAATTCAACTCAACTAAAAAGTAGGAAACTGAAGTTTGAATCCCCAAAACAAAGACTGCAATCGATTCATCAAAAGAAACCATAACAAATCATCACTAATATTATATTTCAAAATGGCCAACTGAAGTTTAGAAAAAATAAATGCGTTGCCACTAGCGACCCCAGGGCACATTTTAAAAGTGCCCATCACAACCATCAAATTATTAACTTAATCAATTAAACATGCCACCAATAATTATAACCCTTCTTACTTGTTTTTTTCCTTTTTCTTCCTATTGCCTTAAAAATACATTGGACAAGATTAAGTAAATTATACGAAAACCTACCAATAACTGATAACAAAACTAAGCTAAGCATGTATATGATTTATAAAATCAAGGCTCTGTTTGGTTGTTGCCAATGCTTCTGCCTTTTGGTAATTTATTCTTTATACTTCTTATTTCCTAAAAGCTAAAATAAATCAATATCAATATTAAAATTAAAGATAAAGAAATATCTAAACTGAAAGCTAATTCCAATATAATTGCTCCGCATCTAAAAAATAGTAAAGATATTACAATTTTAATCCTTCAGAATTTTTATTCACTTCTAGATCGAAAGGCGCCTTTTTGCAGTTTGGTTTCAGCCAAACAATACCTTAAATTAAATTAAATTAAATTAAAAGAATAAACAAACAAGTTACCAGTCATAATCATTTTTATCACCATCAGAATTAAGAAAATCATCGGCAGCGGCAGCCGCTTTTCTCGGCGGAGTCGCTGTTGATGCTGAAAGATTAAATATCGGTGAAGTTCCAGGTTTAGATCCTACAGTTTCAAGAAATTACCAAAAATTAAAATTAAAAAGAAAAAGAGCCCTAGAAAAGTTGAAGAAATTTTAGAAACTTCACCTAATGGAGCGTCGAAGTCCTCATAGGAGTGATTAAGAAGAAGATCACTCTGTTCTTTCTCACGTTTTCGCATCTCGAGAAACAATGCAAGCTCTTCTTCTTTCTCTTTCATCATCGAAGCTCTTAATTGTTGCCGTTGTTTCAACACCGCCGCTTGCATTGCCGTTTCTTGCTGAGCCCTAAAGCTCCGATTCATCTTTCACCTCCTCAGATTTTACTCCTCGCGGATCAAAATAAGCCTTATCTTGTTCTTCTTCTTTCTCAGCTCTAAACGCAGCGCGTCCAAAAAGTGTTAGGTGAAGCTTGGGAGCTGGAAATGGCGAAACGACAATGGCGGAGAGTGGTGAGGAGTGTAAACAAGATGAAGGAGGGAAGGGTGAAATAGGAAGAGCAAAAGAAATCTTAAATGACGGAACAACTGTAATCTTCAGCTCTCCTCCTTCTCTTTCTCTCACTTAAAGCCTACGTTTTTTGAGATTTTTGCTTTTAGGTGGATGGAATAATCACAATAATGCCCTCTGTTTTTAATTATATTTTCCTTTAATTTATTTTTTGTATTTATGTCCGTATTGTTTTATTCACCATCTTCGTTCTTATCTTATGCCCATGTTGATAGATTTCCTTGGGCCTCAGGCGATCCATTTTACCTACCAATATAGGATTAACGTAATTTTGATTCGGATTTTGTTGCCATTTTTTATTTTTAAGTTAAAAAGTCACAATCGAAAAAACAAAAAAAATGAAATGAAAGCTACTTGATTCTTTCAGTTTGCTAGCCCTTAAGACTTGTTTAAATAGTTGAGTGAAATAATGAGGAAGCGATTCACCTATTCTGGTTCACGTGCCATTGGAGCCACTTGTAGCTTAGTTTTGAAGTTGTTTTGATTTGGTTGGAATCCATTCTCACCGTCGATTTTTGGAGGTTGAATCTATACACTAAATCTTGCGATTCCAATTTTGGGAATAAAAAGAATACATATATATTTTCAAAATTAAACCATAGCTCGTTTCAACTTTAGCTTAATGTTAAAGCAACATCACTAGCAATGTTTGTGTTGTTTATGTTTGGTTTATCGGTCTAGTTAATTGTTTTCTGTTGGTTTATTAATTGAGCCTTTAATCAATGTTTAATTTAATCAGTTGCTCTTGTTTTCTAGCATAATGGTTTGTCATGGGATATCTCTAGTTTTAAGGATAGTGGCTTGTTATGGGATACGTCTCTAGTTTTAAGGTTAATGGTTTGTCATAGGATGTAGGCCTATATAAGGCATTTAGTTGGTTTCAGAAATTATCGATCAGTTTAGTTCAACTTCCTTTATTTTTATTATTTTCTTATGTTATTTGTTGCATGTTCTACATCCTGGTATCCGAGCTAGGTTTCTGTATCGTTTGATGTGTTTCCTCTTGGCAAAATGAGTGACCTTCATGTCATAGGTGGAGTTAAGAAACTCAATAATCAAAACTACAAATCTTGGTCAACACGTATGATGTTATACTTGCAAGGCCAAAACCTGTGGGAGGTGGTGAATGGAAGCGAAATCACGTAACTAGTGGCAGAGCCTACAAGTGATATGATGCGGAAGTGGAAGATTAAAGTGGGCAAATCAATGTGCGTTTTGAAGATGACAATTGAAAAAGACGCGCTAGAGCACATCCGGGATGCCAAAACTCCTTAAGAAACGTGGGATACATTGGCAAGTTTGTTCCCCAATAGAAATGACACGAAGCTTCAACTTCTTGAGAGCTAATTTTTGTCGATGGCGTAACATAACATGACAATTTTGCAGTATTTTCACAAGGTAAAGTCGTTATGCCGAGATGGTTCGCGACGAAATGTGTAAGTGTACACAATCGTTATCAAGTAATAAGTAAGTATTAGATTTATTGTCTCCACAAGGACTGCGTTTAAATCAATAATTGTAAAATTACTATTCATAAATTGGTTAAGGAAAACACAATAATTTTGAGTGATAGGTGTCAAATTAAGTTAATTAACTAAATGCAAGTTAACCTAAATGCAAATGAAATGAAATGCAAGGTGATGGTTTAGCAGCAAACATGAATAGGCTAGAATAATTACAACCTTTGACTTAATTCATTTTTCATCATGCTTAACAATGTTCCGAAAAATTGGCAACTCGATTGTTTATTAACTTGGAATCTAATATAAGTTCTTTCAAAATCTTATACTTAAAAAAAACATGTATATTTTTATGTTTACATTTAACTAAGGATTCCTTAGAACTTATGTGAAGTAACAGGGACGGATCAGGTCTGAAATAATTTAATAACATAAAGTTATGCAAGGTAATAGAGCTCTTCCGAGTTATTACGAACTTTTAATTTAATCGGATTAGGATCTAAATTAAGCAAGCACCTTCCAATTATCGTGTCCATTAATTGCCATCTGGTTAGGATTGATCAACTAATTCAAATGCATTCAAACATGTTCTAATGCATGAAATACATAAATGATTTTAATTGGAAGCATGAGCAACTAATGCATATAACGTCATAAACATGAATCAAATGAACTTCATCAAATTAATGCAATCATTCTAGCCAAAACAAAATTAAGCCATCGTTGTCAATGGAAAACCATCAAAACAATTTGTGAACATGTTGAATAACTAAAAACAAAATTAGAGAATGGGAAAGAAGAAACTCTTGATGATTTCGGTGGTTCTTCGAAGACCAATTGTGGTGGCTTACTCCAGTTCTCGTGATTGCTCATTTGTAAAATGCTCATCAAAGTGGCCGACCAATAGTGGTTTTCGTCAAGGGAAAATGTTAGCTAAAGGAAATGGGGAAATGGGAAGGCTTATGCGTGGAAAGGAGAAGAGAAATGTGATGAATGAAAATGAGTGATGATTGAGAAGTGAAATGAACGTAGTATTTATAGTAGAGTAATAGCATGGGAGGTAGCTAAAAATAGCTTGGAAATCCCTTGAATTGCTCCCTTGCTTGGCCGACCA
This sequence comes from Gossypium raimondii, assembly GCF_025698545.1. NCBI lineage: Eukaryota > Viridiplantae > Streptophyta > Magnoliopsida > Malvales > Malvaceae > Gossypium > Gossypium raimondii. Next base: position 38,609,439 of record NC_068568.1, on the reverse strand, counting down.
TTAATTGTGGAGAGTGGGTTGATTTTATCTTGATTTTCTTGCTTGATTCTTGCTTGATTTATGGCATAGGTTGGACGACAATCAAAGTGGAAGTTAAGGGCTGATTTGTGATTTATTTGCACATGTAGGGACCTTCAAATTAATTCCCCCAAAGCTGATATGTGTCGCTCTCATGCCTTTGCCAAATTTGGGTTATTCTCCCCCTTATTGGACGGTTTTGACAACCCAATTAAGAGCAAACTTCATTTTTTTCAGCAACCATCTTCCAAGTTGGGTTTAATTGAATTTATAAATCCAATTGGTGAGCTTTCCATCCACATGAAATAGCAATTAACTTGTGTTCATGTGTGATATTATTGACTCCTACATGAATTAATTTAGTGTTCCAACTACAGTAAATTGAGTAAAAATTAACATGTAGCACAAAATAGCAAAATTATGTAAAATTAATACTAAATTGTATAAGATTACAAACTTCACTCAAATTATGTCTAATGTCTTAATATGAATTAAAATGACTCAATTGGCTACCCACATGCTCAGAATTTGCATAAATTATGAGTAAAAAAGTTCTAATAAAACCTATATAATTTAAACGTATCATGAGAGATTGGTGATTTGAATTTATAAGCTCCGATCAAGGATACCGGGGTGAAGAGGATAATCATCCATGGTTTGAGACCAAAATTTAGAGGCTTTATTGCTGCAATACAAAGATGGCAAACTCATTCATCACTTGTTGAGTTCAAGAATTTGCTTACTAGTCAAGAAGCGTTAGCAAAAAAATGGGTAAAGTTCCATTGAAAGGGAAAGAACAAGCGTTCTATGCCAACAAGAGTAGGTGGATAAAAAAGGAGCAATGGCAAGGTGAATAGTTTTTAGGATGAAGGGATTTCTCGTGTAGAGGGAGTTGCGAAGCCCTATGACAGTGGCAAAAAGTTTAGAGGGAGCTACTAAAATTGCAGCAAAAAGGATCACAAGATGCATGCTTGCTGGTCGAAGAAAAAGCTCGTAGAAAGTAATGTTGTTATTGCCAATAGTGAAAAAGAATGGGTTGTCGAGGCACTGTTTGTTGGGGAAGAAGAAATGACTCTTACAATCGAATTGATTATGAGAACGACTGGATTGTTGATTAAGGCTGCTCAAATCACATGACAGGTGATAAGAAGAAGTTGCAGATTTTTTCAAAATACAAAAGAAGTTGTGTGATAGTGACTGCAAACAACTCGAAGTTATCGATAACTTATATTGGTAATATTGTAGTCCCTCATCAGCATAGTGCTACTGAGGTGTCGTTACAAAATGTTTGCCATGTTTCGGGATGAAGAAAAACATTCTTCCAATAGTACAGTTAACATCTTCGAGACATTATGTTTTGTTTGATCCTAAAGATGTAAAGGTTTATCGCAACCTAGAAACTTCTGAGGAGCGAGTGATGCAAGGGCAAAGACTATAATAGGTCTACGTCATGTCTAATGAAGTTGCATACGTGGACAAGACGAGGAAAAATGAGACAATTAATTTATGGCACATGAGGATGAGTTATGTTAGCTGTTCCCGACTAGGCATGATGATGAAAAAGTCGAGGCTGAAGGGTCTTCCACAACTTAAAGTGAGGACGAATACGGTGCGTGCCAGTATGGGAAAGCACACTAACTTCCTTACAAAGTGTCCAAATTTAAAGCAAATGAACTATTAGATTTAATCCACTTTGATGTGTTCGAACAGATTAAGCAAGCTTCTATTGGTTAGATGAAGTATATTATCACATTTATCGATGATTTTCTAAATTTATGTGGGTTTATTTTATGACGGAAAAATTGAAAACTCTCACAAAGTTTAAAGATTTTAGGGAGGTGGTTGAAGTAGAGTTTGTTAAAGGGATTCGTTGTTAACGCACCGACAACAAAGGAGAGTATTCTTCAGGTGAGTTCTCAGATTTTCTTCAAAAGTGTTGAATACGTTACCAATTCACATGTCCGAGGATACCACAACAGAACTGTGTGGCTAAGAGGAAAAATAGGCACTTGGCGGAGATATGTCATAGTATGCTTCACGCGAAAAATATTTCGAGACAATTTTGGGCGAAAATGATGAAGACAACCACTTTTGTAATCAATAGGCTTCCTCAACAAAGTTTATCTTTTCTTTCTCCTTTTGAGAAATTGTGGAGCATGACACCTGCAATTAGTTATTTTCGAGTGTTTGGATATGTATGCTATGTATTTGTTCCTGATAATTTATGTAGCAAGATGGACAAGAAAGTTGTTAGGTGTATTTTTGTAGGATATGACAGCCAAAGAAAATGGTGGAGATGTTATGATCCTATAAATGGGAAGTGTTATACGTCTCGGAATTTGGTGTTTGATAAATCTTCTTTATGGTGGCCATCAGAGAATGAGGTATCACCATAATCAAATGCTTGTAGGCATGAGTCGCAGGATTCTCAAATCCATTTGAGTTTTGGAGAAGCCAAGGTTGCTAATGATGAAGTCAAAACTCAAAGTCCTTGGCAAACTAGCATGCACGGATGTCTAGTTTAAACTGATGTACTTTAGCATCCAACCAAAATTGATGTGCATCAACCACTAAATGGAGAAGATGAGTCGAATAAATTAGAAACACCAGGTCTACTTAAGAAATCGAGAAAAGTCAGAAAGTCAAATACCAAGAATGCTAAGGCCAACGTTATTCTAGTTGAAGAAGATAAGAGAGAACCGGAGACATTTGAGGAAGCATTTAAAAGTCTGGAGTTGCTTAAAGCCATGGAAGAAGAGATTGTTGCACTAGAAAAAAATGAGACTTAGGAGCTTGTGTCAAAGCCAAGAGATGTGAAGCTTATTTCTTGCAAGTGGATATATAAGATAAACTGTCGTGTAGATGGATCAATCGAGAGGCATAAGGATCGTTTGGTGGCTCAAGGATTTTCTCAACAATATGGACTAAAATATGATGAAATGTTTAACCCAGTGGTGAAGCTTATAATAGTACAAGTTTTACTTGCACTTATAGCTAGTAAAGGATGAAACTTGTGGCAAATGGATGTGAAGAATGTGTTTCTTCACGGAGAGTTAGATCAAGAGATTTACATGAATCAACTGCTGGGTTTTGAGAGTCAAGATTATCCGGAGTATATGTACAAGCTTCAAAAGGTGCTCTATGGATTAAAACAAGTGTCGAGGGCTTGGTATGGCAAGATCGCTAAATTCTTGACTCATAGCGGTTATTCAATGACATCTTCATATTTGAGCTTGTTCGTTAAAGTAAATAGAGGAAGGCTAGCTGTGGTTCTGGTGTATGTAGATGATTTAATTGTGACAAGAGATTGGGATGAAAAAAGTCTTCGAACAAAGGGGAATTTATTTGTACGTTTTCATATGAAAAAAACTTGGAAAGCTCAAGCACTTTCTTGGTCTAGAGGTTGATTGTAATCGATATGGGATTTTCCTTTATCAGCAAAAGTATTCTAAAGACTTGTTGAATAAGTTTAGAATGTTGAACTACAAGCTGATTTTGTCACCCATGGAACCAAATATCAAGATGTGTGCTCATGAAGGGAATGATTTGGAAGATGCAACAATGTAACAGCAACTGGTTGGTAGTTTAATCTACTTAACTTTGATCGGACCTGATGTCTCTTATGCAGTTGGGGTGATGAGTTAGTATATGCAAAGTCCAAATAAGCCTCATTTGGAAGCTGTTTAACGGATTTTGAGGTATGTGAAGAATACTCTCAGTTATGGTTTTCTATACAAGAAAGAAGGTGGTTGCAATCTAGTTGATTTTTGTGATGTTAATTATGCGGGTGATCATGATACCCAACACTTAACGACTGGGTATGTGTTTTTGCTTGGGTTAGGGACAGTTTCTTGGTGCTGTAAGAAGAGATTGAGTTGCAACATGTTAAGACAGAATAGCAGATTGCAAACTTATTTACGAAGGGCTTGAGTGGCAACAAGATTGAATGTTTTTGTTACCAACTCGATATGTTAGAAAGGAAGTAAGCTGGTGTTGAAGGGGAGTGTTAAACAGTAACACCAACAATGTTTATGTTGTTTATGCTTGGTTTGTTGGTCTAATTAATTATTTTCTTCTTATTTATTAATTGAGTCTTTAGTCAATGTTTAATTTAATCAGTTGTTCATGTTTTCTAGCATAGTGGTTTGTTATGGGATGTATCCCTAGTTTTAAGGGTAGCGACTTGTTATGGAATGTTCCCCTAATTTTATGGATAATGGTTTGTCATGTTATGTAAGCCTATATAAGGCATTCAGTTGGTTTCAGAAATTATCGATCAGTTTAGTTCAGTTGTTTTTATTGTTTTCTTCTGCTATTTACTACGTGTTCTACACTAAAGTCGATAATTTTGTTTAATATTACGTTAAAAATATTTAAATTAAATTACTTAATTTTTTACTTTTTGAAGAGCCTAAATAACAATTATACCATTTGGTTGGGAGGTCGAGGCCTCTACTTAACTTTTTGGTTACGCCATTGCTTAAAACTTTACTTGGTAGAGTGAAAAAATTACAAAGATATAAAATTGAAGAAATAGAAAAATAAAAAGATGAAATATATAATTCTTCTTTCCATAGATGTGCTTGGTAGGAGAGATGGAAAAATGAGAAGAAAAAGTAAATTTCTTTTCATCATAGAGAAAATAAAACATTTGAAAAAGTAAAATTATCTCCCATTTTCTTTCTTTTAATTATTCCATATTGAAAGTATTGGTTTTTATGCATTAGGATGGAAAAGGTAATTTTATTTTCGTCCTTCAATCCTTCACCCCCCCAACCAAGCATACTTTAAAAGTGTTAACTTAAATGATGAAAAATATAAGAATGCAGGCTATAAGCCAAAGAGATAAGTAACAATGTAATTTTTTTTAATTTATAAAAAGGTAGAATTTTAATTTTAGAGTGTATATTTAATCTTTTAATTTTAGAATGTCCTTTTAATTTTATTTAACATATTTTTAATTTTTTGGGGTGATGTCAATTCTCATTCCCAGCATCAATCCATTGTTTCAATTACACTCAAGGTTTTTAGCATCAGATCAATAGTTGAATTAATTAGGTCATCGATTTGTATAGTTCGATTCAATAAATTATCAATAATTCATTGAAAACAATATTTTAAAAAATCGATCCAATTGGTTCAACTAATTTTTTAGCCTGGCTCAATCAGTCCATAACAATCCATAGGTCAACCAATTTGATACCTCTTTGGACCGGTATCTCAATTGATTCTTGATCTAATCAGTCTGATCACCAATCGAATTCAAACAACTATGACTACACCTTAAATCCAATTGATGTTGCTATTGATTTTTTGGAGCAATAGAAAGACTAAATATATATTATAGCTCATATCAACTTATGGAGAGTTAAGAGATGAAAATAGAAGAATACAAGCTATAAATAGTGATAAATAACAATGTAATTTTAATTTTTTAAATTTATAAGCAGAAAATTATATTATAAACAAAAAATATAAATTTAAAAAAATTATATTTAATCTTAGGGTGTCAATTTTAAAAATTGCACAGTTAATTTTAATTAAGGGAACAAATTATCTAATCACTTCCATAATGGCTCACATTGAACATCTAAGTGGAAGTAGCCAAACTTCTTCCAACAAAACTAAACATCAATTGATTGGTGGCTCTCAAAACCCGATTATAATTGACTCTTCGGTTTGCGCAATTGATTGGAAAAATGGATTTGATCCAAGGAGAAATAATTCCTAGGATGGTCCAAAAGGATAATAACGGTTCTAGCAGTAATTTTAATTCTGTTAATATGCTTATTCATAAGGAGCAGGGGCAGTCTTTAGGCATTAATTCCCATTATAACCCTATGTTCGAAAGAGGGATAGAGCTTATGGTGTAATTGTTAAATATTTTCTTGATCCTAGGAAACACTTAGTCATTTCTTTTAAGGATAAAAAAGGCCCAAAAATACTAAATCTCTGGGAAAAGTTACTTCGGTCGGGATTGATAAAGGACTTCCGTATTTTAAAGGGTGAGGTACAGAGGGTAAAGGTGGAATTTGTTCGAAATGGTACAGTCATCAGTAAGATTATCCGGGATCGTGGTGGTCTGTTTAAAAATTTGGGAAATATAAGGTTCCCTTTATTAGATAGCATGAATTCTAAGGCCAAACTTATCAGCTCACAAATTACGAATGAGGATGAAAAGGAGAAAATGAGTCGTGACGAAGATTTTCACAGAGAAAGCTATTAAGTTGGCGTTAAGGTTAGTTATCGTTTCTCTTTTATTATTTTTATGAATCTATTAATATTTTCATGGAATTTCTAGGGATGTGAAAATATGAAGTTTCCGTGAATTTTTCATGAGTACAACGGGAATACAAGCCTGATATTGTGGGCCTTTTAGAGACAAGAGTTAGTGGTGATAAAGCTGATTCTATTATTGCTAGTCTTGGATTCCAATGCTCCTATCGAGTGGAGGTAGTTGGTTTTCTGGTGGCATTTGGGTTAGATAGAATGAGTCGCTCTATGTTGATATAATTTGGAGTCACCCTCAGTTTTTTTTATTCACATTTCTGTGAATTCTCTATTGAGTCTTACTTTTGTGGCTTTGGTTTATGGTAGTTCGATAGTGGCAAACGAAGATGTCTTTGGGATGATTTAAAATCAATGATTTCGAGGAATGGTTGCCCTTGGTTAGCTATAGGGGACTTTAATGTTATTCTCTCAATTAATGAAAAGAGAGGTAGGCGTGATAAGGGAAAAATATGTTTCTTTTAGGTAACTTTATGAATTTAGCGGATCTTTACAATTTGGGGTTTCGGTTCTCCTTTTACACGACATAGAGGTGGAGTTTATGAGCAGTTGGATAAAGTAATTGGTAATGTTAAGTTGATGGCCTCTTTTCTAACTTGTTTTGTACCTTATCTTCTAAGGCTCAAATCTGACTACAGCCACTGTTGTTGTCTTTTAGGCCATTGATTCATTGTTCTAAGGGTAGAACTTTTCATTTTTTGGTGGGATGGGTGAAACACCCGAGTTTTGATGAGTTTGTTTAGGAAAAGTGGAATTTTAATGGTGTTATGTCCTCTACACTTTCAACTTTTACAAGTCAACTTAGAGATTGGAATAAGAAGGTTTATGGACACATTGGGACAAGTAAAACAATGTTGATTTAGAGACTGACAAATATTCATAAAGGCCTTGATTACGCCCATTCAGATTTTTTTAGGCAAAATTAGAGGTTCGGGAGGAGTTGAAAAATGTCTTATATCACGAACAAATGCTTTGTAAAAAGAAGACTCGGTGTGACTGGCTTTTTTTGGGAGATAGGAATAATAAGTTTTTCATTGACACATACTCTAGAAAAGGAAGCAGAATCAGATCACAACTTTTAAAAAATGAGGCAGGGGAATGAACTTTTGATGAGAAAGATCTATGTCATAAGGCAACTAGTTTTTTTTCCAGAAGTCATATGGTGAAGATCTGTGCCTAATGAGAAGTCTCCCTCAAAATTTGTTTCCACAGCTAAAGGATGACGAGTTCCAGTTTTTGAGTAATCTAATTTTTTATGAAGAAATAAAGATTGCCATGTTCGATATGAGTCTTTTAAACTCCCGGTAGTAATGGGCTTTATGCTTTTTTCTTTTAGAGTCAGTGAGATCGTGATGGGATTTCGGTTAGTGATTGGGTTAAAAAGGTATTTACATGAGAGGAAATTGATCCAGATTTAAATAATTTTTTAATTTTACTTATCCCTAAAGTGTAAAATCCTAAAAATTTCTCTCAGTTTTACACTATCAGCTTATGTCCGGTTCTTTATAAGCTGGTTATGAAGATCATCACTAATCGTTTCAAAGTGATTTTCCAAAGAATTATTGGACAAGAACAGAATGGGTTTATTACGGGAAGGAGTACTATAGATAACATCATAATTGCAAAGGAAGTGATTCACTCAATGAAAATCAAACAGAAGAATAAAAATTGGTTGGTTGTTAAAATAGGTCTTGAAAAGGCTTATGATCGAGTGCGATGAAACTTCATTGATGCATCCCCTCAAGCCACAGGTATTCCTAACTTTTTTCGTAATGTTACCATGTCTGTTATCACTAACTCTACCATGCAGATCTTATGAAATGGAACTCGAACACAGAAATTTAGACCTGCACGAGGTACCCGGTAGGGGTGTCCACTGTCCCCCTATCTTTTCGTCTTGTGTATGAAATGGTAGAGGCATATTATTCATTCAACTATTAGCTCTGATTGTTGGACTCTGATTCATCTATCCCGCTTCGGTCCTTCCTTATCTCACCTTTTCTTTGTATATGATTTGATCATTTTTGGGAATGTAGAGGAAAGCCAAGCTAGGATGCTTAAAAGGGTGCTGGATAACTTATGTGATTACTCAGGGAATAAGATCAACGCCCATAAGACCAATATTTATTTTTCTAAAGGAGTCAATTTCAACTTAAGGGAGAACTTGTGTTTTATTCTTGGTTTTCACAGAGTACAGAATCTGAAGAGCTATTTGGAAGTTCTTCTTTTTCATGATAGAGTTATAAACAGTACCTTGCGGTTTGTTGTGGAGAAGGTTTGAAGTAAACTATAGAGTTGGGATGCTAAGTCTTTATCTTTAGCTAGTAAGGCAACTCTAGCTCAGTTTGTTTTGTTAGTAATCCCAAGTTATTTCATGCAGTCGATGATGATTTCAAAGGGGCTTTGTGAGGAAATTGAGCGAATGGTTAGACAGTTTGTTTGAGGATCTTCAAATAGTAGGAAAATGGTGGCTCTGGTCTGTTGGGATAATATTTGCCAACCGATGGGACATGGTGGTCTTGGATTCTGAAAATTGCAGGATCATAATATGTCATTTATAATGATATTAGGATTTAATCTTGTGTCAGATTCTAAGGCTCTTTGGGTTTAGGTTCTTCAAGCCAAGTAAGGGGTTTCTAGGAGGTTACTTGAGACAACATCTTGTGGTAGATGTTCTTTCTTGTGGAGAGCCCTGGCAAAAGCTTGGTCGCTTATACGGGAGAACTTGCTTTGGTCAATGAGGGATAGGAGATTTATCAAATGTTGGCACGACCTTTGGGTGCTGAATATAGCTCATCTTGGTAACTGGATCCTGGTCATTCTTGTCTAGATTTGGACTGCTTGTTAAATGATATGGTTACAGATGATGGGGATTGGAACCTTAATCTTTTTCAGCTTTGGCTACCAGAAGAGGTGATCAACAGGATAGTAGGGACTCCTCCACCCTATTCGGCACCAGGGAATGATAGAATTATTTGGGGGGCACCTCGACGAGGTCCTTTTCTATTAAAAGTGCATATCAAAATCTTCGAGAAAGTTCTTAGAATCCGAAGGAGGCGGTATGGCGATTACCTTTGAAATTTCAAGGACCTTAACGAGTTCGTTTCATTCTTTGGCTCGTTTTCAAGTAGCAGTTGTTAACTAATACGGAGAGAGTTAGAAGGGGTTTTGGACATAGTACAACCTGTGGAGTTTGTGGGCATAGTTCTGAGGATGTGTTACATGCTATTAGGGACTGTCTAGCAACGCGAAGTGTTTATAACTATTTAATTCCCATTGTAAGAATGGCTCAATTAAAACCTTCAGAATAGTGGGGATAATTATGCGAGTGACGTGGACTGGTAATGCTTCTTTGGGATTATCATTTGGCGTATTTGGAAAAATCAAAACATCTTCATTTTCCAAGGCAATTATTGGAGTAGTAGTGATATAATTAAGACTTCCTATAGTTAGGCAAAATAGTATTTATCGATAGCCAAAGGGCATGAGATGAAGACATGTATTGAGATACCTTGCTTAAATTTGACTGGGAATTGGGTTCGTTTGAGCACTGATGGTTTAGTAAATCATAACGCTAGATTCGCTGCAGTAGAAGGAATTGTACAAGATCGTAATAGAATATGGTTATTTGGGTTCAACAGATATTTGGGGAACTGTTTAGTGTTCGATGCAGAATTATGGGGCATCTTGGATGGGTTGACACTTTTAATTGATCATGGGGTATGATAAAGTGTTAATTGAATCTGATAGTCTTAAAGCGGTTAAGGTAATTAAAGAAAGATCTTTGGAGGACTCCAACTCTGCACTAGTTAGGAGAATTCATTAGCTACTATTACAATTTGACTATTGGAGTATTTGGCATGTTTCTAGATAAGACAATCAGGACGCGAATAGCTTGGTAAAGATGAATAACGAGAGAAGGCTTGGGCTACAACTTTTAGAGAATTCCCCATTTGGAGATGGATTTTAAGTTCTTGTAACTAGTTTTTTATTTTTTATTATAAAAAATAAACTAAACATCTAATTCTTCAAGAAGGTGGTGAAATCAAAGCTATCGAAGAAGGACTTCAAAGTATTTTTTTCATGTCAACTCAAGTAGCTAATTAAATAAGTCACCAAAGACCAAGTTGAAAATGTTTCTCCGCCTTCATATAATGTTCAAAACTATAAACTCAGAGGATCAATTATTGGAAGATGCCAATAAGTCATCAGCCTCCAAAATTCCAACAATTCAATGGCAAAGGAAATCTACAGCAACATGTGCTCACTCTGTGGAAACTTGTAAAGACGTCAATAATGATGGGGATCTCATGGTGAAACAATTTATTTGATTATTGAAAGAAAATGCTTTCAATTAATACACTAGTCTTGAGTCTCGAATGATTGGCATCTATGAAGAATTCGAACAATAATTTCTCAATTGATTCTATAGTACTCCTTGCATTGTCAGCATGATCAAACTTACAATCTCAAAATGGTGGAAAGGCGATCCAGTCATCGATTACATCCACCACTGAAGGAATTTAAGTCTTAATTACAAATAGAAATTGTTAAAATCCCTTCCCATCAACATGTGCATATAATGTATGAACTGGAGCTTACGCTATATTTTCAAAGGCATCAAGTTGAAGTCTTATGAAGACTTAGCTACTCGAGCTCATGACATGGAGTTCAATATAATTGCAAACCAAAAACCTCTTGAACAAGCAATTCACAATGGGAGAAAAATTTTAGTTGATAATGAAGATATCGATTAGTCCATGGTAGTAAATGTGAAACGCATTTTTGCTCAAGTCAAAGGCACAAATAGAGTCACAGTAAACGAGAGGCAAGAAAATAAGTATCATTTCCTTGATTTTTACGTTCCCAGCATGCGTGAAGAAATTTTGAAAGCTAACTTGATTTGGTTACCGAAAATGAAGTGACTTGAAGAAACTAATCGAGTAGATGATCCAAACTATTGCAAATACCACCTATTTATTAGTCATCCTCTCGAGAAGTGCTTCGTGTTGAAAGATAGAATCATGCAACTCCATAAAGAAGAAAAAAATGTTTTTGAAGAAGAGGTAGCATCATCAAACTTGACATTACCCACTATGGTTTCTCAATTCAACATGATGGATAGAACCATAAAATTTGGTTCGTTCAACCCTATTACACTAGCTTCAAGCAAAGTAGGACGGTGGATTTCCAAAGGATTGGAGGCACTCTTCTATTTCCAAAATATAGAAATGGTCGTGATTAAACTCCAATCACATATTAAAGAAGCTAATAAAAAGCAACGCTCTTAAGCATGAGCTTAAACTGTCACATTGCTCTTAAGTACGAGCCTAAATTGTTCATCCAAAATGTTGATGCTCCCAAACAATAATGCTCCTAAGTACAAGCTTAAATTGTTCATCCAAAATAAATGATGATGCTCCTAAGCACGAGCTTAAACTGTTAGCACAAAATAATGATCATACTCCTAAGCACGAGTTTAAACTGTTCATCCAAAAACAGATGCTCCTAAGTGTGAGCTTAAACTGCACATCCATAAAGAAAGTGAGCTACATTATAACTTGATCCTTGAAAAATAATGGTGCATAGGTAGTCTGATTTCATTGCCAAGTTCAGTCTAAATGAAAAAAAAAATCGATGCCATCCTTTGAAAAAAAATCTTCCAAATTGGAAGAAAATAAAGTTTCAAGACTTGCCCACTTTTTAAACTCAACAAAAGTCATATACATAACCGAGTTTTAAGGGGGCATTTGTAGATGGAGAAATTCTGAACTAACCAGAATTCATCATTTGTCATTATTGTTTATCTTAAATTAAATTAATAAAGAAAGAAATTAAATCCTTTAGAACTCTTTTATAAAGAAACCGATCTTTAAAAATTATTTTGTTATTTTATCTTTAATTAACTAAGTTCATACGATAAACATAACAATTAAAAGAGTTTAATTCTTGTAGGACACTTAAATGAATAAGTTAAATTCTACAATAACTTTCTTTTACTTAATTGACTGGCACTATAAAAAAGGGTAACACATATTCATAAGTTTAAAAAGTTTAGAAATTCTTTGCAAAAATCTCTGAAGAAATTAAAAAACTTTCGATAAGCGTCATACCTGTTCTAAAGAAAAGTCACCTTCCAATCTAGTTCAATAGATGAGAGAAAGCCAAAAGCGTTTATAAAGAAAGCCATATTTTGATCCAATTAAACTGAAGAAAAGAGGTCCAAACCCGTTTTCAAGATCAAGCTTCGACGACTATTGAAGCGAACATCATTGATTCAAGATCAAGTCTCAATGACCCTTGAAGCAAACTAAATTGATTCAAGATCAAGTCTCGATGACCCTTAAAGCAAACTATATTATCCCAAGATCAAATCTTGACAAACCTTAGATTAAAGCTTTATAAAAAAGAAAAATAAAAAAAAAATTCTTTGTAATCAAGAAATCTAGAGATTGTAATATTTTTCAAAGTTCATAATAAAATTTGACTCCAAAATTTCAAGTCAATTTTCGACTTGAAAAATGAGTCTTCAAAATTATCCTTACTTTTAATTATATATATATTTTATATTTAAATGTTAAAGTAATTTCTTACATAGCTTTGTTTTCTTTTCATGTTAAAGATTTATATGTTAAATATCATTAAAATGCATATAAAATAACGATCAATACACTAGCATTTATGTAAATAAGTATTTAAATAAATAATAAATAATTACTTCAATAATAGAAAATCAAAAATATTTTTATACACATTAATTTATTTTAAAAACGAATTTTGATATATTATTTTAAAATTTCTAAAATAAAGTAATTTAAACATTTTATTATATATAATGTTTAGTTATAATCATTTTCAATTTCACCTTACCGCTATAATTATGTTTTAATCCAAAGCATACCCATAGATGGTTTTAATCATATACTACAGTAGCTAATTCCTTCTTTACAAGGTTACCCTGTTTTAATATCCATGGAGCCAATCTCATTGAAAACAAATAAATTAATGAATTGAGAATTAATATTTTCAGTTGATTTCATTTTTGACTTAATTTTTTAAGTACATTTGATAATCCGATTATCATAAAAACAAATGATAGGCTTTTTTTCAATGAAAAATGTAAAAATTGATAAGTAGATCAAGAGCGACTTATCACTTAATGTAGATTTTTCAATTCTTTTTACTTTATTTCTTTGAACATTATCCTTTAAATACTTTATTTTTAAGATTTAAAATTGCATTTATCAAATATTCTAATCATTTTCATACTTAATTTTAGGAAATATACCAAACATATTTTATAACTTAAATTCAATACTTAGTTTTTCAATAATTAAGCATTGTCCGTAATTGTTGAAAAAATTAAATCAATTGAAAATTAATATTTCAGTGATTTAATTTTTACGCATATTTGATAATCCAAAATAAAAACAATCTAATCCAATTTTGTTTTATAAAAGGTGTAAAAAAATGGTACTTATCACTTAATGAAAAACAAAATGTAAAATATATATTTTTATAATTAATTTTAAATAATATATCAAATAAATTAAATAGCCCTTAATTTTTAATTTATCAATGGATACTTAATTTTTAAACTATCTAAATTATTGAGGATTTGAAATATATTTCTTAAGGTTGTCGGTTAAGTTATTGAATTTGGTACATTCATTTTTTATTGACCATTTAATTATTTGAATTGCTGTTGTGGGTTGTTTACCATTTGCTATTTTTCGTTAGTAGAGGGATGTTATTTTGGGTTGATAGTTTGTTGTCTTTCTTGGGCTGCTATTTTGGGCTAGTTATTTGGGATACTGGGCTCCCTTTAATTGATTGGGTCACTTATTAATTTTGATAAAATTTTTAGAGTCGTTAAGTAGTTGATAAGTGTAACATAATATTAAAAATAATTATTTAAAAAATATTAATTTTTCAAGGTTATTTATAGAATAAAAAAATATACTATTAATATACCAAATACTAACCCCTTATTAATTAGATAAAGTTTTTTTTTGATTCAGTAAAAAATTAAATAAATCAAATGTGACTATGAATGCCAGTGAAAAAGAAAGTAGCAATTATGAGATGATTCTAATACCGTCTAAAACTACGAATATAAAGTTTTGACTTAAATAGAGTGGTAATTAAAATTTTTATTAGACATCCGTTGAAGACGAGTTCGAACCATATAATTTTTTTCTTACTTTTACCATTGTATAAAAAAGATTATGGTATGCAAATTAAACCGCTCCAATTACTTACTTGAGAAGCATAAAATCCCACCTTACGACAAGAGAAGAACACCGCCTATTACACTGACTTTAAGATAACTTACTAGGAATTAAATATGTTGCTTCCATTAAGTTTTGATGTAACGTACGATTTTAAAAATACATTTTTACTGCAAAAGTGATAAAGAATATTTGGCTTTCAAGGGTCAAAATAACAGTGAAAATGTGTTTTTCATCTAAGCGTAAAATTGAAATTTATGTAATTTTGATTTTGTATTTGGAAATGAAAATTATCAAAACATTCTTATTTATATTAGTTTTCTAAAAATATATATTAGATTATTTTATATTTTATATTTTATATATCGTTATATTAAATTATTTAAACATAATTTATTATTATATTTAAGTTTTTAAATATTTTATCAGTAATCTTACAAATAATTTGTGTTAATTACTTAAAAGTTATTTAAAATATATACTTCATCTACCATTTTATTAAATTGTTTAACTATCTTATATTTTAACTAATTTTAACTTTCCACTATCATGCTAAAAATGACATTTTAACATTCAACCATAATTTTGACAACTATGGAGAATTTTAAAATAAACAAATCTTACTTTGATAACATGTTAATTTGCATGACATTTTGTGTTTAATTCGGTTAATTTTTGAATTGATTCTTGTTGAATTAGTGCTTTTATGTTTTAATCTTGTTAGGGATGCAATTGTGATGCTATGAGTCAAAAACGAGTAGAAAAGGACCAAATTGAAACACAGTCGATAAAGTGAGGCCGAATAAAAAATGTGGAAAAAGTCAAGGACTCATCAAATTCTTTTAACTTTGTAAAAGCCAAAATTAGAAAAAAAAAATCTAATTTTAATTTTTATTTAATTTTATTTATATGTTGAAATGGTTAAAGCCAAATTTAGTAAATATCATGTATATAAATAGGACTTTAAGGTATCTTGGAAAAACACATTTAATTTTACATTTTGATTTTCATTTGGAATTAAAGAAGAATTATTCTTTTTCTTTCAAATTTGGGCGTGATTAGCATTTTGTTACTTCCATTTTCATTTCTCTGTTCTTTCAAATTTTGTTTAATTGCCTTTCAAGTCCTTGTCTTTCCTAATTTAATTCATTATCATCAAATCACTTTTCATAACCTACAAAGCATGATTAAGTCCATGCTTCACTAAATTTCATCTTAGCTTTAGGCCGGTGTTTTTTTCGGACGGGAATCTTGAGATACGTATCCATACTAAAAATCATTCCAATCGGTATTCACATTTTTCCTAAGTATTGGGATTGACCACTCATCCCTTAAAGTTAACTCGATTTCAAGTCAAAAAGTGCACGTTGGGTTGGAGTCGTGTTTGCTGACAATTGGGGAAACGAGTCGGTCGTGCTGTATTCGGATCTCCGAGAACAAATCAAGGGAGAAGTGATCGGGTTTAAACGACCCACGCGGTTGAGGCCGTTAATTCGAGTTGGGTTCTTCAGAGCGCAAGGCTGCCAGAATTTTGAATCGGGAACATGAGTATCTCGGTTAGATAATCGGTAATGGTTGGTTCGTAGGTCGTACAGGGACCAGCTACGAGAGGAAGAATTGGCGATTAGGACATTCTTAACTGCTATAACCAGCTTATTATTTGGAGGAGAAAATTTATTTTCGAGGATCGATTCAAAATCCGGAATCCACCGAGTCTAGGGCTAAGGCTTATTATTTTTTATTACAAAATCTGAATTTAATTTCCAATTTAATTTATAATTTATTTAATTATTTAATTATGTTGTTTCAATTATTTAGTTTCTAAACATTTTCAAAACCACCTGATTTATTTTTAATTTGCAAGTCTGTTTGGAGTCGTAGGCACGACTATTGCCACGACTATTGACACGACAGAAATTCTGATCACAAATTAAATGCGAAAGTTGATTATAATACCAATCCCTATGGACTCGACCCTACTACCACACTTTACTACTACTTAGAGTTATTTTGTAGGAATTATTTTTGGTGGTTTCGACGTCCATCAAATTTTGACGCCGTTGCTGGGGATTGGAGATTTTTTTTTCTGATTTTTGTTTGTTTACCTTATGACTAGATCAGAACTGAGAACTCTAGAGTTTGAACCAGAAATTGAGAAATTGGCTCGACAACTACGGAAAGAAGCCATTCGACGTGGTAAACGACTAAATCCTATATTCGAAACCAAATTTTATACCGAGGAAATTTTCTTATTTGACGAACCAGACAAGATGGCCGAGCAAACTGCCAACTTGCAGCGGCACCGGATGAACAACAACCCTTAAGTATAACTTATCCGGCGGAAGGTACACCGTTCAAGTTGCAGTTGGGTTTGATTTATTTAATACCCACCTTCCGCAGACTACAGAATGAAAATCCACACACCCATCTCAAAGAATTCCATATGGTGTGCACAAGCATGAAGCCTCAAGGAGTAACCAAAGACCAAATCAAACTTCGTGCTTTTCCTTTCTCATTAGTCGACTCTGCTAGAGAGTGGTTATTTTATTTACCTCTGAGATCTGTCAAGACATGGTTTGACATGTCACGCTTATTTCTTGACAGGTTTTTTTCTACAGCTCGAGCGGCTGAACTATGGAGGGACATCGTAGAAATCCGTCAGAAGGAGACTGAATCGCTTTATGATTATTGGGAGTGATACAAAAAGTTGTGTGCAAGTTGCCCACAACATGGATTAACTGAATAGACACTCTTGTAGTATTTTTATGAGGGTTTGCTCTCGATGGAAATGAAAATGATAGATGCTGCAAGTGGAGGGGCACTTGTTAACATAACTCCTCAAAGAGCACGAGAGTTGATATCGGCAATGGTTGCTAACTCTCAGCAATTCTGACCGATTACAGAACCCACGAGATGGGTTCATGGGTTAAGTTCTCTATCTCTAGAAGATAAAATTAATAAGTTGACTAACGTTGTTCAAACTTTGCTTACAGATAAAATGCGCCCAGCACGGTTGTGCAGAATTTGTGCTAAGCCATACCACTCGACGGACTCATGTCCAATTTTACATGAGGATTTGACAGAAAAAACAAATGTTGTCGGGAGCTTTTCAGGACCGTCCCAAAGGCGATATGACCCCTACTCAAACTCAATAATGTGAGGGTGGAAGGATCACCCAAATCTAAGTTATGGGTCGAATCCTCAGTTCAATCAACCTTACCAACAAAGGCTGCCTCCGAATTAACAATTACCGCCCCTAAAGTCATCTTTGGAAGCCATAGGAGAAAAGGCTAGCCAATAGTACTGAGAAGTTTCAGCTAAAAACTGAAATGCATTTGTAGGAGTTAAATAAGCAAGTGAGCAAGCTTGTGCTCACGGTTAGCTGTTTAGAGTCCCAAGGTAAGTTTTCATCCCAAACTAAGTCTAATCCTCGATACAGTGTAAGTGTTATAACGTTGAGGAGTGGAAAGGTTTTGGAGCCTGAACCTGGCATGAGTCGTGCCTACGACTCTGGTCAAGATGAGAAGAAACTTGACACAGAAGCTCCAATAGAATCAACACCACAAGAATCATTTGCAGTACCACCTCCATTTCCTAGAAGACTTATCCAATGCAAGAAGAAGCGAGAAGAGAAGGAGATCCTTAACACTTTTCAAAAAGTAGAAATCAACATACCTCTTCTTGATGCGATTAAGCAAATTCCACGGTATGAAAAATTCTTAAAAGAATTATGTACGAGTAAAAGGAAGCTCTTAGGCAATGAAAATGTGAGTGTCGAAGAAAATGTCTCCGCCGTTTTACAAAAGAAAATGCCACTTAAATGTAATGACCAATGTATGTTTTCCATATCTTGCAAAATAGATAGTCTCTATATTAAAAAGCCATGTGTAACTTAGGCCCATCAATTAATGTTATGCCTTTATCAATTTATAAACTACTTAATGCGGGTCCTTTGAAGGAAACAAGTGTAATTATTCAACTTGTAGATAGATCTGTAGTACATCTGGAAAGAGTGCTGGAGGATGTTCTTGTTAAGGTAAACGAATTGATATTTCATGCAGACTTCTACATTATCAACATGGAGGATGACAACTCAGCCAATTCGTCTGACATACTTCTTGGGAGACCATTCTTAAGTACCGTGTGAACGAAAATTGATGTTTGGAATGGAACACTCACCATGGAATTTGACAGTAAAGTAGTTAGGTTTAATGTTTATGAGGATATGGGACATCCCAATGATAAGTTACAAATTGTGCCTTGTAGGAAAATAGATCTCGATGTTAAACAAGAGGAATTATCGATGATCTAAAACCAATACATGAAGCTGTCATGAAAGCCTCGAAATTAGAACTCAAATCGTATCTAGAACGTACAAAGATTCCAACAGAGAAAAATGCAAAGATGAACAGAGAAGCTCAAAGACGCCTCAATCCACCAATGATAGGAGAATTCGGGAAGGGCTTCAATGATAGTGGGAAAGGGTCGAAACCTTTCTGCAAGAACATCCAAGTGCACAAAATGGAAATAGTAATTCTCAATAAGGCAAATGGATAACATTTAAGGTCGTCGAGCTAACGACGTTAAACAAAAGCGCTTTTTGGGAGACAACCCAAATTTATTTTTAATTTGTTAAATTTTTTGAATTTCAGTTTAATTTGGATTAAAAATAAAATGAATAATAACGAGATTATTATTAAATCTGGTTAATATGTTATTTTCAGGTATGTAATGGAGGTTGTCAATTTTCCCAAAATCAGATACTGATGGCGGCATGAGCACACTGTGCTAAATACTGACAATTATTTTCCAATGCCGACAACATCATTAGAAACACATGAGGAGTATTCTTAACCTTTGCTTGTTGTTTGAGTTACTGAACTTTATTGCATATAAAACATGCTTGAGGATAAGCATAGAGTAAGTAAGGGGGATTGAAAATTGTAAGTATGCATGGATGATTGATTGATTGATTTTTGCTGCTTGTTTCTCTTATGCATATGTTCAATCTTATGCTAGATTTATTCGATAATTTATTTGACATTGTGCCTCTAATCTCATTATTTAGTCAATTTGGACAATTTTTTGAATTAAAGTGTTCAAATATCTAGATTAATCGACATGTGTGTTTTAAAGTTGATATATGTAACTAGATTTTTTCATAAAAAATTGATTGCTTGGAAAAAAAATTGCTTGTAAATAAATAACAGCTCAAGTTATTAGTGAAAGTTTCGAAAACATAACTGAATTTAGTAACCGAGGTGAGGTTCTTGGGTTGTCATTTCATCTCGCGTAAAATGGTTCGAGTGACAAATTGAAAACTTACAAACATTCCGCTAATCGAGCCTAAAAAAAACTGTTTGAACTGTGTAACCGGGATAGGGTGCTTGACTTGTCATCCTAGTTCACGTAAAAAGGTTTGACCATGTCTAAAATTTTTATTACTGCGTGATTAATTAATAATACCTTGCAAATTTTGGATTCAAACTCAATTTAGTGAAATGACTTAGTTCACATATTTCAGTTTTATGACACTTGTTGATCAAACTAGGTATTTTGAGCATTTATTTATTTTTGCCTATATTGTTTACATTGATTATGGATGCGAAAAAGAGGCTCGATTTTTAATAAATTATTGAATAATTTCTAATGTTTAAAACTACAATATGCTTGAGGGCAAGCATGAGCAAAGTAGGGGGATTTGAGAACATGTTAATTTGCATGACTTTTTGTGTCTAATTCGATTAATTTTTAAATTGATCCCTATTGAATTAGTGCTTTTATGTTTTAATCTTGTCAGGGATGCAATTGGGATGCTATGAGTCAAAAACGAGTAGAAAAGGATAAATTGAAACACAATTAATAAATTGAGGCCGAATAAAAAATATGGAAAAAGCTAATGACTCATCAGATTCTTTTGACTTTGTAAAAGCCAAAATTAGAAAAAATCTAATTTTTATTTTTATTTAATTTAAATTATATGTTGAAATGGTTAAAGCCAAATTTAATAAATATCATATATATAAATATGGATTTAAGGTACCTTGGAAAAACACATTTAATTTTACATTTTGATTTTCATTTGGAATTAAAGAGGAATTAATTCTTTTTCTTTCAAATTTGGGGATGATTAGCATTATATTACTTCCATTTTCATTTCTTTATTCTTTCAAAATTTGTTTAATTGCCTTTCAAGTCCTTGCCTTTCCCAATTTCATCCATTATCATCAAATCACCTTTCATAACCTACAAAGCATGATTAAATCCATGCTTCACTAAATTCCATCTTAGCTTTAGGCCTGTGTTTTTTCTGGTCCATAGTAAAACTCCTTCTAGTCGGTATTCACATTTTTCCTAAGTATCGGGACTGACCACTCATCCCTTAAAGTTAACTCGATTTCAAGTCAAAAAGTGCACGTTGGGTTGGAGTCGTGTTTGCTGACAATTAGGGAACGAGTAGGTTGTGCTGTATTTGGATCTCTGAGAACAAATCAAGGGAGAAGTGATCGAGTTTAAACGACCCATGCGGTTGAAGCCGTTAATCCGAGTTGGGTTCTTCAGAGCGCAAGGCTGCCGAAATAAAATGAATCGGGAACACGAGTATCTCGATTAGATAATCGATAAGGGTTGGTTTGCAGGTCATACCGGGACCAGCTACGAGAGGAAGAATTGGCGGTTAGGACGTTCTTAATTGCTATAACTAGCTTATTATTTAGAGGAGAAAATTTATTTTTGAGGATCGATTCAAAATCTGGAATCCACCGAGTCTAAAGCTAAGGCTTATTATATTGGATTATAAAATCCAAATTTAATTTCCAATTTAACTTTTAATTTATTTAATTATTTATTTATGGTGTTTCAATTATTTAGTTTCTAAACATTTTCAAAACCACCTGATTTATTTTTTTTGCAGGTTTGTTTGGAGTCGTGGGCACGACTATTACCACGACTATTGACACGATAGAAATTCTGATCACAGGTTAAACGCGAAAGTTGATTATAATATCAATCCCTATGGACTCAACCCTACTACCACTCTGTCCTACTATTTATAGTTATTTTGTAAGAATTATTTTTGGTGGTATCGACGTCCATCATACTTTTTCCTAGTATTTTTCTATCACACTTTACAAAAGCACTTTAAAAAAAAATTTCAACTGCAATAGTAATGGACAACTAACCCTTAAAGTGCAACGAGCTCCAAGGGAGCTAATGACCGTGATAAGCTTCTTGGTATGTTTTTCTGTTGTGTTTGAGGCAACCAAATCTCAAGTTCTCTCTCCTTCATAATGTTTTTCACTAAGATATTCTTAATGGTAAATTCTCCATCTCTTCAAATAAATGCTTTTATTTTCAAAGGAGTTAGGAATAACAATTAACCAAATGAGAGAAAAGCTCACTAAAAACCAAAGCAGTGGATTATAAATTTTGGTGCCACAAGTAACCTCAAACTCATCTCTACCTTTCAGACAAATGAATCACTTTCTTGCAACTATAGTTGATAGATCTACCTATAGTGCCATCACTTTTGGAAGTGTGAATCCAACCTTTTCTATTACATTGTCTTTTCTTTTAAGTTTAGTTAAACATTTTAGAAAAATTATTTATGAGAACAATTTTGTTACAGAATGAAATTTTAAAATCTTCATAAATTCAAACTTATATTGTGTTATCTATGGTAATAAGTTTTATCAAATTTACTACTTGTGTTATTTTACTAGTGAAACTTGGCAGTTCCTAACATTTAACCAAACAATCTTTTTCATTATCCTCGAACTCTCTATTGCTAAAAGAGTGAGCTTTTATTCTAAATAGAACACATAATGAAAACTTATACTTCCTAGTGTAGAAAGTTTACAAACTTGAGTACTTACGAAATATAATATTTATTTGTATGTAAATAAGTTTTCCCAAATTTCAACAACGTATCCATGTACGTCAAGTGCTTGTATTTGACTATCCTATAATTCTTATTTGTAGAAAAAATTCAAAAGAGTTCTGTTTGAACAAGAAGAGAGGAATAATATTTTAATAGAAACTTAAGAGTTCCCCTTCAATTCAGATATGGTGGGTGGCACATGCACACCAAGGTATCTTAGTGTACCTCCCACCCCTTTACCAATAGACTTAATAGGCCTTTTCATGTATTTGGTACAATTATATGTACATACTAATTTTTAAGTAAAACAAGTTTATATAATTATTCAAACCAATAACCAATTTTCTCCCAAAATAATATTTTTGTCATTAAAACTATTTTCTCAACCAAGTTCTAATTTCGTTAAAATCATGATGACATTACCGCATTAGAATCTATGAGTAAATAAATTGAATTGTCTTATTTGATAAGACTGTAGTGATTAATTGATTTAACTTTTACTTTGAAATCAATTATTTAATTACAATTAATTAAATAATAATTTTTAAAAAATAAAATAATTTATAATTCAACCCTTGTTCCTTTCGAGAAAATGCATTTGCTACTGATAGTAATACATGCAATTTATTTCTCTTTTGTTGTTTTCATTCATTTTAACATATCAATTCTAATTGTGACCCATACATGATTATGTTGAGCTAGCGAAGGGATCGATCGGACATATATAATTAGGGTTTAAATAATTTATAATTAAGTTCTTAATTACAAATTATTTAATCATGGGGTAAATTCACTAAAAGTATCATTATTGAGCTCCCATTATATATCATTACGAAAGCAACTTAAATTTATGATTTGTCCAATAACCTAGTCATGAGTGTGTTACCCTAATAAAATATCATTTATCTCTTTGGGTTAAATCCCTCCACCCAATATGATCCTATTTTATCTCATAACTATCATTGCATCTTTCACAGTGAAAAAAAAAACTATTACTAACAAATAGTAATAACAATCTTTCATCCTAGACAAATAATCGTGACCACGTTTATATCCATACAATGCCAGTAAGAGGATACCATTTACTTTTTAATTGGTTATGGATTCCACTATTTTAAGTGAAGTCATGTTATATATATGTTATATATTGAACATACTAACTTTCAGTTTTGATACCAATCGAGCACAGACTTTTAATATATCAAAACATACGAGTTACATACACATAGTCAATCACATACTTAAGATTGAGGTATGCCACAATATGAATATCACAAGTGAATAAATCCATAAACAGATCTAAAATAAATTTGACTTGGGTCTTGTTCAATGTATTGTTGATCCGAACAATCACACATATCTTTATCTTTTTAGAGTCATTCGCTTCAATACTGAAGACAAGGTTTCTCCCCCATTGGACTTTGTCACACCTGAAAATGTTAAAGGTGTGCCACGATAATTATGAGTATTAAATTAGAAAAACTCTCTATTTAAACGGGTTCTAGTGTAAATTATAGAATTCTAATTGACTGTTTGGCAAGTAGTTAGATTTCAACTGTTAGTCTCGTTACATTAGAACCGAGTTTTCTTTAGTGGGAAATATTATGATAAGGAACATTAAATTTGATTGAAAAAAAAAAGGAAGGAAAATTGATGATTTCAGTTTAATTCGTTGAAATTGTATTGTGATGATTGATGTCATAGTTAACCTTTAAAGTTTCTATGCATGCAAATGAATCATGGTTTTCTTACACATGTATGCCTTCATTTTGATTCTGATGTGGTTTTTGTGCTTAGCTAACCGAGAAAGAGGAGACTCAAGCGATAAAGGAAAAATTAAGCAGATGTAGTTAATATCAGCTTTCAGGTATTTTACTGGTGAGTTTTTAAACTCAAATCCTCAATGTTTGTATTATATATCAGTATGGTGTTGTTGTGGGATATTGTTGTACTATTGAAGCATGTAAAGTGTTGAGTCTTATACCAGTAAGTCTGTGGTTTTGATAGACTGTTACTGGTAAGGTAATTATTGAAGAGGTTATCATTGATATGGTTTGGTAGGTGATATATCGAAGCATGTAAACCATATCAATGATAAGTCTATGATTTTGATAGACTGTTATTGGTAAGGTAATTACTGAAGAGGTTATCATTGATATGGTTTGATAGGTGATATGTTTGGTATGATCTGTGTTGTGTTATTAACAATATGTTTAGTTGATTGCTTGTTATATCTTAGTCGTGAAAATGAATGGTATAAGGAGTGTAGAGGGATGTAATGGCGGATGAAAGTTGAAGAAATGTCATATTATACACCTTGTGCCACATGTTATTGGTTTTACGGAGATTCAGACGGATTGTATGGAGAATGTATACGCATGATATTTAGTTTTGCTGAGGTTTGATTGGATTATAAGAAGATATATGTGCACATGTTTATGATAATTTTACTTGGGTTCTTTCAAGTATAAAACTGTACGGAGTCTATGGCTTAAAGCCTCATGTATGTAAGCAAGTCTTATGGCGATAGGCACACACAAGATAAAACAGTCCGTTAGACCTATCTCCTAATTCAATTTACTATAGTCCTCTAGATTGATCTCATGATTCAAGTTACTACAGTTTGCTGGATTTTTTCTTTAAGCTTCATGGCAAAGTTATATGTGGAATGTCTCTATGTGAAAGTCTACATAATAGTTCGCGTATATGAATCCATGTCTATATATAAATATTCATTTATGGATTCGTATGTATGATTCTGCCACATATGAGTTCACATCCATGAATCTTCTATATGAATTCGTATGCATGATAGTCCGCTAGATTTATCTTTATGATTCAAGCTATGACAGTCTGCTGATCTTATATTCATGATTCAAATTTAAGAGTTCAAAGAGACTATCTTTCATAAGACTTAGTATGAACTATTAACCAAACAAGAGATCACATGGGCTTGTCCTTATGTCCAAGTTATAAGAGTTCGTATAAATTATTTTCTCAAGCCAAAAATCGCAGGTATCTTCTCTCATGGAGGAGTCCGCTAAGGACTATCTTTAAATTAAGAGTCCACAGTGACTATCTGCCAAACATGAGTCTGACGGTAACTATCATTTAAGAATGACTTCGCAAGTAAGAACCCGCGTATATGAATCTATGATTATGATTTCGTATGTAAAGGTTCGCAATTATGGTTTGCAAGTATGTATTCGCCAAGCTCAAGTCCTCATATATAAGACTTTATGTGTAAATCCGCATGTAAGGATTCTCCAAGTGTGAATCTCCATACATGAGTTTTCTAGAGTCAATCTGTCGTTCGCTAATCCAAAATGGTAAAAATTGCTAAGCCTATAGCACGAGTACTAGAAATGGAGGATTGTGACAATGTGGAAAGTGCATAAATTTTCAAGTTGAGCCAATGCAAGCGAGGACAAAAGTACGCCGAGAAGATGTGCGGACTATACTTATACAAGTGGTGTCAAACAGGAGATTGGACCCATGAAATTCTAACTTATAAATTCATAAATGGTATGTTATATTAGTAACTCACTAAGTTCATTCGAACTTACTTAGTTTTCATTGTATTTTCTAGGTATAATGGTTTATATAAAGAGCTGAAGAGGGATCGGACCAAAATTCGTTTAAGCTTAGGCGAACTTGTATTCTTAACTAAAACATACATATAGTGGGGCATCCTAGAGGTTAAGCCTTAAGGTCAGAATTTTTTATTGTAACTAAGTATAAACCATAGTATTCTATTTACAATAAAGAGAAATCGATTCAAAATATTAAAGCTATTAATTGTTATTTTTTCATAAGTCAACCTATTATGATTTTTTAACTAGAAATTTATAGTTGTACTTTTGTATAGCAGGCCAACTAATTGAACATGTTAAGATGTTACTGACAATATGCGAGCTAAGTTAAATATAATTAAGGATGACATATTTGATTGTTTTGGTCATGTTAGTCATACAATTTCGTTGTAAACTGTTCAAGTTAGTCATATAAGTATGATTTGACATCTTATAACCGGACCCGTTAATCGGGTCAGGTACAGGGTGTTACAGACTTGACAAACAACATAATAGTTGCTTGAATTAATTACTCAATTTTGATTTCTAAAAATATGAACCATTTAGATTACCACTAATATAAGTTGTCTTCTTGCATTATAATCCATCCTTATGATGCAACTTAGTATTAGTTAAACTTTAGGTAGTCATTGAGTTATTATTTGCTTTATTCATTTTTCTTTTTGTGCAAAAACCATTGAGAACTATGAGATTTTATTAACCAATTTGTACAGAAGATAATAATTTAACTATAAGATTTTATTAACCAATTTTTTCAAAAATTACAAGCATAAATAATGAAATAACTACACTAAGGGAATAAAATCCCAACAAAACTTTACTTTAACCTCATTTCGTAAGTAAAATCATGACCTAAACTATTGTATCTCATTTTCCCCTTATCAATGTCTATTTCAAGATCTTATGAAAAAAAAATAAACTATTCGTAAATGACATTTGATGATATTTATGTTTCGACGCGTGTACTTTAATCCATTATTTGTTCTAGTGCAATCTTTATAGTTGAAACGTGTTGTCGATTTGGGCATCCTTCTCTACCTATATTAAATAACTTATATTTGCAATTTCAAAATTTTTCTTCACTAAACAGTGAGTCATGTAGATTTGTTAAATATCATTGAGCTTTAAATAATAAGGTAAATTCGTTCTCCATACATAGATAAGGCCACAGATTACTCAAGTATATTTCGGAAGGAAGGAGATCAATAACCCATGTCCTTTATCAGTGCCCTCATCAAATCCAACTCCAAGTTCTTTCAACCTTCCCATTGCTTTGAAAAGGTGACTGTCATTGTATCTCTCTTCTTACTAATTATGTTTCATATGATCATTTCCCCTTCATCCCACTCTTTAATTGCATGCCTAGACTTTATTTCTATTCTTAAGTTCTTAAAAGGCTTTAAATCACTAGTTGGCACACTATAATGATAGAGGAAATACATTCCCCTAATGAAAATAACACTTGAACTTGATAAATTTACCCAAAATAAAGAAATTTGCTAGCTACAAGTGGATGTTTTAGTCAAAATTAATCAAGATGGTTATGTTTCACGCATTAAAGCAAGTCTTGTTGGCAAAAGGTGCACGCAAACTTAATAGAGTCGATTACTCTGATATATTCTATCCAATGACTACTAAAGTGGCCTCCATTC
Source organism: Gossypium raimondii (assembly GCF_025698545.1). NCBI lineage: Eukaryota > Viridiplantae > Streptophyta > Magnoliopsida > Malvales > Malvaceae > Gossypium > Gossypium raimondii. The sequence goes on along the minus strand of NC_068568.1, from coordinate 38,581,778 downwards.
GTTTGTTTATTACCATAGTAGATACCTTACATCAATTAGATATCAAGAATGTTTTTTCTCCTTGGTGATATCTAAAAATAAGTTTATATAAAGCAACCACTGGGGTTTGTTGCTCAATGAGAGTACACCAAAGTCTGTCATTTAAAGAAGTCATTGTATGGACTAATTTGGAAAATTCAGTGAAATGGTGCAAAAATTTAAGTTCAATAAAAGTGGGTGTAATCGTTCAGTATTTGTATAAATATCATTCTTCTTATGGTATTATATTAATTATAACATCCCGTTTTTTAGTAGTGTCAGAAACATTGGTTTCGAAACTACAATTTCGACATGTCAGCCCGTAAATATTAATTATTTAATAATTACAAGGTCATTAGTGTCATATTAAATTCTGGTTAAGAAATTTTATCATTTAGATAGTTAATTAAGTAAAATGATTGAATCGTAAAAATTGTAAATGTTAGCTTCTATTATTTAAAGAAGTTAAATAGCTATAGAGTAAAGGAGTGGTGGATTAATATGGTAACTAGACCATTATTGGTTGTAGTGGACGATTTTGGGCTTGTAAATGATAAAATTTGAGAGTAAATAATAAAGGGTAAATTAGTAAAATAGTAAATAAGTGATTTATATTAAAACAAGTTATAAAAACATGGTCATTTTTTTCTTTTGCTATTGTACAAATCAAAAACCTAGATAAACTAGAAGACCATTCGGCCAAAGTAGATTCGTCAATAGGTAAGTGAAATTTCACTCGTTTTTAGTAATTTTTATGTTTTTTAGCTCGTATTAGCTTAATCTAGATAACCTAGGGAATAAATTGTAAAACTACTAAAATTTATGGATTGTGTCATTGATGAGTTTAGTATATTCTTGAAGTTTTATGGTAGTATTAAACTTGGTTGTTAGATAGGACTATTTTGTAAAGTAGTTTTTGATGATTTTGATATTTAAGGACTAAATTGTTAAAGTGATAAAATTACAAGGACTTTATATGAAATAATTGCAATTATGGACTGTAGTAAGGCCCTTGAATATTCGGCTAAGCTTGGATTTGAATAAAAATGGTTAAATTGCATGTTTTGGGCTTAGGGACTCAATTGCATAAAAGCAAAATGTTGAGGGTAATTTTGTAAAAATGTGAAAAAGGACTTAATTGCATAAAATGAGTTAATTTTTCTGTTGGAATTAGTTAATTGAATAAAATTATTATTTTAGATCAAGAATGAGCTAAAAATCGCAGAAAAGAGAAAATTACGGAAGAGTCCCTTTACCTTGTCGTGCTGCAATTTAGTTAGGTAAGTTTGGCCGGTTTAATTCTAATATATTTTTAAATGCTTATTAGATGAAATTAAATTGTTGAGTGTTGATTAATACAAATGTTGTCTTGTAAATGAGAACTGATGGAATGAAACGATAGCACTATTTTCTGTTTATAAACCCTGAGTCAGATGAACGTAGGATAGAGTACGATTGGCATGCCAATAGGTTATTCTGTGTGCAACATGGAATTGGTATAAGATGTGATGATGATTTTTGTATATCTTTTGTTCATTGAATATACCAAAGTCATGCATTTGTTGCGGATTATTGTGTTATACTATATTGTTTTCTAGTGTGTTACGAGGCGGATGTTAGCCTATGAGCTAGGCATTTAGTGCCGAGGTGTGTTATCGGTGGGTCTGGCTCATATAAGTGCCTCATGTGTTCCAGATGGTTAACTGTGTACTCGTATCCGTATATCATTTATCGGGCGTTGATTATTGATCACTGAATGTTATTGAAATATGGAAAAATTGATTGTACTATTGTTTAAGCATTACTCACCTGTTGTGAACTGTGATTGATAGGAACTCTATTCATTAATCTTATTATTTGAATTATTATGTTTAATTCGGTAAGCTTTATCGTTTAAGCGATGAACTTACTAAGCTTTATGAAAGCTTACTCGTGTTATTTGTTTTATTTCATGTAGATACGTTTTGTGAGAATCGGGAGATCGTATCAACTCAAAGAATCACACTATCCGAGGGCCTCTTTGGTAGATTTTCAATTTAACTTGGCTTATATGTCATGTAATAAGACCATTTGATCATGATTTTATTGGTTCATAAGTATTTTGTATTGTGTATATGTTGTGCTTTTGATATTGTGGAATGAGTAACTAATGTGGTATGCATGTTAAGTTCCAAGTTTAAGCATGTGTGGTCAAGTATGGAAGGTAAATTTGATATGAATTAAACAAGGCATGTTAGAATTGAATGCAAGTTATTTTGAATGAGTTAAGGCTTGTGTAATATAATTCTAGGTAGGTGAAATGTTAAGTGTTTGAAATGTGGTGTCATTGATGACACATTGGTTAGGCCTTAGATTGATTGTTTGGCATGCTTTGGGTGTCATTGAAATGCAATTTGAAGTCTTATAATCATGTGTTGAGAATTGGTTTAGGTACTCAAGCATTTGGACATGAAATGAGTACATTTTGGGTCATTTTTTGGCACGCACGGCTTGGGACATGGATTGTCACACACAGGGAACCCACATGAGCAAGTGCCCCGAGTGTGTTAGGTGCAGGGTTCACACGGGCTGGCACACGACCTGCAACACGGCTGTGTGACCCAAGTCAGAAAGTTACATAGCCCATGCACATGGGCGTATGAGGTAGTCACACAGGCGTGTGAGGTAGTCACACAGGCGTGTGGGATAGCCACACAGGCTGGGCTCTGTCACACGGGCTGGCCACAGGGCCGTGTGACCCTTGTTTTGAAAATTTTCAATTTTCCCTGAATGTTCTGATTTGCTTCGAATTGGTCCCTGAATGTTCTTAAACTATTTTTAAGGCCTCGTAAGCTCGATTTAAGGTCCATAATTGTATGATTTACTCCAATCTGATTATTTATGAATTTGTTAATTAAATTTGTTAAACTTGATACTATTTGTTATTATTAGTTTTGAATTGTACAGTAATACTTTATAACCCTAATTTAGCGATGGGTATGAGTTATGGGTGTTACATTAATAATGTCATCATTACTAATGATGGCAATATAGGAATCACATATCTTAAACCATTTCTACATACTAAGTTTCACATAACGGACTTAGGATGGTTGAAATACTTTTTGGGAATCGAGGTGATGAGAATCAAGAAAGGATTATCATCTCTAAAAGAAAGTACATAACTAATACAAAATAGGAAAAGCATGATGCAAGCTACAATACACCCTTTTGACTCCTAACTTACACCTTACAAAAGGTAATGGTGAGTTATTTGGAAATCTTAAAAATATATCAAATTGATGGAAAAAATTGAATTGTCTTATAATTGCTCATTCAGATTATTGCTTATGTGGTTGGTATTTCCTTACTGACAATCAATCATTAAACATATCTAGAACACATCATGTGTTTCTTCAAAAGAGGATTAAGATGAAGGATAGTGCAAAATTATCATGGGCACACTCAAATTGAGTGATTTTACGGATGTTGACTAGGGAGGATTGAAAGATGATAAGAGGTTTACTACAAATTATTGCGTGTTAATTAGGAGGGAACTTGATATCATGAAAAAGCAAGTAGAGTGCTGTGTCAAGCTCCAATGCAAAGTTATAATACAGAGCATTGCACAATTGGCATGTGAGATTATTTGCATACATCATCTTATGTCCAAAATTAGTTTAAAATCTTTGCTACTAGCAAAGTTGTGTGAATCAAGCAACTCTTTATATTGTTTCAAATCTAGTGTTCCATGAATGAACAAAACATATTGAAATTGACTTCCACTTTGTTTGTGATGAAGTACAAGAAAAAGTGATATTTTTTTATCACATTAAGGTAGGGAGTCCAAAGTGAGTCCTGAGATCCAGTAGCGAAGGATCTTGGAAGTCGTGGAATCGTAGTTTGAAGGGGGTCAAAATTGAAAGATGGACAATATGGAAGAAATCACTGATTCTAGCAATGACTCCGATTGGGTTAGGTTCAATATTCTTGAAAATAAGTTCATTTCTAAATTTCCAAATGCTGTAGAGTGTGCAGACCACAAGAGTGTAATACATTTTAACATCTTGAAAGGTAGTATCATTGGAGGATCCAACTGGAAATGGATGAAATGTTAAAGAGCAAAGAGAGTGGTGAGACAAATCAAATGGCTCTAGCGAAATGACAATAAAAAAAGTGCTAAGATGTTTCCCTGTGGTTGGCACAAATGGGACTAGTGTCATAGTCAAAAGACAATCGTCTCGAAAGAATATCTTTTGTGGTAAAACAATTATTACACAACTTCCACAGGAAGACAATGATCTTAAACAAAAGTTTTACCCGCCAGAGGTTCGTCTAGGATTTTTGAATATTCTCATTGGAAGTAGGTTGGTGCATCCCATAGAGTTGATGATAGACATTGTTAACTGAAAAAAGGTCATTGTGGTCAAATTTCCACACAATTTTGTTACTACCACCATGGATTGGGAGGGCCCTACTGTGGAGGTCTTAGGCACGATGTAGGTCAAGAATGTTGAGTGTATTGCTTTGGTTCGAATAGCAAGTATTAATGTTGAGGCATGAGTGAACTTGAATGCCAAAATTAATGTCTGACAATATCGATGAGGAGGAGATTAGGGTCCCTGTGAATCCAACAATTGTTGCCACTCCAAAGTTGAATATATTTCCCTTGAAAACAGATGTCTCTTCCAATTAAGATACCTTTCCAAACCCAGGAATCAGATGACTTTATTTTGACTATTTCAAAAGGATATTGTTTGGGGTATTTTGGTTAAGGACTTTCGAGAGGAGTCAGTTGTTATCTATCATAATCCTCCAAGTAATCTTTGAGAGCGGGGCTTTATTGAAGAATTGTCTTTCTAATTCCCAGGCCCCCTCACTTAAAAGGCGAGCAAATTTTATCCCAATGACAAAGGTGAAGTTTTATTTTCATCCACTGTATGACCCACCAAAAAGCATGAATGACTACCTATTCTATCACAAACATTAATAGGAGCTTTGAAGACAAAAAGTGAGTAGAAGGGAAGAGAAGTCGATGTCGATTTGATGAGGGTAAGCCTTTTGCCCAGTGAAAGACATTTGGATTTCTGCGGGGACAACTTTGAATTCATCTTGTCAATGATGTTGTGAAAGAACTCTTTTTTCTTGTTTAGTTTTCCAAGCTCTAGCCTTAGATGACATGTAGATAAACTCTTTTAGCATTGAGAATACCACAGAACCATCTCCTATTATGTGGCTTTGTTGAAGGACTGACGAAGAGCTTAGATTTGAAGAAGTTAATTTGTAGCCCAAAAAGACACAAATTATTGAGTAATTTTTTAGTGATCTGCAAGACAAGACAATGGCACTGAAGAAAATAAAACAGTCGTCAGCAAATAGAAGGTTAATGGGAGAGGCGTCTTTTAAGATTTTCACACCTTAGATTGATCCTTCCGTATCCTTTTTTTTTGAAGCATGAGGGAAAGGATGTTCACGAACATGAAAAAAAGGTATCGCGATAAAGGATCCCCTAACGAAGACCTCTACCAGGATTGTAATATTCAATGAGAGAGCCATTAATGAGGATTTGATACGAGACAATGGAGATGCATTATTGTATTAAATTAATCCTATGCTAATTAAATTCCATAGATTCCATAACATCCTTGAAGAAAATCCAGTTGATCTTGTAAAAAGCTTTGCTCATATCAATTTTGAACGCTGCAAGAGATCCTTTTGCCTTTTTTATTTTTTTATTTTTTTATAGTGTGAAGGATTTCACTAGCCAGGATAATATTATCAGAGATAAAGTGTCCCGAAATTAAAGCATTTTTATGGCAGGAGATAAGGTTGGGAAGAACGTTCTTGGGACGATTGACAAAGACCTTTGATATAATCTTATAAGCGACATTGCAAAGGCTGATTGGTTCAAAATCGGATAGGTGGGCTTGGGAGCTGCCTTTAGGAATAAGGGCGATAATAGTTTTGTTAAGCTCCTTAAATAGGATGCCCAAACGGAAGACCTATAAAGAAGAGGAGATAACATCATTCCCCCCACAATGTCCCATAATTTCTGATAGAAGAGGCTAGGTTTACCATCAATACCTGGGCTTTTAGAGCACCTAATAGACAACTTATTTGACTTCATTAGCTATGAAGGGTTGATTAAGATAAAGGATGTCATGTTGAGAGAGTCAGGGGATAGTCAGGTGCCTTATTTGATCCCTAATGGTTTCACAGTTGACATTAACAGTGTAGCTGTAAAGCTTTTCAAAGTAGTTGACAAAGACTTATTTGATCAAACAGGGTTCATCCACTTAGTTATTGCTAGTCTTTGATACCTTCAATTCTATTGATTGCCCTTCTGTTCTTGGTAGTGAGGTGGAAGAACTTGGTGTTTTTGTCTCCCGACCTATACCATTGTACTCTTGCTTTTTGTAGTCAATGAATTTGGTTTTTGTTTCTCGAGCATTTCAAAATTGGCTTCGGTGGCTTTTTCCTTGTCAAAAGGTTGTGAAGAGAGTTCAAATTGAGCAATCATGAGAGCATTTTCAAGCTCCAACTTCCTCTTTTGTAGATCACCCAAATACGTCTTTGTTCCATTTGCGGAAAAAGGAACTAGCGATCTTGATTTTGCAAACCAAGTTGTAAGAAGGTGATCCCTCAAAGCAAGAATTCCAGGATTCGTTGTTAATTTCCTTGCATTGCGGATGAAGGTCCACATAGCTTCGAAACGATAGAACCTCCTGTGAAAATGACTTTTTTGCTTGCAGAAACAATCACTAGGCCATGGTTCGAGCGTCTGATGGGCAGATTGAGGACATATAGCTCAAGTAGTGACTGAAAAGTGTTCAATGGCAAATGCTCTATCAAGTCTTTCCCATACCACCTCATTTGTTTTAATGAGATCTTAGAAAGATTACACTCATCGATGCAATGAAATAAATCAGCAGCCCCTTTGATATCTTTAGAAAGAGGAGAGTACTTATCTTTATGCCATATTACTTGATTGAAATCCCCTAAAACAATCCAGTCGTCATTAGGATCAATATTATTAGAGAATTGAATAAGTTGATCCTATCATTAACCAACTACGTGATATCTACTGAGGCTCAAGTGAAATACTCCTATAACAAGCTGGGCATGAAAACATCTATGCTCCAACCTGATGAAAAATGTTACAGCCGTAGAGAATTATAATCTGTATAGCTAACATGTATAGCTTAATTATAGGGAATAAGGGATGATTAGTGGGATGAATTGGGGGATTTTGATTGTTTCTTTCCACTTCCTAGCATGTAAGAGTTGCATAAAATACCTTAGTTCTATAGTGAAATAATCAAGCAATTTTTCTATTTTCATTTACAATCACAAGGTGTCAAACAACCAAACCCCAAAATATCCAGAAATCAGAACGATCCAAACTAAAAATGGCTTGAACCCAAGATACCCCAAACTCAAACTGGCCCAAGCAATTGACTTGAAATGACCCAAACTAGAAATTACCCAACACCGTAATGACCCGAATCTAAAATGACCTAAACATGAAATGAATCGAATCTCAAATGATCCAAACTTGAACAATCGGACTTGAAATGACCTAAACATGAAATGACCCGAGAATAACTAGAAATTTTTAAATTTTGAAAAGACTTAATCTGAAATACTTGATCCAAAACTAATATGATCCCTCCATAGACCAGTCTAGCTTCAATGACTTGTTTAAATTAGAATAACATTAAAAGCAATGCAAGTTATAACATTCTGTGTAACGATAGAAATCCTACTATAAGTCATCAATATCAACACCTGAAACTTCAATTTTGCAAATTGAAACATGATATCTTCAGTCCAGTTTTGACATTAACTAAATCAGAATCAGGAATTCAATCTTTCCAATCATGTCTTATAACAGCAAGTCGAACAAGCTGCTTGAATAAGAAATAGCCCAGTTTTTTTAAGAATTCAGATGATTTGTATGAGAGATTCAAGGGATTAAAGAATGTACAATTGGAATTTGACCAGCATTTTTGATTATTTAATCAAACATCATCTGCATCACTTCCACCAACATGTGTTTCATGGCTAACCCAATAATGGCTTCCATCAGGACCAGACACCTTAAACCTGCTCAATAGAATGATCCAGAATATCTTAGTCAAGCGCCATGTTACTAGGATTAGGTGTGAGTGTCAAATACATGTATGTTCTATTTTTTTCCCTAATGTTTTCCATGTATTTGGAGGTTCATATATCCTATGTCCGACACATGTATTAAGAACATCCCCCACCCCAACCAGAATCTATGGTGCTCTCTATGTTTCTGATTATTTTGCTCACCGTTCAAGTACGGATTTTCCTTCTTTGTACTTCTGGCTCTTCTCATGGGCAAATTCCTGAAAGAAACTACTCGTGTAACTGACAGCTACGAGTAAAGTCACATTAAACGATTGAATTTCATATATGGAACAGTAAAGCTTACATATTTCCATCCCACAATTGATCCACACCCAATGCAGAAGATATCTGCTACAGTGTGCAACCCTGTAATCATCAGTCTATCTTCTTTCTCCCCAACAGAAACATTCACCCTACGAAATAACGAAAGAATTGATCCTATTGATCCATAGAAAACGAAAATTGTGCATAACTTCAAATCCCATTATCTCAAAAGATCATGTAAGCAAGATTTCAATTGAGTCCATCCCTGACTACCATAGTCAACTTTTTTAAGCAGCTACCTGCAAACCCTGCCTTGATTCAAAAGGCTAAAATCGCAATCATACGAGAGCTTTGAGCAATTGAAGGCTATTGCATTGCTCTAAGCAACTAAACAAACGGTTAGAATTGGAAAATGAATTCAAGAAGCAAAGTTTATCTCAGGCGTTATGCAAGACAGTACAAGCACACCATGGCTTGACAAACACCGGATTAATTGCTTATCCAAATAGAAGTAACCAGCACCTTATGGTATAGTTAGGCCTTAAGAGGTGTTGGTCCTGTTCAGCGTAATTCTAGACAGATTTAGTATTCATACATAATGATAAGGTGCCTAAAATCAAGAAAACTTACACCTTACTGAAGAGATATGCTTTTCCATGCCTGGACTGGAAGGACTGAATAGAAGAACACAGGCAAAACACATTGTTAGAAACTAAGCCTCTAAGAGAACCCCGAACTAATTTTTTTGGGACACCATGAAAATTGTTAACACCAATGTGAACGGAATGAAAAAGAAAAGCTCAATAACAATGAACTACGCCGATATGCATATTAAATATACAACTGTCCAATTGTCATCTCAAAACTAAAGGTAAATTAATTAGAACTTTAGCAGTTAAGCAGATCTCCATATTTTCTTCCACTAAGCCGCTCTCAAGTCTCTTAAGTATATGCATTTTAACATTCAAGTCATGGACTTTAGTGCATAAGAGGCTTCACCATGTCTTTAAAGTGGCATATCTCAAACTCGATTGTTAGTATAAAGTGTCGATTGCAACAGAAGGAAGCTCATCATTTTAGATCATATTATAGATGTAAATTAAGTGAGAGATAAAGATCAGAGTTCATGTTTTTGTAGTTAAAAGAAACACTTGGAAACTTTGCATCTTTTGGAGGATATAATCCTCGAATAAGGGGAAAGAACTCGCATACATATATATTATACTATATATATATGTTTAACATCATATTTGTCCCAAAGGCCAACAATTTGCCATCACCATAAAGTGCCAAGCCCTTCCAAAGACGCCAAACAAACATCCATGCTTAAAAAGAGACAACAATTACACATAAATCCAGATCCTCCCAGCATCCACTTTATCCTTTATATGTTAACATCTACGCTTAAAAAGAACCATTGAACTTACACAAAGAAAGTAAATGATTCCTGCAAGACCAACATGGATTATCCAAATTCCTAGTTTTTCAATCTAATCAATCATGGAGTCCCATCAATTATAAAGTTCATCAAAAAAGAATTGTTTGTATTAAACACTACTCCTAGTAATAAATGCTATGAAATTAGATATACCCAAATCATAATCAAAATCATCATTACATAAACTTGGTAAAATCAAGCAAATTAAAAACACCCAGACGAAAATTTCACAAGCATAACAGGCAAAGAGTCAAACGGAATCAAATTTTAAGAAAAATATATATAAAAAAGAACAACCTTGGAAAGAATATCATCAACAAGAGCAAGATTGATTTTGCAGTGCTTGCAGCTATAAACTTTCCCTTCAAGGTTCACCACAAATAACCTCCCCATCTATCCACCACCTACCAGATCTTTCCAAAACTAAGAAAAGAAATAAAAAAGAAAGAATGTATTTTTGGATATCAAAATGAAAACTTTGAATACCAAGACCTGACTTTAATCACAAAAAAAGAAACAACAGATTGATTATTGATGAAAAGAGTAGTAAGAATTGAAGGAAATAAATGGATTGCATGTGAAATAAAAGAAAAAGGAAATTATAATTGCACAGAAAAGATAAAACTTTGGACTTTGGGAATGTTGAATTTTCTTTTCTTTTTTATTGCTTTACCTGACTTGGCTTCTCTCACTTTGTCTACGGTTTTGAGAAAGCTTTCATGTGTTCAATTAGTTCATTTAGCCATAAATGTGGACCAACGAAGCTTATCACTTTTAACCCTTCAAATTTCTTTACAAACACTTAAAAAATATTTGAAATTTCATATGAAGTAGAAATCTTATATTTAAAATATAACCCATAATAAATAATGAAATAAAATTAATAATATTGTTATGAAAGACAGTTACAAACTCTAAATATAAAACGGACATAAAATCATTTAAAAGATAATAAATAATATGTACAAAATTAAAATAAAATTTAATTTAAATGGTAAGTAAATTGAAATTTAAATAGGTAAATACATCAAATTAAGAATATTATCATTTTTCCTAAGTTGGTATTAAGTTGGCTTGTGGTATTAACTCAATCAATAACATTATCAATATATACAAACAATATGGATGAAAATGATCTGTAATAACATTGAAATATATATATAAAAAATAAACAAGTCAATAAAAATTGGTTCAAGTGGTAAAGAACAAATTTATAAATGTTGGTGACATGGATCTAAATCTCACAATATGCAAAATTTTATTAAAAATATAACAAGACAAAAATAAGCTCATAATAATATAATTTATTTATACATAAAAATATATTTTGTAATTTTCTTAATTGAGTGGTGATCGGTTAAGTCGTGATACCAACTCGGTCAATGGTTCAAATATTAGTATAGATACTAGTATAATGGCAAGTGCAAGTATAAATTATAATAATATATATTCAATCAATTAAAATTATAATAAACTCAATATAAAACATAATTATGTTTTTAAATAGTTTACAAGTACAGTTGTTTGTATTAGATTTTATCACACCCATGATGTGGGAGAACAAAATATTTTATAGTAAAAAATATATCAGCAAATGATTATTAGTGGAGTGGTACGGTTTTTCTATAGATTTGTTAGTCATGTGTTTTATTCCCAAACAATTTTTTTTGGTTGTTTTATTTTAAGATTATATAAAAGTATGAAAATACACTTATAATAATATCAATTACCCTTTAAAGTAAGAACATTTTAATAATTTCACAACCAAATTGGTGTGAAGTTGACTCGTGACATTAAGTTAGTTAATCACATTTCGAGATAATTACAAGTACAAATATAAATTATAAATATTATATATCTAATTAACTAAAATTAGAATAAACGCAATAAAAAGTATTACTAATTAAAATAGAATAAATCATACGTATAATTAAAATAAACTTAATACAGAGCACAATAATTTTTAAAGTTTTTAAAAGTGTTTTACAAGTATAATTACTGGTATAATTATATGTACAAATATAAAGCATAAATAATACATATCACAGATACAAATATAATCATAAAAAATACATTTTCAGTCAATTGAAATTAAAATAAATTCAATACAATAAATCTAGTTAGGGTGAAACTTAAAATCAAAATATCTAAGGAGAACTCATACATGGCATTTTACCTATAGCAATGCCCTCGAACCTTATTAATATTGTCAAGGCTTTATTGATTTTTTAAAATATTAGGTTCCCAATTTTATTAAAATAAAATATTTTTATTATTTAAGATGTTTTTTTATTATTTCAAAATAACTTGAGTTTTAATGAAGGAAAAAACCCAAAAGGAAGTAGATATAAACAATAAATCTGTTTTTTTTTTCTAACATATAAAAAAACCCAAAAGTTTAAAGAAAAATTAAAAGGGGAATTTGTAAAGGTCGTGGATTTTAATTTTAAACTCAACAAGACGCATGGCCTAAGCATAGTGTGCCACATGTCACTTTTTCAGAATTTTTTATTTTAAATTATGCACCGATTAAATAACCATTTTGTTAAATCTTCAAAACTAATTACTTTTCCTCCAAATAAAAACATATTAATTTCTTTTGAAATTTTCCAAATTCATCTTTTCCTCTAAACGCATTTCTTGGTTTAAATTTCATTTAAATTGATTTAAACAACCATTTTGCAATGAATTGATTTAAATTTCATTTTTGAATTCCCCTTTGGGAAGAATATTTCGAATAGAAATTTAACAACACTACTATCTCCAATTCTAATAACATCGCCCACTGCTATTAACTCTCAACTCCCAAAACCAATTTCTTTAGCCATTCACAACTACACCTATTTCCTGAAATGAACGCAAGAAAAATCACAAAACTCGTCAATCCATTACAACACAAAACCAAACAAAAAGAAAATGATGAGAAGAAAATCAAAACGAAGATCCATTTCGCCTTTCTAGGTTCTTGAGGTTCAAGCATCATTCTAAAAATCCGAACAGTAGTTAAGACATTGAAAGCGGTGACGAGAAGTCACGACCGAACTTCCATGATGATTCAACAGCCGGGTTTTTAGATCGAGGCTTGAAAGATTATAAAGATTGTGAAAATTTCTCAAAATTTCAGTAAGCTTTTCGAGAAAGCTAATCGGGGAACTAGAAAGAAGAGAAAGAGGCGAATCTTTTGGTCCTAATCTTGGGTTGAACGGAGGCCGGACGACAGCTAGGTCTGTTTATGGAAGAAGGAAGAGACGAAAAAGGGAATTGACGAGAGGAAGAAAACAGAATAAAAAGGATATGTTAATTTAAGGATATTTTATTTAAATTAAAAACTTAAAGGGATATTTAATCTCAGGCCCTTGGTTCAATTTTTTTAAAAAATATGACGTAACTGAAACGCGCTACTATACAATTGGGCCACGTGTCCTGACCAGTAAAAATTATCACAGTACGTTAAAGGTACCGCATTGATAAACAATGTTAAAGTTAATGTACCAAAATCGACTTTTTCAAAAGTTTAGGTATCAAATATGTCATTATCCCATTATAAATTAATACAAAATTAAAATTTAGGAAGCTTATTGATATTTTGAGTGATTTAATTTATTCTTTTGATCATCCATAGCAAAAAAAAAAAACTTTTTCAGAAAAAAGTATAAGTAGATAATGAGTTACATATGAGTAAAAGCTTTTCAATTATTTTTATTTTATTTCCTTTAAAATTGTATTATGTACTAATTATTTTACTTTTAAAAATTTAAAACTACATTTATTAAATAATCTAATTATATTCTAAACTAGTATACCCAAAAATGTTTATAGTTTTAAAATTTTAATTTAGCAAACTCTTCAGAATTAGATTTGTTTGATCTCTTTAAAACATTATATATATATAAACTGTACAGTGAAAATGAAGAATAAAAGAATGTTAGATGTATGAGCTATGATTTATCCTCAAAATCATAGTCTTCCATTTGCACAACCATCATCACCCATTTCTATACAACCAACTTCTTTACAAGAATCTGCAAGAAGAAAAATAAAATCAGTTATCTGATGTGATGAAATGTGGAGGTGGTTTGATGATCATTGAAAAAAGGGTAGCAAGTAAAAAAAATTACCTGAAACCTAACATGGAGACCACTTTTCTATTATTTACTTCACGATCTTTGGATACCTTGGAAACCCATTCTTGCAAGCTGAAATCTGTACACAAACAATATTCAATTTTATTATTAAAATTATGGGTCACAACTTTTACCTTTCTCCTACAAGATATCCTAAAATTAATCACTCTCTCCTCTATGAATAAAACTGATTAAACAGTTGACTTTCTAGAAGTTCAACCGTTTTTAGTGTAAATAGGTGAAGTTTTCCTTCTCCTTCACCATCAAATTTCTAGAATAAAACAAAAAGATGGATTAAGGTTCTGGAATTACAGAGAGAGAGGGGGAAGGGAACCTACTGCTTCAATGTCAATTTTGTAGACAAGGAGTTTTCTTCTTTCTCTGCAACTTGTTCTATAAGCCACAATTATATGCGCAATTGCCAGAGCCAGTGAACAAATGAAAAGAGCAGTTTCCATGGCTGACCCTTCTCTACCACTACTCCAACCCGATGCATATGAAGCTTTTACCGAAACAAACATCAAAGATGAAACACAACATATCATTGTGGTTCCAAGGTATGGTCCTCTGGAAAGTTTAGGCCCATCACAAAAACTATAAACACCTACACCACCAAATTTAAAACCAATCACACAAAAGTTAAGTTCGCCTGAGAAATAAAAGAAGAGAAGAAGAAGATAGTTTTTGGGCTGGGGGTGTGCACTTACAGATTATAATAGCTGATCTGATGATGGAGATGAGAGGGATATCAATGAGAGAATTCCTGAAATCGTAGTTAGTGAAATGGGAATATAGGGTTTGGAGTGAAGGAGGAGACAGGGAAGCAGAAAGCAAAGCAGAAGGCAAAATTGTATCAGCAATAACAAGAAAAACAGGTGCAGAAAATACAAGAAATGAAATCACCATTGTTACCAAGAAGAACACTGTTTTGAAACCTCTCAGGATTCTTCTTGATTTCTCTTCCTTCGAAAAACCCATCTCTCTCTCTCTCTCTCTCTCTCTCTCTTCAAGTTTTTTTTCCCCTTAAAACCAGAGTTCTATGTACAAAGAAGAGGAAATTGGAGCTTAATTAAGAAATAGAAGGAGAAGAAATGGGTATGAAGGTTCAGATAGTGTTTTGAAAATGAAAGTGAAAAGGAAGAATTGGGAACCTTACACGCGGAAGCAAGCAGGGAATAGGTTTGGGTTGGAGGGAAGAGTCATGTTAACGGAAATACCAATAAATAAATAGAGAGAGGACAACTAACACTGCTCATATTACTTGCACCAACTCCGGTAAATATCGGATGCTTTATGCCTCCATTTTATCTTCCAACCATATTTTTTTGCTTTTATTGTTTTTATAATTTTTTTTAATTTTATACGATTGATATATTTTAAAAGAATTTTTTTTTGAATTTGATAAATTTTTTTTGAATAATTGACTGGGCTATTATTAAGGGAATAAAGTATTAAAGTTCAAAACAAAACCACAACAGTGCTGGGTTGATCTAAAAATAAAACATGAGATATTTAAAGCGTTTGAGAAGCCCGCAAAAACAAAAACAGAAAATGAAGCCTAAATGAATGCAGAAATAGAATCGTCATTTCCCAGTCAAATCAAACAGCCTGGCCTCCATTATTTTCCAACTTTTTATTTCATAAACGCCAGGCTTTTCAGATGATAGCAGTTTCCAAGAAATCTTCTGCTTTAGCTATCTTTTTCTGTTTCATTTCCTCTTCATCAACTTCCTTCAATCAGAATTTCGTGGCCATCTCCCTCCTAGATCCGGTTCTTCTCTCGTCTCTCCCACCAGGTATCTTTCTTCCCCTTTTCTTAATGCCTCTTTCGCTAGGTATGCGCTTCAACGTTCTCCGTTCTTTGGATGAATCGAAAAACATTTTTTTGGAATCGGGTTTTGTTGCTCTGAATATCATCAATAATCGCTCCTAGAATCGATTTATCTCTAGCTTTTGTTTTGCACTTGTTGATTATTGTTTTCGAATCCCCCATCATCGTGACTGAGTTTAAGCCCATACTTATGCCTAATTTGGTTGCCTCTAAACATGCTAATGCTTCTGCTACAAACGGAGAGGAAATGTTGGAGTGAAGAGTAGACTTTGAGACTGTGATTTCCCCATTCTGACCTCGGACTACCATTCCTGACGCTGATCTGGAGTTGTTGATATCAAAAGCTGCATCAAACTGTATAGACTCCCGTAGCTCCACCTCTCTTTGTTCGGATCTAACGGGCGTAGAGGTAAGTTTTCTTTCTCGCACTCCTTCAAGCTCTATTAGATAACTCTGTATTTTAAAAGCTAGATCCCTTCCTGATGTATACTTCCTCTCGTGGATCATCTGATTTCTCGAGCTCTAGATAACCCATAAGGCACAACAAAATACTCAGATCTACTCCTTTGTACCTCTGCTGAATACCCAGGTGAGCCATGACCATACACTCTGATCTGCATGTTCTGTTACCCATGACATATTGAGACTGATCCATGCATCTGTGCTTATAGGACATTGCCTAAACACATGGAAGCTATCTTCTTCTGTAGAACAGCATCGTGGACACCTTACATTAGTGGTCACTCTCTTATATCTGAGATTAACTAGTGAAGAGATGTAGTTCCAGGAAATTCGCCATATGAGAATTAGGATTTTTGTTAGTAATTTTAAATTCCATAATTTTCTGTAGAAATCTTTAGTTTCTGCCTATATTAAATAGTTACTAGGATCCAAGCTAGCTTCTTGTAATAGTTTGTGGGCACTTCTAACTGTAAATTCTCCGGAGAGTTCCCCTTTCCACACTTTCATGTCTTCACAATCCGTTCTCGCAAGAGGAATCTGCAGTATTGTTTGAGCGATTTCCTTTTGAAAGGTAGTCGAAATTAACTCTTTCTTCCACTTCTTGTTTATGTTATCAATAAGATCAGAAACCACAGCTAACTCACCATTGTCTCTTCTATTTTGCCACATCTCAGGTTCCATCCCTAGTATCCAACGGTCATCCCATATAGATATTGCGTCTCCTCTCTCGACTCTCCAGATGAGACCATTAAGAAGGAGTCCTTTCACTGCCCAAATACTTCTCCAGGTAAGAGATGGTAAGTTTCCCAACTGTGAATTTAGGAAACTGGATCTTGGGTAATATTTAGCTTTAAGTACTCTGGCTAAAAGTGAATTTGGGTTATTAAACAATCGCCAACCCTGCTTGGCTAACAACACGATATTAAACTGATTAAAATTACGAAAACCCAACCCGCCGTTTTTCTTTAAATAGCAAAGGTTTTTTCAAGAGCACCAATGGATTCCCTTTTTTTCTCGATTCTTTTGCCACCAATATCTCGCAACAATACTCTCCATTTCTTCAAATATTGACTTCGGGAGTAGAAAAAAAGCCATTGAGTATGTCGGTATGGCTTGTAGCACTGCCTTTATGAATATTTCTTTTCCACCTTGCGATAAAAAACGAGTACTCCAATTTTCTATCTGTTGTTCCAATCTGTCTTTTACGGCTTGAAAAGATTGCTTCTTTTTTCGACCTACCATGTTTGGCAAGCCCAAGTATCTTTCTAGCTCATCTGAACTTCGAACTCCCAATAAATTGATGATTAGATGTCTTTCCTCTTCAATTATATTTTTGCTAAAGAAGATCGATTTGGCAAAATTCACACATTGACCCGAACATCTTTTATACTCGCTAAGAATTTCCTTGAGTGCAAGAGCTCCTTTCCTCGACGCTTCTCCAAATAAAATGCCATCATCCGTAAATAGTAAATGTGTTACCTGTGAACCACTTCAGCTTGCCTTGACTCCCTTTAGAAGACCTTCTCTAGCGTTTATTCTCATTAGGCTAGATAGTCCTTCTCCACATATTAAGAAGAGAAACGGGCTTAAAGGATTGCCTTGTCGAAGCCCCCTTGTTGGACGGAAAGTTCCTCCAACACTTCCATTGAGCACTACTTGATAAGAAACTGTAGACATGCAGTTTATGATAGAGGTGACCCATTTTTGATCAAATCCCATCCACAGCATTGTTTCATTGATAAATCTCCATTCAACTCTGTCATAAGCTTTGCTCATGTCAAGCTTAACCGCCATGTATCCCTTTTTCCTCATTCTTTTTTGTTTAAGTGTGTGCAATAACTCATAAGCCAGCAAAATATTATCTGAGATTAATCTACCTGGTACGAAGGCACTTTGCGCACTGTCAATGCATTTGTCTATAACACCTCTAAATCTGTTTGTTATTGCTTTAGCCATGATTTTATAAATAACATTGTATAAGCTAATAGGCCTAAAATGGGTCATATTAGAGGGGGTTTTGATTTTTGGGATAAGAATAATATGAGTTGAGTTAATTTGACTGACCTCCATTTCTCCATTGAGGAGGTGTAGGCAAAAAGCAGCCACCTCATCTCCTATAAAGTGCCAACATTTCTGGTAAAAAAGAGCAGGGAATCCATCTTCGCCAGGTACCTTCGTGGGATGCATTTCAAATAAGGCCTCTCTCACTTTTTCTTTTATATAATTCACTGTAAGTTTCTTGTTATCGTCCTTTGAGATACACCGATCAATTCCCGAGAGTAGATGTTCATAATTCATTTGATTTTCTGAAGAGAACAGATTTTGAAAATAGAATTGTGCAATACTCTTTATCTCCTGAATATCATTCGTTTCCTAGTCGCTGCTGTTTTGTAGCTTGTTTATCAAATTCCTCTTTCTCCTTTGCGTTGCTTGACTCTGAAAAAAGGTTGTATTCCTGTCTCCAAGTTTTAGCCAATTTAGTCTAGCTCGTTGTTCCCAATAAGTTTCATCTTTTTCAATTTCGAAGTTAAGCTGGATCTTTGTGTCAATCATCTCAGCTAGATTAGAATCATCCCTTTCAGCTTCAATCAATGTTGATAGTTTGGCTATGAGAAATTCTTTTCTCCCTTGTTTATTTCTTTGCACCTGTTTCGCACAGTTTACAAGCCTTTTCTTAAAAGTTTCCATTTTCTTCAAAAATTCTCCAGACGTCATCCCCCATAAATGTTTAGCTTCATTGATAAATGAGTCTTCCACGGTCCACGAGGCTTCAAATTTGAATTGATTTTCTTTTTCCCGTTGGCCTTCCTTATTTGTGTTGACGAAAATGGGACAATAATCAGAAAAAGAGTGTTCCAAGTGTTCAACTCTTACCTCAGGAAACATGGAAATCCAACTCTTATTAGCGACACCCCTATCCAGACGCTCTTGAATGTTCGTTTCTGGTAAGTTTCCTCTCTCCCAAGTGAACCATCTACCGGAGTATCCCACATCAGATAGCTGGCAAAAATCTAAAGCTTCTCGGAACAGCTCCATTCTTCTTTCATCTCTTGGCAAGCCTTATTTTCTTTTCGAATTCATACATTATTTCAATAAAATCTCCACAAACAAGCTAAGGGGTGTATTCCTCTTTATGGAGATTTTTCAAAACAGTCCATGAAGCTTCTCTATCTTGCGCATATGGAGTTCCATAAAAGCCAGTAAAGCGCCATTTGACATCTCTTTCATCATCATCCACCACCATGTCAATGTGTCTTTTAGAGAAATTCTTAAGCGTAACATTGATATTATTTCGCCATGCTAGACACAAACCTTCTCTAGAGCCCTCCGAATCAACATCAATTCCATTTCCAAATCCACATCTTCGTCTAATTCTTTCCATTCGGTTTCTGCAAAGCTTAGTATCCATAAAGAAGACAATTTGGGGATTATAAGTCCTCAGCGTATGCTGAAGCCTTTGAACTATCCGTAGACTCCCCAATCCACGGACATTCCAACTCAGTATTTTCATTGCTTCCGGTCGGCTTGCCATTTGGCAGCCGCCGATGATAAATGATTAGGATCCACCATTCTCCTATTTTCCAATATGTTTCTCATTTCTTCTCTTCCTGTTATATCTTCATTTTCCCCTCTAGGCCTTTTCTTCCCCTCCTTCCCTACTAGAGCTACATCTTCTAGATCCTGATCCATCGCATTAGGGGTTAAATTCTCCTTTCCTCGTACCGCGTATGATGAACCTCCCTCCAAATTAAAGCCAAGAACTGGATCAACAGATTTCTCATATTTTATTTTCCACCCCGGGTGCTTCTGGCCGATTCTGAGACCTCCAAATTCTGCAACAGTTCCTCCGTTATCGGCATCTCCTTCCTTCCTTAGCCAGATACTGTTCATTGATAATGACCTCCCTGATTGTGCTCGGATAGATAAGTCTCAGCCCATTTCTGTAATTTCCACTCCAAGGTTCATTTTTGCCTCGCAAAACGAGTCATAATGCCCTAGTCTTCCACAATAGAAACAGAACAAAGATAAACGTTCATATTTAAAGGTGACATATGAACATTTTCCACCAAATGATATTTTCTTCCTCCTTTTCAAAGGACGCCTTATGTCGATTTGAACTCTAATTCTCATAAAGTTTCTGTTTTCTTTTCCCAAATATGATACATCATGTTCTATGCAATTCCCCAAGAAATTACCTGCAGCCAGGATTTTAGAAAAAAAGGCCAATAGGGACATCATAACCTAAACCCAAAAAGGTGTCAGAACTAGAGGGAGCTGTAGTGGATCCTCCCCTAATTCCAATTTGTAAAGCACCAGCAGATGGTTATTAAAGGTCCAAGGCGAACTTTTCAAAACCCTGTTCATATCCATGACATGAAAGAACTGAAACAAATACCTTTTTTTCTCCCAGATCACAGAGTCGTACTCCCTTAACCGGATGCCATAGATTCACCATTGTACTTTTCATTGCTGGGAAGCGGATCGTGCTTGCTGTGAGAAAACATCCTACTAGTTGAGTGGTCTCACCCCTATTTTTCGTGCTTGGATCTGTTGGGATGTGAATAATTTCCTCCTCTTCATCATTAATCAACAATTGGGCTAACTCATTTTCCATACTTTGCAGGTAAAAGTTTTTTCAGCTTTTGTGGTTTCACAATTCCTGTTGCAAGAAAAGGACTTACACAGGCCACAGATAACGAAGGGGAAAGTAATAAGGAAAAAACAAATAATGAAAAAACCTAAAAACTCTTGCTAGTGGCAGTAGACAAAGGTGTGCTAGGGTAGTAGACTTTTTTTACTTGTGAATTTGATAATGTTTTTATAATTTTTTAACTTATATAACTAATATATAATATTTTTGAAAATTTTAAATTTAATAATTTTTATAATTTTTTTATTTATTGAATTTATATTTTTTAAAATGGATGCCACATTATTAAGAGTCATGTATAAAGGAATACCACATAATGCATTCTCATTGGTTGGGTGTGCCACCTATCGTTTTTAACACCATTAACCTCTTTGAACTAAGATTGTGTTTAGCAATGCTTAAAAAAAAACACTTTTGGCTTAAAAAGTACTTTTGGAAGAAAATTTATGTTAAAAAAGTAACTTTTGGCCCAAAGGAGTGGCTTTTCAAGAACATTTTTACTCAAAAGCTAAATTTTTTAGCTTTTCTTGAGCCAAAAGCACTTCTTGAAACATTATTACTTTTTCATCTCTTTATTTTTCTTCCCCCATTTTTCATTCACTTTAAATTGCAAATGCTAATGTAAATGTTTTAATATTTATATTTGGTATATAAATATTATCCATTTTTGAAACTTTAATCTAAATATATGCAATATTTTAATTTGTTAGGTTTTTGTTTTCTATGTTATGTTAATATCTAATATGGGTTATATATTCAAATTACATTTTAAAATAAAATCATTAATTAAAAAATATTTCTTGAAATAATACAAATGTGTTAATATCTTTTTCTTTTTCTTTTTATTAAAAGACCAAGCTTTATTGATAAAAGAAATAAAAAAAACAATGGAAAAGAACTGGCCTAATCTCATCGAGCCCAAAACTAAAGAAGCAACAAAAATCCAAAAACAAACAAAAAGAAACAAACTAGCCTAGCCAAATAGGAAAAGACCATCACAATCCCCTTAAATGTCGTTTCAATAACTGATGATTTCCTATCCCCCATTTTGCAGATATTTAGAAGTCACAAAAGAAGTTTTCATCCTTAGAAGTCACAAAAGAAGTTTTCATCCTTTCTCCTTTCTCCAAGGTTGGAAAAACTTGCTTCCGATCCTCCTCAGCCCGACTCTCGCACCCATTCAACTTCCATTGTTCTCCTCGCATAACTCGGGACAACATCTTCCAAGTAAAAGCTCTCACCAGATCTCAAACTCTCATTTGCTAAAAGATGGGCTAACTAAGTTTCAAAATGATTTGTATGTTTAAGCCTAATAAAAGTAAAATTGTTCAGCTTCTGTTTGATGTTTCGGATGTAGGTGTTTATTTCAGATCTATCATGTATATTGTTGTTACATTTCTTGATGATTGTAAATGAGTCTCCCTTTATAACTGCTTCTGTTAACCCTATTTCTAAACTCGTTTGTATTGCCCATGAACACGCGAGCGCCTCGGCTGCAAAAATTGTTCCAACATCGACATGTAGGATCGATCGAGATACTAAAACTTTGCCCAGAGCATTCTTAACTATAATTCCCGATCCCGATCTAGAATGAACCTAATCAAAGGCCGCGTCAAAATTTATTTTAATTCTCGCTTTTACAGGCGATTCCCATTTTCTTTCCGCACATCATCTGGTAACTACCCTTTCCTCCTTGATCTCCAAATTTCTTATGTAGCAAGAAATAGAATTGGCAATCTCCCTACTTGTTTCACTAACTTTTTCGTGCACTTCTTGTTTCTCTCTGTCCATAGGCTCCATAGTGCAACACAAAATTCCTAGACATTTTGGTAACCGAACATTCTTTAACGACCCAGGTAAGCCAATCAAAAAATTCCTAGACAAAATTTGACACCATTACATGAAACCCCAATAACATTCAGACTTCAAATGTAACAGGGCAACCACGAAAGATGTGGTCTAAATTTTCAGCAGCATTATAACATCTCGGGCATATCATATTTGACACGATTCGTTTATAGTGCAAATTTGTAAAAGTAGGAGTATAATCTTTCAAGATTCACCATATTGTAATTTTAATTTTAGTTGGAAGCTTTAAGCTCCATAGCTTCCTATAGAAATCTCTAGCATTGGTCTTATCTCATTTAAATTAGGGGTAGAAATACCAGTTTGTAATAGTTTATAGGCTCTTCGCAAAGAAAAGTCCCCCGAAGGTTCACCTCTCCACATCATCACATCTGCATAAGGAGTACAGGCCAAAGGGATTCTCAGTATTCTACCTATGTCAACACTCGAAAAGGTACCCAAATTACAATCCCTAATCCATTCTCTAATTTCACTATCAATTAAATCAACAACAAGTATATAATTATCATTTCTAACCTCATTGCTTAATTTATAATTAGCTGAACCGGGGATCCATGCATGATTAACAATTGAAATCCTATCTCTCGTACCCACTCTCCATCCAATCCCATTGCACAACACCTTCTTTGCTTACCAGATATTTCTCGAAGTATACAATGCCTCATGTCTTAAACTAGCATTGTAAAAATCAGATTGAGGGTATACTTAGCATTCAAAGCTCGTGGTACTAAAGAATCGGGATGATTAATAAGTCTCCACCCTTGTTTGGCTAAGAGAGCCACATTAAATTTCTCAAAACTTCTAAATCCTAACCCCCTTTCTCTTTCAAATTGCACATTATTCTCCATCCGCACCAGTGAATACCCTTACATCTATGACCCTTCTTCCACGAAAATCTTGCAACAATACTTTCCATTTCCCCACACAGATTTCGACAATAAGAAATATGCCATACAGTATGTCGGTATGGCTTGTAATACTGAATTTATAAATACTTCATTGCCCCATTGGGAAAGAAATCTTGTACTCCACCTGTCAATATTCCTTTTCATCTTATCCTTCAAGATTTGAAATGAAACTTTTTTATTTCTTCCCACCACATTAGGAAGGTCTAGGTATCTTTTTGGATTATTTGAGTATCAAACTCCCAATTCCATCACTAGTTGCATCCTAACCATTTCAGAAGTATTTGCACTATAAAAAATCGTAGATTTTTCAAAATTCACACACTAACCTGAACAAACTTCATCCTCTTCCAAAACCTATTTAAAGGCATGTACACCCCTCTCTAAAGCCTCCTTAAAAAGAACACAATCATCTGTAAATAGTATATGTGAAATTTTAGGTCTATTCCTACTCACCTTTGGTCCTTTTGTCAGGCCCTCTCTAACCACAAGTCTCATGAGAGAAGATAGTCTCTCACTACATATAAGAAATAGAAAATGGACTTAAAGTTTCTCCTTGTCTTAAACCTCTAGAAGGTCAAAAAAACTCTCCCATGATCCGATTAATACTAATAGAATAGGAGATCGTTGAGACACACTTTATTACCATATCCACTTAGGCTTGTGCAAAACCCATTTATTCCATCATTGCCATTAGAAAACCCCACTCAACTCGGTCATATACCTAGCTCATGTTTAATTTCAAAGCCATGAATCCCCTTCGTCTAATTCGTTAATTTCTGAAAGTATGTAGTATCTCATATGCAAGCAATACATTATTTGAAATCAGACGTCCTGACACAAATACACTTTGAGCACTATCAATGCAAACATTAAGAGTCTTTTGGAACTGATTGGCTACAATTTCTGCAATTATCTTGTATAAAACATTACATAAGCTGATGAGTCTAAAATTCGTCATATTAGTAGGATGGGGGATTTTTGGTATGAGAACAATGTTTGTAACATTCACAGGGTGAAGATCCTTACCATTATTTAAAACACCCAAACAATAGAGGCTTACATCTCGTCTCATAATGTGCCAATATCGTTGATAAAATAAAGCTAGAAAGCCATTCAAACTTGGTACCTTAGTTGGACCCATATCTTTCAAGGCCACATAGACTTCTTCCTCCGTGTATGTCCCTATTAACATCAAATTCAAGTTATCAGAAATACACCTCCCCACCTCAGACAGAATATGAGTTAATTTACCCATTCCCTTTGTCGTAAATAAATCTTAAAAAAAACCCTTGCAATTTTTGCCATCTCCACTTCCTCCCTAGTAACCCTTCCATCTTCATACTCCAAACGTTTAACCATATTCTTTTTCATGCTATTTGAGGTATAGTTGTAGAAAAAATTTGTGTTTCTATCCCCTAACTTTAACTAATTGACTCTCGCTCTTTGTTCTTAGAAAGCTTCATCCTTATCAATCTCCTAGTTTAAGTGAACTAGTGTCAATAAGGTCTGCCAAATTCTCATCATCCCGATCTGAAGCTAACAGTTGCTCCAATTTCCTAGTCAAAGATTTTTTCAAACCATGTTGTTTTTCCTTTATCTCTCTTTCCCAACTTCCCAATTCTACTTGAATACTTTCAAGTTTAGTAAATATATCTCATCTGATCGATTCCTAAACTCATTTTATTTCTATTTCGAAAGACTCTTTCATTGTCCACCATGCTTCAAAACGGAATTTTTTATTACCCTTAACATTTCCACCTATATTCGTATGAACTAAAAATGGGTAATGATCAGAAAAAGAATGAGGTAAGTGTTGAATACTGGAATTTGGAAATCTATCCAACCACCTAACATTTGCCATACCTCTATCCAATCATTCCTGAATATTTGTTTATGGTAGATTTCCTCTCTCCCATGTAAACCATATCCCAGAATATCCTATATCCAGAACGCGACAGTCCTCCAAAACTTCCCAAAATGTCTCAATTCTCTATTCATCCCTTGGAATACCTCTCACTTTCTCAAAAGAATACATAATTTTATTAAAGTCCCTGCACACTAACCATGGAAGATTTTGGAAATTCCCCAAATTCTTAAAGACATTCAACGGCTCGCTCATATTCCGAGCAAACGAAGATCTATAAAAACCTGTAAATCTCCAATCACCTTTTTCCTCTTCCCCTTTTATCTCTACATCTACATGGTTCATAGAGAAACTGCGTAAAGTGACAATTAAATCCTCTTTCCATGCCAAACATAGGCCTCCACGAGAACCATCAGCCCCCCACCTCAATCCCATTAACAAAACCACATCACGTTCTTACTGCTTCCATTCTTCTACCATCTAGTTTAGTCTCCATAAAAAAGATCAGTTGGGGATTAGACATATTCAATGCATGTCGAAGTCTTTTGACAACCCGTAGTCTCCTCAACCCACGAACGTTCTGTAATGACCCAAAATTCACGGGCATCAGAAAAGTGCAATATTAGGCCTCCGTCTTAGTGAAATGGGTTCGTAAATAATTATTAGAAATATTTATGAGACTAGTGGTGTGCCTAATTAGGTTTTAATTAGGTGAATTTAGCTTAATTAAGAGTAATTAGGAAAAAAGGACTAAAGTGAATAAAGGGTAAAAGTTGAATTGTAGATTAAAAGAAAATAAAAAGGACCAAAATGGTAAATAAGCTATTTAGCATAAGTTGAGGCGGCAAAAAAAGATTTTTGTTTTGTTTAATTAATCTAAAAAATAAATTAGTTATAAATTTAATTATGTTAAATTATAATAATTATATTATAATTAATAAAATAAGGACAAGTGTATGGTGATGATAAAACACATGTGTAATAAATATACGTAAACATGTGTAGTATAATTATTTATTTACTTATATTTTAAACTAAAGATATTTATTATTAAATTAATCATTATAAATATCATATTATGAATTGAATTAAATTAAAGCCAAGTGTACGGTGATAAAAATATACAAATGTAATAATAGTATTCATACATTTGTAATATATTTATTTAATTACTTTATAAGTAAATATATGTTTATTATATTATATTATTATCATTATTATTTTTAAATAATATATATAATGAAGTAAAAAAGAAAAGAAAAGAAAAGAAAAGAAAGAAACAAAACAAAGAAGAAAAGAAACAGAGAGCAATTCAAATAGGGAAAAGAAAGAAGAAAAGAAAAGAAAAGGAAAAACTAGGGTTTTGAAGCTTAAAGCTTTAATTGGTAAGTCAATTAAGTCATTTTACTTAATTTTGATGTTTTAGAAGCTTTGGAACAAAGTTTTGTTGAAATCAAGTTGAAATTTTGGAAATTCTTAGGTTTTTGAATATAGTTCATGTTGAACAAATTGATGAATTATGGGTTTAATTGATAGAAATTTTAGTTAGAATTGAGTAAAGGATTAAATTATAAAGTAAGCTATAAGTTTTGCATAGTAGGGACTAAATTGCAAGAATTTCGAAATTAGGTATTTATGATGAAATTTAGATAGTTATGTCGAAGTTTGGTTGAAAACTGAGTAGAAATAAAGTATGAATTAAGATAGGAAAGTAAGTGAATTTACTTAGGACCAAATTGAATTTACGGTAGAAATTGAATAGAAATGGAATAGGAAAATTTAAATATTAGACATAAATTAATATTGTATTAATGATTATGAAAATTATCCTAATTTTTCGTAGCTAATATCGCACTCGAGGTATCCACGAAGAAAGGAAAAAAAAAGTGGACGAGGAGTAGACACGAGAATCATGGTTTGTATTACTATAATTCAAATTTAATTATTATTAATTATTGTGTTTTAATTAAAATGCATGGTAAATAAATAAGGCAAGAAATTTGGTATGATGATATTATTTTAAATGGAGTTGATTTCAAGTGAATATGATTATTGAAATTAAGTATTGATATTGAATTGAATGAAATTAGATTGAATTGTGATTATATGTGAGTTATTGAGATGAATATTGAATTAAGAAAGTGAAATTGAAATGTGATTATTGAATAGAAATTGAAATGGTTTGAATTGAATTATTGAACTATTATGGTATTGAACTGGAATATTGAAATTGGTGATTGATATGGATTTTATTGAAATTGAATTGAGAAAGTGGAAATTGATATGTGATGTTGATTTTGGAAGTGAATTTGCTTATCGAAATTGAATGAAATATCGATTGAAATGTGAAATTGAAGCAAATGGAAAATATGAGATATTGTGGTTGAAATGGCATTAATTGAAATTGAATTGAGAAATATATATATATTGAATACCCTATTAACTAGTCAGGCTGAGTCGGAAATAGTTGGCATGCCATAGGGTTTGGAAGAGTACGAGATTTATCAACTTTGCCGATCAGGCACTTTATGTGTCGTATATCAAGAACTTTATGTGTCGTATTTTAGGCACCTCGTGTGTCGTATATTGATCAGGTACTATGTACCATTTTAGGCATAATGTGCCGTAATGGTGTGTTTGGTTGGATTCATGTATCCGCCAAAGTCCGAGTCATGTTAATAGGGGAAAAATAAAAGAATTGAAGTAAGGAATGATATTGAATTATGAATTATGTGAATATTTGAAGGTATATTGATTGGAAATTAAAAGCGATTTGAATTGAACTAAATTGATTTGAAATGAGACATTGAATTGAGATGTGAAAATGAAATATATGAAATAATGATTTTATGAAATGGTTATTGATGAAATGCATGAAATGGATATTGGTATAGTAAGAAGATATATAATTTAAAATGAAGAGAAGCTATTTAAAATACATATTATTGAAATAAAATTAAAGTTTAAATGCATAATGATTTATTAAAGCTAAAATAGTGGTAATATTTAATGTGTATATATATTGTTTTTACCTTAAGTATTTGAATTATAGTAATACCACTGGGTGAATACTCAACGTATGGTTTGTTTTCGTGCGCAAATTAGATACATAATTTTTTTTGAAGAGTTAAATTTGAGATTGCAAACTTTCATCTCATCACATCTTCAAGCAATAACAGGGTATGTTTTCAAATTTTGAATAGAATGACATGTACTTAGGAAAAATATTAAGTATGTTCCAAGTGTCCGTTTTTATGTTCAAATATATTAGTAATTAGCCAAGAATTAATTTGGCACCAAATGTAATATTCCTATATCAAGTTCCTTGAGTCGAACATGGTATATGGGTGTTACACGTTCCAACTTAGGAGTTTCACTGTGACTGGTTGGCTTGCCTCTTAGCAGCCGTCGATAAATAATGAGGTTAAATTACCATCCTTCCTTCCCTTCCTTTCCCAGAGTCAACTATTCCCGACCCTTGTCAGAAAACTCCTTCCTATCGTGGTCGTTTTTTCCCTTCACCCCCTCCGAAGGACATTCCTCAGAATCATGTTCCATTTCTATTTGACCTAACCCACCATTTGATTCTCCTTCCAAATTAATCCCCAACACAAGATTAACCTTTTTTGACATTGCTCCTCAACATCCTTTTCCCCTTCTCCTTTTATCCAAATAATGTTCACTGCTAGAGCCCTCCTTGATTGAGTACGTATAAACAAATCCTATCTCATTCCCACTATATTCGTTTCGGACTCCATCCTAATTTGGTAGCAAGAATCACTGTGACCCAGACAATCACAATAAAAGCAAAACAATGTTAGTCGTTCATACTTGAAATTGACATATGAACAGATACATGAGGAGAACATCAACCTCTTCTTTCTTTTCAGTAGTCATCGTACATCAATCAATACCCGAATTCGCATATAGTTGATAAAACCTTGCTCTAAACTTTTTGTATCATACTCCATAAAAACGCCCACAAAATCTTCCAATTGTCTTGCTGTTCATTCAGAGAAAAAACTCGGGGGCAACTCATGGACTTGGACCCAAAAACAAACTGATAATAATGGAAATTTTAGTGGGTCCTCCCCCTCTACCATGCAATGCAACACCAAAAGCTGGCTATTAAAAGTCCATGCGATCCACTTTGCACTCTTTCCAAATCCATTTTATGAAAAATATGAACAAGAATCGTTTTTCTCCCTGATCTGAGATTTGTACTCCCTTCATGAGATGCCACAAATTTGTCATTGTACTCCTTATTGTGAGGAAGTGAATTACTCTTGCAGTGAGAAAACACCCAACCAAACATTAATCATAAACCTCCTTCGCCGCTTCTGTGTCACTACTAACTGCTAAGATCTCATCCACATCGTTTTCTAACGTAATATTTGCCAGGTCATTCTCCATGTTTCCACCGTCGCTCTCCATACTAACGTTCAAAAATAAAATGCACTTAAAAAACCCTAAAAAATCAAAACTTGCTAGAATAGCAGACAAATACGTGCTAGCACAACAAACTAACCCAAAAAATCATTATTGTATTAAATTAACCCCACAAATGTGTTAATATCTAATTACAAATATTTAATGGTTATATATAAATATTTAAAATATAGTTTATATATTCTAATTAAATTTTATAAATAATTAATATTAATTGCTTAAAAACATTTAAAATTTATGTTTCATATATTAAAACATTAACAACAAGTTATAATAAATTTTTTATTCTTGTTAAAATATCATAATATTAGCTAATTTGAACATTATTTAAATGTATATTTGTTACTTC
The DNA here is from genome assembly GCF_025698545.1 of Gossypium raimondii. NCBI lineage: Eukaryota > Viridiplantae > Streptophyta > Magnoliopsida > Malvales > Malvaceae > Gossypium > Gossypium raimondii. Next base: position 38,551,418 of record NC_068568.1, on the reverse strand, counting down.
ATAATACTATGTCTAAAATGAACATTTTATTTCTCGAAGTACTTTTTGACAACAATACTAGACAATTAAATCTTAAACAAAAATTTTAAAAGTATTTCTTAAAAAACTTTTCCACGGTACTTTTTAAAAACACTTTTCAAAAATACTGCTAAACTAGCCCTAAAAATTATTACAAAGTGATAGTTTAAAATACCAAAATGTGACAAAAAAAATGTAGATGACAAAATGAGAACACTTATAATTTTAGGGCGAAAATATGACATAAACCATATCAGATATAGGGTGAGAGTACATGACAGGTCCCGCTATTATAAGAACCAATAGGAATTAATTATTCCATTATTAAATTGGTTACTTTAATTCATGTACTATTAAAAAGAAGGCTTAAAACAACAAAATGTAACTTAAACTATACCCATTTTCTCAAGTCCGTACCTTAACTTTTTTTGTTACAAGTGATACCTACACTATATTCTATTACCCAAAATGGTACCTAATTATACACCGTTACCCAAATTACCTCAACTATTAAAAAATTCTCTTAGCCAATCATTTTCGACATGTGGTAATTTTAATTAAAAAATCCAAAAGAGTTAAATATTATTTCCTTAAGCTTTTTTTTTGAAAATTTTTTTTATAAACATATTAATCTCTTTTGTTCTTCACTCAATAATTCTAGTGACAAAAAATTCAAGAACTCGCCGAAAAACTCATCCAAACCCATTTTTAGCAACAAAACTTGATTTCTATGAGCTTTTTTTTTCCTTTTCAAACCCTGATTTTGGTTCCATTCTCATCCCAATTCAAAATCTATGTATTATTTTTCTTAAAATTAACTTTTTTCATTTTTATTTATACTTTGCATAAAATCATTAATGTTGGGTGAACTTCTATAATGAAAAAGACACTAGATATAGCATGAAATCCAAATACAAAGAAGAAGCTATTAGAAAAAAGGTAAGATGATTGGAAAAAAAAATCATTTGCTAATTAAAAAAGGTGCATTAAAAGACAATAAAGAAGCGTAGGGAGGTAGAGAGTTAAAAAAAGTTAAAAGTTTTAATTCAATTAAAGAAAAATTATCTCATACATCACTGTGGAGTTATTTCATAAGCGAGTTGAAAGTGTTACATATGTCTTGCAAGGTACATTAAAAAAATAAAAAGGAAAAAAAAACAAGTTGGAACTAGATTTTGTCGCTGAAAATTGGGTTCAGATGAGTTTTTCGACAAGTTCTTGAATTTTCTATCATCAAATTTCTTTTATAGATATATTTATAAGTTTTTTTAAAAAAAAGTTGAAGGAAATAATATTTTAATTTTGAGGAAATATTTAGTACATTTCCAATGAAATTTAAAAGTTCCACAAGTAGGGTTGAGTTGATAAGTTTATATAGGAAATAGTAAAAAAATTAAATATATATATAAAAGGAATGAGACACGTGGCAATTTTATAACTCTACTTGTGGAGTTTTTTTAGTTAAAAATTGCCAAATACTCACCCTTAACTTTTTGAGGATTTTTTTAGTTAAAAATTGCCAAGTGTCACAAAATGATTAGCTAAAAGATTCTTTTTAACGATTAGGGTAATTTGGGTAATAGAGTATAGTTTAGGTACACTTGTGACAAAGAAAATTTTAGGTACCAACTTGAGAAAATGAGTATAGTTTAGGTATTATTTTACAATTTAAGCTTAAAAAGAATAAAATAAGGCTAAATTTAACATAGTCAATGTTGAGGAAGTTTTGAGATCAATTACAACATTATCTTAGTTATTTTCTTGTATCTTTTGAGGACATTGTACAACTAATCTCGTGACTATAATTGGAGAAGAAATTGGATAAAGTAAAATTGCTTTTGAAGGATCCTAATTTAATCTACTTATCTTATATATTGAGACATGCAATTTAAGAAGATATGGGCTGAATTTATGAAGAGTTGTCTCAATTCTTTGTATCCTTTTATTAAAGGTCATTAATTGGAGGAGATTTGGGTAAATCATAATGGATTAAAGTTTTCTTTGTGAAGTTGAATTCGTGCTCTATATATGAAAGCCTTATTTAACATTGAAAGAGGTAGTTGTATTGAAACTATTATGAGAGCAGTGACACGAGTAGTTACAATTGCACTTGGCACTATTCATAAATTATAACTTGCCTTATTCGGAGTTGGCAATATTTTGAACTGAAATAGTTAGATAATGACTTAGATGATATTAGAGGCATGTGTTGACCCGTATTTGAATATTGATCTTGTGAAGCATCAAATCTTTGAAGTTTGGGTCGATCTGGATCAAGCAAATTAGATCCTCTAATTTGTGAGATTGACTTGACTAACTTGAAGACATATTTTGGATATCTTTAATTTATTCTAAATTTTATGAGGATATTTGTAAAACCCTTTTATGAGGCTATTTTTGTGGGATCTTAATTGTAATTTATAGGTACCTTAGCAAGCCTTAAAACTCTTATATATTATAAGCTTGCTTAGTTTGAATATTAGGAGAGTTGACACATATTTTGTTTAGTAAGAAATTTTTTAGAATGTGCACTTTTGTAAGTAAAACAAGTGAGTCATTTGGTTTTACAAACTAAGTTTTCAAGGAGGAAATCTAGTGGAGAGAGTTCTAGATCTTAGGTGCAAAAGTGAGGTTTCTATATCGATGTGTAAGAGAACTTAAATAACTATTTGTACGAGGTTGAAGGTAGCGGATCATCTCTCCAGGCAAGACCTCACAGACATATGAAAATTGAATTGCGTAAACAATTGCATCATGTCCATATTTGTTCCTTTGTAGTTCCACTAGTAGTTGGCACTATTCATGGCATTGCTCTTATAATTGTTTGTAAAATTTCAATTAATATTTACTATTTAAAAAATGTCATTATTGTTTAATAGAGTTAATATTTTTAAGGCCTTTATGATTTTGCAAATAAAATCTTTTGTTTGGTGTTGAATTACAAATGAAAATAATAATTTTTGTTATATCAATAAAGTTATACAAATTGTTTGAACAATACTTACATTGTAGGGAGTGAAGAAAGCAACTAAGATGAAGGTGGTTTACATTGTAGAAGGTGTAATGAGCCACTGTAAAAGGTGGTTCACACTTTTAGAGATGTTGAGGATGTGTTTGTGCAAAGTGGTGAAACTATAGACGATCTTGCGTCTCTTATTCGTTCTCTCTCCTTGCCTTATTTTGAAAAGGGGTATTTATAGAGTAAGGTTGGCTTGGTGTGGGTCTCAACCATGAAACACTCTCTTACAATTATTGTGAGTAGAGTAGCAGATGTTAGCCTAGAGGTACTGTTTGAGTCGACTTGAGAGGATTAGATGATGCATTCACTAGGTCAGGGAGGTGACGAATTAACGAGTGCTGATAGAAACTATTCCCTAAATACCTTTTGGTGATAGTGTAAGCCTACCTCACCTGATGTGGTGTTTTGGTAAGTCTATTCTCCTGGCAAGGTCACAAGGTCGAGCTTCGTCATAATTGTTGAGTGGTTTGATGAGGTTTTATGGCAATGGTATAACAATTTCCATCTTTTTTGTTTTCAAAATTTAATTTTATATCTTCTTTTGATAAATCATGAATTAGAGAGTGAAATTCCATAAAAAAAAATTAATTTGTTATAACAACTTGGAAAGTCATGTATTTTAATATGGAAAAAGCATGTTGCTTCAAAAATCATATGTTTAGATATAGAATCTATTCACCCGAATATACAAATTGAAGAATAAAAAAGGGAAATGGTGGTTCTTTCACGAAGATCTTGTTAGCTGTTTGACTTTACAATTTTTTATATTCTTAAATAGTAAAGAAAAACAAATGACGAGTTTTTAACTTAAAAATGGAAACTTTGCTGCACTAAATAATTATTTATGATTTAACATTGTTGTTTGATGAATTAATAGGAGAGTGTCGATAATTTCAAGTCCCACAGGCTAAAATTGCTCATCAGATTTGTTTATCGATTCCGCTTTTTTATTACCATACTAAAAAAAATATTACTCATTCTTATTTTAAAATATATCTGAAATCGAAAGTTTCCATTTCCAATGAATGGATAAAAAAGAGTATTATTTCATATAAAAAGTTTGGGTTAAGATATATAAATCAATAAAACATTATCACATTTCTTTGTAAAGCTCCAATAGTATATCTAATAATTACAGGCTTAAGACCATATGCCAATCAGGCGGATATGGTGGAACCGACCGTTTAGGATCATGTGATCACATGCAAAATATCGTCTTTTATTTTAGTCTTTCTTTTTTAAGGAAAAAAAAAACAATAATTCAAAGAATTTGGTTTTGAATTATAATAATTGTTAAATAAAGGGTAAACTACTAAAATAGTCACCATTGTTTGTCTCAGGTTATGCTTTAGTTATTTATGTTTGAAATATTGTAATATTTTAATCACCAAGTGTTAATTGCCGTTAACAGTGTAGCGATAAGCTGACGTGACATGTTAATGCGTTAGTTCAAATGAAATTTTTAGGTTATTTTCTCCCTTTGTTTTCCTCCATTCTCCATTTCTTTTAAGGTAGTTTTTCTATATTTTTCATTTCTTTCACATGATTCCTAAATTGAATTTCACTCAAAACCGAATATCAATCATTCTTAATCAAATCTCGATTTGAATATAACCTAATTTTGAAACTAAAATTGAATCTAACTAATCAATATAAAAAAAACCATATCCTTAATCAAATCTAAACATAAATTGAACTCTTTATATTCAAAACAATTTTTTTTCGTTTCCAAACTTTTACAAAATCATGTACATTATTCATTTTCTTTTCCTTCATTTTCTGATGAGTAAAATTAAGCAAACGATAAAATTGATCTAAACCTTCTAGGATATTCCCAAGCAAGCTTGATTGGAAGTTGAGCATGGACGAACCAAAGAGAGAAATGGAGCATGGAACCAAATTGGTTTGGGTAAAGTGGAGGGTAAGTTTCGCATGGTAGTCGTTTGTCATTGAGAGTGTAGAGCTCGTTTGAAGAATTTGTGAAACAACGTAGTTTTAAGAGGGCAAGAATGTCGTATGTAAGATAGATAAGGTGGTTGTGGGGGTTGGTTAGGAGGTTAAAGTAATGGGCACGGGAAACTTTGTTGAGGGTGGACTGCCATAAGTCACGACTGGTGAGGTCTTTGAGTGAGGCGAGCTTGTGGACTAGGTCATTAGGAGATCCAAATTGGTTCGTTAAAGCGATGATGAACGATGAGGGTTTGTAATTGTAGGGTGAGAATATGCGAAGCAAGTTTTATTTTGCTTTTAGCTTTTGCCTTTTCTTTTTTCATAAACATAAAAAAAATTAACAAATGAAAAATATAGAAAAACTACGTTAAAAGAGATGGAGAAGGGATGAAAACAGAGGGAGAAGCAAAAGAGAATGGAAAATAAAGAAAAAAAGAAAGTTAAAAGAACATAAAAGAAAAAAAATTAAATTGCTCAAAACGAAAAAAATATGGAGACCAATTGTATAATTTAACCTAAAATTTTTGTTTGAAATGATGATTTAACATGCCACGTCAGCTTATCGTTACACTGTTAAAGACAATTAATGGCTCAATAACTAAAATGTTACAACACGTTAACGTAAGTGACTAAAATGTAACATTCCAAACATAAGTGACTAAAATATTACCTAAGATAAACAAAAATAACTATTTTAATAGTTTACCCTTAAATAAAGGTATGTGGCAGTCATAGATCATTCCGTGCATGAAATAATTTTTATTTTATTGCACAAAGTTATTTATTTTACAAAAGAGATTTAATATCGATATTATGATTTGAATTCAATTCACAAAGATTTATGAATTTTTCATAGATTTATTTATACATTGAATAATGATAAATTTTATATTTAGAGTTACTTTAATATAGTTTTCGTAGTATTTTATAAAGTAATTTTAGCTTTTAAATTAGGTTTGTTACATTTTATAGTTTTTTTGGATTCATTATATTTTATTTGAATTTTACTTTTCTTTTATCATTTTTAGAGTTAATTCAGATTCACTTGTATGCCATGTTATGTACCCGTCCAGATGTCTCATATGCCTTAAGTATGACGAGCATATACCAAGTAGATCCCGGTGAAGGTCACTGGACCACAGTTAAGAATATCCTTAAGTACTTGAGAAGAACTAAGGATACTTTCCTAATATATGGAGGTGAGGAAGAGTTAAGTGTAAAAGGTTACACTGATGCCAGCTTCCAAACCGATAAGGACGATTCTCGATCACAATCAGGTTTTGTGTTTTGCCTTAATGGTGGTACTGTGAGCTGGAAGAGTTCAAAGCAAAGTACAGTAGCCAATTCTACAACAGAGGTCGAGTATATTGCAGCCAGTGAGGCAGCAAAAGAAGCGGTTTGGATCAAAAAGTTCATTACTGAACTAGGGGTTGTGCCTAGCATATCAGATGCTATAGAACTCCGATGTGATAACAATGGAGCCATTGCACAAGCTAAAGAACCTAGATCTCACCAGCGATACAAACATATACTTAGGCGCTACCATCTTATTCGAGAGATTATCGATCGAGGGGATGTAGAGATATGCAGAGTACCTACAGATGATAACATTGCTGATCCCCTGACCAAGCCTCTGACACAGTAGAAGCATGATCGTCACTCTAAGTCACTTGGTATTAGATATATAAGTGATTGGTCTTAGTGCTAGTGGGAGATTGTTAGAGTATGCCCAAAGATCAATAATGAGATGGTTGTAATAACATACTTGATTTATCATGTTTATTAATATAAGGCGTTACCATTATTATTTCAGTTTCTTTTCTGTGTGTATAAATAAACTGTTTTATAATAATTTCCTAAAAATAATATGATTATTCTTAAAAGTTCCTTAGTCAAGTATTATTGTTGGATAGGACAACGATAATGCATTAAGACTAACATGTAGTTGGTTGATGATAAAGAGTTGTCATTGATATGGAATGTCAGAATCGATGCATGAATATGTGTGTTAGAGAACAACATATTGGACTGACCCGTGATGAGTATGTTTCTTGGATTATTATGTAATTGCCACAACATTACTCATAGTGATTAATATGTATATGATCCTCGGACTTGAGATCATCATAATCCCAACATCGTGAGTTGTATATTTTGATCTGATCAAGCGTACAAATAGCTGTGTTCTATAAAGGCTGATGTTGGATATACCACAATCTATATAGAGGGATATGGTTGATCGAGATAGGATAAGCCCCTCCTACATAATGGGAGTAATATCTTAGGCCACTTGATTGAGTGGGAATAGAAATGCATGGCCATGGTCAAATAAGTTGATATGAGATGTCATACTTATTTGTATATAAATAATCTGCTTAAGATATCAAGGAACATGGAATGGACTATGCAAGTGTGACTATTCCATGACTTGTGTCAATCTAGAGATAAAGGACTTAAGGATTATTGCATAAAGGTTAATCATAAAGGTTATATAGAATCATGATTTCTTGTGACTTAGGTAGCAATGATGCATTGCTAGATGCCACTCATTGTTTGTAACATTGGAATCGTTCTAGTATTCTGCTAACGTTACGAGGAACCTCTGAGGTCACACCTATAGATGAAATGAGCGGAATAAAACATAGTTGGTATTGTGTTTGGTTGTCGCTTGAATTAAATTAATTATAAATTAATTTAATTGGGTAATCAAATATCGAACACATTATGTACAAGGTTGTTATCGCATTATGAGAACATGAATTTGGTTAGTACATAAATTCAAATACATATATGGTTTACGAAATTATATTATAATTAATGTAATTATAATTTTAGGTTTAAAATATTATTATATTTATTTTAATTTCTAGAAACCTAAAAAAGATATATAAGAATCCCATTTTTTTCTTTGCTTGGGTTTAGAAGCCGTCAAAAAAATTCTTTTCAAAAGCATTTTGGGATTCCTTAGTTCATAATCAATGGGTGGATTACGTGAAATTTGTAGTCACGATAGATTGCGGTTTGGTTCGATAGCAGATCAGACTACTCGTTGTTGAGGCGTTGCTGTCTACTAAGAATAAACATTCAGTAATTTCGTAACCATTATCACCCCAATTCGTTCCTCACATATGGATCCGTGGTTAAAGTCGCCGAATTTTTATTCTGAGTAAACAGCAACGCCTCAACAACGAGTAGTCTGATCTGCTATCGAACAAAACCGCAATCTATCGTGACCCAGCCTCTACATAATCCACCCAGTTGATTATGAACGGAAGGAATCGCCAAAACAGTTTTGAAAAGAATTTTCTTTGACGGCTGCTAGACCCAAGCAAAGAAAAAATGAGATTCTTATATATCTTTTTTTTAGGTTTTCTAGAAATTAAAATAAATATAATAATATTTTAAACCGAAAATTATAATTACATTAATTATAATATAATTTCAGTAAACCATATATTTATTTGAATTTATATACTAACCAAATTCATGTTCTCATAATGCGTACAACAACCTTGTACATAATGTGTTCGATATTTGATTACCCAATTAAATTAATTCTATAATTAATTTAATTCAAGCGACAACCAAACACAATACCAACTATGTTTTATTCTGTTCATTTCATCTATAGGGTGTGACCCTGTAGGTTCCTGTAACGTTAGCAGTAATGCTAGAACGATTCCAATGTTACAAACAATGAGTGGCATCTAGCAATGCATCATTGCTACCTAAGTCACAAGAAATCATGATTCGATATAACCTTTTATGATTAACCTTTTATGCAATAATCCTTAAGTCCTTTATCTCTGGATTGGACCTTGATATCTTAAGCAGACTACGATATACAAATAAGTATGACATCTCATATCAACTTATTTGAGCATGGCCATGCATTTCTAGTCCCACTCAATCAAGTGGCCTAAGATATTACTCCCATTATGTAGGAGGGGCTTATCCTATCTCGATCAACCATATCCCTCTACATAGATCGTGGTATATCCAACATTAGCCTTTATAGAACAATCGCCATTACGGTGCACGCTTGATCGTATCAAAATATACAACTCACGATGTTGGGATTATGATGATCTCAAGTCCAAGATCATATACATATTAATCACTATGAGTAATGTTGTGACAATTACATAATAATCCAAGAAACATACTCATAACGGTCACCCAATATGTTGTTCTCTAACACACATATTCATGCATCGATTCTGACATTCCATATCAATGACAACTCTTTATCATCAACCAACTACATGTTATTGTTAATGCATTATCGTTGTTCTATCCAACAATAATACTTGACTAAGGAACTTTTAAGAATAATCATATTATTCTTAGGACATTATTATAAAACAGTTTATTTATACACACAGAAAAGAAACTGAAATAATAATGGTAACGCCTTATATTAATAAACATGATAAATCAAGTATGTTATTACAACCATCTTATGATTGATCTTTAAGCATACTCTAACAGGACACTGGATGGTGTGATGCTATGAAAAAGGAGATTCGTGCCCTGGAGGATAATGACACCTGGTCTATGGAGACACTTCCTCTTAGAAAGAAAGTTTTGGGTAGTAAGTGTGATAACTTGTTCATTTTTGCATATTTTTCGTTTTTAACTTAACTTGTTCTTGAATTAGTTCTTGTTAATTGGTGAATTTTGTGTTTAAATATTGCCAGGGATGAAATTCGGGTGCTTTAAATCAAAGACAAGCAAATAATGGATTAAATTGAAGCATGGGATATAGAACATGGATCGAATTGTAAATTTGGGACATTAGAGGGGCTGGTTAGATTTATGTAATTAGTGGTAGGTGGAACAAGCCTAAAATTAACATATGGTTTATGTATAAATAGGTGGTGTGGTACACTTGAAAGATCACACCTTTGCTTGGCAATTGAATAGAAATTAATTTATTTTCCTTCTTATTTTGTGTGAAAGAGTGCAGGCATTCTACCAACTTTTATTTCCATTTCAATTTTTGGCTTAATTGTTTCCCAAGCCTCATTTTAATCTTTCACCATTTCCATTCAAATCCACTTCCATAACCAACCAAAGCATGAATAAATTCATGCTTCGCTAAATTCAAATTAGCTTTAGGCCGGTACTTTTTCCGGTCAAGAATCATGAAAAATGTATCCGCACTAAAAATCCTTCAAATCAGTATTCACCATCTCTTCGGAATATTAAGATTGACAAATTCATCCTTTAAAGTTAACTCAATTTTAAATCAAAAGGCTCGTTGGGTTGAAGTCATTTTGGCGTATAGTTAGAAAGACGAGGCTGTGCTATATCTGGATTTCTGTAAACAAGTTAAGGGAGATAGTGATCAGATTTAAATGTCCCACGCGGTTGAGGCCGTTAATCCGAGTTGGTTCTTCTGAATGCAAGTATACCGAAGTCTTGAATCGCGAATACGTGTATCACGATTAGATAATCAGTAACGGTTGGTTTTGGTTTGTAGGGCGTATCGAAATAAACTACGAGAGGAAGAATTAGTGGTTAGGACGTTCTTAGCCGCTATAACGAGCTTATTATTTGGAGGAAAAAACTAATTTTTGAAGATTGATTCAGGGACCGGACTCATTGAGTTTAGAGCTAAGGCTTTATAATTTTGTTTGCAAAATCCAAATTCATTTTCTAATTTAATTTTACTTTTGATTTCTTTAATTGCTTATTTCTGCAATCTTAATAATTTAATTTCTAGATATTTCCAACTCCCTTAATATGTTTAATTTATTTTTAAGCAGGCCCGTTTGGAGTCGTGAGCACGACTATTGCCACGATTATTGGCTCAATCGAAATTCTATTCATAAGAGAAACACTGAAGTTGATCATAATATTCAATCCCTATGGACTCGACCCTACTACTCTTTACTACTGTTTAGAGTTATTTTAATTGTAGGAATTATATTTGGTGGTTTCGCAACCCATCAAATTTTGGTGCCGTTGCTAGGGATTGGAAATATTTTTCTAACTTTTTTTTTGTTTTCCTTATGACCAGATCAGAACCGAGGTGTCTAGAATTTGAAACAGAAATAGAGAAGTTGGCTCAAAAACTGCGAAGAGAAGCCATTTGACGTAGTAAATTCCAGGTTCAAAATCATATCTTACACCGAGGACATTTTCTGATTCAACGAACTAGACGAGATGACAAAATAAACTATACGCAAACTCGTAGCAGCCCAAATGAACAACAACCCCTATGTATAACTTATTTGGCAGGAGGAACGTCGTTCGAGTTGAAATCGAGCCTGATTCATCTATTGCCCACCTTCCACAGGTTACAAAATGAAAATCCGCAAACCCATCTCAAAGAATTTCATATGGTCTACACAAGCATGAAGCCTCAAGGAGTAACTGAGGATCAAATTAAACTTTGTGCTTTTCCTTTCTTGTTAGTCGACTTTAATAGAGAATAACTATTTTATTTACCTCTGGGTCTGTCAATACATGGTCTGACATGTCTCGTTTATTTCTTGACAATTTTTTCTAGTAGCTTGAACAGTCGTAATAAGGAGGGACATTTAGGAATTTGTCAAAAGGAGACTGAATCGCTCTATAATTACTAGAAGCGGTATAAAAAGTTGTGTGCAAGTTGCCCACAACATGGATTGACTAAATAGTCACTCTTGCAATATTTCTATGAGGGGTTGCTCCCGATAGAATTAAAAATGATAGATGCTACAACTAGAGGGGCACTTGTTACTATGACTCCTCAGGGAGCACAATAATTGATTTCGACAATGGCTACGAACTCTCAACAATTTCGACCGACTACAGAACCTACGAGACTGGTTCATGGGTTAAGTTCTCTATTTCTAGAAGATAAAATTGATAAGCTAACTAATGTTATTCAAAATTTACTTATAGATAAAATAAGCCTAGCACGGTTGTTCGAAATTTGCGCCATGCCAGACCACTTAATGGACTCATGTCCAATTTTACGTGAAAACTTGACAGAACAAGCAAATGCTGTTGAAAACTTTCCAGGGCCACCCCAAAGGTGATATGATCCCTACTCGAACACATATAATATGGGGTGGAAAGATCACTCAAATCTAAGTTATGGGTCAAATTCTCGATTCAATCAACCTTACCAACAAAGGCCACCTCCGAATCAACAATTACCACCCCCAAAGTCGTCTTTAGAAGCCATAGTGAAAATGCTAGCAAATAGTACTTAGAAGTTTGAACAAAAAATTGACATGCATTTGCAGGAGTTAGATAAGCAAGTGAGCAACTTGTGCTCATAGTTAGCCATTTGGAGTTCCAGGGTAAGTTGCCGTCCCAAATTGAACCTAATCATTGACACAATACAAGTGTTATGACATTGAGGAGTGGGAAGGTTTTAGAACTCATACCTGGCACGAGTCATGCCTACGACATAGATTGAGACGAGAAGAAATTTGAATCAAAAGTTCCAATGGAGTCGGTACCACAAAAACCATTTACAATACCACTTCCATTTCCTGGAAAACTTGTCCAATGTAAGAAGGAGCGAGAAGAGAATGAGATCCTCGACACCTTCCGAAAGGTAGAAATCAACATTCCTTTTCTTGATACGATTAATTAGATTCCACGATATGCGAAATTCTTAAAAGAATTATGCATGAGTAAGAAGAAGCTCCTGGGCAATGAAAATATGAGTGTCGGTGAAAATGTCTCCATAGTTTTACAAAAAAAAAAAATACCGCTGAAATCTAAGGACCAAGGTATTTTTCCATATCTTGTAAAATAGGTAGTGTCAGTATTAAAAAAGCCATGTACGACCTAAGTGTATCGATTAACGTTATGCCTTTGTCCATTTATAAACTACTAAATGCGGGTCATTTAAAGGAAATAGATGTAATCATTTAGCTTGCAGATTGGTCAGTAGTGCATCCGGAGGTAGTCCTAGAGGATGTTCTTGTCAAGGTAAACGAACTAAATTTTCTTTTCAATTTCTACATCATCGACATTGAGGATAGTAACTCGGCCAATTCTTTCGATATACTATGTCAGAGACCCATTTTGAGTACTGTACAACAAAGATTGATGTACGAAGTGAGATATTCACTATGGAGTTCGATGGAGAAGTGGTGAAATTTAACATTTATGAGGCCAGGAATCATCCTAGAACGATTGCTAACGTTTCTAATGTTGATATAATTGAGCCTTTAACTGACTTGCATTTGGAATAGCATGACAAAAATGAATTATGAATTGTTCTTTGTAGAAGTCTAGACTTTGATGCCATGGAAGAACTAGAGGAGTAGGTAACTATCGAAGAGTTTGTTTGCGAAATAATGGCTCATATGGAGGCATCGCAATTACGGAAAAATTCAAGTAAAACTTTTGAATTGTCTCCTTCACAAACTAAGCTTTTACCATCTATTTTGCAGGCCCTTGAATTGGAACTCAAACCACTTCTGGACCATTTGAAGTACGCTTTTTTGGGCAAAGGAAATACCTTGCTAGTAATAATCTCGAGTAAACTCTCGAAGTTAGAAGAGGAAAATTCGGTACAAGTTCTTAGAGATTATAAAGGGGTGATCGGATGGGCGATTGCCAACATAAAGGGTTTGAGTCCCTCAACTTGTATGCACAAAATTCTAGTTGTAAAGAATGTAACTCCTAAAAGAGAGACTCAAAGACGTCTCAATCCGTCCATGATGGAAGAAGTAAGGAAAGAAGTTCAAAAGTTACTTGACGTTGGGAAGATCTATCCTATTTTTGACAGTAGTTGGGTCAGCCCAGTTCATGTAGTACCAAAAAAACTGGTGTGACCGCAATCGAAAATTTGGCAGGTGAGATGGTTCCCACTCAGGTCCAAAACGAGTGGAACACACTACAACTTCTCTAACATTCGTCAAACATATAAGATCACGTGTAACATGATTTGAACTCCCTGTATCAACAATCTAGTTATTCTTGGACTTACCTTTCAACCGATTGGTAGTGGATTGTGTATTACTGAACAGTTGCTAGAAGTGACTACCATTGCTCAGTGGTAAAACCAAGACGTGTTGGTAGTGGTGATGGTGGTGGTGGAGAAGTAGAATCGCCGCCAACCATTGAGAACGATGAATTCTTTTTTTGTTAAACACCAAGCTCATATACCATAATATTTATAGTAATAGGAAAGATATATATTATATTTCTAAATATATGCCTAAAAGATATATAATAATATACAATATATTTAGATATTTCTAAAAGATAATATCCCAGAATAATATCCTAACACAACCCAAAAGGTTTGTTCTTAGTGACCTCACCCAATTTGCCTAGCATAGGATATAAGTAATGGAGAAGGAGGATTAAATTAGTTAGATACTGAAAGAGTTTGATTAAGGCCATTTAATCTAGATTAGTAATTATATAGATTGAACAATTAAATGGGATAATTGATTAACATGGGTTGAACAACTGAATGAGAGATAATTGATCAATTGGATTAAGTGAAGTTAGAGTTCCAAGTCTTAAGAATTGATTAAAAAATTTAAAATTTTCCACTGTTTTAGTTTAAAACAACTTAAAATTTAGTCATTATACTGAATTATATCTTTTTATTACTTTATTATTTAATCAACACGTGCACTTGGGTTATAAATTTTTACTCCATCAAATGGTATTAAACCATGATATATGACCCCAATTTTTAAATTTCACTTATCCAATCTCAATTCAAACCCAAGTGAGGCGAATCTACTATTAAAAACTATATTTTTATGTTAATATCTATATTTTTTAAATTTACTTGAATAAATCTAAATTTGTGGAAAAACAGCTTTTAAGAAACGAAAGTCCATAGGCTTTTTCTTTCATCCTTCGTTTGGGAAATTGGATAAGACGATGCACAGTTTCAAACGTGTTTACCAATTTTGCCGTTGATGGGCTACTGTTCGCCATTTATGGGATATGGAATGTGCAATGTTTCCATTAATTACACACTTCAATTTTTTTATTCCTTTTATTTTTCATATCCTTCCTTTAAAGCTCTTCGTTGTATCCAATACCTTTTCATTATATTAAATATTCTATTACACGCGAATGTGTGAAAGTTATAAATTTAAAATATAAATATTTAATTAAAAATAACATATAATAAAAGATAAAATATATAATTTAAGCTAATTAATAATAACATGTAAAATATATATTATTAAAATTAAAACTTAAATTAAAATAAATAAACCTTTTATTTCTTATATAGTATATGTATATATTTTTATTAGTAGGTCTAGTTAATACCATGTTCAAATTATTTTTAATTAATATAAATATAAATATTAGATTATAAAGTGTGCATAATAAAAATAAATATATAAAAATATCAATAATAAAACTTTAATGAGTGATAAAATAAAGGTGTTATTAATGTAATTGGTGTGGGTTCAAGTCTCACAATATACATATTTTATTGGTTTTAAAGTGAAAAGACTAAAATACCCTCGAATAATATAATTTTTTTAATTATGGAAGAGCATTTTCATAACTTTCTAACTCGATTGATGACCCAGTTGAAGATGACACCAACTCAATCAAGAGTTTTATTAATAGTATTGATGTTTTTGAAGTGACCTAATTTTTTTATAAAAGTAAATTATCTCTATATAAAGGCAAAATAGCCCAAAAAACACAATTTTTCAAAAGGACTCACTTACACTGGTATAAAATAAAATAGTGTTATTTTACACCCTATTATATATCTTTATATGATTAATATTTTAACAATTCAACCGTCATATTTTGTATTTCAGTCATATACATCATACATATCAAATTTTATGTAAATTAAGAATTTCTAACTATTTGTATAATAAATAAAAGAGATATCAAATTAGTTCAAAACTTTACATGTATAATAATATGATTATGTTGATAAATTATTAAAATATTATTTATATAAAGAGATAAAAGATGTAAAATTACTTATATAAATAAATATTTTCTAATAATAATCTTTTAATTACCCATGATATAAGGCACTTCATTCAATTATTTTAAGGATGTAGCGACGTAAATCAAATCAGTTTGGTGGAACTATTAATCCGAAGGGGCAATGACCCGATTCATACAAGATGAATTGATATATTTGTTTTTATTGGAGAGAGAGTATGTTCCTTAATGTACAAGTAGTCAAATAGTTTGCCTATAAAATCAAAATCATGTGAATCTTACGAGTTTTATTTTGATTTCAAATAAAAAACAATTTTAATTTACCCTAGGGTTGTATTCGATCACACAAAAACACTTATTTTGGTAAGTAAATTTGGATCACCCAAAACGAATTGTATATAAATTATTGAAGCATTATTGTTGAAGGAAATTGTGGTTGCTTTGTGTTCCCTTGGGAATGAAGTGTCAGCATTGGATAATTGATGAGGAAGATGCACACGTCTTACACACGTACACAATTGGGTCAATTTTTGAATATGATAGTATTTGGCTTCATATAAATATTCTTTTTCTAGATTCAAGTGGGGATAGTTGCATGATTGTTTGGCAATCTATGTTATTTGTATTTGCAATTTCTTTATCAATCATATCCTTAGGATATTCTAGATTTGATTTTAATTTCCATAATCATCCTACAGTCTATTTCTTTTTTCACTTTGTTTAAGGACAAGAGGAAAAATTTTGAGAGAATCAAAATACACAAAGGAGAGGAAATAAACTAAACTCCAGCTAATAGGTTTATCTCATACACTTATTCTATGCGACTCTCCTTTGGAAGATAAAATAAAAGCATCTTCAAAAAGAAAAGGAATTAAAACATCAATAAGAGAATCAAATTTATAACACGACGTAAAAGATAAAGCCACTGCATTAAATGATGAACCACCTTATTCGCATCCCTTAAAATCTTCAACTAACAAACTAAACACCAACCTCCTCCATCGCACAGCTGAGTGAACTATCGAATCCTAGGAAACATATGTTGAAAAGGCTGAACTATTCTTAAAGAAATCAAAGGAAAACAAAACAATAATAGAAACTGGAATATGAAAAATGGAGAAGGTAAATTTAATTTGCTATTCTTTCAATTCATGAAATCTGGAAAAGTAAACTTGTTTTCATTCCTACAAACGTACCCTATATACACATGGCTTCTACTGTTAACCACTGAAGTATAACAATATACCTACTAAATAATTTTAACCTCTACAACTACTATTTTGCTTGTAACTCCCTCAACTACTAACTGATTTTAACAAATTCTTCAACTATAAACTTTGTTAATTTTGATATTCTAATATTCACTTATCTACTCCACTTTCGAGACCCGCAAAAGTTGTCGAAGTTTACAAACATACGAAACTGATAACGGTTTAGTAAGAATGTTCACCACTTGGTCACAAGAGGGTACTTTGCCAACGATAAAAGATCCGTCGCCAACCTTCTTAGGAACAAAAAACAGATCAAGCTCAACATGTTTAAACTTCGAATAATCGCTCTGAAATTGCTTAATGTCTTTCCCAAATTGAGTTGTTACCATTTTCTGAAATTGACTAAAACACTCAACAACTTGAGATTTGCGTTGAATAGGAAATATCCATGTAAACCTACTGAAAACATCAACAAATGAGATATAATACCAACTATTACCACAGTTAATTATTGTTGGTCCCCATAAATGTAACACAACCAATTCAAATGGAACAATATATACTGTAGTTGAACTTGAAAATGGCAACTTGTGAGACTTTCCCTTTTGACAAGCAGAACATACATGATCAAACTTATTTTTATTCGCAACAATATTACATGTCTTCAAAACCGAGTTAACAACACAAGCTAAAGGATGTCCCAAATGACGATGCCAAACTTCAAATATTTCATCACTCGAGGAATTCGACACTAAGACGACATTATGTGTGGATGGAGTCATACGAGTAGCATATTTGATTACTGGTGAGAACCAATAAAACCCATCATGAGTGTGGCCCGACAACAAAACGTCCTAAGTCTGAATATCCTTAATCACACAGTGAAACAGGTGAAACTACAAAAATCATTATTCTCTCGAGCAAATTGTGAGACGAATAGCAAATTTTTCCAAATAGTTGGCACACGTAAGACATTAGACAAATGAAGAAATTTATTTTGAGTAGTTAATGTAGAACGACCCACACACTCGATTTTAGAATTCGTACTATCACTCATTAGAAGTGCAACATTACCTGAATACAGAGTGGATTTATCTAATACCGATGTGTCTCTAGACACATGATGAGTTGCTCCCGAGTCAGAATACCAAAAAGCTATATTATTATTTTTCACAGGTGAAGGAATATACGCTCCTCAGTCCCAAATGTTTTAGTGCCAAAATTTGATCCAACACCATAACCATATGAATTTGCACTGGTCTCACTTCCATTTGAAAACCCGGGACCAAAAACATCAGGAATTCGTGAAAGACCGAATCATGACGAGGACTCCATGAGTGGGTCTTAAACGAATGGTCCCACACCAGCATTATGGTTCGAACCTTGGAAAATTTTCGCTCTAGGCTTTGTAGATCAATTGCGACACACTTCATGTCCTACATGCGGCCTATTTCTATTTAAACTTCTTGGCTGCCCATTTCCATTAAAACATTGTGGCTGCCCATATCCATTACCACTTTGTGGCCCAATTGCCGATGGCCCACTTCCATTGTGACCATATGATCCAAACCTTGAAGATCCAAAACTCATATGGTTAAAAAATGGACTAGGGTCTTGAAAGCATACCATATTTTCCATTAGGGTTATACCCTTCATGTGCGACAGCAGTCAAGGGTGAGCCAAAATTTGTAGCGGTGGTCGAACCAACAACTGGACATATTTCATGATGAAACCGCTGGTCCATCATCGCCGGAGAACTTCCAAATGGTCCATTACCCTTTGGATTTGCAACGAACCTCGTTGTTTCATTAATAGGGTGCTATTCGAAAGTCGCTGGAGAAGACACCAATACCGAAGGTCCATCATGACATTGATCGAACCTTTAATAGCATCATTGCGCTAAATGGCCACTCTTTCCACATATTTGACATTGTACTCGTCCGTGCACACTCCTTTCATGACTACTGGAGAACACTCATTCGCCCCTCATCGTGGAATCCATGGACGAGAACGATGAGTTCAGACTATGGCTTAGCATGTTTGCTTGAAGAGGGGTCTGTGTCACCATCCTCTACTGTCAGCTTTTGTGCTCCAAGAGGATATCCACCAGTCGCCGCAATGGGAGAGGCTTCAATGAGAAAGAGGCTAAGGTGACCACCATATCAAACTCCGACGAGAGGCCTGCAAGAATGATCTCTACTTTTTTCGATTCAAACACCGAGTGCCTAGAAGCTTGTAACAGGGCACAGCTATTCTGGATTATTGAAACATATTCTTTGATTGTGTGAAATCCTTTCTTGATTGAACTTAATTCGTGTTTGAGTCTAGGCACTTTCGCTCTCGATGCGACCGCAAACATTCAATTTGCAATCTCCCATACATCGCTAGCCGAGTGAATCCCTGTAAAAGATGATAAAAGGGAGTTGCTAATCATGGACAAGAGCCACAAAATAAGTAATTTGTCCTGAAACACTATAAAATTAGGGTTTAAACACATTTTCCCTTCTTGATCCAGAATAAAATGTGGAGGTACCGGAATAGATCCAGTCACATAGCCGGTAAGACCATAACCCTCAAGTATTAATTTAAATGTTGTTGCCACTGTACAAAATTATTATAATCTAACCTTATCATTTCATGAAGAGAAAAATTTTGAAATATACGAGATCTCACAGGCTCAAAATGGCACGAAATTGTAGGACTTAGAGCAGGAGAGGACGAGACTGGAGGCACGCCATTGGGAGCAGAAGTTGATTTAGCAGACATTGTGTTAATCATAGCAGAAGGTGCCCAAGATCAGGCGAAAGATACCATGAAAAGATTAAACTATTCTTAAAGAAATCAAAGGAAAATAGAACAACAATAAAAACTGGAATATGAAAAACAAAGAAGGTAAAGTCAATTTGCTATTCTTTCAATTCATGAAATCTGGAAAACTAAACTTGTTTTCATTCCTGCAGACGTACCCTATATATACATGGCTTTTACTGTTAACCACTGAAGTATAACAATATACTTGCTAAACAGTTTTAGCCTCTACAACTGCTATTCTATTTATAACTCCCTAAACTACTAACTGATTTTAACTTCTTCAACTAAAAAAATTGTTAATTTTGATATTCTAATATATCCTCACAAACATCGATTGAGCCACCTCCCATTGCTGGAAAGAATTATTAGCAACCTAAATAACATGCATAACATAATGTGCATCAACTTTCCAAACTAGTTTTGATGCAACCAGAGACTCCAAAGAAAATAAAGATGATGACATGTCGTAGACGAATCAGAGCATTAATCAACAACACAATGAACTGTTAAAGCTCTTCACCATCTTACATTTCAAAAAGAAAAAAAACGCATGTCTTTACTAATAATTTGAAACACATCAACCAAAGCTACAATTTTGTTTAGTAATCACATAAGAAGATACATATTATATATATATATATATATTCAAATATGAGAATTCTTACAATTACAATTACAACGAAAAAAATTAATTATTCATTAAAAACAAAAATTATTATTATTTGTCAAAATTTTAAATTAGGGTTAAATATAAAATTAGTACATGAACTTGTCCACTTCTCCCAGATTGGTACTTATGGTTTTTTTTTGTCTCAGATTGGTACTCGAACTTTTTTTTCCATTCACTGGTACTTGAGCCTAACGATGTTAAACTTTTGTTGACATGGCAACGATGGCCACTCGCACACTGTCACGTGTCGTAATCCTAACACCCTCTTTGACCCATGTTTCCTTTTTTTTTTGACCCAATCCCTTAGAATATATTTCCTTTAAATTTTATTTACCTTTAAAGTAAATTTTTTACCATCATCTTCAACATTTTTCAACATCTTCTCTTTCGTCTTCTCTGCAATCTCTTTTCTCTTTTGTTTTCTCTACCTTCTCTTTCATTTTCTCCTCTTTTGTTCATCCATTATTATTTTTCTTTCACTTCTTCATTTTCTATCTCCTACATTTTCCATCTCCTTCACATCTCCACCATGTCTTCTTCTACAAACAGAAAATCTGGTACGTAGAGAAGTGTTGTGCTCTGCCATTGTAGGTTAAGGGCTTCTGTTTGTAATGTGAATACTCTAAAGAACAAAAGGAAAAAATTCTTTGGGTGTTCAAACTTCAAAGAGGTAAATTAGGGTTAATGTTTTTGATATGCCATTTTGTTGTAATTTGGGTTTAAGATGTATTCTTAGATTTTTAATATTCTATTTTTTTGTGTTGAATGTGATAAATGAAAATTGGGGGATTTGATTTTTTTGGTGGGTTAAAGGTTACAGTAATGGGACGGACTCAATTGCAAAAGAAGAAAGATGCACAGTTGATGAGATAATGCTAGAAAATAAGATGTTATTGATAGAGAACAAAAGATTAAGACTTGAGAATGATGAGCTCAATATTGATGAAATGCGAAGAATGCGATTGAGGGTAACTTGTTTGGAAGAGAAGATAAAATTGTACAAGGATAAAATGTTAAGGAACAAAAAATTAATAGTTGCTTATAAGTTGTTAATTGTATCATGGATGATGTTCTTTTTGGTTATCTAGCTTGTGGATGGTGAAATGATGTCCATGTATTTGCATTAGTTGTTAAGATTAAATGAATTGAATTGAATGAAAAATATTTTTTTTTTGTTTTGTAATGTTGTTGTAAAAGTATACGCAGATACCAAAATCGACATCAACAAAATAGAACCATCCATTACAACCATCATATATAAAGGATCAATATAAATTGTCCATCAAAATACAACCATTAGAATGATTCAACAAAATAAAACCGTCTATCAAAATACATCCATCTAAATGATCCAACAAAATAAAACCATCCATCATATGTTAACAAAATAAAACTATCAAATTAAACATGGATTGATATCAACTATCTCTATGGCTTACAATTGTGCTTAGGACTTACACTTTTTTATGTTCCTACTTTCCTGAATCCCATCAGCAGTTTCCTTGTTGATGCTTCCCTTCTTTTTATTGGTGCATTTGGTTGGGGAAATCAGCATGGTTTCCCCTCTCTACCAGGCTACAATGCATAAAATATATAATTAAAAAACATGTGAACAAAATACAATAAACAATTTAACAATCGACTACTTACATTCAAAATTTGAATCCTTGTCCTCTCATCTGTGTATAACCTAATCCCTTGCACAACTTGTTTTCCCTGCTACAAAGTCTTGTAAGTATTTGTTGTGTTGAAGAGATTGGCATGCTAGGAGGAGTTGGTTGTGTTGAAGGAGCTGGTGGTGATGATGCAAATGCTTCAGATGCAACAGTTTGAGAATGAGTTGGTGGGGTAGGATCAAAAGGAGCTGGTGGAAAAGGAGTTGGTGGAGCTACTCCAGCTAGTGGAAGTCTACTCTACAAATTAAACATGTTTTGCATTAAAAATCTTAAGACAAAATTACACTTACAGTAGATGAAGTTAGACAGATTCTAGAGTTGTGTCCAACTATGGAACATTTGTGGCACTTTATCTTCCTCCCTCTTTTAGACAGATTACTCCCATTCCACTTTCCCTTTTCTTTGACTCTATTTTTTTTGTTTCCCAAAGATTTTTCATGGAATGGGAGGGGGCACAATTTGTCCCATATTGGTTTTCAACCAAAATTTCTCACTTAAGATAGCAGGCATTACAAAGCCATACAAATTTTAAAGCAGATCTTTTTTAAACCCCTTATATACAAAATAAAAAAAGCTTCTTTTCCACAAAATGGCTGCAACAACATGTGAACATGGGATGCTAGTGAGATTCTATCTTCTACAACTACATGACCAGTGAAATAAGTCAACAACTACAACATCACCAAAGTTTGCCACTTCAAAGCCTTCTTCTCCATTCCATTTAACATGATAGTATGAACTGATTTGGATACTCTTGTATAACTTCTAACATATCTTTGAACAGAATTGGTCATTCCTATTTTTACATTTTGCCAAATTGTTTACAATCCTCCCAATAACATATTGCCTAATTTCTTCTAACATGGAAATTATAGACATTGGCTTAGCTCCTAAAATTGTTGCATTAAAGGACTCGACAAAATTGTTGTCAGTTGCATCATATATGGACTTATCAGAAAAAAGGCCTTTAACCATTTCTTAGGATCAGTCCTATGTATACTTATCTTAGCACTATGTTTGATATGGTCAACCTTTTCAATGTGTCAGCAATTATGTGTGATTTGCATGCTCTCCAAAATGCTTGTTGCAGGTCTCCTCCAGGATTTTCTTTTTTTGAATTGGCATATAGATACCTTGCATAGACTTTGTGCTCAACCATTGGCAACAACTCAGAATTCTCCTCCATCAATCCCTAAATGCAAACAAAAATAATGGAATTAGATGGCTAGTTTATTAAAGTAAACATAATATCACAAAATTATTTAGTTAATGTCTCTAACATCTGTTTATCAATCATAAAAGTCAATCCATAACCATCACCAATTTCTAAATCTGAAATAAGATTATTAAGAAGCCATCTCTATGTTTCTTTAGTTTCATTCTCCATAACTGCCCATGAAATAAGGTATATTTGGTCATTACCATCTCTCCCCACAACACACAAAAGTTCCCCCTTGAATCTTCCATTCAGAAAGCATTCATCCAGACAAATAAAAGGTCTACAACACTACAGAAACCCTTTTCTCAAAGCACTAAATCTTACATAAAATCTCTTAAACTTGGGAACCTCAGTAGAGGTTGGTCTTTCTACCATCACCTCTATATTTCCAACCGAGTCTACTTTTCTAAGTGCATTTGCATAGTCCCATAGTATGTTAAACTCATAGCTTACCTTTCCATTTATTTCCTCCAGTGCCCATTTCCTAGCCCAACTGCATGTACCCTTGCTAACATCAACTTTCAATTCTTCTTTGGCTAGTTTCTGCATCCCAGTTAACTTTGGCTTTGGAATCACTTTGATTTTACTTAAGAAATGCTCCCAAACAAACTTGTAAGATGCCATTTTGTTCTTAAAATTTATAGAACACTTGTGGGTTTCTATGAAGGTTTTTATCTTGTAAAACTCATCATTATTATCTACAACAACATATATTCTAAAAGGACACCCATCTTCCCTACACCTAGCCTTAGTCCTCCATTTTTCATTCCTAAGATAGATAATATCAAACCTTTTTTTATACTTCTTACTTTGTTAATGCAGTCTTAAATTCCTCTGGTCCCCTAAACACCATAGCAAGCTCCAAATGTGGGATTGGGTTATTAGGATAGAAACATACATGTCGGCTTCTTCTACAGACTACATCACCATTTAAATCACTTCCAGAGGATCCTAAATCTGATGAATCAATGTAATCAATTCCTCCACCTGATGGATCTGAAACCTCACCATTTTTCTCTCCCCTTTCACTACATTCACCTACCTTTGGACCCTCATTGTAACATTCCTAACCCGTTTCTGTCGTCGGATTAGTGTTACAAAGTGTCATAGTACAATTAGAAACATTTAACCTAAAACATAAAAAATTACTAAAATATAATAACAACATTCAAAAAATCATTTTAAGTTAAGTAAAAGTACTCTTATGGGTCTTAAATCGAGCTTATGGGGCCCTAAAAATAGTTTAGAAACATTCAAGGAGTAATTTGGAACAAAACAAAAAATTTTGGAAAAAACTTAAAAATTTTGAAATAGGGGTCACACGACCGTGTGACATAGCTCAGGTCGTGTGGCCAACCGTGTTAAATTCAAAGTATAGGACACACGGCCATGTCCCAGCTTGCGTGTGCGTCTGTGTAGGTATTCGAAATAGGGTCACACGGCCATGTCACAGGCCATGTGCCAGGCTGTGTGGACATTAGAAGTTTGGTCACACGGCCATGTCACCAGGTCGTGTAACTCTCTGAGACCGTGTGGTTCATCTTGCACCTAAAAAATTAAAATGACATACGACCATGTGGTATGACCGTGTGTGGCACATGGCCGTGTGACAGCCTGTGTGCTTCACAAATTACCCCTAATGCAAGCCAAATCAAACCCAATTGCTTGGGCACCAAACCAAACCAATTCAAGGTACTTTCACAAGACAAACACATTAAGGACATCAAAACATGCCAAAAATCAATAATCCTAGGTGCCTAACCAATGTGCCTACATTGACACCACAATCTATAAGCTAAAATAAACCAAATCAAACACCTAACAAGTATCAAACTCATTTTTATTTAAACTCATCGTAAACAAACTAATCACATAGCCAAATGGCCAATCAATCATACCATTTATGTCTAATTTCAAGAAACCATAATTTCAATCAACTTTCACCTTAAGTATATATACTTAGAACTACTCAAACTTTCATTTCAATCCATACACATATAAATAACTAATTCACTAGATCAAGGTACCAAACATATATACATAACCACAAAATACTACCAAATTTAAGTACCAAACCCAGACAACATGTAAGATTCCATTCATAACCAAATTCTAAAACAACTTAAAACATCTACCAAAGAAGAGATGGATAGTGTATATGCTCCAACTTGAACTTTCGATCCACTAGGCTTCATGAAACCTATAAGAAAAACCTAGCACGTGAGCATAATATGCTTAGTAAGTTCAAATTCATGTAAACACAACTTAATTAATAAACTTACTTTACGTAAAACATACATAATCCTAAAACACTCTTATATATTCAAAAATGCTTATTCAGATAACAAAGCTTAAAACCTTTACATAATGATCCTTCAATTGATATCCTTTTCAACATTTCCTTTGTTTCGAGGATGCCATGGTATATTTCAACCATTGTCTTGCACAATCCCCAAACTTTGCCATAGTGTCTTTCAATCATGATATTTTCCTTTTCAAGTATAATGCCATGATATATTTCAATCATGATTTTTTTTTCTTTTCCAAATTCAAGGAAATTCAATCACCAATTGAAAGATAAGTATTAAGAGGTATCAATTTATATACTAAAATCAAATGAATTATTTTAATAGAATTACAAACTTACCTCGATTGAAACGATTACTAAAACGGAGTTGATACCTAGTTTGAAACTTTGGCTTTTCCTCGGTTTACATTCGGTTGTGGCATTTCTTGATCTAAATAACAAGTTTAATCAAATAATAGCATTTCAGCACTTAAATAAATAGTTTATACATTTAAGCCCTTACAACATCATTTTACATAATTACCCCAACATTTTAACTTTTGTATAATTTAGTCCTTAAACCCGAAACTTGAAAATTCACCATTTTTTAAAGAAAAACTCTACTAGACAATTTTACTAGAGGTTCATTACAACCCATATATTTCAAAAATTCACCCTAGCTTTCATTGAATTTATCAAAATCATAAAAAAATCACTTAACAAAATACTTATTTTTAACTACCAACCTTAATAATCTATCAATTAAATTCACAAACACCTCTAATTCATTCATGGCAAGTCCCTAAACATTTAAAAATGTTACGAATTGACCTCCGGGCTAGCTAGATTAAGCTAATACAAACTCAAAAACATAAAAATCATTAAAAACAAACCAAAATTTCATACCATGCAATAGGATTTTTAATGGCTGAAACTTTCTTCTCCCATAGAAATGGCTATTAGGTTCAAAACAAAAGAAAAAGGGAAGTAGATGATGATATTTCTTTTATCATCTTTTGTTTAATTTTTTAATTTACCTAATTATAAAATTAACCTTTAAAACCATTAAAATTACACCAAAACCGGACCAATATCATCCACTAACTAAGAATATGGTATTTTTACCTAATAAGTCCATTAACTTACATTTCCATAGCTATTTAACCCATTTAACTAATAGAAACCAAATTTTGCATCTTTTATGATTTAGTCCTTTTTACTTAATTAACTATTTAAACATTAATATTTCTCAACCAAATTTTAATATTACTCAAATAAATAATAAAATACTAATTCTCTCATCCGAATCATGGTCTCGAAACCACCGTTTTTGACACCACTGAAAACAAGCTGTTACACTTACAGTTAACCTTATTTGCTCTGTTACACTTACAGTTAACCTTATTTGCTCATTCTCTATTTTTTTCCTTTATAGTTTCTATACGAATCCTTGATATTTCTCACCTCTTCATCCTCAGATTCTACCCCTAATGCCCCATTCATTGCTCAATGAGTTGTCTATATCACTGGCCCCACTACTTCTAGAACTTTTTCCACTCTCAGCACATGTATCACTATTCCCACTGAAGTCTGGTTCCATATTAGATTTCCCACCTAACTCAGTAAATGTTTCCCCAACCCCACCATTAACTCTCTTATTATAATTTAATTCTTCGTTACAATTTGTTTCATCAACACCAATATTTACATCCTTTTCACTAATGAAAAACAACAACATGGTATCATCAACAACATCACGTGTGTCTACCTCGTGTTCAACATATACATGTATGGACCTTCTTTTTCTAATATGGTTAATTATGGCTATGAATGATGAATTATCATAGCAAACACGCAGCCCCTTACTAAAATCTATCCCATCCTCACAGTATACAAAGTTTCTATAGCTCTATACCTAGCTTCCACTACTATCTCATAAAAAGTGTAATAACACAAAATTTGGGTCGAAATCCCATTGCAGCACTTCCCCTCCAACATAATATGCACAAGTTTTTCTAACAAAAGTTCCATCCAAATGCATATGCACTACACATTTATCCCAATACATTATTGGACACTGCACATGCGTAATATAAACTGTAATATACAAACATATTTTAAACAGTGCTAAACATAACATACATACATAAACAGTAATAAACAATAATATACATAAAAGTAATATACCACATAATATACATACATACATACATATATACATACATACATAACAATAATATACAACATAACATACATAATATACATACATTAAACATGATAGAAATTCATCAACAATAATAAACATAATGTACATAATATACATACATAAGAATAATATACCACATAACATACATACATACATACATACATACATACATACATACATACATACATACATACATACATACATACATACATACATACATACATACATACATACATACATATATAACAATAATATACATAACATGCATAATGTTTATACATATGAGACATACATAACGTGATATACTACATAACATACTAATGACATATTCATAACACACATAATGACATACTAACAAGCATACATAAACAGTAATATGACAGACATACATAACAAACATAATAACAACATACATAACAGTAGTATATATAACATACTTTGCTAAAGAGATATACATAACAGATGTTATAGGCCATTTTTGCCCGGGCCCAAACCAAAAGCAACCCAATTTCCAAAATAATTAAACAGTCCAAAAAATAAATTACAAGCCAAAAAATAAAAAAACCTAGTGGCCCAAGTGGCCCACAACCTAAATTCAATTTTCAGTAAAATAAAAAAACCTAGCCCTAACACCTCTCTCGGCGTGCACGATGCCCGATGACGACTCCTTCACTGAGGTTGCACCGAAATGGCAATGGTTTTTGCCCGTTGACTCCACCACCTGCAAGACAAGAGAAAGAAAAAAGACTATGAAAGCAGAGAAAGAAACATAGAGCAAAAGCAAAACAGACACAAATAGCATGTAAATCGGCTATAAAAGGCCGCATTAACCATGCAGTTTTTACACACTAAGAATCCAATATTGAGAGAATAGAAATCAGTCCAAAAGGTTTATATTTACAGTTTTTATTTTCGCTTCACTTTATTCTACTGTTATTATTATTATTTATCTGCATACGAAAATGAAACAAAAAAAGAAAGAGGAATAAAAACTGACCTATATTCGAGTCTTCGCCGTCGAAAACCGAAAGGTTTCTTTAGATTCGGGTCCTTTTTGTCAATATTTTAGAGATTTTAGGGGTAGATTCAGGTTTAAGGGCTTTAAAGGAATCGGACTGAAAATTCTAACCTTTTTCAGCCACCGCATGCGGCTGTGCCGTCGCTAGTGGCCGATGCGGTGGACCGGTGGCCGGAGCCCTATACCGGACCTCAGATGGCCATAGAGCAGAGAAATGCTCTCTCTTTTTTTCCTGGTAGCTGTTAATAATGAGTTTTAGGTTTTTTTAGTCTTTTATAAATGTATCAAAATGGCGTCGTTTTGGGTAGGTCGGCCTGAACTCGACCCATTTGCCAGGAGGATCCGCTTGTTTTGTGGCTAGGGTATAATTGCTACCCTAGTCCTTCCGCCTTTCTTTGTGTTTTCAATTGAATATTCTTTATTTTTGCAATTTCATCCCGTTTTTCTTTATGTTTTCAATTCGGTCCCTTCTTGAACAATGTCGTTTTAGGGTAGAGGGAAAATTGCTATTTTGGCCTCTTTATACTATGCGCGTGTTCAGAAAGATCCCTTTTATTTTGCAGATTCGTCCTAAAGTTTTGTCTCCAGTTCAAATTAATCTTTTATAGTTTTTCTATTTAATTAACTAATTTTAATAATGTCGTCATTAATTTTCCTATTGTTATTTTTAATATTATTATGTTTAGCTGTTCATATATACCCTCTCAATTTTAAATTTAATTATATATATGCATATCTTTGATTTATACACACATACTCTTATACATTTTATATTTTATAATTTGTGTATACATTATATATGCCTTTTATAACATATATATATATACACCTACACGTACATATTTGTATAACTTATTTATATATATGCATATATACATACTTATATATTTTATATCTTTTATAATTTGTATACGCAACTATATATATCTACATACACATATTCTTTTTCATAAATATATATACACCTATTTATATATTCTTTATATTTTGAAATGTACCTTTTTACATGTGTTTTATTTATAATTTATATACACATACATCGTTTATATATTTTACAATTTATATACATATATACATATATATACATTTACGTATATCTTTGTCGTTTTTTATATTTTATAATTTCCACGTACATATATATATATTTATACTTTTATATTTTTATAATTTTGCTCATGATCATTTTAATTATTTATTCACGTCTTCATTATTATTTTTAAAAGAATATTTCAATCTAATTTATTCACATATTTGTTATTATACATGTTATTAATTTGTCATTTTATTCATTCATTTTTTGTTATTGCTCGTATTATTTATGTGTACATCATCGTGTTCATTTTTATTTTGTTACACATATTGATACCGTGATTCATTTCTACTATTTCGTGTTAGATTAATTTATTTCAATGCATAAATTACGATTTTTGAATAAGCAAAATCTCGTGTTTAGATTCAAGAAGGTCATAACCTAACTTACTGGGTTTCGATTTTCACAATAAATCTAAATACACGAATCCTTTCAAACTCAAGTTTTAAATGATCTCGGGAATTAAGAGGAGATTGTGTCCTAACTTACTGGGCATGATCATTTTTTTCTCAAGCATTAAACAATCTCGGGAATTAAGAAAAGATTGTGTCCTAACTTACTGGGCATGATCCTTTTTTCTCAAGTTTTAAACGATCTCGAGAATTAAGAAAAGATTGTGTCATAACTTACTGGGCATGATCCCCCTTTTTTAATCCGAGATGGCTAAATACCTTTTAAAGAAGTAAATTTTGGCATTCATTCACGCATCGGGAATTCAAGACATTGTGTTCTAACTTACTAGATACAATTCTCTTTCTCGATTAACGTGAAATATGCCTTTTTCTCGAAAATTTTCAACATTTCAATAAAGGATCGTATTTTAAATCTCTTTAAAATTTTCAATCTTTGACACTAAGATATTAATTAATCAACTAGGTACCAATTTTGGGCGTTACGAGGGTGTTAATCCTTCCTCGTACGTAACCGACTCCCGAACCCCTTTTTTGAATTTTGTGAACCAAAATCGTTGTTTTAATAAAAATTAAATCGTTTATTAAAAACAACCACTTTTCAAGGTGACCCGATCACACCTCATCAAAAAAAGATTGGTGGCGACTCCCATGTTCGTTTTCATTTTCAAAATCCATGTCTACCCCGTTTTATCAAAAAAATAGTGTCAACAGCTTGGCGACTCCACTGGGGATGACACGAGAGTCAAGCTACTAGTTGATTACTTTTTGTCTTTTTGTCGAAAATCGAAAACTTGGTTTAAATATAGGATCCTTTCGTTGCATTTTCATTCGTCTTTATTACTATCTTCATCATTGTGATTTATATCTTTATGCACATTGCATTGCATGACCTTTTGTCACACCCTTTTAAGTGGGAGTTAGAAACTACGCCTTCGTAAGGTTTTCACCTTCGCATGGGATAGTGAATCGCTTCCGGGATACATCCGTACCTATGTCTTCGTGAGATTTTCATCTCCACTAGGCCATAGGGAAATGTATTCCCCTGAACTGAACTCGGTCCATATGAGCCTATAATGGGTGAGGATCGAGGAATCTGCCGGTTCGAGTACCTTTGCCTTAGAAGCCAAGCCGCATGTAGTGAACCTTAGGAACTCACCTTAGGTAGAACTACACCTTAATCTTGTTAGGTACCTGAATACGTGTTTTATTGTTTTTGGATTGTCTTGGATTGCAAGTTTATACGTGATACTGAATTTCTGTGTTTTACTTTGAATGCATGACATTTCATCTACATGGCACTTCATCATAAAATGCGTTAGTTCATATTCGGTTTCTATATAGAAAGCTTGTCATGGAAAAGGGGTTTCTTGATAAGGTGGAAGACAATGCGACCGTCCGAGCTTGGTCAGAAACGACACAGCACGAGAAAGGTGATAGTTTGGCTAAGGGATATATATCAGAATTGTGGGACTTTACCTGTATTAGTGTAACTCAGAACAGTTTGCAAGAGCTGAAGGAAATCTGGATCAGTGGACTGAGGGGGTCAGATAGCTATTCTATTCTAATTATGGGGATTTGCCGTATCTGCTAGGTATGAAGGTAGACAAGCGAATGTTTCAGGCTCTCGTACAGTTTTGGAACCCAGCCTACAGTTGTTTCACATTCGGAAAAGTCGACTTGGTGCCTACGGTAGAAGAATACATGGCTTTACTTTGATGTTCAAAAATTCAAGTCGATAGAGTCTACTCCAGAGCTGTAAATGTACCAACCTTCCTAAAAAAGAGGCTCAAGAACATAACTGGGATGAGCGAGCAGTGGGTTACAGCTCAAATCCAACAGAAGGGGGATAGCAAATGCATTCCTTGGAAAAGTTTGAAAGATATAATTCTAGCACACCTAGATACAAAGAAGAGGGTAGAAGCCTTTGCTTTGAGCATATACGGCTTAGTTATATTCCCCAAGGCTTTGAGACATATTGATGAGGCAGTCACCGACTTGTTCGAACGACTTGATAAAGGGTTACACCAGTCCCAGTGATTTTGGCAGAAACATTCAAGTCGCTAAATGTCTTCTGGAGAGCAGGTGAAGGTAGATTTGTCGGATGTGCGAAGCTTTTACTCGCATGGTTCCACAGTTACTTCTGGAAGATTGATAAGATTTCGTATCGGTTCTTCTCTGAAAATTATTCACCACTGAAAGAGATAGTAGCTACACCGAGGAGGGATGACATCTTGGAGGAGAAGTGGATGGCAATTCTGTAGAATCTTCGTGAAGAGGACGTCGAATGGAAAGCCCCGTGGTTGCTTCTAGATGAGATCTTGTATCGATGCGGTGACTTTGACTGGGTTCCCTTGTTGGGAATTTAGGGAGCTGTTGGTTATGCCTCGTTGCTAGTGCCTAAGCAGTATAGGTCAAGACAGTTTATACCCGTAACTTACGGACTAGCCGAGTATGAATTCTCATACAAAGGTGATGGTTATAAAAAGGAAATTCGAGAATTGTCCAATGCATGGAACCAGAATCATCGAATGAAGAGATTAGCCGTGGGCCCAATGACAACTCCCGAGTATAATGAATGGTGGGTTAAAAGAATCAATGACAATATCCCTGAGCCGAGTCACGAAAACATTCAGTCGATAGAGGAACATTTACGAGTCGTCCCTTCTGAACTAGAAATCATAAAATAAGATTTTGAAAGGAGAAATGCAAAATTTGAAAAGAAGATAGAGCAAATGGAAGAAGAAAAGATGAACTTGAGATTAGATACGGATGTCCAGAAACTTGAGGCAGAAAGATTAAGAAAAGGGAAAAATAAAGCCAAGGAGGATCTGGATAGCTTGAAAACAGATTATAAGAAGCTACGCTTATCAATGAGAACTACCGGGTTGGGAAAAAATTCGGAGTAGTGGAGTGAATAGAATCAAGAAGAAAAGGATAAGGACAATAGCTAGGAAACGAAGTTCCAAGAGGTCCAGACACGAAATGAGGTTCTAAAGAAGAGTTTTTCAGAGAACCAAAAGGAAAAAGGTGAACTAGAGAATAGAGTGACCGAGTTAGAAGGATCTCTCCATGGATATCGAAATCGAAATTCTGTGATGGAATTGAAAGCAAGCTTTTGCAAGATCGAAGAAATGAAAGAAAGGATAGAAGAGTTAGAAACGACACTGCAAGATCTAAAAAGTCGTTTGAAGTCGACTGATTTTTCCAACTTGAAAATTGGCAGCTTCGATGAATGAAATTTAATAAATTTCACCTCATCTGTGCATGTATAAATGATTAAACCATATCGTTGGATGCCTGTAAACTCGAAATTATATAGGATTTTTCTAGTAATTTTTACCACCTTTTTACTTAAAAATAATATTAATCTTGAGTATTTGTTAATTAATTAAGTAAACTTTTCTTAAATGTTAATAATGGACATGAATTTATAAAGTATGTGAATTTGTGCTTTTTTTATATGATTTTGTGCATAAAATTGAATTATTTCATGTTATTTATTAATATGTTAAATTTACTTATGCAATGAGACTATAGAGTTGTGTTTATTATAATGTTGCATGGACATAAGCTATTATTCTCATGTGTTGGACGGTAAGACCAAGCTTAATGGGTCATCAAGATGCCACCTTGACCCAATAAAAAAAATTATACATGTTGGTCAAGTTTACAAGCTACTTGGGTCATTAACCATCTAGTTCAAGAGAAGAGAGGCCCAATTTGACAACCATAATTGGGTAGAGAAGAAATTAATTTTTGGACAATTATTTGAAGGTCATCACACTTGGAAGAACATTGGAAATCGACATACAAGATTTCCTTGAGAAACCGTCCACCCTTTGCATGATTCAAGCATGAAATATTCTTGAATCAAGCAACCAACCCACCTTCTCTTCCACATATCATGGCTGGCCATAGAAGGGAGAAATCTAAAGGATTGCTGCTACTATTTTTAGTAAACTCTCCCACCTACTTCAAGTATAAATACCACACCTATCTCTCCTTTTCAATCATTCCTTACTCATCCCTTCATTCCTCATTTTCACAACATTCTTCATTCCCTCTCTTGCTCTCTTCATCCACCACACCTACCATTCCATTTTCCCTTAGTTTTTAGCCAACAAAAGCCTTGAAGAGATCATCTCTTGGTCGGCCACCTTGAAGAGCCATTAACAAAAGTACAATAGGAGGACCAGAGGAAAACACCTTCAATCAGAGTTTGCAAGACTGCCGAATTAAAATAGAGTTTATTCTTCCATTACTTGTTGTTTTAAATTAATTATGTTTGCAATGTGTTTTGTGATCTTGACATCAAGAATGGTAGCTTAAATTTGTTTAGCTAGGTTAATTACATTAATTTAATGAGATTTGTTTGATTCATGGTTAAAGTGTTTGTACCTTAGTCGATCATGCTTTCAATTAAATTCAAGTATGTATTTCATTCATACATGATTGGATGCATTAGAATTAGCTGAGCAATCCTAGCCAGACGACGGCTAGTGGACGCAATAATTGAAAAGTGCATGCTTAATTTAGATCCTAACCCGACTAAATTGAAGGTTCATAATAAATTTAACGAGCTCTATTGTCTTGCATAGTTTTTAGGTTTATGTAATTAAACTGTTTCAAATCTAACTTATCCCTGTTACTTCACATAAATACTAAGAAACCTTTAGCTTAATATGATCAGTAAAATACATGTTTCACTAAGTAAAAGATTCCGAAAGGACTTAATTTGGCTTCCAAACTCAAGAAAGATCGAGTTTCCATGGAATGTTTTCTGAACACTGTTAAGCATGATGAAAATGAATCAAGTTGATTAATGTAGTTATCCTAGCCTATTCGTGTTATTGATTGTTGAAGTTGTGTTCCTGCTGCTAAATTCATTCATATATTTAGATAATTTGCATACTTAGATTAAAATTGCATTATCGATTAATTTTGCATCTAGTTAAATTAATCTAGTTTAATCATCATCACTCAAATTATTGTGTTTTTATCACCAAGTTGTTAACTTATAATTTTACAATTAATCGATTAACATACACAGTCCCTATGGAGACGACAACTCATTTACTTACTTATTACTTGAACGACTGTGTATACTTGCATAAACTGAACATTACAATGCCCATCATATGAGTAAGGTGTGGATCAATGGTAGAGGTTTCTTTTTTTCACTACATTTATTCAAAGCAAGTTTTCATCTTCCCTTCCATCCCTAGTTTATTAAGCTTTTTCAGGTTTATCATATTACATGGGGGTAATTTCCTAAGACATCCTTACATTTAGTAGTGGTTTAATTCCTCAACTAT
The DNA here is from genome assembly GCF_025698545.1 of Gossypium raimondii. Taxonomy (NCBI): domain Eukaryota; kingdom Viridiplantae; phylum Streptophyta; class Magnoliopsida; order Malvales; family Malvaceae; genus Gossypium; species Gossypium raimondii. The sequence goes on along the minus strand of NC_068568.1, from coordinate 38,515,610 downwards.
ATGAAGAGGTGAGAGAATCTTTCAATTTCTAGTTTTAGAAACTTACTTACTTTGTTGTTCATTGACTTTTCTAGTATAAGGGAGTTTCTTCCTTGTGATAAGAATAAGTCGAATGTTTATCTCCAAGATATTGCTTTTTGTCCTTAAAAATATATTATGATACAAAATATGCTAGGGGACTTTTCTTTTTCCTTATAGTGGACCATCACAGTTCCTGTTAAGTTTATCTCCCTCCTTTGGCGAAGTTTTGTTCACAGTGGTAGTACCATTGCCTTGGGTAGGGAAGGGTTGTTGTTGAGGAGGTATGGATGTTGTTCAACTTTTAGGGGTTCTACTTTAAGGAATAGAGAGTAAATAGAGCTTCTCCAAATGAATTGATGGAGATGTTACACCTTTCTGGTGTAGTCGTCCCTCTGTTGGCTTATTCACAATGGTCTTACGATGGTGAAGATTACTTGGTGTGACTAACTCTAGGTAGGGAGAAGGAATCTATTGCTGGAAAAATCCGGTTAAGAAAACAATTTATAGTTATAGCGGAAGTTTAAAATTTTTCAAATCAAGCTAGTTTGTGATTATTATAGCAAGAAACTTTGACCAAAAAGTTCTTGTGCTTTGTGCAAAATGAATTTGAGTCGATCCTGACTTTTAGCTTAATGGCTTTCTCTGCTATCCTCATACCCTGGATTGTGTCGAGTGTGGGCTTGAGCAATACAAACCAAACATAGAACAAGAAATAATATTATTACTTTCAGTAGAAAAGTAATTCTCTTAATAGAAACTGGTAAAGATCGTAATTCCCAAAAAATAAAATTTATTCTAAATAAATAAATTACCACTATTTTCTATCAAAATAATGATAACTCAGTAATCAAGAAGTGTATTTTTTTAGGTCAACCGATGTCATATATTTATAGGGAGAGATAGAAGAATCTTGGTAGAATAATGCTTAAGTAAATAATATTTATTTAATAGAAAATAATCTCCTAGTTTAATTAGGAGAGGGGGATAAACCCTTTTAAATTCCCTTAGGGATGCCGCCCTTCATATGTTATGTGAGGTAGATTGGGTCTCTCATTTATTGTGTCCAATTATAAGTGCTCTTGGACTTTTGACCCAACACTTTACAATTTAATCCAACCCAATATTTGTTTTCTATTTCCCAAAATTAATATTATTCATTTAATTAATTAGATTAATTTCTCAATTAAATTATTTTCTCAATCCAATTCTAATTCCATTAAAGTCATGACAACTTTATCATAAAAAACCTGAGGAAATATATTTAATTTCCTTATTCCATGAACTCATACTAACTAATTAATTTAATTCCATTTTCAAATTTTAATAATTTAATTATAATTAATTAAACAATAATTCAAAACCTTAAATTAATTCTCAAGTCATTTCTATATTTAGTGAGAAAATGCATTCATTTGTGAACGCGACTAATTCTCTATTTTCATCTTTTCCATTCATTTGTGTTCATTTATATTCATTTGATTCTACAATTCATTTATGGTTTCAATTAGTGTTAGTTTAATGACCTTTTCATAAGTGTGTTATCCTCAGAGGATATCTGTAATCTCTTTGGGATAAATCTGATCTCCAAATCTGATCTTATTTTATCTCATGGTAACTATTACATCTTTATTCCTACAAAATCAATTACTATTACGTAGTAATCAAGTCATTTATCACAAAAGCAAAAAATCTGTGGCCATGTTTACTTTTCATCAATCATGTAACATCAACAAGAGGATATCTTTTACTCATTAGTTGGCTATTAGTTCCACATTGTAAATGATACTACATACTCCAAAAATTGTATACACAACGCACAATGTTTTGGCTCATTATCTATTTGAACTCGAACTTTTACTTACATCAAAGTATATAAGTCACGCATACATAGTCGATTATCCACTTAGAATTAATGTATGACCACACTATAAACGTCACAAGTGAATAAATCCATAAACAGATCTAGGATCTATTCTATTTGGGTCTTGTCCAATGTACTATAAGTCCAGACAGCCACATCTATGTCTCGATTTTCTGGGAGTTATCTGCTCCGATGCTCAAGACAAATCATCTCCCCAATTGGACTTGATAGACAGTATATTAATCTTTCAATCGAAACTATAAATATTACAACTAACCTGTAAGCTTGCAGTTTAAATCACTCTTTAAAAAAAATAGTTTTCCAAAATCGATTGTTTTAACATGCATACGCGCGAGCGGTCAAACATCATTAGCATTATTTAAATATTTTTAAGTTGGGATGAAAAATTATTATAACGCATGCATGCTATTGTGATTTCTCTTAAAGACTTAAATATTTATTTCTTTATTTATTTAATTTAATTCTTAGGTTAGTTAAATATAATTAAACCCATCACTTTAATTTATTTTCATCATCAACCAATTTTCTTAGTAATTAATTTTGCTATATTTGATTAGCATAAACAGTCCCTGTGGAGATGATAACTCTTACTCACTACTTTATTAGTTGTCAACGATTGTGAATACTTGCACATCAATCGAATTATCTCGAGACAGATGTTTATTTTGAGAAATAGGAAAACATGTAATAGGTTGAATTAAATTATAAAATGTTGAGTTAAAAGTCTAAGAAGCACATATAATTGGACCCAATACAGGAGAGGCTCGAATCCCCATCATAATATATATGAAGGGAAGCACATCCTATTAGCCCCTCTTTCTTCTAGTTCAACTAGGGGATTATTTTTCTATTAATAGGCATTAAATGCATCCCACTAATTCAACTAGGATTTCACTTCCTCTTCCTATAAATAGATGACACCGGTAGGGCTAAAAATTCAATAAGTTAATCAACTTGAAATATTGTTATTTTGCCTGAACATAGTGAGGATTTATTTCTAAGTATAAATTTTATTTTCCAAGAATAACAATTCTATCGATTTCTATAAAAGAGATATTTACTTTCCTACTGAAAGTAAGAAATTTATTTCTAGTTTCTGTGTTTAATTCAAAATTGTTCGAGCCCAACTTGAAGTAGTTTATGGAACGAGAATAGCGGAGAAGGTCATTTGGTTATAAGCCGAGAATGTCAAGGATTCGTATTGCTCAAAGAACAAGTATATTTCGAGAAAAAATTATTACTATAAATATCACAAACGACTACATTTTAAAAAAAAATCCATTGTGCATGAAAACTGTTTTCGAACCGAATTTTTTCCAACATATATTACCCGAGAATCTACGACAAATGTTAGATCTTGTTATATTACCCAAGGATCTACAACAAATGCTAGATCTCGATATGATATGTAATAATCTTTGTACATGTGTTCATATGAACCTATTGGCATGCCAATCCTATCCTAATATTTTACTAAGTTCACATAAGCATCAATTACACATATTTCATTTTCATCCCTGAAAACTTTCAAATTTATCTATCATACCCAGTATTTGGTTACATTTGCATTTCCATACCTTGTACATTGTAATTATCACACAACAATCACTTATTTCATTTTGTTTTAATTCAATCCAATTCATATATATAATTTCACATTCAATATCACAATTTCATTTCAATTCATGATAAACACACAATTAACTCATACTATCATATTACACATCATGTTCCTAATAAATCATAACACTTTCCATTTTATTCAATTCGTAATACCCCAAAAATTACAACAAGAAGAAAGTAAGTATCCTTGATAGTAAAATAAGGAAATAAAGTGACAAAAGGAAATTTTGAGTTATGGGGAAATTTTGAGTTATGGCAACATTGGGAATTATATTATGACATATTAATTCAAGAAAGGATTAAATCGTAAAAGTGAGAAAAGTTTTGTTGCCCAAGAGTAAATACTCAAAATTTGAGGGATTAAAATGTAAATATGAAAATTTTGAAGGACCAATAGTGTAAATATTTTAAGGGTGGAATAATCTAGAAACTAATGAAAATGGATGAATTAGGACCAAATTGAAAAGGTGAAGAATTTTGAGGGACTAAATCACAATTTTACCAAATTAAGTGATGACTCAAGGATGGAATTTTTAAAGATTATAAAGGGCAAAATGGTCAATTAGAAGAGAGAAATCTAGAAGATAATGATGATGTTGGAGATATTTTATATTAATTAAATAAATATTAGTTTATTAATATTTTAATTTAATTTTTAAATGATATTTTATTATTTTATTAGTATTTTATTTAGTATATATAAGAAAAGGAAGATGAAGAATCATCCATTCCACCATATTTCCATGCAACTAAAGTGAGAAGAGAGGAGAAGAAAGAAAGTTTTGCTTTCTTTACAATTTGGTCCTTCCACCAAAAATTTACCATTTTCACCTACAAATCAAAAGAATTTCCATAGCTTCCAAGAGAGAAGAATAACAATGAGACAATGGGGAGCTAAAATATCAAGTTAGATTCAAGAAATAGAAGCTGGAGGAGAGAGAAAATCAATTTAAAGATTGAAATCAATAGCACAAGGTAAGAACATCAAGATTTCAATATATTTTAAGTTTGATATTATTGAAAAGTATGGAAATAATGTTATAGTAGAGTTTTCTTATATAAGGTCTTATGTTCTTGATATATTAGTGAAGAGAAATAAGTGAAAGTGATGGGAAATATTATAGAGAAAGGGAATAAGGAGTTATACACCTAGTAATCAACATTTTGCACTAAAATAGTTTTGGACAGCAGCAGTAGGTTAACTTTGAAAAATCACCATAAATTTTGGAAATAGAATTAGAGTATGAATAAAATATGTAAATAAATCTTATTGAGTCTAGTTTTCATAGAAGAAACGATGTAAGTAATATAATTGTAAATCATGAGATATAAATAAATTTTGTGAGACAAGGTCAGAATGAATTTGGGTTCCCTATTTTGACTTGGAAAAATCATTAAAATTGTTAAAAATAATTATGGGTTATAATTTATATATTTAAAATCCTTAATGAGTCTATTTTCAATAGAAACAAACGGGAACATTATCCGAATTCTGTACAAAGAGATAATTAATTTTTAGTGAAGAGGGTCAGAACTATCAAACAGTGAAATAGGGAAACTTTAAAGAATAAACTGTACTTATTGGCTGAACCAAAATTCTTAAAATTTTATGGTAATAATATATGTGAGTCTAGTTTTAGATAAAAATTTTGATCTCAATTTGGAGTTCTGTAGCTTAAGATATAATTAATTTAGTGACTATGACTCAAGTGAACAGCTTGTTATGAGTAAACAAGTTAATAGTGGTATTATGTATATATCAAGGATGTGGAATGGAGTGGAGGAGGAGGAAAATATATGTGAATATTCAACTAATGTGAGTTTATTTTAAAATAACTAATTTACATTTTTAGGTTCAGAACTAAATTGAATAAAAGTAAAATTTTAAAGGTAATTTTGTAAAAATGTCAAAAAGTGACCAAATTGCATGAAATGAATTGTTTTATTATTTAAATTAATAAATTGAATGAAATATTAATTTATATCAAGATTGGGTGGAAATTCAAGGAAAATAGAAAATTACCAAAATGTCCCTAAATTTTGGTATTTCGCAATTTAGCCCGGTAAGTTCGTGTAACTTGAATTATATTCTTAGATGATTGAAATATATATATATATATATATATATATATATATATATTGGATTTTGAAATTGATTTGAAATGTGAACATGAGAAATTGTGAATTGAATGAAATGGAAATGAAGCTTTGAATTACATGAGTAAATATCGAGTCTCGTAGATCCTATTTGTTATGAATATAATATTTTGAGGATATGTTGTAAAGAATTATAAAAGCAAGTTAAAATTTTGAAATTTTTAATTCGGATGAAATTTTGTATCTCGGTTTAATACGTATGCAAATGTATGTATTATAGTAATGCCTCGTACCCTATTCCAGCGTCGAATATGGGTAAGAGGTGTTACAATGTGATATCGCCAGATTCGGTCATAACGTTTAAACCGGGTTTGGGGTGTTATAAATTCAGTCTACTATCTCGGAAATCAATATCAACCATAGCAAATCAATTCATACTATCATTATTAATTCACCTCAATATTCAATCATGCAATATAACATGAATATGCAGAGAATAAGTTGATTTCAAATAATAAAAGCACAAACTGATATATCGTGTAACTCGTCGACAACTTTCATTTTTTCTTTCCTTCTCGATGGCTCGGAGTCGTCATTTGCTATGATCGATAATTTAATAAATAAGAAAAAAAATTAGATTTCATTCAATCCACATCAAAATACAAAGCCATACATATTTGCATTTTATTCAATTTAGTTCCTAAACTCCAGACAAGCATATCTCTCAATTCCTATATTTGGATTAAAATTTGATTTCATATTTTCTCATTAGGGACCTTATATTTTCTATTCCTAACATAATTTCACGTTAGGTTTTACATTTATTCAGTTTGGTACCTAATGTAACAAAGTTACAAACAAGCTAAATTAACTTTACAATCTAGTCCTTTCCATAATATAAGCTTAAAATTTATCAATTTCAAGCTTAGTAGGGTTGGCCGACAACAACCCCAAATGAGTTATAAGACGCTGAGTTGAAACACTAGGGGTTTGGGTTGGCCCTTAGTTGTTTACTTTCTAAAACAAATGATTTAGGTCATAAACCAAATTTTTGTCTTTTGTTAGAAACTAAGAAAGCATGTAGTGAAATGGAAAATTGGGCAAATGGGTGTGAGTGTATCCGGTGATGGGAGGAGCAGGAGTGTTTTTATTATGTGGAATAGTTCGGTTAATGTTATTCCTAACTCCATTAATAAAAATATTATGAATATTTTGGTGTTCTTGGGTGATTCTAAAAAATTCTGGTTATCCTGTTGTGATGAAGCCTTTGAATTGCACAAGAGAGGAGTTTGGAATCATATTGAAGATTTTTCAAAAATTACTAATAATGAAATATGGGCTTTAATTGGGGACCTTAACCAAGTTTTAAATTCTTCATATAAATATTCCCCCTCGTTTCATGAATTGAAAGGTAGGACAAAGTTTAAGGAATGTTTGGAATTTTGCAGTTTAATGGAATTGGAACCAAGTGGTCAAAAGTTTACATGGCACAATAAAAGAGAGGGACTTGAAGAAATATGGGAAAGGCTAGACAGATGATTTTGCAATTCAGCTTGGTTGTCTCTATTTCCTGATTAGCAGGTTATTGACCTTCACATTATTAATTTAGATCATGGTATCATGATTATTGAATTAGAAAAAAAAGATTACCTTTCATGAAGAGGCCTTATTGGTTTGAATACATGTGGATTTCTCATCGGAATTTTAAAGAGGTTGTAAGGAAGGCATGGGAAATTGAGATCAAAGTTACTCCATCTTTTGTCTAAATGAAAAAATACTTGTGAAGCCCTTAAAACTTTGGAATTAATCATCCTTTGGTAATTTAAAGGTAAGGAAGAAGTTGCTTATGTCTTAGTTAGGTTATTTGTAAAGCAGGATTGGGGTAATTCAGAAGGAAAAAAAGTTAAGATTGGAACTAGAGAAGCTATACGATCAAGAGCATGTATTTTCGCATCAAAAGTCGAGACAGAACTAGATTGTCGAAGGTGAGGGTAATACCAAATTTTTTCATACCTCCTCTCTAAGAAGAAGAAAAAAAAATCATATCAATAAGATTAAGGATGATTAACAAGGGATATATCGTAATTTGAATAAGGACTCGATTAGGGACATTCATGAATATTTGAGCTCTCTTAGTTTTAGGAAACTTATTGAGCTACAGAAGTTAGAACTTGATGTGCCCATTTTTAGCACTGAAATCAAAGAAGCTTTGTTTCAAATGAAACCAATTAAGGCTCCAGGGCTGGATGGCAATCTAGTTATTTTCTTCTAGTCAAATTGGGAACTATTCAGGTCAACTTTTGATAAAGTAGTTAAAGGTTTTCTTGAAAAAGGTAAGATGGTCAAAGACTTAAATAGAACTTGTATCATTTTAATTCCAAAAAAGAATATGCGGAGAAGGCAAATGAGCTAAGACCTATCAGCCTATGTTCAACAATTTATAAGCTTTTGGCGAAAGTTGTAGTCAATAGATTGAAACCAATCATGAAAGAGTTGATATCACCTTTCAAAAATGCATTCTTGGGAAACATGCAATTACAAGATAATGTTATTGTTGGTTTTGAAATTCTCAATACCATCTGGAAAAAGGGGAAAGGTGGAGGCATGTTGGAAGTAGGGGTGTGCATAATTCGGGTAAAACCGAAAAAATTCGGTTAACCGACCGAATTCGGTTAATCGGTCGGTTAACCGAATTTTTTCGGTCGGGGGTCGGTTAATTTTTTTATGATTTTTCGGTTAACGGTTAATTCGGTTCGAAACCGGTCGGTTAACCGAAAATTTTCGGTTAACCGAAAAAATTAATAAATAAAATTATCCAACCCAACCCAAACTCAATTACCCAACCCAATAAAACTAAAACTAAAGTTTACCCAATTACCCAATCCAATAAAACTAAAACTAAAATACAACCCAATTTACTAAAGTCTAAAACCCAATTTACTTTAATAATTTATAAATTTTTTAAATTTTAAAAATAAAAAATAAAAAAAATTCGGGTATTTTTCGGTAATTCGGTTAATTCGGTTAATTCGGGTAATTCGGGTAATTCGGTTAATTCGGGTAATTTGGGTAATTCGGGTAATTCGGGTAATTTTTAACCAAAAATAAAAAATACATAATTTTCGGTTAATTCGGTTAACCGACCTTATTAACCGAAAAAATTTCGGTTCGGTTAAATTTTTTTTAAAAAAAATCGGTTCGGTTAACGGTTAAAATTTTTAGAAGGTCGGTTAATTCGGTTATAGTAATTTCGGGTCGGTTAACCGGTCGGTTAACCGAATGAACACCCCTAGTTGGAAGGACTGAAGTTCGGTATGAAAAAGCATATGATAGATTAAGTTGGGATTTCATAAGAGAAGATGTTTGTGCATCTAGTTTAGTGAAAGATGGGTCAATATGATTTATATATGTATAAGCTCAGTAAGCTATCGACTATAGGTTAATGGAGATCAATCAAGAGTAATTTACCTGCATATTATCCATCCCGTTTTAAGGCATCGATGAAAGTGTGTAATTATATTGATAAAATTATTAAGGGACTTTTACTGGAACAAGACAAATAATAAGAGGAAAATGCATATGAAAAGTTAAGACTGGTTATGCAAACCTAAATCGGAGGGGAGACTTGGCATTAGGAAAACTAGTTTGATGAATTAAACCTTATTGGCTAAACAAGGTTGGAGAGTTTATGAAAGAGATAATTGGATTATTCAAAACACTTGAATTAAGAAATACTGCAAGAAGAACTGTTTCAAGTTTGGGTTAAAAGTATTGATTCTTGGATTTGTAAAAGTAAGAGAACTTTGTTAGAAAGGATTTAATTGGCAAATTTTGAGTGGTGATCAATTGGTCATAAGTAATAGGGAATTGAAGGAAAGGAAAGAGGTTAATGATATTGAATTAGAGACATGTGCCAATATAAAGGATTTGATGAGCAACAGAGGAGGTGAGTGGGATATTTATCGTCTTCTTCCATGCTTAAAAAATGAGTTGTTGAACGCTGTTTGTCAAAAATCGTTATCAGTATTTGAAGGAGTGGATAAAAGGGTGTGAACCTATACTAATAATGGTGAATATTCAGTCAAATCCAGCTATGAAGTGTTACATAAATGTGATTTAGCAAACAATGAAATTACATTGAATAGTGATTGAAAAACTTTAGACTGGAAAACACTGTGGAGTTTAAAGGCCCCATACAAAATCATTATTTTCCTATGGAAGATTTGTGTGAAAGATTTACCTTGTAAAGAGGAAATTAGGAAAAGAATCGAGGGCTATGATTCTTTATGTAGGCTTTGCAATTCTTATGTAGAGTGATGCAGTACCGGGTGCTAATGGAAGAACAAGACATAAGCTTCATTCTTAATGTTGTAGTAAGAAATAAGTGGGGTGAGGTAGGGAATAATCAATATTATAAGTTGAAAATAATTGCCATCTTATGGAGCATTTAGCTTCAACGAAATGATTTTTACTTTAATGGGAAAGAAGCGATACTTGAGCAAAAGTTAAATAGAGCTTGTGCATTCAAAAGATCCATTAAGCATACATCTAGTGATGAATACAATGGTGATGCGTTCATTACTTGGATTACTCGGAGTTTCTTTCTCTCTTTTGAACAAGAATGGAAGAAAAACATCAACATTTTGCAATACTTAAACATGCTTTAGGGAAGCTATGATTGAGGCTAAAAGGAGGGGCTTGATAGTAGGTATTTACTCTCATAAATTGAAGTTTCTGTGCAGACTATTCTAACCAACCATTATTTAGTTTATGAATAATGACATCCCATTAGTATGTTTAGAACCTTTGTTCTGGTCTGAGTTTTGCAGCATGAATAAGTGAGCGGCTTTTTTTTTTTTATAAAACTAACTCAAAAAAATTAATTAATTATATAATGACCTATTTTTTATATAAAATACGTAAATAACTTAAAATTTACCATAAAAGTTGGTGGAGCCAAAGTGTTTGGTGCCACCAACATGCCACATCAATGTTGGGGATAAAAAAAATCAATTTTTTGGTAGAACCATATAGAATGACGTCATATGTATAAATAATAAAAAATATTGGGATTTTTGAAAAAATGGGAGATTCTAAATAAACTTTCCCTTTTCTGGTGGAGCTAAATAATTTGGTGCCAGATTCTAAGGTACATTTTGTCCTTTTCCTATTTTTTTTATTTGTTTATTATTTGTTTTATTATATTTTATATTTATTTTTAAATGTTTTATAATATTTGTTTATTGAAATGTTTTTTTGAAATTTTTTTGAAATTTTTATTATTTGTTTTATAATAATTTAAATTTAAATTTTAAATGTTTTATAATATTTTTATTAAAATATTTTTAATTATATTTATAATTTAAAACAATATTTTATTTGGTGGATCCATTTAAATAAAATATCTACGTATTTTACAATTATAAATATAATTAAAAACATTTGAATAAACAAATATTATAAAACAAATAAATAATGAATAATAAACAAATTTTAAAAATGATTGAATAAAAATATTATAAAACATTTAAAATATTATAAAATAAGTAATAAAAATTTTAAAAATAAATTTCCAAAACAAAGGTTTGAATAAACGGATATTATAAAATATTTGAAAATAAATTTAAAATATTATAAAACAAAAAATAAACAAATAAAAATATAGGAAAAGGACAAAATGTACAAATCCGGTGGCGCGACTCCACCAGAAAAAAAAGGAAAATTTATTTAAAACCCCCATTTTTGTAAAGATCGCAATATTTCCTTAATATTTATACAGGTGTCATTCTACATGGCTCCACCAAAAATTTAATTTTTTTATCCCAATGCTGACGTGGCATGTTGATGGCGCCAAACACGTTGGTTCCACTAATTTTTACTGTAGATTTTAGGTTATTTATGCATTTTATCAAAAAAATAAGTTATTTATGTAATTAATTAATTTTTTAAGTTAGTTTTATAAAAAAGCCATAAGTGGGGCAGCTTTAGCTTGTAGATGTTGGATTTCATTTAGTTGGAAATAAAAAAAATTAAAAATAATATTTTGCGAAAAACAAAAACTATCAAGTAGAGGTGAGCAAAACTCTAATCCATTCGGAAAAAAATTTAATCGAGTTATTCGAGTAAACTCGAATAAGTAATTCGAGTTTTGAGTTGAATTATACAATTTGAATAACTCGAATAATTCGAATAACGGATTTGTGTAAATACTTCATTGGTCCAATGAGCAAATTGGTCTCTCTCAACAAAAATTACAAAAAAAAACTATTTTAAAAAATTAAAAATAATTTTAAAATCCAAAATATTTATAAAATTCAAAAATTATATTTTTAAAAAATTATAATAATTAAAAAATTAAAGAATACATAAAGAAATTTAAAATTTTAAAATTTTCTAAAATAATAATTTTGGGATCTAAATAAGTTAATTAATTATTCAAGTTTATCATATTAAACTATCTCATTTTTAACTATTTTGCTCTGAAAAATTTTCAAATATATATAATTTAAAATTTATGTGCCAAAACATGAAATTAATTATATTATAACAAAATTTTAATTCTAAATTTTAAAATTTTAATTTAATATAAACAATTCCATTCAATTCAATTTAACTTAGAAATTTCTTTCCCTGGATTAACTTGAAAAATTTTCGCTTAATTCGATTCCATCCAACCATCATCGCTACACTCGGTTATGAAAAAGTAAACTCATTTTAGGTGACGTGTTGAGCAATATAAACCGAGAAAGCAAAGGTCGGTAAAATGGGCCTTAAGAGGAGGTCTATGGCAATGGCCCAAGTTGTCAAACCCTTTTTGACCTTGAATCTAGTTCAGCATTGGCCCATTAAGAAGAGCTCACAGACGTTTCCCGTCCACTTCCCCTTCAATTATCACACAAATTTCCTTCAATTCAATCTCCTTGTTCCCAGAATCAATGAGAAAATGGGAAAAACGAAATGGCAATTTACTAAAATGTCGACGAGTTTCTAACAGTGGAAGAGGTTGATTTAAAAATTCCCAAATCCCGCACCTTGAAAATTTCATTTTTCTCCTCTTTGAACTCATTGCAGTTTGTTCCAGTTGTTTTTCATGACGCAGCCAATGGAGCAGTTCCGGAACAAACTCCATAAGTTTTTGTTAAATTACTTGTTCTCCTCAGGAGTAAAAGTAGAATTGCCATTGTGGCTTTGCTCAAGAAGGCAAGCCATATCCATAAGCGTCCCTCCTGACTGTTTCAATCAAAAGTATAATTTTTCCCTCTATATAGCTCTCAAAAGTTGGGTGGTTATATGCTTGATTTTATTTCTCAATGAAAGTCTGTTCCACTTTATTCAAAGCAAAAAAAGGTTACTTGCAGTCGGAGAATGATTGTTATTGAACATGTGATTTTAATGTCTTGCTGAATTATATATTTGCTCGCAAAAAAATTGTGTTTGCGTGTTATTGACAATCATTTTCTATTTTGTATCAGCAGAAGACGGCTAATTGTGAGGGTCCTCTTATTTGTTTAAAGCTTATTCCTTTAGATGTTTATGCATCTTGAGTGTAGTGTAGGAAGCAGGTCGATCTTGAGAAGTGGAGGATGGGTGGTCCCAGGCTTCAAAGAGCTTGGAAGGAAGAGGAAGCCAATGGAATCACTGCTATTCTGAACTCAACATCACTCTCATTGTCGCTTGCATTGCATGATGGTAACATATTCAACATTGTCTGCTTCTGACTGAAACTGTGTGAAAAATAGGTTCAGTTCATAACTGAGATTCAGACATTTCTCTACTTGTATCTATATGACCCTTCTATTGATATGACCAACTTGAATATTTAGAATATATATAGGATAAATAATTGTTGAACTGTTTATTATTATTATATATTTCCAAAATTTCAAATGCATTTTAAGAGTTTAGAGTGAGTGCTTTCAAAATTGTTTGGTTGTAATGAAATTGAAAAAGTTGACTTAAATGATTTTGAAGAAGAAAATACCGACAATAAGAAGTTAATGTGACAACTGTTAGCTGTTTCTTTCGATCTGTCGTGTTTTGTGTGTAGGTGTTAGATTTTATGAGTCGTGTAAATATGTTAAAATTTTAAATAAAGATAAGATATGAATTTATTGACTAACAACTTTGAATGTATAATAATAAAAAAAGATGGGTTGCACAAAGCTTACCAATGCATGAAAAAGCCCAAACAATAAACAAGTGTGAAAATGACCCTATTTTAACTGTAAACATCACCATTTTTCCCTGCATCATGATTGGAGTACAATAAACCCTTCACTTTTCACATTTTGACTTTTGGCAGTCCCACGATAGTAAAGTAAATTTATATTTTGTTATTTAGAAAAAGTTACCAAATGGTAATTAAGCTATTTAAATTTTTTATTTAAGTTATTAAGTTTTTAAAATCGTTATTATATAACTTTTTTCTGTTCATACCGCCTATATCAATTAAAAGTTATTATTCTTCCTTTTTTATAATTCAATTTTTTTATGAAACATCTTTTAAACCTCATAAATCTGCTATTTAAAGTCTAAACAATTTTTTCTTTGATTTCTAACTATAATCATTGGATCGACTTGGATATAAGGTATATTTTTCACTCGTCATCAAATATTAATCTATCTTATCAATTATCGAATTATCATTTAGAGCTCGTTAATCGATTTAAAATAAATATATATAATAACTCAAGTGACTTAAGTAAAATTTTTTAAATAATTTACTGATTTAAATAAAGACTTTTAAATAAATTATTAACTATCTTATAATTTTTAGAATTAAGTAGCTAAAACATAAATTTATTAATAATTTAATTATGTTATGTGCAAATACCCCTAAAGATAAAACAATCCATTCAGACGTAAAAAACTATGCTCATGCAATAAAATACAGGCAGGTTGGGGTCCTCATGTTTAACTATGTGAGTGTGACCCGCTTTCACATATTGGTTCCATCCCATCACATACCCTTAAGTGTCGTAAACCATCTTTACTGGAAATGAAACTCATCATTGTCTTCAAGAAGTTGAAGCAGCAAGAAACCTGCACTTAAAAAACTCAACAAAACCTGACAGTCTAGATTTGCTGGTTCCCAGTCGTATATTTGGGAATTGTAAGAAAAACCAAATGTCCAAACAAACTTACAGGGTTTGTTTCTGCTTCCAGAGGAGGTTTAGGCTGGCAGTTTCAGAGGCACCAGAGGATATCAAGAAACTGTTCGAACAATACTCCGAGAATGGGATAATGACCATTGATGGACTGCAGAGGTTCTTGGTCGAGGTTCAGAAAGAAGATAAGGCTACCAGAGAAGATGCTCAGAAGATTATTGATAGTGTTAAACATTTTCATAGAAAGGGTGTAAACCTCGAAGCTTTTTTTAAGTACCTCTTTGGTGATATTAATCCTCCTCTTGCTTCTCTTGGGGTAATCATATTTCTCTCTCTCTTTGGATTGCCCTTTGTCCTTTTTAGGTTTATTAATTGGGCTTTGAATGCTTCCGTCCAAATTAGTCGATTTATGTTTTTGTTTGGATGCTGTGAAAATTTTGGGAGCAAAGTGGAACATTTTTATACGTGATTTTGAAGTTAGTTCCCTCTTTGAGTTTTCACCTTTACTAAAAATGGATAATTTTCTTACCCTTATTGTTTCTAGTTGGAAAATTTGGTGTTGGGTTCTATGGGATTTAAACGAAACAAATACCTATTTTCAGCTCAGCAAGCTGTAATGTCTAGTGGCTGGATTAGTAGCTTTGAAGATGGTCATGTGATGATACCGATCCCTGCGAAAAGTTGGGACCAACTCACTTTCTTGTTTGATTGCTAAAGCAAATTGTTTTAGTTTTCTTCTTTTTGTGCTATCATGTTCATTTGTTTGATTTCAGGTTCACCATGATATGAGTGCTCCTTTGTCTCATTATTTCATATATACTGGTCACAATTCTTACCTTACTGGGAACCAACTCAGTAGTGAGTGCAGTGATGTCCCCATCATAAATGCACTTAAGAGAGGTGTCCGGGTGATAGAATTGGATATATGGCCGAATTCGACGAAAGATGATGTCGATGTTCTTCATGGAGGGTATGTTCTTCAAGTGCAAATAGTTACTTGAATGGATCTATCCTTGATAATTTTACGCAACTTGTCATACTTACATTGCAATATTTTGGTATGTTTCGAAAGAGCAGTCCATGTCTGTCCCCTGCTTCCAAGAGAATAACGAATGTTTCTTTCGTGTAGGACATTGACTACTCCAGTGGAACTCATCAAGTGTTTGAGGTCTATTAAAGAGTATGCTTTTGTAGCCTCAGAATATCCGGTTGTCATAACTCTGGAAGATCACCTTACGCCAAATCTTCAGGCTAAAGTTGCTGAGGTAAGTCTCAGTCCTTTTGATGTGGATTTAATTGTCTGATATTCCGATAATTTACGCTTCTATGACTAACTTCTAGATGGTCACTCAAACATTTGGAGAGATCTTGTTTTCTCCTGGCCCGGAATGTTTCAAAGAGTTCCCCTGTCCGGAATCATTGAAGAGACGCATAATCATATCTACAAAACCGCCAAAGGAATACCTGGAGGCGAAAGAAGTTAAGGATAAAGAGGATGATTCACAAAGGGGTAAGGCCAGTGATGAAGAAGCTTGGGGAAATGAAGTTCCGGACCTTAAAGGCAGTCATGTAGCCAATTACAAGGTGTCTGGTGATACAAATTGCGGTTTACCAGCTGTTTCAATAGAATTTACATTTTCTTCATGATTTCTCTTATGACAGAATGATTTGGATGAAGAAGATGAGGAAGATACAGATGATGGAGATAAGTCGCAGCATTCTCTAGCCCCAGAATATAAACATTTAATCGGCATTCTTGCTCGGAAGCCCAAGGGTGGATTAGATGCGTGGCTAAGGGTGGATCCTGATAAAGTGACACGTCTTAGCATGAGTGAGCAAAAATTTGAAAAGGCTGTAGTAACTCATGGAAAACAAATTGTAAGGTATTTGGCAAAGGATTTAGCAATTTTGATTTATGAGAGATCATCCCGAGGTTATTTGCACAATGAATTCGTATCTGTCTGGATTCATGAGCTTTTACTTCCTCACTACTTGACAAATCATTGAATGGTTTGATCTATTGTATTCGAATTGTTTTTCTTTTTTGTTTTAAGCTTTGTTTCATGTGTTAGTAAGCTAGTATTGATATGGTGTTATACTCTAATTGCCTGAAATGTGCATTATAACTTTTGATTTCATATTCTGATTATACTGCTACAGGTTTACGCGGCGGAATGTTCTTCGGGTGTATCCGAAGAGTACTCGTTTTGACTCGTCGAATTACAACCCACTAATTGGCTGGATGCATGGAGTTCAAATGGTTGCATTTAATATGCAGGTTTACACACCACACTCCCTTTTTGTTCCTGCTTTTCAGCTTATTGTACCGATGACAAAAAATTATGAGTGACAAAGATGTATGATACTAGCATAGAGTGTTCTTGTTTGGTTAATGAGCAATTGTTCAAATAAAGTTCCATTTCGTGTTTGATCCGGCAATTAGAACATGAAAAGCTGCTTCAGGGCCTATTTTGTTCTTTGTTCTGTCATGTAAGACATGATAGCCAGATGGATATTAGATGGAAATTGTATGAATGCTTTATTTAGTTGATGTTGTTACTAATTTCCTTTGAAAAATATTGAGATTCTTATCTGTTGGTGAATGATAGGGTCACGGAAGATCCTTATGGTTGATGCATGGAATGTTCAAAGCCAATGGGGGATGTGGTTATGTGAAAAAGCCAGATTTTCTATTGAACGCTGAGGAAGTCTTTGATCCGAAAATCAAGTTACCAGTGAAAACAACTTTGAAGGTGAGTGTGCGATCGCTGTCGGATCGATGATTTTGAACATACTCAGTCAATGATTATGATTTCTTGTTCTTGGTTTCAAAAGGTGACTGTGTATATGGGAGAAGGATGGTATTATGATTTCCATCACACCCATTTTGATGCGTATTCGCCACCGGACTTTTACTCGAGGGTAAGTCGATATACTGTAATTCAAGCAAGCTTTATATTTCTTGATTCACCCTACGGAACTCGGTTTAATGTAACAATGGAGATCTTCACTCGGAAAATTTGATCAAGCTTTGTCTCCAGGTGGGGATTGCAGGAGTTCCAGCAGACTCAGTAATGAAAAAAACAAAGATTTTAGAAGATAACTGGTTGCCTTCATGGAATGAGGTGTTTGAGTTCCCTTTAACTGTCCCTGAACTGGCTCTACTTCGGATTGAAGTTCATGAATACGACATGTCTGAAAAGGATGACTTTGGAGGCCAAACATGTCTTCCGATTTCCGAGCTAAGAAGTGGGATCCGAGCAGTGCCCCTTTACAGCCGGAAGGGTGAAAAATACAATTCCGTTAAGCTCCTTATGCGCTTTGAATTCATCTAGTCCCCTTGAAGGAGAGTTGGAGTTTCAGCATTTCTAAAACCAACTTCAAATTGTTTGATAATACTTGCGAGCTTGCGTGCAGACTGCAGAGCAATTATCTATTACATGTTAGCTCTTGCAATAATATATATATCAGCCATGTCAGTAATTTGTAATATATAATTATGTGACAGACAAAGAACCTTACACTGTTTATGTAGTAAGCAATAAGTCTGATCTATAACATTTATCTGCTATCATCACTTGTTTGTTTTTTTTAACTGCTGAATTTGTATAGTTTTCTTATCTCCACTTGGTGCATAATAATAATGATAGGGTGAGGAATCAGTAAAGAATTGCAAATTTTTTAATGTCATGTTACAAAGGTTGCATGAACTAAACCTCGCTTCATGAAAAGTACATTTTATTTTCTTCAGTTTGATGGTGAGGATGCTGATATTAATGCTTTGGATACTAAGCTCAAGTCTTGTGGTCCATACTGGTCTCCCAATAATGCCGCACTCGAACATCATAAGAACTTAAATGCCCTGAAAAATTCTTCACATGCAGTTCCTGCAGATTTCATTCCTTTATCTGATATTGAATCATCACCTCATCGTGGTGATGAAAGTTCAATCTCAAACAATTCTGTCATTGAAGAATCTAGGTAGGATGAAGGGAGTTCAACAAATTGGCCAGGGAGCATCGCCATGACGAAAAAGCATGGCTAGCCTTTGCAGAGTTCTAGGACAAGGTTGCAACGACAGAAAGGTGTTCGCTTACAGACTCCTGAAAAGAAGATTAGCATACTTGAGAAGGCAACTAAGCTTAATCCCGATAATGAACAAATCTTGCTTTCTCTAATGAGGGCATATCAGAAAAGGATAACACTGATGTGTTGATTGGGAGATATTCAGGGAGTTGTGTTGTGGAGAGAATTCTTGCATGTTGTTCAAGGGGAGTTCTCCAGATTTAAAAGTTTTAGATAAGAGAAAAATGTATGCACACGCGATCCAAGCTCTGTCTGCTACCTGCAATAAGCAGTTTGGACAGATTCATCAATCTAGGAAACCCACAGATAGTGCTATGGTCCATCTAGAGCTTGGTCTGGTAGATACATTTCTCTCCTTTGTAGGCTTGAGTGGCAGACTGGTCACCAGGAATTGGCCACCGCTTTATTTCAAGCTGAAGAGCTCTTTGTCACGTGCAATGCATATTCTCTCCAGCCTAGGAAGTAGTGCGACATACGGTCCATTCAAATGTCATCCATCAAGTTTGCAACAACTGAGAGCAGGGCAAGGGTTTAAAGAGAAAATACTCATTAAGATCAAAATGGGTGCGAGGTTCTGATGATGATCAGTCAGTTGCCCTAGTTTGTGCCGCGGCTTACTTGGCTGCTATTATAGATAATGTTTTTACAATGGTTCTCCCAGAACGAAGAAGCCAAAGTCGCCATCTAGAATATCTATTAAACTATTATGTTAGGATGCTTCAAAGACATCGTGAGCAATTTACTTTGTCCAAAGCTTGGGATACATGGATTGCAAATATATCCATCCAGCCCACAGCTCTTTAAAGCTTCAAAGGCATCACTCTTCACCATTGCAAATAATTTATTGCTCATACATCAAATTTCAGGTTATAAAATTTTAATAACTTTACTATTGCTATCCTATGTAACGTTCCATAAAGAAATGTGTAAATTATGACAATGCAGCGTATGAAAGGGGGATTAAGTTGGTGGCACAACCACATGATGGCATAAATTCAAATACAAATATTTAAAAAAAAAAAAAAAACAAAGCTGGAGGCAAAGGCATGGTGGGCGTCCATAGTGGGGTCATCTGGAGCAATTTATAACTGAGGCCGAGCAAGATCCCACAAAACCAACCATTAAAATATATCAATATCTTTCCATGAGAAACTTCAGCTCACGTTTCTAAGGTGTTTAAAACACTAACATTTTTCTATAAACAAATAAAAATACAACACTATTCCTTTGCTTGCCTTGCCCCGCTTTTTTTTTTTTTCGTTCTTTCTTTTAACAATTTTATTATAGATTTGGTTTATATATGTTTTTTTATATAAGGTTTAAAATCTTCCTGACCTATAAATATGAGGATAATACCCATCACCATACCTGACCTTATATTCTCCTGCATCGATAACAATACTTATATAAATCGAATTAAAATTCAATCAGTGATCATTTTCTCTTTTAACAAAAAGAGAGACATGCAAATGAGACTACCAGATAGAGGTGTATCTATAAATATTATTACATTATTTAAAACACAAACAATATATTTAATGAATAAAATAAAAGGATAATTATTTGACACATTGAAGTTTCATAATATAGAATATATTCTATTTATTTATATTTTAAATATAATTTAAAGATACATCACAAAATTTCAATGCAATTGTATATATGAACTTTAATTTGGTGCAATTATACACGTAAAATTCTAATTGTGGTTCAAATGCATACTTGAAATATAATTACAATATATAAACATAAAATGATGTTATATCAATAATTGTGTTAATATTTGTTAGAGAATATATATATATATATATATATATATATATATATAAACTATACAAATATTTGTTAAAGAAAACTAGATGAATATAATAAAAAAATTACAAATATAATTTAACTGAATTCACTTAGTTGAGTCGGTTTAATGTAACTTTTGCTCATCTCTAGTTTTGTGAAAATGTTGAATTGTAGGTGTAGTAGTCAAATTCTATATTTGGCATTGTAAAAGAAAAGAAGAATTATTCAATTTTAAATAATTTTTACAAATCTAGTTTTGTTGAGTTTCATTTAAATAGTAAATAAAAAAAGAAAAAGAAAAATTATTAAAATTTTAATCAGTTTTACCAATATAACTTTTCTATTCTTTAACAAATACAAATAATTTTTAATATTTTAAAGTTTTAATAATTTTAAAAATCATCTGAATGAATCTAGGCATATAGTTGTTCATATGCAAATGAATTTGGACAAACATATGTCTAGATTTATTTCGACTTAAATTTTTAAATAATTTTATTTTTGAATTTCATTTAACATTTTATAATTTTATTAATGTTTTAAAAATTCTAAATTTTAAAAATTATTTTTTTATAATTTAAAATTTATATCTAGAATGAGTATGGACAAATGAGTGTCATGGTTTGAATGAATCTGAACAAGCATTTGTCTAGGTTCATTCTACACTTAAATTTTTAAATAATTTAATATATATATTAATTTTTGTTGACGTGTACTGCCAGGTCAACAACATGATAGCTAACTCAATCTTCGTTAATGACCATGTCAACGTTTTAGTGGTGTAAGATAAAAATTGTTGATCAAAGGACTTAATTGAATGTGACTTAATTGAATGTGTTTTTCGTGGAGAAGTTTAATTGATTTTTTTGCCAGAGTTTAAGGGCTTATCTAACCTCTTAAGTCAATAAAGAATAAAGAAAGTAAAAAGAACAAGAGATAAAAGAACTAAGGGAGAACTATGCATTTTATTCATAAGTAGGATATTTAGAATGTTTTTCAAGTATCTATTTATAAACATAAGAAATATAAATGATAAAAAAAGTTTCTACTCCTAATGGATGTTACAGTCATAAGGTACATCAAACTTCTTATCCTAATAGACATCCACTTTATAATAATAAATATTTATAGCACTCCCCCTAGGATGCTCATTGGTAAATAATATGTTTCGTTAAAACTTTATTAAGATAAAAAAAAACTTGTGGGAAAAAAATATTAGTGAAGGAAAAAGAGTACGTATATCTGTAAAACCCATAACATGTTGCCTCATTAAAAACCTTACCAAGAATCCCGATGGGATAAGATCTTAGTTAAGGGAAAGAGAGTACAACACATATTTACTCCCCCTCATAACAACATCACATGATATCTAATAATCGACATATTTCAATCTTAAATACTAGCTTTTCAAATGATAACTTGAACAAATTTTTAAAGTGCTTATGTAATCATTCATTCGAAAGTCATGAGTGATTAAGAATTTTGGGAAATTTATTTTCATCTCTTTAGGAGTTCAAACAATAAGCATAGCAAACGTTGACTATGATCATTCTATAAAAATACATAAGTTCAAATCATTTCAATTAATGTAAATATTTACTCAAACATATCGAACAATTTATCAAGAATTTCTATATGCTTCTAGCATTCTAAATCCTTCAATGATTTTCATATAAACTTCACTATTCGATTTATTTAAGACCTTCATTCTCTTTCATTATGTCAACAATATTACATACAAAACCGTTGTCCGACAACTTTTCATTTTGTTTCCTTATTTTTCTCGTAGTGGCATAACTTATTGAGATCTCTTTATTTTCATTATTTTCATCTTAATATACCTAATTCTCTTACGGAGTTTTAATGATTAGTTATGTCTTAAATCTCTTCAGAGTACTCACCTCTACTATATGACAATCTAGATTTATTATTTTTATGAAAATTTTCATCTTTAGAACTAACCGATCTAGCATGCTTCATGCATGCATTTCTTTCACTTATTCCAACAAGTTTTGCAACTAGGACTTCAAAATATCAGCTGGTACGTGACATTTGGTTATTAGGTTAGAGAATGCATTTAGTAGTTACCTTATGACAAAGTGAATTATCTTTTGAACTCCTAGTTCAAGTTACTTTCTATAAGGATCTAAATAATCATAATTCACTTTCTAAATAATTTATTCATCCAGTTGTTATTTTACTCCCCTTAGTGTTGGGAAAACTGTCAAATCAAAATAATAATCACCAAATCATGTCATAATTGAATCTCCAATTTGCTCGAAATATCTAATAATAAAAGGAGACTCATAACTTATGTATACTCCAAATTTTCTTTGAATACTCATTTTGTATATTGTGGTGGAGCAACTTGATCATATACCACATATTCAAAAATTTTAAAATGGGAAATATTTGACTTTGGTCAAAAGCCACTTGTAATGGGGAATATTATTTTAATTTATTGGCATAATGTGTACAAATGCTAATGCATACGAAATATCATATCCTTATTCATATGAAAAATTTTTTTGTTCACTTGAACTGGTTGTTAATATGCTTAAGAAAACAGAGTATGAACGGAAGTGATAGCAAAAGCGGGCACTTATGACACCATAAAAACAAGGGACAATGAATTATTTACGCAATATGGTTTCCCTATACTTGTGGAGCCTAACTAAGTGGGATGAATCCACCATCTTTGAACTAACCAAAAATATTATCTAAACCTTAAATTATTTTTCAAGTTATTTTAAAAAAAGGGATAAATAGTAAATTTATACATGAACTTTGGTTTAATGTGCAATTTGATACATGAACTTTAATTTAGTGCAATTATATACATGAAACTTGAATTGTGGTTCATATTCATAAAACTTTGATTTTGATTCAATTGTACACATTTGAAGAAATGAATACTTTCATTTATTTTCATATTGGATTAATATAATTGTTTGTATATGCAATATATCGACATAAAATGGTGATAATTTGATAATGTTGTTAGTGATTTGTGAAAATTTAATCAAATCAAAATTTCATATCTAAAATTACATAAAATAAAATTTCATGTATAACATTGCATGAAGGATAAAAATATATATAATTTTAATATTTATTCCTTAAACTTGCACCAACTCCTTTCCATTATTAAGGCAATTAAAATAACCTATATATTTTTAATTTAATATTTAAAAGCATCACTAGAAAACATAATCATATTTAAGCATGTCATCATACTCTAAACAATTAAATTAATATTACTTAGCGAAGAACCTTAATCTATAGGTGAGAATATTGACTTTAATCACTGGTTATTAAATTTGATCAATAAAAATTAACATCTAATTGATCATGACTTGAAATAAACAAAATTGTTAGATTGATTAATTTTATTTTTAATAAATATTTTCTAATTTTAGTGGGAGATAGAGGTCTAAATGACATGAATTATAGGATAAGTGAAAGCCCAACAAAGTGACTCTAAACTTTTAGCTACATTTGAAAAACGAAAGATAATTTTAAATTTATATATGAATTTTGATTTAATGTGTAACTTGATGCATGAATTTTAATTTAGTTTAATTATACACATGAAACTTTGATCAAATGTATACATAAAACTTTAATTTTGATTCAAACATACACATTTGAAGAAATAAATATATCAATTTAATTTTATATTAGATAAATATAATTATTTCTATATGTAATATATAAATATAAAAGGATGGAATTTCAATAATTGCGTTAGTAATTTTTAGAACTAAATTCCACATTAAACTAAAATTCATATATAATTTTGAGATTTATCTAAAAAATCCCAAAACTCACTTGGAATATTTGTAAAGAATGACCAAAAGTGGATAAATTTGCACTATGATGCTAAATAATGGCACGTCAAGGGTTTTAGAAAAAAAAGTATATGTTGTCAGCCCAAGTAAATGATAATTTTTGAATGTAGTAAGAATTGAATTAGTAGATGAATTTATTTGATTACCGATTTTTATTCAATCAATTTAATTAATTGAATTATAGGTTAAAAAATAAAAATGTAAAGATTTATTTTATGAATTATAATAACAAAATTAAATATATAAATTACGGAATAAATTATATTAGGATCATCTTAAAATGTATAGTTTTTAGGCACCAATAAAACAATGTCACGTCATTAAATTTTAAAGATAACAAAGTATTATTATATACTCATCTATATTTAATATCTTCTCCAACTTAATTTAACTTTAATTAAATTACTTCAAATAATTAATTTTTAAATTATAAACAAACATCTTTCCTACTTTTACAAATTTTATTCATTTTGTTTTTTTATAAGTTAATATTTTTTATTTTTGTGCAACCAATTTTAGAAAAAATTAGTAATTTTTGTGCAATTTTTTCCATGTCATTGACACATAATTTTGGTAATTATTTTATATTGAACTCGAACCCTGAACCTTAAACATTAAATCTCGAATCTCGAGGTTCAGGGTTTGGATTTGAGATTTAAGATTTAGGGTTCAAAGGTTTAGGATTATGGGTTCGGGGTCAAGGGTTTGAGGTTACGGATTATGATTTTGAGATTCATGGTGTAAGGGTTTGGGGTTATGTGTTTGGAGTTTTAGGTTTTGGGTTCAGGTAAAAAAATTACTAAAATTATTTTTCAATGACATGAGATTTGTTTTTTGAAATATCATTAAATAATTGAGAAGGGATCATGAATAATGTGGTGGGAATCATCTATAGAATAATTTCTCTATGTATGAGTGTATAATAATAATTTCATGTCTTTAAACTTTGATGATGTGACAAATTTTATTAATGCCTAAAACCTTAATTTTTAAGATCATCTTAATGTAAATTATTCCCATAAATTACAACTCTTTTTAATCTATTTTGACCCACTTCTTTCATTGGCTTAATTGTTTCTTTTAACAACTCAGCCCTTTTTCTACTATCAAAATTTTATTGGTTGAATTTGGTGTTGTTTTGATAACATTAGGTTTTCCTCGATTTGGTATCATTTTCTTGCAAGTTTCATTTTAGATATTATACCTTCGTTCTTTTATTTTAATTAATGGGTTGAATATTATATTTATAAAAATATTTAATAAAACTAAGCAAGAGAAGTGAGTTTTGAATTACTCAATAGAATATAAATGGCATACAATCTCAATTATTATTATTATTATAAAATAATCTCTTGAATCCATTAATATAGAATTGGATGGTATCTAACTAATTTTATTTGCATCCCAAGACCCTTAATTTATTATTTACTTAAAAAAGATAAAATTATTATCAGCTTTTGGTTGTATTCATTTCGGTGTATTACATAGTCAGCTACAAATTTTAAAGAAAGATGGTAGTTAAATGGTTCCATCCATTTACTTTTATAAACATATATTTTAAATTTCAAATTATTTACGTGTAATATGTTTAGTGGAAAACATCAAATTATTTACTCTTAATTCGTAAGATAAGAGTTAGGAATTGTAAGCAATTGGATGTAAATAATTTAATCATAATTTATACCGTTAAATTTTAGAAGAAAATTGAAATGTGATTACTTAATTAGAATTTCTTATACATACTACAGTTATTATGTAATATACAAACACACCCAAATGCAATTTTTTTTAAAAAAAGAAAGAGGTGCAATTATAACTAGGAATATGCGACAATTATTTAATGTTAAACCTAGTATTTCCTTAATCAACGGTGGCTAAATGGTGGGACAAAGTTGTTATCTTCACATAATCCCAAAATTACCAGTCAATTTCAGGGCCCTTGAACACAATACGCTAAAAATATAATTATTTTGCTACTATTAATTTTTTATAAACTTGAGAAAAGCAAAGAAAGTAATTATTTTTATAGTGAAATTGATTTTTTTTCAAAAAAATAAGATTTAAAAAAAAAACAACATCGGAGACGATCCAATTATTAGCGTGCTTCTATTTTACATTCAGCTATAACAATTTATTAAATAATTACTAATATTATTAAATTATTATTGGATGGCCAAAATAAAAACACAAGTATAATAATTAGAAGAGCTGATGAAATTTGTCTATCAACCAAAATCATCTAGGAGAATGTAGTGATTCAATTTGAGACTTGCCCTTGGGACCTCTTAGTCTGATGAAAAGTCGATATTCATCGAATGTCATTGGTGAATACAACGCCGGTTTATCTGTTGAAACGAGCTCTTCCATTGGCTGTATGGGTATATCGCTCTTTGGATTGTAAAAGAACCCCAATGACAGTCTTTCCATGTCCGAATTTACTATCACTCTGTGCTCTACACTCTTGTAATTGGCATTGCTTAGGACCTAACTCAATTATAAAAAACAAAAAAAAAAAAAAACATTATATAATCAAGTAGAGGATTATAAAATTTTCACAAATATTGAAATCCATTTCAATCCCCTTGGATTCATGCTATCACGTTTCAAAGATAGCATATTAGAATCTCTAATTTTAGTATTTATAATTCTTTCTACCAAAAACACGAGAATTAAAGGGGGGTTGAATATTAATCCTATTGTATTTCTCAAATTATATGATTGGAACCATGATCAATAAATTTTATTAAAATTATGTAAACATCTGCTTCATGAGTTGATATTTGACATCCTGATAATAACACTGTTTATCTCTGTGTATTGGGAAAGTATGTATGGCTATAATGATAAATGGAATACTTACTATTAAAAGAGCCTTGATTAAACAAATGGGGAAACTATTTCAAGTGGAAATTCTAGTTTGGTCCAAGGCCATGTCATTGTCAATGTGATTAATTATTAGGCTTAGATTTCCATTGTTGAATTATTGAAATCAATAATAGTTAAACTATTTCCTTTTCTTTTCCTTTTTTAAAGTAGTCATAGTTAAACTATTGGGTGGTTTAGAAAGTTACAACGAAGAAAATGGTGAATCAAACCAAAAATAATATATATGATTTTTTGTAACACGTGGATAAAGGAGACTAACGATTCAATACCTGCAAACATTCCAAACATCTTATCTCGTAAACCTTAAAATAATCATGTTTATCCACTTTTTTTTTGTTTAAAATTATAAACAGTCACTACATTAAAAATTAATCACAGAAAAATCTAGAGGAGAAATTGTTTTATAATATTTTGAGAAGCTTACTTATATGGCAATTAAAAAAAAAAAAGTAACCTAACACTAGCTCATGACTTTAGTGGTGCATGCTTAATCTTCTATTCAAAAAATAAAGGAAAAGATGAGAAAAAGTTTGGAAGGCGAAGACTTAAATATAGTGAATGTCATAATGTAATAATAGTTGGTATGATATGTGATTCAGCATGTGCTAAAAAAAAAAAGTGAGTTGCTTTTTCGGGATAAACCTTTGAGAAAAAAAAAAAAAAAGAAAGAAGGAATTTCACCTGTATTTGATCACCGATGTTGACGATAAATGCATGTGGGGCAGGTTTAACGGTGATCCATTTGTCGTCTTTTCGGACTTGAAGACCGGGGACTTGATGGTCGGTTAAGAGAAGGGTTAAACCACCGGGGTCGGAGTGGGATGACAAGCCAAGAGCCAACTCAGGCTGTGGACATTTGGGATAAAAGTTAACCCTTAGACATGCCCCAAAGTTGTCTCCACCGAATGCATTTTGGAGACGGTCCTCTTTTAATCCAAGGCTTATCGATAAAACCTTCATTATTCTCCCACCCAACTTCACCAGTTCCTTCCCATATTCATCAATTACTTCCCTACATTCATTACAATAACCAACCTTCGTTTATTATAAATAAAATTAAAAAAGAAAATCCAAGATGATGGTTGATGAAATAATGAATTGTTTAAATATATTGATGGGAATCCGGCTAAGTTTGAGACATATTACACAGTAGACTAAAGAAAACGACAAATCATAACATGCATTGACAAATTTGCATAGTACAGCCGTTGAATAAGCCAAATCAAAAAGCTTGTATTCATCCCAAAATATAGTTAACCCACCAATTCTTTTCTTTCATATCGCATCCGGATAGTTTAAAAGTAATTTTCGAGATGAAATGGGTACCATCTCAGTTAATTGTTTTTGCTTACCGCCTCTCCAACTCTGTCGACGTTAAATTGTTTTAACAAAAAAAATAAAGGAAGAAGAAAGTTCAGTGTGAGTAGTACCTGCAAGAATCAGGAGGTGCAGGCCATTTGTTATAGTCTTTGAGAGTTAAAGGAAGATAGTGAAGATAATAATAATCACTCCAATCAAGAATGGCACCTTTTTCAATCCCTAATCTGCTACCATAACCTTCATAAGTCTTGGGTGAGTTAGCATAAGCTTGTTTCATCTCCATAGGTAAATGGAAAAAACTACGCCAAGTTTCTCGTACTTGATCCATGAATCCAGGGCAAACTCCATGGTTCACAACCTGAAAAAAACCCCACTCCCGACAAGCCAATGAAATTTGATCCATCGTTGATTGAGGCAGATTGTTTCCGTCTTCCGACAAGCCTGTAAGATCGATTATTGGAATATTTACATCCATGTTCGAAGGGTCTTCTTCCACGTTTAACGAAGGTCTGTCCGTAGCTGGTTTTATATATCTTTCTGGAATGCTTTTTAGGCCACTTTCGGACAAGGATTGGACTCGGATTACTGGTTCAGGCCAGTCGTGTAACTTGTTCATGATGACACACACACACACACAAAAAAAAAAACCTGTTCGAAGTTTCCCAGGTTGATCTTGTAGCAAAAAAAGAAGAAGAAAGTAATACGATGAAAGAAAAGGCAAAAGAAATCCTTAATATTTTCAGAAACGACGAAATTGAGAGACAAAGAGAAGTGGGGTTTTTTTTTTTTTTGAGAGGGGGGAAAGGTGGTTAAAGAGCTTTAAAGGAGAGGGGGCATGGGCATGGGCATTGGGGATGAGTTTGAATTTTATGGAAAGCGGAAGGTGTTGAAATGAGAACGCGAAAGAAATGGGTTTTTTTATTTTATTTTATATATAAAAATAAATAAACAAAAGGTTATTTTTGTGGATTGCGATGATTGAGAATATGGCCTTTCCCTGCTAGATCATTTGAGGAGTAACGTGCTGTCTGTTTACAGGTCGGCTCCAATGAATCTGATAATCCCATTTTTTTTTTCTCTTTAAAATCTTTTATTCAAGTTGTGATGATTACAATTTAAGTTGAAGCAAAATATAATGTTCAAAATTCATAGTCGGGATTGCACATTTTATCTGCTTCTAAACATATTAATTAATTGAAGATTGAATTGTGATACAACTCTCAAACATGTCCAAGTTAAGGAAATCAACATCTTATATTATCCGGATCCTTCAATTTTTTACAAAATGTTTTGCATTTAACATATATTTCAACATAAATATAAAATATCATCTTTTAAATTTATGAAAAATTAATCAACTAATATAAAATTAGAAAAATCATTTGGTACATTGACAATAGAATTTTTAGGCTCCATCAATAGAGTCAGGGGTTGATAAGTATTCTATAAGGAGTATGGTATAATATTTAAAAAAAAAACTATTTTAAAGCCGCTTGTGTAATAAATAAAAAAATACTAACCCTACAAAATTTTAAATATTTTTGTAGAATTATAAATGAAAATGTGGTGTGGGGTCAGATGATTAAGAGTGGGTTTAGATGGACGGTGCGTTTACCTGCAATTAGTGTAAAAATAGTGGGGGTGATGAGATTAAATACTGTAGCGCAAGACAAGAAGTAAGTTAAACGCATTGCACCGTACCCAATCGCCTATTCAAACCCACCCTAAATCTATATTGTTTTGATTTTTCTTTTTAAAAATAAAGTTAAAATAACCCGTTATATGTCATATGTGTATTAAGATAAACGGTGAAAAGGAAAAGAAAGGAAATGAGTAATAATAATAAATTTTAGAGAAACTGTTGTGGAATTTAATATATCTCATGTAAAAATTTTTAAAGATTTGACTTCTACCTACAAAACTATCCACATTACAAACAAAAATGAGTGAATTATTTTATTATTTTTCATAAGCGGCTTTTACATTATTTCTAAACTTAACTATATATATTATAATAATTTATTCTCATAATTAAAACATAAATTATATTAATAAAATTATATATTTCAAAAACTCAAGTATATACTTTAAGTTATTTATATTGCTTCATCAATAATTTAATTAATATATCATTATTTAAACAATACTAATCATAATTTTGATATATAATCTCCAAAGAATCTCGAAATTTTAGTTGAAAAATGATATAAAGGGATTTCAAGCACGTGGAATATTATGCCCGTCTGATTAATTAATTGAATTATTTTCATTATCCAACATGTTAATAATGTCTACCATATTAAATTTAAAGACAAACAATATATACATTTTAACTAATTATTCCTTGTCTTACCGGTTTCATATTATTGAAAAGTCTAAACTCAATTAGTATATGTTTTCTTATTCATACTTAATATTTTATAATAATATGTTAAATGTTTTTTTAGTAGAACCCTAATGTGATGACTTGATGGTCAAGAGTATCCATCGCTTCAGATGTGGTCTGAATTCGAGTCATATTAGTCGCAGTTATTATTCGAACTTTATCTTTGGTGTTATTATAATTCACACACACAAAAAAAATATTATTTTAGTAAAGAATGTGATTGGTTCTTAATTACTTTTACTTCATAAGATTTAAAAACAACAACAAATGAATTCTCTCATTCTGTAATTAATTATATATAACCATACTTTTATGGTCTAAAAATAGATAATATATTATTTTTAGGCCACATGAAAAGTCAAGAAAAATATGTAAATTTTGTGTTTTGTTGTATTAGTTGTATAAACATAACACAAAATATATAGACATACTATTTGTATTAAATTACTAGAAATTTTAGCATACGTATATATATATATATATATGTGAAAGCTATGTATTTAAAATATAGAGGTGTGTTTAAAATAATATACAATAAACAATAGTACATTTAGCTTGAAACTAATTAATAATTACACAAAATATGTACCATATTGTTTCCATTTTTGTGAAATTGCTGTAATGTGTCAATGGAAGTCCTCACTTTTGACACCAATGCAACAAAACAACTTGTCATATTTGGAAGATTGACAATTTATTGAAACAAATCTTTGGGTTGTGCTTATATCGTGGAATGATTCAAGCCCATTGATAAATATCAATTCAGTTAGAGAAATATATCATGAGGATCGAATCGGATTGATTATATCAAATCCTTTGGATCAGACCAAAACTTGAAGTCTTATCTACCAACAGTCCATTTTACATTAGTTGTTAATGTTATCTTGTATTTAGCTATTTTAACTATGGTTTAGAAGAGATTCTGATTGATTATTAATAAATTAACAAGTCTCCAAAATCTTTATATATTCGAGAGACTTATATAGGTTGATGTATTTATTATTAAGAGTACCTATTTGTTAGTAAGGAACTATTGGAAAAATGAGTATGGAAAACGCAACGGAAAATAAATTTAGGGAAAAACCAGAGTTTAAATTTTTTTTCCAAAATAAGATCTTGGTTGTGATATCTAAAGTAATAAATACTTAATCAAAATTGTACATTTTTTATTTGTCTAGGATGAGCGCTTCGATTGAGTAGTCTTCTCTGTTATCCTCAAGCTCACATTTGTCGAGTCTGGGCTCGTTTTGAATCAGAAAATTTTTCACAAAAATTACTAGTGAGGTAATTTTACAATTTCTCTAAACTTTTGGGTTAAGTTGTAAATCAGAAAAATATCTCTAGAAATTTTTTGGAATAATCTATTTAGAGAATTTTCTCTCTACAACTTTCTCTTGAATTCAAAAGGTGTAAATAATGACCCAAAACTCTCTTTATATAGGAGAGTTTAGAGAGTTTAGAGAGTTCAACTATGATTAAACTTAATCACTTTATTATTAAATTAATATAATATTTATCTTGATAAATATATATTAAATTAATGTTAAATTTTATTAAAATGATAAAATGTTTATGTACAAGATAAACATTAATTTAAATTTAATATTAAAATAATTACTTAATATTAAATTAATAAAATACTATTAAGATAAGTATTAAATTAAATTTAATATTAACCTATTAAAATAATATTATTTTTGGAATAATTGATCTAAAATCAAATTCTCTAGTAGAGTCCTAGTAGGAGTGTAACTCTTCCACTGCTCAACTGCCACCGCCACCAGGACGCTACCTTTGCAACCACTGCGACACCCTTACGGCACCTCGAGCCGGTTCAACTGCTGTCGGTTCAGTCCGGGTCAATGACAACCTGACTAATCTAATCTAGCCACCGGTTGGACCGTCTGCCCGGTTTCACATACCAAGCTCGGTTCAACTAGTTTTTGAGTTTTGGTCTTAATTTTGGGCTCCCAGGCCCAATTTACGATCTTAGGTCCAATTTTCAAGTTTAATTACCATTGGGTCAATTGTTTGACTTGAAAATTAACTTTCAAAAATATCATATTAATTTTAATTGATTTGATTAATTTAATTTTACTTGATCAAAATTGATTTTTTCCCAAAAATCACTTAGATTTTTCAAATTAATTTTTCAAGAAAATTCTTTAATCAAATTCTCTAGTTGAACAATTCTTACGACCACCTAATTTAATTCCACATCGAATGAATCGACTCAATTAAATTATTCTCAAAGTCGTAGAATTTTCTTCTGATTCAAATGCATTCCGATTGAGTTTTTGTTGAGCTAGCAAAGGGACCAATCGAACATAAACAATTAGGCTCTAGTGATTGCAATTATGTTCAAAGCCTAATTGTTTATGTTCAGAAGTATTGTTCCGGTAATTCACAATTACTTTATTATGGAGTCAGTCCAGATGAAGTACCATGATTGAAAATTCATTATTGTATACTCTTTATGCAAACAATTCATCCAACAGTTTTGTCCAATGGCTTCGTCATGTGTGTGTTAGCCTCATATGATATCATTGATTCCTTTGAGTTAAATCCGTTCACTCAATACAATCATATTTTATCTCACTGTCACCATTGTGTCTTCTTAATGATTAATATGATCACTGTCAACAAATGACTGTGAAAAATTGTTCGTTCGAGAATAAGCAACCCATGGCCACGTTCCATCTTTATCAATCCACACAATGCCAATTAGAGGATATCATTAACTCTTTAATTGACCTATGGATTTCACTGTTGCTAGTAAACATGCCATACACAAGTTATGTACCCAACATACCAGCTATGCGCTCGATCATCTTTAGAGCATAAGCTTCCACTTATATCAAAGCACATGAGTTGCATATGCATGGTTAGTGACTAACTCAGGATTTAGTTAAATCACACCATAAACGTCACAAGTGAATTAATTCACAAACGAATTAAGAATTAATTCATCTTGGGTTTAGTCTAATGTATCACACTACCAATGAATGCATCTATGTCTCTCATGGAGTTAACTGCTTCGGTAGCCAAGCCATCTCCCCAATTGGAATTGTGGATGACATAATAATCCTTCTCAGTATTTGAATCAAATGCTCACTTTGATTCTTTTACGGGATTACGGGCTCATTTAGATTATCTACTGAAGTAAGTTGTCTTTCTCGAAATGTAAACGTTCTTTACAATGCCACTTATCTTCAGTTTGAATTTTAAACAATCAATGAGCTAATATTTGTTTGTTACAATTTCGCTATGCATGCAAAATATAAAAGACATAAATACAAAAGACATAATAGTAAAATGTGAAATTAACTTTATTTATTTTATTCATCATTCAAATAAATAGAAAACAATTACATGTTTACTACAATATGAGCACATTTTCCAACAGGAACATTATTTTTTAGAATGCATTTTGAAAATAAAACATTTTTGTGATTGATTTTACAAGCTAAGTTCTTAGGGGGAAATTTAGTGATGGAAGGTTTAGTACTTGAATTAAAAAAGTGAGGATTGTTTATTGGGGTGTTAGAACTAAGATCATTGGTTGTATTGTTTTGAAAGATAGTAGATACATCTCATTAAATTAGGCTCCACAAGTATAGGAAAACCAAACTACGTAAACAATTTTCAGTATCATGTTTTATTGTTGTTTTTACAGTTATAACAAAGTTGCCCACTTTCGTTGTAACTTCTACCCATACTTTGATTGTTATAGTTTAGCAATCGTTTAGGTAAAAAATTGGTATCAGAGCTTCCCACTTAACATAGCTAGTGGAGATTCTTGGTGTTGCTAATTGCAATATATGGAATGATCATCAACCACTCATCTCTAG
Source organism: Gossypium raimondii (assembly GCF_025698545.1). Classification (NCBI taxonomy): domain Eukaryota; kingdom Viridiplantae; phylum Streptophyta; class Magnoliopsida; order Malvales; family Malvaceae; genus Gossypium; species Gossypium raimondii. Next base: position 38,480,706 of record NC_068568.1, on the reverse strand, counting down.
ATGTTGGATTATGTCAATTATGCCTACTAAAAGACACGTATGAAGGCAAACATCAAGTCTATTGAAGAGAAGGCTTGGCACTTGGTCCTTATAGGATGGGAACCTCTATTATTTGAACTGAAGTTGGAAGAGCCTGAAAATTTGAACTAGAATGGGCAATTGATGATGAACGCATTGTTAATGCTAACTCCAAAGTGTCATATGCAATTTGTTGTGTAGTATACACGTAAGAATTCAAGAGGATCTCAAAATGCATTATTGTTAAAGCAACCTAGGATATTCTACAAATTGCACATGAAGGAACCAATACTGGCATGTAGTCCAAAATGCAAATGTTGACAATTAGATTCGAGACCTTGAGAGTGCAAGACTCGAAGATCATAGGAGAATGCAAAACTTTATGATATGTCGAATCAAATATTTACTCTAAGAGAAGAATACTCTAACATGAAGCTGATCATGAAGGTATTGAGATCTCTTTTAGAGAGATTCTCTATCAAAGTTACTACTATGGAGGAAGCTAAAGACCTTGAGAGTCTGGAAATTGATTATCTCATAGGGTTCCTATAGACCTTTGAAATGAATCTTGATGAAGCCAAATGAAGTAGGAATAAATGTGAGAGAAATATTGCACTTCAAATGGAAGGAGTGCCAACTTCCAACATCATTACGATTGAAGAACTCCAAGAGAAGATTGCATTACTCACTCAAAACTTTAACAAGATATTTAAGAAGCACTCATAGAGGCTAAAAAGTCCGAACCTAGCAAGAATTTTCCCAAAAATAGATCTAAATGAGTGGTCATCAAAGAAGAACTAGAAAAGGATAAGAAGAAAGGTGTTTAATGCTATGAATGTCAAGGAAATGGTCAAATCTAGACTGATTGTGCTAATGCACTAAAGAAAAAGTCATTGTGCTTGACTTGAAGTGATGAAGATTCATCCAACAACTCGAAACCAGATGAAGACCATCTCAGTAACTATGTGGCTTTTATAGCAAGTACAATCACAAGACTTGAAGATGATTATGATGAAGATGCTGATGGTGGTTCTGATGAGGAATTTCTGAAGACCTATAAGATAATATTAGAAAAATAGGAATAGGTATGCGATGTGAATTCAAAATTACTCTAAGAAAATGATCATTTCAAATATGAAAATTCAAGGCTAATCAAGTAGATTGAAGCTAAAGAATCACTACTTGTTGAAGAACTTTAACAACTTAGTGAAAACATAAAAAAAGCTAACAGCAACTAAGAGTATGCTTGGGAAGTTCAATACCAAAAGTAGCATGCTAGATGAACTCCTCATTGCTTCGTCCACATTAAATACAAGAAACAAATAGAAATTTTAGGGTTTTTTCCCCTCCTATTTTCCATCCATCAATTCACTAAGGCAAGGAAATTTTCTTTGATAATTTTCATGGATTCCTAGTTAAGAAAGCTTAGTTTATGCAACCCAAATATTAATTTCGCTATTGTGAAGTTTTACCTAAGTAACCATTGTTGATTTTATGAAGTATTGAAGTTTGAATTGGTCAAGTGTTAAGCTTAGTTATGTGAAAAACGTGTTATAAATGTAGTGGAATGTGTTAAATCAAGTTTGATTTCAGTTTAAGCTATTTGGCCAATTACATGTTATTAGGGACCTATGTGTAAAATGTAAAATCTTTGATGTTTAATTATGAATATTAATAGTTTGAGTTCCCTATTGAATAATAAAAGAGAAAGAGAGGGCGATAATCGAGTAGCTAATTCGATTTGTGCTAACTTGATATGTTTTCATTATATGACTTATTTGGTGTCAAGTCCAATGAGTTATGTAAGTGTCAATTCTAAAGCATATTAAATGACCAAGGTAATTGAACATGAATTATTCCATGTTGAATAATAAATTGATTGATATTTTGTTGTACTAGTTAAATGAACTTGTATAATGTTATGATGTAGTTGAAATTAAATATTGATAAATGTAGAGATAATACATATATGTATTCGTGAATGGATATACATTTATGAAATTGAAATAAGTGTTTTGATATGAAATATAATGTCATTATGGTGGTACTTGGACTGACATTTATACTAAGGATATTTGATAATGAAATTTTCCTACTAATTTTTTCATGCATTATATGCCTATAAAGTCTTTATATATGTATGTGTGTGTGTAAGATAAAAATCATGAAAAGAAAAGTTGATCTATGAAAATAAGTTGATAAAAGGTTAATGATATAATATTTGGATGTCTTAAGTGGCATGACATAATGAAATCAATAGTAAATATGATGTTAATTTAATTTTGATGTTTAGTAGTTAATATTGTTTGCATAATTCTTGTGTTAAAGGTTTAAATGTTTGATTTTATATCATGTTAAAATAGCTTAGCTTCTTTGCTCAGTATACAAAATTATTTGTTCCTATGAAAAGGTGACGGACAAGTTTTGTTGAGCTCATGATAATTCGATAGCATCTAAGTCTCACCAACTTAATTCAGCAACGTTTGTGCTTCTTTTGAACTCTAATATTAGGTGGCATGTACTTTGTAAGGAATGTTGAGTCAAAAATGTCATTTTGGTTAACGTTTGCTCATGATAATGGTTGTTCCTTAATATGGTGCTCAGTCGATCCACAGCCCAAACAAGCACCAGACCTTTTCTAACACTCGCTCATGTGATGCTTATCATAAAACCTATATACCAAAATTCTAACCACTCCATGAGGACCCCCAGTACCCACTGCTACTGCATTCTGCTATGGTTTGAACTCTCTGGCTTGTTTCACAGGTTGTGGATTTGGGCCAATGGGACCAGACTCTCTCTTATTTTGAACCTTAAGCTTTTTTCCCTCTTTTTTTACTCCAAGCGCTTAATCTCCTAAACGATCTTTGTCTTCTCAACCAAGTTTTAAAATACCTTTTCCTGATGTGGGGCCACTTTTATTTTCAGATCATACCTTAAACCCTCTTCGAACAGCAGACTCTTGTCTTGTCTAGTCGCCACCAGATCCGAAGCATAGTGGCTCAATCTCAAAAACTCGACCTCATATTTGACCACAGACATATCCGATTGTTTCAGTTCTATAAATTCCAATCAACGAGCCTCCACATACCTAGTCTTCACATACTTCTTTTGGAATGCCTCCAGAAAATAAGTCCAAGTTATATGTTCAGCTTGTGTACCTCTAATCACAGACTACTACCACTAGTAAGCTTCATCCTTCAATAAAGACACAGTACCCTTAAGTTTCTATTATGGAGTGTAGTTCATTTCCTCTTGAATCCCTTAGTGGTTTCCATCCAATATTCTGCCACTGTAGGGGTTTTTCTAGCAACACCCCTAAATAACACGACCCCATAGACTGGAGTCTCTCATTAACGGGCCCATGGTTTCTAGTTCCGGTTTGGTCCCCAACAACCCTCTGTAAAACCTTTAACATGGCTTGGGTCACAGCCTTATCCCCAGTCTCCTGATTTTTTCCTTTAATGGTATGCACATCAACGATATTGTTTGTCTCTAGGTTAGGCATATGCCCTAGAGAAAATGACTCAACTTGAGCCACTCGACGTCACCTTCACGGGTTCGCATGCAACGTGTTCCACGGGTACTCATTATGCTATCTCAATTTTACATTTTTAAGTCTTATCTACAGTTTTCACAAAACACAAACACTAGTTATTTTCAGTATTTTTAGTTTCTAAAGCCTATAGTTTTATGTAGTATAGTCCTAGTGTTAGTCTACAGTTTAATAGCAGCAGTACTAATAAAAATGGCATTGGAGTCTCAGAGTTTTTAATTTTGAAAAATTTTCAAATGAAAACACTGTGACAAGTTTTTACTAAAATACTCATTTTAGAAAACATGCATGTAGTCTCATTAAAATTTTTCATGCCAAGTTAATAAACAGTGTAACAGCCCGTTTTCAGTGAAATCAGAACAGTGATTTCAGGACCACAAATCTAAATTCAGAGAAAAATTTATTGTATTATTATTTTATGGTTTACTGTATGATAGAAATACAGCAGAAAAATTTTGTCAAGAAATTTTACCGTTTACATACCTAATTTGATGAAAAGGACTAAATTGCATTAAGTGAAAAAGTTGAGTTCTAATAGCTATTGGTATTAAATAGCTATAGAATTTGAAATTGGAACACCTTATATAGTAATTCACCCATTAAAATGCTTAATAGTTAAGCATGAATAGTCATCATTGGAAATTTCATGAAACATTAGGGTTAATTTTGGAAATTAAAGAATAAAGTTATATTAAATCAAATAAAAAAATCTATTATCATCATCATCCACCAAACATAAAAAAAAACCCTAGCCATGGAAGCTTGAGATATTAGCAAGCTTATTTTGCTCAATTAGGTACGTATCCTTGTCCCGTTTTTTATGATTTCTATGTTTTTGAGATTGTAATAGCTTAATCTAGCTAGCTCGGCGATTAATTTGCAAAACTGTTAAAGTGTGAGGGTTTTGTCATTGATGAGTATGCTTGAATTATGAATTTCTATAATAGAAAATGAAAGGTTGTTGTTAGATAAACAACTTTTATAAAGAAAATTTTGATGAAATTATCAATTAGGGATTAAATTGAAAAGATGATAAATTTATCGTAAAATTGTGAATTTTATGAAATATATGTGCTTCTATTAATATGTATAAAAATTTACTAGGATTGAGTAAGGATTAAATTGTATGAAAGTTATTTTTCGAGACTAAGGACTAAATTGTAATGAATTAAAAGTATAAGAGAAAAATAGTAATTTTTCCAAAAATATGTGTTGGATTAAATTGAATATGAATTATATTGAATTGAGTTAAATTCATTCGTATAGATCTTGATAGACCTGGTATGGAGTTAGATCGAGGCAAAGGAAAAATATCGGATTAGTCGCCTTAGTATCTACGTACATTTGTCGAGGTAAGTTCGTGTAATTGTACATTTATATGTGTTAAATTGATTTATTGTTTGTGACTTGTACAATTGCCATGAATAAATACCGATTGCATATCCAACAATTGTCGAGTCCTGTTTGAACTTTATGAAATTCGTAGGATACAAATGACATGTCATTAGGGTTACCTATTTGGTTGGGGTCCTGCATGTGTTGCGGATACACCACAACTCTTATGAGCTTCTCGATATTTAGCTCACATGAGTTTCCCGACACTTAGCTCGCATGAGCTTCTCGTTTATAGCTCGTATGAGCATACATGTACATGAATTGACGGATTACAGTTCAGTATACTTCTTGTGTACTACCCGTATATCGAATGATATTTTAAATAGTTCAACGGGAACAGTTCTGTTTGGAAATTATATGAGTTTGATATGAGTTATTACAAGTATATACATGAAATTCATGAAATGTGATTGTAATAGGCCCAATTTGCCCGGGCCCAAAAGCACAAACACAAATAAACCAAAAATAAAATAAAAAAAACAAATAGCAGTCATTTTTTTTGTGTTTAGTATTACAAAGCCCAAATCTAACATCACCTAATTACCAAACCCAAAATACATTACCCAAGCCCAACTATACCTACCCCAACTATCATATGGTCCGACACCAAAGAGAATTAGAAACCCTAGGGCAGCAACGCAGCATCCAGCGCCGCAGCCAATTTGGCCTCGCACGTGCGCCACCGCCACATACCAAGCCTCCACCTTCGTACCTCTAGGTTGGTTGAATACCTGCAAAAGAAAACACACGAAAACAACAGCAAATAGGAAGATAACAGAATAGGAGGAACCTTTTATTTATTCGACCCTTTTTTCTGTAAAAATTCGGGCTATAAGAGGGCCATTCGAACATTGTAAATGAATTACGCATTCAGAATACAAAAATCAAATACCAAAAGGTGATTTCCGAGTTTCTTTTTTCATTTTTCATTCTGCTAGTATCAGTTTTCTTTTTTCTCTTTTCTGTGTTCAATAGTCATTATTTGGGTGAGAAAACAATAAAGAGAAAGGGAAAGACGTACCTGGTGACGAGATTCGGGCCCTCTCTGCCGTTATCAGAGAACGGACTTGAATCGGAAACCATTCATACGCCGCTAGTACAAAACGGCGTAAAACTCATCTGGTGCTAGTTTGGTTTTGACAAAATGAAATAGATTTTTAGGGTTTTGGCGTTTAAGTACGAAGGTGAAATGCGGCCGTTTAGAGTCAATGCGAGGGCTCTAAAACGACGTCGTTTTGAAGACCCGATCCGAACGGTGACCCAACCCGGGAAGGATCCGCACATTATGGATCGTTTGGTTTATTTATCCAATAGGTCCCTCCGTGTTTAAGAGGGTTGCAATTTGATTTCCTTTAATGATTTGTAATTTGCACCTCATATTTACTTTTGTATTCATTTAGATCCCAATTTAAACGGTGCCGTTTCTGTGATTTGATTTGGATTATCCCAATGTTTGCGTTGAATTGCCGATTTGGTCCTTCAGTTTTGAAACAAATTTTAATTTCATAAAAATTTGGTTTTCTTCCTTAAAATTCAACAGTATTTTTTTATATTATAATAAATCCTATTTTCATATATTATAGAATTTAATATTATTTGTAATATTTATTTTTAATAGTGTTTAAATTTATTATTATAGTTTAAAATGTAATAAATTATTATTTTCGTTTGTATTTTATTTTATTTTAAAATTCATTATACACCAATATTTTGAGTCAATTGTATTTTGGTTTTGTCTTCTTTTATTATTAATTTAATTTTATTTAAACCTCGATTTAAAATTTGTTGATTATTATTTTCAACTTCAAAATACTTTTCATATTTAATTTTGATTTCAAAAGTTTTTTAATAAATCAATTTTTTATTCAACCTTTTTTGTATTTTAATTTTGTTTTTTACAATAATATTATACGATAATTATATGCATAATTTATATGGAATTATTTTAATATATGTATATGTTTATAAAATGTATTATAATTTATAATTTATAAAATTTTATTTTATGTTTTAAAATTTTATTCATTTCGATTATTTTTGGTTTACTTGTAATTAAATTATTTTATATTAATTATTCTCATTTTGTTATTTGTTAGTTTGATCATTAGTTTATTTGATTATAAATATTGATGTATTATATGTTTGGTTGCTCCAAATTGTAGAATTAGTTTGCTATTCATCATTTGCTTTGTATATTGTTATTCAATTATATTGTTTGTAAGAATTGCATTTCATTAAAACATTATAATCTTTTTATTACAAAATTCCTAAAAAGGGCTTGGTATTCATAGGTTCTCGAGAGAATTGTGCCCTAATTTACTGGGCTTCAATTCTTCTCGATGAACTAAGATAATCAAGTGTTCGTTTTATCAAAACCATTCAATTATTAAAATAAAATTCTTTAGATTTCAAAATGTTGGATCCTAAGTTACTGGATACGACATTTTGTTATCTCGATTTTAAATAAATGTAATATTTGATGTTTAAGAATTTCGAGAAATTGAACCCTAACTTACTGGATTCTGATTTCTCAATTGACTTAAATAATCAAATATCCTTCTTAAAACATATTTATAATTTTTTAAGAAAGGACGAACCTAACTTCGAAGATTGAACTGCTGCACTTTAACTTACTGAGTGTGTCGATCTGTTTCTTTGAAATAGGTTCGTCCACTTAACCAATTCAATTATTTAAGCTTCCATTTCATGGGATCGTATTTTTAAATCTTTTCAAAATTTCGACACTAAGACATTAAACAATCAATTCGGTACCAATTTTGGGCGTCACGAGGGTGCTAATCCTTCCTCGTGCGTAAACTCTCGAACCAGTTTTCTTAAAATTCGTAGACCTAAAATTGTTTTCAAGGTGATCTAATCACACCTCATTAAAGATCGGCGGCGACTCCAATTTTCATTTTTTAAAGTCGACCCCCATTATTATTTTTAAATGAAGAAGAGGTTTTGATAGCTTGGCGACTCCACTGGGGACCTTTTAGAGAGTTAAGCCGTAAAATTGATTGTTTTTTTGTCTTATTGTCAAAAATTAAAAATTTGATTTGAAAATTACGATATTCTCTTTGCATTTGTTTGCATGATTATTGTAAATTGAGCTCTTTATTTTGGCATCATATTGCATAAAGGCTATTTTGGTCTTACCCCTCTAAGTGGGAGTGAGAAGCTACTCCTTCGTGAGGTTTTCACTTCCGTGCAGGATAGTGGATCACTTTCGGGATACATCTGTACCTATGTCTTCGTGAGATTTTCATCTCCGTGCAGCCATAGGGAAATGTATTCCCCTGAACCGAACTCGGTTTGTATGAGCCTATAATGGGTGAAGATCGAGGAAGCTGCTGGTTCGGGTACCTTAACTTTAGAACCAAACTCCATTTAGTGGACTTGGGAACCTAACCCAGGTAGAACTACTCCAAACTCTAGTGATTGTCCAAATAGGTGCTTGATTTTCTTATACTTGCTTTGAATTTTGTTTTGTGTTGTACTGACTTGTTTGTGTTTTGTTGATATTTTTGCATGTCATTGCATATCTCAAAGAGTGTCGATTCAAGTTCAGTTACTAAATTAGAAAATTATCATGGAAAAAGAATTTCTTGATAAAGTGGAAGACAATGCCATTGTCCGTATATGGTCAGAGAATGTGCAATTGGAGAAAGGAGACAGTTTAGCTAAGGGATATGTGTCAGAGCTTTGGGACTACACTCCTATTAGTGTGACGCAAAATAGCCTTTAGGAGTTAAATGAGATTTGGGATCGGTGGAATGATGAAACCAAGCAATGGTTCTACTCTAATTATGGGGACTTGCCGTACTTATTTAACATCAAGGTGGATGAACGACTGTTTCACGCTCTCGCTCAATATTGGAATCCTGCATATAGCTGTTTTACTTTTGGGAACGTAGATTTGGTGCCTACAGTGGAGGAATATACAACTTTACTGCACTGCCCTAGGCTTCAGGTTGATAAAGCATATTCCAGAGCCACATATGTCCCAGCATTTTGGAAGAAATTAATGAGTATTACGGGAATGAGCGAACAATGGATCACGTCCAGAATCAAACAAAAGGGCGAGTGTTAATGTATCCCATGGAGGAATTTGCGAGACTTGATCCTACCACATCCTGATGGGAAAATGAAGGTCGATGTGTTTTCTTTGAGTATCTACGGGTTAGTGATTTTCCCTAGAGCATTGTGGCATGTTGATGAAGCGGTTTCAAATCTCTTTGATCGGTTGGGTAAAGGGGTCACGCCTGTTCTTGTGATTTTAGCTGAAACGTTTAGATCTTTGAATGCGTGTAGGCGAGCTGGTGAAGGCAGATTTATAGGTTGTGCGCAATTGTTGATAGCTTGGTTCCATAGTCATTTCTGGAAGGTCGACAAATTTTTGTATCAGGTTTTCTCTAGGCATTACTCCCCGTTAAAAGAGATAGTGGCTACGCCAAGAAGGGACAACATATCAGAAAAAAATTGGATAGCAATTCTGCAAAATCTTCAAGAGGATGATGTAGAGTGGAGAGCTCCTTGGTTGATTCCTGATGGAATTCTCTACCGTTGTGGAAACTTTGACTGGGTTCCGTTGCTTGGGATTTAGGGAGCCGTTGGGTATGCACCTTTTTTGGTCCTAAGGCAATACAATTCAAGACAGTTTGTGCCGGCAACGTATGGTTTAGCTCAATGTGAGTTCTCGTGCCGAGGAGACAATTACAAGAAAAAGGTGAAAGAAATTTCTCAGGCTTGGAATCAGGTTCATAGGATGAAAAGGCTAGCTGTGGGTTCGATGAAAACTCCAGAGTACGATGAGTGGCGAGGTAAAAGAATTAATGATAACATTCCGGAGTTAAACTTAGAGGGTGTTCGACCAATGGAAGAGTACCTACAAGTGATCCCATCAGAGTTGGAGATTATAAAACAAGATTTTGAAAAGAGGAATTTAGAACTTGAAAAGAAAATAGAGCGGTTGGAAGAAGAGAAGATGCATTTGAGGCTAGACGTTGACGTCCAAAAGTTAGAAGCTAAAAAATTAAAGAAAGGGAAGAATAAAGTAGAGGAGGATCTAGATAGCTTACAAAAGCTACGAGTATCAATGAGAACTGCTGGCTGGGAAAGACTTCAAAGCAATGGTGACAGGAGATCCAGGAAGAAAGAAACAAAGCCGATCGGTGGAAAGAAAGTCCCGGGAGACTCAAGTTCAGAAAGAGACCTTAGAACGGCAGGTGTTAGAAACTCAAAACTATCAAGCAGACTTAAAAGCTAGAATAGCGAAACTAGAGAGATCACTTGCTGCGTATAGAAGTCGTAATTCTGTAGTGGAATTAAAGACAAGTCTGTGCAAGATTGAAGAAGTGAAAAAGGGGATAGAAGAATTGGAGTACGCATTACAAGGCTGTAGACAACGGATCGAATTCTTGGAAGGAAATGAAGAGCGTTGGAGGAAGCAACTTTATCATTTGCAGAATCAAATTCAGAACAGAGATTACATTATGGGCAGGGCTATTGCTTAGATTCGGGAGGTAGCTTATCATTTGCAAACAATGGCAATTCAGGCTGACGTGTTAAGCGTAAAGTATGAGCTGGAATCAGATCGGGGTCAGGAGTTACTTCATTGTTAAAAGAAGTTAAAACTCTGAGCATTAGGTCAAAGCCATATTTGTAATCCATTTTATGTAAAGAATTTTTTTACCAATAAAGTTTTCTAAAAGAAATTGGATTAGAATTGACACCTTTTTGCATTCATTCCATGCATTTGCATTACATGACATAATATGCGTTCAGAATTATTAAGAAGGGTTTTAATTAGTTAAAATTGCCTCAGTTAATCTGGAAACCAACAAAAACTTGTCAACCAAGCACCGCTGCAGTACCTGTGCAAAATAAAAAATTATGGATCAAAGATTGGAAAAGTTGGAGCGACTTCAAAAGGAAATGCAAGATCAGTTGCAGATGCAAATGAAGAAGCAATTGGAAAAAATTCAACATGAAATGACAGAAAGGATGCTGGAGTCTCAAAAGGACATGATGACTGAGCTGACGCAATTACTAAAAGGAATAAATAAAGGGAAAAGTCCTATGATTAATGATGAAGAAGAAGACAAAAATGGACCCACCTATCCTCCAGGCTTTACGTCTCCTCATGCGCAGGTTCAGACTGAGGTACATCCGCGTAGATCCTCTGTTTCAATAAGGCCTCAGCGGTTTCAAGTCGATATTCCAATACCGATGAGCTCCCAAGCTGGATCAGGTTCTAACCCTGGTTAGAACCCGGTTAATCTTGCTGTCCTAGACTTCGATGAAGTAGCTGAGAAGGATAAAGAAAAGGAAGAATTACCAAAACAGTTTGAGGAGAAATGGAAATGGATTGAAGAGAAGTTTAAGACAATAGAAAACATTGAAAGTTATCGTGGAATAGATGCAAAAGATTTGAGTCTAGTTCCGGATTTGGTACTTCCTTACAAGTTTAAGATGCCGGAATTTGAGAAATATAGTGGGACCAGTTGCCCTGAAGCCCATATTACAATGTTCTGTAGGAGAATGACTGGTACATTAACAATGATCAGCTATTAATACATTGTTTTCAGGATAGCCTCATTGGGGTGGCGTCTAAATGGTGTAACCAATTGAGCCGGACCAAAATCAGCACTTGAAGGGATTTGGCGCAGGCTTTTATGAGACAATACAGTCATGTATCTGAAATAATGCCTGATAGAATCACTTTGTAGAACTTGGAAAAGAAATTAAACGAAAGTTTTAGACAGTATGTACAGAGGTGGAGAGAGATTGCAGTTCAAGTTCAGCCACCATTTTTGGAAAAAGAAATGACGATGCTTTTCATCAACACATTGAAGGCGCCGTTTATCACGCACATGTTAGGAAGTGCCTCAAAGAGTTTCTCTAATATAATCATGAATGGCGAAATGATTGAACTTGCTATTAAAAGTGGAAAAATAGATGGTGGGGAGAATAATCGAAGGCCAGTTCCAAAGAAAAGAGAAAGTGAAGTAAACAATGTGAATGCATACAGAAAATCAATTACAGTGAATCAACCAAGGAAGATGGTTGCTAATCAATAAGGCTCATCGAAACAAGAATCGGGAATGAGGCAAAATACTGAGAAGCCTCAGTTCACTCCCATTCCAATCACATATAAAGAGCTGTACAAGAAGTTATTTAAAATGGTATGACACGGAAGCGGAATGTGACTATCATGCGGGAATTTCAGGACACTCAATAGAAAATTGTACTGCTTTCAAGAAAGTAATGGAAGGACTTATCAAATTGGGTGTTGTCAAATTTGATGACTCACCCAACACAGAAAGTCCGTTGCCCAGTCATGATGATAATGGAATGAATATGTTGAGCGACGGTGCGGGGGAAGAAGTCAAGATTGACATTGCTGAAATAAAAACTCCATTGAAACGGGTCTAGAAAGAGATGGAAAAAAGAGGGTTAGTTATTTTAGATTTTGAGGAAGGGTATGAGATGGGAAATTATTGTGAATTCCACCATAAAATAGGGCACGAAATCCAAGAATGTGAAGGATTCAGGGCTTTGGTTCAAAGCATGAGGGATAATAAGGAGATGAGGTTCTATGAAGATGCGGAAGAAAGGAGGAGCATATGCGCGACAGAGTCGGGAACAAGGACTCCAAAAATAAATCATCCTGTGGTCATTATCTCACGCCCTAAGAGTAATGAGGCTAGGGTTCAGGTAACACCAAAAATTGTAATCACGAAACCCGTCAAGTTTCACATATACGGATGACAAAAAGGTCCCATGGAATTACGGATGCAATGTGACAATCCCAGGAAAAGAAGTTGAGGGCAATATGGTAAAAGAATATCAAGAAAGGAGTTCTTATACACGTAATGGGAAGCGTTATGACACTCAAGCAGAATTGCCAAGAAAAAAGACTCCGATGGTAGAACAGAGGAAAGGGAAGGCAGCAGAATCTGAGCCATTGGTTAATGAACCAATAAAAGAAGAAGAAGAAAATGAATTCTTAAAGTTCTTCAAACATAGCGAATACAGTGTTGTAGAGCAACTGCACAAATAGGCAGCCCGTATTTCAGTATTAACGTTGCTCTTAAGCTCAGAAGTACATCGAAATGCATTGATGAAGGTACTAAATGAAACATATGTGGCCAATGACATTTCAGTCAATAAGTTGGATCGGTTGATCAATAATATAAGTGCTGACAATTTTATTTTCTTCAATGATGATAAAATACCGTCTAGAGGTAGGGGTTCTACTAAAGCTCTACACATTACTACCTGATGTCGGGGGGACACATTACCGGGGGTTTTGATCGATAATGGATCCACATTGAACGTATTGCCTTTGTCCACTCTTAATTGACTACCTATGGACAATTCACATATGAAAGCCTGCCAGAATATAGTAAGGGCATTTGATGGAACAGAAAGAGGGGTTATAGGAAGAATTGAAATACCATTAAGAATTGGCCCAACTACTTATGAGGTGGACTTTCTAGTAATGGATATTAAGCCTTCCTACAACTATTTATTTGGGAGACCGTGGATACACTTGCTGGGGCAGTACCTTCATCATTACATCAGAAGGTGAAGCTAATATCAGAGGGTCGATTGGTAACAATAAGTGCGAAGGAGGATATGATTGCGATGGTAACGAATGATGCACCTTATGTAGAGACCAATGATGAGGCAGTGAAATGTTCTTTCCGGTCCTTAGAATTTATGAACGCAATGTTTATCACTGAAAGAAACAGAATTCTGGTACCAAAGATATCCAAGACTACTGAGATGGGTCTACAGTTGATGGTAGGAAGAGGAGCTTCGCCAGGAAAAGGGTTGGGAAAATACCTTCAATGAAGGATTGAAGCACCCATGCTGAAGGAAAAGTTTGATCGTTTTGGCTTAGGTTACAAGCCAGATATGAAACAAAAGAGAAAAGAAGTAGAGAAAAGGCAGGAGAGAAGAAGGGCACGTTTAAGCGGAGAGGAAGTCAAGTGGGAGCCTTTGACCTTCCCCCACATATCTAAATCCTTTGTGTCGGGTAAGTTTATTTACCCTGAGCGAGGGGTGTCCAGAAGGGAAGGCATTGAAGAGATGTTGGAAAATGTTCATATCAATGCTATAGAGACAGCTGAAAGAAGGACCTTGTTAGAGATTTGCCCTTACGAACCTAAGAGTGAGCTAAACAATTGGACTGCGGAAGAAATACCTGTAGTCTTTAGAGCTTATTCAGAGTAATGTTCAAAACATTCTCGTTGTTTTTAGCCTAAGAATGATAAGAAAACCTTTGTGAAATAGGCTTAAGTTTGAATATCATTATTCTAATAAAATACATCTTTGCATTCATTTCGAGCAATTATTCTTTTATTCTTTCCAGGCAAGTAAATATTTTCCATTTGATTGATTGTCTTTCAAATGATTTTTTTTCATTATATTTATAGCCTGATTGTACAAATAATTATTCATAAATTTATATATTTTTGTATATTCTTTGGTGTATCCCCCATAGGTCCTCAGATATCAATGACATAAGTGATGCTGTTTCAAACACGGAGTCTCTTTTTGAGCAAGACATGTGTTTGAAAGGATCTCATGACTTTGAAAATGATGAAGACTGTGGTGTATCTCTAGACTTGTTGAGAATGGTGGAACAAGAGGATAAACAAATCCTACCTCAAAAGGAATCATTAGAAATTGTGAGCTTAGAGGAAGGAAAAGAGGTGAAAATTGGAACTGATATCACCGCAAAGACAAAACATGACCTCATTGAATTACTCCAAGAGTTCAAAGATGTTTTCGCATGGTCATACCAGGATATGCCAGGGCTAAATACTAGCATTGTGGTACATCCTTTAACTATAAAAGAAGATTGTAAACCAGTTCAGCAGAAGCTCAGAAGAATGAGACCTGATATTGTGTTGAAAATAAAAGAGAAGGTCAAAAAGCAGTTCGATGCTGGATTCTTACAAGAGGTCAAATATTCAGAATGGGTAGCAAATATCATCCCTGTTCCCAAAAAGGATGGAAAGGTACGAATGTGTGTGGATTATAGAGACTTGAACAAGGCTAGCCCAAAAGATAATTTTTCGTTGCCACACATTGATACTTTGGTAGATAATACAACTGGCTACTCATTATTTTCTTTCATGGACGACTTTTCTGGATACAATCAAATAAAGATGCATCCTGAAGATATGAGAAAAACCACATTCATTACCCTATGGGGAACATTTTGTTACAAAGTAATGTCCTTTGGATTGAAAAATGCGGGAGCAACGTATCAAAGGGCAATGGTCACCCTGTTTCATGACATGATGCATAAAGAAATTGAGATCTATGTTGACGATATGATTGCAAAATCTAGAACTAAAGAAGATCATCTCCGAGTCTTGAGGAAATTATTCTTAAGATCGAGAAAATTTCAGCTCAAGCCCAACCCAGAAAATACATATTTTGAGCCAGATCAGGAAAGTTGTTGGGCTTCATAGTCAGTAGGAAGGGGATTGAGATTGACCCGGATAAAGTTAAAGCAATATGAGGTCTGCCTCCTCCAAGCACTCAGAAAGAGGTCTGAGGTTTCCTAGGAAGGTTGAACTACATTGCTTGGTTCATTTCACAATTGACTGAGAAATGCGATCCAGTATTTTGTCTTCTAAAGAAACATAATCCGGGAGAATGGGATGAGGACTGTCAGAAAGCTTTTGACAAGATAAAGCAATACTTGGCTAATGCTCCAATACTATCACCGCCTAGTCCAGATAGGCCATTGATATTGTATCTAACGGTGTTTGACAAATCCATGGGATGCGTCTTGGGCCAACATGACGAAACAGGAAAGAAAGATAGAGTAATATACTATCTCACCAAGAAATTCACTGATTGTGAAATGAAGTACTCGTCCATTGACAAGTTGTGTTGTGCTTTAATTTGGACAACTCGAAGATTAAGGCAATACATGTTGTATCATACGACTTGGCTGATTTCAAAGTTGGATCCTTTAAAGTACATGATGGAATCAACTGCTTTAAATGGGAGAATGGCTAGATGGAAAATTCTGCTCTCTGAATTTGACATAGTATATGTAAGTCAGAAGATTATAAAAGAAAGTGCAATAGCTGATTTTCTAGCCAGCAGAGCCTTGGAAGATTATGAGTCTTTGAACTTCAATTTTCCAAATGAGGACTTGATGTATGTGGCAAACACTGAAGAAAACCCTCGAATAGACCACATATGGAAGTTAAATTTTGATGGAGCTTCAAATGCTATGGGTAATGGAATTGGGGCAGTCTTGGTATCCTCAAGTGGAGATCATTATCCTGTCGCTAGCAGGTTGGACTTCGATTGTACAAATAATATGGCCGAATATGAAGCATGTATTATGGGTATTCGTGCGGCCATTGAACGTAAAATCAAAGTGCTAAAAGTGTATGGAGATTCCGCATTGGTGATATACCAACTCAAAGGAGAATGGGAAACCAGAGACCCTAAGTTGATCAGTTATAAAGAGTTGGTTCTTGAATTGATTGATGAGTTTGATGACATCACTTTCTGTTATCTCTCACGAGATGAAAACCAGATGGCTGACGCACTGGCTACTCTAGCCTCGATGATTAAGCTGAACAAGTTAGAAATCATGAAGCCTATTCAAAAGAGCATATATGAAGTTCCGGCTCATTGCTACAATATTGAAGATGAGGGAAAAGATGATCACCCTTGGCATCAGAGTATACTACAATATGTGAAAAATTGAAAATACCCTGATCAAGCGATAGAAAATGACAAGAGAACACTAAGAAGAATAGCCACTGAATATGTCTTAGATGGGGAAGTGTTGTACAAGAGAGGGAAAGATCAAGTGTTGTTAAGATGTGTAGATGTCGTGGAGGCTAGAAGGATCCTGGAAGAAGTCCATGAGGGCATTTGCAGAACCCATGCAAATGTTTTTACAATGGCCAGACAAATCATGAGATTTGGATACTATTGGTCTACTATGAAGGGGATTGCATTAGCTATGCCAAGAAGCGTCATAAATGTCAAATTTATGGAGATAAGATACGTGTACCTCCCTTACCGCTGCATGTTATGACTACTCCATGGATGTTATTGGGCTAATATCACCGAAGGCTTCGAATGAGCATCGTTTCATCTTTGTGGTCATCGATTACTTTACCAAATGGGTGGAAGTTGCTTCATATGCAAATGTCACGAAATCGGCGGTTAGTAAATTCTTGAAAAAAGAGATCATTTGTTGATATGGAATGCCTGAAAGAATCATATTCGACAATGCGTTGAATTTGAATAATAGCACAATAGTGAAAGTTTGTAGTCAGTTCAAGATCAGTCACCATAACTCGTCGCCATATCGCCTAAAAATGAATGGTGCAGTGGAGGCGGCCAATAAAAATATTAAGAGAATTGTGGGGAAAATGACTAAAACCTACAAGGATTGGCATGAAAAGCTATCATTTGCTCTCTTAGCTTACCGAACATCTGTTAGGACCTCTACTGGGGCAACACCCTTTTCTCTAGTTTATGGGATGGAAGCTGTTTTACCCATTGAAGTAGAGATTCCTTGTCTTCGGGTATTAGCTGAATTGAAATTGGATGAAGCAGAATGGGTTCAGTCTCGATACGACCAGTTGAACTTAATAGAAGGGAAAAGGTTAAAAGCCATCCAACATGGTCATATGTATCAAAAATGGATTATGCGAGCCTATAACAAAAATGTTCGTCCCAGAGAATTCCACGAAGGGGATCTGGTGTTGAAGAAAATTCTCCCTATACAAAAAGGCTTTAGAGGAAAATGAATGCCAAATTGGGAGGGTCCTTATGTCGTAAAGAAGGCCTTTTCTGGTGGAGCTTTGATTCTAAGTGAGATGGATGGAAAAAACTTTCCAAATCCTGTAAACTCAGACTCGGTTAAGAAATACTTCACTTGAAGGAAATGGATCAAAGTGAAAACCCGTAAAGGGCGCTTTGATTCCTAAAAAAAATTGAAAAATGAAAAAAAGTAAAAATAGAGAGGCTAAGGAGAAAACTCGCAAAGGGCACCTTAGGCCAAAGGGGATTTGAGTTGAAAACCCGAAAATGGCTGCTCAAATATTGATCAGAATGGGGCATGAAGCGACCAGAGCAACTCAAATTTTCGGGAATGTGGTAATCTTGTTATACCTGAATCAACAGGGAAGGGTATGCGACATTTTGGGGCATCGACAAAGCACTGTAGATCTCCTAAACACATGTCAAACTCAAAATGGTCTTTAGAAAGTTTGTTCAGAGAAGTTCAAGCTGCGATAGCCGGGTGACCCAATTCTCCTATTATTTATATTGAATTTGTTGTTCTTGGAACACTTTTTTCTTTTCCAAGATATACATTCACAATCAATTCCTTTATCATCCTTCTTTACTATTTGTGATAATTTATTCATTTTGAGCTATGCCCAGAACCAACTTTATTCTTATCCATTGTTATGACCATTTTTACAAGCATGTTGCATTGGAATAATGATTAATGGACTAATAAAACTTTCACAAAGGAAGTTTTGCACAGTACTTTGAAAAGTTTCTAAATAATATAGGAGCCTGAAACAGGACTATTGTTTAGAACACACCAAATTTAAAGGCTGGAAATTTGAGAAGGAAGAGTCTAAATTTGGACTTTATCTTTGGATTTTGTTGTCAAATGCATTGATTGAACAAAATGATGGGATGTCCGGTTAATGACAAAGCTTAAATAAACAAGCAAACAATAATCATCAGGCAAGAGAAAGAGGTTACCTCGGAGAAGAGAGCCTTTATTTGCACATAAGTCTTTGGTATGACACCCTGGGAATGGTGTTGGGAACCAAAACAATTTTAGATCCTATATCCTTGATTTGTGATAAGAGAGGATTGTGATAAAAACCACATATATTTCTACCCTCGAGTTGCAGTGGGAGAATGATGGTACAATTTGTGCGCCCTAATGGATTAAACTTTGAGATCTACAGTGGTGGGCAACCTGGTGAGATGTTCCTTCAGAAAAGCCGGTTAAGCAAAAGGCGTTGTAAGCACATCAGTGTTAGAGCCTTAATAAAATTCGAGTAATGACAAAGCGGAGTCATTCTTGGAAAAATAAAATTCTGCATTCATGCAAACACCATTCACACATGTCTAGTTAGGAGCATTTGATTCATTTTGATCATGCCATCTTAATCATTAGGCATAATTAGGTTCATTATACAGGTCGTGTTTCCCAGAGAACAGATCAGTGAATATAACAGATCTTGTCTCCTTGAGCAATAGCGGAGCAGATCGAAGATGGTGAATTTTATCTCCCAGAGATTACAGCGGAGCAGATTGAAGCTAGTAATCCTATCTCCCTGAGATTACAGTAGAGCGGATTACAATAAAGGATCTTATCTCTCTAAAGTTACAGTAGGGTAGATCACATCAGGTCTTATCTCCCTGAGATTATAGTGGAATGACCGAAGAATTTTAGATCTTATCTCCCTAAGATTACAGCGGAGCAGATTGAAGCTAGTAATCCTATCTCCCTAAGATTACAGTGGAGCGGATTAAAATAAAGGATCTTATCTCTCTGAAGTTACAGTAGAGTAGATCGCATCAGGTCTTATCTCCCTAAAATTACAGTGGAATAGACCGAAGAATTTCAGATCTTATCTATCTGAGATTACAGCGGAGCAAATTGAAGCTAGTAATCCTATCTCCCTGAGATTACAGTGGAGCGGATTAAAATAAAGGATCTTATCTCTCCGAAGTTACAGTAGAGTAGATCGCATCAGGTCTTATCTCCCTAAGATTACAGTGGAATAGATAGAAGAATTTCAGATCTTATCTCCCTGAGATTACAGTGGAGCAGATTGAAGCTAGTAATTCTATCTCCCTGAGATTACAGTGGAGCAGATTGAAGCTAATAATTCAATCTCCCTGAGATTACAGTGGAGCGGATTAAAATAAAGGATCTTATCTCTCTAAAGTTACAGTAGAGTAGATTGCATCAGGTCTTATCTCCCTGAGATTACAGTGGAATAGACAGAAGAATTTCAGATCTTATCTCCCTGAGATTACAGTGGAGCAGATTGAAGCTAGTAATTCTATCTCCTTGAGATTACAGTGGAGCAGATTAAAATAAAGGATCTTATCTCTCTAAAGTTACAGTAGAGTAGATTGCATCAGGTCTTATCTCCCTGAGATTACAGCGGAATAGACCGAAGAATTTTAGATCTTATCTCCTTGAGATTACAGTGGAATAGACTGAAGAATTTCAGACCTGGTCTCCCAGATAATGTAGTGGAGCAGATTAAAGCCACAACGGCAAATCTTGCTTCCCCGACATTGCAGTCAAGAAGATTAAAGCTACAACAGCGAATCTTACTTCCTAGATTGTGCAGCGGAACAGATTAAAGCTACAATGGCAAATATTATCTCCCTAAAGTTATAGTGGAGGAGATTGAAGCCAATAATCCTATCTCCCCGACATTGCGGTGGAGTGAATCGAAGCACCAATTCCAATACCTCTGAAGATGCAGTAAGTTGGAATGAGGCTACTCGAAGAAGAGGAGTACCAAGATCCAACACGACCGGGCAAAATTGGCCATTTTTGAGTCTTTGCTTCGTTCCCATTACACGATAACGAGCAAAGAGGGGCAGCTGTAATAGGCCCAATTTGCCCGGGCCCAAAAGCACAAACACAAATAAACCAAAAATAAAATAAAAAAAACCAATAGCAGTCATTTTTTTTTTTGTGTTTAGTATTACAAAGCCCAAATCTAACACCACCTAATTACCAAACCCAAAATATACCCAAGCCCAACTACACCTAGCCCAACTATTATATGGCCCAACACCAAAGAGAATCAGAAGCCCTAGGGCAGCAACGCAGCATCCAGCGCCGCAGCCAATTTGGCCTCGCACGTGTGCCACCGCCACGTACCAAGCCTCTACCTCCGTACCTCCAGGCTGGCCAAATACCTGCAAAAGAAAATGCACGAAAGCAACAACAAATAGAAAGATAACAGAATAGGAGAAACCTTTTATTTACTCGACCCTTTTTTTCTGTAAAAAATCGGGCTATAAGAGGGCCATTCGAACATTGTAAATGGATTACGCATTCAGAATACAAAAATCAAATACCAAAAGGTGATTTCCGAGTTTCTTTTTTTTCATTTTTCGTTCTGCTAGTATCAGTTTTCTTTTTTTTCTCTTTTCTGTGTCCAATAGTCATTTTTTCGGTGAGAAAACAATAAAGAGAAAGGGAAAGACGTACCTGGTGACGAGATTTAGGCCCTCTCTGCCGTCATCGGAGAACGGGCTTGAATCGGAAACCATTTATACGCCGCTAGTACAAAACGGCGCAAAACTCATCTGGTGCTAGTTTGGTTTTGACAAAATGAAATAGATTTTTAGGGTTTTGGCATTTAAGTACGAAGGTGAAATGCGGCCATTTGGAGTCCATACGATGGCTCTAAAACGACGTCGTTTTGAAGACCTGATTCGAACGGTGACCCGATCCGGGAAGGATCCGCGCATTATGGATCGTTTGGTTTATTTATCCAATAGGTCCCTCCGTGTTTAAGGGGGTTGCAATTTGATTTCCTTTAATGATTTGTAATGTGTACCTCATATTTACTTCTGTATTCATTTAGATCCCAGTTTAAACAGTGCCGTTTTTGTGATTTGATTTGGATTATCCCAATGTTTGCGTTGAATTGCCGATTTGGTCCTTCAGTTTTGAAACAAATTTTAATTTCATACAAATTTGGTTTTCTTCCTTAAAATTCAACAGTATTTTTTATTATTATAATAAATCCTATTTTCATATATTATAGTATTTAATATTATTTGTAATATTTATTTTTAATAGTGTTTAAATTTATTATTATAGTTTAAAATGTAATAAATTATTATTTTCGTTTGTATTTTATTTTATTTTTAAAATTCATTATACACCAATATTTTGAGTCAATTGTATTTTGGTTTTGTCTTCTTTTATTATTAATTTAATTTTATTTAAACCTCGATTTAAAATTTGTTGATTATTATTTTCAACTTCAAAATACTTTTCATATTTAATTTTGATTTCAAAAGTTTTTAATAAATCAATTTTTTATTTTTATTCAACCTTTTTTCTATTTTAATTTTGTTTTTTTACAATAATATTATCGATAATTATATGCATAATTTATATGGAATTATTTTAATATATGTATATGTTTATAAAATGTATTATAATTTATAATTTATAAAATTTTATTTTATGTTTTAAAATTTTTATTCATTTTGATTATTTTTGGTTTACTTGTAATTAAATTATTTCATATTAATTATTCTCATTTTGTTATTTGTTAGTTTGATTATTAGTTTATTTGATTATAAATATTGATGTATTATATGTTTGGTTGCTCCAAATTGTAGAATTAGTTTGCTATTCATCATTTGCTTTGTATATTGTTATTCAATTATATTGTTTGTAAGAATTGCATTTCATTAAAACATTATAATTATTTTTTTACAAAATTCCTAAAAAGGGCTTGGTATTCATAGGTTCTCGAGAGAATTGTGCCCTAACTTAGTGGGCTTCAATTCTTCTCGATGAACTAAGATAATCAAGTGTTCGTTTTATCAAAACCATTCAATTATTAAAATAAAATTCTTTAGATTTCAAAGTGTTGGATCCTAACTTACTGGATACGACATTTTCTTATCTCGATTTTAAAGAAAGGCAATATTTGATGTTTAAGAATTTCGAGAAATTGAACCTTAACTTACTGGATTCTGATTTCTCAATTGATTTAAATAATCAAATATCCTTCTTAAAACATGTTTAAAATTTTTTAAGAAGGGACGAACCTAACTTCGAAGATTGAACTGTTGCACTCTAACTCACTGAGTGTGGCGATCTGTTTCTTTGAAATAGGTCCGTCCACTTAACCAATTCAATTATTTTAGCTTTCATTTCATGGGATTGTATTTTAAAATCTTTTCAAAATTTCGACACTAAGACATTAAACAATCAATTCGGTACCAATTTTGGGCGTCACGAGGGTGCTAATCCTTCCTCGTGCGTAACCGACTCCCAAACCAGTTTTCTCAAAATTCGTAGACCTAAAATTGTTTTCAAGGTGATCCGATCACACCTCATTAAAGATCGGTGGTGACTCCAATTTTCATTTTTTAAAGTCGATCCCCATTATTTTTTTAAATGAAGAAGAGTTTTCGACAGTGATTGCTTGATGAATACATCCATGTGTGTTGGATCCTTTATGTGATTTACATGGCTAACATGTTGAGGATATGTGTTTAGGCTTTTGGCCAAATTGGTTTGGAAATGTTTGTATGCTTACGTTAAATGTGAACAAATGGTAAGTTAAATTCTGAGTTATACGAACTTACTAAGCTTAAATGCTTACTCTGTGTTATTTTTCGTGTCTTATAGTAATTCAGAAGCTCATTCGGGTTAAAAGCTGGTCTGAGCTATTTCACACTATCCATCGGCTCTTTTGGTACTTTTAGTAAATTAATTCCAGTTATAATGGCGTGTATAGGTTAATTTGGCCAATGTTGGCATGTAAGGATTTTTTTTGAGACTAGCCATTTGAATGGCTTGTGTTGATATTTTTTTATGTGTATATATATGTGGCCTTATCATATTCAATGTGTGTTTGGTATGATTGAATGATGGAAATCTTATAGGTATATTGATAATTGGATTGAAATATTATATTTGGTACAATTATGCATATATGCATTTGAATATCTAGGTAAATTTTGATATTTGGTTGACATGTTATTAAGTTGTCATTTGAGGTTCCTAAAGGCATATTGGTTGTATGTTATGATAATACATGTTTAAGATTTGATTTTGGCTTGATTTGAATGCCTTATTATGGCTTGTTGATATGCAAATTGTTGTGTTTAGGTTGGTACCAAATTGGGTGAGAAATATGGTTTGGAAATGACCTATTTTTGTCCAAATGGGTAGAGACACGAGCGTGTGTCTCAGTCGTGTGTGACACACGACCAGGTGATACGGCCGTGTGTCCTCTATATCTTTAAAATTGTGCAAGTCAATATGCTCAACACGGCCTAGCACACGGGCATGTGACTTGGTCATGTGGCCCAAGTTAGGGAGTTATATAGGCACGGACACGACCATGTGTCCCTATTTCAAATGCCCACATAGCCTGAGACACGGGCGTGTCTCATGACCATGTGAGTTATACAGCCTGGCCACACGGCGTGTGTCCTTTACAACTTTGAAAATTTTTAATATTTTTTGAAAAATTCTTTGAGTATCTGATCTAGTCCCGACTTGTTTCTAACGTGTATTTTGGGCCCCGAGGGCTCTTATAAGGGACAATATGTATGATTTCGATACATTTCTGATATGAATATTATATTATATGAAATGTCTAATTAATTGATCTGTAAACTCTGATAATACTCTGTAACCTTATTTTGGCGACGGATTCAGGTTAGGGGTGTTACAAACAAGGTTCTGATACCATCAAATGTAACCTCCCAAACCCAACCCATACGTTATGACTAAATTTTGAAGGCTACATTAGCCACCAAAATGACAAAGTAAATATGTTCTATTTTCAAAATGTTTATTTGTTCGATTTTTAGAAAAACTTTGAGCAGTTGTCTTACGATTGCCCAAACGTCAAATTATTAGACCAAATAACTTAAAGTTCAGTTATTAAAAATTGTGTCATTTTAAAGAAAAAATATAATTGTTTTCATCATTTTGCCTTTAAAAACTCCATTTCAATATTACACAGCGGAAAAAGTGATGCTTCTAATTTTTGTACAAAAAACCATGTTTTAAGCCATGTTAAGTTGATTATTAGAATTGTTTGATTTTTAACCAAAATTTCATGCATGCAAAAACCAAATAAAAACAACCCGTGTCACAGTCCATAGTTTTAAAAAAAAATTACAATCCCAAAATAAAAACCACAATAAATAAAGTAAAATTAAAAAAAAACTTTATTATTAAATCTGAGACGAGACCTCTGTATGTCGAGTCCGATCCTATCCTTGAGGGTTATCTATAAAAAGTAAATTAAAGGGGTGAACTTGAAAAGCTTAGTAAAAGTCTTAACAAAACAATAAATAGCTTTGCACATAATCAAACAATCACAGTAGGGCACATAGCCAACAATAACAATGTCCATAATAGATCATGGTAGTTCAGTAAACAGTGTACATGTATAGGCATGTTCAAATGTAAAATAGTACAAAGGTCCTACCCATCTATCTGCTACACACAACAGGTTCTCCAGAACTCGTCACCTAAACACCAAAAATAGTAAGAGCCGAAGCTCGATGTGGATAAACCACTAGTAACAATATGCAGTTAAACTGCCAATAGTTTGCAGACAAGCTGCCAGTAAGCTGCGGATAAACCACCAGTACTCCTACAATACTCTATGGTGTAGATATACTGCCAATACAAGAATATTATGGATAAATCGCTAGTATTCCAAAAACCCCCTCTGTCACCAATCAATCCCAAACTCATGCAATGCAATATGACATGTAAAACAATGCAACATATCATGCTTTAACATTATCAGTTTCAGTATGGTGGCATGCTTAACATGTATTCATTAGAACAATATCAGTGGTATGCTTTGTACACATTCAGTAAAATAGTATCAGTGACATACTTATCATGCAAGTAGCGTACAGTATAATGATCAATAGCAAGTAGCGGATTATCCCTCAATGCTACGGCTGATCCAAGGTGTTCAAATTAGGCCCTCCAAACAAAATTATACATAAGAAATTAGCATGTGAAATTCGGCCATTACACTAGCAATGTTCGACCATTACAGAAAATAAAAGGAATGAAATCGGCGTTGGATCTTATATATACAACACTTACACTACTCGATTCAGATATCTGATGATTGGAATGTAGAACTGACAATAAATAAAAAGAAAAGAAGGGTGGTTGAGGAGCTTCAAGGGGCGACAATGGTGTGAAAAATGGGCAGCAACTATTCAGCTAACAACTGATGGTAGATGCGGCCATAGCAAAGAAAGAAAAACAAAGAGAGAGTGGAAGGTTTCCAATGAACAGCGACAAGAATAGTGGTTGTTCACTTGGGAGGTGTCAACAATGGGAGGAAAAAGAAGAATACGGAAGGAAATTAGGGCTTAGGAGCGGTACAATAAAAAAGAAAGGGAAAGTAAATTCACAGAAGAGAGGGAGAAAAGAGGGTGAGCAAATGAGCAAAAAGAGGTTGAACTGAAAAGAAAAATACATTAAATACCTAGGGTTACAACAAGGGGCAGCAATTGCTAGGGTTTTGGGAAAAAATACTGAAAATAAAAATTATGCATGTCTAAGAGACAATTTACTAACTCTTAACCATCTAACCAATAACTTAATCTTGCTACAACCATGCAATGTTAATAATAAAAATTTAGGATGTGAAAAATTCTCTTTTGTTTAATGCTTGAATATCTCTCACTTGAGTATTGAAATGTTCTTGATGAGTATTTATACAGATTGTTTATAATCGTTAGGTTTTTTTGGAGCCATTTGGAGCATTAATTTCGGGGTCAAAAAGTGTTCCTGTTGCTTATGTTTCAATACTAAAAAGCATGTATTGGTACATCTCATAAAAAATAGTCATTAGAAAATTCTCGTACACGAACATAGCTCTTATTCTAATACATAATGTATAGGAACACATATATGTTTTGATACCTTTCAAGTCAAAAGCTTACGGATTCTTTATGTTTTGATACATTTGAATATGTATCGAAACTTGGTTATAAACTTGTATAAATCAATTTAAATACCTTAGAACACTTTGGTATTGATTCAAAATATTTAGAAAAATTAAAGCATATTTTTGAGTACTTTGTAAGTCTTTGAAAATGTTTGATAAAATTTTCAACCATATTTTCTCCAAATGATTTAAGAAATATAATATACAAAATTTATCTTAAATGTTATTATATGAAAACTTGGGATACCAAAGCTACCATTATTGATTTCTCAATATAAATGATAACAAACTAGTTTCTATTCCTTACAATTTTCGTAATATTGATAATTTCAATCATAAAATAGTACACTCGCCATTGTTGCGCATTAAATTATATAATATGTAATGGTGACACATTTTTTTTGTAACAAAAGGTAAATTTTATTATGACAAATATTTTTTCCCTCACAATAATGATTAATAAAATAGACTACTAGATATATTATCACTATTACATCATTTTAGGAAAAACAACTTGGTGTTGATTTTCAGCAGTGATGAATTGGGGATTTATTTGTGAAATAATTTGAACTGTCATAATAGCAATAACTATAAATAAATCACAATGACTTATTTTATTAGTGGGAGAGATAGAAGTTGTCACAAGTAATTTAATATCATAATTAAAAATCTTAATGCTACGGCGGGAAGGGGTATCACTTTTTCATATGTTTAGTATATAAATTAACAATAAACTAGTTTCAAATGGTAATTTTAGTCACTCACATAATTTGTCTAGAGAATGATTTTTTTGTTTTTCTTAACGTATTTTATTTTTACAACAATTTTACTTATCTTTTAATTTTAAATTTAATTTATACTAATTATTTTTATTTAACACATATGTATTAAAATATTTTTATCATTTTAAGAGGATAACTAATTTAAAATTTTAAAATTTTAAACAACTACCCGCTGCTGCCTCTCAATCACAAATGCTCTTCTGAACGTATTTAAACATTGAAAATGAAATGTAGCCCAAAAATAATCATAAGTTGAAAAACCATTGTGTATTTAAATTTTAAATTTCACTTATCACATAATTCCTTCTTCCATAAAATGGATGCATTAATTTCTATATCTTAAAACTGAATTTTTTTCTTTTATAATTGATTTGCAAAATAGCTATGAGGCGAGAATTAACCTATTGAATGGTAATGGTGAAAAAGAAGATAAATATAGATTAAAAATGAACTTGTCTCCATTATTTTGAAAGGTGGAAGACAATTTTTTATCAGTAGTTAACAAACTTGGATGCTCATGTATGGATTTTTTTAATGAAAATTTTCTCTTAATTAATTGTTGAAGATGAAGATGGTCAAATGGAAAAGGAAATATATAAATAAGGTATGTTTTAATTAAATAATGTTTTAATCTTAATATATATAATATTTGGTACATTATTAATGAAATTTTAGACTCCATAAATAGGGTCAAGGGTTGACAAATTTTCTATAATAATATAGTAAAATATTTTAAAAATACGTAACAATTTTAAATAAAAATACACTATCAATATATCAAGAGAAAAGATTGTATGAAACTGTGATTCCACGTCATCCATATCCCTTTCTAATAGGAGAATGACAAATCAAATTTTTCTTCTGATTTTTAGCTTTTTCAGTTGTATTTGAAATTTTCATGAGGAAAAAGCTGAGAATTAGGAGGAAAAAACTGAAAATCAGGAGGAAGAATTTGATTTGTCATCCTCCTATTGAAAGGGGATATAGATGACGTGGAATCACAGTTTCATACAATCCTTATCTCATACTAACCCATATATATAATATGTTTTGAAATCATTGCTGAAGTATGCAAGAGATATAAACATGGAAGTTTTAATCATTCAATGGTTTATAAGGAAGATAAATTCAAATATATATATATATATATATATATGAGGAAGATAAATTAAAATTTTTTTTTAGCAAAAATGAATTTTATTAAATAGTTGAAACCACTCAAATTAGTGGAAGCAAAAAGTCAAACCTGAACCAAGACCTTAACACAGTCTACATAAAAAGAAACACGGACTAGAAAATAGCCCAAAATCAGAATAACCACACAATATTAGAGCGCCCGGCCCGACGGTCCGTCCGAAATATGAGAGGGTTTGGGTAAAAATATAGGCCCGAAATATGGGCTTGGGCAAAAAAATGTGGCCCGATTAAAAAACGGGCCGAGCCTCGGGCACCACTTTTTTGGCCCGGGCCCGGCCCGAATAATAAATATTTTTATTTTTTATTTTTTTAACTTTAAAATACTTTTAAAATACTTTTTTTAATTTTTTTAATTTTAAAATTTTTTTAAAAATTTTTAAAATACTTTTTTTAATTTTTTTAATTTTAAAATATTTTTAAAATACATTTTTAATTTTTATTTTAACTTTTAAAATAAATTTTTGGTATTTATTTAAAAAACGGGCCGGGCCCGAACTTATGAATTTTTTCCCGGGCCGGCCCGGCCCATGAACACCTCTACACAATACTAACAAAACACAACAGAAAAGTTCAATTATGTTTGCGACTTGCCATACTTAAATTTATATCATTTGATAACTTGAGTTGCTAAAATATGAGTTTATGTTAACCACAATAGTTGAATTCCGAGTTTTTCTTTTGTTATAAAAAAACTCAACTTAAATTATGATTAAAATTATCCCATTTACACCTAATTAAGCATGATATAATTTTATATGAAAAATATATATTTGTGCAATTACCCGCCTTAAAGAAAGGAATAAATTGGCCACCTTACGGTTGATTAAATAATAAAGTGAAGTGTAATCATAAATAACAGTTTCAATGTTGTAGTGCACTTAAAAAGTCAAATATAAATATCTTCAATTATAGTTTGAATCAAATGTCAAAATTCAAATGTTGTTAGATCATTGACGAGGTTATCGAGTTTAGCCATACGAAAAATTGAAAACCGCTAAAGTCTTCTAAGCACTTGAAAACCTCACTAGATAGAATATTTTTAGAAATTTGTTTTTGGTGCTTAGGGACCTTATGCTTGGGGGTATTTTTAGTGGTGGTTCCCTATCAAAAACTACCAAAACATGTCCCACTACCACATATGTAAAGTGAAAGTGGAGCAAAATGTGGGAATGGAAGCAAACGTGGTGGTTATTCCCATTAATGCCTTTAGTCAAATGATCAGCTAACATTTTGCTCAGTATTAATGTACTCAATAACCACTTTTTTTTAACACGTTCCCTTATGGTTAGATACTTAATGTCGATATGTTTATTTCGACTTCCACTTTTGTTGTTCTTAGCCATAAAGACAATAGCTGAATTGTCACAATATATCATCAACGGCCTAGAAATTGAATCCACAAGTCTAAGCCCAGAAATGAAACTCTTCAACCATAATCCATGTGAGGTAGCCTCAAAATATGAAATGAACTCAGCCTCCATAGTGGAAGTAGCAGTTAAGGTCTGCTTGACACTCCTCCAAGATATAACTCTGTCATCAAACATAAATATTTAACTTGATGTTCATTTACGTGAATCAACACTACCAACAAAGCCTGAATCGGAGTACGTAAGCATGTGTCCTTTGTCCCTTTAAGATATTTCAAAACTTTCTTTGCAGCTCTCCAGTGATTAATACTTGTATTACTCTAATATCTTCCCAACATTCCAACTAAAAATGCCATGTATGGTCTTGTGCAAACTTGAGCATACATCAGGCTTCCAACAACAGAAGGATATGAAATGTTTTTCATTTGCTTCTTTTCAAATTCGTTCTTTGGACACTGGTTCAAATTGAACTTATTACCCTTCATGATAGGAGAAACATTCGATAAACAATCTTTCATCCGAAATCTTTCTAAAACTTTGTTGATATAGGTTTATTGAGATAGACGTAAGATATTGCGATGTCTATCACGATGAATCTTGATGCCTAGACATAAGACTCATCACCCATATATTTCATATCAAAATTTTTAGAAAGAAATTGTTTCACCTTATGTAGCATATCCCTTTCATTTGTTGCAACTAAAATGTAGTCCACATATAGAATAAGGAAATAGATTTTACTCTTACTAACCTTCTGGTATATGCATTGGTTCATGATATTCTCAACAAAACCAAACAAAGACATAACTTCATGGAATTTTCAATACCATAGTCGGAAGGCTTGTTTCAATCAATATATGGACTTCTTTAGCTTGCATACCAAGTGTTCACCATCACTAGCAGAGAATCTTTCAAGTTGTTTCATATGTACCACTTCCTCTTGGTCATCATTGAGAAAGGCAATTTTCACATTCATTTGTTGTAATTGAAGGTCAAAATGAGCTACTAATGCTAACACAATAGGCAAGGAATCTTTCTTAGATGCAGGATTAAAAGTGTCAGCATAACCGATTCCTTCTCGCTGAGTGAATCCTTTTGCAACAAGTCTAGCTTTATATCTTTCTATGTTACCCATTAAGTCCTTTCTTTTTGTTTTGAAGACCCATTTACATCCAATGGCTTTTACGCCTTCAAGCAATGACACAAGATCCCAAACATCGTTACTTTTCATGGAATTCATCTATTCTTTCATAGCATTGTACCTCAATTCTGACTCTTTACAACTCATGGCTTGTGAAAATGACTTAGGATCATTCTCAGCTCCAATATTATAGTCAGACTCTTGCAGATACACAATATAGTCAATAGAAATTATTGATTTCTTTTCTTTAGTAAATCTCCTCAATGTTGAACCAACAATTTCTTGTGGATCATTTTGTTCAACTTGTTGTTCAATAATTTTTAGATTTTCTTTAACAACTTGATCTACTAGAGTGTTTTCAGTAGCTTGTGGATTTTCATTGATTGGTTGTTCAACACCTGGTTAAGCTTGAGGCGATGTTATCTATGATAACCAATCTCTCACCTGAAGTGGAAGGTTCACCTATGAGAATTGTGTCTCGAGACAGATCACTCCCATTGATTGAGTTATTATCAAGAAATTTTGCATTTCTTGATTCCACAATTCTAGTGCTATGAGATGGACAATAGAATTTATATCCTTTGGACCTTTCGACATATCTAATGAAATACCCACTAATGGTCATTGGGTCCATTTTCTTTTCATATGGGTTATAAACTCTTATTTTAGACGGGCATCCCCGTATGCATACATGTCTCAAATTCGGTTTCCAACCTTTGATCAACTCAAAAGGTATCTTTGTAACTTGGTTGGAACTCGATTTAATAAATACAAAACCATTTTGAGAGCTTCAATCCATAAGGACTTTGGCAGCTTAGAGCTACTAAGCATACTTTGAACCATGTCCATTAAAATTTTGTTTATTCTTTCTGCAACTCCATTCTAATCAGGTGAGTGTGGAATGGTGTATTGGCCAACTATACTGTTATCTTGAAGAAACTTCATAAATGGACCAGGTGCTTGTCCATCCTCAGTGTATTTACCATAATACTCACCAATTCTATTGGTTCTCACAATCTTGATTTGCTTATCGCATTGTTTCTCTACTTCGGTCTTGAAAACTTTAAAGGCTTCTTATACTTCGCTTTTGTGATGAAGTATGTAACCTCTCTACTCGACCTGAATCACCAGACCCAAATATCGGATGTTACAACACATAAACACTTAACAAAGATTTTACAATCAGCATAAAATTATTCTAATATATCATTCTTATCTCTTTTCATATTGTTCTTAAAATAAAAATGGATGTTTAATGATTACATCAAAGTTTCAAAAACAGTGTATGAAGTTACAACTTAAAACTTTGATAAAACCAGACTCTTTATGATGTAGAATACTAAATGCCATACTCCTATGGTGCGCTCTACATGCATAATATCGCCACTTGAACTACTACATTGGCACAATCCTGGCTTGGTCCCTCCTGGCGTACCCACTCTTAAAGTGGAACCTGAAACATAAGCAAACATTTGTAAGTTCAAACGAACTTAGTGAGTTTTAACCCAGATCACCCTAATCAAATGGACTTAGTGAGTTTAAACCTATAACACCCTAAAGCATTTGTTGTTGAATTCCTCATCTTAAAGATTCTGAATTTTTTTGTCTTTGGCAAATACTATTTTAATATCGGGTGTAATCATATATTCAACTTCCATACTTGACCAACCTACACATAGTTCACTTATCAGAAGAATATCCATACAGAACCTACCTTCGATGGATTCTCACTTAGACGAATGTTGAATATTTTCCCTATTCTTGGCGGATGCTTATACGAATTGATCTTTTAAGATGAACTTTGTACATATCCTACCTTTGATAGACTCTCATACTGAACTTGTAACTCTTAAGTTACCAGTCAAGTCATAACTTAAACCGACCCAGATTACAACTTATTCTGATGGATGAATATTCTAAGTCATCCAGTGGAATTTTAGACGACCCTGTTACATATCTTGAGAACGCCCAACTTGGCGAATAACTTAGACTCTAGATAACCTCTATACTTGTCATGAAAACTACTCAGATTTGGCGGATACTAGATAATTCAAATAACTTCCTTACATAGCGTAGATAAACTCAGGTCCGACGAACAGTTACACCACTCATAATTATGAATACGCCAATTTTCTTGTACTAACAGACTACTATGACAGGTTCACCCTTCAGAAACACCACTGGGAACTTCCAAGAATGCCTTAGGTCATATTCATTTTTTTTCACAAGACCAACCAAACAAAGATATCTTCAAAATTATTAGATCTTTATCGTAGCATCTGCTAGTGAAGAAGTCTCAAAGCTTACCCAGATCACATCACATAGACGGTTGACCAAATTTCACCACAAGGGTGTTATAGAATACGCTACAGAGGTATCATAGAATACGTCACGAAGGCATCACATAATACGCCACAAGTTCTTTACAGAATACACAACATAGGCTTTATAGAATACGCCACACAAGTTTTACAAAATATGTCATACAGGCTTTACAAAATATGCCACAAAGGCTTTACAGAGAATTACGTCTTTATTGTCTCGACAGACTATCTCAGATGTCATGGGTTTCTCCCTCATGGTTTTATACAAGTCTTCATGTTGTGATCTGCTAGTCTGATTTACATCTAACCAAAGTCAACACCATAAATAATCTCATTGTTATACGCTACCATGGGTTTTTACCACATGATCTTACATGTATTCTTATGTAGTGATCTGTCAGTCCAGTTAGCAATGTACTTTCCCTACCGAAGGCATCACAAATGGTTGTATTGCTCTTTTAACATGGAACACACTTACCTAGTTTCATTTACACTCTTGAAAAATTCATACTTTTCCATACCTGATTTTACATGTGTACATATCACACATCATTTTATTCATGCAACAGCTCATATATCTCATTTGTAAACATGCAAGAATTATATGATACGTCACGCACACACACACATACTCATTCACTAGTTATCCTAAAATACATCAACACATGGATTTCTATTGTATATTAGCATGCATGAGTCCGAATAAAAACTCATTTGAAACTCACCTTTACTATAGCTCGGAGTTCCAAATTCGGTCGTCCTTCTCGAACCACTAGTAGAAACTACTTAAAAGAATATATGATTACCATTAAAAACCCATTTACAGATAATTCACCAATATATCAATTACATACAACCCTCATGCAAGGCCTCTTATTCACTTCCTATTGTACTTATGTCCTTTAACATCCTTACTCTTCTGAAATCATAACATGCAGAGCTACCAGACTTACCAAGAGGTTGAAACATCCACCGATTACCCCAAAAACCTTAGCTTCCAATATAACGAAAAAGAAAATAATATTTAGATTTAAAAAGAAGAACAGAGTATGGAACAGAAGAAAGAAAAACCATCTGAATGTTCTCTTCTTACCATATATATATACTCAGTTCCTTTTAGTAGATCTTGACAAGTGTTAGTTGAATAAAGAGATTGTATTTTAAATGCCTTTTCAAAATCCTAGAAAAATATAAAAGAGAATCTGATGTAGATGTTGTTTGACCAGTCAATCCATTCAATTGACTCCTAACCAATCATGTTACGGAACCCACCTTACACAGCATTCTAGCAAATCGAGCGTACCATACCTTTGGTGATAACTCTCATAAGGCATGCTCTTGAAGATGATTTACTCTCCCAACATTTTCTCACACACTTAGTAGGTGCTTCATAATCAGCTAATACTATGAGGTGTACTCTTTCTTCAATTGAAAAATACCTTGAGATGAAATCCTTAGATACTTCTACGGGCGGATACTTTATGTGCCAAACTTTAGCTTTGCCAAAAGATTGTAAAATGGCGGACTATGCTACCATAGTGCTCCAAAATGGTAACCTTCACATCTATTCGACTTTTTCCTAGATCCACCAAATTTGGGGTGTGACAAAGCACATAGAGATACATGTATCGTGAGTAATTGTTTACGAAAGTGATGAAGTATTTCTGACCTTGCACATCTATATCTGGGCAACATATATCAGAATGGATGATTTCCAATATGTTCGAACTCCTCTTGGCACCTTTCTTTGACTTGTTAGTCTGCTTGCCCTTAATGCAATCTATACAAGTATTAGAATTCGTAAAATCTAAAGTACTGAGTACCCCATCATTTACTAATCTCTTAATCCTTTCAATAGAGATGTATCCTAATCTCTAGTGCCATAAAATAGAGGAATCTTCATTTATAACACAATGTCTAGTACCAATTTGAACGTCCATAATATTATGAGTGGCATTATTTTGCAAATTAAAAGAATGAATACTATAAGATAAAACACCATTTCCAACAAGTTCAGATTTATAGGATAAACTAAAACCAATGTTTGAAAAACTAAAACAATACCCAAATGGTGCAAGTCTTGAAATAAAAACTAAATTTCTAGAAAAACTGGGAATATGAAAAGTCTTTTCTAAAATTAAAACAAAGTCACTCCTAAGCACTATTTCGCATGCAAAGTGAAGGTGAAAGTGAAGCAAACTGTCAGAATGGAAGCAAATGTAGGGGGTTATTCCCACGAACCATAAAGCATGTCCAACATGAAGTGCTTATTAATTTGTCTCCTAACCACGTGTAATGTCTAGTCGTGAGTAAAATTCGCTTAGACTCGAAAAGATCAAAATTTTATTCAAATTTAGAATTAACTGAATCAAGTTATTCAGGTTATTCAAATTTTCAAGTAAACTCGAATAAGTAATTCGATTTTTTGAGTTCAAGTCGAGTTGAATTTTACAATTCAAGTAACTCAAATAATAAATTGGTGTAAATACCCTTTGGTCCCTATGAATTTTGAAAATGAGCATATTGGTCTCTCTCAACAAAAAAAAATCGAAATAATTTTTAAAATATTTATAAAAATTTCAAATTTCATAACTTTTAAAGTTTATAAAAATTAAAAAGTCCAAAAGAAATCCAAAGAATATATTTAAAAATTTAAAATTTTTCCAAAATAATAACTTTTAAAAACCTAAAAAAGTAAATTACAATTCAAGTTTATCATACTAAGGTATTTTTATTTTATTTTATTTTGAAAGAGTTTTCAAATTTATGTATTCTAATATGGATTTAGACACGTCGTTATATTGTAACAATTTTTTTCTATTTTGGCATATTTAATTTTTAATTTAACTCGAATAATTTCACTCAACTCGATTTGAAAAAAATATCAAATTAAGATAATAAAATTGGACTTATCAATTTAATTAACTCAATTTTTTACTCGATTTGATTCGATAAATTTCTCACCCTATTACCTCGCCCCAAAGATTGTCTTTTATTAAAATTTACGAAATTATAATTAATAAAATAATAAAATTTATATTTTATCGTTCTCAAAATTTTACAATTCAAAATTTAAGACAACATTTTGGGTTTGCCGCTCTCGGCCAATTATGAAAAGAACTTGTCAAATGCTCAAGCTTTTTATGCATAGGAAAAACTAATGGATTCTATGAACCTATCCTTACTGGTATTTTTTTAAGACTTTAAGCTTGTCAAAGATCAAATCAAATCAAATCACACCACATTATATGTGAAAGCCTAACCATTTAATTCAACCTACCACTCATCTGCATTAACCCATTTAGTATATTTATTGATGATTTGTTCAGTTCAGATAAGATGTCAACAGTTTTTTTTTTTTTTATGAATTTTGGATTAGATAAATTTTGACATATGAAATGGTTAATCAAATCTGCACAAATTCATCCAATTAAAATGTTGAAATTGGTTTTGAAGATACACGTTTAAGGACAAAACATGTAAAATTATATGTTGCATTTAAGAGATTAAGGTGAAAATCAAAATTTTCGACAAATATATATATATATATATATATATATATATATATATATAAGGGCTTATCTTGGGTGATCAAACTCAATTTTGGATTTTGATATTTCTTAAAATCTAATCCTGATTTTATTTATGAAATAATAGAAATATATATATATATATATATATATATATATATATAAGGGCTTATCTTGGGTGATCAAACTCAATTTTGGATTTTGATATTTCTTAAAATCTAATCCTCATTTTATTTATGAAATAATAGAAACAAAATGGTTATCTCCCATGTGTTGTTTCCAAGCACAAAGAGATATTTCAACTCTAAAATTTCTTGATTCTCGCTATTAGATAGAGAAATAAAATGGATAATATTATTTTAGACATACCAAGGTAGGGTGAAAACTTCAACTAACATTCAACATGTTTATAATCTCTTTCAATTTAGTATTATTTTATAATCTTAATTGATTTGTATTTTTTCAAATCGAATTAACTAAAATAAAATTCAATTGAATCTAATTGAATCAAGTAAAATTGTTCGAGTTAAATTAAAAAATAAACATGTTAAATTAAATTTTATTAATATAAGTAATTCTATGTTAGAGTACATAAATTTGAACCCATATATATTTGAAAACTCTTTCAAAACCAAATAAAAGAAAATAATAAAATACTTTAGTATAATAAACTTGAATTGGTAATTTACTTGTTTAGGTCCTCAAAATTATTATTTTTAAAATTTTAAATAAATTATTTTAAATTATTTTGGTAATTTTTATTGAGAGAGACTAATTTACACATTTTT
The DNA here is from genome assembly GCF_025698545.1 of Gossypium raimondii. Classification (NCBI taxonomy): domain Eukaryota; kingdom Viridiplantae; phylum Streptophyta; class Magnoliopsida; order Malvales; family Malvaceae; genus Gossypium; species Gossypium raimondii. Next base: position 38,442,856 of record NC_068568.1, on the reverse strand, counting down.
TTAAATTGATAGAGATCAAAAGAGTATTTACACTAATATGCTATTCGGATTATACTGAATTGAAAACTTTACTTGACTCGAACTCAAAAAAGCGAAATTATTTATTAGAGTTGACTCGAAAAAATAAAATAACTTAATTATATTAACTCAAGTTCAAAAAAATAAAATTTTTTCGAGTTGAATTAAAGTTTCTTCACCTAACAACTAAAGGGCAACTAAAAACTAAGAAGAAAAATAATGCAATGAGTAACAGATCCTTCAATAGCTTTCATTAAGTTCTCCTTGCCATAAATGTTTGTTGATGATGTAATATATATATATTATTAAAAAATTTAAGTGATGAGAGGTTACTCAAGTTTAAAGTCAAAGCATGCTATTGATGTTAATGGAAAGATGAAAGTAATACTTATAATGTCACACCTTAAAATATAGGGATTAATTAAAATAATTAATCAAAAATGACTTAGGTTTGATGGTTAAGTAATTAATATACTTTTAAAGGTTTTAAGTTCAAATCATTTCTCACCTATTTTTTTCTTTAATTTTTAGCAAACTATGACAAAATTCATACTAAATAAATAATATTTGGTTTAAAAATTAAATAAGAAATAGACTTAAGCCTAATGGTTAACACACCTATTTCCCTTATTGCATACTTGAGTTTGAGCGCTTCCTTTCTCTTTATTCCCTTTTATTTTTCGACAGTAAGGGTAAATTACCATTCAACCCCCTAAAGCTTGAAAAACCTAGGTATTTAACTATTTTCCTAATTACATTTGAATTCTTGCTTCCTTTTCCAAGCCAAACAAAATTTTTGTTTTCTTTTCCCTATTTCTTCCCATTTTCTTTTCCATCCTATTCTTTGCATAATATTTTCTCTCCATTACTGAAATTATTTTTACTTCCCGAATCAAAATCAATCCCATACAAATTGTATTTCCACCGATTGTCAATTTCACCATTAATAGCGCTCGTTTATTTCATCCAAGTTTGGTAAGTTTCATCGTTTCAATTAGTAGAACTTGTAATTTTTGAAATAGCATCGCTCAACAAATCAATTACTCAATCTTTATCGATTCTTGCCGAAATATTCTATTGATCTTGATGAATCTTGATACCAATGTTAACTTGTGCATAAATATCGTTTGAAAGACCCATTTTAGGTACATCAGATCAGATTTAAACGTGAGGGACATCGTTCAGGCTTCCGGTGATAGGTGTGTGTTCTTTTACAAGTGAATAGGGGAAAACCGTGTATAGAATTAGGGCCACACGGTCTTCCACACAATCATGTGGACCACATAGCCCCTCACACGACCATGTACCTTTGAACTCTAGGATAGTTTGAATCTCACACGGCCTGCCACACAGCCGTGTCTCCCTTGTAGCTTAATTTTGCAATTTCCACTCGACCATAGTCTATTACACGACTTGACCACATGGGCGTGTAACCCCTCTATACTGCCTATAACACCTTACACATCTTGGCCACACGACTGTGTGTCCCCTATTTATAGTTTTGCCTAAAAATTTTTGTTATGTGCAATTTAGTCCTTGGATATTCTCAGAACTATTTTTAGTGTTTTATTTTATTCAATTGTGTCCTTGATAAGTTTTAAAATCAATGATCTTATTGACTAATTTATTAATATTATATATATGCATGATATGTGAGTAATATATATATGCCTATTGCATCTATATTTCTAATTGTATGTTCAACATGCCTTATGATATCGTTAAAGCGAATCCATGAAAAGCATATCTTTTGCTACTGTATTGATTAGTTAAAAGCATACCAGTTGCTGCCATATTGATATGTTATAAACATATTATTCGGTATCGTTTAATCTGTTAAAAGTATGCCATATTGCATTGCATGGGGTGAGACGTCTTAAAAAGAGGAATTTCTAGCAGATTAATAATCTGCAAATATGTTATGTATTCACAACCATTTGGTAGCGTATTAACCTGCAACACTTGTGGTTCATCCGCTCATATTCTGGTAGCTTTCATATGAAAATATGTTGTGTCACAACCATCAAACAACGTATTAACATGCAACTTTTGTGGTTTATCTATAACCTGGTGTGATGGGATAGAAGAGTTCTAGGGAACTCCTACTAAGGTGTGTAGCAATGGGGTAGGATATTTTTGTTAAATCGAAACTATATTGCATTCATGAAGCATGTGCTACAATTCTGAGATTTATAAGATGATATATATATTTGTACATTGTTGAGCTGATCTGATATATCGATATTTTGAAACTACTAGTGTGAATTATTTTATACGATGTGTTTTTGTATGCTAATCGATTGCACTGATTTTCTCATGATGGAACTCACACTAAGCTTCATAGTTCACTCTATTTTATTTCCATTTTTATTGATAACCCATCAAGTTAGGACGTGAACATGACATCTGGAGGGTCTCAGCTCGGCTTTATTTTTATTAAAATTTTTTAGATTTATTATTTGATATTTTTATTATTCAGATACTGTAATTCTTTAAATAGCGATTTGTGGCTAAGGACTTAGGATTTGGATTTAAAAAGCACGCAAGACACTTAATTTAATTCTAGGATGAAGAAATTTGGTTTTTAATTAATTATACATAAAACATGTATTCTATTAAATTAAAAACTAAGTTGAATGTCATTTTTCTGCTGCTAAATTTTAGATAAAGTTTTAGGTACTAAATAAATAGAAAGTTAACTAAGTTTTCTTAAAAGTACTTACTATTTGATAAGAAAGTTAAACTAAATCGGTTTTTGATAACCTGTGAACTTTTCTGAGAAATTGACTAAGTTTTCTACTATAATAAACAAATGTTTAATATGTCTATTTTGTAAACTCCAACAACTTTGCTAGGCCATTTCGGTGGCTAAGGTATTCTTTTGAATCGGGGCCTAACTTCTAGACTGAGTTAGGAAAGTTACATTTGGTGGTATTAGAGTCTAGGTTTTGTAAACTCGAACTAGGGAAAATTGAATAAGTCTAAATGCATGCATTAAAGGGATTTTCCCACTAAAATTTTTTGAGAATTTTTTTATTCTTTGCGGGAAATTGAATCAGAGACTTCGATGCTGGTCCTACTTTAGTTACTATTACTTTTGACACTTTAGATGAACTGTAATCTTTAGCTGGTAAACATTTAGGAAATAGGTAACACTTGAACTTTTATTTGAAAATTGTAGATATGCTCTAAATTTAAAATTACCGTAAGATCATAATGAACACCCAAGCTAGACATGGTAGGGGTAGGTCACGTAGGGCAGCACCTATAGAGCCACCCACTATTCAAGGGGAAAACCTGATCATTGAGGAAGGGTACGTTGAGAATTCCATTGCCAATGGTGGAGGAGGTTCTGAAAATAGGGACAATGTAGTGACATAGGCGATGCTAAGGGTTCTACAAAGGATTTCTGGAGCCCAAACTGGATCAGGGAGCCGTGGATCTGTTGTGAATAGGCTCTAGTCGAATGGGGAGGAACATACAAAGGCATTGATAGAACGATTCCTACCATGATGAAATATTGGATGGAGTTTAAGGAAAGGATCTTGGAGGATCTAGACTATACTCTGGAGCAAAAGTTGAAGGGCACTATGTCCTTCCTTAGAGAAAAGGCCTTCTGTTGGTGGCAGTTTGTGGTAAGGGGTATGCATGTTAAACGTTTAACTTGGGAATATTTTCAGAAAGCTTTCCAAAAGAAGTATGTGGACACTAGGTATGTGGAATCCCACAAACTCAAGTTTATTGAGTTAAAGCAAGGGGTTAAGACCGTGGCAGAATATGAGGCTAAATTTTTGAGGCTCAGTTGGTATGCTCAAGGTATGTTCGGCACGAAGTAGGAAAAATGCCTGAGGTTTGAAAATGAGATGCGATTCGAGCTCAAAATACAGGTTGCTCCATACCAGAAACAAATGTTTTAGACCCTAATGGAAAAAGCCAAAATTGTAGAGGAGATTAAATAGGTGGAACGCGAAAAATAGGAAAAGAGTAAGGTCCTAGTTAAGAGAGATTCTGCTTCCATTGGCTTAAATTTTCGCCCCATAAAGCAAGCTAGAGAGGTTAGACCGCATTAAGGGGTTGTTGTGGCTAAATCTGGGGATAGAACTTCCAACTGTACGTACTGTGGTAAGTGTACTTTGGGCAAGTGTTGGAGGAAATTGGGTGCATGTTTCAATTGTAGGTCGACTGAGTATAAGATTAAGGATTGTCCTCAACAAACCGAGTAGACATAAGCTCCGGCCCAAAATCAAAGAGCGAGCCAGTTACCTCGCAGGGGACATGAGCATAATAGGGCTACAAATACTGTAGAAACTGGTGCAAACCAAATTGAGGCTAGACAACCTGCCCTTGTTTATATTAGTAGAGGACATAAGGATAGGGATGCGTTCGATGTTATCACAGGTATTTTTACCATCCATTCAGTTCCATACTTTGCCCTAATCGGTATAGGATCTACCCATTCGTATGTTGCATGTAATATGTCTGTTAAATTGGGTGTTTGGGGTAGAGGAAACTACTACTAATGTTACTGTAGTAAGCCCCATAAGACAATCGGTTACTATAAATAAAATCTATAGGATATGTCAATTCGAGGTTCAAGGGACAGTGTTTCGAGCGGATCTTATGGAGTTACCTTTTGGGGATTTAATTTGATTTTAGGAATGGATTGTTAGTGGAACACCAAGTTAGCTTAGATTGTGCCTCTAAGAGAGTAACCTTGAAAACGACGGAGGGTAGTCAAGTTATTATTGTTGGGGAGCGATGGGATTATTTATCCAACATAATTTCCACTATGATCGTTGAGAAGTTTGCTCGAAAAGGGTTCGAGGCTTATCTAGCTTACATAATTCCCGAATGTGCTTTCTGAGCAGTTATCGAGGTTACCTCCAGATCGTGAGGTAGAATTTGGAATCAAACTGTTGCCAGGAACCAATTTAGTGTCCATTTCTCCTTATCGCATGGCATCTAAAGAGTTACAAGAATTGAAAATTAAACTTTAGAAGCTTTTAGATTGTGGGTTTACTATTCCTAATGTTTCTTCTTGGGGAATTCCAGTCTTGTTTGTGAATAAGAAAGATGGCTCCCTAAGGCTGTGCATGGACTGTCGTCAGTTAAAGAAATTGACTATTAAAAATAAATATCCTCTACCTAGGATAGATGACCTATTTGATCAATTTCAAGGTGCAACAGTGTTTTCTAAGATAAATTTAAGGTCGGCGTACTATAAACTAAAGGTAAAGGAGGCGAATGTGCCTAAAATCACGTTTAGGACTTGATATGGCCACTACGAATTTCTTGTGATGTCTTTCAGTTTAACCAATGTTCCGACCACCTTCATGGATTTAATGAATTGAGTGTTCCAACCTTTCCCTGATCAATTCTTCATTGTATTCATCAAGACATCTTATTCTATTCAAGAACTGAAACTAAACATGACCAACACCTTAGAAAGGTTTTGCAAATCCTCCAAGAAAAGAAACTATATTCCAAACTAAGTAAATGCGAATTCTAGCTTAAGGAAGTTATGTTTGTAGGTCATGTGATATCTGCAGAGGGTATCTAAGTGGCCCTGAAGAAGATAGATGTCATCCTTGAATGGAAACAACCTAAGAATATTTCTAAAGTACGAAGTTTCCTTGGTTTAGTCGGGTACTATCGTAGATTCGTTGAAGGGTTCTCCTTGATAGCTGCACCACTCACTAAGTTGTTGAGAAAGAATGTTCCATTTAAGTGGACGGTTGAGTAACAATCTATCTTTGAAAAGCTAAAGACTATGTTAACCCAATCTCTCGTGTTAATTCAACCCCAATCAGAAAAAGAGTATGTGGTGTACAACGATTTGTCCCACAGTAGCCTTGGATGTGTGTTGATGCAAACTGGAAAAGTAGTTGCCTAAGCGTTTAGGTAGTTTAAAAAACATGAGTGCAACTATCCGAATCATGACTTAGAGTTGACAGCAGTGGAATTTGTACTGAAAATTTGGAGGCACTACTTATATAGGGAGAATGTTGGAAAAAGCCCGATTTGAAAATGATTTTCTTGAACAGCGAAAAATTAAAATTTTGAAAATTGACTCGATTTGTGATATTTTTAGCAATAAACATTAATCGAATTTGTACCTATGTTTTTGGATAAGCGGATCCTTGATGTTTTTTGTCTTTCAACCAAATGATCTTCTTTGCTATTCTTGTACCACGAACTGCTTCGAGTGTAGGCTCGAACCAATTAAATTGAAACACATAACTAGAAAAATTTCTCTCCTTTTGGGGTGAAAATGAAAATTCTCTCTTCTTTAATAGAAACTGGTAAAATTTTTATTCTGGAAAATTATATTTAAAATTTGAGAATAAAATCTCTTTATTTTTTGGTTGAATAACAATCTCTCAAAAGTTGTTTTATAGTTCTACTGGTGCCATCTATTTATAGGAAGAGAAGGTTCAAGCCTTGTAGAGTTATAACGGTTTATTTTAAATAGAAAAAAAAACATCCTACTTAGATTTGGAGAGGGGTAAAAGAATCACCTTTGTATTTCTACTACGGTTTTGGGTCTATCTGACATCGGGTTCAATTGCGAGTATTTCCTGAGCCTTTCTGACCAAATATTCTGTAATATGGTCCAACCCGATTCAGTTTTTCTATTTTTAAAAATAGACTTTAATATTTACATATTAAAGAATTTTCTCATCCCAAATTTATCCTAGTAATTTTTTTGACTATTTTAACCCCAATAAAACTTCGAGAAAAATTGTTCAATATGTCACAACTCAACATGTTCATTATGACCGAATGATTTATTTTATTTTTGGGCTTCAAAATAATCCAAAAACATAAACTCTTTCTTCCATCAGTTTTTAAGTAATCCTATATAGGATTGCAAATTGCCATTTTCATTTTCAGTTTTAGAAACCTGCATTCATTTCCAAATGATTCTATTTCTCCATTTCAGACAAAACCATAATCATTCCTGAATATTTCCCATATCTTTTTTTCTATTCATTCTGTTCATTTCTATTCAAACATGCAATTCATTTCTGGTTTCAACAAGCTAATGAAGGGATCGATTGAACATATGTAATTGGGGATAAAATGATTTATAAATAAGTTTTAGCTTTTCGCTTATTAATTATAAACTCATTTAGTCATAAAGTCATTTCATTATAGTATTGTGACTAAGCTTTCCCCAACAATATACCATTACGAAAGCAACTACTTAGTACTCGTCCATTAACCTTGTCATAAGTTTTTTACCCTTATAGGATAATCTTGATCTCTTTAAGATAATATTCGCTTTCCCAATATGGTCCTATTTTATCTCATGGTAACCATTGTATATTCCTTAATGAAAAGTCAATCATTATTAAATAGTGATCAAGTCATCCATCACAAAGACAGACGACCCGTGGCCACATTTACTTTTCATCAACCATGTAATACCGATGAGAGGATATCATTTTGATCTGTTGTAATTTGGTGTAGTAGATTAAACTAGATTTCACATTTAAGGAGCCTAAATATAAGCATTTTCATTACATTTTAGTTAAGTTTCTTTAGTTTTACTTAGTTTCTTTAGTTTTACTTAGTTTTAAGAAAATATGCAAATTAAGTATTTTATCTACCTTAAGGGCCGAATCAGGGCTAAGAGAGAGCTAACATACTTTGTAAGTGTGCAAGAGACTATTAGAAGACATTTTAGGTTGATACTGGATGCTATGTCACAACACGGAAGGTCTGATGTCGCAACATAGGGAATAAAATGAAGAAAACTCAAGTCTGCCTTCGATGTGGCAACACAGACTAGGGAGCATACTGGTTGCTATGTCGTGACACAAGTCTTGGTGTGTCACAACATGGAATCTGGGATAGAAATTAAACACGAAGCAGGGGTGTTTTGGTTCACAAAATCAAACTTAAAGCTCAAGAACGTCAGCTGACCTACAATTAAGGATAACGGCCACCTGAAAGCTATGAATAGGCTCCGTTGGCACATGTTAAAGACTTTTTTTGATCAACTTAGTTTCTTTCTTTAGATTTAGTTTCATTTTATTTCTTAGGTTTCTGGAGTTTAGTTTATTTGTTTGTTGTTTTCTTTCAAGAGATCTAGATTGTGGAATCATTCAACTTTACGGATTTACGCTTAATACAAATACAATCAGGGTTTTTTATTTACTCTATCTTGTCGATTTAATTAGCATGCTTTCTCTTTACATCAATTATATATATTTTTATAAACGCCATGAGAAACTAATCTTTCTATGGAGGATTAATGAGTGGAGGTATGATTTGTTAACTATTTTGTAGGGTTATTTAGTGGGTCGGTTGTTTGGGAAAGGGAGAACGTGAAACAAACCTTAGGCTTGACAACCTTGGGAAGTCATCAAGGTGAGAATTAACCCAAAATTGGTATTATCCATCTGTGAACACTTGAACTCCAAACCGGTCTGGACTATGAGGTCGAAAGATAAGTAGTTCTTGTTGGTTTGTTATGTTAGTGGAAGATCGGAAGATCCTACTAGGGTAATGACTAGTTGATTGACGAGAAACCCGAAGCAATAGTTGATGGAGTTTACCGATGAAAGTTGATCACCCATAATCAGATTTGATTTATTCTTCCTTTTTAATCTCTTGAATTTTATCTTTTTATGCTGTTTTAGTTTTGTTATTAAAAAAATCCCAAAAATATTTTATTTTATATTCTTCGTACTATAACTAAATTTAAAGTATTAATTAGATCTTTTAGTGTTTAGGTTAGAATCGATCTAGCAACTGCCTCCCTTGGGTATGATCCTCGGAGTACCCACACACTATGTTGTAAAACTATATTACAATTAGACCCGTATACTTGCGTATACTGCCTCGTAATTCTATATTTTTGTGCAGTATTCACACTCTAGATGTTAGTATGTTTGGAGGCAGTCACATTTACCAATGTTTTGGGCTATGAATTCCACTGTTGTGAATAAGGCTACATACTATAGAAATTGTACACCCAACGCACCAACTTTCAGTTCCTTATCTATTTGAACTCAGGATTTTACTTACATCAAAGTGTACGAGTCATACATACATAGTTTGCCATTCACTCAGGATTTAGGTATGTCACACTATGAACATCACAAGTGAATAAATCCCTAAACGGATTCATGATCTATTCTGCTTGAGTCATGTCTGATGTACTGTCAGTCCAGTTAGTCACATCTATGTCTCTATCTTGTGAAAGTTATTCGTCCCGATGTCTAAGCCAAGGCATCTCCCCAATTAGACTTGATAAATGACATATTAGTTTTTCAATAAGTTTACTCATTTTCGATTAGACTAAAGACATATTTAGGTTCATCTATTAATACAAGTTTTCTTTCTGTACTATGGTCTACCCATGTAATTCTGCTTAGTATTAGTTAAACATTTATATTACCAATGAGCAACATTTGCTTCTATTTTGCTTTGCGTGCAAAAACCATGTGAGGAAAATAATACAAAGTATTAATGAAATTCATGAATAATTTTTTTAACCAATCTGTTTGAAAAATTTACAAGTGTACTTAGACGAAAATTCTACACTCAGGGTACCAGATCCAACAGAGAAATGTTACATCTATACTTATCATAAGAGTCTCAACTACCTTCTCACCTAAAAAGAATTGAATCTAACAATGGAGGTGGATAGAATTGTTAAAGACTATAATTGTCTAATTGAATACCACATTGGAAAAACTAATGTAGTGGTAGATTCTCTAAGTGGAAAATAAATAACCGATCTAAGAGCAACGTTTGCTAGGTTAAGTCTAGTGGATAATGGAGGCTTACTAGCTAAGCTACAAGTGAAACCCACTTTAGCCAATGAGATTAATCGAAACAACCCTTAGATGTGTCTTTGTTTCCGTGGGTTAAGCATATGGAGGATGAAAAAATTGAAGACTTCGAGTTTAATGACAAAGGTATTCTATGCTTCTAAGGAAGGTATTGTGTGCCACATAACAATGATCGTAAACATATCATACTTCAAAAAGTGCATTCTAGCTTTTATATCATGAGTCTCGAAGGAAATAAGATGTATCGGGATGTAAAGGAACTGTACTGGTGGTTTGGATTGAAAGGAGACGTGACAAAATTTGTAGCTAAGTGTCTAACATGTCAGCCAGTGAAAGCTAAACACCAGTTTCATTCTGGGTTGTTACAACTAATTAACATACCGTAGTGTAAGTGGGAGCGAATAACGATGGACTTTGTTAGTGGGTTACCCTTAGCACCCACTAAGAAATATTCAATTGCTGTGATAGTAAACTGATTAACCATGTCACCTCATTCCTTACTTGTTCACAGACTATTCTTTACAAAAGCTGGCTAAGTTGTATATTTTAGAAATTGTAAGACTTCATGGAGTGCCAGTATTAATCATCTTAGATTGAGATCCTCGATTCTAGAAAATGATTTTCGAGGAACTTGGTACTCGATTGGATTTTAGTACTGCCTTCCATCTGTAAATTGATGGACAATCCAAACGAGTCATGCAAATATTGAAAGATATGCTAAGAGATTGCATCATTGAATTCTGAGGTAGTTGGGAGGAACATTTGCCTCTAGCAGAGTTTGTTTATAATAATAGATTCCAATTGAGTATAAAAATGACATCCTTTGAAGCCTTGTATGGTCGAAAGTGCCGAACATAACTGTGCTAGACCGAACTAGGAGAAAGAAAGATTTTGGGTCCAGAAGTGGTACAAGAGTCTAAGGGGAAAATTAAATTAATTTAGGATAGACTGAAAGTGACTTCGGATAGGAAAAAGTTGTATACGGACTTGAAAAGAAAATACATTGAATACAGTGTCGAAGATCAAGTCTTCTTGAAAGTGTCCCTATGGCGGAAGGTGTTGACATTCAGGAGAAAGGACAAGTTACGTCCTAGGTTCATTGGACCTTTAGAATCCGTAAGAAAATTGGTCCAGTGGCTTACCAACTAGAATTGCCTCTAGAACTAAATCGTATCCATGATGTATTTCATGTCTCCTTGTTGAGACGATATCGATCCAACCCTTCCCATATTGTGCCATCAGAAGAGATTGATGTGAGATCGAATTTGTCCTTTGAGGAGGAATCGGTACAAATTCTAGAATATGACGTAAAGGTTCTGAGAAGGAAAAAAATCCCTCTTGTGAAAGATTTGTCAACAATATCCTCATCTATTTGAACCATGTAAATTTTGAGGACGAAATTTCTTTGAGGAGGGGAGAGTTCTCACGCCCCAAAATATAATGGGGTTAATTGAAATAATTAACCAAGAAATGACTTAAGCTTGATGGTTAAGTAGTTAGTGCACTCCCTAGAGGTCTTAGGTTCAAGCCATTCCTCACTCATTTCTTTTTCTTTAATTTTCAGCAAACTATGACAAAAACCATACTAAAATAAATATTATTTGGAGTAAAAATTTTAAAAAACATTAGGCTTAGGCCTAATGGTTAACACACCCATTTCCCCCCTTTTATACCCAAGTTTGAGCCACTCTATTTCACTCAATTCCTCTCTATTCCAATTTAAATTCTTGCTTCATTTTCCTAACCAAACATAATTTTTGTTTTCTTTTTTCCTATTTCTTTCCCTTTTCTTTTCCATCCTTTTCTTCTTATAATATTTTCTCTCCATTGCTGAATTTTTTTACTTCCAAATGAAAATCAATCCTGTACAAATCGTATTTCCTACCGATTGTCTATTTTTCCAATGATATAGCTTGTTTCTTTTATCCAAGTTAGGTAAGTTTAATCGTTTCACTTAGTAGAACTCATGATTTTCAAAATAGTATCGATCCACAAATCAATTACTCAATCTTAATCGATTCTTACCAAAATCTTCCATTAATCTTGATGAGTCTTGTACCTAATGTTAACTTATGCATAAATATCATTTGAATGACCCGTTTTAGGTACATCGAATCGTATTTGAACATGAGGGATGTCGTTCGGGCTTCCGGCGAAAGGTGCGTGTTCTTTTACTAGCAAGTCAGTGCAAACCGTGTCTAGGATTAGGGCTACATTGTCTGCCACATGGGTGTGTAGACCACACGGACCCTCACACGTCCATGTACCACTGAAACCCTAGGATATTTCGAATATCACATGACCTACAACTTTTCACACAGCTTGCCACACTGCAGTATCTCCCCTACAGCTTAGTTTTTCCATTTCCACACAGCTATAGTCTGTTACACATCTTGGCTATACAACCGTGTAACCTCTCCACACAACCTATAACATCTCACACGACCATGTGTCCCCTGTTTATAGTTTTTCCCAAAAATTTGTGTTATTTGTAGTTTAGTCCTTGGATATTCCTGAAACTATTTTTGGCCTTTTATGTTTTTCAATTATGTCCCTGATAATATGAATAATGTTAAAATCTTTGATCTGAATGACTGATTTATTAATATTATATATATGTATGATATGTGAGTAATATATATATATGCCTATTGCATCTATATTTCTAATTGTACGTTCAACATGCCTTATGATACCGTTAAAGTGAATCTATGAAAAGAATATGTTTTGCTACTGTATTGATTAGTTAAAAGCATACATATTGCTGTCATATCGGTCTGTTATAAGCATATTATTCGCTATCGTTTGATCTATTAAAAGCATGCTATATTGTATTTCATGGGGCGAGATGCCTTAAAAGGAAGAAGTTCTGGCAGATTAATAATCTGCAACACTAGTGGTTCATCCACCCACATTCTAGCAGCTTTCATATTCAAATATGTTGCACATTCACAACCATCTGGCAGCGTATTAACCTGCAACTTTGTGTTTTATCCACAACCCGGTGTTTAGGGATGGACGAGTTCTGGGGAACTCCTACTATGGTGTGTAGCAGTGGGGTAGGATCTTTCTGTTAAACTGAAATTGTATTGCATTCATAAAGCATGTGCATACAATTCTGTGATTTCTGAGATGATATATGTACTTATACATTGTTAGCTGATCTGATATACTCATATTCTGAAACTGCGATTTTGAATTATTTTATGCGATGTGTTTTTGTATATTAATCGGTTGCACTGATTTTCTCATGATGGAACTCACACTAAGCTTCATAGCTCACCCCTTTTTCTTTCCATCTTTACAGATAACTCATTAGGTTAGGACGTGGATACGACATCTGGAGGGTCTTGGCTCGGCTTTATTTTTATTAAAATATTTTATACTTATTATTTGACATTTTTATTATTTAGAGACTATAATTACTTTAAATATCGATTTGTGGCTTAAGACTTAAGATTTGAGTCTAAAGAGCATGCAAGACACTTAATTTAATTTTAGGATGTAGAAATTTGGTTTTAATGAATTATGCATAAAACCCGAATTCTATTAAATTTAAAACTAAGTTGAATGTCATTTTCCACTACAATATTTTAGTTAAAGTTGTAGGTAATAAATAAATGGAAAGTTAACTAAGTTTTCTTAAAAGTAGGCACCATTACATATGAAAGTTAAACTAAATCATTTTTGATAACCTGTAAATTATTTTGAAAAATTGACTAAATTTTCTACTATAATAAACAAATGTTTAATATGATTGTTTATAAACTCCTACAATTTATTAGGCCATTTCAATGAATCTTTTAAATTTAGACGTAAATGTCTAAATTAGGTTAGAGAGATTACATACAAAATTACTTATCAAATGAGTCTTCTGGTAAAATTGAGTACTCAGCCAAGTTCATTTTAGTTAAATAATTTAGTTGATATTAAGCATGATCGATTCTAAATTTCAACTAACTAAAATGTTATTTCAAAGATCATTCCAAAACAAAATCTAGACAAACAACCTTTATTAACGTGGCTATCATTGTCATGAACAACATTTAATTGACATAATTTAGCACGTGAAGATTTGCAAATGTCATTATTCAAGAATTTTACTTTATCTTTAAATTATTTATAGTCATAAAATAAGGTTAGATAATGGTCCTACTTGCCAGAATTTTTTTAATATCAATCTAATCAATTTGATTTGATTAAGAATGTTGTTTAGACATAAAATCAAGGGATTTCTTTTAGATAAAAATCTAGTGGATTAATTGGTGAACAATTACACATTTTCCCAAAATTAATTATATAATAAGCTTACAATCCAAAAATTTAAATCAGTACTTTCTCTAATTGATATTATAAGTTGTTCAAGGAGATAAAAGCAAAGTTAATTTAAAGGGTTGATGGTAATTTTAAAATAGGGTAAATTAAATTAATTATCTCTAATTTTTTTAAAAATCTATATTTTGATCATTTAATTTTCAAAAGTTATATAATAGTCACTAATATTGTAAAATTGTTACATTTTGTCACTCTACTATTAACTTTTGTTAAAAAGCAAAGTTACACCTTAATTCAAAGGGTTAATAGCTAATTTAGTCCCGATCCATAGTTAAAAATCATTTTAATATTTTTAAAATTTTCTTAAAAATAATTTTTAAAAAATTATAAAAACCCTAAGTATAAATAGAAAATTCATATAAAAATCAATCTCATCAAAACAAAAAATTTTGCAGCTAATTTTTCCACATTCAATCTCATAAAAAATCAGTCTTTGAACTTTCACAAAAAAAATAAATACCCATTCACTTTGATCCTACTCGTTTTCTTCATTTCTTTTGTTATTTTACGCTCTCTTCATTTTCATCTTTTGTTGCCCTTTTTTCTTCTTTTTTCATGGAGATCGGCGTTGGCTCTGTTCTTTTTAGATCATTAGAAATACTGTGTGTATGTGTGTGTATTTTATTTATAGTTGAAAGTAAAATCTTGACTTGAAAATTGAGAGAAGAAATGGTGGGCTTGGAGAAGAAGGAAAAGAGCATGTTGTATTATAAATTTTAAATTTCCAAAATTCAAAAACTGAAAGTTACTCAAAAACCCAATCAATCTAGTAACTGGAGTTACAGAAAAGAAATGACGGGCTTAAAATAGTAGGGTACTTTCTACTATATATTAAAAGGAAAAAAATTCTCGATTTTCAAAAAATTGAAACTTACCAAAGAATCCAAACAATATAATAGAACATTTTGCTCTTCTTTCTTTCCCTATTCTTCCTTAAGTTTTCACCTTTTTATCATAATTATCAAGAAAATCTTGTAGATAGGCTGTTGATGGTAGAAGTTTTTACTATTCTCAAGAATGGAAGCACAGTTGAGCCTCAATTTTGCTTCCAGAAAACTTGAGCAACAACAATCGGTCTACTAGCGAAATCTGAATCTTGCATTTAGTTATATTTTGCCAGGGCTTTTAGGGCTTTGAGAAAAAAAATAAAATTTGTGAAGCAATTTCTAGGTAAAATAATATGAAGTTGTTGATATTTTCGAAACCATTTTTTGATAAAACGGGGTCTACTTGGGTTTTGAAAAATGAAAATGAATGTGGGAGTCGCCACCAATCTTTTTTGATGAGGTGTGATCGGGTCACCTCGTAAAACGGTTGTTTTTAATAAACGGTTTAGATTTATTAAAACAATGCTTTTGGTCTGTGAAATTCAAAAAAAAAACAGGTTCGGGAGTCGGTTACGTACGAGGAATGATTAGCACCCTCATAACTCAAATTGGTACCTAGTTGATTAATTAGTGTCTTAATGTCGAGAATCGAAAATTTTGAAGAGATTTAAAATACGATCCTTTGTAAAAAGTTATATAAAACAAGTTACCCATTAAGACTCTCTCATTTCGGAGAGAGAAAATGTCACACCCAATGAGTTAGGGCATGATATTTCACCTCTTCAAAAATGAGCTTGTCCAAAAGACTCGTGCAATAAAATTTAAAAAGATATTCAATTGTTTAAGTCAGATGAAGAAATCGCAGCCCAATACATTAGGGCACAATTTCTCAATATTCTAAACATTGAATATTGCATTTATTATTTTTTAGAAAAATCTTCATCTCGAGAAATCAACGTGTCACATCCAATGCGTTAGGACACAACGTATTGAATTCCCGATAATGAGCTTTTTATTTATGTTTTGATTAAAGAGCATTCTCGATTATTTAGAGTCAATGAAAGAGTTGGAACCCAATATGTTAGGGCTCAATCCTCTAGTATTGCCCTTATTTTTCAATCTCTTTATACGAATTTGGGTAAAAATTATACAATGGAGTAACAATTGTGATAATGTAAATATAAATAGCATGATCAAGAACAAAAAATAATAATAATGATAATAATGAAAAGATAAATAAAAAAACAAATCAATCATGTATACACAATATCAAGTAAATAAACAAATAAAATGAAGCATTTAAAGAATATAATAATGTGAATAAATAAATAAATAAATAAACATCAAGTAAAGCAATAATAATGACAAAGAAAATAGATAAAAATAAAAATATAAATATATATATATGTACATATATGAAAAATATATATGAATGTGAATTATAAAAATAAAATAAAAATATATAAATATACATATTTTAATATGTAATATATATATGTATATAAAATTATGAAACATAGAAAATATATAAAAGTATGTGTATATATATATTTATAAAATTAAAAATGTGTACGTATATGTATATATTATAAAACGTATGTATGTATACATGCATATATATAACAATATTTGAAATTCAAAAGGCATAAAAAGTAAATAATAATGATACAAGATTAATGATGTCACATAATAGTATTAATAATATTAAAATAATTAATTTAATAATAAAAAAACTAAAATAACAAATAGAGGATTAAATAGCATCAATAATCAAAGACCAATGAATTTAAAACAAAGAGTATAAAATAAAAAAATATAAGGCAAAATAAAATGTAAACAAATTTGAAAATAATGAATTTGAAAATGAATAATAAGGGAAAAAGAGATTTGAAATCAACAATATACAAATCAATAAATAAATTATACACAGATCAACAAAATAAGAACAAACCATAGAAAATAAGAACGTAAGAGAGAGAGAGAAATTTGAGTGAATACTCTTAAGTATTATTATTACTCCCAACTCCAGCGTTTTACAATGAAGGGAGAGGCCTCTATTTATAGTTGAGCCTCCCCAAATCCAACGGTATAGATCAATTACATCAACGGCTAAGATTAAAGGGTATCTACAAATTAAATCTCTAAGATTACAAAATCATATCTTCTAAGATTGCATATCATATCTAAGATTGCATATATCATATCTAAGATTGCATATCCTTGAAAATTATGTTTCCATAAGATTGTAGATGAACCTTCCACCTTTTCAAGTAATTGGCCATTCCGATCGGGCCAAATGATATAATTTTTTACTAGACTTGGACTTTGTTTTATTATTTTGGGTTTATTATTTTTTTGTGAGCCCGGGCTAAATTGGCCTATTACAGATATGATTGAAGGTGTTCATCAACTGTGAAAAACAAATGGAATAAACTCCTAAATTGGATAGAAAACAAGCTCCTTAAATGCAGAATTGACCCGAATTGACTACTACATTTGACGGCAAGTCAAATACCCCTACACTTAAGTCTTTTCTTGTCCTCAAGCAAACTACCCAAAATGAAATAAAACTAAAACTGAAAAAAAAGAAATAAACATGCAAAAAAAATATTTGAGTCGACTTGATACACAAGATTGGTTCGGAGCATTGACACTAGGAAGATTTTCTTAAATATATAACTCTAGCTAGAAATTTAAACAATCCAAATTATTTACACCCAAACATATTAGTTCAATCAATTACAAAGTAAACAAGTCAAATAAAATTAAATATATGGTTCCATCAAAATGTATATATGAATATAGTATTTATTTTTGTAGAGTATAGTTAGTTCGACTATTTTTTTCTACTCGATTTATTTTTGTCCATGCTTTGAATTCTAATTTAGTAATATTTCCCCGATAAGCCCTTATGATTTTTTTATTTATATTTGTGTCAATACAATCGAGATTTTTCTTGAGCACTTTTTATAACGGTTATATTAGTCATACTGCACCATGTCAGACAATTATAGTCGTCTTCTTCAAGTAGCTTATTCCAGTCCACTGCCTCTTCAGAGGTGTAGGAATTGATGCTTCGATCCACTCCACTGCAACGTCAGGGAGATAGGATTTGTACCTTGTAGCTTCTCAAAACAACAAAATTTGCTATCTTTAGTCTGCTCCATTACAACTTCAAGAAGATAAGACTTTTAGCTTCAACTTGTTCCGCTGGAACTTTAAAAATAATTCTGATGCGATCTGCTCTACTGCAACTTCAGAGATATGAGATCCATCATTCTGATCCACTCCATTGCAACTTCAGGGAGACAGGATTGGTTTCTTCAATCTGTTCCACTGCAACCTCAGGGGGATAAGATTGGTTTATTCAATCTGCTACACTGCAACCTTGGAGAGATGAAACTGGATGCGATCTGCTCTACTGCAACTTCAGAGAGATAAGATTTATGGTTTTAACCCGCTCCACTGCAATTTCAGGGAGATAGGATTGGTTACTTCTGTCTTCGATCTACTTCGCTGCAAATACAGGAAGATAAGATCTGCTGTTTTCGATCTACTTCGCTACCAATATAGGAAGACAAGATCCGTTATCTTCGATCTACTTTGCTACCAATATAGGAAGCCCAGATCTGCTATCTTTGATCTACTTCGCTGCCAATACGGGAAGACAATATCTGTTATCTTTGATCTACTTCGCTACCAGTATAGGAAGACAACATCTGCTATCTTTGATCTACTTCACTGCCAATACAGGAAGACAAGATCTGTTAGCTTCGATCTACTTCGCTACCAATATAGGAAGACAAGATCTGCTATCTTTGATCTACTTCGCTGCCAGTACAAGAAGACAAGATCTGTTATCTTTGATCTACTTCACTGCCAATACAGGAAGACCAGATCTGTTATCTTCGATCTACTTCGCTACCAATATAGGAAGATAATATCTGCTATATTTGATCTACTTCGCTGCCAATAAAGGAAGACAAGATCTGTTATCTTCGATCTACTTCGCTACCAATATAGGAAGACAAGATCTGTTATCTTTGATCTACTTCACTTCAGGTACAGAAAGAGAAGATCTGTTATCTTTGATCTACTTCACTGCCAATACATGAAGACAAGATCTATTATCTTCGATCTACTTCGCAACCAATATAGAAAGACAAGATATGTTATCTTCGATCTACTTCGCTACCAATATAGGAAGACAAGATCTGCTATCTTTGATCTACTTCGTTGCCAATATAGGAAGACAAGATCTGTTATCTTTGATCTACTTCGCTACCAATATAGGAAGACAAGATCTGTTATCTTTGATTTACTTCACTGTCAATACATGAAGACAAAATCTGTTATCTTCGATCTACTTCGCTACCAATATAGGAAGATAAGGTCTGTTATCTTCGATCTATTTCGCTACCAATATAGGAAGACAAGATCTGCTATCTTTGATCTAGTTTGCTGCCAATACAAGAAGACAAGATCTGTTATCTTTGATCTACTTCGCTACCAATATCAGAAGACAAGATTTGTTGTTTTCGATCTACTTCGCTATCAATACATGAATACAATATCTGCTATTTTTGATCTGCTTCGCTACCAATACAGGAAGACAAGATCTGCTGTTTTTGATCTACTTCGCTGTCAATACAGGAAGACAAGCCTGCTGTTTTCACTGATCTGTTCTTTGGGGAACATGACCTGTATAATCCATGTTATGAACCTAATTATGCCTAGTGATTAGGATGACATGATCAGAATGAATCAAATGCTCCTAACTAGACGTGTATGAATGACATTTGAATGAATGCATAATATCATTTTTCAAGAATGATCCTTCTTTATCGCTTAGGTTATCATTACTCAAAGTTTATTAAAGTTTTATCATTGACGTGTTACAACGCCCTCTTGCTCGGTTAGCATTTCCAAAGAAACACTTAGTCAGATTGCCCAACTATAACCTTCAAAGTTTAATCCACTGGGACACAAAATTTGTACCATCTTTCTCCCGCTATAACCCAAGGGTATAAAAATCTGGCCTTTCCTTAATCTTATCCTATCACAATTCAAGGATATAGAATGTGAAACTTTTGGTCCTTTAAACCATTCCCAGGGTGTCATACCAAATGCCTATGCACAAATGAAGGATTCTCTTCTCCAAGGAAACCCCTTCTTATTACTTGGTGATTTAAGCTTTGTCACCCACCTGACATCTTGTCATTTTGTTCGATCAATGTTTTTGACAACAAAATTCAAAGAGATAGTGTTCATTTAGACTCTTCCTTCTCAGATTTCCAACCTTTAAACTTGGTGCGTTCTAAACAATAGTCCTGTTTCAGGTTTCTATATTATTTAGAAACTTCTAGAGTAATATGTAAAACTTCCCTTGTGAAAGTTTTATTAGTCCATTAATCGTTATTCTAATGCAACATGCTTGCAAAAATAATAAAACGATGGATAAAATAGAAGTGATTTGAGAGCAAAGCTTACAATGAATAAATTATCAAGAATATTGAGAGTAAAAGAGGTATTGACTTGTATCTTGAAAAAGAATGAAGTATTCCAAGAATAAGTAAATATAAATAGTATAATGACTAAGTGCCCCAGATATCGCAGCTTGAACTTCTCTGTACAAACTTCCTGAAGACCATTCTGAGTTTGACATGTGTTTAGGAGATCTACAGTACTCTGTCGATGCCCTAAGATGTCGCCTACCCTTTCCTGCTAATTCAGGTATAATAAGATCACCACATGCCTCATTTTGATCAACATTTGAGTAACTCTGATCACCTCATGGCCTATTCTGGTCAAAATTTGAGCTGCCCTTTTCGGGTTTTCAACTCAAATCCCCTTTGGTCTAAGGCGCCCTTTGCGGGTTTTCGCATTGGCCTCTCCTATTTTCTTTCTTTTTTTTTTGATTTTTTTGATTTTTTTGATTTTTTAAGGTGCCCTTTTGTTGATTTTCACCTTGGTGTCTCCCTTTTCAGGTAAAATACTTCTTGACTGAATCTGAATCCGCCAAATTGGGCAAGTCTTTGGCATCCATCTCAGTCAATATCAATGCTCCTCCAGAACAAGCCTTCTCTATAATGAGCCAGGTGTTGCCCCGGCAAAGGTTCTAGCCGACTTTGATGAGCGTAGATGGTAACTTCTTTATGCCAATCTTTACAAGTCTCGGTCACGATCCTTGTTTTATTTTCCTTTTTTTGGCTGCCTATGACGTCTGATCTTTGAATAGACTACAAACTTTTGACATTGTCCTTTTTGTATTCTTCATCGGCATCAGATCTCTTTTTTTTTAAAAAAATTAGAATTTAATGAATTCGACCTTGTAACATTGGCATATGAAGCTATTTTCACCCTCTTAGTAAAATAATTGAAGACCACAAAAATGAATCGATCTTGACTAAAAACTTTTGACGAGATTAGCCCCATCACATCCATGCCCCACATATGGAAAATTTGTGAAGAAATGGAAGAGGCACATAAGTTTTATCTTCCTCAAATTGGTATTTATGGTATAACTGATGTAATCTCCTTACATGGTGGACCAGCAGTACTGAAACCTTGTGATTAACTCGGCTATTGTAAAACCATTATTATGTGTCCTTTTGATACACTTATGGACCTTTTAACCTTAACAACATCCATAGTTCGTAGTAAGCCAGACATATCTTGATATGATCGTGCGAAAATATCTTTGAATTCTTGAAGAAACTTAATAAGGTCTTGTTTTGCTTGTTCGGTTATGCATGTTCCCTTAAGGTCACAATCTTCATTGTCTCCTCAGGAGGTAAAATTTCCTTCCTGCTCTACCATCCTCAAGAAGTCCAGAGATAGGCTACAATCTATGTCATTTTCAAAGTCATGAAATCCTTTTAAACACATGCCTCGCTCAAAAGAAAATTATGAGTCTGTAGCAGCGTCACTCATGTCATTGATATCTGGGGACCTATAGTAAGTACCAAAGAAATAAAAGAATTTATGGATTTATGAATAATTATTTGTACAATGTGATTATGGATGAATAAAGGAATAATGTGGAAGAAAATCCAAAAGAATGAAAGAATAATTATTCGAAAAGAATGAAAGAATATTGACTTAAAAATGAATGCAAAGATGTATTTTATTAGAATAACGACGTTCAGACATGAGCCTATTTCATAAAGGAATTCTTATTGCCTCTAAGCTAAAAGCAACAAGTGTGTTCTGAACATAACTCTAAGTAAGCTCTAGATGCTACGGAGATTTCTTCTACAATCTGATTATTTAGAACACTCTCAAGTTTATAATGGTGGATATTTAACAAGGTCCCTTTTCAAGTATGTCTTCATATATGGCATTGATGTGAACATTTTGTTAGAGTATGCCTAAAGATCAATCATAAGATGGTTGTAATAACATAATTTATTTATCATGTTTATTAATATAAGGCGTTACCATTATTATTTCAGTTTCTTTTCTATGTGTATAAATAAACTATTTTATAATAATGTCCTAAGAATAATATGATTATTCTTAAAAGTTCCTTAGTCAAGTATTATTGTTGGATAGGACAACGATAATGCATTAAGACTAACATGTAGTTGGTTGATGATAAAGAGTTGTCATTGATATGGAATGTCAGAATCGATGCATGAATATGTATGTTAGAGAACAATATATTGGAGTGACCCGTTATGAGTATGTTTCTTGGATTATTATGTAATTGTCACAACATTACTCATAGTGATTAATATGTATATGATCCTCAGACTTGAGATCATCATAATCCCAACATCGTGAGTTATAAATTTTGATACAGTCAAACGTACACCGTAACTGGTTGTTCTATAAAGGCTGATGTTGGATATACCATGATCTATGTAGAGGGATATGGTTGATCGAGATAGGATAAGCCCCTCCTACATAATGGGAGTAATATCTTAGGCCACTTGATTGAGTGAGATTATAAATGCATGGCCATGCTCAAATAAGTTGATATAAGATGTCATACTTATTTGTATATCGTAGTCTGCTTAAGATATCAAGGAACATGGAATGGACTATGCAAGTGTGACTATTCCATGACTTGTGTCCAATCCAGAGATAAATGACTTAAGGATTATTGCATAAAAGGTTAATCATAAAAGGTTATATCGAATTATGATTTCTTGTGACTTAGGTAGCAATGATGCATTGCTAGATGCCACTCATTGTTTGTAACATTGGAAACGTTCTAGTATTACTGCTAACATTACAAAGAACCTCTGTGGTCACACCCTATAGTTGAAATGAACGGAATAAAACATAGTTGGTATTGTGTTTGGTTGTCGCTGAATTAAATTAATTATAGAATTAATTTAATTGGGTAATCAAATATCGAACACATTATGTAAAAGGTTGTTGTATGCATTATGAGAACATGAATTTAGTTAGTATATAAATTCAAATAAATATATGGTTTACCGAAATTATATTATAATTAATGTAATTATAATTTTCGGTTTAAAATATTATTATATTTATTTTAATTTCTAGAAACCTTAAAAAAAGATATATAAGAATTCTGTTTTTTTTCTTGGGTCTAGCAACCTTCAAAGAAAATTCTTTTCAAAACTGTTTTGGGGATTCCTTCCATTCAAAATCAAATGGGTGGATTAGGTGGAGGCTGGGGTCACGATAGATTGCGGCTCTGTTCGATAGCAGATCAGACTACTCGTTGTTGAGGTGTTGCTACCTACTCAGAATAAACATTCGGTAATTTCGTAACCTTTATCACCCCGATTCGTTCCTCACACATGGATCCGTGGTTAGGGTCGCCGAATTTTTATTTTTCCGCTATGCCATAGGGGTACCTGCGATCCAACACGTTTCCCACCACTTCTTCATATTTTGCATTCACTCCATGATCAATCATGATTGGGTAGTGGGTTTTCTACATTAGATGAGTCATCTATATTGACAACATCCATGTTGATGAGTCTTTCAACTAGCTTTTTGAATGTAGTGCAATTCTCTATTGAATGCCCTGTAATTCTCGCATGGTAGTCACATTGTGTGTTCGCATCATACCATTTGGGATATGGAGGTTGTAGAGGCTTCACATGAAAAAGGGAAACAACATGTGTATCAAACAAATTTTGATACAGTTTTTTATACGGTATTGGGATTGGTGTAAATTGGAACTTCTTCACATCTGATTCTTGTCTTGATGAACCTTGCTAATTAGCAACCACCTTTCTTTGCTGATTCACCGTAATCGATTTGATGTACGTATTCATGCTATTCACCTCATTTTCTTTTTCTTTTGAGGCTTGCCTTTTGTCATTTCCTCCAACATTAATCTTTCCACTCCTTATGACGCTTTCAATAATTTCACCATTCATGTCTATGTAAGAAAAGCTTTTTGTGGCACTTCCTAACACATGTGTGATGAACGGGGCTTTTAATTTGTTTATAAAGAGCATTGTCATTTCCCTTTCCAAGAGTGGTGGCTAAACTTGGACGGTGACCTCCCTCCACCTCTGTGCGTACTGCCTAAAACTTTCATTCGACTTCTTTTCCATGTTCTGCAAGGTGATTCTATCAGGAACCATTTTTGCTACATGACTGTACTGCTTCATAAAAGCCTCTGTCAAATCTCTCCAGGAACTAATCCTGGTACGGCTCAATTGATTGTACCATTTAGACGCTGCCCCCGTGAGACTATCCTGAGAGTAGTGTATCAATAACTGGTCATTATTGACATACCCATTCATTCGCCTACAAAACATGGTAATGTGGGCCTCAGGGCAAGTGGTCCTATTATACTTCTCAAATTCCGACATTTTAAACCTGTGAGGAAGCACCAAATTTGGGACCAAACTCAGATCCTTGGCATCAACCTCGCGATAGCTCCTGATGCTTTCCATAACCTTGAATTTCTCTTCAATCCACCTCCACCTTTCCTCTAATTACTTTGGCAATTCTTCTTTCACTTTTTTTTTCAACCGCCTCATCGAAGTTGGGGATAACAGGATTGACAGGATTAATCTCAGGGCTAGAGCCTGATCGAGCTTGGTAATTCATTAACTTTGAAGCATCGGCTTGAAACTGCTGAGGCCTAATGGTGACAGAGGATTTGTGTAGATATACCTTAACTTTGGTGTGCACATGCGGAGGAGTAAAGCCTGGGGGATAAAGAGGTCCCTCACTGTCTCTTTCTTCAACATTGAAGGTAGAGGCTTTTCCTTTATCGCTTCCCCCGGTCAACAACTGAGTTAACTGAGTCATCATATTCCCTTGAGATTCCATCATTTTGTCCATCATATTCTGCTGAATCTTCTTGAGCTGCTCTTTCATTTGCTGCTGAAGCTGATCTTGCATTTCTTTTTGGAACTGTTCTAGCCTTTCTAATCTTTGATCCATGTCCTTAGTTTTTGCTCGAGTGCCGTAACGGTGTTTGGTAAGTTGGTTGGTTTCCAGGTTAACTGAGCAAATGATTTTAATTGATTAGGATCTTTTAATAGTCTTTAATGCATATGATAAAATGTAGTGCAAATGCATGAAATGAATGCAAAAAAGAGACGTTGATTCTGGTTCAATTCTGTACTAGAACAACTTTACTAGAAAATAGATCTCTTTACATAAAGTGGATACATATACGACTTTACTTTCGATCATCCGGATATTAAGATGTATCACGTGAATTTTCCAATAGACATCTACTAGCTCTTCCAGGTCGCAACTCCTTGCTCACTCATACTCATGAGCTTCTTTAAAAAGGTTGGGATGTTTGACGACTCTTGAATAATCTTTGCTAACTTGAACTCAGCAAGGTCGTATACTCCTCTTGTTATACTCCTTGCATCATGTTTTCTTAGACTATATTCGGACAACCGTATTGACTTCCGCTTTATCAAGAAATTCGTTTTCCATGACAAGCTTTCTATTTAGCAACCAAACGTGAATCAACACCTCTTTTCTATGATGCAATGCCATGCAGTCAAAATGTCATGCAGCCAAAAAAAAAACACAACAAGTTAGTATCAGGTATAAACGTAGAATCCAATACAATCAAGAAATAATAAAACACCTATTCAGGTATCTACTAGGGTTCAGTGTAGTTCTACCTAGGGTAGGCTCCTAAGGCTCATTATATGCGGTTCGGTTCTAAAGTAAAGATACTTGAACCAGCATATTCCTCGATCCTCACCCATTATAGGCTCATACGGACTGAGTTCAATTCAGGGGAATACATTTCCCTATGGTCATGCGGAGATGAAAATCTCACGAAGACATAGGTACGGATGTATCTCGAAAGTGATCCACTATCCCATGCGGAGGTGAAAACCTCACGAAGGCGTAGTTTCTAACTTCCACTTAAAAGGGTATGACCAAGTGGTCATGCAATGCGCAGAAATATATCCAAACTTAAACTAACACAGCGATTATAAATCACAATGATAAAAATTGTAATAAAGACGAATGAAAATGCAACGAAAGGATCATATATTTAAACCAAGTTTTTGATTTTTTTACAAAAAGACAAAAAGTAATCAACTTGTGGCTTGAATCTCGTGTTTGTCCCCAGTGGAGTTGCCAAGATGTCGAAACCATTTTTTGATAAAACGGGGTCGACTTGGGTTTTGAAAAATGAAAATGAATGTGGGAGTCGCCACCAATCTTTTTTGATGAGGTGTGATCGGGTCACCTCGTAAAACGGTTGTTTTTAATAAACGGTTTATATTTATTAAAACAATGCTTTTGTTCTGCAAAATTCAAAAAAAAAAGGTTCGGGAGTCAGTTGCGTACGAGGAAGGATTAGCACACTCGTAACGCCCAAAAATTGGTACCTAGTTGATTAATTAGTGTCTTAATGTCGAGAATCGAAAATTTTGAAGAGATTTAAAATACGATCCTTTGTAAAAAGTTATATAAAACAAGTTACCCATTAAGACTCTCTCATTTCGAAGAGAGAAAATGTCACACCCAATGAGTTAGGGCATGATATTTCACCTCATCAAAAATGAGCTTGTCCAAAAGACTCGTGCAATAAAATTTAAAAGGATATTCAATTGTTTAAGTCAGATGAAGAAATCGCAGCCCAATACATTAGGGCACAATTTCTCAATATTCTAAACATTGAATATTGCCTTTATTATTTTTTAGAAAAATCTTCATCTCGAGAAATCAACGAGTCACATCCAATGCGTTAGGACGCAACGTATTGAATTCCTGATAATGAGCTTTTTATTTATGTTTTGATTAAAGAGCATTCTCGATTATTTAGATTCAATTGGAACCCAATACGTTAGGACTCAATCGTCTCGAAGATTCCAAATACCTAGTATTGCCCTTATTTTTCAAAATTTTCTCTTTATACGAATTTGGGTAAAAATTATATAATGGAGTAACAATTGCGATAATGTAAATATAAATAGCATGATCAAGAACAAAATAATAATAATAATAATAATAATGAAAAGATAAATAAAAAAACAAATCAATCATGTATACACAATATCAAGTAAATAAACAAATAAAACCGAAGCATTTAAAGAATATAATAATGATAATAATGATCATGTGAATAAATAAATAAATAAACATCAAGTAAAGCAATAATAATGACAAAGTAAATAGATAAAATTATAAAATATAAAATATATATATGTACATATAAGAAAAATATATATGTATGTGAATTATAAAATATATATATAAATATACATATTTTAATATCTAATATATATATATATAAGTATGTATATAAAATTATGAAACATAGAAAATATATAAAAGTATGTGTATATATATATTTATAAAATTAAAAATGTGTACATATATGTATATATTATAAAACGTATGTATGTATACATGCATATATATAACAATATTTGAAATTTAAAGGCATAAAAAGTAAATAATAATGATACAAGATTAATGATGTCACATAATAGTATTAATAATATTAAAATAATTAATTTAATAATAAAAAACTAAAATAACAAATAGAGGATTAAATAGCATCAATAATCAAAGACCAATGAATTTAAAACAAAGAGTATAAAATAAAAAAATATAAGGAAAAATAAAATGTAAACAAATTTAAAAATAATGAATTTGAAAATGAATAATAAAGGAAAAAGAGATTTGAAATCAACAATATACAAATCAAGAAATAAATTATACACAGATCAACAAAATAAGAACAAACCACAGAAAATAAGAACGTAAGAGAGATAGAGAGATTTGAGTGAATACTCTTAAGAATTATTATTACTCCCAACTCCAGTGTTTTACAATAAAGGGAGAGGCCTCTATTTCTAGTTGAGCCTCCCCAAATCCAACGGTACAGATCAATTACATCAACGGCTAAGATTAAAGGGTATCTACAAATTAAATCTCTAAGATTACAAAATCATATCTTCTAAGATTGCATTCATATCTAAGATTGCATATATCATATCTAAGATTGCATATCTTTGAAAATTATGTTTCCATAAGCTTGTAGATGAACCTTCAACCTTTTCAAGTAATTGGCCATTCCGATCGGGCCAAATGATATAATTTTTTACTAGACTTGGACTTTGTTTTATTATTTTGGGTTTATTATTTTTTTGTGAGCCCGGGCTAAATTGGCCTATTACAGATATGATTGAAGGTGTTCATCAACTGTGAAAAACAAATGGAATAAAATCCTAAATTGGATAGAAACAAGCTCCTTAAATACAGAATTGACCCGAATTGACTACTACATTTGACGGCAAGTCAAATACCCCTACACTTAAGTCTTTTCTTGTCCTCAAGCAAACTACCCAAAATGAAATAAAAACTAAAACTGAAAAAAAAAGAAATAAACATGCAAAAAAAAAGTATTTGAGTCGGCTTGATACACAAGATTGGTTCGGAGCATTGACACTAGGAAGATTTTCTTAAATATATAACTCTAGCTAGAAATTTAAACAATCCAAATTATTTACACCTAAACATATTAGTTCAATCAATTACAAAGTAAACAAGTCAAAGAAAATTAAATATATGGTTCCATCAAAATGTATATATGAATATAGTATTTATTTTTGTAGAGTATAGTTAGTTCGACTATTTTTTCTACTCGATTTATTTTTGTCCATGCTTTGAATTCTAATTTAGTAATATTTCCCCGATAAGCCCTTATGATTTTTTTTATTTATATTTGTGTCAATACAATCGAGATTTTTCTTGAGCACTTTTTATAACGGTTATACTAGTCATACTGCACCATGTCAGACGATTATGTTTCCATAAGCTTGTAGATGGACCTTCAACCTTTTCAAGTAATGGGCCATTCCGATCGGGCCAAATGATATAATTTTGTACTGGACTTGGACTTTGTTTTATTATTTTGGGTTTATTATTTTTTTGTGAGCCCGGGCTAAATTGGCCTATTACAAATATGATTGAAGGTGTTTGTAAAACCCAAATTTTGCCCGGCCCGAGCCCAACTATTAAAACCTAGATATGAAAAAATATCACATAAATAAATGTCCAATTAGTACAGTCCAGACTACAAAATTTGGCCCAAAATTTGGCTGAAACCCAATTACAAATAGAAATAAAATACCCTAACCCGAAATACTAACTAAACCTAACCCGAATTACCCATTAAACCCTAGCCCAATCACCATGCAGCCCAAAACAAAAATCAGAAGCAGGGAGCCCTAAAAGCTCCCAGCGCCGTTTCCCCACAAGCGCGCCTCCAACCTTTCCACGTAACCCCAGTGTCGCAGCAGCTCTTCTCACCCACACATGCAGTGCCTTTGCACTCATACGAGCCTCCGTGACACGCTCTCGTCTCCGTCATTTGACCGTACACCCGCAACAAACACACCGCAACAAAGAATAATAGATAAAACACAATGAAAAGAGAAAATTTTAGGATTTTTCTGTATTTTTCTTTTTTATTGTTATTATTTTATTCTCGCTATAAAAAGCCAATACAAACACCGTAAAAGGGCCTTTTTAACAGAGATATTGAATAGAAACGAAAAAATTAAGGCAAAAGTTTTCTTGAAGGTGACCTTCTCTTTTTTGCTTTCTTTTTATTTTCTTTGATTCTTTGTTTTCTTCCTTTACAAAATGTAAATAAAAGAGGAAGAGAAGAAGTGTCCAGAGTAGACGCCTGTTGAACTCGGTTTGCTCACCTAAATCGAGTCGATCGGGTTCATGATGAACGACGCAGAGGAAAAACTTACCTTCGTGGGTGTGCCGATGAAGCCTTCTTCTCCTCTGCAAAATCGAGTCGAATGGGCAGAGGCTCGGATTTGAAATGGCGAGAAAGGGGAAAACGAGAGGCGTTCACCTCTCTCTGCAGTCTTAAATGAAACATTTAGGTTTTGTTTTTAGGCTTAATTTAGCCTTTATTTGTGAAGGAACGACATCGTTTGATGCCGAAGCAATGGTTTCAAAATGACACCGTTTAAAGGCCTACGACCCTCGCGGTGACCCAACCTGAGGGAAGGATCCGCGCGTTTACACCTTATGGTCTATTTGCACTATGAGCCCTTCTTCATTTGGGAGTTGTTCGATTCAGGTTTCTTCCTTTTTTTTTTAATTTGTATCGTGCATTTAGCTGTGATTTCATCTGAGTCCTTAGTCAAATGACGTCGTTTTCACTGTAGGATTTGAATGCCCAGATCCATGCGTTTAATTGCTGCTTTAGTCCCTTGGTTTTGAATCGATTGCAAATTTAAACCTTCAAATATCTACATTTTAATTTAAATCTTTTTTGTTATGTTTACTATTATTTTTAGTATTCTGTTTAATTTTATAATTTTTTTAGTATTTACTAGTATTCTTATGTTTTTATATTAGTTATATCTGTTATTTATCTCTTTTCATATTTATTATTATTATATTACATGATTTCAAAACTTTTGTAGATAATACTCAATTTTGTTTATGTATTTCTATTTGTATATTAAATTTATTGCTTTAGTATTTTAAATTTACTATCATACATTTGTTTTTTTATTTGTTATATATTATTGCTAAAAGTTGTTTTATTACGATACATTAATTTTTATGTATTCGCATCTTGTATCATATTATTTTTATAATAATTTATTTTGTATAATCTATCAATGATTTTAAATTATACTCTTTTGTACCAATTTCTATATATTCTACTTATTCAAAATATTCCAATGTTCCATTCATTCCAATGTATATTATTACATATTATTATTTACGATATGTTTATGAAATGTTTATTCTAAATCCATGCTTATACATCTTTTAATCTTCATTTCAAATTTCATTCAAATAAATTTACTTTATTTAACATTATTCTTAATTTTATTTTAAATCCATTTCCAAGCGCATATATATTGCTATTTCTTTAAAACAAAAAGAAACCATTGTAGAGATAATATTTTAGGTCTTTATTTTTTTTACCTTAATGTGTCTTTTGAAATTGATTACTAATTCATTTAACTTTCAATTATTTATATTGGTATTTGTATAATGTGATTAAAATTATTGTTGCTATTTATCTTCTATGTATTGCTATTCAATCATGTTTCCATTTGTAAGATTGCATTTTTAAAGCACAACAATCATTCTATTGCATAATTTCCAAAGGCTTGGTGTTCATAGTTATCGAGAGAATTGTGCCCTAACTTCATCGGGCCTAAATTCTTTTCGATTTAATTTAGATAGCCAAATGTTTATTTTATTAAAACCATACAATTTTAAAATAATTTTAAAATAAAGCTCTTGAGACTTCAAAATGTTGGATCTAACTTCTGGATATGACATTTTGTTATCTTGATTTTGAAATAAATGCAATATTTGGTGTTTAGAAATTTCAAGAAATTGAACCCTAACATACTAGATTCTAATTTCTCGCTTGACCTAAATGACCAAATAACCTTCTCAAAATACATGAATTTTAAAATTCAAAAAATAAAAGACATACTTAATTTTGACGATTAAATTGTTGCTCCCTAACTCATTGAGTGTGGTAATTTATTTCTTCAAAATGAGTGTGTCTTGTTGTTCAATTTGGTTTATTCAAATTTAAACTTCAAAGGGTTGCATTTAAAATCTTTTCAAAATTTTGACAATAAGGCCTTAATTAATCAATTCGGTACCAATTTTGGGCGTTACGAGGGTGCTAACCCTTCTTCGTATGTAATCACTCCGAACCTGTTTTCTCAAATTTCATAGACCAAAATCGTTTTTAAGGTGAGCCACTCACACCTCAATAAAGGATCGGTGGCGACTCCTATTTTCGTTTTTAAGTCGACTACTAAACCTTTTTGTTTTTCAAAAAAGGTGGTTTCGACGTTGTTCATCAACTGTGAAAAACAAATGGAATAAAATCCTAAATTGGATAGAAAACAAGCTCCTTAAATGCAGAATTGACCCGAATTGACTACAACGTTTGACGGCAAGTCAAATACCCCTACACTTAAGTCTTTTCTTGTCTCAAGCAAACTACCCAAAATGAAATAAAAACTAAGACTAAAAAAAGAAGAAGAAATAAACATGCACAAAAAATAAGTACTTGAGTCGGCTTGATACACAAGATTGGTTCGGAGCATTGACACTAGGAAGATTTTCTTAAATATATAACTCTAGCTAGAAATTTAAACAATCCAAATTATTTACACCTAAACATATTAGTTCAATCAATTACAAAGTAAACAAGTCAAAGAAAATTAAATATATGGTTCCATCAAAATGTATATATGAATATAGTATTTATTTTTGTAGAGTATAGTTAGTTCGACTATTTTTTCTACTCGATTTATTTTTGTCCATGCTTTGAATTCTAATTTAGTAATATTTCCCCGATAAGCCCTTATGATTTTTTTTATTTATATTTGTGTCAATACAATCGAGATTTTTCTTGAGCACTTTTTATAACGGTTATACTAGTCATACTGCACCATGTCAGACGATTATGTTTCCATAAGCTTGTAGATGGACCTTCAACCTTTTCAAGTAATGGGCCATTCGATCGGGCCAAATGATATAATTTTGTATGGACTTGGACTTTGTTTTATTATTTTGGGTTTATTATTTTTTGTGAGCCGGGCTAAATTGGCCTATTACAAATATGATTGAAGGTGTTTGTAAAACCCAAATTTTGCCCTACCGAGCCCAACTATTAAAACCTAGATATGAAAAATATCACATAAATAAATGTCCAATTAGTACAGTCCAGACTACAAAATTTGGCCCAAAATTTGGCTGAAACCCAATTACAAATAGAAATAAAATACCCTAACCCGAAATACTAACTAAACCTAACCCGAATTACCCATTAAACCCTAGCCCAATCACCATGCAGCCCAAAACAAAAATCAGAAGCAGGGAGCCCTAAAAGCTCCCAGCGCCGTTTCCCCACAAGCGCGCCTCCAACCTTTCCACGTAACCCCAGCGTCGCAGCAGCTCTTCTCACCCACACATGCCAGGCCTTTGCACTCATACGAGCCTCCGTACACGCGCGCTCTCGTCTCCGTACGACCGTACACCTGCAACAAACACACCGCAACAAAGAATAATAGATAAAACACAGCAGAAAAGAGAAAATTTTAGGGATTTTTCTGTATTTTTCTTTTTTTATTGTTATTATTTTATTCCTGGCTATAAAAAGCCAATACAAACACTGTAAAAGGGGCCTTTTTTTAACAGAGATATTGAATAGAAACGAAAAAAATTAAGGCAAAAAGTTTTCTTCGAAAGGTGACCTTCTCTGTTTTTGCTTTCTTTTTTATTTTCTTTGATTCTTTGTTTTCTTCCTTTACAAAACAGAAATAAAAAGAGGAAGAGAAGAAGTGTCCAGAGTAGACGCCGTCGGAACCTGGTTTGCTCCGCCTAAATCGGAGTCAGATCGGGTTCATGACAGAACGACGCAGAGGAAAAAACTTACCTTCGTGGGTGTGCCGATGAAGCCTTCTTCTCCTCTGCGCAAATCGGAGTCGAATGGGCAGAGGCCTGGGATTTGAAATGGCAGAGAAAGGGGGAAAACGGAGGCGGCGTTCACCTCTCTTCTGCAGTCTTAAATGAAACATTTAGGTTTTGTTTTTTTAGGCTTAATTTAGCCTTTATTTGCTGAAGGGAACGACATCGTTTGATGCCGAAGCAATGGTTTCAAAATGACACCGTTTAAAGGCCTACGACCCGCGCGGTGACCCAACCTGAGGGAAGGATCCGCGCGTTTACACCTTATGGTCTATTTGCACTATGAGCCCTTCTTCATTTGGGAGTTGTTCGATTCAGGTTTCTTCCTTTTTTTTTTAATTTGTATCGTGCATTTAGCTGTGATTTCATCTGAGTCCTTAGTCAAATGACGTCGTTTTCACTGTAGGATTTGAATGCCCAGATCCATGCGTTTAATTGCTGCTTTAGTCCCTTGGTTTTGAATCGATTGCAAATTTAAACCTTCAAATATCTACATTTTAATTTAAATCTTTTTTGTTATGTTTACTATTATTTTAGTATTCATTTAATTTTATAATTTTTTAGTATTTACTAGTATTCTTATGTTTTTATATTAGTTATATCATTATTTATCTCTTTTCATATTTATTATTATTATATTACATGATTTCAAAACTTTTGTAGATAATACTCAATTTTGTTTATGTATTTCTATTTGTATATTAAATTTATTGCTTTAGTATTTTAAATTTACTATCATACATTTGTTTTTTTTTGTTATATATTATTGCTAAAAGTTGTTTTATTACGATACATTAATTTTTTATGTATTCGTATCTGTATCATATTATTTTTATAATAATTTATTTTGTATAATCTATCAATGATTTTAAATTATACTCTTTTGTACCAATTTCTATATATTCTACTTATTCAAAATATTCCAATGTTCCATTCATTCCAATGTATATTATTACATATTATTATTTACGATATGTTTATGAAATGTTTATTCTAAATCCATGCTTATACATCTTTTAATCTTCATTTCAAATTTCATTCAAATAAATTTACTTTATTTAACATTATTCTTAATTTTATTTTAAATCCATTTCCAAGCGCATATATATTGCTATTTCTTTAAAACAAAAAGAAACCATTGTAGAGATAATATTTTTAGGTCTTTATTTTTTTTTACCTTAATGTGTCTTTTGAAATTGATTACTAATTCATTTAACTTTCAATTATTTATATTGGTATTTGTATAATGTGATTAAAATTATTGTTGCTATTTATCTTCTATGTATTGCTATTCAATCATGTTTCCATTTGTAAGATTGCATTTTTAAAGCACAACAATCATTCTATTGCATAATTTCCGAAAGGCTTGGTGTTCATAGTTATCGAGAGAATTGTGCCCTAACTTACTGGGCCTAAATTCTTTTCGACGAATTTAGATAGCCAAATGTTTATTTTATTAAAACCATACAATTTTAAAATAATTTTAAAATAAAGCTCTTGAGACTTCAAAATGTTGGATCTAACTTACTGGATATGACATTTTGTTATCTTGATTTTGAAATAAATGCAATATTTGGTGTTTAGAAATTTCAAGAAATTGAACCCTAACATACTAGATTCTAATTTCTCGTTTGACCTAAATGACCAAATAACCTTCTCAAAATACATGAATTTTAAAATTCAAAAAAATAAAAAGACATACTTAATTTTGACGATTAAATTGTTGCTCCCTAACTCACTGAGTGTGGTAATTTATTTCTTCAAAATGAGTGTGTCTTGTTGTTCAATTTGGTTTATTCAAATTTAAACTTCAAAGGGTTGCATTTTAAAATCTTTTCAAAATTTTGACAATAAGGCCTTAATTAATCAATTCGGTACCAATTTTGGGCGTTACGAGGGTGCTAACCCTTCTTCGTGCGTAACCGACTCCCGAACCTGTTTTCTCAAATTTCATAGACCAAAATCGTTTTTAAGGTGAGCCAGTCACACCTCAATAAAGGATCGGTGGCGACTCCTATTTTCGTTTTTAAGTCGACTACTAAACCTTTTTGTTTTTCAAAAAAGGTGGTTTCGACAGTGTTCATCAACTGTGAAAAACAAATGGAATAAAATCCTAAATTGGATAGAAAACAAGCTCCTTAAATGCAGAATTGACCCGAATTGACTACAACGTTTGACGGCAAGTCAAATACCCCTACACTTAAGTCTTTTCTTGTCTCAAGCAAACTACCCAAAATGAAATAAAAACTAAGACTAAAAAAAGAAGAAGAAATAAACATGCACAAAAAATAAGTACTTGAGTCGGCTTGATACACAAGATTGGTTCGGAGCATTGACACTAGGAAGATTTTCTTAAATATATAACTCTAGCTAGAAATTTAAACAATCCAAATTATTTACACCTAAACATATTAGTTCAATCAATTACAAAGTAAACAAGTCAAAGAAAATTAAATATATGGTTCCATCAAAATGTATATATGAATATAGTATTTATTTTTGCGAGTATAGTTAGTTCGACTATTTTTTTCTAGTAGATTTATTTTTATTCATGCTTTGAATTCTAATTTAGTAATATTTCCTGATACGCCCTTATGATTTTTTATTTATATTTGTGTCAATACGATCGAGATTTTTCTCAAGCACTTTTTATAACGGTTATACTAGTCATCTTGCACCTTTTCAATAATCATGGATTTTACCGAGTATTTTCTTTTAAGTTGAACATCCTATATTTCTACAAATACAATTACCTATTCATATTTACCTTTATCACTTGGTATATTAAATCCTTTTTTCTATTTACAAGATAATAAACCGAACTAATTATAGTCCAAATATAAACAACCTAAATTATTTAATTTTAGGCTAGATTTACAATTTAAACAAATAACTTAGGTATATGCTTTAACTACCACTTGTATTTCTACAAGCTCCAGCTCAAAGAAAGTATGCAAATAAAACTTTAAAACGAAAGAAGGAAAATATAATACTAAACAAAAAATTTTAAAAATTTTCCTAAGTCACCTCCCACACTTTATTCGGCACATTGTCCCTAATGTGAAATAAAAATGTAAAGGAAAGAGGTTACTCGATTGACATGATACATGCAACTCAATTGGTGGGGTTACTCCTCCTTTCGATTTTTGCTCGCAATGATAGTGTCTTCACAAATTCTGAGGTTCCTATAAAGAAAAAGAAAAATACACATATATATAGAAAATAATAAATCCTAACTAATTAAAAACAAAAACAAAAAATTAAAAATCATCCCCAAAAATAAAAATAGAGTACAAAATCCAAATATTAAAATGAAAATGTTCATAATCAGTAGGAATTAGGATCCAACTCCTCCACTAGCTTCTAAATTCTCCTCTTCTTCAGCTTGACATGATCATCTTTATTGTTTTTGTTCGGAGTCGATATGCGATTTTTTTGCTTCCTTGTTGCTGATTCCCTCAGGTTATTATCTTTAGTAGCATTGCCTGCCACTCAATGTTGATCTTTTAATTATGCTCCTCATTTGGTTTGTCTCATTCACATTCACGGTTGTGTTGTTGAATGGTTGCGGGTATGGTGCTATCAATGAAGGAGTTTTATGTCATACCTTCTCGCATAGTGTTCCAATTGGCTTGATGTAGGGAATACCCTCAATTTGAAAGTCTTTAATTCCATATTTCTCAACTGCTCGGGTTGCCAACTTTCCACGTTCTTGGTTGCATGCAGCATGATATTCCTAGTGTTGTTGTATTCGCACGATCGTTTCTTCCAATAAATGCTTCTGTGGCTCTGATACACTACTTCTTGATTGTTTTGTGTCCATGTTTGGTTTGAATGGGTTAGAGTTTTCATATGTGCTTCGTCTTACTTCCATTCAGTGTTATTTCACAAATAATTGATTTACACTTGGTAGGGGAAGACAGCTGTACTCGGGAGGATAATTGATGTTGGTGGCTTGAAGGGTAATGGTTGATAAAAACATTATATAGAGTTGTTATAGGGTTGGATTTTCAGTGCAAACTTGGTAAATACCTTCAAAGGTCACATAGAACCATGATCAGAAAGTTTCCAAAAATGACATGTAACGCGCCACAAAGAGGGCATGGTGAGACATGATGTTATTTGTTCTCCTGTTTGCATTGAATTCACAGCAATTGTCACGCCATAGGTAGGATGTGGCAGGAAACAACTTCAATTTGGCCTCTCCGAGACTTGTAGATGGTGCTCCATTGCCCGTACTTGCACCCTAATAATGTTAAGCTCCTCCGTTGTCACTGGAAACTTGGTTTCTTCTAATTTTGACATCAAATAATTGTCTATTTCCTAATTCTAATCAATCAAAAATAATAATATACAATATGTATAAACTAATTAAGTTTGATTGTGCTACTGGGCTTGTCTGACGATTTCTTAAACTTCACCATCGACTTCAGCTGGCGGTCTCGGCCATCTTAGCTCTTCCAATTGTTTTTTCTTCCACTGGAGTCTCGCCATTTGTCTCGTTCTCTTCTCTTATAAGTACCTATACATGCAAAACTCTTGAATTGCCTCCGATCAAGGCCATTAGTGACTAAATTAAATAACGCGTAACATTCTTCTCTGAGTAACTCCTAACTTTGGGAATTGAAGCCACATTTTAACACTTCTAGTTCGTCATCGATTTTTATAATAAGCTCATTTCACTCAAGGTCGATTATTAATTTAGAATTGGCCAGAAATGGCCTACCCAATAGAATGGGGATTTTTTTATCTTCCTCATAGCCAAAACTGCAAAATTGGCGAGATTACAAATCCCCATACCTTGATCAATGTATCCTCGAGCACACCTTTTGGGTGCACCAAAGATCCATCGGATAATAGTATTATTATCGATGTGTTTTTCAACTCCCCGAGTCTGAGTTTCCAATAGATCTATAGGGGTATCAAATTTATATTAGCCCCTAAATTACAAAGGGCTTTGCTATAATATTAATCCCCTATCCCAATTAAGATTGT
Source organism: Gossypium raimondii (assembly GCF_025698545.1). Taxonomy (NCBI): domain Eukaryota; kingdom Viridiplantae; phylum Streptophyta; class Magnoliopsida; order Malvales; family Malvaceae; genus Gossypium; species Gossypium raimondii. The sequence goes on along the minus strand of NC_068568.1, from coordinate 38,403,957 downwards.
AAAGCTACCCGAATTTTTTAATTTTGAGGGTATCTTTGTTATGTTGTGACTTGCGATTACCATATTGGGCACAAATTTGGAAACCTCTTTGATTGACTTATGGTGCTTGATTTCTTCCTCCTTCGTCGATTCATCGACATCTTGTAGAAGTTTCTCCTTTACATGCTTTTTCCCAGCTCTCTGAGGGTTATTCTGCACATTTCTTGGGGTTCTCTGGGCAATTTTTTTGGAACATCGCCATTAATTGACTCATTTGGTCGCAGAGGTTGTCCATTCGGGACTCGAGTCATCCCCATGTTGCTTAGAATTGTAAAATTTACGTCTTCATTATTTTATTCTCCCCCTCTAGTTGATCTAATAATTGATCACACACAACATGATCATTCCCCATAGTACGTTGTTCCAACGGCGGAGATTGGTAATGAGGATTTTGTCGAGTTTGTGCTTGATTTGTACCTCCTTGATTACCTCCTCACTTGAAATTTGGATGATCCCTCCAACCAGAATTATAAGTATTTGAATAGGTATTTAACCCTTCTTATTTACATATTTTATTATTTACATATTTTGCTTCCTCCGATTGGTTCTCCAATTATAGCTCTTCTCTCGTTGACTTGACGGGTGTCTCCAAACGGTTAAGCTTTTCAAGAATTCTTTGGAATATATCATTGTCATTTTTTTCATTTACAGCTTTCATCCTTGGTGGCTTGGATTGGTACATGAATCTCTCATTAGGCTAGGTGTACGAATTCATGGCCATATCTTCAATGATTTTATAGGCTCATTCATACGTATAGAACATGAGGGATCCATCAGATGCTCTATCTAGGTTAGATCTAATGTGTCTGTCAACACCGTTGTAGAATATTTGGATTCGGAGCCATGCTTGCAGTCTATGATGTAGGCACATCCTTATCATTGTCTTGAATCATTCTCACGCCTCATATAGGACTCACCTTCAAAAATTTTAAAATTGGTGATTTCTCGCCTTAATTGAATGGTTCGACTAATCTGGAAAAATTGATGGAGTAAATTTTCTGCTAAGTCGTTCCATGCTCTAATGGATACCTATTCTAGAGAATCAAACCAAATATTTTCTTTGTCGCATAAGGAGAATGGGAATAATCATAGACAAAACATTATCAGATACCTCATTATATTTGAAGGTGTCTGATAGTTGAAGAAACTGCTTCAAGTGCTTATTCAGGTCTTCAACCATATTTCCTTTGAACTGAAGCGTATTTTGGATCATTTGAATAGTGGTCGTCTTTATTTTGAAATTATTAGCATTAATCATCAACCATTCTATGCTTCCTTACACTGCGTCTAGAATAGGTAGGGTGTACTCGCACAACGTCTATTGAGCCATTAAGGCTTCTTCTTGATTATTTCCTTATTGCTCTCGTGGCTCTTCGAATAATAGGTGTAATACCCAATTTGTCGAGCCCAGTAAACACCAAAATAAAAACCTAAAATAAAACACAAAAATAAATAAAAATTAAATAACAGTCCAAATTTCTAGTTATACAAACCCGATTATAAGCCCAAAATTACAACTAAAAAGCCCAATCCCAAGCCCAAACCTAGTTCACCCCAAGCCCAAAATCCATCAAAACCCTAGCAGTACCCAGTTCCCAGCGCCGCAGTAGCCAAGACCTCTGCACGTGCCGAGCCGCTCCCCATGCGTGTAGCACCTCCACGCGCCTCCAGCTGGCCTCAGTACACGCCACGTCCACTGCCTTCGTACACATTACCTACAAATAGAACAAAAACAACACAGTAGAGAAGAAAAAGGGGATTGTATTTTTCCTTTATTTTTTTATTTTCATTCTTGAAGGCAGGGGCTATAAGATCAGAGAAAAAGCCTTTGTATTTTTTACACACATACAAAGAGAAAATTTTTTGGAAGGGTGATTTTGCTTTTCTGATTCTTGTTGGTTCTATTTTCTTTTTCTTTTTCTTTTTCTTTCTCTATTTTCGCATTGGTTTTCCTCTCTTTTTTGTGAAAAATTAAATAAAAGGGAAAAAAGATTAGAGTTCGTACCTGGGTTGGTGTCGTCGAACCCCTCGTCCGTTCCGCTCGAAGTTGGATGGGTGGGGGGTTTTGTTTTTGAAACGAAACAAGAGGGCTAACCTTGGGGACTGATTTCAGTTGGTTTGTAAACTGACATAGGGTTTTCATTTTAGGGTTATGAGGGGTTTTTATATAGTACATAAAATGGCACCGTTTAGGGCTTGTTTCAGTGGCTTTAAAACGGTGCCGTATTGGTTGATTATCCCCAGCAACCCGTGCGGTGACCTGACCCGAGGAAGGATCCACGTGTTTTTCAGTGCTTGGGTATATTTCACAAATAGTCCTCTCAATTTTGCAAACTATTTCAATTTTCCCCTTTGTTTTTTTTAATTTTTTCCCTGCATTTTGATGTTGTCTCATTTGAGTCCGCCTTACTGCGCCGCATTTTGGGGGATGGAATAATTTCTAATCTAGCCCCCTCGTAATTTGTAAATTGCAGTATGATCCTCCGTTTCTTTTAAACTACATTTTTGACCCATTATTTTGTTTTATTTTTTATTTTACCTTTTTACTTTTGTTTTAGTTCAAATTTAGTCCTTATTAGTGTTTTTTTAAATTTAATTGGTTCTTGTTTTAATGTATTTGTTTTTAAATCTAGCATTATTTAACATTTAAATTTAACATCATTTTAAAATTTATCATTAGTATTATTTTAAGATAAAACATGCTATTATTTTAAATTATTGTTAACATTATTTAAATTAATCATACGTTAACATTTCAAATTCATTATGCGTTATGGTTTTAAACTTAACATATTATTATTTAATTCATCCTTAATTATTTTATAATTTTATGAAAAATTGATATATTTTGTATACGATTTTGATATTTTATAATATGTATTATTACTATTGTGTTTCACTTTATACGAATTACCTATGTAAAATTAATATATATATTATTTGCTTCAAGCTTATTTCAAATACTATTATGCAACATTTTTATTCAATTTGAATCTATTTTGCACTCGTGTATATAATTTATTTTAAAACTTTGGTACATATGATCTATAAATTAAGATTTCTCCTTTTGTTATTTTTAGTGTATCTTTAAATTTTTTATTAATAATTCATTTGATGTTTGACCGTTGATATATATATTTACATAATATATGATTGAAATTATTGTTGTTATGCTTGTTTCTATTTGTTTGTTAATTGTTTGTTATTCATTGGTATACATTTTATTTTCGAATTATCTTTTTTGTGTTGTACGTAAATATTCAATCACATTACATTGTTTAAAAGATTACATTTTATTAAGATATCGAAATAGTTTTATTTATAAGTTTCCAAAATACTCGGTATCCAAAGATTCTCGAGAAAATTGTGCCCTAACTTACTGGGTATCAATTCTCCTCGTTGAATTTAGGTGGCCAAGTATCATTTTTCAATAAAATCGTACAAATTTCAAATAAAAATTATTCTCGAGAACTCAAATTGTTGAATCCTAACTCACTGGATGTGACATTTTGCTACCTCGAATTAACGATTTTAAAAATAAAGGCAATATTCGGTATTTAGGAATTTTGGAAAATTGAACCCTAACTTACTGGGTTTTGATTTTTCATTCGACCCAAATAACCAAATATCCTTCTCAAAGTGCATGTGTTTTAAAATTCAAGAGATAAACTTAATTTTGAAGATTAAAAATGTTACGCCCTAACTCATTGGGTGCGACATTTTATTTCTTTGAAATAAGAGTGTTTTATTATTTAATTCAATTTATTCAAGTCAAAAGGATCGTATTTTAAAATCTTTTCAAAATTTCAACACTAAGACATTAAACAATCAATTCGGTACCAATTTTGGGCGTTACGAGGGTGCTAACCCTTCCTCGTACGTAACCGATTCCTGAACCTGTTTTCTCAAAATTCGTAGACGTAAAATCGTTTTCAAGGTGATCCGATCACATCTCAATAAAAGATCGGTGGCGACTCTAATTTTTGTTTTTAATTCGAAACTAAATTTTTTATCTAAAAAGGGGGTTTCGACAGCTTGGCGACTCCACTGGGGATGGTTTTGAGAGTCGAGGCATAGATTGATTAATTTTTGTCTTGTGGTCGAAAAATAAATTTTGTTTTAAAATTCATCATTTCCCATTTTCATTCATTGTTTTTCATCATGGCATGTTTGCTTGATTGGTCTGAGTTTGTTAGTAAATTCACATCTCGCATTACATAAGTTGGTCGATTTTACCCCTTTTAAGTGGGAGTGAGAAACTATTATTTCGTGAGGTTTTCACCTCCGTATACGATAGTGGATTATTTTCAGGATACATCCGTACCTATGCCTTCGTGAGATTTTCATCTCCGTATAGTCATAGGGAAATGTATTCCCCTGAACCGAAATCGATCCGCGTGAGCCTATAATGGGTGAGGGTCAAGGAATCTGTTGGTTCAGATACCTTTGCCTTAGAAGCCAAATGACATATAGTGAGCCTTAGGAACTTGCCCTAGGTAGAACTATGCCAAACCCTAGTAGATACTCGAATATGTGTTCTATTATTTGTTGATTGTATTGGATTCTATGTTTGTACATGATACTGAATTTTTGTGTTTCACTTTGATTGCATGGCATTTCAACTACATGACATTTCATTATGGAAGGCGTTGGTTCATATTTGGTTGCTAGATAGAAAGCTTATCATGGAAAAAGGGTTTCTTAATAAGGTGGAGGATAATGCAGTTGTCAGAGCTTGGTCCGAAGCGACACAACACGAGAATGGTGACGGTTTGGCCGAAGGATATGTATCAGAATTATGGGACTTTACCCGCATTAGCGTAACTCAGAATAGTCTACAAGAGTTGAAGGAAATCTGAGATCAGTGGAAAGATGAGGTTAAACAGCTATTCTACTCTAATTGTGGGGATTTGCCTTATCTGCTTGATATAAAGGTAGACAAGCACCTGTTTCAGGCTCTCGCCCAGTTTTGGAATACTGCCTATAGTTGCTTTACATTCGGGAAAGTTGATCTAGTGCCTACGGTAGAAGAATACACAGCTTTACTTCGGTGTCTGAAGATTCAAGTCGATAGAGCCTACTCAAGAGCTATAAGTGTACCGAACTTTTTGAAAAAGTTGATGAACATAATCGGGATGAGTGAGCAGTGGGTTAGTTGTCTTCCCTAAGATATAATTCTAGCACACCCAGATACGAAGAAGAAGGTAAATGTCTTTGCTTTGAGTATATACAGCTTAGTTGTCTTCCCTAAGGCTTTAGGACATGTTGATGAGGTAGTCACTGACTTGTTCGACCGACTGGATAAGAGGGTTACGCCAGTTTCGACAATTTTGGCAGAAACATTTAGGTCACTAAATGCTTACCGGAGAGCGGGTGAAGGTAGATTCATCGGATGTGCGCAACTATTACTCGCATGGTTCCATAGTCATTTCTGAAAAGTTGATAAGGTTTTGTATCGGGTCTTCTCTGAAAAATATTTGTCACCAAAAGAAATAGTAGCTACACCGAGAAGGGACGACATCTCGGAAGAGAAGTGGGCGGCCATTCTTCAGAATCTACAAGAAGAGGATGTTGAGTAGAGAGCTCCGTGGTTGCTTCCAGATGAGATTTTGTATCGGTACGGTGATTGTGACTGGGTCCCGTTGCTTGGAATTTAGGGAGCTATTGGTTATGCCTCGTTGCTAGTGCTTAGGAAGTATAGGTCAAGGACGTTTATACCCGCAACTCGAGGGCTAGCTGAATGTGAATTCTCATACAAGGGTGATGGTTGCAAAAAGAAGATTCGAGAGATATCCAATGCGTGGAACCAAACTCGTAGGATGAAAAGATTAGCCATAGGTCCAATGACGACTCCTGAGTGTAATGAATGGTGGGTTAGAAGAATCAATGATAATATCCCCGAGCCAAGTCAGGAAAACAGTCAGTCAATAGAGGAACGTTTGCGGGTTGTTCCATCTGAGCTAGAAATCATAAGGCAAGATTTTGAAATGAGGAATGCATAATTAGAAAAAAAAAGATAGAGCAAATGGAAGAAGAGAAGATGAACTTGAGATTAGACATAAATGTTCAGAAACTCGAAGCCGAAAAATTAAGAAAAGGGAAAAATAAGGCTGAGGAGGATTTAGATAGCTTAAAGATAGATTATAAGAAGCTGTGCCTATCAATGAGAATTGCCGGGTTGGGAAAAACTTCGGAGTAGTGGCATGAAGAGATTTAAGAAGAAAAGAACAAGGTCGATGGATGGAAGAGAAAATTCCAAGAGGTTTAGGCACGAAATGAAGCTTTAAAGAAGAGTTTGCCAGAAAACTGAAGGGTAGAGTGACTGAGTTAGAAAGATCTCTCCATCAGTATCAAAATAAAAAATCTGCGATGGAATTGAGAGCGAGCTTGAGCAATATTGAAGAAATGAAAGAAATAATAGAAGGTTTAGAATCAGCATTGTGAAATTATAAGATTTAGATTGAGTACCTGGAAACAAACGAAGATCATCAGAACGAGCAACTTCACCACTTGCAGAATCAAGTTAGAAACAGAGATCATATTATGGGAGAAGCTGTGGTTCAAATTCGAGAGGTAGTTGATCACCTGTAGACTGTGGCAGTGCAAGCCGATACGCTGAGCATAAAGTATAAGCTGGAATCAAATCGGGGACAAGAGTTAGCCTCGTTACTTAGGAAGATTAAAGTTTTGAGTATTAGAGCAAAGTCTTATTTGTAGTCCACCTTATGTAAAAAAAATTTGCTTTCTAGTAAAGTTTTCTAAATGAAATTGAATTAGAATCGATGCCTTTTTGCATTTATTCCATGCATTGCATGCACTAAAGACTATCAAAAAGAGCATAATTGATTAAAATTATTTCAGCTAATCTAGAAACCAACCAACCAACCAAACACCGTTACGGTACTCGAGAAAAAACCAAAGACATGGACCAAAGATTGGAAAAAACTTGAACAGTTCCAAAAGGAGATGCAAGACCAAATTCAGCAGGATATCATGGACAAAATGCTTGAGTCCTAAAAAAACATGATGAATCAGTTGACTCAATAGTTGGCTGGTGGAATTGATAAAGGAAAGGGCCTTATGGCTAATGATGAAGAAGGGGGCAATGATGGACCTCTCTGTCCTCCAGGCTTTACTCCTCCACATGTGCAGACCCAAGTCGGGGTGTACCCACTCAAATCCTCCGTCACAATCAGGCCTTAGTAGTTTCAGGCCGGTGCCTCAACTCCATTAAACTTTCAAGCCGAATCAGGCTCTAATCCTAGAGATAATCCTATTAACCCCGCTATCCCTGATTTCGACGAAGTGGCTTAAAAAGAAAAAACAATGGAAGAATTGTCGAAGCAGCTAGAGGAAAGGTGTAAATGGCTCAAAGAAAATTTTAGGGCAATGGAAAGCACTGAGAACTATCGTGGTATGGATTTTAAAGATTTGAGCTTGGTCTCGGATTTGGTACCCCCTTACAATTTCAAAATGCCAGAATTTGAGAAGTACAATGGGACCAGTTGCCCTGAGGCTCATATCACCATGTTCTGTAGGCGGATGACTGGATATGTTCACAATGATCAACTGCTAATACATTGCTTCCAAGATAGACTCACAAGAGCAGCATCTAAATGGTACAATCAATTAAGCCATACCAGGATTAGTTCATGGAAAGATTTAGCACAAGCATTCATAAAGCAGTACAGTCAAGTAACAGATATGGTTCCTGATAGAATTACCCTACAAAACATGGAAAAGAAATCGAGTGAAAGTTTTAGGCAATACGCACAGAGGTGGAGGGAGGTTGCAGTCCAAGTCCAGCCACCCCTGCTGGAAAAAGAGATGACAATGCTCTTTATCAACACCTTAAAACCCCCGTTTATCACACACATGTTAGAAAGTGCCACAAAAAGCTTTTCTGACATAGTCATGAATGGTGAAATGATTGAAAATGCTATAAGGACTGGAAAGATTGATGCTGGAGAAAGTAACAGAAAGTCATCCTTAAAGAAAAAAGAAAATGAGGTGAACAACACATGTACATATAATAAACGTTACTCAAAATCAGTTACCGTGAATCAACCGAGAAAGGTGACAGCTAACCAACAAGGCTCATCAAGACAAGAATCTGGAACAAGGCAAAACACTGAGAGGCTCTAGTTCACGCCAATCTCAATGTCGTATAGGGAGTTGTATCAAAGCTTATTCGATGCACACGTTGTTTCCCCTTACTACTTGAAACCCCTACAACCATCGTACCCTAAATGGTACGATGCGAATGCGCAATACGACTATCATGCGGGGATTACGGGGCATTCCATAAAAACTGCACAGCCTTTAGAAAGATAGTTGAAAGGCTGATCAGTATGGACGTTGTCAAGTTTGATGATTTGCCTAGCACAGAAAATACATTACCTAATCATACTGATAATAGAGTAAATATGATGAGTGAAAATATGGGGAAAAGAGTCAAGGCCGATATTGCTGAAGTAAAGACCCCTTTTAAATGGGTCTGGAAAGAGATGGCAAGAAAAGGGCTAGTCAATTCGGATTCCGAGGAAGGTTGTGGGATTGAAAGTTATTATGAGTTCCATCATGAAATGGGGCACGAAATCCAAAGATATGAAGAATTCAGAGCTCTGGTTCAAAGCATGATGGATAATAAATAAATTGAGTACTATGAAGAAGTGGAAGAAAAATGATGCATATGCGCATCGAAGTCGACGACGAGGATTTTGAAAGTAAATCATCCCGTGATCATTATCTCACGCCCTAAGAATAAGGAGGCAGTGGCACAGTTGACACCAAAGATCGTAATTCAAAAACCAGTAAATTTCTCATATAAGGATTACAAAAAGGTTCCCTGGAATTATAAGTGCAATGTAACAATCCCGAGAAAGGAAGCTTTGGTCAGTATGGTAAAAGGAAATCAGGAGGCGGGTTCTCATACACGTAGTGGGAAGCGATATGATTTGATAAGCCCCTAAACAGAACCAACGAAAGGAAAAGCTTTGACAAAAGAGCAAAAGAAAGAAAAAACAGTCGAGCCTGAACCGTTGATCAATGAGCCAATAAAGGAGGAGGAAACTGAGGAGTTTCTGAAATTTTTGAAGCACAACGAGTATAGTGTTGTGGAATAGTTGCAAAAACAATCAGCTCGCAGATCTGTACTAGCTTTACTTTTAAGCTCGGAAGTACACCGAAGTGCATTGATGAAGGTACTAAATGAAACATATGTGGCCAATGATATTTCAGTCAACAAATTAGATCGGCTGGTCAACAACATAAGAGCTGATAACTTTATCTTCTTTAAGATGACGAAATACCACCCGAGGGTATGGGATCTACTAAAGCTTTGCACATTACTACCCGATACAAAGGGTACACCTTGCTAGGAGTATTGATCAACAATGGATCAGCATTGAATGTATTGCCCCTATCCACACTTAACAGGCTGCCCGTAGATAGCTCGCACATGAAGACGTGGCAGAATATAGTAAGGGCATTTGATGTCACAGAGAGGAAGGTGATGGGAAGAATCGATATACCCTTATTGATTGGCCCGACTATCTACGAAGTGGATTTCCTTGTAATGGATATTAAGCCTTCCTACAATTGCTTATTAGGGAGGCCATGGATGCATTCAGCGGGGGCTGTACCATCATCATTACATCAGAAGTTGAAGCTAGTGTCAAAAGGTTGGCTCGTGACAATAAATGCCGAAGAAGATATCATAGCGGCTGTAGCCAATGATGCGCCGTACGTGGAAACTAATGACGAGGCAGTCGAATGTTCTTTTCGATCTTTGGAGTTTGTAAATGCAGCATTTATTTCTGAGGGTAACAAAATTCCAGTGCCAAAAATATCTAAGACCATGAAGGTGGGGTTACAATTGTTGATGGGGAAATGAGCCTTACCCGGAAGAGGATTGGGGAGATGTCTTCAAGGAAGAATTAAGGTTCCTGTACTAAGAGAAAAGCGAGATCGTTTTGGCTTAGGCTACAAGTCGGATATGAGGCAAAAGAAGAAAGAGTTAGAAAAGAGACAAGAAAGAAGAAAGGCACGCTTGAGAGGGGATGAGGTCAAATGGGAGCCTATGACCTTTCCTCACATATCCAAGACTTTTGTATCGGGAGGGATTATTCATCTTCTGAGAAGGATACCGGTAGAAGAAAGTATCGAGGAGATGTTGGAAAATGTTCACATCAATGCCATTCATCCTATAAGAGAGAATTGCAAACCAGTTCAGCAAAAACTCCGGAGTATGAGGCCTGATATTGTACTGAAAATAAATGAGGAAGTTCAAATGCAGTTCAATACTGGGTTCCTAGAAGTAGTCAAATACTCAGAATGGGTGGCCAATATCGTACCCATCCCTAAGAAAGATGGGAAGATACAAATGTGTGTAGATTACAGAGATCTGAATAAGGCTAGCCCGAAAGATAATTTTCCCTTGCCTCACATTGACACCTTGGTGGACAACACGGTAGGATACTAGCTATTTTCTTTCATGGATGGTTTCTCAGGATACAACCAAATTAAGATGCATCCTGAAGATATGAGGAAGACCACATTCATAACCTTATGGGGAACTTTCTGCTATAAAGTGATGCCATTCGGGTTGAAAAATACAAGAGCCACATACCAGAGAGCCATAGTGACCCTATTTCACGATATGATGCATAAAGAAATTGAAGTATATGTTGACGTCATGATTGCAAAATCCCAGACAGAAAAAGAACACGTGCAAGTCCTGAGAAAGTTATTCTTAAGGTTAAAAAAGTTCCAACTCAAACTCAATCCAGCCAAATGTATCTTTAGGGCTAAATCAAGAAAGCTTCTGGGATTTGTAGTCAGTGAAAAAGGGATTGAGATTGACCCAGACAAAGTCAAAGCTATACAAGAATTGCCCCCGTCGAGTACTCAAAAAGAGGTTCGAGTTTCCTAGGAAGACTGAATTACATCGCTCGGTTCATTTCACAACTAACCGAGAAATGCGATCCCATATTCCATCTTCTGAAGAAACATAACTCAGGTGTATGGGACAAAGAATGTCAGAAAGCTTTTGACGGAGCAAAGCAGTATTTGTCCAATACCCAAGTATTGTCACCACCTAGTTCGGATAGACCACTGATCCTGTACTTAACAGTGTTTGATAAGTCCATGGGATGCGTGTTAGGTCAGCATGATGAGACAGAGAGGAAAGAGAAGGCGATATATTATCTTAGTAAATAATTCACAGACTGTGAAATAAGATATTCGCCTATTGAAAAATTATATTGTGCCTTGATCTGGACGACACGAAGATTAAGGAAATGCATGCTCTACCACACGACTTGGCTAATTTCAAGATTAGACCCCTTAAAATATATGATAGAGTCAACTGCGTTGAATGGGAGGATGGCTAGATGGCAGATTTTGCTCTCCGAGTTTGATATAGTCTATGTAAATCAGAAGGCCGTTAAAGGGAGTGCGATAGCAGATTTTTTAGCCAGCTGAGCTTTAGAAGACTATGAACCTCTGGATTTTGACTTCCCGAATGAAGACTTGATGTGCATGGCAACTGCTGAAGAGAGTTCTTAAGAAAATCATCATTGAAAGCTAAATTTCGATGGAGATTCAAATGTCGTAGGGAATAGGATTGGGGCAATCTTAGTGTCCCCAAATGGAGATCATTATCCTTTCACCAGTAAATTGGATTTTGATTGCACAAATAATATGACAGAATATGAAGCGTGCATTATGGGCATCCGTTCAGCCATAGAACGTGAAATTAAGGTATTAGAGGTATATGGGGACTCTACATTGGTAATATACCAACTCAAAGGTGAATCAGAGACGAGAGACCCCAAATTAATCAGTTATCGAAAGTTGGTCCTTGAATTGATTAAGATTTTGATGACTTTACTTTTCGCTATCTCCCACGAGATGAGAAACAGATGGCTGATGCATTGGCTACTCTAGCTTCCATGATCAAGGTAAACAAGCTAGAAGACATGAAGCCTATCCAGATGAACATTTACAAGGTTCTAGCTCATTGCTGCAATATTGAGGAAGAGGAAAATGATAGCCATCCTTGGTACCAAGACATACTACAATATGTGAAGAATCACGAGTACCCTGATTAGGCAATGGCAAATGATAAGAGGGCATTGAGAAGACTAGCTATTGACTATGTCTTAGATGGAGAGATTTTATACAAAAGAGGGAAGGATCAAGTACTATTGAGATGCGTGGACGATGTGGAGGCCAAGAAAATCCTAGAAGAAGTCCACGAAGGTATTTGTGGAACGCATGCCAACGGATTCACAATAGCTAGACAGATTATGAGATTCGGGTACTACTGGTCCACTATGGAAAGAGATTGCATCAACTATGCCAAGAAGTGTCATAAATGCCAAATCTATGCAGACAAAATACACACGCCTCCGTCACCTCTTCACGTCATGACTTCTCTGTGGCCTTTCTCCATGTGGGGTATGGATGTCATCGGGCCCATATCGCCGAAGGCTTCTAACAGGCATCGTTTCATCTTCGTGATTATCGGCTATTTCACTAAATGGGTGGAAGTTGCTTCGTATGCCAATGTCACGAAGTCAACAGTCGGCAAGTTCTTGAAAAAAGAGATCATATGTCGATATGGAATACCTGAAAGAATCATATCAGACAACGCGCTAAACTTGAATAATATCACAATAGCGGAAGTCTGCAATCAATTCAAGATCAGACACCACAACTCGTCACCATATCGCCCAAAAATGAACGACGCAGTGGAGGCAGCTAACAAAAATATCAAGCAAATCGTGGGGAAAATGACTGAAACTTACAAGGATTGGCATGAGAAATTACCATTCGCTCTACTTGTCTATCGAACATCTATCAGGACTTCTACTGGGGCAACACCTTTTTCTCTAGTTTACGGGCTGGAGGCAGTGTTACCCATTGAAGTCAAGATCCCTTCTCTCCGGGTGTTAGCTAAACTATAGTTAGATGAGGTTGAATGGATCCAATCTTGATATGATTAATTGAACTTGATAGAAGAAAAGAGGTTAAAAGCTATTCAGCACAGTCAGATGTACCAGAAATGAATGATGCAAGCCTATAACAAAAAGGTTCATCCCGGAAAATTTCATGAGGGGGACCTGGTGTTGAAAAATATTCTTCCTCTACAAAAGGATTTTAGAGGGAAATGGATGCGAAATTGGGAAGGACCTTATGTTGTAAAGAAGGCCTTTTTTGGAGGAGGTCTGATCTTGAGTGAGATGGATGGTAAAAGCATGTCAAATCCTGTAAACTTAGATTCAGTCAAGAAATACTTCACATGAAGAAAGAAAGTGACCAAAGTGAAAACCCGCAAAGGGTGCTTTGATTCTTAAAAAAAAAGGAGACCAAGGTGAAAACCCACAAAGGGCGCTTCAAGTCCAAAAAAATAATAAAAAATAAGCCAAAAATAAGAAAAAGAAAAGAAAATGGAGAGGCCAAGGTGAAAACCCGCAAAGGGTGCCTTGAGACCAAAGGGGATTTGAGTTGAAAACCCGAAGAGGTCGGCTCAACTATTGATCAAAATGAGGCATGCGGTGATCTTACTATACCTGAATCAACAGGAAAGGGTACGCGACATCTTGCGGCATCGACAAAGTACTGTAGATCTCTTAAACACATGTCAAACTCAGAATGGTCTTCAGAAAGTTTGTACAGAGAAGTTCAAGCTGCAATATCTAGGGCACCTAGTCTTCATACTATTTATATTTGGAATACGTCATTCTTTTTCAAGATACGTGTTCCCAATCAATTCCTCTTTTATTCTTAATATCCTTGATAATTTATTCATTTCAAGATATACTCTCAAATCAATTCTATTTTATCCATCGTTATGATCTTTTTGCAAGCATGTTGCAATGGAATAATGATTAATGGATTAATAATACTTTCTCAAACGAAGTTTTGCATATTACTCTAGAAGTTTCTAAATAATACAGTAACCTGAAACAAGATTATTTTTTAGAACGCATCAAGTTTAAAGGTTGAAATATCTAAGAAGGAAAAGTCTAAATTAAGACTATCCCTTCAGATTTTGTTGTCAAAACATTGATTGAACAAGATGGCGAGATGTGATATTGGTGATAAAGCTTCAATGAACAAACAAGCAATGATCATCGAGTAATAGGAGGTTTTCTTGGACAACATTTCTACAATTGTGCATAAACATTTGGTACGACACCTTGAGGATGGTGTAAGGCCAAAGAGACTCATATTTTGTATCCTTGAATCGCAGTAGGAGAGGATTGAGAAAGAGCCAGATCTTATACTCTTAAATTACAGTAGGAGGAAGATAATTCAAATTTTATGTCCCAAAGGTTACAATGGATTGAACCTTGAAGATTACAGTGGGGGCAATCCGATTAAGTAAGGTATAAGTGTTAACAGCCGAATGAGATAGTGTTCTGACATGTTGGTAATAAAGCCTTATTAAATAATGAGCAATAACAACTAAAACATTAAGAGATCATTTTCACGACATTTTTTTTCATTCATGCATGCACATTTGGTTAGGAGATTTTGATTTATTCCGATCATAACATCCTAATCACTAAGCATAAATAGGCCATGAAAGGGATTCTACAGGTCATGTTCCCCGGAGAATAGATCGATGAAACCACTAATCCTATCTCCCTAAAGTTGCAGTGGAGCAGATTAACACCACAGGTCTTATCTGCGTGAAGTTCCAATGGAGCAGACAGAAGAAACCAATCCTATCTCCTTGAAGTTGCAGTGGAGCGGATTAAAACCACAAATCTTATCTCTCTGAAGTTACTGGTAGCTGTCATTATGACTACCGAATTAAATCCGCTATTCAACCAATATTAACTGGTAATATAGAGTAAATTGGGAATCGTCCCACGAAGAAGCTCGCGTTAAACCTATTTGAAGAGAATTGAAATTAAGGTAATGTGAAACGCATGCAAGAAAAAAAAGAGGAGTTTATGCTTCTATGTTTTAAAAATAACCTAAGTAACGAACAAGTTTAAATTATCAAAATAAAGAGAAAGAATGCTTAGTTATTGACTCCTTAATCCGTTAAGCACAAGTCCTTTGCGACCTTAAATTATCCTAGTAGACTAATTCGGCAGCAAGGCCGAAAAATCACTTACGAAGCGACTTCCTATCCCCAGTAAATTTTTATTCAATTAGAGAAAATTCATAACTGAAAACCTATTTTTAATTATCTCTTTGTCGACTTATTAAAGGTGCATTTAGTATTTTAGAGACTTCACCTAGCATTAACCATAGAAAATCCACCAGCGGCTTCTAAAATTAAATCCGTAGTTGTTTTAATTAGCTGCAGGCCAATTAATCATCACCAATTCTAAGTTTAATTAAGAAATTCGATTACTCAATTTGCACTTAGATGATTATAAGAAAATTCCTAAATTAAATAGGTGATCAATCCAATTGATTTAGAAAAAATTCCTTGAACCATAAAACAAACAATTCAAGAATACCGAATTTGAATTTAAAACAAAATAAGTCTTCAAATCCCTTGTGCTCGGATTCATAAGTGTCTAACTAAGCTTAAGTAATTTAGTCACTCATAGCGAGTAAAAAAAAACAAGAATCAATTGTAAAAAACATGAATTACGAACTGAATCTTGGAAAAGAACACTTCTCTAATTGTCGAGCTTCCCTCCTCTCAACTAGTTGAAATTTTGGGCTGCTATTCCAGTTGCTTGATCGGCACTTGCTAGTTCAACTAGAGAAATTTTTTCCTTGCTTGAGAGCCACGAACCCCTCTTCTATTTTTCTCCTCTGTTTTTGACTCCCATTTTCAGCTGCTGATCGCCTCCTTTTATGGAATAATAATAGCCTTCAGTAAATCAAAAATCAAAATCTGATCTGCTCCCTTGATTTTTCTTATCCCGTAGCACAAAAATAGCTCCAGCTCACTAGAGTTTCACTTCAATTTTACTTCTCAAGGCTGAAACAGGGTCCCTTTTTTTAAAATTAAATTTCTTCACCACTCAAAAGGGAATTTAAATAATTCCCTTGCTGACTTTGTCACACATTCGGTCTGTTGCACCTCATGTTTAGACCGATTTTCTGCTTCTGCTGTCAAGGCTCTTTGCTGTCAAATTAAATTTGAATTTTTTTACTTTGCCGATTTCAAAGAATTCGACATTCGCTCAGTCCCCTTCCATCAACTCTATCCGTGAATTCTGCCTTTGGATTTTTTCGAGCCGTCCCAACGTGCCTACCTTGCAACATGTCTTAACATACAATTAAATTGTTAAATTGGAGTGAAAATAAATTATTAAAGCATAGAATGCACTTAATGGAAATTAGGCTAATTAAAATTCAATTGATCAGAAATTAACCAATAATTTAAATAATTTAGTTGAATAAGTTAAGCTCAAAATTCAACTTAACAAACTCCCCCATACTTAAACTATTGATCGTCCCTGAGCAATCAAGTCAAAAAAAAAAAAGAATCAAGAAGGATTTCAAGAAATCAAGTTTAATCAAGAGTTGTCGCATCGCTCATGCTTGGGATGAATTTTGAAATCAACAGTCCTAGATTTTGGTTTTTCAAAGAAAAGAAAATCTGCTTTAAATCCACAAGAATTCAAAATTAATCAAAATTTACGGATGCTTCTTTTGATCAATCCTCACTGGAGGAAGAGAAAATGATTAATACTCACCACTCAATGTGTTCAGGCTAGTATGCTGCTCTCAAATTGAAATCGACAGTAATTAACCCCCATAGGCTTGCTTGTCCACCTTATCTTATGACATAACACATAAAATTCCATAATTATGATTGATGAATGAAGGTTGTAATGGGGCCAAGGTACTGTTTGGCGGACGGGAGGAATTTATTTGGATTGTGGAGCTAGTTCTTTTAGGCTAGTAAGATCATTCCGAAGTCATCAATCTCTCTTATTCCCCTTTTTTTTTCTTTCTTTTTTTTTCCTTTTTTTTTCAAGAATAGATGACGAATTCAATCAGCCCTTCATCGTTTCCATTTTCATACCACCTGATTCGGCCGTTCCATTTCATTGTGATCACATAATGCTTCATTCATTTAGTTTAATAGAAAGGCTGCAACTTACTGATTTTTCCTTAAGAGAATCAACCCCTAATTTCCAGCTAAAAACCACCCCAACTCGGCCAACATATGTCAAAATTAAGATGAACTTCCAAACTGAATTAACTAGCCTAAGAAGGTGAGTTGATTCAAGCTTGGTTCAATTTCTAGAGGTAAATAAAAATTGGGGAATTACGGCTTCAAATTGGCTAACTACTTGGAGATAATATCAAGGTCGGCTTTTATAGGTAATCGTGGCTTAATTCCTAATGCCTCCTAAATCATATTAATGTAAATCAAATGTATTACTAGACTTAATAAGATCTAAAGCAAGTTCTAGAGTAATTGACAGTCGATAACAATAATCACACATGAATGAATAATAACCTCTCAAGTTGGCATGGGTGTCCCAACTTTACTCTCTAGGCTCAACTCCTCACAAGGACCACATGATTGATCAATTAAGCAGACAAATTTTCGAGCCATCTCCGATTTTAAAGTAAAAAAATCAAGTTTTTCTCTTTTTTTTCGAACCAAAATCATTCAATTGAAAACCAAATTTAACCCAACCAATCGACATACAACAATCACAATCAACTTGGATTCATAGAATACACCTTCACTATTTTATTTTAATAATTTCCTCAAGAAATTTAACAAAATTTATTCATCAAATTTGCTCAAAACAAGCATTAAATATGTTAGAAAACCAATGAATTGATTCTCCCCCATACTTAATGTTTGCATTGTCCCTAATGCAAAAGAAAATTAAAAATTACTAATGGAAAAGAATAATAATAATGTAAAAGATAAAAGAAAAACTTCTCTGAATGAATGGGTTGCTCCCCACAAGTGCCTTTGTTTGAATCCGTTGGCTCGACATCGCAATTCCTCATGGATCCTCAAGATCGATCTCCTCCAACCGAGCTGCTTGCTCCCCTTCATGAAAATGTTTCAACCTGTGACCATTTACCTTGAAAATTTTATTAGTTCCGAGGCTCCTAATCTCGATTGCCCCATGATGATTCACCTCGGTTATTATAAATGGTCCAAGCCACCTTGATTTTAACTTACCAGGAAACAGTTTAAGCTTAGAATTAAATAGTAATACCTTTTCCCCCACTTTAAATTCCTTGCGAATCAGCTTTGAGTCACAAAATGCCTTCGACTTACCTTTGCAGATGACCGAATTGTCATATGCCTCTAAGCGCAACTCCTCCAATTCTTGTAGCTTCAACTTGCGCTCTTCACCTGCCA
Source organism: Gossypium raimondii (assembly GCF_025698545.1). Classification (NCBI taxonomy): domain Eukaryota; kingdom Viridiplantae; phylum Streptophyta; class Magnoliopsida; order Malvales; family Malvaceae; genus Gossypium; species Gossypium raimondii. The sequence goes on along the minus strand of NC_068568.1, from coordinate 38,385,593 downwards.
AACTATAGTCCAAATTTCATTGCTTAACAGCCCAAAATGACTTATGTTCTAGCTCTACGGGAAGATGACATGCCTTCCCAAAAATAACCCTATAAGGTGACATCCCTATTGGCGTTTTGTAAGCTGTTCGAACAGCCCACAATGCTTCATCTAACCTTTGGCTCCAATCTTTCCTATTGGGTTTAACAATTTTCTCTAAAATTCCCTTAATTTCCTTGTTGCTACTCTCGGCTTGCCCATTGGTTTGAGGGTGGTAAGCTGTCGAACTTTGTGGGTGACACCAAATTGTGCAAATAAGGCTCTCAAGGTTCTATTACAGAAATGTGTTCCCTTATCACTAATTATAGCCCTTGGTACTCCATATCTATTTAAGATGTTGGTCTTCAGACATTTCACCACAGTTTTATCATCGTCGGCCCTAGTTGGGAATGCTTCTACCCATTTTGACAAGTAATCAACACACACAAGAATGTATAGATACCCGAAAGAAGAAGGAAAAGGCCCCATGAAATCAATACCCCATACATCAAATATATCACAAACATAAAAATTATGTAATGGCATTTGATTTCTGCTACTTAAGTTGCCGGTTTTTTGACATGAGGCACAATTTTTGCAAAATGCGTATGAGTCCTTATGAATAGTCGGCCAAAATAACCCACACTCAAGTATCTTATGAGTTGTTCTCTTAGGCCCAAAATTTCCCCCACCTTCTCGAGAATGAAAAAAATTAAGCACCGATTCTATCTCACTATCATCGACACAACGCCTAATTATTTGGTCACTACAAAATCGCCAAAGGTATGGCTCTTCCCATAAGTAAAATCGGCTTGACTTCTAATTTTTCTCTCAAATGTCTAGGTGCATTCGTGGGAAACTCTTTAGTCACTAAGTAGTTCACTATGTCGGCATACCATGGCAAAACACTAGACACACTATAAAGTCTCTCATCGGGAAATAAATTGCTCGGCTCATTCCTCAAAACTCCACTCTCTATCCTACTCAAATGATCAGCCACAAGGTTCTCTTTACCCTTCTTATCTTTAATTTCTAAGTCGAATTCCTGCAACAGCAAATCCACCTAATCAATCTAGGCTTGGCTTCTTTTTTATGCAACAAATATTTAAGAGCACTATGATCAGAAAATACAATGACTTTGAATCGTAGCAAATATGCTCTAAATTTCTCTAAGGCAAAGACTATGGCATAGAGTTCTTTCTCGGTTGTGGTGTAATCGCACTGAGCTGGGTTTAATAGCTCACTAGCATACCTAATAATATAAGACTCCCTACCATTTCTTAGTCCTAATGCCGCACCAACAGCCTTATCACTAGCATCACATAGAATCTCGAAGGGTAATGCATAATGTGGTCCTTGAATGATAGGTGCCGTGATCAATTTTTGTTTCAATTCATCAAAAGATTTTTTACAATTCTCATTAAATTCGAATGTGACATCCTTACCTAGCAATGCACATAAAGATGAAGATATTTGTGAAAAATTCTTGATGACCCGACGGTAAAAACCTACATGCCCCAAGAAGGATCGAATTCCTTTCACAGTACTCGGATAAGGTAAGTTTTTAATCACCTCAACTTTGGCTTGGTCGACTTCTAAACCTCTAGCTGAGATGACATGCCCCAACATAACACCTTTCTCAACCATGAGATGACATTTCCCAAAATTCAATATCAGATTTGTCTCAATGCAACGCCTAAGCACTAACACAAGATTATGCAAACACTGATCAAATGAATCACCATAAACAGTAAAGTCATCCATAAACACTTCCATTAAATGTGAAATAAAATCTAAAAAAAATACTCGTTATACCTCGTTGGAATGTGGCTAGTGCATTTCACAATCCGAAAGGCATTCTCTTGAAGGCATAAGTTCCAAATGGGCAAGTGAAAGTGTTCTTTTCTTGATCCTCAAGTGCGATGAGTACTTGTAAATAACCTGAATAGCCATCTAAGAAACAAAAATGTGAACGACCAGCTAGCCTTTCTAACATTTGATCCACAAATGGTAGAGGGTAGTGGTCTTTTTTAGTGGCTTTGTTCAGCTTCCTATAGTCTATACAAACCCGCCAACCGTTCTGCACTCTTGTAGGAATTTCTAACCCTTCTTCGTTGGTAACTACTGTGGTTCCTCCTTTCTTAAGGTCTCTTTTAGGGACTGAGTTTGGTTCTAAGGCTATCTTGTGAGTGCATAAAGTCTTACTAAGTCCCTTAATATCTGCTAGTGTTCAACCGAAGGCTTCTTTATGCTCCCTAAGAACTCTAAGCAGCTTGGATTCTTGGATTTTGGTTAAGACATTCGACACTATTAATGGCAAGTTCGATTTTCACCTAAAAAATTGTACTTTAAATTTTCGGGCAGCTCTTTTCATTCCAATTTAGGTGGTGAAATCAGTGAAGGAATTTGCTTATCAGTCACCGTAAGGCTAGGGAAACCAGCTTGAAACGTGTCAATTGAAGCGAGTCTAATGCACAAACAGAATTAATTAAAGAATCAGAAATGATAAATTCATGCTCATCGATATCAAAAATGCTTTTAGCTAGAACACTTTTTAACTCGTCATCCTCTCCTAATTCATAAACATCTTAAACAAAATTATCAATTACATCAAGGGCAAACACAGAATTAATATCAGTGGGATATCTCATAGCATCAAATATATTAAATTTTATTATCTCACCATCAAATTCCATAGTTAAATTCCCTTTATGTACATCAATTTTCATTCTAGCGGTCTTAAGGAAAGGTCTACCTAAAAGTAAGGGTATATCAATCGAATTATCATTAGGTCCCATGTCTAAAATGTAGAAATCGGCTAGAAAGACTAATTCATTTACTTGTACTAGAACATCTTTTAAGACGCCATCAGGGTAGGCATTACTCCTATCCGCAAGTTGAAATATCAGTCCTGTTTTTTTTAATTAATCTAATTGTACTTTGTCGTAGATACTTCTAGGCATGACATTTACAGACGCTCCTAAATCAAACATAGCTCTATCAAGTTTGAGGTCTCCTATCTTACAAGGTATCGAAAACATTCCCGGATCTTTGTATTTAGGTGAGAGTTTCTTTTGAAATATCGCAGATACATTTTCGCCTAAGCTAATCTTCTCATTTCCAATTAATTTTCTTTTAGATGTGCATAATTCTTTCAAAAACTTAGCATATCTAGGAACTTGTTTAATTTCATCAATTAATGGAATGTTAACTTCTACCTTGCGAAACGTTTCTAGAATTTCGGCATTGACGTCGTCTGATTTTTCCTTCCTCAAGTGCTGTGGAAACTGAGCTTTCGAGGCATAAGATCGCTGCTGGTCATTAGCGTTCGAACGCCTTTCCACATGAGGCTCGAAGACCTGCGTTTCCTGCTCAGAACTTGCTACCTCGCACAAAACAGTGGGCTCCTGTAGGTGCGATTTTTCTACCTCCCTTGGGGCTGTCCGTGACAGTTGCGCATCAGCCCTTGGCATGGCTAAATTCTCCTCTGTTCTATCACTGAATCGGACCTTTTGTACCTCGATCTTGCTCTCTTCATCGCTGTTTCGGACCTTTTGTACCTCGATCTCGCTTTCTTCATCGCTCTCTTAATCGCAAAGTTATGGCACTAACATTATCCCTTGGATTCGCCACTGGCTGTGATGGCAATCGGTTATTTACTTGTGCTTGTAAATTCCCAAGGTTAACATCGGTTGATGAGGCTCTAGTTTGCAATTGCTTCACGGCTGATTCCAAAGCTTGGAATCTTCCATCAGTTTCCTTCTTTTGGTCGGACATCATCCTCATCATTTGTTCAAGCATGGTATGGGTCTTAGTTTCGGCACTAAGGTTTTGATGGGGTTGATGTGACATATTATATGGTCGGGAATTTTGCTGCTCAAATCTCGAGGGTGTGGCTTCGTTTTGATATCAAAAAATTAGGGTGGTCTCTCCATCCCTTGTTATAAGTAGCTGAGTATGGGTCATACCTTCTCTGATTTGGAAAAACGGCATTAGCTTCTCCTTCCTGTAATGTCGGACACATATCTGTGGTATGTCCTTCCAAACAACAAATGCCACACAGTGAAGCGTTCGAATTACTTCCAGTCATCAACTTACTTACCATAGTCGTTTAATTAGCTAATTGAGCCTCCATCATACTTGATTGGCCCTCATCCATTCGTTTACCCAATTCAAACCTTTTGAGACTGAATTACTGTGGATTTTGTGCCATATTAGCAATCAAATTCCAGGCTTGCTCAGGTGTTTTATCAACCAGTGCACCTCCACTCGCTGCATCAATCATTCCTCGATCTTGTGGCATCAACCCCTCATAAAAGTATTGCACTAAAAGCTACTCACTAATCTGATGCTGCGGACAGCTCGCACATAACCGTTTAAATCTTTCCCAATACTCATATAATGACTCTCCTACCAGCTGTTTAATTCCACAAAATTCTTTCCTAATTGACCCTATCCTTGATGCCGGAAAGAACTTCTCAAGAAAAGCTTTATGTAACCCTGTCCAAGTCGTAAATGAACCCGGTGGCATATATTATAACCAGTCCTTCGCCAAACCTTGTAACGAGAAATAGCTCGGAGCTTGATTTGTTCCTCTTCAATGCCATCTGGGTGCATATTTGAACAAGTAATTATAAATTCATTAATATGTCGGTAAGGGTCCTCATCTAGTAGTCCATTGAATTTCGGTAACAAATTAATCCCGAATTGAGTTTTAATGGCCTATCAAGGGCGGGATAAGTGATAGATGGTGGTTGTGCAGCCAAGTTAGGTGCGGCCAATTGCTTCAAGGTCTGGTTGGCCATGTCGATGTCCTCTAAATGGTTAGGCTCAACGTGGAGGTTCTGAGGTTCGGCTTGCTGATCGGTGATGTTAATAGGGAACTTCGATGTTCGTCGTTCGCTCCTTAATCACATATACTAAAGGAATTAATCTATCTGCATGAACAAAAACAAGAAAACAAAATAAGTTCTGAAAATCAAATAGATTTGACTACGTCGCTTCCCCGGCAATTGAGCCAAAATTTGGTAGCTGTCGTTATGACTACCGAATTAAATCTGCTATTCAACCAATATTAACTGGTAATATAAATTAAATAGGGAATCGTCCCATGAAGAAGCTCGCGTTAAACCTATTTGAAGAGAATTGAAATTAAGGTAATGTGAAATGCATGCAAGAAAGAAAAAAGGGGGGTTTATGCTTCTATGTTTTAAAAATAACCTAAATAGCGAACAAGTTTAAATTATCAAAATAAAGAGAAAGAATGCTTAGTTATTGACTCCTTAATCCGCCAAGCACAAGTCCTTTGTGACCTTAAATTATCCTAGTAGTCTAATTCGGCAGCAAGGCTGAAAAATCACTTACGAAGCGACTTCCTATCCCTAGTAAATTTTTATTCAATTAGAGAACATTCATAACTGAAAACCTACCTTTAATTATCTCTTTGTCCACTTATTAAAGGTGTATTTAGTATTTTAGAGACTTCACCTAGCATTAACCATAGAAAATTCACCAGCGGCTTCTAAAATTAAATCTGTAGTTGTTTTAATTAGCTGCAGGCCAATTAATCATCACCAATTCTAAGTTTAATTAAGAAATTCGATTTCTCAATTTGCACTTAGATGATTATAAGAAAATTCCTAAATTAAATAGGTGATCAATCCAATTGATTTAGAAAAAATTCCTTGAACAATAAAACAAACAATTCAAGAATATCGAATTTGAATTTAAAACAAAATAAGTCTTCAAATCCCTTGTGCTCGGCTTCATAAGTGTCTAACTAAGCTTAAGTAATTTAGCCACTCATAGCGAGTAAAACAAAAAACAATCAATTGTAAACAACATGAATTACGAACTGAATCTTGGAAAAGAAAACTTCTCTAATTGTCGAGCTTCCCTCCTCTCAACTAGTTGAAATTTTGGGCTGCTATTCCAACTGCTTGATCGACACTTGTTGGTTCAACTAGAGAACTTTTTTCCTTGCTTGAGAGCCACGAACCCCTCTGCTATTTTTCTCCTCTGTTTTTGACTCCCATTTTCAGCTGCTGATCGCCTCCTTTTATGGAATAATAATAGCCTCCAGTAAATCAAAAATCAAAATCTGATCTGCTCCCTTGATTTTTCTTATCTCGTCGCACAAAAATAGCTCCAGCTCACTAGAGTTTCACTTCAATTTTACTTCTCAAGGCTGAAACAGGGTCCCCTTGTTTTTAATTAAAATTCTTCACCACTCAAAAGGGAATTTAAATAATTCCCTTTCTGACTTTGTCGCACATTCGGCCTGCTGCACCTCATGTTTAGACCTACTTTCTGCTTCTGCTGTCAAGGCTCTTTGTTGTTAAATTAAATTTGAAATTTTTTTACTTTGTCGATTTTAAAGAATTCGACATTCACCCAGTCCCCTTCCATCAACTCTATTCGTGAATTATGCCTTTGGATTTGTTCGAGCTGTCCCAACGTGCCTACCTTGCAACATGTCTTAACATACAATTAAATTGTTAAATTGGAGCGAAAATAAATTATTAAAGCATAGAATGCACCTAACGGAAATTAGGCTAATTAAAATTAAATTGATCAGAAATTAATCAATAATTTAAATAATTTAGTTGAATAAGTTAAGCTCAAAATTGAACTTAGCAGTTGCAGTAGAGCAAATCGCGTCTAGTCGTATCTCCTTAAAGTTACAGTGGAGCAGACAGATGAAACCAATTCTATCTCCCTGAAGTTGCAGTGGAGTGGATCAAAATGATGGATCTCATATCTTTGAAGTTGTAGTAGAGCAGATCGCGTCCATGCTTATCTCCCTGAAGTTGCAGTGGAGCAGACAAAAGAAACCAATCCTATCTCTCTGAAGTTGCAATAAAAGAAACCAATCCTATCTCTCTAAAGTTGCATAGAGCAAATTGCATCAGACTTATCTTCAAAATTGTTGTAGAACAAGTTGAAGCTACAAGTCTTATCTCCCTAAAGCTGCAGTGGAGCAGACTAAAGATAGCAAATTTTATACTTTTGAGGAGCTACGAGGTACAAATCCTATCTCCTTGACGTTGCAGTGGAGTGGATCGAAGCACCAATTCCTATACCTCTGAAGATGCAGTAGGTTGGAATTAGGCTACTTAAAGAAGAAGAGCACCAAGGTCCAGCAGGATCGGGCAAAATTGATCATTTTAAAGTCTTTGCTCCATTCCCGTTACACGACAACGAGCAAAGAGGGGTAGCTGTAATACCCAATTTGCCCGGCCCAGTAAACGCCAAAAGAAAAATCAAAAATAAAACACAAAAATAAATAAAAATCAAATAATAGTCCAAATGTCTAGTTATACAAACCCGATTATAAGCCCAAAATTACAACTAAAAAGCCCAATCCCATGCCCAAACCTAGTTCACCCCAAGCCCAAAATCCACCGAAACCTTAACAGTACCCAGTTCCCAGTGCCGCAGCAGCCAAGACCTCCGCACGTGCCAAGCTGCTCCCCACGTGTGTAACACCTCCACGCGCCTCCAGCTGGCCTCAGTACACGCCATGTCCACCGCCTCCATACATAGTACATGCAAATAGAACAAAAACAACGCATCAAAGAAGAAAAAGAGGATTGTATTGTTCCTTTATTTTTTTTATTTTCATTTTTGAAGGTAGGGGCTATAAGATCAGAGAAAAATCCCTTTGTACTTTTTACACGCATACTGAAATACAAACAGAAAAATATTTGGAAAGGTGATTTTGCTTTTCTGATTCTTGTTGGTTCTATTTTCTTTTTCTTTTTCTTTCTCTGTTTTCGCATCGATTTTCCTCTCTTTTTGTGAAAAAGTAAATAAAAGGGAAAAAGGATTAGAGTTCGTACCTGGGTTGGCGTTGTTGAACCCCTCGTCCGTTCCGTTCAAAGTTTGATGGGTGGGGGGTTTTGTTTTTGAAACGGCACAAGAGGGGTAACCTTGGGGACTGATTTCAGTTGGTTTGTAAACTGACATAGGGTTATGAGGGGTTTTTATATAGTACATAAAACGACACCGTTTAGGGCCTGTTTCAATGGCTCTAAAATGGTGCCGTATTGGTCGATTATCCCCAGCAACCCGCGCGGTGACCCGACCCGGGGAAGGATCTGCGCATTTTTTAGTGCTTGGGTATATTTCACTAATAGTCCTTTCAATTTTGCAGACTATTTCAAATTGCCCCTTTGTTTTTTTTTAATTTTTGCCCTGCATTTTGATGTTGTCTCATTTGAGTCCGCGTCACTACGCTGCATTTTGGGGGATGGAATAATTTTCAATCTGGCCCCCTCGTAATTCACGAATTGCAGTATGATCCTCCGTTTCTTTTAAACTACATTGTTGACCCATTATTTTGTTTTATTTTTTTATTTTACCTTTTTACTTTTGTTTTAGTTCAAATTTAGTCCTTATTAGTGTTTTTTTTAATTTAATTGGTTCTTGTTTTTAATGTATTTGTTTTTAAATCTAGCATTATTTAATATTTAAATTTAACATAATTTTAAAATTTATCATTAGTATTATTTTAAGATATAACATGCTATTATTTTAAATTATTGTTAATGATATTTAAATTAATCATACATTATCATTTCAAATTCATTATGCGTTATGGTTTTAAACTTAACATATTATTATTTAATTCATCGTTAATTATTTTATATTTTTTATGAAAATTTGATATATTTTGTTTACGGTTTTGATATTTTATAATATGTATTATTACTATTGTGTTTCACTTTATACTGAATTACCTATGTAAAATTAATATATATATATATATATTATTTGCTTCAAGCTTATTTCAAATACTATTATGCAACGTTTTTATTCTATTTGAATCTATTTTATACTCATGTATATAATTTATTTTAAAACTTTGGTACATATGATCTATAAATTAAGATTTCTCCTTATGTTATTTTAGTGTATCTTTAAAATTTTTGATTAATAATTCATTTGATGTTTGACCATTGATATTGGTATTTACATAATATATGATTGAAATTATTGTTGTTATGCTTGCTTGTATTTGTTTGTTAATTGTTTGTTATTCATTGGTATACATTTTATTTTGAATTATCCTTTTTGCATTGTACATAAATATTCAATCACATTACATTGTTTAAAAGATTACATTTTATTAAGATATCGAAATAGTTTTATTTATAAGTTTCCAAAATACCCGGTATCCAAAGATTCTCGAGAAAATTGTGCCCTAACTTACTGGGTTTCAATTTTCTTCGTTGAATTTAGGTGGTCGAGTATCCTTTTTCAATAAAATCGTACAAATTTCAAAAAAAAATTATTCTCGAGAACTCAAATTGTTGAATCCTAACTCACTGGATGTGACATTTTGCTACCTCGAATTAAGGATTTTAAAAATAAATGTAATATTCGGTATTTAGGAATTTTGGGAAATTGAACCCTAACTTACTGGGTTTTAATTTTTCATTCGACCCAAATAACCAAATATCCTTCACAAAATGCATAGGTTTTAAAAGTCAAATGATAAACTTAATTTTGAAGATTAAAAATGTTGTGCCCTAACTCACTGGGTGCGACATTTTATTTCTTTGAAATAAGAGTGTTTTATTATTTAATTCAATTTATTCAAGTCAAAAGGATCATATTTTAAAATCTTTTCAAAATTTCGACACTAAGACATTAAACAATCAATTCGGTACCAATTTTGGGCGTTACGAGGGTGCTAACCCTTCCTCGTGCGTAACCGATTCCCGAACCTATTTTCTCAAAATTCGTAGACCCAAAATCGTTTTCAAGGTGATTCGATCACACCTCAATAAAAGATTGATGGCGACTCCAATTTTCATTTTTAAGTCTAAACTAAATTTTTTATCTAAAAAGGGGGTTTCGATAATAGGTTTTCCCGAGGTAAATTAATTATCGCGATTAGATCATTATTCATCGCTTGAAGGTTGCACCTATGTAGTTGCTCTAGATCTATGTATGGTTCAATTGGAGTATTGGAGCTTCAGGTCATACACGAATTGAAAAGAAGTACAAAAGTTAAAAATAAAAATAAATACAAAAAAAATTAAAAATCATATCCATAGGTCCTAAAGTTCCTTCTTATATTATTAATTGTATTTCTTTTTCAAAATTTAATGCCAAAACCTCCCCAGCAACGGCACCAACAACTTTATTGCCTGTAAACATGTTATTTGTAATGCCCCTATACCCGACTCGATTTATCTAAACTAAATATAGGATGTCACAATGCCAAAAATACTAAACAAAAATTGTACAACGGGGAAAACCAAGTTCATCATACTTCTTATTTGTTTATATTCTCTCTAAGTGAAAAGATTTTAAAAGAGGCTTTTACTAAATACAACAGATTCTCGAAAGTAGTTTAATATATTACAATTTCAAAATTTGTTACAACCCACTTAATTATTGTGTAGAGTACTGTTGCCATTTATATCCAAAAATACACCTCTGTATGCATAATATTGCTCTTCAAACTGTCACCTTGGCACATCCTAGCTTGGTCCCTCCTGGTGCACAGGTTCAATTCTAAGATCCTGCATAACAAATAGACACCTGTAAGTTCAATAAAACTTAGTTAATCTCAACCATTATAACCTTTAAACGGTTTTGTTGAATTCCTCGGTTTAAGAATTCTGGACTTCCTTTCAGGCTTTGGAGGATATTTTGTTGATTCTTGGTAGATAACTATATGCATTCCACTCTATTGGTGAATCACAAACTTCCCACCTTAGAATGACTCATATTTCACAACTTCTTGGAGATAGTGGTTGTATAAATTTCTTAGAATGATATGCATACAGACTCAACTCATGATGGATTCTTATAGTAGCTCTGGCAACTGTCATAATGCCAGTTACACCGTATCTTCAAGTCAATCTAAACAATTAACTTGGTTCGGTGAAGGAAATATTTTAGAACATCTATTAGATCCCCCCGGATAACATCGATATAACGTGAGAATTCCCAAATTTGGGGTACACTTACTTGTACCCATAATTCTGGGTATGCCAAGTTCCCTGTCCTGGCAGGTTACTATGGTGGATTCATCAGTCAGGTATACTGCAGAGAACTCTTTCAAAAAATGTCGCAAAGGCATACCCAGATCTCGCGAAAAATGCATACTAACATCTCGCACTTAGGCATTACAAAATTCACTATACAAACTTTCTAGATAAATCTCCACAAGGGCTTTACACATAATTTTCCATAAAAGCCTTACAAATAATCCGACACAAAGGCTAGGTTTGGTTTTCCACCAAGGCAACACATAAAAATATCATGTTTGGCGATATTGATTTGCCTAAACTCAGCATTGCCTGAGGTTTTCCTATCATTGCCTTGGGACACGCAGAAACCCTAGTAGACAAATGTAGATCATCCATTATTTCTAGAATGTGACATGGCCATAGTCTTTCCACATATATTCCATACTACCATTTTCTCATGTTTATTTTCTCAAAGGACCTCGTGTTTACGGTCCTGTCAAATACAGTCTCACCATATTGGCCTTCGTTTTTACTGTCCTGGTGGAGATTGCCAAAGCTTTATCAAGGGCCCCATTATCATATCACATATTTTCCCGACACTCTTCCCAATCTACTTTATCACCAACCATACTTTTTCATGCATCACTTAATTAACATAATGGACACATTTACACATATTTCACTCATACATGCTTATCAAACATTGCCATTTTCATACAGCACATGGTGCACTTCAGTACGTACATACAGATGTTTCACAAAAAAACACAAAAAACATACATATTGCAACTCCTCAAGAAGATATGATCATCTATATGGAAATCAACCATACAAAGAATCATTATAAGATAATGTGCAAGAGACGAGTCTAAAGACTCACCAAAGACCTATCTATACCATGGCCTGAAACTTCTGTTTCAATTGTCCTTCCCAAACCAACAGCAGCAACTGCTGATAAGAACAAGAAATTTCCATCAAAATCCTCATTATAGATAATTTACTAATGTTTCAACTGCATGCAACCCCTATACAGGTTCTTCCTGTAATATCCCTAAATCAGGTCTAGTAGTTTCGGGTATACTTTTTGGGTTTCGAGTGTGAAACTAGGAATTTATAGGGTTTCTAGTAATTTTTAATTTAATTTAAGTGGTTAATTTCATCTAAAATCGACTAAAAATAATCCGAAAATTAAAAATAATATTTTGAAAAATTAATTTTAAAAATTTAAATAATTATTAGTGAAAATATTCAATTTGGGTTGAAAAATAATTTTAAAATAATTTTAATTGGGGTTAATTGAGTAGAATTTAAATACTAATTAAATGGGATTTAATTGTAAAATAAGGAAAATTTAGAGTATTTATATGGCAAATGTAATAGCTTTGTTTTCGATGAAATCGAATAGTGGTTTCGGGACCACAAATACTGAAGTTGAAAATTTTATTTTATTATTATTTTATTGCATACAGCGTGTTAGTAGTAATTGTATGAATTTTTTTAAAAATTTTATCATTTATATGCTCAATTTGATAAAAAGGACCAAATCGCATAAAATTTAAACGTTGAATTCTAGTAGCTATAGGTATTAAATAGTTATGAAACCTTAAAATATGAGTCCTTATGTGGTAATTAGACCATAAATATTGATAGTGGAATATGATGGCTTGGTATTATTGAAATTTGTGATAAATTACAAGGTTATAAAAGTAAATTAGCAAATAAGTGATAATTAAATAAAACAAAAATAAAATATCATCTTTAATTATTCATTTGAGAACCGAAATTTAGGGCTTGAGAAGCCATTGTTGAGCTTGACCATTTGGCCTTGCTAATTTTGTATGTATTTTTGTCCTATTTTTAATTATTTTTATGTTTTCGGGATCGTTGTAGCTTAATCTAACTAGCACGAGGACTAATTTGTGAAAATGTTAAGCTATTAAGGTTTTTCCATTGATGAATATGTAAGCTTTTTTATGTTTAAAGAAAGAAAATGGTTAGTTGTTGATAGATAAACAACTTTTGTTAAGTGATCTTTTATGAAATTGTCAAATAGGGAGTTAATTGAAAAATAGAAAAGCATACACGGTGAAATTATGAAATACAGGAAATTTAAGGCTTGCTAGGGACCTAATTAATATTCAGCTATGATGGGTTGTGGTTAAATTGCATGAATTTCCATTTTTATGGGCTAGGGATTAAATTGGAAAGAAATCAAATATGTAGGGCAAAAGTGTAATTTTGCTAACATGTCAATTTGGATTCAATTGAATAGAATATTTATTAAATTGGTTGAATTTATTTATTCAGATCAAGATAGATCTCAACCGTATTTAAATCGAGGGAAGGTAAAAGTCGTGGATTAGCCGATCATACTCCTTCGCGATAAAGTCGATGTAAGTTCATAGTCGTAAATTGCATAATTAAATTTGTTTATGTATTTTTACTCTATAATTTAGTAGAAAATTGTTGTACTTCGGTACCCCTGACCGCACTTACGTGCCCCTATTGTACTTCGGTACTCCTAGTAGCACTTTCGTGTCATGGTTACGTTTCGGTAACATTAATTAAGTAAAATAAGAGTTCATTCATTAAACGCTAAGTTAAATAAATTGCTATGTACTTACTAAGTTTTATAAGCTTATACGAGTTTGTGTGTCATTTTGTAGATTTCTTTTGCTGACTTGGGACGGATCAAAACTTCGGCTCACACTATCCATCATTATTAGTAGCTTTTAAACTCTTTTGGGATTGTGACAAGTATATGTGGCTATAAGTATATAAGTTTATGCATCTAGATAATTTTGGTATAATAATGAACTACTAAGTTATGTGTTTGGACACTTGTTTTCTAGGTTGTATATATGTATCTTTTGACTTGATAAAATGATATGGATGCAATCACTTGTGATATGATGAATTTGTCGTGAAATGATATTGTGATTGAGGTGCCTATGGTCATATTGGTTGGGTGTGTGTATATCATGCTTGGTTAGTTTGATTATGCATGAATTCGATGTCTTTTGATGGTTTGAAAGTTGGTGCAAAAGTGCTGATAGGTGCGTGCTCGTTTGGGTGAGAAAAATGGCTTGTAAAATGACCTATTTTTATCCACATAAGGGTGTGTCTCAGTCGTGTGTGACACACGGCCAGGCGACACGATCGTTTGTCCCTTGTGGCTTTCAAAGGGTTGCAAGTCAGGTTGTTACATAGCCTAGCACACGGCCTGGCACACGGGTGTATGACTTGGCCATGTGACCCAAGTTAGTGAGTTACACGAGCATGAACATGAACTGGGACACAGGTGTGTGTCCCTACTTCGAATGCCCACACGGCCGTGTGACCCCTGCAGTGTTGAAAATTTTCAATATTTTCTGAAAAATTCTTTGAGATTTTGATTTAGTCCCGACTTGTTTCTAATGTGTATTTAGGGCCTCGAGGGCTTGTATAAGGGACAATATGCATGTTTTGAATTGGTTATAAAGTGTTAATTGATATGATTTTAAAAGTTTGAAATTTATGCTCGTTTGATTTGAAAATTCTTGTAATGCTCTATAACCCTGTTTTGGCAATAGATATGGGTTAGGGGTTTTACATTTATTTGTATTAGAGCTACGGTTTAGTCGATTCTAGCACTAATGTAGTGAAACAGGAATTAGTATATACATGCCACATATACCCTATGATAGTGTGATGTGTTTGATTCGTTCTAACAATTTGCTTCTTATAGTTCAAGATGTCAACAAAATCTAATGGAGCTATAATTAACGAAGCTGAAAGTAATTTTCAAGCTTCGAATCTAGAGGCAAGTAGCAGTGCTCTTATTCCTCAATCGGTTGTTGATGAAATGAAACATATGTTTATGGGAATGATGAACCAATGATTCAACGAGTTTCAACAAGCAAATATGGCTACTCCACCTCCTCCACCCCCTATTGTGCCTCATTCGGCACTCCTGAATACTACCACCCCTGTATCAGTGTTGGTTACTTGGGTATCTGTAGATAAGGTTCAGAAATATGGAGCAGAAGAGTTCAGAGGTACGGCAGATGATGATCCGTCAAAAGCCGAGTACTGGCTATTAAATACGAAGACAGTTTTCACAGAATTACTGTACACCCCTAAAGATTGTTTGAGATACGTGGTGTCTTTGTTGAAAGATGAGGCATATTTGTGCTATGATACTTTGAGTACGATGGTATTGAATGATCGAATTAATTGGGATATTTTCCAGAATGACTTCAAGAAAAAGTATGTAAGTCGATTGTTTATCGATCGAAAAAAGAAAGAATTTATCGAATTAAAGCAAGGAAATCGGACTGTAGCTGAATATGAACGAGAATTTGTGCAATTAAGCAAGTATGCTCGTAACATTGTATCGACCAATGAGTAAATGTGTATCAGATTTGAAGAGGGGTTGAACGATGATATCCGGTTGCCTGTAGCAGCATTAAAGTTGCGAGAATTTGTAAAACTATCCGAGCGAGCACAAAAGGTTAAAAAGATTTGTAAAAGTAAATGACAATCAGATTCAAGATTCAGAGACTATAGTAAGAGAGGGTTGTTCAAGCCTGCTCAATTGTCTCCCTCAAAGAAATTTAGAAATGACAAAAGTCGATCAGCTGCTCCTTCAGAATTTGTTAACCGAGAAAAATCAAGATAAAGAAATTCCTGACAATCAATGCTCTAGAAGCGAGTGTTGGAAGTGTAAGAAATGTGTAGAGAACCGCCTCGATACGTGATGACTGTAGTAAAAGACATTTTGGTGAGTGCCAGTCAAAATTGGGAGCTTGTTTTCGTTGTGGAGCTACCGACCATTTTCTTTGTAATTGTCCCAAGAAGCAAAGATATTTCAGGAATCAATCAAATAAACTTGAAGTAACCTCTCATAAGGGTAGAAGATCTGGAAATGCTAGAAATACTACTCTCGGTAGAAGAAAGAATAGCAAGATGAATGAACGGTCAAAAATAAGAACATCAGCTAGAGCGTATGCAATCCGAGCTCGAGAAGAAGCTACAGCTCCAAATGTTATTGGGGGTTCTTTTTCTCTCTTTGATATTAATCTATATGCATTGATTGATCCTAGATTAACTCATTCGTACATATGCACTATATTAGTAAACGAAAAGAAAATACTTGTTGAATTCACTGAATATACTGTTAAAGTTAAAAATCCTTTGGGTCGATATGTTCTAGTTATTCAATTATGTAGGTCTTGCCACTGAAAATTAGGGGTTATGACTTTCACGCTAGTTTGATGCTATTACCTTTTGATGAATTCGATATGATTCTGGGAATGGATTGATTGAGAAGTGTTCGCAAAGTTTCGACTAGTTGAAATCACTATTGACCGAAGCATCCATTCTAGTTCAGCCTGAATCAAGTAAAGAATTTGTTATTTTCAGCGATGCATCTTTAAATGGTTTACGTTGTGTTTTGATGCAGGAAGGAAAAGTAATAGCATATGCTTCTTGACAATTGAAGCCACATGAAAAGAATTATCTGACACATGACTTAGAATTCGCAACTATTGTGTTTGCGTTAAAAATTTAGCGACACCATTTGTTGGGTAAAAAATGTCACATTTTTACTGATCATAAGAGTTTGAAGTATTTAATGTCCCAAAAAAAATTAAACCTAAGATAGCATAGATGGCTCGAGTTGTTGAAAGATTATAATTTGATTATTGATTATCATCAGGGAAAAGCAAATGTAGTGGCTGATGCCTTGAGTAGAAAATCTCTATTTGCTTTGCAAGCGTTGAATACGTAGTTGTCATTGTTTGTTGAGGGTTCGATTTTAGCTGAATTAAAAGCTAAACCGATGTTCTTACAAGAGATTTATGAGGCTCAGAAATGCAATGATGTTTTGGTAGCTAAACAGAAATTGTGTGAGTCGACTCCTAATTCAGATTTTCAGATAGGGTCTGATGATTGCTTACTTTTTAGAGGCAGAGTTTGTGTACCAAAGAATTCAAAACTCATTCGAAGAATCTTGCACGAAGCTCATAGTGGTAGCTTGTCTATTCATCTGGAAACTAATACAATGTACAGTGATTTGAAACAGATGTAGTGGTGACTTGGAATGAAACGCGAGATTTCAAGATTTGTATCGAGATGTTTAGTATGTCAACAAGTTAAAGCTAAACATTAGGTACCTTCTGGATTATTGCAGCCAGTGATGATACTGGAATAGAAATGGGATCAAGTTATAGTGGACTTCTTATCGGGTTTACCCCTATCTCCAAGGAAGAAAGATGCAATTTGGGTTGTTATTGATCATCTGACAAAGTCTCACACTTTATTCGAGTGTGTACAGATTACTCCCTTGAGAGATTAGCTAAGTTATATGTTTTTGAGAATGTTAGATTACACGGGGTGCCAATCTCTATTATTTATGATAGACATCCATGATTTACATTGTAATTTTGGGGAAAGTTACAATAAGCTCTCGATACACGGTTATGGTTAGTCTGAATGAGTAATTCAGATACTCTAGGATATGCTTTGTTGTTGCATATTAGAGTTTGAAGGAAACTAGGAGAAATATTTTTTGTTGGTTGAATTCGCGTATAATAACAGCTATCAGTCGAGCATAAAAATGACACCGTATGAAGCTTTATATGGTAAAAAATGCCGAACTCCGTTATACTGGACTGAGCTTAGTGAGAAAAAGATATACGGGGTTGATTTAATTCGTGAGACTGAAGAAAAAGTAAAAGTGACCCAAGATAGTTTGAAAGCAGCTTCAGATCATCAGAAATCATATGCAAATCTTAAACGTAAAGACATAGAATTTCAAGTCAACGACAAAGTATTCTTGAAAGTATCACCCTGGAAGAAGGTGCTTCAGTTCGCTCGCAAAAGAAAGCTAAGTCCGCGATTTATTGAGCCGTGTGAGATTATTAAAAGAATCAAACCTCTTGCGTATCAATTAGCTTTACCGTAAGAACTAGAAAAGATTCATAATGTTTTCACATGTCTATGTTACAATGGTACCAATTTGACCCTTCACATGTTATCTCCCTGATGAATGTCGAGATTCAGCGTGATATGTCGAACAGTGAGGAACCGATCAGAATTTTGGCATGAGAGGTGAAAGAATTGAGAAATAAGAACATAGCTTTAGTAAAAGTTCTTTGGCAGTGACACAGAATAAAAGAAGCTATTTGGGAACCCGAAGAAACTATGAGAAAATAATATTCGAACCTCTTTTCTGGTAAAATTTTTGTGGACGAAAATTTCTTTAGGGGGAGAGTTGTAACAGCCCGTTTTTAGTGAAATCAGAATAGTGGTTTCGAGACCAAAAATCTGAAGTAAAAAAATTATTTTATTATTATTTTATTCTGTACAGCATGATAGTAGTACCATATAAAAATTTCGTTACGAAATTTTTCCATTTACATGCTCAATTTGATAAAAAGGACTAAATCACATAAAATGCAAAAGTTGAATTCTAGTAGCTAAATGTATTAAATAGTTATGGAACCTTAAAATATGAGTCCTTATGTGGTAGTTAGACCATAAATATTGATAGTGGAATATGATGGGTTAGTATTGTTGAAATTTGTGATAAATTAAAAGGTTATAAAAGTAAATTAGCAAATAAGTGATAATTAAATAAAACAAAAATCAAGTATAATCTTTAATTTTTCATTTGAGAACCGAAAGTTAGGGCTTGAGAAGCCATTGTTGAGCTTGAGCATTCGGCAACTAATCCTTGCTAATTTGGTATGTATTTTTGTTTAGTTTTAATGATTTTTATGTTTTCGGGATCTTTGTAGCTTAATTTAGCTAGTCCAAAGACTAATTTGTGAATTTTTTAAACTATTAGGGTTTTTCCATTGATTAATGTGTAAGAGTATTGATGTTTTATGGAAAAAATGGTTAGTTGTTGATAGATAAACAACTTTTGTTAAGTAATCTTTTATGAAATTCTCAAATAGGGATTTAATTGAAAAATAGAAAATTATACATGGTGAAATTGTGAAATAAAAGAAATATAGGGCTTGCTAGGGACCTAATTGATATTCGTCTATGATGGGTTGTGGTTAAATTGCATGAATTTCCATTTTTATGGGCTAGGGACTAAATTAAAAAGAAATCAAATGTGTAGGGGCAAAAGTGTAATTTTGCTAACATGTGAATTTGGATTGAATTGAATAGAATAATTATTAAATTGGTTCAATTTATTTATTTAGATCAAGATAGACCTCAACCGTATTTAAATCGACGGAAGGCAAAAGTCGTGGATTAGTCGATCGTACTCTTTCACGATAGTGTCGATGTAAGTTCATAGTAGTAAATTGCTTAATTAAATTTCTTTATGTATTTTTACTCTATAATTTAGTAGAAAACTGTTGTACTTCGGTACCCCTGATCGCACTTACATGCCACTGTTGTACTTCGGCACCCCTGATCACACTTACGTGCCCCTGTTGTACTTCGGTACTCCTGATAGCACTTTCGTGCCGTGGTTACATTTCGGTAACATTAATTAAGTAAAATAAGAGTTCATTCATTAAATTTTAAGTTAAATAAATTTCTATGTACTTACTATGTTTTATAAGCTTATACGAGTTTTTGTGTCGTTTTGTATATTACTTTGCTGACTTGGGATGGATCGAAACTTCGGCTCACACTATCCATCATCATTAGTAGCTTTTGGACTCTTTTGGGATTGTGGAATGTATATGTGGCTATAAGTATATAAGTATATGTGTCTAGATAATTTTGGTATAATAATGAACTACTAAGTTATGTGTTTGGACACTTGTTTTCTAGTTTGTATATATGTATCTTTTGTCTTGATAAAATTATATGGATGCAATCACTTGTGATATGATGAATTTGTGGTGAAATGATATTGTGATTGAAGTGCCTATGGGCATATTGGTTGGGTGTGTTTATATCATGCTTGGATAGTTTGATTATGAATGAATTTGGTGTCTTTTGATGGCTTAAAAGTTTGTGCAAAAGTGCTTATAGGTATGTGCTAGTTTGGGTGAGAAAAAGGACTTGTAAAATAACCTATTTTTGTCCACCCGAGTATGTGTCTCAGCCGTGTGTGACACATGGCCAGGCGACACGGCCGTATGTCCCCTGTAGCTTTCAAAGGGCTGCAAGTTAGCTTGTTACACGACCTAGCACACGGCTTGGCACACGGGTGTGTGAGGTTACTTCGAATGGCACACCGCCTGACACACGAGCGTGTGGCTTGGCCGTGTGACCCAAGTCAGTGAGTTACACGAGCATGGACATAGGCTGGGACACGGCCGTGTGTCCCTACTTTGAATGCCCACGCGGCTTGAGACACGGGCGTGTCTCTTGGCCTTCTGACCCCTACAGTGTTGAAAATTTTCAATGTTTTCTGAAAAATTCTCCAAGATTCCTATTTAGTCCCAACTTGTTTCTAATGCATATTTAGGGCCTCGAGGGCTTGTATAAGGGACAATATGCATTTTTTGAATTGGCTATAAAATGTTTATTGATATGATTTGAAAAGTTTGAAATTTATGCTCGTTTGATTTGAAAACTCTGATAATGCTCTGTAACCCTGTTCTGGCAATGGATACGGGTTAAGGGTGTTATAGTAAATAAACCTTAAATTTCAAAATTTTGGAGGGAAATGATTAAATGGTAAAGTAAGGGAAATGTAGGGTGGCAATTAGGTAAATTTCTCAATTTTTTTAAATTTTTGGTGGGTGGTTTCAATTTTAAAACTAATGTATCTAGCCCACTTTTCACACATTTTACATCAGATTAGAGAGGTTTAAAATTTTTTTTCTTTGCATGATTTTAAAGATCTATCATCATAGAATAGATCCAACTAATTTCCTTCTCAAAATAGTCTCTCAGTTCACCCAAAACTATTCTCAAAAGTAGCCAAAAATATTTTGAAATTTCTCAAGTTTCTTGAATCAAGATTTTCAATTAACGAATTTAGAGCGAATCAAATGTAATCTTCAATCCTAAACTTGTTGTTTTATGATGATTAGAAACAGTTTTACATGATTTGGGAGTCAATTAAAGGATTTTTATCAATGTCATCTTCTTCTAATAACTCATGGTTCTTTAATGGTGAATCTTAAATTTTAAGAGGAAATCCACAAATCAATGGATGTTCAAACTCAAAATGGATCTATTAAAATTTTTTATTTATTTATCAAGATTAAATATGATTTGTGAGGTCATTTAAAGAAATTCGAGTTTCATCATCTTCATGAACCGATTTTTTGAAATTTTTTGAAATTGATTTAAAGATGAAATTAATGCTTAGTATAAGTGTATTTGGTCTAGTATTGATGATTGAAAGTGTTTAGGAAGGCTGGAGAGATCGATTTTGTGAGGAATCGAGTTTTCAACTTGATGTTACACATTCGATAAGGTATCTTTGTGAGAAGATTTTGATTAGTATAGTTAATTAAAATTCGTGTTTATTATGGCATTGGAAAGGAGGTAATGTCTACTTTATCTCTGTTAAAGCTCCGAATCATAAAGAGGACCGAGCTAATCGGAATTGAAGCTTGGATTTGCTTGGTTGATCACTTGTTTGTAGTAGAATAAATTGTGTGGTGAGTGTTTCTAAAGGCGATTTGGTAAATTGACCCTCATTTATGTTTAATTAGTATCCTAATTGATGATTTCAATTGATTAATTATGGTTATATGACTGATTTTTGCAAGATTGATATTATATGTACAAGAGTTGATTTTTTTTTAAATAATGGTAAGTAAGCATTTAGGTGGTTTTGTGCAATTTAATTAGGTTAATTATAATGATGATTAAAGCATGTTTACTGGAGTTTTTGTTCATGATTATTGGTGTTAGAATTGATAATTGAATGTTAAATGGAATGCTTGATTTAATTGGATGTTAAATGGCTATGTTACATGTTACACATAAGCATTTTGTCACATTAAATTGAGCACAATAATGACTGATTTATATGCTATGTTTGACTGAATATATTGACAACATGCATGGTGGGTGGCATGCCATTGGATTTGTGAAACTCACCTTTATTGGTGACATTGTAAGCATATGGCTCTAGGTGGACTGATTTGTTTGGGGTAGATAAGGGAGTGTTGAGCATGAGTCTCCACTCATTGTGTTATTTGAGGTGTGACTCAACCCGCTCAACTCGGTGGATTGTATTTGATATTTGTGGGAGTTCAGAGATCCGTTTATCCGATGTATGATCACCCGGTTAAGCCATGAGAAGTGTATGCCAATATATTTATGTGTGATTGTTGCAATATCATTCAGTGTTTGTAAGCCATCAATAATTGATTCTTGATTTTGTTAAAGCATATGGAAATTAAATTGACATGATTCATTATTATGGGTGATAATTGGTGACTGGTTGGATGTGATTTAAGCATGATTTGGATGTTGATTTACTAATTATTTTTATTAACATTCACTGAGCTTTTTAAAGCTCACACTTTCACAATTCTTGCAAATAATCGTTGAGCTTGTAATATCCCGAAAATTACTACTGTAATACCCCGAAAATTACTACAGTAAGAAAGTAGGTATCATTGATAGTGAAATAAGGAAATAAAGTGACAAAAAGGGAAATTTTGAGTTATGGCAACATTGGGAATTATATTATGACATATTAATTCAAGAAAGGATTAAATCGCAAAAGTGAGAAAAGTTTTGTTGCCCAAGAGTAAATACTCAAAATTTGAGGGGTTAAAGTGTAAATATTTTAAGGGTGGAATAATCTAGAAACTAAGGAAAATGGATGAATTAGGACCAAATTGAAAAAGTGAAAATTTTGAGGGACTAAATCATAATTGTACCAATTTAAGTGATGACCCAAGGATGAAATTTTTAAAGATTATAAAGGGAAAAATGGTTAGTTAGAAGAGAGAGAAATCTAGAAGGCAATGATGATGTTGGTGATATTTTAGATTAATTAATTAATTAAATATTAGTTTATTAATATTTTAATTTGATTTTTAAATGATATTTTATTATTTTATTATTTTATTATTTTATTATTATTCTATTTAGTATATATATGGAAGGAAAGATGAAGAATCTTCATCTTCTTACCATGCATCCAACGTATGAAGAGAAAAGAAAGAAAGAAACTTTCTTTGCTTTACAATTTGGTCCTTTCACCAAAAATTCACCATTTTCACTTAGAAATCAAAAGAATTTTCATATCCATCAAGAGAGAAAGATAACAAAGAGACAATGGGGAGCTAGAATATCAAGTTAGATTATTGAAAAGAAGCTCGAGGAGAGAGAAAATCAAGTTAAAGATTAAAATCAATAGGACAAGGTAAGAACATTAAGATTTCAATATATTTTGAAGTTTGTTATTATTGAAAAAGCATGGAAATGATGTTATAGTAGATTTTACTTAAATGAAGTCTTATATTCTTGATATATTAGTGAAGGAAATAAGAGAAAGTGATGGAAAATATTATAGAGAAAATGAATAAGGAAGTTATAAACTTAGTAATCAACATTTTGCACTAAAATAGTTTTGGACAGCAGATGAGGCTAACTTCTAAAAATCACCATAAATTATGGAATTTGAATTATAGGATGAAAAAAATATGGAATTAAATATTTTAAGTCTAGTTTCCCATAAAAGAAACGGTGTAAGTAATGGAATTGTAAATCATGAGATATAATAAATTATGTGAAACAAGGTCAGAATGAATTTGGGTTCCCCTATTCTGAATTTGGAAAATCATCAAAAATTGGAGAAAAATAATTACGGGCTTAAATTTATATTTTTAAAATCCTGAATGATTCTATTTTCAAGAGAAACAAACAGAAACATCATCAAATCTTGCACGAGGAGATAATTATTTTTTAGTAAAGAAGGGTCAGAACTGTCAGATAGCAGAATAGGGATGACTTTAAAGAATAAAATGTACTAATTGTATAAATAAAAAATTCTGAAAAATTTTATAGTAAGAATATATGTGAGTCTAGTTTCATGAAAAAATTACGGATCTTAATTTGGAGTTCTGTAGCTCCAGGTAAAAATAATTGAGTGCGTCTGACTCGAATACACAACTTTGAATATACATGTGAGTGAATGGTGAAATTGTAGTTAATGTTGTTTAAGTGTGTTATACACATTAAGGATGTGAAATGGAGAGGAGGAGAAGGAAAATTGGAAGAATATATGAATGATTTGTGTATGATTGACATATGTTCGATTATAATCGATAAACGATTGAAAAGAAATGATGTTTATAATTGTGCATTATTAGTTATAGTTAAAGTTCATGTGAGAAAATAAATTTTCATAGTATGTGTATGTGGTATACTTGGTATATGATTTGGTATGTAGCAATGTCAGAAATGGTTTATTAATTAACTCATGTTGATAAGTTTGATACATAAATAAATGTGGTGTTTATCCATGCTTATAATGCTTATACTATATGTTTATTTGGCTAGCATGTTTGGTGTGTATGCTTAGGCTTTGGCCAAGTTGTGGCTGGATTACACCACATTAAATTTATAAAATTATGCATTGAGATGGTAAATGTCTAGATGGAAATATGCTTGTGATCATAAAAGGGTGGTAAGGTTTAAAGTTTGTAATCTTTATTAAAATGGTTTATCATGTGGTTAGCCTTCAAAAAGACTAGCTTGCGACTATTGTTGAGTGTAATGTTTATATCTTGTGTGATATGCATAGGAAACTGGAGTGGAAAGGAAATGAAATACAAGGTTCATGCTTGAAGTGTAAAATGATGAAAAAAGGGGACGTTAAGTTAAACGATAAATATGTATTAGTATTGAACTTAATGAAATTGAATTGTACGTGAATTAAATGGAAATTGCAAATGATATGATTTGAATTAAATGAATTATTGTGGTATTGAAATGTATATTGAATTGAGAAATTGAGTTGAATCGTGAACATGAGAATCGTGAATTAAATGAAATGGATGAAGTATTGAATTGCATGAGTATGTATTGGGTCTCAGAAACCCTATTTGTTACAAATATAGTATTTTGAAGTTATAACGTAAAGAATTATAAAAGCACGTTAATAATTTAAAAGTTTTAATTTAGATGAAATTTTGTAACTCGTTTAATACGTATGCAAATGTATGTCTTCTAGTAATGCCTCGTACCCTATTCCGAAGTCGAATACGGGTAAGGGATATTACAATGTGACATTGCCAGATTCGGTCATAACGTTTAGACCGGGTTTGGGGTGTTACAGAGCTTGAGGAGCTGAAGAGCCGAGCAAGAGAGTTCCAAGAGATTTAGGCTTGGTAGAGACTTTATTACACGTTTTAGAGACTGTAATCGGGCATTGTGGAACCTTCGAGAATTTGTTTAATTTTGATTGTAATTGGACTTTGGATATTGGACATTTTATTTTGGACGGTTTTATAATAATTTTGAGGCATGTTTGAGTTTAATTATTTAATGAATTACGGTGTATTGTTGCTTGATAACACGGTGATTGATAACACGGTGTGTGAGACATGAAATTTATACTAATGATTGTTTAAATGAAGCTTCTATAGAGTGGGTTACTAGTGACTAAGGTACACCACTTGTTTGATTTATTCGGTGTTTGTTATGCTTGAAATTGATTGCCTAATTCTATATGATTGAGGCTTAATTGATGTTAATAAATTCAATTGAAGGTATATGTATATATATGTTACTTAATTGTAGTTAAATCAGGTTTAATTGGCCATTAAAATATGCAAAATCAGGTTTTAAAATGAGATTTTCGCAAAAATAGGTGCAATGGCTTTCACACGGACGTTTGAGGGGTTGCAAACGAGAGTGTGGGTAAGTGACACAGGTGTGTAGAGACTAGAGGTGATCATGGGTCAGGCCGGGCCGGGTTTGGGCCCATTTTTTAATAAACACTAAAAATTTATTTTAAAAATAAAAAATAAAAAAAGTATTTTAAAAATATTTTAAAATAAAAAAATTAAAAATAAATATTTATTATATATTCGGGCAAGTGGTGCCCGAGGCCGGACCCGTTTTCTAAATGGGCCTCATTTTTTTGCCCAAACCCATATTTCGAGCCTATATTTTTACCTGAACCCTCCCATATTTCGGGCGGGTCGTCGGGCCAGTGGCCCTAGTGGAGACTGGAGCTATCACACACGAGCGTGTGCGATGGGTCTAAAAGTTTTTCATGAATCGAAGATAGTCATTTAATGACATTCGGTTTGGGGGAAATGGCCGTGTGGGTTTTGGGGGTTTGAATTTTTGTCTTTTTAAATAGGTATTCTAATTTGTTTAAGTTACAATTTAGTCTTGAAATTTAATTAGACTAATTAGAGCTTTAGATGATAAGGAAACTTTCTAAAATTTTAGAATTAGTCTCGTAATGGGTAAAATTTGATAGAAACACACGTAATTTATAGTTTGTAATAGGTCGTGATAGTTTGTATTTGTTACAATTTAGTCCTTGATAATAAAACTTGAATTAGACATAGTAAACGAACTCAAATTAAGTTGAATTTTTTTTAGGCTTGCATAGTTTGACTAAAAGAAGGTCGGTAAACTCTTAAATCTAAAATCAAGTTAGTTTTACCATGGTGGTAAAATGACAAAAATGCCCTTAGTGTAAATTACCTAAGAAAAGTTTAAAATTGGCTCATAGTTTTCTTCCGCATTAATAAATATTAATTAGATAAGATTGAGGTGTTATAAGGTCGGGGTGTGTCTTGGGTGGTCGTTAGCCGGAGAGTCACTTAGGTGGCTAATGTAATGCTTCGAATTTGGGCCGGTCTGTCTCGGTAGGGTTTGAGGTGTCACACTTCCTCTCACACCCTACTGTTCTAACATCTTTTAACATCCTTCCTTCCTCCTCAACAATCATAACATATAAAGCTATAAGACTTACTAGAAGATTGAGTCATCCACTGATTAAAGTAAATCTTAGCTTTAGCTTAATGAAGAAGAAGATAAAATTTATGTCAGAAAAAAAGACCAGAACGTCTAGCAGAAAGAAAAACCACCTGGAATGTCCTCTTCCCTTCACTTTATATACTCTTAGCCCCTCTGATTTCCCTACCAAATATGAGGGTAGGCAAAAGAAAATGGCAAAGATCTATGCTACTATTGACCAGTCATGGAGAGGGTTAAATCAATCCAATTGACTCCCAATTAATCCTGTTACTAGAACCAACTTAAACAATACTCATGTAAACCGAGCGTACTATACTTTGGCGGTGACTCATGTAAGGCGTGGTCTTAAAGATGGTTAAGTCTCTTACAGCTTTCTCATTCACTTGGTAGACTCTTCGTGTTTAGCCAAAAACTTTGGGCACATTCTTTCTTCACTTGAAAATACCCTGTAATTAAATCCTTAGATACCACTAATGGGCAGGTACTTAAAGCCTAGTATGCGCCAATACTTTAATTCATCTGCAAGTTAGGGTGGTGGATTATACTATTATAGTGTGCCAAAATAGTTTATATACATATCTTACTCACCCTTTTGGATCCACCGCTTTTGTGGTGTGACATTATCATTTATAGTTAAAATATAACACCAAAAATATAAGAATTAATAACGACAGTGTTTGCAAGTGTATGAGTCAAATTGTAATATAGTTTGCACAATGAAATACTAGGAAGTATTCCAAGAATCACACCCAAGGGAGGATGGAATAAATTATGAAAACACTTTTACATAACAAGTCTAAATAGTACTAATTAATTCCTATATTACGATAAACCATAAAATAAGTTGATGAGTAACGAAAATAAATAAATAAGAAAAATAAACAAATAAACTAAATCAATAAACCAATCAGGAAGATTAACTCGCTTTAGGATTTGTAATTAACTTCAAATTAGGGTTTTAGGATAGATTTGTAACTAACTTCGAATTAAGGTTTTAGGATGAAACAAAACAGAATATTTTGGAAAAAAATTAAAAAATTTAGAAATAGGGGTCACACTACCGTGTTACATAACCCATACTGTATGGACATTCAAAGTTTGGACACACGGTCGTGTCGTAGGCTGTGTGTCAAACCATGTGTGTATTCGATGTTGGGTTACACGGCCATGTCGTAGGCCGTGTGCCAAATCGTGTTACATACTGACTTGAGACACACGGCCTTGTCACATGCCACGTCTCAGACTGTATGAAACATGCACCTAAAACAACAATGACACATGAATGTGTACCCCTATTTGTACCTTCAAATTCAATTTTACCAAAACATGCATACTTGGACATCAAACAACCCAATTTCCATCAATAAAACCTACTCAAAACACAATTAAACAAGCTCAAAAGATGTCAAAACATCCATCCTAAGTGTCTAACCAATGTACCCTCATTGAAACCACAATTCTATTATCCAACCAAGTTGCATTTCAAAGATTACATGATCACACATAAACACATAACAAGTTTCCCACCCATACTCAACATTCAAATCCATTTTACCATAGAATAACCATTCACTAATAGTATATAACAATATGACTAAATCTTATAAGTTTTTACAAGCCAAACATCAAAACCTATTTATTTGTACTAAAATCCATCTAAAATAAACATCATTTATATATATATATCAAACATCAAAATGATAAGTAACCAAATGCTTACAAACCATTTATTGCATGCCATATAACCAAAAGTATATGTTCAAAAGTTACCAATAGATAACTGGATAGTGTGATTTTCTTCGAGTTGATCTAATTTCCTAATTTCCACAAAATGTAATCTACAATGAAGGAAAAGAAAAGACACAAGTAAGCTTTAATACTGGTTAGTAAGTTCAATGGTTAAAATAATAAAGCTTACCGAAATAACATAGAAATTTTAATAACAAAATTAATAGTCAGTGTTTCCCGTCAACCATAATCCATAACAAGTGATTTTATATAAGAACGAGTACGAGATACACTTGAATATAATCATACAAGATCATTCAATTTCAAAACACAATGCTATCAAAAATTCAAGAACAACCTTCCAACAATTCAATAACAAGTCATTTAACATTAGAAACATTTTCGATGAATGATGTAAGAATATGAGTACACAGTTATCCATTCGAAAACACGCCAAATGCTCAAACGAGCTAGTCCAACCGAAAACACGCCTTGGCATTAAGTGCCTAGCCCATAAGCTAACATCCCTCCAAAAACACGCCTAGGCACCAAGTCCCAAGCCTGAAGGCTTTACATCTGCCCCCAGTAACACACCAGAATCACTGTAATATAGCACGATAGTTTGCAACAAATACTTCACCTCGGTATGTTCAGTGTATAAACACAAGTCATGAATTATCACCTCATCACATATCAATCTCATACAGTGTGCACTATAACCTATTGGCATGCCAATCGCACTCTATCCTTCATTCATCCAGCTTAAGAGATGTCATCGCTAAACTATATTCCAAATGATTTAATTATTCAATTCACTCAATTTAATACCAATCATTTAATGAAATATTTAGCAACCAATTTCTCATTCAATATACATTTTTAAAAATTAAACTAAATAGAATGAATGTACTGGGGCTAAACTACAGTAATGGAAAAAGTTTAAAGACTATTCCATAACTTTTCCTTTTCCTCGATTATCTACTTGATCTTGATATGCAAATGAGTTAAAATCTCCAAGCTTTAGCAACGGTGAAAACAAAAATGGAGAGAAACATGGAGAAAAAACCTATTTCTTCCTCATGTCTTTAATTATTTTAACTTATATAGCTTGGTATTTTTGTAATTATTAACATCTTTTAGATTAAACACTAATTAACCTACCATTAAGCTTAATTAATCTAGTTAACCTAGATGACAACATCATCATCCACTAACTATATAAATATATTGGTCCAGTTACTAAATTGGACCTTCTAATGATTTAAAATTCCATAATAATCACTTTTACAGTCTTTTACTATTTAGTCCTTTTTAGTTAATTAATTATCTAAATGTTAAAATTTCCTAACCAAAATTTAATACAACCCTAAGGACCTCGTAAATATTAAATAATTAATATATAAGAACACACACATTGAAATTGTGGTCTCGAAACCACTGTTTTCGGCACAACTGAAAAACAGGCTGTTACATTTAGTTCATTGAGAAAAATAAAAATATTATAGGTAGGGTAAGTAGTACCATACTGGTGGGTACACCATTTTTGTCTTGGTAATAGTACATATCAATACTAACATGTCTCGGTGTACTGTTTTGGGTTTATCAATATTTCTAAATATTTTCACACACACATATTTATAGTTTAATTTTAGTTTCTTAATAAATTATATATACATTTAAATATTTTCACGTATAAATATTTATAGTTTAATTTTAATTTCTTAATTATATATTATTTTGGTAAAAAATATA
This sequence comes from Gossypium raimondii, assembly GCF_025698545.1. Taxonomy (NCBI): domain Eukaryota; kingdom Viridiplantae; phylum Streptophyta; class Magnoliopsida; order Malvales; family Malvaceae; genus Gossypium; species Gossypium raimondii. Next base: position 38,355,234 of record NC_068568.1, on the reverse strand, counting down.
TTATATATTATATATACATGCAAATATATCTCAATTACATTCATGTAAAATACATTTTAAAATTATTAATTAGCTTCAATAATTTCATTTAATAACTATTAATTTTAGATTTAATTATCTAAAAATTATAATGGTTAAGATAAAAAAGTTAAATAACCCCAAGTTGTGGTTATTAATCGAGTGTTCATTTACCCCAAGAATAACCTAGGTTCGAATCATCATTTTACCAAAAATAAAAAATAATAATAAAAGTTGCTTTAAAATATAAAATTTTGTACCAACCAATACATGCTGATATTGATTGAAGTGGGCCGCAACACACCGAAAGTTTGACCAAAACGAAACATAGACTACTTGGTAACAGTTTAGATTTGGAACGATACGTACCGATCAATACTAATATGGTAATGAATACCGTTACTATAGGTAATATAGTATATTCAATGCAAAATTCATGAAAAAATAATAAATCACTAAATTTTGGCTTAATGAAAAGTCATAAATGTTAAAAACAATCAAATATTTATTTCACGTTTCCAATAAATTTGCCACTTATGTGTTCTTATAGGTTTTTTTTTTGTTACTTAGTCAAAGTTGTTGGTAACATTTGTTGATATTTTACAACTATTTTTTTAGCTTTTTTTCTAATGTTGTAGAACAACCTATATAAAGGCTTGTTACTCATTGAATAAATCATGTAGCAGCATTCAATTTTTATATTTGTCCTTTGTGTTTTAACAATGGTATCAGAGCTTGTGAGCAAGAGTGTGAGTTGACAGTTAAAACACGTAAGGAAATAGTGTTTATATAGCAACCCAATTTTCAGTGGTATCGAAAAATGGTAGTTCCAGAACCATGCTTCAGACGAGTGAGTTCGTAAATATTATTACGGTGTTGTTATATAGGTGAATTAAATGTTTAATAGGTAGTTTTACGGGGGGGAAAGTGATTAAATACGGTATAATGACTAAATTGAAAAAATTTACAAAGTTAACCCCTTGTGATTTTAAATTGCTTAAGGACTTATAAGATGATTAAATTAAGATTAGAACTGGTAATTATACCATTTCAAAACATGGTGGACGACTAAGTATTGTTTTTTTTTGTATATTTAAATGATGTTAAAATTATAATATAGTAAATGCATAATTTATTTTGTTTAGAAGATAAATTTTTAATTTGGAACGGAACCAAGTCACAATCGAATTTTTGAATATAGAGTCTGGTCACTTTTAACTCGAAGCCACTTCAATTGATTTTAATTCCTGACACACTCAAATCTTTTGGAAATTCAAATTGTTAAGTGTATTTCTACCCGAATCTCTAAATTGATGGTATATTATGCTTGTATTTAATTTGTTTCGGGTAAGCATCACAAATTATCATGGTCGGCCATTTCATGAAATTGTGTGGCATTCTAAACTATGCTTACTGTTATAAAATTTGAAGTGGAATTGGGACTTAATATATTAGTTTGGACGACCAAGGCTTAGGCAAATCTAGTTAAAAAGATAAATTAGATTGCTAAACTTGTATGATGGGATGATGTCATTATAATGATGTTGCTTAGGAAAAAGGAAAGGGGTGGATGAATGCATGAAATTAGATTGGTGGTCGATTGAGTGAAGGGAAATGGGAGAAAGATTCATATTTTGGTCACTTGGGGGGACTTCAGGGTAGGAGTGGAAACAAAAGAATGAGGAGAGACTTTTATTTTCTTCATTTTTTTCTTAGCATTCGGAAGTGAGGGATGTGAGAGGAAAAATCCTTGCATTGGAGGCAATTGTAGCATGCTTAAAATCTGTAAATATCCTTGACAAGTCACGGTAAGTGTTCAAAACTTTTTAGATATGGATGATTAGTAGAAATTTGAGGTGTGGAGGTTGATCCAAGCTTGACCGAATGCAATGTGCTAAGAAAATTTCATCCTCTTGATTCTTTTAATGCATGCAATAGATATGTTCTTTTGTATGTCAAGTAATCTACTATTTATATTGTTCTTATCTTGTGAAAATAATTCAATTGTAGCTGAAGAGGTAAGATGAAGCAATTGCGGAAAGAGAAAAGAATAAGTTGGTAAATAACTCTCAATTTAGAGAAATTTTGGTAAGTCTTTCAAGTCGTAACTATGTAGTTCTCATGTTTTAAATAATTTTGATTTTTGCATGATGGTAAGATTCAGTTATACGGGTTATTAAACCAAGTTTTTTTGGTTTAAAAATATGTTATCCTCATTTAATTGTTGCTATTAGAAGTGAAGAAGAAGAAGAAGAAGAAGAAGAAGAAGAAGAAGAATTTGTAATCAAATGCTTTGGTTGTTGAAAACTACTACCAAATGCTTGTTGTTTTAGCTTGTAAATGTGATTTAAATGTGTTGTTGTAAAGGGCTGGTTGTTTTCTTAAAAATGTGTTCATTGGTGTTCATTGATGTTCATTTTAAATACTTGAAGTGTTGTAAAAAAAATTAGATTTCATGTTACTTTAAAGCTGGTGAATAATCTTTGTTTAATATCCAAATTAGGTTGTCCAAATAGTGTATAATTGTTGTTGTTTAAATGGGGCTTAATGCTGAATTTAAATTGTCCAAATGGTAAGTTTTTGAGGTTTTAACTTCTAATTTCATACCTAAATTCCTGTCTAATTAACATGCAACTCTCGTCTATAGACCACCTTGGTTCAAGTTTACATTTAATTGGTCATTTTTTATTATAAATTTCTTGTTGGTTTTGAATGGGGTTGTTTTTATTTAACCTAATGATGTCTAATTATGTTTGCTGAATTATGTTGTAATGCGTTCAAACATGACTGTTAATTATGTTTCTTAAATGTGTTTTAAGGTGTTAATTGGGACTGTCCAAGTATGATATTAAAGTGTGTAAATGTGTTGCTTAAATGTGTTTAAAGGTGTGTTATTTATGTTGAGTATGACTCATATTTCAATCAAATTGAGAGAGAATCTCCTAGTTAAACTTTGTTTATTTGTTTCAGTCGAACTCTGATTAGTCTAGTTTATTTTATTATTATTTAACTTACGAATTTAGCCTATAAATATGATCTTTTATAACATTAGAAAAATATCCATTAAAAGAATAGAACTCATAACACTTTTGGAGAATTTTGTGTTTACGTTTTGAGGGTTATTTATTTTCGGGTTCTGACGCTTAGTTTTCATCTCCATCTTTTGTACTCTTCTTTCTTTTACTATTATAGTAAAATTATCTTTGCCCGTGGTTTTTTATCCTCTTTGGAAGAGTTTTTCCATGTTAAATTCGTGTGTTCAATTTCTCAATTTCTTCTGCTATTTTTTACTTGTTCGTTGCTTAATCGAGTCGATCCCCAACAAGTGGTATCAGAGCTAGTTCAATTTTCGTAGATCAACCCATCCAGAGATTGCAACAACAAGGTTTGACATTGAAAAGTTTGATGGTGTCACAAACTTCAATTTGGGGCAAGTTTGGATGAAGACAATTCTTGTTCAGACTGGCTTGAAAAGGTCATTACTGGGAATAAGCTTGAGAATCTAGATCAGACAGAATGGGAAGAGCTTGATGAAAAGACCATGTTTGTAATCCAGTTGTGCCTCGCGAATAGGGTATTACATAAGATATTGGTGGAGAAACCTCATCCGCATTGTGGAAAAGGTTAGAACTCTTTATGTGACTAAGTCTTTGGCTAACAATCTAGTGTTGAAACAACGTCTATTTACGTTTTCCATGAATGAATGTGAGCTTCTTAGATATCACATTAGTCAATTTATTACTCTTTTGAATGATTTATAGAATGTTGAGGTTAAGAATGACGATAAAGGTCAAGTTATGCTATTATTGTGCTCTTTACCCTCATCATACAAGTCTTTTAAGGAGACCTTGATTTACGGCATAGACAAACTCTTGTTCGAGGATGTGAAAGGTCATTTGTTGAGTAAAGAAAAACTCAATAATGAGTTTGGTTCAGATAGCAAGGCAAATGGGCAAGCTTCTATTTTGGTAGCATCAAATAACTGAGACAAAAGGTGTCGTTATTGTAATAAGTTAGGTTACGTCAAAGTAGATTGTTATAAACTGTGAAATAAGAGGGCTACTAAGAGTAACGAGGAAGATGTAGCTGGTGTTAATTTGGCTGATGAAAACGGTGATGATTTCTTGTTAGTGTCAATGAACGATAGCTCTGAGATTACGTCTGAGTGGATCCTAGATTCAGGATGTTCTTTCCACATGTGTCCTAATAGAGAATAGTTCTCCACATTTAGTTTAGTTGAAAGTGGAGTTGTGCGCATGGGAAACGATTCATCCAATAAGGTAATCGGTGTTGGTACTGTTAAAATTAGGATGTAGGATAGAAAAATTAGGATACTCTCAGATGTCAAGTATGTACATGATTTACGAAAGAATCTCATCTCCTTGGGTACTTTAGACGTGAAAGGTTGCAGTGTCAACATTGATTCGAATGGTATTAAGTTGTCTCATAGGGCTCTCGTTTTGTTAAAAGGTAAAAAGACCAACAATTTTACTATTCAGGAAGGTTCTATAGTGACTGGTGAAACCAGATATCCCTCATCCGTTACAGATTTGAAGTCAGCTTGTTTGGAGCAGATGTAACTTGGTAATAGGAAGGAAAAATGTATAATCGTTTCGTTGAAGAGAGGTTCTCTATTGGATACAGGTTTTGAAAAGTTAGGGCACAATGTTCGTGAAAATCAGACCCGGGTTAGTTTTGATTTGGTAGTGTAGAAGTCAAAGGCTAGAAGTCTTCCAGCTTCTAAGTACAGATTCAACTCATTTAATTCCCAGCATAGTTCAAGGTAGGCCCATGGTAGGCTTTGGCAAAGATGGCGTTGTGGAATACGAGTCAAGGTGGAGATTTGTTGAGTGTGACTCATATTTCAGTCAAATTTGAGAGATAATCTCCCAGTTAAACTCTGTTTATTTGTTTCAGTCAAACTCTGATTAGTCTAGATTATTTTATTATTATTTGACCTACAAATTTAGCCTATAAATAGGCTCTTTTACAATCTTAGAAAAAATACCCATTAAAATATTAGAACTCATAACACTTTTAGAGAATTTTGTATTTACGTTTTGAGGGTTCTTTGTTTACGGGGTTTTGTTTTTATCTCCATCTTTTGTACTCTTTATTCTTTTCTCATTATAGTAAATTTATATTTGCCCATGGTTTTTTATCCTCTTTGGAGGGGTTTTTCCCACGTTAAATTTGTGTGTTCAATTTCTCAATTTCTTTCACTTTTTTTACTTGTTCTTTTCTTAATCAAATCGATCCCCTATAATTTATGTTGTCCCAAATTACAATAAAATGTTGTCCATTTTGTGTTATTTATGCTATTCCAACATACCATTAACATGTTGTCCAGTTTATGTTAATTATGTTGTCCTAAAATAACATTTAGGTGCTGTCCATTTGGTATTGTTGATGTTGTCCTAAATTAAGTGTTATGTGTTGTCCAAAGATAGAGTAGGGTTGTTGACTAAATTTCCTCAAATGTGTACTTATATGTCGTCAAATGTGGATAATGGCTACTATCTTAATACCCTTCATTTGTCTTATATGTTATCCTATTGTTAAGAAAAAGGTTGAGTCTTAATGGCTTAAAAATGTTCAATTTCTTTATGTTGATCGAATGAAGGCTATTTGGTATGAAGAAATAAAGTAAAGGATGAAATTTTAAGTAACGACTGTTAATAGTTGTGTGAATGCTCATTTTTAAGTATGAAATGGTCGAATTTAAATTGTTAAATTTATTGAAATTGTGGACTAGTACAATTGAATTAAAGGAAAATTTGTAGAGGTAAAATGCCAATCTTGGCGACTGTTCGAATGTTGGACCTTCAACATTTAAATTCTTGATTTTAAAGATGTTTCAAACTTGCTGGAAAATGCCACATTTGTATACACTATTTGCTGGGTAAAACAAGTATTGGTAAGTTCTTTATTTTCTTCCAGAGTTGTTTTGCTATATCTTTAAGTTGGTATAAGTGATGGTGTTAGAAGAATGTATGTGAAATCATTGGTTATCGAGAGAGCTACTAATTAAGCTTGGTGATTAGCTTAAGTTAATTAATGTATGTTTAAGTTAATTAAATTAAATTAATTACATACTAATCAAACTATATAAGTCAAATTAGTGGATTAAAAAGTCATCTTCTTCATCTACTCTCCAATGTTATCCAAAAAGGGACAAGAAAACCTAAAAAATTCTAAAACATCTGGCCATTGATTGGTAAGCAAATTCAAGTCATTTTCCTTATAATTTTTATAGATATAAGGTTATGGGAGCTTGATTTAGCTAGCTCATGTACCAATTTCTAAAACTGTTAAAGGTTTTGACAGCTGTCTTTGTTGATTTCTTGAAGAATTAGGCTTCAAATTGATAGATTTTAAGCTTAGAATATAAAAAGGACTAGATTGTAAAGTTAATTTAGTTTGTTTGTTAACTTCGTTACATTAGAGACCAAATTGGATAAATTTACAATTTGTTATGAATATATGTTAGAAATAGAAAGTATAAGGTCCCTTATGAGAATACATGACATCAGATTTTAATTCAAGGCTAGGAATTGGAAGTTATAACTATCCTGAGTTCGTGGACTAAATTGAATAAAAATTAAATTTTTTGGGATATCGAGAAATCGAGTTCATATAGGCTCTTGCATACCATAGCATAGTAAAAAGACATTTGGTATTGATTTATTATATAAAATGATTGTTTGGATCAAGAATTAGATCTAAATGGAGTTGATCATGGAAAAGCTAAAATTGTGGATTAGCCCTTAAAGTATCCACTTTACATATTTTGAACATATAAGACTTATAAGACTTACCACCCTATTTTATTTTATGTTTGAATTTTTTATAAGTTAGATTTAAGTAGAATTTAGTGAACTTGGCACATATGATTTAAATTTGACCGAATTGAAAAGTTACATGAATCTTGGATATTATGAGGTAGTATATAGTACAAATGTAGATGTTGGTTGATTATTGAACTGGTAAATGGAATATGTAATTATGTTTAGATATTGGTAATTATATATGTATACGAAAATGATGCCTGTGTGAACTTAGTAAAAAGTTAGGATACGTATGACATGTCATTAGGGTTATACACACATTTGATCAAGGACTTTACATGTTATTGTGAGATTTAGAATTTGTTCTAAATTCTCGAGTTATACGTATCGTAGGTTTAGCCCAGATGGGTAACTTCGATATAATGCCAGCTTGTGTAAGCAATTCTGCTATAATGTAAGCTTGTGTAAGCAACTTATTCCCATGAATCTGAGTTTGTTTTACTATAGTTCTGTCGGGTGGTGTTCAAAAAAATGAAAATGGAAATATAAATGCAAATTGGATATGTGATGGTATATGTTTGATATTTGATATGTGATAAGTATTGGATTGCCTTAATGTCTTAAATCTTTCTCATGATTTGTAAATGTGACTAACCTATTTAGATGATAATGTTGACATGTAATTAGATGTGCTAATATGTGCCAAGAATAGCCACTTTTGAATGCCAAAATGTATGACATTTTTCTTTATTCTTTAATGGATTAAGGTAAGTTTAGTAACTTTGTTTGAACTTATTAAGCATTCTTAATGTTTACTCTGGTTGTTTTTCCTTCCCTATAGATTTTCACCTTGCGAAACTGCCGAGCTGGATCAGCGAAAGAATACACACTATCTCAAGACGACAGTTATAAATTCATTTTGAATCTATGACTTTGTGGCATGTCCATAGGGACCTTTGTTGTGCAAATGGTCAATTTGATGTTAACTTTATGTGATAAGTTAATAATGGTTGGAACTAATGTAATTGGCTTACTATGTGATCAAATTGATACATGTTTTGGTTTTGTGTAAGCATAATGATCTCAATTGATAGGTGTTGGCATGATAAAGATTATAAGTATGTTATTTTGAATGGTTAGGTTGCTTAATGGCATGTAAAGTGGTAAAAATGATAGTCATGCTTGAAATATAGGTTATGTGTATGGTTGATTTGGTTCTTTCCATTATCATTTGGATACTAGATACTCAAAATGAGTAGTTATGCACATATTGATCTAAGGTAAGTAAAATTGTCATGGTTAGATAAGTAAATGGTAAATTGAACTTGAATGAATGACATGAATTTTATGATAAGTTAAATGGTTAATTCCAAATTGTTACAAGTTCATTTTGGCATGTTTTATTAGGTTGGCATAAGTGAAATGGTCAAATAAATGTCAGTAACAATATGTTTTGGTTGAATACATATAATTTAGGTACCAAAATGAGCTAAGTAGCCAAAAAAGGGGCCACGTCATAACCTCGGACTTTTGGCGTCGCATCTTTTTCATCTCAAAGAGTGACATCGGTCCAAGAATTCTGAAACTTTACAATTTGATCCTAGTTCGAGTGCAAACTAGTATAAGAGTATTCATAAGCCTATGTAAGTCCTGAAATTGATAATATATCATATCATATGCGTGTCTTGCTTGTATTTAAAAGTATAACGACATGAATTGTATATTTATTTAATCATTGTTGCTTTGGTAACTAGTGTAGCATTTGTAGCTTAGACCCAATGACCGGGTCGGACAAGGGGTGTTACAGCGCATTTCAGATCTGGTGATCGAGTCAGGTGTGGGATGTTATAGGCAACTTATCTTATCAAAATCACAATCCAATCCAAAGTCCACAAACCAAGGGTATGCCTTGGAAACTTTGAATCAATCCAATGACCAATATAATATTCCCTAAGTAATATGATCTTCCATAATGGGCAAGATACAAACCATTCAATCAGCATAACCTAACTAAATAGTTCAATAAATTGCCAACACCTTAAATGTGGAAATTTTCTCAAACAAATTTGGTTGGCATCTTAGGCTATGTATTTATATTTGGTTTAGCAATTGTTTCATGGTCGTCAAAGAAACAACTCATACTCACTTTTTTAACAACAGAAGCCAAATTCGTGGTTTCCATATCAAGTGATTTGGTTGAGGAAGATCCTTGAACAACTTCAATTCAAACAACAGGGAGAAACAATAATTTTTTGTGGCAACAATTTAACCAATAAATTGTCAAATAATCCAATTTTACATTGAAGAATCGATCATATAAAAAGGAAGTATCATTTTTTTAGAGATCTTATAAGATATGGTATAATCTTGTTTTCTATAGAAGCGAAGATCAAGTTGCTGAATTGTTCACAAAGTCCCTCAAAATTACTATATTTCAGAAGCTAAAGAAACTTGTTGGAGTTTATTCGATGGATGCCGCAAATTAGAGAAAAACTTGTTCCTAAGCCTTTAAATTGCCCACTTGCAATATTAGTTATGGAAAGGCAACGTTAGAAAAAGTAAAAATATTTATTCCACGTTTTCAATAAATTTGCCACTCATGTGTATAGACCTATTCTATAGACGTCTCTGTTACTTAGTGAATTCTATTTTTAAGAGTTGTTGGCATTGTTATTTTACAACTACTTTTAGCTTCTTTTTTCCGTTGTAGAAAAATCTATATAAAAGCTTGTTACTTGTTGAATAAAGTGTGCAGCAACTTTCATTTTTCATATTAGTGTTTTCTCTTTTTTAACAATATATATGTGCATTTTAATTATGTATAAAATGTTATCAAAATTATATCAATAATTGTTTAAGCTCTCAAATTTAATTTGCTAAATTCTATAATTATAAAAGAATATATTGAAAGTATATCCATACTCAACCTATGAACAGATATATATTAAACAATAATCTCAAGTTTGTTTTAGTTAATTCATATAATTTAAAAGTTTGAAGTTGGTTCATTTTTCACATTTGTGCTTTCTCTTTTTAACTATATATATATATATATATGCATTTTAATCATATATAAAATGTTATCAAATTTATATAAGAATTGTTCAAGTTCAATCTTTTATTTACTAAATTTTATAATTATAAAATATATATTGGAATTATACCAGTACCCAATGTATGAATAGGTCCAAAACCAAATTATATTATTTATCAAAATAGTCGGATGCATATTAAACAATAATCTCAAGTTTATTTTATTTTGTTCATACAATTTAGAGGTTTGAAGTCTGGATTTTAGCATTTGTAACCCTTACCCATCTCCTGGTAATGGTCTATATAAGAAAATACGATTAATTGTTTACATAGTTTCTATATATGTACTAGTTAGCTATTTGCACCCAAAAAAACAAACAAGAAAACTTGTATAGAAAATAAAATTACTTCAATTTCACACCAAAGAATATTGATTATGATAATCAAAGCCACCTTAGTAGAATGCAGAATCTAGAATAGCCATTCAAGGTCATATATTCCACCATTTTTTCTTTTCCATTTTCCTGGCAAGTTGATGTGCAATGGATGCAAAGTTCTCTGCCTCGTTTTGTAGCTCTTGTGACCGGTCATTGATCCTCTGGTATCAGTGACCAATTATACGAAGCATTGATGAGTTCTTATTCGTGAGAAAATTCATAAGAAGAGAATAAAAACATGATTGTGTAGAATTATTTAACATGAAGTAGTGCCAACCTCAAGCTTTTCCTGCCGCTCTATAAGCCGGTCCCTTGCCCGTGCAGCCGCAGCCGCAGCATCCTGGTTAACCATTTTTTTTTTCTTTTTGTGTTAGAAATACAATTGATTGATGCTACAAATTTTATGCAATTAAATTTACCTCCGGTCCTCGATACTTGGCCCTGATCTCGTAAACTGATCTGACTGTTGGTTTTGCATCAGTACTTGAACCCTCAAATAGTCTTTCTCTTTTATCTGCAATATGACAATAAGAATGTTTAGAAGTCAGAGATGAGAACAAATGCAGGAAGTGTTAAGAAACTACTGGCATACTTTTCTCGTCATTATTGATTGTCTCAGATTTAGGGAAGACAGTGATTTTCTCATCAATTAGGATGTCATCTGCATGAGAAAAAGTGGTCAAGTGAGGAAAAAGAACGTAGAAAGGAAATTGGATGACAGAACAAAGATAGAAGAACCTATGTTAAGATTGATGACTTCTTTGTCATCCGTGCTGGCCGTGGAAGGCTTTAAGAATGGGGGACTAGAAAATATGCTCTCCAATTGTGGGAAATCGTTCCTGCAAGCTTCTTTAATTTGCATGTTTCTATCCTGCTTACCACCTATTAAGCCCTTAAAAATACCACCTAAAATCCCATGGGACGTATCCTGTGGCCACAGTATTTAAGTTGGCATGTAGGGAAAAATAACTAATTATAAAGAAAGCACAGAATAATGCCGACCAACCTCACTTTTAACAGTTGCATCGAAGGCAGCTGCTAGGACTGTATCATGAAAACAAGGCAAAGAGTCCGGAATCCTACAACATAAAGACATTTTAGAAAGTAATAAGTGCTCAACTTTAGAGTTATAGACTACAAGTGGAATGCATATATGTTGCTCCAATTCTTCATTTTTCTTTAAGCACTTGTGTCTAACATTCATGTCCGACACGAATTTGGATATGGGTATGAGTATATAACCCTCAAAGGAACCTCAAATACAAGGAAAAAATTTGAAAAAAAAAAATTGGGATAGCTGTATTGGACACATACTCGTATTTGACACTCACCCGAATTCGATTAACATAAAAATACATAAAACACACTGAGAAAGAGGAGAGAGGAAGAGAGAGAGAGAGAGAGAAACCTGAAGTCGTTCTCAAGGGCCAGAATAGATACAGCAGCAAATTCACACCCATTTATCTATAAATTCAAAATATACTAAACTTGCATCAGATACAGTACTATATAACTGTGTCAATAAGATATAAGCTGAAGCATTTGCTGTTACTGAGATTCCGAAGTCAAATGCAAGTATAGTAATAGAAGAATAATCATACAAGGTCAAAGAAGAGAGGACATCTAAGTCATAAACATTATACAGTGTAATTCCCCAGAATTATCGGTACTTGTCTGAAAATAAAACAGCATATGGACTTTCTTAAACGTAATTACTCATAAACATTAAAATATATCTGTAGTCTCAGTATGAACCAAATGAAAAAGAACTCCCTACAACTAAAAGGAAATCTCTAAGCTAGGTTTGAAGGGACATTTTTCATTGCATAAAACAATGAAGAGTGTATTAAAAGATCATGGACCATTCAATGCAATTAGCACCACTGTACAAAGGGAGCCCAAATTTGATGATTATGAGAATCTTTTACTGGTACTTGCAGAGTCAGACAAGACAAAAATCTACAATTAGTTTAAGAATATTAGAGGTTGTAGACGTGTTACTTGGGTGAGATATCAGATCTCAAAACTCAGCTAAAGGCTGAAAAAATGGGGGAAAACACGAACCAGTACAATTTGCCCTCTATTTGAAGAACATGCCATCTTTTCCATGTTTGCTGTGAAGTTCCATCTAAGAATAGTCATCAAAGAACATTGTCCCATCACTTCAAGCTTTGTCAAAGACCTGCCCATAGAAACCAAATTCCACAGTTCCACTCAACAAATATTACCTATGATAGACTACTTCAGATATATATACCATTCTAAGAGTTTAACACAAAAACTTTACATGATTGGATAATACAATAAGAGAACAGCAGCATCAAAGTAAGTGACCTTATTTCAATGATTCCAGTCCTGCAAAGCAGAACCAATCCACACTCTTTGTCATCTATCTTGATGGCTGAAGTCCAACAACATTGTTTAAGATTCACTTCCCGGATGGAGTCACAGGTCCCCTATCAACACTAATAGGTAAAATAATATGCGACATACCAAACTTTATTTGAAGGAAAAATATAAGGTAAGGCACCTTAATAACTGACTTCAAAGAATGTAAATGCAGTGCATCCTCAAAACAAAGTAAGATGAGTAAACTTTTTGATCTCTGCCCAAGATATGCCACTTGAGCAGCAGTCTCAGATTTAGGTTCCACTGGAGCAATTTCAGGGTCAGTACTAGAATGTGCAGATTCATTTTTAGATTCACTGATCACTGTTGACGAAACTATATTGCCACCCTCTGCATATATATATATATATATATATATATAATTTTCAGTAAAAAGAAAAATACTGAAAAGCCAGAATGGAAACCTTTTCTTATCCACAACAGAAAGGACTTGCCTAAAATGTACATGGAGATGGCACTCGACTCCTTTTTCTGAGGTATTGACTGAGAGCTAACCATATGGCCAGTTCTGCCATCTAAAACAGCTAGGTAAGCGTCCCTGGTCATTATGAACACCAACCCCTTTTCGCCATCATTCAGATTTGTGGATGTAGAATCCTTTGAGTTGTTTATTAAGGTATTGGTATCTGTAAAGGATATCATAGCCAAAGAACTGACAGAGCAGTTTGAGCGTGACAAACTATCTGTAATGAACAACACTGAAGATGTACCAACATCAAGCATTGCAACCTGAAAACGGACATTGAAAATATGAGCTTGAAAGTCATTTAGTTGGCATTGCCAATCAGCTATTAAAACATGGTTTTGATTATCAGGATAGGAGAGATGATTCTCACCCGGCCACACTTAAGTCCTACTGCTAGTCTATTACCAAATTCTGTAGATTGAAGCAAACAGACAGGAGAACTGAAGAGCGAGAACAAGGCCATGCATTGAGGACCATCTGCTTGATGCAAGGTATGGACTGCAAGCAACTTAAGAACTAATTAAAACCCAAATGGAGAAAATTTTAAACTATAGCATAATTATGGTTTTAAAAATAGATCAAATCAGAAAATGACCAGCTTTTCACTAGCACATCATTGTTACTAAAGCTCTAGATTAATTTCTAAAAGTCAAGAAGAGAACCAAATTAATCGAAATCAATACAGACCTTTAAAATTTGAATTCAGTTATCTGATTACTATTAAATTCTCAACCCTGTTACAAGCATACTGCTCATTTACTAATTACTTTTATTAAATGAAATCAATTATCAAGAAATCTCTACAGAAAAAACTTGTCTGATGATAGTCAACAGAGATACATGAGGACGTCTACATGAGGTAACATGTATCTACAAGCAGGCACCTTTTTTCTCCGTTTCTGTCACAATGTTCAAACTCATTTCATTGGAAGTTCCAGTTAGCTTGAATAGACAAACCTGCATTTCCCCCAAAAGCAAGTAATCAACATAGCGTTAAATCTTGATAGCCTTTCAGGAAAAAGACACCCATAGAAACAATCAACTCTTACCATACCACATTCATTGCCAATGGCTACACTTTGAGTGAAGGAGCAAATTTCCAATGCTGAAACTGGTGCACTTGCACCAGCAATATCAATGCCTGGAACCTTTCCATATATCTGTACGAGGATGACCTTGTCAATTAAACTAAACTGTGGCTAATGAGTCAGAAGTCCTAATCTGAAAGATGAAAGATCACCTAAAACATTTAAAGATACTGACCTCAGCTCCTAAAACAAAGATAAGTGAAAGAGCAGGGTAGGTAGCATCCCACATTCGAACAGATCCATCCTGGTAACCTGCCATATATACTCTTTCAACTTCATAATCTGCAGCTTCAGGAAGACGGCTAGGAATACCACCAGTCAAAGGCCACTTTTTACTCGATCTAATTGGAGTATGTGGTGCTTTAAGCTTTGCAGTTGATACTATCTAATGAAACAAAGATAACAGGAATTAGTAATTGGACGTGTGTGCAAAATATGTAAAACAAGATGTCGCACAAAGTCAAAAAACAATAACATTCTTCAACATGTTCATAACTCGCAAACAATACCTTGGAAAGAGCCTTCGAAAATTCCCCATCTCTGTCAACTAAACTAAGCTTACTCACAGTCATGCATGGAGCAACAATGGGTATTGGCATAACATACTGTCCTGAAGAAACACAAGGCTTTTTCTCATCCTGGGAATTGAAGGCAGCCAAGCATGCATCATCATAAACAAGCAATTGCCCTGGATTTGTCAACACAAATAACAAACTGCCACCATTCTCCATCTCTCCAACAGTTGGAAATAAAACCATATCCGCAAAAGAGCCATTAGGTGTAATGTCCACGTGGCTGACACATTTTAGACTTTCTATTCCAGAAGGGCATTCAAGGTCCAAGATCTGTCAAAGACAAAGAAATTAGTCAAAGAAAATCTTTTTGGGGATCAAAGCTATAATACTTGTAGTAAACAGAATGATGGTTCTGGATTTGGTTTGCAGGACTCCTGATGCATCTCCTCTTCTAAAAAAAGAATAACACTAAAGCCTTCGTAAAAGTTAGAGGAGTGCAATGCGGTACAAATAAGAACTATACAATGCTAAAGTTGAAACTCTGCCACTGAGACAAAGAATCAAGTTCTATGGGAGAACAAAAATCTGTGTTACAGTTCGGTTATAACATATAATAACTAGGATAATATTATGGTTGGCGAATGCACCTCCCTAAGGCCTTTTAGTCTGATTTATTAAGGATTTGTATGTATGACTGTGTAGCTAAGCCAAATAGAAAAAAAGGTGAAACAAGGCACCTTCTGTCATTATAACAAGCAAGAACAAACAAGTAAAATGAATATCTAGAAAAAAGAAAAACTAAAGTTAGAAGCACACCGTCAGAGTTTCTTTAGATCCAATTTGATCACCTCCATAAAAAAAAATCTTGCAACCACGAGCACTATGGGATTGGTTGTCAGACCAATGTAAAACAATGACTGGAAGTCGTTTCTCTCCTGATGATAATTGTAGTTTAACAACATTTTTGTGAGATTTTGAAGCTTGCTGATTATTTTTAGAGGTAGCAGTTGGTAGGGCCCAAAACATGATATCCCCATCTACATAACCAACTGCAAGAATTGACCCGTCATTAGATGCCCAACAAAGAGAGCTTATCTCTTTCTCCACTTTATCACTTTCTGATACACAATCAGAAACCTCAAGGTTTTTATTTTCTGGGGAACCAGATGCTGTTTCACCTTGCAATTGAAGATCCTTATTGCCTCTAACTAGAACAACTTTATCATCAGAAACATCCCAGATGACAATCAACCCATTCACGTAAGCAATCAGTACTCTACAAAAGAATGCAAACAGACAGCAGAAAATGAACCAAAAAGTATATTATGCACATTAACCACCAACTTTTACCCTGTTCTTATACAAGACTACAACCCTAGACTTTTAAGAGGTTAGGCACCTATGTAGGCCACAACCCTAATTCTCTCTACACCCCATACGCATGCACAGAGATTAGCATACAAGTTGGATAATATAACAGATTTATATGAGACATAAAATGCTACTATTTCTTGTTTGATGAAAGGATGTTTGGCCTCACAATAACCCTCAAATTGGCTTCTAATAAAATGTCATTCTATATCTAACTTAACAGTCTGTATTGCAAAACCAAAATAAACAAGAGCAAGTTCCAGCAGGTATTCTTACCTATTTCCCTGAGAACAAGGTTGGGGGAGAACTCCAACAACAGAAGGATGATTAGGTGATGAAATTCCAGCCTCTTCTGCATGGTTGAGGAAATGTAATATATCAAGCAGACAATCCACATTATAGAGCTAAATAAATATTCAGACATTGCAGTCAAGGTAGATGGCTACACCCAAAGGTCAATCTGTATTCTACATTCTTAATTTCAAGAGTAACAGACCAGAAAAGTTTAGGAGCACAATCATATACCAATTACAAAATTCTAAAGTTTCAACTTGGCTTAACAGGGCTCATGTACAAAACAAGGGAGCTAGGTGAGGGCCAATATGAGAAAATTGCAGCCAGAAACTTTCACTCCAAAAGACTAATTACAGTAAAATAATGAATGCAGTACCAGCTATAACATTTGTGGGAACATAATAGGGCAGGTTGGTAAGCTTGCGTTGGTCAGCATCATACTTTAAAACATACACCATTCCGTGCTCATCTCCAAGATACCTAAAGGTAATGACAGGGTAATCATGTCAGTACCCAACTACATCACTAACATTTGCAGGAAAGAAATGCTAAATAATGGTGTTAGTGTAAACAGGGATACAAAGTGCTTTATACATGTAGCTGGTGCCATGAATGGCTTTAAAAGCAGTTATATTCGACTCCCACTTTATGCTGGAAGCTATCTGCCTTTGTCCCAAATCCCAGACCTGTGGGCATCAATAACCTATTATTAAGGCAATCATATAAGCCAGAATACAAGTAAAACAGAGAAACAGTGAGACAGAAGACAAGAAAGAATATATATATATATATATACTCGTTCTGAACGGCAAAGTCATGCAGCTAGAAATGGTGCTTCCAATTCAAGCACCGTTTCAATAAACACATAATAAGGTGAATGAACAATCAAATACCTGAATCTCATTTTCGTTTGACACGCTAACAAGAAAACCTTGATTTTGTAGAAACTGTCAAGGAAAAAGAAATGTATCACGGAAAGGAAGGACAACAAAAAGAAATGGATGAATGAACACCTTCTTGAAGCTAGAATGTCTATGCATTCGAAATAAAAGCCAAGTTCACTATGATTGTCAAAATACACAATCAAATATAGCGAACATGGACACCTGCAAACTGACAGAACAGACTTCATGATCTAACTTACAAACCTCCAAATTTTTGAAAGGTATGTGCTTAGGTGACACTAGAAGCGCTTCTACATATTCGCCACCGATCACTTTAATCCTCCCATCCCTAAACCAAGAATAAAATCATTCAGTTCATTAAGATTTTTTTTTTTACCAAAACAGAATCAAACAGGAATCATACTTTCACAAAAGTATTTCATCTTTCAGCTCAGCAAACATCTCTGATTCAGAAACGGAAATAACTAACTTTAAAATCAATTTTGATGTCGGTGATTGCTTAACTTTTGGATAATTAAACTAAACAAAATCAATATTTTTGCAAAATTATTAAACTTTCGTTTAACCAAAACATCTCTAAACTATATTAGAAACAGAAATAAAATAATATACCCCAAAATAAATTAAACAATGATTTCAATGAATGTTTTTAATTTAAATCAAACACAATTAATAATTCCGCAAAACTAGTGCACTTTTTGACTAGCAAAACATCTCTAAACTAAACTAGAAACAAATTTAACTACCTTCAAAACGAAATAAACCATGTTTGATTTCAATGAATGCTTAAAATTCGAGATATACTTAAACCAAAACAAAATACTAAGTAATTACTAACAATGTTCCAACTGCTACGAGTCGTTGGATGAGATCACACGCCAGAATTGAGGCCGTCGCCGGTATTCCATAGTGTACGGTCAAACGGGGATTCAAATTTGCTGACATCAAGCTTCCTTCTGAATCATTCTTCTGCCACGATAATTTGTTTTTAAAAATAGAGTTTCATTAAAAAAAATCAGAATAAAAACTGAACATTTCAGCATATCATTGAAGTTCTAGCTGAATTGTACTTCATTCAATATTTTAAATTTAGGTATGCAATTAAAATTTGATATTTAAGAACAACCAAAGAATGAAAGAAATATTCTAAATTACACCTTAGGTTTTTTAGAATGTGAGGAGATGCCATGTTTATGGAAGATTTTGGCGAACATTAGCGAGTATGCGTCTTTTTCGTTTTTCTTTTTCTTTTGTTCTGAGGGATAATTATTTGTTTTTGTTGAGTGAATTCTATTTTTTTGTTTTTTATATATGAGAGGAAAGGGCAAGGAAGAAGAGAAGAGGAGGGGGGAGTTGTCGGGAAATATGGATTCAAAGCGGGGAGGAACCGTCGGATTCTCCGGCTAGTTTTGAGAAGAAAGTAAGGACCCACTAGGAAAATGGCCCGCCATCCTTTTTTTTTAAATTTATTTATTATTATTTCATGCCATTCTTATTGGATTTGTTATAGCTAACACCCCTTTCACTTTTTTTTAAAGAAAATTAAGTATTTTTCGGTATATATACGCATGATAGAATTGATCTCACGAGACCGTACGCCTTGGGTAAAATTTTTATTTAAAATAAATTATATTATTTAAGAGTAATTTTATTTTTTATTTTAAAAATAAAATAAAAAATTATACATATGAATGGATTTTTTTAGTAGAACAACTTAATTTTATTATTAAATAAGGGAACAAATTTTCAAACAATAAGACAAATAGAGAAAAGTACACGAAAAATGAAATATTCCCCAATCCTAATTAAAAGAAACCCAACCAAAATAAATGAGGTCTAAAGTTCCTTTCGAAGCATCAGAAAGCAATGAAAATAGGAGTTTATCTAAATCATTATCGTCCCTTGAGATTAAGCAAATTTTAGGGACTATTTTCAAGCAACCGACGAACATAATCTAATCTAGCGGGTCTGTCAACCATCGGTCTCTCTCCACTACATCAGCAACAAACAGAGGTATTTCTTCTAACTGATAAGTCGTTTCTCCTCTCCTTATTCCTTCTGTAGTTAAGAGATGTGCTACTCCGTTCCCCTGTCTTAGTGCATGTCTAAAAATACATCTTCGATAATTCTCAGTAAGTGATCTCGAATCCATAATATATATGCACTAAATTTTGATCTCTCTTGCCTATTTGCATGAAGCTTTTTCACCACTGTGAGTGCATCACCTTCAATCTCCACCTTCAGAAAGCCCAAATCAAGACCCATTTGAACCGCTTGGAAGCATGCAAAAGCCTTCACAGCAAAAGTCGCAGCTATGTGATTATTTAGTATCATTCTTGATCCTAACAACAAACCATTCGAGTTTTTAACCACAATCCCCGTACAGGACCTCTTTGTATGGTTTTAAAAAGCAACATCATAATTAATCTTTGCAAAAGGAATCTCTGACGGCCTCTATCATTTAGTCTCCATCCTCATAACAGGTATTTTTTGGTTGATTGCATCTAATTCTCGAATATATGAAATGATTAAATGGGCTGTGTCTTGAATTGCCCGCCTGTTCCCTTCATGAATTGCTTTATTTTTTATTGTCCATATTGCCCAAATTGTACAAGCCATGATCTTGCAATGGTAATTTGAATGATTCGAAAAAATATATGGCAATCACTCCTTATATTCTAAGTTTGAGACTTCAGAGGGCCATTGAATATTTAACTCATTGTCACACCCCAAAATAGGGCCTAGGAGTTTTAGGGGTATTTTAAGAATTTTGGCCTATATGAGTTTGGAATTTTGTAAGGTTGGTACTCGATAATATTTTCGACAATGGTTTTCATAAAGTTAATTCAATTTTTGGAAACGAGTTTTAAACGTCTTTAACTTTAGAAAATGGACTAATTTGTAAAAGGGTCAAAGCTGTGAGTCTTTATAAAGCAATTAAACCAATTTTTCAAAATCAACCTAATAAACCCCCATTCCCAGTTAATTTCACGAATTGTTCTTCTTATCTCATTAGTTTTTTCAACACTTGCTATTCCTTACTCTTTCAATTGATTTTTGACTCTCAAACTATAATACTTTAAATTCCTATCATTTTCAAATATTAAACCTTCACAAATCTTCAAGAAATTACCCAAAAATCTCACCAATTTCATCATCTTCCTCAAGTGTAGGTTTTCTCAAGTTCGCGTCAAATCTCTATTTTTCTTCCGTTGAAGGTAACCAATCGTCTATCCATTAGTTTTAAATGTTATTTAGTTTTTTAAACTTAATTTTTAGCCGTTAAATCGCATGTTTTGATTAAAAGCCGAAAATCAGATCTTTAATGGTGAATTTCGAGTTTGTGGATAAAAACTTGGTTTTAAAGTGTTTTTCAATTAGTTTTAACCTAATTAGAAGCTTTCTAAAGTAATTTTGAAATTTTGTCAAGTATTTATCAAGTTTTAATAATTTTTTTATTGTAATGGCCAAAACTTGTCAAAAAAATTTCAATATCTTAAAAAGTGTAGTTTTGTGTAGCTTAAAGGTTGAGAATTGGTCGTTGATGAATATGTAGATGAATGGAATTCATTTTTTGTGAAAATATTAAGCGTAGACTGAGTTATTCAAATTTTAAGTTTGTCGTGCTAAAGGTTTTGGTTAGAAAATAATGTAGCTTAGGCTTGTGTTTGTGGCTGTTTGAGGTGAGTTATTGATTGTTTGTTGACTGAATATATGTGTGGTTTTCCTTGTTGAAGTGTCAGAGCCGATAGGACCTTCAATGAGTAGAGATAAAGGCAAAGGGAAGCATGTCTAAACTTTCAGCTTTTTGGTAAAAGCGAATATTTTGGTGAGTGTTTTAGAATCGCTGCTCATAGATGATTCGTTGTGTATTTGGGAATTTAGAGGTAGCCAAAACCCCTTCTCTAAGTTCCGAATGTAAGTGTTTTTTTACCTATGCTAGATATGTGATAAATATGTCTATGAACTGTGATAAAGAGAATTATGATGTGATGAAATATGAACATATTTTGATGACTATTGTAACGGTAAATATAAGGGCATGTCATTCCTGTAATGTGATAGTGTGTATAATGTGCTAATGATATTATTATTAAGTGAATATGTTCGGATAATCGGTAAGTAATATTTGATGACAATATGGATATTTTGGCCTTGTGACTTAATGAGACCATTGGATATAGTTGACATTTCATAGGATTGTGAGTTCTCATATATATGTGTTATGATATATGGGGTGATGAGGCCTAGGGACAGTCTTGGAAAGATAAGGGAATGTGAGCCAAGCTCCATTCACTGGGATATATATGTGTGGTGTGTTGGAGAGCATTAGCTAAGGATATTTTGGCCTTGTGACTTAATGAGACCATTGGATATAGTTGGCATTTCATAAGATTGTGGGTTCTCATATATATGTGTTGTGATATATGAGGCGATGAGGCCTAGGGACAGTTTTGGAGAGATAAGGGAATATGAGCCAAGCTCCATTCACTGGGATATATATGTGTGGTGTGTTGGACAGCATTAGCTTTATGTTTCGCTTATGGGATATGTTTGATTCTACGAGTCTATGTGTGGTGTGTTGGAGATCCGTGTATCCGATAAGTGGTGATAGAGTCCGCTTTAAGTTTCGTAAACTCAAGAGCCAATTTATCATATACTGTGACTAAATGTGATTGATATGTGTTGGAATATATGTATATATGTATTCCTAAACGTTTGTATAAATAAGGTGTAAAAAAATACATGGAATATAACTAAATATGTGAATTATGACACTTGGTTAATGATGCTTTGGGAATATGTTGTATGTGGTTTGGTTGATGCATGACGACTTGTTTGTGTAGTGGTTGTTCTAGGCATTCACTGAGCTTGTTAAGCTCATCCACTCCATTTTATCCTTTGCAAAGTAGTTGCGTTCTTAGTGTGAGCGGTGTGGCTGTCGAGGGATCGATCCAAACCATTATTTATTCATTATAGTAGGTGTTTTGCTTATTCTAGTTCTAGGGAATAAAAAGGCAATGTGGTAGACATTTATATCGGTTTTGTTAAGACGTATTTGGAATTATTTGTATATTGTGTATGTTTGGAAGCTTGTGAACTTGGACATGATGTTGGGTTTATTGTTTAGACATTTTGATGCTTATATGGCTAGGTGAATGAAGCATGATGTTTAGGGACTAAGTTTGAATGATTTAAATGCTCCTATATGCTAAATTTTTGTAACCTAAAGTAGATGTATCGATATTAACGCTTTTAAAATGGTACCTCTATATTTTCGAAAGTGCAGGGAGTCAGAATACCAATTTGGTATTGATACATTGACCCGAGTATTGATACTCGGGGTGTAATTATCGATTTGCTAAAGGTACCGATATTTTTCGATGTTTTGAAATTTGGCGAGAAATAGAATACTAGTGTGGTATCAGTTTTCCAGGTGGTATCGATACCACTTAAAGAAAATATCGATATCATAGAGGCGGTATCGATACCGACGTAACATTTTTGGGAAAATTTGATAAGTGGTCCTAACACACGATTAATACCTATGTTATGCTATTTTATGAATTCTTGGTATGGTTTATCAACAAAAAGTGAATGTATGGTTTATAATTCATGAAATGCTACGTTATTATTGACCGAAAAACTTGCGTGAGAAATAACATGTCGTTTTAGATGAACAAGTAGTGAGACGGTGGTGTGGCATCTCGATATTCAGCTTGGCGTCCAGGCCGAGTATGGGTGTTACACTCATGCTATATTTCCTTTGCATTGGAGTAATCTGGGAAAATATGTTCTAAGTTTTTCAACTACATTGGAGCATCTGGGACAAGTTATTGAACCAACTAGTTTTCTATAATGTAAATTGTTAAAAGTAGAAATTAAGTTCTGGAAAACTCGCCAATTTGTGATCTTTATCTTTGCTAGTAGATTAAGTTGCCATAACTTTTTTATAGAAAGCTGTAAAAATATTTTGGTTGTTCTTTCGTATTTAAAATAAGTTATATGCATATGCAACCTACATCAATTGGGTTGGTAAAATTTTAAACTTACCACTCAACCAAATTGTAATATTAAACGTCGATAATGGCAGTAGAACGATCGCAAAGCAATAAGAAAAGGAAAAAACATGCAGATTTTACTTGGAAACTTTTTCAGGAAAAAACCATGGGCAAAGGAGGAGAAATTCACTAATGTTGAAAAACGAATGATACAAAAGAAGTTTCGACTACATCTATTTAAGGGTTGAAAAATCCTATTCTAATCAAAGTCAAATAAAAGAATAATATTTTTATATCGATTCAACTTGTGTTGTATGGTCCCCACAAATCCCTTTATTTTGCCATTGTATTTATTTCTTCAACAAGTGACGGGATTCGGATCACACAATCTCTAACACAAATATTTATTTTGATTTTTTTATTCATATTAATTTCATTATGCATATTTTATTACTTTATCAATGATATACCTATACTCACGTTTATTTAAGCCTTTTACTAAGTTGGTGTCACGAGTTAACTGGGCACCAACTCGATTAGAAAAATTACAAAAATACCCTTTTGCATTTAAAATAAGTTATATTATTTTAGGGTACTTTAATCTTTTTATTTTTAAAAAATAAAATATGTGCATATAGAGGATTTGATCGCACACAAATTGCATTGGTAAAACCATAAATTTAATACTCAACCAAAGCTTTATTTTAATTATTTTATACATTTTAATTTCATTATGCACACTTTATTGTATATACCGCCTAGATAAACAATTGATGATAATACCATGATAAACAATATTAAAATTTATCATGGTATTGTTTATAATTAATAATATTGTTGATTGGCTTTGTGTCACAAACTAACTCAACACCAACTTAAGATTAATGACAATACCATGATAAACAATTGTATTCATTTAGTATTCTTAATTTGATGTATTAATGTGTTTAAACTTATTATAATTTTTTTATTTTAATATTGTACATATTTTGATGCGAGTCTTAGGGCCCAATTTCAGATCCATGATTGTGATGGGTTCACACTACCTCAAGGCCCAACAACAATATCAAAGGCTAAACAAATCAAATCAGGATTTGATCAAAGACAGGATTCGAGGACGAATCTTTTTGAGGAAAGGGAGAATGATACATGCACGGATGGGGTGAATTTTATTCAATTCCAATCACCAAAGCTACCAATTTTCAGGCTTGATAAATCAACAGATTTGCAACTACTTTTTGGATGGGATCCTAGTATTTTTAGGTTGAGATGTCTTCATGGTGTTTGAAGGGGATCATCTTCAAACTTTTTCTTGCCAAGGTTTCTATCTTGGAGGGGAAATTATAGCCGTTTGAAGGGAGTTGTGGATTCTTCGTGTTTCCAAGGCTTCTTAAGACTTCTACATGCCACGTTCTATCTTTCCATTTATCTTCTTTATTTGCTTCCTTAATATTTGATTTATTATTTTATTTTAGTTATTTATTTTAATTTATTTTATTTGACTTGGATTCAATTTCATTTCAGGTTGTGTCAAAATCCAAATTTCTTTCTGAACATCTAGAGCCCTAAGTCAAATCGTGACTTTGACAAACTTTACGATCCGCTTTCGCGTTCATCCATCTCATCCTTTATCATATTTCATGTGTTATCATTAATTGGTTTCAAACCATACATTTCATTATTTACTAGAAATTCTATCACACATGCACACATGTAAAAACCACAGATTTACGACACAAATGTATATTTAAAAATAATATACAATAAATAATGAAATATATGGTTTGCAACTATTTAATAATAATATATGAAATATGTATGATAATAAAATGAAAAACAATTAGCTTAAATTTTGTATAAAACAAAATTTAAACACTTATATATATCAAGTTAAGAATAATAAATGAATACAATTGTTTATCATGGTGTTTCTCATCAATCTTGAGTCGGTGGTAAGTTAACTTATGACACCAACTCAATCAACAACATTACTAATAAGAAATTCTATCACACACATACGTATATGGTAACCACGTATTAGAACATAGATGTATTTAAAAATAATATAAAATAAATAATGAAATGTATTTCCTTGAAAACCTTAAAGTTTAGGTCCCTATGTGAGAACAAGTATCAAGTTTTGGGACTAGCTTGGATAAAAAAAAGCTTAGATTCCAATGTGGAAGTAGTTGCCACTTCAAGCCCTAAAAGTGGTTTAACCTTATAAAAATATGCTTTATTTTTTTTTGTTTAGTGAATATAGATTGGGTCCACCTCAACTGTAACAGACCACCCGGCATAGATCATACTGATATGCCATTGGCGTATAATTGGGTAAGCCAGGGTAGAAAAGGAGTGAATTATTCATTAAGTGTTAGGATTGTGTATTGCATGAACTTGACAGTATGCTTTTTTGGGAGGCGCCTTGTTGGAATTCACCATTTGGAGAACTCTAAGGTTTGGTGAACTCTAGGGTTTAAAAGACTCTTTTATGAGACGATATACCAGCCCTAGATGTTCTGGGTGAACTGGTTAGTTCGCGGAGCGATAGAATTATTTTATGCGAAAATGATAGCTTGGTGAGTATCGTTAGAGTTTAGTTGAGACCTAGTTAGAATTGAACTAAAATATTACAGATGACAGCTTGATACCTTTAGGTAGTCGAATGACTTGTTTAGTTGATTGCTTAAGTGTACATGCAATGTTTTACGACGTTGATTAGTGGTAGTAGTTACATTTGGTAAAAGATTAGACTTCAAATTTTGCTAGGCAAGTTTAGTCTCAAATTTCAAGGGTGATAGTAGGATTTCTAACCTTCCCACTAAGCTTATTTTCCACTATTTATACTATAAAAAGAAGCCTATAGTCGTATGTTTCACCTTTGTTTTCTCTCTATGTTATTCCTTATGTCTTTAAGAATTTTTAAGTTATCTTCGCTAGGAGACGAAGAAGGTTTCTAGAAGCTTGTCAAAACACCATTGATAAGTACCAACTGACTAGTAATTTTCTGGGAAACCCTTAGGTTGATTATGAGGGGATTTACGTGTTGGCATTGGTGCGTGCATGATCAAATTTTAATAGATAAATGGCCTAATAGTCATGATTGTTTCTTATTTAGCTTAAGAAGGTAGTGAAGGTTTGAGCAATCGAGGTAAAGGACCAGTAGAGTAGATTTTGTCCTGAAGTTTCTGGTGAGTTCCTTCTTACTTCCTTTGAGTTATGAAAATTTTATAATTTGTGGGTTGTGTAAGGTAAGTTGTCTTTACTAAAGATGGGTCGATGTGTTGTGAATTGACGTGTGAGTAATAAACTAGTGTTGTATGTATGAGCATGGCCATGGTCCAGGTGAAAATACCCACATTGTGTGTGAGCCCAGTACCAAACTATTTGTGACATATAAAATGTAGAAAGAAGCTTTATTTGTGATGCCTCTGGTAGAGCAGCTTTATTGAAAAACGGATTGGTAGATCACAGTCCAACCTCGTGGTAGAACAAGTATTCAATTTATTAAGGACTATGAAAATAAATATGATTATGGTTTATATGCGATTCTGATTTCTAAAATATGGGTTTGAGGCTGGCACAAGGTTAGGTCATAGGTAAACACACGTGATTGAGAGAAATATGAATAAATTGGCGATATGTATCCACCAGGGGTACTATGTGTGTTATATTGGTGAAGTGTTGTCGCCAGAGAACTGTACTGCCAACTTGGCGTAATATGTCTGTAAGACTGAGTGTCGAAATTGTCCTGATTTTTTAGTTTATTATAGACAACTTGATAATCATTTTGCATATATTTGGAACTCATTAAGTTAAATAGAACTTACTCCATTACTTTTCTTTCTCAGGTGATTGAGTAGTAGAAGAAGATCAGTAGAAGGGGACTACACCAGAGCTGCGTCTGCAAGTGAGCCACTTGTTAATTTTTGTATCATGCATGGCTACATTGGCGGATGGTGCATAAATCCATGCTATAAAAAAATTTGTAATTCATTTTATCGTCTATGTTGTTTTGTTTTCTAAAAAGAGAATTTACTCTTATTATAAAAGTGTAAGCCAAGCTTTCTTGATTTGCAAATTATGACCTATGTTATATGTAATCGTCATTGATTGCAGCAAAGAACTAATAGGTTGAATTTTATAACCCCTATTATTTTTTCCTTTAAAGACGTGTTATCGATTTAGAGAAAAGAATAATGGTTTGTAATTAAAAGGGAAACCTTCATATTTGTTTTTGTAAATATTTAAGTAAAACCAATGAATTTTTTAATCCATCAGTAACAACCTAGTCCATTGGGTGATATATTTGGCTGAATAATGTACACTATGTCATTTCAACGGGCTAAGGGGGTGTTACAAATTTTTGGTATCACAGCCTAGGTTTAGTTGATTCTCGAAAAATGAAGATTAAGTCACACCCCACTATGCATGATATATCTCTAGCTTAGCTCCTATAGTTTTGATTTACTTAAGTTTTGTTGTTGCTAAGAAATATGTCTAAAAGCTCAAAAGAAGCTACAGGCAAAGAGATTAAGAGTCATGTACCTCTGGTGCAAGGACAGAGTCCTGCAGCTAATTTGGGCGTGACCGAAAATACTTTTCGTGATGTTTTCTTTATAATGATGGGTCAATGGTTTAACCAGTTTATTAGGATAGCCCAAGTACCTCAACCACCCCAACAACCTCAGCCTAAAGTGGTACAGCCAATACCTCCTGCACCTCCGGCACTAGCTACAGCTTAGTTTAAAGAAGATCCTATGAGGGAGATACATAAACGTGTTGCTAAAAAGTTTCTAAAGGATAAGGGTAATGACTCTGCCGTAATAGAATAATGGCTATCACGCATAACTTGTACCATCCTCCTTCCACTGTAACCCAATGGTAGGAAATTTTGACTCTTCTCAATCCCCTCCTATCGTAATTCAAGGATTCAGATCATGAAACTCTTTTACACCATTCCACGGGTGTCCTACCAAATGCTCGTGCATAAATAAAGGATTTTCTTTCCAGAGGGAACTTCCAAGACTTCTTGCCATCTCATTTGATATTTAGACAACCAACTCCAAAAAAAGCAATCTTAACTTAGACTTTCTCTTTTAAACTTGGTGTGTTCTAGATAATAGTCTTGTTTCAGGTTTAGAAATTCTCATAGTAATATGCAAAACTTCTTTTGTGAAAGTTTATTAGTCCATCCATCATTATTCTAATGCGACATGCTTGCACAAAGATCAAGATACTAACTAAGACATTAATTCAAGGGATAACTCGAATAATAGAAAAAGAATTTATTGATAGCAAGTGTCTTGAAAAGAAAAAGTATTCAAGAACATCGAAGAATGAAGTATTTATAAGAAAAAACAAACTTGGTTCAAGTTATATGAAGACTAGGTGCCTTGGATATCGCCACTTGAACTTCTCCGTACAAACCAAGAACCATTCTGAATTCCACAT
Organism: Gossypium raimondii; assembly: GCF_025698545.1. NCBI lineage: Eukaryota > Viridiplantae > Streptophyta > Magnoliopsida > Malvales > Malvaceae > Gossypium > Gossypium raimondii. The sequence goes on along the minus strand of NC_068568.1, from coordinate 38,326,454 downwards.
GTGTTTAGGGGATTTACAGCACTTTGTCGATGTCCCCTAAGACGTCGTATATCCTTTCCTTGTTGACTTAACTGTAGCAGGATCACCATATGCCCCAATCTGACAGTGTTTAAGCCGCCCTTTTCAGGTTTTCAACTCAAACCCCCTTTGGTCTCAAGATGCCCTTTTCGGGTTTTCACCTTGGCCTCTCCTTTTTTTTTAGGAAATCAGAGCGCCCTTCGCGGGTTTTCACTTTGATTTCTCCCTCCCTTCAAGTGAAATATTTTTTGACCGAATCTGAATTTACAGGATTCAGAAGATTTTTGCCATCCATTTCACTCAAAATCAAAGCGCCTCCAGAAAAAGCCTTTTTCACAACATAAGGTCCTTCCCAGTTTGGCATCCATTTCCCTCTGAAATCTTTCTGTAAATGGAGGATTTTCTTTAGCACCAGATCCCCTTAATGAAATTCTCTAGGATGGACCTTTTTGTTATATGCTCTCATCATTCGTTTCTGGTACATTTGACCATGACGAATAGCTTTTAGTCTTTTTCCTTCTATCAGATTTAACCGAGATTGGATCCATTCGGCCTCATCCAACTTTAGCTCAGCCAATACCCGGAGAGAAGGAATTTCAACCTCAATAGGTAAAACTGCCTCCATTCCATAAACCAAAGAAAAAGGTGTTGCCCCAGTAGAAGTCCTGGCAGATGTTCGGTAAGCCAGAAGAGCGAATGATAACTTCTCATGCCAATCCTTGTAAGTTTCAGCCATTTTCACCACAATCTTCTTAATATTTTTGTTGGCCGCCTCTACTGTACCATTCATTTTTGGACGATAAAGTGACGAATTATGGTGTCTAATGTTGAACAAACTGCAGACTTCCACTATTGTGCTGTTATTCATATTCAGCGCATTGTCAGATATGATTCTTTCAGGCATTCCATATCGACATATGATCTCTTTCTTCAAAAACTTACTGACTGCTGACTTCATGACATTAGCATATGAGGCTGCTTCTACCCACTTAGTGAAATAGTCAATAACCACAAAAATGGAACGATGTCCATTAGAAGCCTTCGGTGATATTGGTCTAATGACGTCCATACCCCATATGGAGAAAGGCCATGGAGAAGTCATAACATGAAGAGGTGAAGGAGGCGCATGCAGTTTATCCCCGTAAATTTGGCATTTATGGCATTTCTTGGCATGATTGATGCAATCTCTTTCCATGGTGGACCAGTAATATCCAAATCTCATGATCTGTCTAGCCATTGTGAATCCATTGGCGTGCGTTCCACAAACACCCTCATAGACTTCTTCTAAAATTTCCTTAGCCTTTACAGCGTCCACGTATCTCAACAGTACTCGATCCTTTCCCCTTTTGTATAGGATCTCTCCATCTAGGACATAGTCAATAGCTAATCTCCTCAATGTCCTCTTATCATTCTCTGTTGCCTGATCAGGATATTCACGATTTTCACATATAGTAATATATCTTAGTACCAGGGACGATTATCATTCTCTATTTCTTCAATGTTGTAACAGTGGGCCGGGATCTCATAAATACTAATTTGAATGGGCTTCATGTCCTCCAACTGATTCACTTTAATCATGGAAGCTAAAGTAGCAAGAGCGTCAGCCATCTGATTTTCTTCCCATGGGAGATAATAGAATGTAATGTTGTCAAACCCTTCGATCAATTCCAGAACCAATCTCCGATAACGGATCAAATTAGGGTCTCTTGTTTCCCATTCCCCTCTTAGCTGGTATATTACCAATGCTGAGTCTCCATACACTTCTAGTGTCTTAATTCTCCACTCTATGGCTGCTTGGATACCCATGATGTAAGATTCATACTCAGCCATATTATTAGTGCAATCAAAGTCCAATTTACTGGTGAAAGGATGATAATCTCCATTTGGAGACACTAGGACTACTCCAATCCCATTGCCTAACGCATTTGGTGCTCCGTCAAAGTTTAATCTCCAAGCATGATTTTATTGGGGATTCTCTTCAGCATTTGCCACATACATCAAATCTTCATTCGGGAAATCAAAGTCCAAAGGCTCATAATCTTCTAAAGCTCTGCTAGCCAAGAAATCTGCTATCGCACTCCCTTTGATGGCCTTCTGACTTACATATACTATATCGAACTCAGATAGCAAGATTTTCCATCTAGCCATTCTTCCATTCAAGGCCGTTGACTCCATCATATAATTCAAAGGGTCTAATTTTGAAATTAGCCAAGTCGTATGATAGAGTAAGTATTGCCTCAACCTCTTAGTCGTCCAGATCAAGGCGCAACATAATTTTTCGATGGGCGAATATCTCATTTCACAATCAGTGAATTTCTTACTAAGATAATATATCACTTTTTCCTTTTTTCCATTCGCATCACGTTGACCCAACACACATCCCATGGAATTGTCGAACACCGTTAAATACAAAATCAAGGGTCTATCTGGGCTAGGTGGTGACAGCACCGGAGTATTGGATAGGTATTGCTTTATCCTTTCAAAAGCTTCCTGGCATTCTTCATTCCAAACACCTGGATTATGTTTCTTCAAAAGGCGAAATATGGGGTCACATTTCTCGGTTAAGTGTGAAATAAATCGAGCAATATAATTCAAACGTCCTAAAAAACCTCGAACTTCTTTCTGAGTACGCAGTGGCGGTAATTCCCGTATTGCCCTAACCTTGTCTGGGTCAATCTCGATCCCTTTCTCACTAACCATAAAGCCCAACAGCTTTCCTGACCTGACTCCAAAAGTGCATTTTGTTGGGTTGAGTTTGAGCTGAAACTTTCTTAGTCTTAAGAACAATTTTCTCAGGACCTGCACATGCTTATCCTCTATTCTGGATTTGGCAATCATATCATCAACATAAACCTCAATCTCTTTATGCATCATGTCGTGGAACAAAGCTACCATGGCTCTCTGATATGTTGCTCTCATATTTTTTAATCCGAATGGCATTACTTTGTAGCAGAATGTTCCCACAAAGTAATAAATGTAGTCTTTCCCATATCTTCAGGGTGCATCTTTATCTGATTGTATCCTGAGAAATCATCCATGAAGGAAAACAATGAATATCCTGTCGTATTGTCAACCAAAGTATAGATATGCGGCAATGGGAAATTATCTTTTGGGCTTGCTTTGTTCAAATCTCTGTAATCCATGCACATTCGCACTTTTCCATCTTTTTTAGGAACTGGAACAATGTTGGCTACCCATTCAGAATATTTGACCTCCTGTAAAAATCCAGCATCAAACTGCTTCTTGACCTCCTCTTTTATTTTAAGTACAATATCAGGCCTCATTCTTCTGAGCTTCTGTTGAACTGGCCTGCAATCCTCCCTTATAGGTAAGCGATGCACTACAATGTCAGTACTCAATCCGGGCATATCCTGGTATGACCACGCAAAGACATCTTTGAATTCTTGGAGTAATTCAACGAGGTCTCGTCTTGTCTTTCCAAAAATCTCAGTTCCAATTTTCACCTCTTTTCCTTCTTCCAAACTCACAATTTCTACTGATTCTTTGTGAAGTAGGATTTGTTTTTCTTCTTGTTCTACCATCCTCAAAAAGTTCAGAGATAAACCACAATCTTCATCACCTTCAAAGTCGTGCGATCCCTCTAAACACATGTTTCGTTCAAAAGGACACTCTGAGTTCGTAGCAGCATCATTCACGTCGTTGATATACAGAGACCTAATATGGTTACAAAAGAATGTATGAATTTATGTACAATTACTTGTGCAATGATTATAAATGAAAGAATATATTTACTTGTATGGAAAGAATGAAAGAATATTTGCTCGAAACAATTGCAAAGATATTTTTATTAAAATAATGATATTCAAACATAAGCCTATTTCACAAAAGAATTCTTGTTATTTCTAGGCTAAAACAACAAGCTTGTTTTGAATATTACTCTGAGACAGTTCCAAAGACTTTAGGTATTTCTTCCGCAGTCCAATTGTATAGAACACTCTCAGGCTCATAAGGACTAATATCTAACCAGCTCATTTATTCATTATCATGCTCATGAATGGCATTGATGTACATATTTCCCAACGTCTCTTCAATGCTTTCCTCAACCGGTATCTTTCTCTCAGCATGAATAACTCCTCCAGATACAAAGGTTTTGGATACGTGTGGAATTATCATTGACTCCTATTTGGTTTCCTCCCCACTTAGATGCACCCTTCTTCTTTCCTGCATTTTTTCTAGCTCATTCTTTCTCTGTCCTCTGTCTGGCTTGTATCCTAAGCCAAAGTGATCTAGCTTTCCTTTTAATACTGGCACCTCAATCCTCCCTTAAAGATATCTCCCCAGCCCTTTTCCAGGTAAAGCTCATTTTCCTACCAACAACTACAAACCCATCTCTATAGTTTTGGATAATTTAGGCACCAAAATTTTGCTTCCTTCAGGAACAAATGCCACATTTACAAACTCCAAAGATCGAAATGAGCATTCTACTGACTCATCATTAGTCTCCACGTACGGCATCTCATTGGATACAACTGCTGTTATATCCTCTTCGGCGTTGATTGTCACTAGCAGACCTTTTGACACTAACTTCAGCTTCTGATGTAATGATGAAGGTACTGCCCCCGCCGAATGTATCCATGGTCTTCCTAATAAACAATTGAAGGAAGGTTTGATATCCATCACAATAAAATCTACCTCATAAACTGTTGGGCCAATCAGTAGGGGTATCTCAATTCTTCCCATGACCTTTCTTTCTGTACCGTCAAATGCCCTTACCATATTTTGGCATGTTTTCATGTGCGAACTGTTTATGGGAAGCCTATTGAGTGTGAATAATGGCAACACGTTCAATGCTGATGCATTGTCAATCAACACTCCTAGCAAAATATGCCCCTGGCATCGTGCAGTGATATGCAAAGCCTTAGTAGATCCCACGCCCCCAGGAGGTATTTCATCATCATTGAAGAATATGAAGTTATCAGCACTGATATTATTGACCAACCGATCTAACTTACCTACAGAAATATCATTGGCCACATAGGTCTCATTTAGCATCCTCATCAACGCACTTCGGTGTACTTCTGAATTCAAGAGCAAGGTTAGTACGGATATACGAGCCGGTTGTTTATGCAACTGTTCGACAACATTGTACTTGTTGTGCTTCAAGAATTTAAGGAATTCCACGGCTTCTTCCTCCTTCACTGGCTCGTTGATAGACAACACATGCTTAGCTATTTTTCCCTCTTGTTCCATTATTATGACCTTTCCTTTCACATGTTCTGGATCGGCACTCACATCCTGATCCTTTGTTGTCTCCATTCCAGGGACAGTTGTATTGCACTCATAGTTTCACGGAACCTTCCTACTATCCTGGTAAGAAAAGGTTGCAGGTTTCTTTATTATGATTTTTGGCATTATTGGCGCTCTCACTTCATCATTCCTTGGTCGCGAGATGATGACCACAGGCTGAGTTACTGTTGGAACCTTTGTGGATTCGGATGTGCAAATACTCCCCTCCTCCTTAGCTTCTTCATAAAACTCCATTTCCTTTCTATCCATCAGGCCTTGAACCAAGGCTTTGAATTCTGTGCATTCTTGAATCTCATGTCCCTCCTCATGATGGAACTCACAGTAGTTTTCCACCTCTTCAAAGCTTTTTTTTGAATCCAATACAAGCAACCCTCTTTCTACCATCTTCTTCTAGATCCATCTCAAAGGGATCTTCACTTCTGCGACATCTTCTTTGATTTTCCTTCCCATGTTACCTTCTATCGTGTTCACTCCATTTTCATTGTGATTAGGTAACGGATTCTCTATACTGGACGAATCATCCACTTTAACAACACCCATGCTTATGAGTCTTTCTACCAGCTTCTTGAACGCCGTACAATATTCTATGGAATGCCCCACGACTCCTGCGTGATAATCGCATTGTGCATTTGCATCATACCACTTGGGGTACAGAGGCTGCAGAGGTTTCAAGTGGTAAGGGGAAACCACGTGTGCATTGAATAAATTCTGATATAGTTCCCTATACGACATCGGAATCGGTGTAAATTGAAGCTTCTCCGTTTTTTACCTTGTGTCAGATCCTCATTTTGATGATTCTTGCTGGTTAACAGCCACTTTTCTCGGTTGATTCACCGTAATCGTCTTTGAATATGAACTTGTGTTGTTGACCTCATTTTCCTTCTTTTTCGAGGCCGACCTTCTGCTACTTTCTCCAGCATCTATCTTCCTGCTTCTGATAGCATTTTCTATCATCTCGCCATTCATAACTATGTTAGAAAAGCTTTTAGTAGCACTTCCTAACATATGTGTAATAAATGGGGCCTTCAATGTGTTTACGAAAAACATCGTCATCTCTCTTTCTAGAAGAGATGGCTGAACCTGGATAGCAACCTCCCTCCATCTTTGTGCGTATTGCCTAAAACTCTCACCGGGTTTCTTTTTCATGTTCTGCAGAGTGATCCTATTAGGTACCATGTCAGTCACATGGTTGTACTGCTTTATGAACGCCTGTGCTAGATCTCTCCATGAATTAATCTGGGTACGGTTCAATCGATTGTACCACTTGGATGCTGCCCCTGTGAAGCTATCCTGGAAGCAATGTATCAGGAGTTGGTCATTATTGACATAACCAGTCATTCGTCTGCAAAACATGGTAATATGAGCTTCGGGGCTACTAGTTCCATTGTACTTCTCAAACTCTGGCATTTTGAATTTGTAAGGGAGTACTAAATCCGGAACTAGGCTCAATTCTTTAGCATCCATCACATAGTAGCTTTCCGCACATTCCATCACTCTAAATTTCTCTTCCAGCCATTTGTACTTTTCCTCTAGCTGTTTTGGCAATTCATCATTCATTTTCTCCTTCCCAGCCATTTCATCGAAGTCAGGGATAGTAGGATTAACAAGGTTGACTTCGGCGTTAGAGCCTGATCCTGCCTGAAGATTCATTAGTGTTGCAGCGTCGTCCTGAAATTGCTGAGGCCTAATGGTAATAGAGGATTTACGCGGGTATATCTCAACTTGCTGGGGGGTAAAGTTTGGAGGATATACAGGTCCCTCATTGTCTCCTTCTTCAACATTGAGCACAGAGCCTTTTCCTTTATCAGTTCCCTTGTTGAACCATTGAGTTAACTGAGCCATCATACTCCCTTGAGATTCCATCATCTTGTCTATCATTTTTTGCTGCTCATTCATTTGCTTTTGAAGCTGCTCCTGCATTTCCTTTTGGGAATGTTCTAGCCTTTCCATTATTTGATCCATGTCCTTAGTTTTTGATCGAGTACCATAGCGATGTTTAGTAGGCTAGTTGGTTTCCAGATTAACTGAGGAGTGATTTAAATTAATTAGAATCTTTTAATATTTTTAAATGCATATGAAGTAATGCAATGCATGAATGCAAAAAAGGCGTCAATTTTTTAATTCAATTCCATTTAAGAAAACTTTACTAGAAAGCAAATTTCTTTACATAAAGTGAATTGCAAATAAAGCTTTGCCCTATTGCTCAGCATTCTAATCTTCCTAAGTAACACAGCTAACTCCTGCCCCCGATCTGATTCTAATTCATACTTCACATTCAGCATGTCTGCTTGTACTGCCAAAGCTTGTACGTGATCCGCTACTTCTCGGGCCTGGACCATAGCTTCCTCCATAATATGATCTCTGCTACTAACTTGGTTCTGAAAGTAGTGTAGCTATTCCTTATTACGATTTTCATTTGCTTCTAAGTGCTTGATACGGTTTTCACAATTTTGCAACGCCGTTTCTAGCTCTTCGATTCTTTGCTTCATTTCCTCAATCTTGCTCAAGCTTACTTTCAACTCTATTGTGGAATTTTGATTTCGATACTGACGAAGAGATCCTTCCAACACAATCACCCTATCATTTAACTCTCCCTTTTCCTTTTGGCTTTCTGATAAACTCTTTTCTAAAGCCTCGTTTCGCCTCTGCATTTCTTGGAATTTCTGTTCCCATCTATCGGCTTTGTCCTTTTCTTCTCGAATTTCTACTCGCCACTGTTCTGACGTTTTTCCCAGCCCGACAGTTCTCATTGACAGACGTAACTTTTTATAATCCGTCTTCAGACTACCCAGCTCCTCCTCAGCCTTGTTTTTCTCTTTCCTTAATTTCTCAGTTTCAAGCTTCTAAACATCTATGTCCAATCTCAAGTTTATTTTTTCCTCCTCTATTTGCTCTATCTTCTTTTCTAAATCTGCATTTCTTCTCTCAAAATCTTGTCTTATGATTTCCAACTCAGAAGGGATAACTCGCAAATGTTCCTCTATTGGCTAGCGACCTTCATGACTTACCTTGGGTATATTGTCGTTGATTCTCTTACCCCACCATTCATTATACTCAGGAGTTGTCATCGAACCCACAGCTAACCCTTTCATTCGACGAATCTGTTTCCACGCGCTAGACATTTCTTGAATCTTCTTTCTATAACCATCATCTTTGTACGAAAATTCACAATCAACTATCCGTTGGGTCGCAGGTATAAATTGTCTTGACCTATACTGTCTCAGCACCAATAACGAGGCATATCCAATATCTCCCCAAATCCCAAGTAATGGAACCCAATCGAAATTACCACACCTATACAGGATCTCATCTGGAAGCAACCAAGGAGCTCTCCACTCAACGTCTTCCTCCTAAAGATTTTGAAGAATTGCCATCCACTTCTCCTCCGCAATGTCGTCTCTCCTCGGCGTAGCTACTATCTCCCTTAGTGGTAATAATTTTCAGAGAAAACCCGATATGAAACCTTATCCACCTTCCAAAAGTGACTGTGAAACCATACAAGTAGAAGTTGTGCACATCCAATAAATCTGCCCTCACCTGTTTTTCGGCATGCACTCAATGATCTGAAGGTTTCTGCTAAAATTGCCAGAATCGGTGTAACCTTCTTATCAAGCCTGTCAAATAAATTGGTGACTGCTTCATCCACATGCCCCAAGGCCTTGGGGAAGACAACCAAGCCATATATACTTAAAGTAAAGACATCTAACCTCTTTCTCACGTTTGGGTGCGTTAGAATTGCATCTTTCAAACTTCTCCAGGGAACGCATTTACTATCCCCCTTTTGCTTAATCCGTGCAGCAACCCACTGCTCACTCATCCCTGTTATACCCATCAGCTTCTTTGAAAATGTTGGCACATTTATCGCTCTCGAGTAAACCCTGTCCACTTGAAACTTTGAACATTGGAGTAAAGCAGAATTCCAAAACTGGGCGAGGGCTCGAAACAAATGTTTGTCTACCTTCACATCAAGCAAATAAGGCAAATCCCCATAATTTTCATAAAATAACTGTCTAACCTTATTATTCCACTGATCCCAGATTTCCTTCAACTCTTGTAAATTGTTTTGTTTCAGACCAAGTTTGGACAGCTGCATTGTCCTCCACTTTATCAAGAAACCCTTTTTCCATGACAAGCTTTCTATCTAGCAACTGAATCTGAATTGACGCCTTTTATGATGAAATGAAATGACATGTCATGCAATCAAAATAAAACACAAAAGTCAGTATCAAATATAAGCATATAATCAAGGAAGAGTAAAACGTCTATTAGGACATCTACTAGGGTTTAGTGTGGTTCTACCTAAGGCAAGCTCCTAAGGCTCATTATATGCGGTTTGGCTCTAAAGTAAAGGTACTTGAACTAGCAGATTCCTCAATCTTCACCCATTATAGGCTCATATAGATCAAGTTCAGTTCAGGGGGACAGATTTTCCCTATGACTATACGGAGATGAAAATCTCACGAAGGCATAAGTACCGATGTATCCCGAAAGCAATCCACTATCTTATACGAAGGTGAAAACCTTACGAAGGAATAATTTCTCACTTCCACTTATAGGGTAAAATTATCCAGTACATGTAATGTACAATGCAAAATAATTTAAAGTACTTAAATCAATTAAGCATGAATGTAAGAGGATTTTTAAAACGAATTTCATTTTTTCGACTATAAGACAAAAATTAATCAACTTTGTGGCTCGGCTCTCTTATTTTTTAAAAAAAACGTCCCCAGTGGAGTTGCCAAGCTGTCGAAACCATTTTTTTTATTTTTGGGAAAAAACAAAAATTAGTTGTCGATTAAAACTGGAAAAATTGGGAGTCACCACCAATCTTTTATTAAGGTGTGATTGGGTCACCTAAAAACGACTTTGGTCTACGAATTTTAGAAAAAAGGGTCCGGGAGTCAGTTACGTATGAGGAAGGATTAGCACCCTCATTACACCCAAAAATTGGTACCTAGTTAATTAATTAATGTCTTAATGTCAAAAATTTGAAAAATATAATCCTTAGCAAAAACTTAAAAACGTTACGTATTAAGACCCTTATCATTTCAGAGAAAGAAAATGCCACACCCAATGCGTTAGGGCATGGCATTCTAATTTCCTCAAAAATGAATTAGGCCAGAATACTCGTGTAATAAAAATTTAAAAGAATATCTATTTATTCAAGATTTAAGAAATCGCGGCCCAATACGTTAGGGCACAATTCCTCCAAAATCCCAAACTTGGAATATTTCCTTTATTATTTTTTAGAAAAAATCTTCATTTCGAGAAATCAATGCGTCACATCCAATACGTTAGGACACAACGTGTTGAATTCCCAATAATGAGTTCTTATTTTTGATTAAAGAGAAATGCTCGATTGTTAGATTTAACAAAGAAAATCAGAACCCAATACGTTAGGGCTTAATTTCCTTGAAAATCCTAAATACAAGCATTATCTCAATTTTGAAAAGTTTGAAATAGAGTAAAAAAATGATGTGATGCTACATTAAATATATAATGCAATAATAAATATTACAATGGCATAGAAATAATGCATACATATAAATAAATAAAACCAATATACATAAAAAATAAACAATGACATGCAAAGTATCACATAAACGAACAAAATAATATAAATGAAAACACAAATAAATAGAAAAAATAAAAGGTACATGATATACACATTAAACTATGAAGAATACACATGAATTTTTATATAAAATTAGATTATAAAAGATTTATATAAACAAAATACATAATGCATTTGTGAAAATAGAGAAAAGTAGGAAAATATGTATATACATATAAATTATAAAATACATGCTAAAATAAGTAGGTATTTAAGCATTTCCGAAAATACGAAAAAAAAACATAGATATACACATGTTTTTATATAAAAGAATATTTGTTAGGAAAAAAAGGGAAAAAATAAATAAATGAAAAAAATAATAATCACATTACTATAATTAATTAATAATAAAAAAACTAAATTGAACTGGAATTCAAAATTTTGGGGTAAATCCGCAAATAAATAGAGCCAAAAGGACTAAATCGAACACGCGAATTACATAGAGGGGTTGGAAGGGAAATTTTCCCTTCTCCTCCAAAATGGCGTCGTTCCAATAGGGCTAAATTGAAATTAAAAATAAATTAAAGGGAGAATTTAAAATAAAAAAAAACCTATTTATAAAACATTAAAAAGGCGGAGGGACGAATAGCGCAATTTATCCCTCTGCTCAAAAACACGCGGATCCTAGGCCGAGTCAGGTTGGAGTCGGGTCGGCCTCCCCAAAACGACGCCGTTTTGGTGCCTGGGGAGACCTAGTGAAACAAAGCAAAAAAGTTACAAAAATAATTCATTTTTCATTCTTCTTTAAAAAAAACCACAAAAAACTCTCTCCTTCTTCAATTAGTCCGCCCAGGGCCCAATCATCACCATCGCGCCACCACGATCTCTGGCGCAGCACCACCGTCATGGTGGTGGAAAGGAGAAAATACTCTACTGGGCTCTTTAGACTCCTCTAAGCCCAAATCTGGGTCCAAATCCGTTAAAGCATCAACAAAAAGACCTCAAAAGCCTAGGAACCCTTCATTTCGATCGTCTATCCTCGAGATTTAACCTCGACCGCCCTAACGGCATTTCAGAAGCGGGCAAAAATAAGTCTTTTACCCTTTATTCTATTTTATTGCATTGAGTAAAAAATAGCATAAAAAAATAAAAATAAAAGTATCAACCTTTGTATTTCCTGATTAATCCTCTGATGTTGTTTCTGTGTTTGCTGTGAAAAATATTTGCTACTTCTCTTATTGATTTTTTTTCAGATCTCTATTACAGTGTTCGATGGCCTTTTTTATAGCCGATAATAACAAAAAATAAAGAAACTAATCTTATTCCATATCTTCTTAATCTTTAATCTTTGATTCTTATTTCCTTTTGTGTGCAGATGAAGATCGGGGTAGAGATTCGGCCTGCGTGGAAGATTGGAGTTGTGATGGCTGAAGCTTAGAAACCCTAGGGTTTTTCATCTATTTTGGGCCATTGTAATTTGGGCCACCGCTTTGTTTCGCTTTGGGCCTTGTGGCCCGTTTGTAATCGGACTCTATAGACTATTTTCATTTATTTGTTTATTTGGTACGGGCCGGGTACAAATTGGGTATTACAAACCCGATGTATGTCAACCCGATGTATGTCAAACAAATGAAGAAAGAGTTTTTCTATATCAAATAGGGACGAATGTTGGTAATGGGATCTCAAAAGAGAATTTTTCTGACTTAGTCGTTATGTGCGAGACATGTTCCAAATTGAAAAATATTTCTGTGATAAATTTGAATGGGGTTTAAGGGATGAAATTCGTGCCCTGGTGGCAACATCAAAAGTTCAGAGTTTAGCAGCCATGACAACCAAGGCTCTGAAGATGGAAACGATTATTCAAGAAAGAAATATGGGACATGATAGGGATAAAATAAAGCGTGGAATCTCTAGTCCACCACCCTTGAGAAATTTTAAGAAATCGGAAGATAAAAGCTTCTCTGCACTAAGGAGAGATTTTCAGCCCTTGAGCTTCCGATAAGAAGGAGGTGCACAACAAGCCACCTCAATAGCAAGCATAGGTGGCTCCAGAATGATAAGGGACCTTGTATGCGAACACTGTAGGAGGAATCATCGGGGTAAATGTTGGAAACAATAGGGAGCCTGTTATTTTTATGGATAATTGGATCATCATATTAGATACTGCCCCTCGAAGGCTGATACCACCTCGGAACAATCTATGTATAGGGCTCAAAGTAATTAGTAGGAGCGAGATCTGGAATAGCTAGAGAATTAGGATCAGTTCAAGGAGCTTCAAAGAAGAACTACACCAAAACGACTTTAGTAGTGTCCAAAAGAGCCCATGCAATGAAGGCTAAAGAAGATGAAGACTTACCAGAGGTTACCACGGGTAAATTTTCTTTTTTAGAACAAAGCATTCATGCATTAATAGACCCTAAGTCAACTTATTCATACATTTGTACAAAGGTAGTGGAAGGTAAAAGCCTAGAAGTGGTCTCTTTTAAGGTAAATGTGTTGGTGACCAACCCCATTGGTCAAAGCACGATGGTCAATAGAATAATTAGAAATTGCCTCTTACTTTTGGTGAACATATCTTTTTGGCGGGCTTATTGTTGCTAAGTTTTCATGAGTTCGATATTATCCTTGAGCTAGTTTGGTTAACCAATATAACACAACACCTCTTACACGAATGTTAAGAAAGAAAGAAAAGTTTGAGTGGACAGAGGTGTGTCAGAAGAGCTTTGACAAGTTGAAAACAATTCTAACAGAGGCCTCAATTTTAGCTCAGCCAGGGTTTGCAATGGAGTATACTGTGTTCATTGATGCATCCCTAAATGGGTTTGGATGTGTGCTTATGTAAAGAGGGAAAGTTGTGGCCTATACATCTCACCAGCTCAAGTCACACGAGAAGAATTATCCAACACATGACTTGGAACTAGCAGCATTAAATATTTAAAAACATTATTTCTATGGGGAGAAGTGTCGCGTGTTCTCGAACCACAAAAGCTTGAAGTACCTGATGACATAGAAGGATTTGAATCTACGCTAACGATGTTTGACGGAACTATTGAAAGACTACGACCTAGCAATCGAGTACCATCTTGGATAGGCTATCGTAGTGGTAGATGCTTTAAGTAGAAAGACTGTGTCAGCTTTGGCATCTCTTCAAGCGAGTGCTCGTATGGCAGACAATGGATTGCTTCTTGTAGAATTGACTGTCTGACCTATTTTTCTTTCTCAAATTCGAAATAAACAACTAAAGGATGCAAAGTTTGACGAGTACAAGAAGTGGTTAGTGTCTGTGATACTACAAACTTCACCTTGGGAAAAGATGGTGAACTTCATTTCATAAGCATGATGTATGAGCCAGCAGGAAGTGACTTGAGAAAAGTATTGTTAAAGGAGGCTCAACAAGGACCCTTCTTATTTCATCTAGGAAGCATTAAGATCTACTGTAATTTAAGAAGCTTGTATTGGTGGCCAGGGATGAAGAAGGAGATATAGAGTATGTCTTGAGTTGTTTAACATGCAAACAAGTGAAGGCGAAACATCAAGTTCCTTAGGAAAGTTGTATCTTCTAGAAATTCCTGAGTGGAACTGGGACAAGATTACCATGGATTTCATTTTGGGCTTTCCTCTCAGTCCTACTATAAAGAACGCAGTTTGGGTGATTGTAGATCGGCTAACTAAGTCAGCCCATTTCCTATTTGTATGCACAAACTACTTGCCAGAAAAATTAGCAGAACTCTATAAATCTAATATTGTACGCCTCCATGGTATACCAATGTCCATATTGTTAGATCGAGATCTAAGGTTCACGTCGAAGTTTGAGAAACAACTGCAAGAATCCTTAGGAACCAAGTTACGATTTTGTGATGCTTTCCACCCCAAACAGATGGGCAATCGAAAAGAGTAATTTAAGTTCTTGAAAACATGATCAAAAGTTTTGTAATAGGTTTTGGAATAAACTGGGAAAAATATATTTCATTAATAGAGTTTTCATACAACAACAATCATCATGCCAGTCTGAGAATGTCACCTTTTGAAGCACTATATGGAAGAAGGTGTAGATCACCCACCTGTTGGTTGGAACTTAGTGAGAGAAAGATAATTGGACCTGACTTAGTACGAGAAATGGAAGAGAAAGTTTCAATCAATTGAACCCATTTAAAAGCTACTTAAGATCGTCAAAAGGCTTACGTTGATAGAAAAAGGAAAGAGATTTCATTTGAAGTAGGAGACAAGGTATTTTTGAAGGTTTCTCCATAGAAGAAGGTTATAAGATTTGGTCAAAAAGGAAAGTTAAGCCTGCATTTTGTAGGACCATATGAAGTACTAAAGTGAGTTGGTTTAGTGGCGTATAGATTGGTGCTACCGCCGGAACTGTCAAAAATTCATAATGTATTCTACGTATCCATGCTGAGGAGGTATCGGTTGAATCCAGACCATATGGTGAAATTAGAAACTTTAGAGGTTGAACCCAACTTATCTTATAAAGAATAACCTGTTCACATTTTAGAAAGAAAAGTTAAAAAATTGAGAAATAAAATAATTCCACTGGTAAAAGTATTGTGGAAGAACCATAATACGGAGGAAGCCACCTAAAAGAGAGAGTTCAATGAGAGAGCAGTATCCTTAGCTATTCGAAGGTAAAAATTTTCGAGGGTGAAATTTTCTAAGTGAGGGTAGAAAAGGAGTGAATTATTCGTTAAGTGTTAGGATGATGTATTGCGTGAACTTGACAGTACGCCTTTTGGGCGGTGTCTTGCTAGAATTTTCCATTTGGCTAACTCTAGGGTTTGGCGGACTCTTTTATGAGACGATCCACCAACCCCAAATGTTCTAGCTGAACTGGTTATTTCGTGGAGCGATAGAATTGTTTTATATGGAAACAATAACTTGGTGGGTATCGTTAGATTTTAGTTGAAACCTAGTTTGAATTGAACTAAAATACTGTAGATGACAACTTGATATGTTAGGTAGCCAAATGACTTGTTTTGCTGGTTGCTTAAGTGTACAAGCAATGTTTTACCACTCTAATCAATGGTAGTAATTGTGTTTGGTAAAAGATTAGACTTCAAATTTTGTTAGGAAAGTTTAGTCTCAAATTTCAAGGGTGATAATGAGATTTTTGACGTTCCTACTAAGCTTATTTTTCGATGTCTATACTAAAAAAGGATGCCTATAGTCACTTGTTTCACCTTTGTTTTCTCTAAGTGTTCTTCCCTATGTCTCTAAGAATTTTTAAGTTATCTTCGCTAAAGGAGACGAGAAAGTTTCCAGAAGCTTGTCAAAACGCCATAGATAAATACATACTTATTGGTAATTTTCTAGAAAACCCTTAGATTGATGACGAGGAGATTTACGTGTTTGTATTAGTGTATGCATGATCAGATTTTAATAGATAAATAGCTTGATAGTTATGATTGTTTCTTATTTAGCTCAAGAAGCTAGTGAAGGTTCGAGCAATCAAGGCAAAAGACCAGTAGACTAGATTTTGTCCTAAAGTTTTTGGTGACTTCCTTCTTACTTCCTTTGAGTTATGAAAATTCTATGATCTGTGGGTTGTGTAAGGTAAGTTGTCTTTACTGAATATGGGTCGATGTGTTGTGACTTGACATATGAGTAATAAACTAGTGTTGTATGTGTGAGCATGGCCATGGTCGAGGTGAAAATATCCACATTGTGTGCGAGCCCAGTACCCCACTATTTGTGACATGTGAAATATGGAAAAAGGCCTTATTTGTGATGCCTTCGATAGGGCAACTTTATTGCAAACCAGACTGGTAGATCACGGTCTGACCTTGCGGGAGAACACGTGTTCAATTAACAAGGAATATGAAAATAAATATGATTATAGCTAATATGCGATTCTGATTTCTGAAATATGGGTCTGAGGCTGGCACAAGGTTGGGTCATAGGTAAACTTATATGATTGAGAGAAGTAAGCATACATTGGCGGTATGTATCTGCTAGGGGTACTGTGTCTTTTATATTTGCGAAGTGTTGTTGCCAGAGAACTGTATTGGCAACTTGGCGTAATATGTCTGTAATATTGAGTCTCAAAATTGTCCTTATTTTTTAGTTTATTATCGACAACCTGATAATTATTCTACATCTATTTGGAACTCATTAAGTTCACTAGAACTTATTCCAATACTTTTCTTTTTCAGGCATTTGAGTAGTAAAAGAAGATCAATAGAAGGGGACTACGCTAGAGCTATGTCTGCAAGTGAGCCACTTGTTAACACGATGTATGTCGAACAAATGAAGAAAGAGTTTTTCTATCTAAAACAGGGATGAATGTTGGTAATGGAATATGAATGAGAATTTATCAGACTTAGTCATTACATGTGAGATATGCTACAAATCGAAAAAGCTTTGTACGATAAATTTTAGTGGGGTTTAAGGGATGAAATTCATGCCCTGGTGGCAACAACAGAAGTTCTGAATTTAGCAGCCATGATAGCCAAGGCTTAGAAGATGGAAACGATTATTCAAGAAAAAAATAAAGGACAGGATAGGAAAAAATGAAGTGTGGAATCTTTAGTCCAGCACCCTCGACAAATTTTAAGAAACCAGAAGATAAAAGCTTCTCTATACAAAAGAGAGAGTTTCAACCCTCGAGCTTTCAATGAGAAGGAGGTGCATGACAAGCCACCTTAATAGCAAGCACAGGTGGCTCCAAAATGATAATGGACCTTGTATGCGAACACTATGGGAGGAATCATCGGGGTAAATATTGGAAACAATAGGGAGCCTATTATTCTTGTCGATAATTCGATCATCATATTAGAAACTGCCCCTCGAAGGCTGATACCGCCTCAGAACAATCTATGTATAGGGCTCAAAGTAATCAGTAGGAGGCGAGATCCGGAATAGCTGAAAAATCGAGATTAGTTTAGGGAGCTTCAAAGAAGAACTACACCAAGACAACCTAGGAGGTTTCTGCCCAAAGCAATTAGGAACTGTGTTAAACTCAAATTCTAAAAAAATCTTTAGGATAATAGCAAATCTGATTAGTTGAGTTAAAACATTGATTTTAATTTTTTTTTATAAAACCATCTCCTAAAAATCCTTCCAGTTTTTGTTGTCCCCCTCTCCCCTACTTTCTCCATCTTTTTGTTTTTTTTTTCATTTTTGTTGATTAAAACACCTTTCTACCATCCTCTCCTCTCTGTTTCTTCCATTTTCTTTCTTTTCAGTTCTTTTCTTAATTGAATGATATCATACTTTGTTGTTCACTTCATTGTAATCCTATCTTCTGTATCGATAGTCATCGTATTCTATCACATGTAATCAACAATAATCGGTTTCTGTCGCACCCAGTAGGCAGTCATTGCATTCTGTCGCACGCAATCGATAGTCATCAGAAGTCATCATATTCTTTCGCATGCATTCAGCAGTCATTGGCATTCATCGTATCTTGTTTCATGCAATCGACAGCCATCACAATCTGCTGCTCCTTGTGCACCAGTAGCTGACAATAGTAGCATCCCTTCTTAGTAGCTCGTTGGCAACCACGACTGATTCCCTCAATGTTCAGCAGCCTTTATTTACCACCCCTAGTCATTCTTTACATAGATCAAGTTTGGGTCCTAACCTTTTGTAATCCGTGTGTGTGTTTCTTATTCATAAGTGAATCATGTGATTTAATGATAATCATATGCATTTGTTTCTTATTTGAAATCGTTCGATTGTGATCGATATTTTTTTTTTGGTGGTGGCTAAAAGTAAGTACTCCCCTAACTATTAAGTTATTGTTAGTCGATGGATTGTGAGTGTGTTTTGGTTATGGCTGAATACCGGTAAGTGAGTTGGGTGTCATGACTGAAGGTGAGTATGTCTTAATTTGAGTTAGTCGAATGTGTATATGTCCCTACTGTGTTGCTGAAATGGTACTTGCTTATTTTTGTGATGGCCGAATATGCCAATAGCATGTTTTTGATCTATTAAACTATATGTGCAATTAGTATGTTATGATATGTTTTATCTAAATATGCCAATAGCATGTTTTTGATCTGTTAAACTATATGTGGAACTAGTATGTTCTGATTTGTTTAATCTGCATATAGGCATGCCTGATTTGAGTAAGCTTAGTTATGTTATGCCATTTGCATGTGCATTAGGTTTGGGTTATGTATGATTTGGAGGAACTTTTGGTAGACTACGATATGCGATTTTGGCAGTTTACCCGTAAATTCTGATTTGGCATTTAAACTGCATTATCTGTTTTTGGCGGTATTTCTACAATAAATCTAGCAGCTTGTCTGCATAACTTCTAGTGGCTAAAGACCACATTTTTGGTTTGCTGGGTGGACGGAGATGGTGTGTAGCGAATAGGGGTAGGATCTGTTCTGTTGACACTTTGTATTGCATCATTTGGTCATACCCATGCTCATGCACTGGTTGAAAATTGACATGCTTATTACAAACTTTGTTTTGATGGTACTGATTGATGATTTGATATGTACCGTTTTAGTGCTTTGTATGGACGACTTATCATTTTTCTGAGAATGGCTTTATGATTGAATTGATACTTCTTGACTCACACTGAGCTTCTTAAAGCTCATCCCCCTCAATTTCTCCTTTCAGAATATCCTTAAAGTTAGGATCAGACACGACATTCGTAAGGTTCATCTCTACTTTTGCTAATTAAAGTATTTTAATTTTATAATTTCATAATTAGTTGGGACTGTAAAATTTTTTATACGAACTGTGGCATAGGATTGGACTTCAAGTTTTATTTTAATTTAGCATGCATGTAATATGGTAAAATAATTGGAAAACCAAAAATTTGATCATATAGGTTTGAAACACGATTTTAAATAACAAACTAAAATCATTGTATTTTTCCACTACAAAATTCGTACTTAAATTTCTGAAAAGTAAATTATAAGTCAAATATGTTTCCAAAATTAATAGGAACTTTTGTTTAATTGGATTTTTTTTAAAACTCGACAACATTAATGTTTTTATAAGTAAAGAAAAACCCACTACGATTTTCCGAAAAACAAGCAAACACTTTAAAAAATCAATTTCTGAAGGCCTGATAATTTTTACTTAGCCATTTCGGTGGTCAACATGACCTCCAGAATCCAGTCATAACATCTAGGCCTAGTTCTGGGTGTTACAAGGCATCTTGGAACAAATGCAAATTGCATATAAAAAATTATAGTTAGCAGAATATGCTTAAGCCTATTAGCAAGGAGTTTTGCTATGAACTTGTAAAGAACGTTGCAAAGGGCAATAAGTCTCACCTCATTGAAAGCACTAAAAGAGTTTCGTTCAAAGAACTTGAGAATTCATCTTGTTAGAACCAATCCAAGCACTAACTAAAGATATCATTACCATGTTGGAAAAATATGAATATCATATCATAAACATAATTTCATGTTATTATTTACTATCATCATAAGATATTAGTTCAAATTAAAAGTCATCTAATTTGATTAAAATTTATTGGTTTTGGTTAACAAATAAAGTATGAGTCAAATATGTGTAGTCTCATAATTAAATTCTAATTGATGATGGGCTGAATAGAAATTAAAGTTAATGTGCAAAAGTTATATATTAGGGTTATGGTCCTCAAATTACATATAGGTAACTTTTCTGACATCCCATCTTTAGAAAAGAGAGAGTCGCCTTCTGTGAATTACTTGTATGTTAATTTGGAAGATCAAAACCGCAAGACTTGAAGATTTCAAGATATCAATAGATTTAGGTACACTTTTACATTTAGTATTGTTATTGATTTATTCTTGATATTTGACATGAAAGATCCTAGTTTATGATTTGTTAAGTTTTATATCAAATTTTATTTTACGATCTTAACTAGTGGCATCTGAGCCTCGTTGTGTCGAATAACTGAGAATGAATTGATTTTCTATTGTTTCTAGATTGATTCGTTGTTTAGATTTTATATATTTAATATCTCGGTTATATATATGTTAATGTTTCTATTCTTTAAATCTCACGCAATCACGATTAGGATAGAAGAAACGAAATTAAATTCATGCTTCAATCGACACTCTTAATTTTCTCTTATGCTTAAAATGAAAACTGATATTGTTACGTTGATATTTTTAATTAATCAGCATGATTTTTTTTGTGAAAAATGTTATCTAAATCAGTTATGTTTCAATTTTCTATCTTGATTAATACTTTTATTTTTGTGGGTAATTGTCCTAATTTTGTGCTATCGATTCATTCTTAATTCGATTAGGCGATTCATTAATTGCATTTCTCTGAAAACAAATAAGGTAAATAGAATATTGATTCAATAGATAAAACATAGTATTTAGTGTAACACTAATTTTTATTTAAAATTGGAAAATTCAGTACTGTACTTACAAGCTTGATACACTTGTTTGTTATACAAAGAGATTGACTAAATGGAACATTCACTCTTAAAAGAATTAAAATTTTATGGAGAATCAAGACCCCGAAACTCAATTTCTTTACAATTTATGTTTTTTGTTTAGTTAGTGCAGGTTCTTAAACTTTTGCTTTATTGGAGCTTTAGATTCTTCATAAATTTGTGGAGGATTTAAAATAAAAATACTATAGCAATGTTAGAATAATTAAAATATTTAATTACTTTACATTTTAGAAGAGAAGCATATGCAAATGACCATCTATGTTAGTTTATATGGAAAATTATTTGTTTTAGCTGAGGTGCTGGAAATTGGTTAGGTTGAAATCAGTTAAAGATTTTAGTTTGATTTCCATTTAATGGATTCATGGTTGAATTTTTTTTATTAATAGTGATTTTCGTGATTTTTATTTTGGTTAGAATACCTAAATCATATAGGTTTTCATGGTTTTAAAATATTGTTAATTAATCGGTTAAATTAAAGAGAAGGGACTTGGGTTTGTGAAATCATAGAAACAATTTTTTTAAAGAAAGTAATTCAAATTTAATTTTTATTGGTTTAGTTTTAATAATTGCAGTATTTTATTCATGTTAGTGATATATTTTCATTTTTCAGCTATTATAGTTATGAAATTATTATAATTTTTAAAAGTAATTATGAAGTTATTATATTAAAATTACATCTTTAATAAATGATAATTACACTTATCGTAATATCAATATGTTTATCATTTTCTCGATTTTTCATGTATTCAAACTTTGACTTGAATTGTGGTTGACTTTTATATATATATATTAAGGTCTTGTATATATTATGTATTCTTTGTTAAAAGATAAAATCTATTCATGATTTGTTTGTTTATTATGCGTGAATTTTGGGGATAATATTTGCACAAATTGTTAGTCTATTAGACAATTTTCATGAATTGATATTGAATTTTTGCATAACTCAGAAAAAAATGTCAATACATATTTTGTTAGTTTTGTAAAGTGATGATTTTAAATTGATTGCATGCTTCTAGTTTGATTTTACTCAGCTATTAAATTTATTTTTTAAGAAATCTCAAGCACATATATTTTGAATATATATATAGAATTTTGCTCTATAGAGAATTGTCAATTTATGTTTCGTAATTTTGATATATGTTTAGGTTAAATGTACGTTGAACCCTTATTCAATTGAAGTTGTTAGTTTTTATATGAATATATATTTAATTTTTGGGTGTTTTGACAATACATGTTTAAAGAATCTGGTTTTAAGTTTGATTTTACAAAATTTGGTTTTGAATTTTAATCATAAAAATTTTGATGGTTGCTTGTTTAAGTATTAAAAAACAGTCAAAGATTAACGTTTTGGTTTTTTATTGCTCTATTTGACAACCTTATTTTAGGTTATTTTGGAATCAGAGTGCAATGGGAAACTTTAGTTTTGATCTTTGACCATTGGGTAAATTTTAAATTTGAATATTGTTATGTTAATATGTATTTTAAAATAACTTAATCCAAAGTGACATTTGTTGTGAAAAATTATTTTATTTTAAAATATAAAAGGTTGTGTGCATGTAATTTAAGTTAAGTTAATATTAATCAGTCCAAAGGAAGGTTAATATTTAACCAAATGTACAACTGTGGTAATAAACATGTGACGATTATTTGGTTTTCTATGTGAGTAATAAATCGGCCTAATGGAAGATTTTTTGTTCGACATGTTCTTATTGTCAGTTTTTGGTTACTACACCAAGGTATCACTTACAAGTTAATATTTTGTCCAAAGATGAAATATTGATAGAGTGTCTTATATTTTGAGATAAAATTTACCTTTATTCAAATTAATTTGGTTTAAATTTGAAGTATTATGTGGGTTTGTTTTGTTTTTTTCAACTGTTATTATACCTACCAACACCATTTCATGCATTGAAACATTCAGGGGCATTATATCTAATAAGATTATCACAACAAATAATTCATGGCTGACATTGAAAAGAGGTTTGTCAAGAACAAAAAGGTTAAAATTGGTATGTTCATAAAAAAATCTAACTTCAATGGGGTATATAAAGAAAAATAAGAAAGCTACACATATGACACTTCAAAAGAAACAAAAAAAAAAGAATTAACTAAGGATGGTTGTTTCTCTTATGGTGCGACAGGTGCATTTCTTCTTCTTTTTTTTTGTTTATTTTAAGATTAATTTGACTTCGGTACTTAGACACACTTGGTGGATAGATTCCGGTGCAACAACTCACATTAGTGTGTCTATGAAAGGTTATTAGAATTACTAAAAGCTTAATGATGGTGAAAGATACATCTATGAAGGTGACAATAATTCGATAGAAGTTAAAGCAATAGGGACTTTTAGATTATTGTTAAGAGCTTAATTTTATTTGAATTTGAATGAGACTTTTTTTCCGTACCGTCTTTTAGGCAGAACTTGATTTTCATTTTAGCATTGGACAAATTTGGTTATTTTTGTTCATTTGGAAATGGAAAATTTAATCTCTTTCATAATTCAAATTTAGTTGGTTCTGGTTCTTTATTAGGTTATGATATTCTATATTTATTTGATACTATTGCTTCATTTAATGAATCCTTGCATACTACCATGATAGGTAAGAAACAAAAATTAACTATTAAAAATGTGACTTTGTTGTGGCACAAGAGACTAGGTTATGTCTCTAAAAAAAAGAGAATTGAGAACTTGTGTCCAACGGTATTCTTAATCCCTTTGATTTTTCAGATACTTTGAAAGGTTTAAGGGTTATAAATTTTGTGATTCCACTACTAAGGTTATTTTTAAGATGCATAAAGCTTATTTTTTGAGGATGTTAAGTTGGGGAGAGAGAATTAAAGACATTGTCTTTAGATAAGAATATGTTGATATTTCTCAATGCATTCCTTTAATTGCTATTCAATATGATTAGGAAAAGTCTATTATACCTAAAATTGTTCATGTAGCATCTCCGGATCAAGATAACGTTGTTGAACCTCCAGGTTAAGAAACAAACTCTACAACATCAAGAACTACTGACATTAAGAAGGTCCAATAGGGAAATGATTATAATTATTTTAGCAATATATTTTGACCTTGAGCTACATTATATGGAAATTAAGATTGTGTTTCTCAATGGTGACATTGATGAGATGATTTATATGGTGTAACTAGAAAACTTTGTGTTTAGCAATGTAAATTTAATTGTTTGCAAATTAAAGAAATTCATATATGGGCTTAAGTAGGCCTTTTTTCAATGATATTATAATATTCACTAAGTGAATATCTCATTCGATTACAATATGACTTTGGTTAATGATTGTATATATCACAAGTTTAGTGGGAGTAAGAATAGTCTTAATCAATGCCCAAAGAATGATTTTGAGATTACGAAAATGCATAACATTCCCTACATTTCAGCAGTGAGAAGTCTAATATTTGTTCAAGTTTGTACATGTTTAGATATTGCGTACATTGTTTGGATGATGTATAGTCCTTTGTTCAATTCGGGTGTGGATAGTCGGAAAACAACCAAATAATTTATAGATTAACTTAAAAAAAACAACAAAACATTACATGCTCACATATCTGATTTTAATGGAATATGGAGGCAAAATTTTTTCACTGAAGTGCAAATTGTGACAACAAATTGCAGTCATTTATTCCAATAACAACTGGAGCACATCAAAGTCAAAACACATATGCTTTAAATTCCTAGTTGTTAAAGTAAGAGTTCAAAGTGGTTAAGTGTTTGTCGAGTATAATGGTACAAACCCCATGATTATGGATCGCTTACTAAGGGACTACTACCCAAGGTTTTTATGAGCACACTGCTCATATGGGTGTAATGTCTTTTAGGATATTTGATTTTAATGGGAGTTTGTAATTTTAAATGTTTTTTCTGTTATAGACATATTTTTCAATTATTTCAATTTATGGATATTAAGGATATTTTTTGTAGAAATAAAGATTATTTAGTTTATTCGCACTCTGATTTTAGTAAAATTTGATCTCACTAAGGCTAAGAAGGACTAGTTGGAAATAGACATGTTTAGATCACATTGCATGTAATTTCCATGCTACACATCCATATTTGATCTATGTCATTTGGTTGTGTTAATATACATGATAAAGGTGGATTTAATTATGATATATGTAACGAAAGTCGCCTTGGTTCTAACATAATTAACGAATGAGATTATTTGGAATACCTTTTGGATTGTTCGGAATACCTTTTGGGTATGATAGTAATATTTTGAGCTCATAAGGTTATATAATGACATGTAATTATAAGATAATCGATATATATATGTGGTCCACGTGGGAGATTGTTGGAAAAATATGGACATCACATATATAATAAGCATAATTACATGTTATTATTTACTATAATAAGATATTAGTCCAAATTAAAAGTGATCTAATTTGGTTAAAGTTTATTGGGTTTCAATTAATAAATAAAGTATGGGTCAAATATGTGTAGCTACTCTCGTAACTAATTTCTAATTGATGATGGGTTGATTAGAAATTAAAGTTAATGTGAAAAAGTTATATATTAGGTTATGGTCCCCAAATTACATATACGTAACTTTTCTTACATCCCATCTTCAGAAAAGAGAGAGTCACATTATCTAAATTACTTGTGTGTTAATTTTAAAGATCAAAACTGCAAGACTCGAAGGTTTCAAGATATTAATGGGTTCAGGTACGCTTTCGCATTTAGTCTTATTCTTGATTTATTCTTAATTATTTAACATGATAGATCCTGGTTTATGGTTTGTTAAGTTTTATATTAGATCTTATTTTACGGTTTTAACATACCAATCACATCCCAACAGCATTGATAGAAAGTTGGATTTAAACCATCTGAGCCCAGAGCTTTATTTGAGTGCATCCCAAAAATTGGATGTTTAAACTCATAATACTAAAAGGAGCAAGCAACACATTATTAGCATAATCACTCACAACACATCTCATATGCGTAAATTGCTCAAACCCTATATCCTTAGAAGTAAAAAAAAACAATGAAGTAATCATTAACAACACGACACATACCATCCAAAATAGTGTAGGGTTTATCATATTTATCCATAAAAAGAGAAACATAACTAAATCATTTTTGTTTCAAAGCTTGCGCATAGAAAAAATTGGTATTAGCTTCTCCATGTTGCATAAAAAAAACCTTCGATCTTTGTTTCCAATAAATAGCCTCTTGTGCTATCAAATTGTTAAGCTCGGTGCGCTTACACAGTAGGGCATTATCAAATTGACATGTTGATTTAAGGTAGGGACTAAATTGTAGAAATGTGAAACTGTTATGGCTTTGGTGTAATTCAAAATTTATGTTATGGCTTTGGTGTAATTCAAATTTATGTGGTCAAAATATTAATATGGAAAAGTTGAAGGACCAAAATTGCAAATACCTCAAAGGAGGAAAGGAATACAGGGTAAAATAAACTGGTAAATGGGAACCAAATTGAAAAAGTGGAAAAATAAAATGGACATAATTATAATTTTACCAAAAGTGAGAAATGGTGCAAAAGTTAATATTGAGAAATTACAAGGGCAAAATGCTCATTTCTCAATCAAGATAATTATCATGATAATAATTGATGAATATTAGGTGTTGAAATATAATTAGTGAAATATTTTATTATTTTATTATGAGATATTTCGATATTTTTGTTGACACTAATTTTTTGCCAAAACGGGGTCGACTTGGATTTTGAAAATGAAAACAAAAATGGGAGTCGCCAAGCTGTTGACACCATTTTTTTTTGTGAAAACGGGGTAGACTTGGATTTTGAAAATGAAAACGAAAATGGTAGTCGCCACCAATCCTTTTTGATGAGGTGTGTTTGGATCACCTCGAAAAGTGGTTGTTTTTAATAAACGATTTGATTTTATTAAAACAACGATTTTGGTACACGAAATTTAGAAAAACAGGTTCTGGGGTCGGTTACGTACGAGGAAGGATTAGCACCCTCGTAACGCCCAAAATTGGTACCCAGTTGATTAATTAAAGTCTTAGTGTTGAAAATTGAAAACTTTGAAGGGATTTAAAACACGATCCTTTATGAAAATGCTAAAAAAATTTTGAAAAAGAAAGAAAGGCATATTTCACTTGAATCGAAAAAAGAATTACGTCCCGTAAGTTAGGACACAATGTCTTGAATTCTCGATGTGCGAATGAATGCCAAAAATTTACTTATTTAAAAGATATTTAGCTATCTCGAATTTAAAAAAGGGATCATGCCCAGTAAGTTAGGACACGATCTTTTCTTAATTCTCGAGATCGTTTAAAACTTGAGTTTGAAAAGATTCGTGTATTTAGATTTATTGTGAAAATTGAAACCCCCTAAGTTAGGGTACGACCTTCTCGAATCTAAATATGAGATTTTGCTTATTCAAAAATCATAATTTATGCATCAAATAAAATTAATCTAATACGAAATAGTAGAAATAAAACATGGTGTTAATATGCGTAATAAAACTACATTGAACACGATAATGTAAGAATAAATAATACGAACGACATCGTAAATGAGATAAATAATAGAAGAGACAAATCAATCATATCACAACAAGTAAATAAATGAATAATTAAGACATTCTTTTAAAATAATAATGAACACTTACGCAAATAAACAAATAAAGATCGAGTAAAACAAAGATACCATAAATAAAATAAATAAAACTATAAAAAAATGTGTGTATATATATGCATATTTTAAAATTGTGAAATATAATAAATATTTATGTATATATATAAATTATAAATGTATGTACATCTATGTATTATAAAATGTATATAAGTATACGCATATTTTAAGATTATAAAGTATATATAAAAAGAATATATGTATGTATATATATTTTTAAAATTATAGAATATAAAATGCATATGTATGTATAAATATATAAAACATAAAATATATGTGCGTATGTATATTATAAAATGTGTGTATGTACGCATATAACAAGGCTTTAAAATAAGATATAAATAAGCAAGTAATCATAACATCAATAGATAATAAGACTAATATATTTAAAACTTAGATAAGTAAGTATATAAAAATAAATACGAAAATATTAATGATAATAATAATAATAATAATAATAATAATAATAATAACATCAAACACATTAATATTAAATAAAATAACAAAAAAAAACAAAATATGAAAGACTAAATTGAATTTTGAAAAGGTTAGGGGGTTTTAAATTGCAAATACATAAAACAGGGTTATAGGGGACTGAAATAAAACTCATTCAAAACGCGAGAGACTTGCAAGGAAATATTCCCCAATCCTGAAACGTAGTGTTTTAACCGAGGGACAGCACATGGTCTAAGGACCAAATCGAAATAGGAACCAAAACTTGCGGCCCAAATCAGAAAAAAAAACAAAAGACCACATTGAAACATATCGCAAAGGCGGAGGGATCTATTGCGCAAATAACCCCCTAAGCGAAAACGCGCGGATCACTTTTTCGGAGCGGGTCGGGTTACGGGTCAAAGACCAAAACAACGTCGTTTTAGTCTCTGAACCTAAACCCCAAAAAGGTGCCGTTTAGTGTTCTTATTTAAACCAAATTTTTTTTGAAACTTCATTTTTTCAGTGCAAAAGAAAAAAAAAGACTTCAAAAACCTCCCCATCTCTCTCAACACTCTCCTATCCGGTCATGGCCACCGCTGACGAACGACCGTGCCGTCACCATGGCCAGTGGCCAGCGACAAACTAATGGGCTTCTCGACCCCCTTTTTTAAAAAAAACTCGAAGGTAAAGCCTTCTTGAACCAAAGGTTGAAGGAACAGAGACCCCTACGCCCTCTTTCGGTCTGATTTCGGTGACTAGAAAAGGGCCTCCGGTGACGATATTTGCGGTACGATTCCAGGTGAGTCTTTTTCTTTTTATTTTCGTTTATAAAAATAAAAAACAATAATAAAAATAAAGATAAAATAAATAGAAAGATTAAAATAAGAAAAACAAGAAATCACCTTAAAATTTTGTTTTTATTTTCTTTTCTGTTCATAAAAGAGGGAAACAGAACCCCTTACAGTGATGATACTCGGCTTTTTATATCCCATGTTACAAGATTTTTTTGTATTTTTTTACTGCTTGCGTGTCTCTTTCCTTGCAGGTGTCAGTGCAAGTGGTCGACATCACAGCGGCGGCGGTGGCAGAAGGGCAGTTGGCCAGAAGGCCCTAGGTGCGGCGCACCTAGGGTTAGGGTTTCTTTTTTCTGACTTGTGTTTTGGGCTATTTGGTCCGTGCTTTGTAATTGGGCTCGGGTTGTAATTGGGCCTGGGGTATTGGGTTTGCTGATTTGTAAATTGGACTGGACTTTAGTTTATTTTGGTTTTATTTGTTCTTTGGTTTAATTGGGCCGAGCAAAATGGGCTTGTACAGCTGCCCCTCTTTGCTCGTTGTCGTGTAACGAGAACAGAGCAAAGACTAAGAAGGACCAATTTTTCCCGGTCTCACCGAGTCTCGACTTCTTTTGACACTTCTTTTCTTCAGGTAGCTTTATGCCAGTCCACTATGTCTCATTTCTTCGATCTACTTTACTGCACCTCAGAGAGATATGACTTGTAGCTTCAATCTTCTTCGCAGAAACTTCAGGGGGACGAGATTCATGGTTTTAGTCTACTTCATTGCAACATCAGGGAGATAAGACTTTGATGTTTCAACTTGCTCTACCGCGATTCCAGGGAGATAAGGTCTAACACGATAAGATCAACTATCAACGGTCTGCTCCACTACAATTTCAGGGAGATAAGACTTGTAGTCGGTCTTCAATCTGCTCCACTACATCTTCAAGGAGATAAGATTTTGTTGTGGTAGATTTAATCCGACCTACTGCAATTTCAGAGGTATAGGATTCATCATTTTAATCCGCTCTACTGCAACTTCAGGGAGATAGGACTAGTAGCTTCAATATGCCCTCCTGCAACTTCAGGGAGATGAGATTTGTGGTTTCAATCTACTTCCCTACTACCTTGGGAAGATAAGATTCACCGTCTTTGATCTGCTCCACTACAGCTTAGGGAGACAGGATCTACAATCTTCAACCTACTCTACTGCTGCTCAGGGAGATAGGACTAATGGTTTAAATCTGCTTCCCTACTACCTTGGGAAGATAAAATTAGACATCTTCAGTCTTCCCCACTACAACTTCAAGGGGATAAGACTTACTTTCTTCAATTTTAACGCCAGGGAGATAAGGTTTGATGCCTTCAGCTTTAATCCGCTCTATTTCATCTTTAACCTATTCCACTACAACGCCGAGGAAACAAGATTCGCTACCTTTAGCTTTAATCTGTTCCACTACGATAGCAAAGAGATAGGATTCGCTACCTTCAACTTTAATCGGCTCCACTTCAGCTTTAATCAATTCCACTGCAACACCAGGGAAACAAGATTCGCTACCTTTAGCTTTAATCTGTTCCGCTACAACGTCAAGGAAATAAGACTTGCTGCTATTATTCTTAACGCCAGGGAGATAAGATTCGCTGCCTTCAGCTTTAATCTACTCCGCTTTAGCTTTAATCTATTCCACTACAACGCCAAGGAAACAAGATTCGCTACCTTTAGCTTTAATCTGTTCAACTACCATGCCAGAGAAATAAGATTCGCTATTGTAGCTTCAATCTATTTAACTGCAATGTCGGGGAAGCAAGATTCACTGTTGTAGCTTCAATTTGTTCCACTACACTGCTAGTGAAGTAAGATTTGCTGTTGTAGCTTCAATCTATTTAACTGCAATGTCAGGGAAGCAAGATTCGCTGTTGTAGCTTCAATCTGTTCCACTACACCGCCAGAGAAGTAAGATTCACTGTTGTAGCTTCAATCTATTTAACTGCAATGTCAGGGAAGCAAGATTCGCTATTGTAGCTTCAATCTGTTCCGCTGCGACTTCAGTGGTATAGGATTTGTGGTTTCACCGATCTGTTCTCTAGGGAACATGACCTGTAGAATCCATTGCATAAACCTATTTATGCCTAGTGATTAGAATATTATGATCGAAATGAATCAAAATCTCCTAACTAAATGTGCGTGCATGAATGCAAAATGTCATGAAAATGATCCCTCAATGTTTGAGTTATTGCTCATTGTTCAATAAGGCTTTATTGCCAATACGTTAGAATGCTATGCAATGCTCATATCTTAACCGGATGTCCACCACTATAATCTTCAAGGTCCAATCCACTATAATTTTGGGACATAAAATTTGAACCATCTTCCTCCCACTGAGTATAAAATCTGGCTCTTTCCAAATCCTCTCCCACTGCAATTCAAGGTTACAGGATCTGAATCTCCTTGGTCTCCTACACCATTCCCAGGGTGTCGTACCAAATGTTTATGCATAATTGTAAAACTTTCTCTTCCGAGAAACCTCTCCTTATCACTCGGTGATCATTGCTCGTTTGTTTATTGAAGCTTTTTCACCAACACGACATCTTGTCATTTTTGTGCAATCAATGTTTGGACAACTAAAATCCGAAAGGATGGTATTAATTTAGACTCTTCCTTATTAGATATTTCAACCTTTAAACTTGGTGTGTTCTAAACAATAGTCCTTTTTCAAGTTCTTATATTATTTAGAAATTTCTAGAGTAATATGAAAAACTTCCATTATGAAAGTATTATCAGTCCATTATTTATTATTCCAATGTAATGTGCTTGCAAAAGGTCATAACGACAGGTAAAATAGGATTAATTTGGGAGCATGACTCGAAATGGATAAATCATCAAAGAGAGTAAGAATAACAAAGGAATTGATTGGGAACACATATCTTGAAAAAAAATATAAATAGTATGAAGACTAGGTGCCCCAGATATCGCAGCTTGAACTTCTCTGTACAAACTTTCTAAAGACCATTCTGAGTTCGACATGTGTTTAGGAGATCTACAGTACTTTGTCAATGCCTCAAGACGTCGCATTCCTTTTTCTGTTGATTCAGGTATAGCAAGATCACCACATGCCCCAATATGATCTAAATTTGAGCTGCTTTGATCACCTCATGTCCCATTCTGATCAAAATTTGAGCCGCCCTTTTCGGGTTTTCAACTCAAATCCCCTTTAGTCTCAAGGCACCCTTTGCGGGTTTTCAGCTTGGCCTCTCCTTTTTCTTTTTTCTTTTCTTCTTCTTCTTTCTTTCTTTCTTATTTTTTCCTATTTTTTAAATATTTTTTATTGAATCTGAACTCATAGGATTAGGCATGTCCTTGTTATCCCTTCCGATCAAGATCGACACTTTTCCAAATAAGGCCTTCCACATAAGGTCCTCCCAGTTTGGCATGAAGTTCTTTTTGTATGGGAAGGATCTTCTTCAATACCAGGTCCCTATCATGGAATTCTCTAGGGCGAACTTCTTTTGTGAGCTCACATCATTTGCTTTTGGCACATTTGACCATGACGGATAACTTTGAACATTCCTCTTCAATCAGGATTAGATCCACAAAAAACTCAAAGAGAAAGAATCTTGTCTTTAATGGGCAAAACTGCGATAAGCCTAAGAAAAAGACATTGCCCCGGTAGGGGTTTTTTTTCCTCCACTGCACTGTTCACTTTGGGGACGCATGAAATTTTCAAGAATTTGCTGACAGTCAACTTTGCAACATTGGCATATGAAGCGACTTCTACCCACGAAGATAAATCGATGACCACTAGAATCTTTTGGCAAGATCAACCCAATGACCTTCATGCCCCACATAGGGAGAACTTATGGATTCCATTGATTCTTTGTAGGGTGGGATCTATTTTCCATCTTGTTCTACTATCCTCAATAAGTCCGGAGATAGGCTACAATGTATATCATCTTTAAAGTCATGAGATCCCTCTAAACACATGTCTCACTCAAAAGGAGATTTTGAGTTTGTAGCAGCGTCATTCATGTCGTTGTTATCTAGGGACCTATTGTAGGTACAAAAGAATATACAAAGAATGTATGAATTTATGAATAATTATTTGTACAATATGATTATGAATGGAAGAATATTGTGGAAGAAAATCAAAAAGAATAAAAGAATCAAACATAATTATTTGTAAAGAATGAAAGAATACTAACTCAAAAATTATCACAATAATGTGTTTCATTAAAATAATGACGTTCAAACATGAGTCTATTTCACATAGAAATTCTTATTGCTTCTAGGCCAAAAGCAACAAAAGTGTTCTAAACATTACTTTAAATAAGCTCTAAATGCTACAGAGATTTCTTCTGTAGTCCAATTATTTAGAACACTCTCAGGTTTATAAGGGTGAATATCTAACAAGGTCCCTTCTTCAGTTGTTTCTTCGTATACGACATCGATGTGAACGTTTCCCAACATCTCTTCATTCGTCGCATTCACCCCAATTATCAATACGATTGGGTAGTAGATTTTCTGTACTGAGTGAATCATCGAATTTGACGATGCCCATACTGATGAGCCTTTCAACCATCTTTTTAAGGCAGTGCAATTTTCTATAGAATGCCCTGTAATTCCCACATGATAGTCACATTGTGCATTTGTGTCGTACCATTTGCGGTACGGAGGTTGTAAAGGTTTCAAGTAGAAAGGGGAAACAACATGTGCATCAAATAAACTCTGATACAGCTCTCGGTATGACATTGGGGTTGGTGCAAATTGGGGCTTCTCAATGTTTTGCTTTGTGTCGGATTCTTGTCTCGGGGGAATCTGATGGCTAGAAGCAACCATCCTTGGCTAGCTTGCGGTAATCGGCTTTGAATAACCCTCATTATAACTACTAGCATCATTCACCTTATTTTTCCTCTTCCTTAGGGCCTTTGAAGTATTGAATTGGGAGTTCTACTCATGCCCTTTCCGTTTGTAGCGATCTCCAAATTATTTTGAGAACTCCACTCTTGCCTATTTTGTTCCCACTAGATCATCAATGATAACGGGATTAGTTAGATTACTCCTAAGGTTGGAACCTGAGCCTGTTACGAAATTCACTGGTGTCGAGGTACTGGTCTGGTATTGTGGTCGGATGTTAACAGTTACCCTTTGTGGACATGTATTTGGTTGTGCTTGGATGTTTGTTAGGGTAAAGCCTAGAAAATGAGTAGGGTCTTCATTATCATCTCCAAAGTGGACCGCTGGATTTTTTCCTTTTTCTAACCCTCTATCCAATAACTGGGTTAACTAGCTCATTGGATTTCTTTGGACTTCTAGCATCTGATCCTTCATATCTTGTTGAAATTTGGTCAATTGCTCTAGCATCTATATTTGCATCTGCTCTAATCTCTGCAACCTTTGGTCCATTCATTTAGTTTCTATTCGGGTACCGTAAGGGTGTTGGTTTTCCAGATTAACTGAAATAGTTTTATTTAATTAGGGTCTTTTAATGGTTGTTAATGCATATGATGCGATGAAATGCATGAAATGAATGCAAAAAGGCATCAATTCTAATTCAATTTCATTTTGAAAATTTTACTAGAAAACAAAATTCTTTACATAAGATGGATTACAGATACGGCTTAGCCCTAATGTTTAAAAAGGTTGATCTTCCTAAGTAACGAGGCTAATTCTTGTCCCTGAGTTGATTCCAACTCATACTTCACGCTTAGCGTATTGGCTTGCACTGCCAAAGTCTGTAGGTGATCAGCTACCTCTCGAATTTGAACCATGGCTTCCCCCATAATATGATATCTGTTTCTAACTTGATTCTGAAGTTGCTCATTCTAACGATCTTCATTTGCTTCTAGGTATTCGATCCGGATCTCACAATTTTACAGTGCTGTTTCTAACTCTTGTATTCTTTCTTTCATCTCCTTAATTTTTCTCAAGCTTGCCCTCAATTCCCTTGCAGAATTCTGATTTCGATACCGATGGAGAAATCCTTCTAACTCAGCCACTCTATCCTTTAGTTCGTCTTTTTCCTTTCGGTTCTCTGACAAACCCTTCTCTAGAGCCTCGTTTTGTGTCTAGACCTCTTGGAATTTCCTTTTCCATCTATTGGCCTTGTTCTTTTCTTCTTGAATCTCTTCACACTGCTGCTTCAAAGTTTTTCCCAACCCGGCGGTTCTCATCGATAAGTGCAGCTTCTTGTAATCTGTCTTCAAGCTATCTAAATCTTCTTCGACCTTAGTTTTTCCTTTTCTTAATCTTTCTGCCTCAAGTTTCTGAACATCCACATCTAATCTCAAGTTTATTTTTTCTTCTTCCATTTGCTCCATCTTCTTTTCTAATTCTGTATTTCTCCTTTCAAAATCTTGCTTTATGATTTCTAATTCAGAAGGGACGACTCGTAAATGTTCCTCTATTGGCTGACTGTTTTCGTGACTTGGCTCAGGGATATTATCATTAATTCTTCTAACCCATCATCATTATACTCAGGAGTTGTCATTAGACTACGGCTAATCTCTTCATCCGACGAGTCTGGTTCCATGTATTGGACATTTCTCGAATCTTCTTTTTGTAACCGTCACCTTTGTATGAGAATTCACACTCGGCTAGTCCATGAGTTGCGGGGATAAACTGCCTTGACCTATACTGCCTAAGCACTAGCAACGGGGCATAACCAACTGCTCCCCAAATTCCTAGCAGGGGAACCAAGTCAAAATCGCCACATCTATACAAAATCTCATCCGGAAGTAACCACGGGGCTCTCCATTCGACGTCCTCTTCACGCAGATTCTGAAGAATTGCCATCCACTTCTCCTCCGAGATGTCAACCCTCCTCGGTGTAGCTACTATCTCTTTCAATGGAGAATAATTTTCGGAGAAGACCCGATATGAGACCTTATCTACCTTCTAGAAGTGACTATGGAACCAGGCAAGTAAAAGCTGCACAAATCCGATGAATCTACCTTCACCCGCTCTTCGATAGGCATTTAGCGACCAGAATTTTTCTGCCAAAATCGCTGGGACTAGTGTAACCCCCCTGTCGAGCCGATCAAACAAATCAGTGACTGCTTCATCCACGTGTCCCAAAGCCTTGGGGAAGACAACTAAGCCATACATACTCAAAGCAAAGACATCTACCCTCTTCTTCGTATCTGGGTGTGCTAGAATTATATCTTTCAAATTCTTCCAAGGAATGCAC
Source organism: Gossypium raimondii (assembly GCF_025698545.1). Lineage (NCBI taxonomy): Eukaryota > Viridiplantae > Streptophyta > Magnoliopsida > Malvales > Malvaceae > Gossypium > Gossypium raimondii. Next base: position 38,290,214 of record NC_068568.1, on the reverse strand, counting down.
TTGCTATCCCCCTTCTGTTTGATTCGAGTTGTAACCCACTGCTCACTCATCCCGGTTATGTTCATCAATTTTTTTTAAGAAGGTCGGTACATTTACAGCTCTCAAGTAGACTCTATAGACTTGAATTTTTGAACATCGAAGTAAAGCCATGTATTCTTCTACCATAAGCACTAAGTCGACTTTTTCGAATGTGAAACAACTTTAGGCAGGGTTCCAAAACTGTATAAGAGCCCGAAACAAACGCTTGTCTACCTTCATATCTAGCAAATACAGCAAATCCCCATAATTAGAATAGAATAGCTGTCTGACCTCCTCGTTCCACTGATCCCATATTTCCTCCAACTCTTGCAAACTGTTCTGAGTTACACTAATACGGGTAAAGTCCCACAATTCTGATATATATCCCTTAGCCAAACTATCACCTTTCTCATGCTGTGTCGTTTCTGACCAAGCTTGGACGGCCGCATTATCTTCCACCTTATCAAGAAATCCCTTTTCCATGACAAGCTTTCTATATAGCAACCGAATATGAACTAACGCCTTTTATGATGAAATGCCATTTAGTTGAAATGTCATGCATTCAAAGTAAAACACAGAAAGTCAGTATCCGACATAAATATACAATCCAAGATAATCCAAGAATAAAACACATATTCAGGTATCTAATAAGGCTAGGGTGTAGTTCTACCTAGGGTAAGTTTCTAAGGCTCACTACATGCGGTTTGGCTTCTAGGGCAAAGGTACCCGAATCGACAGATTCCTCGATCATCACCCATCATAGGCTCATATAAACCGAGTTTAGTTCAGGGGAATACATTTCCCTATGGCCATTCGGAGATGAAAATCTCATGAAGACATAGGTACGGATGTATCCCGGAAGCGATTCACTATCCCGCGCGGAGGTGAAAACCTCCCAAATGCGTAGTTTCTCACTCCCACTTAAAAGGGTTGACCAACGGTCATGCAATGCAATGTGCGGAGATATAAAAATATAATACAGAAAATAATGAAAAGTATAACTCAAAACAGAGGAAATGCAACGAGAGGATCACATGTTAAAATCAAAATTTCAACTTTCGACAAAAAGACAAAAATTAATCAATTTACGGCTTGACTCTCTTAAACGTCCCCAGTGGAGTCTCCAAGCTGTTGACACCATTTTTTTTGTGAAAACGGAGTCGACTTAGATTTTGAAAATGAAAACAAAAATGGGAGTCGCCACCAATGTCTTGAATTCCTGATGCGCGAATGAATGCCAAAAAATTACTTATTTAAAAGATATTTAGGTATCTCAGATTTAAAAAAGGGATCATGCCCAGTAAGTTATGACACGATCTTTTCTTAATTCTCAAGATCGTTTAAAACTTGAGAAAAAAAAGGATCATGCCCAATAAGTTAGGACACGATTTCTTCTTAATTCCCGAGATCATTTAAAACTTGAGTTTGAAAAGATTTGTGTATTTAGATTTATTTTGAAAATTGAAACCCCATAAGTTAGGGTACGACCTTCTCGAATCTAAACACGAGATTTTGCTTATTCAAAAATCATAATTTATGCATCAAATAAAATTAATCTAATACGATATAGTAGAAATAAAACATGGTGTTAATATGCGTAACAAAACAACATTGAACATGATAATGTAAGCATAAATAATCTGAACGACATCGTAAATGAGATAAATAATAGAAGAGACAAATCAATCATATCACAACAAGTAAATAAATGAATAGTTAAGACATTCTTTTAAAATAATAATAATCATATACATAAATAAAAAATAAATATCGAGTAAAACAAAGATACCATAAATAAAATAAATAAAACTATAAAAATATAAAAAATGTGTGTATATAGATGCATATTTTAAAATTGTGAAATATAACAAATATATATGTATATATATAAATTATAAATGTATGTACATCTATGTATTATAAAATGTATATAAGTATACGTATACTTTAAGATTATAAGTATATATAAAAAGAATATATGTATGTATATATATATATATTAAAGTTATAGGATATAAAATGCATATGTATGTATAAATATATAAAACATAAAATATATGTGCGTATGTATATTATAAAAATGTGTGTATGTACGTGTATAACAAGGCTTTAAAATAATATATAAATAAGCAAGTAATCATAACATCAATACATAATAAGACTAATATATTTAAAACTTAAATAAGTAAGTATATAAAAATAAATACGAAAATATTAATGATAATAATAATAATAATAATAATAATGAGCCTAATAACATCAAACACATTAATATTAAATAAAATAACAAAACAAAAAAACAAAATATGAAAGACTAAATTGAATTTTAAAAAGATTAGGGGGTTTTAAATTGCAAATACATAAAACAGGGTTATAGGGGACTGAAATAAAACGCATTCAAAATGCGAGGGACTTTCAGGGAAATATTCCCCAGTCTTGAAACGCAACGTTTTAACCGAGGGATAGCACATGGTCTAAGGACCAAATCGAAACAGGAACCAAAATTTGCGGCCCAAATCAGAAAAAAACAAAAGACCACATTGAAACATATAGCAAAGGCGGAGGGATCTATTGCGCAAATAGCCCCCTAAGCGAAAACGCGCGGATCCCTTTTTTGGAGCGGGTCGGGTCGCGGGTCAGAGACCAAAACAACGTCGTTTTAGTCTCTGAACCTAAACCCCAAAACGGTGCCGTTTAGTGTTCTTATTTAAACCAAAATTTTTTTGAAACTTCATTTTTTCAGTGCAAAAGAAAAAAAAAGACTTCAAAAACCTCCCCATCTCTCTCAACACTCTCCTATCCGGCCATGGCCACCGGCGACGAACGACCGTACCGTCGCTGTGGCCAGTGGCGGGCGACGAACTAATGGGCTTCTAGGCCCCTTTTTTTAAAAAAAAACTCGAAGGCAAAGCCTTCTTGACCAAAGGCCGAAGGAAAAGAGACCCCCAAGCCCTCTCTCAGTCCGATTTCGGTGACTAGAAAAGGGCCTCCGACGATGATATTTGCGGGACGATTCCAGGTGAGTGTTTTTCTTTTTATTTTTTTATAAAAATAAAAAAACAATAATAAAAATAAAGATAAAAGAAATAGAAAGATTTAAAAAAGAAAAACAAGAAATCACCTTGAAATTTTGTTTTTATTTTCTTTTTTGTTCGTAAAAGAGGGAAACGGAACCCCTTACAGTGATGATACTCGACTTTTTATAGCCCATGTTACATGATTTTTTTGTATTTTTTTATTGCTTCCGTGTCTCCTTCCTTTCAGGTGTCAGTGCAAGTGGCCGACGTGACAGCGGCGGCGGTGGTGGCAGAAGGGCAGTTGGCCAGAAGGCCCTAGGTGCGGCGCACCTATGGTTAGGGTTTCCTTTTTCTGATTTGTGTTTTGGGCCATTTGGGCTTTGCATTGTAATTGGGCTCGGTTTGTAATTGGGCTTGGGGTATTGGGTTTGCTGATTTGTAAATTGGACTGGACTTTAGTTTATTTTGGTTTTATTTGTTCTTTGGTTTAATTGGGCCCGGGCAAAATGGGCTTGTACAATTTTAATTAATTAAATTAGATGAGATATTTGTATGGAAGTATGAAGAAATTTATTCAAACTCTCCATGCTCTAACGCTACCATCATATAAAAGGGGAAAAATTCTACTTTTCTTACAATTTAGTCCTTTGTTATGAAATCTCATTATTTCACCCAAAATTCTTAGAATTTTCCCTAGGCACCAAATAGTAAAGATGAAGCAGATTTCGTAGAGAGTATGTTCCACAACTTAGAAGCAAGAAATTAGTAGATGTAAGTGAAGAAAATTAGAAGAAAATAGAAGGATAGTGATGAAGTTGAGAAATAAATGGAAAAGAAGCAAAAGAGAAGAAATTCTTGTCAAAAGTGGTAAGTTTGCATATTAAATTTACTTATATCTCTATGATTTGAGTTAAATATGTTATGAATGAAATGCAAGATATGTGAATTTTAATTGAAATAGTAGAGATAGAAAGTAATTGATGAAGTATGATATGTAGAAACACCAAGTTTTAAGTGAAAGAGAGAAATATGATTTGTATTACGAGAAGTTTTAAGGTAAATAAATGAATATGATATCAACATATGAACCTAAATGACTAAAATGAATAGTATGTATGTTTAAATGAAAGTTAATTTAAAGAACCATGGAAAAGTAAATATTATCACAAACAATTTTTGGACAACAAAGAGCTTAAATTTAAAAATTCACAAAAAAAATTTAAAAGATGAGTTAAATGATAAACCAAGTATGAAATTAAATTTTAATGAATCTAGTTCTGCATGAAGAAACGTGTAAGCAATGAGATTCTATTGAATGAGATATATGCATTTTAGTGAAACAAGGTTATACAAATTGTAGGATTTGCTATTCTAACTTTGAAAATCATTAAAATTGTAAAAAAATAGTTAGGAGATGAAATTCATATATATATAAATCTTAATGAGTCTAGTTTCAAGAGAAATAAACAACAATGTTATATGAATTTTATACGAAAGATAAATAATATTTAGTGGAGAAGGGTCAAAGCTTATTAGTAGTAGAACAATGGAAGATTTGAAGAAAAATGGCATTAATATACTTTGAACTAAATTCGAGTTTTTTTATGATAAAAATTCATTGAGTCTAGTTTCAAAAACAAAAGTGTATCTTAATTTTGATTTTTGTAGGCCAAGATATAAATAATTTAGTAACTTCTACTCAAGTAGACAACCTTGTTAAGAGTATATGTGCAATTAGTGAAAAAGTATTTCATATTACATATAGGCATGCTATACTAAAGTCAAAGGTTCTCACATATATATATACATGTACATATAGGATGTGGAATGAAGAGGAGGAAGAAGAGGAAAAATAATGACGGAGTTGTAATGCTAAGAAGTTTACACAAGAGATGGAATTGCTAATATGTAAGAGAAGCTAAAATGAACTTGTGAAGATTAGATTGACCTTTAGCGAAATTTTAAGCTTGGAAAGTGACCAAGAATGTTTGAAAAATGAAATAATGATGTTTAGATATTGTGTCATAAATGCTTACAACTTGATTTTTGGATCTCCTATTCCAAGTCTCAAGACATAAGAGCCAAAGTCTCTAGACAGGTAAATTTCGAATCTAAAATAGTACAGTTCTAGGGTCATTCTCGAGACATGTACTTTTGTCTCGAGAAAAGTAGATTTCGAACCAAAATTGCTACAGTACTAGAGTAATTTCTCGAGATACGTAGATTCTTGTTTCGAGACATATAACCATGACTGAAATTTTTCTCGTTTTGCTTTAAAAAAGACCCCGAACAACCTCCATTCGAAACCAGGTCATAAAAAAAGTTTACAAATGGTACAAGAACATTTAAATAACTTTAAATAGGTCTTAATTATGAGTGGAACATGACTAAATAGTTTAAAATTTAATGAAATAATTGGCTCGAAAGTGTGACATTCTTTACTCGAATTTAATTAATAGCTTAGGTAAGGGATTTAAGTTACAAGCTAAACAATTCATTTATCGTAGCAGGCCTCCAAAGGAAGACTGATTGATACAGGAATAATGGAATCAGCAGAAACACTAGAAACGGACATGGCATTATTACACATCCCATCTTTACAAGAAATTTTGCTTGAAATCTCATCCCTTGTATGTTTTTTAGTTTCATCGAGTTCAATAATATCATCCTCTTTAGCTTTGTACCTCGATGGTGAAGTAGAAAAAATGCCCAATTGACCATGCGGTGGGCCCATCTCTCCAATAGAAGCAATGTTTGTATTCGGTAAAGGCCCAAAATGTGGTTGGCCCATTTGTGTAGCAAGTTGACCTCCACTCAAAACCGGTTACCCGGGCCGAAAATTTAGGAAAAGACAAGTAGCAATTGTCAATCCTTGATTTATTCCTAGCCGCAAAATTTCAATCACCACTATCCCTAAATTCATGCCTTCACTGATGCAGTCGCCTCCTATAGCTGTACCGGACTTCAGCATGAATACTTTCTTGCCAACCACGAACCACTTTGTCCTCTGGAAACTCAATAGGCTTCCTCCAATTGTTTTCAATGTGCCCAATGGGCCCAAAAGTGTAGCAAATCAGCCAAATGCATTCATAGCTAAAGGAGACTTCAAAGTATTGATCCCCTTACTTTGTAATCTTCTTGCGCGTCAAAGGTTCGTTGATGTTGATACGAACACAAATTCACATATAGCTATTAAGGAAATTACGTTGACTATTCACATCATTGTCTAAGAAACTATTAATAACATTACCACGATTTTTGACGAGACCCTCAAGAAAAAAACCGAGCAAGATCTATACTTAAACAAAAAAAATTTGCTTATAAAAATTCAATCTCATCGAGATTTTCACTTTTGGCCAACTGATGGATAAACAGGATACAATTATTGAATGACCATGAACCCCCGAAATCATCTTCTTCAAATCCACAATATCGAACAATTTAATAAGATAAAGACTATTTTCACCAATAGTCTTGCTACTAACACCTTGAATTGAACGTCAAAGAGATAAGAGGGAATGTTCCATAGCATTAAAGTTGATGGCCCTTTCACCCACGAACTTACCAAACCTAGCAAAGCTCATAACCAATTTCTTCCCTATAGATTTCTTCAATGTTAACCACCAACTCAACATCTACCTTCTCTTTAATTGAAAAAACCTTAAGCTCGGTCTCTTTACTCAAAAGTACAAAAAAAAGAAAAGAAAAGAAAAGAAGATAAAAGAGAATTAACAAGCAATACAAACATGCACAACAATATTATAGAACTTGCACTCTAAATAGGTTAGGAAAAAGAGAGAGAGCGAAAGAACGAGCCAAGACAACAATTGGATATACTATTACATCATGTTTGGTTGGGTGTATTGGGTATGCCAATACACCCCTAATCGGTGGGCCCCACCTAATCTCCCTTTATTCTGTTGTTTGGTTCATAGTATTGGTAATACACCCCTAATACATTCCTGACCTAATCGGTGAAATCCACCGATTTCTAATCCCCTCCTTTTGCCCAGTTTAGGTGCCACTTAAGTTTAGCCTCCCTGTTTTAACCTCCTGATCGCTTCTTTTATTTTTTCCTCCTACTCCTTCTTCCGTTCTTCATCTTCTTCTCCTTCTTCATCCAGGTAACTTTCCTCTTACTTCTTCCGTTCTTCATCTTTTATTTCCAATTTTCCTTAGCTTTGTCCGTCGCATATCTTCTCTTCTCAGGGCTACTGTTTTGTTTCGCTCAAATCTATGGCTGCTTTCACCTCTTTCTCTCTTTTTCGGTACTCTTTTATCTGTTTATATTTTGTTGAGGGCTGTAAATAAAGGTGGTTCTCATATTAGAAAGGTAGATGCAGTTCAGCACATCAAATTGTTGAGGGTTATATTTATCCCTTCTCATGGAGCTAGTGAAATGCTGGAAGTTCATGGAGAAACAGATACCTCAACGGTATCTTTCAATGAGTTCCTTATCATGTTCAATGATCCTGATTGGGGCTTTGGTATTTTGTCCACTCTCCGAAGTTAGAAAGCGGAGATAGGAATCGTCATGAACGCCATGTTCCTTTCGGTTTGCCGTTACCCAATTATTGGTTCTCGCTCTAAAGAAGTAAAGTCTCATTTTAAGTCTTTGTAATCAATGCTACAGTGAGGGTAAGGTTCCCCCTAACTTTAAACAAGATGAATATAAATTCAAGGAGTATGGGAAGGAAGCTGAAGCAATAAAAGATAAGTGCTTGTGCTTTAATTTGCAATCCCGGAAAGATCCATAGCTAGTTGGTTTTAAAGTCTTTTGCTAATCTTGTACCATTCCATCATATTATTTTAGGCATCTCCTATGCATTGTGCAATATACAGTTCATCAATATGTTCAGTGGCCATGTCATGCTCTTGTGTAATAACCGTTTTCAAGTGATGGCTCTGAAATATCTCTGTTTCATAATAGTTGTTGTAGAGTATTTTTACTCTTCTGTTCTTGGGGGGAAATTTGAGATGATGTATATTTGAGATTCTTACCTGTAACTTCTTCTGCTTCTGCTTCCTTTTTTTCCCTTGGTGGTGTTGAATTTTCTAGGAGAATTTTCAATGGAGAAACAAACGTTATGTTTCTATTGGGCAAAAGAGATGTTATCCTTTGGGGATGCAGAGCGTTAATTCTGCTCAGACTATTCAGCTGAAGTAGTTGATACTAATTGATGAATAAAATTATGATAGTAATTATGATAAAAGAGATGTTTTCCTGTATGATGGGAGATTTTGTGAACCTAAATTTTACATTATGCACCATATACGAAAGATTATTCTGTTTGAACTCTAAATTTAGATAGACTATCTTAAGAATTTCTTATATTAATAAATATACTAATTGAATGTGGATTTAAATGTTTTGATAGGTTCCGAACCCCACTCTGCTGTTATAGAGAATGAATCTTTTCATATTCACACAATGGTACTGTTTGGAGGAGCATCTTTAGGCTAAGGTATTATTACTAGGCTATCAATATCTATTGTTTAATTTTTTTAATTAATTCACAGATACAATGGCAAAAGCACTCTCATTGCCTACCAAAGATACTTTATCCACTAATGCTCTTGCTGAAGCCAATCATTCAGTTTGTAATACTTCTTTGGTTTCTTTGCTTCAAAGTTCTTCCTCTTAATGCCTTCATAGTGCAGGTGAGGTTTTATTTTCCACTGGAGAGATCTCAAGTTCTATTTTCTATATTGTTTAGAGTAATTAGTCTTACTCTTTACTGTTACTGAATGTTGTTGTTGTTGTCTTTTCCACCAAAAATTGTAGAATCCTTTTAATGGAATCTATCTTTCAAAGATTTTGATGTACTACCATGGTGTATCAAATTTTTAAGTAGAGATTAACCACAAATTAGCTCTTTCTATTAATTGCTTAAGAGGTTGAAAATAACAGTCTAAAGCTCAAGCAATGAGTGGCGTGCTTATGACTTATGAGCAATGATTTCAAAAGAGAGAGATAAGAAATGAATAGACAAAAGTGATTGGTGTACATTTGTTACTTCTGCATGTATGAATGAGTTTTGTTGGCTTGTTTTTCTAGTAGTTATTATTTATCAAATTTTCTATGATTTTTAAATGAGTTTTAACCAGAGTTATCTCACACTACTGCAGCAAATTTCTTCCTATATATTTTAGGGTTTATTTTTGTATGTGCATGCAAATGGTTGGGGTGTACACTTGCTACCTCTGCACGTGTGAATAAATTTTGTTGCTCAATTTTTTCATTTTCAAACTTTTATTTTAACAAGGAGTAAATTTCAACCAAATTCTACCCATTCTTTTCTAATGATATGTAAAGTTTTTTTTTTGAAACAAAAGAGAATTCCTATGGTACACTCTTATACATGATCCATATTCTTAAGTAAAAGCCTTTGTGAATTACATTAATGATTATACTTTTATTCATAATATACCTGTGGTATTATTAACATCATGTAAGGCCAATATGGATAGGTGGTGATGGAACCTTACTATCATAATTTTGTTTTTGGTATGTATTTTATGAGCGTTAATTCATCAGACTATTATTATGAGCGTTAATTCTGCTGAATATATCTAGATCTTTGTTTATAGAGAATCGACTGAATTGCAAAATTTTAGCATCTGCTATGATGAATGTCACCTGACTGGTAATCATTTCAGGCACCGACTCAAGATTACTGAACATTTGCCAAGAAGTCTAGAGAATTTGAGGTCGTATCGGAAACACCAAGCAAGGGATCTCAAGACAAGTTGCCAATGCAAAGTAGTCTTGACGAAATGGTAGTTTTTATTCGGGAACTAATCAGCCTTACACGCTTAAAGACATGGGAGGAGGGCACTTGTATTAGGTCATTGACTCAACTTCAACAGAGGACAAGGATGCTTCGCATCAACATTGATTGAATGAAATCCATGTAATATTTGTAATTTTTCCGGGGTCATTCATTTTCGGATATAGTTAGTGATGTGAATATGATTGTGACTAATATGCTATCTAGCATTTTGTAAAGTTTGGGTGGGCTAGAAAATTGGAAAACATATTAGTGGTAGTGGAAGGTTGAAATGAGTGACCAAGCATTTTGTACAATGCATTTCTAATGAGAAAAATTTGTTAGTTATAATTATTTTAAATTTTATTAAATCATATATTTTAATTAAAATATATTTAATATTAATTATTTCAAATTATATTTTATAGTATTATATATTATAATTTTAGTAAATTCATATAAGAGTATTGATTATTAATAACTTTATTAAATTATATATTTTAATTATAATATATTTAATAATAATTATGTTAAATTATCTATATTATGATTTGAGTAAATTCATATAAGAATATTAATTATTAAGAATTTTATTAAATTATATATTTTAATTATAATATATTTAATAATAATTATGTTTAAATATGATTAAATTATTTATTATTGATATTAATAATCTTATTAAATTTTAAATAACAATAACAATAATCATTCACCCAAGCAAATTTATGCTAAGGGTATTCTAGTCATTTTAGTTTTTTCCATTATGCTATTACACCTCTATTCCATTCAACCAAACACAAGATTACTATTACGCCTCTATTCCATTACATTCAACCAAACAGTTGATTTGCTATTACACCTCTATTCCATTACACCTCTAATCCAATACACCTCTAATCCAATACAGCGAACCAAACGTGCCCTTAGTGTATGAGTTTCATGCACAATTAATGAATAAAAAACAATACCTCATCATTGGATAAAACAAAAAAAAGTAGTAGATGACTTATATATAAATACTAATAATTTTATTTAAACATAATTAAATATAAATATGAATTATAATTATTAGGGATAAATCCCAAAACTACACATGAACTTTGTTCAATGTGCAATGTTATATATGAACTCGATTTTGTGCAATTTTATAGATGACATTTTGAATTGACTCAATTTTCATAAATAACTAACAAAATTATCAATATAATATCAGTTTACATTTGAAAATAACTTAAACAAATAATTATACTTATCCAATATAAAATAAATTGATGTATCCATTTCATTAAATGTATACAATTGAATCAAAATCAAAGTTTAATGTGTATAATTGCACAAAATCAAACTTCATGTATCAAAGTGCACATTGGATCAAAATTCATGTATAATTTTGATATTTATCTCTAATCATTATTTCTCTAGTTTCAGTTTAGAATTTATTGTTTAGGATTTAATGCTTAGGATTTATATTGAATTTTGAGTTTAGGGTTTAAGGTTTATATTGAGTTTTGAGTTTCAATTTCAAATTTTGAGTTTATTTTTAAATAAAGTTAGTTAGTATTTTATTTATAAGTCCTACTGTATTTTTCATTTCACTAGTGATGAAATGTCGTGTTATTATTTACTAGCAGTGCATGAGACTTATGCATTGAGGGTACATCAAATATTCACTCGAAAAACATACCACATAAGGTTAAAATATGCTACAAGTCTTTGTACTCTTCCTACATATGAAATGTAGTCTCTTGACTTCTATTTTTAGGAATTTAATCACCTTACTTTTCAAATTGCAAGATTTTGGTCCAATGGTTAAATGCGTTGGTGAAAAGCTTTTACAAGAGGCTCGAAGTCGACAAGATTTGAAGAGGGTATAAGTAGTGAATTGCATTTGTTAATTGTATTTTGATCGTAGTTTATTCTGTTGTATATGTTTTGTTCAACAAATTGTCAAAGGGGAAGATTGTTGGAATAACTAAGATGTGTTTGAGGAAGCAACCACTTCCTGAAGCATTGCAACAGACTAGACACTTTCCATATTTAGTTGATTGATAATTTATTGAAACGGATTTTTGGGTTATGCTAATATTGTGGATTGTATCTAGCCCACCAATGAAGATCATATCACTTGAGGAAACATATTTGGAGACCAAATCGGATTGAGTCTATCTAATCCGTTAGATTGAGGAAGTTGGATTGGATTGGAACATTGAAGAATTAGCTGCCAACAGTCTTTTTTTACCTTGTTTGTTAATATTATATTGTATCCAACTAGTTTAGTTGTTATTAATAGGGATTGATAAAGATCTTCATTATGTTAGCGAATATTGAAAACTATATAATTGAGAGATTTGTATATGTTATTTTATAGATTATTGAAAGCACTTTGTAACACCCCTTGTTCGACCCAATCGCTGGGTCTGAGCTACAGGATGACACATTCGTTGTCAGAGTAACTACAATCAATTACAACATAATTTCTATTGATTCAACACTTCACATCCATTAACATGATCATTAAATTATCATATTACAAAATATAATTTCATCTGGGGTTTATATGAGCTTACAAAAGCTCTTTTCATAACCCGAGACCATTTGAGGACTAAAATGTAAAGTTTGCAAATTTTTTTGAGTTAGCGTCGCGACATCAGTGGTGCAATGTCGTGACCTTGGAAATGGTGAGTTGACATCGTGACCTCAAATAGGGGACGTCGCGGCATTAAAAAGGTGGTGTTGCGACATCCATGTGATAGTGTCGCGACTTTGTAGGTAAAATACTACAAGTTTATATCCCTTTTAGTTTCAACTTATCATTCAACATAATATGGCAATTTTAGGACCTATAATGGCAACAAAAAAAAAAAGCAAGAGTTCATCTTACTTTCATCAAATCATCATATCATGTCAACTTATGCAATTAAAGTTTATGAAACCTTTAAAACCAAATGCTCAAATGGCAAACAACTCATGAGCAAAAACTAGGCATAACTAGTCCATTTTCCAACCTTAGCACACAAATCCAACCATTAATATTTATATTATAGATGACCATTTACATAGCAAGGGACCTTACATAAATGCCACAAAGCTAGGTGCCAAAATAAACATACTTTTCTTGACTTGATGATAGTGTGATATCTGTTCTAATCTGACTTTGAGAGTTCCGCAATCTAGGGATCTACATGTAAGGAAAATAACAATAGGTATGCATTTAAAGCTTACTAAGTTCAAATGGAAATTTCAACACTGACCTTACTCATAGGTGAGCATGTTACTACAAAAACATTAGGCATACATTTGGCTAGAAATGACACATAATGTCACAACAAAGTAAGTATAATAAACATAAGTATCATAGGTGTTAGGCTTTATAACATATCCAAAGCATCATCGAATCATACCAATCCATATAAGATCATAACAATTTCATATACTATCATCAATCTACAAGTTCATACCATTTTAATTTGAATCATATATCATAATAGCTTATCAATTTTTTTTTGTTTTATTTTTCGATTTCAAGATTCAATTTCAATGTTTCACCCAATGGAACCCTAGTAAAATGGACTCAAACAGGCAGGTGAAATACACCACACCAAGGCACCGAAGTGCAAAGCCTGTAAGCATCAAATATATATGTATTCAAATACATCCCTCCACCACACCAAGGTCTCCATAGAGACAGTAGATAGTTGATGATCTACAACAAATGTTGGATCCCGAATTAACATTGTAACAACCTATACCCAGCCTGGTTGCCAAGCCCGAATACGGGATGCCACAGCACCATCTCATGTCATATACAATAAGTAAAAGTTCACTCTAAACGAAGCATATTCCATTTTAGTATTCGTATAGGTTTTAAGTCAATTATACTTGTTAGTTATCAATGTTACATGCTAACCATACATCAAATAGTCTTTTAATAATAATTAAACATGCATAAGGTCAATTTAACAAAATTTCCAAAACTTTTCCGTAGGTATCGATACTGAAATTAGGGTATCAATATTTTCTTTAAGTGGTATTGATACCATTTGGAAAAACGATACCAAACTTGCATTATGGTTCTCTACTAAAATCCTAAAGTTTGGTAAATTATCGATACTTGTCATGATATATCGATAATTTAACCCCGAGTATCGATACTCGAGAAAAAGTATCGATACCAAATATCTATTGACTTTCTGCACGTTTCAAGACACAGAGGTATCATTTTTTAAAACCCGATTATCGATACCTCTGCCCCATACCTCAAAAATGCAGCATACTTATGCAAATAATCCATTCCAATTTAGCTTCTAAACATTATGCATCAATTAATTCAGCAAATAATCATCCAAATGGCTAAATCTATAGTTCAATACGTCAAAACATGTCCAAGTAAGAAACATAATACCAACTTCAATGTTCATAAAACCGAGCATAATATTAACGTGTAAATCTCAAATACTAAAACCAAAAAAATCAACAAATAGACCAAGAACATCATGGCAATAATCAACCATAAATCTACCACATTGCCTTATTCCCCACTATGTAATTAAATAAATGAACACCTACGAGAATTAACAAAGTATTGCTCGGATCACCTCTTGAAAATCACGCCGCTCACACCGGCACACAACTAATCTACAATGGGTAAAGAAGGGAGTGAGTGAGCTTAACAAGCTCAGTGAATGCCTAGAACAACTACCTTACAAACAATTCATCAAGCATTAATGAAATATCCATATAGCAAAACCTCAACAGTTCCAACTCTAGTGTCATAATATATTTAACCGTGCATTATTTTCTAGTTCTTTTACATGGTAAACATATTCACTTTTAAGCATATATCCTATTACACATATAATCACCTAACATACCATCATATATCATAATACTCAAATAATCACATAACATTTAAGCATATATCACAATACTTTTAAACTCACATAACATTTAAGCATATATCATAATACTCGTATAATCGCATAACATTCAAGAATATATCCCAATATTCAAAAACATATTTATAGATAAATTGCATAATGGTAACATGTCATATAAACACATATCACAATACACACATATTCATAATTTAATATAATTTGGCACTTGAGCAATGAAACATAAAAGTGAGCTCTATATTCACTCATCGGATACACGGATCTCCAACACACCACTTAGACTCATAGAGTCAAACATGTCCCAAAAGTGAAGCATAAAGCCAACACTCTCCTTATTTCCCCTCACATGTCTCACTGAATGGAGATTAGATCATATTCCCTTATCCCTCCAACATGTTCGAGGGATTCAACACCCAAAATCACTGTACATATAGGTGAGTACTCACAATCCTATGGCATGTCAACTATATCCAATGGTCTCAAAGATCATAAGGCCAAAATATCCATTATTAACACACACATATTACTTATCGTTCACTGCAGTTATTCACTGCAAATATCACATTATGACACAACATTATCACTATCATCTAGCATGTATAACATGTTTACATTTACACTTTCTCAACGGTTATCATAACCACATCTCACATGTTATAGCATCTCATTTCAATTCACATATTCACAAACACATAAGCACATAGTTCACAAGATAACATAGGTATAAGAAAACTTACACTTGAAATTTAGTGTAGGGGTTTAGGCTTCAACTAAATTCCCAAATAACGTATTGAATCATGTCCACAAGCAATTATTCCAAACACTCACTAATATGCTTTCACCGAAAAGCTGAAAGCTCAAACTAGCTTTTCCTTACCTTTATCTCTACTCGTAAAAGGTTCTATCGAATCCGAAACTTCAACATAACAAATTCACACAACAATACATCCAAAAAACAACCAAGGATTCATTACAACCATACAAAACATAAGCCTAAACTATGTTCTCATGTAACTGAAACCTTTAACATAACTAAATTGAAATCTAAATATCTCGACCTACACTTAATCTTTTCACCTAAAACGAGTTTCATAGTATCAACTTTTTCGACATGTTTATGGAAATTTTAACGAAAATTCATTAAAACATTAGAAATATTTAACGAAACTTTAAAGTAAGTTTAGAAACCTTCTAATCACTTCAAAACTAATTGAAAAGTACTTTGAAACATCATTTTTATACAAAATCCCGAATTTCACCATTAACAACCCAATTTTTGATTTTTATTTAAAACATGCAATTTAATGACTAATAATTCAATTTTAGAGACTAGATAACATTTAAAACTAATTAGAAGTTGAATCGTTACCTTAAATGACGGAAAACCAAGCATTTGATCGAAAACCCAAAAAACCCAAAAGCTTGACAATAGAGAAAACTTTTTGGGTGTTTTTCTTAACTTCTATGGAGGTTTATGGCTTAGGTGATGATAAAAATCAATAGGGTGGAGGTTTAATAAAGAAAATTGAATGAGAGGATTTGGAGAAGCTTTGGACGACAAACACAAATAAAAAGGGAAGGTTTTTACGTGACTTCGCTGTAGGTGGGGAAATAAATAGGTTGAATTTTAAATTTTGATTTAATTACCTTTTAAAAAATCATAATTTTGACCCTTTTATAAATCAGTCCTTATTTCAAAATTAATGATATTTTGAACACCTTTTTCAAAAATTTATTTGATTTTCTAAAAACCATAGACAAAAAAATTTCCAATAAACCATGTCACAAAATTCCAAACACTCTAAAGCTAAAATTCCTAAAATACCCTTAAAATTCTTAGGTACTATTTTGGGGTGTTACAAACATATCATAATCTCTATATCGTCAGTTATCACATACACAAGTGTGCATATGACCCAATTGGCATGCCAACTGTATCCTAGCATTTTACAAAGTTCAACAGGGCATCAATCATACATATTTGCATATTCATAACCTGTAACTGTCACATATCATTTTTTGAATTCTGTCGATTGAATTTGAACATGGATTACATATACAGTGAATGATATGTTTTAAGATCTTGCCCTTTTTCTAGTTATAATCAATGGAATAACATCAATCACTTATCTCAATTCATTTCAATTCAATCACATTTGCTAGCCATGACTGTTAATTTCCACCAAAATCTTAACTTACGTTCAACCATAGATATAATGAAAATAAACACAAGCATACCTATTAAACAAGAAAGGGTAGTAAGTTCCATATGAACTTACCTTTCAAAATAAAGAAAAAAAATAGAGTAGGTTTCTTAGGACCTACTATGCAATTTTTACTTTTCCTCTACAAGTTCCACTTTTATTCGATTCCAGTTCTATACAAATATATATTTATACCAATCAATATCATA
Organism: Gossypium raimondii; assembly: GCF_025698545.1. Classification (NCBI taxonomy): domain Eukaryota; kingdom Viridiplantae; phylum Streptophyta; class Magnoliopsida; order Malvales; family Malvaceae; genus Gossypium; species Gossypium raimondii. The sequence continues at coordinate 38,273,098 of NC_068568.1, read as the reverse complement.
TACAAACACACAATAACAATTTAATGGCTTACAAAAACAATGCCTTGAGATGCATGATTCAAATTAATCATCTTTTGATTATACGCATATTTTTCATTTTATTCAATTTAGTCCTTGAACTCGGGATAAACATATTTTTGATTCCTAGCTTCGGATCAAAATTTGATTTCACATTCTTTCATTAGGGACCCTATACTTTCTATTCCTAGCATAATTTTATAATTTTTACATTTAATCAATTTGGTCCCAAATATTACAAAGCTAACAAATAAGCTAACTAATTTTACAATTTAATTCTTTTCATAATCTAAGCTCAATGTTTATCAATTCCAAGCCTAATTCATCAATTTATAAATAAAAGAAACTTGCTAAAAATAAATAATTTAGCAAATTGATACATGTGATAGATAAATCAAGCTCCCATGATCATAAGTCTATAAAAATTACAAGAAAACGACTTGGTTTTCTCACCTAATTTAATGGTCGAATGTTAAAAGAGTTTGAAAGCTTTTCTTATTTGTTTTTCTTTCTTCTTTGGATGACATGAATGGAATGAAAAGATATGACTTTCATCTCCACTATTTATAGTATATATACATTGATTAAGATTTAATTAATCTAATTTAATTAACTTAATCATGACTTATTTAATATAATTTAATTATTAACCACACTTAATGGAAAATGCCATCATCATCTACTAACTCTTAATTAGAAATGGTTTAATAAGCATTTTGACCCTTTTGATTAATTGCATCTAGGTCCTCAAGTGTTTTCTTAATTAAAACTCTATAGTGATTGGACTTTTACAATTTAGTCCCCAGTTTAATTGACTATCTTATCAGCTAAATTACTTGACCATTCTTTAGCATATTTTCACATTAACTCTTCAAATATTCCTATTTTATATTTAAGAACTTAGTTTGTGGAAATGGGGTTTCGAAACAATATTTATCGATACAACTAAAAATTGGACCGTTAACAATCCTCCCCTATTTAAGAAATTTCGTCCTCGAAATTTACCTGAGAAAAGATGAGGATATTGAGATCTCTTTGTTACTTTCAGCTCCCAAGTAGCCTCTTTTACACCGTTACGGTTCCACAATACTGTCACCAATGCTACACACTTGGTTCTGAGTTCTTTCACTTCTTGAGTTAAAATCTTAATTGGTTTTCACCACAGGTCAAATTAGGATGTAACTCAAGTTCATCGAGAGCTACGACGTGGGAGGTATTAGATCGATATCTTCTAAACATCGATACATGAAAAATATTATTGATTTTATCTAAATCCGATGGTAGAGCTAAACGATATGCCACGAGTCCAATCCTTTCAAGAATTTCATAAGGCCAAATAAATCTCGGGCTTCACTTGTCTGAAACTCAACTTCTTTTCTTTTTAAATTGGTATAAGACTTTTTTTTATCAGAAAAAACTTTTAAGTAATCCTGAATGACTTTGACTTTATCTTCAATATCTCGAATCAAGTCAGTTCCCGTCAATTTTCTTGCACTTAACTTCACTCAACACTAAGGAGTTTGACATTTGTGGCCATAAAAAGCTACACAAGGTGCCATTTTGATACTCGATTGATAGTTTTCATTGTATGCAAATTCAACTAGAGGTAGAAAATTTTCCTAGCTTCTCTCGAATTCAATTACACGGAATTGCAACATATTTTTGAGTATTTGAATTATTCACTCTGACTTACCATCAGTTTGAGGGTGAAACTATTGGAAAAAATTTTGATTTGAAAATAGTTTTTGTGCATAGCAGAAAATAAAAATTTTGAAAATTGACCTGATTTGTTATATTTATCGTAATAAACCTTAGACCATCGTACCTATATTTTTGGATAAGCGGATCCTTGATGTTTTCTAGCTTTCAACCAAACCATTTTCTCTACTATTCTCGTACCAAAAATGGCTTCAAGTGTGGGCTCAAACCAATTGAATTGAAATGCAGAAGTAGAAAAAGTTTTCTCTCATTTTGAGGTGAAAATGAAAATTCTCTCTTCTTTAATAGAAACTGGTAGAATTTTTATTCTGGAAAAATATATATGTAACAGTTGAGAATAAATTCTCTCTATTTTTGGCAAAATAAAAATCTCTTAAAGTTGTGGGAATAGCTCTATCAGTGCCATCTATTTATACGAAGAGAAGGTAGAACCCTTGTAGAGTTGTAGAAGTTTATTTCCTCTAGGAAAACAATATCCTAGTTTATCTAGGATATAGGGGAAAAAGCCAAGTTAATGATACTAGGGTCTTGCCGTCCCACCTCCTTACTGAGGGGTTTTGGGTCTCTCTCACATCGGGTCCAATTACGAGTACTTCCTAGGCCTTTTTGACCCAGTACTCTGTAATATGATCCAACTCGATTCAATTTTTCTATTTTCCAAAATAAAATTTAATATCTACATATTAAATAATTTTCTCACCCCAATTTTACCCCAGTAAGATTTTGACAATTTTACCCCTAATAAAATTTTAACGATTTTACCCCCAATAAAATTTCAAGAAAATCTGTCCAATATGTCACAACTCAAAATGTTCACTATGAACGGATGATTTATTTTCATTTTTGGGCTTCAAAACAGTCCGAAAACATAAACTCATTCTTCCATCATTTTTTTAAGTAAAACATAAACTCATTCTTCCATCATTTTTTTAAGTAAAACATAAACTCATTCTTCCATCATTTTTTAAGTAATCCTATATAGGATTGCAAGTTTCTGTTTTCATCTTCATTTATATTTCCATTTTTGGAAACCTACATTCATTTCCAAATGATTCCATTTCTCCAGTTCAGAGAAAAACCATAATCATTCCTGGATGTTTCCTATTTCTCTTTTTCTATTCATTTCGTTCATTTCTATTCAAACACAGAATTCATTTTTGGATTCAACAAGCCAGCGGAGGGACCAATTGGACATATGTGGTTGAGGGCTTAAATGATTTATAATTAAGTTCCAGATTTTTACCTATTAATTATAAACTGATTTAGTCATGAAGTCATTCCACTATAGTATCGTGACCGAGCTTTCTTTAATGGCATGCCATTACAAAAGCAACTACTCAGTGCTCATCCAATGACCTTGTCGTAAGTGTGTTACCCTCATAGGATATCCTTAATCTCTTTGGGATAATATCCGTTCTCCCAATATGATCCTATTTTATTTCATGGTAACCATTACATCTTCCTTCATGAAAAGTCAATCACTACCAAATAGTGATCAAGTCATCCATCACAAAGACGGACGACCCGTGGCCATATTTGCCTTTCATCAACCATGTAATGCCAATAAGAGGATATCATTTACCCATGCTTTGGGCTATGAATTACATTGTTGTGAATGAAACTACATACTATAGAAGTCGTACACCGAACACACCAGCTTTCGGTTCCTTATCTATTTGAACTCAGGCTTTTACTTACATTAAAGTCTATGAGTCAGGCATACACTGTCCGCCATACGCTCAAGATTTAGGTATTTCACATTATGAACATCACAAGTGAATAAATCCATAAATGGATTCAGGATCTATTCTGCTTGGGTCTTTTTTGATGTACTGTCAGTCTAGTCAGTCATATCTATGTCTCTATCATCTAGGAGTCATATGCTCCATTGCCCAAGACAAAACATCTCCCCAATTGGACTTGATAGATGACATATTAGTCTTTCAATCGGTTTGCTCATTTTCAATTAGAGACATATTTAGGTTTCTCTACTAATACAAGTTGTCTTTCTGTACTACAATCTAACCACGTAATACGAGTTTTAGAAAAATCTCAAGTTCGAAAGTACTTATCTTATAATAAGTCACTTAAACATTTTTCTTAGTTTAGCAGCAGAAAAATTTTTAAAGTTCAAATTGAAAACTGAAGTTTTAGTTTGTTAATCTGTATGATTTTGCAGTTTTACATTAATAATACCAAAAGCTGACAAACAAAACAAAAACTAAAAACAAAGTCTAAAACATATTTATAGTCCAAAAGTCCATAAAAGGTAATAAGGTAAACCATCATATTAAATTAACTAAGAAAACAATCCGAGCTCCTGCACGTCATTCGATCCAAAATTTGTTGAATTACCTAAAAGGTCAAAAACAGAAGAGTGAGCTATAAAGCTTAGTGTGCAAATAAACTCAAATTACAGAACAATCAAATAACTTAATCATAGAGAATTTCATATTGATTACTTGAGCAAAACCAAGAATGCATGATTATGCCAATGTAATACTTTTCAGAAAACATAATGTAGATTTTCCAGAAAACTTCCTACCCAACTCCGCTACACACCAAATGGAGTTCCCCAGAACTCGTCCATCTAATAACACCAACAGATAGTTATGGTCAATGCCACTAGATCTATAGTTAAAACTGCCAAATTAGATATATGTGGTCAAGACACTATTTTGCAGCCAAGCTGCCAGATAGAAATGTGGGTAAACCACCAGATAGTGCAGATCATTAAACTTCCAGAACTTCCTCCTTTCCATATTATCTCAAATTCCATGCAATGTGAAATGGCATGCATATATTGAATTAGAATGAAAATCATGTAAAACATGTAGTCGTACAATATTAGAGATCAGAAGGTATGGTATTCCATGCTTTAGCAGAACAAACGTATCACAAATGCCACATAAACAAATCACATTTTGCCATAATGTCGCATGCATGGTCATATAGTAGAATCCAAAGATCCACAATTCAAATAGATTTAAATATCATATGCTCGTATTCAACATAGCAAAACAAAAACATACCAACAACATTAACAGAACACAGGTCATACGTATATAATTCACATACCTTAAACACATCCTATACAAAAGCATATTCACAGATACCTTGTTTTCAAGTCTTATTTAAGCAATATAGACCTACGGAGATGCTAATTATGATTCACGGATCAAATCAAACCTAAATGGAAATTTTTAGAACATGGGTCGCACGCTCATGTGGCCCACACAGCCCAATTAGCCAGCCCATGTGGCCTACACGACCCAATTGACCTAGACTGTGGTTCACGGCCTGGGACACGGCCGTGTGGCATCCATAGTCCAGTTTTTGGCATTCTCTTGTTCGTTGTTTCTCAAGTTTTTCAATACACACCTTACTAATTTTTGAAACAATCTCATCAGTGAGAAATCCAGTGCCTAAAAATGACGATTAAACCAACAGTTTAGCAATGAAACACCAAATTATTTACCCAACAATTCGAATACAATTGCTACCAAGGCCTTAACAATACGAAAATCAACCATTCGATAATTGATTACTTACCCAAAACAGTAGCGACAGATCCAAAATCCTTTGTTTTCCAATGACAAAAAGCTTGTTTTTCGATCTCCTCCTAATAGTACTAATAAGTTAAACTAAAAACTTAAGTCCTAATCTCAACAACACTATATCACAAGAAAACAAACCCTTACCAAACTCCCTTACACGCACAAGAACCACTGTAACAAAAGTGTCAACGAAGAATAAAAAGGGCACAACGAATAAGAAAATATTTGAAGAGAAAATCACAGAATAATTAGAAAAAAGATATCTTTTTCCTTTACTATAACAAATGGAAGAAAGAAAGAAAGGGAACAAAAAACTGACGTGAGAGAGAGATTGTAACCTCCCAAACTCGGTCTAGACGTTATGGTCGAATCGGGAAGGCCACATTGGACACCCTAGTGTAAAATCTACCCTAACGATAGTTAAAAACCTTCAAGTACTCATTTTTATAAAATTACGGTTTCTATTGTAAGCTTTGGAAAACATCCATTAATTTAGTCCAACCATGCTTAGGTCAAATTAGCGAATTAGATGAGTTTTTGTAAAACCTTAATGACGGCGTTGCCTTTGAAAAATCATTTTGTTATCTTCTTAGTAGCAGAAATGTACCATTACTAGTCAAATTATTAATTTTTCCATATATCATGCATAGTCCATTTCAACATATTTATAAAAATCGTGTATCTATACCAAATATGTGTGTCATGCATGCATGAAAAACCCCAAAATCTCGAAAAGTCTCAAACCACAGTTTAAAGAAATTTTACAATCCAAAACCAAATAATAATAGTAAAATAACTTAAAAATATAGTTACATTAAGATGATATGACGAAGTAAAGTCTGAAGTTCGTCGTACGTTCGCATGCAAATTCTGATCCTAAGTTCGATCATTACCTGAGAAGTTGAGGTAATGGGGTGAGCTTAACAATCTCAGTGTAAGACTAAACAAGTATTAAGCATCCATATAGAAAATTTTATAAAGTTACCAATAGCACAATCAAACATCATCAATAATAATTTCAAATGCACATGATTGTGAAAAATGTACATGTGAGATCCTACCCGTAACATCTGCTACACACCACGAGTTCCCCATAACTCTTCTGCCAAACTCCAAAATATGTGAGCAAAGCTCGATATGGTAAAACCACCAATAATCAATAATGCAGTGAAACTGCCAAAAAAATAATGTGATAAAATTGTCAATCCCCTCGGTACTCTAAATTCAGTGCACTGACTAAAAATATATGCGGACTTAATATACTGCCGGTACTCCACGGAACTCCTCCACCACAAAATCTCATCCCAAAGCACATGCAATATGTCATACAAATTCATACATAATCATATTTCAATAATTTTCACATTTATTAGACATGTTCAACATGTCCTCAATAATCACATACTTTCAGAAAAAAGGAAGCAGTGTTCCAATTTTCATATAACCATTAAGATGGTATCTATCAATATCATTCAATTCACATACTTTACGAATTTCATTGTGCACCAATAGCAACCTCATGTATATATATATCATAGTAAATATTTCATGCATTTAAATCATGAATAAACCTAATATCTCAACATTTCACACCATTCAATCAAACATTCTCATATCACATAATATAATTATGCATAACAATCTCAATTACACATTCATACAGTCAAACTAGCAATTTTACCAACACATCAATCTTTTAAGGCTCAAAACGTACCTGGTTCGGCCACTTCCAAAAATAATATTTTGGCTACTATGTCAAACCAATCAACAAGTTAATTTATCAAATATAACATGGCATTTATCATTATGAAACAAATTTTACAAGTCTAGGACCCACACCTTATTTTTCACTTTCTCACAACACCCTAGTGAATCTTCCAAGTTTCCTTAATAAACCTTTATATGATCCTAAACTAACATTCAGTATAAATTCAATCAATTTACCACTTAAACAACTCCCAATTACCCACTTATGGGTTCAAACCAATTGTCAAATTAATAACTATTTTATGAATTCAACTAGTTTGATTCCTTACCTTGTATCGATGTGAACCGTACGTACGATCATTCTTCGGCTTTACGATTGATTCGGGGCGTTTGGGTCAGCACCTAATTCCATAGTATACTAGAAAATCAGTAGCAAATAATTATTAAATTCCTTCATTTAATCAATCAATAATATTTACCCTACGACTATGTTGAAACAACAATTAATTTTACGCTTAACTGCACTTACGCTTTTCGATTTGTGTGTTTCAAATGCCCAAACGATCAATAAAGTTTTTTTACCTAATTGACATGGGTTTAATAGCTGATTAGGAGGGTTCAAGAACTCAAATTAAGGCTGGAATTAATTGGGCAAGATCCAAGAAATAAAATAGCCTCCTATTCTACACATATGCGCACGCACTACTACTCATGGTGGCCGAAATTGGGGCTAAATTTTAAAATTGTTTGAGACCTCATTAAAATCTAGAAAAATACCTTTAAAAAGATTTAAAATCCCCTAACTTCCAGATCTGGAAATTTAGATTTTTAATGGACAAGATTAATTAAGAAATTGAAGAGAAAAGAGACCTTACACAAGCTAGTCGAAAGAAAAGACAATGGCACTTTCTAGGTGATGTTTGGGATCGATCTTGGAGATATAATTGAGGAAAAATTGCAGAAATATAGTAAATGAGATGGTTCACAATATTGATTTAAAAAGAAGAAGAATAAGAATATGGTAAAAGGGGAGGTGTAGGCAACAACAACAATAGAGGAAAAAGGGAAAAGAAAAAAACTAAAGATGAAAAGAGGGAGAGGGGGTTAGGGACGAAAAAGGTAGAAGAAAAAGGGATTCAAAGGCTGATTATTTTGATAAAAAAATTGTATTTATACCTAGGTTTACTAGGTTTGGATGGCAACACAAAAAAATAAGGGATTTTGCAAAAAGTCTATTTATTTTTTAAGAGTTGAGACTTGAACTTAGGACCTCCGACTAACTTTCATGCTTTCACATTAAATAACTAGCCATTGGGTCAATTCCCTATTTTTGATATATTTTAAATTTTATGGAGCTAAGTTTGGGATGTTACAGCTTTACCCCTTAGAGAATTTCGTCCTTAAAATTACGTGTTTCGAATATATGAGGATACTGAAGCAGAATTGAGTCATTCGACTCCCAAATAGCCTATTTGATCCCATGATTTCTCCACAGTACTTTAACTAATGAAATTTTCTTTCGTCTTAGCACTTTGGTCTTACGTTCTAATATTTGAACCGTTTACTCCTCAAATGAAAAAATCTAGTCTAACCTTAATCTCCTTAACTGGAACAATATGTGAGGGATCGGATCGATAATGTCTCAACATCAAGACATGAAACACATTGTGAATACGATCAACTTGAGTTGGTAAGCCACAGGACCAACCCTTTTAGGCACTTGATAGGGTCCAATGAATCTAGGGCTTAACTTGCCCTTTTGACCAAATCTCAAAAATTTCTTCCATGGAGAGACTTTAAGGAAAACGAAATCTCCCACATTGAACTAAATGTTCTTGCACCTCAAATCGGCATACAACTTCTGTCTATCAGAAGCTGCCTTTAATCTTTCTTAAATTAGTTGAATTTTATCCTCGGTTTTCGTAACCAATTTTGGACCAATCAACTTCCTTTAGCCCACTTCAGTCCAACATAAAGGCGAGCAACACTTACGACCATAAAGAGCTTTGTAAGGTGCCATTTGGATACTTGACTGAAAATTGTTATTATAGGCAAATTCTGCCATCAGTAAATGCTCCTCTCAACTACCATAGAAGTCTATTACACAACTCCTAAACATATCTTCCAATATTTGAATAACCCTTTCCGACTAACCATCAGATTGTGGATAGAAAGCCGTACTGTAATCCAATCGAGTACCCAAAGCCTCGTGCAACTTCTTCCAGAATTGAGATGTGAATCTAGGATCTTAATTTAAAATAATCGACACTAGCACACCATGCAATCTCAATATCTCAGAAACATAAAGCTTAGCTAACTTCTGGAGAGAGTAATCGATACGAACTTGAAAAAAATGGGTGGACTTAGTTAATCTATCAACCACAACCCAAACTGAATCTTTCTTAGTAGGCGTTAAGGGCAACCCACTAACAAAGTCCATTGTCACTCTCTCCCACTTCCACTGTAGAATTTGAATCGGTTGGAGCAACCTTGATGGAAACTGATGTTCATCTTTAACCTGCTAGCAAGTTAAACATTTAGATACAAATTTAGTCACTTTACATTTAAGACCCGGCCACTAATACATTTCCCTCAAGTCTCAGTACATTTTAATACTACCAGGATGCATAGCATAAGGGCTGCTATGTGCTTCTTGAAGTATGGATCGTCTTAAATTCTTATCACTAGGAACACAATATCTCCCTCTAAAGCACAAAATTCCATCAAAATTAATCCCAAAGTCCTCAGTTGAACCATCCTCAACCAGTTTAAATCGAGGTGTTAGAGTTTCATCCAAACTCTGCTTATCAATGATTTCCTGAACCCATACAGACTTTAATTGCAATTCAGCCAAGATACCCCTATCATCATAAAGACTCAAGTGAGTGAATATAACCCTCAAATCAGACATTGCCTTTCTGCTCAAGACATCAGCCACAACATTAGCCTTTCCGAGGTAATACTCGATCGTGCAGTCATAGTCCTTTAACAACTCAATCCACCTCCACTGCCTCAAAATAAGTTCCTTCTGGGTGAGGAGATATTTGAGACTCTTGTGATCAGTGTAAATAATACACTTCTCGCCATATTGGTAGTGTTTCAAAATTTTGAGTGCAAACACAACAACTGCAAACTCTAAGTGATGAGTGGGGTAATTACTTTCATGTGGCCTAAGTTCTCTTGAGGCATATGCTACAAATTTACCATCTTGCATTAGAACACAACCAATCCCAACATGCGAAGCATCGTTATACACAACATAATCCTTACCAGATTTCGGTTGAATTAAAACAAGAGCTTCTGTCAACACGGACTTCAATTTTTTGAAACTAGCTTGTTGTTCGTCTCCCCACTTAAACGGAGCATTCTTCCTAAACAGATTAGTCAATGAGGCTGCTATCAAGGAAAAACCCTCGACAAACCTTTGATAATACCTAACAAGACCTAGAAAACTCTAAATTTCTAAAACATTCTTCGGTTGTTTCCAATCTAGGATAGCTTCAACGTTTCTGAGATCTACATGAATACCCTCAGCTGATACAATGTGACCCAAAAATCATCACTTCCTTCAACCAAAAATTCACACTTACTAAGTTTAGCAAAAAATTGTTTTTCACAGAGTATCTATAAAACTACTTTTAAATGCTCATCATGCTCAATTTCTGTCTTGGAGTACACAAGGATGTCGTCAATGAAAACCACGATAGACTGATCAAGAAAAGGTTGGAAGACATGATTCATAAGATCCATGAAGGCTACTGGTGCATTAGTCAAGGCATGACAAGGAACTCGTAATGTCCATAACGAGTCCTAAAAAAAGTTTTGGGAATATCTGATTCTTTCACTTTGAGTTGGTAATACCCATATCTTAAGTCAATTTTGGAAAAGACAATTACACCTCTAAATTTGATCGAATAGGTCATTAATCCTTGGTAGAGGGTACTACTCATTCTTGATAGTTAATTTATTCAGTTGCCGATAATCAATGCACAACCATAAGGTTCCATCTTTCTTCATCACAAATAAAACCAGTGCACCCCGTGCCCACACACTAGGTCTAATAAAACCCCTATCCAACAATTCTTGCAACTGCACCTTCAACTCTTTAAGCTTTTTCAGTGCCATGCGGTAAGGAGCAATGGACACCAGTGCCATTCTCGGTAACAACTCAATTCTGAATTCCACTTCCCGCTCCAGAGGTAACCCTGGCAATTCATCGGGAAATACATCAAGAAATTCCTTCACTGTACGAATACCTTCAACTACAAGATCAACGAAGCTTGCATCTCAGACATAAACCAAAAACGCTTCGCACCTTTTTTGTACCATCTTTTTTGGTACTAAAGCAGAGATTACATTGGACAGATAATTCTGACATTCCCCTGCCATAACAACTCCTTTCCCAGACTCAGCCACCAAAGTCACCCTCTTCAATGCACAATCTAATCAATCTTTATACTCAACCAACCAGTCTATCCCCAAAATCAAATCAAATTTATTGAAAGGAAGTTCCATCAAATCGGAAAGGAATACCTCTCCTTGAACCTCTAAAGAACATCTTTTATAAACTTTATTTACAAGTGTGGAGGATCCTAAAGGACAAACTACAGTTACAATGTTTTTGGTTTCCTCTATCCCAATCCCCAATTTTACAACCACATTACAAACAACATATGAATGGGTAGATCATATTTCAATCAAAGAAAAATAGGGTATCGAGTAAATAGTGAAGGTATCTACTATGACGTTAGTCGCATCTCTATCCTATCGGCGCCTAGCTGTATAAACCAAGGCAGGTTGTCTCACCTCAGCTCGATTCACACCTTGAGCTGGTGCTCTTTGACCCCAATTACCATTCTCATTTCAATTCTGATTACGAACCCTCTTAGCACCCTGATTACCTATCTGATTTTGACCCCAGCTGGTCCTTGATTCTAAGCTGGAGCTTGCACATGATCCTGACGATGAGGACAATCCTTAATCTTATGCTCCATCGAACCACACACCAAACAAGCACCCATCCTCCTCCAACACCCGCTCTAATGATGCCTCTAAAAATACTGGCAAACCTGAATATCCCCTTCTCTTGGGTCCACTATTCCCTATCTGTAGTGGCCTAGCCTCTCTAGCCCATTTAACTGGTCGCGAATTTAGGCCAGTAGGGCCCGTTTCTCTTTTGGGCTGATCCTTTAATTTCCCTTTCTTCTCGTGCTCCACGCGTTTAATCTCCTCAATAATCTTGGTCTTCTCGACCAAAGCCTTAAACGCACGCTCTTGGTGTAAAGCTACCTGAACCTTGAGGTCATGCCTTGGACCTTCTTGAAAATGGAAACTATTTTCCTACCCAGATGCCACCATCCTAAGTGTATAGTGGCACAACCTTAAAAATTCCATCTCATATTCAAAAATTATCTTGTCTCCCTGTTTAAGTTCAATAAATTCCAACCGTTGGGCCTTCACATAACGAGGGGCCACATACTTACCCAAAAAGCCTCCTGAAAATAAGCCTAATCAATACGCTCTAGCAACATTCCTCTAACCACTGATTGCCACCACCAATATGCCTCATCCCTTAACAGAGAGACGACACGCTTAAGTTCTTGTTCAGGAGTGCATTTCAAATCCTCCAAAATTCATTCAATGGTTTTCATCCAGTACTCAGCCACAGTAGGAGTTGTTCCAGTAATACCCTTAAATAATTCTACCTCACTAGAGCGGAGCAGTTCAGCAACCGTCCTATGACTAACACCTTCAATTGGAACCCCAACAACCCTATTCAAAGCCCTCAATAAAGCCTGAGTTACTAGATCATTCCCAACATGGTCATCATTAATATTCTCACTTTCCATATTCCCACCCTTAGTAGTGGGTTCACTTTTAACCTAATTCTGTTATTTATCCTATTTTGGCCCTAACGATGCAGCTGCCTCAACCGGAGCCCTCATAGGTCACCCCCTACATCCCCTCTTACCATGAGTTATCATTCCATGTGCATTCATTTCGGTGTTTTATGGATTTACAATTTTACAAGTAAGAGCTTTTAGTACCTTGTTTAGTCTTTTACGCACTCACATTTTATAATTCTTTTATAAAAGTTTTATGTAATAGTCTCTATAATCTTAATAGATTTTCATTACTATTTCTATGGACTTGGCATCGGACCTTCAGACTTCGTCGTTTCCCATAGAAAACATTTTCCAAATCCACTATGGTTTTTTCCCCCAAAATTTTCCCTTTTCATGTATGCATGCATGCAGACTAACTTAAGTAGATTAAAAATCTCAGTCTGAGGTTTTGAACCAAGGTTTTGATACCACTAAATGTAACCTCCCAAACCCGACCTAAACGTTATGGTCAAATCGAAAAGGCCACATTGGACACCTTAGTGTCAAACTTACCCTAACAATCGTTAAAAAGCTTCAAGTGATCCCTTTTTATAATACCGTGGTTTCTATTGTTAGCTTTAAAAAATGTCCATTTACTTAGTCCAACCATACTTAGGTCAAATTAGCGAATTAGGTGAGATTTTGTAAAACCTTACTGACGGCATTGCCTTTGAAAAATCATTTTGTTATCTTTTTAGTAGCGGAAATGTACTATTACTAGTCAAATTATTAATTTAGCCATATATCTTGAATAGTTCATTTCAACATGTGTTATAAAAATCGTGTACCTATACCAAATATGTGTGCCATGAATGCATGAAAATTCCCAAAATCTTGAACAGTCCCAAACCATAATTTAAAGAAACTTTACAATTCAAAACCAAATAATAATAAAATAACTTAAAATATAATTAAATAAAATAATATGACGAAGTAAAGTCTGAGGTCCGTCGTATGTCCGCATTCCAATTTTGATCCTAAGTTTGATCATTACCTAAGAAGTTGAGGTAATTGGGTGAGCTTAACAAGCTCGGTGTGAGACTAAACAAGTATTAAGCATCCATACAAACAATTTCATAGAGGTACCAATAGCACAATCAAATATTATCAATAATAATTTTAAATGCACATGATTTTAAATGTACGACAATGGCACTTTCTAGGTGATTTTTCGGATCGATCTTAGAGTTCAAAATTTCAGATTTGGGGCTGATTTAATTGAGGAAAAATTGCAGCAATATAGTAAAGGAGATGGTGCACAATCTTGATGCAAAAAGAATAAGAATATAATGATAAAAGGGGAGGTGTAGACAATGACAACAATGGAGAAAAAACGGAAAAGAAAAAAATAAAGATGAAGAGAGGGAGAGGGGGTTAGGGAGGGATAAAGTAGAAGAAAAATGGATTCAAAAGTTGACTATTTTGATAAAAATTGTATTTATGCCAAGGTTTACTAAGCTTGGATGGCAACACAAAAAAATAAGGGATTTTGCAAAAATCAATTTATTTTGTAAGAGTTGAGACTTAAACTTGGGACCTTGAACTAACTTTCATGCTTTCACAGTAAATAACTAACCATTGGGTTGATTTTCTATTTTTGATATTTTCTAAATTTTATGGAGCTAAATTTGGGATGTTAGAAAGATGAACAAAAATAAAATGAAAAATGAAAAGTGGGGAAGAGAGAGTGGGAGAACTTTGGGGAAACAATCATTTAATTAATTTAAAAAAAAACTATCCACTACCCCTACTAAATCTGATTAGTTGTCCTATTAGATTTTCCCCAAAGCTTAAAAGCTAAAAAATAATTTTCACTTTACACACATAGGATTTGGATTATGGGACCTAAGGGTAAGCTGAAGCCTTACCGCTGAATCAGCAGTGTAATACCCCTAAATCGTATCCATCACCAAATTAGGGTTACAGAGTATTACTGATCAATCAAAAACCATGATACATCATCTCGTTAATGAAGTTTAGGAAAAACATGCAAAAACTGGGAACAGGGGTCACACGGCCATGTGGAACCCCCAAGTTGTGTAACTTTCGAAAAGGGGACACACAGCCATGTCCCAACCCATGTTCTCACCCGTGTAACTCTCTAAGTAGGGTCACACGGTCGTGTCACACACCCGTGTGCCAGGCTGTGTAACTCTTTGAGTTGCCCGACACACCCATGTGATGGGTCGTGTAAATCACTAACTTGAATACTAAGGAAATCTCACATGACACACAACCGTGTTGCCAGGTCGTGTGCCTCACACGGATGAGTCACATGCCCGTGTATCAGGTCGTGTGGACCCAAACTTACCTAAACAAAACTCAAGCTATCTCAAAATCATTCTATGCACAACTTTTCAACTCATTCATGCACACTTTAAATAAATCTAAACATCATCTAATCACATATCAAAATTCCATTTCAAACATCCTAAGTCAACTAACCAATGTGTCATTCAAAGACACCATATTTGCATCCAAACATCATCTATCTAACATGTCAATGTTGCCTTATTCATCCATGAATACCTAATTCCATTATGTAACTAGAACACATTACAAAAGACGATTTCCAAGCCAGCATTATCATAACATATGACCATGCACATCAATTACCTAAACATGTCCATAAGCCACATTGCATGCTTACCAACGTAGTCCATGTAGGTACTAATACATACCACATTTAACCACCAATCAACCATTCAAAAATACCATAAGATCATGATTTTCAATCACTAATAGTGGTCAAGATGACCTTACTTATCAAGCCATACAAGTCCATCATATAAACATAAACTTCAAGACATAAACGTAATAATTCAACCATTTAATACATTCATGAGTCTTCAATACAAAAGACCTATACATGCCATTATAAACCTAAGCCATAATACTCAAAACTACTGAATTGATTACTGGATAGTGTGACAGATCTCTGATAAGCTTCCAACCAAATCGAGCTTTCCGATGATCTACAGAAAAAGAAAACAACTAATGTAAGCAATAATGCTTAGTAAGTTCGTATAAAGGCAACTTAACTATTGAACATATTAGAATAAACAACTAAGCATAAATTTCATTATATCTTAAGGTAACTTTCATTTTCTATTCACTACACCTCTTATGGATAAATGGTATTGCCTTGCATATACGTATATATATTTTACCTTATAAGCATTTCATATAACCATTTCACTTAAACGTTTCTTTTTACCATAGCACATACACATTTAACATATAATCATTTTGTAATTCATCTTTTGTTTCAAAGTTTCATATAAACATATTATCCCGAATCACTTACTTTCACTAAACAATATGAAAACTAAATAAATAGATTAATCATACATGTTATTCATTTACGAAGTACTTATAGGATTAATCTTGAAAATGGTTCATCGCATCTTTCCTGTACTATAATAATTCAATCCAAACTCATTCATATATGTGTATAAATATCTATTTAAAACCGTATAATCATTAATATAATTATAGTCACATATGATCAAGTATTTCACTGAACATTTAACATTTACTAATATGTTAACTATACATTAGCCTTTAAGCACATAAATAATTTTTGTAAATTCCATTAACATTTAGCCCGATGAACTAGTAACTTGACTCGGATACTCAAGTAACTACACCAAACCAAAGGCATCATAGATGCATAACAGGAGCACCGAAGTGTTGATAGGGAACAAATGTGCAAATAGGGGCATCGTAGTGTGAACATGGACACTGAAGTGTATACAGAGGCACCGAAGTGCAAACAGAGGCACCGAAGTGTATATCTCGTACAAGCGCACATACTAACCCTATTGGCATGCCAATCGTATCCTAGTGATTACTACGTTCAACTGAGAATTTTATGTAATCCAAATACCTTTAAATGCATTTATCAATCAAGGGCACTTCATCGTTTCCGTACACATAATATGATATCAATATATATTCATACTGTCAATGTGCCATCACAAGGATTGTCACCGTTCATTAATCACTTTCATATGAATTTAATTTCAATATTTACAATACTATAATAACATATAAAATTTCACATGTATTTATACAATTTACCAGAAAAATAACTTATTTTCAAGAAACTTACAATTTACACATCAAACATTATAAACTTACCTTAATCCAAGTAACATTTAAATAGACAATCTATAATTCATAATCACCAATACATTAGCAATAGTTCACATATTGTTTCATTTGATTAATTCCTTTAATTGATCCATAATAATAATTTATCACATCTTTATCAATTAATTTAACCATAACATAATTAACTATTTACATTCATCCAAAATGGAAAAACAGTCGTAAAAACGAAGCCGTCCGACACCTTAGCTTTTCTACGATTTAGATCCATTTGATTCGTTTCTTGATCTAATAAAAAAATTCATTCAATTAATAGTCCAATTAACTTAATACCATTAATTGTAGCTTATAACTCACTTTATTGTGAAATTAAAAAATTACCGCTAATATTTTAAATTTTGTGAATTTAGTCCCTAAACTCAAATTTCTAAATTTATCAAAATCTCTAAAATACCCAATTCTAGTTGAACTTATTTCTATTTTGATACAATCTATAATTATTCACAATTCACAAAAATTCCATGTAAATTTTAATATTTTATCAAATTAATCCTTTAACTAAAAATTAAATAAAACCCTTTACAAAATAGTCCTAAACAAAATCATGACTTCAAAATCATCATTTAACATAAAAATAACTAAGTTTCATCAATAGAAAAATCTAAAATCTTTAACAGTTTCAAAAACGAAGATACAAGTTAGCTGGAACTAATTGCAACGATCTCAAAAATATAAAAATTACAAGAAACGGGATAACAAAACATACCATGCAAGAGTAAAAAGGGATAGCCGAAGCTCCCAATTTGTTTATCCATGGTTTTCGATGAAGAACTTAAAGGAGAAGAAGATGACATTGCTTTATGTTTCTTTTATTATTATTAACTAAGAAAATTAATAGCAAACAACTTTTACAACTTTTACAGTTTAATCATTTTTCTCCAATTAACCATTTAACGTCAAAATTTCTTAACGAAACTTTAATACGACCTTAATAACACTCCATAAATATTTAATAAAAATTTTATGACTCATTTTATAGAAATGAGGTCCCGATGCCTCATTTTCTAAAACCACTTGAACCTAATTATTCGATCAAATAACATAAATTACCATATCAAAATCAAATAATAATATTTACAGACTTACTCATCAGATTCATGGCCCCGAAACTACTATTTCTGATACTACTGAAAAATGGGCTGTTACAAGCAGACTCATTCTTGTCACAGAATGAGTGAAAATTAAACTTAATTCAGATGCCAAAAGTTAGAGATTGAATAAAAAAATTAACAAAATTATAAGAAAAGGGATTTGAACATAGGACCTTAGGCATACCTCCAAAACACTTAACCATTGAACCAAATCAAATTACTTTGCATAAATTTTTAGAATCTTAACTCAAAATCAGAACTTGTCCACTCTTGGTTTCACTAACCCAATTTCTTTTAACCCAATTTTTGGGATGTGACAATTATACACTTTATTGCTACCAAGATACATCGCATAGGTACTGTGGTGAGCTTTATGAAGAATATCTCGTTTTAAACTTGCATCATTCGACACACACAATCTATTACGAAAGTATAAAATCCTATATTCACTTACACTGAATTCATTGGTTTGCCCACTTTCAACAAATCTCTACTTTGCTTCAAGCTCATAATCACATTTCTGCAATTCTCGAATTCTTTGAAGAAGCACGGGTTCAACCCTCCATTTTTCTATAATAGAGCCATCGTGCTCCTAGGCCAAATGCGTGTTCATTACTTCCAAAGCAAATAAGGATTTCTGACTCAAAGCATCAACCACAACATTGGCTTTTTCTAGATGATAATTAATGATCAAATCATAATCCTTGAGTAGCTCGAGCCACCTACGTTGCCTCAAATTCAATTCTTTTTGCGTGAGCAAATACTTCAGACTCTTATGATCGACGAAGACGTGACATCTCTCCCCGTAAAATTAATGTCTCCAAATATTTAAAGCAAAAACCACAACTACAAGTTTCAAGTCATGCGTGGGATAATTCTACTTGTGAGATTTGATTTGTTGAGAAACATATGCAATTACTTTCTCTTCTTGCATCAATACACATCCTAAACCATTGTTGGTCATGTCGCTGGACATTACAATATCCTTTCCCAATCCAGACTATGTTAGAATCAGTGCTTCAATTAACATAGTCTTTAACTTCTCAAAACTTTGTTTGCACTTCTCAGACCATTCAAAATTAACATTCTTCTATAGCAGCTTGGTTAACAGAAGAGTTATCATTGACAATCCTTTTACGAACCGCTGGTAGTATCCTACTAAGCCAAGAAAGTTTCACACTTTCATAATATCCTTTAGGGGTTTCCAATCTAGAATGGCTAAAATTTTGCTCAGATCAACCCAAATACCTTTATCTGATATCACATGTCCCAAAAATTCCACTTCTCAGAGCTAAAATTCACATTTGCTAAACTTAGCATACAACTGCTTCTCTCATAAAACTTGCAATATTTTTCTCAAGTGTTGGGGGTTGTATACAAATATATATACCAATCAATATCATTTATTAACAGATAATAATCATTCAATGACTCACAACAACAATGCCATGAGATGCATGATTCTAATTAATCCTCTTTTGATTGTACACATATTTTGCATTTTCTTCAACTTAGTCTCTAAACTTAGGGTAAACATATTTTTCGATTCCATGCTTCGGACAAAATCCGATTTCACATTCTTTCATTAGGGACCTTATACTTTCTATTCATAACATAATTTCATGACAAATTTTACATATATTCAGTTTGGTCCCTAATGTAAAGCTAACAAATAAGCTTAACTAATTTTACAATTTAGTCATTCTCATAATCTAAGCTCAATGTCTATTAATTCCAAGCCTAATTCATCAATTTATCCACAATGGAAACTTGCTAAAAACTCAAAAATTTAGCAAATTGATACGCGGGCTAGCTAAATCAAGCTTCCATGATCATAAATTTATAAAAATTAAAAAAATGGCTTTTCTCATCTAATTTAATGACCGAATGCTAAAGGTGTTTAAAAGCTTTTCTCTTTTGCTTTTCTTTCTTCTTTAGACAGCATGAATGGAATGAAAAAGATGATATATTCATCTCCACTATTCTTAATATATATACATTAATTAAGATTTAATTAATCTAACTTAATTAACTTAATCATGGCTTAATTAACATAATTTTATTATTAATCACACTTAAAGGAAAATGTCGTCATCATCCACTAACTCTTAGTTAAAAATAGTTTAATAACTATTTTGACTCTTTGGTTAATTGTCATCTAGGTTCTCAAGCCTTTTCTTATTTAAAACTCTATAGCGATTAGACTTTTACAATTTAGTCCCTGAGTTTAATTGACTAGCTTTCGGCTAAATTACTTGATCATTCTTTATCAAATTTTCATATTAACTCCATAAATATTATTATTTTATAGTTACGAATTAGATTTGCAAAAATAGAATTCTGAAACTGTATTTTTCTGTACCACTGAAAATCGGATCGTTACACACTTAATTTGTTTAAGTGAGGAACATTATTTGTAATAGTGCATTTTATTGAAAAACTTCTGTGTTGTGGTTTCACAAGCTATATCCACAGGGGTGAAAGTATCAGTTTTTTAGGATACAAAAGTGTAAAAAATGTCATTGGGTTGTGATAGATTATGTTCACTTGTTGTAAGGTCTGAATATAGTAGATATTTCTAACTAAACAAAGCTCCGCAATTATACAGAACCGAAATACATAAAAAATCTGTGTCCCTTATTTTTGTGCGTAATTTCTAAGTGCTTCAAGAAATACCAACTTCCCAATTACTTTTTTCAAGCACTTAAGCTTGCATATTAATAACTACTTCGAGGTTAACAATTTGAAATATTTAGTTTGGAAGTTTATTAGATAGTAAAAATTAGTTCTCACCTAAAATCTAAGCTGATTTGGAAACATCAAACTTTTTTATTTGAAATCCTTTCACTAGTAAAAATCAAATCAAACCAGCTTAAGTCTTCGGTGAGAACTTCCAAATCGGTGGAATTGTGACTCAAGACCTAAGCCGGTTTGTAAACTATATTACTTTTTTAAAGTATCGTCTAGCATGTGTGCAAGGATGTTGAGCATTAAAACATTTCGTCCTTAAAAATTGGCTCAGTAAATCATATTCCATAGAAATAAAACCTTACCTGTGTATATATTTTCAGTTGTTGGATGATTTATTATTTGTTTTCTATCACCATATTTCATATTTTATTGATATAAAATATATATATTAAGTAAATTAAAGATATTTAGCTATTATTTAATGTAAATAACTCTCAACGAATAATTTTATATAAAATATCATTGATTAGTATAATGAAAATATCAAATAAATTTAAAATTTTACATGCATGAAAAATATATTATACAAATGAGTTGTTAAAATATCAATAATATTAAATTATATAAAATTGTCTTGATGATTAAATTTTTATCAAACAACCATTTGATACTGAACTCAAACTGTGTTACCCCACCCCACTCCACCCGATATTGTATAAAAAATTATATAAAATTAATTTAAACTTACACTAAAATAAGGGATACAGTCTCATGTATGTATGTAAAAACTTGAACGTAGTGTAATTATGGATGTGTCTTTATTTGTAAGGTATTGTATGTGATCGTGAGTAGTCAGTATAGTTGGCTTGGCTTGGCTTGGAATTAAAGTGATGTGAGAAGCTTCACATGCCAAGCACATTATATTTTTGTAATTTATGAGGCCCCTCAGCAAAATTTATTTTTCATGCCCCATCCAAAATTTAATAGCAACAAAACATGTTTAATAAATATATAGTTAAAGATAGTTGTACTGATATATATAGGATTTTAACATATTTTGTATAAAAGTAGAAGTTAGTAGAAAAAAGAAAAGATGAGATAAAATACGCGTAAACAAATTGATTACTTCAGAAAAAAAAACAGGTTCCTTAGTCTTTACTTTTCTCAAACATAAAGTTACTAATTTGAGAATTAGGGTTCTTATTTTGGAATTTAATACCTATCATCATTATTGTCAAGAGCCTTGGCATTGCATCAACAGCCCATTGCTTAATGTTTATAGTTGTTGTGGAAAAAGAAAGACCACAAGACATTTTATTGGAAAAATAAGTAATTATATAAACACTAATATTTTTGGGTTAATTTGAGGAAGTTAATAATTATTTATTACAGTCTGTTAACGTTTCACCAACTAAATAACATTGACATTTCATAGGACGATTTGGTGAATTCATTTCCCATTACCATTTTTACTAACAATTTTATCATTAAATAACAATTCGAATTACAATAAACCATTTTTTTCTGAATAAGCCTACTTTTCACTGCTTAATGGGTGATTCTGAGAATTTTAAATTATTTACAGTAACCCCACAAGGTGATTAATTTATAGGAGTAGGAAATTTGCACCTGATTTTGAGTTTACTGCTAAAGAAAATATTGAATAATATTCTGAGACATTTGCAACTAAGCTGATTGAATGAAGAAAAAGTTAAAAAATTTTACCATGTTGTCTTCTTTCTTTGTGTTTATGCATATTTAGTCTTTTCTTTTTTTTTTTTTAATTTGAACAACCGATTAGCATGGTTGATCCGATGCAAGTTGTTTAGTTAAAATGTTGGGGGGGGGGGGGGATATGATGAAAATATGGTATAACCAATAAGTTTTGCATTGATGAGATGAAGCTTCCAATCAGAATCTAATGAAAATAGGGTCTACCAAATATTTTACAACACCCGTACACCCGCCAATTTCAGGTCCCAATCTTAGGTAGATTAAGACCAACTTCCCTAGCCTTTGAAATCACTCCTCCCACACAATGTTCTTTTTTTTTTTTAATAATTCATTCCTTAGTATTCAATAATTATCTGTTTAACAAAAGATAAAACTTAAAACTGCGTTCGGATTATCCTTCAATTGTATTTTTAATGATTGATTAGAATTAGAATTATTTTGTAATATTTGGGGATTGTATTTATAATTGTGCTTTTTTAACATTATATATATTAATATTATATAAAATGAGAAAGACAACTCTCCCTCCACCAGAAATCCTAACCAGTTTCTACAAGAAAAACCCTTCTCACCAAACTTCAATTATAACAAACATAATAAACCCATTTCTTAACTTTTCTTTCTCTCCAAACAGATGATTTCTTCATTTCTTTCTTCTCTATATTTCCATCCATCCCTTCCTCTTTCTCTGCTCAAACCAACTATTGTTCTTTCTCATGCAGCCAACTCGTCGTAAGATCTTCACTGAAACAGGTTTAATCATGAAGCACCGCAAAAACAGTAACCTTCCCATATTCGTTGTAGTTTTCTCCGTGTTTTTGTTTGGAGTTTTCATGTACAACGAGGACGTGAAATCCATAGCCGAGTTCCCATTTTCAAAGCCCAAAGCTAGTGAAATCCATGATGAACCATCCAAAGGAGAAAACCCAGTTCAAGAATCAATCAACATGGAGAAAGAAAACGTGGTTTCATTCAACACAACTGACGAGGAAACGGTTACTACAAAAGAATCCATTGTTGTGAAAGATAAAGTAGAAGATGATGAAGAGGAAGAAGAAGAAGAAGAAGTGGAAAAGGTTGAGCTACGCCTACCAGTGATTGAAGAAGAAGATGATGAAGATGTTGAATTGCCTCCAGAAAGCTGTGATCTCTTCACTGGGAAATGGGTTTTCGACAATGAAACACATCCTTTATACAAAGAAGATGAATGTGAGTTTCTTACAGCACAAGTAACCTGCATGAGAAATGGAAGGAAAGATTCTTTGTATCAGAACTGGAGATGGCAGCCTAGAGATTGTAATTTGCCAAAGTAAGACCATCTTTTCTTTTTTTTTTTTTTGAGTTATTAAACTTGGATCTTTGTTGATTTCTCTATATGATTCTGACATTGTTTGCTTTTATTTGAATTGTCATAAGGTACAAACCAAGATTGTTGCTTGAGAAGCTGAGGAACAAAAGGCTTATGTTTGTTGGAGATTCGTTGAATAGGAACCAATGGGAATCCATGGTTTGTCTGGTTCAATCAGTTGTCCCTCCTGGAAGGAAGAGCTTGAACAAATCAGGGTCTCTCTCTGTGTTTAGAATTGAGGTAAATTATTCTCACTTTGCCAAATATTTGATGAAATGTCACAATAAAAGAAAAGAAAAACTAAAAAATAATGACCGTAACCTGGCATTGTGTTTGAAGGATTACAATGCCACAGTGGAATTTTATTGGGCACCATTTCTGGTGCAATCAAATTCAGACGACCCAGACATGCATAGCATATTGAATCGTATAATAATGCCAAAATCCATCCAAAACCATGGCAAGAACTGGAAAGATGTCGACTATTTGGTATTCAACACATATATTTGGTGGATGAATACTTTCAACATGAAAGTCTTGTAAGTAATTGAAAACAAATCAGAAAAATGTTTTTGATTAAATCATAATCTTTTGGAAACTGATCTTGGAATGGATGTAACAGACGAGGATCATTCGATCAAGGCGATACGGAATACGACGAGATCGACCGGCCAGTAGCGTATCAGAAAGTCTTAACTACATGGTCTAAATGGGTTGATAAGAATGTGAATCCAAATCGAACCACCGTCTTCTTCAGCAGCATGTCTCCTCTTCATATCAAGTAATGAATCACATGCTTATTTTCTAAGTTGAACACTTTATTAATAGGTTACTACACACAGCTATCAGCAAACCCCACTTATGAGGGCATTTCACAGATTTCCCTTATAGTCAAGAACTAAGTAGAGGTATTCCCATAGGACCCCGTACATTTTCAAAAATCAGAACAACTAATCTGGCGTTTTAATAGGCAATCTAATGTTTTGATTGCCATTTACTCCCATAGTTGTTGGAATATAAGAATCACATTTATGACAGTCCAAGTGGTTGGCAAGTGGACCTATAACCTCTCAACCAACAATAATTAGACCATATTTTAAGGAAGGATAATATACTTATAATTAAATTTGAATATATATCATCCAAGTTTTTTTCATTGAACCCTGCGAATGTACTGCAGGAGCTTGGATTGGGAAAATCCAGATGGGATCAAATGTGCCTTAGAGACAACCCCAATTCTAAACCAGTCAATGCACTTAAATGTGGGCACTGATCGTAGGCTATATGTCATTGCCAGCAACATTACTCAAAACATGAAAGTTCCGGTACATTTTATTGACATTACAAGCCTTTCTGAGTATAGAAAAGATGCACATACTTCGGTGTATACTATCCGTCAAGGTAAAATGTTAACTCCGGAACAACAAGCTGACCCAGCCACGTTTGCCGATTGTATCCATTGGTGCCTTCCAGGGTTACCCGACACATGGAATGAGTTCCTTTATGCACGTATCATTGCTCACTCGTGACACATAACAGTATCACATTTTTCATTTATTTTTTTCCTTTTCTTTTTGGGGTGCGGCTCCATTAACTCGGTCATTTGTTTTTCTTGTAAACTTTTTCTTCAACATTTGATCTGATAGGGGATGGGAACATCAAAAAAAAAGGTTTTGGGGGGGGTTGGGGGGGGGGGGGGGGAGTTGCCATTGTTGATGATTTTAATGGGGGACTGAGGTGGGAGCCCAAGAATGCCAAAATTTTCGTTTACTTACTCAGCAAACACATGGCCTAATTGCCAATGAACAAAATTTGTATTATGCATATGTTAGAAACTTCCAAAAAAAGAAAAAGGAAATAAAGGTTTATATCAAATATGAATTATTTCATCTTTTTCTTTTTTCAATGTTTGTTAGATCCGATTGTGAGTATCGACCTAATGTTGTAAAGTAAAAATATATATTTAAAGAATATTTGAATATGCTAATATTATGATATTTTAATATAAATATAATAAAATAATTTATTTGAACTCATTATTAATATTTTGATATATGAAATATAAAGTTAAAATTTTTAAGCAATTATATAAATTATTTATAAAATTAGTTTGAATATATAAATTATATTTTAGATATTAAAAATAACCATTATAAATTCAAAAATATAGTGTTATATATTTGAATTAAATTTCAATAGAAATAATTGTATACACAATATAAATATGATGTAAAATACATTGGATGATAAATAAGGGTTAAAAATGTTATCTGACTCCAAAAATATATTTTTTTTAAATGCGAAAGTTACAAATGTTAGTTTTTGAGTTTGGATTCAAAAACACTTTTCACTTCAAAAATTGTCTATTTAGCATTAATTATGACTCCAAAAGCGTTTATGACACGCAATAGAGAACAAAGTCTTCACGTATTTAAAATTTGAACCTCCAACTAAACTTGTTCATGGACTTGGCCATAGCTCGATTTAAAAACTTTTCACAAGAATTGTTCCTAATAGAAAATTTGTTTATGAAAATAGTTTTTACGGCACAGTGAAACTTTAAAGTTTTTCATAAATCAAATCTTTGGTTATGATATCTGTAAGACCCAAATTTTGCCCGGGCCCAGACCATAAAACCCAAACAAACCAATAATAAAATAGTCCGAGCCCATTACAATTAAATTAGCCCAACTAATAACAGCCCAATAGCCCACAAGACTTAAAAAAATTTTCAGCCAACTAAAACCCTAATTCCCCTAACCCTAGGTGCGCCGCACCTAGGTCTTCTGCCCCTAGTCGTCGCACGCCTCCTCGCGTGCCCATTGCCGCCATCGTTCGCCAATCAGCCACTTCCATGCGTCTGGCACTTCTCTGCCATCACCTGCAAAAAGAACAACCCACAAGAGGCCAAGCAGAAGAAACGACTAGAAATAAAATAAAAAAGGCTGTAACGTGGCTATAAAGAGCCGAAACTTAATCTTTGTATTTTTTACGCATATCAGAAAATCGAGAAATATAACAGAAATTTACAAGGTCGATTATTCTACCGTGTGCTCTTTGTTTTTTATTATTATTCTCTTTTACTTTTATTTTTTTTAAATCCTTTTTTAAATAAAAAAACAGAGAAATAAAAGATGAGGTTGTGGGAGGTGTACCTGAGGGAGGTGCTTCTCCGTGGGGACGCCTGAGGTAGCCACCTCCGATGAAAAGTGGCCGGAAGTCGAGGGGTCTTCGACTAGTTTTGGCATTTTCGCCTGATTTTTGATTGATTCGGCTTCAAAATGGGTTTTGGGGCACTGTTGCAATCAAAAGTGGGTCTTTTGAATCCCATTTGCCAGACACAGTGATCATCGCCATCGCCG
Organism: Gossypium raimondii; assembly: GCF_025698545.1. NCBI lineage: Eukaryota > Viridiplantae > Streptophyta > Magnoliopsida > Malvales > Malvaceae > Gossypium > Gossypium raimondii. Next base: position 38,245,813 of record NC_068568.1, on the reverse strand, counting down.
GCCACCCATTATGATGACAGTGGCCTTTGTGGCCGGAGGAGAAAGAAAGGGGGAGAGTGTTGAGAGGGTATTCTGATTTTTTTTTAAAAAGAGTGGAGGAGAATGAAATTTTTCTAAAAAAATTGGAGTTTTATACACCCCCTAAACGGCGTCGTTTAGGGCTTGACACCATAGCCCTAAAACAACGTCGTTTCACCCTAGAACCAGAATCCGACCCGATGGCCCGACCCACGAGGCTAGGATCCGCGTGTTTTCTAGCGCATGGGCTATTTGCGCATGGGGTCCTTCCTCTTTTTGCGCTAAGATGCAATCAGTCCCGTTTGTTTCTCTCATTTTGGCCCGATTATTTAATTCGGGTTTCATTTTAGTCAGTGTCAGAACGCAGCATTTTGGGGATGGGGATTATTGCCCAGTTAGTCCCTATCTCTTTATGCAAGATTTAGTTCAGTCCCGATTGTCCTTTTATTTAAAATCATCATTTAATTTTGTTTTTAATTTCAGTCTAGTCTCGGGTCCATTTAATTTATTTGTTTATTATTATTATTTAAAAAATGAAACTCTTTTATTGTTATGTGTTTTAAATTTTATTTATTTATTTATTATTTATTGTAAAATATTATATATATATATGTATATATCTTTTAAATTTTCATACGCATGTATATATTCTTTGAAACGGTTTGTACTTATTTTTCTATATAATATTATTTACTTTAAAATGTTTTTATTTATTTATTCTAAGTTTTCTTGTATATTTTTATTCAAAACTTTTATTATGTATTGTTCTTATTAATCATTCATGTTAAATTATTATTTACTTTAGATTGTTATATATATTATCTTGTTTTATTTTCCTTTGGTTATTAATGTTGGTATTAAATTAGATATATTGTGTGTTCCTTGCCATTGTGTGTACTATAACTAGCTTGTTCGTAGTTTCATATTATTTTCATTTATCGATGCAACATTTTATTCATAAACTATTATTTTATGCTCTATATTACCATTCCATCAATGTAACCCTTCATTCGCACATTATTTTTAAATGTTACATTTTTTACCCAAATTCGTAAAAAGAAAATTTCGAAAATAAGGCAATATTTTGCGTTTGAAAATTCGAGAAAACATGCCCTAACGTGCTGGGTTTCGATTTCTTGTTTAACCTAAGCAAAATATCCTTGTAAATTATGACTTTTGAATAAGCAAAATTTCGTGTTTAGATTCGAGAAGGTCGTACCCTAACTTACTGGGTTTCGATTTTCGCGATAAATCTAAATACGCGAATCTTTTCAAACTTGAGTTTTTAAACGATCTCGGGAATTAATAAAGGATCGTGTCCTAACTTACTGGGCATAATCCTTTTTTAAAATCCGAGATAGCTGAATATCTTTTAAATAAATAAGTTTTAGCATACGTTCATGTATCGGGAATTCAAGACATTGTGTCCTAACTTACTGGATATAATTCTTTTTCTCGATTAACGTGAAGTATGCCCTCCTCTCGAAAATCTTCAACATTTGACGAATGATCGTATTTTTAATTTCTTTTCGAGATTTTAAATTTTCGACACCAAGACATTAAGTAATCGACTAGGTACCAATTTTGGGCGTATCGAGGATGCTAACCCTTCCTCGTGCGTAATCGACTCCCGAACCTGTTTCTTTGAATTTCGCAGACCAAAAGCATTGTTTTAATAAATTAAATCGTTTATTAAAAACAACCACTTTTCGAGGTGACCCAATCACACCTCAGCAAAAAAGATTGGTGGCGACTCCCATTCTCGTTTTCATTTTTAAAATCCAAGTCGACCCCGTTTCACAAAAAAAATGGTGTCAACAGCTTGGCGACTCCGCTGGGGACGTAAAATAAGAGAGTCAAGCCACTTGTTGATTAATTTATGTCTTTTTGTCGAAAATTGAAAATTTGGTTTAAATGTACGATCCTTTCGTTGCATTTTATCCGTCGTTTTTGTTGTATTTAATATGTTTAATTTTTTTGGTTCAAGCCTTTGATATTGCTGCACATTGCATTGCATGACCGTAGGTCACACCCTTTTAAGTGGGAGTGAGAAACTAGTCCTTCGTGAGGTTTTCACCTCCGTGCAGGATAGTGGATCGCTTTCGGGATACATCCGTACTTATGTCTTCGTGAGATTTTCATCTTCGTGCAGCCATAGGGAAATGTATTCCCCTGAATCGAACTCGGTCCGCATGAGCCTATGATGGGTGAGGATCGAGGAATCTGTTGGTTCGGGTACCTTTACTTTAGAACTGAACCTCATGTAACAAGCCCTAAGAGCTTACCCTAGGTAGAACCACTTCAAACCCCTAGTGGTCACCCGAATAGGTGTTCTATTTATTCTTGCTTGCTTTTGCTTTGTACTAACCTGTTTTCTTTTGTTTTGGTTATGATTGCATTGCATTTTCATCATAAAAAAGAGGTGTTGATTCACGTTCAGTTACTAAATAGAGAGCTTTTCATAAGAAAATGGGTTTCTTGATAAAATGGATGACAATACGGTTGTCCGAATATGGTCCAAGAAAACGTGATACGAGAAGGATGATAGTCTGATGAATGAGTACACGACTTTACCTCGTTGCCCGAAGACTCAAACTGTTGAAGACTATTCGAGGGCCGCTAGTGCCAACTTTCTTAAAGAAGCCAATAAGAGCATCACGAGGATGAGTGAACAATGGGTCGCCGCTCGGATTAAGTAAAAAGGAGATCGAGAAGGTGCCCCTTTGAAGAGTTTTTAAGATTCAATCCTAACATATGGATTTGAGGAAAACGATTGATGCCTTTACTTCGAGTGTCTGGACAAGATCGTATATGTAAATACCCATTTTATGTAAAGAGATTTGTTTTCTAGTAAAGTTGTTCTAAATAGAATTGAATCAAGAATCTACGTCTCTTTTTGCATTCATGCATCTGCATTACATTTCATTGCATGCATCTTTTCATTCATTAACATTACATTTCATTACATATAAAAAATTTCCTAAAATCCAAAAAGTGCATTGAGTTCAGAACTCTAGTACAGAGCCAGATGGATGATAAAGAAATGGAATTCTTTGAATATATCGATGGATTGGAAAGAAAAGATGTTTGTACCTTTGAAGAAGGAACTAAGAAAAAAACTATCAGGAGTTTGTTTCTACATCCCTAGAGGCGTTCTGGACAACGGGACTGTAGAGGAGATTCTTGTGTTTTCAGGACCAGTTCAGAGTAATATTCAGAACACTCTTATTGCTCTAAGTCTGGAAGCAATAGAAAATCCTTTTGTGAAAAAGGCACATGTCCACTATTCGTTATTTCAATGAAATGCATCTTTGTGTCTTGTTTTGGCAAACATTCTTTTGTTCCTTCCATTTCATTCATACTCATACCACACAAATAATTCCATTTTGATTCATTAGTTCTTTGAGTCTTCTTTCGTTCCCTAGAACAGGTCTCTAGATATCAATGATATGAGCGACACTACTATTGACTCAGAACTTTCTTTTGAGCAAGATATGTGTCTAGAGGAACCTTAAAACTTCGAAGATGATCGAGACTGTAGCTTATCTCCTAATTTGTTAAGGATGGTAGAGCAAGTCGAAAAACAGATCCTACCTTACAAAAAAATTAGTTGGAAATTGTGAGCCTAGGAGAAGAGAAAAATGTGAAAATCAGAGCCGGTATCACCGCAGAGACAAAGCGGGATGTCATTGAGTTACTCTGAGAATTCAAAGATGTTTTCTCATGATCAAGATATGCCTGAGCTACCAAGACGTGTGGATGCTGTTGAGGCTAAGAAAGTATTAAAAAATGTCCATAAGGGTGTCTAAGGAACACGTGCATTGATTTTGCAATGGCCAAGTAAATCATGAGATTTAGGTACCGCTGGTCCACCATGGAAGGGGATTGCATCAGTTATACCAAGAAATGCCACAAGGGCCAAATTTACGGAGACAAGATTTATGTGCTTCCTTTATCTCTTCATGTTATGACTTTTCCATTGTCTTTCTCTATGAGGGGCATGGATGTCATTGGGCCGACCTCGCCAAAAGCTTCTGGCGGTTATCGATTCATCTTTGTGGTCATCGATTACTTCATAAAGTGGGTAGAGGTTGCTTCATATGCCAATATCACAAAGATGACAATCAACAATTTTCTTGAAGAATCATATGTCAATATGGAATGCCAAAAAGGATCATATTAGACAATGCATTGAATTTGAACAACCGCACGACATCAGAAGTTTGCAGTCTGTTCAAGATTAACACCATGTCGCCCTAAAATGAACGGTTCAGTGGAGACAAAAAAAACCAAAAACACAAAAAAAGAACAAAAGAGACAAAAAAAACAAAACAAAAAACCTCTACAAGGGCAACTCATTTCTCATTGGCATATGGAATAGGGACAAGAAGTTGATATTCCTTCCCTTCGAGTCTTGTCAGAGCTGAAGTTGGATAAAGAAGAATGGATCCAAGCCCGATATGATAAGTTAAAATTGATTGAAGAGAAAAGGTTGAAAGCTATTTGTCATGGTCAAGTGTACCAAAAGCGAATGATGCGAGCTCACCAAAAGGGTTCGCCCCAGAGAATTCCATGAGGGGGACCTGATATCGAAGAAGATCCATTCCATACAAAAGGACTTCAGAAGAAAGTCGATGTCAAACTAGGAAGGACCTTATGCGGAAGGCCTTATCTGAAAAAGCGTCGATATTGACCAAGAGGGATGGCAAGAACCTGCCTAATCTTGAGAATTCTAATTCAAGCGATAAATACTTCACTTGAAAAAAAAATGAAAGAAAAAGAAAAGAAAAAAAGAACGAAAAAGGAGAGGCCAAGGTGAAAACTCGCAAAGGGCGCCTTGAGACCAAAAGGGTTTTGAATTGAAAACCAAGGAATGGGCAATTAAAATTTTTGGATCGAAGTTGGGGCATGTGGTAGTCTTGTCCTCTCTGAATTAATAAGAAGGAGAGATGCTACATCTTGGGGCATCAACAAAGTCTTCTAGAACTTCTAGACACATATCAAGTTCAAAAGGGTCCTCAAGAAGTTTGGGGCAGAGAAGCTCATGCTACGATATCTGGGGCACCTATTTCCATTTTATTCATTTTTTGTATTTTTGACAAAATACACCATCTTGATTAACTTATTCTCATTTTGTATTCTAGCAAAATTTGCTATCTTGATTAATTTGTTCATTTAGAGCTTTGCTCTCAACAAATTTCCATCTTATCCATTGTGATAATCTTTTTCATCTTATACATCTCGTATCTCAGTAAAATTTGCTATCTTGATTGATTTGTTTGTTTAGAGCTTTGCTCTCAACAAAATTTCAATTTTTCCATTTTGATAATCTTTTTCAAGCATTTTTCATTAAAATAACGATTAATGGACTGACAATACTCATGCAGAAGGAGTTCTGCATATTACTCTGAAAGTTTCTAAATAATACGAGGACCTGAAACAGGACTACTGTTTAGAACTGACCAAACCTGAGTGTTGAAAACATTTGATAAAGGATAGTCTAAATTGAAACTATTTCTTTGAATCTTCTATCAAAGATACTTGCTGAACGGGAAAACATCAGTGATAGAACCTTGATGAACAACGAGGAACGACAACCCAAACATTAAAAATGGATCATTCTCATGACATTCTACATTCATGCAAATATTATTCATACACATCTAGTTAGGAGTATTTGATTTATTCTGATCATGTCATCCTAAACACTAGGCATAAATAGCTCCACAAAATGGATTTTACAGGTCATGTTCCCCAGAGAACAGATCAAAGAAATAGATCCTATACCCCTGAAGTTGCAGTGGATGGATTGAAGTCATTAAAGCTGATCTTGTCTTCATGTATTGGCGTGAAATAGATCGAAGATAGTAGGTCCTGTCTTCCTATATTGGTAGGAAGTGGATCAAAGATGCAGATCTTGTTTTCCTATATTGGTAAAAAGTGGATCAAAGATGCAGATCTTGTTTTCCTATATTGGTAGGAAGTGGATCGAAGATGCAGATCTTGTCTTCCCATACTGGTGGCAAAGTGGATCGAAGAAAACAGATCTTATCTCTCTAAAGTTGCAGTAGCGAAGATCTTATCAAACCGTATCTCTCTGGCAATGCAGTGGGGCAGATTAAAGCTACGACGGCAAATCTTGCTTCCCCGACATTGCAATTTAAAAGATTGAAGCCACAACGACGAATCTTACTTCCCAGGCGATGTAGTGGGGCAGATTAAAGCTACGATGGCAAATCTTGCTACCCCGACATTGCAATTAAAAAGATTGAAGCCGCAACAGTGAATCTTACATTGAAGCCGCAACAGTGAATCTTACTTCCTTGGTGGTGCAGTAGATCAGATTGAAGCTACGACGGTGAATCTTGCTTCGCCGACATTTCAATTAAAAAGATTGAAGCCGCAACGGTGAATCTTACTTTCCTAGTGGTGCAGTGGAACTGATTGAAGCTACAATGGTGAATCGTGTTCCCCAACATTATAATTAAAAGGATTAAAACCACCAAACTTATCTCCCTAAGCAGTAGTGGAGCAGATCGAAGATGGCGGATTTTACCTCTCTAAGATTACAGTGGAGTACATTGAAGCCAGTAGTTCTATCTCCCTGGGCAGCAGTGGAATAGATTGAAGATTACAGATCTTATCTCCCTAAGCAGTAGTGGAGCAGATCGAAGATGACGAATTTTACCTCCCTAAGATTACAGTGGAGTATATTGAAGCCAGTAGTTCTATCTCCCTAGGCAGCAGTGGAATAGATTGAAGATTACAGATCTTATCTCCCTAGGCAGTAGTGGAGTAGATCGAAAATGGTAGATTTTACCTCACTGAGATTACAGTGGAGTACATAAAAGCCAGTAGCCTCATCTCCCTGAGCAGCAGTGGAGTAGGTCGAAGATGGCAGATTTTACCTCCCTGAGATTGCAGTGGAGTACATTGAAGCCAGTAGTTCTATCTCCCTGGGCAGCAGTGGAATAGATTGAAAACCACAGATCTTATTTCCCTAAGCAGTAGTGGAGCAGATCGAAGATAACGGATTTTACCTCCCTGAGATTACAGTGGAGTACATTGAAGCCAGCAGTTCTATCTCCCTGGGCAGTAGTGGAATAGATTGAAGATTACAGATCTTATCTCCCTAAGCAGTAGTGAAGTAGATCGAAGATGGCGGATTTTACCTCCCTGAGATTACAGTGGAGTACATTGAAGCCAGTAGTTCTATCTTCCTGAGAAACAGTGGAATAGATTGAAAACCACAGATCTTATCTCCCTAAACAGTAGTGAAGCAGATCGAAGATGGCATATTTTACCTCCCTGAGATTACAGTGGAGTACATTGAAGCTAGTAGTTCTATCTTCCTGGGCAGTAGTGGAATAGATTGAAGATTACAGATCTTATCTCCCTAGGCAGTAATGGAGCAGATCGAAGATGTCAGATTTTACCTCCCTGAGATTACAGTGGAGTACATTGAAGCCAGTAGCCTCATCTCCCTGAGCAGCAGTGGAGTAGGTCGAAGATGACAGATTTTACCTCCCTGAGGTTACAGTGGAGTACATTGAAGCCAGTAGTTCTATCTCCCTGGGCAGCAGTAGAATAGATTGAAGATTACAGATCTTATCTCCCTAGGCAGTAGTGGAGCAGATCGCATCAAGTCTTATCTCCCTAAGCAGTAGTGGAGTAGACGGAAAAAAACCAATCCTATCTCCCTGAAGTTGCAGTGGAGCGGATTAAAACCACAAATCTCATCCCCATGGAGTTGTAGCAGAGTAGATCAAAGTCGTATCTCTCTAAAGATATCATGAAGTGGATCAAAGCAATAAGACGCAGTGGACTAGAGTGAGGCTACTTGAAGAAGAAAGGCACCAAGGAGTCAAGACTCGGCGAGACCGGGCAAAATTGGTCTTTCTTAGTCTTTGCTCTATTCTCGTTACACGACAACGACCAAAGAGGGGCAGCTGTAAGACCCAAATTTTGCCCGGGCCTAGACCATAAAACCCAAACAAACCAATAATAAAATAGTCCCAGCCCATTACAATTAAATTAGCCCAACTAATAACAGCCAATAGCCCACAAGACTTAAAAAAAATTTCAGCCAACTAAAACCCTAATTCCCTTAACCCTAGGTGCGCAGCGCCTAGGTCTTCTTCCCCTAGCCGTCGCACGCCTCCTCGCGTGCCCATTGCCGCCATCGTTCGCCAATCAGCCACCTCCATGCTTCTGACACTTCTCTGCCAACACCTGCAAAAAGAACAACGCACAAGAGGCCAAGCAGAAGAAACGACTAGAAATAAAATAAAAAAGGCTGTAACGTCCCTATAAAGAGCCGAAACTTAATCTTTTTATTTTTTACGCATATCAGAAAATCGAGAAACATAACAGAAATTTACAAGGTCGATTATTCTACCGTGTGCTCTTTGTTTTTTATTATTATTCTCTTTTACTTTTATTTTTTTTAAAAAATCCTTTTTTAAATAAAAAAACAGAGAAATAAAAGATGAGGTTGTGGGAGGTGTACCTGAGGGAGGTGCTTCTCCGTGGGGACGCTTGAGGTAGCCACCTCCAATGAAAGGTGGCCGGAAGTCGAGGGGTCTTCGACTAGTTTGGGCATTTTCACCTGATTTTTGATTGATTCAGCTTCAAAATGGGTTTTGGGGGACTGTTGCAATCAAAAGTGGGTCTTTTAGGAATCCGGCTGCCGTACACGGTTGTCACTACCGTCACCAGCCAGCGGCCATTGCGGACGGACGGTGGCCTTTGTGGCTGGAGGAGAAAGAAAGGGGGAGAGTGTTGAGAGGGTATTCTGATTTTTTTTAAAAAAAGAGTGGAGGAGAATGAAATTTTTCTAAAAAAATTGGAGTTTTATACACCCCTTAAACGGCGTCGTTTAGGGCTTGACACCATAGCCCTAAAACAACTTCGTTTCACCCTAGACCCAGAATCCGACCCGATGACCCGACCCACGAGGCTAGGATCCGCGTGTTTTCTAGTGCATGGGCTATTTGCGCGTGGGGTCCTTCCTCTTTTGCGCTGAGATGCAATCAGTCCCTTTTGTTTCTCTCATTTTGGCCCGATTATTTAATTCGGGTTTCATTTTAGTCTGTGTCAGAACGCAGCATTTTAGGGATGGGGATTATTGCCCAGTTAGTCCCTAAGGGATGGGGATTATTGCCCAGTTAGTCCCTATCTCTCTGCGCGCATTTAGTTCAGGTCCCAATTATCCTTTTTATTTAAAATCTGTCATTTAATTTTGTTTTTAATTTCAGTCTAGTCCCGGGACCATTTAATTTATTTGTTTATTATTATTATTATTATTTAAAAAAACAGAAACTCTTTTATTATTATGTGTTTTAAATTTTTATTTATTTATTATTTATTGTAAACTATTATATATATGTATATATCTTTTAAATTTTCATACGCATGTATATATTCTTTGAAACGGTTTGTACTTATTTTTCTATATAATATTATTTACTTTAAAATGTTTTTTATTTATTTATTCTAAGTTTTCTTGTATATTTTTATTCAAAACTTTTATTATGTATTGTTCTTATTAATCATTCATGTTAAATTATTATTTACTTTAGATTGTTATATATATTATCTTGTTTTATTTTCCTTTGGTTATTAATGTTGGTAATAAATTAGATATATTGTGTGTTCCTCGCCATTGTGTGTACTATAACTAGCTTGTTCGTTGTTCCATATTATTTTCATTTATCGATGCAACATTTTATTCATAAACTGTTATTTTATGCTCTATATTACCATTCCATCAATGTAACCCTTCATTCGCACATTATTTTTAAATGTTACATTTTTTACCCAAATTCGTAAAAAGAAAATTTTGAAAATAGGGAAATATTTTACGTTTGGAAATTCGAGAAAACGTGCCCTAACGTGCTGGGTTTCGATTTCTTGTTTAACCTAAATAGCAAAATATCCTTGTAAATTATGACTTTTGAATAAGCAAAATTTCGTGTTTAGATTCGAGAAGGTCGTACCCTAACTTACTGGGTTTCGATTTTCGCGATAAATCTAAATACGCGAATCTTTTCAAACTTGAGTTTTTAAACGATCTCGGGAATTAATAAAGGATCGTGTCCTAACTTACTGGGCATAATCCTTTTTTAAAATCTGAGATAGTTAAATATCTTTTAAATAAATAAGTTTTAGCATTCGTTCGTGTATCGGGAATTCAAGACATTGTGTCCTAACTTATTGGATATAATTCTTTTTCTTGATTAACGTGAAGTATGCCCTCCTCTCGAAAATCTTCAACATTTGACGAATGATTGTATTTTTAATTTCTTTTCGAGTTTTTAAATTTTCGACACCAAGACATTAAGTAATCGACTAGGTACCAATTTTGGGCGTATCGTGGGTGCTAACCCTTCCTCGTGCGTAATCGACTCCCGAACCTGTTTCTTTGAATTTCGCAGACCAAAAGCATTGTTTTAATAAATTAAATCGTTTATTAAAAACAACCACTTTTCGAGGTGACCCAATCACACCTCAGCAAAAAAGATTGGTGGCGACTCCCATTTTCGTTTTCATTTTTAAAATCCAAGTCGACCCCGTTTCACAAAAAAATGTTGTCAACAATATCTATAGTAATAAATCTCACAAAATTTAAGTACTTGTGTTTTTGCATTAGAGAGTCCTATCGAAATCAAGATCTAGCAGCTAACCTCTTCTGTCTTTCGATCGAATGATTTCCTCTACCATACTCAAACTCTCAAATGTTAAAAGAGTGGACTCTTGCCAAGAATCGAACACAAAATGAAAACTGTAACTTTCCAGTGAGGGAAAGTTAACATTATTTTAATGTTTCAAAATTGAATTTATCTATTTTCTATGATTTCTTAAAAAAGTTTTAAAGTTTTATTTCTTATATAAATAAATGATTTCTATCACAAAAGTGCTTCGATAATATCTCCCATTCATACCATATGTTGGGGGAGTGAGGGGTGTTGCACCAAGTTGTGCACACCTTGTGCATTGGGGCATGATGCCCCACACACTGTGATGCTATCTTGAGCATAGCCTACCCACCGTAGCGTGCTGCCTCACATAATACCCTACGCATCGTGTTGCCTTAAGCTGTGATGCTTGCGCTACGGTGTGTTGGCTCTAGGCCACAGCGCCTCGTACTCCTCTTTCGATTACTTATCCAGTTTTTGCCCGATTTGATTCGAGGTCTCTGTTTCTTACTTGGTTACAAGAATCCTAGTTTTTTTTAGCTCACAAGATTTTCTATTTGTAGAAAAATAAAAAAACCTACGTGGATATGATAATCCACAATCTAATTACATATCCAAAAAAAAAAATCTAAACACAACCATTCTAATTCTAGAAATCAGAACTTTAACAAAATTACGTAATAACAAATTATATATATAAAAACATTCCTTCACACACACACAAAACATGCATAAGATTAAAAATGTCGCTTTCCATCAATTTAATCAAGTAATAGAAAGAGGAAAATTCTGATGATCAATTTATACTAATAAACATAGTACGGCCTAGCTTTGATACTAATTGTTGAAAAAAAATCATTTATGAAAACATGTTTTATGGCACAAAAAAGCTTTAAAATTATTCATAAAACCATATCTTTGGTTGTGATATCAATAATAATAGATCTTACCAAAATTGGTTCATGTATTTTCAAGTTAGAGAGTCCTATTGAAATATGGGATCTAGTTAGTGGCTAAAGCCTTTTAGCTTTTGGTTGAATGATATTCTATGCTATTCTCGAATTTTCGGAGGCTAAGGGAGTGAGCTCTTGCCAAGAACCAAACGCAAAGTGAAAATCGTACATTTGAAGTGGGGAAAGTTAACTTTCTCTATAGTAACCAAAATTGAAAATTTGTAGCTACAAATTTGAATTATAATTGCCAAGGAAGTTGCAATTATAATATCATAAATTTGTATCTCGAGTACTCAAAAAAAATTTGAATTTCTTTTAACCTAAATAAATTTTCACTAAATTTTGACAAAGTATCCTTATCTCAATACTGTGTATTTTCAGCTAACTCATAGTCCCTATATATAGGAAAAATCACAAGAGTTTTATTAAAATAGGAAGAGATAAAATATAATAATTTAATAGAAAACCCAAAGTTCCACTAGGACTTTAGTGTGATGGACAACACACCCTAGTATTCTCTAGTGTGCCACCTACCTTTTATACATGTGGGCTTGTTGGGTCTTTCATGTATTGGGTACAATTATATTTGCATACCAATTTTAATTTAAATTAAGACAAGTTTATATAATTATTCAACCCAATAACTAGTTTTTTATTCCCAAAATATTATTTATTTAAAACTTATTAATATATTTAATTAAATTATTTTCTCAATCCAATTCTAATTCCGTCAAAGTTATGATAACTTTACCGTATTAGAATATATGAGTAAATAATTTAATCATCCTATTCAATAAAAGCTGTAATGGCTAATTAATTTAATTTTCTTGTGGACTTTACTATTTAGTTACATCATCCAAATCAACTAAATTAATTTCTAAGTTACCTCTTGTTCCTTCGTGAAAATGTATTTATTATGGATAGTAATTCTTGCAGTCTATTTCTCATTCATCATTTTCATTCATTTATCATAACAATTCTAATTTGCAATCCATACAGAGTTCTGTTAAGCTAGTGGAGGGATTGATCAGACCTATATAATTAGAGCTTAAATAATTTGTAATTAAGTTTTTGTTGGAAAAAAGAGTTCGGAAAACGCAACCGAAAATAAATTTAAGGAAAAATCAAAGTTTAAATTTTTTTCCAAAATAAGATCTTGGTTGTGATATCTAAAGTAATAAACATTTAATCATAATTATAACACTTTTCGATTCATCTAGGATGAGCGCTTCAACCAAGTAGTCTTCTCTACTATCCTCAAGCCCTCAAGCTCACGTCTACCAAGTTTAGGCTCGCTTTGAATCAGAAAATTTTTTACAAAACTTACCAGTAGGGTAATTTTGTAATTTCTCTAAACTTTTGAGTCAAGTTGTAAATCAGAAAAATATCTTTAAAAATTTTCTAGAATAATCTCTTCAGAGAATTTTCTCTCTACAACTTTTTTTTGAATTCAAGTGTGTGTAAATAATGACCTAAGGCTTTTTTTATATAGGGAAAGTTTAGAGAGTTCAACTATGATTAAACTTAATCACTTTAATATTAAATTAACAAAATACTATTAAAATAAGTATTAAATTAAATTTAATATTAAACTATTAAAATAATATTATTTTTGGAATAATTAATCTAAAATCAAATTCTCTGGTAGAGTCCCAGTAAGAGTGTAACTCTTCCACTGCTCAACCACCGATGACCAACCATCGTCGGCAATTGGGACGCTGCCGTCACAACCACCGGCACCGCTGTGTTCGGTGATACAGGTGCGACACCCTTACGGCACCCCAAACTGGTTCAACTGTTGGCGATTCGGTTCGGGTCAATAATCACCCGATCGGTCTGGTTTAGCCACCGTTTGGACCGTAAGCCCAGTTTCACATACGGGGCCCGGTTCGAATAGTTTTTGGGTCCTAGTCTTGGTTTTTGGCTCTCAGGCCTAATTTACAATATTAGGTCCAATTTTTAAGTTCAATTATTCATTGGGTCAATTGTCTGACTTGAAAATTAACTTCCAAAAATATCATATTAATTTTAATTGATTTGATTAATTTAATTTCACATGATCAAAATTAATTTTTTCCAAAAATCACTTAGATTTTCCAAATTAATTTTTCAAAAAATTTATTTAATCAAGTTCTCTAGTTGAACAATTCTCACGGCCACCTAATTTAGTTCCACATCGAATAAATCGACTCAATTCAATTATTTTTAAAGTCGTAGGATTTTTTTCTAATTCAAATGCAGTTTGGTCGAGCTTTTATTGAGCTAGCGAAGGGACCAATCGGACATATACAATTAGGTTCTAGTGATTGTAATTATGTCCAAAAACATCGTTTCGATAATTAGCAATTACTCAATCATGGAGTCAGTCCACAAGAAGTACCATGATTGAAAATTCCTTATTGTATACTCTTTACGAAAGCAATTCATCCAACTACTTTGTCCAATGAATTCATCATTTATGTGTTACCCTCATATGATATCTTTGGTTCCTTTGAGTTAAATTTGTTCACTCAATATAATCCTATTTTATCTCATTGTCAGCATTGTGTCTTTTTAATGATTAATATGATCACTGTCAACAAATGACTATGACAAATTGCTCATTCGAAAACAAGCAACTCGTGGCCACGTTCCATATTTATCAATCCACATAATGCCAACTAGAGGATATCATGAACTCTTTAATTGAACTAAGAATTCTACTGTTGCTAGTAAAGCCATGTCATACACAAGTCATGTACCCAACATACCGGCTATGGGCTCGATCATCTTTAAAGCAGAAGCCTCCACTCATATTAAAGCACATGAGTTGTATATGCATGGTCAGTGACTAACTCATAATTTAGGTAAATCATACCATGAACGTCACAAGTGAATTAATTCACAAATGGATTTAGAATTAATTCATCTTGTGTCCATCCCAAAGTATCATTCTACCAATGAACACTACACTAAAACAGGCTTTTAGCGGCACTTTTACCGGCGCTTGGACAAAAAACGCCAGTAAAAATCGAGCATTAGCGGGGCGCTTTATGGAAATCGCCACTAAAGATCGAGCATTAGCGGCATTTTTTGAAAAACGCCGCAAAAAATGAGCATTAGCGGCATTTTTTGGAAAAACGCCGAAAAAAACTAAAGCCGAACGATGTCGTTTTCTTACCTTTCGGGGCTTTAGCAGCATTTTCAAAAAAGCGCCGCTAATGCTCGGGGCTTTAGCGGCGTTTTTGAGAATGTGCCGCTAATGCTCTGGGATTTAGCGGCGTTTTTGGAAAAGCGTAGCTAATGCTCTGTGTTTTAGCGGCGTTTTTTAAAAAGCGCCTCTAATGCTCGGGGTTTTAGCGGCGTTTTTGGAAAAGCGCCGCTAATGCTCTGTGTTTTAGCGGCGTTTTTTAAAAAGAGCAGCTAATGCTCGGTGTTTTAGTGGCATCTTTTAAAAAGCGCTGCTAATGCTGGAGGCTTTAGCGGCATTTTTGGAAAAGCGCCGCTAATGCTGGGTCTTTAGCGGCGTTTTTGAAAAAGCGTCGCTAAAAACATTTTATCTTAATTGGTTTATTTATATTAATTAAATAAAATTCAATTTATTTCTAATTGAATATTTAAAATCTTTAGAAAAAATAATGACACGTAGAAATAATTTGAAATAAAACACATGGAAAAATTAAAATACTATTATTTAAAATAATTTTAAAGTTTTTTGGGTACATGATTACTGATTGTTTTTTAATTTATATATTAAAAAATTTCTTATATAATCGTAAAAGAGATAGTATTAATTTTAAAATATTGAATTAATTATCACTATAGTTTAGGGATTTTGGTTGAGGGTATATGATTTATTTAAGATTTAAGGCCGGTTTAGGAGTTACAATTTTAAGGTTTAGGGAGTATGGGTTTAAGGATTATAGATTAGGGATTATGGTTCAAGGGTTGGGATTTAAGGTTTAGGGGTAAGGGTTTAGGGGTTAGACGTTAGGGTTAAGAGTTAGGGATTTAGGGTTTAAGGATTCAAGGGTTGGGTTAAGGTTTTGGGTTTAGATTAATTATTTTTTTAATTTATATTTTAAATATGTTCTTATATAATTGTAAAAGAGATAATAATAAATTTGTTTAGGGTTTTTAGTTTAGGGTATATGATTAATTTAATATTTAAGACCGGTTTAGGAGTATGGATTTAGGGATTATGGTTTAAGGGTTGGGATTTAAGGTTTAGGGGTTATGAGTTATGGGTTTAGGGGTTAAACGTTAGGGGTTAAGAGTTAGGGATTTAGGATTTAGGGATTCAGGGGTCGAGTTAGGGTTTTGGGTTTAGATTAATTATTTTTTTAATTTATATTTTAAATATGTTCTTATATAATTGTAAAAGAGATAATAATAAAGTAAATATATTGAAATTATGAGTGCAGTTTAAATTATTTTAAATATGAGTATACTTTATATGTATTGAATGGTTAATTTAGGGTTTAAGGTTAAGGTTTACTTGAGATTTGTTAAATGATAAAATTTTATACATGTATACAATTAATTAATGCTTTTATATTTAAAAAATTTTAATCTAAATCATTTGATATATTTAAATATTAGTTTAAATAGAACTAATAAATAAGTTAAAAAAGGTAATAGATTGATATGGATACTTAGGTATAATTATTTATTTTGGAAAGGACCAAATTATAAGAAATAAAATAAAATACAAAAATAAAAGGCATTAGCGGCGCTTTTTAAAAAACGCCGCTATAGATCGAGCATTAGCGGCGCTTCTTAAAAAAAACGCCACTATAAATTGAGCTTTAGCGGCGCTATTTTAAAAATGCCGCAAAAAATAAACAAAACGCGGTCATTGAGTTTTAGAGAAAAAACGCCGCTATAGAATTAAGCATTAGCTGCGCTTTTTAAAAAACGCCGCAAAAAATCATTTTATTTTTTTTGCCACAAAAAAATTTGAAGTGCGCCCACTTATCATCCTAAACCCTAACCCCGCCAGTATTTCTCCTTCGACTCTACCCTTTTATCAAAACAGAGCACCACTTTTTACCCTTTCTTCTTATAACTCAAAACACCAAACCCCCCTTTGCAACTGCTCACTTTCGCCAGGTACCTCTTCCTTTACCTTCTCTATCCTTAGATCTCGATTTCCCCTTTTCTATTTCGAATTTGTATTTTGTTTTATTTGATGGCATTGAATCACTAATTCGTTTCCAAGCTTCGGTTCTGTTTGGTTACTGAGAAAAAAACTTGAGATTTGAAGCGCGTTTTTTTTCCCTTTTGGTAGAGAAAAAATGGACCAGTACCAGAAAGTGGAGAAGTCGAAGGCTGAGACGCCAAGAAACGAGAAAAAGCTGAGGATTATAGTTCAGGGGAGAATGAGGAATTACATTTCTTAATTTGGAATTGTGATTTTTTTTCACTGTTTTCATATGCTAAATCAGAACTCAGAGTAATATGAGTATTATTGTGCTTTTATTTTTGTTTTTCTTTCTTCGTTGACTGGAGACTGAGAGCGAAGACTACAACAGTAGCTGAGTTTTGCTTTTTTAATTTTTTTGTGTGATTATTGTAATTATTATTTTTAATTTTTTTTCCGGTCGCAGCTCTCTTTGAAGTTTATTGACACTGAGCAATTTTAAATGTAAGTGTGTGCTTTTATTTTATTATTGGTTTAGCTTCAATTCAGATCTCATTTATTGTTCTTTTGATTTTGATGATACAGGCTCCGTGAGCTGAAACAACTTGGTAAAGAATGATTGACTCAAAAAAATCAAACCTTGATGTTTCTTAGTGTATGCCAAATGCAAGAACTAAATCTACTTATTGTTTCCATGTTCCTATTCTTGGTTGCAGCAAATAAGACATAGAGATTTGAAATTAGAAAATACCCTTTTAGATGGAAGTCCTGCATCTCGTTTGAAAATCTGTGATTTCGGTTACTTTAAGGTTTGGGAATAATTATATATAGTCCATCTTAAATGTCAGTTGCTTTATGATTTTCCAATCATTAAGTTGTTTTTTTAACACTTGGTGTAGTCATCTCTGTTGCATTCAAGACCCAAATCAACAGTTGGAACTCCAGCATATATAGCATTGGAAGTTCTGGCGCGGCGAGAGTATGATGGAAATGTATTATTTCAACTGTATAAAAAATAAAAGAAGTAATATCTGTGTGAAATAAAAAAATCTAGCTGAGCATTCTATTGATCAGGTGTGCTATTTTTGCCTTTGAAGCCTAACATGTGATCACAAATATCTAATCCAAAGATTTTGAAATGCATGATAGTATCTATTCTTCCACTTCTTGGATTTTCTCATTTTTTATTCGATTTTTTACTTTAAAAATATAAGAGATGTGATGAAATGCATTTTGTAGTTGTCCTTGTTTATGAAAATTTGTAATGCCTTATACATGTTGCAAGGGATCAAGTTAATTCTCACATGCTTGTTATAGTCGAGTACCTTTTTCATTCTCTTCTTAATTTGACATTCATCTCTTAATATGTTAATAGAGAGAAATTTTGAGCATTAACCAAACTATATCATGCTTTTCTGCAATTTAAAGTTTTTCTTAGCGGCTGCGTTTTATTAGGTGATGATATATTAGAAACTTATAGTAGCCAAAGCTAAAATTAGCAGACCTTGTTTGGAAACTGATTCAGCCCATAAATGGTGATTGTAAACTGTGTGAAGTTCCAAATTACTAATTAGTAATTGGCCTTTGTATGTGAAATAACTGTCCTTTCGGATCTGCACTTTATTGTATGTTCTGCACAAGGTGGGATTGTTGTGTTGGTTGTTACTAGGGGTAATGAGTTTTGGCATATGGATATAAAGATCTGTGTGTTTGTGTTCTTCAGCAATGAGATACAGCTTAATTGGTATATGAAGAGTTTCCACAAGAAATGCTTAAAGCAATATTGCTTCCATTTTTGTCATTACATATTAAGCCTTTTCCACAAAAAAATGATGGCCTTTTTATCATTACATATTAAGCCTTTTCTACATCTGACATGATGGCACATGTAGGGTGATTGAAAATGAGTATTTAGGTCTGATAAATGGCATACTGGATCAATCAGCCATACTGCTTTCAAGCCATGGTTGTCTAACTTACATGAACTGCAAAGTAGTCAAACTTTTTGTAGTAATTTTAGGAATAACATATCCTTCTTTGTTTTGAAGTGTTCGATCTATTTTTGTTAGCTTGGCACTGCTTATGCTTCATTTAGTCTTCATACAACTGCTATAATTTGGTTATCAGCCAGATTTATGATTGTTTTCTATTTTTATTGATTTATGTAATCAATCTCAATTTTGCTTTTGAAAATTAATACTATTGTTCCTTGTTAAAAATTGAATAGTTTAGACAATCATTAGAAAGAATGCCTATTTGTGACACATGGAAGAGCTATGATTGAGATTGTTTGTTAGTATAAGTTGCACATAATTGTTTGTTATATTTTTTTTTGAGCCTTAATGGCTATATATATATATTATTTTTAACATCTCTGTTGTTTACCAAGTTTGTTGGTTTATCTGATCATTTGGTTTTGCATCCTTTAGATATTGGAGGTGTAGTAGAGGATTCAATCTCTTCAAGCTGGAAAAGCCAAGGCTTAGCACTTCTTCAAGTGGAGTGTTATTTAATATTACATTCTATGGTCGTTTATCTTAGTCGGAACTTGAATTTTTGTAGATACCTTGTGTACTAGCTTCTTTAACCATGATTGTTAATTATTACGTGTTTTGTAGCTTCTTTTATATTTGGTCGATTTAATATAGATCTGATGAGCTGTGAGATAGATTGCTCAGTTATTTAAACATAATATTTTAATTCTAAATTTAAATTCATTAATTTTTATATTTAGCTTTAAAATTTAAATTTTAATAGAAACTTTAATTTAATTAATTTTTTTATCCTTAAAAGTATATAGTTTAAAGTTTAAATTTCAAAAATAAAACATAATATAATATCTATTATAGAAATAAATATTATTTAATTAATTTTTTTTAAAAGCATGTTTTTAGTGGCGTTTGTGAAAAAGCGTCGCTAAAAGTCATTTTTTATAGCGGCGTTTGTAATAGAAGCGCCGCTAAAGGTCATGATTTTAGCGGCGTTTGTGGCAAAAGCGCCGCTAAAGGTCATGACCTTTAGCGGCGTTTGTAGTATAAACGCCGCTAAAGGCCGTGATCTTTAGCGGCGTTTGTGGCAAAAGCGCCGCTAAAGGTCATGATCTTTAGCGGGGTTTGCGTTAAAGCGTCGCTATCTTTAGCGGCGTTTGTAGTAGAAGCGACACTGTCAATAGCGGCATTTTTTGCGGTGCTAGTGAAAACGCCGCAAATACTTTTAGCGGCGCTCGCCGCTAAAAGCCTGTTTTGGTGTAGTGGAATACATCTATGTCTCTACTCGTGGAGTCCACTGCTCCAATAGCCAATACCAGCTATCTCTCCAATTGGAATTGTAGATGACATAATAATCCTTTTCAGTATTTGAATCAAATGCTCACTTTGATTCTTTTACGGGATTACAGACATATTTAGATTATCTACTGAAGTAAGTCGTCTTTCTCGCAATGTAAATGTTCTTTACAATGCCACTTATCTTTCAAATGTGAAATTAACTTTATTTATTTATTTATAGTTCAAATAAATAGAACATGTTTACTACAACATGGGCCCATTTCCCAACAGTTTCAACTCATTATTTATTAATTACAACATTATTTAGTTATGAAGTGAATCTACTAAAAGTTTCATGGTTGATCTCCCATTATAGTTCATTATAAAAACAATTTAGATTTATGCTTTGTCCAATGACCTTGCCATTAGTGTATTACCTTCATAAGATATCTTACATCTCTTTAGGTTAAATCCATTCACTCAATATGATCATATTTTATTTTATGGTCACCATTGCATATTCTATGATGAAAAAGTTTATTACTGAAAAATAGTAATAATAATCATTCATCCATGATGAATGACCTGTAGGCATGTATCTTTTTCACAATCCATGCAATCCCATTGAGATGATACCATTTACTCTTTAACTAAGTTATGAATTTCGCTATTATAAATGAAGTCATGCCATACATAAGTCACATACCCAATATACCAGCTTTCGATTTTGATACCAAGTGAACACATGCTTTCAATATATCAAAGTATATGAGTTAGATAACATGGTTAGTCACTTAATTAGGATTGAGGTAAACCACACCATGAACGTCACAAGTGAATAAATCCATAAACAGATCAATGATAAATTTAACTTGAGTCATATCCAATGTATTTTCAGTCCAGACAATCACACCTATGTTTTTTTTAGGAGCCAATTACTCCGATACCCAAGAAAAAGTATCTCCCTAATTGAATTTAATAGATAACATAATATTTCCTCAAATCAATTGCTCATTTTGACTCTTTTGACTACGAACAATTTAAATTACCTACTAATACAAATTTTCTTCTCACATCATAATTCTTCCTATGATGAAACGTAATATTAATTAAACCTTAAATATCAATTAGCCAATATTTGCGTATTCATTTTTCTTTTCATGCAAATACCATTGAGGACAAACATACAAAGATGATAATTTAAATATGAAATTTTAATTAACTAGTCTTTTCAAAAATTTACAAGCATAATGATGAAATCATGCACTAAAAGTACTAAATCCTAATAATCCCCACACTGGGGTCTAAACTTTTTTGGGTCTAAGTTAGTCTTTGCTATTTCATTGAAAAAAGTTGGACTCATAAAGAGTTTAGACCCTAGTGTGGGAATAAATTTCAAGTTTAGGGACTAACTTAGAAAAAAAAGTTCAAGTCCCAATGTGGGAACAATTGCCTAGTTTATGCCTCAATATGGAAACAATTGTCATATTCAAGGGCTAACTTGCATCGCAGGGCTAGAACTTTAGTCTTGCAATCCATGCACCCTTAGGCAAATTCTTCGTTGCAAAAATGACTAAGTCAACCTAACTCCCAACAATTGAGGATTCAACTAGAATTCCTCCAAGGCACCAACGCAACACGGAAGTAACCCAAACATGAATGAAGGAAAAAAGAAGAACAAGCCACAAAAAAGCTAAGAACACAAGAGAGAAAATTTGAGTGAATGCTCTCAAGAATTCTATTGCTCAAAGAAGTGATTTGCAATGAGGAGGAGAGGCTTCTATTTATAGTTGAGCCTCCCAAATTTCAACGGCTAAGATTAATAGTTATCTATAAATCAAATTTTTAAGATTACAAAATCATATCTTTTAATATTTACACATCATACCTAGGATTGCATATATTCGAAGATTACGTTCCATATTTGCCAAGCTTTATAGATGGGCCTTCAATCTCTCCAAGCAACGGGCCAATCTAGTTGGGCTAAATGACCTCCCTTGAAATTATGGATCACTCAAATACGTCATGGTTGCGGGCTCCCATTTTCAACCAATGACATTCTCCTCCACCCATTCTAGTGACGCCCTCGTCATGTCCTCCGAGTTGAATTGGTCTATCTTGTCTTGGTAGGGCCTTGGCAGGTTCCCAACTTACTTCACTGTCGAGAAGTCACTTCCAATGCAGTAAGTACTCATGCCTTGGTAGATAGTACTTTCTTCTAATCACACAGTCCACCATGATGCTTTCAACTTCGCGATCATATGAGACCTTTACCCCCAGTAGTGCTCGTTCAAACTTGCCTCGATTTGGATCCTCTTCATCCTTATGGAATGGTTTAAGCATATTGACATGGAATACTGGATGAACCTTGAGTTTTGCTGGCAACTCAAGTTTGTAAGCCACATTGCCTACCCTCTTCATCACTCGGAAAGGTCCCTCATACCGTTGGACAAGCCCTTTGTGCAAGCTATTGTGATGCAATATTGAATGTAATTTCGCAACGACAGAATCACCAACTTGAAATTCTACATCCCTATGACTCCGATCAGCCAACTTCTTTTTGCGCTTACTTGTCTTGTGTAGGCAAGTTCTAGCTAAGTCATTCTGCTCATGCCACTTCTTTACGAATCTATAAGTTGTTGGATTTTGTCCTCTATAACGGGCCACAACAACGTTGGGTGTGAGTGGTTGTTGTCCCGTCACTATCTCAAACAAACTTTGATTTGTTTCCCCACTTTGCTACAAATTATAAGATCGGGCCACATCAAACAACTTTGGCCAGTCCTTCTGTGTAACACTCACATTGTAACAGCTCGTTTTTAGTGAAATCAAAACAGTAGTTTTGGAACCACAAATTTTATGAGTAAATTATTATTTTATTATTATTTTAATATCTTACGGTATGTTAGTAGAGTCGTATAAAAGTATTCTTAAGAAATTTTAACGTTTGCATGCTTAATTTAGTAAAAAGGACTAAATTGTAAAAGGTGTAAAAGTAGAGTGCTATTAGTTAAAGGTATCAATTAGCTATGAAACTTAAATGTGAGTGGACTTAAGTGGTAACTAGACCATTTATGATGTTAGTGGAAATTCATGGCAAGGTATTACTGAAATTTTGAATGTTTTTAAAGGGAAAAATGGGAAAATGGCAAATAAAGATAAAATTAAATAAGTAAAAAAATCATCATCTCTTTCATTTTGCTTCTCTTCTTCACTGATTCTTCAAAGGAACAAGGCTAGGGTTCAGCCAAACCAATTTTTCTTGCATGGTATGTATTTCAATTCCATTTTTAATGATTTTTATGTTTTTGTGATCGTTGTAGCTTAATCTAGCTAGCCTAGGGACTAATCTGCAAAATGGTTAAAGATTTAAGGTTTTTCCATGAAAATTTTTGCATCATTCTTGAAGTTTAATGAAAGATTATGAGTCCTTGTTGTTAATAAACAAGTTCTGTAAAGGGATTTTTGATAAAATTATCATTTAGGGAGTTATTTATAAAAGTAGTAAAATTCATGGTAAAATTATGAAATGATGATTTGTATGGGTTGATATAGGTCCGTAGTGCATTCTTCTAGCATGAAATGTGGATAAAATTTCTTAAATTTCAATTTACAAGCTTAAGGACTAAATTGTAAAGAATTTAAAATATTAGGGTAAAATATAATTTTACAAAATTATGAATTTTGGACTGAATTGAATAGTATAAGTATTAAATGGATTGAATTTTCTTATTTAGATCAAGATAAATCTCGTACGAATCTAGATCGAGAAAAAGCTAAAACTTTGAATTAGTTGATCTCGTTTCTACGTCTTCGTTATCGAGGTAAGTTCATATAATGAAATGATATTTTAACATTATATTGATCATGTATTCTTGTGTTATTTTTTGTGTACTTAAATGCTGTAAGTCCAACGATGTTACGATGATTATTGAGCCTCGTTTGAACCTTAGGAATACGTAGGATACAAATGACATGTCATTAGGGTTACCATGTTTCGGGTGCTGGCCTTGAATGTCCTACCGATGGCTAAGGTCCTGCATTTGTTGTAGATACTCAATAGCTTATGTGAGAAGCATCGCGTAGCTTACATTTTGACTGTCAGCTTGTATGAGCATACCCATTTCACAGCTCAAATGAGCAACGATGTAAAGGAAAAAGAAAGGTTATGACTATCTGTTTTACACACTTTGTGTGACCTTTCCCGCGTATCGAATGTTATTCTAAATGGTTCAATGGGCGTGAAAAGAAAAGGAATGGTAAGTGTTCAAATGACTTATGTCATGAATCTATGAAAAAGGATCGAAAACAAAATTTTCAATGAAGTACATCTATGTTTATAAAATGATGATTTCAAATGATGTTTTTCAAGTACAGATAGTTTACCTTATGCTAATTCAAGTGAATTTTGAGTTGATGCAATAACATGTGTTGTTGATGATGCTTAGGCTTGTGCCAAGCATGTGTTGGATTGTATCATGTTTAATTTTAAGGCTATGCATTGAAATGGTAAGTTATGTTCATGTTTTACGAACTTACTAAACATTATATGCTTACGTAGTTTTCTTTCCAATATTTTATAGATAATTGGAAGCTCGATCAGTTTGGAAGCTTGTCGGAGATCTATCACACTATCCAAGTATTATATCGGTAGTTTTTTATGTTTTGGCCAAGGTTATAATGGCATGTATAGGTGAACTTATGTTTAATGTTTGGTTGAATGCTTAGATGTTGATTTTAGTATGTATATATATGTTGGTTGTTTGGTACCATTTTAGTCATAGTTAAATTGTGCCATTTAAGTGTTTCTGTTGCATGAAAGAAATGGTTCAAATGGTAAGTTTAGATTGATATTGTATAAGTCAAGTTATGGTATATTTTGAAATGGTAGAAATGTTATCAAATATGTATGTGTATAGGTAAGTTTACATACTTGCTTTTGAGGTGCCTTATATGACATTTGGTTGAATGAATTTGTTCATTTGAATTGGTCATTTTATGCATGTTTTGGTATGCTTGTGATGCCTTGGTCACGGGTACAAATTGCTTGTAGGTACATGTTTATAATGGTGGTGGAAATGGCTTGAATTTGGCCAATTTCCTGTCCACACAGCCTGAGACATGGGTGTGTGACTCAGCCGTGTATGACACATGACCATGCGACACGATCGTGTGTCTCCTGTAGGTTTTAAGGCATATAAGTCAGGCAGTTACACGGCCTAGCACACGGCTTGGCACACAAGCATGTAAGGTCATTTCGAAAGTTACACGGCCTGGCACATGGGCTTGTGACTTGGCCGTGTGACCCAACATCGAAAGTTATACGGACACGGACATGGGCTAGGACATGGCCGTGTGTCCCTATTTCGATTGTTACACAACCTGAGACACATGCATGTGTCTCAATCGTGTGAGTGACATGGCCTGGCAACATGATCGTGTGACCCCTACAGTTCAAATTTTCTAACTTTTTTCCTGAACTTTTCGATTGATTTTAATTTAGTCTCGAATTATTTCTAAAGTGTTTTTAAGGCATCGAGTGCTCGATTAAGGGACGTTATGCATGAATATGAATGAGTTATGATATGTTTATGTTGAGGATTGAAATGTATGTTTTAAAGTTATGAGTTTTACGGTAATGCTTTGTAACCTTATTTCGACAACAGATATGGGTTAGGAGTGCTACATTTAGTGGTATCAAAGTTACAATTTAGTCGATTCTCGAACTGAACGTAGCATGTATGAGTCTAGCAATACATGACATTATATAACTTGTGATAGTGTGATAACTCCTGACTCGATTTGGACTATGTTTTCATATAGATACAATGTCATCCAATCGAGCAGGTTCAGATGAGGCTAAAAGTGACACGCAAACCTTCATTCATGGAGTAGCGTTATGTGGCAGTAGTCCCATATCTGAGGGTCGGGGAGGAGAGGCTAAAGAAGCCTTCTTCCAGATGATGAATGAATGGTTTACTGAGTTCGTACGAAGGAACCCTATACCTCAACGACCTCCACCCCCACCTATTCCCCAACCTGTTCCCGTAATTCCACAGGGTTTGGAACCAGTGCGAGGAAGCAAGCCTCCAGTCAATAAAATCAGTAAATATGGAGCTGAAGAGTTTAAAGGTACATCTAAATAGGGGTGAGCATTCGATCGAATCGAATCGAATCGAATCGAATCGAATCGAAAATTTTCGAGTTAATCGAGTTTTCGAATCTCATTTTATCATCCTAACTTTATTTGAAGTTTTCTCGAATCGAGTCGAGTGAGATGGAATTCGAATCGAATCGAATCAAATATATTTGTTCGAGTTAAATTTTAAAAAATAATTTTGGGTCCTTGTAACTATTGTCACCCATCGTAATAAAATTTGTCCACCTTAATCAAAAGTTTTATTAACTTTCATCACTTCATAATTTATTTATTAATTTTTTATATATTGGTTAGCTTCTTTGCTTCTTAGTTGTTTCAATTATCTTCAGATTCTTGTCACTATGTATTTTAGAATTAAAAATATATTAAATGTAAAAATATGATTTTTAATAAAAGTTATTTTAAAAATAAAATGTGAAATTGATACCAATATAAAATTTTAACACAAATATTTTATGGCATAATTAATAATTCAATTTTAATATAAATATTCAATATGACTAAACAATTCAATAATATAAATAATATAAAATGTGAAATTTAATTTAATAATATAAATAGTAGATATAAATAAAATTATTACTATTTATTTAGTGATTTTTGGATAATTTTGATTTTTATTTGAGAGTAAAGGGTGAGAAGTAAAAGTTTGGGAGAAAAATAAAAGTTTTGGGAAATAAAAGTTTGAGGGAAAGTAAATAGGGAGTAAAATTTTGGAGGAAAATATTAAAAAAATTGGAGGGGAGGGTTTGGGATAGATGGGAGGTGGGATGGGAAGGAATAAAAGTTTTAGGGGAAAAGTGGGAGGAAGTAAAAATTTTGGGGGAAAATAAAAGATTTTGAGGGTTTTTGGGAGTAAAATTTTGAGAAAAAATAAATAGGAGAGTAAAATTTTGGTGGGAAATGAATTTTGGGTAGATTAGGGGGTTGGGAGGGGAGGGGAGTAAAAGTTTTGGGGGGAAAGTGGGAATGAGTAAAAGTTTTGAGGGAAAAGTAAAAAGGTTTGGGAGTTTGGGGTAAAAATGTAAAATATTATAGTTTGATATTCGAATTATTCGAATTATTCGAGTTATTCGAATTCGAAAACTCAACTCGATTCGAACTCGAAATTTGAAAAAAAAATTTGAGTTGATTCGAATAACTCGATTAACTCGAATAACTCGATTCGTTTAACTCGAAAGTCAAATTTTTTTTGATTTTTTCGAGTCGAATCGAGTTTTGCTCACCCTTACATCTAAATATGATCCTTAAAGAGCTGAATTCTGGTTAGAAAATACAATCAGAGTTTTCGATGAGTTATCATGTAACCTGACAGAATGCGTGAAATGTGTTGTTTTCTTATCAGTGGTGGAACACCTTGGTTTCAATTGGGCCGAGAGAACGGGTAGACTGTGAATTATTTCAGACCGAATTTCGAAAGAAATATATGAGCCAAAGATTTCTTGATAGGAAATGTAAAGAGTTTCTTGAGCTGAAATACGGCCGAATGATAGTATCTGAATACAAGAGAGAATTTGTTTGACTTAGCAAGTATGCCCGAGTATGTACATCGACAGAGGTTGCCTGTTGCACACGGTTTGAAGACGGGCTGAACAAAGATATCGACCTGTTAGTCGAGATCCTCGAATTGAAAGAATTAGTTGTTCTGGTTGAAAAAGAACACAAAGCTGAAGAATTGAGTAAAGTAAAGAGAGAAATCGATTATGAGGATCGTGATCCAGGAAAAAGATCAGCGGGAAAGTCATATCAATCGCCATCGAAGAAGTTGGAAGAATATCACAGACGTTCGTCAGCTTCAGTGGGTTATTCGAGTAAAGATAGGGAAAAAAACATACGAGTTCAAAACCTCAAGCCCGAATGTCAGTAATGTGGATGACGACACTTCAATGATTGCAAACTGAAAAAAGGGGCATGTTTTAAATGTGGTTCGTATGAACATTATACCAGAGATTGTTCTGAAAGGTCCAACAAAGAAAATGTTCAGGCTACACGACCGAGTAACACTGCTATGAGAGCTAGATCACCATTGAACACTGGAAATATGGGAAATAGTCGTAGTGGGACAAAGGAATCTGTTGTGAGATCCAAGGCACAAGCAAAGGGTAGAGCTTATGCAATTTGTACTTGAGAGAAAGCTTCAACGCTAGATGTTATCACTGGTATATTTTCTATCTTTGATACGAATGTTACTACTTTGATTGACCTGGGTTCAACACATTCATATGTATGCACGACTTCAATGTTAGATAAGAAATTACCTTTCAAGTCTCTTGATTTTGTGATTAAAGTAACGAACCCCTTAGGCCAGTCTATGTTAATTGATAAAGTTTGTAAAAATTTTTCTTTGATGATTCGGGTTTATAAAGTTTCGGCTGATTTGATGTTACTACCCTTTAATGAGTTTGACATGATTCTGGGTATGGATTAGTTAACTCTGCATGATGCTGTGGTGAATTGTAGATAAAAGTGTATTGATTTGAAATGTCAGAACGGTGAAAAGATTTGAATTGAATCTGATAGACTGGATAGCATATCTAATGTTATATCAGTTATGTCAGCACATAAGTATGTTAGGAAAGGCTGTGAAGCGTATATTGCTTATATATTTGATTCTACAATTTTTGAGTTGAAGCTAGAATCGATTTCCGTGGTAGGTGAGTATACAGATATGTTTCCGGAGAAGTTACCCGGGTTACCACCGCTCAGAGAGGTTGATTTTTCAATTGAGTTAATGCCAGGAACATTTCTGATATCGATAGCTCCTTATAGAATGGCACCTATAGAGTTGAAAGAGTTGAAAGCATAGTTGCAAGAGTTGACAGATAGGGGTTTTACTCGACTCAACTTTTATCCTTGGGGTGCTCATGTATTATTTTTTAAGAAAAAAGTCGGATCCTTGCGATTATGTATTGATTATTGACAGCTCAACAAAGTCACGATCAAGAATAAGTATCCATTACCACGTATTGACGACCTATTTGATCAGTTGAAAGGTGTGATAGTGTTCTCATAGAGTGATCTTCGTTCTGGTTATTATCAGTTGCGAGTCAAAGACTCAGATGTGCTGAAAATTACATTCAGAACCAGGTACGGACATTATGAGTTTCTTGTGATGCCATTTGGTTTGACTAATGCACCTGCAGTATTTATGGATTTGATGAACATAATCTTCAAACCGGTTTTAGACAGATTTGTTATTGTGTTTGTTGATATATATTGATCTATTCACGAGATGAGATAGAGCATGCTCAGCATTTGAGAATTGTTTTGCAAATTTTGCACAAAAAATATTGTTAGCTAATTTTAGCAAGTGTGATTTTTGGCTTCGAGAAGTCGGATATTTGGGACATGTTGTATCGTCTGATGGCATTAGAGTTTATCCTAGCAAAATTTTAGCTGTGGTAGATTGGAAGCCTTCGAGAAATGTGTCTGAGGTCAGAAGTTTTCTGGGATTACCGAGATATTACAGAAGATTCGTCAAGGGATTCTCGATGATTCCTACTCCGTTGACAAGATTGTTGCAAAAAGATGTTAAGTTTGAGTGGTCTGAGAAATGTCAACAAAGCTTCAATCAGTTGAAAGCATTGTTAACCGAGACACTTGTATTAGTTCAGCCAGAGTCCGGTAAAGAATTTGTGATTTATAGTGATGCTTCGTTGAATGGTTTGGGCTGTGTTTTCATGCAATAGGGTAAAGTGATAGCGTATTCTTCTAGACAATTGAAACTGCACGAAAACAATTATCCGACACATGATTTAGAGCTTGCAACTATTGTGTTTTCTTTGAAGATTTTTCGACACCATTTGTATGGAGAAAAATGTCATATCTTAACAGATCATAAAAGTCTAAAGTTTTTGATATCACAGAAAGATCTGAATTTGAGACAGTGCAGATGGCTCGAGTTATTGAAAGATTATGACTTGATCATTGATTATCATCATGGAAAGGCTAATGTTGTTGTTAATGCTTTGAGTAAAAAGTCTCTGTTTTCCTTACGAGCTTTGAACACACGGTTGACGTTGATTAATGATGGTTTGATTTTTGCTTAATTAAAAGCTAGACCAACGTTTTTGCAACAGATTTGCGAAGCTCAGAAATGTGATGATGTGTTTATAGCTAAACAAAATTAGATTGAGATGACTCTTGATACAAATTTTCATGTTGGTTTTGATAATAGTTTGTACTTCAAAGGTAGAATTTGTGTTCCGAGAAATTCTAATATTGTTCAAAAAATCTTACTGGAAGCTCACAGTAGTAGCTTGTCTATTCACCCTGGTGGCAATAAAATGTACGACGATTTAAAACAGATGTACTGGTGGCCAGGTATGAAACCAGAGATTTCTAAGTTCATATCGAGATGTTTAGTTTGTCAGCAAATTAAAGCTGAGCATTAGGTACCTTCTAGTTTGTTACAACCAGTGATGATTCCAGAGTGGAAATGGGAACGTGTTACGATGGATTTTGTATCGAGATTGCCTCTATCTCTGAGAAAGGAAGATACTGTGTAGGTCAATCTTGATTGTTTGACGAAGTCCGAGCATTTCATTCCAGTTTGTATAGATTTTTCACTCGAGAGATTAGCAGAGTTGTATGTGACGGAGATCGTTACATTGCACGATGTGCCAGTTTCTATTATTTCAGATAGAGATCTACGGTTTACGTCTCGATTCTAGAGCAAGTTACATAAGGTTTTAGGTACTAGATTGCATTTTAGTGTCGCATTTCATCGTCAGTCAGATGGTCAGTCTTGCATGGTATGTATTTCGATTTCGTTTTTAATTATTTTTATGTTTTCGAGATTGTTGTAGCTTAATCTAGCTAGCCCAGGAACTAATTTGCAAAATGGTTAAAGATTTAGGGTTTTTCCATCAACATGTTTGAATGATTCTTGAAGTTTAATGAAAGATTATGAGTCCCTGTTGTCAAATAAACAAGTTTTGTAAATGGATTTTTGATGAAATTGTCATTTAGGGACTTATTTATAAAAGTAGTAAAATTCTAGTAAAATTGTGAAACGCTTATTTTTATGGGTTGATATAGGTCCCTAGTGCATTCATCTAGCATGAAATGTGGATTAAATTGCTTAAATTTCAATTTACGAGCTTAAGGACTAAATTGTAAAAAAGTTAAAATATTATGGGCAAAAATGTAATTTTACAAAAGTATAAATTTTGGACTGAATTGAATAGTATAATTATTAAATGGATTTAATTTGCTTATTTAGATCAAGATAAACCTCGTATGAATCTAGAGGAAAAGCTAAAGCCTTGGATTAGTTGATCTCGTTTCTACGTCTTCGTCATCAAGGTAAGTTCTTATGATTAAATGATCTTTTAATGTTATATTGATCCATGTATTCTTGTGTTATTTTTCATGTAATTAAATGCTGGAAGTCCAATGATGTTATGACAATTATCGGGCCCCGTTTGAACCTTAGGAATAAGTAGGATACAAATGACATGTCATTAGGGTTACCATGTTTTGGGTGTTGGTTTTGAATGTCCTATTGATGGCTGAGGTCTTGTATTTTTTACGGATACTCAGCAGCTTGTGTGAGCAGCATTGTGTAGCTTACATTTTGACCGCCAGCTTGTGTGAGTAGACCCATTTCACAGCTTGAGTGAGCAACGATGTAAAGTAAAAGGAAATGTTACGACTATATGTTTTTCACACTTTGTGTGACCTTTCCTGTGTATCCGATGTTATTCTAAATGGTTCAACGGGCATGAAAAGCAAAGGAATGGTAAATGGTTAAATGACTTATGTCATGAATCTATGAAAAGGATTGAAAAGGAATTGTTCAATGATGTATATCTATGTTTATAAAATGATGATTTTAAATGATGTTGTTCAAGTACACATAGCTTACCTTATGCTAATTCAAGTGAATTTTGAGTTGATGCACTAACATGTGTTGTTGGTGATGCTTAGGCTTGTGCCAAGCTTGTGTTGGATTGTATCATGTTTAATTTTAAGGTTATGCATTGAAATGGTAAGTTATGTTCATGTTTTACGAACTTAATAAGCATTATATGCTTACGTAGTTTTCTTTCCAATATTTTATAGATAATTGGAAGCTCGATCGGTTTGGAAGCTTGCCAGAGATCTATCACACTATCTAAGTATTATATCAATAGTTTTTGATGTTTTGGCCAAGGTTATAATGGCATGTATAGGTGAACTTATGTTTAATGTTTGGTTGAATGCTTAGATGTTGATTTTAGTATGTATATATATGTTGGTTGTTTGGTACCATTTTAGTCATAGTTAAATTGTGTCATTTAAGTGTTTGTGTTGCATGACAGAAATGGTTCAAATGGTAAGTTTAGATTGATATTGTATAAGTCAAGTTATGGTATATTTTGAAATGGTAGAAATGTGATCAAATATGCATGTGTATACGTAAGTTTACATACTTGCTTTTGAGGTGCCTTATATGACATATTGGTTGATTGAATTTGTTCATTTGAATTGGTCCTTTTATGCATGTTTTGGTATGCTTGTGATGCCTTGGTCACGGATGCAAATTGCTTGTAGGTACATGTTTACAATGGTGGTGGAAATGGCTTGAATTTGGCCAATTTCCTGTCCACACAGCCTGAGACACGGGCGCGTGACTCAGCCATGTATCATGCGACACAGTCGTGTGTCTCTGGAAAGTTTTAAGGCATACAAGTCAAGCAGTTACACGGCCTAGCACGCAGCCTAGGAGACGAGCGTGTGAGGGCATTTCGAAAATTACACGACCTGGTAGGTGGCCATGTGACTTGGTCATGTGACCCAACTTCAAAAGATACACGGGTACGGACATGGGCTGGGAAACAACCATATGTCCGTATTTCGATTGTGACATGGCCTAAGACACGGGCGTGTGTCTCAGCCGTGTGAGTTACACGGCCGTGTGACCCCTGCAGTTCAAATTTTTTAACTTTTTTTTGAACTTTCTGAATGATTTCAATTTAGTCTCAAATTGTTTATAAAGTGTTTTTATGGCCTCAAGTGCTCGATTAAGGGACGTTATGCGTGAATATGAATGATTTATGATATGTTTATGTTGAGGATTGAAATGTATGTTTTAAAGTTGTGTTTTTTACGGTAATTCTCCGTAACCCTATTTCAGGGTCAGATATGGGTTAGGGGTGTTACACACATAGTATCAAAGGTATGTCTCCAACAATGCATTCACTCATTCGGTTTTACCACCAGATTATAGATGTATGCTAGTGGAAAAATTCAAGTCTGAGCCCATTAACTTGAACAAATCCATCCAGAACTGACCCATGAACTACCTGTCTTGATCACTAATGATAGATTGTGGCACTCCCTAATATTTCACCACATGTATAAGAAACAAACGAGTTGCCTCCTCAGCAGGGCACTCTTTGGTCCCTGGAATAAAGTTTTCATACTTTGAAAACCCGTCCACCACAACAAAAATGCTAGCAAACCCATAAATTTTAGGCAAACCCACCACAACTATCTGGTTGGCAGATTGTCGCAAACTCTTTCTTTCGGCTAAGTGCATCAACCACAATGTTGACACTCCCTAACTTATACTCCATTGTGAAATCAAATTCCACTAGGAAAACCTGTCAACAAGCTTGTTTGGGAGACAACTTTTTTTGGGTTAGAAAATAATTGTTGGCAACATTATCAGTAAAGACCACGAACCAGGAACCCAGTAAATAATGCATCCATGTGAGTAAGCAATACACACAACTGTCATCTCCTTTTCTTGGACCGTATACCACTGCTCCGTCTCATTAAGCTTTTGACTCTTGAAAGTAATTGGATGCCCATCTTGCATCAGTACTCCCTAATGGCATAATCTAATACATCTGTGCGTACCTCGAACGACTTCAAATAATCTAGCAAAGTAAGTACGGGCTTCCTCGTCATCATCTCCTTCACTTGATTAAAGGCTTTCTCATATTTGGGATCCCAATCCTACGTCTTACCCTTCTTTAACAAGTCTGCCAAGGGTGTGGTGATTTTAGAGTAGCCTTCAAAGAAGTGTCGGTAATAATTCACCAACACAAGGAAAGACCATAACTCCGTCACCTTGGTTGGTGCTTCCTAATCAACAATGGCCCAAATCTTACTCCAATCCATCTAGATCTTGCCACCTCCCACAATGTGGCCTAAAAATGGCACCTCTCGTTGGGAAAATGAGCACTTCTCCTCTTTGACAAATAGCTCATTTTCCCACAAGGTTTGGAACACCTCCCTTCCACATGCTCCTCGAGCAGCTTTCTGTACACCACAATATCATCAAGGTAAACAACCACAAAAAATTTAGGAAAGGTTGAAGTACATTATTCATTTAGGTGCAGAATGAAGCTGGAGCGTTCGTAAGTCCGAAGGGCATCACAAGGAACTCATACGAACCATACTGCATCACAAAAGCTGCCTTTGGCTTCTCCCCCTCAACTATTAAAACTTGATGGTACCCCAATATCAAGTCTAACTTGGTAAACCATCTCGCACTACCAAATTGATCAAACAAATCCTTAACAAGAGGAATATGGTACCTGTTCTTCATAGTGATCTTGTTTAAAGCCCAGTAATCGATGCACAACCTTAGCGACCCATCGTACTTCTTTTTTAACAATACTAGCACTCCAAGTGGGGCTTTAGATGGTCTAATTAATCCAACATCTAAAAGTTCCTTTAACTACTTCTGCAACTCTTCCAAATCTGGCGGAGACATCCGATATAGGGCCCGCCCTTGTTGGTGATTCAGAATTGGGCATCAACTTAATCTTGTGATCCACCTCCCTCTTTGGTGACAACATTTTGGGAAACTCTACTGGCATCACATCCTAAAAAGACTCAAGTAACTAGCCCACTTCCTTTGGAATCTCACCAATGGGCGAACGGCTTCTTCAACCTCCAAGGTGGCTAAATTCAAGATTTCATCTATTCATACTCATTTAACAATCTGGATTGCCAATAATATTTTTCCCTTCATCCTTCCTTTCGTTTTCATTCGTATTATGCATTAATGGTTCGAATCTGAAATCACCATGTAATTTCCAAAGGAACAAATAGATACATTAATTCAGTCAAGAAAACATAATCCAACCACAAAATCAAAGTCATCAAGTGATATTACTTTAATTGTCGCCTTACCAGCCCAATAGCCAAGTTGGAGGTCCACTTCTTTTGCAACCCCCTTGATTGGACCACTTTCTGAGTTCACTATCTTGATCCAACTCGATTTATTTTGGATCTTGAGACCAAACTTATGAGCAGTCTCTTCGAACATAAATAAATTAGATACACCTGTGTCAATAAGCGCATTCAATCCTCTGCTAGCCACCATGATCTCCACAAACATCAATCCATTACTCGTCTTGTCTTCGACACCCTTGAGTATCAAACCCAGATTCTTTGTTTCTTCTTCCTGCTCATCACGCTCATTCTCGACATTGAACCCGACTTACTTTGGGTAGTTTCTTGCCAAATGTGGGCCTTGACATTGGAAGCAATGTATCGGGCCCTTCTCCCATAGCCTGTCTTGCTTAGCTTTTTGGGTCTCACCATTCTTTTTCCCCTTGTCTTTGTCTCCCTCACCATTACCCTTGGGTTTAAATTTGGAAGACTTAGACCTTTCTAACCTTTTAACGTTTAGCTCCAGAAGTGATTCAGCAACGGTCATGGCTTTGGAGAGTTCTTTGACCCCCAACGTTCCAGTTCTTGCTTAACCCACGGCTTCAATCCATCAATAAAGAAGAACGCATCATATCCAGCCAGATTAGAGATTTGTAGCATTAACTCACTAAACTATTTCAAACACTCCCTTATTGTGCCTTGTTACGAGAATCGATGCAACTTTGCCCGAACCTTCTTCCCAACATATTTTGGGTAAAGTTACACTTTGAACTCCTTTTGGAACTCCTTGCACGTCCCAATTCTGGTTCCACCACATCTCACATCTATGGACCTACAACACCACCATAACAAAGCAACATCAGTAAGATACAAAGAACCAGTATTTACCTTAGCTTCATCATCCTTGATACCCACAGCACGAAAGTATTGCTCAATCTCCCGTAAGAAGTTGTCTACCTCCCTTACGGACATTGAACCCTTGAACTTCTTTAGTTTGGGAGCATTAATCTTATGGTTTGGTGTTCCACCAAACTCCTCCTTTCCCACATCAACGTGAAAAAGTAAGCTCTCCTTCAAGCTTTTCAACCTTTGTGTGAAATTCCACCATTGTCGCTTCATTTTCTGCCTTCATAACCATCATAATAGCTTCAAGAGTCTCATTCTTTTTTGTCAGCTTAGCCACAGTGGTGTTGAGGACAGCTCGCAATACATCCAAATTGGAACTAGAGGCCTGGTCAATTTGTTCCATGAGCTGCTCATTCTCCAAGCCTAGCTCCTCGATGCGTACCCCATCATTTCAAGAGT
The DNA here is from genome assembly GCF_025698545.1 of Gossypium raimondii. Lineage (NCBI taxonomy): Eukaryota > Viridiplantae > Streptophyta > Magnoliopsida > Malvales > Malvaceae > Gossypium > Gossypium raimondii. The sequence continues at coordinate 38,209,178 of NC_068568.1, read as the reverse complement.
GTCCTTTGTTTCCCCTAAGGACTCCTCAAGATTGATCGCTTGGTCTTCCAATGACGACAACATATCCTTCGAATAGTTAGCCTTCTTGGCCCTCCCACGGGTCTCTATTGCCTTAGAAATTTCAATAATTTCTTTCGACATCTTTCAACTGCATTCACAACACTAGCTCGAATACCAACTGTCACGGGGCTAGAACTTTAGTCTCGTAATCCGTGCAGCCTTAGGAAAATTCTTCACTACAAAAATGCCTATGTTAGCCTAACTCTCAACAATTGAGGATTCAACTAGAATTCCTCCAAGGCACCAAAGCAAAGCAGTAGTAACCAAAATATGAACAAAGATGAACGAAGAACAAAATAAGAACAAACCATAAAAAAGTTAAGATTACAAGAGAGAAAGTTTTGAGTAAATGCTCTTAAGAATTCTATTACTCAATGAAATGATTTACAATGAGGGGGAGAGGCCTCTATTTATAGTTGAGTCTCCCTAATTTCAATGGTACATATTAAAGTACATCAACGGTAAAGATTAAAAGTTATCTACAAATCAAATCTCTAATATTACAGAACCATATCTTCTAAGATTTACATATCATATATAATATTGCATATCTTAGCCAAAGCACAAATTTAGTCAACCATATATAGGATTGGCTAAAATGAATATATGGTCATAACGAGGAAAATGACAATTAATTTAATCAACCATATGTCGACGTCTTCTCTCATCACTCATTAATAAACGCTTCTACGAAAATAACCACAAGATTATCATAACATGTTGTGGAGCTTTCAACTTCCAAACTAGGTTCCAATTTGCAGTCGAAACCGAGTTAATAGGTGAGTAAAGAATTCTATAGGTTTCAGAAATAGAGAATGAATCACTACTCAACCATTTCCAGGAAATTCTGTCAAACCCTACACTAGGAACAAGAGGAAGAATTGCAACAATGTGATGAAGTATTTGATTTGAAAGGATTTGTTGTAGCTAATTCAAGTCCCAATTTCCATCTTCATCCATCATACCACAAACTGTAAGAGTCTCATCTAGATGGCTAGTACTTGTATAGAATAATTTAAGAGGGCCAACTTGACTAATCCATACATCATTCCAGAAATTAACTAACCGACCATCACCAACAGGCCAATAAACATTATTGGGAACCTCTGGCAAGACTTTCATAATAGATCACCAAATAGAGGAGCAATTAATCCTTAAAATAGATTCCAAAAGTAATCTTTGAACATTATATCTCCCCCTTAGAACTTGCACCCATAATGCCTCCGAATGTGTAATGATATTGTAGCCCAATTTCAATAAGAAAACCTTATTTTGATTAGCAAGTTCTCTGATTCTAAGACCCCTATTATCTATTGGTTTACAACAGTCCGACCAACTCAAGAGAGTAGGTTTCCTCGAATCCTCTTTTGATCCCAAATAAAGCTTCGAGCAAGCTTTTCAATTTTATTAAAAGCTGATCGGGAAATTTGTGTCATAGCCATGTAGTAGATTGAATAGATAGAATGACTGATTTTAACAACATAATCCTTCCTATCATTGAAAGATTCATTGCATCCCATCCATTAAGCTTGCTATGTACCTTGTCCACAACAAAACCAAAAGTCTCTGATATGACTCTTTGGTGAAAGATAGGCATACCAAGGTATTTTTCCCAAGATCCTCCACTATTGGGATTCCAAGAATACCACAAATTTCATTAGCTAACTCCTCTAGGATGTTATGAGAGAAAAACGCCTTAGTTTTGTTTTTTGTTTTTTTGCTTTTTTGACCAGGAATCCTATAGAAAGTGGTTAAAATCTCATTAACAAGCACGAATTGGTCCCTATCTGCCTTGCAAAACCAGATAAGGTCATTTGCGAAGAAGAGATGTGAGATTTTCGGCCCATGCCTTGACATCAATAGGGTTTCCAGTCTTTCTGCTCAACAGCCATGTCAAAGAAATGATTATGTCTTTCCATGTATAAGACAAATAGATACGAAAAAAATAGATCACCTTGTGGTAGACCTCACGTAGGACAAAACCAGTCAGTAGTAACACCATTCCATAGGATCTGTAGCGAGGATACAGACACAAAATTCATGATGATATTAATCATCAGGGATGGGAATCTGGCATCAATAAAAGTATCTTCCTAGAAATCCCATCTAATTCTATCATATGTTTTTTTTTCCAAATCTATCTTCAGCGCCATCCGGTATTTATGCCCCTTAACCGTCCTTATGGTATGTATTGCCTTTTTCGCAATGATAATGTTATTTAAGATGTTCCTCCCAGTGATGAAGCTTGATTGATTCTGCTTTATAGGGTTCATCATCAATGGTCTCAACCAATTAACAATTATCTTCGTGACGACTTTATATAAGACAATACATAAGCTGATACGAGAGAATTGAGAGATAGTCTCTGCTCCTTGAATCTTTGGAATAAACACCAGTAGAGTCTTGTTAAGATTAGGATCTAGTCGATTCCCTTCCATTATCTTCCAAACTAAAGAACAAATCGAGTTACCAATAATTCTCCATTAAGACTAGTACAACTTTGCATGAAATCTATCAATTCCTGGTCCTTTGAGAGGTGTCATACTAAAAACTACTTTGTAAAATACTTCATTTATAGTCGATCTTACTAGCATGTCACAATCATGGGTTGATAAGGTCGGGAAATTTATTGCGACAAGGGAAGGCCCCATTAACATAACTATCCACAGTATAAAGATTCTGGAAGAAATCAACAACATGTCTCTACAATATATCCTGATCAAAACACCATCCTGAATCACCAATTATAAGACCCTGAATTTTATTCCTTTGTCTCCTTATTAAAGTGAAACTATGGAAATATTTAGTGTTTCTACCTCTATTTGCAAGCTAGACTATCCGTGACTTTTAAAACCAAAGCATTTCCTCACGTTTCAAAACATCAACGATTTTCTAGCACAGCTCCAATTCATGAGTTTGAAGCCTTAAGGATGATAGCAATTCCATCATGCTTTGAAAACGTTTGAGTTCCTTAATTAACTCCTTCTTTCGAGAAAAAAATGTTACCTTAAACTCTCTTATTCCAATCCTCAACTACTGACTAGAGTTGCTCTTGATTCGAAACAGTATTAATATATTGATTCCAGTGATAACAAATTAATTCTCCAAATTTTGGGTGTAGTAACCAACTTACTAAGAAATAGAAAGGTCGGTATGCATTGTTAAGGGAGTTTTGAATATTATGCCTCAAAGACACCAAAAGTGGCATGTGATTTAACTTCAATCCGTTTAGGTGACAGACACAACTTGTAAAAACCCAAATCGGGCAGACCCGATTAGAAGGTGTGTAAATGTGAAATTACCTATTTGGCGTAGTATAGTCCAACCATTTGTAGTTTGTTGGCGAATAAGAGTTCGTGTATAGTAACTTTCATATAAGTAACTAAGGATTATATTTCAGGTTATTCTGCTATTTAATAAAAGAATGTGTTAAGTGAAGAGTAAGCATGGTGTTACCGCCAAACGTATAGTACGTCTAGTTTGTTTGAGCACTGTGCTAGTTGGGTTTTTGTAATGAGATCTTGTTAGGAGCTAACTAAACTGACTGGTCAAATAATATTTGTGCAAGATTCTTATTTATTTTTCTCTCAAAATTTGTAGGCCATTTAGTATGACAAACTTTGGATATAATTCATACTTGTCGAGTTCCACTAAGGGGAAACTGAATAGATATATATGTTGTGAGAAAGATACATCTGGATGGTTTTTCTTCCTTTAAATCTACTAACTGGTTCTTCCTCTTAGAACTTATATATTTTTCTTCTCTAGAAGCTAAGGTTTTTGAATTAAAGAGTAGATGTTCAACCTTCTGGTAAGTTTATTAGTTCTGCATGTTAATTTTTTGAAAGAATAGGGTTATTAAGAAACTTAGAAACAGTGAGTTGTGAGTAAGAGACCCTGTATAAGGGTCATCTGTAAAATAGATGTTAGTCATTTGTTTGTAAATGAGTTTTAATGATGGTTCCATGTTCTTTTAAGTAGTTTTTGCTGCTGATTCAATAATGATGTTCGAGTTTGAAACTCAAAGCTGTAGTTTAGGTGACTGTCAAGTAAGTCTCTATCTTGAATCTTACATGTGGACTGGTCAATTAGCATACATATGAAGAAAATATCTAGGACAATTGGTAAGTTTATATGAGATGTATTGAAAAGATTGTACATGTGTAACGAATATAATGAGGTAATGTGTGAGATACTATTTGAATAAGAAGTTAAATAGTAAGTAAGCAAGTGAAATATGATATGAGGAGGTAAGAATCAATTAGGTATGTGAATAAGATTTGGGTAAGTAAATTCTGAGTGAAAACCTCTCTTTGTGATGCCTCTAGTAATGCTGACATGTTACTAACTAGACCGGTAGATTACAAATGAAGGTATATGTAGGTCCATGTGGCTAAGACCCATGGCATTATATGACATTGAAAACACTCATGGTGTTGCCTCCAGTAAGAAGAATACTGGACTAGCAGATCATGAAATGAGGATGTGCAAGTTATGTTTTATTCTTGTCACAGAGTCGATGTCGCGACACACCAGGACCTGTGCTGCAATGTAGTAATCACCATGTTCCTCTATAGCCATCTTCAAGGGTATGTCGTGACACCCTCAACCTGTGACACGACATTAAAGGCAGTTTCTCATTTTCTCTATTATGCTCTCTAAGTTGCGATATTGGATCCCCCATGTTGTGACATAACACCCGGTATTTACCCGAAATGACCTCTAATGGTCTCATGTACTCTCACAAAATACATTAGCTCTCCCTTAGGCCTCATTTGACCCTTAAGGTTAATAAAAGACATGATGTGCACATTTTATTTAATGTAAATAAAACTAACAAAATTGAATTAAATTATAACGAAAATTATTGTATTCAAGCTCCTTAAATTTGAAAGCTAGTTTAATCTACTACATCGAATTATGATAGATCAAACTCCCCCACACTTAAGTCATTGCTTGTCCTCAAGCAACATAAATAAAGGCTACAAAATATAAATGACGACCCTTGAGCAAGTATAGTACAAGTATTGATTTTGAAGCATATGACTTAGGCATTTCATGTTTACTAATAATTTCAACATGATGAGTAGTTGACTTGCCAATTTTGATCATAAACTTCTAAGTTTAGTATGTTACAAATCTTCCCCCTTAGTGACCCTTACCCACTCACCACCTTATTTCTCCTTCTCTCACCTTCCTTGTCTTTCCATATATATAGGAATTCATCGCATGATATAGTAACTATGGCTAGCCTTGCAAGTTTTTGTGCACTAATGAACGAGTTTCTCTTTCTTTCGTCACTTTGTAACTTATCTCTTTTTCAATGCATCTCACTCATAAATGCTCATTTGCTAGTTTAAGACTTTGCTACTCGTACAAATTCTCTCTCTCTTTTTTCTTTTTTTCTCACATTAGGCTTACTTATAGTACCTATATCACACCAATCTTTCATATTTCTATCTATTTTTACAAAATCTACTGTTATGTATCTCTTTAACCCTAAATATGTATGGCTAGATGTCTATAATCATATGGTACATGACCAAAGAAAAAGGGCATATACAAATTAACATATTCAAGCTTGGGATTTGTACTGTGGCTCATCAAGAAGTGTCAAAAAGCTCAAATTTGATACTAGAGGTGAAGTATAGATAGGACAACTTTTTAGATCTGGATGTGTTCCGAACAATGCCTTAGGTCATCCTTAAATATCTCAACATGCATAAATTTAATCAACCAAACAAACACAAATTCAACCATTTATCATTCATACTAGCATGCATATTTCCTTGTATTTTCTATATCACATGGTACAAATGATATCTAAATACCTATTTACAATGTAACACATAGAACTTTAGTAATCTAATACTAAAAAATTTAAAATCTCCTATCATCATGCCAAACTTATTGATGAACACAAGCAACCTATGTACATGCTCTTAACCAATCACTTGTATTTCTACGAGCTCAACCACACTAAAAGATAATAAAAACAATAAAAATGAAAAATTTAAATCCTATGTTACCCCCATACTTTAGTCGACACATTGTCCTCAATCTGTAGCCCATTAAAAGAGAAAGAAAGAAATTACCCGATTGATTGTGATTGCTCAAACTCTTATTGGTGGGTGTTTCCTCCTTTGATAATGTAAAGCTCAAATTATTTGTCTCCTTCGTGTTGGGGTTCTTTTTTTTTAAAGAAAATTAACAAATTATAAGAAAAACAAGAAAAATTATAAATTTCTATCCTAAAAATTGGTTTATAATATTCCTAATATAATTATTACAAGCCCTAGAATTTTAAACCTTCAGTTTTACCTAAATTCACCTACTTCTAAAACTAAGATCCTACTAGGTTTATTCTTGAATATTAGTCTTCATCTTCCTGAAATCCTCTTTTTCTTCTTTCCTGTTTCTGTTTGTTTGTAGAAGAATAAATTGTTTTAACAAATCATTGCCAAGTAACTTCCTTGGTGGACTTATAGTTTTATCCATTCGCTTGATGGGTACTCTTGCTCTTCTGCATAATTCCGTAATTAGATGACCTCGCACAGTCAACCATGTTCTTGTATATCCACATTCCAATAAATATTTGCTTCTTTTGGAAGATCTCCTATGTTATGATGGCTTGAATTGGGCAAATCTCAGACATCTCGATTATAGGCCATATTCTTGAACAAAAAAAATTTCATCCACATCTTGGCTCTTGGTATCATTAGTTCTTGGTTGAATGTGTCAGGTATTTTTGTTCTCGTTTGATATGTTCACATCTCTTTCCCTACTGTTAGGAATCTTAATATTTCTTTTGTATAGATATTTCTGAATTCCTTCATATCTATTTTATAAAGATAATCGCGATAATAATATGGCGCATCATAAATTTGACAAATACCCATCTCAGTTACCGGGACATTAACCCCTCTGAACTTCACAAAAGAGCTCATCTCATTAAAGGTTCTTGCTGCTTCCTTTTGTTTTAATGCTAAATAGAATTCTTGCACTACAGGAATTATCAGGGGTTTTTCGGATGGCAAACAAAATTCTGTCCATTCTCTTTCAGTTGTATTCTACCATATGCCTTTGCAATTCCTTATAAGTGGATCAAATCCCTACTCTTGAATGAAGGTATATGACTGTAATTGTTGCAGGTATTTGTCTATATCACCTTCTTGAAACTCAATGGTTGGGTTTGAAGCACTTGCACTAAAACTTGCCATAGGATAATCTGTCTTTATTGTTTCTGCACCTTAATTAATAGCAACAGAGAGTAAACTGTGATTTAGTGTTTTGATAATAAAATAGAGTGTCTATGTGCCAGATTTATAGTTTAGAAAGAAAGCATAATTTATTCAAGAGTTATAGTCTAGATCTACTAAATAAATAGTTAAATAACCAGAATCCTAATATAATTAGACTACAAAAACATCAGTAGTTAGGTTAATTAAGAAAACAGATTTTACGTAGTGTTGTCTTGACATTCCTGGGCAATGTCATGATGTCGAAGACAGGATATAGAGGAAAAAAAAAATTCTTTTTCGCGACATCCTGGGGTGATGTTACAACATGGCGACCAGATTTCTTGGTACCTTGGGGAGTTAACGCCTTGTGTACCGTTTTCATTTTCGCTCTCTTTGGTTATTGACTTCCCCTAAATTCCTGATACGTTCCATAGTGCATTAAAGTGTAAACTTTGGTCATCAATAACCGAGTTGGTTGTCTCTCCAAAATAGTGTTTCACTCTTTGACCATTTACAAAGAAACGTTGCCCCTCTTTTCCGATTAGCTCTACTGTTCCATGAGGGGTTACCTGATGTATTGTATATGGACCTGTCTACCTTGATTTCAATTTCCCAGGAAATAATTTCAATCGAAAGTTGAACAGTAACAATTTATGCCAAAGTACAAATTCTCGCTTTCTAATCTATGCATCATGTCGAAGTCTACTCCTTTCTTTGTACTTTTTTTGTTTTCGTAAGCCATGAAACAAAATTCTTCTAATTCTTGGATTTGAAATAATCTTTCTTTCTTATCTACTTCTAGATCTAAATTTAACTCCTTAATTGCCCAATATGCTTTCCTTTTTAATTCAATTGGTAAATGGAAATTCTTACCATAGACTAGCTTTTACGGAGACATTCTTAATGAAGTTTTATATGTTGTTCTATAAGCCTATAATGTATCGTCTAGTTTACCCACCCAATCTTTTTGGTTTGGGTTCATCGTTTTCTACAGAATCTATTTTACTTCTTGGTTGGATACCTCTACTTGTCTATTATCCTGAGGATGATATGTTGTGGTCATACAGTGTCTTATGTTGTATTTAGCCAAAGCTGCTTCGAATTGCTTGCTACAAAAGTGAGATCCTTGTCGCTAACCAATGCTCATAGTGTACCAAACCTGATGAATATATTTTTTCTCAAGAATCTCACAATTGATTTTGTATCATTAGTAGGCAGTGCAACAACTTCGACCCATTTGGAGACATAGTCAACAGCCAATAGGATGTACTGATTTTTAAAAGATCTTGGAAAAGGTTCCATGAAATCAATCCCCTAAACATCAAACACTTCTACTTCAATTATCCCTTTTTGTGGAATTTCGTCTCTTTTAGATATGTTCTCAATTCTCTGACATCTATCACATCCTTGTAAAAATTCATAAGCATCTCTGTTCAAAGTGGGCCAGTAAAATCCTGATTGTAATATTTTATGGGTTGTCATTTATCCCCCAAATTTCCTCCACAGGGAGATGTGTGGCATCCTTGTAAAATATCATTTATCTCGTCCTCTACTACACATCATCGACCTATCTATGCATTGATGAAACAAGTACAGTTCCTCCTACAAATAATTTTTGGATTCGTGAATTATCAGTTTTTTCTGTTGCCAAAATGCTTGAGCCAAGAAGACCCTTCGTGCAATATAGTTTACATAGTCCACATACCATAGTGTTCTATGCTTACCAAGTCCTGGTTGATTGATATCTACCCTGAATAGTTGCCTATCTACGAAAGTATCCTTAATCTCTTTCGTCTCTTCTGCTTGTATATTGCCCTCAATTCTGGATAAATGATCTGCAATTTGATTTCTGGTTCCTTTTCTGTCCATAACCCATAAATCAAATTCTAGAAGTAACAAAACCCATCTCATTAATCTAGTTTTTGTTTCTTTTTTCTTCATAACATATTTTAGGGCAGAGTGATCAGTGTACACATAGACTTGGTTTTCCATTAAGTAAGGTTGAAATTTTTTGCAAGCGAACACCACGACCAACATCTCTTTTTCACTTGTATTATAATTACACTGCGCTGGATTCAGTGTTTTGCTGGCATAATGAATAGCTCCAAATAAATTATTCCATTTTTTTCCAAAGCCGCACCTACTACATAATCACTAGCATCAAACATAATAATAAAGGGATCTGTCCAATTTAGAGTGATTATTATAGGGGCAAATATGAATTTGGATTTTATTACCTCAAAGGCTTCAATACAGCTTTGGTCGAAGAAGAAAGGTGTTTCCTTATGCAAAAGTTGATTTAAAGGTTTAGAAATATGAGCAAAATCTTTGATAAATCTTCTGTAGAATTTTGCATGGTCTTAAAAATTTCAAGCACCTTTTACATTAGTTGGATGTGAAAGATGTTTAATCACATCAGTTTTTCTTTATCTACTTTCATACCCTTTCCAAATATTTGGTGCCCTAGGACCAGTCCCTCTTTTACCATAAAATGACATTTTTCCCAATTGAGCACTAGGTTAGTTTCCTTGTATCGTTTCTAAACTTTCTTAAGATTACTCTAACATTCTTGAAAAGAGTTTCCATAGATTGAGAAATCATCCATGGAAACGTTCAAACCTTCTTCCAACATGTCAACAAAGATAGCAGCCATGCATCTCATGAAAGTTGCTGGAGTGTTGCATAATCCGAAGGGCATTCTTTTAAAGGCATACATGCTGAAAGGGCACATGAAAGTAGTTTTCTCTTGGTCATCGGGGTCAATTGGAATTTGATGATACCCTAAATACCCATAAAGGAAACACTAATAGTCTTTTCCTGCTAAACGATCCAACATTTGGTCAATGAAGGGCAATGGGAAGTAGTATTTTTTTGTTGCATCATTCAGTTTCCTGTAATCAATACATACCCTCCAACCAGTAACGATTCACATTGGGATTAATTCATTCTTATCGTTCTCAACTACAGTTAGACCTACCTTCTTTGGAACACACTAGGTTAGGCTAACCCATTCACTATCAGAGATAGTATAAACAATACCTGTGTCTAACCATTTGATCAATTCCTTTTCTACCACTTCCTTCATGGCTAGATTAAGTCTCCACTGAGCATCTACTATAGGTTTTTTCCTTCCTCTAATCTGATCTTATATTGGCAGAATGCAAGATTGATTCCTTTGATATTAGCAATGGTTCATCCTATCGCATTTTTTTTACATCCGCAGAACATTTAGTAAGGCTTCTTCCTATTTTTTATCTAAGCACGCAATGATAATTACTAGTAATGTATTTTGTTATCTAAGATATCCATACTTTAGATGCTTGGGTAATGGCTTTAATTCCAACTCAGGGGGTTTGATGATGGATGAAACCATTTTTACTGAATTTGGTGTAATTTGCTCCAATTGTTCCTTACTTTGTCTCCACCAATCTAGTTGGGTGACCATATGATTATTCTCTTGTTTTGTATTATCCCCTTCTTCCATAGTTTCGTATCCTGTAAATTCTTACGTACTGGACTCCAGTTGGTTAGAGCTTTTTACTTCCAAGAGCTTCCACTTTTAGGTTTTCTGTTTCATGACATTTCTTCCAGGTAAATTCATTAATGCTAGATTTTTCCAAAACTTCCATTACCTCATTCTGAGTTTTCATCCAAATACTTCCCCCAGTCATAATATCAAATTTTCGTTTATTTTGACTATCCAAGCCGTAATGAAAATGCTAAATCTAAACCGCAAAATGTTTACCTCTGCCTAGTATAGATCTAAGGATTGTTTTGCATCTTTCCCATACTTGCCCCAAGGTTTCAGTAATAGCATGCTGAAAATGAAATAACTATATATAGCTACATAATACTGGTAACGCTCGACAAAGGAATAGTTGCACAAAATTGACCTAGGTAGTAATACTGTCTAGAGGGAGTGTTTCCAGCTACATTTTTGCCTTCCTCTCTAGCACAAACGGAATCAACAACAATTAGATAATCTTTGGTGGAATTCCTGCATAGCTAATAGTGTTGTATATATGATCAAATTTCCTCAAGAATGTTATAGGATCTTCATTAATGTAATAAAAAAATCTAACATTACAAGTAATCCAAGTTAATAAAGCTAGATTTAGTTCAAAGTGGGTACTGTGAATAATAGGTCAAGATATAATAGGTCGCAACCAAGTTATGTTAAACAACTTCCCTAAAACCTGCATAATGTTAATGTGATATACTGTTAGGACAAACTGAATCTAAAACTTAACAGTTTCATTGTTACTCTTTAAAATGTAAAAATTCAAATTAATCTAGTGACCTTGCCTCCCCAGAAACGGCGCCAACAACTTGATCGCCTCAAGATGTACTAAAATCCAAAGTGTGAATACTACAATAGAATGAAGAATTATGAGGCAGTATCCCCAAGTATACGAGTCGAGTTGTAATCTAGATTTTAAAATGAAGTAGGTCAGTACTCCGAAGATCATACCCAAATGAGGTGAGTACTAAATCAATCTGAACCTAAACACTTCAAGATCTAATTAATACTCTAAGTCAGTTATAGTATGAAAGTAACATATGAGATAATTTTAGGGTTTATTAAAATAAGGAAATAAAATAACATAAAAAGTAGTATTGCAATAGATAGAGAAAAATAGAGTGAATCAATCAACTAGTCGCCACCCTAGCAGGATCTTCTGGTCTTCCACTAACATAACAAGTCAGTAAGAGCTACTTATCTTTTGACCTCACAGTCCAGAATGGTTTTGGGTTAAGGTGTTCACGGATGCACAATACCAATTTTGGGTTAATTCTCACCTTCATGACTTCCAGGGGTTGTCAGGCCTAGGGTTTATTTTACGTTCTCCCTTTCCCAAACAGCTGATCCGTTGAATTACTCTACACAATAATTAAAAGATCATGTTTCCACTCGCTAATCCCACATAGAATGATTAGTTCCTCATGGCTTTCGTAAACAACATGGAATAAATGGAAGAATTCATCATAAGGAATGGGTTCAAATAGAGATTTTAAGAAAAATCTTATTGATATTGATAATGTAATACCCGATTTTGGCCCGGGTAAAAGGCCCAAAATACAAACGGGCCGATGTGGCCCAAACCAAACTACAGAGGCCCAAAACCAATGGCCCAAAATCATCAGAAACCCTAGGGTTTCTAATCTTCAGTAGCCACAACCACCAAAGCATCCGCACCGCACTGCCTCGCACGAGCCTCGTACCTGCAAAGCAAAGAAGAAACAAAGTAGTATATGGCAAGAAAATATTTAAATCGAATCAAGCAGATATAGAAAGATTTCTTTTTACTTTTTCTTGTTTCATGATTGCTATAAAAGCAATCTTAATACACTGTAAAAGAAAAAAAATTCAGAAATCAATAAGAAAAAACCAGTATTTTTACAACGCAAGAGCAACAAAATAAAGAAAAAATTCAATTGAAAAATCAAAGGTGGATATATGTTTTTGTTTCTTTTCGTTATCGATTTTGTTTATTTTTTTTGTCTTTCTTGCAAGCTGAAATAGAATAAAATAAAAAGTGAAAACACTCACCTTCGTTAAGTCCAAGCGTCGTTGAGATTTGCCGAGGAGCCACCCCGAGAACGGTGGCACAAACCGAAAGGTTTCTTGTTTGCTTTGAGGATTTTGGTTGATATTTTGGGGATTTTGAGCCCAGATTTGGGCCGAGAGAGACTGAAGGAACTGAATAGGGATTTTTCCCTTTTTCGGCCACCGCAGACGGCGGTGCTGGCGCCGGAGATTGGCGGCTGGCGCGGTGGCAGATGATCGGCCGATGACCGGACGAGCAAGGGAGGGGAGAGCTTTTTAGAGGTTTTTTTTGTGTTTTTTTTAAAAAGGGTTTAAAATGATTTTTTGAAGGATTATTTGGCTTAAATAGCCTCTTCAAAACGATGTCGTTTTGAACCTGGGTTGACCCGAATCTGACCCGACCCGGCCTAGCATCCGCATGTTTTTGAGTGGAGGGGTAAATTGCGCTTTTAGCCCCTCCACCTTTTAATGTTTTTGCAATTAAGTTTTTTATTTTATTAATTTACCCTTTAATTTATTATCGTTTTCAGTTTCGTCCTAATGTGAACGACGTCGTTTAGACGAGAAGGGAAAATTTCCCTTCCAGCCCCTCTATGTAATTCGCGCGTTCAATTTCATCCTCCAGACTTAGATTATTTGCAGATTTGCCCCAGATTTTTTATTTACAGTTCAAATTAGTTTTTTTTGTTTTCTTTTTTTATTAACTATTTTTTTTAGTTTTCATATTTAACTATTTTTTAAGTCTATGTATATATATATATAGTTTTTTTACATATTTATATATACATACGCATATTTTTTAATATAATGTAATTATTTTTAAAATTTTATATATGTAATTATATTTTTATAATCTATACGTATATATTTATTTTTATATATGTATGTATACATGTTAATATTTTAACCAATTATATATATATGAATATATTTATTTTTAAAATGCAAATGTATGTTTTTTCATATACTTTATAATTTATATTTTTCCTTTATTTTCATAAATACATCGTGTATTATATATGTATAAGTTTCATAGCCCAAGATTTCATATTTAAATTATGTGTATGTCTTTTAAATTCAATGTATATATTATGTGCCTTTTATTCTTTATAATTTGTTTATTTTCTTCATTTGATTATTAATTCATGTTTTTGTTTATATGTTAAAAGAATATTTTTTATTTTGACCATTTATTTGATATTTTGCATGTGATTTTTTATTATATATATCAATTTTGCTTATTTATTTATTTATATTATTTCTATACAATTGTTGTATGTATTATTAATATTTGTTAAGGAGGCATTTATTCATGCATTCAATATAACAAGACATCATTTCTTTACTTGATTTTAAAAGTTGAAAATGTTCAAAATAAAGATGATGCTCGTATTTAGGATTTTCAAGAAGGTTGAGCCCTAACGTATTGGGTTCCAATTTTCTTCGTAAAATCTAACAATCGAGGATTGTTTTTTTTATCAAACAAAATAAAACTTGTCATCGGGAATTCAATATGTTGTGTCCCAACGTATTGTATGTGACACGTTGATTTCTCGAGACAAAGATTTTCTTTAAAAAATAAAGGAAATATTGAATGTTTGGGATTTTAAGAAATCGTGCCCTAACGTATTGGGTGGCGTTTTCTTCATAAATTTTAAACAATTTAGTATTTTCTTAAATTTTATCAGACGAGTTTTTTTTGGATAAACTCATTTTGAAGAAAAAAACCTAATGCATTGGGTGTGATGTTTTCTGTTTCAAAATGAGGGCGTCTTACTACTTAATTTAATTAAGGACCGTATTTTTCAACTCTCGACATTAAGACATTTATTAATCAACTTGGTACCAATTTTTGGGCGTTACGAGGGTGCTAATCCTTCCTCGTACGTAACTGACTCCCGAACCCATTTTTCTAAAACTCGTAGACCAAAGTCGTTTTTAGGTGATCCAATCACACCTTAATAAAAGATTGGTGGCGACTCCAATTTTCATCGACAACTAATTTTTTTTCCAAAAATAAAAAATGGTTTCGACAGCTTGGTGACTCCACTGGGGACTATTTTTTAAATAAGAGAGTCGAGCCACAAAGTTGATTAATTTTTGTCTTATGGTCGAGAAAATATTTTTTTTTTAAATTCATGATATCCTTTTGCATTCATTATCTTCTTGCTTAATGTGTTTAAATATTGTTTGCATTACACATTACATGAGTTGAATGATTTTACCCTTTTAAGTGGGAGTGAGAAACTATTCCTTCGTGAGGTTTTCACCTCCATATAGGATAGTGGATTGCTTTCGGAGTACATCAGTACCTATGACTTCGTGAGATTTTCATCTCCGTATATTCATAGGGAAAATGTATTCCCCTGAACCGAACTTGATCTATATGAGCCTATAATGGGTGAAGATCGAGGAATCTGCTGGTTCGGGTACCTTTGCCCTAGAAGCCGAACTTCATATAGTGAACCTTAGGAATCCACCTTAGGTAGAACTATACTGAACCCTAGTAGATATCTGATTAGGTAATTTTATTATTTCTTGATTATGGTTTTATATGATACTGACTTTTTGTGTCTTATTTTGATTGCATGACATGACATTTCATTACATCATAAAAGGCGTCGGTTCATATTCAGTTGCTAGATAGAAAGCTTATCATGGAAAGAGCGTTTCTTGATAAAGTGGAGGATAATGCGGCTGTCCGAACCTGGTCTGAAACGACGCAACAAGAGAAAAGCGATAGCTTGGCCGATGGATATGTATCGGAATTATGGGATTTTACTCGCATCAGTGTAACTCAAAACAATTTGCAGGAGTTGAAGGAAATCTGGGATCAGTGGAATAATAAGAAGAATATGTGGCTTTACTCCGATGTTCAAAGTTTCAGGTGGACAGGGTTTACTCGAGAGCGGTAAATGCGCCAACCTTTTCAAAGAAGCTGATGGGTATAACAAGGCTGAGGAGGAGCTGGATAGTCTGAAGAAGGATTATAAAAAGTTGCATCTGTCAATGAGAACTGCTGGGTTAGGAAAAACTTTAGAATAGTGGCGAGCAGAAATTCGAGAAGAAAAGGACAAAGCCGATAGATGGGAACAGAAATTCCAAGAGATGCAGAGGCGAAACGAGGCTTTAGAAAAAAGTTTGTCAGAAAGCCAAAAGGAAAAGGGCGAGTTAAAGGATAGGGTGACCGAGTTGGAAAGATCTCTTCATCAGTATCGAAGTCGAAATTTCGCAATAGAGTTGAAATCAAGATTGAAGAAATGAAGAAAAGAATCGAAGAGCTAGAAACGGTGTTGCAAAATTGTGAGATCCAGATCAAGTACTTGAAAGCAAATGAAAGTCGTAATAATGAATAGCTCCGCTACTTTCAGAGTCAAGTTAGGAGTAGAGATCATCTTATGGAAGAAGCCGTGGTCCAGATTCGAGAAGTAGCCAATCACATATAGACTTTAGCAGTACAGGCTGACATGCTGAGTGTGAATTATGAATTAGAATCGGATCGGGGGCAAGAATTAGCTTTGTTACTTAGAAATATTAGAGTTCTGGGTACTAGGGCAAAGTCTTATTTGTAACTCACTTTATGTAAAGAAATTTAATTTCTAGTAAAGTTTTCTTAAATGGAATTGAATCAAAATTAACGCCTTTTTTTCATTCATTGAATGCATTGCATTACTTCATATGTATTTAAAAATTATTAAAAGATTCTAATTAATATAAATCATTTCTCAGTTAATCTGGAAACCAACCAACCAAACACTGTTATAGTACCCACGCAAAGTCAGGAGGCATGGACCAAAGATTGGAGAGAATTGAGCAAATGAAAAAACAGATGCAAGAGCAATTGACTGAATTTCAACAAGAAATGAGGAATCAGATGCTAGAATTCCAAATAAATATGATGAGCCAGCTAACCCAGTTATTCGGTAAAGGGGTAGAAAAAGGGAAAAGCCCAGCAGTTCGCTTTGGGGATGATAATGAGGACCCTGTATATTCCCCAGATTTTACCTCGATAAGTGTCCAGGCCCATCCAGACGCATGTCCACAAGAGGCACTCTTTACTATCAGATCCCGACAATATCCGACTGGTACACCGATACCAGTATATCGCTTGACAGACCCAAAATCCAATTTAGCTAATCCTGTTGCTCTTGACAATCCAGCAGAAATAAAACAGGCGAAGGTAGAGCACCCAGATACTGTAAAAGCCTCAAGGAGGAAGAGGAATAAGGGGAATACTGAAGGCAGATATAACAAGGGCCACTCAAAACCAATCACTAGGGGCTGGTCACAGACAAAAACCATTAGCCATCAGGGCCCTTTAAAGCAAGAATCTTACACGAAGGTAAATACAAAAAGGCCTCAGTTCAAGCCTATACCGATGTCATATAGCAAGCTATATCAAAGCCTATTTAATGCATATGTGGTGTCCCCTTTCTACCAGAAACCAATGTTGCCTCCATTTCCTAAATGGTATAACACAAATGCCCAGTGTGAATACCATGCAGGAATTGAGGGCCACTCGATAGAAAACTGCACCGCATTCAAAAAGATAGCTGAAAGACTTGTTGAAGACAAGATTCTCTTTGAATTTTTGGAGGAATGTTCAAAGTTATCCATCATGGTCAAATGCGCCAAAAGCTAATGATACGAGCTCACAAAAAAGGTCTGCCCTAGAGAATTCTTTAAGAGTGACCTGATATTGAAGAAGATCCTTCCCATGAAAAAAACTCCATCCCAAGCTAGGAAGGACCTTATGTGGAAGGCCTTATCTGGAAAAGCGTCGATTTTGATCAGAATAGGTAACAAGGACATGCCTAATCCTATGAGTTCAGATTCAATCAAAAAAATATATTTCAAAAAAAAATAAAAAAAGAGAGGCCAAGGTGAAAATCCGCAAAGGACACCTTGAGACCAAAGGGGATTTGAGTTGAAAACCCGAAAAGGGCAGCTCAAATATTGATCAAAGGGGGCAGAGTAACTCGAATCTTGATCAGATTGGGGCATGTGGTGATCTAGTTATATCTAAATTAACAGGAAAGAGTAGGCAACATCTTGAGGCATCGACAGAGTACTGTAGATCTCTCAAACACATGTCAAACTCAACAGGGTCTTCAGAAAATTTGTACAGAGAAGTTCAAGCTGCGATATCTAGGGCACCCAATTTTCATACTATTGAATTTGTTGTTCTTGGAATACTTCATTCTTTTCCAAGATACACATTCCCAATCAATTTCTTTGTTACCATTCTTTACTATTCCTTTCGAGCTAGGCTTAGAGCTAATTTTATTCTTATCCATGGTTATGACCTTTTTGTAAGCATGTTGCATTGGAATAATGATTAATGGACTAATAAAAATTTCACAAGGGAAGTTTTTCATATTACTTTAGAAGTTTCTAAATAATACAGGAACCTGAAACAAGACTATTGTTTAGAACGCACTAAGTTTAAAGGTTGGAAATATAAGAAGGAAAAGTCTAAATTAGGACTTTCTCTCTTGATTCTGTTATCAAAAACATTGATTGAGCAAGGTGACAAGATGTTAGGTTGGTGACAAAGCTAAAATAAACAAGCGAGTAATGATCACCAAGCAATAGGAAGAGGTTTCCTCGGAGAAGAAAGCCTTCATTTGCACATAAGCCTTTGGTGCGACACGTTAGGCATGGTGTAAAGGACCAAATAATTTCACATTCTGTATCATTGAATTGTGATAGGAGTGGATTGAGAAAAAGCCATATATTTCTACCTTTGGGTTGCAGTGGGAGAATGATGGTACAAATTTTTGCGTTCTAGTGGATTAAACTTTGAGTGGGGGCAATCTGGCTAAGTGTTTCTTGGGAGACGCCAGCAGAGCAGGAAGGCGTTGTAGCACGTCAATGATAAAGCCTTAATAAACTTTGAGCAGTAATAACCTAAGAAAGATCATTCTCAAAAAAAAACATTCTTCATTCATACAAACACCATTGGCACATGTCTAGTTAGGAGCATTTGATGCATTTTGATCATGCCATCCTAATATTAGGCATAATTAGGTTCATTATACAGAGCATGTTCCTCAAAGAACAGACCGGTAAAATCACAAAGCTAGGCCTCTCTGGGTTACAACGGGGCAGGTTAAAAACAACAGATCTTGCCTTCCTGTACTGACAGTGAAGCAGATCGAAAAAACCAATCTTATCTCCCTGGTCAGCAATGGAATAAGTTGAGGATTGAGAATCCTATCTCACTGGACAGCAGTGGAATAGGTTAAAATTACAAATCTTATCTCCCTAAGCAGTAGCGGAGCAGATCGAAGACACTAGCCTTGCCTCACTCGGTGGCAGCGGAGCAGGTTAAAGATAGCAGATCTTGCCTTCCTGTACTGACAATGAAGCAGATCAAAGATTGTGAATCCTATCTCCCTGGACAGCAGTGGAATAGGTTAAAAATTACAGATCTTGCCTTCCTGCATCGACAGTGAAGCAGATTGAAGATACCAGCCTTGCCTCCCTGGGTTGTAGTGGAGCAGGTTGAAGATTGCGGATCTTGCCTTCCTATATCGACAGTGAAGCAGATCGAAGATACCAGCCTTGCCTTCCTAGGTTGTAGTGGAGCAGGCAGATCTTTCCTTCCTGTACCGACAGTGAAGCAGATCGAAGATAGCAGCCTTGCCTCCCTGGGTTGTAGTGGAGCAGGTTGAAGATAACAAATATTGCCTTCCTAGACTGACAGTGAAGCAGATCGAAGATACCAGCCTTGCCTCCCTAGGTTGTAGTGGAGCAGGTTGAAGATAGCAAATCCTGCCTTCCTGTACCGACAGTGAAGCAGAGCGAAGATACCAGCCTTGCCTCCCTAGGTTGTAGTGGAGCAGGTTGAAGATAGCAGATGTTGTCTTCCCATACTGGTGGCTAAGTAGATCGAAGAAAGCAGACCTTGTCTTCATGCCTTGGCGTGAAGTAGATCAAAGATAGCAAATCTTGTCTTCATGTATTGGCGTGAAGTAGATCGAAGATAGCAGATCTTGTCTTCCCATACTGGTGGTGAAGTAGATCGAAGATACAAGTCTTATCCTCCTAAAGTTATAGTGGGGTAGATTGAAGATGGCGAATCTTATCTCTCTGAAGTTGCAGTGGAGCAAATTAAAGCCAATAATACTATCTCCCTGAAATTGCAGTGGAGCGGATTAAAACCACAGGTCTTATCTCTCTGAACTTGCAGTGGAGCAGACCCAAGAAATAGAGCAGATCGCATCAAATTCATTTTCACATTGCAGCAGATCAAGTTGAAGCTATAAGTCTTATCTCCCTGATGTTGCAGTGAAGTAGATTGAAGCACTAGTTCCTATACCTCTGAAGATGCAGTAGGAAGGAATGAGGCTACTTGAAGAAGAAAAGTACCAGAGCCCAGCACAAAAGGGCAAAATCGGGCATATTTTAAGTCTTTGCTCCGTCCCTGTTACACGATAACGAGCAAAGAGGGGCAGCTGTAATACCCGATTTTGGCCCGGGTAAAAGGCCCAAAATACAAACGGGCCGATGTGACCCAAACCAAACTACATAGGCCCAAAATCATCAGAAACCCTAGAGTTTCTAATCTTTAGCCGCCACAACCACCAAAGCATCCGCACCGCCTCGCATGAGCCTTGTACCTGCAAAGCAAAGAAGAAACAAAGCAGTATATGGCAAGAAAATATTGAAATCGAATCAAGCAGATATAGAAAGATTTCTTTTTACTTTTTCTTGTTTCATGATTGCTATAAAAGAAATCTTAATACACTGTAAAAGAAAAAAAATTCGGAAATCAATAAGAAAAAACCAGTATTTTTACAATGCAAGAGCAACAAAATAAAGAAAAAATTCAATCGAAAAATCAAAGGTGGATATCTGTTTTTGCTTCTTTTCGTTATCGATTTTGTTTATTTTTTCGTCTTTCTTGCATGCTGGAATAGAATAAAATAAAAAGTGAAAAGACACACCTTCGTTCAGGTTTGAAAGGTCATTGAGACGGTCGAGGGAGCCACCCCCGAGGAACGGTGGCTTGAAACCGAAAGGTTTCTTGTTTGCTTTGAGGATTTTTATTGATATTTTGGGGATTTTGAGCCCAGATTTGGGGCAAGAGAGACCGAAGGAACTAAATAGGGATTTTTCCCTTTTCCGGTCACCGTAGACGGCGGTGCCGGGCCAGAGATTGGCGGCCGGCGCGATGGCCGATGATCTATCGATGACCAAACGAGCAGGGGAAGTGAGAGCTTTTTAGTGTGTTTTTAAAAAAAAGGGGTTTAAAATGATTTTTTGAAGAATTATTTGGCTTAAATAGCCTCTTCAAAACGACGTCGTTTTGAACCTGGGTTGAACCGAATCCGACCCGACCCGACCTAGGATCTGCGTGTTTTTGAGTGGAGGGGTAAATTACGCTTTTAGCCCCTCCGCCTTTTAATGTTTTTGCAATTAAGTTTTTTATTTTATTAATTTACCCTTTAATTTATTATCGTTTTCAGTTTCGTCCTAATATGAAAGACGTCGTTTAGATTAGAAGGGAAAATTTCCCTTCCAGCCTCTCTATGTAATTCGCGCGTTCAATTTCGTCCTCCAGACTTAGATTATTTGCAGATTTGCCCCAGGTTTTTTATTTACAGTTCAAATTAGTTTTTTTTGTTTTCTTTTTTTATTAACTAATTTTTTTATTTTTCATATTTAATTATTTTTAAATCTATGTATATATATATAGTTTTTTAACATATTTATATATACATACATATTTATTTTTTAATATAATGTAATTATTTTTAAATTTTTATATGTAATTATTTTTTATAATCTATATGTATATATTTATTTATATATATATATATATGTATACATGTTAATATTTTTAACCAATGTTTTATATATATATATATATATATATATATATATATGAATATATTTATTTTAAAATGCAAATGTATGTTTTTTCATATACTTTATAATTTATATTTTTCCTTTATTTTCATAAATACATCGTGTATTATATATGTATAAGTTTCATAGCCCAATATTTCAAATGTAAATTATGTGTATGTCTTTTAATTTCAATGCATATATTATGTGTCTTTTATTCTTTATAATTTGTTTATTTTCTTCATTTGATTATTAATTCATGTTTTTGTTTATATGTTAAAAAGGATGTTTTTTTTACTTTGACCATTTATTTGATATTTTGCATGTGATTTTTTTTATTTTATATATCAATTTCGATTATTTATTTATATTATTTTTATACAATTGTTGTATGTATTATTAATATTTATTAAAGAGGCATTTATTCATGCATTCAATATAACATTACATCATTTCTTTACTTGATTTTAAAAATTGAAAATGTTCAAAATAAAGATGATGCTCGTATTTAGGATTTTCAAGAAGGTTGAGCCCTAACGTATTGGGTTCCAATTTTCTTAGTAAAATATAACAACCGAGAATTGTTTTTTTATCAAACAAAATAAAACTTGTCATCGAGAATTCAATATGTTGTGTCCTAACGTATTGGATGTGACACGTTGATTTCTCGAGACAAAGATTTTCTTTAAAAATAAAGGAAATATTGAATGTTTGAGATTTTAAGACATCGTGCCCTAACGTGTTGGGTGGCGTTTTCTTCATAAATTATAAACAATTAAGTATTTTCTTAAATTTTATCACACGAGTTTTTTTTGGATAAACTCATTTTGAAGAAATAAAATATTGTGCCCTAACGCATTGGGTGTGATGTTTTCTGGTTGAAAAGGAGGGCGTCTTAATACTTAGTTTAATTAAGGATTGTATTTTTCAACTCTCGACATTAAGACATTTATTAATCAACTTGGTACCAATTTTTGAGCGGTACGAGGGTGCTAATCCTTCCTCTTAGTAACTGACTCCCAAACCCGTTTTTCTAAAACTCGTAGACCAAAGTCATTTTTAGGTGATCCAATCACACCTTAATAAAAGATTAGTGGCGACTCCAATTTTCATCGACAACTAATTTTTGTTTTTTTCCAAAAATAAAAAATGGTTTCGACAGATAAGAAACACGAATCCACAGAAGTTAATCTCCTCTACAATCAAATCTCTTAAAGAAAGAAAATAACTAAAACTAAGAAAACATAAGAAATAACAAAAACAATTCTTAAACCTAAAGAGAAAATCTAAGCTAATGAAATGGCGTCCATAATGTGTGCCAAATAGGTCTATTTATAGCCTTCAGGTAGCCGTCGTCCTTAGCCCTAGGGAAGCTGACGTTCTTGAGCTTAAAGTTCGATTGTGCAAACCAGAACGCCCCTACTTCGTGTTTTATTCCGGTCACAGAGTCAATGTCACGACACACCAGGACCTGTGTCGCGACGTAGCAATCAGCATGTTCTTCTGTAGCCATCTTTAAAGGTATGTCGCGACACCCTCAGCATATGTCACGATATTAAAGGCAATTTCACATTTTCTCTATTCTACTCTCTATGTTACGACATTGAATCTCCCATGTTGCCACATAGCATCCGATATTGACCCAAAATGGCCTTTAATGGTTCCTGCACACTCACAAAATACATTAGCTCTCCCTTAGGCCTTATTCGGCCTTTAAGGTTAATACAAGACTCGATGTGCACATTTTATTGAATATAAATAAAACTAGCGAGAGGGGGTGGAGGTCATTGAGCCATTGGGTCCTTTCTAACAAATTCAGAAAACCACTTAGACATCATATAGAAGGCTTCTTTCGCCTCACTTCCCTGTCCCTCAACTACGGACCCACTACTAGCTGCTCCTTGAACGGAGGCTTGTGCATTACTTTTAACCTCATCAGAATCAGCTCGGTTGGATGACATCTTTCATCTATATACAAAACATAATTCAATTTAAGTAAGGAGATATCACACTATCATAGGTTATATTATGGCATGTATTATATACTCCTTACTAGCTACGTTTAGTCTGAGTACAGACTAAATCATAGCTTTGATACAATTAAATGTAACACCCTAACTTGATTCCGTTGCTGGTCTGGGTTACGGAGCATTACCATAAAAATCAAAATATTTAACATCTAAATATTTTAATAATGTTATTTAATATTAATTATTTAAATCTCACACAAATCCAACAAACATACACATTTAGGCCTTAAATTGAACTTTCGAAGCCCTATAAACAGTTCGAGATCAAATCGAGACTAATTTAAAATAATTCATAAAGTTTGAGGAAAAAATTGAAAATTTAGAAAATAGGGGTCACACGGCCATGTAGCCAAGTCGTGTGACATAGCCCAAACCGTGTAGTACTCAAAAAATGGGACACACAACTGTGTCTCATCCCGTGTCTTAAGCCGTGTAACTCACTGACTTAGGTACATGGTCGTGTCGTAGGTTGTGTAACTCACTGACTTAGGTACATGGTCGTGTCGTAGGCCGTATGCTAGACCGTGTAACTCACTGACTTGATACACATGGTCGTGTCTTAGACCGTGTTATGCTCACACCTGAAATAATAAGTGACACGCAGATGTGAAATAATAAGTGACACACAGATGTGTGTGTCACATGGCCGTATGACAGGCCGTGTGATCCAAAATAGACCCTAAAATAAGCTATTTAAAGTCCAAAACTTGCTCAAAAATATACTTCATTAGTGCATACATTCAATAGACCTAAACACACTTCAAATACATATAAACATGCCAATTCAATCAACCTATTTCTCCTAACCAATATGCCATTCAAAGGCACCACATTTATACTAAAGCAACTTCAATCAAGACAAGGCTATAATGCCACATTTCATGCACAAAACATAGTCAATTTAGCTACCTAATGACATCAATTGTCAAACCATTCGCATTCCATTAAAACATGCCAAAATCATCTTATTGATATGGCTTTTAATATATAGACAAATCAACTACAGCATAAGTCCACAAAATCAAAATGTATACATAAAAGACATACTCATACCAAATTCATCATTAACATACTCAAACACTTTCATTATAAAAAGTCATATACATGTCATTTATAACATTGGACAAAATAACTCAAAAACTACTGAAGTGATTACTGGATAATGTGATAGAACTCAAACAAGTTTCCAACCAATCGAGCTTCCGACAATCTACGAAAACAGAGGAAAATAACTACGTAAGCAACTAGTGCTTAGTAAACTCGTAAAAGAGAAACTTAAACTTAACATTTTCCCTACATTTAAACATTTAATCATGCTTAGTAGTTCATACAAATATTTTCCTATTCAACATAATCCACACCATTAGTAGATGATTAAACCATGTAACATCATAAAACACAACAAATGCCATGAAGGAAATTACACCCATTTACTTTGCTCTTATGAATATTAATAGTCTTTTCATCCATGTACCTATTAAATTTCTTATCTTATGAACATACACATCTAATATTACATACAAGCCTTTTCATTTCCTTCTTCTTACCGTTGAATCGCCTAGAATTACATTGGATACTCGAGAATGCCCACACATAGTGTGTCTATCCACATAATACTAACCATTCCTTTACAATAATGCTCATATGAGATGTGGGTTAGAACGTTGGCTACACAATGCTACTCACGCGAGCTGTGGAGAATCCGCAACAAATGCAGGACCTCAGCTATCGGTAAGACATTCAAGACCAGCACCCAAAACATGAAATCCCTAATGACATGTCACTTGTATCCTAAGAATTCTTAAGGTTCAAATGGGACATTTGCATATATTTGAATCCTTTAATATCATTATATTGTACAATTCCACACATGCTTCATGAAATATACTTTTCTCAAATACTAACTTAAAATATACCAATGATACAATTTAATCCACTTTATCAATTACCGAATAAACAAAAATCAAGATTAATATCACAAAATTACCTATAATAACTCATTTAAAACATCACATGACAATGTTAATCTTTATAAAAACTTACCTTAATCACCACAGTTGTTACAATTAAGTTAAAAGCTAATCTGAACCTTTTGTCTTTCCCCGATTCGAGTCTGATAGGTTCTTTTCTTAATCTAAATAATTATTTAACTCAATTATTATAATTTCAGCATTCAAATATGGTTCATACAAACATTTTATCCAAGATTGCCTAGAGAGGTTCGAAAACTCAGATTTTTCAATCGAGGAACATAGCTGTGAGAGGGAGACCGCCACGGAACCCTAGAAATGTGGGTAATAGCTGCAGTGGGACTAAGGACTCTGCTGTGAGATCTGAGGCACGAGTACCAGCTAAAGCTTATACAATCCGTGCTAGAGAGAAACTTTCAGCACCAGATGTTATCACTGGTACATTTTCTATATTTGATACTGATGTTATTGCTTTAATTGATCCAGAATCAACACATTCGTATGTATGCACAAATCTAGTGTCAAGTAAGAAATTACCTATTAAGTTCACTGAGTTTGTGGTTAAATTAATGAACCCCCTAGGTCAGTATGTGTTAGTTGATGATGTTTGTAAAAATTGTCTTTTGATGATTCGGGGTTGTAAATTTCTAGCTGATTTGATGCTACTACCATTTGATGAGTTTGATATGATTTTGGGTATGAATTGGTTAACTCTGCATGATGTTGTTGTGAACTGTAGATGAAAGCTTATTGTGTTAAAGTGTCAGAATGGTGAAAAGCTTCAGATTGAATCAGATAGACTGGATAGTATGTCTATTGTTATTACAGCTATGTCAGCACAAAGATATGTTAGAAAAGGTTGTGATGCGTATCTTTCTTACATATTTGATTCTAGAGTTTCTGAGTTGAAGCTAAAATCGATTCCATTGGTATGTGAGTATCCAGATGTGTTTCCAGAGGACTTACCCGAATTACCATCGATCAGATAGGTTGAGTTTGCTATTGAGTTAGTGCCGGGAACATCTTTAATATTGATGCTCCTTACAAAATGGCATATATAGAGTTGAAAGAGTTGAAAACATAGTTGCAAGAGTTAACAAATAGAGGTTTTGCTCAACCCAATTTTTCTCCTTAGGGTGCACCTGTTCTATTTGTTAAGAAAAAGGACAGATTAATACAACTATGCATAGATTATCGACAGCTCAACAAAGTCACGATCAAGAACAAGTATCCATTACCGCATATTGACGATTTGTTTGATCAATTGAAAGGTGCAATAGTGATTTCAAAGATTGATCTTCGTTCTGGTTACTATCAGTTGCGGATTAAAGATTCAGATGTGCCAAAAATCGCGTTCAGAACCAGGTATGGACAATATGAATTTCTTGTGATGTCGTTTGGTTTGACTAATGCACCTGAAGCATTTATGAATTTGGTGAACAAAATTTTTAGACCGTATTTAGATAGATTTGTCGTGGTATCCATTAATGATATTTTGATTTATTCACAGGATGAGGCAGAGCATGCGAAGCATTCGAGAATTGTTTTGCAAACTTTGTGCGAAAAGTAATTATTCGCTAAGTTTAGTAAATGTGAATTTTGGCTTCGAGAAGTCGAATTTTTGGGACATGTTGTATCAGCCGAGGGCATCAGAGTTGATCCAAGCAAAATTTTAGCTATTGTTGATTGAAAGCCTCCAAGAAATGTATCTGGGGTTAGAAGTTTTCTGGGTTTAACCGGATATTATATAAGATTTGTCAAGGTATTCTCAATGAATGCTACACTGTTGATGAGATTATTGCAGAAAGATGTTAAATTTGAGTGGTCTGAGAAATGTCAACAAAGCTTTAATCAATTAAAATCTTTATTAACTAAGGCACCAGTGTTAGTTCAACTTGAGTCGGGTAAAGACTTTTTTATTTATAGTGATGCATCGTTGAACAGATTGGGTTGTGTTTTAATGCAATAGGGAAAGGTGATAGTGTATGCCTCTAGATAGTTAAAGCCGCACAAAAATAATTATCCGACACATGATTTAGAGCTTGTAGCGATTGTTTTTGCTTTAAAGATTTGGCGACACCATTTATACGGAGAAAAATGTAATATCTTCACATATCGCAGAAGCCTGAAGTACTTAATGTCGTAGAAAGATTTAAATCTGAGACAGGACAGGTGGCTCGAGTTATTGAAAGACTATGACTTGATCATTGGTTATCATCCGAGAAAAGCTAATGTTGTAGATGCTTTAAGTAGAAAATATTTATTTTCTTGAAAGTGTTGAACACACAATTGACGTTGATTGATGACGGTTCAATCTTAATTGAGTTGAAAGATAGACTGATGTTTTTACAACAGATTTACGAAGCTCAGAAATGCGATGATGTGTTGTTAGCCAAAAGGAAATGGATTGAATTGACTCTTGATTCAAATTTTCAGATTGGATCTAATGATAGACTGTATTTTAAAAACAGAATTTGTGTTTCGAGAAATCCTAATCTCGTTCAGAAGATTTTATAGGAAGCTCATAGTAGTAGCTTGTTTATTCATCCTGGTAGTAATAAAATGTATGGTGATTTGAAACAAAAGTACTGGTGGCCAGGTATAAAACGAGAGATCTCAGAGTTCATATTTAAATGTTTAGTGTGTCAGCAAGTTAAAGCCTAGCATCAGGTACCTTCTGGTTTGTTACAACCAGTGATGATTCTGGAATGAAAATGGGAGCGCGTTACAATGGATTTTGTATTGAGATTGTCTTCATCTCCAAGAAAGAAAGATGCAGTTTGGGTCATTTTTTATTGTCTGACGAAATCCGCGCATTTCCTTTCAGTGCATACAAATTATTCACTTGAGAGATTGGCAGAGTTATATTTTGTTAAGATTGTCAGATTACACGGGGTGCCAGTTTCTATCATTTCGGATAAAGATCCGCGGTTTACATCTCGATTCTAAAGCAAGTTACATAAGGCTCTAGGCACTCATTTGCATTTTTCATTTTTAGGGATTACACTGTGTTACATCTCGATTCTAAAGCAAGTTACATAAGATATGCTTCAATGTTGTGTTTTAGAATTTGAAGGCAACTGGGAAAGATTTCTACCGTTAGTTGAATTCATGTACAACAACAGTTATCAATTGAGTATAAAAATGGCACCGTACTAAGTTTTGTATGGTCGAAAATGTCGAACTCCATTGTATTGGACTGAGCTCAGTGAGAAATAGCTTCACGGGGTTGATTTGATATGAGAAACCAAAGAAAAGGTTAAAGTAATTAGAGATAGTTCAAAAGCAGCTTTAGATCGACATAAATCTTATGCAGATTTAAAACGAAAAGACATTGAATTTCAATTCAGCAACAAAGTGTTCTTGAAAGTCTCGCCCTGGAAGAAAGTTCTACGATTCGGTCGTAAAGGAAAGCTAAGTCCATGATTTATCGGGCCGTATAAGATTACTGAAAGAATTGGGCCAGTAGCTTACAAATTAGCTTTGTCGTCAGAGTTAGAAAAGATCCATAATGTGTTTCACGTATCAATGTTACAACGGTGCCGATCATACCCTTCGCATGCAATCTCACTTCTTGATGTCGAGATTTAACCTGATATGACATAAAGCGAAGAACTGATCAGAATTTTAGCTCGAGAGGTTTAAGTACTGAGAAATAAAAGCATAGATTTAGTGAAAGTCCTTTGACAATGTCATGGTACAGAAGAGGCTACCTGGGAGTCGAAAGAAGCTATGAAACTGTAATACCCAAACCACATTTTAGGTAAGATTTTAGGGGTGAAAATTCTTTTAGGGGGAGAGTTGTAACAGCCCGTTTTCAGTGAAATCGGAACGGTGGTTTTGGGATCACAAATTTGACATGAAAATATTTATTTTCTTATTTTAATGTCTACAATATGTTAGTAGTGCCATATAAAAATTTCGTTAAGAAATTTTATCATTTGCATGCTTAATTTGGTAAAAAAGATTAAATCGTAAAAGGTGCAAAAGTAGAGTTCTAACAGTTAAAGGTATCTATTAGTTATGGAATTAAATTTTTAAGGGATTTATGTGGTAATTAGACTATTGTTATTATGAGTGGACACTTATGGACACTAAATAGATGATTTTAAAGGTTAATAATAAGGTTAAATATGTAATTTAATAAATAAGTGAAGTAAAAATAAAGATTAACAAAATGTTGTCTTCCAAAATGCTTCCATCCACCGAAAATTAGACTTAGAAAATCTATTGAAGAGTTCCAAGCTTCGGCCAAGTCTTCTTTGTGCATGTAAGTGAAACATTGTTCCATTTTTAATGATTTTTATGTTTTTGAGATCATTATAGCTTAATCTAGCTAGCCCAGGGACTAATTTGCAAACCTGATAATGGATTAGGGTTTTTCTATGAATGTGTTTGTGTGATTCTTGGAATTTTATAGAAGAAAATGAATCGTTGTTGTTAAATGAACAACTTTTGTAAAGTAATTTTTGATCAAAATTATGATTTAGGAACTTATTTCGTAAAGTACTAAAATGACGTGGTGAAATTGTGATTTGTGATTTGTGTGGGTGTATATGAGTCCCCAAATAAATCGACTAGCATGGTATGTGGATGAAATTGCATGAATTTCAATTTACAAGCTTAAGGACTAAATTGTAAATAAATTAAAATAATAGGGGAAAAAGTGTAATTTTTCAAAAGTATGAATTTTGGACTAATTGAATAAATGAATATTAGAAGGATTAAATTTGCTTATTTAGATCAAGTTAAGCCTCGTACGGATTTAGATCGAGGGAAAGATAAACTTTTGGACTAGTTGATTCTATTTCGTCGTCTTTGCATTCGAGGTAAGTTCGTATGTTTAAATAGTGTTTTAATGTTATTTGATTTAAATTCTATTACGCTATTCATCATATCATGTCACGACGGGAATCCAACGACGTTACGACAACTATCGTGTCCCGTTTGAACCTTAAGAATATATAGGATACAAATGACAAGTCATTAGGGTTACCATGTTTCGGGTGCTGGTCCTGAATGTCCTACCGATGGCTGAGTTCCAACATTTGTTTCGGATACTCGTCAACTTGTGTGAGCGGCATCATGTAGCTACATTCTAACCATTAGCTTGTGTGAGCAAACCCATTTATGGCTCGAGTGAACATTGATGTAAAGGAAAAGGAAAGGAAATGGTTTCAACCATGTGTTAGCACACTTTGTGTGAGCTTCCTGTGTATCTGATATTATTCTAAGTGGTTCAATGGGCATGAAAATGAGAGGAATGGTAAATGTTCCAATGGCTAAGTTAAGAACGTATGGAAAGGTATGAACTATTAATGATCAAAGTATGTATAATCATGTTTATGAAAAGAATGAATTCAAGTATTCTATGTTCATAAAATTTATCTTACCATGAGATGATTTTGCTAAGTTATATGTTTAATCACTAACTTGTGTTGTTGTTGATGCTTAGCCTTGTGCCAAGCTATGTTGGATTGATTCATGTCTATTTTTAAGATTATGCATTGAAATGGTAAGCTATGTTCATGATTTACGAACTTACTAAGCATTATATGCTTACGATGTTGTTTTTTTCTACGTTTTATAGATTATCAGAAGCTCAATTAGTTTGGAAGCTTGTCAGAGACCTATCACACTATCTAGAGACTATATCGATAGATTTTGATGTTTTGGTTATTGTTATAATGGCATGTATAGGTGAATTATGTTTGATGAACTAGTTGTTATGTTTGGCTTGTAAATATGGTAATTTGGTTGGTGTGCATTTGGCACTTTGATGCTATAATGGTTGATGATTATATGGTCAAATTGATGTATGGTTTTATGACCAAAGTGGGAGGTGTTGGCATGTTTGAAATGTGGTTAATTAGGTTATGTTTGTTATGGAATTTAGTTGAGTTTGTTTTGGAATGGAATTAAGTAGTTGTGTATGCTTGAATTATGGATAAATATGCTTATCCTAAGACATGTTCAATCGTTCTAATTGAGGTGCCTTTTGGCAAATTGGTTGTATGGATATTTAGTATAGATATTTGGTCATTTTATGTATGTTTTGGCAAGTTTTGGTACCTTGTTCATAGGTGCATTTGGCTTGTAGGTTCATGATTGAATTGGGTGAAAGAAATGGCTTGATTTTGGCCTATTTCTTTTCCACATGGCCAAAGACACGGGCATGTGTCTCAGCCGTGTGTGACACACGGCCATGCGACACGACCATGTGTCCCCTGTAGGTTTTAATGGTTGTTTTTCAAAAGCTACATGGCCTAGCACATAGCCTGGCACACGGGCGTGTGAGGCCATTTCGAGAGTTGCACGGCCTGGCACACGGGCGTGTGGCTTGGTCGTGTGACCCAAGTCAGAGAGCTACATGGGTTGGAACACAATTGTGTGTCCCTATTTCAAATGTTACATGAACTGAGACACGGGCGTGTGTCTCAGCCGTGTGAAGCACACGGCCGTGTGAACCCTGCAGTGTGAATTTTTCCAACTTTTTTCTTAAGGTTTCATATGTTCCTGATTTAGTCCCAAATCATTTCTGAAGTGTTTCTAGGACTCGAGGGCTCAAATAACGGATGATATACATGTGTTTGGTTGGATTATGTTATGATTTATGAAATGTTTGGAAATGAATGTTTGAAGTTACTTTTTCACGGTAATGCTCCGTAACCCTAATCTTGCGACGAATATAGGTTAGGGGTGTTACATTTCTAAAGCCATTTAACCCATTTAACTAATCAAAACTCACTTTTGCAACCTTTACAATTTAATACTTTTTACTTAATTAGTTAATTAAACCTTAAAATTTCTTAACAAAAATTTAATACAACCTTAATAAACACTCATAAGCTTTAAATAATAAATAAAAAATTATTCCTTCATCGGAATCGTGGTCCCGAAACCACTATTTCTAACACCATTAAAAATGAGTTGTTTCAACGTTGCTCCAAAGCCCTCAATTGGTCCTCTAGAAAGGATTCTCTCTCTTTTAGTGATCTAATCTTTCTTTCCAGATGGGTGCACTTAGTCTACATATCTTTGAACTTAGCCTTCTAGGCCATGACATAAGATTTGAGTTGCTCGATCTTATTCTTATAAATTTGACTAGATCAATGTAGCTCGGCTACAGTCTGTTCACTAGCTTTTACTGACTCCTCAATACTCATTATTTTAGCAATATGTTGATTACTGGTTTCTTGGATGAGCAAACTCAAAAGCCCATACTCCACCAATAGGGTTTGTGAAGACTTCACCAAGAATGAAAGAGGAGATAATTTTGGATTAAAAGAGAGATAAGAGCGAAGAGATTCTTTCACCTGATGAGGTACCATGTTGTTCTATTACTAGAATATAGAGCCTAGAGAGACAGAAGATAACCTTGACTTTAACAGATTACGCTAGGGGGATTGGATGGAACTAATGGTCGTTCTGGACTTATGGTTAGGATCTCAACCATAGGGGGATTAGTGGTGTGAATGGGGGAGTCTACGAAGTGGGTGGACTCCACTGGCAGTATAGGTACCTCAAGTAGGGCGGGAACTAGTGAAGTTTGACTTACTACTTGGGCAAGCCCTTTTTAGAGTTTACACTGTGTTAACTGTGGGTGTTCACTTTCCTCTGTTTCTTGGGTGCTTTCCTCTACCATAGGTCTCTTTTGATTTTTCTTTGATGGTTTTCATGGGTGGAGTAGCAACATCCCTCTCTTTAGCACGTGCTTCATCCAAAATAGCCATAATATCCATGTTTTGTGCTGAATTTGAGGAATACCCTGGACCATCAACATGAGAATTAGCTTGACTTGAAAAGGAAAAAGAAATAATACTAGCTGGTATAATATTTCAGTTGCATGGATGAAGTCCATAAAGTTCATAGAAGTAGAAGGGAGGTTCCTTTATATGCCCTATTAAAACTTTTGCCAAATCACTATTTACATTGTTAAACCAAGCCACTGAAGCTAAAGGCACATTGTAATCATCTAACCAACTTATGGGGTCATTTACCCGACAACCGTTTGGGCTTAACTCCTGTAGACAATACTAGAAGATGTTTCTAAATGAAACAATTCCACTAATTCAAGTACACGCCCTCTTTTCAGTCGTTTGTACTACTTCTAGGCAACTTGGTAATCGACTAGTTGGCACAGAGCACAAACACTTTCCTGAGGAAGGGACCAATATGTGGGAAAGCCAAATCCATTCTTGAGTTTACAGATCAGTCTTACATATTTATCCTACCTTAAATGCAAAATAAAAATCATGTTTTGGATTATGGACTTGCAGCCTAGGCATATACTAATGTGAGCATTACCAACTGAAGCTCCTTATCTTTTTACCTTCAACTGGTAAAACTTTTGGAAAACACCCAACATCGGTGGCTCCTTATGCATGCAATAGTTAATGAAAAAAGCCACCAATTTCTACCAGGATAAAGCCGATAACTGCCTTGGAACGATGCCATACTCATTCAGCATCATGCAGAAGAAAGGATAGAGCGACAGGTGGAAGTTGGCCTCCAACAAAATTAAGGGAAGAATAAAACCTACGGAATTATCACTCAGATGGTATCCTCATAGTCGTCAAAACTCATAAGCAAAGTTAGGATAGAGAATACCCCAGGCTCCTAAGTATCAATGTATACTATAGTCCTACATAGGAGCCATTGCACGTGGTAGGGTATTATTGGGACCTTGGGGTCTGAATTTGATAGGACCTCTAGGAATTTTGTCTTGGTTGCTCTAGCCCTGACCCCTTCCTCTGGTGGTGGTTCTAACAATTTCGTATGAAAGAAAAATAAAGAAAAAGGAAAAGCAAGTATTACCTCTAAGAAAAGATAAGAACTGAAAATGAATGGGACAAAAAGCTTAGGCAAAAAAGAAATTAGGGTTCGGATATTGCAACAAAGTGTTTTGAAAGGGGGGTTTAAGTTTAAGTTTTATAGAGAAACAAACGTGTGCAAGAAGCTAATTCGTGGTAGTCGTTCAGGTTCTCTAATAAAAATTTTAATCTATCAAAGAGCAAGTTACGTAACGTTTGAAATTACGAGAGTAACCACCAAGTTCTGAAGACATAAATCTGAAAGGATTGCACCCAACTTTAGTATTACTAGATCCACCAGTCCATTCTGAATTTTCCAGAATTGAATTGAAATCACGCACTAGAATCCAAGGTTCAAAAACAAACCCTGCAAGTGACTCCAAAAAAATCCAAAGGGAGTGTCATTTGGCTGGTTGTGGATCATAAATAATTGAGCGTAAGTAACTTGAGTAAAAACCAGCTGAGGATGTAAATCTAAAATATTAACTTCAGTATTGTTGTTCCATAGAATCCAAATCACCCCAGCAAAGCCCACTGCTTCAATTCTGAAAGAGTTATGAAAACCTAATTTCCCGATAATAGCATTTACTCTCGAGCTACTGATACGAGTCTCAAACAGACCCATTAAATCAAGGGAGAATTCTATTTTATACTCATTTACAAAGTTGTGAAAATGGGGATGACTAGTCCCCTGACAATTCCAAAATAATAATTTTGTAACCATATAGAAATATATTAAAAGAAAATAGTAAAGCCATACCTGATTATTGCGACTCGTCAGCACCAAAGCTTCCCACAATGTCGGAACCTTCCACCAACATGGAATCTTCATCGTCCCTAGGTACAATGACTAAATCTTGATCTATTCTATGTAGAATCCCCTCCATTGCCAGTGACACATCCACCAAAGGATCTTTCAATCTCAACTTTTTATCATCCGGGGGCTTCGATAGGTGCGTCATTTCCATGGGTCTTAAAATTGATACCTCGCGCATCTTAACAACCTCATCCGGAGTTTCCAATCTCATGCTCATTCCCCCAACATTTGTCTCAATATTTTCCTTCCCAAAACTTGACTCATCTTGTTTATTTTCAACAATCCTTACAACTTTATTTTCTGGCTATTCAAAGGACCCTTAATTTGCACCGATTGAAAATTGAAGGGCCTTGTTGGATAAAATGATAGCAACAAACAAGCAAAACACTAAGAGCATAAGCTCTATGAACAGCAAGCAGCAAAACAGGAAGCAAAAAAATAAAGCATCAAGAGCATAAGCTCTTGGTTAACAAACAGAAAAGAGAAAAGAAAAGAATGTAACTGAATGGGAATAATTTAATTCTCATTTCATTTCAAAATATAAGTTACAAATTTGGAAATGTCAGTTACCTAATTTTATAACTGCTCCCATCTAATTTAGCAAGTTGACACTAAAGTATTACAAAAGAAAGCTGAACATTTTCAGCCATTACATCCATCAATTCAAATCCTAACTACTCTAAAGTCTAGTTACATTCAGACTTTAGTAACATTACAAAATAAACAAAGTAAACAAAAGAAACAAAATGAAACAAACTACTCCCAGCTTTGTCCGAGTTCTGGTTTGCTGTAGCTGCTGGCCTGCTCCTTGGCCTATTGTTGCATTGCAGTCCATGTTCAACACTCCTCCTTGGACTGTAGGCAACAAACACCAATAGATTTCCTCAAAAGTTCAAACCTTATAGTTCCAAGTGGCTTTGTCAATATGTCAGCCAGTTGGTCTTGTGAGCTGCAATATCCAAGACTCACATCTTTTGATTGCAGTGCCTCTCGAACAAAATAAAACTTAAGTTTGAAATGTTTTGTTTTTCCATGAAAAATAGCATTCTTTGAGATAGCAATTGCTGATGATTATCAACCATAATCTCAATACGCTCAAATTGTTCCTCATTCAAATCACACAATAATTTTCTAAGCCAAATAGCTTAACTTACTGCTCCAGCTGCTGCTATGTACTCTGCCTCTGCAGTAGATTGAGCAACTGTCTGTTGCTTTTTAGAGCTCCAACAGAAAGCTCCAGAGCCAAGTGAAAAAAGGTAGCCTGAGGTGCTCCGCATATCATCAATCGAACCTCCCCAGTCACTGTCTGAGTAGCCAGATAGCTTCAGTTGACCTCATGACTTGAACATCACTCCAAACTTCAAGGTTCCTTTCACATACCTGAGGATTCTCTTTGCTGCCTTTAAATGTGATGTGTTGCAGCTATGCATGAAACGAGATAGCAAACTGACCGAATGCATAAGGTCAGGTCTAGTTGCTGTCAAGTATAGCAAACATCCAATTAAACTTCTATACTCCCTTTCATCCACCTTTTCTTCATCTCCATAGCTGTTCAACTTCTGTCCCATGACCGAGGTGTACTCACTGGCTTGCAATTCTCCATATGAAACTTAGTCAGTATCTTCAGGCTAAATGCATGTTGACTGATGAAGATCCCTTGATCAGTCTGACTTACTTCTATACCAAGAAAATAACTCATAGTCCCCAAGTCTGTCATATCAAACATAACCTGTATTTTCTCCTTGAACTCTTGAATCAGTTCAATTTTGCTTCCAGTTACCAATAAATCATCTACATATATTGATCCAATCAACAGTGTCTCATCATTGGACTTCTTTACAAACAAAGTTGGTTCACTCAGGCTTTTCTCAAAGTTGAGTTTGGACAGATACTCATTGATTCTGTCATACCAGGCTCGAGGGGCCTGTTTTAAACCATCCGGTGCCTTCTTCAGCCTATAAACCTTGTCCTCCATCCCTTGGACTTTGAAACCATCGGGTTGTTCTACATATATTTCCTCTTTAAGGTAGCCATTTAAGAAGGCTGACTTGACATCAAGTGGTGGACCTTCCAGTGCTTCTGTGCAGCCAAGGCAAGCAGCAATTTGATAGTGTCCAGCCTTGCTACTGGAGCAAAAGTTTCTTCAAAATTAATGCCAGCCTGTTGGCTATACCCTTTCACCACAAGCCTTGCCTTGTGTTTGTTCAGAGAGCCATCTGCATTGAACTTTTCCTTGTAAACCCACCTGACACCAATGAGCTTCCTTTGTTCAGGCCTGTCCACTAGATCCCAAGTATCATTCTTATGGATCATATCGATTTCAGCCTCCCTAGCTTTCCTCCAGCTCTTGCTTCTAGCTGCATCTTCATAATTTGAGGGTTCAACAATGGCCACATTGCATCTCTGGTAGATGTCATCAATGGACATGGTCCCTCTCACAGGAGCATCATCAACATTGGCATTACTGGCCTCTCTTTCTGCCAATTCCAGGTTGCTATCACCTTCCTCTTCTTCAAATGGACTTGTATCTGAATCAACAAAGTCCCAAAATCTTGATTCATCAAATTTGACATCCCTACTTACCAAAATCTTCTTGGTTGAGGGATCAAATATCATGTAGCCCTTCTTACAGCCACTGTAGCCAACAAATATGCCAGCAGTCGACCTCATTTCAAGTTTGGTCCTTCTTTCTGCTGGTACAAGCACATAACATATGCAGCCAAACAATTTTAAGTGTGAGACAACAGGTTTAAGTCCATACCATGCTTCAAAAGTGTCTTGTCCTTCACAGGATCTGTTGGCAGTCTATTGAGCAAATACACTGAAGTGTTGACACCTTCATCCCAAAAGATGCCTGGAAACATACTTTGGAACAACAAACATCTGGTCATGTTCATCACTGTCCTGTTCTTCCTCTCACTCACCCCATTTTGCTGAGGAGTGTACACTGTGGTCAGTTGATGATGGATTCCAGCATGCTCACATAGCTTCAAATTTCTCAGACAAGTATTCTGTGTCATTGTCTATCCTTAGAGCCTTAATCTTGCAGCCTGCTTGATTTTCTGCCCAAGCCTTGAACTTCACAAACATGTTAAATACCTCTGACTTCTGTTTCATGAAGTACACCCAGCAAAATATGGTCAAATCATCAATAAACAAAACAAAATACTTACTGCCATTCAGTGAAGATGTCTTCATTGGTCCACAGACATCTGAGTGCACCAGGTCAAGTCTGTCTCGAGCCCTCAATGCCTGGTTAGCTGAAAAGGGCAACCTGGCTTGTTTACCAAGCTGACATATCTCACAAACACCTTCACTTGCACTAACCTTCACCATATCCTCTGTCATGTTCATTTTGTACAACCAATCAAGTGATTTGAGGTTAACATGGCCAAACCTCTTGTGCCAAAGATCAGTATTGTCAACTGAGCTTACATAGGCACTTTTCTCAAACTGACTCACATTCAGCATAAAGCATTTGTCTCCCATAGGTGCTGAGACAATCTCCCTACCATGTGCATCACAAATGACACAAGAATCATTCTTGAAAACTAGTTAAAAGCCTTTCTTGACTAGCTGGCCTACACTGAGTAAGTTTTGGTCTATTTCTGGCACATAGAGCACATCAAAAATGATTTTGTTACCTGAACCAGTGTGAATCACCACATCACCTCTGCCCTTTTCTTCAATCAAGTTGTCATTGCCTATCCTAACCTTCGAGACATAGCTCATGTCAAGGTTCTTGAAAAGGCCTACATCTGCAGCCATATGGTGTGAGCAGCCACTATCCACAAGCCAACTGCTCTTGCTGTTAGCTGCAAAACATGAAGCTGTAAATACATGCTC
This sequence comes from Gossypium raimondii, assembly GCF_025698545.1. NCBI lineage: Eukaryota > Viridiplantae > Streptophyta > Magnoliopsida > Malvales > Malvaceae > Gossypium > Gossypium raimondii. The sequence goes on along the minus strand of NC_068568.1, from coordinate 38,169,997 downwards.
CTCCTGAGCTTGGACATCCTCGGCAGACTTCGCTTGTACTGGCTGTGCTTGTGCCTTCTCATGACTCCTACAGATTTTCTCATGATGGCCATACTTCTTACAACTCCTACACTGAATATCTGGTCTTGTCCAGCAAAATTTCTCTAAATGATTGGTCTTTTTGTAGTGAATGCATGGTGGAAACCTACTTCTGCCTGCTTCTCTGTTTGCTTCTCTCATTGCCTTATCCTTCCTTTCAAGCCAAGGTTTCTTAGCTCTCTGATTTAATCTAGATCCTACCCTGGTTCTTGCTTGGAAGGCTCCTTCAGGGTTCTCCTCCTGTTTGCTAGCTCTCCTCTGCTCAAGTGCATAGAGAGAATTAACCAATTCAGACAATGAAATGGTTGTAAGGTCCCTCGAATCCTCCAGTAAGGAGATTTTTGATTCAAACCTCTCTGGAAGAGTAGTAATCATCTTTTCAACCACTCTGCTATCACTGAAATCCTCTCCTAGGAGTCTTATGTTCTTCACAGTTGCCATAATTCTATCAGAATATTGTTTAATGGTTTCTGATTCTTTCATCTTTAGATTTTCAAACTCCCTTCTCAGATTAATAACTTGTTGCTGCCTGGTCTTATCCGATCCCATAAACTCCTCTCTCAGCCTGTCCCATGCTTGCTTGGGAGAATTACAGGCCATAATGCGAGTGAAAATAACATCTGACACTCCATTCTGTAAACAGGTCATAGCTTTGTGTTTCTTGGCTCGTTCCTCACCATGTTGCCTGATCTGAGCAATGGTAGGACTTGCTCTTAATGATGCTGGCTCGACATCACTCTCAACTGCACTCCAGAGGTCAAGTGCTTGAAGATATGTCTTCATCTTGACAACCCAAATGTGGTAGTTGTCTCCAGCAAAAACTGGTGGTGAAGGAGGAGCAAAACTCATGCTGCCATAACTGACTTTGAAAACATAAAACTGACTTTGTTTTTGAAAACTAAAACATAAGCAACAGAGGTCCTCAAAGATAAGAGGCTCTGATTACCATTTGTGGGATAAAATGATAGCAACAAACAAGCAAAACACTAAGAGCATAAGCTCTATGAACAAAGCAAACAAAACAGAAGCAAAAACATAAAGCATCAAGAGCATAAGCTCTTGGTTAACAAACGAAAAGAGAAAAGAAAAGAATTTAACTGAATGGGAATAATTTAATTCTCATTTAATTTCAAAATATAAGTTACAAATTTGGAAATGACAGTTACCTAATTTTATAACTGCTCCCATCTAATTTAACAAGTTGACACTAAAGTATTACAAAAGAAAGCTGAACATTTTCAGCCATTACATCCATCAATTCAAATCTTAACTACTCTAAAGTCTAGTTACATTCAGACTTTAGTAACATTACAAAATGAACAAAGTAAACAAAAGAAACAAAATGAAACAAACTGCTCCCAGCTTTGCCCGAGTTCTAGTCTGCTGTAGCTGCTGGTCTGCTCCTTGGCCTATTGTTGCATTGCAGTCCATGTTCAACAGGCCTACTAGTATTAGCCAAAACCTACTGACCCATTTCAGAACCATCGTCAATAGGTCGATACCCATTCGTAAATGAAGGCCCAGCAAAACCGTTGATAGGCTTTAAAACATTTAAATTAGGTCTAAGCTCACCAGAGACTAAAATGTTTTTCCCTTTATTCTTAATGCCATTCTATTTTTTTCATAAGTGGCAAAGTTGGAATTCTTGGCAAGATTCTCTTCTTTTTTTTCTCCATAATTCTCTCCTAGGTATGATCAGGCCTCGATTTCTTTCCAAACTGAGTCTGGAACCACCACCATTACCACATTGATTCTCGTTTCCCTCATCATCCGTGCTCCGTCCCTTCCGTTGAGACCGTCATTCAACCAACATCCATGACCCATAGTTTTCCTCTTCAACAATCCATTGGATTTGATGAGCTTTCAATGGTAACGGATTATAAAATCCCTCATTCGGTGGTTATGCATTCTGCAATTTGGGACATGAATTGTTGTTATGCCCATAAAATCCACACCCAAAACAAACATTGGGTAATGATTCATACTCAATACTTTGTACTTTCCCATTAATCTTAATTTTTTATATCAGTGGCTTCCGGAGATCTATACAAACAACCAATTGAGCGAAACAGCCCATTTTGGCAATATTAGTGTTTTCATCAATATTCAAAATTGGTCCAATTTTTTGGCCAATTGCCTTCAGAAGAAAATCAGAATAATAGCCTTCTAGTAGGCCAGGGAATCAGACCCAAACAACTTGAGTGTCCACTTCAGTATGAGTTGTCGAGAAGTTCGGTGACCAAGGGCAAACAGTTAGATACTGTCCGAAAACCATGGACCACCAATTAGCACTTTTTTGAAATCCTCTTCATCATTGAACTGCACAAGGTAAAAATCATTCTCCAAATCCATAAGTTGAAAATGATGATTACAATTCCATAAAGTTGTGATTTTATTTAACAAGGCATTGGAAGCAATCTGTCACCCTAAAAGTTTAACAACTATAGTACGTATCATTTTTCTCTCAATGAACTTGTGGACTCTTTCTGAGAAAGTGATCGACAAGATCCCATCAACTAGTTCTGTCATCACATCACCCTATGTAATTCAAAATCCTCTCCATTAGCTAGCAAATTAGTAGCAGATTGGGAGCCTATCAAAGTGTTCTTATAGGAAATTTTGGGCACAATAGTTTCGGCTAATTTCCTACCATTTCCATCAACTATTGGGTCATCAAAATCCAGTGGTAAATCTGGCCGATGTCTCACCTTTTTGGTAGCATGACCAATACAAGAATTCGAAGACGCAGGACTGGCCCTAACCACAAACTCTGCCACAGGCAAGATTTCGCTCATTCTAAAACAAAAGAGAAGAGAAATCAATTGATATATGGTTTACCTCTTAAAGCTTATTAGGATACAAAATCCTATTTTTTATCTTAGTATTTTATGTAATGATAACATTCCTTTATATATACACAACTCATAAATTAGAGAAATAGAATTTATTTTTGAATCATCGTCTAAAAGATCAAAGATGGAAAAAAATAAGCATATTTGTTTATATTTAATTCCATTCTAATTTTTTTCTTATATATGTTTTTCTTAATATTGAATTCCATTTTTCTTTGTAATGTATATCATATCTAAAGTAGTGTATACATTGTGATGCTCCTCAATAAGTAAGAAACCTAATCTAACTTACAAGTAGACAATTTTGACATATTATATTTATTTAACATGGATTTAGTTATCTTCATCACTATTTGATTATTTCTTTCAAATACACCATTTTTTTGTAGTGAATACCAAGCAATTAGTTGCCACATCATGTATTCATATTGACAAAATTTATGAAATTTATTGGAGGTGTGCTCCTTTTCCTTCTCAAAACTTTTATGAGTCCACCAAATTGCTCAACAAGTGTTTTATACTTCTTAAATATTGAAAGTACTTGACATTTTTCTCTCATAAAATACACTCATACATAGGGGTTAAATCATCAATGAATAAAATAAAATACCTATTTTGAGCATGTGCCAAGGTTTTTATAAGGTCACACACATTAGTGTGAACCAACTCTAGCACCTATTTATCCCTTATGCTTATTCCTTTGGATATGGTTGACAGTGATGTTTGCCAAGCATACAACCTTCACAAACATCAAATTTTTCTTCAATTGTTGGTAGTTCTGTATTCTTTCAAGAAAATAATTTGAAAATAGTGTAGTTCAAATTTCCAAATCTCTTGTGCCACAAACAATAGTCATTTTCTTTTTTAGCCATCAAGCTGAAACTTTTCTTGTATTGAAAAGACAATGTAAAGCTTCTATTATAGCATCAATTTTTCCTTTCAAATCAAGAATTTTGTACTCTCGAATATCAAATTTTAGAGAACAATCATACTTCCAAAGCAATCCAATACTCGACTAATTTTCATCTAGTGCGGGCACATAAAGAGTATTATGGATGATCTTGTTTTCTTATTTTTTGTTCAACTTGACCTTGAATTTCAACATATCCATCATTGACCAATTGCATATTTGAGAAAAAATGGAGTCCATGTAAAGGAAAGTTTTTTTTTATCTCCTATCATGTGATTGTTGCAATCGTGTCCAAATACCAGACATTTTTGTGCTCTTCAAAAGCCTTCTAGTAAGCAAAGAACATGTCTCTATCATTCTTTCTTCTTTAGTAAATATAATTTGTTTTTTTATTGCTAAGACAATAATCGTTTTACACATGCCTAAACTTCTTCAACTGTAACATCGTGGCTTGCCTCTATTATATCAATCCTTCTCTTCGTTTTTTTTTACAAATTTCGTAGCATTTATTGGATCCACCACTATTGCCTCATCCACCATAATTTTTGTTGATTCTACCTCTTCCATGTGAATTTATTATTCTTCCTCTTCTAGACCTGCTACCTCTAAAAGGCTTGCTTTTATTTTGCATTGAAGGTTTCTCACCATTCTTGGAATCAATGGTAAGCTTAGATTGAAATACACTCTTAATATATTTTTCTAAGTAAACCATCTTTGCTCACAGGATCTCAATGATCCCATCAACCCTTTGACATATCCTTAATTTCGTCAATAACAGCCACCAAAGGATCAAATTTTTCAGTTAAGCTAATTAGAATGTTATCAACAATTTTAGGATCATTTACCTCTATGTAGCTTCATTTGATTCACTAATTTGGACAATCTATTTTGATACTCATTTATGCTTTTATGTTTATTTTTATTCTCAAAATCTCTTTTGAGAAATTGATGTTTAATTAGTCTCAACTTTGTGTCTCCTTCAAATTCTTATTGTAAAATTTCCTAAAACTTCTTTAGATTTCTTTGCTTTCATAATTCTGGGAAATATAATATTTAGGATTCGTCTTTAGATCATCCCAAGAATTCCAACATCTGTGATATTTATTCTTTAAGTTGCCCTCCTATAACATCTTTTGAATATTTTGGTCCTTACACCTTGATTAATTCCAAAACACTTAATATAGTGAAAAGTGTTTCCATTTTTACTACCAAAAAGTCATAACTTTTGCCTACGAAAATAAGAACTTGAACATTATTGTAGATTATATTGTTGATTGATAAATTGTTTGTGGAAGTCACAACTCGTCACTACAAATATATTTTTTATCTTTTCACTATCTTCTCTTTTAAGAATATTTAGCTTTGATGTCATTTTGTTGGAGATAATTCAAAGATAGTAAAGAAGAGAGACTCAAGATAGAATATGAAATTTTTTGCTTACTTTTGGCTTAATGGATTCATCACTTACAATATCTAAATTTCGAATTATATAAGTGACTTCTCGATTTTATACATTCTTCATTCATTCTATTCAAGTAATAAATGTGATTTTTTATTTACCATATCCATGCATACTAATCAAAGTGACTTAGATTTTCTAAATCCATCCATTCTAGTCACATTGATCAAATATAAACTTTAATGAAAACATTATTCAACAAGTTTACTTACCTCATATTAACCTTAATGAAAGAGAATGATAATGATTACAAATTATCAAAAGTTCAAGACAAAATTTGTTTGAAAAAGTTTATCGAAAAAGTAAGGTAGATTCAAATATTCAAATTTATATTTTCTCCAATATCATATCTTAAAAGATATTGCATAAATACTATTTTTGAATGGTATGCATGAGGTTTTATTTTGGATAAAAACTATAATTCATCCCAAGTACAATTGGAATATATCTATCATGCATTTTAGTTATTTAGATTCAATGTTTGAAAGAAAATGACAAAAGAAAGCTGATATTTTTCTATATTAAAAGAGACTACCTTTTTCATGAACATGCTTGTTGTTGATGACTAGGACGAGTAGTAGGAAGAGGTGCGACAGAGGTTATAGGACGATTAACTTGGAAAGAGTGTAGAGCCATAAGAGAGAGAGGGGATTTTTGTTTATCTCCCCTTTGGAAGAGTTCAAGGTTTTTATATAGAGGCTTGGTGGGCCACATGGTGGCCTTCCATTGGTGGACAAGTTCCCTTATTTTCTTTCAATGACATTGTAGAGCGACAATGTGACTTTATAAGACTAAGAGATGGATGATAGATGTTTTGTCAATATGAGTCTTCTTGTTAAAGGTATATTGATTATCTCCTGAGCTCAAGGTGAACAGCATTAATGGCAGAGGTGCATTGGCGAATTTGGTCAAGATCAGCGGGAGTGGTTGGTTGACGAGGGCTGTTCTATACAACACTTGTAAAACTATGTTCGATTCTTCATTTTTTAAATTATTTGTTTTTAGGGTAAATTACATCAACAATCACTCAACTTTGATCTCAATGACAAAACAGTCACTCAACTTTTAATTTAATCACTCAACTTTCAAAAAAATAACAAATCAGTCCAAGTAACACTTTTTTGTTACAGACGTAACGGAAAGTTGACCTGTATTTAACTAGCCACATTGGCATCCTAGTTGTCATTTAAATGATCCTAATCTAAGAATCCTAGTTAGGCAGTAGAAGAAGAAGAAGAGAATAAATAGAGATACCCTAGTTATGACTGTTTTGCTCCTCCAAGGTGGAGCCACCACCCAGTTCATTGTTGTCCCTTTGAATCTTTGTGCCCAGTCAACTCTGTTGAATCTCTGTCCTTTTTTTTTTCTCCTATTCTTCTCCTCTCTTTTTTTTTCTTAACTCTAGTTGTCGCTGTTCATGGCCTTCTCCGGCCAATCGTCATCACCAAATGGCTCCACTTTGCCTCTTCTCAAATCTCACTTCATATTTCCCAATAGGCCTTCAAAATCCTGAGATTAATCCCTCAAAGCTTTGAACAAGGCTTCAACAGATCTCCGCCATCTATCGTTGGATCACCACCATATTCCGACCACAGCTCTTCTTCGACCAACCATGACTCTTGATTGCTCGGATCATCGAACTGGTGGCTCGAGTTCTCTAACCCGTAAAACCCGAAATGAGTGTGGGTTTCTTCCTTTTTGATTCTCTTTCTTTTTTAGTTTTTTTTTTTTACTTCTCTTTTTTGATGCAAGCCAATTGGGATTTTTTTTGTTTTTGCTGGTTTGATTTTGAATGCTTGTTATTTGGTAATTTTGTTTTTGGTTGAAATTTCACAGGTCTAAAATGTTACGGGTTGGGATTTGGTGGTTATGGTGGAGTCTTGGCAGATGAGTGACAATGAGTGATGCTGGTGTGGTGATTAAATGATAGTGGACTTGTGAAGGTGGCCAACGTCGAGGGTGGTGGTGAGGGAGCCAAGAGGGATGAAGAAAAATGTTGAAAAAGCACCCCCTACTTTTCTCTTTCTGTTTTTACTGTTTAATGGTGGCATGTGAGAGGGATGATGGGAAAATGTCCAATGTGGCAAGTCAACTAGTTAACTGCCACGTCACCTGTCTCGTTAAGCCTGTAACGGAAAATGTTAATAAGTGACTAATTTGTCACTTTTCAATAACATTAGTGACCGATTTGTTATTTTTTGAAAGTTGAGTGGTTGAATTTAAAGTTGAGTGATTATTTTGTCATTAAAATAAAAGTTGAGTGACTGTTGGTATAATTTACCATTGTTTTTAATACTTGTCCTACCATATTTGGACCTGAAGATCTCAAGGACCACTTGCTTTCCTATCTGGTACCTACAATCCATTGCAGCTTCTAACCAAGCTAGACCTTAGAGCACATTCAAAATCGTTCTAAATTGCACCTGAACGGTTATAAGAAAAGGAGTTCTTGTATTCTTAATCTTGTAACGGATAAAAACCGAATTATTTTTCTAAATCATACATTCATCTCTAGGACTGAATCAATCATGACAATCAAAGTCAAGTTCTATACATGATAAGTGCAAATAGCAATTCATTCCACGTATCAGGCAATCCAGGCAGACACCAATGCAAACAATCTGCATACCTTGCCGGATCAGATTTTTGTTCTTGCGTCAGCAACTTACCACCAGGAGCTGCATAGATTGATGTATGTGCATCTTTCCGGTATTCGGATAGCCTCGTTATGTTGAGGAAGTGAAGGGGTATTTTCATGGATCGAATGACATTCACCGCGGTTGTGAAAAGCTGCCAATTGGTACCCACATCAATTCTCGATATGTTCGGAAACGGAGATGTCTCGTTCCAACACTTGATCCTATTCGTGTTATTCCAATCAGAGCTCCTGTTTTAATTTGCATACACAAAATGCGTTAAAGTATCTGTTTAGAACCATCTAATTGAGAAGTTTTCAAGTGTTTGCTAGTTTATACTTCATATGTGTAGGACTCATACTGCTGAAGAACACTGAAGTTCTATTAGAATCAACATTTTCTTCCACCCATTTAGCCCATGATTTCAAAGCCCTCTCGTATGCTACATTCTGATCAATGTCGACAGAATCCGTTGCCCCATTACTGAAAGATCCTTGCCTTTTAGGTCAGTTTTGAAGGAAGAATTGAGTGAAATTTTCTAGTATTTCAGAACCATATGTACTAAAGAATGTAAAAGACAACAAATGTAAGAACTTACAGAGCTTTCATGGTGGGGTACCTCCACCAAATATAAGTATTGAATATGAGATAATCCACATTTTTCCAGTTATCCCCGTGTTTTGAGATTGATTCAAGCTTGACTACAGGAACCACTGTGCCATACCTCATTGTTGGAGGGTCTACATTGGATTCAACCAGAAATGGTGCCCAGTAAAACTCCATTGTAGCATTGTAATCCTACACAGTTCAAACAAATTCTTTCATTTTTTTTTCTTTGTTATTTGTATGAAATCAATCAATGAGTTAAAATATTGTAGAAACAGCAGCAAGCAATTACCTCCATTTTAAAGACAGTGGTATAGCTTGCATAACTAAAGCTCTTCTTCTCTGGTGGGATAATAGATTGAACCATACAAACCATAGATAGCATCTGGTTCAAATTTATGGAGTCCCCAACAAACATTAGCCTCTTTCCTCTAAGTTTCTCCAGCAATAAATTTGCCTCAAACCTTAACCCAAAATTTTTAACTATTCAAGGGTTTATGAAGTAGCATATCGTTTCAAAATATGCAAGGAACAAGATACTTGAAGAAAAATGGAAGACTAAAAGAATGAATCTGAAAAGAATTACCAAGTACTTAGAGAAAGAAAGTATTTACTTGGGCAAAGAGCAGTCTCTGGGCTGCCATCTCCATTTCTGGTATAAAGACTCAGGCCTTCCATTCTTCAAGCAAGTCACCATGTCAGTAAGGAACTCACAGTTGTCTTCTTTGTATAAAGGGTGTGATGACCCATTATCAAAAACCCATTCTCCTGTGAAGATATCACACTCTTCTAATGGCGAAACAATCCTTTCATAGTCGCCATCGTCAGCTTTGTTTGTTTCTTGAAGTTGAACATAGGTTGAGTTTGAAGATTCCTGGAAGGGATGTTGGTGTTTGAAATCTGGGAATGGAATGGTTTTCATGTATTGATTGTAACAAAAGAATGCAAAGAACAAAGTTGAAAAAGTTACAATGGTTAGCATGGGGAAGTAATTGCATCTTTGGGTCTTATCAAAAGGTCTCATTGTTACTGATTCTCTATCACTCTATCAGAGACTGAATTTCTGTTCTTGGGATTTTATCTTCTTCTTTATCTGTTTTTAACTTCCTTTTTAATAGGTATAAGTCAACCTCCCATTTGTTAACTAACAACAGCTTCTGTTACTGTTTCTTTTTCGTTTTTATTTTTTTTAAGGGTAAGAATAAAGATTGTACAGGATCGAATTTAGAATGCCTGAACTTTTTACCACCCACAATTTTTTCTTACCTTGCTTGATGTGTTTTAACCAGTAATGTTGATATTTACTGGTTTATCCATTAAATTAATTTTCGTTGGTTTCATTAAAAAATGTGGCAAATCAAACAACCAACTAATTTTTACGATTAGACACGCTAATGTTGTCACTGTATGGGTGCTGATCCGGATTAGGTGCCCCCGGTTGCTGTTTTCGATCGGGCTGGGGTGGCTCCCAGCCTCCCCCTCTTATGGGGTCTTGGTCTGATTATTAAGCAAGGCTTTCAATGAAAACGAAAGTCGATTAGTAACAGGGATTTATGCATTAATATTTTCATTAGTGGCTAATGTCTAAGTGAACGGTGATGATTCCTTTTTTTTCTACTTTATGGGGTTTGACAGCATATGTTTGAGATCTTGATGATTGGCAACCATTGTGTTTGACAATACGCCATTGTTGTTCTATCTCTAATTACTTTTCTTCTTTGAAAAGAAATCTCTTTTTGTCAAAAAGAATATATATTAGATGAATTTTTACCTTGATTACTTTTATTAATAAAAAAAACTCAAATTTAAGATTACTTAATTGATTATTGGATATATTATATTATCTATTATTTGATTATTAGATAATTTTTATTGTTTAATTAATAAAATGTAAAAGAATACCGACTTTAAAAATTTATAGAATAGTCAATCGAGTTATCATTTTTATTTTTTAGTCCAAAACCGTTAAAACATTAATATGGCCGTTAATTTGATTGATTTGCATCTTAAAAATATTGGGACTTTTAGTCATGTTTGAGCTGTTGAGTGGACAACAATTAATGGATTTCAATTTCTTTTAACTTTTAGAATGGCTAAATTAGATTCCTTATCATGTTATGCTTTGTTTAAACAATTATTTTTAGTAAACAAACAAGGAAAAAGGTTAAAAAGAATGAAAAGTCAGCAAATAAATAGATTATTTTAATGATTGTGCTTTTTGACTCTGGTTTAATCAAGTTAATGTAGATATATATATATATACCTTTTTTACTGAGAATTTTTTTTTGAATTGATGGGATTTCGAGGCAGCTAGGAAAAATGGGCTAAAAAATGAATATAAACCCATTATTCAGATTCTTACTGAGGATAGTTTTCACATCCATAGTTCTAAATGGAGCAAGGTAGACTCTGTTTGCAACACTTTGGTTGGTGTGGCATGCAACAGTGACCATTTCAAGGTTATAGGTCAGCAAAAGTTAGCCGACAATGGAAAAGCAGCTAAACCAGAAAGAACTGGTGAAGCTACCGTGCAAACACCAAAGGAAAAAAAAAAAGGGAAGACCAAGAAGAACTTACTTGCAGAGAAAAGCCCAAAAAAAATTTGAAGAACTTGGTGGTTTAATCCCTAGAAAACAATGAAAAGGAAGCAAAGCAATCAAATTAACGGCCACATTACACCATGTTTGGTTGGCCAATACACCCCTAATCGGTGAGCCCCACCTAATCCCCCTTTATTCCGTTGTTTGGTTCATGGTATTGCTAATACACCCCTAATACATTACTGACCTAATCGGTGAAATCCACCGATTTCTAATCCCTCCCTTTTGCCCAATTTAGGTGCCGCTTCAGTTTAGCCTCCCTGCTTTACCCTCCCAATCGGCTTCTTTTATTTTTTCCTCCTTCTCCTTCTTCCGTTCTTCATCTTCTTCTCCTTCTTCATCCAGGTAACTTTGTTGAGCATTGGCCTGCAATGCAACAAACTTCCAGCAGCAGCATGTCTGTTTGAAGATTGAATCAGAAGCAACTTTTTGTTTAAATTTTGTATTTTTTTTTGTGATGTTAACAAGTTGGCAAGTTGCTTGATATTTAAAGCTAGTACTTTTAGATTTGAAAATGATGGATGTAATAGCTGATTTATTTTCAGCTTTTGACTTGTATTATTTTAGTTGGCAACTTGCCAAATTTGGTGGGAGTAGTTACGTTTAGGTAACTGACTTGCTTTTGTATCTCCTTTATATTTTGAAATGGAAATGGAATGAAAGTCGATGGGGACTTTTCTCATTCGGTTACTTTGTCGCTTCTCTTTGGATTTTCATTTTGTTCTTTTGTTTTGTTTTGTTTCCTGTTTTTCATGAGCTTATGCTCTTTGTTGTTCATTGTTGCTGCTGCCTTTTTTCTAACAAATGGTAATCAGAGCCTCTTGTCTATGAGGACCTCTGTTGTTTAAGTTTTTTGTTTCAAAATAAACTCAAAATCGTGTTTGTCAAACCGGTTTGACAACATGAGCTTTGCACCTCCTCCACCACCAATTTTTTTGGAGAAAACTACCACATTTGGGTAGTTAAAATGAAAACTTACCTCCAAGCACTTGATCTGTGGAGTGCAGTTGAAAATGATGTCGAGCCACCACCACTAAGAGCAAATCCAACCATTGCTCAGATCAGGCAACATGGTGAGGAGTGAGCCAAGAAGCATAAAGCCATGGCACGCCTACTGAGAATGGAGTGTCGATGTGATTTTACTGCATCATGGCTCGTGACTCACCCAAACAAGCTTGGGACAAGCTAAAAGAGGAGTTCATGGGATCGACAAGACTAGGCAACAACAAGTCATCAACCTTAGAAGGGAGTTTAAAAATTTGAAGATGAAGGAGTCGAAACTATCAAGCAATATTCGATAGGATTATGGCTCTGTCAATAATATTAGACTCCTTGGAGAAGATTTCAATGATGTTGGGGTTGTTGAGAAGGTTATTACCACCTTACCGAAGGTTTGAGTCAAAATCTCCTCATTGGAGGACTCGAGAGATCTCACAACCATTTTTTGTCTCGAGTTGGTTAACTCACTCTATGCACTTGAGCGAGAGAAGAGCAAGTAGGCGGGAGGAGAGTCTCAAGGTGCTTTTCAAGCAAAGGTCGAGAAGGCTCCAGCTCAAGCCGTAAAGCTAAGAAGCCTTGGTTTGAAAAGAGGAAAGATCAAAGAAAGATGCTTAGAGAAGGAGGTTTCCACCATCGTTCACCGCAAGAAGACTAATCATTTGGAGAAGTATTCTTGGACCGGACTGCACATACAAAGGCAAAAGCTGTAAGAAGTATGGCCATCATGAGAAAATCTGTAGAAGTTATGAGAAGGCACAAGCACAGCCAGTACAAGCCAAGTCTGCCGAGGATGTCCAAGCTCAGGAGGAGCATGTATTTACAGCTTCATGTTTTGCAGCTAACAGCAAGAGCAGTTGGCTTGTGGATAGTGGCTGCTCACACCACATGGCTGCAGATGAGAGCCTTTTCAAGAATATTGACAGGAGCTTTGTCTCGAAGGTCAGGATAGGCAATGGCAACTTGATTGAAGCAAAAGGTAGAGGTGATGTGGTGATTCACACTGGTTCAGGTAACAAAATCATTTCTGATGTGCTCTATGTGCCAGAAATAGACCAAAATTTACTCAGTGTAGGCCAACTAGTCAAGAAAGGCTTTTCACTAGTTTTCAAGAATGATTCTTGTGTTATAAGTGATGCTCATGGTAGGGAGATTGTCTCAGCACCTATGAGAGACAAATGTTTTATGCTGGATGTGAGTCAGCTTGAGAAAAGTGCCTATACAAGCTCAGTTGACAATACTGATCTTTGGCACAAGAGGTTTGGCCATGTTAACCTCAAATCACTTGATTTGCTGCACAAAATGAACATGACAGAGGACATGGTGAAGGTTAGTGCAAGTGAAGGTGTTTGTGAAGTGTGTCAGCTTGGCAAGCAGGCCAGGTTGCCTTTTCCAGTAAACCAAGCATGGAGGGCTCGAGAAAGACTTGAGTTGGTGCACTCAGATGTCTGTGGACCAATGAAGATGCCTTCACTGAATGGCAGTAAGTATTTTATACTGTTTATTGATGATCTGACCAGATTTTGCTGGGTTTATTTCATGAAACAGAAGTCAGAAGTGTTTGAAGTTTTTGGAAAGTTCAAGGCATTAGCAGAAAATCAAACAGGCTGCAGGATTAAGGCCTTGAGGACAGACAATGGTTCTGAATACTTGTCTGAAAGATTTCAGAAGCTATATGAGCAGGCTGGGATTCATCATCAATTGACCACAGTGTATACTCCTCAGCAAAATAGAGTATCTGAGAGGAAGAACAGGACAGTGATGAACATGACCAGATGTTTGTTGTTTCAAAGCAAGCTTCCAAGTATTTTTTGGGCTGAAGGTGTCAACACCTCAGTGTACCTGCTCAATAGGCTGCCAACACATGCTGTGAATGATAAAACTCCTTTTGAAGCATGGTATGATCTTAAACCAACTGTTTCCCATTTAAAAGTATTTGGTTGCATGTGTTTTGTACTTGTCCCTGCAGAAAGAAGAACCAAGCTCGAGAAGAGGTCAGTTCCTGGTATATTTGTTGGCTACAGTAGCTGCAAGAAGGGCTACAGAGTATTTGATCCCTCAACCAAGAAGATTTTGGTAAGCAGGTATGTCAAATTCGATGAAGGAAGGTTTTGGAGTCTAGATGGCTCTAACACAAGTCAGTTTGAAGAAGAGCAGATTGACAGCAATCTGGAATTGGCAGAAAATGAGTCAGTAATGCCAATGTAGATGATGCTCCTGTGAGAAGGACGAGGTCTATTGCTGATATCTACCAAAGATGCAATGTGGCCATTGTTGAGCCTTCAAGCTATGAAGAAGCTGCAAGAAGCAAGAGCTGGAAGAAGGCTATGGAGGCTGAAATCGACATGATCCATAAGAATGACACTTGGGATCTGGTAGACAGACCTGATCAAAAGAAGGTCATAGGTGTCAAGTGGGTTTTCAGGGCCAAGTTCAATGCAGATTGCTCTCTGAACAAGCACAAGGCAAGGCTTGTGGTGAAAGGGTACAATCAACAGTTTGGCATTGATTTTGAGGAGACATTTGCTCCAGTGGCAAGGCTGGATACCATAAAGCTTCTATTTGCCTTCGCTGCACAGAAACAGTGGAAGGTCCATCAGCTTGATGTCAAGTCAGCTTTCCTGAATGGCTTCCTTAAAGAGGAAATTTATGTTGAACAGCCTGATGGATTTAAAGTCCAAGGAAAGGAGGACAAGGTTTACAAGCTGAAGAAAGCACTCTATGGACTAAAACAGGCTCCTCGAGCCTGGTATGACAGGATAGATGCTTACCTGTCTAGGCTTAATTTCGAGAAAAGTTTGAGTGAGCCAACTTTATTTATAAAGAAGTCTAAAGATGAGACTTTGTTGATTGTCTCAATGTATGTGGATGATCTATTAGTGACTGGAAGCAGGGTCGATTTGATTCAGGAGTTCAAGAAGAATATGCAAGACATGTTTGACATGACAAACTTGGGAATCATGACTTACTTCCTTGGTATGGAAGTAGACCACCGATCAAGGCATTTTATCACCAAAGATGCATTTGCCTTGAAAATTCTCACTAAGTTTCATATGGAAAACAGCAAACCAGTGAGCACACCATTAGCTGTGGGAGAGAAACTAAGTAGCTTTGGAAATGAAGAAAAGGTAGATGAAAAGGAGTATAGAAGCTTGATTGGCTATTTACTTTACTTGACAGTAACCAGACCTGACCTTATGCATTCAGTTAGTCTACTGTCCAGATTCATGCACAGCTGCAATACAACTCATTTGAAAGCAGCAAAGAGAATACTCAGGTATGTCAAAGGTACTTTGAAGTTTGGTGTAATGTTCAAGAAAGGAAATGAGCTGAAATTAACGGCTACTCGAGATAGTGACTGGGTGGATCGATTGATGATATGAGAAGTACTTGAGCTACTTCTTTACACTTGGTTCGGGAGTTTTCATTGAGTTCAAAGAAGCAACAAACTGTTGCTCGATCTCATCTTGAAGCGAATACATAGCAAAGAAATGCAAAGATGAATCAAGCCATTTGGCTTAGGAAGTTGCTATGTGATTTGAATGAAGAACGACTTGAGCCTCATGAAATTATGGTGGATAACTAGTCAAGAATTGCCATCTCCAAAATCCTGCTTTTCATGGCAAAACCAAACATTTTAAGCTCAAGTTTTACTTTGTTCGAGAAGTTGTTCAATCCAAAGAAGTGTGTCTAACACATTGCAACTCACAAGATCAATTGGTGACATTTTGACAAAGCCTCTTGGCACAATCAGTTTGAATTTCTAAGGATTCAATCGTGTTTGTTGCCTCACATCCAAGGAGGAGTGTTGAGCATTGGCTCGCAATGCAACAAACTTCCAACAAAGAAGATGTCTGCTTGAAGATTGAATCGAAGCAACTTTTGTTTAAATTTTGTATTTTTTTTGTGATGTTAACAAGTTGGCAAGTTGCTTGATATTTAAAGCTAGTACTTTTAGATTTGAAAATGATGGATGTAATAGCTGATTTATTTTCAGCTTTTGACTTGTATTATTTTAGTTGGCAACTTGCCAAATTTGGTGGGAGTAGTTACGTTTAGGTAACTGACTTGCTTTTGTATCTCCTTTATATTTTGAAATGGAAATGGAATGAAAGCTGATGGGGGACTTTTCTCATTCGGTTACTTGCTGCTTCTCTTTGGATTTTCATTTTGTTCTTTTGTTTTGTTTTGCTTCCTGTTTTTCATGAGCTTATGCTCTTTGTTGTTCATTGTTGTTGCTGCCTTTTTTCTAACAAACTTTCCTCCTACTTCTTCCGTTCTTCATCTTTTATTTCCAATTTTCCTTAGCTTTGTTCGTCGCATATCTTCTCTTCTCAAGGCTGCTGTTTTGTTTCGCTCAAATCTATGGCTGCTTTCACCTCTTTCTCTCTTTTTCGGTACTCTTTTATCTGTTTATATTTTGTTGAGGGCTGTAAATGAAGGTGGTTCTCATATTAGAAAGGTAGATGCAGTTCAGTACATCAAATTGTTGAGGGCTATATTTATCCCTTCTCATGGAGCTAGTGAAATGTTGGAAGTTCATGGAGAAACAGATACCTCAATGGTATCTTTCAATGAGTTCCTTATCATGTTCAATGATCATGATTGGGGCTTTGGTATTTTGTCCACTCTCCGAAGTTAGAAACGGAGATAGGAATCGTCATGAACGCCATGTCCTTTCGGTTTGCCGTTACCCAATTATCGGTTCTCGCTTTAAAGAAGTAAAGTCTCATTTTAGTCTTTGTAATCAATGCTACAGTGAGGTAAGGTTCCCCTAACTTTAAACAAGATGAATATAAATTCAAGGAGTATGGGAAGGAAGTGAAGCAATAAAAGATAAGTGCTTGTGCTTTAATTTGCAATCCGGAAAGATCCATAGCTACTTGGTTTTAAAGTCTTTTGCTAATCTTGTACCATTCCATCGTATTATTTTAGGCATCCGTGTGCATTGTGCAATATACTGTTCATCAATATGTTCAAGGGCGTGTCATGCTCTTGTGTAATAACCGTTTTCAAGTGATGGCTCAAATATCCTGTTTCATAATAGTTGTTGTAGAGTATTTTACTCTTCATTCTTGGGGAAATTTGAGATGATGTATATTTGAGATTATTACACTGTAACTTCTTCTCGCTTCGCTTCCTTTTTTTTCCCTTGGTGGTGTTGAATTTTCCAGGAGAATTTTCAATGGAGAAACAAACGTTATGTTTCTATTAGGCAAAAGAGATGTTATCCTTTGGGGATGCAGAGCGTTAATTCTGCTCAGACTATTCAGCTGAAGTAGTTGATACTAATTGATGAATTGTGATTATTGTTTTGCCTACTTGACTCTTGTTGAGTATCCATTGTTAATTTAGAATAATCCCAATTGTCCTTTTATATATGACTCTACTGAATACATCATTGGTGATTGCAGGCCCAGCAATTGAAGACAACTAAAATGCTTTATCTTTAAGGAAGAGTTGGTGAAACTCATTCCTGTTTTTTCAGTTCGACGGTCTTAATTTAAGCGTATAGAGCTCCATCAATAAATAAAAAGTATAGTGGAAAATATCCCAACCCGGTTTTGCCATTGTTGTAAGTGCTAAATACCAGTAGTTAATGCTCATGAATGGGAGATTTGACTTTGCAAAATCATCATTCCAGCGGATAACAGTAATTACGGAGTACAAGAACAACCCCCCGTATTAACAACTTTTATATGAGCTTCTGTGTTCTGATATTCATTGCTTTCTGAATAGAGGCTTTTATTGTGTTGCCAGCAGTAATGTCAATTTGCTAAAGACTATGATTGTTATATATTGTTATATATGAGCTTTTGTGTTCTGATATTCATTGCTTTCTGATATTCACGCAGGTATTTTTCTTTTCTTTTTATTTGGTTGGGAAGTTCTCTTATTTCGGCATTCAATTGATGATTACTATTATTCTTTTCGTTGTCAGTTGGCTGATCAATGAAATAGGGGTAGAGAGAAGGTTTAATTGATTTCTAATCGTAGTTTTTTTAGTAGTCTAGCCAGCCAGAGAAGTGAAGAAGAGCTAGAAAAATTTCAGATGTTGAGTTTTTTTTGGCCTTTCTTGATACCTTCGAATCACTCTTTGTAGATATCTATGTCGTGCTAGTCCTACACATGATGAAGAGGCTGCAGCAAAGGCAGCTGCAATCAATTCTGACAGTTCAACACTAAGGTAATATATCACATTTTATCTTTCCATTTTGTTGCATCAATGTTCTTAAGATAATTGTTGTGTTTTTGTGTTTTTTAACAGAGAACTTAATGATCAATCAACTAGTGTGTTGCACTCGTATCATGATTCAGGTTAGAAGTTTCTTCTTGTTTTCCCCCACTCGTACTTCAATTTAAAGATGATTAGCAATTCCTAGTCCTATGGTAAAAATGGTATTGATTGATTGTTTTCCCCCACTCGTACCTCAATTTAAAGATGATTCCTAGCCTTCTTAACCATTATTATAATTTTAGTCTTTATATTAGCATCATTTTTAACACTTGGAAATCGCTGCATGCCTTGCTTTGTTATATTAGGTGCAATGCCGAGGGATGTTTTCAACACACTACCACCGTTTAGCTGTGGACTATAGGAACAATTCCAAGGTGTGTCTGCTTTCTGTTGGATAATATATTTTTTAAACTAAAGTTTATAGCATTTATAATTGGCAAATTATATTAGGTGCGAGAGAGTGAATGAGATATTTTGAGTTGTACAAAGATCGGTTTGAAGTCTTATCTGCCAATTTGTTTAGTGAAAATTTGTAAAATGCAGGGCTCATTGCTATTTTAGTGTTGATTTTTCCTTGAATTTAGTTCATATTCTCATATTATTGAAATGTCATTAATCAATACCTTCATTATTAAGAACCTTTAGGACAAAAGATGTAGATGTATTTTGTTGTATTTATCTAGATCTTTGTTTATAGAGAATCGATTGAATTGCAAAATTTTAGCATCTGCTATGATGAATGTCACCGACCGGTAATCATTTCGTGCTTCGACTCAAGATTACTGAACAATTGCCGAAGAAGTCTAGAGAATTTGAGGTCAGATACGGAAACATCGAAGCAAGGGATCTCAAGACAAGTTGCCAATGCAAAGTAGTCTTGACGAAATGGTAGTTTTATTCGGAACTAATCACCTTACACGCTTAAAGACATGCGAGGAGGGCACTTGTATTAGGTCATTGACTCAACTTCAACAGAGGGCAAGGATGCTTCTGCATCAACATTGATTGAATGAAATCCATGTAATATTTGTAATTTTTCCCAGGGTCATTCATTTTCGGATATAGCTAGTGATCTGAATATGATTGTGACTAATATGCTATCTAGCATTTTGTAAAGTTTGGGTGGGCTAGAAAATTGGAAAACATATTAGTTTGAATTAAGTAATTGGCAATATTAACTAAAATTTGGGTGATCAAGTTCAACATTGCTTAAAGGTTATAATGCTTGGCACTGGTTAAATGTATAAATTATATATCATTATTAAATTATATTTAATATTAATTATTTTAAATTATATAAATTCATATAAGAAAATTTATTATCAAGAATTTTATGAAATTATATATTATTATTAAATTATATTTAATAATAATTATTTTAAATTATACAAATTCATATAAGAAAATTTATTAGTTATAATTATTTTAAATTTTATTAAATCATATATTATAATTAAAATATATTTAATATTAATTATTTCAAATTATATTTTATAGTATCATATATTATTATTTTAGTAAATTCATATAAGAATATTGATTATTAAGAATTTTATTAAATTATATATTTTAATTATAATATATTTAATAATAATTATGTTAAATTATCTATATTATGTTTTGAGTAAATTTATATAAGAATATTAATTATTAATAATTTTATTAAATTATATATTTTAATTATAATATATTTAATAATAATTATGTTTAAATATGATTAAATTATTTATTATTGATATTAATAATCTTATTAAATTTTAAATAACAATAACAATAATCATTTACCCAAACAAATTTATGCTAAGGGTATTCTAGTCATTTTAGTTTTTTCCATTATGCTATTACACCTCTATTCCATTCAACCAAACATAAGATTACTATTACGCCTCTATTCCATTACATTCAACCAAACAATTGATTTGCTATTACGCCTCTATTCCAATACAGCGAACCAAACGTGCTCTTAGTGTTTTAACAGTTTTGGACTAAAAAAAATAACTTGAGTCATCATATTGTAACTTTTTAAAGTTAAATAGTTCAAAAAAACTTATTAATAATCAAATAATCATTTATATAATTTACCCAATTTAATTAAACTCTTCTAAAATTTGCATACGTTTTTTAACAGATTACTATACAATAAAATTCCAATAAAGCATTAGACCCGTAACGTATACAATGCTGCGATTTAAGATTATGTGAAATTTCTTTGTTTTTAAAAGCAAGATTATCATGTGAATCTTACTCAAAAAAAGGGATTTTGATAGAGAAGAGGGTTTAGTATGATTTGCAGCTCATATGTTGTTTTCTTTTACACCAAAAAGAGAAATTAAGATTATGTGAATATTTTTGTGATCTAAGTTTCGCAACACAACATACTAAAACCATCACGAAGTGGAGTCAGACACACTGGTTTCCAAGGCAAATAACGTTGTAGAGAACGCAGAGCTGTAGGCTGCTTTAGAATCTTTTAGAATACCTTGAATTTTGAATTTTTATTGCTTTTTAATATTTATCATTTATGCTACTATATTAAAGTTACAGTTAGCAAAATAAGTTCGAGCTTGAAATCTCGTTCATATCAATTCGAGCTCATAATGATTCGAACCCGAGAAATTTTGAGTTTAAGGAAATTTAAGTTCAAATTTGTCCAAATTCGAGAAAGCTCGAGCCTTAGTCTAGGCCCAAGACTGACCCAAGCAGAAGTTCGAATTAAATCTGATCTAAAAATTCAAAAAAATTTAAATATATAAAAATATATTTTAAATATTATGTAATTATATTAAAAGCTTATAAATAAAAAATATATATATATGTTAAGTTATAAATTAAAATACATTTTGAAAAAATTAATTATAAATATAAAATAATTTTTAATGCATTTATTATATATGTATAATAATTATTCATATTTACAAAATTTAAATTTAATGATTATATAAAATATAATATATTAATTTAATGATAAGAAAATCAAATTAAGCTTAAAAACTCACCTATCAAATTTGTTAAACTTTTAATTAATGAATAATTAAAATTTGTATGTATCTATTTGTACCCATAATTCATATGAAAATGAAGACAAAATCTCTTAAAATAATTTTCCTTGTTAATTTGAGACAATGCAAATTGGGTTATATAAAGGCATATCGACAAAATTGGAGTTTTTATTATATTTTATAATAATTTATTTATAATTTAACATTTTATGTTTTTAGTTTGTTCAAATTTTTATTATTTATTTATAATTTTACCATTTTTGATAATGTTATAACATTTCACAACTTTCCATGTTTTTTATAATTTTCTATAATATTTTTAATTACATTTAGAATAAATATTCAAATTTAAAAAGATATCCAATAATTATATATATTTATATTAAATTATTAATCAATAAAAATTAAACTGAACTAAAATACTTGTCCAACTAAATAACCAAACCTAACATCTAAAACTTTAACGCTTTGTTCTTTCTTCAACAGTTGAATTAGAACTGTTCATGGGCCGGTTCACCCAGCCTAGCCCAAAAAGTGGGAGGTTTTGGGTAAAAATATAGGTTTCAAAAATGGGTTTGGACAAAAAAAATAAGGCTCATTTAGAAAACGGGTTAGGCCTCAGATAAGTTTTTTTTTTGCTTGAGCCCGGCTTGGCCCGAATCTGCAAAAAAAATTGTTGTTTTTTTACTATTTTCTTGCTTTTATTATTATTTTCTTGTTATTTTTTTCACTATTTTGTTACCATTTCACAATTATGTTGTTACTATTTCGTTGTTATTATTTGGGTATTGTATAACTTTTGTTTTTTTGTTAATTTTGTTACTATTTTAGAGGCATTTACTTGTAAAATTGTACATATCTTAGTATTATTTAAGTATACATATATTTTTAAATTATTTTCAATTTATTGGGAAATATTTATTTTAATATTTTTAGTATTTTTGATGTATTATATTTTTTAAAAAATTTATGTAAAAAATAATATAAAAATTAATACAGACGAGTCGAGATTTTAGCATTTTTATCCGGGCCAGACTTGGATAAAATTTTAAGCTCATTTTTTGGGTTGGGCCATACTCAAGCCTAACAAACGGACCTTAAATTTTTATCAAACCCGATATGAATCTGACTTGACCCATGAACACCTCTATGTTGAACCCTAAGTATTTTAACACCATTCTGCCGTTGTCCACCACCAACACCAACTGTCAACACCCACTGCCGCTTCCATCAATACCAAACACTGTTGTACATCAACACCGACTGCTGTTCTCCACCAAAAAACCTCAAGTCCTCACCCACATTTACTCCTTATTCTTCTCTTTGCCGCAAGCCTTGAATTTTTGCTGCATCCAACTGCTACTTTGCTTCTCGTGCTACTTGATTTTGAATCTTGTTGCCCTCACTGCCGGTTCCCTCAATTTTTGTCGATGGCTACTGCCCTTGCTGTTACTAATTGAATGTTGATTAATTGACAAATTCATTAAACGCTTTTTATTTTAGTGTTTTTATTATATTTAATGTAGTATATTTTTAAATTTATTTTTATATAAAAAATTAATATAAAACAATTCAAATATGAGCGATTAGATCGGATCCAAATTTACATTTCTTTATTTGGTTGGACTTTAGTAGAAAGTTATGCCCATTTTTCAAGTTGCGTCAAGCCTAAGCCTGAAAAATGGATCTAAATACTTTACATGGGCCCAATTTAATTCCGCCCACTGACAGGTTTACTTGGAGCATAGTAAATTTTTTATTTTTAATAACTATATTAATTTTATATAATATTCATTTTTTAATTTTTAATTTTTAATTTATACGATTTATAAAATCTTTTATTGAGTTGGTGTCAGGCATAGTCTCAACTCTATTACACTAAGAAAACTATGTTATAAATGTGATATGAGATTATTTTGTGGAAAATAAATTTGACGAATAAGATTTCTTCTGTAACACCCCAAATCCGGCCTAGATGTTATGGCCGAATCTTGAGATATTACAAAGAAGGGTTTTGAAAATAGAGTTATTTCAATAAAGCCTTGTAACCTTTATTCGTTAAAAACTATTATTGAAAACGTTATTTAAGCAACTCATTGTCAAAACATAATTTATGGCGGAAGTCTTAGAAATCGTTATATTTAATAATCTCGTTCGTATTTTCAGAAAGCCGTTATTTTAATAAAAAACCATGTTTTTAGCCAACCGTCGCAAATAAAAAGTCAAGACAAAATCCAAATCCCAAAATAAAATCAAACAGTTCGGAGAGTCCATAAATTACAAAACTCCCAGAAAACAATCATTAATTAAATATATAAATATCATGATCTTAAGCAGTACGAACTCGTGGTCACCGCGAGGCTCCATCACACCAATCCGTCTAAGTCTGTGGATTACCTGAACAGAACAGACAAACAAATGTGAGTTTTCTTAAACTCAATGTGTAACCCAACAACATTAGACGTGCTCTAGATTCAGATTCAGATTCAGATTCAGATTACATATACACAGTCAGATTCAGATTCATATTCGGACTTAGGTCCTTTACAGATACAGATACAGATAACGGAATCAGATATACAGAACAGATATACAAAATCCTATCATTCATCCTCTACACACCAACTCTGACCATCCCATCACACCATGTGGGGTTAAAAACACTCACCCATCCCTATACATCACATCATGTCATTACGACACATATCAAATAATATGCAGCCATGCTGCTAGAATATAGGCGAAGGTCGTCATACAGAGCACTTCCTCCACATATACGAAACCCACGCCAATGACAGATACAGATATACAGATACAGTAATCTCATGCATAACATGCTCATATACGAATGTCATATATATATAATTAACAGAATAATCAGACATGCATAACAGTGCCCAACTCAGAGCAGAATATCAGATCACATAATTTTAGGGTTTGGTTAGCCTTTACCGACCCTATGGTAGGCCCACAGTCTATCGGAATGAGCCGTGCGACCCTAAGGAAAATTTTAGAATTATGGGCCCACATGCTCGTGTGGCTTGCCCGTGTTGGCCCACACGCCCAGATTGGCCTAGCTGTGTGGCCCACACGACCATACTTACACCACCACACAGCCATGTCTTGCGCACGGCCATGCCCTCGTCATCCACATAGCCGTGTCTCGCACACGGCCAACCACATGGCCAGGTAGACGCCCGTGTGGCGTCGACAGTGTGGTTTTTCAACTTTCTTCGAAGCTCAATTTTTTGCGTTTTGGGAACACACCTGGTATGATTTCGCTGCAAAATAACTTCCG
The DNA here is from genome assembly GCF_025698545.1 of Gossypium raimondii. Classification (NCBI taxonomy): domain Eukaryota; kingdom Viridiplantae; phylum Streptophyta; class Magnoliopsida; order Malvales; family Malvaceae; genus Gossypium; species Gossypium raimondii. The sequence continues at coordinate 38,145,325 of NC_068568.1, read as the reverse complement.
TGCTGAAGCTCAATTTTTATTTTAGATAATTTTTAGGTTAATTTAATTAATTGATGTTAATTTGGTTTTTCGTCATATAATTTTAAATGTGTACTATTTAGCCATGTTAGTGTAGAAAGTTAATTTAAGTTTAATTCAACCTCCCTTGGGTACGATCCTCGGTATGCTTCCCGGAGTATACTTGCAGATATTGTTGTTTAATTATCTATTTATTTTCTATAGTATTTCCAATCCAGTCATTCGCACATCTAGCTGCTGTCAAGTTATTAGCGTCGTTGCCGGGGAGGTTTTGGAATAGACTTAAATTTTAATTTTCTGCATTTTAATAGGATAAATGGGAATATTTAGTATTATAGATACAAATTTTATTTTTAGTTGCTTTATTTTATTTTTTATTTATTAATTTTATTACAAATTCTCTTTGATTTCAGTGTATGACTTGAACTGGAACCATTCCAATCGAGCTAAATCCTGAAATGGAGAGAATCTTGAGGCGAGCTTGTCAGTAAATGCAAAACAATCCACCTATAGTGGTTGCTTTCCGCGAGGAAACCCATTGTTCGAAGAACACATCGAACCACTAGCACAATTCCAAAAAGAGCCACTGATGGCTCGACAAGTGTAGACATTGCGCGAGTACACGCTACCTAGTTTAAACGATGTCCAAGGTAGTATCGAGAGGCCAGGAATTAACGCAAATAATTTTGAGATTAAGACGACCACCATCCAAATGATACAAAATAATTTGCAATTTCGGGGTAATATGATGAAAGACACGAACCAACACTTAAAGAGATTCCTATAGGTATGCAATACATGAAAATACATTGGAGTGACCGATGACGTGATCTGTCTCCGATTATTTCTAATCTCGCTTTGTGACAATGCCTACGAATGATTCGATTCCCAAGATCAGTTTCCATAACTAATTGGGACGATTTAGCGGGGAAATTCTTACACAAATTTTTCCCCATTAGTCAAACCATCCAATTAAGGCATGACATTGCTAATTTTAAGCAATTCTAAGGCGAAACTTTATACAAAGCACGGGTACGCTTCAAGTCACTATTTAGGAAATGCCCACACGACGGTATGCAAGACCGGTTACAATTCCAAATCTTTTATAATGGATTGGAGGGGAGCTTAATATCCGACTTAAACGGCGTATCAACTAGAGCTTTCATGAACAACAACTATAAGCGAGCCTATCAATTGATCAAGGACATGACTATGAACTCGTACATGTGGCTAAACGAGCTCTTTTCATATAGCTAGAAGCCATCGATGATAAGTATCAATAGATTTTGGAAAAAATACATTGTCTAGATACCACTGTTAAGCCATTGACGTATCAAATTATGACAGATCAAAAACCAAAAGTGCATAAACATAAAGATGAAAATTGATATTGTTTACATAGTTCGACCTCAGTCTATGTTTGAGGGGCCTTGCTTAGAGAAATTATCCATTATCTTTCTCACTATACAACCAATGAGTGAAGTCCTAACATCGGGCTAACTCTCACCAATTTAGCGACTTCACCATTGTACAAAGACTAGATCACTCTTCTACTAAGCTTCCCCCTCAAAAGCTTAGTTTTGCAATACAATAGACTCTCTTGATTGCTTAAAGAAACAATTCACACATAAAACATTCCTAACTTAAAAAAATTTGTGCTCTCTTAGTAACTCTGTTACACTTTTACCTAGACAAAACTTAAGTTTATATACTAAAATTTTACTTACGTAAGAGTCATAGTCTAATCACTTTTCTATAAACTAAAGCTAAAAATCAACATAGGATAATTTTGACATAATTCTAAAAGAGTTTTGGTATAATTCAATGTCTTCAAATATAGAAAGTGACTTTACTTGATCCGCATGTGACCAATCTTCAAACCTTCAATTTTAACTCAATTGATCTTTATGTTTTGCGCTTTAACTTGTCAAAATATCTCCAAAACATATAAACTAATGGTTTCGTTCTGAAATTTGTCAACTCCGGAAATAGACAAGTAATGAAACAGTGCCTCAAATTGTAGCCATTGTTTCAACCACATAAACTGTCACATATTTTTTTCCTTGTCTTCAAATGTGTCAAATTCTAGGTAAAAATTTCAAATGTTTCATTCAAGAATTTCATTGAATAGTTTACATGCATCATCAAAACAATAAACAACATATTGTTGGAAGTTTTGATAAACACGACAAAATGGAAGGAAAAATACAATTTCATTCATTCTCTTCATATTTATACAAAAAATACAAAAAAAGTTGTAACCAACAACTAATTCCTTCAAATTCAACATGTTCCTTGATCTTTAATTAGCTTTTAATTTTTGGTCAATCTTGATCTTTTAGTTTAACATAAGCTTCTACACAAGTCTTACATGACTATAATCATTTTAGTAAAAACTAATAAGCATAGTCATTTCATTACAATAAAAGATTTGGAACGAAAATCAAACAAAATCAAATAAAATAGATATAGTAAGACATCAATATTATATTATTGTATATATTTTGAGGAAATATTATATTATTTATATATTAGTAAGTGTAATAAATTTTATTTATAAAATACACAATCAAGTGTTATATATCGATTTATAATTCGATTTATGATGAAGATGTTGTCGAGGCCGAAATGATAGAATTTGTAAATGTGAAAGGTTAAATTTGTTAAATTATTTAAAATTAGGATTAAATTGATAGAATGCGTAAGTGTTGATGACTAAATGTGTTATTATACCAATGAAAAAAGGACCATGTCATTATTTAGATTAACGAATTAATAAAAGGTGACTAAAACAGAACCAAAAAAACATTAGTGACAAAATTGAAAGTTTTATTGTTTGGTGATGAAATAAAATCACCCTAATAGTTGAATGGCTAATTGTAGAATTTACACTATTATTTAAAGTTTTAATTAGGTTAGTATCACACTCAACCAAGTCTCACCTCTCATGAAATTATGAAAATTTCAATAATTTTATAAAGCAACAAATATAATTTTATGAATTTATTTATATTTATTTATTATTTAAAAATATATGCTAGATTTGAATCTAAAACTTAAAAAACTGTACATCAACTTAAACCAATTTCTAACTAAAATCACATTTTAATTTTGATGTTGATTTTCATGATGAAAGAAACGTCGATTGATACTCAGGTATTTCATAATGGCCCCTCTTTAGTCAATTATCTTGTCAAGGTGAATAGCATGTGGAGGTGTTTTTAACTCTTTCCTTATTTCCAATAAATATATATATATTTTTTATTTTTTATGAAGGCAAGGCAACATTGTTTTTAAGAAACTACAATGAAAGCTGGCACGTGCTCTTGCTTCCTGCTACGTTGGCATGGAAGAGGATGGGCCGCTGCTTATTGATTTTCTTGAAAGTAGAAATAGATTTACAATATGATTAAAATAAGGGTTTTTACATTTATATTTTAATTTATCTATTTTTATTTTTAGGAAATTAATTTCTTTGTTTTTTTAATTTTAAATTAAAATTAATGGCAATGCCATTTTTTGTTACATATTTATTAATAGTGCTTCTTTTTTCAAAATATGTCACCAATGAATTTAATAAAAAATTTTAACTATACTAACAATTAGATTTGAAATTTTAAATTCAAAAATAAAGATATTAAATTTTAAATATAAAAAATATAAAATCTCAAAGCATATTTTAACTTAAATATATTTATAAATTTGAACAATTATAAAATAGAATTAAATAGTATAAAGAACTTAAAAAGAATTAAATAAAACTTAGGACTTTGAAATTCACATATCACAATTAATATGAAACCCATACCCATAAACACAAAACTAAAACCTCAACCTCAACCTCAACCAACAATGTTTAATCCTAATCGATACTCATAACTTAATTTGTAGTCCATGGTGATGTATACAAATATATATCATAAAACATAATATACGTAGGAATGCATGTTTTAAAATTTACAGAATTAATCTCAAGAGATTGCCTAAATTATGGTTTAAATTTTAAATTCACTCTAAATTTTAAAATATTTTAATTAAATCTTTAAAGTATGATTATCTCTGTTAGTTTAGTTATCATTTTGGATATTAAATTTTGGTTTGAATTTGAAAGCATAGTTTTTAACTTCACAAGTAGGGTTTAGCACATTACACGTGTCTATTTTAAATTTTTTTAATGTTTAAGGGAAAATATTTGGTACACTGTTAATGAATTTTTTAGATTCAATAAGTAGGGTTAGGGGGTTAACAAGTGCTTCATAGGGATATGGAAAAACATTTTTTTTAAAAAAGACACGTGACAATTTTTTGAGGTTGCTTGTATAATAAAAAAAGTACACTGTTAGTATTTCAAATACTAACCATTTCTTTGATACTTCCTTTTTTTTTTAATGCTATTTTGTATGTACTATATTTTTAGACCAAATGTTTTAGTAAGATTGTGTCATTAAAATTTAAGGGTACTATTTATTTATTTTAATACGTGAAATTTAAGTTGTCAATATAATAAATACATATATTTGTAAATTTTGATCTGCATGTTTTAAATATGTTCAATATCATATTCAAACTAACATTTAATAGTTAAATTGACATAAAGACATGATTGATATGATATCGATACTTTAAATACTCAATTAGAAAATTTAAAATTTTGAACCAATTTAGAATCTAGTTCATAATTTCAACATGTACAGTGAATTAACAAATTTATATAATAAAAATCACTAATATATCAAATTAATATAAATATAACGTTTAATTATGATTTTTATCCAAATTGATAAGTTAATCCTTTTACTTGTTAGAATTTGGTAAATCATATTTAGGTAGTGTCGATGCTTTCCCATGTTATTATTTCAATGGAATGTGATTCCTTGAAATGTAAATACTGGAATGTGATTGCCAAGAAAGTTACTTTACAACATTAGGTATATATTGGAATGTATTGATTAAAATTCTAAGAAAGTTATATTATCACGTTTGGTTCATTAAGTATTTTCTTAAAATGTAATGATAATTTACTTAATTTACTCTTATTGAATAAAAGATAATATTCATATATTTAATTTCTATAATAAACTTTACTCTTAATAAATATTTGGATTAAATATTTAATAATAAATTTTAATCGATATTTTTAATTTTTTAATTTATAATTTTAATTGAAAGTAAACTTATTTAAAATTTGTCTTACATATATTTTCTAAATATAATAATGCACGTATAAAATCATGTATATATAAAACTTGTTTTGGAATAAAATAATATATATATAATACTTGCAAAGAATTTGTTAAAACAATAGAGAAAATTAAGTAGTAGGACAAAGAAAGAAGGCAATAGCTTCTCTTTTTTTATGTTTATTAGTAGACTAATATTCTAAACCAGTATAACACTTCAACCTTTAATTAAAATCATCGCTACCTTAACTAAACCCTAATTCTCTCTATTCTCCAAGAGTGCTTCGCCGATAGTCCTAGTAGAGGTAGTTTTTTCTGTGGCTTGGGATAGGGGAAAGTGGTGGCGATGTTAGAGAGCAGAGGGATGAGATCTCCCTTTTATCTGAAGAACTCATGCAACTATTTGTCAAAGGTTCGAAGGTGGCTCCGGATGAGAAACCAACCCTAATCTGCACAATCTGGACAGAAAAACTTTACAGCCTTGAAAGTTTTAAAGCGCGGATGAGGAGTGTGTGGAAAACAAAGAACAACTATGAGATTCAATTGGCAGGGCAGAACTTATATTTGATTGTGTTTGAGTTGGAAGAAGATCTGGAGTTGATCATGGAAGGTAGACCATGGCTTTTTCGAAAGAGTTTAATTTTATTTGACAGGTTAACTCAGTCGGTGGAAAGATCAAAGATCTGTCTTAATTCCTCTCCGGTTTGGTTAAAGATAGGCCCATGTTTACCAGAATTTGATAAAAAGGATTTATTACATGCTGTAGGCGTTACGTTTGGAGGAGTCATTAGATCTGAAATTAGTGGAGAATGGTGTCGTCTCAAAATAAATCTAAATGTGCATAAACCGCTCCGACGAGGAGTTTTCGTCTCATCAGATAATAGGAATCAATGGTGGATCTCTTTTAAGTACGAGAAGTTACCATTATTTTGTTTTGGTTGTGGTCGGATGGGTCATGGTCTTCTAGAATGTAGTGTGCTGAGTACTGCAGAAAAAAGTAACATTAAAGAGGATCCTCCATACACGATGGTATTAAAAGTAGAATCAAAATTTGTTGGAAAGGAAGTTATAAAATTTAATGATTTTGTAAAGAAGGATAGAGCTCAATGTTCTTATATAGGTGATTCTGAGATTGGGATGATTGAAGATATAATAAATAGAGAAGTGAATAAGTTGAAGGTGGAGGAAAATGAGAAACCACAAATACGCGTGGAAGAGGAGATGTTGAAGAATTAGGTGGACGTAGCTACAGTTATGATTGATGAAAATATGTTTGATACCAGGAGCAGCCCAATAATTAATTCTAACTCAGGAAAAAAAATGAGTCGGAAAAGAATTTGCCCAGGACAAAGGGGGAGTCTAAGAGTGGATGAAAGTGGTACAAAGAAGAGGAAAGCTACGGAAGGAAGAGTGGAGTTTTTTAATACAGAAGATGAATATGGCGATAGTACTAAAAGGCAGAAAAAATAGCAAGAAAAGGATCTGGGAGAAACGTTAGCAGAAACGATGAGCAACATTTTGGATGAGAATGAAGTTCAACCAATTATGGGATCGGCGGTTGCCAAGAGGCAAGCCGACCGAACGCAATGAAAAGTATCAGTTGGAATGTTCGTGGATTGGGGAGTCCATAAACAGTTAGAAGGCTGCGACACTTTTTAAAGCAACATAATCCCCAAATGGTCTTCTTAATGGAGACAAAAGTCAACAAGCAATGCATGGAAAAAGTCAGAAGAAGTTGCGAGTTTCTAAACGGAATTGAGGTTGCTGCAGAGGGCTCCCGAGGTGGACTATGTTTAGCATGGAAAGGAGAGATTTTAGTCACATTGAGGAGTTTTTCCAGAAGTCATATTGATGTTATGGTGAAGGAAGAGATTGATAATGAAGAGTGGAGATTCACAGGATTCTATGGCTCCCCTTATGTAAAAGATAAGGAGGAATCTTGGAAATTATTACGAAAATTAGGATGAAATCAGGGACACCCGTGGATTGTAACTGGGGATTTCAACGAAATTATGTACTCTTTTGAGAAGAAATGAGGACTTCTACGAGAAGAAAGAAGGATGGAGGCTTTCAGAAAGACCCTTGAGGAATGTCAACTAGAAGACTTGGGGTATACAGGCGCTTGGTTCACATGGGAAAGAGGGAATATGTCGGAAATAAACATTAGAGAAAGATTGGATAGAGGAGTTGCAAACGACAAATGGAGAAACCTCTTTCCAAACGAAAATATTCAGCACTTAATTCATTCGATGTCTGATCATTGTCCAATTTTACTCACTACAAAAACTGGTAATACTTATGTGGGGAGGCCAAGGTTTAAATTTGAGGCATGGTGGATTATGGAAGAGTCTTTAGAAAAAAAAATTAAAACATCTTGGGATACACCAACCGGTTCCTTAATGGAGAAAATGGAAATGCTTCAGTCGAATTTAATGGTATGGGCAAAACAAATTAGAAGTAGGCGAGAAGGGTTAAAGAAAAGGCTAAAAAAGAATCTAGAGATGCTGTTAGAGGAAGAAAGCAATGACGATATTCTGGCAAAGATTATTGATACAAATGTGCATCTAAATTTAGAAATTGACAAAGGCGAGAGGTATTGGGAACAGAGGGCTAGAGCAAACTGGCTTAAAATTGGGGATAAGAATACAGGTTTCTTTCATAAGTATGCCTCGGCTCGGCGAAAAAAATAATATTTCGAGGCTTGAATTAGGAGGTGGAGGAGAGGTGACTGAGGAAGGCAAAATTAGTGAAACTGCGAAGACATTTTTTCAGGAGCTGTTTACATCAAAAGGAGTAGGAGAATTATCTCATCTCTTAACAGGTATTGATGGAAAAATTACGCCAGATATGAATACAGATTTAACGGAAAAATTTACGGCAGAAGAAGTGTATTCAGCCTTGAAAGGAATGGGACCAACGAAAGCGCCAGGACCTGACTAATTTCCGGCACTTTTCTTTCAGCAATACTGGCATATTGTAGGAAAAGAAGTTACTAGTTTTTGCCTTGGATGTTTAAATAGCGGTAAAACTCTTGGCCCTTTCAATTCAACTGATATTATATTGATTCCAAAAACCCAGAATCCCAAGAATTTAGCAAATTTCAGACCAATTAGTTTATGTACCGTTATTTATAAACTCATTGTAAAGACAATTGCCAATCGACTTCAGAGAGTTATCGGGCAGTGTATTGATGTGGCGCGGAGTGCTTTCGTCCCAGGCAGGCTAATTTCTGATAATATTTTAATAGCTTATGAACTTCTACATACTTTCAGGTAAAAACGTACAGGAAAGAAAGGTTTAATGGCAGTAAAGCTCGACATGAGCAAAGCCTATGACTGAGTTGAGTGGAGGTTTCTTAGAGAAGTGATGCTGAAAATGGGCTTTGTTGAAGAATGGGTTGACTTAATTATGAAATGTATTTCGTCAACATCTTTTGCAGTAAACATTAATGGGAAAAGGGGGAAATTTTCCAGTCTTCTAGAGGGCTGCGCCAGGGGGACCCCCTTAGTCCTTTCCTTTTCCTAATATGTAGTGAGGGGCTTTTGGCACTGATGAGATTGGCATTAGCAGAGGGTAAGATGAAAGGGGTAAAAACGAGCAGGAAAGGTCCAGGGATAACACATTTGCTCTTTGCGGATGATTGTATACTGTTCAGTGAAGCCACCATTAAGGGAGTGAGAGTGATACAAGGAGTTCTGAAGGAATATGAAGACTGCTCTGGTCAGTGTGTTAATTTTGATAAATCCACGGTTTTTTCAGCTCAAATACATCAGAAGAAATAAGAGGTGAAATTTTAGGCAGTTTAGGATTAAGAGGGTCAACAGACATGGAAAAGTTTTTAGGTCTCCCCAAATTGATTGGCAGACGTAAAAAGGAGTCCTTTCAATATCTGAAGGACAAGGTCAATGCCAGAATTAGAGATTAGAGTATCAGATTGCTTTCACAAGGAGGTAAAGAAGTTTTTATTAAATCAATTTTATAGGCTATTCCGACTTATGCTATATCTTGTTTTCTCCTTCCTAATTCCGTATGTGGAGAATTGGAAAAAATCTTTGCAAATTTCTGGTGGCAAAAGAAGCAAGGGAGAAAAGGAATCCATTGGTGCAAATGGGAGCACATGTGTAGAGGCAAAGAAGAAGGAGGGTTAGGCTTTAGGAGCTTGGCTAAATTTAATGTCTCTTTACTAGCTAAATAAGGTTGGAGAATACTTAACAATCCTAGCTCACTGGTTTCACAAGTTTTTAAAGTAAAATATTTTCCAGAAACAAACTTCTTAAACTCGCGTCTTAGGAATAATTGTTCTTACACATGGAAGAGCATATGGGCTACCAAGGGTATTCTATCAGAAGGATTATGCTGGAAAGTGGGGAAGGGGAGTGAAATTTCGATTAAGAATGATAATTGGATACCAGGTTTAAATTATGCCAATTTATCATCTCATTTTGTTAATTTACGAGATTGTAGAGTTGCTGAACTAATTGACGAAAGCAATAGAAAGTGGAAGCAGGACTTGGTTGAGTCTACCTTTTCAGTGGAGATAGCTGAGCGAATCCTTTGCATCCCGCTTGCTAAAGTGCCTCATGAAGATTTTCCAGCCTGGAGGGGAGAGCCAACGGGAGAGTTCACCGTGCGAATCGCCTATAAACTATTACAGGATAATGAAACTGATCCTAGAGCTTATGCCTTACAAACTGAAACTAGGAATTTTTACAAAAATCTCTGGCTCCTAAATCTACCTTCTAAGATAAAAATTACAATCTGGCGAATTGCCTGGAATTATATACCAACGTGGGTGAATCTGCACTATAGAAGACTACTAAGTCAAACAACATGTTCTGGGTATGGCAGAGCAACAGAAACCACAAATCACATTTTTCGTGAGTGTCCTGTGGCAACGAAAGTATGGGAAGAGTTATCATTCTCGGAGGTTTTGCATGAACCCTATATGGAATTTTTAAAGTGGCTCACCTGGGCTTTCGAACAGAATAATCCCAACAATCGTAGGGTCTTTTGTTGTGCTCTTTGGGCAATCTGGGGAGAACGAAACAAGAGAGTGCATGAGAAGGTCAGTAGATCTGGGAAAGAAATCGCAGGTTTTGTCAAGAGATATGTTTCAGAACTCAAGGGGATTGAAGAAAAAGTTTCAAAAATTATAAAAGAAGTTAGAAAGTGGAAATACCCACCTGGTCAGTTTGTAAAGATTAACTTTGACACAGCCTTTGATGCGAAGGCTCGGCAATCGACAGTGGGAATTGTAGCCAGAGACAGTGAAGGAAATGCCCTTTTATCTATTACAGAGCTTCATCATCAAGTAGCATCAGCTTTTGCTGCAGAAGCAATAGCTTGCAGGACAGCAATAGCTTGCAGGACAGCAACTCAGATCGGTATGAACATGCAATGGCCAAATATTATTATTGAAGGTGATGCACTTTCAATCATTAAGAAGTGCAAAACACAAGCTAATGACAAATCAAGGTTTGGAGCATATATTCGAGATATTCATCAGTTACTGACAAAAACAAAAAGACATTATTTTGAGCACACACCTAGAGAAGTAAATAGTCTGGCACACATGCTAGCAAGGGAGGCATTAAAAAAGAAGGAAGAAATTTACCTGATCGGTAGAGTGCCAGAATATGCTGAGCGATTGAAGGAAGATGAACAGGAGGGAGTATAAAGAAGAAGATGGAATGGAGGGCAATAAACATAGAGGCTGAAAAAGGGGAAACCCAAAGGTTGAATGAAAAGGCCTCATTGATATCCATAAACGTCTTAATGAAGAAATGAATAATGAATTTTAAAAGACGGGAAATGATTTGGTTCAGATTGGGCATGATAGCGGTGAATTTATTAGTAGGTTCTAGAGGTTTCTGTTTAGAGTATTATTTTTTAATTTCAAAAAATAATGGAAATGGGGGGGTTGGTTTATGGGTTTTGCTTTGTTTACCGGGCTTGAGTTATAAGCCTTAGTATAGGGTTCATTTTAGTATAGGATATTTTGTAATGTTCTGTTTGTTTTATTAATAAAGCCCAATCCAAATTTATTCAAAAAAAATATATTCTAAACCAGTATAAAATAAGGTTAATTGTGTCTTAATATTATTTTAAAATTTTCAATTTACATAAGAAAGTAACTTTCTCATATTTTATCATGGAATCAAATTGCAATGTTCATGAGAATGTAATTCCCAGGAAAAACTAGATTGTAAGAAAAGTAAATAAAATTTGACATACAAACATTAGAATTACTTTCGATTTATTAAATTACCAAGAAAATGATTATCTTCCATAATACCAAATACTACCTTAATGAAAATTGAGAATAGTCCAACTGGATAATACAGTTAAATCATCTTGTCAAAACATTGACTTGCAAATCAACTGTTAAACAATTTTTATACAAAGATGAATTAACAATATTGAATAATTCAAAACTTATATGCCGAAAAGTGGCCAAACATTGAACGTAAATATGTGAACTTATAGAAAATGATGAGCTGATTATTTTGGCAAACTAAAAATACTAACTCAATTCAAAGAGATTGTTTGGAAGTATGAAAAGTAAATTAACTCTTCAAGTATGAAAACTAAAATAGAAAGAGGAGTTTCTCAAGTGAATAGAATATAACCCATAATTAAAAATAATATAAATTAAAAGTTCAACATAAATTGCCATAATATAAGGAAAAAGATGAAAGTGTCGGTCGTAAAAGCTAGATAATATACTCCCATAATTTCAGGGAAAGGAATAAATAAGTGGCCAGTGATTGCAATATCCAACGAAGTGTGAGAAAATATGGAAAAGGACAAAAAAAGGCAAAGCTAGGAAAAACATAAAATATTGACTTGCAATTTCTAATGAAGACATGTGCGTGAAAATCTTACATTTGTAGAAATTACTATCTTGTTTTTCAGATTCTGAAAGCTTTTTCAAACACTGCTAATATACCATATATTTTCTCTGTTTGTCTGATATGAATGATTGCAGTCAGAAATTAATCTGTCTCAGGGATTGCTGTTTTCATTATCTTCAAGCAATGAAGCACAGCTGCAACATCAGCCACACAATTCTGTTTTCGCTGATATTGATACTTGTATTCAAATTGTTCATCTACTGTGATGATTTCCAACAGGTAACAAGGTCAATTTTCTTGGCAAAGTTGAGATTTCCAGGATTCCTGGAGGAAGGTGATGAAATTAAGCTACCACCAAAAGACTGTGATCTCTTCACTGGGAAATGGGTTCTTGATAAAATAGCCCATCCTTTGTATAAAGAAGATGAATGTAAGTTTCTCTCAGAACAAGTTACTTGCATTAAAAATGGAAGATTGGATTCTCTTTATCAGAATTGGAGATGGCAACCCAGAGATTGTTCTTTACCCAAGTAAGTTTATCACTTTATTTCCTTGAAGAAATAAAAAATTGGGTTCAATTAATTAGTTTCGAAGCTACTTTTTTCTTGGTTTTGTTAGATTCAATGCAAGATTATTGCTTGAAAAACTTCGTGGAAAAAGGCTTATGTTTGTGGGGGATTCATTAAATAGAAACCAGTGGGAATCCATGGTTTGTCTACTTCTTCAATCTGGTGTTTCTGGAAAAAAGAGCCGCAAAAAGTCTGGTTCTTTAATTATCTTCAGCATTAAGGTACATTTCTTCCTTACCGACAAACAGAATAGTGATACCCGAATCTCCAATCTATTTGATTTTAGGCATGAGCCAACCGGATTAAAATAATGGAAGGTCTTACTGCAAAAACAGGTGCTCATTAAAGAAATGGGGATAATGGAAAATGAGCAATATGATAAATGAATTGAAAATTTTAGTGATAATCCACTCTCCATTATTGATTTCCTTCAACAGTTTTGTCTGCTGTGAATCAAAAGTGTTTTGGGCCATTGAATGTGACATTATTTCTTGAATGCTAGCATAGGAGTACAACACCACAGTGGAGTTCTTTTGGTCACCATTTCTGGTTGAATCTAATTCAGACAATCCATGGCGGCACAGTATAAAAGACCGTATAATCAAGCCTGAATCAATCAAGAACAATGGAGATGATTGGAAAGGTGTAGATTACTTGATTTTCAACACATATATTTGGTGGATGAACAGTGGATATATGAAAGTCTTGTAAGTATATATTGAAAACCTTATGATTCTGCTGTAAACTTCAACTATCAGCTGTGAAATTAATGGGTTTTCAATGTGATGGAAAGACGAGGATCGTTTGATGCAGAACCGGTCGAGTACGATGAAATCGAAAGGCCTATAGCTTATGGGAGGGTAGTAAAAAGATGGGCTAAATGGGTTGATGAAAACGTTGATTCCAAGTTCACTTCAGTCTACTTCATGAGCATGTCACCTACTCATATTAAGTTAAAACATATCCTTTAAACTTTTTTTCTGTTTCTTTTTTGGAAAATGTTCATATTTTACTTAATTTTTCCATTGTTCATCACTTGAATGAAACAGGAGTTCGGATTGGAACAACCCTGACGGAATTTTATGTGCAAACGAGACTCTACCGATGACTAACTTGTCGATTCCACCACCGTATATTGGCACAGATTATAGGGCATTACAAATTGTTGCAGATGTGATTCAATCCATGGAAGTACCTGTTAACTTCATCAATATTACAGCCATGTCCGAGTACCGGAAAGATGCGCATACGTCGGTTTATACAACCCGGCAAGGCCAGTTGATTACAAAGGAGCAGCAAGCTGATCCAGCTACATACGCAGACTGCATCCATTGGTGCCTGCCAGGGTTACCTGATACATGGAATGAGCTCCTCTATACGCATATCATTTCACACTCTTGATCACCTATAGTTTCTTTTATTTTAATGATTGATAAACTGCTAGTTGGAATTCAAAGTGATTTTGTTAAAGAATTCTCGAGTCCTTAGTTATCTCAACTTGGATTAAGCATCGTGTACGGGTATATATCAGACATGAGTATACACCTGATTGTGTCTGGCATGGAAAGCTTTGATCAATATCTGAAATATGTTTGGCATGGATAGTTTAAAAGAAATGGAGAGTTTGAGTAACATAGCTAGTGTGATCAGTAAAGCTGCAATAGTAAAATCTCAACAAAATGCTACCCTGCTTATTCTTGAAATACTAAGAAAACTTTTGCTTCATTTTAAAAATGTCTGTTCTCTTCTTCTTTTTTAAATTCATTTAGTACAATTATACCCCACTATCCTACTGAGGGCACTCATGGCAGTCATTGCAGTAGAAGCTTCACCAAGTAAAGTTTGAATAGACCGGCAAGTCTTAGTAGGACGGCTATTTAAAATTTTTCGATATACCTTTTAGGAAACATCTGCTCCATTAACACCCCGTCTTGGTAACTCCTCGGCATCAAGATGATCTTGCCAAACAAAGTAATGGCTAGGAGGACTTCCAAGCTATCCCTACCCCCATTGCGTCCCCATTATTTGTTTACCCTTACCTCTTGGAGCATACAGGGGAGTGGCGCCTCACTTGGTTCTTTGAGGATCTCGCTTCATGTCCGTGTCACAAGAGGAGGCAACCTTGGGGCATGGTAGGAGGTACAACAACAAACATTTTTTTTCCAACCAAATTTCTTATAGAAGTAGTCACTTCCTTGGTGGAGCAAGTGCATGTTTGGAAGTTTGTGAGTCCCTCCTTAAAGGATGTTTGGAATTATGGGACTCCCTTAAGGCTTTCTCTCCAACACAAGTCAAAAATCAACTCAACCTTGTTATAGTGCTCGTCATTACTGATCTATTACTCGTAGCCTGCATGGTTCGCATCTTGGGTTTGCACGTGAGATGTTTGCATCCTTTCATGAGCTCGCACGGGGTGGGTTTGCATAACCATGCAAGTGAACCCACACGTAGGAAACACGTGTTAATCCTAGAATAAGGTACGTGTTGACATGCATGGAGACCTGCTTAGGACGTTACATCATCTAGGAATCATATCATATAAATAGAGAAATCAACACCCTTTAAAGACAAATACATTAAAACACTCAAAAATTTGGTGCGCTGAGCATAGACAGATTTTCGACCATCAAAAAATCAAAAAGCTAAGACGACTCACCCTAATGAGAATTTCCCTAGCAGTTTTATAACCCTAACGAAAAGTGTATGCGGTAAGTTTCTTTCTTAGAAAAGTCACTGTATAAATCTTCTTTGAACTAGGTGGGGGACAAATTGTTATGGTGCTTTCCATTATCGACCTGCTACCCGGTTACCTGATTGGGTCCCGACCCATAGCCTGCATGGTTTGCATCTTGGGTTCTCACGTGAGGTGTTCGTATCATTTCATAAGCTCGTACAGGGTGGGTTCGCACCACCATGCAAGTGAACCCACATGTAGGAAACACGTGTTAATCCTAGAATAGGATACGTGTTGGTATGCATGGGGACCTACCTACGACATCACATTATCTAAAAACCGTATCATATAAATAGAGAAATCAACACCCTTTAGAGACAGACACACTAAAACAGTCAACAAACCCAAAATAAAAGCACTCACCAAAATTTTCTAAACTTAAAGATACTACAATCTCCTCAATGGTAAAGGTGGCTCCTATCTAGGGAAGACAAAAATCCTTGAACCCTATAGTTTCAATTCAACTCAACATTAAATGTCATTTTGTTCTCTTTTTAATTAAAATTTTTGGCCTTCCTTTAGGTAAAAATTTCCCACTTTATATATTTACAAAAGTATTCATCTCTTAATTTTATAACAATTTTTAATGTTTTTAAATATAATTTCTTAATTTATATAAATTTACAACATTTTTTAATCTTATAAATATTTTTTATATATTTGTTATAAAGTTAAAATTTTATTTTATGATATATCTTTAGTCTCATTTGGTAAAAAAAATAATATTTAACATTATATGGCAAATTTAGATAGGATGGAGGAAGTTATTTCAAGGTTAGGGTGGGGTTTTGGTTGAGAATCATAATGAAATTGGGTTTAGAGCAAGGTTAGGGCGGGAAGTATAGAAATTAGTTCGGGGTTAGGCAAGCAAAAATGCGCCTCGCCCCTTTGCCTTCATTATCGCCATCTCCTCGATATTGAGAGGGGGAGCCACGATATTAACCCCTCACTTACTTTGAACTAAAGCAGTTATACCCTCCTCATTAGATGATCCAAGGTCAATTACTGGAATAACATGGCTTACAACTATAACAATAGAGTCTTCACCTTCACCAAAAGCACTCTCTTCAATAGTAGTCTTGTCTGCACAAGCCATAAACTCATTAACAAAATTATCATTTAAGTCCTCTTTGGCGCTAGTTGAGAACTTCTTGACATGTTTTTTACAAGTACTCTGCATTTATGATGACTGTTGATGCAAGTTTTTGAAGTAGATGTCTATGTGCCAATGGAAGTGGCCATTACAAGTATTGATATGATAGACAACTTACTTGTCATATTTAAAGTTGACAATTTTTTAAACAAAATTTGTGGGCTATGAGCAATGTTGATATTATAGAAGTATTCAAGCCTTTCAGTTAATATCAATCCATTTGGAGAAACATATTCTAAGGATTAGATTTGATAGATCATACAAATCAAATCCCTTGAATCAAGGATGTTGGATCGGGACAAACTTTTAAGACTTATCTCCAGCAATCCAATTTAAATTAGTTATTATTATTATTATATTTTATCTTGCTATTTTAGTTATTGCTTAATAGGAATTGATTGTAATTGATCTCTACTATGTTAGCAACTCTCGAACTTAATAGAAAATAGCGAATCAAGATCGTTTTCAAATTGTTTGACTCGAGAAAGAAAAATTTGGATCTAAATTGAAAAGAAAATACCAAATAAATTTAGGAAAATAAAGAAAACAAAAAAAAATAAAATAAGAAATTTAAGAACAAAGAGTAAATATTCAAAATAATAAATAAATAAAATGAAAAAAACTAAAAATGGAAGATAAATTAAATAAACCGATGGATGTGATGGATAGATGGATAAGTGTCCAATTGAACCCTTTGAGATATAAACACCAATAAACTCAATTAATAGCTCTAATCAACCCTCCAAGAAATAATTCATTGGAAAATTGAATGATTTATAATAAATTCTCACGACTCTTTGAAGAAAATCGAGAAAAATACTACTTCTAAAAATCACAAGAAAAGAAATCTTGCACAAAGAAACTAACTCCCAAAGTTGAAAACTTTATTAATGAAAACAATTGTGTCTCTAATTAATAATGACGAGGCTTTTATATAGGCTAGCTAAGTACAACCAAATAAAACTCTCAAGTATACTAAAATCTAATTAATCTAAACAAGTAGTTTTAAACTAAACTTTCTTATTGACTAAGAAACTTAAAACTCCTAAATAACTTAAAATACTTAAAAATATACAAAATTCAGAATAGATAACTAATAAAATAATAAACTTCATAAATACAATATTGGACTCATATATAATAAAAATTAAGCCAAAAAATCGAACCCAATATGATTTAAACTCGAATAAAATCTCAAAACTAGTAATTTCAGTAATAATCCCGTCTAGAAATTTTGTTCGCACTGTCTTCACTAAAACGATCATAACTTAAGGTACAGAACTCAAAATCTAGTGATTCAAAGCGCATTTCGAATATAAGAGATAGATCATAAAACACCATAAGACATCTTAACCTAGAAATGCCTAGATCTTATCGAAAAAGTTGTCGCAAGTTGATTAATTTTCCAAACTTGAAAATTTGCACCTTTGGTGTGTATCATTCCTCATTTCCTCGTAAAGATTCGTCCTTGAATCTTGTCTTTCGTGGAACAAGAAATAATCTTTGTCATAGATGGAATGGTTTGATAGAGCTCCTTTCAAAGGATCAAAAAATTCCTGAAAGAATGAAACAAGTCCACTAGACAAATTCAAGTTAAGGTTAGTGAAAACATAATCATTCATCCCTTTCAGATAGGTTCTTTCTTTCTTTCCATCCTCTTTTTCAATGTAAATTGAAATTTCTAATTTTACCTCATAGGATTTTTCACTCACCAAATTTTGATCATCAAATTGACTTTTATTGCTCAAGGTCTGTTTTCTCTCAGCCTTTTGGCATGAATCATCCGCACTTCCCTTCAACCCCCTCACAAAAATTTTAACCATTGAAGTCATCAGAATACAACTCTTTAGGAGGGAAATAAAGGTCTAACTCGTCTAAATCCATAGGCTTAAAGAAAAAAATCTCACTATCAACTTTTTCTGGTTCATAAAGTTCACTATCACTATCATCATAGTTCGCATTATTATTTTTTTTGAAAATTCGACTGGATTATAACTTAAATTTGAAACACAACCATCCATTGGGCTGAACCCAACAAATGAATTCAAGGAAAATAAAAAAACATCAAGAGGCAAACTTACATTAATTTAGCCTACCAAAGCAAAAAAACAATGAAATTAAAATTTCAAAAACTCCAACCGAACGGTCCAGTTGTCTTCATTAATTATTCTGACTTTTCCTCTGCCCAAGACCACTGGAAATTAAAAGCAAAACCCCTCAAATATTTTGCTTATCTGATTTCTTTTACAACCGGCATAACTTCTTTCATTTCAATCGTCACTCCCTAATACCGAAAATCAAAATCTTATGCCCTTTCCTTTCCTTTTACTCTGAACAACCCAGACGCTTTGGTTCCAGTTCTTCTTAAAACGCTCTTAAGGTCTCTCCTTCCAGGTGTTGTTCCTCTCCCTTCTTGAGTGCTCCTTTTGCTAATCTGTGTGCTTCTATATTTTCATTCCTTGGTTTGAAGTAGAATCTGACTTTTTGAAAGAAATCTTTTAAGCTTTGAATGTCACTAATGATTGCTCCTATTTCTGATCTGTCTCGATTTTCATTTTGACATTTTGTTATTACTGTTTTTGAATCTCCTATTATGTCTAAAGTACGATATGCCAACTGAATCCCTAACCTTGTTGCTTGATATCCTGCATATGCTTCTGTTGCAAACGGAGATGCAACATTTTCATGAATGATCGACTTTGCTACCACGATTCTACCCTCCTCCTCCTTAACAATAAGACCTGACGCAGATCTGTTATTCTGTGAGTCAAAAGCAACATCGAAAAAGATGGTCGTATTCGCTCTTTGTAGCCTCTGACTAGACCTTATACTGGTTACCAAAGTGAGTTCCCTTTCTTGAATACCTTCCAACTCTAGAATATAGCTTTTGATTTGCTTGGATATATTCCAACTGGTACTGGAATTACCTTCATATAGTAACTTATTTCTGCTTGTCTAGATTAACCATAGCCCGCAACAAAATCCCCTGCATTGTTCGTTTGTTCCTTCGCTGAAAACCCAGGTAAGCCTACTCTAGAGATCTAAATTACTTTTGTTAAGTACCTAGGAAAAATTCAAATGACTCCATATTTCTTTTACTATAGGGCACCGTTGAAAGACATGGGTGCTATCTTCAACTCCCTGGCCACATCTCAAACAGCGGTCCTCTGTCATTACTCTTTTCAGCTTTAGATTGGAGAAAGTGGGGATGTAATTCCACGCTATTTTCCATACTGTAATTTTAAATTTTGAAGTTATATTTAGATTCCATAATTTCCTGTAAAAATTTTTAGTATGGATCTATAAATAAGCATTAGGATCTATTGTAGACTCTTGAAATAGTTTATAGGCGCTTCTTACTGAGAAGGCTCCTGTCGCCTCCCCTCTCCAGACTTGAACGTCTTCGTAGTTTGACTTTGAAAGCGGAATCTGCATTATCTTCTTCGCAATATCCGTATTAAAGGTACAGACAATCAAATCTCTGTTCCATGTTCTACTTTCTTTGTTGATTAAGTCGGACACTACTCTGATAACTTCACTACTTTTGTTGTCCTGTAATCTGTCTTCAGTCACTCCCGATATCCAACGATCATTCCATATTGATATATGGTCTCCTACACCGACCCTCCAGCATAATCCGTCCATCAAACATTTTTTTGTTGACCAAATACTCCTCCAGGTAAGTGAAGGTAGGTTGCTTAAAGAAGCATTTAAAAAGTTCGTTTTAGGAAAATATTTAGCTTTTAAAACTCAGGCTAACAAAGAACTTGGATAATTAATAAGGCGCCAACCTTGTTTGGCTAATAATGTTATGTTGAACTTGTCTAAGCTTCTAAAACCTAGACCACCCGATTCTTTTGTTAAGCAAACGTCTTTCCACTCGCACCAATGGATCCCCTTTTTCACTTTATTTTTCTGCCACCAAAATTTTGCAATAATACCCTCTAATTCCTTACACAGAGATTTAGGGAGTAAAAAACAAGACATTGCGTAGACTATTATAGATTGTAAAACAGCTTTGATAAAAATCTCCTTACCTCATTGTGAAAGATACTTGATGCTCCAATTGTCAATTCATTGTTTGAACCTATCTTTCAAAATCTGAAACGCTACCTTTTTCCTCCTCCCTACCAAGTTAAGTAGCCCTAGATATCTTTCCATATCATCTGAACTTAGCACTCCAAGGACTCGAGTAATTGTTCGTCTTTCTTCCTCTTGTGAATTGCTACTGAAAAAATTGTGGACTTTAAAAAATTTACTTTTTGGCCTGAGCAAACTTCGTATTGATGCAAAATCTGTTTTAAATAAATTGAACTCCTCTCTGTAGCTTCCCCGAACAACACACAATCGTCTACAAAAAGTAAATGTGAAACCTGCGGCCCACTTCTGCTTGCCTTAACCCCTCTTACTCTGTTCTCCTGCATTCCTAGCTTCATAAGGCTAGAAAGACCTTCTCCACAGGATAAGAATAAAAACAGGTTCAATGGGTCCCCTTGTCGTAGTCCTCTAGTATGAGAGAAAAATTATCCATTGTGTCCATTAAGAACCACTAAATAAGAAACTGTATTTACACTCCTTAATAGTAAAGCCACCCACTCTGAGTCAAATCCCATTTTCTTCATTACCTCTTCTACAAAACTCCATTCTACCCCATCATACACCTTGCTCATATAAAACTTGACCGCCATAAATCCTTTCTTCCCCACCCTATTCTGTTTTAGCGTATGGAGTAGTTCATAAGCCAACAACACATTATCCGAGATCAATCTCCCAGGCATAAAAGCACTTTGTACAGGATTGATGCATTTGTCTAATAATTTCTGAATGCAATTCACAATAACTTTAGCCATTAATTTGTATAGAACATTACACAAACTAATGGGTCTAAAATGTGTTATACCCACTGGATTTGAAATTTTCGGGATTAAAATGATATTTGTTTTATTGATTTGGCCTATCTCCATTCCTCCATTCAGATGATTAAGACAAAGGGTAGTGACTTCTTCTCCAATAATCGCCCAACATTTCTGATAAAATAACGCTGGAAATCCATCTTCCCCGGGTGCCTTAGTGGGCCCTAATTCTGACAAAGCCTGTTGAATCTCTTCCTTTGTGTATCTCTCTTTTAGCATTAAATTGTCTTCATCCGATATACATTGAGGAATTCTCGATAAAACATGCTCATAATTTGCCCTTCTACCAGCGGAGAAAAGTTTTTGGAAATACACTCTGGCAATCATTTCCATTTCCTTTAATTCATTTGTTTCCCTCCCGTTATCATTCTACATTTTACGAATCAAGTTCCTCTGTCACTTCTGCGTTGCTTGTTTGTGGAAGAAAGCTGTGTTTTTATCCCCAAGTTTTAACCAATTAACCCTCACTCTTTGTTCCCAATATCGTTCATCTTTTTCTATCTCCAAATTCAGTTGGATCTTTATATCAATCAGATTGCCAAATTTTCTTTATCTCTTTCAGCCTCTAGTAATGTGGCCAGTTTTGAGAATAACGACTTTTTCCTTCATTCTCTAGAACATCGAATTTGTCTAGCCTATCGCTCCAGCCCCCTTTTCATACTGTTTAGCTTGCTTAAGAAATCACCCTCAAAATGTTCCCAAATGTTTTTAACCTCATTTAGGAATGAAACCTCCAGAACCCACCATGCTTCAAACTTGAAATCTTTGTGTGTACTCTCTCTGTTTTCTTTTTTTGTATTAACCAATAAAGGGCAATGATTAGAAAACGTATGTGGGAGGTGTTGAATCTGAAATTCAGGAAAAAAATTTAACCATTCTTCCGTCGCCACACCCCTATCTAATCGCTCTTGAATATTAGTTTTAGGTAAATTCCCTCTTTCCCATGTAAACCAGTTTCCATTAAACCCAATGTCAGATAAATTGCATTCCTCCAATGTCTTACGAAAATCTTCCATTTGTCCTTCCTCTCGCTGTAAACCACCTTTTTTCTCAAAACTATATAGAATTTCATTAAAATCTCCACAAACCATCCATGGTAGCTCTCCAACTGTACCTAAGTGCCGTAATAGATTTCATGCCTTAGCTCTTTCTTGTGAATATGGAGACCTATAGAAAACTGTAAACCTCCATTTGTACCCTTCTTCCCCTTCATCAATGATCACATCAATATGTCGTTTTGAAAAACTTTGAAGCTGAACATTTTTACCTTTGCGCCAGGCCAAACACAATCCACCTCTAGAACCGTCTGAACTAACATCAATACCCTTTAAAAACCCATAACTTCTTCTAACTTTTTCCATTTGACTGCTGTTAATTTTTGTCTCCATAAAGAAGACTATTTGGGGATTATATAACTTCAGCATATACCGAAGTTTTCGAATTGTCCATGAAATCACCAATCCACAGATATTCCAACTTAAAATTTTCATTGCGCTTGGTCGGCTTGCCACTTGGCAGCCGCCGATAATTGATGACTAACCTCCACTACTCTCCTGCTCCTTTCTGCCAAAACGTTAGTCTCCTCTTTGGCCAAGGCATCCTTCATTTCCCTTCTATTTCTCTTTTTGCCCTCTTCACCAACAATCACTTCATCTTTAAGATCATGTTCCATTAAGCTATTCTCCAAATTACCACTCCAGTTCCTAGTACCTTTTCCTGTGTGATATCCCCTCCCTACCAGGTTTATTCCCAATACTGGGTCTAAAGTATCCCTACTACCCATTTTTCCCATTGGGCCATTTAAAGTATCCCCCCTACTTTGCCTTTCCCCATTATTTCCTCTCTCTTGTCCCTCACTTTCTTTTCGCAACCATACACTAGTCATCATTTGAGCTCGACGAGACTGCGCCCTAATTGATAAGTCCCACCCCATCTCTTTAGTTTCCACTCCTACCGCCATCCTTATTTCACAAAAAGAATCACTATGGCCCAAACGACCACAATAAAAGCAAAAAAGTGATAACCTTTCATATTTAAATTGAACATATGAGCACTTTCCATAACACATTATCTGTTTTTTCCTTTTTAAAGGATGCCTTATATCAATTTTGACTCGTATTCTCATGAAATTTCTACTTTCTTTTCCCAGGTTTGAAACATCATATTCCATGAACTCTCCAATAAAATTCCCCATTTGAATTGCCAGACTTTTCGAGAAAAAGCCAATTGGAACATCATGTATTTGGACCCACAAAGGTGAATAGATTAAAGGGAACTTCAACGGATCCTCCCCCTTTTGTAGCTTATGAAGGATTAATAAGTGATTATTAAAATTCCAAGGTGAACCTTTTATAACCCTTTCAAGATCCATTAAATGAAAAAATTGAAATTAATACCTTTTTTCCCTAGATCTCTGATTTGAACTCCCCGTACAGGGTGCCACAAATTTTCCATTGTACTTCTCATTGTTGGAAAATGGACAATACTTGCCGTTAAAAAGCATCCCACCAATTGCAGAACTTCCACTTGGCCATTCGTTTTCGCATCAATTTGAATTTGAAAATTTTCATCTTCCTCCTCCTTCAACGTTAATCCCGCAAGATCTGTCTCTATGCAAACTCAAGACCGTAATAGTAAAAGAAAAAGAAAGATCTGGATAGAGAGATGCTGTCAAATCAATACCAGGAAGCAAAACTAAAAAAACCCTAAAACTGCTAGAGAGAGCAGACAGAAACGTGCTAACAAAGCAAACTTTATATTTATTTATATATTCATAGTTCACATTATTACTATCAACTTATTTGACATCAATTTTGGAATAAGGTGCAATTCTAGATTTAGACTAAAAAATAAGCACTGAATCATACTCACTGTCTTCACAAATGGTGGCACTCGAAGTTTCTTGCTCATTCATATCATCATTGTCAATGATAGCACTAAAAGAAGACTCCTCAATAGGTTCAATGTCATACGTGCATTCTTCTTCACAACTATAATCACGGGTTGGATAGTGAATCAGAAATTAGGAACCTTAATGATCTTTTGAACCACATGTTGGAAAAAATCCGGTTTGAAAATAGTTTTCTTACACAGAAGGAAATTAAAATTTTGAAAATCAAACTGGTTTATGATATTTATAGCAATAAACCTTAAACCAAATTCATAATTGTGTTTTCGGATGGACGGATCCTTGTCGTTCCCAACATTCAACCAAATGACATTTTCTATTATTCTCGTACCACAAACTACTTCAAGTGTGAACTCGAACAATTCGAATCAAAACACAAAACTAAAAATAGTTTTCTTTATTTAAGTTTGAAAATGACAAATCTCTTCTCAAATAGAAACCGACGGAAATTGTTATCTGGAAAATAGATTTAATAGTTGAGAATAGATTTTCTCTATTTTCGGGCAGAGTAACAATATCTTAAAGTTTTGAAAGTAGCCCTATCGGTGCCATCTATTTATAAGGAGAGGAGGTAGAACCCTTGTTGAATTATATAAGTTTATGTCAACTAGAAAAACGAACTCCTAGTCTATCTAAGAGTATAGGGGGCGACAACCCTAGTTAATAATACTAGGGTTTGTCATCCTCTTCAGTAACATGAGGGCTTTTGGGGCTCTCCTATCTCGGGTCTAATTACAAGTACTTCCTGGGCTTTTAACCCAATATTTTATAATTTGATCCAATCCAATATCTATTTTTCTATTTCCCAAAATAAACATCTTAATATTTTCCAATTAAATAATCTTCTCAACCCAATTCTAATTCTGTTAAAACCATGATGATTTTACCATAAAAGAATCTATGAGAAAATATATTTAGTATTTCTGCATTCAACGGTTCACTATGACCAAATGATTTATTTCCATTTTCTAACTTCATTTAATTGAAAAACATAAATTTTATTTCCAAGTCATTTCATTTTCATTTTGGAGAAAACCACATTCATTTCCAAATTATTTCATTTCTTCATTTTCATTTTGAAGAAAATCATAATCATTTTGAAATGATCTCATTTCTCCATTTTCATTTTCATCTTAGAGAAAACTGTAATCATTTCCAAATGTTTCCCTTTTCTTTATTTTTCATCATTTCTATTCATTTATGTTCATTTGATTCAACATGCAATTCATTTCTGGTTTCAACGAGCTAGCGGAGGGACCGATTAAATATATGCATTTGAGGCTCAAATGATTTATAATTAAGTTCCAGCTTTTTGCCTATTAATTATAAACTCATTTAGTCACGAAGTCATTCCACTACAGTATCGTGACTGAGCTCTCCCATCGACATACAATTACAAAAACAACTCGATCAGTGCTCGTCCAATGACCTTGTCATAAGTGTGTTACCCTCATAGGAAATTTTTAATCTCTTTGAGATAATATTCATTCTCCCAATATGATCATATTTTATCTCATGGTAACAAATACATCTTCTTTCATGAAAATTCAATTACTATCAAATAGTAATCAAGTCATTCATCAGAAAGACGAACGACCTATGAACACATTTACTTTTCATCAACCATGTATTGCCAATGAGAGGATATCATTTACCCATGTCTAGGGCTATAAATTCCACTATTGTGAATAACGCTACATACTGCAAAAGTTGTATATGTTGGGACCGCCAATATGCCTCGTGGCGTAGCAAAAGAAATATTCCAGCGATCCTCAACCATGGATTCATGTATGAGAAACGAAAATAGGTTGAAATAAGGTTGAATATACACCTTCTTAATGAAAACGATGATAGGATGTTGTTGATTCGACGTCGATTCCAAGCCACAACAAAAATGTCCCAACCTCTACGTAGTCCACCCGATATTAAAATGAACGACAAAAAATCTCTTGAAACTTTTCCAGAGAAAATCTCCCTAACATGGTTGCTAAACCCTTCTCTTATTTTCTTTTAAACACATTTTACCTTAATTCTGGATTTTGGTATCCATATATTGAAAACAGATCATCCTATAGAGAACATATGGAAAGCATTAAAAACATTATATTCTTTCCAAAAAGAATTATAACTACAATGTTTTAATGTTTAACCGAAATCATAATTATAATAATTTTTTATAATAATTTCAAAACTATATCCTGTTTAAAATTTATATGAATCAAATTCATATATTAATTTTAATTATGTTCTCTATTTGTGTACAATAAGCTTGTCCATTTAATTCGTTTAATATTTAACTGTCAAATTAAATTAATTCAGTAGTTAATTTAATTCATGTGACAGCTAAACACAATACCAACTGTGTTTGGATTTTGTTCGTTTTAACCAAAGGGTGTGACCTTGTAGGTTATTGTAACGTTAGTAGTAATACTAGAACATTTCTAATAATACAAACAATGAGTGACATCTAGAAATGCATAATTGTTACCTAATTTACAAGAAGTCGTAATTCGACTTAACCTTTCTGTGATAATCTTTTTCATGTATTATATCTAGATTGGATACAAGTCATGGAATAGTTACACTTGCATAATCCAATATCATGTTTCTTGATATCTTAAGTAGATGACAATAAACAAATAAGTATGATATCTCATATCAAGTTATTCGAGCATGGCCATGCATTTTTAGTTTCACTCAATCAAATGGCCTAAGATATTGCTCCCATTACGTAGGAGGGACAAATTCTATATTGATCAACCATATTCCATTACATAGATTGTGACATATCCAACATCTGTCTTTTCAATACAACCTATTACGGAAGACGTTTGACTGTATCAAAATATACAACTCACGGTGTTGGGATAATGATAATCTCAAGTCTGAGAATCGTATACATAGTTATTACTATGAGTAATGTTGTGTCTATTACATAATAATCCAAGAAACATACTCATAGCGAGTCAGTCCAATATGTTGTTCTTTAGAACATACTCATGTATTGGTTTTGACATCCCTATGTCAATGAAAAAATTTTGTCATCAATCAACTACAAATTAGTCTCAATACATTATTATTGTCTAAACCCACAATAATACTTGATTAAGGACATTTTAAGAATAATCATATTTTTCTTAAGACTTTATTACAATTCAGTTTATTTATATACACAGAAAAAGAAACTGAAATAATAATGAAAAGATCTTATATTAATAAATAAGGTAAAACAAATATGTAATTACAATCATCTCATGATTGATCTTTGGGCATACTATAACAGTATACCCAACGCACCAACTTTCGGTTCCTTATTTATTTTAACTAAGGCTTTTACTTACATCAAAGTATACGAGTCACGCATACATAGCTCGTCATTCATTCAGGATTTTGGTATGTCACAAGTGAATAAATCCATAAATGGATTCAGATATATTGTTCTTGGGTCCAGTCCGATGTATTGTTAGTCCAGTCAATCACATCTATGTCTCTATCTTTTGGGAGTCATCTACTCCGATGCCCAAGACAAAGCATATCCCTAATTGGACTTGATAAACGACATATTAGTCTTTCAATCGGTTTGCTCATTTTCGATTAAACTAAGGATATGTTTAGGTTTGTCTACTAATATAAGTTATCTTTTCGTATTACGATTCGACCACGTAATATCACTTAGTATTAGTTTAAACATCAGATAACCAGTGAGCAACATTTTCTTCTATTTTGCTTTGCGTGCAAAAACCAAATGAGGAAAATTATACAAATTATATTAATATAATCAAATATTTTTTTTATTAACTAATCTATTCGAAAAAAAATTCAAGTGTACATAGACGAAAATACTACACTAAGGGCACAAGATCCAACACCACACTAATGACATTTCACAACAAGTGAGAGACAAATCATACTCTCCTTTGCTTGTTGGCATTTAGAGTCTTGGTGATCCTTCTTATCACCAAACAATTTTTTGTGCTCCTTAAAAAGTCATTTAAGTATGTGTCTCCCGCTATGACCTTTGTTCAAATGTCTTTCCTGAAAATCCATGAACAATAGAATATTTTTAGGCATTAGAAACATGATGTTTGTACGGGTTTTTTACAAACACGACATCTATGGTTTTCCCAAGGTTTATCATTCTACTCCTCTTGACTACATGTGCGTACCATTATTAAAGGATGAAATACAAAACAATCAAACAATAAAAGTTGATCAAAGAACATTAAACCTCACTGTTATGCACTTGCAATAAAAATAAACAACTCTAAGAGGCAAAGAAAAGAAGTTAAGATTTTCTCACTTGTAGCTTTTAAAGAGTAATCAAACTCAATAATATTCAAAAAAAGATGTGGGACCACTGTCTAACAAAGTTGACCTAAGACTTTAAGAAGTAAAAAAATAAAACTTGACTCTAAAGGAAGTAAGTTGCGCAAAGAAAATATAGGCAACTCTTTTCGTATCTATTAACACAAGTAGTGAAAATGTGTTAGAAAACGTAATGGAATAAGAAAAGCTAAAACAAAAGAAAACTAATACAAGAGTCAAAGAAAATAAATTACCCAGCCGAAAACTCGGAACAATGGAAAACAACTTGAATTTTCCGTTCAAGGCGTTCCCGATATGCTAAAGTCACGAAAATTAAATTGAAACCTCTTTATATGATAAATATAATATTTGAAAATTTTGGGTACAAAATTCAACCCACAAAAAAGATTTATGTTTACGTTTTTTTTCTACTTTTTTAGAGGTTGTTTAAGTAAAATCGGCAAAACACTATACATATGGAAACACGAAAATATACATATTTTTTCAAGCCCTTTTTAACTCAAATTCATGCAATTTCGTAGTAATTCTTGTCGAAAAATATATAATAATTATAAAATAATTAAATTTTACTTAAATTATTAACATGTTTAATTTTAATTAATTTTATAATAAAATTTGATTTATTTTCGATAGATTCGCACAAAGGGCAAAAATTGGCTCGGCAGACACTACTAGAAGTACAAAATAGAGAAGCGATTTTGAAGCATCGAGGCGAATTAATTTTTTAGCCTAAGACGGTCCAAATTATGAATATTAATTCATAATATAATTAATTTTAATTTTAATCCAATTTATTTTGGGTTAAATAATTATTGTTAATTAATTATGAAAAGAGGTCCAATTGTGCTAAACCGAGAAGACCGGTCCAACCGAGTAATGGGCTGCCCAAAACTGTCACACATGCTGACCCAATCATCTTATTTAGCTGATGATTTATCTTGCAAAACAGCCCTTGAAGCTTCTTTGAAATTGCATTCAAACCCCCCCACTTATCAAGCATTTGTAGATTTACCCGTAGCTAAATTTAGCAAGTTTCAAAGGTTCAAACTTGCCACATGTGTGGCCGGCCATGGGGGGAGTCTATGGATGCTGATTTTTTCTATTTTTAGTAGTCTCTCCAACCTATAAATACCCCCTTGGTTGCTCATTTCAAACACATCTCTCATCCCTTCATTTTCACTTCTCTCTCACTTTCTCTCTTCAAAACTTCTTCCTTTGTTCTTCTTTTTCCCTTCCATTCCCTTGCCAATTTCCCGTCTTGGAAAAGAGCTCTTCAACCACAGTTGGAAGCAGCATTGAATTGCTCGTAGAAGCCTCGGTTCAATAAGAACAAGCGGAGAAGGAGGAGCAGAGCAAACTAGTCAAGCTTCGGAGAAACACCAGATTTGATTCTAGTTCCTTATATTTTAATTTTAATTTTTGTTGTTATGAAAATTTCTATGAAGATTGATTAATTGTTTGAATTGGCATTGGAAAATGTTCAAGAGAGTAGTTAATTTAATAGGTATGTATGAGCAGCAGTTAGCAAATTACCAAGTTGCTGTGAATTTATTCATAACAACATGAACATGAGTTTAGTAATTCTAAGTTAAGAAATGTAATTAATCTAACACAATTATGTCATCTTGATTAAAATCATCTTGTGAAATCATGCATTGGAACTTTTATTTTTATTTTATTTTATTTTATTTTACTTAGTTAATTTTAGTTTTTAATCAATTCCTCAAAATCAAAATATTTTCTTCACCAAAGTGTTTTTAGTTGCATTCATAAATAAATTTTTTCACAGTCCCTATGGGTATGATAACTCGACATTTACTTGTCACTTTATTACTTGTTGCGATTGTCTACACTTGCACATTTCCATTGTTCCAATATAGCACAAGGAAATAACTCAAAAATGCCAAAATCTAATACCAAATGATAGAGAAACAGTAGACCAAGATCGTATTCAAGCTGTTCGACTCGAGAAAGAAGGATTTTGATCTAATTTGAAAAGAAAACACCAAATAACTTTAGGAAAAAATTAAAACAAAAATAACTAAAATAAGAAATTTAATAACAAAGAGTAAATATTAAAACAATAAATAAATAAATAAACAAAAAAAAACTAAAAGTGGAAGATGGATCAAATAAACTGATGGATAGATGGATAAGTGTTCAATTGAACCCTTTGAGATATAAGCCCTAAAAAACTGAATTAATGGCTCTAATCTAGCCTCCAAAAAATAATTTCTTGGCAAATTAAACAATAAAAAATGAAATCTCACGACTCCTTGAAGAAAATCGAGAAGAAAACTATTAAAAATCACAAGAAACAAATATTGCACAAAGAAACTAACTCCCAAAGCTGAAAACTTTATTAATGAAAACAATTGTGTCTCTAATGAACAATGAAGAGGCATTTATATAGGATAGCTAAATACATTCAAATAAAACTCTCAAGTATATTGGAACTCTATTTAATCTAAACAAGAAGTAGCTTTGAGAGACTTGTATAGGTTTTGTAATCGAGTATTGGAAGCACTTATTTGTTTATAGTGGAATGTTTTTTAAAGTGCTTTTTAGAGAGTAAACGGTTTTGTTTACTGCCTAAGTTTTTAGGAGGTGAAATTAAATGTGAGTAGTTTAAGATCTTTAGATACAAAAGTGAGATTGCTATATCGGAGTGTTATATATCTTGGGATTAAAGAAAGTGTATTTACTCACAAAGCTAGGCTCCGCAGATATAGGGAAATCAAACTGCATAAATAATTTATTGTCCCCTGTTTTTATTGTAGTTTACCCAGTGCCATTTGAAGTGCCCACTTCGACTATCACTTCCATTCAACATTATGTTTTTCTATGCAGTTATCAACTATCCATTTTAACAAATTGGTATCAAAGCCTCCCACTAAACATAGCTAGGGGATTTTTGTTGTGTTGTTGATTGTTAAATACGGAAGGATCTTCGGTTACACGTCTCTATATGTTGGAAGGAACCAACTATGCTTGTTAGAAAGCAAGAATGAAAGCCTTCATCAAGTCCACTGCTGAGAAAGTGTGACGTTCTGTTTTGACATGATGGTAACCACCTATGATTGAGATAAAAGAAGGAAGAACTCCTAAGTCTAAGTCAACTTGGACCACTAATGAAGAACATCCTGTGAATGCCAATTCGAAAGTTCTTTATGCTATCCTTTGTCGTGTCATTGAACATGAGTTTAAGATAATTTCGAAGTGTACTATTGTTAAAGAGGCATGAGACATCCTTAAAACTTCCCAAAAGAAACCAACACTATCAAGTAATCAAAGATGCAGATGTTAACCACAAATTTTGAGACTTAAAAATGCAAGATTCAAAGACCATTGGTGAATTCTACAATAAGCTCTGTGATTTTTCAAATCAGACATTCGCTCTTGGAGAGGAATATTCTAACTTCAAATTTGTTAGAAAGGTGCTAAGATGGTTGCTTGAGAAATTTGTCATCAAAGTTACTACCATCAAGGAGGCAATAGATCTAGAAAGTTTAAAGATTGATGAACTTATTGTATCCTTGCAGGCTTTTGAAATGAACCTAGACGAAGCCAAACAAAGCAAAGCCAAAGGTGAAAGGAGTATTGCTTTACAAGTAATAGATACAATGCCAATTAGGCACTCCATTACGATTGAAGAACTTCAAGAACAAATTAATTTTCATGCCCAAAACTTCAACAGAGCTTTTAAGAAGTAGTCTAGAAGATTCAAGAAGTTTGGATCCACTAAAATCATTTTTGAGAAAAAAATATAAATGAGTGGTTATCAAAGAAGAGGCTAAGAAAGAAAAGAATAAAGGAATCCAGTAGTGCTATGAGTGTCACGGATTTGGGTAGTCATTGTAGATAGAAGCTTCTCCAAGTCAAGTTTGAATAGACCGGCAAGTCTTAGTAGGATGGCTCATTAAAATTTCTTGATATACCTTTTAGGAAAACATCTACTCCATTAACACCCGTCTTCTTCAGGTTCATTGGAAACTCCTTGACACCAAGATGATCTTGCCAAATAAAGTAATGGCTAGGGGGACTTCCAAATCTTCCATACCCCTACTACGTCCCCATTATTTGTTTACCTTTATCCCTTGGAGTTAACAGGGGAGTAGCGCCTCACAAACTGCTTTGTAAGCCGGTCTACATTGGTTATGTTTGTGTCAGAAGAAGCGGCAACCTTAGGCATGGTAGGAGGTACAGCAACAAACACCTTTTTGTTGATTATCCAACCGGCATAGTGGCTTCATTCCGTTCGTGGTAAAAATGGTGGACTTGACCTCAGCTGGGGTTATTCTAGCTGCCGATATAGATTGCATTTCAGGGTTGATTTTATGCTCCACAAGATCCTCAAGCAAGCTGTTTGGTGGGCTGCTCATATTAGTATCCACTGCTCCTACAGTAGACTGAAAAAAAAAGACATTGCCCCTACCAGGGATTTAAATTACGGTCGTGGTCGCGTTTTCGGTCACGTCACGTTTGTCGCGGTCGCGGACATAACGGACGCTATTTGCGGTCACTGCGAGTATCGCGGTCGTCAATTTTTTTAAAATTCGCACAACTTATTATAAAACATAGTAATTATAATTATAATTATAAAAAGTCATTTTTAATGATTTTTAGAGTTTTGAATATTTGGACTTTGATTGCTTTTTGCTGTTTATTTAGACTTCTTTTTCCTTTTTTTTTTGAATAACATCAGATTGGGCTTTTATTAATAGAACAAAATTACAAAAACTGCACACTTATAATCCTAAGAAAACGGCCCAAAGCGGATGGCCAAAGGTAAAAAATGTAGATATTTTTAAAGTAACTTCTAGAATCAACATTTATTGCACCGATTCTTTGTCCAATGAGAAATTGCTGAAATCTGCCCTCTCTTCTTCCCATCATTTCATTTTCAGTTTGACGATTTCCTTTTTCAAAACTTTTCCTTCCGAACCGTTCCATTTTCTTATTGTTTTGAAGCTTTCTTCCTTCCGTTCTTCCTCTCCTGGTGCTTTCTAGTCTGGTTCACACAGCCAATCGTATCTTCTTTGTTCTTCAGCGTACTCAGGCCCTCAGGGACCTCCATTTCCAGGTATACCTCCTCTTTTTTGTTCTTTGTTCTTTGTTCTTTTTCCCGTTATCTTCTTTGTTCTTTTTCCTTTTTTTGATTGAACTGTGTTTCAGTGTTTCTATTGATTTTTGTTTAGAGGAGATGATTTTTTTTTTAATTTGTTGTTAACGGAAAATAACGGGAATAGCGACCCGTTATTGCCGCAATTGGCTGTTACTCGTTAAATTGCGGCCGCGATCCACCGCTATCGGTGTGACTCTGCTTCACACCGCTATTTTCAGCAATTGCGGTTTCCGACGGCGCCGCTACCGCTATATAACGGCCGCTATTTCAATAATGGACCGCTATTTAAATCCCTGGCCCCTACTACTCTGTGCTATTTTCCGAAAAGTTTCCAATTTGGTACCATTTGATTTCTTTAATTCCCGCACTGTAATAAACTGTTGCTTCATCCGACTTGCTTGTGAAAGAAGAGTATATTTTGGTCCTCTGCTTTAATCCATTGGATCCGAGATTTTTTGTAATAAAATTCCTCCTCTCGATGATTGGCTAAGGAGTTGTAACTGAATCAGTTCAAGCTTTGCTTTCTTCATATTAACCATATCCAAGATTCCTCCAAAGTAAGCTCCTTTAAGAGTTGGCTTCAATCTTATCAAATTATTATTTTGGATGTGTCTATATGGATTAAATTAACACTTGGTTCCAAAGATTCCCTGCCCCTAAAACGCTCAAGACTTTGACTCAAATCTCATCATTGAGTAATTAGATTTTTTTAAGGTCAATACCTAATTATTATTTTATACATATATTTTGTCTTGCTTAGACTTTTGATCACGAAATAAATAATTGCAACTTCATTAGCAAATAAAAGATAATAGATGTATAAAAAACGAATAGTTGGCTCTTTCCTCATAATTTTGTTATAAAATAAAGAATAAAGCGAGTTAAAAAAAGAGAAATAAAGAATAAAAAGATGTCACTAGTAATTATTTCCAATCTATATTTATAGATATAAAAATGTAAATGATATAAATTTTATATATTAGAGTCTTAAAGTATTTATTACAACTAATTTCTACTGTCTCATGCATTGTATGATATTTTACACGTTTAAATTTTAAATAATATATTTTAGTTATTAGTAATTATCATTGATAATGATAATTTCTCACACATTTAATAAAAATAATAATGAAAGATATTTACACTAAATTAATAAATACATTTAATAAAGAATAATAATAATTAAAGATAATTATTGAAGTTTGACTTTCTTTTCAAAACAAACCCACTTAATAAAAAAAGAAATAGTTTTAAAAGTGTTTAATTAGACAAGTATAAATAATTTATAGAAAAATTTAAAAATCATAATATATACCTCTTCGTCAATTAAAATAATCTTTAATCACTCTCTGGTGCCATTGTTATTCAAATATGATTCAATATAACTCTTTGAAGAACCATTATGTTTAATGCTTGATTCTTTTTATATAATTCTAACTTATTAATGCTAACAATCTCCATTTTTTACCATAATTTTTCTTATATGCTAGGATTGCATATGTTTGAATGGGTTAATTTATATATATGCCTTTTTTAAATATTTATGATTGTAGGTCGTTTTCTTATATTTATGAGAATAGATTGTTTTGGAGAAAGAAATCGAAAATGCGTCTCATGTAGGACGTGTTTTTACTAAAAATTAACATATTAGTTTTTTTGGTTAGATTGTTAAATATTAATGCTTTTGTCTTTGAGTCTCGGTTCGATTCCCTCTTACTCACATTTATATTTTTTATTTCATGTTGTTTCAAGTTTTTTTAACTTTAATTAATATTTTTAAAAATTTGGGTTTTGGTTAAATGGTTAGATAATTGTGATTTAGTCTCAAATTGATTCCTCTTATAAGCATTTTAATATGCATTTTTATTTTATGTTGTTTGAAGCTTTTTATTATTTTTAATTAATGTTTATAATTAATAAATATATTATTTTCAAGTTTTTAATTTTAATTAGTCTTTTAATTAATAACTATTTAATTTATAAAATCAAATAATTATTGTCAAATATCATTATTTTTAGTAAATATAATTTTATATGTGTAATATTCATTTTCAATCCATATCATGAGTGTAGTAAATTTTAGTATTATACATTTTGTATGTGTATTTGAAATAATTAATTGAAATATTTCACATATAAAATATTATAAATATCATACCCACAATGTATATGAGAAAACAATTATATTTGAAATATTTTACATATTAGAAATAATAATGATATTTGAAATAATTATTTGATTTTATAATATTAAAATCACCGAACCAACAATATAAGTGGAGAAAATAAATATTTAACATATAAATATTATATATAAAGAAAAATATATCAAAAGAAATAGTTGATGTTTTTAAAAATAATTACATATTTATTATTTGATTTTATAAATAAAAGAGTTATTAATTAAAAACTTGAAAACAATATATTTATTAATTATAAACATTAATTAAAATAAAAATAAAAAGCTTTAAACAACATGAAATAAATAAAATCACAATTATGTAACCATCTAACTAAAAGAGCTAATGTGTTAAAATATTAATTAAAAAAGTTTGAAACAAAATGAAATGAAAAGTACAAATATAAGTAGGAGAGGAATCAAAAACCTGAGACTTAAGGTCAAAAGCATTGACATTTAACCATCTAACCAAAAAAACTAAATTTATAATTTTCAGTGAAATTGTGTTATGTAGGACGCGTTTTTGGTTTTCTCTCTCCAAAAACAACCTATTCTCATAAATATAATAAAAGACCTAAAATCATAAATATTAAAAAAATGGCATATATCTATAAATTAACTGTTTGAATGCTATTTATAAAGCTAAAATTAAATTTAGTTGATATATAACTCTAATATTAATTAAGTGGTAATTAAGATAGTTAGAGTTCTACTTAAATAATAAATCTATTTTACATCAATAAACTTAGTATAATTTTTTTAAATTAACACAATTTTTAAGTAACTTTTTAGGGCAAAGTACAAGAACATCACCTTTTTATTCTATTTATTCTATTTTGATCCCTCAACTATTAATTTTTTTTGTTTTAGTCACTTAACTTTTGAAATTAAATATTTTAGTCACTTTTCCATTAGTTGCCTAATGGAAGTTTAACATGGACTTTGTTATATTGGCTTATAACAATTTTAGGCTTCCAACATTTATACATTCTATCAATTTGATCCTAAGTCTAAAAAATTTAACAAATTTATCCCTTAATGTTTACAAGATTTGTCATTTTAATCCTAATTATAAAATTTTTGAAAATATTTAAAAATATTAAAATATTATTCAAATATAAATATAAATTATTAAAAATAAAAAAATAAAAGTAAATATAAAAATATTTTTAAGATTTTTGTACCCAAAATTATTTTTCAACAGGATCTCCCACTTTATTCTTTCTTTCATTCAATTGGTGAATTTTGAACTATCAAATGTCATGGTATTGACCTAAAATCTCTTTTCAATGTTTGAGCTAAAAATGAAAAATACATGAGAACATTAGAGCTTGAAATCGATACTATCTCTATAGAAAAGAGTAAAGTTGTCAGAATTGGTGTCGTCAACCCAACCATTTTTCTGGGTTCATGAATTTGTTAATTTTGAGCTTCTTTCGGGTTTTAATTAGGAATTTGAGACGAACAATGTAGAGAAAGAAAAAGGAGACTAAACCAAAGGAAATTGAATCAAATAGTAGCTTTAATTTGTAGCTTTTCACATGCTTGGTTGATGAGAAAATAAGCATGGTTGATGAGAAAAGGTAAATATAAATTTTAAAACTTTAAAAGTAAACATAAAAATATTTTAAAAATATTTCAGAATTTTTAGAATTATAACTAAAGTGACAAATCTTGTAAACACTGAAGGCTAAATTTGTTAAATTTTTAGATTTAAAACTAAATTGATAGAATATGTAAACATTGGAGGCTAAATTTGTTATTAGATCAAAATAAAAAAGTCCATGTTAGACTTTCGTTATTGATGGGTGCCAAATCCACCAAAATAAATTCTACACCTAAACTGAAATTAAATTAAATTTGCAGATAGTAAGTATGGTTAATCCCACAAAGAGTAGACTGATCAATTTTATTATTTCTTACTACTAAGATTTTATATGAAGCTATGAAAGTAAAGAAGTGGAATTAAATCTAAATATAAAATAAATATCAAAAATAAATTGAACATGATGGAAATAAAAAAAATTAAATTTGAATAAATCGATATAATGAAAGCTATAGCTTCAGGTACATTTTGACTTCGACTTCGAACAGATCCCGAACAATGAATTTTTTCCTCCAACTGATAAGTCAGCTATAGTGATCGATGAACAACCTCAAACCATCAGTTCTTCCGTATGTAAATTACCCACAGGAACAATCCGACAACTAACTCTTACCAAGAGAGTAACCTTGAAATCAACTTCTACGATTTAATTCCTCGACAACCTTGCAAATTAGAAAAACTCGGTTCAAATCAACGACTTCAAATGTGCAAACCGTTTAAACTTGATCGTTAATTTCCTTGATGAATCTAACCACTCACTTAATTAGTAACATCAATTTGTTTTTTAGAGGACCAAACACAACAATTACAAATCATATCGATTCACCAATCGTATGTCGTCCAACACCAAATCAAGGAGTGACTGAATCTATCTCCTAAACTGTAGAATTAATGAATACCGAATTGGAAAATATACATACAATTTTAAAATCTCACATTCAGGTATTGGATCAATTATCGACCTAAAGCTAGAATTAAAATTCAACTACTCATAATTTGAACAACACAAAGCAAATAATTAAAGAAAATTATTATTACACAAAACCACAAAGCACGAACAATTAATAAAAATAGAAAAAGACAACTATGGTGGTTGTACTCCCACAATCGTCTTTCACAAACACCGTCTCAAGTGTGACTTGAATTCGAGTCGTATTAATTGCATTATTATTAGGGTTTTACCCTGTTATTATAATTCACCAAAAAAATAAAGTAGTAATAAATATAATAATAAATCTAGATTAAAATATAAAAAAAATTCTAGTCCTAATTAATCTCTTAAAGAGATATCTTTGAAAATAAAATAAAAATAATTTATTATTAAAACGAAATCAATGAGTAGATGATTTAACAACTCATATATTTAAATAAATTAATTTTGTGGGGGAGGAAAAGAGGTTAATTGGGTTTAAACCATACCAAATAAAAGCTTTTAACAACTCCTACCAAAATTTGGCAATGATTTCAAAAAATTATCATATTATATATTTTGTTTTCTAAAAAATAAACTGATCATGACAACTTTACATGCTAAAAACACATCAAACGACGACTAGTGTTAGTTAAATTGGGAAATGGGGGGTTGAGCTACACCTATCAGAAATTTATAAATCTTGAAGGAACAAAAAAAATGAAAAATAAAATAAAACCTAGAACACAAACTCCATTGCCCATTGATCAAGCTGTTCTTGACTATCTGGATGATAATCAGGGACCATGAAACCTTTTGATAAGACCCGAAAATGCAATTCCTTCCCAATGTTAACCATGGTAGCTTTTCCAACTCTACTTTTTGGATTCTTTTGTTACAATCAGTACGTGAAAACCATCCCATTTCCAGATTTCAATCACCAACAACCCTTCCAGGAATCTTCAAATTCAACCAATTTTAAACTTCAAGAAACAAACAAAGATGACGATGATGGAAACGTAAGGGTTGTTTTGCCATTAGAAGAGTGTGATATCTTCACAGGAGAATGGGTTTTCGATCATGGATCATCACGCCCTTTATACAAAGAAGACTGCGAGTTCCTTAATACAATGGTGACTTGCTTGAAGAACGGAAGGCCTGATTCTTTATACCAGAAATGGAGATGGCAGCCCAAAGCTTGCTCTTTGCCCAAGTAAATACTTTCTTTCTCCAACTACTTGGTAATATTCTCATTATTTTTAGTGCTCCCCTGTTTTTGAAGTACCATGGTGGTCGAATAGATTAAATGATTAGTTTTCATTTTTGGGTTAAGGTTTGAGGCAAAAATATTGCTGGAGAAACTTAGAGGAAAGAGGCTTATGTTTGTTGGGGACTCCATAAACTTTAACCAGATGCTATCTATGGCTTGTATGGTTCAATCTGTCATCCCACCAGAGAAGAGGAGCTTAAGTTATGCAAACTATACCATTGTCTTTAAAATGGAGGTAATTGCTTGCTGATGTTTCTCTAGTATTTTAAATCATTGTTTGTCAAATAACTTAGAAAGAAAGCGAAGATTGTGTTTGAACCATGTAGGATTATAATGCTACAATGGAGTTTTACTGGGCACCGTTTTTGGTTGAATCCAATGTAGACCCTCCGACAATGAGGGATGGCACAGTGGAGCCTATAGTCAAGCTTGAATCAATCTCAAAACATGGAGATAACTGGAAAAATGTGGATTATTTCATCTTTAATACATACATTTGGTGGAGGTACCCCACCGTGAAAGTACTGTGAGTTGCTACCTTTGTTGTCTTTTACATTTTAGCATACATTGTGCTGAAATACTAGAAATTTTGACTCGATCCTTCCTTCAAAACTGATTGCAAAGACGAGGATCTTTCGAGGATGGGGTGGCAGATTATGTCGACATTGATCAGAATGTAGCATATGAGAGTGCTTTGAAATCATGGGCCAAATGGATGGAAGAAAACGTTGATCCTAATCAAACTAAAGTGTTCTTCAGCAGTGTGGCTCCTTCACATATGATGTATAAACTAGCAAAAAACTTGAGAAAACTTTTCAATTTGATTGTTCTAAACACATACTTTTAACACATTTTGCATATGCAAATTGAAGCAGGAGCTCTGCCTGGAATAACACCAATGGGATTATGTGTTTGAACGAGACAACTCCGATTGTGAACACATCGACGTTCGATGTGGGCACAAATCAGCAGCTTTCCGCAATTTTAGAAAATGTCGTACGTTCCATGAAAATACCCCTTCAATTCCTCAACATAACGAGGCTATCCGAATACCGAAAAGATGCACATACATCGATTTATGCAGCTCCCGGTGGTAAGTTGCTGACCCAAGAACAAAAAGCTGATCCAGCAAGATATGCGGATTGTGTGCATTGGTGTCTGCCTGGATTGCCTGATACATGGAATGAGTTGTTATATACGCTTATCATATTCCAGACTTGACTATGATTTCATAATTGATTTATTCCTAAAGATGAATGTATGATTTTTTTTATCTGCGAAATGATATAGAATACAAGAACTCCTTTTCATATATCAGTTAATGGGTGCAATTTAGAACGATTTCGAATGAACGGGGAGAAGCAGTAATGGATGTAGGCACGAGGAAAATGGCAATCTTGGTTCAATTATGACAAATTGAAAATCCCAATATTGGCATCAGCCTAACTTTTAAATATACTTTTTCAGATGATGTTAAACCAAAACCTTTTTCATAATTGATAATTATTGAGTTAAGACGTATATATGTATATGTGTAGGACTTGCTTAAGAATTATCTAAATCTTACATAGGAATAATGATTAAGTTGGTATTGAATAGTATGGGTAAAAAAACAATGGTGGAAAGACTTAGCTATAATCACTATTATTGATCATATATTTCAAACTAATAGGTTCAGTTATCCAGTGGAACACAAGGGAAAGAGAACTTTTCGCTCTTTCTCTGGCTGCCTCACTCATGATTCTTTTACCGAACTGGTTAAGGATTCTTTGTAAATAATGAAGTCTTTTGTAGCATCACAACATGGAGAAGGAAAATCATTGCTAGGCTGGGAGGTATTCATGCTGCATTAAAGACCATTTAACTACGTGCTAAATTAGAGCAAGTTTTATATCAAGAGGAGCTCCGTGAAATACTCCAACTCTAATGAGATGAAAACATAATCGTATTATAGGAGCACATGATGTTTTGAGGAGGATATCATCAAATTTGAAGCTATTTCTTTCATTTAAAAATTACATATGGTTGACAGGTCTTTAGCAGGCTTTCCACTCTAAACCAATCATATATGAGATGTATAATGAGGAGATTTGGATGGCTTTTTTTTTATGCACTTAGTATTTTTTCCAAAATTAGAGGAATTTTTGTAAGGGATAGTGAAAGCAATTGTTTTTAAGGAAACGAGCTAGATCTGAATATAAACACTATGTTATTAGTAGTAATACCTAAAGTTTCTAACCCTCAATTATTTTTACATTTTGAGGCTAATTAATTTGTGCTCAGTGCTTTATAAAATAGTGACTAAAACCATTGCTAATAGGCTTAAATGTGTCATGCCATACCTTATAAGGCCAAATCAAGTAAACTTTGTGGTAGGTCAAAAATCACCAACAATTTCTTGATTGCACAAGAAGTAGTTTTTTCAATCAAGTATTTCAAAGGGTAAAAAGAATTGGATGATTATTAAGGTAGATTTAAAGAAAGTTCATAATTTAATGAGATGGTATTTTCTCGAGAAAAAATTATATAAGGTGGAACTACCTTTGAAGATGATTAGAGCCCTTATGCATAATGTTATAATTTCTTCGGTGCAAATCTTCCAAGATGGTGCTCTGACTAAAGAGTTTAAATTGACGAGGGACGTTAGACAAGAAACCCCCTGCCCTCCTATCTATTTGTTCTTGGAATTGAATGGTTGGTTCATAGCATTTAGATTGTGGTTTCAAGGAAGAAACGAATACCGATTCACATATATAAGAATAGTTTTGTGGATGACTTGATGTTTTGCCGAAATAACATAGACCAAGCTGATATGATGAAGAGAATTTTACAGTAGTTTACGTTTTCTTGAGACATAGAATAAATGCAAAGAAAACACATTTTATTTTCATCAAACACGACAATGAATAGTAACATCTATATGAAATCGGCTTAGTTTCAGAGAGTTAATGATCTCAAGTATTATATGGGGTCCTATGTTTCATACGTGAGTGGCTAAAAGAACCTACCAAATTGAGTGGCATGCCAAGCTACTGTTGATGGTTGGACTAGTTACGTTGACCCAATCGATATTTATAGTTAATCCTAACTCTCTCTTTTTTAATATTTTTAAAAAACCATTTTTTGATTAGAATTTTTTTTACATTGACACTCTATTCTAACTAAATATTTATACATATGTAATATGTATAAATATTTGGAATTTTGAATTTTGTATATTATTAAGGTTTAAAATTATAATGTTATATGTTTGTGGGTTAGAGTCCAATTACCTTAATGAGCAGATCAAAATTATAAGTTTGTCAAGGTTGTTATGTTGGCAAATCAGAAGGGTTTGTTCTTTGGTGGACTAATTGTTGCAAGATCAACAACACCTCTAGCAACTACATTCATTCTCTCATTAGATGGCAAGTTGATGTTAGGTGGTGGTGCACTTTCATCTATGCTAGTCCTCAAAGAGAAAATTGTCTCGAGATTTTTCATAGTGTATCAAATTTAGTAACATAGTCCTTGGTATAATATCGGTGATTTCAACGCTATAATGTCGATATCGTGAATTTTTTTAATTTACTTCATAAATATTTTTTTATTTTTATGATTAAAAAATATTTATATTTAAAATAATAATAAATTCTTTTATCCCATCTATTAATTTTTAGACACTTATAGCTTACCAATGCCAATAAAATAATTTCCATTATTTTATCAATGAAGTTATTTAGATGATGTTTGTTTGAATATGAAGTGTTGAATGCAATAATAAAATAATTTCCATTTTTTTTAGATGGTGTTATTTAAATGTTGTTTGTTTGAAATGAATTGTTGAATGATATTTATAATGATAAGTCTTAATTTTAATTGATATATAATTGTAACACTAATTAAGTGATAATTATTCTAAAATAATACCTATTATTAATAATTAATTAATGTTCTCAATTGTATAGTTCAAACAAATGAACAAGATATATTATTAATATGATTTTATCTATTATTAATGATTAATTAATATTATTAATGATTTATGGGTCCATCATGGCCAATCTTAATTCGGTGGATGTAGATTTGGCCAATCTTAACATTATGGATGAAGAAGAAGATCCCTTGGAGGTGGTAGGGGACGATATAGCTATTGATCCAGAAAATGGTTTGTGCCTAGTAGGGCGAGTTCTCACGCATAGTATTATGAATTTTCCATCTTTAAAAAATACTCTAGCTGATTTGTGGCATCCGCTGAGCAGGGTGTCTATCACGGAAATTGAAGACAAACGTATTTTGTTTCAGTTTTATAGCAAGATTGACTTGAAGCGGGTTATGGATGGTATGCCATGGTTTTTCAACCGACATCTGATAGAGTTCCATAGACTAATAAGGGGTGAGGAACCATCTACAGTTTCGCTCTGGACTATGATTTTTTGGGTGCAGATCCACAATTTACCAGTTGGATTTATAACAGAAGGGATGGCGCGACAATTCAGGGAATTTATTGGAAAATTAATGGAGTATGATGTGTCGATGGTGACGAGGGGGATAAGCAAATTTATGCGGATTAGAGTTGTAATGGATATTAGGCTCCCACTTAAAAAGAAGAAATAGATTTGTATTGGACAGAATAAATTTATATATGCGTTGTTTCAATATGAAATATTGTCGCTGTTTTGTTTTTTATGTGGCCGTCTTGGTCATGGCGGGATTTTTTGCCCAGTTCGATTAACATTAGGGGATCAGCAAGCGGATTTTGGTTGGGATCTATCTTTGAGGGCTACGCCAAGGAGAGAAGGGCAGTTGGTGAGCAAATGGTTGTGAGAGGAATCAGAGAATGATAGGTGGGCAAGTATGAAAATCGATGGGGAGAGTAAGGCAAGGAGATTTGGCGCTAATGTAACCAATCAAAGTGAACATAGAGGAGGTACGGGCTTAGTGGGGCATTTTGTGTGACATATAAGGAAGCCCATGGATTTGAGGATTGAAGATAGTATGGGGCAAATTGAGGAAATGGGAGATGGATCAGAACCGGAAGATATGCCTGTAGAATTTGTTGATGGGAAGAAGAGGCAGTGATTTAATTTAGAAATAGGAGATTTAGATAACAATAGAGGATTGCTAGAGTTAGGATTGGAAAATGCATTACCAGCAGCCACTAACAAGCAGGCCAACCGGGCATAATGAAAATTCTCAGTTGGAATATTAGTG
Organism: Gossypium raimondii; assembly: GCF_025698545.1. NCBI lineage: Eukaryota > Viridiplantae > Streptophyta > Magnoliopsida > Malvales > Malvaceae > Gossypium > Gossypium raimondii. Next base: position 38,100,387 of record NC_068568.1, on the reverse strand, counting down.
GCTTGGGGCAACCATGGACAATCAGACATCTCAAAAACAAGTTGAGACACATTTAACCTCATATTTTGTTTCTTATGGAAACAAAGGTTGCTAGTAAACGAATGGAGAAAATAAAAAGGCAATGTAGGTTTGAACATGGAATTGATGTCAACGCGGAAGGGACAAGAGAGGGGTTATCGTTGGGGTGGAGAGAGAGGTTGAATTTAACTTCAAAAATTTTTTCAAAGTCTCATATTGATGTGGTGGTGGATGAAGGAAATGAGATGGTAGTATGGAGATTCACGGGTTTTTATGGAGCGCTTGTGGAACATGATAGAAAGGAGTCATAGGACTTATTAAGGCATCTGAAGCGTAGGAATAATGGGACTTATTTTGGGAGATTTTAATGAAATCCTGTTTTCTTTTGAAAAATAAAGGGGTAGAATTTGTGAGAAAAGACAGATGGTTGCTTTTAGGGAAGTTCTAGAAAATTGTGGGTTGCGTGATTTAAGTTTTCCTGGGCTGGTACACATAGGAGAGAGGTAGGTTAGTAGGAAATAATATTAGAGAAAGATTGGACACAGGGGTAGCTAACCCAGAATGGTGGGATCTTTTTACAAGGTACTCGGTGAATCATTTACAACATAGTTTTTCAAATTATTGCCCGGTGGTTGTGGACACAAATGGGGATGGGAGATTGCAATTTAGAGAACGACAAGGTAATTTCGTTTCAATGCCGATTGGATATTGGATAAAGGTTTTGAGGAGCAAGTTAAACATGAGTGGGTTTTGAATAAAAAGGATATTTTGGTGAAGCTGAAGGAGTTGGTGGTAAGTTTGAGCAATTGGGCAAAAAAGGAGAAAGGATTACGGGAACGTCGAATAACAGAATTAAATTCTAAACTGTTTGAATTGAGTGTTGATGAGATTAGTGATGAGATTCTGACGAAGATTATAGAGGTTAAATTAGAGATGAATCTCGAAGCTGATAGGAAGGAACTTTTTTGGGAACAAAAGGCGAGAATCAATTGGCTTCGAATGGGAGATAAAAATACGGCATTCTTTTATAGGTGTGCCTTTTACCGCAAGAAAAAGAGCATGATTAAGGGGCTGGAGAGTGATTCCTGGAGATGGATTAATGATTTTGATGAAATTTCTAAAACCGCTACAGGGTATTTCAAAGAATTGTTTTCGTCAAAAGAGGTTGGCAATTATGATAGATTACTCTCGGCAATATCACCATGTATTATGGAAGAGCTTAATGAGAGATTAATGGTGGAATTTAAAGCAAAAGAGGTTGTTGAAGCAATAAAAACCATAGCCCCTCTTAAAGCTACGGGAAAAGATGACTTTCCTGCAATATTTTTTCAAAAGTATTGGTATGTAATAGGGGATGAAGTCACTAGGTACTGTTTGGACGTGCTAAATGGTCGAAGGAACATAGAGGAGGTGAATCATACAAGTATTATTCTTATCCCTAAGGTGAATTCACCGAAGTCTATGAGTCAATTTCGACCCATTAGCCTTTGCAATGTGATTTATAAAATTATATTGAAAGTGTTAGTCAACAGATTTCGTCAGGTGCTTCACTATTGTATAGATGATACCCAAGGGGCATTCGTACCAGGAAGGCAAATCACAGATAAGATTTTTATGGCATATAAAATCTTGCACTCGTTCAAGAGAAGAAGAAGGAAATCAAATAGAGGTTTTGCCTTAAAACTCGATATGAGCAAGGCGTGCGGCAAGGTCGAGTGGTGTTTTTTTGGAGAAACTAATGTGTAAAATTGGTTTTTATGAGGAGTGAATTTCACTTATAATGATGTGTATTACTAGTGTATTGTATATTATGGTGAGACCTACAAAAGGATTAAGGCAAGGGGACCCCCTAAGCCCGTATTTATTTCTAATTTATACTGAAGGATTCTCACGTTTAATTGACATGACCAGAAGGGAGGGGAGGATTTTTGGGGCAAGGGTGGGGAGAAGTGGTATTTTGGTGATGCATCTATTTTTTACTGATAACAGTGTGTTGTTTGGAGAAGCATCGGCTGATGGCGCAAATATTATGAAAAACGTGATCAAGGAGTATGAAGCGGTATCGAGACAATTGGTTAATTTTGACAAGTCTCTAATTTATTTCAGTAGTAATGTTGAACAAGAAATACAGGAACAGGTGGGCAAAATTTTGGGAGTGCGGATTTCTAATAATCGAGAGAAGTATTTGGGATTGCCAATAATGGTCGAACAAAGGAAAAACCATGCTTTTGTTGGAATTAAAGAACATTTTTTTAAGATGATGAATAATTAGAGTGTATGCTACTTATCAGCTGGGGGTAAGAAGTATTTATAAAATATGTTTTATACGCTATTCCAATCTACGCGATACAATATTTTAAGTTACTAGTTTCGTTTTGCCTTGAACTAGAGAACATAATGTGCAAATTTTGGTGGCGTAACTCCAAAACCAACAAAGGCATACATTGGTGCAAGTGGAGTGAAATGTGTATCCCCAAAACAAAGGAAGGGTTGGATGTTAAAGAACTATCAACGTTTAATACGACCCTGTTGGTGAAGCAGGGGTGGAAAATTATTACGCAGCCTAATTGTTTGTTTGCACGCATAATGAAAGTAAAATACTTCCAATGGGGGATTTCATGAGTGCAAGAGTAGGTTCTTACGCTTCCTACACCTGGCGAAGTATATGGAGAGCTAGACGACTCCTTGAGAAGGGGGTCGAATAGAGAATCGGGGATGGCAAGGCAGTAAATATTTGGAATGGCGCATGGTTGCCGAGACCTGGAAATGGAAGGGTGTAATGTCAGCATATTGATATTTGATATTCTCTGGTGTCAAATTTAACTGAAACGGATTCTGTTACCTGGAAACAGGATGTCATTCATTCATTACTTGGTGAGGAACAGCTGCAGAGAATTCTCTTAATCCCGTTGGCGAGTAATGAACCACCGGATGCGTTAATATGGAAAGGTGATAATACAGGGATTTTTACAGTCAAAAGTGGTTATAAATGGCTAAATACAGCAAAAGGAACTAGGATACAAAATGAATCTCTAACTCAGTTTTTTACAAAAAAAATATGGGATCTTAAGGTGCCAAGCAAGATTCGTATACATATGTGGAGGGTTGCTAACGAATTTGTGCCCGTACTGTATAATCTGAGAGCTCGTAAGCTGGTGATAAATACGCTTTGTCCAGTATACCGAGTAGAAGAGGAAACGGTGAGCCACCTATTTCAAGATTGCAGCTTTACTCAACAAGTATTGCGGGAGTTGGGAGTGTTTAATTCAATAACCAACAGAGAACCCAATTGGAAAAAATGGTTAGCATTAGAGTTTGAGAATCATAGTAATGAAGAATGCAAAATCTGAACTATCTCTTTATGGGCTATTTGGTACAACCAAAACAGAATTTATCATGAAAGGAAACAGGAGTGAATTCATGAAATTGTGGGCTTTATCAACGCATATTGTACAAAAATAAAGCATAGGGGTGAGATCTTGAAGAGCATGCATAAGATTAACAGTAATGTCTGGAAATCACCTACTGATAACGTTATAAAAATTAATTTTGATGCTTCATTTAATCAGAATTCTCGAAGATCATTTTCAGGAATCATTACGCGGAATAAGAAAGGATTAGTGATGGCATCGTATACTTACCCATAGGAGAATATTTTAGATCCGACTATAGCCGAGGTGAGGGCGTGTTTGCAAGCTGTTACTATGGCAGAAGAAATGGGATTTCAAGATATATGTGTTGAGGGAGACGCGTTAACTATAATCAGAAAACTAATCTTTGCAGAAGAAGATAAATCATGTATTAACAGTTTGATCCAATAAATCAAGGGGAGAATCCCCAAATTTAGAAGATTGCACTTCAAATATGTACCAAGGGAAGCCAATAAAGCAGCACATGAGTTGGTGTTGGAAGGGCAGAGATATGAAGATCCCCGATACTGGATGGAAGAGGTACTGCGTGCGGTGGAAAAACTGGTGAACTGCGATAGGAGTAGCGGTGACGATGGAGGATAACTGGTATTGTTGAGTCTGGACTTTGTGACGCCTGGTCGGTCCGATGAACTAGGGGAGAGTGACAGAGACTGGAGCTTGAAAAGTTAGTATTTGGTTGTTCATGGGTGATCGGTCTCTTGAGTGGCTGATGCACAAAAGAAGTTACTTTAAGTGAGAAGAAAAATGAGATTTCAGGCCTGGTTTTTTCTTCATTTTTGCTCAGTTTGAGTCTGTTTGTTTTCTTTTCCAAGTTTTTTTTTTCCTATGTGCTTTCCTTTACTTTTATTTATGATCTTACGAGTTTCAAAGCACTATTCTGGTGACCAATTAATGAAGGACAATTGTAAGGACATTTATTTTCAGGTTTGTAACTGATTCAATTTCTTTTCTAATTAATAAAGCATCAGTTGGTATTCAAAAAACAAACTTACTTTTTTAAAATTTCAATTTATTAATATAATGAACAATAAAAAGTATTATGGTTGACTTAAAATTTTCTCCAAATTAGTACTTTTATATATATTATTATAAATTTATAAATTAAATGCTCTAAATCTTGATGTAAAGATAGCTTAATTGTTAGTTATTAACCATACAAAATCAATTAAATGTGAAACAATTTTTGTTCAAACATGAATGGGTACATAAAAAGCCGCCCTATAATGTTTCCATGATAAAAAAATTACAACATTTTATAAAACACGAATATATGCTTAAGCTTTTATTACAAAGAATTCAAATACAAAAAAAATAACCATAAATTTTCTTAAAAAAATACACACAAAAAAAAAGCAAAATGGCTTAAAATGAGCCAAGAAGCCAAGCCCCAACAATATAAGAAAACATTAGTCTCAAAAGAAACATCAATAGTCATTATCACTGAAAAAGAGCGATGAGGATGTTGGAAATGCCTAGAGTGAAGGCAGAAAATGTACTTGATGATGGCGTGTAAAGCCTCTGAAAGGAGACCATGGTGCATCAACAAGAAAAAAAAACCCCATCAATCTCCATAGAGCAAAAGGAAATCAACGACGGGGTAAGAACCCACGATTAATGAGAGAGGCTTCAACCATAAGTTGAGTAGGCTAGTGTGATAAATCCTAAGGTCCAACCCGCATAGGACTAAAGAGACAACAACACAAACACACAGAGAGGAGCAAGGTTACTGGAAGAGAAAAAAAGAAATAAGAAAAGGTCAAGCCCAATACCACAAGTATAGGGCAAAACCCCACGAGACGTTCGAAAAGTCTCTCACAATGTCAACCTAAGGTCAAAGGAGGAGAGGGGGCAAGGTTTAAACATCATTTTGTAGAGAGTGAAGGGAAAAAAAGAAAAAAAAAAAAGAGGAAGGGGAAGAGAGAACCAAACATCAATCGACACAAAGCCGACTGAATCAACGACCACAAAGAAAAAAAAAGTTTAAATTGAAGTGATGCTAAATGCTAATATTATATGAACAAATAGAAGAATATTATATAAATATTTTATAATTTTATAATATAAATTACTAAAGCATCAAATTTTAGATAGATCTAAAATATAATAATATATAATACTATAAAATATAAAAGGATAAAAATTTAAAAAATAGTCACTCAATTTTAGTTTTTTTCCATTGAACTATGAGAAGTTATATTTTGGTCATTCACATTATTGAATTATAATATTTTGGTCACTCGTCCATTAACAGTTATTCTGACATTAACAAATAAGTGACGTAATACGTTAACTCAAGGGTTACTATCTAATTTAACCCTGAATTATAGTTAAAATATTTTGTTTGGTCATTTTACAATTTTTTAGCAATAATTCTAAAAAATTATTAAAAACTCTAAAAATAACAAAAAAATTCTTTAAAATTTCTAAAAATTCATTATTTACCTTTTAGAATTATAAAAAATATTTTTATAATTATAATTGTGTAAAAATTTTAAAAATCACAAAATCCTAAAAAACTAACTTGAAAGACGTAAGTTAAATTTCAAAATTATAAAAATGTCAAAATATTCTTTGAAAATTTATGAAAATTCATTATTTATTTTTGAAATTATAAAAATATTTTAAAAATTATAATTATGTAAAAAATTTAAAAAATTCATAAAATTTTAAATATATAAAATTCTAAAAAATTATATTAAGAATATATAAAATATAAATTAAAAACTAATAAATTATATAAAAATATTTTCTTTCTTTTTTTCATTTTTCTCTTCTAATTTTTCCTATTTATTTGTTTTTTTTTCTTTGTTTCTTTCTTTCTAGGTTTCGCTTGGAGCTTCTCAAACTGGTGTGTGTAGTGTTGGAAATATACTATTGCAAAAAAAATTGTTAGCACTGACAGGAGACCAAACTAAGTGTAAATAAATAAAGCAATCACTATGTCGCGGAGGAACCGCTGCCTTAGAAGCGATTTTACCCTAGCCAATGTAATCGTAAATGGATGTCGCCCCCAAGGTTAACACAGTACTTCTAAATTTGTACACCCGAATAAGAAAGATAGAACCTAAAAGGATTGCTCTTATCGTAAAAGTCGAGAAATAAATTGGAAGAAACTCGAGTAAACCACACTAGGCTCAATTCCCGGGAAAGATTGAAGGGGTCACAAGCAGTCCGCTTAAAACCCAATCTCCTAGACAGAATATCGCACTAATGTAATTTAGTAAAATATCGCACTAATGATTAAGAAAGGTTGTGAAGCTTACTAGCCTATGTGATGAACTCGATTAGTAAGGAGTTGAGAGTTCAGGATATCTGAACCGTTAAGGATTTTCCTGAAGTAATTCCTGAAGAGTTGTCTAGGTTAACGCCGGAACGAGAAGTGGAGTTTGGAATTGAGCTTTATCCTGGTACTGCACTTGTTTCCATTGCACCCTATTGCATGACACAAAAATAGCTCAAGGAGTTAAAAATTCAGTTGCAAGAGTTGTTGGATAGAGGGTTCATTGGACCAAGTGTATCCCCGTAGGGTGCACCTGTTTTGTTTGTGAAGAAGAAAGATGGTACGATGCGAATGTGTATAGATTATAGGCAATTGAATAAGCTGACCATTAAGAATAAGTATCATTTTCCTCGAATTGATGACTTGTTTGATCAGTTCCGATGTACGATGGTGTTTTCGAAAATTGACTTAAGATCTGGGTATTATCAGTTGAAGGTGAAGAAGTCTACTGTGTTGAAACTACTTTTAGGACTCGGTATGAGCATTATAAGTTTTTGGTGATGCCGTTTGGTTTAACTAATGTCCCTGCCGTGCTTATGGATTTGATGAACAAAATATTTCATTTGTACTTGGATCAAATCATGGTTGTCTTCATAGATGACTTTTTGGTGTATTCTCGTTCTGAGGAGGATCACGACAAGTATCTAAGGATTGTCTTGCAGATTTTGAGAGATAAGGAACTATATGCGAAGTTAAGTAAGTGTGAATTTTGGCTTAAGGAAGTGGCATTTTTAGGACATGTGGTTTCGGCAAAAGGGATTTGTGTGGATCCTAAGAAGATTTTAGGACATGTGGTTTCGCCTAGGGGTGTTACAGAAATTCGGAGTTTCTTAGGTTTAACCGGTTATTATCATAGATTCATTGAAAGGTTTTCCCTTCTTTCTGTACCATTAACGAAACTACTTCAAAAGGATGTGGCATTTGAATGGACTAATGAAAGGTAGAAAAGTTTTGAACAACTTATGGTAGTTTTGACTAAGGCACTTATGTTGGCTTAATCAGAACTTGGAAAAGATTTTGAGGTTTATAGTGATGCATTGTATTCGTGTCTTGGTTGTGTTTTGATGCAAGAGGGTAAAGTTGTGGCTTATGCTTTGAGACAGTTGAAGATTCATGAGTGCAACTATCCTACCCATGATTTGGAATTAGCTGCTGTGGTATTTGCACTTAAGATTTGGCGTCATTATTTGTATGGGGAAAAGTTTGTTATTTACATGGATCATAAGAGTCTTAAGTACCTCATCCCCTAAAAGGAGTTGAATTTAAGGCAAAGGCGTTGGATTGAGCTTTTGAAAGATTATGATTGTGTGATTGAGTATCATCCTAGCAAAGCAAATGTTATTGCTGATGCATTGAGTAGGAAATTGATGACGGAGTTGAGAGCTATGTTTGCACGCTTGATTTTGGCTAGTCATAGTGGTTTGTTAGCTTAACTTCAAGTGAGGCTGACTTTGTCTCAACAGATTAGGGAGAAACAACCGTTAGATGGAGATTTGTTGAAAATGATTTGTCAAGTTGAACAATGTGTTAAGGGAGACTTTGGTGTTGATGCAGAAGGTATTTTGAATTTTCGAGGTAGATTGTGTGTGTCGTAAGATGTGGATTTAAGACAAGCGATCCATATCAAGGCACATAGTAACCCTTACGTTATGCATCCCGGTAGTGGTAAAATGTACCATGAGATTTGTGAGATTTATTGGTGGTCTGGTTTGAAGCTTGATGTTACGGATTTCATGGCTAGATGTTTGGTGTGTCAAAAGGTGAAAGCCAAACATCAATTTCCTTCAGGTTTGTTGCAAGAGATTGCAATTCCTGAATGGAAGTAGGAAAGGATTACTATGGATTTTGTTTCGAGTTTGCCATTGACGCCATCAAAGAAGGATTTAGTTTGGGTTATAGTAGATCTATTTTCAAAGAGTGCGCATTTCTTGGCAATTCATATCAATTATTCCTTACAGAAGTTGTCAAAGTTGTACATTGCAGAGATTATTCGTCTTCATGGTGTTCCAGTTTTTATCATCTCTGATAGAGATCCTCGTTTTACTTCAAGGTTTTGGAAGATTTTGCAAGAGGCTTTAAGATTGAAACTTACTTTCAGTACGACTTATAACCCCCCAAACTAATGGCCAGTCTGATAGGGTAATTTCAGTGTTAGAAGATAGTTGCAAAGTTGTGTGATCAAGTTCAGTGGTAGTTGGGAGCGATATCTACCTTTAACAGAGTTTGCTTAAAACAATAGTTTCCAAGCAAGTATTAAACAATCAAATTGATCAAATTAAATATTAAACTTGAATAACAAGTCACCTTACTCTTGCAATAAAATTATAACACTGTTAATTAACGAATGATGAAAACATTAAAAAAAATAGAACTTTTCATACTTCAAAAACGTATTTGAAAAGAAAAGAAAAACACAAATACCATATTTCTGTACAGAAATAGTTGGCACTTAATGCGATTGGAAAGGTATAAATTAGGTAGACAAGTAACAACAACAACAAAAAAAAACGCAGAAGTTAGTTTGGAGAAATTTGTTCAATTTTTATCTTTAGACGGCTAAAAAGTTTTGACCAATGACGTGCTCCAACGAAATCTATAAAAACTAAAGCATACGCCTTGTTCAATCATTAACGTGTTTGACCATAATTTTATTCTCTTTTTGCCTTAATAGCTAAGCTCAAAAAAGACCCAGTCTCACCAACATCATCTTGATAAATAGATACCCCTTTCCTCATTTGATTTGTTTTTTTTTTATTTACTATCCATATTTTCTTTCCAACTCATAAATAAAAATTTTTTAATTACATTTAAATTCAAACATTTTAATTATTATTTACAATAAATTTTGGGTAAGTACGAATATTAATAGTAAAATATCTATTAATCAATTTTACTTTATTTTTATAAATAACAATTTAAATTCGGATAATAAATATTCAAATCCGCTTAATTTTAGTAGGTAACATATTCAGATTATCCACTTTACTTTTTAAAATTTTAATTTTAAAATTTTTGTATATTAACCAAATGTGGATATTTAGCGAAATTAAATATCCAATAAATAATTTAATCAATTTAGATTTAGATTTTATTACTAATATCTAGATTTAACGTGCATAATAAATGGATTGGGATTTTTAAAATAAATTTTAAATTTAAATTTTACAGAAATATTAGCAACCTCAAACAAGCAACAAGAATATTTGTTTAGTACATTGATGTTCATTAGTTTGACTATTTGTTTAAGTTCAAGATTTCGCTCAAATTTAAAGGATTTGGATAAAACTATAAAACTTAATAAATGACTTGCTCAAAGAAGATAAAAAAAAAAACTTCTTCATGTTTAGATCTAGGCCCAACCTAAAATAGAAATTGTCGCGGTGAAATAGTAGCATGTTTAAAATTTATTAGAGGTTTAAATTGAATTGAATTTCAAGCAGTGTATCTTCTCATTATTTAGCTTCATACTTTTTGACTTGACTCAATCACAATCTATCATTTTAAGAATTGAAATGCAGTGAAACGAGGACGAGAATATTGAAAATATCTATAACTACTCCACCCTACTCCATCTCATTTACTTTAAATTTTTTAATATATATTAGAATTATGATAATGAATAAATTAAAATCATTTTTAAAAATTCTATTATATGAAAGATTAAAATAGATTTAGATTAAACAAATATTTAGAATTTAGATCGAATGGAGTTATGAGTTCAAATCTAGCTCCGTTACACTAAAGAGGGGAGAATTTATTGAGGATAAGGCAAATGTTCTATAGATCAATGATAATGGACTCCAATAAATGAGAGGATATCAGCTAAGGCAGGAGCATTGATTTCTCTTCGTTGTAAATAAAATACTATGGTTCATACTTAGTTACAAAAAAAATTCTAACCCTGAGGCTCAACTTCTAGGTCGCCCCACTATATGCATGTTACAGTTAAAAACACAAGTTCGCCTAAGCTTGAACGAATTCTGGCTTGATCCCTCTTCAGCTTCTTGTATAGACCATTATACCTGGAAAACATAACAAAAACTAAGTAATTTCAAATGAACTTAGTTGGTTACTAATATAACATACTGTTTATGGATTTGTAAGTTAAAACTTCATGGGTCTAATCTCTTGTTTGACATCACTTGCATAAGTATAGTTCACACATCTTCCTAGAGTACTCATGTTCTTTGCATTGGCTCAACTTGAAAATTTGTACGTTGTCTGTATTGTCACAATGCTCCATTTCTATTGCTCATGCTATAGGCTATAATGTGGAATGATTTCACTTGCTCATTTGTGCTAATTTCATACAAGATGGATTATTGCCTCTTTTTCCAGTAGAACATATGCGAATTACCTTAACAATTATTTTCATTGTGAATTAACGTATAACAGATTGATTCTAGAAAACTCATGCATAGAGATTCACACTTGGAGAATTTTTTTTACAAGCGGAATGATTTCGCTTACCCATTTGCACTAATTTCATACAAGATGGATTATTAACTCTTTTTCCAGTAGAACATATGCCAATTACCTTAGTAATTGCTTTCATTGCGGATTAACGTACGGTAGATTGATTTCAGAAAACTCATGCATAGAGATTCACACTTGGAGAATTTTTTTACATGCAGATTTACACATAAAGTCTTATATACGCGGACTCAAGCTTGGCAAATGCATACTTGCAGACCATACTTGCGAACATTTATATGCGAAATCATAATCACAGATTCATATATGTGATTTCTTACTTGTGAAATTATTCTTAAATGATAGTCACTTCTAAACTCTTGTTTGGCAGATAGTCACTATCAGACTCTTGTTTAACGGATAGTCACTGCGAACTCTCAATTTAAAGGTAGTTCTTGGCGAACTCCTACATGAAAAAAGATCTTGTGGGTTTTGGCTTGAGAAAATTAATCTATACGAACTCCCGTAGCTTGAACATATGGATAAGCTCATGTAATCTCTTGCTTGGATAATAGTCCATACTAACTCTTGTGAAAAATAGTCTCTTTGAGCTCTTAAAACTTGAAACATGGATATAATATCAGTAGACTACCATAGCTTGAATCATAAAGATAAATCCAGCGATTGTCATACATATGAATTCATATAAAAGATTCACGGATTCTCACTCATATATGATAGACTTATACATGCGGATCCATAGACAAAGACTTACATATAGTTGTAGATTCATATGCGCGAACTATTTTGCGGACTTCCGCAAGGAGAAATTCCATGTATAACTTTGTCATGAAGCTTATAAAACAAGTCCAGTGGACTGTCATAACTTGAATCATGAGATAAGTCCAACGAACTGCCTTATCTTGCGTGTGCCTATGGCCATAGGACTTGCTTACATACATAAGGCTTTAAGCCTTAGACTCCGCAAAGTCTTATACTTGAAAGAACCCACGTAGGGTTATCATATACATGTGTACATAGATCTCTGTACAATCCAACCGAACCTCCTCAAAACCACAAGTCATGCGTATACATTCTTTGTACAACCCACTTGAACTTCCGCAAAACCAATATCATGTGGCACAGAGTGCACAATATGATATTACTTCATCTTTCATCTACCATTACATCTCTCCACACTCCGAATACCATTCATTTTCACGATTGACATATAACAAGCAATCAACTAAATCTATTATTAATAACACAACATAGATCATGTAACACCCTATACCCTAATCGATCGATAGGTCTATGTATCGTGTGTTACAAAAAATCTGAATTTCTCAACAAAATTTCTATCAAATTTGTTGACACACTTAGACACCCCACTTTCCAACAACTAACTATTGCTAAGACTCTTTATAAAAAAAACTATTGCTAAAACTCGTTTCATACTAAAAATAAGTTATTATAGTTTTGGTTCCTTAATAAGATGACAGTTATTTAAAAGTTTTAAATTATTGATCAAATATAGATGCAAACATTTTAGACCCTGAGGCGTGGCCTCTAAGGGTTCCCCTCTATATACATGAGTTAGTATTCATGCCCAACTCCTAACTCTGGCGGACACTGGCTTGGTCCCCCACTTAATTTTCCAAGTCTTTATCTATTCTGCATCCAAGTAGTAAATATTTATAAGTTCAAAGGAACTTAGTGAGGTCTATTCATACATATTATAAAAGACTACTTAAATTTTAAGAAAAGAGATTCTAAACACAGAGTTAAACTCCTTGAATTTCGAGGGGGAAATCTGCGAACTCAATTGGCGTAGCCAATGCTTCCATTACTCTGAGTCGAATGTTGGTAGTATAAACCTTGGTCTGGTCATAACCATGTTCTATCTAAATGTATTCTCATAAGAGTCTTACCCCCACTATGTCTTGTTTCTATTTTTTTATTATACCCTTCCTAATATGCTTCAATATTTCCTTATATTTGCCATTGTGGTCGGCAACATCTATTGGTGGTTATTTAATTAATTGCCTTGACTATAGGTCCTTCACTTAATCATTTTCCTGAATAAGGTCTCTTTTGCATAAGTTAACTATAGTTTTTGGCTGAATAACACCTTCTTTTCCTTGGTGGACTCATACCTCCAATGTATTCCTATAGGTACTTATTCTTTTAGTCCATCACTTTAAGTTACTCCAATATTCAAGTTGTTCCTAATGTACTTGCTCTTATTTAGGTATCCATTGATAGCTCACACCCTTGATAGACTTACAAGATCTTTCAAGTGCTTTTGGCGGACTTTATTAATCATTTAGTCTTGAGCTAACGTTTCCTCCCATGAATACCATTGTTGTCTACTCATTCTTACAGCCACCTCTTTTTCGATTTCCAAATTAAGATTGTATCCTATTATAGCATATCCTACATCTGCTTAAATGTGGTATTTGCAACTTCTTTTGTAAACATTTCTTGGCAGACATCACGTTACCATCTTGTCTAAGGAATTTTTCCCTTCTTTCACTCATAATTGGGTTAAAACGCTTCCCTTGGTTCCATTCACCATTTCCTTTGGCGAATCCTCTTGTTATCTCATTAGCCTATGTACCCAAACAGGTCAAGTTCATTCTGTCTTGTGACTTGTCATAATTCCTTCTTCACAACTTTATGGGTCTTCTGGTTTACCGATCTATGGACTCGATATGCTGCCATAGTCGAGCTATAGTCTTACACATGTAACCCCAAGTTTAATGTCCTGGTAGACTCTATTGGTTGTCATAGTTGGGTTATGGTCTTACACCATGTAAACCCATGTTTAATTTCTTGGTGAACTCTATTGGTGTCATAATCGTGCTATGGTCTTACACCTTGTAACCTCATGTTTAATGTCCTAGAGGACTCTATTGGTTGTCATAGTTGAGCTATGGTTTTACACCTTGTAACCTTATGTTTAATGTCCTGGCGGACTTTATTGGTTGCCATAGTCGAGCTATGGCCTTACACCTTATAACCCATGTTTAATGTCCTAATGGAATCTATTGTTCGTCAAAGTTGAGCTATGGTTTTACACCTTGTAACCCCTTTTGAGGTGTTGCCCTGAAAGACATTACCGCCATCGCAGTCTCGGGCCATAGAGTTAATAGACCGTCGTCACAGTGTCGCTCTAGCAAGCCAGTCAATAACATTCTAAAATGCAGCCAAACTACCTTCAATTCTCTTAATAATCTGTCCATTCCTCCATTCTTTCACTTATTCCTAACTTCATCTACCCCATCAAGGTAAAATTCATCCATACTTCGCATACAATATTAACAAGTACTCACATACACTTTGTTTCGCTAAATATTATCTCAATCAGTACGCCATTCATCTATTTATCAAGTCACAACCAATATCATTTAGCAACTAGACTCGAAAGAGTACATACTCACAATATTATTCACAAACCAATACTCATTTTTCATAACCTTACACAACCTAGGTTCTAGTCATAACTAAGAACAAATGTGAATATGGTTCAAGCAATCGACATAACATCATTAATCACCCTAAAGTGGAGTATAGAAACTCACCTTAAATCCTTCTTTATTCTCAGCTTAGCTTGTTCCTATGCCAAAGTCTCCTTCGTCTTGGTAGCTAAGCATGACAGCTACATAAATCGGTTAAATTAAAGTCACACAAACCTTAACCCAAAATTCACTTAATAGAAACTTATTAGGAACCCTTGTCCTCCTTCTTTATCAAATTCTTGAGCACAAAAAGTTAGGAAGCTTATAGTATCAAAATCTCTCTACTTCTAGACTCCAATTCTCACAACTTTTGCTCCATGCAGAGCTCTCATAAGTTCTCTTCTTTTCTGGTGCAACCGAAAAAGACAAAGCAAAGAAATTTGCAGACGAATCAAAGAGGATTTTTCTTCTTTGCAAGAATATCCTCTTTCATATATATATATCTCCTATACACAGTCTTCTAAATCCTTTTAGCCAATATTCGAAAATCATTATGTTTCCCGTTATGGAACCAGTCGGTTCTATCCTAACCAAACCAAAATTAGAACTTAACTATTTACTCAATAGTTCACAATTTGTCCCAAAATTCCTAGTAGAGTCCGCCAACTCTTTACTTTATTCAATTAAGTCCCAAAATTCCTCTAAATTTGAGTCCTTAAAGATATTCGGGTGTGACAAATCATACCAAACATATTACCTATCAGATCACATTAATAATAACCTTTTCAATAATTACTTTACCAGTAATAGTCCATCAAAATAATAGACTTATACTTACAACCAGACTTGCATTTGTAGATCAACACTTTACATGCTTCGACAGTATGAAAAACATCCCAGAACAACATTGTACTAATATACATAAAACAGATATTGAGGATTTGAGTTTAGAAACTCACCAGCAAAATACCTGAAAGCTTATACTGACTACATCTGTTTAATTTTTCCCTTATTACTTGAGTCTCCTTCTTCTTGATTAGCTAAGCATAACAACCACATTAGAATCAAAACAAAGGCATGCGTAAAAAAATTATGATTCATATGCATGCAGAGAAACTTTAAAGGTTAACTATAACCTTAATCATCACAGTACAAATTCAATAAATTAAACTAAAATCCTCAATTTTTCTTTCCCTTTTCCTCGATCAAAAGATACACAAGAGTTAGAAAGAATACCAGTTTACTAAATTCCTAATTTCATAAGCTAATATGTTAGTTTCTTCCCCATGTAGACTGCTACTTAATTTTTCTATCTTATAAAATGAACCAGAGAAGAAGATAGAAAAAAAACGAATACAGAAATAAGAGAATGCTCCTAAGAGAATGACATCTATCTCTTATATAACCTTCCCACACTCGTTCACCAAAACCAATTCATCAACATCAAAATTAATCTTTTTCATCATAATGTTTCCCACTAAAGAAAATACTTAGGTCTAATGTAATGAGACTAATATTTTAAATCTAACCAATTACCAAATCAGTTAGCAAGATTCACGTAATTACACTAAAACCCTCATAGATAGAAAGTTTTATAATTAAATACCCAAAATTACTGTTGTACTTATCCTTTAAAATTTTCGGGTGTGACATTAACAATCATTTTTAAATATGATAGACTATCCAACATTTTTTATGCATATGATAGACTTGATCACAATTTCAAAGCATGTCAAGTTATGGAAGGCAAAACCTCCATTAACCAATGGAAAAATCAATGAGCAAACTAAAATGAAGCCAATGAAAGCCATACACGTATGAAGGAGAGCACAACACAAGAGAAGATATTGATTAATAGTACACAACAATCCTTTATTGATTAAAAGTAAAGAAGTGTGTGCAGAAAATCCTATGAATTATATAGGACCATTAATGAGAATGGATTGGTTATACAGTAAACCTACGAATCAAAATCATTATCAAAGACCCAAAAACCAAGCCCACTGAATGTGAAATGATGGCATCTGTTGATCCCAATAGCAAAGGTAAAAGAAGGTTTGAAATTACCTAAGTTCATATACTATATTGGATAGAAATGAAAAATTCTAATTGGAAGTCATTGTCCACATTGAGGGAGATATTGGTGAAACTAGACTGGGTCTTTGGAATTATCCCTACAACATTTTGAAGGAATGAAGAACTTATTAACATAATGTTCCATTACTAATGCTCAATGTGGGTCAAAGATCCTATAATGAATTAAAATTTTGACTAAGGGAAAAGCAAGAAGACCAAAGAGTTTTTTATACCAAATTAAGAGGGCTTTCAAATTTAAATCTCACAAAGTAGTTGATAGAGTTATGACAAAGAGAACGTAGCAAAAGATGTTACACATCGATACCAATAGGACTGATAATGAGGGCTTTTATCATTAGGGTCGCCAAAAGCTATGATTGTTGATGGGATAATGTACTCTTTATGTTAAAGATGGTTTTTTTTGTTGTAATGAATTGATATTACATGTCACCTTTACCACATCACGAATAAAATCATGTCACTACCAACGCACCATAGAGTAGTTATTAGTTGACATGTTCAAGGCCGAGCTATTAGCTTAAACATAAAGGTTTGCCTAAAATTTGGGAGGATTTGGACAAAAATATTTTACCTAAAAAATGATCTTAGGCAAAAAATTAATTTCATTTCAAATATGGCTCGTGCTTGAGCTCCAATATTCAAAATTCAAGCCCAACCCACCCAATTGTATAATATGTTTTTTATACATTTGTAATTTATAATGAAAACTAAATGTACTATATTATACTATGAACGTTTAAAAAATTTTGTTAAGTTGTTTATGTTTAGAAATTTAATAAAATAAAATATATATAACGGTAGTAAAAGCTTTATACAATTACTAAATATTAAATAAAACTAATTATATTTTTAAAAATAAAAAATAATATCGACAGGCCTAAATAGGGTTGGGTTAGACATTAACAAATATAAGCGAGCTTTGGTAAAATTTGAGGTTTAGATTTTGGGTCAAACTTGGAAAACTATGAACAATATTGATACCATGCATTGACCTAGCCAAGCTCGACGCTTGAACATTTCTAGTTACTAGTGGTAAGTGCCTGATTTAGTGCTTTGACTTTCTGTCTAGTTTTTGTTCCTAATGATATAAACACCTAGTATTAGTTCTTGTTAACCTTGAGGATTTAAGATTGATTTTGGAATATTCTCATTTCTTTCTTTTGCACTTTTTTGTGCTCTTATGTTTATTTGTTTTTATAGGTATTTTTGGTTATATATTTTTAGATCATGTTCACACTTGATTTGTGTTTGATTTCAAGTGGAATTGTTATGTTTGGTGTGGTTTGGTTTAGCTTATTAGTGGTTTGTTTGTCTATTTTTAGTTAACTTTGTTTATTTTTAGTTTTTAGTCTACTTAAACCTCACTTGAACTTAATGTGTAGGTTGAAGAGAGCTTGGAAGAAAAATTAGAGAAATGTAAGAAACAAGCATCTCAAAATAGGAGAATGTCGTGACTTAGCCTACTAACTTCGAATGATCAACCATGTGCCATTGAGTTGAATTGTTTTGAAATGGTAAAGGATATCGAGACGGTAGATATGTTGCATTGCGGCAATCAAAGTTAATGTGTCAATGCATAACCCGTTTTGCATAGCTTATCATTCTTATTCAACTTAGAGGAAAAAATATTAGTGTTGCATTTATGTTATTTTGAGTGTGTTCAAATTAATAAAATATATAAAATTTTACATGTTAGTAATTTATTTTCTATAGATTTTGAGATTGTTGTATATTTGTATCATATTTATAGTATTTTTATGCCGTGACATGTTTAGTTAAAAATTGATAATTACATCTAAACTTTTAAGGAATTCTTTTATGGTATTAATGCTTTGGAATAACCATTCACAATAATAATAATAAGACGATTGAAATGTGTCAATTTAAAGTATATAGGTTAAATCTCAAATTTGGTAAGAACACAGGGACAAAAATCGAAACTTAACCCTCTCATTTAAAGCAAAACAAAATCATGTAAGTACAATGAGTCAAACTACTTTTGCCAAAACTTTTACATCAATATTTTTTTGTTCAATATAAGCTTTTGTTACAAAATAGAAAAATGATATGCAAGCTTGCAATCAAAGAAAAGGAAACCATAAAATGTTATATCGAAGACCAATCCATAACAAGAACAAGACTTTATCATAAAAATTGCTACAGTGAAAAAACCACCAGAAAATTACAAACAACCCTAAAAAATAAAACCATCAATGGGATTTTGTAACACCCCTTAGCCCGTTAGAAAGACATGGCCCATACCCATCAGCCAAACAATTCGTCCAACGAACTGAGGTGTTACTGACAAATTCAAAACCCTTCATTTGTTTCAAAGTTTGAAAAAAATAGTTATAAGGATTTTCCTTTACGTCAAAATTGTTGATCATTTCTCTTGAAGGTAGAACATCTTTAAAAAGAGTAATAAGAATTACTAAACAACTCATTAATTAGGCTCCTCCATTAAAGGTGAATACGCTTAGGAAAAGGAAATTTTGAAAAATGGCGAACCATGGGGATTTGGCGATCACAAATATAGATATAACCAGAGTCAATTACACTTCATAGAACAAAACAAAATACATTCGTGAACTGAAAACACAATTTAAACGCAAAATGTGTGAGTACGCCCTTCGTTGAACAGTCATACTAGCTCACTTATAGACGCAACTCTGGCGTAATACCCCCTTTACGGATCTTTTTCTACTACTCAAATGCCTGAGAAAGAAAGGTAACGAAGTAAGTTCATTTGAACTTAGTGAGTTCCTTATTAACATAATATGATTATAAGGTTACCCCTGATCGAATCAAAGAAAAAGACATTTTTGAAACTCCGCCCTACAATAACTTTATGCCGATCTATCGGTATAATCTACTGGAGCATACATCACAACTATAACGCAAAATTCTTAACTAACACATGCCAGTAAATCATGCATGTTTCTCTCGATCATATGTGTATACCTGTGACCTAACCTTATGCTAGCCTCAGACCCATAAATCAAAAATCAAAATCACATATCTTTATTTCATTCCTTGTCATATTGAACATGTGTTCTCTCGCAAATTCGGGTTGTGATCTGCCAATCCAGTTTGTAATAAAGTTGCCCTACCGAAGGCATCACAAATAATGTTCCTTTCTATATTTTCATAAATCGTAGATAGTTTGGTACTGAGCTAGCACACAAGGTAAGTATTAACTGTAACCATGGCCATGAACATACAATATAGACTCATTAATACACAACACATTGACATTTTTCAGCAGAGACAACTTACCTTAACGACTTCATATTATAGAGTTTTTAAAACCTGAAAGATTTAAAAAGAAACTCACCAGAACCTGCAAGATAGAATCTACTTTATTGGTACTTTACCTCGATTGCTGGGACATTCTCTAGCTTCTTAGGCTAAGTGAAAAACAATCATAATTATCAAACACTTTATCTACTATAAATTGACCGTGCATCTATTAGAGCAAAGACATAAATCCCCTCGATGACATCTTATGGGTTTCCCAAAAATTACCAATCTGTCGGTACTTATCAATGGTGTTTGACAAGCTTCTGGATATTTTCCTTGTCTTCTCTAGAGAAGATGACTCTAAAGAAATTTCTTAAGAACGTAGGAAAGAACACAGAGAGAAGAGAAAAAAGTAAAACATGTTGGTTATCGACACCCTTTTATAGTACAAACAACAGAAATAAGCGTAGTAGGAAGGTTTGAGACCTCATAACAACCTTGAATTCAAAGGCTAAGTTTACCTAATAAGATTTGAAATCTAACCCTTTTTAAAAAGTAACTACTACCACTAATTAGAGTGGTAAAACATTGCTTGCACACTTAGGCAACCAACTAAACCGGTCATACAGTTACCTAAGTGTATCAAGGTGTCATCTACAGCACTCTAGTTCAATTCCAACTTAACTAGATCTAACCTTGACTCTAACGATGCCCACTATCCATCATTTCCATATAAATCTATTTTACCGCTTCGTGAACTAACAAGTTTGTGCAAAATATCTGGGGTTGGTGGATCATAAAAGATTCCATCAAACCTTAGAGTTTGCCAGCTTTAGAATTCGCCAAATGGAAAATTCCACCAAGGCGATCCCCTACAAAGGTGAACAAAAGAGCACGTCAACTGAACACTTACATTGATAATTCACCTTAATACTTCTCTGGCTTACTCAGTTATACGCGAAAAAAATATTGGTATGGTCTACGTTGAGCAGATTGTTACAGCTTTAGCCACCAAAAGCATTGTGATATAGTGTCACAGGGCTAAAACTTTAGTCTCGCAATCCTTGCAGCCTTAGGCGATTTCTTTATTTCAAATTTGCCTAAGTCAACCTTGTAATACCCAATTTTTACCCAGCCCGTACCAGATAAACAAATAAATGAAAACAGTCCATAGAGTCCAAATTACAAGCAGGCCTACATGGCCCAAATTGAAATAAAGCCGAGGCCCAAATCTAGTGGCCCAAAACAATGATAGAAACCCTAGGGTTTCTGGGGAGAACTAGCGCCGCAGCTACCTAGTCCGAATCATCGCGCTATCTTCACCTGCAAACACAAGAAAGGAAAGAAAATCAAGGATTTTGAAATCAAATCAAACAAATCAAGCAGATTTCTTTCTTTTATATTTTATATTTTTTACTATTTCGCTATAAAAAGGCCATCGAACACTGTAATAAGGATCCGATTGGAAAATCAATAAGAAAAGTATCAAATATTTTTGACAGCAAACACAAAAAAACACCATCAGAGGATTAATCGGGAAATACAAAGGTTGATACTTTTATTTTTGTTTTTTTATGTTATTTTTTTTACTTAATGCAATAAAACAGAATAAAGGGTAAATGACTTATCTTTGCCCGCTTCTGAAACGCCGTTAGGGCGGTTGAGGTTCATCTCCAAGGATAGACGATCGGAAACTGAAGGGTTTCCTAGGCTTTTGAGGTCTTTTTGTTGACACTTTGACGGATTTGGACCCAGATTTGGGCTTAGAGGAGTCTAAAGAGCCCGGTAGGGTATTTTCCCCTTTCTGGCCACCACGGACGGTGGTGCCAGCGCCAGAGATCGGCGGTCGACGCTGTCGCCTATGATCGGGCCCTGGCCGGACTAATTGAAAAAGGAGAGAGTTTATTGTGGTTTTTTTTAAAGAAGAATGAAAAATGAATTATTTTTGTAACTTTTTGGTTTAAATAGCCTAGTGAAACGACACCGTTTCACTAGGCCTCCCTAGGCTCCAAAATGGCGTCGTTTTGGGGAGGCCGACCTAACTCCGACCCGACCCGGCCTAGGATCCGCGTGTTTTTCAGCGGAGGGATAAATTGCGCTTTTAGTCCCTCCACCTTTTTAATGTTTTATAATTAGGTTTTTTTTATTTTTTAATTCGCCCTTTAATTTATTTTTAATTTAAATTTAGCCCTATTAGAACGACGCCGTTTTAGAGGAAAAGGGAAAATTTCCTTCCAAATTTCTATGTAATTCAGCGTGTTCGATTTAGTCCTTTGGCTCTATTTATTTGTGGATTTACCCCAAAATTTTGAATTCAGTTCAATTTAGTTTTTTATTATTTATTATTATTAATTAATTCTAGTAATGTGATTATTATTTTTCATTTTTTTCTTTTTTTCCTAACAAATATTCTTTTATATAAAAACATGTGTATATCTATGTTTTTTTTTGTATTTTCAAAATGCTTAAATACCTATTTATTTTAACATGTATTTTATAATTTATATTTATATACATATTTTCCTACTTTTCTCTATTTTCACAAATACATTATGTATTTTGTTTATATAAATCTTTTATAATCTAATTTATATATATAAATTCATGTGTATTCTTCATAGTTTAATGTGTATATCATGTACCTTTTATTTTATTTTTATTTTTATTTTTGCTATTTATTTATGTTTTCATTTGTATTATTTTGCTCGTTTATGTGATACTTTGCATGTCATTGTTTATTTTTTTATGTATATTAGTTTTATTTATTTATATTAGACCTGTCCATGGGCCGGGCCGGGAAAAAATTTTTGGCCCGCCTCCTAGGCCCGGGCCTGGCCTGGCCCAAAATATGAGCCTAAAATTTTGCCCAGGCCCGGCCCGAGAAAAATATCATAAGCCCGAGCCCGGCCCAGCCCATTTTTTAATAAACATTAAAAAATTATTTAAAAAATAAAAAAATAAAAAAATTTTAAAAGTATTTTAAAATTAAAAAATAATAATAATAAATATATATTTATTATATTCGGGCCGGGCCCAGGCCAAAAAAGTGGTGCTAGAGGCCCGACCTGTTTTTTAAACGGGCCTCGTTTTTTTGCCCAAGCCCATATTTCGAGCCTATATTTTTACCCGAACCCTCCCATATTTCGGGCGGGTCGTCGGGCCGGGCCCCATTGACAGGTCTAATTTATATGTATGCATTATTTCTATGACATTGTAATATTTATTATCACATTGTATATTTAATGTAGCATCACATCATTTTTTTTACTCGATTTCAAACTTTTCAAAATTGAGATAATGCTTGTATTTAGGATTTTCAAGGAAATTGAGCCCTAACGTATTGGGTTCCAATTTTCTTTATTAAATCTAACAATCGAGCATTTATCTTTAATAAAAAAAAGTACTCGTTAATGGGAATTCAACACGTTGTGTCCTAACGTATTGGATGTGACGCATTGATTTCTCGAAATGAAGATTTTTTCTAAAAAATAATAAAGGAAATATTCCAAGTTTGGGATTTTGGAGGAATTGTGCCCTAACGTATTGAGCCGCGATTTCTTAAATCTGAATAAATGGATATTCTTTTAAATTTTTATTACACGAGTATTCTGGCCTAATTTATTTTTGAGGAAATTTGAATGTCGTGCCTTAACGCATTGGGTGTGACATTTTTTTTCTCTGGAATGATAAGGGTCTTAATACGTAACGTTTTTAAGTTTTTGCTAAGGATTATATATTTTCAAATTTTCGACATTAAGATATTAATTAATTAACTAGGTACCAATTTTTGGGCGTTATGATGGTGCTAATCCTTCCTCATACGTAACCGACTCCCGGACCCGTTTTTTTAAAAATTCGTAGAAAAAAGTCGTTTTTAGGTGACCAAATCACACCTTAATAAAAGATTGGTGGCGACTCCAAATTTTCATCGACAACTAATTTTTTTCTTCAAAAAATAAAAGTTGGTTTCGACAGCTTGGCGACTCCACTGGGGACATTTTTTAAAAAAAATAAGAGAGTCGAGCCACAAAGTTGATTAATTTTTGACTTATAGTCGAAAAAAAGAAATTCGTTTTAAAAATCCTCTTGCATTCATGCTTTATTGATTTAATTACTTTAAATTATTTTGCATTGTACATTACATGTACTGGATAATTTTACCCTCTAAGTGGGAGTGAGAAACTATTCCTTCGTGAGGTTTTCACCTTCGTATAGGATAGTGGATCACTTTCGGGATACATCGGTACTTATGCCTTCGTGAGATTTTCATCTCCGTATAGTCATAAGGAAAATGTGTCTCCCTGAACTAAACTTGATCTATATGAGCCTATAATGGGTGAAGATCGAGGAATCTGCTGGTTTGGGTACCTTTACTTTAGAGCCAAACCGCATATAATGAGCCAAACCACACTAAACCCTAGTAGATGTCCTAATAGACCTTCTACTCTTCTTTGATTATATGCTTATATTTGATGCTGACTTTTGTGTTTTATTTTGATTGTATGACATGGCATTTCATTTCATCATAAAAGGCGTCAGTTCAGATTCAGTTGCTAAATAGAAAGCTTGTTATGGAAAAAGGGTTTCTTGATAAAGTGGAGGACAATGCGGCTGTCCGAACTTGGTCTGAAACAACGCAGCAAGAAAAGGGCGATAGCTTGGCCGATGGGTATGTATCAAAATTATGGGATTTTACTCGCATCAGTGTAACTTAAAACAATTTGCAGGAGTTGAAGGAAATCTGGGATTAGTGGAATAATGAGGTTAGACAGTTATTTTATGACAATTATGGGGATTTGCCTTATTTTCTTGATGTGAAGGTAGACAAGCATTTGTTTCGAGCCCTCGCCCAGTTTTGGAATCCTTCTTACAACTGCTTCACATTTGGGAAGGTCGATTTGGTGCCTACGATAGAAGAATATGAGGCTTTACTCTGATGTTCAAAGTTTCAAGTGGACAGGGTTTACTCGAGAGCAGTAAATGTGCCAACCTTTTCAAAGAAGTTGATGGGTATAACAGGGATGAGTGAGCATTGGGTTGCTGCACGGATTAAGCAAAAGGGGGATAGTAAATGCGTTCCTTGGAGAAGTTTGAAAGATGCAATTCTGACGCACCCAGACGTGAGAAAGAGGTTAGATGTCTTTGCTTTAAGTATATATGGCTTGGTTGTCTTCCCCAAGGCCTTGGGGCATGTAGATGAAGCAGTCACCGATTTATTTAACCAGCTTGATAAGAAGGTTACACCGATTCTAGTAATTTTGGCAGAAACCTTCAGATCATTGAGTGCATGCCGAAAAATAGGTGAGGGCAGATTTGTTGGATGTGCACAGCTTCTACTTGTATGGTTTTACAGTCACTTTTGGAAGGTGGATAAGGTTTCGTATCGGGTTTTCTCTCAAAATTATTCACCACTAAGGGAGATAGTAGCTACGCCCAGGAGAGATGACATTTCGGAGGATAAGTGGATGGCAATTCTTCAAAATCTTCAGAAAGAAGACGTTGAGTGGAGAGCTCCTTGGTTGTTTCCAGATGAGATCCTGTATAGGTGTGGTAATTTCGATTAGGTTCCACTACTTGGGATTTGAGGAGCTATTGGATATGCTCTGTTATTGGAGCTGAGACAGTATAGGTCAAGACAATTTATACCTGCGACCCAAGGGATAGCTGATTGAGAATTTTCGTACAAAGATTATGGTTATAGAAAGAAGATTCAAGAAATGTCTAGCGCGTGGGAACAGATTCGTCGAATGAAAGGGTTAGATGTGAGTCCGATGACAACTCCTGAGTATAATGAATGGTGGGGTAAGAGAATCAACGACAATATACCCAAGGTAAGTCAAGAAGGTCGCCAGCCAATAGAGGAACATTTGCGAGTTATCCCTTCTGAGTTGGAAATCATAAGACAAGATTTTGAGAGAAGAAATGCGGATTTAGAAAAGAAGATAGAGCAAATGAAGGAGGAAAAGATGAACTTGAGATTGGACATAGATGTTCAGAAGCTTGAAACTGAGAAATTAAGAAAAGAGAAAAATAAGGCTGAGGAGGAGTTGGGTAGTCTGAAGACGGATTATAAAAAGTTGCATCTGTCAATGAGAACTGTTGAGCTGGGAAAAACGTCAGAACAGTGGCGAGCAGAAATTTGAGAAGAAAAGGACAAAGTCAATAGATGGGAACAGAAATTCCAAGAAATGCAGAGGCGGAACGATGCTTTAGAAAAGGGTTTGTCAGAAAGCCAAAAGGAAAAGGGCGAGTTATAAGGTGATCGTGTTGGAAGGATCTCTTTGTCAGTATCAAAATCAAAATTTCGCAATAGAGTTGAAAGCAAGCTTGAGTAAGATTGAGGAAATGAAGCAAAGAATCGAAGAGCTAGAAACGGCGTTGCAAAGTTGTGAAAATCGGATAAAGCACTTGGAAGCAAATGAAAATCGTAATAAGGAACAGCTACACTACTTTTAGAACCAAATTAGGAGCAGAGATCATATTATGAAGGAAGTTGTGGTCTAGATTCGAGAAGTAGCTAATCACGTACAAGTTTTGGCAGTACAAGTAGACATGCTGAGTGTGAAGTATGAATTAGAATCAGATCGGGGCCAGGAGTTAGCTGTGTTACTTAGGAAGATTAGAATGTTGAGCAATAGGACAAAGCTTTATTTGTAATTCACTTTATGTAAAGAAATTTGCTTTCTAGTAAAGTTTTCTTAAATGGAATTGAATTAAAATTGACGTTTTTTTTGCATTCATACATTGCATTACTTCATATGCATTTAAAAATATTAAAATATTCTAATTAATGTAAATCACTCATCAGTTAATCTAGAAACCAACCAGCCTACTAAACATCGCTACAGCACTCGATCAAAACTAAGGACATGGATCAAAGGGTGGAAAGGCTAGAACAGTCCCAAAAGGAAATACAGGAGCAGCTTTAAAAGCAAATGAATGAGCAGCAAAAAATGATAGTAAAAATGATGGAATCTCAAGGGAGTATGATGGCTCAGTTAACTCAATGGTTCAAGAAGGGAACTGATAAAGGAAAAGTCTCTGTGCTCAATGTTGAAGAAGGAGACAATGAGGGACTTGTCTATCCTCCAGACTTTACCCCCCAGCAAGTTGAGATATACCCGCGTAAGTCCTCTGTTACCATTAGGCCTCAGCAATTTTAGGACGACGCTACAACGCTAATGAATCTTCAGGTAGGATCAGGCTCTAAGCCCGGAGTCAACCTTGTTAATCCTGCTATCCCTGACTTCGATGAAACGGCTGGGAAGGAGAAAATGAATGATGAATTGCCAAAACAGCTAGAGGAAAAGTACAAATGGCTGGAAGAGAAATTTAGAGCGATGGAATGTGCGGAAAGCTACTATGGGATGGATGCTAAAGAATTGAGCCTAGTTCCGGATTCAGTACTCCCTTACAAATTAAAAATGCCAGAGTTTGAGAAGTACAATGTAACTAGTAGCCCCGAAGCTCATATTACCATGTTTTGCAGACGAATGACTGGTTATGTCAATAATGACCAACTCCTGATACATTGCTTCTAGGATAGCCTCACAGGGGCAGCATCCAAGTGGTACAATCGATTGAATCGTACCCAGATTAATTCATGGAGAGATCTAGCACAGGCGTTCATAAAGCAGTACAGCCATGTGACTGATAAGGTACCTGATAGAATCACTCTGCAAAACATGGAAAAGAAACCCGGCGAGAGTTTTAGGCAATACGCACAGAGATGGAAGGAGGTTGCTGTCCAGGTTTAGCCATCTCTTCTAGAAAGAGAGATGACGATGCTTTTCGTAAACACATTGAAGGCCCCATTTATTACACATATGTTAGGAAGTGCTACTAAAAGCTTTTCTGACATAGTTATGAATGGTGAAATAATAAAAAATGCTATCTGAAGCGGGAAGATAGATGCTGGAGAAAGTAGCAGAAGGTCGGCCTCGAAGAAGAAGGAAAATGAGGTCAACAACATAAGTTCATATTCAAAGACGATTACGGTGAATCAACCGGGAAAAGTGGCTGTTAACCAACAAGGATCATCAAAACGAGGATCTGACACAAGACAAAATACGGAGAAGCTTCAATTTACGCCGATTCCGATGTCGTATAGGGAACTATATCAGAATCTATTCAATGCACACGTGGTTTCCCCTTACCACTTGAAACCTCTGCAGCCTCCGTGCCCCAAGTGGTATGATGCAAACGCACAATGCGATTATCACGCAGGATTCGTGGGGCATTCCATAGAACATTGTACGACGTTCAAGAAGCTGGTAGAAAGACTCATAAGCATGGGTGCCATTAAAGTGGATGATTCGCCCAGTACAGAGAATTCGTTACCTAATCACAATGAAAATGGAGTGAACATGATAGGAGGTAACATGGGAAGGAAAATCAATGAAGATATCGCAGAAGTGAAGATCCCTTTGAGATGGATCTGGAAGAAGATGGTAGAAAGAGGGTTGCTTGTATTGGATTCAAAAAGAAGCTTTAAAGAGGTAGAAAACTACTGTGAGTTCCATCATGAGGAGGGACATGAGATTCAAGAATGCACAGAATTCAAAGCCTTGGTTCAAGGCCTGATGGATAACAAGGAAATGGAGCTTTATGAAGAAGCTAAGGAGGAGGGGAGTATTTGCACATCCGAATCCACAAAGGTTCCAAGAGTAACTCAGCCTGTGGTCATCATCTCGCAACCAAGGAATGATGAAGTGAGAGCGCCAGTAATGCCAAGAATCATAATAAAGAAACCTACAACCTTTTCTTACCAAGATAGTAGGAAGGTTCCGTGGAACTATGAGTGCAATACAACTGTCCCTGGAATGGAGACTACAAAGGATCAGGATGTGAGTGTCGATCCAGAACATGTGAAAGGAAGGGCCATAATAGTGGAACAAGAGGGAAAAATAGCTAATCCTGTGTTGTCTATCAACGAGCCAGTGAAGGAGGAAGAAGCCGTGGAATTCCTTAAATTCTTGAAGCACAGCGAGTATAATGTTGTCGAACAGTTGCTTAAACAATCGGCTCATATATCCGTACTAACCTTGCTCTTGAATTCAGATGTGCACCGAAGTGCGTTGATGAGGATGCAAAATGAGACATATGTGGCCAATGATATTTCTGTCGGTTGGTCAATAATATCAGTGCTGATAATTTCATATTCTTCAATGATAATGAAATACCTCCTGGGGGCATGGGATCTACTAAAGCTTGGCATATCACTGCACGATGCAAGGGGCATATTTTGCCAGGAGTGTTGATTGACAATGGATCAGCTTTGAAAGTGTTGCCATTATTCACACTCAACAGGCTTCCCATAGATAGTTCACACATGAAAACATGCCAAATTAAATATGGTGAGGGCGTTTGACGGTATAGAAAGAAAGGTCATGGGAAGAATTGAGATACCCCTACTGATTGGCCCAACAGTTTATGAGGTAGATTTTATTGTGATGGATATCAAACCTTCCTACAATTGTTTATTAGGAAGACCATGGATACATTCAATGAGGCGATCAAGTCATCATTACATCGGTCGGGTTAGTGTCAGAAGGTCGGCTAGTGACAATCAACGCCGAAGAGGATATAATAGCAGCTGTATCCAATAAGATGTCGCACGTGGAGACTAATGATGAGTCAGTAGAATGCTTATTTCAATATTTGGAGTTTGTAAACGCGGTATTTGTTCCTGAAAGAAGTAAAATTTTGGTGCCTAAATTATCCAAAACTACAGAGATGGGTTTGCAGTTGTTGGTAGGAAAAGGAGCTTCACCTGGAAAAGGGCTGGGGAGATATCTTCAAGGGAGGTTTGAGATGCCAGTACTGAAAGGAAAGCAAGATCACTTTGGCTTAGGATACAAGCCAGACAAAGGACAGAGAAAGAAGGAGCTAGAAAAAAGACAGGAAAGAAGAAGGGCACATCTAAGTGGGGAGGAAACCAAATGGGAGCCAATGATAATTCCACACGTATCCAAAACCTTTGTATCTAGAGGATTTATTCATGCTAAGAGAAAGATACCGATTGAGGAAAACATTAAAGAGACGTTGGGAAATATGCACATCAATGCCATTCATGAGCATGAGAATGAAGAGAGAAGCTGGTTAGATATCCGTCCTTATGAGCCTGGGAGTGTTCTAGACAATTGGACTGCGGAAGAAATACCTAAAGTCTTTAGAACTGTCTCAGAGTAATATTCAAAACAAACTTGTTGTTTTAGCCTAGAAATAACAAGAAATCTTTTGTGAAATAGGCCTATGTTTGAATATCATTATTTTAATAAAACATCTTTGCAATTGTTCCGAGCAAATATTCTTTCATTCTTTCCATACAAGTAAATATATTCTTTCATTTATAATCATTGCACAAGTAATTGTACATAAATTCATACATTCTTTTGTAACCATATTAGGTCCCTGTATATCAACGACATGAATGACGCCACTACGAACTCAGAGTGTCCTTTTGAACGAAACATGTGTTTAGAGGGATTGCATGACTTTGAAGGTGATGAAGATTGTGGTTTATCTCTAGACTTGTTGAGGATGGTAGAACAAGAAGAAAAACAAATCCTACCTCACAAAGAATCAGTACAAATTGTGAGCTTGAAAGAAGGAAAAGAGGTGAAAATTGGAACTGAGATTTCCGCAAAGACAATACGAGACCTCATTAAATTACTCCAAGAATTCAAAGATGTCTTCTCGTGGTCATACCAGGATATGCCTGGATTGAGTACTGACATTATAGTGCATCGCTTACCTATAAGGGAGGATTGCAGGCCAGTTCAATAGAAGCTCAGAAGAATGAGGCCTGATATTGTGCTTAAAATAAAAGAGGAGGTCAAGAAGCAGTTTGATTTTTACAGGAGGTCAAATATTCTGAATGGGTAGCCAACATCGTTCCAGTTCCCAAAAAAAATGGAAAAGTACGAATGTGCGTGGATTACAGAGATTTGAATAAAGCAAGCCCAAAGGACAATTTTCCATTGCCACATATTGATACTCTAGTCGATAATACTGCGAGATATTCGCTGTTTTCCTTCATGGATGGGTTCTCAGGATATAATCAGGTAAAGATGCATCTTGAGTATATGGGAAAAACTACATTCATTACTTTGTAGGGAACATTTTGCTATAAAGTACTGCCATTCGAATTAAAGAATGCAGGAGCAACATATCAGAGAGCCATGGTAGCCTTATTTCATGACATGATGTACAAAGAAATTGAGGTATATGTTGATGATATGATCGCCAAATCCAGAACGGAGGAGAAGCATGTACAGGTCCTAAGAAAATTGTTCTTAAGACTAAGGAAGTTTCAGCTCAAGCTCAATCCAACAAAATTCACTTTTGGAACCAGGTCAGGAAAGTTATTGGGTTTCATAGTTAGTGAAAGAGGAATCGAGATTGACCCAGATAAAGTCAAGGCAATACGAGATTTACCACCACCACGTACTCAGAAAGAAGTTCGAGGTTTCTTAGGAAGACTGAATTACATTGTTCGGTTCATTTCACAGTTGACCGAGAAATGTGATCCCATATTTCTCCTTTTGAAGAAACATAATCCTGATGTCTGGAATGAAGAATGCCAGAAAGCCTTTGAAAAGATAAAGCAATAATTATCCAATACTCCAGTGCTGTCACCACCTAGCCCATATAGACCCTTGATTTTGTATTTGACGGTGTTCGATAACTCCATGGGATGCACGCTGGGTCAGCATGACGTGACTGGAAAGAAGGAAAAGGTGATATACTATCTCAGTAAGAAATTCACTGATTATGAAATGAGATATTCGCCTATCGAAAAACTATGTTACGCATTGATTTGGACAAAAAAG
The DNA here is from genome assembly GCF_025698545.1 of Gossypium raimondii. Taxonomy (NCBI): domain Eukaryota; kingdom Viridiplantae; phylum Streptophyta; class Magnoliopsida; order Malvales; family Malvaceae; genus Gossypium; species Gossypium raimondii. The sequence goes on along the minus strand of NC_068568.1, from coordinate 38,068,613 downwards.
AAGTTGAGGCAATACTTACTCTATCACACGACTTGGCTAATTTCAAAATTAGACCCTTTAAAGTATATGATGGAATCAACAGCGTTGACGGGAAGAATGGCTAGATGGCAAATCTTGCTTTCCGAGTTTGATATAATATATGTAAGCCAGAAGGCCATCAAAGGGAGTGCGATAGCAGATTTCTTGGCTAGCAGAGCTCTAGAAGATTATGAGCCTCTGGACTTTGATTTCCTGAATGAAGATTTGATGTATGTGGCAAATGCTGAAGAGGATCCCTAAGAAAATCATTCTTGGAGATTAAAATTTGACGGAGCATCGAATGCGTTAGGCAGTGGGATTGGGGCTGTCCTGGTGTCTCCGAATGGAGATTATCATCCTTTCACCAGTAAATTGGACTTTGATTGTACTAATAACATGGCTGAGTATGAAGCTTGCATCATGGGTATACGGGCAGCCATAGAGCAGAAAATTAAGACATTAGAATTGTACGGAGACTCAGCATTGGTAATATACTAACTAAGAGGGGAATGGGAGACAAGAGACCCTAAGTTGATCCATTATTGGAGATTGGTTTTGGAATTGATTGAAGAGATTGACAACATTACCATCTGCTATCTCCCACGGGAATAAAATCAGATGGCTGACACTCTTGCTACTTTAGCTTCCATGATTAAAGTGAATTAGTTGGAGGACATGAAGCCCATTCAAATTAGTATTTATGAGATCCCGGCCCACTGTTACAACATTGAAGAAATAGAGAATGATAATCGTCCCTAGTACCAAGATATATTACTATATGTGAAAAATCACGAATATCCTGATCAGGTAACGGAGAATGATAAGAGGACATTGAGGAGATTAGCTATTGACTATGTCCTAGATGGAGAGATCCTATACAAAAAGGGAAAGGATCGAGTACTATTGAGATGCGTGGACACTGTAGAGGCTAAGGAAATTTTAGAAGAAGTCCATGAGGGTGTTTGTGGAACGCACGCCAAAGGATTCACAATGGCTAGACAGATCATGAGATTTGGATATTACTGGTCCACCATGGAGAGAGATTGCATTAATCATGCCAAGAAATGCCATAAATGCTAAATTTACGGGGATAAAATACACGCGCCTCATTCACCTCTTCATGTTATGACTTCTCCATGGCCTTTCTCCATGTGGGGTATGGACGTCATTGGACCAATATCACCGAAGGCTTCTAATGGACATCATTTCATTTTTGTGGTTATTGACTATTTCACTAAGTGGGTAGAAGCAACCTCATATGCTAATGTCACGAAGTCAGCAGTCAGTAAGTTTTTGAAGAAAGAGATCATATGTCGATATAGAATGCCTGAAAGAATCATATCTGACAATGCGCTGAATCTGAATAACAGCACAATAGCGGAAGTCTGCAGTCAGTTCAACATTAGACACCATAATTCATCACCGTATCGTCCAAAAATGAATAGTGCAGTAGAGGCGACCAACAAAAATATTAAGAAGATTATGGTGAAAATGGCTGAAACTTACAAAGATTGGCATGAGAAGTTACCATTCGCTCTTCTGGCTTACCGAACATCTGTCAGGACTTCTACTGGGGCAACACATTTTTCTTTGGTTTATGGAATGGAGGCAATTTTACCTATTTAGGTTGAAATTCCTTCTCTCCGGGTATTGGCTAAGCTAAAGTTGGATGAGGCCGAATGGATCCAATCTCGGTATGATCAGTTAAATCTGATAGAAGGAAAAAGGCTAAAAGCTATTCGTCATGGTCAAATGTACCAGAAACGAATGATGAGAGCATATAACAAAAAGGTCTGTCCTAGAGAATTTCATGAAGGGGATCTGGTGCTAAAGAAAATCCTCCATTTACAGAAAGATTTCAGAGGGAAATGAATGTTAAACTGGGAAGGATCTTATGTTGTGAAAAAGGCTTTTTCTGGAGGCGCTTTGATTTTGAGTGAAATGGATGGGAAAAATCTTCCGAATCCTGTAAATTCAGATTCGGTCAAGAAATATTTCACTTGAAGGAAGGGAGGAATCAAAGTGAAAACCCGCGAAGGGCGCTCTGATTTCCTAAAAAAAGTAAAAAAAAAAGGAGAGGCCAAGATGAAAACTCGAAAAAGGCGCATTGAGACCAAAGGGGTTTAAGTTGAAAACCCGAAAAGGGCGGCTCAAACACTGTCAGATTAGGGATTATGGTGATCCTGCTACACTTAAGTCAACAACGAAAGGATGTACGACGTCTTAGGGGACATCGACAAAGTGCTGTAAATCCCCTAAACACATGTTAAATTCAGAATGGTTCTCAGTTTGTAAGGAGAAGTTCAAGCGGCAATATCCAAGGCACCTAGTCTTCATATAACTTGTACCGAGTTTGTTTTTTCTTGTAAATACTTCATTCTTCGATGTTCTTGAATACTTTTTCTTTTCAAGACACTTGATATCAATAAATTCCTTTTCTATTATTCGAGTTATCCCTTAAATTAATTTCTTAGTCAGTATTTTGATCTTTATGCAAGCATGTCGCATTAGAATAATGATGGATGGACTAATAAACTTTCACAAAAGAAGTTTTGCATTTTACTATGATAATTTCTAAACCTGAAACAAGACTATTGTCTAGAACACCAAGTTTAAAAGAGAAAGTCTAAGTTAAGATTGTTTTTTTGGAGTTGGTTGTCTAAATATCGAATGAGATGGCAAGAAGTCTTGGAAGTTCCCTCTGGAAAGAAAATTCTTCATTTATGCAGGAGCATTTGGTAGGACACCCGGGGAATGGTGTAAAAGAGTTTCATGATCTGCATCCTTGAATTACGATAGGAGAGGATTGAGAAGAGTCAAGCTTTCCTACCATTGGGTTACAGTGGAAGGAGGATGGTATAAGTTCTGCGTCCTAATGGATTGAGCTTTGAAGTTCACAATGGAGGGCAATTTGATTGAGTGTTTCTTTGGTGATGTCAGCCAAGCAAAATGCGTCAGCGACAAAACCTTAATAAACTTTAAATAATAACTTGAGAGATAATTCTTGAAAAATGACATTCTGCATTCATTCAAATGTCATTCATACATGTCTAGTTAGGAGCATTGAATTCATTTTGATCATAACATCCTAATCACTAGGCATAATTAAGTTCATAGAATAGATTTTTTCAGGTCATGTTCCCTAGAGAACAGATCGAAAGCCAATGATCCTATCTCCCTGAAGTTGCAGTGGAGCGGATTAATACCTTGGATCTTATCTCTCTGAAGTTGCAGAGAGCAGATCGCATCTACTCTTATCTCCATGAAGTTGCAGTGGAGTAGACTAAGCAAGCAAGTCTTATCCTCCTGAAGTTGCAGTGAGGTAGACTGAAAATGTCAAATCTTATCTCCCTGAAGTTGCAGTGGAGCAGATTAGAGCCGATAATCCTATCTCCCTGAAGTTGTAGTGGAGCAGATTAAAACCTTGGATCTTATCTCTCTGAAGTTCCAGTGGAGCAGACTAAGTAAGTAAGTCTTATCCTCCTAAAGTTGCAGTGAGGCAGACTGAAGATGGCAAATCTTATCTCTCTGAAGTTGCAGAGAGCATATCGCATCTAGTCTTATCTCCCTGAAGTTGCAGTGGAGCAGACTAAGTAAGCAAGACTTATCCTCCTGAAGTTGCAGTGAGGCAGACTGAAGATGGAAAATCTTATCTCCCTGAAGTTGCAGTGGAGCAGATTAAAGCCGATAGTCTTATCTACCTGAATTTGCAGTGGAGCCGACTCATGAAAGCAAGTCTTATCCCCCTGAAATTCCAGTGGGGTAGACTAAATAAATGAATCTTATCTCCCTGAAGTTGCAGTGGAGCAGATTAAAGATAGCAAATCTTGTGCTCTTGAGAAACTACAATGTACAAGTTCTATCTCTCTGGCATTGCAGCAGAGTAGATTGAAGCACTAGTTCCTATACCTCTGAAGATGCAGTAGGAAGGAATGAAGCTACTTGAAGAATAGGAGCACCAATTTCCAGCACGACCGGGCAAAATTGGCCATTTTAAAGTCTTTGCTTCATCCTCGTTTCACGGCAACGAGCAAAGAGGGGTAGCTGTAATACCCAATTTTTACCCGTCCCGTACCAGATAAACAAATAAATGAAAACAGTCCATAGAGTCCAAATTATAAGCAGGCCTACATGGCCCAAATTGAAATAAAGCCGAGGCCCAAATCTAGTGGCCCAAAACAATGACAGAAACCCTAAGGTTTCTGGGGAGAACTAGCGCCGCAGCCACCTAGTCCGCATCTTCGCGTGATCTTCACCTGCAAACACAAGAAAGGAAAGAAAATCAAGGATTTCAAAATCAAATCAAACAAATCAAGCAGATTTCTTTCTTTTATATTTTATATTTTTTACTATTTTGGCTATAAAAAAAGCTATCGAACACTGTAATAAAGATTCGATTGGAAAATCAATAAGAGAAGTAGCAAATATTTTTCACAGCAAACACAAAAAAACACCATCAAAGGATTAATTGGGAAATACAAAGGTTGATACTTTTATTTTCGTTTTTTTATGTTATTTTTTTACTTAATGCAATAAAACAGAATAAAGGGAAAAAAACTTATCTTTGCCCGCTTTTGAAACGCCATTAGAGCGGTCGAGGTTCGCTTCGAGGATAGACGATCGAAAACCGAAGGGTTTCCTAGGCTTTTGAGGTCTTTTTGTTGATACTTTGACGGATTTGGACCCAGATTTGGGCTTAAAGGAGTCTAAACAGCCCAGTAGGGTATTTTCCCCTTTCCGACCACCGCGGATGGTGGTGCCGGTGCTAGAGATCAGCGGTGGGCACGGTGGTCGATGACTGGCCGATGATCGGGCCCTGGCCGGACTAATTGAAGAAGGAGAGAGTTTTTGTGGTTTTTTTTAAAGAAGAATGAAAAATGAATTATTTTTGTAACTTTTTGGGTTAAATAGCCTAGTGAAACGACGCCGTTTCACTAGGCCTCCCCAGGTGCCAAAACGGTGTCGTTTTGGGGAGGCCGACCCGACTCCGAACCGACCCGGCCTAGGATCCGCGTGTTTTTGAGCGGAGGAATAAATTGCGCTTTTAGTCCCTCCGCCTTTTTCATGTTTTATAATTAGATTTTTTTTATTTTTTAATTCGCCCTTTAATTTATTTTTAATTTCAATTTAGCCCTATTGGAACGAAGCCGTTATGGAGGAGAAGGGAAAATTTCCCTTCCAGCCCCTCTATGTAATTCACGTGTTCGATTTAGTCCTTTTGGCTCTATTTATTTGTGGATTTACCCTAAAATTTTGAATTCTAGTTCAATTTAGTTTTTTTATTATTTTTATTATTATTAATTAATTCTAGTAATGTGATTATTATTTTTTCATTTATTTTTTTCCTTTTTTTCCTAACAAATATTCTTTTATATAAAAACATGTGTATATCTATGTTTTTTGTATTTTCAAAATGCTTAAATACCTATTTATTTTAACATGTATTTTATAATTTATATGTATATACATATTTTCCTATTTTTCTCTATTTTCACAAATGCATTATGTATTTTGTTTATATAAATCTTTTATAATCTAATTTTATATATAAATTCATGTGTATTCTTCATAGTTTAATGTGTATATCATGTACCTTTTATTTTTATTTTATTTTTTTGCTATTTATTTTTTTCTTTTGTATTATTTTGCTCGTTTATGTGATATTTTGCATGTCATTGTTTATTTTTATGTATATTAGTTTTATTTATTTATATGTATGCATTATTTCTATGCCATTGTAATATTTATTATCGCATTGTATATTTAATGTAGCATCACATCAATTTTTTTACTCGATTTCAAACTTTTCAAAATTGAGATAATGCTTGTATTTAGGATTTTCAAGGAAATTGAGCCCTAACGTATTGGGTTCCAATTTTCTTCGTTAAATCTAACAATTGAGCATTTCTCTTTAATCAAAAATAAGTACTCATTATTGGGAATTTAACACGTTGTGTCCTAACGTATTGGATGTGACGCATTGATTTCTCGAAATAAAGATTTTTTTCTAAAAAATAATAAAGGAAATATTCCAAGTTTAGGATTTTGGAGGAATTGTGCCCTAACGTATTGGGCCGCGATTTCTTAAATCTTGAATAAATGGATATTCTTTTAAATTTTTATTACACGAGTATTCTGGCCTAATTCATTTTTGAGGAAATTAGAATGTCGTGCCCTAACGCATTGGGTGTGACATTTTCTTTCTCTGAAATGATAAGGGTCTTAATACATAACGTTTTTAAGTTTTTGCTAAGGATTATATATTTTCAAATTTTCGACATTAAGATATTAATTAATTAACTAGGTACCAATTTTTGGGTGTTATGAGGGTGCTAATCCTTCTTCATACGTAACCGAATCCCGAACCCATTTTTTTAAAAATTCGTAGACCAAAGTCGTTTTTAGGTGACCCAATCACACCTTAATAAAAGTTTGGTGGCGACTCCAAATTTTCATCGACAACTAATTTTTGTTTTTTCAAAAAATAAAAGTTGGTTTCGACAAACCTAACTCTCACAATGTGAGAATTCTTGATAAAAATTCTCTAAGACACCAAAAATAAAGCAGAAGCAACTCAAAGAGAAAATAACAACGAAAGAAAAGAAAAGCCACAAGAAACCAATGCTCGTTATGTGTTTGAGTAAATGCTCTCAATAGTATTCAATTACTATAAATGACGATAAAATAGGATGATTACAAATGGAATGATTACAAATGAGGGAGAATGCATCTATCCATATTTACCATGCCAACCCAAATTTTCTTTAATTGCTTTACCTGGCCACCAAGGCTTCAAATAGATTGGTTCTCCACATGTTCCATGAATTGGGCCAATTCAAGTGGATCAAATGAGTCTCATTTAATCAATTGATCTTCATAGGGCGTTCTTTCTGCATTAGTCATGGGCTTTGATCCATGACCTGTGAAATTCTCCCCTACCCATTCTCGCAATGCCTTCGTTCCATCATTGGAAGGACATTGGTTTGACTCACCTCAAAACTTTCTCAATGCCTTGGATATTTCCCAACTAGTCTCTCTATCGAGTAATTCTGCCCCTCAAAACATTTTCATTGGATTTTGTCATTGCCTAACTCGAACAATTTCTCTCATTGGTACATCTCGCTTGTCAGAGCCCATAGCTCTTACTTGCCCACTTTGTGACTTGCCTCGATTGAGATCCTCTTGATCTGCACAAATAGGGCTCAACATGCCCATATTGAATGTTGGTTAACATTGAATTTTCCCGCCAACTCTGGTTTGTAAACCCCTCGGCTTACTCACTTTAGAACTTTGAAACAGCCCATGTGTCCTTGCTAAGCCAATGGTAAGTTAAAATGAAAAACACTAGGAAAGTGTTCAGATGTTCCTCACGTGTAGCCTTTACTCTTTTCAATTTCCTAGTTTGCATCACTATTTTTCCCCCAAATTCTGATTCTCTCTCTCATAGGTGGTAACCCCACTAGTAACTCAGCAGGTTTCATATCTGTTTGTCGCACCTTTAGCATTTCTAAAGGGGTGTTCTTAGCACTCTAATTTACCGAGTTAATGCTCTTTCACAATGAACATCCTCGACTAGTTGGATTGTCAACAATACAGAGATTCCACCTTTCTCATCACAACTCACTGGCACAATGCATTATCGTTGACGAATATCCAAGATACAAATGCAATCAGTAAAAGGAACCAACAGAGTAAAAGGAACCAACAGAGTATTAATCCAATCAAGAAAATTCAAGCCAAGAACGAAGTTGTAATCATCTAATGAATTAGCTCGAAATCTTCCTTGCCTTTCTACTCACTGATTTGTAGCTCAACTCCTTATGCTACTCCCATGGTTGGGACCTTTTTGGAATTCACAGTCTTGATCCTCTTAGTTGTTTTGCTAATTGAGAGACCAAGTTTACCCGTAGCTTTCTCCAATGAAACAAGTTTGATGCCCCCATATCAATAAGAGCACTCCTTTGTTGGCCTGCAATCCCTCTTTGTTTTACCAAAATTGAGTATCATTGATCAAAGCCTTAATACATTTTCCTCATCAGACTCCACTTTGTCTTCTTTACTGATTGCGAATAGCTTTGATCACTGTAGGCAGTCCTGCACCCTATGCAGCCCACTACATAAGAAGCACTGTATCGACTTCTTTTCATTCTCTTTGTCCCTCATATGGTTGTTGGGTTTCCTCTATCCATTAGGTGGTTTCCCATTGCCACCATTCTTACAATTGTGACTGTTTTCATTTCTATCTTGTTCTTTCTCATGGTCTCCCCTACCATTGCCCATCTCTTTGGGCTTGGAAAATTCGAACTTATCTTTCCTCAGACCAAGCTCGACAAAGGATTCTACCTTGGCCATAGATTTGGTAAGCTCTTTGACCCCTAGTCAACACAACTTTTACTTCGTCCAAGGCTTCAACCCATCCTTGAACTAGTAGAATGCCTCATTCTTACTCAGATCAAGGATTTGGAGTAACAACTCAGTGAACTCCCAAACATACCCAAGCAATGGCTTGTTTTGTAAGCTGGCGTAACTTAGATCGAGCCTCCTCCTCAGCATATTGTGGTTGAAACTGCATCCTAAATTCATTTTGGAACTCCAACCAAATTTCATTTGTGGACCTACCATGCCACCATAACAAAGCGACATTAGTAAAATAAATTTGAGCAGTGTTTACCTTAGTGGCATTATCCTCAATGATCATTGCATAGAATTATTATTTCATCCCCCCAACTAAAATTATCAACATCCCTTATGAACCTCATCCCCTTAAACTCTTTCAGCTTGGGGACATCAATTTTCAATTGCTTAGGAATCGAAGCCAACATCCCTTTTCCCACAACAACTCCGCTCATAATGAGTTGCCCCTCGAACTCCTAAATTTTTGACATCATGGTCTCAGTTTCCTCCTCAAAGCCACAACCATAGCTTCAAGAGGATCATTTTTCTTAGTCAACTTCTCGGTCTAATCATCCATAGTGGCATTAAGGGTTTCTCTCATCGAATCTCACTTAGAACTAAGAGCATTCACTGTTGGAAAAAATATGGTTCGAAAATGGTTTTTTTGCAAAGTAGAAAAATAAAATTTTGAAAATCGAGTTGCTTTGGGATATTTATAGCAATAAACTTTTTTTGAAAGGTATATGTGCTTTGAGCAAGATAGATCCTTGACGTTTCCAACTTTCAACCGAATGACTTTCTCCGCTATTCTCGTACCACAAATCGCTTCGACTGTGGGTTTGAACAATTACAAATCAAACACAAATTCAAAAATAATTTTCTTACTTTTAGTAGGAATGTAAATCTTTCTCTTATAAAAATTGATAGAATTGTTATTCCCGAAAAATAGAATTTATACTTAGAAATAATTCTGACAATTTTCGAGTAGAACAACAATATCTCAAAGTTGTAAATAACTTATTGTGTTTTTAGTCCTACCAGTACTATCTATTTATAGGGAGAGATAGAGGAACCCTAGTTGAATTAATAGAATACAAATAATACTTATTTAATAGAAAAAACAATCCCCTAGTTAAATTAGGAGAGAGATGTGACTAACCCTAGTTAATTAAACTAGGATTAGTTGCCCCTCATGCTTATTATGAGGGGTTTTGGGCCTCTCATATATCAGATTCAATTATATTTGCTTCTTAGACTTTTAACCCAACACTTTATAATTTAATCTAACACAATACATGTTTTTTCTACTTCCCAAAATAAATATTATTTATTAAATTAATTAATTTTTTAATTAAATAATATTCTCAACTCAATTCTAATTCCATTAAAGTCATGGTAATTTTACCGTAAAAGAATACATGTGAAAATATATTTAATTTCTACATTCAACGGATTCCCAATGATCAATAAATTTAATTCCATTTTCAAACTTCAATTATTTATTTAAATAATAATTCAAAAACCTTAAATTAATTCTTAGGTCATTTCCATACTTAGTGAGTATCGCATTCATTATTTATGTAACTCATTTCTCTAACTTTATCATGTGTATTCATTTTTATTCATTTGATTCTACGTGCAATTCATTTCCGGTTTCAACGAGCTATGGAGGGATCGATTGGACATATGTGACTAGGGTTCAAATGATTTATAGTTAAGTTCTAGCTTTCCGCCTGTTAATTATAAACTCATTTCATCACAAAGTCATTCCACTATGGTATCGTGACTGAGCTCTCCCCAATTACATGTCATTACGAAAGCTACTCGATCAATACTCGTCCAATGGCCTTGTCATAAGTGTATTACCCTTATAGGATATCATTAATCTCTTTGGGATAAATCCCTCCCCTAATATGATCCTATCTTATCTCATGGTAACCACTACATATTCCTTAATAAAAAGTCAATTGCTATCAAATAGTAATCAAGTCATTCATCACAAAGACGAACAACTCGTGGCCACGTTTACTTTTCATCAACCATGTAATTCCAGTGAAAGGATACCATTTACCCATGTCTTGGGCTATGAATTCCACTGTTGTAAATGATGCTACATACTACAAAAGTCGTGCACCCAACGCACTAGCTTACGGTTCCTTATCTATTCGTACTCAAGCTTTTACTTACGTCAAAGTGTACGAGTCATGCATATATAGTTCGTCATCCCCTCAGGATTTGAGTATGTCACACTATGAACGTTATAAGTGAATAAATCCATAAATGAATTCATGATATATTCTTCTTAGGTCTTTTCTAATGTACTTTCAATCTTGTCAGTCATATCTATGTCTATATCTTTAGGAGTTATTCACTCTAATGCTTAAGACAAAACATCTCCCCAATTAGACTTGATGATGGCATATTAGTCTTTCAATCGATTTGCTCATTTCTCATTAAACTAAGGACATGTTTAGGTTCATCTACTACTATAAGTTGTCTTTTCATATTATGATTCAACCATGTAATATCACTTAGTATTAGTTAAACATTAGACAATCAGTGAACTAATATTTGATTCCATTTTGCTTTGAATGCAAAAACTATTGATGACAATATACAAAGGGTATTAATGTAGTTCATGAATAATTTTATTAAATCAATCTGTTAAAAAATTACAAGTATACAAACGAATATACTACACTTAGGGCACTAGATCCAACATCTGCCACGTAGTCCCTAAGTTGCTCTCTCATCAAGTCTAACTCAATGGTGCATATCCCTCGAGTGTTTCCTTCACACCATCCATGGATTCCTTGAGATTAGTGACCCGACCTTCCAAACCCGACAACATATCCCTCGATCTGCTATTTTTCCTAATCTTCCCACAAATCTCCATTAGGAGATTCTATTTTTCTCATTCTTTCTCCATCTCAATCGACACCTTCGAACACTAACTTTGATACCAACTATCATAGGGCTAGAACTTTAGTTTTGCAATCCGTGTGGCTTTAGGTGATTTTTTTGTTTCAAATCCACCTAACTCTCGCTAAATGAGAATTCTTGATAAAAATTCTTTAAGACACCAAAAATATAGTATTCAATTACTATAAATGATGATACAATGAGATTATAAATGGGGGAGAATGCCTCTATTTATAGTTGAGCTGTCCTAGATCCAACAGTACAGTTTGCTTTACATTAATGGTTGAAATTAAAGTCTATCTACAATTGAGATTCTTAAGGGATCTACACAATCTTCTAAGATTATAAAATTAAATCTTATAAAATTACAAAATGGAATTTTATAAAATTACAAATCTTCTAACATTAATTTCCATATTTACCATGACAACACTATTTTTCCTTTTAAATGCTTCACTTTCTTCTTATATGTCATAAATCAAACCAATTTAAGTATGTCAAATAAACCTCATTTAATCAATTGATTTTTAAAAATTATCTTTATGTATTAACCACCAAAAACATTGTGATCTAATGCAATCAATGTTCATAATCTTCCTGAATCTCAATGTAGCTTTAATAAATACTCTTTGAATTAAGTATAGAGAAAGCAAGAAACCATGGACTCTAAGGGTGGGTTTAGATGGGCGATTGGGTGCGGTGCGTTTAACTTACTTTTTGTCTCACGCTACAATATCTAATCTCACCGCCACTGCTATCTTTACACTAAACATAAATAAATGCACTGTCTATCCAAACTCACCTTAAGAAAATTGAGCGTCCACTAGCTCAAGAAAAATGAGCCATCAAAAAGCTCAAGCGCGAGCCGTAGGAGTCCACTCTTGTAGGGCGCGAACCCCAAAATTCAAGCTCTAAAAATCTCAATGCGTTTTCGCATCTATATATAATTTCATTTCAGTTGCCTTAGCTTTCTTTTTAACGTTTTCTCCCCATTTTCGTTAAACAACCAAGAAGCAAAAAAAGAGGAAGGGAAAAAATGCCTTGGTCTCTCACTGTCCCCTCCTCTCCAATTTTCTACAAACCGGATGGCTCATCTTTCCCTTCATCTCCTCACATCAGCGGTTCTCATTCGCCCAAGTCTCCGTCATCCCTTCCGTTATCCTCTCCGAGTTCACCTCCTCCACTTTCATCCACCTCCGTTATGACACCGCAGTCTCCATCATCATCATCATCGTTGAAATCTCCGTGGTCCCTTTGCATCCGGAAGCCGCCACAGTTTTCTTTGGGAACCGATGCCGCGGCGCCGCCTTCGGTGCCCAAGAGGAAGAAGCCACCTAAGATAGAGAAACCGACTCCGGTGGCGGTTAAGCTGGGGTTTGCGGCGGTGACGCCCAGAGGAGAGGAGGAGGTTCAGGTTGATGGCGAAGGATATTCTGTTTATTGTAAGAGAGGGAGAAGAGGTAAAATCGAAGACCGTTACTCTGTCTCTATTGATCTTAAAGGAGATTCTAAACAGGTATTATTTCCTTATATTTTCTGCTTTTAATCGATTCTTCTGCTTTAATTCTTATTCCTTAAATGAATAGAAAATTTTAAATATATATTCCTTTAAAAAAATTAATGTAAGGCTAATGCTCCAAGTCCCACATCAAGAATTTCTTAGGATTCGTGATTATACGTATCCTTAAATTCATATTTACGAGATGCATTTGTAAACAAAATCGTGACACCCTTTGGGTCAAAGCGGAAAATACGGTGGTGCGGGTCTTGATGATTTTAAAAAAAAAATTGAAGGCTTTGATGTTTTGCAGGCTTTCTTTGGTGTTTTTGATGGGCATGGGGGTTCTAAGGCAGCTGAAGGTCGCAATGGCGGAGGTATCGAAAAGATGTGGAGATGCAATTGAAGAAGCCATTAAAGAGGCATACTTAACCACGGACATGGATTTTCTCAAGGAAGATGTGGGTGGTAGTACCTGTTGTGTTACTGCAATGATTCACAAAGGTGATCTTGTTGTATCAAATCCCGGTGATTGCCGTGCTGTTTTGAGCCGAAACGGTGTCGCAGAGGCCTTGACTTCTGATCACCATGTTTCAAGGCAAGATGAGAGAGCTAGAATTGAAGCTTTGGTAATCGATTATTTCTCTTGGTGTGCATTATTTTTTGTTGCAATCCAATATAATGAAGAGTTTAAAGACAAAATTGATAATATTGAGATTAAAATTTGTGTTTTGACGTTTAATTTGTAGGGTGGTTATGTTGATTTTTGCCATGGTGTTTGGAGAATTCAAGATTCTCTTGCTGTTTCTAGAGCAATCGGAAATAAACATCTTAAACAATGGGTAATTGCAGAACCGGAGACGAAATCGTTAAAGATTCAGCCGGAGTGTGAGTTTTAGATCCTGGCCTCAGATGATCTTTGGAACAAGGTTTATATTTTTTACCCAAGTTGTTGATATAGTTGCTTTTGAACTTCCTTCGATCATCCGTTTCGAGTTATTATGATGGCAAATTGAACTTCTTTTTTTCCCTGATCCTTAGGTTACTAATCAAGAGGCTGTCAATTTAGTTCGGCTTTTCTGCGTAGATATTGATAAGCCTGAGCCGTTTTCTGCTTGCAAAAAACTTGCTGAGCTATCGTCATGGAGAGGCTCATTTGGTGACATCAGTGTGATGATAATTCAACTAGAACGATTAGTTTCTAGACCTGTTTAGGATGATAATTGTTTAGGCGCGATCCGAGAAAACTTTTGCTCCACCTGCAAGTCTTTGAATCTGAATTTTAAAACTTGCAGCTGTTGAGCTTGAAGATCACTTGGGCCACGGGGACTTGCAAAATTTGCTGCATCCATTATCCTTCAGAAAATGGCCATTGGATATGGTAATGAGCCGCAGCCTGTAGCTGCAATGTTGGCGGGGTTAATAGTTTTGACATTTTCATCAAACTGATCATTTCCCCGTGCCAATATGTTTGCTCATGATCTCGAGCTGCTTGTATTTGAGGTCCAATGGATTCCCACCACCGTGAAATCGGGACGACTTTTTGTGGTTTTGCCTTACCAGATGAATGAAATTGGGGCGGCAGTCTGCAATTTTGCCTTTTATCAGAAGAATGACTGATTAAGGATCCTCGAGTAGTTTAACTGATTAAGGATCCTTGAGTAGTTTAACTGATTAAGGATCATTTTCACCCTCTGATCTGATGACAGCTATTGAAGACAAAAGTGGAGCACTTGTGGTCAACCCTACAAGTTGACATTAACCTGCTTTTGTTGTACGCCATTTTTGGGTGGGTCAAGTTTAGCAGCTGGCTTGGCTCTTTTCCATTAATATGGATGTAGGGTGGCTCAAATGATGGTTATTTTTTAATAATGATGTTATTTAAAAGTATTCATGTTGTCTCACCTTTTTTGGTTCTCTTCTTGTCATCATGGGTTGAATGTTTCAACAACCAAAACATACCAGCATTTCAAAATTCATAAAAATCTTAAATGTGATCATAATATATAGAAATACATGAGTAAGATATGGTTCTTTTAATTTTCGCTTATATCTCTCTTTTTCCCTCTGGTGAAATATCAATGTTTTAAGATTTTTAATTAAATTTGTGATAAAAACTTTAAGATATAGGATATTGACTCATTGGTTAAAATTATGTTATTTATTTTAGTTGTAAATATAATAAGGAACTACTTGTTAGTGGTTATACCTCTTCCAATATCAAATGCGGTTCTCATCACTCCTATCTTCAATTTTTCTTTAAATATTTATATTTGAATCCAAATACTGGTTGCATGTCATACCTTTAACTTGTTTATTAAGAGTCACATTTAAATATTTGGGTTTGATGTAAGTCGTAATGTTTTTAATTCAAATTGATAGCTGAACTGATCAAATTATTAATTTGTCGGTTTGATTTGTCTAATCAATTTAATTAAAAATATTAAAATTTTAAAAAATTCTGATTCAATTGGTTTTTTAACCAATTCAACTAGTTTAAATTGATTTATTCTTAGAACCAATACTTCAATTGATTCTGAATTTAATTACCGTTCAATTGAATAAATTATAAAATTGAGTTTTGATTCTCCTAAGTTTTGGTCAAACATCACTCGTACTGAAGCAGAAAGTATAATTTCCTATTACCTTTTTTTTCTTTTCTTTTTATTTATCTACACTTTTGGGATTATTTAGTAACTAAAGCTGGGGCTGCTTTACAATTATATAATTTGATAAATCTAAAGTCAACCCAATAATGTTTTAAAGAGAACTCAATTAGAAAAAGGGTTCCACGTAAAATAAAACTTAGAGCACGTTTGGTTCGCTGTAATGGAATAGAGGTGTAATAGAATAGAGGCGTAATAGGTAATCTTTTTGTTTGGTTGAATGGAATGGAATAGAACTGTAATAGTATTCTTGTGTTTGGTTGAATGGAATGAAGTTGTAATAGCATAAGGGAAAAAATTAAAATGACTAGAATACCCTTAACAAAAATTTTTTTTATGTAAATGATTATTGTTATTGTTATTTAATTTTTTTTGGTAAATGATTAATAATTTAATCATATTAAATATTAAATATTAAATATTAAATATTCTTACATGAATTTACTAAAATCATAATATATAATACTATAAAATATAATTTAAAATAATTATTATTAAATATATTTTAATTAAAATATATAATTTAATAAAATTCTTAATAATAAATATTCTTGTGTGAATTTACTAAAATCATAATATATAATACTATAAAATATAATTTAAAATAATTATTATTAAATATATTTTAATTAAAATATATAATTTAATAAAATTCTTAATAATAATTTTTCTTATATGAATTTACTAAAATCATGATATATAATACTATAAAATATAATTTAAAATAATTATTATTAAATATATTTTAATTAAAATATATAATTTAATAAAATTCTTAATATTAAATATTCTTATGTGAATTTACTAAAATCATAATATACAATACTATAAAATATAATTTAAAATAATTATTATTAAATATATAATTTAATAAAATTCTTAATAATAAATATTCTTATGTGAATTTACTAAAATCATAATATATAATACTATAAAATATAATTTAAAATAATTATTATTAAATATATTTTAATTAAAATATATAATTTAATAAAATTCTTAATAATAATTTTTCTTATATGAATTTACTAAAATCATAATATATAATACTATAAAATATAATTTAAAATAATTCTTATTAAATATATTTTAATTAAAATATATAATTTAATAAAATTCTTAATATTAAATATTCTTATATGAATTTACTAAAATCATAATATATAATACTATAAAATATAATTTAAAATAATTATTATTAAATATATTTTATAATCTACTTTATTATTTTTAAACTGCAATACATATTTAATGTGCTAAAATATCATTAGTGAAACAAATAATTTAATTATTCTACAATAAAAAATTATTAGCAGTAATAAATAACTTGAGAATTATATTTTGCATAAACATAATTTTCATATAACAAAAGGTTAGATGAAAATGAAATTCTACATCATAATCCATATGTTATATAGTTTTACAAGATCAAAAAGTTTGAACATTATAGTGACATACCATCCCAAATATTACAAACAGAAAAAGTTACGAAAATATCATCAACAGAACCATGATTTTTAATGGTCAGCAATAAATCTTCTAACCCATTCCAACCGCACATCAGAAGGTAAACTAAAGAAAACGAGCATTTGAGTTGGATGATCTGGAATTTTACTCAAAGCTCGATACTGCTCATCCACAGTTAAGCCTTCTATTTCACATAAGGTTGAATATAAATTTGTAGCTTTTTCTTAGATGATCTGGAATTCTTCTGACTTCTGTTGAACTACCACATCGGCGACAATACTCCTACTAATTTGTTCGCCAATGGCCCGCATGTTTTCCGCCAATAAAGTGGCAGCATCATGAAATGAAGAAGAAATATTATCACTTGCATCAGAATTCTTCTTTTTCTTCTTTGAAGATGAGGAACCCCCTTGGTTTCTATCTAGTTGTGGCTCTGTAGCAGAAACATCCATGTCATCCAAAGAGACATTAGCTTCGCAGTCATAGAATTCGTTTCTTTCTTCATTAATATATGTAGTAGATACATCCTGAACATTTATTTTTTCAATAACATCAGCGGTTGTTTGAGCATCTTTACCAGTCGCTCGATCTCGTGCGTAGATGGCAGTAAGTTGGTCGTAGTAAGGGAAACTACGATGTCTAAATTGACCGGCTTCTTTATGACTCTATAAAAATGAGGAAATCATATTAGTTATAAGTTGAGAATAAATAAGATAATAAAGACTTGAAATAATTCTTACATTTAAATAAGAGTTCCAAACCGCATCTTCAGCAACAACGAGCTGCCTATGCTCGTCCCAACCAAAACCGCTATTGTTTTGGCCATTAAGCATGTCATACACGATTGACCAATCCCTTTTTAGTAACCTAATCCTCGATTCTATATTAGGTTTAGCCTTCAACATTGCATTGGGTAAAGCCTTTTCTAACATTTTTTCCTACTCGTTTAAATAACCGGCTTTGAACCCTGTATCAGCATTAAAGGTTCCAACATTGTGCAAGTCCACCATGCAGGAAACCAATGCTACATCTTCTTCTGGAACCCATTTCCTTTTGGTTCCTCGAGAAGCTTGGGAAGAAACATTTGATTCTGAAACACCTGACATAATTATCTTAAGAAAAAAAACAAATTAAAATTAAGTTTAATATCATGAATCAAAAGGTGAACACTTTATAAAATTAAAATTAAGTTCAATATCATGAATCAAAAGCTCAACACTGTATAAAATTATAACTTATGATGAATGAAAAGAAATTAAATTATAATTCAACAAGTTTAGTACAATACAAAAAACAATTCAAACACCACTAAAGTTTCACAAACTAGATACATAAAATAACAAAAACAAATTAACTCAAACTCATTTTGTCCCTAAACCTAACTAATTTCTAGATGCTTGCCATTCATCGAACATTTGGTTGGCTAGTTCCATCCTCCAAGTAGCCCATGCATCCGATGGATGAATATTTACGGTATTCGGTTCATCGTCATCTACCACATTACTAGGTAATCCTTCTCCCACCTCCGCTTCAATAGGATCAATACTCATATGGGTTCGAATAAAACTATGGAGCAAACAACATGCAATAATGACTCTATTGTGCACCCTTACAGGATAGAATGATGGACTCCTAAGTATTCCCCATCTAAGTTTTAATAACCCAAAGCATCTTTCAATAACATTACGTGCTGAGGCATGTTTCATATTAAAAAATTCTTGCGAACTACTTGGCTGATAACCCTGACGCCACTCATTCAAATGATATCGTTGTCCTCTAAAAGGTTCAAGAAATCCCTCGCAATTTGTGTATCCAACATCAACTAGATAACAACAACCTATAAAAAAAACTTTCTTTAAAATGATTAATTCCCGAAAAAAAATTTGATCTTAATGAATAATTCAAAGTCCTCTAACTATCCACTTTACCATGAGGAACTTTTAGTCCATGTCTTCTACTAATGGCATCTCGAAGAACCCGTCCATCAGCAACAAAACCTTCCCAACCAGGAAGAACATAAACAAATTGCATATCAGGTGTACAAACACCTAGCATATTTGTTGCTATGTCACATCTTCACGTTCGATATCTAGGTTTATCAACTGTTGGAACCCTAATCTTGATGTGGGTTCCATCAAGAGCACCTAAGCAATTCTATATCACATGATATAAAACCTTAAGTTAGAATACTAAATTTAAATCTAAATCAACTAAATTATGTACAAGCTATATATAAAACTCAGTCCAATACCTTAAACCATTTCCACCTTGTGTCAGAAGAATTAGCTGTAATTGGCTCTGCCTTTTTAAATAACACATCTTGTAAGCGTATGACAACATTTAAAACACTATGAAATGATTTGCTAACAGTTTCCCCGGACCTATTAAAGTGATGCTTGATAACTCGATTTTTTAGGTGATAGGAAATGATATGTAAAAACATTGCCACTTGCTCATCAACAAGCATGTTTCTTGACGACTTCAATCCCCTTAACGTTTGTAACATCTCACATAGTTTAAAAAAGGCAGTTCTATTCATCCTAACTTGTTCAATACAGGTCTCGTCACTAGCATATACAAGCCTTTTCACATAATCCCGTTTTTCATAAAAATCTAAAATATAGGACCTAATCCTTTGTCTATAAGTATGTAGGCTAAGGCTGGCACCCAATGTAAGTAAGAACCAAATCGCAATTCTACAGATTTGCAACCATATTGTCAATGCAATACCAATTCTTTTACGCCTCACACTTTGTGCAATTAAAGACAGACGAGCAATTACTGCAAGATATTAAAATTAGAACACACTATCAAAGAATTGAAGTTGCAATAACACACTAGCAAATAAAAATAAACAATACAAATTTAGGGTCTGTTTGTTTGGCAGTAAAATGTTTTCCGTAAAACGATTTCTGGAAAATGTTTTACTTTTCTGTAAAATGATTTACTGGAAAATATTTTCTGGTGTTTGGTAAATCTGTGTAAAATATTTTCTCTTGTTTGGCGATTTCACGAAAATATTTTCCGGAAAAGTTGTTTTACATATATTAATATATATTAATAAATTGTTTTACATATATAAATTTTTGAAAGTACCACTTAAAATGAAAGCATGAAAATGAGTTTTCTTGTAGGAAATTGTGAAAGAATTGTAACTAATGTGTTGAATCATGAGTTTGATTGGTGCAAGATTTTGTTATATATTATTAGGTTATCTTTCCCATATAATTAATTAATTAATTAATCTCTCATTATATATTTAATCAAGAATTTGAATGGGAAATTTGAATGGAATTCATTTAAAATCAATATATTATTAGGTGCAAATTTGAGGATTTGGGTGAAAGACGCATAAAATTTGTTGATGGAGTAACTCAAACAAATAGAATTTCAAGATATGCTAATGGTCTCCTACATGCTCTTAAACATGTTCACATGTTACCAACTCATTTCACAAACAATTGGCATATGAAAACGAGTCCAAAATCTCAAGCATAAAGTCTCTTATAGATTAGCATAAATTTTATCTGCAAAAAAATGATGAACAGGACATTAGCTAAAAACTTATACATGCACATCAATAAAATCCTAATTGCCTTTAAACCTAGTGCTTGCCCATTGCAACTCCCGAGCCTAATCCATAATCGAAGGCAAGGGATCAATGCCACCGTTTCACCCCAATCTTCAACACCATAAAACCAATGACTTTCCCTTTATTACCTCCATTAAAGCTCTCAAACTCATTACTAGAAGAACTCAACTTCCATAAACATTCAAATCACCAAAAGACAACACATCATTCCCCATGTTAAACTGCAAAGGAGAATCACCTCAATACTTCCTTTTAATCCATTAACTCAATGCTAAAACTAAACCATGGAATCAATTATAATGCAAAGGACTAAAAGCATTAACAATTTATTCCAGTAAATAAGACCCATGGCATTCAGAATATCATAAACTACAAAAACATCTACATACCCTGAGTTTCTTATGCGTTACAACTAGAAGAGGAGGAATAAGTGAATACAGATCACACAATGGTCTTGTAAGTGCTGAAAAAGTTGGGTGCTCAATAGCCCTGCAAAAAAGTATGATATCCTTGAAATAACTAAACAAATAATATTGCTTAACATCCATTCTCAAACATTAAGCACCTCAGGATAAACTGCATTTGAAATTCAATTAGCATAACTCAAACATCCATATCATTCATTAGCAGGAGCCTAGGAGGAATTGCAATGGAATACACTATTTGCTAGTATGCTTAACATAAAAGAATCTACTGTCTCCATGAAAAAAAAGGATTATTTAGTGCACCACTGGTGAAGCTAAAATCTCCACATGGGACGCTACTAATCTGCTACATGCTTATTAAGTACACGATTACTATCCTATATGCAAGCCAAACAACCGAGACAACCACAAAAGACTCAAAGACAAGCAGGCGAAAGAAGGTGAAAGACATGGGTGGTGAAGGAAGCTCCAGCGGTCCAGAACCACCCGAGTCGGATATTCATCGGCGGGGTCCCTAATCGATTGTGATTCGAGTTTGTAGAAGGGAGGTAATTGAAATGGAGAAATTCTGATTTTCTTTTTCTCTGTATGTAAACATATTGGTTGCTTGACCATCTTTTGCTTTAGTGGAAATCAAGAAGAGTGTCGTGAAACTAGTAGGCAAGAAGGAAACAACGAAGCAAGATGGTATAAGGAAGCGTTAAAGGTAAAAGCTATTATAATTGAGAGAAGAGCTAAAACATGCCTTTGTTTATCAAGTGTATTCACAACTTCTCATGAAAGAAAAATACCAAAATTCTTATTTTTCTCTCCATTTCTCTTCTTATCTGGTCTCTAAAATTGGAATCAAAGCTATAACAATTCCACTCAAAAAAAGGGCAAACACTAGAAACACAAAATCCAAATCCTAGTAATATAAACTGTCACCAAGAATTTACTGGTATTTCATCGGTGCCTTTTTCATGCATTTTTAAATGAACCCATAGCATCCCTTCAGAAAAAAGATTCACTCTCTCAAGGCAGTGGATCAAAAACTCAGAAATCAAAAGGAAGAAACAAAAGAAGCCGGTTGCAGAAATACCGATATCATTGTAATTCAGCAAAAATAAGCAAGATTTATAATCATGTACTTAATAAATGAATCGGGTCAATCGCATCTACTAACTGAAGCTTTAAAGGTAGAAATGTTGAGATTTTTATAGTGAAAATAGCAAGAAAATTAAAAGGGAAAGCTTCCCTTTAGTGAAGAAGTGGGGGTCGAGTGGTGTAGGGAAGAAGAGGATGAGTTTTCATCCTTTTTCCAATTTCTGGAAAATCCAGCAAAAACCACCAATTTCATAAAAACTTGAAGCTTTTGGGTGACTCACCGACAGATCTATGAAGCAGAGAGATGGAGAAGGAAGATGGAGTTGAGAGACAGAGATGGCGAGGCAGAGATGAGGAGGAAAGGCGGAAGCTTTGAGGAATGAAAAATGTCTGCTGCTTAGAAGAGAATGGAAAATGTCTGCTTAGAGAAGAATGGAAAATGTCTTACCAATTTTGAAGCCGTAAGACATTTTCCGGAGGAATGGGTTTGATTTTACCGTGTTTTGGAAAATGTTTTACTAAAGGATTACATTTTCCCCCAAACAAACACTGGAAATGGTGTAAAATGTTTTCCGGAAACCATTTTACAGCAAACAAACGCACCCTTAGAATCTTTACGAAGCAAAAAATAGAACTTAAAATTATCTTTGCAACTTTAATTTCATTTCTTTATCAATCACCCAAAAAATAAAGAAAGAAAATATATTTAAATACATTTTGCATAAATTTGTGAGGTGAACACAATACAAATAGTCTATAGCAATTTGTATAAATTCTTCGTCTTTCAAAATTAAAATTTGTAGGTATATGTATAATTGAGCTAAAATTAATTGTTGGTATATGCATAATTGAGCTAAAATTAAAATTCCATTTTAATAAATTGAATTAAAATAAATTTATATTTATACAATTGCAACAAAAAAAAACAAACTATGTCATAATCACATTCTACATCAAATTAAAATTTAATGTAATTTTAGATTTATTTCAAATTTTGTTGTTTCCATATTTATTATTAATATTCATTGCAATTAATTAAAATTTGTAGGTATATGTATAATTCGAACAAATTAATTGTTGGTATATGTAAAATTTGTAGGTATATGTAAAAATAAATTTATATTTATACAATTGCAGAAAAAATATAATTTTGAAATCACATTTTACATCAAATTAAAATTTAATGTAATTTTAGATTTATTTCAAATTTTGTTGTTTCCATATTTATTATTAATATTCATTAAAGTTAATTAAAACAATATTTTGTTAATTAAAATGAAGACTTTGTAATTATTAAACAGTATTTAATAATTAAATATATAATTTAATTATTTTAATTAAATATATAATTTAATTAGTTTTATGAATTTAAATATTTTATTTTAACCAATGCTGCATTATTTAAAAATTGGATAATTAAAAATAAAAATATCCAAACTGTACTTGAATTACAAAAATAAACAAATGCATTATTTAGTAAATTGAAAAACAAATGCATAAAACCGATCCATAATAATTAAATTAAATCTTGAATAATAATTGAAAAATAATAGTTAAAATAATAAATAATAAAAATATACTGTTTTGCACTAACCATTACAATAGTCACTCAAAACTGATTTGCTAACTATTACAACCACCTAAACAAATAATCGAACAAGAAATGAAACAAACAAGCTACTCAAAACAGTTGTTGCGCATTTTCTCAGTAGAAATCAGCTCTTAAAATTGATCAATCCCAATCAATCATATGCTAACAGTTTCACTTTCATGCTTATCAAACAGTTTACTAATGTAGATGTATAGCAATATCACATAATCTCGATTAAAACAGTATCCTAACTTGTTAAATATAATTCAATTATCCTTAAAAAACAGCACACTATCAAAAAAACAGTATGACTTTCATGCTTATTAAACTAGCTCAAGGAACTCATTTAAAAGAAAATAGTATAAAAGAAATGTTAACAAATTTCACGATGGCATAAAAGAAAATAGTATAAAATAGTATAAAAGAAAATAGTATAAAAGAAATGTTAATAATAGTAAAAGAAATGTCATACACGATAGCATTCCACTATGTCTGTAAACCGATACCATTTAAAAAATTAGATCAAAGAGAGTAACAAGCAATAGGATAAAAAACGGAAAATCAAATATAGCAGAGTGAGTGCAGAGGCAGAGAGTAGATAATATTCGGAAACATCAACTCATCTATATATTGAAATCACAAGCCATTCGGAACCATCTACGAAACTGACACATGAACCTCTACGAAACTCCTTACACAGGTAGAAGCAAAGGTAGCCTTACAACAGTTTTTTTCTTAAAATAAGGTAACTTAAAATTTTTATTCCACCAGGGACATACATTGATCTTTCTTATTCCTTAAATGGTATACTATAAGCCATATTAGCTCAATGTCATATATGGCAAAAAGTACTTCAACTATGCCAACTACAAAGGAAATTGACTACCATTTTGCGTTTAGCAAGGAATGCATAGATAAATCGGATGGAAAGGAGCCAAATTACAGGCAATTCAACCAAGATGCAAGTAGTGAGATTCTGTGAAGAACAGCCTCTTTAATCCTTAGAGACTGTATAATTCCATGTTTGACTAAATGTTGATTACTTTTGGACACTAGAACTTGTAGCAGTTTATCTACTAACCAGTACATCAAAAGTAAATCGGGGGCAATCAAACAAACAAAACGGTGGAACAAAATACATATAAAAAACAAGGCAAACCCAGAAAACGAGATAAGAGCACAATCACAATGCAAAAATATTTCAAGTTTTTTTTTTCTTCAATTCTCTGTAATAAACAAGAAAAAAAGAAGAAGAAGGGAAGCATAATTCGGAAAAAGGGGGAATGGAAGGGAAAGAGGGGCTACCATTATGGGAGTAGGTGAAAACAGCTCTGTAAGTGTAAATATGATCTCCTGGTTTGATCTCACTCCTCTCTACTCTGTTAGTAAGTGTAAATATGATCTCCTTTCATGGCTTTTTAAATATATTGGTATGCAGTTAAATAACTGAAAACTAATCACAATCAGAAAATGCATTCCACTTATACTTCAGAATCACGTTCTAAATTTCACTTTATCGCCTAAATTCAGGGCATTTCAAATGCTTCAATAGATGTATTTAGGATAGTTGCAACAAAGTTACCACAAAATAACCACTGATTATGCCATTTCAAATGCTTCAATGCTTCAAATGCTTCAACTGTAATCAGCATAGTTGCAACAAAGTTAACACAAAATAACCTGAGCATCCTTAATCACGCTAAATTAGAAACAGAACCACTGATTATGCCATTACGTAACAACAATCAGGAGCAAAACAT
Source organism: Gossypium raimondii (assembly GCF_025698545.1). Classification (NCBI taxonomy): domain Eukaryota; kingdom Viridiplantae; phylum Streptophyta; class Magnoliopsida; order Malvales; family Malvaceae; genus Gossypium; species Gossypium raimondii. Next base: position 38,043,194 of record NC_068568.1, on the reverse strand, counting down.
AACAAGCAACCCATAAAACTTTAGTTTATCACAGACAAGCAATCCATAAAATGGATTTCATCACAGCTTAAGAGATGTAAGCAGAACATAACACGCAACCCATAAAACTATTTAGCTTAAGGATTGAACAATTTTTTCAATCAAACATGCAATACAAACAGCCAAAGAAAAGCCCAAAGTATAGGAGAACAGAAACAAATATTACCGATTTGAGCCAAAGGAAAACTAACCTGTAAAATAAATCGGGAAGAGTGCGAGCTGCTAAAATACCTCTGGAAAGAAAAGGGAAATCAATTTTAAGGGAACAGTGAAAATACCTCTGGAAATCAGTTTTCCGTTCTTGATAAAATGGAGAAAATAAAAGAAACGATGAACAAGAACCGATGGCAGAACCATGCATAGGAGGAATACGCATGCATTCCCCTCAACCAAACGCCCTCTTAGTATTAATTTGAATAAAAAATAATTATACAGCAAAATCATAAAAAGTTTAACATAAAAATTAAAAATTATTTCTATTGAAATGATAAGGTTGAAGGTGTGAATATTATGATGGTTTCCAACTTTTCTAAATTTCATATATATTGTGAGGCATGAAAATTTGAGTTCAACATCAAGTAATCTCATCTTCCAATTTATAAAAAAATGATTTATGTTAATTTTAAAACTGAATTCTAACCCAATTAATAAGCAACACTAATATTTTTTTTGAAATAAATCAGACTGGACCTTTTATTAATGAAACCAAAATCAAAGAAAACAATAAAACAAAACCAATTCTTAAAGCAAAGGCCGAAAAACAGGACCAACAAGCAAAAGTAAAAAACTAATAGACCATTCTAGAAATGTTACCAGTCATGATTCTTGAAGCTGGCAACCATCTGCATTTTCGTAAAAATAAAACATTCATTTACTTGACGGTTCCAGTACCCCGAGGCGACTACTCGATGCTTCCAAAGACAAAATCCCAATTCGCAGCATCCTCTCCATCGGTTTTGCTCCTCCCCATCCCTCAGTCAGGCTCCCTCTCTCTTTGTCTGCTAGGGCATAGAGAATCCACTGCATAAAGAGGTATCAGTCTTTCCAAGTACATTTCTTCTCCGCGCTTTAAGCACTCTGTTGCGATGAAATGTGTCATCTGATTCGATGATCTCTGAGTATACTTGAACCGAATGGTTTGAAAATTTGTTGCTAATTGCTTGATATCTCTGATGTAAGCCCCGATTTCTGATTTATCCTCATTGTTAGACTGACATTTCTTGATAATTACTAACGCATCTCCTTCTATTTCAACCTTCCTCGCTCCCATTTGGATCCTCAATCTCACTGCCTGAGTGCATGCACAAGCCTCAGCAGCAAAATGGGATGCAGTCGCCTCTTCTAAAGTTGCTTGCGAGGCCAGAACCTCGCCTCTGTCATTACGAGCAACCATTCTCGATGTTGATCGGAACATTTCATGATTATAGGCCGTGTCGAAGTTAATGCGAAAAAATCCAGACTCCGGAGGTCTCCAAGTCACACATAGAATCTATTTTGTAAGTTTTCTCACCCCCAACTCTTCAAAATCCCTGATACATTTAACAGTCAGCTCGGCTATTCCTCTGCCTGAAATGCTTCTCCGTTCGTTGATTTTCATATTTCTTTCAGTCCAGATAATCCATGTCGCACAACAAAATAGGTGGCACTGGTAGCTCGAGGCTTTACGAAACACCCAAGTAACCAATCCCAAATTTCCAGATTTACTTCCGAGGTAACCTACTCAAGATTTAAGTGTTACCATGCTTCAATTGAAACAGGGCACTCTCTAAACACGTGGCCTGTAGTCTCCACCCCTCTTTCGCACCGTCGATAGATTGTATTGACCCGAAGCCTTCTGTGTTGTAGGTTAGATAGGGTTGGTAGAAAATTCCAGGAAATTTTCCATAATGTAATTTTTGTTTGGCAGTCTCCACCCCTTTTACCGTGACTTTTTTGCCACCAAAATTTAGCAATAATGTTTTCCAAATCTCTACAAAGCAATTTCGACAACAAAAAACACATCATAGAATAAGTCGGAATGGCTTGTAAAATAGCTTTGATAAACACCTCCTTCCCTCTTGAGACACAAAGTGAGTGCTCTAATTATCAATCTTCTACTTGACCCTATCTTTTAAAATCTGAAAAGCTAGTCACTTTTATCGTCCCGCTACATTTGGAAGTCTCAAATACCTTTCTTGGTCATTTGAAACCCTTACACATAAGGTTCTCGAAATCGATAGCTTCTCACTGTCGCTAATGTTCGTGCTAAAGAAAACCGTGGACATATCATAATTGATACATTGACCTGGCATCTTTCATATTCCTTAAGGACCTCCTTTAAAACCCAACCTCCTTTCTCATTTGCTTCACCAAACAAGACACAATCGTCAGTAAAAAGCAAATGAGAGATTTGTGGTCCCTTTCGACTTACCTTGGTTTTTTTTAACCGACCTTCACTCAAAGCCAATTTCATTAAGACAGGGAGTCCTTCACTACAAATCAAGAAAAGAAAGGGGCTCAAAGGGTCCCCTTGTCGTATCCCTCTGCTTAATTTAAAAGCCTTACCTACCTGCTCATTAATGATCATCGAATACTAAACTGAGGATATACATCGCATAATCAGATCTATTCATGGCAAAAGAAAACCCCATCCTCTCCATCATAACTCAAAGAATGCCCTACTCCACTTTATCATATGTTTGGATCATATCTAGCTTTAGTTCCATAAATCCCTTTTTACCAACTCATTTTTGTTTAAAAGAATGTAAAACCTCATATGCTGGGAGTACATTATCATAAATCAATCTCCCAAGCACAAAGGTACTTTGAGCACTATCAATGCAATCATCAAGCACTCTTTGAAACCTATTAACTATTACTTTTGCTATCAACTTGTAAATCACCGTAATAAACTAATAGGTTGAAAGTTTTTTAGATGCATTGTATGTGGGACTTTCGAGATTAAAACAACGAGGATAAATCCAATGTCATACCTTCATTTAGCGCCTTTAAATAGAGCCAAAAAATTGTCATTGCCTGAGGCTTTTGTTGGCTCCATCCCTTTCAACGCAACCACTATTTCATCAACAATATAACGTTTCATCAACACTAAATTGGATTCATCCAAAATACACCTTTTGACTCCCTTTAAAATATGATTTGTATCCCCTATTCCATTTGTCGTGAAAAGCTCTTGGAAATAAAAACGAGCAACTTCTTCCATCTCAATTACCTCTGCAATCATTCTTCCATCCTCACACTGTAATCCCCCAATTATGTTTGCTCTTCGATGTTGTGAAGCAAAATTATGAAAAGAATATCATGTTCTTATCACCCAGTCTTAAACAATTAGCTTTAGCGCTCTACTTCCAGAAAATTTCATCTTTGTCAATTTCTAAATTTAATTGGATTTTCGTATCAATTAGTTATTCAAGACTATTTTATTCGTCAATTCTCTCTTAATCCCAACCCTCTTCCTTTTGATTCACCCTACTCTACTAAACCTTCCTTCACTTGCTCCAACTTACTCCATGCATCTCCAAAACCTTTTGCCCATAAACTCTTGACCTCTTCAAATGATTCCTCTATTACCCACCAAGGTTCAAATTGGAGTCTTTTCGACTTATTATTCAACTCCTCTTACTCCATAAGAACAAAGAGAGGACAATGATCATAATACGAATATGGGAGATGTAGAACCCTCATATTAGGAAATAAAGTCATCATCCCATCATTTGCCATACCCCTATTCAACCGTTCTCTTATGTTCTTTTTTGGCAAATTCCCCCTCTCTCAAGTAAACCATAGTCCAGAATATCCTACATCCACCAATTGACATTCCTTTAGAACCTCTCGAAATAACTCCATTCGTCTCTCATCCCTCGATAATCCTCCTTTTTTCTCAAAAGAATACATAATTTCGTTAAAGTCGCCACACACCATCCATGGAAGATTCTGCGAACAACCCAAAGTTTTTAGAACACTCCAAGCATGAACTCTTCCACTAGTATAAGGAGCCCCATAAAACCTAGTAAATCTTCAATGTCTGTTATATTCTAACTCTTGAACTTCCACGTCAATATGATGAACTGAATAACTTTTGAGAGCAACCTTAATGTCCCCTCGCCAAGTCAGACTTAACCATCATCTAGATCCCTTAGTTGAAACCTCAATATCATATAAGAAACCACACCTCTTTTGAAAATACTTTATTCTTTTATTATTAAGCTTTGTCTCCATAAAGAAGATTATTTAGAGATTATATATTTTCAGCAAATGTTGAATTCTCCTCATAGCCCGTGGACTCCCCAACCCACGAACATTCCAACATAAAAGTTTCATTGCGACCGGTTGACTTGCCACTTGGTAGCCATCGATAAAATATGGGTTCTCCCTATTGGTCTTTCCTTTCTTACTACAATTGAGTTTTCCACTCCAGAAAATTCATAATTCCCGATCTCCTAACAAGGCCTTTTCTTGCCTTGTCCACTGTCAATCAGTGTCTTCCCCATCATAGTCCATATCATTTTGCCTCCAAAACGGGTATCAAGTCCAAAAACATTTTAAGTTCCCTTTGATCACCATACCTACTTCCATTCCCTAAATTTGACTGTTTATTATTACTCTCATTCCCCTTCCAAACCTCTTCCTCCACTAGCCAAACACTACTCATCACAGCAGCACGTTTTGATGGTGCTCTAAGAGAAAGATCCCAACCCATATCAACCAACTCCTCCCTTTTTGACATTCGAATATGACAGAAAGAATCATTATGACCAAGTTGGACACAATAGAAACAAAACAAAGTTAGTCTCTCATATTTAAAACTCACATAAGTATAATTTTCGAAATCAAACATAAGTCTTTTTTTTTCTCTTCAGAAGCTTCCTAACATCCAATTGGACTATGTTACGAAAAAGATTCCTCACTCCCCTATTTATGCTTGTCAAGTCATACTCCAAAAATTTTCCTATAAAATCCCCCAATTGCCTTGCAATCGTCATGGAGAAACACCTCACTGGTAGCTCGTGAACTTGAACCCAAAAGTTAACAAAAATTAAAGGGACCTTCGTTGGATCTTCCCCTTTCTCCAACTGATGAAACACTAAAAGATTGTTGAAAGTCCAAGGCGCTCCAAAAAAAACCCGTTCCAGATCTATCTTATGAAAAAACCTGAAAAGAAACTTTTTATCCCCTATATTCGAGATCTAAACCCCTCGAACTGGGTGCCACACTTTGGCCATAGTACTTTTCATCTCCAGAAAGTGAACAATACTAGATGTTAGGAAATAACTAACGAAACTATAGTCGTTCACCGCCAATTGAGATCCAAGATCTTTGCTCACCAAGATAACATCATCCTCCCCATCCTCCAATGATAAACTCACCAACTTACCATCCATAATGGAATACCCTAATCACAAACAGATCAATCGCACCACTAGCAAAACCTGTCGCCATTAACCTTAAAAAAGAAAACCCAAAAAATAAAACTAAAAAAAACCTTAAACGCAAGCGTGCTAGAGAAGCCGAAAGATACGTGCTAATAAAGTAGAATTTTTTAAATAGCACTAATATTAATTTTACTATTGAGTTTGAATTAGCACCAATTTTAAATTTATAATTGAGTTTGAATTAGCACCAATTTTAAATTTATAATTGAGTTTGAACCCAATTAATATAAATTATTATTTAATTTTAATTAAATATATAAAATATTAATATTAAATAATCTATATATATTATATAAAACCAATTCTTTTGAAGTCATTAGGAGTAAATAGAGGTAGTTTAAGTATTAGAAGTTAGGAGTAGGGGTAATTTAGGTATTAAAAGTTAAGGACAATTTAAATATTCTAACAGAAGGTAATTAATTATTTCTACTTTTGATTTTTTATTTGTTTTAATTCAGGTAATATTTATTTGTTTAAAATTTTAAAAATTTAAAGAATATAGTTTTGAAAAAAAATTAAAGTGAAAATAAAATTGTATCAATTTAAAACCTATCAATTTTTTTAATATTTTTTCATCAAAAGTAATTTTTTTCTCTTTTATTATATCTTTTCTTTTTTACATAATACCTAAAATTAGGCATGGTCTCTCCCAACTCATAAGTAGGAGAATAATGCACTTCAGCGCACTCGAATCCATGTTCTCCTATATTGACAACAATACTCATGCCAATCGAGCTAAAACTCAATTTATTTTTTTACATCTTCATTTTTCTTTTTTATTCTTATTATATATTTTCGACTCTAGATAGAGTCATTGGAGTTAATCATGGTATATTTATTAAATTTTTATATTTTATTATTTTCTTGAGCTTTTCATAAGCAAAATATTTTTTAACTCTATCAGCACTTATTTCATAACCCCTTTTTCTTTAGTTTATTTTCCTTTTCATCTTCCAAAACTTTACGTTTCATTCTTTCCATAAATATTAAATTCATTTACTTTTACTAATAATATCAATTTTGATTGTAAATATCTGGTAATATAAATTGTTAGCTTAGACAAACCAATTTTGATATGCCAAATTTATGCAAAAAGAAAACCTTTCATTTGTGTTAGCAAGACCTCTCTTGAAGTTTTTCTTATTTAGATCCATTGATTTACATCAAATATTATATATTATATCTTTTCTAATCTTTGTCTGACTTTGTTAATAAAACGACTAAAATTTAAAGATTATTGATTAGTTAGTTGGGAATGTTTTTTTGCTTGGGCTTTAACCAATGTCAATGCTTTCGGATTATTTTACTTGATTTGTTCATGGAAGACTCCAAAGATCAAGTACTATAGAAGAGTTGTATTTCTTTGAATATAAGGGCCGATGTTTGCTTACATATATGCGCACTTGATATTTATTATGTTTTTTTTTTACATTTTGATGTGTAATTTTTATACAACAACGGGTTGATCTGAATAAGTAATCACTATTTAGATTTTACGTTATAGTAAGGGTTCAAGATCTTAGCATTTCGTTTCAGGATATATTTCACCAAAGGCCTCCATTCTTTTACTTTTTAACGTATTAAACCAAAAAAATTACTTATAATATTTTTAAAATAATAATTTCTTTTCAGAAATATTTAATATAAAAAATAACAATAGTACAATACTTTGAAACGAAATATATATAGGTTAAAATTCTTAAATTTCATAAATTACAAAATTATTAAATAGTACCTAACCTATGTGTCCATGCTATAGGATAAGAGGGTCTTGGTTTGCAATTCTATAATAATTTTAAAATTGAAAAATATAAATATTTTTAAAAAGTAAATTCTACTGATGGTATAATAAAAAGGTGGTCGTTACATCGCAATCTGATTGGATATAGGGGTCAGTGCCTTAAAAGGACCTTTTATTGAAGAATCAAAACAGAAAACCTAAGAAAATAAAATGCAATCACAAACACAGCTGAAAAAACAAACAAATTTTCAAGCAGTAAAGAAACCCCCATCCCCAATTTGCAGAAAGACGAAACGGCCTGCAAGTTCTTCCATCCCCGCCTCTCATCAGTCGACCTTCCCACTTCAACAGAAGTTGTATTTGACGATTAATCTCAGTCCCCTTTCGGTTCGTCGTCATTGAAGTAAAAAAGAAACAAACAAATCCTCTAGCGACAAAACCTGTAACTCTCTAAATCTGACTTAGATGCTGTGACCGAATCTTAATATAATTACATTAGCCATGATGATGGCACGAAGAACGTTTAACTATTTTATTTAAAAACTGTCATCTCTTTCATTTCAAAACAGCATGTTGATTTGTTTTGAGAAAATCTAAAATAATCTCTTTGAACTTTCTTGAAAGAATATTATCAGAAACAAAATAGCTTTGGAAAGTCCAGAAAACATCTTAATTTGAAAATGTCGTAGCGGAAAATTGACAAAAATCATATTATTGATATAAAAATAGTTATTTGATACATTTCATAAAAACTAAATAATTGAGTAAATAGATTTGAGTTTTGCAAAAATGTATTCTTGAATTTGAAATAAAATCATTGGGTTGAAATTGTAATAATGTTGAAAATTTCAGTTTTTACCGATTTGATAAACCATTTTCAATAATTGTTTTGAAACCAAATCATGCAAAATTATCCAAAATCTGAAATCAACGTCCCATGCCATAGTCCGTAAATATGTCCGAGTACTCCTTTGTTAGTCGTGATACTTCGTAAATATGTTCGAGTACTCCTTTGTTAGTCGTGCTCATGTCCTAACCTCGAGGATTATCTGAAAAGTCAGAATTTAAATGAGGTGGACTTTTAAAGCCCAGTGTGAGAATTAACTTAAATAACAGTAGAGAATTAAGACATACATTTCATAAATATAGTAGTTTTCCATTCCAACATAATTTCACATATAGCCAAGTGCATGCGAATGTCAATGCAAAGCTTTACAGAAATCAATGCAAGTCTTTTAGAAAACATTCCTACCTATTTCTGTTACACACCAATAAAGACTTTCCCAAAATTCATCCATCCAATAACACACCACGTCATGGCCAAGCCTCTGAATTTTGTAGACAAGTGGCATGTTGTGGTCAAGCCACTGAATAATGTTGTAGTCAAGCCATTGAATATTGCAGTAAAACTATCAAAGTCTTCCTCCTAACAAAGCATCCAACCCAATGCATGTGATATGACATATAAAAAATATTTTTAATGGGCATGCTTAACATGCGAATTAGATTCATAATTAATACAGTGGGCATGCTTAACATACATATCATATATCTCAATTTCAATATCAATGGCATGATTTATTTATTATGAATATCATATAATGCCAATCACATATCATGAGTGTAGAGGCCCGTTTTTATTCGGCCCAAATAAACCAAACCAGAAATAAAACAAATAAATACATTACATAAAAAATCCATTTACAAGCCCAAATACAAAAGCCTAAAACCCAAACACTCGAAGCTCAATAGTCCAAATCCTAAAACCTAAACAAAAAAAAAGAAAACCCTAAGTCCCCCACTCCCTCGCCATGTCAGTAGGCGTGCCATCCGAGGTTGCCCCTTTTTTACCAAAATGGCAAAGCGTGGCTTCCTATCATCGTTGACTGCCACAGATACCTACAAAAAAGAGAAAAAAACAAGAACAAAGACAGAGGAAGGACAGAAACAAAGAAAAAAACAAAAAAAACTAATATCTTGTAATATATTTCGGCTATAAAAGCTTAAACCAATTGTAACACACACACACAAGAAGAAAATAGAATACAAGAAAAAAAAAGTTTAAAGGTATTTCATTTTTTATTTATCTTTTAAATTACAAAAATATAAAAAAGGAAAAAGAACCGAAAAAGTTGTGTTTTTACATGTTCCATCGCGCCGTTGTCGTGGGTGCCCCTTTCTGACTTCAGAGGTCTCCGAATCCTTTAGGATTCATCGAAGGTCTTGTCAAAAAAGGGAGAAATTGAAAGGTTTCTCTACCTTTGGTCGGGTTTTGGTCGAACTTTTTGGGATTCTAACCCTATATTTGTGTTCTACGCTTTTAAAGGGTTAAAAGGGCTGTTTTTTGATATCTCTGACCACTGGAGGCGGCGGCCTCCATTGCCGATGACCGGTGGCCACGGTGGAGACTCGCTAGCTCCAAGGTTGGATAGGGAGGCGCTTCGGAGAGAAAAAAAAAGAGAAAGAAAGTTTTTTAAAAAAAAACACTGATGCAAAAGAATTTTATGAAAAAATTTTAATTTATATATCCCATTCAAAACAGCGTCGTTTTGGGCTTGGATTTAGACGCCCAAAACGACGTCGTTTCAAGCCTAACTCGAATTTCTGACCTGACCCCCTCCAAGGATATGTGTGTTTTTAAAGGGAGGGGCTATTTGTTGTTTTGGCCCTTCCTCTTTTTTGCCCTTTTTTAATTTAGTCCAACATCTTTTATTTTATTTTTACCCCTTTTATTTTATTCTCATGCAATTTTGTCCCTTAGCTCACTATTGACCCACTGAGGGAATGACACATGTAATATGGTCGAGATAATTTCTCTTTTGGTCCCTGTTCATTTTCGTATTTTCTAATTTAATCCTTTATTTTGCTTTATGTTTTTTTATAATTCATACTTTAAATTTTGTTTAAACTTCAATTTAATCCTTCATTTATTTAATTTCACCCCTTTACTTACTTTTTTTTAACACTTGAAATTTATGTTAACATTTTCCTTTTTAACTACGCATTTTTATTTTTATTCTTAGGTGGTTATCTTTTTTCTATTTATTTATATCGGTATCATGGTAGTAATCATGTCATGACCATTGCTATTATCATTATGAATTAATGTTGTTATTACTATTATAGTTGTACTATTATTATTTACTAGCATGGTTTTTTTATTTTTATTTATTATTCTAATATCATCATTTCGTTTTTTTCACCCACATAGTTATTTTATTTTATTTTGCTATCCCCATACCATGTATCGTGTTTAAATATATTTATCGATTTTTATACTATGCCCATATCGCATTAAGTGTTATATTCGTTCTTACCCGACGCATAGAAAAAAATTAAAATTGAGGTAATGTTCTTTATTTAGGGAGTCGAGAAGTTGTGCCCTAACTTACAGGGTTCGACTTCCTTTTTGAACATCCTTTTAAAATTTAAAATGCAAATGATTTAGGTAATAATCAAATGACAAGCATTCTTGCTTTCAAGAATTCGAGGCATCGTGCCCTAACTCACGGGACATGATCTTTTCTTCTTGATTAACTCGAAATAAGAGAATCTCCTCCATAAAATTTAACTTAGATAGTGACATTTTCAATATCATCAAATAACATCATGTAAAAAGGGATCGTATTTTAAATTCTCTTCGAATTCTCAATTTTTAACTCTAAGACATTAAGTAATCAACTAGGTATCAATTTTGGGAGTTATGAGGGTGCTAATCCTTCCTCATACGTAATCGACTTCCGAACCCATTTCTTGGATTTTGTAGACCGAAAATTATCGTTTTAGTAAAGCTAACCTTTTATTTAAATGATCAAATTTCGAGGTAATCTAATCACACTTAATAAAAAGGATGGGTGGCGACTCCATCTTCGTTTTTAAATAAAAAGTCAATTTAAAAAAAAACTTCGACAATGAAAATTGGAATGTAAACATATTTTCTATATCAACTTGTATCACTTCAACATAATCACACGGTCACAAAATGATCTGTTCAGAGTACTTACTTGAGAATCGCCTTTTTTTATGAATTTTGCATCCCTTTTTGAATACATAGAGTATTCACATTATTTCACAATATGGAGACCTTAACAAAGTTTTATAATAAAATACATTTATTTTAGACAACAAATCTCATATATGTTTGCTATTAAGTTAAACCGTACCTTATTTTGTAAGTTCGACAACATCGATTCTGATTATAATTCCAACTCCAAAGGAAGAAATTCGATCTTGAATTTTTTTTATCAATAAAATAAATACCATATGTTAAAATGCTAAAACGTTGCATATAGGTCTCATATCAAAGATCAAGTAAGAGGACTTACTTATCAATCATTTAAATGAATACACTTTTTTTCCTAAAGTGAGAATACGGATCCAAACACTTCACGAGTGTGCAAAATTAGTGTTAGATTCGACCTTAAGAAATTGAAAGGAAAAGATTAATATTGGAACTTTAAATATCACTTACGATAATTCCAAGGAATAGGAGAGTCGTTGATCCCATGGTGATTCAATTATAGAGGAAGATTATTTAAGGAGAATCAACATCCAAAATTCAAAAGAATAGATTAGGACCATAAACGATCTATGAAAATAGGAGAGGAAGAATAATAGTTAAATTATAACCAAAGAATTGAAGAGGAAATGAAAATTGGCGAAGAACGGTGACTAACAGTAGTGGCAGTGCGGCGATATTACGGTGATGGCACGACGGTGGTATGATGGTGATGAGGTGTGAAGGAGGCGTGGAAGAGGGGGAGGTTTTAGTGGTGTTGTGGTAGTGATTTGGTGATAAAGTGGTGGCCAAATGTGGTGATATGGTGGCAAAATGTAAAATAAATGGTGGTTGAATGAGGAGGAAAAGAGAGAAAGGGGGGAGAAAGTTCAAATGAGAAGCAAATGGAATTTTATGGTGTCTAGGTGCATGGGACGACAATAGCATGGTAACGGAAGGAAAAATGGCAGCAAGGGGGACAAAGGCATAAAAAGTGGATCATGAGAGAACCAAGGGAGTGAAAAAGGGATTATTGAGGGAATGTTGACTAGCTAAACAAGAAAAGAATGTTCCCTTGCATGGTAACTACATGCGAACGACACAAGGGGGTTTGATTAAGGTTTAATGTGTCAAAAATTCTAAAAAAAAGTTGTAGGTGAAAGGAATTGACTTAGGATCTTAAGGAATTTAATTGAGGTCCTGACCACTAGGCTACTACTTGCTTGCACATAAACTGACGAAATTAAAAATAAAAATATGTGGCATGACAAAACCCATCTCATCTATTCCCTTGCATGGCTTCTCTATTCCCTTCTACCTCCACTTCCACCATCGCTGGAGCTTACTCTATCCAAATCATGGGACTCACATATATTATTCCCCCTTTAGCTAACAAGTGGGCTGTTTCATTTCCGTGGCGAGGTGCTAAATTAAACCAGTGACTTATCAAAATTAAATACTTGGCTTGAAACCCCTTCATATTCTAAAAAAATCATTTTCATTGCACTCGCGCCCTCTTTACTTACTTCACCGAAAAGAATATTATCATCAGCAAAAAACAAATGAATCATTATCAAACCCCTCCTCCCCACTCTTTCTCCCCTAATTAAACTTTCCCCTTTCGACAAATTAAGCAAGCTCGATAGTCCATTTGCACAAATGATAAATAAATAAGGGCTTAAGGGATCCCCTTGTCTCAACCCCCTAGTAGGCTGAAACACCTCCCCCTAATCCCATTAAAGATAATTGAATATGACACCGTTTTCACACACCTCATCACAAGTTCAATTCACCCATATTAAACCCTAAACATTCTATCATTCTTTGCAGAAAATTCCACTCTACCCTATCATAGGCCTTGCTCATATCCAGTTTTAATGCAAACAACTCCATCAAGCCATCCTAATTTTTTTTGAAAGCATGCAACATGCCATATACAATAATTATATTGTTTGAGATTTTCCTACTAAGAATGAACGCCCTTTGAGCTTCATCAATACATACATTCAGGTTCTTTCTTAATCTATTGACAATTGTCTTAGTTATAATCTTATAAAGCACATAACAAAGACTAATGGGCCTAAATTGTGACATTGTATTTGGGTTCCCAAATTTAGGCATGAGAACTATATTTGTGCAATTTATAACATTAACCTTCCTTACCCCATTTAGAATATCAATGCAATACTGAGATACCTCTTTGCCAACGACATGCCAATATTTCTAAAAAAATAGAGCTGGGAATCCATCCAAACCTACTGCCTTCAACGTCATCATACCTTTCACTGCTTCCCATACCTCTTCTTCCTTAAACGCCACCATTAACTCATTATTCATACTCTCTAAAATACTAGATTGTATATCCGGTAGTACGTGATCATAGTTTCTTATCGAGGAGGCCGTGAATAACTCCTTGAAGTAACTAGTCGCTATACCTGCCATCTCCTCATCTTCTGTTACCCACACTCCATTCTTATCTGTCAATCCTCTAATAACATTCTTTTTCTTACGAGAAGATTCACATCTATGAAAGTAAGTCGTATTCTTATATCCAAATTTGAGTCAGTTTGCTCTAGCCCATTGTTCCCAGAACAACTCTTATTTGTCTGCTTCCATATTCAATGCCAGTTTGACTTCAATTAACTCTATTGAATTTAACTATTCTAATCGGGAATTTAACTATTTAACATTTAGCTTCCTTTGTCGATGATTCTCTTTCGCCCACCTATTTAATTCCATTCCTAACTCCCTCAACTTTGTCGGCACAACCAACCTAGACGTCTCCCAAAATTTCCTTATTTTTTCCTTACATGTATCATCAAATATCCAATTGAAACTGAATCGAATTTGATTTTGTTCTCTTACAACCCATCTCCTATCATTACCTGTAGTATCAACTAACAAAGGATAATGATCAGAAAAATTGAGTAAGATGCTTAACATTATAACCCAGAAAAAGTCCCCACCATGCTGGATTTGCTATTTCCCTGTCCAAACGTTCCTGCACATTATTTTCTTTTAGACGTTTTCTTTCCTAAGTAAACCATTGACCTGAGAACTCCAAATCATTAAGGTCACACTCCTTAAGGGCCACTCGAAACCTTTTCATTCTCTATTCCTTCCTAATTCGTCCCCCTCTCTTCTCGAAAGAATACATGATCTCATTAAAATCTCCCAATACCAACCATGTCAACAAAGTGTCCCTTCCTAACATTCTTAACTGGCTCCATGATTCTTCTCTTCTCCTCTCATCTAAAGCCTCATAAAACCCAGTACACATTCATTTAACCTTCCTATTCCCTTCATCAAGCTCAATATCAGTATGCGAACCCGAGTAGCTTATTAGCAGAACCGTACACCCATTATTCCAACACAATGGCAGTCCACCTCTAGAACCCTCAACATCAAACTCTATACCATTCGGAAACCACACATTTCTCTACTCCTCTTTATTCTCTTTGCACTTAATTTTGTTTCATTTAGAAACAATATCTAGGGCACTTCTTCCGAAATATTTAAGTTGGTCATATTCTCCTCCATTATCCCCCTAGCAAAAGAATCACTAGATCCGAATATCCCCTACACATGGTAAAACTCTAGACAAAATTGAAATACATGCTAACCTTAGCAAACTGTCAATATTATTTAAATTCATATTAAATAAACTATCATTATTTTGTAGTTTTACTACTTATTTGAATAAATAAAGAAATTTTCAGTTAGGAAATATTTAAATATAAAGAATGTGTCTTTTATTAAATTTTAATTATTGTTAATTAATTTTCAATAAAAATTTAACCATAACTATTAATGTTATTATTGGGATAAGTGTTATATTTTATGAAATCAATAATTATAGTTTTTTAAGCTATATTTGATAAATTAATAAATTAAATTTTGAAAAAATAAATACTAGAAAATTAAGTGTTGAATTTAGGTTATAAACTTTTTCGATATATTAATTAAAATTAAATATAAATATAATTAAATTGTTTGACAAATGATAACATAATCTTAAATACAATATAATAAAATAAAATAAAAGTAATTTTTTCTCTATTAAGTTATAAGTAGGTTCCTATCTACTTATCATTTTTCACATTTTTCAGTAGAAAAATTCTATCTAACGACTTTCATTGTGGGTTATAAATGTGTTTAAAAAATTAAGTTGTTGAGTTGATTAAATTTTTTTTCATCACTCTATCAAACATGGCTTTAATTTTAGTTTATTTTGGGATTTCAATTGAGCTTTGTACAAATAAATAGAACGTTGGTAATGACAATGTATCGCAAAGAAAAAGAGAGAGAAAAATAAAAAACACACAGATTTTACATGGAAATCTTTTTGGGAAAAAAATCACGGGCAGAGGAAAAGATAATTCACTATGTTGAATTCGAATTATTACAAGAGGAGTAGACTATGTCTATTTAAAGGCTTGTAAAATCATATTCTAGTAGGGGTGTAGTAAGATTGAAACACCTTATTCTAATAAATATAAAATAGATGGAGTTTAATAAGGTTTAAAAAACCTTATTCTAAAATAAAAAAAAAGAAGTATAGTTCTATAGAGATTTTACTTTTATTTTATTTTACCACTGTATTTTATTTAAATAAGGGTTCGAGTCACTTAATTCTAACAATCTCCACCTTGACATGAATTCTCAATGAACAAATTCTTCATCGCGAACTCTTAACGAACAAGTTCTCCACCTTTTCATAAAACCCCTTAAAGGTTTAACTTCAACAATGAACACAAATCAAGTCTAACCAATGCTCAAACTTGGTTATAGGAAGTGACTTGGTCATTATATCTGCAGGATTTTCATGAGTACTAATTTTGCTCACAACAATATCACCATGAGCAATAATATCACGAACAAAATGATACCGAACATCAATGTGTTTTGTTCTCTCACGAAAGATTTGATCTTCTGTAAGGAATATGGCACTTTGACTGTCACAAAATACTGTATTGATTTGAATGTCTTCGTTGAGTTTACTAAAGAGTTCCTTCAACCAAATAGCTTCTTTACAAGCCTCAGTAATTGCCATGTACTCAACTTTAGTGGTAAACAAAGCAACTATAGTTTGCAAAGTGGCTTTCCAACTGATTGCACAACCTCTGATTGTAAAGACATAATCTGTTAGAGATCTTCTTCTATCAAGGTCTCCAGCTAAATCAGCATCAACATACCCAATGACTCCCTCTCTAGTTCTTTTAAACTGTAAGCAAACATTAGTAGTACTCGTAAGTATCTTAAAATTCACTGAAGTTCTTTTCAATGTTCTTTACCGAGATTCGCCATGTATCTTCTAACTGCACTGACTGCATATGATAAATCTGGACGTGAACAAACCATAGCATACATGAGAGGTCCCACTGCACTAAAGTATGGAACATGTGACATGTACTCAATCTCATCATCTGATTGTGGAGAAAAAGCCGATGAAAGTTTGAAATAGCTGCTAAAGGAGTACTAACAGGCTTAGCATTCTGCATATTGAATCTGCAAAGAACTTTCTCAATGTACCCCTTCTAACTTAGGTACAATTTACTTGTTTTTCTATCTCTAAGAATCTCCATACCAAGTATCTTCTTTGCTGGTCCCAAATCACTCATCTCAAATTCTTCACTTAGTTGAGCTTTGACCTTTCTTATCTCTTATTTATCTCACTGCTATCAACATGTCATCAACATAAAGGAGTAGAAATACAAAAGAACCATCACTATTTTTTTAAAGTAAACACAACTGTCAAAGCTACTTCTTTTGAAATCATGAGAAGTCATAAAGGAATCAAACCACTTGTACCATTGTCTTGGTGACTGTTTCAAATCGTAAAGAGACTTTTTCAGCAAGTAAACATAGTCCTCTTTTTCTGAGACTGTAAAACCCTCTGGTTGTTACATGTAAATATCCTCCTCATGTTTTCCATGTAAAAATATAGTTTTTACATCTAACTTCTTACACTCTAAATCATACATGGCCACAATACCAAGTAAAGCTCGAATCGAACTATGCTTCACAACTAAGGAGAACACATCTGTGAAGTCCACTCCTAAAATTTGATTGTAACCCTTTGCAACAAGCCTTGCTTTATATCTGGGTTCTTCAACTCCTAAAGTCTCCTATTTCTTTTTAAACACCCATTTACATCTAACAACCTCTTTACCTTTAGGAAGTTTCACAAGATCTCATGTTTTGTTTTTGTGAAGTGATTCCATCTCCTATTGCATAGCAAACATCCACTTTCTGAGTCTTCACAACTAACTACCTTAGAATAATTAGATGGCTCTTGGTTTGCATCTATATCTTCAGCCACATTTAAAGCATAAGCAACTAGACCAGCCTCGACATACTTCTTTGGAGGTTTAATTTCTCTTCTAGTTTTTTTTTGGCGATAGAGTATTGTGGTGAAGAAGCAACTCTATTTTGAATTTTTTTACTGACTTGAGGAGTCGACTCTGTTGTAGATTCTAGATTAATTTGATATTCCACCTGCTTTTGATTTTCTTTATTGGAAGAGTCTTTAAGAGATAAGTTAGGTCGCATAGCAGTTTCATAAAAAACAACATCTCTTCTAATCACAACTTTTCTATTTTTAGGACGTCATAACTTATACCCTTTTACACCAGCTTTATAACCAAGAAAAACACATTTAGTGGATCTCAGCTCTAATTTTCCATTATCAACATGAGCATACGCAGGACACTCAAAGATCTTTAAATTAGAATAGTCAGTAGGATTACCAAACCATACCTCTTGTGGAGTCTTTTTTTTCAATGGCAATGGATAGAGATCGGTTGATAAAAAAACATGCAGTAGAGGTTGCTTCGGCCCAAAATGACTTTGGTAAGTTGGCATTTGACAACATACATCGAACGTTCTCCATGATCATTCTGTCCATTTATTCTACAACGCCGTTTTGTTATGGAGTATGACGAACTGTCAAGTGTTTCACGATCCCTTTTGACTTACACAATTTATTAAACTCATAAGAACAAAAATCTAAGCCATTGTCTGTGCGGAGGTATTTTATTTGTTTTCCGGTCTATTTTTCAATCATAGTTTTCCAAGACTTAAATGCGAAAAGCACATCACTTTTCTGCTTCAGGAAGAACGCTTACACTTTTCTGCTTCAGGAAGAACGCTCACACTTTTCTAGAAAAATCATCAATAAAAGTTAGCATATAATTAGCTCTACCTCCCAAAGGCATTCTAGATGGTCCCCACAGATCATAATAAATATACTCCAACATTCCCTTCGTGTTATGAATTCCTCTAGTGAATTGAACTCTCTTTTGCTTCCCAAAAACGCAGTGCTCACAGAACTTCAGTTTGCAAATTCCTTGCTCATCAAGAAGTCCTTTTTTGCTCAATTCTGCCATGCCATTCTCACTTATATGCCCTAGGCGCATATGTCAAAGTTTAGTAATATTATCATCTGACAATAAAGAGGATGCGACAATTGCATCACCAGTAACAGTAAAACCCTGCAAAACATATAACTTGGCAGTCTTTCTCTACCTTTCATCACAACGAGGGAACCTTTGGAAATCTTCAAAACCCCATTTTCAGCCGTGTATTTGTACCCTTTTGAATCAATAGTACTCAACGAAATTAAATTTCTCTTCAATTCTGGAACATGTCGTACATCACTAAGTGTTCTTACAAGTCCATCAAACATCTTAACTTTAACTATTCCAACACCTGGAATTCTACATGAAGCATTATTTCCCATCAAAACAGCACCTTCAGACAATGTTTCGTCAGTTGTAAACCAATCGCGAATGAGAGTCATGTGGAAGGTACAGCCCGAATCAATGATCCACTTCTCGTTCACTTTAAAATTGTTGACAGAAGTGACTAGAAGTTCATCGGCGCTGTAGTCTTCTACAACATCAACTTTACCAAAATTTTTTGGTTGTTTTCCATTTTGATTCACAGCCTGCCTTTTGATCTTGTTCTGTAACTTATAGCACTCAGATTTAATATGCCCTTTCTTCTTGCAGAAGTTACAAGTTTTACTTCTGTTTGAAGACTTAGATTTACCCTTAAATTTACCGTTAGAATTTCGTTCCTGTGTCCTTCCACGATCATCATCAACATTTCAATCTCGTCTTTCATGAACAATGAGACCCTCTCCTTGAGAGTCGATTTTAACCACAAAATGTTTCATCTTATCATACGAGGTTAAAGAATCATAAATCTCATTAACAGTGAGAGACTCGCGGCTATATAAAATTGTATCTCTAAAGGTTGAATAAGACGGGGGCAACGAACAAAGTTAGAGAGAATTTCCTTATCATATTGAACCTCCATGGCCTCCAAATTTGAGAGAATTTCTTTAAACACTGTTAAGTATTCATGCACAGACGCACCTTCCTCCAAACGATGAGCATAAAGACACTACTTCATATGCAGCTTGCTAGTTAGAGTTTTCGACATGCATATTTGTTCCAACCTCTTCCATAATCCAGCAGCGGTCTTCTCCTTTATCACATCCTGTAAAATTTCGTTAGACAAATGCGGATGTAACTATGTTAACGCCTTTCAGTCATTGTGCTTCTTCTCTTCCTCCGTGAATGTTGAAGGCATCTTATCTACCACTAGCAGGGCTTCCTCTAAGTCCATCTGTACAAGAACTGTCTGCATCTTTATCTGTCACAACACGAATCTGATATTGCGATCCATCAGCGGAATTTCATGCTTCAAAGACGCCATTACCATGATTGAGATGAACAACCCGAAAACTCAGATACCAATTTGTAAAAAATAAATAGAACGTTGGTAATGACAATGTATTGCAAAGAAAAAGAGAGAGAAAAATAAAGAACACACAAATTTTACGTGGAAACCCTTTAGGAAAAAAATCACAGGTAGAGGAGAAGATAATTCATTATGTCGAATTTGCATTATTACAAGAGGAGTAGACTATGTCTATTTATAGGCTGGTAAAATCATATTCTAATAAGAGTGTAGTAAGATTGAAACACCTTATTCTAATCAATACCAAATAGATGGAGTTTAATAAGGTTTACAAAACCTTATTCTAAAATAAAATAAAATAAGTATAGTTCTATAGGGATTTTATTTTTATTTTATTTTACCACTGTATTTTATTTAAATAAGGATTCGAGTCACTTAATTTTAACAAGCTTTGTTTAGATTAATTTTATTTTATCAATTTTATTATGTATATAAATAATACTTGATGATTCTTTAATTTTTAGGGTCTCCAAAAATGCAAATTTCTTCCATTTGAGAAATTATGTTTAATTGAATCAAAATTATTTTTGTTCTCTATTTAAAATTTTAATTATGCTAGTATTGCATTTTACATTTTAAATTTTTTACAATATGAATTTATACTTCATATTTAATTATTTATGAAAATCACATCCTTGAAATCATATACATGTAAACGTACACTTTTTAGCTTACCAAGTCCCTTTATGTGCATTAATTGGTAGGACTTGAATTTATTCATTTATTTTTATTTAAATATTAACTATTTGTGTGGACCAATAATTGGGTTCAATTAAAATTTGATGGTGTTGTTAAAATTTATTCCGATAAAGCTGTTTCAGGAGTTGTTTTGCAATATCAGGGAGGTAAGTGGATTTATGGCTACAACAGATGTCTTGGTAAGTGTTTAGTCTTTGATGCTGAACTAGGAGGAATTTTGGATGGATTGAATATCATGCTGAGTAGGAACTTTGAGAATATGTTGATTCAACTTGACAATATGGAAGCAGCTAAAGCTATCCATGAACGTTCTATGTCATCTTAGAATTCTGCATTGATTAGGCGAATACGTCAAAAGTTGGAGGAGATTGGTAATTAGTTTTTGCAGTATATTCCCAGAGAAAATAATAAAGTTGATTGTTTAACTAAAATGACCTTTGATAGAGAAGAGAGATTGATAATCCTTGAAGATCCACCTAAGGGGGTTCCTAGAGTTTTAACTTAGTGTAATCTTTGTTTTCTTTTCACTTAAAATTTTTTTTAACTATTTGCTAAATCATTATAAAACTAAAAGAGTTATGTATAATTTAGACTTGCTCATGGGTCGGGTCACTCGGTCCGGCCCGAAAAGTAGGAGGGTTTGAGCAAAAATATAAGCCCAAAAAATGGGCTTGGGCAAAAAAATAAGGCCCGTTTAAAAAATAGATTGGGCCTTGAGTAAGCCATTTTTGGCCCAACCCGGCCCGAATTCACAAAATGACAAAAAAATTACTATTTTTTGTTGTTTTAATGATATTTTCTTGTTGTTTTCTCTCTATTTTACTACTATTTCACTATTATGTTATTACTATTTTGTTGTTATAGTTTGGATATTGTATAACACTTGTTTCATTGTTAATTTTGTTATTATTTTAAAGGCATTTGCTTGTTAAGTTGCACCTATCTTAGTGTTATTTAAGTATACATATTTTTAAAATTTATTTTTAATTTGTTGGAAAATATTTATTTTACTATTTTTAGCATTTTGATATATTATATATATTTAAAAGTTTTAAAAAATAAATACTGAATAGGGCTCAAATTTTAACATTTTATCTTCATCGGACTTAGGTAAAATTTTAGGCCCATCACCTCTAGTATAATTGAATAATATATTTATTTTTAAAATATTAAGAAGTTTACCTTCAATAACTTTTGCATTGTTTATATTAAGTTGGAGTATTTAGTATGTAATAACAATATACAAATATTTGTTATTTTTCAAAATAAAATATTTTTGTTTAAAAAGTAAACAATTAATTCAAACTAACATTTTACTATTTATTTAAATGATATTATTTACTTTTTAATAATTTAATTTATATTCAAATAAGTTTTAACATTTAATAAATTATATAAAAATAAAGTTTGACTTAAAATAATTTTTATCTCTTAAAATTAAATTTTAATAATTAACTAACACTTCTCTTAAAAACATATTTAAGTAACACTTTAATTGTTTATTAACTAAATTAACATTATAAACTTTCCTTCTTTTTGTTTGCAATGTGACATTTTTATTTTTGTTCCATTTTTCTTTTTGAAAATTGTTGAATTTTAATATATAACTAAAAATTCCAAAGAATTTATTTCTATTCAAGTAAAATAAAAATAAAAATACTTAAAATGAAAATCTCTAAATAATTTTTTTGATATTGTTATGAATATATTTTTATTAAGTAGATGTCCATCAAGATCAAGATAAGTTTTGATGTACTTTAAATTCTAATAGTAATTAGAAAGTAGAGTTCTATTTTATTTATACTTCTTATGTCTATAAATATAGACTTTGGAGAAGCATTATAAATATTTTGATTGATCAATAAAATACGCTATTTTTTTTGCTCTCTCATTCTCTTTTTTCTTTCCTTTCTGTTTA
The DNA here is from genome assembly GCF_025698545.1 of Gossypium raimondii. NCBI lineage: Eukaryota > Viridiplantae > Streptophyta > Magnoliopsida > Malvales > Malvaceae > Gossypium > Gossypium raimondii. Next base: position 38,020,599 of record NC_068568.1, on the reverse strand, counting down.
TTTATTTTATAACACGTTATCAGCACGATGCTTTTTTAATTATTTTTCTCCATAAGTCACAAAAAATATCCTAACATTTGCTATTGTCGATTGCCTCCTAGAGCTGCTTCTATTTCAATTGAAGCTTGCGTACTATGGGTAATCATCAAAGCCTTTAATCACTCAAGTACACATAAATCTCTAAATTTTTTATGCCCTTTTATGCAAATTTTTTTTATATAATCCTTACATGCGTGATGACAATGATGTTAAAGATTTTCAGGTATATTTGACTATGATTTATTTATTATATCATGTTTATTATAATTGGAAACTAATCATGACAACATGAATAGATAAATTCTGATTTGAAATCCACGTATGTTTGCGATGGTGATTATGAAATAAAGAATCAATGGAGACATTTAGAAGTCTATCCTACTAGATTTGTTGCATTCCCCGAAGTGAATGCAAACATAAAGAAAATAAAAGATATAATTATGGACCACTAAAAGTGGGAACATAGTAATAAATAAGAGAATAATGTGAGTTCTCAAGATAACTCTTTAAGGGTTAAAGATAACTTATGTTATCAATGTGATGTGAAAGATTATTAACTACATATGTGGTGCATGCCCAAATATTTTGTTTCTGTTAATATTCTTTGAGAAAGGATATGAGAATGTAATGTAATTCTATCATTACAGATAGAAAATATTTATCTTATTTGGTATTGAAACAAACTAATATTGTTTCAATATTTGATACTAATTTTATTAAAAGATCAAAAATGTAAAACACAATATCGAGATAATTTTATGATATAAATTCAGTACTAAATAACACTTAATTTATCAAATAACACGGTTGAATGTTTCTCAAAAAAATATATCACCATTTATTTATTATTAAATGGAAAAAGGTTGCATAAGGAAAAAGGAAAAAAGGGGCATTTTACCAAAAAAAGCCTTTTTTTTTTAAATTATCGAAATGGGCCCATTATTTAATTATTTACCGGAATGATCCATTTTCCGAAAAATCACGTCCACGTCATGCATGATGTCGGTAGCGCACCAGAAATCATGACCACGTCGGTAGCGATTTGTTGGCCATGACTTGCCTCACAATGAACAAGGCTCAAAGGTCAAAAATTTGACCGTTGCCCCCCCTAACGGTAAAAAAAAACTATAAATACCCCCACCCCTTTTTTTTCACAAACTAATCCTCTATCAAATTTCCTCTCAATTTCCTTCAAAAATTCTCTTAAATCCATATTTAATTTCAATTTTCTCTCAAGTTCCTCTTAAGTTTCTCTTAACTCTTTTTTTAAATAATTTTAAAAATATTTTTTAAAATTTTTTTAAACCGTAAAAATTTGTACGATTTCAGCAATGGCCGGAGAATTGACTCTTCTTGATAAGCATCACATATCGGTGGAACAAATGAAATTGATAAGTATTAAATTTAATTTTTAAATATTATTTAAGAATTTTTTATTTATGCATTTTTAGATAATTATTAATTTTTTATTTGTTATAAAAGTCTGTAGATCGGGTATTGGAATGCAATATCCGGAATATGCATGCTCCTCCATCACCGTTGGTAGAGAACTACCTGCGGGAAGCGGGTTTTTGGCACGTGGCGACGGTAGGCCAGGGATGCAAGGTGGACCCGAAACTAATCAGTGCGTTGATCGAGAGGTGGAGACCCGAGACGCACACATTCCATCTTCCATGTGGAGAGTGCACTATTACTCTAGAAGATGTCAGTCTGCAATAGGGATTACCGGTGGACGGGTACTCAGTCACCGGGTTTACCCAATCTAGCGATTGGGGGGGCGGTGTGCTACAAGCTTTTGGGCGCTATTCCGGAGAAAATGGAGGGAGGTAAGATCGAGATGGGCTGGTTACGTGACACATTCCCTGATCCGGATGAAGATTCAACCGAAATTGAAAGAATCCGATATGCTGGGGCATACATTCTTCAATTAATTGGAGGTTATCGATGCGGACACGTCCGAGCAGCGTACATCTAAGATGGCTGCTGAAACTTGTTGATTTTAGAGCAGCCAGTGAATTGAGTTGGGGGTCTGCCGTCTTGGCAATGTTATATTAAGAGATGAGCGGGGCGACGTGACCGAGGAGAGCAAAAATCGGAGGTTGCCTGTCACTACTGCAGTCGTGGGCACGATTTCGCTTTCTATTTCTACGTCCTCGAGTGGACCACCCATATACATTCCTACTCATAACGAGGTAAATTTTATATTAGATTTTACAATTATTATGTAGATTTTTAAAAATAAAAGTATGCTAAAAATTTATTTAATTAGGTGGAACCATCCGGGAAGTCATGCTCGATAACCGTCCTCTCTTGAAGATATACGGCTTCCATTGGACCAACGGTCGGAAGCACAAGTAAGTATTAAATAAAATAGATATTTCCATACATTCGCTAGTCGATTGATATTTAGTATTTAGTATTATGTATATAACTAATATTTCTATCATGTTCATATAGTTTCAATGGACACCATACAATGATCCGGCAATTCGGGCAGTAATCCCGGAAGAGTTCTTACAAAATCCACAAGCTTGGCACGTGAAAGTCGTGTTGATCAACTACGCAATCGTGGAGCCGCACCAGACAAACAGAGTACTACGACAGTTTGGATGTAGACAACCGATTCCCGTGGATCCTGAGGCGTTTGACGATTAACACAAAGTCGACCTTCGGCAATTGAATACAGATTGGACGAGATACTGGTCCGAGTACATGGAAATGTAGGAAGATCGGTATGAATATATACCTACTCAGGAACCAATCATCATTCTGGAGTTCGCGTGCATTCCAAAATACATGCCATGGTTTAGGATTCATGGCAAGCCGTATTTACTGACGCTAGAGGAGAGGCAGCAGCAAATACGTGTCGAAAGGGAAAGGCGCGGGCCTCTAAATCCAAGAGCAAGACGACGAAGGCAGCCCCTCAACGAGGCCCAGACTCTGTCACAAGTCCTATTTCGCAAGTCTTATTTCGCAAGTGTACACGATATTGCCCGCCAACAACACCTTGGTACGGTCTATCAAAGTCTGTCACGCGAAACCATAAATTGTCTCGATCGTGACACACTGTGTGCATAGTGTTTGCCCTCGCCTTGGCTTTGTTAATTTCTTGAACTACCTTACTGTACCATACATGTCCTCCCTGCATCTGGCTTGCATAATTTGCTGCTCGCTTTGGAAATAGCGCCGCCAAACGAAAATATGTCTTTCGCACAACCGATGTTATCGGTAGATGGCGCGTTCCTTTAAGAACAGAATTTATGCATTCAGCCAGGTTCGACGTCATATGACCATATCGTAGGCCACCGTCCTATGCTTGTGCCCACTGTTCGAAACATATGTTATAAAGGTAGTCCGCCCCTTCTCCGTTAATTGAACATAAAATTGCCAACATCTCGTGAAAACGATCTTTATTTATTTCATACCCTGCCAATATAAGATTATAGCGAATAATTTATACCACTTCTACCAATAAAACTAATTCAAATTGACAAACGAAATAACACAGATATAGACTAAATGCCCATGTTGGTCACTTGTCGTCATTCGCTCTTAGATGGATATTGCCTGTAGTAGTTCGAAGCAACGTGTCTTAGGCAATATCTATGGTGTGTGCGCTGCCATAAGCTTCCTTGTCGATCAAATGCAACTAGTATACCGGCGCCCCGATCTGAAATAACACAGATATCAGGTTGGGGGCACACATGCCTCCTTAACCTAGAGAGAAAGAAATCCCAATCATCAGACGACTCCCCCGGTGTTATTGCAAATACAATTGGAGGAATTCTTCCACCGCCATCCTGTACCACTGTAAGCAATAGCCGATGAGTATACCTACCGAACATAAATGTACCGTCAATTTGTACCAACGGCTTGCAGTATGGAAATACGTCTCGGCATTGCTTAAAGGTCTAAAACAGGCGTTTGAACACTTGACATCCACGTAGCAATCGGCCATAGTAGTACGTATGTTCCGTTTCAAGGTCTGTGATGGCACTTGGGACGTATCTCTCTAGCACCTGACACCACTGCCATATTTCATTATATGAGGCGTCCCACCCACTATGCATATTCTCCAACGCCTTTTTCTTAGCTATCCAAGCCTTGCGGTAAGAGGGCGTGTACCCCATTTGGCTACGGATATTGGCAATTAACACCGACACTGAAGTCCTGGGATCTACTTTTACCGTGGGCAGTATCAAGCTAGCTAACATAGCTGAATCCATCTTGGGATGATCTTGTGAAACACCTATAAACCGAGTACATTAAATAATGCAACATTGCATAATAAAATTATTATTCAGAAACCGTCAATACTATTCCTGCAGCACATGTATGTGGACCTTTGTACTTTTTAATCTCCCACAACCCTGTCCTTCTTCTTTAACGAGGCGTAGATTTTCCATGAACATGTGCCGTCTTGGACCACACACTTCACCTCAAACTTATCAGATTTGGATTTAACGACGTGGTAGTTAACGCCGTTTTTGATGCTATGTTATTTCAAAGTACCAATAAAACTATCCTTGTTGGTAAACTGATTACCAACTTCAAATTCACCGGAATCTACCCCCGAACTTGTACGATCACGCAACCGTTGTGGTAGATCTGGAAACTCTAACGCATCATCTGCAGACAGATCGACATTATGCATGTGGGCTTGAGGTGAGTATGCTTTGAATCGTGGATTTTCTTCATCATCTGAACTCCTTTTAGCATCTTCAGGTTTTGTTGGAATAGGCTCCGGTTTAGAAAATAAGCCAAATTCTGCACCATCCGGCCCAGGCTCTCGAGGTGGATCCACATCGGAGTTATCTTCTAACCCACAATCATCTGCAGCATACGAGGTCCCCTCACCGGTTGACGTCGTAGGGAGTACGTCATCCCTTCTTCTGGGCATTTGATAACGTCCCCAATTGGATGTAGATTGCCACCCAATAGAACTTGATGCCGTTCCCCAGTACATATTTCCAGCATCAAACATCGAGCCACCGACGTACATGTCTCATCCACCGACAGAGTGTCTTACAGGGGATATGCATTCGACACCGCTACCGAACATGGGCGGTTCCGTATTTTGTAACCCGCTAACCGAGTGTCGGTCAGGGGTCGTATATACATCTCAAACACCGGTCGCAAGTACATCAGTTGGCGATGTAAATTGTATATATAACTCAATATAAGGTGCTCCACTAGCAAGATGAGTCTGCACCATTGCCTCCAAGCTACGAGCACCTTTTATGTCGAACGAGTCATATTTCACTGGATCAATAGAAGAACAAAATCGATACGTGATAGACAGAACTTTCATTGGCGTCGTTTCGGAAATTTTACGCCTAATTCTTTTACGAAGTTCTGTCAAATCTATGTTCTGGTTAAAAACCAGTCGCACCGTATTCTCCGACAAAAAAAAACACCATTCTCGGTGTGGCAAACCTCACATCGTAGTAAATAACAACACTAATACGTTCACTCATATTTGAAACTCTAACCTTCTTAGCCTCTCTAAATTGTTTCTGCTGTGACTTATGCATTCTGAGAACATTTTCTGCCTAATTTATAACATCAGCCCAAACATGCTACTGTAGCAAAAACGCGTCTACGAGGGCGCGATTTTCACAAATTCTTCTCAAATAGCATCCTGCTAGAAGCGATTTTATAGTATTTGCTCAGAAACGTCAAAAAAAATTATTTCTTCCATGACCTACTGTAGCAAAAGCACGTCCACGAGGGTGCGATTTTACAAATTCTTCTCAGAATAGCATCCTGCTAGAAGCGATTTTATACTATTTGCTCAGAAACGTCAAAAAAATTTATTTCTTCCATGACCTACTGTAGCAAAAGCGAGTCCACGAGGGTGCGATTTCACAAATTCTTCTCAAATAACATCCTGCTAGAAGCGATTTTATACTGTTTGATTAGAAACGTCAACTCGAAATTATTTCTTCCAGGACCTAAAAACCCTAAAAAGCTTGAACCCTAAGCCCTAAAAGCCGAAAAAACCTAACGTGAGAAAAACGGCAAAATCGCGTCCCCCGAAACGCCCTGTGGCATGAAATCGCGCTGACGTGGCCGCGATTTCCTAGCGCGTCCCCTGACATCACGCTGACGTGGACGCGATTTGTCGGAAAATGGACCATTCCAGTAAATAATTAAATAATGGGCCCATTTTAGTAACTTTTTAAAAAAAGGGCTTTTTTTAGTAAAATCCCTGGAAAAAAGGAAAAAAGTAATCCTGTAATTTTATTTTTATCCATTTTAATTGTGCTTTGCTTCTATCGGGAAAGAAAAATCTTTACAATAAAATCAAAATGAAATATGGGTCGGGTCATTATTACCCGAATTTGTCGTCCATATAAATCCCCAAGGGCCAGCAAATACGCCACCAGTAAGGCACATTTTTTACACGTTCTGCTTCTTAAGTGCCTTAGATTGGATCGCTCTTCTTCTTCTTCTTTCTTCGTCTTTCGCTTCCCTCTTTGCAACTGTTTTAATTATCTGCTTCAGATCTGTTAGCAAATATTCAATCTCAGCCATAGATCTGCCCCTGATTTTTGAATCTTCATCCTTCGATCTGAATCACCATGGCGGCCGCAAACGCTCCCATCGCCATGAAGGAGGTCTTAACTGTAAGTCTTCTCGTTTTCGCTCTTATCCCTCTCAGTCGTTTCGATTTATGTTGCTTTTTATGGAAAATTCAGCTGAATTATCGTTTATAAACGATTGTTAAGCTTAATCTAGTGCTTTGTAAACCTTGTCAGATGTAATATCTGTAAAATCTGCTTAGATCTGTTTGAAAATTCCTTTATACGTTTTGTTATAGTAACGATTTTGAGGGATCTGAAATGGTATCTTTGGTTGCAGTTGCCAAGCATTGGCATTAGTCCTCAATTTATCACATTCACGAACGTAACTATGGAATCTGATAAGTATATTTGTGTGAGAGAAACCGCGCCGCAAAACAGTGTTGTGATTATCGATATGAACATGCCGATGCAGCCGTTGAGACGGCCTATTACAGCGGACTCCGCTCTTATGAATCCGAATTCTAGAATCCTTGCTTTGAAAGGTTAGTTACTATAACTACGAGAAATTGTTTATTTGTTTTGGGTCAGGTTAATCATCTCTCTAATTGACTGTGTTGTTAAAAAATAAACAAATTAATGTGATACCAGTTAATTGCAAGGACCCTGCTTATGCGATCATGTTGTACGTGAACTACAGTGTCTGTTGTAGTTAATACTTTCTTCTGTACTGTTTTATTGGTATAATTATCAGGTTCTGTATTTTCAATCTGTTTTTTAGTTTACTAGGAAAAATGTCAGCACTTCTAATTGCTTTTTGGTTGTTTCCTGTAGGCAATTTTGCTTATATTTGTGTCTAAGACAAGAAAATACGCTTCAAATTCATGCCATAAAGTGCTTGACATTCATGTAAATTGCTCCTATTTTATGGAGAAGGAAATTCAATATCCTTAGCATTGCTTGTATGTCACCATTGATTTTTTTTGTTCGCTTATGCTTTATATGCTGACTTTGACATTGCTTTTGTAGCTCAACTACCGGGAACAACTCAAGATCATTTGCAAATATTTAACATAGAGATGAAAGCAAAAATGAAATCCCATCAGATGCCTGAACAGGTGAAACACATTTATTGTCTCATTTTATTTATTTATTTCTTGTAATGGTTCCACTATTCCGTCCATTAGCTACCTGCCTCTCTACATTTATATTTTTTCTTGAGAGTGAGCTTGATTGCATGAGCCTAATAACCTGTCCTTGGTCAATGTACAGGTTGTATTTTGGAAATGGATTAGCCCAAAATTGCTTGGCCTGGTAACACAGACCTCTGTGTATCATTGGTCAATTGAAGGTTAGATTTTATTCAGTTAGCTTTATCCAGCATGACAGGCTCTGTTCATCTCTTAATATATATATATATATTTTCTTCTTTTAACTATAGTTTAAGTTTCTTTGGTGTTATCTGTCTCATTGTGTCTTACTCCTGGTAGGTGATTCTGAACCAGTTAAGATGTTTGAGAGAACAGCTAATTTAGTGAACAATCAGATCATAAACTATAAGTGTGACCCTTCGGAGAAGTGGTTGGTTTTGATCGGAATTGCCCCCGGTGCACCTGAGGTATGTGGTTTTGCTAATAAATGCTTTCTAAAGGTTTCTTTTTCTCTGTGAAGAAGTTACTGTGTCATCTGTATTTAGTTTTGAGAATTTGAGAAGTATGACTTGTGAGGTAAATTTCATTATATGCATCCTCCTCCCCCCCAAAGAAGAAAGAAAATGAAGTAATATATTCAAAATATTTTCCTAAGCAAACTGGCGGAAAAAGGTTCTTCCAGCTGGTATGGTTGTCATGTGCCCATGATTCAAATTGCTGAAATTAACTTTGTGAGTTAATTTATTAACCCCTTCTGAGTAATTTATTGTCTCCAGTTGTGTTATTTTGGATTTGCATCCCTCTAACCCACATTTCATTTTTTCTTTCCATTCTGTCTCTGTATTGATAGTATAGTTCCTTGCATAATTATTATTAATTATGAAGTTCTATCCCTCAAAAAATCACTTTTGCTGCCAGTATGCAGTTCTGAATTTGATCCATGTTTTTTGCATCTTTTAGAAGCCACAATTGGTTAAGGGGAACATGCAACTTTTCTCTGTTGATCAGCAGCGTAGTCAAGCTCTTGAAGCACATGCTGCTTCATTTGCTCAGTTTAAGGTAAAAAGATTTCTTGTTCTTCACTCAATTTCTGTATGTATGATCTATCAAGCAGCTTATCGTATATGCTTGTTTGTAATGAGCAGGTTCCAGGAAATGAGAATCCTTCTATTCTTATTTCATTTGCCACTAAGAGTTTTAATGCCGGTCAGATTACATCAAAGTTGCATGTAATTGAGCTTGGTGCCCAACCAGGTTTGTTTATGTTATCTGTTATACTTTTGCCATCCCCTTGTTATATACGAGTGGAAACTGAAGGTTTTTTTGTTTTTTTTTGTTTTTAAATGTGTACAAAATCTGAAAAATAAAATAAGAAATGAGATTGTTGATGCAGCACTTTCAAGTGATGGAATAATGATAGTACGATAGGGAAGTACTTTGATGTGTTGGCATGTTCAGTTGTTGAGACACTACTTCAGAATTTTTGTGTGATTTTAAATTAGAAATCCTACTTAATTTTAGATCTATTGCTAGCTCTAAATCATTATCAAAGACTTTTCTAAGTTAGAAATTTTTATGTGATCATGTTTAAGTATTTGGATTTAGATTACCTATTCGTTCTTATCAATTGTGTAGCTATGCTATTCTGTGGGTTACTTCGGGCTATCATGTATCCAATCTTTTAAAATAATATATATTGGCAGGTAAGCCATCGTTTTCAAAGAAACAAGCAGATCTATTTTTCCCGCCAGATTTTCAAGATGATTTTCCAGTTGCAATGCAGGTAACATGATATTTCCTAGATTATCTTTTAAATTGTTTATCGTGTGCCAATATAAGACAATTTTCTGTTTGTTGGCAGATATCCCACAAATATGGTTTGATCTTTGTTATCACCAAGCTTGGGCTGCTGTTTGTTTATGATTTAGAGACAGCATCTGCTGTATACAGAAATAGAATCAGTCCAGATCCAATATTTTTAACATCTGAAGCTTCAGCAGCTGGAGGGTTTTATGCCATAAATAGGCGAGGTCAGGTGTTGTTGGCTACTGTAAATGAAGCAACAATAGTGCCATTTGTTAGTGGTCAAGTATGTTATATGCCTTTTCTTTTTGTTTTCTGGTATCAATAAAGAGACATGCTAGCTTACTACTTCTGGTTGTCTTCTGTTTCAGTTGAACAATTTGGAGCTTGCTGTCAATCTGGCTAAAAGAGGAAACCTTCCGGGTGCAGAGAACTTGGTAAGTAGATTAATTTGTATATTCCTATGCTTTATGGTTTGTGAATCTTTGCATTGGATCATAATTGTGTAAGAGCCTGATATTGTCAACTATATATTTTAGTTGCTGGGCAATAATATCTAAAGGAATAATTTATTTTTACTGGGAGGATGCTTTCGTTTGTACGTCCATCATGGAACTATCTGTTGATGATCTCAATGCAATTCTTCAATCTTGCAGCAATGCTGAGAATGAAGACGGCATGTCTTGATTTACTTTAAGGCCACTTTTTTATTATGTTTTTTTATTATGTATTGCATGACTAGATTTGGTGTTGACATATTTGATGTTGCAGGTTGTTAATATTACTATCTAATATTAGTTATTCAATTTTCTTGTGTTATTTTATTCTTCTCTGGGCATTACTAGGATGTTGACTGTGATTTTATATATATCAGGTTGTCCAACGTTTTCAAGAATTGTTTGCTCAGACAAAGTATAAAGAAGCTGCTGAGCTTGCTGCAGAGTCTCCACAAGGGATACTTCGCACACCTGATACAGTTGCCAAGTTTCAGGTCTCATTTTGCTTTCTTGATCATGCAGATACTTAGTTTCTGTTTGGTTTCTGAAAATATTTTCTATTTTCATTTTCATTTTCATTTTTAGAAAATAGTTTTCGTTTTTTTAAGAAAAAATTGAGAAAGTGTTTGGTAAATAGAAATAAAAATTTGTTTTCAATAATGAAAGCATGTTTGGTAACTATTTTCTATAATAGAAAATGAGAAATAAAATAAATGTTTTTACGTTAATATAGGTTTAAACCAGGGTATCAGATTTCATATTTGAAAAATTATTGAAAATAGAATATTTCTGTGTTTATATGGGTTTGAATCAGGGCCAATTCATTTAAAGTTAACCATTGTTTTCATCATTTTCACTTTTACAAAGCATTTTTAGTGAAAAAAATGAAAACAAATTTTTATCATTTTCTAATTCACTCTCATTTTCTAAAAATCATTTTCAAAATTTTCAACCAAACACGTTTTCTTCAATGTTCATTTTTCAAGGAAACAAAAACAAAAATGACCTTTGTTTCCTGAAACCAAACGGAGCTTTTTTTTTTGTTTGTGTTGATTTTATCTGAGGCAGAATCACTTACCCTATTGCTGTAGAGTGTCCCTGTGCAAGCTGGGCAGACTCCGCCACTGTTGCAGTACTTTGGTACCCTTTTAACAAGGGGAAAGCTCAATGCATTTGAGTCATTGGAATTATCTCGGCTTGTGGTGAACCAAAACAAGAAGAACCTTCTGGAGAATTGGTTGGCTGAAGATAAATTGGAATGTAGTGAGGAACTTGGAGACCTTGTGAAGGTATGATTTGTACACTCTAGAATAGAAATCTATCGGTATCTTATTCAATTTTACCTAAATTTCTGCTTCAAGGAAGTGGGACTGATTTGACTGCCTTCTTTTCTTTTTTGCCTTTTCCTAATTTTCACATTGCTTTTGCTGTAGACTGTGGATAATGATCTTGCGCTGAAAATATATATTAAAGCTAGGGCAACTCCAAAAGTAGTTGCAGCTTTTGCTGAACGTAGGGAGTTTGACAAGATCTTGATTTACTCAAAGCAGGTGATTGCTGTCTCCTTTGTATTGACATTTTCTATTGTGATGATATATGATCTCCTTGTTTACAACCTACGAAGTTGAGAGATTATTTCTTCATCTTGTTCTTTACATTAGTGAATGCATGCATCAAGATTCATGACTAAATTGTTTCCTCAGGTTGGGTACACTCCTGACTACTTGTTCCTTCTGCAAACAATTCTCCGTACAGATCCACAGGTTTGTTTCCGTTTTCTGTGCTCTTCAGGGTTTAAGGCATTGTGTTGAAGCTTGTCAAATCATACTAGCTATTAATAAATGATTAAATGTGTTAAATCTCTTCATGACTTTTTAAGTTAAATTTTATGAATATTCTGATCAAGTTAAAATCATACTAGCAATTGATAAATGTTTAAATGATTGCTGACTGGTAGATGATAGCTTTATGGACTTTTTGATGGAATTGGATCTGTGTAATTTTTGAGGAGAAACTACCATTTTAGAGGGAGCTAATTTATCACTTGTTTCACTTGTAGGGAGCTGTTAACTTTGCATTGATGATGTCTCAAATGGAGGGAGGTTGTCCAGTTGATTACAACACCATCACCGATCTTTTTCTTCAGGTCTGCTGCTTATTGAATTATTTGTGAATTTAATGTAATTTTTTTCTATAAAATATATGTAAGATTGTTTTCCTATCCTTTTTGTATTCAGAGGAATTTGATACGGGAGGCTACTGCATTTCTATTAGATGTTTTGAAGCCAAATCTGCCAGAGCATGCTTTTCTACAAACGAAGGTTATATCTTTCATGTGCTGGTTAAGCTAATCTATTTCTATTATTTCTTTTTTATTTCCTAAAAAGAATATACTCAGTTTAATAATATTCTTTTCCATGCAGGTCTTGGAAATCAATCTAGTAACTTTTCCAAATGTAGCTGATGCCATCTTAGCAAATGGAATGTTCACTCACTACGATCGTCCCCGAATTGCACAACTATGTGAAAAAGCTGGTCTCTTTGTGCGAGCTCTTCAGGTAATTTCTTTTTAAAATTATTGTGTTTCATTGTCTGCCGTTTTCTAGACTGAATTAATAATTTCTCCTTGATTAAATATTTAAAAATAATACCTTTTTTGCAGCATTACACTGAGTTGCCCGATATTAAACGTGTCATCGTGAATACACATGCTATCGAGCCACAGGTAAAAACATTACCTACCAACTTTATCTCTTGGTAAAATTGGACAGGACCTTCTAACATTTTTTTTTTGCTCATCCTTCTGTTTTTAGTCACTTGTTGAATTTTTTGGAACTCTTTCACGAGAATGGGCTTTGGAGTGCATGAAGGACCTTTTGTTGGTTAATCTAAGAGGCAATCTTCAAATAATCGTTCAGGTAAAGTATTATTGTATATGGTATTTTAATAATGTTTAGTAAATTCCCAAAGGCTAAGTTGTGTGCGTGTGCAGGTTGCCAAGGAGTACTGTGAGCAGTTGGGTGTTGATGCTTGCATAAAACTTTTTGAGCAATTTAAGTCATATGAAGGATTGTACTTTTTCCTGGGCTCCTATTTGAGCTCAAGGTAAGCTATTTAGCAAACAAGAAATTTACTTTGTTCTCAAATCACTGCTATATCTAAGATTTTACTTACTATTATGTTTACTTTTGATTATGGGACAGTGAGGATCCTGATATACACTTTAAGTACATTGAGGCAGCTGCTAAAACTGGTCAAATCAAGGAGGTTGAGCGTGTAACCAGGGAATCAAATTTTTATGATGCTGAAAAGACAAAGAACTTCCTAATGGAGGCCAAGCTTCCTGATGCAAGGCCCCTAATTAATGTTTGTGATCGATTTGGGTTTGTTCCTGATCTCACTCACTACCTCTACACAAATAACATGCTCCGGTACATTGAAGGGTATGTTCAGAAGGTATGCTTGATATTCTCTGCTATTTTTGTATACTGGAATATTCTATGAAGTAAATTTAAATTTTTGATTAATTGCGAACCTTTTTGCTTCTTTTGATAGGTGAACCCAGGGAATGCTCCTTTGGTAGTGGGGCAATTGCTAGATGATGAATGCCCTGAAGATTTTATAAAGGGTCTCATTCTCTCAGTCCGTTCTCTGCTTCCAGTTGAGCCCCTTGTGGAGGAATGTGAGAAAAGGTTATCTTCTTTTTCTGTCTCCTTCCATTCATCGTTTATTATGCCATCACTATTTGTTTCTTATTTTTCTGTATATGGTTTCCAGAAATCGCCTTCGTTTGCTTACACAGTTTTTGGAGCATCTTGTGAGTGAGGGAAGCCAAGATGTGCATGTCCACAATGCTCTGGGAAAAATCATCATTGACAGCAATAACAATCCAGAGCACTTCCTCACAACCAATCCTTACTATGATTCTAGGGTGGTTGGTAAGTACTGTGAGAAGCGTGATCCCACTCTGGCAGTTGTGGCCTACAGAAGAGGACAATGTGATGATGAACTTATAAATGTCACTAATAAGAACTCATTGTTCAAATTGCAGGCTAGGTATGTAACTATTTAGTTGATTTATGATAATGTATTGGGTCTTCGTTTTAAAGTGGCTTATCTGTGCATTGTCCTGTGGTCACAGGTATGTTGTCGAGAGGATGGATGGTGATCTTTGGGAGAAGGTTCTAAATCCTGAAAATGAATATAGAAGACAGCTAATTGATCAGGTTGTGTCAACTGCTTTGCCAGAAAGCAAGAGTCCAGAACAAGTTTCTGCAACTGTTAAAGCTTTCATGACAGCTGACCTGCCCCATGAACTGATTGAGCTTCTTGAGAAGATTGTGCTCCAAAACTCTGCATTCAGTGGGAACTTCAATCTGCAAAATCTACTTATTTTGACAGCTATTAAGGCAGATCCATCTAGAGTCATGGATTATATCAATAGGCTAGATAATTTTGATGGACCTGCAGTTGGAGAAGTGGCTGTGGAAGCCCAACTATATGAAGAAGCTTTTGCGATTTTCAAAAAGTTCAACTTAAATGTTCAGGCTGTCAATGTTTTATTGGATAACATTAGAAGCATTGATCGGGCAGTGGAATTTGCATTTAGAGTCGAAGAAGATGCTGTTTGGAGTCAGGTGGCGAAGGCACAACTGAGGGAGGGGCTGGTTAGTGATGCAATTGAATCATTTATTCGTGCAGATGATGCTACTCAGTTCCTTGATGTTATCAGAGCTTCTGAGGATGCAGATGTCTACTCTGATCTGGTGAGGTACCTTCTGATGGTTAGGCAGAAGGTCAAGGAGCCCAAGGTGGACAGTGAACTCATTTACGCCTATGCTAAGACTGATAGACTGGGAGAAATTGAAGAATTCATTCTCATGCCAAATGTTGCTAATCTTCAAAATGTTGGTGATCGCTTGTTTGATGAAGCCCTATATGAGGCCGCAAAAATAATATTTGCTTTTATATCAAACTGGGCCAAGTTGGCTGTTACACTGGTGAGGCTTAAACAATTCCAGGGTGCTGTTGATGCAGCACGAAAAGCAAACAGTGCCAAGACATGGAAAGAGGTTTGCTTTGCTTGTGTTGATGCAGAGGAATTCCGATTGGCACAGATATGTGGTCTGAACGTTATTATACAGGTGAGTTTCATGAACAATTAAGTTGCTACGTATGTCTCCACATTCAGTTCCCCTCTTTTTTCTGCTCATGTTTGTCTATGGAAGATTGTTTGTCTGTGGTTTTGATCATTGAGTTTGTTGATCTTGTAGGTGGATGACTTGGAAGAAGTCAGTGAATACTATCAGAATAGAGGATGCTTCAATGAGTTAATCTCTCTCATGGAGAGTGGTTTAGGATTGGAACGTGCACACATGGGGATCTTTACTGAGTTGGGAGTTCTGTATGCCAGATATCGTGCAGAGAAGCTTATGGAGCACATTAAGTTGTTCTCTACTCGTCTCAATATTCCCAAGCTGATAAGAGCATGTGATGAGCAGCAGCACTGGAAGGAACTTACCTACTTATATATCCAATATGATGAGTTTGATAATGCTGCAACTACTGTGATGAACCACTCTCCTGAGGCATGGGATCATATGCAGTTCAAAGATATCATAGTCAAAGTTGCTAGTGTTGAGCTATATTACAAGGCTGTCCACTTTTACTTGCAAGAGCATCCTGATCTCATCAATGATATGCTGAATGTGCTTGCGCTTCGTGTGGATCATACTCGTGTTGTTGACATTATGAGAAAGGTTCAATTTTGGTGGAAATGATTTACTATTGAAATAAATACTAATGGATTGCTTTAGTGGTACTTTTATTCATTTTGGGTTGACAATTAACGTTCTGGAATTTCAGGCCGGTCATCTGCGTCTGGTGAAGCCATATATGGTTGCTGTTCAGAGCAACAATGTATCAGCAGTAAATGAAGCGTTGAATGAGATTTATGTAGAGGAAGAAGATTATGATAGATTGAGAGAATCTATTGACTTGCATGATAACTTTGATCAGATTGGCCTTGCTCAAAAGGTAAAGTATTGTTGTTCTTGCCTTTTTATATGCTAGTAAGTCGGTTTTGATATTATTTCTGAATTGCTTGAGTAGATTGAGAAACATGAGCTGCTTGAGATGAGACGTGTTGCTGCATACATATACAAAAAGGCGGGCAGATGGAAGCAGTCCATTGCCTTGTCAAAGAAAGACAACCTTTACAAAGATGCTATGGAAACTGCTTCACAGTCTGGTGACCGTGAACTTGCTGAGGAGTTGCTTGTTTACTTCATTGAGCAGGTACTGACTCAATCCTAAATACGCCTTTACACCTTGGTCAAGCAGTATATGCAACTATGTTAGGTTGCTTGGTTCCATTTGTCCCTCTAGGGTGCAAGTATAAAATAAGAGCTTCCTGGTACATTTAGAGTGAAGGTTTTTAACATAGGCATTTTTTTTTTTTTGTTATATGGCAATTTTACTTCTCGAATTGTTACAGGAATGTTGGTTATTATTTGAAGTGGATATAATTCTGGTGGTATGTTATCTGTACAGGGCAAGAAGGAATGTTTCGCAGCGTGCCTCTTTGTCTGTTATGACTTAATTCGACCAGATGTTGCTCTTGAAATGGCCTGGGTTAACAATATGATAGACTTCACATTCCCGTTCCTGTTGCAGGTGATTTCTTTGCTGCATCTTCAGTACTATTGTATATTTGGGGATTTATTAGCGACCATAACCCTTTTGGTTTCATGATCATTCTTAATTTCAAGATGTCGTGTTAGAATCCTATTTGACTCTCCTTATATTTCCAGTTTATCCGTGAATATACCGGCAAAGTTGATGAACTTATCAAGGATAAGATCGAGGCTCAAAAGGATGTAAAGGCTAAAGAGCAAGAAGAGAAGGAGGTCATTGCACAACAGGTATAGTTACTTTACCAATTCTCTATGGCTGTGGAGTTGCTAGATCTTCAAAGGGTTGGATGATTTTCTAACTTAATTGAAATGCATTGTATTGCAGAACATGTATGCGCAGTTGCTACCTCTTGCCTTGCCAGCACCTCCGATGCCAGGCATGGGAGGAGGTTTTGCTCCTCCACCACCTATGGGAGGAGGAATGGGAATGCCTCCGATGCCACCATACGGCATGCCACAAATGGGCAGCTATTAAGTCCTAACCAAGTCTGTTTTGTCAAAAAGGTTTTATTAGTAGCGGGGAATCCCATGGTGCATTGAGGTTAAAAGGCTGACGTAGTTCTATTAGTGGCAAATTTTCACGCTTCGACGCTGTCATTTTATTTTTCTTGTCCGTCTCTGGTAGGGTGTGTGATATGTCTTGTAATATTCATTTTTTTTTTATGTAGCAAGAGGCATTTTTTGGCTGCTGATAGGGGGCAAGCCGAGGATTTAATGCATATTTGTAATTTTCCTTTTTGTAGTATTATTTTCTTCCGGTCTTTGGAAGCGACTTACGAGTATATACGAAAATACTTGCACATTACGCCCGTCATTGTTTCGAAATTTGATATTTTTCGGTTACTCTGTTTCCCCCCTTACACCTAAAATATTCGGTCCCTTTTTCTTTTTAAATTTTTTCTATGTACTTCTTTTTACAACAGTATATATATTAACAAAGTTTATGTTTTGAGTTAATCAAATATTAATTCAGTAAATGTTAAAATGTTAATCGATTTTCTCAATGTATTTTTTGCATAATTTAAACCTAAAATAAATTTATGAGTAGTTAAATTTTATAGGTTTTGATACCACTTGTTTTAAAAGAGTGTTAAAATAATTTAAAATTCTTGACTTTTTTTTTAATTTCCGCATGTGAAGTTTTTTATTTATTTCATTGACAGTAGAGTTTAAAAGTTGGGGTTAAAAGTTAATAAATATATTATAAGAGTATAGTAAAATATATAACAAATTTTTAATATTACTTATAAAATAAAGAAAAACATACTGTTATTATACCAAATATCCACCTTAAAATTTTTTTTATGTACTTCGATTTTTTAAATGAAACCCTCGAAATGTTGATTCGGCCCACCTCCGAGTATTTTGATTTTTGTTTATGAAAATATATTAATAAATTGCACATATAGGGGCTCACTTTCAAATTTTATACTGCTTGTAATTGTAACTTGTACAAATTAATATGGGCTTCACAATCTCCACATGGTCACTTTTAAATTTGTTAAGGTCTTCCCCATTACTCGCTATTTGTTTTTAAAGCCCCAATTTATGATATTTAGAGGGCGTTTGGTTCAGTGTATTACCTAATACAATACAGGTCAAATACGCGCGTATTACATGACGCCTCTAATCCGGCGTTTGGTTCGCTGTAATAGGCATTACGGGCGTAAACCAATCCCGACCTAATCCCCTTTTTCGCTACTTTTGTAATCCCTTCCCAAATCCCTGTAATACCTATTACGTCCGCCTTCCGTCCCCTGCTCTCTATTTTACCCTCCCTCCCTACCCGACCCTCTCCTATTCTGTCCTCAAAATTTCTCCTTCCATCTCCCACCGTTTTTGTTTATTATTCATCCTCATCGTTTCTTGATCTCTGTCTCCTCCCATTTCCTCCCAACCCTATCTGCAACTCTCTCTGTTCTTCAATATTTTCACAAAATTGGAAATACGATAGTGAATCCATTGAAAAAAAGTGAAGCGTTTTTGGTCATCACCTCTAATCCAAGATCGGGTGAGTTTTAATTACGACCCAAATTAATCGCCAATTCTTTTGTTCGACAATCTTTTATCAAATATTTTTGCATGGTTATGAATCTTTAGTCTTGATGGTTTCTTGAAATTGCTATTTTATTTTATGAAATTGTTCTTGATTTCATTGGAATTATTGTATAATTGCACTTGTGGCTTTTTATTCTTGATGAGTTTAATGTCGATTTCATGGTTATGAATCTTTTACTCTTCTGCAGTTTTAGTTAACGAAAGTTTTTCGGGTTTAATATCCCTTGCTTTACGATGGTGATTTCATATAAATTATGTGCGGTGTAATTTATAAATCTGATTTATTCAAAGAGCAACATCAAAAGTTTAAAGCATATACTTCTTCAAGAAATCATATTTCCATTTTCGTATGACAAATTTTGCATTCATGAGTTGAGTTTCTATTTTCCTCATTGCGACCAAAGATGGCACATTATTCCGTGCAATATTTTTATGTTTTGTTAAAGTTCGATAATTCATAATATGATTTAGAGAGTAGATATCTTGTTTATATTTGTCAAATTCACAAACACTCTGCAAGCGATATGTGAAAACTGGTGAAGTCCATGAAAATCAAAGAGAAGCTTTTGTTGTATTAGTGAAAATTCGTGTGGTTTTCTTTGTTGTTTAATTGTTTATGGTGCGTTGTTTTTTTTTTAATTTCTTGTATATCAGTTTAATATTATGGTTAATAGTTTCGGTTGTGGTAAGGTTGTAAAACGTTATTAATTTACTCGTAAGTGATTATACATTTTAGTGTCGCCTTTGTCATTTACTTGGTTTTGAACGCTCTTTTGATTTTGTTCTTAAATTTTGGAAGCTTACTTTGTTCGATGCTAAGCTTTGTCTTAACTATGAACCTCTAGAATCTAGATAATTGCATGCTATTGCTCATGCTATGAACTAGAAATTTTTGGTCATGTTTGATGATTGCATATCTAAAGCAAATGATGTTTCTCCTACATTCTTGACCAAATCATTGGCTAAATTAGCTTATCAATTGTTGTTGTCTCCTTTTGAAATTAGGTTTGATGGATAAATTATGAGCATCAAATCACTTTTGAAGTTAGTTTGAATCTTTTTGCTCGTTGATGATACATATGCTGCATTGTGTTGTTTGCTAATGGGGATGAATGTGGGGAATTAGAGGCCGGTGGTTTGTTATGTATTAACGAGTGCAACTTACTACATGTAGGATGTTAGGCACTGAATTTACTTAATATGGTTGGTTTTATGGTTGTGCCATGACTGCTTCCAGCATTCTTGAAAAACAAAAGAAAAATTATTATCTAGTCTTCTCATATTGTAATGAAAAGAGGACACTTCTGGTTCGGCCTTTTATTAGGAAGAAAAGGGAGGTGAGAACTAATTACAAATAATGAGGGAAATGAGGAGGCGATTCGGTGTAGGTTATTGAACTTGGAATTGGGTTTAATGGTTTGTCGCTTTGGTATCATACGAACAAAGAAAATCCAGTGAATCCTTTGAAAGCTATGCAATTGGATTTAATAGTTTCATAGTTCCCTCTTTTGTGTTCCTCGCTTATCGATTCTCTGCTATAAGCCTATAACCGATGGCTAAATGTTTTATTTTTCTTATGTTTTTGCAGAAGAGAGAGGTTAATAAGAAAGTTCTCAAAGTTCTGGAATAGAGCGAAGGTAAGACTACTCTAGAAAGTTAACGGTCCATTTAAGTACTTAAAAGGTGATTGTTGCATAATTGTAAGTATTGATGATTGGTAGGCAAGGGATTTAATAAACTATCTAGATACTATTTTGATCGATATCATATTTAAAATATGGCTCATGGATGATGATTGGTGTATGGTTGTTCGTGCTTTGATATACTATATTTAGCTATAGCATAAATATTTTCCCCAAAAAAAGGTTGATCCGAGCACTTTTCTCATTACAGGTAACATTTTTCCAACACTTCCACATCGCAATGTCCCAGATTTGAGCATTACAGTTAGTATTGATGTAGCGAGTTCATTGTTTCCCAAATGAATATGGTTTTGTTTGTATGTTTGTAATGCTCATTAAAGCTTTTGTTTGTATGGTTATGGTTATTGTTGCATGACCATTGTTCTTTTGAATTTATCACCAAGTTATATGTTTTTACTATTAGGTAACATTTTTTAAAGAGCATTATGCCTACAAATAATGGGCTTCAAATCACAATTATTTGTACATGTAAATACAATCTTTTTAATAATAAATTTGTACATGTAAATGAGATAAAAGTTATATATTTTTATGAAATTATATTACCATTTAAAATGTTATTATCTAGTTTTAAAACTTCAATTTCATTATTAAACTAAATCTTCATTCTTCATTTTATTTATTTTGAAATTAGAAAACCTTAACTAAACTAATCATCAATAAAAAAATTTTCAATGATCAAACTTTGAACATGCTTTAAGTAACTAATCAATATATTTATACGATATCATTTTAGGTCAATTAATTTGGGTGATTTTAATTAACTAATCAATATATTTAAATGTCCAAATTATAATGAGTTTAGTTATAATCTAACAAATACCAACCTTCAAATTTTACCTCAATTAATTTTACCTCAATTATACATAATATATTAAAATTTAATATAAGTTTTTGAAGAAATTAAATGCTCATGGATTATAATTAACCTTTTATGCACGCAATACATGTTATTTAAAACAAATGTTAATTGATTCAAACATTATTTTTCCCTATAATGGAAATAATGTTATCTTAATTATAAAAATGGATAAATGGACTGAAATTTATTATTGTCTAATTCTATCTTAGATTTTAAGTCAATTACATTATACATAAAATATTCCTCATTCATAATATGATTTCCTATAATACATAAATTATAATTGTGAAAGTGTAAGGAAGTTTTAAAATTAACGTATATATAATATGATAAATAAAATTATACAAATTTTACTTAAAAGTCAAATTTGGTCATTAAATTAATAAATTCTATAGAATTCGAAATTTTAATAATAATAATTTTTGATGAAAAATGCTAAACATGTATTTTAAACTTGATACTAGAAAGATAAGTAACAATTCTTGTAAAAAATAAGTCCTCTTCAAAGTTATATATATTTTTACAAAATGAAATTACCATTTAAAATGTTATAAAAGTTATAAAACTTCAATTTCATTATTAAACCAAATCCTCATTCTTCATTTTACTTATTTTGAAATAAGAAAACCTTAATTAAACTAATCATCAGTAATTAAATATACTCTTTCATTATTATTTGGGTGATTGATAAAGAAATGAAATTAAAGTTGCAACGATATCATTTAGTAGATAATTTTTTGCTTCGTGTGTTCTAAATTTGTGCTGTTTATTTTTATTTGATAATGTGTAATTGCAACTTCAATTCTTTGATAGTGTGTTCTAATTTTAAAATGTTGCAGTAATGGCTCGTCTGCCTTTAATTGCACAAAGTGTGAGGCGTAAAAGAATTAGTATTGCTGTGACAATATGGTTGGAAATCTGTAGAATCGCGATTTGGTTCTTATTTAGAATGGGTGCCAGCCTTAGCCTACATAGACCAAGGATTAGGTCCTATACCGTAGATTTTTATGCAAAACGGGATTATGTGAATAGGCTTGTATATGCTAGTGACGAGACCTGTATTGAACAAGTTAGGATGAATAGAGCTGCCTTTTTTAAATTATGTGAGATGTTAGAATCGATAGGGGGATTGAAGTCGACAAGGTTCATGCTTGTTGACGAGCAAGTAGCAATGTTTTTACATATCATCTCCCATCACCTGAAAAATCGAGTTATCAAGCATCACTTTAGAAGGTCCGGGGAAACTGTTAGCAGAGCATTTCATAGTGTTTTAAATGCTGTCATACGCTTGCAAGATGTGTTATTTAAAAACCCGGAGCCAATTACCAACCGATTCTTCTGACACAAAGTGGAAATGGTTTAAGGTATAGGACTAAGTTTTATATATAGCTTCAACAACATTTACTTGATTTAGATTTAAATTAGTATTCTAACTCAAGGTTTTATATCATGTGATATAGAATTGCTTAGGTGCTCTTGATGGAACCCACATCAAGATTAGGGTTCCAACAGTTGATAAACCTAGATATCGGACGCGAAAAGGTGACATAGCAACAAATATGCTAGGTGTTTGTACACCGAGATGCAATTTGTTTATGTTCTTCTGGTTGGGAAGGTTCGATTCTTGATGGACGGGTTCTTGAGATGCCATTAGTGGAAGACATGGATTAAAAGTTCCTCATGGTAAAGTGTATAGTTAGAGGACTTTGATTTATTCATTAAGATCACACTTTGTGTGTGAATTAATCATTTTTAATATGAAACTTATTTTATAGGTTGTTATTATCTAGTTGATCTTGGATACACAAATTGTGAGGATTTCTTGCACCATTTAGAGGACAACGATATCATTTGAACGAGTGGCGTCGGGGTTATCACCAAGTTCTCCGCAAGAGTTTTTAATATGAAACATGCCTCAAGACGTAATGTCATTGAAAGATGCTTTGGCTTATTAAAACTTAGATGGGGAATACTTAGGAGTCCATCGTTCTATCCTGTAAGGGTGCACAATAGAATTATTATTGCATGTTGTTTGCTCCATAATTTTATTCGAACCCATATGAGTAGTGATCCCATTGAAGCGGAGGTGGGAGAAGGATTACCTACAATTAATGTGGTGGATGACGATGAACCGAATATCACAAATATTCATCCATCGGATGCTTGGGCTACTTGGAGGATGGAACTAGCCAACCAAATGTTCGATGAATGGCAAGCATCTAGAAATTAGTTTGTGAAACTTTTGTGAAACTTTTGTATTGATTTTGTATTGTACTAAACTACGAAATTATAATATAATTTCTTCTAATTCACATGTGTTATAATTTTAAATTTTTGTGCTATGGAACTTTTGATTCATGATATTCAACTTAATTACTTAGATTTTATAAAGTGTTGACCTTTTGAATCATGATATTAAAATAGTAATTAATATAATTTGTTTTTTTTTTGTTCTTAAGATCATTATGTCAGGTGTTCCAGAATCAAATGCTCAAGCTTCTCGAGGAAGCAAAAGAAAATGGGTTCGAGGAAGATGCGACATTAGTTTCAACATGGTGGACTGCACAATGTTGGAACATTTAATGTCGATACCGGGTTCAAAGCCGGTTATTTGAACGAGTTGGAAAGAATGCTACAAACGGTTTTACCAAATGCAATGTTGAAGGCGAAACCTAATATTGAATCAAGGATTAGGTTACTTAAAAGGGAGTGGACATGCTTAATGGCCAAAACAATAACGGTTTTGGTTGGGACGAGCATAGGCAGCTCGTTGTTGCTGAAGATGCGGTTTGGGAGTCCTATTTAAAGGTAAGATTATTTCAAGTCTTTATTATATTATTTTTACCAAACTTACGACTAATATGATTTCCTCATTTTTTTAGAGTCACAAAGAAGCCGCCCAATTCAGATTTCGTACTTTCCCTTACTATGACCAGCTTACTACCATATACGCAAGAGATCGAGCAACTGGGAGAGATGCTCAAACAGCTGCTGATGTTCTTGAAGAAATACATGCTGATGATGAACGTACTACAGATATGAATGAAGAGAGAAACACATTCTATGACTGCGAAGCTGACGTCTCTTTAGATGACATGGATGTTTCTGGTACGGATCCGCGAGGAGATCGAGACCAAGGGGGTTCCTCATCTTCAAACAAGAGAAAGAAGAAATCTGATGCTCGTGATAATGTGTTTTCTTCATTTAATGAGGCTGCCACTTTGTTCGGGGAGAAAATCCAGGCCGTTGGCGATCAAATCAGTAGGAGTTTTGCCTCCGAGGTGGTAGTTCAGCAGAAGTCAGAACAACATATGGAAGAGAGAGCTTCAAATTTATATTCAGCCTTATGGTCAATTGAAGGTTTAACCGACGATCAGCGGTATGATGCATTGAGTAAAATTCTCGACCATCCAACTCAAATGATCGTTTTCTTTAGTTTACCTTCAGTTGCCCGATTGGAATGGGTTAGAGATTTCTTTCTTACCATTAAATATCAATGTTCAAACTTTTGATGTTGTAAAACTATATAACATATGGATTTTAATGTACAATTTCATTTTCATCTAACCTTTTCTTAATATAAGTTAATTATGTTTATGCATAATATAATTCTCAAGTTATATATTGATTTTAGTAAATTCATATAAGAACATTTTATTATTAAGAATTTTATGAAATTATATATCACTATATAATTATATTTAATATTAATTATTTTAAATTGTATAAATTCATATAAGAAAATTTTTATTATCAAGAATTTTATGAAATTATATATTATTATTAAATTATATGTAATAATTATTATTTTAAATTATACAAATTCATAAACTATAATCATATTAGTTATAATAATTTTAAATTTTATTAAATCATATATTTAATTAAATCATATTTAATATTAATTATTTGAAATTTTCTTTTATAGTATCATATATTATGATTTGAGTAAATTCATAGAAGAATTTTATTTATTAAGAATTTTATTAAATTACATATTTTAATTATAATATATTTAATAATAATTATATTAATTTATATTTTACAGTATCATATATTATGATTTGAGTAAATTCATATTAAATTATATATTTTAATTATAATATATTTAATAATAATTATGTTTAAATATGATTAAATTATTTATTATTGATATTAATCTTATTAAAATTTAAATAACAATAACAATAATAATTTACCAAAACAAATTTATGCTAATTATTAAGAATTTTATTAAATTATATATTTTAATTAAAATATATTTAATAATAATTATGTTTAAATATGATTAAATTATTTATTATTGATAATAATAATCTTATTAAAATTTAAATAACAATAACAATAATCATTTACCAAAACAAATTTTTGCTAAGGGTATTCTAGTCATTTTAGTTTTTTCATTATGCTATTACACCTCTATTACACTCAACCAAACACAGGATTACTATTACGCCTCTATTCCATTACATTCAACCAAACAGTTGATTTGCTATTACACAGCTTTTCCATTACACCTCTATTCCATTACACCTCTAATCCAATACACCTCTAATCCAATACAGCGAACCAAACGTGCTGTAAGTTTTTGCTCATTGGCGATGAGCAAGACAACAATTGAACTTCGAGAAAGGTTGAAGGCAATGAGCTGTTACTAGCTGCGTTGGATTTACTGGTTAAATTCTAGCTTGTTTAAATTAGGCAGGTGAAAGAGTAAGAAAGAAAAGAAATTATGTTTTATTTTAAATTTTATTTTTTAGATGAATTAAATTTGTTTTGGGTTTTAATTTTTAGAAATTGATTTGGATTTAATTTTATTGTTTGGGTAGGAGTAATTTTATTATAATTTATGTATAGTCTAAAATACAATGATATTAATAAAAAAACTAATTTTGTTATAAAATAAAGAGATGGGAGAATAAAGAACAAAGAAAATATGAAAGCAAAGGGATGATTTACAATGTTTCATCGAGTCTCTATTTATAGGCATAAGAAGTATAAAAGAAGTAGATATCTAATTCTAATAACTATTAGAATTTAATGTACATCAAAACTTTATTTTGGTCATGATGGACATCCACTTAATAAGATATTCATAACACTCCCCATTGGATGTCCATTGGTAGATAATGTGCCTCATTAAAACCTTATTAGGAAAAACACTGTGGGATAAAAAATCTAATGAAGAAAAAAGAGTACACAATATTCTATTACAAGCTGCCTCGTTAAAAACCTTTATCAGGAAAACCCAATGGGACAAAACCTTGATTAAAGGAAAAGAGTACAACTTGTTTTTAGACTCCCTCTGATGGCAACATTACATTACATCTTTGAGTCGACGCATTCCAATCTTGTGTAGTAGTCTTTCAAATGTTGAAGTTGGCAATGCCTTAGTAAAAAGATCTGCTAAATTATCACTTGAATGAATATGTTGAACATTTATATCACCTCTTTTCTCAAGATCATGGGTGAATAATAAATTTGGTGAAATATGTTTTGTTCTATCACCTTTGATGTAACCACCCTTTAATTGAGCTATACATGCTGCATTATCTTCATATAAGATAGTTGACATCTTTTCCTGTAAAGGCAAATTACATATCTTTTAGATATGTTGGGTCAATAACCTTAGCCAAACACACTCTCGACTTGCCTCATGCATTGCAATTATTTCTGCATGATTGAAGAAGCAGCAAGTAATGTTTGCTTTGTTGAACGACGTGATATGGCAGTACCCCCACATGTAAATAAATATCTTGTTTGAGATCGACCTTTATGTGGATCTAATAAGTATCCAACATCAACGTAGCCAACTGATAGGGATTTTGAATCATTTGAATAAAATAACCCCATATCAATGGTCCCTCTGAAATATCTAAATACATGTTTAATTCCATTCCAATGTCTACATATTGGAGGAGAACTAAATCTTGCTAACAAGTTTATAGTGAAAGCTATATCAAGTCTTGTGTTCTTTGCAAGATACATCAATGCCCCTAAAGCACATAGATATGACACTTCAAGACCAAGAAACTCTTCATCATTCTCGCAATCAGAAAATTGATCTTTATTCACATCTAACGTTCGTACAACCATTGGAGTACTTAATGGGTATGCTTTATCCATGTATAATTTCTTTAATATCTTTTCCATATAAGTTGATTAATAAACATGAATTTCATCTTTTAAATGTTCGATTTGTAATCCAAGATAAAACTTTATTTTTCTAATATCTTTCATCTTAAATTCTTTCTTTAAACAATATTTAGATCATCAACATAAACAATAATTATCACAAAATCGGATCTAAATTATTTTATAAAGACACATAGACAAATTGGATCGTTTTTGTAACCTTCCTTTAACAAGTATTCATTAAGATGATTGTACCACATATGTCTAGATTGTTTTATTTCATATAAACTTTTCTTTAATCTGGTCGAGAAATTTTCTCAAGAAACTCTATATCTTTTTGGGATTTTAAATCCTTCAGAGATTTTCATATAAATTTCACTATCAAGTATACCATATAAATAAGATGTAACAACATCCATTAGATGCATGTCAAGTTTTTCACGTACTGCCAGACCAATAAGATATCTAAATGTGATTGCATCAACAATAGGAGAATATGTCTCTTTATAATCAATGCCGGGCCTTTGCAAAAATTCTTATGCTACAAGGCGAGCTTTATATCTTACGACTTCATCAATTTCATTTCCTTTTCACACAAATACCTATTTATATCCTACCGGCTTTACACCTTTAGGTGTTTGGACTACAGGTCCAAAAACTTTACGTTTAGAAAATGAACTCAATTTTGCTTGAATTGCATCTTTCCATTTTGGCCAATCTTTTCTATTTTTACATTCCTTAGTAGATTTAGGCTCAAGATCTTCATTTTCTTTTATTATTTCAATAGCAATATTATAAGCAAAATTGTTGTCGGCAACTACATTTTATTTTTCAATTCCATCTTTTTCTCGTATTGACATAACTTATCAAGATCTCTTTATTTTTGTCATTTCCATTTTCACTTTTAGGTATCTGAATCTCTTCTTGAGTTTTATAATTAGTTATGTCATGGGTCTCTTCAGGAACCCCCGCCTCCACTATATGACCATCTTGTATATTTTCTCCTTTACTTTTACGAGAATTTTTATCTTTGGAACCGACCAGTTTTCTACGCTTCATGCATGGATTACTTTCTTTTGCATTAACAGTTTTCCTTATTAGGACATCAATTTGTATTGGAGCATTTTTAGCAATGAATCTGACAGTTGATTTGTAAAATGAATTATCTGTTGAACTTCTGGTTCACATTGCTTTGTACAAGGATCTTAGACATTGATAGTTCATTTCAAGTACTTTATTAATCCAGCTTTTTATCCTCTCCCCTTAATGTTGAGAAAACTTACAATTCATGTCATAATTAAATCTCGAATTAATAGCTCAAAAATATTATAAAGAGACCCAATCTCTTATTATGACTCATCTTTGTGTGTTGTGGTGGAGCAGTTGAAACATATACCGCACATCAAAAAATTGTAAGATGGGAAATATTTGGCTCTTAACCAAAAATCAATTGTAATGGGGAGTATATTGACTTGATGCGTACAACATGTAAATCAATACAATCTCATGCTGAAATAGAAAGTTTTGTTCTCATAAGTAATGATTTAGCTATTAGTTGGAGGCATTTGATAAACAATTCAGTTAAATCATTTTGTGTATGAACATGAGCTACAAGATGTTCAACTTTTATCCCAGTTGACATACAATAATCATTGAAAATTTGGGATGTAGACTCACCAACATTAGCAAGATGAATTGTTTTAATTGCATAATCTGAAATTAATCATTTAAACAAGTAATCTCACAAACGACATGTTGCGAGTTGATAGCGCATGTGATTATTTTGTAGATGCATCTACCAAAATCATATAATATCAAAACCATCCACATGGTGGATGAATGTGCCCATATTCATTTCAGAAATGTAAGACATTAAATCTCAACTTTAGCTAGTGAGTTTCTAAGAACCAATTTTTATTGAGAACAAGCAACAAATGAAAATTCTTTAAATTAAAGAATCTTCCGGTTCTTTAATTGATGTCCATATGAATTCCCAATTAATTTTCACATCATATACGATCCAGGATGGTCGAATTGGTCACGCCAAATAGTAACCACATTTGTATTAGTAAACTTCTAGTTTACTTTAAAATGTGTTTCAATTGTACTAAATTGTAACAAATTGATAATTTTATTGTCATTCTTTTTATTTTGTATCCACATATAAATACTATTGTGACATTTACTACTGGAAATGTCTAAATCAATGTGAAGTTTATAATGCCACCAAGTTAATAAATATAATTTCCAAACAATTATATGCAGTATTCGCTTCAAGGAGTATGCCAAAATCTTCAAATGCCCAAAAATCTATTAATAGCAAACTTTGAGAGTGGATCTTATTTTCTAGGTGTACAATAGGTACATAACCAATGACTTTTCACACATAAGTTTTCTCTCTTGTAAGTTTTCATCAGTAATATTTTAATTTTACCACATAATTTTAATTGAGAACTTATCCTGAATATTATAGAGTTATACTCACAGTTTTTAAAAAAAAACTTGCAACTTTAGGTGCATCCAACCATAATAAGCTTTAGATAGAATTATCACGATATGAGATTCATTACAAATAAATTTTAAAAGTAATGCATTAACCATCACAAATTTTGTGCTTTTTAGATATTGATATATTAGCTCTTACGGAGATTTCAACTAATTTTGTACTATCAAATATTGGGATAATATTTGTTTTTCATTAGCAAATAAGATAAATATTTTCTATCTGTAATGATAGAATTCCTCAAAGAATATTAATGAAACAAAATATTTGGGTATACGCCACATATGTGGTCAATAATATTTCATATCAAATTGATAACATGAGTTATCTTTACCCTTTGAAGAGTTATCTTGAGAACTCTCATTGTTCTCTTATTTATTACTATGTTCCCACTTTTAGTGGTCCATGAGTATATCTTTTATTTTCTTTATGTTTACATTCACTTCGAGGAATGAAACAAATCTAGTAGGATGGACTTATAAACATCCTAATAGATTCTTTATTTCATAATCACCATCGCAAACATGTGTGAGATTTCAAATCAAAATCTATCTAGTTATGTTGTCATGATTAGTCTCCAATTATAATAAACATGATATAATAAATAAAACATAGTAAAATATACCTGAAGATCTTTAACATCATTGTCATCACCTTGACTATTATCACGAGTATCCATTCTGAGATTGAAATCTTTCAACATCCTGAAGATGAAGTTGTAAGGGTGGAAGTTTAAGGTGAAAAGGAATTTGATTTGTGGGACGACTTCGAAAGATTTTGAAAAAATAGAGAATCATCGTGTTGATAACATGTTATAAAATAAAGAGAGATGGGGAGAATAAAGAACAAAGAAAATATGAAAGCAATAGAGAATGTGATTTATTAATCAAAGGGATGGTTTACAATACTTCATCAGAGTCTCCATTTATAGGCATAAGAAGTATAAAAGAAGTAGATATTTAATTCTAATAACTATTAGAATTTAAAGTATATCAAACCTTTATATTGATCATGATGGACATCCACTTAATAAGATATTCATAAAAATTTTATTTCTTTTACTTCTCAAATATTTTTTAAAAGAAAGAAAAGGATGAGGAAAATAAAATAATACAAGGAAAAGGAAAAGAATAAAGAAAGTTAAAAAGAAAACAAAATTAAATAGCTAAAAAAAGTATAGGGATTAGATGTGCAATTTGATCTAGAGTTTTCCTTCAAAATGATGATTTAACATAGCGGTTGATGACTAATAAGTGACAAAAAAAAGTTACAAATCAATAACCTTAGCGACCATTTCATAACAAATTTAAATTTGGTGACCAAAACGTAATTTAAACAAAATATAAGTGACGATTTCTGTAGTTTACCCTTAAAAGAAAAAACGCCAAAGATCAGGGCGTGTCATTCACGCTCATTGAGAGGCGGTGGTGCTAGAATCAAACAGCTGATCTCTTTCGATTTCGTTACTTCACTTCATCGCCACATAATAAACACAGCGCGCCCTTCATCTGTAGATTTTTCTCTGATTTCTCAATTCTCAATTCTCTTCTATGGTGGTAGCCACCAAACCAAAGCATGGCTATCTCTCTAAGTTCAGTCTTCGGGTTTAATTTAAAGGTGAGCAACTCATATCTATCTCTTGTTTCTTTATTATTCTTACTACTTTTGCTCTTAATGGGATTGGTTTCTTTTGTTTCCATAAAAGCTTTTTATGCCATATTTGGTTGTTTTTTTAAACTGGATTCTCATGTTTTCAGTAGTTCTAGCGATAAGCCAAAAAACCAAAAGTGGATTAATGCAAGAACCTGTTTTCTTAGCCTGATTTCCTTTTCCTTTATTTAATCTTAATGGTGGTTTGGATGAATGATTGTTGATTTTAGCCTGTTTCATTTTCATATGTAAAAACTTGTCAAACTTTGTTGCCTTATATATTATATTATGCTACACATTATAACATTATTCTGGTTACACTGCATATTCTGGCTTTGTATTTTCCTGCTGATAACATTCCATAATAGTGTTTTGATGGGTTTGAACTTTTTTTAATTTAGTTTTATGTCTATATATTTGCAATTCTGAATAGCAGTATGTCTCGAGATCCTGTATTGGAGGAGCTTCGGTACTTAAGGCCAACCCCAGTGTATCTCCCTTTCAACTGTATGGCTCCGGGGGACTTGTACACCAAAAAAGAAGGGGATTATGTCTTTCAGTTGAAGACAGAGACCGACTAGTCGCGAATAGCAGCATAAAGGATTCTGGTGATGCTGAGAAGCTGGTTTCTGATGATCGAATTTCAGCCCTGAATCCCCCATCATTGGATAATGAATCGCGCTCCCCTACCTCTGAGCCTAGTAATGGTTCAATGGTTTCTTCAACTCCGATGCAGGAGGCCTCATCACCTCCAAATATACAGTCCACAACAAAAAAAGTATCTCTAACGGCTAAAGAAAGATTAAGGGCAGCTCGGGTTCTAAGCCGTTACGCAGAGTCAAAGCTATCTAAATCAGAGATGGGAAGTAATGTACTGGATGCTATGAGGGAAAGTGATAAGGGGAAAAAGAGATCTCGGCTTCCCGAAGCGCCTACAAATTTGTTTGATGACAGCAAACGAGGAATGCCAAAGCAAGGCCTTACTTTTCAGTTTCCAGGGGGAAATGATCTCCTTGTAATCATCTTTTCGGTCGTTTTTATCAGCACGGTAATGTTCACGACAACTTACATAGTATGGAAAGTTGGAGCCATACATTTTAATGAGTATTAAGATGAAGGGCAAGAATGAGGTACAAGGTCAAAAGTATTGTTGAAGATCACATGGCATCTTTGATTTCAGGTACTATCGATGTCCAAGCATTATGCAGCCGAGTTTAACTTTTCGATAAGCCATCTATACATGAATGTATAAAAAAATTGTGTGAATGATGTTTTATTATCAATGCTGAACCTCTCTGGCCTAATATATTAACTGGCTTGTTACAACTTAGAGTGACTTCTGGAATAGTTTAGGTATCGTTAATGCCCGAACTTAGAGATTACGATTTACAGGAGCTGTTGAAAGTGCTGCTGGCCAGATTGAATTTACTGCCTAGTTTTGGTAGGCTTTAGAGTCACATTGCTCGGTTTAGTGTATCTGGTTTTGCATTTCAGAAATGAAATCTAAGTTTACTGCATATGCTTTGTTATGGATTTGTTCTATCTTCTATAATGAATGAAGCATGATTTTTCATTAAACTTGTTGTATTCAACCGTTGCCTGGATACTTGAATTGACTCATTTAATAGCTCAAACACTTGTTTGAGTCAAACTCGAGTATTTACAAGTACAAGTGTCTGAGTCTTGGAGAGAACTTGAAGATGACAAGCGGTTGATAGAAGGCCGTCTAAATCTTTAATACTTGTTTAGGGTGAGTTGCTAATTGAGTGTCCATTGAAGTTCCTACATCATGACTAACTGTTGAATGGTAATTTAGGCGGCCTTGTTTTGCGCTTGTAGGATGCCATAGGCATAACTACGTTTAAAACTTACAGAAAAGCAACCAGAATTTTGCAATGTCGGGGATTAAAACCTAAAATAATCGATTTGTTGATGCAAATATTGTCGGATTGTATTCACCGTGAGAACTACCTCGGGTCGGGTGCAATCAACTAGCATTTAAATCAATGTTGCTAATTGAAGTGGTTAAAGTAAATGAACCCGAGTTAATTCCATCCATATAACTATCCTTAAGATTTGCAGTCCTTTCTATTTTATACTTATAGTAATATCTTTAGATCAATACATTAACAATATTAAAAGTAGGGTTAATTGCATTAATTATTTTAACATCCAAGTTAATGGATGCACTAACAGAAAAACTTGATTGATAGATTTTTTACTAGGACATCCGGTAGAAATAACCCAATGTAGGAAATGGGTGATTTGGTGTGGATTTAAAAAAGGAGAAACAGTTGATGGAGAAAGAAGATGCTGTTTCTAGATAATGTGCTTAAAACACAGTGTAAAAAACAGTTCATCCATGACTTCCCTTGCCAACTCTCATTTTCTCCACATTTATATCCCCACATTACACTTTAATGCTTTGACGTACCATCGTAGCGATGATAATGTAGCAAGTAAATATTACTAAATCCATTATCGTTTCACACTTGGAACGTTTTACTCCACCACTCGCTCCATTTCACTATAGATTTATAATTTTTAAATCCATTATTACTTCCATGAATGTTGGACATATCCATCTTTGTCTTATCCCACTTCATCACGCTCTACTTTAATTTAATTTTTATTATTTATCTTTAATATTTTCAATCTTTTAAAATTAAAGTAAATATTTAAATATTATTCTTTAAAAAATATTTAAACATAAAATATACTATTATTTTTCTATATTACATTATTACATTATTATCTTTTTAATAGTTTATATATATAAAATAATAAAATGATAATTTCATTTACTAGAACGAATTACTACTTTAAAAAAATTACCTCACTCTACGTCTACTTTTCGGAAAAAAATTCACTCAAAAAATTATTCGATTCATCATCCTAATCCCAACATGTTCTTTAGCCATAAAAATCATCGAAATTAACCACTTTAATTGAAATGACAGGCAAATAAGGCCAAACATGATTTTAATTTGAAAGTTACGCACCATCGGAATATGAAGATCACACATTATTTGCTCAGGAAACAGTACCCTTTACCAATTCCCTAATAAAACCCTGGTGGATTGGGGTTCCAGATTAGCTTTTGATCATGGAGAATTATTACCAATCTTCTAGCTGGACTGATTTCAGTGATAAAGTAAGCAATGATTCTTCTTTCATAGTCCCATGGACGATACCAGTTGAAGAAATTGCAGAAGATACAGCTACAACAGTTTACACAAGTCATAGTCAAGCTGAGAAACGTCGCAGGGATCGGATTAATGCACAGCTTTCAGCTCTCAGAGAACTCATCCCCATGTCTCACAAGGTACTCACTTCCTATCAAAATTGTTCTCTTCAGCTACAGTTTAATTCGCTCAAAACCTAACTTGGGTTTTCTTTACAGATGGATAAGGCAGCTTTGCTGAAAAGTGCAGTGGAACAAGTGAAGGATCTAAAGCGAAAAGCGGCAGAAATCAGCAAAGCTTTCAATATTCCGACAGAAATGGATGAAGTAGATTGGGATCGTCCCCAAGACATAAATCCCAACGGTTCAAGACAAGGTAACGACAGCAAAGACAAGATCTTCATCAGGGCTTCGGTATGTTGGGATGACCGACCTGAAGTGTTCACTGAACTCATCAAAATCCTCAAAGGGTTAAAGGCTAAACACCATTAAAGCTGACATTTCAAGTGT
This sequence comes from Gossypium raimondii, assembly GCF_025698545.1. Lineage (NCBI taxonomy): Eukaryota > Viridiplantae > Streptophyta > Magnoliopsida > Malvales > Malvaceae > Gossypium > Gossypium raimondii. Next base: position 37,985,285 of record NC_068568.1, on the reverse strand, counting down.
TGGTGGAAGAATGAAATGCAACTTCATCCTTTGCTACAATAGCATTGATGAAGAAGAAGAAGGTGGTGAAGGAGTTTCACCAACCACTCTAAAACAGTCATTGGATGTGGTTTTAAGTAGGATTGCTTCATCATCTGATGTTTCCGATTGTCGTATTCGAAGCAAAAGGCAAAGGTTGTTCTTTCTTTCTCAGTTTACACAATCAAAGTTAATTTATATATAAAAATACACTCCATTTCCAAATAACATAAATGCAAGTATGCAACCTTTCTTCGTTTCTTTTTAGTTTTACATTAGAGTATTTGATTCAGACGATTGATACGCGATCATATCCTCGAAAAGATTCTTCATTTTCCAAAAATGTAATCGGAGAACATTCTTTGATGAATAGAGGAACCGTTACAAATTAATGAAACAAAATATACCGAAAGATGGCGAGAAAAAGATAGGAGTAGAACTGTAACACTAAGTGCAATGACATGTGGTGGTTAAAATTGCTAAAATATCCAAGTCCCTTTACAAATTGTGAAGAGGTTATGTAACACCCCAAACCCGGTCTAGACGTTATGGTCGAATCTGGTGATTTCACATGGTAGTGTGTTTGAAAACTGTAGCTTGTGTTGGATAAACCGTAACTTCGCTTAATTCATTTTTCGTTTAGAGTTTATCTTTTATTAATTCTAAAATTGTGATTTTTAGTTAATTGTTAGTTTTCAGGACATTATACGTTGCGGAAGTTTTTCTTTTAAATATAAAATCCAAATTTTAAGCGAAAATCCATAGAGGCCTTTATTACAGTAAAATACCCCAAATAAAAGTTTAAAAACCTAATTAAATACAAAATAGTAAAAAGAGGTCGTGTGGCCACCGTTGAGTCCTCCGTCGCTCTAATCCGCCTAAGTCTGGAGATCACCTGTACAGATAAAACAGAAGGGTGAGTTTACGAAAACTCAGTGTGTAATCTCCATATAAACAAGCAGTTAGAATGCAATCATAGTCTGGGCCTAAACCCATTTTAGTAACAGTTTCAATTTCAGTTAGGGCCTTAACCCATTACAATATCAATATTCAGTATAGTAACAGTTATGCAGTATCAATTCCTACCCAGCCAGCCTCTACACTCCAACTCCGTCCAACCCTACACTCCATGTGGGGATATAATCAACCCACCCATCCCTACACTCCAAAAAGTACCGGATGCAGCACTAGACAGTAGTTTGCAACTGAGCTGCCAGTAAATTAGGCTCAAGGCCTTTCAGTACACTTCCTCCGAACATTATAATCCCTAACCCAATGCAATGCAATATACAAATATGACATGCTATACATAATATCATCCATGTAAACCTGGCATACAGTATCAAATCAGTGAGACATCATCATGCTTAATCATATCAGTCATATAGTCATTTTAGTCAACTAGGGGTCTAGGTAAGCTTACCGACCCTATAGTAGGTCCACAGTTGACTCAGGCGACCCGTGCAACCTTAGTAATAAAACAGTGAAAATGGGCCTACAAGCCCATGATGTTCGCCTGTGTGGGCCCACACGCTCGTGTGGCCCACATGACCCAAATTTGTCTTGCCCGTGTAGATCACATGGCTTGGCCCAAAAATCCCACACGTCCGTGTGGTTCACCCGTGTGGGCCTACACGCCTGTGTGGCCCACACGATCCAATTCGGTCCGGCCTGTGTATCGCACGCGGCTAGCCTCGTCGATGACACACTCGTGTTCAATCATACGGCCTACCACACAGACGGCCACATGCCTGTGCGGCGTTGACAGCCTCACTTTTCAGCTTTTTGTTGTTTCCCGTTTATAGTGTTACGGTTACACACCTGAACCGTTTTCGAAGCGATTGCACTCCTGAGCACTCCAATACCTATCAATTGATCGATAAACACTAGATCCATCCCTTGAAACGCATTCAAACAGAATTTAATTGAAGATTTCATCTTATTACGCAACCTCTCAAACTTACCCTCGACGTTTCGAACGATTCGACTAAGGTTCCACTCGCAATGAGTCTCTTTCTCCAAAATCCACTGTTGCCCAACAAGATAACAGAATACTAATTAGAACCCTAACAAATACAATTTTACCAAACACCAGCAACTTGCTTACCAAAACCACGCAAAGAATCGCCAAGGAAGAGGCCGAAAGTACTATTGCCATGGGATGGGGAGATAAATTCGAAAGGGGGAGAAGATAAAGAATAAAAGGGGAGATTTTGGCACTCAGTAGTACAGAACAATATCTCGACAACACTTCAGGAAGGGGCGTCCAAGTAGAGAACAGAAATAGCAGCCAAAATTTGGGAAGAAAAACAAACGAGATTCGGCAATTGGAATTCGGCAGCAACAAATGGGAGTTGATGGAGGAAAAATGACGGTAAGTGGGGAAGAAAAGCAAAAGAAAATAGTGGAAATGATTTGGAAAAAGAAGAAATAAGAAAAAAATAAAACACTCAGTAGAGAAACAAGGAAGCAGAAGGGAAAAACTGATAGAAAGTTGAGAGTGTGAGAGGAGGAGTGCCGAAACTTGCCAGTACCCAATTTGTGATAATTTGAAACTCTTTCATCCCTTATTTTTCTCCCCAAATCACTCCAACACCTTTCCCCAACAATCGAATTCAAAACCCACTCAAACACTACAGAATTTAGGTCAAACTACAACACCCACACAACACTAGCAGTAAAAATAAATCTCATTTGCAAAAGTTAGGGTTTGAACTTCAAACCTCTTATTCCTTTACTCTCCACTTAACCACCAAACCAGCAGGCCCATTCTAACATATTTTACCAAAATTTAATTATAAGCCTATTGACTAGTGATAGGGCTTTGTTTAGAAAATTACAAAAATTTTCCCAAGACAAGGCTTGAACTTAAGACCTTACACACACGCCCAGAGCACTTATCCACTAAAGTAGACAGATATTTGTGTCATAAATATACGAAAAAAATATACAAACTTTGGGGCATTACAGGTTAAGGGTGATTGAAAAAAACGTCAAGTAAAGGAAAAGGTTGAGATAGCTATGAAGAGGGTTTAGGAGTTAGAATTGCTAAAATGTCCAAAAGCCATTAATGAGTTGTGAAGAGCTCTTATTTATAAATTTCAAAATTAGGAGGTACAAAGTTAGGTGTTAAATAAGAATAATGAGAGAGATTTTCCAGTTCAAAAAGACATTAATTTTTTTCATTAATAAAGGGTTAAAATTATGGATAATGACAACTAGTAAATAAGAGTTCATTATATTTTGAAAGAAAAGTGACAATCACTTAATATTGTAGGAAAAAGATAAGAGGAAACCTCTTAACTTTCTCTTCATATGATCCATCATGTCAAGTTCTTTGGAACATCTAAGAGTGAACATAACTAAAAAACTTGATATATTTTAGGGTTATTTCCACTTCTTCTACTTTGGTAAAGTAGTGATATAAGAAATAAATTATGTGGAACGTCTTTCGAACATGAGTTGTTATTAATTAAGGGTTGTTCTAATATGTTTTGAACTTGATTTGTTTTCAATATATATATTTTTATAAAGGTTGTTCCATAGCTATTGTCAACATAATTGTTCTTGGTAAATGTTGTTCGAATAAGAGTTGTTCTTAGTAGAAATTCTTTCGAGTAAGAGTAATTTCGATTAGGAGTTGTTCTAAATAGGGTATTTTCTTAACATGATTATTGATCTGTTGTAATTTGATATGTCAAATTAGACACTCTTGAATACTTAATGAGTTTGTTCTCAAGTAGTGTATGAGTCTTTTTAATGCTTTTTAGTGATTCTTAGCTTTTAGTGTTAATAATAAATTTTCTAATGTTTTACTTCTTTTGAGACCCAAAATAAAAAAATTATGCAAACTCAAATCAAGTCACATCATTCGTTTTAAGGGATTTTTTTGTCAATATTAGGGTTAGGGAATATGATGTATTTAAGGCATATTTATACCACAACAAAAGGGGGGATGTTTTTATCATTTTTTTCAACATCTTTTATTCCCTCACCATTTTTAGTTTTCTAGGTTTTCCTTTCTTAGCTTAGTAGTTAGTTGTTGATGTTTTCTTCTTTATTTTTACTACTCATTTAATTTTCTTTCAAATATGCACTAGACTCTTCGTTGTTATTTTGGGATTTTCCTTAAAGCATTCAATAGATTTACTTCTTGTTGGTTAGCAAAAGTGCAAAAATATTAACTTGGCCTGTGGATTTTTCATCATTTTTGCTGTCATCATATTCACCAAAAACTCCTTCAAGAGTCACTAAGCATTTCTAGACTTTGCCCTTTTTATTGTGGTTACTTGATGAATCATTTAAACATGAAATTGGTTGGTCTTTGTATTTTGATGATGAGTAAGAACTAAGTTTTGTAGTGGTTGGTTAATTGAAATGCTGCATGATTAAATTTAAGGTAAGAGACTAAATTGTAAAAATTAGACTAAATCGAATAGACTTCAGAACTTAGAATTGACACCTCTAGGGGAACATTTAGATAGGTGAGACTGAGAGGATTGACACCTAATTTGATTATTCTTGATTTAGTTTAGTGATGTCGAGAGATAAACCAAGCTAAATCATCTAATTGGGTAAAATAGTGATCGAGAGGTAAAGTTGGACCAATTAGGAGTTTGTGCAATTTAGATCCCTAATTCAAGAATTAATTAGCAACATGAATATCAATCAACCACTTTATCTCATTGAATTAATATTTGTTATACTTTTGATTGCTATTCAATTTTAGACCTCCTAGGTATAGTTAAGTGTAATTAACCTTGAATTATGACTTTATGTAATATAACACTTAGTTATTAGCTAGCTAGACTTATAACAGCCCGAAAGTTAATGGTGCCAGAAACAGTGGTTTCAGAATCTTGTTTTTTGATAATCGAGTAAGTAAATATTATTTATTAATATGTATTGTTTTATTATTTTTTATATTGAATTTTGGTTCTGGAATTTTAGTGATTTGATAGTTAGTCAAAGTACAAGTGTTTTGACCCAAAAGTCAGTGATTTTGAAAAATAAGGTATCGGGACCTCATTTCCGTAAATCAAGCCTGTAAATATTTTTATTAAATATTTACAGAGTTTTTATATAGATTAATTGAATTTTTTATAGGTAATTTTTTCGAATTTGTGGTTAACTAAGGTATAGGGACTAAATCGTAAAAGTTTTTAAAATCAATCGCTACAGATTTTTATTTGCTAAAAGGCCTATTTAGCAAATAAATTAAGCAATAAATAAAAATTAGAACATTTTTGGAATATGAGTGCACAGTTGGTGGTTCATTATGCTTATAATATTGTTAATTTATGTTATAATTTAAAAATTAAGAAAAATAAAGTAATAAAATATAACAAAACATGAAAAGAAAGAGAAATGCCTTCTCATCTTCTTTTTCTTTCACGAAAGTCACCTTTTTTTCAAGGGGTGAATTAGTCTTAGGGCTTAAAACTTTAAGTCCTTGGTTGATCAAGATTTGAACCAATTGGTAGATAATCAAGGAAAATAAAAAAATTGTAGATTAGTCTCTGACACTTCTATTGTTGCTGTTTGCACCCGATAAGTTCATAAAAAAACTTAAATTTATTAATTCATGTTATGTTTGTGTGATGTTTTTTTACTTTTTAGTTCGAAATGTTAGGTAAATAATGTCTTTTGACATCAAAGGGACTAAATCGTAAACATGAAATGAATGACTAATATGAATAGATACATGATAATGATTATATGTGAAATTGGTATATGATTTCTGTATGTATATGATGATGTTACATGGTTAAAAATAAATATAGATTGTTATTCAAAAGGTGAAAAGTGAGTATACATTTTCAAAGTTTGTAATGACATAAAAATGGCAACGATGCTAGTTGAACTTAGTAAATGATTGGAAAATGAATGGCATGCCATTAAGGTTAAAAAAGAAATCAAGTGTTGGTCAGGGATTTCTTTATCGATGGCTGAGATCTAACATGTGTTGCGGATTATCGACAGCTCAAGTGAGTAGTATCGAATAAAGTTGCAAAAGTAAACATAACCTATAGCTTGTATGAGTAGCCAAAATATACCAGCTTGTGTGAGCAAATCAAATTATTCTTTATCGATGGCTAAGATCCGACACATGTTGTAAATTATCGACAACTTGAGTGAGCAACATCGAATAAAGCTAGTATTAGTAAACCGACTTTACAGTTAGTGGAAGTAAATTAGTCCCATGTAATCAAATTTAAATTGTTATAGTTCTCCAGACAAAAAAAAAGTGGTAATGAAATGATTGAATGTGAATTCTATTGACATGTTCTAATATTGAATGAGGTTGAATAGTATGACGTAAAGCAATTTGGTTGTACAAATATATAAATTTAAATCCTATGATCTTATCATGTGAGGTACTAACCTATAGGTTGTCTTGTGGGATGATTTATGAATACATATAAAAAAGGATGCAAAAAAGAAATGACATGCTCTACCTTTATGTTTCAATTACTTGAATTGTTATACTGACAAGGTAAGTTAAGTTATTTTATTATGAACTTACTAAGTATTCGAAATGCTCACTTGGTTACGTTACTATTTTGTAGTTGTCTTTACGGAGTGTGGCGATTGGATCACACCAGAATTCACATTATCAAGCTTTCGATTTGGTAGTATTTAATTTTTCTAGATCCCGTTATACGACGTGTATATAGGCTTTGACATGAATAAGTGTTTATTTTGGTTGATGATAAAATGGTCTATATGTAATGTTAATTTTGAATGTTCTTATGATATGCATATAAAACTTAAAAGGTATAAATGTTTACTTGGATGTGTTTACGACTTGTGCCAAGTATGTGGTCGGTTTTGTATGCCTTGCTTGAATGCTTTAAGTAAGTAAAATAGCATTATGGTACACAATAGTTGAAGGTCTCAAATGTTCAAAATTAAGTGTTTAAATGGTTGGGTTAATGTGATAAGATTGGAATAGATTTGTGCTAATTGACTTGAATGGTTTGCAATACTTATATAATCTTATTGTGATATGGTGTCATTGAGGCATATTGGTTAGATGATTAGAGATTATTATATCATTTGTTTTAGTTTAATTGGAAATGAGAAAACCGATTGAAAGATTAATATGTCGTCTATCAAGTCCAATTAGGGAGATTCTTTATCTTAGGCATCAGAACGGAGGACTCCCAGAAGATAGAGACATAGATGTGATTGATTGGATTGAGAGTAAATCAGACTAGAACCAAGGAGAATAGATTTTGAATTTGTTTATGGATTTATTCACTTGTGATGCTAATAGTGTGGCATACCTAAATCCTCAGTAGATGACAGGCTATATATGCGTGACTACTTCTACAGCATGTAGCGTCATTCAAAACAGTGGAATTCATAGCCCGAGACATGAGTAAATGATATCCTCTCATTTTCATTACATGGTTGATGAAAAGTAAACATTGTCACGGGTTGTTCATCTTTGTGATGAATGACTTGATTACGATTTGATGGTAATTGAATTTTCAAGAAGGAAGATGTAATGGTTACCATGAGATAAAATATGATTATATTGGGAGAACGGATATTATCCCAAAGAGATGAAGGATTTCCTATGAGGGTAACACATTTATGAAAAGGTCATCGGACGAGCATTGATCGAGTTGCTTTTGTAATGGTATGCCGTTTGGGAGAGCTCAGTCATGATACAATAGTGGAATGATTTTGTAACAACCCATTTTTTAGTGGTGTCAGAAACAGTGATTTCGGGGCCACAAATCAGAGAAGAGAGTTCGTAAATATTATTGCTTAATAATTATGAGTCAAATATAATATTATATTAAATTTTGATTTGATAATTTTGGTAATTGAATAAATATTTAAGTACAACTGGTTTGTCCCTAAAGTTATGTGGTTTTAGAAAATAAGGTATCGGGACCTCGTTTCTATTAACTGAGGCCGTAAATGTTTTTATTAAATATTTACAGAGTGATTATATAGGTATATTGAAATTTCATCTAGAAATTTTGGTGATTAGATAGTTATAAAGAAAAGGACTAAATCGTAAAAGCTAAAAATTTTAATCCCTATTGATTTATTTGTATTAAATGGTTATAAAGGTATGAATTGAAGGATTAAAAATACAATTAGGCTTTATTTATAGATAGTGGTTGGCTAGTGGGTGTTAAATATGTAATTTTATATGTGTTTAAATGTTTATATTAAAAAGGAATATATGTTAAAATATTAAGAAAAGAATAAAACAAAAACCATTAACATCATCTTCTTTCTTTTCGTTGGCTTTAACTGAAAACACCATTAGAGCATTAAGGGAGGTTGGTCCGAAGCCTATTTCAATTGCATGTCAAGAAATGGATTGGTTGATAATCGTGGGAAAGGAAAAGTTGTTGAATTATCGTTGAAGTGTTCGTAGCTATTGAGATTAGGTAAGTTCATAATTTGGTTTAACTAATTAGTTATTATTTTTTGATTTAATAATTATCTATATATGTTGTGATTGAGTTCATTTTTTTAATAATTGATAAGTGACGAATTGGATTAATTGATATAAAGCAATTAATGAAATGACTTGAATTACCATGTTAGCTAAGTTAATGATTATGATCGTAAATGGGAACTATATGGATATATTCTTGTAATGGTACGATATGTAGAAAGTTAAACGAATTGGAATGGATATTGGCTCGTATGAACCGCTTGAATACTTAGGATACAAATAACATGTCATTAAGGATATTACAGTTCGGGTGCTGGTCTTGGATGTCCAACCGATGGCTGAGGTCCTACCTTTGTTGTGAATTCTCCACAGCTCTTGTGAGCAGCATCATGTAGCCTACCATCCTGACCTATAGCTCGTGTGAGCATTTATAGTTACGATTATAGTTACAGGCACACTTTGTGTGAGCATTGTTTTCGTGTATCTGACGTTATTTCATTTGGTTCATCGGGTGTTAAATGTTTAAAATGAAATGGAATATACAAAATGGTTATATGGAATTAGACATGTGAAATGAGACATTTGAAATGAATACTTGAAATGAATATGTGATGGTTGGTTTATGTACGAAATATCTTTTTCATGCATATGTTTTATATATATACTCACAACCTTGTGAGACTTGTGATGTGTATAGGTAATTAATGAACTCATGACCATATTATTGAATTATCTTGTAAAATGTTTAAAATTTCATCATTTATGGTAAGTTAAAGTTAAAGTTAAAGTTTATTATGAACTTACTAAGCTTTACGTAAACTTACCCTGTGTTGATTTTTCTTCCTTATAGATCACCGAATTTGAACTGCCAATTGGATTGCTTTGGAGAATCACACTATCCGAAAACTTATTCGATAACTAATTTTTTATTTTGATTCGGTTATAAGTGACATGTAAATAGGGTTTTTGTAACACCCCTAACCTGTATCCGTCACCGAAACAGGATTACGGAGCATTACCGAGATAAACAGATCAAATACAGACATATCATATTATTTAACATTCGTGTCAGATTTTATTCATAATGTCTCATATATGAGTCCTCGAGACCCAAAACATGTATTAGAAACAAGTCAGGACTAAATCAGGTACTTAGAGAATGTAACACCCCAAACCTGGCCCAAACGTTATGGCCGGATCTAGTGATGTCACATGATAGGGTGTTTGAAAACCATGTCGTCGCGTTCAAACCATTTCCATTGAATTCCTTATCTTAATATCTTATTAGTTCCAAAATTGTGTTGCTCATTTAATTGATAGTTTGAAAACGTTACTCGTTTGCAGAAGCTTTTAAAATAGATTAAACAATCGTGCGTTTAGAAAAAATATTTGTTTCTTTTGAAAACCGAGGTTTCCTACTACTAGCAGTTGTAATCTATAAGGTAAAGATAATTAAAACCCAAAACCAAATTCTGAAAGTCCAATTACAACCCAAAAACTTAGCTAGTAAAAATAGAATAGATATAAAACCAATTATCATAAATATGGGTTAAAAACCATGAAAGTCCAAAACCATGGTCACCGCCGAGTCCTCTGCCGCACCGATCCGTGTAGATCTGGGGATTACCTGTGCAGATTTAAACAAAAGGGGGTGAGTTTACGAAAACTCAGTGTGTAATCCCACAGAAAACAAACAATAGCAAATCACAGTGCACAGTTAAAGCAGTCCTAGGTCTAAGCCCTTTTTCAGTATCAGTAACAGTTTGGGCCTTAGCCCATCTCAGTACAGTATCAAATATGCAGTAGGGCCTTAGCCCATCACGGTATCAGTAGCAGTCATGTAGTATTCAGTAACAAAGTCCTACCCAACCAGCCTCTACATACCATCTCTGTCCAACCCTACACTCCATGTGGGGATCAAATCAACCCACCCATCTCTGCACTCTAGGTAGTACCGAATGCGGCACAAAATAGTAATTTGCAGCTAAGCTGTCAGTATTTTAGGCTTAAGAACCTTTGAGTAGACCTCCAAATATAATTAACCTAACCCTATACAACGGAACATACAAGTCATGACATGCTATCTCAGGACATCAGTACATATAACGAGTTCAGTATACCAGCAAACTACACGCCCGTGTGGCCCACTCAGCCCAAATTGGCCTTGGTCGTGTGGTTCATTTTTAATGTAACCCGTGCTCGCTAAATATTCATATATATTTTCACTATTTACTTATATGTTCCTTCAACTATGTCTACTTGAGTCACTGTTCCTAAATTATTAATATCTTGAGCTACAGAATTCCAAATTAAGGTCTGCTTGATGTCTTTAAAACTACACTCAAATAGCTTTCTACCATAAAATTTTTAAAATTTTTGGTTTAGCCCATAAGTATAGTAAAATCTTCAATCTTACCCTTGTTCTATTGTTTGACAGCTTCGACCCTTCTTTGCTAAAAATTCATTATCTCTTAGTACAAAATTTGGATGATGTTATCATTTGTTTCTATTGAAAATAGACTCATTATTATTTTAAACATGTAAATTTTAACCCCCAATCATTTTTATCCAATTTTTGATGATTTTCCAAATTCAGAACAAGGGAACCCGAATTCATTCTGACCTTATCTCACAAAACTTATTATATCTCATGATTTACAACTCCATTACTTACACCGTTTCTTCTATGAAAAACTAGACTCAATAATATTTAATTAAATATTTTTCATCCTCTAATTCGATTTCCACAATTTATGGTGATTTGTCAAATTTATCCTACTGCTGCTATCTAAACATCAAGCAATTTTAGCTTTTCGCAGAATCTCATTTTCTGCGTTCGGGTACACACCTGGTTTCGATTTGACGTGTAGACACTCCCAAGACACTCATAACCTAGAATTGACATTCCCAAACACAGATTCAGATTTTAAACGAGTTTTTAAAATGTAAATATGAACGACCATAGCACTAATCAAGCGACCAATGCTTACCCCACACCCTTAGTGATTTCAATTACGAGGTGACACGAGGAAGACTCCGTTATTCTCAATTGTCTGCTGTCCAAAATAGAAAATCACAACCTTAAGTCGGTAATTGAATGCCAAACTACAATAAGTTAAGCCACTTACCAAATGGGGAAAACGCAGTGATCAAATAGAATCCCGAACAAAGAGACACGTCTTGGTCAAAACAATAAAAAGAAGAAAAATGGATTTTCTAACACAAAAAGAAAGAACAACGGTAAAGGAGAATTCGGCAGGGAGAATGGAAGGGAAAATGTACAAATTTTTTTTTTGGAAAAAAATAAAAAGAAAAGACTGATAGAATATTTGATAACCACCACCCTTAATCCCTTATTTTTCTCCTAAAAATAGTCAACCACACTCCCACAACAACCGAATTCAAACTTCATTCAAACACTTCAGTATTTTACTTCTCTTCAAACTCCCACACGACACAGATAACAAAACAAATAACTCTCTTGAATGCACAGAGATTCAAACTCAAGAGCACCAGCATATTAGCACTCCACCTAACCACCAGACCAGCAGGCCCATTCTGTTATATTCTTACAACCAAACAAATACAAGCCTACTGAACAAGAGTGAGGTTTTACTCAGAAAAATTCAAAAATTTCGCTAAAGGCATGGCTTGAACTTGGGACCTCATACACATACTTAAAACACTTAACCACTGAAGCAGACAGATATTTGTGTCATATTTTTACAAAAATAAAATATACATTTTTGGGGCGTTGCTCTACCCCTTAAAAAATTTTTAGTCTCGAAATTTACCTAATAAGAACAAATAAGGATATTATGACGCATCGTATCCTCAGGCTCCCCCGTGGCCTCCTCAGTGCTATGATTACGCCATAGAACCTTCAACAAAAGAATATACTTCCTCCTCAGAAGCTTTACATCACGATCCAGAATCTGGACAGGCTCCTCTTCAAAGGTCAAGTCTGGCCTAACCTCAATCTCCTTAACAGGGACAATATGAGTAGGATCAGAGCGGCAACGCCTCAACAGAGAGACATAGAACACATCATGGATACGATCCAATGCCGGAGGTAGCTCCAACTGATAAACAACTGGTCCCACTCACTTTAGAATACGGTAAGGTCCAATAAACCTAGGGCTCAACTTGCCCTTACGACCAAACCTCAGTACTTTCTTCCATGGTGAGACCTTGAGAAAAATGAAATCCCCTACAGAATACTCGATCCCATGCCTCTTCAAATCTGCATAAGATTTCTGCTTGTTAGAAGCCACTTTCAAATGATCCTGAATCAATCTAACCTTATCCTCTGTCTTAGAGACCAACTTAGGACCCAGAACATGTTGCTCGTCCAACTCAGTCCAACATAAAGGAGTACGACACTTATGACCGTAAAATGCCTCGTAAGGTGCCATCTGGATGCTAGACTGGAAGTTATTCTTGTAGGCAAACTCTGCTAACGGCAAGTACTCCTCCCAACTGCCAGTAATAGTATCGCAGCAAAGCTGCCACTAACAATATATGTGGCAAAACACTAATAGGTCCACAGTCGTCTTGGACGACCCGTGCGACCTTATCAGTATAGTATACTTCCTCCAAATACAACATCCCAACGCCATGCAACATGTCGTGACATAATATCATACGTGTATGCAAAATGTCATGCTCAATCATAGTCATACATATCATAGAGCAATTCAGTCATACATAACATAAGGCCATAACAGTCATTTTATCTCCTAGGGGTATAACACTCATTTTACCCTATGGGGGTATTTCGGTCATTTTACCCTATCGGGGTATTTTGGTCATTCTACCCTATTGGGGTATTTTGGTCATTTTACCCTATAGGGGTATTTCGGTCATTTTACCTTATGGGGGTATCTCGGTCATTTTACCCTATGGGGGTATTCCGGTCATTTTACCCTATAAGGGTATTCTGATCATTCTACCCTATGAGGGTATTTCAGTCATTTCACCCTATGGGGGTATTTCAATCATTTTACCCTATGGGGGTATTTCGGTTATTTTACCCTATAGAGGTATTTCTGTTATTTTATCTTATAGGGGTATTTCGGTCATTTTACCCTACGAGGGTATTTCAATCATTCTACCCTATGAGGGTATTTTGGTCATTTTACTCGATGGAGTTATTTTGGTCATAACAGTATAAATGGGCCCAAGGCCCATTACTCGGCCCAAGTGGGTCCATATGCTCATGTGGCCCGTTCAGCCCAGATTTTGCCACGGCTATGAGATCTACATAGACCAGTCCAATATTAGCCACAGTTCGTGGATTTCATCCGAGTAGGGCCCATTAGCCCGCACAGCCCATTTCGGCCTAACGTGGCCCATTTCGGCCTAAGCCCATGAGAATGCTCATGGCGGCCTCTACTGTCAAGCACCATGTTTCGTGGGCTCGGATTACCCCACGAGCGTTCGTACGCTCATGTGGCCACGAACGCTATCATTTTTGGCTTTTCAATTTTTTCCAATTTACAGTTAAGGGGGCGTGATTACACACAGTTCTTGGTATTTCACTGATATCGTTTATAGAGTTTTCTTACACACCTGATGCGGTTTGATGCCGAAACACTCCCGAGACCAACAGAACCTTCGACTAAACATTGGCGATTCCACACACGAAGACTCCGGTAGGCAAGAACTCCAGTCACTTAATCTTCTCCTAACACAAGACAAACCCTTTAGTAACGATTACCAGAGCCTAAATTTCAATCACGTTAACTAAACTTACCAGAACACACACTAAGAACACCAACAGCAATCGAGCCACACCGAACCGAAAAGTGCCAAAGACGAAAGAAAGGAAAATAGAAAGGAAAATCAGTAAAAAGAAAATCGGCATGGGATTGGGAGAATTCAAACCTCTAAAATTTTGGAAAAGAACAGAAAAATAATTGAAAAGAAAATAAAAAATCCCAATTATTAACCCCCAAATCCTTTAATTTTCTACTATTATAACTCCACAGTAACAACCTCCCCAAATCCAAATATTCTCTCCTCAAATTTCTCCAAATATCCCTCCTCAATTCTCTCTATGACCAGTTCAAACTCCATTTAGCAGTAGTTTAATCCAACTCTACTACCTACACAGTTCAAGCAGCAAAATAAATACTCCATTACGCAACCCAAGACTTGAACCTCAGACCTCACAGTTACACAACACGCCACCTTGCCACTATACTACAGGCTCTCTTTGTGTCATATTTTAACCACAATAATTCAAGAACCTACTATCTAGATCCAAGGATTTTATTCACTTAAAATAAAAATTTTGCATAAGCTAAGGCTTGAACCCCTGACTTCTCAGACACTTCCAAACTCTCCTAAATCACTTAACCACTGAAGTAGACATTCACTTATGTCACTTCCTTGCACAACTAAATATTTATGTGCAGTTCCTAACTGTTCCCTTGCTCAAAACCTATTTCTTCTAGGCCCAAAATTTGGGGTGTTATAATTCACCCCTCCTTAAAGAAATTTCGTCCTCAAAATTTCCAATTATCAGATCAGTTGCATAACACAGACTCCACCACTACGTTTTTGATGCACAATCTAGTTACAATTTAAGTATATTGCCAAACGAAAATGACCCAACTCGAACAAGTCTACGGCCTCTACTATGGCCTATTGTACCTCTTCCGTGTGTACCTCTTGTGCTCATATCAAATAACATATTATCTGTTTAAGAAGTTTTATGTATCAATTTGTAATTTCAGTAATTATTAACAGATGTCTTATGAAAAGTAGTAATCAGAGTTTTGTTTTCGCAAATCAAGGTCTCCCTACAGTTTCTAGTTTCCTATAGTCACAGTTTACTCTAACTAATGAGTTTCAGTATAGTCTACTATCTATAGTAGTCTCTCAGTGTATTTCAGTTTAAGCAGTCTACAGTATAAAGAAAACTTACGGATTCGGCGCTAGAGACTCGGTGTGCCACACTTGTAAACCTTCCAAAACACTTCAAGAACAGTTTTCTAAAAATTCTAAATATTTTCAAAACCTATTCCACTGTCGAGTTTTGCAACTTGGCTCTGATACCACTAAATGTAACACCCAAACCCGATCTAGATGTTATGGTTGAATCTGGTGTGTCACATTGAAGTGTCGTTTGCAAATTTATCTTGTTGGAAAAAAAACAATTCTAAGCTTTAAACCACTTTAGTATTATTTAACAATCATCTAGTTAAAACGTTTGCCTTATTATCTGCTACTATTATAATAGTTGTTTTTAAAACGCAGAAGCATTTGAAAACTCTAATCGTTTAAAGTTCGTGACTTTGAAAACAGTTATTATTTTGAAAATTCGTCTTCCCTAGACTAGTAATTTAAAGTAAATAAGCAAAAGCCCAATTAAAAACCTAAAAAAACTTAAAAGGCCTTTATTACATGAACAAACCCAACACAAACTTTAAATTTAAATAAAAAACTAGTAATAAACAGCTGCAGTAGTGTGGCCACCTCCGAGTCCCTCACAGCACCAAATCGCCTATGGCCTAGGATTTCCTGTAAGTAAATAAAAGAAAGGGTGACTTTACGAAAACTCAGTGCGTAATCCTCTATCACATTCAAGAAATGAAGATGAAGTAACAAATTGGTTTGATCCTTATTCAATGACAAGATGCAGTGTGGGCTTTAGCCCAATACAATAACAGTGTGGGACTTAGCCCAATACAGAATCAGTGTGGGCCTTAGCCCAATACAGTAACAATGCAGTGCAATAATGCAACCCATCCCAATCTAGCCAATACACCACTCCATACCACCAACACACCATGTGGGGATAAAATCAACCCACCCAGCCAACACACCAATATAGCAGCAAAGCTGTCAGTAATAGTATCACAACAAAGCTGCCAGTAACAATATATGTGGCAAAGACACCAGTAGGTCCACAGTCGTCTTGGGTGACCCGTGCGACCTTATCAGTACAATACACTTCCTCCAAATATAACAACCCAACCCTATGCAACATGTCGTGACATAATATCATACGTGTATGCAAAATGTCATGCTCAATCATAGTCATACATATATTAGAATAATTCAGTCATACATAACATAAGGTCATAACAGTCATTTTATCTCCTAAGGGTATAACAATCATTTTACCCTATGGAGGTATCTCAGTCATTTTACCCAATGGGGGTATTTCGGTTATTCTACCCAATGGGGGTATTTCGGTCATTTCATCCTATGAGGGTATCTTAGTCATTTTACCCTATAGAGATATTTCGATCATTTTACCCTATGGGGGTATTTTAGTTATTTTACTCAATGGGGGGTATTCTGGTTATTCTACCCTATGAGGGTATTTCGATCATTTTACCCTATGAGGGTATTTCGATCATTTTACCCTATGGGGGTATTTCGGTCATTCTATCCTGTGGAGGTATTTTGGTCATTTTACCTTATGAGAGTATTTCAGTCATTTTATCTTATGGGAGTGTTTCGGTCACTTTACCCTATGGAGGTATTTTGGTCATTTTATCCTATAAATAGGCCTAGGACACATTACTCGGCCCAAGTGGGCCCACACGTTTGTATGGCCCGCTCAGCCCAGATTTCACCACGGCTATGAGATCTACATAGCCCATTCCAGTATTCGCCACAGTTCGTGGATTTCATCCGTGTGGGGCCCATGAGCCCATTGGCCCACACAGCCCATTTCGGCCCAGCGTGGCCCATTTCAGCCTAATCCTATGAGAATGCTCATGGCAGCCTCTACAGTCAAGCACCATGTTTCGTGGGCTCAAATTACCCCACGAGCATTCATACGCTCATGTGGCCTCGAACGCCGTCATTTTCGGCTTTTCAGTTTTTGCAGATTTACAGTTAAGGGGGTGTGATTACACACACTTCTCGGCATTTCACCGATATCGTTTATAGAGTGTTGTTACACACCTGATGCGATTTGATGACGAAACACTCCCAAGACCAGTAGGATCTTCTACTAAACATTGGCGATTCTACAAACGACGACTCCGTTAGGCAAGAACTCCAGTCACTTAATCTTCTCCTAACACAAGACAGCCCCTTTAGTAACGATTACCAGAACCTAAATTTCAATCACGTTAGCTAAACTTACCAGGACACACACTAAGAACACCAACAGCAATCGAGCCACACCGAATCGGAAAGTGCCAAAGACGAAAGAGAGGAAAAGAGAAAGGAAAATCAGCAAAGGGAAAATCGATAGGGGATTAGGAGAATTGAAACTTCTAAAATTTTGGAAAAGAACTGAAAAAAATTGAAAAGAAAATAAAAGAATTCCAATTGATAACCTCCAAATACTTTAATTATCTACTATTATCACTTCACAACAACAACCTCCCCAAATCCCAATATTCTCTCTTCAAATCTCTCCAAATATCCCTCCTCAATTCTCTCTATGACCAGTTCAAATTCCATTTAGCAGTATTTCAATCCAACTCCACTACCTACGCAGCTTAAGCAGCAAAATAAATACTCCATTATGCAACCCAAGACTTGAACCTCAGACCTCACAGTTACACAACACGCCACCTTGCCACTAGACCACAGGCTCTCTTTGTGTCATATTTTAACCACAATAATTTAAGAACCTACTATCTGGATCCAAGGATTTTATTCACTTAAAATAAAAATTTTGCAGAAGCTAAGGCTTGAACCCTTGACTTTTTAGACACTTCCAAACACTCCTAAATCACTTAACCACTGAAGCAGACATTGACTTATGTCACTTCCTTGCACAACTAAATATTTATGTGCAGTTCCTAACTATTCCCTTGCTCAAAACCTATTTCTTCTAGCCCATAATTTGGGTGTTACAGTACTCAATGGTAGAGTCGTAATCCTTAAGCAACTCAACCCATCTTCGCTGCCTTAGATTCAGCTCCTTCTAAGTAAGGCGATACTTGAGGCTTTTGTGATCAGTGTAGATGATACATTTCTCACCATACAAATAATGCCTCCAGATTTTCAATGCAAAGACTACGATAACCAACTCCAAATCGTGCATTGGATAGTTCGCCTCATATGTCTTAAGTTGACGAGACACATATGCAACCACCATTCCATCCTGCATTAACACACATCCCAAACCGACATGTGATGCATCACTATAAACCGTGAACTCCTTTCTAGGTTTAGGCTATACCAAAACAGGAGCCCCAGTCAGTACAGTCTTAAGCTTCTCAAAGCTCTCTTGCTGCACATCAGTCCATTCAAATGGTACACCTTTATGTAACAGCTTAGTCAAGGGTGCTGCGATCAGTGAAAATCCTTCCACAAACTATCGGTAATAACCTGCCAGTCCCAAAAAGCTATGGATCTCAGACACATTCTTAGGTTGTTTCAAATCCAATATAGCCTCAATTTTTCGAAGATCACCTCGAATCCCCTCAGTAGACACCACATGACCCAGAAATGTTACTTCATGTAACCAGAACTCATACTTGTTGAACTTAGCATAGAGCTGTTTTTCCCTCAAAATCTAAAGAACAATCCTAAGGTACTCGTCATTCTCATCCTCAGTCGCTACCATACCTCTCGCATAACGGCTCAGTCGCAGGAATCCAGCCTCATACTCGACCATTGATCAATCTCCCTGTGCCACATTCAGAAATTCCCTCCTACGGGCATCCACGTAGCTCGCCCCCACATATTTTCCCTGGAAGGCGATCTTAAAGAACTCCTAGGTCAAACGTTTGGGTTGAGTGCCCTACTTAACAGTGAGCCACCACTGATAAGCCTCATCCCTCAACAGTGAGACTGCACTCTTTAATTTCTTCTCTAAGGTGCAGTCTAAGTCATCCATAATCCTCTCCATAGCCTCAATCCAGTACTCGGCCACATTAGGGGAAACTCCAGTGACACCCCTGAAGATCTCAACTTCATTGGACCGGAGTAGTTCCGTAACCGACCTAGGCCCTTAAATTTAGTACTGGGCCCAGTGACCCTTTCCAAAATCCTTAACATAGCCTCAAACAATGCGTCGTCCCTATCCATGCGACCATGAGACCCAATCTCAGTAGCAGGTGACACTAACGTCTCACTCGTATCCAAATTTGATATGCTACCCAGTGAAGAGGACTCGGCTCGAGCTCCTCTACGGCCTCTACCTTGGCCTTTAGTACCCCGTCTGCGGATACCTCGTGCACTCAGTGTCTAATCACATTTATCTGTATTAATAGTTTTATAAATCAGTTACACTTTCAGTGTTTATTAACAATTTTTTTTTTGTAAAACAGTATCGATTATTCAGAGTTCATTTTCGTAAATTGCAGTCTCACTATAGTTTTCAGTTTCTTTACAATTTTCAGTATACACTAAGTAGAGTGTTTTTAGTACAGTTTACTACCTATAGTAGTTTCAAAATATTCTATCCATAAAAGTTTCAGTTTAAAACAAATCACAGTTCAGAATACTTACAGGATCGACACCGGAGACTCGGTGTACCACTTGCTTAGTAAAAACATTTCAAATTATTTAGAAATCAATCAAATTTTTGAAAGCCCTTTTTTAATAAAACCCATAATCCACAGCTGAGTTTTGTAACCTGCCTCTGATACCACTAAATGTACTACCCCAAACTCGGCCTAAATGTTATGGCTGGATCTAGCGATGTCACATGATAGGGTGTTTAAAAATCGTGTTGTCGCATTAAAAACATTTCCATTAAATTCCTTATCTTAATATCTTATTAGTTCCAAAATTGTGTTACACATTTAATCGATAGTTTGAAAATGTTATTCGTTTGTGGAAGCTTTTAAAACAGATTAAACAATTGTACGTTTAGGAAAAACATTTGTTTCTTTTGAAAACTGAGGTTTCCTACTACTAGTAGTTGTAATCCATAAGGTAAAGATAATTAAAACCCAAAACCAAAGTCCGAAATTCCAAATACAACCCAAAAACTTAGCCAGTAAAAATAGAATAGAAATAAAATCAATTATCGTAAATATGTGTTAAAAACCATGAAAGTCCAAAGTCGTGGTCATCGCCGAGTCCTCCACCGCACCGGTCCATCTAGATCTGGGGATTACGTGTACACATTTAAACAAAAGGGGGTGAGTTTACGAAAACTCAATGTGTAATCCCACAGAAAATAAACAATAGCAAATCACAGTGCACAGTTAAAGCAGTCCTGGGCCTAAGCCCTTTCTGAGTATAAGTAACAGTTTAGGCCTTAGCCCATCTCAGTACAGTATCAAATATGCAGTAGGGCTTTAGCCCATCATAGTATCAGTAGAAGTCATGCAATATTCAATAACAAAGTCCTACCAAACCAGCCTCTACACACCATCTCTGTCCAACCCTACACTCCATGTGGGGATCAAATCAACCCACCCATCCCTACACTCCAAGTAGTACCGAATGCGGTACAAAATAGTAATTTACAGCTGTGCTGCCAGTATGTTAGGCTTAAGAGCCTTTCAGTACACTTCCTCCAAATATAATTAACCCAACCCCATGCAATGCTATATACAAGTCATGATATGCTATCTTAGGACATCAGTACATATAACTAGTTCAGTATACAAACATACTATCATCATGCACAACACATATATAAATCAAATAGTCAGTTCGTACAATTAAGGGTCTAAGTGATACTTACCGACCCTATAGTAGATTCACAGTTGACTTGGGCGACACGTGCAACCTTAGCAATCAATTCAGTGAAAATGGGCTCACACGGCCATGTGGTCTGCCCGTGTGGGCCCACATGCCCGTGTGGCCCACTCGGCCCAAATTGGCCTTGGCCGCGTGGTTCAATTTTAATGCAACCCATGCTAGCTAAATATTCATATATGTTGTCACTATTTACTTATATGTTCTTTCAAAGCTGTCTACTTGAGTCACTGTTACTAAATTATTTATATCTTGAGCTACAAAATTCCAAATTAAGATCCGCTTGATGTCTTTGAAACTAGACTCAAATACATTTCTACCATTAAATATTCCTATCATTTTTGGTTCAGCCAATAACCACAGTAAAATCTTCAATCTTACCCATGTTCTACTATTTGACAGCTTCGACCTTTCTTTGCTAAAAATTAATTATCTCTTAGTACAAAATTTGGATGATTTTACCATTTGTTTCTATTAAAAATAGACTCATTAATAATTAAAACATGTAAATTTTAACCCTCAATTTTTTTCCTACAATTTTTGATGATTTTCCAAGTCAGAATAGGGGAACCCGAATTCATTTTGACCTTGTCTCCCAAAACTTATTATGTCTCACGATTTAGAATTTCATTACTTACACTGTTGATTCTATGAGAAACTAGACTCAATAAGTTTTAATTCCATATTTGTTCATTCTCTAATTTGATTTCCACAATTTATGGTGATTTTTCAAATGTAGCCAACTGCTGCTATCCAAACAGCAAGCAATTTCGGCTTTTCGTCGAATCCCATTTTTTGCGTTTCGGGTACACGCCTGGTCTTGGTTTGACGTGTAGACACTCCCAAGACACTTAGAACCTAGAATTGGTATTCCCAAACACAGAGTCATATTTTAAACCAGTTTATAAAATGCAAATACGAACGACCATAGCGCTAATCAAGCGACCAATGCTTACCCCACAGCCTTAGTGATTTCAATTACGAGGTGACACGAGGAAGACTCCATTCTTCTCGATTGGCTACTGTCCAAAATAGAAAATCACAACCTTGAGTCGATAATTGAATGCCAAAACTATAATAACTTAAGACACTTACCAAAAAGGAAAAAATGCAGGGATCAAATAGAATCCCGAATAAGGAGACGGGTCTTAGTCAAAACAATAAAAGGAAGAAAAAGGGATTTGCTAACACAAAAAGAAAGAACAGTGGCAGAGGAGAATTCGGCAGGGAGAATGGAAGGGAAAATGTGTAGATTTTTTTTGGGAAAAAATAAAAAGAAAGACTGACAGAATATCCGATAACCACCCTTAATCCCTTATTTTTCTCCTAAAAACAGTCTACCACACTCCCACAACAATCGAATTCAAACTTCACTCAAACACTTCAGTATTTTACTTCCCTTCAAACTCCCACACGACACAGATAATAAAAAATAACTCCCTTGCATGCACAAGGATTCAAACTCAAGGCCACCAGCATATTAGCACTCGACCTAACCATCAGACCAGCTGACCCATTCTGTTATATTCTTACAACCAATCAAATACAAGCCTACTGAACAAGAGTGAAGCTTTACTCAGAAAAATTCCAAAATTTGACCAAAGGCATGGCTTGAACTTCGGACCTCATACACACACCTAGAACACTTACCATTGAAGCAGACAGATATTTGTGTCATATTTTTACAAAAAAAATATACATTTTTGGGGCGTTACAGAGAATTTTTCGCGAAATTTCAAAATATATCCAAGGTGCAAGGGACACACGCTCGTGTGGTCAAGGTGTGTGGCTCACACGCCCAAGAGACACACCCGTGTCTCAGGCCATGTGGGCATTCGAGATAAGGCACACGACCGTGTTCTAGCTCGTGTCCATAGCCGTGTAACTCTCTGACTTGGGTCACACGGGCAAGTCACACGCCTGTGTGCTAGGCCGTGTGTAGGTGCAGGGGTCACATGGCCAAGCTACACACTCGTGTGCCAAGCCGTATGAAAAATCCTGAGCTTTCTGTTTTGAATTTTAAAGATGCAGGGGACACACGACCAAAAAACACACCCATATGCTAGGCCGTGTGTCACACACAACTAAGACACACGTCCGTGTCTCTGCCCGTGTGGACAAAATAAGGCCATTTCCAAGCCTTATTTCTCACCCATTTGGTTTTCTACCTACATTAACATTTTAACATATTCAAAAACCAATCCAATACATTTAAACTAAACCAAAACCAAGTCATAAACATGTCATATACCTCATTTCTCAACATCCAAATTTACTATATTAATCAAAACATTTATTTGCTTAATTTTACCAACTATAATATCTCATCTCATACATCAATATGCGTATAACTTATCAATCATTCAACCACATCAAACAAAACAAACATGAAGAAGCCACACATATTTATACATAACATAAGTGTGTCCAACTTAAGCCATTCCAATGGCTATTTATAACCACAACACACATTTTCCATCAATGGCCCAATTGAACCTATACTTGCCATTATGCCAAAATTTAGTTCATTACATATACCAAAATGAGCCGAAGGATAGTGTGATGATGCTCCGACCAGCTTCCAACCACTTCGAGCTTCCGAATTACTATAAAATAGGAAAAATAATACGGGGTTAGCATATTATGCTTAGTAAGTTCGTATAACGGGAAATTAACTTACCAATCATTTATATTTAAAGTAAGCATGAAAAATTCATCCAAAGAAAATTTGGCAATTTGCCTAAACACATATAATCTCAAGAAATATGTTAGTCACATCATGTAAATATCAAGAATCAAATAAGAGCTCATCATGTAAAATTTTCATATACATATGCTTTCCACATCATATATCCATATAACATGTACATTTCCATAATAATTCATCTTAATTTCAGATTATCCCATGTTGAAACTTTGCCCGTTGAATTTATTAGAAATTTCGATGGTTACACAGATAGTACACTTGAAATGTACAATTTGTAATTCGTCAATTCATATTTTGGAGTGCTCCTTAGAGAACATAATCGGGAAGCCCTCTCTTGAGCCATATAACAGGAAGCTCATGTGAGCCTCGTAATGGGAAGCTTATCTGGGTTGTATAACAGGAATCTCATAAGAGCCATAATCGGGAAGCTCATGCGAGCCAATAACGGCTAGCTCCGAAGAGCCATTAATAGGAAGCTCCGCATAGCCATATATCAGGAAGTTCAAGCTGGCCATATCAGGAAACTCCAGAGAACCATTAATCAGGAAGCTCACAAAGAGCCTTTAATCAGGAAGCTCACAAAGAGCCATATAACGGGACTCTCATAAGAGCTGCGGTGTGCCCACAACACATGCAGGATCACAATCGATCTGGATGCTCTAAAGAGCTATTATCAGTAAGCTCAATAGAACTATATAATGGGATGCTCGAAAGGGCTAATAACAGGATGCTCTTTCGAGCTATGGTCTGTCTGCAACATATGCAAGACCACAACCAATTCGGGAATCTTGTATCCATCGAATTTCATATATTCAAACGAGACTTTATACTTATCGATCATTTTTGGATATGTGAATACTTTCATATACATGATAATAATACAAAAACATATATACAATTCAATTACAACATATAAATTCTCAATTTAGTTACACAAACTTACCTCGACAATGTTCGCGAACTTGTATGCTACTGATCCGTTACTTTTTCTTTACCTCGATCTAGCTCTGTTTTTGATCTATTCGGACCTATATGAGTAAATTTAGCACAATTTAATACAATTCCTATTCAATTCAATTCAATTCAATTCACACCCTAGGCAAAATTATCATTTTGCCCCATACTTTTAATTAATGACGATTTCATCTCTAGGCTCAGAAAATGAAATTCATGCAATTTAATCCCTATTCCAAGCCTAGCAAATTTTTACATATCACATTTGTAGCCCATGTAATTCATAAAATTTAGAATTTTTCCTTGAATTCTACATCTTTACAATTTAGTCCTTAAATCACAATTTCATCAAAATTCACTTTACAAAAGTTGTTTATCTATCAATAACCTTTAATTTTCTACCATAAATTTCATAATTCATGCATATTCATCCAGGGAAAAACCCTATTACTTTGATAACTTTGCAAATTAATCCCCGAGATAGCTAGATTAAGCTATTACGATCTCAGAAATATAAAAATCATTAAAACGGGACTTGAATACTCACCTAATTAGGCCACATAAGTTTCTCTTTCTTCAATTCTCCATGGCTAGGGTTTTCATATTTTATTTGGGAAAGATGACGATAAATGATGATATTTTTTATTTTATTATTTATCATCTTTATTTTCATATTTCCAATTTTATCTTTTTCTTTTCTAATTTTCCATTGATGAATCATCATACTTATCTACTAACTCCTTTTAATGGTCTATTTTCCATATAAGGACCTCCAATTTTGAATTACATAGTTATTTGATCCTTTTAGCTACTAGAATTCAACTTTTGCATTTTATGCAATTTGGTCCTTTATCAATTAATTATGTAATCGGTAAAATTTTTTAATGAAATTTTATACAATATTCCTATCATAATGCGACGATAAAATAATATTAAAATAAATTTTCTTTTGGACTTGGATTTCTGGTACTGAAACCACTGTTTCGATTTCACTAAAAAGCAGTTGATGCAGTTTTAGTATATATATGTTATAAGCATTATGAATATGTTTTGTGTTAATTGAATTATGAGATGTGTTTATTGATGTGAATCTTAATTAGTAATTTTGGTTGATTGTGATGTGTTAATTGAATTATGAATATTCCTTATGAAAGTGGTTTGAGGTTTGGTTCATTGGATGTGAATAAAATAGATGTATAGATATGTTTGATTGGTTTATAAGGTAAGAAAATGTATATAATAAATATGAATTTAGATTAATGTTGATTTGCGGTGCCAATGTGCGCATATTAGTTTGGCACTTAGGTTGTATGCTTTTGGCATGTTTAGATGTGTTTTGAATAGGTGAAAAGGATTGGATATGACTTTGTTTGGTACTTAAGAGATGGTGTATGAAATTGCTTATTTTGGAAGTCATTTTGGGTGCACATAGCCTAGGACACGGGTTGTTATACGACCGTGTACTACTTATTGTCATGCCACACGATCATGTGGCTTTTTCAATTTTGGTACATGTTTGTTCCACACGGTCAAAGGTTGTTAAACGGCCTAGAGACACAACCGTGTGACCCTATTTTGAATCACACACGGTTTGGCACATGAACTGCGACAAAATCATATGACCTTATTTCGAATTGTACACGACCGGGCACAGAGTCTGGCAACACGACCGTGTGACCATATTTTTGAACTGTGCACGGTTTGACCACACGGTCGTGTAACCCCTTTTTTTATTTTTCTATTTTATTTCAAATTAGCCCTAAGTGTTTACAAATTGATTTTAGGATCTTGTAAACTTGATTTAAGGCTCGTTTTTGTATGAATGCCACGAATGATGATTGGTTATATATATTTTATATTTAAATTAATATTTGATTGGTTTTGTGATGTTATCAGATTTATTATTTGTCGTAATACTCTGTAACCCTAATTTGAGGACGGTGATGGGTTAGGGGGTGTTACATTTTCTGGTATCAGAGCTACGATTTAGTCGATTCTAGAACTGAACGTAACATGTATTGAGTCTAAAAATACCTGCCACTTTATAACCTATGATAGTGTGATGAATCCCAACTAGTTTAACTTGTTCCTTTATAGATTAAAGATGTCAGCTGAATCCAATCGAGTAGATTCTAATGAAGTACAAAGTTATGTTCCAGTCATCGATTAAGGAGCTGCTCATAATGTGCCTGAATTTCAGGATTCTAGAGAAGAGGTTCACAATACCTTTCTTAAAATAAGGAATGATATGTTTAACATGTATATGAGAGTCAATTTCGTGGCTCAACGACCTTTACCCACTAGTCCTCAAAGCCCTATACGACAGAATATTCATTGATTTTTATTGATAAAGTTAAAAAATACGGAGTTGAAGAATTTTGTAGTAATGTGGGCGACGATTCAACCAGAGCCAAATACTGGTTAGAACACACACAAAGAGTCTTGGACGAAATGTTGTGTCCTTCTGAAGATTATCTGAAGTGTGTTGTGTCACTATTAAAAGAGGAAGCTTCTCACTAGTGGTCAACTTTAACTATAATGGTATCGAAAGGACAGGTTAATTAAGATTTCTTTCAAGTTGAATTTCAAAAGAAATATGTTAGCAAACGATATTTAAACAAGAAGAAAAATAAATTTCTTGAGTTGAAGAATATGTGCGAGAGTTTGTTCAATTTAGTAAATGTGTTCATAAGATTGTGCTAACTGAAGAGAAATTGTGTATTTGTTTCAAAGATGGATTGAATAATGAGATTAAAATGCTTGTGAGTGCAATGGAATTATGTGAGTTTGTAATTTTATTTGATCGAGATCAGAAAATGGAAGAAATTTGTTATCATGAGAAACAGAGCGAGATGAGAGTTCGAGACTTCAATAAACAAAATGTATCTAGAATGATTTCTACTTTCTCACCAAAGAAAAGTGAAAGAACCAAGTAGTTGTTTTCAGGGCCATCATGGTTTTATGGCGGAGATAGAATGAAACAAAGTAATGTGAGACCATCGATGACTTCATTAACCAGTACAGGTAGCGTCAGAAATTTATATAGACCAGAATGAAACCGTTGTGGTCAGAATTACTTTGGAGTGTATAGATTGAAAGATAGATCCTGCTTTATTTGTGAATCTCTCAATCATTTCAAGAAAAATTGTCGAATCAAACTGAGTTAAATAGGGATCAGAATACAAAACCTATTGTTACTTTTGCAAGAGGCAAAAGACCAGAAATTTGAGGCACAACTAGAGTCAATAGAAGCAGAACAAAAGACATAGTGGTTTGATCTGAAGTTAGAGCTTTTGTCAGAGTTTATGTGACCCGAGCATGCGTAAAGGCCTCAACTTTTGATGTTACTATCTTTTTAATGAATTGAACACTATCTTGGGAATGGATTAGCTTGTTGTTCATGATGTAATAATGAATTTTTGTTAGACACAAATTGATTTAAGATGTCAAAATAGAGAATTGATCTCTGTTGAATCTGCTAAGACTGATTATGCTTCGAATATGATTTTAGCGATATCTCTACAGAAATTTATCCGAAAAGGCTATAATGCATTTTTAGCTCATTTTTTTGGATTTTAGATTATCTTAAATGAAAGTTGATTAATTATGACAGTTTGCAAGTTTACAGATGTTTTTCCCAAGCAATTGTCAGGTTTACTGCTAGAATGAGAAGTCAAGTTTGCTACAAAATTAGTGTCCAGATTGCTCTATGCAGAATGGCTTCAACCAAACTAAAAGAATTAAAAGCTCGGTTGCAAGAATTAATTTATGGAGGTTCTATCCGACTAAGTGTATTAGCTTGAGGCGCACCTATTCTGTTTTGAAAAAAGTTGAGGAGATTGTATATAGATTATCAGCAGTTGAATAAGTCACGATAAAGAGAAAATATTCATTTTCTTGTATTAATGATTTATTCGATCTATTGAAAAATGTTACAGTGTTCTCATAGATAGATCTCTGATCTGGCTATGATCAGCGGTGACATAAAGACATTGGTGTATCAAAAATAGTGTTTAGAACTAGTTATGGACACTACGAGTTTTTAGTGATTCCTTTCGAATAGTTTAATAAACTTGCAACATTAATGGATATGATGAATTGGGTTTTTCAACCATACCTCGACAGACGAATTTATAAGAATTTCTTGATAATTGTATTGCCAATGACGAAGCTATTTTAGGAACGTTGAAGTTGTTTGATCAATTAAGTGTTGGAAGAGTTTTAATTAGTTGAAAACTTTATTAACAGAATCTTCGGTACTGATTCAGCCTAAATATAGGAAGGAATTCATTGTTTACAATAATTATTCACTCAGATGATCTTAAATCATAGTAGTTTGATATTATAGAGTTAAGAGTTAAACTGTTAATTCTTTAGAGAATTTGTGAGATACAAAAAAAAGATTAGAATTTGTTAGTTAAACAAGATTATATTTTGAACAATCAAATCACTAATTACATTATTGATCAGGACAATAGTTTATATTTCTGAAGTTGAATATGTGTGCTGAACAATTCTAAGATTATATGAGACATCTTACAAGAGGCTTATAGAAGGGTCTAATTGATTCAAACAAATAGTGACAAAATGTGAAATGACTTGAGATTAAGTTATTGGTGGCCAGGAATAAAACGTGAAATTTTAGAGTTTGTACCAAGATATCTGATATGTCAACAGGTTAAAATGTAATATCAAGTTCTATCTGAATTATTACAGTCTGTTATCATTTTTGATTGGATACGAAGACGAGTCACGATAGATTCCGTTCTGGTCTACCTTTGATGCTGAAAAAGGAAGAAGTTATCTGGGTTATTATTGTCAGACTAAGGAAATAGGCTCATTTTATTCTAGTCAGAATAGATTACTCGCTTGAAAAGCTAGTTGAATTGTATGTATCTGAAATTCACGAAGCTATGGTACAAGCAAACGAATTGTCAAAACGGGTAATTCAAATTTTGTAGGATATATATTACAGTGGTGTATGATCGACTTCAAGGATAATTGGGAAAATATTTGCCATTGGTTGATTTTGTTATAATAACAATTATCAATCTTATATTAAAAATGGTACCATTTGAAGATTTCGACGGGCGAAAATGCAGAACCTGTTATACTGGTCAACATTGAGCGATAACAAGCTAGTTGGGATAGATTTAACTTGTAAAATTGAAAAATCTTTGAGAATATAGTAACTAAAACTATTATCAAGTGAGAAATTTTGATGAAGAAATTTTCTAAGGGGGGAAATTGTAACAACCCATTCTTCAGTGGTGTTGAAAACAGGGGTTTTCGGGCCACAAATTAGATAAGAGAGTCTGTAAATATTATTACTTAATAATTATGAGTCAAATATAATATTATATTAAATTTAATTTGATAATTTTGGTAATTGAATAAATATTTAAGTACAAGTGGTTTGTCCCTAAAGTCAAGTGATTTTAGAAAATAAGGTATCAGGACCACGTTTCTCTGAATCTAGCCCATAAATATATAATAAAAATATTAATGGAGTGGCTATATAGGTATATTGAAATTTGGTCAAAAATTTTGGTGTTTGGATAGTTAATTAAGGAAAAGGACTAAATCGTAAAAGCTGTAAAATTTAATTGCTATTGATTTATTTGTATTAAATGGTTATAAAGGTATGAATTGAAGGATTAAAAATACAATTAAATCTTATTTATTCATAGTGGTCGGCTAGTGGGTGGAAAATATGTAATTTTATGTGTTTAAATGTTTATATTAAAAAGGAATATATGTTAAAATATTAAGAAAAGAATAAAACAAAAACCATTAGCATCATCTTCTTTCTTTTCTTTGGCTTTAATTGAAAACACCATTAAAGCATTAAGGGAGGCTCGGCCGAAGCTTGTTTCAATTGCATATCAAGAAATGGATCTGTTGGTTGATAATTGTAGGAAAGGAAAAGTTGTCGAGTAATCATCGTTCAAGTGTTCGTAGCTATTGAGACTAGGTAAGTTCGCAATTTGGTTTAACTACTTAAAGGAGTTCATTTGTTTGATAATTGATAAGTGATGAATTGGATTAATTGATATAAAGCACTTAATGAAATGACTTGAAGTACCATGTTAGCTAAGTTAATGATTATGATCGTAAATGGAAACTATATGGATATGTTCTTATAATGGTATGATATGAAGAAAGTTAAACGAATTTGAATGGATATCGGCACGTATGAACCTCGTGAATACTTAGGATACAAATGATATGTCATTAGGGTTATTATAATCTGGGTGACGGTCTTAGATGTCCCACCGATGGATGAGGTCCTGCATTTGTTATAGATTCTCTACAACTCGTGTAAAAAGCATCATGTAGCCTAACATCTCGACCCACAGCTCATGTGAGCAGACCCATTTCAAAGCTCGTGTGAGCATTTACAGTTATAATTATAGTTTTAAGCACACTTTATGTGAGCATTGTTCCAGGGTATCCAACGTTACTTCATTTGGTTCATTGGGTGTTAAATGTGTAAATTGAAATAGAATATTTGAAACGATTATATGGAATTAGACATGTGAAATGAGACATTTGAAATGAATACTTGAAATAAAGATGTGAAATGTTAAATGAATATGTGATGGTTGGTTTATGTGCCAAATGTGTTTTTCATGTATATGTTATATATATACTCACTAACCTTGTGAGACTTGTGGTGTGTATAGGTAATTAATGAACTCATGACCATGATATTGAATTATCTTGTAAAATGTTTAAAATTCCATCCTTTATGGTAAGTTAAAGTTTAAGTTTATTACGAACTTACTAAGCTTTACGTAAACTTAGCCCATGTTGATTTTTCTTCCTTGTAGATCATCGGATTTGAACTGTCGATTGGATTGCTTTGGAGAATCACACTATCCGGCAACTTATTTTGTAACTAATTGGTTATTTTGATTCGGTTATAAGTGTCATGTAAATAAGGTTTTGGTATATATATTTTATAAGCATTGTTGATATGTTTTGTGTTAATTGAAGTATGAGATGTGTTTATTAATGTTAATCTTAATTAGTAATTTTGGTTGATTATGGTGCGTGATTGAAATGGTATGTCTATGTAAGTGTTTTTTACCATTTTCTATGCGTTATGAAAGTTGTTTGACGTTTGGTTAATTGGATGTGAATAAAATAGATGTATAGATATGTTTGATTGGTTTATAAGGTAAGA
This sequence comes from Gossypium raimondii, assembly GCF_025698545.1. Lineage (NCBI taxonomy): Eukaryota > Viridiplantae > Streptophyta > Magnoliopsida > Malvales > Malvaceae > Gossypium > Gossypium raimondii. Next base: position 37,953,353 of record NC_068568.1, on the reverse strand, counting down.
ACATGTATATAATAAATGTGAACTGAGATTAGTGTTGATTTGCAGTGCCAATGTGAGCATATTGGTTAGGCATATCGGTTGTATGTCTTTGGTATGTTTTTGGCATGTTTAGATGTATTTTGAATAGGTGAAAAGGGTTGGATATGGTTTGGTTGGTACTTAAGAGATGGTGTATGAAATTGCTTGTTTTGGAAGTCATTTTGGGTGCACATGGCCTGGGATATGGGTTGTCACACGGTCATGCCACACGACCATGTGGCCTATTAAATTTTGGTACAAGTTTGTTCCACACGGTCACAGGTTATTACATAGCTTGGAGACACAGCCGTGTGACCCTATTTCGAATCACACATAGTTTGGCACATAGTTTGGCACACAGTTTGATGACACAACAGTGTGACCATATTTTTGAATTGTGCACGGTTTGGCCACACAGCCATGTCTCTGAGCCACACGGTCATGTGTCCCCTTTTCTTAGTTTTTTTATATTTTTCTATTTTATTTCAGATTAGCCCTTAGTTGTTTACAAACTAATTTTAGGGTCTCGTAAACTCAATTTAAGACTCGTTTTTGTATGAATGTCATGAATAATGATTGGTTATGTATAGTTTATATTTAAATTAATATTTGATCAGTTTTGTGATGTTATGAGATTTATTATTTGTCGTAATACTCTGTAACCCTAATTCGACAACGGAGACAGATTAGGGTGTTACAAGCTTCATGATTAAATGAGTTTATAATTTATAGGAGAAAAGTTGGAACCTAATTAGAAATTATTTGAGCCTCAATCGCATATGTTCAATCGGTCCCTCCGCTAGCTCGTTGAAACCAGAAATGAATTGCATGTTGAAGCAAATGAACAAAATTGAATAGAAATGGTGAAACCGAAGAAATGAGAAATGTAACATCCCAAAATAGGGACTAAGAACTTTAGGGGTAATTTAAGAATTTTAGCCTTAGAGTGTTCGAAATTTCGCGACATGGTTTATTGGCAATGTTTTTTACTATTTTTTTAGAAAATTAAATCAATTTCTAAAACTGAGTTTTAAATACCTTTAATTTTTAAAATATGACTGATTGTATAAGAGTCAAAATTTAAAGTTTTTATGAAGCAATTTAACAAGATTTTAAAATCCAAGCTAAATAACCTCTCTTTACCAAGTTATTTCACGTAAAAACTACCCAAAATTTGTGTTTATCATCCCATGATTCTCTCTTGCTATTCGAATCAATTTTTACTTCTAATTCCTAATCTTCTTTGATTTCTATCACCCTTGAACCTTAAAATCTCTATTTAAACCAAGAAATTCACCCAAAAACTTCATAAACTACATCATATTCTCCAAAACATGGGTTTTCGATATTTGTGTCAAAGCTTTTTTTTCTTCCATTGAAGGTAACCATTCGACTTTCTATGAGTTTTAAATGATATCTAGTCCCTTAAATGGAATTTTTAGCCATTGAAATGCATGTTTTAAATAAAAGTCAAAAAGCAAGTCGTTAATGGTGAAATTCGAGATTTTGAGTAAAAACGCGGTTTCAAAGTGTTTTTCAATTAGTTTTGATATGATTAAGAGGTTTCTAAACTTACTTTGAAGTTTCATTAAAGATTTCTTGAGTTTTAATAAATTTTTGAAAAATAGCCATAAAACATATCGAAAAAGTCAATACCATGAATTGAGTAATTTAGCATAGTTTAAGGGTTGGGAATTAGTCATAGATGAATAATTAGATGAATGAAACTCATTTTAGGTGAAATTATATAGTGTAGATCAAGATATTTGGATTTCAAGTTGGTTATGTTAAAGGTTTCGGTTACGTTAAAGGTTTCAGTTACATGAGAACTTAGTTTATGCTTATGTTTTGTATGCATGTAATGAGTCATTGATTGATTTTTGGATGTATTTTTGTGTGGATTTGTTGTATTTTAGTTCTGGATTCGATAAGACCTACTACGAGTAGAGATAAAGGCAAGGAAAAGCTAGTTTGAACTTTCGGCTTTTCGACGAAAGTGTAATTGGTAAGTGTTTGTAATAATTACTTGTGGACATGATTCACTGCATTATTTGGGGATTTAGTAGTAGCCTAAAACCCTACTCTAAATTTCGAGTGTAAGCTTTCTCATACCTATTCTATCTTGTGAACAATGTGCTTATGTGTTTGTGAATATGTGAATTGAGATGAGATGTTATAACATGTAATATGTGGTTTTGTTAACCGTTGTGAAAGTGAAAATGTGTACATGTTATGTATATGTTAAATGTTAGTAACAATGTTTTGCTAAAGATGCAAATATGTAGTGAAAGTACACGGACAGTCGGTAGGTGATATGTGTTTGATTACAGATATTTTGGCCTTGTGATCTTGAAACTGTTGGATATAGTTGGCATGCCATAGGATTGTGAGTACTCACCTATACATACAGTGATTTTTGGCATTGAGGCCCTGAAAGATGTTGGAGGGATAAGGGAATGTGAGCTAAGCTCCATTTAACTGGACATGTGAAGGGAAATAAGGAGAGTGTTAGCTTTACGCTTCACTTTTGGGACATATTTGACTTTATGAGCCTATGGTTGAGTGCAATGTTATAGCTGAATGTATATCTAACTCTTGGTACATAACATGCTCACCTATAAGCAAGGTAAGTTTTGTAATTTCTATTTCAACTTACTAAGCATTGAATGCTTACCTATGATTATTTTCCTTACATGTAGATCCTTAGAGTGTAAAACTCTCGAAGACAGATCAATTTAGATATCACACTATCATCAAGATGATAGAAACATGTTCATTTTGGTATCTAATGTTGTGGCATGTATATAGGGTCTTTAATACGTAAATGGTCATCCTTAATTATAAATGCCAAGGTTGTATATATGGTTATGGTTATGTTTGTATGTTAAGTTGGCATTATATGATGATTTGATGAATTGGGATGAACTTTTACTATGTGATGTTTGTCGTTATAGGTCCTAAAGTTACCATAGTATGTAAATGATAGGTTGAAACATAAAGGATATGAACTTGTAGTGTTTTGCCCACAAAGACGCGACACCAGCTCTCCACATCACAACATTAACTCACTGTCTTCGATGTCGCAACATTGCACCCCTGATGTCGCGCGTCAACTCGATAAATTTGGAAACTTTATATTTTAGTCCTCTAATGGTCTCAGGTTATCATAAAAGCTTCCGTAAGCTCATATAAACCCTGGACTAGATTATATATGATATTGTAATGATGTAATGATCATGTCAGTGGATATAAAGTGTTTAATAGATGTAAAATATGTTGTAATTCATTGTAATATCTCCAGCAAAGAATACGGCATATTGTAGATTTAACCCAAAGATCACGTTGGGCCAGGGTGTTACATTATGAGCCTTTTTAATGCTTTTTATCGACTCTTATATTTTAGTGCTAATAATTTATTACACTTTACCTCTTTTGAAACCAAATTGATGAAACTATTCCATTAGAGTCTAATAATTGATTTGAGCTTGTATAAGGAGATGAATAAGGCCAAACATCAAGAAGGACCTCAACTTTTGTGGGGGTCGAGACATTGGTGCATGTGTGTTACGAAATTGACGCTCCATCAGTTCAAGTAAGTGAGATTCAATTGAAATCCAACTTGGAGCAACCTGTCATTAAAGTCACGGCACTATGTGTGTGGTGTCACAACACCAAGCCTCAAAATCACAACTACAATTTTTTCTAGGTCGCGACACTAAGCCAATTGTTGAAGTGAAGAAACCCAATGGCCACTTTCGTCAAGGTCACGACACCAGCAAGGCTACGTTGCAACACCAAGTGCCCCTAAGCCAAGCTAGTGCCCCCTGCCATGGGTGTCACGACACCATAGCCTGCATGTCGTGACACCAAAGTCTAACGAGTGAAGAAAACTACAATGGGCAATTTTGTGTCCAAACAAGCTTAAGTCAGTTTTCATTTAAGGGCATAATTGCTATGTTAGGTTTAATGTTAGTAGACTATAAATATTACTTTATAAGCTTTGGGGAGTGGATTTTGGAGGCTGAACATTTTCTTTACTTTCCATGTTTTTAGATTAGGTTTCTTTTCTTTTCCTTTTCTTTTCTTTTTTTCTTATTTTTAGATTAGGTTTTCCTTTTCTTTTTAGACTAGATTTTATTTTTTGTTGTTTTATTTCTTCTTTCTTGTTAAAGACTTTTGTAAATAGAGATGGATCAAACTTTTTGGTACCATTGATTTCGCATCTAAATAAGCATTTCTTACCTTTACCTTAAGTTGTGCATATCAACTGTTCAATGAAATGTCTATTTAGGTGTTAAGCTTTATTATGTATTGATATTGCTTGTTCGTTAATTGATGAATTGATTGTTAGATTAAGTTAATGTCTATGCTTGATTGTTTGGTTGATCTTTTATATTGAAATGCTTCACACGCTAGAACTGACGCCTTTAGTGGAAAAACTAGGTAAATAAGATCAAAAAAAGAGTTTATCATTAAATAGTTCTATATAACTATGCCAAATAGTGAAACTGAGAGGAGATCTATATGCCTAGTTGAAACCAAAAAGAGAGCCTAGGTGGTTGATAAGTCATCATCATAAGATTATTTTGGGCTATATCTTACTTACATTTTCTTGGTTTCTTGAGTATTTTTATATATTTTAGATTCATTTTAGTTGATTTGACTTTTTTTTTATTTGCATTGTAAATATTGTGTTAGTGTTTTTCACGCATTTAGTTTCAATAAAATATTTCATGTGGAAGTTGTAGGTAAAATAGATTTGGGAAGAAGATGTCAATACATGAAACTATGATATTAAATGCACTAAGCCTAAAGTTTATCTAAGATGATAAGTGACAATCCAATTCTCAAAGATTCAAAACTTCCAATCGAAACAATTTTTAGTGTTTTGATCATTTCTCGAGCTCCAGGACTCCATTTTGGGTGTACTTTATATCCTTAGAAAGGGAAGTTGAAGATATGTTTAAATATTGGAACACCAAAAATAAAGAGAAAGTTTAAAGTTTAAAATTTAAAATTTAAAATTTAAAATTTATGGATAATTTGGACACATTTTTGTGTTTGGATCATATCTCCCAACATACTTGGAGTTTGGAGCTGAAATTTCTACAGTGAATGTACAAGATGCAAACCTTCAATAAACTTTCTTCGACTTTTCCCATTGGGAGACGTTAAATTGGAAAAAATAAGTCATCAATCAAAATGTGAAAAATGACTCCAAAAGATGACAAAGAAGTGGGCCTAGCAAGTTATTACTAGCAAGTCTTTTGCATTGTCATTTTTCTCTTTACAAACCTCTCTAAATAGCCTTTGTTTCAAAATAGGAGGCATCTTGAAGTTTTGATTAAAATCATTTTCTTGTTAGTGTTTGTCTGCTTTCTTTATCCTTGTAAAATATCAAGTTTCTTATATCTAATATGTCTTTTTCAAATAATTTTGAGTTGTTTAATTTTGTTATGTTATTCTAAGTTTTCAATGCTAAGGGTGAAACTCTTGGAAAATATTAAGGTAAATTTCAGTACTCATCGTTTAAACTAAAATTAATTATCAATCACTTGTCGAATCATACTTGTAAAGTAAGATCTTTTATTTGTTATAGACAATAAATGGAACAAAGAATGCTTGTATAAATAAACCTTGATTTATTACAAACATATATAAAATTTGCATAATAAATTTTTGAAATCTTTTTTAAGTTTTGAAGTTATTAAGTGATTATAATACCATATGTTATATTTTTGGATTGAACTTAAACAATTGAACATTCATATTGCACCATCCTTTGCTTATGGATTCATATGCTAAACTCTTGGTCTTATTGGACAATCATATTGGACACTCCTTTGACGGGCATACGTTTGCTCATGGATGCATATGCTTAATTTTTGGACGTGCATTGCTAGATTATCCAATTGGGACCTCCATTATGTATGGATTCTAATTGAGTAATAACATTTAGTATTAAAATTTAATATTAATATGACACCAAGAGTTGATCCTCTAACCTCAGCATATTTTCTTCTAGGTATTTGTTCTTTTAGTATAGGATGAGACTAAGAGGAGATTTTTAGCTAAGAGTGACAAACAATATAATCAGTATAGGTTTATTAGCTTAGTTAGTAATTAACGAATCAATCGACCATCGATTTAATTATTCACATTATCTAAAATAGTATGAACAAAGTTTAGCTTAGTTTGTTCAATCCATAATTTAAATTTAGTTTATAAACATTTATATTTGAATTTGAACTAATAATTTCCAATTTGATTATATTAGTAATTCCTAGCTTATAATTAATTTGACAAACACATTTACCAATTTAATGGTCACAGTCCATGTATAGCATCGTCTTATTCAGAACTTTTGTGTTTTGTTTCCTTTTGTGCTCCCATGTATAATTTGTCATTTTACTCAATCTGTTTCTTAGTGAATTTTTTCTCTTGTGATCATTGGTTTTGGTTATGGTAGTCATGGATAACTATGATTGCTAGTTGTGGGTACTTAGGACTATATACGTGTGTAGTGCATTGTAAAAGTTCGCCTGACGAAGACTATATAGAGTCATTGTTTGGTGTTTAAGTCGTTTATGCTAAGGGTAGAAAATGAGTAAGTTAGTGAAATACCTATTTTGGTTGGGTGGCATATTTTGTGGGTTAGCCATTTGGTGGAGTCTAGGACTTGGCGAACTCTAGGATTTGTCAGATTCTTCTGTTAAGCAATCCGTCAACCCCAGATGTTTTGGGCGAACTCGTTAGTTCTTAGCTTAATAAATTTATTTTCGTGTTTTAACGTGAATAAGATGGCTCAATAAGTAATGTTGGAGTTTAGTTGAGACCTAGTTAGAACTGAACTAGGGTACTGTAGATGAGTATAATGTAAAACATTAAGTGAGTTTATTCACGGGAATCAAGGCCGATAGTGGGATTTTGCTTATCCTTCCACTAAACCTTATATCTGTTGCCTGAGTATATATGGATATCAATTGCTTGCATGTATTACTTTTACATCTTCTTCTCTGAATTATCCTCTCAGTTTCTAAAAAATTTTAAGGTAGAAAGCATCAAACGAATAAGGTTCTCAGTAATTAGTCAACACCATTGTTAGTTCCGGCTTACTGGTAATTTTTGGTGAACCCTTGTGTATTCTAGAGGAGATCTTAATCCTATCGAATATACTGGTTCTGACTTTTAAGCGTGTCGAGATTCAAGGAAACCGATATCAGGTTGTTGTTTTTTACCTAGGCAGCGGGTCTATTGTATGGAGACATGTAAAGCAGAGTTGTACTACTGACTCCACTGTGGAGGCTGAAAATGTGGTTGCTTCTGAAGCTACTAAAGAAGCAATATGGCTTCTAAAGTTAGTTACGGATCTTGAAGTCGTTCCTAGTATGGGAAAAGTTATAACACTATATTATGTCAAAAATATGGCAATAGCTAATACTAAGGAGACGAGAAACCACAAAAGGAAAAAACATATTTATCAAAAGTATCATACCATAAGGGAGACAGTTGCAGATGGAATCATAGATGTGGTCAAAGTCGCATCCAAGGACAACCTGGAAGACCTGTTTACCAAGATTCTACTAGCTAGGAGTTTTAAGAAACACGTGGAAAGCATGGGAATGCGTAATATGACTCATCTACTTCATCAGGGCAAGTGGGAGACTATTGGGTCTGGTGCCTTGAGTGTAGTATATTCATTTGTAAACTTGTAATTTTTTTAACATATAGGTTCATAAAAAAAATTCATTGATTACATTAATATACTTTGTATGATTGTCCTCATATAGTTTTTGTACGCGAAGAAAAATGGAAGCAAATGTTGCTAATTGGTTGTCTAATGTTTAGAATAATACTTAGCGGTATTATGTCGTCAGATTATAATATAGAAAGACAGCGTATATTAGTGGATGAACCTAAACATGTCCTTAGTCTAATAAAAAATAAGCAAATAGATTGAAAGACTAATATGCAATCTATCAAGTCCAATTAGGGAGATGTTTTGTCTTGAGCATCAGAACAGATGACTCCCAAAAGATAGAGACAAAGATGTGATTGACTGGACTGACAATACATCGGCTAGAACCAAGAACATTAGATCCTGAATATGTTTATGAATATATTCACTGGTAACGCCCCAGAATTTTTATTTTTGTTCTTGCGAAGGTGTGACACAATTGTGTATCTACTTCTGTGGTTAAGTGTTCGGGGTGCGTGTGAGGTCCCAAGTTCAAGCTAGGACTTGGGAAAATTTTTGGTATATATCTTTGGTCAGTAGGCTTTTAAGTAAAAGTTAGCAAATAATTAACAGAATGGGCCTGCTGGTCTAGTGGATAAGTGGAGTGTTGGTGTGAAGGAGGTCCTGTCTTCAATTTTTTGTGATGGCATAGAGACAGTATTTTTGCTCCAATTTCGGCTAAAAGTTGTGTTGGGGCAAAATTTTGAGTAGTTATGTTTTAGTAAGTTAATAGGGAGTGATTTTAGGATATAATGGGGGAGAGGTCATTAAAAAATAATCTGATTATATTTTTTTTGCAAAAAAAGTAGAGTTTCGGTTTTCTCTCCAATTACCCAAACCTATTCTGACATTTTCTTCTTCCTTTTTCCCTCATCTATCGATTTTTTCCCCTAGTTTTTGCCAAAACTTCCATTAGTTTTTCCCCTTCTGTTTCTTTCTTTATTTTCCAATTGATTTGGTTGTTCATCGTTGGTTGCGTGTATTAGGTAAGTAACGGTTTTGTCTATTGTTAATCGTTCTTGGTTAATCTCTGAAAGGGGGATTCCTTTTTAGTGTTTAGGAGTTAATCAAGGGGCTGGTGGTTTTGAATCGACGTTGTGAGTGTGCGAAATCGTGGTTACACAAGCGAGGTAAGGGTTTTGTTAGGTTTTTAGTCAAGTTCCTTCCAACATTGGTTGATTAAAAACAAATTAAGTGATTAATCTGGAGATTTGTTGGTCGATTTTCAGGTTCCGGAGGCTTAAGAGTGCTTACGCATCAAAAACGATACCAGGTGTGTACCCGAAACGTAGAAAATGGGATTTGGTGAAAAGTTGAAGTTTTTTACTGTCGAGAAAAAAGAGAAATAAGAGAAAATGATGTGAAAAATTGTAGAGAAATGAAATAAGGGTATTATAAACTTGGAAATCAACATTCTACACTAGAATAGTTTTGGACAGCAGCAGTAGACTAACATTGAAAAATCATCAAAAATAGTGGAAATTTAGTTAGAGGTTGAATAAAATACGAAATTAAGTTTTATTGAGTCTAGCTTTTCATGGAAGAAACAATGTAAGAAATGAAATTGTAAGTTATGAGATATAATGAATTTTTTGAGACAATGTCAGAATGGGTTTGGGTTCCCCTGTTCTGGCTTTAGAAAAATCATCGAAAATTGTAAAAAAAAATTAAGCCTAATTCAGTCAATATTTAATGTAACCCATTTTTACCAGAATGTTTCTAAGGTTGCACGGGTCGCCCAAGTCGACTGTGAACCTACTGTAAGGTCAGTAAGTGCTACTTAGACCCCTAAATGTGTGAAGTTGACTAAATGATATCTACACTGAGCATGTTCATATCTGAACCGAATATATGTACTGAAATTGCAGAATAGCATATCATCCATTGTATGTTGCATTGCATTAGGTTAGGGGTTGTTATTCGGAGGAAGTGTACTGAAAGACTTTAAGCCTAATTTACTGGCAGCTCAGCTGCAAACTACTATTTTGCGCATTCGGTACTACTTAGAGTGTAGGGATGGGTGGGTTGATTATATACTCACATTGAGTGTAGGGTTGGACGGAGATGGTGTGTAGAGGCTGGATGGGTAGGATTTTGCTACTGCATAACTGTTACTGCTACTGATGTTGTGATGGGCTAAGGCCCTACTGCATTTTTGACACTATACTGAGATGAGCTAAGGCTCAAACTATCACTGATTCTGAAAAGGGCTTAGGCCCTAGACTATTCAACTGTGCACTGTGAATACTGATTGTTTGTTTGTTTCTGCGGGATTACACACTGAATTTACGTAAACTCGCCCTTTTTGTTTAATGTGCACAGGTAATCCCCAGACTTAGATGGACCGGTGCGACAGAGGACTCAGCGGTGACCATAGAAATTTTTGGACTTCATGGTTTTTAATTTACGTTTTATGATTTAATTATTATTGATTACTTCAGTTGTAATTTAAGGACCCTCTGGGACTTTGGTCTTAAATTTTGGGTTTTTATTTATTTATTTTACTTTATAGATTTATACCTACTGGTCGAAGGAAATTCAGTTTTCAAAAAGTTAAAGTAGTTTCTAAACGCATGATCACTTAGACTGTTTTATCAAAGCTTCCGCAACAAGGGATGTTTCAAAACAAATGTTTTAAATGAATAAAGATGACTTCCTAAGTTCTAACAAAGGTTTACTAAAGATAATAACATGTAATGTTTTCAACGTAACAAAGAGGTTTCAAAATCACTATCGTGTGACATTGCCATATACGGCCATAACGTCTAGGCTGGGTTTTGGGTGTTACATCACTTGTCAAATTTATAGTGTGGCATATCTAAATCTTAAGTGGATGGCAGGCTATGTATGTGTGACTCGAAAACTTTGATATAAGTAAAAGCCTGAGTTTAAATAGATAAAGAATCGAAAGCTGGTGCATTGGGTGTATGACTTTTGTAGTATGTAGTGTCATTCACAATAGTGGAATTCATATCCTGATACATGGGTAAATGATATCATCTCATTGGCATTACATGGTTGATGAAAAGTAAACGTGGCCACGGGTCATTCAACTTTGTAATGGATGACTTGATCAATATTTGATAGTGGTTGACTTTTCATTAAGTAAGATGTAATGGTTACCATGAGATAAAATAGGATCAGACTGGGAGAACGAATATTATCCCAAAGAGATTAAGGATGTCCTATAAGGTTAACACACTTATGACAAGATTATTAGACGGGCACTAATCGAGTTGTTTTCGTAATGGTATGTCATTGGGCAAAGCTCAGTCACGATACTATAGTGGAATAAAATGACTAAATGAATTTATAATTAATAGGAAAAAAGTTAGAAATTAATTACAAATAATTCAAGCCTCAATTGCATATGTCCACTCAGTCCCTCTGCTAGCTCGTTGAAAGTAGAAATGAATTGCATGTTGAATCAAATGAACAGGAATAGAAATGGTGAACTGGTTAAATAGGAAACATTTGGAAATGATTATGGTTTTCTCAAAAATGAACATGAAAATGGAGAAATGAAATCATTCGGAAATGAATGTGGTTTTCTCCAAAATGAAAATGACTTAAAAAAAGAATTTATGTTTTTCAAGTTAAATAAAGTTTAAAAATGGAAATAAACCATTTTTTCATAATGAGTCGTTGAATGCGAAAATATTAAATATATTTTCTCATAGGTTCTTTTACAGTAAAATCATTATGATTTTAACGAATTTAGAATTGGGTTGAGAAAATTATTTAATTGGAAATGTATTGAAGTTTATTTTTGGGAAATAGAAAAAAATATTTGATTGAATCAAATTATAAAGTATTGGGTTAAAAACTCGAAAAGTACTTGTAATTGGACACGATATGAAAGAGAACCAAAAGTCCCTTATGTAACAAAGGGAGATGGCAAACCCTAGTATCATTAACTAGGGTTTCCGCCCCTTACATCCTAGTTGAACTAGGATTTCATTTTTCTAGTTGAAATAAACTTCTACAATTCAACAAGGGTTTTACCCTCTCTCCCTATAAATAGATGTCATCGGTAGAGCTAGTAATACACAACTTTCAGATATTTTTATTCTACCCGAAAATAGAGAGGCTTTTATTCTCTGAGAATTAAATATATTTTCTAGAATAATGATTCTATTAGTTCCTATTTGAGAAGAGAATTTTCGTTTTCATCCCAAAGGAAAAGAAAATTATTTCTAGTTTTGTGTTTTATTTGAATCGTTCAAGCCCACACTCCAAGCAATTCATGGTACGAGAATAAAGGGGAAGATTTTTTGGTTGAAATTTGAGAATGACAAGGATTCGTCTATCTAAAAACATAGGTACGGTTTCGGTCTAGGGCTTATTACTATCAATATCACAAACCGGGTTGGTTTTCAAATTTTTTATTTTTCACTATGTAAGAAAATCGTTTTCAAACAAGATTTTTTCCAACATAAACATGATGTAAATGATAATTATTTGATGTGACATGATATTTTGTGATTAATTCTTTGACTTATACAAATTTTAAATGATGATATATAAATTTTATTCTTTGTGAGTTTAGGTTACGTAGTTTAATTAGTTACATTGTGTAATACAGTAGAGGCAATCACCATATGCTGAAGTTTTAATTTTAGACGATGTGAAAAATAGGTATGTAAATAGATGTACAGACACATGTATTGGAATTTAACATTATTCGTGGAAATACATTAGAAGCATGTTTTGGTTTTATACTCATTGAGATGTTTAGGTATGAACTAAGGCATTGTTTGAATAGCCAAGAGCCTTAAATGACCAACCCATATGCTATGTATCCTTAGTTCCTTTAACTTGAGCCTCTATTAATACTTTCTTGATGAACTTCTATTATTTGAAAACCTGTGCCTAAACTGGGTATTGTTCTCAAATATTCTCCGTCCTACACTTGATTTGCACCATGAAATACACGTCAAGCCATGGACATTGAGAGTTAGGTAGAAACATTTTAGTGGTCCTAAAAATGAATTCGAGTGAATAATGAAGAGATGGTTTGATATAGTGTGTATAGACTCTTGCTAAAATGTGCTTGAAATGAAAATCTTAAGTGAACAAAAGCAATGTGAGGGCTAAAAGCATGAACAAAGTCAAACGCTTTGTAAGTGAAAAGAGTGAAAATTTTTAGAATATGCTCAAACTAAAAACCATTTCCCGAGCTTAAAATAAATCTTTGATTTCTAGCTGGCTATACTCACTAATATTGAACCATATCTTCTGCATATTTGGAGAGAAAAGGGAGGCAAGAGAATGAGAAATAAGGTGGTGAGTTTAATGATTAAATTTGGGGAGAAACAGGGGACAATGCCATGTGTTATACTATTTTTAGTGCTTGCACCATTTCAAGCTATTCTTTTCTTTGAATTCACAGTGTCCTAAGCCTCAGAACGTTACAAGCTAAGAAATCTTATTTGACCTTAACATCTCTGTTTATAAAGTTATATCTTGTAACACTTGGTTGAAAAATGAATGAGTTAAATTCCTTTTTATGTATATACATCATATTTAAATAGTTTATTTTGATGGAATAACATGAAATATGATATTTTTCCATGATTGCCTCTATGTTTGATTTGTCATAATTTGATATGTCAAATTAGGCTCTCTCTCGAATACATAATGACCTTGTTCTTAAATAGTTTACGAGCCTTTTTAATACTTTTTAGTGATTCTTGGATTTTTTTTGTTAATAATAGTTTTTCTAACGTTTTACTTCTTTTTAGGCCCAAATTGGAAACACTATACCATTGGGAGTCTAATGATTGAGTTGACCTTGTGCAAGGAGATAACTAAGGCCAAACATCAAGATGGACCTCAACTATTGTAGGGGTCATGCTGGTGCATGTGTGTCGCGAAATTAAATCCTCATCACCTCAAAAAAGCAAACTTCAATGAAAAATCAACTTGCAGTAATCTTCCACAAAGGTCGTGACACCGAGCCTTAAAGTCTCAACTATAAGCCTTCAAGGTCATGAGTCTAAGCCAATGGTTGAAGTGAAAGAACCCAGAGCCATTGTCATTAAAGTGTGACACCAACAAGATTGTGTCACGACACCAAGAAACCCAAGCTAAGTTTGTGTCCACTGCCAGGGATGTTGCGACACCAAAGCTTAGGTATCACGACACTACAGTTTGATGGGTGTAAAAAACTGCATGGGCAATTTTGTGTCCAAACTCATCTCAAGTGTATCAGCCCGTTTTTAGTGGTGGTAGAAACAATTATTTTGGGACCACAATTCCCTAAGCGAGTAATTATTTTATTATTTATTTAATGTTTATCAAGTTAGTATAGGGTCTTATTAAATTTTGGTTAAGAAATTTTAATGTAAAACTAGGTTTCTATTAGTTAGATATATTAAATGGTTATAGTAATGTGAATTGTTGGACCTAGTTGGTAATTATACCATATACTTAGGAAGTTGACAATTATGGACAAGGTTTGGTTGAAATTTAAGCTAATGTTATAAGGGTAAAATAGTAAATTATTAAATAAAATAACATAAACAAAAACAAGATGATCTTCTTCATTTTTCACCTTTTTTGACCAAACACCATAGCCATGAGATAGCAAACTTTCGGCCAAGCTAGTTTTCCTTGCATGGTGAGTGATTTTGATCTCGTTTTTAATTTTTTTTTATGTTTTTGAAGTCGTTTTAGCTTAACCTAGCTAACCCGGGGTTAAATTATAAAATTTTTAAAAATTTAGGGACCTACCATAAATGAATTGGGTATGTTTGTGAACTTAGTTGATAGATTAATAAGGTTGTTAGTTAAAAATAAGTATTTTGTTAAGTGATTTTTTATAATTTTGATGTTTAAGGACTCGTTTGTGAACTTAGTAAAATTTCATGTAAATATTGTGAAATGATGAAAAATATGGATTGTTTAGAGGTCCCTAGAAATTTGCCTAGTTTGGTTGGTACCTAAAAATGGTAAATTTGTAAGTTTTGAGTTTAGGGACTGAATTGTATAAAGGTTAAAACATTGAGGTAATTTGTAAAATGATTATGGAAGGACTTAATTGTATAAAACTATTTAGTTAAGTGGTAGAATGATTTAATTGAATAAAATATATTATATAGATCAAGAAACATGCCACTCGGATTTGAATCTAGGAAAAGCAAAAGTATTGAAATAGTTTTCGACTCTGTTTTTGCAACTATTTTAGTCTAGGTGAGTTCGTATAAGGATTAAATTCATTAATTGATGTTTTAAATGTAATTTTAATAAATATTATGATATGTATAGTATAGATTGATAGTTGTTCGATATTTTGGTATTATAGATTAAATTATGATGTTAATTAAATTGAAAGTTATATTTGAAATATGTATATTTCATGGAAGCAGGTTTGAAATGGTATAATGCAATGTAAATAAAAGATTTGGATTTGTACAATGGTCTCGTTTGAACCTTGTGAATACTTAGGATATAAGTAACATGTCATTAGGGGTTATACGGTTTCCGGTGCTAGTCTTAGATGTACTACCCATGGATGAGGTCCTTTATTTATTGTGGATTCTCCACAACTCGTGTGAGTAGCATCGTGTAGTTTAACATCATGACCCACAGCTCGTGTGAGCATTTCCTGAGTATCTGATGATATTCCATTTGGTTCAACGGGTGATTAAGCTTTAATCTGAATATGTATGTATATGAAATGGTCTATTTTATTAAAAGATAAAATGGAAAATGTTGATATATGTACTTGAAATGAAAAGGGTATTATTTGAATACATGATGGATGAAATATATATTGAATGCTTATTGAGATATGTTCCAATGAATTGGTTGGATTTATATGCTCAAATATACACCTCCTAACCTTGTGAAGTGGTGTGTTTAGGAAAGGAAATTTTGCTCATGATTTAATGAAATTATGCTTGGCTTAATCGTATTATGTTCGGTAAGGTTAAGTTTCCTTTATATGAGCTTACTAAGCACTAGTTGCTTATGTAGTTGTTTTATTTTGTTTTGTAGATCATTGGAAAGCTCGATCGATTGGAATCTCGTCGGAGCACAATCACACTATCCATCCATCATTTTGGTAGTTTTTGGCTATTTTGGTTCATGGTTATAAATGGCATGTAATAGGGTTATAATGCTATCTTGGCATCTTGAAATGTCATGAGTTGTGCCAAGCTTACTTGTGTTTAAATGTCCTTAGTTGTTGTTTTGCAAATGTTGGTGTAAATATGTAATGTTGGACATTTATGTCCCTTTTGAAAATAGGCAACTTATGGTAGAATGGTATGCTTTTGAAATCATCATTTAGCATATTTGGTAAATGTTTAAGGTGTGAACTAGTATCATTCAATTTGAATTATTTTGGTATATGGAATGTGGTACCAATAAGGACACATTGGTTAGAAAATTAGGTTGAATGATTTGTTATGTTCTAAGTTGGTTTGAGTCTGTTTTGAAGGTTTGTAAATAAGTGATATTATTGTTTCTTAGTGTTAGGTGAATGTGGAAAGAAATCAACTCTTAAATATGAGATTTTGTAACACCCCTTAGGCAAGACAGTTGTCGGATTCGAGCACGAGGCGTTATCTGACTTAACTTAGTAGTTCGAAGCATAAAAACTTGCTTTTAGAATTAATTTCACTGTTCACAAAAAAATTATCCACCTGCGTGACTTTCACTAATTTAATTATAACTCAAGTTACAAAACTCAAAATTTAAATATGTAAATTTTCCCTAAAACTAGGCTCATATACCTTCTTTCCATAAAGTTTTTAGAATTTTTGACTTAGCCAATTAGTACAGTTTATTCATTAAATTCTCCCCTGTTTCACAGCTCGACAATTCTGACCTCTTGGCAGTAAAAATCAATTATCTCTTTATACAGAATTCATATAATGTTATCGTTTGTTTCTTTTGAAACTAGACTCACTAGGGAATCTAGAAATATAAATTATGACCCATAATTATTTTTTTACAATTTATAATTATTTTCTAAAGTCGGAACGGGGGACTTTAAAAACCATTCTGACCCTGTCTCAATAAAATTCAAATATCTCAAAATATAAAATTCCTTTGCCTACACCATTTCTTTTATGTGAAAATAGACTTGATAATATTTAATTATATATCTCATTCACACTCTAATTATATTTCTATTATTTTTAGTGATTTTTCAAATTCACAGCACTGCTGCTATCCAAAAACTGCTTATTTGTATTAGTTACCATTTAAACATACATAACACCAAAACATATTCTTTACTAACCATTTCAATAGCTAATATTAGCCATATCATTTGAACATACTCAAAATGATTAAGACTCTATACATACCATAACTTTAAAGATTTTGAAAACACATAATACCGAGATGGCTGTGATAGTGTGATACGAGCTCCGACGATCCCCAATTCGAGCAAGCTCAAAACACTATAAAACAAAGGAAAGGAAAAATGGTGTAAGCTACTAATAGCTTAGTAAGTTACATGTAAACTATAAATACTCATTTAACAATTAACATTTCTCTCATATAACTAATTAAACATTTCTTAGCAATTTCAATCACTTACACATACATAATCTTACCAATTCACTTGCACATGCATTTATACACTTAACTTTAATCACATATGCTCATTCTTTCAATTGTACCTGCACATACACTTCATTTCATATTCACTTTAACTCGTTATTAATCCCTTTGAACACTCGGAATATACACGGATACGTAGAGAATTAGCACATAAGTGCCACACTGATATGTAGCCGAAGCTACCACTGATATGTAGCCGTAGCTACCACTGAAATGTAGCCGAAGCGACCACTGATATGTAGCCGTAGCTACCACTGAATTGTAGCCGAAGCTACCACTGATCAATAACACTGAAAATGTCCACGGGCCTGCTCATACTAGCTGTCAGGTGTCTACAACAAATGCTAGATCACCCAGCACCCAGGACTCACGTAACACTGTAACACTGGTCTCTAGTGACATGTCACTTGTATCCACTTCTATTCCTAAGTTCAACCGGGAATTTACACTTAACACTTTATTTTAAACACTTTATCACTTGAATAATTCATGAATAATTTTCCTTCTACATTCAATATTAATTCACATATCAAATATAATTCACAATTTATAAAAATATAACTATTATTTACAAATAACTTACCTCGGATGCAAAACGACTATTTTCGTAAATTAGTCGATAACCTTCTCTTTTCCCCGATCACTTCCACTATTTCTTCTTTCTTAATCTATATTAACATAATTTAATATATTTTATCAAAATTCCATTCAAATACAATTCATACACAACATTTTGACAAATTTACATTTTTTTCCATAACTTTTCAAAAATTCCACTTTTGTCCCAAAGCTCGTAAAAATAAAATTCACTAAATTCTTAAATTTCAAACCTCACTAAATCATATTTCATGCTCATAACAGCCCTCAATTTCACAAAATCACAACTTTATGCATGCTTTACTATCTTTCACAATTTTGTCCTTTTTCAACATTTTTATCGAAATTCATCTAGTAAAACTCGTAATTAGCACTTCAAACATTCATTATCTATCATCACTCATCAAATTACAACTATATCATGAATGGGTAAATTTTTTAAACTTTAATTTTATTTAAAATAAATGGTGGAAACATGAAATTCAAGCTTCAATAAGCATAAAAATACGAAAATAATTAAAAATGGGGCAACAAATCACTTACAATTGAGCTTAGAAAAATCAAG
This sequence comes from Gossypium raimondii, assembly GCF_025698545.1. NCBI lineage: Eukaryota > Viridiplantae > Streptophyta > Magnoliopsida > Malvales > Malvaceae > Gossypium > Gossypium raimondii. The sequence goes on along the minus strand of NC_068568.1, from coordinate 37,934,856 downwards.
AACCCTAGCTTATGGTAACATGAACTTTTTGGCAGCAAGCATCTCCTTTGAAGAAAATGAACACTTATTTTCATCTTATTTTGTCTTTTTTTTCAATTTTGACAAAAATGTCCTTGACCCATTTACTTAGATATTTTTCTAGAATTACCCTCATGTGTCCATAACACTAATTTATGGTCTATTTGCCACATAAACACTTCCAATTTTGTGCAATAATTCAATTAAGTCATTTAATCACTAATTAAACACACTTTGCATTTTTCTCAATTTAGTCCTAAAAATTCAATTAGGCACGAAATCATTAAAATTTCCTATCTATATTTTCACACAATATTCAATCAATCATTAATTAATAAAAATTTATAAAATTAAAATATTTCACTTCAGATTTGTGGTTACGAAACCACTATTCCGATTAGGCCCTATTTCGGGCTATCACAATTCTCCCCCTTAGGGATTTTCGTCCCCAAAAATCTTACCAGTGAATAAGTTGGGATACTGTTTTCTCATAGCCTCCTCGGTTTCCCATGTTGCCTCTTCCATTCCATGTCATTGCCATAACACTTTCACTAAAGCAATTTCTTTGTTTCTCAACTGTTTTACTTCTCGTGCTAAGATTTGAATTGGCTCTTCTTCGTATGCCATATCCGATCGAATTTTCACTTCAGTCGGTGAAATCACATGTGATGGGTCCAATCGATATCGCCTCAACATAGAAACATGAAACACATTTTGAATTCTTTCCAATTCCGGTGGTAAAGACAATCGATAAGCCATTGGACCAATTCTTTCCATCACTTCATACGGACCAATAAATCTTGGACTTAATTTACCTTTACGGCCAAATCTCAAAATTTTCTTCCATGGAGACACTTTCAAAAATACTTCATCACCCACTTGAAACTCAGTCTCTTTTCTTTTCAAGTTCGCATATGACTTCTGTCGATCTGATGCAGCTTTCAAACAATCACGGATTATCTTCACCTTTTTTTCCATTTCTTTTACCAAATCGACTCCATGTAACTGATTTTCATTAAGTTCAATCCAAAATAAAGGATTCCGACACTTTCGTCCATACAACACTTCATAAAGTGCCATTTTTATGCTCGATTGATAACTATTATTATATACAAAATTCCACCAAAGGTAGATATCTTTCCCAATTACCTTCAAATTCCAATACACAACATCTCAACATGTCTTCGAGTATTTGAATTACTCTTTCAGACTGTCTATCGGTTTGGGGATGGAATGCTGTACTAAAATTCAATTTAGTACCCAATGCCTCTTGTAATTTCTTCCAAAACCTTAAAGTAAACCGTGGATCTCTATCAGATATAATAGACATAGGCATACCATGTAATCGGACTATCTCAGCAATATGCAATTCAGCTAACTTGTCAAGTGAAAAACTCATTCGTACAGATATGAAATGAGCCAACTTAGTCAATCGATCAACTATCACCCAAATTGAGTCTTTCTTTTTCGGTGACATTGGCAATCTGGAAACAAAATCCATAGTAATTCTATCCCACTTCCACTCGAGCACCACAATAGGTTGAAGTAACCCTAAAAGTACTTGCTGTTCAGCTTTTACTCGTTGGCACACTAAACACTTTGTCACATACTCGGAGATATCCCTTTTCATACCCGATCACCAGTATAATTTCTTTAAATCATTGTACATTTTTACACTACCAAGGTGAACTGCCGAACGACTATCATACGCTTCTTGCAAAATTTTCTGAATTAAATCAACATTTTTCGGCACACATATTCTATCACAAAACATTAAACATCCATCTGAATCAATCCGAAAATCAGAATTATCATCCACTGCACACTGAGTCTTTCTTCTTTGCAATTCATTATCCACTTTTTGAGCCTCACAAATTTCTTGAAGAAACAATGGTCTAGCTTTTAACTCTGCAAACAATGATCCATCCTCAGACAATGTTAATCTCATATTCAAAGCTCTCAAAGCAAAGAGAGACTTTCTGCTCAAAGCATTAGCAACTATATTAGCTTTTCCTGGATGATAATCTATTACAAGTTCATAATCTTTCAACAATTCCAACCATCTTCGTTGCCGCAAATTCAGATATTTCAAACTTTTATGATTCGTATAAACACGACATTTCTCACCATATAAATAATGACGCCACATCTTCAAAGCAAAGACAATAGCAGCCAACTCTAAATCATGAGTAGGATAATTTCGTTTATGCGGTTTCAATTGTTGAGAAGCATACGCTATCACTTTTCCTTCTTGCATCAATACACATCCAAGCCCACTTAACGACGCATCACTATAAACAACAAATTCCTTTCCTGACTCGGTTTGCACTAACACTGGTGCCTCAGTTAAACACTTCTTTAATTTCTCAAAACTTTGTTGACACTTCTCGGTCCATTCGAACTTAACATCTTTTTGCAACAATTTTGTTATCGGTGAAGCTATCATCGAAAAACCTTCTACGAATCGATGATAATATCCGGCTAAGCTTAGAAAACTCTTAACTTCAGATACATTTCTTGGAGGCTTCCATTCAACTATTACCGATATCTTATTCGGATCCACTCGGATGCCATCTCCCGAGACAATATGTCCCAAAAATCCAACTTCACTGAGCCAAAATTCACTCTTGCTAAATTTAGCAAACAATTTCTTTTCTCGCAAAGTCTCTAGCACAATTCTTAAATGTTCAGCATGCTCAGCTTCATTTCAGGAATAAATAAGAATATCATCTATAAACACCAAAAAAAATTTATCCGAATAGGGCCGAAAAATTCGATTCATCAAATCCATAAAAATAGCTGGAGTATTAGTCAGACCAAAAGGCATTACAAGAAACTCATAGTGGCCATATCGGGTTCTGAAAGTAGTCTTTGGTACATCTGTCTCTTTAACTCTCAATTGGTAATATCCGGATCTCAAATCAATTTTGGAAAACACTGTGGCATCCTTTAACTGATCAAACAAGTCATCTATTCGGGGCAATGGATACTTATTCTTCACTGTCACTTTGTTAAGTTGACGATAATCAATACACAATCTCAATGTTCCATCCTTTTTCTTCACAAATAGCAGAGGAGCACCCCACAGAGAATAACTTGGTCTTACGAATCTTTTATCCGTCAACTCTTGTAATTGCACTTTTAACTCTTTCAGTTCAGTTGGTGCCATTCAGTAGGGAGCAATCGATATTGGAGCGGTACCTGGCATTACTTCAATACCAAACTCTACTTCTCTAATCGGAGGCAAACCTGGCAACTCTTCTGGGAACACATCTAAATATTCACATACCATTAGCACTGATTCGATCTTTATTTCAGACACTTTTGTATTCAACACATAAGCAAGATATGCTTCACAACCATTTTTCAAACATTTCTTAGTAGACATGGTAGAAATCACAATTGGCATCACATTTGACTTATCTGTTTCAACCCGAAGAACTTTACCACTACTACACTTCAACTCAAGAATTTTATGACTACAATCTATCTTGGCCTTATGTAATGTCAACCAATCCATTCCCAAAATAACATCAAATTCATCAAATGGCAACAACATCAAGTTGGCAGGGAAACACTGACCTTGTATCATCAAAGGAGAATTTTTGCATATTTTATCAACTATCACATGCTTGCTTAAAGGATTCGACACTTTAACCACATACTCAGTCAATTCAACACACAAATTCTTATCAGACACTAAATTTATGCATACATACGAGTGAGTAAAACCAGGATCAATCAATGCAAGAACATTAGTATTGTAAAGAGAAAATATACCAGTGATCACATCAGGGGAAGATGCTTCCTCTTTAGCTCGGATGGCATAAGCTCTCGCTGGAGCGCTCGCTTCGGATCTTACAGTAGTATCTTTTGTTACACCTTTACCACTAGTTCCAATCCCTACATTTCTCGGTGGTCTTCCTCTAGTAGTCACACTGCTCGATCTCACATTCTGAAACTTTTCTATCTTTTCTCTTTCTGGACAATCTTTCACAAAATGATCTTGAGATCCACATTTAAAACATGCTCAGCTGATTAAATAACATTCCCCCAAATGTCGTTTTCCACAATGTTGACATTCCGGTCTAGTAGGTTTAACACTACTTACACTTGCCATAGAGGTCGCTTGAGCTTTAGAACTTGAATATCGTCTTCCTCGATCTCTTTGAAAATTTACACTAGAAGAATTCGATCGAGTATTTATTTCTCTAGACTTCTTTGCTTGAGACTGAAATGACTTGCCCATTGATATTTTTCTTGCATCTCTTACTTCACTTTCCACTTTTCTTTTCTTTTTGCTCAATTCTTCAGCCTTGATAGCTCTTTCAACTAGTACCACTAACTCTTTAATTTCAAGAATTCCCACTAACAATTGGATTTCCTCATTTAATCAATCTTCAAAGCTCTTGTACAATGTAGCTTCATTAGATACATACTCTTGGGCATACTTTCTTAATTTGACAAATTCTCGTTCATATTCGGCTACCGTCATGTGACCTTGTTTCAATTCAAGAAACTCTTTTCTCTTTTGATCAATGAAACGTTGACTTACATACTTCTTCCGAAATTCATCTTAAAAGAAACCTCATGTAACTTTCTCTTTAGGCACCACTGACACTAAAGTTTTCCACCAATTATAAGCCGAATCCCTCAACAATGAGATAGCACATTTGAGACTTTCTTCTGGAGTACAAGATAATTCATCCAACACTCTGATAGTATTTTCAAGCCAGAACTCTGCTCTTTTAGGATCATCATTTACATTAGCTCGGAACTCTTCGGCTCCATACTTTCGAATTTTGTCCACTAGAGGCTTTGACAATCTTAACACTTCAGTTTGTTGAGAAGCTATGGGAACAGCTTGGGGAATAGGAAGGGGCGGAGGAGGTTGAGCATTAGAATTAGTTCTAACAAACTCAGTATACCAATTGCTCATCATATGGAGAAAGGCTTCCCAAGCCTCATCTCTTTAACCCTGAGTCTCAGGTCGACTTTCAATTAGTGCCATCTCTTGCGCGAGAGCAGGCGTATTACTTTGAGCATCATCAGTTGTATCTCGATTAGGATCCATTACTATAAAAAATATTTTAAAATATCAGGAATCGTCACACTATCATTATTTAATTATGGCATGTATAGATAGTCTATTACACCCGCTACGTTAGTTTGAGAATTGACTAAATCGTAGCTCTGATACCACTAAATGTAACACCCCTTACCCAAGACCGTTACCGGAGTCGGTCGCGAGGCGTTATCTAACTTAACTTAGTAGTTCGGACCATAAAAACTTGCTTTTAGAATTAATTTCACTGTTTACAACAAAACTATCCACCTACGCGACTTTCACTAATTTAATTATAACTCGAGTTAAAAAACTCAAAATTTAAATCCATAAATTTTCCCTGAAAGTAGACTCATATACATTTTTTCCATAAAACTTTCATAAATTTTGGCTTAGTCAATTAGTACAGTTTATTCATTAAACTCTCCCCTATTTCACAGCTCGATAGTTCTGACCTCTTGGCACTAAAAATCAATTATCTCATTGTAAAGAATTCATATAATGTTATTGTTTGTTTATTTTAAAAATATACTCACTAAGGAATCTAGACATATAAATTATGACCCATAAATCTTTCTGTACAATTTATAATGATTTTCTAAAGTCGAACAGGGACTTTAAAAACCATTCTGACCCTATCTCACTAAAATTCAAATATCTCAAAATATAAAATTCTTTTTTCTACACTGTTTCTTTTATGTAAAAATAGACTTGATAAGCTTTAATTCTATATCTCATTCACTCTCTAATTCTATTTCTACTATTTTTGGTAATTTTTCAAATTCACATCACTGCTATTGTCCAAAAACTACTTCTTTGTATTAGTTACCATTTAAACATACATAACACCAAAACATATTCTTTACGAACCATTTCAGTAGCTAATCTTAGCCATATCATTTGAATATACTCAAAATGATTAAGACTCTATTCAGGACATCAGTACATATAACCAGTTCAGTATACCAGCATACTATCATCATGCTCAACACATATATAAATCAAACAGTCAGTTCGTACAATTAGGGGGTCTAAGTGACGCTTACAGACCCTACAGTAGGTTCACAATCGATTTGGGTGACCCATGCAACCTTAGAAATCAATTCAGTGAAAATGGGCTCACATGCTCATGTGGTATGCTCGTGTGTGGCCCACTCGGCCCAAATTGGCCTTGGCCGCGTGGTCTATTTTTAATGTAACCCGTGCTAGCTAAATATTCATATATGCTTTCACTATTTACTTATATGTTCCTTCAAAGCTATCTACTTGAGTCACTATTACTAAATTATTTATATCTTAAGCTAAAGAATTTCAAATTAAGGTCTTCTTGATGTCTTTGAAACTATACTCAAATACCTTTCTACCATAAAATTTTCAGAATTTTTGGTTTAGCCAATAAGTACAGTAAAATCTTCAATCTTACCCCTATTCTGTTGTCTAATAGCTTCGACCTTTCTTTGCTAAAAATTAATTATCTCTTAGTACAAAATTTGGATGATGTTACCATTTGTTTCTATTGAAAATAGACTCATTAATAATTTAAACATGTGAATTTTAACTCCTAATTATTTTTCTCCAATTTTTGATGATTTTCCAAAGTCAGAATAGGGGAACCCGAATTCATTCAGACGTTGTCTCGCAAAACTTATTATATCTAACAATTTACTATTCCATTACTTACATTGTTTCTTCTATGAGAAACTAGACACCATAAGCTTTAATTCGATTTTTTTTCATCCTCTAATTTGATTTCCACAATTTATGGTGATTTTTCAAAGTTAGCCTACTGCTGCTGTCCAAACAGCAAGCAATTTTGGCTTTTCACTGAATATCATTTTTTGCGTTTTGGGTACACAGCTGTTTTTTTATGCTAAAATAGTCCTCGAGCACTCCAAAGCCTATAATTGAACAAATAACACTAATTTAATCTCACATAACGTGATCCCAAATCAAACTCGTATCGAGGTTTTAACCCATAAGCGACTAAACATTACCTTCAATCGATGAACAATAATTCCCACACAAACTAAGACTTTGATTGGTGATTACGAGCCCTTGAACCCTCCCCTAATTGGCATAAACAAAACACTTCAGAAGAAAGTTAACAAACAGAGACAAATCACTTATCTAAAACTTACTGAACAATCGCAGACAAACGTGGAGCGACACGAGGCAGAGTGGGAAAAGAAAAATCAAGAAGATGAAGGGTGAAATAGAGCAGAAATTCGGCAACAATGAAGAGAAAAATGGCAAGAGGGTGGAGGGATTTTGGGGAAAGTAAAAAAAAAAGGGAAAAAATGAACAAAATATTTGATGACCACCCCAATCCCTTATTTCTCTCCATCAATCTCCCCACTAAATCCACTACTCAGATTTTTAGTCCTTCTCAAACTCTCCTAGACGCATGAGCAAAAATAATGCCCACGCCAAGATTCGAACATAAGACCTCCTTCACACCAACACTCCACTTATTCACCAAACCAGCAAGCCCATTCTGTTAATTATTTTCCAACTTTTACTTAAAATCCTACTGACCAAAGATAGGGCTTATTCATAAAAATACCAAAATTTGCTCAAGTCCTGGCTTAAACTTGAGACCTCCCAAACACACCCAGAACACATAACCACTAAAGCAGACAAATATTTTGTCACACATTCACAATACCCAAAAATAAAATTTTGGGGTTTTACAAATAGAGGTATAGCCATGATGTTCTTAGCTTTTAACTAAATTTTCCAATGAATTTATAAGTCACATACTAATATTTGATGTCTTTGGAAGACAACACAGGCTAATCTTAGATTATTGGTATTAATTTTATTTTTTCAGTTGTAGTTTATCATGAAAAAGAAAATGCTAAAATTTATATTATGGATAACAACACCAAGATTATAAAATTGCTTATTTTTTAGTGAAGAGAAAATAAACATAAATAACATAAATATATATTAAGAATATCACAAATTCTAAAATTATAATATGTTGAAATTTCTTGAAAAAAATGCTAAAATTTCATTGAGACATTTCAACAAACACGAAATAAACATATTATTCTATTACATTAAAATATAATCATTTAGACTCATGCTAACCCCTGCAAAATTTACATATAAGCACAGTTGCGATCAACGATTTTTCCAAACAAATACTTCAGTAAAAGCCGTTTAACTACAAATTACAATAACAAGAATTTTTTAAACATTGACTTGAATCATGATCTACATATGCAAGTTTTAAAGTAACGAAAAAAAATGGAAACAAAAAAGTTCTTGAAGGGTTTTCTTTAGTATATAGGAAATTCACAATTCAATCCATCCATCCCTTTTTAATTGTAAGTTCATTTAGTGGCTATTTTTAGTGTGCTATTATGTTCTAATTCTAAACTCTTTCATCACTTGATTATTAGAAGATATGGGAGAGTTAGATTTGAGAAAATGATATTTTAGTATTAGAATGTTTTTTCTTCCATTGATTTTTCTGCTACTTTTAGGGTTTAATTTTGTTATAATTTTACTTCTGTTATTTTAATAATCTATGTGTCATTCATCTATCATAGTATTGGATATAAATGGAGAAATGAGTTTTAGATTGGAGCCAAATTCGAATGCGATTGTTAATTTGGATAAGAAAGAATTGAGTATTCTAAGGTCCTTGTTTGAAGGCCCTACTAAACCTAAATGGAAGCATACTCAGGATGGAATATTCTTGGTTAGATCAGCCTATTTTCAAGTTCTTGATAGTATGCAATCAAAAAGCGCTAGCACACGCAGCTCGAATGTCCCAAAGAAAATATGGCAATTTCTATGGTCACTAAAGTTACCATAAATGGTGATCATTTTTCATTGAAAAATTCTTAACAGGCTTTACCTTGCAAATCTGAGATACAAAAGAGAAACAAGAGGTATGATCTGATAATCCTACTAATTATTCTAATTTAAAGATATTTGGGTGTCCTACATATGCTCATGTTGATAACGAAAAATTGGAACCAAGATCCATTAAATGTGTTTTTCTTGGTTATAAAGCTAGTGTAAAAAGGTATAAGTTATCGTGTCCTGAAAATAGAAAAGTTGTGATTAGTAGAGATGTTTTTTTTATGAAACTGTTATACTACCTAACTTATCTCTTAAAGACTCTTCCAGTAAAGAACAGCAAAAGCAGGTGGAGCATCAGATTAATCCAAAACCTACAACAGAGTCGACTCCACAAGCCAGTACAGAAATTCAGAATAGAGTTGTTTCTTCACCACAATACTCTATCACCAAAAATAGAACTAGAAGAGAGATTAAACCTCCAAAGAAGTATGCCAAGGCTGATCTAATTGATTATGCTTTAAATATGTCTGAAGATATAGATGCAAACCAAGAGCCATCAAATTATTTTGAGGCGGATAGCTGTGAAGACTCGGAAAAATGGATGTTTGCTATGCAAGAGGAGATGGATCACTCTACAAAAGTAGAACATGAGATCTTGTGAAACTTCCTAAAGGAAAAAAGGTTGTTTATTGTAAATTGGTGTTTAAAAAGAAATAAGGGACTCTAAGAGTTGAAGAACCCAAATATAAAACAATGCTTGTTGCAAAAGGTTACAGTCAAATTCCAAGAGTGGACTTTCCAGATGTACTCTTCCCAGTTGTGAAGCATAGTTCGATTCGAGCTTGGCTTGGTATTGTGGAAGTGCATGATTTAGAGTTTGAGTAGTTAGATGTAAAAACTGCATTTTTGCATGGAGAACTTGAGGAGGATATTTACATGCAACAACCAAAGGGTTTTACAATCTCAAAAAAAAAAAGGACTATGTTTGCTTGCTGAAAAAGTCCCTTTACAGTTTGAAACAGTCACCAAGACAATGGTACAAAAGGTTTGATTCCTTTATGACTTTTCATGATTTTAACAGAAATAGCTTTGACAGTTGTGTTTACTTTAAGAAAAACAGTGATGGTTCTTTTATGTATCTACTCCTCTATGTTGATGACATGTTGATAGCAACGAAAGATAAATGAGAGATAAGAAAAGTCAAAGCCCAGCTTAGTGAAGAATTTGAGATGAAAGATTTGGGACCAGCAAAGAAAATACTTGGTATGGAGATTCTCAGAGATAGAAAAACAAGTAAATTGTACCTAAGTCAAAAGGGGTACATTGAGAAAGTTCTTTGCAGGTTCAGTATGTAGAGTGCTAAGCCTGTTAGTACTCCTTTAGCAGCCCATTTCAGACTTTCATCAGCTTTGTCTCTACAATCAAATGATGAGATTGAGTACATGTCACATGTTCCATATTCTAGTACAGTGGGATCTCTCATGTATGCTATGGTTTGTTCACGTCCAGATTTATCATATGTAGTTAGTGCAATTAGCAAATACATGGTGAATTCCGGTAAAGAACACTGGAAAGAAGTTCAGTGGATTTTAAGATACTTACGAGGTAATATTGATCTTTGCTTACAGCTTGGAAGAACTACAGATTGAGCCATTAGGTATGTTGATGTTGATTTTGCTGGAGACCTTGATAGAAGATCTCTCACAGTTTATGTCTTTATAATTAGAGGTTGTGCAATCAAATGGAAAGCCACTTTACAAACTACAATCGCTTTGTCTACCACTGAAGCTGAGTACATGGCAATTACTGAGGTTTGTAAAGAAGTCATTTGGTTGAAGGGGTTCTTTAGTGAACTCAATGAAGACTTGAAAATCAATACAGTATTTTGTGATAGTCAAAGTGTCATCTTCCTTACAAAAGATCAAATGTTTAATGAGAGAACAAAGCACATTGATGCTTGGTATCATTTTGTTCGTGATATTATTGCTCGTGGTGATATTGTTGTAAGCAAAATTAGTACTCGTGAAAATCCTGCAGATATGATGACTAAGTCATTTCCCATAACCAAGTTTAAGCAATGCTTAGACTTGGTTGGTGTTCATTGTTGAAAAATACCCCTTAAGGAGTTTCATGGAAGAGGTGGAGAACTTGTTCATTGAAAGTTCATGGTGAAGAACTTATTCATTGAAAATTCGTGTCAAGGTGGAGATTGTTAGATTTGAGTGACCCGAATCCTTTTTAAAATAAAATACTGTGGTAAAATAAAATTAAAATAAAATCCATATAGAACTACACTTATTTTATTTTATTTTAGAATAAGGTTTTTTAACCATATTACATTTCATCTATTTGATATTGATTAGAATAAGGTTTTTTAACCATATTACACTTTACTACACTCTTTCTATTAGAATGTGATTTTACAAGCCTATAAACAGATATAGTCTACTCCTCTTGTAAATATTCGAATTCGTCATAGTGAATTATCTTTTCCTCTACCCGTGGTTTTTTTCCCAAAAGGGTTTCCACGTAAAAATTTTTGTATTCTTTATTTTTCTTTCTCTTTTCTTTACGATATATTATCATTATCGACGTTCTATTTTTTCACAGAACTCTTGTATCCGAATTTCACTTTACAATCTCATTAAATTCAACGTGTTAAACAATTAAATATATTAAGAGAGGTTCTCAAAAGTAACTGGCCTTTTTTTTAATAGGAAGTTTTTGATTCTTGCCTTTTCAAATTGCCTTCTTATTTCCATTGTCTACCATCCACGTCATTGCCAACATCTTTGTATATCTACTTGATGTAATCCAAGTGAATTAAACGCTATACTTTAGAAACAAAACAAAAGATTTCAAGTAGTCCATATTATTGTCACATTGGGCTATATATTATCTTCCTTTTAAGTTGATCAATTCACTATTCAAATGAATATCTCATCACATTTGTTTCAAGTTTAATAATTAAAAGAAAATGTCATTGTAATTCTTAAGATAACCCTTGATAAAAGGCATGGCATGATATATTTCACTAATGTTGATTAATTCTCAATCCCTAATCTTAATGAATATCATAATCATGTCACTTCATAATTTGGATATCGCCTTAAATGATTTTATATGCTTTATATAAAGGGTTTAATATGCAATTGTATACATGAATTTGATTTAGTGTAATTTTACACATAGAGTTTTAATTTGATCCAATTCTCACAAATTATTAACATAACTATGGATATAACATCGCTTTATGTTTATATATTGCATAAGAAATAATTTTATTTATCCAATATAAAAAAATTCATGTATTTATTTCTTTAAATATGTATGATTGAATTAAAATTAAAGCTTCATGCATTTGAACCATAATTAAAGTTTAATGTGTATAATTGCATCAAATTAAAGTTCATGTATACAATTGCACATTAAACTAAAATTCATGTATAATTTTGAGATTTATCTTTATATATTTTAATCATATAAATGCACTATCACAATTTCTAAAAAAATTGTACTTAATAAAATCTCAAAGTAGTTTTAGATACACTAATTCAAATGCAAGTCAACATTACTATCATATACATATATACAATAGTATTTCTTGATCATTCGCATACGGAGGGAAAATAATTATTCTTAAGATAGTTTCCTGGAAATGTTTTGCCTTTACAAAATATCGATTTCAGATTCAACAAAATATTTTTTATACAATAATTAAGAATAGTTATTTCCCCTCTGTGTTGAGAACGATCAAGAAATACTATTCCTAGGATACAATACCTTTACTCAAACAGAACAATTCATACTGCACTCCGAATTATTTTAAATCAAAATGAAATCCAGAGGCACACTCAATAGAAAAAAAGAAAGATTCACCCAAAATTTATGAACTCAATTCCATTTTTAATTCTTATATTTAGCACCTAGAGGCCACTTTGAAAAGGCGCAACCTTTCCTTTAGAAAAGTTTATGAATAGTTATGTCTATTTACACAAAGACACCTCTCTTCAATTACATTTCTTTCTTTCTTTTCCATTACATACATACATATTATATATGTATATATATGATTGTTTTAATATTATAAATAATATAAAACTTTAGTAGTATATATGTTTTATTTTAAAATACTTTTTATATATTATATATTATATACAATATATTGGATATCAAGAGTGGGTTGGCAAGTATCTCAATCAATCAAGTAGATTTTAGCCCAAATATAATTGTTGTCAAAATTTGTCAATTCAAAATACAATTTTTAGAATTATCAATGTTACAAGCAATTGGCATTAGTCCAAGCATCGAATGAAAAATGTCTTAAAAATTTTAAAATTTTAAAATTTTAAATCTTTTTCAATTGAGTTGGTGTCCAATTAACCCATAACACTAATTTATGAAAAACTTTATAAGTTATATAGATAATCATATTTGAAAAAAAAAATGAAATTGGCTCACCTAAAGGCAAACGAAACCATTTTAAGTTTGATTTCCAATATGGAGTCAGACAATTTTTTTTTGCTTCCCGAAAACCAACAGGTTACCTCATCATGGCATCAAATTGATTTTGGTCTTAATGGTTTTCCTTTCCATCCTCCACCACTAATGCCATAGCCAGGAAAGGATTTAATGCAAGGCATTTACATGGTTAGTCTTTAACCACTTACTGCCTAACACAATTAAAGCCATACTAATAAATTCTAATTTTGTATCGTACTTTATCCATTATGAGAGATTGAAATCCAATTCAACTTTTAGATAAAATTTAAATTTATCTTTTAAGATTTTTTTTTTACAAAGATTTTAGAATATAAAATAAAAAAATAGGATATTATCTAGAAGATTAGATATTTTAGATAAACATTCTAACCATGAGATATTTGTAAAATCAATGGAAATGATGTTGATATATGTCAACAATTCAACTGCGACTAAACTCTATAAATAGGGGTGGGAGTCTATAAACAAGAGAGTGTGAGAGGTAGCGGTAGAGGAAGAGAAGTGTAGTGTGGTAAGTGTGTGTCATATTGTAATTATAGTGTATTAATAAAAATGTCATCTTCTCTTGTAATTGTAAGTCTTGGTTAAGCCTTAGGTTTCTAAGTACTTAGTGCACTTGGGTTGATTTTAATATATGGTTGGCTCTTTTACCTAAATGATAAATGGTCAGCTCTACCGCTTGAGTATTATAGCGCACTAAGAAATTAGAAAATAAAAAGTTAACCGACTTCAGAGAGTTGGTATAGTATTAGTTGTAGATCCTAAGTCCTCCGTAGTGGGTGTGTTGGGCTTGTCGAGTTTTCAACATGAGATATTATCAATTTCCTAAAAATTTTAACTAAATTTATGTTCACAAATGGAGGTATTTAAATTTTGGTTAAAATTGATTTCTTTTAATTAAATAAAAAATTTTCAAATAATTGATCAATTATTTATTAAAATTTAATTGGTGATAAAAATGAAATTTTGTATCTTTAATTTATTTGTTTTAGTTAAAGTTAGTTAATCAAATTAATCAATTATTATTAACAAGTGATTGAGTGAAATGGTAAGGCACATATTGCACTCCAAAGGGGAAAACCTAAGCTCAAACATTGGAGACAATATTGTTGAGAGGGGCAGCCACGAAGCGCAGAACGTAGGTTCGAACCTTGAATACAATATTGTTGAGAGGAGCAATCACGAACCCCTAATATGATCTAGAAAACAGACATATATAATATCAAAAATTAATCGAGAGGTTCAACAATGCTAGGTGTTTTAATGATTATTAAAGATTTTAAATTTTGATTAGTTTGATTATCGGTAAATTTAGTTCCAAACTAATCGTTCGTTTCCTAAAACTAGTAATATATTAGGTAAAGCTTATGACAACACTAATTCAATACGATAACTATATTCACAAAGAAATCCATAGTAAATTTAGAATTATGATTTGATGAACACAAATCTTCTGCCTTTAAAGTTGTGAATCTCTTTGGCACTTTAATAAAATTACGAGAAGTATTAAATTATAACTATTTTTTTATTTTAATTATAGAAATTTTAAAATTAATAAGAAATAAAAATAAATTGTAATAATAAAATACAAATAAAAATTAAATCATTTATTATAAATATTTAAATGGAAAATATAAATAATTTAATAGATTGAATTTTGGCAACATAATTTTTAAATCTATAACATTAAACTAAAAATTTACTTGTTTTAGTAATTCAAAACTCGAATCAATTGAAAAGATTGCTTTTGGGATATAATGAGTTTATTACGCTCAAAATAAAATAAAAAGCAATATAATGAGTTTTTTTAAATAAAATATTTATAATTTATAAACATTAAAACCATTTGATTCTATCTGAGTTCAAAGAAAATATGAGCTTAAAATATTGAAGCTCGAGCTAATCCGAGCTACAAATAGTCCAAATTTGGAGATAACTAAATTCAGACCTACAATTGGAGATAACTAAATTCAGACCTACAAGGAAAAAAATTTTTAGCTTACTCAAATTTTTCAAAATAATAATAATAATAATTAAGCGTCTTTTTTTTTTACACTCAAGTAAGTATTTGAACTTTAAAAATGTATCAAAAAGGCCCTCAAATTTTAAAAAAAGAAAAAAAGAAATTAAGCTCCTGCTTTTTTTTTCACTCAATTGTGTATTTGAATTGTCAAAATGCATTAAAAAGACCCTTTGATTGTTAACTTTAATAACTGACCGTTAAAGTTAACTGCCCCTAATTTTTTTCAATTAAAGTCACCCCATGTCACAACCACGACATGATATTTGACAAAGAAATTATAAAAAAATCAATAAAATTTATAATTTTTAATAAAATTATAATAATTTATAAATTATAAAAATAATTATAAAAACAATAAAAAATTGTAAAATTTTATAAAAATTATAAAATGCATCAAAAATACCTTTAACCATTAACTTTAATCATTGACCGTTAAAGTTAATGACCCTAGTTTTTTTTTTCAGTTAAAGTCATTACATGTCACAACGTCACGTGACGAAAAATGATAAAAGTTATAGAAAAATTATAAAATGCTTCTTTTGGTACGATGATTTCTATAATTTTTTCAAATTTTATAATATTTTCTATTTTTATACTTTTCTATTTTTCTATTTTTATATTTTATATTTTTATTAATATTTAATATTTTTATAACTTTTATTTATTTTTATTTTTATCTTTTTTGTCACATGTCACGTTGTGAGTGTAACACGTGGTGGCTTTAACTAAAAAATTTAGGGGTGGTTAATTTTAATAGTCAACCGTAAAAGTTAACCGTCAAAGGGCCTTTTTTATTTTGGCAGTTCAAGTATCCAATTGAGTGCAAAAAAAAAAAAAGCAAGGGTTTAATTGTTTGTTTTGAAAAAGTTTGAGGGTCTTTTTCATGCATTTTGAAAGTTTAAGTACTCAATTGAGTGCAGAAAAAAAAACAAGGGCTTAATTACTTTTTTTGAAAAAATTTGAAGACTTTTTACAACCTTAACTCTTGATACTAAATTGTTAGCTTGATAATTCAACTCGAAATCACAAAGAGGGGGTGAATTGGCCTCTTAAAAATTTATGGTTGCTAAGAAAATGATAGAGACAATAAACAGTTCGATTTATAGTGGTTCGGCCCCAATTGCCTACTCAACTACTTTAGCTTTCCACAACTAAGTACTTTTTTTTTTCTAAATTCACTAATTTGATAACCTTTGAGGATAATATTTAACCTTACAAACTCCCTTAAGGTTTCTACCCCAAACCTTAAGACACAAACCCTTTCAAAGAGATACAAAGAAGCAAACAAAAAAAAATAATCCTTAGAAGATCAATGTGTTTGCAAATTAAGCTCAATTACAAATAAGAACATTTGAGCTGATAGAATAACAATGAAACTCACAAGTGTATGAAAGAAAACTATAGAAAATTTTGGCACAAAGGTTGTTTAATTGATCTTTAAGCTTGAGTATTCTCTCTTGTTGTTGTAAGATCTTTGGAAGCTAGTAACACCTAGAAGTTGGAGCTATTTAGCCATGAGTAGCGCTAGTTACGATAGCTTTCAGTTTATATCCCTAATTGAATAGAGCTGTTGGGGATGTGAAAATCAATGCATTTAATTCACCTGCAATAGCGAGTATCAATACCAGATAAAATGGTATTGATGATTTTTGCATTAAATGCAAAATTCAGTGACCACTGGAGTTGAAATATCGATATCAGACAAATTTTATCGATACCATATGAAAGGTATCGATATCGGATCTATACTTGGTTGAATTTGTGAAAAACAGAATGTCAATTTGGTGTCATTTTTCAAAGGGGTATGGGTACTTTTAGGCTTGGAGCTATTTTGACTTGTTTTAAAAATAGTTTAACAAATTGAAAGAGTTATTACTTGATTAAAATTATTTTAACTTGATTTTAACGTTGATTCAAAAATTTTCTAAGAGTTTTAAAGTAAAGATTGAAAATTTTATCTCTTAGATTTCATTTGAGAAATTATTTTGTCAATTTTGTTCAACTTTAATTTTTATTCAAAACATTTTAATTTGTTATATCAAAATT
Organism: Gossypium raimondii; assembly: GCF_025698545.1. Classification (NCBI taxonomy): domain Eukaryota; kingdom Viridiplantae; phylum Streptophyta; class Magnoliopsida; order Malvales; family Malvaceae; genus Gossypium; species Gossypium raimondii. The sequence continues at coordinate 37,917,385 of NC_068568.1, read as the reverse complement.
TATTATTAAATAAAGCTTAGTTTAACATAAATGAGCATATAACTCTTTTCAACAAAAATCAGTTTCAATATTGCTTGTTTTAACTTTTTAAATATTTACTAGTATTTTCCTCCATCTATTCAAGGTGACAAATTGAAAGTTTTGGGTAGACCCCGATCTAACTATCTTTAGACTTGAATTATTTAAGTTTAAATTATCACAGGCTTGAATCAATTCGTCTTAAGTATTCTTGGGCTCGGGTTTTCTTTGAAACAAATTTTTATTGAAATCAAAATTTCATGTAATTAGATTTTTAGAGAATCTATTTAGGTAAGATTTAAATTATTTTGATATTTTATAAATTATAAATATTTTATTTCAAACTTAATATACTCATTATATTCCAAAAAAAACCAATCTTTTCCATTGATGTGAGTTTTGTATTAATAAAAAATTAGTTTTAATTTAATTTTGTAGATTTAATCTTATCAAAATTCAATACATTAGATTATTTATATTTTTATAAATTAAAATATATAAGATGAGTTGATTTAAATTTTTTATTTCTTATTACAATTTATAATTTTTATTGCTTATCAAATTGAATTCTTTTACAATTAATATAAAATTGAAAAGATAAATTCAAATTTAATCAAAGTTTAGAAGATATAAAATGAAAAAAAGAAAGTATACAAAGGGCACGGGAAGGGGGGGGGGGGCGCTTGGGGCAAAGGATTTGTATTCTGATTTGATGAAGTAAATCACCCCATTGAAGCCATCCATACCAAGTCCACCTAGGTGCCCACCATGCATCTACATTTCAGCTTTTATTTCATTTTCTTCGAAGAAGCAATCAATTTTAATACCAACCATTAGAAAGTAGATTATGGTAATGGTGGGTGAAAATAAATAGGTTATAAATCTAATTATTTTAACTTTAATTTTTTTAACTAGCTCATCATTATATATCTTTTCGTGTTATCTAACTCAACACATCAATTTTCACACACCATTACCATAATCTTCAAATAAAACAACTGAAAAATATTATTTAAAAATTATTAAATACTCTTATTTTAAAATGTAATTAATATTTTCATCTTACAGTATTTTTTATAATTTTAAATAAAATAACTAAAATATTATTTAAAAATCAAATAGAAGATTAACAAATTTATATAATAAAAAATGATTGCCACACTACTAATAATTTTATTAATATATTTTTAATATAAAATATTTTCTTTCATCTTTGTGATAAAATCTAATTTATATATATATATATATATATATTCTTTTCGTATAAAGAAAGCACTCAAAATAATTTAAAATAAGAGAGAGATTTATTTCAAATATTCAAAAAAAGAGGCAGTTATAACTTCTTTTCCACTTCCAAACCAACTCTACGTCTGTATCCATGAAAACAACCAACTCAACTGAATGAACTGAATTATTAACTCCTTTTAGAAAACCAATTTATTTATTATTTTAAATACAAGAGAGAAACTGAAACAAACGCGCTTAAACCAAGCCCCAAAGTCGTTATTTCAACGGAGCGGTTTTACGGCTCACACCACCAATAACCTCTCCAAAACCGTTTAAAATTAAAACCCCTATATCTTTTTTTTCCCCCGGAAAGATCACAATTCGATTTTATTTTTTTATATTAACTTGATTTGATTTTAGATTTTAGATTTTGGGTTTTGGGGTTTTCTTTTTTCTTTTCATCGCTGAAGATGATCAATGGTGGTGATCGTGTGAAAGGTTCATGGAGCCCACAAGAGGATGCTAACCTGATCAAGCTAGTGGAACAGCATGGTCCCAGGAACTGGTCCATGATAAGCTCCTCGATCCCTGGAAGATCCGGCAAGTCTTGCCGGCTGCGGTGGTGCAACCAACTCAGTCCCGCCGTGCAACACCGTCCTTTCACGGCTGCGGAGGATGCTGTTATTATACAAGCGCATGCGGTTCATGGGAATAAATGGGCTACAATTGCTAGGTTGTTGCCTGGACGTACTGATAACGCTATAAAAAATCATTGGAACTCGACTTTGCGTCGGAAACGAGAAACCGAGTTGTCGTCCGGGTCTTCGGAGTCCAACTCTGGGGATAAACGGCCCAGCCAGGATGCATCCGAGTCTGAGTCGGGGAATAAAAAGCAGTGCTTAGGATTGGTGTTGCATGAGCAGGAGCAGGAGCATGAGAATGTAGGGATGTTGGAACCTAAGACGTTGCTGACGCTGTCCCCACCGGGAGAGAACATGGAGGAGGAGGCAGTGGTGGTGGTGGTGAAAAGTGAGGAAAGCGGAGAGGAGAAACAGAGAGCGGTGGTGGATGAAACAGCTTGCTTGCTGAGCATCATGCAACGTATGATTAAAGAGGAGGTTAGGAGTTACATTGATAAAATAATAGCTGATCAAAATCCATTAAAATGAATGTTACAAAACCACCCATCTCTCGCTCTCTCTTAATTTGCTTTCCCGTTTTCTCTTAAGTTTATATTTTTTTAGTTTGTAATGCAATAACTTAGAACACCTATGGAAATCATTAGTTTTGGGCCGTTTAACTATTTCTCTCATTTTGTTAGCCAAAACATCAGAAATTGAAGAGGTTCGAAATTAGTTTTATCTCAAATTAAGCATTATTAGCTACAACAGGGTAAGATGGGTAAGAAGATGAACACGAAAACCCCATGTTTATGACACGTTTGACATGACTAGAACAATGGTCATTTCCCGTAATTAAGCTGATGGAGTTTATTATTGGATTGCCTTTGGATCTGATTGATGCCAACTTTGGAGCTAAATAATCAGTGTCTCAAGCAGCGCATGCATTGTTGCAAAATCTCTCAGGCACTCATGATTTCCAATTACCACAAATTTCAAACCCTGGAGGAGCTTACCATCTTAAACTATACAAAAAGGGAGGGCTCTTTTTTGTTCAAATCTATTTAACAAGTAATTGCAACCCCCACAATATAAAATATGACACAAATACACGAATATAGTTCGTTGTGGCTTCTGGCAGAGCCAAACATATCAACAAAAATGAACTCTAGCTCTCTCAAGAGTCAAGATCCTCTTTATGCTACAGGTCTTAAATTCGAGCTTGCGTTTCACAAGCGCTCAGCAGAATGTATCAAAATCCACATTAATAAAAGCTTCACCAATAGTCAAATCTAAGCAAAAGACTAGCACCCATTAAAAATTAAGTTAACATCGGAAGATGAAAATGGTTCAACAAAAATACAAAACTAAACCACTAATACTTCAAACCAAAAAGTATTCATCAAACAACAGAAAATTCTAAGAGCTCTAAATACGATTAAACTACTTAGATCTTTGTCTCATCTTTCTTCTTTTCCTCTTCAACCTCCTCGTACGCTTCTTCTTCCACTGAAATAACCCAAATCAACATTTCAATCTAGCACAATAAGAAAATAACAGCTCAAAATTTTGAAGCATATACCTTGGCTCTCATGGTTAAAAGGCTTCCGAATTCGTATCCTTGTGCATTCAATCTCTCAGGTTTGATGTTCTTCTACAGAGACTGCGGCGAGGCCGGGTGTAGGCCAAAATTCTTGCTTTCAGCTTTTATATAATAAGCGCACATTGCTAAAAGGCCTCTAAGCTTGTATAATTGGGTTTAGCTACGTTCTGGTCCAATTTAAACCCAGATGAATAAACTAGGAGCATGCTTGGTTGGCTGTAATACCAATGTATTACAGTTCAATTCAGTGGGCCCATCACTAAATCATTGTTGGTTGTAATAAGCTATTACGGCCGTATTCTATACGGGCTTATTCAGGGCAAAAATATTGTTTATCATTCGGTGGTCTCCCCTAGATTGATGATTCAGGGAATGGGTGGGTAGGAAATTAACTGAAGCTTTCAATTTTACCTTCACTATTATCCTTTCTTTTTCACGTTTAAAATAGAGGTGTTAATGGGTCGGGCTGGGCTGGGTTCATAAAAAATTTCGGCTCGCGTCCTAGCCCGGGCCTAGCCCGAAATATGGGCCTGAAATTTTGTCTAGACCCGGCCCAGGAAAAAATCCTAAGCCCGAGCCTGACCCTGGCTTATTTTTTTAATAAACACCAAAAATTTATTTTAAAAATAAAAAAAATAAAAAATGTATTTTAAAAATATTTTAAAATTAAAATTAAAAAATAAAAATATTTATTATATTTGGGCCGGGCCAAAAAAGTGGTGCCCTGAGGCTCGGCCCATTTTCTAAACGGGCCTCTTTTTTTTCCCAAACCCATATTTCGGGCCTATATTTTTATTCAAACCATCCCATATTTCAGACTGATCGTCGGGTCGAGCCGGGCCGGGCCGCCCGGCCCATGAACACCTCTAGTTTAAAATCTTTTCCTTTCTTTTTCATGCTTCTTCCTTCCACTGTAATATCAACAAATTCCCAACTTATCAATTTAAACCTTTTTTTAATCCCATTTCCTCCGAACCCAATCTGCATTTTCTCTTCTTCTTCAACTCTTTTTCTCTTCAATATATTGACAAAATTGAAATTCTTAATAGCTTAACCCACTGAAAAAAAAGAAGTGAAGCGTTTTTCGGGTCGTCTCGCTGGATCTAAGAACTGGTAAGTTTTAATTCGGACCCAAATTTCAAATGCCCTAGACCTGTACAGGTTTTAAGAGGAAAATGAAAGGGGGATTTCAGATAAAACTCTCTTTCGCCTTCTATACGTTCACTATCTAATTAATTTCCAGGAAGGGTTTCTATTTTGCATTTTCGGGTTTGCTTCTTTTGCTGGGTATTTTATTTTTTTTGTCTTGGTTCTGGTTTTAATGCCCTTTGGCTTGCTTAGAAACTCCGTTTGGTGTCTGCTAACTTAAACTTACTATCATTTTGGATTCACATGATCTTCGTTTTAGTTTAGTGTATGGTATGGCGTCGAACTATGTAATTTTAGCTGAAGTTGTTAATGCTTTAATGGGCTTTGTGTGCTTAAAACAGTAATTTGTTCGCTGTAAACTATTGATTCTAAACTCTGTTGATCTTTCTAAGGTTTGATATGTATAATACTTTTTTACTATATGTTTCATTTATACCATTGATTGCATCTACAGAATTGATGTTTCATAGTATACATGTTTCCTGGTGTTGGAATCTTGAGTGTTCATTTATACCATTGATTGCATCTGATTTTTTTTTTTTAATTTCCACTGGTTCAGCTAATTTCTTCTAAGAATGGCTGTAGCCAAAATGCAGAGAACAGAATAGTAAAACAAGGGTATTTAGTTGCTTTTATTTTACCACTAACTCTACTTAATTTCATAATATCTAACCAAGGGCATTTAGTTACTTTTATTTTAGTTTGTGCAATCCATAGGTCTGATGTAGAGTTTTAACTTCATTTTTCCAAGGGTATTTAGTTACTATCCTTGTCGGAAAGGGTGCGACTTGTGGAGTTTCTACATAATGTGCTTAATCTAAAGACCCTTATTCTAGATCTGGTATGAATAATTCTCTAAGTGTTCTTATTCATTTATCAATAATTACATCAAAAATTGCAGCATACAAACCAACTAACATTACTTTTTAATTTTGTATGGGAGTTTAGGCTGATGGTGAAGAAGGATTGAGGTCACCACTTACTTTTTTGTTTATCACTTCATGTCAAGGAGACCAAAATTTCTGGAGTTGATGAAAGCAAATATGCGTTTGAAATGATTTGTTATTTCTTGAACCATGCAATGGTTTTAGAGAAGCTCATATTAAGAATGATTAACCTGCTTGAAAAAGATGAATTGTGTATCTTGAAAAAAACTATTGAGGTTACCAATGAATTCAAAGAAATGTGAAGTTGTCGTACACTAGTATTTCTTATGTTATGGTTGGAACTGTTCAATATCTCTATAGGTTTGGTTTTGTGTAGCACTTTTGAGAAATTAAATGCCATATGGTGTTATGGTTAGAATTGTTCATTGTCTGCTATTTGTGTATTTGGTTTATGTAACAGGTTAAAACAGTTTGTTGAATGTAGTGGGTTTGATTTTCAGTATCCCGTTTTGTTGGGTTCAGATACAAGCAGCTGCTTTGCATGATAATAGGATCATTATTGTGGTTTTGATTTTTCCTCTGTCATTGATATTCAACGTTTCACTCGATCATAAAAACATCATATTATGTTTGGTTTTTTGATCATTTTGTAATCATGGAACACCATTGATGTATAATGAGCCACATTGGAATGGTATCCCAAATCATAGAGCAACAGCGCTTACTTTTGGATTCTTTGGTACATTGTTTATCAGCAGATTGAACATTCACATCTTACCCTACAATGGTGTAATCAAATCCATTCAAATGAATGTCAATGATGCTAAAATCATTGTAATTCAGTGGAAGTTCATAACAAAGATTAATTTCTTGTCGGCTGTGTTTGCTCTTCTTAGATTTTTTTCACCCGTAATAATCATTGATTCCAGGGATGTTTGTATCATTTAGTATAATTTTTTTTTTTTGGTGATAAGAAAACATAACATAGAATCACATAATACTAAACCAAAACCCTTCTTGGAGGTTGTTCAAGCAATTGTAAAGCGTATTCATTGCTACGAGCCATTTTCGTAAGATAATTCGCAACTGGATGTAAAATATTATGTTTGCATAATCTACAAGATAATTCGCAAGTAAATGTATGGACATTATATTTGGATGTAAAATATAATTTTCAAGTTATTTATTATTTTTAATCTTTGACTTTTTAGTTTAGAAGATAATTCAATTGTTTGTTTCGCAAATGATATTTTAGCACATTAAATATGCATTGCGTTTAAAAATCATAAAGTAGGTTATATATTATTTTTAATATTATATATTATGATTTTTATTAATTCATATTTTAAAAATAATTATATTAAGAATGTTATTAAATTATATATTATTTTATTAAATTATATTTAATAATAATTATGTTAAAATATTATTAAATTATATCATTATTTTTAGTAAATTATATTTAGTAATAATCTTATTAAAATTTAATAAAATAACAATAATCATCTAACTAAAAAATTCTACTAAGGGTAATTTGGTCATTTAAGTCCTTTTCCTTATGCTATTACAACATTCATTCCATTTAACCAAACACAAGAACACTATTACAGTTTTATTCCATTCCATTGAATCAAACAATTGAATTATTGATTACAGTTCTATTCCATTGCAGCTATATTCCATTACAGCCCTATTCCATTCACCCCAACCAAGTGTGCCCTAGATTTCCGAATTCATCACTATTGTGGGTGAGATTTTTCATTTTTGTATTATTATATATTAGAATAAATAATAAACTAAAAATCTTGTGAACCTTTTAAGTGAAACTGCCTAATATATGGACTAAATTGATTTATGTAATAGGAAATGGACTAACTTGATACAATCTCTATAATAAAGGGATTTCACAAGTACTTCCACCCAAACTTTTATGTAGTGATTTTATCTATAATATATAATCTATATTATATATATATATATATATATACGAGTTTAGTAAAACTTTTGAATGGATGAGAATATCTTTTATTTTCACCATATTATTAATTTACATTTAAAATAATTATAATATTTAATTTAGAATTATTAGTTAAAAATCACGTAAAATAAAAGTGATAATTATACATTTAAAAAATTATAATTTACATTTAAAAATAATTATAATTTAATATAAAAGTATGGTAATTACATATATAAAAATAATATAATTTAATTTGCAATTATTATTTAAAAATTTGATATAAAAACTTTTACTAATTTTAAAATAGAATTAATAGATTCAAAATAAAATGAGATAACAAAACAAATAGGTAATATGTTATGAATTGAAAGTGAATGAGAATTGTTATTTGAAAGCTTGGTAACATATGCTCATGTAGATTGTCAATTGAAATTGTGCATGAACGTGATATATGAGACATGATTGATGAAATGAATTGGTCGAATTTAGATCATGTATTGATTGTGTTCATATATGTTATACATGTATTCATATGAATTTGTCAATTAAGATATGCCATGAAAATTGGTACTTGAGACATGAATGATGCAATTGAAATTGTTGGTAATTAGAACATGTTTGAATGCAATCTTAGTATATTATATTTATCGTATTATTGTCTTGAATCATGAAAGTACTACTGAGCTTTATCGCTCAGCGTACAATTTATTTATTCCATGTGTAGATATTAGTAGATCTCGAAGACTCGAACAACATCTAATTCTCAACTCTCGACTTAACAATATTTGTATAGTTCCATTATGATTTCAATATATGGCATGTACTAAAGGTTGAGTTGATTTTATAATGTAAATGGTCATTTGGGAACCTTGAATTGGTAAATGTCATTTTGAAGCTTAAGCATATGAATAGTTAAATATTTATATTGATAGTATAATGTTAAAATGGTTATAATATGTATATGGTCATATATGTGTTAATTGTGTTGAATTGTCAATTGGTACGTTTGATGGCTATAGGTGTTAATTTGGTTGACAATTGGGTTAATGCTTAAATAATTTGTCAAATCAGTAGGTGCCGTCGCGACACTAGCCTTCAACATCGCAAAAGTGAAATTGACAGAGAGTGGCGTCGCAACCTTAGACCTCCGATGTCACAATGACACTCATTGTTTGTCAAAGTCATGACATGATACCCTCGACATCACGACGCCAACCCGATAAATTTTAAAGTGTTACATTTTAGTCTTCAACCAACCTCGGGTTATCGAAAGAGTTTTCGTAAGCTCGTTTAAATCCCAGATATGATTATATAACATATTGTAATTGTATATTGAACTTAATAACATGTATAAATTGTTTAATTGATTTCCAAATAAGATCATAGTTGCTCCGACAATGAATGTGGCATCTTGTAACTCAAATCCAATGATCGGATCAGGTAAGGGTGTTACAATAAAACTCCTAGCTTTATTTCGTGATATGAGTCAACTTGATATTAACTCTATCAAGAAAATTACTCGATAGAATTTTTTTTAAAAGTAATACTGTAACACCCCTTACCCGTATTCGACACCAGAATAGGGTACGAGGCATTACCAGAACACATACACTTGTAAATGTATTTAATCGAGCTATAAAACTTCATCTAAATTAAAACTTTCAAATTTTATAATTCTTCATAATATATCCTCAAAATATTATATTAATAATAAATAGGACCTACGAGACCCGATACATATTCATGCAATTTACAAGTTTTAATAATTCAATGCTTCATTTCCATTTCATTCAATTCCCAAATTTCTCATTTTCACAATTCAAATCATTAAGTTCAATACTAATACATATTTATCATTTAACTCAACGTTTATTGATTATACCATTTGTAATAGGCCAATTTGCCCGGCCCATTTTATTAAACTAAATAAAATAAATTAACAGTCCATCAGTCTTTACAAACCCAAAATCAACAGGCCCAAATACCCACTAAACCCAATTGCATCAAGCCCAAACAGCCCAGGTTTTCTACAGTTTTAGAAACCCTAACGGTTTCTAGAACCTCCAGCGCCGCAGCCACTCTCCACGCATGCAGCGCCTCCACGCGCCTCCAGCTGGCAACACCTGCAACAAAAACAAACAACAAACAACGAGCAACGACAAAGAAAACAAAAAAAAAAACAAAATAGCATGGAAAGAAGAGATTTTGTGATTTATTTTTTATTTTCTTTTCAATTCGGTTATATAAGACCGATTCCAACACTGTAAAGGGCCCTTCTTTTTTTTTTACGCATTCAATATACAAAGAAATTGAAGGTGAAATCGTGTTTCTGTCTTTTTGATATCTTGTTTGTTTCTGTTTGCTGCAAACGACAATAAAAGAGGGAAGAAAATTCTAAAAACTAAAGAAAATCTTGAAAAGTTTTATTTTTTTATCGATTTCTTTTTTCGTTTTGCTTCTTGTTGTTTTCCTTTTTGAAAAAGAGGATCTTACCTGGTGTCGTTGCGGTGTACCCTTCTCCGTCGTGATCGGAGACTAGGACGACCGAGGGCGGGGGATGGCCTTGATTGGCGGCGGCGCAAAGAATGGGGTTGAAAAACCCTAGCAGAGAGCCATTGTTTTTATTTTTTTCCTTTATGCTGCAAATTTTTTTTTAAGAAATAAAACTGTTTTAAATAACAGAGCAAAACGACGCCGTTTGGATGGCCATGACCCACGCGGTGACCCAACCCGGAGGGGAGGATCCGCGCGTTCTGGCTTTAGGTGGGAGAATTGCGTTTCAACCCTCCCTCCTTTGCTCCATGTTTTATTAAGCCAGCTATTTCTTTTTAATTTGGCCCAAATGTTTCAACCTTTGTTCATTTTAGCCCACGTCGCTGCGCACCGCTTGGGGGGAAGCGGATTATTTCCATTTGGGCCCCCTCATATATTGAGTGCGTTGCAAATTGGTCCCCGTTCTATTTTAATTCCATTTTTTGGCTATCTTGTTTTTTTTTTTTTGCAATTCGTTTTTTAATTTTTTATTTTTAAAATTACTACTATATTATTTATTATCATTTATTATTTCTATACTTATACAAGCGTTTTTTTATATAGTATTTATATACATATTTCTTTATATAATATATATATTCTTAAACTTTTATAAATGCATGCATTTTACATACGTTTTTTATTTTTTTATCATTTTATCATTTTAACTTTTATATACTTTATATTATATATATATACTTATACATTTCTTTTATTTTGTAAATATATACATATCCACATACTTTTATATCTGCTTTTTTATATATTATTTTATTCCTATAATTTTTGCATTCATATATGTACATATATATATATACATATTTTAATACATGCATAATTCATATATTTGCATATATTTTATGCTTTCATAGTTTTCATAAATAAGTGTATATATGTATATATGTATGTACACTTATATTTTACAATACATATGCATTTTCCTTGTTTTTGTACATATACATTTTTATGAAATATACATGCATACTTTTGGAGATCATTATAAGTTTTTGCTATACATGTTTTTTACATATGTATACTTGTATATGTGTGTTAAATATATGCAAACACATATTTTCAAATTTACTTGTATTTTGTGCTTGTATTTATATATTTTGTAAACACATATACATATACATTTTAAAATAAAATATTTGTATTATATTGATTCTTTGTTGCTCATTAGCTTATATTTAGCTTACGATTTTTTCTTTCGCGATATACATTGTCGTCCCATTTCGTTTTATTCATCAAAAAGTTTATATTCAATTTAAATATTAAAGTTGTTTTACTCAAAAATTTTCAAAATAACGCGACACTCGGAATTTGGGGATCCTCGAAAAGATTGTGTCCTAACTTACTAGATTCCAATCTTCCTCGGGATCTTAGAGACCGAATATTCCATTTAATTAACACACAAATAAAAAGCTCATTCTCGGGAATTCGACACGTTGTGTCCTAACGCATTGGATGTGATGTGTCGTTTTCTTGAGATGAGGATTTTTCTAACAAATGCGAATAAAGGCAATATTCGATATTTAGGAATTTTGTGAAATTGAACCCTAACTTACTGGGTTTTGATTTTCTCATTTGACCCGAATAATCAAATATCCTTCTCAAATGCATGGGTTTTAAAAGTTAAAAGATAAACTTAATTTTGAAGATTAAAAATGTGGCATCCTAACTCACTGGGTGTGACATTTTATTTCTTTGAAATAAGAGTGTTTTATCATTCAATTTATTCAAGTTAAAAGGATCGTATTTTAAAATCTTTTCAAAATTTTGACATTAAGACATTAAACAATCAATTCGGTACCAATTTTGGGCGTCACGAGGGTGCTAACCCTTCCTTGTGCGTAACCGACTCCCGAACCTGTTTTCTCAAAATTCGCAGACCTAAAATTATTTTCAAGGTGATCCGATCACACCTCAATAAAAGATCGATGGCGACTCCCGTTTTCATTTTCAAAATCCAAGTCGACCCCGTTTTCATCAAAAAAGTGGTTTCGACACCATTCATTAACACATTTATGAAATTCTCAATTTTTGCAATGAAAATATCATGTTAGCTTATATAACAACATCAATTCAACTCATCATCTTGGTATAAATTCACTACCACTTATCCATTTACTATAACTCTTTTGGTCTCATTTGTCACTTACCATCCTTAATCAAATTATGGAACAGTTACGGAAAATTGAGTACTTCACTTCCACTTTGCCATAGTATAACTATTGTCTTACGTATGATCACTTATCACTTGTCCCTGATCAAATAAGTGTAGCTAAGCTACCACTTATCACTTGCCACTTGTCACTGATCAGATAAGTGTAGCTAAAGCTACCACTTATCACTTGTCACTTGTCACTGATCAGATAAGTGTAGCTAAAGCTACCACTTATCACTTGTCACTGATCAGATAAGTGTAGTTGAAGCTATCACTTATCACTTGCCACTTGTCACTGATCAGATAAGTGTAGCTAAAGCTACTACTTATCACTTGTCACTGATCAGAAGTATTCAAATCCGACGTTCCGCTCAATTTGATAATTTATTCGTTTTTCGTATTGTTATTTTATTCTCAATTCATTAACAAATATATCTCATCACACATTATATAATTCATGAAACATTAAATTTCAGCCATATGAACTTACTATTTCATTATCTTTCCACACTTGTTTCCTATGCACATCACACAAGGTATAAACATATCATTCAACCATAGTCACAAGTTAGTGTATTTAAACATAACTCTTTTTGGAACTAACCACATGATAAACCATTTCACTAGAGATTACATGATCACAATTAAATATGTTGCCATTTCAACCACTACTTGGCCAAAGCCTGAGCATGTATTTCAAATATGTTAGCCAAATACACATATAGCATAAACAATATAAGCATGGATGAGCACAACATTTATTCATGTATCACACTTACCAACATGTGTTAATTCATAAACTATTCATGACATTACTTCATGTCAAATCATATACCGAATATACCATACACACATTCTATGAAACTTTATTTTCACACATGAGCTTAGACCATGACCAATAATGCACAAATATAAGCATCATTTCTATTTCATCGTTTATCAATTATAATCAAGCATATGACCAATTATACACAAATCATTCATATATTTCCCAATTTTCCTCCTCCTCCTCTCCATTTCACATCCTTAATGTGTATAACACATTTAAACAACATTATCCATACTATCACTATTTTTCCTGTATGTAAATTCAAGTTGTATGTCTGAGTCAGAGTCACTAATTTATTTATATATCGAGCTACAGAGCTCCAAATTAAGATCCGTTAATTTTCCTTGAACCTTGATTCACATATCTTATTACCATAAAATTTTCAGAATTTTTGGTTCAGCCAATAAGTACAGTTTATTCTTTAAAGTTTTCCCTATTTCACTGTTCAACAGTTCCAACCCCTCTTCACTAAAAATTAATTATCTCTTTGTATAGAATTCGGATAATGTCCCCATTTGTTTCTATTGAAAATATACTCATTAAATATTTTAAATACCCATAATTATTTTTATAGAATGATTTTTTCAAGTCAGAATAGAGGAACCCGAATTCATTCTGACCTTATCTAACAAAATTCATTATATCTCATTATTTACAATTTATTACTTACACCGTTTCTTTTATGAGAAACTAGACTCAATAAGCTTTAATTCCATAATTTTTCATCCTCTAATTAAATTTCCATGATTTATGGTGATTTTTCAAAGTTAACCTATCGCTATCGTCTAAAACTATTTTAATGCAAGATGTTGATAATCAAATTTATAACACCTTCCTTTCCTTTCTACAATATTTTCTATCAATTCCTCTTGTTTCCCTTCACTAACATATCAAGAACATAGAACCTTATATAATAAAACCCTACATTAACATCAATTTCATACTTTTCAATAATATCAAACTTAAAAATATATTGAAATCTTGATGTTCTTACCTTGCTCTATTGATTTCAATCTTTAACTTGATTTTCTCTCTCCTCCAGCTTCTATTTCTCGAATCTAACTTGATATTCTAGCTCTCCATAGTCTCTTTAACATTTTTCTCTCTTGGTAGCTATGGAAATTCTTTTGATTTCTAGGTGAAAATGGTAAATTTTTGGTGGAAGGACCAAATTGTAAATAAAGCAAAACTTTATTTCTTCCTTTCTCTTCTAACGTGAAATGCATGAGAAAGGAAGATGATTCTTCATCTTTTATTCCACATATATATATACTAAATAAAATAATAATAAAATGATAAAATGTCATTAGTTTATTAATTTAATCTAAAATATCTCCAACATCATCATTATTTTCTAGATTTATCTTTCTTCTAATTGACCATTTTGCCCTTTAGAACTTTTAAAATTCCATCCTTGAGTCATCACTTAATTTGGTAAAATTACGATTTAGTCCCTCATAATTCTTCATCTGTTCAATTTGGTCCCAATTCATCCATTTTCCTTAGTTTCTAGATTATTCCACCCTTAAAATATTTACACTATTGGTCCTTCAACTTTTTCATATTTATACTTTAACCCCTCAAATTTTGAGTATTTACTCTTGGATAACAAAACTTTTCTCACTTTTGCAATTTAATCCTTTCTTTAATTAATATGTCATAATATACTTCCCAATGTTGTCATAACTCAAAATTCTCCTTTTATCACTTTACTTCCTTACTATATCAAAGATAATATCTTCTGTAAAAATTTTTAGGGTATTACAAATCACAGATTATAATGGGGTTTTGTTTTTTTACCCGTAATTTTATATAAAATCTTTAAATAAAACAACAAAAAATAAACTAAATGTCCAAGGATTGAACTCGATATTAATGAAAATTTATACATAAATATTTACCACTTCACATATGATTTAATTGATAAATAAGTATTTTTTATATAAGTTTTCTTTCACCCACGTTATGAATGTGACATGATATAATACGATTATAGTGGCCAGCTGAGTTTGGTGTCACTTGATTCAGTAATACCAACTCAATAAAGAAATTACCAAAAGGTTAAACTTTGATTACAACGTGTATATCCAATAAGATTAGACATGTCATTTACTTCTTAAAAACTAACAACTAAGATTTTTTTCCTTTTTTTCTTTAATAATTAATAACTCCCTTTAAAACTACTATGTAATTTACTATTACGTAGCTTATGATAGGATGAAAATAGATACTTTCTTGAGAATTTAATACTTCAATTAAAATTAATGGCTTTTATAGTTAAAATAATAGAATAGGGACTTATTTAACTAAAAGAATGTAAAGATTTGTTTAAACGACATATAATAGTTTAAGACTTTTTAATATATTAGATTAAAGCACTATAATTTTTCCTTTTATCTCTAATAATAAATAATTACTATTAAAAATACCTATTTTCTTTGAAACAATGACTAAAAATTAGGCATAATTCCTTTTTAATTCTTAAATAGAATTAAACGCGTTCAAAATCGCATCCTTCTGCATTGAGAATAATATTGATATCAACTGAGTCAAGACTCAGTCGACGTATAATTATTTATACTAAATAAAAATTATTATTAAAAAAAAAAGCTATTCTCTTATAGTAAATACTTGTTTTGCTAAAGCAAGATTAGAGGCTAACCTTACAGGTTCTGATGGTAGGAGTTATGATATTTCATATTATAATAAATAGAATCCAAGGGGCCATATTGTAGGTTGGAGGCTGTTTCGTAAGGGAGGTATTGGGGGTTTGGTAGATGTGCTTAAGCTTCTATATCTTGCTTTCACATCGACATTCAACCCAAGAATATTTAGGTGAAATCATGTTAAAGACCCCCTTTTTTTTTTTTTTTAATTGGGGAGCAATTTAGGGAAATATCACATTTATTTTATTGAATTGAATACCAAGAAAAGAAAGGATCCATTTTTTTATTATCCTTACATTAATCCATTTTAATGAATATGACTTACTATAGCAGTTCAAAGAAATGTTTATTATTCCAAACTTAAAACGTTATTCTAAAATATGATTTTATTATCAATCGGTTGAAATACACAATTTATAATGTTGTTGGTTTAAAAGAAAAGGAGATAGAGACGAATCATTTAATAAAATATTTTAATAACTGAATTCATCAAATTATCAATTTTTAGTTTAATCGGTTTGTTTAATTTGTCTGCTGCTCTAACAATAATTAAGTAGATAATTAAATATTCATAAAAGTTAGAAAATTTTAAAATATATATATATATTAAAATTGATAAAATCGATTTAATCAAGTGAGGAAACCTCATATTTCGGCTAAGCTTTAGTTTTAAAGTAATTTCTAACTCATTTTGATTTAATTAAAATATATTTGATCATAATTTAACAAATCCTTAATGAATTTAAGCAAATTGAATGTTTTCCCCTTTTAAAAGATCACATAAGCTTGATTTTTCCGGAAAAATTAGATCGGTGAAATTGGATGAAATTGATGGTTTGGATATGTAATTAGATGATATTTAAGATGTATGAAGTTGAAATCTAAGCTTAGAAGTGAGATTTGAGTGGTTAAACACCTATTTCGGAAAAACTAATTAAGTTTTCTGTATAGAGGTTAAGAGGCTTTGATCTATGATTTTGAAATGATTTAATGGTGTTTTTTAACATTTTACTACATTACGATTTAGATCTAATCATTTGTTTTTAAATAAAATAGTTTCGAAAGTCTATCACCTTCATGAATGTTCAATTGAAACTTTTAGAATACTTACTTGTTAAAAAATCAAATTACGAATTGTGCTGATGACTTGATACGTAAGCGTAAATTTAAGATTTTGCATATTTAAATGAAAAACTGTGTGAAGTGTGATTTGTGGTGGTTTAAATGGAAAGTCACTTCAGTGACTAATTTAACGTTCGAAATTCTGACCGAACCGTTTAATTTTTCTCTCGATGTTCTATCTTTTATCAATATTCAACCGTTTACTCGGAGGTAGGTTCAACCCTTATATTTAAACCAATATACCAATTGAATTTCAAACCATCCGATCTTAATTATCAACTTACACGTATACTTATAAAAGAAATATATGTATACAATTGTAATCGCAATTCACAATAAAATTAATAATCGATATATTATGATAAAATAAGAGCCAAAAAGGTTGAATTGTCCTATTCAGGAGCTAGAAATTTAAAATTATTAAAGTTTTTTGGTTTTGAAGAAATTGAATTTAGATTAATTTGGTTGACAAGTGTTGCACATGGCAAATCCAAAGAGATAATGATGTCTCTATTGTTCAACTTTGGTGTTTCTTCCAAAATATTCTCCCCTTTGCCCTGTGTTAAAGGTTAGGAAATAAAACAAATCACATTGAAAAATGTTCCAACATTCAAATGCAACCACCTTCGAGTTACGAATATAATAATAAATGCATATGAAAAGACAAAAAACAATGCTTTGTGATTTTTATTTGTTAAAAATAATATTATAAATGTCTTATTTATAAACAGCAAAACAACCCTAATAATCCTTTTATTTTTTATATTTACGTTTTGTAAATGAGATTAGAGTCGACATCGGTGAATTAAGTCGGTTGAAAGAAGGCAAGGAAATTTTTTTGAAAAAAGTCAAAAGTTAATAGTTACACAAAAAGTCAATGAATGGGCCAAGATCCAGTGCGGTCCTCAAGAGCTGAAACTCCTGAGCAGATCTTCATATCTCTGGGCGGCAGTTGTGGGGACCGCCACCATCGCTTTCACGGCATCCGTCTGATTAAAAACCGGCAAAAGCAGACAATACCGATCACAGCAAATGGGTCCCACATGAATTGGCTTCCCCATCCCTCCCAGCTCAACCTTCTCGAGTCCCAGCCTTGACCATTGCGACAGTACCAATACCCCTACCGAGTCCGGGCTCGCCCCCTCCTGACTCACTGATTCCACCACCGATTTAACGTACTCCCCATCCACTCGCTCTTTCGCTCTCTTCACCAGCATTGCCGCGTACCCTAACCCCTTCTCTGTCAAGTCTTTCACGCTGGTTTGCGCGCACCCTAATACGAACGCGTTTCCGTAATACCCACTGGGCAGACTCGGCTTCACTCGCTCCCTAACGTTGATGCTGAATAGAAGCTTTAAAATTTGATTTGAAGGCAAGTTTAAAGCTCTAGCCCAACTCCTCCATATATGCGCTGAGAGAACTTCGAATGACGTATAATTTGACTCCCCGACTCTGCTTGTGGAAAAAACTATCTTTTTCAACTCGTTGAGACTCGTTTTATCGAAAATGAATGAGGTGGGGACGAGTCTTTCGTTGGAGAAACGAGACATGAACCCACAAAGGTCTGGAACTCGGTTGAATTCGGGGTGACTCGATGAGTTGTTATTGTTATCTGTTGATGGCTTAAAAGGTGGTGGGTTTAGCAGGTGGCGATCCCAAATGGGGTTGGGAGGGAACTTGGATTGACTCGTGGAAGCAAAGTCAGCGAAGGAGTTGAGAAACTCAGCACTGCCTATACCGTCGCAAAGACAATGATTAAAGCCAACACCAAGGGCAGCATTGCCGTCTTTTAGCCAGGTCAGCTGGACGACAAGTGGTGGGGCCCCTTTCAAGACATCGGCGACGTGGAAGGACAAGAGCTTCCTCCATTGCGTGACGAAGCGTGGAGCGTTGTCGAATTCGTGAACGTTAAGATCGGAGACAGCTTCGATGAACAAAGCACCCTGGGCTCGGCAAACAACCTCGAGACCGGTGGAAGCATCAGCAGAGCTGGCCCTGACTCGACCCGCCAGTGGGTAATAGGGAACCAGGGCTTTGGCTAGAGCAGCCTTGAGGCGAGCGGTGGTGGCGCGTGGGTCAGAAGCAGGGTGAGGCTTATAGACGAGAAGGTATTCAATGGTGAAACGTAGAAAAAGCTGAGAGTCAAGAGCTGAGAGAGAGAGAACTCCAGTAGGTGTTGGCTCAGATGGAGTTACAATTGTAGCTTCATTTACATGAACCGATGATGATCCCATTTTCTTTTTCTGTTTGGTCACAAGGGAGATTGAGAGCTCTAAGGGGTTTATTTAATAGAAAGAGAGAAAATAAATAAAATATTTGAAAATTAAATTATGGAATAATAAACATGGGTATTAATTATAAAATGGACTAAGTTTGCAAAAATGAAGAGGGATAGAGTGATAAAGATTATTATTAACAATGATGAGGATTGGGGAGTAAGGCATGTGGGATATTTGGTTGTCTAACTGTGAAAGATTTGGGGCAAGATTCTCCAGGCATGACTTTATGGATAAATTATTAATCAAAACAAATGTTAACAGCTTGGCCTTCCTTTCTGTCTGCTACGCCCCCGGTCTTATCATCATATATCATCTCTAAACATATGGAATATTTACCAACCTATCCAAGGATCCCCGGTTATTCTATTGATGTAATAAATTCAGAAATCACTTGGTCCAAATTATTATTATTATTATTATTATTATTTTATAAAAAAAGAATACCGGACATCATTGTTGCATTTGAATGGACAAAATAAATATTTTCATACGGTGAGATAAAGCCGTGAATCACATTTGAACACCTACTTTTTGGTAATTATAAAAGTTGTAAAACGTGAGATAGGGACAATTTCAACAAGAAGACAAATTGAAGATTATAGCCACAATCTCGCAACAAATCATGATCAAATCTTGGGACACCAATAATAACATTTCAATTCATATGAATAGTCAATCTTCAAATGATTAATACCTCAGTTTCACAACGTTAATTGAAATTACTACTTCTTAACCTCGCCACTTGGTTTCTTTTCTTTTTTTACTTCCTCTTCTTTTGGTGTTTGCATAGGTAATCAACCTAACCAGTTTGGAATTGCTTGCTTCTTCCTAAAAGTAAAACAAGTGAAAGCAGTTGCTTTATTTAACAAGTTTTACTCTTTCCTGTCGGCCATTGAAATTAGGAACCTACTGTCATGGGGATAAGGTTTGTAAAGGTGATATACATGCCCAAGCCAGCCAGCTAGCTACTTCAATTCAATCTTTGGATATATATATATATAGGTAGGTAGGTTCATAGATATATCATCTGCTAAATATTATCTTATATTTTATTTATTTGAAGTTGTAGTATTAATTAATTGCACTAACTAAGAAAATGCTTTGTTAGGGTTAGAAGAATCATCAAGAATGGGTTGTTGGATGGTTCACAAACTTTTATATCTACCCAGTTTTCTGTGGGGGCCTCAACTACTCGCCCATGTCTATTCCCATTGTTGATTAATTAAACTTGATAGACATTTACATGCATACATATAAAAATGCTCAAATTCATTTCAATCCCCATGGTCTCAGTTTCACACAATTTATTGAAAGAAAGAAAAGAATAATAATAATAATAATAATAATAATAATAAAGGCAGTAAAATGTAAGAGAGAGGGTAAGATGATGCATGGGATTCATGTGTCTAATCAAGACAAGACCAAGACATGAAAGAAGTTTGAGAAAAAAAATAGTAAGAGATTAGTTGTTTATGTTATGTCCCCAATGGTAGGCGCAGAGGAATATTAAATTTTGGAGACCTGTCTTTTGTGTAAATAAATTCCAGAGGAAAAAAGGGTGGGGGCTATTCCCTATTTCTGGATATTTGCTTAGCTGTGTGTATCGACTGGACTCGACGTGGAAACTATATTTGTTTTGGATGATCGACATACCTATATATCTTTATATGTAATCCAATTTATTATAATTCACACACTTTTAATTATATGGATATGCATGTATGCTTATATGCCCACTATGTATAATTTTTTCCCACCTGGGGATTACCAACGCATTTTCAAGTTATAAGATAATTAAGGTTTAGGGAGAGTTGATTCCACCAACACTGTCGTTTTAAGTTTTATTTATAAACCTTAATCTTAATGTTCTTTTTATCATGAAAAATTTAAGTGAAAGAAAGCTACGTGTTAGAAGGTCGAGATATATCAGTTGATAGAAAAGAAAATTTGTATTAAGAGTTGTATTACAATTTATCTCTTCTATTGAGAAAATAGATAAATTACTTCTTATACGTTAGATCAAAAAGTAAACTTGTCCTTTTTGTTAAAAATTTCATCCACATGTACTGTTAAAAACTAGCATATCTGACAGAATAACCAGATAGTGACATGTGGCATGCCATGTTTACCTCATATATTGATTTAAAGGGACTATTTTTTAACAGTAGAAATGGATAAAATTTTTAACATAAAGGTCGATTTGCTCTTTGATCTAACGTATAGAGAATAATTTATCTATTTTTTGAGTAGAGGAATGAATGCAATCCTATTCTTAAACAAAAGCCTTCTATGGAACTTTTACCAGAATTAAAAGTGGTATTTACATATTACTCCAGTAATACTTATCAAAATGCTAATGAATAGTGAACTAAACCATATTCAAATCTTAATTTTATACTGCAAAAATGGCAACAGTTGGGTTTTGATGACAAAAAGGAAGCGTAATAATATACAGCAAAAGACAAGAAGCATGACGAGGAACAGTCTTTTCTTTGACTCAGCTATTTATCAAACATCCTCATCATTCATTTTTCTTTTTTTATTAATACTTTAAAGAATATTTTTGAGATTAACCCCTTTCTGTATAGACGAAATCTTGATTCTTCCATATAAAAACATGCAAATCTTCCACCTTTTTATCATTAGATCATGTACAATGCATAAAGCGAAACACTGAAATATTTGAAGTGCAGCATTTTTTATCTATGATTTATTAGGACTTTTAAATGGATATTAAAATATTTAAGAAAAATCCCATTTCTTTTGGGAATTTCTCTCATCCATTTTAAACTGAAATTCGAAGCAGATTTATTCTAATGGAATTATCTTTAACCCTTTCCAACGGTTTTCTTTCCCTTGTAGTTTTGATGGTTTGATGTTGAAAAAATGGCAGTAGCAGCTTATACGATATAGGTAATGTTGAATTCAATAATAGTTTCAGCCATCTCACACTTCATATCAACCTGCAAATATCGTTTACTTTTATTAATAAATCTCATGGCTGCAAATAAAAAGATTAAATATATAGTTGCCACGACTAGTTTCGTTATATGTTATTTTATGCAGTCAAATTTTCAAATATTTGTTTAAATAATATGTTTTTAATTATTGTAATTAGCATTACACAATATGAATGGTTGCTCAACGTAAAATATAATTTTATTTCAATTAGTTAATCCAAAGCAACATTATCTTAAATAATAACTAATAAACATAATAAATATACATCAATCATTTTGATAATTCAAACAGAGAACTAGTAAATAAATTCCTAAACATTATTAAAACATTTGTACAAGTTATAAAAATCCATATATTTTAAATTAAATTTTACTATTCAATTTTTTCTTTTTTAATAGTTAAAAAATTATTTAGAATTAAAGTAATACGATTTTTTTATTTTTTGCTTAATGGAAATTTAATAATTTAAATATAAATATAATTTTATTACAACATAAACCTTACTATCCCTTAGGGTTGTCGTCGCTCCTTGTATTCCACATGATATTGTATTTTTCTATTAAAAGATTATTATTTAACTATCCCTTGTTTAAATAAAACTTTTGTACTAGTTTTCATATAAATAAAAACTATGGGATGACTTAATCACACAATGATAAAGTGTTGCTATTCTTCTAGAAAATAATGGTAATTTGTTTACAAGAATAAATTCTATTTTCTGAAAAACTCATGGTTTTCTAGTTTCTATAGAGAAATTAACTTTCCTACTAAAAGTTAATAAAAGATTTCATGTTGTGCTTTCGGTTCGTTTTGTTTAAGCTCACACTTAAAGCAATTCGGAATTCGAGGATAACAAAGAAGATTGTTTGGTAAAAATTCTGGAAACAACTTAGATCGTCTAGCCCAAAGCACAAGTAATAATTCGATCTAGGGTTTATTACTATAAATATCACATGGCTCGACTTTAAGAAAAAAATTTTAAATCCGCAATGCCTAAAAATAGGGGTGCTCAAAAGGTTAACCGTTCGATTAACCGAACCGAACTAGTATTAACTGAATTAACTGAACTTTTTAATCCTTTAATAGTTAACCGAATTAAATTTTTTTTCAACAGAATTAACTGAACCGAATTAATCAATATTTATATATTTTTTTGTTAAAACAAGTATAAAACATATCAAAAAAATTGATAATATTCATTTGATCGAATTAATCGATAACCAAACTTCCAAAAAAATCATTAATCGACCTCCGACTGAATTAGATCGCTTAACCGATTGATTAGCTTAATTAGATCGATTCAGTTAGTTAATTTGGTTTTAACGAAATATAAACACCCCTACCTAAAAACAATGTTTTCTAAATAGAAAAAGCTACAAGAGTGATCGGCTGTTTAACGTCACAGCAATAATGTGCAAGCGTACACTATCGATGCAAGTATAGTAGACAGATGTGAGTCTGTCGGATATCGATCCCACAGGGATGGTTGTCTTTTGTCTATTAATGTCAGTGCAATAATTAGATAGAAACTAGATAAATTATGAGGATAGTTGTCGGAGCAACAACTTGAAAACAATAAAATAAAATATGATAATGATAAACTGCGATCCTCAAAATGAATCTTCAATAGAATACTAAGTGCTCACAATGTATAAAAGGATAGGTGATTGCCGAGAAAATAAATTTCAATGTATATCTTTTCAAGCGTCACTCCTTTATTTAATCTGAGACTTAAACATGCGCATTAACCCCACCTTCCAATGATGGCAATATGGCACTATTAAGAACAAGTGGACTAAATTCTTCTAATCCTCACTCAACTTCCGTTGTAATTCTTGTTGGCTCGAACTATCACTGAACTTTTCAATCTCAGTGACTGCAATAACACTTCCATGTTAAGAAACATTCAAACCCTAAAATTAAATAATAAAAGCAAGCTTGAATAAGATAACATTTAACCAAGAATTCATGTGTACTTCTATACAAATAGAAGACAGAGAGTAATCACCAGCATTTAGAAAGAAATAAAAAAGAATCGAGTGGAGAATACCATTCCTAGACAACTCGACTGAATCTATTTATTCCCTATTGTCTCGCACTTAGGTCTCCTTGTCAAAAGCTTATCTGCATCAATTTTCACGTTGGCTCACCTATGAGAGGCTTAAGCTGCCATAGCTGCAAGCTTCAAGGTAGGATGAAGAAGATGATGGTCAAGAAAAGGCTACAGAAATTTTACTAAGGTAAAAGATCATTCTAGCAACTTGAACCCTCTAAATTCTCAATGAATGAATCACATTCAATGAAAGAATATTGCATCGACAATACATAAGCATGAATGAATAACGTTGCAACTTCATCAATGCTAGAATCATTCTTCAAACCCTAAGTTATATCTACCAATACAACATATATTGTACAATACTAAGTATTTATATATTTTATATAATTTTTTCGAAATAAAGGATATCGTGGCATTATTATACCCTTGTTCCTGAGAAGTAACGATGGAGTACAAAAAACCCCTAGGGAGTACGTAATTGCACCGACACACACTCATGCAGCGACAGCCTTTGGCCAGATTGATTTTTCTAACGCTTGTATTGGAGTGTTCCCTCTTTAACGTTCCATACTATACCCACTTTGAAGTGTCTCTAATTTATAACTCTATATATAAGTAGCTGTAAAATGTAGATTTATTCAAGATTTAAGGAATGATAGCCGTCATCCATTACTAACGCAACCTAATCCATTCATCAAATAATTGAAGCTACAACCTTCTGTCAAATTTATCCAACTCATTCATTGATAATTCACATGATTCAAGAATTAAGCATCGAATGTAAAAAAAAATTTCAAACAATTTTCATTACTATAAATAAACATTGCATGCTTCATTACCGAAAAAAATTTGAAATGTGGGTGCATTTCCAAGCCCCATGTGCATTCCCCCATGTTTAAAGTTTGCATTGTCCCCATTGCACTAACATGAAAATGTAATGACAATAAAAATGGAATGACAATGTGTACTTATCAAAATAAAACTTACAGCTACATGCAATGCATGAATACTATAGCTAAAGCTTAAAATAAACTAACTTAAATTATCCTCAGCCATCGATGTGGCTGCATGATGTTTCTTCCTTCTCCTTTTCTTCTCCTCATTCATTCGTTTTTTTATCCTTAGAGCACTTTCTCCTCTTTTCTTTAAGCTTCGCACGATCCTCGGGTTGCTCTTCAGTTTTCGGCTCTGCTCCGACATCATTGGCTGTTTCTTGTGAAGGAGAGGCCACCTAGAGTGGTCCAATGTAGACCACTATTACAAATGAATTGCACGCTCCATTTTGCTCCAAATTATCAATATTTTCACCCACAAACTCAGGTGTCGTGACAATGTTCACAACAGAATATTACTCTTTTTTTTTTCTTTTTCATCTTCAGCAACTTCTTTTTCTTCAGCAACAACTTCCTCTTCTGCAGCAGCAACTTCCTTCTTAACAATAGTATCCTATTGATTAGCAAAAATACTATCCTCGAACAAGCTATCAATCTTTTACAGACATTCTTCATTGTCCATGGATTGCTCTTTTTTGTCATTATTAGAGACTTGCACAATGGGAGGGGATGCCACCGATCTGTCTCGATCTTCTATGTCGTCATTCGCGAATGAGAGTTCACAATTTCGAATGATTGGTGGAAACACTGGGAATTTCGATATTGGGGATGGGATCAATTGGCTTAATGTGGCTATAATAAAATTGTTCCAGGCTTCGGTATAAGCATAAAACAAATTCTGAGATTTCTCCATATCTTCTATTATAGCGACAAGCTTGATCTGCCTATTGTTAATGGAATTGATCATTTTTTTGACATCTTTCATTTTGCGCCATAATGATGTCCCTGCATTTAGGTTTGTTGTCGGCTTTTGTTTTACCCTTCTTTATTTTGCTTATTTCTGCCTCCTTAAGTATCAGCGTATCTTGGCCACGAGTCATTCTTTTTATAGGGGCTTCATTAATCAGACCCTTATTTTCTAAGACTTCCTCACCATTATGAGGCACGATTCCTCCTTGCTAGTACAATAACATCACCAATGATAGGAAAACCAAGATTATAGTTTTCCTTGCAGTGCATTCAGTAATTTTCTGGTGGGGTATTGCACCGACATCAATTTTTTTACCCTTGATGATGGAATGTATCAGACACATTCTATCAAAAGTGATTGTAGTGTTGTGCATAGAGGGATTTAGCCTGCAGTTGACAAAATGAAACCAAATTTTGCTTTGTAGCATCAGGAAGCGGCGGTGTATCGTATAATTCTTTTAATGGGAACCCGTCCATAATGCTCCTTCTATACACAAGTCTTTCACCAACATGTCTCATTTTTCATCTGTGATATCTTCAATGAACTCAAAGTGTTCGTCTACATCCACTTTAGTGTTGTACAGCTCGTTGATTTTTTTAGCGTCCCATGGTATTAAGCTTTCTCGAACAAAAATGAACTATAACTCATGATCATAAAGGTTAGCATAAAAGTCACGTACCAGTGAAGGAGAATAGCTTCCAAGATGGGTGCAAAAAGTTTCCCACTTCAACTTCGAGATGGTTTTGTAGACTTGCTTACCCAAGTCTTATTGTTGCGAAAGGGAAATGCCCTGTTCGGGGTAGAAGTTTCGCTTCAACATGTAGTCTTGAAATTGTTCCTTTGCCGCTTTATTCCAAAAGGTTACTGGCTCATTTTTCTGCACTGGCCTCGGTGATTCCAATTCACAAATTGCGATGGCAGATGACACATGTTATTCAGCAGATTTGGTGGTTGTTTTGACCGAGCCTTTCATTTTTTCCATCTTTTGTTGAGGAAAAACGGTTTAAAGTTGAAAAAATATGATCTTAAGAAGAAAAAAGAAA
Source organism: Gossypium raimondii (assembly GCF_025698545.1). Lineage (NCBI taxonomy): Eukaryota > Viridiplantae > Streptophyta > Magnoliopsida > Malvales > Malvaceae > Gossypium > Gossypium raimondii. Next base: position 37,890,460 of record NC_068568.1, on the reverse strand, counting down.
TAAAAATGGTTGCTTGAATGCGTTATAGTCGGTACAGTGGGGAGGATTTATAGTGAGTGAAAGAGGAAAATAGAGAGACGTGTTGTTTTGTAGAGAGATATAAAACTGATGGGGATAGTTGTGTCCAATAGAAATTGTGCCCGCTGAGTAATTTTTGATCCAACGATGGAATCTGAATTTCCCTGAATTGTGATGAGTTATAAATGGTAGTACAGAATTACGGAATGCGTTAACAACAAAATTTCAATGCGTCAACAATAGTAACTAATTATTCTGCAAAAAGGAAGGAAAATAAACTTTAACAAAACATAACTAAAATAAACTAAAATCATGGAGTAATAATTAAAAATTAAAACTTTTCGACCAATTTAATGGTCTCTGTTTGCTTTTGATCACTATTGCCAAAATAGTGTTTCAACTTCTGTCCATTTACTTTGAACTGGTGTCCATCACGTAAATCTCGAATTGTGACTTCTCCATGAGGAAATACGTCGAAAACTTCAAAAGGTCCAGACCAACGTGAATGCAATTTACATGGGTACAATTTAAGTCGAGAATTGAATAATAAAACCTGTTAACTTGCGATAAATTGTAGCTGTAAAATAATCTTGTAATGCCATCGTTTGATCTTTTCCTTATAAATCACAGCGATTTCATAGGCATTTCTCCTAATCTCCTCTAATTTAGTGATATCCATCAACCTTTTCTTTCCAGTCGCTTCATAGTTTGTGTTCACTTGCTTAATTGCCCACATTACTTTGTGTTCCAGTTCAACTGGCAAGTGACATGTTTTCTCGAAAACCAATTGGTACGGCGACATCCCTAATAGAGTTTTTTATGCTGTCCGCAATGCCTATAAAGCGTCATCCAATCAGAAAGACAAATCTTTCCTCGAAGTGTTTACAACCTTCTCAAGAATGTTCTTAATTTGTCGATTCGATACTTCAGCTTGTCCATTTTTTTTGCGGATGATAAGTAGTACCCATTCTATGATTAACTCCATATCTTTTCAGTGCGGTTATCACTTGGTTGCAATGAAAGTGTGTACCCTGATCACTAATCAATGCCTTTGGTGTGTCGAAGCGGGTGAGTATATGCTTGTGAAAAAAATTTAGCACTGTCTTTGCATTATCCTTTGGGACTGCAATAGCTTCAACCTACTTCAAGACGTTTTTAATAGCTACTAATGCATAAAGATTTCCAAATAAACTCGAAAATGGTCCCATAAAATCCATACCCCAAACATCGAATAATTCAAACTCCATAATTGGTTGCTGGAACATTTCATTTCGTCGGGATATAGAACCGGTGCGCTGACACCTATCGCATTGATTCACAAAATTGTGGGTGTCTTTGAATAATGACAACCAGTAGAATCCTAATTGGAGAACTTTAGCAGCAGTTCTCATACCACCGAAATGACCTCCAAAAGGAGCATCATGACAATGCTTTAGGATTGAAAGCATTTCTTTTTCCAAAATACAACGTCGAATGATGTTGTCATTGCATACCTTGAATAAATACGACTCGCTCTAATGATACTTCACTACGTCACGAAAATTTTTTTTATGGCCTGTGATACCCAATGGGAGTTTTCCACACTAGATAAATAACAAAATCCGCATACTAAGGAGTTACATTTACAACAAATAACTTCTCATCTGGGAATGCGTCGATAATTTGAAGTATGTTTCCGTCTTCGCTACCTACTTTCAATCGAGACAGATGGTCTGCAACTTAATTCTCTGAACCCTTACGGTCTTTTATCTAAATGTCAAATTCTTGCAACAATAATATCCAATGTATCAGTCTTAGTTTGACATCCTTTTTTGTAAAGAGATATCTCAATGCCGAGTGATCAGTGAATACAGTAACCTTTGCACTGAAAAGATAGGAACGAAACTTGTCGAAAGCAAAGACTACAGCCAACAATTCTTTTTCTGTAGTGGTATAATTGAATTGGGCCTCTGTAAGAGTTTTGCTAGCATAATAGATAGCGTGAAATGTTTTTCCCTTTCGTTGCGCTAGAACCATACCCACAGCAAAGTCGCTTGCATCAGACATAACTTCAAAAGGTTGAGACCAATCTGGTGCAACGACAATGGGTGCATTCATTGGCTATTTTTTTAACTGAATAAAGGCATACAGACATGCATAGTCAAAGAAGAGTTTTCGATTTTGTTCTAGCAATAAGTATAAGGGCTTTCCAATTTTTGTAAAATCTCTAATAAACATTCGGTAAAACCTAGCATGTCCAAGAAAACTGCGAATACCTTTCATGTTTGTTGGTAGAGGTAATTTCTCAATGATTTCCACCTTAGCTTTGTCTACTTGAATGCCTTGACTAGAGATGCGATGTCCTAACACAATGGCTTCAGTTGCCATGAAATGACATTTTTCCCAATTCAGGACAAGATGCTTCAATACTTTATCCAAATTGTTAGCGCAATGATCAAAATCATTCTCATAGACTGAGAAATTATCCATAAAAACCTCAAAAGAGTCTTCAATCATATCTAAGAATATTGCCATTATGCACATTTGAAATGTGGCTGGTACGTTGCAAAGACTGAAAGGCATACGATGAAAAGTGAAAGTACCAAAAGGGTAAGTGAATGTTGTTTTCTCTTGTTCCTCCGGTGCAATAGCAATTTGATTGTACCCAGAATAGCTGTCTAAAAAGCAATAATAGGCCTTTCTAGCAAGTCGATCCAGTCTTTGGTCAATGAAAGGAAGTGGGAAGTGATCCTTCTTTGTGGCTGCATTTAATTTGCGATAATCCATACAAACTCGCCATCCCGTGGGAATGCATGTAGGAATTAATTCGTCCTTATCGTTGTGAACTACAGTGATGCCACTCTTTTTAGGTACGCATTGTACTGAACTTACCCAATTGCTATCAGAAATTGGGTAAATAATTCCAACATCAAGCCATTTTATGATTTCCTTCTTGACAACTTCTTTCATCATCTCGTTTAATCTTCTTTACTATTCAAACAATTGTTTGCCTTCATCTTCCAACTTGATCTTGTGCATGCAAAAAGAAGGATTAATACCTTAAATATCGGCAATACTCCAAGCAATAGCTTGTTTATGTTACTTGAGAATATAAACCAATTTCTCTTTTTGAGTTACATCTAGTATTGCGGAGACAATAACTGGGAGAGTATTGTGATCACCCAGAAAGACAGATTTAATTTGAGGAGATAGTGGTTTCAATTCCAGAGTAGGAGCTTCTTCAATAGATGGTTTAAAAATTGGGGTTGTTCTGTTGGCTAGGTCTAAGGATTCAATCTGCCATCTATGCTTGAGGTCAAGATTATTAGTTTCAGCCATGCTGTCACAATCGTCTAAGGACTTAGCATCAGATGTCACTGCAAACTCTTCAGAAAGTATTATGCTTTGGTCATTGAATTATTCCTCAATTAAATCATTTAGCATATCGATAGTATGACATTTTTCTTTGTTATTGCATTGAATAGATTCAAAAACACTAAAGGTAACTTTCTCATTATTAAGTCGCATGGTTAGTTCACCTTTGTAAACATCAATAAGAGTTCGACTGGTGGCTAAATATGGTCGTCCCAAGATTATGGGAACCTCTTTGTCTGCCTCGTAGTCAAGTATGATAAAATCAGCCGAAAGAATGAATTTATCCACAAGAAATAAGACATCTTTGATTTACCCTTCAGGTTGAGCCAATAATCGATTGGCTAGTTGTAATGTCACTGTAGTAGATTTCATGTGACCAATTCCTAACTTTCTAAAAGTAGATAATGGCATTAGGTTAATGCTAGCTCCCAAATCGTATAAAGCCTTGCCTAAATAATGATTTCCAATTGAACATGGGATGGTAAAGCTCCTAGGATATTTCAATTTAAGGGGCAACTTGTTTTTCAAAACAACACTACAGCTTTTTGTGAGTGCAATAGTTTCAAAATCAGTGAGCTTCTTCTTCTTGGAAAAAAAGGTCTTTCATAAATTTCCCATAACTCGAAATTTGTACTAGAGCGTCTACTAAAGGAATGATGATCTGTAGTTGCTTCAGTGTGTCCAAGAACTGCGATACTTCTTGTCATGCTCATTCTTCCTGATTCTTTGTGGGAAAGGTAAAGGTAGAGATATATCTACTTGAGTCGACACTTTTGATTGCGTCAAAAATTTTGAAGGTCAGATTTAGGCATATAAGTGACAATTTGTGGAACTTCTTTGTCTGATGCATCGACAATCTCTTCAGATTCAACCTTCTCACCAGTTATCACTTCATCCGATTCTCATAGTACTTATAATGATTATCAATACCCGGTTACATCCAATTCAATAAATCCACGCATTAGCTTGGATTGCTGGCCTAACAACTCCCGGTTGTAAATCATCCAAGACAGGTACTACAAAATCTCGTATAGTCCTATTTTTTATATGAGCATCTTGTGGCAACAATGGGTTATTAACATTTTATTGTTGCGTCGGGGGTATGGCTGCATTGTCCCCTGGTAGAGCCATATTTCTTTGTTCTTGAAGTCTACTCTGACCAGTCTTTTCAATTGTTGGATCAAAATCAACAAGAAAATCTGACTTGCTTTGGGTCATAAAACACCTAACATGAAGTTGAAGAAATAGCAACAAAGAAAAACCAGTTAGTGAATACTAAATATTATATAAGGAAAATAAAGTGCAAAAACACACACACACAAAATAAACATCAAACAAATGCCGTCCCCAGCAACGATGCCAAAAACTTGATCGGCTATTTAACGTCACAACAATAATGTGCAAGCGTACACTATCGATGCAAGTATAGTGGACAGATGTGAGTCTGTCGGGTATCGATCCCACAGGGATGGTTGTCTTTTGTCTATTAATGTCAGTGTAATAACTAGATAGAAACAAGATAAATTGTGAGGATAGTTGTCGGAGAAACAACTTGAAAAAAATAAAATAAAATATGATAATGGTAAACTGGGATCCCCAACATGAATCTTCAGTAGAATACTAAGGTCACGTTTGGTTCGCTTATTGGATTAGAGGCATAATGGAATAGAGGTGTAATGGAATAGATGTGTAATAGCAAATCAACTGTTTGGTTGAATGTAATGGAATAGAGGCGTAATAGTAATCTTGTGTTTGGTTGAATGGAATAGAGGTGTAATAGCATAATGGAAAAAACTAAAATGACTAGAATACCCTTACACTATGTTTGGTTGGGTGTATTGGCTATGCCAATACACCCCTAATCGGTGGCCCCACCCAATCCCCCCTCATTCCTATGTTTGGTTCATGGTATTGCTAATACCATTGTAATCGGTTACTGATTTAATCGGTGGATTTCACCGATTTGTAATCCTTCCATTTTGCCCAGATTAGGCGCCGCATAGGTTTACCATCCCTGTTATACCCTCCCATCTGCTTCCCCTTTGTTTCTCTTCTGTTCCTTCTAGCCTCTGCCGATTTCCTTGTTGGTAAGTTAATCCCCTCCAGATTTCCTTGTTGCTGTAGCCTGAGCTGCAGCTTCTTCAAGCTTTCGAACTGTACTTTCTGATTTCCTTGTTGGTAAGTTAATAGGTTCTTCAAGTTTTCTTCTTTTATGACATTATTGGCATAACTGAGTAGTTTTTCCTTGTTGGTAAGTTAATCCCCTTCAGATTTGTTTCACTCTGCTGATTCTGCATGTAATCGGTTTCCCCTTTTCTGATTACAGCTTCTTCTTCATCGCACTGTGCTCGGATTTGGTCATTTACAGGTTAGTTTTCCATAGTTATTTTGTTTTTGGGTGAGGAATTGTTTCTTTTAATCAAGTTGAGAAAATTGATAGTCTCCTTCCTGCATCTACATATCTCTTTGATCGTTTAGTTCTTATCTGGTTGATAATTGTGTCCCGTATTTTATTTTATTACATTACTTGTAAGCCCATTCTTATCTCCCTTATGAAATCACATTCTCAAGGTGTCATCCTAAAATGCACTGCACATAGCTTCCTTGAGCGAATTCCTTGTGTAATAACTTGATTTCCATTAGAACTTCAGAAATTGGAATTTAGATTCATATTGAATGAAAATGGGATCCGTTACATGATTTCAGAATCTTGGTCTTATTAGGAACCTGAAAACTTTAATTAATTGTTGAAAATGTAGCTTGCGCTAATTGTTGAATCCGGTCAGTAAGGAGTGAGCTTGAAGTTCTTTGAGAAGAGTTAGACTACGGGTTAGCTTTTGTTGGGATTGTTTGATATTCTAATCCGTATTTGATAGGTTGATCATTGATGTCATAAGCCTATAAATTTGTTCATATTCTGAAGTTGATGAAATTTTTTATCCACCAAGTAATTAGAGTTCTTTCTGATATCTATGGCAATGTTTGTTTCCAAAGATGTGACCTAATTTATACTTGGATTTCCTTTACTTGACATTATTTTGATTGTTAGTTTTGTCTTCAAGTTCAAATTTTTGGCCGAATTTCTGGCATTTAGAGGTTGGATTGTCTTAGTGATGTTATTTTTCATTGAATGTGTTGCATCCTATTCGTAGTTGCTAGTTTAGAACAAGATAGATCGATCTGAACATTTAAGCTGAAGTTTTATATGGTATTAGATTCTTATTTGTACTTTTACCTCTCCAATTTCCTTATTAGTGCAGAGATTACTGCTTTCAGTGACTGTAATGAAGAATTTGTGAAGTTAAACACGGAAATATTATTGTTCCTATTAACAATATGGTAAGTTCCTTGTCACTGAAAAGCGTTGCATCAATGAGTTATTAGTGATCCACAATCAATTGAAGATTTGTTTACTTTATCAACTTGAAAGTTGCATGATCTCTAGTAAACACTGCATTCTAGTAAGGGCTACGTTGGTGCTCAGCATTTTAGTTTTCTCTTAAAGTCTTTGTAATTGTGTTTATAATAGCTTAGATTATAGTTATTTTGTAGCAGCATCCGCATTTGTAATTTTCTAATGATGTTTGTGCATTATAGTTTAGCATGTGTTATTGCATCTGAGTTATATAAAACTTAACCTCAGGTTATTCTTTATGCAGTTCTCTCTCCTTTTCTGGGTTCAAATAGATAGAAATTCGGGTGGCTTTGGTGATTTGAAGTGTCCAATTATATCTGATGTCACTCATCTCTCTCTCACACGCCATGCAAGACACACTCCCTTTCCTCCCCAAAAACAACCCTTTTCCTCCCTTACTTTCCCCCCACCACCATGATTTCCCCCTACTTTCTCACTTTATCACTTTCTCACTTATATCTGAAAATTTATTTCTTTTTCACTTTTTCTTTTTGGCGCAGAAAATCAAAACGTTCATATTCTAGAGAATTTCTCTTTTCCTTTGCTAAACTTGATACATGTAAAAAGTTACCTACTGGATTTGATAGTTCAACACTAAGGTAATATATCATTTTTTATCTTTTCCATTTTGTTGCATCAATGTTCTTAAGATAATTTTTATGTTTTTGTGTTTTTTAACAGAGAACTTAATGATCAATCAACTAGTGTGTTGCACTCGTATCATGATTCAGGTTAGAAGTTTCTCCTTGTTTTCCCCCACTCGTACTTCAATTTAAAGATGATTAGAAATTCCTAGTCCTATGGTAAAAATGGTATTGATTGATTGTTTTCCCCCACTCGTACTTCAATTTAAAGATGGTTCCTAGCCTTCTTTACCATTATTATAATTTTAGTCTTTATATTAGCATCATTTTTGACACTTGGAAATCGCTGCATGCCTTGCTTTGTTATATTAGGTGCAATGCCGAGGGATGTTTTCAACACACTACCACCGTTTAGCTATGGACTATAGGAACAATTCCAAGGTGTGTCTGCTTTCTGTTGGATAATATATTTTTTAAACTGAAGTTGATAGCATTTATAATTGGCAAATTATATTAGGTGCGAGAGAGTGAATGAGATATTTTGAGTTGTACAAAGATCGGTTTGAAGTCTTATCGCCAATTTGTTTAGTGAAAATTTGTAAAATGCAGGGGCTCATTGCTATTTTAGTGTTGATTTTTCCTTGAATTTAGTTCATATTCTCGATTATTGAAATGTGCATTAATCAATACCTTACATTATTAAGAACCTTTAGGACAAAAAGATGTAGATGTATTTTGTTGTATTTATCTACATCTTTGTTTATAGAGAATCGATTGAATTGCAAAATTTTAGCATCTGCTATGATGAATGTCACCGACTAGTAATCATTTCGGGCTTCCGACTCGATACTACTTAACAACCGCCATAAGTCTAGAGAATTTGAGGTCAGATCACGGAAACATCGAGCAAGGGATCTCAAGACAAGTTGCCAATGCAAAGTAGTCTTGTAGTTTTTATTCGGGAACTAATCAGCCTTACACGTTTAAAGACATGCGAGGAGGGCACTTGTATTAGGTCATTGACTCAACTTCAACAGAGGGCAAGGATGCTTCTACATCAACATTGATTGAATGAAATCCATGTAATATTTGTAATTTTCCCGGGTCATTCATTTTCGGATATAGTTAGTGATGTGAATATGATTGTGACTAATATGCTATCTAGCATTTTGTAAAGTTTATGGGCTAGAAAATTGGAAAACATATTAGTTGGTAGTGGAAGGTTGAAATGATCGTAGGCATTTTGTACAATGCAGTTTGAATTAAGTAATTAGCAGATATTTGTGAAAATTTGGGTGATCAAGTTCAAGATTGCTTAAAGGTCATAATGCTTGGCACTTGGTTAAATGTATAAATTATATATCATTATTAAATTATATTTAATATTAATTATTTTAAATTATATAAATTCATATAAGAAAATTTATTATCAATAATTTTATGAAATTATATATCATTATTAAATTATATTTAATATTAATTATTTTAAATTATATAAATTCATATAAGAAAATTTATTATCAAGAATTTTATGAAATTATATATTATTATTAAATTATATTTAATAATAATTATTTTAAATTATACAAATTCATATAAGAAAATTTATTAGGTATAATTATTTTAAATTTTATTAAATCATATATTTTAATTAAAATATATTTAATATTAATTATTTCAAATTATATTTTATAGTATCATATATTATGATTTTAGTAAATTCATATAAGAATATTGATTATTAAAATTTTATTAAATTATATATTTTAATTATAATATATTTAATAATAATTATATTAAATTATCTATATTATGATTTGAGTAAATTCATATAAGAATATTAATTATTAAAATTTTATTAAATTATATATTTTAATTATAATATATTTAATAATAATTATGTTTAAATATGATTAAATTATTTATTATTGATAATAATAATCTTATTAAAATTTAAATAACAATAACAATAACAATAATCATTTACCAAAATAAATTTATGCTAAGGGTATTCTAGTCATTTTAGTTTTTCCATTATGCTATTACACCTCTATTCCATTCAACCAAACACAAGATTACTATTACGCCTCTATTCCATTACATTCAACCAAACAGTTGATTTGCTATTACACCTCTATTCCATTACACCTCTAATCCAATACACCTCTAATCCAATACAGCGAACCAAACGTGCCCTTAGCATAAATTTGTTTTGGTAAATGATTATTGTTATTGTTATTTAAATTTTAATAAGATTATTATTATCAATAATAAATAATTTAATCATATTTAAACATAATTATTATTAAATATATTATAATTAAAATATATAATTTAATAAAATTCTTAATAATCAATATTCTTATATGAATTTACTCAAATCATAATATATGATACTATAAAATTTAAATTAACATAATTATTATTAAATATATTATAATTAAAATATATAATTTAATAAAATTCTTAATAATTAATATTCTTATATGAATGAATTTACTCAAATCATAATATATGATACTATAAAAGATAATTTGAAATGATTAATATTCAATATATTTTAATTAAAATATATGATTTAATAAAATTTAAAATAATTATAACTAATAAATTATCTTATATGAATTTGTATAATTTAAAATAATAATTATTACATATAATTTAATAATAATATATAATTTCATAAAATTATTGATAATAATTTTCTTATATGAATTTATACAATTTAAAATAATTAATATTAAATATAATTTAATAATGATATATAATTTTATAAAATTCTTAATAATAAAATGTTCTTATATGAATTTACTAAAATCAAAATATAACTTGAGAATTATATTCTGCATAAACATAATTAACTTATATTAAGAAAATGTTAGATGAAAATGAAATTCTACATCATAATCCATATGTTATATAGTTTTACAACATAAGTTTGAACATTGATTTTTAATGGTGAGAAAGAAATCTTCTGACCCATGCTAATCGCGCAACAGAAGGTAAACTAAAGAAAACGATCATTTGAGTTGGATGATCTGGAATTTTACTCAAAGTTTCATACCGCTGATCGTCGGATAAACCTTCAATTTCCCATAAGGTTGAATATAAATTTGAAGCTTTCTCTTCCATCTTTTGATATTCTTCTGACTTCTGCTGAACTACCACCTCGGAGGCAATACTCCTACTGATTTGATCGCCAACGGCCTTGATGTTTTCGGCCAACAAAGTGGCAGCCTCATCAAATGAAGAAGACACATTATCACGAGCATCAGATTTCTTCTTTCTCTTGTTTGAAGATGAGGAACCCCCTTGGTCTCTATCTCCTCGCGGCTCCGTACTAGAAACATCCATGTCGTCTAAAGAGACGTCGACCATGATCATAGAATGTGTTTCTCTCTTCATTCATATCTGCAGTAGGTACATCCTCAGCATGTATTTCTTCAGGAACATCAACAGCTGTTTGAGCGTCTTTCCCAGTCGCTCGATCTCTTGCGTATATGGCAGTAAGCTGGTTGTAGTAAGGGAAAGAACGATGTCTGAACTGAGCGGCTTCTTTGTGACTCTAAAAAAAATGAGGAAATCATATTATTTATAAGTTTTGTAAAAAAACAAATAAATACTTGAAATACATTTTACCTTTACATAAGATTCCCAAACTGCATCTTCAGCAACAACGAGCTACCTATGCTCGTCCCAACCAAAACCTCTATTGTTTTGGCCATTAAGCATGTCATAGACGACTGACCATTCCTTTTTTAAGCACCTAATCCGATATTCAATATTTGGTTTCGCCTTCAACATTGCATTTGGTAAAGCCTTTTGTAGCATTTTTTCCAACTCGTTAAAATAACCGGCTTTGAACCCAATATCAGCATTCAATGTTCCTACATTGTGCAAGTCCACCATGCAAGAAACCAAGGCTGCATCTTCTTTTAGAACCATTTTCTTTTGCTTCTTCGAGAAACTTGAGAAGAAGCATGTGATTGTGGAACACCTGACATAATTATCTTAAGAAAAAAAAACAAATTAACATTATTTACTATTTTTAATATCATGAATCAAAAGGTGAACAGTTTATAATATTATATCGTTAGTTCAATATCATGAATCAAAAGCTCAATACTAAATTTAAAATTATAACACATGCTGAATGAAAAGATAATTAAATTATAATTCAACAAAGTTTAGTAAATTACAGAATTTTAATCAAACACCACCAAAGTTTCATAAACTAGATACATAAAATTACATCAACAAATTAATTCAAACTCAATTTGTCCCTAAACCTAACAAATTTCTAGATGCTTGCCAATCATCGAACATTTGGTTGGCTAGTTCCATCCTCCAAGTAGCCCAAGCATCCGATGGATGAATATTTGTGATATTCGGTTCATCGTCATCCACCACATTACTAGGTAATCCTTCTCCCACCTCCGCTTCAATGGGATCAATACTCATATGGGTTCGAATAAAATTATGGAGCAAACAACATGCAATAATAATTCTATTGTGCACGCTTACAGGATAAAACGATGGACTCCTAAGTATTCCCCATCTAAGTTTTAATAAGCCAAAGCATCTTTCAATAATATTACGTGCTGAGGCATGTTTCATATTAAAAAACTCTTGCGGAGAACTTGGCTAATAACCCTGACGCCACTCGTTCAAATGATATCGCTGTCCTCTAAATGGTGCAAGAAATCCCTCACAATTTGTGTATCCAGCATCAACTAGATAATAACAACCTATAAAATAATTTTTTTTAAAAATGATTAATTCAGCACACAAAGTTTGATCTTAATGAATAATTCAAATTCCTATAACTATACACTTTACCATGAGGAACTTTTAGTCCATGTCTTCTACTAATGGCATCTCAAGCACCCGTCCATCGGCAATGAACCTTCCCAACCGGAAGAACATAAACAAATTGCATCTCGGTGTACAAACACCTAGCATATTTGTTGCTATGTCACCTTCGCTTCGATATCTAGGTTTATCAACTGTTGGCACCCTAATCTTGATGTGGGTTCCATCAAGAGCACCTAAGCAATTCTATATCACATGATATAAAACCTTGAGTTAGAATACTAATTTAAATCTAAGTCAACTAAATGTTGTACAAGCTATATATAAAACTCAGTCTAATACCTTAAACCATTTCCACCTTGTGTCAGAAGAATCGGCTGTAATTGGCTCCGGCTTTTTAAATAACACATCTTGTAAGCGTATGACAACATTTAAAACACTATGAAATGCTCTACTAACAGTTTCCCCGGACCTTCTAAAGTGATGCTTGATAACTCGATTTTTCAGGTGATGGGATATGATATGTAAAAACATTGCTACTTGCTCATCAACAAGCATGTTTCTTGATGACTTCAATCCCCCTATCGATTCTAACATTTCACATAGTTTAAAAAAGGCAATTCTATTCATCCTAACTTGTTCAATACAAGTCTCATCACTAGCATATACAAGTCTTTTCACATAATCCCGTTTTGCATAAAAATCTAAGGTATAAGACCTAGTCCTTGGTCTATAAGTCTGTAGGCTAAGGCTGGCACCCATTCTAAATAAGAACCAAATCGCAATTCTACAGATTTCCAACCATAGTGTCAATGCAATACCAATTCTTTTACGCCTCTCACGTTGTGCAATTAAAGGCAGACGGGTCATTACTGCAACATATTAAAATTAGAAGACACTATCAAAGAATTGAAGTTGCAATTACACATTATCAAATAAAAATTAATTGTTACAAATTTAGAACACACGAAGCAAAAAAGTATCTATTAAATGATATCGTTGCAACTTTAATTACATTTTAAATTTAAATTTCATTACGTATAAATATATTGATTATTTCATTAAAGCATGTTCAAAGTTTTAACATTGACTACTGACTAATAAAGCATGTTCAAAGTTTGAAAATTGATTAGTTTATTTATTTATGATTAGTTTAATTAAGGTTTATAATTATTACTAAATAATTAAAAGGTTTAATCTGCAATTTAATCTTGAACCATTATTAGTGCCACTTGCTATCAAAGAAAGTAGAACCAATTTTATTTATAAACATGCTTTCGCTTAATAGTACTTTTACGAAATTAGTTGATTGTATCAATCATACATATTTATTAATATTTTATATTTTTATTTAAAAATAATTTATAATTTTCTATGAGGGAAAAATATAAAAAGTTTGTATTTTCGATAAAAAGAAGTTAATAATATATTTATTTATAATTTATATTACTATTTTAAATGTGTTTTGATTATTAAATGAATCCCAATTCAATTAAAAAATTAAAATGTAATAATATTTTTATAAATCAACAATTATAAATACATTTTTTAGTAAAATTGTAATCAATAATCACCATAGATAGCAATGACTAATTCATAGAGTAATTTATCATTGACAACAACAATTAAAGCACATTAAACAACATTTAATAAGATATATAAGACACTTAATTTTCAATATATTATTATTAACATTTGAATCAAAATTTCATTTATTTTCTCATAAATTTATATAAAATTATAAATATATATTTTTACAATTTCTTTGAATTTTTAATTGAGTTAGGTAGACATTAATAAAATACAGAAAAAAAAGGTCGGAAAATTGTTCTCTCATCCTCTTTGTCTGCGTAGGTTATTTTTATTTTTAATTTTTCTCCCATCGCCTTTTTACAAGGAATCAATCATCAATAAGAGCACGATCTCACTTCCAGTTAGCCGGATTGTTAGAGAATACAAAGAGGGCTAAGGGCACAAGAAAAGTGCCCACTTTTGAAGGACTGCAGGATTTGTCTAATTTTTCAAATTTGTTATCTTTATCCCAATTTTTCAAGTTAATTCCTTCTTCCCCCCCTGATTTTAGCCGTTGGGTGTTTGTTGAACTTCCAAATTAAGTTCTGGGTATGTTTGTTGACTTTATCACTCCTTTAGTTCGGGGTTCTTGATTTTTATTTTGTATGTGAACTCCTGGACTTTTAATTATCTGATAATTCTGACTTTTTGCTTTGGGATTGATTTAAATCTTCTAATTTCAATTTTGAAGTGTTTATAATTGAACTAACTCGCAGACTTGCTTAGCCTTTTATGGGAAACCGGAGGGTTATGTCTTGGTTAGGTTACAAACATGTTGGAAAATAAGTATAGATAGAAGAAGGTAGGGTTTTTATGTGCAATAGTGTGTTCACTGAATTGATTTTATTTGTGTCAAGTTGACAATGTTTTTTCTACCCTGAACTATTGTAAGGTTGAAGAGTAATGCTGTTTTGAGTTCATGATAGCTTCTCTATGCTTATGCTCTTATTTTTGTCATTGAAATTTATCCTTATTTATTCATTTTTTTCCATCAATGACTAACAAATCAAGAACAAATCAAGTTCCAGTTTCACATTGTACTGACTAACAAATCAAGAACAATTTCCAGCAGACAATCAAAACAATTTCCAGAACAAATCAAGAACAATATCAAAACAAATTGCAACAATTTCCAGTTTCATCTTCTACTCACTAACAAATCAATACAAATCAATAACATTTCAAGGGAGGATAACCAACTGTTGACCATATAACTAAAATGGTCTTGAACAAGAAAGAGGGGCTGCAGGTGCTCGATGATTCTTCTAAGGAGATGCTAGTAATCTTATAAAACAAGTGGTGTCTTTGCTTAGTTGAATATAATGTAATTCTAACTGTAATTGCCGATGTGATCAGTAATCCTTCTACCTATCAAAATTTGCTGGATTAAACTGATTCAGATAAAGGATGATTACCAACAGGTATCTATGCATAATTCTGCAGAATTAGCATGTTCCATTGGAAAATATTGTTCTAAACTATGACTCTTTTGTTGCAGCAAAGCCTACCATGTTATGAGGTTGAGTCAATTTTGGGCATATTTCAGCAAAGCCTACCATTATCACCACTGCCTCTAAAGGAATGACAGTCCCTTACATCACTGCAATCTTTTCTATACCAAATTTTCTTACACCTTTAAATAGATATGGTTTGAAAAAGGAGTGGAGAAATAGTGGGGATTTTACATATAAAATATAAATAAAACTTTGAACTCAAGGCAACAAATTTTGACATCTAAGCTAAGGGATCAAAGATTAGATCCATTTTGTCCACTGCTTCGCAGAAACATCCATGCAATGCATGTATATCTACCCCTCCCTACACCAAAAACCATATATGCTAAAATGCCATTAAAGTCTAATCGCCTCTTTCTTTATCTATCGCTATTTATCATATTTACAAGATTTAATCAGGAATAAGCAAAAAATCGATGAAATTAAAAAATAATCCCAGCACTATATCTTTCTGTGCTAAATGATCAAGAAAATAATAAAGGGATTCAATGATAACAGAGACAGAGATAACAAATCTATATTTCAATCATACACATGCACAACAGTTGAAGATAAACATGCAATCGGGGAAAGTTACCTCTAATGAGCAAATCAGGGCAGAGTGCAATGAAGAAGAAACTGTAATCAGAAAAGGGGAAACCGATTAGGTTAACAGTGCAATAATCGATGAAGAAGTTAGAAAAATTAAAACTCAGTACAGAGAGAAAAAGAGCTAAAGACACTAACAAGACAGCCATTAAAACTCAGTACAGAGAGAAAAAGAGAGTTAGAATAATTAAAGCAGTTTGAGAGCAAAAGAGAGTTAGAAACCTTTACCTTTCAGTAGCAGTAACCTGGAAACCCACCAATTGAGAGCAATCGAAAGAGTGACACAGAGAAAAAGAAAAGAAAAAGATCGACTGGTTGAGAAGGCAAATCGAAAGAGTGACAAAGTGAAAAAGAAAAGAAAGAGTGTGACTGGTTGTAAAGAAAAAGAAAAGAAAAGGTTGAGAGACAGAGGATAAAAATTGGTTGAAACTTGAGCAAATCGACAGAAGGTAGAAGGAAGGAAGAGGAGACGCAATGGGGAAGCCAATCGGGAGGGTAAAACAGGGAGGGTAAACGATGCAGCACCTAATCTGAGCAAAAGGGCTGTATTACAAATCGGTGGTTTTCACCGATTAGATCTGTAATGTATTACACGCGTATTAGCAACACATTGAACCAAATGATGGAATAAAGAGGGATTAGGTGGGGCCCACCAATTAGGGGTGTATTGGCATAGCCAATACACCCAACCAAACATGCTCTAAGTGCTCACAATGTATAAAAGGATAGGTGATTGTCAAGACAATAAATTTCAATGTATATCTTACCAAGCGTCACTCATTTGTTTGATCTGAGACTTAAACATGCACATTAATCCTACCTTTCGATGATGGCAATATGACACTATTAAGAACAAGTGGACTAAATTCTTCTAATCCTCACTCAACTTCCATTGTAATGCTTGTTGGCTCGAACTGTCACTGTACTTTCCAATGTCAGTGACTGCAATAACATTTTCGTGTTAAGAAACATTCAAACCCCAAGATTAAACAATAAAAGCAAGATTGAATAAGATAACATTTAACCAATAATTCATGTATACTTCCATGCAAATAGAAGACAGAGAGTAATTACCATTATTAGAAAGAAATAAGAAAGAAACGAGTGGAGAATACTATTCCTAGACAACTCGACTGAATCTCTCTATTCCCTCTTGTCTCGCACTTAGGTCTCCTCGTCAAAAGCTAATCTGCATCAATTTTCACGTTGGTTCACCCGTGGAGGCTTAAGCTGCCATAGCCGGAATCTTTAAGGTAGGATGAAGAAGATGATGGTCAAGAAAGAGCTCTCCCCTTTTTTTTTTCCTTCTCGTGTCAACCTTTTATGTCCTCCTTTCATAGTACATGTGTCATTTCCTCAGAATTATTCTATCCTTCTACGTACAGGTTGGTTATACCAGACTAGACAGCTTACATATTTTTAGTTCTTATCTAGATAGTCACAAAAGTGCGGCGACAATTCGGGCTTAACTGAATTAACTCATGCAAATGACATTAATGCAAAAAGATAACAAAATTAAGGATAAAATAGGCTGGGATTCACTGAGTTATAAAATGCAATTTACTAAACTGAAAATGCTAAAATATATGCTAAGGATAACTAAATAGGAACAATTTGGTTTTAACGGAAATTTGAACACCTCTACCTAAAAACACTGTTTTCTAAACATATTTTCCAACATGATGTGTTTTTAGGTCATTTTATAGTTCCTATTTACAAAAAAAGCTACAAGAGCTTTACTTGAATAAGGGATAATTAAATTATAATATTTAAAGAAAAAATAAATTATTCTTTTTAATAGAATACTAAGGGGTGACGACACACCCGAATGTGCACTAAGGTTTGTCACCTGTCTTATATAGGATGGGCTTATTGCACTCGTCTCATGTACTAGTACAGTTGTATATGTTACTAGAGTTTTAACCAACACATAATTTTAACCAATCCAATAACTATTTTTCTATTTTTTTAAAATATTAATTAATTAATTTACTGAAGTAAATTATTTTCTCAACCCATTTCATTAAAATCATGACAACTTTACTAAATTAGAATCTATGATGACATATACTTAATTGCCCCATTCAATAAAACTATGATTACTAATTAATTTAGTTCTCTTTGAACTTCAATTATTTATTTGCAATCAATTAAATAATAACCTAAAGAAATTAGTTTAATTTTTAAGTCATTTTTTACTTAGCAAGAAAACACATTCATGCCGGTTGAGTCTTAGCTCAATTGGCATCGACATTGTTGATAGTACAGGAAGACATGGGTTCTAGTGTGCTAAAGCTCATTATCCTCCTATTTAAGGGTTGGGAAGGGGCAATGGGTAGTTCTAAGCATTGTATCAAAAAGAGCAGATATCATAAGAACTTATTGAGATTAATGTTCAAAAACGAAAAAAAAAGAACACAAATTCACTGCAAATAGTGATACATTGGATCTTTTCTCTTAATTGTCGTTTTTGTTTATTTCATATTATCAATTCTGCATGCAATCCATTTTTGATAATAACAAGCTAATAGTGTGACTGATTAGACATATATAATTAGGAATCAAATAATTGGTAATTAAGTTCTAACCATTCGTCTATTAAATTACAACATTATTTAATCATGAAGTCGTTCCACTAAAGTAACAAAGGCAACTTAATAAGTGTTTGTCCAATGATCTTGTCATAAGTGTGTTACCCTTGTAGGATATCTTTAATCTCTTTGGGTTAAACTCGTTCACCCAATATGATTCTATTTTATCTCATGGTAACCATTACATCTGCTTTTATGAAAAATTCAATTACTAAAAAATAGTAATTAAATAATTTGTCCTAGACAAATGACTCGTGGTTACGTTACTTTTGTATCTATCATATAATGTCCATGAGAAGATGTCATTTACCCTTTATTGAGCTATGAATTCCATTATTATAAATGAAACTATGCCATGTAGAAGTCGTATACCCAATGTACCAACATTTGGCTTTTTAGTTATTTGTACTCAGGCTTTTAAGAAATCAAAGTATACGAGTCACACATACATAGTCAGTCACTTACACAGGATTAATGTAAGCTACACTATGAATGTCACATGTGAATTAATCCATAAACGGATTCGTAAACTCACATATACATTTTTATCTTCTAGGAGTAAACCACTTTGATACCTAAGACAAGGTATCTCCCCATTTTGACTTGACAGACGACATAATAGTCTTTTAATTGATTTGCTCAATTTCGATTCATCACACAATGGATCTTTTCAATTGCCTACTGATACAAGTTGCCTTCCTGCTGACCGCTATCACGCATGCAAGTAAAAAAAAGCTATTTTAGAAAAACTATTTTAAAAAGCAGTTTTAAACTACAAGCGTATAGTGTCAGTTGTAATATTTATAATTTCAATGGAACACAAAGTTTTCCAAGAGGTCGAACCCAAGCGAGGAGGTGATTGAACAATTCCTAGCTACAAGATTGCAAAAGGAGGAGTCTAAACAACTAATCACTAAAAGCTATATTATGACAAATCATAAAATGAGGAATGATTAACCTAAATTATCAATTAACTATCTAAAGGACTAAATCATAAAAAGTGAAAAGTTATAAAATTCACGAATAACTAACAAACGGTGGTTGGTTGACTTTGATATGGTTTACTAACCATTTAATTAAGCTTCTAAATTGCTTAAAATCCTAGAGTGGTTCCGTTTTAGCTTTTGGTCTCAACTTTACCAAATTAGACAAATTAGTCCAGTTTATCTCTCGATCTCGCTGGCTAACCGGAACTAAAGAATTGGTGCTCAACAAGATTACCTCTCGGTTTATCATTTTTAATGAAGAAAACTTAAAAGAAAAGTGAATATGAACATCTAACAACAAAATAAGAAGCAAAAAAAAATTAGAAGTAAAGACTTTAACAATTAAAACTAAAAAGAACTGAAAATATAGTAAGCAAAGATGAAAATGTCAATACAAGTAAAGTAAATGGACTAAAAGTGAAATTTAACCCTAGCTATAGTGTTAACTAACTTAACTACCCTTAAAGAACAACAATAAGTGCAGGAAAAATAAACACTACACTAAGGATGAAGATGAAAAGAAGAAACCCTAGAAAATAGAGAAGAAAACCGTAAGAGAAAACTAAAAAAAACTAAAGGAAAAACTAAAACTAATGTGGCCTTCTCTCTCCTCAGTCAATTTAGGTTGATTTAGCTGTTATTTCTAACCAAATTTGTTGACCAAAATGCCCTTAAATGAGCCTTCATTGATTGGTGCGTCGATTGGACAAAAACTACCATTGGTGTAATTTTTTGCCCCCTTACAATATGGCTGTCATGATACTTGTGGTAGGATATCGCGACATCATCAATAATCTTGAAATGGGGGTTTCCAAGGCAAGTGGATATCGCGATACCACTGTAGGTGGTATTCATCTAGGCCTTCGTATGGGTACCACGATTTCCATGCTTCAATGTTGCGATACCCTTTTTTTTGGTAATGTTTTTGCATAATTTCGGGCCTCCGAAAAGTACTTACAACACTCAATTGAATGTTAGGGGGCCCAATGACACAATTGGCCAATTTGGGTCTAAAAAATGAGTAAACGAGATAGTTAAACTTATTCAATTGAAAACCTAAAAGCTATTAAAAACTACGAAAAAGAAACGAAATTACCCAAAAACAAGCTCCTTAAGTATAATGGGGAAGTCTAATTTGCCATATCAAATTACAGTAGATCAAACTCCCCCACACTTAAACTCTTTACTTGCCCTCAAGCAAACACACAATTTATGCAAAACGATGACCCTTGGACTAAATCGGACAATTAGGTCACATGGTGGTAAAACATCAAACTTGTATGAGAACTACCTTACATGCAACTTAAGAGTGATATCTAGCTAAATTGGGTATTCTTAATGCAAACACAATTAGTTCAATAAATTAAAGTGCTAGTAAATATAGAGGCAATTAAAATGAATGTATATACAAATTTTATCCATAAAAATGAATTATGTGGATCTCTCATAGATGTCTAAAAAGAATTGGTTATGTTAAAATGGACAAATGCAAGCAATTCAAGAATTATTGTATTAGTGAATTATTCGGGTCCCAAAGGTCTTTTAGGCTTGTAACGTTCTAAGGTTTAGAACGGTTAGGAGTTCAAAGAAAATTCATCTTAAAATGGTTTCAAGCACTAGAAATGGTTAAGAAAATGACATTATTTCTCATTCGTCCCAATTTATTTACAACTCGCCTCCCACTTTCTCCTTTTCTTGCCTACTTTACTTCTCCAACATTTTAGAAGATATTACACAGTATTAGCACATACAAAACTAACAAGTGTTAATACATTATGAAATGAAAATTTTTTCTAGCTTTACATTGGTTTTGTTTAAGCTTATTTTTACATTTTGTGTTTTGCACTCTTTCACTCACAATGTTTTTAACCCTCACCTTGCTTTTATTCACTCAACTTTTCTCTTTTTCTTTTATCACTCAAAAAGCCACCAATGCGCCTTTACCTAACCTTTAATATCCATGGCTCGACGTCCATTATATAGTGCATTTTAGCATAAAGACAGTGAAGGGTTGAGTTTTTGACCCGTTTAGGCTTAAGGCTTTTGTATTTAGGCTCAACAAGAAAAGGATACTTGAGGCTCAAAATATGGAACTAGAGGTTTAATACCCCACCTGATGTAGTCTTGTTGATGGTTTGTTTAAGCTAAAAGTTAGCTAAGACTTAAGTCAAGGTAAGATTGATTTATGTTGTATTCGTTAGTGTGGTAATTGTATGGTTGTCTGCCATGAGTGGCGAACTGTATGATTTATAGGTAAGTCTATTAAGATTTTTATTTTGGGCAAAGTCTAAGATGTTTTGGAGTGGTCAATTTAAGGAACCACCAATTGGTGTTTCTTTTAAAAAGCCTGTGTTAATACCTTCTATTAAGTATGCCAATAAAGGATTGTGGGATTATGGATATGAATATTGTATGTTTGTACATGTATTATTTATGTTCAATTCTAGTTAAGTTTTAATTGGGGTCTAGTTAGAAAAATACCGAAGTGTTATGATTATTTTTTTATGTATAATGACCTATAATGATTATGTTGGCCATGATAAAAATTGAGTTAGCTTTGCATGGTACCCACATGTTAACCTTGAGTGGGGAAGCTGTGAGATATAATTACCGGTGAAACCTTTTGTAGTTGGGGGTTTTCCTTCTCTTTTTTTTGCTCTATTATACCCTAAAATATTGTTTAGAAAAGTTTATTGTGGGAGAAGAAGCAGCAAGTGATCGTTTAGAAAGAAAGAGTTGTGCATGCAGCAGTAGAGATAGAATAACAAACTTCATTAAAATCATCGGTGAGTATCTAGATTGTGTGATTCTTCTCTATGTTGTGTCATGTCCGTATGTAACATTAAATTATGGTTGTCATATATAGAATCCAAGTGAGGACATGAACTTGGAACTTTGGAAATATGTTATACGTAATTGTCTGTGTGTATGTGTGCATGATCATGGCATGAAATAGGGATGACTTCCTTGGGGGTATGAACTCGATATCTAGATAAGGTGAGCAACTAATAGGGCATGTTAATTGCAAACCAGAATGGTAGATATGTGTGACCATTGGTATGGCATGCTAGTTGCAAACCAGATGGGGATGTCCAGTGGGCCACTGGTAGGACATGTTAGGTATTAACCAATTTGGCAGCCACTAGTAGTGTATGTTAGTTACTAACCAGTTGACGTGGGTGTTAGGTTTTGGTAGGGCATGCTAGTTGCTAACCAGCCTAACGTTATGAGTGCTGCCTACAGTTGGACATGTTAGTTGTTAACCATGGCAAAGATCCCTAAACTCACAGGAACACATAGGTGTTTGAAATAAGATTATACGAAAAGATCTGTTTTGATATGTGAAATTCGAGGTTTAACCTAAGGAAGTTTAAAACAGAGTAAGTTAGTATGTCTCTCTATGTGTTATATGATATATTATGTATCGAAAGGAATAAGCTAATACGATACCATGTATGTTTGTGTGATAAATATATAGGTTGAATTCAAAAGAAAGATTAAGGACTAAGAAGTACGTTCTGATTCTTGTTGATGCTTTGAAATGTAGAATACTGTATTTGCTAAGAATTGATAATTGTTATATTGAATCTACCCTAGTAAGTTTTGAAAGTAAGTATGAGTTTGCCTAAGGAGAGGTTGTGATACAAAGGTACTTATGAGAAAAAAACTATGTTGATGGAGAAGCATAAGTTCTGTTAAGGTTTTAGTAATAAGTGGAGGAAAGGATATAAGTGAACGCCTAATATTATGAAAGATGGTATGTGCCAGATATATGAGTACGCTCGAAAAGTTATACACTAAAGTTAAGTGTTCGCCAACGAGAAAAAAATGTAATAACTTCTTTGAACTTGCCCCGTTTCTTACCCTCATTTTAGGTGGTCTTTCATTGTAAGCTTGTTGAAGAGGACTAAGCTAAAAGAAGCATGTTCTGCAGTGAGCTTCATCTGTTTTTGTTTTGTAACATGCATATGTTTTGAGGGTGGCGTGTAAATCTATTTTAAAAATGAATCTATAATAAATAATTTTCTTATTTTGTTTCATCTTTAGAAGAATGTTACCCTTTTGGGGATTGGTTAAATTTTATTAAAATTTGACTTATGAAATGATTTCTACTCGTATACGCCAAACTAATTTATAAGTAATCGTTATTACCAGTATTGTATTTTAAAGAAGACATTTTCTAAGGCTATGCCCAGTTCAGTTTGATATGTATCATAATAAAGTAAATTTTAAATCAAGCATGTGTCTGTTTTCTGACTGCATAACACTTCAATCAACCTTCGGGGATTAAGGTGTTCCAAGTGGTATATAGCAAAAGGTAACCTTTTAGGCTCTAGGCTAAATTAAACAGTGCCTAAGGTTTTTCCCGAAATATTCACAAAACACAATTTTATTCATGCATACATCTATTCAATGAATAATTGTCGATTCAATTTATTTATCTACTAAGATCCACACACTTCATTCATCCTATGGTACATTTTGTACATTTTCACTAAAACTAATTGCCTTTAATCTATTATATAAATTAACTAATCGAACTAATTAATCTACAATGAACATCAAATTATCTAGTATCAATCAAAATTTACAAGCTTGATAATGCAACATACTTATTCAATATTTACAACTAGTGGCCTAATACCCAATTATTGTTCAAACACCACGCAAACGCTTAAAATAAAGAAAATAAATGAAAATATTTTTGAAGTTTTTAACTTTTTTGGAAAAGGTGCATAAAACGGAAAATAAATACATCAAACACACAAACCCAAAAAAAGAGTGAAAATTATGTGCATCCCCCTCCCACACACTCAAGCCACACATTGTCCTTAATGTGTTCCCAACTAAAGGTTAAGCAGTTACCAGATTTCCCTAGAATGAGTGTCAAACTAGCTCAGGTTGTCAACCTCTTCATTAACACTCGAAAATATTGTGTAGCTCTTGGGATAAGTGGTTGCAAATAAAACAAACAAACACACAAAGCAAAGCAAACACAAATAATAGCAATATAATAAAAATACAAACTAAAAACAACCAAATCCAAAAATAATTTAGTAGTTTAAATAGTTTACATGTCGCACAAAGAAAAAATAAAAATAAATGCATAATAATGTAACTACTCTTCATCATCGGGCGTCGCGGTGGTCCAACTACTTATTTCCCCTTGCCCTTAACAACCTTACTCTTACAAGACTGTACCGGTCGGTCGCTAGGGTCTCCGATGACGAAACTTACCGTGGAGGGGCACGCGGGCGCAAAGGCCTCCTTGAAGTCATCATGATAAGGCTCGAAGTTGTCGTCCTCCGTTGCGTCGCCATCCTCCTCTCCTCCTGTATTTTCTTTCTCTTCCTCATTGGCGACTCCCTGTAACACCCTTAGCTCGTATCCGTCACCGGATTAGAGCTATGGAGTGTTACCGGAGCATAATATCATACAATGTACATTTAGTTAACATTAACAATTCATCACATAAATCATAGCAACATCAAGAAAAGTTATACATACGGTCCCTTTTACGAGCCCTCGAGGCCCTAAAAAGGCATTAGAAAAAATTTGGGACTAAATTAGAAACATATGAAATATTTCAGAAAAAAGCTAAAATTTTTTAAACTGCAGGGGTCACACAGCGTGTGGTCAGGCCGTGTGACTCACACGACCAAGAGACAAGCCCGTGCCTTAGGCCATGTGGGCATTCAAAATAGGGACACACGGCTGTGTCTCAGCCCGTGTCCGTACCCATGTAACTCACTGACTTGGGCCACACGGCCAAGCCACACGCCTGTGTTCTAGGCCATGTGCTAGGCCGTGTAACAGCTTGACTTGCAACCGTTTTAAAGCTACAAGGGACACATGGCCGTGTCGCCTGGCCATGTGTCACACACAGCTAAGACACACGCCCATGTCTCTGCTTGTATGGACGAAAAATAGGCCATTGTCACGCCATTTTTCTCACCCAATTTCCTACCACTTGTACAAACCAAATACACATGTAAAAAAGCATTCAAGAGTCACTTAACACATGTAAATTCAAGCTTTAACAACCTAATAACTATCCATTCAACCAATATGCCAAAATGGCACCACAACTTCACAATCAAACTTACTTAAACAACTTTCCAATTCATTCATCATTTAAACTACCAAATGAACAAATTCACTATCACATTTTCCATAATGATCTTATACCAAAAACTCGTACACAACCAATACAAAATGACCATTTCCCAACTAACATATACCAAACCAATTTGACCTAAAGATGATCACTTCCAAACTACCAAAACTAGCCATTTTCAACATCATGCCACCTTCATTCCACACCAACCATTCATTATTACCATATCATTTCCATCAACATTTCCTTACCATCATTTTAACCAACACAATATCAAATTAACAACCACGCAAAATACCATATAATCTTAATATCATACCAACTAATTCATCAACCAATATAACATATATATACAAGCTACACATAATGGCTAAATTCATTAAACAAAATACTTATACATGCCATTATAACCACGACTCAAAATTATCAAAAAATACCAATATAACTGATGGACAGTGTGATGGATCTCTGACAACTTCCAATCTGAACGAGCTTCCGATTATCTAGAAACACAAAGGAAAATAACACGAAGTAAGCATACAATGCTTAGTAAGTTCGTAATTCATAAAAAAGCTTACCATTTAAATTTATAAGCAGAAAAACAATTTGAGACAATCCAACATGACTTGGCATTAGCCTAAGCAACAACCTTTCAAGTTAGATAATCACATAACTTAGCAAATCATCTCAAAACATCATAGCTTTTATACATACTACTTATAAGTATTCATATTTTCAAGCATATGGCTAAGCATATTTCATACATCTTCAACTCATACATTTTCATACTTTCATAGCATCATTTATTGAAGCATTTGTCGAATCTTCCCTTTTTCATACCCGTTGAACCACTAGAATAATATCAGATACGCGGGAATCCATCACACTATGTGCCAACATGTGGTCGAAACCACTACTATCTCATATCAATGCTCTCTCTCAAGCCATAAATGGGTCTGCTCACACAAGCTGTCAGTCAGGACATTGCTACATGGTACTGCTCACACAAGCTGTCAAGTAACTGCAACAAATGCCGAAAACTCAGCCACCGGTAGGACATACAAGACCAGCACCCGAAACACGATAACCCCTAATGACATGTCATTTGTATCCTATATATTCCTAAGGTTCAAACGGGATCCGAAAGTCACTGAAACTTCATTAGATATTTCCGTAGAGTCATAATATCAAAATATATAACACAGAAGCATTTTAATTGAACATAACTCAATGTTATTTAAATTAACGAACTTACCTCAAATAGGAACAAATAAATACGATCGATTAATCCAATACTTTTTCTTTTCCCTGATCTAAATTCGTACGTTGCTTTTCTTGATCTATATTATCAAATTTAGCTCATTTAATTTTAACTCTATTCAAATTAATCCAAAAATCATAATTTGGTAAAATTACGCTTTTGCCTTTAAAATTTTAACTTTATTTCAATTTAGTCCCTAGCTCATAAAATGTAAATTCATGCAATTTAGTCCAAACCCATGCTAGCTGAATATTAATTTAGTCCCTAGCAAGCCCTATGTTCCATTTATTTCACATTTTTACCATGGACATTTTTCTATTTTTTAATTAAATACTTAAATGACAAATTCATCAAAAATTCCTTTACAAAAGTTGCTCAACTATCATTTTTCATCCATCAAACATAAGAAAAAAACCAATATACATTCATGGTAAAACCCTAGACTTTTAACAGTTTTGCAAATTAATCTTTGGACTAGCTAGATTAAGCTACAACGACTCTAAAAACATAAAAATCATTAAAAACGAGACAAAGTATCACTTACATGCAAGGTTGAACTATGGCCTAACCTTGAAGCTTCAAATATGGCTTTTCTTTTGGTTGAAAATCGGTGGTAGAGAAGAAAGAACAAAGATGATATCTTTGTTTTAATCATTTTACTATTTTGTATTTCTTAAATTATTAAATTAACCTTAATTAATAACCTTGAAAATCACCTAAAAGGTGTCCATGCTTGTCCACTCACATTATGGATGGTTTAATTACAACATAAACACTCCAGACTTTTATTATTAAAGCTATTTAATCCCTTTAGCTTATAGAGCTCAAGTTTTGCACATTTTGCAAATTAATCCTTTTTATCAAATTAAGCATGCAAATGACAAAATTTCTTCATGAAATTTTTATACTATACTACTAACATGCTGTAGACATTAAAATAATAATAAAATAAATTTTTCAACGTCAAATTTGTGGTCCCAAAACCACTATCCCAATTTTACTGAAATTAAGCTGTTACACTCCCCCCGTGGATGAATCACTCGAGTCTTTGGGCCATTGTGAGCCTTAAATCCTTTGGATCACTGCCAATCTACCTAAAAATGGTTTCACCACTCCTAGAATGTGAGTGGTGCTATGTATCTCCTTAAACAACTTATGTTGCCAATCAGTTCCTTCATCGACCTTTTTCGTTGCTATTTTCTTCTTCATGGCCAGAAGCAATTCCATCTTGTGCTTGCACCTTTGGTTCCACTCTTGTATTTTCTTCCTTTGCAGCTCACAAAATTGAAGCATCATGGTATCCCCAATTATACACTGTGTCAGGCGATGAAATTGCTCGGGAAAATCCATCTTCACCCCTTTTTACGGCACAAGTTCATAATCAGGTGAACGAAGTAGTTACCAAACTTGCTACCCTTAACACATTTCTTCATTTTCTTATTGATCCATATGCCGAGGCAAACCCGCTTACGCTAGAAAATAGCGAACAACAACACTGATTGGAAGACGTTAACCGTGTTAGTGTTTAGTATGGGACTAACACGGGTCGATATGAATTGCATTCATAATTTAGTAACAGGAAACATTATTGCTCTCTTCCCTATTAGGTAAGTAAAGATAACGTCCATCTCTGCATTTTTATAAAATTTGATGTCCGTTCCTCAATGTTATAATTTTCGTACCACGGGAAGCCATAATGCTTGCTGGTAACCATAGGGGGAAATGTCAATGTATTCTCCTCGAACTGGCACACAGTCTCCCCAGTAAACCTTTAAGTTAGCATAAAATTCAAAAACTACAGGGATAACCACTGTCATTTTCGGGACAAGGTAAAAGTCGAACCACTCGTGGTAGCAGACTAGGTCCCAAACTTTGGTGCACAAAGAGGCGGATGGGTCGAACCCACGTTCAATAATGAACGTGTGACCTTGGATGGACAAAAAAAATTTTCCACCTCTTTATTTTAAAATCACTCTAGGGCCACCAACTATGGCAGCAATGGCAGAGGTGCGGGTTAGGACCTAATTCACTTATTTTGTTGGGGTGGCATTTTCCTACTTTATCAATTTAATCAAACAAATACAGCAATAGTATACTAGCCAACTAGCTTCAACCAAGTTAACAATAAAATCAAAATAGAAAAAATAAAACTAAAAACAATAATAAAAAGTGCAACAAAAACAAAGAAAAAAGAAAACTTGAATCGTGTTTATGGCAATGGAAAAGTGATTTGGCATGGTGAAACATCATTGTTCCACAACAGCAAGAGAGGAAACCTGTAAAAAATGAAAAGAAAACAAGAAAAATAGCAAAATAAAACAAGTTTTGAAAAGAGAATAAGAAGAGATTTGAGAAAAATTGAAGGAAAAAGGAGAAAGTGGAGTGTTTTGGGGGGCTAGGGTTTTGAAAATTGAAAGAAATAGGAAGAATTAAGGGCTTTTGGGGTGTTTGGAGGCTTAAAACATGCAAATGATGATACCTCAAACGAGTATTGCCTGACCCGACGTGGATATCGCGATACATAGGAATAGGTATCGCGATACCCTCTGTTTTTAGACCCTTCCCAATTCGAATGTATCGATGGTATCATGGCATCGAGGGAACGATGTCGCCATACCACTGTGTATTGGCGAAAATTTTAATTTTAAAAAGTTTTGGGCCATCGCGACATCTAGGGGTACGTGTCGCCATATCCAAAATTTTTTTGTCCTAATTTTAATATTGTCGATAGTGTTGCGATACCCCTATTGGATATCGCAACATCACTAGAAAAAATCCAAAAAAACACACAAAAATGTCTTTCTTTCCTCCCAATCATCAAATGTTTACCCTACTAAGTCTAAAAATTAAAATACAACAAATTAAAATCCCACTCTAAATGCAGAAAGCACGTGGAGTCGATGCTCAATAATTTAATTATTTACAAATTTGGGGTTCAATTGCCACATGCAGCAAGTTAACAATTCATGAAGGGGTGATACGTTACACCCTCATAATGGTGTTTGTAGAATGTTCCGAGCATCAATAAACGCCTTATTTTCTTGAGCCCAATAAGTTAATTCTTTAATTGCCTCACTACAACAGTCATTTTCTTCAGTCGAATGCCTCGCATATTTGGTTTGTCATACCCCAAAATGGGGTAATCCAAATTTAAGGCACATGGGTGCGAAGTTGTCTGTTTTGGCGGACTCTGGTAGTTAGTTCACCAAAATGTAAGCTTCTAGTGAACTAATGTTTTTGCAAATTGAGTAGTCGCCCATGGATGTATACTAGGTTTTAGTTCATGCTATGTTCTTCAATAGAAGAAAAAATTTGATAAAAGAAAAAGTAAGCCTTGTGTAGGTTATCGCCAAAGGTATAGTACGCCTAGTTTGCTCAAGCCCTATTAAAAGAAAGTTTTGGTAACTAGATCTAGTTTTAAACCAACTGAATTGTCTGGACAAATAGCATATGGATAAGACTCTCATTTATGTTTCTTCTAGATTTTGTAGGCCATTAGGAAGGGCAGATTCTGAAATTTCTTGACAGTTGTCAAATTTCACTAAACAGAAGTGGATTATATATACATGTGAGGAGGGTTCGTGAGAAGAGTTTCTCCTTCTTTCAAGATGATTCTTTAATTCTTTATTTTTCTTAAATATTAAATGTTATTTGCTAGTTGCTCTTTTTATGTAAATTGGAGCTAAGGATTCTTGGAATAAATAAAGGGTGTTCTATCTCCTGGTAGGTCTAGTAATTCTACATGTTAAGAATAAGGATGCTATGAAGTATATAGACAATAAGTTATGAATAAGAAGCCCTGCATGGGGATTATTTGTAGATTAAATGTGAGCAATCTAATTGTAAATGGGTTTTAATGGTGAATTCATATTCTTTAAGCAGTTGTTGTTGCTGGTTCGAACTGTATATCTGAGTTTGGAGCTGGCAGCTATAGCAGGTGAGTCTCAGATAAGTCCTTAATCTCGACTCCTACAAGTCTTTCTAGATAAATCTATTGTGATCAATGTTCCAGTATCGGTGCATGAGTACTTGAATGACTGTTGAAAATATATATGAGGTCTTGATATAGTGTCCTCGTGAGTTCAGTATGCAATAGACTGTATATATGAGTGTATATGATTCAATGAATCAACTGTGTATGTGTATCTAAGATGTATATTATGATACGTGATCGTATGATGTGTGTGTGAAATGTGTATGGAGCATGATTTTGTTAAGAAAATGAGTACAACCAAGTTGAATGTGCACCTATGTTAGATATATGAGGTTTGATTGATAAATTTGGGGAAATAGGATGTAACTGAGTGTTGAGGTTTTTAGATGTGAGTTTAACACTGCGGTGGTCTTCAATGAAGTCCGTCGGGACAGTAAAAACGAGTTACGACATGATAAATCTAAAGAAAGTCCATGGCCATGGCTCATTAAGGAAAGGATGGATGAGCCGCTTTTATCGACTAGGATTTCTGCATGTCCCGGGTGATGATGGGCAAACCTCATGCTATTGTGGGTTTAGGCAAATCCATGCTGCAAACACGACAATTCACTTGGGGTGCTTGGGTGGCATTCT
This sequence comes from Gossypium raimondii, assembly GCF_025698545.1. NCBI lineage: Eukaryota > Viridiplantae > Streptophyta > Magnoliopsida > Malvales > Malvaceae > Gossypium > Gossypium raimondii. Next base: position 37,859,080 of record NC_068568.1, on the reverse strand, counting down.
ATTTGGCCTTTGTGTCGTATTCTGTATATTGCCTTTGTGACGTACTCTGATAGCCTATCTGGCATATTTTGTATGTTGCCTTTGTGGCATACTGTAATAAGTCTATGTTAAAGATAGGATCTGTCTGAAGTTATTTGTTAAGAATTTTTGTGATAAGATAAAATAAGTCTTAAGGGAAGTTTCTTGAAAAGAAGTATGAATTAGTATGTTCAAATAGGGTATCCGCCATAGTTATGTAATGCCCTCAACCTGACCCAATTCGCCGAGTCTAGATCTCAGGTGTCACTACACGCGATACTTAACAATTTAACAAACAATTTACAAACTCCCATTTCACTAATTATTTTATTTAATAATTGTACTGAAAAATCTAGCATATGAAAGCAGATGAAGTATTATACAATAACTTTTTACATTAAACTTGATATATATCTTTACAACATAGTAGTTTATTAATGATAAACTCGTAAGGTGTATTCTTAGACTACGCCACATATCCATTGTATGCATAATAGCCATTTCACTACAAACTTGGCATACGCCTAGCAACGTCCCTCTTGGTGCAGACCCATACTGTACACCTAAAACAATAACAAACAGAGTAAGTTCAAGAGAAATTAGTGAGCTTTATCACTGAATTACCTTGGGGAACACTAAATTTTCTTGTGATTGCTTCTATGCGACAATCTTACTTCTGAACTATTTTATTCGGAAGGATACCACTACAGTTTTATTCACACATGTACGCTAGCTATCATACTCTTAAGATACCAATTATACTTAACTGGCTACTGAAGATTGTTTAATATATTTCTTGATTTTCATTGTTGCTTATGTACTTCTCAATAGAACATACCTTCAAAATCAATTTCATAAGGACTAGAGTCTAATAGTTACTCTCTGCTTAGATCGATAGTTCCTAAACATAGCTATTGGGCAAATACATTATATTTGATGACCACTTAGACTAAACCAGTTAACAACAAACTATTAACCAACTCATACATTAATTCAATATCATGCAAATCCACACTTATGATATACTACATAGACAGATAAAAAGAATTTCTCATCGATTTAATTCAAAACAACAGATATTCATAATACCCATGTTCCAGATTTTATAGGATTTCAGAAGGAGTCCTTATATCCCAGACATAACCTCGATGTGGCAGGTTCCAAGTAACTCTGATTCAATCATTTCATAACCCAATTGAACTCACAATGATAGATCTTTAGATCTCACATAGATACACATATATATCCCACATTTTTAGATTATCATTGCAGATACCTTTATCATTATACAGATACACAGTTCTTTTCAATAACTTATTCGATTAATTTACAGATCTTTACTCAACCTTTGACCCTGAGTATAACAGTACCTTATCTCAATCATACTTATTACAAAACTAACAGACTTATTCATATCTTACCATAAATACAGACATTCAAATCTTGCCAGACATTCTTGACAGATCATGCCATACAGGCCAAATAGAACACTTCATACAGGCATCATATAGAATCTCGTGTTTACTGTCCCGACGAACTTCATAGATGATGCCATGGGTCTCTCCCTCATGGTCTTATATAGAGTTTCATGTATCATGATTTGTCATTTTGATTTACACATTGTTGAAAGCTACACCATGAACATATATACAGACAGATCTTATCATGCCATGGGTCTTGACCACATGGTCTTATACACATTCATGAATCATGTTCTGCCTTTCTAGTCTCATTTTACTAGAGGCTACACCATGAATGATTCCAAATCATTCCAAGCTACCATGAGCGTTTACCTGGTCTTACGCTCATTTTCAATCCGTAATATGCCAATCTAATTAGTATTATAATTGCCCTATCAGAGGCTTCACAATAGAACATTTCTCACTACTTACTTACCCAAATGTGATCATATTTCATGACTAACATTCTTTTCGCATCACAACTATACTTGCATTCTTACCAATTCGTATTCTTCTCAACAAAACCTTACGCATATCATCATACTCTTACTTTATCTTTACCATAATCATACATTTACCGATTACTATAGATATAATTATCCTCTATATATAAATACTTTCAATTGAAGAGTTTTCACAAGAGAGTTAGGGTAGAGACTCACCTTAGCTCACCTACTATAGTTCTAAGCTCCAGACCCAAACACCACCTTCGAACCAACAACAACCACTACTTAAAACATAATTTCACTATTACAACTCATATATATACAAATTTACTTATCATCTCAGTCACTAACAACCTTATGCAAAACCTTACACTTACAACTTACTGTTCAAAAACCACATACAGACTTATTCATTTAGAACTTAGCATGCAAAGTTGAAATACTTACCTTGATATGAAATAACCATCGGTTCAACTCAGAATCTTAGCTTCTAGTTTAGCAAGGAAGTGATATAAAAAAACCAAAAAAAACATTATTTAAGAAAGAAGAAGAAACTCTTTCAAAACCCATCTCACACATACAAATATGATCAATAATACTTAGTGGAACTTAACAAGTATTACATGTTTCAAAATTTGCCTTCTTAATGGTCTACAGTTCTAAAGGAAACATAATTAAGATCCTTACATTCACAGTTATCAAGTTAGACTATATAGTTGTTTTCTAACTAAATTACTTATAATCTAATTAGCATAGTATTTTAGACAAACCAAGCGTACGATACATTTGGCGAATACTTATCCATACTTACCCTTTATCACTAAACACAAACTTCTCCTTAATATAGCATAATTTCATGAAATCAAATCCTTATTTTCCTATGTAGCAGATACTGAATGACTACATGAATATGCCAAAATAATCACTTGGGCGGATAACACTTCACCAGACAAAAAACTTTAGACCCGCCAGACCTGGGATGTTACAAGTTATCTGTCAGTTTACAATATGAGTGTATTCAATATAAAAGTCTATCAGTTTGAGTTATCTAATAGTCATTGTAACAAAATAGTATCTGTAATACCCCGAAAATTACTACAGTAAAAAAGTAAGATAATATTCCTGATATAGAAAAATAAGGAAATAAAGTGATAAAAAGGGTAATTTTGAGTTATGTCAACATTGGGAAGTATATTATGACATATTAGTTCAAGAAAGGATTAAATCGCAAAAGTGAGAAAAGTTTTGATGCCCAAGAGTAAATACTCAAAATTTAGGGGTTAAAGTGTACATACAAAAAAGTTGAAGGACCAATAGTGTAAATATTTTAATGGTGGAATAATATAGAAACTAAGGAAAATGGATGAATTAGGACCAAATTGAAAATGTGAAGAATTTTAAGGGACTAAATTACAATTTTACCAAATTAAGTGATGACTCAATGATGGAATTTTAAAAGATTATGAAGGGCAAAATGGTCAATTATAGAGAGAGAGAGAGAGAATTATAAAAGGTAATGATGATGTTGGTGATATTTTTAATTAATTAATTAGATAAATGTTATTTAGTTAATATTTTATTAAGATTTTTAGTATTATTTTATTATTAAATGATTAATACAAAAGGGAGAAAAGATGAAAAGAAATCATCATCTTTCCCATGCATTTCACGTTAGAAGGGAAGAGAAGAAAGATAGTTTTGCTTACTTTACAATTTGGTCCTTCCACCAAAAATTTACCATTTTCACCTAGAAATCAAAAGAATTTTCATAGCCATCAAGAGAGAAAGATAACAAGAAGACTATGGGGAGCTAGAATATCAAGTTAGATTCAAGTAATAGAAGCTGGAGGAGAGAGAAAATCAAGTTAAAGGTAGAAACCAATAGGACAAGGTAAGAACATCAAGATTTCAACATATTTTTAAGTGTCATATTATTGAAAAAGTATGGAAATGATGTTATAGTAGAGTTTTATTATATAAGGTCTTATTTTTTGATATATTAGTGAAGTAAAATAAGATAAAGTGATGCAAAATATTATAGAAAAAGGGAATAAGGGTGTTATAAATTTAGTAATCAACATTTTGCACTAAAATAGTTTTGGACAGCAGGAGTAGGTTAAATTTGAAAAATCACCATAAATGGTGAAAATCGAATTAGAGTATGAATAAAATATGGAGTTAAAGGTTATTGAGTCTAGTTTCTCATAGAAGAAATGGTGTAAGAAATGAATTGTAAATCATGAGATATAATAAATTTTGTGAGACAAGGTCAGAATGAATTCGGGTTCCCCTATTCTGAATTTGAAAATCATTAAAATTTTAAAAAATAATTATGGGTTATAATTTATATTTTTAAAATAATTAATTAGTCTATTTTCAAGATAAACAAACGAGAACATCATCCAAATTCTGTACAAATATATAATTAATTTTTAGTGAAGAGGGGTCAGAACTGTCAAATAGTGAAATAGGGAAATTTCATAGAATAAAATGTACTTATTGATTAAACCAAAAATTCTAAAAATTTTATAGTAAGAAGACATGTGAGTCTAGTTTCAGATAAAATTAACGGATCACAATTCGGAGTTATGTAGCTCAAGATATAAATAGTTTTCTGACTATGACTCAAGTGGACAGCTTTGAATGAACAAATAAATAAATAGTGAAATTATAGATAATGTTACATATAAGCATGTTATATACATTAAGGATGTGTAATGGAGAGGAGGAGGAGGAAAATATGTGATTATTCAACTAGCATGAGTTTTCATTAAAATGACTAATTTGCATGTTTTAGGTTCGAGACTAAATTGAATGAAAGTAATATTTTAAGGGTAAATTTGTAAAATGTCAAAAAGTTACCAAATTGCATGAAATGAATTGTTTTATTATTTAAATTAATAAATTGAATGAAATATTAATTTAGATCAAGATTGGGTGGAAATTGAGTAAAGTAGAAAATTTCTAAAATGTCTCGAATTCGGTATTTTTGCAATTTAACTTGGTAAGTTCATGTAACTTGAATTATATTCTTAAATGCTTGAAATATATTTTTCTTGATTTGAATATGATTTGGATGTTTAATGTATGATAATTTATGAAGTATTGATATTCTTGATGAAAAGATAAAATAAATCCTGGTTGAATGAAAGGAAATTGTGATGGATCTCTGAAAAGGAATTGACGGTAAAAAGGATCTAGACCGGACGGGTGATCCTATCCTGATATAGGCCTTACGAAGAATATGTGGAAAATGGATTTAGCCCGGACAAGTAATCAATTAGGTCTCAATTTAGCTTTGGATGTAATTCGGATCCAAGCTCATTAGAGTAATTGTCATTGCGAGATTTAGCTTTGACCGTAATCCAGACAATATTCTATGAGTTTATATTACGAGATTTAGCTTTGGACTGGTAATCCATTGTAAGGATGAGGTTCATGAGAGTGTGCTCTCTGAAATGGAAATGTGCGTACATGAATATGAATTGACGGACCCGAATTTGTACACTTAGGTGTACCCCTGAAAATCCATCGAAATTTTGAGAAATTCAACGGGATAAATATGGAAAAATAATAAGGAAATGGAAATCATGGTATTGATGAGCTCATCAATCTTGTTATATATATAATTGATACATGGAAATTATTGAACTAACTTAAATGTTGAGTTGATGCATGTTAGGGGAATAATGCATTGAATCGCATGTATAAGTTAAATTGTCTAACGTTAGCTCATTAATGTTTTGATTTTGATTGATTTTAAATATGAATGCTTGATGAAATGAAATGTCTGTAAATTAATTTGTAAACTCCGGTAATGCTCTATAATCCTATTATGGCAATAGATACGAGTTAGGGGTGTTACATTTATTGGTATCAGAGCTACGGTTTAGTCGGTTCTCGGACCGAATATAGCATATATGAGTTTGGAAATACATGCCATTATATAACTTGTGATAGTGTGATATCTTTCGACTCTAGTGAGATTTGTTTTACTCATAGATAGAAATGCTTTCACAACCAAACTAAATTCCGATAATGTTGAAAGCGATGCTCAAGTATATATACAAAAAAAATTGATTGTGATGAATCGGAACTCATAAAGGTATGAATAAATGTTTTATAATACATGTCGATGATGAATATTATGTTATATGTATTATTAAAAGTAAATTATAGTGCTACACGAAATATTGTGCTGATAACTAAATTACAAAATACACAAAAGTAGTATATGATAAGGATTATTAGGGAATTATGGATCAATAGTGAATTTTGAAATATATTACATGTGCTAAAGATAGAGAGGATATAAATGCACGAATTATTGGTACAATAATTAAATTGTAAAGCATGTAAAAGCATTATGCGAAAAGTGTAAAAGTGATATGCATGCATGAAATAACTTGCCCAAGTAGACGAGATTAGAACTATTAGGATATTAAGGGAGTTTAGCGTGCTCTCTGATTAGTAGCACATCAATGCTCTCTGATTATTAGCACGTCAGTACTCTCTGATTAATAGCACGCTCTTTGATTACTAGCACGTTAGTGCTCTCCGATTATTAGCACATTGGTGCTCTCCGTTTAGCACATCTGTGCTCTCTGTATAGCACTTTAGTGCTCTCTATTTAATAGTGCATAATAATGCACATCTGTATCAATCCCGTATATCCTAAATGTTCTGTTTCGTCTATAGCGCCTCCGCTAAAAAGGAAAACAATTTTCATTATAAGATAAAAGATTATCTCTGATTCATGTTTGAAATATTGAATAACAAAAAGAAGAGTATAGGTGGATAGTAACAAGAGAATGTATTATTGGGGAAATAAGAAGAGATGAAGTGATATTAATGATTGAGAATAGAAAAAGGGTTATAAGGAAAAGAAATAGTGAAAAGAAAAGTGAGAAAAAAGTGAAAATTCCCGGTTGAACCCTCGGACTAAAATAGATATCCATGAAAATAAAGGTGGTTGCTATGTGCTGATTCCACCGGATATTGTTAATTACAAAGGGTGGTTGTTGTGTGCTTAATCTACCATGTATCTGTTATTATTCTGAAATGTTCATCGGGAAATTGACTAAGTAAAAACACATGAGATCATGTAATGACTACGTGAAATATAATTTGAAAATTTGAAGTTGAAGTATGAATTAATATATATACCAATAAAACATTATATGTTTGATATTTAAAGGAAATTGAGAATGTATATTAATTATGAATTTCCTTGTAAATTAAGCAAAAGGAAATATAGAATTATATGAATAACTCCAAAAGTAATCTACTAAAGGACTTCTATTCTTATGGAAAGGAAAATGAAGTTCATGATAAAAAAGAAAACAAGGAAAATTTGAGGACGAAATTTATTTTAAGGGGGAGAGAAATGTAATACCGAAAATTACTACAATGAAAGTAAGATAATATTCACGATATAGAAATATAAGGAAATAAAGTGATAAAAAGGGTAGTTTTGAGTTATGTCAACATTGGGAAGTATATTATGACATATTAATTCAAGAAAGGATTAAATCGCAAAAGTGAGAAAAGTTTTGATGCCCAAGAGTAAATACTCAAAATTTAGGGGTTAAAGTGTACATACAAAAAGTTGAAGGACCAATAGTGTAAATATTTTAATGGTGGAATAATATAGAAACTAAGGAAAATGGATGAATTAGGACCAAATTGAAAATGTGAAGAATTTTAAGGGACTAAATTGCAATTTTACCAAATTAAGTGATGACTCAATGATGGAATTTTAAAAGATTATGAAGGGCAAAATGGTCAATTATAGAGAGAGAGAGAGATTATAAAAGGTAATGATGATGTTGGTGATATTTTAATTAATTAATTAGATAAATGTTATTTAGTTAATATTTTATTAAGATTTTTAGTATTATTTTATTATTAAATGATTAATATAAAAGGGAGGAAAGATGAAAAGAAATCATCATCTTTCCCATGCATTTCACGTTCGAAGGGAAGAGAAGAAAGAAAGTTTTGCTTACTTTACAATTTGGTCCTTCCATAAAAAATTTACCATTTTCACATAGAAATCAAAAGAATTTCCATAGCCATCAAGAGAGAAAGATAACAAGAAGACTATGGGGAGCCAGAATATCAAGTTAGATTCAAGTAATAGAAGCTGGAGGAGAGAGAAAATCAAGTTAAAGGTTGAAACCAATAGGACAAGGTAAGAACATCAAGATTTCAACATATTTTTAAGTGTGATAATATTGAAAAAGTATGGAAATGATGATATAGTAGAGTTTTCTTATATAAGGTCTTATGTTTTTGATATATTAGTGAAGGAAAATAAGAGAAAGTGATGGGAAATATTATAGAGAAAGGGAATAAGGGTGTTATAAATTTAGTCATCAACATTTTGCACTAAAATAGTTTTGGACAGCAGGAGTAGGTTAAATTTGAAAAATCACCATAAATGGTGGAAATCGAATTTGAGTATGAATAAAATATGGAATTAAAGGTTATTGAGCCTAGTTTCTCATAGAATAAACGATGTAAGAAATGGAATTATAAATCATGAGATATAATAAATTTTGTGAGACAAGGTCAGAATGAATTTCGGTTCCCCTGTTTTGAATTTGAAAAATCATTAAAAATATTAAAAAAATAATTATGAGTTATAATTTATATTTTTAGAATCCTTAATGAGTATATTTTCAAGATAAACAAACAGGGACATCATCTGAATGCTGTACAAAGAGATAATTAATTTTTAGTGAAGAGGGGTTGGAACTGTCACATAGTTAAATAGGGGAAACTTTAAAGAATAAAATGTACTTATTGGTTAAACCAAAAATTCTGAAAATTTTATATTAAAAAGAAATGTGAGTTTAGTTTCAGATAAAATTAACGGATCTGAATTCGAGTTACATAGCTCAAGATATAAATAATTTTGTGACAATGACTCAATTGGATGACTTTGAATGAACAAATAAATAAATAGTGAAGTTATAGATAATGTTACATATAAGCATGTTATATACATTAAGGATGTGGAATGGAGAGGAGGAGGAGGAAAATATATGATTATTCAACTAGCATGAGTTTTCATTAAAAATGGCTAATTTGCATGTTTTAGGTTCGGAGACTAAATTGAATGAAAGTAATATTTTAAGGGTAAATTTGTAAAATGTCAAAAAGTGACCAAATTGCATGAAATGAATTGTTTTATTATTTAAATTAATAAATTGAATGAAATATTAATTTAGATCAAGATTGGGTGGAAATTCAAGGAAAATAGAAAATTTCTAAAATGTTCGTGAATTACGGTATTTTTGCAATTTAACTCGGTAAGTTCATGTAACTTGAATTATATTCTTAAATGCTTGAAATATATTTTTCTTGATTTGAATATGATTTGGATGTTTATTGCATGATAATTGATGAAGTATTGATATTCTTAATGAAAAGAGAAAATAAATCCTAGTTGAATGAAAGGAAAATTTGATGGATCTCTGAAAAGGAATTGACGGTAAAAAGGATCTAGCCCGGACGGGTGATCCTATCCTGATATAGCCCTCCCAAAGAATATGTGGAAAATGGATTTAGCCAGGATGGGTAATTCGAATTAGGGTCTGAATTTAGCCTTGACTGGTAATTCAGATCCAAGCTCATTATAGTAATTGTCATTGCAGGGGATTTAGCCTGAACCGGTAATCCCGACAATATTCTATGAGTTTATATTACGAGGATTTAGCTTTGACCGGTAATCCATTGTAAGGATGAGGTTCATGAGTGTGCTCTCTGAAATGGAAATGTGCGCACATGAATATGAATTGACGGACCCGAATTTGTACACTTGGGTGTACCCCTGAAAATCCATCAAAATTTTGAGAAATTCAACGGGATAAATATGGAAAAATAACAAGGAAATGGAAATCATGGTATTGATGAGCTCATCAATCTTGGTATATATATAATTGATACATGGAAATTATTGAACTAACTTGAATGTTGAGTTTATGCATGTTAGGGGAATAATGCATTGAATGGCATGTATAAGTTAAATTGGCCAACTTTAGCTCATTAATGTTTTGATTTTGATTTATTTTAAATATGAATGCTTGATGAAATGAAATGTATGTAAATTAATTTGTAAACTCCGATAATGCTTTATAATCCTATTCTGGCAATAGATACGGGTTAGGGGTGTTACAATATCATGTCTTGATTTTTGATCTGAGGGAATCTGAGTGGTTCGTTATCATGGAGGTCTCGTGCCCTGTAGTGAAGTTGTGTGGAATTCTTCTGAATGATCTAGAGTGTTTCTAATCTGTATGAGCAAGTAATGGGTAGAATCAGGATATGATTTGATTTTTAATCTAAATTACCAAGCTCAGTGTGAGAAACCGCTGAACTTATGAACAATAAGTGGTATTCGTCAAGTATAATGCCTATGATTAACTGTTTCAGAATAACTATTAAAAGTTGTCTGAAAATAAAGGAAAAAGGTAGTATTTTCTGTCAATATCTAGAGTCAACTGCCCAGTTAGACAAATGATGATATGTTAGGAATAAAAAGTGGCGTATAAGAATGTTATTATATTCAACAATATAGTGATATCAAAGGTCTGCTCTTTGTAGCACGTTTTTCATTTGTTCTCTCTGCTCTCAATTGCACGAGTTTTCTTGTTTTTGTTTCTTCCAAATTACTTTTCTCTTTTGGTTTTTCTTTCATTTTTCTTTGTTGATTTCATTTAAGCAGTAGAAGCACATATTGACTTAAAGAGACAGAGGGGTTTTAGAGATGATGACAAGTTAGCGAGTTTAAGCATAGACGAAGGGGAAGAGGAGGCGATGTTATTCCCGACTGATTCGAAATCTCAAAAATTGGTATATGAACTCTTCCCCGTAGGTTGTTTTCTTACAGCAAGTGTAATTCATTTTTTAGTTATGAAGAATACAATGGCGAACCTCTAGCATCCTTTAAGGGGAGTCCAAATACCTGATTTGGGGAAAAGGCAATTTTTGTTCTAATTTTTCCATGACATAGACATCGAATGAGTGATTAATGGAGCACCTTGGACTTTTAACAACCATCTACTAGAGTTTCATAGATTAGGGGAAAATGAAGATCCAAAACAAATCCCATTGGTTTTCTCATCCTCTTGAATCTAGGTACATGATCTCCCTCTAGGTTTTATTCGGAACCTGTTGCAATCCAATTTCGAAATTTTATTGGAAAATTTTTAAAATATGATATGAAGCAAGTTAATTAGGGAATGAAAAACTATCTTTAAATCCGAGTTCAAGTGGATGTCAAACGACCTATGAAGAGATGGAAAAAAATATGATTTCTCCCTTAAAGTTCAATTATGTTAATTTTCAGTATGAGAGGTTAACATTATTCTATTTCATGTGTGGGTGTTTAGGCCACAGTGATAATTTTTATCCTAAAAGAATCAGTCATGGCTCAAAAGAGGTGGATTTAGGGTGGAGTTTCACATTAAAAGCACAGCCAAGGAAAGCTTTCACGACAAATAATGTTTAGCTAAAGAAGGACGGATGTGGAGATTCTAGAGGGGTAAATCGAAAAAGTGAAAATTTGGGGCAAAATTTTAATGATGGTATTGGGAGAGAATCATTGAATAATGTCAATCCAAAATTAGGCTTTGTTTGGAATGATCATCAAATCAATGGGAGGCAAAAAAGAGGGGAGCTTCAAATGGGTTGGGTCAAATTGAAATGGAACATGATTTAAAAGAAAGCCCAATGGTGATGGGGATGGAAAAAAAAAGGCCTCGTCCAAATAATATGATTTCTAATGTTTCTGTTTAGACAAATTTACTAGGAACTATTGCTAAGCATTCTAATGCTTACAACCAATTGAGATCGACAACTGCCAAGAGGCAAGTCGACTGGGAGCAAGGATACCTTTAAGTTACAATGTCTGGGGTTTGGGGAACCCGCGGGCTATTAAAAGGTTTCAACACACGTTGAAGTTTTATCATCCCCAACTTGTCTTCTTTATGGAGACTAAATTAAATGGAAAATAAATGGAATGGGTTCGTAAAAAATGACGTTTTCAAAATGAAATTGATGTCCAAGCAGATGTTATATGCGGTGGACTATGTTTAGCATGGAATGAGAATTATATGATTGATGTTTGAAGTTATTCAATGAATCATATTGATGTGAAAATACAAGAAGATGGGGAGGCACTAAAGTAAAGGTTCACGGGGTTTTATAAGGCTCTAGATGGTCGGAATAGATTGGTAACTTGGGACTTGTTGTGATGGCTAGGAGAAACTCATGATTTACCTTGGTTAGTTTGTGGGGATTTAAAGGAGATTTTGTATTCTTTTGAAAAATCAGGGGAAATGCCAAGAGAAGAGAGGTGCGTGGTGGAATTCCGTAAGGTGTTAGAGAAATGTCAATTTATGGACATTGGCTTTTCAGGTACATGGTCCACTTGGTAGAGGGGAAATTTACCAAAAATCAATATTAGAGAATGATTGGATAAGGGTGTGGCAAATGCTAAATGGATGGCAATGTTCACTAATTTTTCTATTCGACATTTACCCTATTCTTTTTCAAATCATTGTCCTCTTTTCATTGAAACAGATAAAATAGACAGAAGATGAAGGAAAAGAATATTTAGATTTGAGAATTGGTGGGTTAGGAAGGAATCTTGTGAAGAGGAAATAAAAAGAATATGAGAGAATGGCACAGGTGGGGTGTTGGAGAAATTAGAGATGTTGAAGATAGGATTACAAGAATGGGATACAAAAATAAAAAAACAAGAGAGCGAGGCTAACAAAAGTTCTTACAAAAAGGTTGGAGGATTTGAATAAGCTTGATAGAGACGATAAGATAATGGCAGAATTGGTTGATGTCAAAATACACCATCATATGAAGATTGAAAAAGAAGAGATGTACTGGGAACAAAGGGCACGTCCAAACTGCTGAGATTAGGTGATAAAAACACGTCTTTTTTCCATAATTTTGCTTCCCAATGGAAGAATATGAATCGTGTTCGTGGATTTTAGTGATTATTTTGCTAACCTTTTAACTACAATAGGTACTAGCAATATGGATCACATTCTATCTGTAGTGGATATATGTATAACAGATAGCATGAATCAGATCCTAACTACTGTATACACAAAGGAGGAGGTTCAACTAGCTTTAAAAAATATGGGGCCAACAAAGGCATCAAGGGCAGAAGGTTTTCTGACTCTTTTATTCCAAAAACTTTGGCATATTATTGGAAGGGAAGTTTGTACTTTTTGTCTTGAAATCCTTAATTCAGTTATTGGAATCTCTGAATGTTACAAATATTATGCTAATTTTTTATATTAGTCGTCCTTCGAATTTAATAAATTTTCGCCCTATAAGCTTATGTATGATTTTGTACAAAATGATCTCAAAAACGATTGTTAATCGTTTTCAAAAGGTGTTAGATCGCTGCATTGTTGAAGCGTAGAGTGAATTTGTCCCAGGAAGATTAATAATGAACTATGTTCTTCTTGCATACGAGATTTTGCATACATTTAAGCAGAAAGTGGTAGGGAGGAAAGGTTTTATGACATTGAAACTGGATATGAGTAGGGCTTATGATCGTGTTGAGTGGCCTTTTATATGAGATATGATGTTACGTATGGATTTTGCAAACTCGTGGGTTTATTTCATAATGAAATGCATAAGTGTTGTCTCATACTCAGTTCTTGTGAATGGCGAAGAAGGATATGTTTTCAAACCGACGAGAGGATTACGACAGAGGGACCAATTAAGTCCTTATTTATTTTTTATTTGCAGCAAAGTTATTTCATCTCTAATGAGACTAGCAAAACATGATGTTTCATTAAATAGGGAAAAGGTATGTCGAAGAGGTCCTCAAAATTTTCATTTAATGTTTGCCGATGATTGTATTTTGTTCGAGGAAGCCATTGAAAGAGGGGAAAATACTATCAAGAATATACTTGAAGAATATAGAAGATGTTCTGGGCAGTGTGTCAATTATGAAAAATCTACTATTTTTTATAGTACAAAAGCTCCAGTTCATGATAGAAATTTTGTTGTGAGGATATTAAAAGTTTGAGGGTTAGAAAATCTGGAGAAATATCTCAGATTGCCCAACATGATGGGAAGGGGAAAACAATGGGCTTTTCAGATATTGAAGGACCGTATGAAGTCAAAAATTTATAGTTGGAGCACCAAATCCTCTCACAAGGGGGAAAGGAGGTATTTATAAAAGTTATTTTACAGGTCATCCCAACTTATTCAATGGCATGTTTTCTACTACCAAAATCCATTTGTAGAGAATTGAAAAGTATTATAGGGAAGTTTCGATGGCAGAAAGGACACAAGAAGCGTGGAATACACTAGTATGAGTGGGATCGATTATTTGACTTAAAGGAGAATAGGGGTTTGGGGTTCAGGAGTCTTACCAAGTTCAATTTAGCTTTGCTTGGAAAAAAGGGTGGAGATTAATTAATTGTCCAAATTCTGTTGGCACGTAATTTGAAAGAGAAATACTACCCGACTATTGATTTCTTAAAGGAAAGGTTAGGAAATATACCTTCCTATACCTAAAAAAGTGTATGGGGTGCAAAAGGACTTCTTAAGGAGGGTATGTGTTGGAAAGAGGGTACGGGGACAAATCTTGATGTCGAAAGATATGTGGGTGATGGGAGCTAAAAGCTAAAAAATCCAAAGTGATGTGAGCAATACTGACATCAATGTAGTAGCAGACTTAGTTGATCCTATTTTGAGACGATGGAAAGTGGAAACAATAAGGGATACCTTCTATGAGAGTGATGTGAACAGCATCTTCTAAATTCCTTTAGTAATGTTTTTAAACGAAGACTTCATAGTGTGAAGAGGTGAACCTTCAGGAGATTTTTCCGTGCGGAGCACTTATAAGCTATTTTTAAAAGGTAAGATGGCACCTAATCGCTATTATAATATATATATGCCTATTCTACTTTTTACTAGAAATGATGGGCTTTGAATCTGCCTCAAAAAGTGAAAATCACATTTTGGAAAGCTACAAAAAAGTTTCTTCCTACTTTTAGTAATTTACATTCCAAGAGATTGGTGGGATCTGTGATTTGCCCGAGATGTACAAGTGGTGCAGAGACTATGGAGCATGAATTGCGTGATTGTTCTGTGATAAGGGAGATTTGGCAACAATTAAATTTCATATGGCCATAGTCGATAACTAATTCAAAGTTTATAGACTAGATTACTTGTAATTTTTTATCAGAACTCTACCAACCAGTGTCGAATTTTTTAATGTGCAATGTGCGTCACATGGATCGAAAGAAACAGACAGGTGCATGAGGGCCAGAAAAAGATGAGGTTTGCTACGACTGGGTTTATTAGAAGTTACCTGTGAGAGATTGATGGCCTGGAAAGAAAGGAAAATTACTGTGGAAGGGAATAAGAACGATGGAAAGCGTTGGTAGTCCTATACACAAAGATTAATTTTGACACTTCATATAATGAACAAGCCAAAAAGTCATTCACGGGTATTATTATACGAGATTTGAATGGTGAGGTGCTGAGAGCAAATACAAAGATAAACTGTAATATACCTACGGCTTTCACGGCAGAAGCCATTGCATGTGTTCAAGCAATCAAAATGGGTTTGGATTTCAACCTTTCGATGGTAAAAATTAAGAGAGACTCGTTGTCAGTGATCAGAAAATCCAAAATCGATTAGCAGATAAGTTAGAAATTGGAGCCTACATAAAAGACATACGGCAATTTAATCAGGATTACCAAACTGTGTCTTCAAGCATGTTTCAAGAATAGCAGATAAAGGAGCCCATTTGCTAGCAACTGTAAGAATCAAAGAGGAACAATAAACTTACCTGGGTTTTGAAGTGCCTGACTATGTGAAGGTGGTAATTGAAGAAGATCAGAAGTGGATAACTAAGACTACATGAAACAATGAAAAGGAAATGACGATTGAGAAGGGGAAGAATAGGGAAAGTCTTAATAGTGTTTGTTTCTCAGATAGCAATTAATTTTTGTTTCAGATGTCTTTTGTTATTTTTATGATGCTTCTAGGGAAAGCTTGGTTTGCTAGGATTTAACTTTTGTAACTGATACAATACCCAATAGTACTTATTAAACTTAGGTTTATTCTTAATAAAATCCAACTAATATTTTTCAAAAACAAATAATTTAATTATTCAACTAATAAGGTGAAGGTATCCACCAAAGACAGATATGAGGAAATCCAAATATTCAAGATGAAGAAATTATCCAGAAAGGTAAAATGGGATGTGGTGTTCAAAACTCACTAAGTTCCTTTAAAATTTCTAGTATCATGTTTATGTTTCAGGTATGGCTGTTTAAGAGAGTTGCTAGGAGGTACAACACCAGGAATGCGCCAAAGATGCGATGTAAAAGGATACTATGCATACAGTGAATGTTTTGGAAAATTTGGTGTTTAGTAGGACTATGCCTTAAGAGTATGTCTTTTGTAAGCGTATGTGTTGTAATAATTTGTAACAAGTATGATGTAAAATGTATTAATTTTTAAATAATTTTGATACATGCACAAATGGGGTGAAATTTATTAAATTTCATTCACCGAAGCTGGCAATTTTCAAGTTTGAGAAATCAACAAACTTGCGACAACTTTTTGGATGGGATCCAAGCATTTTTGGGTTGAGATGTCTTCGTGGCGTTCGAATATCTATCTCTTAGCTTTGAATCGTACTTTGAATCACTCTATTTTGAACTTAGAAGCTCAAGTTATGATCATTTTAGTGAAGAATATGCAAGAAAATTTGCTGGACGGGATTATAAAGGGAAATTATGAGTTTCAGGGCTTTAATTCGAGTTTAAATCATATTGAGTTCAATTTTTAGGCTTAATTTTTATTATATATGAGCCTAATATTGTATTTATTAGGTTTTATTATTTATTTATTCTGAATTTTGGATATTGTTTAAGTATTTTAAATTGTTTAGGAGTTTTATATTTATTAGTCAAACAAGAAAGTTTAGATTAAAACTACTTATTTAGATTAACTAGAGTTTCAGTATACTTTAGAGTTTTACTTTGATGTACTTAACTAGCCTACATAAAGGCTTCTTCATTGTTCATTAAGCAGACCATTTGGTTTTCATTAATAAAGTTTCAACTCTGAGAGTTTGTTTCTTTGTGCAGTACTTCTTTCTTGTGACTTTTTAGAAGTAGTTTTCTTTTCTATTTTCTTCAAGGAGTCATGAGAATTCATTCTTCACCCTTCAATTTGCCAAGGATTATTTCTTGGAGGGTTGATCAAAGCCATTAATTGAGTTTGTTGGGATTTATATCTTAAAGAATTTAGTTGGACATTTATCCTTCTATCTATCATATCCATTAGTTTATCGTTCCATCTTTCAAAACCAAATGATACCAAATGATAAGGAATTGAAGCGGTGGAAGCGGATCAGGATCGAATTCCAGTTGTTTGACTCGAAAAAGAAAGATTTGGATGTGACCTGAAAGGAAGAAACCAAATAAATTTAGACAATAAGAAAGGAAATAAGAAAAATAAGAAAAATTAAAAAAAAAAACAATAAAGGATAAGTATTCAAAATAATAACTAAATAGAGAAAAGATAGCTTAAAGTAAAGTGAAAGATGGAACGATAAACCGGTGGATATTATAGATAGAAGGATAAATGTCCAACTGAATTCTTTGAGATATAAATCTCAACAAACTCAATTAATGGATCTAATCAACCCTCCAAGAAATAATCATTCGCAAATTGAAGGGTGAAGAATGAATTTTCATGATTTCCTTAAAGAAAATCGAGAAGAAAACTACTTTTAAAAAATCACAAGAAAGAAATCTTGCATAAGGAAACAAACTCCCAGAGTTGAAACTTTATTAATGAAAACTAAATTGTCTGCTTAATGAACAATGAAGAAGCCTTTATATAGGCTAGCTAAGTACATCCAAATAAAACTCTAAAATATATTGAAACTCGATTAATCTAAACCAAAAATAGTTTTAATCTAAACTTTCTTGTTTGGCTAAGAAAATAAAACTCCAAAACATTTTAAAATACTTAAACAATATCCAAAATTCAGAATAAATAAATAAATAAATAAAACCTAATAAATACAATATTAGCCTCATATATAATAAAAATTAAGCCTAAAAACTAAACCCAATATGATTTAAACTTGAATTAAAATCCTGAAACTCATAATTTCATTTATAATCCTGTCTAGAAATTCTGCTTGCACAATCTTCACTAAAACGGTCATAACTTGAGCTCCTAAACTCAAAATCAAGTGATTCAAAGTTTGTTTCGAATTTAAAAGATAGATCTTCGAACCATGTAGAAATCTCAACCCAAAAATGTCTGGATCCCATCCAAAAAGTTGTTGTAATTCTGCTCATTTCTCAAACTTGAAAATTGGTAGCTTCGGTGATTGAAATTTAATAAATTTCACCTCATCCGTGCACATATCAACTTTCATTTATTATTTAATATGGAGTATTTAAATAAAATAATAAAATAATTGTTTTACAAAAATTTGTTAAGAAGTTTACGTGGTAACACTCAAAATCTGGACTCAGTGAATCAGGTCGGGTTGAGGGCGTTACATGGTCGGTAACCTGCAAACACAAACAACTTGAAACACTTCCCATTAGTAGCAACATAATAAAACAACACTTGAATTTATTGACATTGACCCTGATAAGCCGAAACTTCCCTAGGCTTAGTGTCGGGGTTGACACATATAAAGATTTCTACCTCCTCACCTACTTCTATCGTCAATTCTCCCTTGCCTACATCTATTGTGGCCTTCGAGGTGGCTAGGAACGATCTCCCTAAGAGAATCGAGATTTATAGATCCTTCTCAAAGTCTAAAACAATCTCTTACCAAAACATCCTCTAAGACTCCTTTAGGGTGAACTAAGGATCAGTCAGCCAGTTGAAGGGTTACTGAAGTATCCCTAAGGTTGCCTAGGCCTAACCTACGTTAAATAGATAGAGGCATAAGGTTTATGCTCACTCCTAAGTCACAGAGGGATTTTCCAAAGTTAACTTCAGTGATTTCTATAAGAATGGTGAAGCTACCGGGATTCTTAAGTTTTAGGGTTACCTTACGAGATACCACCGCACTACATTCAGCATTGAGAGCTATTTTCTCTCCTCTCCCAACATCTCTAAGAAATTTGGCATACTTAGGCATCGTTTCTAGGACCTCTAGCAAATAGAGGTTGACGTTCAAAGCTTTAAACATTTTGAGGAATTCTAAAAGTTCCTCACTCTTTTTCTTTTTCATTTTTTTAAATGGAATGGAAAGGGAATTGGTTCTTGACTAGGGGGTTTAATTGGCTTATCCTGACTTTTGGTTGACACAAGTTCTACTTCCTCTTTTACTCTATCTCCAACATCAGAAGTGTGTGTACTATCTTACTTCTTACCTTTTTCCTTTTTAATTCACCAACTTAATAAGGTCTTTAACTACCATAATAGACCTAAGGGTTATTGCCTTGGCATGCTCTTTTCCCTCCCATTTTGGATTCGGCTCAGTATTGCTCGAAATGCTAAAGAGGTTGTGGGTTTGCATTCAATCAAACATTTGTTCTAGTCAACCATGTATTTGATGCACATCGATTTGCGAAGTGTGCACATTCTCCTCTAAGTTATTCACTTGGATAGGTAGAGGAGGGTCGCTATTAAAGGTTGGTTTCCTCTAAACCTCTAGCGATGGCCTATAAGGTTGTTAAGGTTGGTATGGAGAATTAGGTCGAAGGGCATTAAAGTTTTGGACTCCTTGATTGGAGGGACCCCATTGGTTCCATCCCCACCTAAGGTTAGGAAGGTCACATCATCCCAGGTTGTAGGTGTTGGAGTATGGGTTATATCCTCGGTTTCCCACATAATTAACCTCAGTTTTCTCATTCATGCCTCCCCAATGTGTGCCTTCACCTTCATTACCTACATGAGAAGTGGTTAAAAGAGGAGGAGTTAGAGCTTGCATTCTTGTCGAACTCACTCATTTCAAATTGATTAAGCCTTTCGAGGATTTGTTAGTACTTATCCACACTACCGACCGCATTTAAGGGTGTTCAAACAATCAGTTTGGTTAATAACCAAATCAAAATAGTATTAACCAAATTAATCAAACTCTAAATACCTTTAATCGTTAATTGAACCAAAGGTTTTTTTAAGCACATTAACTAAACCAAAGTATTTCGGTTAATCGAATTAATAAAAATTTATATGTTTGTCTTTTGGTTAAAATAAGAAACTTAGAAGGCCTAACACTAAAATTTTGTATTTCACGAAACAAAAGCATCACATCCCCATATAAACTGACGTGAACAAGCCCCAACATCATAATGTTCCAAGAAGTAACATTTCTAACAGGCAAACAATCGAACAGGTAACGAGCGCAATCAACAAGGGCAAACTTCCTAATTCTTAAACCAAAAAACTCTAACTTCCTAATTCTTAAACCAACAAACTCTATCATAGAAAAGTAAATTGATTTAATTTCATTGAATTTAAGCTTAATCCATTTCAAGAATTGGGTTTGAAATTGCAGCAAGTCAATTTGAAAATCACCCAAATGTATTATAG
The DNA here is from genome assembly GCF_025698545.1 of Gossypium raimondii. Taxonomy (NCBI): domain Eukaryota; kingdom Viridiplantae; phylum Streptophyta; class Magnoliopsida; order Malvales; family Malvaceae; genus Gossypium; species Gossypium raimondii. The sequence goes on along the minus strand of NC_068568.1, from coordinate 37,838,579 downwards.
AGCAAAGCCTGAAGATTGATAAATAGCTAAGCAATGTAGGCTAAAATAATTTCTTTGTCGTACTCAATTTCCATAGAAGATTTATGAGCAAAACATCATATATATTTCTATTGTTGCAAATATATAGACCATTAAGGTTGGCTTGTGATAGGTTAGGTTGTACCTTAATAGATGTTTGTGGCTTGAAGGTGTTGGTTAGGGCGTGAAAGACGATGGCAGATGAACGATGATGGTGACCTAGTGGACGCCAGACGGTGGTCACTAGTATGCGTATTGGGTTGTTGAAACTAGGAAGTTTGAGGTTTGGAGAGATAAAATTGGGGATTTTGGAGATTTTAATTTCAGATGAGGGAATAGAGACAGTTAGTTATTTTTAGTTTTTAGGATTTTTATTTTTTTCCTTAAATAATTATGTAATATAAATTTATTTTATAAATAAATTAATTATTTGGATTGGGTTGGGTTTATGTTTATTGGGATTGGAGGTGGTTGGGCCTTGGTGGGCAATGGGCTAAATTTATTTCAGTTAATTTGGTTAATTACCCAATTTTAAATCGAATCGACCAATAATGGAAATTCTAAAAAAATTATTAATCAACCTTTGACCAAAATAAATTTGACTAACGACCGATTAACCAAATTAGATCAGTCCAGTCGATTAATTCAGTGTTAACCGAAGTTTGAACACCCCTAATCACATTCACGGTCGATTGCTTAGCTCTATATGTGAACCGCTAAGCTGGCCACATAAACGATTTCATTGTCATATCTTCAATTAATTGGCATGCTTCGACATTCATCTTTGACATGAATGCCCCAATGATGCCCCATCAAGACTAAAACAGAAATTTAAGTCTAAACATGTTATAAAAGACTTGAAGTTGGAACCAATCCTATAGGCCATAATGTGGAGACTTACGAAACATGAGTTTAAAGCGCTCCCATGCCTCATAAAGCAACTCCCCTTCTAGTTGCCAAAAATTCATTATGTCTATATGGAGCTTCATTGTTTTTCTAAGGGGAATTACTTAGCCAAGAACTTGCTTGCGAGCTTGTCCCACGTATTGATTGAATCCACCGGTTGTGAATCTAACCACATAAACTTATCATCAATAAGAGAGAAAAGGAATAACCAAATATGAATAGCATTACCGGATACTTCATTGTACTTAAAGGTATCGAAAATAGTTAAGAATCACTTGAGATGCTAGTTAGGATCCTCATTCATTGATCCCCTAAATTGGAGATTCGCTTGTATCATCTAAATCATCACCGATTTGATTTCAAAAGTTGTTTGCATTAATCGCGAGGTGATTACTGCTTCCTCAAATAGCCTCTAAGTTGGGCATAGGATAGTCATGCAAGGTTTATTGTTCCATCGATGGTGGTTGTGGTGGTTGTCTTTTTACTCCCTGGTCTTCCAACAATTGGTCTTGATAAATGCCAAAAGTAACATGTTTTAACCTCATTCTTAATGCATTTTTGGATGATTATTCGATTTAAAATGGTGAATTTTATGTTGCTAGTCCTTTAAATTCATGTTTCTATACTTAAGAGAGCATTTGGGAGTAAAATGAGCAAAAAATGAGTGAAATTTGAAAAATTAGAACAAGTTTCAAGAGCCACACAGACTAGGTTATTCCACAAGGATTGGACACATGGGCTACCGCATGGTCACGTGCCAGACCATGTGGATTTCACGAATCGCACTCCAAACGTGCGGGAAAATGTAATTTTTTAGGTTTTTCGGGCATTCTAAGACTTATATATGACACAAATAAGAAGATAGGAGGGAGTCGTCATAGAATACTTAAGAAAACAACTCGAAAAACATCATTGAAGTCGACTCTGAAGCAGATTTCCATCAAGATTGAAGATCTCCTATTGATTTCTTTAAAGTTTATTATGGGGTTTTTTGTTTCTTGTGCTTATACTTTCTTTTGGGTGCTTTTATTTGCAATTATGAACTAATTTTCTAAACACCTAGAGAAGATGAACCCTACGATGAATTCTATCTTTTGATTTATGTTTTACGCAATAAATACTTGAATCTTATTCTCAATTATGTGTGCTTAATTCTTGGTTTAATATTTTCAGACTATTAAACCATGATTGATGTGTTTAAATCAGAGGACAAGTCTCTATTTAAGAGTAGATCTAGCATAATTGAGTGGAGTTGCATGCAATCCTACATAAATCTATCGAATTAGAGTCAAATCTAATAAGGGGATCTATAGATCAAGTTAATGCGATAATAGAAGTTTTAATTAGAAAGAAATTTCAATTAATCAACCTAGAGTCAGTTGCTTTTACTCTCGAAAGAGATATTAGCATAATTTAAGGATTTCTAAAAGATACTAAGTGAAGAAATTGTTTAATTCAAATTGATAATGACAGATGAAATCTAGGTGGATTCTTTCCTAGGTATTGTTTCGCTTCTTGGTTATTAATTGTTTGTTTTCCTGATTCGTTCTTTGTTGTGTTCCTTAGTTAATTAATTTAGTTAATTATAGATTTAACCAATCTCTTCAATTCTTCGATTAAATAATATAAAGACAGTAATTACTAGTACTTTTAGTCCTCGTGGGAACGATATTTTTGCTCACCATAGCTATACTATTAATTGATAGGTGCACTTGCCTAAGTCAGATTTTTAGTTAGTTTACAACTGCAACCAGGTCTCTCTGTGAAGGTTGGGCATCCCTTGGATGTTGAGCCCTACTCACGTGTGTTATGATACATTTCGGTTTCGGCTCGAATGGTAAGACACCATTACTGGTTCAAGTCATACACTACCTCCTACAAACTCAAAAAAATAAATAAATTACAAAACATTCAAACAAAATACGAACGAATCAAGAAAAGGCCGTATCTATAGATTTAACTTTCGTCACTTACCTTCTATAAAACATGCAACTAAACTAAAAAAAATGCTCAATCTAGCACTAGCTTGCCCGACAATAGCGCCAAAAACTTGATTTTTATCGAGCATGCACGTAAAAAAGTAATTTAAAAAAAATTATTTTAAGGAACAGTTTTTAACTACAAGCATACAATGTAGTTGTAATATTTATAGTCCCGATAAAACACGAAGTATTCCAAGGGGTCAAACCCAAGGGAAAAGGCGATTAAGCAATTCCTAGCTACGAGCATACAAAAGGAGGAGTCTAAACAACTAATAACTAAAAGCTATATTACAGAAAATCATAAAATGAGGAATGATTAACCTAACTTATCGATAAACTACCTAAATGACTAATCGTAAAAAGTGCAAAGTTATAAAATTCACAAATAATTAACAAACGGTGGTTGGTTGACTTTGATATGGTTCACTAATCATTTAATTAAGGTTCTAAATTGCTGAAAGTCCTAAAGTGGTTACGTTTTACCATTCAGTCTCAACTTTACCAAATTAGACAAATTAGTCCGGTTTATCTCTCGATCTCGTTGACTAACCTGGGACTAAAGAATTGGTGCTCAACAAGATTACCTCTCAGTCTCACTTGCCTAAATATTCCTTTAGGAGCGTCAATTGTAAGTTTTTATGTTCATTCAATTTAGTCCAATTTGTTACAATTTAGTTCCTTAACCAAAAATTAGCTTACCCACATCTCCATCAACCAGCCCTCTTAAGATTTTAGTTACTCATGTTAAAAACTAAGCTAATAAACATAAAAATAACCATGACAGCCATTAAAGAAAAGCTCAAGAAAAATATGAAAGTTGGGATTTTTAATGAAAAAAACTTAAAAGTAAAGTGAATATGAATATCTAAAACAAAATAAGAAGCAAGAAACATTAAAAGTAAAGACTTTAACAACTAAAACTAAAGAGAACTGAAAATACATTAAATAAAGATGAAAATGTCAATACAAGTGAAGTAAATGGACTAAAAGTGCAATTTAACCCTAGTTATAGTGTTAACTAACTTAAATACCCCTAAATAACAACACTAAAGTGCAAAAAAGATAAACACTACACTAAGGAAGAAGATGAAAAGAAGAAACCCTAGAAAATGGAAAAGAAAACCCTAAGAGAAAACTAAAGAAAACTAAAGCAAAAATTAAAACTAATGTGGCTTCTTATCTCCTCAACTAATTTAGGCTGATTTAGGTGCTATTTTTTACCTAATTTGTTAACCAAAATGCCCTTCAACGAGCCTTCATTAATTGGTGCTTCTGTTGGAAAAGGACTACCCCTGGTATAATTTGTGTCCCCTCACGATATAGGTGTCGCGATACTCATGGTAGGATATCGCGACACCACCTACAGTCTTGAAATGGGGGTCTCCAAGGCAAGTAGATATCGTGATACCCTAGGTGATGTCACGATACCACTGTAGGTGGTCTTCATCTAGGCCTTTGTATGGGTATCACAACCTCCATACTTCAATGCCGTGATACCCCTTTCTTTGATGATGTTTTTGCACAATTTTGAGCCTCTGGCAAGTACCTACAACACTCAATCGAACGTTAGGGGCCCCAATGGCACAATTGGCCAAATTGGGTCTAAAAAATGAGTAAAACGAGACATTGTCACTTATTCGATTGAAAACCTAAAAGCTAGTAAAAACTACAGAAAAGTCACAAAATCACCTAAAAACAAACTCTTTAAGTATAACGGAGAAGCCTAATTTGACATATCAAATTATGACAGATCACCCGCATTACGATCCAACCATGTAATGCAACTTAGTATTAGTTAAGCATTAGATAATTTATTAGCCAAATTTTGCTTACATTTTCCTTTGCATGCAAAAACCGTTGAGGACAAATAAAAACGATATTAATGTAAATAATGGAATTTTATTTAAAGCAATTTATTTAAAAAATTATAAGTAAAAATGACGAATAAACTACATTTAGGGCACCAGTAAAAGTGTCTAATGAAGAGGCTGCCTCGATTGACCGAACAACTCTTGCTCCAACATGCAATCCTGATTATCCAAACACTTGCGTAATGGTAGGTTATCAACCGAATGCTATGCTTTTATTAATTTATTTTATAGTAATTAATTTGCCACTTATATTGTTAATGAAGAGTCTATGAATCTTGATAACATTATTGATCAGTTCACATGGTAAATACCTGATTATGTATCTACTTTTAAATCTAAGCTTGCTATTGAGTCTGTCCCTTGAAGAGAATGTATTGACTAAACCAACTAAGAAAGTGAATGAACTAGTAGGACTATATGTGGCCACAAAACTTGCCACAAGTGCAGATGTATATTTATTACCTTTCCTATTCAAAAACCAAAAGAGGATCTAGAGCATACTAAACCTCTATCAAAATAGAAGGTTTATTGAATTGCATCATTTCAATAGATTTAGGAGTTTTAATTATTGTTTAATATTTTTCTAACTTAATCCTTTGTTTTGGCATTGAATTTAAAGCTAAGGAGATTGGCAAAATTCGAAAGTCAAAAGGAAGAAAAAAGTAGTGGAAGTGTGATTGGTTTAAGTTTGCACTCTTAAGATTTCTAATTTAACTTTATATGTTTGCTAAAGTCATTGCTTAGGATATTATATTGATTTAGGTAAATAAATTACTTGAGATGAATGCGTGAAGATTTGACTTTGGGTGTGGTTTGAAAATGTGGAAAGTGGTATATTAAATACTTTAAATTACGATTTTTGTGATAAATGATGCTTTTGTTTTTGTTGAAGATTCTGATGTATCATTGAGATGTTTATTGAGTTAGTACAGCATGTTTTACTGATTAAATGACCTTATCAAGCAACTTGAAAAGATATTGACGGGTTAACTTGATGCACTCTGCAGTATTGGTGTGTTTGAAGGGCATAAACATGTAAGGTGTGTTTGATTGGAGGTGTACCAATTGTATGTGATGATTTTACATGAGAAATGTTTAATAATGTTTTGTTGCTAATCATATATTTCAATCCTTCTATTTTGGTTTTATGTTCATTTAGTATGTACTTGACTTAATCGATATATGAAGCATCATTGGAAGCTTATTGAGCACCATTGAGCTTTGAGGAAAGCTCAACGTGTGGAGTTTTATTTTGTGTGCAAGTTACAGGTGAGCCAGGAGTAATTCTAGTGTTGCGTAACATTGATTTGTGGGATCTCAGTTGCACAGTAGTTGTTAATAAAGTCTTTTATGTTTTTTTAGTTGTGGAACCTCAGTTGCATATGTATCCTTGGGTTTTAAAGTTTGGTATTTGGGTATTTTATAATGCACTTGATGTTGATTTTGGTTATTTTTGAGATTTTGAAACACTTTCATATTACCTTCATGTTAATGATTTTATATGTATGCGACATGTTTTAGTTTTCCATACTACTTGCATAGCCTTTTCTTGATTTATTGATTTTTTATGGTTATGAAATTTCATGTTTTAAACTTGTTTCGACATGCCAAATATTGGTGTTATGTTTGACATGCCTAGGAATGTCTATAAACATTATTGCATGACTTTCAAGTGTTGGTTTTTTACATTTTTGAGTTTATATCTCGAAACAAGATGAATATGTCTCGAGACAGGAAGAAGAAAATTGTCTGAGCATGCATTTCCATATGCAAGTCTCGAGACATGGTTATAAAGTCTCAAGACACTAAATTTCGAAGCTAAAGTTTCGAAAAACGAGGAAGCACATCTCAAGACACGACATTGTACTTTGATATTTTGGACCAAGACTCGTAACTTATCCCATATTTGACCCCAAAAAATCATTCTGTGGCCATTTGAATTTAATTTTTTTTATTTGCTAAGTAAGATAAATTAAATGGAAAGCATTAATATTGTGATTAATTGTCTTTATTTGCTTATTATCAAAATTGACGTACAATAAATTGCTTTTGTTAGAGGGGATAAATCTCAAAACTATACATGAGCTTTGGTCCAATGTGCAATGTTATATATATATGAATTTTTAATTTTGTGCAATTTTATATACTGAAATTTTGATTTGACCCAATTTTCACAAACTACTTGACACAATTATTGATATAGTATCATTTTAAGTTTATATATTGTATACACAAAAGTTTTATTTATAAAATATAAAAATAAATTGATGTATTTATTTATCAAAATTTTATGTATACATTTGAACCACGGTTAAAATTTTATGTGTATAATTACATTAAATCAAAATTTTGTATCAAATGTTATGTTGAATCAATTTTCTAGATTTATCTCTTTTAGTGGGGTTAATTTTCCCAATTTTGAAATTAAGACTTAAAAGGGTTTTATACCATTTATAATTTATAGGGTAAAATATATTAGTAGTTAATCAATTATGGTTTTTATTTTTCTTTTTTGTCACCTAATTATGAGAAAATACAAAATGATCATCCAACAATTAGTAAATTTTCTTTGTCACATAATAATGAAAAATTATAAAATAGTAATTTAACTATTTAATTTTGTCTTTTTAGCCACCCAATTATCTTGATATTTTTAAATGTTTCTATTTTTAAATTGACTAGCTAGTGATTAAAAAGACAAAATTAAATATTTAAATGGTTATTTTTAAAATTTTCATAATTAAGTAATTCATAAGGTATCCCTTTTTCATAAAAGACCCGTGATTCAGATCCGATAACCAAATCTCACCGAACAAACCCGACCCGACACGCGCCTTAACATAAAATTCAAAAAACCTTCGTCCCAGAATCAATGGCCAAACCCTCTTTCACTGCAGAAGGAAAAACAAAATGGCGGAGAAAAGCGAGACAATGAACAGCAATCTATTTTCTTCAATAATATCTGAAATCAAATCTTATTCCGGAAAAGACCCTCTTCTCCCTTGGCTGCGGTACTCTTTCTTTTCCTCGCTTTTTAGCTTCAATCTTTTTCCGTATTATTCTCTTTGAATTTTAAATTTGTTTCCATCAACTGATTGTGTTCTTTTCCCCAATAGAGGGATAAAGAAAATAAAAGATTCATTACCACCCCAGATCTTAGCGGAGAAGCTACCTAGGTTTTTACAAAAATGTACCCAAACATTCGAAGCCGACCGCCGGTACCACGACGATTTACGCTATCTCCGGGTTTGGTTACAATTGGTAAACTAACAACCTACCTTAACGAACGAATCCATTCTTCAATGTTTATTTCTTTTCTGAAATTTACTATTATTTGGTTTCTGCTTTTTTTTTTTTAAATATATATTTGGGTTGATTTATTTTGGTGGGTAGATGGACTTTATGGATGATCCAAGGTTGCTGTTAAGAAGAATGGAGATGAACCAAATAGGGACAAAGCGTTCATTGTTCTACCAAGCATATGCACTTTACTATGAGAAGATCAAGAAATTTGATGAAGCTGAAAAAATGTACCATTTGGGTGTTCAAAAGTAAGGGTTTTTTCCCCCTATTAATTGTTTATAGTTACTATGAATAATCTATCAATCCGTTAAAGTGTGTTTGTTGCTAAGTGTAGAAGCTTACTTAGAATTGTGAAGTTTGTAGTTGTAGGTGTTAATCACACCGGTTGTTGCTTTTGCTACTAGCTTTTTCACTATTTATTATTTTCTTTTAACATAATGTTGGTTGGTTCGAGTCTTCAGCACATGCAGTTTAGTTTGGATCTATGTTACTCGAACTTTGGTATGAGCACTGAATATGGGTATAAACTCATGATAAATATAACTTTTTTAAAAAAGAAAATTTCCATCTATTTGAGAGTCATATCGCTTACAGAAAAATGAAGAGCGAGTAAAACATAGGTTATGAATTGAAATCCAAGTCAAACCTTGTAACAAAAATTCGAGGGAAATTCATGTAGGCTTTTTCCTTTTCCAGAGGCATCTTTTGTTCACTTTATGATGCAATTCGTTGTGTGTTATAATCAATGCAATGGAGGAAAGTTGTGTATAGTTATTGATTCCATCTTTTTATTACTTGATTATGGTATTAAAGTTTCTTTTTTTAATAAAAATTTCGTTCTGTAACAATAGTTTTGGAACTCCAAACTGGTGCTTCATTTAGTTTCCATCAATTGTTAAACAGCCTTGCAGAGCCAGTTGATGAGTTGCAAAAATCATATGAGCAGTTCCTGAATCGTATGGAGAGGCATAAGAAGAAGAAAATCCAGGTATCCCGTCTGTTGCTTATCTATTGTGCTTGTTTTCATTGTCTTTGTTTTGTTCTTCACAATCTGACAGTTTCTTTTGGTGTGCTGCAGCGTCAGGAACAAAAAATTGCTAGAAAGCCTCTCCAATGCACCGAGTTTAAAGAAAACAGTGAAGCCGTACGCATGGTTGAAGATAGCCATAAGAGGTCTTCAGCATTACATACTGGTAAAAAAGTGGAGAGCAAGAAGGGGAGAGCTTTGATGGAAAGAGTGTTGGATGAACCCAGGAAGGTTGGGAATGATGATACGGTTGTTGTGAAGTTTGTTGATACTGCCATTGTTGGTAAATCTGAAGCTGAAGATGCCTGCCATCATGGACTAGTAGATCCTACAATAAACATGAAGGAAGCAATGAATGCAATTAATAGCATGTTTCGAGAACCTATAGAGACGGCTCCTATCGGGAGGAGATCATCCCAGAGACAACTGAAAGAAGATTGTAGTTTGGACATAGGATTTAAGGTGTTTGATGAAAATTTGGATAGTGGGATCAACTCATCAATTCAACATCAAGAAAAGGGGCTGCAGGGTAAAGCTCAGATCTGTCGGCCTCAGGAGGAATCATTTCAAATATATATTGATGATGATGAAGGAAATAGTGAGGCTGGAGAGGGAAATGATGAGATAGATAACTTAGAACATATTGAGGTTCAAAATTCAGGAAGAGTTTGTAATGTCTTTGTGTTTCCAAATCCTAATGATCTTTCTCCTGAAAGGTCAGATGATATTGGTGCAAAAAGTTCACGTCGACCAAAGATCCAAGAGGATACGGTGGTTCACAGGTTTGTTGGTTCGACCATTTCAGATGAGCCAGTGGTAGAAAATGTTTGCCACCATGGCCTAGTTGACCCAACAATTAACTTGAAGGAGGCTATGCAAGACATCAATAACATGTTTGGAAAGCCAATAGATTTTGTAAGGGCAAAGAGAAAGAAGCAAGACAAAGCACCAGTTAAGCAACAAGATCTTGGTGGGTTTTCTATACTTCCTGATGATGATTTGGAACATCAGAAACCTCAGTCCCCTTCTAAATCATCTGGCAAGTTAAGTGATTGTGATTTATTTGAGCCTACTATGTTTACAAAAGAAGCAATGGATGATATAAACAAGATGTTTGGAATGCCATTGGGCTTCTAGGAGAAAGAAAATTGCTTGTTTTTGGTTGTTGGAGAGATAAAGTTTGGATGTATTGCTGTGGTGAAGTTTTTGTGTTCATCCTGACTTGGGATATATATTTGAATGTAACAACCTTGGAGTAGTGAACTGGCTACTAAGGTTGCATATGTATTGTTGATCGACTTGAGTTTGTGGGTTTGAGAGGGCTTAGGCAAATAGCGTGTCCTCAGATGAAGTTAATTAGATAGGGGTTCAAGGAAGGGTTATGGTTAAAAAAACAGAAGAGTAGATGGAATTTTCATCTTGTTTTATCATGTGACAATTTGACATGTAATGCATTGTATGCCTTTTGCTATTTACTTTGATCTTTGTTGGAGCTCAACATCATATAAATAAATAATAATGCTAGAGATTAATGGCATAATTATTACAGCTCTCTGGGATGTCTCCCTCCATAAGCAGCTAAAGTTTGTAGTTTTGATGAACATGGAAGCTACTAACGATAACCAGGTCAGCATTCTCTTCTTGCATTACCCATCGGTTTACGTGAGGGCCACTTCCTTGACTAACAATGACATACAATGCTTGGAACTGAAAATTGGCCTATGGAGCTTCCTTTATAAGAGCCCTCTGGCTTTTGGCTTCGAACTTCATATCCAGCGACGTATCCTTCAACCTCTCTCTGCAGGAAATCAATGGGATGGTTCATTTTCGAGGTAGAAATATTAGAATTGCTTATGAATAAATTGGTTCTGCCATTTGATTGTAAGTACAAATTGCATTTCATGTTAAATTTGAATTTAACTCAACAGCTAATTTCGGACACAATTCAGTCTTCCCTTTCATAGGTTGTAATGTCTTTTTTACTAAAAATGAATAAACGATTAGGTAAAAGAGTCTTAGAATTGGCAATCACAATGCTAGGTAGAGAAAGACTGATAGCCCAAAACAAATTGATTCATCGCTGCAAAAAACGGTGGTAACAATGAACAAATAGAAATCAAGAGGATTGCCATTATGCCTTTCTGTTATGTATTTTCACACTGATGGCCCAAAACAAAGGACCACATTTTCTCTCTCGAATATATACAACAAACTTTCCATTACCTTGAAATAAATACAACCAGTACCAACCTACAGGCAAACTTATTTTTGCCTCTGCACTGACATGAAGAACAAGAAAAAAACATCCAAGTTTCTTACTTGCAACGTCAAGTTCAGCCTCTAGCTTGCTTCAGTAGACATGATCTCAAGCTCTGCCCACCAAAGAGGAGAAAGTTTGGGGATCGCATTATCAGGAGTGATTGCAGTAATCTCTCTCAATCTTGCACTGACTCCTCTCATATCCGGTCTGTGTCCAGGCTCAGGGTCGATGCAAGATTTTATGACCTCCCCGATCAGGTCAAATTGGTCCTTGTCGAAAGAGTTTAGAGTAGGATCGACCATCTCTATGAGGGCTTGCTCCCTTCTCAAATAGTCTGATGCCATGTCCTCAGATGAACCATTATCCACCAAGTAAGGCATCCTGCCCGTTACTATTTCAAATAATAATACGCCAAAGGTATATACGTTACTTTCTAGGCTTGCCATTGTGGTATCCGAAAGGTTTATTCCGTCTGCTTCCCTGTCTGATGCAGTCAACTCATTCCAGAAACATGAATCTGAGATTTTGGTAGCATAATCTTCTGTTAGACTGACAGCTGAGGACGACAGGTTGTTATGGGGTACGGGTGGGTTTAGCTGGTGCATGTGCTCGAGGCAGTAAGCCATGCCCATTATAATTCTCAACCTCATAGCCCAGTCCAAATGCTCAGATTCTTTAACTGCAATATCAATTAAAAAGACGATGCTTATTTCAAAGCTTTAAGACTTGAGGAAAACATAAAAAGGAAAATGCTTGCGACAACAAAAAAACATAAAGTTGCTTTTTCATGGTGCATGTGCATTGGTTAACATTTGATCTCAAAAGTCGTTAGCACAAAAACAGAAGCTGACTAATGTTTCTTTTCTTTCATTTTCCTATACTGAGTTAAGAGGTTTAATGTCACTGACATAAGGGGATTCCTACATATCAGGTTTCAAGTGACAGCCCGTTTATACAAATCAGGTGAAAAGCATTATATAGCAAAGTCAACAGCATGACATTCACATCTCAAAAGTCAAAAGAGTGGGATGAGTTTCCTTCCTCTATGAGGAAAATCAACAAGTTGGACAGACCAGGTCTTTCGCATTATTCTGAAAAGGTCAAACTATAAAGGATGATCCGACATAAAGAACAAGAAATTATTTATATATTGTGAACAAATTACTAAGCCTAACCCAGTTCCAGATTCTATACGCCAAGTAGCAGAATTTGGCAGCTGTCATTCATATCGCTAAGTTAGCAATATGACACCCAGGTAATAGTAAATAAGTTAGAGGTCTATCTACAAGACCCCAAAAACACGAATCAGGTACTTACTGTGTAAATGCTCAAAGAGAGTGCCATTTGGAGCATATTCAAAAACCAACATCCTAGTGAAAGGATTATCTTCCTCACAATATCCAAGAAGGTTAACAAAATTTTTGTGGTTGACCTTTGATAATGTGTCAATCTGAAACCATAAAAATAAAATAGTTAGACAGACCATAAGAACACATCAGGCATGTCTGTGTAGACGGAAATTTTTCAGTGCAATACCTTCTTCCTGAATTGTGTTTCTAAACTCTTCGACCAATCTTTGGTAGATTCAACTGGAACAGAGACCACAGCTATTTCAACTCCATTAGACAGTGTCCCTTTGTACACCGTCCCAATCATTGTAGAACCAATTACATTGCTGAAATCTTCGCAGGCTGCTTCAAGCTCTGATCGCTTCAGCTTTGGTACACCTGAAATGCAAGTCATTGACAATATATAACAAATATTCTGGCAGAATTTGAGTCTGTCACTCAGGACTCGGGTGTAAGCATCTTGGATGATTCCCTTTTTATTAATGAGATGTAGGATATTTTAAAAGAGCAGAAGAATTACCAGTTACAAATGCTTTCTGAAGTTGTCCACTTAGCCCTGTGGCCCAAGGTTTCACAGTAGATACCTTGTAAGTTTTCAAAAGATAGGCAATGATTATTAATATTAGAAGAAATGTACCACCCCCTATGCTTCCGACTAGTATTGCTGCTTCATGACTTGACTTAGAGTCAGAAATAGAAGGATTGCTTCCCGACGGTGATGGAGCAGAAGTATTAGGTACTGTATCATTTCCAGAAGGTTTAGAAGCAGGAGCAGAGGGAGGTTGTGGAACAGGAGAGGGGGGAGGTCGTGGAACAGGAGCATCCCTTAAATATGTACTATTTGTGGACAGTTCAGAAGATGCAGGATGAGTTGGAGCTTTTGGTGACTTTGCAGAAGTGTTTGCCGTTTCTTGCAGCAATTTCCTTAGCACTGCACCTTCAGATCGGTCACTGTTCCTACAAGAGCATAAACAAGGATTAAATAATTGAATAACAAAGACTATAAAGAAACACAGCATTGCTCCGGGTATGAGAATTGAATTGTTGACTTACTGGATTGTTAAGGAGAGATCGCTGCTGAGTCCAGATGGAAGCGATTCATTGAAATTATTGTATCCCAAGTCTAACACCTCTAATTCCTTCAGTTCGCTGATCCCTTCGGGGATAGTTCCGGTAAAAGAGTTGTTCCGCAAGATACTGTGGGGGAAAACAATTGCTTCGGAACAGTGCATACAAGAAAAGTAGATCGCCAAATCGCACTTTGCTTTTGATATCAACAATCCGATAAAGATCATACTTACATAGACTTAATATGAATTAGAGTTCCAAGCTCAGGTGCCAGCGTTCCTTCAAGACAAAGATCTTTCAAATTCCTGCATTTTTATTCAGTCCATCAAATCCTTAAACAAATTAAAGGAAATAATTCATCACAATTTGCCTAAACTTTGAATCAGTCTTCAGCACAAATACCAGTGCCTTTATCTGACCAAAAAATCTACTTAAAATCCCCATTTCACAAATATATATATATATATATATTGAAATTTGGTAAATTAGAAATCAAAGCTAGTATTTGATATTATGTTACTACTTACAATCATATCTCAAGATTGTAAATTAAACTCTCCCGACCAAAAAGTAAATAAGAAATTATTAAAGGCAGAAGATTTCATTTATGTTTCCTTTCTTTTCTCGGAAACCAAACATCATCCACCCAAAAACAATCATTGGTGCGAAAAAATACTTACAAAGCAATAACTTTGCCATCACAGCACTCGACACCAAACCAAGAACAATGGTTAATCTCTCCATCTTCTTCCTTCCAAGCCCACAAAGCACCAAATGGATCATTCACCACTCTCTCTCTTAGTCTCAACAAAGCAAATCCTGCATATCCATTACCAAAAACCATTGTTTTCCCTCCATTTTCCCAACAAACAAACCAAACCCAAAACTTGAAACAAAAAAGTGAAAAGTTTACCTTCTTCATTCAACGACCAACAAGCCAAACTTTGACATAATAAAAGCAGCAAAACACCAACTTGAAACTCTTGTCTTAGTCTTACAAACTTCCAGTTCTTGTTCATCATCATCATCTTCTTGTTTGAGGGTCTTAACTCGAAAAAAAAAACCAGAAAATTTTCACTACGATAGGAAGAAAAAATAAAAAAACGCGGCTGAGTCAGTGGGTGAATCTAACACGATATTAGAGTTAAGACAATTTTCCTCGTTTTTCTATTTGTTCTGGTTTTGAAAACGCGTACACTCAAAAGACTCACTGAACTATGTATCAACCTTTACAAATTTCTACCTTATTTCATTTTTAACCGCAGTAAATAACAAAGGTAAATTAAGGTTCCGGATAATTTTCTTTTGGCATAATTGCAAAAAATACTCTCAACATTTAAGGGGTTTTGGTTTTGTGCCCTTAACCTTTTCTTTTTTCTATTGACACCCTCAACATTACGATTTTTTCAAAAATCAGCCCAATTTTAACAGTAAACATGTTCACTATCAATCAAATTGCAGATCAACAAAGTAACCTATGTCGCATGCCACATAAGCACAATGTCATATTTTTTTTTTCATTTTTTTTTCATTCCTGCTTCTTCTCGCTTTCTCTCTTTCTTCTTCATCGTTTTTGCATAAGATGGAAACCAATAAAACAAAACCAACAAACTTCCTCAAGTAGCCTCTCACAAATCCGTTCTTTAGAAATCCACCCACCAACGATCTTGCTCCATCGCGATCTCCATTGCCAACGGAGCCTCCTGCATCTGCTAGTACATGTGCAACTTGATTCGTCTTCCTCATCACATATTTGCCCATGGGAAACTAAACAAAACCTCTGTGCAAACTCTATTAACTCCTCCTCTACCGTTAAACGTTCTAAGGTTTGAAATCTTATCTTCCTCAATGGTGGAGAAAGAGGCATTGTCGAAGCCCGCCAAGACCAACCCACCAACTGAAGACATGGATCTCGAAAACCTTAACCCAAAACCCTAATGCCAGAGACGATGCCAACGGTGACTCCAAATCGAAGTGCAAGAGAGAGGAAGATGGCGAAGAAACCGAAGACGTTTCTAAAAAGCAAAAACTAAAGAAGTCCGTAGAGGAAGAAAGGTTGGAGAAAAAGTCGGATGAGTCACCGGATTTGTGTTGTGTCCGGCTCGGTCCAAAGGAGTTCGAGTCGTCGTCGAAGATGCTTGATTACTTTTGCTATTTTCTTCACCATTGGGGTACTCAACTGAACTTTAACAGGGTACTAATTAAATTATCTTCTTCTTTTCTTTTTTTTTTTTGGTTTCACTGTTAGTTTTCATTAGTATTTGCAATTAATTTGATGATCTATTTTATGTAGAAGAAAATTTTTATTTTTATTTGTATCAATAGTAGTATTACAATTATAGCTTTCATGGTGAATGAATATAGTACAAGAATTTTTTTTTTAAATTTCATTGTTAGTGTTCATTGGTTTTGATGCACTCAGAATAATTTTTTTAATAGGTGACATTGTCTATGACATCGTGCTTATGTAGCATGCCATATAAGCTATTTTGTTGACCTGCAATTTGATTGACTATCAACTCATATTTACCGTTAAAATTGGGTTGATTTAAAAAAAATCGTAATGTTAAGGATGTCAATCAAAAAAAAAAGTTAATGGCTAAAACCCATAAACGTTGAGGGTATTTTCAACAACTATGCCTTTTCTTTTTAATTTTTTCTATTTGTTTTCATTTACATTTTATTTTAGATCTATCCATCGGTGAATATGGTTAAAAGAGTTCTGCAAAGTTTTTCAAATTAGATCGATAGTTTAAGTGATCAGGTCATTTGTTCATTGGTTTCATCGGTTCTTTCTGTTCAATTAAATAAATCATTAAAAATGTTAAGAAATAAAAAATTTGGTTTAACCACTTGGTTTGATTAGTTATTTTGCCTGATTTAATCAATTCATACCGATTTTCAAGTCAACGATCTAATGATTTTCTTTGAACCGATACCCTAATTAATTTTCGATACAATCAATTAGTCCAATCTGATACAAACAACATTAGAGTTTTGGTAATAAATTATATTTTTACATTAAATGCAATAATTGATAATTTTGTTGATGGTTTTATTAATGCATGCATATATTTAATTTTGGGGAAATTATAAGATAGTTGCATATTATTAGTTATTTTTAGGATAAATTACACCACTTGAGACGCTAAACTAATGTAGTCTCTATTTTGGTCATTTTAATTTTTTTATCAATTTAGTCACTCTAATTAAGATAATTGTTCGAATTGGTCACCGTCGTTAAAAATTCCATTAATCTACTAACAGATTGCTGACGTGAACATTAACCAATTGAATAACGATACGTGTCACTCTTTTTTTTTTGAACTTTTGCCTAAAGCTTATGGGCCTCTCTATAATTATTCTAAAACACTTTTTGTTCTTTCTCTTCCCTTTTCTCTCCTCTCGGTCTGTTTTTGTGGGAAACAATAGTGACCAACCATCTCACCAAAACAAAACGAGAGAAGAGAGAAGAGAGAAGAGAAAGAAAAAAGTGTTTTGGAATAATTCCAAAGAGGTACATAAGCTTTAGTCAAAAGTAAAAAAAAAAAAAAGAGTGCCACATGTTGTCATTCAATTGGCTAATGTGCCACATCAACAATCTATTAGTAGATTAACGAAATTTTAAACAATAGTGATTAATTCAAACAATTATCTTAATGAGATAGACAAAAAAATTAAAGTAACTAAAATAGGAACGGTGTTACTTTAGAGTGATTTATAGTGTAATTTATCCGTATTTTTAAAATCCAATAGATGATTATATATTAATAATTGTAACTATTAAATTTTATGAAAAATATTATTATAAATAAAAGAACTAATTTTGAAGAATAATTTAGTTTAACTATTGGTAAGCTCCTTACAGTGGTAATATCAAAGGATTAACATTTTTTTTACTTCTTATTGGGAAAAAAAGTAAAATTAAATAGCAAAATTGTATTGTGAAGGCTTACTAATGGCAGGAGTTTGATCCCATCCCATGTGTTACGGCGGCGGTAAAAAAAAGAGTGAAGGAGATGGCGGTGCCGGCGGTGACGAATCGAGAGAAGGAAAGATCTAAAAAAGTAATAAACCTGGCATTTATTGACCTAGTCCTTTTCGTATTTTTTGGAAAAAGGAGTTGGGTGGGTCCATGCTTATTTGGCTTTGTCCTTTAATTTTTTTAATTTAACCAAGGTTTATTTACCGATTTATAAATTTTAAATATTTTAATTAAGTTGTCAAGATATTAATATTATACTCACACTACAGCTAATAATATTTATATAATAAATTTATAGGAAATTGATATAAATATTAAACGTCTTTAGTTGAGATGATAAAATTGAGAGGAATAATAAATTTTATGATATTTTAGGTTTAAATCTTATTTCGTATTTCTTTAAATTTTATATAATAAAAAATGAGATAAAAGATTCCCTTCAAAATAATGTTGATCTCTTTGTAAAAATAAAGTGTTTTTTTAATAAATTCACAATTGAATTAAGACTCGATTGAGGGTGACATTAGCTCAATCAAAACTTTAAATATTAGTATAGATTAATCAATTCTTTCTATTAATCTCGTCATTATTTGGGCATTAGATGCCAAATGTAAATCATTCATTAATCATATTTAAAATATATGAATTAAATTGTAAACATATTTGTACTGTTTTAAATATGATGTGTTTAAAAGGGTAAAATTTCATTTTCTTTTAAATAGGTCCACGCCAAATTGTCAAATTTGAGTATATATTTAATGTCTAAACTAATGATTAAGGTGATAGAAAGAATTAATTTTAAAGTTTGAATCACATTAAAATTGATAAAATTAGCAAGGTCGAAATTCAAAATCAAATTATTTGTTAAAGCTGCTAGTAATTTTATTTTTGGATCTTACTGTATTTGTATTGAGGGAAAATGAAAACTCTAATAACTCTCCTAATAAATCTTGAATAACACACAATTACAGTAATGAAAATAAAGCAATAAAATTTCTAAAGTTCTAATTAATGCATTATATTATTTACCTTGAAAATAAAAACAATACATTAATTAAAAATTAAAAAAATAAAAAAATTGAGAAAGGAGGGTAGAATGATTAAATTACATTGAATTCAAACTATTGAAGTAGTGGTGCATTGATATAATGAATTGGTTTTAAGGAATCCTTTAATTTAAATAAATATGATTTAATTTAACCTAATTTCAAACCAATAAATCTGACTTGTTAATTTCAAAAATTGGTAAGATAATTTTCACATACCATCAGGGTTTTGTTAGTAATAAGCAAGAAAATAAAGGAAGGTTAGCAGGAATTGTTAATATACTTTTGTTTGGAAATAATGTATGTAAGAAAATAGTTTCAAGATGCACATGCTTGACGTATACATAAAGTAGATGTAATGAGTTGTAGTCTCATGTGCGTGTGGGCTATACGCTGCTGCTTTCAATTTATTTGCATCATTGAATTTAATTATAAAATTTTAAGCAACCCAACAATGATTACTTCTTAGTCTACTTCCCCTAAATTACTTGCACTTTCGCTTTCTTCAAATTAAAATACAAAGCTTTTAGAATAAATTGATAAAGTCGTATTTATGATTAAGCGCAAAAGTCATACTTCTGTATTTTATTTCTTTTTTTTTTTAAATCCTTTGAAAGTTATAAGGCAATACTTTATTTATTTATTGTTGTTGTTAATATAAATAAGAAAAAATAAAAAATAGATTTGATTACACGTTCCAAGGTTTTCATTCTCCAATCATGGCCAAGATCAAGGAGAGATCCAATTCGTGGAATTGATTCAATAATTTCATTTTTCTGGCCACCCAACCTACCTTCCAATATACGTTTCACAATTAATGTGTACATACCTATTTTTATATGTTATGAATTGTATGTAAACTCAGTTGATATTATCAAGGGCGGAGTTAAGGGGATGGCAACAATTTTAGCCAGAAAAATATTTATTTAGGTCCTTTATAATTTATTAAATTTTAAATTAGTAATGATAAAATTGTACTTTTATCTCAAAAATTAATAAAAATTTAGTTGAATCCTTTAAAATTATAAAGATATAGATTATTGTAAAAATATATAATTTAATTCTACCCCCAAAAAAATATTTCTGACTCTAACTCTACCACTAGATATTGTTGTTGTTACAATAATAAGGAAGATGTGAGTTCATAGACATTTTTCCTTCAATTTTAAGAGTTGAGAATGGTTAGGGATAGATGTAGACATTCCATAAAGAAAAAGTTAAATATGTCATAAGTTTATGTACTCTTCACAAATTTGAGATTTAGTCATTGTACTTTTAATTTCAAAAATTTAGTCTCTCTACTTTTTAGGTTTCAAAATTTAAGTCCAATTGTTAAGACACAGTTAAATTTGTTGGCGTGACATGTTGAAATAATAAAAAGAAAAACTCACTCAAGAGCTATATATAACTAAAAAAATGATGTTATATTGAATCAATTCAACAAAATAATGTTAACATCGTTAATACCGAATTTTAAAATTTGAAAAGTAAAGAGACTAAATTTCTAAAAATAAAAATGTAAAGATAAAATTCCAAATTAAAAAATACATATGCTAATCACAATATATCGTTAATTTATGTTTAAGTTTAAAAGTTAAGATGCGAAATCATATGGTAATAATGAAGGAGTGATTATGTTAATTAAGGGTGTTCAAATTTGATAGGGTAAACTACAGAAATAGTCACTTTTGTTTCCCTCGGGTTACATTTTAGTCACTTATGTTTGAAATGTTACGTTTTAGTCACTTATGTTATTATTTTGTTACGAAGTGATCACTCTTCCGTTAAGTTCCGTTATCTCCTTACGGTAATTCTACGTGGCAGTCCAATTAGATTTTAAGTGCCAACTTGAATTTCCTAATGGGATGAGAATAGATTTTAATTAAATAAAGTTAATTAATTAAAATTTTAAACCCTAAATCTTAGTTAAAAATCATTCATCTTCCCCCTTTTTTAGTTTTCTTTTTAGGTTGACTAAGAAAGCTATTATCATCGTAATTTTTATTCACCTACAAAAACAAAAGAGGATTCAATAGAGGGTCCATGTATGTCTTCTTCACCGACAAATTTATGTTCTAAGACTTAAAATCAAGTGGTTGTCGACAAATTTATGTAATAAGATGAACTGCAATGATATGCAAGATGTGAAAAATGATGTTCCGTTAACATCCTAGAATGAAAAGCCAAACAGTTTGTTTCAATGGTGAACCAACTTTTGTTCAACTTGGGGATTTTTCCATTTTATTTGACATGGGATTGTTTATTTAGAGAAAACTCAGAATTCCTATGTTTTGTTAATTTCCTACTTGATCTGGTTTCAAGTAAAAAGATGTAAATCGGAAACCGACTTGGAGTTCTTAATGCGTTGCATGCAAAGAAAGACACAATGGTACCATTTCACTGCAATTGTGATTGCTGGAATGGGTTTCTTCACTGACGCTTATGACCTTTTTAGCATCTCTCTTATCACAAAATTGCCCGGTCGTATTTACTACTTCGATGCACTTTCTGAAAAGCCTGGAACTTTGCCTCCTCGTATTGCAACTGTTGTTAATGGTGTGGCCTTTTGCAGAACTTTAGCTGGACAACTTTTCTTTAGTTGGCTCGGTGATAAATTAGGCCGAAAACGAGTTTATGGACTCACCTTGATGCTCATGGTGATCTGTTCCATTGCCTCTGGACTTTCCTTCGGAAAGTCTCCAGATGGTGTAATGGCAACCCTTTGCTTCTTCAAGTTTTGGCTTGGTTTTCACATGTTGCAGTCATTGCAGTTTATCTTATTACATAAATTTGTCGACAACCACTTGATTTTAAGTTTTAGAACATAAATTTTTCGGTGAAGAAGACATACTTGGACCCTCCATTGAATCCTCTTTTGTTTTTGTAGGTGAATAAAAAATTCTGATGATAATAGCTTTCTTAGTCACCTGAAAAAGAAAACTAAAAAAAGGGAGGAGATGAAGGTTTTTTAATTAAGATTTAGAGTTTAAAATTATTAATTAATTAAATTTATTTAATTAAAAATCTATTCTCTTCCCATTAGGAAATTCAAGTTGGCACTTAAAATCTAGTTGGACTGCCATGTAGGATTACCGTTAATGAGATAACGGAACTTAACGGAAGAGTGAACACTTCGTAACAAAATAATAACATAAGTGACTAAAACGTAACATTTCAAACATAAGTGACTAAAATGTAACATGAGGCAAACAAAAGTGACTATTTTTGTAGTTTACCCAATTTGATAATATCGGAATCATGTCAATGGATCAATTTTGATTTTAAATTAAATAATTTAATTATAAAGTATATTTTATTGGATGGAGATTCGGCTTGCGGCCTAACCCAAGAAATTTTGTGTGTTTAATTATTATTATATTAGACATCAATTTCTTTTGCATTTCCAATAATCACCTAATCGTTGTTCAGGTTTCGGTTTCTACTAAACGTATTTCCTAATCAGATAATGTTAGAATTATATTTAATGATTTAGTGCCACCATTGCTTTTCAAATTTTGGTGCAAATTTTTATAACTTGGAAGCAAGTAAAGTCTCAAATTTTATAATATTTTTTTTGTCAAAATCTAAGTATATAGAAATCTCTCCAACTTTCATCACAAGAGTTGTTCATCTTATTTTTTAATTATACGATAGGATTTCTCGCATATAGGAATGAAGCATATTTTATTATCAATCGTTTACCTCTCTGAAAAACACTGGCAACAAGAGAATTAATCATTGCTACCAACACCCACACTACGACTTAAAAAAAAATACCGCAAGCAATATAATTCCTTAATTTGAAAGTGAGGTTTCATAAATAAATTGGAAATTGAAGGACAATTAAGGAATTTTATTTGCCACTTTTTTGTGGTGAAAGAAAAAAAAGAAAAGAAAGATAAAATAAGAAGAAGATATACTTATTTGTATGATGTTGGTATTATTTTTATGTGATAATTGTAGTATATATTTATATGAATTTTGATAGGTATATAATTTATTTTATATCAATTTTAACACGTTAATCATTTATGCTATGTTCATATATATTTAGTTATTTTATTATTTTGTATTTGTGTCATATGGTCATATGGAGACATTATTAAAATAATTATATTGTGTTCAAAATTATCAGAATTTTATAGGGACAAAATTACGAAGATTTAATTCACCATATTTAAGTAAGTCATAATTTTGTATTAAGAATAGTATAATGATTATGGTTAATTATAAATTATTTTATTTTTATTTTATAAATTTATTATAAAATATAATTTCAAATCTAATAGCATTTCTGCGTGTAGTGAAGGTATGTATCTAGTATTTTAAAATTTAATACTTATCCACATACAAGCTGAATAAATAATGAATTGAGTTAACAAATGTTACAAAAGCACAAACATAAAGTTATGAAAATATTACAAGAGAAAAAGGTTATAAAGATTCAAACTTGAGAGCTTTTATACTTGTTGAGAGGAGGTCAGATTTGTTCCAGAAGAAGTCTACAAAGTATCGTTTATCGAAAGTTAATAGATTGTTCAACAAGTCATTATTGGGCTCGGAGTGTCTATACTTGGTTTTGTCTCTCGACTCCATCGAGAGCCTAAAAGGGTCCAACATGTGAGTTTCCTGAGAGCTTGAGTTGGTGGTGAGTTCATAGGGCGGGAGCGTTTTCACCAACCAAGGAAATGTCAACATTTTCTCTTGGTGGAATTTGAACCCAAGCCCTTATATGGCATTTGTGGGTAAGATGCGTACCACATATTCTAAATTGTTATATCTACACCTTGCTAGTACGCCAAGTCAACCTTATGAGCCCATCACAACCTTCGTAAGATAAAGATTTGCGAGAACATGGTCCTCCAAGAACTCTTTACCTTATGGGCCCACAATAAGGGGAACACAAATTGCAAGGACCACTCCTAGAACACCCTAAAACTTTTTTGGTGTCAGGAGGTGTTGGGTTTCAAAACCTGAGTCGTTTTGAGAAGTCAAATCAAGAGGTTTTCTGAGAATGAGTCGTGGAATGGTTTCATAATTCATTATTAACGAGTTAACATCAATATTCAGTTTAATAGTAAATGTGAAAAAGAAACTAAAACTTTGGCTTATGAAATAATTTGTAAAAGCGGTAAAGTTTGAGGGGTCAATATGTAAAAGTATAAAAATTAGATTTAGAGTATAAGAGGGTTTATATTGTTATTTACCTAAGGGTATGAGAGCAAATTTCCCATTAGCTATTTGCCATAGGAAAGAACGGATTCACTTTTCCATTTTTATGATTTCTTCCATTTTCTCATGAACAAATTCTCACATCTTATCTATTCTCATTTCAATTTTCTTTAATATTTGATTTTATCCAATCAATTTTTGAATGGAAGTCTTATCTTCCTTCAACTATTGGTTCTCGTTAAAAAGGCTTTTCATCAACGACAAATTGCATTGAAAATGATTGTATAGCTTCGCTACCATCAAGTTGAGTTCCGCTTTATGAACTACGAGAGACGTCACTAACTTTATAGTATCATTTGAGTCCTTCAAAGCTTGCTGCTCCATACTATAATTGTGGGGATCTAGTGTCCTTAGTGTAGCAATATCGTCTATGTACTTATGATTTTTCAAACAAATTAGTTTAATAAAATTCTATCATTACCATTAATATATTTTGTACAATGTCATCAACAGTTTTGCACGCAAAGCAAATATGAACTCATTGATTATCCAATGTTTAACTAATACTAAGTTGCATTATACGGTTGGATCATAATGTGAGAAGACAACTTATATTAGTAGATAATCTAAATGGTCCATAGTTTAATCAAAATTAAGCAAGTCGATTAAAAGATTATTATGATGTCTATCAAGTCCAATTAAGGAGATACATTATCTTGGGTATCGAAGTGGATCACCCTTAGAAGATAGAGACTTAAAAATTACTATCTAGACTAACAATATATTGGGCAGGGTTCAAGTAGAATAAATCCTAGATCCATTTATGGAATTATTCACTTGTGACATTCATAATGTGGCTTACCTCAATCTTAAGTAAGTAATGTACTATATGTGTGTGACTCATATGCTTTGATGTATTAAAAGCTTGAGTTCAATTGGTAATAAAGCCGGAAGCTAGTAAATTGGGTATACTTGTATGACAATCTTCACTTATAGTAATGGAATTTATAGCCCAATAAAGGGTAAATGATATCCTTTCATCGACATTACATGACAGATTGAAAATTAACGTGGCCACGAATCATTCGTCTTAAGACGAATGATTTAATTAATATGTGTTAGTAATTGAATTTTTCATGAAGGAAGATGCAATGTGTTGCATGAGATAAAATAGGATCATATTAGGAGAATCGATTATATCCCAAAAAGATTAAGGATGCCCTATGAAGACAAGACACATATGAAAATGTCATTAAACGAATACTTGATAAGTAGCTTTATTAACGGTATATAATAGAGAGAGTAAAATCATGATACTTTAGTGGAATGACTCCATTACTAAATCATAAGTTGGTGCCAGTAGATTCAATAAAGGAAGAGTTTCTTCTTATTAGGCAAATACCAACCAAGGACCTAGGAGTTACTCCCTACAATGTGGGATCCAAATCAGCCATAGGATTGTTAAGGGGAATATCATAACTGATAGTGCATTTTATAGAAGAAAAATTTGCAAATAAAGATAAATAGCTTATTAAAAAATGTAAAATGAAAAAAATGAAAAGACAAAAAATCATAACTAGAATCAAAGCTCTTAGAGCCCATATCCTGAGAGTTACTCAATTGCGTAAACCTCAATGATTATAACCACCTCAAATGAGGAATACTAAGGGGAACCTTTTCCTCATCAGAGTTAATCTCTATGACAATTAGAAAAAGAGTTCTCCATAATGTCTCAACTATGAGATTAATGACTTGATGAATGTTACCATAGACTTTTATATTAGCACTAACAAATATGTTAGGTTGTGCTTGAGAAGCTTCTATAACTAAATAACTATAAATCCTCCCCTGTCAACTCTTTCAACAACATTGATAGGCTCTGATGAGCTCGTGACATTAACACTAGTGGTACTTGTAGGAAGGGGCAAGCTCACAACAACTTGAACCTGATATACGACCATTTATGCTCTAGACAACTAGTGTAATAATGTAGAAAGTTGTTAGGTTCTTGCACCAAACCCAAAAAAATCCTCTTAAGGAAATTATCCCATTGGGATGATTTGGTCATATGCTTGTACGAGGTAAATTTGTATCCTCATTGTTGAGCCCTCATTCCAAATAATCATCCTTATAACAATTAAAACATGTTCTCTAAGCAATAAAGAAAATGTTCCTCACAATAATTAGCCTCTCTGAATCCCAGAAAGGGGGGAGGCAACCCAACCACAATTTGTTAACTACTTCACTACAAAATCCTTAGTGTAAAAGGGGCCTCACAATACAAGTATTACTTATGAGTAAATTCCACCTTATAGGAAACGAGAATTCCCTAGCGAGCTAGTGATGAATAAGAATATATTTATATTTTTCGAGCTAAATATTACTCAATGAGTTATTCAACATGTGTTTGATAATGATACCCCTTTTATTTTGCCTATTTGTAAATTACATAATCCCTTGCATGAATTAATCCTCCTTTTGATCCACAAGGGTTAGCTTGAACAAGTTTTTGAAAGCTGTCAAATGCGAAGGCTCCCTACGACATTTTCATGAGTTGCTTGGGTGCCACACAATAAGTATGCAATGTTGAAAAAAATAGGTTTAAATTTTTTTTTGTCATAATAAAAAATTAAAATTTTGAAAATTGAGGCGATCTGTGATATTTATAGCAATAAAATTTTCCTGAAAAGTACTTGTGCTTTGTGCGAGACGGATCTTAAATGTTCTCGACTTTCAACTAAATGACCTTCTCTGTTATTCTCATACTACGAATTACTTCGAGTGTGGGCTCAAACATTTACGAATCAAACATAGAACCAAAAATAATTTTCTTACTTTCAGTAGAAAAGTAAATCACTCTATAGAAATAGCTAGAATTGTTATTCTCGAAAAATAGAATTTATGCTTAGAAAATAAATTCTCACTATTTTTAGCTAGAGAACAATATCTCAAAGTTGTGTATCACTTGTGTATAGCCCTACCGGTGCAATCTATTTATAGGGAGAGATTGAAGAATCTTGGTTGAATTGATATAATACAAATAATACTTATCTGATAGAAAAAAAAGTCCCCTGGTTTTAGTAGGAGAGATGGGCGACCAACCCTAGTTAATTATACTAGGTTTTGTCGTTCCTCATATGTTGGAAAATACTCAGTTTGAAAACGGTTTTCTTGCACAGTGAAAAATTAAAATTTTAAAAATCGACCCGGTTTGTGATTTTTACAATAATAAACCTTAACTAAATTCATACCTGTGTTTTCGGCTTAACGGACGTTCGTTGTTCTTAAATTTCAACCAAACGATCTTCTTTTATATTATCGTACCATGAACTGCTTCAAGTGTGGGATTGAACTAACTGAATTGAAACACAGAACTATAAACAATTTTCTCTTCTTTTTAGGGTGAAAACGAAAATTCTCTCTTTTTAATAAAAACATGTAGAATTGTTATATCGGAAAAATATATGTAATAGTTGAGAATAAATTCTCTCTATTTTTGGGCAAAATAACAATCTCTCAAATTTTGTGTGAATAGCTTTACTGGTGCCATCTATTTATAGGAAAAGAAGGTAGAACTCTTGTAGAGTTGTAAAGTTTATTTTCACTAGAAAAACAATATCATAGTTTATCTAGGATATAGGGGCGGAAAACCTAGTTAATGATACTAGGGTTTTGCCGTTCCACCACCTTATATGAGGGGTTTTGGGCATCTCTTACATCGGGTCCACTTATGAGTACTTCTTGAACATTTTTTACACAGTACTCTGTAATATGATCCAACTCGATTCAGTTTTTATTTCCCCAAATAAACTTTAATATCTACATATTAAATAATTTTCTCACACCAATTTTATCTCAATAAAATTTTGACAATTTTACCTCTAGTAAAATTTTGACGATTTTACCCCCGATAAAATTTCGAGAAAATTCGTTCAATATGTCATAACTCAACATGTTCACTATGACCGAAAGATTCATTTTCGGGCTTCAAAACAGTCCAAAAACATAAATTCATTCTTCCATCATTTTTTAAGTAATCCTATATAGTGTTGCAAGTTTTCATTTTCATTTTCATTTTTGGAAACCTACATTCATTTCCAAATGATTCCATTTTTCCATTTCAGAGAAAAACATAATCATTCCTGAATGTTTCCCATTTCTTTTTTTCTATTCATTTCGTTCATTTCTATTCAAACATGTAATTTATTTATGGTTTTAATGAGCTAACGAAAAGACCGATTAGACATATATAGTTGAAGCTCAAATGATTTATAATTAAGTTCTGGCTTTTCTCTTATTAATTATAAACTCATTTAGTCACGAAGTCATTCCACTAAAATATCATGACTGAGCTCTCCCCAATGACATACCATTACGAAAGTAACTACACAGTACTCATCCAATAACCTTGTCATTAGTGTGTTACCCTCATAAGATATCATTGATCTCTTTGGGATAATATCCGTTCTCTCAATATGATCCTATTTTATCTCATGGTAACCATTACATCTTCCTTCATGAAAAGTCAATCACTATCAAATAATGATCAAGTCATCCATCACAAAGACGAACGACCCGTGGCCACGTTTACTTTTCATCAACCATGTAATGCCTATGAGAGGATATCATTTACCCATGTTTTAGGCTATGAATTCGACTTTTGTGAATGACGTTACATACTGCAGAAGTCGTACACCCAACGCCCCATCTTTCGTTTCCTTATCTATTTGAACTCAAGCTTTTACTTACATCAAAAAGTACGAGTCATGCATACATAGTCCGCCATCCACCCAAGATTTAAGTATGTCATACTATGAATGTCACAAGTGAATAAATCCATAAACGGATTTAGGATCTATTTTGCTTGGGTCCTATCCGATGTACTATCAGTCCAGCTAGTCACATCTATATCTCTATCTTCTGGGAGTCATCTGCTCCGATGTCCAAGACAATACATCTCCCCAATTGGACTTGATAGACGACATATTAGTCTTTCAATCGGTTTGCTCATTTTTTATTAGACTAAGGACATGTTAGGTTTGTCTACTAATACAAGTTATCTTTTTGTACTACAATCTGACCGTGTAATACCGTTTAGTTTTAGTTAAACATTTAGACAACCAATGAGCAACATTTGCTTCTATGTTGCTTTGCGTGCAAAAACCAATAAGGACAATTATACAAAATATATTAATGTAACCAATGAATTTGTTTTTATTAACCAATTTGTTCGGAAAAATTACAAGTGTATATTTACAAAAATACTACACTTAGGGCAATCGATCCAACATCATACATATTATGAGGCATTTTGGGTCGTTCCTGTATTAAGTCCAATTATACATGCTTTCTGGACTTTTAACCTAGCACTTTATAATTTAATCCAACCCATATATGTTTTTCTATTCCCCAAAATAAATATTATTTATGAAATTAATTTTTCAGTTAAACAATTTTCTCAACCTAATTCTAATTCCATTAAAGTCATAGTAACTGTACCGTAAAAGAATCTATTAGAAAATATATCTAATTTCCATATTCAATGTATTCATAATGATCAATTAATTTAATTCCACTTTCGAATGTCAATTATTAAATAATAATTCAGAAAACTATAATTAATTCTCAAGTCATTTCCATACTTAGTGAGAAACAACATTCATTTCTGAATGTAACAAATTTCTTTAACTTTACCATTTTTGTTCATTTGATTCTAAATGAAATTCATTTTCAATTTCAACGAGCTAGCAGAGGGATCGATTGGACATATGTAATTAGGGCTCAAATGATTTATAATTAAGTTTCATCTTTTCACCTATTAATTATAAACTCATTTAGTCACGAAGTCATTCCACTATACTATTGTGACTAAGCTTTCCCCAATTACATACCATTACTAAAGCTACTCAATTAATGCTCGTCCAATGACCTTGTTATAAATGTGTTAACCTTATAGGATATTATTAATCTCTTTTGGATAAATCTGCTATCCCAATATGATCCTATTTTGTCTCATGGTAACCAAGTGATCAAGTCATACATCACAAAGACGACCAACCTATGGCCACATTTACTTTTCATCAACCATGTAATGCCTATGAGAAGATATCATTTACTCATGTTTTGGGTTATGAATTCCACTATTTTGAATGACAATACTGTTGGAAAATGTGCCCATATTGTAGTAAACATGTAACTATTTTCTATTTATTTGAACGATGAATAAATAAATAAATAAAGTTAATTTCACATTTCACTATTATGTTTTTTGTATTTATGTCTTTTATATTTTGCATGCATAGAAAAATTGTGACAATCAAATATTAGCTCATTGATTGTCTAAATTCAAATTGAAGATAAGTGGCATTGTAAGAATGTTTACATTGCAAGAAAGACAACTTACTTCAGTAGATAATCTAAATAAGTCAGTAATCCTGTAAAAGAATCGAAGTGAGTATTTGATTCAAATACTAAGAAAGATTATTATGTTGTCTACAATTTCAATTGGGGAGATGACTAGTCTTGATTATCAGAGCAGTTGACTCCACAAGAAGAAACATAAATGTATTCATTAGTAGAATGGTACATTGGACTGGACCCAAGATGAATTAATTCTGAATCCGTTTGTGAATTAATTCACTTGTGACGTCCATGGTGTGATTTACTTAAATATTGAGTTAGTCACCGACCATGCGTATACAACTCATGTGTTTTGATATAAGTGGAGGCTTATGCTCTAAAGATGATTGAGCCCATAGCCGATATGTTGGGTACATGACTTGTGTATGGCATGCCTTTACTAACAACAGTGGAATTCATATCTCAATTAAAGTGTTAATGATACCCTCTCATTAGCATTGTGTGGATTGATAAATATGGAACGTAGCCACGAGTTGCTTGTTCTTGAACGAGGAATTTATCACAGTCATTTGTTGACAGTGATCATATTAATCATTAAGAAGACACAATGTTGACAATAAGATAAAATCGATTTTTATTGAATAAATGAATTTAACTCAAAGGAATCAATGATATCATATAAGGGTAACACACACATGACGAGGTCATTGGACAAAACAGTTGGATGAATTGTTTTTGTAAAGAGTATACAATAAGGAGATTTTAATTATGATACTTCTTGTGCACTGACTCTATGATTAAGTAATTGTGAATTATTGGAACGATGCTTCTAGACATAATTGCAATCACTAGAGTCTAATTGTATATATCTGATTGGTTCTTTCGCTAGCTCAACAAAATCTTGATCGAACTGCATTTGAATTAGAAGTAAATTCTACGACTTTGGGAATAATTTAATTGAGTCAATTTATTCGATATGGAATTAAATTAGGTGGTTGTGAGAATTATTCAACTAGAGAATTTGATTAAAGAATTTTATTGAAATATTAATTTAGAAAATCTAAGTGATTTTTGGAAAAAATAATTTTGATAAAGTAAAATTAAATTAATCAAATCAATTAAAATTAATATGATATTTTTGGAAGTTAATTTCCAAGTCAGACAATTGGCCCAATGGGTAATTGAACTTGAAAATTGGACCTGAGATTGTAAATTGGGCCCAAGAGCCCAAAATCGAGACTAAGACCAAAAAATTGGTCGAATCGGGCCTGGTATGTGAAACTAGGCCGACGGTCCAACCGGTGGCTAGACCGAACTAGTCGGGTCGTCATTGACTCGGACTGAACCGACAACAGCCGAACCAGCTCGGGGTGCTATAAGGGTGTCACACCTGCATCACTGGACACGACGGTGACAGTGACATCTCAGTGGTCGATGGTAGTTGGTTGTCAATGGTTGAGTAGTGGAAGAGTTACACTCCTACTAGTACTCTACCAAAGAATTTGATTTCAGATTAACTATTTCAAAAATAATATTATTTTAATAATTTAATATTAAATTTTATTTTATTTTTATCTTGTAGATAAATATTCTATTATTTTAATAAGACTTAATATTAAATTTAATCTAATATTTATCTTGATAAATATTATATTAATTTAATATTAAAGTGATTAAGTTTAATCATAGTTGAACTCTCTAAACTCTTCCTATATAAAAAGAGCCTTAGGTCATTATTTACATAAACTTGAATTCAAGAGAAAGTTGTAGAGATTCTCTAAAGAGATTATTCTAGAAAATTTTTAGAGATATTTTTTATTTACAACTTGACCCAAA
Organism: Gossypium raimondii; assembly: GCF_025698545.1. Taxonomy (NCBI): domain Eukaryota; kingdom Viridiplantae; phylum Streptophyta; class Magnoliopsida; order Malvales; family Malvaceae; genus Gossypium; species Gossypium raimondii. The sequence goes on along the minus strand of NC_068568.1, from coordinate 37,806,396 downwards.
AGTTTAGAGAAATTGCAAAATTACCCCACTATTAATTTTTATGAAAATTTTCTAATTTGAAATGAGCCCACACCCGACAAACGTGAGCTTGAGGATAACGAAGAAGACTACTTGGTCGAAGCGCTCATCCTAGAAGAATAAAAAATGTACAATTTTGATTAAGTTTTTATTACTTTAGATATCACAATCAATATCTTGTTTTGGAGAAATTTTTAAAACTCTAGTTTTTTCTTAAATTTATTTTCCGCTGTGTTTTCCAAACCCTTTGTTCCAACGCAAAAGTTGTACACCCAACGCACTAGCTTTCGATTTCTTATCTATTTGAACTCAGTGTTTTACCTGCATCAAAGTATATGATTCACGCATACATAGTCCACCATCCATTCAGGATTAAGGTATGTCACACTATGAACGTTACAAGTGAACAAATCCATAAAATAATCTAGTATCTATTCTACTTGGGTCTTGTCCGATGTATTGTCAATCTAGTTAATCACATCTATGTCTCTATCTTCTAGGACAAAGCATACCTCCATTTGGAATTGATAGATGACACATTAGTCTTTTAGTCAGTTTGCTCATTTTCGGTTAGACTAAGGACGTGTTTAAGTTCATCTACTAATACAAGATGTATTTTTCGTATTATGATCCGACCACGTAATACCGCTGAGTATTAGTTAAACATCATATAACAAGTGAGCTAATATTTGCTTCCATTTTGCTTTGTATGCAAAAAACATTGAAGAAAATATACAAATGGTATTAATGTAATTCATGTATAATTTTATTAAACCAATCTTTTCAGAAAAAAATACAAGTATACAAACGAATATATTACACTCAAGGAATTAGATCCAACATGCAAAACTTTGCAAAAGAATAGATGTAGAGGAAAATGAAACCCTGTCTTGAATGCATACAATAGAAATAAAGAGCAAGTTTTGCATTGAGACCTTTAAGCAGGTTACAGAAGGTATTAAAGCGTCACATGCAAATAAACTCAAACTCATAATTGTTCACATGGAGACTACAACATATGAACAAGTTTTCTATATCTTTTTGTTCAGTGTTGTAACTAATCATTGGTTTAGTTATTATTGTATCTTCTATCCTCTTAAGCTTCAAAGCCTATGACAAGTTTACACCACTCCTCCCCGGTCCAAGCATTACAACAAACAATCAACAAGAATAATAAGAAGAAAGAAAGTGAAGGAAAATAAAAACAAACCTTACAAAAAAAAATAGTTACAATGTTCTTGTGAAAGAAAAACAAATGAATGAAGCAATACTCGGAAAAGACGATGGTCAAAATAAGAGAAGATGTAAAGAGAAGAGTTGTTGAAGCTTCAAAGCGGCAAAAGTGTAGTATCCTAAAGTCAAAAACCCCTTTTATAGAAAATAAAAGAGCAAAATCGTGCTCCAAAAGTTTTGCGAGCCTCCCACTACACCCCAAGCATGTGGGGTGAACACTGACCATCGCCAAACGTGCAAATGTTTGACTGGAAATACTGTAACAAAAAGATATAAAAATATAGCAAAGATGTTCACAAGCATGCAGGCCAAATTATAATATAGTAAATGTACAACAGGGTACTAGAAGTACTCCAAGGATCGTACCCAAGAGGAGGTTGAATTAAATCTAAAAATACCGTCTACAGTAGTAGGTCTAAAAAATAATAATTAAAAACTATATTAAGGTAATTAAAACTAAACATTAAAGTCATAGAAGAAATATTAAACTACAAAAACAAAGTTGACAAACGAAAAACTCTCGAATAACAAACAGAAGATTAACTCACTTCAGTAGTTGTAATTAACTTCCGAATTCGGGTTTTATTAGTGAATTAGTTATTAACTAACCAATATTACCTCTTGACCTCTACAAATTAATTAATCGATCAGTACTCACTTATCTCTCGACCTCACTTTCCTGACCAGGATAAATCATGATTTACTTGTCAGACTTATCTCTCAACCTCGTTTAACCTAGATTACTTCATAGGGTCGTCAATCCTAGGGTTTAAGCACACATAAATTTATACCAACTAACTTGTATAAGAAACTCTCATTTTTTCGTTAATCACTTCCACATCCAATCGTTAATCTCCCTAAATGACTTGGCCACTCATCGATTCAATTACCATATTCTTTAGAATTTAATTAATCATGCAAAACACACAAATTAAATTAAAACGAGAGAAGGGTAAAAATTGATTTGTTTGATAAATTGGATGTGCTCGGATCCGCGAAATCCTTTAACAGTTGTCGAGATATCGTCATTTGCAAGAGAAACGTAAAAGAAAATGATGAAAATACTACATAACAAAGACTTGGACTCAAATCGAATCCAAGTCGAATAATAAGAAATAAAACTATTTTGTAAATAAAAATAAAACTACGTTAAAATCCTAAAGTACTAAACTAAAACCCTAAAACGGTTTTGGAAAAAGCTCTCTATAGTTAAGCATAAGCGTCCTACTTATAGGCAAAGTTAGCAGCCCATTTTAGGTCAAGTACATGCATTAATCACACTAAATATCGATCGTGCGGATGGAAATACCCTTAATTAATTTTTTCCCTCCACCAGGCTATTGTTACGACACACAACTTTGAATGTAAAATATTGTTGGTTCGGTTGTGTTGCGACACCGTAAGCTTGTGTTGTGACTCAGCCGTTGTTCCTAATGCTTTTGGGCCTAAAAATAGGTGTCATGCACACTCAATTAAATCGTTAAAACTACCTTACGTCCACTATTGGCCCAATAGGTCTACTAACTTGAAATATTGTGTAAAAACATTTTTTTTTGTAATAATTTGAATCTAAGCTAAAAAAATTGAAAATGCAATAATTAAACACGAAACAACTTAAAAACAATGTTAAGTGCCGAAAAGTACTTAAATTGCTACTACAATTTGGCAGGTCAAACACTCCATCAATACATCCTAAAAAACCAATAGACCGAGCCTGTGTCCCAATTCACAATAACAATCACCTAACACATCTGTTATAACAATGGTCGTGTATATCTCACCCTAATTCCCGCCCTTGTCCTTCCACATTCCTTTTTTAAAATTTGAAAGTCCCTAACCCATAGTACTTATTTTGAGTCCAACATCAGACAATCATCCCCAAGAGGGAACCTAAGGCTCACACGAACGAACACATACCAATATCTTCAATCCCCTTGCAACGATCAAGGTAACGTCCTTAAGGATAATGAACGGCTCCTGCATAGCCATGTCTCAAGAGAGATCACTTTATAACTTCCCATATGCTTAGGGGGTGGGGGCAATAGTTATACTTACACCTCATGAGCATGCCAAGCCAATCTTGCAAGCCCCTTCACAACCTTCGCAAGTTAATAATCCGTGAGAACAAAGTCCTTTAGGAACCCTTTACCTCGCGAGCCTACAATAAGGCAAGCATACACTACAGGGATCACTCCTCTAACAAGTGGAGGATGCTTTCCATTTGTACATCACATTTACTCATTGTATTGACATAATAACTAATATCTGGGAGTAGGCATAATATTGGTTCGATTTGATCGAGTTTTTTGGTTTTTCATAATTGTCCATCATAATTGTCCATCATAATTCAGTTCAGTTCTTGGTTTTTCATATTAAATTTTTTTATTTTGGATTTTTATACTTATTTTGAAAAAATGAGTTTTTTTATGGCATTTAAATATTATTTGAAAAAAATTGTAAGTCTTTTTCATAAATATTTAAAAAAATAATATTTTTTTTCAAGAAATTTTAAATTATTTTTACTATTTTAAATATAAAATATTTATTTTTATATCATAAAAAATAAAATTAATTATATATTAAATTAAAAAAATAAAATTTAGTTTGATTGCAGGTAATTGTGATTTTTAAACTTACTTTCCATAAACTGTCCAAACATCTCGATTTGGATTGGTTTTTGATTTTTCTATTTTTCTTGTTCAGCCCTAACTGAGAGAAAAGGATGTTAGTTGATCGACTGAGCTCTAAAAAATATGACACTTGCAACATCTAAAAAATGAAGTTTTAAAGGACAAAGATGAAATCTAAAATTTTATTTAAGTAAATAAGATAATCATATCCATGAATGTTAGATTATTTTTCAATCCTATAATTAACAATCCAATATAGATATCAAGGAAATTATTGATGAAAAGAAAGAAATTTTATTTTTGAAAAAGGATTTTTGGTTCAAATATTGAAATAGTACTTGACATAATATGTTGATAAGAAGAAAGACAAAGTCGGAGCACGAAAGAGAAATGAAAATGGCATTGGTCTCTATCATGGATTAGCACTTGTTAATTACCCTTCAAATCAATCTTTACTTAAATTTTTTATTTTAAATACACTATAGTCAAGTTAGTTAATATGATTTTAAATATAAATTCTACCCCTAAAACATATATTCTGTCTATCAAATCATGTCCAATTTTTCTAATTTCTAAATAAATAATATGAATATAATATATGAAGTAGTAGCTTTATATATATATATATATATATATAAGAGTTAATCTATTATTTGATATTTGCTTTTAATTTTAATATCCAATTTAGTATTGGAGTTCGGTTTTAATATTCATTTCGACATTTAAGTTTTATTTTGTCTTAATTAAGTATTTGAGTTTAATTTCAATGTTTAATTTAGCACTTAAACTTTTTTTATTTCAAGTAAGTGCTTATATATATATTTTACTAGAACATACTTGTCAAACCTTCAATAAGCGGGTAATGTTATTAGATTTGGATATCAAATTGAACATTGAAATTAAACTCAAATATTAAATCGAGACAAAAAAAATCTCAAATCTCAAATTAATCATTAAAATTAAAGATACGTAGTAAAATAAAGCTTTCCATAAAATGATAAAATAAAGAAAGAAAAGAAATTTAATGGGCGACAAGTTTGATGTAAAGTGATAAAACTGATGTGGCTTCCCCTTCCTTTAAGATCAATTTATTGGGTTCCGCTTTCAAACAAAGAAAGCAAAACAAGATACATGACACAAAAGGCAAACATTGAAGGAGTCAATTAAATTGACAAGTTTGGCTTTGCTTGGATTTCTTTCCTACACCACATGCTTATAGCCATACCTTACTCAACCCAAGTAGAGTTTTTCTATAAGCAAAATAAGTATGTTATAAAAATATTTAAAAAATACATTATATAGACTACATCATGGATTTTGAAGTTCATTCAATGATGACAATCGGTAGATTTAAAGTATAAATTTTAATATCAGTAACACTTTCTTTATCTAAATCATGACCTCCTTTATACAAATATAATTGATTCTGTCATTGTTTATGGTTATTATTATTATAAAGAAGCAACCCCTAAATCATAATCTTAAAACACGTGTTTGGAGGATGAAATTTAAAGCATTCATGTCCTTAAAAAACTAATAAAGAAGATTCCTTTCAAAAACCATGTGCAATTTCCTTGTCAAAAACTGCAGCAGACCTTCTTACTTTTTTATTGTTGACAAAGTCAGACTCAAACCCTAAATATATACTATTTTTAGTTTTCATTAATTTTATATAATATATTATAAAAAGATAAAATATAGATTAAAAGACAACAAATGATAAATAAAAGGTAATAATTCATATAAACAAAATTAACTATTAACGCCCCTTGCATGCACGTCTTGTTTAACTAACCAAATTACAAGTCGATTATAATAGTTTTTTCTATATTTTGTTTCCTAAATTATTCCTGTTCAACATATTCAATGTAAGGTTAAGTCATTCCATTTTATTTTCATCACTCTAACTATATAAATTTTCAATTTAATCATTAAGTTTGAAATGGTTAGATGGTATAACTATTTATCTTCCACATAACAACGAGCGTGTTTTTGTTTTGATCACCCAATTATAATTTTTTTAATTTAATCACTAAAATTTTTAAAAATATATTTTTAGTCACCATCTCATCAAATTGATAACATAAGTTTTAGTTGTTAAATTATTATATTTAGTCACCCTAAATATAAATAACATTTTCAAAAATATAAGAAAATTGAATGTACTCATATGAAAGATAGCATTATAAATTATAATGATGGTTCCAGATTAAGTAGAAATTGTTTTCCTAAAAAATCAGAGACACGAGGAGGAGGGGACTGGGAGAAGAAATAATAAGAAAAAAAAAATTATTGCTTTTCTCAAAAAAAAGAGAGAAGAAATTATTAGAAATACGTTTGGTTGGGCCATAGACTGGTAAAAACCAACAAGGTTGGAGTTGTCTAGAATTAGCCCATTTGAGAATTGAAGTCCAACCGCAAATATATATTGATAATAGTCCAAGGGAAAACTAAAGCAATCTTTGCAAACAAAATGATTTTCCTAACAGATTCTATCTAGAATTAAACCTGCAAGTTATGGCATCAAACAGGAGGTTGTACAAAATAAAGTTAATGCCCACTACACTACAACATCACTAATAACCTTTCCTGAAAACTACCAGTTACTTACCTCCGTCACATCTTTGCTCCTTTAGAGATGAAAATGTCTCCAAACGCCACCTTTTGTTGCACTTTCAAGAAACCTTGAGAAGCAAGGACTGCAAACAAATTTGGTCTCTGATCTTAGTTTTTCATTAATTCCACTTCTAAGGTAATTGATGTTTATCTGCATACCACATGTCCGATAGAAGAGCTGAGCTGCTCCTTTCCTGTTCAATCCGGCTGCTAAGTTCTGTAAAGATTCTACTTGAGGAGCTCCTGGAGTTTCAAAATGTGTTTTCATATGCCTGCATCCAATTAAGGAGAGCCGAGTTAATTTTGTACTTTCCAATTTATAAAGGATGAACAAAAAGAAAATATACTTCTTGATGTTCTCAGTCATCATGTCAGGAGGATCATCCGCAGGAGTTTCCATTGTAAGTTGAGTTTCCACCAAGAAATCTGAAAAAAAAAAAAAAAAAAAGGTAAATAAGAAAGAACTGGTGTTGTTATTTGTTACTGATCATATTGGATGAAAAAGCAATTTCAGAGACTGATATGGCAAAATAGAAGTTGATGGCTTTATTACCATGATCAGGTTCCAAGTTTTTCCTTTTCGGCCTTGATAACTTGTAATCAGTGTCAGCTTCATGGAACACTTCAACCACTGTGTCAAGACTGCCACTGTTTTTCGAAGTTGAATGCACATTCTTCTTCTTGGACCCAACCCTTTCGATATTTACTTCTAAGTTACCTGAGGGGACTCCATCTCCGGACACTGAGTTACCCGTGTATCTTACTGCATCTCCTGCAAAATGCATATGAAGCTTAATTGATACCACAAGAAGTCTCCAAAAAGAAGAGATAATACTTGTAAAAGAGAGCATTTTCATACCAGAGTTTTCCGGGGAGACAAACTGATTTATTCCGGCTGGCGTCACCTTATTTACCACATTTGCTCGCTGTACCTCTATTGAAGCAGCATGAGATGGAGAACCAACTCCACTGTGGAGATCTTCGAAAGGCTTCACATTCACAAACTCAATTAGACATAGGCGTATATATGTATTTCCTGGTAGCATACTAAATAATAGTTGAAAGACTTACATAATCCATTGGATAATTAGACTGTACTCTCTCCTTAGAAGATGGTTCATGAGGTTGTGGTTGTGGTTGTGACTGTGGCTGTGGTTGTGAGGTTCTCACTGTGTACGGTATAATATTGATCAACTTCCCTGAACCTCCATTATCTCCACAAGAACTTAAAATGCAAGAATCGGTGAATTCTAACCAGAGGGTGAGTCATGAAGAGGTTGGTTGCTTTTCTTCCACAGGTCTAAAAGTGGTTCCGGGTAAGAGATTTCTTGGTTTCCTTTCAAAAGCATATCATCCATTATCACAGTAGATGGGAGCTCCATGAGCTTAGCTATCTTAAAAGTAGACAGAATACTTGCGGGCCCCTGCAAGATTTATAGCATATACACCTTATGTTAGATAAATGATTCTTGAAATAATTGTTTTCTTAGTATCCGTATCCCCCATGGAATCTTCTGATGTGTGCTTCAGATTAATGCATACCAAATACGAGCCAATTGTGTAAGTTAAGAGGCTAACAAATAATTTGAGCATGCAACATAATTATGCTGAATATGAATGGGATAAATTGCAAATATGCAGGGCATACCCTATTCTTCCTTCGAATTCTGGATGCAATATCTGAAGTGTCATGAAGCCAGGAGTGATAAACATGGTTAGAAATAACAGTTTGTTCGTCATCTGTGATAATTCCTTTGGGCTTTCTTCTTTGTTTTACTGGCCCCTGCCTCTGTTGATCCTGGTTTCTCAAGGAGATTAAGATTAGCAACGTTTGTATGTTAACCTGATTTTTCGCCTAACTGTCAGAAAAAAAAACCCATTAATGCTTACTCTGGCTTCTCTGTTTTTATTAAATTGTTGATCTAACTGGTGCTCCGGATGCCGCTCTTGGGTTCCCCCAGCTGCAGGAGATTAGCATGAATATCAAGCTTATTCTCATTCTTTTCTTTTTATTTTCTTTTCCCGTTTTTTGATGGGTTAATAAGACAAAAGCCAATTATTAAAAGGATCTCATTTTAACTACTTCTTGTTTAACAGCCGTCATCTATGACAACAAATGCTCAGAAAATTTTTATGTGCCAAATCAAGTAGAATAGTTCACTTGGAAATATCATTCAGCAGTTCTGCCAAAATGGTTTAAAGCTTTAAGTGAAAGCTTCTTTATTTTTTTCCATATTTCTCAAATTATTCCCTTAAAAACATAAAAAAACTAGCCGCATTCAAAGCTTGGGTTGCGGTATTGTTGACCATCTAAAGCTATTATAGTACTCTGACCTCTTTGAGGCTCTTTTTGGGCTGGAGATGGAATAGGAGTAGTTGGTATCTGGGTATGCTCATCTAAAGTGAAGTTTACTTGTGTTCCCTCATCAGCTTCTTCAAATCTGTCACAGTGGTCACACAAATTAAGCTATTATTCAGTCCTCAGACATTCTAATGAATTATTAACTTAAACCTTTGCCAGCATTGCATGGAACCAACCAGTTCAAGTTACCTTTCAAATTGACCACGAATATTGGAATTAGGCTGAAACAAATCAAATAAGGTGATGTCATTGTCATCAGCTGCAGGGAAGAGAACGAGATTGGTGTACGGCATAGTATAATGATAAACATTCTCAACTTGATGTACATGTTCAAAACTACATCTACAAGAAAAGTTAAGGGGTGAAAGAAAACCTTGATGGTGGTCATTGATTGCATTATCCTCCATGGGATCACTGGTAATATAGTAGTCATCGACTTGGTCAAGTTGCTGCCCATCAATAAAGGTGACAAAGGATTAAAATTTCGAAAGAAGTAAAATACTACCGCTTTGTCTAGAAGTGTTTTCTTCCTCTGCAATCTAATAAGAGAATATACCGATCCATGTAGATTCTGTAAATAGCAAAGTGGGTCAAAACTTATAAGTCGTTCCTCTAAGAGCATGTACTTTACCCTTGATAATTCACTTACATGATCTTGATAATGAAGAATGAACAGGTTAAAGATATGAACATTCAACATGGCAGGCTGGTCACTGGTCAGAGTGGGATTTGGATCAGATGAAAAACGAAGGAGATGTTAACGTAGCTCAGTGAACCAATTTACCAAAAAAAAGTGCTGTAAAACTGGAAAACTAATAGATGCATGGCTCATGGCTGTGCCCCGAAAGGAAGAAATCAATACGAAGAACAAAGGGTGAGAAATGAGCTTAAGAATATGGGAAAAAGTCCCCCACTTAGCATTGCATTGCGATTTTGTAGGACAAAAATTGTCGGCTCCGTTTGGGTTGGAAAAAGTCTACAGTTCACACCTGAACTATGTTTTAAGCTTCATCCAAGCCAACCCAACCGAAACGAGTCACCAGGCCTAGTAAAAATCTGGGAAAACAGAATCAGTTCCATTAAAACCCCATGAAGCCATGGTTTTAAGGGGTCGGCTCCTCTTTGTTATATTTGGTTCATTATTTTCTAATATAAAAGTAATTAACTCTTAACTAACATTTATGACGTATTTTACAATTAACAAGTGAATTTACACATATGACTGATATGTTTTAAAATTAATTTAAAATAATATAATGGACTATATCTAACTCCATTTTCAAGATCCTACCAGCCAAGCCAATTTGCCTCTTCATTTAAAAAAAAAAAGCAGTAAATTCATCAAACATCTCTCGAACAAGAGAAACCATACGGCAGAGGAAAAGAGGAAATTGGAGAGTTTATATCACAAAACTTCACCATATTAAGATTGTATTGCTGAAACCCCATAGAGATTTCTTCTTCAAGTTCTCCAACATTAGTGAATCCCATGGAGGATTCATCATTTTCTGGTAGTGTAATGGACTTTCTCCTGCACTCAATGGAAACAATCAGGCAGAATAACCCAAAAATCCCATCATTTTCAATTTTTTAGAAAAGAAGAAGAAGAAGAAAGAATGGCACACATATGTAAAAGAGATTTTACTTGGCCTTTTCTTTTCTTTTCGGGAGTAGAGTTGGCTCGTTCATCACCTTCCATGCGTTCCTTATTTCAACCTCAAAACAACCCCACAAGAAAATTCAAAACATCAAAATTTTTTTAATACCAAAACAGTCAAACCAACAGAATCGAATATACTCATTTAAGAAGAAAATTAAAAAATAAAAATAAAAAAGGAAAGGAAATTACCAGAAACCGATTAGCATCATCTGTCAAGAGAAACCAGAGCATTAAAACCTCAGTAAAGAGAATAAAAGGATTAATACTAAAATTGTAAAAACACAAAGGGTCCGAAAATTTACTTACCATGAAGAAACATCACTTTTTTCTCATAGAGAATCACAACTCCACCTAAAGAGAATAGTGAGGAAATTAGGAAAACAAATAGCAAAAAGGAAGTTGTAGAATAAGGCGGGAAAATGAGAAAAATAATGTAATAATTTAGTTTATTTTTACCCATGAGAATGCTAGAGAGCCGAAGAGCAATCGGGACCGGAGGATTTAGAATCTCTTCGCTGTTAAAAATTACGTAAAATAAAAATTAAAGAAAGGAGAAGACAATAAAAAGAAATTGAAATGACTTGAAAGGGAAAATAGAAACCAGAGTCGAGCTATGTCGAGCTTGTTAGCTTTCCTTCGATCGATCTTCGCTTGCCTAGTCCCAAGCAACCTTAATATAAATAAAATAAAATCCCAGATCAAAAACAGAAAATAAGTAGTCATTCCAGTTTATATCAACCAGAAAGCCAAAGGGAGCTTTAAATAACAAGATTTTCGTAAGAAAAAAACCACCACATCAGTATTCAATGGAACGTTTATTTCTGAAAGTAAAAGAGAGTATAAAAATTGAAAGATACATTAGAGCAAAATTTTCAAAGGAAACCAAAAATCTTAAATTAGATCCAATTGAATGTACATTTTCAAACATCCACGTTTGACAGTCGATAGTTAATATCATGAAAGAAAAATCAAGGAATTCAAATAAGCAGAGCAAATTTATGGGAACGAAGCTTCGCCAATGGCGTTCTCTCATCGTCTCATCGAGTTCAAGTTCCAGAGAGAGCTTATTGTTGTTGTTGTTTTTTTTTTTTTGCTGCGAGAAACTTCATTAAAGAGAAAATGAAAAAAGATGAAAGACCAAAAGATCACCATATTTGGCCAAGAGAAGCTTTGCGAGCAAGGAGCTCTCTAGAGTAAAACATTATGTTCTTCGGGAAGAGAATAATTAAAAGAAAAAAAAAACGAGAAAACAAAGAAACAGAGCTTTTGGTTAGTTGAGATTTTGAGAGAGCAGTGCGCAGAGAAAGAGAAGCGATTCGCGCGGGTCTCAATTGCATTGCATGCAAATGTTGCAATATATCAAATGATGGCAACGTAATTGGACTCCAGAGTAATCTTAAACTTACGCTTTGGAGTATCAAAATTTCGGTGCTACTTTTTTTTTTGTACGGTTCGGACCTCCTGGGACGGATGGTTTCACATAAATATTTTTATGGTTTAAATATTTTGGAATTTAAAATTTAATTTCTATATTTTAATTTTGAGATATTGAATTCAGTTATTATTTTTATTTAAAAATATTAGTTTTTTATTTAATTACTCCGTTAAAGTTAATAATTTTAAAGGTAAAATAATTTTTTATGCCTTTAATATTCATATTTTTATCAATTTGGTCCTTACCTTTTAAAAGTACATAAATTTTTTTATATTTCAAATGAAAAATATTTTTTAATTTTTAATTTTTAAAAATAAAAATTATGAAAAAATAAAAAATCTTTAAAATTCAAAAATAAAAAATAAAAATAATTCAATGTTAACTAAACTAGATCGAACTGGCCAATCGGACTAGTTGGACTAAGAACCAATTAGGATATCAGTCTATTGAGAAGTAAAAAATCGGTTAACACACAAACCAATACGACTTGGTTGAATCAAGCTAAAAAACGGATTGAACCAATTTCAAATTGGTCTAACCATTTGATTCTCAGCATGACCGGTTAAAAGTAAACAAGTGATTAAAAAATAAAAAAAATCAAAATATTTAAAAAATTATAAAAATTGATTCAACTATCAATTCAATTGGTTTTTTTAACTCAGTTCAACCAATCCGTATTAGTTCACGAGTCAACTAGTTTTTTTTACCTCTCATCAGATTGATACCCCAACCGATTTATAGTTCAGCCGGCTTGGTTCGATTTAGATAAGATTGAATTTTAAATTTTTTATATTTTAAAAATAATTATAAATTCTTTTCATTTTTTTAATTTTAAATATTTTTTATATTTTAAAATATATTTTTTAAAAATCAATTGACCTACAAACCGATACAAATTGGTTGAATAAGACTAAAAAACCAGTTAAACTAGCAGCTGAACCAATTTTTATAATTTTTATTTTTAATAATAAATTTGCTCTGAACTCGTCAGATGGATCTTTTAGGAGCCAATTGGTCAGACCAGTTCAAAATCAGTTCAACTATTGGCTTAATCAATTTTTTACCTCCTTTCAATCAGACCATATTGATTCGCAAGTCAATCGGTTTTTTACCTCTCACCGGATTGATATCCTAATCGGTTCCCAATCCAACTAGCCGGTCTAGACTAGTTTAGATAATATCTAATTTTGGATTTTTTTTTGTTTTTAAAATCATTTTTACTTTTTGAATTTTAAAAAGTTTTTATTTTTTTCATAATTTTTTTTATTTTTTAAAACATAAATTTTCATTAAAAAAAGTATAATTTTTTATGTAAAATATGAGAAAAATTATATATTTTTTAAAGAGTAGGGACCAAATTTACGAAAACTATAAATGTTGAGAGCTAAGAATGTTGTTTTACCATTGACATCATTATTTTTAATGGTAAAATTAGACGGAAGGGCCAAATTTTTAAATAAAAAAGTATAGGGTCTCAATTTCTCAAAATTAAAGCATAAAATTAAAATTTAAATTTCAAATTAGTATAGAAACCTTTGACAATTTTAAATTAATTTATATATATATTTAACTGCTTTTACTTAAATATTTTAAAGTGTGCTTTAAAATAATTTTTATGATACCTCTACGTTTAAGGGTATTGAGTTGATTAGCAGAGTATATGCAAGATGAAAGTAATGCAAAATATAATCGGTCGACTGGTAAATTTTGAATAAGAAATTTATTTGATAATTTTACTAAGAACGGCCCATTTCTTACTTTATTTACGAAAATGGACTACTTTATTTATTATTTATCGGAATGGGTCAAAAATACTAAAACGCGTCCACGTAGGAGCGTTTTAAGGGAAAATTTCAGCAAAACGCGTTCCTGAGGAAGCGCTTTTGCCATGTCAGCAAAAAACGCACTGACATGGACGCGCTTTGTTGACATGGCAAAAGCACTCCCTCAGGGACACATTTTAGCCCGTGTTTTTGACCCCCAACGGTCATTTAAAATTTTGACCGTTAGGGGTCCAATGGTAAAAAAAAAAAAACTATAAAACCCCCTTCCTATTTTTTTCACACAAACATTTCTTCTAAAATTCTCAAAAAAGCTCTCAAATTTCTCCCTAAATTTCTCAAAGCTATCTTTAATTAACTATTTCCTTTAATTTTTTTCTAAATTAGTATTTTTTATAATATCTAAGATATTTGATCATGTTAGTAATGGCCAAGGAATTAATTCGTCTCGATTATAAACATATCTTCGTCGAACAAATGAAAATGGTAAGGGTTAATTTCAAATTTTGAATATTATTTAAAATTTTTTTGATTTATGTAATTTTAATTAATTTTTATTTTATAATTTTTTATAATAGTCTGTAGATTAGGTTTACAATATTACATTTGTAATATGTCTGGTCCTCTATCACCGTTGATAGAAAATTACTTGAGGGAATCGGGTTTTTGGCACGTGGCCAATATAGGCCAAGGGTGTAAGCTGGACTCGAAACTCATCAGCGCGTTCATAGAGAGGTGGAGACCCAAGACGTGCACATTTCATCTTCCATGCGGGGAGTGTACCATCACTTTGAAGGACGTATAGTTACAATTGGGATTGCCGGTGGATGAGTTTATATTTACTGGGTCCACTCAATCTGCTGATTGGGGAGCCATATGCTACGATCTTTTAGGTGTGATTTCGGATAATATTTACGGAGGTTAGATCGAGATGGGATACTTATAAGACACATTCCCGGAGCCGAGGGATGATTCAACTGAAGTAGAAAGAATACGATATGTTCAGGCATACATCCTTGAGATCATTGGAGGTTATCTGATGCCGAGCTTGTCACGAAACCTCGTACATCTGAGGTGACTGCTGAAACTCATTGATTTTAGAGTAGTTGACGAACTTAGTTGGGGGGTCTGTCGTGTTGGCAACATTGTATTGAGAGATGTGTGAGACGACAAAACCAAATAAATCTAAAATCGGAGGTTGCCTATCACTACTACAATCATGGGCTCGGTTTCGCTTTCCATTTTTACGTCATTGAGTAAACCACCCATATACATTCTCACTCATAACGAGGTAAAATTTATATTAGATTTTACAATTATTAAATAGATTTAAAATATAATTTTATGCTAAAAATTTATTTAATTAGGTAGAACCATTCGGCGAGTTATGTTGGAATACCTACCGCTTTTGAAGATATATGACTTTTATTAGACCAACGGTTGGAAGTGCATGTAAGTATTAAATGAAATATATATACATAACATAGTTGTTTCATATTTAGTATTATGTATATAACTAATATTTTTATCACATTCATATAATTTCAATAGACACCATACGAGAATTCGGCAATTTCGGGCAGTAATTCCAGATGAGTTTTTTCAAGATTTAAACATTTGGCATGTTAAGGTCCCATTGATCAACTACGCTACTATCGAGATGCACCAGACGGATAGAGTGTTGTGACAATTTGGATTTCGACAACCGATTCCCGTGACACCTAAGGTGTTCGATGATGAGCACAAAATTGACTTACGACAATCGAATATGCATTTGTCGCTATTCTTCTCGAAATATATCGAAATGTGGGAAAATCAGTATGATCATATACCTACTCGAGAATCGATCATCGTTCCAGAGTTAGCGTGTGCGCTGGATTACATGCCATGGTTTAATATCCATGGCAAGCCATATTTGTTCTTGGAAGAGTAGAGGCATTGGCAAATCCGTGTCAAAAGGGAACAACGGAGCTCTTTAAATCTAAGGAGAAGGGATGACAGGGCAGATCCTATTAGAGTATGCCCAAAGATCAATCATGAGATGGTTGTAATAACATACTTGATTTATTATGTTTATTAATATAAGGCGTTACCATTATTATTTCAGTTTCTTTACTATGTGTATAAATAAATTGTTTTATAATAATGTCCTGAGAATAATATGATTATTCTTAAAAGGTCCTCAGTCAAGTATTATTGTTGGATAGGACAACGATAATACATTAAGACTAACATGTAGTTGATTGATGATAAAGAGTTGTCATTGATATGGAGTGTCATAATCGATGCATGAATATGTGTGTTAGAGAACAACAAATTGGACTGACCCGTTATGAGTATGTTTCTTGGATTATTGTGTAATTGTCACGACATTACTAATAGTGATTAATATGTATATAATCCTCAGACTTGAGATCATCATAATCTCAACATCGTATACAGTCAAACGTACACCGTAACTGATTATTCTATAAAGGCTGATGTTGGATATACCACAATCTATGTAGAGGGATATGGTTGATCGATATAGGATAAGTCCCACCTACATAATGAGAGTAATATCTTAGGCCACTTGATTGAGTGAGACTAGAAATGCATGGCCATGCTTAAATAAGCTGATATGAGATGTCATTCTTATTTGTATATCATAGTCTACTTAAGATATCAAGGAACATGGAATGGACTATACAAGTGTGACTATTCCATGACTTGTGTTCAATCCAGAGATAAAGAACTTAAGGATTAGTGCATGAAAAGGTTAATCATAAAAAGGTTATGTCGAATCATGATTTCTTGTGACTTAGGTAGCAATGATGCATTGCTAGGTGCCACTCATTGTTTGTAACATTAGAATCGTTCTAACGTTACTGCTAACGTTACAAGAACCTACAGGGTCACACCCTATAGTTGAAATGAACGAAATAAAAAAAAATTGGTATTGTGTTTGGTTGTCGCATGAATTAAATTAATTATAGAATTAATTTAATTAGGTAATCAAATATCAAACACATTATATGTACAAGGTTGTTGTACATATAATGATAATATGATTTTGGTTCGTATATAAATAAATATAGTTTACCGAAATCTTTATTATAATTAATGTAATTATAATTTTTGGTTTTAAAACATTATTATATTTATTTAATTTTGAGAAACCCTAAAAAAATATAAAGATATAAAATCATGTTTTTCTTTGCTTAGTGGGTCTAGCAGCCGTCAAAGCAAAATCTTCTCCAAAACTGTTTAGGGATTCCTTCCTTTCATAGTCAATTGGGTGGATTACGTAGAGGTCGGAGTCATCAAAGATTGCGGCTTAGTTCAATAGTAGATCAAATTACTCGTTGCCGAGGCATCGCTGTCTACTCAGAATCACCATTCGGTAATTTCAAAACCCTTTTTCATCCCGATTCGTTCCTCACACATGGATCCATGGTTAGGATCACCGGGTGTTTTATTTTTCAGCTGCATCGTAGGGGTGCCGACGTTCCAACAGATCCATCAACAATGCCCACACAATCATCGGGCCCAACGCCTCAAGCAATGATGCCCACACCACAGCCCCTTCAGATTATGCCAGGTGCGTATCCTAGCCCTTATATGTATCTTAACCCTTATATGTTTCCTTTTCTCAGTCTCATGCCAGGTTGAATGCATGGCCCGGTGTATCTCCTTTTCCAATGACTCTGACTCAACCGACGATATATAGACCATCGTTGTAGGAGGGATCGCACGAGGCACCATCGAGGAGCTCATCTAATTTCCAATCCTCATCGCCTTATGGGATTCAAACACCTCTGTTGTGGGTGATGCAAACACTTCTGCATTCTTTGTTCTATCAAGATGGGCCATCCTCTCAACATCCACGCCCACAATCAGAACAACCACAACCTCCACCGAAAGCTGAACTAAGAAGGAATCCAGCATGTAACCGTCGACCACCCCCATGTGGCACTGATTCTAACCGGCACATGCATTAATTTTTTAATATATTTGTACAATATATTTTTATATTATTTTATTTAATAAAATAAAAGTTTTTTTGAATATTTTAATAGTCAATTATTTTTATATTTTATCCTATTTAATAAAATAAAAGTTCGTTTGAATAAGGCAATAGAAATAATGTAATATAGTTTCATTTAAGCAATTATCAACTATTTCAATTTGGACATGTTCGAATTGTATGACCTGGGTTCCTACACCATCCGCACAACTTCTATTGGTTCGTTCTTTCTCGGATATCCATATTACCACGTATTCTACTCGAGCAAGGTCGAATTTTTGGTTTGCGATGCAATTATCTATCCGGTAACAACTTAAACAGAACAAGCGATACAAACGGCCAAACAGAGATTCTGACAAGCTGCAATTGCATGAGCGCATTGATAACGAAGTGCGTCAAACGTCCCACAGTCGCAAGTCCTATTTCTCAAGTGTACACGATACTGCCCGCCGGTAATATCTTGGTTCGGCCTTTCGAACTTCGTCACATGAAACCATAGGTTGTCGTGATCTTGACACACTGTGTGTATGGTGTTGGCCCGCGCCTTCACCTTGTTAATTTCTTGCAATACTTTTCGGTGCTATACATGGCTCCCTACATTTGGCCTTTATAACTCACTGCTCGCTTTGGAAATAGTGCCGCCAAATGGAAATGTCTCCCACACAACTAAGGTTATCGACAAATGACACGTTCCTTTTAGAACAGAATTTATGCATTCAGCCAAGTTTGTTGTCATATGACCATATCGTAGGTCACCGTCGTATGCTTGTGTCCATTGATCGAAAGGATGTTACAGAGGTAGACTGCGCCTTCATCGTTAACTGACCGCAAAATCGCCAACATCTCATGAAAAGGTCCTTATTGATCTCGTACCCTGTCAATATAAGTTGGTAGCAAAAATTACATACCACTCTTCCATTCAGAATAAATTGAATATTACAAAGAAAATTATATTAGTGGAGATTAAATACCCATGTTGGTCACTTGTCGTCGTTCAGTGGTAGATCGATATTGCCCATAGTAGTTGGATGCAACGTGTCTTAGACAATACTAATGGTGTGTGCGATCCTATAGGCTTCCCTGTTGTTTAATTACAACTAGTATTCCAGTCCCCCAATTTGATATAATGTAGATATCAAGTTAGGGCAGACATGTCTCGTCAACCTAGAAAGAAAGAAATTCCAGTCGTCATCTGACTCCCCCGATGTTATGTCAAACACAATTAGAAGGATTTTCCCACCACCATCCTGTGTCACAGCTAGCAATAGCCGATGGGTATATCTACCATACATAAAGGTACTGTCAATTTGTACCAATGGCTTGCAGTACACAAATGCGTCCCGACATTGCTTAAAGCTCTAGAACAGATGCTTGAACACTTGGCATCCACGGGGTAAGCGATCCTTGTAGTACACAGGGCCCGTTTCAAGGTCTGTTACGCAACCTGGGACGTACCTCTTCAGCACTTGACAACACTGCCACACCTCATTATATGAAGCGTCCCACCTACTATGCATCTTTTCCAACCCCTTCTGCTTAGCTATCCAGGCCTTACGGTAAGAGGGCGTGTGTAACACCCCTAACCCGTATCTATCATTGGAACAGGGTTACGGAGCATTACCTAGCAAACAAAACAGTAAACCATTCAATTCATATATCAATCCAAATATAATCTAATTTCATTTAAATACATTCATAGTGTCCCTTAATCGAGCCCTCGAGACCCTAAAAATACAATAGAAATAATCAGGGACTAAATCAGAAACATTTGGAAAGTTTAAGAAAAAGTTAGAAAAATTTGGACTGTAATGGTCACACGGTTGAGACACGCGCTGTAATGACCTATTTTCAGTAAATCGGAATAGTGGTTTCGTAACTACAAATCCGAGCTAGAAAAAAATTTAATTATTTTAATATTGTGGTATGGTCTATATTATAATAGGAAGGTTGCATGAAAATTTTGATAAGAAAATTTTATTGATTATATGGTTAAAATTGATTTAAATGGATTAAATAAAAAAATGCATTTTTGGGACTCCGTTTGATAAATCGGATTCATAAATATTTATTAAAATATTTATGAAGTTAGTTGTATGTCTAATTAGGTTTTGATTAGGTGAATTTGACTTAATTTGAAGTAATTAGGAAAAAAGTATTAGATTGAAATAAATGTGAAAATTTAATTATAGATTAAAGAAAGTAAAAGGACTAAATAGGTAAATATGCCATTATTATAAATTGAGGTGGTTTAACGTTGAAAAAATCTAAGATATTTTTTTAATTTAAAATATATATTATATTATATTTACTTAATTAATAAGTATGCTATTATATTATATTATTATATATATAAAACAAAAGAAATAATAGAAAGAGTAAAGAAATAGAATCGAAACAGAGAGAATAGGAGAAAGAAAGAAGAAAGATAAATAAAAGAAAATTTGGGATTTCAAGGGTTTAAACTTAAATTGGTAAGTCAATTTAATTCCTTTTCTTGTAATTTTGAGTTTTATGATCCTAGAACAAAATACTATTAGGTATATGTTGAAATTTTGAAAGTTAGTAGAATTTTTGAATGTAGTTTATATTGAATTAATGGATGAATTAGAGATTGAATTGATGGAAATTCAAACTAGGATTGGGAAAAGGATTAAATTGTGAAATAAGGTATAAGTTTAATGTAATGAGGACTAAATTGTAAGAAATTCAAAATTAGGATTTATTAGTGAAAATTTGAGAGTTAAGTTATAAGTAGAATTTAAGTAAAAATAAGGTATAGATTGTGATAGAAATAGAAATAATTTTAGTTATGAATTAAATTGAAATGTGAGCTAAGGTAAGAAATGATGAATTTATTATATCATACATGTTTATTTTTGTTAAATATTATAGGAAAGTTATTTGATTGTTTTTCTCTAATATATAAATGTTATATGTTTTATATGAAATTGAAGAGAAAGAAAAGAAAGGAGAGGACCTAATTGAAGAAAAAGGAAAAGAGAAGGCTAAGGAGTGAAGGAAGACATCATCTCAACCTTTTTGTTGTAAGTACTACAAGATTATTTTTTAAAATTATTTTATTTAAATATCTATATTATAGTATAGAATTATTTAGAAATAAAATAAAATAAAGTAAAATAAAAGATTATGGAACTATGAAATTTGTAAAGAAAATTATAGATGAAAATATAAGATGGTATATTGTTTGAACATTAAGTAAATGTTGTGACAAAAATATATATATGTGAAAACGTGTGATATTTGTGAATTGTGAAATAAGCACTAAATTGTAATGATGGAGAAATGAGAAATCTTTTTTGAAATAATTCTGTAAAGTATTTAAATGAATAAGATTCAGTATTAATGCCCAAGTAGATATAATTTAGAACTACTAGGATATTAGTGGCATGTCATTAAGGAACTCTAGCGCGCTCTCTGATATTTAGCACGTCAGTGCTTTCTGTTTAGCACATCTGTGCTCTCTGATATTTAGCACGTCAGTGCTCTCTGTTTAGCAAATTTGTGCTCTCTGATTATTAGCATGTCAGTGCTCTCTGTTTAGCACATCTGTGCTCTCTGTTTAGCACATCTGTGCTCTCTGTTTAGCACATCTGTGCTCTCTGTTCATTAGTGCATAATAATGCACCTCTGTATTTGTTCCGTATATCCGGTGTGTTCTATAAAATCTACTTTGGGCTAAGATTATGAGTTGTGAACAAAAGTTAATCATTAACATATTAAGGTAAGTTTTATAATTACAAAATATATATTAAATTTTATTAATATATGGCATAGCTAAAGAAATTTATATGTTTTTAAATATGTATTAATGGAATGATTTTGAAATATTTTATTAGGATTTATTTATCTATTTATTCTTGTAGTGCTTATTAAGCCTTTACCGGCTTAACGCGTTTAATTTTAACGCGTAGGTACAGTTTGACTCGAAGAGGTAGAGTCGAATTAAAAGATCTCTCATCTCATCACATCCTTAAGAGCTTCAAAAGTAGGTACCATATTTTGAATTAAAATGGCATGTACATAGACAGTTCAGTTATGTTCCCATGTATTAGGAACTAAAATGTAAACTCTTGAACTTCTATCTATTTTGAGGTGCTTGAAATATTTTGATATATATATGAAATGAATTAGTGAAACTATAAGTATGTTTGCAAATATGGTTAGTAAGTTAAAATTCTATGTATAAATGTTTTAATTAAACAATATCTAGCCATAACCGTTCTGGCACCAAATGTAATAGTCTTATACCGGGTCTGTACGATTAGACCAGGTATAGGGTTGTTACACACGCCTATGTATCAGGCCGTGTAACACTGAAATAGGGACACACGGCCGTGTCCTAGCCCGTGTCCGTGCTTGTGTAACTCACTGACTTGTGCCACATGGTCAAGCCACACGCTCGTGTGCTAGGTCGTGTAACACTCGAAATGCAACCTTAAAAACCTACAAGGGACACAAGGCCGTGTCGCATGGCAGTTTGTCATACACGGATGAGACACTTGCCCATGTCTTAGGCCGGGTGGACAAGAAATAGGCCAATTTTAAGCCATTCCTTTCACCCAAATTAACCTTGAACCTACAAGCCAAAAACATCTATGAACAAAACACCAAAACATGACAAAACATGCATAATAAGATCACTTTCAATATGCCATAAATCCATACAACCAATATGCGATTTAGGCACCGCAAACACAATTCATCAAATTCACCTAAAACATATGCATAATTGATCATTCATTTGGAATTTATATCGAACCTATTTCCATACCAAAACTTACTTCAAATGACCACAATGAAGCCTCATCATCACATACCAAGTTTGGTCATAAAACCTTGCATCAACTTGACAAAATAAACATCAACCATTTAGCATCAAAGTACCACAAACATACCAACCATCATGGTATGAAAATACCATTAATTCCACACTTCAAAATAACATTACAAGTCATAAACATTAACTAAACCTTAAACATAAGTCCACCTATATATGTCATTATAACTATGACCCAAAATGTCAAAATCTACCAATATTATAGCTAGATAGTGTGATAGATCTCCGACAATATTCCAACCTGACCAAGCTTCCGATAATCTGTAAAGTAAGGGAAAAACAACTACGTAAGCAATGAATGCTTAGTAAGCTCGTATAAAATTTAAACATAATATTCCATTTCAACAATGAACTATATAGATAAATATAAACCTATACCAATACCTTAATATTTATCCATTACATAACCATCAACTCATAAATGAGTAAGTCTATCAACATCATATATATTTTCATTCCTAACTTAATAGGATTTTATAAACATTATACATTATCATTAACTTTTCATAAAACTATTAATTATTTTCTTTACTTACTTTCCATTCCATTTACTAAACATAAACTTAAATAACAACATCAACTCACTAATTAGTATATTTATTCACATCATAGATAAGTTCATCCATAACATACGCAATTTCTCATACATAAGTACATCATTCAATTCATCAATCCCTTTTTCGTCATATCACATTTCAATAATGAACTTACCATTTCATTACCTTTTCTTACCCGTTTCATTTGTATAATACCAGACATAAGCATAAACATCAATCATAATCTCAAACTTGACATAAGCCTAATCACCATCATCAATACACAAGTTAGTACATTTATGTATACGACTCTTTCGGAGTCAATCACATGATAAACCATTTTATAAGAAAATAAACCTTTTGAATCATACCAGCTTTTCATGAACATAAGCATATTCCCATTTTTGTCATTGACCATTTCATTGTATATCATTAATATTAAACATGATATAATGTAACTATAGCTTAACAAAAATTTAAGCATCATCCACAATCTCAACTGTTGAATTCATTTATGTTCAGATCAATATTCAATAAATAACAAATCTTTCAAATTCATTAAACAGATTACCTTACTAAGATTTTCCATTCGAAGAACGACTTACGGATAAGAGTACATCGCCAACAGCAGCTTATAAGAGCTGAACAAAAGCTCAAAAAAGCTGATCCACCCAAATCACGCCAAACAGAAAGTATAACACGAGAGTTCGCAACAAATGTTGAACCTCAATTTACTTCGGTAATATGCCGATATCTCCCTCCAATACCATCACCACTCCATGTAATACCCCCTACCCGTATTTGTCTCCGAAATAGGGTATGACGCATTACCAGATTTTACCAAATAAATTTTTTGTATTACGAGTTAAATACTATTCATTTATCGAAACATGTCATGACGTCCCTTAGATGGGCCTTTGAAGCTCAAAACATACATCGGGACCAAACTGAGATTAAATCGAAACCATAAGAAATTTTTCGCAAAATTCCAAAGTTTTTTTTTGAACTCAATATAACCCCTTTATAAATATCTAATCTTCCCTACAATTTTAAACCGAGACCAATCCAACACAGCCAATCCATTTCAACATATTTTCAAGATAGGTTTAATGTATTCATAAGATAACCTCATCACATACCAAAACCAAAATTTGTTAGTCATACCAATGGCTAACCATACATTCATTTCACATTAACATTTACTTTACTAGCTTATACATGCCATTGATTTCCAAAATAAAGTTTCTTTATATACCGAGATCTTGAGGTTGATAGTGTGATGCATCTCCGACCAAATCCAACCTCCGAGCTTTTAACACTACAACACGGGGGAAAATGAAATAGGGTAAGCACTTTGTGCTTAGTAAGCTCATGTAACAAGAATTATACTTACCTAATATTTTCAATACAATGCAATAAACATTCATACACCCATTCAATACATTATTCCCCTATCATGCACAAACTCAACATTAAAATTAGTCCAATAATTTCCATGTATCAATAATATATACCATGATTGATGAGCTGATCAATTCCATGATTTCCATTCCCTTGTTATTTTTCCATATTTATCCCTTTGAATTTCTCGGAATTTCGATGGATTTTCAGAGGTACACTTTAGTTTACAAATCCGGGTCCGTCAATTCATATTCATGTGCGCACATTTCTATTTCAGAGAGCACACTCATGAACCTCATCCTTACAATGGATTACCATCAAAGCTAAATCCTCAGTAATATAAACTCATAGAGTATTGTCGGGATTACCAGTCCAGACTAAATCCCCTGCAATGACAATTACTCTAATGAGCTTGGATCTAAATTACCAGTCCAGGCTAAATTTAGACCCTAATTCGGATTACTCGTCCGGGCTAAATCCATTTTCCACATATTCTTCAGGAGGGCTATATCAGGATAGGATCACCCGTCCGGGCTAGATCCTTTTTACCGTCAATTCATTTTCAAAGATCCATCGAATTTTCCTTCCATTCAACCGATATTTCTTCCCCTTTTTATCAAATATATCAATGTTTCATCAATTTTCATTCAATGAACATTCAAATCATATTCACATCAATAACAAAGATTTCAAACATTTAAGAATATAATTCAAGTTACACGAACTTACCTCGATACTTGTTCGTAAACAAAAATCAACTAATCCCGAACTTTTTCTTTTCCTCGATCTAGCTTCGTATTTGAATTTTCTGGATCTAAATAAATAAATTTAATCATTAATCTACTACATTTCATGTTCATATGTAACATTCTCTATAATTCTATTATTATTTATAGTTCATTCAAAGCTGTCTCACTGAGTCATAGTCACTAAATTATTTATACCTTGAGATACAGAACTTCAAATTAAGATCCGACAAATTTCCCAAAAACTAGACTCACATATATTCTTACCATAAAATTTTCAGAATTTTTTGTTTAGCCAATAAATACATTTTATTCTTTAAAGTCTCCACTGTTTCACTATTAGACAGTTCCGACCCCACTTCACTAAAAATTAATTATCTCATTGTACAGAATTCAGATGATATTCTTGTTTATTTCTTTTAAAACTAGACTCATTAAGGATTTTAAAAATATAAATTTAAGCACCTAATTATTTTTCTAAAATTTTTTATGATTTTCCAAAGTCATAACAGGGGAACCCAAATTCATTCTGACCTTGTCTCACAAAATCTATTATATCTCATGATTTACAATTCCATTGCTTACACCGTTTATTTTATAAGAAACTAGACTCAATAAGATTTAATTTAATATTTTATTCATCCTCTAATTAAATATATAAAAATTTTGGTGATTTTTCAAAGTTAGACGACTGTTGCTGTCCAAAACTGTTTTAGTGCATGATGTTAATTACCATTTTCCCCCTAAGCTTTCAATAAATGATAATTTCATCCCTACTCAATTAACCTCTCAATTGAGCTGATTTTTATCAATTAACACTTTATCCCATCACTTTAAACTTCTTTATAACCTTTGGAAATCATAATTTTAGCACTAGACTTTAATTCCAAACCTTTTCACAATTAGGTCCTACAAATAAATTTCTATTGAAATTACCTAATAAAATCATCTCATAAACAAATTAAAGCTTCAATTTCATGCTATTTCATCATAAAATTCCAGCACATATTCATAGAAACTTTCAATTTCATTCATAAAATAAAAAACTAATGAATTTAGTAATAGGACCTAGTTGTAAAAGTCTTAGAAACACAAAAATTACAAGAAAAAGGCCAGGATTAACTCACTTGGTGCAAAAATTATGAAAAACCAGCTTGAATAAACCCTTAGGATGTTTTTGGCTGATGAGAATGCAGAAAAATAAAGAGAATTCTAGATATTCGAATTTGGTCCCATTTTTATGTTAGTAAAATTTGTTATTTTCTCATTTTACCCTTATTTCACCAATTCTCCTGATTTTTCTCAGCTTATGCTACCCAAAATATCTTCTTTTGGGCTTATTTTGAATTTATGTCCCTCCTCATTTAACGATTGAGCTATTTAATCCTTCTAGTAACTTTTTCACCTTTTTCAATTTAGTCATTTTCACTTAATTGACTACCCAAACATTAAAATTTTCTAACGAAATTTTAATACCATATTAGTAACATTTCATAAATATTTATAAAAATATTTTTGACTCGGTTTTACGAGATCAAGGTCTCGATACCTTGTATTTACCCAATTTCTTCAATAATTTTATTTTCTAACTAACCACTAAATCAGTAAAATTTTTCTATCTATATTTTCATACGATTTTCCTATCATACCAATATTCATGCAAAAATATTAAAATAAATTTATTTTTAAATTGAATTTGTGGCTACGAAACCACTGTTCCGATAACCTTGAATTTAGGCCATTACACTCCAAACCCCCATAATACACCAAAACACAAATGTACTTTATCCCGCGTTCAATTCAAAACGAACATCAAAATTCAATATTATAACTCAAATAATGATTTATTTCCAAAAATGGAATATATATACATATATACATCATGTTATACCATTAATAAATTTAAATAAATATTAAATTTTTATATGTACGAACTTACCTGGCAAAATCACAGAAATGTCAAAGTATAGAGGCTATTTGGTAATTTTCCATTCTCCTCGATTTTTTCCACTCGATCTTGATCTAAATTAATAACTTAATTCAATTTATTAATTTAGACAATAAAACAATGTATTTTATGTAATTTAGTCATTTTTGATATTTTTACAAAATTGCGCTTAAATTTTTACTTTTATTCAATTTAGTCCCTGAGCCTAAAACATGCAAATTAACCATTTTTATTGCAATTTTCCACTAGAAAAATATTAATAGTCTCCATTTCAGCCCATTTTTGCAATAATTTCACAAAATTCTTATAATTTTATTATTTTAGCAATTTAGTCCTTAATCGATAAATTCATCAAAAATCACTTAACAAAATACTTTTAAATAACAACTAATATTTAAAACTCATCATTTAACATAAAAAATCACTAGATTCATCAATGACAACATTCAAAATCTTTAACAGTTTCAAAATCGAAGATACGGGCTAGCTAGACCTAGTTGCAACAATCTCAAAAACATAAAAATTAAAAGAAACGGGTAAAAAATAGCTTACCCTGCATAAAATTTACCATGGCCGAACTTGAATGCTCTCCTATGGAACTTTCGGCACTCAATTCTCAAGTAAGAAGATAACCATATTTGTTTTCTTTTAATTTATGTTACAATTTTCTAATTTACTAATTTACCCTTTAAAAACTAACCAAATTTCAAGCATTTACTTAGCCACAACAGACCAATAATAATATAATTGGTATAATTGCAATATAAAACCTCCCTTATTTAATACTTAATCCATTTAATCACTCAAATTAAATAGTGATCCAATTTTATTTCTTTTACGATTTAGTCATTTTTAATTAATTAACTATTGAAACGTTAAAATTTTTCAACGAAACTTTAATACCACCTTAATGACACTCCGTAAATATTATAAATATTTACGGCTCATTTTATAGAAACGAAGTTTTGATACCTCATTTTCTAAAACCACTTGACCTCAGGGTCTTACCACTTGACCTTAGGGTTTTACCACTCGAACTTAAAAATCGCTTAAATAACATAAATTATCAAATAAAAAATCTTTTTAAAATCACATTTGACTCGTAAATATTAAATAATAATATTTACGAACTTATTTATCGGATTTGGTGGCCTCAAAATTACTATTTTTGACAGCACTGAAAAATGGGCTGTTACAGCGTATACCTCAATTGGCTACGAATATTGGCAATTAAGACTGACACAGAAGTTCTGGAATCCACCTTCACCATCGGTAGTATTAAGCCAGCTATCATATCTGAATCCATCTTAGGATGATCTTATGAAACACCTGTCAACGAAGTACGTTAAATAATGCAACATCGAGTAATAACAGTACTATTCAAAAACCCTAAACACCCAGTGATACTGTACCGACAACACACATATGTGGACCTTTGTACTTCTTTATCTCTCACAACCTTGTCTTTTTCGTAAGCAAAGCCATGATTTTCCATGAGCATATATCGTCTTGCACTGCACACTTGGTCTCGAACTTCTCGAATTTAGATTTAATCATGTGGTAGTTAACCCTATTCATGATGCTATATTGTTTCAATGCACCAAGAAAACTATCTTTACTAGAAAACTCCTTACCAACTTCCAATTCACCCGAATCCAACGACGAACTTGTACGGTCAAGCCTTCTATGTGGTAAATCTGGAAACTCCAACGCATCATCTTCCAATAAATTGACATTCTGGCTGGAGGCGAGTACGCCATCAATCGTGGATCTTCTTCTTCTTCATCTGAACCCCTTCCACCGTCTTCAAGTTCGGTTGGAACAGGTTCCAGTTCAGAAAATAATGCAACTTCTGCACCATCGGGGCCGAGCTCTCGAGGTAGATTCATATCGGATTTATCATCCAACCCACCATCATCTGCAACGTATGAGGTCCCCTTGCTAGTGAACATCATAGGGAGTACATCATCCCTTCTTGTGGACGTTTCATAACGTCCCCAATTAGATGTGGATTACCAACCACTAGAAGTTGATGTTATTCCCCAGTACGTATTTCCAGCATTGAACATCGACCCACCGAGGTGCATGTCCCATCCATTAACCGAGTGTCGTGTAGGGGTTGTGTATTCTATACTGCCACCAAACACAGGCGCTTCCATGTTCTTCCTCTCACTAACGGAGTGTTGGGCAGGGGTCGTGTATTCCTCTCGAATAGCAGTAGATGTTGAAGTCGCAAATGCTTCATTTGGCGATGAAAATTGTACATATAACTCAAGATAGGGTGATCTACTAGCTAGATAAGTCTGTACCATCGCCTCCAAGCTACGACCACCTTTGATATCAAATGAGTCATATGTCACGGGATCAATCGAAGCACAAAATTGATACTTAATAGACGAAACTCTCATTGGCGTCATTCCGTAGATTTTGCGCCTAATTTTTTTACGAAGTTCTGTCAAATCTATGTTCTAGTTGAAAACCAGTCGCACTGTGTTCTCCGATAAAAAAAATGTCGTTCTTGGTGTCACGGACCTCACCATCATAGTAAATAACAATACTAATACGTTCACTCATCTTCAATTTCTATTTTGCTTAGTCTCTCTAATTTTTCTTACTGTAAATTATGCAACATGAGAACGAAATTTGGCTCATTTATAGCCTAAGGCCAAGCACGAACTACTGTAGAAAAAGAGCGTCCACGTTGGAGCTTTTTTCAGTAATTTTACTGACAGTGCATCCTGCTTGAAGCGTTTTTGACACTATTTTTTCGGAACCGTCTTCTCAAAATTATTTTTTCAGGAACTACTGTAGAAAAAGAGCGTCCACGTAGGAGCTTTTTTCAGTAGTTTTGTTGACAGTGCATCCTGCTTGAAGCGTTTTTGACACTATTTTTTCAGAATCGTCTTCTCAAATTTATTTTTTCAGAAACTACTATAAAAAAAGAGCGTCCACGTGGGAGCTTTTTTCAATACTTTTGCTGACAGTGCATACTGCTTGAAGCGTTTTTAAGATTATTTTTTCAGAACTGTCTTCTAAAAATTATTTTTCAGAAATTACTATAGAAAAAAGAATGTCCACGTAGGAGCTTTTTTCAGTACTTTTGCTGACAGTGCATCCTGCTTGAAACGTTTTTGTCACTATTTTTTCAGAATCGTCTTCTCAAAATTAATTTTTCAGAAACTATTGTAGGAGAAAAAACAAAATCCTTCTTGTCAATATAATTTTTTCAAGACTCAACCCTAAACCCTTTTACAAAAACCCTAAAACCTAAACACAATTATTTTCAAAAAATCCTAAACCTTAATTTAATTAATTTTCTTAAAAACTCTAAACCCTAATTTAATTAATTTACTTAGAAACCTTAAAACCTAAATTAATTAATTTCTTTAAAAAAAATTCTAAACCTTGATTTATTTTTTAAAATCCTTAAACCCTAAACAAATAAATTCTTAAATTATTTTAACAAAACCCTAACCCTAAACCACCAAAACCCTAAACTCATAAACCCTAGGCACTAAACATGCAAATAGCCCTAACCCTAGAAAAACACGGGCTAAAATGCGTCCCTGAGGGAGCACTTTTTCCATGTCAGCAAAGCGCGTCCATGTTAGTGCATTTTTTACCGACATGGGCAAAGCACTCCCTCAGGGACGCGTTTTGCTGGAATTTCCCTTTAAAATGCTCCTACGTGGACACGTTTTAATATTTTTGGCTCATTCCGGTAAATAATAAATAAAGTGGCCCATTTCCGTAAATAAAATAGGAAACGAGCCTTTCTTGATAAAATGGTCAATTTATTTACCCATCCAACCTATTTAGTACAAGGAAATTGACAAGTCTATAAATACCCACCTATTTCTCTTTTCTTCTTTCTCAAAATCAATAAAATTTCCATCTCAATTGCTTTTTAAATTTGTAATTTTTATAAAAATACTTCTAAGATTTTGTGAAATTAATTATTATTTTTGTGATTATTGAACCGTGAAAAGATTAAATTATTTGTACTCAACATAATTTAAAATTCTGAAAGGCCAATGAACATATTGTCGATCGCTTGAAGATTATTGACTTATATGTGATATTTGCAATAATAAAATTTAATATGATACTAGATTTGTTTGCCTGGAAAGATGTATACAAACTCACTGAACTTTACACTCATTGGTGTCACAGTATCTTTAAAAAAAAATAAACGTAAGGTATATTTTGATGAAATACAAGAAGAACATAAAGCCTTAACAACAATACGATTAACGCAACTTGATCCCAAGTTGGTGAACACCCTGATTTTTAGGCCAACTAAATAATAAATGCAATAAGAAAATATTATATTTAACATTAAATTTAGTAGCTTAAAAATACTAAATTTATTGCTAAACATATTGATGATATAGTTAAAGCGGTTGTTAGGAATTTTGTCCGAATACACTAAAATATTTACTAATTTGATTATTAATGGATATTGTTTAAAAAGTAAATCACTACATAGCTTAGTTTTAGTTGCACTGGATAGAACCTGAAGAAGAAACATAAGGTGAGTCGTAGCCCCTGGAGTCTCTGTTTCCGTTTCTGTGAGCTTTTTCAAAAACCCATTGGGAATAAGTACTTCTATTGCTAAATTAAACTGCACAACTATCTCTATCTCTATGTTTGCTGTTATTGAATTCAAGTATTTTTCTCGGGTAAATACCTCCTAACCAGAAGAGGGAGAAGAGCAAGTTCCTCTGTTGAGAAGAAGCTGTGAGATATGATCATAACCCATAATTTTAGCCATGTATAGAGGAGAGACCCCTGTTTTGGTCTTGGCATTTGCATTGGCTCCATTATCAATCAATGCTTCAACCACCTCTACATCCCCACCTTCCACGGCCATATGCAAAGCGGTGTGGCCCTCATTGTCCTGGCGTTCCAAGTCCAATCCCATTTCTACAAGCACCAACACCACATCCTTGTGGCCTTTTATGGCCGCCACATGCAGCGGTGTCAAGCCGTATTGGTCTTGGAAATTCATGGAACCACCATTTTGTAAAAGGGATTGCAGCCGCCTCTTGTCTCCACATCTTGCCGCCATCAACACTTCCTTTCCACGTTCCATAATCTCCACCATCTCATCCTGCCATCATCAATAACAACTCACTTTTCCACTAAAAAGCTTCCATTGAATTTTCAAGGTGCCCAGACGTTAAGATACTTGATTATTAGTATATTTTATAAAAATGTTTTGTTAATGCTAAAAATATAACAATTTCGATATAGAATCATAAATGCAAAATTAATTATTTTCAAAGGTGTTAATTACAAATGAAACTATATTTTTTATATTCCCAAGTTTTTGATCGAGAAATGGAATTCCCTGCCAAATTTTAAAAACCAAAACTACTTACATGTCCCTTATCACGAGCGTTATCAAGAGCTGAACGGCCACGATCGTCGCAAATTGTGGGGTCCGCATCCAATTGTATCAACATTTCAATCATCCTACGGTTCCCATTAGCTACAGCTCTGTGAAGTGCAGTCCTCCCATCATTGCTCTTTGCATTCTTCTCCGCACCCGATTCTAACAACATCTTAGCACACTCGATATTTCCCTTAGTCGCCGCCAAAAGCAACGGCGTTCTGCCTTCTTTGTCTCTCCGATCCAACGTCTCCCGTCTCCCCCTCCTTAACAACGTCTCAAGGTCTGCCGTCCGATCGAGTGCTACTGCCACGTGTAACTCATTCCATCCTTTCGATTCCCACCGTGGGTCCACCTGATAAAATCCCACATTGCTGTTATTTGCATCTTCTTCTTGATCCTCACGCGAGCCTATCCTTAAACCCGCTTCGAGCAGCAAATTCACCATGTTCTCCGAATTGTTATCCAACTGAGTCGCGACTCGGAGGAGTGACTCAGCTTCTTTCGTAGATAAATCATACAAAACCGATTTCTGCCGCTTGATAATGTTCTTCACTGCCTCAAAGTCCCCGCGGCTAACAGCATGTTGGAGAAGAAACGGCCCAACAAAGGCGACCTTGAGCTTGATGTCCTGAGTGGGTCGAGTTGAGAGCCAAGAACTGACCGAGCCGTACTGATTTGAGCCATAAGAGTCGAGGTCGAAAGGGGCAGTTCTGATGAGGAAACGATCGGAATGAGAGCGAGGAAAAGTGGGGGGGATGCGGTCTTGAGGTTTAAGGATGATTTGGAGGGCAATATGGGAAGAAGGGGGAACGAGTCCACTTGGGGGATTAACCAGGAATTTATGAGGTGAAGAAGTTTGGACTTTGAAAGCAACTGGGGAAGAAGGGCAAAGGGATCTTAAAACAAGGTTACAACGGCATTTGGTGTTGAGAATGAAGTTTATGCGTACTTCTGACTCTGAAATTTCAACCAAATTTTCCATTGCAGATGAAGTTTATATGTGTTATTGCGAATAACTAACCAAGCTGTAAATTGGCGGTGAAGGAACAGAGATATAGCAGTTGAAATTAAGGGAAGTGTCGACTGAGAATTGTTTAGCTTGCATGTGATCTTTGTTTAGGGACGATATTTGTTGTTGTCTGACACTTTGTTCCCACTTAAGCTTGCATGTGATCTTGGACAAAATGGGTCGTCCTTATCAAATATATTTTTAATATCTTTTAGAAAAGAGAAATTTATATCAGACAAAGAAATAGAAATTGCTTTTAAATAATAAAATTGTGCCAATCAATTCTAAACCATTGTATCAGTATTTAAAAAAACAAAAAAAAGATAAGATGAGCTTGAGGAATTTTATATCAAGTAAAAACAAATAAATTGTGAGGGAGGCAGCACAACCATATTCATATTAAAAAAAAAAACAATATGTAGATATTTTTTTATTCCTTTAAAGATGTAGAACAAAATGTCCAAATCCCTCTATTGGATGACCTTTTCTATACGATTTACACCAAATATTATAAAAAAAAAATAAAGAAGGTAAATGTCAAAAGTCTAATCCTTCTTCCTTGCAAATCGAAGAATAAAGTGGGAGTTGAAGTTGAAGTACCTTGGTCCGTGTTCCTTGCATTTAGTTTTTGGGACGCCAAAACCCCTTCTTCCCAACAAGAAATTGGCCTTCATAAAGGCTTGTCGACCACTGTAGTGATCGCAGTACTGGATTCAGCTTCTGAATGGTTTCCATGGTGTCTTGAAGTAACAGATATCCACCAGGTCTCAGTATGCGATCCATTTCCACAGCTACATCTATAATGTTACATCTGACAGACAGGTCCAAAATCTCGCATCACCATTCTACATTATTCACTCTTTTTCAAGTACATCAGAGCAATAGATCATTACTTATATACCTCTCTTTACGGTTTTTGAAGAGAAAACTGGAATGCAGCAGATCATATGTTCGAGGGTATGTACTCAATGATTCGCACCAGTCATGATAGATTCCGATCAAGCCCCTTTCGAAAATAATGGACAAGGTATCTTGTGCATCAATTGGTACAACGTTCATCACCCAGAGAGGAAGCTCATTAAGTGCCGCCGCAAACCTGTAAAACCACAATGCCTATAGTGTTGTAAGATTTCTTTATGATAGAAACCTGTAAAAACATTGTTCTATTTCTTACCCTCCATAACCAGCATTCATATCCATCACATTTCTTATACTAGCCCAGTTTATAGCTAGAGCATCAAAGTAGACATCAGATACAAGTGCAGCCCAATGTTTGGTGTCCTCATTGAATATAGCTTCAGCATCCGGTTCAGCTGGAAGGCTTTGAGGCTTATTCCTAAGCCTGTGGGGCCATGGTGAGGGCCAGCCAAGCAAATTACCGTTGCTATCAACTGGAAGTCTGGAAGTACAATGCCTAAGAGGCTTGTACCTGTCATTGTGAATTAGAAATCTCAAGAAGCAATTTCAACATAAATAGAGGGTAGCACCTTTTATGCCAACATTATTTTAGGACAGAACACTCTGCCTACACATAACAAGTGGCACACAGAGCTGTGAACATGATGAAGCATGCCTTTCGAGTGTAACCAATGTAATAATGTTATATACTAGATCATAAAAGATTACCATGAGACTTCCTTCTTAGTTTTCCGATCACATAATGGTGGACGTTTTGTTCTGTCGTGTGCATAACAGGAATATGAGGAAGGCTTTTGATATATTACAAGCCCAATTTCAGTTGAATCAAAATTGTCACGTTTAGCCACAACCTTCCAGCAGATTGATTGTGTCAAAGCCACCATAGCTGTAATATATACAGAATACCAGAACAACATCGCACATTCAGATTCCACTAACAAAATGGCGAAAACAAACAAGAGGGGAAACGCAAATAATTTTGGACTTCCCCCCATGCAGAGACCAGGGAGTTGTATCCTCACACTTCCAAACATAACGATCTCTCTCATCGTTTCGATAAACTGGTGTAGCAGACCATACAAAGAATCCCCCAGGCCTCAGAATCCTGTTCAGCTCCAATAATGGTTTCCCACCTGCATTTTGCATTTAAGTCTCAACAATTACATCATATGATAGAAAAAGGAAAACTGTAACAACGAAACTAAGCATAATAACATGGTACCATCCTCTTCCCAATGAACTCTGCATCGTGCACAGTGTATCAAGTCATATGCATCGTCTGGAAATGTCAACTTTTTTGAACCGATGACAGAAAGTGTAGCTGGAATTCCCCTCTCTAAAGCAAACTGTATCTGAGCTTCATGTTCATCCTTGGGGGCAAATGACATGGTAACCACATCTCTGTCCAGCAAATAACCACCAAAGCTGGCAACACCACACCCAACATCTAAAACAACCCTAATGTGCTCTCCCCATTTAATGGCCGGTACTGTCTACAGAAAAACAAAAAAAGAAACTCATAAGAAGGTATTTATGGAGTTGCAGTCTTCAATCAAGTTCAGACCAAAACAGATGAACAAATGAGTAGTGAAGTGTTAATATGCAAAAGGATAGGAAAACTAGAGTTGATACCTCTGTAATGAAATCGATATAGGCAGTAACCCCATTCTTAAATTGAGTACCACCTCCAGGGAAAACAAAATAATCATCGGATTTACGCACCCAATTCTGTTCCTTCTTGTATTCTACAAGCTTAGGATGAGGAACGTTGCTATACCAAATCTGTGGACGAGTAAGAAAAGTCGTATCACCAATATATTTAGTGAGTAAAAGCAAGCTTAAATTCACTCAAATTTTCAGAAAAAGGAAAAAAAATTAAGATTAATATCATAAAAACCCAACTTTACATGTCATTTAGCTCTTGGAAACTTGCACAAATAAATCAACCATTCAAGAGCTGATATTTATTAAATAAATAAATTCCCATAAAAGAACGTGTTTAACTTTTATTTTTCTAGAAAGAAAGTCACGTATCTTTTATCTATAACTTTATTAACATATTACAACATGATATGACATCATAGAATTTTCGTTTTTCAGTTTAATAAATCACTCGGAATTCAAATTTTAGGAATGATTAAACCTAATATCAGACTTTTAAAATGATTTAGAGTCAGTGATTGAAAATCTAATAATAACAACCAATTAAACAGATCCAGGAAAAAAAAACAAAATCTTACCAAAAATAAAAAGTAGTAGTATCAAGCAAGCTCAAGCTCACCATGTCCCTGCTCTGAGGCCATTGAACCGGAACCTTATAACTTTTAGGCAAAGGCACCAAACACCTTGGAGGCGGCTTCGGACAATGCCTTTCCCTGTGTTCCAAGTGTTTCTTGGATTTCAATTGCTTAATCGCTTTGGAATTATCCAAACAGGGAATATAATCCACTGTCACGGATCCTAATCTACAGGCCCTCCACCTTATATTCAAACTGACGTTTAAGTCGAGGTGGTCAGCTGGCTGGGTTTCGAGCTCCGGTTCCGTCGGGAATTGAAGGGATGAGGATCGTGAAGGAGGGGGAGGTGAAGATACGGAAACGTGGATGTCGGAGGGGAGAGGGAAAGCGAAAAAGAAAGGGTAAGAGGTGTAGGTTAAAAGGAGGAATGCAAAGGAGATGAGGAGGATTGATGCAAGGCAAAGGAATGAATATTTTCGTTCACTCAACAGCACGGATATCGGCATTTCCTCGTCTTTGCTTTTGTTTGGATGGGAGAGAAATTACAAAAAGAATGAAAGAATGTTTGTTATAATTCAGAATTGAAAACGTAGATTTATTTGGTGCTTTGATTCGTTCAGAGTGCTGCAGTCGCTGCCTTTTTTTGTTTTGTTTTAACGGAATTCAAACAGAACGAACGATGAGTAAGAGTAGTGGGCTTTATGATTATGGATGCATTTCCCCTTTTAAGGCTTATATAGAGCAAAAAGAAGCCCAAACTATTCTTATTCAACCAAGCACCTCAACTCGTAATAATCGTTAAGATAGCAATTCAGACGGCAGCCAAGCATAAAATTCAATCAACAATTTAACGTATTAATTTGGTAGTTTCCTAGCTACGCACTTCCAAGCAACAAGTTAATATTTTCCTTCATTTAACACAAGAGAATACATATGCTGAATTTCTAGCATTCAATTCGGTTGAAACCTATTTCAAATGTTCAGTTTTGTACAACTTCAGGTTATGCTTTGGATATCAACAAATCTTCAACATTACAAGACATAAAATCAACTTACTAACATCACATTCAGACCATTTTATTAGCTCCACCTGGATAGCCTAATTAACACAATATGGCAGCATAACAATACGACAATTGGACAATGAAATCAACACGTTTGAACAACTTCACTAAATACAACAACATAAATGCCAACACATTTAGACAACCTTTTTATGGAATTCATGATAGCTTTGTGATTTCCATTTGAATAACATAGCTAATCAACATCATTTTTCAACGCAAAATAGACAACAACGTTAATACTCATTAAATAAATCTCCTATTTCAACGCGAAAGCATAAATCAACATTGTTAAGGATGATTTGAATCTCTATTTTTTAACACGAGAATGAGCAACATGTCACACCCTTTAAGCAACATAGCTAAACATTGGATCAACTTCAACCATTAACACAAAGAATGGACAGCATGTAACACCCTTTAAACAATATTGCTAAATATTAAATCAACCTCATTATTCAACCTAAAAATGGACAACATGTACACCATTCAAACAACATTTTAAATAGAAAATTTTCTAGCCAAATACTATCATTTTGGGTAAGCCATAAATTAATTATAGGACACATTTAACAATTGAGATAATAATATAGCTCAAAACACTATTTCCAACCCAATTTTCATATTAGTTTAGCAATTAATAAGACATAAAAATTTAAAGAAAACACTTCAATTTCCAACATTTAAACACCTCAAATTGCAACACCTAAACACTTCAATTTACAAGATTTGAACACCTCCATTTACAACAATTAAACACTTCAAATTTATAGCCTTTAATAAACTATTTATAGCATTTAAACGCCTCCATTTACAACAATTAATTTGGAAATAAAACATACTTAATACGTCATGTTCGGTCAGCATAAATTCAGGCAATATACCTAGTATTAATCGGTAAAAACACATGTAATATGTTCCTGATTCGAACAACAACGAAACTTAGATAAACAAACAACTAATTGAGCTACGGTACAACTCAAGATGCTTCCACTCCGGAAGTAACCTATTAATTTCCACAATTTATAAACATGAGAAAAAAAATTGAAGTCTAACGAGTTCCCCAGAATTTTTCCAAACTGCTCCTAGCTTCTATTGTTCTTTTCCTTCTTCTTGTTACAACCCCCTCCTACTCCTTTAGCTATCAAAATTAACTTCATATTACAATAGAGAAACATTTACAACAAAATTAACAGCAAGGTTTATGCTAATCATTTAATATTTCCATGTATTTACATTCCATGCATTTAAACAACTAAATCTTCCTTCATCCAAGCTTTTGGTTTTTTCTTTTCTTTTTTTTTGTCAAGCTTCACCACCGTTTTTACCCTTCAAAGAATTTTCTTTTCCTATCCAAAAACAACACAAGAACAACTATAATCAAGAAGGAACTTAAGAGGATTACCGAATGGCTTGAGAAATTGATTCTAACTAGCTCAAACCAAGATTTTACCCTCCATGCATGCGACACCAAGCCTTCTTCCAATCGATTTTCCAGCAGGTCAAATAAGGAAGAAGAAAAAAAATAAAACCTCATTCCCCCTTTCTTTCCAAACAATGGAGACGAAAATGAAAGTGGAAGATGACACCATTTTTTTTTTGTTTTATTCATTTCTTTATTATAATTATATAAAATTTTAATTTTATTCCCACCTAATTCCATGTTTCTACCGTACATTAACATAGGGAAATGGTAATTTGTCATTTTAGGCCTTTGGTTAAATGTTAATTAACTCTATTATCAAATAAAATCAATAGAAATCAACTTTTATGATTTAGAATGGGTTTGATTGGGCGGTTGGGTGCGGTGCGGTGCGTTTAGCTTACTTTTTCTCTCACGCTACAGTATCGCTACAGTATCTAATCTCATTGCCACTGCTGTTTTTACACTAACCGCAGGTAAACGCACTGCCCATCCAAACTCACCCTTAGTCCTTGTACCTTAATTAATAACTAAATCGGGAAAATTACTTATCCAAAATCTAACCCACTTACACAATAACTCTATAAATATTTAATAAAATATTCATGGGCTCGGTTTAAGGTAACGAGGTCCCAATATCTCAATTTCCAAAACTACCAACTTTAGGATCATTACACTTGTACCTTAATTATCAATTAAACAAAATTACTAGACCAAATTTTAATATATTTCTATACTACACTCATAAATATTAAATATTAATATTTACAAAAACGGTTTACGGAAATGACATTTCAGAATTACAATTTCTAACACCATTGGAAAACCAGGTATGACAAATACACTTGTGTTGACTCTTTTATAAAAAAATGAACTTAAGATCCATGTGCCATATATTAATAAAGAGTTAGGTCTATTCACTAATTCTTTCTTTAATAAGACTCAACTATAGTTCGTTATTATTTCATATTGCATTTTCTTTGTCGACCCTTTACTTCTGTCACACATTCTTTTAATTACAATTCCATATTATGCACATCTTCCACTGATAACTACATAGGTTCCTTTATTTTGAAACTTATAAGTGTATCACTTAAAATTTTCTCACTTATTATTCACTTTTTATCTATTCAAACAACACAGGCTTAATCCTGAATTTAACTAACAAGTTGCCATCACAAATACCGAGACAAGCAAACATTGCTGGCAATTTAAATGCTTCCTTTCTACTCAGAGCATCAACTACAATATTTTCTTTTCCTAGATGGTAATCGATTATACAATCATAATATTTCAACAATTCGACCCAACGACACTACCTCAAATTCAACTCCTTTTAGGATAGAAGGTATTTGAGAATTTTGTGATGTGTATAGATATGATACTTTTCACTATAAAAGTAGTTCCTCAAGATCTTTAAAGCAAACACTACAATGATCGGCTCTAACTCGTGTGTTGGGTAATTGCATTCATGCAATTTCAACTGCCGGATACATACACAATCACTTTACCGTCCTATACCAGAACATAGCCCAAACCATTCAACGAAGCATCATTGGATACCACAAATTCTTCCTCG
Organism: Gossypium raimondii; assembly: GCF_025698545.1. NCBI lineage: Eukaryota > Viridiplantae > Streptophyta > Magnoliopsida > Malvales > Malvaceae > Gossypium > Gossypium raimondii. Next base: position 37,765,538 of record NC_068568.1, on the reverse strand, counting down.
ATTCAGGTAGGGTCAAGATCGGCGCTATCAACATTGCCTTAAGCTTCTCAAAACTTTCTTGACTCTGATTGTGCTATACAAATGACACATTCTTTTGCAGGAGCTTCGTCATTGGCAAAGCTATTTTGGAAAACCCATCCGTGAACCTCCTGTAATATCCGAACAAACCAAGGAAGCTTCAAATATCTGATACATTTTTTGGTGCTTTCCACTAGAGGACAGCTTCAATCTTTTTAGGATCATCTTGAATTCATTTTTCTGGAATAACGTGCCCCAAAATTACCACTTTAGATAGCCAAAACTCGCATTTACTGAGCTTCCTATAAATTTTCTTCTCACGTAAAACTTGTAATACAATTCTCAAATGCTTATCATGACCAGCCTCTGACTTCGAGTATATCAGGATATCATCAATTTACACTACCATAAACTGATCCAAATAAGGCTGGAAAATGTGGTTCATGAGATCCATGAACACCACAGGAGCATTACTCATCCCGAATGGCATCACAAGAAATAGTGATGCATATTTCAACTGATCGAACAAATCAATCTTAGAGGATGCACCTTTCAGATGATCGAACAGATCGTCGATACGTGACAAAAGATATCGATTCTTGAATTTTGCTTATTCAACTATCAATAATTTATGAAGATCTACATTGATTGTAACTACTTTAATCCGTATCTGACACTGAAATAGGGTTACGGAGCATTATCGAACTTATAACACAATTAAACAAACATCTCATGTACATTTCACTTTTAAATCAATAACTATTCAAATATATTCATATAGTCCCTAATACGAGCCTTCGAGACACAAAATAAACATTAAAAAGGGTTTGGGACTAAACCGAGTACTCAAGGAATTTTTAAGAACACATGAAAAATTTTCAAAGGTACAAGAGACACACACGCTTATGTCTCAGGCTGTGTGAACTTTTGAAATAGGGTCACATGCCCATGTCATTGTCCGTGTCCTAGCCCGTGTCCAAGCTAGTGAGCATATTGACTTAGGTCACACGGCCAGACCACACGCCCGTGTGTCAGGCCGTGTACCATTCGAAATGGCCTCACACGCCCGTGTGTTAGGCCGTGTGAAAACTGGAGGGTATACTGACTTGTGCAACATGGCCAAGACACACGCCCATATGCTAGGCCGTGTGAAAACTGGAGGGTATACTGACTTGTGCCACACGGCCAAGCCACACGCCTGTGTGCTAGGCCATGTGAAGCTACTGACTTGTTTTATATAGAAGTTACAGGGGACACACGACCGTGCCACCTGGCCGTGTATCACACATGGCTGAGACACACACTCGTGTCTCTGCCCGTGTGGACAAAAATAGGCCATTTTCTAAGCCATATTTCTTACCCAAATTGGTACCAACCTACACACATAAATATGCATATAACCATGGCATAAATAGACATTCAAAACCAACCAATATCAAGTTTATAACATGTAATATCAACACATACAAGTATGATACTAGTAGGAATCTCAATTAACCATTTAAAAACTTGTCAATTGTGCCTCCAAAATCTACCTAAATGGTCAAACACATATATGCATCATTGTGCCTAAACTTATCATGCATACCACTTATCAATCTCAATCATTTGGTACCCAAAATACCAATTCACAAATAAGGAATTCACATGACAACCATACATCATATACAATAAAGCCATTTACATATTTACATAACAAAATATACCAAATCAAGCCAAATCAAATGGCTAAATACACAACAAAACATATAGGCTTCTATCCAAAAAGACCTATACATGCCATTTAACCCAAAATATAAAGTCAAAGTACCAAAATAAAGTTTGATAGTGTGATGAGATCCTCGACGAATTCCAATCCAAACGAGCTTCTGAAACACTATTAAACACGGAAAAATAAACAGAGTAAGCAATTAAACTTAGTAACTTCGTATAATAAAGAATTAAACTTACCATTTAACTACAATTTAGGTAAGTAAATCAAAGCATAACACAATTCAATTTGGCCAAAGCCTACCACATAATCATTAACCAAGTTTGTCATGTATTCATATAAAAACCGAGAATCATGTATGAATTCATCAATTATTAAATTCCATGTACATGTAACATCTATACCGTGTATCCGTATATCATATATAAACTATTTCCATGTAAATACCTGTACTAGTTCGCATCGAACTTGTATAGTCTCGTAATAACACTATGCCCGTAGAACCATTTAGAATATCGTTAGATACGCGGGTGGTACACACGAGGTGTACTGAATTGTAATCCGTTAATTCTTGTATATGTATGCTCATACGAGCGATAAACGGTAAGCTCCTCCGAGCTGAATAACGATAAGCTCATACGATCTGAGTATCGGTAAGCTCATAAGAGCTGAAATCGGTAACCCTAATGACATGTCATTTGTATCCTACGAATTCCTAAAGTTCAAACGGGGCTCGGTATTCTTCTTATATTGTTGGTTATGCGTTCAATGATTATACATAATAATTAAACCATTCACATACATATATTTCAATTAAATCATATAAATACGCAATTTAATTACACAAACTTACCTCGAACACGTATGACGGAAAACAATCGTTCAATCTAATACTTTATCTTTCCCCCAATCTAATTCTGTACATTGTTTTTCTTGATCTATATAATCAAATTTAACTACTTTAATCGTTATTCTAATCAATTCAATCCAAAATTCATTTTTTGGAAAAATTACTATTTTGCCCTTATACTTTTAACTTCATTACAATTTAGTCCCTAGGCTCGTAAAAATGAAATTCATGCAATTTCACCACACCCAACCCTAGACGAATATCCTATATGCTCATAGCAGCCCATGCATTTCACAATTTCACACATTTAACATACAATTTTCACATTTCTCAATTTAACCCCTAATTGACAATTTCATCAAAAATCATTTAACAAAAGTTATTTAACTAACAAAAAAGATTCATTTTATTCCATTAAAATTCAAAACCCTAACATATTCATCAATGGTAAAACCCTAAACCTTCAACCATTCTACAAATTAGTCCCCGGGCTAGCTAGGTTAAGCTACAACGATCCCGGAAACATAAAAAATATTAAAAACGAGACAAAAATGCACTTACATGCAAGGATGAGCTTGGTCGAATGTTGAAGCTCCTAAAATGGTGTTTCTTTGTTGTAAATTTCAGTTGGTGTTTGAATGAAAAAGATGATCCTTTTGTTTTATTTTATTTTATTCATTTATTACCTAATTACCATTTTAACCTTACCTAACTTTAAAAATTTCATAATTTCCATTATCACCTTTAATGGTCTAATTACCATATAAGGACCTCCACTTTAAAGTTATATAGCTATTTAACACCTTTAGCTAATAGAACACAACTTTTGCACTTTATGCGATTTAGTCATTATTATCAAATGAGCATACAAACAGTAAATTTCTTAAAATAAATTTTTTGACTTCATATTTGTGGTCCCGAAACCACTTTTTCGATTTCACTAAAAACGGGCTTTACATTGACCCATCTTTCTTCTTAATGAATAATACTGGCTATTTTACAAAAATGACCCCAAAAAATTCATTATTTACATAAATGACCCTGGTTCAAAAACAATCACCTAAATGATCTAAAATGAACAATGGCTAGGGGTGATGGATACTAGATGGCCGACACCCACTTAATTTCTAACACCATCATTGTGTCAGGGATTAAAAAATTAATTTTTGGTTTTGGACACCAGATGGCCGACACCAATGTATTTTTTCAAATCACATCATACTGGTATATATACTAGTATTTTTTAAAAAATTAGGGTGCTGGGACACTGATGGTTGACACTCCTTTATCTGATAGAAATTTTTTTAGGGTGCTGGGACACTGATAGTCGACACCCCTTTTATTAGATTTTAAAAAAATTTGGGGTGCTGCACACTGATGGCCGACGCCCCCTTTATCTGATTAAAAAAAATATTTTTTGGGTGTTGGGATACTGATGGTTGACATCCCTTTATTTGATAAAATGTTTTTTGGGTGCTGGGACATTAATGTCCGACACCCCTTTTATCTGATAATGTTTTTTTGGGTGCTAAGACATTGATGGCCAGCACCCTAGTAGTCTATATATATATGGAAGCTTTTTGGGTGGTGGTATTGTAATTAAAGGGAAAAAAATTATTGAGAGTATCCTGCTGAAGAAAATGCTATTATAGTCACTCATCATTTGACAAGCAAACAATTTATCGTCTGAGAAAATTTATGAAAGGTTAATTGTTTGCTTGTCAGATGATAAGTAACTATAATTGCTTGATGTGATTCATTTGAAGACCATGAATTGGAGATATCGATTTGTAACACCCTATATCCGGCCTAGTCGCCAAGCTCGAATACGAGATGTCACACCACAGTCTGATGTCAAATACAACAAGTAAAAGCTCATTCTCAACAAAATGTTTTCGATTTTAACATTCGTACAGGTTTAGAGTCTATCTTAAGCTTTAGTTATCGTCGTTACATGCTAACATACATCAAATAGCCTTAAAATAATAATTAAACATACATATGGTCCGTTTTAGCAAAATCTCAAAACATCAACGTAGGTATCGATACTAAAGACATGGTATCGATATATTGCTCAAGCGTTTGGAAACTGGTACCAAAGTTGTTTACTATTTTTCATTTAAAAACCCAAACTTCAAAAATTATTGGTACCCCCGCCCAAGTATCGATATTTCTTCCCTGAGTATCGATACTTAAGATAAGGTATCGATACCGAATCTCTATTTTGTTTTCCTGCACGTTTGAAAATATAGAGGTATCATTTTTAAAACACGAATACCAATACCTTGCTCCAGACTCAAAAAATACAATATTTTTAAGCATATAAGTCATTCCAACTTGTACCAGTTCAACATGCTATCATATCATCATCAAATAAACACCAAAACATCCATAATAATAGTTTCAAACATCAAAAGCAAATCCAAGCAATAGTTAACATATTACGAAGCAAATCTCAAAATCCTAAGAGAAATTAAATCATGGAGACAACTCAAAATATCTTATCCAATACTAGCACAAAGACTACCACATTGCCTTATTCCCAAGCATAACCAAATAATAAACACCTACAAATAACGAAAATGGACTTGCTTGGATCACCTCTCTAAACCACACCGCTCACACCGACACATAACTAATCTACAAAGTGTAAGAAGGGAGTGGGTAAGCTTAACAAGCTTAGTGAATGCTCAGAGTAACGACAATGTACACACAATATCAATGGTCAATCAAGAGCATAGTACAACACATTCACAAACATATTTCATTCAAGTTAGAATTACATGTTCGTGCTTTATTAATTCATTTAACAATAATTCGTCAAGACTAAAACAACATATACATGCTTTAATAACTCAAAAGTTTAACTTATATATTCACAGACATTCACAAGTTATATGAAAACAAACCAATCCACAATTACATATGCAATTTACTATAAGATCATACTAATATTTTCATGTAACTTAAATAAATTTATTTAACATATTATTCACAATTAAAAGCATTTGTCTCTTATCGTATTATCATACAATATAAGATCATATTTAAACGATAAATTGGCACGTGAGGATATGAAACATAAAATGAGCTCTATCATCACTCATCGAATACACGAATCTCCAACACACCAATTGACTCATAAAGTCGAACATATCAAAAAAGTGAAACATAAAGCTAGCACTCTCCAACACAACAAACATGTCCTGTTGAATGAAGCTTAGCTCACATTCTCTTATCTCTCCAACATGTCCCAGGGCCTTAACGCTCAAATCACATAACACATATAAGTGAGTACTCACAATCTTATGACATGCCAACTATATCTAATGGTCTCATAAGGTCACAAAGACAAAATATCCACATCATAATTACAAATTTTTTAAATATTGATTTGATGCACACCATCTCTGTTCATATTCATCAATTCACATCACAAACTTGTATACAATGCATGCTTATCAAATTCATAATTAATTGCACTTAAAGTACCACAATAACGCTCATTGAACTATCATATATTCGTCAACATATGAGTGCATTAACATTAGTTTATCACATACAAAAACCTGTTACATTAGCATCATATTCCACAATGCAACACAATATTTAATATCTTTATATCAATAACACAACATCATTACTGTCATTCAGCATATTTAATATACCCACAACACAATACGATTCACAATATTGCATCATAATAATTAATTCATAATTATTCACATATTCGCATAATTTGCCAAAATAAAACAAGGAAAATAGAAAGCTTACACTCGGAACTTAGGATAGAGGTTTAGGCTATTCCTAAGCTCCCAATAAACACTAAGAATCATGTCTACAAGTAGCAATTCTAAACACTCATCGATTACGCTTTTGTCGAAATGTCGAAAGCTTAAATTAGCTTTTTCTTGCCTTTCGCCTTGCTCGAAGAAGGTTCCAACAGTTCTGATGCTTCACACATATTAACCACACAATATATACAATCAATATTCAGCCAAAGGCTCACTTAAACCAACCAAAAACACAAGCCTAAGCTATATTCCTCAAGAAATTGAAATTTCGACTACCAAACTTGAAACTCAAATATCTCGGTCTATACTTAATCTTTTTGCCTAAAACGAATTCCATTCATCTAAGTATTCACCTACGACTGATTCTCAACCTTTAAACTACTCAAAACTACTCAATTCACGGAATCAAAATTTTCAACATCTTTATAGCCATTTTTATGAAAAATCATTAAATCCTTAGAAATCTTTAACGAAACTTTAAAGTAAGTTTAGAAACCTCCTAATCATGTTAAAACTAATTAAAAAACACTTTGAAAACACTTTTTATCCACAAACCCAAAATTCACCATTAAAGACTCGATTTTTGGCTTTTATTTAAAACATGCGTTTCAATGGCTAAAAATTTAGTTTAAGGGACTAGATATCATTTAAAACTCATAGAAAGTCGAATGGTCACCTTCGATGGAAGAAAATGAACTTTGACGCAAATCCGAAAAAGCCCATCTTTGGAGAAGATGATGTAGATGATGAAGTTTTTGGGTGATTTTCTTGGTTTAAATGGAGGTTTTAAGGTTCAAGGGTGATAGAAATCAAAGAGGATTATGAATTAGAAGTAAAAATTGATTGGGAGGGTAAAGGGAAAACAAAGGGACGACACCAATATGGTGGGGAGAAGTTGACGTGAAAACTATTTGGAAAAAGGGGTTTTAGGTTGATTTTGGACATTTGGTCCAATTCCTTCATAAAAACTCTTAATTTTGACTATTTTGCAAATCAGTCCTATTTTCAAAATTAAAGCTATTTAAAACTCATTTTTAGGAATTGATTTAATTTTCTAAAAACCATAATTGAAAACATTATTGATATGCCATGTCATAGAATTCTGAACACTTGAAGGCTAAAATTTCTAAAATACCCTTAAAACTCTTAGGCCCTATTTTGGGGTGTGACACGATTATAGTAAAATAAAAGGACATTATAGTTACTCTTTAACATCCTATACCCAGCCTGGTTTCCAAGCCCGAATACGGGATGTCACACCACTGTCTCATGTCACATACATCAAGTAGAAAGCTCATTGTAAACAAAACATCCATCAATTTATTGATTGTATAATTTTTAAGTCAATCATTCAAGATAGTTACTATTGCTACATGCTAAATTTACAATAATTAGTCTTATAAATAATTTTAAACATGCATAAGGTCCATTTAGCAAAATTCTTAAAACATGCCCGTAGGTATCGATACTAACACTAGGGTATCGATATTTTCTCTTAGTTGTATCGATACAACCTAGAAAAATGATACCAAATTTACATTCTATTTATCGATTAAAAACCCAAATTCTCAAAAAATTATCGGTACTTGTTGTGACATATCGATATTTTAACCTCGAGTATCAATACTAGAGCAAAGGTATCGATACCAAATCTCTATTCTAACTCCCTGCATGTTTCAAAACACAGAGATATCGATTTTAAAACTTGATTATCGATACCTCTGGTCCAGACCTCAAAAATGCAACATACATAAGTAATTAATCCTTTCCAATTTAGTTCCTAAACATCATGCATCAATTACTTCAATAAATAATCATTCAACGACCTAATTAATAGTTCAGTATCACAAAATAGTGTTTGAGCAAGTATCATCAATCCATCCACATGTTCATGAACCCAAGCATAACAATAACATGTAATCCTTATAAATCGAGCCAAAAACCAACAAAATATCTAGGGGTTAACATGGTTGTAACAAGTCTACCACATTGCCTCATTTCCCAAAATGTAAATAAATATAGAACACCTATGAAATAATAAATAGACTTGCTTGGATCACCTCTCGAAACCACACCGCTCACACCGTCACATTATTGATCTGCAAGGGTTTAAAAGGAGTGTGTGAGCTTAACAAGCTTAGAGAATGCTCAGAATAACCACAATGTAAACAATTCATCAAACATCAACGAAAAAACCATATAGTATAACCTCAACAGTTCCAAATCCAGTGTCATATTATACTTACTCATGCATTATTACTAGTTCTTTTACATGGTAACATATTCACTTAAAAGCATATATCGTACTACACATATAATCGCCTAATGTTCAAGCATATATCACAATATTCAAAACATCTTTATAGATAAGTTGCACAATGGTCACATACTCATTTAGACATACATCACATTACACATATATACATTTTAAGATAATTTGGCACTTGAGTTATGAAACATAAAAGTGAGTTCTATCATCACTCATCGGATACGCGAATCTCCAACACATCAAACATAGACTCATAGAGTCAAACATGTCCCAAAAGTGAAGCATAAAGCTAACACTCCTTATTTCCCCTCACATGTCCCGTTGAATAGAGCTTAGCTCACATTCCTTTATCCCTCCAACATGTCCCAGGGCCTCAACTCCCAAACTCACTATACATATAGGTGAGTACTCACAATCCTATGGCATGCCAACTATATCAAACGATTTCAAGATCACAAGGCCAAAATATTCAAAATCAAACACATATCACTTACTGGAAACACGAAAATATATAGACTTTTTCATGCCCTCTTTAACTCAAATTTATGCATTTTAGTAGTAATTCTTGTCGAAAAATATAATGATTATAAAATAATTAAATTTCACTTATATTATTAACATATTTAATTTTAATTAATTTTATAATAAATTTCCATAAATTTTAATGTGTTTTTGACAGATTCCACAAAGAGTGAAAATTGGCTCAACAAACACTACTAGAAGCACAAAACCGTGAAGTGATTTTTGAAGCATCGAGGTGAATTAAATTTTCAGCCTAAGACAAACCAAATCATGAATATTAATTCATAATATAATTAATTTTAATTATATCCAATTTATTTTGGGTTAAAAAAATTATTATTAATTATATTATAAAAGGAGGCTCAGTTGTGCTAAACCAAAAGACTAATCCAACCGAGCAAATGGGCTACCCAAAACCGTCCAACATGCTGACCCACTCAGCTTAAATTAGCTGATTGTTTGACTTGCAAATCAGCCCTTGAAGTTTTCTTGAAATTTCATTCAAACCCCTCCACTTTTTGTGCTCTTAAAGATTCACCCAAGCTAAATTTAGCAAGTTTGAAACATTCAAACGTGCCACATGTGTGGCCGGCCAAAAGGGGGCATATGGCTGCTGATTTTTTGCTATTTTTAGTAGCCAATACCACCTATAAATACCTCCATTCACCTATTCATTTTAACACACCTCTCATTCCCCATATCTCTCTCTCTTTCATTAACTTTCTCTTATTCTTTCCCATTTTTCTTTCTTGTCCCTTCCTTACCGATTTCCTTCTTGGGAAAGATCCCTTCAACCACCTTGGGTAGCAACATTCAAATGCTTGTAGAAGCCTTGGTTCAGCAAGAACGAGCAGAGAAAGAGGAGTGGAGCAAACTAGTCAGACTTCGGAGAAACACCAGATTTGATTCTAGTTTCCTATTCTTTAACTTTTATTGTTGTTATTGATATGAACATGTCTATGAATATTTTTTATGTTGTTATTAATAATTTAATTAACATGGCTTAAATTTAATTCGTGTTAGGTTGATTGTATTTCGTCTATATAAGTTATTAAAATTATGTTTGTGTTGTTATAGGTCTTGGTAAATTGTTTGATTAAGTAAAATCATTATTATGTTATACTTGCATTATAATTGTAAGGTAACTAATGAATTAATTATTAATTGTGTTGAAATTGTAATTAATTGACACAATACTTAATCGTAACTTGTTTAATCTTCTAAGGTAGTTGAGGGTTAAATTAGTGACGATATTAAACAGTACATTAGCCTTTCATAACTTGCAAGATTATTGTGATTAAACTGTTTCAATGTAGGAATATATTGTTACCTCACTTAATCTTTTACTTTCTTAATTAAATTGATTGATTGTTTGAATTGGCATAGTAATATGTTCAAGAGATTAGTTAATTTAGTAAGTCTATATGTGCTATATTTAACAAATTACCAAGCTACCGTGAATTTATTCGTAACAACATGAATATTGTTTTAGTAATATTAAGTTAAGAAATGTGATTGATCTAATACAATTATGTCATATTGATTAAACTTATTTTTCGAAATCGTGCTTTGGAATTTTTACCTTTTAATTTTCTTAGTTGATTTTCTTAGTTAAAATCTAGTTTTATTAAACCGTTTTCTTTCAAAAAAAAATTTTCCTTCACCAAAGTGTTTTTAATTACATTTCATAAATATTTTCTTACACAGTCCTTGTGGGTACCATAACTCGACATTTACTTGTCAGTTTATTACTTGATAACGATTGTGTACACTTGCACATTTCCATCTTTCTAAGTTTTTGAAGCCGTTGCCAGGGACTATTTAAAAGTCATTATTTGTGATTTTGTGAATTTTTCATTTTGGTTTATTTTTCTATTCAATTTTAACTTCATTAATTTTTCTGTGTTTGTTTCAAGTGTTTATGAGTATTGATTGAATCATCGATTTACTCCCCGTAGATCCAGAAATTGAAAGAACTTTTTGATAATGAAGAAGATAAGCAGTTTAGAGAAGGACCAAAGAGATGAACTATGAATATCTAAATCAAGTAATTAGAGCAAACCCTACTCAATATCCTATCCTTACTGCTAATGATAGGGATAAAGCTCTAAGACAGTATGTCGTGCCAGTGTTTCATGATCTTAATCCGGGTATTAGGAGACCTGAAATCAAGGTACAACAGTTCGAGCTGAAGCCGATTATGTTTGAAATGCTTCAAACAGTAGGCCAATTCATTAGAATGCTTGCCGAAGATCCCCACTTTCACTTAAGGTTGTTTATGGAGGTGAACGATTCTTTTAAGTTAGCCGTAGTACCCGAAGATGTACTACGATTAAAGCTGTTCCTATATTCGTTAAGGGACAGAGCTCGAGTCTGGTTGAACTCATTGCCACCGCATTTCATTACCACATGGTAAGAGTTAGTAGAAAGATTCCTCATGAAGTATTTCCTGCCTAGTAAGAATGCTAAGTTGAGGAACGAGATCACTACTTTCCAAAAATGGATGACGAGTCCTTGTATAAGACATGGGAAAGGTACGAAGAATTATTACAGAAGTGCCCTCATCATGGAATCCCGTATTGCATCCGACTTGAGACATTTTATAATGGCCTCAATGCTCACATGAGAATGGTAGTGGATGTTTCTGCTAATGGTGCTCTCCTTTTTAAGTCTTATAGCGAGGCTTATAACATCATTGAGAGGATTGCTAGCAACAATTATCAATGGCAAACCAATCGAGCAGCGTCAGGAAGACGAGTTGCTGGAGTTCTTGAAGTGGACGCTCTCACTTCACTTGCATCCCAAGTATCCTTAATATCATTGATGCTTAAAATATTTACCACTAATGGGTTTAATAGTTTTGCAGTACAACTACCCAATCAATTTGAAAATATAGCCTATGTTTATTGTGCGGAAGGACATTTATTTGAAGAATGTCCATCAAACCTAGAATCTATGTATTACATAGGTAATCAAAACTAGAACCGAGGAAGCCAAGGTCTACAATCCAATTTTTATAACCCATCTTGGTGAAACCACCCTAACCTTTCCTGGAGTAATGATCAATTGTTTAACATCACAACAATAATGTGCAAGCGCACACTGTCGATGCAAGTATAGTAGACAGATGTGAGTCTGTTAGATATCGATCCCACAGGGTTGGGTTTCTTTTGTCTATTAATTTTGATGCAATAATTAGATATAAATAAGATGAATTGTGAGGATAGTTGTCGATGCAATAACTTGAAAACAATAAAATAAAATATGATAATGATAAACTGAGTTCCCCAACATGAATCTTCAGCAGAATACTAAGTGCTCACAAGGTATAAAAGGATAGTTGATTGTCAAGGCAATGAAATTCAATGTATATCTTACCCAACATCACTCCTCTATTTAATTTGAGACTTAAACATGCACATTAAAATCACCTTCTGATGATGGCAACATGGCACTATTAAGAACAAGTGGACTAGATTCCTCTAATCCTCACTCAAATTCTATTGTAATGCTTGTTGGCTCGAATTGTCACTGCACTTTCCAGTGTCAGTGACTGCAATAACACGTCCGTGTTAAGAAACATTCAAACCCCAAGGTTAAATATTATAAGCAAGATTGAATAAGATAACGTTCAACCAAGAATTCATGTGTACTTCCATACAAACAGAAAAAAAGAATAATCACCAGCATTTAGAAATAAATAAGAAAGAATCGAGTGGAGAATATTATTCCTAGACAACTCGACTGAATCTCTCTATTTCCTTTCATCTCGCACTTAGGTCTCCTTATTAAAAGCTTTTTTACATCAATTTTTCACGTTGGCTCACTCGAGAGAGGCTTAAGCTGCAATAGCTGCAAGCTTTAAGGTAGGATGAAGAAGATGATAATCAAGAAAAGCTCTTTCCTTTTCTTTTCACGTCAACCTTTTATGTCCTCCTCCAATAATACATGTGTCCTTTCTTCAGAATTATTCTGTCCTTGTACGTATAGGTTGGTTATACCAGATTGGATAGCTTAAACAATTTTAGTTCTTATCCGGATAGCTATCAAGTGCGGCAACAATTCTGGACGCAATTTGGAATTAACTCATGCAGCGACATTAATGCAAAAAGATAGCATAATTAAGGATAAAATAGGCTAGGATTCATTGAGTTATAAAATGTAATTTACTAAACTGAAAATGCTAAAATATTTGCTAAGGATTAAATGGGAACAATTTAACCATTAAGTAAGGGGGGAAACCTATGTTCTTTCTAGTGCTATCAAGTAACCAAGGTGCTAGAACCAATAACAGTTATGCACAACCTAGATCAACCCAACCACCCGTTTTTACCCAACAAGTTTAGAAACCAACTCAAGCTGAACCTTTCAATAGCTTAGTGAACCTATTGAAGGCATATATGGCAAAAAATAATGCCACTTTAAGGAGTTTAGAGAATCAAATGGGTCAACTTGCTACTGAACTTAGGAATCAATCATAAGGTGCTCTGCCTAGTGATACGAAAAATCCAGGAAATCTAGGGAAAGAGCATTGTAAAGCGTTGACATTGAGGAATAAAAAGGCATTAGAGCCCAACACTATCGAAGTTGAAGAAAAGCCAGCTGATGCTCAAGACTCAGTGGAAGTTCAACTGAGTGTTGAAATTCCAACTTCACTGGAACTAGAATCTGCAAAATCTGATTAGGTAACTTCTAAACCAGTCAATTTTGATAAACTAACAACTTCATCAAATGCAGAATTGCTACAAAGATGAATCAACCAGTTCCAGCAAAGAATCCTCCACCACCCTTCCCTCAAAGGCTTCAAAAGTAGATGCAGAAAGTTCGGTTCAAGAAATTTCTAGACATACTCAAGAAACTTCATATCAACATTTCGTTGGTAGAAGCACTTGAACAAATGCCGAATTACGTCAAATTTTGAAGGATGTCCTATCCAAGAAACGGAGACTTGGAAAATTTGAGATGGTAGCCTTGATGAAGGAATGCAGTGCATATCTTCAAGACAAACTACCCCTAAAGTTGAAGGATCTTGGATGTTTTACCATACTTTGCAACAATAGAGCAACGTATTGTGGTAAGACACTATGCGATTTGGGTGTGAGCATTAACTTGATGCCCATGTCCATATTTGAAAAGTTAGGCATAGGTGAAGTTAGACCTACTACGGAAAGGTGTGAGCATGTAGACAAATCAACGTATTATTGATTTGGGTGTGAGCATTACCATATCGATCCTTAGCACATCCAGAAGTAAAAATCGAGGATGTATTGATACATGTAGACAAATTTATTTTTCCTGTTGAATTTTTTATTTTAGAATTTGAAGCAGATAAAAAAGTGTCAATCATCCTAGGAAGCCTTTTCCTAGTAATTGGAAGGACCCTTATTGATGTGTAGAAGGGCGAGCTTACTATGTGTGTTTATGACAATCAAGTACCATTTAATTTTTTTAAGTCTATGCGATTTCCTGACGTAGTTGATGATTGTTCTACAGTATCTGAGTTAGAGGAATTAATCATGGAAAAGGAACTCAACTATGTTGAGGACCTATTGGAGACAATTTTGACATTGGACCCTCCAAGTGATGAAGAGGGGAGGAATACTTAGCTTTGGTAGAAGCTAATCAAAGGGGATTTAATTCGCAATCTCGCTTTGAATCTTTTAAGTTAGAGAGTAGAGATTACGTTCAGCCAAAAGCGTCAATTCAGGAGCCACCTAAATTAGAACTGAAAGTACTTCCCTCACATTTAAAATATGTTTCTTTAGGTAACGCTTCTTCTTTGCATGTGATTGTTTCAGTGGATTTAATTGAAGAGAAAAAATAGAAACTCATCCTAGTATTGAAACAATTCAAGAAGGTTATTGGATGAACTATAACTAGTATTCGTGGAACTAGTCCGTCTGTATGCATATACAAAATCATATTGGAAGATGGCGAGAAAGGGACGATTGATGGATAACGAAGATTGAACCCCATTATGAAGGATGTGGTAAAGAAAGAGATCATAAAATGGTTAGATTAGGGTATAATTTACCCCATCTCAGATAGTTAATGGGTAAGTCCAGTCCAGTGCATGCCAAAGAAAGGAGGTATCATTTTTCTTTGCCGTTCTTGGACCAGATGCTGGATAGACTCGTAGGGCAAGACTATTACTGTTTTCTTGATAGATACTCGGGGTATAATTAGATTATAGTAGCGCCAGAAGATCAACACAAAACAACATTCACATGCCCGTATGATACATTTGCATTTAGACGCATGCAGTTTGGTTTATGTAATGCACCTGCTACATTTCAAAGATATATTATGTTGATTTTTACTGGTATGGTTGATAAGTATTTGGAAGTGTTTATGGATGATTTTTCAGTATTTAGAGATACATATGATGATTGCCTAGCCAATGTACTAAGGCGATGTCAAGAAACAAACCTTATACTTAACTGGGAAAAGTGCCATTTCATGGTACGATAAGGTATTGTTCTAGGGCATCGAATAACGAGACATGGGATCGAGGTAGATAAAGAAGAGGTAGATGCTATTGAGAAACTTCCACCTCCAACATCTGTAAAGGGTGTTAGGAGCTTTTTGAGCCACGCCAGTTTCTAATGGAAATTTATCAAGGACTTCTCCAAAATTGCGAAACCTTTATGCAAATATTGGAGAAGGAAACGATGTTCAAATTTGATAAGGAGTGTTTAAGAGATTTCAATGATTTGAAGAGTCAGTTAGTTTCAGCACCCATCATCGTCACATTGAATTGGGAATTGCCATTTGAATTGATGTGTGACGCAAGTGATTTTGTGATAAGAGCTATCTTGGGCCAGCGATGGAACAAAGTTTTTCATCCCATCTACTATGCAAGTCAGGCTCTAACGGGAGCTCAATTGAATTATATGGTAACATAGAAAGAATTACTTGCTATTTTATTTGCTTTTGGCAAGTTTCAATCTTATCTTGTAGGTACCAAAGTGACGATTTATACGGATCATTCGGTAATTAAGTATTTACTTGCCAAGAAAGACACTAAGCCGAGATTGATCCGATGGGTCCTTCTACTCCAAGAATTCAATCTAGAAATTCAAGATCGAAAGGGAGTAGAAAACCAAGTAGTAGACCACTTGTCTAGATTGGAGCCGGAAGAAGGGACTTCTCTAAGTATACCCATTCAGGAGACATTCCTAGATGAACACATACTTAAGGTAAATCATATCCATAATACCCCTTGGTTTGCTGATTTTGCTAACTATCTATCTTGTGGTTTGATGCCTATAGATAAGTCATACCAACAAAAGAAAAAGTTTCTTCACAATGTGAAGTACTATTTTTGGGAAGAACCATACTTGTTTAGAAAGTGTGCAGATCAAATGATCAGGAGATGCGTGGCAGAAGATGAAGTACCTAGGATTTTATATCATTTCCACACAGCTCTGAGTGAAGGACACTTCGGAGGTACACGTACTGAAGCCAAAGTATTGCAAGTCAGATTCTTTTGGCCAACACTATTCAAAGGTGCGTATGCCTATGTAAAGAGTTGTGATTGATGCCAGAGGGTTTGAAACACCACCAACAGAAATGAGATGCCCTAGATAAACATCATTGAGGTAAAATTATTAAATGTTTGGGGTATTAACTTTCTCGGTCCTTTCCCTCCATCTTTTGGTCACAAGTACATACTGGTAGCAGTAGACTACGTGTCTAAGTGGGTTGAGCCCGAGGCATATCCGACGAACGATGCCAAGGTTGTGATAAATTTTTACCAGAAACATGTGTTCACAAGGTTTAGAACTCCTAGAGCCATCATCAGTGATGAGGGGTCCCATTTTGTGAACAAATGGTTGAAATGGTTACTCGACAAACATGGAGTGCAGCATAAGGTTGCCACAACTTACCATCCCTAGACAAATGGGCAAGCTGAACTGGCAAACAAGGAGATAAAAGGCATACTCGAGAAGGTAGTTTGTCCGAACTGATGAGACTGGTCCAAAAGACTGGATGATGCTTTATGGGCCTATAGGACAGCATACAAGACACCTTTAGGGATGTCACCCTATAGGTTGGTTTTTGGGAAAGCCTGTCATTTGCCCTTGGAGTTAGAACATAAAGCTTACTAGGCTCTCCAACAACTCAACTTGGATCTTAATCTTGCTAAAGAGAAACGGATGCTTCAACTCAATAAGTTAGACGAGTTCCGAATTTTCTTATATGAGAATGCCAAACTATTCAAGGAAAGACTTAAAAGTTGGCATGACAAGCATATTTGAGTTCGAGAATTTGAAGCAGGTTAGCAAGTCTTGTTACTCAATTCCAAATTAAGGTTCTTTCCAGGCAAGTTAAAATCACGTTGGTCAGGTCCATTTACGATTCACCAAGTTTTTGTATATGTAGTTGTCGATCTTCAAGGTAAGGGAGGTAATTTTTGAGTTAATGCTTAGTTCTTAAAACATTACTGAAGAGATAAAATTGAGTGGGGGTAAAATTTAGTTATAGGATACTTAATCTTTCTCGTTTTCTCTTTAATAAATGAGTTAGGGTATGCTTTCAAGATTAGTATGTTAAAATAAATTCTGTTTAGGAGAATGGAACTTAAGTGGGATCGCTTGTGACCCCTCCACTCTTTTCTGGAAATTGATTTTAACATAAGCTTTTGAGAAAGTATTCTCTAAATTGAAAAAAAAAATTAGTTTCTCAAATAAAAGGGTCAATTTTGATCCAAATTTTAATTGTAGCTCAATTTTGGAATTTTCTTTAAGTTTAGGTACTTAATTGAATTATTTAAAAATTTTGGTTGTTCTTTTGTAAATATTAAATTTTAGATGTCTCTTTTGTAAATATTTTCAAAGGTATCTAAAATAAAAGTTTTTAATTTAATTTTTAGTAATAAGGTGATAATAATAAATATACAATTATATTTATTATAATATATATTAATTATTATCAATTTTATATAGAATTAGGATTAGTTTAAACTTTATCATAGTTTAGTAAAATTCATTTTAATAAATAAAGTAATAGCAAATAATATTTTAATATACATCATATTAATTATTAATTGTTATTAACTTTAAGTGGAATTAGGATTTAGAATATTTTACTATTAAATTATTCTAAGAATTCTAATTGAATTCCTTCCTCCCTTCACTATAAATTCTACCAACCTTCTCCACCATTAACATCATCTTAAAACCTTCCAACCTCCAAGCTATCTACTGCCGCAGTAGCTACCATCACGCGTACCTTGCGACCTGCTCCCTTGCACATGTCGCTGGCCTTACCTGCGCACCATCCTAGTAGTTGCTTCCTGTCGCTACACTTGCCTGCACGCCCAGCTCCAAACTTGCTTAAGTAAGCACCTGCCTCCATCTCACCACATTGCAGTTGTTTGCTGCCCAACCGATGCACCTACTCACTCCAAGGCCACGCACTGCTGTTGTTCTTTGCTTCAAGCTCGTGTGCACCCTTGTACAAGCCACATGCCCTTATTACTTGTGCACCATCTATTACATTTAGCCACCAACTGGTCACCCTTCCAACCAACTCTCAATTAAAATCTTTTACTTCTAATTTTCTTTATTGAGTAATTAATTTTTATACAAAGGTGGTAAGAAAATTTTTCTCCTAAATTTCAATTTTATTTGATTATTTAATTTTTCAATTTATTGAATTATTAATATTTTATGCAAATTAAATTTTTGAGAAAATTTGTTCTGATCTTATGTTCATGTTAATCATGCTTCACAAAAGAACTCGTGCCTCTGTCTAAATTGAAGAATCACAAAAAAAATTCACTGTGAAGAAGCCAAAGCGAGATACGATAAAGTTTTCAAGAATAAACAAATGTACCCTGAAAAAGGCTTTACACTGAAAGAAAGCAATTATATCGCTTTCATGGCACGCATTCGACAAATTGCTGAAGCTCTCAATTGGGAGTCGTTTTGTGAGAAAAGACCTAGTGCAGATGAAGAGTTAGTTCGTGAATTTTATGCGAATTTAACCTCAAGCGAATTAACGAAAGTTTCTATCCAAGGAATCAAGGTACCAATAAGCTCAAACACTATCAATGATTTCTTTGAATTACCTGATTTTGAAGATGACAAATATTCTTCCTTGATGAGAAATATTGAGGCCAGAAAATTGCAAGAACTTCTCAAGGAACTTACAGTTCCGGGTTCTAAGTGGACTGTGTCAAAGCATGGTACTCATACTTGTCACAGAGAATATTTGACCCCGGTCGTGAAGGTATGGTTCTATTTCTTTCGATTCATCCTTATCCCTATATCACATTGGACCACAATTTCATTAGAGCGAATGATCTTGTTATACTTGATTTTAATAGAAAAGACCATTGGTGTGAGAAAAATTATTCTGAGACAAATGCAGAATTGTGTCACTAGACGTTCTGGCCCAGCATACTTTCCCTTTACGATAACAATTTGTGCTTGAAAGCTAAAAATCTTACAAACGTAAAGAAGACAGGTTATATCCAGGGCACAATCATAGATTGAAACCTCTACTGGATAGCCAAAGATTCTATTCTGCAGCAACAAGTTGAAGAGAGTGAGGATCAAGAAGAAGAAGAAGAAGAAGAAGAAGAAGAAGAAGAAGAAGAAGAAGAAGAAGAAGAAGAAGAAGAAGATCCTATAGAGATAAAACCAATACAGTCAACTGAAATCCTTGATAGTGTAGAACCAATGGAACTAATAACCAAACCTGACATGGCAACCTCAACATTTAGAACTTAATCGCCTCGCCCAGATCTTCGAGATGAGCTATCATAGTTGATAGACATAATGCAACATATGCAGTGACAACAACAAGCTTACTGAAGTATTTAAAAATACGGGATGACTCAATGAGAAGAGCTCTTACGAAAATATTCAATGACCCGTTTATTTTTGTGCTTGAGTTTCCAGATTTTATATTTGAACTATGAAGTCCAATATCAAAGAGGGAATGAAGCAGAAACAAAGAAGATGGAGCAAAAGATGAGTCAGATTCTGAGGGATCTGTAAATAAATAAAATGGGGGATCTTTACTTTATTTTATTTTCTTTCCTAGGTTATTTAATGTTTTAGGATTATGTTCTATTAGGATTTTTATTTCTCGCATAATAAAACAACAATAGAAAATCACAAATAAAAATGAACAAGTTGCAAAGTACAAAGTGTGGTAATAGATATATACATGTCTAAGATTGGATCCAGAAAGAGCTTGGTACTTAAGCAGTCAAATTGACTCACCTCCTCTTTTCTAGAGTCTTATCTGGTGTATAGTATCTATTCACTTCTAACAATGAGGACATTGTTCATCTTATGTAGGGGGACCAAAAAATTGAAATTATTTCCTCCTAGAATAAATTTTTCTTTTAATTATGGTTAGGTTATATTTTGTTCAAAAACCTCAGTATGAATAAAGTTATATTATTTCAATAATTGTTATGTTAACTGAATTATGACATAAATGTACTCTTAATAAAGTATGTAAATTATACCATAAAATTTTTAGTTCCTTAGGAAAGCTAGGCATGCATGAAAGTTTAAGTCTCTAGAATTGACTTAGTAATTTCTTAAGGCAAAATCCTAGGAAGCATAAAATGTTGAAAATGATTTAGGCAACTTTTTTTTGGACTGTTTGAGCCTTTCAAGCCAACCTTGATGAATTTTTATCCTTTGAAACTGAACTTTGAGACTATATGGCCTAATTTTATTTGAACCTTTGCAATATATAGCCATCACTTCTCTCATAATTATCTTTAAATTGTCTCAAACACTAGACTCAGTACTATTCAGAATATTCTTTGAAGGTAAGTATGGGGGAGTTGAAAAGAAATATCAAATGCTTAAAAAAAATTCTATTACATACAGCAAAGTGTTGGAAAATAAGAGAGAGCATATGTACTCAGAAGAAATAGATTTACGAAAGAGCATGTAAAAGCAAAATGAGTTGGTGTATTCAAGGTAATTATTCCAATGGTTCGATGCAAGCTGAGTCTAGGGTATTTTAGCCTAAATTTATCTATCTTTTACCTACCCCTAGCCTAGCCACATTACAATCTACTTTAAACACCTACTGATTCAAGTTTTTGTGCTACCTACATTAGTGGAGAGAAATTGTTATGTTCAACATATGAAGGCATAAATTAAACTTGACGATTGCAGCTTAATCTTAAATATGGGAATAAAATCAAATTGGTAAAGATTTAACATGTCCTTATTAAGAAAGAATTTAGTCTAATTTTGCTATCATAATAAAAATTGAGATTAATTTGAACGATATGTATACTTAAGTAGCATAAATCTCAAAATTTTTGTTCTTAAGCATAAGTATACTAAATTCATAATTTTGAGAAGAATGTTTTCTGAAGGAATTTTTTTTCAAAAGTGTTTTAAAGAAATTATTTTCAATTTGTGCATTACTCGGGACGAGCAATGAATTAAGTTTGGGGGTGTGGAAACACAAAAATTTATAAAATTTTTTAGGCCCTTTTTAACTCAACTTCATGCAGTTTCATAGTAATTCTTGTCTAAAAATATATAATAATTATAAAATAATTAAATTGCACTTAAATTGTTAACATATTTAATTTTAATTAATTTTATAATAAATTTTCATAAATTTTGATTTATTTTCGACAGTTTGCACAAAGAGTGAAAATTGGCTCGGCAGACAGTGCGAGAAGTACAAAACCATGAAGCGATTTCTGAAGCATCGAGGTGAATTAGTTTTTCAGCCTAAGATGGTCCAAATTATGAATATTAATTAATAATATAAATAATTTTAATTATATCCAATTTATTTTGGGTTAAAAAAATTATTGTTAATTATAATATGAAAGGAGACCCAGTTGTGTTAAACTGAAAGACTGATCCAACCGAGCAAATGGGCTGCCCAAAACCGTCCAACATGCTGACCTAATCAGCTCAAATTACCTGATTATTTGACTTGAAAATCATCCCTTGAGTTTTCCTTGAAATTGCATTCAAACCCCTTCACTTTTTGTGCTTTTAAAGATTCACCCCAAGCTAAATTTAGCAAGTTTGAAACATTCAAACTTGCCACATGTGTAGCCGACCAAGGGGAGGCATATGGCTGCTGATTTTTTTCTATTTTTAGCAGCCAATCCTGTAACGCCCCAAAACCGACCCAAATGTTATGGTCGAATTTGGCATGTCACATCAAAGCATCGATCAAAAACTGAGTTTGTTGTTAAAGGTTCATTTCTATGTTTAAATCCTTTTGCTCGAGTTTAGCAAATCATCTCGTCAAAAACGTTTACTTAATGTCTGGCATTGATAATTTAGGTTATTCCAATCATGGAAGCTACTAAAGTTTGAAATGTAAAAACGTCTATTTTTAAGTGTTTTTGAAAAATAGTTGTTAATTTTGAAAATTCGTGTTTAGCAGTTTAAAATAAGGAAATTTAAAGCACTTTAAAAAAAATAATCCCTCGAAGGCCTTATAACAGAATTAAAACTCAAAATATAAATTTCAAATGAAAAGTCTACTGTAGAGTGTCAGCAGTCGTGTGGCCACCTCCGAGTCTCTCGCGGCTCCAAATCGCCTGAGGCTGGGGATTACCTGTACAGTTAGACAAAAGGGTGAGTTTACAAAACTCAGTGTATAATCCCTTATAATAGAAACAGTCAGTTATACTATATGCAGAAACAGACTGGGCCTGAGCCCATTAACAGAACTAGGTGGACCTAAAGCCATTACAGAATTAGTATCAGATGCAGATATGCAGACAAAAATCCAACCCAATCCAACCAATACATCACCCGTACCAACCAACACACCATGTGGGGATAAAATCGACCCACCCAGCCAACACACCAAGCTTAGCACCGGTTGTGGCACTAAGTCTAAAGAACGGCTTGGCACTATAGATAGAACGGCTAAAAGCCATAAGTATAACAGCAACGCTACCAGTTAACAGAACGGCTAAAAGCCATAAGCAGAAAGGCAGAAAGCCTTGAACAGAACGGCTACAAGTCATACACTTCCTCCATTAATATTAACCCAACCCCATGCAGGATGACATGCCATAGTAACATGCGTGAATGCAGGATGTCATGCTCAGTATCTGTCATATAACTTTCATACATACATCAGTCAATCTACCACTAGGGGTGTAGCGGTCATTTCGTCAGTTAGAGGAAAATGGTAATTTTACCCCTAGGGGTATTTTGGTTATTTTACCCTTCGAGGGTAATTAGGTCATTTAACAACCTTTTCGATTGCCTACAATCACCTCGAGCGACATAGATAACCTAAATGGTCATAACAGTGCAAATGGGCCCATGGCCTATATCCGGCCCAAGTGGGCCCACACGCTCGTGTGGCCCATTTAGCCCAAATTCAGTCACGACTATGCGAACTACATAGCCCAGTCCAGTATTTTTCACTTAACATGGATTATATCCGTGTGGGGCCCACGAGCCCATTGGGCCCACACGACCCATTTCAGCCCAACGAGGCCTATAACGACCCAAGAGCACGAGAACGCTCGTGGTGGCCTCTACAATCTAACACCATGTTCATGGGCTCGGTTCACCATACGAGTGTTCACACGCCTATGTGGCCTCAATCGCCGTATTTTTAGCCTTTCAGCTTTTGCCAATTCACAAAAAAGACAGTGTGAATACACACCTTTTTGTGGAGTCGTTCCAAGATCTACGAGCACCTAAACCTATTTGAATGAGGATGACCTTAACCCATCAACGCTTGCTATTCAGAAACCAACCACGCCTTTGCTGCCTCCTAAAGTACGGTCAAAAACCGATTAGAAAATGTAGGGCATATTCAGCCATCCCCAAAATCAAGAGGTAAACTTATTACCTTACCAGATGTTTGAGATCAAAAGTGTGACTCCTCTAACCCGTTCACACTTCACCACTCCTTGAGGAAGATCCTAGAATTGCAAAGGGTGCAGTATAAGAAGAATGAAATAACAACTGGTTAAAGGGGTTGTTCGGTTTTGGAAAAGAAAAGAAGAACACAAGTGTACAGGGTTTTAAAAGAAAAGTAGAAAGTAGCCTTTGATCACTTACTGATTGTCAGAGCCGTTGTAGGATCGAAACAGAGAGGGAAGAACTTCCGGTCACAAACCGAAGAAAAGAAAGAATCCCAAGACTAGAGTGATAGGTTCGGCCAAAAGAATCAATGGTCAAGAAGGGGTGATCAGGCAGTTGGCCGAAACTAGAGAAGAATAGAGAAGAGAGGAGTTTCGATAGAGATTGATACAAAAGAGAAAGGAATTGCCAATTGCAAAAGTAAGAACAGCAAAAACTAAAAAACAAAGATGTACGAGTGGTAAATTGCCAATTCAGCACTAGAGAGAAAAGGGAGAAAAAAGTCCAAAACCAGTGACAAGAATTGGCCAAAATGAGGAGAGAAACCCCCCAGCTGAAATTCCTAGGCTCCCCTCTACCCATTCGGCACACACCTCCACTTCCTTGATTCTCTCCACAAAAATCTCCCTTAATCCTCTCCACAATTTGCTCCATGACCAATTCAAACTTCACCTTATAGAGTTCGAAACCACCACAAACTCCTGCTGCCTCATACTAGCAAAATAAATATCGTTTTTGCTTGCAATGGGATTCGAACCTAAGCCCTCCTCAATAGCTCAACACACCACTTGCCTCCTTGCCAGAAGTTCTTTTGTGTCACATTTTATCTTCAATTAATAAAAAGGGCTAAAGGCCAAAGTCCAGGTCCTTTTAAAAGAAAAACCAAAATAAATTGCAAGAGCCAAGACTTGAACCCAAGCTCTCTTATAACCTTAATGACACCACCACCACTAGACCACATGCTTCCTTATGACATTTTTTTAACACAATAATTTAAAAGGCCTACAACCAAGTATCCAGGGTTTTATTCACTTAAAACCAAAATTTTTGCTAAAGCCCAGGTTTGAACCCAGGACTTTTCCAACTCCTCTCAGGACCCTTAACCACTAAAGCAGACATACTTTTGTGCACAATTTCCTAACCATTCCCTTGCTCAAGGCCCAATACTTCTAGGCCCAAACTCCGGGGCGTTACAAATCCCACCTATAAATACCCTTTTCACCTATTCATCTCAACACACCTCTCATTTCTCACATCTATCTCTCTTTCACTCACTTTCTCTTATTCTTTCCCATTTTTCTTTCTTGTCCCTTCCTTGCCGATTTCCCTTTTGGAAAAGAGTCCTTCAACCACCGTGGGTAGCAGCATTGAAGTGCTTGTAGAAGCCTTAATTCAACAAGAATGAGCAGAGAAGGAAGAGTGGAGCAAACTAGTCAGACTTCAGAGAAACACCGGATTTGATTCTAGTTTCCTATCCTTTAACTAATGAATTAATTATTAATCATGTTGAAATTGTAATTAATTGACACAATACTTAATTAGTGCAAGTTTAATCTTTTAAGGTAGTTGAGGGTTAAATTAGCGACGGTATTAAACGGTACATTAGCCTTTCATAACTTGCAAGATTATTATGATTAAACGGTTTCAATATAGGAATATATTGTTACCTCACTTAATCTTTTACTTGCTTAATTAAATTGATTAATTGTTTGAATTGGAATAGTAATATGTTCAAGAGATTAGTTAATTTAGTAAGTCTATATGTGTTATAGTTAACAAATTACCAAGTTGCCGTGAATATATTTGTAACAACATGAATATTGTTTTAGTAATATTAAGTTAAGAAATGTGATTGATCTAACACAATTATGTCATATTGATTAAACTAGTTGTTCATAAATCGTGCTTTGGAAATTTTAACTTTTAATTTTCTTAGTTAAAATCTAGTTTTATTAAACCCTTTTCTTTCAAAAAAAATATTTTCCTTCACCAAAGTGTTTTTAATTGCATTTCATAAATATTTTCTTACACAGTCTTTGTGGCTACGATAACTCGACATTTACTTGTGACTTTATTGCTTGATAATGATTGTGTACACTTACACATTTCCGTCGTTCCACTTACCGATTATTAATACACTATCACTACATATTTGCATCATAACCACCTATCACATGTTATAGCATCTCATCTCAATTTACATATTCACAAACACATAAGCACATAGTTCAGAAGATAACATAGGTATGAGAAAGCTTACACTCAGAATTTAGAGTAGTTTAGGGTACTACTAAATTCCCAAATAACGCATTGAATCAAGCCCACAGGCAATTATTCCAAACACTCACCAATTACGCTTTCGCTGAAAAGTCGAAAGCTCAAACTAGCTTTCTCTTACCTTTGTCACTACTCGTAGAAGGTCCTATCAAATCCATAACTTCAACACAACAATTCACACAACAATACATTCAATAATCAGCAAAGAACTCAACACAAGTGATCAAAAACATAAGCCTAAGCTATGTTCCTATGTAACCAAAACTTATAACATAGCAAACTTTAAATTCAAATATCTCGATCTATACTTAATATTTTCACCTAGAACTAATTAATCATCTACGCCTAACTCGCAACCTTCAAACTAGACAAATCTACTCGATTCATGATATCGACATTTTTTTACATATTTTAGGAAATTTTCACAAAATTCATTAAAACATGAGAAATCATTAACGAAACTTCAAGTTAAGTTTAAAGACCTTCTAATTATACTGAAACAAGTTGAAAAACACTTTGAAACTACATTTTTATGCAAAATACCGAAATCCACCTTTAATGGCTCAATTTTCAGCTTTTATTTAAAACATGCAACTTGTGAGCTAATAAATCAATTTTAAGGAATAGATATCATGAGAAACACATATGAATTTGAAACGTTACCTTTGATGGAAGATTAAACCCGTTTTGACGCAATTCCGAAAAACCCACGTTTGGAGTCCTATGGAGTTTTTTCGTGTCTTAAAGAGATTCTATGGAGGTAATTAACTTAAGAATGGTAGGAAATCAAATTATTATAATTTAGGAATAAAAAATTAAATGGAATAGTGAAGAAAAATTAAGGGACAACTTTAAAGAGAAGAGAAGAGACTATTGTGAATTATGCTAGGAGTGGAGGTTTATTAGGTTCAATTTTAAAAACTGGTTAAATTGTTACATAAATGCTCACTATTTTGACCTTTTTACAAATCAGTTCCTTTTCTAAAATTAAATACATTTGATACTCATTTCCAAAAACTAACTTAACTTTATGAAAACCATTGTCGAAAAAATTATTGAGTACCAACCTTACGAAATTTTAAGCTCATATAGGCCAAAATTCCTAAAATACCTATAAAACACCTAGGCCCTATTTTGGGGAGTGACATGCTCATTGTCTGATATGCAAACAATGTCACTGTAAGGTTAGAAACCTTCTAGGTTTTTAACGATCTGAATATGTTTGCGTATCAGGTGAGGAGTAACTATAATTAGTAGATGTGATGTAGTGGATTCCCTGATTGTTTGAGAGTGTACCATCAAATGGAGATACCAAATTTTGAGGTTGAATTATATATTGACATGTGTTAATGAAGTTGAATTATATACTGTCATGTGAATCATAAATGTTATGCCATCAAAGGGCGGAGATACTGATTACAGTTTACAGAAGTTGGTGATAGTCTTCGTCGACGACGACTAACTCTGTAGACCAGTTACGGTTTACAGAAGATGGTGGGCGAATATGGTCAAAATTACTAAATGCAACATAGACCTGATTCAAGTAGAAGACGACTAACTACGGCGAAACTACTATTTGAAATGTTCGTATTATTTTTGTATCTGTAAATCAATGTTGGTCCGTATTATTTGTTGTATTTTTTTCGTCTATAAGTTGTTTACAATATTCATTTTTCAGTTGGGCTTCATATATCAATTATCTACAATATTCATATTTTTTTATATGTAAATCAATTTTGGTCCATATTATTTGTTGGTCGAATTATATTTTTTATGTACTTAATATTTTGTACTCATCTATGCAAACAAACAATTATGTTAAAATTTTATTTTTCATTTTGGAAGAATATTTAAAAAGTAAATAATTACAAAAAAATCAGAACTGTCAGGACCTTGGCGATGTCTACGGCCCCGGAGTGTAACAGTCAGGCTGCCTCTGTCGGTAAGGGGATGCACCTTTATGTGGAAATTGGTAATTGCTTGGGCCAGCCTCCAATGTTCATACCGGTGTACTAAAGAAAGCGGTATAATCATATGCCCCATCATCGGGGCTGACGGGGTATTGCCAAATATCTCCTCAAATGAAAGAGGTTGTTGTTGGGGATGGAGGGGTATGTGATGACGATCTGGATGCTGAATATCGTGTCTCACTCTGTCTCCATCGAGAAGGTTACGATTACGAGTGTTCTGGGACCACCATGTAATGACCCTGTATATGAAGGGCATCTCGTTCGCCACATACCAACTTGCATACTCAGGTGTAGGCATGACCCCTATCTCAGAGAGATACAAGGGGGTGCCTCGGCCCTGGTATATGAAGAGCATGTTTGGTCACCCAATTTTTTGTGTCCTTAGCCTTTTTGTCTATCCTATGAGCTTGTTTGAATTCTTGTGGAAGGTCTGAGATATGTTGCATGCAACTGAACTGTCTCAATACCCGATCCGCTGTGTGCCACTCGACCATGTTGAAATTAATCAATGAGACGTTTGTCACGAACAATATTTGCTGCTCGTGAACCCATGACGGTATGAAGGCCACAATTTCTCCCCCAGAATACGACATCCATAGAAGCTGCACAGTGTAGATAAATTACATAGTTATTTTGATTTTTTTGCAAATGTTAAAAAAATATATTTATAGTACTTAAAAATTGTAATGCAAAAAAAAATAATAATAATTTGGAAGCGGAGTTTACATTTTCCCTAGAATAACCCTCTATCATCTGGCGGTATATGGGTACCGTGTACTATTTTCTAATTCCTGGTATCATTGCCCATCTAAAAAACATAATAAATTTTTAAGCATATTTGGCATGCAAAAAGCATGATAGTATTGAAAAAAAGGTAAAATTCAATTTTATTCACCTATTTACGAATAGCTGCACCAACGGTTGGTGGTTCACAGTTGCCAAAAATGACATCCATATAACGCCCACGCTTGCAGCAGAAGGCAAAAACTGCCCATGTCCTTCGTATTTGGCCTTGTCGTTTGACAAAGCTCGCAGTATAGGCATGTCAAAATTACAGAGCCCTAACTGTAAGTCTCGACATGGTTCAAATCTTCTAGTAAGGGAAAGTACATGCGGATTTTATTTTGATTGGTGTCCGACATGAGTACCCCACCTATTAGTTGTAGAAGATACACTCTATCAGTGTAAATAATGTCCATCTGTGTTGGACGGCTCGATAGCTTTTCGAAATTATTCCTTAACTAGGTAAATTTAATACCAGTTAATCTTCGTTTGCTATCATTGGGGGGCACTCGTCCAATTAATCATTCGCAAGTGGCCCAAGGATCGACCACTTTTCCTGGCCCGGTCATTGGTAGTCCATCAATAGGTAGCCCTAGCTGGATTCTACATCTTGCTGTGTTATAGTGCATTCCCCACACGATAAGTGAAATGTGTAGGTCTTCGGGCGCCATTTTTCCACTAGTGCTGATACTAAGTCATCCCTAAGGTCCAAAATCTGAATGAATACGATCGCCCCAAACCTAATGGCATTCATATATGGCAAACCCTTTGATCGGGAAAATATCTCGGATCATGGAGCCGAGGCCTCACAACCCAATACTTTTCTTGAAAAAAGAGTAAAAATTATATATTTTATTTCTCAAAAAAGAAAAAATTATATGGATATTATATAAAGCTCAATTGAATCACATTTACGATATGGTGTACAAAATTTTCTATGTGGTTTTCAATATCGAGAAGAGGTTGAGGGTTCATTCTGATATTTGCATAAAAACTGAATAATTTATTACGAACGATATAAAAGATGAATAAATTTTTGAAAAATACATTTATATTAAAAAATTGCATTAACTTACATTTTTTATAAAGGGAAAAAATGGAAAAAAAAATTCAATGAACAGCGGTGGTTAGAGGTTTATCTTGAGATGGTGGAAGGGTGGGGGACCAATGTGGCTGGTAGGCGAAAGAAAGAAAGCTTGTCGTGACCCACCTTCCACTGATCCGATGTAACCTAACGGTCACGGGTCACTGTTCATTTTAGAGGTTTCTTTCTTTCTTTCTTTCCTTTACTGCTAGTTCTTTTTTCTTTCTCTCATTCTTTCTTTTGCTGCAGGGTTTTTTTCAATCATTTTTTCCTTTCTTTTTTCTTTCTTACTTACTTTAATCATTTTTAAAATTAATGTAAAGATAATTTATACGTTTCCCATTTTTTATTTTTATTTATATGTATAATATACATATAATATAATGAATTATTTTAAAAGCCACTAAATTAGATTTTTTAGCATGTTTTTTTATTCTTTATTAAATATTGTAAATGTTTTGTTTTTCTTAAACATTCTTTTACAGAATAAAAAAACTGATTTACAGAATCATAAAAAATTACTAATCATCTTCCACTCCGAAATTAAGAGCAGATTGATCAGCACAATAGACACCATGTGGACAAGTAGATCGGTTGTGGTCGAATGTTCGGCAAACTCCGCACTGTTTGGGTTCGCCTGTCTCTATGACATCCATGTTATTCTGAATGTGGTTGACCTTTAGAATGTCTATGGAGACTGCGGTTTGGCAGCATCTCGAAAGCAGGCGGTGGTACTTCTCAAGTCGAGACATCCAACATTACGGGAAACTCATTTCCCCATATACGCAATTGGCATTGCAGCGTCTAGAAATCCTATTTTGCTGATCAACAGCGTATGACCTGGGCGACGGTCGATGTACTCTTGAACCAGAAAAGACTCCAAGTCGCAGGAATACAGTTCTGCGTTCACTGTTTGCACCCTTCAAGTGTTAACTACCATGGCCTTTCAGTCGGCCTCGACATGGATGTATCTAACCTCTATTTGATTTACTTGACTCAGCCCGATCCTTGGCATCAATGTGGCAAGCCTATAGAGTGTTGCCGAGAAAACTGCAGAAATTGGCAAATGACGTGTATGCCTCAAGATGGAGTTAACAACCTCTATGAGGTTGGCCGTCATCTGACCATAACAAAACCCATCATCGTAATTTTGATTCCACTTCCAGTGTTCCATTCTACCCAACCACTGCCGGAGATTTGTTTGTAACCCCGTCATCTGAGCTTCAAGCCTCGTGAACCTTTTCCTGAATTGTCATGGTTCTAGCTTGGACTATGCGTATGGAATTTTGGAAAAAATGTTAAATATTAAGTTTGAACAAATAAATTTTTGTGGAAATATTTAAAAAATTAACTAGAAAATTTCAATTTTTTAAAAAAATAATTTTTTAAAAATGCTATCTAAAAAATTTCGAATCAATATTTTTAAAAATTACAGAGTGAAATTTTGGAAAACATTTTTAAAAAAATACAAACTGATAAATTTTTAAAAAAGGTTTTAAAAAAGTACATACCGGTGATTTTTGAAAACAAATTTTAAAAAAATATAACTGACAAATAATTTTTTACCCATGTACACAATTTCTTTGCACCATTCTTTATTCTTATAATCCTTGTGAAAGTTTTTCACGATGTCTCGGATGCAATACACTGACCTTTATGGAACCCCCAAATGCCTTATCGCAACCAGTAGTCCTTTCAATCTGTTTGAGGTAAGGCATATGTTGTATTGCCTGATAACATGCCTCCACGGATTTGACAAGAAAAATTCCTAAGACTCGAAGTTCTCACTATCCACGATGGCAAAAGAGATAGGAAGTGTCGTCTTGTGCAACCGCAATCAGGAGTATTTGTGTGTATTTATCATAGAGCCATGTACCATCCACCTGCACCAATGACTTGCAGTGAAGGAAGGCCTTAACACATGGCTCGAACATCCAAAACAATCAACAGAAAATTCATTTCCTCGATTGTATCTCACCGTCCAGACCTCTATGCAACCATTTTTTCCAATCAGTCACCATACAACTGCTGCATCGCCATTTGTTTCACCCACCATGTCTTCCTAGAGGAAACCCTATATTTGAATCGAGCTTGCATGTCCGCAATAAGGACCGATACAGAGATGGTGGGCATGTCTTTCACCAATGGCATGATGTAGTTGCATATGGTTTCTGCATCCAATTTTCTATAGTCTTACGACATACGGAGAACCGTGCATGTGTGAGGACCTTTTATTTTCCTGATTGTCCACATCTGAGTCCATTGCATTAATGTAGCTTGAACATGCCAATTACAACCACTTGAGGCTTTCCAACATTCTCCAACATATAAAGATTGTGTAGACTTCGTGACTTTGTAGTCGAAAAACAACTTTAAGTTGTATTGCTTTATTGCATTTACATAGTCTTTATTGTTATTGAATTGTTTTACCACAAACAACTCTTCAGCATCCGATTTTCCATCTAGTAGGTGAGCAGGCACTATATCTGAATATTTAGGGAACTCACCTGCATGTGTCACATTAGGATCTACGTTAGACATGAAGGCCCCTAGATTATTATAGATAACTATACCAGATCCTATGTTCCTGATTGAATGGGGGTGCACATCTTCACCCTCTACCACACCAGCATCGTTTATGTCTTCAGGGATGTCATCTAAATCGGGATTACTGAAATCTTCATTATCATGGTGGAATTGATCTTCATAATCAGACCCTTCATCACCATCTTCTATTGTGCCCAACACCTCTGGATGAATCTCTAAATAAGGACATGAGATTGGGATGTTACACGAACATCACCCGTAGTTTGGATCTTTAGGAGTTTACAGTGACCTTCCACAGCCCGACTGATCTTCCCAGCTGACATAAAGATCAATATCAATTCCAAAATGCTGACTTACTAGAATTACAACTTGAAAGGGACCCAGATCATCTATATTCACAAATAATTCAACCAGGTTGGTATTATCCATCTCAGGGGGCAATAAATTACTATCATTGGGATTATCCATTTCTGAGAACTTGAGCGGATCTATTGAGATCGAAAATTTGTAAAACAATTTCAACATTTGGCTCCCACAACGAGTAGCTATCTTTGTACTGATGTTCTGTTTCAAGTTCTCCAACAAAACACGCTTGTTGACTCTCATTCCGATTTTTTGCCAACTAACCGCCTCCAGACGTACTAACGTCCAGAATGTGAATACTACACAAAAATATAAAATTACGAGGTGATATCTGCAAGTATATGGGTCTAGTTCTAATATAGTTTTACAAAGGAGTGGGTGGGTACTTCGAGGATCGTAACCAAGGGAGGCAGTTGTTAGATCGATTCTAACCTAAACACTAAAAGATTTAATTAATACTTTAAATTCAATTATAGTACAAAAATATAAAATAAAATATTTTTGGGGTTTTATAATAATAAAACTAAAACGACATAAAAAGATAAAATTCAAGAGATTAAAAAGGAAGAATAAATCAAATCTGATTATGGGTGATTAGCTCTCTTTGGTAATCTCCATCAAAGAATAAATCAAATCTTTAAGGGTATGCTATGGCACCCTTAGTCTGTGTCACGACATCGAAGGCAGACTTGAGTTTTCTTCATTATGTTCCCTATGTTACGACATCAGACCTTAAGATCAAGAAAAGACTCAATTTGCACATTTTATTGAATGTAAGTAAAACTAAAGAAACTTAACTAAAATGTAATGAAAATACCTATTTTTAGGCTCATTAAGTGTGAAAACTAGTTTAATCTGCTACACTAAATTACGGCAGATCACCGACTTTAAAAGACACAACTTTCTTCAGTTGTATTTATCATTTTTCCATTGAACTGAACATACACTAACAAAATTTGAGAACTCATTTTCAACAATTTCTGCTTGCTCCTCAACAAACAAAACATTAGTATGTTTAATTTCGCTTTTCAACTAATAAAGCAAAAAAAAGCTCAAATGGAAGAAAGAAAAACTGTTAAGGGGGTGCCGATCATCAGTGTCCCAACACCTCAAATATTGTTTTATTAGATAAATGGAGAACCGACCATTAGTGTACCATCACCCAATTTTTTTTAAATACTGGTATAAATGTATACCGGTATGATACGATTTGAAAAATATACATGGGTGCCGACCATCTATGTCTAAAACCCCAAAAATTATTTTTTTAATCCTTGACACAATCATGAGATAATGGTTGTGTCAGATTTTATACCAGTGTCGACCATCTACTCCCTAAAACCTAATTTTACTATTTATTTCATGTCATTTAGATGATTGTTTTTGAACCAGGGTCATTTACGTAAATAATGATTTTTTTGGTCATTTAGGTTAAATAGCCAACAGTATTGGAGCTTCCCAAGGCGATATACTAGGACGTATAAAGCTACGATACAGGAGATCTTGCAACTAAATTTTTAGCTTTTTTAACTTTGTTTATGCCATACGGTGCTAAGCAATTGACACACGAGTTGTACAACAGAATGGCATGGAAGAGAGAAGGAATAGAATGTTGTTAGACATGGTTCGTTCAATGTTAAGTTATTTGAAGCTGCCAATCTCTTTTTAGGGATATGTGGTTCAAACGACTTGCTATATTCTGAATGATGTGCCAACTAAGGCAATATCAAAAAATCCGTACGGATTGTGGCGTGATAGGAAGCCAAGTCTAAACCATTTAAGGATTTGGGGATGCTTGACCTATGTACTGGATAAAGATATAAAGATGTTGGATTCACAGACAAAATTGTGCATGTTTGTAAGATATCCGAAGGGAATAAAGGGTGGTTTGTTTTATAACCTAAAAGAGAAAATTGTTATAGTGCCAACTCATGCTACTTTTCTTGAAGAAAGTTACATGAGTGACTTTAAACCTTGGAGTAAAGAAGCACTCGAGGAGTTTTTGGGAAATATAAAAAATCCTAGAAATGGTTTCAGAACCAACTCCCAATAGAAACCCAGAAATGGTTTCAAAACCCTGGAAATGGTGACAGAACCAACTCTTAATGTTTACAGAACCAACCCCGAAACCTGACTCAATCGTCAAGTTTGAATTACAAGATGTCAAATTCATTACCGAAGAAACTGTGATCAATCATAGTCAATAAACACTATTTAATACTTTAATACCGTAACACCCTATAACCGACCTAATTGACGGGTCCAGTTACAAAATATCACGCCATCTCTGAAACAAATTATGAATAATTTACAACTAAATTGTACGACTAACATGACTAAAATAGCCAAATATGCCTTCTTTTGTCATACTTAACTTAGTTTGCATATTGTCAGTAACATCTTAACATGGTTAATTCACTGACCTGCTAAACAAAAATACAACTATAAATTTCTAGTTTTTTTCAAAAAATAAAGCTTAACAGACGGACTTACAAAAAATTAACAATAATAGCTCTAATATTTTGAACCGATTTCTCTTTGTTGTAAATAAAATACTACGGTTCATTCTTAGTTATAAAAAGAATTATAAACCTGAGGCTTAGCCTATTGGTCACCCCACTATATGCATGTTACAGGTAAGAACACAAGTTCTCTTAAGCTTGAATGAATTCTAGTTTGATCCCTCTTCAGCTTCTTATATAAACCATTATACCTGAAAAATTTATAAGTTCGAACTTCATGGGTCTGTTCTCCTGTTTGACATCACTTGCACAAGTATAGTTCACACATCTTCCTGGTGTACTCTTGTCCTCCCTTGCGTTGGCTCAACTTGAAATTTTGTACACTTTCTGCATTGTCACAATCCTCCATTTCTATCGCTCATGCTATAGGATACAATGCGGAATGATTTCGCTGACCCATTTCAACTGATTTCATGTAAGATGGACTATTACCTCTTTTTTTCCAGAAGAACATATGTGAATTGCCTTAGAAATTATTATCATTTCGGATTAACGTACGACAGATTGATTCCAGAAAAAGCATGCATGGATATTCACACCTTGAGAATTTTTACATGTGGATTTATGCATAAAGTTTTATATACACAGACTCAAGCTTGGCGAATACATACTTGCAGATCATATTTGTAAATATTTATATGCGGAATCATAATCACAGATTCATATATGCAGGTTCTTACTTGTGAACTCATTCTTAAATGATAGTCACTGCCAGACTCTTGTTTGGTGGACTCCTACATGTAAGAAGATTCTTGTGGGTTTTAGCTTGAGAAATTAATTTATACGAACTCTCGTTGCTTAAACATAAGGACAAGCCCATGCAATCTCTTACTTGGATACTAGTTCATACTAACTCTTGTGAAAGATAATCTCTTTGAACTCTTAAACTTGTAACATGAATATAATATCAGTAGACTACCATAGCTTGAGCCATAAAGATAAATCCAGCGGACTGTCATACATACGAATTCATATAGATGCGAACTCATATATGGCAGACCCATGCATGTCAATCCATAGATGAATTATTTACATATAGATGTGGATTCATACACGCAAATTGTTCCACGTACTTTCACATAGAGAAATTCCGCGTATAATTTTGTCATGAAGCTTAGAGAACAAATCCAGCGGATTTTCGTAACATGAATCATGAGATAAGTCTAGCATATTGCCTTATCTTGCATGTGCCCATGGCCATGGGACATGCTCACATACATGAGGCTTTCAGCCTTAGACTCCGCAAAGTCTTATACTTGAAAAAACCAACCTAGGGTTATCATAAACATGTGCGCATATATATACAATCCAACCGAACCTCCGCAAAACCAAATATCATGCTTATACATTATCTAAACAATTCACCAAAACCTCCCAAAACCAATAACATGTGGCACAGGGTGCATAACATGACATTTTTTCAACTTCCATATACCATTACATACTTTCACACTTCGCATATCATTCATTTTTACAATTGACATATAACAAGCATTCAACTAAACATACTATTAATAACACAACACAAATCATACCAAACTTATCACCTATCGAACCATTTCAATGATAACCTCTTCATAATTACTTTACTAGTAATAGTTCAAGAAAACAACAAACTTACACATACAAATAGGCATGTATCTGTAGATCAACACTTTGTGTAACACCCATAACCCGTCACCGTTATTAGATTAGGATTACAGAGTGTTACCAAGCAAAACAAAACATTTCATTTCATTTCATTTCATTTCAAAAAAATTTAAACAAATAATTACTAAACATATAAAAAAAACAAAATCAATTCATAGTATAAATACACTTATGGGCCTTAAATCAGGCTTACGGAGCCCTACAAAAGAACATAAATGAAACAAGTAAGCTTAAGAAGCTTAGTAAGCTCATAGTTTAAACATCAAACTAACTTACATTGTTCGATAAACATATACAAAGAAATAATTTATAATTCTTGATATCCAAGTACAAATTCACAAATACATTAGTTCTTGTTCTCATGTCAAAATATACCATCATAATCCTCACCTCAATTAACTTATCACTTTTACAAATAATGTTCCACCAATATAAAAGGTACTCACATATAACAAGTGGTTCATTAAACATTTAATACTTACTAGCATCTTAAACATACATTAACATTTAAGCACATAAGTATCTTGTAAATTCCATTAACATTTAGCCTGATGAACTAAGTAACTTGAATCGGATACTCGGGTAAGTACACCACACCAGAGACATCATAAATGCATAACAGAGGCACCAAAGTGCAGACAGGGGCATGAATATGCAATCAGAGGCACCGAAGTGCAAACAGAGGCACCAAAGTGCAAACAGAGACACCGAAGAGCAAATAGAGGCATCGAAGCACACATTCTAACCCTATTGGCATGCCAATCGTATCCTATGCGATTCCTATGTTCAATCGGGCAGTAAACATAATGTCATTACTTTTATATGTATTCAGATGCACTTCGTCATTTCCATACTTACTCAATTGTACCTTTCAAACATATATATACTTAAATATGGAAGTTTCAAATATTTATCTAGTAATAATTACAAATAAATAAATAATCCCAAGCAATTTACATTTACATATTGAAATACTATGAACTTACCTACGGTCACTTCCGATTTCAAAGCGGGGACTACTCTATAATTTTTCCTTTTCCACGATTATTATCTTTTTATTCAACTCTTGATCTAAAATAATATTTAAATACAATCTATTAATTTCACATAAAATTCACACTCAATTTAATACATATGACCCTTAAATTTTCCTTAATTCTAAACTTCCCTAAACTTTTACATTCTTTATAATTTAGTCCCTAAACCTAAAAATTTCAAATTTAACAAAAGTTTACAATTTTTCCATGCTAACCAAATTTCATTCTAAACTAGGGCAGTCCACAATTATTCACTAATTACACAATTTCCATGAAATTTTAAATATTTTGTCATTTAACTCCATTTACTAAAACTATCAAAATTCAATTAATAAACTAATCAAAATCAACAACTAACTTCAATTTCATCACTTATCATCAAAAATAAAATAACCTATAAATGGTACAATCCAAAATTCTTTACAGTTTTAAAAACGAAGGTATGGATTAGTAGGACCTAATTGCAACGACCTCAAAAACGTAAAAATTATTAAAAATAGGTGAGAAAAGCACTTACATGCAATGAACTAGGGTTAACCGAAGCTTGAAGGAATTATCTATGGTGGTTTCGATGGAGTAAAAAAACAATTGTGGAAGAAGACACAAATTCTGTTTTTGTTTTCTTTCATTTATTAATTCAATTACTACTTTACCCTTAAAATTTTAACTAAATAATTAACATAGCAAGTCCATACTTGTCCATTAACCATCATTTAGGTTTAATTACTAACCAAGTCCATTAATTTAGTTTTTCCAAAGCAATCAAGCACATTTAACTAATAAAAGCTAGTTTAGCATCTTTTACAATTTAGTCCTTTTTGCTTAATTAACTAACCAAACGGTAAGATTTCTTAACCAAATTTTAATAAAACTCTAATATAACTCTGTAAACACTAAATACTTAATAAAATATTGACTCGCTCATCAGAATTGGGGTCCCGAAACTACCGTTTTTGACACCACTAAAAAATGGGATATTACACTTTGTATACTTCAATAATATGAAAAACACCCTACAACAACACAACACTGATATACATAAAACAAACATTGAGGATTTGAATTCAGAAACTCACCAGCAAAATACCCGAAAGTGGGTACTGACTATATCTACTTAAATTTTCCCCTTATCGCTTGAGCCTCCTCTTTCTCGATTAGCTAAGCATAATAACTATATCAGAATCAAAACGAAGGCATACATATGTAAGAAAACCATGAATCATTTGCATGTAGAGAAACTTTAAACTTTAATTATAACCTTAATCATCACAATATAAATTCAATGAATTAAACTGAAATCCTCAATTTTTCTTCCTTTTTCCTCAATCAAAAGATATAGAAGAGTTAGAAAGATTACCAGTTTACTAAATTATCAATTTCATAAGCTAATACGTTAGCTTCTCTACCCATGTAGAACACTCCTTGATTTTTCTCTCTTACAAAACAAACCACAAAAGAAGATAGAAGAAAGAAAATGAATACAAAAAAGAGAGTGCTCCTAGGAGAATGATGTCTATCTCCTATATAACCTTTCTGCACTCATTCACCAAAACCAATTCATCAGCATCAAAATTAATGTTCTTCATCATCATGTTTCCGACTAAAGAACATACCCAGTTCTAATGTAATGAGACTAATAGTTGAAATCTAACCAATGACCAAATCAGTTAGCAAGATTCACGTAATCACATTAAGGCATTCATAAATAGAAATTTTTATAACTAGATACCTAGAATTATTGTTGTATTTATCCTTTAACATTTTTTAGTGTGACAAATGCAACCAAAACATACAATCAATACAATAAATAAATTTTTTCTGGTCTTACACGAGCTTATAAAAGCTCAAATTGTAACCCGAGGTTAAAGAAGGACCAAGTCGTAAAAGTTTCAAAATGCAAGGTTAACATCGTGACATTAGTATTTCCATGTCGTGAAATCGTTGAACAATTTGTAACATCACGACGTTAGACCATTCGACGTCGCGACGTCATTCACTGTTTTGGCCTCGTCGAGACGACGGGGTTCCTCGTCTTGCCATGACATTACAGGTATTTTCTTCTTGCGACGATGTTCGAACAACGTCGCAACATCATATACTATTTCTGCAATATCGATCTACAAAACCTACAATTTTCCAAGTATTACCACATATACTTCCATACTTATTATAAACAACAATCTAATACCAATTCCCGACACATTCAAAACTAAAGCACATTAGTCTAAAGCCTTATCAATCATAACCCAACAACTAAAGAAATTCATTCAAAACTCATACATCCAAATCCATAATCAACTAAGTTCATTATACTTTAACTAATGCATTTAATTAATTCATTTACCCAATTAACTATTGAGCTCACAACTACCATTTGTAGAAGTAACTTTTTATAATATACATACATATGATAATTCACATACCAACTTAGCCTTAATATGATTAAATCCAAATGCCAAACATATAAGTTCAACATCATCAAATCTAGCTAAACACCAAAATGACTTAACTAGGTACATGCCATTTAACTAACGTAAAAATATACACCAACATTGTTGAGTTCAAGATTTTGACTGGATGCTGAATTCAATGCTTGATATCTTAAACTGAATCTAATCTGCACACGAAAATCATACGTTGAGAGATAAAGCTTAATGGAAATTTCTATAATCCAAGAAGTAAATTGCAAGATAGAACAATTAAAACACTTAATCTACATGTAATTCTAATCAAATATCCTCCATCATACCATAAGTACCATTTAAAGTATATGATTCATTCAATTCATATTCAATTAGTCAATAGAAGTATACATCATGTTAACATTCCAAATCTCGAATCGAATCGGTTGATACATCTCATTTTTATATCTACCTTTGGACTTATAATCCGATTCACTTAATCATTTAGATGAGAAATTCAATTCATATAGGATTATCAATATTTCATTTTAATTCTCTATTAACCTGACTCAGACTCGGACAGATACATGGATACAACCAAAACACAAATCTGGCACCTAGTGCCTCATCAAAGAATCCGAAGTAAATATATTGCGCCCAACGCTCATCGGTATGATCAAAGTAGAAATTGTGCCATGCACTTATCAAAATGTGGTCAAAATAACCCATACTCAATCTATCCTATGGCATGCCAACTATATCCGATTGCCCAAACAGTTTATAGGGTAACAAATCATCTCATTCATAATATAGCTCAACTTTGTATTTCATATTTCAAATTCATCAACCAATCCATCAATATGTATAGATCATAACATGATTCATCACAATTCCAAGCCAATTTCACAATTTCATCAAGTTATAATATTTCTAATTTTATTCAATTTAGTCCTCTATTTCGATAATCAATCAAATTCATACCAATATGATTTGGTAAGTCATATTTAACTTACCTCAATGTCTTACTATGCAAAATAATAGAATTATTCAACAATTTAAGTAATTTGAATTATAGAAATACAAACCAAAAAGTCCAAGCTATTCGTCGACGACTTTAGCTTTTCCTTTCCTTCTCGAGAAATTTGGGTCGACATTAGCTACGGATTAGCATCAACATACAACACCTTCAATATTCCACCAAATACACAATCAATTTTCATTTTATTCAATTTAGTCCCTAAAATCAAGACTAACATAACTTTCGATCTAAAGCTCCAATTTGCAATTCGATTTCACTATTAACCCTTATGAACCTCCTATTTCCTATTACTACATTTAAATTTAAAATTTATTTATTTTATTCCCTAATGTACGAAACTATCATTTGCATTACAATTTAGTCCCTTTTTCATATCTAAGCTTAAAATCTATCTATTTAAAACCTAAAACTTTCAATTCTCAACAATGAAATCTTTTAAGAATTTAAAATTTTTACAAATTGGTACATGGGATAGCTAAATCAAGCTCCTATGACCTCAAATCTATAAAGTTTACAAGAAAATAACTAGGGACTAACTTGAATTTAGAAGCTAAAACGTTTAAAACCCATGAAAATGGCTTCTTCTTCCTCTTGTTTCTTTCATTTGGTTTCGATTGGGTAGGATGAGTTTTCGCTTTCTCCCCATTGAATTTCATGTATATATAGTCTAATTAACTTGGTTAATTAAGTAATTAACCTTAATCTAATTCATAATACCTAGTTTAATTTATTTAATAGTCTCATGCTTAAATCATCCACTACCTAATGTTTCATCATGTTCTAATTGATGTTTTGGACCTTTGTTTAATTACAATTTAAGTCCTCAAGCCATTTACAAATTAAAAATCTATAGCGATTGGACTTTACAATTTAGTCCTTAAACATTAATTAATCACTAATTCGTCTAAATTACCTATCCAAAATTCAATACAGGTATATATTAAATATTTACAGGCTCAATTTAGGGAAACGATATCCAAAAATCATTTTTTTCGACACTACTGGAGACCAAGTTGTTACAGCTTCGTCGTAACAAGAGGGTCACTCGTAGGCCTGAGTTCTTCCAATCTAACAGAAGTGTTTTAAACACAGATTCTTCTGAATAGGAAGATGATGACCCATTCAAGTATGATGAAGCGACGCAGAGTGTTGATTCCAAGCTCTAGAAAATAGTTGTGAAAGTTTAGATGAATTCTAGGGATTTCAACTCAGTGTGGCAACTTGTAGACTTACCGGAAAGGATCAAACCCATAGGGTGTAACTGGATCTATAAGATGAAAAAATGTGGATGGAAAAATGGAAACTTATAACGCCAGACTTGTAGCAAAAGGTTATTCTCAGAAATAAGGTATCAATTATGAAGAAACCTTCTCTCCGGTTGTCATGCTCAAGTCAATTCGCATATTATCAATTGTGATGGCTCTCGATTACGAGATCTAACAAATGGATGTGAAGATAATGTTTTTGAATGTTTATCTTGAAGAAAGCATCTATATGATGCAATCCACCAGATATATATAGTTAAAGGAAACGAGTATAAAGCTTGCAAACTGCTTAGATCCAAATATGGACTTAAGCAAGCATTCTGCTCATGGAATCAAAGATTTGAAAAAGTGATCAAGAATTTTTGGATTTGAGCAAAATGTATTCGAACCTTGTGTTTATATAAACGTTTTGGGAATAGAAAAGTGGTATTTCTTGTTCTACATGCCGATGACATTCTACTCATTGGAAATGATGTAAGAACATTGTCATCGATTAAACTATGGTTGACCCAATAGTTTAGCATGAAGTATTTGGGAGAAGCTAATTTTGTTCTAGGTATTCGAATCCTAAGGGTTCGAAAGAAAAAAGTGATAGCACAATCTCAGGCTTCATACATAGATAAGATATTTGAGCATTATGCAATTACCGATTCGAATAAGGGAGATCAACCTTCCATATCAGGATTTCATCTCTCTCGGAAGACTGTCCTAAGACAGCGAAAGAAAGAGAGAACATGATAAATGTTCCTTATTCTTCGGTAATAGGAAGTCTCATGTATTTTATGTTATGCATACGGCCTGATATCTATTTTGCAGTGGGGTTGGTAAGTC
This sequence comes from Gossypium raimondii, assembly GCF_025698545.1. NCBI lineage: Eukaryota > Viridiplantae > Streptophyta > Magnoliopsida > Malvales > Malvaceae > Gossypium > Gossypium raimondii. Next base: position 37,721,755 of record NC_068568.1, on the reverse strand, counting down.
GATATTAGGTGATTCCATGAATAAGACATTAGCAAGTAGTTAAGCATATACTCAAGTATTTACGAAGAATAAGAGATTATATGCTTGTGTATTCCAGAGGAGATCTTACTCCTATCGGATATATTGATACTAGCTTTCAAACATGTCAAATTCGAGGAAATCGACATCAAGTTACGTTTTTGTCTTAGGCGATGGGTTCATTGTGTGGAGAAGTGTAAAGCGGAGCTGTACTGCTGACTCCACTATGGAGGTCAAATACGTGGAGAGCATGGGAATGCAGAATATGACTTATCTACATCACTAGGGCAAGTGAGAGATTGTTGGATTTGGTGCCCTTAGTATAGTATATTCATTTATGAACTTGTATTTTTTTAATAGATTAGTTAATAAAAAATTCATGGATTACATTAATATACTTTGTATAATTGTCTTCATACAGTTTTTGCATGCAAAGAAAAATAGAATCAAATATTAGCTCATTGGTTGTCTAATGTTTAAACTAATACTAAGCGGTATTACATGATCAGATCATAATACAGAAAGACAGCTTGTATTAGTAGATGAATCTAAACATGTCCTTAGTCTAATAAAAAAATAGCAAATCAATTGAAAGACTAATATGTCATCTATCAAGTCCAATTTGGGAGATGCTTTGCTTTGGGCATCGAAACGGATGAGTACATCAGACTGGACCCAAAAAGAATAAATCCTGAACCATTTATGGATTTATTCACTTGTGACTTTCATAGTGTGGCATACCTAAATCTTAAATGGATGACGGATTATGTATGCGTCACCCGTATACTTCATGTATATAAAAGCCTAAGTTCAAATAGATAAGGAATCGAAAGTTGGTGCGTTGGGTATACGACTTCTGCAATATGTAGCATCAATCACAACAGTGAGATTCATAGCTCGAGACATGGGTAAATGATATCCTCTTATTGGCATTACATGTTTGATGAAAAGTAAACGTGGTCACAGGTCATTCGTCTTTGTGATGAATGACTTGATTACTATTTTATAGTAATAGACTTTTCATAAAGGAAGATGTAATGGTTACCATAAGTTTAATAGGATCATATTAGGAGAACGAATATTATCCCAAAGAGATTAAGGACACCCTATGAGGGTAACACACTTATAACAATGTCATTGTACGAGCGTTGATAGAATTGCTTTCATAATGGTATCCCATTAGGGAGAGTTCAGTCACAATACTATAGTGGAATGACTTTATAACTAAATAAGTTTATAATTAATAGGCGAAAATATGAAACTTAATTATAAATAATTTGAGCCTTAGTTGCATATATCCAATCAGTCCCTCTGTTAACTCATTGAAACCATAAATGAATTGCATGTTGAATCAAATGAACAGAACTAATTAGATATGGTGAAAATGAAAAAATGGGAAACATTTGGAAATGATTATGGTTTTCTCCTAAATGAAAATGAAGAGATGGAATCATTTGTAAATGAATGTGGTTTTCTTTAAAATGAAAATGAAAATGAATTGGAAATGAATTTATGTTTTTCAAATTAAATGAAGTTCGAAGATGGAAACAAATCATTTGGTCGTAGTGAATCGTTGAATGTAGAAATATTAAATATATTTTCTCACAGATTCTTTTACAATAAAGTTGTCATGATTTTAATGGAATTAGAATTGGGTTGAGAAGATTATTTAATTGGAAAAATATTGGGATGCTTATTTCGGGAAATAGAAAAAAATATCGGCTTGGATCGAAATATAAAGTATTAGGTCAAAAGTCCAAGAAGTATTTGTACTTGGACACGATATGGAAGAGGCCCAACAACCCATTATGTTAATAAACGGGACAACAAACCCTAGTATTATTAACTAGGCCCCAAATCCCCTATAATCCTAGATAGATTAGGAGTTTGTTTTTCTAGTTGAAATAAACTTCGTCAATTCAACAGGGTTCTATAACACCCCTTCACCGAAATATAGTTATGAGATGCTACAGTAAATAACAGAATAGTTACATATGATTGTAAATCAAGAATTCATTTAAACATTCAGTAATTCTCATATATTCATACAAAATCATTCTTTGCAACCGAAATTAGGTTTAAATCGAGCTTACAAAAGCTCTAAAATCAAATTGAAATCAATCAATGACCTTTTTGAAACATTTACCAACGAAAGGACAATACTGCAAAATAGGGGTTACACAGTCGTGTGCCTAGGTTGTGTAACAGACTAAAATAATGGAACAAGGAGTCACACAACCGTATCTCCAAACTTTGTATCCTACTATATATGGTCGTGTGGGTCAAAGTGCAAAAACTCAACAAATAGACACACAGTCGTGTATCTGACTGAGACTATTTGCAAAATAAGTAACTCATCCACAAAATACACACGGACGTGTATGAAATTTTTCCTTAAATTACAGTGAGCACACAGTCGTGTGTTAGCCCGTGTAAGGTAAAAAATCAACCATTTGGTGCATGATGCAATTCCAATTCTAAAAGTGAACTAAAATGAATCTTCAAACCAAGACAACCTATCCAAAACATGTACATTTCCATGCCAAAACCTATCATATAATCATTTCCACAATTCACTAAACCATTACGACATATTTGGTCCTAGACACAAAAATATGAAAACAGATCATTACAAGTCATACCAATCCTTAACCATTTCATGCCATAAACAAGATCATATGCATACCACATTCCAAGCTTTACCATTCAACATTTCCTCATGTTACCATATGCACATATTTATATATATCCAAAGCTCAACAATGCCAAAACACAAACACATACATTACATTACAAGTATTTGACCATCCTATGTACATGCCACATATAAACAAGCTCAAAACATTAAAAGTCTACCGAGCGTATAAAATTTACAGAGAAAATAGTAATAACAGCTAGTATTTCAAATACTTAGTAACTAATCTATCATAATTCTGTGTAACAAATTAAACTAGTTTTCATACTTAAGGAGCTTGAATATAAACACTTTCATTATGTTTTAGTAAAGTTTTTATATTTTAGTTTAAATTTAATAAAAAGTGCATTTTGAGTCTTTTATTGACCTTAGGAGCCGAATGAGGCCTGAAGACGAGCTAACGTACGTAATAAGTATACAGGAGACCATTCAAGGGTGTAGAAACTCAATACTAGATGCGATGTTACAACACAAGTAGTTTGATGTCACAACATAGGGAAAGGAATATAAGAATTATGAAACTACCTTTGGTGTCGCGACACACCCTGAAGATACCCTAAACCTGAACATATTGCCTTCATGTCGCGAAACAGGCACTAGGGTGTTGCGACATCGACTTTGTACAGGAAATACTTACAAGCTAGAGGCATTTTGGTCTACACAATGAAAAGAAAACATGAGAGCATCAGCTGACCTAGTGTTGAGGATGATGATAGCCCTAACTCTATAAATAGGCTCTTAAAACACTTGTTTAGGGACACCTTTTGATACTTCAAGTTTTCTTTGTGATTTTAAGTTTCAGTTTTTCTTTCCTTTAGGCTTTAGCTTTATTTTTATTTGTGTTGTTTGGAGAACGTGGTTTGTAAACGCGATCAAACGCTAATGGATTTTCTACGCTTCATCTATCAAATACAAATAGGATTCTCTAAACTCTAATGTTGATTTATTATTTAATTTTACCCTTTATCTTCTATTTTATTGTGTTCGTGAGATCCATAAGAAACTAATCCTCTTTTGGGGGATTAGTGAGTGGAGGAGTGATGAATTAATTTCTATGTAGGATTCTCCTATTGGAGTATTTGTATGGGAGAGGAAGAACTTAAACCCTAAACTTGACGACCCTAGGAAGTCATTTAGGTGGGAATTAACCCAGAATTGGTATGTCTTATCCGTGAACAACTTAGCTGCAAACTGGTCTGGATTGTAAGGTCGAGAGATAAGAAGTTCTTGTTGAATCATTAGTTTAGTGAAAAATCGAGAGATACTGATGGGGTAATGATTAGTTGATGGAGAAGAAACCCGAAATAAGAATTAGTTATGACCACCAAAATGAGCTAATCACCCATGCCTAGAATTGATTAAGTTTATAAATTAGTCTTTCGAAGCCCTTTTTATTTAGGTTTTTATTATTTTTATTTCCTTTATTTATAAAACCACAAATATTTTTTTTATGTTTTATCATAATATAATTAGTTAAAATAGTAATTAAATCTATTTGTGTTTAGTATAGGATTAATCTAGTAGTTTGCCTCCCATGGGTACGATCCTCAGAGTACTCACCCACTTCAGTGTAACAATATTACAACTTGACCTATATACTTGCGGACACCACCTCTATATTACATATATTTTAGTTGTAGTATTCATACTCTGGACTTTAGTACGTCCAGAGGCGGTCAGTAAGCTCATACAGTAAAAACAATTGAATTACCTTAATCACTTAACAAATATATAATTTATTATGTAAACAACTTCCCTATCATATCATAACAAAGTAGAAATAAAAATAGGTGAAACTTTTGGTTTATATCCATACTTATAATCTCAATTAACATCATATCAAGCTCAAGTAAATACACATCACATATCTATTACATATCCACCTTTTTCCATCATCAACTTCATAATATCATATTTCTTATCTTTTTCATATCCAATGAAAACTTATAAAAGATCTCATAATACAAGTGAATAATGTCTGATGCTTGTCTGAGCTAATCATATACATCAGTGTCAAGTTACCCGTCAAGGCTAAACCTTTAAAACGACCTCAGGTTTCTCATCCGAGTTGAACATGTATTAGTGTCAGGTTACCCATCTGGGTTAAACCTTTATTGACACATCAAATAGTTGGTCAAAGCTGTATATACATGTAAGTAACCCGTCCAAGCTAAACCTATAAAATGACATCAGGTTACTCATCTGAGCTAAACCTGTGTCACATGTATCTTCGAGTTCGCAAAAGATGTTGGAGCTTGGAATCATAGGAAATCAACCTGTAACCTTGTGTATGAGACTTTTACTAAGTTCATCGAGATTATCTCAACACATTAATTTCGTATGATTTCATTACGATTAAGTCTAACACCAATTCGTATACTATCTCTTAACCAATCCAAATTTTCAAAACAACATGAATATACATTTAAAACATAATTCAACAGCAAATTAAACTTATTTGTATTGTATAAATTTACCTGGCAAAATAGTAACGCTTTAGATGTTAGGGACTATTCAACAGTTTTCCCTTTTCCACGTAAATCTTTTGGTTGTTGTAAATCTCAATCTAAACCATAATTTAGCTCGATTATCTATTCCAAATATCATTTAAAAACATATTGAACTTATACAACAGTTTAATTTCATCTATAAATAATTTCTCTAGTTTTGCATTTATTTTAATTTAGTCCCTAAAACCAAGATTATCATAACTTGAATTTGAGCTTCGATTTCGAATTCGATCTCAATTCTATCCTTCTACAATCCATTACAACCTATTTTTGCAGAATTTTCATGCCAATTTCAAATTTATTACATTTTAGTCCCTAAGTTCAAAACTAACAAGTTTTACTTTACTAACTAGTCCATTAACATATCTAACCTTCAAATCTAACCAAATAACCACAAAATATTCAAGAATACATCAATGATAAATTTTATAAAATTTAACAGTTTCATAAAATAGTCTCTAGGTTAGCTAAATCAAGCTCATAAAATCTCAAAAACATAAAAATTATAAGAAATAGGCTTGAAATCACTTACCAATTGATGAACTAAAGTTGAAAGGAATAGGACCCTAGGTTTTCTTCCCCTTTGCCATGAGAAAGATGAAAATGATGAGAAATGTCTCATCTTTTTATTTTTAATTCTTTATATACCTTAATTAAGTTATTAAACCTTAGTTAACTTTAATTTAATCATCATTAAACTAATCTAATCATCATTAAGCCAAACTAAGTGGATAATGGCATCACCATTCACCATTGACAACTAAAATGGCTTTAATTAATCAATTGGTCCCCATATTAAATAAGAATTCATAGTGATAGAAATTTTACTTCTTTTACGATTTAGTCTTTATCCCTTAATTAACTACTCATCCAAAAAAATTACCAGATCGAAATTCAATATGACCCCAATATAGACTTGTAAATATTGAATAATAATATTAACTGACTCAATCATCGAAATACGGGGTTTCAAAATAGTAATTTTTGATACCACTAAAAACGGGCTATTATAGGTTCTACCTCTTCTCCTTATAAATAGATGACATCAGTAAGACTATTCACACAAATTTAAGCTATTATTACTCTGCCCAAAAATAGAGAGAATTCATTCTCAACTACTAAATATATTTTTCAGAATAACAATTCTGATGGTTTCTATTTGAGAAGATATTTTTGTTTTCACACTTAAATAAAGAAAACTATTTCTAGTTTTGTGTTTTCATTCAAATAGTTTGAGCCCACACTCGAAGTAGTTCGTGGTACAAGAATAGAATTGTAGAAAAGTTTGTTTGGTTAACAGTCGGGAACAACAACGATTCATCTATCTGAAAACATAAATGCAGATTTGATTTAGGGTTTATTGCTATAAATATCACAAACTGACTCGGTTTTAAAAACTTTAGTTTTTCATTCTGCAAGAAATCGTTTCCAAATTAGATTTTTTTTAACACCTCTTTCACACAGATCACAACTCAGAATATCAACATCTCTAGCAAGGCCTCTAGCACCACCTACTGACACTGAAATTTTTCGTTCTCAACCTCTCTCTAACCTGGAAGACCATGGAGCCAACTTCTAGGGCTCTCGAGACTCTCTAGCTTATTTAAGCAACAAACGCAAGTTAGAAGTCTAGACTCGCTTTTCGAAGGCTCGAAAGGGCTCAATTTTTTATTAAGACCCATAGCTTGCTCAATCATTTTTTCCCATTCAATTAGGTCAACAATTTTTTTTTTATGTGTTACTAACTAAACTCTAAGCTCATCATGCAATCCCCAAAGGAATCGTTTACAACTTTCCTCTTTCGTCGGCACTAATTCAATAGCATATTGCTAAGCCACAAAAATTCAAACTCATAATCACCCATTGACATTTTACCCTGTTTTAGCATCATAAATTCTTGCTTCCATTCATTCAGATAGAACTCACTAACATACTTTTTCTAAAATTTAGACTGAAAGAAAACCCAATTAATTCGGCCAGCTGGCACATATCGAGTAACTGTCAACCACCATTGATACACTTCCTCTTTCAAAAGGGATACAACACACGTGAAACACTCATGAGGAAAATACTCGAGCTATTGCAATACCTGATTCGTCAATTCAGGCAAAGCCTTAGTTTTCGATGGATCAATGTCTTTCAATGCTTTAAACTCAGTGGCACCATACTTCTACAATTCTTTTATCAGAGCTCGCCAGATTACGGGCACTAGTGCAACCTGTGGTGTAGCTCCTACTACTTATTGAAAGGTTTCCGCTATAACATGAAGCAAATTTTCATCTATCCAAATTTATGGTTGAGATCTAGCAGCTCTATCTTGATCAGCATCAATGTAAGGTGTCTCAATCTCGAATCTATTCTCACTCTCTGAGGAGTGACCATTGCTATAAATATCATCATCAACATCACTTCTCGATTCTTCTAACATCTTCAACTATAAAATAGAGAACTTTTATAATCAGCATCCAGATCCTGAAACTCGACTTGACCTTGGCATGTACCTCTAGATTTAATTTGGAGCTCAATTTAGTTCGAGAATTGGCTAAATTATAACTCTAATACCACTAAATGTAACACCAAATACCCAACCCAATTGTCGAGTCCAAGCTACAGGATGCTACAATCATTATCAGAGCAACTACAACCAATTACATTCAATTTATTTGAATTTCTCAACTTAAGGTTTTGGATTTTCTTTCAGACCTTGGCGGATACTTTTCTGATTCCTAATTGATGGATAACCATACACGAATTTCTATACTTAACTTTCTTATACATATTTCACCCGACTGGCGAATCTCAGACTTCACACCATATTTCGAATACCATTACATAATTTCTTTGCAGATGGTAGTTGGATACGCTTATTCAAACAAAACTCAGTGAATACTACTCTTGACGGATTCCTTTCCAGTACCCAACGATTATCAGAACACCACTTACATCGTATTTTCAAATCATTCCAAACAAACATACTTGCTTAGAAGGATACAACATTTAAATTCAAGCAATAGAATCCTAGATAACTTCTATACTAAACCTAAGAAATTCCAAGTTTGGCGGACACTTGCACCACCAACATTCCAAATACACAAAGTTCCCTGACATGGATGATCACTATGGCAAAATTATTAAAAAAGTATACTGCTGCGAACTCTTTTAGATAATGTCTCATAGACATGCCCAGGTCTTGCCACAAGGGTGGAATATCAACTTGTCATTTAGGCGTTACAGAATTCACAATACAGACCTTCCAAAAAACTTGCCACAAGTATTCCCCAAATGACTCTGCCACTGAGGCTTTATAGAATATTCACAACAAAAGATTTACAGAGAGTTCGCCACAAAGGCTTTGCATAGAGTTCCCCAAAAATTCATTTTACTATTCAAAAATTAATAAAATATTAAATATATATTTAGTTGTTATTTTATAATTTTTATAATTAAATTTTAATTTAAAAATATTTTATATTCTTTGAATTAAATTCAGGCTAGACTTAAATTGTAAATATCCTTGTTCAATCCCGAGGCTAAACGGGCTACCAGGCCCTTAGACAAGTCTATTTTAGTTTCTTCTTTTTCATTTTCTCCACTGGATACATAAACAGAAACATTTGTAAATCATGCCCTTCACTTTTCTATAACCTAAAACCATAAATAAAGGCGGAGGACATAGTGAAAAACATTGTAACACCCCTAACCCATATCTGTCACTAGATTAGGGTTACGTGGCATTACCAAACAAAACATAATTTATCATGATCATTTATTAAAATTCATACACAAATTATACTGACTTCTTTACAATAGTTATCAAATTCAGATAGCAACCATTCACTCATTCATATAATTCAATTTCATACATATATATAAAGCATATAACCAATTAATTCAACATACATTATTAATCATATTACTAGCACGTACATGCATCAAAGTCATACAACACGTGCTTTATAAATCCAACAGCTGAATCATGTGATCATCTATCAAGACATTCGAATTATCAAATTTTAAATAGGTTTATTATATTGTGTTTTCATATACCAAGTATATATATATCGCAACGCTTAATCTAAGTCAAGCTGTAAGAAAATAAAGCTTAATCTAATATCATCCGTCAACGTGATGATATTCCCGAAAACTTTTGGATCCAAGCTAGCCTTGGTTCTCTATAAAACATAAGAAAATAACACGAAGTAAGCTTCATAGCTTAGTAAACTCGTAAGTGAATAATTCAATACATCAGATAAATACAATTCAACTAATCGTACACAACATCACCATATATACAATTACAACAAACCTTTCTCATGTCTTAAAACATTATCAAATACCATTTCATCATCTTTCTTTATTAAATACTCAAATAGGTTCTATTCGTACATGTATCGTCTCATACTAACCTCTTTCTAAATCATCTCATTCATTTACTCGTTGAACCATTTGGAATAGAATTGGGATATTCGAAGATCTCAATCGATAAGTACCTATACCATAGCCCGTAGCCAAATCAAGACAACTTATCCCGAAGTACCTATACCATGGCCCATAGCTAAATCAAGGTATTACGCGCACCCATAGTACCGATATCATGGCTCGAAGCCAACACATAACCTAATGACATGTCACTATTATCCTAAACTATTCCTAAGGTTCAACCGAGAAGTTACACTTGTTGATTTCATCGTCGAACACATTCATAGAGTCGTATTCACAATTCAAACAATATTTGTAATCTCTTAATCACAGTTTATGCAATATCAAAGCATTTAACATGCATTTATAATGAAATTACCACATACGAACTTACCTCGTACTCGGAATTGACAAATCGGATCGGTTACTCGATAATTTCGCTTGTCCCCCCCATCTAATTCCGAATTCCTCTTTTCTTGATCTATACGTATTCAAAATTAACTCATTTAATCATATAATCATTCAATTTGGTCCAAAAACACACATTTGGGCATCTTTACACATTAGCCCCTAAAATTTCACATTTAATCAATTTAGTTCCTATTTCACAAATACACAAAATTCACACAATTCAATATAACCCAAGCTTAGCTGAATTACTATAGTGTCCCTAGCAGCCATAACTTTCATTTATTTCACACTTCAACCCCTCAATTTTCACATTTCATAATTTAATCCCTAATTTGCATTTTTATCAAAAATCACTTTATAAAATATGAAAATCTAACATCAAATATTCATATTTCACCAGTAAACATCAAAGAACACATAAGCTCATCAATGGCAACTATCAAAATCTTTAACAGTTTTAAAATCGAAGGCACGGACTAACTAGTACTAGTTGCAACGATCACAAAACGTAAAAATCATTAAAAACGAGACAAAAATCGTACCTTAATAGAAAATGCTTTGGCCGAAGCTAGGTCTTCAACTATGGCTTTCTCCCTTTTAATTTTCGATGGAACAAACTTAAGAAAAATGATGACTTCAAATTTTTATGTTATTTACTTTAAGATTATTTACTAGTTTACCTTTTTATCCTTGCTATTAAATCATTAAAATTCCACTAACCATGCACATAAATGTCCACCCACTTTTATAATGGTCTAGTTACTACATAAGGACCTTAATTAATATTCCATAGTTATTTAATACCTTTAACAAGTAGATGCAACTTTTGCATTTTACGCACTTAAGCCTTTTTTCTCAAATTGAGCAATTAAACGATAAAATTAGCTCACGAAATTTTCATGCATATATGATCACATACTATGAACACCAAAAGTAATATTAAAATAATTTTCTGATCACAGATTTGTGGTTCTGAAACCACTATTCTGAATTAACTAAAACCGGGTTGTTACAAACATGTGCATTACTTTTTTGTAAGTTCTCTCACATAGCTCATGAAAACCTTAAACTTCAATGAATAACATACTAGACGAAACAAGTTTAAAAGCGGGTTTTCAAGTTGATTTTAGTGAAAAATCAGAGTAAATGAATGAAATTTTGTTTCGATTTCGAGAGAGGGGGTTCCCCACCTTTTTATGGTGATCAGCTAAGTGGGGAAGCAGAAGGGGTTTTCTTATCTTTTTCTCCTTTCTAATACATTTAAAAGAATTAGTCAAGTCAAAGTTCAAGTTAAATTAAAATGTGTGATCTACGTTAAGATTTTCTTTTTATTCCAACCCAATGGTCGCAATTAATCCTAACAATTCAATACCTCATCATTATAATATCTCAAGTAATTCCATATGAAAAGACCCAAATACTCTTTTATGAAAAAATTATATTTTAACCCTTATCACTAATTACCTTTCTTTTTTCATATATGACATTTAACGCATTAAGTTTTTCGTAATTCATTTTATCATCCATAATTATCAATTATTCATGAAAAATTTACATTTATTTCCTTTTGGAAAAATAAAAAATTACTATTTAATCCCTATACTCTTCACTTTCATCCACTTTAGTCCAATCGAAACTTCCTTTTCAAAATACTTCAATTAGACTTTATTCCACTATCACTAATTCACTCATACTCATTGAATTTTATTCTCCAAATGTGTAATTAATTCCTTAAAACTTCATTTAATATACTCGCTTTCATTATTTCACTAGTTTCAATCCCAATATAGTATTGATTATTATACTTGAAATTTTGAAGCATTACAAATCAAATACGTTTGTTCGAGATAAATAAATAATAATAAACTAGCCAAACCAACACATTTTAACAATATATCTAATTTCAAATTAAAGCAAATAAATTTGGGACCATATATATTTTCAGATCTCTTTCAAAGCAAAATAAAAGAAAAATATTCAAACACTTTTTTAACATTCGAGGTACTTAAATTTTCAACTTGTGTGTGATATGAGGTTGACTATTTACCATTAATTTGATTATTGAAATACCCCATTTTAAGCCTATAAGTTGAGTTTTAAGCTTTAATAAACTAGTGAGTTTAGACTTAAATGATGCGGTGCATTTTGGGTTGTATTAGACACTGTGTTTTGGTTAAATGTAGGGTGTTGGTCATTTTAGATGAAACGATGTGTTTCGCTCACCGCGCATTTGTGTCACCACTTGAGCTTTGCTACCGCTTCCCCCAGCTCCTACGCCTACCACGACCTTGAGTCAGCACATAGCTGCTAAAGCAAGCTAAGCTTCACACGGCCCTGAGGAAGCCAAAAAATCCTCTCCTCTCACGGCCGAAAGCTTCGCAACAGGTTGGAGAGCTTTTAGATCCCACCCTAAAATGACCATTCTCCTAGAGTTTCGAAGTGATCCTCATTCTCACCGCAGCCTTCTTAAGTCAAAAGAAAGCCGGGCAAGAATCATATTTTTTGGTAGTACAAAGGGGGAGCAGAATCGTATCTAGCAGTGGTGTGACCTTACTAGTTGTGTAACTAACAACTTAACAGAATTTCATATTTGTTGTAATAGTCTTTAGCTTTGAAATAGAAAATGTAGTGTAGCAGTCGATTATGCTAAAAAAATTTTGATTCATTCGTTTCTTTTCTTCTTCTTTCGATCCCCTATCTTTATTTTCTATCTTTTTCTCAAATTCTTGAGACCAAATGTATCAAAGGCATCAGAGATTGACGTTCCTACATGGTTAAACATAAGGTATCCACTCGACTACAGAAAGAGGTTAACCATCTACAACAAGAGATGGCCAAGCTTCAGACAGATTTCTCTCAATAAGATACACGGCTGGAGGGTCGTTTTAAGGACTTGAAAGGCAAGTTTCAATTATAGCTGAAGGTCGAACTATAAGGACTATTTAAGCAATATTTAGGCCAATTGATTGGCTTATATTCTCTAGGCAATAACCAGACAATGGTAAGAGGATCTTGGGAGGTCTTCTCCTACTTTTCCTTCTAAGAAGGCCTTATTAGCTTTTTCAAGGGCAGATCTAAGTAATGTGAATCCCTCATATCACTCAGGTAAAATAGATGCCATTTCTCGATCTTATAAGTTGGAGTGTCATAGATTTGATGGGATTGGTTTTTGAGGATGTTGGGCTAAACTAGAAAAGTACTTGAAGTTGGAGGGGTCACTATCAATACTCAGGAGAGAACATTCATGTTGTATTTAGAAGGGAAGGCCCTTGACTGGCACCATTTTCACACTCAATGTCAATGAGGATTCTATATGTTATCTTGGGACTCTTATGCTCAAAGCTTAAAGAAGTGATTTGGTTCGAGTATGTTCAAAAACCTTATGGTTGATCTAGTTTCTTTGAGCCAACAGGGTAAGGTAAATCACTACCATGACACATTTTTCAGTCTTTTGAATCAGCTTCACCTACCTGAGTTATATGCACTACGTATTTTTATTAGCAATCTAAAACCTATAAATTTTCAAGCCTAAGTCCCTCCTAAAGGGATTCCTGATTGCTCGACAGGTGGAAACCATACTCAATTCCTCTTCCAAACGTGGTCTTTTAAAAGGGTGGGGTACATCAAGGGAACCTCCACAAACTCCTTCAACTGTAAGCAGTGTCAAAAGCTTGATGTCTACACCTCCTATCACGTAGATCAGTGGTACAGTAGGGTTTGGTGGGCACTCTAAAAGGCTAATCTGATCATTATTATTAGTTGAAATTGAAAATAAAAAAAGGGCTATATTTTATGTGGGACTAAGTATAGTGCTGGTCACAATTGTGTAAAATCACAACTCTATCAAATTTTTATGGAGTCTTGTTCTGATAGGGAGAGAGGAATTCTAGAAGTGTTTGGACCAACTTGAGGAATCCACCTTACTGAATATGTTAAGGGTTTAGTGTTATCTCTGCATGCTAAGAGCTCCTAAGGTTAGAATACAATGAGGGTTGTTGCCTACATTAGACATACCAAGGTCATTGTATTGATAGATTTAGGTGGCACACACAACTTTATTAGTGCTAAGTTGGTGAGATAACTAACCTAGCCTATTAGCTAGAAGCACCAATTAAAGGTTATAATTGTTAATGGTAGTAATCTTACTTCTAAAGGCATATGGAGGCATATGCAAAAGGGAAACTTGAAGAACTGAAACCACTAATTTTAGTACTAATTTCTTTATGTTGCCTATGAAAGATTGTGATTTGGTGCTAGGCATGCAGTGGCTTCTTTCCATAGGAACCATTGCTTGGAACTTTAGTACTTTTACTATGCAGTTTACTCATAAGAGGACAACCTTATGTGTTACAAAGTATTGTGCCAGAAGCCATTAAAGTAGTAGGGGAAACCCAATCTACTAAGGGTTCCTATCTAGTAGTCAGTTGGTAGAGCCATGTGTTTTTGTGTTAGCTACTCCTACAAAAGCCTCTTTGCTCATGGCCACTGACCTCATCCCCACTAAGTTGCAAAGCTTGTTAGATGAATTTGATAACATCTTTTAAAATCCTACAAGGTTGCCTCCACCTAGGTTACAGAATCACAAGATTCTCTAAAAAGATGAGGGATCAGTGATTAAAATCTAACCCTATAGGTATCCTAACATATAGAATAACGAAATGGAATATATGATCAAAGAAATGCTAAGGGAAGGGATCATTAGGGACAACAACAACTCGTTTGCATCCCCTATTGTGATGGTTAAGAAGAAGTATGGCAGTTGGAGGTTCTGTGTGGATTATAGGTAACTCAACCAGTTGACCATCAAGGAAAAATTGCTCATGCCTGTGATTGAAGAGCTTTAGGATCAATTGGGGCAGGCAATATTTTTTTTTTTTTAAGTTAGACATTAATTTAGGCTACCATCAAGTCAGAATGTGGGAACTGAGATCTACAAAACTACTTTTAAGACTCATGAGAAGCATTATGAGTTCATGGTCATGTCTTTTGATCTCACTAATACCCCATCTAGCTTTCAAAGCCTGATGAACTTTGTATTTAAGTCTTTGTTGAGGAAATCTTAGTTTCCTTTGATGATATCTTGGTGTATTCTATGTCTAGGGCAAATCACTTAGTACATTTCAGGCAAGTTTTTAGCATGTCATTACCCAAGGAACAATAGTAATGGATCCTTCTAAGGTAGAGATCAAAATGTTTTGGCTAGCTCCTCATTCAATTAAGGAACTCAGAGTGTTTTTAAAATTCTCAGGACTTACAGAAGGTTTATTCGAAACCATGGCACTATAGTCAAGCCCTTAACTAACCTCATCAAGAAAAGTGAGTCTCATTAGCCCGTAGCATTTAAGGAAGCCTCTCAAGCATAATCTACCACCCTGTTGACCTGATGGCGAATTAAAAATATCAACGCATACTAACGTTAAAGTATCCATCCATTGACGGTATCTAAAATTAATTACAGAGTGTTTTCAAGCGGAGAAGAATTGTGCCCACAAAAGTGTGCGCCTATGAAAAGGTATGCCCTAGAGTTTTGTTTGAACACTAAGAGCCCTTCAAGTATATGATGAAGTTGTAGGAGACTTAATTGTCTCTAAGACCTCGTCAAACGTAAGTTACTTCCAAGATATAGTACGCTTGATTTGCATAAGTACAGTTCAATTAGATCTCATATCAGGTTAGTTGGGAGTTGTTGGGATTTTACAGCAATGGAATGTAAATATCAAAGTAGCATAATGCATGAAAGATTGCTTGTACTCTATAACCAACAAACTAAACAAATCCTCACAAGCAGTATGGTTGACAATTTCTCAACAGGAGTAAATTAAATTGATTTGACCTCCCTATGACTAGTCAATAGTGAGCTTAACCTTCACCGAATTTTCTTTTACCTACCTTAAATTTGGTACAAAATCGAGGGATCCAAGATTATATTTATAGAAATGGACCATTCCAGATGGTTTTTCTTTCTACTTAATGTCCACGTCCTTCTTTCTAACCTCAACACTTTTTTTTATTAAGAACGAAAAAGGATCTAGTTTAATTAGTAGATGATTCTACATCCTGGTAAGTCTTACAGCTTTACACGATTATAGAAGGGAAGAGCGTACAAAAAGGCCTTGTTTGGAGGTCGTGTCTAGTTGAAATGTTAGTAAAATGTTTGTAATAAGAATTTTAATAAATATCTTTTGGTCGTTTAAGTAGTTGTTACTAGTGGATCGAGAAGAACTATCGAAATAGAAGCTCTGAGTCAAGGTAAAGGTGAGTCTCTAAATCTAACTCCTGCATGTTATGAGAATGTGTGTATATGTGTTTTTGAGAGGTGTCTACAAATATGTAAATGAGGTGAACAATGTGCAGCATGATTTGATATTATGTGATATAAGATGTTGCTGATGTGTGTATAGTCATTGCCTAATACTTTCCTGTTGTATGGTTCCAATGCTTGACAACTCTAAGTTATGTAAAAAGGTGAGAAAAAGATCCATTTATTTTTCCTCCGATAGGGCAGGTACACTACTAACCGAACAGGCAGATCACTGTGAAAATAGAAATTATGTAGCCTTCAGTAGGGCAGCTGTAATGCTAACCAAACTAGCAGATCACAAAATAAATCTTTGGAAATTCCATAGCCATGACATTATATGATAATACACCGAGAGGGCATGAAGGTATAAAACCATGTGAGAGAAGCCCATGGCATCCACATCAATGGTCCGCTGGGACAATAAACACGAATTCTCTGGAAAATTCGTAGAGTGAATTCTGTAATGACCAAGTGGTGAGATGTTATTCTGCCTTGCATGATATTTGGGTAAGCCTGTGAGGCATCTTCTGATGAAATTCTCGACAAAGTAACCATCTGATAAATACACCTTAGTGATCTGTTATGACAGGAAACTTGAGGCATTTGAAATATTAGTGGTGTAAGTGTCTGTCAAACCTGAAATTTCTTAGGTCCTATATTAATTTTATCTAGACTTCTATTGCATGTATTATAGTTTTATGTTCTTCTAAACGAGTATGATCGTTTGGACGATTTGAAAATACAATGTAACTGGTGTTCTGACAATCGATGAGTCCTGTAAGGGAATTTGCCAAGAGTAGTATCCACTAAATATCGTTCTGATAAACGTATCTAACTACAAACAATAAAGAAATTGTGTAATAGGATTCCAAATATGGTGTAAAGTCTGATATCCATCAATCAGATAAAAGGAGTATAAGACAATTTAGTGCAGAGATTGACGTATGACTATCTTCCAACCAAGAATCAAAAATGTATCCGCCAATGTCTGAAAGAGAACTCAAACCCTTGAGTCAAAAGAATCTACATCTCTGTAAAAAGGTAAAAATGAGTGATACTCACTAAATCCCTTGGAAACTTGTATACGTGTTTCGGTTTACTGAGTTGAACCTATACGTCAAGAGGGACCAAGCCAGGAATGCGCCTTGGCGGTAAACTTAGGGAAATATTATGCATATAGAGGGACATTATGGAAATATGTTTTTCAAATGATAAATAGTAACACTTGCTACAAATATGTTTGTCTATTTAAGCAATTTGTTGTAAGGTTTTATTTTACCTTTGAAAGTTTGTGACAAACGATTGATGTGTTACTCAAGCCTATTATCTTATAAAGGAATTTAAATAAATAAGAGGCATATTCAATATATCTTTTAGCAAATTGAAAATTTTAGCTAAATAAATAAGTATTGCGATGTCTTATACTTGGATCCGGTAAATCAGGTCAGGTATAAGGCGGCACATTTCAAAAAATGGTATCCTTACCTGATTGGTCGCCATTTCCGCATCAGAACCAATCACCAGAGCTTGAAGTTCCTCTTTGAGCAGCAGATCATCACACCATTTCAGCATAAATAAGTAGCCAAAATGATAGGCTACGATTTTTAGGTGGTATATAGGAAAGGTAGTGCTAATATAGTGGTCGATGCACTCTCCACCATAGTCTAGATGGTTAACTATTACAAATAGTTAGAAGTTTAGTTATTTCTAATCTACTAGATAGAGTGTATCATTTCTAGCAAGATGGTCCTAAGATCAGGAAACTCTTTTTTGAGCTTCAACACTAGCCTTCTTCTCACTTCAAGTACAACTGGGATAGCAGGTTTTTTAGGAGAAAAGGTAAGTTGGTGGTGAAAGCCAATAAAGAACTTCAGAAGGAACTTTTCTCCTATATCCATGAAATTCCTATAGGTGGCAACTCGGGCATTCATGCTACCAAACACAGGTTGAATAGCTTGGTGTACTAGAAAGGCATGAGTTAAGAGTGTGTAGCCTGCCAAAGTTGTAAATTTAAGAATGCAGCATAATCAGGCAACCCTTGACCTATTCGATCTAGTACCCTGGTTGTAGTATTTTTGTCTAAGTACACTTGTAATTTTTTGAAAAGAATGATTAATAAAATTATTTATGAATTACACTAATACTTTTCATATTTTCCACACATGATTTTTACACGCAAAACAAAATGGAAGCAAATGTTGTTCATTGGTTGTCTAATGCTTAACTAATACTAAGCTATATTACGTGGTCGAATCATAGCATGAAAAGATAGTTTGTATTAGTAGATGAACCTAAACACGCCATTAGTCTAATTAAAAATGAGCAAACCGATTAAAAGACTAATATGTCGTCTATCAGGCCCAATTGAAGGGATGCCTTGTCTTTGGCATCGGAGCTAATGACTCCCAGAAGACAAAGACATAAATGTAACTAACTAGACTAGTAGTACATTGGACAGGGCCCAAGTAGAATAGATCCTAAATCTGTTTGTAGATTTGTTCACTTGTGACGTTTATAGTGTGGCTAGAGGTACTCATAGGTCGGGCCGGGTCGGGCTTGATGAAACCCAACCAAAAATTTACGCTTATTTGCTAGGCTCGGGTCCAGCTTGACCCGGCACGAAAAATAGGCCTAAAATTTTACCCAAACTCAGCCCAGATAAAAATACTAAAACTCGATCCCGGCCTAGCATGCCCATATTAATCTTTTCTATATGATTTTTAAATATATATAATACATAAAAAATACTAAAAATATTAAAATAAATATTTCCCAACAAATTAAAAATAAATTTAAAAAATATGTATACTTAAATAACACTAAGATAGATGTAACTTAACAAGCAAATATCACTAAAATAATAACAAGATTAACAATAAAACTAGTATTATACAATATCCAAGCAATAACAAAAAAATAATAGTAACAAAATAATGAAATGGTAGCAAATAGGAAAAAAAAAACAAGAAAATAACATTAAAACAACAACAAAAATAGCAGATTTTTTTGTCCTTTTGTAAATTTGGGCTAGGCTCGGGCCAAAAATATCTTACCTAAGGCCCAGCTTATTTTTTAAACGAGCCTTTTTTTATCCAATCCCATTTTTGGGGCCTATATTTTTGCCCAAATCCTCTCACTTTTCAAAAAGGCCTTTGGGACGAGCCGGGTGGTTCGGCCCATGAGCAGGTCTAAGTGTGGCATACCTAAATCCTAAGTGGATTGCGGACTATGTATGTGTGACTCGCACACTTTGATATAAGTAAAAGCCTGAGTTCAAAAAAATAAGGAATCAAAAGTTGGTGCATTAGGTGTACGAGTTCTATAGTACATCATTCACAGCAATGAAATTCATAGCCCAAAACTTGGGTAAATGATATCCTCTCATTGTCATTACATAGTTGATGAAAAGTAAACGGGCTCGGGTCATCCGTCTTTGTGATAGATGACTTGATCACTAATTGATAGTGATTAATTTTTCATAAAGGAAGATGTAATGGTTATCATGAGATAAAATGGGATCATATTGGGAGAATGGATATTACCCCAAATAGATCAAAGATATCCTATGATGGTAACACACTAATGACAAGGTCATTGGACGAGCTCTAAGTAGTTACTTTCATAATGGTATGTCCTTGGGGAAAGCTCAGCCACGATACTATAATGGAATGACTTCGTGACTAAATGAGCTTATAATTAATAGACGAAAAGCCAAAAATTAATTATAAATCATTTGAGCCTTAACTTCATATGTCCAATCGGTCCCTCTACTAGCCTGTTGAAACCAAAAATGAATTGCGTGTTTGAATAAAAATGAATGAAATTAATAGAAAAAAAGAAATGGAAACATTCAAGAACGATTATAGTTTTATCCGAAATGGAGAAATGGAATCATTTGAAAATGAATGTAGGCTTTCAAAATTGAAAATGAAAATTTGCAATCTTATATACGACTACTTAAAAAATGATGGAAAAATGAGTTTATATTTTTGGACTGTTTTGAAGCCTAAAAATTAAAATAAACCATTCGATCATAGTGAACATGTTGAGTTGTAACATATTGAACGACTTTTCTTGAAATTTTATTACGAGTAAAATTGTTAAAATTTTACCAGAGTAAAATCGAGATGAAAAATTATTTAATATGTAAATTCTAAAATTTATTTTGGGAAACAGAAATTTTGAATCGGGTTGGATCACATTACAGAGTACTAGCTCAAAAAGGCCCAGGAGGTACTCGTATTTAGACCCAATGTGAGAGAGGCCAAAACCCATCATATAACATAAATGAGGCAGTAACCCTAGTAAAAATACAAGGAGAGTCGTTCACCTCTCCTTTTTTAAGTAGGATATTATTTTTCTATTTAAAATGAACATCTCCAACTCAACAAGGTTCTACCTTCTCTTCTTATAAATAGATGGCACCTGTAATGCTATTAATAGAACTTTTGAGAGATTGTTGTTCTGCCGAAAAATAGAGAGGATTTATTCTCAACTTTTAAATATATTTTTCTAAAATAAAAATTCTACCGATTTCTACAACAGAATTTTCGTTTTCACCTAAAAAAAAAGAAATTTTTTTCTAGTTCTATGTTTCAATTCAATTGGTTCGAGCCCACACTTGAAGCAGTTCGTGGTACGAGAATAATGAAGAAGATCATTTAATTAAAAGCTGAAAAACATTTAAGGATCCGCTTATCCAAAAACACGGGAACGAGTTCAGTTAAGATTTGTTGCTATAAATATTACAAATCAAGTCAATTTTTAAAATTTTAATTTTTCGCTGTGCAAGAAAACTATTTTTAAACCAGATTTTTTTCTACATAGTCATCCTTAACAGAGCTTCGTCTCACATCAACATGGATTTTATTGAAAAATTGTCTTCCTCTAGAGGAGGCAAGGACACGAACCTATCCGTTATGGAAGGACACACAAGTATGGCCACTTTATGGCCTTAAGCCATCCTTTTTTTGCTTTAACTGTGGCACAAGCTTACCTTGACAATGTATACAAGCTTCACGGGTTGTTAGAACCTGTTGTTTCTAATTGAGCTAAGATTTTCATTAGCTCTTTTGGCAGGAACTCTTTAGGATGCTAGGCACTCACCTCCATCTCTCCACAACTTGTCACCCTGACAGTGATGGTCAAACCGAGTTTCTCAATAGGTGTTTGGAGAGCTATCTTCGATGTATAATAGGAGAAAAGCCTAAGGACTGGTGTGGTCGGCTTCCTTTGGCCGAATGGTGGTACAGTTTTACCTTTCACTCGGTCATTCAAACAACCCCATATGAAGCCATTTATGGTCAAGCCCTCCTCAACACTTACCTTACTTAGCAGGATCCTCAACTATTGACTGTGTGAATCATAGCTTGCAACAACAAGAAACAACTAGATACATTCTTTAGTTTCATCTCAAACGGGCTCAAGATCGCATGAAGCATTTTGCTAGCTGTAATTGATATGACTAAACCTTCCAAGTAGGAGATCTAGGCTACTTGAAGCTCCAACCATACAAGCAACAAACGTTGAGAAGGATGACTAACCAAAAGCTCTCCCTAAAATTCTTTGGAACTTTCCCTGTCATAGCCAAGATGGACAAGTGGCCTATACACTGTAGCTACCACCTAGCTCTTGTATCCATCCGACTTTCTACATGTCCTGACTTAAACGCCACATCGGAATCAGCTGGTGCAATCCACCTTACCCCCTATCAGCTTGGATGGCACCCTACTCAAGGAGCCAACTTGTATCTTAAATCATCGCATGGTGAAACAAGGCAACCAAGCAGTCACTGACGTGTTGGTTGAACGGGCCAACACATTCCCTAAAGATTCCACCTGGGAAAGCTTTCCTAACTTACAAAAGTGATATCCTACCTTCGATTCTTAAGGAAGAAAATCCCTTTGACCAAGGGTGTACTTGATACAGGGCTAACTTTTTACCGTTAATTCGATTATTGAAATGTCTCGTGTTAAGCCTAAAAATTGAGTTTTAAGAGCGTTTTAGGTTGTATTAGATGCTCCATTTTGATTAAATGTAAGGGGTTCACCATTTTAAATGAAAGTGTATTTACTACCTTGCTAGTTGTGTGGCTAATAACTTAACAAAATTTCAAATTAGTTGTAATGGTTTTTAGCTTTAAAAGAGCAAAGGTAGTGTAGCAATAGATTATGCTAAATTTTGTTGAATGAATTCATTGCTTTTTTTTTCTTTCGATTCCTCTTTCTATTTTCTTTCTTTTGATACATTCACGATGGAGTGAAATTTATTAAATTCCATTTACCGAAGCTATCAATTTTCAAATTCGAAAAATCAATCGACTTGTGACGACTTTTTGGATGGGATCCAAGCATTTGTGGGTTGAGATATCTTCATAGCATTCGATAATCTATCCATTAGATTCGAAACGCACTTTGAATCACTCAATTATGAGTTCGCAAGCTCAAGTTATGACCGTTTTAGTGAAGATTGCGCGAGTAAAATTTCTGAATAGAATTATTATGAAAATTACGAGTTTTAAGCTTTTAGTTTGAGTTTAAATCATATTAGTTCGATTTTTAGGCTTAATTTTTATTATATATTAACTCGATATTAATTTTTATTATATATTAACTCAATATTGTATTTATTAGATTTTATTATTTGTTTATTTATTCCAAAAGTATTTTAAGTGAGGAGTTTTATGTTTCTTGGTTAAACAAGAAAGTCCTACTTGTCTAAATTAGTTAGAGTTTCAGAATAGTTAAAAGTTAAGAATTTTATTTGGATGTACATAACTAGCATATATAAAAGCCTCAATATTACTCGTTAAAGATATACATTTTCATTAATAAAATTTTCAATTCTAAAATCAATTTCTTATGTAATTTTTTTATTTTTAGAAATAATCTTTTCAATTTTCTTTAAGAAATCATGAATTTTTTCATCCTTAAATTTGTCAATAATTATTTTTAAATGATTAATTAAAATTGTTAATTAAGAGATTTTTATTTCAAAAATTTCACTTGGACCTTTATCCAACTATCCATCGTATCTATTCAAGTTCTTTTTCAATCTATCTTCCACTTTTAATTTTTTCCTTTATTTAATTATTATTATTTTTTCCTTTTTCTAATAGTTCATTGTTTTCAAGTCAAGCCCGAATCTTTGTCGAACAACTTGAATACAATCATCTCCGTCCGCCCCTCCTTTATCACTCTTTCTCACGAATTCTTGAGACCCAAAGTATCAGTGTGTCGCACAATACTCAGTCAAACTTGCAGCATATTCATTCATAAGTTGGTATTGCATGTGTATTATTTCTTTGAACAGTGGCCAAAGTTTCCAAATCTAATTTCATTCTCTCCCCATTTAAACCTCTGTAAAAAATTGGCTATTAAAATGAACTATTAAAACAAACCCTAAACTCTAAAGCATAAATAACAAGCTATTAAAACAAACTTTCTGCTAAGCGTTTCTTCAAGATTGGTCAATCAGTCACATAATCTATGCCTGATTTAAGCTAACATTCCACTCATTCCAGGATGCGAACACAGAGAGATGATTCCTCCACCAAAACAATACATGAAGCCTACACGGAAAGGTATTTGCCAATATAGATATTAATTCGCGAATGTATGCTACAAAGCTATGTCATTCCAACTATTGTTCGAAAATCTACTCCTACGACAAGAATCCTTCAATCAGAAAAGGAGTATCGTACCAAGAGATCTTGTGGCAAATTTTGTTTTGTGTCAGCAATGGAATCAATCCAGAGTAGAACTCCGCTAGTCTGTAACTGAAAATCACACTAAAGAGTGGCAACAAGGGAAAAATTAAGATTTATACTTTCTTTTTTTTTCTTTCCCCGAAAAGCAAACTACAATTCAACTCTATCGGATGGTATATCATCATTCCCGAACGAAAAGAGCCAACGGAACAGTTTCAATAACTTACTGGTTTCAGGCTTCTGCTTTGGTTGATCAAGATTCACTTGGCAAAGGGTATTGTAATCATGCTTCAAGTGCGGACTTACAATGCTCTCCTGAAAATGTGATGTAAAAATTAGGAGTGAAGTCATTATTTTCATAAACATAGAAGACGGAAAATTATCATACATACCTTGAAAACTTCAAATGGACAGAAATCAGTACCGCCACAACCCTATTCATGAAAAAAGGTAGCATGAGCATCAAACTGATTTGAAGGTAATGCATAAAACCTTACAGAACTGCATAAAACTGTAGCATGCATACTAAGTAACAAGAAAAATACAAGGTAAAAATTAAATTTTGAAAAAATGAGGCAGGCGAACACTGTATTTGGCAAGACTCTTGATATAAAAAAAACCTGTTCCCTTTTAATGGTATAACCATTAAATTACTGATCAACAACTATGAAATAAAAGCATAACTTACAGGCATTGCAATGGGATGCTCGTTGTGTAGAGCTCGCACGAAGTATTTGCTTGAAGAATTAGCTGGGCAACTGTATAAGACCAGCATATTATTTCCAGCAAAAGGGGCCACAATGCTGCCTCTCCAACTTCTGTTCTTGGGAGGTTTAGGAGGGAAATCCAAAGGCTCCTCCTTTTGTATTCGTTGGAAATCTGCAATGATTAGACGAATACCAAAATATAACAAAAAGCCTATACAGGTGCACATGATCATGCCTATATGCAAACCAACGAGATCCTTCACAGATGCAACCAGAACAGGCAGGAAGCACTTACCAGATCCTTCAAGGAAAAGCCCAAGCAAGCATGAAAAAGGAACCACTGTTTCTGCATGTGCAAAACGCAATCTTGCCTTCTCGTAACTGCCAGGAGCTTGATTATCTAGGGGTACGAAGGAAAAGAGAAAAAAACAGAAGTCAAAGTTGAGAAAAACCCATTATCAAACAACCTTGTACCTAGTAGTTCAGTAATCCGTAATCAAAAGAGAACTGTATTTAGTTATTTTAGGTTCAGCAAGCTCTCAAAGTATTGTTTGGTGATGAGACATATAACGCATGAACAAGAAGAAGAAGAATGTTTTTTATTATTTTCTCCATTTTAGAATAAAAACATGTAGGAAATGTAGACAGTAGAAGTAAATTATGTAATGAATATGCTGTGATGTTATAATGTAATATTTTCAAATGTGATTTGGTCCTGGCCAACCTCGGCCAGTAATTCCAAATACCAACACAGTACAGCAGCACTGCTGGATATAGTAAGAGTGCAATTGACAGACAATTCAAGGATAACTATTTATATAGATTCCTCGCTTATAGAGATAAGCAGTCTATACAATCAGAACCTCAAAGTACCATTACCTTCTTTAGCCTTGAGTGCTTGGTCCATGGATTGAATGACATCTTTAAGCAGAGGCACTCCCATTCGATAATTTAAGGATTTACCATAGCCCTTTAACATGAACACCTCTAAATCATCTGTCCACTCCAGCAAAGCCACCTAAATAATAGCATTTGCAGGTAAAAAAAATCATAAAGTAAAAACATGATTATTAAAAAATTACAGCTGAACTAGCATGTCAGATAAAAAGGAATAAATCATGTAAACTATGTCACCCAAATCAGGTATCTTGTTTTAATTTTCCCAACTTAAAGGTTTCTACATTTCTTAAGGAACAAAGACAAAATAAGCTAAACTAACAAGATGTTTTCAACTATGTATTTATACATGCAGAGTTCTGAAAATTGATATCATAGAGAGTAAAGAGGGAAAAAGAAAACTATCCAAAAGATTTAAGCTGCAAACTTATGTCATCTACAATTAAAGAGGGTTTATACTTCTGGCAAGCTATAGTAGAATCAATGTTTTGAGAAAAAATCTACATGCCAAAAATATCATGCCCTAAATACCAACGGTAATTATGAAAAGTAATGAGGTATGCATAGAAACCATCCTCAATATTTCAAATGAACAATCCTAGCAGCAACAAAATGATTGTGCTGATTGTTTTCATAGAGTAAAGAAGCTTGAAAATACCTCAGTGGGACTGAAAAGACTACAAGCTTGATCAGTTATATCCAACAAGGTTGTTTCCTGCCACATCAGAAATCCAACACCCTCGACAATATAAATACAAACTTGAACCGTTCAAATGTTACTGCTTTCTGATTTTTAGAACGCTATGCACCATAAAATTTGCATGAAAAGAAGATAGCTACCTGTTTACAAAGAAACCAGAGAGAAGATATATCCTGTCTTGTGAAATTGAACTCATATCGCTTTGCCAATGCACAGGTAATTTCAGCAATGATGGGTTCTTTCAGTTTATCAACAGCAGGCTCATGGCTTTTCCTAAAGTCCTGCATCCATATATCCAGTTTATATAAGCAAAGGAAATCCCATTAAATTAGAGAACATTGTCTAAAACTCGATGAAATTATAGCACAAGTGAACCATAACTCCAAACTTGCAGGTTGGACTAATATAAGAGATAAAAGGAATGGATCATGTACAAATAGAACAAATGTGTGAACAACTTAAATAGCTTAGATAATTTCCTTATTTGAGTAGCAAAAGTGAATATCATCACAGAGATGAGAAAAAATAATAATGCACAAACCATACTCTTGTGTTGGTGCTTGAATAATAAGGGAGAAACATCATTCATACCTTATAGGTTTGACAACAATCAAAAAACCTCAGGGTTATGTCACTTGCACGACTTTCACTTGTAACAGCAAAAGCTCGATGACGCGCCAGTCCTAGACTTCCATTGCCACTAAATAGCCCCATGCCAAATGCAACAGCACTGGCAGAAGCCCGAGGAACCTTCCCACAAAAATAAGAGGAAGAAAACATATGAATCCTAACTAAATCAATAAGGAAAAAAACAAATATAAAGTCAAGCTTTCAGCTTCAAGCTATACGGATAAAGAAAAAGGGATGTTGCAGTCTCAGGCAGGAAATAAAGCAGCATCCATATAAATTCCCAAACAAAGAGGAGGAGGATTGTCTATGAATAAAGCATTTATATACGAAAGCAAGATAAAATTTCAAACACAGAACTCACTTGCGTAGTCTTTATTGGATACACATCAGGGTGGTATTCCTCATTAAATAAATCAGGAAATCTTTCCCTAACCCTGATTCCAAGTTGATATAATTCCTCTTCTCCTTTTGTATCTAATTCTCCACCCCTCAATTTCCCTTTCCAAGGGGATTCCCATTTCAGTAACCAAGCAGGAACTTTCTGTGGGGACAAATTCTTTTCTTTGGCATCTTTTAGAAGTTCCTTTATATGAGAAGCCAACTTTTCCAACTCTCTCATCCGCTTCTTAGTAGGAGAACGAGTTCCATGTCTTGCCTAAGAAATTTGAATTCACATTAGCCTGCCTTTTAGTTCTAATCTTGTACGGCATTCAAAAATTAACAGATCACATGAAGATATCAATGATCAAAAAAAAAATTGAAAGAAAGAAAAGAAGCTGTAAAACAATGACCCTCAAACAACAATGCCATAATTATTGAGATTCTCCTATCCATCCAACAATTCCACAACTATGATTAGGAAAGAACATCAACAACATGCCTTTCAAACAGTAAGAAAATCTTAAAGATATCCAGTAAAGCTATCGATTTAAAACATTGCACAAAACTTATGCAACTTCTTCCATACATCATTGATCAAACTTGTTAGTATTATACTAATACAGTATGAATTTTAAAATGTCTTCCTAATTTCACAAATACTCGGGCACCAAATTTACAGATTTTCATTCTGGAAAAAGCATTAACATTACAGCCTTGCAAATTTTGCCTTTACACAAAGTTTCCCCTAAAGAAATGCACTATCAAATCACCTAAACTACCAAGGAAATTTTTCTTTTTCTTTCGATTCAACAGTATTTCTAGCTTTGAAAGATGATTAAAAAAATCAAATTTCATGAAAGTAAAATAAAATTACCACGAGATTTAAGTGGATAGGAGTACATCCAACAGGAATATCAGTAGGCTGAAAGGAATAGTCTACAATATCTTTCACTGCAGAATATCTGCTCTTAGGAATATAAAGGAATAGTTAAAAATGACAAAGATAAAATCGGATTCAAAATTTTTAATCATTTAAACTTTTAATAAAGATGATGAAATAAAGACTCAACGGAGAAGGCAAGAGACGGAGACCTTGTTACGGTAGAGAGGCGATGACGAACATCGAAATCTCGATCAGCTCTTGAATTAGAAACTAGCGTCAAAAGGAAAAATAAAACGGCGGCGGCCAAAGTCATCTTGTCCGGCAGCCTTGTTAGAAGCATAATAAGTTCAATAGAGGAAATGAAGTCCTTTTGGTTAATGCTTTTATAGACGTTGTTCGAGAACCGCCACAGCTGATTTCGTGCTTTGCGCAGTACGGTAAATGGATCAACTGAGCTATTTTTAGACGTTGACTTGGATTACTGTGGGGTTAAATAATTATTGACCATATTTTCAACCGCTTGATGAGGGTGTTATTAAAACTTGCAGAGCGGTTCCTTCTAATTTATTTTTGCCGCGTACCGCTGATGCTACTCAGCCCATGGAAAGTGGACACGTGGGAGAACCTTGGCTTCTTTGGTAGGTATAAATTCAAAGTCCACGTGGCAGTTTGACAATTTTTTGAAGATAAATGCTCAATCGGAGCCTAAACTTTGGAGCGAATTT
Source organism: Gossypium raimondii (assembly GCF_025698545.1). Classification (NCBI taxonomy): domain Eukaryota; kingdom Viridiplantae; phylum Streptophyta; class Magnoliopsida; order Malvales; family Malvaceae; genus Gossypium; species Gossypium raimondii. The sequence goes on along the minus strand of NC_068568.1, from coordinate 37,692,770 downwards.
CTGAAAAGTGACAATTTTTTAAATTAATTATTAGATTAGGTTGATTTTTTTAAATTACGGAATTAGATTTAAATAACGAAAATACTTTCAACTTCAGTTGATTTGCAAGAAAATGTTTCTAGCTAGAAACTTTTTCAGTGTATTGGCAAAAAATATTTCCAACTGGAAGTGTTTTCCTTTTAAATTTTTAGAGTTAGGTTTTATTTTTTAATAGGGTTAAGATTGTATGAATTTTAGGATTTAGGGTTTAGGGTTTAAGATTTAAGATTTAGGATTGTATAGGGTTTTGAGTCTTTTTATATATTTTAAGTGTTTTTATATATTCTTTAGTTTTTTATAATTTTTGAGATGTAAAGTTAATAATTATTTAATTCGATATTTGAAGCATCTTATTTACACCAATCATATATTCGAATTATTCGAATTGCAAAATTCAATTCAATTCATAATCGAAATTCAAACTACTCGATTTGATTAAAATCTTAGTTTGTATTTTTTTATTTTTTTGAATGCAATTGAGTTTTGAACAATTTTTTTTCACGGGAGGTTGAGGTCGACCAGATTTTTCACAGGAGGCTGAGTTTCGAACGCTTGGATCACATGAGCTTCCTGGATGAAGTGTACAAACTAGAACACATGTATAATGTGTGGAGAAATGTATTCCTACTAGTCCCAGATGAAAGTATGTGGTCGTCGGTATCAAGCGCTTCATTCAAGTTGTTACCCAATAGATCATTGTGTCACAAACCAAAAGGTCAACCGACATCGACTCGGATACGCAACAACATGGATATTCGAGAGAAGACAGACCAACCGAGGTTATGTGGGTGGAGTAGGAACCCAGGGCATACAATGTCATCATGTCCACATCGACGAGATGATATAAGGACAACCCTCATTAACAGATTTATTAATTTTAAACTGATTTATTAATTTTTTAACCGCAACCTATTTGTTGATTTTTTCATTCACACTAACATTTTGTTGTAATTTATAAACACACATTTTTATTATACTATAGAAAATCAATAAAATATACAACTTTGTTCTAATTTTCCCGTGCAAACTTGATTTAATAATACGAAATGGCAACGGCAACCAATTTTGATGCAAAAATTATATTTATTTAAGAATATTTCATATCCAACATCGATACAATCTTATCAACTATAATTTAGCTAAACAATTAAAATTTACATGAGAAATACAAAAAATAAATAAATCAATCCAATCATCGGTGAGAATGTATGTCATATTGAGGTGGTCGATAGTTGCGAGCTGGATTTCTTATTAGTTCAAGTTGAATACCGACCTCCTTGGGTACAGGTTGTGGTCTTAGCCTTTCATCTTTTTTTGCCTTCATTCGTAGTTGATTATGATCGCTTGCTCTTCGATTTCCATTGTATTCTAAGAATAGATGATTGTGAATATGTTCCACCTTGGTAAATCAATGATCCTGGAGGTGTTTATGACACCATTGACGTAGGGGTATAACTATATTGTGTCCTATACACCAATGGCGGAAGAATCAGGCTTCTGGTCAGTGCCCAAAACATAAGCGGCCTATACGTCATCGTCGGTTCCATCGTCTTCTAAAACGTCGATGGCATCAGCGTGTAATATGCTGGGGACGGAGGTCCAAAAATAAAACCTGACATCGATGTAGAAATAGAAAAATATGGTGCTTGTAAAAATGACGAGGTTAGTATAAATACCAGAATAAGTCGAGCCATGCTAACTGGGGGTGGTGTGGCCATTGGTGTTGGTTCTTGCATAAGTGTAGACGATGGACCCACCTCGGCAGCTGCTCCAAACGCTGGATGCCTAGGGGGTGGTGTGGCCAATGCTCGTTTGTTCTCCCTCATAAGTTGATATGATGCAGAATTTCAATGTCTTGGGGTTCCGACAAAATCGATTGCCTAAATCCGAACTGCCCCAACACTCTGTCCGACTCGTGTATCTCCACCGTAGCGTACACTACCAATGGCATATTCACGTGTCAGATGTTGGGATTCACCAAGAATTTGGACAAGATGCATTCTTGAATTGCCGGATGGAAGTATGGCGTCCATTCAAACTATATTAAAATATTAAAAAATTTAGTTATATATATACTATTAATTTTTAAATCAACTATATTAATATTATATAATTCAAATGTAAAAAATACATACATCCGCTTCCAATCGTTGGTCTAACAGAAGCCATATATCATGAAGCTCATCCGGTAGTCCCACGTAACTCGACACATGGTTCCACCTATTGAAATAATACGTTAACACAATAATTTATATTTTAAATAATTTTAGTATGGTAAATATATTATCTAATGAACTTTACCTTGTTACGGGTGATAATGTATAAGGGTAGTCTGCTCAAGGACGTAAAAATGGCAGTCGGTACCACACCCATTATTGCAGTAGTAACATGCAACCATCGGTTCAAATTTTTTATGGTTTTGTCACCCGACACCTCTCCCGGTACAACGTCGCCAACATGGCTGACCCCAACTAAGTTCGACCGCTTCTCTAAAGTCGACGAGTTTTAGCAGCCACTTTAAATGGACAAGATTTCGTGACTTATCGGGCATTAAGAAACCACCGATGATCATATAAATGTATGCCCGAGCATGTTGTTCTTTTTGGACTTCACCTGAATCCATATCGAACCCACCAAAATTTCTTCTTAACCAATTCATATCTATCCAGGCTCTATAAATCGTTTCCAGAACCCTTCCCAAAAGTTGCTTGCATATGTCTCTCCAATCGGCTGCGACAATTGACCCAGTCACTACCAGCCCATCCACTGGTAACCTGAGTTTTAATTACACGTCCTCAAGAGTGATAGTACACTCACCGAATGGAATATGGAATGTGTGCGTCTTGGGTCTCCACCTTTCCACCAATGCGCTTACAAGTGTGGGGTCCAATTTACATCCCCTACCCATAAGGGCCACATACAAAAATTTCGCATCTCTCAAGTAGGGTTCAATTAAGGGTGATGGAAGAGTGGGTGGATTACGAATATACGTCTCCAAAATTCAATCTTTCGGCTATATATAAAAATAACATAAAAATATTAAATTCCAATATAACAAGAAAATATTTAAATTAAATTAGACTAAATACAATAAAAATTTTCTTACCATTTGCAATAGATCGACCGGAATGCGCTTGCCATCCAAACGAAAAACGAATTAGTGATTGTGCCATTGCTAATTTCGAAAAGCACGAAATAAATTGTAATAGAAAAATAATTTAAGAAAATCTTAATATAATTTTAATAAAAAAAGAGAGTTGAGAGAGAAATAAAATTTGAGTGAGAAATTAAGAGAGATTTGAGAATGTGAGAGAGAGAGAGAGAGAGAGAGAGAGAGAGAGAGTTGAGATTGAATTGAAAAAAAATGAAATGAGAGGTTTATATAGAAAAATTATTATAACCGTTAAGGGGGTAGCCATTGGAGAAAATAGCCATTGGGAATGGCCGTTGAGGAGTTGAAAGCGTTTTCGTTATTTCGACCTAATCTCATAATTTTACAAAAAAAAAAACCAACCTAATCCAGTAATTATTTAAAAATAATGACCTTTCAAATAAACAACTAATCATTTTTTGGAGATCCAACCTTTCTTGGATCTACTCAAATTAGGATTAATGTTTATTTAATTATGTTGTATTTATTTAATTTCATAATTTTTGAAAATAATAGTTATAAAGATATAATACAGTGAATATTGATCATTATAGGTATAGTTTTGCTTAATAAGACTATGTATTTTTGTTAATTTATAATTTAATTTTTGTATTTTTACTTTTAAGAATTTTTTAAAAAATTTTAGATTTTAAAATTCAAATATTATTCTTCACTTACATTGTTATGGAATGAGTTTTTTTAATTTCAAAATTTAAGGCTAAAATACTAAAAATCTCTAAAATAATTCGAAACTCAATTAAATCCTTGGTTGAAAAGTGCAATCAATTAAAATTTTAATACAAAAATAAGAATCAACTAGACCCTCTAAATTGTAATTTTCGTTAAAACACCTGATAAAGAATCGTTAACGTTCTGCTATGTGGATTAAAAATTCACGTGGTGAAACCCCATTAGTCCACACATTTTTTATTTGTTTCATAAAAATAAATGGAAAATGTAATAAATGTTATTTTATTTTATTTATATTTCTGAAATTGAAAAAAAAATTAATTAATAGGTTAATATTTGGTATACTAATAATATATTTTTTTATTCCACAAGTAATTTAAAAAAAAATTCATGTCTTTTTTAAAATATTTATTTTAATATTTTATTTTATGTAATAGGACACTTATCGACTCTTTATGTTTGTAATTATGATATTAAAAGTAATCTATTCATTCTTAAAAAAATTGATATCAAATCTTCAAATAAAAAAAATCGTAATCTTTGTAAAAACTTTCAACATGTTTGGTTGGGGGGAATAGGAATGCATTCCTCCCCAATTCGGTGGGCCCACCACCAAACCAACGTTTAGTTGGCTATAAAAGGATTACAGCCTGATTCCATTCAGGCCTTATTACAGCTCATTCATTGCCCACATACCTGAATAGTTATTCCGTTCGGCTCTCTTTTTCCCATTTTCCAAATTTTGCCCTCATTCATCTGCCATCAAACTCTCTACACAATTTCTGCCCTCAAACTCTCTTGCCATATTTCAGATATTCTCCTTCATCTTCTCCCACAGATCTGTAACTTTCTCTCCTTCTGTTCCTATATTTCAGGTAATGGCGGTTTTTCCTTATTTGATTTTTCCTTCTTTTAACGTTTCTCCTCTATACTTTTTGATCATGTTCTTCTTCTTTTTTTTAATTGATTGTTTGCTTAATGAGCATTTCTATTCCCTCTCTTCTCCGCCGAATGCTGATTTGTTGTTTAAGAAAATCAATTTTACCCCCCTCAATTTCTCGCCTAAAAAATGCTCAGACTCAGCCTCACCGACAACCACTCCCTTCCTTCCTTCAACTCTGGTAGAGGGAAAAACAGGCAGGTAGCCAATCAAGCATATGAATATTTGAGTGATGTTGCGTCTTCCTTCCCACAATCAACGCTTCCATCTCCTCCTTCGTAATCTCTCCTCTTTTGCCTCCCAAACTACCATTTTCGTGACCTCTAAACAATTCCTCAAAAACCGTCCCCAAAAACCATTCTTTCTTCCCTCTAAACGATCCCTCTAAACGCTTCCTTCCCTCTCTTTCTTCCAAACCCATCCCCAAAAACCATTCTTTCTCGCTCAAGACTAATGAGTTTTCTTCTCTTCCTTCTCCCAGTGTTTCTTCTCCCTCTCCAAGAATTTTTTATTTTCTGCAAATACAGGAAAAAGGTTGTTGCTTGATTGTTTATTCAGTTCTTTCTCTATTTATCCTAATTTTGTTATATAAGGAGTTGTTTTCTATTTTCTGGTATTATCTGATTGACTCTGTCATTGATTTTAGTATTTGGTTGGTTGTCTTATTTTATAATGTTTGATTTTGGAATTTTAATAAACTTTTGTTACCACTCGATGAGGAGGATAATAAAAATATATCTGTTTGAAAATGTATCATTGTTTTGCATTGAATTCAAGATGATCTCTTTTTGTGCAAAAGTGAAAAGAATATCTTTGATGATGATCTGATGAGACCAGACTAGGCTGAGTCATTGTTGAATGAATGCGTTAATTGAGCATGGTGATTATAACTTTGTTGAAACATTCACTCTTTGGAGGTGAATGAAATTGTTGTGTAATGAACAAAGGCTAATGATGTCGTAATAGATGATTGGACCCAAATATTTAATAATTTTAGAGCATCTGTACCTCTTCCAAACATCATAGCATTCAACCTTCTCAGGTTTTGAACTTCTAATAATTTGTCTAATGAAACAATATATGAACAAGAGAGGAAACTCTAGGCAAGCTAAAAATTTCCTCTTCAACTAACTCTTTAGGGCTATTATTACATCTATCACTAAATTCAAGATCAAATTCAAGCCTATGATAGGTTCAAGATAACGTCTCAAGAACAACTGCCTGTTGCAACATATGCTTAATAAATTATGACATATGCTTAATAACATATGGTTTATGACATATAAACTAATGAAATCATGTAACTTTTTGTTAATATATGAATATTATGTTTGGATGTCAAATATAATTCTCAAGTTATTTATTACTTATAATATTTTATTTTTTTATTGTAGAATAATTAAATTATTTATTTCACTAATGATATGTTAGCATATTAAATATGTATAGCAGTTTAAAAATAATAAAGTAGATTATATATATATTTTTATAGTATTATATATTATGATTTTAGTAAATTCATATAATAATAATTATATTAAGAATTTTATTAAATTATATTTAATAATAATGTTAAAATGTGGTTAAATTATTTATTATTTTATTAAATTATTTTAATAATAATTTTATTAAAATTTAATAATAATAACAATAATCATCTACCTAAAAAAAATTTCTGTTAAGGGTATTCTAGTCATTTTAATTTTTTCCTTATGCTATTACAACATCATTCTATTCAACCAAACACAAGAATACTATTATAGTACTATTCCATTACAGTGAACCAAAAGTACCATTTGTTCATCAGAAAATTCTAAATCAAGTAAAACCAACCTGCAATCAAAACCATAACATCGATTCGACTGAAACATTTCAACTGTTGATTCGAAAAAAAAAAAACACTTTCCCAGTAAAATTCGTAAACACAACATTTCCGGTGAAATAAAAAAACCTTTCCTCAAATCTGAAATTCAATGCAAGAAGAATAAGAAAAGAATACGTTAAATCCTCAAATTGGGCCAACCTTTTAAAGGTTGTTCGTCGGATAAATTTTTTCAAAATATTTACATATGGGCCAACTTTTATAAAAATGTTTAAAGATTTTTCATTACTTCAGTCCAATTTAAGTAAAAATAAAGTAAAACACATGATTTACAATATTTGAATTAATTATTACTTAAAAATAAAAGAAAACAATAAAAACATAATTTGAGATTTGATATACAATATTTAAGAACTTATTTGAGTACTTTAAAAAAGAGTTTGACTCTTATATGACCACTTTAAAAAGTTTTGACCTTTATTTGAACTCATTAAAATGTATGACTTTCATTTTATCACTTTTTAAAGGATCATTTTGAAAGGTTTGATCTTTATTTGAACAATTCTTAAAAGTTTTAACCTCAATTTGAGTATTTAACTAAAATAGTATAGTTTGAAACTTGTTCTTTAAACTCATGGTTGACATTCAAAGGTGATGTGCCCAATCCTTAAAATAGAAAAATTTCCATTTAAATCCTTCCTAATTTATAAAATTTTAAATTAGTAATTATAAAATTATACTTTAGCTCCTAAAAATAATAAAAATCTGATTTAATCTTTTAAAATTATAAAATATAAATTATTAAAATAATAAAATTATATTTTAATATCATAAATATATAATTTAATTTCCATACTTTAAATAAAATTTCCTCCTACCAACTTAACCAATAGTCTAATTATCATATAAGGACCTCCAATTTAAAATTACATAACAATTGGACACTTCTAACATGTAGAACTCAACTTTTGCACTTTTTACAATTTAGTCCTTTTGACTAAATTGAGTGCCCAAACGTCAAAATTTTCGAACGAAATTTTCACGAAATTATTTTGTGAAATCTTAGACCATAAAAATATAATAAAATAATTTTTTTTGTCGAATTTGTGGTCTCGAAACCACTGTTTCGACTAGGCCCAAAATTAGGCTGTTACAACTCTCCCCTTTAGGGATTTTCGTCCCCGAAAATCTTACTAGAAGAAGTTACTTTTGACCTTCTAATCCGGTCGACATGTCCACGAGAACTACCACAAATGTCTTCATTTTCATCTTCATAATTATTGCCGAAGTTGCATTTTCCCAGAAAACAAACTGTACCCTTGATTTCGAGTTCAAATCACCCGCAAATTAAAGCAACGAAAATGGCGATTGGGGTGGATTTATCGACGAAAACTATTGTGGAACCACATTCAATGGCTACCTCAAAGCATTGGGGCTCGGAGCAAATCAAACCAGGTTTATATTCTTGGATTCAAGGGAGCAAACAAGATGCTTGAATTCCATGAAAAGATACGAAGAACATGTTCTGGTTTGTGGGATGGAGAAGCTAACATCAAGTGGTAGGGGATGCTCCGATTATTCGACGGCCGATGTTGAACAAAAACTGGGGAATGAGCTGCGGAGTTTGGGTGAAAATTGCAGGTTTCCTTCATGTGGTTTGTGTGTTAGAAACTGGGAATCCATTAAAGGAGGGTCACATTTAGAAGAGTCAAGGATTTGTAGGTTTTCTTTAGGTTCTCAGGAAGATGAAGAAAGAAGACAATAAGGTGGAGGATTTAATTGGTTTCTTTTTTCAATTTCGAAATATAAATAAAATAACATTTAAAGAAAATATTTAGTTGAAAAGTTCATAGTTAAAAATTATTTGTGGAACAAAAAATATATTTTTAAGTGTACTAAATACTACCCCTACATTTGTTATATTTTTGGATTAATGGCGTATCACCATGTAGATTTTTAAATCCACTAAAAAATTTTAACGACATACCTTAATAGAAATGACAATTCAAGAGTTTAATTGATTGTTATTTTCTATTAAGGATCTAATTGATTATACTTTTCAATTAGGGGCTAAGTTGATTTTCAAAATATTTATGAGGGATCTTTCGTACTTAACTAAATTTTATCTGTGTTAACAATTAGATTTAAATTTTAAAATCTAAAAGGTAAAGAGACTAAAACCCTAAAATAAAAATACAATAACTAAATTTTAATAAGAATATAAAGACTTATAAGAAATTTTAACCCGAGCATATTAAGAAAATTTGATGTTTTAAAATGCATAGTCATATATAACATTTTTTGAAATTGTTGGGTCTACATTGATAAGAGTTGGGTCAGAATAGGTTGTTAGTTTGGATAGGAGCCGACCCAGATTAGCATATCAGCTTCACTAGCAGCCATATGTATGGCGATTTTATACATCCAGATGATCCTAAGAATGAACAACAAGACATAAAATTAGGAAATATAATAGGAGAAGAAAAAGACTTTTCTAATGAAATGATAGAAAAAATTAATAAAAATCATATTTCTAAAGAAGAAATTTATAAAATATCTAAATATAAGATATGGAGTTAAAGACATAGAAAAAATAAGTGGTAATACAGTAACAAAAAAAATGAATACTACGATATTATTTCTCTATATATCGTTATACCGACACTCTGATACCAATTACAAGGATACGAGAGACAATAGATAATGTTATAAATTTTTACAACATATAAAGTAAAAAAGGACAAAGGTTTTTACAAAGAAAGAAAGGAAAATAGAAAGGATGGTGGAAGTGGATAAAAGTAGAGAGGATGATGGATGAGAAGTGGATGGAGAGAGGTTTTCTAAACTTTTTTTGATGCCCCCTTAGGCTTTCTTCATCCCTCTTTTATAGAAGAGTTCTTGAATTCTATTTAATTTTTTTTGATAAAAATAATGTCTCATCATTGATTTGACATGGTTGTTTCCACGTTGCTTCTTTTTTTGTCTACATCTGGATGTCCTTTTCCAAGTTGCTTTCTTAGATGTCATTTTTCCACGTAACTTCTCTTTTTTGTCTTCACTTGGATGTCGTTTGCCCAAGTTGCTTCCTTGATATTTTAATTGGTTTTTTCCCATTGGCTTTTATCCTTCTTGAATATTAACTAGATTCATTTCCTCTATTTCATCTAGCTATAATGAATCTATTGATAATCTTGATGAGTTCCAATTTTCCCACGTATTCTTGATTTCTTCTATTATGTATAATGGAAAATCATCAATCTCCATGTTAGCTATCTTTTTTAATAGTTGCATGAATTCTTCATCTCTATCATCCTAAGTGTTTCCAGTATTATATGTCAATATTCTTTTTCCGTCAGTCCATAAGCTATAAGTTTTTTGTTGAAGTAAATATTGGGCCTTGGTCATTAAATTTATTCCTGTTTGAATCTGATAATAATTGAGATTATCATAACACTTGTCAATATTTTTTGTCAAGTGTCTTTTTTCTTCTTTAATTGTTGAAAGGTTGGGGACTCCAATCATTTTTTTAATGATCCAAAATTGATATGGCTAATAATTTTTTTCTTTTTCAGCTATACCAATAAGACTACTGATTTCAATATGAAAATGATAATAATCATCTTCATAAATCATTCGTAGTAATATAGATTTAATAAATGTAGAAAAATCTTTTAATAAATGAAAAGAAAATTTTGAACTGTTATTTCTTTAACAAAACCCCATTCAATACTACTTATATCAAATGATTCATGATCAAGTGTAAATTTTATAGTAGGAAATTTTTCATTTAAATCGTTTGTAAAAGATAGGCTTGTAAAAGGTATTCGAAAAAGTTTTTGAAATTGTACTTGCTGTTTGCAAATAGCTCTATTTATTTTTGTAAATATTTCCACCAAGAAAATTTTTCTAGCATTATTATATAAACATAACCTAAACATTTTATTCATAATAGGCTATTTGTTCCTTTATTAATAAAATATCAAATATATCAAGAAGATTGTTTATCTCCTTAATATCTAAATAACCTATTTCTAGTTCTTCCCAATCTCGATATAAAATAGATTTTAATAATAAATCATGAACTTCCTATTCTTTAATTGTTTTTCAACTAAAATTGTGTAAGCTTAGTAAGAGCTCTCTTGAAATTAGCTCTTTATTCAAGAATATGAGTTTTCTATATATCATTAATAAAATTATATAATTCTGATGGTAAGTTTGGATTATAAAAATCTTTTATTTCCTGAATTTGTTGTGGTTTCAACAAATTTTCAGATGCAAAAAATTTTTCTGCTCCTTTTATAATTTCAGCATAACCGGCTTGGTATGCTGAATTTGGATCTTGAGACCAAGTAAATTGACTTACCGGTTGTGGTGTAAATGATAAATGAGTTCCAACTGGTTGTCTTACCATTGGATATGGAATATAATATCCTTGATTAGGATAAAAAGGTACTTGAAAAGATATTGTCATAAATCCTTGATTAGGATTTGTCGATTTGAATGTTTTCCCTTTGTTGGGCCTTTTATAGACAATAGTTCATTCACCTACTTTCTCTAGAGGTTTTTTACCTCTACCCATATGGCCTGCTAAGATAATTAGCAATAATATTGTTAGTTCCTTTTACATATAAAACTTCAAAATTAAAAGTACATAATTCATTGTATCATTTAATTTTTCTAGGTACTGCTTCCAAACTTTTATTAGTAAGGAAATATTTAACTGCTGATTATCGCTTTTATAATAAATTTTTAGGTGCTAAATATATAAGAAAATTTTTATTCCTTTCTTTATTGCTAATAATTCTTTTCATATATAACATAATTAATTTCATTTGGTTTAAATTTTTGAACTATATCCACATATTAATTATTCAATATTTATTCTTCTAGCTTTTACAATACAACCCCAATAATTTTGTGAAGCGTCTGCTTTCTAAAACTAATTTATCACATTGTTTAGGTAAATAAACTTTGAATTTGATTAATTTTAGATTTTAAATTTTTATGATTTTCGAGTCTGCTTTTAGACCGGATAAAGGGTTTATCCTTTTTAAATTTTCATATAACTTACCTATATTTTCAGATAAGTTGGGAAAGAAATTTCTTCCATAATTAATAATTCCTAAAATTGTTGAAGTTGCTTTTTATCTTCATTTTTTCAGAAAATTCTTTTATTTTTACTATAATATGATCTTGTAGTTTAAGATCATCTGCAGATAATTTTAATCCTAAGAATTCTATTTCTATTTTTCTAGCTCTATTTTTTAGGACTTAGTATAATTCCATGTTTTATAAATTCTTGAGAAATGATATTTAAATGTTTTCTATGTAATTCTAATGTATCCAAAATATTAAAATATCATCTATATAAACTACACAAAACTTTTTATATTTATTAAATATAGAATCCATCCATCTTTGAAAGATTTGTGGTGTATTACATAATCCAAATCACGTTACTTTCCATTGATAATGTCCATTAGGTGCACTAAAAGCTGTCAAAGGCTTGGACTCTTCTGTTAGCATAATTTGTCAGAATCCTGATTTACAGTTAAATTTACTAAAATATTTTACTTGTTTAGCTTGATTAATTAAAACATCCTTTCTTGGAATAAAATAACCATCAAAAATAGTATTTTGATTTAATCTTTTATAATTAATAATCATTCTAACTTTTCCTCTTTTTATTTCTGACATGATTTCTAACCATAAAAGCTGAACTAGAATGTTAACTATTAATTGTTTCTATTAATTTCATAGAAGAGAAACACCTCAAACAAGCTCATGAATTTGAGAAGTAGACCCTCCCTAGGTTTGTTTTCCATTCAATTTAAACACAAATTTGAAGCTACCACCACTTTGTTCCTGCCCATATGATTTATCTTCCTCTCATTATCACAACGTTACTCGACTACAAATAAAATTTTCCATAACATAAAATGCTTTTCTAATACGCAATTACAACTATATATGGCAAGGCCAAGTACGCTCAAAAAGTGAGAGGATTTGAATAAAAATATAGGCTTAAAAAATAGGTTTGAACCAAAAAATAAAGCTCATTTAGAAACGGGTCGAGCATTGAGTAATGCTTTTTTCGCCTGAGTCTGCTTCGGTCCGAATTTGTAAAAAAAATAACCTATTGATTTTTTTGTTATTTTTTTAATGTTTTGTTGTTATTTTCTTGTTGTTTTCTCATTATTTTGCTACCATTTCACTATTATATTGGTACTATTTTGTTGTTATTTTTTTGGATATTGTATAACTCTTGATTTATTGTTAATTTTGTTACTATTTTAGAGGTATTTGCTTGATAAGTTATACTTATCTTAGTGTTATTTAAGTATACTTATTTTTTCAATTTGTTAGGAAATATTTATTTTAATATTTTTAGTATTTTTAATGTATTATATTTAAAAAAATTATATAAAAATAATATAAAAAAATTAATTTGGACAGACCGGACTGAAATTTTAACATTTTTATTTGAGTCAAGTTTAAGCAAAATTTTAAACCCATTTTTTGGACCGGACCTAACAAATGGGCCTAAGATTTTGCTAGAACCTGACCTGACCAATGGATACCTTTATACGCAATATACAATATTACTCCATTATTAACATATTAAAATATTAATATTTTGTAGATCAATATTAAAAAATTAAAATCATAATTAAAACATTTGTATTATGTTCAATATACAATATAATTTTACAGCATCTAATCATTATTTAAAATAATAACTGATAAGTATTATTAAAATATATTAATTATTTTGATAATTTAGTACTAATAAAAAATTCTTATTATTAAAGCATTTGTACATATAATAAAAATCTGATACATTGTAAAATAAAATCTTCATTATTTAAATTTTTATTTTCTTAATAATCAATAAATTGACCGTAATAATTTACTCGGGAGCTTCCGTAAACTTTGTTGATAGTGGTAAAAGTTATATAACATTAACATTATTATAAAACTAAAAATAAGAAGAATTAAAATATATAAAATTAAAATTAAAAATCTTAACTTATAAAGTAAAAAGATTAATTTCTTATCATTAACAATAATAATTTCTCTTTTCACCCATTCTATTCTTGTTTTTTTTTTTAAGTTAGTTTGTGATTAATAACCAAACCAATAATATCCTACAAAAAACCTAAAGTAAATAATAAAATATTGTAGATTATATAAAGTAAAAAATTATATTTAATACTAATTAAAAAATAAAATTTTACCGATTTACTTACTCATATGCTTTTGAATTATCAAAAGAAATCAAATCATAAAAACACGCTTTTGTGAATAGAAAAGTTACTTCTTTATCAACGGTATAAAAGTCAATGACCATTCATATTTATTATTAACACTATTATTTTCATCATAACGATTTTTACTACACCATTTGTAACAGTATACAAATTTTTTTCCTTTGTGTTACATCTTTAAACTTTGTAACAGCTCCGTTGAACATTACTACTTGAATTTTAATTCCTAAAATAATTTAAATCAATAAAAAACTTCTTGTGATGAAAATCATGTAGATTAAATGGAAGGTCTAAAAAACAAGGGTGCTTGGAATATTAAAATAAAAAAATAAGCATACTTTTATATTACTTCATCATTAATTAATATAACTTTAATCTCTCCTATCATTGTTATTCAATATAATTTAATGTTACTTTCTTGATAACTTAATTAAATATATTTAACTATAAACTTAAATTTTAATTAATATAAAATATAATTTTTTTTTGTATTATAGGTAAAATTCTATTCAATTTTACATCAGTTATTATTATTAAAAATAAAAGTTGCCGTGTGAATAGAATTAGGAAAAAATTGTGACATGACTCAATTATTTGACTTCTGCATTAAATTAATCACCCAATAAAAAAATAGTAAAATGATAGAACTATAATTCACCTCAACTCATTATACAAATTCGTTTGCCCCACAGTTACAGGATTTATCAACCGTATTATTATTAATTTTACTTTATATATATTACATTAATGAAATATAACTCAAGTTCTATTTCTACTAAATTATAATTTAAATAAGAAACCAGCCCACAAATTCAACTAAAGACTTCTTATATTTGTAGAAAAGGAGGAGTAATAAGAATAAAAGTATAGATTACATTAACATTATTATTAATAAAAAAATATGTCAAATATTTAAAATTTAACTAATTAATTTATAATTATATTTAGATGTTAATTGAGCAATATGATTGAAAAAATACTCTGGAGTCAAAAAAAAATCATTTCACTCCCAAAATCAATCACCATTTTATTTGTAATACTCAATTTTAGCCCGGGCTCAAATATGGAAACATAATTTTTGAGGATATGCAATCTTAGATATGATATGCAATCCTAGATTTGATATGCAATCTTAGATATGATATGCAATCTTAGATATGATATATAATCTTAGATATGACATGCAATCTTAGAATATATGATTTTGTAATATTAGAGATTTAATTTGTAGATCTCCTTTAATCTCAGCCGTTGATGTAATTGATCTGTACCGTTGGATTTGGGGAGGCTCAACTATAAATAGAGGCCTCTCCCTTCATTGTAAAAAAAAAAAAGAGAAAAAGAGGAGGAGGAATAAAAAAGAACGATTGGCAGTTTTTTAAAGGTGGCTTATTATTTTTTTCTTTCGATTATTTTTTTTTACTTATTCACGATTTTAAAAAAGGGAGAATGTGATACCACTGCGAATTTTATTTATTTTTTTAGCCCCTCCGCCTTTTAATGTTTTTGTAATTAAGTTTTCTTTATTTTTTTAATTTACCCTTTTATTTATTTTAAATTCTAATTTAATCCTTTTGAACGACACCGTTTTGGAGGAGAAGGGAAAATTTCCCTTCCAGCCCCTCTATGTAATTCGCTCGTTCAATTTAGTCCTCCAAATTTTATTTATTTGTAGATTGACCCCAAATTTGTTTACTTGTAGTTCAATTTAATCCTTTTTATATTTTTCTTAAAATTAGTTAATTTTGTTAATGTAATTATTATTATTATTATTATTATTATTATTATTATTTTCATATGTAATTATTATTATTTTAGCTATATATATGTATACTTGTTTCTATGTGCGTATTTATATATTTTTTAAAACTAATATTTTTCGATATTTATTTTTTAATATGAGGTAATTATTTTTATTTTATTTTATTTATATATAATTATTTTTTATAATCTATATATGTTATATTTATCTTTGTATATATATGTATGTATACATATTAATATTTTAACAGCTTTTTATATACTTGTATATATATATGAATATATTTATTTTTTAAATGCTCAAATATATGTATTTTTAACACTTACTTTATAATTTATATTTTATTTTCACAAATGCATTATATATTCTGCTTTTATAAATTTTAATCCAAAGTTACATATGTAAATTATGTGTATGGCTTTTAATTTCAATGTATATATTATGTGCCTTTTATTCTTTATATTTTGTTTATTTTCTTCATTCGATTATTAATTCATGTTTTTGTTTATATGTTAAAAATAATTGTTTTTATGATTTATTTGATATTTTGTATGTGATTATTTTTATTATGTATATTGATTTTATTTATTCATTTATTTATATTATTTCTAGGCCTTTGTAGTATTTATTATTGCATTGTATATTTAATATAGCATCACATCATTCTTTACTCGATTTCAAACTTTTCAAAATTGAGAGAATGCTTGAATTTAGGATTTTCAAAGAAATTGAGCCCTAACGTATTGAGTTCCGATTTTCTTCGTTAAGTCTAACAATCAAGCATTTCTCTTTAATCAAAAAATAAGAATTCATTATTGGGAATTCAACACGTTGTGTCCTAACGTATTGGATGTGACGCATTGATTTCTCGAAATGAATTTTTTTTTCTAAAAACAATAAAGGAAATATTCCGAGTTTGGGATTTTAAAGGAATTGTGCCCTAACGTATTGGGTGTGATTTCTTAAATCTTGGATAAGTGGATGTTTTTTTAAAGTAAAGGAAATATTCCGAGTTTGGGATTCTAGAGGAATCGTGCCCTAACGTATTGGGTGTGATTTCTTAAATCTTGGATAAGTGGATGTTCTTTTAAAATTTTATTGTACAAGTATTTTGGCCCAATTCATTTTGGAGAAAATTAGAATGCTGTGCCCTAACGCATTGGGTGCGGTATCTTCTTTCTCTGAAATAATAAGGGTCTTAATACGTAGCCTTTTAAGTTTTGCTAAGGATTACGTTTTTTCTAAATTCTCGACCTTAAGACACTAATTAATTAACTAGGTACCAATTTTGGGCGTTACGAGAGTGCTAATCCTTCCTCATACGCAACTGACTCCCGGATCCGTTTTTCTAAAACTCGTAGACCAAAGCCGTTTTTTAGGTGATCCAATCACACCCTAATAAAGATTGGTGGCGACTCCCAATTTTAATTTTTTTAAAAGTCAACAACTTAAAATTTTTTGTTTTTCAAAAGATGGTTTCGACATTATTAATAATCAATAACCATTCTATTAGATTTATCACCTACTTTTATAACCATTCTTTCATAGCCTCCTTTGAGAGAAGTATAAAAAAGGGTTTCATTTGAAATTACTCCGACTCCATTTTATTAGATTGCAAGCATATAATGTGTCCTCACCTTAATAAAAAGAAGCCTCTACGTACCTATATTCTAAAGGTGCAGGAATTAAACAGCCATGACTAAAATGAATATTCATGGGGGTATGAAATCTCTTTATTAACATAACAGGGCTTAAAATGATCCCTCGTCGGAAAAAGTTTCTGCACATTTGGTTTCATGCAATACCTCCCTCGCGGAGAAGCATCTGATTGAAGTGCCAGACCCCTGAATATCCACCCACAAATGTAATACATTAGTTAAGGCATAAAAAAGATATAGATGAAATCATGGGTAGCATACGCTTTTCGAGAACACAAATTTAAATTCATACCATGTCCAGCGCCCACTCTTCTCAACTGAGACACATGTTCAGCTATTTTCTTGATGGCCTCCACCTAAACAAAGCAAGCAAGGAACAGTACTATGAGAAATTGGTTTCAGATGTAACTTAGGGGCATACCCGTGGAATGCAAACAATATTGTATTTTACCTGCATAGATAAGAACTCGCTTTCAACGAAATCTGCCAGCTGCGCATCATGGTTCCGCAAAGCTATCTGTTCGCCAAAGCTTGGAAGGTTAGTTTTAAAAACGGCTGTTTGCTAGATTGTAAATAGTAAAATGGCTGTTTAACATGATTATTTTATCATGGTGATTTCATAAAAACGAGAGGCAGGAAAGTCTTACTCTGTGCAGGTGCAAGAGCCTCGCATTTGCTATTTTCTCCATTGACAAGGCAAACTCCATAGCTAAACCAAGGGATTCAATGCAATCCACATAAAATGCCATCATCTAACGCTTATACTCGGCATTATCATGAATGCTGCATGACTAATTCAAAATTTTAAAAGTTCCATCGGACTTGGAAACTTCAAAATAGATTAATCTTGGAAGCAACATAGCAGCCATACAAATTCACAAAATATTTCCCTTACTGCAACATGTATCAAGTCTCATTGCTTTGTTCATGTAGATTTCTAAGCTCTAATAATTTCAACTCACCATGCAATGCATGTCCCTTCACGTCATGATCAAACTCCGAGAGGGGCAACGAGATTTCCATGCACTCTTCCACCTCTTTTGTTCTGATAACAGTAAACAAATGCAAACAAGGCAAACAATCACAGAGATGGCCGAAATTATATTAAACTGAAAACATAACGAAAAGGCAAAAGACAGCATAAATCAGAACCTGGTATCTCATCAATTTCTCAGCCTGCCCTCTGTCTCTTAAACTCAATTCATTGAAGAACCTGTTCAATAAAAAGCCTGAAATTAGCTCAACACACACACACACACACACACACAAATGGTATCAGAAATGTTCAGTGAAATCGAAAAAGAGAATTACTTGGCAAAACCCTCGAGCGCAACGTTGTCCCTGTCGAAGTAGGCAAACATAGCATGGTACCCATAGGAGATACTGTATTCAACACTGTCATCCCACCAAAATATTGTGAAAGGAATATAGAAAACCATCAGAACATAGGCATAAACAAGTAATTAACAAAGTAAAACGCAGCCAAACCAGCAACTCATCAATAAATCCATAGCCATCAGACATATGCCTAGATTCATGTTTACATTAAGCACAAATCTAAGAGATCCATTAATAATTTATTCTTTAAAACAACTAAAAAAGAATCTTGAGGATAATTCCTGTTTCCAAAAGAAATAAGGAAAAACATGAATAATCTATTTTTTTTCTCACACAAAAAGAACTGTCTTTTTGAAGAATCTTAAAGCTGACGCGATAAAAAAATGAAAATAAAACCCATTTTTTAATATAGATTTGACTTAAAGATCTACCAAAAAAAGAAAAAAGAAAAATAGAAACTCACTTGATATGTTGGTTGATAGCAGCTGCACACTCCTCACTAAACTTTTGACGAGCCAAAGAGACTTGAGGCAGAGTGGGGACAAGATTAAGCTCTTTCTTCACTTCCTCAAAGGGCTCAAAAACAACACCGGTTAGCGGCTTGTTCTCGGATCCCTTGCTTGCAAAAACTACAGCAGACCCAACTCCATTGCTTGGAGAAGAAAGCCGAAGAAATGAAGAAGAAGATTGAGCTGAAGGAACGGAGGAAAACAAGGGAAGACCCTGATGTTCCACCTGAGGATTTACCAAAGAAAAAGCTGGAGCAGCTGTCAACAACATAGCTGCAATGAAACAATATGAAACTTCTCTTGAAGAGGGTAACGAGAAAACAGAATTTATTAAACAGAGGAAGAAAAGATGGAAGAACTGAAGGGGTTTTGGGGGGTGTAGAGAAGGAGATCAAGATCTGGAGAGCAGAGTTATATAATCAATCAATCAGTACTATATTACATTATATTATTGAAATAAATCTCAATATTATGTGTCAATTTTGATTGAATATGTAATTTGTTGTAATTATATACTTAAAAGTTTTGATTGTGATTCAAATGGGTACATAAAGCTTTAGTTTTGATTCAATTATGGGTGTTTAAAGAAATAGATACATGATATTTGGATATGAAACATATAAATATAAAATGATATTATATCAATAATTATGTTACTAATTTATAAGAATTGATTCAAATAAAAAGTTAATGTATAAAAGTACACAAAATCAAAATTAATATATAAAATTGAATATTAAAGTAAAATTCTAGTATAGTTTTAAGATTTATCCTATTATTATATAAAAGTGTAAACCAAATATTTCTAAAATTAACTGTTATTTCTTTGAATATTTTAAAATTAAATATTTTAATCATAATTAATTTTATTTTTATTAAATTAAAATATTTTTATTGGATGTAAGATATGTGTTTTTCATGTTTTAGTTAATACTAATATATTTGAAATTTTAAAATTTAAAAATATAGTGATTTAGAATAATTCGCCAAATCAACAATTGCAAACATCATACATGATGAGTATTTGAATTTAACCAAACGGATTTAATTACAATTGTTAGGGTCATGATTAAAATTTTAAATTTTAAAAGTACAAGAACTAAAATTAATTAATTAAATAGTACAAAAATTAAAATTAATTAAATTAAAGTATATGAATTAAAATTTAACTTTTTTTTTCCTTTGTTTATTTGGTTTTAATGCGGATTGATGATGGGTATGGATTTGTTTGAGTTTTGCAGGGCTTTGGATTTTGAAATGGGCTATGAGTTTAAAAGAATTCAATATGATTAGAAATTATTTCAAGTCATTAAATATTTATGAGGCACTTCTAAATCGTAAAATAGTTGTTTGAAGTTCATTAACTTTAAACAAAGTCAAAGGTAATAGAAGTTTTATCAAAGTTTAAAACTTTAACAATTTAAAACCATTTAGAAATATTTTTCAAGTTATCAAATATGCTTAGGGTTAAGTATGAGCCTCGAAGGGCTCACAACGGCCAAAACAATGCATGGACCTTGTCTAGGTGACAAGGTATTGGTACCTAGCCCCTGTAATGTAGCATTTTAACTACTGAGTTGCTCCAATTCGATACCTATGGCAAGGGTATCGGACCTTAGGTCCCTGAAGCTGAAAAGTAATCCCCAAAATACTCTAAAACATGTCTAATAATCATTGTATCATTTCAATCATGAAACAAAACATTTAAACAAAATTTAAACTCATCTAAGCCCAAATACATAGCATAAACACATTCAAAAAATGGAAAGGCACAAACATTGATTTAAGAAAATTAAAAATCATTTAAACTTGCCATTCAACATTACATTTTCCACTTCAATCTAAGTCTTTATATACATGCCAATAAACAATTAAAAATGACATTTAAACACTTGAGATACAACCTTAAAAGCTTGATGGGTGATGCGATGCTCATAAGTTTACATCATTGTTTCTCGGTAAGTCATACCTACGCGTTTAAACAACTAACGCCTAAGCTCGATGAGCTCAGTAAGTAACTATGGATAAACCTATTTATCCTATTCTTTACTTGTGTTGAGCCATGTCATAAAATTTCGTTTAAGTCATAATTTTGGTGCCATTAATAGATTTGTTAAATTAATCCACTTATTGGGCTTAACTTACATTTTGATGGTCTATTAGCCAATTCACATTATGACTTTCTTATTTAATATTCTTATAAAAAGTTCATATTTTCTTAACATGTTCATGCATAATCCCTTTATGTTCATAATAAATTGTTTAGTGACTAAAATTTAGTCTTTCAAAACAGAATTGTCTACTTGAGTAGAAGTCATTAAACAATTTATTTCTCAATCCACAAAAATCAAAATCAAGATCCGTTTGATGTTTTAGAAACTAAACTCTTAATCCTTTCAACCATAAATGTTTTAGAATTTATTCTCTTGTACACACATGCCAACAAATTTTTAAATCCAGTACAAAGTGTTGGGAAATGTGCCCATATTATAGTAAACATGTAACTATTTTCTGTTTATTTAAATTATGAATAAATAAAGTTAATTTCACATTTCACTATTATGTCTTTTGTATTTATGTCTTTTATATTTTGCATGCATAGCAAAATTGTGACAAGCAAATATTAGCTCATTGATTGTCTGAAGTTCAAACTGAAGATAAGTGACATTGAAAAGAATGTGTACATTGCGAGAAAGACAACTTACTCTAGTAGATAATCTAAATGAGTCTGTAATCCCGTAAAAGAATCAGAGTAAGCATTTGATTCAAATACTGAGAAGGATTATTATGTTATCTATAATTGCAATTGGGGAGATGACTAGTCTTGGCTATCAGAGTAGTTGACTCCATGAGTAGAGACATAGATGTATTCATTGGTCGAATGATACATTGGACTGAATCGAAGATGAATTAATTCTGAACCTGTTTGTGAATTAATTCACTTGTTACGTTCATGGTGTGATTTACCTAAATCCTGAGTTAGTCACTGACCATGCGTATGCAACTCATGTGCTTTGATATAAGTGGAGGCTTATGCTCTAAAGATGATCAAGCCCATAGTCGGTATGTTGGGTACATGACTTGTGTATGGCATGGCTTTACTAGCAATAGTGGAATTCATAGTTCAATTAAATAGTTAATGATATCCTCTTATTGGCATTGTGTAGATTGATAAATATGTAACACGGCCACGGGTTGTTTGTTCTCGAACGAGCAATTTATCACAATCATTTGTTGATAGTGATCATATTAATAATTAAGAAGACACAATAGTGACAATGAGATAAAATATGATTGTATTGAGTGAACGGATTTAACTCAAAGGAATCAAAGATACATATGAGGGTAACACACAAATGATAAGGTCATTGGACAAAGCAGTTGGATGAATTACTTTCGTAAAGAGTATAAAATAAGGAGTTTTTAATCATGATACTTCTTGTGGACTGACTCTATGATTAAGTAATTGTGAATTATCAGAACAATACTTCTTGACATAATTGCTGTAACACCCCTAACCCGTATCCGTCATCGAATTAGGGTTAAGAGGCATTACTAATCAAAACAGAACTTAGAACAAACATTCAGTATAGTTCAATAATTTTAACGGTTACATATAAATTGCTAGGTCTAATATTAAACATGTAAAATTTTAAACTTCTCTTTAAAATTACAATCCAGTTAAAGCATAAGAATATAAGTAATTTTCAGATGACTATTAATTTCAGATACAATATATCAAAGTACGACTTTCCAAAACATTTATCTAGCTTTGTACATGCCATAATTAAAATTTAAACAGTTTAATACCGAGACAAGAGATAGAGTGATGATCTTCTTGACGATCCCCGAGCTTGAAGCTTGATCTTTAAGTATATAAAAGAAAGACATAAACAAACAAAGTAAGCTTTTATAGCTTAGTAAGTCTATTGCATAATGAAATATATATATATATATATATATATATATATATAGAAATAATATAACTTTTAATTTAATTTCTTGAGATTGCAATTAACACATATAATTAATTTTTATACATTTACGTACTCGCACCATTTTATTTATAGTCAAATATATGTACTGCCGAAATGCGTTTAATTGAATATATATATTTATACCAAACAACATTACAACCAAATGAATATAACCGAGCATATATGTATGTTATACACATATCATATCCAACTGTATGTATACTCATAATAAACTTATAACCAAATACAAATCTAATACATGTGACCAAATGCATTCATCTTCATCAAATAATTATAAATAGAGGTGTATACATTTCAAATGCATATGTAGATACTTATCAAATACATATACCGAATATTTATACGTATACATTTATCGACTGCATAAATCGAAAGAATGTATGTATATTTTTACAAATGCATAGACCGAATATGTACATATTCATTAAACACACTTAGCCGAAGGTATATATGCTCATCAATTAAAGATAACCAAAATCATATAACTGTACACTTAATCACATTCTTTAAACAGATTCACTGGCACTTAGCCTGCTAGACTTAAAGCCAAATTCAGTACACCGACACTTAGCCTACTAGACATATAGTCTGAAATGTTTCACCGGCATTAAGCCTGGTAGACGTAAAGTCTGATATTGTTTCACCGGCATTAAGCCTGCTAAATGTAAAGTCTGGAATTATTTCACCGGCATTAAGCCTGCTAGACGTAAAGTCTGATATTGTTTCACCGGCATTAAACCTGATAGGCACTGAGCCTAAAATCTCAATTCACAGAAGTTATATCTCATATTTGTATATATTATCCACATAAAAATTCAACTCAATAATTTATAAACTATATCTTTAATCCACATAGGTATATAAAGTTCAGACATCAAATTCAGCTCAATAACTTAATTATACATCCGAACATATATATATATATATATATATATATATATAACTTAATACATTAAAACCTACTACCTAATATCATGCATTCGGACACCTTATGATATTCCAAACTAATAATTTCATATCTTCAATTCCATTCAAGAATTTTTACATGAATATACATACATAATTGAACCTCCCTTATACATATATAAATTTCATACTTAAACTCATTACGAAATATATATATATATATATATATATATATGCATATTTGCATAATTGAACCTCATATAAACTTGTATAAATGGCATACACAATTCAATACAATGACATATACATGTATATTTGCATATTATAGATCCAATACAAAGTTTTATACCAATATAAACCTATGTTTATTTCCGAATCTTAAGTACACACACACACACACACACACACACACACACACACATATATATACCTTTTATTAAACCCATACTTTATACTTGTATGTACATGTATAAATTCAAAACTTGTACTTATAAAATATAAAACTTTTATACTCCAACTAAATTTGATAACATTTATAATTGTATATTCTTATATACCTTCATACTTTAACTAAATTCAAATGACCATATAAGTATATACCTATGATTCAACATGTAACAATAATGCATATAATTCACTCATACTTTTAATTATTTCAACCAACATATTCTAAATTATAATTCATCAAAATAAAGCACATATACATACCTATATACTGATTTTTTTGACATTAAATAGCTAATAGACTTACCTCGGACAGTGTAAAATCGAAACCGGACGATTAGTCGACGACTTTAACTTTTCCTCGATCTAACTCCGATTTCTTTGGTTCTTGATCTAAATATATTCAAAATGAGATAAATTAAATATTATCACATTCAATTTAGTCAAAAAACACATAAATGGGAAAATTACCATTTTACCCCTAATATTTACATTTTTTGCAATTTAGTCCCTATTACATAAAACACAAAATACACAAAATTTGCCCATACTATACAAGGGCCAAATGTCCCTAGTGCTCATACAAGTCCACAAATTTCATTTATTTCACATTTTAGTTCCTCAAAATTTTAATTTCACAATTTAGCCCTAATTACTCAATTTCACCAAAAATTCAAAGACAAAACACGTTAATCTTTCACATATCTTTCATATTTCATCATCAACTATCACAAAGCTCAAGCATTCATCAATGGAATATCACAAAATCAACACCAAATTCTAAAATTAAAGCATGGGTCTTGTAGTACACAAAGCAACGATCTCAAAAACGTAAAAATTTTCAAAAACTGAACAAAAACGAACCTTTAATTAAGCAAGGATATGGCTGAACTTTAGGAAGCCATAGTTGAGCTTCTTTTTGCTTAACATTCGGCTTGGAGAAGATGATAAAATCATCTTTTCTTAAGTTATTTTAACTAATATATATTTTAATTACTTAATGACTACTTTAACCTTAGTTTAATTAATTATAAAACATATAACTTAAGGGTAATTTAGACCATTGTAGCCCACTAACTATTAAATGGCCTAATTTCCATTTATAACCCTTATTTTTAAAAGACAACAACAATTGGGTGCTTTTAAATTTAACCCTTAAATTTTTATTTCACGCGATTAAGCCCCTTTTATCAAATTGTGCACTCAAACGATCAAATTTTTATACAAAATTTTTACACACAGTAATTCACATACTAAAAATATCAAATATAATTTTAAAATATTTTTTTGACTTGGATTTGTGGTCCCGAAACCACTTTGTCTGATTAGGGTCAAGATCGGGTTGTTACAACTGCAATCACTAGAGCCTAATTGTATATATCCGATTAGTCCTTCCACTAGCTCAACAAAAGTTCAATCGGACTGCATTTGAATCAGAAGAAAATTTTGCGACTTTGGGAATAATTTAATCGAGTCAATTTATTCGGCGTGGAATTAAATTAGATGGTCGTGAGAATTGTTCAACTAGAGACTTTGATTAAAGAATTTTCTTGAAAAATTAATTTGGAAAATCTAAGTGATTTTTGGAAAAAAATAATTTTGATCAAGTAAAATTAAATTAATCAAATAAATTAAAATTAATATGATATTTTTGGAAGTTAATTTTCAAGTCAAACAATTGGCCCAATGAGTAATTGAACTTGAATATTGGACCTAAGATCATAAATTGGGCCCATGAGACCAAAATCGAGACTAAGACCCAAAAACTGGTCGAACTGGGCCCAATATGTGAAACCGGGTCGACAGTCCAACCGGTGGCTAGGCCGGACTGGACCGGTCGGGTCGTCACTGACCTGGATTGAACTGGCAATAGTTGAACTGGCTCAGGGTGCCATAAGGGTTTCGCACCTGCATTATTGGACACGGCAGTGCCGGTGGTTGCGACGGCGGCGTCCCGGTGGCTGACGGCAGTTGGTCGTCGATGGTTGAGTAGTGGAAAAGTTACATTCTTACTGGAATTCCATTAGAGAATTTGATTTCAGATTAATTATTCCAAAATTAATATTATTTTAATAGTTTAATATTAAATTAAATTTAATACTTATCTAAATAGTATTTGATTAATTTAATATTAAAGTGATTATCTTAATATTAAGTTAAATTTAATAGTTATCTTGTAGATAAACATTCTATTATTTTAATAAGATTTAAATATTAGATTAAATTTAATATTAAAGTGATTAAGTTTAATCGTAGTTGAACTCTCTAAACTCTCTTTATATAAAAAGAGTCTTGGGTCATTATTTACACACATTTGAATTCAAGAGAAAGTTGTAGAGAGAAAATTCTCTAAAGAGATTATTCCAGAAAATTTCTAGGGATATTTTTTATTTACAATTTGACCCAAAAGTTTAGAGAAATTACAAAATTACCCTACTGGTAAATTTTGTGAAAATTTTTCTAATTTGAAGCAAGTCCACACTCGGCAGACGTGAGCTTGGGGATAACGAAGAAGACTACTCGGTCTAAGCACTCATCCTAGACAAATAAAAAATGTACAATCTTGATTAAGTGTTTATTACTTTAGATATCACAACCAATATCTTGTTTTAGAAAAAATTTAAAACTTTGGTTTTTCCCTAAATTTATTTTCCGCTGCGTTTTCCGAACCCATTTTTCCAACACAAAGCTGCTACTAAACAACTCTGACCTCTCTTCACTCAAATATATTTTAAGCTCAAAATATAATTCGGATGAATTCACCGTTTATTTAGTTAAAAACTAAACTTAATAAGTTGTTTATACGTATAAGGATTATCCTCTAATTCATTTTATACAATTCTTAATAATCTTTTCAAAGTTGAAATAAGGGACGTTGCCAACAATTTCAACCTCTCATCACTTAAATAGATTTATCTCTTATGTATAATTCAGATGCAACTTCCATTTTTCCCAATAGAAACTAGACTCCGTAAGATTTCAAACCATATATGAGTCAAATTCTAATTCAATCTATTTTATTTTTGGTGAATTTTCAAAGTCACATTACTATTGTTGTCCAAAATTGTTTTAGGGCAAATGTTGATAACCAAGTTATTCAAGTGACATATTAAATACATTCACCTCAAATTAATAACACAAATTCATTATTTTTCTAAATAATTTAATATAGGAAAAGCAATAGTATTCAAGGTTACTTACCTATGGATGCTTTAAAACACATAATCAACCTTCCTAAACTTGAATCCATGCTCAACTAAGCTTGAATGCACCATTCTTAGCATTCAACATTTTCAATACACCAAAAAAGTATATCAAAATATTAATACATAATATTTCTAAACTTTCTCATAACATCTAAGCTCAAATGCCATGTTAAGGAAGGTGGAAAATATCATTTCTTACCTTTATGAAGGTTTCTCTCACTAAAACCTTCATAAAACCTTGTTGAGAATGACATATTTGAAGAAGGATTCAAGCTCATGGAGTTTTTTTTGTTAAATTTTAGCAAAATTTCAAGGTGGGTGTTAAGATTTTTGAAGACATTTCAAAATAATAAAGCATGGTAGAGAGCCTCCACTGGGAGAGAGACCCATGGCTAAGAGGCCATAAATATTAATTAATCATAAATAGTGGTTTTAGGACGGAAAATTCGACGAGTGAGACCATAAATATTAATTAATCATAAATATTATTATTTAATATTTACGAGTCAAATATAATATTATATTGAATTGTGATTTGATAGTTTTTTGCCAATTGAACGAATATTTAAGTACAAGTGGTTTGTCCTTAAAGTCAAATAATTTTAGAAAATGACGTATCGGGACCTCATTTCAATAAATCGAGCTCATTACTATTTTTAATATTAACGCAGCTTACTATATTGATGTATTGAAGTTTGATTCAAAATTTTAATGTTTAACTAGTTAATTAAGGAAAAAAGACTAAATTGTAAAAGTCAAAAATTTAATCACTATTGAATTTTATTAGTTAAATGACTCAATTAATAAATCGCAAGGTTTTATGATATAATTTGACCATAATTGATTATAGTGGCAGTGTAATGCTTAATTAAGTGAATTTTACAATTAAAATGTTATTATTTTAATTGTTTAAGTAATTATAATAATAAAACAAAAAAATTATTGTTTAAGTAATTATAATAATAAAACAAAAAAATTATATTCTTTTCATCATTTTCGTGATCAAAACCATGGAAGGAAAAGCTTGACGCATTTGGTTCATTTTTCCCCTTGCATGTAAGTGTTTAATTAGTCAATTTTTCATAAATTTTATGTTTTTGAGATCGTTGTAGCTTACTTTATCTAGCCCAGTGACTAATTTGTGAAACTAAAAAATGTTGTGGATCTTTCCATTGATGAATTGGTGATGTTTTGAAGTTTGATGATATATTTATAAGCTTGATAGTTAAATAAGACTATTTTGTGTAAAGTGATTTTGGTTAATCTTAAAGTTTAAGGACTAAATTGCTAAAATAGTTAAGTTACAAGAAATATTTGTAAAAAAATGATTAATATGGGTTTTAAGGGAATTATAGAGAATTCAGCTAGCCTTGTTTAGGTTAAATTGTGATTGAATTGGAAGTTTCGGGTCTAGGGACTAAATTGAATAAAAGGTAAAACTTTAGGGTAAAAGTGTAAAATGATGATTAAGGATAAAAAAATTTGAATTTAAATGTTTTATGATATTTGAATTGGTTAATTGAATAAAAAAAATTATATTTAGCTCAAGAAACGAATTAGTTGGTTGATAATCGCGAGAAAAGAAAAGTCGTCTAGTAGTCTTGGTCGAGTGTTGATAGCTATCATACCTTGGTAAGTTTGTATTAGATTTTGTTATGTCTATTTGTGTTTTGAATTAAAGTTGTATATATGTGAATAGGTATATAAATATGCATATGTATACATGATTTACCCGGTTAAGTAAGGTAAGTTTTGAAAATGGAAACAAAGAATCGATTTGTAAAATATGGCAAAGGTATATGTATGAATTGAATTGTAACATTATATTGAATGCAAATGTTCTTACTAGATATGGTATAGTATTATGGAAATGTAAAGGATTATGTGATCTGTTGAATAGTTATGAAATGGAATAGTAGTGAATCGAAATGTAAAGTTTGAGCATGTAATGATCTTAGAAAGACAGTATAAGCCCGTGTGAACTTAATGGTATTTTGGTTGGTTTGGTATTTGATGGCATAGGTGTGCTTGAAACTTAATGCATTATTGGTTTTTTAAATTGGTACATACATGATAGGTTTGGTGAAATTTAATTGGTGATAAATTGGCTTTAGAAGACTTGGTATAAATGGTTGATATTACATATGTTAGTTGGAAATTATTGGATAACTGAATAAGGTTAATATGTTGATTATGTATTGTTTTGGATGGTTGTTGTTTATTTTGAAATGTGGTGTCAATGTGGGCATATTGGTTGGGCACATAGGTTGAATGTGAATTGGCATATTTTGGCATGTTTGGGTACACTTTGAATAGGTTAATGTGATGGTAAATGTATGGCTTGATGTCTAAGAAATTATAGGTGAATTGGCTTGTGTTTGAAGGTATTTTGGGCATACACGGTCTGTGACATAATCTGCCACACGTCCATGTGTCCCACATGATTTCATGACACGACTATGTAGCCTCTTAGATTTTTGGTGCAGGGTTGTCCACATGGTCACAGAGAGTTACACGACTTGGTTACACGGCCGTGTGACCCTAAATTACACGGGCATAGAGAGTTACATGGTTTGGCCACACGTCCATGTTCTTGAGCCACACGGGCTGAGCTTTGTCACATGGCCGGGTGACCCCTATTTTCACTGTTTACTTGGATTTTTGTAAAAGTTTCATTTTAGTCCTGAATTGTTCCTGATTTGTTTTAAAGGCTTCATATGCTCGATTTAAGCTCAAATATGATTGAATAGCATGTAAATAAATGTAATATAATTATGAAATGAATGATTTAGTTATTTTTGACTAAATAATGAATAATGTTAAAGTTTTACAGTTGTAATACCTTATAGCTCGGGTCAGATGATCGAACCGGGTATAGGTTGTTACATTTAGTGGTATCAAAGGTAGGTTTAGTCGATTCTAGGACTGAACGTAGCATGTATTGAGTCTAGAAATACATGCCACTTTATAACCTGTGATAGTGTGGTGACTCTGATGGTCACTAAACTAAGTATAAATACGACTAAGGCAAGCGCACCTATCGAATAATAGTATAGTTATGGTAAGTAGGGAATATTGTATCCACGAAGACTAAAAGTACTACTAATTACCAATTTTCTATTATTTGGCCGTCAAATTAGAGTGATTATCTTTATCTAAAATTACTAAACTAATTTAACTAAGAACGCAACAGAGAGTAAAATAGGAAAATAATCAAAGATACCAATGGGATAGACAATACCCAGGAAAGAATCCACCTAAACTTCACTTATTATTATGAATCTGAATTTAAATGATTTATTCACTTGTGTCTTGATCCGTATAAATCCCTAAATTATGTTAATATCTCTTTCAAGAGTAAGAACAACTGACTCTAGGTTGATTAATTAAAATATCTTTCTAATTAAAACTCCTATTGTCGCATTAACTCGATCTATGGATTCTCTTATTAGATTTGACTCTAATCCGGTAGATTTATGTCGTCCTATTTCTAGGATTGCATGCAACTCCACTCAATTATGCTAGATCTACTCTTAAACAGGGACTTTTGCTCCACTGAAATAAGCACATTAAACATGAATTAATATCCTGAAAATATTAAAACACGAAATAAGCATACATAATTGAGAACAAGAATCAAGTATTTGTCATTTAAATAAAAAATCAAATAATAAGATTCATCATAGGTTTCATCTTCCCTGGGTATCTAGAGAATTTAGTTCTGAATAGAAACATCTCAAAGTTAAGATAACAACAAGACATAAAGAAACTGAATAAAACTTCTAAAGAAATTAAATGGAGATCTTTAATCTTGAAAGAGATCCGCTTCGAGTTGATTCTGATGGCATTCTTCGAGTCTGTTCTTCAATCTTCTCTGTGTGTTCCCCTAGACCTTCTTCTAATTGATATTTATAGACTTTATAATGCTCAGAAAGCCTAAAAATTGGGTTTTTCGCGTGCTTGGGAAACAAGGTGTGATATCGACACGGACTGGGCGTGTCGCCAGCCCGTATGGATCCTGAAAACAGCTCTATTCGTCCAATTTTGGATAATTTTTTGCTCCTTTCACTCCCGAGTTCTCTCCTAAGTATAGAAACATGAAATTAAAGGATTAGGAGCATCAAATTCACTAATTTACATAATTAATCATCCAAAAATGCATTAAGAATGTGATTAAAATATGTTACTTTTATGGCTTATCAGACTCCTAATCAGTTTGACCTGTTTCCTTATAGGTCAAAGATGTTAAATGAATCCAATTGAAAAAATTTCGATGAAGCACGGAGTAATATTCCAGCCACCGATCAAGGGGATACTTATGATGTGCCCGAGTTTCAAGGGCCTAGAAAGGAGGCTCACAGTACCTTTTTCAGTATGATAATGATATGTTTAATGTGTATATGAGAGATAATTCCACGGCTCAACAACCTTTACCCCTCATCCTTAAAGCCCTATAAAACTGAATACTCATAGAATTTCTATTGATAAAATCTGAAAGTGTGGAGTTGAAGAGTTATGCAGTAAGGTGGGTGACGATACGACCATAGTTGAATATTGGTTAGAGCATACACAGAATTCTGGATGAAATGTTGTGTCCTTCAAAAGATTGTCTGAGATGTGCTGTGTCATTATTAAAAGAGGAAGCTTTTTTCTGGTGGTCAACTTTTATTGCTATTGTACCTAAAGAACGGGTTAACTAGGAATTCGTCAAAACTGAGTTTCAAAAGAAATACGTCAGGAGACGATATCTTGATAAGAAGAAAAAGGAATTCCTCAAGTTGAATCAGGGAAATAGATCATTTGTGGAGTACGAATGTGAGGTTGTTCAGCTTAGTAAATATGCCTGTGAAATCATATCTACTGAGGAAGAAATGTGCATCCATTTTGAAGATGGCTTAAACAACGAGATCAAGCTGTTGGTTGGTGCGATGAAAATTAGAGAGTTTGTAGTTGTTTCTGACCGAGCTTAGAAAATAGAGGAAGTTTACAAACATAAGAAACAGAATGAAAAGAAAGCTCGTGACTATAATAAACGTAACTCGACTAGAACAATTTCTACTCTTCTATAGAAGAAGATGAAAGAATCGAATAGTTACTTTCCAATGCCATCAAGGTGTTTGGGTAGAAATCGATCAAAACAGAACAATATGAGATCACCGATACCTTTAGTAGCCAGCACAGGTAGCATCCGAAATATAA
This sequence comes from Gossypium raimondii, assembly GCF_025698545.1. Lineage (NCBI taxonomy): Eukaryota > Viridiplantae > Streptophyta > Magnoliopsida > Malvales > Malvaceae > Gossypium > Gossypium raimondii. The sequence continues at coordinate 37,659,840 of NC_068568.1, read as the reverse complement.
ATAAACCTGGATGCATCCATTTTGGTCAGAATCACTTTGGTGAGTGTAGGATGAAAGACAGATCCTACTTTTTTTGTGGATCTCCTGATCATTTCAAGAAAGATTGCTCAAATCAAACTAAGTTAAATAGAGATAAAAAATCACAACTTGTTATTACTTCTACTAGAGGCAGACAACTAGGAAATAGTGGCATCGTTGGAGTCAGTAGAAACAGAACAAAAGATACAACAGTTAGATCTGAAGCTCGAGCTCCTACTAGATCTTACACAATACATGCGAGTGGGGAGGCCTCAGCCCCTGATGTTATTGTTGGTATCTTTTCTATCTTTGATGTTACAGTATATGCATTAATTGACTCTGGTCGACACATTTTGTAACAACCCTAGCCCGTATCTGTTGCTGGATTAGGACTACAAAGCATTACCGAAGCATAAAGTCATACATCAAATAATTTAATTCATTGTTAAATTACAAGATAAAACATAACAACATCAATCAAAAACATAGATACGGTCCTTTATTCGATCCCTTCAGGACCAAAACAGACATTGGAAACTATTCGAGACTAAATCAAAAACATATGAAATTTTTCGGAAAAAGTTAAAATTTTCAAACTGTAGGGGTCACACGGCTGTGTGGCCAGGCCGTGTGACTCACAAGGCCAAGAGACATGCCCTTGTCTTAGGCTGTGTGGGCATTCGAAATAGGGACACACGACTGTGTCTCAACTCATGTCCGCACCCGTGTAACTCTCTAACTTGGGCCACACGGCCAAGCCACAAGCTCGTGAGCTACGCCGTGTACCCTTCAAAATAACTCCACACACCCGTGTGTCAGGTCGTGTGCTAGAACATGTAATAGTCTGACTTCCAATCCTTTGAAAGCTACAGGAGACACATGCCCATGTCTCTACCCATGTGGACGAAAAATAGGCCATTTCCAAGCCATTTTTCTCACCTAAACTCACAACTTATGCATAAGCCAATCGCACTTAAAATCAAGCATTCAAAACTCACTTTTCATATGCATATCCAAACTTAATTAACCTAGGATCTAACCATTCAACCAATATGCCAAAATGACACCTCAATTTCAACAATCAAACTTACTTATCGCTTAACCATTTCATTCACTAAAATCACCAATTGAACAATTTGCTAGCCACATTTAATCATATGTTCCTGTACCAAAAATGCATACACACCCAATACCAATTAACCATTTTCACAACTAAAATGTACCATACCAATTTGACTAAAAGATTAGCGCTTCCAAATGATCAAAACTAAACATTTTCAACATTATGCCACATTCATTCCACACCAACCATTAATTTCTACTATATCATTTCCATTAACATTTCCTAGCCATCAGCTTAACCAACACAACATTAAATTAACAACCATACAAAATACCATAAAATCTTAATATCATACAAACTAATTCATCAACTAAAATAACATATATACAAGCCACACATAATGGCTAAATTCATTAAGCAAAACACCTATATATGCTAGTATAACCATGACTCAAAATCTTCAAAATATACCGTTATAACCGATGGATAGTGTAATGAATCTCCGACAAGCTTTCAAACCGCACGAACCTCCGATTAACTAGAATCATAAGAGGAAATCACACAAGTAAGCATAAAATGCTTAGTAAGTTCGTAAATCATTAACATTACGTACCATTTCATTATAAAGGTTTAAAAATACCTAGTGAACATATCTAACATTGCTTGGCATAAGCCTAAGCACCAATAAAAATTCTCAAGTATAATTAGCATATCAATCAACCAAACTCATTATACAACAAAGAGCTTCATTAAGCTTTCTATGTAAACATTCATTCTATTATAAACATACTAAAAATCTTTAATCAATATCTTATCTTACCTTTCCCATTCTTTCATGACATTATAAGTAGATGCATATACTGATCCTTCACTTCTTGTATACCCGTTGAACCACTAGAATAATATTAGATACGCAAGAATCTCACACATTAAATGCCCACATGTGGTCGAACCACTACTAACTCATATCTCATATCAATGCTCTCTCTAGAGCCATAAATGGGTCTACTCACACAAGCTGTCAGTTAAGAGGTAGCTACACGGTGCTGCTCACACAAGCTGACAAGTAACCGCAACACATGCCGGAAACTCAGCCACCGGTAGAACGTGTGAGACCAACACCCAAAACACAATAACCCCTAATGACATGTCATTTATATCCTATATATTCTTAAGGTTCCAACGGGATCCGAAAGTCGTCGAAACTTCGTTGGATAATTCTGTAGAGTCAAAATATTAAGAATATAACATAAAAGCATTTAAATCAAACATAGTTTAATGCTAATTAATTATACAAACTTACCTCAAACACGTACAGAGAAAAACAATCGATTAATCCAATTCTTTTTCTTTTCCCCGATCTGTACGTTGCTTTCCTTGATCTATATAATCAAAATTAACTCATTCAAAATCCATTCTATTCAATTTAATCCAAAAATCATGTTTTGTCAAAATTATACTTTTGCCCCTTAAATTTTGAATTCAATATGATTTAGTCCCTAGTTCATAAAAATACAAATTCATGCAATTTAATACAATCCCACTATAGCCGAATATCACTAATTTCCTTAGCAATCCCTAAATTTCTTCTATTTTTCAATTTAACCCCTAATTGAAAAATTCATCAAAATTTCCTTTAGTAAAGTTGTTCAACTATCATCAAGCATTCATTTTCATCCATCAAACATAAAAAACAACTAATATATGTTCATCGTAACACCCTATACTCTTAAAAATTTTGGAAATTAGTCCCCGGGCTAGGTAGATTAAGCTACAACTCCAAAAACATAGAAATCATTAAAAACGGGATGAAAAATACTCACATGCATGGGAACTAAGGATGACCAAATCCTTGGATGGTCTTTAATGGCTTCCCAGGCTAATTTTTGGTTGAAAAAATGAAGGAGAAAGATGATGTCTTTCTTTTTTTCTTAATTTAATTTTAGTTTATTTCACTAATTACAAGAATAACCTAACTTATAATCCTTTATAATGCTTAATTAATGTCCATCTTTGTCCACTAAAAGTAATTATGGTCTAATTACCATTTAAGGCCATTCATATTTTAATTTCATAACAAATTGACACCTTTTTCTGATAGAACCTAAGTTTTGCACCTTTGCGATTTAGTCCTTTTTATCAAATTAAGCATACAAACGATAAAGTTTCTTCACAAAATTTTTAGATGATGCTACTATCATGTTGCAGACCATAAAATAATAATAAAATGAATTTTAAGACATCGAATTTGTGGTCCCAAAACCACTGTTCCGATTTCATTGAAAACGAGTTGTTACACATTTATATATATCCACTACGTTAGTAACAGAAAAAAGGTTACTGATCGAGTTGATTGATTATGTTATCAAAGTAATGGATCTTTAAGTCAAAGTGTCATAGTTGAGTTAGTTTGCAAATAGTGTCCACTGAGAATTTAGGGTTACGACTTTCCTGTTGAATTGATGTTACTGTTATATACTAAAAGCTAAAGATTCTAACAAATATATACATAAAGGATGTGGAATAGAGAGGAGGAGAAAATATATGAATATATATATATATATATATATATATATAGTAGATGAATTTGAAATGTTTCAAATAGTTGTAGGTGATGGAATGATTAATACATATGAGTATGTTTTAAATGAATTGATAAAATAATAAGTAAATAATTGTTAATTGATGTGATATTGAATTCTTTTTAAATTTTTATGAAGAATTAAATTTATTGGCACAATTTGGAAATAAATATTAAATATACATAAAGTGGGTAAACTAATTTTGCAAGTGCAAGTCCTCCAATGGTCTTATTTGTAAAACATTAATATTTGTGTTAATTTTATAAACTTTGTTATCTTTGATTGAATATCATTTTTATGAGAACTTAAGATTAGAAATAGATTTATGTGGATGATATGTAAAATGAAGTGGCTGTTATGACATCTGAATACGGTTCAGGTAATGATATAAAATAAATAAATAAAAATAAAGCGTGGAACTAGTAGGAAAATGGAGATGATGTCACGATGACAAGTTTGCCATGTCACGACGTGGAAACCCCAATGTCGCGACGATAGTTCTATCGTAATTGTGGATGTTTTAATGAACTCCTTTGATCAATTGTAGATGTTTTAATGAACTCCTTTAACTCATAATTAGTTCTATCGTAAGTTCAATTATTACTAAAATTAGTTAATGATCTACATTAATTAAAAAATTTGATAAATTGATCTAAAATTTTCAGTAGTTGCTTTGAAAACGAATGTGACATCCTGATACCTTGACTCGGCGATCGGGTCAGGTATGGGGTTTTACAGATTCAACCTCAATCCAGGAAGGAATTCGTTGTTTACAATAATGTTTCACTCAGTTGACCCTGAATTATGTTGGTTCAATTATCACAAAGTCAAGAGTTAAACCTCTAATTCCTCATAGAATTTGTGAGTTGTAAAAGAAAGGTTCAAATTTGTTAGTTAAACGGGAATAGATTTAAAATGATCAGACCACTAATTTCAGTATTGATTGTGATAATAGTCTTTATTTTTTAAATCGAATATGTGTGCTAAAAAATTCTAAGATTATACGAGACATCTTAAACGAGGTTCATAGCAGCGTCTATTTGATTTAAACCATGTGGTAACAAAATAAGTAATGATTTGAGACAGAGCTATTGGTGGTCAAGAATAAAATGTGAAATTTCAGAGTTTGTACCGAGATGTATGGTATGGTAACAGGTTAAAGTTGATTATCAAGTTCTATCTAGGGTATTACGGCTTGTTTTGATTTTCGATTGGATATAAAAATGAATTACGACAGATTTTGTATCTAGACTACCTTTAACGCTAAGAAAGAAAGACTCGATCTGGGTTATTATTGTTAGATTAATGAAATCAGCTCACTTTATTTCGGCCAAAACAAATTACTCACTTGAAAGGCTAGTAGAGTTGTATGTATCTAAGATTCACCTCTAGATTTCTGAAGTAAATTTCACGAAGTTATGGCGCAAACAGACGGATAGTTGGAACGGGTAATTCAGATTCTAGAGAACATATTACGAGTTCAATTGCGCGAGAACAAGCTAGTTGGGACAAATTTGGCTTAGAAAACTGAAGAGTCTATGAAAATACAATAACCGAAACTATTATTAGGTGAGAAATTTCGAGGATGAAATTTTCTAAGAGGGGAGAGTTGTAACAACCCGTTTTTCAGTGGCGTCAAAAATAGTGGTTTCGGGACGACAAATTCAACTAGTGAGTCTATAAATATTATTAATTAATATTTACGAGCCAAATATAGTATTATATTGAATTCTGATTTGATAGTTTTTGCCAATTGAACGAATATTTAAGTACAAGTGGTTTGTCCTTTAAGTTAAGTGATTTTGGAAAATGAGGTATCGAGACCTCCTTCTAGTAAACCGAACTCGTAAATATTTGTTACTATATTGTTGTATTGAATTTTGGTTCGAAAATTTTAATGTTTAACTAGTTAATTAAGGAAAAAAAGACTAAATCGTAAAAGTCAAATTTTAATTACTATTGAATTTTATTAGTTAAATGACTCAATTAATAAATGTGTAATGTTTTATGATATAATTTGATCATAATTTATTATAGTGGAAGTTTAATTGTTAATTAAGTGAATTTTATAATTAAATTGTTATTATTTTAATTGTTTAAGTAATTATAATAATAAAACAAAAACAAACAAAAAAATTATCTTCTTCTTTTCATCATTTTCATGACTGAAACCATGGAAGGAAAAGTTTGAAGCATTCGGTTCATTTTTTTCCTTGCATGTAAGTATTTTATTAGTCGATTTTTCGTAAATTTTATTTTTTTGAGATCGTTGTAACTTACTCTATCTATCCCAGGGACTAATTTGTGAAACTTTCAAATGTTGTGAATCTTGCCATTGATGAATTAGTGATATTTTGAAGTTTGATTATAGATTTATAAGCTTGATAGGTAAATGAGACTATTTGGTAAAGTGATTATGGTTAATTTTAAAGTTTAAGGACTAAATTGCTAAAATAGTAAAGTTACATGAAATATTTGTAAAAAAGTGATTAATATGGGCTGTAAGGCAATTATTGAAAATTTGGTTGGCCTTGTTTGAGTTAAATTGTAATTGAATTGAAAGTTTCGGGTTCAAGGACTAAATTGAATAAAAGGTCAAAGTTTAGGATAAAAGTGTTAAATGATGATTAATGATCAAATATGTGAACTTAAATGTTTTATAATATTTGAATTGGTTAATTGAATAAAAATTGTTATATTTAGATCAAGAAACGAATTAGTCGGTTGATAATCGCGGGAAAAGAAAAGTCATCGAGTAGTCATCGTCGAGTGTTGATAACTATCGTACCTTGGTAAGTTCATATTAGATTTTGTTATGTCTATTGATATTTTGACTTAAAGTTGTATATATGTGAATCAGTATATAAATATGCGTATGTATATTTGATTTACACGACTAAGATAAGTTTTAAAAATGGAAACAAAGAACTGATTTGTAAAATATGGAAAAGGTATATGTATGAATTGAATTGTAAAAATTATATGGAATGCAAATGTTCATTTGGATATTGTATAGTATTATGGAAATGTAAATGATTGTGTTATTTATTGAATAGTTATGAAATGGAATAGTAATGGATCAAAATGTAAAGTTTGAGCATGTGATGATCTTAGAAAGACAGGATAAGCCCGTGTGAACTTAGTAAATACCTAGGAGACAAATAACATGTAATTAGAGCATATCAAGCACTAGATTTCGGTGATTACAGTATCAGAAACTCTGTACCGGTGTTATATTTATCAGGTGCTTTGTACTGGTATTATATTTATCAGGTACTTTGTACCGGTGTTATAGTATCAGACATTCTATATCGGTGTTATATTTATCAGGTGCTATGTACCGGTGATGGATACCATACTGATGGCTTGAGATCCTACATGTGTTGCGGGTTCTCTGAATCTTGTGTGAGTAGTATCGTGTATCGGTTAATGTCTTATTGTCAGCTTGTGTGAGCATTACCCTTCCGCATATCCAAAGTCAATTTACTATTGTTCTCTGGGCAAAACAATTAACTAATGAAATGGAAATGATATGATATGATATGATATGATATGATATGATATGATATGATATGATATGATGAATTATAAGTGGTTGATTATATCTTGGCATGTGATTCTTAACATGTTATGTATTAATGATATGAACTATTCAAGTTTAACCATTTTGTATAGTTGAAATGACGAAACAAGAAAAATGATTGCTAATTCTATGTTACTATGATTTGTAAATTAAATTATTAGGTATGTGCTGTTTTGTTTTACAAACTTACTAAGTTTTACGTAAACTTACTCTATTTGGTTTTTATTCTTTGTAGATCATCCGATATGTGCTGTCGATTGGTTTGTTTTTGGAGATCACACTATTCGTCAACTCTTTCAGGAGCTATACATTTATTTCTGCCGGTTATAAGTGGCATGTAAATATGGTTTTGGTATATGCATGTTGGTGATCATTTGGTCATGTTTTGTACCATTTGAATTATGAAATTTGTGTATTGATTTGATTGGTTTGGTATTTGATGGCATAGGTGTGCTTAAAACTTAATGCATTGTTGGTTTGTTGAATCGGTACATACATAATAGGTTAATTGGTGAAATTCAATTGGTGATAAATTGACATTAGAAGGCTCGGTATAAATGGTTGATTATAGCATATGTTAGTTGGAAATTATTGGATGATTGAATAAGGTTAAAATGTTGATTATGTCTTGTTTTAGATGGTTGATGTTTATGTTGAAATGTGGTGCCAATGAGGGCATATTGGTTAGGCACATAGGTTGAATGTGAATTGGCATGTTTTGGTACACTTTGAATAGGTTAATGTAATGGTAAATGTATGCCTTGATGTCTAAGAAATTATATGTGAATTGACTTGTTTTTGAAGGTATTTTATGCATACAAGGTCTGTGACACGGTTTTCCATACGGCCATGTGTCCCACACGATTGCATGACACGACCATGTAGCCTCTTAGATTTTTGGTTCAGGGTTGTCCACACGGTCACAGAGAGTTACACGGCCTAGCGACACGACCTTGTGACCCGAAATTACACGGGCACAGAGAGTTACACAGTTTGGCCACACGACCATGTTCTTGAGCCACACGGGATGAGCTCTGTCACATGACCGAGTGACCCCTATTTTCACTATTTACTTGAATTTTTGTAAAAGTTTCAGTTTAGTCCTGAATTGTTCCCGATTTGTTTTAAAGGCTTCATATGCTCGATTTAGGCTCAGGTATGATTGAATAACATGGAACTGAATGATTTAGTTATTTTTGACTGAATAGTGAATAATGTTAAAGTTTTACAGGTGTAAAAGCTTATAGCTCGAGTCAGATGACCGGACCTGGTATAGGGTGTTACAATTTTCAAGTGCAAGCACTTGCTCATTGAGCCATATACATTTCATATCAGATGTGTGCACAAAACCAACTAATCATAAGGCATATTCAGACATGTACTCATCACATATAATCACATAACACTTAAGCATATCACATCACAAATAGGATTTATTTGCAAAGTATCAAATCTCAAGTAAGAAAACATACTCTTGGGGCATAGGCTAGGTGATTAGGTCACCTATGCCCCCCTTTAACTCACTGATTTGTGCATTAATTATAGCACACTAAATCGCTCACCTTTGCAACCTTGACTTTAATGACAAAGCTCAAGTAAGCTTTTGTTTTCCTTTGTCTTTGCTTGTAGACGCTCCTACTTGATTTGACACTTTGCATACACATAAAACATAATTCAAATACATTACAAACAACAACAAATACAACTAAATCACTCTAGAATCATAGATCTAAGCTTCTCATTCACAATACCAGAAAACTAACTAGTTTTGCCGAAATAGATGTTTCAACACTTAAACCTCATTTTTAATGCTCAACTTAGTTTCTAAACATCCTAAATATCATTGAATTATATATCTAAACCATCAATTTCACCTAATTACTCGGATTTAACTTTTACGAAAAATAAAGCTTATATGAACATTTGAAAACGGAAAACGTTCAATTTGTTTAAATTCTTTAAGGATTTGTTAAATCAAGATCAAATAACTTTTAATTAGATAAAATGAGTTAGAAATAACTTTAAAACAATATCTTAGCTTAGAATTATGATATCTACCATTTTCAAGCTAAAAATCGGTTTAAAATCCATTAATCTATTGAAATCTTGATTAAATCAATCAAAACTTGAATTAAAATAACAACAAACTTAGTTTAATCGTAAAAAGATAGAGTGTTACGTCAATTTGAAGAAAATGACGAGTTGTGAGTCAAGTTCAAGCTAGAACGTGTGAAGAACTATAGAGAAATTGAGGAAGAAAACTTGAATATTCTTCGAAATTGAAAAAGGAATTTGTATTTAGAAAGCTTGAAAAAAAAGGATGAATCAATTTTGGGAGAAAAGCCTTGATTTGGAGTTTGAGAAAATTTTGAATGAGATGTGAAAATGAGAGGGAAGGAATGGTAAGGGTTGTTAAATAGACAACCAATTTTTAAAAAAATGGGTCGTTGCCCTTTTAACCACCTCATGTTTCTTCTCTTTCTCAAATAGGTCCTTATTTTCAATTAAATATTATTTTTTAAATTATTTTCAAATCCGACCTCGTTTTAAAAATAAGGTTTAACTAAATTATTTCCTGGACACCTAATTTTAATTTCCTAACCTTAATTTTTAATTCTAATTATTTTAATATTTTATTTTATGTATTCCTATTTATTTTAATTATTTAGCCTAATTTAGGTTTTTGATTCACTAACCCTCAGTTTAGCAACCCGATTTTTGGGCTGTGACAGATAAAGTGTGATTCAGATTGTTTGTAAGGAGTCGAAAATTTGGTTACTCTATTAGTTGTTCGAACAAAGTCGGATATAGTTTGCATGCCATAGGGTTAGATTATTGATTGAAAACCATCGATGTCGGGCAATTCGGGGTGATAGATTATTCTTATAGAGTTAACATTTGTCAGCCAATCTGAGGTGACAGATTTTACAGTTGAGAAAATCATCGTTGTCAAGCAATCCAAGGTGGTAGTATATATTTGTATAGCGTCATCGTTGTCGGCTAACTCGGGGTTAAGGATTCGTGTATCCTTTTTGAGTCTGTGTTGGTTAATAGGGTTATTAACAAATAAAAATGCTTAAATGATATGTGAATTGGTTTATAAATTGAAATGCATTATACAAAATGAATTGAAAACGAATGCGAATAAGAGGGCCAACAGGCTTGAAAATAGCCAAAAGTCATGTATGATTTTGAATATGCACATGCAATGTTGTTGTTATGCTAACAATTGGTAAGTTGTTAAAGAAGGAAATGAAATGGTACCCTTATTGTTGAATAGTGCAAATAGTATTAATTTGGTACTTACTTGATAATTGTAGCATGTAATGAACTTAATCAAGCTAAGTAGTAATGGTACCTATGACATTAGTAGATGTAGGTTTAGTATAAGCATGATTCTATGAAATTGAAAGAGTTTGACATTAAATGGTATGATATTGAGTTAGAAATTAAAAATGTTCATTTTGCATAAGTTTGTTCTATTGTCTTGAATCATAGATTTACTATTGAGCGTATTTGCTCAGCGTACGGTTTGTTTTTCTCTGTGCGTAGGTAAAGTAGATCTTAGTAGTTTGAGTAGTTGATCCAGCATCCAACAATCAATCCCTGACTCAATGGAGTTTGTATATCTCTGTTTTGTTAATAGTGTGGCATGTACCTAGTTGAGTCTCTTTTGGTAGTATACTATACCTATGTGAAATTTTGAGTAAGAGTTTATATATATAATTGGTCACTTGAACGCATATGTGAATGAATTAATCAAATAGTTTAAAATGTATTAAATGTTGCAAATGTAGATGGTTTTGGTGAATTTGGTATGGTTGTAATGGGCTTAGGTGAAGTGTAATCGATAACCTAACTTGTAAGTGTTATTGCTTTAGTATATTGTTAAATAAGGTAATGTAATTCATGATTTTTGTTAAATAAGGTAATGTAATTCATGATTTGTGTGTTGAAGTTTGCATAGGTTAGATAGACATTAAGATGAATGCGTACAATTTTTGGATGGAAAGAAATTGCAGGTCAAGGTTCTTTAGAAATTGTAGAAATAGTATGTGACATCGTGACGCCAAATGAGTGTTGTCGCGACGAGATTAGGGCTCCAGGCCACAGTGTGGCGTCAATCTTGGTCACTATGATGAGGCTAAAATAGTATGTCACGTCACTATGAGGAACTCCCTTCGTCATGACATCAAGTTGAAGTTTTGTCAGCATTACAATTTAGTCTTAATTTGACATTGGATTAACATTAAAGCTTTCTTTAGCTTGTATAAGACTAGGGGATGATTATATGTCATATAATGTGCTTATATTATTTTTATTTTTATGTTAATTGGTATTAATTGAATATAATTTGACTATAGCTGCTCTGACAACGAGTGTGGAACCTCATATCTCGGATCCCATGATCGGGTCGGGTATAGGGTGTTAAACAACCTCAAATGTTTCGAGTAGAAGATTAAAGAGTTCTTAACAATTAAGTCAACAAGGATGTTGACAAGTTGAGTGAGGGAGTGTGTACCTTGTAGTGTTATGATAGTATAGGTTGTGAAGGGGCAACCAATGTATAGGGCCATGGCAAAGGGTAGAGGAATTTTGGGAGGGTAGTCCTTTTGTATTTAGAATAGTGTCCTCATTTCAAACATCTTTATGTTTCCTTGTAGCATTTCAATAAAAATGTTTTAACTTCTTTATAGAAGGTGGACAATCGACAGTTATTGGGCTAAGCCACTGATTAAGGTATGTGCTAGGTCACCATCGAGGGCTGCCCCTATGACCCATCGATGGTTTGGATAGGAGAGTCCTTTTGCAATGTGTCGAAACCATTTTTTATTTTGAAAAATAAGGTCGACTTGGATTTTGAAAAAAATGAAAATGTGAGTCGCCATCGGTCCTTTTTATTTAGGTGTGATCGGGTCACCTCAAAAAGTGGTTATTTTTAATAAGCGATTTGACTTTATTAAAACAACGATTTTAGTCCACGAAATTCAGAAAAATGGGTTCGGGAGTCGGTAACATACGAGGAAGGATTAGCACCCTCATAACGCCCAAAAATTGGTACCTAGTTAATTAATTAATGTCTTAATGTCGAAAATTGAAAACTTTGAAGAGATTTAAAATACGATCTTTTGTTTTTTTAAAAAAAAACTTATATAAAACAAGTTACTCGATAAGACCCTCTCATTTTGAAAAGAGAAAATGTCACACCCAATGAGTTAGGGCATGATATTTCACTTACTCAAAAACGAGCTTGTCCAAAAAAACTCGTGCAATAAAATTTAAAAGGATATTCAATTCTTTAAGTCAAATGAAGAAATCGCAACCTAATACGTTAGGGCGCAATTTCTCAAAATTCTAAACATTGAATATTACCTTTATTATATTTAGAAAAAAAATCCTCATCTCGAGAAAACAACATGTCATATCCAATGCGTTAGGACACAACATATTGAATTCTCGATAATGAGCTTTTTATTTATGTTTTGATTAAAGAGCATTCTCGATTATTCAGATTCAACGAAAGAGTTGGAACCCAATACGTTAGGGCTCAATCCTCTCGAAGATTCCAAATACCAAGTATTGCCTTTATTTTTCAAATTTTTCTCTTTATATGATTTTTCGTAAAAATTATATAATGGAGTAACAATTGTGATAATGTAAATATAAATAGCATGATCAAGAACAACAACATAATAATAATAATAATAATGAAAAGATAAATAAAAAAACAAATCAATCATGTATACACAATATCAAGTAAATAAACAAATAAAACCGAAGCATTTAAAGAATATAATAATGATAATAATGGTCATGTGAATAAATAAATAAATAAACATCAAGTAAAGCAATAATAATAACAAAGAAAATAGATAAAAATTATAAAATATAAAAATATATATATGTGTGTGAATTATAAAAAAAATATAAATATACATATTTTAATATGTAAAAAATATATATAAGTATGTATATAAAATTATGAAACATAGAAAATATATAAAAGTATCAGTGTGTTTGGTTCAGTGTATTAGCTAATCCATTACGCCCCGATTACGCGCCTATTACATTACATTCCTATTCCGGCGTTTGGTTCGCTGTAATAGGTATTACGCGCGTAATACAATCCCGACCTAATCCCCAAATTCCCTGCTTTTCTAATCCCTTCCCAAATCGCGTATTACACATTACGTCCGGCTTCCCTCCCTAACTCTCTGTTTTACCCTCCCTCCCTACCCGACCCTCTCCTCTTCTGTCCTCATAATTTCTCCTCGTCTGCCTTTATCGATTTTCTCTGTCGATCGTTTTTTCCCTTTCATTTGTTGCAGCACGTTTGAAAGCCACTGCTTCATTAGGTTCTCTCGGTCTCGGCGTGAGGTATGGATGAACTTTTCATTTTAGTTTTCTGTCTTTGCCTTGGATTGTGGGTGCTTTGCATGCTGATTTGCTTGTCTTTTCTGAAGCATGATTAGAGAGGGTTATAAATCATCATCTTCATTGCATGAGAAGCATCGGTTGTTTATTTCTGATAGTTGAATCGATTGTTTATTTTAAAAAAAATTTTAATTGAATAATCATGATAAAGTTGGAGATATTATGAGTAGTAATATGTATATATTGGGTGATAATAGGATGTGAGTTATGAAATCTGTTCTATCGAAATAATTTCATTTAAAAGAAAATCCGACACCCCACCCTTAAGAAATTGTACAGTCGGTGCTTCTCTCTCGTTAAATACAATAAAAGCGCATTTCTCCATCCCAGTCTTTTTCCTTCTCAATAAACCCCACTCTAAGGAAAACTTTGGTCTTACCTATCGCCATGCAAGTTGTGTTAAACAAAGAGTAGTAAACAAATTACAAACCCATCGATAAATGAGCATTGATTGTTGTGTATGAATGATCACACAAAATCTTTAATCATGGAGCATAAAAATATGTTCTAATAACATATCTTGGCAAAGGTATTGTCCAATGCAGGACTTTCATTTGATTTTACGATAAAGTCGAGAGTAGATGATGTTCTAATATCGATCTATGATTTGAATGTTGTTTTCATTCTTTCATGCTATTCGAGCAAGTATTGTTCTCAATTTGACTTACTTACTATCTTTAAATGCTTCGATAAAGATCATCAACTGATTAATCAAATTTTGCAAGATAACAAGCGTATTTAGTTTATGATTTTCTTACCTGAAAGCTTCAGTAGACCTTTCTCTCTAGGCTTGGATATTTTTGTTTTGTTTGGGTTAAGGGTGTAAACCATGATGGATGATATGACCTGTATATTTTCCTGTGTTATGGTAGAGATTATGTTTCTCAGACTAATGCCAGATATGCATTTTTGTTAAACTATCTCTTCGGAAAAAAATGATTTGTGTGGTCCAATGCAGATAGAAGGGAATAATGTGAATGCCGATGATGCAATCATGCTCGACAAGGATGGTTATGTATCTGAAACAAATGCCACAAACATTGTAAGACTAGGATTTTCCCCTAATAGCTTAGATCTATATATGAATTGGGGGTTTGGGGAACATTAAGACTAAGTATTGTATCTATATGCATCAATAATCTTCATCTTTGTTCTTGGTTATTTTCCATTGTTTTTACCAAAAATGGAAAACTGCGAAAATACCGTAGTTTGCCATTCATCTCGATAATTGATAACATTGATGGTGTGGAATGTTCAAATGCATTTAGTTGGTTATAGAAGGAAAAACTTTTTTTCTAATGCATATGCTTTGAAAGTTGAAAATCTCTAACTGAAACATTCTTATGTTTTACGTTGCAGTTCTTGGTCAAGAAAGGTTGTGTTTTAACCCCTCATGCTGATTATTGTCTTCCTGGGATTACTCGAGCAACTGTAAGTTTCTTAAACATTCATTTGAGCTGTAATTTATATTTAGGCTCGTAAATATTAGAACTTCCTGGTCTCAAGCAGACAATTTTGTCATGAGAATTTCAACTATTTCATTTGTACTTTTATATTGTATCATTGGCACTGATATGCCTTTCATGCCGTTTGGATTGCAGATTATGGAGCTTGTTGTAAAGGAAAAATTTGAGCTAATGGAATGAAGAATTAGCTTATCTGAGTTCCATGCAGCAGATAAGGTATCCTGTTGTTTTTCTATCGAAAGCATTTATATGGAATACTTCTAAAATTCTAAAGTAACTGCATATAATTGATGAAGTTCCTTTGAACCATATGAAAAGGCCTTATTTGCTTCTATCCTATGTTATATTTTAAAGTTCATTGTCACGAGACAAGTGTTAATTATGGTAGCTAGCCCAGTAACCTGTATATATATATTTTTCTGAGTTAGTAACCTTCATATCAAATAGAAGATGTTCGGGTTGTTTTTATTAATCATATTGTTCATGCTTCTTTCAGTGAGTCCCAATTACTTCTCTTTTAGAGTTTAATTTAATAGCAGGGCAGCAATTTCCACTACTGGTTATATTTTGTTTGGTTCCTGTTGTTGTTGCATTTGTACAAAATATTATCCAGTCCAAGAAAGGGATTTCCCACCTTAACTTCTTAAAATCCAAACATTAAATCTAGAAAGATTTGATATTGAATTGCATAAGCAATTGCTGTTATTGTTCTTGGATTTGTTCATACATTTTTGTCTCACAATTTATGCCAACAAGTCTATTTAACAAGTCCTTCCAAACACATTTTGTAATGGTAGGATCTTGTGCACATCTTGTAATGGTAAACTCTTCATGGACTCAGTCTCACATCGAGAAGCTTTGGGGTATTCCTAAGTGCATTAAGCCAGTTTATCCACCTTGTGATACTTCAGGACTTTAGGTTCTGTTTCTCGTTATTCATCACCAATCATAGTGCATTTTATATTTTTTAGTGCCATTCATCTGTGATTTCTTACCAGTTTACATCTGAAACAGGCACTTCCTTTGGAAAGGTCGGTGGAAACTCCAAAAATCATATCTGTTGCACAATTTCGTCCCGAAAAGGTGCACATACTTACATAGACCTTCAAGCTAAATTTTTAATGGTTCCGGTGTTTCAGTTTTGGAACCTTGATTAGTTCTAGAAACTCTTTACAGTTTGATTTTTTTTAACTCAGGAGCTGCAGGAGTACATGGCTGTGATTTCTTACCAGTTTACAGTTTGCATTAGTGTTGTAGAGTACATGGCTGCAGGAGCCATACCTATAGGTGAGCTAGCATGGCAATCGATATTATAATTTCGATTCGAGCTACTTTTGTTTTCCATTTTAAAATGTTTTTAAAATGATATTCATTTTGCTCGACTCACTCAACTCATAATTCTTTGGCCCAAAATGGACATTGTTTTAGATGAAGATGGACACAAGCAGATTTCTTGCTCAAAATGTAGAAGAATATGCAGATGCGATCCTGAAAATCGTGAAGATGCCCGAGTCGAAAGACTCAAGATAGCTACTGACAGAAGGAGAAGAGCTAGCGATTTTGAGCAAAGATTTTACGATGATCTCAAAGCCGCAATCCGACCAATTATATGCGGTTCTTCCTAGTTATAGGATTGAATTAGAAGATCACAGTGACATAGAAAACAATAGTTATACTTGTTCTTGTTTATTGGGGTTCTTCACCCTTTCGATCCAGTCATTAGAAAAAGCTTAGTTTAGATTTGTCAACAAAATAGATATACTTAATACACTAAACCAAATCCTCATTCTTTATTTTATTTGTTTTAAACTTAGGTTACCTTAATTAAACTAATTTTATATGTAATAATTAAATTATATGTAATAATTATTATTTTAAATTATACAAATTCATAAAATATAATTTATTAGTTATAATTATTTTAAATTTTATTAAATCATATATTTTAATTAAAATATATTTAATATTAATTATTTCAAATTTTCTTTTATAGTATCATATATTATGATTTGAGTAAATTCATATAAGAATATTAATTATTAAGAATTTTATTAAATTATATATTTTAATTATAATATATTTAATAATTATTATTTTAATTTATATTTTACAAGATCATATATTATGATTTGAGTAAATTCATATAAGAATATTAATTATTAAGAATTTTATTAAATTAATTATAATATATTTAATAATAATTATGTTTAAATATGATTAAATTATTTATTATTGATATTAATAATCTTATTAAAATTTAAATAACAATAACAATAATAATTTACCAAAACAAATTTACGCTAATTATTAAGAATTTTATTAAATTATATATTTCAATTAAAATATATTTAATAATAATTATGTTTAAATATGATTAAATTATTTATTATTGATAATAATAATCTTATTAAAATTTAAATAACAATAACAATAATCATTTACCAAAACAAATTTATGCTAAGGGTATTCTAGTCATTTTAGTTTTTTCCATTATGCTATTACACCTCTATTCCATTCAACCAAACACAAGAATACTATTACGCCTCTATTCCATTACATTCAACCAAACAGTTGATTTGCTATTACACCTCTATTCCATTACACCTCTAATCCAATACACCTCTAATCCAATACAGCGAACCAAACGTGGTGTATGTGTATATATATATTTATAAAAATTAAAAAATGTGTAGGTATATGTATATATTATAAAACGTATGTATGTATATATATAACAAAATTTGAAATTTAAAGGCATAAAAAGTAAATAATAATGATACAAGATTAATGATGCCACATAATAGTGTTAATAATATTAAAATAATTAATTTAATAATAAAAAACTAAAATAACAAATAGAGGATTAAATAGCATCAATAATCAAAGACCAATGAATTTAAAATAAAAAAATATAAGGCAAAATAAAATGTGAACAAATTTGAAAATAATGAATTTGAAAATGAATAATAAGGAAAAAGAGATTCGAAATCAACAATATACAAATCAATAAATAAATTATACACAAATCAACAAAATAAGAACAAGCCAAAGAAAATAAGAACGCAAGAGATAGAGAAATTTGAGTGAATACTCTTAATAATTATTATTACTCCCAACTCCAGTCTTTACAATGAAGGGAGAGGCCTCTATTTATAGTTGAGCCTCCTCAAATCCGACGGTACTGATTAATTACATCAACGGCTAAGATTAAAGGATATCTACAAATTAAATCTTTAAGATTACAAAATCATATCTTCTAAGATTGCATATCATATCTAAGATTGCATATCCTTGAAGATTATGTTTCCATATGTGTCAAACTTGTAGATGGACCTTCAACCTTTTCAAGTAATGGGTCATTCCGATCGGGCCAAATGATATAATTTTGGACTGGACTTGGACTCTGTTTTATTATTTTGGATTTATTATTTTTTATGAGCCCGGGCTAAATTGGCCTATTACAGCTGCCCCTCTTTGCTCATTGTCGAGTAACGGGAATGAAGCAAAGATCTTAAAAATGACCAATTTTGCCCAGTCGTGCTGGACCTTAATGCTCTTCTTCTTCAAGTGGCCTAATTTCATCCTACTGCATTTTCATAGGTATAGGAATTGGTGCTTCGATCCACTCCACTGCAACGTCGGGGAGATAGGATTTGTAACTCATAACTTTTCAAGAGAACAAAATTTTCTATTTTTAGTCTGCTTCACTGCAACTTCAGGGAAATAATACTTGATGCGATCTGTTCTACTGCAACCTTAGAGAAATAAGATCTACCATCTTTAGTTTGCCTCACTACAATTTCAGGGGATAAGACTTGCTTTCTTCAATTTTAACGCCAGGGAGACGAGATTCGCTGCATTCAGTTTTAATCTGCTCCGCTACAACACCAGGGAAACCAGATTTGCTACCTTTAGCCTTAATCTGTTCCACTGTAATGCAAAAGAGATAGGATTCACTACCCTACAGCTTTAACCCGCTCCACTTCAGCTATTCCAAGTCTTAACGCTAGGGGGATAAGATTCGCTGCCCTATGCTTTATTCTGCTCCGCTACAACGCTAGGGAAACAAGATTCGCTACCTTTAGCTTTAATCTGTTCCACTACACCGCCAGGGAAGTAAGATTCACCGTTGTGGCTTCAATCTATTTAACTGCAATGTTGGGAAACAAGATTCACCGTCGTAGCTTCAATCTGTTCCACTGCACCGCCAGGGAAGTAAGATTCACCGTTGTGGCTTCAATCTATTTAACTGCAATGTTGGAGAAACAAGATTTGCCGTCGTAGCTTCAATCTGTTCCACTACACCACCAGGGAAGTAAGATTCACCGTTGTGGCTTCAATCTATTCCACTGTAATGCCAAAGAGATAGGACTCGCTGCCCACAGCTTTAATCCGCTCCACTGCAACTTCAGGGAGATAGGATTACTGGCTTAAATTTGCTTCCCTACTACCTTGGAAAGATAAGATTCGCCGTCATCGATCTGCTCCACTACTGCTTAGGGAGATAAGATCTATAATTTTCAACCTACTCCACTGCTGCTCAGGGAGATAGGATTTACAATCTTCAACCTATTCCACTGCTGACCAGGGAGATAAGATTCACCTATTCCACTGCTGACCAGGAAGATAGGACTTACAATCTTCAACCTATTCCACTGCTGACCAGGGAGATAGGATTCACTTATTCCACTGCTGGCCAGGGAGATAGGACTTACAATCTTCAACCTATTCCACTACTTTCCAAGGAGACAAGACTACTATCTTCGATCTGCTTCGTCGTCAATACAGGAAGGTAAGATCTTTTATTTTCAACCTACTCCGCTGCAACCCAGGGAGGCAAAGCTTTGTGATTTCACCGATCTGTTCTTCGAGGAACATGACCTGTATAATGAACCTAATTATTCCTAATATTAGGATGGCATGATCAAAATGCATCAAATGCTCCTGACTAGACATGTATGAATAGTATTTGCATAAATGTAGAATGTTATTTTTTTGTGAGAATGATCCTTCTTTATCACTTAGGTTATCATTACTCAAAGTTTATTAAGGCTTTATCATTGACGTGGTACAACGCCTTCCTGCTCAACTGGCGTTTTCAAAGAAACACTTAGTCAGATTGCCTCCACTGTAAACCTCAAAGTTCAATCCACTGGGAAGCAAAATTTGTACCATTGTTCTCCCATTGTAACCCAAGGGTAGAAATATATGGATTTTCCTCAATCCTCTCCTATCAAAATTCAAGGATACATGATCTAAATCTCTTTGGTCCCTTACATCATTCCCAGGGTATCGTACCAAAGGCTCATGCACAAATGAAGGCTTTCTTCTCCGAGGAAACCTCTTCCTATTGTCTGGTGATCATTGCTTGCTTGTTTATTTAAGCTTTGTAATCAACATGACATCTTGTCATTTTGTTCAATCAATGTTTTTGACAACAAAATTCAAAGAGAAAGTCCTACTTTGGACTCTTCCGTTTCAGATTTCCAACCTTTAAACATGGTGCATTCTAAACAATAGTCATGTTTCAGGTTCCTGTATTATTTAGAAACTTCTAGAGTAATATGCAAAAATTCCCTTGTGAAAGTTTTATTAGTCCATTAATCATTATTCCAATGCAACATGCTTGCAAAAAAATCATAATAATGGATAAGAATAAAGTTAGTTCTGAGCATAGCTCGAAAGGAATAAATTATCAAAAATAGTAAAGAAGGACAAAAAAGAAATTGATTGGGAATGTGTATCTTGGAAAAGAATAAAGTATTCCAAGAACAACAAATTCAATATAAATAGTATGAAAATTGGGTGCCCCAGATATCGCAGCTTGAGCTTCTCTGTATAAACTTTCTGAAGACCATTCTGAGTTTGACATGTGTTTAGGAGATCTACAGTGCTTTGTCAATGCCCCAAGATGTCGTCTACCCTTTCTTGTTGATTCAAGTATAGCAAGATATCATACGTCCCAATCTGATCAAAATTTGAATTGCTCTGATCACCTCATGCCCTATTCTGATCAATATTTGAGCCGCCCTTTTCGGGTTTTCAACTCAAATCCCCTTTGGGTCTCAAGGCGCCCTTTGCGGGTTTTCACCTTGGCCTCTCCATTTTCTTTCTTCTTTTTTTTATTACTATTTTTTTAGACTCAAAGCACCTTTTGTGGGTTTTCAGCTGTTTTTTTTCTTTTTTTTTTGAGTGAATTTTGAACTCATAGGATTAGGCAAGTCCTTGTTATCCCTTTTGATCAGAACTAATGTTTTTCTCGATAAAGTCTCCCATATAAGATCATCCACTTTTATCTTGTATGCGAAAAATCTTTTTTGGTACCAGATTTTTTTCATAGAGCCTTTTAGGGTGAAATTTAACTATGACATAAACTTTGGATCTTCCTCTTCAATTAGGATAAAACCCAACAAAATTGCGGAGCAATTGACTTCAATAGGCAAAGCTATGACAAATCAAAGAGAAATGCACTCTCTGCATTCTTTGACCCGAATGGCCATACTTTATAGCAAAATGTTCCCCATAAGATGATGAATGTGGTCCTTCCATATCTTCAGGGTGCATCTTTATCTGATTGTATCCAGAGAAGCCGTCCGTGAAGGAAAATAGTGAGTGGCCTTCCATGTTATCCACTAAAGTGTGAAAAGTAATGAGTTTTGGAACTGGCTTTGTTCAAATCCTTGTAATCCATATACATTCATATTTTCCCATCTTTTTTTCAAGGACTAGTACAATGTTGGCTACCCAAACCCAACATCAAATTACTTTTTAACTTTTTCTTTTACCCTTAGCACGATATCGGGCGGGCCTCATTCTCTTGAGCTTCTGCTAAACTGGCTTACAATCTTCTTTTCAGGAAGACAGTGCAGCACAAGGTCAGTGCTTCACCTGAGCATATCCTGGTATGACCATATGAAGACATCTTTGAATTCTTGGAGTAACTCAATGAGGTCTCATTTCGTCTTTGCGGTCATGTCAATTCTAATCTTCACCAAGCTCACAATTTCTAATGATTCCTTGTGAAGTAGGATCCGTCTATCCTCTTGTTCTACCATCATCAACAAGTCTGGAGATAAGTTACAATTTATATCATCTTCAAAGTCATGAGATCCCTCTAAATACATGTCTTGCTCAAAAGGAGGTTCTGAGTTTGTAGCAGCGTCACTTATGTCATTGATATCTGGGTACCCATAGGAAGTACCAAAGAATATACAAAAGAATGTATGAATTTATGAATAATTATTTGTACAATATGATTATGAATGAAAGAATGATATGGAAGAAAATCCAAAAAAATGAAAGAATATTGGCTCAAAAATGAATGCAAAGATGTATTTCATTAGAATAATGACGTTCAGACATAAGCCTATTTCACAAAGGAATTTCTATTATTTTTAGGCTAAAAACAACAAAAATGTTCTGAACATTACTCAAAATAAGCTCTAAAAACTACAGGGATTTCTTCCGCAGTCCAGTTATTTAGAACACTCCCAAGTTTATAAGGGCGAATATCTAACAAGGTCCCCTTTCATTTGTGTCTTCCTATATGTCATTGATGTGAACACTTCCACACCTCTTCATATATTGCATTTACCCCATTATCAATCATGATTGGGTAGCGGCCTTTCTGCATTAGATGAGTCATCCAACTTGACAATACCCATGTTAATGAATTTTTCAACTAGCTTTTTGAAGGTAATGCAATTCTCTATTGAGTGCCCCGTAATTCCTGCATGGTAATCACATTGCGCGTCCGAATCATACCACTTGGGATACGGAGGTTGTGGAGGTTTTAAGTAGGAAGGGGCAACAATGTGCGCATCAAACAAGCTTTGATATAGCTCCTTATAGGACATCGGAATTGGTGTGAACTGGAGCTTCTCAGTACCTGGTTTCACTCCAGATTCTTGTCTCAATGAACCTTGTTGACTAGCAACCCCTTTACCTGGATGACTTACAGTAACTGATTTTGAGTAACCTATGTTACTCATCTCAGTTTCTTTTCTCCTTAAGACTGAGTTTTTGTTACTCTCTCCACCATCTATTCTTCCACTTCTGATGGCATTTTCAATCATTTCGCCATTCATGATTATATCTGAGAAACTCTTTGAAGCATTTTCCAACATGTGCGTGATGAACGAGGCTTTCAGTGTATTGATGAAGAACATCATCATTTCTTTCTTTAGGAGTGGCGGCTGAACTTGGACTGCAACCTCTCTCCACCTCTATGCATACTGTCTAAAGCTTTCATTCGATTTCTTTTCCAAATTTTGTAAGGTGATTCTATCAGGAGTCATTTCTGATATATGACTATACTGCCTCATAAAAGCCTGTGCCAAATCCCTCCAAGAACTAATTTTGGTTCAGCTCAATTGATTATACCATTTAGATGCTGCCCCAGTGAGGCTATCTTGAAAACAATGTATTAATAGCGGATCATTGTTAATATACCCAGTCATCCTCCTACAGAACATGGTGATATGGGCTTTAGGGCAACTGGTCTCATTATATTTCTCAAATTCTGGCATCTCGAACTTATAAGGAAGTACCAAATTTGGGACCAAACTCAGATCCTTAGCAACCATACCACGATAACTTTCAGTGCTTTCTATTGCCCTGAATTTCTTTTCAATCTATTTCCACCTTTCCTCAAACCGTTTTGGCAATTCTTCCTTTGCTTTATCTTTCTCAGCTACTTCATCGAAATCAAGGATAGCAGGATTCACTGGGTTATCTCCGGGATTAGAATCTGATCTAGCTTGAAAGTTCATCGGCACTGATACACCAGCCTGAAATTGCTGAGGCCTAATTGTAACAGAGGATCTACGCGGATGCACCTCAGCTTGAGTTTGCACATGCGGAGGAGTAAAACTTGGAGGATATAGAGGTCCATCCTTGTCTCCTACTTCATCATTAACCATAGGGCCCTTCCCCTTATTTACTCCCCTAATCAGTAATTGCGTCAACTTAGCCATCATATCCTTTTGAGACTCCAGCATCCTTTCTGTCATATCTTGTTGAATTTTTCCAATTGCTCTTTCATTTGCATCTGTAGCTGGTCTTGCATTTCTTTTTGCATTTGCTCCAGTTTCTCTAATCTTTGATCCATTTCCTTAGTTTTGTGACGAGTACCGTAAGAGTGGTTGGTTGGTTTTCCAGATTAGCTGAAATAAATTTACTCAATTAGACCCTTTCAATGGATTTTAATGCATATGATGTCATGTAATGCAGATGCATGAAATGAATGCCTAAAGAGACGTTGATTCTGATTCAATTACATTTAGAAAACTTTACTAGAAGACAAATTTCTTTACATAGAGCAGATGCATGTACGGCCTCGCCCTTATATTCTAAGAGACAACATCGATCTTTTCTTTCATCCGCATGTTTAAGATAAATCCCGCAAATTTCCAATAGATGCCACTGCTAGCTCCCTTTTTCTTGATCCTGGTCACGATCCATCATTTTGCTATCCTCGTCATGCTCATCAGCTTCTTTAAGGGAATTGGAACATTGAAAGCTCTTAGATAATCATCTTAAATCCTCGGGTCACGAAGTAAAGTCACAAACTCTTCCATCACCCTTCTTGTGTTTCTTAGAATATATTCAGACAGCTGTATTATTTTTCACTTTATCAAGAAATCCGTATTCCATGACAAGCTTTCTAAGTTAGTAATCGAATTTGAATCAACATCTCTTTTCTGAGATGCAAATGCAATGCAATCATAATCAAAACAAAAAAACGGGTTAGTACAAAACAAAAGCAAACAAAAAGAATACCTAGTCGGGTAAGCACTAGGGGTTTGGAGTGGCTTTACCTAGGATGGGTTCCTAAAGTCTTCTACATGCGGTTTGGCTCAAAAGTCAAGGTACCCAAACCAGCAGATTCTTCGATCCTCACCCATTATAGACTCATACAGACCGAGTTTGGTCCAGGGGAATACATTTCCCTATGGCTGTACGGAGATGAAGATCTCACGAAGACATAGGTATGGATGTATCCCGAAAGTGATCCACTATCCTGCACGGAGGTGAAAACCTCACGAAGGAGTACCTTCTAACTCCCACTTAAAAGGGTAAGACTAAACAGTCTTTATGCAATATGATGCCAAGATATAAAACTCGATTTATAGTAATCATACAAACAAGTGCAAAGAGAGAATCGTAATTTTTCAAATCAAATTTTCAATTCTCGACAATAAGACAAAAAACAATTAATTTTGCGGCTTGACTCTCTAAATGTCCCCAGTGGAGTCGCCAAGCTGTTGAAACCATTTTTTATTTTGAGAAACGGGGTCGACTTGGATTTTGAAAAAAATGAAAATGGGAGTCGCCACCGATCCTTTTTATTTAGGTGGGATCGGGTCACCTCAAAAAGTGGTTATTTTTAATAAGAGATTTGACTTTATTAAAACAACGATTTTAGTCCACGAAATTCAAAAAAACGGGTTCGGGAGTTAGTTATGTACGAGGAAGGATTAGCACCCTCGTAACGCCCAAAAATTGGTACCTAGTTAATTAATTAATGTCTTAATGTCGAAAATTGAAAACTTTAAAGAGATTTAAAATACGATCTTTTGTTTTTTTAAAAAAAAAAACTTATATAAAACAAGTTACTCGATAAGACCCTCTCATTTTGAAAAGAGAAAATGTCACACCCAATGAGTTAGGGCATGATATTTCACTTCCTCAAAAACGAGCTTGTCCAAAAAAACTCGTGCAATAAAATTTAAAAGGATATTCAATTGTTTAAGTCAGATGAAGAAATCGCAACCCAATACGTTAGGGCACAATTTCTCAAAATTCTAAACATTGAATATTACCTTTATTATATTTAGAAAAGAAATCTTCATCTCGAGAAAACAACATGTCATATCCAATGCGTTAGGACACAACGTATTGAATTCTCGATAATGAGCTTTTTATTTATGTTTTGATTAAAGAGCATTCTCGATTATTCAGATTCAACGAAAGAGTTGAAACCCAATACATTAGGGCTCAATCCTCTCGAAGATTCCAAATACCAAGTATTTCCTTTATTTTTCAAAATTTTCTCTTTATATGAATTTTCGTAAAAATTATATAATAGAGTAACAATTGTGATAATGTAAATAGAAATAGCATGATCAAGAACAAAATAATAATAATAATAATAATGAAAAGATAAATAAAAAACAAATCAATCATGTATACACAATATCAAGTAAATAAACAAATAAAACCAAGCATTTAAAGAATATAATAATGATAATAATGGTCATGTGAATAAATAAATAAATAAACATCAAGTAAAGCAATAATAATAACAAAGAAAATAGATAAAAATTATAAAATATAAATATATATATATGTACATATAAGAAAAATATATATGTGTGTGAATTATAAAAAACTAAAAATATATATAAATATACATATTTTAATATGTAAAAATATATATAAGTATGTATATAAAATTATGAAACATAGAAAATATATAAAAGTATGTGTATATATATTTATAAAAATTAAAAATGTGTAGGTATATGTATATATTATAAAACGTATGTATGTATACATGCATATATATAACAAAATTTGAAATTTAAAGGCATAAAAATTAAATAATAATGATACAAGATTAACGATGCCACATAATAGTGTTAATAATATTAAAATAATTAATTTAATAAAAAACTAAAATAACAAATAGATGATTAAATAGCATCAATAATCAAAGACCAATGAATTTAAAATAAAAAATATATAAGGCAAAATAAAATGTGAACAAATTTGAAAATAATGAATTTGAAAATGAATAATAAGGGAAAAAGAGATTTGAAATCAATAATATACAAATCAATAAATAAATTATACACAAATCAACAAAGTAAGAACAAGCCAAAGAAAATAAGAACGCAAGAGAGAGAAATTTGAGTGAATACTCTTAATAATTATTATTACTCCCAACTCCAGTCTTTATAATGAAGGGAGAGGCCTCTATTTATAGTTGAGCCTCTCCAAATCCAACGGTACCGATTAATTACATCAACGGCTAAGATTAAAGGATATCTACAAATTAAATCTCTAAGATTACAAAATCATATCTTCTAAGATTGCATATCATATCTTCTAAGATTGCATATCATATCTAAGATTGTATATCCTTGAAGATTATGTTTCCATATGTGTCAAACTTGTAGATGGACCTTCAACCTTTTCAAGTAATGGGTCATTCCGATCGGGCCAAATGATATAATTTTGGACTGGACTTGGACTCTGTTTTATTATTTTGGGTTTATTATTTTTTTGTGAGCCTGGGCTAAATTGGCCTATTGCACAATGCTTTCTATATAATAAAATATTTTTCCCTTCGGAGAAAGGTGAGGTATACTGTGGCATTCGCTATGTCCTACGGAAGCATAATGTGGCTAATTTACCAAAAAAAACCCATTTTATTTAAAAATTACGGAAATGGGCCGGTTTTTTAATTATTTACCGGAATGGGCCATTTTCCGCGAAATCGCGGCCACGTCAGCGCGATGTCGGGGTACATGACAGGAGATCGCGTCCACGTCAGCGCGACCTGCCGACGTGGAAGGAAATCGCGTTCTTGAGGAAGCGATTTCCTTCCACGTCAGCAGGCCGTGCTGACGTGGACGCAATTTGCCGACGTAGCGCGGTACCGGGGACGCGATTTTGACACTGATTTTACGTTTGTATTTTCTGGCTTTTAGGGTTTAGGGTGCAGGCTTTTTAGGGGTTAGGGGTCCCGGAAAAAAATTTTCGAGTTGACGTATCTGGTCAAATAGTGGGAAATCGCTTCTACTAGGATGCTATTTGAGAAGAAATTGTGAAATCATGGCCTCGTGGACGCGATTTCGGTACAGTGGTCATGTAAGAAATAATTTTTTTTGACGTTTTCTGAGTAAATAGTATAAAATCGCTGATACAATGATGCTATATTGGGCAGAAATTGTGAAATCGTGCCCTCGTGGACGCGATTTCGCTACAGTTGGTCATGTAGAAAATAATTTTTTTTGACGTTTCTGAGCAAATAGTGTCAAATCGCGCCCTCGTGGACGCAATTTTGCTACAGTAGCAAGTTTGGGCTGAGGCTATAAATTAGGCAGAAAATGTTCCACAGAATGCATAACTCACAGCAGAAAAATTTTAGAGAGGCTAAGAAACTTAGAGTTTCAAAATGAGTGAACGTATTAGTGCTGTTATTTACTACAATGGTGAGGTTTGCCACACCGAGAATGGTGTTGTTTTTTGTCGGAGAATACGGTGCATTGTCATTTAGCCAAAACATAGATTTGATGAACTCCGTAAAAGAATTAGGCGTAAAATCTTGAACGACGCCAATGAAAGTTCTCAATGACGTATCGATTTTGTTCTTCATTGATCCGGTGACATATGACTCGTTCGACATAAAAGGTGCTCGTAGCTTGGAGGCAATGGTGCGACTCATCTTGCTAGCGAGCAACTTATATTGAGTTATATGTACAATTTACGCCGCCAATCGATGTACTTCCGTCCGGTGTTCGAGATGTATACACGACCCCTGGCCGACACTCGGTTAGCGTGTTACAAAATACGGAACAGCCCATGTTCGGTAGCAGTGTCGAATGCACTTCCCCCCAAGACACTCTGTCGGTGGATGGGACATGTACGTCGTTGGCTCGACATTTGACGCAGGAAATACGAGCTGGGGTTCTGCATCAAGTTCTACTAGATGGCAATCTACATCCAATTGGGGACGTTATCAAATGCCCAGAAGAAGGGATGATGTACTACCTACGACATCAACCGGTGAGGGGACGTCGTACGCTGCAGATGATTGTGGGTTAGAAGGTGACTCCGATGTTGATCCACCTCGAGAGCCCGGGCCGGATGGTGCAGAGGTGGGATTATTTTCTGAACCAGAGCCTATTCCAACAGAAGGTAAAGATGGTGATAGGAGTGCAGATGATGAAGAAAATCCACGATTCAGAGCATACTCACCTCCAGCCCACATGCATAATGTCGATCTGTCAAATGATGATGCGTTAGAGTTTTCAGATCTACCACACCGTCTTGCGATCGTACAAGTTCGGGGGTAGATCTCGGTGAACTTGAAGTTGGTAATCAGTTTACCAATAAGGATAGTTTTATTGGTGCTTTGAAACAGCATAGCATCAAAAACGGCGTTAATTACCACGTCGTTAAATCAAAATCTGATAAGTTTGAGGTGAAGTGTGCGGTGCAAGACGGCACATGTTCATGGAAAATTGTCGCCTCGTTAAGGAAGAGGACAGGGTTGTGGGAGATAAAAAAGTACAGAGGTCCACATACATGTGCTGCAGGTACAGTATTGAATGTCTCTGAATAATATTTTTTTCCAATGTTGTATTATTTAATGTACTCCCTCCCTCTGTAGGTGTTTCAGAAGATCATCCGAAAATGAATTCAGCTATGTTGGCTAGCTTGATACTGCCCATGATAAAAGCAGATCCTCGGACTTCAGTGCCGGTGATAATTGCCAATATCCGTAGCCAAATGGGGTACACGCCCTCTTACCGCAAGGCTTGGATAGCTAAGCAAAAGGCATTGGAGAAGATGCATAGTGGGTGGGACGCCTCATATAATGAAATATGGCAATGGTGTCAGGTGCTAGAGAGATACGTCCCAGGCGCCAGCACAGACCTTCAAACGGAACATGCATACTACAACGGCCGATTGCTACGTGGATGCCAAGTGTTCAAACGCCTATTTTGGACCTTTAAGCAATGTCGAGACGCATTTCCGTACTGCAAGCTGTTGGTACAAATTGACGGTACCTTCATGTTCGATAGGTACACTCATCGGCTATTGGTTGCAGTGGCACAGGACGGCGGTGGGAGAATTCTTCCAATTGCATATGCAATAACACCGGGGGAGTCGTCTGATGACTGGGATTTCTTTCTCTCTAGGTTAAGGAGGCATGTGTGCCCCCAACCTGATATCTGTGTTATTTCAGATCGGGGCGCCGGGATACTAGCTGCATTTGATAGGGAGGGAAGCTTGTGGCAGCGTACACACCATAGATATTGCCTGAGACACGTTGCTTCAAACTACTACAGGCAATATCCGTCTAAGACGGAACGACGACAAGTGACCAACATGGGTATTTATTGTATAACTGTATTATTTCGTTTGTCAAATTGAATTAGTTTTATTGGTAGAAGCGGTATAAAATATTCGCTATGTTCTTATATTGGTAGGGTATGAAATGAATAAAGATCATTTTCATGAGATGTTGGTAATCTTGCGATCCCAAAACGAAGAAGGGGCAGACTACCTTTGCAACATACGTTTCGAACAGTGGGCACAAGCATACGACGGAGGCCTACGATATGGCCATATGACGTCGAACCTGGCGGAATGCATAAATTCTGTTCTTAAAGGAACGCGCCATCTACCGATAACAGCGGTTATGCAAGAGACATATTTCCGTTTAGCGGCGCTATTTCCAAAGCGAGCAAAGAACTTATGCGAGCGATGCGGGGTGGGCATGTATGGTGCGATAAGGTAGTTCAAGAAATTAACAAGGCGGCGAGGCAAACATCATGCACGCTGTGTGTCACGATCGAGACAATTTATGGTTTCGCGTGACGGAGTTCGACATACCGTACCAAGGTGTTGTTGGCCGGCAATATCGTGTACACTTGCGAAACAGGACTTGTGACTGTGGGAAGTTCGATGCACTTCGTTATCCATGCGCTCATGTTATTGCAGCCTGTCAGAAACTCCGTCTGGATCCGCTCAGTTATGTGGACGAAGTGTACAAATTAGAAAACATGTACAACGTATGGAGACACATTTTCCCACCGGTCCCAGATGAACGTAAGTGGCCACCCGTATCTCTTGCTCCTTTTAAGCTGTTACCGGATAGAGAATTACGTCGCAAGCCGAAGGGTCGACCTTTCTCCACTAGAATACGGAACAATATGGATATCCGAGAAACAGCCAGTCAACAGAAATTGTGCGGATGGTGTAGGAACCCAGGCCATACAAGTCGATCATGCCCTAATCGCAATAGTTGAATGTAATTATAGAAAAAGCTACCTTTTATTCAATTATTAATTGATAATTGTATTAATTGTTAGTAAACTTATCAAATTACTACAATTTCTTTAAGTTAGTACCAGTCAAAACATTTTACGAAATCCAACATTATGTAAAACTAGATAGTCTTAAATGGTTAGTAAGATTATCAAATCCGTTGTAGTATGTTAGGGTGTTAACATTAATTAAATTAGGTTAGGGTTTAGGAATTTAGGGTTTATTAGCTTAGGGTTAGGGTTTTACATTAAGTTAGGTTAGGGTTTTTAATTAAATTAGGTTTTTAATTCAATTAGGTTAGGGTTTTACATTAAGTTAGGTTAGGATTTTTAATTAAGTTAGGTTAGGGTTTTTAATTAAGTTAAGTTAGGGTTTTTAATTAAATTAAGTTAGGTAGGGTTTTACATTAAGTTAGGTTAGGTTTTTAATTAAATTAGGTTTTTAATTCAATTATGTTAGGTTTTCATTAAATTAAGTTAGGTTTTAAGTTAAGTTAGGTTAGGGTTTTACATTAAGTTAGGTTAGGGTTTTTAATTAAATTAAGTTTTAATTCAATTAGGTTAGGGTTTTACATTAAGTTAGGTTAGGGTTTTTAATTAAGTTAGGTTAGGTTTTTAATTAAGTTAAGTTAGGGTTTTTAATTAAATTAAGTTAGGTTTTAAGTTAAGTTAGGTTAGGGTTTTACATTAAGTTAGGTTAGGTTTTTAATTAAATTAGGTTTTTAATTCAATTAGGTTAGGTTTTTAATTAAATTAGGTTAGGGTTTTGAATTAAATTAAGTTAGGTTAGGTTTTTAATTAAGTTAGGTTAGGGTTTTTATTAAGTTAGGGTAGGGTTTTAAATACAGTTAGCTTAGGGTTTTTAATTAAATTAAGTTAGGTTAGGTTTTTAATTAAATTAAGTTAGGTTTTAAGTTAAGTTAGGTTAAGGTTTTACATTAAGTTAGGTTAGAATTTTTAATTAAATTAGGTTTTTAATTCAATTAGGTTAGGGTTTTTAATTCAATTAGGTTAGGGTTTTTAATTCAATTAAGTTAGGTTAGGGTTTTTAATTCAATTAGGTTAGGGTTTTTAATTAAATTAAGTTAGGTTAGGGTTTTTAATCAAATAATGTCAAAAAAACTCGGAAAAATTTCTATGTGTATTACATCATCATTAACTTCTATTTCATTACATGGGTATTGATACATGTTAATACGGTAATCAATGTCTATGACCGGGGGATTCGGTTCCACATGGCGGCCGTCGTGATTCTGCTACCGGATTCCTCCTTCCTCTAGCTTCCTGGCGCTTGTTCTTCCTCGGTGGTGATTGTTGTTCTTCCGGTTTGGCATCCGCTTGTCGGACTTGGGACGATGATCCACCTTCAAAGAATAGTGAATGTGGAGGTGTTTGCATCATGAACGGCGACGGAGTTTGAAAGCCATGCGTTGCTGGCGATTGGTAAAAAGGAGAGCTCCCCGATGGCCCCCCTTGCGACCCCTCCTGCGGTGATGGCCTAGTTATCGGTGGTCCGCTCGGCATTACAGGAAATGGAGCTGATCCAGGCATTTGGCTCCAACCTGCCATAGGATTCGGAAAAGGATACATGTACGGGTTAGGGTACATATAAGGGCTAGGAAACATACCGCATCATAGGGAAAGGCGATTGCGTGGGTATCATCTGCTGAATTGTCGCATCGGTGATCGCGTCGGTGCTCTCGTTGGGGACGGTGCTTCCATGGCGTGATGATGAGCCATGAATGTCTGGGCCTCGTTGATGGGTCGCCATCGTACTCTTGTCCCTTGATTTAGAGGCCGCGCCTTTCCTTCCGATGTAATTGCCGCCTCTCCTCCGGCGTAAGTAAATCGGCTTCCATGGATCCTAAACCATGTCATGTATTCGAACGACGCTAACTCGGGAACGATGATTTGTTCCCGAGCAGGTAGATAGTCATGCCGATTTTCCCACATTTCCGTGTAGTCTGACCAGTATCTAGGCCAATCCGTACCTAATAGCCGAAGGTCGATTTTGTGGTGCTCGTCAAACACCTCAGGGTCCGCAGGGATCGGTTGTCTACATCCAAACTGTCGTAGGACTCTCATGCATCGGTGGGGCTCCACAGCCATGTAGTTGATCAACACCACTTTCACGTGCCAAGAGTTAGGGTTTTGTAAAAACTCTTCCGGGATTACTGCCCGGATTGTCGGATCCTCGTATGGTGTCCATTGAAACTACATGAACATGATAGAAATATTACTTATATACATAACCCTAAATATCAATCCACTAGCGAATGTATGGAAATATCTATTTGCAATAATACTTACTTCTGCTTCCGACCGTTGGTCCAATAGAAGCCGTATATCTTCAAGTTCAGACGGTAATCTACGATAAATCGCCGGATGGTTCCACCTAATTAAATAAATTTTTAGCATACTTTTATTCTTACAAAATCTACATAACAATTTCAAAATGTAATATAAAATTTACCTCGTTACGAGTGGGAATGTATATGGGTGGTTCACTCGAGGACGTAGAAATGGAAAGCGAAACCGTGCCCATGATTGCAGTAGTGACAGGCATCCTCCGATTTTTGCTCTCCTCGGTTTGGTCGCCCCGCACATCTCCCGATATAATGTTGCCAAGACGGCAGACCCCCAACTAAATTCGCCGGCTCCTCTAAAATCAACGAGTTTTAGCAGCCACCTTAGATGTACACTCTCGTGGCGTGTCGGCCATGAGATAGCCTCCAATTATTTGAAGAATGTATGCTCGAGCATATCGGATTCTTTCAATTTCGGTTGAATTTTCATTCAGATCGGGAAGGTCGCACGTAACCAGCCCATCTCCACCTTATCTCCATCCATTTTATCCTAACGGCGCCAAAAGCTCGTAGCACACCGCCTCCCAATTGCTAGATTGGGCGATCTGATCATGGGTGCTCGCCCACCAGCAATCCCAAATGCAGATGGACATCTTCTAGAGTGATAGTGCACTCTCCACATGGAAGATGAAATGTGTGCGTCTCGGGTCTCCACCTCTCGATCAACACACCGATCGGCTTTGGCTCCAACTTGCATCCCTACCATCGCGCCACACGTGCAAAATCCCTCTTCCGGAGGTAGTTCTCTACTAACGGTGATGGACGAGCATGCATATTCGAATATTGCATTCCAATACGCGATCTTTAGCCTTTTATAACAAAAAATAAATTAATAAATATCTAAAAATACATAAATAAAAATATCTTAAATAAAATATAAAATTTAAATTTAATACTTACCATGTTAATTTGCTCCACCGATATGTGATTCCTATCAAGACGAATCAATGATCCGGCCATTGTTGAAAATATTAAAAATTTTAAAATTATTTTAAAAAAATAAAAAATTGTAAAATTTTCTTAAAAAATGAAATTTAATGGAAAAATAAATTTAATATGGATTTGGAGATTTTTTGAAGGAAATTGAGAGGATTTTGGAAGGAATTTGAGAGTTTGAGAGAATTTTGGAAGGAAATTGAGAGAATTTTTGAAGGGAATTGAGAGAATTTTTGAAGGAAATTGAGAGAATTTGTTTGTGAAAATAAAAGGGGTGGGGGTTTATATAGTTTAAAAAAAATTTTACCGTTGGGGGGGGGGCAACGGTCAATTTTTTGACCGTTGGGCACCGTTGGGCACTGTTCACGCGCGCGGGCAAATCGCTTCCACGTCAGCGCGACCTGCCGACGTGGAAGGAAATCACGTCGGCAGGTCGCGCTGACGTGGACGCGATCTCCTGTCAAGTACCCCGACATCGCGCTGACGTGGCCGTGATTTCTCGGAAAATGGCCCATTCCGGTAAATAATTAAAAAATCAGCCCATTTCCGTAATTTTTAAAAAAAAGGGGCTTTTTTTGTTAATTTGGCCGCATAATGTGGCTTGAGACTAATTTGTGGCTTGCTTGGTTTTAAATAAACTATTGAGATTGTTGGATGACTTCAGCGAAAGCATCCATCTAAATACTTTGCGGGCTTGCAACCGAGAGATCAAAGTTGGAATATGTTACTGTGACGGGAAAGATCAACAAGGAAGATAGACGGGGGCTAGTGATTGTATGGTAGTTAAGGGTAGCGGCGGTGATGGAATTGGTAGCCACGAGCTTGGCATGGAATCGGGTTCAAAATTCAGTTTTCGATTTTATGTAGGAAAAAAATTAAATAAAATTAAAACCATGAAAAATCGCATAGAAGCTGAGAAACCAACTCGAATTCTATAAAAATTCGAAAAATCGAATTCAACCAAACTTGGATATTACAGTTTGTATTGGAACGACTAGGTAATATTATACAATACAAACAAATAATATGATACATAAAAGTGCACATTCAGCACACCTTAACATGTCATAATTTATTAATTCTTTAAATGGAGAATAACAATTGACTAGTGAAGGCTCGTACATTCAGAAGTGAGGTAAATACTCATGCTGAGGAACCAAAGTGATGATGTTCATTGACCTTCAACATTAAATTGAAAAAATGGGGCATCATCAAGAACTTGGCTAGCACCACCGGAATCACATGGTTGAATAATATACTTGAGGCTTGAAATGGCAGAAGGGATGATAAAGTCAGATACATAGAAGGCTTCAACTTGTGATTCTCCAAGGTACTCCCCTGAGACTTCAGTTTTGCCATTCCGAGCATTGGGTGGTGCTAGAGCAGGGGTCTCTAGCTTTCTTCCTTGGGGTCTCACTGCTTGTTTTATTAGTTTCTCAACATAGATATTGTATCTTGGGAAACGGCTACTCCATCCATCTTTCAATTTCCAGCTGATCTTAAGACTGAGGGTTTTTGAACCTTGAGAACCTCCCCATTCCACATCCTTACCCTTGACGATCCAGGAAGTTGATGGAGGAAATTCTGTGTTCTGTATCGAAGTTGATATGCTAATGTGTCCAAGCACAGCAAAGTATTCTGCTGGATCCTGGGTGGTTTTTGATCTAGCTTCTGATTTATGTTCACTGTTCTCTGGTTGTTTCCTGTAGCATATGGCGCGAATTTCTGTTAATGTGTATCCATTCATTGAAATGTTGCTCTCTTGTATAACCCATCCTGGGGCCGTGTCTGATTTTGTAGGTTGATGTAGCACAATCGTTTCATCAAATTTGCAAGAGAATTGGTTTTCCTGGGATGCAAGAAGCAACTTCTTTTTTCCTTCCATTTCAGAAGAGAATTCAAGAGAAAGACCCAGTTGAGAGTTACCTTCTGATTTTACCTGCAGCAAGTTGTGGAATTCGAGTTAACCAGCTAATATTGAAAGAAACTTGAATTGAAACATCTAACATGATATCGTTATCAGGTTGCATTCTCATTGAATGTGCAAAATGTGCCAGGATTTGATTTCCAAATGCTAACCAGACTGAACAAATATTATATATTGAGAATAATTGGCTACAATAGAAATCACTTGGTCGAGAATCAAGATAGCTTACAGAATATGTGAAACGAACAGGCAAGCCACCCATAAAAAGCTCTCCTAAAAAGAGTCTGGTTGAGACATAAGCATTGGCCTCAAGAGTTCCTTTAAATGTGAGGTTTCCTCCTCCACTAAATGATACTTCGCTAAAGCTGCCATTTATCAACCAGTTCTTAGACCATGGAACGTTATACATAGCGCTGAATCATTTCAACAGGAAAGACTCATGCTTACTCAACACGGACATCAATGGTGTTTGAGGTAGGATCATCAACATACTCGAGGAAAGGCTGAAACAAGAACATACAAACATTTATGTTTCTATTCAGACAAGAGAGAGAAATGAGATGTCCATGAGGTTGGTACCTGAAAGGATTGTGAAGAAATG
The DNA here is from genome assembly GCF_025698545.1 of Gossypium raimondii. Lineage (NCBI taxonomy): Eukaryota > Viridiplantae > Streptophyta > Magnoliopsida > Malvales > Malvaceae > Gossypium > Gossypium raimondii. Next base: position 37,622,799 of record NC_068568.1, on the reverse strand, counting down.
TTGTTCCATTGAGTGCTTAATACTTGTGCTCCATCGATGGAAATATGATTACCACGACCCTGAGATACATATATGCCCGAGGAGTCTGGTTAGATAATGCATTAGAAATTTTGCAGTAAGTTTTACATGCCTGCTAATTTCGAAAGAGATACGAAAAGAACAAAGAATATAACATGGTTGCAACCTGATCAAAATTTGAGTAGAATGGTAATACTTTAGGATAATTTTGTACAATTCCCCATGATTTCTCAACTAGAGCCCACCAACTGCAAAAGCCAAGTATTAGTGGTGAAGCTCTTTGAAAAGACTCAAATGAGAAAAGAATTGTACAAATTATGACATAATGTGATCACACCACCATTCACAAATTAAGAATAAATACACAAGCAAATATTTAAGTGCATGTATATATATACATATAAAAACTGCATACACGCAGTAAAGAAACTAAGAATATCAAACCGTATACAAGTCGGAAACTCATACAGAGCAACACTCTTTAAAAACCAGACTAGGGCATTGGTTTAATTCATGAAGTAGAATATCAACAAGAAATTCTCGAAACTAAAAAGTATAGGACCAGAGCATCATTGACAGGGAAGAGTAGACATATTAACAAATCAGCACTCTATAACAAATAATAATCGACCGAAAGATGTGCAATACCGATTTTGAGCAGTCTGAAAATCAGGGGGTTGTTTTGTTTCATAAACCCATCCAGGAGCAAATACGGCAGCTGAGACATCATCCTTCTTTATCAGATCAAGTGCAACATTCGTCTGTTATGGAAAGAATTGTTAGGGATTCAGTCAGTCAAATTGAAAGACAATTAACGCATGAAACTAGAAACACTAACTGGTTGTACTTGAACTACAGCATGGATTTGATAAAGTCTATGAACTCTAAGGTTGAATGCATTTCTAACAAGCAAAGAGCTCATATTACAGTTGGTCTTGTAATATAACAAAGATGATGATCAGAAAGAATTCACTTTCCTTGTAAATTATTGAAAAATGTAAAGCATACAAGTCAATCAGAAATACAAACAAAACAGGGCAATGGTTCTAGCCACCAAACTGCCATGGAAATTCAGAGAGAAAGAAGATGAAAGCATCACCAATTATGTCATTTAAGGATGCATTAGTTCAGGCACTGATCATAAAGCGGGTCAAAACTCAATACCATGTTTTGTTTTCTGTTTGTTTATTGTTACATATGATATAATATAAAACCACTAAGATTGCCCAGAAAAGCAAAGAAAATGTAAGAAGGTGTCAACTGTTGATGAAATCACTACCCAACCAAATTTGTGCATCAGCTCCCCACCCTAATCAAGTATGATTAATAAGTGTATAACACTACAGGCTCTCATTTTTTGTTTTTGTTTTTTTTTTTTGAGAATTTCCCAATCAGCACATTAATAATTGTATCTAAGATCCATATGCAGCTGCAATGATAGTAATGAACGTCTAGTTTCTGAAATATTGATATGAGATCAACATCTTTATGAATAAAACATCATCAAAATTAAAAATGCTAATTATAAATGTTAAGACTGTAAGGTTCCAAATTGACTTTTGAAACCAACCAAAAAGCCAAATTAAGGAGATATATATATATATATCTATATGCAAGAAACACTATTGTAAGATTTGTAAGAAACATACAGTCCATTGGCCACCACCAAATGTTCCCCTTCCAAATACATCTATCCCCATATAGACATCAAACTTTCTATCACCAGCAACTCTTGCTGAAAGCTTAGGGTAGCCCTCCTGCAAGGTATACAAAAGGTTTTACATGCAACAAAAAGATAAAATTAAGGTTCATATGGATGGTAAAGTTAAAGGAAATACCTTCCATGTATAGTTAATGAAGATTCCATCACTAATATCAAAGAAAGGTTTATTCTTTTCATTCAGTTGATTTTGCCAGCTAAGTTCTCCATCAATTGTCACACTGTCATACCTGTGTCAACAACAAGTTTAATCAGACAAAATTTTAATACACTTCAAAAAATGTTGCATAATTAAATCACGGCTTCTCCTTTTCACAAACCATATAACCAAAGATCCAGGAAGGGAGGAGTGAATAGTCTGAGTTAAATGGCTAACAAATTCTTTCAGATTAGGAATTTGCCCGATGTCCACTTTAACCTCCAAATTGAGCTGCAAGGAAGCTTTCCTTGGTTAATTTGTTGAGACAGGACAGCCAATATATGAAGATCCCATACATTAGAGTGACATAAGGAAGAACTCTTATTTATATGATCTAACTGCCATGCTTCCTCCAAAATAGAATCAAACATTCTCTTAATTTCATCTTTCCTTGTCCTAAAAACTTAGCATCTTTGTATGTAACATGGTGTATGTGTGTATGTGCTGAGCTTTTTGATTGTTGTGTAGCACATACCAGCCATCCATCAAAGCCTAAAGCAACAGCGAGCTCGGCCAAGCGTTCAGCATACTTGTGAGCAGACTCTTTTGTGGAAAGCAGCTTCTTGCAAATAGCTGCGCCTTCATCCCATTCTGTGATAAATGTCCCCAATACCTTAGATTCCACAGACACAGGCAAAAAACATATATAAAGTTTCCTTTAGTCTCTAAAACACCATAATCCAAAGAAAACGAAACAAGCTTTCAAAACACGCTGGATCACCATAACACATGAGCTACACCGGAAAAGGAGCAGAAACCATTTCTTGATTGAGCGGAAAGAAAAAGATTGTGCTTTTCCATAGATCATTAAAATTTATCACAGTTGTTAATGCAATTTCAGCAAACTGTTCATAAGAAAGCAATTATAGTTAACTAGAGCTCTTTTTAAGGCCCAATGGAGATAAGGAACCTTTCTTTTAGCCTAAACCCATTTCTTTACTTAAGCAATATAAACATTTAGAAAGAAAAATCATAAATTCAAACATCGCCTGGCTTTATCAATTGAGTCAGCTGAACCCACCATTATTCCACTTGAAATAAGCCGAATTAAACACTTTTCAATCAGAAAAAAAAAAAAAAAAAAGGTTCCATTGAGGGAACTGACCTTAACTCCATGCCTATGAGCAGTATTGGTCCAACAAGGAGGAGGCAGGGTGACCAAATTATGAGAAAAATAAACAAAAACATCGATCAAATACCAGTGCCAGATGGCGTAAGCGCCGGAATTATGGCCACCCTGGATCCACTTATCATCGACGTAGCCACCTTGCATGTCATGGCAAACCAAAAGCCTGGGCCTTGGAGGCAAAGCTGAATTGGGGGGATGGAGAGGAACAGTGGATTTATTAAAAGGGTAGTGAAAAGAAGTAAAGTAAGAAGCGGAGTCAAGGTCTTCAAGGGAGTTGATGGGGTAGGAGATGGGAATGGAGGGCTTTGATGGGTCGAAGGGTGGTGGTGGGGGATCGGAGTTGTGGTCATCGGATTGACTGGGCATGATTTTTGCGATGAGATTGGTGATGGGTTTGAGGATTGAAGTGAAGAAATTGTGGAGATATAAGAGAGTTCTACGGGTTATAAAGAGACGGAGAAAATAGAGTAGGAGGCGAAGCATTGACTTGGGCGAACATGTGATGTGAGTTTGAAAGCCAAATTTCAAGGTGCCATCATGTTAGTTAGTTTGTTTGACCATAGGAAATAAAGCATCGGAAGTTAAAGATGGATAGCTGCTGCCTTTTATAGCACATTGATTGGTTGCCTTTTTCTAAAAAATTACTTGGCATCTTCACTGTTCGATCTATCAATGACTAATGATTAAACTCACGTCAAAGAGGTACTTACTACTTAGGTAGGTAAAAGTAAAACTCTTTCTGCTTCTATTTTTTTAATCACTAACACTCTAAAATCAAATGTATAAATCTGGTGCCCTAACATACACATTACAATAGTTGTAGTGACTGAATCAACAAAATCAAATGTGAAATAAACAAAATTCAGAGATTGGAACAATTATATAAATTCAGACATATCAATATGCTGCGCGACTACTTTCCATCACTTGAGCACCAAAACTGTACTTTCCCAGAAAATGCATTGTTAAAAGAGCTGTAAAGAATTGGTCTTCTAGAAAAAGTAACGATCGTAAGCTTCAAGCTCTTCCTTCAGAAAGGGAAAGGGCAAGTCAAACCCTGCAAAACTACATACTTGAAAGTTCAAACTAAATCTTCAGCTCCTGTCAACTTTGCAAACTCAGTTTCATCAATAGCCCCCTTTTTTAGTTTCTTCAATAGCCGATATTCCCGGGTCAATTCCTCTTCATCTTCAATGGTTTGGGCAGCACGTCTCTGTTTAGCAGTTTTCTTCCTCATGACAGAGGCGGCAGCGTTTGTGGCCTTTTTGGGCTTCTCAGGTTTTGATTCTTGTTGCTCTCGTTCTTTCTTTGTTTGTAAATTTTTCTTCCTCTGTTTCTCACGAGATTTATCCCTACATAATTACCATAATTAGCAACTAGAAGATACATTAGATGCGCAAGGTATTGGTGAAGATAAAAAGGTTGGTCTTTAAAGGCCATAAGTAAAATGTTAATTGCTCAATTGAAGCTTAATTCAGGTGGCTCATGCAGCCACCCTGAGAAGTGGCATCAAGCAGGTCTAAGTTTCAAAACCTACCATCTTACATTCCTTCCCTTATCACAAACTGTGGCCTCCTTTATAAGAAAAAGGTTAACAGCTGAATCATTCTTAACATGGATATCATATTTGTCCTCCAATAGGATTCCAGGAAAAAAGTTATAATCAGTTGGGATTTCTACCAAAAAAGGAATCAAATAAAGAAGCATAGGTACTTAAGAAATTTCATTCACACTAATTCCAGTCAAACCAGTTAATCTGTTCAACAAGGCATAGTTGGAGATTCTGAAGAGTTCTTACTTAAACTTGATATCATCCATATTGATGTTCTCAACTGGAGTGAAACCCTCAGTGGAAAGCGAATGGTGCTTTACCTCAGGCATAGAAGGGAGCTGCAATAGACCATATCCTGTACCTAACTTTCCAATTTCAAGTTCTTTCCATCTGTCAGATAACAATATTAATTTAAACAGAGAGAGTAGAAGAAGGCAGCAGCAAATTAAAAAAAAGGCAAAGCAAAGATAGAACCTGAAAATATAAGAGCAGTGATGCTCTTTGTAGGCACGAATAAAGGAAACAAATGCTCTAAGCCCTTTCTCCATCACATCACGGTCTTTCAATGCAGCAGACCGTATCTGAAGCAAGTTTAAGAAAAAAAATTGACAAAGAAATGATAATACAGTACATGTAGCAAAGATGTTATCAAAATACAAATTTTCTTTACCTGAGGAACAACATCAGCAACATCATCTATGCATTTCCTTTCTTGAAGAGGAACCCTTCTTATGCGCAAAAATTCTATATAAGCTTCCTCCTGGAAAAATGTCTCAAATTTGATCAAACCATTAAAATGGTGGAAATAAGCACAGTGATCTACATTAAAATTCCAAATCAGAAATTAAAACTACAAAAACCACACACTCAAACAAGGAAAGATCGCATATAATGCACCTTAGGAAATAGGAAAACAATGGCACTTCCTTGTCTACCCAAACGAGCAGTTCTCCCAACTCTGTGAACAAATACATTTGGATCTTGAGGGGGATCATACTGCAAAAGAACCAAGCAGATAGGCCATAGACATGTATCATCTCTCAGAAATTCGAGCAAATACTAGCAGCTAGTAACCTTGATTTAATTTTCTAAGTAGGTATGTATTAGTAAATTTAAAATGCCTTTTGGATATTAAGCAACCTGTACTATACAATCAACACCAGGAATGTCAAGTCCACGTGCTGCAACATCAGTACATAGAAGAATGCCACTTGAAAGAGAGGTAAATGAAGCTAATGCTTTCTCCCTGGCAGTCTATAGAGCAGCAAAAGATTAAATACATCAGAATACACAACAATTAGTTCACGAATTTCCAAACTTATTAATGGACAAGCCATACTGATCTCCGTTATTTTACCTGCTTCATCTTTCCATGTAAAGCAATTAATGAGAATCCCTTCAAAGCATTGAGACATGGAAGAACAACTCCCCAGTAATCAACACAAGCACAAGTCATGAAATATCTGCATAAATAATTAAATCGTATGGTAACCAACAAAAACTAATTGTCATTTTCTGTAAAATAAAAACCATAGAGGGAATCTTCATGCATAACTTACACTATAACTTTTTTAGATTTGGTCTTTACAAGGAGATCAACAAGCTGTGATGCTTTCTTATCTGCTTCACATTCCAAATACTGCAGAATGAAAATAAAACACTTTTACAAATAACTGGAAATTCAAACACGATTTGAACTGCTCAAAGAAAATTGATTTTAGAACATGTCAACATGGTAAAATTTTTTAAAGAAGTTGTGACTGAGGGAAAATGTAAAATGATATAACAGCAAAGCCAATATTTAATCGAGTAAAGAACAAAATTATAAGGGTAACTGAAAATAGATGAAAGTATAGTGTACCTCAAGGTGAAGGCCTGAAGGTGTTTTCGATGAGGCTAATTGCTCAGATGAAACTGAATTACTCAGTGACTTCGTCTCAGCTCTAACTTCAACCCTCACTGGATTCCTCAATCCCGCTTTAGAGAGCTCTTCAACTGCCTCTGTTTGAGTAGCTGAAAAAAGACCAGTTCTACGAAGCTTTGGCAAGCGAGATATTATATAGTTTATCTGCTTCTGGAATCCCATATCTAGAAGCCTATCAGCCTCATCTAAAATCAAAATCTGCACCAACCAAAAGGGCAACAGATAATTCAATAGCGTGTATGAAATGAATACCATAAAAAAATAGTCATGTTTTTTCATCAAGTAACGAAATGTGTGATCAACAAACTTAACATTCCACCAAGCTAGCTAATTACTATTTAGCTGTTGTTAATATATGATAGCATTTCTTTCTAATCTTTGACATTAAATTGTGAGGAAAATAAACTATCAATAGCATTGAACCAACAGTTGAGCACATTTTCAATATAGAATTTCTTACTTTCCGTACATGTTAATAAGATAACAACAGTTTGAATAAGAATGACAACCTCAAGGTTACGAAAATCCAAGACATCCATCCGGTCCATTATGTCATACAGTCTACCAGGCGTGCCAATCAGTAGATTGGCTCCTTCCTCCTCGATTTTCTTCACATCCGCTTTCACCTCAACACCTCCAACAAGAAGCATAGACTTTACATTGGGCAAGGTAGAAATGAAAGGCTGTGCTACATTATATATTTGCGACGAAAGCTCCCTCGTAGGTGATATAATTATCCCCATTACCTGCGGAATATTCAAAACTTGATAATAAACTAATCTTTAAGTCAGGCAATTTCGAGTATATGAATAGGGGCCACTGGTTTATCGTTACAAATATGAAGAAGAAAAATAGAGAAGCTTTGGCTCTAGTGTTCATCTAATTTTCTCAGCAGCCAAACATAAAAGAGAAAATAATACATATTAATGACAAAACAGTAGGGGAAAATTTATTTTCAGGGAGTGAAAAAAAACCTGGTGACGTTTGGGAGGAGAAGACGAGGATCGACGCAGAATCTCTACAATAGGGATAAGGAAAGCTAGGGTTTTTCCAGAGCCGGTGGCGGCGTCGACGGCTACGTCCTTGAAACTGCATAGCAGGGGGATAGTGGCGGCTTGGACAGGAGTACAGAATTTAAAGCCAGCTTGCGATAATGCTTCGAGAACCGGTTCAGAGAGAGGCGGCTTCAGGTCGGAGAAGCGCGTGTCAGTTAACGCGCTGCCTGGATTCTGTGTGTTGGAGTCCATTGCTGTGTCGCAGTTGAATTTACCGCCGCTTTCGATTCTTTTAACGAACTTACCTATAGGATCCGAACTGTTGTGGGGTAAAGTAGTGTTTCAATAGAACTTGAATCCGCCGTCGTTTCGGTTTCAAATGAAAGAAGGGCTTTGGGGCCGGGAGATGGGTTGGTAGTGTTAGAGGCTTTTATAAATTTTGGTATGGAAGAGAGCTTTGAGAGGGGTTGGCCCATTCTCCAAAGTACAATCATTAATCATATACCAAAGGTTACCATCAAAATCATCTCTATAATACCATACCCACACAATAATGGAAATAAGTGTTTTTTTTCTTTTTCTTTTTTTTATAAATAACACATGAGTAAAACTCGATTTATTTAAAAATAGAAAAAAATATTAAATTTTAAGTTAATTAAATCGAGTTATTCAAATTATTTGAGTCAACTCGATTCGAGTTTCGAGTTCAAGTCAAGTTGAATTTCACAATTTGAATAACTTAAATAATTTAAATAATTCGAATAACAGATTGATATAAATACACTTTTGGTCTCTGTCAACTTTGAAAATAAGCAAATTGGTCTCTCTCAATAAAAATTACAAAAAAATCAAAATATTTTTCAAAATTTTAAAATAATTTTAAAATACAAAATATTAATAAATATTTCACATTTTATATATTTTTAAAATTATAAAATTTAAATAAATTCTAAAATATATAAAAAAAGTTAAAATTTTAAAATTTCTAAAATAATAACTTTGGGTACCTAATTAATAATTCAAATTTATCATACTCAAGTATCTTTTTGTTTCTTTAAATTTTTTTCAAATATATATGGTTTCAAATTTTGTGCTCTAATATGAAATTAGTTAACTGTAACAATATTTTTACTTGACATGTTTAATTTTTTAATTTAACTCAAACAATTTCACTTGATTTGACTCAACTCGAATTTCATTTCACTCAACTTGATAAAAAAATTGAATTTGAGTTAGGATGATAAAATAGTACTCTTGAACTCGATTAACTCGAAATTTTTTCACTAGATTCGATCAGACGCTCACTCATAAGCACAAAAATGGGGACTATATTAATATTTATAGGTTAAATTAGTTTGTATATCCATAACAATGCATGAATTTAGTTATGAGTATTAATTAAAATTTTATTTTATAAAATAATAAAAATATTTATAATTTACCAAAATTTTTAAAATAATTTTCTATTATGATTTTTAAAAATTAATTTTAATATGAAAATTAATATTTTATAAAATAGTATTAAAAGGTTTATAGAGTTGTAAAAAAAGTACCATTTATTTTAGAAAAACAGACATTGTAGCATATTTTTTATTAAACAAAATTAAAATAAATTTAGTAAATTTAATGGATTGAAATTATAAAAATTTTAAAATTGATTCCAAATTTGGGCTAATGGTTTTTATAGATATTTTCATTTTATTTCAATACCGAAAAAAATTTTGAATTTAGCCCATTAATGTTAAATTATAATATTTTGAATCTATATATTTAAATTTATAAACATGTTATTAAATTTTATAAAATTACAAAAAAAATCAAATATTATAAAAAAAAGTTTCAAAAAAATTAAAAGGAAAATTTATAAAAATAACTTTAATTTTTATGTTTTACAATTTGATCCCTTTTTAACTGTTTGGGGCAAGTGGTGACCTCACCAACCACCCCTAATATACCAATATAGCAATAGTCTTTGGATAGCTAAACAACAATTGCAAGATTGTTTCATCTCATGCCAACTGTTCTCAAATTATAGGATAAAATTAGAGGTGAGTGTTCGATCAAATCGAATTGAAAGAAAAAATTTTAAGTTAATCGAGTTGAAGAATCATATTTTATTATCCTAACTTGATTTGAAATTTTCTCGAATCAAGTCGAGTGAGATGTAATTCGAATCGAATCGAATCAAATATATTTGTTCGAGTTAAATTAAAAAAATTTATTTTAGGTCCTTATAATCACTGTCACACATCGTAATCAAATTTGTTATTAACTTTTATCCCTTATAATTTATTTATTAATCTTTTATATACGGGTTAACTTTTTTGCTTGTTTAGTTGCTTCAATTATCTTCGATTCTTGTCACTATGTATTTTTAAATTAAAATATATTAAATGTAAAAATGTGATTTTTTAATAAAATTATCTTAAAGATAAAATATGAAATTGATACCAACATAAAATTTTAACACGAATATTTTATGGCATCATCAATAATTCAATTTTAGCAAAAATTTATAAAGATTCAATATGATAAAACAAGTCAATAATATAAGTAGTACAAAATGTGAAATTTAATTTAATAATATAAATAGTATATATAAATAAAATTATTATTATTTAGGTTTAGGATTTTTTTTTGGATGATTTTAATTTTTTATTTGGGGGTAAAGGGTGAGAAGTAAAATTTTAGAGGGAAAATAAAAAGTTTTGGAAGTTGAGGGAGTAAAATTTGGGGGGGAGGGGGGGAGGGGGAGAATAAATGGGAGGAGTAAAATTTTGGGAGGGAAATATTAAAAAAAAAAAAGGGGCGGGGGGGGGGGGGAATGGGTTTGGGGTAGAAGAAGGTGGAAAAAGAGGAAGGGAGTAAAAGTTTTAGGAGGAAAGTGAAGAGGTTTTGGAGTTTGGGGTAATAATATAAATTATTATAGTTTGATATTTGATTTATTTGAGTTATTCGAATTCGAAAACCAAACTCGATTTGAACTCGAAATTTGAAAAAATATTTGAATTGACTCGAATAACTCTATTCGTTTAACTTGAAATTCGAAATTTTTTTCGATTTTTTTGAGTTGAGTAGAGTTTTCCTCACCCCTAGAGAAAACAACACCAGCAATAGAGAATGAGCGTTTAGCAATTGGATTTTTAGAAAAATAATAATCAGTAAATTGTTCTAAGCTAACCTATTGCCATATCTTTGTGCACTATCACCACTGTGCATCATCAAACCCCTTTCAACAGTCCAATCACCATACCGCCTCTATCATTGACTTTCATCCATTAAGTCGAGCCACCATCTATCAATCCATAAACTCACTACCTAGCCAATACCACCACATCCACCTTTGTTACCCATCTCCCATTTCTAATTTCTCTTGTAACAGCCAGTTTTCAGTGAAATCAGAACAGTAGTTTCGGGACCATAAATTTGACATCAAAATATTTATTTTATTATTATTTTAATGTCTACAGCATGTTAGTAACACCGTATAAAAATTTCATTAAGAAATTCTATCGTTTGCATGCTTAATTAAATAAACAAAATTAAATTGCAAAAGATGCAAAATTAGAGTTCTATAGGCTAAAAGCACTAAATAGCTATGGAACTTACATATTTGAACACTTGGTTAGTAAATAGACCATTTTTAAGTTGAGTGGACATTTATGGACTTTTCAAAGGTTAAATAAAAGATTAAATAAGTAAATAAATTAATTAATTAAGTAAAACAAAACAAAATTTTGGTATCATCTTTCTCACTTTGTTTCCTCCTATTTTTGGAGAAATAAAACACTATTTTTGGTGCTTTGAAGGTTCGGCTAGGGTACCTTGTGCATGTAAGCAATTTTTCATCTCGTTTTTAATTATTTCTATGTTTTTGGAGTCGTTGTAACTTAATTTAGCTAGCCCGGGGAGTAATTTGTAAAACTATAAAATGATTAGGGTTTTTACATAAATGATATTATGTTTTTTTTTATGTTTTATGGTAGAAAATGATTAGTTGTTAATAGATAAACAACTTTTGTTAAATGATTTTTTTGATGAAATTGTCAAATAGGGGTTAAATTGAAAAATAAAAATTAGACATGGTGAATTTGTAAAATAAATGAAGTATAGGGCTTGCTAGGGACATATATGGAATTCAGATATAGTGGGCTAAGCATGAATTGCATGAATTTTCATTTTATAAGCTAAGGACTAAATTGAAAAAAATCAAAAGTATAGGAGAAAATTGTAATTTTACTAAAATATGAATTTGGTTTAAATTGAATAGAATGATTATTGAATTGAGCTGAATTTATTCATTTAGATCAAGATAAACCACGTATGGCTCTAAATCGAGGCACAGAAAAAACTTCGGACTAGTCGACTTCATTTCTTACATTTATTGTCGAGGTAAGTTCGTACGTTTAACTAGTGTTTTTAATTATGATTTAAATGTTATTATTGCATATTATTAAATTGTGTGTTGAAGGGAAAATTCAACGACGTAACGGCGATCATCGACGAATGAAAAGGGATGGCTTCGGCTATCGATATATGAAAAGGGATAACTTCGGCTATCAATTACGAAAAGGGATGGTGACGACCATCAAATTATGAAAAGGGATGGCTTCGGCTATCGTATAATGAAAAGGGATGGCTTCGGCTATCGATCTATGAAAAAGGATAGCTTCGGCTATCAATTATGAAAAAGGATGGTGACAACCACCGAATAATGAAAAGGGATGGTAACGACCATCAAATTATGAAAAAGGATAGCTTCGGCTATCGAACTATGAAAAGTTGATACGAGCCAAGGAGGTGACACTCAAGGGGTTGTTTTTCCTAGTGGTCCAATCACTCGAAGCAAGGCACGACAATTAAAATCAAAGATGAATGCTTTTGTCCAAGACTTTGTTGCTACAAATTTAATTCATCATGTTCGTGACGTTGACAAATACGGGAATGCAATTCAATGGACCAATCTTGGAATAGTGAAAGCCCATAAATTGGTGGATTAATCTTTTATGTATCTTATTATTATTATTATTTACTTAATTCTCATTGGTTGGGACACATCACTTATGAGTTTTAAGTAATTCTATTGGTTAGGTTATTATTTATTTATTTTCTTAGATAATTTTAAAGAGTTTTATTAGGGTTCAATTTCTCTTGTATTTTGCCTATAAATAGGCTTGCTTTCTACACATTGGGGGAATAATAAAAAAGAGAGTATTTGTTTTCTTCCAAATTTGTTTAACTAATTTTATTATTTAACTAATTTTATTATTCTCGTTTTATTTCTAATTTGTGTTTCTCTTGTGTCTAGATCCGGGTTTCCGCATCAAAAGGGATAACTTCGGTTATCGATTTATGAAAAGGGATGTGTTAATCATCGTAGTATTACCTCGTGTGAGCTTCGGTAAAAGCTTTCAATGTAAATTTCATTATTATGATGAAAGGTAGGTAATGTGTACCTTTGTGGAAATTAAGAGTATGAACATATATATATAAGTTTTTGAATTAGTTGTTCTCATGTTGAATTGGGATGTATATGCTTTATGGTTGTTTAATGTATTGTCAAATTTAAACTATATTTGTTACGAACTTACTAAGCATGGCATGCTTAATTTGTGTTTATTTTTCTGTATTTGTAGTTATCGGAAGCTCATTCGGGTTGGAAAGTTGTCGGAGATCTATCACACTATCCATCGGCTCTTTCGGTACTTACGGATGTTTAAATTTGATTATAATGGCATGTATAGGTATTTTGGCTAAAGTTGGCCTATGTGCTTTGTTGTGAATATGGCCATTTAATTTAGTTTGTGTTTTGACATATTTTGGCATGTATATAAGTAGCATTAACATGGTGGATAATATGTTTGATATGGTTAAATGATGGAAGATGAAGTGATAGTTGAATGCACATATTGTATAAGTCTTGCAACTTCTTGTGAATTGGTACTTGGATATGCATGATCTAATTGATTAATTGATGCTAGTTATAGAATGACAATTTTGGTACCAAATGGTTGTATTTTGGTAAGTAAGTTACATGGTATATATTGATGAAAATATGTATACAAAGTAGTTGATTATTGGGTCACATTGGATTCATGGCTAGACATGGTTGTATATTGTCATTTGAGGTGCCTAAGGGCATATTGGTTGTATGATCTTATACCATATGTTATGGCTTGTTTATGTTTGATTTGGATGCCTTGTTATGACTTGTAAATATATGCAATGTTGATTGTAGGTACATGCCTAATTCGGTGAGAAAAATGGCCTATTTTCGTCCACACGGGCAGAGACACAGGCGTGTGTCTCAGTCGTGTGTCCCCTATAGCTTTCAAAGGATTGCAAGTTAAGTTGTTACATGGCCTAGTACACGGCCTGACTCCCGGGCATGTGGCTTGGCCGTGTGGCCCAAGTCAATGAGTTACATGGGCACGGACACGGGCTGGGACATAGCCGTGTGTCCCTACTTCGAATGCCCATACGGCCTAAAACACGGGCGTGTCTCTTGACCGTGTAAGTCACACGACCTGGTCACACAACCTTGTGACCACTGCAGTGTTGAAAATTTTCATTATTTTCTGAAAATTCTCTAAGTTTCTGATTTAGTCCCAACTTGTTTCTAATGCATATTTACGGCCTCGAGGGCTCGTATAAGGGACAGTATGTATGTTTTGACTTGGTATCAATATGTTTAGTAATATGATATGAAATGTTTGAAATTTTGTCCGTTTGGTTTGTAAACTTCGGTAACGCTCTGTAACCCTATTTTGGCGACGTATATGGGTTAGGGGTGTTACATCTCTTTACTATAACATCAATTACATAAATCCTTTAGTCATTTTTGCACCTCTGAATCAATCCCATCATTTTTTACTTTTAACCATGCAACAATAAATCTATCCTCAAACGCTAATCAACAAACCGAGCAAAACCCTTCACTCATAGCCACTACCAGCCCCATCAAACTTGAAATAGTACAAAAAAAACCATTCAAGACCTATACCCTAACCCAAAAATAAAAGTGAACATTAAAATACATTAGTCCAAAAAAATATTTATAATTATAATAAAATTAAAATTTTTTATAATTTTTTACAATTTTATCGAGTTACTCTAACATTTTATCCATTTCATATTTGTTCAACTATCCCTCTCTAACATTAAAATTAACTCATTGTTATCGCCAATTGGTCCTCAACCATGTATAAATAATTAATAACAAATATTACGTTAATTTATAATAAATATCATGTAATTTATTCAAATATGTATTATATAAAATGTATGTCAAATTATCTCTTGTCAATCAAATTTTGAGAATATTTAAACAAGATTAATAGAATAAAATATAATTATATTTTAAAAATAAAATATATATTCTAAACTCAAATACTATTAATATTGTATAAAATAAAACTTCTTAAACTTAAATCATGTACAAGTGTGTTTTAAAAAATAGAAGTTATAATAAAAAAAGACCATAGGTTAATTGGATTTGAGTGTAATTGTATCTAGTTACATGCTTAATTTGTAATGACTCGGTTTCCAATGGTGTCGGAAAATGTGATTTTGAAACTTTATTTTCGTTAACCGAGTCCGTAAATATTAAATAAGAATATTTAAAAGGTTAGTATAAAAATACATTAAAATTCGGTTAATAAATTTAGCCGAAATTATGGTTAATTAAGGCTTAGGAACTAAATTATAAAAGTCCAATCACTATAGATTTTTAATTAGAAAAAAGGCTTAGGACCTAGATAGCAAGTATCCCAAGGTCTAAAATGATTGTTGAACCATTGTTATCATACAATTAGTGGACGGTGATGATGATTTTCTAATTATTGATTTATTATAATTAAACCTAATTAATTAAGATTAATTAAATAATAATCTTAGTATAAATAGCATTTGGGTGGAAAGAAAGATGATATTGTCATCTTCTTCAACCGTCCAAAAGAGAAAAAAAAATAGGGAAACTCCATTTTTGGAGCTTGAAGTATTCAACCAACTATTATTAAGGTAATTTAGGTTGTTTTCTTGTATTTTTTTTTATAGATTTGACGTCATAAAAATTGAGGTCATGGGAGCTTGATTTAGCTAGCTCATGAACCAATTTATGAAACTATTAAAGTTTTTTAAAGTTTTCATTGTTGAGAAATAGATGAAATTGGTGTGAATTTGATAAAAATTAAGCTTAAATTATGAAAATGACTAAATTGTAAAGCTTAATTGTTAGTTTCATAAATTAGGGACCAAATTGAATAAAATGCAAAATTATTATAAAATTTTTGTAGGAATAGAAAGCAAAGGGTCACTAATGAGTATATGTGAAATCGAGCTTTAATCTGAAGCTTTAGATCGAAAGTTATGTTTGTCTCGGATTTAGGGACTAAATTGAATAAATTGAAATATTTGGCTTTATATTTGAATGTGATTTGATATGAAATTTGGAATTGTGTTATTTTTAAATTATTATTCGTAGATAAAGACGACGTCAGACCGTCAAGAGGGAAAAAAATACGAGAGCCGATGATGAGTGACACAAGTTTTCAATTTGTATTTCTATGATTCAGGATCAATTTAATTGTTTCATATTTTTTTATTTTTGCATAATATGACATTGAGGTGAGTTAACAATTATTATTTGAATGAAATTGATATGTTTGAGATTGAATATCAAGATAAGACTAAATTGAATAGAATAGAAATTTGCATAGATTAATTTATATGTGTTATTTGATACAAAATTGGGCTTGTAAGAGCCCATTTTTGCCCGGCCCGATACAAATATAAAAACCCAAATAAATAAATAAATTCCACTATTAATGTCCAGCTTTTACAAACCCAATTAACCTAGCCCAAAATCTAACCCAATTAACCTAGCCCAACTGGCCTAAACCAAGTCGAAACCCTAGCGACTTAAAGAAGATATGCGCACCAAATCGAACATGGGCTCCCCTCTCTCTTGCGTGCTGTAACAAACCCAGTTTTGACCCTAATCGGAATAGTAGTTTCGGGATCACAAATCCGAGTCAGAAAAATATTTTAATATTATTTTTAGTGTCTATTATATGTTAAGTTATAGGTGTGAAAAATTCGTGTGGAAATTTAATCGTTTGAATGTTCAATTCGATAAAAAGGGTTTAATTGCGTAAAATGAAAATTTAGGGGTTAAATCTAAAAATACCTAATTGTTGTTGTCTTTTAAAAATGGGGGTCTTAAATCACAATTAGACCATTTAAATGTTAGTGGGTGGCTGTGGACAACTATATCCTTATGTTATATGAAATATAAATTATTTATTAAAGGTTAATAAGGTAAATAAATAAAATACTAATATATGCTAATTAAAAACAAAGAAAAATTCAATTGTTATCATCCTTGTTTAGCTGAAACTAGAGAAAAGAAAGAAGAGAAAAACACAAGCATAGGTTCGGCCATACTCAAGGTTGATTTAAGGTTCGTTTTAGCTCGATTTTTGATAATTTTTACGTTTTTGAGATCGTTGCTTTGAATACTTCAAAACCCATGTCTTAATTTTGTGAATTGTTGATGATTTTGAAATGTGCCATTGATGAATGCTTGAACTTTGTGATAGTTGATGATGAAAAATGAAAGAAATGTGATAGATTAACATGTTTTGTCTTTGAATTTTTAGTGAATTTGAGAAATTAGAGCTAAATTGTGAAAATGAATTTTTGAGGGATTAAAATGTGAAATAAATGAAATGTGTGGACTTGTATGAAGACAAGGAACATTCGGCCCTAGCTTAGTGTGGGCAAATTTTGTATATTTTGTGTTTTGTGCAAAAAGGACTAAATTGCAAAAAGTGTAAAATGTCAGGGGCAAAATGGTAATTTGCCCATTAATGTATTTTTGGACTTAATTGAATGTTTTGATGAATAAAAAGGTTAAATTTGATTATGTTTAGATCAAGAAACGAAGAAAACGGATTTGGATAGGGGGAAAACGAAAGTAATTGAATAGTCGATCGTGTCCGCTGATATCCGAGGTAAGTCTACTAGCTACTAAATGGAACTAAATTAGTATATATATGTGTGTATGAATCTATATTGAATTATTGTTGATCTATAATCAAGCATACTTTGGTTGAATAGACTTGAAATATGGATAGTAATTGTGTATAAGCTATATTCGGCTATAAGGATATATGTTTATATAAGTTTTGATAATAAATATAATGAAGAATAGTACATAGATATATGTATATACATTGTTTAAATATTTCAATATATATATATATATATATGTTTATGACTTATTTGAAAATAGTTGGTGATATGGGGATTATAAATGCAAAATAAGTTTAAAAATAAGTATATGTACAATTATGTATAATTTTAAGTTTGAAAAAAAGGTATGTATATTGTATATGCATAAGAAATTTTGAATGGGTGTTTCTATATGAATTGATGCATACATGTTTATATTCGAATAGGTATTTAATAAAATTAAATGTTAAGTGTTAAGTATTTATTTAAATATATATACATATATGGATTGCATCAAATGTATACTTACATATATATATTTAGTTAGGTTCGAATAAGTGTATTTAGGTATGTAAAGTTTTGTATTAAATTTAGTTAAGTAGTAATGTATATGAATATATGTGTGCACATACAATTTATAGATGTTTGAATTGAATTGAAGATAGAATTTTATAAATTCTCTTATGTTTGAATATGATCTTTTACAATTATGTGATTATTTTAAAGAATTACTTGAGGAGTATTTTGTATATGTGAAATTGAAATGTTCAGGTTTAAAACCTAGCAGGCTTAAGGCCGGTGAAATAATTCAGACTTTAAGTCTAGTAGGCTAAGTGCCGGTGATCTGAATCAGGCTATAAGCCTAGCAGGCTAATTGTCGGTGAATATGTTAAATTAAGTGATTATATGCATTTGATATATATATATAAATGATTTTGGGCTATATGTAATGGATAAGTATATGAACATTTGTTTATATGTATTTGATGAGCATATAAACGTTTGGATCTTTGTGTTTAGTGAGTAGGCACATATATTGGTTGTTATGAAAATTGTTGAATATACAAGTATGCATTCGGCACATGTGGATTAGAAGTATAGATGTGCATTTGGCTCATGTAGTTGATAAGTAAAAATATAATCTTTTGACATATGTATTTGAAAGATCATAGATATGCATTCAATGAAATGCAAATGATAAGTATATTAGAAATCAATATATGCAATTAATGATTATGTCTGTAACTTGATTATAAGCATATAATGTTTATACATATGTTCATTTATATGTATTTTAGATATGCTATAAACTTACTAAGCTATAAAAGCTTACTTTGATTGTTTTTGTCCATTTGTTTTATAGATAAAAACCAAGCTGCAGACTCGAGGATCGTTAGCGAAGATCATCACTCTATCTACTGTCTCGGTATTAAAACGTTTAAATTTTAACTTATGGCATGTATAGGCTAGATAATATTTTGGGAGTCGTACTTTAATGTACTGTATATATATAATTAATAGCCATATGAAACTAGCTTATTTTTCTTATGGTTTAACTGAACTGAAATGTTATGTTTTGTTATAAAAGGTTAAAGTAAAATTTAAAAATATACTTACTTCATATTTGACTAATTTAACGTAGATGTAAAATTCTTGAATTCTACTGAATGTCTGTGTTAAGTTGCGTTTTATCTGGTAACGCTTCGTAACCCTAATTTATCGACGTATACGGGTTAGGGGTGTTACACGTGCGCCACCACACACGAGCCACTCCCCACGCACATAGAAACACTCACGCGAGCCTCTATACGCGTGCGGCCGCACACATTCATACGTGACACGTCCACCCTCGTACGACCGTACCTGCGCAGCACACAAACAAGTAGCAAAACAAAGAAAAAAAACAAAAAGAGCAACAAAAAGAAAATAGGACAAGAGGGTGGAGAGAAAGAGATGTATTTTTTATTTCTTCTTTTCGATCCGGCTATATAAAGCCATTTTTGCGAATTTGTAAAGGGAGATTTTTTCCCCTTTTTTGACACACACAGATCGAATACAAAAAACAAATATTGAAAGAAATTTTGAAAGGTGATTCACCATTTCTTTCTTTCTCTGCATTTCTTACTGTTTTCTTTTATTTTTTTATATATACAAAGAAGAGAAAATTAAAGCAAAAAGAAGAGGAAGAGAAGAGAGAGCATACCTGGTGGTCGGTCTTCCTTCTGCTCCGTCGCAATCGGAGTCGGATGGAGGATTGAGGCACGAAACGGCGTAAGAAGGAAAAGAAAGTGTCTAGATTTTCTTTAGTTTTGTTTTGGGTGGCTGATTAGTTCCATTAGGGTTTTTTTTAGATTTTATAGAAATTGCTTCAAATGACGTAGTTTGGTGGTTTATGGCCATAACCCGATGACCCGACCCGAGCGTGGCTAGACCCGCGCGCTTTGGTCTTGGAGGGGATATTTGTGCCATCGGTCCTTCTGATTTGTTTCGGGGTTTCAATCCGATCTTTCTTTATTTCACGAATTGGTCCCATATGTTCGACTTGATCATGCTTTGGTCCGGGCTAAAGACACTGCATTTTGGGGGAGGGAATATTTCCCATTCGATCCTCATATTATTCGCGCGTCACGATTTTGCCCTCCATTTTGGTTTATTTTCGTTTTTCCACTTCTAGTTTAATTTTGACTTCAATTTAATCCTGTTTGCATTTTTGAATTACTTAAATGTATATATATTTTTGTTATCTATATTAATGTTGTTTTATAATTATAAGTATTGTTATTAGTATTAATTTATATACTTATTTACGTATCATTATTACGTTATTACTTCCAATTATGTAATGTTATCACATATTAATATCTAGTTCCATTATGTTTTATTTATGTAGCATCATTTAGTATTATAAATAAATTTGCTTTATTATTTTAGATTTATTATACACTTGTTTTAAAATTTATCATGTATTATTGTTTTTTATTTGTTATTCATTGTTATATGTTAGGCTTCATTATTAAAATCTATCACATTTTATATTGTTGTGTAATTTTGATATATTTTATATATTCTCGGATATTGTTTTATAATATATTCTTTTAAAATTTACCCATTTTATATATCTTTTATACATGCACATTATTTTATGTATTTAGATTTTCTTTTATAAAATTTACTTTAAAATTTATTTAGATACTATTATTTTATGTGTTTTTAACTCCATTTTTATTATTTTCAAGTCCTCATGTGTGTGTATGTTATTATTTTTATAACTTCTCGATTATAATTTCCTTTCTCCCATGCTAATCGTCTTTTCAATTATTTTAGGACTTGTGCATTTATTTGTGTTAATCACTTTTTTAATTCATTAGTTCTCAATTGTTAGTGCTGGAATTTACATAATGTGTGATGTATGTTTTTATTATTACATATTTTGTGTTGCTTATTTGTATTTATTGATACCTTATCGCTCATTAGCATACTTTTTAACTTAAGAATTTTTCTTTTGCGATATACATTGTCATCCTATTGCGTTTTATTCGTCAAAAGGATTATATTCTTTTTAATATCAAAGCCAATTCATTCAAAAGTCTTTCAAATAACGCGACACTCGGAATTTGGGATTTTCGAAAAGATTGTGTCCTAACTTACTGGATTCCAATCTTCCTCGTTGAACCTACGGAACCGAGTATCCTTTTTAATTAAAACATAAATAAAAAACTCATTCTCAGGAATTCGATACGTTATGTCCTAACGCATTGGATATGACATGTTGTTTTCTCGAAACGAGGATTTTTCTAAAAAATAAAGGCAATATTTTGTATTTGGAATTTTGAGAAATTGAACCCTAACTTACTGGGTTCCGATTTTTCATTTGGCTCAAATAACTGAATATCCTTCTTAAGTTTTAAAACATGAGTTTTAAAAGTCACAAGTTACTTAATTTTCAAGATTAAAAATATTGCACTCTAACTCACTGGGTTTGACACTTTATTTCTTTAAAATATGAGTGCCTTATTATTCAATTCAATTTATTCAAGTTAAAAGGATCGTATTTTAAAATCTTTTCGAATTTTCGACACTAGGACATTAAACAATCAATTCGGTACCAATTTTGGGCGTTACGAGGGTGCTAACCCTTCCTCGTGCGTAACCGACTCCCGAACCTATTTTCTCAAAATTCATAGACCATAATCGTTTTCAAGGTGGTCTAAACACACCTCAATAAAAGATCGGTGGTGACCCCCATTTTATTTTCAAAGTCGATCCCCGTTTTTTAAAAA
This sequence comes from Gossypium raimondii, assembly GCF_025698545.1. Classification (NCBI taxonomy): domain Eukaryota; kingdom Viridiplantae; phylum Streptophyta; class Magnoliopsida; order Malvales; family Malvaceae; genus Gossypium; species Gossypium raimondii. The sequence continues at coordinate 37,600,968 of NC_068568.1, read as the reverse complement.
CATGAAAAAAGTGGTTTCGACAGGGCTGAATATGTTATATGATATGTTGAAATAGTGAAATTGATATTTAATTGAGAAAGATAGATTGTGAATTGAGTTATATGATGAAATCAAAAAATTTGATACCCTATTAATTGTTCGGGCAGGGTTAGATATAGTAGGCATGCCATAGGATAGATTGAGTACAAGTTATTTCAACTATGTAACACCCTAAATCTGATCTGATTATGATTTTCCGTAATAAAGTGTTAGGTAGTCAATTAGTGTAATTTACTGTAACACCCCAAACTCAGCCCAGTCATTATGGCCGAATTTGAAAAGCTACATTGGCCACCGGAATGGCCCAAAAAAACTTTATTAATTTCAAATGTACCTATTTTATTTTATTTTAAACCATTTGTGCAATTCGTTCAAAACTAGTAAATCGGATGTTCAACTTTATTTTCAATCTCATTTCAAAAATCATTTGTCCATGAAAATGGCTGAAATAAACTTTCAAAATTTTGAAAAAAAATATATTTTAAAACTATTGGCTTATCAATTCAAAACAAATGAAATAAAACATTTATTTTAATTTCATAAAATTCGTGCAAATTTCAGAATCAAAATAAATAATATCTCAATTGTAAACATTCAATCATTTATTCAAAACTATGATTCACTTCCCAAAAGTCAAAAGTGTTCCAAGTTGTTAGCAATCGACCCTTCACACAAGATCAATATACGATATGTTAATATCGAAGAAAAAATGTCTAACACTAATACTACATTCAGATATTAATAAAAAGATGAGGAAGAAGTGATGATTTAACACCTAATATCATTCCATACTTACATTATTCCTTAACCGAATCTTTGTTGAATCAACCGCTCAAGAGGAGAGAATGGATAAATTGAATAAATAATTGATAACAAAGGATCTTTTTAGGATAAAAGTAATAAAATTCCAGCAAGGATTTCTCAAAACTAAAAAGATAGATATTAAGGTGGAGGTCTTGAGTTTTTGAGAAGATAAAAGAAAAAATTAGGAAAAATGGTGGTCACGGCGGTGGTCTTGTAATGGTCCGATGGTGGTGAGGTGGTGGTAAAAAGGTGGTGTGGTTAACCAATGGTGGTAGAAAGGTGGAATAAAAGTGGAGAAACAGAGGTGCAATGTTGGCTCAAAAAAGAAGAAAATGGAAGAGAAATGAGGAGCAATAGAGGAATTGATCAAGAAAGGAGGAGGAGACACCAAAATGAGAGAAAAAAGTGAATGATGGCTAACTTAGGTAGGATGGACGGTTCAAGCTTGATAAATGGGAGAAAATGGAAGCTTTGGGGGACAATGGCATGGAAAGTGGATCAAGGGGGAGCATGTGGAGTGAAGAGGGGGTTTATGGGGGAAAGTTGACTAGCTAAAGGAGGAAAGAATCTTTCTTTGCATGGTAACTAAGAGTGGACAGTTATGGAAGCTTTGACCAAAATTTTATGAGCCAAAAATTAAATAAAAACATGAGAATGTGAGGACTTGAACATAAGACCTTTAAGAAATTAACAAAGCACTTAACCAATTGACTATTCACTAGCTTGTTATAATTTTTACAACATTTATTTTAAAAACATGGTGTAACATTTGCTAAGGTTTGAGGCAAAATTACAACACATAGAAAATAATGTGATGGAAGAGATTCGAACACAAATCATCAAGGACAACTCCACCACTACTCAACCATTATACTTGATACTTATTTATTATCAAATGAGTAAAAGATCATATAAAAAAATTCGGGCATGACCATTCTCAATTAATTAACCCGATTTTTACTAACCCGGATTTTGGGATGTGACATTTACCCTTGATTATGATTTTTCATAATATAGTATTTAGGGAGTAGTTAAATAGACTTCTTGGTTACATGCTTGTTGCTTAGGAATCATTTTGTCCCCAAACTTTTTTGGGTTCGATCCTTGGAGTACTTGAGTGTTCCATTGTAACACTACAAATATTACAACTTGACCTATTACACTTGCAGTACATCGCTAGATTATTATTCGTATTTATGTTGGTTCTTATCTCTAGTGCACGCACACCGGGGTGCAATCATTGTGTTAGTTGGGATCTGTGTATTTGTTCGAGCCTGAGTTAGGTTAATAGGGATATAATATGTAAAATTAATAAATGGTATGTGAATTGGATTGATAATATCATTTGGTGTTATAAAGATAAATTAGGATATATGAATAACGATAGCATGTGAAAAATCATACGAACCGAATATACCAGCCTAGAGGGCCAATGTGAAAATATGATGAATCAATTGATTCAATATGGAAATGGTATGTTGATATGTCCAAATGCTATGAATTAAATAGAAATGTGAAATCAATGATGTTAATATGGTATAACATTTGGATTAGTTAATTGAAACATGTATAGATTGATTCATATGGTATATTTGGTACTTGTAGTTGCATATGTAGATTGATATGTTGATTAAAAATTAGTATGAATTGCATAATAGTTGGATGGAAATGGAATTTGGATTGAATGTATTAAATTGATTTAACTTATGATGTATTGACTTGAATCATGGAAATACCAATGAGCATTATCGCTCAACACACGGTTTACTTTTCCCATGCATAGGTATTGCTACATCTCAAAGTCTCGATAAGTGATTCTAGCATCCAAGAAGCAAGCCCCAACTTAGTAATGTTTGTATAGTCTCTTTTTGTTCGTTATATGGCATGTACCTAGGTTGGTCGATTTTTGATATAATATGTGATTATGTGAACTCTTGGATTTGGAATTAGTATGTTGGAAATGGTCATATGTTTAGGTATATGAAATTGAGATTGTCACGATATCTGGTTAGGCATAAATTATGGTATGATATTAGTTTATATGGTAATGTATCTATATACATGTGCATATGTGCCAAGTAGTCCAAAGGTTAGTATAATGAAGTGGATTGTGAACTTGGATGAAATTGTTGAGATGGATGTAAAGAATATATGTATAAAAGGTACTTTGGCTTATAATAGAACTCATTGGATGTGTGTATTTGGCTGAAATTATAATTGCAAATGTGTTTGAAATGTTTTGGTGATTGCAATAAGGTTCCAAATTTTGACCATTTAGAAACAGATGGTCACGTTGCGACGTCAGACCCTTGTCATCGCGTTGAGACCAATTTAGTATGTTGCATCACAATGAGGCGAGGAACCCCCGAAGTCGCAACACCAACTCGACATTTTGAATTCTTTACAATTTGGTCCTAATTTGATCTTAGGTTAGCAAAAGAGCTTTTGTAAGCTCGTATAAGACCCAAAAATAATTATATATCATATTACATGCATTTACTACTCATATTTGGATGTTTAATTATTCTAAAATAAATGTAACTTTCCATGTAACAGCCCGGTTTAGGCCCTAGTCGGACAGTGGTTTCGGGACCACAAATCCGAGTCAGAAAAATATTTTAATATTAGTTTACATGCTTATTGTATGTGAATTGACATGTGTGAAATTTTTTGTGCTTTAATTTATCCGTTTGTGTGCTTAATTGAGAAAAAGACTTAATAGCGAAAAATGCAAAAGTGACTTGCTAATTGTTAAAGTACTATAGTGATATGGCTTGCTTTATGTGGGGCCTTATGTTGAAATTATAACTTTTAATTTATGGATGGACATAAATGCCTAAGGTTAGTGGATTTTAAATGAAAACATAAAGGCTACAAGGGAAATGTAAAATTAAATAATGAAATAATAAATAAAAGTATGAAAATTAGGCCATTATGTCCATCTTTGGCCGATAATAACAAGAAAAGAGAAGAAAAAAGATTGAGCTAGGGTTTGGCCATGATTTTGGGTGATTAAGGTATGCGTTTTGATTTATTTTTGATAATTTCTATGTTTTGTGATTGTTGTTTAACATATTATAAAGCCCATGCCTCAATTTTTTATTTGGATGAAGATTTTGAGATAATCCATTGATAAACGTATGAGTTTAATGATGTTAATTGATGAATTATTAAAGATAGGTGTTGGATTAATATGTTTTGTATTGAGATTTTTGATGAATATGAGTATTTTGAGTTAAATTGTGAAAATGAAAAATGGAGGGGCTAAAATGTGAAATAAATGAAATATGTAGGCTTACATGGGCTATATGAAGATTCGGTCAAGCTAGGGAATTATTAAATTATGTGTATTTTGAGTTTTGTGAAATAAGGACGAAATTGTGAAAAATGTGAATTTTAGGGGCTAAAGTGAAAATTACCCAAATTATGTGTTTATGGATGAAATTGAGTGAATATGTTAATAAACAAGATAAATTTGTATTAATTTAGATCAAGAAAAGAGGAAATCGGATTTGGATCGGGGGAAATCTAAAGTTGTCGAATAGTCGTTCGGTTCGTTCGCCTTCGTCCAAGGTAAGTTCGTAAGTAAATTATTGAAGTTAAATTTACTGTATTTATTTTAAGTATAGTCGAATCTAAATGTGTTTGGTGTACTTTAATATACTGAATTGTATTTGACAATTGATGATTATTTACGAGTTCCACTTGGTTGATTTACGACATCCGAAAGGCATACGAACCACAGAAATGTTTAAATGTGACATCGTGTAAGACCACGTCTAGGACGTTAGCCTCGATTTGAGATTTACGTGTAAGACCATGTCTGGGACATTGACATCGTATATAATTACGTATAAGACCTTGTCTGGGACAGTGGCATCGATAATTAATTACATGTAAGACCACGTCTGGGACGTTGGCATTGTACGGGCTTCATGAAATTATCCGAGTATCCTTATTTTTTTTTGAAGGGTTTAACGAGCAATGTTAAGATACGATCGAATGTGAAAGTCTAATTATATGGTTTATGTATTTGTGAATTAAAAATTTTATGAAAATATGGTAAGTAGCATTATAAATTATGATGTAATTTATACATGTTACAAAAGGTAATTTATATGTATATGTGATTATTTATATTCGGCTAAATAGAAAAATGTGGTTAATGTCCATAGATATATTTTATTTGCTTTCGACTTACTAAGCTCTCTAAGCTTACGTTGTGTGTTCATTCGATGTATTATAGATTTTTTTTGGAAAGCTAGTTACGGGTTCAGGGATCACCAAGGAAGTTCATCATAATATAGACCGTTAGTTTGGTATTTTAAAAGCTTGAATTATAATCCTTTGGCATGTATAGGCTAGAGTTTATTTGGTTAAATTTTGAATTGAATATATATATATATATATATATATATATATATATAGCCATGGGAATTTGGCTTGTTAATGATTTTAATTATGATATGAATTAGCCATGTAATTAGATTATTTTGAAAGTAAGTTTTAAGATATATCTTATGTGATGGTTGGTCTTATAATTCAACTTAAGAAATGAAGTAGATGTTGAATGCATTTTGAAGTAGGATATGTATTTATAATTTGCCTTATAAGTGGCTTAAAAATGTTGTTAAAGTTGGTGTGAATTGGCATGGTACTTAAATCAATATGGGGACTATGTTACATGGTTTATTATGTGGTCATAATGATTTAATGAGTTGAAAATAATTGAATGAATTATTTTGGAAATTGATTGATTGTGTATAGGTAATTTGTTAATAATGAAATTTCTTTGGTTATTTGTAAGTGAAATAGTATAAATGTTGGGTTTAGTCGATTTGTGGTTTGGCAATAGTGATTTAATTATGTAGTTTTTGTTTAGTTGTATGTTAATATTGAAATTTGTTGTATTCATTATATATGAACTATGTTGTACCATGGTTACTTTGAGTCAAATTGAAATGGTATGATTTCATTAGTGAGATGGCTTAAAAATGGTGAATAATGTGTATTCATATATTTGGCTAAAGAATTAGATTCATATTAATGAGTATATGGTATGATTTGTGTTATGTATTGAATTTATTTTGGATGACCGAATACGCGAATAATTGATCAGTTGTATGTATAATTTTATAATGTGAATTGGTTATATAGGTTTGGTTGATAAATGGCAATCGAGGAAAGTGTTTAGGCTAATTTTGCCTGCCAAATTGTTAAGAAGCAAGTTAGTTTTGTATGATAATTTGGTACAATGTGTAATATGTGTAATAACATAAGATGATTCGGCATTTGTACATATGAATTAAGATGATTTAAATTGATTTCATGATTATAATAAAACATGATGTATTGGTTATGTGATTAGTTAATAAGTGAATCAAATAATGGTTTATATTCGACTTGTGGCAGGTTAAATTGGTAATTTAGACATATGAAGTCACTGGTCGTAAAATGGTTAATTTTGTTATGTCTATGAAATGACATATTTCAGCCTATGATTGAATGGCATAATTTTTGTACTATCCATGTGATTGACTTTGATAGCCGAATAAGTAAAGAATAAAATTGCTAAGTGTGTTTAAATCTTGACATGGTGATTAGTCTATAATAATATTTATGGACAATTCGGCATTAGTGGTTATTATAGCTTATGGTTTTTGTGGTGATTAGTGCATGTTTCAATAAAGCTAAATGTGCATAGAATATGTTTTAATTATGAAATGTTATGTTTGCTAAAATTTTAAGACTCGATATTAGGTTAAGTTACGAGCATTGAGGTGATTAAATTTTAGTTGTGAAATGAAATGATCATCTGTATGAACTTTGATATGACTGGTAATGCCTCGTAACCCTAGTTCGGCGACGAATACGGGTTAAGGGTGTTACAGTCCATAATGTGTAATTGTTCGTAGTTGCTCCGAAAATGAATGTGGTATCATGTAGCTCGGACTCGGTGATTGGGTCGGGTATCGAGGTGTTACATAATTACTCCAATTCTCACCCTCTCCTTAAGAATGGATAAGAATTGGAGAGTGTAACTGGAGTGCTCTAATTACACTCAATTTAGTAAGATAAACTAATTACTATAGTTGCCCTAACATGCCACACTTGTAATTACAAGAAATTACACCTAAATCTAATTACTATGTGGCTTTTCAAATGCACTTTTAGTTTCGTTCTAAAAGGGTTCCTTGTTCAATATTTAGAATAGAATCCAGTTAAGTAAAGTAAATTGATTCGTAATTGTCTTTTCATTCTAATAATTTGAACAAGTTAGCATTAGGGGAGCGCAATTGATTTAATCAGTCAGTTTTTTCAAACTGATTTAATCGACTTTAATATGAGAAAACCAACTTGATCAACTTTAGTTTAGAAAATCGACCAAATCGAACTGACTTTGATTCAATCGATTCAGTAAGCTTTTTCGATTAAATGACCCTGGTGATTAGGGTTATTGGGTTGGGCTTATATGGTTATTTGTCTATTATATATTATAAAATATAAATATATTTTAAATCATTTAAAAATAATATAAAATAAGTCAATTTTTTCTGTTGGGTTTCGGGATTCAAAAACTAATAACCAACTAAATTAACTGATTAAATCAATGTCAAAATCGACCAGCCCACCCCAACCGACTAAATCAAAACTAAAAAACCAAATGGGTTAGTTTTTTTAGTTTTTTTATTAAACCAAAAATTGCTTTCCCATAGTTGGCATAGGTCAGTTGAGAGAGCAGTTGGGTTATGCTATGGGAAAGAGTGATATAATTTAAATTAATTGTGCAATTGAGTTTATTAATTAGAGTCGGGATTTTCTAATATGTAAAGTTGTTGGTGAAATAAGTTTTAGGAACGTCTCCTAGTGTTGTTTAACTAGTAAGGATTAATTATTATGTTGTTCTCGTAATTAATTTATAGTAAGGATTAATTATTGAGTTATTTTCGTAATTAATTTATAGCTAAGGAAAGATCGTGGTTTGAAGTTGTTCTTCGATCGTATTGTTATTTATATTTGTTTTACTATTTTGTAACAATTTAATTCCTTTTTATTTTTCTCAGAGGTTGAAAAAAAGTCTTACCTCTACAAGGAAAATGGCATTTAGCAATGCAAAATGTCATTACAAAATATTGTATTGTAGATGTGAAAAATTTGTCGTTACTAGACATTACTAGGCTGTTACATATACCTCCATTATTAAAAGTAAACGATTTTGAAAACCAAAAAGATGTTTTTAATTATATATAGAAAACATGTTTGATATACTGTAGGTGGAGTTTTTAGACTCTACAAGGAGGGTCAAAAGATTGATAAATGTCCTATAATATATAGTAAAATATTAAAAAAGTAAATATTTAAAAAAACACATAATATTTTTTAAGGTTAATTGTGAAAAAAACAATAATCTCACTACTAAACATTTCAGTTTTCAAGGAAGAAATTCCTACTTGATATAACTATTATCAATATAAAAACAATTCAAATAAAATAAGCTAGAAACTAAACCAATAAATTGAAACTTAGTTAATTTGGTAATAATTTGGGAACGACTTCCTTGACGATGTATTTGGCAAGTTGTCGGTAAACTTGTTGGGTTGGATGAACACTATCCCAAAACACATACTGTGAAGGATTTCCACATGCCGATGTCACCGAGTTACAGAATAATGAAAGCCCCAGGACACCGGTGCCACAGCAACCCACTGTTGTTTCTACAATTCCTGCGCCGATTTCCCATATTAACTATTTATTACTTCAACAAAACAGCCTTTCAAAGAAAAAAGAAATATACCATATTGTTGAGGATGAATGATCATGTCCATCAATGGCTGATAAATGTCTGCATACACAAGTTTGGACCTTGGCACCTCCGCTTGTATTTCAGGCAACAATTTCACCAGCTTCTCATTATAAGATCGCGCATCTGAGTTCTGATCCTCCAAGCATTGTCGATTCATTGGATTCTCAAGTCTGACGGTCATTTGAACCGGCAGGCATCCAACTGGAGGTAAACCAGCCACGACAATGTTTCGACATCCCAAATCATATATTTGCTGTACAAAAATTCAACCATAATTATTTATTTCTTTTACCAATGTAGTGCAACAAAGTTGTGTTTACCTTAACAAAGTCTTCTAGTCTTTGCAGCAGAAAACTTTGGTAACCGCTAATGTCGAACTCCAACCGTCTTGTTGGTATATCGAAGAAATTGAAAATAAGGTCATTAGTTCCTGCACTGACTACCACCAGAGCCTGAGCAATGATGTTGTTGGCCTCTTCATCTCCTACAATTCCCTTAAGCTTCTCTATGTAGCTTCTAAACATCTCAACTTGCCTTGAAACCGTGATGACATTGGACAACAATGTAGTTAAATCATCATATCCGGAACCAGCAGAGGCAAAGCTAACACCGGCGCGGAGGTCATCGTCTGATAGATTTGGGTCCAAGAAAGGCGGTACGGCATCTTTGATCCCTAAAGAAGATGCCACAAAGTCCGTAACAAGTTTGCCATCCGAAAACCTGCCTGTAGGAACGTGGCCTGGAAAGTTTATCCCATATGGGGCTACGTTGCCTTTAAAGATTGTGTCGATATAGTTGTTGTTACCGGGATCCACTGTTGAGTCACCAAAGATGATAATGGCAGGGAACTTTGGGTTGGTGCCGGCGCTGGCGCCGCTGGTGTTGATGATGGTCATCGAGACTAGTAGTAGTGCGACCATGAAGAGGTTGGACTTTGAGGTTGACATATTGATAGTTGATCAATTTGTTAAGGGGAAAAGGGAGGTGCTTAATTAATTTACATTGGAAGAATGGATGGTTATTTATAAGTAAACTATCAAGAATTCTAATTGGATTTATTGATGGAGTTTTACTTGAGAGCAACTCCTGGCAGAATTTGAAGTCTTCTGAGTTATTTATTTATTAATATTTTCTTTTTACAAAATATAATTCTTTATGAGTTAGAATTATATCTCACCAAGAAGGATTAAATTTTATATAAATCAATTAACAGAACAAGAGATGAAAATTGTTTTGTTTTTCTTTATAAAATCATTTTGCGCTTTTTTTTACGTATAATAATTGAAATACAATCTAAAATATAATAAATGATCATATAATATTTTTCGCATTCTATGGCATGTGACCAAAGAGGGTAAATCAACAGTGCATCAAAAACTCAAAATAACATGCATGGGTTTTATGGTTAGGTTAGAGATGGCAACTGGCAGGGCAGGAAACTCAATCCATATCTTGATAAATCCACCTCAACTCGATTAGAGTCTTAAAGGAAAATAAATTTTTAGTTTAAACTTGAATTTGAAATTTAATAGGAGAATTGATTCTGAGCCAACCCAATTTTAATTTAATTATTTTATTTTTATTATTTTGAAGTAAATAAAATTACATATTTTTAGTTGTTTTATTTTTTATTTTGAAGCAAATCAATTTTTTTATATTTTAGACTTAAATTTTAATATATATTTATTTATTAAAAAAACTTAATATATATTAATGATATTTTTATAAATATTTCAAGATAAATTCGACTTATTCCAAACTCTATTTTTTTTTAAAAAATTCAACCTGGAGGAATTGAGCGTCGAAACCCATTAAATTCGGATTTTTTATCATCCATTCTTAGGGTTTGGGCATGGCAGCCCTCGCTGAGGCGATAGGCATGCATTGCAATTGCTTAGTTCCCAGAAAGGGAGGGGTTATGCTCATTGGAATGATCATATTACATGAACCGGACCTTTGGGTGCACCGATAGTACACGGCACTAAGCTCAACTTGTTTTCGCCTTTTTTCTATCTTCCTTCTGCAGAACCGCAGGGAGTGTAGCTGGGCCTGCTAGGGCCTTCAACTTCCTGGTTAATAATAATATTGCAACTTTATTCACTCTAACTTAATTTTTTTAATATTTTATTAAATGAAAAATTACAATTTCTGAAAAGTTAAAAAGAAAATATTTAGTTTTGACCCCCAAAATTTTTTATTTTTATCACGGTCTCATCACACAATTCTTGACTTTGTTCCTACTAACTCATGCCATTTATATACTACAGTATTGGAAAGATTTCAATGCAATGCTATGGATATATATATGGTCATATAAGGATGGTTTAAATAACCTTTAATTCTCTACACTCTTCTTTACATTTTTGAAATTTAGTTTTCTATTTTTACTTTAAGAAATTTAATTACTCTATTTTTGTATTTAAAATGTAAATTTAATTATTTAAATTATTTTGTTAAATTTAAGTTCATTACAATATTATTTTTTGTTATATGATTATTGTCGAAACTATTTTTATTTAAACGGGGTCGACTTTTATTTAAAAACGAAAATGGAGTCGCCACCAATCTATTTTTATGAGGTGTGATTGGGTCACCTGGAAAAGTAGTTGTTTTTAATAAACGATTTGATTTTATTAAAAATAACGATTTTGGTCCACGAAATTCAAAAAAATGGGTTCTAGAGTCGGTTACGTACGAGGAAGGATTAGCACCCTCATAACGCCCAAAATTGTTACCTAGTTGATTAATTAATGTCTTAATGTCGAATATTGAAAATTTGAAGAGATCAAAACAAGTCCCCTTTTAAAATCCTTATTGAAATTTATTATTTTGAAAGCTAAATAAAATTTGGCCATCTTATTTTAATGAAGAAATCGAAACCCCGTAAGTTAGGGTACGATTCTTTGAAGTTCCGATGACAACAAACAAAGTTGTTGTTTATTAAAAATTTCATGTTGAGATAACAAAATGTCGTATCCAGTGAGTTAGGATATAACATTTTGAATTCTCGAGAATAAGCTTTTATTTGAAATTTGTATGATTTTATTGAAAAAAGGATACTCGGCTATTTTGAATTTAACGAGAAAATTGAAGCCCAGTAAGTTAGGGCATAATCTTCTCGAAAATCTTAAATATCGAGTCTTGTTTTATAAACTTTTGAATAAAATGTAATGTGATTAAATGATAACATACGACGCAAAAAGATAATTTGTAAATGAATCATACACTAATGAATAACAAATAATTAATAAACAAATATAAACATGCATGGCAACAATAATTTCAATCATACATTATATAAATACCAATATCAATATTTTAAAATTAAATGAATTAATAATCAATTTTAAAAGATATACTAAAGAAATCAATGGCAAAAGGAGAAATTATAATCAATAAATTATACGTTCAAAATTTTAAAATAAACAATATATATGAGTTAAAACAAATAATATATATGAATGTACAATTTAATACAAATAATATCTACAATTTGAAATGAATTGGATAATTTACAATAAATAATATATAATAAATTTGAAATAATAATACATATAAAATTTAAAAATTTTGATGATAATTCTAAAATAATCATACGTGATAAATCCAAAATAATAGTATATAATAAATTTGAAAATATTAATGATAAATTTGAAACCGAGGGCCAAAATATGGAAAAAAAATAGATAGTATAAAAAACAATTGCAATTGATAATATATGGAAAAAATTTTAAAGCAAATAATCAAACAATTTAAAATGGATGATTTATAATACGAGTTTTTAAAAATAAACAATATGTGTGACATAATATTAAAAACAAATAAAGTATATAATTAATGGAAAAAAATAAAAGAATGATAAGAATGGTTAAATGAATGAACAATATGTAAATAAGAAAGTTGATGGATAGATAAGCGAATAAAAGTAACAGAATAATTAATGATTAAACAATTAAATGGATAAATAAAAAAGGTTAAAAAAAACGCTTAAGTCAGCCTTACTCCCACAATATAAAGATTCAACGGAATTCCTCCACCAAAATCCAATTCAAATGAAAGCAACTTAAAAAGAAACAAAGATGAACGAAAAACAAAATAAGAACAAGCCATAAAAAATAAGAATGCAAGAGAATGAGAAATTTGAGTGAATGCTCTTAAGAATTATTATTGCTCCAAACTCCAGTGTTTTACAATGAAGGGGGAGGCCTCTATTTATAGTTGAGCCTCCCCAAATCCAACGGTATAGATCAATTACATCAACGACTAAGATTTAAAGGGTATCTACAAATTAAATCTCTAAGATTACAAACTCTTATCTTCTAAGATTGCATATCTTATCTAAGATTGTATATTATATCTAAGATTGCATATCCTTTTTCAAGTAATGGGTCATTCCGATCGGGTCAAATGATACAATTTTGGACTAGACTTGGACTTTGTTTTATTATTTTAGGTTTATTATTTTTTTGTGAGTCCGGGCTAAATTGGCCTATTACAATTATCAAGTGTGTATTTTTTATTTTAAAATGTCACACCAATAAATTTAATAGAATTCACATTTGAGCTCACTAAAGGATTTTGGCGTTAAGATTTTGGGGCCTAACTAGAATTTTCAAATAATTTGAAAGTTTAATTAAAATGCTTAAAAATTTTGTTAGATCTAATTAAAACTTTCAAAATTTTTAAAGACTTAATGAGAATTGACAGAAATTAATGAGAAATTTATAAATTTTGGGGGTCTAACTAAAATTATTAAAGAATTTTCAAAAATTTTGGAGGCGTCCTTACGAGAATTTTCAAAAATTTCAAGTAAAAAACCAAATTAATTTCTAACAGCTTGTTTGTTTGAATTCATTGCAAATCAAAAGGAGGAGAGAATTATCTTTGAGGGGAGAAAAAAGGCATCATGAAAACATTTGAAGGCAGAGACGAAAACAATGTGTTTGGACGTCATAGTTTAGAGAAGAATTATGAGCACAGGGAATCACCAATCTAAGGTTACCGGGGGAGTAAGACATGGAATGTTGGGTTGCCTGTGCATGTATGTATGTTATAGGGAACATAATTGTGACCTGCAGAAAAGCTTAAGAAATTGCAGGAGATAGATACTAATGGCCTTTTTGTTGTAGGAAAAGCAGTATTATTAACGGACTGCTTTGCACATGCGGATACTCTTGGTTATGGAATGGCGAGTAGGAACCCTCTCCATTTTCTTAAATAACATATATATATTATGAAGTTAAATACCGGCGTAGTCCTAATAAAGCAAAGACTATGGGCAAAGAGAGACCCAATGTATTGCTATGGAGTTTGGTAAAAGATAGGTAGAGGGACATTCGGGTTTGCAGTACTATTTATTTCCATCAACTCTCACTCTCAGTCTCTCTCTTTTTTTTTTTAACAAAAATAGGGGTAAATATGTAATATGCATTTGCGTATGCAAGGGATGAAATAACTCCAAATTTAACATTATGATATTATATTGTTAATATCTAGGAGTCCGGATGGGGGATAACAAAGATGAGAAGAAATGAATTACGTGGCCTGATCTCTGATATCAATCTCATATAACTGCACACCCTCTCAGAAATCTAACCGTTGATCACAATCGACAAAACTCTGGTCTTTATCAAAACCATGGGCACTGCAGATGATATGGGTCGGCTTGACCTGGGTTCAATCCACTCCATTTAATATAATTAATTTAAGTTGATGGTTTTTATTTTATTAATTGAATTGGCATGGTTTGTGTCTCACTATTAAATTATAAAATTAAAATATTTAGAGATTTCATACCTTTAAAATTTAATCCTCGCATTTTAGTTTTTAGAATATGATCATTTACTTTTCGGATTTAAAAATTCAAGTGTAGTAGTTATTATCATCGTTAAAATTGTTCTATTAAACTCTTAAAAATACTTATTTGAAACCATCACGATAAAATAAATTTTTTCTATTGGAATAGTATTCTTGAGGAAAATTGGCGTTGGCATTTTGATTGAAATAATTAACAATATTAGCTATCCGGACTAATTAATGACATTATAAAAATAAATGAACTAAATTATGTCAAAAAGTAAAGTATATAGATTAAATCTCAAGTTTCAACATAGTTTAAAGGCCAAAATTAAAATTTGACCATTGTCTTATAATGTAAAAAAAAAGCCGACGCGAACCTAAAAGAAATTAGAAGCCACGTGTCAATCTCTAAAACTATTAGGGTATTCAAATTATATATAACCACGTAATATTTTCACCAAAGAGTTAACGATATTAACTATTTAGAGTAATTAAAATATTATAAAAGTATAAATACCAAATGATGTTAAAATTAAAGCATATAAATTAGATTTCAAAATTAAGCATGTTAGAGGGATTAAATCTTATATTTAACCATTTTTATAAAATACAAAAAGAAAAAGGAGAGCATTAGATTGCCAAGTGACGGCATAAGAAAGGTACTTTCCTTTTATATATAATTATGTAGAAGTTTTGATGCTAATCATTTATGTAGAGTTGGATAAATTTATTTGAATTAAAATAAATATTTTGATAAAATAATTCCTATAAATTTTTATTTGAATTGAGAGCATTTAAATCACAATCGCCAATGATGTGAGACTGCCCGATTTTGAGTGAAAAGAAATCATTTAATTAAAAACAATAGCATAAAATTTGAGAGCCTACTAAAAGTTTCATTATAATCATAACTTTAAACTTTTTAACTATGCATTAATTATATTTTAGTCATTAATTAAAATTATATTAATCTTTTATAAAATTAATTATTCAATTAGATTTTTAACACAAACTCTTTTGATGTTTCCGAAAGAAAATTCTTAATTTGCCGATATGAAGGAAGAAAATAATAATAAGATAAAATTTAACAAATTAAACCATCCAAATTTAAGATTATTTACCTACTTTATATCTTAATCACTAAGTTGGTAAAAGAAATTAGATTACATTTTATCTTTTCACTCAAAACATGAGTAAATTAATTTTTATATATTAGATCAAAGAGTAAATTGCCATTTTATTAAAAACTTATCTATTTCTACTATTAAAACCGACATTATTAATGGAATAACCAAACGATTACATATAGCGATGCCACATGTACACCTCATTTTGACAAATAATAATCAATTTTAACAATAAAATTAAATAAATTAAAAATTACTTTTAATCTAATATTTAAAAACTAATTAACTCAGAGAAAATATAATTCACTTCTTAATATAAAAATACTTTTACCAACAAAATTTCCAAAGCAATCAAAGCCTAAACGATTGAATATTTTATATGATTTGATTACATATCAGATCGCGTCTTTACCTAATATCTTTAGGCTTAAAATCAATGCCTACTCTCCTTACAGAAACGTTGCTGTCATTTACCCTTTAATTGCCACATATTTCAATCTTGCCATTCTACATTTATTCAATATTTAATGCAAAAAATTTCCACAGCTTTACTTTTGTATACAAATGTAGTGTCATAAGTGTAATAATACGAAAATCCGGGTTCATTTAGTAAGCTTATCCCCTATATATATTCAGTGTGTACTCACGATTGATCTTATCCTTATCTCTTTTCCATTGTCCGACAAAAGCTTCAGAATTGCAAATGGAGATTCTTTCTCAACGACCATCTTCTTTCTCAACTTTGAATCCCAACGCTCCATTGTTTGTTCCGTTAGCGTATCGGACGGTGGAGGATTTCTCTGATGAGTGGTGGGCTCTCGTCCAATCCTCCCCGTGTTTCCGCGACTACTGGCTTCAAGAACGTTTCCACGATCCCCAAAACGACGACGCCGATCTTCTTTTTCCCGACGATCTTGATGCCGTCTTTGACGATTACGACGAATTTTTCTTTGACCCTACCTGTAAGTTACTTATTTAACTCGCCCGAGTCAACAAAGTATATTTAACTCGGATCTCACCCCTTTTTTTTTTTCTGTTTTGTTTCTGGGGTTTTAGGTGAAGGGAAGGAAGAAGATACTCAAAAGGAATTGGTACCCGTTGGAGCATTCAAATGGCGGAAGGGGCGAGCTGTGAGCGAGTCAACTAGGTTTCTTGAGAAAGCGCCCAAGATCGTGAATGTGAAAGTGAGTCCGAGGAATATTCACCAACCAAGGTAGATCGATTCCTGCTGATTTGAAATGGGAGGTCTCCTTAGAGCCGAAAACCGTCAGCTTTGGGTTTTATCTGCTGCTACCTGTAACTTGTTTTTTTTTTTTCTTTTTCTTTTTTTGAATTTGTAAAATTATTGTGTACAGAGTTTTAGGTCTGTAATCTGTAACTTTGTTTCAGTAATAATAGAATTACCTCCCATATCGCACAGACCATGACCGTTGAAGTATACAACAAAAAAATTCAGATTTAGAGGAAAGCAAGTGTTTCTTACTGTTAATTAAAAAAAGAAGAGGAAATGATGATGCAGGGAAGAAAGGGTGGGATTTTGTTGCTTTGGAAAAGAGGCGTGATGCTGGGGATTGAGGCTAAAAGATATAAGAGTGTGGGGGTTTGATATTTACGTGATTGATGGGGATTTGGATCTTTAGCTTTTTCCAGGCTGCCTTTACTTGAACACTATTGACTTACTCTTATTCAACCGGCCACATATCATACATATCCACAAATAAAATTACTGGTAAATTACATCAACGACAAAAAGTCAGATTTCAGTTCATTCACTTTACTTAAAAAAAAAGAAAAAGAAATCAGTGACTAACTTTATCAAAAAAGTGATAAATCAATTATACATTTAATGTCACAGGCTTAATGGAATTTCTAACGTGACTAAGTAATTAGTTGATGTGGCGGTCTAACTTGTCACGTTAGATAAGATAAAATTGGATATTTTTTTTGGTCATTCTTTTTTTTTAAATAAATTACCTAATATTTTTACTGTTTACGTAAATGACTTAATATATTTATACTTCTTCTTCATCCCAACACTCTATTTTTAAAGATGGTGGTCTGCTTCACTCTACCATCAATCTCTTTTGTCTCCTTCTTTATCTTCTAATATCTCTCCATCTAAATTCGGCCATATTGAGTATGACTTCTATTTCAGTCAAATTTAAGAAATAATTTTCTTAGTTAAATTCTGTTTATTTGTTTTAATCAAACTCTGATTAGTCTAGATTATTTTATTATTATTTGACCTATGAATTTAACTTATAAATAGACTCTTTTACAACATTAAAAAATACACCCATTAGAGATTAGAATTCATAACACATTTAGAGAATTCTGTGTTTACGTTTTGAGTATTCTTTGTTTTCGGGTTTTTAGGGTTTAGTTTATATCATCTTTTGTACTATTCGTTCTTTTACCATTATAGTAAATTTATCTTTGCCCGTGGTTTTTTATCCTTTTTGGAGGGGTTTTTTCACGTTAAATTTGTGTGTTCAATTTCTCAATTTATTTCGCTATTTTTTTACTTGTTACGTAATCGGGTCGATCCCAACAAGTGGTATCAGAGCTGTTTAATTTTCATAGATTAGTCCATTCAAATATTGCAACAACAATGTTTGAAATTGAGAAGTTCGATGGTGAGACAAATTACAATCTGTGGCAAGTTTGGATGATGACAATTCTTGTTCAAACTGACTTGAAAAAGGTTGTTACCGGGAAAAAGCCTGAGAATCTAAATCAAACAGAGTGGATAAAGCTTGATGAAAAGGCTTTGTCTGCAATCTAGTTGTGCCTCACGAATACGGTATTGCAGGAGGTATTGATGGAGAAGACCTCATCCGCCTTGTGGAAAAGGTTAGAAACTCTTTATGCGACTAAGTCTTTGGCTAACCGTTTAGTGTTGAAACAACGTCTATTTACGTTTCGCATGAATGAATGTGAGCTTCTTAGAGATCACATCAGTCAATTCATTACTCTTTTAAATGATTTAAAGAACGTTGAGGTTCATATTGACGATGAAGATCAGACTATGCTATTATTGTGCTTTTAACCCCATTCATACAAGTCTTTTAGGGAGACATTGATTTATGGTAGAGACAAACTCTCGTTCGAAGATGTGAAGAGTCATTTGTTGAGTAGAGACAAACTCGACAATGAGTTTGGTTTGGATAGTAAGGCAGATAGGCAAGCTTCCGTTTTGGTAGCATCAAAGAAACGAGACAAAAGGTATCGCTATTGTAAAAAGTTAGGTCACTTCAAAGCAGATTGTTATAAACTGCGAAATAAAAGAGTTGCTGAGAGTAACGAGGAAGATGTAGCTGATGCTAATTTGGCCGATGAAAGCGGTGATGATTTCTTATTAGTGTCAATGAGCGATAACTCCAAGCTCACGTCCGAGTGGATCCTAGATTCCAATGTTCTTTCCACATGTGTCCCAATAGAGAATGGTTCTCCACATACAGTTCGGTTGAAGGTGGATTTGTACGCATGGGAAACGATTCATCTAGTAAGGTAATTGGTATTGGTACTGTTAAAATTATAATACACGATGGGACGATTAGAACACTCTCGGATGTCAAGTATGTACCTAATTTATGAAAGAATCTCATCTCCTTGAGTATTTTAGACTTGAAAGGATGCAGAATCAACATCGAGTCGAGCGACATTAAAGTATCTCATAGAGCTCTCGTTTTGTTAAAAGGTAAAAGAACCGATAGTCTTCATATTCTGGAAGGTTCTACAGTAACCAGTGAAATCGGACGTCCCTCGTCCATTACGGAGTCAAATTCAACTCGTTTGGAGTGGAGGCAACTTGGTCATAGGAGGGAAAAATGTATGACTGTTTCGTTGAAAAGAAGTTTTTTTTATGTAGGTTTTGAAAAGTTAGGGCACTGTGTTCGTGAAAATTAGACTCGGGTTAATTTTAATTTGGCAGTGTACAAGTCGAAGGTTAGAAGTCTTCCAGTTTCTAAGCACAGATTCGACTCAATTAATTCTCTGCATAGTTCAAGATAGGCCTGTGGCGGGCTTTGGTAAAGATGACATTGTGGAAATATGAGTCAATGTGGAGATTTGTTGAGTATGACTCATATTTCAATCAAATTTGAGAAATGATCTTTCAGTTAAACTCTGTTTATTTGTTTCAATCAAACTCTGATTAGTCTAGATTATTTTATTATTATTGGACCTATGAATTTAGCCTATAAATAGGCTCTTTTACAACCTTAGAAAATACCCCCATTAGAGATTAGAACTCATAACACATTTAGAGAATTTTGTGTTTACGTTTTGAGGGTTCTTTGTTTTCGGGTTTTCAGGGTTTAGTTTTTACCTCCATATTTTGTACTCTTCGTTCTTTTTCCATTATAGTAAAATTATATTTTCCTGTGGTTTTTTATCCTCTTTGGAGGGGTTTTTCCAAGTTAAATTTGTGTGTTCAATTTTTCAATTTATTTGCTATTTTTTTTACTTGTTGCTTAATTGAGTCGATCCCAATAGGCCATGCCAAAACCCAAACCACAACTTTCAATTTGTGCCCTTGTGGTTGCCAAACCACAGCTTTCAATCTAGTGTCACCAAAACCAGAAACAAATATTGCAACCTAACTATTTGTGGAAACGTCATAATGACCTACCTTTTTCGATTACTAACCCAACCTCCCAAATACAACGACTTTTGGTTCGAACTCAACTGCAACAACAACAACGCAATCCATGTTTTTGAAAATTAGTAAATTTGAATCCGTGAAAACGAATTTGTGATATCATGTTAACAATCAGATTCGAAGCTTGTTGTAATTCCATTTGTTGTATGAACCTTTCTCCACAAAGGGTCTTCGAATTTGTTCGATTTGTCTTGTTTTCCAGCTAACACCTGTTAAGGATCTAGGGGATATGTGTTCATCATGGAAAAGCAATAGATCTTTCGTTGAATTGGTTTGAATAATGCTTTGTGCCAAAGCTATGGCGCCACATACATAAGCGCCGAAGGAGTGAAAATTTGTTACATATGCTTCCTTGTGATTAAATTGCCTGTTTTTCATCTTATTTTGCCTTGCATTATCTATGGAATAAAGACAAAATTGTATTAGAAAAAACAACAATTTAGGCTTTGTTTGATGAATTTAAATAGCAACTAATCCAACTCACTAATAGATCCTTTCAATTTGATATGATTTTTTTCTTTTCTCCTCCTATTCCTCCTCTTCTTTTACTGTCAACCTAGTTAGGTTTTAAATTAGGGCCGTTTACACAGTAGGATGCCATGTCACTTTTCCGTTACAGTAACGGAAAATGGTTAAAAAGTTTGATTTGTTATTTTTCGAAAGTCGAGTGACTGAATTGAAATTAAAGTGATTGTTTTGTCAACTACATCAAAGTTGAGTGCCCGCTAGTGTAATTTACCCATATAAGTATTATGAAAATTTATTAACTTCAACTTTCTTATTTCCAAATTTGGCCCACAATGAGATTGGATATTAGTTTAGGTATCGATACAATTAAAAATCGATTAGTTTAATTAGTTAATTAATTGGCTTAATTAATTTTTTTAATTTTTTAAATAATTCTTTAATCGAATTTGTCAAATTGGCACAAAAACATATAATGAAAGCTTCAAAACTTTAAATTTTGAAAGTATAGGAATTGAGATAGAATTTTTAAATTTTACAAGTATAAAAATAAGATGATTGGTGATTTAGGATCAAGATTTTTATAAAATTAAAAATATATGGATCAAATTTACAACTTTACACGGTTAAAATTAATAGCAAAATTTAACCAATCATATTTAATTGTTACTATTTGAGTTAATGTTGAAATTTTAAAATTAAAAAAAACCACAGGAACTAAGATTAATCAATTTTAAAGTACACAGACTAAAGGCTTAAGGGGTAAAAAAGCCCCTAAACCTTTTTTAGAAAAAATCAATCAAGCCCCTTTACGAAAAATGCACTCAATTAAGCCCTCAAACTTAAAAATTGCATCAATTAAGCATTTTAACAGATAGAATTCATTGTTGATCATTAGTTTTGTTAAATGTTGATGATGTGGTAGTTAATAGTTGCCAAACAATCAGAACAAAGCTACTGCCCAAAGTCATTGGAGCCGTCGTTGTCCAGTCTTCTCCCCTGTCACAAATCACATCAATAGCTCATCTTTTCTAAAATCTTCAATTAGTTTCATTTGAAATGGAGCTTAAGCATGCGAATCTAAACCCAAAGTAAAAATCCAAAAATCACTCGATCTACATCACCAATAGTCCAATCAACCTCTAAACAGAACCATGGCCTCCTTATCTATCTTTCTTACTTCTTACAGTTCGGATTTAAAAGAGAATGCCCCAAACCCTTAAACTTGTAATAGGCCACAAATTCTTGCTTTCTCTAGTCTTTGTCAAATTTTTTTTCTTTTTTTTCCTAAGACCCTCTCAAGTTCCTTAACAAGTCCTCAAATGTAAAATGAAATCTTTGTATTTATATGGTTTCAAGTGTTGTCTTTCCTCATTTCTTTGAAACCTTTTATGCTGATTTTGCGTCACTTGCAATTTTTAAGATTAGAAATGGTATTATGAGATTTATAAACTTTTACAATTTATATTTTTATAACACTATTAAAATCGTTATGTTATAAAAAGTAGTATTAAATGCGAATCATGCATAATGGATTCCTTGGTAAAATAAGGAATATAAATGATAAAAGAGAAAGTTGATGGATGTCAAGTTGAATTAAGAAGTATGTTTTGATATATTAATTTAAGGTAGAGACTAAATTGTAAAGAAGTGAAAAATTTTGGTGAAAAATATAATCATTTAAAATTTAATGGGTTAAAATATAAATATGGGAAAAGTTGAAGGACCAAAAGTGAAAACAAAGTTCTTGGGACACAAAATTGGTAAGTAGGGACCGAATTGAATAAGTAGAGAAAGATGAGGGACAAAATCATAATTTTACTGGAAGTGAATAGTGATTTAAGCTTACATGCAATGATGTCCCCTTATCACAAAGATGAGGGACTAAATTATAATTTTTGTAAATTTTACTAAATCATAATTTCCCACATGTCATTAGGGTTATTTACAATTTTGGGTGTTGATCTTGGATGTCCTACAGATGGTTGAGGTTCTGCATTTGTTGCGGAATCTCCATAGCTCGTGTAAACAACATCGTGTAGCCTAACATTCCAACCTACAGCTCGTGTGAGTAGGCCCATTTCACAACTTGTGTGAGCATCGTCCTCGTGTATCCGATGTTATTTCATTTGGTTCATCGGGTGAAAAATGAATAAATAAAATGATTATATGTATTGGTTATATAGAAGTAGATATATGAAAGTTATATGAATCAGTTATATGAAAATAGATATATGAAATGAAACATTGGATATAGATATTTGAAATAAAATGTGAGTTGTTAAATGAATAGGTAATGGTTGATTTGAGTTTTAAATGTGTTTACTTGTAATGTTCATAACATGATAAAATTATATGTTTTGTATACATGAACCTACTAACCTTGTGAGATTTGTGGTGTGTACAGGAAATAAATGAACTCATGACCTTGTTTATGAAATTAATTATGAAATGCTTTAGTTACAACATATACGGTAAGTTAAAGTTAAAGTTTAATACGAACTTACTAAGCTTTACATAAGCTTACCCTATTTGTTTTTTTTTTCTTTGTAGATTGTCGGACTCTAGCTGTCGATTAGAACTTCGTTGGAGATCACACTATTCGACAACTCTTTTGATAGCTAATTTTTTTATTTGGGTTCAGTTATAAGCATTTTGGTTATGTTTTGTATGTCATTTGAGGTATGAAGTATGTATTTTAATGTAAACTTGAATGGTTATTTTTAGTTGGTTGTGGTGTGTGATGATATAGTCATGTTTTGCTACCTAAATGCAATTTTGGATGGTTGAATTGGTATACGTGATTTAGGTAACTTAATGAACTTTGGTTGGAATTATGCTAGTATTGGAAATTAGGATGCAAAGTGATTGTTTTAATATTAACCTTATGGTATGGAAGGTATTGAATGCTCATGGTTAAATTTTGAATTGCAGTGCCATTGGTGGCATATTGGTTAAGCACTTAGGTTGGGTGATATATGATGTGTTTTGGCAAGTTTTGTTGCATTTTATGCATGTTTAATGGTTGGTAATGGTATGACTTGTGGACTTAGTGAATTGAGTTGAAATTGTTTGTTTTAGAATACACTTTTGGGCATACACGGCCTGTCGCATGATCGTGTGTCACACACCATTGTTTGGCACGACCGTGTGTTACACACGGTTGTTTGGCACAACCATGTAGCTTATTTGATTTTTGGTGCAGATTTGTCCACACGGTTTCAGAGAGTTACAAGGCCTAGTGACAAGGCCGTGTGACCCTTAGTTACACGAACTCAGGTTGTTACACGGTTTGGCCACACAACCATGTTTTTGAGCCACAAGGTTTGGACTCTATCACACAGTCTGACCATATGGTCGTGTGACCCCTGTTTTCAGTTTTTACCATATTTTTCTGTTATGTTTCAAATTAGTCCATACTTGTTTCTAAACTAATTTTAGGGTTCCATAGGCTCAATTTAAGTCTCGTTTTCAAATGTATGCGATGAATGATGATTGTTTATTAATTTATGATGTTTAAATTAATCTTTGAATTGTGTTACTATATTATCGGTCTTCTTAACTATCGTAATATCCCGTAAACTTAATCTGACAACGGAGACGGGTTAGGGGTGTTACCGTAATAATTAAATATTATTGGTGTAGAAATTTTTTATTATCATTTTACTATTATTTTATTTTAAGATATTTTTATATTAATTAATGATTAAGTAAAAGATGGAAAGAAAAGAATTCTCTACATCTTTCTTTCAAGTTCATGCCACCACTCTCCATGGAGAAAATGTGTTTTATTTTCTTTGCAATTTGGTCATTTCCTTGAAATTAAGAGAGAAATCTTTGAAATTCCATTAAAAATTTTTAGTAAAATCAAGCCTCCAAAAGTCTAATAAAATTAGATTTCAAGAAGGAAGATTGTATGTTCATGTTGGAGGAGAGAGAAAATCAAGTTAAGGCTTGAAATCAAGGAACAATGTATGGATTTCAAGGTTTCATCATATTTTTAGTTTAATATTGTTAAAAAAAGTAAGTGATGTTAAAGTAGAGATATGTGAAATAGAATATGTTAAAAGAAGGCTTAATTGAACTGAAATATGGTAATGAAATAGACATAAAATGATGTTGAAATGAAATTAGAGTAAATATTGTATGTTCATGATGTTAAGGACTAAATCGTGAACTTTGTGAAATTTATAATTGAAATAAGAAAAGTGAAGATCATATAAATTAGACATGTGAAATAATATATTATGATGAATTAATGGATTAAAGTGCTATGTGATAGTGAATATTGAATTTTGTGATAAAAAGTACTATATTGAAAAGTACGTAAAAGTTTTACGTGTTATTATTTGATAAGTGAAAATGATGTAGAGAACATGAAATATAAGGTATATTGTGAATTAAGAATTTACTAAATGAAGTTCCGTGGTTTTGTAAATGAAATTACAATTGTTATTTACATTGTAGAAAAATGAGTACTAAATTGAGGAAGTATAAAAGTGTAGTTAAATTGTGAAAATGTAAAATAAATACTATTATGAGTAAAGATTGTGGTTAGTCATAGAATGGAATTTAAGGTCCAAAATTATATAGTTATGTTACAGTGCTTAGTAAACTGCTAAGAAGGCTGAAAATGCTAAAAATCTATTTGTTACAGTGCTGAAAATGTATTTGTTAAACTGCTAAGAAGGAAGATGGCAATGATGGATTAACACAATTAAATTGCTGCAGGTGGTGATGATCGCATAATTTTTTTCTTAATTCCATGTAATCAATTTTATAATTTTTAATTAATGAAACTTAATAAAAAATTTTATTTTTATTTTTATTTTTATTTAATTTTCACAATTTCCGCGTTACCGGCTTTTTTCGCATTATCTACTACGTAGAAGAAAACAAATTATTTGAAAAATTATTATTAACTGGCACATCATCAACACTTAATGGAACTAATGGTCAATGATGAATTTTGTCGGTTTAAGAGTTTAATTGATGTAATTTTTACGTTCAAAGACTTAATTGGAATTTTTTTTCAGAAGAGCTTAAATGATATTTTTAAAAAGTTTAAGGACTTTTTTACATATAATTTATAATTTATAATTAATCAATTTAAAATGCACAAATTAAATTAAATTAAATTAAAATATAATGAATAAATTCAAGATTCACATAACAAAATTTAACTTACATATGGGAAACTACTCCCTTTTTAACTTTTTTGCTAAATAGTTTTCATCTCTTCTTTTATTTCATTCTTGTTCTTTTTAATTGCTTTTGTGATGCTTTTCTTACCCTACGAGATTTGCTAGGCTTGCTTATCCCGCGAAAGCATATTCATAATAAAAGTTTGTTTTGCGGTTTTGTCTAGTATTTGAGATTGATATTTTTTTAACATGGTATATGTTATTTTTATCTAATGTGGTGCTTGTATTTGATAAAAGTTATATATTTTAACATTTAAAGATAATAATGTTAACTTTTAGTGTATAATTTGGGTTTTAGAGTTGATTCGATAAAAATCATAATTAGCAATTAATTTTATCAAATCAACCCTAAAATCCAAATTGAATCACATCTATTGGACTATATTTGATAAATTAAACAAATTTACAATTAACATTAAATTTATTCTATCAACAAAATTATGAAAAATTTAAACTTAATAATATTAGCAATTAACTGTCATTAAATCAACCCTAAAATCCGAATTAAACACAAAAAATTAACATCATTATATTTGAATACCAAAATATATAATTTTGTTGAATACAAATATTAAATTAAATAAAAAAATAACACAGTTACCATATTGGTGCATGCTTATTTTGTTTCCATATATAAAATTAATAAAGAAAAGTAAGGTGCGTTTGTTTAGTTAAACTTAGGAAAGCACAGAAAATAATTGATTATAATATATTTTCAATTACATCCTTCTTATAAAATAGCATAAATAAAATGTAATTTTGCATATTAAAAGCTTTTCCTCAAGTTGGGATGAAAAAGGATTGAGTAATGTAAGGACTTCCTTTACTTTTCCTTATTTAAATAAATAAAGAAATAAATAAAACAAGAAAAGAGTGTTACTTTTCCTTTAACTTGTTTTAGTGCAATCCAAGCATAGAATAAAAGTCATGTGAATAGTCGTTGTTTTAGTATTTTTCTTAATTCTTACGTTCCGGAAAGATGTGAAAGAGGTTGGGTCATTTGGGGATTGGTTTCAAGCATTAAAATCTTTTCGGTACGATTGACTTGTTAAGGTAGTGTAATGAGAGTAGGGGTAGTATGTAGTTATCATCAGTTAATCAAGGTTGTCCGTCTTTAGTAGTTTTTGACACTACCAATATAGCGTTCATTGCAATCTACAGTTTAATTAAAGTGTTTTGTTCTCATATAATCATTTACTTCTGATGGCAGACGAATGGAAGCAAAAGAAGGATGGTTTCTAACTTAATTTCCTTTTAATAGAGTGTGTTTTCCTTGGCTTTTGTTCCTTGCTGGGTGTGCTCTGATTTGACTCTTAATGAAATTACTATTTTTATAAAAAAAGTCTTTAAAATTTATTAAGTTTTTCATAAAAAGAAATATCGTTGCTGTGGTGGAGATTTGTTCTCCCCATAATGTTGCGTTTGGTGGCTTCAGTATTCATGGGATAGTATTGGGCTTTTGGGGTTTGTTTTAGGGTTCTCTTTTAAGTTTGCAGTGCACGTCCAGGGGGTGAGACTGGATTCTTTCATATCGAAGTGGCTTTGCTTTGGGTCAAGGTATCATGAGCTTTTTGGTGATGGAACTTCGTTCAACTGGACACCGCTTTTGCTCTCCTTCATGACTTTTTAATCCTTTGTTTTGCAAACCTCAATTACTTCCAGCTCTCTCTCTTATCTAAATGGAAATTTGAAATTAAATTAGGTAAAGAATTGATTCACTTATTAAACCATGGTAGGTGCCAAAATTGACTCCTCAACGATGAAACATTTGTTCCCTTATAAAATATGGCTACAATATGCTGTATTTTTATAGAGTTTTTAGTTTCTGTATTTTAAAAATTAAAAATTTAATCTCTTATTTATTTAATTTTAAAATCTTATCAATTAATTTTGTCAAAATTTGTCAACTTAACATATTTATTTATTTTTTATAAATTATGTCACATAATATGAATATAACCTAATCCACATGACAAATTGATAAATTTTGACGGAATTAAATTTGAAAATTTTAAATCAGAAAAACAAAAGAAGTTCTCAAGTATAGTAAATGATTAGGAGCTGAAGAATTAAGGTTGAGTTGGTGAACATGGGAAACACTAGCTGACATTCAAATCAACAAGGGATGTAGTGTAATAGAGAAGGTAGCAACCGACAAGAGCAAGAGAGTTGTAGTTTTTGAGTAATTTATACCATGCTTTTTGCTGCTCTATATATGGCCATTGTTTGCCTGTACATCCATGTTTGCGTTATAAATGTTTGAATCAACATGAGTACCATGGTCGGATGAGAAAATAAATCAATTCTATGTTTATGCTTGCCTGATAATAATCAAAAGTGATTAAGGGCATCCTTCATGCTTAAATTGATATTATTGTTTAACTCAATTAATAGTAAAAAACACATTAATAATCTGGTCTTTCAACCATGTATAATAATTGACAAGAAAACAAAGGTTTAATGGGTTTTATCAGTGTTTCATCATCAAACCAGAATATATATGTTAGATATTGGTTTAATCAGCAGCATATGAAGTAGTGCAAATTCAAGGGCAAGTATAAAGGTCAAATAAGCTTATTCAGTGCATGCGAAAATAATGTCACTTTGGAACACATAAACGAAAATATCAACATCTTTGATCAGATTAGCAGATGCTTTAGGTTTTGTGTATATTCTTATTGCGAAGTGGCTATTCATGCAATGACGAACTCTTCCTGTGAAGCTGCGAGTTGAAATAAGTCTACGAGCTCAACCAAAAGTGCGAGCTCATAAAAAGATGTGAGCTCAACTCAAGTTGCTTGCTAAGTAAGATGTGAGCTGTTATCAGTTGTTGGCAAACCCCAAATGTATTACAAGAAGGGTTGGCATATTCCGCTAATGATATTTTATAATTAGTTTGCTTGCTGAGATTACTTGTTAAAGAAAGCAGTGTTAGTATTGATTTGACTTTTTTAGGTACTGACTTTTACCTAATCAATTTATGTATAAATTTCATCTTCGTATTTTTAAGGGTTTTAGTGGGGTTTGTTGAATTATCTGTAACCACTACACCCATATATATATATTGTAATTCATGTGAAATGAAGATGATGATGAGAGAATTTGATAGCAGTAAAAAATTCTGCTAAGTATTTTTCCTTGTTTTCTCTGTTTTTGTTCTCTCAACTTCTCTAAACTCCAACAGTTCTATACAATTATTAACCAATGCTTGTTTGCCAAGTCACAACTTGGGCCGTATATATGGAGGATCAGTTCTTTCTCAAGTCGCTCTCCTAAAGTACCTTGAGTCATCTGCAAAACTCTTGTGTGATGAATTAATATCAAGGTTCTTAGACACAGGTGGGGGAGTTAAAGTTCCTTCTAAACTTCTCATAAGAAGCCAGTAGAGAATGAAGCTCAAGGACAGAACTCACTCTACGGAATCACCCCATAAAGATCCATCTTCAGCCTGAATGTCCACCTCATTGAAAACCTGAAAATATTTTTTTGTACAAAAATAAAAACTGCTAAATAAACGCACAACTTTTGGGTACCTATGGAAATGGTAGTATTAACTAATTACCATCGGTAGTTGAAGAATGGCCTAATTGTAAAGTGGATAGCTGCACACTTCTTGAATACAGCTCTTAACCCAGTTTATATCAATGTCCTGCACTGTTTGAAGCTGATCAATCTATCCAAGTAATTGGAGGTTTATAAAATAGTTCCAATAAATTTTTTTCCAGAAATACACACGGATTATTCAAAAAATAATAATGTTTGAAATCCAAAGGCTGTGTTGTTATGCCACTTGTTAATGACAGATAGATTAACAATCTTGGATAGATAATGATGAAAAAAGGAGAACAATTAATGGGTAAAAGGTGAATTTTGTGGCCGAGGGTGTTTTAATGGTGGGCTTTTATTACGAGTTACAACAACGATGAACGAAATAAGTGAATATTATATTTTCGGAGATCATGTGAACTGCAACGTAGCATTGTAAGTTACGTAGTTATGATTAGTATATTCATGACATCCAATAGACAAACCTCTTAACATAGAACCAATAGCTATGATTGGATGATTGGTTAGTGAGAAAGAAACCCTATTGGATGGCTTTAGTGAACAAAAATTGACGTCAGTCAACAAAGATAAACTATTGAAGGTAGATGAAGTTCAAAGCTATAGAACTGAAAATCATGTGGTTAGTCAAAAAGCTCCGACATTGAAAGCCTATGAAATGTGTCCAATAATTTCTTATAGTTACATGAAAAATTCAAAATATTTGAAAAATAAAGTAGGATAAGAATAATAACAATTTATTTGATTTTTCAAAAATCTTTTTAAGACTAGGCTATTACAATGAACCAGATCGTATACTTTAGATATAGGTTTAATTAGCAGCATATGAACTGCTGCAAATTCAAGGGCAATGTAAAGATGCTAGAAGCTGATTTATGTTATCAGTACTTGGGCAGCGCATGTCTTGAGCTCTTCCCGATTAAGTATGGACTTCCGAACATATAAACGAAAACATCAACATCTTTCACCATATTCTGTTGCTTGCAGATCTTTGTACAGCCCCATACGTACAGGAAAAACAAATATATATCTTTTTGGCCGGAACCCAGGTCCTTATCTAATTCCATATCTTTACACTTCACCATACCAAATTTAAAATTGTAGCTTTAGAACAAAGGGGGACTTGAATTATTGTTATTTAAGAGAGAAACAGAGATAGTGACTGAATCATGTTAATAATAGCCATGGCTCCAGTTAATTAGATATTGGGTCCTTTCTGATCTGTGTAACTTGTTTTTAAATGATCTGTTATTTTCTTTCTCTTATAAAAGTCTCACGTTTTTCTACTGAAAGGCCGATAATGATTTTTTAACCTCCTTGCACTTCACTAGTTTTTGTCCCATGTGATTGAAACAACTATTTCTCCACTTTTTTATGAAGAAAATTCAATTTCGTATAGCTTCAAATCACCGTTCGCCACATATTCATGGAACAAGACAAACACATCATTACCCCACATCCAGCCTGTTCTCTACTCCAATTATTAATACTAATCTTCATTGAAAATGGCATTCCATCTTACCCCCTTCATTACATTATCCTATATTAAATCATTTCCTTTTTTCTGATGTCAGTTTTGTCATTTCACTACCCTTATTCCTATCTACCCTTGTCTCCATTAATGTGCAATAATACAGAACAAGACAACTGATAATCCTAACCAGAAGAAGAAGAAAAAAAGCTTCATCACCGGATGTCTTCTTCGGCCATCACCAGTGCAAATGCACCGCTCCTCGGGGAAAACAAGCCACCTGCAAAGCATACATCGGTCTCCAGCGCTGTGTTCAATGTGTCAACTAGCATTATTGGTGCTGGAATTATGTCAATCCCAGCAACTCTCAAGGTGCTAGGAGTAATCCCAGCATTTATGTTGATAGTGATTATAGCTTGGCTAGCAGACATCTCGGTTGAATTTCTGATGAGGTATACACATGCTGGGAAGTCAACCACTTATGCCGGTGTCATGAAGGAGTCGTTTGGGCGGATTGGATCTGTCCTGGTGCAGTTATGTGTCATTACAAATAATCTTGGTTGCTTGATCATTTATTTGATTATTATTGGTAAGTTCTTTTGCAGCTAGTAAGTTGTACAGGTTGTGGATAAGTTTCATAATCTATTTGAATAGTTCAACTTAGCTCTGTAGATTATAGATAAGAGTCTGAAGCTATTTGAGTGATCATTGATAAAATGTTCTGATGTTTAGTACTGTGCTTTTTAGGGGATGTTCTTTCAGGAAATCAACCTGAAGGATCAGTGCACTTAGGCGTTTTACAAGAATGGTTTGGCATTCACTGGTGGAATTCCCGTGCCTTTTCAATCCTTTTCATTGTTGCTTTCGTTATGCTTCCATTGGTTTCATTTAGGCGTGTAGGTAAGTTTTTCTCCAAAAGATATGTCCTGTTTCTATATGAAGATGATTTCTTATCTTATATACAGAACTGAGTAATTATTGTTTATGTTATGATATTGAGTTCGTCGTCGAGAATCTTATCTGTTAACTTGGCCTGAATTTGCAGATGCATTAAGGTTCAGTTCTGCATTAGCAGTTTTTCTAGCTGTGCTGTTTGTTTCCATCAGTTCAGTGATGGCAATAGATGCACTTATCGAAGGGAAAACCGAAACCCCGAGACTGCTGCCTTACTTGGACAGCAATGCCTCTTTTTTCGATCTCTTCACTGCTGTCCCGGTTATTGTAACAGCTTTCACTTTTCATTTCAATGGTAAGAGCGTTCTGGCATTCATATGAGTGCTTGTTTTCATGCTAGTTCTAGCATTAATATGCCTCTTTTTATGAATGAATGCAGTTCATCCAATTGGTTTAGAGATGGACAAACCTTCTGATATGATGAAAGCAGTCCGAATTTCACTGATACTCTGCGGTACCATCTACTTTACAGTTGGGATCTTCGGATACCTTCTTTTTGGTGAATCGATCATGCCTGATATACTTGTTAATTTCGACCAAAATTCTGGTTCAGCACTCGGTTCTTTACTCAATGATGTAGTTCGGTTGAGCTATGCCCTTCACCTAGTGCTGGTGTTTCCCCTCTTAAACTTCTCATTAAGGGCCAATATTGATGAATTCCTTTTCCCAAGTAGGCCTATCCTGGCAAAAGATAACACCAGATTCATGTCCCTCACTCTTATTCTGCTAGCCATTTGTTACTTGTCAGCCATAGCCATCCCTAACATATGGTATTTCTTTGAATTTATGGGATCAACCTCTGCAGTCAGCCTTGCTTTTGTCTTCCCGGGTGCTATTGCTCTTAGGTATCATCTCTATCTAATAAGCTGGATTCATATTGCCTGTAGCCTTAAAGACATTCCTGCTAAGTCTCTTCCCTTTTCCCTTTACAATTGCAGGGATGTTCATGGCATATCGACATCAAGAGATCGGATTGTGTCTGCAGTAATGATAATTTTGGCTTCTGTTACAAGTGTAATAGCCATTTCCTCTAACATATACAGCTTTTTCACCTGAAACAGATTATCACTTGATTCCTCCTCACCTTCCGCAGAGATGCTTGTATTCTAGTGTAAAAATCAAGTCCCCTTAATTAGCAATTTTTTTTCTCCCTTATCTTGTAAGGAATAAACACATCATATGTTGATAAAAATAAAATCAGATAGATACATGTATTTTTCTGAAAACAGACTTCCAAGAATGGATGCTTTTACAAGTCTTTTAGATCTTTTTTGCTAAGTATGTTGTCCTCGAACATCCAATGAAGAATCCTTGCAAACAATACCATAAGATTTCATGGATCATTCCAAGTTAACTTGCTGATTGTATACCTAAAATCCCAACCGGTATGCCAGAGAAGATCTCATCCATGTTTATCTTCTATGCTTGACACAAATGAAAAATAGGATATGTCTATTTGGTCCCTTGGCCTTCTAAAATGACTTTCTGAAGCCTTTTTTTGTTCATCATTCTTTTCTCATTTATCTGCCAAGCACCAATTTTGGAAGCCAAAAAGCTTTTATTAACTATAAGTTGACAATGTATGTGCTATCTGTAATTTTCTGAGAGCCATTGGTGTCAACTTGCACTTTATTACTTGTTTCATCCTTTATTATTTGATTTTAGGGCCTTATTTTATAGAAAGATGATTGCCTTAACATTTTTAAACATTACATTGTTTATTCATTTAAGCTCACACTTAGAATTATGCAGGCCACATGCTCCTGAATACTAGTAACTGTCCCTGTTTGTTTGTACCAAGTTTTGCTGTAGCATAAGATGGATTTATTCATTCAACAAAGATATATATATATATATATCTGACAAGTTCGCTAAATCTGACATCAATATATACATGTAGAAGGTCCCAAGTTCGCTAAATCTGACATCAATAAATACATGTAGAAGATCCCGAAGCTTAACTTATTTGGTTCATATAACCAACCTTACAAGGTTGTATTCAGTAGTTTAGTGTTCGGATCATTGTTGTATTAGTTTTAAATATTCAACTCTTTCACTTTTATCAAAACTCTTAGTGAATTTATACTTCCAATATTTTATAAATTGTTTATAGGATTGGAAATCATATTTTTTTTTGAAAATTATATTTTCTTTTCTGTTTTTCAGGTTTTTTTATTTTTCATTAAATTAAAATATTTTAATAAATTTGATTGTAAATCGGGATTTTGGCAAATCATGCTAACCGAAAAATCTAAATCTTTAACAGCTTTTAGTGTTCCAATGGACATTATCAATGGAGAGTAATGCCATTTGGATTATGTAATGCACCGCAAATCTTCTAAAGATGGATGGATTCTATATTCAATAAATATAAAAATTTTGTGTAGTCTATATAGATGATATTTTAATATTTTCAGAGACATTAGAAAAATATAGAAAATATTTAAATATTATTTCTTAAAATTCATAAAACATGGAATCATATTAAGCCCTAAGAAAATTGAGTTAGAAAAACAGAAATAGAATTTTTACAATAGATTTTATTACAAAAGTAGAAGTAAAGGAAAAGTTTTTACAATGAGAGGATGGTGAATGAAAAGAAAAAGAAAGACTTCTAAACTATTTTTCGATGCCTTCTTTAGGCTTCTTCCTTTCCTATTTATAAGAGAATTTTAAAATTCTATTTAATTTTCTTTGAATCCAGCACAGTTTTCTGATAAGGATCCTGTATCCTTATTAACATGGTTGCTTCCAGTTGCATTATCTTGTCACATATAGTTGCTCCCACGTTGAAACCTTTTTTGTTTGCATCTAGATGCCCTTTTCTTTAAGTTGTCTTATTTTGTCCATACTTTAGTATTTGTTTATATTTTATATTTGTAATTCAGGAATTTAGTCTTCGGAAACCTTCCCCTATCACTCGGCTAAGCCTCTTTTGTACCCCAAAGAAAAAACAATGGAAAACTCGAAAATTTTTTACAAGAAAGACGAAAGCAGAAACTATATGAAATATGTAACAACAGGTCATTCACATTCAACAAGGATGATTATCAGTGCTGCAATGAATGCATAATCCACTCCTGAATGAACACTAACCCTGAAACTCTCTTTTTTACCCTGACAGGTTGCCAAAAAAGAAAACCTGTATAAGTATATTATTGCCAACATTGAATTTTCAATTCAGCTTTTGAGATTCTGATTTAATTCATAAAACAGGACCAAAAAGAAAAAAAAAAGGCATCTTACCTCTGCAAGAATAGTATCCCCTTTATAAACTCTTATATATTGAGATGGATAATTGGAACCTACAACCGTGAAGTTGCTGATATCCTTATCTATGTTACCAACTAAAAACACTTCAAGCCTTGTTTTCATTGGTTGAAAGCGTGATCGCTGCACGGTAAAAAGTTGACTTTTCTCTGAACTTTCACCTCTATGAACCATCCATTTTTTACCAGTGATTGCCTTGTGAACATATCAGCAGGAGAAAAAAAAGTGTAAGAGAGAAGATGATATACCAAAGTAGTTTTCAATAATTTAGAACCAAGAAGACGCATTATATACACATATGGATTAGCAATCCTCGTAGTTCAGCTCATTTTCAAGCTATGCCATCCGGAGTCTTCATTATTCCTGAAGTTTTCGTGTTTAAACTTATATGTCCGCATATATTCGAACATGAGTATAACCATGTCAATCTAATAGAGGGAAGTGAGAAGCTATACCTTTTCGCGGATTGTGAGGATAGGGAAGCCAGCAGAGTTGCGCAGGACTCGTTTTCTGAAAAGGGTCGTGTAGGAGCCATCGGCAAGGAGGTAAAGATTTCCTTTGCCATCTGACACTTGATAATGTATATTAGAGAGGCCATGTTGCTTTCTGTTGACAATTAAATCCAAAGGGTAAGGCAAACAGAACCCATCCCCAGCAAAACTAATCATAGGAACCCCATATACCATTTGTGGAACTGCCATTAATATCCCCAGGAAAACAGACCTAAAAGATTGGTTTTCTCTACAATGTCAAAGATATATAATTCTGAGTTATATAGATGACAGTGATCAGTTTTGCAGGCTAATTTAGAGTTTAAAAATAAAACTTGGGGCCTTGCAACATTTCTTGGAAAAAGAGCTCATTGTCAACATTGCAAGGTCAGACAACTTATAAACTATTTGCTGAATCAACTTCAGTTGGAATAATTTTACTAAATTTATTTATGTTTTTGAAGTCATGCATATATACACTAATGAAATTCTTTATCTTATATTTAATATAATTATTGTTAAGATTAGAAGTCTACCAGAATAATCTATTCCTGGTAAACCATGACAGCTAATAATTAAGTCTTTAAAACAAGCTGATATTCTTTTGAGATCATTTTGTTTGACTAACAAGAATGTCTTGAAATATGAGAGAATGAAACAGATACATGTATCCTACCTAAATCCGTATGCCTGAAGAGGCTGCAAACCGGCAATAAACTAAACCGGATTCAAATAAAACCCTTGGAAACATCATCTTAATGACTTCTATGCAAAATTGAGATTAGTTGGCTAGGTACGTCATTTTCATAGTTGACTGATGTTGGTAGAATATTTATGCGAGGCATCAATGATAGGTGGAAAGATACAATGAAGTTTTAACTGCTTTTATCCATCAAATTCAAATTAGATTGAGGTTAGCATTTCT
This sequence comes from Gossypium raimondii, assembly GCF_025698545.1. Taxonomy (NCBI): domain Eukaryota; kingdom Viridiplantae; phylum Streptophyta; class Magnoliopsida; order Malvales; family Malvaceae; genus Gossypium; species Gossypium raimondii. Next base: position 37,564,388 of record NC_068568.1, on the reverse strand, counting down.
GCAGTAAGGTTCACGGCTTCCTTTCCTTTGTTTCACTAAGTAGTAATAATCTCTAGTGTTTACTGCAATGGTAAAATAGATTATACTCTCAGACAGAGAACTCAGACCCTAAAAAATGATATTATTGTAAGAGAGCCACAAACCCTGAAAACATTAATTTTCATAAACCGTAATTCAAACATGAAAGAGATTACATTGTTGGTAGACAACCATGAACCCTGAAAACATTAATTTTCATATACTGTAATTCGGACGTGAAAGAGATGATATTATTGTGACACAACCACAAAACCTGAAAACATTAGTTTCCATGGACTTTAAAATGAATATAAAGGAATGACATCGTTCAAAGAGAGAACCATAAACTCTCAAAACATTAGTCTTCATGAACCATAAAATTGAATTGATTGTAAAACAAACAAATGACCGGCTAATAATAATTGGAGTTTGACAAAAGATAATACTATATTTTTTTAGTAAAGAGGGCAGGTAACCAGGGCAAAAACAAAACATTTCTTAGGTAAACAAAAGTTTTCCTTATTTCCTTGGGATAATGCAATCCAGTCGACGGGCACATTAACCAAAAACATGAAGTGTAAATTTTGAATTCTATAATCAGCAAAATGATACACTCAAGTTTTCATTTGTTCTTATAAAAATAGAGTTTCCCTTCAATGCCAAGGCTTCTTTTGCCTAACTGCTCTTCAATTCCAAATTCAAAGAGTTAAAAACTTTTCAAGAGGAAATATCATATCTCAAATCTTGAAATCTCTTCAGTAAGTTTGATTTGTATGCACCAATTTCGGCATCTTCGAAGGTGTCTGGAGTAGACTTTATAACTGAGATTGCCCCACCATTGTGTAAAGCTTTGACTGCTTCATCTGCAATAGTGGAAACTAAGTCAGAATCATCCCTGTTAGCATTTTAAGACAAAAAAGCAAAGGAGGCAAAAAGTGCTTTGGAATGCATGTGTCACCAAACTCAAAGCCTGTCGTCTAATATCGAAAATAATGTTAGCCCATCAAGAAGTTGAATGCTACTGCAAACAGGCAGGCAGGAACTCACGCATCAAAACTCTTGCTAAAGCCAGGCTAAACTTGTGAGCCAAACTAGTATATGCTTTTACCTGACTTCGACAGTGCACTGAGAGCTTTCAGAGCCTCTTTCTGAGTCCGTTCATCTCTAGCAGATCCCAACATATTTAAGAGCTCTTGAGCTCCACCAATCTCAACTATTTTCATCCTTCTTTGATCTATCATAACAAAAGGAAGCAGAGGGTTAATTGTATAAATGATGTCATAAACTAACTTTAGTCAACACTAACACCCTTTCTACAGGGTCATGCACCATTAATATTAGCTACTCTAGTTTAAAATTGATGGCAAAAATTATAGAGTTCACTTTAAAACTACTCTAGTTTTGAAGGTAAGCTCCACTTCCATAATAAGTACAAGGTAGAAGTAAAAGGGGAACCGCAAACACTCATTTGCAACTACTTATTTCAATCTTAAAATCACAAACCTAAATTGCTTAAATTTTAGGAGGAAGGTTTCAAACTTTCACAGACGGTTGCAAGTTTATCAGCTAAAGCCATATAGAGGCACCACCGCAAGAACATATAAAACATATAAAATTGCACCCAAACCCCATCAATGCAACCAAAAGCTACATGTAACAGAAGAAGGTAAGACTTGAGCAGGAAAATATCAAAGGAACATCCAAACAGAAGGCCATGAGAAGTTTATAACTCAGGTTAGCTGATCATGAATGGAACCTTCATGCTCCCAAACAGTTAGAATTTCCTCTCAATATTACCCTGAATAGTTTTTCTCAGACACCAGCGCCGTTTAACAAACATGTATATTATATGAGAAAAGAAATGGGATCAGATGGCCTGTTACAAAATAAGAGGCATGTATACGTTTCATCAGTATCTGCTTTATTGTTTAGACTTATGCAGGAAAATTTTAAGAGCAGAACTCACATCAAAATTCAAAAACAATACAATATAGATACACCAAACTTGTATAAAACTAATATTAGGGCAAAGAACATACCGTCAATTGCAAAACGGGCTAATCTAGAAGCTCCCATTCTCTTAAACAAGGGGTCCTTAACATGCAAAAGTGACACAGATTGATGCATCAAATTATCACCTGTAAATGGAAAACCTATAATCAATTTCCCTTTTTTCAATCAAATAATAAGATTAGTGCATAAACCATATTGCATATCCAAAGTTACCGACAAAAGTCTAATACCAGAATAGAGACAACATGTAAACTAATTTCTAACAAAAGATTTGTTTCAAAAAAAAAGGAATACCCATGTAAGGAAAGAACTGATAAGCAACGAAAGTAGCAGTGCCAGCAAAGAAGAGTTTCAACAACCATCCTATTTTCCTCTCAGCTTCCTGTTCAAGAGAGGCTTCATCTGCAGCTAAAAGGCATAAAGGCATTTAATTGGGTAAGCAATGAATTAGAAACCCTTCTTTTCTAGAAAAACAAATAGATGAGAAAAAAAGGGCAACCTTTTCCATTAAATGATGAGACATTTCGAGACTGCACATTCCAAGGCCCTCTTTTGAACAACAACTACAGAGAAAAAAGGGGTTGGGAGGGGGATAAAATGAGAATTGGATGTCGAAATCGGAAAAAAAGGAAATGAAAGAAATTGAGTAGTTTACAGTGTTAAAGTGAGCAGCCAAGGCGCGCATCGTTGAGAATGGAAACAGAGTGCTGGGATGGTGGGTGTTTGAGAGCAATGATCAGGTATTCCACGGTTTCATAGTACGACAGTGCGTCGCTGTAACTCAAAGATCAAAAGGCAGTGTTTTTCTTTTCTGTTTACTACCTAAACTTCAGATTCGTATTTCCTAGCGGGGATAAAGAATAGCGAAGGCCTAATGTTCATCCCTCCGGTTGCATTGCACCGGCTGGTGACCTAATTTCTTTCTCTAATCCTAGTTTAACTTGCCATACCCAACTTAGACACCAATTTTATTATGAAAATTTTTAAAAATACTAAATTATGACAAATAGTTAAATGTGATTATAGGTCAAGCCGAGTTAGATTTGGGTTGAGTCCATATAATGTATTTAGATTAATTTTTCAAGTCCAGGTTCGACTCGAAAATGAGCTTACTTTTTTGCCCAAGCCCCCAATTTAAGAAAGGTAAACTCAAGCCCGATCTGATCCGCTCATATTTGATTTTTATTTAGATTTTCGGTAATGAGTTTAATTGTTATTTTGTTATTGCTTTAATATAAATATATATAATTATTATAATTTTTTTATAACATAATATATTTGAGTCGGGTCAAGCTCAAGCTAAAAAATCTTGCCCAAGGTCTAACCCATATAGAAAAAAGGGCATTAACTTTTACTCAAACCCATTTTTTGGGTGAGCCTTCAGGCTTGGACAGTGACCTAGCCATGAGTAAGTCTACACAGAGAAATAAAAAAAATGTAACAAATATATTTATAAATAATTAATGGTGAGACCAAAAGTAAAACAATAACAACTAAAATTAGTTACGGTGCCCAATCTTTAGCAAGTTGATTGATAGCTGCCTATCTTGCCAATTTGCGCACTGTATGGATAAGTTGGTGTCATCATCACTCAAATAAAAGGTGTAGTATTATGCCCAGCATTATGATATTAGCTTGGATAGGTGCAAGTTTCCAACGCACTTTAACACAACCCTCAAATATTAACTGCCATTGTTGGTTGTATTGAATAAAGCGGACATGCTTTATTCGTAAGGAATGTAGTTTTCGTAGGATCGAGCAAGCTAGGAGGAATTAGTTGTGTGTTGTGGATAGAAGTTTATAGTGTGTGATCATTAAAATGGGGAGGTTGATGCAGCCTTCCAATGCTGATGTTGCACTATACAACTTTGTGTTGTTGTTATACGCCAATGAAACGAAAACCATAAAGAGTGTGAAGGATTGGGTGAGGGAGGTGGGATTATTGGTTGGGTAAGTGAAATGGTTTAACTGGGATGAGCGATTTGTCTATAAAAATGTGGGTGGGGAAGTTTTAGTGAGAGTGACATTGTAGCGACGGTGAGAATGCTTTATTCTTTGGGCTATTGCAATAGGGTTTGATGATGCTTCAGAAAATAGGATTTCATTCTATGCTTCCACACTTGTCATAAAGTAAAAAGCTAATTTGTAATTTGTAATTTGAAGGCGCTTTGAGGGAAATCTTGTATCCATTTGGTGATCCATGTGTGTATGTTTGTTCCATCTCTTACATCCAATCATAAGGTCCATGGGATGGTGAACCATATTGCCTTGGAAAATGAGCAAGAGTGGAAAATGTGATCTGTGCTCTTTATCACTTCCTCACATATGGGGCATGCTGGCGGGACGTGAATGTGCTAGGTGTAGAGTTTTGCTCAGAAAGGTAGGGCATTGAAGCAAAGTTTCCATATGAAGATGAGAATCTTGGGGGGATGGTGATTTTCCAAAAGACCTTTCAATTGATGGGTGTATTTTTGGAAGGGTGATATTGGGTTCGACTAAGTAAAAACTAAAAAGTGACTTGAGAAGTTGTATTTCTACACATACTTGTCGTACCTAAGATTGATGGAAAATTCTTTAGTACATAGCTCCCTTGTCTTAACATCACCCAAGAGTTCATTAATGGCTTTCAAGGTCCATTGTCCACGTGCAAAGTCAAGGACATCCTTAACTGCGGTCCCCAATAGTAGTTGATTTGGATGTTGTTGAAGTGCTAAACTGTTGTCAATTATCGAAACATTATGACCATCCCATATCTGAATGTTAAGACCCTGCAAGCAAATATCATGCCCTTTGAGGATGCTTTTCCATACTAATGAGTCATTTGGTCGTGCCTGGACCTCTAAGAAGTATGAAGTAGAACAATATTTAGTCAATAATATTGAATGGGAAGTGTGTGGGTGTTGAAGCTGGCCAGCATGCTGCCATGTTGCAACAGAAACAGCCTGAGCCATGCAGTTGCAGCTGAAGATCAAGTTGTTATTTTTATTTTTATTTGTTACTTTCAAATTGGTGTTTTGTAACTTAGTTGAAATCAAACCAAGTTGTACTTGATGATTAGGTGCTGATAAGCTGATAAATAAGCTTACCTATGTGTGTAAGTCATGTTTGTAAGTTACAATGTTATTAGTGGAGTTAGGTAGTGTTTAGGTGATAATTTTGCTTGTACTGATCAGCTCATGTCTGGTATTTGTATTGGCTCTATGCCATTGTTCAAATTAATGAAAATTCATTCAAAATTTTATCATCTAATACTCTCTTATTCTTAGTTTTATTTTTGGCTCTTAAGTGCTTGATTCTGTCATTTTTTGCACTGCAAGTCTCGAGCCTTAGAGCTCAAGAATCTATTTTGCTTCCTTTATCTTTGTTCATTGTTCCAACAATTGGTATCAGAGCCTATTTCTTAGTGGACCTGTCATTCTTCAAGTCAAGGAACCATGTCTTCATTTGGATTCTCACCAGCACCACCACTAGTGTTCAATGGTGAAGGCTACCACATTTGGGTAGTGAAAGTGAAGACCTACTTGCAGGCATTTGACTTGTGGGAGGTTGTTAACTCGGATGTTGAACCAGCACATCTGAGAGGCAATCCTACAGTGGCTCAGATCAGGCAGCACATAGATGAAAGAACTAAAAGACATAAGGCTATGTCTTGCATTCAAAACAGTGTGTCTGATGTGATTTTCACAAGAATCATGGCTTGTGAGTCACCAAAGCAGGCCTGGGATAAGCTGAAGGAGGAGTTTCAAGGCACAAAAAGAACAAGACAGTAGCAGCTACTGAATTTGAGAAAGGATTTTGAAAACTTGAAGATGAAGGAGGAAGAAACAGTAAAGTAGTATTCATACAGAATCATGGCTATAGTAAACAACATCAGACAACTTAGGGACCAGTTGAGTGAAGCAAGAGTTGTAGAGAAGGTTATCTCAACTTTACCTGAGAGATATGAAGCTAATATCTCATCCCTTGAAGATTCAAGAGACCTGACAAGCATTTCTTTAACTAAGCTGATCAATACTTTTTATGTACAAGAGCAAATAAGAGCCAGTAGGCAAGAGGAGTATCAAGAAGGTGCTTTCCAAGCCAAAAGTAGGCCTGGCTCGAGCTCTTCAGGCTACAAAGGAAGAAAGCCTTGGTCTGACAAGCCAAGAAGAGATGGAGCAGGAAGAAGACATCCACCTTGCCCATACTACAGAAGGCTCAGACATTCAGCTAAAAATTGTTGGGTTAGGCCTGATGTGCAGTGCAAAGTCTGCAAAAAAATGGGCTATTCTGAGAAAGTTTCAGAAACAAAGGCAAACTGAGACAAAACCAACCTCAAAGCCAAGAGTTGAAGCTCAAGTGCCAGAAGAAGGCAGTGACCATGAAGAGCAAGTCTTTGCAGTGTCTTCCTCAGCTGCAAATGGAAAAGTCACAAAAGAGTGGCTGATAGACAATGGTTGCACAAACCACATGACTCCCAATGTTGCAATCTTCAAGATTATTAACAGAAGCTTCAAAACAAGGGTGAAGGTTGGAAATGGACACTTTGTTATGGCAGAAGGCAAATGAGATGTGCTGATTAACACTCCAACATGTAACAAACTTGTCTCAAATATCTTGTTTGTACCTAAAATTGACAGAAACCTGCTAAGTATAGCTTAGTTACTAGAAAAGGGCTGCTAAGTTGTGTTCAAAGGCAAAGAATGCTTGATCAATGATCTAAGTGGATCTAAGCTTATGTCAGTAACTATGGTTGATAGAAGCTTTGTAGTAGACTAGAATAAGAGCTCAGACAGTGCCTACACAATAGTGCTTGATGAATCCAAGCTGTGGCACAAGAGGTTAGGCCATGTTAACTACAATTCACTGGCAAAACTAACCAAAGAAGATTTAGTTGAAAACTTCACAAATTATGTTGAGAAAGAAGATGTTTTTGAATTATGTCAGTTAGGAAAACAGGCTAGATTTCCATTTCCCTTGAACAAGACCTGGAGAGCCTCACAAAAGCTACAGTTGGTTCACTCTGATGTGTGTGGCCCTATGAAAACACCATCTTTGAATGGTAGCAGGTATTTCATTCTTTTTATTGAGGATTACTCGAGGTATTTCTGGATTTACTTCTTGAAGCACAAATTAGAAGTGGCCTCATTATTCCGGAAGTTCAAAGCTGCAGCAGAAACAGAAACAGGTTGTAAGCTGAAAACATTGAGGTCAGACAATGGAAATGAGTACACCTCTGCAATGTTTCAGAGATTCTGTGATGAAATAGGCATTAAGCATCAACTCACCAACATTTATACACCACAATAAAATGGTGTTAGCAAAAGAAAGAACATAAGCCTGATGGATATGGCCAGATGTCTGTTGTTTGAGAGAAATCTGCCCAAAACCTTATGGGCTGAGGCAGTTAACACTGTTGTTTATCTTGAAAATAGACTGCCAACAAAGGCATTGGCCCATAAAACTCCATTTGAAGCCTGGTTTGGGTTCAAACCATCATTGGCCCATCTAAGGATCTTTGGCTGCATTTGCTATGCACATGTTCCAGCAGTTAAAAGGGATAAGCTAGTTAAGAAAGCAGAACCTGGTATCCTGGTAGGCTACAACAATGTAAAGAAAGGCTACAGAATCCTAGATCCTTCAACAAACAAAGTCTTTGTAAACAGAGATGTGTTTGATGAGAAGGCAGGATGAGACTGGGATAAAAATGAACCAGAGACTACTGCTGAAGACCTACTGACTGTTCACACTGAAGCTGATCAAAATGGTCCTAAAATGGACATTGATCATGAACCAGTCAAGGGAACTAGACCTTTGAGTAAAATCTATGAAAGAGCTGAAGTGGCTGCAATTGAACCAAGTTGTTTTGAAGAAGCTGAAGCTCAACAGGGATGGAAATAAGCTATGCTTGATGAGATGAGAATGATTCACAAGAACCAAACTTGGGAGCTAGTTGATAGACCAGCCAATAGGAAGGTTATTGGAGTAAAATGGGTGTTTCGAGCCAAGCACAATGCTGATGGAACTCTAAACAAGCTGAAAGTAAGGCTGGTAGTGAAGGGATTCAGTCAAAATTATGGCATTGACTACTTTGAAACATTTGCACCAGTAGCCAGGCTAGACACAATCAGGCTGCTGGTTTCTTTGGCTACACAAAAGTAGTGGAAAATACATCAGCTCGATGTAAAGTCAACTTTTCTCAATGGTTTCCTTGAAGAAGAGATCTATATTGAGCAACCTGAAGGTTTCAAAGTTGTTGGTGAAGAAAACAAGGTGTAGAAACTGAAGAAAGCCTTGTATGACTTAAAATAGGCACCAAGAGCCTGGTATGACAGAATCGATAGCTACCTAGCTAGCTTGAGGTTCAAGAGAAGCATCAGTAAGCCTACCTTGTATGTGAAGAAAAAAGGTATTGAAACACAACTTGTAGTGTCCCTGTATGTTGATGATCTGCTTGTGACAGGTGAAAGTCATGAATTGTTGGTTGATTTCAAAACTAAAATGGAGAAAAACTTTGAGATGTCTGATTTAGGACACATGTGCTACTTCCTCGGCATGGAAGTGTCTCAAACTCAATCTGGGATCTTTCTAAGTCAGAAGGCATTTGGTTTGAAGATACTGAACAAATTCTCCATGCTGAACTGCAAGACAACAAACACTCCAGTTGTTGTTGGAGAGAAGCTGTCAAGGCAAGGTGATTTTGAGAAGGTTTGTGAATCAACTTACAGAAGCTTGATTGGATGCCTGCTCTATTTGACTGCCACCAGACTAGACATTATGTATGTTGTAAGTCTGCTATCTAGATTCATGCATTGCTACAACGAGAAGCACTTCCAAGCTGCTAAAAGAGTTCTCAGGTACATCAAAGGTACACTGAGCTTTGGAATGATGTTCACCAAGGCTGAAAGCATAAAGTTACTTGGATATACTGATAGTGACTGGGCTGGATCGATAGATGACATGAAAAGCACCTCAGGGTATTTGTTTACCCTTGGTTCAGCCATTTTTTGTTGGAGTTCAAAGAAGCAAACAGTAGTTGCTCAAGCAACAGCTGAGGCAGAGTATGTAGTAGCTGCTAATGCTGTTAACCAAGCCATTTGGCTAAGGAAGATCATGGCTAACTTGAACCTATACCAAAGAGAAGCAACAGAGATCAGCTGTGACAACCAGTCTGCTGCTGCAATTGCAAAGAATCCAGTGTTCCATGGAAGAACAAATCACTTCAAGATTAAGTTTCATTTTGCTAGGGAAATGGAACAAGCTAATGAGGTGAAACTGATTCATTGCAGTTCTAAGGATCAACTAGTTGATATCCTGACAAAGCCCCCTTAGTGTATCAAGGTTCGAGTATTTGAGAATGAGATTGGGAGTTTGCAGCATGCAAGCCAAGGAGGAGTGTTGAAGCTGGCCAGCATGTTGCCATGTTGCAACAGAAACAGCCCGAGCCATGCAGTTGCAGTTAAAGATCAAGCTGTTATTTTATTTTTTTTGGTACTTTCAAATTGGTGTTTTGTAACTTAGTTGAAATCAAACCAAGTTGTACTTGATGATTAGGTGCTGATAAGCTGATAAATTAGCTTAGCTATGTGTGCAAGTCATGTTTTTGTAAGTTACAATGTTATTAGTGGAGTTAGGTAGTGTTTAGGTGATGATTTTGCTTGTACTAAGCAGCTCATGTCTGGTATTTGTATTGGCTCTATGCCATTGTTCAAATTAATGAAAATTCATTCAAAAGTTTATCATCTAATACTCTCTCATTCTTAGTTTCATTTTTGGCTCTTAAGTGCTTAATCCTGTCATTGTTTGCACTGCAAGCTCGAGCCTTAGAGCTCAAGAATCTGTTTTGCTTTCTTTATCTTTGTTCATTGTTCCAACAGTGGGGTTGTGTAAGGATTTACATGCTTGTTTGCTTAGTACGTCGTCATTCAACAACTCTACTTATCGAATTCCTAGTCCTAATTATTTTTTTAGGGTAACAAATTTTTTTTTAGTTGCACATTTGGATATTGCATATGCCATCTTCCTGATTCTACCAGAAATCACAGATAATCCAGCCAATCTTTTCCGAGATGGATTTAGGCGCCTTAGCATAGAATAATGTGTATATTGGTATGGCCGCCAACATAAATTATATCAAGATGAGTTTACCACCAGGTGATAGGAGTTTGGATTTCCAATTTGCAAGTTTTTGTTGTATTTGCTCTACCGTGTTTTTAAGGAATAAGTGCATGTTGTTGAGGTGCCCAGTTTGAAACTAAGGCATCTTCCCAGGCTATCCATGCAATGTACATCGAAGATATTAGTTGTCCACCTTTTAAGGTTAAGTTTTCCTACTTTGCTAAAAAATATTTTTTTATTTAGCTTGGTTGATTGAGAGACCGAAAAAGTGGCAATAGGTCTTGAGAGTTTCTTTTAGTGATCGTGCTGATTGGATCAAGACCTAGAAGAAAAAGAAGGAATCATTAGTAAATAACAAATCATTTAAGGGTGGGTAGTTGCGATGTAGTTGGATGTCATGGACTTTGAAAGTGCAGTCAGTGTGTACAAGCATTGATGATAACATATTTTGACAAAGTAGTAAGTTGTATGGCGATAACGAGTCTCCCTATCGTACTCCTCTCTTTGGTTGTATGAGAATCATTGGTCGCTCATTAACCAAGACTTGGTAAGAAATTGTACTGATACACTAACAAATTAATTGTCACTAATGCGTATTGAATCCCATATGCTTCATAATTCTTAGGAGGAAATTCCATGTAACGTGATCACAAGCTTTGCACATATATATTTTGAAGGCTACTAAGGTGCCCTTTCCTTAGTAGATTAGTTCACTACCTAGGAGAATGTTTCCCATAATGTTATAGTCTTGGATGAAGGCATTTTGGTATGGGGAGGTTATTTTTTCCATTACTTGTTTAAGATGGTTCACGAGTACCTTCGAATAGATCTTATATATCACATTGTAGAAACTTATTGGTCGAATATCATACAATTACTTATAATGTGCCCCTTCGGGCATTAGTGCAATGAACGTTTTGTTAAATTCTTTGAGTAGAAAACCAGAGTTAGGAAGTTCATACATGCTTAAGTAGTTAGTTGTCCTAGTATATCCTAGTATTGTTGGTAGAAAAACCCCGGTTTACCATTAGGTCCAAGTACTTTAGAGGGATGAATTTGGAAGGTGGCCCTTTTAATTTTCTCTACCGTGAATGGGGCGTTTAGATGTTCTTGAAGTGTTGGGGAACGGGTGGGGTTTGGGAGTGTACGAAGAAAGTTTTGCAGCTATTCTAGGGGTAGTCCTAGTGGTTGATTATAGATGCTGGTAATAGGGGTGAGCAAAATTTAATTCGACTCGAAAAAATTGAAAAAAATTTCAAATTTTGAATTATTCGAATCAACTCAATTTCTTTCTCGAATTTTGAGTTCGGGTTGAGTTAAATTTTCAAATTCGAATAACTCAAATAACTCAAATATAAATTATATTATTTTAAATTTTAAATTTATATTCCCCAAGCCCAAACGCTTTTAGGCTTTTACTTTGCCTCATTTCCCCCCAAAGCCTGTTTGCCCCACTAATCCATTTTCCTAATTTCCCCCAAATCAAACCCTCTAGGATCTGTCGTTCATCCATTTAATTCAAACCCCCAAATCTATTCTTTTTCTTAAAAAAACTTAAATTAAACCCCAAATACATTATTCTTCTTAAAAAATCCCTAGATTAAACCCTCTATTCATCATCATCTTCTTCATCAGTTCATTTAAATCCCCCAAATCAAAATCCCTACGTCCATTCTTCATCATCATTAGTTCATCGAGCTTTTTTAGGTTAAGCAAATTCGTCATCATCTCCGATTGCTCCAAAACTGGTGTTCTTTCTAGTCGGTGCTGTTCCATTCTCTTCAGTCTTAACCTTGACTTTTCTGCATCTCCTAGGTTTGTCTCGAAACACTGAACAATATATATAAAAATATAACTATTGCTCGGGGTGAGAAATATATATATTCTTTTGTCTCAAAATTTCATATAACTTACTAATAAAATTTTGCTAAATTCAATTTAAAAATCAGCCAAATGTGGAAGATAATAAGCTAACAACTCATAATTTTATTATATGAAAAAAGCAGGTGAATGAAGAAGACAAAAAACATGAAAACTCAAAGCTTTTGGCTATTCAATTTGGCTTATACCACATTTATTTTTTATTCTTCTTTCTTCTTTCATCAACAAAACAAAAATGACAGTTTAATATGATTATGATTAAAACTCATTGCCATAACAAAGTATTTGGTTCAAATCGCCATAACAAAATTAAGAACCAGTTTTTTTCTTAAGGAAAATAAAAGAAAACAAAGGAGAATGGGATTCAAGAAAAATAAAAACAAGAGGTAGCTTCTTCTTATTTCGGTTGAAAAGAGGATAGTGAAAATCAGTAAAATAAATTTGAGAAATTAAAGAAGAAAAAACAGAGGAAAGAGAAGATTGCAATTTTTCCTGAAAAGAAAAAAAGATGGTGAGAAAATAGGCAATATGTGATTTGTTAACTACAACAAAGAGGAATTTTTTAATTGCCTGAGTGGTATGTCAAATGATTCATATTTTATTAACTACAACATAAGGGATTTTTTTTTTGGCGTAAGAAAATAGGCAATAATAGGACCACCATTGATTGTAACTTAATGATACAAGTGTCTTTTAACTCACAAATTATTAGGAAAGTAAAAGATAACTTAAACTAAAATTAATGAAATCACATACTAGGAATTTGAATGTGGTGACATCTCCAACTCTAGAAATGTTGAATTGGGCACTAGGAACTGCATAGTGAAGCATGCATGTGAATGATTGCCATTAATTTAAACTTAAGTGAATCTCCCACAAACATTATGCCACAAAAATATTATCTTAACTTGTCCACATGAACAAATTAGTGCAACATCTCTTTTATTATCTTATTTATTTTTTTGAGCTTTTCTTATATCATTAATAAATTTAATCTTCCATTAGATAAATCAATTATTGGTCACAGTTAGTGATTGCAACAAATGTTTACTTGTAGATGAGTGATCCAAAGTGAGATGGTTCAACTCAAAGTTCACAAAATTCTTCCCCAAGTAGAGATGATCAAACAATAAAAAAAGGGAAATGTTCAAAGAAAGATTACTCTAAGGGCAACTTGTTGAAGCCATTTCACCAAATATGTAACTGATGAGGGGGAGAAGAGAGCAAGGTGCAAGGTTTATGATGTTACTTACACCATGGAATGAACTTCAGGTTCTACAACGAATTCGAATAATCATTTGAAAATATGCTTAAAAAGGCCTTAAGGTAATACTTCTGATCCGAAGCAATTGAAATTAACATTTGTGAAGACTAGCCATGAAACAACGGATTTATCAACTTGGGTGTTTGATAAAGATGTTGTTAGAAAGGCATTGGTTCGTATGATAATTGTGGATGAAATGCCTTTTAAAATTGTAAAGGGATAGGGTTTCAAATACTTTCTTTCTATAGCATGCCTACGGTTTAGTCTTCCATTTCGTTGGACAATTAGAATGGATTGTGTAACATCCTAAAATTTTGGTTTGAAGTATGTAAAATTGTATAAAAAATGGGCCATTGGTTTAGTGGTAAAAAATATAAGGAGATAGTGTAAATAACTCAAGGACTTGAGTTTGATTCCCTTCCCTAGCAAAATAACTTAATTTTGCTAAATTTTCTCCTTCCCCTTACTTTTGTGCCACCCATGCCTATTAACCTAGGTATGAATATCACTTTTTTATTTATTTTTCAGCCTTTAGTCATTCTTTTTCCAACCCTAGCTGCTCCTTCCTCTTCTCTTTTCTCATTCTTTCAATTTCTCCCTTATTCCTCCACTGTGGAGCCCTCCAAGCTCCTTTTTCCTTGCCATCCTTCCTAATTAGTAAAAAAGGCTATTAAGCTGGTCAAACTTATTAAAAAGGCTAATTAAGTGATTTTATGGTGGTCGAATCAGGTATGTTTCAAGCCCTAGCTAAACAACATGCTTCCTAATTAGTATGGTTGACTGATTAATCGTATGGTTGAATTGTATGATTTAATGAATTGACATTAAATGTACTGAATGAAAGTCTACTATACATGCATTGGAAAATTTTTTTTATGAAATGGTTATGAAACTGAGGCACGTTAGAATTTCATCAAATTGATTATGTAATGGAATGCTTGATAAGTGTCACCATTGTATGAAAATGAATGATAATGAAGACGTGTAAATCATGCCATTGAAATGTGATTATAATGAAAACATGACCTTTTTTGTATCTTGTATGACATAATGCATGTGCATGGGGTGGGATTGTGGATGATAGAGGAGTTTCGTGGATTAATGGTGGCAGGTTAAGACTGCATTAATGTTTTCAATTCACCACACTAGAAGTAATGAGGAGAATGACGATTATATCGCATAATGAGTGGTAGTATAACTACATTATTTATAATGGTGGTTTAACCACATCAAGCTCAGCTCGTAATGTTTGTAGTTCGGTAGACAGGTTCTAGGGAACTCGTTGTGTGTAGTGGATGATTGGGTAGGAAATCATTTTGCATTGTATTATGTCCATGACACAGATAATGTTTCATGATATGTTTTATGTTGCATTAAATTATTGATTGCTATTTGTATGAATAATTGAATGTTCTTATTTTTTCAACTCACATTGAGCTAGTTTAGCTTACCCCATAGTTTCAAACATCTCAGGTAATGCTCGAGACTAGGATCAAACCTGACACGTAGACATACGATGGAATTCGAACCAATTATTTATTCTGCTTAAGTATTATTTAAATTCATTTGGTTTTTGGATTGTAAAATTTATTTGTACTGTGGTTTGGGTTTTACTTTAATTTGGGATTTTCATGCATGCATACTCGACACGTTAATTTGGTTTTAATGTACATTCTGAAATTGGACAATGCATGATACGTGGCTTTACATTAAAGCTTTCATAAATTGAGTTTTCCGCTATAATAAATTGTAATAAGGTTTTGTTGAGTGAAACGATGAGCAATGTGTTTTCTAAAACCATGATATCGTTACTAAAATGACTTAAGGATGGTTGACTTAATTAATGTATGTTTTCCAAAATAACAAGTGTAAATTGCGGTTTTTCTTAAAAGAGAGTAAATAAGGATTTTAAAAAAATGATAGGGTCATTTAGTCACATAGTTGGCTAATATGGTCTTCATTATTTGGCTATAACGTCTAGGTCGGGTTGGAGAGGTTATAGATTGTCTTGATTTATTTAAATCCATGAAAAGTGTAATGAAGAATTATTTTGAAAAAGATATAAATAGAGTTTGTTTGAAATAGACACTTAGACTTAATTACAGAGAATATCTTACATGGTTTTAATGACACATTGGGTAGATGATGAGTGGAGGTTGCAAAAATGGATAATAAATTTTTTTCCCAATATCTGCTCATAGAGGTGAAAGTATCGGTCAAGCCTTTGAAAAGTGTCTCTGAGATTGGGGGATTGAGAGGTTTTTCACTATTACGATTGATAATGTATCCACAAATAGTGTTGCCATTGAATATCTGAGAAAGAAATTGAATCATTGGAATGCTTCTGTTGCAAATGGGAAATTTATGCATATGAGATGTGTTGTACACATTCTTAATCGTATTTGCAATATGATATTTAGGATGCTTTTATTAGTGGATCGAGCTAGAGGTGTTGTGAGGCATATAAGAGCATCACTATCAAGGTTGACAAAATTCAACCAACGAAAAAAGAAGAAGAAATGATAGATAGTAAGAATCAATTGTGTTTAGATGTGCCTACTAGATGGAACTCAACATATATAATGTTAAAAGTGGCAGAAAAATATGAGCTTGCATTTGAATCATATGTACATTATGATCATAACTTTTTTCTTGACCTCGCTACTGTAGATGGGGTTCCTACATTTGATGATTTGGGAAATAGTTCGAAGAGTTATAAAAGTGTTAGAGCCTTTTTATCATCTTACACTAAAGGTGTCTGGATTTTTGCATGTTACCTCTCATTCACTTTTTGAAGTACTGATGAATGTGCATTGTCTTTTTGATGGGTGGCAAGATTGTGGAGATTTAGACATAATTTCTATGGCTACCAAAATGAGAGATAAGTATAATAAGTATTGGGGGTGAAGGAAACAAGATCAACATGCTAGTTTGCTTGGTGGTTATCTTTGATCCGCGATGTAAAATGAGCTTTTTGGACTTTAAGTTCAACTTGCTTTTTCCTAATGTTGCTAATGAGATTATGAAAATGATTGATAAAGAATTACTTTTCTTGTTCAATGAGTATTCTTCTAATTCCGAGACAATTCAATTTTTTGAAGGTAGATGTAGTTCTTTGACAAATCTTTTCAGTTCAATAAAATAGTTCTTTGAAAAATCTTTTCAGTTCAATTGTTTGAAGGTAAATGTTTTGTTGTTTGGAATGGTGTAGGTTTCTACCATATTTTGGACTTTTGTTTCAATCACCATGTAGTATCTATTCGGTTCTGGCTTTCTATGCATAATGGATTTGTAATTGCTCTTGAGTTGAATCAACTCATCCTTTATTTGCTTCTCTATTTGACTATTGATGGCGGTGTTTGAACTATCATTGAATTATCATATTTTAGTTTCAAGTTGAGTGAGTCACTATTTAAGGTCACCAAAAGTTGTTTTGTTCCAATAATAGAGTTGGCTTTAGGTTATTTGGAGCCTTCGAATTAAGGTGACTGCAAATTGCCATGCTTCACTGATTTAGTTGCTGAAGAGTTGGTGACTTCAGGTTTTCATGCTTCATTGATAACTTGACGAAACTATGGATGAGTGTTTTGCATGATTTCAAAATAATACGATGCCTCCCTGTTGGTTTATGAAAGTCATTGAAGAAAATCATAGGTCTATTATTTGATATCACGATAGGAATATTGGATAGAATTATGTGTCGTAGTGTTGGCAAACCCATAGTCTAATCAATCCTAAATAGTGTCGATACCTTCGCAGTTATGTGTCCAAGTAAAGTACTGGCTTTTAGATTGGATGTCTATTAGACCATGTGCATCAAGGTACGTTTGGAGTGCATTTGCCTCGGGTTCCTGAGTGATGGAGTGATAATTTATCAAATGGATGCAATACTTGGTTGAATTTGTCGAGCAATAACCAAGCCTCTAATGATTGTACGGTCAAAGCACATTGAAAGATTGAGTCCCAGGTTTTTGCTTGGTGTGTTGGTGAGGGGTGGCCATATATTAGAGATAATTAAAATCGGTGCATAAATCATTAACAGAGGGAAAGATCTGGGTTTTTTTTTGTATTATTTCGATACTTAGTTTGAATAACTAACAAGCCCCCTTTCCTAGTACCATAAATACCTTCACAATTAATGGTAAAAACGAATAAGACTTTGGTTGAAATTGTAAAGTTCAGTTATTAAAAACTTTTTTTTTGAGTTTGAATCCTATCAAATGCAATTTTCTAATTTTTACATATTTCAAAATGATAAAAATAACTTGATAGTACCAATGTTTCTTACTTAATAAAAAGATGAGTTTCTGATAATTGCTTAGCTGAGTTGGTGTTGGAAAATATTTGATTTAAAAACAATTTTCTTGCTCAGCGAAAAATAAAATTTTTGGAAATAGACCCGGTTTGTGATATTTATAGCAATTAACCCTAGACCGAAATCGTACCTATGTTTTCGGATAGACGGATCCTTGTCGTTTTTGACTTTCAACCAAACGATATTCTTCGCTATTCTCATACCACAAATTTATTGAGTGTGGGCTCGACAAATCGAATTGAAACACAAAATTAGAAATAGTTTTCTTTTCTTTTGGGTGAAAATAAAATTTTTTCTCAAAATATAAACCGACAGAATTGTTATTCCAGAAAAATATATTTAATAGTTGAGAAAAAAATGCTCTCTATTTTTGGGCAGAGTAACAATATCTTTAAGTTGTGTAAATAACCTTATCGGTGCCATCTATTTATAAGGAGAGAAGGTAGAACCCTTGTTGAATTATAGAAGTTTATTTCAACTAGAAAAACGAAATTCTAGTTCAACTAAGATGTAGGAGGCGACATCCCAAGTTAATAATACTAGGGTTTTCCTTCCCACCTTATAACATAAGGGGCTTTTGATCCTCATCCATATCGAGTCCAGTTACAAGTACTTCCCGTGTAACACCCTATACCCGTCCCGATTGTCGAGCCTGAGAATAGGATGCTACACCACCGTCTCACATCGCATACAACATAAGTCAACACATTATTAAACATACATCTTTTTGTTTCCTTTACTATTATGGCATTCATACAAATTGTAGTCATACTTACCTAGGGTGTATAAAATGTGCTAACATACATTGTACAATAATTAATTAAGCACCACAAGCATTAGGATCACTTAGCAAAATATCCCAAAACTGTTAAATAGGTAGCGATACTGGTAGTGTGGTATCAATAATTCTCTCAAGTGGTATCGTTACTGTATGGAAAATTGATACCAAATTAGCTTAATATTTATTGTCTTAAAACCAAAATTTTGAAAAATATCGGTAACACTGAAAAAGTATATATAATTTTACCTCGAGTATTGATACTCGTGGCAATATCGACACCAAATAGCGAAACTGACTTCCTGCATTTCGAAAATTACAGAGGTATCGTTTTTAAAACCCAAATATCGATACCTCTGTTCCAAACCTTAAAAACACAACATATATCATCACATAGATCATTCCAAATTAGTTCCTAACATCATGCATCAATTTCCTCATAAAAGAAACACCGAAATGTCTCAAATAACAGTCCCAAACATCATGTTTAATGTCTACAAATTACCAAACACAATAGGCATGCAAACAACTAAAAATTATAGCAAAACCAATACAAAGCCTACCACATGTTTAATGTCTACAAATTACCAAACACAATAGACATTGCCTTTTATTCCCAAAACACAAATAAATAAGATAATACCTACTAATAGCAACTAAAATTGCTGGCTTGGATCACCCTTCGAGACCATACTGCTCACACCAACACTACTTATCTGCAATGGTTAAAAAAGAGTGGGTGAGCTTAACAAGCTCAGTGAATGCTCAAAACAACCACTTACCAAACAAATTATTATGCATTGGCTAAGCAGACATGTCACATATTCATAGCATATTTAACTCTAATATCATATTTCACATGTTTAATCATCTTCCATTTATACTATTACACATTTATCACATTAACCACATGATTATTTAAGCACATATCTCAGAACATATAAACCGTATTTAATCACATTCAGTAACATTATATGATAGTTTGGCTCTTGAGGTTATGAAGCATAATGTGGACTTTAGCACCACACATCGAATACATGGATCTCCAATACACCAAAATGACTCAAAAAGTCGAACATATTCTATAAGTGAAGCGTATAGCTAACACTCTCCAGGACATCAAACACACATATCCAGGTGAATGGAGCTTAGCTCACATTCCTTTATCTCTCTGAAAACTGTCCCTGGGCCTCAACGCCCCAAAATAACATCACAAAGGTGAGTACTCACAATCCTATGACATGCCAACTATATCCTATGGTCTCATAAAATCACATTATTATCACATATTTATTTACCAATTTTTCGCATATATTCATTGCATATTCATATCGTTAGAACATTATAATCATTGTCACATGGTATGAAAACATGCCCACATATTCTCTTTCACAACAGTCATCACAAGTTTATGACACATGTCATAGCATCTCATATATGTTCATATTTTCACAATTGGACAAGCACACATATATCACATTTGAATCATAGGCGTGAGAACACTTACACTCAGAATTTAGAGTAGGGGTTTAGGCTACCTCTAAATTCCCAATTATGCAATGAATCACCTACGAGCAACGATTCTAAAACACTCACCAAAAAAATATGCTTTCGCCGAAAAATTGAAGGCTCAGACAAGCTTTTCTTTGCCTTTGTCTCTACTCATTGAGGTCCTATTGAATCCGACACTTCAACAAGATAAACCACACAAACATACAATCAATAATCAACCATTAACTCACCTTAAATAGCCAAAATCATAATCCTAAGCTACATTCTCTTTTAACCGAAACTTTCTACATAAAAAAAATTAAATTTGAATATCTCAGCCTACACTTAATCTTTTCGCACGAAACGAATTTTGTTCATCTACATATTCATCTATGACTCACTCCTAACATTTAAACTACACAAATTTACTCAATTCATGGCATTGACAGTTTTTGAAAAGTTTTGGCCATTATGACGAAAATTCATTAAAACTCGAGAAATTCTTAATAAAACTTCAAAATAACTTTAGAAACCTTCTAATCATGTTAAAATAAGTTTAAAACCACTTTGAAACCACATTCCACATTCCACAATCCCAAAAGATACCATTAACAATCAAATTTTTGGCTTTTATTTAAAACTTGCGTTTTAAGGGCTAAGAATTCACTTTAAGTGACTAGATTTCAATAAAACTAATAGGAAGACAAATGGTTACCTTTGATGGGAGAAAAAAGAGCTTTGACACAAATCTGAGAAAACCTACTCTTGAAGAAGATGATGAGATTAGTGAAGTTTTGGGTGTTTTTCTTGATTTGAATTGAGATTTATGGTTCAAAGGATGTTGGAAATTAAGAAGGATTAAGATTTGGAAGTAAAATTGAATTAGGAGAGATGGGAAAGTAGAAGGGATGACACAAGCAAAGTAAGGAGCCAACTATTGTGAAAACAAACTGGAAAAAGGGGTTTTTAGGTTGATTTTAAAATTCTGGGTAAATTGATTCATAAAAACTCTCAGTTTTGACTCTTTTACAAATCAGTCCTATTTTCAAAATTAAAGGTATTTAAAACTCATTTTCAGAAATTGACTTAATTTTCTAATAGCCATTGTTGAAAACATTATCGATTACCAACTTTACGAAATTCTGAGCACATATATGCTAAAATTCCTAAAATACCATCAAAACTTCTAGGCACAATTTTGGGGTGCTACAATTCTCTCCCTCTAAAAAAAATTTCATCATCGAAATTACCTGAGCTAAATAGATAAGGATATTAACGTCTCATCACTTCCTCGATTTCCCAAGTATCCTTTTCCATTTTGTGGTTGCACCACAAAACCTTAACCAACGAAACTCTCTTTTTTCATAAAACCTTATCTTCACAAGCTAAAATCTCTATCGGTTCCTCTTCATAAGTGAGATCAGGTCAAGCCTCGATCTCCTCTATTGGCACAATATCCGACGGATCTGAACGATACTTTTGTAGCATAGACACATAGAAAACATCATGAATTCGCTCAAGTTCTGGCAACAACTTGAGTCGATAAGCTACCAGCCCAATCCTCTCAACAACTTCATAAAACATATCTCGGACTTAATTTACCTTTTCTTCCAAATCTTAAAACTTTCTTCCATGGTGAACTTTTAAGAATAACCTATCACCAACTTGAAACTCGATGTCTCGACATTTCAAATTCGTAAAATTTCTGCCTATCTGTTGCTGCTTTCAGCCTTTCACATATCAACTTCACTTTCTCTTTGGTCTCTCGAACTAATTCCGGTCCAACGACCATTTTTTCATCTAATTCCATCCAAAACAAATGAGTCCTACACTTCCTACCATACAACGCCTCAAAAATTTCCATGCAAATACTCGCTTGGAAATTATTGTTGTAAGCAAACGTTGCTAAAGGAAGATATTGCTCCAAACTTCCACTAAACTCAATCACACAGCTTCGCAACATATCTTCTAACACTTGAATTACCATCTTAGATTGGCTATTAGTTTGGGTGTGGTAAGTCATATTGAAAGTAAGTTTTGAACCCAAAGCCTCTTGCAAACTCTTTCAAAACCTCGATGTAAAACGCAAATCTCTGTCGGAGATTATAGAAACCGGAACTCCATGAAGACGTACAATCTCCACAACGTACAACTTTGCCAACTTCTGTAAAGAATAATTGGTATGTATTGCTAAGAAATATGCACTCTTCGAAAATCGAGCTACTATAACCTAAATCGAATCTTTCTTCGATGGCGTCAAGGGCAAACCTGAAACAAAATCCATAGTGATCCTTTCCCACTTCTATTCAAGAATCGAATCGGTTGCAACAAGCCTGAAGGAAATTGATGTTCAGCTTTCACCTTTTGACACACCAAACATTGAGCCACGAAATCCATAACATCATGTGTAACACCCCTTACCCGTATTCCTTGATGGAATAGAGCATGAGGTATTACTATTTTTTTTTGTAAAATTTCGGCAGCATTTTTGCTTATTTTTACATAAAACCTCGTGTAAATTTTCAAAGAACAATTTCAAACGATCTTAATATTTCAACCAATTACAGTATTATTTGTGCATACACAATTTATTCAATAATAAACACCAACATTTTTAACCGAACAATATTTTACAAACATATTTATATCATATTACATTAAGTCATCGATACATGCCATGTTTCAAAAGTATTGATTACAAAATACCTCGAGAGATGATGATAGTGTGGATGATATTCTGACTTCGTCCAACTTCCGACAGATTGTTATCACTATAATCAAGAGAAAAATAAAGAAGAGTAAGCATATAGCTTAGTAAGTAACCACATGACAAATTAATAAATTTCTCATAATATTACAAAGTGATATAATTTTAATCATTCATAAATTTCATTGTTTGCTCAATTTCCAGCAAGCTGTTTTTCTGTGTCATAGTCGCTAATTTATTTTTATCTGGAGATACAGAGCTCCAAATTGAGTTCCGTAAATTTTATATGAAACTAAACTAATATAAATTTCTACCATAAAATTTTCAGAATTTTTTGTTTTTCCAATTAGTACAGTTTATTCTTCAAACCTTCCCCTTTTTCACTACTCGACAGCTCTGGCCACCCTTTACTAAAATCTATTTTACTCTCTGTAAAAAATTCATATAAGGTTCTTGTTTATTTATATAGAAAATAGAATTAATTAGGAATTTAAGCATATAAATTTCAACCCACATTTATATTTTTACAATTTTTGGTGATTTTCCAAAGTTGGAACTGGGGATCTCGAAATCAATTCAGCCCTGTCTCACTAAAATTTAAATATTTCAAAATATGTAAATCTTTTGCTTGCTATGATTCTTTCATATAAAAATAGACTCATTCAGCTTCAATTTCATATATTACCCAACCTCTAATTCAAATTCCACCATTTATGGTGAATTTTCCAAGTTACCCAACTGCTGTTGTTTTATGCTGTTTGTAACCAACTTGCTCTTTTATAGTTTTTATACTTCCATTCATCTTACACATGGGTTTATTAAATATCAAACCCAATATTCCCCACACAATCATATTTAATTTACATGTTCAATCACCCTTCCAATTTTCCTGTTGAACACTCAGAATATTAACCGTTATTTGGTGGATTCAACACTTAGCAACCACCAGTGAGTCGGGGAATTAGCACTTCGCAACCCCTTGGGGGAATCAACACTTAGCAACCCCTTATACAATCCGTTACGGTGGAATCAGCACTTAGCAACCACCGATGATTTGGGGAATCAGCACTTAGCAACCCCTTTCATATTCGAAGACACGGTGGAATCAATATTTAGCAACCACCGATGATTTGGGGAATCAGCACTTAGAAACCCCTTTCATATCCGAAGACACGGTGGAATCAGCACTTAGCAACCACCGATGATTTGGGGAATCAGCACTTAGCAACCCCTTTTTATGTTCAATGTATCCCGGCTTATACCGAGTGTTCAACCGGAAACTTTGATTTTCAATGCTTTACTACCTTCCAATTTAACCACATTTTAGAGTCTATATCGAGTATTCGTTCCATTTTCAATCAAATCCCAGCAATATATATAAAATAACATTAAAATAATACATTAAATCACATGCCTACTTACCTCGGAACAAAATATTGTGATTTTGCGATTTACTCCTCGACCTTTTCTTTTCCCCGTTTAAGGTGGTCTTCACGTCTTTCTTGATTATGGAGCTTGGAAGCTTAAAAACCCTAAATATGGCTTCCCCCCTTGCTGATTTCGTTCACCATGAAGAAGATGAGCATATTTTGCCTTCTTTTTCCCATTTAATTCTATTTAATTACCAAATAACTAAAATGCCCTTACTTAAAAAAATCTATTTCACTAATTCTATGCCCATTTTTGTCCATCAACTAACTAATGGTCTAATTACCACATAAAGACCTCCAATTTAAAATTTCATAACAATTAGACACCTCTAAATGTAGAACTCAACTTTTGCAATTTTTACAATTTAGTCCTTTTGACTAAATTGAGTGCCCAAACGTCAAAATTTTTGAACGAAATTTTTACGAAAATTTTCCGTGAAATTGTAGACCATAAAAATATAATAATAATAATATTTTCCCTCGTCGAATTTGTGGTCTGGAAACCATTGTTCTAACTAGGCCCAGAATCGGGCTGTTACATCATGCTTCAACTCAGGCCACCAATAAATCTTACGGAGATCATGATATATCTTACCACTATTGAGATGCATAGCGTAAGGGCTACTATGTACCTATATAAGGATCGCTTATCTTAAATCCTCATCTTGCGGCATATACAATCTACCTCAGAAATTCAACATACCTTCTGTTTTAACATTCAAGTCTCCCTTAATGTCACGGGTCAAAGTGCAAAGCCCGTGACCATGGCACAAGATGCGCCCCATGGAGGTCTATCGATAAGATGGGGAACATTTAGCCCACGAGAGCTGGCCCAATTCAAAGAGATATTGAGAAGCTCGTCGATTAAAGCTCAGTTGGCCCGATAGCGAAGAGATGGCAACTTAGGCAGATATGGTAACTAATCTTAGAAGATAGAGGGAATCATATCTTGTAAAGATTAGATTAGATTTGATAAGGCTTATCTTGTAAATCCCTAAAATTAAGGGATATGGTTAAATCTCATTCGTCGATGTAATTGTATCTTGACCGTCGGTTTTGGGGGAGCTCAACTATAAATAGAGAGCCTCCCCCTCATTTGTACTCATTCCATTGTATTCTGAATTCTTAAGAGTAATAAGAGTTCTGAGAGCATTTACTCAAACACCTTGTGTGCATTCTTTTCTGTGGCTTTCTGTTGTTCTTTGGCTTAGCTTCTTTTGGCTTAAATCGCTTCCGCTCTTCAATTGGTGCCTTGGAGGAGTTCTAAGGAATCCTCACTTTTGAGTTAAGGCTGACTTAGGCGAGTTTGGAGCAAACGGATCGCCTAAGGCCGCACGGTTTGCGAGACGAAAGGTCTAGCCCTGTGACAGTTGGTATCAGAGCTTTTGGTTCGAAGGCACTGTTGGGATGTCGAAAGAAGTTGTTGGTCAGAATGAGCCAATGGAGACTCGAGGAAGGGCCAGAAAAGTGAGTCGATCAAGGGACTTAATTTCAGCTTTGGAGGATCGAGTCGTCACTCTCGAGGAGTCCATGGGGGACGTGAAGGAGAGGATCGACGATGTCGATGATAGACACAATGATGGGTTGCGAACATTGCAAGGACAGCTCAGGGAATTTGTGTGGGATACTATCGGTTCCTCGGAGAATAAGCTGGCTGAAAAGAACAATGCTCTCGAGGCTATGGTGACAGCTTTGAAGGAGGAAATCAACAAGCTTAAGGGGGAGCTCAAGATTTTCAAGGCTGCCATAGGGAATGGAATGTTGGCTTCAAAGCCGAAGCCACAAGCGATGGATGTCCCCAAGCCGAAGGCGTTCAAAGGGGCAAGGTCTGCAAGTGAGGTGGACAACTTTCTTTGGGCCATGGAGCAATACTTCCGTGCGATGAACATCGAGGATGATGTTACAAAGGTAAACACTGCTGCTATGTATTTCATTGACGTTGCTTTATTATGGTGGAGACGTAGGTCCACTGATGTGAGACGTGGTGGTACTGAGATTGGGACTTGGAAGGAGTTCCAAGATGAATTTAAAGCACAATTTTACCCCGAGTATGCCGAGGATGAAGCTCGAGCAAAGTTGCGACGGCTAACGCAATGAGGCACGGTTAGGGAGTATGTGCGGGAGTTCAGTGAACTCATGCTTCAGATTTCTGATTTGAGCGAGAAAGAAGCATTTTTCTCCTTTACAGATGGGCTAAAACCATGGGCGAGGCAAGAATTGCAACGTCGAGGAGTTAAAGAACTCACCAATGCCATGATGGTAGCGGAGTCTATAGTGGAACTTGCTCCGAGAAGGGACAGGTTTGAATCTTCCAAGCCCAACAGGAGGGGCAATGGTGGGTACCATGAGGAGGATGAAGAGAGACAAAGCTATGATGGCAACGGTAGCAGTAGCGATGGTGATGATAGGAAACCACGAAATGGGAAGTGGAGACCTAATAGCCCGAAAGAAAAGAGGGGAAAGTTACGTTGCTACTTTTGCAAGGGACCGCACATGAAGAGGGACTGCCCAAAGGTATCTTCAGTTTCGGCTATCAAGAGAAATGATGAGCCTAAGAGGCGGTTTATTGAGGAAAGCCATCGAGGGTCAATTCGATGGTGCTCATTCCTAAGGAAAGGAATGGAAGAGAAGGCTTGATGTTTGTAGACATCAACATTGCGGGTCAGAAGCGGAGTGCTCTTATTGATACGGGAGCATCAGACTTGTTCATATCGGAGAAGGCTGCAAAGAAGCTTGGTCTGTCGATTAGGAAATCGCTTATCTTAAATCCTCATCTTGCGGCATATACAATCTACCTCAGAAATTCAACATACCTTCTGTTTTAACATTCAAGTCTCCCTTAATGTCACGGGTCAAAGTGCAAAGCCCGTGACCATGGCACAAGATGCGCCCCATGGAGGTCTATCGATAAGATGGGGAACATTTAGCCCACGAGAGCTGGCCCGATTCAAAGAGATATTGGAGAAGCCTGTCAGATTAAAGCCTGGTTGGCCCGATAGCGAAGAGATGGCAACTTAGGCAGATATGGTAACTAATCTTAGAAGATAGAGGGAATCATATCTTGTAAAGATTAGATTAGATTTGATAAGGCTTATCTTGTAAATCCCTAAAATTAAGGGATATGGTTAAATCTCATTCGTCGATGTAATTGTATCTTGACCGTCGGTTTTGGGGGAGCTCAACTATAAATAGAGAGCCTCCCCCTCATTTGTACTCATTCCATTGTATTCTGAATTCTTAAGAGTAATAAGAGTTCTGAGAGCATTTACTCAAACACCTTGTGTGCATTCTTTTCTGTGGCTTTCTGTTGTTCTTTGGCTTAGCTTCTTTTGGCTTAAATCGCTTCCGCTCTTCAATTAGTGCCTTGGAGGAGTTCTAAGGAATCCTCACTTTTGAGTTAAGGCTGACTTAGGTGAGTTTGGAGCAAACGGATCGCCTAAGGCCGCACGGTTTGCGAGACGAAAGGTCTAGCCCCGTGACATTAACACCTTGTTCAACTTAAGGAATCCTCTTCAATGAATCTCCATCTAATTTTTTGAGCCAAAGTTGGCCTCACTTGAAGTTTAGCTAACAAACCACCACCACTAGCTAAACTCAAGCACGCAAACATAGCTCTCAACTTTGCCATCGATTTCCTACTTAATGCATCAACAATAACATTCGCCTTGCTAGGATGATACTCAATCACACAGTCATAATTCTTTAAAAGCTCAATCTAACGCCTTTGCCTTAAATTCAACTCCTTTTGGGTGAGGAGGTAGTTAAGGCTATGATCAGTATAACTCACACATTTCTCTCCATGCAAATAATGGAGACAAATCTTAAGTGCAAATACCACAACAACTAAATCCAAATCATGGGTAGGATAGTTGCGCTCATGCGTCTTCAACTGTCTATCCCTCAAAATTTGCAAAACAACCCTTAGGTGCTCGTCATGATCCTTCTTAAAACGAGAATACACCAAAATATCATTTATGAAGACCACCATAAACTGATCAAGGTACGAATGGAAAACTCGATTCGTCAAATCCATGAACGCAATAGGGGCATTAGTTAAATTAAATGGCATCACCAAAAACTCATAATGCCCATACTGAATCCTAAAAGCGGTTTTCAAAACATCAGACTCATTCACCTTCAACTTATAATACCTAGATTTAGGATCAATCTTCGAAGACACCATTGCAGCTCAGAACTAATTAAAAAAGTTATCAATTCAAGGCAAAGGATACTTATTCAGAATAGTCAACTTAATCAACTGCCTACAATCAATAAACATCCTCAATGTATTACCTTTCTCACCAGACGAAGATATACTTGGCCAAATAAACTCTCTATCTAACAACTCTTGCAACTGAATCTTTAACTCTTTGAGCACCTTTTGTTCCATGATATAAGGCACAATAGGCACCAGTGCAGTTGGAACGACAGAAATATTCAAGTGTACACAATTACAACAAGTAATAAAGTGACAAGTAAATGTCGAGTTATCGTACCCACAGGGACTGTGAAAAGAATTATTTATGAATGCTATTTAAAACACTTTGGTGAAGAAAAATATTTTGTTTGAAGAGGGTGATTAAAAAATAAGATTTTAAACTAAGTGAACTAAATAAATAAATCTCAAATGCACGATTTCAAAATACGATTTTTGTCAAGATGACATAATTGTGTTAGATTAATTACATTTCTTAACTTAGAATTATTAAAATCATGTTTATATTGTTATGAATAAGTTCACGACAACTCGGTAATTTGCTAACTTATGAACAAACTCACTTACCAAAATCCATTTATCTCTTGACTATATCCCTATGTTAATTCAACCGATTAAACAAATCTTAATAAACAAATATGTTATTGCACATACATACTTATTAAATCGAAAAAATCTCTTGCACATATCCCTATGTCGATTCAAACAATTAACTCGATTTAATAAGCACATAAAAGACTATGTGAGGTAACAAAGTATCCTTACCTTGAAACAGTTTAATCACATAATCTTGCAAGTTATGCAAGACAAACGTATCTTCAGGTACCGTTGCTAATCTAACCCTTAGCTACCTTAGATGATTAAAAATGCACTAATTAAGTAATGTGTCCATTAATTACAATTTCAATCCATTTAAATAATTAATTCATTAGTTACCTAACAATTGTAATGCAATAATAACTTAGTCATGATTTTACTTAATCAAGCATCTTACCGAGGCCTATAACAACATAAACACAATTTCAATAAATTTAACAAATGAAATGCAATCGAGTTAACAACAACATAAATATTCATAGATATGTTCAGCTTAACAACAACAAAAATTAAAGAGATAGGGAATAAGAATCAAATCCGGTGTTTTCCGTTACTTGACTAGTTGCTCCGCTCTTCCTTTTCCATTGTCCACATCAACCAAGGCTGCTATGAATACTTAATTGTTGCTCCAAATAGTTTATGAATGCCCCTTTCCCAAGAGGAGAAATGGGCAAGAGAGCAAGGGAATTTTGGAATGGAAAAGAAGAGAGAAAGCAGAGAGAAGAGAAGAAAGATGTGAATGCTTGAGGTGTGTTTCTAAAATGACCAGCCTAAGGGGGTTTTTATAGCTGAGGAGGGCTGCTAAAAATAGCTAAAATTATCAGTCAAAGAGCCCTCCCTTGGCCGGCCACACATGTGACAAGGTTGATAGTTTCAACTTTGCTAATTTAGGCTTGGGGCAAATATATAAAGCCACCAAATGTGGAGGGGTTTGAATGCAACTTGAACAAGTCTTCAAGGGCCTCTTTGCAAGCTTAAATAATAAGCTAATAAGCTAATTTGGGTCAGCTCTTTGGACAGTTTTTGGGCTGTCCATTTCTTGGTCAGTTTGGTTAACTCGGTTCAGTTCAACTGGACCACTTTTTCATAATTAATTAATAATAATTTATTAACCCAAATTAAATTGGATATAAATTAAAATTAATTATATTATGAATTAATGCATATAATTTTGGACCGTCTTAGGCAAAAAGTTCACCTCGATATTTCAAATTGATTCTCAGTTTTGTGCTTCTAGCAGTGTCTGCCGAGCCATTTTTCGCCATTTGTGCAAATCTGTAAAAAATAACCAAAATTCATCAAAATTAATTATAAAATTAACTAAAATTAAACATGTTCATATTTTAAGTGCACTTTAATTATTTTGTAAAAATTAATTATTTTTTCGACAAGAATTTTATCGAAACGGTATGATTTTAAATTAAAAAGGATATGTAAAAATGTGTATATTTCCGTGTTTCCAGCAGTACCAAGATAGAGCTCAATTCACGATCTGGCAGAAAACCAAACAACTCTTCAGGAAACACATCAAGAAAATCCTTAACAGTGCGAATATCTTGAACCCTCAACTCCTTACTAACTGAATTCATTTCATAGGCTAAGTAAGCTTCACAACCTTTCCCCATAATCTTTTTAGCCTTCATTGCCGAAACTATATTAAACAAAAATCCCGGTCTCTCACCAACTACAAAAATTTCCAACCCATCACTATTCTTCAAAGTAATTCGCTTCATCTCAAACTCTACCTTATCCTTATGTTCAGTCAACCAGTCCATACCTAAAATAAAATCAAAACCATAAAATGGTAATTCTATGAGATCCACAGAGAAAATGTGCCATTGTATTATAAGAGGCCATCTAAGATAAACTTTATTCACAACGACACTATCTCTAAAGGAACTAATTATAGTCATACCCAAATCAATCATCTTTACATGAATCCCTAACTTACAAGCTAATTCACTCAAAATATACAAATGTGTAGAACCAAAATCAACCAAGGAAAATAATGGAATAGATTGCAAAGTGAAAGTACCTTAGCTTTCCATCATTAAGGATTTTCTTAAATTCACTAATTTGATCAACCTTTGAGGATAATGTTTAACCTTACAAATCCTTTAAGATTTCTACCCAAATCTTAAAATTTAAACCCTCTCAAAAGAACAAACAAATGAGAGAATAAAAAATAATTCTTACAAAATTTGAATGTTTGCAAGTTAGGCACACACCCAATGCTAAACACTTGAGCTTAGAAAATACAATAAATGCTTAAAAGTGTTTACAAGAAGAATATAAAGAATTTAAGCACAAATGGTTGGTATAGGAGTTTTTGATCATTCTTGATAGCTCTTGATCTTTTGTAATCTCTGTTGTTTTTGTAGAAGCTTTGGAAGCTAGCATTTATACCCCCTAATAGATTTCCAATCATTGTTTTGTTAGGAATTGAATAGATTCATTGGTAAAAGCCAAAGCATTAATGAATCCTACAACAAAATGAATTGATACCTTTGGAGGGGTATCAATACTTTAGGCATCTAATGCCTCAATTAAGTGACCGTTAAAGCCTATAGTATCGATACAATAGGAAGTGTATTGATACCTGCTATGAGGTATCGATACCTTGGGAAGTATATTGATACTTGGGCAATTTTTCTTTGATTTTTGAAAACATCGAACCTCAAAATAGTATCGATATCAATATTGTCTTTAGGGTATTGATACATTTTATTTTTGCTTAATTTTCTTGAACATCAAAACTTAAATTAGTACTGATACCAGAGAGGGGTGACTGCCACCAAATGTGTGAATGTCTAGACTAGAAATACTGCAGCAAAAAGATATAGAATAAAACAACCGTGTTCATAAGTAGACGGGTCAAATTGTAATATAATTTGTTTACAACAAAACACTTAGAAAGTATTTTGAGGATCGTACCCAAAGGATTGCGGATTGGAGAATTTCATATTAAATTAATTACAAAAAACAACTACTAATCAGTAGTGTTGATACATAATTAAAATATTAATTAAACTAATTAAAATAATAACCTAAAATAACCTTATGGAAATTCCTATTCCTAGTGTCGACGATGTGAGTTTTTGGCCTATGATTGATTAAATTACTAATTATCAATTAAATCGCTAACTACCCTCAACTGAGTTATTTACCACCCTTAGCTAAGAATACCTTTTCGGCCTCATCTTCACTAAGGATTACCACCTACGTCACCCTTTCAGTCTCTTTCTAGGCACAAATACCCTTTCAGTCTCATTGCTTGGCACAAGTTATACTCAATAGGATCTCCTTTTGGTTTCTCATGTCTAGATATTCTACTAGGGGCGTCACTCCCTAATATACTAAGTACTCTTGAATAAACACCCAATTCCAAATAAATAATTACTTAATTAATAAATCAGTTTCATAATTGAATCATGCAAGATATAAAATACATACAAGAATTTATCCCAATATTCATAAAAACATTAGTTAATTAAGTTAACAAAATATAAATAATAGAACAAAAGAATAAGGAAAAAGAGAATGCTCAATGATATATAATAGAACCGCAATTTTGAAACAATCTTAGCTCGCAATCTTTTTCACATTGGAATAGAAAGATTCCCACTAAGCAAACATAAGAAAAACTAAAATAAAACCAAAGAAGAATGAAAGGAAACATAAAAGAAAATATATGAAATATTGTTTGACTCCCTTATAATGAGGTTATTATGAGGTTTTTATAGGTTACAATTAAGGTTTAAGTGCCCAAAACGTCCTTGAAATGATTAGGGTTTTAACTGGACAAATACGCCTTAGATGGTTGCCAAAACGCATCTGGATGTATCTAGGTTTTCTTCGTGATGCCACGACGTCAAATTCTCCACGTCTCGACATTGGCCTTGTTTTGGCTTTGGATGCTTCGATGTTTGGTGTCACGCTGCTGCATGCTGGTTTCACGACATTGGCATTGTCCTTTGTGTTCTTTTACCCAAAATGGCACCTTATGCACTCAAGTAGCCCGTTAGTCATTCTTGAGGCCCAAGTTGGCCTAACGGGTCATCGAAACACTAGGGAACGCATAAAAATATTTATGTTGCTAATAATTAAGTCTAAGCTACTAAAATAGAAAATTAAACAAAATAACATAAAATGACTTGAAATTATGCTCATTAAGTGTCGAAAAATAGTCTAATTTGTCACAACGAATTGTGGTAGATCAAACTCCTTCATACTTAACTCGTTGCTTGTCCTCAAGCAAACAAGACAAAAATAAAAGACAAAGAAAAAAGAAAAGTGCAATATAACTAAATTACTTGAGCATGCTTCATACACGAGATTAGATCAGGGTGCTAAAAAGTAGGAAGATTTGCTCAACTAGTAATTCTATCTAGATGTCTAAAAGATTTACAATTTTTACATTCAAACATGCTAGTTCAAATATGTTACAAAAAAAATAAGTCAAAGAAAGTTAAAAATATGACTCCATAAAAATGTACACACGAGTATAACATTTACAGTTGGAGAATACAGGTAGTTCAAACTCTGATTACTCATTTGCTTTTATCCATGCTTTGAACGCTAATACAATATTTACAAGTGTAAGCAATTCACGAGTATTTTTGCCATTATGAGTGAGATTTTCTCAATTACTCATATTTTTAGATTTATTTCACTGTGTTGACTCTTCACTCTCTTGGCTTTTAACCGTTTTATGCTTTTATGACACTTGCTTTACTTTTAACCCTCACAATGCTTTTAGTCACTCATTAATTTTTATTTTATGCACTTACTTGTAAGGTTTTTTATACTTATTATACTATACTGTTTTAATAGTCATGGACTCAACACTCGAGTATTTGATTTTAAGCAACCTAGAATTCAACAAACATATGTGCCTACTCGTATATACCATTATCATTCGGAACGTGTAACTCTTTTTACTATTTATAGTTTAACAAATTGAATTAACTAGTCTAAATCAAACAACATAAAATCGTTTATTCTCAAGCTAAATTTACAGTTTAAACAAATAATCTATTCACATGCTCCTAACCTATCACTTGTATCTCTACAAGCTCAAGCACAAACAAAACATGCAATAAAAAATTTAACTACTAAAAATCTACTAAAACTAAGCAAAAATAACAGAACAATTAAAGAAAATTCTATTTCATCCCCACACTTTATTTGGCATATAGTCCCCAATGTGCACCTAAAAATAAATTAGAAATGAAATTACCCATTTTGTCTTGAACTCCTCGGTATGGTTGTCCTCGTCAAAATTGACCATATTCTCCTTTCCTCTTTCGGTGGATGGTATATCCTGTGTGGGTCGGGTGGTGTTGGATGGATCAAAATCTGTTGAACCTTTCCAAAATGGAGGTGGTTGTGGACATTGGAATGAGTCTATGCTGAATTTTTGGACTAGATGGCTCATTACCTTCACGTATCCATAGTTGCACTCAGCGTAGTACTCGAGATATGCTTTTATATGTCGACCCATTTCTTCACTCATGGGAGCTACTAAAGTTGCCCTCTTTTGTTTCACCCTTAGTGGTACGAGTTGTAGCCCTTCAGTTGGTTCTTTAGGGTCTATCGCAACACTTGCCCTCCTACACATCTCTGTGATCAAATACAGGTAAGGAAGCCCTCATATATGCCCTCCTGCACACTGCCTTATGTTGTGGACGATTTGGTCTCCCACATTTATCTGTTGATTATGCAAAATAACATGTAGTAGAATGGCATGATCACAGGTAACTTCTGTGATGCGTTGTACAAGAAAAAAATTCGCACAAATAAAATAGATCCACATTTTTTCTTTAAGAAACATTATAGATTGTTAAAATTGTATTGGGTCATTTTTTCCCACCCTAAAAACCCAAGTACTTCGTCCTTCATTTTGAAAATTTATAATTGCCTTATAGTCCACCTTACCTTCTTGTAAATTTTCATAAAAGTCCAAGTCATAATAAGGTGTTCTATGAATGGCTCCGATTGCAACTGGAGAGGCATAAACACCTATCATGAAGACCATTCGGTCTTGTGCCTCAGGAAAATTTGCATAAAATTCCTGAGCTATCGAGATAACAACGGGTTTAGGGGGTAATCAACAAAAAATAGAACACTTTAGGTGCTCGACCCTGGTTATGATTGGGTTGTGAAATAATTGCATGGAAAAATCGAATCCATGTTTGGGGATTAGTAGTTTAACAAAAAATTACTGAATCTTTTAACAACATTATTGGAGACAAATCATTTCCTCGGATCTTTAGGATTATCGCACTCCTTGGTTCGCCGAGATGTTGTTCGTTTACAAGAACCCATGACTAATTTTCAAATATGATTCCAACAACCAATAATCACAGTAAAATTAATTTTAAATCTAGTTCTCTAATCTAATTCTTGAATTTGTGCACAACTATACCAATGAAGATTAGAAAGAGAATTAATATCCCCGAGTTTCTATTTGTCCCCACGACCGGATTGTGGTGCTTCCCTGTTGGCCACCATTGATTCCTTGTAGGAGAAGTTGTTTGTTACGGTTTGAAGGGGGTTTATTTAATTGTTAAAACATAAAAAAGAAAAATACAGAAAGGATGAGGATTCAATGTTTCGGGAATGAAAGAGGATGAAGAAGTAAGGCGATTATGGCTGTGCAGGCGGAGAACGACTGAGAAAAGAGAGGAGAAAGCTGTTATGGGCCTCGTCCTTTTTATTTTCTTCGTCTAGTTTTGACATGAGGAATCGGTTCATCACAATGTCGCCTATCTGTTTTAGGTTCTAAGGTCGTTACAGTTCAGCTCGTCGCGACGTTGGTTTGCGACTCGCCACAACGTCGCTTATTTGTTCAAATTCTAGGTCGTTACACTTCGGCTCGTCACGACATTCATGTAATTGGTGTTGCAATGTAGGATGGTCACTGTGATGATGTCCCCCATTATTTTTCACTTTATTGGGCTGCTCGTCATCACGTGATCTTGACTTGTCGTGACATGGGAACTCGTAGTGAGGATGCGATTTGCCTTGTCACGACATCACCATCTATTTTTTATTTCATTGGAACTGCGCGTCGTGATGTTGCGATGCCATATTGGAACGTGGGTGGCTCATCAGGACGACAGGATGTCCCTCAGTGGGACGTCACTCACTGTTTCGGCCTTCCTTGTGTGTGAAATTTCTATTTTCTCGATTTGTTAGTTCTCCTCCTTCACGAGCTCGACAACCCTTATAGAAAACACGTAAAAACATCTAAATTAAAAAAAATAAAAATAATCAAACTACAATTAAAAATTTGAAATTAAAAGAAATTTAAATGAGAATCTTTTTTTAGACTCGAGACAATCCGTATCGCCTTCAAATAGGAACTTCCAACTGGTCCTCGACACTTTGATCTGTCATTTGTTCCATTATCGATATATCTGAACCAAAAAATTTGGTTGATTCCAATGATATCGCCCCCCAAATTTTTGTGAATGACGCTATATACTGTAGAAGTCGTACATCCAACGTACCAGCTTTCGGCTCCTTATCTATTCAAACTCAGGCTTTTACTTACATTATGAGTCACACATGCATAGCCCGTCATCCACTCAGGATTTAGTTATGCCACACTATGAATGTCACAAGTGAATAAATCTATAAATGAATTTAGGATCCATTCTACTTGAATCTAGTTCGATGTACTGTAACCTCCCAAACCTGGCCTAGACGTTATGGCTAGATTGAGAAGGCTGCATTAGCCACCGAAATGGGTAAGCTAACTTACGTTACTTTTGAAAACCTTAATAAACTCATTTTTATAGAAAACCATAGTTGTACTTTGAGTTAGCTTAAAAGCATTCATTCATTAGGTCGTGTATACTTATGATTCATTTTATTGTTGATAGTGTTGTTTTAGAAAAACCATTTGCTTGTCGCTCTTCTTTAAAAAAAACTCAATGTTAAATTAATGTAGTGGAAAAACTATTTTTCACGTAATTTTGGAAACTTAGTTACTTTATCGATTTGTTTTCAAAAACGGTTCCTTTGTAATGCAGAGGAAACTAGGGAACAATATCAAATTTTACTTAAGCCTGATATCATGCATTTTCTAGTTATTATGCTTGAGTAATCCATGCATGCAAAAATCCATAAAATAAAAGTTACCAAGCCACAGACCAGAAGTCATTAAAAATTACAAACTGAAACCAATAGAGACTGATTAATACTTATTAAAAAAATAATTGGAGGTCCAAGGTGATTCTCCGAATGCTAAGTTTGGTCCTAATTTCAAGGTTTACCTGAAAAGTTAAACACTATTGGGGGTGAGCTTATGAAAAGCTTAGTGTGAGTCGAACAATTATTTAAATGGATATAAATATCAAATACAGTGAAACATATTAGCATTAAGAGAAGAACACAGAACCATCATAGGAATTTTATATCATTACATAGCCATTATCAAATTGATGTCAAACGATGTATGAGCATGGGTCATCATTCATTCGAGTAACAATCATTCATTTCGATACCATTCAATACAAAAAAATACAATATGTAGCATAAATCAATAGTATTCGAATATGTCGTGCACATGATGCAATGCAAAAAGGTTCCTACCCATACCATCCGCTACACACCACGTGTTCCCCAGAACCTGTCATCTGAATTCTAAAACATTATGGGCTTAAGCCCGTTGTGGTTAAAACCACCGATAACAATATGCAGAAAATTCTACCAGTAAAAATGTAGACAAGCTGCCAGTAAAAATGCGATAAATCGCCATTCCTCTCGGTACTCCAAGTTCTGTGCACTGACTACAAATAATGCGGACTTAATATGCCACCGGTACTCAACGGAACTCCTCCGTCAACCACAAAATCCCAACCCAATGCATATGCAATATGTCACACAATCTCATATATAATCATATCTCAATACTTTTCACATTCATTTGACACACTCAACATGTCCTCAATAATCACATATGTTCAATAAATGGAAACAGTGTACCAATCTTTCAATTTACCATTGTGTTGGTATCAATCAATATTATTCAATTTCACACTTTACGAATTTTCATTGTGCATAAATAACACCCTTTTCAGTACACAATATAAAAAATAGCTCATGCATTTAAATAATACATAAGTTTAATATTTCAACACATTATATCATTTAGTCAAGCATTCTCATATCTCATAACTCAAATATCCAATTACAAACTCAATCAAATATTCATACTATCAAACTAGCAATTTTGCCAACATGGCAATCTTTTAAGGCTCGAAACATACCTGGTCCGGCCACTTAAAAAATCAATAATTTGGCTATTAATCCAATCAAATCCAATCAGTAAGATAATTTATCAAATATAACATGATATTTAACATTTTTAAACAATTTTATGAGTTTAGGACCCACACCTTATTTTTCGCTTCTTTGCAGCACACTAGCGAATCTACCAATTTTCCTTAATAATTCCTTAAACAAACCTAAACTAAAATTCAGTATAAATTCAATCAATTTACCATTAAACCAGCACCCAAACACCTACTTGAGAGTTCAAACCAATCGTTGAAATTATAACTATTTTGTGAATCCAAACTATTTAGATTTCTTACACTATTTTGTTGTGAATCGTGTGCACGAACGACTTTCGGCTTTACGGTTGATTTGGGGTGTTCCAGTCAGCACCTTACACAATTATATACTGGAAAATCAGTAGCTAATATTGATTAAAATCCATCATTTAATCAATCCATAACCTTTTACCAACAACTTTGTTGAAACAACAAACTAGTTATCCTTAATTGCATTTATGCTTCACGATTTGTGGGATCCGATTAGCTATGATCAAGAACATCTCTCCCTAATTAACATGTGATTAAAGGATGGTTAGGATGGTTCAATAATAAAATTTAATTCTAGAAAAATATGGGTAAGACCCAAGAAACAAAACAGTCCCCTTTCTTCCATATAGGCGCACGCACCACCACCCATGGTGGCCAAAATTGGGGCTGGATTTTAAAACGGTTTGTGATCTCATTAGAATCTAAAAAATACCTTTGAAATAATTTAAAATCCCCCAAATTATAGATCTGGAAATTTTGGTTTTTAATTGAAAAGATTAATCAAGAAATTGAAGAGAAAAGAGATTTTACCCAAGCTAGTTGAGAGAAACGGCAATTGCACTTTCTTGGCAAACTTCGAAATCGATCTTGGGATTCAAGATTTAAGATTTGGGGCTGATTTAGATGAGGATAAATGACAACAATATATTAAAGGATATGGTGCAGAATCTTGATGCAAAAACAAGAAGAAAGAGATGGTAAAATGGGAGGTGTAGGCGACGACAACATTGGAAGAAAGAAAGAAAATTGAAGAGAAAAGAGGAGAGGAAGATGGTGAACGGCTAGGGTAGGTAAAAATTGAATTAAAGGATAAAAAATACAATAAAAAGTTATATTTATACTTAGAGTTCAAGGGTATGAATGGCACACACATTAAAAAAACAATGGATTTTGCAAAATTTAATTATCCTGCAAGGGAAAGGATTCAAACTTCGGACCTCATTTAATTTCCATAATTTCTCATATTTCTTTTAACCATTAGGATTTTTACTCATTCTTGAAATAATTTTGCAATATTTATTTTAAAAATAAGGCATGTCACATACTAGGGTTTAAGACAAAATTTGCAAAATAATAAAAATGATGCAAGGGATTTAAACTTGGGTTTCAAGAAACATTTCACTAACACTTAACCAACAAACTAATACCTCATTTATTTCTTAAAAATGCATAGATAATCTCAAAAATTAAGGCATGACCACTCTCACTCGATTCACAAACCCGATTCTACTAACCCCCGATTTTTGGAATGTTACATGTACTATCAGTCCATTCAATCACATCTATGTCTCTATCTTCTGGGAGTCATCCACTCCGATGCCGAAGACAAAGCATCTCCCCAATTGGACTTGATAGACAACTTATTAATCTTTCAATCAGTTTTCTCATTTTCGATTAGAGTATGAACATGTTTAGGATTGTCTACTAATATAAGTTGTCTTTCCGTAGGACGATCTGACCACGTAATACTGCTTAGTATTAGTTTAAATATTAGACAACCAATGAACAACATTTGCTTCTAATTTGCTTTGTGTGCAAAAACCATATAAGGAGAATTATACAAAGTATATTAATGTAATCAATGAATTTGTTTTATTAACTAATTTGTTTGAAAAAATTACAAGTTTACAAATAAATATACTAAATTCAGAGCACCAGAACCAACAGTTGGGACCTCATTGAGTAAAAGTACCACAAAACCCCCTATACTATACCCTAGATTGCATTTTAGCCTATCTACTGAAAAATGGGAAAACTAGCACTTGCATGTTAGATGAGTGAGCAAAATAACCCCTTTGTTAATATTGCACCATTAAATGTCTGTTTTGGTTTTTCTATATAAGGTATAATAAAAAATTTATCCTTCGACCTTTACACATTTATTCATTTGACCCTTATGCTTTTATTGGAAGTAAATTAGAAATTTTTGAAACTAATAAGGCTAAAGGGTCAAAAAGGTCTTAGTAACAAATTTAAAAAAATTAATTAAGCCATTTTAAAATTTAAAATTATTTAAAAATAATTAAAATTATAAACATAATTTATAAAAAATTTAATAAAATTTTAATTAAAAATAATACCGACCCAATAAAAGAGTAAGGTCATTTAAAAAAATCATTTAACCATTAGATTTTAATGGGCCAATATTGTTATTTTTAATAAAAATTCTATAAAACTTAAATTTTTATAATTTTTAATAAAATTTTATAATATTA
The DNA here is from genome assembly GCF_025698545.1 of Gossypium raimondii. Taxonomy (NCBI): domain Eukaryota; kingdom Viridiplantae; phylum Streptophyta; class Magnoliopsida; order Malvales; family Malvaceae; genus Gossypium; species Gossypium raimondii. Next base: position 37,523,751 of record NC_068568.1, on the reverse strand, counting down.
TATTTTAAATAATTTTAAATTTTAAAAGGGTTTTATTGATTTTAAAAAAAAATTGTTATCAAGGTCTTTTTGACCCTTTAGCCTTATTAGTTTAAAAAATTTCTAATTTACTTCCAATAAAAGAGTAGGGGTCAAATTCAATAAATGTGTAAAGGTTGAAGATCAAATTTGTTGTTACACCTTATTTATAAACACTAAAGCAAACATTTAACGGTGCAGTTTTAAAAGAGGAGTTATTTTGTGTTGGATCTGGTGTCCTAAGTGTAGTATTTTTGTTTGCATACACTTATATTTTTCGAAAAAATTGGTTTAATAAATCCATTAATTATATTTATATCCTTTGTATACCTTTCTCAATGTTTTTGAACGCAAAACAAACTAAAAACAAATATAGGCTCACTAGTTATCTAACTTTTAACTAATACTAAGCGATATTGCGTGGTCAGATTGTAATACGGAAAGACAAATTATATTAGTAGATTAACCTAAACATTTTCTTAGTCTAATCGGAAATAAGAAAACCAATTGAAAGACTAATATTGTAACAACCGTTTTCAGTAGTGTCGGAAACAATGGTTTTGGGACCACAATTCTGATGTGTGATTCTGTAAATATTAATTATTTAATATTTCCAAGGCCGTTAGTGTCATATTGAAATTTGGTTCAGTAATTTTAATGTTTGGGTAGTTAATTAAGGAAAAAGGACTAAATCATAAAAATTGCAAAAGTTACTCGCTATTGATTTTTATTAACTAAATGACTTAAATGGTAAAAGTGAGAGTTTTTATGTTGTAATTAGAAAATATTATTTTGTAATAGATAGTTTACGAATAGGAAATAAACAAATTATATGTCATTTTATATTAAAATGTTAAAATAATAATAATAAAAGGAAAAACATAAACACATGTTGTCATCTTCTTCATTTTGAAGTCTTACCATCGAAACTCCATTGTTAACTTAGCTTGAAGGTTCAACCAACTTGTATCTTTGCATATGAAGAATCGGTGGATAGTTAAGGAAAAGAAAAAAAATTATAGATTAGTCTTTAATATTGCTATCTTTGTTGTTTGGATCTGATAAGTTTATATAATATTGTTTTATATATTTTGATAATGTTTTATTCAATTGTGTATATTGTGGAAGTTAAATGTAGGTTTGAATGTTGTTTGTGATGGTGTCCTATAGCATATTGATTAGAACTATGCAAATAACATGTTTTAGTATGTTTTTGGTGTGTCTCGAATAGGTTAAATGAATGGTTAATGGTATGCTTGTGGCCTAAGTGAGTTATTACATGTATTACTTGTATTTTAAGGTAAATGTTGGCACACACGAGTTACCACACAGGCTGTCACGCGGCCGTGTGTCACACATGGGTAAGTGACACCGTGTGTTCTATTTGATTTTTTGTGACTTTAGGTACACACGACCACAGTCTGTTACATAGCCTGGCGACGCAGCCTTGTGACCCTTTTATACACGATATTAGTCTGTTGTACGGTTTGGGGACACAACTTGCATAAAAAATCAAATGAACAGAAATGGATGTAAATGATAAAATTAGAGAAATGAGTCATTTTCAAAAATCAGTGTGTTTTATCACTAAGTATAGAAATGACTTGAGAATTAATTTAAGTTTTTTGAATTCTTATTTAATTAAAAATTGAAATTCAAAAATGAAATTAAATTAATTAGTCATTATGAGTCTGTTGAATATAAAAGTTAAATAAATTTTCTCATAGATTCTTTTATGGTAAAGTTGCCATGACTTTAACGATTTAGAATTGAGTTGGGAAAATTATGTAATTGAAAATTTAATTTATCGATTAAATTAATATATGGATAATATTTATTTTGGGAAATATAAAATCATATATTAGGTTGGATTAAATTATAAAGTGTTGGATTAAAAGTCTAATGAATACATATATTTGGACCAATATAGGAGAGGCCCAAGACATCCATAGTGTATTTAACTAGGAGTGTAAGCCCATCTTCTAGTTAAACTAGAAGACTAGTATTTCTATTAAATAAGTAGTATTTGTGGGCTAAATTTTAGATATATGTCAATTTTAAAAAGAAATTAGGATTTTAGGGCAATTTTGCTATATTTAGGGAAATAGATTGATTTTGGAGTGAGAAACAGAAAACGCGTCTAGCAGGACGTATTTTCAGCTGAAAGCGCATCCTATAGGGGGCACTTTTTTGACTTTTTTTTAACATGTTAGCTCTTTTGGTCAGATGGTTAAATGTTAGTAGTTTTATCCTTGAGTTTTGGGTTTGATTCCTCTCTTACACACATTTGTATTTTTTTTATTTTACGTTGTTTTGAGCTTATTTTTATTTTTAATTAATGTTTTTAACACATCAACTCCTTTGATTAGATGGTTAAATAATAATGATTTCATTTTTGAATTCTAGTTTAATTCTTTTTTAAGCACATATGTATTTTTTATTTTATGTTGTTTCAAGCTTTTTCTTAATTTTTAATTAATAAATATTTTTTAATTCATCTTTTAATTAATAACTCTTTTATTTATAAAATCAAATAATTCTTTCAAATATAATCATTTTTAGTAAATATAATTTTATATGTTTAATACTTATTTTTCAATCCATATCATGAGTGTAGTAAATTTTAGTATTATATACTTTTGTATGTATATTTAAAATATTTCACATATAAACATAATGATATTTGGAATAATTAATTGAAATGTTTCACATATAAAAACATTTGAAATACCATACCCACAATGTAGATGAAAAAACAATGATATTTGAAATATTTTACATATAAAAATAATAATGATATTTGAAATAATTATTTTATTTTATAATATTAGAAATCACCATACTGAACAATATAGGTGGAGAAAATAAATATTTGACTTATAAATATTATATATAAAGAAAAATATCAATAAATTAGTTGATGTTTTAAAAATAAAATATATTTAACATAATGATAAATATAATATATGTTTTATTATATAATTACATATTTATTATATTATTTTATAAATAAAAGAGTTATTAATTAAAAATTAAAAAAATTGAAAACAATATATTTATTAATTAAAAATAAAAAAAGCTTGAAACGACATTGTAACACCCCAAAATAGGGCCTAAGAGTTTTAGGGGTATTTTAGGAATTTTAGCCTTCGAGTGTTCAGAATCTTGTGACATGGCATATCGGTAATGTTGTCAATTATGGTTTTTAGAAAATTAAATCAATTTCTGAAAATGAGTTTTAAATAACTTTAATTTTGAAAATAGGATTGATTTACAAAAGAGTCAAAATTAAGAGTTTTTATGAAGCAATTTAACCAGATTTCAAAATTCAAGCTAAAAAACCTCACTTCCCCAACTTTTTTCACGTAAAAACTACCCAAAATTTGTATTTGCCACCCTTAATTTCTTTTGAACTCCAAATCCTAGTTCCTTTTGATTTCTATCATCTCTTAAGTTATAAACCTCTATAAAAATCAAGAAAAGCACCTAAAACATCATAGTTTCCTCCATTGTCAAGCTTGTGGATTTTTTAAGTTTTCGATCAAACGCTCCGTTTTTCATCATCTAAGGTAATGAATCGATTCCTTATGAGTTTTTAATGTTATCCAGTCTCTAAAATTGGATTATTAGCCATTAAATCGCATATTTTAAATAAAAGCCAAAAATTGAGTTGCTAATGGCGAATTTCAGATTTTGAGTAAAAACGTGGTTTTTGAAGCATTTTTCAATTAGTTTTAACATGATTAGAAGGTTTCTAAACTTACTTTAAATTTTCATTAAATATTTCTAAGGATTTAATGAATTTTCACAAAAATTGCCATAAATATGTTGAAAATTTTGATACCTTAAAATGCATAGTTTTGAATAGTTTAAAGGTTGAGAATCAATCTTAAGTAGAATAATTAGATGAACAGAATTTGTTTTAGGTGAAAAGATTAAGTATAGATAGAGATATTTGAGTTTCAAGTTTGTTAGTTGAAGTTTCAGTTTCTTGAGGAATATAGCTTAGGCTAGCATTTTTGGTTGGTTTAAGTGAGTCTTTGGCTAAATATTGATTGTGTATATTGTGTGCTTAATATGTGTGAAGCATCGGAATCGTTGGAACCTTCTTCGAGCAAGGCAAAAGGCAAGGATAATCTAGTTTAAGCTTTCGACTTTTCGGTGAAAGTGAAGTTGGTGAGTGTTTGGAATTGCTACTTGTAGACATGATTCTTAGTGTTGATTGGGAGCTCAAGAATAGCCTAAACCTCTATCCTAAGTTTCGAGTATAAGCTTTCTATTTTCCTTGTTTTATTTTTGGAAAATTATGTGAATATGTGAATAACTATGAATTGATTATTATGATGCAATATTTTGAATTGTATTGTATTGTGGGTATATTAAATATTCCGAATGACAGTAATGATGTTGTGCCAACAATATAAAGATGTGCAGTGAAAGTGTGCAAAAGCCGGTAAGTATGTATGTGTTGCATTATGGAATATGATGCTAATGTAATAGGTTTTTGTATGTGATGATCTTATTTTAATGCACTCATATGTTGAGGATATATGATGGCTTAAAGAGAGTTATTGTGGCACTTTAAGTGCAATTAAATGTAAATTTGATAAGCATGCATTGTATACAAGTTTGTGATATGAATTGATGAATATGAATAGATATGATGTGCATCAAATCAGTAATTAAAAATGTGTAATTATGATATGGATATTTTGGCCTTGTAACCTTATGAGACTGTTTGATATAGTTGGCATGACATAGGGTTGTGAGTACTCACCTATATGTGTTATGTGATTTGGGCGTTGAGGCCTTAGGATATGTTGGAGAGATAAGGGAATGTGAGCTAAGTTCCATTCAACGGGACATGTTTGGTGTGTTGGAGAGTGTTAGCTTTATACTTCACTTTTTGGATATGTTTGACTTTATGAGTCATCTGGTGTGTTGGAAATCCGTGTATCCGATGAGTGATGATAGAGCTCACTTTTATCTTTCATACCCTCAAGTGCAAAACTATCTTAAAATGTATATATATGTAATGTGATGTATGCCTAAATGAGGATGTGGTTGCTATGTTAAATTATTGTTTAAATGTGATCTTATTTATTGTGATAATACGATTTGATAGATGCAATAACATGTGAATAATATGCTAAATGAGTTTATTAAAGTTTCATGAAAATGCTAATACGCTCTTATAGTAAAATTGCGTATGTAATTGTGGTTTGGGTCATTTTCATATAACTTGTAAATGCCTGTGAATATATAAATTAAACTTGTGAGTTATTAAAGGCATGAGTATGTTGTTTTAGTCTTGATGAATTATTGTTAAATGAATTAATGAAGCATGAATATGTAATTCTGACTTGAATGGAATATGGTTGTGAATGAGTTGTAGTGTGCTCTTGATGAACCTTTGACCTTGTGTGTACAATGTGGTTATTCTGAACATTCACTAAGCTTGTTAAGCTCACTCACTCCCTTCTTAAACTTTGTAGATTAGTTGTGTGCAGGTGTGAGCAGTGTGGCTTTCTGAGGGGTGATCCAAGCAAGTCTTTTTCTTTTAATAGGTGTTTAATTCTTGAACATGTTTTGGGGAATAAGGCAATGTGGTGGAGATATGTTGATATTTGCTATGTTATTATGGTGGTTACTTTAGAGTTAATGTTTTTCATATTTATGAGACTTGGTGCTTGATTAATCGCATGGTTATACGGATATGATTCGATGTTTTGAACTGATTATATAGACGTTATGATGATTTTTAGGAGTTATAATCGTTGCATGTTGATTTGGTATAAGTATGGACAATTGGGATGTTCATATATGTTGTATTTTTCTTGTCTGAAGCATAGGTATCGTTATTCGTATGTTAAAAGCGATACCTCTAAAAATTTTGAGGTGTAGAAAGTCAATTTTGCTAGTTGGTATCGATATTTTCTCACGAGTATCGATACCCGGGGTGAAATTATTGATACTTGTTCAGTAGTACCGATATTTTCTGATAGTTGGGTTTTCGAACGAGAAACAATAAGCTAGTTTGGTAACAATTTTCCCAGCGGTATCGATACATACGTGACATATTTGTAAAAATGGCTAAATGATCCTAAAGCATGATTATTTGATGTTATAAGCTTGTTTGAAGTATAATTAACATGTCCTATTGATAATCATCATGTGTTTGTTATAAAACTCGTATGAATGCCATGAAAAAAATGATCGCATGAAATTTGATAACTGTATTGTTGCATATGTCGTGATACGGTGGTGTAACGTCCTGTTACTCGGGCTCGGTGGCCGGGCCAGATATGGGATGTTACAAAGATGAAATAAAAAAAATACAAATGTGCTTAGAAGAGAAATTGAACCTAGGATTCTAGGATGAAATCACTATTATTTAACCATCTAACCAAATGAGCTTACGTGTTAAAAATATTAATTAAAAATAAAAATAAAAAAGCTTGAAACAACAGGAAGTAAAAAATACAAATGTGAAGAGAGGAATCAAATCCGAGACTCAAGGACAAAATCACTAACATTTAACCATATGATCAAAGGAGCTAGCGTGTCAAAAAATTCGCCTATGGGGTGCGCTTTTAGCTGAAAATGCGTCCAGCAGGACATATTTTCTATTTCTCTCTCTAAAATTGGCCTTGTTTTCCATAAATATCACAAAAATTGGCCCGAAACCCTAATTTCTTTTTAAACTGGCATATATCTAATATTTAGTCGTATTTTTATTTTACTAATTCAACCAGGATTCTCTTATATCTCTCTATAAATAGATGACACTAGTAGAGCTATTTACAAGAGTTCATACAAGTTTTCAATATTGTTATTCTGCAAGAAAATAGTAAGAATTATTTTCTAAGTATAAATTCTATTTTCAAGGAATAACAATTCTGTCGGTTTCTATTGAGAGAAAAATATTTTCCTATTGAAAGTAATAAATCGTTTCTGGTTCTGTGTTTGATTTATGATTGTTTGAGCCCACCCTCAAAGCAATTTGCAGTACGATAATAGCGAAGGTAATTGGTTGAAAGCCAAGAACATTTAGGATCCGTTTCGCACAAAGCACAAGTACTTTTTCGAGAAAAAAATTATTGCTATAAATATCATAAACCGACTCGATTTTCAAATTTTTAATTTTCCACTGTGACAGAAAACCTTTTTTTAAACTAGATTTTTCCAACATTTTGCTCACTCATCTAATGTATAAGGGCTAATTTATCCATTTCTTCAATAGAGGGGCTAAAATGCAATTCAAGATATAGGATAGGGATTTTGTGGTACTTTTACCTATCTTCTTCATAGCAATGTTTCTTACTTTATAAAAAGATGAGTTTTAGGTAATTGTTCACTTGAGTTGGAACTCGATTAATTAGTGACGTCAAACCCTTTAAATATAGTATAGATACATTTATTCTTATTGTTAAATGTGTATATATATATTTTAAAAATAATTTGATATGCTACCGGTAAAAAAATAATTCCACCAAGAATTTATGAGTAACATATCTTTGAAGGAGTAGTAAAATATAATATACATATATATATCCATCCAATACACAAGTTGATGGTTTGTATTTATTTTAATATGTTATGTTAAATTATTTTATTATTATAAATTGTAATGAATTGATTAGAAATATTAATTGCAATGCAACATTTTGTAATGATTTATATAATTAGTTACTGTTTTTTCTTTAATATGTCAAATTTAAAATTTGGTATTGTAACTATTTTATTATAAAAATATTAGATATATTGTTGGAAAAATATTATTCAAATTTATTTTCTATGATTAATGTATGAAGGAGATTAACAAATAAATTAAATTAATAATCATATATATTATAGCAATACGAGGATACAAAAAGAAATAAATAATTATATTCACATTATATTTTTTGATACTTGACATTCTTCATTTGAAGCACCTATTTACAATTTGTATAAATTACTTTTTATTCCTTGCCTTTTAATTTTTAAGTTATTCTATGTCTTTTATTTAAAATTTTTCTTTCAAATTTTATGTTAAACATAAAGTTTATTTTAAGATTTTACTTAGTTGAATTAACTTTTAATGTTGATATTAAAATGAATGAATATCAAATTGTTAAATTTAAAATATAGTTTAAGAAAAGACACATATTAATAATATTTATCAAATTATATTTATATTGTTAAATATAATAATATTTAATTAAATTAATTGATTAAATTTGAGAAAATATAAATATAAAATGGTTTTAGTTCAAAAGGATAAATATAAAATTAGAAAAATTGAAATTTTATAATTTTGATATTAAAATAAATTAATTTAACAATATATATAATAAAAACCTATAAGAAATTATTAATAATTTTATTTAAATTATAATATATTAATATTAATATTCAAACCATGATGATTTTTATATTATTTTAATATTAAGTATTTTTAAAATTAAATAATAGTAATATAAATAATTCTAAATTAGTTAAATATATTTTAAACAATTAATTACATTATTCTTTAAATTTAATAATGATTTTTTGAATAAACTCATTAAAATTTTAAATAAAAATAAGATAAATTTAAGATACACAATCAACTCATGTTTATCAGGCAAGAATATAATATACTATAACATTGGCAAATTGATTTATATAAATTCAAATAATTGGTAACATATTTGAATTTGGTCAAAATATTAAGTATTTTAATTGGTAAAATAACTTTGAAGTTAATGAATAAACAATTAGTAGATGGTAAATTTTGTTAATGTTATCAAGAAAATTTATTTTCCTTGCCCATTACATTTTGAAACAACATTAGATTAAAAAGAGGCATATATCATATTTACAATCATTTTTTTGTGTCATGATATGATTTGTTTGCTTGTAGTAGTATTTGAATATTATTTTTGAGTTAATTTTTATTATATAAAATATTTATTTTTATTTTTATTTGTAAATTTAAATGAAAAATAAAATTTCAATTAATCAATATTATTATTTAAGTGTATTATTGATTCGGTATTATAAATTAACTCGACATCAATTTAATAAAAAAGTATTAAAAAATATGTTTTAAACAATTAATAAGCATTATTATAATACACTTTTATATTTTCATAGCTTTATATAAAATTAAGAAAAAAGATATACTATCCATAGAATTTAAACTTCAAACCTCTTAAATGTAAATTTTTTCCACACAATTATAATCAATATTAACTTTTTAATAATTATATTTCTAATATTGATTTTCTTGTTTCATCAACTCGATAACATTTCAAGTTTCCAATTACTGCTCTCTAAAACTATATATAAAACGAAGATCCAAAAGACCTTCCTCATGTTCACACGTGAAATATTTTTTTTTAAAGATTTTTAGAAAATATGATTAAGTTTCAATTTTAGTCCTTATTTTACACTCAATTTTGATCTCCGTGTTACACCCAAATTTAAGATTTAGTCATTATATTTCAACTTTTGATATAATTTGGTATTTCAATCTTTTACAATATCATTTATTAACTCAAATATTTTGTTTTGATTAAAATGTTGATGTAACTTTTAAGAGTTATTAATACTATTAAAATTATTTGTTAAATTTAAATTCATTGCAATGCCAATTTTTTATTTTTATTTTGGTTATATGGGTACTAAATGAGTTTTTTTTAATTTCAAAAGGTTACACCAACGAATTTAACAAAAAATTTAATGGTTTTAATAATTGGATCTAAATTTTTTAATTTAAAAGATAGATGAACTAAATTTCTAAAATAAAAGTACAAATATTAAATTTCAAATATATAGAGATTACATATTCTTAAAGTATATTTTAATATTTAAAGGTTTACTCTAAAGTTTGACAAAATAAAATCAATAATTAATCCAATGCGAAGTGTGGTAGGATCCATACTAATAAATTATAAATGAAGTAACTTACGAACCTCACCTTAGACAATGATAATTTATAGAAAGAGAAAAAGGTAATAATTATGGAATAGTTTTTGTGCCTCCTAACAAGACCTGATTATGGGTCGGGTTGGATCGGGTTCGAGCTGATGCTAAATTTTAGGCCCTTATTCTAAGTTCGGGCTCGACTTGATCTGAAAAGTGGATTTAAAATTTTGCCTAACTCCAACCTAGATAAAAAATGCTAAACTTGAGCTCAACTCGGCCTACCCGTATTAAATTTTTTATATTACTTTTTAATATAAAAATAAATTTAAAAAATATTATACATCAAATACACTAAAAATATTAAAGTAAATGTTTCCCAACAAATTGAAATACATTAAAAAAATATTTATTCTTAAATAACACAAACATAGTTGCAACTTAGCAAACGAATGCCTCTAAAATAGTAGCAAAATTAACAATAAAACAAGAGTTATATAATATTCAAATAATAACAACAAAATAATGACAATATAATAACAAAATGATAGCAAACAATAGCAAAAAAAAAAGGCAAATTCGGGCCGGGCTAGGCCATGGCAAAAAATCTTACCACAAGTTCAATCCATTTAGAAAACGGATTTTATTTTTTATCAAAATTTAATTTTTAAACTTATATTTTTACTCAAATCCTTTCACTTTTTGAATGAATTTTCGAGCGTAAGCCGATGTATACTCCTAACATAGTTTAGCTGCTTAGTGTAGGCACTTTTCAATCTCTCGCTATGTTTTTATCAAAATCTCTATATATACTTGAAAGCTTTTCCCTTTTCGAGGGAAGTTGAAAGCTTGGTTTTGGACGAATTGTAATTTTTGTTGAAAGTGAAGGGTATTTTTAGAAAAAAGATTATTCCATATCTATTTTTAAATTGAATTAAAAATTTTAAAAAAAAATTTAATTTATCATTTTTTATTGAAAAGAGATAAAATGACGTGAAATTACAGTTTTATGTAATCTTTTCTCTTATTTTGAATTAGTGTTACTTTGATCCGTATTTTTTACAACAATTTTAGGACTTATTTTGAGTTCAAGTTTGGGATGAAAAACATGGGGAAGGCTAGGCTGGTGCCCCTGCCTCATGGTTTCCTTGTAAAAAAAGCTTCGCTAGCCTTGAAACTTTGACAGCTTCCTCATAAAAAAGCCAACCTTTCTTTCCACCGGCTGTACCCACAATTAAATAACCACCAACATTCCAAGGGGCTTGCATGGCCCTCGTCTAGTTTTTCCTCTTACTGCTACCTAGCGTACTAAATGCGGCTTACAAAAACAATGAGCTACCTATGCTATACTACGTAATTAAACTTCCAACTGTTTTTTATTCCATGTTTAATTTCCATATAAATAGTGCTCAATCGACAAAATCAAAAATCAGAATTTATCTTTGGTTTTTCTTTCGATGGCTTCTCTTCTACTTTTATTGTCCGAACTTCTTCGTCGCCATGAACCAGGCTTCGCTTTTGTAACTCAGCCGCCTACCACCACCTCTTCAATGTCTTTTACTGTCAAGAAACCATTGAGAAAGGATGGAAAAAAGCATGAAGAGTTAGAAGATCTGAGTGTGGAGGAAGATCCGCAAGAGCAAAGGGTTTCTGTTGAACAAGTCATGGCCTTAAAGTTATGATATGAATCTAATGCATACATACATACCACAATTCCATCTAGCCCAACCAACCAACCATCTTCTGCTTCTTCGTTTCTCTATTCTATGATATGTAGTTTGAGCCCATTTTTCATTCTCCTGTTCCCATATTCCTCTAAGAAGTTGGTGTAATATTCATGCAGCAGTAAGTAAAAGGTGACTAATGCATGGTTTAACCAACCAACATGAGATTGTCACTGATCTTGTATTATTTGATTTCCTCAACATGATGATGTTTTTAAATACGGTACAGAAAATGGATCAAATTTTATTAAACTATTAATACCAAGTGTTTTTAGATTTTTGGGATGAAGAGATAAAAAGCAGTTGATCTACTGATTTATTTTCCATTTAAAAAGAAAAAAAACCCACAAAAGAAGGGTGATTGCTGTACGTTATAAAAGTTGGTCACCTTCCATCCAAATATCACCAAATGTTTTTCATTTTTCAACGCTTCTGGATTACCAATATTTATTTAAATAACAATTTTAAACCATGTAACTAAAGTATACTCTATTATCTATCTAGATTATATATTTTATTTTAAGTTGGTACCTAGATTTTTATTTATCTCAAGTTGGTATTTAAACATTTTTATTATTATTAGTGATACCTAAATTATACTTCATTACTCAATGTGGTATCTAAACTAAATTACTCCAGCCATTAAAAAATTCTCTTAGCCAATCATTTTGTAACACGTGGTAATTTTTAATTAAAATTTACAAAAAAAGTTAAAACTTATTTCCTTAAAAAACTTACATATTCATCTCTTTTGTTCTTCACTCAATAACTCTAATAATGAAAAATTCTATTCTATTTTAAACCTCGATTTCAATTCCTTTCTCATCCCGAATAAAACACATGTATTATTTTTTCTAAAAGTAGTTTTCTTCGTTCTTTTCTATATGCTTTGCATAAAATAATTAATGTTAGGTGAATCTCTAGGATGAAAAAAACCCAAATAAAGCATGAAATTCAAATACCGGGAAGAAGCTTAGTAAAAACATGGTAAGAGGATTACAGAGAAATGTTATCTAACCATTTAAAAAAATGCATTACAAGAGAAGAAAGAATCGTGGGAAAGAGTGTAATTAGGTCAATTTTGGTATTTGTATTCCCCTTCACTTTTGTACTTGAATTTGTATTCTTTAAAAGTGTAATGATGTAATACTCTAATATTATGTCGTGTCATGTCATCACTTGAAAATTAAAATAAAATCATATAAAATTTAAAATAATATATATTTTAAAGTTTCAATAATACCATGAAATAACATTAAAGTGTCACATTATTACAATTTTACAAATCTAAATATCCAATGAGAAAAATATAGAAGTATAAAAGTGAATTTAATTATATTGAAAATTACGTTAACCATTCTTTATCAACTAGCCAACAAATGTCGGTACTTGAAATATATTAAAATCTCTTTTTACTTAACATTGTTTTTAGCTATTGGATATGATATCCTTTTACTTTTTAATAAAGGAGCTTTAATTTCATGGATCTAATCTTTATATCGTCGAGTTAACTAACACTAATTCTTAGGCTTGTGAATTGTGGTAACTAATTAAATCTTAGTCTATATATTTTACTTGTATTAGATATAGTAGAATGAGGACAGCTATGCCATTATTTGTAGTTATGGGTTCTTACACTTACCCTCACCATATTAATGTTAAAGATGAAATTTAAAGAAGTCTGGCCTCCAACCTCACCAAAACACCATGTAACATAAGACAGACCACACAATCTCTCTCTCTCTCTCTCTCTCTCTCTCTATATATATATATATATATATATATATATATATATATAAAAGTTTCTATTAGCACTCGTCAATCCATTACTTCCTTGAACCTAATGATGCTCCCATCAGTCATCTCATATAGTCCTCTCATATTGGCTCCAACAATGCTCCTAATCAACAATCTGTCACTCAATTACCCGCACTTATGAAATACAGTACTTGATAGTTGGGACCCATGCCAAGTTAACCTCCCTTTATAAATGTCTCCTTTCAACACCAAGGTTGTTGGTAATGCAAAGTGGGTAATCCTACATTGGTTGATGAAATTCTTCTAAGAGAGTTTAAATATAGTCTTCCCTTTTACCTTGATTGAGTAATTGGGGGTTAAGGCTCAACACACACGCATTATAGCCAGGCTCGGTTTGTGTTCATATAAACACGTACAACACGTGTTTCTTTTTGAATAAAATTTATGTTCCTTTTATTAGAAATATTTTTTTTTGTTTTCAGAATATTTTTTCAGTTGCAGAAATCTTCTGGTTGTTGCAGAATATTTTCAGTTGAGGAAAATCCTCGATTATTTTTGGAAATTGACACTGTTATTTTACCATTTTGTCCCTTCACCTTTTGAAAAGAGCAATACCATTTGTGTTCCACATTCTTTATTTGGGTATATGAATATTAAAGTATTGTGTTAACCTGGAGGGGGTAACATCCACTACACGATTACACCAATCAGGGCAGATTTGCTTCTAAGGCAGTAGTTCTTCCATGGTACAATGATTATTTTATTTATTTATGCTCAGTTTATTTATCCTGTCAGTGCTAACTATTTCATTTTGCAGTTGTATATTTCCAACAATTTAGAAGCAAACTCTACTATTGTTTAAACATGTTTGTCACGATGAACCTGGTTGAGAACAATGCTGAGTGGATTATAGACACAAGCGCTTCCAAACACTTTTGTGCCAACAGAGAAATGTTCACCGAGTTTGAAAGTGCAACTAAATGTGAACAAGTCTACATGGGTAATTCTAGCAGTTCAAAAGTACTCGATAGAAGAATGATCTTTGTCACACTTGGTTCTCGCAGGGACTTGAATTTAAAGAAAAAATAGGGAGTTGATTGTATAGAAACCTGAATATTTTGGCTTTACTGAAATATTTACAGACATAAGTGGCTGGTTGAGAAGTAATTAGATTTTGATTCTAGTTTAGTTAGATTAGAACCGGTTAGTTCCATAGTGGGAGACAAAATGATTAGGGTTTAGTGGTTTATTTGGTTTGTAGAAACCGTTCCCATAGAGTATATATATATGGTGTGTGAGGAAATATAATTCTTCTAGATTATATTTACAAATTCTTCCCCCTTTATAGTATCGTCTTCTTCGGTCACTCCAAAGAAGAAGAGGATGTAGCTGAAGGAAGCTTTGCATTCTGCAACCGTTGTGTGATTTGGAGTTTGGAAGTAGAGAATAGGGAATTGGTAAGCTTTCTTATCCCTCTAAACTCATGGATTAAAGAAAGGAGTAGAGTAAGGACTCTTAAAGCTTCTGTATAATTATGGATTCAGGGTTTTAAGGTTTGAATACCTTCGAGTTAATTGATAAGTAGTTGTTATGCTTAGCTACCAAGACAAAGGAGGCTCTGGCATTTGGGCAAGCTAAGCTATCAACAATAAGGAAGCAATGTGAGTTTCAGTGCTTTACTTCTGAATGGTTGTTTACAATGCAATGTTTGAATGATCTGTGTTCAAGTTGTTCTAAGTTTGCCTGAAACTGTTGTTATACATGAATTGGTTGTGGTATTACATATAAGTTTGGAGTGCCCCACGTTATTATGTTATGTGATTATATGTTTGTGCCTACGTGCTTATAAATTGTGGAGCACGAAGAGGGAAATTATTGACAAGTTAGATTAAGTTAGGATTGGGAAATGGTGATTTTGTATACCGCCATCCGGTATTGCTAGATGCAAATTGTGATCTGTGAAGCTCCAGGCCTTGAGAAGAGGACACTATGATGTTAGAGCATCAATGTTAAAAGTGGCGAAATGGAGGAATGAGTGGATGGATAAGGAAATTAAATTTCCGTTAGATTTCACAATCTGGTGTTGTTGGGTGCAAACCGTGATATGCGAAGCTCCGAGACTTGCGGAGGGGACACTATGATGTTCAAGCATCAAGGTTAAATGTGAAATTGAATGGTATCAACTAGTCCTTTGGGGTGATACTGTGATGATGATTATTAGGTACCACAGAGCAACACTACGACAACGGTCAGCAGGCTCTATGGGGTGACACCACAACTGCAGTAAGGTATTTCTATTAGAAAAATAATGGGTTTGGAAAACGCAACGGAAGATAAATTTAGGGAAAACCTAGAGTTTTAAAAATTTTTCTAAAACAAGATCTTGGTTGTGATATCTAAAGTAATAAACACTTCATTAAAATTGTACCTTTTCGATTTGTCTAGGATGAGCGCTTTGATCTAGGAGTCATTTCCGCTATCCTCAAGCTCATGTCTGCCGAGTGTGGGCTCGTTTCTAACTAGAAATTTTTTCACAATAATTACCAGTGGGGTAATTTTACAATTTCTCTAAATGTTTGGGTCACGATGTAAATCAGAAAAATATCTCTAGAAATTTTCTGAAATAATCTCTTTAAAGAATTTTCTCTATACAACTTTCTCTTGAATTCAAGTGTGTGTAAAATAATGACCCAAGGCTTTCTTTATATAGGTAGATTTTAGAGAGTTAAACTATGATTAAACTTAATCACTTTAATATAAAATTAATATAATATTTATCATGATAAATATTAGATTAAATTTAATATTAAATCGTATTAAATAATAGAATGTTTATCTTGTAGATAAACATTAATTTAAATTTAATATTAAACTATTAAAATAATATTATTTTTGGAATAGTTAATCTAAAATCAAATTCTCTAGTAGAGTCCTATTAGGACTGTAACACTTCCACTACTCAACCACCAAAGACCAATCGTTGCCAGCCACCAGGACGTCATTGTTGCAGCCGCCGGCACCACCGTGTCCAGTGAAGCAGGTGCATGACACCCTTACAGCACCTCGTGCTGGTTCAGTTTGGGTCAATGACAACCCGACTGGTCCGGCTTAGCACCGGCTGGACCGTAGGCCCAGTTTCACATACCAAACCCGATCCGACCAGTTTTTGGGTCTTTGTCTCAATTTTGGGCTCCCGGGCCCAATTTACGATATCAAGTCCAATTTTCAAGTTCAATTACCCATTGGGCCAATTGTCCGAGTTGAAAATTAGTTTCCAAAAATATCATATTAATTTTAATTAATTTGATTGATTTAATTTACTTGATCAAAATTAATTTTCCTAAAAATCTTTTAGATTTTACAAATTAATTTTTCAAGAAAATTCTTTAATCAAATTCTCTAGTTGAACAATTCTCACGACTACCTAATTTAATTCTACATCGAATAAATCAACTCAATTAAATTATTTCCAAAGTCATAGAATTTTCTTCTGATTCAAATGCAGTCCAATCGAGCTTTTTTTAAGCTAGCAAAGGGACCAATTAGACATATACAATTAGGCTCTAGTAATTGCAATTATATATAGAAGTATTGTTCCGATAATTCGCAATTACTTAATCATGGAATTAGTCCACAGGAAGTACCATGATTGGAAACTCCTTATTGTATACTCTTTACGAAAACAATTCATCCAACTGTTTTGTCCAATGACCTCGTCAAGTGTGTGTTACCCTCATATGATATCCCTGATTCCTTTGAGTTAAATTCGTCCACTCAATACAATCTTATTTAATCTCATTGTCATCATTGTGTCTTCTTAATGATCAATATGATCACTAGCAACAAATGACTGTGATAAATTGCTCATTTGAGAATGAGTAACCCATGGTCATGTTCCATATTTATCAATCCACACAATGCAAATCAGAGAATATCATTAACTCTTTAATTGAGCTATGAATTCCATTGTTACTAGTAAAGCCATGTCATACACAAGTCAAGTACCTAACATACCGGCTATGGGCTCAATCATATTTAGAGCATAAACCTCAACTTATATCAAAACACATAGTTGCATACGCATGGTCTATGACTAACTCAGGATTTAGGTAAATCACACAATGAATGTCACAAGTGAATTAATTCACAAAGGGATTCAAAATTAATTCTTCTTAGATCCAGTCCAATGTATCATTCTACCAATGAATACATCTATGTCTCTACCCGTGGAGTCAACTGTTCCAATAGCCAAGACTAGTCATATCTCCAATTGGAACTGCAGATGACATAATAATCCTTCTCAGTATTTGAATCAAATGTTCACTTCGATTATTTTACAAGATTACAGACTTATTTAGATTACCTATTGAAGTAAGTTTTGTTTCTTGCAATGTAAACGTTCTTACAATGCCACTTATCTTCAGTTTGAACTTAGACAATCAATGAGCAAATATTTGCTTGTCACAATTCCGCTATGCATGCAAAATATAAAAAATAAAAATAAAAAAAGACATAATAGTAAAATGTGAAATTAACTTTATTTATTTATTCATAGTTCAAATAAATAGAAAAAAGTTACATGTTTACTACAATATGGACATATTTCGCAACACTTTCTAGGCAACACCTCAGAAGAGGTTTAACGTGTAAGACCATAGGTCGACTATGGAATCATAAAGAGTCCAACATGACATTAAACATGGGGTTACAAGGTGTAAGACCATAGCTTGGCTATGGCATCATATAACAACCCGTTTTTTAGTAGTGCCGAAAACAGTGGTTTTGGAACCACGAATCTGACTAATGAATCCAAAATTTTTATTATTTTATTCATGTGAGTCAAATATAGTTTAAACATAATTTTAGTTTGATTAAATTTTGCTAATTGAACAAACAGGTAAGTAAAAGTGGTTTGTTCTGAAAGTCAAGTGGTTTTCGAAAATGAGGTATCAAGACCTCATTTTTGTAAATCGAGCTCATAAATATTTTATTTAAATATTTACAGAGTTTTTATATTAGTATGTAAAGGTTAAGTTAGTGAGCATTTGATTTGGTTTTATTCATTAATTAAAGGTTAAAATAATTAAATAAAGTAATTAAAAACTTAAAAATTAAGGCCATCATCTTCCATTTAGATATTGACCACCAAAAATAAAAGAAACAAAATCTTAAGAAGCCATGTTTGATAGCTTAAGGTTCGGCCAACATTCGGTTCATGAATGTAAGTGTATTTTTATTCCGTTTCTTGTAAATATTATGTTTTTGAGATCATTGTAACTAGGTCGATCTAACCTGTATCTCTATTTTAAAAATTATTAAAGATTTTGGGTTTTGTCATTGATGAATTTTAGTTTTTCTTGGAGCTAGTTGAAAGATTTGTAAACTTGATTGTGATTTAAGACTATTTTGTAAAGGAATTTTTGATAGTTTTGAACCTAAGGGCTAATATGAAATTTCGTAAAATTTAGCATATTAAATTGTAATTTTTATTGTTTAAGGACAATATTAGGGTGATGTTATGTATGGTTCTAAATATTAGGGATGAAATGTGTAAATTTAAATAGTTTTAGCTTTAGGGACTAAATTGAAAGAAATGTAAAAGTTTAGGAAAATATGTAAAAATAAAAATTAAGGGTTACATGCATAGGAATGGGTTTAATATTGCATTTGAATTTGATAAATTGAATTTAATCATTATATAGATCAAGAATTTAATCGCATTTGAGGATAACTGTGGAATTGGGAAAACGACAAATTAGTCCCTATGAATCAACTGTTAGCATATCTTAGGTAAGTTCAAAGTATAAATAAATATATGTATTTATGACTTGTGTTAATATGTTTTGGTTCAATTGTAATTGATGTTGAATCTTGATATTAAGTTGTTAATTTAAAAATGCTTGCAATTAAGTACATGGTGAGAAATGAATATTCGGTAATTGTTGATCTTTTGGGACAATATGGTTATATGATATTGAAATGAACTTAATTGATGGACACCACATATACGAGTGTGCTTCTGGAAGTGCCTCTGAATTATAATTGTATAAAATTTGTTAAAATGCTCATTTGAAAATGCCCGTTTGAATGTAGTAAACATTTAAGATATGATTGGCATGCCAATAGGGTTAGAATGCACGATTGTATGGGATTGCACTTCGGTGCTTCTGTTTGCACTTAAGAACCTAAGATTTTGGTAATGGTTTGGCTTGTTTTAGAAGTCATTTTAAGTGCACATGACTTGGGACACGGGCTGCCACACGGCCGTGTATCTTATTAATTTTTGGTGCAGGTTGGTCTACATGGACACAGTGAGTTACACGACTGTGTTACCCTATTTTGAATATTGCACAGTTTGGCCACACGGCTATGTTTCTGAGCCACATGATTGGGGCTCTGCCACACGGCCGTGTGACCCCTATTTCCAAAATTTTCAAAATTTTTTATATTTTTCTATTTGTTTCAATTTAATCCCTGATTGTTTCCAAAGTATTTTTAAGGTCCCATAAGCTCAATTTAAAGCCTATAAATGTGTATATATGCTATGTTGAATATGTGGATTGGATATTAATATTTGATTAATTTATGATGTCATTAAATTGAATGTATTTTGTAACACTCTGTAGGTTAGGGGTGTTACATTTAGTGTTATCAGAGCTACGATTTAGTTGATTCTAGGAATAACGTAGCTCATATTGAGTCTAGTATATGCATGCCACATATACCTGCGACGGTGTGACGTTTTTGATCCGATCTAACCCTATTTTTTATTATTTAAAAGATATTGGCCGATTCTAATTGTGCCGTTACTGATGAAATCGAAAGTAATGTCTCGAATCCCGAGAAAGGAGCAAGTATATAGCATGTCAGTTCTGCAAATGTCTGAAAATATGGTAAAGAATGTCTTTTTCAGCTTAATAGGTTATTGTATTAATGAAGTTGTTACGAATCAATTCGGTTGCTCCACAACCTTCATCCCCCTATTGTGCTTACCACGGAACCCTGAGGTTCTCAAAGTTCCTCTCCTATATGTGTATCTAGATTTCCTATAGATAAGATTCATAAATGTGGGGTCGATCAGTTTAGAGGCAAGACAAATGACAGTACAGCTAGAGCTTAATTATGATTAGAAAATGGTCAGAGAATATTTGATGAATTGGCATGTTCACTTGATGATTACTTAATATTTAGAGTATTATTATTGAAAGATAAAGTGTATTAGTGGTAGTACATTGTTAGCCATTGTATAGAACGAGAAAGTTAATTGGGACCTTTTCCAAACTAAATTTAGAAAGAAATATGCCAGTAAATGATACTTGGAATAGAAAAGAAAGAGTTTCTCGAGCTAAAACAGGAAAACAAGTCTATGTTAGAATATGAATGAGAGTTTGTACAGTTTAGTTAGTATACTCGCGAGATTGTACCGACTGAAAAATGAGATGTGTGTTTGTTGTGAAGATGGATTGATTGGTAAAAATAAAATGTTGGCTGAAACAATGAAAATATGGGAATTCGTGGTTTTTTTCTGATCGAACGCAGCAAATGAAAGAGATCAGTACTAATAAAAAAAATATTAAAATGAAATTTCTTGACTCTAGGAAAAGAAGTATATCTAAATTGTCTTCAGCTCCACTCTCAAATAAACCGAGGTACTTTTAGCCACAATGTCATATCATTCGGATTCATAGGAAGAAATAAGTTGAGATAGAATAATTCAAGACTACAGTAGACACCGGTAGTCAGTATTGTCAGTATCCGTAATGATATATTTGTTTGTGATCATTGTGGAAAGTTCTACAGGGATGTGCGTCGAGTTATGACCGAAGCCTATTTTTGATGTGGACCTACCGAACATTTTATGAAGGGTTTATCAAAGAAGTCAGACATTTTTTAAAAAATCAAGTTGTTTCATAAATATCTGTCTCTCAAGTAGGCAGACGACTAGGATAGAGCAATAATACTAAAACTTAAGCCATTCGAGCCAAAGAAGAGACTTCTAACCCAGATATATTAACCGATATTTTTCTATCCTTTTTATGTTAATGTATATGCATTGATAGACTTTGGGTCAGTTCATTATTACTTTTGAACTACTTTAGTATCTGAAAAGAGCATACCAGTAATATAGATTGAATATAATGATAAAGTAATTAAACTGTTGGATTAGAATGCCATAGTTAAATTGATTTGTATAAAATGTCGACTGAGAATTTAGAGTTGTGAATTTTTCCTACTGAGCTAATGTTATTATCGTTTCATGAGTTTTAGGTAATACCGAGTATAAGCTGGTTGATCTGCATGATAATGAAGTAAATTGTAGCCAGAAATGAATTGATTTGAGATATCAGATTTTATGATAATTACTGTTGAGTCAGACAGAACTGATTGTGTTATAAATGTTATATCTGTGATTTTTACTCAGAGAATGGTTTGTAAAGGATGTTAAGCATTATTAGTTTACATTTTACATTCATGAGAATCAAATTCTAAGATTGGTTAGTTATCAATAGATAGGGAATTTACTGATATTTTTCCTGAAGAATTACCTAGATTATCATCAAATAAGAAGTTGTATTTACTATTGAGATCATGCCTAAAACTACTCGATATTTATTGCTTTGTATAAAATGACTTCTTTTGAATTGATAAAGTTAAAGACACGCTTACAAGAGTTGGTTGATAGAGGTTTCATATGAACAAATGTGTAATTTGGGAAAATAATACTATGATTATGATAATTGCATAATGATTTCAGATAGCATATCAGAGACACCATGATGAACCAGTGGTTGTTATTTTATAGAGATGAATTAATTATTTAGAAAAAAGGAACTACAATATCTTTAAGTATTGATTTTCGACTAGATGGCTGTCAGTTCAGAGTTATAAGCAAAGATGTGTTAAAGATTACTCTTCAGACTTGATATAAACAAAGTGAGATTCCGGTAACACCGCTTAGATTATAGATCACTCAGTTGCTCTTGAGAATCAAGAAGGTCAAATAACCAATGCTTTGAACACAAGACCGCAGGGAGCATTACCCAATGACACCGAAAATTTGAGGACACAAGGCAAGATCAATGCAAGGCTATTACTCTCAAAAGCGGGACTCAGCTAGATGATTTCGTTCAAAACACCGCGGCAGAAGAGGACGACTCAAGACGTGACCAGGTAAAGATCCCAGAGCCTTTTGAAAAACATACTACACTTGAAAAGGGTAAGCAAAAGAATGCTGTGGCAAAACCAGATCAGGCTGCCAACAAAAATGCCATAGCAAAATAGTATCAACAACCTGAAAGATGACCACCTCTACCATTTCCTCAGCAATTTCATAATTCTAGGCAAGATGCTCAGTTTAAAATATTTTTAGATGTCTTGAAACAACTCCATATCAACATACCTTTAGTCGAAGCATTAAACCAAATGCCCAACTACATAAAATTCAAGAATGACATATTGTCGAAGAAATGCAGATTGAGAGAATTTGAGACAGTTTTTTCTCACTGAAGGGTGCACAACAATATTGATGAATAAGTTACCTCTGAGGTTAAAAGACCCATGAAGTTCACTATCCCATGTTCAATTGGAAATCTCTATGTACATAAGAGATTATGTGATTTAGGCGCAGGTATAAATCTAATGCCTATATCTATTTTCAGAAAGCTATGAATTGGGAAGGCAAGACCTACCATAGTGACGTTGCAATTAGCTGACAGATCTTATGCCCATCTGGAAGGTAAAATCGAAGATGTATTGATAAGGGTAGATAAATTTATCTTTCCCACAGGTTTTCTTATTTTAGAATGTGAAGCTGACCATGATGTTCCAATTATTCTTGGAATACCATTTCTTGCTACTGACAGGACTCTAATTGATGTACATAAATGTGAGCTACCTATAAGAATGAATGATCAGCAGGTCACTTTCAAAGTGTTTAATGCAATGAACTATGCGGATGAGAATAAGGAATGCAACATGGTTGATGTAATAGAAATAACAGTAAACGAATTTGCAAAATTTTGCTATAGTAGTGTTGACAGCGAAGATTACTTGATGGAGCAAGGTGAAGAATTAAGATCTGAAGAACTTGGTGAATTTAGGAAAGCTCAACAAATAAGGGACAGGCCAGGGAAGAAATTTGAAACCCTAGATTTATCTGGAAAATCCTTTAAGCCTCCTAAACCTTCTGTGGAGGAATCACTATATTGGAGTTAAAGTCTTTGCCAGTTGTAATTTCTACAAGGTTAACACCTTAGCAAAAAAATAGGTTGTTGGAAGTGTTATGGCGATCTAAAAGGGCATTAGGATGGACCCTTGCTAATATAAAAGGAATTAGCCTAACATTGTGTATGCATAAGATTTTGTTAGAAGATTGCCATAACAATTCCATTGAATCCAATTATGAAAGAAGTTGTCAAAGGGGAGATTATCAAGTGGGTTGAAATCAGCATTATTTATCCCATTTTTGACAGCTCGTGGGTAAACCCTGTGCAATGCGTACCCAAGAAAGGAGATGTCACAGTGGTAAGTAATGACAATGATGAGCTCATAACCACTCACACCATTATAGCATTGAGGGTGTGTATGGACTTTTGGAAACTTAACAAGGCAACAAGGAAGGACCATTTCCCTTGTCCGTTTATGGATCAGATGTTGGATAGATTAGCTAGTAAGGCTTTTTATTGTTTTCTAGATGGTTATTTTGGTTACAACCAGATTTTCATAACACTAGAAGACCAAGAGAAGACCACATTCACATGTTCATATGGCACTTTTGTGTTTAGATGGATGTTGTTCAAGTTATTTAATGCTCCAACAACTTTCCAACGTTGTATGATGGCTATATTTTCATTCATGGTGGAAAATTTCCTTAAAGTTATTATGGATGACTTCTTTGTGTTTTGGAATGATTTTGAGGATTGTTTAAAGAAATTAGAGATGGTATTATGCCACTATGAAGAAACAAATCTTGTGTTAAATTGGGAGAAATGCTACTTCATGGTCTGTGAAGGCATTGTGTTAGGACATAAGGTGTCATAGCAAGGAATTGTGGTGGATCGAGCAAAAATAGAAGTAATTGAAAAATTACCACCTCTCACCAATGTAAAGGGTATTCGAAGTTTCCTAGGACATGCAAGATTTTACAGAAGTTTTATCAAGGACTTCTCAAAAATATCTAAACCCTTATGTACTCTTAGACTTGTCCATGGGCCGGGCCGGGCTGGGTTCGAAAAAATTTTCTACCGCCTCCTAGGCCAGAGCCCTTCCGCCCAAATATAGGCCTAAAATTTTGCCAGTGCCCTACCAGAAAAATATCATAAGCTCTGACCCACCTACCCCATTTTAAAATAAACATTAAAAAGTATTTTAAAATAAAAATAAAAAATTATTTTAAAAGTATTTTAAAATTAAAAATAAAAATAAAATATATATATTTATTATATTCGGTCAGTAGGCCCGGCCAAAAAGTGGTGCCGAGGCCCACTTTCGCTTTTTAAACGGCCTCGTTTTATGCCCAAGCCCATATTTCGGCCTATATTTTTACCCGAACCCTCCCATATTTCGGGCGGGTCATCGGGCCGGGCCAGGCCGCCCGACCCATGGACAGGTCTATGTACTCTGCTTGAAATAAATAAACCTTTTAATTTTGATGATCAATGTTTGCAGGCTTTCGAGTTACTCAAGGAGTGACTAGTAGCAGCACCAATTGTAGTTGCTCTAAAATGGTCATTGCCCTTTGAACTCATGTGCGACGCCAGTGATTTTGCGATGAGATCAGTGTTGAGGCAAAGAAAGGGCAAGGTATTACACGCAATATACTATACCAGTAGGATGCTGACAAAAGCTCAGCTTAATTACACCAGCATAGAGAAATAATTGCTAGCAGTAGTCTTTGCGTTCAACAAATTTTGATTTTACTTAGTGGGGACCAAAGTTAGAGTTTACATAGATCACTCGACTATCAAATATTTGATACGTAAAAAGGATGCCAAGTCGAGATTAATTATGTGGATACTTTTTCTGTAAGAGTTTGATTTGTAAATAATAGATAAGAAGGGAACTAAAAATCAAGTGGCTGGCCATTTAATAATGATAGAATCTAGAAATGAAGATGGTTGCACAAAATGCATTAAGGAGGATTCCCCAGACGAACAGTTACTCATTGCCAAGGTACTACCTTTACGCAAACATAGTAAAATTTTTGGTGAGTGGTGTAATGCCACCTGACTTCAATACGCACAAGGAATGGAAATTTCTTCATGCTGCTAAACAGAACTATTGGGATGAACCCTTCCTATTTAAGCATTGTGCAAACAAGATAATTCAGAAGTGTGTCCCTAACGAGAATCTGCCTAGCATTTTATAGTATTGCCACTCAGCTCTTTATCGAGGACATTTAGGAGGAATAAAGACAGTTGCAAAGGTACTCCAGTCAGGATTCTATTGGCTGACCCTATTTAAGGATGCTCATGAATTTTATAAGTCATGTGACGGTTGTCAGAGAACAGGGAATGTCTCAAAAAGACAAGAAATGTCGTTGCATTGTATATTATAGATTGAGTTATTTGATGTATGGGGAATAGACTTTATGGGTCTATTTCCACCATCCGCAGGCAAGCTATAAATACTTTTGGTAGTAGACTATGTCTAAATAGGTAGAAGCAATAGCTCTAGCCTCTAATGATGCTAAGTCGGTATTGAAATTTTTACATAAGAACATTTTCGCAAGATTTGGGACACCTAGAGCAATCATCAGTGATGAAGGATCCCATTTCGATTGCAAATTAATGGCCAATGCTTTGTACAGATATGGGGTGAAACACAAAATTGCCGTGGCATATCATCCCCAGACCAATGGCTAAGTCGAAATCTCTAATAGAGTAATTAAGCAAATTTTGGAAAAAGTAGTAAATCCTTCTCAAAAAGACTGGTCTACCAGATTGGATGAAGCTCTATGGGCATACTGAACAACATTTAAAACGCCATTAGAGATGTCACCTTTCAAGCTTGCTTATGGTAAGCGATGTCATTTTCCTGTTGAACTTGAGCATAAGGCATTTTGGGTAATTAAGAGGCTAAATATGGACTGGGCCCTTACTAGCAGCAAAAGATTATTAGAGTTGAATGAGATGGAAGAATTACGGGCTTAAGCATATGAAAATGCTCGTTTATATAAGGAAAAGACCAAGCGATGGCATTATAGCAGAATTTTGCCAAGGCAATTTAAACCTGGACAGCAGGTGTTGTTCGTTTAACTCTAGGCTCAAGTTATTCCCTGGTAAATTAAAATCTCGATGGTCAGGACCTTTTAAAGTAATTCAAGTGTTTTCACATGGAGCTATTACTGTCAAAAATTTGGAAATAGGAGCAATGCCTGAAGCATTATTGAGGTGCTCCTGTTGAACCTGACAAGCAATTTTTTTAATTTTAATTAATTATAAAAATTTTTTTATTATTTTCTTGTTATTAATATTTTTTATTTACAGTTTAAATCGAAGTAGAATAAAAGGATCAGGATTTGCTAATAAGTGCTGAATAGTAATGCAACAACATTAGAGAGGAGTATGATGCCACAACAATTTAAGTGATGAGGTGTCAAAACTTGATCAATTGGAAAACTCCAAAAGAAAGATTTGTTGGCAAACCCTTTTGGGAAACTAAAATAGAAGCCCTAAATGAAGGGCCCAAATATTTCATTTCCCCTTTCCTCACGTTTCCCATTTCCTAAAAACCGCCATCATTATCCCCTTTTAATTCCTTTTTCTTCCAACCGCTCACGTCTCTTACCTCTGATAAAATTTTTATTTTTACACTAATTCCTCATTTAACTCCTCTGTTACTCTTTTCACATTCGGGGTACTTTTCCCAAATTTCTTTTCAAAATTCCTTTATTGCCCGTACAAAGAGTACTTCAAAGATGGTAGAATCTTCTCGTGCTGAGGGTTCTCATTCGAAGATATTCTTCAATGCTGCCGCTGCTACAAGGTACACATCTAACATTTTCAAACGACCATTTTTCTTTGAGCAGGAATTTTTGTTGAAAGATGAACCCCATTTTGGATATGATGAATCGATGGCGTTAGTTATCAAAAAGCACAACTGAAGTAAGTGTTGTTTACATCCAAAAGATGTTTTGGGAAAAGTGGTGCTAGAGTTTTATGCTCATGTTAACTCCCTAGATTCCCCATTCATCTACGTGAATGGTAAATCTATTTTGTTTGATGAAGACCAAATAAATACCCATTTTGGTCTCGGGGAGGTTGAAGATGAACATTTGAAGTTTTTTTTACAATATTACACCAACAAGATTATCACGAGTATTGAATGATTTGTGTGTTGAAGGAACACAGTGGAATATTTCAAGCCACGACTGTTACACTGTTGAGTGCGTTACATTGAAGCTAGTAGGGAAGGTCTGGTATCAGTTCTTGAGAAGTAGACTGATGCCATCAACACATAATACAACAGTGTCAAAGGAGAGAATACTATTTTTCTATTCTATTATTCAAGGCCAAAGGATAAATATTGGGATAATTATATTCCAGGAAGTTCATAAGTGTACAGATAAGAATGCTGGCAGTTTAAACTTTCCTTCTCTTATCTCAGCCCTATGTGAAGTAGCAAATGTGCTATTAAGTGATGTTGATGATGTTACCCCCAACAAGGGTGGGATAACACGAGCTATATTTGTCAAACTCAGAGGATCTGAGTTTGTTGCGGCATCCCAACACCATCAAGCTTCACCTGCCAAGCAAATTCCCATAGCAACGTCCCATGACTCTCGGATTCTCTTAACCAGAAAATCTTACATTCTTTAACACAACTAGAGCAAAGGTTGTCCCTTTTTAAAGTCCAGCAGTACCATCTTGTTGAAGAATTGGGACAACTCAATGCACACTAGGCTTAATATTTGGCGTATGCGAAAAATCAGGACTTGGCCTTACAAAGATCCTTTCAGAAGATTTTTTTCAAAACCCATGCCACTATTTCCTGTGTTTCCATCAACTTTGCTATCATCTGATGACTTTGAGGAGGAGCCAGATCAGCCTAGTACTAGCAATGATTCTGTGGAATAAGAAACCATTCCTAATGAGAAAGCTGCTGAGGATGAGCTAGGAAAATCTGCATTTAAGGCCCAAAGAGAATAAAGACAGAAAGATGAGCAAGCTGTTGCCACTACTGTTGATAAGGGTAAAACTTCTGTACCCGTGTCTTCACCAGCTTGTGTGACTGAGCAAGACAAAGAAATCAATAAATTGATCGATGATCTAATGAAAACTAATAAGGAAGGTGGTCAGAGTACCATTTTGAAACAAAAAATGAGTTACAAAGTCAAATCCCGCAAGACTGTGAGATGACTTGAATGATACACCTATAGTCCAATCTAAGTTTGATAAGTTTTTTCTTTCCTTATTTCTTTTCTTAATACATTGCATATTATTTTTTTTATATCCATGCATACACTTATGTTTGTGTTGTTTCATGCACTCGGGACAATGCATCCCTTAGGTTTGGGGGTGTATTGTGCCTCTAGGTTACATTTTGTATTTAGGATATATCCATATTGTTGCATATAGGAGTATTTTGCCATGGCATTGTGACTATTGATTTATTTTTTATCTATAAAAACTACAATTTTTATTCATGATGTTCAATGATGATTATAAATATTATTTTTTGATTTTGCCTGAATTTGTAAAAATGGATTTGGTAAGTTTTGTTGAGGTTAGATTGCTTGGAAATTTATTTCTAAAAGTAGGATGCCTTACACTTAGCAGTTTTGTTTTTCGAATTATAATGAGTATCTTTTAATGCCTTAGGGATTCTACAACCTAGTATTATTAGCAATGCTATGACATATTATTGAAATGAAGGACAGTAGACACTCCAATGCTTCAGCATCGCTAAGTAGGTCAGCACCACTTTGTTTGCTCCATTGTGCTGTTGATTAGAAAGGGTGGTCTAAGCACGAGTGTGTAGTAAAAATTGTTAAGGACATTCCACTATAGCTAAGTATTGAGTAGCTAAGGAGATAGTTGTATGCTCCATCCATCTTTTTAGTCAAAGGCCCTAGCTTCATAAATGTTTTGTTGTTTAAATTTTGACATATGTAATGCCTCAGCAATTTGGTGTATGCTCCACTAGGATTCTCAGGGTAGCAAAATCTTGTGACATGCTAAATTCCCAAACCCATTAAAAAAGAGAAAAATTTGGAATAATAATAAATAATTGATGTTAGATGGAAAATGAACTAAGTGGGTTAGAAGATATTTGCTATACGACAGAAGGGGAGAGTGGGTGAGTATTCAGGAGTTTTTGTTTTGAGGAGATATTTTTGCACTACCCTTGCTAGAAAAACCTTAGCCACTCAAACAGACTTTAGGATAGAGAAAATTGCTAAGAATTGAGATATAAATTATTTTTTGGATAGATAAGCAGTATGAAAGGGTTTCATGCCAGGGCAAAATATTTGCATTAGTACATATAGGAAATTTTTGCTTGAGGACAAGCAATAGCTTAGGTTTGGGGGTGTGATAACTCTTGAAAAGACTTATATTTTTTGCCTTTCGACCTAGCTAATTATTTGTACTTAGGTATATTTTGTTGCATTTTAGGGCATTTTAATTAGCATTAGTTATATTGCATTCGGACTTGGACGATGTTGAGTTATTTGGTGGATTTTCTATGGTGGTAGGAAAGGAACAAGTTTTCGAAGAAAGGAAATAAAAAAGTGAAGTTTTGCTAAGGCAAAGTGCAGATGATATGCCAGCACTGGTGCCGCAGCAATGCTAGTAAGACTAAGACAAATGTTTCATGCGCAGCTGTTTCAGTTTGAAATTTAAACTAGTACTAGATAAATCACCCTAAAAAAGAGGAGAAGATTAACACAAACTGATTGGTTGAACTCTATCTATAAAAGGACGATGAAGGGAACCTCAAAAGGCATCCCGAAGAGAAGTAGAAGAGTAAGAGGTCTTGAGTGGAAGAGAAAGTCATCCTCTCGGTCAACATAGGATTGTGCTGCTATAATGTGGACCAACAGTAGCTATTTTCCTGACGTCCTTCCATTATTTCCTTAGTACTCTCTTGTGAATTTATTTGGTTGTAAATGATGGTGATCGTTTGGAATTATATTTTCCAACTAATGAGTTAAATCTCATTGAGTTTGGGTTATTTTGATGATACTTAACAGTTTTAAGTTTCCATGGTATAAATTTGATTTTTTTACCGCCCATTCAATTGTTTAAGTACAACCCCTAGGAATAGTCAATGACATATTATTCATTTGTATAAAGGGGCACCTTTAGAGGCTATGCCTCAGGGGTCAAGTTGGATACACCTATATTATAGTCTTACCATAAAGTTTGAAACGTCTGTTAACTTATTAAGTTAGGAAGTTTGTAAAGAATTCATGCTTTAAAACACGATAAGGTTTAAGAGTGTAAATTGTTAAGTTATTTAGGTTGATATGACACTCGGTACCCAGACTGGTCAATTGGGTTAGGTATATTGTTACAATCTTACTCATACTTACTTCTGGCAAAACATTTTTATTGAATAATATTCTTTATGTACCTGTCTTGAGTAAAACTTTGATCAGTGGTGGATTACTGAATCAGGCAAACATTAATTAGTCTTTGAATCCAATAAACTTGTACTTTCCTATTGTGGAGATTATGTTGGGAAAGGTTATCTGAGTAGAGGTTTATTTGTGATTGGGACTATGCTTAATAATAATAAAGCGACCACTTTTTCTTATATTGTTGATCCCTTGATATGTGGCATGCTAAATTAGGTCATGTGAATATTTATTATCTAAAAGAACTCATAAAAATGAATCTACTCCCTAATCTAGATGATGCTTTGAAACCAAGCATGCTAGACCTTCCTTAAAAACTCTTACTAATAGGAGGATTGAACTTTTAGAGCTAGTTCATACTGATCTAGTGGACTTTAAAACATAGAGAGTAAAAGTGAAAAACGCTACTATATCACCTTTGTAGATGGTTACTCTAGATATACAAAGGTTTATCTTCTAATATCAAAAGATGAAACAGATAAAAATTTTCTTCTTCATAAAGCAGAAGTAGAAAACCAATTTGATAGGAGAATAAAACCTCTTAGATCTGATAGAGGTGGTGAAAATGAAAATAATTTCCTTAAAGAGGTCTGTGAGAAACACGGCATTATACATGAGTTTTCTTCTCCTTTTATCCCACAACAGAATGACATAGCTGAAAGGAAAAACAAAAGTATAAAAGAAATGATGAATGCTTTACTACTAAGTTCTAGTTTACCTAACACTATGTGGCGGGAAGCCGTACTTTTCGCAAACCATATTCTTAATAGAGCGTCTCATAAAAAACTTAGTCTGTAACCCATATGAATTGTGGAAAGGTTATGCCCCTAATCTGCAATACTTGAAAGTGTGGGGGTGTAATACCCCTTACTCGGTTCGATCGTTGGACCCAAGTTACAGGGTGCTACCATAGTCACTAGAGCAATCGCATACACAAAACAATTACATTATAATAGATTTAATATAGTGCGCACATCGATACAATACGACTAAGATGTAGTTCACATACTGACACAGTTCGCATTATGTCAACCCTCACACTGCATAGTTCTCAAAATGACTCTTCGAGTCGACTTGTGGTTAGATACAACATGAACAACCTCGCGTACAAACATTTCATGAACATTCCTATTACGGTGCATTTATTCTCTGCGTAAAGACATATGACGGGTAGCACCAACAGATATAAATATTGTGGATAATCTCACGGATAAACTTATAGCAATTTGACTTAGCGTACTCATACATACACAAATCATCTGTTGATTAACTAGCAAACCGTAAGTAGCGGACAGTCATGCAAACATACAAATGGCGGACTATCATGCAAACAACAAACTGTAGATTCTCTCACAGATAGTCCGACAATGAAAATTTGATTTTTGAAATTCAACCATAACACATTAAAATGTTTAACAAAAAAAAATCAACATCTATAGCACACTGACCGCCTCTAGACGTACCAATGTCCAAAGTAGAAATCCTATACAAAATATGTGAAAAAGAGGTATCCACAAGTATACTGGTCAAGTTGTAATATAGTTACAACGGAGTAGGTAAGTACTTCGATGATCATACCTAAGGGAGGCGAGCAGTAAACTAATTCTAATATAAATATAAATAGATCTAATTATTACTTTAATCGAATTATAGTACGAAGAATTAAAAGAAATATTTTTTATAAACTATACTAAAACTAATAAGAAAGGAAATAAATGAAAAGTAAAAAAATGAAAAACGAGAAATCAAATAATCGAATATGTATCAAATCTGGGCATGGGTGATTAGCTCACTTTGATAGTCATAATCAAATGTCGTCTTGGGCTTCCTTGTTCAACCAACTATTCAATACCCCAGTAGGATCTTCCGATACATCCACTGAAATACTAAGTCGGTAAGAATTACTTATCTTTCGACCTCATAGTCCAAATCGATTTAGGGCTAAGGCATTCACAAATAGGCCATTCCAAATTTAGGTTCATTCCTACCTTGATGACTTCCTTGGGTTGTCAGGCCTAGGGTTTAGATTCTTCCTTTCCAGAACAACTGATCCATTAAGAAATCCCTACAAAATAGCTAATTATTCATACGTCCACTCGTTAATCCCCCACAGGAGGATCAGTTTCTCATGGATCTAATAAACGATATAAACTTGAATGAAAAAATGGACATAAAGAACAATTCAAGAATAGGGTTTAGAAGAAGCCTGATTTGTATTTGAATTCAAACGCTGAATCCTCATAGAGGTTTATAGTAATTCTAGAATTTGATTTCTCCATAAAATTAAATAACAAGAAAAAAAATCTAAAACCTAATAAAAGCGAAAATCTAAATCCTAAATCTAAAGGGAAAATTATAAAATATGAAAGGTGTATAACTTGTGCTAAATGAGCCTATGTATAGACTTTAGGGTGGACGTCATCCTCAACCCTAGTTCAGCTGTCGTCCTTGTGCTTAATGTTTGATGGCATGGACCAAAATGCCCCTAGCTCGTAACTGTTACTCGTATAGAGGTGATGTCGCAACTAACCAGGTTCTGTGTCGTGACATCGAGGGCAGTATGGTTAGCTTTAGGATTTCTACAAGGGTGTGTCCCGACATCCTCAGGCTGTGTCTTGAAATTGAAGGTAGTCTTGGAATTCTGCTATTATGCTCTTTATGTTGCGACATCGCATGCTCTGTGTTGCAACCTAGCAACTAGTATTGAGTTAATATGCCTTCTAATGGTCTCCTACACACTCATAAAGTATATTAGCTCACCCTTAGGCCTCATTCGGCCCTTAAGGTCAATAAAGGACTTAAATTGCACATTTTATTAACTTAACTAATACTTATGGAAATGTAATTAAAACTTAACTAAAATGTTCATGTTCAACCTCTTAAAGTGCGAAAACTAGTTTAATTTGATACACCGAATTATGGCAGATCAAATTCCCCTACACTTAAGTCATTTCTTGTCCTCAAGCAACACAAACAAAAATAATTAATGAAAAGACGATCCTTGAACAAGTATGGTTCAAGTGTTAGCTTTGAGCACATGAATAAGAGTTTCATACTGACACATAATCTTGGCATGAGATATAACTGACTTACCACTTTCGATTTCAAATATCTAAGTTCAGTATATTACAAAGCATACACAAGCATTAAGGGTCTCAAATGTATGACTCCATCAATAAATTATACTAGTACTTTGATTATCCTAGCATAATACAAACAGTCAATAATGCAATTATTTAGTATGGTTTCAAATTATGAAAAACTTTACTTAGATCCCATAAGACTTTTCGGCTTGTAACTTTTTGAGGCTTAGGGCAGGTATGGATTTCAAGAGTAGTAAGCATCAAATAGTTTCAAGCACGAAAATAGTTTGGCACATCATATTGTCCCCTATTCTCCCTTTTAGTAACCCTTTCTCGCCCACTGCCTTATTTCTCCTTCTCTCAACTTCCTTATTTCTCCACATAGGAAGTCAAAACATAATATAACAAGTACGATTAGCTCACGAGTTTTTGTGCACTAATGATCAAAATTTTCTACTTTTGTGACTTTTTCGTGTTTTTCCTTTTTCAATATATCTCACTCACAATTGCTTTGACTTTTCTGGTAACCTTTTCAACTTGTTTTGATTTTCTTTTTGAATTTTTTTTGGTTGCACATATTGGCTAACCTATAATCACTATATCACATTAATCCCTCCTATTTTACTCTCTTTTTTTTAAATATGCCATAATGTATCTACTTAACTCTCAATACTTATGACCATACGTCTATAGTCGTGCAATTCAAGTCCAAAGAAAAAGGGTAAGTACAAATTGATTTTTTGGCTCAGGTTTTGTACAAAGGTTCATAAAAAAAACATAGGTACTAAAGATAAATAACAGGGTTAGCTTTCTGGCTCTAGGTGTATACCAAACAACTCCTTAAGTCATCCCTAGGTATCTCAATATTCACAACTCTAATCAACCAAACAACCACAAATTTAACAATTTATCATTCATACCAACATGCTCGTTTCTTTGTATTCTCTATATCATTTGGTACAGTCAATTGCTTAACACCTATTTTACATTGTAATATATAGAACTTATTAGTCTAAAAATAAAAAAATTAAATTCACTTGTATTTTATAGTGTAATAAATACAGTGTAATATATCTTCATGCCAAATTTATTGTAAATACAAGCAACCTATATACACACTCTTAACCAATCACTTGTATTTCTACAAGCCCAAGCACACAATTGACAAGAAAATTAAAGAAAATAATAGAAATTTAAAACAAATTTTCTATGCCACTCCCCACACTTTAGATAACATATTGTTCTCAATGTGTAGCCCCTAAAAAAATTGAATAAGTTACCCGATTGATCGTGATAGTTCCATAAGCTGTTGGTGGGTGCCTTTTCCATGTGGGGTTCCTACATAGAAAATTTAACACAAAACAACTACTAATCTACTATTAATCCTACTCCTAACAACTTAAATAAATTAAAAATCATCCCAAAAAATACAAACTTTTAAAAAAAACCCAAAATTCAATCATCTTCCTCAAAGGTTATCTCATCGTCTCCTACCTTATCACTTCCTTCCTCTTCACTTTCTTTCTCTTCCCCTTCTTGATGGGTTTGTGTTGGTCTAAACATATCCGATAGATAATTTGGAACTCTCATGTTGTTTTACCTTGCGAATTCTTCAAGAACTGGGCCTGTTTCCTGCACCCATTTTTCTTGCCATCATCGTTTCTTTTCTTTTAAGTGAGGGGGAATATCCATTTTTTTTCTTTCTCCTTTGATTTGAATCCCTAATTTTTTTTCATTTGAGATCCACATACTGAGTATACATAGAATCACCAATCAAACTCTTTGTTAGGCGCATAAATTGCTCGTTCTCCTCCATAGGTACATTTGCTCTTTTACAATGTGTCGTCACTAGATGAGGAAAGAAAATCCCAACCTTCATGTTTTGATAGATCCACTCTCCAATGCATATCTATTTTTCTTTAAAATACCGTATAATAAGATAGCTCTAAAAGTATTTAGATTAGAGACATTTAATGCAGGTGCTATCCTAGGACAGAAAAATTGCATCCAGATCTTAGCTATTGGAAACATGACTGCCTGATAAAAATTGGTCGGAAGTCCTGTATCCAGCTGGAGGTTCCATTAACCACGATTCTAAGTTAAATATTTTACAATACTTTCCATGTCTAAATCTTCAAATTTATTTAAGTCACTATTTTCTAAATAATTAGTTTCATAATAAAAAGCATCGTAGAATTCACAAATAGCTTCTGGGTTGAATGGTACATCCTTACCTCTTACCGTTATTGTATTCCACTAAAGATTGTATGGTCTTCGCATCTCATCCTCCCTAAGAGCAACATAAAACTCTTGGATGAGAGGAATAACAGCTTTTTCTTTCGGGGTTATGCAAAAGTATTCCCATCTATGGTATGGAACTAACGTCCATATTTCTTTGCAAAGAACCATTTTTTGTTCTTGGATAAATGTTTTATCTTGAATTTTAAGATAATACTTCTCAGCATTTTGATTTTGAAATTTTAAGGGATTCGAAACCATTGCTTTTTCTTTCACAATCGACTTTTTAAGCTTTCTAGGAAGCATATTAATCTAAAATCTATAAATGAAGTATTCAAACAATATGTTCAATGTAACAATAAATAGAAGTTTTCAGAACCCTTAATCTTGATGTTGAGATTCTTATTGCTTCGTTCTCCCCCGGTTGCTAGCAATCCTTCCTCACCTTTTAATGTTTTAAATAGCAAAGAAAGTTTGTAAATTTAGGAATTTTAATGAAAAAGGGTTTTGGGTTTGAGAGATTATTTGAGGAGTTTAGGTTTTTAAGAAAGGGTATAAAGTGAGTTTCAGGTGTTTTTAGGTTCAAACTAATGCTTTGCGGGTTAAAAATCGAGTATAATTGAGGATTAATCTGCCGGGTGCGCAATCGGGTCAGGTCAACCCTGTAGAAAATTGCAGCGACGTGGCGACACAGGGGTTCTGTGTCGCACATCCTTGTTAGTTTTTCGTTTTCACGACATAGGGGTTCGATGTCGTGACACACTCAAAAATTTTTGGTTTTCTGGGTATACTGGTTTTGGTGTCGCGACACACAAAGTCTGTGTCACAACATCGAGATGATTTTCCCAAAGTTGTCAATTCTGCCTTTGATGTTGTGACACGAGGTTACTGTGTTGCGACACTGGCTCTATTTTCACCCAAAATTCTAATTTCTAGAGTGTTATGGGTTTCTATAAAACATAAGTTTAATAAAAATTGAAATCTAGACTAAACTGTTAGCTAAATATACAAAAATTTACAAAAATTTAAATATTAGTTTAAAGAATTCAAGTTTTACTACCGGATTCATCCGACGGCATTATTAATTCACAAATGGACGATTCTCCAGTTCTATAAGTATTAGTCCATCCCCCATCGTGGCACTCCACCTTGTCAGCTTATCTCTTTCCTTAAGCCGTATCCAGATTTGGTAGCGTATACTCTCTCAGGGTGTAACAGCTCATTTTTTAAGGGTGTCGAAAATAGTGGTTACGGGACCACAACCCGACAAGTTAATAGTAATTTTTATATTTGATTTTGATTTGATGATTTTAAGCAATTGAATTAAAAGTTAGTGTAAGTGATTGGGTTCAAAAGTCAAGTGGTTATTGAAAATGAGGTATTAGGACCTCGTTTCTATAATATAAAGCCGTAAATATTTTTATTAAATATTTACAGAGTCGTATCATATGTGATTTGAATTTGGGTATGGTAATTTTGATGATTTATTTCTCAATTGAGGAAAAATGATTAAATTGTAAAAGAGGTAAAAGTTAATTGCTATAGATTTAAAATAGTAAAAGGACCAAAATGATAATTAAACCATGGTCAACAAGTTCAAGCGGTGGTGGCATGTATTAAATCCGCTAACTTTTGGGCTATTTTCTCATTTTGTCGTAGTTAGTTTAGGATTAAATTGAAAATAAGCTTGTTTAGTAAAATTTAAAATAATTGAAGGACTAATGGTGTAATTGGACCCTCCTTAAATGACCTAATAATAGAAGGATATGAAATTATCTAGATTTTGGTAAATTTCAATTAATTCCTAATTAATTGAGGATTTACTAATTAATCTTACTAATTAACTTATTTTCCAGTATGATCAGAAATGGTGGTTTCGGGGCCATAATTTTGATGTGTCGATCGTAAATATTAATTATTTAATATTTACAGGGTTATTAATGTCGTGTTAAATTTTGGTTATGAAATTTTATCGTTTAGATAGTTAATTAAGTGAAAATGATTGAATCATAAAAACTATAAAAGTGGAGTTCTATAGATTAAAGGCATTAAATGATAATGGGAATGTAAGACAAGACCCTTAAATGGTAAATATACCATTTCCAGGGATAGTGGACTGTTTTGGTTTCCTTTTTGCCAAAATAATAACTGAAATTAAAGGGCAAATTTGTAATTATGTTAATAAGTTAAATTTCATTAAGATAAGATGAAATTTAATCATCTTCTTCACTTTTCTCTCCATTTTGACCTGAAATCCTAGTGTAAGAGGAGAAAACCATTTGGCCATGCTTGGTTACATAATAGGTAGGTGAAATCTCACTTGTTTTTAGTAATTTTTATGTTTCCAAGCTCGTATTAACTTAATCTAGCTAACTCGAGGACTAATTTGTAAAACTATTAAATGTTTTGAATTGTGCCATTGTTGAGTTTGTGTTATTCTTGAAACTTTATGAAAGAGTATTGATTTTGGTTGTTAGATAGGACTATTTTGTAAAGTAGTTTTTAATGATTTTAAGGTTTAAGGACTAAATTGTTAAAGTGATAAAGTTACAAGGATTTGATGAGAAATAATTGCAAATATGGGCTGTATTGAGGTCATTGAATATTCGGCCATGCATGTTTTTAAATAAAAATGGTTAATTTCCATGATTAGGGACTAAGGACTAAATTGAATAAAAATAAAATGTTGGCGACAATTTTGTAAAAATGCTAAAAAAAGACTTAATTGCATAAAATGAGTTAATTTTACTATTGGAATTAGATAATTGAATGGAAATATTATTTTAGATTAGGAACGAGTGGAAAATCGAGGAAAAATTAAATTACCGAATAGTCTTTGTACCTTTGTCATTGCTGGAATTTAGTCATGTAAGTTCGTACGGTTTAATTTTAGTACCTTTTTAAGTGTATTATAGGAACTTAATTGCATAATATTGGATTATACTAATGTGTGCAATTGGAAATGGAAATAAGGAATTGAAATGACATTGATCACTGATTGAGATACTATGAGTCGTTACTGTAAATTAATTTTGTAAGTTCATGCATTTAATTATGATTCTAATAATCCTTATACTCTTGTTAATATACTGTTATTGAATGTTATATTATATACTGAATGAGATCAGCGAGCGTTACCTACTGATATACTGATTGGTGCTCAGACGAGTCATACCTACTGAATCTACTTAAGCGTTTATGCTCTTAAGTCATACCTATTGAATTTATTGAAAAGAATGCTATAAGGAGTAAAAGAATCTACTGAAATACTAAATCAGTCTCAAGGAACGTTATCCACTGATATATTGAAGAAGCTTAGTCGAGCTAAATCTACTTATATACTGAGTAAAGCTCAAACGAGAATTATCCACTGAATATACTGAACTACTATACTGATTGTTAATTGTTGATAAAGGTTGTGTTTTATGGAATTTCAACATTTAATTTTAATTGATTACTATGTTTAATTGGAAAGGTTTATCAATATATACAAACGAACTTATTCTAAGCTTTATTGAAGCTTACATGTATTTGCCTCATTTTGTAGATTACATTTTGAAGGCCTAGACGATCAGATCAACACAAGAAATCACACTATCCATGTAGCACCCTTAACCCATCTCCATCGCCGGATTAGGGTTATGGAGCATTACCGTACAATCAAAAACATTTAAACATCACAACCATCAATAATTTAAAAAAATATATTATAAATCATTGATTATCATATATTTCGTCCCTAAATCGAGCCTTCAAGGACCTAGAAATAGCTTAGAAGCAATTCAGGACTAATTTGAAACAAATTGAACAGTTTAGGAAAAAGTTGCGACAATTGGAAATAGGGGTCCCACAGCTGTGTGGCCAGGCTATGTGAAATCACCCCAGGCCGTGTAACATTTGAACAAGGGATACACGGCCATGTTCCAGCCCATGCCCTCACCCGTGTAACTCACTGAGTAGGGTCACATGGCCGTGTCACACGCCCGTGGGCTAGGCCATGTAACTCTCTGAGTTGCCCCACACGCCCGTGTACCAAGGAGTGTGCTAGACTGTGCAACTCACTAACTTGAAGCCTAAGAAAAACCTCGATTACAGTTCATATGAAACCCAGGCCTTCTTTAATGGTGTTTTAGGGTAGAAATGATAAAAATGAGAGATACTAGTTTGTCATCTTTTAATTTCTTAACATTTTCTGTAACACCCCTAACCCATATCCGTCGTCGGAACAGGGTTACTAAGTATTACCAGAGTTTACAGACCAAATATTCAGACATCTCATATCATATAATATTCATGTCAAAAATTATATTGTCCTTTGTACGAGTCAGTACTCAAACTAAATCAGTACTCAAAGAATTTTTCAGAAAACATCAAAAATTTTCAAAGGTGCAGGGGACACACGCCTGTGTGGCCAAGCCGTGTGGCTTACACGGTCAAGAGACACACCCGTGTCTCAGGCCGTGTAGGCATTCGAAATAGGGGCACACGGTCGTGTCCCATCCCGTGTCCAAACTTGTGAGCTCTCTGACTTGGGTTACACGGCCAAACCACACGCTCGTGTTCTAGGCCGTGTGAGCATTCTGTTTTGTACAATTTAAAGATATAGGGGACATACGGCCATGTCACCTGACCGTGTGTCACACACGGCTGAGACACAAGCTCGTGTCTCTACCTATGTGGACAAAAATAGGTCATTTTCCTAGCCATATTTCTCACCCAATTTGTCATCAACCTAA
This sequence comes from Gossypium raimondii, assembly GCF_025698545.1. Taxonomy (NCBI): domain Eukaryota; kingdom Viridiplantae; phylum Streptophyta; class Magnoliopsida; order Malvales; family Malvaceae; genus Gossypium; species Gossypium raimondii. The sequence continues at coordinate 37,482,722 of NC_068568.1, read as the reverse complement.
ATCAACATTTTGGACATCATCAAGCCATAACAAGGCATTCAAATCAAGCCAAAATCAATACTTAAACATGTAATACTATCACATACCAACAATATGTCATTAGGCTCTTTAAATGACAACATAACTCATATAAATCAAATAACCAATTTCACCTACATGACCAAATACATATATGCTTAATTTACCAAATATACCTATTCAACCCAACCATCAATATACCTATAAGATTTCCATCATTCAATCATTTCAAACACACATCAAACATGATAAGGCACTTAAATACACATCAAAATTTATCCATCACAAGCCATTCAAATGGCTAGTTCCAACAAAACATTTATATGCCATCATTAGCCAAATTAACCTATAGATGCCATTATAACCAAAATTAATTTACTAATTATACCGAGAAGGCTGATGGATAGTGTGAAGTTGCTCTGACCAGCTTCCAACCAAAATGAGCTTCCAAATTACTATAAAACATGAAAAATAACACAGAATAAGCATTTAAGCTTAGTAAGTTCATATAACAAGGAAATTAACTTACCATTTAATCACATTTAATGTAAGCATGCTAATATAACCAAACCAATTTGGCCAAAAGCCTAAACACATATCCTCTACATGTTAGCCATGTAACACTTTCCATAACCATTAAACATGGATGTACATAATCACTAGGTAAGATTCACATACATGTATCATCCATCTCATATTTCAGTATATCTGTAATATCATTTCCATGTAATTCAAGTATATACCCGTAATTGTTCATTTCGAACTCATATTATTTCATATCAGAAATTTTCCCGTTGAACCATTTAAAATATCGTTTTGGATACACGGGTAGTACACACGAAGTGTACAAATCTTTAATTCATCAATTCATGTACTTGTATGTTTCTACAATTATGTAAACGAGAAGCTCTTCCAAGCCATATAACGGGAAGCTCATACGAGTTGTATATCAGGAAGCTCTTGTGAGCCAAATACTAGGAAACTAATGAGAGACAAGTATCGGGAAGCTCAAGAGAGTTGTGGTGTGTCCGCAACACATTCAGGATCACAACCATATTGGGAACCCTAATGACATGTCATTTGTATCCTTCGAATTTCTAAGGTTCAAATGGGACTCGATAATTATCGGATATGTGATCATAATTATACATGGAAATTAGTACAAATCACATGAAACAACAATAAATTTTAAAAAATATAAATATACAATTTAGTTACACGAACTTACCTCGATAAGTTTTCGTAGATACGAAGGCACTAGTCCGATACTTTTTCTTTACCGCGATCTAACTCCGTATTAGGTCTATCCGGAATTATACGAATGAATTTAACTCAATTTAATATAATTCATATTCAATTTAATCCAACACACATCTTTGGAAAAATTACTATTTTACCCCTTTACTTTTTAATTAATTACAATTTAGTCCGTCGATTCGAAAAATGAAATTCATACAATTTAATCCTTATTCAAGTCTAGCTGATTTTCATACATATCAATAGCAACCCATGTATTTCACAAAATTCAGAATTTTTCCATAATTTTTTCATCTTTTCAATTTAGTCCCTAATTGATAATTTTATCAAAATTCTCTTAACAAAAGTTGTTTATCTAACAACAACCTTTCATTTTCTATCATAAAAATTCAAAATTCAATTATACTCATGCATTGCAAAACCCTAATTCTTTAACAGTTTTGTAAACTAATCCCCGAGATAGCTAAGTTAAGCTATTATGATCTCGGAAACATAAAAATCATTGAAAACGGGACAGGAATACTTACCCAAATGAGCAAAATAAGCTTGCTAAAAATCAAGCTTCCATGGCTAAGGTTTCCATGGTTTTTATAAACGATGATGAAAATTAGATTTTTTTTCTTTTATTTAATATTACTTTAAATCTTTAATTTCCAAAATTGACCTTAATATTTTATCCAATTTCCAATGATGAATAATCATTCTTATCCAATAACTCCTCTAAATGGTCTATTTACTATATAAGGACCTCCAATTTTAAATTCCATAGCTATTTGACACTTTTTAACTACTAGAATTCAATTTTTACTCTTTATGCAATTTAGTCCTTTTATCAAACTAGGCATATAAAGTAAAATTTCTTAACGAAATTTTCATAAGAAATTTTATCATACTGTAGACCATAAAATAATATTAAAATGATTTTTATTCTGACCTCAGATTTGTGGTCCCTAAACCACTGTTCCGATTTCACTAAAAACAGGCTATTACATTTTCATTTAATTATCAAATTACTTAATTAACATTTAAAAACTATCAAAATTTCATTAAAACCTATCCATGCTTTTCCACTAACTCATTAAATGGTTTATTTACCATTTAAGTCCTTTACTTTAGGATTTCATAGCCATTGGACCCTTTTAACTAATAGAACTCATCTTTTACACTTTTTATGATTTAGTCCTTTTCACCTAATTAATCGTTTAAACATCAAAATGTCTTCACAAAATTTTAATACGACCTTAATATATCCGTAAAAATTAAAATAATAAAATAATAATATATTCGTAAATATTAAAATAATAAAATAATAACTTACTCATCAGAATTGTGGTCCCGAAACTACTATTTCTGATATCACTGAAAACAAGCTGTTACAATCCAGGAGATCTTTAGTAGACTTTGTTTTAGTTTAGTATATATGGCATGTACTAGAACGCTTTTGTATGTGTGATATTGATTCATTGATTCCTATTTTTGCAAGTTATATCTTTAAATTTATGTTGCTAGGTTGAATAACTAAGAAAGTACGCTTGTTTGCTTAACTTGAAATGAATGATTTAAGTGAAATCAATGACCCTATATTGAATTGTGGTAAGTGATGAAATGGAAGTAAAATTCATTATGTATGTGTGCTCTGTATATGTTAGTATGGAAGTGTTTTGTCATAAATTATTGAGGTGTCAATGATGGCACATTGGTTAGGCATTTGAATTGATTCTATTATATGTTTTGGATGCCACTAGGGGTGTCTAATGACCTATAAAATTGTATGGTTGAAAATTTGTTATGTACCTAAGCAAATGGATGAATCTTGTGCATGGAATGGGTCATTTTTGGGCACATGTGGCCTGGGGTATGGGCTGTCACACGGCTGTGTGAAGCACATGAACAATCCACATAGGCGTGTACCCAGAGCGTGCTTTAAATAGTATAGGTGCAGATCTCATAAGGGGAAACACACAGCTGTGTGATCCAAATAAGAGATTTACACGATTCACGCGCACGGGCATGTAAGGTCATACACGGGATTGTAGGTTAACCACACAGCCATGTTTAAAGCCATACGAGTTGGACTCTGTCACACAGTAGTGTAACCTCTAACTTGAAAATTTTTGAATTTTTTCCTGAAAGTTCTGATTTGTTTTGGTTTTGTCCCTGAATGTTTTTGACTTATTTTTAAAGCTTCGAAAGCTCGATTTAAGACCCGAAACTGAATGATCTCTTTTATAATGAATATTACTTGTAATGATGGAATTGAATTGATTATTGAATGCAAATCGTATTAATTGTTCCAACTTGACAGGTAACATTCGATATCCTATTCTAGCAACGAAAATGGGATATGGGTGTTACATAGAGTCCTCTCGTTATGCGACATGTTTATATTTGCGGGTAGTTGTGGTGGTGGTGGATCTTCCATATTGTTATTGTTAGCCTAGTCGAACAGCAGATTCTCTTGTGGCGGTAAATTCCCTCTAGCAGGTAATTGATTATGCATTGGTCACTGCTACTGTTGTTGTCGATGATTTCTTCAAATTATTCACTCTAAATTTGTGACTGGCTTTGTAGGTGTTCCCTTACTACGAGTCATACACTAAACCCAAAAAGATATAATTAGTAGAAAAAATGAAATTTAAATTTGTAACTACAACCTAAAAATTTCCTAATTATTCTATTAGTATGCAAAATATATATCTAGTGACATTGCCTCCTCGGAAATGACGCCAATAACTTGACCGCCTTCAGAATTACCAACATCTAGAGTAGAAATCCTACACAAAATATGTGAAAATGCGGTATGAGCAAGTATACGGGTCAGGTTGTAATATAGTTACAAAGGAGTAGGTAAGTACTCCGATGATCGTACCCAAAGGAGGTGAGCACTAAATTAATTCTAATCTAAACATAAATATATTTACTTAGTACTTTAATCCAATTATAGTACAAAGAATTAAAAGAAAGATTTTTGATAAACTATACTAAAAGTAATAAGAAAGGAAATAAATGAAATGTAAATAAATGAAAAACTAGAAATCAAATAATCAAATATGTATCAAATCTGGGAATGGGTGGTTAGCTCACTTTGGTAGTCATAATCAACTGTCGTCTTGGGCTTCTTTGTTCAATCAACTAGTTAATACCCCAGCAGGATCTTTGATACGTCCACTAAAATACTAAGTCAAGAAGAACTACTTATCTTCTAACCTCAAAGTCTAGACCGATTCAGGGTTAAGGCGTTCACTGATAGGCATTATCAAATTTAGGTTAATTCCTACCTTAATGACTTCCTAAGATTGTCAGGCCTAGGTTTAGATTATTCCTTTCCTAAACAGCTATACCATTAAGAAATCCCTATAAAACAATTAATTATTCATACCTCCACTCACTAATCCCCCACAAAAGGATTAGATCCTCATGGATCTAATAAAAAATATAAACTTGATTGAAAAAATGAACATAAAGAACAATTCAAGAATAGAGTTTAGAAGAAGCCTGATTTTTATTTGAATTTAAGCGCAGAATCCTTACAAAGGTTGACAATAATTCTAAAATTTGATTTCTCCACAAAAGTAATTAACAAGAACAGAAATCTAAAACCTAATAAAAGAGAAAATATAAATACTAAATTGAAACGAAAATTTGAATGAGCCTATTTATAAACTTTAGGGTGGTCGTCGTCCTCAACCGTAGGTCAGCTGTCGTCCTGTGCTTAATGTTTGATTGCATGGACCAAAACACCCCTGGCTCATAATTATTTCTCGTACAGAGGTGATGTCACGAGACACCAGGTCCTACATCACAACATTGAGGGCAGTATGCTTAGCTTTAAAGTGTCTGTAGGGGTATGTCGCTACGCCCTTAGGTTTTGTCGCGACATTGAAGGCAGAATTGGAATTCTTCTATTCTATTCTTTATGTTGCGACAATGCATTCTCCATGTTACAACCTAGCAACCAGTATTAAGTTAATACACCTTCTAATGGTCTCCTACACACTCATAAATTATATTAGTTCACCCTTAAGCCTCATTCGGCCCCTAAGGTCAATAAAGGACTCAAATTGCACATTTTATTAACTTAACTATTACTTAGGAAATGTAATTAAAACTTAACTAAAATGCTCATTTCAAGCTCCTAAAATGCGAAAACTTGTTTAATTTGCTACACCGGATTATGGTAGATCACACACGAAAAAACATATACAAAAGATCAAACAATCCATTCAACTTTAATCATGCCATAACATTAATTGCTTAAATATATCATATTTTACCAATTGGAGCAAGCTTAAATACCAAAGGTGTTATGCATGTACATGGTTTAGCTAACCAAAACACAACAAAACTATTAACCATTACACCTATTTACATGCCACTTGTATTGGCCAAAATGATCAAAAGACTATCGAATTGATGAGTGGATAGTGTGAGCTCTGGAGATGATCTGATGGACTCGTTTCACAAAATGTCAACTACAGAAACTAGAATTGAAACAGAGTAAGCATTAAATATGCTTAGTAAGTTCATACAAAACTTACTTAACTTACCCTGATATTCAAATAATCTAAGCAATTAAAACATATTGAAATTAAGCATGGAAATCCTTTGGCATCCTGTTATTTTTATATGTACATCAATGAATATTCAGAGATTAGTACGTTACTTATCATAAACTTATAATATATCCATATAGAACATAATAGTTTATCGAATAGAATATACCAATTTAATCACACTTCAATTCTAAAATGTATAATTCCATTCATACCAATCTTTCAATCATTTACTACCACATGATGCCATTTCCATTTCTGTCTTTCGCCTAAAGGCTACAGTAAATTAAAATCAATTGCATAGAACTGATTTACTTACATATACAGATGTATTTGGCCTGGTAACACTAGCTTTGGATTAAGATTGCTAACACTAGCTTCAAAGAATCCGCAACATACGTTGGATCTCAAGCCATTGAATTAATTCTTGATCACAACACCCATCTATTCATATAGACTAATATACTAAATCTCCTAACACTATGTCACTCCTGGTTTCCTTTAAACTCGAATATTAGGAACCTTTAGGGGTTAACTTGAAAGAGACTGTAAGCTGTTGGTCTCTATTGAAAAATTAGGAAAAGATAGTAACTGAAATTGGACAGGGTTGAGAACCTAGTCTGGTTCTGTTGGATTAGAACCAGTCGGTTCCTTAATGGGGGACAAAATTATTGTCAATGAATGGTTTCTAAATGGTTGAAGATCGTGCGAGAAGGGTTACATATAGCGGGGAAATGACTTATTGAGAGACTTCTTCTCTAATCTATTTCATTTTCTTCCCTTCTTCACCTTCTTCCTTGGTCGCTTCGAGGAAACGATGATTAAAGAAAGCTCTGCATGGAGCGATGATCATGAGGTTTAAGTTGAAAAAATGAAGAATCTAGTAAGCTGGTAAGGTTCTGAGTCCTTTTTTATATGTAATATTTAGGACCTAAAGTTAAGGCTTCCAAAAACCATTTTAAGGATTCTGCATGTTTCTGGAAAACCAAGTTTTAAATTGGGATTACTAAGCTTAACTCATGAACTAGTTTTCTTGCTTAGCTACCAGGAGAAAGGAAGATCCGATGTCTGGAAAATCTAAGCAGACAAGGTGAAGAAGTATCAGGTGAGTTTCTATACTCAAACCTTCAACTACTAAATTATGTTGCATGGTTGCATGATTTATTTCATATTGACCATTCTATTTAGGCATGAATGATATGGAAGAGAAATTACCAAAGGGGTTAAAAGAAGTTAAGATATGGGAAAAAGCAAGGTTTTGTTAGATACCACCTTATAGGTGTTGCAGTATGCACCCGTGTTGTGCGAAGCTCCGAGCCTTGTAGAGGGGACAATGCAGTGTTTGAGTATCAAGTTATAGGATGGCGAATGGAGGAATGGATGGAAGGCAACAGGGAAAGTAAATAAAAGATCATGGCTAGGCCATGGGTCCGAATGGAGGCTATACGCCTAAAAATGAGTAAGACCATAACTGAAAGATGCTATGACATCATGATAAAGATGAATAAGAACATAGATGAAAGATGCTATGACATCACATAAAGATGAGTAAGTGATACGTCTAAATTATATAGGTTTATTTAGCACCTTTTTATTTATAATTTATTGAAATTTTGAGCATGTGGATAGCTAACTGAGTCATTTTAGTTCATATTTAAACATTAAGCATAATTTTAGTAAATTTTATTATTTTATATAATTTAGTGTTAATTTCACATGCAAATAAGTTATAGTTTACTTCAGGTGGGTAGCTAGAGGAAGAATTGGGCTCAAAAGTATTGTCTTGACCTAGCTTGAAGATTATGGCTAAAAAGAATTAATCTTCTTGTAAATTAGGTTACCAAACCATCTAATAAGGGGAAGAGAAGCCCAAATTCAGCAAAGGCATGAAAGAGCAGCCCAAACCAGCTTTGAAACAATTGGAGGAATGTCCCTACATGTGTGAAAAAATTAAAAATTATCCCAACAAAATCTCCTTGATTTCCACCAACCCATGCCACAATTCAAGCAAGAATCAAGCAAAAACATCATGAAAAAATCAACCCACTCTCCACAATTCATGGTCGGAGATGCATAAGAGGAATTCAAGGGATGTTTATGTTATTTTTAGCAAACTCCCATGCTCTCCATCTACTATAAATACCACCTTCATTTCACTTCCCACACAGCCCTCATCATCCATACATCCTTCATTCACAACATCACTCATCTTTTCTCTTCTCCCTTCCACGCCTAAAGCATTCCCCATTTTCCCTTTAGCTAGCATTTTACTTTGAGAAAAATCACTCTTGGCTGGCCACCTTGAGGATCAGTTTGTGAATGATCAATCATAAGAGTTGGAAGAAGCCACCACAATCGGTCTTTGGAGAATCGTTGAAATCATCAAGAGTTTCTTCTTCCTTAATCTTTATTTTTGTTCTTAGTTATTCAACATGTTTGCAAATTGTTTTGATGTTTTCCATTTGACAATGATGACTTAATTTTGTTTTAGCTGGAATGATTGCATTAATTTGATAAAGCTCATTTGATTCATGTTTATGATGTTCTGTGCCTCATTTTTTCATGCTTCCAATTACAATCATTTATGTATTTCATGCATTAAAATATGTTTGAATGCATTAGAATTAGTTGATCAATCCTAACCAGAAAGCAATTAATGGATACAATAATTTGAAGGTGCATGCTTAATTTAGATCCTAACCCGATTAAATTAAAGGTTTTTAATAACTCAAAAGAGCTCTATGACCTTGAATAACTTTTAGATTCGTGTGATTAAATTGTTTCAAACCTAACCCATCCTTGTTACTTCACATAAATTCTAAGGAATCCTTTGTTAAATATGGACATAGAAATATGCATGTTTTTCTAAGTATAAGATTTTGAAAGAATTTATATTAGATTCCAAGTTAATGAATGATCGAGTTGCCATGGAATTTTTTCGAAAAATTGTTAAGCATGACGAAAAATGAATTGAGTCAAATGTTGTAATTATTCTATCTTATTCATGTTATTGTTGTTAAACTTGTGAAATATCTGCTAAGCCATCTAATTGCATTTTTTTTGCATTTCATTGCATTTAGGTTCATTTGCATTTAGTTAATTAATTTAATTTAACATCCATCACCCCAAAATATTTTGTTTTTCTTACCAACTTGTAAATTCATAATTTTGCAATTATTTGATTAATAGATACAGCCCCTGTGGAGACAATAACTCTTTTACTTACTTATTACTTGATAACGATTGGTATCCTTGTGCATTCTGTTAGAAGGGAATCACTCAATGATCTATTCACCTATGGATATTATCCTATTTTTGATCATATCCACTAGGACGTATTGAGAGAAATGTTCCTAACAAATAAGGAGTTGGTTGTATTGTTATTATTATTAATATTATTATCTGAATCCCAGTAAGGTGGGGTATGTTTTCTGTACTGAAGAAACTCATTAAGTTCATTTGAACTTACAAGGGTTTGACCTATGGTTGCAGTAATTGAGGATTAAGGAACCCGGAAAGGGACCAAGCCAGACCTTGTTGAATAAAGGAACTCCGTAGCAAAGTGTTATGCACATAGGAAGGGGGCACAGATAGGAACTTCGCCATGGGGGGCGATCATGTTTATTCATTTAGATTCATCAATGTCTGGAGTTCAGACAATATACTTTGTATAAAAGTTAGACTCTATTATAAATTGTTTTAAATAGGTAACATTGTATGTTTTAATGTAGTGAGATCTTAGTTTAAACAATAGCCCGGTTCTGTTGTGATGCCTGCACCCGGATCCGATGATTGGGCCGGGTGAGGGTGTTACACACTAGCTTCAAATCAAGGTTGCTAACACTAGCTTCAAAGAATCCAAAACATATGCTAGATCTCAAGTCATTGAATGACCCTTGATCAAGACGCCCATTCTCCCTTTTGAAACTATAATAGCATGCCATTTGCATCTTAATTATTTATCGAATTCGTATCATTTCTACTTCTGTAATTGTATACACTTTTCATATTTCAAATAGAAATCCATATACCTTTTAAACATTATAGCATCATCTTGTACATATCATTCATTCATATAATAATTTCCAGTTCATTCTATACCACATATCTATCTCATTTATCACAAATCTCACATTTTCTTATTAACTCTTTATATGTCATAAGTCATTAAAATTTTACATGCATGTAATTTAACATATATAATCATACAATTAAAACATAATATAAAATAATGTGTTAAGTTCTATACAAACCTACACGGAAATACGACAACAGACAAGGTGTTAGGATTAACCCAAAATTTCTCATTTTCTTGATTATCTCTGATTGATTCAAATCCCAATATATAATAATTCATTACAATTTATTAATTTCAACAGCCTAATATCATCCTAATATAGGTATAATTCAGTTAATTTCCAATTTTAGAAGTTCACTATAATCGAAACTATCATAACTTAACAATTTAGTCATTTTTTCATCTCTAAGTTTAAAAGTTAACATTTAAACATCAAAGGCTTCAAAAACCATCAATGACAATTTTATAGACTTTAATAGTTTTGAAAACTAACTCCCGAGTTAGCTAAACCGAGTTATATGTTTTCAAAAACATAAAATTTATGAAAATCGAGCTTAGAAAATCATACCATTCAAGCAAGAAATGTTTGAAGCACAAGCTTTCTTCCTTCTTCAAGGTTCGACCATACAAAGATGAATAAGAGAAGATATATGACTTTTTTTCTTTTTAGTTTATCTAATAACATATGTTTTGCTACTCAATTATATAATTATAATATAAATTTAACATTGTTTATAATAATAGACACACGTAACCATCCACTAACATCTATAGTAGGCCATTTTCCATTTTAACCCTTGTTCAATTACCATTTAAGCTCTTTAGCAATTAAAATCTATAGCAATTAACTTTTATAACTTCTACGATTTAGTCATTGTATCTTAATTACTAGTCAATTAATAAAATTACCAGATAGAAATCAATATAACTCTACAATAGACCGGTAAATATTAATAAATAATATTTACTAACTCGATCATCGAATAATGGAGTTTCAAAACTGTCATTTTCGATACCGCTGACAATGGGTTATTACAGGGGGCGCTTAGTAAAAGTAGGCTTTCCTATTTTTAAAAAGAGCACTACCATATCTAAAATTGTTGATTCTGCATTTTTTGGGTATGCTTTAAATAATGTTCCATATATATCCATGTTTTTGCATGATTATTCCATATATGAATCTAGAGATGTTGTTTTCTTTAAGAATGTGTTTCCTTTAAAGAAATCTAGCATAAGTACTGATATACACTTATGAGCATATTTCTTCCTCTAATACATCTTAATAATGATTTTGAACCTAGGAGGAGTAAAAGACAAATGACTGTCATAATTCTAGACCTGATTTCCTTACTTCCTTTGTAACTGAGATTAGTGATTTAGACTGGATAAGTAATTCTATTGCTTATGCTTTTTTTTTATAGATGAGGATCCAAAAACCTATGATGAAGCCATAAAATCAATAGATGCTAGTTTTAGAAAGATGACATTAATAATGAGTTAGAGTCTATTATGTCTAATCACACTTGGGAACTAGTGGACTTGTCGAGAGGTTTTAGACCTATTAGAAATAAATGGATCTTTAAAAAGAAAATTAGACCAGATGGGTCAATACAAAGGTATAAGGCAAGACTAGTTATAAAAGGGTTCACTCAGAAATTTGGAGTAGATTATTTTCATACATACTCTCTTGTGACACCTAGTATGGAAGATAAAGTTTGCATACTAAAAAAATCTTTGTATGGCCTCAAATGATCTCTAAAACAATGGTATGAGAAATTTCATAAGACTATTCTTAGTTTTGGCTTTATTGTTAATGGTAGTGATGCATGTGTGCATTCTAAGATGTTTGGTTCTGATTGTGTCATCATAGTTTTGCACATGGATGACATGTTAATTTTCAACTCTAATATAGAAGTCATTAACAAAACAAAAAAATTTCTATCTACCAAGTTTGATAATACTAATTTGGGAGAGGTAGATGTAATCTTATGGGTTAAGGGTAACTAAACAAAAAAGGGATTTTTTTAAACCGGACTCACTATATAGAGAAAGTGTTAAAAAAGTTTACTAGCTTTAATGTAATCCTTGTGAAGACTCCTTTTGATTCTAGCATACAACTAATAAAGAATAAAGGAAATATTGTTTCTCAATTGGAGTATTAACCTGTCGTCAAATGTAGTAGTTAATTCGGGAATATTTCACATTTAAGGAGCTTATTTAGTAGGCAATTTAGGATTTTATATTACATTTCTAGTATTTAAGCCTTAGGATTCATTATTAGTAAAATTAGTGTTTTTTTAACACATTTTATAAGTGTTTTAACCCAATACGCCGACATGGGCTTTAGGTAGTACTAATATGTTTAATTGAGTGTGTAGGATGAAGATTTATAGACCCAATCGACATGGAAGTAAGGGACAAGTGATACACACGTTTCTTGGGACATTAAAGCACGAAAGAAATGGCACAAGGTAGAATTTATATGTTGTGTTGCACCATTGACATTGTGTGGTGCTATGGCGCGACACAAGTTGACTTCCTACCCAAGTATGTCGAAGTTATTTTTGTCCGCACAATAAACTTTATACGAAGACCTAGGACGTGGCGAAGACCTAATTTGGGTTGTCAACACTTCTATAAATAAGACATTAAGAGTTTGATGTCACTAAGTCATCCTAAACGCACTCAAAAACCCTAGTAATTTATGAGTAGGAGAAGATTAGTTTTCTTTCGGCTTTTCATAACTTATTTGTTTTTCATCTTGGAATCAGTTTCGATTCAAGAGTTTATTTATTTTATCGAAGTATTTCAGTTTATTTTCTCTTTACATTCGATCTATTTCTCTATTCCAATCGGTCGATTTGCTACTTCGTTCTCTATTTGATATCAAATCTATGATTATTTAAATCTCGTTTCTCTTCCGATTCAATCGTGTTCTTTACATGAATTGTTACATTGAAATTGAGATTATGAATAATATGAGTGGCCAAATCCCTTAGGGGAGATTAACAAGTGGATGGGGGTGTGATTAACGGAAGATTTAGGGTTTTTCCGGGAGGATTAGTTGATATAGATTATGTGTTCTTAAACCACTAGGATTAACAACCCTAGGAACTTATCATAGGCTAGACGAGGTCGAGAGATAAGTCGAACTGAGTAAATCATAATTTATCATGGTTGGGAGATAAACAAGTATCAGCAAATCGATTAGTTAATTAGAGGCCAAGAGGCAATAATTGGTTAATCGATAGCTAATCCACCATAAAACTCTAATTCAAAGTTAATTACAAACCCTAAAGCGAGTTAATCTTCTTGATTGGTTTATTTATTTTTATCATTTGTCTATTTTTCTTATCTATTTGTTTTTTGTTATTTACTTTTATCTCAATTATCTTTTTTATGGTTCATCGTAATATAGGAATTAATTACTACTACTTAAACTTATTATTGTAAAAACGTTTTCATAATTTATTTCATCCTCCCTTGAGTACGATCCTCGGAATGCTTCCAAGTGTTTTGTTGTACTAAACTATGTTACAATTTGACATGTGCACTTGCGAACACCTCTATTCTAAATTCGTGTCTTTTTGGTGTTATATTTTTACTATAAACGAAAACTCATTTATAGACGGTCAATTTGTTGGCATCGTTGCCTGTGAGGTTTCAATAATAAATCATGGAAATATTTTTTTTACAATCAATAAGATAAGTAGGTGATATACCGTAAATCTGTGTAGCAGATTAAACTAGTTTTCACATTTAAGGAGCTCGAATACAAGCATTTTCTTTATATTTTAGTTAAGTTTATTTAGTTTTAATTACCTTCAATAAAATGTGCAATTTGAGTCTTTTATTGACCCTATGGACCGAAGGAGGCCTAAGGGATAGCTAACATACCTTGTGAGTGTGCAGGAGACAATTAGAAGGAATTTTTAGACTAATACTGGACGCTATGTCACAACACGGGAGGCCTGATGTCGCAACATAGAGAGTAGAATGGAGAGACTACAAAATTGCCTTCAATGTCACGACACGGATTGAGGCTGTTGTGACATACCCTTAAAGAGGTCTCAATGAGGAGTATACTCCCACCTCTGTCACAACACAGGTTTTGGTGTGTTGTGACATCGACTCTAAGACGGAAAATAAACACAAAGAAAGGGCATTTTGGTCTGTACAATTGAACTTAAAGCTCGGGAACATCAACTGACCTAGGGTTAAGGACGACGGCCACCTGAAGGCTATAAATAGAACCCTTTGGCACATGCTATGGACAATATTCCATTAGCTTAGATTCTTTCTTCAGATTTAGTTTAGTTTCCTAGTTTTTTTTAGGTTTTCTAGAGTTTAGTTTATTTGTCTTTATTTTATTTCAAGAGATCTGAATTGTGAATGACATCAACTTCAATGGATTCACAATTATCATCAATATCAATCAATATTTTCTTAAACACTTTACTTCAATTCATTCATTATGTTTAATTCTTCCATCTATTCCATGTTGTTTATGAAAGCCATGAGGAACTAACCCCTCTGTGGGGGATTAGCAAGTGGAGGTATGATCTGTTAACTGTTTTGTAGGGTCACCCAATGGATCAACTGTTTGGGAAAGAAGAACGTGAAACAAACCCTGGGCCTGACAACCCCGAGAAGTCATCAAGGTGGGAATTAACCCAAAATTGGTATTGCCAATTAGTGAACACCTTCACCCCAAGACAGTTTGGACTGTGAGGTCGAAAGATAAGTAGTTCTTGCTAACTCGTTATGTTAGTGGAAAATCAAAAGACCCTGCTAGGGTAGCGATTAGTTGATTGATGAGGAACATAAAGCAACAGTTGACGGGGATTACCGAAGAGAGCTAATCACCCATAATCGAGATTTGATTTACTCTACTATTCTATCTCTTGAGTTTTATTTATTTTATGTTATTTTAGTAATATTTTTATAAAATCCATAAAAACCCTATTTTTTCTCTCTAATTATAATTTATTTAAAAGTACTAATTAGATCTTTTAGTGTTTAGGTTAGAATAGATCTAGCACTCGCCACCCTTAGGTACGATCCTCGGAGTATTCACCTACTTCGTTGTAACACTATATTATAACTCGACCCGTATACTTGCAGAAAATGCCTTGTCATTCTATATTTTCTTGCAGTATTAACATTCTGGATGTTAGTACGTTTGGAGGTGGTCAGTAGGAACGTTAAAACCTATAGATACAATTTTTAATTTTTGTTTATTTATTTATTCATTTATTTTCTTTAAGGTCATTTATGACCCAAAGCTCCAGCACTCCAATCGAACTGTAACACCCCTAACCCGAATCCGTCACCGGAATAGGGATAAACTCAAATGCCTATAACTCAATTAACTTTTCAAGTGAATAACCCGATCTGATTAAAACAACTGATTCAATTTTATCAATTGAATAATAACATTTCAGAATAATTATTTCTTCTTGTTGTCGAGATAATCCAGATATACCGTCTATCATAATTCCCTCAGAATACTAATCAAAGATCTCTACAAACTGCATTGACTCAGTAAAATATGAGATTCCGTTTTCGGCTTGTTAACATAATTTGAGATTACCTTAGAAATGAGAACTATCATGTGAGATTGAGCTCGATCTTCCACATCTATATTTTTTCGTCACTTAACCCCCTCACGAAAGCTAGAAAGGGAATATAATATAGCTATTTCAATTATTAACATCAAAGCTTTGAACCATACTAGAGCCACAACCATCAGATAAACTAAAACCATAATGCTATAATAAGACCAACATTTCAACCGTATAGACATATAATACCCCAACCATCAATGGTGCACTCCAAAATAGAACAGGAAAACCAAAAGTAGTCCCAATAACAACCAATGCAGAAACACAACCTCTAAAAACTTGAGATATGTATCATCGTGTTACCATGATCAAACCAGAAATTATAAATGCAATAAATATAATTATCACTGACAAATGAATATCCTTTACAGATGAACCATGTTTGATGAATTAAATAATAAGAATGATAAGAAAATCGCGATAATGAAATCCAAGATGTGAAGCTATACTAAATTTCTGAAAATAGAACCCATATTGAATGATAAAGAGCTCAACAATTCCTCAGAGAAAATCTAGAAGAAGAACACCGCTCATACACATTGGGATCATTTGTGACAGAGACAACATAATTTGCATATATATATAAAGCAAAGAAACAACCAGTAGAAACAAAATAATAGGATCATATGAATTTTACCATCAAATTTTCTACCAAACATAATGGAATAGAATGCCGAAGAAAGATAGATCAATGTCGATCATAATCAACCAGACTAATAATACTTTTGTCTAACATTATGGTTAGCTAGCGTTCTCATATGATAGAATCACATCTGAAGATAAACAATTGTATATATCTCTAGAAATAAAAGAACATACAGATACCCCAAAGAGTCCGTCAAAAGATACTAGACTATAACCACTGCATTCAAATATCTTTGCAATTCAAACATTATTCCACTGATTACCAAGTCATCAATAATCCCACATTATCCCATGCACGAAAGAAATCAATTCAGAATAAATTCTGGTTAACCCTTCTTTAGATACCATACCTGAATAAGTCGATTAGTCGAGATTAACTTCTTCTTGAACAGTGAAATTACGTAATCCGAATAATCTTCAAAAAAAAACTGATATCTCTTCTAGAATAGTCTTTACTTGCTAACCCATTCTCAGCTCTGACCGCATTATTAATCATTCAGCCACTAAACTCTTTGGTTTCACACTTGTGAACTTAATCAATATAAATCTTGTGAATTCCGTTGTATAAGACGTACAGGTGAGGGGGTGAAGGTCGTAAAGCCTCAAAATTTGACTATCATATATACAAACATATAACATAACATTTATCATCAAAATAATATTATGAAATTATATTCATGCCTTTATCAGTTCCGGCTCATCATAAGCAACATTTTTACTCATACTTGAGTATCGCTTTCAGCATTATCGAAATTAGCTCGGTTGGAAAACATCTCTATCTAAAAATGAAACAAATCACATCAGCGTTAGGAGATATCTCACTATCACAGGTTATATAATGGCATGTATTTCTAGACTTCATACATACTATGTTCAGTCCGAGAACCGACTAAAACGTACTGATACCAATAAATGTAACACCTCTAACCCGAATCTTTCGCTGTAAAAGGGTTACGAAGCATTACCAGAGTTTACAAATCAAACAGATATAAAATCAAACATTTCATATCATATAGCATTCATGTCAAAACCAATCAAAATCATACATAATGTCTTCTATACAAGCCCTCAAGACCCAAAATACACATTAGAAACAAATTGGGGCTAAATTGAAAACATAGAGAATTTTTTGGAAACACTTAAAATTTTCAAAACTGCAGGGGTTACACGGCCTTGTGACTCAGACGACCAAGAGAAAGGTCTGTGTCTTAGGCCATGTGGGAATTCAAAATAGGGACATGCTACCGTGTCCTAGCCCATGCCCATACTTGTGCCCGTGTGAGTACACTGACTTGGGTCATACGGCCAAGCCAAACACCCGTGTGCTAGGCCGTGTGAATATACTGACTTACAAACATTTACAAGCTATAGGGGACACACGGCCATGTCACCTAGCCGTATGACACACGTGGCTGAGACACATGCCCATGTCTCTACCCGTGTAGAGGAAAATAGGCTATTTTACAAGCCATTTTTCTCACCTGACAAGACATGTACCTACAGTAAAAAATGCACATGTATACCAACCATAGTATAACTACACTCAACCAATATGCACATAGGCATCTCAAATAACAACTTACAAACATGTATAACCAAGTACTCCATTTGGTCAAAATAAATAACTAACTTCCAATTTGATATGCATCCATACATATCATAAATCTTACTTACCAAAACACAAACCATTTAGTACCAAAAGGTCATTCTTTAACTAATATCAATTAACCAAAATACCTATACATAACAAGGTACCAAATCACCACATATACCACATTTCATAAAGTACATATGCCATATGCATATTCAACTATCATTTCATCTTTTATCATTCAAACAAACAAGCCAAACATTAACCATAATAAGGCTACACACATAAATGCCAAACTTTGCCATTATATCATCAATATACCAAAACTCAACCAAGTTAAATAGCCATTTCAACATTCAAATACATAGGCCAACATTAACCAAAATGCCTATACATGCCATTATAACCAAAATCAATACAACTGATAGAACCAATGGATAGTGTGATATAACTCAGGCAAGCTTCCAACTCGATCGAGCATCCGATAATCTGAAAAGTAAAGAAAAACAACTAAGTAAGCAATAAATGCTTAGTAAGCTTATATAAAATTTAATCATATCAATCCATTTCCAATATGAAATTTATACATATCAAGAATAATCATATATCGATACCACATGATTCATGAAACCAAATTCAACAACTCACAAAATGAGTAAATCCACAGCATCACTTATACATATTATCCTTAGCATAGTAGGATTTTAAACAACTTTAAACTCTTCCAAATTTCTTTATTTTGATTTGCATTTCGTTACTTTTCACACCCGTTCCATATGCATAACACACAAGTTATAAGCATATCATTCAACCATAGCCACAAGCTAGTGCATTTAAACATAGCTCTTTTCGAATTAATCAAATGATAAGTCATTTCATAAGAAATTGCATAATTTAAACCTTACCACTCTTTCATGAGCACAAACATGTTTTCATTTGAGCACTTACCGTTTCAATACAACTTATAAGTAAACATAATACCATTCAACCAACAGCTTGGCACTTGCCTAAGCATCAAACAACAACACATGTTAGATACTTGAACATGTTTCATATAAATTCAACATTGATAACCTTATTTTCTCAACATGTCACACTTGAGTTTATTACTCGTCTCAACTTACATAATTTCCATGTATCAACATATCAAAGATATTCATATATGTACATGTCATGCATGATACATATCATTCTCGTACCGTTTCTTTATATACATATATCATCCATTTTAATATATCAATATATCATGTACCATCATTTCCATGTATTTCATGTATATACCTATATTAGTTCGTATCAAACTCATATTGTCTCGTAACAGAACATTTCTCGTTGAACCATTTAGAATATCGTTGGATACTCAGGTAAAACACACGAGGTGTACTGAACTGTAATTTGTCAAATCCTGTACATGTATGCTCATAAGAGCTCTGAACCGGTATGCTCTTACGAGCTGTAAATGGTAAGCTCCTCCAAGCTGAATAACGGTAAGCTCCTCCAAGCTGAATAACGGTAAGCTCCTCTAAGCTGAATAACGGTAAGCTCATGCGAGTTGAGTAATGGTAAGCTCATATGAGATGAAATCGGTAAACCTAATTACATGTCATTTGTATCATACAAATCCCTAAGGTTCAAACCGGACCCAGTAATCGTCGTACGTTATTGGATTTACGTCGTTTTATAACACGATAAATCCCATACTAACATATATATATTGATTTAATCATAATATAATCACCTATTAGCATTCAATTTAATCAAAATTATACAGAATACAATTCATACGAACTTACCTAGCTAAATTGCAGAAATACCAAGGTTTAGGGGCATTTTTGTAATTTTCCATTTTCCTCTATTTTCCACATTCTTGATTTAAATTAATAATTTCATTCAGTATATTAATTTAGACAATAAAAAATTAATTTCCTACAATTTGGACTTTTTGACATTTTACAAAATTACCCCTAAAGTTTTACTTTTATTCAATTTAGTCCCTGAGCCCAAAACATGCAAATTAACCATTTTTAATACAAAACCAAGCTATCTGAATGTTAATAGTATTCAAAACATCCCATTTATGCAACAATTTTAGATTAAATCCTTGTACTTTTATTAATTTAACAAATTAGTCCCTAATTGAAAAATTCGTCAAAATCACTTAACAAAATACTTTTAAATATAAATAAACATTCCAAATTCATCATTTAACATGAAAAAAATCACAAGATTTACCAATGGCGACATTCAAAATCTTTAACAGTTTCAAAATCGAAGGTACATGCTAGTTGGACCTAGTTGCAACAATCTCAAAAACAAAAGAAAATTACTAAAAACGGATGAAAATGGCTTACCATGCATGAATTGAAGCATGGCTGAGCCTTGGTTCTTCATTCCATGGTGTTTCGGTGATGAAGATGTCAAATTAAGAAGAAAACCTTTGTTTTCTTATTTTATTAACTTTAATTTCTTTATTTTATCTTTTTCATTTAATAATAACAATATAATATAAAAATCACATATAAAATTAAAAGAACATAAAGCTTTAACTAGGGGTAATTATTCAATCGAATCGAGTAAGTATTTGAGTTAGTCGAGTTGATGAATCATATTTTAGCAACCGAACTCAATTTGAATTTTTTTTGAATCGAATCGAATCGAGTGAAAAAATTTTGAGTTAAGTCGAGTCGAGTTAACGAATCATATTATTTATACTGAATGTTTTGTTTACATGGACCGATTATTTTACTAGTAAACGAAGTACAAGATTATTTAACTACATAAATAATATAATTGTTTTACCTTTTAACTTAATCAGTAAATATTTATCAAAACAACGTAATTTTACCTTTTAACTTAATAGTTTGACTTTTAACTTTAGTAAAGGTAAACATTTATCAAAACGACGTAGTTTTGACTTTTCTTATTAGGATTTTCGGATAACTCGAATTGTGTAATTCATATCGAGTTAAACCAAAAGACTTAATTTTTTATTCGAGTTTATTCGAATAACTTGATTAACTCAAATAACTTGAACTATTTAATTCAAAATTTGAATTTTTTATCGAGTTTTTCGAATCGAATCAGATTTTACTCACCCCTAGCTTTAATCGTCCACCAACTTAGGAATGGATACTTTACCTATTAAGTCCCTCCAATTATAATTCTTTAATCAATTAAAAGATTTAAACTAATAGCAATTGACTTTTTCAACCTTTATGATTTAGTCCTTTCTGCTTAATTAACTATTGAAACGATAAAATTTTCAAACAAAACTTTAATACCACCTTAATTACACTCTGTAAATATTTATAGAAATGTTTACGGCTCGGTTTATAAAAATGAGGTCCTGATACCTCAATTTCTAAAACCACTTAACCTTAGGGTCATACCACTTGAACTTAATAAATCGCTTATAAAACAAAAATCACTATATCAAAAACCTTTTCAATGTCACAATTAACTTGTAAATATTAGATATAATTATTACAAACTTACCTGTTAGATTTGGTGGCCCCGAAACCATTATTTTCGACACCACTGAAAAACGGGTTGTTACATGAACCGTACCCAGATCCTGAGCAACTACTTAGGCACAACCGTCCAGCGATGGATACCGATCTGCCCACGTCTATTAATTTACCTCGGGGAAATTTTTTATTTGAGGATCCAAGAGAGCAACAAACTAACAATCGGGAAAAAGTCTCAATGGCTCAGCAAACGTTGCGTGAGTATGCCCTACCTACACTAGACCCAGTGCGAGGAAGCATAGAAAGGCCGACAATCAACGCCAATAATTTTGAAAAAAATGTGAGCATGACCCAGATGATCCAAAACACACTGCAATCTAAAGGAGTACACTGCAATCCAACACTTGAAGTGTTTCCTACAACTCTGCGACACCTTCAAGTATAACGGAGTATCTAACAATGTAGTGCGTCTTCAATTATTCCAATTATCATTCTGCGACAATGCGGCCGATTGGTTGGACTCTTTAAAATTGGGTTCCGTTAACACATGGAACAATCTAGTGGAAAAATTTCTCCATAAATTTTTCCCAATTAGTCAAACCATTCAGCTAAGGCGAGAAATTGCCAACTTTAAACAATACGAAGGTGAGTCTCAATATAAGGCATGGGAATGTTTTAAGACGACATTAAGAAAGTGCCCACATAATGGACTGCAAGCCTGGCTCCAAATCCAGATATTTTACAATGGTGTTGACTGTCACATTAGATCTAAACTAGATGGAGCATCCAACGGATCTCACATGTTTCATACATACAAGTGAACCTACAAAATCATTAACAATATGACCATGGATTCGTACATGTGGCCTAATGAGATATGTATGTACAAATCGAAGCCTCCAATAGTGAAAGTGGTAAACAAAGAGAACAACGATGATTGGTTCCAACGAATCCTTGAAAAGCTTAACTGTTTGCAAACACCCGTTAAGCCAACGAAAGTAGAGCCACTTCGAGAGAACCAACCGAACGAAGCGAGTCACATAAGTAATAGGGTTTGAAATTCCTATTCAAATACTTACAATCCCAATTAGAGGGATCATCCGAAACTTAAGTGGGGAGGCAACCGATGAGGAGCAAATCAAGAAAAAAAAGCCAACAAAATCCTCATTAGCAACCTCCACCCACGCGGCAAAGTGCCATGGGAAATGATCATGCTGCATGTGGTTATGGATTCGGTCGATTGGAAAAGGATATGCTAACTATGAATATGGACATTTGGTAAGTCCAAGCTACATGTGGACGACTCGAATCTTGAATAGATGACCTATGCAACCAAATGAGCCCGTTAATGTCTATGTTTAAAAAAAATGGTAAGAGTCTCCCCAGCAATATGAAAAATAATCCTTAAAGAGATGGAAAGAAGCACATAAAGACGATTAAATTTTGATCTGGCAAGGAATTGAAGCTTCCAACCATGCCAATCCATGAAGAAGAGGAGCTTCCTGAAAAGGTCCACAAACCTATGAAGGAGGAAAAAGACAAGCACAATGAGCTGATCGAGGAGGTAGCCAAATTGGTGCCTAATCTTGTAATCTCAACTCAAAGCATAACAAAGATACCCCTGAAATTAAAATATTTGGGTAGCTTTAAGATTCCAACAAAGATAGGGGATCAATATTGTAGCAAAGCCTTTTGTGATTTAGGGGGCAGCATAAATTTAATACCCCTATCAATATATCAAAAACTTAGACTCGGGGAGTTACAAAAAATCCTTTATAATGCTACGATTACCCGATAGATCCTTGGTGCACCCAAACGGTGTACTCGAGGATACATTAGTCAAGGTGCGGGGATTTCTAATTCTTGTCAACTTTGAGAAAGATCGGGAAATCCTCATTCTGTTGGGTAGGCCATTTTCGACCACTTTTAAATTTACTATCAATCTTAAGCGAAATGAGCTTATTATAAAAATTGATGATGAAATAGAAGTATTCAAATGTGGTCGTGGTTCCCAAAGTGAGGAATTGCTTAGAGATGAATGTTACGTGTTACTTAATTTAATCCCTAATGGTCTTGATTGCAGGCATTTCTCAAGTTGTGCATGTGTAGGTACTCATAAGGTAAGAGAACGAGACAAATGGCGAGATCTGGAAGGGAATGGAGACAATTGGAAGGTAAGCGATGGTCATGAATGACGATTAAAGTCAATGCTAAAGTTTATATAATTTTTGGACACATCCAGTAGCATGACATAGTATTAATCATTGAAGTTTAATAACGTGTAAAATATTGTAAATTAGTTTTAAGTTTTTTATTTGTAGTTAGGTTTTAGGATAACTATAGCGTAATTATATGTTAGAATTAGGAGAAATCAGGTTCTTCAAGAGAAGCTAAACAGGGACAAAAAGGGATGACCGGAGGACATCGACACATCTTGGAAGGCTAGGAGAAATGTCGTGTTGTGCCATGCATAGGCCATGGTACGACACAGGCACTTTAAAGAAAAAATTCTTGATGATTAAGTGTCGTGTCGTGCCATGCACAAGCTGTGGTGCGACATGACTACTTCTAAGCAAGAATAGGTGATGTTAGGGCATCGTTTTGTGCCACAGACAAGCTATGGCTCAACACGCCTGTGTTTTCAGCCAAAATTGGGTCGTTTCAGGCGTAAAGCCCATCAAAATACCCTCTTTGAGCCGTCGTACTTCATCCCAGCAATCTAGCTTCGTGTTTTGGCATTCCCAACCTCTGATTCACATTAGTAAGTTCTTCTATTCTCTTTTAATTTCAGTTTTCACCTTTTATTTTGTTACATTCTACATTGATCGAGAGCCAAATTTTGTTGATAATTACCCGAGGTATTATGTTCTAAACTTGGTCTTTATCACTTTTATCATTTAGGTTTGTCGTTAATTTACTTTAATTTGAAAATTGGCACCACGAGAACAACAACGTTCCTCTTAAGAACCTAGCAATATCGGAGCCAATCGCTTCCTTAACTTGGAAGTCGAAAGGTTTTCTTCTTCAAATTAGTCAACGTTTATTTATACAAGAACGTGGGTTTGATCCCACCATGTCTGCTTGTAATGACATATGAGATTTGGTACGATCCCCTCATTGGAATAATTTTTTCCAACCCCAACCGAACCTTCGATTAACGCTATCATTTATGAGTTTTATGCCTCCCTAAAAGATAGGGAGAATTGTAAGCAATAGGATGAGATGATCACCCACGTTACAGTCTGGAGCAAAGAGGTGTCGATTACAGGTGGAGAGATTTTCTCATACTACGATGCCCTGTATTATACCCATGATCACCTAGAGACCTTAGACTTATTTACGTTTGAGGATTTTAATATGGAGGGTATTATCAACTATTTGATGGAGGGGCGTGGCGAGTGGACTTGCCAAGCCAATTTCGAAGATGTAATTGATTTGCACCCATTTGGCGTTAGCCCATAATGCTTTGACATTACCACTTATCAAGCGGTTATGTTTTACTCTATATTGTAGAAAGATGAAAGTTGCACTGGCCACTAGATCTACGAGGAAATGCTAAAATGCATATGACACCGAAAGCAAAGTATGTACTTTTCGCATTTAATTACAGCTCAATGTTGTCGAGCCAGTGTTCCCATGTCCCCGATCGAGCCATTTATGAGACCTACAAGGAGCATGATTGGGGACAATATATATGGCCAATTCATTAAGCTCCAACATAAGCAAAATCGAGAGGATCAACAAACTAAACATAGGAGCGACACCCAAGGGTTGATGAAGAAGAGAGGTAAAGCACACACGTCAAAGATGACGTGACTCGTAAATATGCCTATTTTGGAGTGGCAGACCCAATGGATGCAACACATGGGAGACATCTTGATTCGCATTACAGAAAAGAATGGGTGGCCCAGACCTGCACCACTCCTAGACATGTTCGAGATGTTCCCACCACCTCGCGAGGAGGGTGCCAACAACGATCAGGATGATAAGGAGGAGGAGGAGACACCAATCATGCCACCGAACTATGACTAGACCACTCATCGATGAAGGGTGTGGTGATTCGCAACCCGAGCTATCATAACCTAACCCAGACTTCGGAAAGGTGGGATATGAAAGCGTCAGCAAGGCACGAGAGGGGCAAGGCCCAGATGATGGAGGAGTCGGAATCAGAGTCCGACTAATTTTGGACATTTTATTTTTATATTTGAAATTTGTACTTTATATTTATTTGGTATGATTTTTAATTTTTGTTTTAGTTTTAATTAGTAAGGATTTATTAGTTTTTATATATAAATATTTGGGTGCTTTAATTTTTTTGTACAAACCCCATATTTTTTTTACAGCATTACAAGATTGAGCCAAAATCGAAAGGAGGAGTGGTTCCACCAATTGAGTTGCACGCATCATGCAAATCAGGCAACCTCTTCCCTTATAGTTTTATTGCACATTAGGGACAATGTGTCTAATAAAGTGTGGGGGTGACCTAGGAAAACTTTTAATTTTTTCTGTTATATTACTTCATTTTCTTTCTTTCATCTATAGTTTTTAATTTTTTTATTGCATGTTTTGCTTTTGTGCTTGAGTTTGTAGAAATACAAGTGATTGGTTAAGAGCATATACCTAGGTTGTTTGTTTAAATTGTAAATTTAGTCTAAAATTGAATAATTTAGGTTGTTTATATTTAGACTAATTAGTTCTATTTATTAAACTATAAATAGGAAAAAGATATTAAATATACCAAGTGATAAAGGTAGATACTGAATAGGAAATTATATTTGTAGAAGTATAGGATGTTCAATTAAAAGAAAATACTTAGTAAAATTCATGGTTATTGAAACAAAGGCAAGATGACTAATATAACCCTTACAAAAAGTGCTTAAGAAAATCTCAATCATATTGGCACAAACAAATAAAAAAGTCATAAAGGATTATACGGGAAATATTATTACATTAGAGTTCAAAACATGTACAAAACTAAACTAAGTAGGAAAAAAATCGAACGGACTATACCTGCAAAAATAAATATTATATTCTTATATAACTTTGATGGAGACATATTTAACTTTCTTTAACTTGTTTACTTTGTAATTTATTGAACAAAATTTGTTTAGGCGTAAATAATTGTGAATTGTTTAAATTTCTAGCTAGAGTTATATATTAAGCAAATTTTCCTAGTGTCGATGCTCTGATCTAATCTCGTGTATTAAGTCAGCTCGAGTACATAGTTTAGCTACAATTTTTATTTTTATTTCATTTAGTTTGCTTGAGGATAATCAAAGACTTAAGTGTCAGGGTATTTGACCTGTCGTCAAATATAGTAGCTAATTCGAGTCAATTCTACATTTAAAGAGCTTGTTTTCTAGGCAATTTAGGATTTTATATTACATTTCCAGTATTTAGGCCTTAGGATTAAATATTACTAAAATAAGTGTAACAGCCCGTTTTCAGTGAAATAAATATAGTGGTTTCAAGACCACAAATTTGAGGTTGAAAATTTTATTTTATTATTTTATTATGTACAACATGATAGAATTCTCAGATAAATTTTTTTAAGAAATTTTACGGTTTACATGCTTTATTTGATAAAAGGACTAAATCGCGTAAAGTGGAAAAGTTATGTTCTATTAGGTAAAGGTATTAAATAGCTTGGAAATTTAGTAATTTTGAAATGTTTTAATTTGATAAAAGAACTAAATCGCGTAAAGTGGAGGTCCTTATATGGTAATTAGCCCATTAATGAGTTAGTGGAATGTGTTGGCTTGGAAATTTAGTTATTTTTAAATGTTTTAAAGGTTAATTAAGTAATTAGGTTATTAATGATAAAAATAAATAAAACAAATTTATCATCATCTTCAATTATCATCTTCCACCAATTTTCATAAGGGAGAGAAGTCATTTTTGTGCTTGATATTCGACCAAGCTTTCATTGCTCATATTGGTATGATTTTTGTCCTGTTTTTTATTTTTTTACGTTTTCGGGATCGTTGTAGCTTAATCTAGCTAGCACAATGATTAATTTCTAAAACTATTAAACTATTAGGGTTTTACCATTGATTAATATGTTTGAGTTTTGAAGTTTGATGATAGAAAATAAATGGTTGTTGTTAGATAAACAACTTTTGTTAAGGAATTTTTAGTGAAATTGTCAAATAAGGATTAAATTGAAAAATGTGATAAATTCATGGTTAAATTTGTAAATTTTTGAATTATATTGAATTTGATTAAATTTATTCGTATAGATCCAGTCAAACCTCATACGGAGTTAGATCGAGGCAAAGAGAAAATCTCGGATTAATCGCCTCCATATCTACGTATACTCGTCAAGGTAAGTTTGTGTAATTAAATTGTGCATTTATAGAATTTAAATTGAATTATATGTTTGTAAATTGTGTAATTTTCATGTATGAGTACCAATATCATATCTGACGACGTACAACGACTACCAAGCCCCGTTTGAACCATAGGAATTTGTAGGATACAAATGACATGTCATTAGGGTTACCAATGTCAGCTCGTATGAGCTTACTGATACTCAGCTCACATGAGCTTACTGTTATCCAGCTCGGAGGAGCTTACCGTTATTCAGCTCAGAGGAGCTTACCATTTACAGCTCGTAAAAGCATACCGATTCAGAGCTCGTATGAGCATACATGTACAAGAACTGACGGATTATAGTTCAGTACAACTTGTGTGTGCTACCCGAGTATCCAACAATATTCTAAATGGTTCAACGGGCACAGTTCTATTACGAGATTTTATGAGTTCGATATGAACTATTACAAGTATTTACATGAAATACATGAAAATGATGTTGCATGATACATTGATATATGAAATGAATGATACATGTATATGATATGTGATTACTCGTTGAATTCATCCATGTGTATTGGATTTTATATGTGATTTACATGGCTAATATGTTGGTGAACATGTGTTTAGGCTTTTGGCCAAATTGGTTGGGATATGCTATGTTTACTTACCTAAATTATGGTTAAATGGTAAGTTAAATTCTGTGTTATACGAACTTACTAAGCTTGAATGCTTACTCTATGTATTTTCCATGTTTTATAGTGTATTAGAAGCTCGTTCAGATTGGAAGTTTGTCGGAGCTATATCACACTATCCATCGGCTCATTCAGTACTTTTAGTTGGTTATTTTCGGTTATAATGGCATGTGTAGGTTGCTTTGGCTATTGTTGGCCTATATGTATTTTGTTGAGATTAGCCACTTATTTGGCTTATGTTTTGGCATATTTTGGTTTGTGCATATTTGCCTTGTATGGTTGATGTTTGGTTTGGTTTATGGTTGTATGGTGAAAGGTAAAATGTTAGCTAAATGTGCATTTTATACATGTGTTTTGGGATGTGATGAATTGCTCATGAATTTGTACCTTGATATATAAGGTATATATATCTAAATATGTTCGTATTTGAAAAACATTTTGGCACCAAATGGTATGTTTTGGTAGGTAAGTGACTTGGTTTGAAATGATGCAAATTAGCTTGGTAAAATTTGGGTACAAATATGCATATAAGTTAGTTATCCATTTGGATATGTTGAATACATGAATACACATGTTATAAGCTGTCACCTGAGGTGCCTAAAGGAATATTGGTTGTATGTGTAGATATTATATGTTTAAAGCTTGATTTTGGATTGTTTTGGATGCCTAATTATGGCTTGTTGATATGCATAATGTTGATTGTAGGTTTATAACAATTTGGGTAAGAAACATGGCTTGTAAAATGCTCTATTTTCATCCACATGGGTAGAGACACGAGCGTGTGTCTCGACTGTGTGTCCCACATATCTTTTAAAGAGTACAAGTCAATATGCTCACACGGCCTGGCACACGGGCATGTGGCTTGGCTGTGTTGCAAAAGTTTGTGAGTTACACGGGCTGGGACACAGCCGTGTGTCCCTATTTCCAATGTCCACACGGCCTAGCCACACAGCCGTGTGACCCTTGCAGTGTTGAAAATTTTAAATGTTTCCGAATAATTTTCTAAGTTTTTTATTTAGTCCCAATTTGTTTCTAATGCGTATTTTGGGCCTCGAGGGCTCGTATAAGGGACAATATGTATGATTTTGATTGGTTTTTGACATGAATGCTATATGATATGAAATGTTTCCAACTTTTTTCTGTTTGATTTGTAAACTCTGGTAATGCTCTGTACCCCTATTCCGGTGACAAATTCAAGTTAGGGGTGTTACAATAAGTGTTTTTAACACATTTTATAAGTTTTGTGACCCAATAGGCCGACACGGGCCTTAGATAGTACTAATATGTTTAATTGAGTGTGTAGGATGAAGATTTATAAGCCCAATTGACTTGGAAACAAGGGGCGAATGATGCACAAATTTCCTAGGACGTCAAAGAATGAAACAAATGACACAAGGCAACATTTACATGTCGTGTCGCACCATAAAAATTACGTGGCACGACACAGGTTGACTTCCTGCCCAAGTATGTTGGGGTTATTTTCGTCCACACAATCAACTTTATACAAAGACTTAGGACGTGTCGGAGACCTAATTTGGGCTGCCAGCACTTCTATAAATAAGACATTAGGCGTTTGATGTAACTAAGTCATCTTAGAAGCACTCAAAAACCCTAGTAGTTTAGGAGTAGGAGTAGATTAGTTTTCTTTCGGTTTCGACAACTTATTTGTTTTTCATCTTACAATCAGATTCGATCTATTTCTCTATTCCAATCGGTCAATTTGCTACTCAATTCTCTATTTGATATCAAATCCATGATTATTCAAATCTCGTTTCTTTTTCGATTCAATCGTGTTCTTCACATGATTTGCTCCATTGAAATTGAGATTATGAATAACATAAGTGGCTAAATCCCTTAGGGGAGTTTAACAAGTGAATAGGGATGTGATTAACGAATGATTTAGGCTTTTCCCAGGAGGGTTAGTTGATATAGATTACATGTTTTTAAACCACTAGGATTGACAACCCTAGGAAGTTATCATAGGCTAGATGAGGTCAGGAGATAAATCGAACTAAGTAAATCGTGATTTATCCTATTTAAGAAAGTAAGGTCAGGAGATAAGAGACTATCAACCAATCAATTAGTAAATTAAAGGCCAGGAGGTAATAATTTTTTAATCGATAGCTAATCCACCCTAAAACCCTAATTCGAAGTTAATTACAAACCGTAAAGTGAGTTAATCTTCCTGATTAGTTTATTGATTTTTTTCATTTGTCTATTTTTCTTATTTATTTGTTTTTGTTATTTACTTTTATCTCAATTATCTATTTTTTAGTTCATTGTAATATAGGAATTAGTTACTACTACTTAGACTTATTATTGTAAAAATGATTTCATAATTTATTCCATCCTCCCTTGGGTATGATCCTCGGAATACTTCCAAGTGTCTCTTTGTACTAAACTATATTACAGTTTGACCCATGCACTTGCGGATATCATCGTTCTAAATTCTTATATTGTTACTATAAATGATAACTCGTTAATAGGCAATCAATATGCTAAAATCATTGAAAGCCTTATATTCTTAATGAACTACACTCGGTCTGATATATGCTTATGTAGTCAGTAGACTAAGTAGATATACCCATAATCCTAGCAATGAACATTGGAATGCTCTAAAAGGATTTCTTAACTACCTTAAAGGTACATTAACTAGGGAATTGGAATTTGTTTGATACCCTGTAGTCCTAAAGTAATATCATGATTCAAACTGGGTAACTGACATGATGAAGTTAGCTCTACAAGTGGGTATGTGTTTACTTTGGGTGGAGTAAATAATTCTTGAAAGTCTGTTAAGCAGACATGTATTACTCACTCCACAATGGAATCAAAGTTTATAGCTCTGGACTTAGCTTGGAAAAAAGCCAAGTGGCTTAGGAATCTACTTGCAAAGATTCCTTTATGGAAAAACTAACACCTCTCATATCTATATTATGTGACTCATAAGCCACAATTTGTGTTGCTAAGAGTCAAGCTTACAATGGTAAAAAGAGATATATTCGAAAAAGACATGAATTTGTGAGACATTTAATAAAGAATGGATTACTTGCTTTGGACTACGTGAGGTCTAAAAGGAATCTAGCTGATCCACTAACCAAAGTTTTAAGTAGGAAAATGGTTTTTGATTCGCCGAGGGGGATGGGTCTTAAGTCTAGTGGTTGAGGAATTCATGATGGATACCCAACTTAGTTTTCTGAGTTCAATGTGGTCAAACAAAACCATGGGAAGACTCATAGTGTACATTTTACCCATCTTTATGGCAAACGATGTACAGGCATAAGGTTGATTTATTAATTTTAATGAATTCATATCCCAGGGTTTGAGTGGTTCTATTGAGATAAACTTGATGCATTCACTTATATGTGAGGTTGAGTTTCTTACTATTAATGAATTCACATCCCAGAGTTTGGGTGGTCCTATTGAAACAAACTTGATGAATTCATCATATATCAATTTGAGAGGATGGGCTTAATAAATGCTCTTAATAATTTTACATTCCTTGTTCAAGGTAGTGCATGTTGAGATAGACTTGATGAAATCACTGACATAAGTGCGAAGAACTAACAATCTTCTATGAAAGAATTTGGAGCGATCTTTCTAGAGAACTTACCAACATCCCGAGGTGTATTAGCTAAAAGTTTTTGATCTATCACAAAACATAGATTGGATCTAA
This sequence comes from Gossypium raimondii, assembly GCF_025698545.1. Taxonomy (NCBI): domain Eukaryota; kingdom Viridiplantae; phylum Streptophyta; class Magnoliopsida; order Malvales; family Malvaceae; genus Gossypium; species Gossypium raimondii. The sequence continues at coordinate 37,450,809 of NC_068568.1, read as the reverse complement.
GATTAGTTGTGTGTCATGATTTAACCCCCAATATTAACAAGTTCAAGATTCATTCACTTGTTAAAGATAAGAATCACTCATTTCACTACATGCTAGTTCAAACCGACAAGATACTAGTACCTAAGCGGCTAATTTTGCTATTGCTCTTCTCACGTTTTACCTTTTCTCATGTTTACAAAAAAAATTTAATTTTTTTTGCATTAGTGGGCGAATTTTGGTAATGCAAAGTAAGTAATGCCACATTAGTTGAGGAAAGTCTTCTAAGAGGGTTGAAAGATAGTCTTACCTCTTATCCTCATTGAGTAATTAGGGTTACAAAGCATTATGATTCATATCAATACAAATAACGTTATTTAAACTGACACTTATTAATTTACAAATTAATAATCCAAATTAAACAATATTCTTATCATACATACATTTACGAGTCTTATATAGAGTATACGTGTAACAGCCCGTTTTTAGTGGTGTCGAAAATAGTAGTTTAGGGGCCACCAAATCTGATAAATAAGTTCGTAAATATTATTATTTAATATTTATGAGTTAATTGTGACTTTGAAAATGTTTTTGACTTGATAATTTATACTATTCCGAGGATTAATTAAGTTCAAGTGGCAAGTCCCTAAGGTCAAGTGGTTTTAGAAAATGAGGTATCGGGACCTCATTTCTATAAACCAAGCCATAAATATCTTTATAAATATTTACGAAGTGTCATTAAGGTGTTATTAAAGTTTTGTTGAAAAATTTTAACGTTTCGGTAGTTAATTAATTAAAAAGGACTAAATCATAAAAGATGTAAAATTTGATCACTATTTGATTTGAGTGATTAAATGGTTAATTGAATAAAGTAAAAGGGACTTAAATGGTAATTAGCCCATTTAAGGTGTTAGTGGACAATTATGGGCTTGAATTTGATGTTTATTTTAATTATTAATCATGATTAAAATGGTAATTTGATAAATTAAATTATATTAAAAATAAAACAATCATGCTATCATCTTTGTTCTTTAGTTTTGCCGAAAATTGGAGAATGAAAGAAGCCATGGATGATAGCTTAAACATCCAGCCAAGTCCTCCTTTGCATGTAAGCTAAATTTGGGTTTATTTCTTTTAATTTTTATGTTTTTGAGATCGTTGCAACTAGGTCCAGCTAGCCCGTACCTTCGATTTTGAAACTGTTAAAGATTTTAAATGTTTCCATTAATGAACCTTATGATTTTATATGTTAAATTATGAATTTGAAATGTTGGTTGATATTTAAAAGTATTTTATTAAGTGATTTATGATGAAATTTTCAATTAACGACTAAATTGCTAAAGTATTAAAAGTACAAGGACTTGATGTGAAATTTTTGTAATAATGTGATGTATTTGATGCCATAAGTATTCGGCTAGGTTCAATTTCGGGTAAAAATGGTTAATTTGCATGTTTTGGGCTTAGGTAGTAAATTGAATAAAAGTAAAACTTTAGGGCAAATTTTGTAAAAATGTCAAAAATGATCAAATTGCATTAAATAAAATTTTTTATTGTCTAAATTAATATATTGAATGAAATTATTAATTTAGATCAAGATTGGGTGGAAAATCGAGGAAAATGAAAAATTACCAAAGTGCCCCTAAACTTTGGTATTTCTGCAATTTAGCCAGGTATGTTCATATGAATTTTATTCTGTACAATGTTGATTAAATTGAATGTTAATATGTGATTTTATTGTGACAAAATCAATATATATTAGTATGCAATTTACCGTGTTATGAAATTACGTAAATCCAGCGACGTATGACGATTATTGAGCCACGTTTGAACCTTAGGAATTCGTAGGGTACAAATGACATGTCATTAGGGATTACCGATTTCAGCTTGTATGAGCTTACCGATTTACAGCTCGTGAGAGCTTATCGATTCTCAGCTCGTATGAGCTTACCGATTTACATCTCATAAAAGCAGACCGATTCATAGCTCGAATGACCATACATGTACAAGAATTGATGAAGTACAGTTTAGCACACTATGTGTGAGCTATTTTAAGTATCCAGTGGTATTCTAAATGGTTCAACGGGCAATATTCTGATACAAAATGGTAAGAGTTCAATACAGACTGTTACAGGGACACATATGAATTACATGGAAATGTTGTTACATGGTATATGGAAAATTGAATTAGATGATACATGTATATGAAAATTAATCAATTGTTCTGCTCATCCATGATTATTGGTGTGTATATGTATTTCATGGCTAACATGTGTTGTTGTTTGATTCTTAGGCATGTGCCAAGCTATTGATTGAATGGTATTATGTTTACTTAAAAGTTGCATTGAAATGGTAAGTGCTCCAATGGAAATATGCTTGTGTTCGTGAAAGAGTGGTAAGGTTTAAATTATGTAATTTCCTATGAAATGGTTTATCATGTGACTAATTCCAAAAGGAGTAATGTTTTAATGCACTAGCTTATGGCTATGATTGAATGATATGCTTATGTCTTGTGTGTTATGCATATGAAATGGGTGTGGAAAGGTAATGAAATAGTAAGTTCAGACCTGAAGTGTAGAATGATGAAAAAGGGAATGATGAATTAAATTGATGTTGTTATTTGAGCTAATGAGAGTAAATACAATAGAAAGTAATGAAATGCAAATGAAAATAAGAAAATTTGAAAGGGTTTAAAGTTTTATAAAGTCCTACTATGCTAGGGATGATATGTATATGTGATGTTTTGGATTTATTCATTTTGTGAGTTGTTGGATATAGTTTCATGAACCTTACAGTATTGTTATATGATTATTCTTGATATGTATAAATTTCATATTTGAAATGGATCGATATGACTAAATTTTATACGAGCTTACTAAGCATTCATTGCTTACGTAGTTGTTTTTTTTTACTTTTCAGATTATCAGAAGCTCGATCGGGTTGGAAGTTCATCGAAGATCTATCACACTATCCAGCAGTTATATCGGTAGATTTCAATATTTTGGTTAAGGTTATAATGGCATGTATAGGTGAACTTATGGTTGATGATTAGTTGAATGTTAATTGATGTGTTTGGCATGTATTGGTACATTTGGTACCTTGTTGATATGTGTTAATTTGATAATGTGTTAAAGCATGTTTGAATGACCAAAGTGATATATGATGAATTGACCTCAACATGGTCAAGATTCGGTATGCCTTGGAAAGGTTTTGAATAGATGTGCATGGTTGAAATATGGTTTGTACACATGTTGATTGTTGGAACCATCTAGATATGGTTAGATTTGTGTCATTTAGATGGCCTTGATGGTTGGAGTTGATATGGTCATTTGAAGTGGTCTTTTGAATAACCAAATTGGTATGTTTGCATGTTATTTTGGCATGTGGCCAATTATGGTATAACTTGGTATGGAATTAAACTATATATATAAATGGATGAGTTATGGTTAATTATGTATAAGTTAATATATGTATATTTGAGATGCATAATAACTATATGATGGAAGTTCAAATGGTAAATAAAAATGTATATTATAAATGGTCTTTTGATATGTTTGAATATGGTGAATTGGTATAATTTTTATAGATGACATGTATGGCTATTGGTGCTAGATGTAAAATGGCATGTTTGGTACTTTTAGTGTGAAATTTGATAGGTAAACAAAGTGGTAAGTTATGACATAACTTTAGTTATAAGTTAGTTAAAATTTTGGCCAGTTTATGTATATGGATATACATGTTTAATGATTGTGATTGAGGTGCTTTTTGGACACATTGGTTGTATGCTTATGTACCTTAATTGGATAGTTTGCTATAGCATGGTTTTGTGCATTTTGGAGTGCTTGATTACATGTGGTAAATTGGTTATAGGTGTGTGCATGAATATGTGAGAAAAATGGCTTGGAAATGGCCTATTTTTCTTCCACACGGTCATGTGTGACACATGGCCAGGCGACACGACCATGTATCCCCTGTAGGTTTTTAAAGGTTGCATTTCGAGAGTTACATGGCCTGGCACACGGGTATGTGGCTTGGTCGTGTGACCCAAGTCAAAGAGTTACACTAGCATGGACACGAACTGGGACACGATCGTATGTCCCTATTTCAAATGTCCACACGGCCTAAGACATGGGCATGTCTCTAAGCCATGTGACCCCTGCAGTTTGAAAATTTTCATCTTTTTCTAAAAAATTCTAAATATTTCTGATTTAGTCCCGACTTATTTCCAATGTGTTTTTAGAGCCTTAAGGGCTCGTATAAGGGATGATATGCATGTTCTTGTTTGGTTTTTCTATGATTAGTGATATGAATTAAAATGTTTAAAATTTTTATTTGTTTTGAAATGTAAACTTCAGTAATGCTCTGTAACCCTATTTCGGCAGCGGATACGGGTTACGGGTGTTACAATACGAAACCTAAAAATGACTTTGGAACCAATCGGGGATCAATCTAAATCAAAATAAAAAAAATTTGAAAATAGGGGTCACAAGGCCGTGTGACAAAGCTTAGGCCGTGTGGCTTAGTAACATGGTCGTGTGGCCAAACATGTGACAGCCCATGTTACATTCAAAATACTCTTACACGGCGGTGTCACGGGCCGTGTGTTAGACCTTGTGTATATTAGATATAAGGTCACACGGCCATGTCACAAACCGTGTAACAAACTATTTTGAAACACACAACTGTGTGAAGAGACCGTGTGCAACACATAGCCGTGCAACAGTCGTGTCCCAGGCCGTGTGCCCCTAATTGAACCTTCAAATGCAAGTTTACCAAATTGAACTTACTTGGATCACAAGTAACTCATTTACCATCAATTAAAACTACTTAAAACATCAATTACCAAATCACATGCCAAAGACACCTCAAACTTATCCATTATCATTAACTATCTACCAAATTGACCATATTTCAACATCATAAGAGAAACCAAACCAAAAAATTGTCAAATAACAAATGTACCAAACATAAACACATCCAAAATATCATCAACATCAAACATAGATTACCAAACCAAAACCATATAAGCTTAATTACAATTCAATGAACATGGTAACTTTAACAACTTCAAATCTTATATACATGCCACAAACCGAAATAGCTAAAGAAAAAAGCTACCGAAAAAGGGTTGGATAGTGTGAGCTCTGAAGTTGATTTGACCGACCAATTCCTCAATACGGTAAGCTACAGAAAGTAGGAAAAGAGAAAGAGTAAGCTTCTAAAGCTTAGTAAGTTTATAGGTATTTAAACAAAACTCTTACCTTGGTTTACAATTAAGTAAACGAATATAACTAAATTTAATACAATTTCTTGACAAAACATTTAAAGCAATTAGATGAGTGTTTCACATATCAATCGTATAATATTTTAATCATTTAATATGACATAATTCAGATCATTCAATAAGAAAGATTCAACATGTAAAACGATCATCCATTTGACCATGTCAATTCACATACATATTTTATTTCTTTTAAACACGTAATCGTGACACTAATATCATATTTACAAAGCGTGTGTTTCATACTTATAACTATAAACTTTCCGTCGTTTCAATATTATTATAAACAACTTTTAGATACATAATCATTAAATAATCAATTTCATCACTTAACATCTCCATATGATTCATGAATTTCAATATTATCTTACCTTAACTTATAAATTAATATTAAAAGAGCTTTCATAACCATACCACCGACAATTATTACAAATGTCACTTAACATCGATATCAAAGCATTCAAGAGAATAATTCATGTACCACAATAGTTTCAAGCCAACAATTCATACTTATATAAATATATACTTAAATGACACCTTCCAAAAAGGCTTAACCAATTCCATCAACCATATTTTCTCAATATAACCAACAACATTTATAAACAAGAATTTCATTATAACATTTATCACTTAGTAACACCATAAATATGCAATAAAATTTAGCAAGTAATTAAGTTATAGATCAATTAACACATAGCCCGATGAACTATAGTAACTTGACTCGGATACTCAAGTAACTACACCACACCAAAGGCATCATAGATGCATAACAGAGGCAACGAAGTGCAGAAAGAAGTACAAATATGCAATTAGAGGCACTGAAGTGCAATCCCGTATAAGCGCGCGTACTAACTCTATTGGCATGTCAATCGTAACCTAACCGTTTACTATGTTCAACATGGCATTATCCTTAAACTCATAATATCAATAGATCAATCACTCATATGCACTTCTTATTTCCATGCACATTTTATAGATCTGTTACATTCATTTCAATAATGTGCAAATCAAAAGAATTACCATCACTAAATATTCATTTTATATTTTTACTTAATCGAAACATGAAATAATAATGTATATAACTAATGAAATTTCACATTTATACAATCAACTAGTGGAAAATAATATAATTATAAAGAAATACACATATACATTTTATAACACTATGAACTTACCTAGATTATGATGTCAGTTGACTTGCAGGGACTAATCAACAATTTTCTCTTTTCCCCGATTAACCCCTATATGATTTAATTATTGATATGCAAGGAATTTACAAGGCCGAAACTTCAAGGTTCTCCCATGGTGTTTTCTATCTTCGATTTTTGGTGGTGGAAAATATAAGGAAAATGACCTTAATGTTTATTTTATGTTTTCATTTGTTTTAATTATTTTTAACGTTTAATTTAATAAATAAAAATCTAATAAAATTTGTACTAATTGTCTTACTAACAAAAACAAATGGTCTAATCCTTAAACATATCTTAATTATACTCTTAAGTCAATAAAACAATAACTATGAAGTTTTACATATTTTACAATTTAGTCCTTTTCATAAATTAACTATTTAAACAATAAATTTTCAAACTGAACCTTCACTTACCTATACAATGGTTCAATAAGTATTTAATAATAATATTTACTAGCTTGATTTTCAAAAACGAGATCCCGATGCCTCATTTTTTGAAATCACTTGACTTTTGAGACAACCACTTATATTAACCATTTATTTCAATTAGCTAAAATTCTTCAAATAAAAATTCAATATAAAATTATATTTAACCCATATAATTAAAATGCTAATTATTACGGATTTACGCATCGAATTTGTGGTCCCGAAACCTCTGTTTCCGACACCACTGAAAAACGGGTTGTTACACCATGTTTGTGTCAACGCTATCGCTTGTGTTTCTTTTTTTAATAAATTTTTTGTTCGTTTTACCAGAAACATTTTTTTTCTTTCAGAATATATTTTTAGTTGCAGAAAATCTTCTAGCTATTGCAAAATATTTTCGGTTGGGGAAAATCCTTTGCTATTTTTGGAAATTGGCACTGCTATTTTATCATTTTGTCCCTTCAAAAAACAGTATAAATAGTATATCATTCTTCTCTTTTATATTTTATGCTTTGTTTTTCAATTCCTTCTAATAAGAGCAATACCATTTCTGTTTCACCTTCTTTATTTGGGTGTACGAATATTGAAGTACTGTGTAAACCTTGGGAGGCGACATCCACTACACGATTATACCAATCAGGACGGATTTGCTTCTAAGAAGTGGTTCTTTCACGGCACAGTGATTATTTTATTTATTTACGTTTAATTTTTTATCCTGTCAGTGCTAATTATTTCGTTTTGCAGTAATATATTTCCAACAAAAATAAAAGTTACATATACGATATCAACCATATAACCCAGACATTGCACAAATATTATCTCTTACACTCTAAAACTACTATCTTTAAGGACTCTTTGCACCCTATATAATACCAACCACCATCTTTATCTACCCTAACAACTTATATAATATAATTGTTAAATTTCATTATATATTTTCATTTTCATATAAAACTATAAGACAGTTTGGTTACTAGTGCTGCTGAACATCGAATTTGAAAAGGAAAAAACAGGATAATTTAGCGAACAAGAAAACATGAGAGTTTTTGTAGGGAGTCGTGTTGTTGTTGTTAATGTTAGAACATTTTCAAATATTTATAGTATCCCAATAACTATAAATGAATGGGTGTAATTAATCAAAAGATAAATCTTTTGGTCATTGGTCAAAAGTTATATCATTTGATTTTTTTAAAAAAAATAAGTATAACTATTCAAAAAATATTATTTGAATAGTTACAAAATTAAATGAAAAATTATTATTATTTATTTATTCATAAAGACACTTATTGAAAGATATCTCTACGAAGAGACATGAAAATTCCTATAAATAGGAATGGGATTTCATTTGAAATCATATCAACAAATTCTAATATTCTTTCTTTCCTTCCTTCATTTTCTAATATTATTAGATTATTCTATAAAGTATTACTGCAAAATCATTTGTAGAAATTGAGTTTTTGTTATACATTGCTCGATGCATAGTGGACTATTCTCGCAATGCAAAACGCAAATAGTCATTGGCTTCATTGTATCCTCGATGTTAATTTGCTTGGAACTCATTTGCACACCGAAGGTAGGTGGGGGCGAATATAACCTTAAAGATAGTGGCTTGATACACGCCTTGGAGCCTGTCCTATTTCTTCTTTTTCTGTTCGAGTTTCGATCGTGTGTTCGAGATTTTCCTTATCGGAGTTTTGAACTAACAATTTTAAGGTTATATTTCATTATGACTACCACAACACATGAAAGTGGAACACTAAGGGAGTTGGCTTCCAACTTTGTTAAACTTGATTGGTTTGATGGTGGCAATTTTCGACGATGGCAGAAAAAGATGCACTTCTTATTATCAACTTTGAAGATTGCTTATGTTTTGGATACTCCAAGACTTGAAGAGAATGAAAATGAATCTGTTGTTGCAACCCGAGAAAGACAAAAATGGGACAATGCTGACTACATGTGCATGGGCCACATATTGAATGGTTTATCTGATGGTTTGCTCGACACATTCCAAAATGAGGTCACCGCTAAAGAATTATGGGACAAATTGGAGGCAAGATACATGACCGAAGATGTTACAAGTAAGAAATTTCTTGTCAGTCGTTTCAATAATTATCAAATGGTTGATGGTTGTTCTGTTATGGAACAATTTCGTGATATTGAAAAGATGCTGAATCAATTTAAGCAATATGATATGAAAATGGATGAAATGATTGTGGTATCCTCCATAATAGACAAACTTCCTCCATCTTGGAAAGACTTTAAAAGAAGTCTAAAACATAAGAAAGATGAAATATCTTTTAAGGCTTTGGCAAATCATCTTCGTATTGAAGAAGAGTATCGAAAACAATATCAGAACCTAAATTCTGAAAATGTCAAAGTACACGTTACGGAGTTAGTACAGACTACTAAACCATTTAAGAGAAAGTTCAATCTGACTGATAGAGAACCTAAGTTCAAAAAGAAACAAAGGGCTCATGCTATCATTGTGGAAAGCCGGGACATTTCAAGAATGAATGTCGATTTTTAAAGAAGAAATCATCTTCTAAGGCTGATAATAACGAAAAGTTCATTGCAATGATATCTGAAATTAATATGGCACAAGATGATAATACATGGTGGATTGATACCGGAGCAACCAAACATGTGTGCAAAGACAAAAGCATGTTCACAAAGTTCACACAATGTGAAAATAACAATGTCTTGTACATGGGAAATTCTTCCACCGCAGCAATCAAAGGCAAAGGGTCTGTTGAACTACAATTCACTTCTGGAAAAGTTTTAACCTTAAATGATGTATATTATGTACCAGAAGTTAGAAAGAATTTAGTGTCTGGAAGTCTTTTGAATAAGTTTGGTTTCAAACTTGTTTTTTAGGCAAATAAGTTTATTTTGTCTAAGGGAGGAATTTTTGTGGGGAAAGGGTATATGTATGAGAGCATGTTCAAACTCAATATTATTAATAAGAATAAAAATACCATTTCTGCTTATATGGTTGAATCTTTTTGTTTGTGGCATTATAGATTAGGTCATTTGAATTATAGAAAATTGAATAACATGTATAAATTAGATTTAATTCTGTTTTTAATAATAATATTGAAAAATGCAATACTTGTATGTTGACTAAAATTACAAGAAACCCTTTCCCTAAGGTTAAAAGGAAAACAAAATTGCTTGATTTGATACATAGTGATTTATGTGACATGCATAATACTCCTACATTAGGTGGAAAGAAATATTTTGTTACTTTTATTGATGATTGTTCTAGATATTGTTATGTATATTTATTACATACAAAAGATGAAGCGCTTGATAAATTTAAAGTTTATGAATCTGAAGTTGAACTTCAGTGTGAATCATTTATCAAGTGCTTAAGATCGGATAGAGGTGGAGAATACTATAATCCAAGTTATTTTGAACTCACTGGAATTGTCCATCAAGTTTCAGCCCCTTACACACCACAACAAAATGGTGTAGCTGAAAGAAAAATTAGAGTCTTGATTGAAATGGTAAATTCAATGTTATCATATTCAAGCCTTGGACAAGGTTTTTAGGGAGAAGTTGTTCTAACAGCTTGTCATATATTGAATAGAGTTCCAAATAAGGAAACTAAAATAACCCTCTATGAACAATGGAAGAAAAGGAAACCAAACCTTAATTATTTGAAGGTTTGGGGTTGTAGAGCTATTGTAAAAGTTCCAACACCTAAACGTAAAAAGTTAGGTGAAAGAGGAATTAAATGCATATTTATAGGTTATGCACATAATAGCAAGGCATATAGGTTCATGGTAATTGAACCAAATGATTCAATTTCAATTAATACATTATTGAATCAAGATATGCTATTTTTATGAAAATAGATTTAATTCTATATCAAGACAATTACAACCACAACAATTGATTCATTCTTCAAATGAGAATGAGATTCCATTGAAACAAATTGATAATAATGATGAATCTTGTCAAGAATTAAGAAGAAGTAAGAGGATTAAAAAGGTCAAAGATTTTGGACCAGATTTCATTATGTTTCTTGTAGAAGGAAAAGATGAAAGTATATGCAATAAGATACCTTATTGTTATAATACTGAATCTGATCCTACTTTTTGGAAAGAAGTAATAAATGATGAGATGGATTCAATAATGGGAAATCAAACTTGGATCTTAATTGATCTTCCACCAGGTTCCAAACCAATAGGTTGTAAATGGATCTTCAAAAAGAAAATGAAGGTCGATGGAACCATTGATAAATTTAAAGCAAGGTTGGTAGCAAAAGGTTTTACACAAAGACAAGGTATTGATTACTTTGATACCTATGCTCCATTAGCAAGAATTGCTACAATTAGACTCTTAATATCACTTACCTCTATATATAATTTGGTTGTTCACCAAATGGATGTTAAAACTGCATTTTTAAATGGTGAATTGGAAGAGGAAGTGTACATGGAGCAACTAGAAGGAGTTGTTGTTCCAGGACAAGAGCATAAGGTACGTAAGCTTGTTAAATCTTTATATGGGCTTAAACAAGCACCAAAATAATGGCACCAAAAGTTTGACAAGGTTGCTTTAGCTAATGGCTATAAAATAAATGAATCTGATAAGTGCATATATAGCAAATTTGAAAATGGAAAAGGTGTCATAATTTGCTTATATGTAGATGACATGCTCATTTTTGGCACGGATTTGGAACAAATAGAAAACACAAAGAAATTCTTGTCAAACAACTTTGCTATGAAGGTTATGCGTGTAGCAGATGTTATTCTTGGGATTAAAATAACCCGAGATGAAAGCATTATAGCTTTATCACAATCACATTACATTGAAAATGTGCTTAAAAAGTTTGATCTTTTCAACTGTATACCAGCATCTACACCCATGGATCCTCAATTAAAATTAGTATCTAATGCTGGTAGAAAAATTGATCAATTGAAATATGCAAGTCTAATTGGTTGTCTTATGTATATAATGACTTGTACAAGACCAGATATTGCATATGCTGTTAGAAAATTGAGTAGGTACACAAGTAATCCAAGTAGTTTGCATTGGCAAGCTTTGAATAGAGTACTTAGGTACTTAAAGAAAACTATTAACTATGGATTGTGTTATAATAGATATCCTCCAGTTTTAGAAGGGTGTTCGGATGCTAGTTGGATTACAAGTTTCGAAGATCATGCATCTACTAGTGGATGGATCTTCATTCTTAGTGGAGGAGTCATTTCTTGGGGTTCCAAGAAACAAACATGTATTACTGATTCCACCATGGCAGCAGAATTTATTGCATTAACAGCTGCATCTAAAGAAGCAGAATGGTTAAGAAATTTGTTTTATGATGTACCTTTATGGCCTAAGCCAATTTCATCTATTTCTATCAGTTGTGATAGTGAGGCTACTCTAGCAAAGGCATATAGCCAAGTATATAATGGAAAGTCTAAACACATTGGATTAAGACATAGTTATGTCCGACAATTAATCTCTGATGGAGTGATCACTATTAATTATGTGAGATCAAGTGAAAATTTGGCAGATCCTTTGACAAAAAATCTTGCTAGAGATGCAGTAAAAAGGACCTCAAAAGGAATGGGACTCAAGCCTATTAATTAGAGTCAACCATGATGGAAAATCGACTCAACGCTTGGTATAACGTCAAGTCTTGAGTTCAATGAGACAAAGTACATCATTTGTATGTGACTGTTAGCACTATAAATAAATCCATCCTAAGATTAAAGTGCTAGGTACCCGTAATGATAAGGGAAGGATGAGTAATGTATTCTTAATGGACCCATAACATAAATATGTTAGAGTGTTATAATTATGGGAACACTTTTAATGGGATCCACCTATGTGAGTGGAAGTGTGGCCGCTTCTAGGAGCTCAAGGGCTTGGCTCTGACAGCAATCATAAAAAGAGGACATAGACACATGGTCATAATAGTGTCCCTAGATACTATGCATTGACCGATGTTGAAATCATTGTGTGAGATTTGTTCAGTTAATCAAATGGAATAGTTGTTTCAAAGCTTAGTCTACCATGCAATTTCGATTAACTTTAACATGTTTTCACTAAGTGAAGGTTCAATCGTAAGACACCTTTATTTATGCAAATTGATTTCCAATAATATTAAAATCTAAATATGTTGAAAATGGGGGAAGATTTTTGGAATATTTTCAAATATTTATAGTATCCCAATAACTATAAATGAATGGGTGTAATTAATCAAAAGATAAATCTTTTGGTCATTGGTCAAAAGTTATATCATTTGATTTTTTTAAAAATAAGTATAACTATTCAAAAATATTATTTGAATAGTTACAAAATTAAATGAATAATTATTATTATTTATTTATTCATAAAGACACCTATTGAAAGATATCTCTACGAAGAGACATGAAAATTCCTATAAATAGGAATGGGATTTCATTTGGAAATCATATCAACAAATTCTAATATTCTTTCTTTCCTTCCTTCATTTTCTAATATTATTAGATTATTCTATAAAGTATTACTGCAGAAATCATTTGTAGAAATTGAGTTTTTTGTTATACATTGCTCAGTGCATAGTGGACTATTCTCGTCAGTGCAAAACGCAAATAGTCATTGGCTTCATTGTATCCTCGATGTTAATTTGCTTGGAACTCATTTGCACACCGAAGGTAGGTGGGGGCGAATATAACCTTAAAGATAGTGGCTTGATACACGCCTTGGAGCCTGTCCTATTTCTTCTTTTTTTGTTCGAGTTTCGATCGTGTGTTCGAGATTTTCCTTACCAGAGTTTTTAACTAACAGTTAATGGTGTCAAGTGAAGTCATAATACACTAACTTGGTAGTGTTGTATCCATTTATGATGCTCAATCATTATGCAATGCTTGAAGAAGCTGCGCTGATAGATTCAGTCCCATTTTCTGGCCTTATCAAAATTTTCTTCGAACTGATGCTGCTATTTATTTGTTCTTATAGGGACCAACAAAGAATAATTCTTTCCACATAAAATTGGATTTTACCACAATCACGGTTGTCAAAAATTTATGGAATAAAATTATAAAAAAATATGAAAAATTAAATATGAGTTTATTAAAATAGTAAATTTTAAATAATAAAACCTATGAATTTAATTATATGAATTTTGATAATTTTACAATTGAATTGAAATTGATTAATGGCGCTAATTCAATCAAATACATTACATAATATAGATAAATATAGATATGTTTGTCAAATATCTATATTAATATTTAAAATTTTGATTAAATTGGTGTCACCCTTAACAAGGGTTAGCTCAATTGTAAATTTACTAAAAAACATTTTTACTCTTATAAAGAGGTAAATATTATTTTGAAGGTAGTTTTATTTTATTTTTTATGTTTTTATTTGAAATCTAAAAAATACATGCACATGATGACATCAAACTCAATACATCACAAATTTTATCATTTTATCATTTCAAATAAAATCATATTTATTATTTTATCAATTTTTATAAATTTAGTAAACAATAATTTTCATTAAAAAGAAAAAAAAGATGATAAATGTGAAAGGGCGAGGGATATTGTATTAAGAAACTTGGAATGAATTTGGCAAATTGAAATAGGCAGGCATGGGCCGGTGGGGGGAGGGGGGAATACAAAGGATTATTATGGGACCCTTTTATTTTTATATTTCCTCAAATTTCGAGAGAGGAGCGTCTATGACCAGAGGCTCTTAAGTTGACCCCCCACAATCACTCCCCTTTTTACCCACTATTCCTTTGTCTTCCCCAAACTCCTTTTTTGCCTGCCTCCCCATCTAAAACCCTAATTGCCTTTATTATATTTCAATTTCCTTCTTCTTCTTCTTTTTGGCTTTAGGGGTTTTTTCCCCTTCATTTAAAAAATTATTATATTGATTGACGTAACATTTTGCTTGCAACAATTGGATGGTGATTTGGCATTATATATAACGTGCCACTAACGGCTAAATATACTTTGAACTGAAATCCTATGGTATAAAATATATTTATTTAAATCTGCTAAATGTTTATTTCCAATCAAATTGGCCTCAATTATGATGGGGAAATTACGTGGCAACTCTATCATGCATCAAGGAAGAACCATCTTAAAACGAATGAATACAAAGCATAATGCATATGTTAGTGCAAATCAGCCCCTAACACTTGTTTTCATCAGCCAAATCACAGTTCAAGTTAAGCAAAAGGCCGCCCACTGAAAACCAAACCAAATCAAAAAGGAATCTTATATTGTTTGATCTTCTAAAATTTCTTCTTCTTCTTTTTTTACCTTTTGATGTCATTTTTCAACCCCAAGAAAACAAAGCTCAACAAGACTACTTTTCTTCCATAGCTCAACTCTCTAATATCCATCCATGGGAAGCAAAATATAATCCCACCTTAGTTCTCATCTCTTATCCATGCTCTAAGTTTTCCTTCGAGGATGGTTCAAAGAAAGGTGCCCAACAAACTCGGTAATGGAATCCAAGGTGATCTCCTTAAAACAGAAAGGCTGTTGGGAAGCCTCAAACCATCATATTGTCAGCACCAAGCAACTGACTTGAAGAAAAAAATGAAAAATTCAAGGTCAATTAAGCTCTCAGAAGGCAGTCTAAGATCATCATCACCTTTGAGGAAAACCTTTGCACAACCTGGAAAACCACCACCTCTCAATGTTCTTCCAGCTACAACTCCACAGAATAAATCTGTGATCAAAGCTGTCGATGGATCACCAAACTACATGAAGTCTACCAGCAGTTCCAAGGCCAAAAAGGAGAGTTCTCCGGTAAGTTCTCTAGCTGGTTCAGATAGCAAGAATCTACGTAGAAGATGTTCAACCGGTTCTATCAGCTCTGATTCTTGTAATAAGGCAGCTGGTGCTAGAACTCTAACAAGGACATCTAATTTGAAGCTGGTGAGGACTTTGACAAAATCTCCTACTTTCAAGCCGGCTAGAGCTTCGGCCAAAAAATGTTCCAGGGTCGCTTTATGTGCAGATATGAATGTACAGAGGGCTACCTGTTCTTCAACTTTAAAGGATTCAAAGTTTCCCTCATATCTCATGCTGAATCATGGGACTGAGTCTGAGGGAACTTCTATTATCAAGGTCTGCCCATATACTTACTGTTCCCTTAATGGTCATCACCATACTCCTTTGTCTCAATTGAAATGTTTCTTAAAAGCAAGGAGACGTTCTATGAAAACCCAGAGAAGCATGAAGATGGAAGCTTTGAGCCCTCGTAGAGTAAAGCCTTCTGGTGATGGAACGGAGGGGGGTGACGAAGAGCCTGTGGTTTTTGCTGACAGGCCCACCAGCAATGGAATGGATTTGGATATCTCCCCTTCTCATTTGATGCAAGGGGGAGCCATGGATTTCTTCATTGAAATCTATGCAAAAAACAAAGGAAATGACGCTGAAGCAACCCATGGAAGCACACAAATGAAGGCCAAGGGAAAGGATAATTCTGGATATGACAATGAAGCAGGGGTAGAGCTAATTTCAGATAGTTCATCTGAAGGATCACCAGACTCTGAGATTGATTTTGATGAAAAAATTGAACATTGTGGTGACATTATTTCCAAAATTGATGATATCAGTGAAACGCTCAAACAAAGAGACGCAGATGAAGAATCTAGGGGAGTTCTGATTAAAGAAGAATCACCACCCTTGAACTTAAAAGGTGATAAGCATGAAAGCGTTTCAAGGGTTGACGTGGACCATGCTATGTTTCAAGTTATTGATTTGGAGTGGGAAGAGTGGCAATTTTCTGCTTCAGAGCCTGATTATGAAGCCCATTCTTCAATGGAATCTGATTTGGATACTGGGGATTCGTCAGAAAGTCATAGGGATAATCTGTGTGATGAAATTCTGATCAATTCAGATGAAAGTAACAGCAACACTGCAAAGGAGGTTTCGGCTGATGGAGCAGAACAAGCCTTTGAAGAAACCTTGAGCTACAACCAAGTTTCCTCCGCTGAAGACATGTTGGAGGTATCGGTAGCCATGGAAGAAGAAAACACTGAAACAGATTTGATAGGCATCTTTACAACAGCTTCTTCAAGAAAGAAGTTACATGAGGAACCAACACCAAGCAAGGAGAAAATGCTGGAGAATGGAGTTCCTGGAACAGTTAATGATGTTTCTGAAGCACTAGAAGTTCCTGAAAACATCAGCACTATTGATTTGAATGAAGAAGCTTTTGACTTAACCGAGCAATTTCAGCTCCACTCATTTAATAAGTTGAAGCAAGATGAAACAAATGAAGATTACAACATAGTCTGGAAGCCGGGGGATACGGAAGCAGATCAGATTGACACCAGCTGTGATTTCTGTCCAGAAAATAAACTTCCAAGTGGTGAAACGGGAGACAAAACGGAAGCAGAGAAAGTAGCTTATTCCGAATTATTGATTGGATTCCTTGGTTTATCTCATGTTCTACCAAGGGCAGACGATGAATTTGAGGTAGAAGACAATGAAAGGTTTTCAACTCGAGATACTGCTCTAGAGAGCCTTTTTTCCCAGAGTCAAGATCATCTGTCAGATAGCCAACATAAGAATGTGCATGTTGTAGACAATCAGAGTGCCCTAGAGGAAGATCAAGAAGAAGCTAAGTTAAAAGTTCCTACTTCCATGGATCCAGAGAAGCATAACGGTTCAAGGATGCATAAAACTCGTTTAGCTGATGGCAGTGAAGTTGGGAAAATGGAATTCGAGGATAGTGCTACTGCTGGATTGGATGTGGCAGAAACATACCCTGCAGCAAATGATAAAACTAAAACCATCCCCAAGCCAAGAAGCAAGTTCTCCTTCACTAGAAACAATGCTAAAGAAGAAGTGCCTGAAAATCATAGCGACAGAAAATGGACAATTGGGTGCAAAAGACACGAAGATAACTATGAGGAGAAAAAGAAATTCAACCCGCGAGAACCAAACTTCTTGCCTGTTGTTCCAGAGCCAGATGCAGAAAAGGTTGATCTCAGGCATCAACCAATGGATAAAAGGAAAAATGCAGAGGAATGGATGCTCGATCATGCACTACAACAAGTTGTCACCAAACTTGCTCCGGCTAGAAAACGAAAGGTGGCATTACTTGTTGAAGCCTTTGAAACAGTCCAGCCAAGAACTAAATGTGAAACTCATTTGAGGCAAACTTCAACAGGCTTTGGCCATGGACAATCCATTCAAGCTTGTAATTGATAATGTTATAGAGGTAATTAAGTAACTCATTATTCCAAGTCCATTCCTTGTTATTGTTAATTAAAGGAAAGGAGGCAGTTTCTCCTAAGTTATGTGTCGAGAGGAGAGTGCCTAGTTCAACTACTAGAATTTGTGTACTTTCAACTGGATCATATCTATCATTTGGAGGTCTATTATGTCTATTTCTAATGCTATGTACTACTATGATCACCAGCAATATCAAAAATCATCAAATGCTTTTCATGTACTGTTTCTAAACATGTCAAGCTACAATTGCCATACAAGATTTTAACTATTATTAGGATTCACGTGCAAGAGTAGGAACATGGATATTTAGTTTTAACAAAATATTTAAACATTAATATGCAACGTGGAGGATTCCATAATATAATCATTATCAACTATATCATTCTCCTTAAGTCCAGGATAATCAACAGATTAAGAGAAAGGCAGTACAAACTGAGGTAAAATACTGATAATGATAAAAAGCAAACATACTGGTTATGATAGATCCAAATGCAGCATAGCATTGTAAAAATGCTTTATACAACTTGCAACTGTCAAGCACCATATGCTAATACATAAGACAGGCCCACATAGAATGCACAGAAAACAGAAGTTCGGAAAACGATTGTTCATTAGATATTTTGGGTCTTTTGGTCATTACATAAAAGAAAACTTTTATATTTGTACAGGTCTATTAGAAACTACATGTGCCATAAATAGTCAACCTCGTATTCATGTTCACATACAAACAAGAGCTAAGCACTTTTTAACCAAATATTCAAACGCTTATTCTAGTTCTGAGCTTCATGGATGAAAACAAGAATTCACACTCAGTTTCAACAACGATCAGGAGTTGAAGCCCCTTGATGGAAGAATTGTACTTTGATTTCAGGAGATTCAAGAAGCAGTGATTGGAGCTTTGTACTATAAGTTCCCAAACTAGAAGAATTTGAGATATGTTCTTGTGCACCACCTACACTAACACTAGCCTCAGTAGACCCGCTCTGTTCCACAGCTTTCTTTGTCAAAATATCATCATGGAACAACTTAAGTGCATCTGTAGCTGAAAGCAAATTCACAGATTCATATAACTCCTGGAATTTATCTCTATTCTCTTGTGTTTCAATCAATCTCTCCCTCAACTCATCCGGAAGACAAGCCAATGCGCTTTTAAAGGCAAAGATACACATATACACAAGAAAAAGAATACAATTTGAAATAAGATTCAGAGTAATGTCATGCAGAAAATGTATAAGAAATCTACATTCTAGACATAAAAAAAGAATGACAAATTTTATCCCCTTCTTCATTGTACCTGGTAACACCTCTTGCTATGCCCCAGTTGTACCCTATGGGAATTGATTGCTTAAAGCCAATATTAAAACCTTCTTGTGCGGAAGCTTCTTTCCCTGCTATCAGCCCATCACGATAACCAATCTAGAAATTCTCAATATAGAACTGACATCAATTACTAAACAAATAGTGGAAAAAGAAAATTCTGAATTGTCAGTACCGTGTGGAATTGGTCATGCCTTCTCTTCCATTCACGGTCTAAATCAGATGTTTTATCTAATTCCTCATCAGAACCACCCCATAAAGATCCATCTTCATCCTGGATGTCCGCCTTATTGAAACCTGAAAACATATAAAATAACAGCACTACTAAATAATGCACAACTTTTGGGTACCCATGGAATTGGTAGCATTAACTAATTACCATTGGTACTCGAAGAACGGTCTAATTGTAAATTGGATAGGTGCAAACTTTCTGAATACAGCTCTTGAGCAAATTTATCATCCATTTCACTGTAAAAGCAATAAAAGAAATTACTTTGGCATTTCATCAAACACCTTCCGACAAATGGATTCGGTTCAACATTTTTTACTTGAATCCAAACAAATAAAAGCTAAAAGTAAAAACAGTGGCAGGCTTTGTCTTTGCTAATCCAAATTTAAAATTAAACAGAGTCTCACAAGAATCTTCAAATTCTAACAAAAAATTTTAAAGGAAAAAAAACTTGAAAAACAAACTAAAATAAGAATACAGCAACTCAAAATAACGATTTTCGAAGCTTACCTATAAATCAGCCGCCGCCTTGTTTGAGTTCCTTTATGAGCTCAGTTAAAGGAATAAAGACTATCGAGTAGAGAGAAAGATTATTTGGCAAGAAATTTCTGATTTTCATTCCGACTTCCTCCCCCCCACCCCCCCCCCCTTTTTTCTTAATTCTGTTATTTGGGCTTTTGGACCTTAAATTAGACTATTAGACAAACCATTTAGACCATAGCTTATCAGGCCTATTAACTACTTTTAAAATTTATACTTTTTATTTGAAATTGTTAAAAAAAAGTTTTTTTTAAGGTAAACTATCAAAATAGTCACTTTTGTTTACCTCAGATTAGATTTTAGTCACTTATGTTTGAAATGTTATGTTTTAGTCACTTACGTTATCATGTTGTAACATTTTAGTCACTAAGTCGTTAACGGTATAACAGTAAGTTGATGTGGCAAGTTAAATCATCATTTTTAACGAAAATTTTAGGTTAAATTCTAAAATTGATCCCTATATTTTCTAATTTTGAGTAATTTAATTTTTTTCTTTCATGTTCTTTTAACTTTCTTTCTTTTTTTCCACTCTCTTTTGCTTCTCCCCTATTTTCCTCCCTTTTTCATTTCTTTTAACTTAGTTTTTCTATATTTTCCATTTGTTAAAACTAGTCCACAAGCTCACCTCACTCGAAAAAGTTAAATTTTTAAAAAAGTAAAAGTATAGGGACTAGTTAAAAGATAGAGAAATGGAAAATGGAAAACATAGAGAAAACTATGTTAAAAGAAATGGAAAATGGGGGAAAACAGAGGGAGAAGCAGAAGAGAATGGAAAAAAAAGAAAAAAAAAAGAAGGAAAGTTAAAAAAAACATAAAAAAAATAAATTGCTCAAAACGAAAAAATATGGGGACTGATTGTATAAATTAATCTAAAATTTTTCTTTGAAATGATGATTTAACATACCACGTCAGCTTACAGTTACACCGTTAACGGCTCAGTAACTAAAATGTTACAACGCGATAACCTAAGTGACTAAAACGTAACACTTCAAACATAAGTGACTAAAATGTAACTTAAGGTAAACAAAAGTGACTATTTTGGTAGTTTACCCTTTTTTTTTTTAGTTTTAAATATTAATAAAATAACAATTTGAACCAAACTAAATCTATACCTACCTTGTAATAATATAATCCAAATTCCATCCTAACGCATAGACAAACGTAGGTGCTGAAGGCGAAATGAAGAGAAATACAATAGAGCTTTCTAAGATGTTATCATATGTAGATTGTTTCTTGTAAAAAATAAGATGGCTACTGATTGAAAATGCGCAGAAAAAGGTAAAATAATTAATGTCATAATCAAATGAAATGAACTGATGATGATCAATAATTGAGGATCATACATGCTACGTCCCCTTAATGCCTTGAAAACAAGCTTTGCGATTTGGTCAATTCCCTTAATGCAGCATGTGCATGTTGATTGAATGATCCTAATAGGACTTTAGAGCCTAAATGGGCTGTTTTATTTTTCTCAAGCTGCCATCATGTACTCATTAATGACTTCCTTTGCAACTCAAACTCCAACAGCAGCCCAAGGAAATGAATGAGATACATGTTTAAAATTTTTTCTCAAGTAACTATAGAATGAAAAAGTCTTTCATATACATACAAATTAAACTACAATCAAAGGAAGAAAGAAAGAGACACCTAGGAGGAGGGTACAGGGCAGGCATAAATAAAATGAGTCGTAATCCTAGCGTCTAAACCCCCAGGCTGATATTGAATATAGAGGTCTTTCTTGCCAGCACATAACCAAACACCCATTCTCTTCTTTCATCTTATAACCATCGTAGTTATTGGTCTGCAGCAACCTTCCTGCCTGCAACATGCCATGGTAGCTTAATGGCACCCTTCCAAACCCGGCCAATTCAAGTCTCAGGATCCATTTCTCCAGCTTTTCATGTCTCTCCTTTCTCTCACCACCCTCACATGCTATAATATTCTTAATTTCCTCTCCGAAAAGCATCTTCTCAACCTTTTGTCGCTCTATTGGTGCTCTTGATACCGTAGACTCTAAGCAGTCAAACAGCGCAGCATAGAAATTCAATGCTTCTATTACCCTCTCCATTAAAGTAGAACCATTATGGTTGGACTCCTGCTCGGTTACAACCATTACTTTCGGTGACAAGGCCCGAAGAGCGGCTAGAAAGCTCCCCATTTTTGGAGCTGGAGCTAGGGATGATGGAGAAGATGCTATGTCAGAACTTGGGTTGTATATATGGACTGGTTCTTTCTCAAGCCACTCTCCAAAAGTACGTTGAGTCATCTGCAAAACTCGGGTCTTAGACACCGGTGGGGAGTTAAAGTTCCTTCTAGGCACCTCATCATCAGTTGCCAGGAGAGAATGAAGCTGAAGGACCGAACTGACCGCAAGAGCTTCTCCGGTCTTGACTCGCAAACTTTCTAAATCAAGATTCTCTAACTTGCAAACTATTGGGTTAAACTGAAATGGAATGTCCAATTTTTCAGCTTCTTCTGTTAACCTAAGTGCCATTTGCTCTAACACCTCTTTCTGCTCATGGATGCCTGTAATTCTCAGATGCGGTGGCCCTTCTGGCCTTGCACTAAATGTCTGAAAAAGATTGATCCATTGAGCAGGCTCACAGGAATTTAGATCTATAATATGAACCATCTTCTCTCCCTCCATAGCTTCTACAATGGCCTGGTTTGTGATAATATATGCAAGTTTTAAGAAAGGGCACAGCTCAAAGAACAGTTTTTGAACAAGCATTTCGTCGGGTACCGATGATATTTTCGTGGAATTGAGGGCTTTGTGAAGGCCAGGCCATGCTTTAAGCATTCTATTAGCAAGTGCCTCAGTGAAGTAAGCAGCAATTCTTTGCATGGTATCTCCATCGGGAGAAGCAAGGTGGGATATTTGCTCTAAGCCAATATTGGCATTCTCAAGACTACCAGCAGCTACATGGTTTGCACATGCAACAAGAAGACGAATCAACCATAAACCCCTCTCCTCAGGTTTGAGCTCCCATAGCCATGGGAAAGGGGATCCTATACCAGGAGAGGGTGACATCCAGGGGAAGAACTGAAGTGGTGATGAAGTCACTGGGGATGGTCCCTCTGGAATCATATCTCAGGCCCTCCTTAAACAAACTGAGAAACAGAGGAAAATCCATGATCAAAGAAAAAAGAATATTTAAGCAGCAAAAATCAAGAAACACAGACAAGGGAATTACCAGTAAAAGCAGATCAAATTCTCCTCAGGAAAAAAAAGCTGATCAAACAGAGAAATATATTAAAATCCCCAAATGGGCTTTGAAATTCATCAAAATCCTGGAAGACCCTTGGAAAGTTTTGAGAAGAGTAAAAAGGCGGGGTTAGTAATAGTTGGTGTGGTGGTCTAAGGTTTTTGTTGGAGAGTGAGTGAATTGGAATTAAAGTAGTTGGCTTGAAGGGGTTTTTGTAAGGCAGCTTTGCATTGGGCAACAAAACATGATGTTGGTTTTGTCCTCAATCCTCATTGTTTTGTTTGTCTTTTGGAGGGTTCAGAAGAATATGGAATTTCTTGAAATACATATACAAGGCATTGAGATAGAGCCCTCTGTGTGTGTTGTCGCGATGTGAAGTGGAGCAGGCCAAAACTTGTTATTATGCTCAATCACAGTACAAAGCCAAACATGTCCTACCAAAGCAAAACAACACCCTTCCTTGTTGCTTAGTGAGTGGTGTAGTGGGAATGGCAAGGGTGTTTTTTTTTTTTTCAAAAACATTCAATTTTATCTATCCTCGATTTTTATTATGTTGCTTTGCATTTTGTATAATGTTTTAATTATTTTTTTCCAAGATTTCACTTATGTATTTTAAACATCTTTTTTCGATTTAATAATTTTAATTCAATCATTAAGTTTATAAGTATTTTTAGTCATAAGGTTGTCAATTTATCTTTATAAACTGACGAGAGCAACTTTAACAACAAATCAAACAAGGACAATATTATAATTTTTTCTAAAGAGTCAAAAGTAAATTATAAATTTATGGAGGGATTAAAATGTAATTTTATTATTGTATTAACTTAAAATTTTACAATTTTTAAAGAAATTAAACTATCAATTTAGTAGTTTTGAGAGGGATCGTAATTGAATTATAAATTTTAAACAAACTAAACATGCAATTTTCACCATTGTATTAATTGAAAATTTTACTATCTCTATAGTGATTAATTGAAAGATGGAGGCACCTACAAAATTAATTTAATTGAAAAAGTTTTTCTCATGTTTAATTATGCCATATAATAGTAAAAATTATTAGATTTAATACTCCAAATCAACTTCTTCTTCTTCTTTTTTGCTTTTCAAAACTCAAAGGGCATATATACTAGAGGGGGGAGGGGCTTCTTCTAGCATTAGGACAAAGAGAGGAGGAAATTTTGAGAAAAGCCAAAAGTAGATGAGAAGATTTTCAACTTCAAGGGGGATGGTGTGATCTTAGTTTGGAATGTGTCTTATCCTCATTCCTCATTTCCCACAAAATGTTATAGAATTGCCATGGAATGAGGGATTTTAATCAAATTAAATAAGCCACATAATCATGGCTTAGTGATTAATCACACCATCATCTAATTGATTAGCTAAATTTTGTTAGTGGGAAATCTGATGTCCACTTACCTCATAATCATGTTTTGTTCTTGTTGTTGTACCCTTCTTTACCGTCTTCCGTTTGGGCAGCAAGAGTGTATGTCTTTATACTTGTCAAATACATGCTCCAAAATCAAGCATAAGAAATTAAGGTGGTTGAACACGTCACTTTTAAAGAGAATCATTTGGTACAAGAAAAATAAGTAAATGGACATTGCCCAATCACCAGTAAACTCCTTTAACCCTTAACTCTTAACCCTTAACTCCTAACTCCATGGACATCTAGATATAGGTTTTGGTTGCGTCTTTCAACTTCCTACTTGTTTTCTTCTATTTGAATCTAATGTGGTTGCCCATATTTTGACGGTTGGCACTATCATCACTTTCCGGTCATTAAGTCAGTGAAAAATATATGATCTTATGTGTGGCCTCCAAACTCAGTTTCTTGATTGTTGGTGTAAGAAATGATTCCACAGTCTACCAACCAGCGTTTGATAACTAGCTTATTTTGTCCTTATTTATATTGTGGTCTAACAATGTGCATACCTGTACCTTATCCTATTTTTCACCGGTAACGTAATCTCAATTATATTGTTTTGAACCATCAACAACTTTATATATAAAAGTCAAATTCTAGTATGGGTCTAGTCCATATGCTAAAATTTAGTCAATTTTAGTTCATTTGTGAATTTATTCAATGTATTTTAATTTAATAATTTTAGTTAATATAATTTTTTATATTTAAAATTTTTATCTTATAATTATAAAATCAATTAATTAAAATTATAAGTCTTTTTGTGAGTATAAATAAAAAATGAATTAACATAACATTGCACATTTTATAATATGTTAGACCATAAAATTTTTAAAAATAATATAATATAACTTAAATTAATATTTAAAAAATCTCAACTTACTAGGTATATTTAATGTTTTCATTTTTGGTTGATGGGACAATTTTGGCATAAATCCTTCATTCTTTGTGTTTTCTGTAAGACATTAATGTAAAACATGTATAATTATTTACACCTCATTCATGCAACTTAACATGTTGTTCATGCACCAACCATTATAGTGGAGGAGTATATTAATTTTGAAGATATTATTTGTCTATACACATTTACTACAATAATTAAACATAAAATAAAATAGGTTTAATGACAAATTTGGCCACTAACATTTCTATGTTTTGTCAAAATGGTTTTAATTATATTTTTAGCCTTTTTGGCCATTAACCTTTGTTCTTTTTTCAAATTGCTTTTCTAATAGATTTGATGAAAGTATCCTTAAATAAGTTAACGAGATGATGTGGAATTTCATACGTGGAATATTTTTAATGAGATGTAATTTATTACTTAGATAACCCAATAAAATAATTACACGTGGAAAATAATAAAATAAATAAATAATTCATGAAGTTAAAAAATAAATCTTAATTTAAAGAAAATAAACGTAATTATCTACAAAAAGTTTCAAAATGAATGCACACATTCAAGTATTTTCGGTTTGATTTATTAATTGTTTCTTTGAAACCTCTCTGTAAATAAACGTATGCATTCATTTTAAAACTTTTTTAGATAATTACGTTTATTTTCTTTAGATTAAGAGTTACTTTTAAAATTTCATATATGATTTATTTATTTTATTATTTTCACATGTAATTATCTTATTATGCTACCTAAGTAATAAATTACACCTCCTAAAAATATTCCACATCATCAAGTTAATTTTTTAACAGTATTTTTATCAAATCATTAGAAAAAGTAGTTTGAAAAAGAAAACAAAATTGTCGGCAAAAAAAACTCAAAAATACAATTAGGGTCATTTTAACAAAACATGTAAATGCTAGTGGCCAAATTTATCATTAAACCAATAAAATATAGTAAATACAAATTTAAACTTAAAATTAGAAAATAAATAAAAACTTTTATAAAAAAATAAAATTCTTCAAAATAAGCAAAAATTATCTTTTCTCTTATAAAAGAAATCATGTCAATGATTAAAATTATCAATTGAAATTAATTTATTACTAATTTATATATTAAAAATGAAAATAATAATACTACCAAATGTAAAATTATATTGTTATGGTGGAAGGGGAAAAGTGGTTAGAATGAAAGAAAGCAGATGAAATGATGTGTATTTTGAAGGTCAGGTGATGTGTTAGATATTTACCATCTTTGATTTTGTTTTGAAGCGGAAGCTTATAAATATGTTAGTGATTATTTATAGGTACACTTGCTATCTTGATTTGGAAATACAAAACAAAACCCTCATTTGACCATGAAAATGTAACCCCTTTCCCCTTTAATCGCGTGTCAATAAAGGTGTTGGTATTGAAGTTTAACTGGAGCCAAAATATAATATTAATGTATTTTATATTTATTTGAGTGTGATTCGGTCTAAAATATGAGTTTAAAATTTTGCTTGAATCCACTCATATTTATAAAAGCCTAACTTAAACCCATTTTAGGCTGCCCATATTATTTTTAATTTTTTTAAGAATATTTATATTATATTTTTTAATATTTAATAATTTTATATATTTTTTATATAGTCATCGTAACATTATTTTAATGTTTACATTAGAGTAGTATTATATATTTAGTATAAATTTATTTTTAGGAATAAATCTCAAAAGTATACATGAACTTTGATTTAATATGCAACTGTATATATAAACTTTAATTTGGTGCAATTATACGCGTGAAACTCTAATTGTGGTTCAAATGTATACTAGAAACTTTAATTTTGATTTAATCGTGCATGTTGACACCATTTTTTTGATGAAACGGGGTCGACTTGGATTTTGAAAATAAAACAAAATGGGAGTCGCCACCAATCTCTTTTGATGAGGTGTGATCGGGTCACCTCATAATTTAATCATTTTAATAAAAATTTAAATTTACTAAAACGATAATTTTTAGTCTACAAAATCCAGAAAACGGGTTCGGGAGTCGGTTACGTACGAGAAAGGATTAGCACCCTCGTAACGCCCAAAAATTGGTACCTAGTTGATTAATTAATGTCTTTATGCCGAAATTTGAAAATTAAAAAAAAAACAAATTGAAATGCAATCCATTTTTATTGATGTGCATTTAAAAATCGTTCGAGTAAATTTGAAAATGAGTTAAAGACCTGCTTATTTCAAAGTAACGAAATGTTACGCCGCGTAAGTTGGGACGCGATATTTGAAACTTTAGAGAATAAGCTTGACTTTAATTTTTATTGGAATTTCATGTTTTTAAAATTAAAGGGAAAATTTCATCATTCAAGTTTAATGAGAAAGATCGAAATCCCGTAAGTTAGGGTACGATTTCTCGAATTACCCAAAACGCGAAATGTTGCCGTATATCGAAATTTCTTTGATTTTGAAGCTTAAAAAGGGTACTTTGCTATTTAGGTTTGACGAGAAAATTGAAACCCCGTAAGTTAGGGTACGATTTCTCGAAATTACCAAAATGCAAAATATTGCCTCGTCGAGATTCCTTTCGTTTTTGAAATCTTAAAAGGATACTTCGTGGTTTCAATTTAGTGAGAAAATTGAAACCCCGTAAGTTAGGATACTGTAGCGACCTAAAAATTTGGGGTATGGGCGCTAATCGAAGCGATTATTGAAAATTTGAAAATGGAGTTTTGATTTTATTTAATAAAAGGAGTCGCCACCGATCTTTTTTATAGGTGTGATTGGACACCTTCAAAAATCTCTTTTTAGAAGAATTTTTTTTTTAAAAATTTTTTTTTCCAAAAAAAGCCAATTTTAGGTCTACGTCAAAATCCAGAGAAAATTAGGGTTCGAGAGTCGGTTACGCGCGAGGAAGGTATTAGCACCCTCGCGACGCCCAAAATTGGTATCTCGTTAAACGCGCGTTGTCTTAATTTCCAAAAATACAAGTTCAATTTAATATTTAATTGTGATCCGATTGAAACTCGAGAAAACTTTTTTTTGTTTTTAAACACAAGAATTTTGAAACACAATAATAATTTTTGAAAACACGAAGATCTTTGAAACACGAAATTTTTTTTGAAAACACAGAATTTTTTTGAAAACATAGAAATTTTCGATACATGAGAATTTTTTTGACACGAAAAATTTTGAAAACAAGAAAATTTTGAAAACATGAATTTTTTTTTAAACACGAATTTTTTTTAAAACAAGAGAATTTTTTGAAAACACGAAAACATGAAAATTTTGAAAACACGAAAATTTTTGAAACATGAGAATTTTTTGAAAACACGAAAATTTGTCAAACACAGGAATTTTTTGAAAACACGATAACATCAAAAAAATATATTCACGAGAATTTTTTTTTGAAAACACGAAAACACGAAATTTTTTCAAACACGGGAATTTTGAAAACACGAAATTTTTTTTATTCACGAGAATTTTTGAAACACGGAATTTTTTTTTTAAAAAAAGAAACAAGAATATATTTTTTTGAAACACGGGAAATTTTATTATTATTATTTTGAAACACGAGAAATTTTGAAGACATGAAAATTTTTGAAACACAATTTTTTAAAAAAAATACCGTATTTAACACGAATCGATGGTATTCACCCCAACATGGCAATGAAACCATCGAATTAGTGTTAAATAAATTTAATTTAATATTTAATCGGGATTCTAATAAAACACGAGAATTTTTATTAAAATACGAGGAATTTTGAATATTTTCGATTTTTAGAAGGGCATCCCGTATTTAACACGAGCCATCGATATTCACCCAACATAGCAATGAATTCGATGACTTAAAATTAAATCGGTTCGTTGCCTTATGCATTAAATATTTTTTTGTTTTTAAAAATACGAGTAAAATAAATGTAACAATATTTCTAAAAAAAAAACTATTTTAAAAATGCTAATTTAATTGAAATAATACAATATTTAAATAAATGGACTAAAATAAATGGATAAAAAAATTACCCAAAAGCCCAAAATAATGGAGTTGAAGAATGGGCCTTTTCTTTTTACTTTTTTTTGCTGTTGGGCCGCTACTTATGGGCTGACAGGAAGTGAGCCGAATCTGCTGGCCTGCTGGGCACTGGTCTGCTGCTATTGGGCTGAAGCTGCTGGACTGCTGCACTGGGCCTGCTGCTGGACTGCTTCTTTCTTCTTTTTTCTGCTTCTTTCTTTCTTTTTTTCTGCTGCTTCTTTTTCTATTTTGGTTTATTTGGGCTGACCTACTACTGCTGGGCCTGTTGGGTCGGGTCGCAGGTTGAATCCGGGTCGGGTCGACCCGATATATTATTTTTTATTTTTCTTTCCCCTTTTTTCTTTCCTTTTTTTTTTCTTCTTTCTTCTCTGTTTCTTCTTTCTTTCTTCTTTTCTTTTTTCTTTCTTCTCCGTTCAGCCCCGACGGTGCACCCCCAACCTGGCGCGGCGATCAGTGGTGGCGCACGGTGAAGCTCTCCTCTTCTCTTCTCTTTTTCTTCTTTGCTTGTTTTTTTTTCTTTTTGCTTGCTGTTTTTTTCTTTGACTTTGCTTATTTATTTATTTATTGCCTTTTTTGTCTTTGGTGGATGGGGGAACAACGGCCGGTGGTGAGGGACGGCGGTGGAAGCGGAGGCGTGGGGCTTTTTGCTGCTGTGTTTTGCTTGATTTTTGCTTGATTTTGTTTTTTTTTTTTTTGCTTTCCTTGGCTGCCGAAAATCCCCCCTTCTTCCTTTCATCTCCCTCTTTTAAATCCTTTCAATTTTGTCTTCAGGTTGCAGGAGAGCCATCATGGCCTAGGGAGGCTGCTGGAGTAGCTCGGCTGGGGAGGGGTACGCTTGGCTGCTATTGCGGTGATTTGACAAGTCCAGGAGGACCAAATTGCATAGGATGCAAAGCTTCTGGGGCAAAAGTGCAATTTTAGCAAAAATATGGTCCAAAATGTAATTTCTTGAAAGTTTAGGGGTTAAAGTGAAATTTTGAGAAAGTTTAGGGGTTGAAATGTAATTTTAGAAAAGTTTGGGTCAAAATGTAAATTTTGAAAAGTACAGGGGTCAAATGTAAATTTCAAAAAGTACAGGGGTCAAAATGCAATTTTTTTAATTTTTTTTTAAACACGAAATTATTCCCGGACAAAATTCAGTGATTACAGTTACAATTCCTCGAATTCATTAAACACAAAATATTTGCCTTATTTTAAAAATTTCCTTTGAATGATAACGAGTAAGATATTTGAAGTAAGCATTTATCTTATTTTAAAAATGATAAAGCAATCTAAGCTGGATAACTATGTTGGGGTTTAATTTACAATAATGACATGAAATAATAATATAATAATAAACATGGAATAACGATACATGGATAAAATTATACAAATGTATGACAACAATATGAAAATACGAGTAAACTAATTATGGTATACATAGCGACAATACACACTCAAGATATATTATTTGAAAACTAGGATTAATAATCAAGGATGAATGAATTAAATAACATATATAACAATTTCAAAAATAAGTGGTATAGGGCAAATTAAAATAAAAAAATGTAGAGCAAACTTAGAATAATAATAAATGAGTCTTGAATAAAATGTAGAACAACATTATATATGAAAATTTTAAAATAACTAATAGCATATATGTACATATGAAAGCATAAAATAAGGAAAATCTTAAAATAGATAATAAATAAAACACAAAAACAGATAATAGTTGAAAAAGGTACAAAATGATTTTAAAGTAACTAGCATATATTTAATATATTTTAACATGAGGTAAAATAATGTATAAAGTACTTAATCTATAAAAACATGAAATAAATAAATAAACATTTTGAAACGAACAATATAAAGAAATTTCAAAATAAATAGCATAAGAAACAATTTAAATTACATAATACATATAAATTTAAAATGGATAGTGCATACATATATATTTGAAATAAATAAAATAAAAACTTGGAGATAAATACTAGTCAATCTAAAATAGTTTAAAATAAAACAATATATAAAAGAGAATCTTAAACCATAAAAGAAACAGTTTAACAATATATATATATATATATAAAATTTTTAATGTAAAAGAATTTCAAATAAATAATAAATATAAAGGCTTAAAACAAATAATGATAAAATAGCATATATAAAAAATAAATAAATTAAACATATTGAGCAGGGCCAGATTGGAACAGGCGCAAAGTTCTGTGGTCAAAATTAAGCGAAATAAAAGATTGTATCGAATGTACCGCAGAATTGGGGGGACCAAAGGCGCAAATTACCCACTAGGGCAAAAAGGCACAGATCTCCCCTCTCAAACGGCGCCGTTTTACAATCCATAAAAGCAAAAAGTTTACTTCTCTCTCTGATGTTTCATTTTCTACAGAACGCAAGAAAAAAAATAAAAGGGGGATTCCCTTTTCTCTGCTAGGGTTCCAGGCTTAGCCTTGGAACCCCGCCGCCATCCCTCTTCTCCACTTCTCTGACCTTGCCTCTGCCATTTACAAATCAAACTAAAAAAAACCTAAATAATCTCCTTCTGCATGCGTCGCATAAAAAAAACGAAAGCCCCCCATCCATTCAACTCCGATCCGAATGGAGGAGGGATTCGGCGACGCACCAAGCCCAGGTATGAGTTCTAAACCCTCTTCCTTTTGTTTTCGTTCTTCTTACTGAAAGAAGTAAACGCTTATGCGCATTGCTTTGCGCAGGACCAGATTGGAATAGGCGCAAAGTTCTGTGGCCGAAATTAAGCGAAATAAAAGATTGTATCGAATGTACCGTAGAATTGGAGGGACCAAAGGCGCAAATTACCCACTAGGGCAAGAAGGCACATATCTCCCCCCTCAAACGGCGCCGTTTCACAATCCATAAAAGCAAAAATTTTACTTCACTTTCTGCTGTTTCATTTTCTGCAGAACGCAAGAAAAAAAAATAAAAGGGGAATTCCCTTTTCTCTGCTAGGGTTCCAGGCTTAGCCTTGGAACCTCGCCACCGTCCCTTTTCTCCACTTCTCTGATCGCGCCGCTGCCATTTACAAATCAAACTAAAAAAAACCTAAATAATCTCCTCCTGTATGCGCCGCATCAAAAAAAACGAAAGCCCCCCATCCATTCAACTCCGATCCGAATGGAGGAGGGGTTCGGCAACGCACCAAGCCCAGGTATGAGTTCTAAACCCTCTTCCTTTTGTTTTCGTTCTTCTTACTGAAAGAAGTAAACGTTGATACAAAAAAAAATAGAGGAAAGGAAAAAAAAAGGAATCAGACTACGAAGGCCAATCACCTTTTGAAACGGTTGTTTTGTGTTTTTGATTCCTTTGAATGCCTTTTTTTTTACATTAAATCTCTCTGCTTTTTTTTACATTCGTTCCTTTTTTTGTTCTATTGCAATCGGTCTATATATCGAAAAAAATACAGAATAATAAAAGGAAGAAAAATACAAAATCTGTCATTCGCTATTTTCTTTTCTTCTTTTGTTTCTTTGTGTGCTGCGTTGTCCTTGTTTCATTTGCAGGTACAGTGTACGGAGGCACGTGGCGTGGAGGCGTGGTGCGCGTCTGAGAGCAAGAGGTCTGGTTCTTTGCTGGCTACTGGGATCTCCTAGGGTTTTTCATTTCTGATTTTTCTTGTTGGGCCACTTCATCATTGGGCTAGGGTTTTAGACATAAAAATTTTTGTTTTTATTTTTATTTTGATTTGATATATATTTTTATTAAAGGTTGGGCAAATATTGGGCCTTACAGTGCACATTTAAAGAAATAAATACGTCAATTTATTTTTATAATGAATAAATATAATTATTTATGTATGGAATATATAAACATAAAATGATGTTTTATCATAAAGTACGTTAATAATTTACAAGAATTTGATCAAATCAAAATCTCATGTATAAAATTGTGTAAAATCAAAGTTCATGTATACAATTGTACATTAAATCATAGTTCATGTATAATTTTGATATTTATCTATTTTTTTAATATATAAAAATAACACAATAAACTTAAAAACAAGCCGGACTCAGGCTTTGAATGTTCAAGTTTGAGCCTAACCCATATTTTAAATGAGCCTAAATTTTTTGTCCAAGTCTATTTTTTGAGTCTAATATTTTCAAATTTTAAACAAACCTTCGGGCCTAGATAGACAGCTTGGACATGAACAGGTTTACCTATCAAGCAGTCCTTGCAATACAATGTTTTGCTGTGTGGGTGGTTTCAAGAGTTGACATTAATTTTGTGCTTTTATTCTTTCTGTCCAATTCAAGCATCCTTTTAATGGCGTTTTGCCTCTAAAATTCAGCTCAACGGCTCTGCCTATTCTAAATGGGTTTACCAAATACTATAAATCTATCTAGTTGGACTTAGTTAAGGTCAAATTAATAATTGATCGGTAAAAAAAAAAAAAACATCAATTGATCCGTAATGTGAATTAATTGAATTATAATAAACATGAATCGAGATCGCGGTTAAATCAAATTCTATAACTTTTTAATAATTTATTTAATTGAAACCAAACAACCATTACGATTTAAAAAGCAACTTAGCCATGCATTCGTCTTCCTTAAATGTTGACAAGGATGTTAATAACACATCAAAGCCGCCGGCCATGCACATTTGTGTTTGATGGTTTGATTATGTCTAAACATCACCATCAGTTTCCTATCAGTTTGGACATTTCTTTCTTCTTTTATAGGAAAAACATTACAAAAGTTTGCATTTTCTATGAATTACGAAGTAAACAAAACATGTTATTGGGATGTTAAAGTAAAAGAGGGTGGTTTATTGATTTGGGCTTAAACTATTTAAAGTAGGTCCAAGTAATAAAATAATGTATCATGGAGCGTTAGTAAATGTTTGGGCCAAACACATCAATTAATAAATAACACTTGCTATGAAATTTGATCATTTCAAGATTTTTGACTTATTATACAATTCTGAACTTTGCTAAACAAATTGTTTTTGTCATCCAAAATACTTTTGAGCAATATTTTACATATTTTAATATATTTTAAAAAAAATTAAATGGAGAAAAGACTACAAAGCTTTTAAATAGAAAACCAAGCTCTAATGCTCTCTAAGAGAAATACCTCACTAAAAATTAGAAAGTAAAATGCTTGAGGGATGATTTATAATTTAGTGAGCTAAAGAGAGAGAAACATCAATATTTTTAAATATTTTTCTCTCACAGATTCTTTATAAATTATATACAAATTCAAATATTTTTCACATATATATATTTATTTTCTAGCAAAGACATTTTCTTTTCAAAATGAGCATTTCTCAATCACACCAATGCTAAACTAAGCGTTGATTAGATGGGAATGTTGGAATTCCACCAACTTTAGTGGAATTAGCAGCCACTACCTCTGTTTTTATTGTTACTTCCTTCTTTTGCACAAACAACAATCTATCTAAATTCTCTCTATTTCTTTTTAAATCCAAAAAAAAAAAAAAATTACAAAATTCACTGACGTTTTGACCTTTTTTCTCTTAGCTCTGTGAATTTAAAGAGGAAATGTAGCATGGAAACAAAGAAAGAAGATGAAAATCCCCTGAAAATGAGACATTTCCAGAAGCGGAAACCTTAAATCCCAAACTATAATTTGGTCAACCAGACAACATGAGAAGAAAAGGCCAAAGTGCCTCACAGATCGATCCTTCATTCACAATAATGGATTAAAAAAGCTCCTCCTCTAGTGGACCCCTTCTCACACCTACTTTTTCATGAGCAAGCTTTATATTTGTCAAAGTAGCCGTTACACCTCACCCTCTATTTCATTTATTCACAACCTCTTTCTCTCTCTCTCTCTCTAACAAGAAATCCGTGCCTTTGTTTTTGACCCCTTTCCTCTGTTTCAATCTTTCTCAAAAGGGTTCAGGAAATGATTCTCATTACAATGGCTGCTCCTATGCAAGAACCTGTCTTGTCAACTCCCTCATTATCATCATCTGCCACAACAAGTAGTGGAAGCATTAGCAGTACAAGCAGTGAAGCTGATGATAGCCCGCTTTCATCTCAACGATTTGTGGTTCAAGATGTCACCAAATATGAACTTCCCTGCAAACCATTACCTGGGTTTCAATCATATAAATCACTGGCAATGCTGTCCGGGCATATTGGCTCAGTTTCTTGCTTGGCCTTATGTGGGGAATTCATCTTAAGTGCATCACAAGGCAAGGATATTATTGTGTGGCAACAGCCTGACTTGAGGCAGTTCACAAAGTTTGGCCAAGGTGATGGCTCGGTGAAGGCGCTTGTCACCGTTAGCAACAAGGTTTTCACTGCACATCAAGATAGTAGGATCAGAGTTTGGAAGGTGTCAAGAAGCTCAGAGAATGTGTTCAAGCTTGTTGACACACTTCCTACTACAAAGGACTATTTGGGGAAGTTCATGAAGCAAAGCAATTATATCCAAACTCGGCGGCATCATAAGCGTTTATGGATTGAACATGCGGATAGCATTTCTTGTTTGGCAGTCTATAATGGCTTGATTTATTCTGGTTCATGGGACAAGACCCTTAAGGTGTGGAGGATATCTGATTTGAAGTGTATGGAGTCAATAAAAGCACATGATGATGCTATCAATTGCTTGGTAGCTTGTAAGGGAATAGTCTACTCAGCATCAGCGGATGGTAAGATTAAGGCTTGGGGAAAACAAGGGAAGACCTCTCATTCATTGCTGGGGATTATGGAGGGTCACAATGATATTTCATTGAATTCAGTTGTTGTTTCTGAGGATGGGAAGTGGGTGTATGGAGGAGGTTCGGATGGATCTGTAATGGGTTGGGAAAGGAATGGTGATTGCGTTAGTTGGAAATTGGTAAGTGAGACAAAAGCACACCACATGGCTATTTTGTGTATGTGCATGATGGGAGAGTTTTTATGCTGTGGCTCAGCTGATAAAACCATTGGTATTTGGAAACGAGAGGCTTATGGTAAACTTTGTAAAGTTGGGGTCATAAATGGGCATGAAGGACCAGTCAAGTGTTTGCAGGCATCCCCCTGTAATGTTGGTACTGGCTTCTTGCTCTATAGTGGAGGCCTCGACAAATCTATAAGGGTCTGGTGGGTGCCTAAAAACGAGGACACCTCTTAAGCAGCAAGCACAGAATCAACACACACCAGAAATCTATTGTCTTGTAATGTTGCTGTGAGTAGTGAAGCACTGCTTCTTTCTTTTATTTGTTTGTAGTGCTTTAAAAGTCAATTTGGTTTAGTTCTGATTAAAGCTGTGAATACAGGGAAACAAAAGAGAAGTTGTTGAAGTTTATTTTGGGGTTGAAGTTACAGTGTGCAGTTTACTTAGGATGAAATTCTTCTTAGTGCTGTGTGATCAATTTTTCTTTTTCTTTTTGGTATTGTAAAGTGATTTGAAAGAAAGTTCAAGCAATACACTTTTTTTTAACTTCATGTGCATGATTGAGAATATAGCAGGTTTCTGTTGTTTGATTAAGAACCATAATTTATTGTTGGAATCATGTGTTTGCTAATCAAAGACTAAAAAATCTGGTAAGAATAACAGAGACTGTTAGGAGTACTATTCCTTCTTAATTATAATTAAAATTTGAGTGATTGAATCAATGGCTGCAGAACATCTGAACATGGCATTGTTACCATTGAATATGACAAACTTCAAGAATAATTAGGAAAACATACATAGATTATAGGTATAAAAAACCCCTTAAAATCTCACTAACTCTTGAAGATAAGAAAGGAATCTTTGCCTTAATTATATTGTGTAATTTGTTGTGCTCCAACTTGACAAAGTAAAATATTCCTCTGCTTTTGTTGGATTAGTAGACAAATTTGTCCTTTACTTGGGACTAATCAAATTGAAAAGCATTCATTTGGTCTACAATTAAGTATTGATTAAAGGCTTGAGATATTTTCCCTCTAAACCAGAAAAATAAAAGCAAAAAGCATAAAAGAATCAATATTGTAAGGAAAGAGTTGTTTATGTCACCATAAAGCAACCAATCAAGATTGTTGAACCAGCAAGCTGCGAACCGACAATCGCTCTACTTGTTTATTCTTATCCTGATAGCCTAATGGTGATCCTCTCTGTATAGGACCACATAAAGAACACCTTAAATATCCATAGATTCATGAAAAAGTAAGATGTCTTCTAAAGCAACAAAGTAAAAAGATGCTAGGCTGCCTAACCCAACAGTATTTTAATAACTTCATCTGTATATAATTTGTTTACAAGGATTTGGCATGCTATTTGTAGGTGCTAACAAGTCCGGACCCTGAGATTATGCAAAGGGATTGCGGATGTTGGAATTTGAATATGAATTCTACTAGATACTATTTGACTGCATGATTCAACTGGACTAAGTTCTATGTTCAAATTCTAATCTTTCTTGATTGGACCACCTTTTTTCTTTGAGCCAAAAGAAAAGGACCACCCTTTGCTTTTGTGTTTTGTGTATTACTTGGGAATGTATTTCTTTGAATTATTATACAGTAAAGCAGAAATTTAAAAGCAACGGTAAGAAAACTTTGAAGGGATGCAGCCAACCCCCAACCATGTATGTGGTCTTTCAGAGTAGTCTAGTTTGAGGGACCGCTACACCAAAAAGTTGAAGCAAATAATTGGTTAAGCTCTTTCAAAAAGAAACATTTTAGAATTTGATTAAATTATGCACACCGAATTTGAAAAATAATTTTCTGAAACCTTATGAGACATAGTATCAGATTAATAGGTCAAATGAATGTCTAACAGGCTAAATCTTTAAAAGAAAGGCAGATGAAAGTTTTGGAATATTATACCAGTTTTCAACATCTTGTCAAGAACAGTATCCTCTCACGGCTTTTTACTGAAGTTTTTATTCATCCAAAAGTAGTAGAAAGCCAGGACAATGTTCAAATGTGGCAAGTAAACAAATACAAATAAACAAACATGAACCAGATATATGAAAAATCAACACCTTATTGCAGCAGATTTTGAAGCATATATGCCCAACCTTCATCTATTCGGAAGTCTTTTTTAGTCTCGTTCTTGATCATGAATAATAAATCTATGTCCTATATTGACATGAGGAACTTGCGCTATCTTGAACCGCTCTAGACCTTTATTTCTTGTGCAGTGTTGCTCTAGCAGAGGACATTGAGAAATATGCACCACCAAAGGTGAGGAGGTAGACCATCTTTTAGTAGAGATGTGAGCTTTGGGTAGTCTGAAATTATCAAGCTGGCCAGAGAGTTGAGGTGTCTGAAGCCCCTGTATATAGGTATCTCAAGTTTGGAAAATTTTCAATCATAAGTTGAGTTAGAGAAGAAGACAACTTCATTCCTATCTCCTCCTGCGGAAAGGACTCAACATCTTGACATCGACAAACAGTGAGTTCTTCTAGAGAAGAGAGCTTGTGCACTCCCCATTTGAATATCGGCTTACATATATTTGTACCTCCGAGCTCAAGTGTTGTGAGATTAGGGGGTAAACCCTCTTCTGGGAAGGATATGATATTGGGATAACCAGCTATAAACAAGCGCCGTAGAGATGCAAGCTTGTGGAAGCAGTTGGGCAGAGCCTCAAGTTTTTCAAAGCAGCTGATGAATAGCAATCTCAGTTTGGCAAACAGGGAAACCTTCTTCAGGAAAGGAAACAAAAGTCCGGAGACTACCTATGTAAAATATTTTCAGGTTACTGAGGTTGTAAAGGCACTCAGGTAGTGATTTAAGATTTGCACAATCGAATATCGAAATGTATTCAAGGGATGAATCCTTCTGAAATCTTTTAGCTACTGACTTCAACTTTGGACAAATAGAAATATCAAGGTGCTTAAGAGCAGATGGTGACTTTCCCTGGGATGTCACTGTTTCCAGTGTTGTGCAAAGTGAAATGGTGAGGTATTGAAGGTAACTCCCCTCTAGCAGACTGTTAGTTCAAAACTCCGGTAAGGAAAATCTCGAACACATGATCGAAACTCGAATAGAAAAAGAAGAAATAGGACAGGCTCTAAGGCGTGTATCAAGCCACTATCTTTAAGGTTATATTCGCCCCCACCTACCTTCAGTGTGCAAATGAGTTCCAAGCAAATTAACCTCGAGGATACAATGAAGCCAATGACTATTTGTGTTTTGCACTGACGAGAATAGTCAACTATGCACTGAGCAATGTATAACAAAAACTCAATTTCTACAAAGGATTTCTGCAGTAATACTTTATAGAATAATCTAATAATATTAGAAAATGAAGGAAGGAAAGAAAGAAATAATATTAGAATTTAGAATTTGTTGATATGATTTCCAAATGAAATCCCATTCCTATTTATAGGAATTTTCATGTCTCTTCATATAGACATTTTTCAATAGGTGTCTTTATGAATAAATAAATAATAATTATTCATTTAATCTTGTAACTATTCAAATAATATTTTTGAATAGTTATAATTCTTTTAAAAATCAAATGATATAACCTTTGACCAATGACCAAAAGTTGTATCTTTTAATTAATTACACCTATTCATTTATAGTTATTGAGATACTATAAATATTTGAAAATGTTCCAACAATCTCCCCCCATTTTCAAAATATTTAGATTTTGATATTCTTGGAAAGCAATTTGCATAAATAAAAGTGTCTTACGATTGAACATTCACTTAGTGAAAACATGTTAAAGTTAATGGAAATTGCATGGTAAACTAAGCTTTGAACCAACTATTCCATTTGATTAACTGAACACATCTCACACAATGATTTCAACATCGGTCAATGCATAGTATCTAGGGACACTATTCTGGCCATGTGTCTATGTTCTCTTTTCATGAGTGCTGTCAGAGCCAAGCCCTTGAGCTCCTAGAAGCGGCCACACTTCCACTCACATAGGTGGATCCCATCAAAAGTGTTCCCGTAATTATAACACTCTAACATATTTATGTTATGGGTCCATTAAGAATACATTACTCATCCTTCCCTTATCATTACGGGTACCTAGCACTTTAAGCTTAGGATGAATTTATTTATAGTGCTAACAGTCACATACTAATGATGTACTTTGTCTCAATGAACTCAAGACTTGACGTTATACCAAGCGTTGAGTCGAGTTTCCATCATGGGTGACTCTAATTAATAGGCTTGAGTCCCATCCCTTTTGAGGTCCTTTTTACTGCATCTCTAGCAAGACTTTTTGTCAAAGGATCTGCCAAATTTTCACTTGACCTCACGTAATTAATAGTGATCACTCCATCAGAGATTAATTGTCGGACATAACTATGTTTTAATCCAATGTGTCTAGACTTTCCATTATATACTTGGCTATATGCCTTTGCTAAAGTAGCCTCACTATCACAATAGATAGAAATAGGTGAAATTGGCTTAGGCCATAAAGGTACATCATAAAGCAAATTTCTTAACCATTTTGCTTCTTTAGATGTAGCGGCTAATGCAATCAATTCTGCTGCCATGGTGGAATCAGTAATACATGCTTGTTTCTTGGAACCCCAAGAAATGACTCCTCCACCAAGAATGAAGATCCATCCACTAGTAGATGCATGATCTTTCAAACTTGTAATCCAACTAGCATCCGAATACCCTTCTAAAACTGGAGGATATCTATTATAACACAATCCATAGTTAATAGTTTTCTTTAAGTACCTAAGTACTCTATTCAAAGCTTGCCAATGCAAACTACTTGGATTACTTATGTACCTACTCAATTTTCCAACAGCATATGCAATATCTGGTCTTGTACAAGTCATTATATACATAAGACAACCAATTAGACTTACATATTTCATTTGATCAATTTTCCTACCAGTATTAGATACTAATTTTAATTGAGGATCCATGGGTGTAGATGCTGGTATACAGTTGAAAAGATCAAACTTTTTAAACACATTTTCAATGTAATGTGATTGTGATAAAGCTATAGTACTTTCATCTCGGGTTATTTTAATCCCAAGAATAACATCTGCTACACCCATATCCTTCATAGCAAAGTTGTTTGACAAGAATTTCTTTGTGTTTTCTATTTGTTCTAAATCCGTGCCAAAAATGAGCATGTCATCTACATATAAGCAAATTATGACACCTTTTCCATTTTCAAATTTGCTATATATGCACTTATCAGATTCATTTATTTTATAGCCATTAGCTAAAAAAACATTTTCAAACTTTTGGTACCATTGCTTTGGTGCTTGTTTAAGCCCATATAAAGATTTAACAAGCTTACATACCTTATGCTCTTGTCCTGGAACAACAAATCCTTCCGGTTGCTCCATGTACACTTCCTCTTCCAATTCACCATTTAAAAATACAGTTTTAACATCCATTTGGTGAACAACCATATTATATATAGAGGTAAGTGATATTAAGAGTCTAATTGTAGCAATTCTTGCTACTGGAGCATAGGTATCAAAGTAATCAATACCTTGTCTTTGTGTAAAACCTTTTGCTACCAACCTTGCTTTAAATTTATCAATGGTTCCATCGACTTCATTTTCTTTTTGAAGATCCATTTACAACCTATTGGTTTTGAACCTGGTGGAAGATCAACTAAGATCCAAGTTTGATTTCCCATTATTGAATCCATCTCATCATTTATTGCTTATTTCCAAAAAGCAGAGTCTTGAGATTTCACTGCCTCTTCAAATGTAATAAGATCAGATTCAGTATTATAACAATAAGGTACCTTATTGCATATACTTTCACCTTTTCCTTTTACAAGAAACATAATGAAATCTGGTCCAAAATCTTTAACCTTTTTAATCCCCTTACTTCTTCTTAATTCTTGACAAGATTCATCATTATTATCAATTTGTTTCAATGGAATCTCATTCTTATTTGAAGAATGAATCAATTGTTGTGGTTGTAATTGTCTTGATATAGAATTAAATCTATTTTCATCAAAATACCATCTCTTGATTCAATAACATTATTAATTGAAATTGAATCATTTGGTTCAATTACCATAAACCTATATGCCTTGCTATTATATGCATAACCTATAAATATGCATTCAATTCCTCTTTCACCTAACTTTTTACGTTTAGGTGTTGGAACTTTTACAATAGCTCTACAACCCCAAACCTTCAAATAATTAAGGTTTGGTTTCCTTTTCTTCCATTGTTCATAGGGAGTTATTTTAGTTTCCTTATTAGGAACTCTATTCAATATATGACAAGCTGTTAGAACAGCTTCTCCCCAAAAACCTTGTCCAAGACCTGAATATGATAACATTGAATTTACCATTTCAGTCAAGACTCTATTTTTTCTTTCAGCTACACCATTTTGTTGTGGTGTGTAAGGGACTGAAACTTGATGGACAATTCCAGTGAGTTCAAAATAAATTGGATTATAGTATTCTCCACCTCTATCCGATTTTAAGCACTTGATAAATGATTCACACTGAAGTTCAACTTCAAATTTATAAACTTTAAATTTATCAAGCGCTTCATCTTTTGAATGCAATAAATATACATAACAAAATCTAGAACAATCATCAATAAAAGTAACAAAATATTTGTTTCCACCTAATGTAGGAGTATTATGCAAGTCACATAAATCACTATATATCAAATCAAGCAATTTTGTTTTCCTTTTAACCTTAGGGAAAGAGTTTCTTGTAATTTTAGTCAACATACATGTATTGCATTTTTCAATATTATTATTAAAAACAGGAATTAAATCTAATTTATACATGTCATTCAATTTTCTATAATTCAAATGACCTAATCTATAATACCACAAACAAAAAGATTCAACCATATAAGCGAAAACAATATTTTTATTCTTATTAATAATATTGAGTTTGAAAATGCTCTCATACATATACCCTTCCCCACAAAAATTCCTCCCTTAGACAAAATAAACTTATCTGCCTCAAAAACAAGTTTGAAACCAAACTTATTCAACAGACTTCCAGACACTAAATTCTTCCTAACTTCTGGTACATAATATACATCATTTAAGGTTAAAACCTTTCCAGAAGTGAATTGTAGTTCAATAGACCCTTTGCCTTTAATTGCTGCGGTGGAAGAATTTCCCATGTACAAGACATTGTCATTTTCACATTGTGTGAACTTTGTGAACATGATTTTGTCTTTGCACACATGTTTGGTTGCTCCGGTATCAATCCACCATGTATTATCATCTTGTGCCATATTAATTTCAGATATCATTGCAACGAACTTTTCGTTATTATCGATATAGAAGATGATTTCTTCTTTAAAATCGACATTCATTCTTGAAATGTCCTGGCTTTCCACAATGATAACATGAGCCCTTTTGTTTCTTTTTGAACTTAGGTGCTCTATCACCGATTGAACTTTCTCTTGAATGGTTTAGTAGTCTCATACTTCCTCCGTAACATGTACTTTGGCATTTTCGA
Source organism: Gossypium raimondii (assembly GCF_025698545.1). Taxonomy (NCBI): domain Eukaryota; kingdom Viridiplantae; phylum Streptophyta; class Magnoliopsida; order Malvales; family Malvaceae; genus Gossypium; species Gossypium raimondii. Next base: position 37,406,800 of record NC_068568.1, on the reverse strand, counting down.
ATTTAGGTTCTGATCTTGTTTTCGATACTCTTCTTCAATACGAAGATGATTTGCCAAAGCCTCAAGAGATAATTCCTCTTTTTTATGTTTTAGACTTCTTTTAAAGTCTTTCCAAGATGGAGGAAGTTTGTCTATTATGGAGGATACCACAATCATTTCATCCATTTTCATATCATATTGCTTGAATTGATTCAACATCTTTTGAATATCACGAAATTGTTCCATAACAGAACGACCATCAACCATTTGATAATTATTGAAACTACTGACAAGAAATTTCTTACTTGTAACATCTTCAATCATGTATCTTGCCTCCAATTTGTCCCATAATTCTTTAGCGGTGACCTCATTTTGGTAGGTGTCGAACAAACCATCAGATAAACCATTCAATATGTGGCCCATGCACATGTAGTCAGCATTGTCCCATTTTTGTCTTTCTCGGGTTGCAACAATGATTCGTTTTCATTCTCTTGTGTCTTGGAGTATCCAAAACATAAGCAATCTTCAAAGTTGATAATAAGAAGTGCATCTTTTTCTGCCATCGTCGAAAATTGCCACCATCAAATCGATCAAGTTTAACAAAGTTGGAAGCCAACTCCCTTAGTGTTCCACTTTCATGTGTTGTGGTAGTCATAATGAATTATAACCTTAAAATTGTTAGTTCAAAACTCCGGTAAGAAAAATCTCGAACACACGATCGAAACTCGAACAGAAAAACAAGAAATAGGATAGGCTCCAAGGCGTGTATCAAGCCACTATCTTTAAGGTTATATTTGCCCCCACCTACCTTCGGTGTGCAAATGAGTTCCAAGCAAATTAACCTCGAGGATACAATGAAGCCAATGACTATTTACGTTTTGCACTGACGAGAATAGTCACTATGCACCGAGCAATGTATAACAAAAACTCAATTTCTACAAAGGATTTCTGTAGTAATACTTTATAGAATAATATAATAATATTAGAAAATAAAGGAAGGAAAGAAAGAATATTAGAATTTGTTGATATGATTTCCAAATGAAATCCCATTCCTATTTATAGGAATTTTCATGTCTCTTCATAGAGACATCTTTCAATAGTTGTCTTTATGAATAAATAAATAATAATAATTATTCATTTAATTTTGTAACTATTCAAATAATATTTTTTGAATAGTTATAATTCTTTTTTAAAAAATCAAATGGTATAACTTTTGACCAATGACCAAAATTTTTATCTTTTGATTAATTACGCCCATTCATTTATAGTTATTGGGATAGTATAAATATTTGAAAATGTTCCAACACAGACAAGCATGTAAGCAATGGGCATGACTTAATGGTTAACTCCTTAAGAAGACCTGTGTTTCTGATATTATCATTAACATTTTCTTCCTCATCCAGAGCACACTGTAACTCAAAACAGTCTTTGATTTCTAGTATTTTAAGACTTGAAGGCAAGTTGGACTCTCTAATTAAAACACATGGTAATGTATAGCTCTCTAAGATTGGACAGGCTGGGGAAGGCTTTTTGAAACTTCTATAATGAAAGATGAAAAGTCAAACATTCGACAGTGAAGGGGTTATCAAGTTGTGTCGTCTCCTTTGCTTCCTCCTCTTCCCCCAAGGAAATGAGTGGCAAACCATTTGTAATTTCTAAATAACGAACAAAATTGAGGCTCCCTAATGACAGCAGATCCTTACAAACATGGATCTCCAAATTTCTTACCTCTGTCAACCCTTGCATGAAGCCCTCCGTTAGACATGTCAACTTAGAAATGTTTGAAAGTTCCATCCGGTCTAGTTTGCTGAAGCCAATTGTACTGGTTTGCACCAATTCTTTGTAGCCACAGATCATTAAACCATTAAGCATTGGCAGGCTAGGTATTAATACTACTAACTGTTGACAGCGATAAAGTACCAGTTTTTCTAAAGATGGTAGGTGGCTAGGTAATTTTCCAGCTAACTTGGGGCAGGATGTTATAGTAAGCTTGCATAGGCGATGAAAGATTGCATTAGCAACATCCAAAGGAAACTTCCAATCCTTCCACTCTCGCAAATCTTCAAATTCTAGAGTCTCAAGTGCTGGAAAAGGTTCTGAGACAGCATCCCTGAAAAACTCGAGGCCGAGACTCTTGACAGCATACAAGCTTCTGATACACAAGTCTTTGAGAGATGGAAATTGCCCAAGTGGAGGCAGAGTTATGCACCTCTGACAATTGTCTAAATCCAGGTGCACCATGTGAGAGAATGAAGACTCTCTATGCCATGTTGGAAATTTTGTGCCGCCATAATATGCAATTGTCAGTTTTGTCAACTTGGTACAAGGTTGTAGCTTTTCTAGTACAATATATTCAAAGCTTTCAAATCATGACTCATCGAATTTTGAGCTGTAGTTCAGTGCCAAGTTCTGACATTCTTTCTTGTCTAAGACCTGTGACTAGATCCTACGCCAAGGTTCGTAACAACTTGTTATCAGAGTCAACTGTCATGCGTTATGAAAAGACTTTGATAGCCAAGCTAGAAGCTTTCATGGAACAAATGGCTACAAGGTAACAAGCATTAGAAGAGCAGGTGGTGATGTTACCTCTTTCAGTCTAAAAGACAACGAAATGGGATTTAGAGAAAAATAGTGTGGAATAGGGCATCAGCGAAGGCAGAAAAAGAAATTTAGACTCGCAATAAGGTGGGTGCATGGTGTCACGATACTTTAAGATGGAATTTCCCACTTATGATGGTGTTGGGGATCCTTTAGGGTGGCTAAAAAGATGCGGAAGTTTTTTTTTTTGGCAATTAACGGACTAACAAAGAAGACAAAGTAGGCTTAGCTTCATTCCATCTCTTAGGAGTGGCACAATTATGGTTTGATTAAATGGAAGAAGAGGAAAAAAATCTTGATTGTGGGTGCTTCAAAGAGTGTTGTCATGTAAGGTTTGGGCCACCTATGAGTAATAACCTATTGGGGGAACTTACCAACTTGAGACAAAATGGGACTGTAGAGGAATATCAACGCCAATTTTAATCACTATTTGCTAGAATTACTGATCTTAAACCTCTAGAACAAGTATACCTCTTTACTATCAGGTTGATAGAGGAACTTAGAATTGATATTGAGATGCAACAACTGGAAAAACCTTAGAGTTGCAATGAATATGGTTTGAACATTGAAACGTAAACAAAATGTCTCTTCCAAACTGTCATCTCGAGCCATCCTGAACTGGCCAACTTTCCAAAACATTGGTAACAATTCAATCATTCCAACAACTAAGAGCATTTCAAAGGGAGGGGGGACAAACAACAGAACCAATAGAGAACAATGATAAAATAGGTTCTTCTGCACCATTTATTAATAGATTGACTTAGACAGAAATGGCGGAAAGAAGGGCTAAGGGGCTGTGTTATAATTATGACGAATCCTATTCCATGGGACACAAATGTAAAATGTTATTTTGGATAGAAGTATCAGATGTTGAAGGCAAGCAAGATGAAGATAAGGTAGATGATTTTGGATAAGTTCTGAAGTTTATTCTAAATTTAAGCTTGAAGATAAGCTCAACTCCGAGAAGGGGAGTAATGATATGGACGCTTTATTGCAATTAGAGTTTTAGTTTTATTTATTTATTATATAAGGTTTTATTAAGAGTTTTAGTTTTACTTATTTTCTCTACTATATTAGATTTTTATTTCCTTCATAAACTCTAAGTTAAAAATTTTATTAAGACTCTTTACTTTGTTATTAACAGTCTATAAAAAGCTGCCAATATAAAATAAAGAGATAATCAATTATTCTATGAAAAAGAAACGTTATTTTGGAGGGGGTTTAGTCAAGGAAAAATTTGCCTCTTTAAGTAACCATAGGTCGAAGCAAGAATTCTTACTCGTCTAAACCTGTGACTAGATCCTACACCAAGGCGCATAACACATTCATATCTTTTAGCTCAACGTTTGATGCTTCCTGAGAATCAACCACCCTTTCCAACCTATTAATGCTGAAAGACTGTTGGAACAACTTTAATTCTTTTAAATATCCTATCCCTGACCCAACATTGTTTCCTACTACAAACTGAGGTAATGTATGAAGAGTTTTTAGTTCCTTCATTCCCACTGGCATCTCTTCTAATGATGTCACATTAAAGATATCCAGATATTAAAGGGTTAGATTGTACATATTTGTAGGCCACTTCTCAAGATAGAAGCAACTTTTCAGAATTAATGCCTGTAAATTGCACATATTGGTTGTGGATTCAGGTAAATTTCTAATTTTAGTAAATGAAAGGTTAAAATACCTTAAAAGTTTCAGATATCTAATTGATTCAGGAAGAAATCTAATGTAGTATCCACTGAGACATAACACCCTTAGGCATCTTAACTTAGAAAACAGATCAAGAGCTTTAGTAGTTAGGTAGCATTCACCAAGACATGGATGCCTCTGTAGTGGAAGATAAGTCATTAAATTTCCAACATTGTATAATTATTCAATTCTTTCTTGATTGTCATACTTGCCACAAAAATAAGACTAGTGGCTAGCATTACTGGATTCTTTAGAATGTTTGTCATTGCATTGCAATGTAAAACATAAATCTTCTGCAGCCCATTACGCTAAATCACTGATTAGATCATGCATAAAAAATCTTAATTTATCCTCAGTTGATTGTTGAAACAGTGACTTGCAACATAGCTCTCGAAAGTACTCATGACCGAGATCTTTGCTTTGTTAGTTCTCTTCTCCTTGCTCAATCAAACCTTCGACCATCCATAACAAGATTAGCTCTATATTTTCAAATTCATACTTCTTCAATATAGAATAGTAGGCAAAGCACCATTTTAGATGTGAAGGCAAATAATGGTAGCTCAATCTCAACACCGGGACGATATCAACATCTTCCTCACCATGTAGACTCTATAGGTTTCCATTTAGTATAATCTCCCATTCATCTCTTTCTTCAAAATTCAGAAGGCCACCAAGAACCATAGTTTCCAATGGGGAGCCTCTACATTTCTTAATAACGTTTTGGTGAACCCGTCCAAATTTTGACTAGTGTCAAAATCTGTGTTTGGAACTGCATGATCTACAAAAAAAGACCAAAAATCATCATCTATTAAAGGATTCAGCTTAAAATATTCAGGAGCTCCCATTATCACACCAATATTTCAGTCTCTTGTAATCACAATAACCTTACTTCCTGGTGCTCCAGCCATAAATACAAACTTTAGGCCTTCCCAATGATTAACAATATTATTGCTTTGGGCATTGTCAAGAACAAGAAAAAAATCTTTTTTGAGAGAACTCTCTTCTTAAAGTAAGTTAAGCATTGAGCTGATATTCCTTGCAATACCACTTTCGCATGTTCAATAAAGTTTCATTAGCTATATCAAGGTCATCATATGATTGATCAACCCAAAATTTTGGATCAAAACCTTTGCATGCCTTATCATTGTAAATAAGGTGAGCAAGTGTTGTATTACCAACCCCATCCATCCCTACAATGGGTATTATAGAAAAATTGTCATCACTTGATCCGTCCCTTGTCATCAATTCAAAGTATCTTTTTTTATTTGTATATTTACCATAAACACTAAGCTCTGTTGGGAAATATGAGTTTAATGGCTTTTTTTTTGTGCCTAAGAAGACATTCTTCTAAAAAGCTACTTTTCTAATCTGAGTTTAATACTGCGGTTTGAGATGTATTGTAATTGGGTAGTGATGGAATCTGTCCTGGACCCAGTACTAACATCAAGATGAACAACTATTGCATTCAAACAAGTGAAATGACTAGGGACTTGATCATGTTCCACATTAGAGATAGCTTGACTTTATGCCATCAGCTTGCACCTTAGAGATTTAGTGGAAACTTCATCCACTGTATCTTGCATATCATAATGCAAATCTTTGAGATCAGACACCCAAATTTTGACGGTCACATCAGTTAGCTGCTTTTGCTTTGCATCTTTTAGCACATCCTGGATGGTTAACAAAATTTGTTGGGGTTTTGACAGCAGCAAAAGAAGAGAACAAGACATTGAGCAAAGTAGGAAGAAACAAAGAATAATTTACTTACTTACAAACATGTAACAAGGAGGCATCCAGTAATTTACTTGCTCACAAATATGCAGCAAGAATGCAATCTGCTTACTCAAAACTGATCTGCTTACTCATTCAATATGATAACAATACATTTATAGTCAAAATACATCACCAAATATTCAACTAACCCCATTAATCAGTATTGGGACTATTAAAACATTGCTTGTACACATGGGATAAACTAACTTATCAACTCAATCATCACCTAAACCCATTAAAACATCAACAACTAAGTTCATTTTCAACCAAACTAAATTGCATTACAACTAAAACAAAAAATATATTATTGTAACATTCAAAATTGCTACAGCATGCATACAAACTGTATGCACTCAACAAAATCATCATAGCAACATGCATTTTAACAAAAGCATAACAGCAGCATGGTTGGCCATTTTTGAACAACATTTTCCTCCACTTGTTTAGCTTTTCTTGGATGCCTCCATGGAATCTAAAGTCCATCAACTCACCAGATGCCAAACTGTTAAGCAGAAACTGAAGCAACCCTACGAGAAAGGGTTCTCTTGCAGCCATGTTTTCCTTGGATTAAATGAGATGAAAATGAAACTGCCATGCTATGATGCCTCTTTGAAAAGAAATGAGCTGGGGAGGTATAATAAAATAAGAAGATTTAGTTTTTTCTTCTTCTTGTTATTAGCTGGCTGAAGCTGGCAAAAGTCAAATTAATATATTGTAATTACAAGGTGCATTAAACAAAAGGAAAATGGCATCATCATCAACATATTAAACTCAACAAGTATAACACAGTTTTGGACGATCGAGACATCATCAATTTTTTTTGAAGTCAACATAAACATGGGTTTGAGGTGAATCAACTAAAATAACAAGGATGCAAGAGGCAGTTGGTTTACGGGCTTTGCAAGAAATGTTAGTAGCAACTCAGTCTTCGACGCTGAGTTATGAGGAATTGTAGATAGCCTGTCGGTAGCTCGGTCTCTGGGTGTATGACGCATTTTGAGATTGGCAACTTAGCTGCTATTAATTTGATCAGAAAAGGCCAGGACGTGGTATCCTTGAATGCTTTAGTTCATCTAATTAGGACTTGGTTTTCCAAAGTTTGGGAAATGCAACTAAAACACATTCTACTTCAAAAGAGGGTAATAGAGCTGCTGATGCCATGGAAAATTTAGCAATGGATATGAGCTTTGGATTACACATTTTTGACTCACCACCAAGAGAGTTGCTTCAAGTGTTGGCTGACGATGCGAATGGAATGGCCGTCCCCAGGGCAATTACTATAATACACCAAACAAGAAACAATGGGTATCAAATAGGGGATTACTCAAGAACCTATCTGTCTACAGTAATAGATATTAACAAGAGGCAATGGCCATACAATGAATGTTTATAATGCTCACCACCAAGCTGGTGTTTATAATCTGGTGCCATAGAGATATTATAATGGGCCAACATACAGTTTACTAACTTAATGAGCATTAACATAATTTCATTAAATAGCACAAGCATCCTTTCATGGATTTAGATTATATCAATACCTATATAAATCAATTGTAGTCCATTTAAAGGTTTCAAAGAAAAATTAGAGCCAATTCAGTAATAATGTCCTACCACACTCGCCACATTTTGAGGTCCAAGTATCATCCAACAACGTATAAGTGAAACACTCTATATTTGTTCGTAGAAGAGAACATATGCTTGGTCATGCAACACACTGCTTGTTTAAATGGCCGTGATAGAGGCATCATCAAATCACAACCATTAGCTATTCAGATATTGAGCATCAGCTGTGTAATGGACCTTAGAAGTATATATTCCATGATGGGTTATTGTAGCGACAAGTTCGTATTTTTGACTTAACAATAAACATTGAATATAACACTTATTAGCTAGGGGAAACAATAAACAATGTACCAGATAGATACTACTGTAAAAGGTTTGAAGCTAGTTAGATACTCAACTTCGACCAGTAGCTAATTCAGGTTTTTCAAAATGAAAATTTTGCGCTTCGCAGAGTAACAAGATTAAAAAGTTAATAAATAGTAGCAGAACTGGATAACAAAGTTCGAAACTGTTGAGGTTTTCTAGCAACAAAGAACAAACACTAGAGAAAAACAAAAGCATTAACCAAAAAAAAAATGAAGTGAATTCAGCACACCATTTCATTAAGAAATAAAAGATTACTTAAGTTACAAATAAAAAATACCAAACTTGCAACTACTCCCACTAACATTGGGAATTGCATTACATTACTTGTACACTTGAGTAAGCTGAGTTACCAGTCAAGTCATCACCTAAACACTTAACAAATTAACTAACTAGCTTTCTTACATCAACAAAACAAATTACAAAGAAACTAGATTAGTTTTCTTGTTACAAAAGCTTCATCAATAAAGTTGAGCACCAAAAAATACTTCTTACTACTGTATTGTTGGCCAACATTCAACACTTATCCTTAGCCTCTATGCATTAGAAAAAATGCTTTTTCTCAACTCTCGAACCTTGTAATACTAAGGGACTTAGTTAAAATGTTAGCAAACAGGTCTTTTGAACTACAATGGATCAAGTTGACTTCCTTTGATTGTTCAGCTTCTTTTATCTACCTTGATTTTAGTTGCTTCCCCTTGACTTGAATTCAAATCACTTAAAAGCTTTCTTAGCCAAATGGCTTGATTAACAGCTACAACAGCTGTAATATACTCTGCTTCTGCTGTTGATTGTGCCACTGTTTGTTGTTTCTTCGAGCTCCAACAAAAAACTTCTAAGCCTAGAGTAAAAAAAATACCCTGAGGTGCTTTTCATATCATCAACTGAGCCAACCCAGTCACTATCTGAATATCCAGGCAACTTGAGCTCTTCATTCTTCACAATTTTTAGCCCTTAATTGACAGTTCCTTTGACATATCTCAGGAACCTCTTAGCTACTTTGAAATGAGAAACATTACATTGCACAAATCTTGATAGAAGACTGACTGCAAACATAATGTCAAGCCTTGATGATGTCAAATAAAGTAGACAACCTACAAGGCTTCTATACCCTTTCTCACCCACCTTTTCATAGTTGCCTTTGCTAGAGAACTTCTCACTTGTGCCATTGAAATGCTTGCTAGTTTGCAATTTTCCATACAGAACTTGGTCAAAATATTCAAGGCAAATGTTTGCTATCTTATGAAAATGGCATGTTGAGTTTGAGTAACTTACATACCAAGAAAGTAGGTCATTTCACTTAAATCAGACATCTTAAACACATCTTGCTTCTGCTTCTTAAACTTAGCAATCAGTTTCTTTTTGCTACTAGTCACAAGAAAATCATCCACATAGAGTGACAATTAGAAAAGTTTTATTTTTTGACTTCTTGACATAAAGAGTAGGTTCACTAATGCTCTTCTCAAACTCGAGCTTTGACAGATAAGCATCAATTCTTTCATACCAGGCCATTGAAGCTTGTTTTAGGCTATACAAAGCCTTCTTAAGCATGTAGTCTTTGAGTTCTTCACCAATAACTTTGAACCCTTTTGGCTATTCAACAAAGATTTCCTCCTAGAGAAAACCATTCAAAAAAAAATATTTTACATTAAGTTGGTGCACTTTCCATTGCTTTTGAGTTGCTAAGGAAAATAAGAGCCTTATAGTGTCTAACCTTGCAACTGGTGTAAAGTTTTTGAAAAATCAACACTATGTTGTTGGCTGTATCCCTTTACAACCAGTCTTTCTTTATGCTTATTCAATGACCCATTTTCATTGTACTTGGTCTTGAATACCCATTTACACTAATGATTCTTTTCTGGACTGGCCTATCAACCAGTTCCAATGTATCATTCTTATGTATCATGTCCATTTATGCTTGCATTGCTTCTTTCCAACAATCTTCTTTAACAGCTTCATCAAAGCTTGAAGGCTCCAAAATGGCTAAATTACACCTTTGATAAATGTCAATGATAGACCTTGTACCCTCGACAGGCATATCATCAAACCCTTCATCAATTTGAGCTTTATTTTCAACTGACTATAGATCACTTTCATGTTGATCTTGTTCAACATTGTTTTCATTAAACTTCACATCCCTGCTCACAACAATCTTCTTGGTAGTTGACTATAAATCAGAGGTAGTTGACTTCTTTTACAAGTTTAAAGCCTTAGTTGAAAATCAGGAAAACAGTAAGCTTAAGGTCTTCGGATCAGACAATGGCACTGAGTACTTGTTAAAAAAGTTTTAGAAGCCTTGTGAAGAAGCAGGAATTCAACATCAATTGACAACAATTTATACACCTCAGCAAAATGGTGCTTGTGAAAGGAAAAATCGAATAGTGTTGGATATGTCTAGATGCTTATTATTTGAAAGCAAATTGCCAATCAATTTTTGGGTTGAGCCAGTGAATACCTCAGTATATCTGTTCAATAGACTGCCAACTAAAGCAGTGATCTATAATTAACATGCCTTAGTCTTTTGTGCCATGAGCATGATTCATCAGCTAAACTAACATAAGCTTTCACATCTAACTGATTTACATCTAGAATGAAATATTTATCAGTCATAGATAGCTACTATTACTAGCTCTTGACCAAATGAGTCCTCAATCACACAAGCTTTGTTTTTAAAACTAAGAGAATAACCTTTTTCTATCATCTGGTCAACACTAAGAAAATTTTGGTCAATTTTAGGTACAAAGATGACATCTGAGATTGTTTTAATACCTAAGTGAGTACTGATCACAACCTTTCTTCTTCCTTTGGCCTCAATGAAATTTTCATTCCCAATTTTAAATTTTGAAAAAAAATTGGTGTCTAGCTCTCTGAACATTCTTTCATCATATGCCATATGATGAGTGCAACCACTATCAATTAACCAATTCTTTTTAACCCTGCTTGAGGTTGCAAAATAGGATGCAGTGAAAACATTCCCCTCTTGAGCTTGAATGTCATTATCAGCTTGAGCTTGAGCTTGGTTCTGCTGTTGTTCTTCTGGCTTTCCCTTGTTTTTACAGACTTTTTCTATGTGGCCAAGTTGCTTAGAACTTCTACATTGGATGTCAGCCTCCTTATTTGGTTTCTTTTTTTTTTTCTTCTGACCAGGGTTTCTTTCCCTTGTAACTTGAGCTCGAGCATTCCTTGCTTTTGACCTAAAAAGCTCCTTTAGGATACTCCCCCAATCTGTTGGCCCTTCTCTGATTATGTCCATAAAAAGCATTTATCAACTCTGATAATGAGATGGTTGATAAATCCTTCGAGTCCTCTAATAAAGATATTTTTTACTCATATTTTTCAGAAAGAGTTGTAATAACTTGCTCAATAATTCTTCTATCATTGAATTCATCTCCAAGCAATCTGATGTTGTTGACTGTGGCCATTATCCTATCAAAGTACAGCTTGATCGATTCAGACTCTTTTATCTTCAAATTTTCAAAGTCTATCCACAAATTATCAACTGTTGCTGCCTTGTTTGATCAAACTTCTTAAACTCCTCTTTTAGCCTCTCCCAAGCCTATTTAGGAGTGTCACAAGCCATTATCCTAGTGAAGATTACATCAGAGACTATTTTGTAAACAAGACATTGTTTTGTATTTTTTAGCACAATCATCACTGTGTTATCTGATTTGAGCTATGGTGGGGTTAGCTCTCAATGGAGGTGGCTCTGTATCAGCTTCAACCAGATTCCACAAATCATGAGCTTGCTAGTTTTCATTTTAACTAGCATATGTGGTAGTTTTCACTAGCAAAAACAGGTGGTGGTGAAAAACTCATGTTTTGCAGTAACAGAAAAAAGGATTCTGTTTTTTTCTTCTTAACAAATAAAACAAAAGGCCCTCAAAGATGACGAACTCTCGATACCATTTGTTGAGGTTTTTTAGTAGCAAAGAACAAACACTAGAGAGAAACAAAAGCATTAACCAAAAAATAAAGTGAATTCAGCACACCATTTCATTAAGAAAAAAAGATTACTTAAGTTATAAATAAAAAATACCAAACGTGCAACTACTCCAACTAACATTGGGAATTACATTACATTACTTGTACACTTGAGTAAGCTGAGTTATCAGCCAAATCATCACTTAAAAACTTAACAAAAAACTAACTAGCTTTCTTACATCAACAAAACAAATTACAAAGAAACTAGATTAGTTTTCTTGTTACAAATGCTTCAATAGTAAAGTTTAGCACCAAAATAAACTTCTTGTTGCTGCATTGTTGGCCAAAATTCAACAAAAACCCACCAAAGAAACACAAACACTTTGATATCAGAGATGAACAAAATAGAGTTCTAATAAATATATATTTCCATTTTGTTTAAAGAAATTTTACAAGTATAAATTGTTGGAATTATCATGTAATCTCTAAGTTCTTGTGACAGTTGATTTGTTTTTTGGCCTAACTGTTTCCCATTCATCTTCTCTAACAGAAGACACTAGAGATGACCTGAACCCCTTTAAATGACTTGAAATTCCTTGAAGCTTAATCAACTCATCATGCATTTGATCCATGATAAAACTTAAAAACTCTTGAGCAGCTTCTTGCCTGAAAAAATATTATAAATAAAATTATTCACAATGTTGTTATTGAAAACAAAACAATTCTCTAGATTGTAAGACATTGAACAAGGTAGATCATTTAAACCTATTGGTCATTCGGTTTTCATGAAACATTTCAACCAAAAATAGTATCTCTTCTAATATAATGCTGAATTGCTAATGAGAAATATAAAACCCCTAACCACTCTCTATCACGGATTAGGGTTACAAGCATTACCGTACAATTGAAACATTTATATTTAATTTCATTCAATAACATAAACATAACTTAACCCATTCATGCATACACATATTGTCCCTATATTGAGCCCTCGGGGCTCAAGAAACACCTAAGAAACAATTTGAGACTAAATTGAAATCATTTGAAAAGTCTAGGAAAAATGTATAAAAATTTGGGTACAGGGGTCACACGGCTATGTGGCCAAGTAGTGTGCCTCACAGGGTTGAGACACACGCCCGTGTCTCAGGCCGTCTAACATTCAAAATAAGGACACACGACAGTGTCCCAGCCCATGTCCTCACCCGTGTAACTCACTGAGTAGGGTCACACGGCCGTGTCACACACCCGTGTGCTAAGCCGTGTAACTCTCGAAATAGCCCCACACGTCCGTGTGCCAGGCCGTGTAACTAACTGACTTGCATCCTAAGCACTTAACAGATAACACACGGCCGTGTCGCCAAGCCATGTGTCTCACACGGCCAAGTCACACACACGTGTCTCTGGCCATGTGGACCCAAAATGTACCTTAAATAACAAGTTTACCATTTCAAACCTACTTGGGCTTTAAGCAACTCAAATACCAATCATTTAACCTATTAAAAATACGATTAAACATACTCAAAACATGCAAAACACATTTTATATCATCAAAACACATCAAAAATGCATCATCCAAATCAAAGTTTAAAGCATGCCAAAATCACTCAATTTAGCCTAACATATAGCTACTCAAGACATCAAGCTTTAAGTTGCACATACATATCAAGCTTTGGGTCAAAACAACATACCAACATTTAACTTCAAACACAAACATATACTTGTAAACCATGGCCACCATTATACTTATAACTCAAATTTACATCATATTCATAAAATAAATATCAACCAAATACCTCTTAGGTACGTGCCATTACAAAAATAAACATCACCACACTTGAGCTTGGGATCGTTGTTGGATGCTGAGTTAGCGATCAAAAGAGAAGTACCTAACTTGCATATGGAAAACAAAACCGCATGTTGAGTAAAACTCAGTGATATTTCTATAATCCGAACATTTAAAGACATAATATGATACATGAATGTTCAAATTGACTTATACAATCACACTACTATCTAAGCATGCAATTACAAGATATCACAATTTCAATTTCATGCATATTACCACATTATTTCATGTTATACTCAATTTTCACATGTTTCCATACTTGATTGGTTTTAACAAACATCTCAATTCACATCACTTGCTATATAAATAGCTTGTCATAGATTAATCAAAAATTCACTTAAACAATGGCACAAACCAATAAATGTTCAATTCATTAGTGCATCACTCATATATTTCATTTATGTTCACAACATAATTCACATTTCATGTTTCAATCCACTTTCTCATTTCCAATTCACATACTTTGCCATTTCAATATAAGTTACAAAAATTTATCATTTAATTACTCCTATTAACACAAATCGGACTCGGACGGATACACAGATCCAACCAACACACCAGTTTGGCACCCAATGCCTCATCGGATAAATCCAAAGTAATAATTGCGCCCAACGCTATATAAATTGACACCTACTGTCTCATCGGTTAAACCGAAGCAAATTAGCACCCAGTGCCTCATCGACTCGAAGTCGAAGAAATCCCTAAACTCTTCCTATCCTATGGCATGCCATCTATACCCGACTTAGACCAAAACGGTTAACAGAGTTCCATTTCAATTACAAATACATCCAATATCCAATTATCATATTTTCGCATTATCACATTTAACCATATATTAATTTCAATCAACTATAATTTCAATTCAATCTCAAAGTACTAAAGTACTGACCTCAACTACTTACCATATGAAATAATTCAAAATACAATAACTAACAACTAGGTTCGGATTATAGAAACACAAACCATGGATTCCGAGCTATTCGACGTCGATTTTATCCTTCCCCTTTTTAGTCGAGGATTCTGGTACGACGTTAGCTACAAAATTAAAACAATTAAAAAACATTAATACTACACAATTCAATTGCACATTGAATATTTCAATTTTTACACAATATTTTCTTAAATTTCAATTTAGTCCTTAAATCGAGACTAATTTTTAACTTCCACATTTAATCCTATATTTTTATACCAATTTCATTTTAAGCTAAATTTAAATCCTTAGTTTTAATTATACCCTTAAATTTTGAAAATTTCACACTTTAGTCCCTATTGCTCAAAATTAACAATTAATTCTACAATTTAGTCCTTTTCCATTTCTAACTTAAAAATCTATCAATTTAATCCCTAATACTAAAACTATTCAACAATAACATCTAAAATCTTAAGCAATACTAGAAATTACAATATGGATCAGGTAGCTCTAAGCACCAGGATTCCAAAAATATAAAAAATTACAAGAAAATGACTAAATCGCACTAACCAAATTGAATTTGAACCTTAAAGTCCCTAAGTTTGCCGCAACTTCTCCTTCTTTCTCTCTTTCTTTTCTTTTCTTTCTTTTCTAATTTATTTGCATGTTAATATATTTTCTTTATTTTTTTATTATAATAACTATTATTATTATTTTATCATTATACATAAATTAAATTCATTTAATTATTAATAAAACATAAAACATATATATATAATTTAAACTTCCATTAGTGACCGTCCACTAACCTATAATTATGTATATTTGCTACCTTAGTTCTTTTAGTTTATTTCATTCTATAATTCAACTTTCAACCTTTACGCGATTTAGTCATTGTACTTTAAAAATTCTTAATTTAATAAAATCCACTTAAACAAAATCTAATTCACTACTAAATTAACCTCGTAAAAATTAAATAAAAATATTTACGAATTTTTTTATGGGAATGGGGTCCCAGACTTCATTTTACGACAACCCTAACTATCGGGTCGTTACATCAAAGAGGAAATCGATAAGTAGTATAACTGAACTCTAAAAATTTTAGCACTTAGGAAAGCTTAAATGAAATCCAAAGGGCCAGAACCAACATATATAAATCCATGACTATGGAGGGTGATATTTTAACATTATCATGTTATCAACTGGTCAAGATTTGTTATTGTAAGAGAAATGGACTATGAAAAATGCTAAATAGGATAGGTAAAAACACATACTGAAATATATCAATTGTAAAAGGTATACAAACCTTGGCCTACCAAATATGCCATTTGGCACATCAGGAGTAAAACATTTAAGGATAACTCCGAACATGGTATGTCTCAAAGGCATAATAATCTCAAGAGCTGTTGTATCTTTCTTCTTTACATTAAAATTGCTGGATGGGGCCTCAAAGTCAGATACAAACTTTGCAAAAGTAGCTAATGTTGGTGTTAGAATTAAGTGACCCAAATCCTTATTTAAATAAAATACTGTGGTAAAATAAAATAAAAGTAAATCCCTATAGAATTATACTTCTTTTATTTTATTTTAGAATAAGGTTTTTTAAACCTTATTAAACTCCATCTATTTGATATTATTTGAATAAGGAGTTTCACTCCTATTAGAATAAGGTTTACAACCTATAAATAGGCATAGTCTACTCCTCTTGTAATTAATTTTTTCAACATAGTGAATTTTCTTCTCCTCTGCCCGTGATTTTTTTCCCGAAAGGGTTTTCACGTAAAATCTGTGTGTTCTTTATTTTTCTATTTCTATTTTTATTTGCGATATATTGTCATTATCGACATTATATTTTTCACAAATTGGTATCAGAGCTTTCAGGTTGTTCATCTCAATCACGGTAATGACGTATTTGAAGTACGAAATTTCGCTGTTGGATCGCAACACCAGATTTGCATTGTGGAAGATAAAGATGCAAGCAGTTCTTGCACAGATGGACTTAGAGGAAACCCTACTAGGGGTAGATAAGATGCCTTCAACTTTGACGGAAGAAGAGAAGAAGCGCAAGGATCGAAAGGCGTTAACATAGTTACATTTGTATTTTTCTAACGAAATTTTGTAGGATGTGATGAAGGAAAAGACTACCGCTAGATTATGGAAGAGGTTGGAACAGATATGTAAGTCGAAAACTCTAACTAGCAAGCTACATATGAAACATCGTCTTTATGCTCATTGTTTGGAGGAAGGTGCATCTGTACACGAACACTTAATAGTGTTCAAGGAAATTCTCTCAAACTTGGAGGCCATGGAGGTTCAGTATGATAAGGAAGATCTTGGGTTGATTCTAATTTGTTTGTTTCCCCCGTCTTATTCAACCTTTAAAGATACGATTTTATATAGCTGCGAGTCTCTCACAGTTGATGAGGTTTATGATTCTTTAACCTCGTATGATAAGATGAAACATCTTGTGGTTAAAATCAACACTCAGGGAGAGGGTCTTATTGTTCGTGGGAGACAAGATCGAAATGTTGATGATGATCGTGGAAGGGCACAAGAATGGAATCCTCGTAGTAAATCTAAGGGTAGATCGAAGTCTTCAAACAGAGGTAAAACTTGTAACTTTTGCAAGAAGAAAGGGCACATTAAATCTGAGTGCTATAAGTTACAGAACAAGATCAAAAGGGAGACTGCGAATCAAAATGGAAAATAACTAGAAAATTCTGGTAAAGCTGATGTTGTAGAAGATTACAGCGATGGTGAACTTCTAGTCTCTTCTGTCAACAATTCCAAAGTGAGCGAGGAGGATCCTTGATTCGGGTTACACCTTCCACATGAGTCCCAATCGGGATTGGTTTACAACTTACGAAACAGTGTCTGAAGGTATTGTGTTGATGGGAAATAATGCTTCATGTAGAATTGCAGGTGTTGGAACAATTAGAGTTAAAATGTTTGATGGAGTTGTCGAACACTCGGATGACGTTTACATGTTCCAGAATTAAAGAGAAATTTAATTTCATTGAGTACTCTTGATTCAAAAGGGTACAAATACACATCTGAGAGTAGGGTTTTGAAGATTTCCAAAGGTTCCCTCTTTGTGATGAAAGGGCAGAGAAAGACTGCCAAGTTATATGTTTTGTGGTTCTATCATTCTCGGTGATGTAGCTGTGTCATCCTCTTCCTTGTCAGATATTGATATTACTAAACTTTGGCATATGTGCCTAGGGCATATGAGTGAGAATGGCATGGCAGAATTGAGCAAAAGAGGACTTCTTAATGGGCAAGGAATTTACAAACTGAAGTTCTGTGAGCACTGCATTTTTGGAAGTAAAAGAGAGTTCGATTCACTAGAGGAATCCATAACACGAAGGGAACGTTAGAGTATATTCATTCTGATCTATGGGGGCCATCCAGAGTGCCTTCGAGAGGTGGAGCTAATTATATGCTAACTTTTATTGATGATTTTTCCAGAAAAGTGTGAGCGTTCTTCCTGAAGCAGAAAAGCGATGTGTTTTCCGCATTTAAGTCTTGGAAAACCATGATTGAAAAACAGACGGGAAAGCAAATAAAATATCTCCGCACAGACAATGGCTTAGAGTTCTGTTCTGATGAATTTAATAAACTGTGCAAGTTAGAAGGGATCATGAGACACTTGATAGTTCGTCATACTCCACAGCAAAACGGCATTGCAGAACGAATGAACAGAACGATCATGGAGAAGGTTTGATATATGTTGTCAAATGCCAACTTATCAAAGTCATTTTGGGCAGAAGCAACCTCTACTGCATGTTTTTTGATCAACCCGATTTCCATCCATTGCCATTGAGAAAAAAACTCCACAAGAGGTATGGTCTGGTAATCCTGCTAACTATTCAGATTTAAAAATCTTTGGTTGTCCTGCATATGCTCATGTTGATAATGGAAAATTGGAATCGAGATCTATTAAATGTGTTTTTCTTGGTTATAAAGCTGGTGTAAAAGGGTATAAGTTATGGTGTCCTGAAAATAGAAAAGTTGTGATTAGCAGAGATGTTGTTTTTGATGAAACTGCTATACTACCTAACTTATCTCTTAAAGACTCTTCCAATAAAGAAAATCAAAAACAGGTGGAACATCAGGTTGATCTAGAATCTACAACAGAGTCGACCACTAAAGCTAGTACAAAAATTCAAAATAGAGTTGCTTCTTCACCACAATACTCTATCGCCAAAAATAGAACTAGAAGAGAAGTTAAACCTCCAAAGAAGTATGCCGAGGTTGATCTAGTTGCTTATGCTTTAAATGTGGGTGAAGATATAGATGCAAACCGAGAGCCATCTAATTATTCTGAGGCGGTTAGTTGTGAAGACTCAGAAAAGTGGATGTTTGCTATGCAAGAGGAGATGAAATCACTACACAAAAATCAAACATGGGATCTTGTGAAACTTCCTAAAGGTAAAAAGGTTGTTCGTTGTAAATGAGTGTTTAAAAAGAAAGAGGGGATTCCAAGAGTTGAAGAATCCATATATAAAGCAAGGCTTGTTGCAAAGGGTTACAGTCAAATTCCAAGAGTGGACTTCACAGATGTGTTCTCTCCAGTTATAAAGCATAGTTCGATTTGAGCTTTGCTTGGTATTGTGGCCATGCATGATTTGGAGCTTGAGCAGTTAGATGTAAAAACTGCATTTTTCATGGAGAACTTGAGGAGAATATTTACATGCAACAAATAGAGGGTTTTACAGTTTCAGAAAAAGAGGACTATGTTTGCTTGTTGAAAAAGTCCCTTTACGGTTTGAAACAGTTACCAAGACAGTGGTATAAGAGGTTTGATTCCTTTATGACTTCTCATGATTTTAAAAGAAGTAGCTTTGACAGTTGTGTTTACTTTAAGAAAAATAGTGATGGTTCTTTTGTGTATCTACTCCTTTATGTTGATGACATGTTGATAGCAACGAAAGATAAAGGAGAGATAAGAAAGGTCAAAGCCCAGCTAAGTGAAGAATTTGAGATGAAATACTTGGGACCAGCAAAGAAGATACTTGGTATGGAGATTCTCAGGGATAGAAAAGCATGTAAATTGTATCTAAGTTAGAAAGGGTACATTGAGAAAGTTCTTTCCAGATTAAATATGCAGAATGCTAAGCCTGTTAGTACTCCTTTAACAGCCCATTTCAGACTTTCATCGGCTTTGTCTCCACAATCAGATGATGAGATTGAGTACATGTCACATGTTCCATACTCTAGTGCAGTGGGATCTCTCATGTATGCCATGGTTTGTTCACGTCCAGATTTATCATATGCAGTTAGTGCAGTTAGCAGATACATGGCGAATCCTGGTGAAGAACATTGGAAAGCAGTTCAGTGGGTTCTAAGATACATACGAGGTACTACCGATGTTTACTGACAGTTTGGAAGAACTAGAGATGGAGTCATTGGGTATGTTGATGCTGATTTTGCTGGGGACCTCGATAGAAGAAGATCTCTCACCGGTTATGTCTTTACAATCGGAGGTTGTGCAATCAGTTGGGAAGCCACTTTGCAAACTACAGTCGCTTTGTCTACCACTGAAGCTGAGTACATGGCGATTACTGAGGCTTGTAAAGAAGCTATATGGTTGAAGGGACTCTTTAGTGAACTCAATGAAGACCTTCAAATCAACACAGTATTTTGTGACAGTCAGAGTGCTATCTTCCTTACAAAAGATCAAATGTTTCATGAGAGAACAAAACACATTGATGTTCGGTATCATTTTGTTATGATATTATTGCTCGTGGTGATATTGTTGTGAGCAAAATTAGTACTCATGAAAATCCTGCAGATATGATGACTAAGTCACTTCCTATAACCAAGTTTGAGCATTGCTTAGACTTGGTTGGTGTTCATTGTTGAAAATAAACCCTTAAGGGGTTTTATGGAAGAGGTGGAGAAACTTGTTCGTTGAGAGTTCGCGATGAAGAACTTGTTCATTAAGAATTCGTGTCAAGGTGGAGATTTTTAGAATTAAGTGACCCAAATCCTTATTTAAATAAATACTGTGGTAAAATAAAATAAATGTAAAATCCCTAGAGAATTATACTTCTTTTATTTTATTTTAGAATAAGGTTTTTTAAACCTTATTAAACTCCACCTATTTGATATTATTTGAATAAGGAGTTTCACTCCTATTAGAATAAGGTTTACAAGCCTATAAATAGACATAGTCTATTCCTCTTGTAATTAATTTTTTCGACATAGTGAATTTTCTTCTCCTCTGCCCGTGGTTTTTTTCCCGAAAGGGTTTCCACGTAAAATCTGTGTGTTCTTTATTTTTCTATTTCTATTTTTATTTGCGATATATTGTCATTACCGACATTATATTTTTCACAGTTGGAATGCCAACTGATAATTTTTTTCAATTTTTATCTTCACGCACAAGTTTGTAAGACTTTTATATTCACCATACTATACTATCCCCTAGGTTCACTCTTATATTTATTCTATTTAAGAGACTACCGTGATGTATCTACCTAACCGTCAATATCAATGGCTTGACATCTAAATTTGTGCAAGGACCAAGAAAATTGGATCAAGAGATTATGTTTTAAGCTTATGGCTTCCATTGCAGTTTATCAAGAAATAGGGATTTAGACTAAAAAATTAGGGTACTAGGGATTTTAAATTAAAGTCGGACTTTGGCTTGGAGTTGTCTACCAAAGAATGCCTTAGGTCATCTTTGAATGTCTCAATTTATGGATTACATTTAACTAAATATTTATACTCTAACAACTTATTATTGAAAAAAACTTATATGCTTTTTATGTAACTATTTTTCATTTGGTATACTAAACACACTATCACCTATTCACAATGTAACAAAAGGAACTAATTAGTGCAATACTAAACAACCTAAAATCGACTGCTATAAAGTTAAATTTATAATTTAAATACAGAATCATATTTACATGCTCTTAATCAATCACATGCATTACAACAAGCTCACGCACAAACAAACGCACAAAGCAAAAATTAATGAAAACAACTAATAGAAACATAGAAATTTTAAAAATTTTAAAAAATTTCTATGTTACCCCATACTTTATTTGACACATTGTCTCTAATTTGTGCCTAATAGATAAGAGAATAAACTACCCTGTTTGAGCATTGAGGTTCCTCATATGTGGTGGACTGGTCTTATTCGTGCCAATTTAGCTCTGAATTGTAGTGCTTAATATGGTACAAGGTTCCTACAAAGAAATTAACCAACGGAAAAACTAATGCAAAAATAAAGAAAGTTCCAAAACAAATTTAAAACCATCCCAAAATAAAAATACAAGGCCCAAATAAAAATAAACTAAATTAAATAAACAATGCAAAATTTTTTAATAAGAATCAAATTGTGGCCGATTCTCCTAGATCATCAGTTCTTTCCCTCGACTCGTTTCTAGTGTGGCGACCCTCGCACCTGCAGAATTGGTTGGGTTGGTACGACTTGGAGTGTGAGTCTTGACTCCTCCAATGATTGGTTGTTCCAATCAGAACACATCGTTGAAGTCCTTGTCATGGGTCGACTCTTCTTCTTCTTCTTCCTTGGCTTCGCCTTCTTCCTCCTCCCATTCCTCATCGTCAGCTTGCTCAAAAAATTGCATGGGTCGGTATTGGTTTGGTGGAAGCTCAGGCACTAGGATACTGAACCTTTGGTATCTATGTCTCAGAAATAATCAATATCTAAGGCATCTAAAGCATCAGAGACATAGTATGGATCATTGTAAAAGTTTCAAATCTCTCGTGGAGTACAAATGACCTCTTTTCCTCGGACGGTCACATGAGTATTCTCTGCGTGTTGAGATTTATTATTTTCTCGCTCTTTTAACAATGCATAAAACTCATACACCACCGATTCAATGGCTAACTCTTTTAGGGTGAGACAAAATCGGTACAATGGTTCACCCGAATCAAATCCCAAATTTCATCATTCACATCGAACAATGGGTCGAACCCGTATTCTTGAATACAAGTTTTTCGTTGGAATTCCAAGAAATACTTTCCAACTTCTTGGCTTCGAAATTGAGTAGAACCGAATTCCCCCGATTCATAAGGTTGTGAGGTGTCGCAAACTTTTCTCAGGGCCAATTGTATCCAATATAATCTAATAATATCTAAAAAAAACTCTACAATGAAACAAAAATAGTTAAAAAATTAAAATTTAGAAGTGTTTCACCGAGTTGTTGGTCCACGCAGCGACAGTCAATGAAGGAGATTAGAAAAATGACAGCAATGATGAGTTTGGAGAAGAGAACTCGCGATGAAAAATAAAAATCCGAAGTAGAGGGGAGTTAAGATAGGTCAGCTGCTGTTAGGTGGATTAAGGGAGTTTTTAGAGTGTGTTTAGGAGAATAAATTAAGTTTAAATTTTTTTTGGTATGTAACACCCTTAACCCGTATTCGTCGCTAGAATAGGGTTACAGAGCATTACCGTAAAGAATCAAAACATTCATTTCAAAAAATTTCATAGATTGACCAATAATTAGTTAATATTTACCTAAAATCATAACTCCACTTAGGCTTATATAACCATACCAAACATGTGCATGTTTAAGCATACCATACTTGGCTTATACCATGTCAATATAACCTATCATTTGAATCATTATTTTCATGCATCTCATATACACATATACCTAAGTTAAATATATATATGACCATAACTCATCCATATATATATTTAGCTTAATTTCTTATCAAGTTATACCATAATTGACCACAAGCCAAATTCACATTCAAACATACCAAATGGGCCATAATTCAACCAAACTAACATTACTTCCGTCTAACATTTTGGTTAGCTAGCATTCTCATATGATAATAATCACATTTGAAGATGAACAATTGCATATATCTCTGAAGATAAAAGAACATATAGAATATCCAGAAGAGATCGTCGTAAGATACTTGAATATAACCGCTACATTCAAATATCTTTGCAATTCAAACATTATTCACTGACTACTACAGTTATCAATAATTCCATATTATCCCGTTTCACTAAAGAAATCAATGTAGAAGAAATTCTGATTAATCCGTTCTTTAGATACCATACCTGAATAAGTCGATTACATGTGATTAACCTCTTATTTAATAGCAACATTGCGTATCCTAAATGATTTTCAGAAAAAATCTAATATCTCTTCTAGAACTCTCCTTACTTGCTAACCCATTCTCGGTTTTGACTGCATTATTATTCATTTAGCCACTAAACTCTTCGATGTCATACTTGTAGGCTTAATCAACAAAAATATTTTAAATTCCGTTGTATAAGACTTTGAGGGTGAGGGGGTGGAGATCGTAAAGCCTCTAAAATTGACTCTCATATATACACATAACATAACATTCATTAACAACATAACATTATGAACTTTTTCTTTTACCTTTATGAGTTTCTACTAATCCAAAGTAACTTTTTACTTAAACACAAGAATATCGCTTCCAGCATTATCGAAATTAGCTCGGTTAGAAAACATCTCTGTCTATAATTAAAACAAATCTCATCAGAGTCAGGAGACATCACACTATCACATGTTATGTAATGGCATGAATTTTTAGACTTCATACATGCTATGTTAAGTCTGAGAAACGACTAAACTGTAGCTCTGATACCACTAGATGTAATACCCTTAACCCGTATCCGTCACTAGAATATGGTTACGAAGCATTATCGTAAAACTATATCAAAATATTCATTTCAAAAAATTTCATGAATCATATCATATTCCATTCAAACACATGCATATTGTTCCTTATTCGAGCCCTCGAGGCCTTAGGAACACTTTAGAAACGATTTAGGACTAAATTAGAAACATTTAAAACTTCATGGAAAAAGATAGAAAAATTCAAACTGCAGGGGTCACACAACCGTGTGACTCACATGGCTGAGACACATGCCCGTGTCTCAAGCTGTGTGGGTATTCGAAGTAGGGGCACACGGCCGTGTACCAGGCCATGTCTGTACCCGTGTAACACGGCGAAGCCATACACCCGTGTTTCAGGCCGTGTAACTTTCAAAATGCAACCATTAAAACCTACAGGGGACACACGACTAAGAGACATGCTCGTGTCTTAGGCCGTGTGGATAAGAAATAGGCCAAATCCAAGCCATTTCTTTTACCCAATTCAAGCATACCTATACAAGCCATTCACATATATGACCAATGTATCAAAACACGTTCAATCATGCATAAAATGAGCAATTTCAAATGACCAAATTCCATTCAACCAATTATACTTGACTAAATTCCATATCAAATCATGCTCTAAATGATCATTTTGCAAACATGTCAACACTTACCCCTTTGGTCATAAAAACTATGCACCAATTTGATCATATAAACACCAATAAGCATCAAAATAACATAGGTTTCACAAATTCATAGCAATATTACATGCCAATATCATCAACTATACATTAGACATAGTCCACCTATACATGCCATTATAACCAAGACAAAAGCATCAAAATCTACCGATAAAATCAATGGATAGTGTGAAGGATCTCCGACTAACTTCCAACCCGATTGAGCTTTCGATAATCTGTAAAGGAAAATAACTACATAAGCAATGTATGATTAGTAAGTTTTTATAAAATTTAAGCATGATATTCCATTTCAATAATAAAATTTATAGAATAAACATAAATCTATCCCAATGCCATAAGATTCATAAATCGATATGATCAACAACTCATAAATGAGTAAGTTCACTAATGTCGCATATATTTATGATTCATAACGTGATAAGATTTTATGAGACTTAATAGATAATAAACAACCTTTCTATAAGATTATACACTTTTCAATTTACTCTATTTTCATCCCAATGCTAATCATAAGCCTAAAAACATTATCAATTCCCGACTTAGTGTATTTATCCATAATATAAGTATATTCATCCATAACATACTTAAATTTCTCACATATAATACATCATTCAAACTCATTACTCCCTTTCCTTCAAATTTCTTTTCAACTATGAATTTACTATTTCATTATTTTTCTTCACCCGTTTCATATGCATAATACACAAGTTATAAGCATAACATCTACCATGACTATAAGCTAGTGTGTTTAAAAATAGCTCTTTTGGAATCAACTACATAATCAACCACTGTATAAGAAATTACATACTTTGATTTATTCCACCTTTTTATAGACATAAGCATGTTACCAATTGAGCACTTACTGTTTCACTGTATTTCATTAAGATTAAAAATGATATAATTCAATCATACACTTGGCACAAGCCTAAGAACCACCACAACACATGTTAGCATAATTGAATATAATTCATGTGAACTTAACATAGATAACCATTATACTTGAGCATGATCCAATTGGATTTATCATCCTTCATAACATATCATGTTTTCCATGTATCACCATTTCAATAAATTTCATACACACATGTCTTGGTTCATATTAAACCCTTACCATTTCATTTGCATAACACAAAAAAACCTAAACACAACATTTACCATAGTCACAAGCGAGTGATTAAACACATAACTTAGCAATATCATCACATGGTAAGATATGGTACATAAACATAACATCACTTAAATCATACCTTTCATAATCATGAGTCATCATAGTTTGATCATTAGTACATCATACCTTTCCATATTTATCGTAGTGAAGTCAATCGGAACCCATACTGAAGCTCACACAAGTGTGCTAAACGATGGTCGAAACCATCCCTTTTCATATTCAATGGTCAAAGCCATCCCTTTTCATATTCGATGGTCGAAACCATCCCTTTTCATATTTGATAGTCGTCACCATCCCTTTACATATTCGATGGTCATCACCATCCCTTTTCATATTTGATAGTCGAAACCATCCATTTTCTTTAATTGATGGTCGAAGCCATCCTTTTTCATATTTAATGGTCGTCACCATCTCTTTTCATATCCAATGGTCGAAACCATCCGTTTTCATATTCGATGGGTGTCGATACTTCGTTGAATTTTTTTGTTGAGACATGATATGATAATATAACACGATAGCATTTAAAACAACAATTTAAAACAATATTTAAATGTACGAACTTACCTGGCTAAATTGTAGAAATGACAAAGTACAAGGGCATTTTGATAATTTTCTATTCTTCTCGACTTTCCACTCGATCTTGATCTAAATTAATATTTTTATTCAATATATTAATTTAGAAAATAAAAATGTATTTAATGCAATTTAGTCATTTTAGCATTTTCACAAGATTGCCCTAAAATTTTACTTTTATTTAATTTAGTCTTTAAGCCTAAAACATGCAAATTAACCATTTTATTAAAATTTTACACTAGTGAATATTCATAGCCTCCATTTCAGCCCATTTTTGCAACAATTTCACATCAAACCCTTGTAATTTTATTATTTTAGCAATTTATTCCCTAATCGATAAATTCATAAAAAATAACTTAACAAAATACTTTTAAATAAAAACTAATATTTCAAATTCATCATTTTACATGAAAAATCACTATATTCATCAATGGAAATGTTAAAAATCTTTAGTAGTTTCAAAATCGAAAGTACGGGCTAGCTGAACCTAGTTGCAACGATCTCAAAAACATAAAAATTATTAAAAATGGGACTAAAACAGACTTACATGCATCAAATGAATCGTGGCCGAAGCTAGAAGCTTCCATGGAGTTTTTTCTTCTTACCCATTTTGGTGAACTTTTATTTTATTACAAAATTACTATTTTGTCCATTTAATAATCATCCAATTTTCATGCTTTTAGTTGCCCAAGATCGTCCACTAAATTCTTAAATGGTCTAATTACCATTTAAGTCCCTTTTCCTTTATTCAATAAACCATTTAATCACTCAAATCAAATAGTAATCAAATATTACATATTTTACAATTTAGTCCATTTTAATTAATTAACTATTGAAACATTAAAATTGTTCAAAGAAACTTTAATACCACCTTAATGAAACTCCGTAAATATTTATAAAAATATTTATGACTTGGTTTATAGAAATAAGGTCCCCATACTTTATTTTCTAAAAACATTTGAACTTAATAAATCGCTTAAATAACATAAATTATCAAATAAAAAACCTTTTTAAAATTATATTTGACTTTTAAATATTAAATAATAATATTTACGAGCTTACTAGTCGGATTTGGTTGTAACATCCTGATTTTGGGTCTAGTCGGAACAGTGGTTTCGGGACCACAAATCCGATGAGGAAAAGAATTATTTTATTATATTTTTATGGTCTAAAACTTTGAAAAATGATTTCATGAAAATTTTGTTCGAAAATTTTGACGTTGGGGCACTCA
The DNA here is from genome assembly GCF_025698545.1 of Gossypium raimondii. Taxonomy (NCBI): domain Eukaryota; kingdom Viridiplantae; phylum Streptophyta; class Magnoliopsida; order Malvales; family Malvaceae; genus Gossypium; species Gossypium raimondii. The sequence continues at coordinate 37,378,859 of NC_068568.1, read as the reverse complement.
ATTTAGTCAAAAGGACTAAATTGTAAAAAAGTGTAAAAGTTGAGTTCTATATGTTAAAGGTGTCCAATTGTTATGAAATTTTAAATTGGAGGTATTTATATGGTAACTAGACCATTGGTTAAGTTGGTGGACAAAAATGGACATGGTTCGGCATGTTTCTAATGTTTTTCATTAAGGGCATTTTGGTCATTTAGTTATTAAAATGAATTAAAAACAAAATTAAAAGCCAATTTTTGTCCATCTTCAAGCCCATGGACGAATTTCACAAGGGGAAACCATGGCTAGGGTTTTTCAAGCTTCCAAGATCGATTGTAAGTCTGTTCTAGCCCCGTTTTTAATGTTCTTTACGTTTTTAGAATCCTTGTAGCTTAATTTAGCTTATTCTAGCAATAATTTAACCTAGGGTTCATATTTGGAAAAATATCCATAGGTGAAATATGTTTATTTTGATGTTTTATGGTAGAATATGAAGCTAGAAATTATGTTAAAGAACTTTTGCTAGTCGATTTTAAGTGAAAACGAGTAAGTTGACATAATCGGTAAAAATACCTAATGTTTATAAGTGTTAGAGTAAGAATTTGATGTTGTCATAGAAGGAAAAAATGTTTAGGATGTTATAAAACATAAGAATAAGAGATAAAGTTTAATTTTTGAGCTTTGGGGCAAAAGTGTAATTATGTAAAAGTTTAGGGGCAAATTGTAATTTTTCCAAATTCAGATTCGAGGGCTGTTTTGATAGATGTGAGTATTAAATGAGTTAAAATTTCTATTTTAGATCAAGAAGAACGAAACGCGAGGTTAGACAAAGGAAAGAATAAAGTTGAAGGCTAAGTTGGTGAATTTGGCTATATTTTGTACCGAGGTAAGTGTACTGTAAATAAATAAAATATTTCAATAATTATTAATATTGTTATTTTCCACCAATTATGCATTTATTTTATGAATTTATTTAATATTGACTCAAGTGTGAGATGATAGAGAATCGATGTTAAAAAGCTCCGTTGAAACATGAGGAATGTATCGGAAACAAATGTCATGACATTTGGGTAAAGAGGTCCCATGTAAGACCATTTCTGGGACATGGCGTTGGCACCGAGATGAGAGGTTCCATGTAAGACCATGTCTGGGACATGGTGTTGGCACCGAGATGAGAGGTCCCATGTAAGACCATGTCTGTTGGCACCGAGATGAGAGGTCCCATGTAAGACCATGTCTGGGACATGGCGTCTGGGACATGGCATGGACACCGATATGAGAACTCCCATGTAAGACCATATCTGGGATATGGCATTGGCAGTACAAGAAACATCCCATGTAAGACCATGTCTAGGATATGGCTTTGGCATGTTATTATCAGAAAAGAGACCCAAGTATCCTTCTTATTCCAATGTGGCTCAACGGGCTTGTAAACAAATTATGTTCCATGAAAGTTCAGGTAAAAGCATAAATAGAAAACTCAGGTGAGTTATAAGAGTTAAGAACATATTATGTTATCAATTGAGAACCAATATTTCAGCAAGAGAAGAGTAAGTTATAATCATGAGTTATCTAAGTAAACAAGTAAGTGAACGAGTAAGAGATTAAGTAAAGAGGAAATTAGAGATCATGATACTTGAGTATATTTATTTGTGTTAAATGTTGTTATTTATTTGCTTGTAAACTTACTAAGCTTTATGCTTACTTCCTTTATTTTCCTTCTTTTATAGTATTACAAAGCTAATTTTGGGATCTTAAAGACATTGAAGAACGCTCACACTATCAACAACAACAACTTGGTATTTTAGGATGATCAATGTTTGAGCTATGGCATGTATAGGGACTTAGTCATTTTGAATGTATATCCTTATGATATTGCTAAAGGATGATGTGTAAATATGTGATAATTTTTAGCTATTAAAATGGCTAAGTAAGAATATGTTTGGTATTATGAATGCCTAGGTGATAGTTTCTACCTAGAAATTATGAAAGAGTAAAAATTTGCAATGAAACAGTTTTGGGACAGCAACAGTGGCGTGACTTTGAAAAATCACCAAGGATAATATAAAATGAATTAGAGAGTTAAAGATATATAGAATTAAATATTATCGAGTCTATTTTCATAGAAAAATAACGGTGTGGGTAAAGGAACTTTATATTCTGAGATATTTAAATTTTAGTGAGACAGGGTCAGAATGGATTCTGAAGTCCCCTATTCTAAATTTAGAAAATCATTAAAACTTGTACAAAAATATTTATGAGTTGTAATTTATATTTCTAGATTCTTTATTGAGTCTATTTTCTGTACAAACAATTGAGAACACTATATGAAGTCTGTACAATGAGATAATTGAATTTTAGTGATGAGAGGTTAGGACAGTCGATTAGTGAAACAGGGGAGACTTTAACTAATAAACTGTACTAATTGGCTGAACTAAAAGTTTTAAAAATTTATGGTAAAAAGATATATGAGTCTAGTTTCAAGAAAAATTTATGGATCTAAATTTAGAGTTTCGTAGCTCGAGTTATAATTAATTTAGTAACTACTGTGCTAGTGGACAACCTTATTGTGAACAATGACATAACTTTTAAAAGTAAATTTGTATGCCCCGAACTTTTAAGTTAAGTCAAGTAACGCCTCATGCTCGACTCCGGCAATGGTCTCAGGTAAGGGGTGTTACATTGGTGGCCTCAAAACCACTATTTCCGGCTCAACTAAAAAATAGGTTGTTCTATGGTATTTATAAGGCCGTATGGGTCGCATAAAAAACAAGTCAAAATATTGCAAACCTAGCATCGCTGTCACGACACTGGATGTTGGTGTCGCAACACCTTACTTCGAATGCTCCAGGTTTGAGGATCGAATTTTCGTGTCACGACATAGGCATAATTTTTTTAAAAAAATATTGGTTCGAAATGTCGTGTCATGATGCTGAGGTGCAGTGTCGTGACATGGAATGGAATTTGAAAAGTTTTTAGGTTCAAAATGTTGTGTTGCGACACTGCCCTTTTTTTCTCCATTCTCGTGTTTTAGGGCGTGTTGATCCCTCTTTTTTACTCCTAATTCCAAATAGGTCCCTAATAAGATCCTCCTAGTTGCCTAAGGCCTTAATCTTTCTCTAATTAAAACCTCTAACCTAGTTAAAATCCAAAATAAAAATTTGAAAATTCAAATGTACAAAAATTTACACAAATCTTCAAAGTTTCTTGACGAAATCAAGTGTGGCTACGGGACTCATCCAGTAGCCTTTGCATTCCATACATCATCATTTTGCCCCTTTGGCGATCGTCTTGTCCCGTCCAACATGTGCCCTTCCATCCAAGGTCTTTTCACTTGTTGTGCTGCCTCGATCCATGTTTTCCTACACATTAAACTAAGACTGTACATTTGACCAAGGTTGTTAGGGGTGCTTAAAGAAATTACGTAACAATCCTCCTTACTTTATTTTCATATTCTGCATTTTGGGAATCATGGCCACATTTGAATACTTCTATCTCGCCATCGATCTTCATTATTAACTCATTCTTTTCAAGATTAATGGTCGATCTAGATGTAGCCACAAATGACCAACTCAACAGAATGAGAATATCTCGGTCCTCTTCGAAGTCTAGGACAACAAAGTCGATGGGGATTATAAAATCCCTAACCTTAACCAATACGTCTTCAAGTACACCTTAGGGGGTATACAGGGGACTTATTGGCTACTTTTAGCGTAATGCCTTATTTTTTCGCTCCCCCAATCCGAGTTTTAAATATGTCGATAGGAGTATCAAATTAATACTACCCCCTAATTCACAAAGGGCCTTACTAAAATATTTGTTTCCTATCTCCATAGGAATTGTAAAACTTCCTTGATCTTTTAGCTTTGGGGGTATTTTTTGGGCAATTATGGCACTATAAGAGGCGTCGATTGTGATTTTCTAACCTTTCTTTAGTTTCTTATGCCTAGAAATTGTTTCTTTTAGGTATTTGGTATATTTTGGTATATTGTCTATTAGCTCTAGCAGTGAAAAATTTACGTTAAAGATTTAAATAAATTTAGAAAACTTACGAATTCAGCATCATCCCTTCGTTGCTTGTCCTCCAACCTCGATGGGAATGATACATTCATTGGCACTAGTTCCGAGCATGGGGTATTTTTTTGGCTCAGCTACCGATTTTGGTCTTTTGTCTCGACCTCGTCATCCTCCTTATTAACAGGCTTTTTCGAGTTTACTAAAGTTTTACCCAAATGGAGTGCAATTGAATTTTCATGCTCTTTTCTGTCCCTTCGGGGATTATTTTTTGTATTGCTTAGGATACCCGTTCCCATTCTCCTCTGCATCTCATTCAACGTGCTCACGATATTGTACATTTCTTCGTTTAATTCAGCGACATCAATATGAGTTTGTGCGCATTTCGTTCGATCTTTAGTTATTGAAGGTCAGACCTCATAAGTTGCATCTCATTCTTAGTTTGATCCAATCATCGAACAAAACCAACATGGTCATTACCCATGGATCTCTCTTAAGATATTTGCATATACAATTGTTTATATGGAAGGTTTTGTGAGTTTGGAGCTCAATATCCACTACCTTATTTAACTCCCCACTTTAGATTCAGGTGGTCTTTCCAACCTGGGTTGTAAGTGTTTGAATTGGAGTTTTCACCCTTATTTTCCAAATAATTCAATTCTTTTGATTGGGTTTCCAAGTACAATGTATAGATTCAAATGGCATCATTCATAAATGGCTTAACAGTGGTCTCTAGACGATGTAATTTCTCCAAAATCAGTTGATACTTGTTGTCTTCCTTTACCACCTTAGTCGTTGATGGCTTTTAGCTATATGAAAAGTGGTCATTAAGCCACATGTACGAGTTCATTACCATGTCCTCAATCAATTGATAGGCTCACCCGTAGGTATTTTTTATAAATGCTCCAACCGATGTGCCATCTAAGTCAGCTCTTAATCTCCCATCCAATCCATTATAGAAATTTACAATTGTAACCAGTCTTTCATACCATGGTATGGGCATTTCCTAAGTAGACTTGGAGCGTTCCCATGCTTCGTAGAGAGTCTAACCTTTAAATTTCTTAAAGTTAGCAATGTCATACCTTAATTGAATGGTTCGACTAATGGGGAAAATTGTGCAAGAATTTCCCCACTTAGTCATCTTATGTCTTGATGGATCCTAACTCTTATGAATCGAGCCATTTATAAGTGTTGTTGTAAAGCAAGTGTAACAGCCTACCCGATGAAGTCTTTATTTCTTGTTATTTTTTGGTGTGTTTTGGTAAAATATGGATCTATGTGAGTAAGTAATATGTTTGTTTTGACTAAGTATAGGATTCTGTGTATGCACCATTTGGTGAATTCTTTATCTTGGCAGGTTTTACAGTTTGGCAGACTCTTTTGTTTAGTGTCCGCCTAACTTAAATGTTTTGGCGAACTCAATAAATTCGTAGTTGTTAGTTTTGTTTAATTATGGTAATTTGGCTAGTTAAGTTGAGACTTAGTGAGAATGGAACTAGACTATTGTAGATGATATGGCTTAAATTAAATTAAAAGCACTTAACAATGAAAGTCAAGAGAGTTAGTGGATTTATATGATTTTTCCACTAATATATGTCTTTTAGCTTAAGTATATAAGGTCAAGTGGTGGCCTTTTTGAACATTTCTACGTTTCTTTTTCTTCCTAGACTTTTTATGGAAAACTCTTTAAACATTTAAGTTCAGAACTACCCTCTCTGAAGTAAGGTTCACAGTATTCAACTAACTTATACGCTAATACTAGCTTACTGGTAATTAATAATGAACCCTAGGTTATTCTTTAAGTCATTTACGTGTTTTTTGTTTTGCATGTATAAGTGCTAAAATGGTGTGTGAGGAAGGAAACTTCCTGGTTCTATATGAGTCTTGTTAATTCTTGCGTGTATGATCGAATTTGATAAAATAATGATCTGATATGTTAAATTGTCTTTATTTTAGCTCAAGAAGATAATAAAGGTCTAAGTAAAAGGGAAAGTAACCTGATGTGTTAGAGTTTCTAATGAGTTCGTTCTTACTTCCATGTGTTGTAACTTTGTTATTTTGTAACACTTCAAAACCAATCCATAAGGAGGATCTAGGAATGACACGTGACTGGCTTAAAATCATTATCTTTAGAACAGTATCTGGAGTAAACCAACTTAAACTACAATTTAAGTTAGTATTGAAATATAAACTATTTGTCATTGAAGGATAAATAAGATAATACACTTTGAAAACCATAAATAATTTACTAAAATTTCATTTGAAATCATTGTTCCATGAGAGAAAGTTTAAATACAAAATTTGTTCTTTCATTGTGGACATTTTGACACCAGCCCCATATCATGCATAATACAAAATTTTAGAAGTCTCACGATGATGATTGTCTTCTGGTGTAGTCTTCAAAATTTATTTACTTCGTCAATAGGCTTGAAAAGGAAAGATAACTAAGTAAGTTCAAAGAACTAAGTTTGTTTCAGAGGAAAACATTGCAACAATCACATATAATTCGTATAAACCTTTCCAACTTAGCATAGTCACACAATTCGCCAGTTGGCAAATACTAAACACAAGCAGACTATATAACGAAAAATATTCATTTGGCATGTACACTACACCCATGTAATCATATAGACCACCTTCTTCGTGTTAGCCATAAAACCTAATCCATTTTTAGAGCCATATCATTCGTCCATTCATTTTTCTTTGTCATGATTTGCCAATTCGGTTTGCAATAATATTTTCCTACCAGAGGCTACACGACCATTTTCATGTATCACGATCTGTTAGTTTAGTTCTCATTTCATTGAAGGCAATGCAATTAATTCATTTTCATGTTTTAGATCATATTGTTCATTTTAGAAGCTAGGGGTCGTAACTTAAACACGAAGAAAGGTTCTTACGTCTTTAACACGGATAGACTAAACTAGATTAATAACAACAAGCACCTGTCACTCTTGCACAAATATTTCATCTTCACAGAATATGTATATTTACCTTAAACCAAACACAAAAAAAGGCATTACACATATATAGAGTAAGAAAGAACTCACCAAAAAACATAGCAAGATTAAACTGCTAGACACTTGCCTTTATCACGAAAACCTTTAAGGGTGTTTTGAGTTATAATATAAATAGTTAAACTTATTATATCACTATACTAGAAAACTAAACAAGCTTACAAGAAACATCATCACAAAAACCTAGATTTAGGAAGTTTCCTCCTTTACACTCTAAACTGACGCTAAAGTGTGTAGCTCTAAGGTCATGTAAATAACCATGAAAATAACCTAAAGTTCATTGATATTTACTAGTGCTAAACAAGAAAGGATTTGACTGAGTATAGCGAACCCAAATCTTCAAGCAAGTTTCTGGTCTTAGGTTTTTCAAAAGAAAAGTGTAGAGAAAATTTTGATAAGAAAGTATGGATGCAAAGGAAGAAGTAAAACTTGCTCAAGAAGCCAATACTAACTTTATACAACTATACAAGGAAGCTAGGTTTAGTGGAGAAGTCTGATTATTGCATTAAACCCCACTCGATTCCTGTGACTAAGCACTTTCTCTCTAATCATAAATGTGAGTCTTATCGACTATAGTAAATTAGTTCTATTCTAACCAATTCTCTTTTGTCTAACTAAATCATTTGATCAGAATAATAAAGCAATAATATAGTAATTGGTTCTTTTAGACTAAGGACTTAGCATATTCGTCTAGTAACTGGGGCGATGTATACTCTAGAGATGAGCTCGTCAAACCACCAAGCTTGCCAAACACAGACTTCACCTAAAGGTGCATTCACAGTCTTACCTACTTAGTTACAATTAATATCTTACTCATTCAGAACTTACTCTAAACACCATACTTTGATAAATAATATTCAAACACTAGACTAGGCTAGATGGGATGTTACATATTTTATATTTCGTGTAAGGTAAGTATTCCTCCTTTGTAAAGAATGAAAAGTATGTGACTGTGTAATGAATGAAAGTTGTTGTGTGGATAATGGTTATCCAACGTCATCAGATTAAGTGCAGTCTGTCTAGGATATGAAGTAAATGCCACTCTTCTTGTTCAATCCACTACTATATGTTTTTGATATGTATGAAATGATAGGAACTGATATGTGAAAAAGAAGATATAGAGATATGTTTGTGTAGCCTTCGGTAGGATAGATATATTGCAAATCGAATTGGCAGATCACAATAAAACATGATGTTCTGAATGAAAATGATATGAGGAGCTAAGGGGGAGAATGAATGTGAATAAGTTTGAAAGGTATTCTTCTGATTCTAGATTCTGGGTACGTGGCTGGAATGAAGATCAATTTGTCTAAGTTATATTAAGTTGGTGTACAATATACGCCAAAAATGATACGAGTTGGTGTACTGAGTCTGTTTGTGTTTTATATATGCCAGTGGGCGTACTCTGTGATGTGTGTATGATCTCTAGAATAGTTTTAGGATTATACTAATAATGTATTGAGTGGTTTTTCTTTGGAACTCACTAAATTCATATGAACTTATTCTGTTATTCTTTCTCCTTCTTAGCATTTATTGATTGAAGAAAGTTTTTTATCAAGGACTACGCCAGAGAGTTGTTAATATTGTGAGCTGACTATTTTGTGTCCATATCATGCATGACTAATAAGGTGGCGCATTGGTGTATTTTGAAATAATGTGTATAAAGAACTTATGTCTATTAAAACTCTGTTTTAACGAGAACTTAATGAAATTTTAATGTTTGAGTTTAAGCCAAAGTATTTTACTATTGAAGTTATCATATTTAAGTTTATACGCCATATAACTCATATAATATTTCAAATGGGTGGTTTTTCTTTTATCTTAGTAAAATAACAGTTAAAGTATGTTTTGTAACTATAACTTTATAATAACTACGCAAAGCTTTCTCTGAAATGTTTTTATATCTACCTATTTAAAGTAGTGACACCTCTATTCTTGGATCCTATTATAGGCTTGGGTTTGGTGTGTTATGAGTTTGGCATCAAAGCTAGGTTTATCTGATTCTTGGAAAATCAAAGGCTATGTCTAAGTCATGCCCCATCATGCATGATATGCCTCTAGAGTAGTCCTTATTGTTTGAACTTAGTTAAATTTTCTTTTATAGTGATATAAGAAAATATCAGACGGATCCAAAGAAGCTACTATAAAAGAGATAGAGAGTCATATGCCTATACAAGACCAAGCCCCTACAAACAATAAGGGTAATATAGGGAATGCTTTTAAGAATGTATTTTTCATGATGATGACACAACTATTTGACCAGCCACAACAACCTTAGCAACCACAACCTGAAGTGGTTCACTCGGCATAACCTGCTCCACCAATGCCTATTGTAAATTCATCTAGAATTGATCTTGTGAGAGAAATTAAAAAAAAGGGTTCTAAAGAGTTTTTGGAAGATAAAAGTGATGATCCCAATGTGGCTGAACAGTGGTTATCCCATGTATGCAGGGTAATAAAAGAATTGAAGTGTACACAAAAAGAAATTCTTTTGTGTGCCATATCTTTATTAGAAGAGAGGCTTATCAATGGTGGGAAATGCTAATTAGTGTAACTCTTGAAGAGATGATTTTCTAGGACTTATTTTTGGAAAAGTTAAAGGAAAGATATGTGAATTAGATATATGTTAAGAAAATGAAGATGGAATTTTTGTATTTGAGACAAGGAAGAATGTCTATGATGGATTACGAGAGAGAATTCGTTAGACTTAGCTATTATTCTAAAAACATGTTTCAAACGGAGAAAGAAATGTGTGATAAATTTGAATTGGGGGTTAAGAGATCAGATTTGTGCCTTAGTAATAGCTTCTGAATGGAAGAGTATAACAGCCATATGATCTAAAGTAATTCGGTGTAGCAGATTAAACTAATTTTCGCATTTAAGTAGCTTGAATACAAGCATTTTCATTATGTTTTAGTTAAGTTTTCTTAGTTTAATTTACATGCAATAAAATGTGCAAATTGAATCTTTTATTGACCTTAGGGGCCGAATAGGGCCTAAGGGAAAGCTAACAAACTTTGTTAGTGTGCAAGAGACCTTTTGAACGCGTACTAAATCGATACTGGTCACTATGTCGCAGCGCGGGATGTTCGATGTCGTAACATAGGAAGAAAAATGGAGAAAGCTCAAGAATGCCTTTGATGTCTCGACACAGGTCCTGGTGTGTCTCGACATCGACTCTGGGATAGAAATGAAATACAAAACAGGGGTATTTTGGTCTATACAATCAAACCTAAAGCTTAGAAAAATTGGCTAACCTAGGGTTGAGGACGACAGCTACCAGAACTCTATAAATAGGCTCATTCGGCACATGTTATGGACATCATTCCTTTAGTCTCAATTCTCTTTGTAAAATTTAGTTTAGTTTTCTTTAGTTCTTAGGTTTTAGATTTTTTTCAGTTGTTCTCATTGATTTCAAGAGATCTGAATTGTGGAAGTATTCAAACTTTGTGGATTAGCAATTAATCTCAATACAATCAGGCTTTTTCATTTACTTTATCTTGTTGATTTAATTAACATGCTTTCTCTTACTATATTGTGTATGAAATCCATGATGAACTAATCTTTCTATGGGGGATTAGCTAGTGGAGGTATGATATATTAACTATTTTATAGGGTTACTTAACTGATCCACTATTTGGGAAAGAAAGAACGTAAAACAAACCCTAGGCCTGACAACCTCGGGAAATCATCAAGGTGGGAATTAACCCAAAATTAGTATTGTCCATTCGTGAACACCTTCACCCCAAGCTAGTCTAGACTATGAAGTCGAAAGATAAGTAGTTCTTACTGACTCGTTATGTTAGTGGAAGATCGGAAGATACTGCTAGGGTAGCGACTATTTGATTGACGAGGAACTCGGAACAACATTTGATGGGGATTACTGAACTGAGCTAATCACCCATAATTGAGATTTGATTTACTATATTATTCTATCTCCTGAATTTTATTTCTTTTATGTTATGTTATTTTATTATTATAAAAAGCTTAAGAAACCTTTTTTTTTTGTTCTTGTACTATAATTTATTTAAAGTACTAATTAGATCTTGTAGTGTTTACGTTCAAATTGATCTAGCACTCGCCTCCCTTGAGTACGATCCTGGGAGTACTCACCAACTTCGTTTTAAAAACTATATTACAACTCGACCCATATACTTTCGGATACCACCTCATAGTTCTCTATTTTATTTCAATATTCATACTCTGGATGTTAGTACGTCCAGAGACGGTCACCATGACAGCTAAAGCCCATAAGATGAAAACCATGCTCAAAGACAGAGGCAGAAATTTTGAAAGGGAAAAGATGAAGAGAGGAATGACTAGTCCTCCAACTCCAGCCAGTTTTCCAAAACCTAGAGACCAAACTTATTAAACTTCAAAAAGAGATTCACAGTCTACAAGTTTCAGGCGAGAAGGATTTAACAGACCAACTGCTTCAATGGTAAGCTCTGGTGAGTCTATGGTGGTAAGAAGTGCTACCTGTGAATACTGTGTCAAAAATCATGGTGGTGAATGATGGAAATGATTAGGGGCATGCTTTGGATGTGGAACCAAATATCATATAGTCAAATATTGTCCTTCAAAGATATAAAAAACCACATAGCAACCTGTCTGAAGACCCCAAAAGTTTCAGTAAGAGCCCAGATCTAGAAATATAACAAATTTTAGTTCAATACAAAGAGACCTAATGGAAAATTTTAGTAAGCTGAGTCCTTCAATATGGCTTCTATTGACCCACTATGATTCAAGATGCATATGAATTTGCAAAAAAAAAATGTGATAGGTGCCAGAGAATGGGAAACATTTCCAAGCGTGACGAAATGCCTTAAAAAGGGATCCTGAAAGTGGATGTTTTTTATGTATGGGGCTTTGACTTCATGGGGTCGTTCCTGAACTCCTTTGGAAACTAATATATTCTGTTAGTAGTGGATTATATGTCTGAATAGGGGGAGGTTGTTGCTCTTCCAATAAACGACACGGAAGTTGTTGTTAAATTCCTTTGAAAGAACATTTTTTCACGTTTTAGAACACCCGAGCTCTTATCAATGATGAAGGATCACATTTTTGTAGTAGGCAACTCGAGAGCGTACTGGACAAATATAGTGTGAGGCACTGCATTACCATTGCTTACCACCCTCAAGCGAGCAACAAAGCTAAAGTTTTGAATTCTAAAACTAAAAAAATATTGGAAAAAATGGTAAAACAAAAGAGAAAGGATTGGTCAACCTGCTTAGATGATGCATTATAGGCGTATAAAACTGCTTACAAGACACTGCTTGGGATGTCTTCCTACCGATTGGTCTATGGAAAAATTTCCATCTTCCTATCGAATTGAAAAAATGAACGTATTAGGCTATCAAAAAATTGAACTGGGATCTAGGCTTGGCAAATGAAGCTCGTTTGTTTCAATTGCACTAGTTAGAGGAGTTTCGATTTTTGGCATATAAGAATGCCAAGTTGTATAAATAAGAAAGAAAACTCTGCCATGATGCCATGATTAGACGCAAGCGTTTCATACTAAGTCAATAAGTTCTGATATTCAATTTTCAGTTGAAATTTTTTCACGGTAAATTAAAATCATGATGGTCAGAACCATACACAATTAATTGAGTGTTAACGACTGGATTTTTTGAACTAAGAGCTCAATATGGTCAATCATTCTTATTGAATGGGCCATGATTGAAATTATATTTTTAAAGGATGCCAAATACATTCAAAGAAGTTTACTACCTCACGCATGAAGCCCACATTGACAACATGAAAGAACCAGCAGATGAAAAAGAGGAGAACCCCGAAGAGATGCTTTAAGCTCTCACCGAGGTTCAACCCTATTCTACAATTTATGGTTGTGGATTTTTAATATGACATGGTGTAAATAGGTAGCTGAATAATTTGAATTTCAATTTGTGATCATTTTTTATTTATTTTCAATGTAACTAGTTACCCGATTAATATTTAGAACCTTAGGGATAATTTTTTAATTCGAGGAAGTTTTGGGGTAACTTTGGGATTCTTTAGGGGTACGACACAGTGAAATCGTGATACCAAATGAGTGATACTGCGATTTCTTCAAAAGATTCGATTAGGACCAATTGTTTATTAGTATCGAGATATCAAACCCTTAATATCACGATATCTCTAATATTTCAAAAATAAAAAAATTGGTTCATACATAGTGGTATCGTGATATTGGAATTCTAAAATCGCGATACCTCGAGCATTGTAAGCATGGTTGAAGGTCTAAAAATGGGAGAGATTGCGATATTTGAGTCAGGTAAGGAAAAATACTTGTTTCTAGCATTGTGGCTCGCGTGTTTAACCTTATTTTAACCCTTAAATACTAAAAAATACTCCAAAATCCCTAAAATTTTTTCAATTCTTCTTCCCCTACTCCTTTTACACTTTTGCATTAGTTGTTTTCTACCTTTAAGTCACCACTTTTCTTTATTGTGTAGATTTTTTTTGTTCCCTCATTATATTGGCAAGTTCTCTTCCTCCTACTTTGGGGATTCTCAAGTAAGCAAGAAGCAACAAAGGTCTTTTCCTCCAACAATTAACAAAGAGTTCAAGTTTCCTATCACTTGTCGTGATACATTGTATGCTTTTTGTTTGAATCAGTAATTATTAAATTTTGCTATGCCTACCCATCAAAATAGATCCCAATTTTTATCCACCAAATCACCCGAGTTTAATTGTGTGAAATTTGTATCAAAGCAAGCTGGAGAAATTTTTCTTAAGCTTCGGGGACGATTGTTCTTCTACAAGAGCGATTTTAATCCTAACTCGTGTCTAGAAGCTAAATTTTGGGAAATAATCAAATTTCATGGGTGGCAAGACTTTTGCCTTTAACCTCCAACTGCTATGCTTATTCCCGTAGTCATGGAATTCTATGCAAATTTTGGGTTTGGTGAAACATATAAGGTATATGTTAGGACTCGTACGGTAGAAGTCTCTCCTCTACTTGTCTGTACATACTATGTCATTCCATTTTGGAGAAATAATTTACTAATCTCACGTAATACCTTCTAACATTTTGGAGAAATAAGGTAGGCAAGGGAAGGAGAAATAAAGATCTCACGTAATACCTTCTAACATTTTGGAAAAATAAGGTAGGCAAGGGAAGGAGAGATAAAGAGGTGATCTTGTAAATAAATTAGGGGTGAGTAGGGAAAAATTTCATGTGCTTAACCATTTCTAGTGCTTGAACCCATTTTAAGTGCCTATTTTTTCAATTTTGAACTGTCCTAAGCCTCAAATCATTACAAGCCTAAAAGAGTTTTGGGACCCGAATAAGTTACCAACACTATAACTTGTAAATAACTTGCATTTTTTTGAATGAATATAACCAATTACTTTCAAATATCTATGAGCAATCTGCATAATTTATTTTGATGTTCATTTCTATTATCTCTAAATCTATTGACATTTTAAATTAATGAACTAATTATGTTTACATTAGGAATAAACAAGTTCGCTAAATATCACTCTTAAGTTGCATGTGAAGTAGTTCTCATACGAGTTCGATGCCTTACCACTATGTGGCTTAATTACCTAATTTAGTCCAAGAGTCGTCTTTTCTTTTGCATGCTTAGTGTGTTTTCTTGAGGATAAGCAAAGAGTTAAGTGTGGGGAAGTTTGATCTGCCATAATTTGATATGGAAAATTAGGCTTTCCTGTTATACTTAAGGAGTTTATTCTCAAGCAAAGTAGCGCTTTTCCTTAGTTTTTTTTTGTAATTTTTAGATTTGAAGTTATCAAGCGTAAATGCCTTGGTTTTTACTAATTTTAAGACCCAATTTGGCCCACAGTGCCATTGGGGGGCCCTAACATATGGTTGAGTGATGTAGGGACGTGTTGGAGGTTGAAAAAGAGAAAGAATGACACCAAAAGGAGAGGCTATTGCAATATCCAAACCTTGGAATCACGATACCTCCAATAAACTCGAGATTGGAGACCACCCTTCAGTGGTGCCATAAGATTCACTTTGGGTATCTTGATATCCACCCTTCAAGAAAACCCCCAATTTTGAAATTGTCCAAGTTATCATGATATCCTCTTTTTTTGGTATAACGATACAGATATTGTGTGGGGACAAAATTAGACAAAAAGGGTAGTCTTTGTCCACCTGAAGCACCAATCATTAAATGCTCGTTCAAGAGTATTTAAGGCACACAAATTAGGTCAATATAGCTGCTATATCAGCCAAATTTTGGCTGAGGGAAAAAGAAGGCTACGTTACCTTAGTTTAGGCTTAGTTTTCTCTAGGTTTTAGCTTAGCTTTTCTTCTTCTTCTTCTTCTTCTTCTTCTAGGGTTTTTTTTTTATTATTTTCATTTCCATAGCTATTGATTTTACATTTCCCAACAACTATTTCTTCTTGTTTTAGTTTTTCTTAGTGTTAATTAAGTTAGTTATTTTTTTAGCTTAGGTTTATTTCCACCTTTAGTCCTTGAACCTTGGTTGTAAGATATTTTAGATTTAGTTTAATATATTTTAGTTTCTTTTACTTTTTATTTGTTAAATTTTGTTCCTTTTATGTTTATTGCTTTAGATTTTCTTGTTGAATGCTTTTCTTTACATGCCTTTTAGATTTTTTGCATAAAATCTCAACTTTTATATTTTTCATAAGTTTTACTTTAATGACTTTTTTGCTTTTCATTTCCATGATTGTTAGTTTTATTTCTAGCATGGCTAGCTAAAACTTTAGGGGGTTAGTTGATAGAGATGTGGTGAGCTGATTTTTGGATGAAAGACTAAATCATAATAAATTGGACTAATTTGAATGAACTTAAAAACTTAGGATTAACGACCCTAAGGGGACATTTAGGCAAATGAGACCAATAAGAGATCTTGTTGGGCACCAATTCATTAGTCCCAGGATAACTGATAAGATCGAGAAAGAATCCAGATTAATTTGTCTAACTTGATAATGTGGAGACAGAGAGGTAAAATGGAGCCATTTTGGGAATTTAAGCAATTTGGATCCCTATTCAAGGATTAGTAACCACATGAATGTCAACCAACCACCAATTGCTATTTAATTGTTAATTTTGTAACTTTGCATGTTTTATAAGTTAATCATTACTAGTAAGATAGTAAAGTAGATTAATTTCTCTTAATTTTATGATTTTTCGTAATATAGCTTTTTGTGATTGGTTTATTAGACTCTTTATTTACACACATGTTATTTAGAAAATTTTCAATCCAAGATTCTCATGGGTTCAATCTTTGGAATACTCTAGTGTTCCATCGTAACACTACAAATATTACAACTGACTTATCACACTTGCAGTAAATTCGTGATTTTTATACCTTATTTTAATTCTCGAGTGTCGATATTTTATCTCTCTCCCGTCAATCGGGAGAAAGGTGGTCAGCCAGCGAAC
Source organism: Gossypium raimondii (assembly GCF_025698545.1). Taxonomy (NCBI): domain Eukaryota; kingdom Viridiplantae; phylum Streptophyta; class Magnoliopsida; order Malvales; family Malvaceae; genus Gossypium; species Gossypium raimondii. Next base: position 37,362,467 of record NC_068568.1, on the reverse strand, counting down.
TACTCTCTCGGTTTGAGAAGGCAGAGGTCCTAACTATCCAGAGTAGAAAACACCAAATTTGATGCCCTGTCCAAGTTAGCTTCTTCCATTGTGATCGAACAAAGAGGGAAGATCTTGTTAGAATATAGAGTCACTCATAATTGTGATTACCAACAGGTACTTAACATACAGTAGGGGCAAATGGGGATGACTCCTATCATCCATGCTTTATAGGGGGAGAATCAAGAAATGAGTAAGAAAGAGTTAGCCAAGCACAAGGCAAAAAGGTATGTTGTTATTCTTAACACCTAGTATACTTTTTCCTATAATGTACCTTGGTCTTGCTGAGTTAAATTTCCTAAATCCCTTTCTTTTATATACATTGTGTTAGATGGTATACTATATAAAAAGGGCTATTCACAACCACCATTGAGATGTCTGGCCCTTACGAAACGGAATATGTCATGAGAGAAATCCATGAGGTGATATGAGGTGATCATCTAGGAGGAAGATCGCTAGCCCAGAAGATTCTTTAACAAGGACCATTTCTGATGCGGGGAATCGACATCCTAGGACCATTTCTGATGTTGACAACACAAAAGAAATTTATAATTGTCGCTATCGGTTACTTCATCAAGTGGATAGAGACAAAAGCCTTGACAACAATAACTGAAAGGCAAATGGAATATTTTGCATTGAAATCTATTATTTTTAGGTTCGGTGTTCCATGTCTATCGTAACAGACAATAGAACTCAGTTCCACGGGAAATTCAAAGATTTTTGTGTCGCCTTACAAATTTCGCTTGCTCAAAGCTCGATGAAAATCCTTCAAATAAATGGTCAAGTTGAAAAAATGAATAAAAAAATCTTGGTAGCTTTGAAGAAAAAGGTAGACGAGGCCAAGGGTGCTTCGCTTGAAGAGTTTCCAAGAATTTTGTAGGCCCTCAGAACCACCCCTTACAACCACAACAGGAGAAGCTTCATTTTCATTGGCATATGGCACGAATGCAGTAATACCTGCGAGATAGGCCTGCATTCCTGTAGAACATCTCATTTCAATGATGAAACCAACCAGGAAGCTTTGAGGCTTAGTTTGGACTTATTAAGGAAGCAAGGGAAACAACTAAAGTAAAGAATGTCGCTCAAGCTCAACAGGTCATGCGGTACTACAACACTAAGGTAAATAGCAAGCAATTCTAGGTCAATGACTGATAAGATATAAAAGTAACATATTTTAATCCCATTCTTAATGTGTTTTTGGATGATTACTTATGCTCTTAATCCTTTAAATTCATGTATCTATACTTAGGAGAGTATTTGAGAGTGAAAAAAGTGAAAAATGAGCCAAAATCGAACAAATAGAGCTATTTTTAGGAGCAAAATGGTCTAGGCATTTCAATACGGGCAAGACACACGCCTATGTGTGCCACACGGGCTAGACACAAGGCCACGTGCTAGCCCGTGTCGATTTTGCATCACGCTTCCCAGATACGCGGAAAAACACAATTTTTAGGCTTTCTGAGCATTCTAATGTCTATAAATACCAATTATGTAACACCCCTAACCCGTATCATTTGCTAGAACCAAGTTACGGAGCATTACCGGAGTTTACAGATCAAACAGACAGAAATTTTATCATTTCATACAACCTACCATTCATGTCAGAAATCAATCAAACTCATACATATTGTCCCTTATTCGAGCCCTCGAGGCCCAAAATACGCGTTAGAAATAAATCAGGACAAATTCAAAAACTCAGGAAATTTTTCGGAATACATTAAAAATTTTCAAAGCTGCAGGGGTCACATGGCCAAACCACATGCCCGTGTGCTAGGCCATGTGAACATACTGACTTGCAAACCTTTACAAGTCACAGGGGACACACGGTCGTGTCACCTGACCGTGTGTCACACACGACTGAGACACACGCCCGTGTCTCTGACCATGTGGATGAAAATAGGCTATTTTATAAGCCATTTTTCTCACCCAGTTTGGTGTCAACCTATAATCAACATTGTGTATATAAAGAAGTCATATTATGACATCTAAAATCAATCCCTAAACACGTATATTCACATAAAATCAATATGCCCTTAGGCATCTTAAATGACCAATACAATTATGTTTAACCATATATACCATGTAACCAAGTAATCAACTAACTTTTATGTCTAATCGCATTAATACACAACATGTAAATCATTTACTAAAACTTACCATTTGGTACCAGTTGTACCACTTATTCAATATCATAAAATACATATACACTTACTATAACATAGTACCAAATCACACCAAGTTATAAAACATACCTCATATGCATTTTCAACTACTATTTTGTCTTTCATTATTCCACACATCAACATTATAAGGCAAATTAAGCACATACTAAAATACCAAAACACAAACCAAATATATGAATAATCTCAACAAAACACATATAGACCAACATTTAACCAAAATAACCTATACATGCCATTATAACCAAAATCAAAATATTCAAAAGTACCGATAGAACCAATGGATAGTGTGATATAACTCTGACAAACTTCCAACCCAAATCGAGCTTCTGATAATCTGTGAAATAAAGGATAAACACTTACGTAAGCAATGAATGCTTAGTAAGCTCGTACAAACTTTAAACATAATATTCCAATTTAATAATAAATTTTATATATTAAATATAAAGCTATACCAATGCCTTAAGATTTATCAACTACATAACCACCAGAGCATAAATGAGTAAGTCTAACAACATCATATATATATATTCATGTCTAATTTAATAGGATTTTATAAACATTATACACCATCATTAACCTTTTCATAAAACTACGAATAACTTCCTTTACTTATTTTCCATTCTATTTATAAACTTAAATAACAACATCAATTAACTAATTAATATATTTATTCATAACATAGGTAAGTTCAACCATAACATACTTAATTTCTCACATATATAAGTACATTAATCAACTCATCAATCCCTTTTCATCATATCACATTTCAATTATGAACTTACCGTTTCATTTGTATAATACTAGACATAAGTATATACATCAATCATAATCTCAAGCTTGACATAAGCCTAATCACCATCATCAATACACAAGTTAGTACATTAATGTATATAACTCATTTTCATGTTTCAAATCACTATCCCATTTTCAATTACAATATCATCCAATATCAATCATAGTACTGTTTTATTTAATTACCCCTATTAACACGACTCAGACTCAGACAGATACACGGATCCAACCAAACACACCAGTTTGGCACCCAGTGCCTTATCGAATAATTCAAAGTAGTAATTTGACACCCAGTGTCTCATCAGTTAAACCTAAGTAAGTTGGCACCCAGTGTCTCATCAACTCGAAGTCGAAGAAATCCCTGAACTCTTCCAATCATATGGCATGCCATCTATATCCGACTCAGCCCGATACAGTTAATAGGGTTCCAATTCATTTTTCAAATACAACCAATATTCATTTCAGTTCAAATAATCAATACATTCAATATATATATCAATTTCAATCCATTCAATCAACTTGAATTCAATTCAATAACAAAGTGTCAAATACTCAAATTGCATATGCTAACATTTTTATTTGATTAACAATGTGCCAATTCACACAATTTCTATATAAATAACTATTCACATATCAAACCACAATTGTTTATACATTGGCATTAGCCATTCAATACTCAATTCATGAGTACATAACTCCTGTATCTCATTTAGTCAATATTCAATAATTAACAAATCTTTCAAATTTATTTAGCAATTTACCTTAACGAGATTTTCCATACGAAGAATGACTTAGGATAAGAGTACACCATCAACAGAAGCTCATAGAACTAGTCCACCAGAACACACCAACAGAAGCTCATAAGAGTTGAACAGAAGCTCGTGAGAGTTGATCCACCCAAATCACTCAAAACAGAAAGTAAAACACGAGAGTTGCAAATAGATGCTGAACCCCGGTTTACTTGGGTAATATTCTGATGTCTTCCTCCAATACCACCATACACCAATTTACGAATGTACTCAAATCTCACGTTCAACCCAAACTGAGTATTAAATTCGATACTATAGTTCCAATAATAATTCAATTCCAACAATAGAACACACATATCTATATAATATCCATCACCAAATAACATTCACTTTAATCAAAATTATACAGAATATAGTTCGTACGAAATTACTTGGCTAAATTGCAGAAATACCAAGATTCAGAGGCATTTTGGTAATTTTCCATTTCCCTTGATTTACCACCCAATCTTGATCAAAATTAATAATTGCATTAAATTTATTAATTAAAATAATAAAATAATTCATTTATGCAATTTGGTCATTTTTGAAATTATTACAAAATTGCCCCTAAAATTTTGCTTTTATTCAATTTAGTCCCTGAGCCCAAATCATGCAAATTAACCCTTTTAAATGCAAAACCATTCTAGCCGAACATTCATGGCATTCAATACAGCCCAATTTTGTAATAATTTCACAGCAAACCCTTGTATTTTTATGATTTCAACAAATTAGTCCCTAATCGAAAAATTCATCAAAATTACTTAATAAAATACTTTTAAATATCAAAAACATCTTAAATTCATCATTTAATAACTAAATTCATATATATTCATCAATTAAAACATTCAAAATCTTTAACAAAATCAAAAACTAGAGTAAGATTTAGTTGGACCTAATTGTAACAATCTCAAAACATAAAATTTTGCCTAGAAACTTTCTAATTTCACTTTTATTGCCTAGAAACTTTCTAATTTCACTTTTATTTTATTTTTAATTACAATTTTTCCATTAATGGCTTCATTTTATTATTTTTTCCATGTTATGTCGCCTCATCTTTACATTTAGGCATAATTGCTATTTAGGTCCTTCTTTATTTATTAATCAAGCCATTTAGTCACTTTATTTTTATAATTAGCAAGTTTTGCACATTTTTCAGTTTAGTCCTTTTTAATTAATTAACTGTCAAAACGTTAAAATTTTTCACTGAAACTTTAGTACTACCTTAATGACACTCTGTAAATATTTTTATAAATATTTACGGCTTGGTTTATAGAAACGAGGTCCCTATACCTCATTTTCTAAAACCACTTGAACAAGGGTTTTATCACTCGAATCTAATAATTCATTATAAGGCATAAATTACTGATTCAAAAATTTTTTAAACCATATTTGACTTGTAAATATTAAATAATAAAATTTATGAGCTTACTCACTGGATTTGGTGGCCTCAAACCACTATTTCCGACATCACTGAAAATTGGGTTGTTAAAAATTTGAAGAAGACATAAGGGAGCAATTAGAGTAGATCGAAGAAAACACTCGAAGAACACCATTGAAATCAACTCGGAAGCGGATCTCCATTAAGATCGAAGATCTCCTTTTAATTTCTCTCGAAGTTTTATTGAGTTTCTTTATGTCTTGTGATTATTCTGACTTTGAGATGTTTTCATTCAGGATTATGAACTAATTCCCTAGATTGCTAGGGAGGATGAAACCTATGATGAATCCTTTTATTTAATGTCTATTTTTACGCAATAAATACTTGATTCTTGTTCTTAATTATGTATGCTTATTTCTTGTTTTAATATTTTCGGGATATTAATTCATGTTTAATGTGCTTAATTCAGTGGAGGAAAATTCCCTATTTAAGAGTAAAAACTAGCATAATTGAGTGGAGTTGCATGCAATGCTAGAAATATGACAACATAAATCTACTAGGTTAGAGTCAAATCTAATAGAGAAATCCATAGATCGAGTTAATGGGACGATAGGGGTTTTAATTAGAAAGAGATTTCAATTAATCAACCTAGAGTCAGTTGTTTTTACTCTTGAAAGAGATATTAACATAATTTAGGGATTTCAACGGATCAAGACACGAGTGAATAAATTGTTTAATTCAGATTCATAATAATAGGTGAAGTCTATGTGGATTCTTTCCTGGGTATTGTCTATCTCATTGGTTAATATTCGATTATTTCCTTGATTCATTATTTGTTACGTTCATAGTTAAATTAGTTTAGTAAATTTAGATTAAAACACATCACTCTAAATTATCGGCTAAATAATAGAAAGACAGTAGTTACTAATACTTTTAGTCCTCGTGGATACGATATTCTCTACTCACCATAGATGTACTATTGTTCAATAAGTGCACTTGCCTTTGTCGTATTTATAGTTAGTTTAGTGACCATCAACGACCTAGTCCTATGAAACACTGAAGCTAGTCTACTAGCATCCCAATGAGGAAAAAGGGATCCCAATTGGGAAGGACCATACAAGATAGTAAAAAGATAGGTTTGGTGCTTATAAGATTGCAAAAATGGACGGCCCCATCCTTCCTCGAACCTGGAACGCATGCCAGTTAAAGAAATATTACTTGTAAGCACTATTTGATTTTATTGACCTTCCTTTCACTGAATGCAATAATTTTGTGCTGTTAAAAAAATTGCCAACTTTCGAACTTCAAGAATTTTCAAAATCTTAGAGTTAGCGATTTAAGATTGCGCTTCTATCTTACAGTCCATTGATTTAAGATCACAACTAACCTACATAGCATGCCGACTTAAGATTATATTTCTTCTTACAGTCCATTGATTTAAGATCATGGCTAACCTACATAACATGCCGATTTAAGATTGTGCTTCTATATTGTAGTCCAGTGATTTGAGATCACGGCTAGCCTGCATAGCATGTCGATTTAAGATCAGGCTTCTATCTTCAGTCCGTTGCTTTAAAATCATGACTAACCTACATAGCACGCCGATTTAAGATCGCGTTTCTATCTTATAGTCTGCTTATTTAAGATCACGACTAACCTACATAGCATGCCGATTTAAAATCACGTTTTTATCTTATAGTCTGTTGATTTAATATCACAGCTAGCCTAAATAGCAGTTTTCTCAGTAGGAGCCACACTTGTCTCCACAGGCTCACCAGAAAAGAAGAGTTTTCCAGATTCTTTCCATTCTTTAAGAAACTCTTCCCATTTCTCTTAAGAGGGAGAAAAAACAACAAACCCGAGGTTACATAGAGAGTCAAAGTCCACAGACTAAACATTAAGAGGCCCGATAATAGCCTGAACATGCAACAAAATGTTTGCTTTCAATTTGGGCATGTAGTTCTCAAGATTTTTCTTGGTTTGTACTTGATAGCTCTCCAAAGCTTCGTAACTCTCTCTCCTTAAATTCTCTATTTCAGCATGATGTCTTTCTTCTGTTGCCTTCATTTGTTCCTCCCACACTGCCTTTTCAACCTATGGTCGATTAAACTTCTCCTTCAATTCTTTTTCTCTAGCCTTCATTGATTTCCTTTTAGCCTCCCAAGTAGTGACAACCTCTACAAGCTCTTTTTTTTGGCGTTCAGTTTCTTTGTACAACTCGTAGAGTCTATTAAGAGCTTACTCGTTTAATTCCATCGCCTTCTCGAACTCTACCCGCTTTACCTCTTCTTCATTGCAAGCTTCATAAAGGCCCTAACCAATGAGTTTGCATTTAGCTACCATCATCTGAAATGAACCCACCAATTCCCTCATTGAGGGTTTCCTATCACAAGACAAAGAAGAGGACGAACATACGTATTCTTTCACCTCTTGTGTGTAAACTCCAAAATATATAGATATTTCAACACTTTTTTATGTATAATTTATGCGTATTTCTAGTGAATAAATAACATTTTATATGGTTTTATACTCAATTTCATGATATTTTTATAATTACCATGAGTATGTGTTAATTCAGTGAAACTGATGTTCAATGCATGTTATTTTGTAATTTTTTGGCAATAATTGGGCTAAGAGAGAATGTGGTTGTTAATTGGACTTAGATAGGTATAAACTGGAAGATATAAATCAATCACATTGGGCTTGAAAGCAATTCCATTTCAAAACCAATTACATAGAAATCCAGATAGAGGCCCAAAGTTGTTCAAGTGAAGGCCTAGAATCGTCCACTCCACTATTATCCTTTGATACAAGTAACCATCTCTCCAAAAATAGCCATCACCTATTCACTTACTTAAACTTAAACCACAATTGCCAACACCACTACTAAAAATAGTAGTCAACCGCCCACTTCTCCACCAAGCAAGGGACGACAACAACTTCTACTAAAAATAGTAGTCAAATGGCCACCCACCTTCCTCATATCAAGGGAAGGCAATTAAGGGAGAGAGAATCAATGATTCCTTTGCTAAAAATAGCAAGGGACATTAGGGCTTCAACAGCTATAAAAGGGGACCTTCATTCATCCATTTTATAAACCAATTTTTTACACATCAATTTTTAGAGAAAAATTCTTTTAAGTGTTCTTGTCTTTCTCATGGTTTGCTAAACACTTGATTACCACAAAATAATTCATACACTAGTCGAAAATGAGAGCAAATATGAATGATTACTTGAAAGTGTTTAGATGATTTAGCACAAAGACGAGGAAGAGAGTCACCATGTGAAGCCACAAGGAACAGTCACAGATAACACCCTATAGTTCAAATATTTCCTCTTCTTATCGTAAAATGGTCGTGGATAACCCCCCCTCAGCTATTCTTTCTTCCCTTTATCTTTATTGTTTTTTTTTTTGTGTCGAAAGACAAGATTGCATCTCATCCTTATATTTTCAATTTAATATGAAATGACTTAATTTTGTTTATTTAAAGTAAATATGAATCATGATTTGAGTTAATTGGCTTTTGTATTTTGAATATTTTGTGCAAATGATTATTTCATATCATTTAGGTTAAATTCATATTAATTCTTGTAAATGTATGACCAACATTTATAGGTTAATCAATTAACTGTTTAATCTGAGAAGAGGTAATAGTTAATAGACAAAAGACCTAAATGGTGAATATCATGTCGATATCGAAAGATGATTGTTGTATGCATAAATTGTGTAAATGCTCGAAAGGGTGATTTCTAAGTTAGTTTTGACATAGACATATGCGGAATAATTTAGGGACATAATAGGACTTCGAGATTTTCATATTGCCACAATTATTTTGTGATATTCTGTTTATAAATTCCAGTAAAACTTTTGTTAAGTGAAATTTTTATTTTAGTCTATTCATGTTATGTTCTATTAAATCTTGTGTTTATCTCCCTGTTGTGATTATTTTTCTGCAAGATGTGTTGACTTGTTTTGTGGGTATTTGACATCTGATTACATTACCTACAAATTCAAATCTTAACAATTATTTTCTTCTTTAATTTGTTTAATCAAATTGTTTTATAATTAACTTTACGAATAATTCACACAACAGTTTCTATACAGATGATAACTCTTTACTTACTACTTACTACTTGTACAACCGTGTACACTTGCACATATTCACGCAACACTAGGGCAGGTGTTCCTCCCATCTCTTCCAAACTACATAGGGACAAAAGGGATATCTCCCTACACCAAGATGATCCCTCCAGGGGAAAAAAGCATTTACCTCACCATTTGGAGAGGTCAACTGCAATGAACCTAGAGGGGAAACATGCAGTACATTATGAATTGTTCCAAAGTTAGCCCCACAAGAAGAGATCTGCATATTGAGGCCATTAAGGTCACGGGGGCTGCAAAAGTAGAGGATACAACAATATCTCCCCCATGCACTATGGGTTCTTTTCCTTTCCTGTGGCAGATTCGATTCGTACTGCTACTATGTTCTATGCACACAAATTTCTCCTCCATTTGTTGCCTTTTACGACCACTGCTACCAACCCCTTGCTCCGGAGCGCCAATGTCCTTATTTCCTCACAAATCTAGAATAAGAGAGTCTATATCCATGGTGTGTCTGAGCTCTCCTAACGAATTGGTTGATTTCGTTGAAGAAACAACGGTGTCTACATCATCAACAACATTATCATCAATATCACAGTGTGTTGTGTGAGAGCTCGCCGACCCTTCTTGATCACTTCTAGATATGGAGGACCAATTTTGAGAATGCAACTTACAGAAAGAATAGGAAAAGGTTTTAGGCTCATCTTTTTTCCCTAATAAAATTAAACCCAGGTCATCAGGGGCCTCGTGCGGCCAGACAAGTTCAATGGGCAGGACACTATCAGGGTCAGCACCTTTCCTAATTGCTGGTAGCCATTAGGGGTATGTTCATAGAGGCAATAACATAAGATATTCCTAAAATTCAAAAGATTTTCTAATCTTAAGACATGGCCCCTACGTAGCCTTTTGTATTGGTCAATGGTGAGCACAGAGTTGAGGGGTTGGTGTTGGAGGCAAACGACTTTGCTAGGCAATGAACACTTAATTGGGAACTCGAAATCACCCCTAAATTTCTTCTTGACTCTAATGTATTTACGGAGATTGAGGCAAAGGTTGGAAAACCAATTATGAATGATTGGCTAATGCCCTTTTCAGGTACTAAAATACACCATTCCCACCGAGAGCCTCTGATTGCAAACCTTCACTTGGTAGACATGTTGAAAAACACTGAGTAGATGTGGCTCCTCCCGTAGGCAATAGGAAATAAAATATGCAATTAAAGTCCACCACGATAAGCTGACAAGCTGTCCCAGAGTGATTCCATACTCTTTTAAAATAGTACAGAAGAAGGGGTGGAAGGAGAGATGAAACCCAACTTCAAGAAAATAAAAAGGCAGTGTGAAACCCTCATCGGTGTTGCTCAATCACTTTTCTCATATGACAATGTCAAATTCAAATGCGAAATTTGGTAAAATGACTCCCTGGACCACCAGATGTCAAACCATATCCTCCTTTTTAGTCATACACCGGTATGTGGTAGCTTCTACATTAGTGCTAGTATCACAAGGTTTTTGCAAGACGCCACCTCCAACATCTAGACCGGTCCTATGCTTCCACTAGCAACAACCAACACGGCCACCATCCTTTCCCTCGGAACCCATTCTAACCCTAACCATGATTCACATTCGTGTTAAAATAAGGAAAAAATAGAAGAGGAATAGATGATTTACCTCTTGACCAATGATGATTTTAAAAGCGAACCAATAGAAGAGTCAACCAAATGCAAGCAAAGTAAGAAAATAGGGTTTCAAAAAATTTAGGGGGACGATTAATCTTCTTTGTGATGGTTCCTCTCTTTTAAATCGCTACATAAGCAGAAATGTATCCCACAAGTTTCAAAATCAAACTGCCATTTAGACCCACCATCAAGCATTCAACACATGTGAATGTCTCAAAATGGCCACTTTGTAACCCTTTTTCGACCAGCCGGGGGAACAAATTATTACCACTACATGTCTTGGGACTTGGTCCAGATGGTGACCTAACTAAAGAAACCTGAACATGGCGACCTGACTTAGAAACTCAAACAGCTCACCTCCTCCCATTGCCATGACTCGCCTCACTGTTCGCCTTCCCCGCGTCTACGACTCGCCATCCCCCTGTCCGCCTAATGACCACAGCTCGCCATCTCCTTTTTCGTGCCACTTTTCTAGCTCGCCACTCTGCTCCCAGCTCGCTACCTTCCCCCAGCTTGCTGGTTTGACTAGTAGCTGATCCGTAATTTGCCACTTCCTTGTTTTCTGGCTAGTCAGTTCGCCACTCTCCAACTTCACCTCCTAGCTCGTTGTTCCTTTGAGGTTAGGTGTCAAACCTAGAGGGATAACGTGTCATTGTGTATGACACCTAGTTATCCCCTAACATGTCCCATTAAAGAACCATGCCTTAGAAATATAAAGATAACTTCCATGAGAGAGGGATCAAAGGAAAAATCCCTCAACAAAACCATTTCCTACTTTTTTTTTCTTTATGCAATTTTATTTATAAGTAATCATATTTGCATTTGTATTTATTTTTCTTCATTACTCATAATTTTTTTCAAAAAATTCATTTGTTAAATAATTAGGAATTTATTTTTCGACCCATGGGAGAATTTATAACTTTCCCTCAACTTATTTTGCTACCATTCTATTCCGATTCCGATTCATATTCCTATCCAAGCAAATAAAAATATTTAAATTTATTCAAAACTGAAAAATCTGTTGAAAACGAAACAGGAAAAAGAGGGGGGAAAAAAACGAAAAACGGAATTTTGGTTGCAATTGCATTAAAAAAAAAAAAAAGAAAAATAAGTCACCTGCCCCTCCATTTCCACCACCATGGCCAACCATCACCGTTCCAATTCTCTGCCCCCCTCCACCCATTCCTTCCTTTCCAAGCTCCTCCTCTTCCTAACAATCCTCCCTCTCGCGTTAGCTACCTTAGCCTTCGTTCTCCAGTGGCGCGGTGGGAGCGTATCCGATCCCACCACTGCCACTTCCCGATGGGCCCCTCGTGGTTCCCGCCGCGAGGTCTTCCCTGGAATGGAGACTTCATCATCTCTTCTCCCCAACTACCATCATTCTTCTAATTGTATCAATCTTGGTCGTAGCTCTTCACCTTCTTTCCCCTACTACAGGGACTGGAAATTTGGTTTTGAAGATAGTTTAAAGCCAAAGGTACGGCTTTTTCTTCGTTTTCTTCTTTTTCTTTTCCCTGAATGATCTGAATTGATCCTTGTTCGTTATTGCTTAACCATGGTGTTTTTGGCTTGGGATTTTGTTGAATTCTCCAATTTCGGCTTTGATCCATTTCTGTGCTTCAGATTCTGTATCAAACTTATTATTATCATTCAATTCATTGAATTCCATGTTTTTTCTCTTTTGATGCTTAAATTGAATCTTTCTCCCAATTGACATGTTCGATTTTTTTAAAATTTCTTTATAATGTACTTCTTTTATCAAGAGATTTTCTTTCTCATTAAATCAGTTTTGTCGTAAGCACACATAAATCCGTTATATGTTCCTACCACCTCTTCTATGTTAGTCTAGTTTTCGTTCAGAAGCAATTAGTGTGATTCTTTTACCCTTAGGTTGTTTTGCTTCTCATATAGCAGATTTGTATTACAACAAGTACATCAGCCGGGTTGGCGCAGATTTTACCATGGATGTTTTATCATAAGGTTATTGGAGTCACAACCTTTTACCTCTTTGTCGAAGGACATGCAGCATCTCCCAATGTTTCCGGAGTTTTGGAATCTATTCCTGTGAGTTTATGAAGCCTTTGGCTTCCTCTGATTTAATTTTTGCTCTGCATTTCATTTATAAGTTGAAGTTTCAACTGATTTTCCTCCGCTTGTTTGTCTGAATTACTTATGAAATAAGTTTTAAGTTGTTGTTCTTTAGGGAGTCAAAGTTATATACCGAACAAAGGAGCTTGAGGAGCAGCAAGCTAAAAGGTCAATTACCATTGTCCTTTTGGTGATCGAAATAAATCTTTTGGATTCTAAAGCTTAAGCGAATGTATGCTTGTCCCCAATGTTTCTTCCTAGTATTTTGTTTGACAAGTACTTTAGCTGAATGTGGAGGCTACTGGTCATAATTTGTTCTTTTTTTTCTGTGCTTTTATTTCATGCTTGTTTAATTATTACTTTAGCTGAAAGCAAGGTTGTTCTCAATGTTTCTTCCTACTATTTTTTTAACTAATACCTTTGCTGAATGTGAAGTCTACCAGTGATAAATTGTCTTTATTTTGCATTTATTTCATTCTTTCTTTCATTATATTTGTGCACATGCAAATATCCATCATCTGTTGCTTTTCTGGTTCTTTAGGGACAAGTCCCATTCATATTTTGTCAAAATGGTTGTGTTTTAGCACTTTACATTTAGAGTTTGCTTGCTTAATCTTTATTCTTTGCGCATTTTTTTGTGGTTTTCAGTCGGATCTGGAATGAAACATGGCTTTCAAGTTTCTTTTACAAGCCTTGCAATTATGAGCTATTTGTAAAGCAGTCTCTCAATATGGAAAATGCCATTTTTATGGCAAGGGTATGCTCTGTGGATGGTTCTGTTTTCATGAATTGATATTCCTTTTTTATTTTTGCATCTGACATCAGAGTAATCTCTTGTCCTTATTTTTACTATGCTTATTCTTTTTTCTTTTTGAAATATAAGGATGCTGGAATGGACTGGATAATTCATCTTGATACTGATGAATTAATATACCCAGCAGGTGCAAGTGAATATTCTTTGAGGCAGTTGCTACGTGATTTGCCTAGCGATGTTGATTTGGTTGTATTTCCAAATTATGTGAGTGGCATTATATTCATTAGTAAGAAAGGAAACTTGGAATTCTTGGTTATAATTGTATATACTTATATTCATTTGGAATCCAGTGCTGTTATGTTTGATAGTGGAATTTTTCTCCCTTTTGATTAGGAGAGCAGTGTTGAACGAGATGATATAAAGGATCCTTTCGGTGAGGTAAAATTTCACTAGTCCTTTTTTCCTTGCTTTTCTTTAGTTCAGTAAATTGATGACTGAATGGAGTTTGACACTTGGCTTAGTTTTGTATCCATGCAAACAGGTGTCAATGTTCAAGAAGAACTATGACCATCTTCCAAAGGAAACATATTTTGGCTTGTATCGAGAAGCAACTCGTGGTAACCCAAACTACTTCTTGACTTATGGGAATGGGAAAGAAGCTGCACGTGTTCAGAATGAGCTTCGTCCAAATGGTGCTCATAGATGGCACAATTATATGAAAACTCCAAAGTATGGTGTCTGTGTACTAATGGAAAATCATGATCAAATAACTTGATGCAATATTAGCATCACAAATACATCTCTCATAAATTCTTATGTAATTCAATATACTTTGCATATCCGGTTAAAGGGTGGGTAAGGATAAAGGGTGTTTGGGGCATTAGGGATGGGGATGGGATGGGTGCAGCTGGTCATTGATAATAGGGAAAGTTTTATGTTGGTTTCATATCATTGATATACATATTGGTAACTGAAACTGCTTGACTTGTGAGAATGATAGTTGCTTCTATTCACTGTCATTCTCTGTTTGGCTGTACATACACATGACAACTCTGAACATAATTATGCTTTATACAATTTTTATTTTTAAGTGAAATCAAATTGGACAACGCTGCTGTTCTACACTATACATATGCCAAATTCTCAGACCTGACATCTAGACGTGATCGGTGCGGCTGCAAACCTACTCAGGAAGATGTCAAAAGGTGCTTCATGTTGGAATTCGATAGAGCTGTGAGTTTAGTACCTTCTGTTACTCTTGTTTTCTTGTTTACCTCGGTCTCTTTACTACTGCTATTTATGATTTGTAAGACTTACTAAGATATGGGAAATGCAACAAGCTATTAAGGCACTAAACCTCTATAGATTTGAACTGGATATTTACTGCTATGAGATAAAGACTTTTGGATTGAAACTGATAAACTGGAAGCCATATTAAGGATGATGTTTTATAGCATCCCCACCTCCCAAGCAATTCATAAGGCATTACGATTATGCATGATGAGTTTTTTGGTTAATATTCCTGGGAGGTTTTCAGGGACTATATTACATGACATGAGCTAGAACCATCTTGGATCTTGATTATCAACGGTTCTGTCATTGTCTATATAAATGTTATTCTTTGCAGGCATTCATAATTGCTTCAACTGCAACAGAGGAAGAGTTGCTTCACTGGTATAAACTTGAAGGCAGTCCTTTTTTCTTTTTTGTCCCTGGATGCGCTGCTTTATTGCACCTTTCTGCTCGATACAAATGTATGGATGCGCTGATGTCGAACTACAGACCTCTGGTTTTTGTAGGTACCGGGAACATGTTGTTTGGGGTGATAAAGACCTTAGGCTGAAACTCCTAAGAAAGGGGATTTTAACTCGCATATATACTCCTATGGTAATGACAATTATAGCGTTTTAGAAAATAAGAAATGACAGGAAATTAAAACTACTTTTATAAGCATCCATCTTTAAAATTCAGTTCAAAATGATGTATGATTGTAAGTTTAGGGTCTTATCCTTTTTGCTACAATGCGTAACTTAGACGGATATGCTGGCATATAAAGGCTCTAGTGCTATGTTGGAAGGGTGTCATGGTAGTTGACGGTAGTCGTTTGAACTTGAAACAACAGAAATTCAAACATTTTAAATGGATTACTTGTCTAGGAAATGCATCACTATTTTGGACCGTTTGATTATTGTTATAGTTAAATAATATGTTTTACAAGTTATCTTGTACTTGTGATAATGTGTTAAAATTTCTGACTTGGATTTTCCTATTCTCTTCTTAGCTATAAATGTTCTCTTTTGCTGTGTCAGGCCATAATACAAGCTTTACGGGAGTCTGGTGTGTTCAGCTCTGTCATTGCAAATGCCCCCGCTACTCTTTCAAGGGACAAGTTCATGTCATCCATTAATAGTAGCAACTCATCAAGAGATGTTCCTTCAGTGTCTTTTTCTTCAAGAAAGATTGGTGGAGAGGGAGAGAATAAGGCATCTGCTAGGAAGTTGCTGAAAATTGAAGCTATGGCAGCTGAGGTAGCAGCTGTTCCGCCATTATCACCCCCTGTATGGACAGACAATGACCGCAGCCGCATTGTAGAAAGAGTAGCTGGTGGGAATTCTTCTATTTAAACCAGATTTGTCGTTATGATGCATAGTCGGAGAGGTTTCTGCTCTGCAACTTGATGTTGAAGCATGGAATCTGGCATTGTAATTCTTATTTGTAGATACTAGAGTATTGAGTACTGGCATTTGAGGATGTCGTTTTTCTTAGTCATTAGATGGAAATAAAAAACACGTCCTTATGCATTCTTTTACGAAATTTAATTAAGACAAAAACTCATCAATCTAGAATTAAAAAAATTTAAAAAATAAGACTTTGCAATACATAAATCAAAGTGTTGCTCTCCACTTAAGTCCATTGTATCGTGGCTGAGAATTTTGCATGCAAAAACAGGAAATGTGACATCAATTTCAACATTCAAATCCGAAAGAAAACACTAACAAATTAAAGGGTATAATTGGAAAGAATCCCATTTATTCCTTCCTAATTTACAATTAAATAAATCCATAGCAATTAATTTTTTTTTTTTTAAATTTTATCATAGCACTTAGCAGCAATGAGTCTATACATTCGTAGAAAGATCTTAATTTTCTCTAAATTCATATGTTTAAATTAAATTTTATAAATAATTTATATTAATTGTTTAAGTTATATTTAAATTTTATATTACATGTATTTTTTTGACAATAATATAAAATTTTAAGTTAATAAATTATATTTCTTTTAAAAGCACTTAACACCACAACAATAATAGAGAACTAGCCTTAAAAAACTGAATAGGTAAATGATATTTTTAAAAATATTCCATTAAAATATATAAAAAGAAAGGACTTTTAATTACCGTAATTTTTTAATACAATATTTAAAATAAGAGATAAAGATCACATATTTTAAACTTGTGTCAAATGGATCACTCTATTATTAAAGTCAAGAGACCATTATACCAACATTGTTACAATAATTATGGTAATATATATTTGGTTACCATTTATTGATATATATATATATATATATATGGTGCAATTACCATACAATGATTATCATAAATGGCATAACATTTAAGTATGGTAATCTATAACATTAATCTATTATCGTGATTATGATAATTATCAGTAAAAAAGGGAACTTGTTAAAAATATACGCTGCCACCTAAGCAATTTCAAATCTTTTTGGTAAGTTTCCATCAACAGCTTCCACATATTGATTGGTTAATAAGGGAAATAAAGCAATGCAAGGGTATGTTTCCTTTCGTGCCACAAATTTGAATAGAATCATTCATTTCCATGCTAAATTTCTTCTAAATACCTGACATCCTGATTGCACGATATCATCTGCTCTCATTCAGCGCCAGCATTAAGCTGAAGCATTGCCATTTCCCACAAACCGTAAAAATGGACGCCATGAAGCGCCCCTCATTTTCCTTCTCTGCTGTTTTTCTACTACTTTTGTTTCTTTCTTCTGGTAAGGCTTCTATTATTCATTATGATTATGATAATGGTGGGCAGATGAATGACTAGTGAGACTTGCACTACAGGGAATAGGGTGACAATGGGACAGAACTCAGACTGTGACTTGCAGTCATTTGCCAGCCCAGGCTGCAATCAAGATGGATGTAATAATCTTTGCATTCAGCATTTCGGGAAAACTGGGAAATTTGGTCCAGTTTATGGGGTTTGCTTTGCGTCTGCAATTTGTATGTGCCGTCAATGTTGAAAGCCTACAAGACTTGGGCTTTGCATTTGCCTACTTTTTATTATCTTTGTCTACCTCTCATTTTGATTAATAAAGTGGTTTCATCTGGCTTTTGTCAATCAATTTTGTTTAAACTTCACCTTGATTTTAATTTCTAGAAGGATAAAACCTGATGATACAAATAAAATACATTGAGAGAGACAGGCCTGGTAACCCCATTGCTAAAGCTGCCAACTAATGATCAAGAAAATTCAAGTTACGAGTGAGATCACAGTCAAATTTGATTTAAATCACAGCCAAGGTTAATGAGATGAGTTTCTCATGGAAATATATACAGTGGGGGATTTTAGGGTAAGTTTTGGTTTTAAGAGTTTATTTAGAGTTTAAGGAAAAGAATTTTTTAATAAAAAAATTAAAAGGTACAGTGAGAATTTTTAAAATATTTAAGTCATCAAATTAAAAGTTTCTAAAACTGTTAAGGAAAAAATAAAATTTTCCAGAAACTTTGGGGTCCTAATTAAAGTTTTAAGGAAAAATTGATATTTCTTAAAATTTTGAGGGCCAAATATTACATATCATATCGATACATAGTCCGTAGTATTATTAAAATAATATGTAAGCCTTATGATTAATGGTAAGCATTTTTTATTTTTCTACCCAAGTTTAATTTGATATCTATACTATTAATAAAATCTCTATAGTTTATTGTAGTATTTTTTCTCTGAGTTGATAGTACTTTAAGATTGTAATCGTTTTGTGTTGATCTTTTCTACCAAATAAAATAAAATAAAATCTCTGCTGAAATTTGGTGGCACGCTTCTAACTCGATTTGAAAAATTATAGAAATATCATTCCGTAATTAAAATAAGTCATATTATTTGATAGCATTTTACTATTTTCATTTTAACAAAAATGGTAAAAATATGCATATGATAATATTTGAATTTACACCAATTAAATTAATAAAATTTTAGATACCACTTAACCAAAATTTCATTTTAATATATTTTATACATTTTAATTTTAATATGTACAATTTATTCTCTCCATTTGTTTCATTATTTCTTGTCTGTTATATTTAAATACATATTTGTGTTTTAAATCTTTAGTTTCCACGCCCATGTCACGGAGCTAGAACTTAATTTTGGCAAATTACGTGGCATTGGGCATTTTATTTGCTTCAAATCCGCTTAAGTCAAGATTGACTCTTGAAAATGAGAATTCACAAAATAATTTTTCTAAGGCACTGAACAAAAGTAAAAGTGATCTCAAGAGACAAAAGAACTTGAATCGAACAAAAAGGCCACAACAAAGCAATACACACAAAATGTTTTAGTAAATACTAAGTATGAATGGAACGGAATACAAATGAAGAGAAGACTTCTATTTATAGTTGAGCTACCCCGAACTCAACGATATAGTTTAAATTATATTGACGGTCAAGAAGCCTATCTACAATATAAGAGTCCTAAGGGATTTAAACTCTATACAATATTATCCCTTAGAAATTACAATATTCATCATGGTAACTCTAGTTTTACCGGAGTGTTTCACTGGGCCACCAAGGCTTCAAATGAATGAACTTCTCCATAGGTTACATGAATCGAGTCAATCCAAGTGGATTAGTTGAACTCCATAAGACGTTTTATATACATTCGTCATAAGTTTTGATCCGCAGCCCATGACACATATAGGTAATAAGATTTCTAGTATTTTAGGAATGAATAGTTTTTATATGGTAAATGAAAAAAATGTTTTGATTATTTTTTTTAAAAAAATTATAATTATTTGTTTTATGACTTTATCCTCGAATTTTAGCATCAACTTCCGCATTAGATGGAATATAAAAGAGGAAAAATATCAATATGCCGTGGCATTTTAAAAAAATAAACATATTAAATTAGAAAAAATAGAAATTGTAAAATAAAATTAAACATGAAATGAGAAAAACGATTAACATGCAATGGAAATTTGAAAAACAAAATTGAATGAATGGAAAACAATGAATAAAGAATAAAGAACATCACGCTGCAATGAAATATGAAAGAAGAAACAAGAATGAGTCTAGCCAATAAATTCAATTATTTCTCTCGTTTTAAATAATAATTGAATCAAAATTATTTATTATTGATATTATTTAATAATAATGAAATTAAAAATATTTAAACTATTTTTAGATACTTATGCACAAATTTAATTTCTAATTGCAAAACTTTAATATCTAATTTCCAAAATTATTAATAATATACCCAATATAGGAAATATACATGCCCGATCAAAATATTTAATTCTAATATATTACATTTATTAGGTTTTTTTACCAAACTAACTCAAAACAATATAATATTTATAAGAATGACTCAAGTTCAAAAACATTTACGAGAATAACCTGAAAGGAACAGTGCATTGGGGTGCTGGCTGTAACCTCCTCAACCCGGCCTAGACGGTAGGCCTAAGCCAGAGGGATCACATTTGCCACCGAGGTGGCTCAGTCTTTTTACAAATCAATTTTCAATACTAAACCTGTTTTATACAAGTGATTATCTCGATTTTATGAATTTAATACTTAACATTAGTTTTAGGAGTGGAGAGTAAATCAATAGTCTTTATATAATAATTAACCTGTTTAAATCACTTAATAAACATCATCCTAATTAATTAATACTAACAAATGTCAAATATTAATATAATCGTAAGTCATTAATGATACTAAATAACATTAATAATAGTAAATAGTAATAACAATAAATCATTGGCAAGAACAAGTGGAGACCCATCACATGTAAGGTTATCTGAAAAGATGGAAAATAAAAGGAGTGAGCTATGGAAGCTCAGTGTCCATTTACAATAAACCAATTCAATATTCAAATTTGTATAGTAATATCAAACAATTTCACATATCAATCAATTCAATACAATGACAAACTATTTTGCTTATCGATCATTGTAACAAATAGTTTTGCATATAATCAATTCAGTACAAAAAAAGGGGTTTGCAACTTCAAGAACTATTAATGATCAATCATAATCAGTCAGATGAATTCAATTATCAAATCAATATAGTTTTCATAACAGTTTAG
Source organism: Gossypium raimondii (assembly GCF_025698545.1). Classification (NCBI taxonomy): domain Eukaryota; kingdom Viridiplantae; phylum Streptophyta; class Magnoliopsida; order Malvales; family Malvaceae; genus Gossypium; species Gossypium raimondii. Next base: position 37,341,337 of record NC_068568.1, on the reverse strand, counting down.
TCGATTCATTATGTACCTTTGTATATGTGGAATTGGTTTTGGTCATGCTTAGAAATTGTTTTAATAGTTTGACAATTGTGTTTTAAACATGTTGTGATTGTGTTGAATGGTTGATTGGGCCTTAGGGCTAAATATGATTGAATTGAGTTAGGTTGAAGCATATGGAACTTGATAGTTAGTGGACTTCCGTGAAAGTCGCATCTTTACACTTTGAATATCACGACATCAGGCTATCTCGCAACGACGTCTCTTGTTTGAGGACAAGACGTCGACTCTATTTTATTTTGAAGTCCTTGCAAATTGGTCATCAGGTTGGGAAGCTTGGCTACTTCTTCAAAGTCACGACACTAAGCCTTGGAAGTCGCGACATCCACCTGAGATGTTTTGTAAACTTTGTAGTTTAGTCCTCATTCGACCCCGGGATGGTATTGAGATTTCGTAAGCTCGTATATGGCCTGATAATGATTATATATCATGTTTTATGTATATAGAACCTGTAACTTATTGATTAATGGTGAAAATTATATATAATCGATTGTAGTTGCTGCAACAACAAACGTGGCATTCCTTAGCTCGGACCTGACGATCAAGTTGGGTATGAGGTGTTACAGTTAGTATATTTAACTAGGGTTAGTTGCCTCTCTCTCCTAGTAGAATTAGGGGACTAGTTTTTTCTATCAAATAAGTATCATTTATGCTCTACTAATTCAACTAGGATTCTCCTATCTTTCCCTATAAATAGATAACACTGGTTGGGCTAAAATAACAAGTTATACACAACCTTGAGATATTTTTATTCTGCTCGAAAATAGTGAAAATTTATTTTCTAAGTGTATAAATTCTATTGTTTAGGAATAACAATTCTATCGGTTTCTATTTAAAGAGAATTATTTTCCTACTAAAAGTAAGAAATTGTTTTTGGTTCTGTGTTTGATTCGTGATTTTTCGAGCCCACATTCAAAGTCATTCATGATATGAGAATAGCGAAGAAGGTTATTCGGTTAAAATCCAACAACGTTAAAGATCCGTCTTGTACAAAGCACAAGTACTTTTCGGGAAAAGTTTATTGCCATATATATCACAAACTACCTTGGTTTCAAAATGTTAATTGTCATTGTGAGAGAAACCATTTTAAATTGGATTTGTTCTAACACATAGTTGGGTCGGCACGTAAATGGTTCAGACCCAAACAACACAGACAATCTTCATAATGAGACATGTGACCAAGATATGGGGAATGGGTTGGTTAGTGGCGAGACAAACTTAGGGTCCAATCTTGAAGCATCCTGAGCTTGTTGTCTTTGATAAGCATCCCACTCCTTATTAGCTTGAAGTGGTCATTGGCAGGCTTGGGTCGAACCTAGATCAAGCACTTAGGAATAAATGGTGTGGGATGTGGTTTGGGAATAGACCAAGGGCTTTATTGAAATTATCCTATTCTTTTTGAAAGATTTTGCTTAACCAGGGTCCATGCTAGAAGCTATTTTGTAGGAGCTGGTGTGTTAGTGAAATGTATCCTTTAGAGGGGTTCCTTTTTGGTGAAAGCCAATTTGTTCGATGTAATTGTATCATATGAAATATTTGTCCTCAATATGTAGGGGCATTTATGTGAAGGCCAATTTGATTGGCATAATTGTATCCCCAAAGGATTTTTACTCTAACATTATTCTCATGGAAGTATTTTTGTAATAATTCAATTTGTTTAGCATTGTAGTAACCCCTAAAAGAGTTTTGCTCTACCACTCTGTAGCTATGAACATTTTCCAAAGTTTAGTTAGAGTTACAGAAAGTTTACAAGAAGCTAAAAATGTAGGAAGTTATAGAAAGCTGCAAGTACAAGAAGCTGGAGAAGACCCATATAACACATGGCAAAATGCCAAAAGTCAAGCTGAAGCTATAGAAAGTTAAAAGAAACCAACATAACATATGTGCACTTACATTTTTTGTCTTCATTTCATTTATGGGTGCACATATGAATAAACTCAAAGATAAAATAGGAGGAAAGCAAGGCAAAACCAAAGAAAAAAATACAGTTGAAATGTGCTGTTGAAGCTTCAAGAAACTCAAATACAGAGGAAGTTTCAAGAAATCCAAAAATAGGCATAATAGGTTGAGCAGCTTTAAGAAACCTAAAAATAAAGAAAGCTTAAAAAAATCTAAAAATAAAACAGGTTAAGAAACCCAAAAAATAGAGATAAGATATAAAGCTATAAGAAACCTAAAAAAAATGGAGGAAGCTTAAAAAACAAAGTTGAAATTTCGAGAAAGATTTAAGAAATTCAAAATGGTGGAATTTTCAAGAAACCAAAAACAAAGGGATAATGGTAAAATTTATCCTTTCACTTTAATAAATTTATCAATGTAATACCTATATTTTCAATTAATTTATTTTGATGTCTAAACTTTTATTTCATTTACTAAAATGGTACTTACCTCGAACACTACTAATAACATGACATCATATCAATAAGAAGATGACATGTGATGTGATTTAATTTGTCATCAACCTCTTCTACCACCTATAGGACTGTAAGCTAAGTTATCATATATTTATTATTAGTTAAAATAAAAAAATTCCCTCACAACAATCTTGAAAACCGAGAAAAATACAAAAATAATTATTAAGTAATTTAAAAAAACCACAAATCTTTGCCTAATTTACTAAAAAATGCCAATTTTTTTTTACCAAAATAGGTCAATTTTGGGGGAAAATACGAGTATAGGCCGATTCTTAGAAAATGCTTCCAGGTGGAAGCATTTTCAGGTCATTTGCAGGAAAGCGCTTTCAAGTGAAAGCGCTTTTTGCCAAATCACCTAAAAATACTTCTACCAAAAAGTGTTTCCCCTATTTATTTAGGTTTAGGGTTTTATTTTTTTAAAGTATGGTTTTTTAAGGATAGAGTTTATAGAGTATGGTTATTTGGATTAGGGTTTATGGTTTTGTTATATATTGGTTTAAATTTTAAAGTTTAGTATATATTATTTATTTATATATAATTTTTGAAATATTAAATAATAATTATTGAATTCAAAATTTGAAAACATCATATTTACACCAATCGTATATTCAATTCCATTTTGTAATTCGATTCATAATCGAAACTCGGAGTACTTGGCTGGGATGAAATATTAGTTATTAATTTTTTTCACTTTTTAATCTTAGTTTGATTCAATTTATCAGTAAATTATTTATCCAATGTATTATTTTTGATGGGTTGGGTTCAGAAAATATATCTCGGGAATCTCGGGATATATGATGGGTTTTTTGTCCAAAGGTTGGGGTTGAAATTTGTAAAGAGAAAATGCTCCAAGTAAGATGCACTGTTAGCAAAATTACTGATAGTGCGTCCAGTTGGAAGTGCGTCTAGCTGGAAGCACTTTTAGCTGACATAGCACTAAAAAAGCTTCCAGCTGGATGCGCTTTCAGTGTTTTTGCTGACAGTGCGTCCTGTTTGGAGCATTTTCTCTCTACAAATTTCAACCCCCTATTAGGCCAAGAAAATTTTCAGAATGATCTGCGAGTCACCCCCTGGCCTATACATGCAACTTATTTCATCATTGAATGGCATAAGCCATTTACGAGCAAAGAAAATTGTAAAAATATCAGAAGAAGAGAAGTTCATAGATAAGACATAAGTTGGAGTAACCACGCTATTTTCATAAAGTAAGCATTGATTTTTGTTGTTCATATTTAGTTACAACATTATTTTTTCTCCGTAGTATTTTTGTCCTGAACATATGGAACAAGTTATTTGGTTGAAAATGATTGAACGAATTAATGCTATTATTTATTACGACGGTGAAGTGCGTGACACCGAGAACGAGGTGGTTTTTTATCAGAGAACACAACACGGTTGGCTTTTAACCAAAACATACAATTTCCAGAACTTCAGACAAGAATTAGGCAGAAAATCGTCGAATCCAACCAAATGAGAGCATCGTCCCTTAAATATTAATTTTGTGCTTTAGGCGACCCCCATCAAATATGATGCTTTAAATATCAGAAGTGCGAGGGGGTTGGAGGCGATGGTGCAGTCGCATATGGACAGTGGATCACCGTTTGTCTAGTTATATGCAGAGTTCACAAGGACAGATGAAGGCCCTTGGAGGTCGACATATGTTCTTGTTCGAGAAGCCAGAATGATAGAGCAAGCCTAGAGTCCAATGACACAGTTGTGTAGTGGGTTCACTTTTTTGTTAGAAAGTTCTCATTATGATATCCTAGAATCATCAATGGGAAGACACTCATATGTCTCGGCCCTAGATTTCAACCACAGTAGGCAAAACACCGAACATTCGAGTTTTGGTGGTAGGACGGAATACATGAACCCTGCACAACACTCAATTAGTGGTTTTGATTTGAATTCGGTTAGCCGATGTTAAACATTGAGAACACTTACAGCGGGATGACATCCAATTCTAGCAGTTGGCAATCAATAATTAATTTTAGACATTTCAACAACTACACAAGAAGGGATGATGTACTCCTTACGACGTCCATCGGGGAGGGGACATCCAACACGACAAATGTTGGTGGGTTTGAGAATGACGAGGGCACTGAATCCGATGTCGATCCAATCCGGGAGGTTTTTAAGTAAATTAGTCCAAATCTCTCCTTTTTGTTGTTGTTGTTGTTTTGCACTTTTTTTCCCCAAATGAGGTTTGAAAATAGTTAATTTAATTGATTTTGCAAACAAAAAGTCAGAAATCTCCTCCTCCTTCATTGGTTTTCACAAAATCAAAACTCAATACAATTTGTTATGTGATCAAACATAGAAACCTAGATAAATTGATTACATGTATAACCTAAAACCTTCAAAGTGAATTAACCCATGGACGTTATGTTATTGTAGTTCTACAAAATTTCATTTGTAGTTTTGTTTCAACTTTTTTTTTTAAACTCAAAGATTACAAACTCGATGAGCTAGAACTAAAAGAGTTGGTAAGTGAAAATTCGAGTTAAATTTATTTCATTTCATGTTCTTGAAAGCATAAGATTTAACACTTACAATGGCAAAATATTCTTTCTCAAGAGAGTTATAGATAAACAAAGGACATGAAAAGCAAACATGTTTATTGTTTTTTGGTTTTGTATTTTCTGGGTTTTCAAGATTATTGAGGAAATGTTTTTTCTGGTTTTGTTAGCTTCATCAAAACTTGTCAGAGATGAAAGGGGTTTTAGTTTAGGTCCAATAAAGATAAAGATAATGGTGTTGGTTTGTAGCCTAAATGAGGTTGAGGAGACAGATCATGGTGGCGGCAGGAGCAGCTGCTATGGTTAAGGAAAAAGGAAAAAGAAGATAAAAAGATAAAAGGAGAAAAGGAGAAAAGAAAAATAAGTAATTTTATGTGTAATACACAATTTTAGCCCAGGCTCACAAAAAAATAATAAACCCAAAATAATAAAACAAAGTCTAAGTCCAGTACAAAATTATATCATTTGGCCCGATCGGAATGACCCATTACTTGAAAAGGTTTAAGGTCCATCTACAAGCTTATGGAAACATAATCTTCAAGGATATGCAATCTTAGATATGACATGCAATCTTAGATATGATATATGCAATCTTGGATATGATATGCAATCTTAGAAGATATGATTTTCTAATCTTAGAGATTTAATTTGTAGATACCCTTCAATCTTAGCCGTTGATATAATAGATCTGTATATTATTTTTATTCTATATATTATTGATTTCATATTATTTTAGCTATTACCTTTAAATTCTCTCTTAAATAGGTTTATATATTTTCTTTCAATTCATTTATTATTTATCATTCATTAGTGTATGTTTTATTTACGAATTATGGCTCCATGTTGTATATTATCATTTATCACATTCTATTCGCTTAAAAGGTTATGTTCGATATCATTCAAGCATCAAAATCATTTTATTCAAAACTTTCCAAAATAAAGATAATACTCGTATTTAGGATTTTCAAGAAAATTGAGCCCTAACGTATTGGGTTCCGATTTTCTTCGTTAAATCTAATAATCGAGAATTGCTCTTTGATCAAAATAAAAATGAAAAAGCTTGTTGTTGGGAATTTAATATGTTGTGTCCTAACGCATTGGATGTGACGTATTGATTTCTCGAGACAAAGATTTTTTGTAAATATATACATATTAATAAAGGAAATATTTAATGTTTGGGATGTTGAGAAATTGTGCCCTAACGTATTGGGCTGCGGTTTCGTCATAAATCTTAAACACTTGAACATTCTTTTAAATTTTATCACACAAATCTTTTCGACAAACTCATCTTGAAAAAAATAAAATATCGTGCCCTAACGCATTGGGTGTGACATTTTCTTTTTCAAAATGAGAGAGTTTTAATAAATAACTTAATTTAATTAAGGATCGTATTTTTCAACTCTCGACATTAAGACATTTATTAATCAACTTGGTACAAATTTTTGGGCATTACCGGGGTGCTAATCCTTCCTCATATGTAACTGACTCCCGAACCCATTTTTTCTAAAAACTCGTAGACCAAAGTCATTTTTAGGTGATCCAATCACACCTTAATAAAAGATTGGTGGTGACTCCAATTTTCATCGACAACTAATTTTTGTTTTTTTTCCCAAAAATAAAAATGGTTTTGACAGCTTGGCGACTCCACTGGGGACAATTTTGAGAGTCGAGCCACAAAGTTAATTAATTTTTGTCTTAAGGTCGAGAAAATAAATTTTAAATTCATGAGATCTTTTTGCATTCATTGTTTTCTTGCTTAATTGATCTTTGCATTATATATTACATGAGTTGCATAATTTTACCATTTTAAGTGGGAGCGAGAAACTAGTCCTTGGTGAGGTTTTCACCTCCGTGCAGGGTAGTGGACCGCTTCCGGGATACATCCGTACCTTTGTCTTCGTGAGATTTTCATCTCCGTGCAACCATAGGGAAATGTATTCCCCTGAACTGAACTCGGTCCATATGAGCTTATAATGGGTAAAGATTGAGGAATCTGCTAATTCGGGTACCTTTACTTTAGAACCGAACTTCATATAGTGAACCTTAAGAATCCACCTTAGGTAGAACTACACTAAATCCTAGTAGATATCCTAATAGGTGTTTTACTTTTCTTGATTATATTCTATATTTTTATATGATACTGACTTTTTGTGTTTTATTTTGATTGCATGACATGGCATTTGATTTCATCATAAAAGGCGTCGGTTCATATTCAGTTGCTAGATAGAAAGCTTATCATGGAAAAAGGGTTTCTTGATAAAGTGGAAAATAATACGGTTGCCTGAATATACTCTGAGAAACACAAGAAGGGTGATGGAAAAGTTTGTGACTTTACTTCGTGGCCCGAGGATTTAAGACGATTGTCTAAGAGCTTTCGACGTTCCAATTCCCTTAAAGAAGCTGATGAGCATTACGAGGATAGGAAAACAATGGATTGTGAGCAGGATCAAGAAAAAGGGAGCTAGCAGTGGCATCTATCAGAAATTTGCGGGATTTATCTTAAACATTCGGATGAAGAAAAAGATCAATGTTGTCTCTTGGAATATAAGGGCGAGGCCGTACATGCATCTGTTTTATGTAAAGAAATTTACTTTCTAGTAAAGTTTTCTTAAATGGAATTGAATCAAAATTGATGTCTTTTTTGCATTCATTTCATGCATTGCATTGCTTCATATGCATTAAAAAAATATTAAAAGTTTCTAATTGATTTAAATCATTCTTCAGTTAATCTGGAAACCAACCAACCTACTAAACACTGCTACGGTACTCGAGCAAAAACTAAAGACATGGACCAAAGGCTAGAACAGTTCCAAAAAGAAATACAAGATCAGCTTCAACAAAAAATAAATGAGCAGCTTGAGAAGATTCAACAAAAAATGATGGATAAAATGATGGAGTCTCAGGAGAATATGATGACTAAGTTGACTCAATTGTTGACTAGAGGAGTTGATAAAGGAAAAAGCTCTGCGCTTAATGTTGAAGAAGGAGACAGTGAGGGACCCTCAGCAAGTTGAGATATGTCCGTGAAAATCCTCTGTCACCATTAAGCCTCAGTAGTTTCAGGACGATGCTGCAACGCCAATGAATTTTCAGGCTAGATCAGGCTCTAACCCCGGAGACAACCTTGTGAATCCTGCTATCCTTAACTTTGATGAAACAGCTGGAAAAGAAAAAGTGAAGGATGAGATGCCAAAACAATTAGAGGAAAAGTACAAATGGCTCGAGAAAAAACTTCGGGCAATGGAAGGAATTGAGAGCTACCAGGGGTTTGATGCTAAAGAATTGAGCTTGGTTCTAGATTTGGTACTCCCTCACAAGTTCAAAATGCCAGAGTTTGAGAAGTACAATGGAACTAGTTGCCCTGAAGCTCATATTACCATGTTTTGCAGAAGAATGACTGGGTATGTCAATAACGACCAACTGTTGATACATTGCTTCCAGGATAGCCTAACGGAGGCAGCATCCAAGTGGTACAATCAATTGAGCCGTACCAAGATTAATTCATGGAGAGATTTAGCACAGGCATTCATAAAACAGTACAGTCATGTGACCGATATGGTACCTGATAGAATCACTCTACAAAACATGGAAAAGAAACCCGGTGAAAGTTTTAGGCAATACGCACAAAGGTGGAGGGAGGTTGCCGTCCAAGTTCAGTCATCTCTTCTAGAGAGAGAAATGACAATGCTTTTCGTTAACACATTGAAGGCCTCATTCATTACGCATATGTTAGAAAGTGCTACTAAAAGCTTTTTTGACATAATTATGAATGGTGAAATGATAGAAAATGCTATCAGAAGCGAAAAGATAAATGTTGGAGAAAGTAGTAGAAGGTCAGCCTCGAAGAAAAAGGAAGATGAGGTCAATAACACCAGTTATTTAAAGACGATTACGGTGAATCAGCTGAGAAAGGTGGCTGATAACCAACAAGGATCATTGAGACAAGAACTTGGAGTGAAACAAGGTACTAAGAAGCTCCAGTTCACACCAATTTCGATGTCGTATAAGGAGCTATATCAAAACTTGTTCAATGCACACATTGTTGCCCCTTCCTACTTAAAACCTCCATAACCTCCGTACCCCAAGTGGTATGATGCGAACGCACAATGTGATTACCATGCGGGAATTACGGGCACTCAATAGAGAATTGCATTACCTTCAAAAAGCTAATTGAAAAATTCATCAACATGGGTATTGTCAAGTTGGATGATTCATCTAATCCGCTACCCAATCATGATTAATAATGGAGTGAATGCAATATATGAAGAGGTGTTGGGAAGGGTTCACATCAATGTCATATACGAAGATACAATTGAAAAAGGGACCTTGTTAGATGTCCGCCCTTATAAATTTGGGAGTGTTCTAAGTAATTGGATTGCGGAAGAAATTTCTGTAGTCTTTAGAGCTTATTTAGAGTAATGTTCAGAACATTCATGTTGTTTTTAGTCTAAAAATGATAGGAATTCCTTTGTGAAATAGGCTCATGTCTGAATATCATTATTCTAATAAAATACATATTTGCATTTATTTTTGAGCCAATATTCTTTTATTCTTTGCGAGTAATTATTCTTTCATTCTTTTGGATTTTCTTCCACATCATTCTTTCATTCATAATTATATTGTACAAATAATTATTCGTAAATTCACACATTCTTTTGTACATTCTTTCGTATATTCTTTTGCACTTACTATGGGTCCTCAGATATCAATGATATGAGTGACGCTGATACAGACTTAGAATCTCCTTTTGAGCGAGATATGTGTTTAGAGGGATCTCATAACTTTGAAGATGACATAGATTGTAGCCTATTTCTAAACTTGTTAAGGATAGTAGAACAAGTCGAGGAAATGATCTTACCTTACAAAAAAATCATTGGGATACTTGACTTCTCCTTATGTGGGGCATGAAGGTCATTCGGTCGATCTCGCCAAAAGAGTCTGACGGACATCGATTCGTCTTTGTGGTCGTCAATTACTTTACTAAATGGGTGGCAGCTGTCTCGTATGCCAATGTCATAAAGTCGACAGTCAGCAAATTCTTGAAGAATCCTATGTCAATATGGAACCCTAAAAGGATCATATCTGACAATGTATTAAATTTGAACAACAATAATATCAAAAGTTTGCAGTCTATTCACGATTAATGTCATATCGCCACAAAAAAAAACTCCGTCGGGGCAATGCCTTTCTCCTGGGCCCATTGCGGTATTGCCTATTGAATATAAGATTCTTTCTCTCTGAGTTTTTAGATTAATTTCGATTAAAGATGAATGTTCAAAGTTATTCATCATGGTCAAATACGCCAAAAGCAAATGATACGAGCTCACAAAAAGGTCCGCCCTAGAAAATTCTTTGAGAGGGACCTAGTATTGAAGAAGATCCTTTCCATACAAGAAAAACTTCATCCCAAGCTGGAAAGGATCTTATGTGGAAGGCCTTATCTGGAAAAGCGTCGATTTTAATTAGAAGGGATAACAAGAACATGCCTAATCCTGAGTTCAGATTCAAATATTTCAAAAAAAAAGAAAAAGAAAAAGAAAGAAAAAGCCAAAAAAAAAAAGAAAAGGAGAGGCCAAGGTGAAAATCCGCAAAGGACGCCTTGAGACCAAAGGGGATTTGAGTTGAAAAACCGAAAAGGGTGGCTCAAATATTGATCAAAATGGGGAATGAGGTGACCAGAATAACTCGAATCTTGATCAGATTGGGGCATATAATGATCTTGCTATACTTGAATCAACAGGAAATGGTAGGCGACATCTTGGGGCATCGACAAAGCACTGTAGATCTTCTAAACACATGTCAAACTCAGAAGGGTTTTCAGAAAGCTTGTACAGAAAAGTTCAAGCTGCGATATCTGGGGCACCCAATCTTTATACTATTGAATTTGTTGTTCTTGGAATACTTTATTCTTTTCCAAGATACACATTATTCCTAATCAATTTCTTATCCTTCTTTACTATTTTTGATAATTTATATCTTTCGAGCTATGCTCAGAACTAACTTTATTCTTATCCATTGTTATGACCTTTTTTGCAAACATGTTGCATTGGAATAATGATTAATGGACTAATAAAACTTTCACAAAGGAAGTTTTGCATATTACTTTAGAAGTTTCTAAATAATACAGGACCCTGAAATAAGACTATTATTTAGAACGCACCAAGTTTAAAGGTTGGAAATTTAAGAAGGAAGAGTCTAAATTATGACTTTCTCTTTGGATTCTGTTGTCAAAAAAATTGATTGAGCAAAGTGACAAGATGTCAGGTTGGTGACAAAGTTTAAATGAACAAGCAAGCAATGATCACTAGGAAATAGGAAGAGGTTTCCTCGAAGAAGAAAGACTTCATTTCCACATGAGCCTTTGGTGCGACACCTTAGGCATGGTGTAAAGGACCAAAGAATTTCACATTCTGTATCATTGAATTGTGATAGGAGTGGATTGAGAAAACGCCATATATTTCTACTCTTGGGTTGTAGTGGGAGAATGATGGTACAAATTTTACGTCCCAATTGATTGAACTTTGAGGTTCACAATGGGGGAAATCTGACTAAGTGGAGACGCCAGCCGAGCAAGAAGGCGTTGTAGCACATCAGTGATAAAACCTTAATAAACTTCGAGCAATGATAACGTAAGTGAAAAAGGAATCATTCTCAAAAATAACAATTTACATTCATGCAAACACCATTCACACATGTCTAGTTAGGAGCATTTGATGCATTTCGATCATGCCATCCTAATCTTAGGCATATTTAGGTTCATTATACAGGTCATGTTCCTCAGAGAACAGATCGGTGAAATCACTAAGCCTTGTCTCCCTGGGTCGTAGTGGAGCAGGTTGAAGATAGCAGATCTTGCCTTCCTGCATCGACAGTGAAGCAGATCGAAGATACCAACCTTGCCTCCCTGGGTTGTAGTGGAGCAGGTTGAAGACAGCAGATCTTGCCTTCCTGCATCAACAGCGAATCAAATCGAAGATACCAGCCTTGCCTCCCTGGGTCGTAGTGGAGCAGGTTGAAGATAGCAGATCTTGCCTTCCTGTATCAACAGCGAAGCAGATCGAAGATACCAGCCTTGCCTCCCTGGGTTGTAGTGGAGCAAGTTGAAGATAGCAGATCTTGCCTTCCTTTACTGACAGTGAAGCAGATCGAAGATACCAGCCTTGTCTCCTTGGGTTGTAGTGGAGCAGGTTGAAGATAGCAGATCTTGCCTTTTTGTACCGACAGTGAAGTAGATCGAAGATACCAGCCTTGCCTCCCTGGGTTCTAGTGGAGCAAGTTAAAGATAGCAGATCTTGCCTTCCTGCACCGACAGTGAAGCAGATCGAAGATACCAGCCTTGCCTTCTTGGGTTGTAGTGGAGCAAGTTGAAGATAGCAGACCTTGCCTTCCTGCATCGACAGTGAAGCAGATCGAAGATACCAGCCTTGCCTCCCTGGGTCGTAGTGGAGCAGGTTGAAGATAGAAGATCTTGCCTTCCTATACCGACAGTGAAGCAGATCAAAGACACTAGTCTTGCCTCCCTGGGTTGTAGCGGAGCAGGCTGAAGATAGTACATCTTGCCTTCTTGCACCGACAGCGAAGCAGACCGAAGACACCAGTCTTATCGAAGTCACAACGACGAATCTTACTTCCCGGGCGGTATAGTGGAACAGATTAAAGCTACGACGGTGAATCTTATCTCCTCGAAATTCTAGTTAAACAGATTGAAGATATCAGGTCTTATCTCCTTGAAGTTGCGAAGGAGCAGACCCAAGAAAGCGAGTTTTATCTCCCTGAAGTTGCAGTGGAGCAGACTCAAGAAAGTAAGTCTTATCCCCCTGAAATTGCAGTGGGGCAGACTAAATAAACAAATCCTGTCTCCCTAAAGTTGTAGTGGAGTGGATTAGAATGATGGGTCTTATCTCTCTGAAATTACACCAGAGCAGATCGCATCAAATTCATCTTTAAGTTGTAGCAGATCAAGTTGAAGCTATAGGTTTTATCTCCCTGAAGTTGCAGTGGAGCAGATAGCAAATTTTGTTCTCTTGAGAAACTACAACATACAAATTCTATCTCCCTGGCATTGCAGTGGAGTAGATTAAAGCATTAGTTCCTATACCTCTGAAGATGCAGTAGGATGAAATGTGGCTACTTGAAGAAGAAGAGCACCAAGATCCAGCGTGACCGGGCAAAAATTGGTCATTTCTAAAGTCTTTCCTCCGTTTCTGTTACACGGCAACGAGCAAAGAGGGGCAGCTGTAATACCCAATTTTAGCCCGGGCTCACAAAAAAATAATAAACCCAAAATAATAAAACAAAGTCTAAGTCCAGTACAAAATTATATCATTTGGCCTGATCGGAATGACCCATTACTTGAAAAGGTTGAAGGTCCATCTACAAGCTTATGGAAACATAATCTTCAAGGATATGCAATCTTAAATATGATATGCAATCTTAGATATGATATGCAATCTTAGATATGATATATGCAATCTTAGATATGATATATGCAATCTTGGATATGATATGCAATCTTAGAAGATATGATTTTGTAATCTTAGAGATTTAATTTGTAGATACCCTTTAATCTTAGCCATTGATGTAATAGATCTGTACCGTTGGATTTGGGGAGGCTCAACTATAAATAGAGGCCTCTCCCTTCATTGTAAGAGGAGAAAAATCAATAAAAAAAAGGGAGAACGATTGACAGTTTTTTAAAGGTGGCTTACTCTTTTCTTTTCTTTTTTCGATTATTTTTTTACTTATTTACGATTTTAAAAAAGGGAAAAGGTGATACCACTGCGAATTTTATTTATTTATTTATTTAGCCCTAATAAAGCGACGCGTTTCAAAGGATGGGATATTTTCCCATTCGAGCCCTATGAGTTATTCGCGCCTTTTAATTGGGCCCTTCATTTTTTTCCTTTAATTCTGTTTGGAGTTCAATTTAAATCCTTATTAATTCAATGTGCTTGATTTCTTACTCCACTATTTTTTAAAAAAATTATATATTTAATTTTGAATCTAATACTATTTTAATGATTAAGCTTAGTATTTTCCATTTTATTTTACGTTTTATATGTATTATGGCTATAAGTTTATTGAATTATATGTATATATTACCCTTTTAAAAATTATAATGTATCATTATTTGGAAATTCAATATATATTGCTATTATTTCGATTTATCACACTTTTTATATTTTAGGTAAATTCAACATGATTTGTATATATTCTTTGATATTCCTATTTTGTAATATATTTTCAAAATTCACTTTAAATATTTATATGTCTTAAAGATTTATATGAAAATGTTTTTATACAATATTATTTTATATATACATATATAATTTGTAATAAATTATTTTTATTCTATAGATTATTGATTTCATATTATTTTAGCTATTACCTTTAAATTCTCTCTTAAATAGGTTTATGTATTTTCTTTCAATTCATTTATTATTTATTATTCATTAGTGTATGTTTTATTTACGAATTATGGCTCCATGTTGTATACTATCATTTATCGCAGTCTATTCGCTTAAAAGGCTATGTTCGATATCATTCAAGCATCAAAATCATTTTATTCAAAACTTTCCAAAATAAAGATAATACTCGTATTTAGGATTTTCAAGAAAATTGAGCCCTAACGTATTGGGTTCCGATTTTCTTCGTTAAATCTAATAATCGAGAATTGCTCTTTGATCAAAATAAAAATGAAAAAGCTTGTTGTTGGGAATTTAATATGTTGTGTCCTAACGCATTGGATGTGACGTATTGATTTCTCGAGACAAAATTTTTTTAATATATATATATTAATAAAGGAAATATTTAATGTTTGGGATGTTGAGAAATTGTGCCCTAACGTATTGAGCTGCGGTTTCGTCATAAATCTTAAACACTTGAATATTCTTTTAAATTTTATCACACAAATCTTTTCGACAAACTCATCTTGAAAAAAATAAAATATCGTGCCCTAACGCATTAGGTGTGACATTTTCTTTTTCAAAATGAGAGAGTTTTAATAAATAACTTAAGTTAATTAAGGATCGTATTTTTCAACTCTTGACATTAAGACATTTATTAATCAACTTGGTACAAATTTTTGGGCATTACGGGGGTGCTAATCCTTCCTCGTACGTAACTGACTCCCGAACCCATTTTTTCTAAAAACTCGTAGACCAAAGTCATTTTTAGGTGATCCAATCACACCTTAATAAAAGATTGGTGGCGACTCCAATTTTCGTCGACAACTAATTTTTGTTTTTTTTCCCAAAAATAAAAATGGTTTCGACATTATGATTTCAAGAACCTTTGGGATATTCAACTTAAAGTCCCTTTGATTATTTCAAATAAATATTTTTGATAAAATTATGATACATATCACCCTACATTTTGTTCACGTATTAAATTATGTCAATTTTAATATCGTTGGAAGGAAGTACAATAATGGTAGATGGAATTAAAAGTTCAAGTATCAAAATTAAAAATTAAAACTACAAATATCATATTAATAGATTTGTTAAAGTACAAGGGTATTCTTTCCATTATCCAAAAAATGAAATGTGTTGGGAAAACTTAAAACTGTTATAAAATAAATAGACATGGTAAAGAACAAAGAAAATGTGAGAGAAAAGAGAGAGCGTATTTTATTGATCAATCGAATATTTACAATGCTTTTCCAAAGTCTATATTTATAGACATAAGAAGTATAAATGAAATATAACTCTACTTCTAATGACTATTAGAATTTAAAGTACATTAAAACTTATCTTGATCTTGATGGATATCTACTTAATAAAATATTCATAATACTCCCCTTTGGATGTCCATTTATAGATAATGTGTCTCGTTAAAACCTTAATAAGATAAAAATCATGTAGGGAAAAAATCCTAGTGAAGGAAAAAGAGTACACATATCTATAATACACATAATATGCTGCCTCATTAAAAATCTTTCCAAGAAAACCCAATGGGACAAAACCTCGGTTAAGGAAAAAAGAGTACAACACGCATTTACTCCCCCTCATGAAAACATCACATAATATCTCATATTCTACGTATTCAATCTTGAATGCTAGTTTTTCAAATGACTATTTGAATGTATTTGCCAATCATTTATATCACTATTCTTTTGACAGTCATGAGTGAGGGAAAATTTGGGGGAAATATATTTTGATCTCTTCAGGAGTTTCAACAATAATCATAGAAAACTTTAGTCTTGATTCTTCTACAAAAACACAAATAGGGATTTTGGATTATTTTATAATCCTCCTTCAACTACTATTCACCACATATGTTCAAATGATTTCAATTCATATAAATGAATAATTTCTCGAGAATTTCAATATGCTTCTAGCATTCTAAATCCTTCAATGACTTTAATATGAACTTTACTATATAGTGGTTCATAAAAGGTTGTAACAACAACCATTAGACGCAAGTTAAATATTTTATGAATTGTCAAAATAATATATCTTTAGGCTATTGCATCCACCAAAAAAGAATATTATATCTTTTCATAATCAATGTCATGACTTAGTGAAAAACTTCATATTTTTATTTTGTTTTTGCAAAACTACTTCATTTGCACCCTCACCAGCTTTATATCTTTAGATATTTGGACTACTGGTCCAAGAACTCCACAAATTTAAATGTACTTGAGTTACGTCTTTCTATTTTGACCAACTTATTCCATATCTATATTTCTAAATAGATTTATTCAAGATCATATTTTTATTTTATTATTTCAACAATAATATTGCACGCAAAACTATTATTGACCACTTTTATTATCGGTTTGACATTTTCTCGAATTGACATAACTTATCGAGATTTATTTATTTTCACTATTTTAATCTTCATTTTCAGATACCTGAATCTCTTATGGAGTTTTTCTTATTAGTTATGTATTGGGTCTCTTCTAGAGCACCCGCCTTCACTATATGACCATCTAGATTTATTATTTTCTTTTATGAGAATTTTCATAGTTGGAACTTGTAATGAGTTATCATTGTTGAACTTCTGGTTCAAATTAGTCTCCTCTAACTCATTGCAAGTTATTATTTCTCTCCGCCTAATGTCAGGAAAACTAGCAAATCAAAATAGTAATCACAAATCATGTCATAATTGAATCTCCAATACATTTAAAACTTATAATAATACAAAGAGACCCGTAATTAATATATATTGATAACTTATTGGCTTGATGCGTACAACGTAAATCAACATAATCCCATATTAAAATAGAAAGTTTAATTCTCATAAGTAATGGTTTAGATATTAATCGATGCATTCAATCAATAATTTCTCTAAACCATTATGCGCATAACTAACAAGTTTTTACAAAAGTTTTCAAACTAAATCAATAAAATACTTGAGATATAAACTCATCAATATTAGCAAGATGAATTTTCTTAATTGCATGATCTAAAATTAATTATTTAAATAAGCAATCTTGCAAATAACATGTTGCAAGTTGATAACACATACGTGATTATTTTGTAGATGCATCTACCAAAATCATATAATATCAAAACCATCCACATGGTGGATGAATAGGCTCATATTCATTTCAAAAAGCAAGATATTAACTCTCAAATTTAGCTAATGAGTTTCAAGAATCAATTTTCATTGAGAACAAACAACAAATGAAAATTCTTTAAATTAAAGAATCTTTTGGTTCTTTAATGAATGTCCATATGAATTCTCAATTAATTTTTGCATCATATATGACTTAGGATGATCTAATTGGTCACGCCAAATAGTAAATGCATTTGTATCAGAAACTTCTGGTTTACTTTAACATGTATTTCAATTGTACTAATAATGTTAATATAAATTGTGACAAATTGATAATTTTACTGCCATTCCTTTTACTTTGTATCCACATATAAGTACTATTGTGACATTTACTACTTGAAATGTTTAAATCAATGTGAAGTTTAGAATGCCACTAAGTCAACAAAATAAATATAATTTTCAAACAATTATATGCAATATTCGCTTTAGGAAATATGCCAAAATCTTCAAGGGTAAATTACACCAACAATCACTCAACTTTAGGGTAGCTGACAAAACAGTCACTCAGGTTTCAATTCAATCACTCAACTTTTGAAAAATAACAAAACAGTCACCACTATGCATTTTCTGTTACGTCCAACAGAGCTACCATTTTCCGTTACAGTTTCGTTATAGACTTAACCAAACTACCATTTTCCGTCCCCCTCCTATCCCTCTCCCTCTTCCCCACCATCCCTCCCCCTACTCTGATTCTTTCCTTCTCTCCCCCTCTTCCCCACCATCCCTCCTCCTACTATGATTCTTTCACTCTCCCCCACCGTCCCTTTACTAACCCTCTCCCTCCGTCCCTTTCCCTCTCATGTTTTTATCTTTCTGCCTGCTGCTACCAATTTTAAACTAATCTAACAACAAATTCTTCATCATCGCTTTTGTTTGGAACCCTGCACCTGCAAGTCAGTTCAAGTTTCATTTTTGATGCGTTTTTATATTATTTTGATTCTCCATCAATTTTATTTGTTCTTCTAATTTATTTTCAATTTAATCAAATATATTAACTTTTTGTTTTCTTTTACTTCAAAATTCAGGGCTTTCATTCCTCTTTTCTAGAATTGAATTTGTTTCGCTCTATTTCATATTATCTTTTAGAGTTTACATAGCTTTTAATTTGAACCAAAATAAAACCAATCTTTTCATTCTTTTTTTCTTTCCATTTGGGTACTGTGGATTCTTAAGCTTCTTGCTTCTTATTAAGGTTAGTTATATTTTGTATAAATGAGGCCAATGCCTATAGTAATTGTTTATATTATTAATTAGGGTTTTGGATTTTATTTTTGGTTTGTTTGAAATGATTATCCTTTTGATTGTATCTGCTGTTTCTTTATGATCATCTCAACTTTATTAGACTATTGCTCTTTGGGGGTTTGTTTCAATTGATTTTGGCCTTTTATTTCAGTCATTGTAATAGTTGAATGCTCAATATGTTTTAGTCATTTGGTTGGCAAAATTTTCATTTTCACGAAAATTGTGTTTTTTAACTAATATTGCTCAGTGCGTTTCCAAACATACTAGACTGGTTTTGTTTTTGAATTTTCTTAATCCCCACCTAAATGAATTCTATTTGATCAATAACCTTCATTATCGGTGAATAATTTGTGGTCATAATAAAAAAGAACAATGTGATTCAGACTCAAGCATTTCCTTCTATGTTTATTGGTCACCATTTCTTTCCTTAAATGCATTACAGTAGATGGTTAAAATGTAATCTCATAAAGGATTAGAGCTCCCCATAAAAATGTTGGGATATTGTTATAGGTGGCACTAGTACGGAGAAAGTTATAACTTCTGAGGATAATGACAATGCAGTGAATGATTGGAATGGTAGTTACAGCAAAGTTTCTGTGTCCATAGTTGGTAGTTACAGTAAAGTTTCTATGTCCATAGTCATGCTTTTTACATTAGCAATGGCTGCAGCAACTGGTTTAGGTGTAGTTCCATTTTTCTTTATGGAAAGGGAAAGGGATGGTAGGAAAAAGGGAAAGACTCAGAGTAGGAGGAGGGATGGTGGAGAAGAGAGAGAGGGATGCGAGGGGGATGAAAAATGGTAGTTTGGTTAAATCTGTAACGAAATTGTAACGGAAAATGGTAGCTCCGTTACGTCTGTAACGGAAAATGATTGGTGGTGACTATTTTGTTATTTTTCAAAAGTTGAATGATTGAATTGAAACCTGAGTGAATGTTTTGTCAGCTACCCCAAAGTTGAGTGACTGTTGGTGTAATTTACCCAAAATAGAGCTTTTGATATTTTCGTTAATCCATGAACATGATCGAAACTAAGAGAAATGGTTGGGACAACAAACATCCATCTTGTTCATACTTTGGATACCCATATAACCATCGAAGATTGTTGAAGTGACTAATTCTTGGAAATTAAGGAGCGTTGAGAACAAAGAAATTGTTGGAGTTTACTTTTTTATCAAATATCCAAAAAAATTTGATGCCATAATGAGAATATTGTATAATCGTTTCCTCATTCATAATCTCAATATGAGATCCATTATAATGAATATCTTTTAAAACATATGGATTAATCATCACAAAATATTAAAATATTAGCTCTTTTGGAGCTTTCAACTAATTTTGTGCTACTAAATATTGGAATAATATTGGTTTTATTTTATTTTATGCTCATTTCGGGGAATGCAATTGATTTACTACGATGAACTTATAAACATCCAAAAAATTCTTTATTTCATAATCACCATCACAAACATGCGTGGATTTCAAATTAAAATCTATCTATTCATGTTATCATGATTAGTCTCCAATTATAATAAACATGATATAATAAATAAACCATAGTAAAATATACTTGAGATTCTTTAAGATCATCGTCATCACCCTGGCTGAGTGGTTAAAGGCTCTAATGACTACCCATAATGTGCAAGCCTTAATTGAAATAGCAACAACTCTAGGTGGCAATCGACAATAGCAAATGTTGGGATATTTTTGTGACTTATGGAGAAAAACAATTAAAAGAGAATCATGTTGATAACTTGTTATAAAATAAATAGACAGAGAGTAAAGAACAAAGAAAATGAGATAGTAAAAGAGAGAACATATTTTATTGATCAATCGGAATATTTACAATGCTTCTCCAAAGTCTATATTTATAGACATAAGAAATATAAATGAAATAGAACTCTACATCTAATGACTATTAGAATTTAAAGTACATCAAAACTTATCTTGATTTTGACGGACATCCACTTAATAAAATATTCATAATAAAAACAATCTAAAAATAACGTAAAAGAGTTACGAACTAGAGGTGGTGGTAAGTCGGGCCAGGCCGGATTTGAGTTAAGTTTAGTCATGATATTAACGCATTTTATACTTGTTCAAGTTTGGCTCGATTAGAAATATGAGTTTAAAATTTTGCTCAAGCTCACCTGTATTTGTAAATAGTTAACTTAAGCTCATTTTAGACTTGCCCATATTGTTTTTTTAATAGTATATATTTATATTTTTAATTTAATATTTAATGATTTTATATATTTTTTATTTATTAAAATTTTATATTTAGTTATCTTAATATTTTTTAATGTTTACATTATAATAGTATTATATATTACCGTAAATTTAATTTTATGTATTATAAATGACATAATATATAACAAAAATGACATAATATAAAATATTACAAACTTAAAAGCGAGCCGAACCAGTTCGGGTCTTGAATGTTCAAGCCTGAGCTTAGCCCATATTTTAAACGGACTTAATTTTTTGTCCAAGTCTTTTTTTTGGGCCTAATACTTTAGTCCAAACACTCTCAAATTCCTGACAGATTTTTAACTTGAACGAATAACCTAACTCATGATCTGGTGTAATTGAAACTTAAGCAAAAGCTAACAACAACATATTTAACTTTATTCATATTCTAATATAACAAGGATGGATATTAAGAAATGTATAAATAATAATAACTCTTATTTCCCTTACTAATTAAATTCCTCGAGTTATCATCCTGAACTGCACTGACCCTATATAAATCAGATGTTTGTTTTCTAAGGAATATATGGATTCATAAATCAAAATATATCAATGAGCCAAAGAATGCTAGCTTTGAGATTCCTGACAAGATAGACATTTAAACAAAACTAAGCAAATTAATGAATAATAATAATAATAATAATAATAATAATAATAATAATAATAATAATAATAATAAGCAAACTATTTAATTAGACCTGATCATAGGCTGAATCACTCGTCTAAGTCTGAAAGTCAATCTGAAAAGTAAGAAGGTTTGAAAAATAAGTTTGGACAAAAAATTAAGGTCCGTTTTTTAAACGAACCGAACCTTGAGTAGGATTTTTTTTGGTCTGAGCCTAGTCCAACAAAACTCAACCTAAACTTTCTTTTCTATTGATGTTTTATTGTCATTTCACTATTATATTACTACTATTTGTTATTATTATTTGAATATTGTATAACTCTTGTTTTATTATTAGTTTTTTTACTATTTTAGATGCATTTGCTTGCCAAGTTGCAACTATCTTAGTGTTATTTAAGTATAGAATTTTTTTTAATGCATTTTTAATTTGTTGGAAAACATTTATTTTAATGTTTTTAGTATATTTGATGTATTCTATTTTTTAAATTTATTTTTATATAAAAATCATTTAAAAAAATAAATAAGAGTGGGTCGAGCTTAGGTTTAGTATTTTTAATCTGAACCGGACTTGGATAAAATTTTAAGCACATGTTTTCGGACTGGATCGAATTCAAGCTTAAAATTTTACATTAGCTTAATCTGAGCCCGACTTGATGATAAATCTACGTCCTAATTGAAGGGTTTAATTTCCCTAACCATGCAAATTTGTTGCCGACATATATACACATATCCCCATATAAAACTTCACAAGTAACTAGCTTCTCATATATTTGTTGAGTTCAAAATAACATTTCCAGTCATTCAAAACAGGAACATTATCTCATCCTGTTTGAGACAACGAATTTCCAAATTGAAAGTTGTGGGAATTCTTCTCCAGTTATTTAGAATTAGTGTTCAAAGTCCTCGAAATGACAAATAAAAAAAGGTAGAAGCATGTTTGATTTTTCTGCTTTTACATACTAGTCAGTATCAAATGTGGGTGAACCATCCTATGTTTTGTCATCTGTGTGCTGCTTATCCCATATAATGCTCAGTCCAATAAACATCAATCAATTGATTAGTGAGCTGATCGAACCAAGCTAGCTACACTGCCTTGGGTACTTGTCCAACAACCATGATAATTACATTAGCGAGCCACATCAAATTA
The DNA here is from genome assembly GCF_025698545.1 of Gossypium raimondii. NCBI lineage: Eukaryota > Viridiplantae > Streptophyta > Magnoliopsida > Malvales > Malvaceae > Gossypium > Gossypium raimondii. The sequence continues at coordinate 37,318,540 of NC_068568.1, read as the reverse complement.
AGGATGAAAAATAGTGATTTGATGGTCGAATAGTTATGATATTCATTGAATTCAATTCTACTACTATTGGTTACAAATATTTCCCCATTTAGTTTTGTTGCCATTTTCATTTGGGGGCAGCATTGATTCGAATCTTGTCCATTGTTTCAAACAAATACAATGTATGCATCTCATTTAACCTGTTTTGGTTGCTTTTCCATGTCGATTAGGTATTATCTTGGGCTCAAATAGATGGAGAGAGCCATCAAGTTTATATGCCTCTGCTCTTGGAACAAGTTTCTTTCTCTCAATCATTAGTTTTCACCATTATGTAATGTCCATGAAAGGGAAAGGACGGATATTTCCAACTCAAGAATTCCATTTTAAATAGGAAAGGTCAAATATTTTGATTTTTTTTTTATTTCTTTAAGCTTTGGGTTTAATATTTAATGTTTAAAGGTAAGACTTAAAAGTTATTAGAAATTTTATCACACGTGCATGTATGTAAAAATTACAGATATGATTTGAAATTAATTAATAATAATATATGAAATATGTACGATATTAAAATAAAAATTAGATTAAAATTGTTTATCATGGTGTTGTCATCAATATTAAGTCGGTATTGAGTTAACTTGTGACACCAAATCAATCAAATATATTAATATATATACACACAATTCATGGAGATAATAAAGTGTGCATGATAAAAATTGAAATGTATAAAACATTAAAATAAAGCTTTAATTGAATGGTAAATTAAAAATTCTACTAACCTAATTACTTGACTTCAAATCTTATCATATTAATTTTTATGAAATTTTTAAAAATAAAAAAGTAAATTATTCTCGAATAATATAACTTATTTTAATAATAAAAGAATATTTTCATAATTCCCCCAATTAAACCCGCCACATAAACTCAATAAAATAAAATAGTTAATGAATAGTCTGTATCAGAGGTGTCTGCAAGCCAAGTCGTGTGGAATTCAAACTTAGGAAAAGAAAATTCTAAACATTGCTTCTGTTCAAGCCCGATGTGGTGTAACCCATCAGATGAGCTTGACATTTTATCTAGATTCAACTCTTCATAAAATAAGGTAATTGAAGCAGATGATCTTTTTGCATAATATTAGCTTATCTGTTTTGAGTCGTACTTGATTTAATATTGCTATTAGTTTTAATTTCTTTACAAATAAATCTTTATCCATCGTTGTTGATTGTTGAAAATATACATATATATGTTATACCTCACGTGGCACTTTCAAAAGGCACCAGATGGATGCTTAAAAGCAATTCCTCACTTCTTATCCTCTAGCTCATCTTTAATTGTGCAACTTCTCAGGCTAGCCACAAGTCCTGGGACCACCCATTAATAGATGAAATATCTCCTTTCATTAGCCACTCGCTTTTTAATGTGAACACTCTCTTTAAGGACAACTGAGATCTATCTAAACATAATAACCTCAAACGCCCTCAAAAGAAAGAACAAAATGGGTCTCATCGAACATGTCCCTCATCTACTCCATGGTAATAACCATCTTGTTATGTCACCACCACTACTAGACATGAGTACCTCCTTTATGAATACCCTCTCATCAACAGTATAAATACTTATATATATAAGGGAAGGATCCACTAACACCAATGTAAAACTTAAGTGATTTTACACCCTTCTAAAATTTTTTATACGATTAATATTTTAACAATCCAACCGCTGAATTTATCAAGATATTTGTACTTGTCATACATATAAAATTTTGAATTGATTTGATATCTCTATTATATCAATCTAAAATATGGTTGATATTAATATATATTTAACGGTTAAATTTTTTAACTTAAAATGAATAGTTAGAAAATTTTAATTTATGTCAAACATGGCATTTGTGATCTACATACATGGAGCATAAACCATGACAGTTGGATTATTAAAATATTAATCATATAAAAATTATGGAAGAGTGTAAAACCATTTAAGTTTTACACGATATAAGTGGAATCCTCCCATATATATACATATATGATATTAATTGTAGTTTACTACTCAACAACAAGTGAATTAGCCAGGGGTGAATTTAGGGGTTGGTAGGGACTATCCCTAAAATTTTAAAATTTCAATACCCTTTTGGATTTTTAAAAGTTTTATTTTAGCTTTATAAATTAATGCTTGAAATTAGGGATCTTTATTTTGATTTTAACTTTATAATTAATAGTATCTAAATATTAATTAATAAAAAACTTAAATAATCACAACATTTAATATAAATTTAGCATTTAACCTTTTCTTTTTAAATTTTAAATTTAACATGGCCTAGTTTGAACTTTTCTATTTTATATAAATATCTCAGTACCCTTGTCAATATTTTTGGATTTCCCTAGAATTAGCATAATCATTATATTTATGTGATTGGAATTTAAAATTATACACTTAATAATAACATTGACCAAATTTTTGTTGTAATAGGAAAAGCCATGAAAATCACATGAGATATGCATGTTGCTTATGGTTATCCTTTAAATTTTAAGAGTCCAACACATACACATATTTTAATATGCATATGTTTTAAGATGAATGAAACTATATAGTTACATATAAGTGGTTCACCCTCGGTGTTCCTTGAACCTAATAATATAACAGCAGCATAAAGTAAGCGCTCCACCACCAATTAAAACGCCTAGCATGAATTACCTTCTTTTTTTCTTCTTCTCAATCACTTTAGTATTGTTTTTAAAAATATTTTGAATAAGATGCGTTTAAACTTTTCAAAAATATTTTTAAGATAAATTTAATAAAAACATAAACAATAAATTTTAATTTTTACTCAAAATGCTTTTAACCTTAAAAACATTTTTGAGAGGCAATATTAAACTAAGCAATAAAAGAATTTCATCTATTCATATGTAGTGGCTTCCCACTAATTACATGCATCTAGACTATGAGGATTTGTGTTCCATTTTATAGTTTCAAAATATAAATTATAAATGATTAACTAATTGATTAATTTTTTGCACAAATTAAAACCTACCTAACACACTAAGAGTTAATTGATTAGACTTTCTTACAAGTTTGAAGTTAGAAATTTCATGTATTTATTTATTTTGTAAATTATAGTAACTCAATTTTGATTTTAATAACAAAATAGTTATTCAACTTTCAATTTAGTTACTAAACTTTCAAAAAACAACAAATCGATCACTAACATTATCGAAAAGTGACAAATCGGTTACCCATTAACATTTTTTGTTACAGACCTAACGAGTTAGCTGATGTGGCTAGTTAACTAGTAGATGTGGTCAGTTAACTTGCTATGCTAGACATGAAGAGCAGGTCATGAGGAGCAGAAGGGTCTTCTTCTTCTTCTTCTTCTTCTTCTAAAACCAGTCCCTTCTTTCTTTTCCCCTCTTTTCTTCAATTTTTGTTTATGTTCTTGTGTTCTATATCTGGAATTAATAATCTCATTTGGTAGAGTTTGATTTTGAAGTTGAAGGCTTGGGTTCTATTATATTCATTAAGTTTTACCACCAACCACGCCGATTATACTCTTTTTCCAATAAGCAAAGAAAAATTAAAGATCAAAACCTAAACAAAATAAAAATCAAACAACAACCTAGAAAAATTAAACCCCAATTCCGAAATGGGTTGCTTCAATTTCAAGAAAGCAGTCAAAGAATAAAAAGATAAATGAAACCCTTAAATTTTTTTTTCGAAATGAGAAAGGAAACAAAGAGGTAAAAATGATTGTTTGATACAAAACAAAAAGGCAAAGAGACAGATAAGCAAACCAAAAAGTTACAGCTTTCATGCAATTAAAGGATTAAAATTAGGGAAAAAAAAAAGAAAATGATTTTTTTGATCGTTGGAAGAAACTTTATCTTCCTCTTTCTAGGGTTTGTTAACAATTGTATTAGGTTTTTAAATGACAGAATTGTTCTAAAAAGATAAAATAGAGAGAAAAAATATAACAAAGAGAGATAAACAAAGAAGTTGAAAAGAATTTTAATTTTTGGTCACAATCACTCAACTCTGATTTCTTCTTCTTCTTCTCTTCTTTTTCTTCTACTGCCTACTTAGGATTCTTCAATTAGGGTTGTTTAAATGACAGCATAGACTCCAACGTGGCAGATGTAATTTATTCTTATTTATTTTTTTATTCTTCATGCTTGTTTAACCATTCATATTCAAAGTTTGTAATTATTCTTCTTAATAATATTGTTTCCAAAATTTAAATTTGCAATATAACATTTTATTGCGCCCAACATATCTCGGTTAACCAAGTGTATTTTATTAGTGAGTGTGAACAAGGTTTAATTTGGAAGGAGGACAAAAGAAGGTGGGTAACTAACATACTAACGTTGACTGAAGAACTAAAGAAAAAGGAAACGACAAATGGATACTTCACTTCCTCACTTGCATATATACCTTAAAAAGTAATAAATAAAAAAAAGGAAAGAAAAAGAATGCATTTAATTTTCCCTAACTTTAGAGAGAAAGTAGTGTTGAGAAACTAATAGTAAAGTGAGTTTCCTCGAGCAAATCAGACAATGGAGTGATCAATTGATTTTGTTCAACACAACACAAGACGGAACCTTTTTTTGGTTTCTTCAATTATGGGGTATACCAATCAAACATAAAATGAAGGCTACCATGATCCATTCTTGGATCCAGCTGCATGAAAAACAGCACTCGCAAAGAAAAATCTAGTGAAACTTTGATCGTATTTTACCCATCTTCTTCAATGGCCCTCGCTTCTAGATATATAGACTCACTTTCTATATTCAAATATGGTACAAATATAGGCATTTCCCTAATTAATTAAACTCTTTTTGGTTTTGGGCAAAAAACAAAAACTATATTATACTATTTTCTCTCTCTCTCTATATTTATTACTATGCATATTTTAAGTTTATGAAAGGAATAACAATCTTTTATAGAATCTAAGGGATTAACAATATCATATATAATTAAAATTTGAAATTATATGTATTACACGTGATTTTAAATTGTTAAACATATTTAAAATATATTAATAATTTTATCATACATTTATACATATAAAAATCACATATTTAGAACATAAATAATATATAGGAGTTTTTCCCATAATTCTGGTACCATTTGATCTACTAGATACATAGAATAACTTCTTAGGTTTTAATAGAAGAGACACACCTTTGAGTGACAAAATCTTAAGGGGTCAGTCAAATTATGCTCATGATGCAATGTGGCGTGGCACAATACAACAAGAAGGCTTTCGTTATAAACAAGTTGTGACAAAAAAAGTTTTCCAAGCTCAAACTTTTGTACGTATAATATTGTATTGATTATAAATAGGTTAAAATATGCCATCAATCCTTATATTTTAAAAGAATTAAGATTTAGTCTATGTACTTAAAAAGTTAAATCTTCTATTTTTTCTATTTTAAAATCTTAATCTAATCATTCATAATTTTCCTTAAGATTTGCTAATTTAGCATGCTAATTAGGTTTCACATAATATGTGACATATGAATGGTAGAAAATAAATATAAAAATTTGATAAATTATGACAGAAAGTACTAATAATATTAATGATTGGATTGAAGTTCCTTGATCTCCATCTGCTGCTTAACTTCACCGCTATGTAATGTCGAGTTTGAAAACTTTTAAGTAGTTACTTAGAGTCTAGAATTCCCTGTATCATTAAAGACTAGGGGTGATTATTCAATCGAGTCGAGTCGAATTGAGTAAAAAATTTCGAGTCAAGTCGAGTCGAATTAACGAATCCTATTATTTATACTTAATGTTGCGTTTACATAGACCGATTATTTCACTAGTAAACGAAGTACAATATTTTTTAACTACATAAACAAATATAAAGAGTTTTGCCTTTTAACTTAATAAGTAAACATTTATCAAAACGACGTAATTTTGCCTTTTAATTTAATGGTTTTGACTTTTAACTTTTGAAAAGATAAACATTTATTAAAACAACGTAATTTTCCTTTTTTTATTCGGATTTTCGGATAACTTGAATTGTGTAATTCATATTCGAGTTAAACTGAAAATTTTAATTTTTTATCCGAGTTAATCCAAATAACTTGATTAACTCAAATAACTCGAACTATTTAATTCAAAATTTAATTTTTTTTATCGAATTTTTCAAGTCGAATCAGATTTTGTTCACGACTAATAAATTTTAGTAGTTTTCACTTTCAAAGGATATCTGATCTCTCACCAACACAAGAAAACTCATACCATATCCATCACAAAACATAGAGTTGGCGCAGGTGAGCATACCCGATACGACACGAATCTGTCCATAATCTACTACGAATGCGTACTCTTGACACTACTTATTTACGGAAGCTAATAATTGCACTTCTCTACTCTCTAATCTAACCTCATCATCCTATTCTATTCTATATCATAAATAACATGTCAAAGCATGCATACACAAACATTTCAATAATTATTATATACCCCATTATAACACCAAAACTATATATTAAATTATGTTATTAGTCCCTGTATTTTTGTAAAATTATAGATTTAATCTCTAAATTTTAATTTATCTTTTTAGTTCTTATACCTTTTAAATTTTAAAATTTCAGTCCACACTAAATAATAACGGTTGAATTCATAAGTTCTATTTTCAAAATCTAATGCGGCAAACATATTGTCATATGTGTAATGACATATCAACTTAATATTTCGATATATTACTTACTAATAATCTAGTTAATGGATTAACAACTATTGTTTGCATCAATATTGAAATTTCAAAATTGAAAAGTATAGGGACTTATAATGATACAACTGGAGAATATTGATTAAATATACAACTATATGCATTGTACAGAACTAGTAATTGAATTTAATTGCTACTATTTAGATTTGGACTAAAATTTTAAAATTCAAAGACTACAAAAACTAAAATTGATCAAATTAAAATATAAGGACTAAATCCACCACTTTTATAAATATAGGGATTAATAGAAGAATTCAACCGAAAATATATAGTAATATATAGTAACAGGACACGGACAAGTTGGGGGGGTGCGGTTGCTACTGTTACAAAAAGTGCAATGATTTTTTTATGTCTTGCGACTCTCTTCAAAGTTGGCGCATGTTAATTTTGCGATGGCTTCTTTTATAAACAAATGAACCCCCAAAAGAAAGAAAAAAAAATCCTAAAACCCTTCCACTCAAACAAAGAAGGCAGTCTTCATACGGATTCCAAGTCAAAACAAGTGAAGGTAGTTTGACTAAGCCACCCAAATCTTCCCCTTTAAATTCTCCCCTCAACTCTTCACTTCCTTGCTTGCCTCTTCCATCCCCTTCTTTCACAGTTGCTCCCACATAGGATAGGCACAACGTACCAATAGGAGACTCAACATGCATTTCTTAAGGAACCTCATCATCTTATTCCTCATCTGCATAGCCATTAAAATCAACCTATGCGTTCCCACCATTCCTTCTTCACTGAAAACACTTCCCATTGATGGTCATTTCGATTTCAAACAAGTTCACCATGCTGCAAAAGATTTTGGCAATAGATATAGTTTCCTTCCTTCGGCTGTTCTACACCCCAAGTCAGCTTCTGATATTGCCACCACGGTAAAGCATATTTGGGAGATGGGTCCTGGTTCACACCTCACAGTTGCAGCTAGAGGGCATGGTCACTCACTCCAGGGCCAGGCACAAGCCCACCGAGGCGTTGTGATCAACATGGAATCGCTTCAAGGACCTAAAATGAAGGTTCACACTGGGAACTTCCCTTATGTGGATGTCTCTGGCAGTGAGCTATGGATTAATATCCTGCATGAAACCTTGAAACATGGGTTGGCACCAAAATCTTGGACGGACTACCTACATTTAACAGTTGGCGGTACTCTTTCCAATGCTGGGATCAGTGGACAGGCATTTCGGCATGGACCACAGATCAGTAATGTTCGCCAACTGGAAGTTGTTACAGGTTTGTTAAAGTAAATTCAAAGACAATCATACGCTGACAAATTTCAACATAAACTAGAGCTGCACAAATTATCATAATATTGACTTTAAAATTGTCTTGTCTGAGCTTCTATCATAATGCATGTTGTATAGTAACATCATAGTAGTATAGTAAATATACCAACCGAAGATGGACTCACTATACTTGAACGCAGGGAAAGGAGAAGTGGTAAATTGCTCAGAGAAGCAGAACAGTGATCTGTTTTACAGCGTTCTCGGAGGACTCGGTCAGTTCGGCATCATAACACGGGCGAGAATATCACTGGAACCAGCACCTAAAATGGTAAAAGAAAAAAAGAGAGGCAACCATTAATTAAGCTAGAAGACAATTCTAATAGTATCTTACTTTAGTTGAAGTTGAAAGTTGAGAGTAGAATACACTGATTATGACTATTGTCCCGTCATGAACAGGTGAAATGGATTAGAGTGCTGTACACAGATTTTGCCACATTTGCCAAGGATCAAGAGATGTTAATATCTGGAGAAAGCACATTCGACTATATTGAAGGATTTGTGATAATAAACAGGACGGGACTCTTAAATAACTGGAGATCCTCCTTCAATTCGAATGACTCAGCGCAAACCAGTCATTTCAAGTCAGATGGAAGAACTCTCTTCTGTCTAGAATTAGCAAAGTACTTCAACCCTGAAGAAATGGCTATAGTAAATCAGGTGAGCCAATTGGACTTCCTAACTTTACCAACTATTAAATTATTGATTAAATTCCATCACTTACACATTTTTTTTTTTAACTATACATGCAGGAAATTATGACTTCATTGTCTCAGCTAAACCATATTCCATCAACACTTTTTCAATCACAAGTTCCATACATTGAGTTTTTAGACAGGGTTCACATTTCCGAGATCAAACTCCGGTCTAAAGGCTTGTGGGAAGTTCCACATCCATGGCTCAATCTTCTCATCCCCAGAAGTAACATCCACATTTTTGCTCAACAAGTGTTTGGCAATATCCTTACAAATACAAGCAATGGCCCCATCCTTATCTACCCGGTGAACAAATCAAAGTAAGAATTCTCAAAATAAAGCAAAAACAATGAATAGTTCATCTCCTAAAGTAGTATTCATAAGTTTCTTAATTACAGATGGGACAACAGAACTTCTGTGGTTTTACCAGAAGAAGATGTTTTCTATTTAGTGGCATTCCTTTCATCTGCAGCACCTTCTTCAACAGGAAGTGATGGCTTAGAGCACATCCTGAATCAGAACAAAAGGATTTTAGAATTATGTGAGATAGATGGTCTTGGGGTAAAGCAATACCTGCCTCACTATTCTACAAATGGAGAATGGAGATCTCATTTTGGCCCACAATGGGAAGCTTTCGTCCACAGGAAATCCACTTACGACCCCTTGGCAATACTTGCTCCTGGCCAAAGAATATTTCAAAAAGCAGCCCCTCTCTCATTATAACATCTATGCTATAACTATTTTATATAAGAAACAAAAAAAGGTTTTGGCTAGAATTGAAATGCATATGCTGCTGCCAACTCATACTACTTAGTGCTTCCCAAATATTATTGACTAGAACTGTAAATGGCAGTGGACAAAAAAATCAATGCCCTAAAGGGGATGTAACATGTAAATACTAAATTGCAAGATAACTCTTAATTATTTTCTATCCAAAGTAGATTTCCTAAAACTGATGAGGAAATTCAAGTAAAGTACTACTATCTCCAACCGCAGAAACATTGAGCATCTAACTTTGTTGAAATTTGGTGCCAATGCCATAACATGCCAAACCGTGCCTTGATGAATGCGCATAACAAATGAGAACTTATTAGTAGTTTGAGAATCAATGAGTGTGAATCTGGGCCGAATGCCTTGAGCAAGCATCTAGGTCCTGAAATCTGAACCACCAGAGAGACCTGCAGACTTTCTTCTCTGGAACTCAGATGCTACATCTTCCCAATCATTTTTATCATTTATGCTAACTTCCACATCATTTTGAGCATGGTAGCCCTGTTGAAAGATTAATTTCTTCGTCGTATTAGTTTGTTGCCATGCTCTAATAATTCCTTGCAATCAGCAATAAAGGGGAAGATATGATTAAGTGAATCAAGATATAGAACTAGCACAATATACAAAGCCGAGAATACATAAAGATTTTGAGAATAGGTATAATCAAATACGTGACATTATATCACTTGGAAACTATATTTGAAACATAGCTTCTGGCTTGACATATCGAAGGGTTTTCTTTTTTGGTTTCGGAGGAGATAAAATGACTAAATTCAAATGGGCAGCCACTTAACTGAAGAAGAAGCTGATTTGGCCCAATAGTTTTTCTTGACTTCTTGCATTCATGGTTTCTCCCCTGTGTTCAGTAAAAACTGCATATAAAGCACCTAATGGAGTATTCTAAAGGTACCTCAATATGGCTTTCACTCTTGGGAAAACTTGATTAGTGTGACTAATGGATCTTCCTGGTTCTCTTGAACTTTATTCGTTTCACATCAGCCGAAAAGGAAAAGATCTTGCCGTTCAGGAGAATCTGGCATCTGATGTCAGAGACATTGTAGCAATGGACTAAATGGTTGCCTTTGCCACAGTTGATTCTTTATTCAATTACTATGCTGCAAAACCGCAATGGTCCAGAATATCTGCCTCCTTTTCTGAAACCACTCAAAAACACTACCGAACCACTTGAAAAAGGATATTTCCTGTGGAACACTTAGGTCCTTTGGCAAAAGAGACTGACCACAAAGAGTATGCATGTAATGGGGGGGTCATAGATGAAAAGTAAGATACTAGATACGTCATTCATTACCGCAATTGATGCTGTATAACCATTCAAAAGGGATTCCTTTCCAAAAGAAGAAAGAAATCATAGTGAAATTAGTCCTAACAACATGATTTTTAAGATGTATCAAGATTCCCATCATGCTTGGACTTCCCTTGCTTGATTTGGGTCGTTATATAAACTTCAAAATTAGAGTGATACCGAGTAAGTTTACCTTGGTATAAAGTTGTGTTTGCATAGAAATATATCTGACTTTGATATAGCCATCTACAGTGACAGTCCCACATGCTCCTTGAAAATCTAGTTTAAAGGTAGGAAAAAAAATCATTTACAATCAAACATTTCATTGACAACTAGGGTAGTGAAGTAGTGATCAGAAATAATCTTGGAACTACAACTGATGATAAGTATCTAACTTTGTAAGAAACAAAAAACAACTCCAGTTGTCATCAATCAGAACCCAAGAATTAGGTCAAGGAACAAAGATTGATACATGATGGACATATCCCAATCAAGTAGTCAATGGAATAGGAGTAGCATGTAAGACTTAGTCCTACTTTCAATGATCACTGAGGACTCAATGAACTGTAAAGGGAAAGCATTCGGCTTTGGTTCTTGGTGTTTTCAGTTCTTATGCAATCTTAAAATGGTGCCTGGTTCATTGGACCGACCTGAAAATACCAAATTTTCACTAAACGGGGCAACCCATACTTGTAGGAGGATATCTGGTTCACTTATTAACAGTCTAGGTAAACCATACAGTAAAAATCTTCTTTGGGTTATGATGACACTATGTGTAGATTTGAAAAGTCATCTCATTGTAATCCGAGAGCAAAATGGATCACCTACCTAAATCCACTACTACAAGGACGATGATGCAATTTGCAACCAGCTTTTAAGTGGATCAGTACTTTCTCTCCATCATGTTGATCTGTAGTTCATTGGGAGGAAAAACAGCCCAATAATGCATTTTTGGGGGTAAAAGCCCAAGAATGCATATGAAAAAATTAAAAACCAAATTTTATAATCAAGTAACAAAACAAAATTCTGTGTTCAACTCCATCACAGCTTGTAATGGTTCTTCTCATTATTAACCCATACACCTGCATGTTCAGTTATCAGTCAAATTCAGTAATATCTGTTGCTTGCAGGCACCTCTGCAATTCTGAAGGTACTACAGGGGGAAAAAATCGCCACTAACATCCACTTCATCACCCAATGGCATTTCATTTGAATGAAACTCAGAAACCCAAAAACAAAGAGACCCAATTTTAATACATCAATGATAAACATCCTCACTTCTACAACTGGTTGCTTACACAGATTAGATAGTTTAGATTAAAATTTGTCTAATATTTATCTCGTGTTTTATTTCTTTCTGTTAATTTCTCAAGTGAAGACCCTAAGTGTAATAATCCATGTCGGAGTAAAGGAAACTAAGCAGTAGCCATCACAACAAATTTCGTTACTAATATAACCACATCCACTGCATATATATTTTCAGTGCTGCTGATTGCTGACAATAAAATAGCATTATCAAATCCTTAATAATAATAATCAAAGTAATATGTGATGATAACCGAACAATTGAAGCTACTTTATTTCCCTAGAAAACATAGATAGACATAAATATGAAACTCTTCCTTCACTGAAAAACTAGAGACAAGTGCTACTGGTTGGTGGAGCAGCTGCTGCATCCTGTTTATCCACCACATTAATGAGCTTGTTGGCTATGGCACTTGCATAAACAGAAGAGCCTTCATATATCTGCATCAAGTGGAATTAATTACTGTAAAAATACTAATATGTTCAAAATGTCAAAAGCAATGTAAATAAGGGAGTAATTACCTTGGTGTTGAAGAGAAAGCTGTAGTAGTCACCAATGTTGCCACCGGCAACATGGTGGAGATCCAACTGAAGCTCATCGAGGAGTCTGGACACAAACAGCAAGCAGTTAATCTTCTTTCTTTGAACAAGTTTGATTGTAACTTCATCATCAATAAGGCGTACATCAACCTCAGAATTCTTGGACTTCCTCTGAAGCCAAGAGCTCCTCAAGCAAGTGTTATAGCATTGGTCTGGATCACCTAGACCTAGAAGCTTGCACCCGCCATCCCCTGCATCAGCAGCACTAGCTGTCTCTTCGGTCTTAAGCCTCTTGCTCCTGTCTTGGCCGCACCTCTTTTTCTCCACCACTAATTTAAGCTCACGAACAGTTCTAAGAAGCTCTTTGATGTAATCTATAGCATCTCCAACTATAGACGCCCTATCATTCTTGGTTGTACGCGATGAAAATGTGTTTCCCAACGCCAAACAAACATAAAAAGCACCAGAAGGATGAATTTTTTTTTTTAGTCCTTATCATTGAAGAAAGAAAGACCAGTTATAAAAGTGGTTAAATGTACGTACCTTAGTGGGGCTAGGGACCATTGTCCTCAAAGCCTGGAACTTGTCATTGAGATGAACTCTCCTTTCTCTCTCCGTTGCAAAGTGTTTGGTGGTTTTGCCAGCTTTATCTCTGCCTTTGGCATGGGCAGCCATAGAGATGTCCCTAGTGAACTCGAGAATCCCATTGTCCCCATCATGATAAAGCTCTTTCTCATCAGCTGGCAGGGTGTATCCATGCGGCAGAGATTGCAGCAACTCCCTGAAGACAGGAGGCTGAGGAGTGAGGTTAAGATGGAAAAGTGGGTCACAGACAACAGAGGAGGCAGAGTCGCTTTTGAAGGAAATGGAGGAATTGGGGAGAAAAGCGCATTTAGGTGGTAAATGGAAAAGGTTGAGAAGGTCAGGTGTGGGAGGGTAAGCGGCTTCTGGGGATGAAGAAGATAGCAACATATTGAAACTTTGGTGGTCAGCCGCATCCCAGTTGGATTGTTCATAGGAAAGCTCCGGACGGATGAAATGGGAATTGGTGGTGGTGGTGTCAAGCAAATGATGCTGTTGGATTTCCATTTGAACAGCGGTGGAGGCATCTTCTTCTTCAAGCTGGTGATGGTTGTAAGAAGAGAGATTGAGATTGTCTTCCAAAATGTCGTGAGTTTGGGTGGTAGTGCCATCAGGGCTAGGCAGCCCCCCCATGACCATGAGTGCATGCCAATGTGTCATGGAGTACTGGGGATCAAAGCAACCACTCTCCTGCAAATTCATTGTATTTCTTCTTTTGGCCTTTAAATTAATTAATTGATATTCATAAAGAAAAGGAATGGTAAATATAATAAAAGTGTGGAAGGTGGGATAGCTTAGAAGAGAGAGTCAAGACCTGGGTTTGATAATTGATTAGAGTCTGAGTAGAAGGAAGGTTGTTACATGTTATGTCATGCCATCAATGGGGTCCTTTCACAATCATCATATGATATTAATCCCTTTTTTTCATTCACTTATTATTATGGAATTCTATTTTATTTATTATATGTGTCAGAAATTATTTCTTAAATTAAGTTTTTTTTTTAAGATACGTACACACTTAGACTCTCCAACAATCTTGTTATTTCTTTCAAATTTTCTATAGGAAAAATAGTCAAACACATTGCCAATTAAGGGCTAGTTTTTCATTGCTTTTGAAAAATGCTGTAGAAAAGCACTTTTGAGAAGTGCTTTTTAAAAGTTTGGTTTAAAATTTGAGTGTTTAGCATTGCTGTCAAAAAGTGTTTTTGAGAAATAAATTGTCCATTTTAGACATGCTTTTATCAAGTAACAAATATGCATTTAAATAATATTTAAATTAGTTAATATTATTATATTTTAGTAAGAATATAAAAAAATTATTATAACTTGTTGTTAATATGTTAATATATGAAATATAAATTTTAAATATTTTAAGCAATAAATATTAATTATTTATAAAATTTAATTAGAATATATAAACTATATTTTAAATATTTAAATATAACCATTAAATATTTGTAATTAGTATTTTAAAAAATATTTCTATTTTTAATTAATGATTTTAACACATTTGTAATTAAGCACCAAGAAAAAAAAAGGAAAATATTATGTTATTAGAGGGGTGAAAAAGTAATTAAGCACCAAAAGTGCTTTTGGGAGAGGAAAAGCTGAAATTTTTAGCTTCTCCTTTTCAGAAGTGATTTTCAAAAGCACTTCTGAAAAGCTAAAAATTTTAGCCAAAAGTAGCTTGTTCTTCACAGCTTTTCTTCCAAAAGTGCTTTTGGAGTCAGAAGTGTTTTTTTTAAGCAATGAAGAACTGGCTCTAAGTCGTTAATATGGTAAAGTGTTCAACTTAATTTTGTTTGATGGCCAAAAAAATTGTTTTAATTTTTAATTTGTGTAGAAATATTTTTAAGATTTTTCAAAATTTAATAGTATTCTTTTTGTGCTATTTTCAACACCCGCAAGATCGAGTTCTTCAAATTCAACATAATTTAAAATTCTCAAAGCCCAATGGTTGGATAGTAGAACACTTGAGGGATGACAATTTACATGTGGCAACTTCGACGGTGAAGTTCTATATCATTTCGGAGTTGGTGGCCGCATTGATGGAAAGATGTAGGCTATAGACATTTAGTTTCCATTTCCATGTGAGGAAGCAATCATTAGTCTTAAAGATGTCATTTTAATAATTGACCTTTCGATCGACAAGGATGGGGTGATCAAACTTAGTGGCATCGACACAATGTACGAGTGTTGTTGATTGTTGGGTGCTATGTTGTCGAGGGAGATACCATAGAAGGATTTAGATAGGTGACGAGTGAAGTGCACATGGTTGAATAACCTTGTCAAACAGGCCCCTCCTTCACACCCAACCATAGAGGAGATAGATTGATACACCAAGACTTTGATGCTTTGGATGGTTGGAGGGATGTTGTTTCCAGACAAGTCTTGCAATAAAGTCCATTTAATGTATTTTCCTCTACCAAACAATTTTAAGGAGGTCGAGAGATTGGTCAGTTAGGGTTCTACTACCTTGGCATATTTATATAGGGTAGTCCATGAACTGATCAACAAAGTAAACGGATTTTGCTTGCTATTGCAAACATAGTCTTAGATACAAACATTGTGGTTAATGCCCATCACTTATTAGACGTGGGAGTTCCCTCTTATTAGAAGGTAAAAATATCATACTATAAAATATCTTAATATGTGTTTTAGTAGAACCAGTTAAATCCTTACCCAATTTTATTCAATATTGGAATAAGTTTAGCAATTGGTTGGACCACACCTACTATAGGAGAGACTTTATGTGTATGCATTGAGAAATCGATCAACAAGCCGATGAGAAGGTATGTTGATGTTGTATTGAAATTCAATGAAATCCAGTATATATGTTAACAAATAATCAGTAATTGTATATTTTTACAGTTTCAATTGATGTTATACCTAGAGAATGAGATGTTGCCACCCTATTGATGATTGTTTTACAATATAATGTGTTATCCAGAGCTCAAATAGCAATCACTTCTTTCCACATTGTGGAGTGGCAACACCCTATTTGGGTGAAACGATAGTTCGAGCTCGTCTAATATATTCCAAGAGATGCCTAGAACATTAATCAAATTTGGAGGATAGATCTGAAGGGGAAAGATCAATATTGGATAGCAGAGCATACAAATTGGGTCTAGATCTAAGGCTGCCAACTGAGCTGAGCATATATGGGGAGATTATTGTTAGGATCTAGTGCCTTAAGTTTAGCATATTCGTCAATTTATACTTGTAATATTTTGAATAGATTGGTTTAAATAAAATTCCATTATACATTAATATAATTTGTATATGTCCTCAATGATTTTTGCATACAAAGCAAAATGTAAACAAATATTGGCTCATTGATTACCTAATGTGTAACACCCCTTACCCGACTCGATCGCCGGAACAACTACATGTCAATCAATCAACATAAAAGAATTTATACATGTAATCAAATGTTAACCCAATTTAAAATATAATAAACAATCATTTTTGGGTCTTAATCGAGCTTACGAAAGCTCAGTACTGTCCTGGGGTCGAACCAAGACTAAACTTAAAATTTTCAAAACATAACTAAACTTCAAAATATATGTGGTAGGTATTGCGATATTTAGGTTTTGGTATCGCGATTTCAAAGACAGTAGTCAAACTCCTTAACCTAAGGACCAAATTGCAAAGCTTCCAAAATTAAACGGGGTGGATATCGTGACATCAAAGATAGGTTATTGCGATACCAGAAACATACTACTAAGTCCTTATTTCTGGAAAAATGCATACTTTGGTATCTATTTCAATACTTTCACACTATCTGAACATTTTGTGCATAGATGCCTAACTTTTCATGCACCTTAACACTTCAAACATATACCAAAACAAATGCAAATAACCATATTCAAACTCATACCAACTTATACCCCCTATTCAACCATTAAATATATCATTCCATTAACAATACATACATGTCAAAAATTAACCAAATGCTAACTATGTCAATACCAATTCCATATTTAAATATGCCATTTCAAATGCCACATACATTTTACAAACCATTTACCAAAACATACCATTTTAACACGGCATTAACATTTCCAAAATCAAGCATTGGAAAGGTTTCAAACTATTCCAATATTCAAGGTTAACAAATACATAACACCTATATACATGCCACAATTTTGGACTTTAAACAACAACAAAAAAAATCTACCTATTCGTAAACGAGATAGTATGAGCTTTAGGATGATCTAGTTGACAAGTTCCACAAGGTGAAAATCTATAAGGAAAAGGAGGCAACAGGGTAAGCATATTGAATTCTTAGTAAGTTTATAGGTATTAAACAAAAACTTGCCTCATTTTGCAATTTAATGCAACAAGTTACTTAGCTTGGCAAATTTTGCCTAAACATAACAAATTACATATCAATAAGGTGAGTTTAACATATAACCATATTTTCATGAACAACACCTACGAGAAAGCCTGTTAATTGATCGAGGACATGGCGATGAACCCATACATGTGGCCTAACGAGTGCTTTTCTTATAGCTAGAAGTCGGCAATGGGTAAGGTGGTCAAGGAAAATGACAAATATCAACAAATTTTGGAGAAATTACATTGTCTAAATACCAATGTTAAGCCATCAATGAATGATGCCACTCAAAGCTACACGTCATACTTAGAGACCCAATTAGAGGAAGTGAATTATTTGGGTAATAAGGGTGGAAATCCCTATTCAAATATGTATAACCCTAGTTGGAAAGACCATTCAAATCTAATGTGGGGAGGCAACCAAGGTAACAGAAACTCAACTCTAAATTGACAAAACCCTCCATATCAACCATCTCCTTTGCATAGATCTTATGAGAGATCCATGGGTAATGACCACATTGGTTATGGTCAACGCTTGGACCGAATTGAAAATGAGATGCAACTCATGAGGTCCGACATTCAACACGTAAAGATCAAATATGCGCAAACTCGTACCACTATGGCCAAGTTAAAGAAAGAGATGTGTAATTGATCTATTGTAATTTGGTGGAGCAAATTAAACTAGTTTTCACACTTTAGGAGCCTGAACACAAACATTTTGGTTACGTTTTTGCAATTTTAGTTACATCTAATGAAATGTGTAATTTGAGTCTTTTATTGACCTTAGGGGCCGAATGAGGCCTAAGTGTGAGCTAATATACTTTGTAAGCGTACAGGAGACCCTTAGAAGGTGTACTAACTCGATATTGGTCGCTGTGTTGCAACACAAAGAGCTGGATGTCGCAACATAGGAAGAAAAATAGAGGAATTTCAAGACAACCTTTAGTGTCGTAGCACAGCTTAGGGATGTCGTGACACACCTTTGAAGACACCTTAAAGATGAAGCATACTGCCCTCGGTGTGGCACGACATCACCTTTGTACGGGAAATAATTACGAGTAAGGAGCATTTTGGTCTGTACAATCAAACATTAAGCACGAGGATGGAGGTTGACCTAGGGTTAAGGACGATGACCACTCTAAAGCCTATAAATAGGCTCATTTACCACATGTTATGGAAAGCTTTGATATTGAATAGTTTTCTTCCTAGTTTTAGTCTTCAGTTTTTCTCTTTTCCTAGACTTTAGGTTTATTTCAGTTTTTGTTCTTTACTTTGTGGAAGAAATCAGATTTGTGAAACGTGATCAACCTTTGTGAGAATTCAACATTCAATTCTAATATAAATCAAGCTTCTTCTATAGTTTATATTCTTGAATTATTGTTCATCCCTATTCTATATATCAAGTCTATATTGTTTGTGAGATCCATGAGGAACTAATCCTCTTGTGGGGGATTAGCGAGTGAATGTATGATTAATGAACTGTTTTATAAGGTTCTCTTAACTGGCTAGCTGTTTAGGATAGGAAGAACTTAAACCCTAGGCCTCACAACCCTAGGAAGTCATAAACGTGGGAACTAAACCAAAATTGGTATAGCCTATCTGTGAACACCTTAACCCTAATCCGGTCTAGACTATAAGGTCAAGAGATAAGTAGCTCTTGCAAAATTTTATTTTAGTGGAAGATCGGAAGATCCTGCTGAGATATCAACTAGTTAATTGAACAAGAAAACTTAAAGTGATAGTTGATTATGACTGTCGAAGCAAGCTAATCACCTATGCTCAGATTTGATAAATTTACTATTTGATTTCTCATTATTTCTTTATTTTTTTTTGTTTATTTTTAGTATTTAAGAATCCTAAAAACATTTTTTTATTTAATCGTAATATAATTCATCTAAAGTACTAATTAGATCTATTTACACTTAGGTTAGAGTTAATTTAGTGATTGCCTCCCTTGGATACGATCCTCGGAGTACTCATCTACTCCGTTGTAACTATATTGCAACCTGACCCGTATACTTGCAAACACCGCTTCTTTATATATTTTGTGTAGGATTTCTACTCTGGACATTGGTACATCTGGAGACGGTCAAGTTGTTGGCACTATTGCCGGGGAGGCACCGCCACTAGTTTAATTTTGATTTTTGCATATTGATAGAATAATTAGGAAATTCTTAAATTATAGATATGATTTTATTTTCTTATATTTACTAATTTCTTCTTTTTTGGTTTAGTGTATAACTCGTAGTAAGGGAATACCTATAGAGCCAGTCATTGATCCAAAAAGAATAATTCGTAGGAATCGTCGACAGAAAACAATAAATGCAGAACCAACCAGCTGCTGCAGGTAGTTTAGCACCACGAGAAACTTCATTGTTCGACAAAGCTAACAATAACAACTTAGAAGATCCACAACCACCACAACTACCCGCAAACATTAATGTGGCGCGTAACAAAAGAACTCTAAGGGAATATGCGCTACCGAATCTAGATATGGTTCAAGAGAGTATTGATGCAGTCGTAAACCAACTAAAAATCCGACAAAGGCAAGTGCACCTATCAATTAATAGTATAGCTACGATGATCAAAGATATTGTTCCCACGATGATTAAAAGTACTAGTAATTACTGTCTTTCTATTATTTAACCGAAAAATTGGAGTGATTGATTAAAACTAAAATTAACTAAATTAATTAACTAAAGAACACAACAAAGAACAAATCAGGAAAATAAACGATTAACAACCAAGAAGCGAGACAATACCCAAGAAAGAATCCACCTAGATTTCATTTGTCATTGTCAATCTGAATTAAACAATTTCTTCCTTAGTATCTTAATTTGTAGAAATCCCTAAATTATGCTAATATCTCTTTTGAGAATAAGAGCAACTAACTCTAGGTTGATTAATTGAAATTTCTTTCAAATTAAAACTCCTATTATCACATTAACTTGATCTATGGATCCTCTTATTAGATTTGACTCTAATCCGGTAGATTTATGCCGTCCTATTTCTACGATTACATGCAACTCCACTCAATTATGCTAGATCTACTCTTAAACATGGTCTATTCCTCATCTAATTCAAGCACATCAAACATGGATTAATAGTCTAGAAATATTAAACCAAGAATTAAGCACACATAATTGAGAACAAGATCCAAGCTTTTATTGTGTAAAACAGAAATTAAAAGACAGAATCCATCCTATGGTATATCTCCCTAGGTATTTAGAAAATTAGTTCATAATCGCAAATAAAAACATCTAAAAGACAATATAACCACAAGAAACAAAGAAACTCATAATAAACTTCAAAGAAATCAAAAGGAGATCTTCAATATTAATGAGAATCTGCTTTAGAGTCGGCTTCAATGGTATTTTTCGGGTTTTTTTCTTGAATATTCTATGACGACTTATTCCTCTATTCTTATATTTGTCATGTATAGGTTTTAAAAGGCCCAAAAACCTTAAAATTACGTTTTTCTGTGAATTTGGAGCACGATTCACGATTTCCACACGGTCTAGCACATGGCCGTGTGGCAGTCCATGTGGATCACACGGCCTTATGTCTAGCTTGTGCTGAATGACCCAGTTCGTGTCGCTCCTGAAACTTGTTCTGATTTTCCAATTTTCACTCGTTTTTCTCTCCTTTTGCTCCCAAATGCTCTCCTAAGGATAGAAACTGAATTTAAAGGATTAGAAGCATAAAATTCACCATTTTAAATCGAATAATCATCCAAAAATGCATTAAGAATGAGGCTAAAACATGTTACTTTTGGCAATTATCAAATATCCCCACACTTGAGTGTTTGCTTGTCCTCAAGCAAAATCCTCAATCCATATTCAAATTAAATTTTCTCAATTTTTCATTTTCATCAATAATGTTTCAAGATAATTCGCAAACAATCATGCATTGAAAATTCAACCAAAAGGACACTAAAGATTCAAGCAATCCAAGCCGAAATTTTTAAAGCACAAAAATGTAGGTGTCTCCCCTTATCTAAATAATTACATTAAATTCAAAATCAACAAGAATTGACATCCTCACTCAAGACCACTCAAAGCACTCAAAGTGTTTAAGGTTCAAATATTACGCATTCAACAGTTGAACGAGAAATGTTATTACCATAAGCTTGCTTGAAAATCAAATCTCCACCACTATAAAATGAGATGACACACCAATCAAGAAGTCTTTAAAAGGTTGTAATGGGGCTTAGGTTAAGGGTATGGAAAAAGTCAGAAAAGTCAGTTATAATCGAGATCGAGTTGATAAGTTACCAAACTAGAAAAATAACCAGTTGTTAAATTAAAAGAATTTACATCAAAAAGAATAATCACAAATGGAAACGAGCTTGTCAAAAGAATATGAAACTAATTATTCAAGCTCAATCAATTTTTTTATGTTTTTTTATTTTGTTTTGTTTTTTTATTTCAATTTCTTTTTCTTTTTTTTTTTGAGAACAAAGAAATAAAATTCAGAAATTTTAAAAAAATTGAAACATAGTTAGGCAACTAACCAAATCAAATCTCGATAAAAAGAGAGTCAATAAAAATGATACATTTACAACATAGATTTGGGTTAAGGGTTAACATTAACGTGTTAAAAAATGTTAGGATCAATAGGGTTTACTAGGGGTTAACACAACAATTAAGGTGGTTAAAGGTTAAATGGGTTAAATCCTAAGTGCCTCTATCATCTCAGTATATCAAATCAATAATGTGGTCTTGACATGTATAATCGAAGCAATTTTAGAATAACAAATTAAGTCGACATACTTTCAACCAAAAATAAAATGAGCATGAATAAATATATGCTCTATAGGCTCAAAGGCTCACTAAAAATTAAGGTTTTGATGTCAATTTGCAAATTTAAAATTTTAAGATAATACTTCAATTTAGGGAGAGAACCTGGAATAATAATTTCTGAAAAACAACTTTTCATACTTGACTCTCTCGTGTCTCAAATTATAAATCACACAATATACAAAAATCCACAAATTAATCCAAAACAACATCAATAAAAATTTCAAATAAAAATTCACTTTAATGGAGGGTATGAGAAAATTACTTAAACACAATAAATAATATAGGGATTTTATCACATAAGTATATAAACAACCTCTCTACACTTAAGATGTACATTGTCTTCAATGTACAAATAGATATAATTACAAAACAAACATAATATCAAAAGAGAGGGAGAGAATTGAAACTGCCTTGAATTTGGATGAAATCGCCAGAATAGTGGAACCTGAAATCATGGGTAAGTCTAAATGAAGTGCATGTTTCCAAGCAAACTAATGATAAGATAAAAAAAATAATAATATAAAGAGATTACAATTCGAATAAAAACAACCATCAAAATAATAAAAATAACAACATAGTTCAAAATAAAAATAAAATAAAGAAGTCTCACAAATAAAAACAAAAATACAATTGAAAATAAAAATAAATAAATCAATAAAATGAAAACAACTTAGAGATCGTCATTGTGAGTGGTGTCGGGATTGTAAGGCGCAGGATCGGGTGGAGAAATATATAAATACTGGCAGATCTGCTGCAAATATGCCTTAGTGGTATCGATTCATGCTGACTGCTGCTGCTAAGTACGAGAAATATCGTTGTGTGTGATCAAATGCGTAGGTGCAGCAGTAAAGTGGCTCGGAGGAGGAGTGGGAATAGGTCGTACTGGTGGTGGGATATCATCGTCTAGGTGCTCATCATCCTCGTGCTGCTGAGTTACTTGTAGTAACACATACTAATCACCGAAAGGCTCGGGTTGACGAGCGACCATCCTCATGTGTTTTATGATATTTAAACCTTGTGGTGTCATGTCCCTAATGAAAGTAAGAGTACCAATCTGCTTGGGGGTCTCGAGGAGACCGAAGTGATGAGCCAAGCTGTGATATGTAGACCCATACAGAGAGGTCCTCTCCGTGACCACTTACTCTGATTACACCAAAAGAGTTAGCGATTGACTCGGCGGTGTATGAATAATATCCATTGTTCCGAAAGTCAGTGGTTTGTTCCCACAGGAGTTCCCTCCACCATTTTGCATCAAACCACAGCTTTAGAGGTCTTGTACCTCTCTTGACATGCTTGCCCCTCATGTAATTGCATGAGGTGCTGAATCATATCATAGGCAACCATATCCTCATATTGCTTGTGAAGCTCAAGAGTCATAGTGGCAAACATTAGACATCTTATGTCTAACATGTCATCAAAAGGCTTCTTATAAGCATCCTTGTCAGCTCTAGAGGCATTAGCTCCTGGTTCATTAGGAATAGGTTCTTCAATGACATATAATTTCCATTCTTGTTTGAGGACAATCCTCAAGTTACAGAATCGGTCAAGGAAGTTCAAGCCATTCAACTTGTTCTTTAATGATATCTTTCCATTAACAATGCATACATGTTAACAATTAACCAAATGCTAACTATGTTAATACCAATTCCATATTCAAATATGCCTTTTCTACTGCCATACATATTACAAACCATTTACCAAAACATACCATTTCAACAAGGCATTAACATTGCCAAAATCAAGCATGAAAGGTTTTGAACTATGACAATAATCAAGGTTAATAAATACATAACACCTATATACATGCCACAATTTAGCACTTTAAACAAACAAGAAACTACTGATTTGCAAACAAGATAGTGTAAGCTTTAGGATAATCTGCTTGACACATTTCGCAATGTGACAATCTACAAGGAAAGGAAGGAAACAGGGTAAGCATATTGAATGCTTAGTAAGTTCATAGGCATTAAACAAAAACTTACCTCATTTTACAATTTATGCAACAAGCTACTTAGCTTGGCAAAGTTTACCTAAACATAGTAAATCACATATCAATAAGGTGAGTTTAACATATAACCACATCAAATGGAAATTCAAACATATATCAATCTATTTCAATACCATTCTCATAATCAAATCAACATTTAACCAATTGGATATCAAACTCATATAATTCCATTTTCATTTTCACTTTTCATATCCATTTTAGCCCGATGAACTCAAGTGGATAGATTTGAATACACGAGTAACTACACTATACCAGATTGTTCGCTCGAGTAGTAACTACACCACACCAGGGCACCTAAGTGCAAAACTCGTAGGCAATCATTCGTATAATTGTATAACAATACATCCCTCCACCACACTAGGGTCTCTATAGAGACAAAAAGTATTCGATGATCCACAACAAATGTTGGATCCCAATATAATCAATAATAATCTTCATATAATTAGTTATCCGGTGCATTCACATATCCCGTACAAGTGCGCATATAAACCTATTGGCATGCCAATCGTACAGTATCCTATCATTTACTTCACTCACTTGGGCATCGTTAACACATATAATCATTTCTTTACAATTTAATCCATGTTTCACCTTTTGCACCAAATCACAAACAATTCAAATTACAACTAAACATTCACATATTCATAATTCAATTGCATAAGAATTTAAATGTAATCATAACATATGAACTTACCGAAAATTTAGCAATTAAGTTGGAACTTCAAGGATTATTCAACAATTTTTTCTTTTCCCTAATTATTTCTAATTTGATCTAATTCTCGATCTATACAATGATTCAGTTCAATTCATCAAGACCAAAAATTTTATAACATTTCGTAATATGAATGAACCAATTCAATTTCATTTTCAAATACCCTTGAAGTTTTACATTTAATTCAATTTAACTTTCAATTTTGAGCTTTAGTTTCAAAATTGATCTCAATTACATCCTTTTAAGACCCTCTACTATCAATAATTATATAAATTTCATATCAATTTTGAAATTTATACACTTTAGTCCTTTTGGACAAAACTTATAATTTACACTTTACAATCTAGTCCTTTTCACATCTAAGCTTAAAATTCATCAATTAATAACTATTTCTTCAAGAAATCAACAATGGAAACTTTTAGAAACTTTAACAGCTTTTATAAATTGATAAATGGGATAGCTAAATCAAACTCCTATGACCTCAAGAACATAAAATTTATAAGGACTTGAAATCTCTTACCAATCTATAGTTGAAACTTTGAGACCTTAGAAAGATTTTCCTTTTTTCTTGAATTTTGGTGAAGAAGATGAAATAAAGACGAAAATTCATTTTTTAACCTTTAGATGAAATTATAAGTTAATTAATAATAATTAATTAATTAGACTTTGTTTAATTAACCTTAATCAAGATTAACAAAAAATTAGCGTAATTCCAAATCATCCACCAACGTTTGACCATTTAAAATGGTATAATTACTCATTTGTTCCTTTGGTTAATTAAAAATCTATAGCAATAAACTTTTACAATTTAGTCCCTGTACCTTTATTGACTATCAATTTGCAAAACAATTAAGGGACCAAACTTTAACAAAATTTAATAGTAATCTTGTAAATATTAAATATCAATATTTATGGACTTTGAGATCGAAAATGGGTTTCAAGATCGTCGTTTTGGACACCACTGAAAATTGAGTTGTTGCATAATGTTTAACTAATATTAACTTGCCTTATGTGGTCGGATCATAATGCATGAAGATAACTTATATTAGAAGATAATTGATCGGTCATAATTTGATACATAAAATTAGGTTCTCCATTACACTTGAAGAGCTTATTTTCAAGCAATTTATGTATATTTTCTTTACTTTTGTCGATTTTTAGTTTTTTTCATTAATAAATGGTTTTTTTGCCGGGGAGGCCTAACAATAGAATTTCGTTGGTGTAGGAAGTCGATATTGGCCTGAACTTGAAGAAATTATCTTTTGGAGGGAGGTATCGCGACATTAAGCCATGGAAGTCGTGATACCCCTGACAGTCCTAAAATGAAGAAAGTAGAGGCCATCTCCAATGATATCACGATACTGTAGGTTTGTCTTAATTGTTGTTTAGTACTCAAGCCTTCTTTGCATTTTCATTTTAATCCATAACATTTAATATAGCTTAGCTCTATTTCTTTTTGTTAGTTAAAAATATGATCTCTGATAGTATTTGTGACTTTCAATGTTACCAACATTCTCGACCAAGCAACCATTACGAAATCACTAAGCTTTCTTCAACCCTACCTTTGTGCTTAATTTAATGTATGCTTTGATTGTTTATTGGGCTATTGTTTGTATGGAAATGATGTTAGGTAACTAAGTTTATGGTGGTTGGTTGATGGAAATGTTGTTTGGCTAGTTTTTGGTATAGGGACTAAATTATAAAAAATAGACTAACTTGAATAAAATTCAAAACTTAGAATTGACAGCTCTAAGGGAATATATAGATAAGTGAGACTGAGAGGAGATCCTATTGAGCATCAATTCGTTTAGCCCGAGTTAGTTTTGTGAGGTCGAGAGATAAATCGAACTAAATCATCTAAGTTAGTAAAATGGTAACTGAGAGGTAAAATTGAGCAAATTAGAAGTTTAAACCTTTTAGATCCTGATCCAAAGACAAATCAACAACATGGAAGTCAACCAACCACTTGTGTTTCATAAATTAAAAATTTTGTAATTTTTCTTATTTTACAATTTGGTCCTCGTTAGTGTTAAGTAGTTACTTAGCTTAATTAACAATGATTATAATTTGTCATAATATAGAACTTAATGAGTAGTTAGCTACACTTCTTTGTTGCATACTTGTTAATTAGGAATCATTTTGTTCTCGAACTCTCTTGGGTTCGATCCTTGGAATACTTGAGTGTTCCATTGTAACACTAAAAATATTACAACTCGACCTGTCACACTTGCAATATATCGTCCTATTATTGATTGATTTTGCATTGATTCTCAGTTTTAGTGCACGAATGTTAGGGGAAAATCAATAATCTAAGCAATACGTAGTCTAATGAAAATTGAGCAAATCAATTAAAAGACTATTATGTCGTCTATAAAGTCTAATTGGAGAGATATTTTGTCTTGGGCATTAGAGCAGATGACTCCCAAAAGATAGAGAAATAGATGTCATTTTCTGGACTGACAATAAATCAGATAGGATCTAATTTGAATTTATCCTAGATTTATTTATGGATTTATTCACTTGTGCCCTTCATAGTGTGACATACATTAATCCTGGGTGGATGATAGACTATATATGTGTGACTCGTATACTTTGACGTAGATGAAACCATGGTTCAAATAAATAAGGAACTGAAAGCTTGTACCTTAGGAATACAATTACTGCATGATATAGCATCATTCCACAATAGTGGAATTCATAGCCCAATAAAGGGTAAATGATATCCTTTCATTGGCATTACATGATTGATGAAACAACCTAGACCGTCTTTGTACAAAGAACGTATAATGTCAGTTAAATTTTATTATTATAAATATCACAAGTGCTTGGTTTTAACAAAAAAATTTAAACTTTCACAATGCCTAAGAAACAATTTTTTTTAAATCAAATTTTCCAACAACTATCGGGGATGCTAGTTTTCGAGCATTTGAGGCATTCATGTAGTGGGTCGGTCAGTCAAGTGGGCAATGGGCGATTCTACCATCGAAAGAGTTTCCATTTGTACGGGAATGACGCATACCACCTAGTTGTCAACAAGCACACCATCAAGGTTGTTCTCGAGCATCCCAACCTTCTCAAGTAGACTATAGCCACTGATATAGTATTTTGACCCTTTTGCATCTTCAAGCTAGTATCCTAGGCACTCGGAGTACGCTTTTAAAGGATATGATCATAGAAATGTTCTTTCATCTCCATTTGTAACTCTAATGATGGAAATTACCATCACCAGTCTAGAGCTTATGCAGCTCTTTGGTCAAAGGATCTCAAGCCCAATCACAACTCATCCCCACATGTCTTGCATCATCTATCTCTGATAAGCAGCCGAGTGTGCATTTCTGGTTAGTCAGATCGGGGCCTAGAATGGACAATGGGGGTGACAATGATGATTCGATCCAGGATACACCGTGATGGAATCCAACATGCAACTGCTATGCACTAGGTTGTGTAACTTATCATCCTTGTTGGCATTAATGATTTTCTTATTTCTATAGTGATTAAATCTTTTTTTTTTTTTTGTAAATTAATTATTTTATGTGCAATGATGTTTGTTGACACCATTTTTTTGGATGAAAAACGGGGTCGACTTGGGTTTTGAAAAATGAAAACAAAAACGGGAGTCGCTACCAATCTTTTTTAATAAGGTGTGATTGGATCACCTTGAAAAGTGGTTGTTTTTAATAAAATGATTTGATTTTATTAAAACAACAAGTTTGGTCCACGAAATTCAGAAAAACGGGTTCGGGAGTCGGTTACGCACGAGGAAGGATTAGCACCCTCGATACGCCTAAAAATTGGTACCTAGTTGATAAATCAATGTCTTAATGTCGAAAATTAAAAAATTTAAAAGAATTTAAAATACGATCCTTTGTTTTAAAATGACTTGTATAAAATAGGTTGCTCATATTAAAAAAAACTCCTAAAATTTTTTTTTAAAAAGGATATTCAGTTGTTCAAGTCAGATGAGGAAATCGCAACCCAATACGTTAGGGCACAATTTCTCAACATTCCGAACATTGAATATTGCCTTGATTTTTTTAAAAAAATTCTCATATCGAAAAAACAACGTGTCACATCCAATGCGTTAGGACACAACATATTGAATTCCCGATAATGAGCTTTTATCCATGTTTTTCGATTAAAAGAACATTCTCGACAATTTAGACTCAACGAAAGAAATTGAAACCCAATACGTTAGGGCTCGATCCTCTCGAAAATCTCAAATGCCGAGTATTGTTCTTATTTTCAAAAATTTCCCCTTTAAAAAATTTAGGTAAAATTGATGTAATGCTAAACTCGATATATGCGTAAATGTCACATTAGTAAATGAAAATAATGAATATGATGATACGAACAATCAACCATAAAAAAACAAACGGATTACACACAATAACATGTAAATAGACGAATAAAGCTAAAACAAATTTTTAAAATAATAATGAACGTACAAACAAAATAGCAACAAATAAAAATAATAATAACGATAACATCAAAAAACTAATGTATGTATGTCAAAAGATATAAATGAGTAATTAATAATAATAATAATAAATAGTTAAAAATGAACATGAAAGATATAAACAATTATATAATGATAACATATAATAAAACAAACATATTTTATATTTACATAAAAAATAACAATAACGCAAAGCTGATATAATAATATAATAATGAATAAATATAAAAGGGAAAATACAAGCATAGTAATAAGTAGATTAATTACTAGGAAAATAAAAATACCAAAGAAAAGGGCTAATTCAGAATAAAACGCAATTTAAAGGACAAAACTAGAATAAAATAAACAAAGAAGGACCAAAATAGAAAGGCGCGAAAAGGCGGAAGGCCAAATGGGTAATAAACCCGATTTTAGGCCAAGCGTCCCTTCCTCAGGCGTCCAATCGAATTGAGGACTAAATTAAAAAAGGGATAAATCCTTGGTCCGAATTAAAAGAGGAGAAAAAAAAACAAATGGTCCAAATTGAAATAGACAGAAAATGCGGAAGGGCCTTAAGTGCAAATAACCCCTTTGAGGCTAAAACACGCGGACCCTGGTTGGACGGGTCGGGTCGCCCGCGGGTCACGCCAAACGACGCCGTTTTGGCCTGATAGGCTCGCCCCAAAACGACGTCGTTTTGGGGGCCTATAAAAGCCCAGTTTTTTAGAAAAAAAAGTCATTTGCGTTTTGTTTCAGAAAAAAAAAAAAGAAAAAAAAGCTTTAAGTCTCTCTCTCTCTCCCCTCTTTCAGCCCAGATTCCGGCTTAAGGTCCGACCAACCGCCACCGTGCCGGACGCCGTTTTTCGGCGCCAGCGCCGCCATAGGCGACGGTCAGAAGGTGAAAAGTCCCTTTTTTAACCCGTTTCGAAAACCGTTTGGAGATCGGGCTTTCATGGCCTTAAGGCCGAGGGAAGAGACCCCAAACATCGCCTTCCTTGTCCATTTTCGGCGATCCGAAAGACTCCGGCGACGTCACAAACAAGGCTACTCCGGTATGTTTTCTTCTCTTTTTATTAGTTTATTATATAAGTTTTTAAAAAAAAAAACTAAACTCGTATAAAATGTGAAAATAATAACAGTAGTGAAAAAAAACTAAGCAGGGACAGTGATGCTCAACCTTTTGAAGTTTGAGTTTTTTTTTATTACTAAAGTCTCTATTAAAAAAAAAGGGTCCCAATTATTTCATTCTTTGGCTTTTTATAGCCATTTTTACATGATTTTTTTTATCCTATCTTTTGCTTGTCCTTTCATTGCAGGTGCAAATAGGCAGAGGAGCGGCGATGGGACGTGCGGCGGTGGCAGCAGGTCAAGTGGTCGACCCTAGGTGCGGCGCACCTAGGGTTAGGGTTACTGTTTTTTCTGATTTGTGTTTTGGGTAATGGGTTTTGCATTTGGGCTTCGGGATTGGGTTAGTCTAGTTATGCTTGGGTAGGTTTGGGTGGGTATTGGTAGTTGGGTTTGGGTTAAAATGTAATTGGGCTGTTAATTTGGTTTTGTTTAGGGTCTATTTATGGTTTCGGGTTGGGGTGTTTTTGTTTTGTTTGTTGGGCTGTCGGGTCAAAATGGGCCTGTACAATGTTTATTTTATTTGTATTTTTGTTTAATTAACTTATTCCATATTAAAAATTTAAGATATTGGTATATTAAATAAGTACCATGCCATTTTACCTTTTTCGGATAGTAGTACATAGAAAAATACAAAGGTTAAAATACAATAATTGAATTAAATTGTGAATCTATGATGTTAATTTAAATGCAACCAAAACTCACTGTATGGAAGAAAATTATAATAATTTCTAACTTCAATGGATAAGAATTTTTGAAATTTGTGGAGACTTCGTAATCAAGTGACATTTTATTGTAAAATCTACCCTAAGAATTCTACAAAACAAATAAATAATTGTAATATTTGGGACTTATGCAAAACAAAGACGAAATTGTAATCCTTGGTAGTTATAAAAAAACATGCATATAATTGTAATCACTTATAAAAAACAAGAACATAAATGTAATCCTTGGGACTTATACAAAATAGTTTCATAATTGTAAGCTCTGAGACTAATACAAAACAAGCACATAGTTATATTCATTGGGTCTTGTCCATATTTTTTAGTACGTCTCATTTGTATATGTTGTACACTCGCAACTGAAAATCTACCTATCATGTGGATAGAGATATCTAATTTTAGACTCATTGGCATCTATAAGTAAAAATAAAAATTGGAAACAACTTATTGTATTGCTGTGAAATAATATGACATGACATATGTAACAACTTGCCCCTAGAGATGCCTTCCTCTCTACATATATGTTAATTTATTAGGTATATACTTAGTAATCAATTAGTTTGTAACTCAACAAGACAAGATTAAGAAACCTTCGAATATGTAATTTACATACCATCCATTTTACATATACTGAAGTATGTTTGTTCAAAACTAAACTATCAAGTTGATGAATGTCTGACTAGTAACACCCAAGGGAAATTGTTGACGAAGCAATATCCCTTTTTCCTAAACTCTACAAATGGTAAATGTAAATAACCCAATATCATAACGTATAGAAACAAAGAGCTTCCCATTGAAAAACCAAAGAAACCAATATATGGCTAATATAGTATGTAGGAAAAGGTACTAACTCAGCTTAAGTAATGCTACATGTGACCCATATCATGTTGGGTTGTATTCATAGTTGTTTCCTTCAAAGAAGTCGACAACCATGGATATCATCCACGAAAAAATTTATCTCTATTGGATTTAGTGTCATAAGTGTAGTATATTCGTCTTTGTACACTTGTATTTATCGAAAAAATTAGTTTAATAAAATATTCATTGATTACATTAATATTTCTTGTATATTGTCCTTGACGGCTTTTGCACACAACGTAAAATGGAAGTGAATATTGGCTCACTAGTTATCTAATGTTTAACTAATATTAAGCAGTATTACGTGGTCAAATCGTAATACAGAAAGACAACTTGTATTAGTAGATAAACCTAAACATTTAATTAGTCTCATAAAAAAATGAGCAAACCGATTGAAAGACTAATATGTCATATATCAAGTCCTATAGGGGGGATGCTTTGTCTTGAGCATCGAAGTGGATAGCTCATAGAAGTTAAAGACATAGATGTGACTGTCTGGATTGACAGTACATTGAACAAGACCCAAGTAGAAGATCCTAGATTCGTTTATGCATTTATTCACTTGTGACATTCATAGTATGACATACCTTAATCCTGAGTGGATGATGGATAATGTATGCTAACTCATATACTTTGATGTAAGTAAAGGCTTGAGTTCAAATAAATAAGGAACTGAAAGTTGGTGTGTTGGGTATATGACTTCTACAATATGTAGCATTATTTACAATAGTCCTCTCATTAGCATTAAATGATAGATGAAAAGTAAACATGGTCACAGGTTGTTTGTCTTAGTGATAAATAACTTGATTACTATCTTATAGCAATTAACTTTTCATGAAAGTAGATGTAATGATTATCATGAGATAAAATAAGATCATATTGGGAGAATGGATTTATCCCAAAAGACTAAAGATATACTATGGTGGAATGACTTCATGAATAAATAAGGTTATAATTATTAGGCGAAAACCTAAAACTTAATTATAAATTTTTAAGCCTTAATTATATATGTCCAATTGGTCCCTTTACTAGCTCGTTGGAACTAGAAATGAATTACATGTAAAACCAACTGAACATAAATGAATGGAAATGATGAAGTTAAAAAAATGGGTTGCATTATCAAATGAATGTGTCTTCTCACTAAGTAGAGAAGCAACTTGAGAATTAATTTAAGGTTTTAAAATTATTATTTAATTAATTATAATTAAATAATTAAATTTTGAAAATGGAATTAAATTAAGTATTTATTGTGAATCTATTGAATAAGAAAATTAAATATATTTCCTCGTAGATTCTTTTATGGTAAAGTTGCAATGACTTTAACGAAATTAGAATTGAGCTAAAATCATTTAATTGGGAAATAATTTTTTAATTTAATTAATTAAATTAATTGAATAAATAATATTTATTTTGAGAAATAGAAAACAAATATTGGGTTGATTTAAATTATAAAGTGCTAGGTCAAAAGTCGAGGAAACACATATAATTGGACTCAATACATGAGAGGCTCAAACCCCCTCATATGATAAGTGAAGGGTGATAACCCTAGTAATATTTATTAGGGTGTGTCACCCACCCCTATCCTAGTTAGACTAAGAGAGTGTTTTCAATTAAATAAATATTATTTCTGAAGGGTATGTTCAATGAGGACACTTCTATATCTCCCTATAAATAGATGGCACCAGTTGACCTAATATACACACTTCTTGATTATTGAGTTATCATTATTCTGCCAAAAAATACTGGTAATTTATTTCCTTAGAATAAATTCTATTTTCTAGAAATTACAATCTTTATTGGTTTCTATTAAGAGATTTACTTTCCTATTGAAAGTAATAGTATCGTTTCTTGTTTTGTGTTTGGTTCGTGTTGCTCAAGCCCACACTCAACGCAATTCATAGTACAATGATAGCTGAGAAGGTCGTTTCGTTGAAATCTAGGATCACTCGAATCTGTCTCGCACAAATCATAGGTAATTTTCGGTAAACATTTTATTGTTATAAATATCATAAACATGCTCTGTTTTAAAATTTTTTTAAACTACTACTATAATTGAAAGCCAGTTTCTTAATTGGATTTTTCCAACAATCTTGACACCCAACAATTTCAAGATCATTAAGTTGTGATTTGAACATAATTGAATGCAATTAACTTAAGACCCACAGGTATTGAGTTCAAAACCTTTTTCAAAGATTCTTGAAACTCTATCCCTAATAAGAAACAATAACATCAATGCCTAATTGTGTCAAGTTCATAACCATTTTTAGAGATTGCTAAACCCTAACCCTGATAAGTATTAGTGACCTCGATACCCATAGGTGCCGAGTTCAAAACCTTTTGTAGAGATTCTTGAAACCCTAAACTTTTTCAAATATTCTTAAGAGTCTAAACCTAACCCATAATGTTTTTTTGAGTAACCCTAACCCTAGTATTGGAACTTGACATTTGTAGATGTCGATTTCAGTTGTGTAATAATATTAGGATCGCCTTTTACGGTTGTCAGTTTCTTCAACTTGTTTGACTATGAATATGGTTTATTTGGGACACTCTAAACCCCATACCTTGGTCCCTAATCAATTTCTCCTTGCTAAATAGCAACACATTTTCTTAAAAACCTAACCATAAGTTGTAACATCTTCTCACACATGCGATTTTATGATTTATAATAAAGTGTTTAGGGAAATGGGTTAGGGTTTAGTATGACAAGTTAAGGTCAAGGGTTTTGGAGTTAGGAACATGGGATATGGTTTAAAGGTTCATCAGTTCATCACCATAATTTTTTTGGGTAAAACCACTAGAAAACCTACCATGATTATGTGCACTTACTAGGCATTATCAGGAATATCACACCTCATATGTGTATTTATCTAAAAGGTTAGTGGGTGTAGATTGCATAACATCTGGGCCACTTTAGCTTGAGACTTTCTTTGGTTTAGTATTCGACAACAATTTCCTAGGCATTTATCTTAATGTATCTATCAAATAGGTTACAAGTTATACCATGTATTAATTTGTACTTTAGGTTTTAGGTCGTACCAAGTAATAATCTAAAGGCTTTTTATAAGTTCTATTACCTTATAATAATTATGGTCTATGCGTCATATTAAACAATAACCATTTGGTACTTAAGTCATATCTTGTAATAAATATCTAACACAAGCTTTATATTAATTGTATCTTTGACTTATGAAAAATAAGAACATAAATGTACTCCCCTGAACGTACACAAAGGAAACACATTATTGTAATATATTGGATGTAAAAAGCTAGCGCATAATGTGAGTCATTTAGACATCAAATATCATAATTGTAATCTTTTTGACTTATACAAAATTAGTATATGAGTGTAGTTTCTCAGATGATGCTTTTAACCTAAGACCTCCATGTCACCATAGAGATTCGAGCTAACCTCTAACCTTAAGCACATGTTCATTCTAACCCTTTAACAGAGGCATTTTCGAATAATGAGGAGGTAACGTTAGTTTTACCATGGTCAATGCACCATCATCAAAGATGTATCTTTATAATAACAAAATTAATGAGGTAATTGAATTCTTCTTTGAGGTACTATTGACATAGGTTGAACTCTTTGCCCAAGTCCGCGCTCCTAGGACAACATTGATGGTGCACATGACGGTTGAACAACTTAAAACCTTAATGAAGCTAAAAATCACTTTCATTGGCTAAGTCAACTTCTAAATTTACATGTTATTATGAAACCTTAAAATGCCAACTTATTATTTTTGCTAAACCCTAAAAATTAGTATTTACCAGTACCATAAACCTTAAATCCTACCAACTTAAACCTACTGACCTTAATCCCTAAACATTGATTCCTAACCATTAAAACCTAAACATTACAATGATTTAGGATTTTAGGATTAGAAAAAAGGGATAGGGTTTAATGTCTAGAAATGGGCAAAGGGTGTGGGAAGAGAAAATGCAATGGGGTATATTTATAAATTTCTCAAGAGACAAAGTTAACAACCTTAGGTTCACCTAGGACAAGAAAGTCAAAAACCATAGATGGCAACACCAATCCTTCATTAAACTCGACTTTTGCTAGGGTCGAGTTCAACATTATTGATGTTAGAACTCACTTTTGTGGAGATTCTTGATGCCCTCATCTTGATTCCAATTGCTATTAAGTTTAGCAATATAAGGTCGTCGCTTATGGTTGTTGCATTGTAAAATTTCATCACTATAAAATTATGCCACGAGTCATTCATTAAGAAATCATGTAAGAAGTTAGCATTTACGAGGATCAATGAAAGATAACAATTTTTTTTTGTTCTGAAATGGAAGATGGATGAGAAAATTTACTTTTTTACAATATTTCCTTCATCAACAACACCAAGTCACTTAGACTAAAGGGTGTGAAAACGTGATAAGGCTTTTCATTGGATAAAATAATTACGGAGGCCTTGATCCAATGCGGGAGCACCTTTACAAAAAACTCACCCTCCTTTGGGAAATATGGTACCTACTGCCTCATCCAAGTGAGTCACGTGCCATGAGTATCAATGGGTCAATATGGTTACTTCCCCCAACATATAGCACAAAACAGTCACAAGGCTACTATGTTTGGTGGGTTCAATTATCTGCTTGGTCCCATTAGTCACCAAGCAGGAAAACATTAGAGATTATGACCTTGGTGGCATGGATGAGGCACGAACCAAACATAAATGGTTATAATAGTCGTTCTGATCATTCACTGGGTGGAACTTTCTGGTGGAATTAATGAGATAATCTGTATCACATAATTACATTGGTTGATGTATTATTTGATGCCAAGTTTTGCTATCGTTGTATAAATATCGTGAAATTGAATGACACGCTGATCCCAAAACAAAATGAATGAAAATGAATTGTAGGAAGTTTTTATGTTTATTTAATCTAATGGCATAGATATTTTGTTTTGGGCAAATCCATAATCAACCTCAACATTTGAAAACTCGAGTCCTTCTTTAAGATTGACAAGTACAATATCCATGACATCCTCGACAAGAACGCCTTTATCTCAACCCTGACCTCGACCTCGACCTTTGTCTTGATCTTAGTCATTTTGCTAGGATTTTTTTTAACAAACTAGACAATGAAAGGTGTTGATTTCAACTTGATTTTCTGTTAAAATTAATATTACAAATTTTGTTAACAACACAACACCTGTCGATGTCGAGTTCAAGATTTAAGGTTATCCACAATCGTTTCAACTTTAAATTATTTTTTTATAATTTCAAAATTTATACCATGAACTTAAGTGTCGAGGTGTCGTACTCATATCATAATAATTACCTTGATTCTAAGGGGATGAGGCAACCTGACGGTGTTACCACGCAAACTAAACTCGACACCTATGAGTATCAAGATATTTTACCGAAAAACATATGTTGAGAATCAACTTTCTCACATTTATAATAAAAAAATATAAATTTTCTTAATACCTTAGTTAAAAAAAAAAACTCAATTTTCTTATCAATTCTTTCTTTTATCCCTCATATATGAATTCATGTCATCCATCAATTCTATGTTAATTTAAACATTAAAAATTGGAATAAGTTTTCAAAAAAATTTAAATAACATTTTCTAAAAATTTCTCTCTATTTGCTGTTTTTCTTTGTGGATAATGAACAATTTTATTAAATTGAACTACTAAGTTCTGGAAAAAAGAAAAAAAAAAAACTAGTATGTGCTTTCTTTTCTCTTTCTCTATCTATGAAAGGTAATGGCATGGTTGGTAATTTAGGGATAGTTATTATATCCATTCTCTAATCTCTCCACGCAGACTGCTCTCCCCAACTAACTCACTCAACAATTCATTTTCAACATAGTTAAATATCATTATCTCCATCTTCCAACAATTACTGTTTTTTTTTGTAACAACCTCTTCATTCGAAAACAAATGAAATATTGATAGATTATCTTTTTCTATTGGGTCTGTTTGATTGCCAGTAAAATATTTTCCGTAAAATGATTTCTGGAAAATGTTTTACTTTTCTATAAAATGATTTCTTGGAAAATATTTTACGGTGTTTGATTGAATCATGTAAAATATTTTCTCTGTTTGATGATTTTCTAAAAATATTTTTCGGAAAAGTTGTTTTTACATATATTAATATATATTAATAAATTTTATATTTTAAATTATTTTTACATATATTGTAATGATTTATTTATAATAATACTCAATTATTAAGCTACAATATTAATCGTTATAAATTGAAAAAACTAATATCAAATAAATTATTTGTAATTGTGTTAAAAAAACAAGTATTGAATAATTAAAAAACAAGTTCTTGGAAAATCGATAAATGTAAGCGCTTTTCTACCGGAAATGAAGGAAGGAATGAAGGAGGCGATAGAGAGGAGAGCACGGAAAATGTCTTACGGAAATTGTAAGGGTAAGACATTTCCCTAAAATGTAACCCATTTTCCCTTCATTTTCCAAATGGAAAATGTTTTCCGCCAATCAAACGCTGGAAAAGTTGGAAATGATTTTCCGAAAAATCAATTCCGTCAATCAAACAGACCCTAAGTAGTATGATTTATATTTGACGTAATTACAGTGTATAATTATATGTACTGTTAGTGAAACAAATTTTGAAATATTATTATAAAAATATTTTTGTTTTATTTTTAATAATGTGTTATCATTTAATTTATAAAATTATGCCTCGTCAATACATTAAATAAAAACTTAGAAGTAATAAAATTTTTTACCAAAAGAATAATAATAATAAAGAAAGTTGAGTGGGTGGTGCTACCCTTCTTCCCTTCTCTTTCATGCAAAGTTTGTGCAAACATTTTCCTTTAAGGTAATTGATAATAATAATTACAATTTTTTTGAAAAATATTTTGCTATATCAAGGAGTTTAAAATGCATATTAAATAATTAATATTTTATATCTATAATAAAAACTTTAACTATATTAAAATATTTTAATTTTTAACAATAAATTTAGAGTCAAATTCAAATAATTATGATAAATTATACATCATATGAAATAGATTGGTATATAAATAAAAATAGAACATAATTAACTAAAATATGGCATAACAAAAATATAAAATGAAATTGTTACTGGATGATGGCAGTAGAATGATCGTGAAGCAATAAGAAAACAAAAATAATAACAAAGAGATTTTACGTAGAAATCTTTTTAGGAAAAACCATGAGCAGAGGAGAAGAAATTCACTAATGTTGAAAAACAAATGATATAATAGGAGTTTCAACTACATCTATTTAAGGGTTAAAAAATACTGTTCTAATCAAAGTGAAATAGAAAAAGAATAGTTCTACACAGATTCAACCGCCCCACAAATACTCTTATTTTACCACTGTATTATTTCTTCAACAACTGACGTGATTTGGGTCACACAATCTCTAACAGAAATAACTATATAATTCACTTTAAATATTGTCGTTCGATTAATAAATGATTATGCTTGATTTTATAAACTAAATCCTTTAAGCATACGAGGGAAAAAAGTTTTCAAGAAAATCAAGAATCTTAAATTGAGTATTGGACTTTAAAACCAATCCTTTAAATGTATCATTTAAAATTAAAATTAAAATTAAAATAATTATTTAAAATTTTATATTTTAAACCTTTTTTTCTAGCCAATGATATATTAAATTAAAAATAATATAAACATAATTATGCAATAAAATATTTTTGTCAACTGAGTTTTGACTCGATTAATGTTGTTGTTATAGCAACTTCAAGGTCGTGGTGTGAATAATCTTAATCTTAAGCATGTAATATCCTCCGCCTTAAGGATTGGAGGGTTATATGAACTTTAGGTATTATATAAATAATTTAAATTAAATAATTGTGGACCTTGAATACGAACTTGAAATTAAAAAGGTAAAGTATGAAATTGGTCACGTTTATGTAAATTTATGTTTTGATCATTGAACTTTAAAAATACTATATGGTAACCAATGTTATCAATTTATCACATTATGGTTATTCAAACACTAGCTCTTGTTGAAGGTGTAATGACAAGTTGATGTGACAAGTTAATTTTGTAACACCCCTATCCGTTCTCCGTCATCGAATCAGGGTTACATATCATTACCGTAAAATCAAAACAATAATGTCATTCAACGATAATTACATAAAACTCGTTATAAATCTAGTAAACATTTACCTTTGGGCCTTAAATCGAGCCTTCGAGACCCTAAAAATAGTTTAGAAACAATTCAGGACTAATTTGAAATAAATCAAAAAATTTGGGAAAAATTTAAAAATTTTAAAAACAGGGGTCACACGGCCTTGTGGCCAGCCCGTGTGACATAGCCCAGATCATGTGGTGCTCGAACAAAGGGAAATAAGGCCATGTCCTAGCCCGTGTCTTAAACCATGTAACTTACTAAGTTAGGCCACACGGCCGTGTCGCCGGCCGTGTGTCAAACTGTGTAACTCTCTGACTTGTGACACACAGCTGTGTGACAGCCCGTGTCCCAAGTCGTGTGCTCCACAATTTGACCCTAAAAACAAGTCATCTTAAGTCCAAAACTTACTCAATCATTCACTCCATTTATGCGCACATTCAATATATCAAAACACCTTTCAAATACACAATAAACATACCAATTCAATCCACCTAATTCTTCTAACCAATATGCCATTCAGAGGCACCTCATTTATACCATATCAAATTTAACTAAAATAAGGCAATATTGCCACATTTCAAGCACAAAACCTAATTCATTTTAACTGCCTAATGACATCAATTATAACCATTCACATCTCATCAATTATAAACATATATTACAAGTACTTAAAAGTGACCAAAAGACTTAAACTTGCCTAAGCATTATAAGTCTAACATTCAAAGTACATACTCTAAAGACATATTCATACCAAGATGATTACTAGCACATTCAACAACTACCTTTACACAAAATCCCTATACATGTCATTTATAATATTGGCCAAAATAACAAAAAAATTACCAAAGTGGTTGCTGGATAGTAGGATAGATCTCTGACAAGCTTCCAACCAATCAAGCTTCTGTTAATCTATGAAACAAAGGAAAATAACTACATAAGCAACTAATGCTTAGTAAGCTCGTATAACTCAAACATAACTTACCATTCTTAAGCTCAATTTATAAAATGTGCATAAAATCTTTACCATACTCATAAGCTTAATACAATTCTATAAGCATCACCAAACTCACAAATTAGTAGGCTCATGTATAATGTATTTAGAAAATCAACCATTTCACAAATGAATCTTCATGAACATAACATTCATCACATAATCACTTAGTTCCCTTCAATTCATTTGCATTCATCCAAGTTTACCTTTCATAAGTTTATGAAAAATTATCCATTTGAACACATGCCTTGCCAATTACCTTTACTTACCCGTTGAACCATCTAGAATTGCATTGGATACTTGGGAATGCTCACACGTAGTGTGCCTTTCCATTTAACTGTAACCATTCCTTTTCATTAATGCTCTCATAAGCTGTAAAATGGGCTTGCTCACACGAGATGTGGGTCGGAATGTTAGCTACACAATACTGTTCACACGAGCGGTGGAGAATCAACAACAAATGCAGGACCTCAGCCATCAGTAGGACATTCAAGACCAGCACTCGAAACATGAAATCCCTAATGACATCTCATTCGTATCCTAAGAATTCTTAAGCTTCAAACGGGATCATTTATCCGACAATAAACCAAAACATCGATATATTCATCTAATCAAGTCAATTTATACTAACATAATATAACAGATAATTAATCAAATTATCATTAATAAGATTATAATTCATACAAACTTACCTCGACAACTATGGTTGCAATACAAAGTTGAAGTCTAGTCCAAAGCTTTAGCTTTTCCCCGATTTAAGTCCAGTTATTGTTTATCTTGATCTAAATAGATAATTTCATTCAATTAAGTACTTCAAATAACTTCAAATATTCAATTCAATCAATAATTCACATTATAATAAAATTATGAATTTACCCCTCCTATTTTAACTTTTATACAACTTAGTCCTTAAGCCCATAACTTGAAAATTCACCATTTTTCTAACCCAAACCATGCTAGCCGAATTTTCCCTATACCTATATCAATCCACATTTTTTGTCATTTCACTCAAAATTCATGAAATCTACCATTTAAATAGTTTAGTCCCTAAACCCTAAATTCACAAAAATTCACTTAACAAATCATGTTCATTTAACCATCAAGATTAATAATCTATCCATTAACATCAAAACACATCAAATTCATTCAATGCGAGTCCCTCAACCTTTAACAACTTTGCAAATTAACCCCTGGGATAGTTAGTTTAAGCTAAAATGAGCTCGAAAACATAATAATCACTAAAACAGAATTAAAATCACTTACATGCAAGTCCTTGACTTAGTCAAACCCTAAAGCTTTATAAATGGTGATTTTTTTTGTCTTAAAATTCGGAGGAGAAGACGACTAATGAAGATGAAACTACTTTGTTTTATTCCAGTTTAAGATATATTTATTAATTACTAATTTACCCTTAGTTTAGTTTACAAAATGACAAAAATAAACCCATAATTGTCCATTAACCTTTCATATGGTATAAATACCATTTAAGCCCATTAATTTGCAATTCAATAACCATTCTATCCACTTAACTATTAGAAACTAACTTTTGCATCTTTCACAATTTGGTCCTTTTACATAATTAACCATTTAATTTTAAAATTTTCTTAATGTAAATTTAATACTACTTTAAATTAACCCTAAAACATTAAATAAATATTAAAATAATAACTCACTTATCGGCATCGTGGTCTTGAAACCACTGTTTCTGACACCACTGAAATTGGACTGTTACAAATTTAGCAGTCTTTAACACATAGATGTAATGTAAATTTCACATAGGATTGGCTTATTTTTTAAATTTATGTTAGACTAAATATTTGAATTTTTTTCTTTTATTATCTTTTATTATCTTTGATTTACAAATATTTTTATATAACAAATTATTAAGAACTATTTTAGATTTTTAATCCCTTAATCAATTAACTTAAAAATTAAATTGAATATTGTTTAAATAGTTTCAAGTGTTACAAATACTCCAAAACGAGTTCCAAAAATGTTTTGACTTATTAGAAGTGTTTTTATTTAAGCCAAAACCCTTAAAGTATTTCAAAATATTTGAAAAACATTTTTAAGGCTAAGTATTGATACCC
Organism: Gossypium raimondii; assembly: GCF_025698545.1. NCBI lineage: Eukaryota > Viridiplantae > Streptophyta > Magnoliopsida > Malvales > Malvaceae > Gossypium > Gossypium raimondii. The sequence continues at coordinate 37,275,158 of NC_068568.1, read as the reverse complement.
CTCCAAATAGTTTACAGAACACATTCTAGAGGGGTAAAGTATTGATACCTAGGCTTTGAATATCGATACCTATACCAAAGTATCAATACCTTGGTAACTTAGTAGCTACAACTTATTCTATACTGGTAAAGTATCAACACATATCTTTAGGTATCGATATCCAACCCAAAAATATCGATACATAACTTTATGGTATTGATACCACACTACTTCTAATAACTATTTTTCTCAAAGGTATCCATACCATTTTTATAGGTATCGATCCCACAAGTTGAAAGGTTGCTTTAATGTGTGAATTAAATGCTACAAATAGTTAGTTTTACCATCTAACTACTCAAACGTCTGGAAACCAAAGAGAGACCTTAAATAAAGTCTAAGAACACTCCAATTAAAAAACGAGAGAGAGAGAAAGTTATTGGAGTATGCCTAGAGACCAATCATAAAATGATTATAATAGCATACTTATTTACCTTCCTTATTAATAAAGGCATTGCCATTATTACTTTAAGTCTCTATTTTTATGTATTAAAATTGCTTAATAATAAAGCTTTGAGAATAATGTGGTTATTTCTAAATTGTCATTAGTCGAGTATGAGATATCAAGTCAATGCATGGTACATTTTAGAATAATAGTCTACTAGACTGACCAACAATGAGAATGCTTATTTGATTATTATACAATAGTCACAAAAATTCTCATTGTGATAATGGTGTGTATGATCCTTAGACTTGATGTCATTATAGCTCGAATACTAGGAGTTGTATACTTTGACACAATCAAAATTCCTTTGTAAATGGTTGTATTATAAAGGTTGTTATTAGATATACTACAAACTATGTAGCGAGATATAAATGATCAAGGATTAGAGTGTGCAAGAGTGACTGTTGTTGGGATCTAGTGTCCTTACTCCTTAGTGTTGTTGTTTCATCATTAATGCTTGTAATTTTTTGAATAGATTGGTTAATAAAATTTCATTCTTTAAATTATTATCTTCTGTATATTTGCCCTTAATGGTTTTTGCTCGAAAAGAAAATTGTATAAGCAAATATTGACTCATTGGTTACATAACGTTTAATTAATATGAAGTTGCACCATGTGGTTAAATCGTGATGCAAAAAGACAACTTAAATTAGTAGGTAATCTAAATAGTTCGTAGTTTGAAAAATCAAAATTGAGCAAATTTATTCAAGGGACTATTATGTTGTCTATCAAGTCCAATTAGGGAGATATCTAGTCTTGGTATTGGAGTGGATGACACCTAGAAAGATAAAGACATAGGTGTGATTGTCTAGACCGACAATTCATCGGACAAGACCCAAGTTGAATTTATCCTAGATTCATTTATGTATTTATTCACTTGTGACGTTCATGGTGTGACTTACCTCAAACCAAAGTAACTAATTGACTATGTGTATGTAACTCGTATACTTTGATATATTAATAGCCTGAGTTCAATTGATACTATAGTTTAAAGTTAGTATGTTGAGTATATGACTTATGTAGGGCATAGTTTTGCTTATAATAGTGAAATTCATAGCCCAATAAAAGGTAAAATGTATCTCTCACTAACACTTCATGGTTGATGAAGAAAAAATGTGGCTACAGGTCATTCGTCTAGGACGGATGATTTTATTACTCTGTGTTAGTAATAAACTTTTTTCATGAAGAAAGATGCAATGGTTAACGTGAGATAAATTAGGATCATATTGGGTGAACAAATTTATCTTAAATAAATTAAAGACATCTTGTAAAGGTAGCACACTAATGATAAGGTCATTGGATAAGCAAAATTATAAGTTGATTTTGTAATGGTATATATAATAAGGGAGAGTTCAATCGCGGTACTTTTAGTGCATTGACTCGATGACTAAATAATTTTTTAATTAATAGATGAATAATCAACAATTAATTATAAATTATTTAAGCTCTAATTATATATGTTCAATTGGTCCTATAACACCTCTTATCCGGTTCGGTCGTCAGACCCGAGCTATAGAATGCTACATTAGTTAACAAAACAAATTACATACAAATTTGACTTCACACATTCAAATAATCCAAATATGATTTATAGATAAATCTGAGTCTCAATCAAGTTTACAAAAGCTTTTAAATTAACCCAGGAACAAATAAGGACTTAATTGAAAACTTAACAAAATGCATGGGAATTTCTACAAACAGGGGTCACACGGCCATGTAGCCAGGTCGTGTATCCCACTAGAGTCATGTGGACCTAAATGAAAAAATTCATTAAAAGTCACACGATTGTCTACTTGGACTGTGTAACAAGCTGAGACCGTGACCATATCTACAGTACTCACATGGGCATGTGGCCAGCCCGTGTAACATTCGGGAACTATGTGGTATACATGCTTTCTAATTTCTAAATAGCACACGGCCATGTGTCAAACCGTGTGGTGCAAAAATGTCCCTTTTTGTGCAATCTATCAAAATAAATTCTTTAATTGGACCATACATGCACTTATATCAACTTTTACACCTATTTATAAGAATGTACAATACCTACCGTAGCATACCACAAATCAACATCCTTAACATCTAACCAGCATGCCTCAATGGCACCATTACATAACATGATTAATCAATTCAACTATTTAATCTCATTTCATAACAATTTGAATTATAACCATATAGGTTCATTATAAGCAAATAAAACTCCAAGTTACAATCACATATAAATGATCATGTTATCAAAACGAACAAATACAAGTTTGGTACCATTTCACACCAAAAAATTATACCAATTCCACATTTATATCACATCAAATGTACACCTAGAAACCTTATACAATCCACATACCAACATGTCATTCAATTCAACCATTAGGCCATACCAAACAGCCATTTACATGTAATATCCCGAAAATTACTACAGTAAGAAAGTAGGTATACTTGATATAGTAAAATAAAGAAATAAAGTGACAAAAAGGAATTTTTTGATTTATGTCAACATTGGAAAGTATATTATGACATATTAATGCAAGAAAGGACTAATTCGCAAAAGTGAGAAAAGTTTTGTTTCGAGAGTAAATATTTAAAATTTGAGGTGTTAAAGTGTAAATATAAAAATTTTAAGGATCAATAGTGAAAATATTTTAAGGGTGGAATGATCTAGAAACTAAGAAAAATGGATGAATTAGGACCAAATTGAATAAGTGAACAATTATGAAGGACTAAATCGTAATTTTACCAAATTGAGTGATGACTCAAGGATGGAATTTTAAAAGATTATGAAGGGAAAAATGGTCAATTAGAAGGAGAGAGAAATCTAGAAGGCAATGATGTGTTGGAGATATTTTAGATAATTAAATAAATAAATATTAGGTTATAATATTTTGATTTGATTTTTTTAATGATATTTTATTATTTTATTTAGTATATATACATGTGGAAAGAAAGATGAAAAACCACCATCCTACCATTTTTCCCATGCCTTAACGTGAGAAGAACAGAGAAAGAAAGAAAGTTTTGCTTTCTTTACAATTTGGTCATTCCACCAAAAATTTGTCATTTTCACCTAGAAATCAAAAGAATTTCCATAGCTTCCAAGAGAGAAAAATAACAAGGAGACAGTGGGGAGCTAGAATATCAAGTTAGATTCAAGAAATAGAAGCTAGAGGAGAGATAAAATCAAGTTAAAGATTGAAACCAATAGCACAAAGTAAGAATATCAAGATTTCAATATATTTTAAGTTTGACATTATTGAAAAAGCATGGAAATAATGTTATAGTAGAGTTTTCTTATATAAGGTCTTATGTTTTTGATAAATTAGTGAAATAAAATAAGAGAAAGTGATGTGAAATATTATAGAGAAGGGAATAAGGGTGTTATAAATTTAGTAATCAACATTTTGCACTAAAACAGTTTTGGACAATATGATGAGTTAACTTTGAAAAATCACCATAAATTGTGGAAATTTAATTATAGTATGAATAAAATATGTAACTAAAGCTTATTTAGTCTATTTTCTCATGGAATAAACATTGTAAGTAATGGAATTTTAAATCATGAGATATAATAAAATTTGTGAGACAAGGTCGAATGAATTCGGTTCCCTGTTATAACTTTATAAAATCATAAAAATTGAATAAAAATAATTAGAGGCTTAAATTTATATTTTAAAATCCTTAATTACTCTATTTTAAATATAAACAAACGGGAAAATTATTTAAATTCTGTACAAAGAGATAATTAATTTTTAGTGAAGAGGGTCGAAGCTCAAATAGGAAATAGGGAAAAATTTAAAGAATAAACTATACTTATTTGCTAAACCAAAATTCTAAAAATTTTATGGTAAGAAGATATGTGAGTCTTGTTTTATATAAAATTTTCAGATCTCAATTCGGAGTTCTTTAGCTTAATATATAATTAATTTAGTGACTATGACTCAAGTGAATAGCTTGTTATGAGTAAACAAGTAAATAGTGGTATTATGTATATATCAAGGATGTGGAATGGAGTAGAGGAGGAGGAAAATATATGTTAATATTCAGCTAATATGAGTTTATTTTAAAATATCTAATTTACATGTTTTAGGTTCGGGACTAAATTGAATAAAAGTAAAATTTTAAGGGTAATTTTTAAAAATTTCAAAAAGTGATCAAATTGCATGAAATGAATTGTTTTATTATTTAAATTAATAAATTGAATGAAATATTAATTTAGATCAAGATTGGGTGGAAATTGAGGAAAATAGAAAATTACCAAAATGTCCCCAATTTTGGTATTTCTGCAATTTAGCCTGGTAAGTTCGTATAAACTATATTCTGTATAATTTTATTTAAAGTGAATGTTATTTGGTGATGAATATTATATAAATATGTGTTTTATTATTGGAATTGAATTATTATTGGTAATATGTATAATTATTAGATGCATTGAAATGATTATCGAAAGCTCGATTGGGTTGGAGGCTTGCTAGAGATATATCACACTCTCCATTGGTTTTATCGGTAATTTTAGATGATTTGATTCTAGTAATAATGGCATGTATAAGTTAAATTGGCCAACGTTAGCTCATCAATGTTTTGATTTTGATTGGTTATAAATATGAATGCTTGATGAAATGAAACGTCTGTAAATTAATTTGTAAACTCCGATAATGCTCTATAACCCTATTCTGGCGATGGTTTATATGCATACAAACCATAATCAAACTTGGTCATTATACATCTATTAGCTCAAGTAAATCACATTTCAAGTTGGTTATTCACTTGCCACATACATATCTCATAATAATACCAAATCATCCAACATCATTAACATCATTAGACCAAGATCATGAACATCCAAGATAACTTAAACACAAATACAATCATATATTCATGTCATATAATCGAATCTGGAATAAATAAAAGACTATCAAATCAGAGGTTGGATAGTGTGAGCTCTAAATTGATCTGATCGACGCATTCCGCAAAGTGACCTATTTAGAGACAGAAAAGAAACAAGATAAGCATTACAAATTCTTAGTAAGCTCGTATGAAATTTACACAACATACCTTGACCTTGAACTACATTAAACTATTAAACCAATTTGGTAATTAATATGGCATCCTTGTACTTCCATATACATTCCCACAAAAATAACCAGTAGGTTAGTTTATTTATGCATCAAGAACTGTTAATGCGAATCACATATACTTATTCAACGATTTAATATAGCAAAGCATATGATATCCAATTCATCCTTAATTTATAAACACATATACTTAATTTCCTTTTCATATCACATTCAATCATGCTCGTTCGCAACATTACAATTTAATTCATTCAAGCTTTTATTCACACACAAATCATACGTGTAACAACCAATTTCACATTTAATCTTACTATTCATTTCAGAATCATTTACTTATTTTTTTGCTCAGAGAACTATAGTAAATTAATCTCAGATACTCGAGATAGATTTGCTCACATGAGCTATAATTAGGGACATTAACCTTTACTCGATGTTACTCACACGAGCTGTGGAGAATCTGCAACAAATGTTGAATCTTAGCCATCAATAAGGTGTCCAACACCGGTACATAGTACTTGATAAAATATAAACACCAGCACATGGTGCCTGATACAAAATAAACATCGGTATATAGTACTTGATATAATATAGTCACCGATATGTAGTACCTGACATAATAGAGTCATCGATACGTAGTACCTGATATAATATAGTCACTAGTACATAGTACCTGATATAATATGATCATCGGTACATAGTACCTGATACTTTTAAATTCTAATGACATGTCATTTGTATCCTAATCATTCACTAAGTTCACACGGGCCTTATCACTGTCTTAATAACATTTTAATCTTTGAATCATCATTCTATACATATCACCATTTCACGTAACCGTTTCATTTCATACAATACTATTATCATATTCATACTAATTCAATCTCTATAGTCGTATGCACATTTTTCATATTCCACAAAGTAATCCCAATACATCTTAAACCGCATAATATCATCTTATACTCATCATCCAATTATACAACAATTTCACAATCATTCAATACTACACATCAATTCATTTTATCATATATTTCATATTTTATGATTTAATCCATTTGATGCAAAAAAATCATATATATAACATTTCTAACTAACGGTAAAACAAAATAATATAGACATATCAAGAATTAATAAGTTAATTCCATACGAACTTACTGTCTAAAACAACAACCAATGAGAAGTTTAAGACAAATCAGTAATTTCTCTTATTTCTCGATTATTTACCAGTTGATTCAAATATTGATCTATAAGGTGATTCATTTTGAATTATTAGTGCCAATTACCTTAAAACATTCTATTCAAAGCATATGACAACTTAATTTCATTTTACACAATTTTAATTAAATTTTGTATTTTATTCAATTTAGTCCTTAAAACCAAAACGATCATAATTTTCACATTTAAGCCTTATTTTTCATTCTGATTTCAATTTCATCCATGTACAGCCCTCTAAATTCAATAATTACATAAATTTTATATCAATTTCAAAATATTTTCATTTTAGTCCCTAAACTCAAATTTAACAAATTTCACTCTACAATTTAGTCCCTATTTTATCTCCAAGATTAACAACTAACATAATAGCATAAAAAACTCTAAAATTCATTAATGTTAACATTTAAGATCTTTAACAATTTAAAAATGAAGGTACGATTTAGCTAAATCGAATTACAACGATATCAAAAATATAAAATTTACGAAAAACATGTTTGATTTGCTTACCATGCAATAGGGAAAAGCTTGACTGGAAACTTCAAGATTTAACAATAGAGGATTCGGGTGGGAGAGAAGAAATGAAATAGGTGATGGTTGTTTATTTATTTTTAACATGTAAAATTAATAATTTAATAAAATTTTAGCATATAAAACCTTTAAAAATAAAGTACTAACTGTCCACTAACTTTAAAATGGTCAATTTTTCACATAAACCCTCAATCATTTACCCTTTAAACCTTTTTAACTAATAAAAATCAATAGCAATTAACTTTTACGATTTTTACGATTTAGTCTTTATACCTTAATTAGTCACTAAATTGGAAAAAATTACCTATCCAAAATGCATCTCATTTATATCTAATAAAAATATTTACAGCCTCAGCTTATGGAAATGAGATCCCGATATCTCAATTTCCAAAACCACTGACTTTAGGGTCAATACACTTGTACCTTAAATAATTGTCCACTTAACAAAGTCATTAGACCAAATTCTAATATAATAATATAATTAACTTGTAAATATTAATAAATAATATTTACAGACTCAATCATCAAAGGATGGGGTTACAAAACCACCATTTTCGATACCACTGAAAATCGTGTTGTTACAAGTCCTTTTGCTAGCTCAGCACTAGCCTTTACGGATTGCATTTAGAATTGATACTTTGAATGAATGAAAACAATGAAAAGAAGAATAGATTACATGTAATTACTATCCATGGTAAATGCATTTTCCCGAAAAGGAACAAGAGATTATCACTTAGGATTTTTTGAATTATTATTTATTTGATTGTAATTAAATAATCAAAGTTTAAAGTGAAAATTCTATTAAAGATTCATCAAAGTTTGATGGAAGGATACAATTATATTTATTTACTCATAGATTCTAGTACAGTAAAGTCATCATGATTTTAACGAAATTAAGATTGAGTTGAGAAAATGATTTAATTGAGTGAAATAATTAAATTTATTTTAATTAATTAATTAATAGTTTTGGAATAGAAAATTGGTTATTAGGTTGGATAAATCATATAAGTTGGTTTCAATATTAGATAACACAATGTACCTGATATATGAAAGTCCTAACTAGCCCATTAGTATAAGGGGTGAGCTGCACGCTGGCTTTTCCTAAAGGGGCTTTCTGCCACCTACATGTAATCCCAATGAGACTCAATGTTTTCTATCAAAATATTATTATTTTGTCTCTTCTTATTCAAGTAAAACTCTAGTAATTTTTCCCTATATACAAGGAGTGTGGGTTAAGTCAAAGATGAACGTCGTTGAGGGTATTTACTCTACTGGAAAATAGTGAGATTTATTTTTTCCAAATAAATTCTATTTTTGTAAGAACTCGAGTTACGTTTCTTGTCTATACAGATAATTAACTTTCCCCATTGGAAAGTGGAAGTTTTTATTGTGCATTTAGTTTGTGAATTAGAGCCCACTCTCTAAGTAAAACGAGAGATCGAGAATAGCGGAGAAGATCATGTTGGTTGAAAGCCAATAATCGATAAGTACTGTTAAGTGAAAAATGCATGTAATAACTTGGTGAAATTTATTGCTATAAATATTAAAAAGGGCTCGAATTTTAGAAAAATGTCAAATTTTCGATGTGCAATTCCCAACAAGTGTTCCATGACTTGCGTTCAACTTGGATGTCACAGACAATGAGATATACTACACAATAATATTATCACAAAAAGGTTATGTTGGACAATGACTTCCTATAACTTTGGTAGTAGTAATGCATTTTTAGATGTCACTCACTGTTTGTAATAATAAAAATGTTTTAGTATTATATCCAATGGTACGAGATCCTACCGGATCACACCTTATGATTGGAAGACTCAAAATTCGAAGAAAATAGAGATTATATTTAACCTTAAATTAATTATAAAATATTCTTATAATTAATTTAATTTGAACACAACGTACGCATATAGATAGAGGACCCAATTAAAATAATATAAAATGTATTTGTGTTTCACATTATTTTAATTGGGTAAATCTTCTTTACTGAATTTATTAAATGAGTATTTAGTATATTGGAGTTAAGGTATTTTAAGATTTAAAATTAAATTAATTTCACATTTTGATTTTAAATTCCTTTATATGATTATGGCTATTCAAAAAGACATTTCGAATAAAAGGCAAATGTATCGTCCCTCCTTCCATTTTTACCTGAAACTCTTTGAAAACTTGAAGAGTTTATTGTTGTATTTTTACCGGGTGAATACAGTACGGTTGGAATCAAAGGTTATAGCTAAGGTTCGATTGTTGAAAAGAAAGCTTTTTGTCTGCTTAGATAAGTGAAGGTATATTCCGAACTTTCCTTGTAACATTTTTCACCTGTTTCGACTATCGATATCGATCGAAGATGCTACCAGAAAATCTTGGAATATTTCAAGAATTCAGTCTTTGTAATATTAGCCGCAATTAAAAGAGTTTAAAAATAATTTAAATTTGTTTTGGAATGATTCGAGGACGGTTGGAGGTATTTGAGACTCAGTACAACTCCTCAGTTGTAGCAATTTACTCAGCCTTCGACTCACTTGTATCGATACTTAAGAATTCGGTATCAAAACATTATAATCGAGGTTAGCATGGTCAAAGATTAAGCAAATCCATCATAAAACATGTCCAAACTTACACCACATAAATGAAATCTTTGAGAAAATATTGAAAACACGTGAATGTCTCATAAATCCATTCAAAATAAGTTTAATCCAATAATCAAACTTGCTCATAACAAAGGGGAGGTATGTATGCATACTTTGCAAATAATCATAAGATAATCAAATGAGTTTTAATGTAATTTTAGAACTATTGATTTTGTTTTAGAATAGGTGTGGATTAAACTGATTGTGATTTATGATTGGATTTGCTTTATTTAAACTTGTAATTTATTTATTTTTAGTTTCATTTAATTTTGAGACCAATTTTTTTACATGAGAAGTGGTGAATATTTAGAAAAGAAAATAATGAATTATTCTTTTGGCCCATGTGTAAAATATCAAGTTCAAATCCAAGCCGAAAGTTGGTTAAACCCAATTTTAAGGTTCGATTTATTTTTGGTTCAAAGTCTAGTCTAAACGAAGTTCAATGTGTGAAGCCCAAGTTATATGATTTTAAGCTATAAAAAGACAAATCAAAGCTATAAAATGGAGATCAAGAGGTGAAAAGGACACCAAAAAGACGAAATAAAAACACGAAAAATACTTCTAAAAATTCGGAGGCGCTTAACTTGAAATTTTCCTCTGTTTTCCTTCTACTTTCTTCTCCCTTTTCCCTCGATCAGCCGCTGCCCCAGTGCACCGGCCATCCTTCATTGCCTACACCCCCGTCGCCTGTTCCAAATCATCGTTGCCCGGTTAGCCGACCATTGTTTCGCCGCTGTACCCGCCAGGCCGCCTATTTCCCTGCTTCGCCGCGCCACAGTTGCTCCTGATCCAGCAGGCCACCGCTAGTTCGTCAGCTCGTCATCTTTGCCACCGCCCTACTTCGCCACTGCTACTGCCCGCCGCCAATCCGCCCAGCCGACTATCCCTGCTTCAAGCCGCCCAGGTAGCTTATTTCTTTTCTTTTAATTTTATTTATTTATTATTATTGTTATTATTATTATTTTATTCTTTCTTTTTAGATTATTTTGGCTTACCTTTTATTTTGCAGCTCATTATTTTTCGGTAACTATTCGGAGTTCTCGTTGCCAGAAACCGAAGCACTTTGAATTATGGGACGACCAAACGTGCCAGTTCAAAAAACCAAAGGAAACAGAGAATAAAATTTTCTGGAGAAGTTTTTATATTTTTTTCTATAATTTATTATTATTATTATTATTATTATTATTATTATGAATTGGGTTTCCATTTTAAAAATATTTTTTTACCTTTTAAAATATCAATTTTAATCCTTAAAGAAAGAAAAAAATTAAAATTTGAAATTGCAAAAGTGTCTAGCAAATCCTTTTATTTCCCACATAGTCACTAATTCTAAAATTCATTTTTAGTAGAATTATTATTTTATTCCATAGACATATATGTATGAGCTATATTGCTCTTTATGGTTGATGAAAGATTAGATGTATGATTTGACGAATAATTTAAGGTATTATTATGTATATTTTATGCTTAATTCTGAATATGTTTGTGTATAATTTCATGTGTGATTAAATAAGTATATGGAAGCCTAATTGTACGATTATTTCTTTTGATGATGCATGATACGTGTATGAATTTGTATTTTTTGTAATTGATTGTAAAAATGGTTCATTAACTTAGGTTTAATTTGGATGGCAGTGCATTTATTTGTTGTTAATGTAAAAATAAGGGTGGTGGTGAGATTAGATACGTGAGATAAAAAGTAAATTAAACGCACCGACCTAAACGCCTATCTAAATCTCACCTTAGAAAGATTGGATAAAACATAGAAATTAAAATGCTACTGTTTAAAGCTAATTCGTTTCTACGCGTAACAATATTTTGTAATCTAAATTTGAAAATAGATCAAATTTGTTTTTATTTTTAAGTTAATTCTAAAATGAATTAGTGACGATTTTAGTTATGAAATTTGTGTCAGAATATGAATTCGACATTTTATGATTGTATCATTGATGAATCTCCAAGTAAAAATGGCATGTGGTACTAATATATATACACGCAAATACATTGAAACTCTTAAGTACATGTCAAACTATAGGAGATAATAATCACAACACTAATACATACTTTTCAAACTATACCAAGGTGATAAAATCTTTTGAACGTTGAATCTAGTGTTCTGTACTTCTATTTTTCGAATAAATTGGAATGATATTTATTAATACCTTTGTAATTATTTTTATTTTGCAGGCAAAGTAAAATGAAAGCAAATATTGACTTATTATTTATCTAATGTTGTCGTCAGTTTAACTGAAAATGAGCAGACTGATTGAAAAACTAATATGTCATCTACCAAGTCCAATTAGGGATATATTTTGTCTTTAACATCGAAGCGGATGATTCCTAGAAGATAGAGACATAGATGTAATTAATTGCGGCGACAGTACATTAGATAAGATCCAAGTAGAATAGATCATTCATTTGTTTATAAATTTATTCACTTGTGACATTCATAGTGTGACATACGTTAATCCTGAGTGGATGATGAATTATATATGTGTGACTCGTATATTTTGATGTAAGTAAAAACTTGAGTTCAAATAGATAATGAACCAAAAGTTGGTGGGTTGGATAAAAGGCTTCTGCAGTATATACCAACGTCCACAATAGTGGAACTCATAGCTCAACTATAAATGATATAATTTCATCGGCATTACATGATAGATGAAAAACAAACGCGACCATAGGTCATTTTTCTTTGTAATAAATGACTTAATTACTATTTGATAGCAATTGACTTTTCATGAAGAAAGGTATAATAGTTACCATGAGATAAAATATGATTATATTGACATAACAGATTTATCACAAATTGATTAAGGATATCCTATGAGGGTAACACACTGATGATAAAGTCACTAAACAAGTACTAATTAAGTAGCTTTCGTAATGATATGTAATTAGGGAGAGCTCAATCACGATACACTTATCCAATTGGTCCCTCCGTTAGGTCGTTGAAAAAAAAAATGAATTGCATGTAAAACCAAATGAATAGAAATGAGAAAGTTGGAGAAATGAATCACATTCATAAATGTATACGTTTTCTCACTTAATATAGAAATGACTTGAGAATTAATTTAAGGGTTTTGAATTATTATTTAATTAATTATAATTAAGTAATTGAAGTTCGAAATGGAATTGAATTAATTAATCATTATGAATCCATTGAATAGAAAAATTTAATATATTTTCTAATAGATTCTTTTACGATAAAGTCATCATGACTTTAATGAAATTAGAATTAAGTTGAGAAAATATTCAATTGGAAAATTAATTTAGTTAATTAAATTAATTAAATAAATAATATTTTGTGGAATAAAAAATAAATATTGAGTTGGATTAAATTATAAATTGTTGGGTCAAAAGTTTAGGAATCACATATAATTGGACTAATACATGAAAGACCCAATTCCCATCATTTTACATGCGAGGGGCAACAACCCTAGTGTTTTTATCTTGGGTGTACCCTCCTCCCCCCATTTCTAGTTAGATTATGAGAGTGCTTTTGTATTAAATAAATATTAGTGTTATGCTTATTCAACCAAGAATCTCTTATCTCTCCCTATAAATAGATGACACTAGTAGAGTTATTAACACGTTTCATATATTGTTATTCTGTTAGAAAGTAATGAAAATTTATTTTCATAGAATAAACTATATTTTCTGGGAATAAAAATTTCTATCGTTTCTATTGAGAGAATTACTTTTTTACTGAAAGTAATAAATCATTTTTGGTTTTGTGTTTGGTTCTTGTTGTTCGAGCCCACACTTGACATAATTCGAGGTATAATGATAGCGGAGAAGACCGTTTAGTTGAAAGCCTCGAACGTTTCAAATCTGTCTCGCGCATAACACAAGTACTTTTCAGTAGAATATTTTTTACTATAAATATCACAAACCGACTTAGTTTTGAAAATTTTTAAACTTACGTTGTAATAATAAATCATTTTAATCATTGGATTTTTCTAACAATTGGTATCAAAACTTGGTTGTGCTATGTTTATAGTATAAACCGGTACCAGATTTTATCTCTTCATGTTTAGTTAATTTTGATAAGATATGACATTCTTGTAATTATATACATGTTTTTGGGTATGTTTGTGAATGAATATATTTTAATTATTTTTATATATGATAAAGCTATTTTGCCAAAGTTAGGATTCCTAGAAATTATATTGGATGCAATTTTAGGAAATGTAATTAGATCATGAACTATCACCTCCACGTATGTTTTATTTTAATTTTTTAGAGTAATTCATGTGAGCCGGAAGCAGGCCTAGGATTTTTGTAACCTAATTTTTTGACAAATCTTGGAAAATCGAGATACATCCAAAACTGGTCAAGACAATGCCCGACCCAATCAACCGACAAAAGATCAATGGTGGGTTGACCAGCGAAAGCCAACAACTGTGGCCAACGACAAGGGGTGGTGATGGCAATAATAACATAGATGGAGATAGAGATGGCAGCAACGACAACGGTGATAATGGTGACAGTGGTAATGACAACAACAGTGACCCGTGGTGGTGACGACGGTTTGCGGTAGATCCCTTTAATAACTTTTTTAAAGTTTTGGGTTTTGGAAAACTCAAAACTAGGATATTTGACTTTCACCCAGATGACCCATAGTATGCTTTGGGATAATAAATGTAAATTTGTTATTTAATTTTTAGGATGAAATCATGGAAATTTTGACTGTAAGAGTCAATTTAATTTATGCTTTTATGTTATAGCATGATGAATTTTAAATTGATTAGAAAGTATGTCCATACATATGTATGATAAGCCTACAATATAGTTTAGAGAAAAGAATGTCACATGTACTTATCATGGCATTTTAATCATGTTTTCTAAAAACCTTGAAACTGGAAATAAAAATCTTGCATAATTTCCAAAAGATTGAGTGGAGAAGGTCCCTAAGCAATGACTTATGGAATCCATCAATGGTCTCTTGTGATGTCATGACAGTTTACTATCCATAAGGTAGGTATTGTCATGTGGATTTCACTAAGGAGATTTTCTTAAAAGAGATAGCAATCTTGTGATGGAATATGATAATTTGTTGGCCTTAAGGTAGGTATTATCATGTGAAATTAATGAGAGAATTTTCTTCTTTTTTTTTATAGAGGACAACTAGTCATATCTATTACTCGTTGAGATTTCCCCAAGACGGCTCATTTTTGGTACATGATGTGATAGGTGTTGAGTTTATGGTTATACACTCAAGATCTTTCTAGTTAAGTAACTTCCCACGAAGCCATACTTAAGTTGGAATGATGGTAAAACATGAAGCCATTATTAGTATGTATGAATACCTAAGGGATTAGGTTCATGTATTAATTGGATGAAAATCCATATTCTTACTAGTTGATTATGATTGCCCCAAGGTGACTTAATTAAATGGGTGTAAAAACTATCATTGCAACAACTTACAAATGTTTTCAAGGTTTAATGTAAGATGCATGCATCATCTTAATGAATGGAAAAGGAACCTCAAGATTGTCCTGAGCTGTGAGAAACTCAAAATGGTTATTGATCCTCCCACCACTCAATCTGAGGCTAGAAAATGTTAGGAGGAGTTTGATGAGATAACTCATTGCTACATGCTGGCAATGTGACCAACACCCTTTATAAGCAACTCAAAAGTTGTAAAACTGCCAAAGTGATTGTAGACAAACTAGACAACATGTTCGGAGGCCAAGTTGTATTGGTTCAATAATCAGCTATAACTAGTTAGGTTAATGCAAATATTTTAAGGGTAGAATAATCTAGAAACTAAGTAAAACGGATGAATTAGGACCAAATTGAATAGGTGAAGAATTATAAGAGACTAAATCATAATTTTACCAAATTAAGTGATGACTCAAGGATGAAATTTTAAAAGATCATAAAGGAAAAAATGGTCAATTAGAAAGAGAGAGAACTCTAGAAGGTAATGATGATGTTGGTGATATTTTTAATTAATTAATTAGATAAATGTTATTTAATTAATATTTTATTAAGATTTTAGTATTATTTTTTTATTAAATGATTAATATAAAAGGGAGGAAAGATGAAGAGAATTTATCATCATCTTTCATGCCTCCAACGTGAGAAGTAAAAAGAAAGAAAGAAAGAAAATTTCTTTTCTTTACAATTTGGTCCTTTCACCAAAAATCCACCATTTTCACTTAGAAATCAAAAAAAAATTCCATAGTCACCAGGAGATAAAATTAACAATGAGACAATGGCGAGCTTGACTATCAAGTTAGATTCAAGAAATAGAAGTTGAAGGAGAGAGAAAATCAAGTTAAAGATTGAAATCAATAGGACAAGGTAAGAACATCAAGATTTCAATATATTTTTGAGTTTGGTATTTTTGAAAAAGTATGAATTTGATGTTAAAGTAGAGTTTTATTATATAAGGTTCTATGTTCTTGTATGTTAGTGAAGGGAATTAAGAGGAAGTGATGGGAAATATTGTAGAGAAAGGAAAGAAGGGTGTTATAAATTTGGTTATCAACATTTTACACTAAAACAGTTTTGGACAGCAGCAGTAGTTTGACTTTGAAAATTCACTAAAAATCATATAACTTGAATTAGAGGTTTAATAAGATAAGAAATTAAATTTTATCGAGTCTAATTTTTCATAGAAGAAACGGTGTAAGCAATGGAATTGTAAATTATGAGATATAATAAATTTTGTGAGACAAGGTCAGAATGTTTTTAGGTTCCCCTGTCCTGACTTTGGGAAATCATTACAAAATGTAAAAAAATAATTAGGGGTTTAGATTTATATGTTTAAATTCTTTACGAGTCTATTTTCAATATAAATAAATGGAAACATAATCCAAAGCTCGTACAAAGAGATAATTAATTTTAGTAAGCAAAGGTCAAAGCTGTCAAATAGCGAACATGGATAAATTTGAAGATTTTACTGTACTTATTGGCTAAACTATAAATTATGAAAATTTTATGGTAGAAAGATATTTGATTCTATTTTCAAAAACATCAAGAGGTTCTTAATTTAGAATTTTTAGCTCAAGATATAAATAATTTAGTGACTATGACTCAAGTAGACAACTTTGAATGAACATATAAATAAATAGTGGAATTATAGAGAATGTTACATATAAGCATGTTATATACATTAAGGATGTGGAATGGAGAGGAGGAGGAGGAAAATATATAAATATTCAACTAGCATGAGTTTTCATTAAAAATGGCTAATTTGTATGTTTTGAGTTCAGAGACTAAATTGAATAAAAGTAAAATTTTAAGGGTAATTTTGTAAAAATGTCAAAAATGACCAAATTGCATGAAATAAATTATTTTATTATCTAAATTAATAAATTGAATGAAATATTAATTTAGATCAAGATCGAGCGGAGAATCGGGGGAAATGGAAAATTACTAAAATGCCCTTGGATCTTGGTATTTCTGCAATTTTAGCCTGAAAATTTAATTGAATGAGAAATATGTGTTAGTATTGAATTGAATTTTGATTAGTGAATGAAAAAGTGACTTTGATATTGAAAGTAAATTGTACATTGAAAGTGAAATTGAAATTGAGAAAGTGATTTGAATACCCTATTAACTAATCGGGCTTAGTCAGATATAGTTGGCATGCCATAGGATTGGAAGAGTACGAGAATTTATCGGCCTTGCTGATTAGGAACTAATATGTGTCATATTAGGCACCATGTGTGTCTTTTCAGGCACTTCATGTGTCGTATACTGCTTCTGATATATTGATCAGGTACTGAGTACCGTTTTAGGCATAATGTGCCATATTAGTGTGTTTGGTTAGATTCGTGTATTCGCCAAAGTCCGAGTCTGTTAATAGGGGTAATTAATTGAAAATTTAAATCGAACGAAATGAATCAGTTGAGCCATTGAAAAGAAACGTGATTGTGGAATATAATTTGAAAATTTGAATTGAATATAAAAAGTGCGAATAGAAAGCATGAACAAAATGTTCATGAGATAAATAATGGCTCAATGTGATAGTATATGGTATGAACTAATGAAAGCCAAATTGTATTATAGATATTGAGAAATGACAATTAAATATGAATTATTTTGGTAAATGATGGATATTATATATATATATATGTTCTATTGTTGAAATTGAATTGTTATTGGAAATATATTATCGAATTTAATATTCAATCTAGATTGAACGCGGGATTGAGTACAATCGTTCTATGGAAAATGATGAATTGACGGATAAGACCATAGTTGGACTATGACAAAAAAAGAATGATGTGCTCATATTCGTAAGCCGTTCTTTGATTCAGTAAGAAATGGTAAGAGACTTATGTGTTGAAATGAAAAATTTATTGATTAATATTGTTATTGATTCAAAGGAAGTGTGTTTATTGATTATATTGAATCTGATAAGGAAATTATGTATGTTGAGACGAGTAATAAAATCAAGTGTTACATGTCGAGAAAATAAGATTATCAAAGTTGAATTTATATGTAATATGTGCAAGTACGCTAACCAGTGTTGTTGCTTGATGCTTAGGCAAGTGCCAAGCTATTGCTTTCAAATATGAATGCTAGATAAAATGAAATGTCTAATAATTAATTTGTAAACTCCGGTAATGCTCCTTAACCTTGTTCCAGTGACAGATTCAGGTTAGGGGGTATTACAGGTACTCCGGTCAAAGACTATATGATTACTATTATGGATTATTTTTCCGAGACCGCAGATAATGAGGCAAATCTGGACCAAAACACACAAATTTAAATGGTGTTCAAAGGCTTATTCAAGGATCTTGTAGGCATTAGGGCCACATATAACCATGAAAACAAGAATATGACGCTTACATGACTCATAAAGAAAATACACTCTTATGAGTTGATGTTGAACGATGGTCAAGTGGTCTGAAAAGCAGAAACAAACGTTGTGGTTGCTTCTTCATCTAAAGGGAAGGAAAATTATGCTAAGAGAAGCAAGCCTAAGTCTTCTAGGCCACAAAAAGTGGAAAAGAAGAGAACTAAAAAGCCTAAAGACTTATCTAAGTCTAATCAAGGTCAACTGCAAAGAGTGGAAGGATTACCTAGCCACTAAGGGAAAATGTATGAAACTCTTTATGGTAGAAATTTGTTTAGTGGAAGATTCAATAAACCACTGGATCATTGATTTTGGAGCCACTAACAATGTGTGTGTTTCTCTACAGAGGTTTAAGGAATGAAAGACCTTAGCATTAGAAAAAAAAACTTGGTTCGAAAATGATTATCTTGCATAAAGAAAATTAAAAATTTTAAAAATCAACCCGATTTGTGATATTTATAGAAATAAACCCTAGACAAAAATCGTACTTGTTTTTTTCGGATAGATTGATCCTTGTTGTTCCCATCTTTCAACCAAACAATCTTCTTTTATATTCTTATACCACGAATTGCTTCGAGTGTGGGCTTGAACAAATGAATCAAATACAAAAACTAGAAATAGTTTTCTTTTCTTTTAGGGTGAAAACGAAAATTCTCTTTTCAAAATAGAAACCGACAGAATTGTTATTTTGAAAAATATATTTAGTTTTTAGAGAATAAAAGTCTCTCTATTTTTGGGCAAAATACGATATCTAAAAGTTGTGTTTATAGCCCTACGAGAGCCATCTATTTATAGGGAAAGTAGGTAAATGACTGCCTTCAGGCATGCGAATGTCTAGACTGGAAATACTACAACAAAATAGATAATTAATTAAGCAATGATGTTCCCAAGTATACGGGTCAATTTGTAATATAGAGGAATGTTACAACAAAGCACTCCGGGAAGTATTTCGAGGATCATACCCATGAGAGTTTAAATTAAACCGAAATTAATTTCCTACACTAATAAGTCTAAATAGTACCGATTTAAAATTATATTACGAAAAATAAAATTAACATCAATTAATCTAATTAACCTAAATTTTAATTAAACTAAAAATCATCCAATTTAACAATAAAAAATAATCCAATAAGATAGGCAGGAGCTTGACTTACTTCAGTAATCCTAATTAACTTCAGAACTCGAGTTTTATCGAGTTAGCTATTAATTAACTAGTTATTACCTCTCAGACTCTAACTAATTAACTAATCAACTAATACACACTTACCTCTCGGCCTCACTTTCTTGATTGGGATAAATTATGACGTAATCGGTAAACTTATCTCTCGATCTTGTTTATCTTAAATTACCCTCGTTCATTCATTAATTATTCACACATCTGCTCATTAAGCTCCCTAAGGAAATTAGCTACTCATAGATCGAAATACAACAATTCCTAAACTCATATTTAACATGAAAAATAACAAATTAAATAAAAGTAAGGAGTATAAAAAGAAATACTTTTTCGATATCGATTGAAGCTCGGAAGCGAAACCTCCTTGAACAGTCACGAAGATCACTTGATTGCAATTGAAATCAACAAAATAATAATCATAAACTAATATATTAAAGTCTTGGATCGAAATCGAATCCAAGTTAAAACAGTAACAAAAGCATAAAAAGGACTAAATTGAAATGAAAATAAAACTAAACTAAAAACCTAAAAATACTAAAACGGCTCACTTGACCAGGCCTCTTCAAATGAGGCTTAACATGTCTATTTACAGAGTTTATGTTCAAACCTAATTAGGGTTGCTAAACAGCTTAAAATTCTAATTGCAATACATTGTGAGGACTAAAATACCGTTAATTAATTTTTTCTGTTCATCACTCGGTGTCGCCACACCACGAGATCGGTGTCGCAACACTACCTTCATTTTTTGTGTATTTTGGCTTCAATGTTTGGTGTTGCGACATCACTTCCCGGTGTCACGACACTGTAGTTGTCCCTTGCCTTCTAAGCTCGAAAATAGTGCCCTACACACTAGATAGAGCGTTAGATCATCCTTATGCCCAAAGTGGCCCATTAGGTCATAACATAACTCAAAATTACGTGAAAAAACTTATTTTGCATAAATTAAACACAAAGGAATAAAAACTGAAAATAAAATAAAAACAAAAAAATGCTATAAAACAAGCCGTTGAGTGCCAGAAAGACATTAATTTGCCACAACGAATTGTGGTAGATAAGTAGAGCACTTGTTGAATTATAAAAGTTTATTTCAACTAGGAAAATGAAATCCTAGTTCAACTAAGATGCAGGGGGCGACAACCCTAGTTAATTATGCTAGGGTTTGTCGCCCTCCTTTATTACATAAAGGGCTTTTGGGCCTCTTCCATACCAGGTCCAATTACAAGTACTTCTTAGGCTTTTAACCCAATACTTATAATTTGATCCAACCCAATATTTGTTTTTTATTTCCCAAAAATAAACTTCAATATATTTCCAATTAAATAATTTTCTCAACTCAATTCTAATTTTGTTAAAATCATGATGACTTTCTTGTAAAAGATTATATGAGAAAATAAATTTAATATTTTCATATTCAATGATTAACTATGACCAAATGATTTATTTCCATTTTGAACTTCATTTATTCAAAAATATAAATTCATTTTAGGTCATTTTCATTTCGGAGAAAACCACATTCATTTCCAAATGATTTCATTTCTAAATTTTCATTTTGGAGAAAACCTTAATCATATCCAAATGTTTCCTATTTCTCCATTTCACCATTTTTATTCATTTCTGTTCATTTGATTCAACATACAATTTATTTCTAGTTTCAACGAGTTAGCGGAGGGATCAATTAGACATATGCAATTGAGGATCAAATGATTTATAATTAAGTTCCAAACTTTTGCCTATTAATTATAAACTTATTAAGTTGCGAAGTCATTCCACTATAGTATCGTGATTGAGCTCTCCCCAATGACATACCATTACGAAAGCAACTCAATTAGTACTCTTCCAATGACCTTGTCATTGATCTATCGTAATTCGATGTAACAGATTAAACAAATTTTCGCACTTTAGGAGCTTGAAAACAAGCATTATTATTAGGTTTTAATTATGTTTTAGTAAATTTAATTAAATTCAATAAAATATGCAAATTGAGTCTTTTATTGACTTTATGGTCTAAATGAGGCCTAAGGAGAGCTAATGAACTTTGTAAGTGTATAGTAGACCAATATTGGTCACTATGGCACAACATGGAGGGTTCAATGTCGCAACATGGGGAGCAGAATGAATAATTTCGAGACTGCCGTCGATGTCGTGACGCAGCCTAAGGGTATCACGACAAACCCCTGAAGACATCTTTAAGAAGATTACATTGACTGCTACGTTGCGAAATAGGTCCTGATGTGTCGCGACATCTACTCTGGATGGGAATTAACACAAGCTAGATGGTGTTTTGGTCCATATAGTCAAACTTAAAACTTAGGAACGTCAACTAACCTAAGGTTAAAGACAATGGCCACCTAAAATCTATAAATAGGCTTATTTTTCACACATTATGGACACCAATTACTTAGCTTAGAATCTAGTTTTTCCCCTTTCCATTGGTTTTGGATTTACTTTTAGTTTGTTATTTCTTTTCTTTCAAGAGACCTGATTTGTGCCTGCGATCAAACCTTGTGGATTCAACTTTCATTCATAATACAAATCAAGCTTTTTTTAGACTTTATACTTTCAATCCAATTATCTTGTTTATGTTTTATATCGATTTTATATTGTTTACGAAAACCATGAAGAACTAATCCCTCTATGGGGGATTAGCGAGTAGAGGTATGATTTATTAACTATTTTTTAAGGTTACTCAACGAATCAGCTATTTGGGGAAGAAAGAACCTAAACCCTAGGCCTAATTATCCTAAGAAGTCATCGAGTTGGGATTTAACCCAAAATTTGTATGGTCTATCCGTGAACGCCTTCACCCCAAGCCGGTTTGGATTGTGAGGTCGGAAGATAAGTAGTCCTTGCTGATTCGTTATTCTAGTGGACATATCAGAAGATCCTGCTAGAATATCGACTTATTAATTGATGAGGAAATCGCAACAATAGTTGATGAAGATTACTGAAGCAAGCTAACCACCCATAATCAGATTTGACAATTCTGCTTTTCAATTTCTTGATACTTAGTTATTTTTTAAATTTTATTATTACAAAAATCCCAAAAACCTTTTTTATTTGTATTTGTGTAATATAACCTATTTTGAGTACTAATTAGATCTGTTGGTGCTTAGGTTAAAATTGATCTAGCACTAGCTTCTCTTGGGTAAATCCTCGGAGTACTCACCTATTCTGTTGTAACTATATTACAACTAGACCCGTATACTTGTGGATAACGCCTCATTTATACATCTCATGGATATAAAATAGTGATCAAGTCATCCATTACAAAGACGAACAACCCGTAACCACATTTACTTTTCATCAATCATGTAATGCCAATGAGAGGAAATCATTTAGCCATTTCTCGAGTTATGAATTCCACTGTTGTCAATGACACTACATACTGCAGAACTTGTACACCTAATGTACTAGCTTTCGGTTCCTTATCTATTCAAACTCAGGCTTTTACTTACATCAAATTGTACGAGTCATACACACATAGTCCATCATCCATTTAGGATTTAGGTATGCCACACTATGAACGTCACAAGTGAATAAATCCATAAACAAATTTAGGATCTATTCTTCTTGTGTCCAGTTTAATGTATTGTTAGTCCAGTCAGTCACATTTATGTCTCTATCTTCTAGGAGTCATCTGGTCTGATGTCCAAGACAAAGTATCTCCTCAATTGGACTTGATAGACAACATATTAGTCTTTCAATCGGTTTGCTCATTTTTTATTAGACTAAGGACATGTTTAGGTTCGTCTACTAATATAAATTGTCTTTCCTTATTACGATTCCGACCACGTAATACCAGTTAGTATTAGTTTAAACATTAGATAACCAATAAGCAACATTTACTTCCATTTTTCTTTGTGTGCAAAAACCATATGAGGACAATCATACAAAGTATATTAATGTAATCCATGAATTTGTTTTATTATTCTATTTGTTCAAAAAAATTACAATTTTACAAATAAATATAATACACTAAAGGCACCAGATCTAACTGTCTCTCAATTGCCCTAGTTTAGTAGATGAGTCATATTATGTATTCCCATACTCTCCACGTGTTTCTCAAAACTCCTAGCTAGTCTTGGTAAACGAGTCTGCAAGGTTGTCCTCAAATGTGACCTTGACTACATCTACGATTCCATTTGCAACTTCCTCACTTATGATATGGTGCTTGCGATCAATATGTTTTGTCCTCGTGTAGTTTTTCATCTCCTTGGTATTAGCTATTATCGCAGTGTTGTCATCTCTTTGGAATGAAAAATTTAAAGCCATATTGTTTCTTTGGTAGCCTTAGAAGTAGCCGCATATTCGGACTCCATAGTGGAGTCAACAGTACAACTCTACTTTTGATAAGTGTCAAAAGTAACATATTTTAATCCCATTCTTAATACATTTTTGGATGATTAGTCGATGTAAAATGGTGAATTTTATGCTCTTAACCCTTTAAATTCATGTTTTTATACTTATGAGAGCAATTGGGAGCAAAACAAGTGAAAACGGAGCAAAAATTAGACAATTGGAGCAGATTTTAGGAGCGCCACAGGCTATGCCTTCCTACATGGTTTGGACACATGGCGGTGTGAGACACACAGGCTGCCACATGGCCATGTGCCAGACTGTGTGGATTTCGTAATTCGTACTCCAAATATGCGAAAAAACACAACTTTTAAGTTTTTTGGGCATTCTAAGACCTATATATACCAAATATAAGAAGTGAAGTGAAGGCCGTCAGAGAATTTTGAAGAAAACAACTAGGAAAAAATCATTGAAGCCGACTCTGAAGTAGATTTCCACCAAGATTGAAGATCTCTTTTTGATTTCTTTGAAGCTTATTATGAGTTTATTTTTTTCTTGTGGTTATATTATCTTTGAGATATTTTTATTCGCGATTATGAACTAATTTTCTAAATACCGAGGGGAGATGAACCCTATGGTGAACTCTGTCTTTTGATTTTTGTTTTATACAATAAATACTTGAATCTTATTCTCAGTTATGTGTGCTTAATTCTTGATGTAATATTTCCAGATTATTAATTCATGTTTGATGTGTTTAATTCAGAGGAGAAATAGACCCTCTTTAAGAGTAGATCAAGCATAATTGAGTGGAGTTGTATGCAATCCTAGAAATAGGATTACATAAATCTACCGGATTAGAGTCAAATCTAATAGGGGAATCCACAGATTGAGTTAATGTGATAATAGGAGTTTTAATTAGAAAGAAATTTTAATTAATTAACCTAGATTCAGTTGCTCTTAGTCTTGAAGAGAGATATTAGCATTATTTAGAGATCTCTACGGATCAAGATATTAAGTTAATAAATTGTTTAATTCAGATTGATAATGAAAGATGCAGTCTAGGTGGATTCTTTCCTGAGTATTGTTTTGCTCATTGACTATTAATCGACTATTTTCCTGATTTGTTCTTTACCATATTCTTAGTTAATTAATTTAGCTAATTTTAGTTTTAATCAATCATTCCAATTTTTCGGTTAAATAATAGAAAGACGGTAATTACTAGTACTTTTAGTCTTCATGGGAACAATATCTTGCTCACCGTAGATATACTATTTATTGATAGGTGCACTTGCCTTTGTCGTATTTTTAGTTGATTTTGTGGACATCAACACTTCTCCACACAATGGACCTGTCCTCGTCGCCTAGGAAAAAACAACAACACGATGTCTATTTCCTCAAATCATGATAGGTTTGGAAGTTCGAATCAGTATATCTGATAGGAGTAAGATTTCCTCTGGAATACACAAGCATATAATCCCTCGTTCTCCATAAATACTTGAGTATATGCTTAACTGCTTGCCAATGTTTTGGTCCTAGATTCATTTGATATCGACTTACCAACCCACTGCAAAACAGATATCTGGGCGTGTGCATGTATAGCATACATGAAACTTCCTATTACCGAACCATAAGAAACCTTTCTCATTTGTCTCTTTCTTCTGCTATATTAGGATAATCCTCCAAAGAGAGATGAAAACTTAATATAAAGGGTTGATTTCTCTTCTTTGAATCAATTGTTGAATAATGCTCCCATATCTTGTCTAATTATGAAGCCTAAGATAGTACTATCACTTTGTTCTTTTGACCGCTTAGTATTCGAATGCCTAGAACAAAATTAGCTTCTCCCAAGTCCTTCATGCTAAATTGTTGGGTTAACCACAAATTAACCAATGACAATCTCCCTACATCATTCCCAGTAAGTAGAATGTCAATGGCATAAAGAATGAGAAAGCCCACCTTTCCATACTCTAATCGTTTATAAACAAAAGGTTCATCTACGTTTTTCTCCAATCCAAAAGTCCTGATCGCTTGATCAAATCTTGGATTCCATGATTGGGATGCTTACTTAAGTCTATATATGGATCTAAATAGTTTGCAAACTTTATGCTTGTTTTCTTAGCTATATAATTGGTGGGTTGTATTATGTAGATGCTCTCTTCAAGATAGCCACTCAAAAATGTTATTTTGACATCCAATTTCCATATCTCATAATTGAGAGTCGTCGTAATGAATAGCAATATGTGAATTGACTTGTGCATGTAAACTAGAGAGAAAGTTTCTTCATAATCGATACCTTCTTTCTGAGTATACCCTTTTGCTACAAGTCTGGTATTATCAGTTTTCACTTTTCCATCCGTATTTCATTTTCTCTTGTAGATCTGCTTACACCCTATGAGTTTTATCCCTTCCAATAATTCTACAAGTTCCTACATTGATTTGAAGTCTATAGAATTCATCTTAACTTTTATAGTTATTTCTTAGAGCTTGGAAATAACACTCTACATCGCTTCTTCATACGTAAGTGGATCATCATCTTCCTGTTTGGCAGACTCAGTGTTAAAAACATTTCCGCCATGTAACATCCCGATTTAGGGCTTAGTCGGAACAGTGGTTTCAGAACCACAAATCCCATGAAGAAAAAATTGTTTTTACTATATTATTATGGCCTAAAATTTCACGGAAAGATTTCGTGAAAATTTTGTTAAAAAATTTTGACATTTGGGCACTCAATTTAGTCAAAAGGACTAAATTGTAAAAAGTGCAAAAGTTGAGTTTTATTGGTTAAAGGTACTTAATTGCTATGGAATTATAAATTAGGAGTCCTTATATGGTAATTAGACCATTAGTTAGTGATGGACATGAGATAAGTGAAATAGGATTTTTTTTGAAAGTAAGGGCATTTTAGTCATTTAGTAAATAAATAGAATTAAAAGGGAAAAAGATGTAAAACTTAAGAACATGATACTTGTATATCATTATTTATGTTAAATGATGACATTATTTATTTGTAATCTTACTAAGCTTTATGCTTACTTCTTTTATTTGTTTTTCTTTCATATAGTATTATCAAGCATAGTTGGGATCTTGAAGACGTCGGAGAGCGTTCACACTATTAACCACCACAACTCGGTATTTTAAGACGATAAATGTTTTGAGTTATGGCATGTATAGGGACTTGGTCATTTCGATTGTATATTCTTAAAATATGATCAAAATATGATATGTATATGCTTGGTGAAGAGTAGTTATTAAAATGGCTAAGTATGAAGGTGTTTGTGGTTATAAATGTCTAGGTGATAAATTATGTATAGAAATCATGAAAGAGTAAAAATTTGTAGTGTATCAGTTTTGAGACAGCAGTAGTGACGTGATTTTGAAATATCACCAAGGATAGTATAAAATGAATTAGAGGGTGGATGAGATATATAATTAAATCTTATTGAGTCTATTTTCATATAAAAATAACGGTGTAGACAAAGGAATTATATATTTTGAGATATTTGCATTTTAGTTAGACAAGGTCAAAGTGGTTTTTGGAATCCCCTGTTCTAACTTTTGAAAATCATTAAAAATTTTAAAAAAATATTTATGAGTTTTAATTTATATGTCTAGATACGTTATTGAGTCTATTTTCTGTAGAAATAAGTGAGAACACTATATGAAGTCTGTACAATGAGATAATTGAATTTTAGCGACGAGAGGTCAGGATAGTCGATTAGTGAAATAGGGGAGACTTTAACTAATAAACTGTACTAATTGGCTAAACCAAAAATTCTAAAAACTTGATGGTAAAAAGATATATGAGTCTAGTTTCAGGGAAAATTTACAGATCTAAATTTTGAGTTTCTTAGCTCGAGTTATAATTAATTTAGTAATGCCTCATGCTCGACTCCGAAAATGGTCTCGGGTAAGGGGTGTTACATTTTATTGGTATCAGAGCAGGTTTAGTCGGTTCTTGAAATATTCAGTATGAATAAGAGTCTAGCTATACATGCCATAATTATATATTTTGATAGTGTAACGACTCCTGACGATTTTGAAATGTTTTCTTTTATAGTTATGGATCCCGAATGAGCTGGTACTGATGAACTAGAGAGTAATGCGCCCTCTCCCATAGAAGGGACGGTGCCACTAGATGTTAATGTTAGTGAAAGGCCCATTTCAGTTAGTCAGGAAGGAGGGGCTTGAAAAGCTTTCTTCCAAGCTATGAATGATTGGTTTGCCGAGTTCGTTCGTACTAATCCGACTGTTAGACCTCCACCCCCTCATGATTCTCAAGTTCCCTATGTAGCTTCTCCAGCTGTAGGTATAGTTATCAGGGAAAGGCCACCAGTTGATAAGATCAGAAAACAAGGGGCTGAAGAAATTCGGGCTACTAAAGACGATGATACAGAGAAAGCAGAATTTTGGCTCGAAAAAATTTCATAGTTTTTGATGAATTATCTTGTACACCTGAAGAATGCATGAAGTGTGTTGTCTCACTTCTCAGAGATTCAACTTATCATTGGTGGAAGACTCTTGTGTCAGTGGTACCTAGTGAAAGGGTTACTTGGGATTTCTTTCAGGAGGAGTTCCGTAAGAAGTACATCAGTCAAAGATTTATAGATCAGAAAAGAAAAGAGTTCCTTGAGTTAAAACAAGGTAAGATGACTGTGACCGAGTATGAATGCGAATTTGTTAGACTTAGTAAATATGCTCGAGATTTTGTGTCCATCGAAGCCAATATGTGCAAGAGATTTGAAGATGGGCTTAATGATGATATCCGACTGTCAGTGCGTGTTTTAGAAATCAAAGAGTTTGTTGTTTTGGTTGAGCGAGCCTGTAAAGCAGAGGATTTGTTAAAAGAAAATGAAAAGGGAAAACTGAAATTGAAGCGCAAGACATGAAAAAAAGGCAAATGAGCAGATCATCTCAGTTACTTCCAAGAGGCCTAGAGAGTTCCCTAGTAGATCAAATTTTTTAGTTAGACATTCTAGTCGAAACAGAGGCAGAAGATTTGAGGGTTCTAGAGCTCAAACTATTACAGTTCAA
This sequence comes from Gossypium raimondii, assembly GCF_025698545.1. Taxonomy (NCBI): domain Eukaryota; kingdom Viridiplantae; phylum Streptophyta; class Magnoliopsida; order Malvales; family Malvaceae; genus Gossypium; species Gossypium raimondii. The sequence continues at coordinate 37,245,922 of NC_068568.1, read as the reverse complement.
GTACGGGTAATACTGGGCCACCTAGGCCAGAATGTGCCCAATGCGGTAGACGTCATCCTGGAGATTGCAGAGCAAATGAAAATGCCTTTTTCAGATGTGGTGCACCAGATCACTTTATTTGAGATTGTCCCGAAATAGTTAAAAATAAGTAATACCGAGTGCGAGATCAAGAAATGCTCCTACTAGAGGTAGACCACAGAGGAACCCGGGAGTTAGAGCAAGTAACAAGGGTACGTCTAAAGACTCAGCAGCTAGATCAAATGTTAGAGCACCCACAAGAACATATGCTATCCATGCTCGTGAAGAGGCATCCTCCCCTGATGTGATTACGATTACATTTTCTCTCTAGGATACTACTGTTATTGCATTGATTGATCCGGGTTCGACTCATTCTTATGTTTGTATGAGATTGATGCCTAGTATGAACATGCCTATAGAATCTACTGAATTTGTAATTAAAGTATCAAATCCATTAGGCCAGTATTTGTTAGTAGATAAAGTATGTAAGAGTTGCCCTTTGATGATTAGAGGTCACTGTTTTCCGACCAATCTCATGCTATTACCATTTGATGAGTTTGATGTGATTCTTGGTATGGATTGGTTGACTGCCCATGACGTGGTTGTGGATTGCGGAAAGAAATATATTGAGTTGAAATGTGAAAATAATGACATTATTCGGGTTGATTCAGATGAGTTAGATGGTTCTCTCTCAATGATTTCTGTTATGTCTGCTCAGAAATGTTTGCGAAAAGGGTGTGAAGCTTATCTTGCTTTTTTATTGAACACTAAAGATCCAGAGTTGAAAATTGATTCAGTGCTAGTGGTATGTGAGTATTTAGATGTGTTCCTGGAAGAATTGCCAAGTTTGCCTCCTGTTAGAGAAGTTGAATTTAGTATTGAGTTGGTTCCAGGTACAACTCTCATTTCTATTGCTCCTTATAGAATGGCCTCGTTGGAATTGAAAGAATTGAAAGCTCAGTTGCAGGAATTAACGGATAAAGGTTTTGCAAGGCCTAGTTGTTCTCTGTGGGGTGCACCGGTGCTTTTTGTGAAAAAGAAAGACGGTTCAATGAGATTATGCATATATTACCGACAGCTTAATAAGGTAACTATAAAGAACAAATATCCACTACCTATAATTGATGATCTGTTTGACCAATTGAAAGGAGCTGCTATGTTTTCTAAGATAGACTTGAGATCCGGTTATTACTAGTTGAGGGTTAAGGAGTCAGATGTTCTGAAGACTGCTTTCTGGACTAGGTATGGTCACTATGAGTTTCTTCTGATGCCATTTGGATTGACTAATGCTCCTGCTATTTTAATGGACTTAATGAATCAAATTTTTAGACCTTACTTGGATAAATTTGTAGTTGTGTTCATTGATGATATTCTGATTTATTCTTACAATGAGATTGAACATGCCGAGCATTTGAGAACTATTTTACAGATTTTGAGAGATAATAAGCTTTATGCCAAGTTTAGTAAAAGTGAGTTCTGGCTTCGGGAAGTCAGATTTCTTGGACACATTGTTTTAGGTGATGGTATTAAAGTTGATCCAAGTAAAATTTCGACAATTTTTAATTGGAAGCCTCCAAAAATTGTATCAGAGGTCAGAAGCTTTCTTGGATTAGCTGGTTATTACAGACGATTTGTAAAGGGATTTTCCATGATAGCTACCCCGTTGACAAGGTTGTTACAAAAAGATGTCAAGTTTGAATGGACTGAAAAGTGTCAGTGGAGTTTTGACAAGTTAAAGCATTGTTGACTGAAGCTCCTGTTTTAGTACAGCAACAACCGGGTAAATAATTTGTGATTTACAATAATGCATCCTTGAACGGATTGGGTTGTGTACTTATGCAAGAAGATAAAGTCATCGCATATGCTTCCAGATAGTTAAAGCCACATGAGAAAAACTATCCGACGCATGATTTAGAGCTGGCTGCTATTGTATTTGCGTTGAAGATTTGGAGACATTACTTGTATGGTGAGAAGTGTCGAATATTTACTGACCATAAAAGCTTGAAGTACTTGATGACTCAGAAAGATTTGAACTTGAGGCAAAGAAGATGGCTTGAGTTGATTAAAGATAATGAGTTAGTGATCGATTACCACCGGGTAAGGCAAATGTTGTTGCTGATGCCTTGAGTAGAAAATCTTTATTTGTATTGAGAGCTTTGAATACCAGTTTGGCTTTATCAGATGACGGTTCCATTTTAGCCGAGTTGAGGGCTAAATCGATATTTCTTGAAGAAATCTATGAAGCTTAAAAAAATGACAGTGAGTTGCAAGTTTAAAAGAGCTCAATGTGAATCGGGTGTAGAGTCAGATTTTCAGATCAGTTCTAATGATAGTTTGATGTTTAGAGACAGAGTATGTGTGCCAAAGAATGATGAGCTTATTTGGAAGATCTTACAGGAAGCAAATAGCAGTTCGTTGTCTATTCATCCGGGTAGTACAAAGATGTATAATGATCTGAAGAAAATGTACTGGTGGGCAGGAATGGAAAGAGATATTTCAGAATTTGTTTCTATATGCTTGATCTGTCAACAGATGAAAGCTGGACATCAGGTACCTTCAGGTTTATTGCAGCTTATGTTAGTTCCTGAGTGGAAATGGGACCGAGTTACCATGGATTTTGTAGCAGGGCTACCATTGACTCCGAGAAAGAAAGATGCAATATAGGTTGTAATTGATAAGCTAACAAAGTCAGCTCATGTTATTCTGGTTCGTATGGATTATTAACTTAACAAGTTGACTGAATTGTATGTTTCAGAGATAGTTAGACTATATGGGGTACCGTTATCGATTATCTCAGACAGAGATCCGAGATTTACTTAGTGATTTTGGAGAAAATTTCAGGAAGCTTTGGGTACAAAATTGAGTTTTAGCACGGCTTTCCATCCTCAGACTGATGGTTAGTCGGAAAGAGTTATTCAGCTACTTGAGGATATGCTCAGATGTTCTGTTTTAGAATTTCAAGGTAGTTGGGAGAAATATTTACCACTGGTAGAGTTTGCCTATAATAATAGTTATCAGTCGAGTTTGAAGATGGCTCATTATGAAGCTTTGTATGGACATAAATGTCGTACGCCTTTGTATTGGACGGAGCTTAAGGAAAACCAGATTTACGGGGTTGATTTAGTCAAAGAAATAGAAGAGAAAGTAAAAGTTATCAGAGATTGTTTAAAAGCAGCTTCAGATAGACAGAAGTCTTATGCAGATTTAAAAAGAAAAGAGATCGAGTATCAAGTTGGTGGCAAAGTGTTTTTGAAAGTATCCCCGTGGAAGAAAATTTTCAGATTTGGCAAGAAAGGCAAACTAAGTCCACGTTTCATTGGACCGTTCGAGGTAACTGAAAGAATTGGGTCCTTAGCATACCGGTTAGCTTTGCCAACTGAGTTAGAGAAGATTTATAATGTATTCCATGTGTCTATGCTACGTCGTTACTGTTTCGTTCTGTCACATGTGATCTCACCGGCAGAGGTTAAGATTCAGCCAGACAAGACTTATGTTGAAGAACCGGTAAAGATTCTTGATCGAGAGATTAAGCAACTAAGGAACAAAAATATTGCACTTGTGAAGGTGTTATGGAATAGACATGGGGGTTGATGAGGCTACATGGGAGCCCGAAGAGGCTATGCGAAAACAGTACCCAAATCTCTTCATTGGTAAGATTTTCGGGACGAAAATCCCTAAAAAGGGGGGAGAAATGTAACATCCCGATTTAGGGCCTAGTCAAAACAGTGGTATCGAGACCACAAATCCCATGAGGAAAAATTTATTTTTTCTATATTATTATGGCCTACAATTTCACGGAAAGATTTCGTGAAAATTTCGTTCAAAAATTTTGATGTTTGGGTACTCAATTTAGTCAAAATGACTAAATTATAAAAAGTGCAAAAGTTGATTTTTATTGGTTAAAGGTACTTAATTGCTATGGAATTATAAATTTGGGGTCCTTCTATGGTAATTAGACCATTAGTTAGTGATGGACATGAGATAAGTGAAATAGGATTTTTTTTAAGTTAGGGCCTTTTAGTCATTTAGTAAATAAATAGAATTAAAAGGGAAAAAGATGTAAAAATTGTGTTCATCATCTTTGCTTGTAGCCAAAATTTGAAGGAAGCCATAGCTAGGGTTTCTTCACTTTCTCAAGCTCATAGTAAGTGATTCCAAGCCCCGTTTTTAATGTTCTTTGCATTTTTGATATTCTCGTAGCTCGATTTACCTATTTCAACTGTTATTTCGAGCTAGGGTTGAAATTTGAAAAATTACCCATAGGTGAAAAGTGTGTATTTTGATTTTTTTTATGGTAGGATATGAAGCTAGAAATTATGTTAAACAACTTTTGCTAGTCGATTTTAAGTGAAAACGAGTATATTGACGTAATCAGCAAAAATACCTAATGTTCATAAGTGCTAGAGTAAGAATTTGATGTTGTCATAGAAGGGAAAAATGTTCAGCATGTTATAAAACATAAGAATAAGAGATGAAGTTTACTTTCCGTGCTTTGGGGAAAAATTATAAATATGCAAAAGTTTAGGGCCAAAATTGTAATTTTGCAAAAATTGAGTCAAGGACTGTTTTGATGAATGTAAGTATTAAATAAGCTAAAATTTCTATTATAGATCGAGAAGAACAAAATCTGGAGCTAGATCGGGGAAAGAAAAAAATTGAGGACTAAAGTGTTAGATTTGATCACATTTTTGTACCGAGGTAAGTTTACGGTAAATAAACGTAATATTTTGATAATTATTAATAATGCTGTTATTTTTCAGCAATTATGTATTTATTTCATGAAAATATCTAATGTTGACTTAAGTATAAGATGACAGAGAATTAGTGACACAAGCCCCGTTGAAATATTAGGAATGTATTGGATACAAATGTCATGACATTTGGGTAAAGAGGTCCAATGTAAGACCATCTCTGGGACATGGCATTGCCACCGAGATGAGAGGTCCCCCGTAAGACCATGTCTAGGACATGGCATGGGCACCGATATGAGAACTCTCATGTAAGGCCATATTTGGGATATGGCATTGGCAGTACAGGAAACATCCCATGTAAGACCATGTCTGGGAAATGGCTTTGGCATGTTATTATCAGAAAAGAGAACCAAGTATCCTTATTATTCCAATGTGACTCAACGGGCTAGAAAACAATTTATGTTCTATGAAAGTTCAAGTAAAAGTATAATTAACAACTTCAGGTGAGTTATAACAGTTAAGAACATATTATGTTATCAGTGAGAACCAATATTTCAGCAAGAGAAGAGTAAGTTGTAATCTTAAGCTATCTAAGTAGATAAGTAAGTAAACAAGTAAGTGAGATTAAGTAAAAAGAAAAATTAAGAACATGATACTTGTATATCATTATTTATGTTAAATGATGACATTATTTATTTGTAAAATTACTAAGCTTTATGCTTACTTCTTTTATTTCTTTTTCTTTCATATAGTATTATCAAGCATAATCGGGATCTTGAAGACGTCGAAGAGCGTTCACACTATCAACCACCACAACTCGGTATTTTAAGACGATAAATGTTTTGAGCTATGGCATGTATAGGGACTTGGTCATTTCGATTGTATATTCTTAAAATATGACCAAAAGATGATATGTAAATGCTTGATGAAGAATAGTTATTAAAATGGCTAAGTATGAAGGTGTTTGTGGTTATAAATGTCTAGGTGATAAATTATGCATAGAAATCATGAAAGAGTAAAAATTTGTAGTGAATCAGTTTTGAGACAGCAGTAGTGACGTGAATTTGAAATATCACCAAGGGTAGTAGAAAATGAATTAGAGGGTGGATGTGTTATAAAATTAAAGATTATTGAGTCTATTTTCATAGAAAAATAACGGTGTAGACAGAGGAATTATATATTCTGAGATATTTGCATTTTAGTTAGACAAGGTCAAAGCGGTTTTTGGAATTCTCTATTCTAAATTTGGAAAATCATTAAAAATTGTACAAAAATATTTATGAGTTTTAATTTATATTTATAGATTTCTTATTGAGTCTATTTTCTGTAGAATTAAGTGAGAACACTATATGAAATCTGTACAATGAGATAATTGAATTTTAGTGATGAGAGGTAAGGACAGTCGATCTGTGAAATAGAGGAGACTTTAACTAATAAACTGTACTAATTGGCTAAACCAAAAATTCTGAAAATTTTATGGTAAAAAGATATATGAGTATAGTTTCAGGGAAAATTTACGGATTTAAATTTTGAGTTTCTTAGCTCGAGTTATAATTAATTTAGTAACTGCTGCTCAGGTGGACAGACTTATTATGAATAGTGAATTAACTTTTAAAACTAAATTTTTATGCCCCGAAATTTTAAGTTAAGTCAAGTAACTCCTCATGCTCGACTCTGGAAATGGTCTCGGGTAAGGGGTTATACATGCCAGATTGAAAGAACTCAAGCCTACGAAAGACCTTCCTACTAGGACGAAGTACCCTATGTTGTTGATCTTTTGCCAGTTTACCATTAGGAGTTTTTTCTGGAACCATTTTTGTTGAGTTTTGTATATTTCTCAAAAGTTCCTCGAGTACCTCTTTACTCCGAGGTTTGAAGTCATTTATGTAACTTTCTTCAAGGAAAGTAGCATGAGTTGACACTATAACAGTTTGCTTTTTTGGGTTATAAAACACACCACCATTTTTTCTCATTGGATATCCTATAGACATGCACAATTCTGCCCGTGGGTCTAACTTCCTTGCATCATTATCCAATATGTGGGACGAGCATCCCTAAATCCTTAAATGATTAAGGTTTGGCTTCCTGCCAGCCACAATCCGTATGAAGTTTTGATCTGCCACAATTTGTTTTGGCAAATTAGGTACTTTCCAACATTGAATGAGTTTATTTTCTAGCCATTTTGTGTTATTTTGTTTTGCTTTACGTTTTAGTATCTTAGACTTAATTATTAGAAAAATAAACGTTTTTACACATTTTTTAGTGCTTTGACAACCTGTTAGACCAGCTTGGGCCTCGAGAATCACTAATGGGCTACTAGAGTGTACAGGGTGCCATTTTAGGCTAAAGAACACAAAGGACGACTACAGTGTCGCAACATAGGCATGTAGTGTTGCGGCGCGGAACTTCGAAGCTGCTAGGGATGAAACAGAGGCGATGTCACGATAAGGGATTCCTCCAAGTCATAATGATCGACGATATCTTGAATAAATGTAGTCATATTTTGACAATCGCTTAGGGTTTCTATTATTAGTTAAACCCTAATTATATTAGGGGTATTATAGGTACATTGCACCTCAAGTTTAGCCTATATAAGTCACCTTATAACTGCATTAGGAAGGGGAGTCGACCTAATTAGACAAATTTATTATAGTGTTTTCTTTAGTTTTTAGTTTATTTTTAGTTTTATGTGTTTGTAAGCGGAGTTATTTCCATTCCAATGTGAAGACGACTGCGAGCGAAGATTGCTCTAGAACCAAGCTTATATCTATTTATTCATGAGCATTTTCTTCATCTTTTCCTTTATTCCTTTATTTATATTTCGTTAACCTGATCAATTGACATTTGTATGAATATTAGGATTAATTCTTATGTTTTATTCATATTTTGCATGATTCAGCTATTTAACTGATTTATTGATTAAGCAATCATTTATCTAAAATAGAGTGTTTATTCAAGAGTACTTAGTATACTAGGAAGTGACAATCCTAGCAGAATATCTAGACAGGTGAGACCAAGAGGGTATCTTAGGTGGTAATCCTTAATGATGATGAGACCGAGAGGGTATTCTTAGATAAGGATGGTAAATCTCTCAGTTAAGAGTATTTGGTTGCCTAGTTGATAATTAGGTATTTAATCGATCATAAGTTGGGAGCTCGTATCATTGACACTAGGAATAGGAAATTCCATTAGGTTATTTTAGGTTAATTAATTTAATTAATATTTTAATTCTACATCACCGCTACTAATTTGTGACTCAATTAGATTAGTAATTATTTTTGGCAATTAATTTAATAATAAATTTCCCTAATATGCAATCCCTTGGGTACGATCCTCAGAGTATTTTCCAAGTGTTTTATTGTAAACAAAAATATATTACAATTTGACTTGTTCGCTTGCAAATACCGCACTTAATTATATATATTTTATTTGCAATATTTACACTCTCCACGTTCGTAAATCAAGAGGAGGTCGAGTTGCTGGCACCGTTGCCGGGGATTGCTACGGTAAAAGTTGTTATTCAATTAATTATCTTTTAAAAATAATACTAACCGAAAGATGAATGAGCTAGATGGAAACACGAAAATTTATGTGTTTTTACATGCCCTTTTTAACTTAAAATCATGCTATTGCGGTTAAATTCTTGTCGAAAAATAATTAAATATTATAAAATAATTAAATTATGTTAAAAATATAAACATGATGAATTTTAATTAATTTTATAGTTAATTTTGATTAATTTTGACTATTTTTGACAGATTCGCACAAAGGGCGAAAATTAGCTCGGTAGACAATGCTCGAAGAATAAAACCGAGAAGCAATTTGAAGCATCGAGGAAAATTCATTTCCAGCCTAAGATGGTCTAAAAATGTGTGTTAATTCATAATATAATTAATTTTAATTTATTCCCAATTTAATTTGGTCTAAATAAATTATTATTAATTAATTAAGGAAAAAAGGGTCTAGTTGAACTGCATTGGTTGAACTGAATCTAATGAACCGAACCAGCCACCAATTGGGCTACCTAGAACCGTCCATATGCTGATCCAAATTAGCATTTTATCTAACTAAATAAGCTTGCAAAGAAGCTCTTGAAGAACTTTCAACCTTGCATTCAAACCCCTCCAAAAAATGTGGCTTTAGGGATTTGCCCTAGTCTATTTTTAGCAAAGTTGAATCTCTTAACTTTGCCATGTGCATGGCCAGTCAAGGGGGGTCTCTTTGGCTGATGGAATTTTCTATTTTTATCAGCCACAATAAGCTATAAAAGCCACCCCTTGCTGATCATTCAACTCATCCCTCACACTCTCATTCTCTCTTCTCCTCTCTCACTTTCTCCCAACTTTTCCTTCCCATTTTCCCTTTTGGTCAAGTGCCAATTTCTTCTCTTGGGAAAGAGGTCCTCATCAGCCATTGTTGAGCAGCAATTAAACTATTCATAAGCCACCTTGATAGTCGAGGACAATGGAGAACGAAGAACGGAGAACTCAATCAAGCCGCAGAGAAATACCTGATTTGCTTCTTGTTCCCTATCTCTTTAAATTTCGTTGTTGTTTTGACAAACATGTTTATGAATATTTATGATATTGAAATTTTAATTTTAACCAATCTAGCTTAAATTTAATCCATGTTGGGTTAATTATAGTTTGCCTACTTGAATTATTGAAATTGTGTTTGTGCTGTTATAGGCCTCGGTAAGATGCATGATTAAGTAAAAAACAATTATTGCAATTTAATTGTTAGATAACTAATGAATTAATTATTAAATCGTATTGAAATTGTAATTAGTCGACACAATATTTAATCAGTACATGTTTATTCTTCTAAGGTAGCTGAAGTTAATTTAACATTGTATTTGGCGATACATATGCCTTACATAACTTGCAAGATTATTGTGATTAAACTGTTTCAAGGTAGAAATACTCTGTTACCTCACTTGATCTTTTATATGCTTGTGAAGATTGAATAACCGCTTAGATTGACATTAAAAAATGTTCAAGAGATTGATTAATTTAATAAGTATGTATGAGCAGTAGTTAGCAAATTACCGAATTGCCGTGAATTTGTTCATACCAATATAACATAAGTTTAATAATTCTAAGTTAAAGGAATGTAATTAATCCAACACAATTATATCATCTTGATTAAACCTTATTTGAATTGTGCATTAGAACCTTTTTATTTTTAAAAAATTTTTTACTTAGTTTTTAACCCTTAGTTTTTAATCATTTTTAAACCAAAATATTTTCCATCACCAAAATGTTTAACATTGAGTTCATAAATATTCCTTTTTACAGTCCCTATGGGTACGATAACTTGACATTTACTTGTCACTTTATTACTTGTTGCGATTGTGTAGACTTGCATATTTTCGTCGTTCCAAGTTTTTGGCGTCGTTGCCGGGGACTGTTTTAAAGAAAAGGTCATTATTTGTGAATCTGTTTTTACATTTTGGTTTATTTATTTTCCTGTTTAAATCTTTACTTACTTAATCTTTCTGTGATTATTTCAGGTGTTTATGAGTATTGATCAAATTATCGACTTACTCCCTGTGGACCCTGAAATAGAACGAAACTTTCGACAGCGAAGAAGACAAGCGAACCAGAGAAGGACCGAAGAGATAAACTTTGAGAATATAAATCAAGGAAACGAAGTAAACCTTGCTCAGAATCTTATCCTTATTGCTGATGATAGGGATAGAGCTTTACGACAGTATGTCATGCCAGTATTTAATGATCTTAATCTGGCTATTTGGAGACCCGAAATTGAGGCACAACAATTCGAGCTGAAGCCAGTCATGTTCCAGATCCTTCTGACTGTGGGCCAATTCAGTGGAATGGCTACTGAAGATCATCATCTGCGCTTAAGACTATTTGTGGAAGTGAGCGATTCTTTCAAGTTAGCCGGAGTACCCTAAGATGCATTACGACTGAAGCTATTCCCATATTCGCTAAGGGACAGAGCTCATGCCTGATTGAGCTTATTGCCACCGAACTCCATTTCTACATGGCAAGAGTTAGCCGAGAGATTCCTCATGAAGTATTTCCCGCTGAGCAAGAATGTCAAGTTGAGGAATGAGATCACTGCCTTCCAACAAATGGTTGATGAGTCCCTGTATGAGGCATTGAAAAGGTACAAAGAGTTATTACGAAAGTGCCCTCATCATGGAATCTCACATTGCATTCAACTTGAGACATTCTATAATGGTCTCAATGCTCACATGAGGATGGTAGTGGACGCCTCTGCTAATGGTGCTCTCTTTTCTAAGTCTTATAATGAGGCTTACGAAATTATTGAGAGGATTGCCAGCAACAATTATCAATGGCCAACCAATCGAGCAGCGTTAGGAAGACAAGTCGCTGGAATACATGAAGTGGACACTCTCACTTCACTCGCATCTCAGGTATCTTCAATATCCTCAATGCTTAAGAATCTTACCACTAATGGGTCTAACAATTTTATAGCCCAACCACCTAACCAATTTGAGAATATAGCTTGTGTGTATTGTGGGGAAGGACATTTGTTTGAAGAATGTCCATCAAACCTCGAATCCATATATTACATGGGTAACAAAAACAAAAACCGAGGGAGGCAAGGACTGCAATCCAACTTTTAGAACTCATCGTGGTGAAATCACCCGAATTTTTCCTAGAGTAACCAAGAGGCTGGAACCAGTAACACTTACGCCCAACCTAGACCAACTCAGCCGCCTAGTTTCCCTTAACAAGTTCAGAAACCAATTTGCTATATTGAAGGTATACATGGCGAAAAACGACACCACTTTAAGGAATTTGGAGAATCAAGTGGACCAGTTTGCTACTAAACTCAGGAACCGACCATAAGGTGCTCTACCTAGTGACACGGAGAATCTGAGAAATCTGGGGAAGAAACATTGTAAAGCATTGACATTGAGGAGCAGAAAGATAGTAGAGCCCAACACTGTCGGAGTTGAAAAAGAGCCAGCTGACGCTCAAGATTTAGAATAAGTTCAACCAAGTGTTGAAATTCCAGTTTCACCAAAACTAGAATCTGCAAAACCCGACAAAGTAACCTCAGGACCAGCTAATTCTGATCAACTAACAACATCGTTAGATGCAGAATTTCTGAAGACGAATAAACCAGAATCAGTCCTAGTAATGAAACCACCACCACCCTACCCTCAAAGACTTCAGAAACAGAAGTAGGAGATTCAATTCAAGAAGTTCCTTGACTTACTCAAGCAACTTCACTCAACATCCCCTTGGTTGAAGCACTTGAGCAAATGTTGAACTACGTCAAGTTTATGAAAGATATCTTGTCTAAGAAACGATTCAACCAAGTGTTAAAATGCCAGTTTCACCAGAACTAGAATCTGTAAAACCCGAAAAGGTAACCTCAGGACCAGCTAATTCTGATCAACTAACAACGTCGTTAGATGCAGAATTTCTGAAGATGAATCAACCAAAATCAGTCCTAGTAATGAAACCACCACCACCCTACCCTCAAAGACTTCAGAAACAGAAGCAGGAGATTCAATTCAAGAAGTTCCTTGATGTACTCAAGCAAATTCACATCAACATCCCGTTGGTTGAAGCACTTGAGAAAATGTCGAACTACGTCAAGTTCATGAAAGATATTTTGTCTAAGAAATGAAGACTTGGAGAATTTGAATCGGTAGCTCTGACGAAGGAATGCAGTGCATATCTTCAAGACAAACTACCCCAAAAATTGAAGGATCCTGGATGTTTTACCATACCGTGCAACATTGGAACAACATATTGTGGTAAGGCATTATGTGACTTAGGTGCGAGTATCAACTTTATTTTTATGTCAATATTTAAGAAGTTAGGGATAGGAGAAGTTAGACTAACTACAGTTACGCTTCAACTAGCAGATCGATCCTTAGCACATCCAGAAGGAAAAATCGAGGACGTATTGGTACGTGTAGATAAGTTTAGCTTTCCTGCTGACTTTGTAATTCTAGATTTTGAAGCAGACAAAGAAGTACCAATCATCCTAGAAAGGCCATTCCTAGCAACTTGAAGGACCCTTATTAACGTCTTTAAGCCTATGCGATTTCCTGACACAATAGATGATTGCTCTGCAATGTCAGATTTAGAGGATTTAATATTGGAGAAGGAACTTAACTGTGTTGAGGACCCACTGGAAAGAATTTTAACATTGGATCCTCCAAATGATGAAGAGGAGGATGAATATTTAACTTTACTAGAAGCTAATAAAAGGGGATTTAATCCGTAATCCCGTTTTGAATCTTTGGAGTTAGAAAAGATGGACTATTCCCAACCAAAAACGTCGATCGAGGGGCTACCTAAATTAAAACTCAAGGTATTACCTTCTCATTTAAAATACGTTTATTTAGGTAACGCTTCTACTCTGTCTGTAATTGTTTCAACAGAATTAACCACTAAGCAAGAAGAGAAACTTATCTTAGTTCTGAAACAATTCAAGAAGGCCATCGGATGGACCATAGCCGATATTCGCGGCATTATTCCATCTGTATGCATGCACAAGATTATCCTCGAAGATAGAAAAAAAGGGACGATCAATAGACAACGGAGACTAAACCCCATCATGAAGGACATATTAAAAAAAGAAATCATCAAGTGGTTAGATGAGGGTATCATCTATCCCATCTCAGACAGTTTATGGGTAAGCCCAGTTCAGTGTGTGCCAAAAAAAAAGAGGTATCACAGTCGTAGAGAACAAGAACGACAAGTTGATACCGACTAGAATAGTTACGGGATGGAGAACTGTATCGATTACCGGAAGCTGAACATGACGACTAGGAAAGATCACTTTCTTTTACCATTCTTGGACTAGATGCTGGATAGACTCGCAGGACGAGATTACTACTGTTTTCTCGATGGATACTCAGGGTATAATCAGATTACAGTAGCACCGAAAGATTAACACAAAACGACATCCACCTGCCCATACGGTACGTTTGCATTTAGACGCATGCCATTTGGTTTATGTAATGCACTTGCTACATTTCAAAGATGTATGATGTCTATTTTTACTGACATGGTTGAGAAATATTTGGAAGTTTTTATGAATGATTTTTCAATATTCGGAGATACTTACGATGATTTCTTAACCAATCTAACTAAGGTACTAAGGCGATACGAAGAAACGAATCTTGTACTCAACTGGGAAAAGTGCCATTTTATGGTACGAGAAAGAGTTGTTCTAGGGCATCAGATAACGAGACATGGGATTGAGGTAGACAAAGAAAAGGTAGATGTTATTGAGAGACTCCCACCTCTAACATCTGTAAAGGGTGTTAGGAGCTTTTTGGGCCACGCCGATTTTTATCGAAGATTTATCAAGGACTTCTCCAAAGTTGCTAAACCTTTATGCAAATTATTGGAGAATGACTCTATATTCAAGTTTGATGAGGAATGCTTAAAAGCCTTTAATGATTTGAAGAGTCGATTAGTCACGACACCTACAATCGTCACACCAGACTGGGATTTGCCATTCGGATTGATGTGTGACGTAAGTGACTTCGCAATTGGAGCTATTTTGGGCCAGCAAAGGAACAAAATTTTTTATCCCATCTACTACGCAAGTCGAACCCTAATAGGAGCTCAACTGAATTATACGGTAACAGAAAAAGAGTTACTTGCTATTGTGTTTGCTTTCGACAAGTTTCGATCTTATCTGGTAGGTACCAAAGTGACTGTCTACACAGACCACTCGGAAATTAAGTATTTACTTGCAAAGAAAGACGCTAAGTCGAGGCTGATCTGATGGGTATTTCTACTTCAAGAGTTCGATATAGAAATTCAAGATCGGAAAGATCGAAAGGGAGTCGAAAATCAAGTAGCAGATCACTTGTCCAGATTGGAGCCACAAGAAGGGAATTCTCCTCTTATACCAATTCAGGAGACGTTTCCAGACGAACATATCCTGAAGGTAAATCATGTCCATAATACCCTTTGGTTTGCTGATATTGCTAACTATTTAGCTTGTGGTTTGATGCCAATTGATAAGATGTATCAACAAAGGAAAAAGTTTCTTCACGATGTGAAGTACTATTCTAGGAAGAGATGTGTTTAAAAAGTGTGTAGATCATATGATTAAGAGATGCGTGGCAGAAGATGAAATAACGAAGATTTTATACCACTGTCACTTAGCTCCAAGTGTGGGACACTTCGAAGGTACACGTACAGTGGCCAAAGTATTTCAAACCGGATTCTTTTGGCCAACACTATTCAAGGATGCATATGCTTACGTGAAGAGCTGTGATTGATGTTAAAGGGTTGGAAATGTCACCAACAGAAATGAGATGCCTCGAACAAACATCATTGAGGTAGAGTTGCTCAATGTATGGGGTATTGACTTTCTTGGTCCTTTTCCTCTGTCTTGCGGTCACAAGTACATACGAGTAGCAGTAGACTATGTGTCTAAGTGGGTCGAGGCTGAGACATATCCGACAAATGATGCTAAGGTTGTGATGAAGTTTCTACAGAAGCATGTGTTCACAAGGTTTGGAACCCCAAGAGCTATCATCAGTGATGAAGGATCCACTTTGTGAACATGTGGTTAAAATGGTTATTAGACAAGCACGGAGTGAAACACAAGGTTGCAACAGCTTACCATCCGTAGACAAATGGGTAAGCTGAACTGGTAAATAAGGAGGTCAAAGGCATACTTGAGAAGGTAGTCTGCCCGAACCGACGAGATTGGTCCACAAGATTAGATGACGTTTTATGGGCTTACAGAACAACATACAAGACACCGTTAAGGATATCACCCTATAGGTTGGTCTTTGGGAAAGGCTGCCATCTACCATTGGAGTTAGAGCACAAAGCTTACTGGGCTCTTCAACAAATTAATTTGGATCCTAAGCTCGCGAAATAGAAACGAATGTTCCAACTTAATGAGTTAGAAGAGTTCCGAATGTTCTCATATGAAAATGCCAAATTACTTAAAGAAAGACTCAAGAAATGGCATGACAACCACGTTCGAGTTTGAGAATTTGAAGTAGGTCAGCAACTCTTGTTGTTCAATTCCAGATTAAAGTTCTTTCCAGGTAAGCGAAAATCACGTTGGTCTGGTCCATTTACGATTCACCAAGTCTATCCATACGGAGTTGTTAAACTCTAATGTAAGGGAGGTAATTTCCGAGTTAATGCTCAACGCCTGAAACATTATTGGGGAGATAAAATTGAACAGGATAAAACCTCGTTCATTTTATCAGATACTTAATTTTTCATTTTTCTTTTTGAATAAACGATTTAGGGTATATTTTCGGGTAAAGTATTTTTAAATAAATTCTGTCTAGGAGATTGGAACTTAAGCGGGATCGTTTGTGACCCCTCCAATCTTTCCTGGGAATTTATTTTGACATAATTTTCCAAGAAATTATCCCTTAAATGGAAAAATAAAATTTTAGTTTCAAATAAAATGGTCAATTTTGATCCAAGTTTTAATTTATGACTCAATTTTAAATTTTATTAAGTCTAGGGACTTAATTGAATTATTTTAAAATTTAGTCAATCTTTTCGTAAATAATAAAAAACTAGGTGCCTTTCTTTGTGAATATTTTTAAAAGCATCTAAAATAAATATCTTTAATATTATTAATAATTTGATAAACTTTAATATATAATTATATTATTTATAATTTATATATTAATTTTATCAACTTAGCTTAAATTAGGATTAATTAGGAATTTTTTATTTCTACACAATAAAATAAGAGATGGGAATCAAAAGTAAATATGGACAAGTAGTAAAGTGTGGCAATAGGTATATACATGTCTAGGATTAGATCTAGGAAGAGCTTGATACTTAAGCAGTCAAATTGACTCACTTCCTCTTTTTTGGAATCCTACTTGGTGTATAGTATCTATTCACTTTAAACAATGAGGGTGTTGTTCATTTTAAGTTGGGGGGACCAAAAGTTGAAATTATTTCCACTCAGAATAAAATTTTTCTTTTAATTATGAATATGATATATTTTTCTTCAATAAATTTGAATTTTGTTAAGTATGCTAAATTTAAGTATGAATAAAGTTTGATTATTTTAATAAATTGTTATGTTAGCTTAATAATGACATGAAGTGTATTTCTAATAAAGCATGCAAATCATACCATGAAATTTTAGTTCTTTAGAAAAGTTAGGCATGCATGAAAGTTTAAGTCTTTAGAATTGACTTAGTAGTTGCTTGAGGCGAAATCCTAGAAAGCATGGAACGTTGAAAATGATTTAGGCAACTGTTGTTTGGACCGTTTGAGTATTTCAAGCCAATCATGATGAAATTTTTATCCTTTGAAACCCAACTTTGAGACTTTATGGCCTAATTTTATTTGAACCCTTACAAAGTTAGCCATCATTTTTCTTAATTATCTTAAAAATGTCTCAAACACTAAACTCAGTACTATTCAGAGTATTCTTTGAAAATAAGTTTGGGGGAGTTGCAAAGAAGTATGAAATGCTCTAAAAATTGTAGTACATGCAATAAAATACTTGAAGAAAAAACATATGTACTTGAAGTGAATTGCACTAAAGGGCATGTGAAAAGGAAAGAAAAGTTGATGTATTGAAGGTAATTATTTCGAAAGGTCTGATACAAGCTGAGTCTAGGGTTTTTTTTTTAAACCTAAAATTATCTATCTTTTACCTACCCTTAATCCTAGCCACGTTACAACCTTGTTAAAGGCCTATTGATTCAAAGTTCCAATGTTACCTACATTAGTGGAGAGAAATTGCTCTGTTCAACATATGAAGACATCAGTTAAGCTTAATAATTGCAGTTTAATTTTGACTAAGGGATTAAAATCAAATTGGTAGGGATTAACATGTCTTTATTAAGAAGCATTTAGTCTAATTTTTCTATTGTGGTAATTGTTGAGATTAATTTGAACGATATATATACTTGAGTAGCATAATTATCAAATTTCTTATTTTTGAGCATAATTATATTGATTTCATGATTTTGGGAACAATGTTGTTCTGAAGAAGTTTTTTAAAAAGTGTTTTCGAGAAAATTCTTTTCAAATTTTTGCATTACTCGGGACAAGAAATGAGTTAAGTTTCGGGTCTGGAAACATAAAAATTTATGTGTTTTTACATGCCATTTTTAACTTAAAATCATGCTATTTCGGTTAAATTCTTGTTGAAAAATAATTAAATATTATAAATAATTAAATTATGTTAAAAATATGAATAGGATGAATTTTAATTAATTTTATAGTTAATTTTGATTAATTTTGACTATTTTCGACAGATTCGTACAAAAGGCGAAAATTGGCTCAGCAGACAATCTCGAAGAATAAAATCGAGAAGCAATTTGAAGCATCGAGACAAATTTATTTCCAGCCTAAGATGATCCAAAAATTTGTGTTAATTCATAATATAATTAATTTTAATTTATTCCCAATTTAATTTGGGCTAAATAAATTATTATTAATTAATTATGGAAAAAAATGGTCTAGTTGAACCGCATTGGTTGAACCGAATCTAGTGAACCGAACCAGCCACCAATTTGGCTACCTAGAACCGTCCATATGCTGACCCAAATTAGCATTTTATCTGACTAAATAAGCTTGTAAAGAAGCCCTTGAAGAACTTTCAACCTTGCATTCAAACCCCTCCAAAAAAGGTGGCTTTAGGGATTTGCCCCAAGCTATTTTTAGCAAAGTTGAATCTCTCAACTTTGCCATGTGTGTGGCCAGCCAAGGGGGATCTCTTTGGCTGATGGAATTTGCTATTTTTAGTAGCCATAATCAGCTATAAAAGCCACCCCTTGTTGATCATTCAACTCATCCCTCACATTCTCATTCTCTCTTCTCCTCTTTCACTTTCTCCCAACTTTTCCTTCTCATTTTCCCTTTTGTTCAAGTGCCGATTTCTTCTCTTGGGAAAGAGGTCCTCATCAGCCATTTTTTAGCAGCAATAAAAGTGTTCATAAGCCACCTTGATAGCCGAGGACAACGGAGAACGAAGAACGGAGAACTTAGTCAAGCCGCGGAGAAACATCAGATTTGCTTCTTGTTCCCTATCTGTTTAAATTTTGTTGTTGTTTTGAAAAACATGTTTATGAATATTTATGCTATTGAAATGGTTATTTTAATCAATCTAGCTTGAATTTAATTCGTGTTGGGTTAATTATATTTTGCTGCTTGAATTATTGAAATTGTGTTTGTGCTGTTATAGGCCTCAGTAAGATGCATGATTAAGTAAAAACAATTATTGCAATTTAATTGTTAGATAACTAATGAATTAATTATTAAATCGTATTGAAATTGTAATTAGTCGACACAATACTTAATCACTGCATGTTTATTCTTCTAAGGTAGCTGAAGTTAATTTAGCATTGTATTTGGCGATACATATGCCTTGCATAACTTGCAAGATTATTGTGATTAAACTGTTTCAAGGTTGAAATACTCTATTACCTCACTTGATCTTTTATATGCTTGTGAAGATTGATTAATCACTTGGATTGGCATTGAAAAATGTTCAAGAGATTGATTAATTTAATAAGTATCTATGAGCAGTAGTTAGCAAATTACCGAGTTGCCGTGAATTTGTTCGTACTAGTATAACATAAGTTTAATAATTCTAAGTTAAAGGAATGTAATTAATTCAACACAATTATATCATCTTGATTAAACCTTATTTGAATCGTGTATTAGAACCTTTTTATTTTTAAATTTCTTTTACTTAGTTTTTAACCCTTAGTTTTTAATCATCTTTAAACCAAAATATTTTCCATCACCAAAGTGTTTAACATTGATTTCATAAATATTTCTTTTTACAGTCCCTATGGGTACGATAACTCAACATTTACTTGTCACTTTATTACTTGTTGCGATTGTGTACACTTGCACATTTTCGTCGTTCCATTAGATAGTCTGCTTGCTAGAAAAATCCGGTTTGAAAAAAATTTTCTTGCACAACGAAAAATTAAAATTTTGAAAACCGACTCAGTTTGTGATATTTATAGCAATAAACCTTAGACCGAAATCATACCTGTGTTTTCAGATAAGCAAATCCTTAATGTTTTTCAGCTTTCAACCAAGCAATCTTCTCCACTATTCTCATACCACGAACTACTTTGAATGTGGGCTCGAATCAATTAAATCAAACAAAGAACTAGAAAAGCTTTTATATTCTTTTTAGGGTGAAAACGAAAATTCTCCCTTCTTTAATAGAAACCAGTTAAATTGTTATTCTAGAAAATATATTTACTAGTTGACAATAAATTCTCTCTATTTTTCAGCAAAGTAACAATCTCTCAAAGTTGTATAAATAGCTCTACCGATGCCATCTATTTATAAGGAGAGAAGGTAAAACCCTTGTTGAATTGTAGAGGTTTATTTCAAAAAAAAAACAATTTCCTAGTTGAACGGTTATGCGCATGTGCATTAAAACAACGATTTTATATAAAAATTTTAAAAGCCCGATTTTACTACAAGCGTACAGTGTTAGTTGTTATGTTTATAGCTCCGATGGAACATAAAGAATTCCAATGGGTCGAACCCAAAGGAAGATGCGATTGAGCAATAACTAGTCTACACAATAGAGTCTAAGTAGCTACTAATACGATTTTATAGTACGGTAATTCATAACAAGATCAGTTTGTAAGAAAATTAAATATTCTATACTAGGGACTAAAGTGTAAGAAATGCAAAACTAAAAGACTATCCAACAAATAAATAATGAGGGTTTGTTAACTTCAATGCAGTTCACCGAACCTTGAACAAGGGACATAAATCGCGTAAATTACCAAATGGCTCCATTTTATTACTGATCCCAATTTCACCGACTTAGACGAACTAGGTCC
This sequence comes from Gossypium raimondii, assembly GCF_025698545.1. Lineage (NCBI taxonomy): Eukaryota > Viridiplantae > Streptophyta > Magnoliopsida > Malvales > Malvaceae > Gossypium > Gossypium raimondii. The sequence goes on along the minus strand of NC_068568.1, from coordinate 37,225,414 downwards.
GATTTATCTTTTAATCTCGCTGTTTAGCCTGGGACTAATGAGCAGGTGCACGACAAGATTACCTTCTGGTCTTACTTTATCTCGATTTTCCCTTAAGGGCGTCACTACCTATGTTCTTAGTTCTATTCGGTTTAGTCCAATTTATTACGATTTAGTCATTTGTCCTAAAATTTTAGTTTGCCCACATCTCCATCAACCAACCTCTTTTGAGGTTTAGCTACTCATACTCAAAGTAAAAAAAATAAACATAAAAATGTAAAACAAGGCAACCATGAAAGTAAAGCTTAAGAAAAATGTAAAAGTTGAGATTTTTATGCAAGAAAACTTAACTACCATGAAATCAAAACCATTTAACATGAAAATCTAAAGAAGAAAACATAAAAGAAACATGATTTAATATATTGAAAGTAAAATACACTGAAATAAATTAAACGAAAGCTTAAAAGGTCTTGAAAGTAGGGTACAAGGACTAGAAATGCAAATAAACCTTAGCTACAGTAATAACTAATTGAACTAACACTAGAATAACAAGAACAAGAAGAAAATGAAGAAAAATAAACTCTAATCTAAGGTAAAAGAATAGAAAAATAAAAACCCTAAAAAAGTGCATAGAAAAACTAAAGAAAACCTAGAGAAAACTAAGCCTAAAACTAAGCTAATGTGTGTGTCTCCTCCGCAGTAATTTTTTGGTTTTATTGAAGTGTATCCTGATGACTTTTTGTTGCCAAAAGTTACGCTACACGAGCCTTGTGTGATTGGTGGACTGAGTAGACAAAGACTACGCTTTTTGTCCAAGTTTATCCCCTTGACGAAGAGGATATCATGATACCTCAGGCAGTGTTGAACATTGGGGTCTTCCTTCGAAGCTGGATATCACAACCTAAAGAGGATATCACGATACCACTGAAGGGAGTCTTCATTATTAGAGGTATCAAGATACCCGTGCCCTAGGTGTCGTTCTCGCTCGTTTTTGACCTCTAACGCATCTTTACATCACTCAAACACATGTTAGGCCTCCCAATGGCACTACAGGCCAATTTAGGTCACAAAATAGACAAAAATGAGACATTTTCACTTATTTAACCAAATATATGAAAATAATGAAAATAATGATAAACTACGCTAAAGACACTATTTTACTCGAGAAAAAAACTCCTTAAGTACGTTAGAAAAGCATAATTTGCCACATCAATTTGTGGCAGATCACTAGTCCAACTAGGAAGGGGAGAGGGGCTAATAGGGTGTGTTTCCTCTCATATGTATTTTTATAGGAATTCAGGCCTCTCATTGTATCGGGCCCAATTATATATGATTTCTTGACTTTTAACCTAACACTTTAAAATTAAATCAACCCAATACATATTTTTCTATTTTCCAAAATAGACTTCAATATATTTATATTAAATAATTTTCTCATCTTAATTTTACCATGGTAAAATTATGACAATTTAACCTCTGGTAAAATTTTAAGAAAATATGTTTGATATTTCACTACTCAACATATTCACTATGACCGAATGATTTATTTTCATTTTCGGGCTTTAAAACAGCTCAAAAATATAAACTCATTCTTTCGATCATTTCTGAGTAATCGATGTACATTTACAAATGAATCATTTCTCATTTTCGTTTCCATTTTGAGAAACCTACATTCAGTTCCAAATGATTTCATTTCTCTATTTCGCAGAAAACCATAATCATTTCTGAATGTTTCCCATTTCTCTATTTTTATCCATTCTATTCATTTCGATTCAAACACGCAATTCATTTTGGTTTCAACGAGCTAGTAAAAGGACCAATTGGATATATGTAATTAGCGCTTAAATGATTTATAATCAAGTTTCGGCTTTTTGCCTATTAGTTATAAATATTTAGTCACGAAGTCATTTTAAATTTAAAATTTATGGTTGCTTTGTGTGATGTATGTTAAATGACGAATGTACCCATGGCTGTCTATTGTATGTTTTTGTGGTGTAATTGGTGATCGATAAGGAAGTCACGTAAGTGACTAATATGACGTTCTAAATTTGGGTTAGTTCGTCCTGACCGAGTTTAGGACGCCACATCCCAACCTTAAACATACATATAAACATGCATACAAATTCACACATTCATTAAGGCATTCATGCATACACATTTCCATTGGGTACATCCCAAGGTGGTATCCACATTTCATGTACATAAGTAAATATTCATTTGGAAATTATTCACATTTAACTTAAGAATTTAAACTCTCATATTCAATATGAGATTCCCAATATTAATCAATCTGGCTTGTTACCCATACTTTTACACGTGCTCAATATCTCATAATACAATTTTATAAAAGCTCCACGAGCTATTAAGCATTCCTTATTGCAAATTGCCATTACATGTTATATTTCATACAATATTCCAATTTAAAATTTTATTATTATTCTACTAATCAATCCTTTAATACTCTTTTCACATTTATACACCAAATCATTTAATGGCCTATTTAATGTCATAACTTACTCTTTTCTTCACAAATTAATCAACAACATTAAAATTGCCATTTACCCTATTCCAAGTCAATTTTGACTCAATAACTATCAAGCACACTAAAACTCAATATGCTCATTTTAATCCAATATACTTGTTTCTATTTTCACTTCAATTAAACTATTTCATTCAATTATGATTATTAATATTTAACCCCATTTTAGCATTCATCTATTTAAACTTTAAAGATTGTCTATATTAATTCTTACAATGTAAGGATGATTCCTTGAGTACTTACTTTCCTTTGGAAGAGAAAAATCACCAAATTTCTCTATTTCACTAGCTCAAGACCTCTTTTTTCTTGTTCAAAGATCCACGACTCAGATATCAACTCTTCCTCTTCAAAACACACAATAATCAAAACCATGTTCATAAGAAATCATATCAAGAAACCTTAAATAAACATATTAAAGATGAAAAAAATGCACTTTCTTTCCCTGTTCTTCACTTTCTCACACTTACTTAAGCTTTCTCTTACTATATCATAAAAACCTTTTCTTCCAATGATGAATATGATGGTGGAACTAAGTTTAGAAATGATTCTTGCAAGAAAATAACTTGGGTATTGAAGATTTTTGGTCGGATTTGAGAGAGAGAAAGAAGAAATGAGAAGATAAAACTTCCTCTTCTTCAACGGAGGGGGATGGGAAAAAGAAGAAAAAGATGAAATCTTTTCTTTCTTTTATTCTCATTAAAAATAGTCAAAATTAAACTCAAAAATATTAAATGGGTGGCCCACATTATTTCATGACTTAAAAATTCCAAAATCTACAGCAATCAATTTTTCTCACATCATTGTATTTTTTTAATTCTAAGATCCTCATTATAAAAGTCTTGAAATGCCCAAAATATTCTTTAATGGAAGATTTGCACTTGTAGTTCATTTATCTTATCACTTCACTTATTTATATCAAATATGACACTTAATACAGTTAAGTTTCACATAACATCATAAAGGCCCATAATACCATCCAACCATGCAAAAATTGCATTTTAATCCTTTTTAGGCCAAAAATAGAACATTTCCAATTTAGACCATATACTTTTCATTTTATTCAATTTAGTCCAAACTCGCTTTTCTTGAAACACATTTTCCATGTCAATTTAATATCAACGAATCATTATCAATCCATATTTTCTCTAAGTGGTCACTTTACATATTAATCCTCATACTTTGTCAACATTTTCACATCCATAATTTTCTTCATTGTTTTCCAACCATAAAGAATTATAATTCCTTCAAACATTCTCTTTATTGATCTCATTTTAACTTTTTCTTGAAATTTTACTATAATGGATCTCAAAGTAGTGCCACTTACTATATCGAAAAATTTGGGGTGTTACATTGCCCTATCCCGAATTCGTTTTATTGTACATGGATTCATGGTGTGGATTTTCTAGAATTTGTTTTCTCGTTTCTTCGGTGGTGCTCTAGTGACCCAACAAAAGTTTCAAAGATCAAGAGCTCAAAATTCAAGATTTACTATTTTTTTCTTCTCACATTCGTACTTTGCACATAAACAATTGTTGGATAGAGTTCTATTTCTTTTATTTAAAATGTTTATTTGAATTTGAAAGAGCTTGAATCTATAAGTGTCACGGGCCAAAGTGCAAAGCTCGTGACCATGGCACAAGATGCGCCCCATGGAGGTCTATCGATTAGATGTAGAACATTTAGCCTACGAGAACTGACCAAATTCAAAGAACTATTGGAGAAGCCTATCAGATTGAAGCCTAGTTGGCCTGATAATAAAGATATGACAACTTAGGTTAATTTGGTAACTAATCTTAGAAAATTGAGGGAATCATATCTTGTAAATATTATATTAGATTTGATACGACATATCTTGTAAATCCCTAAAATCAAGAGATATGGTTAATCTCATCCGTCGATGTAAATGTATCTTGACCGTTGGTTTTGAGGGAGCTCAACTATAAATAGAGAGCTTCCCCCTCATTTGTAATCATACATTGTATGTTGAATTCTTAAGAGTAATAGAATTCTTTGAGCATTTACTCAACACTTTGTGTGCATTCTTTCTTTGGCTTTTTGTTGTTCTTTGTAGCTTATTTTAGCTCAATCGCTTCTGCTATACAAATTGGTGCCTTAGAGGAATTCTAAAGGAATCCTCACTTTTGGGAGTAAAGGCTGACTTAGGTGAGTTTGGAGCGAACGGATCGCCTAAGGCCGCACGGATTGCGAGACGAAAGATCTAGTCCAGTGATATAAGCACCTACCTTAGGGAGATTTTCCTTTTTTACATAATATTACCTTTGTAAGAGGGAGAGGGTTTTTAGTTAAGCCATAAAAACTAGATAAGTTTTTATCTTAACCTTAGTAAAAAATTGAGAGTTGTAAAGGTTATACTTTGCCATGAAATGTATCAATTCTAAAAGAGAAAATGGAGAAAATCCTTAGCAAAAAAGACTAAAGTAGTGGAGGTAAACAATTGAGGCTGAACCACTATAACTCGTTGTATCAATTTATTTTCAACTTTTCTAGCTTTTTTAAAGAAAATTTTATACACCATTTCACCGCCTCTTTTAGTATTTTTAAGGTATCTCGTTTTTCTCCCAATTCTTTATTTCTTTTTCTTCTCATTCCTTTTCTTCCAAATCATTCAAACGATCATCACTAATTATAAACAAGCACAAAACCACCATTGAATGGAAGCTCTTTTCACTCTTAATACATCCAATGGTTTATATTTCCCATATGAACAATTGAAATCTATAAAAATCTAGCAAAGTCTCAACACCAACAACCCCAATCCGTCATTATGCATCGTTAGATTGGACTAGTTTTTCAATATGCGATTATCCACACGAATCGCTACCTTCTAGTCGATAGAATTAGCATGCATACCATCGAAGCGCCTCTAACTTAGTTGTTTATTATTATTATTATTATTATTATTATTATTATTATTATTATTATTATTATTATTATTATTATTATTATTATTATTATCATGACCCCTTTCCTTTTTTCTCCATTTTTTTGATTTTTTAAGTAATTACCGATGTTTGTTTCGCTTCTTTCCCTGTGCATATGTTTTAGTTTAGTTCTTCTCCTCTCTTTTTTCTTTTGGCTTTTATCTTTTCTCTTTTTGATGATTCAAAAATAGTTTTCTTGCAGAGCGAAAAAATAAAAATTTTAAAAATCGAGCCGATTTTTTATATTTATAGCAATAAACTTTTTCCAAAAATAATACATGTACTTTGAGCAGACGGGTCTTAAATGTTCCCAACTTTCAACTGAACGGTCTTCTTCGCTCTTGTACCATGAATTGGGCTCGAATAATTTCGAATCAAACACAGAACCAAAAATAACTTTCTTTACTTTCAATAGGAAAGTAAATCTTTTTCTCTCATAGAAAGCAATAGAATCGTTATTCTTGAAAATAGAATTTATACTTAGAAATAAATTATGACTATTTTCAAGCAGAATAACAATATTGAAAATATATGTAGAACTTCTGTTCTTTTGGTTGGTTTTTAGTCCTACCAGTGCCATCTATTTCTAAGGAGAGGAAGCAAAACCCTAGTTGAACTAGTAGAATACAAATAGTATTTATTTAATAGAAAACATTCCTCTAGTTGAATAAGGAGAGAGAAGGACAGCTAATCCTAGTTATTTTACTACGATTGTCGCCCCTCATACTTGTTATAAGGGGTTTTGGGCCTATCCTGTATTAGACCCAATTACATGTGTTTCTTAGACTTTTAACCCAACACTTTATCATTTAATCCAACTCAATATATGTTTTTTTTATTTTCTAAAATGGAAATTATTGATTAAATTAATTTTAATTAATTAATTTTTGAATTAAACAAATTTCTCAACCCAAATTTAATTCCTTTAAAATTATGATAACTTTACCATAAAAGAATCATGAAAAATATATTTAATTTCTACTTTCAAAGGTTCACAATAACCATTAATTTAATTTAATTTTTGAACTTCAATTATTTAATTAAATAATAATTTGAAAAACTTAAATTAATTCTTAGGTCATTTCCATACTTAGAGAGAAATTATATTCATTTATGAATGTAACTCATTTTTCTAACTTTATCATTTTTATCTATTTATGTTCTTTTGATTCAACATGCAATTCATTTATGGTTTTAATGAGCTAGCAGAGGGACCGACTAGACATATGTAATTAGGACTCAAATGATTTATAATTAAGTTTAAGCTTTTCACTTATTAATTATAAACTCATTTAGTCACGAAGTCATTCCACTATAGTATCGTGATTGAGCTCTCATTAATAACATATCATTACGAAAGCTACTCGATCAGTACTCGTCTAATGACCTTGTCATAAGTGTGTTACCCTCTTAGGATATCCTTAATCTCTTTGGGATAAATCTGTTCTACCAATATGATCCTATTTTATCTCATGGTAGCCATAATATCTTCCTTCATGAAAAATCAATTATTGTCTAATAGTAATTAAGTCATTCATCACAAAGACAAATGACCTGTGGCCACATTTTCTTTTCATCTATCATGTAATGTCAATGAGGGTATCATTTACCTATATCTTGGGCTATGAATTCCACTATTATGAATGACGTTACATATTGTAGAAGTCGTATACCTTACGCACCAACTTTCGATTCCTTATCTATTTGAACTCAAACTTTTACTTATACCAAAGTATACAAGTCACACATACATAGTCCATCATCCACTCAAGATTAAGGTATGACACACTATGAACATCACAGGTGAATAAATCAATAAACAGATTCAAGATCTATTCTACTTGGGTTCTGTCCGATGTACTGTAATTCCAGTCAGTCACATCTATGTTTCTATCTTTTGTGAATCATCCGCTTTGATGCCCAAAACAAAGAATCTCCCCAATTAGACTTGATAGATAGAATATTAGCCCTTCAATCAATTTGCTCATTTTTTATTACATTAAGGATATGTTTAGGTTTATCAACTAATACAAGTTGTCTTTCTGTATTACAATCCGACCAAGTAATACCACTTAGTATTAGTTAGAGGTGTTCATGGTAGGGTAGGGTTTGGTAGGGCTCAAAAAAAATTCGACCAGAGTCCTAGGCCCAGCCCACCCGACCAAAATATGGGCTGGAATTTTGTCGAGGCAGCCGGGAAAATTCCTAAGCCCGGGCCTGGCCCATTTTTTAAATAAACACAAAAAAAAATTTAGAAAATTAACAAAAGTATTTTAAAAATATTTAAAAAATAAAAAAAGTATTTTAAAATATTTTTAAAAATAAAAAATATATATTTATTATATTCGGTAGGGTTGGGCCGGGCAGGCCAAAAAGTGGTGCTCGAGGCCCGGCCCGTTTTCTAAACGGGCCTCATTTTTTTGCCCAAGCCCATATTTCAGCCTATATTTTTACCCAAACCCTCCCATATTTCTAAGGCGGGCCGTCGGTGGCCGAGGCCGCCCGACCATGAACACCTCTAGTATTAGTTAAATATTAGATAATCGGTAAGCTAATATTTGCTTCCATTTTGCTTTACGTGCAAAAACCATTGAAGACAATATAGAAAGGATTAATGTAATTTATGAATAATTTTATTAAACCAATCTGTTCAAAAAGAATACAAGTTTACAAATGAATATACTATACTTAGGGCACTAGATCCAACATTATGAGTTTAAAAGTAGTGAGGATTGTAGGTTTGTTTTCGATTAATGAAAAAATGTTGTACGAAATTGTGTGTTTAAGAGTGGTGAGGGTTATAGACATGTGGAATCTACGTGACATCCATGTGTAAAAGTATTTTTAAATTAATGTGTCACATCTACTTATTGTTACACCTAACAAAAGTTGACGACTAAATGACTATAATATAATAAATTAATAATGCGAGTGATCATATGATAAATTTTAAAATTCGATGATCAAAACATAAACTTACGAAAATATAAATGACCAATTTTGTAGTTTACTTAAAATAAAATTTACACAAGCACTTTAGAATAATGAGAATTGCCTTTTGAGTAGATGTAAAATTTTTAAGAATTAGAGTAAACTATCTATTTAGTCACTCAAGTTTACCCGCATTCCTTTTTTGGTCACCCATTTAAAAAAATTGTTATTTTAGTCACTCTAGTTAGATAAGTTGTCAATTTTAGTCACTCTCGTTAGATAAGTTATCAATTTTAGTCACTCTACCACCTTTGGTCACCAAACAAAATGCTGACATGGCAATCTTTTTATTGGTTTAATTTCAAATTTAGCCCTTAACATTTTACATATTCTGTCAATTTGGTCTTAATTTTAAAGAATTCAACAAATTTAACCCTCAATGTTAGCACATTTTGTCAATTTAGTCCAAATTCTAAAAATTAAAAAAAAAATAATTTTAAAACCTTGAAAATATATATGATTTATTATAAAAAGACATAAAATATATAATTACATTATAACTTTTAAATCATCTTTACCATTAAAATTTTAGGCCTATAAGGTTGCAACATTCGTTAAAATTATGCAAATATATTTTAATTTTAATACTTTTAATATTTTAATATTTTTAATTAAAATAACAGAAAAAGGGGTTTTGAAACCCTTCTCCTGTCTTGATTAGTTGAATAGATCAAGTTTTTTTTTTTTTTGGTTCTTTTGCTCAGAGTCTGGATTTTTTTCTCAATCTCTTGATACCAAATTCCTACAAATATATAGGTAAAGCTGCAAGAGGACGATTCTATTTACATGCTAGTACTAGCATCATATAAGCCGCTTAGAGATCAAGACAAGACGATATAAAATATGTCTAGAGCACATGGTTCTGTCAGACTAAAGTTCTATTCGCCTAACATACATAACCTGATATACACTCCTTATATTGTCGTTATTCTGTATATATATACCAGAGTCTATATGTAATATTTGGTTTGCTCGACGAGCATGCTGTGATACACTTGGACAGACTTTTACACTACACCGAGATCAAGTATAGGGCAACTTACAAATGGTTTCTTTCCTTGCACTTGTTCTCCAGCTTGAGATGCACATGAGATGACACCAGGGTTCAGCTGTTTTCATTTGGATGACCTTCAACACTGGTCATCTGAATTATGTTCATTAGCTTGACAGTTCACAGTTGCAGGCTGACAATTTCCTTCCAAGGATATGCTCACTTTCTCACTTCCACCAATGCTGGCATGTGATGATAATGAACCTGGATGTGGATGGAAGCATGGCAAATCGGTCTGACATTGTAGACTAATTGTATCACCAATGGACTGCACCCCGCAATCACCTTCCTTCAAAATAGTGGCATTGGCACACTGTTTGTGGAAGGGGAAAACACCCAACTCGCTATCAACCTTTGCTCTAATGCCTACCAAAAGGCTTCGCAGCCTCAAAACCTCTGCTTCAAGGATGGTCTGTCCTTGTAATTTTCTAACAAGTTGCTGGTTCAGTAATCGCAATTTCTTCACTTCCTCTTCAAGATAAGCAGTGTGTGCCTTCTTTTTCTCTCTATATTTCCGAACTGCTTCTCTGTTCCCCAAAGACCTTCTTGGTTTCAAATTCAAACCAGAGCTGGCTTTATTGTTGTGGTAATCATCATCTTCAGATGTAAGAAGTTGGGTATGCGTATGGTAGCATGTATGTGAATGTGCAACATCAGGGCCGGGTGGATTACAAGTGTGAGTGTGACTACATGTTCTGGTATTCTTCAAGTATTCATCAATGATTAAATCTACAGATGTTGAATCTTGAAAATTGGTGGATGGAGCAGTGTTTGATAGTAGGACATGGTCAGAAAGCTCTATCTCCCCATCCTCCATGTTTTCCTTCATTAAACATCAGAAATAGAATTCACATCTGCAAGATACACAGCTCCACCTTTTCCTAGATAAATAAGCAGCAACCTTTATTTTATGCACTAAAGCTACTTCATATATATTAAAACATTTTTAATCAGTAATCCACATGAAAAGAATATATGCGAAGTCACACAAGGATTCCAAACAAATTATATCCATGAATCGGGTCCAGCGCAGAGCATCAAATACCGCAATCAAGAATATAAGTGGGAAACAACTTGAGAGGAAAAAAGCCCTAATCTCAGCCAAAAACTGGGTGTTTTACAAACAAAAAAGAAATGGTATTTTAGCAATGAAAAGAAAAACCCAGATGGAAAAACCACGCAAAAAGGTGAAATGAAGCATAAAGACAAGATTTTGACATAGAAGTGAATAAGAGCAGAAAAATTTACTCCAAATAAAGTTAAGAGGGGAGATGGTGTTTTTGCTGGGTGGCGTCAAAATAGAGAATGGAATACCTGACCAGAGAGGCAATAAGAATAAAGCATAGGTTGGCTTGTTTCTCTCTATAGTTTTACTATGCCTTTTTATCTAGGACTTCCCCACTCACAGACATTTGATAACCCTTTTAAAGAAAATCTTTCTTGTTTCGTTCACCTTGTCAGTTGTCAAGGAGCAGTTTGGCTGCTGTCTGCCTCCCTTCCTATTTCTTTTTTCTTTGTAATTATCGTTTTCATCTTTAATGGCAATAGTTTGGGCCACAGTCTAACACTGAACTGCAAGACGTGGTTGTAAATGGGCTATGGATAAGAATTTGGCATTGAAGCCTATGGGTTTTTTTTTTATCTAGATAATTAAAAATTAATTCTGAAAATGGTAAAAAGACCCACCATTAATGGAAAATTAAAACAATCTTTAATTGTTTATTTGTAATTTTGTTGTGATAAAAAAATCGAATTGATGGAAAATTGAGACAGCTAAGCTCCATCCTCCACTTTTCACTCCCACCAGATCGCGTCTTCTTCCTCCACTATTGGTGTTGTTGTTGTTTCAGAGTTAAGTGTTTGCTGGACAAAAGCAGGAGAATAAAAACATGTCTAACTTTTACAATCAGACGAGAGCAGCCTCGTCTCTGATGAGACGCCTTAAACGAAGCGTCATCAATCCAACTGCTGTCAGTCGCGCTAGATGTTTCACCACCACCGAGGGCCACCGACCTACCCTTGTCCACAAGCGCAGCCTCGATATCCTCCACGATCCATGGTTCAACAAGGTATTACTTCTTTTTCAGTTCCATTACTACGTCCCTGTTCTTGGGCTTCCCTCAATGTCAATCATTTCCATTATTCTCCGGTTTTTGTGCTTCGTTTAGCTTCAAACTTTATAGCTTTTAACCCTTTCAAATGTTTAAATGTTAGGGAACAGCATTTTCCATGACGGAACGAGATCGTCTGGATCTTCGTGGCCTGCTTCCTCCAAATGTAATGTCTTCCGAACAGCAAATTGAACGCTTCAGTAAGTTTTTGTATTGATCAAACAAATCTTTTTTATCTATGATAATTGTAATTTGAATCTCCATGATTTTCATTTTTATTTTTTGCCTTTTAATTGATTAATTACCAGTGGTTGATTTGAAGAGACTTGAAGTTCAAGCTAGAGATGGACCATCTGATCCCAATGCGCTTGCCAAGTGGCGGATACTTAATCGCTTGCATGACAGAAATGAGACTATGTACTACAAGGTACAATTCATTTTATCTGCTTTATTCGGATCTCTGTAATACTTTTCAAGCTAGTTTTAAGCTTCCCCTTCTTCCATCTAATGCTAATCTAATCAATATGTCATGGTTTGAGTTCAGGGTATGTAGTAAACTTCTTTTCTAATGATAACAGTCTACCAATTACCGTTTACCACCAGAATGGCCATTTCACCTACTTGATGCAGCATCTTAAGGAATAATTCAGTTAAATTTCCGTTGTACTAATTATTTACTTAGTATCTCTCTTCTGTTTTCCTCCGAGTTTCATGTCGCGTCCATTTTTCCAATGACTCCATTATCTTGTCCAGTTAATTATTTAACTTCCTCGTTGTGATAATGTCCATCTTTCTGACAGTCTTACATGAAATCAGCCTAAAGGTGTTACGAGTAAGAATTACCATGACATGTTGTTAGTGAATTTGCATGTGCATATAATTTTTTTGACACATCTTGTAGAGTATGTATTTTGTAAAGCAGTGTGTGTATGACATCTTCTTGATGATATACCTGAAGCATCATTTATTTTAACTTTGACAGGTTCTAATTGCCAACATCGAGGAATATGCTCCTATTGTTTATACTCCAACTGTCGGTCTTGTTTGCCAGAACTATAGTGGTCTGTTTAGAAGGCCTCGAGGAATGTACTTTAGTGCAGAAGATCGGGGAGAAATGATGTCTATGGTTTACAACTGGCCTGCTGATCAGGTATGAATTACTCATAATGATGCATTGAATATTAAAACTTCTTTATTTAGTTGAATTGATCCCAATTGTGGGCATAGTTCTTTATAGCAGTGCAGCCTTACGTGGTAATACTAATAACATGAAATGATATTCTGACATGCAAATTTTAAACCTATGCTTTATTACAATTTTGACTTGTTATTTTCTCATTTATTTCCCTTTTGCATAGATCAATTATCACTTCGCCTTTTGCTTTCTATCCTGTGTATTTTTCTAATTTAAACTACCAGAAGACTTAATAGGTGATTTCTTGAGAATTTGAATGTTTGAACCTGCTCTTAAATTTTGGAATTTGGGCTTATTCTTCACATAAATTTGTTTTCAACTCAGTGATTGCCTCATTCAATTACCTACTTCGTGTTCAAGTAACATGATCATTTGTCTTTGTACCGCAACAAAATAGTGTTGAGTTCTTCTCTCATTTCAGTTCTGGTTTAGTTTGTAACTTGTATAATTTGGTATCAGAATTTCAGAAATTCTTTGGCTTTGTCAATGACAATATGCTCGAAATATGTTAACTTTACAGCTTCACACATTTCCACTTTACTTATCTAATTTTTGTTGAGTACAGGTTGATATGATTGTTGTCACAGATGGAAGCAGAATATTGGGTCTTGGAGACCTTGGAGTTCAGGGAATTGGAATTGCTATAGGGAAGCTGGATTTGTATGTTGCTGCTGCTGGTATCAATCCTCAGAGGGTATGTTATTCTTTCTCTTATCTTGTATCTGTGTTTATAAATTCTATGTTTATATCTTACTTGGGTAAGGGATTTACAATTATCTAAACAATTTTACAAGAATAATAAAATTTGGATCCTCCCCCAACCCCCGGCTCCCAATGATTCTCTATCTTTATACCTGCATTTTAATGCTGGAATTAGAATAAAGATTTGTGTGGTACTTTGATAAATATCCATGTTCTTGTTCTTTATCCATTCTCTTTCTTTTTTTTAGAATTATTTTCTTTGCCTTTTTTTTTTTTTTTACTTCAGGTTAGTTTTGCTTCTAAAAACGATTATGATAGAGTGAGACTTTATTACATGTTTTTTTTTATTGTTTGTGGACTCCCAGCTAGTCTAACTTACTCATTTTTCCTATTTTCAACCATTTCCTAACCTTGTAAAATGGTAATGCTAATGTTTCTGGTCTTTCTCAGCTTGACCATTTACTGGGAATTTTACAATATTTCCTTTGTTTTCTCCCTTGCATTAGGTACTTCCTGTCATGATTGATGTTGGGACTAACAATGAGAAGTTGCTCAAAAACCCCTTGTGTAAGCTTTTCATCACCCTATTTTTGAGGAACCATATGAAAAAAGACTTTATTTTTTTGAAGTAGCTGGTAGTGTTGCATTGAAAATTTGTTAAAACGGTGCTGTATCGAGAAAGGAAAATTCTGGTCTATGTTTGGCAGAAAATGCATGCAAGTGTAGATGTGACTTTTTCACTCAACCATCTTTGGTCCCTCGCTTGTGTTAGATTTTTGTACTTGTGTGGTATTTTAGATATCATATGGGCTCGGACTTGTAGCCTACAGGCTTAAGAATGCAATGATGCATAAGATTGGCTAGAGTCCCTGAGGTAACCTTTTGATCTATCATCTATTAAACAAGATATTTAGAGAAATTATGAGGCTCTTGACTTCTCCTCTTGATGCTTGTAGTATGTGGTCTTACTAGCACTAGCCCAATTTTCTTAGCTTGTTGTCTTGTTCTTGCATGTTTTGAGTTAATTTTATGATCTTAAGAAGAAAGGTGATCACACAATTTTGTCAACAGACTTGGGGCTTCAACAACACCGCCTTGATGGTGATGAGTATATTGCAGTGATCGATGAATTTATGGAGGCAGTTTTTACTCGTTGGCCAAATGTGATTGTGCAGGTATGTAATATGTCTATCTTGTTGAAGTAATCTTGTCTGGAATTAAATTGCAGTATCTTCATTTAAGAGATATGGCAAGACTTGTTGATAGATATGTCTATCTTGTTAACACAATCTTCTCTTGAATTAAATTGGGTTTCTGCAGTTTGAAGATTTCCAGAGCAAGTGGGCCTTCAAGTTATTGCAGCGTTACAGAAATGCACACAGGATGTTCAATGATGATGTCCAGGTAATTGAAAATTTAGTATAATTCACCTTGAGTCTTGATTTAATTTGTTAACGCTAAACATTCCATTTGTTTTCACCTGTTTCTTTGGATAATATTCTTAGTTCTGTATACAATGTTTCTAATGTTACTGAACTTTTTTTTTTTGCAATTCATAATTTTAAACCAACCATGTCTTAAAAACTCTTTGATTTTATCTGCAGATATTTATTTGCCTTCACATCTTGCCTTGATTTTCTATTGATTTCCTTTGCAGGGAACGGCTGGGGTTGCAATTGCTGGTCTTCTTGGAGCTGTAAGAGCACAGGGAAGGCCAATGATTGACTTTCCTAAGCAAAAGATTGTTGTTGCTGGTGCTGGAAGGTTAGTTTTCAAGCCTATCCAGTAGTTATGGATTATCATAATACCGATATCACAGAAGAGATAACATGGCTATTATTATATTATTCCTATATTTGGATGGTCACTTGTGGTGCTTAGACTGTTTTCATTTGGCACCTGATGTACAATGGATTTAATGGTCATTCTCTAATCATTATTTTTCTGAGTTGAAGGGTGAAATTCATCTCTTATGAACTGCGGTTGGATTATAGCAAGTTTATTATACTTGTATCCTTCTGGCACAGCTCATTTTCATTTGTTCTCTCTATATGTCTGAAGAAAAATGAAAGAAGTTATTCCACAAAAGGAAAATAAGATGCAAGTTTCCATTGGCTTATTCTTCTTCTTACTTTATATGGATATTTTATGTTGTTAAGGCTTAGCTGGTCCATTATTTGTTTTCCTGTGAGTGGATTTCCTCTCATTCTATCTGACATTTCACAAACTTGTTGAATCTGCGGACTTGTTTGTTTGCTATTTCTTCTTTATCATTTTAGTATTTTCTGTGAAAATTAATTGGAAGGCCCTGCATGCTAATAGGAGACTTTAGAAATTGTTTGCATAACCTTTATACCACTGCAGTGCAGGAATAGGGGTTGTCAATGCTGCAAGGAAAACAATGGCAAGGATGTTAGGAAATACTGAGCATGCTTTTGATAGTGCAAAGAGTCAATTCTGGGTTGTTGATGCTAATGTGAGTAGCATAATCTCTCAAGAACTCTGGATTTCAGCCAGGCAGTTGTGCTTATAGGGACTTTTTATTGCTTTTGATGTTACACATGTTTTTTCTTCTAACATTTCTTCTTCAAATTGGAACCATCATAAGTGGATAAAAGATGGCCAATTAACTATCTGATCGCATTCCTTGTAATCCATATCACAACATTTCTTGGTGGTCTGTAATTCAGAAATCATCATTTGATTATTTCAGTTTCATTTATATCAATGCATTACAAAACTATTTTAGGTCACGTTTACATTTTTGCTGGTCTGGATTCTTTCTATTAGAATATAATGGTTAAATGCAACCTTTGCATGGTTATCTTCCATGAGTGGCACCAATTTGCATTAGATATACATTGTAACCAAATGAATTGTTTTTTTCTAGGGTCTCATAACTGACGAACGTGAAAATATTGATCCAGACGCCCTGCCATTTGCAAGGAACACTAATGAAGCTGGTCGTCAAGGATTAAGGGAGGGTTCAAGTCTTGTGGAAGTGGTTTGTATAGTGCTAGCACAGAAACATTTTTTCTGCTCTTTATATGGATTACAGCATAACTTTATTCTTAACATGTGAAAAAAATTAGTCCTGTGGGAATGACCTGTATTTCAATATTTGACTTTTTCGTTTTCTTTTATCGCTTCTGAGTTATGTTATCAAATACATTGTCAAGTCTCTTTATTCTTTCACAGTTAAAAGCCTTTCTTTAATCTGGCTAAACAGGTGCGGCAAGTGCGGCCTGATGTGCTTCTTGGGTTGTCTGGTGTTGGAGGATTGTTCTCCAAAGAGGTAAAATTGAATTTTTCATCAGGTGACAAGCAGAAAATTTGCTTCTGCTGTTTGTGGCTGTTATGAAATCTATGATCACTGTTTAAACATCATTTACCAATTGCCAAATTAGCAAAACTAACTTTTTATTAGTTCAGAATTTAACACTTTTTTGTATCTTCAAGCCCAGTGATCAACCTTATGCTGAGAATATTTGACCTGTAAAGATTCAATATTTGCATGTCTCTCTCATATAATTAAATATGAAGAAAGTTTTCTGAGATTTTATTGTAAAGATTTGGCAAAGGCTTCAAGGTAAATAGGCTTCAAGGTTGCAACACAATAAATTTTAAAAATTTTAGACTGTTTTGTTTCCTAGAATCTCTGCATTTCATTGACCTTCCTGCCAAATCTTTTTTGCAAAGTAATCGAAGTGCATTTTATGTTTTAGGTGTTGGAGGCTCTTAAAGGTTCGACTTCAGCTAAACCAGCTATCTTTGCAATGTCAAACCCTACAAAAAATGGTATGAGTTTTGGTGACAAAATTAGGGCCATCCATATTTGTACTGAGTTTTTCCATGGTCTTTTTTACCCTTCTTGTTTGTTACAGCTGAGTGCACCCCAGAGGAAGCTTTCTCGATTGTAGGCGACAACATTATATTTGCAAGTGGAAGTCCATTTAGAGATGTTGATCTTGGTATGTGCCAAGACTACCTTGTTTGACATTGTCTACATAGTAACGCTTTTAATTTTTAGTCTTTACCAATTTGCCATGTGGGGCTTTGTCTGCTAAAAATGCCTAAACTTGTATGAATTATAGCTACTTATTATACGAGGTCCTCATTTATTGCCTGAAATTCTGTAGTATCTTGATTTTTATACAAGGAAACAGAAATTCTTTCCCTACTCTCCTCTTTGAGAGTGAAAGGCTTACTTCTTGTAACTCATGAACAATTTAGGAAATGGTCAAATTGGGCATAGCAACCAAGGAAACAACATGTATCTCTTTCCAGGGTCAGTTTTTAATTTGCTTCACAAAGGTTTCGTTTTACTTCACGATTCTCTAATTCATCATTTTTAATTGTTTACCCTTCTTTTCTGCAGTATTGGCCTTGGAACTCTTCTGTCTGGCTCTAGGATCATTTCGGATGGCATGCTACAGGCTGCAGCAGAACGGTGTGGTTAATTTATATTTTGTTTTTGATAAATATTTCTCCAAATGCTTCTGAATTTTTCACCTGCCAAGACTATGAGTTTATGTTGAAGTTCTTTGGAATAAACTTTTAGCCATTATTAGTATATGTGAAATTTAGGTAATTTATGAGTATGCAAAGGGATAAAGACAGTACCAGTGACTGGATCCCCTCTTGCTCAGAACCACATAAAAATTTTCTTCAAGAAAATTAGGGATTAGGATCTGGTTGCTGTACTTTTCTACTTTCTGGAGGCATTTGTAAGTAACTAGTGCGTTAAGTTCTAATAATTGTAATATATATTATTAACATACTAAAATATTGTTAGTTGGTTCCCAAATGGCATGCCAGAAGCTGTCTGACATATGGATTTGGATCATTAATTTATTTCTTTTTCCCTTAAAACTCCTCGAGCAAAAAAAAGAAAAGAAGAAAAAGAAGTTAATGGCTTAAGCAAGATGGTAAAGTGGCTTTTGGTACTGAGTTGGATACTGACTCATGTTATGTTAAATTGACAATTGCAGTCTGGCTGCCTACATAACAGAAGATGAAGTTCTCAAGGGCATGATATTCCCTCCAATATCAAAGTATGTGATGAGGCCTTAAGAAATATGTATTATCTCACCTAGAAAATGAATTCGGTGTCATAGGCTAAGCATAAATTTATTTGTTTGTTTGTTTGTTTGTTTGTAGGATAAGAGATATAACAAAGGAGGTAGCAGCAGCTGTGGTGAAGGAAGCTGTAGAAGAGGATCTGGCAGAAGGATATCGTGACATTGACGCTAGAGAGCTCCAAAAAATATGTCAGAACGAGGTAATGCTGACTGTTGATGTAATAAAAGTTGATTTTGCTGTGTTTAAAACGCATGAATTGTAAGAATGAGATGTGATGTAATGGTGCAGGAGGAAGTTTTAGAATATGTGGAGAACAGCATGTGGAGCCCAGAATATCCAACTCTAGTTTACAAAAGGGGTTAGTTGGCTTGGTGGATATGCCATATTTTTATTCCAAATGGAAAGAAATAGCAGGGGGTTGATCTTGCTGTGTCATTGGTTCCAGCCAAAGACATCAGATGTCATGGGCATAATAGCATAAAATAGTTGGATTTGTGTAAGGAATTTGGTTAATAATATGCACCGTCATTATCTATATATTGTATAGATTTATGAGTGGATAGGAAATTGTTGTGAAGAGCAAGCTTAGTTTCATGCTTTCCTTTGTTTGCACACCCTCAATTCCAAATGAAATGAATGAATATATCATATGACAGGCATTGATGGCTGATGATGAACTGGAGACCGACAAACGGTAATTATTTATGCAGGAATGGATTGTCTACTGTTCTTTGTGCTAACTTCACACCGACTGAGATTGGCCTTTATCATTTGTATTAGGGCTGAGCTTTAAGAATGTGAATGGCAGGCTGTGATTTTCGCACCTCTGTCCATTATATAGTCAATATTTATTACTCCCTAAAATCTGTTTGTAAACCTTATTTATCAGAAGTATCTCGACATTAACGGGAGTGGAGTTTTATTGAAAAATTTGTGCTGTGAAATTTATCTAAAGTTATAAGTATGCAATGATGGTGTTATTTTGACATTTACAGATCTCAAGTTAGTATAACACATAAGAGACGTGAAATTAATTTTTATCGTAATGAGTTGAACCTGAGTTCGACACATGAACGATAAGTTTTCATGTGTTTAAATTTTCATTATTTATTCCAAACCTAATCCTAATATATGAATTGTATTGAGCTCAACTGTCTAGAGATATTGAGTTTACATGTATTTAAGATTTCAATATTTATTGTAAACCTAATTTTAGTAAATGCATACTTATGGATGTTGAATTTATATGTATTTAGTTTTTACTATTTATTGTAGACCAAACCCTAATAACTATATTATATGAAGCTCGACATCTATAGATGTCGAATTTAACTTGAAATTGAATTTTAACTATTTAACTCAACCTAAACCCTATATATTGGAGTACTGCACCTATAAACCCAAGCTAAAGTTGTTTCCCATCATTAATTGAGAAAAAAAAATGTTAGTTCAAAACTCCGGTAAAAAAAATGTCGAACACACGACCGAAACTCGAATAGAAAAAGAAGAAATAGGACAGGCTCCAAGGCGTGTATCAAGCCATTATCTTTAAGGTTATATTCGCCCCTACCTATCTTCGGTGTGCAAATGAGTTCCAAGCAAATTAACCTCGATGATACAATGAAGCCAATGGCTATTTGACCAATGACCAAAAGATTTATCTTTTGATTAATTACACCTATTCATTTATAGTTATTGGGATACTATAAATATTTGAAAATGTTCCAACAATCTTCCCCCATTTTCAACATATTTAGATTTTGATATTCTTGAAAATCAATTTGCATAAATAAAGGTGTCTTACGATTGAACATTCACTTAGTGAAAACATGTTAAAGTTAATCGAAATTGCATGGTAGACTAAGCTTTGAACCAACTATTCCATTTGATTAACTAAACACATCTCACACAATGATTTCAACATCGGTCAATGCATAGTATCTAGGGACACTATTATGGCCATGGGTCTATGTCCTCTTTTCATGAGTGCTTTCAGAGCCAAGCCTTTGAGCTCCTAGAAGCTGCCACACTTCCACTCACATAGGTGGATCCCATCAAAAGTGTTCCCGTAATTATAACACTCTAACATATTTATGTTATGGGTCCATTAAGAATACATTACTCATCCTTCCCTTATCATTACGGGTACCTAGCACTTTAATCTTAGGATGGATTTATTTATAGTGCTAACAGTCACATACTAATGATGTACTTTGTCTCATTGAACTCAAGACTTGACGTTATACCAAGCGTTGAGTCGAGTTTCCATCATGGGTAACTCTAATTAATAGGCTTGAGTCCCATCCCTTTTGAGGTCTTTTTTACTGCATCTCTAGCAAGACTTTTTGTCAAAGGATCTGCCAAATTTTCACTTGACCTCACATAATTAATAGTGATCACTCCATCAGAGATTAATTATCGGAAATAACTATGTCTTAATCCAATGTGTCTAGACTTTCCATTATATACTTGGCTATATGCCTTTGCTAGAGTAGTCTCACTATCACAACGGATAGAAATAGGTGAAATTGGCTTAGCCCATAAAGGTACATCATAAAGCAAATTTCTTAACCATTCTGCTTCTTTAGATGCAGCGGCTAATGCAATAAATTCTGTTCCCATGGTGGAATCAGTAATACATGTTTGTTTCTTGGAACCCCAAGAAATGACTCATCCACCAAGAATGAAGATCCATCCACTAGTAGATGCATGATCTTCCAAACTTGTAATCCAACTAGCATCCGAATACCCTTCCAAAACTGGAAGATATCCATTATAACACAATCCATAGTTAATAGTTTTCTTTAAGTACCTAAGTACTCTATTCAAAGCTTGCCAATGCAAACTACTTGGATTACTTGTGTACCTACTCAATTTTCCAACAGCATATGCAATATCTGGTCTTGTACAAGTCATTATATACATAAGACAACCAATTAGACTTGCATATTTCAATTGATCAATTTTCCTACCAGCATTAGATACTAATTTTAATTGAGGATCCATAGGTGTAGATGCTGGTATACAGTGGAAAAGATCAAACTTTTTAAGCACATTTTCAATGTAATGTGATTGTGATAAAGCTATAATGCTTTCATCTCGGGTTATTTTAATCCCAAGAATAACATCTGCTACACCCATATCCTTCATGGCAAAGTTGTTTGACAAGAATTTCTTTGTGTTTTCTATTTGTTCCAAATCCGTGCCAAAAATGAGCATGTCATCTACATATAAGCAAATTATGACACCTTTTCCATTTTCGAATTTGCTATATATGCACTTATCAGATTCATTTATTTTATAGCCATTAGCTAAAACAACCTTGTCAAACTTTTGGTGCCATTGTTTTGGTGCTTGTTTAAGCCCATGTAAAGATTTAACAAGCTTACATACCTTATGCTCTTGTCCTGGAACAACAAATCCTTCCGGTTGCTCCATGTACACTTCCTCTTCCAATTCACCATTTAAAAATGCAGTTTTAACATCCATTTGGTGAACAACCAAATTATATATAGAGGTAAGTGATATTAAGAGTCTAATTGTAGCAATTCTTGCTACTGGAATATAGGTATCAAAGTAATCAATACCTTGTCTTTGTGTAAAACCTTTTGCTACCAACCTTGCTTTAAATTTATCAATGGTTCCATCGACCTTCATTTTCTTTTTGAAGATCCATTTACAACCTATTGGTTTGGAACCTGGTGGAAGATCAACTAAGATCCAAGTTTGACTTCCCATTATTGAATCCGTCTCATCATTTATTGCTTCTTTCCAAAAAGCAGAGTCTTGAGATTTCACTGCCTCTTCAAATATAATAGGATCAGATTCAGTATTATAACAATAAGGTATCTTATTGCATATACTTTCATCTTTTCTTTCTACAAGAAACATAATGAAATCTGGTCCAAAATCTTTGACCTTTTTAATCTTCTTACTTCTTCTTAATTCTTGACAAGATTCATCATTATTATCAATTTGTTTCAATGGAATATCATTCTCATTTGAAGAATGAATCAATTGTTGTGGTTGTAATTGTCTTGATATAGAATTAAATCTATTTTCATCAAAAATAGCATCTCTTGATTCAATAACAGTATTAATTGAAATTGAATCATTTGGTTCAATTACCATGAACCTATATACCTTGCTATTATGTGCATAACCTATAAATATGCATTCAATTCCTCTTTCACCTAACTTTTTACGTTTAGGTGTTGGAACTTTTACAATAGCTCTACAACCCCAAACCTTCAAATAATTAAGATTTGGTTTCCTTTTCTTCCATTGTTCATAGGGGGTTATTTTAGTTTCCATATTAGGAACTCTATTCAATATGTGACAAGCTGTTAGAACAGCTTCTCCCCAAAAACCTTGTCCAAGACCTAAATATGATAACATTGAATTTGCCATTTCAGTCAAGACTCTATTTTTTTCTTTCAGCTACACCATTTTGTTGTGGTGTGTAAGGGGCTGAAACTTGATGGACAATTCCAGTGAGTTCAAAATAACTTGGATTATAGTATTCTCCACCTCTATCCGATCTTAAGCACTTGATAAATGATTCACACTGAAGTTCAACTTCAGATTTATAAACTTTAAATTTATCAAGCGCTTCATCTTTTGAATGCAATAAATATACATAACAATATCTAGAACAATCAACAATAAAAGTAACAAAATATTTCTTTCCACCTAATGTAGGAGTATTATGCATGTCACATAAATCACTATGTACCAAATCAAGCAATTTTGTTTTCCTTTTAACCTTAGGGAAAGGGTTTCTTGTAATTTTAGTCAACATACATGTATTGCATTTTTCAATATTATTATTAAAAACAGGAGTTAAATCTAATTTATACATGTCATTCAATTTTCTATAATTCAAATGACCTAATCTATAATGCCACAAACAAAAAGATTCAACCATATAAGCAGAAATAGTATTTGTAATAGCCCATTTTTGCCCGGGCCCAATAATAAAAAATAATAAAACAAAATAGTCCAAAAACCATAATGTCCAAGAACCCAATCACTAAATCCAATAGCCCACTATCTAAAAAGCCCAATCGACCCAATTAAACCTATGGCCCTAACCATCAGCCCAAAGTTGTCCCAAGCCCAACACAAAGAATCAGAAACCCTAGCCCTAACTACTGTTGGCCGCCGCTCCTGCCTCTGCCCAACTCCAGCGCCGCGCGAGCCACTCCCCACGTATGTAGCAGCACTCACACGAGCCACGCCACGTCCCAACTCATCTCCGTACACCTGCAGAAAGGACAAAAGAAACGCAAAAACCACGCACAAAATAGCAGAAAATACGCACGAAAGGCAGGAGAAAAAAAAAGATAGCAGAGAGGATTTTCTTTTCTTTCTATTTTATTTTTTTTTTCTGTAATTCTGGCCATAAAAGAGGCCATACTAATATTGTAAAGTGGGGGATAAAAAAAATCAATACAAAAAAGGTTTTTGAAGGTGGTTCTCCTTTTATTTTTTTATTTTTCTCTGCGTTTTGTTGGTGTTGTTCTTTTCATTTTTCCTATTTTTTTTATATACATACTACAATAAGCAAAAGAAAAAGGGTTTAGAACTCTTACCTAGACGCTCTTGGATCCGCGCGAAAAGGAGCTGAGAAGCCCTTGGTGATGAGGCTTCAACCACTGTTCATGGTGGAACTGCGGCAGAGGAGGGCGAAAGGGGCTTAGCTTTTTTTTTCTTTTTCTTTTTGATGGCTTAAAAGAAAGGTATGAAGGATATGGCTTTTAGGGTTTTGATTTGTTCTCTACAGGTTGTAAGAAATGACACCGTTTAGGGCCCGTTTCAATGGCTCTAAAATGGTGCCGTATCGGACTAAACCCAACGACCCGGCCCAGTGGGCAAGGGATCCGCGCGTTTTAAAGCCAAATGGACTATTTGCGCTTTGAGTCCCTCTACTTTTCAAGCGTGTTTCAATCCCGTCCTTTTATTTCTTTCCGAATTTAATCTCTTATGCTATTTTTGTTTCATTTTAATCCCAGTCTGCAACGCCGCGTTTTGGGGAAGCGGGATATTTCCCAATCGGCTCCCCCTATAATCCGCGCATTGCAGTATAGCCCTCCACTGTAGCTTAATCTTATTTATTCCCTGTTAATTCGATTTTGTTTGTGATTTAGTCCTTCTTGTTATTTAGTTTTCTTAGAAAATTCGTTGTTATTTTTTATCATATTTATTCTTTATATTGTATTATTATTTTTTCTATATTTGTTTATATATATTTAACTTTATATTCTATGAAAGTTAATTTCTAATAATGATACTTCATATTTTTATATATGTATATAGTATTTTTTTATATATACATGCATATATATATAAAATAATATGTTATTAATTTCAAATGATATTTTCATGCATAGAAATCTTATTCTTTGTAAATTTGTTATTTTATTTCATTTCATTTATTTAATTTTTGTATATTACTACTATGTATGTATATTATTTGGTATATTATATATTTTTCTTATATATTTGCTTTAAATTGTTTTGTTATTACATTTTTACATAGTATTTCTTTTCATTTTCCTTTAAATCTATTGCAAACTCGTATATATACATTATGACGAAATTTTATACATATAATTTATCGTACGTTGATAGTTTTGAATCTTCTCCCTTGCATGTTTTTATTTCATTTTACTTTAAAACTTATTAAACTTTGTTATTGATTTGCTTGATATTCCTTATAATTCATTTGCTTTTAATGTTAGTATTCATACATGATGTGAGATAATTGCTCTTACGTAAATTGTATTGTTTGCTCGTACATCTCGCTTATTTGACATTCATTAGTATACGTTTTAATTTACGAATAATCAATACGCATGGTACATAATTATACAATCGTTTTTTTATTCATTCAAAATATTACAAATTACAAAGTTATTTCATTCAAAAAACTTTCAAAAATACTCGAAGTTTGGAATCCTCGAGAGAATTGAGCCCTAACATATTAGGTTCCAATTTTCTTCGCCGAATCTAAATAATCGAATATTTTTAACATACAAATTTCAAATGACCCATTCTCGGGAATTCGACACGTTGTGTCCTAACGCATTGGATATGACATGTTATTTTCTCGAGACAAGGATTTAAAAAAATATATATAAAAATAAAAATAAAGGCAATGTTCGGTATTTGGGAATTTGGTGAAATCGAACCCTAACTTACTGGGTTTTGATTTTCTCATCGGACCCAAATAATCAGATATCCTTCTCAAAACGCATAGGTTTTAAAAATCAAAGGATAAGCTTAATTTTGAGGATTCGAAATGTTGCACTCTAACTCACTGAGTATAACAATTTATTTCTTTAAAATAAATGAGCATTATCTTCCAATTCATTCAAATTAAAAGGATTGTATTTTAAAATCTTTTCAAAATTTTGACATTAAGACATTAAACAATCAAACCGGTACCAATTTTGGGCGTCACGAGGGTGCTAACCCTTCCTCGTGCGTAATCGACTCCCGAACCTCTTTTCTCAAAAATTCGCAGACCTAAATTTATTTTTAATGGTGAACCGATCACACTTTAATAAAAGATCGGTGGCGACTCCCAGAGTTTTCTATTTTCAAAGTCGATCCCCATTTTTCAAATGTCAAAAAATGGTTTCGACAGTATTTTTATTCTTATTAATAATATTGAGTTTGAACATGCTCTCATACATATACCCTATCCCCACAAAAATTCCTCCCTTAGACAAAATAAACTTATCTGCCTCAAAAACAAGTTTGAAACCAAACTTATTCAACAGACTTCCAGACACTAAATTCTTCCTAATTTCTAATACATAATATACACCATTTAAGGTTAAAACTTTTCCAGAAGTGAATTGTAGTTCAATAGACCCTTTGCCTTTGATTGCTGCGGTGGAAGAATTTCCCATGTACAAGACATCGTCGTTTTCACATTGTGTGAACTTTGTGAACATGCTTTTGTCTTTGCACACATGTTTGATTGCTCCGGTATCAATCCACCATGTATTATCATATTGTGCCATATTAATTTAAGATATCATTGCAACATACTTTTTGTTATTATCAGACTTAGAAGATGATTTCTTCTTTAAAAATCGACATTCATTCTTGAAATGTCCTGGTTTTCCACAATGATAGCATGAACGCTTTTGTTTCTTTTTGAACTTAGGTGCTCTATCAGTCTGTTTGAACTTTCTCTTGAATGATTTAGTAGTCTGTACTTCCTCCGTAACATGTACTTTGGCATATTCAGAATTTAGGTTTTGATTTTGTTTTCGATACTCTTCTTCAATACGAAGATGATTTGCCAAAGCCTCAAGAGATATTTCCTCTTTCTTATGTTTTAGACTTCTTTTAAAGTCTTTCCAAGATGGAGAAAGTTTGTCTATTATGGAGGATACCACAATCATTTCATCCATTTTCATATCATATTGCTTAAATTGATTCAGCATCTTTTCAATATCACGAAATTGTTCCATAACAGAACAACCATCAACCATTTGATAATTATTGAAACGACTGACAAGAAATTTCTTACTTGTAACATCTTCGGTCATGTATCTTGCCTCCAATTTGTCCCATAATTCTTTAGCGGTGACCTCGTTTTGGTAGGTGTCGAACAAACCATCAGATAAACCATTCAATAAATGGCCCATGCATATGTAGTCAGCATTGTCCCATTTTTATCTTTCTCGGGTTGCAGCAACAGATTCATTTTCATTCTCTTCAGGTCTTGGAGTATCCAAATCATAAGCAATCTTCAAAGTTGATAATAAGAAGTGCATCTTTTTCTGCCATCGTCGAAAATTGCCACCATCAAACCGATCAAGTTTAACAAAGTTGGAAGCCAACTCCCTTAGTGTTCCACTTTAATGTGTTGTGGTAGTCATAATGAAATATAACCTTAAAATTGTTAGTTCAAAACTCTGGTAAGGAAAATCTCGTACACACGATCGAAACTCGAACAGAAAAAGAAGAAATAGGACAGGCTCCAAGGCGTGTATCAAGCCACTATCTTTAAGGTTATATTCGCTCCCACCTACCTTCGGTGTGCAAATGAGTTCCAAGCAAATTAACCTTGAGGATACAATGAAGCCAATGACTATTTGTGTTTTGCACTGACGAGAATAGTCTACTATGCACTGAGCAATGTATAACAAAAAACTCAATTTCTATAAAGGATTTCTGCAGTAATACTTTATAGAATAATCTAATAATATTAAAAAATGAAGGAAGGAAAGAAAGAATATTAGAATTTGTTGATATGATTTCCAAATGAAATCCCATTCCTATTTATTGGAATTTTCATGTCTCTTCATAGAGACATCTTTCAATAGGTGTCTTTATGAATAAATAAATAATAATAATTATTCATTTAATTTTGTAACTATTCAAATAATATTTTGAATAGTTATAATTCTTTTTTTAAATCAAATGATATAACTTTTGACCAATGACCAAAAGATTTATCTTTTGATTAATTACACTCATTCATTTATAGTTATTGGGATACTATAAATATTTGAAAATGTTCCAACAAAAAAAAACCCTCTTCAAATCATCCTTCATTTCTCACTTTAAACTTGATATTTTAACTTTACTATAGCTCTATTAAGGAAGCAAATCATACAGTAGCTAATAGTCGCTAATATGGTAATTTTCTTATTAAGCTATAAGTTAAACAAGCATTTATTTATTTGACATGTATATTTAATTTTAGTATTAAATTATATCAATTTTGAATTTAGAAAATTATTTTTATTTTGTTTTTATTTACTTTCTAGATCAAGCAACAAAATCTTCGAATTCTTAGTAATATACATTCACTTACAAATCGTCTAGAGGAAGTGAGGTTTTTTAGAACTCCTATTTTGTTACGATCACTGATGCTTACAACCTTGGTGAAAAGGTGGAGACTAGAGACTCTTACCTTAGCCTTAATTATAGGTCCTCAAATTGAAGGATTTGTTATCACCGGGGTGGCTGAATTTGAACTTAAGCTAGAAATGAGAAGGTTACTCGGCCAGTATCCCAAAAATAAGAAAGATTTAAATGGTTGTTGTAACATCCCTCATCCATCCTGACAACCGGTACGAATAAGAGATGTCATGAAACCACTTTTATGACAGTAATCCCAAATTTATTTAAGACAACATTTTTATGAGATCATATAAAATAGATAAAATCAATTTCTAAGTTTTAAAATCTTGTTAAAGCCATTTTGAATTGATTTAGGGGTGTTCGAAGGTGCCTGGGGCCCTTTTCGGGCCTTAGAGGGCCTTTTTTACACAAAACAGTGTAGTGGCCCCAAAAGGTACAAGGACTATGGTACCTAGGGCCGAAGGAACTAATACCTAGCCCTGGTACTGTACATTTTGGCATTCTTCCAATTAGGGTGCGGTACCTCTAGGGCTTGGTATCAATACCTCTGCCCCATAGGTAAAAAAATAACCCCTAAACACCCTTTTTTCAACCCCAAACAATACCAAAATTGAATCCAAACTCTAGGAGTCCAAAAATCACATTTGTAAAGTTGAAAACAGCTTCCAAACCAACTCCAACCAAAGTATTCAGGTCACATGCATCAAAATTTAGCTAATTTTTCAACAAAATTATACTAAAAACTTAATCGAAACTGGACCATTCATGTTAAACACTTCAAGCAATAAACAAGCAATATGAAACATATGTAAAACCATTCAAAATGGTTCAGATCATAACTATAATCTAATATGCAAGCAAATATACAAAAGATAAAGCCTTATAGCTCAAAACCAACTAAGTTCAAAGATGGAATTTGTAAACACATCCATTACATAACATGATAATATGAAATCGATCTATAAGTTTTAGGCAAGGCCCTCTAGTGTCATGGGGATAGAACTTTAGTCTCGCAATTCGTGTGGCTTTAGTCGATCCTTTCAATGCAAACATGCCTAAGTCAGCCTAACCACTAAACAATTGAAGATTCACAAAGAAATCCTCCAAGGCACCAATTTATATAACAAAAGTAACTCTAGCAAAAAGAAGGCACAAAAGAAAAGAAAGCCACAGAAAACTATGCACAAGAGGTGTTTGAGTAAGTGCTCTCAATTGTATTACTTTCTCTCAAAGAACACAAGAAACAGTAAAGAATGGAATACAATGGATGATTTACAAGTGAGGGGAAGGCTCTCTATTTATAGTTGAGTTCCCCCAAAATTGACAGTCTAGATCAAGTTACATCGACGGACAAGATTTAGCCTATCCCTAAAATCAAGGAATTTATAAGATTTACAATATCAAATCTAATATAATCTTACAAGATATGATTCTCCTCAATCTTCTAAGGTTAGTTCCCATGTTTACCAAGGTAGCTTATCTTTCCATATAAGCTTCATTGGGCCACCTAGGCTTCAAATGGATAGGCTTCTTCAACAACTCTTTGAATCAGGACAACTCTCATGGGTTAAATGATCCCCATGTAAATGATAGACTTCCATGGGATGCATTGTGTGCGATGGTCACGGGCTTTGAACTGCGCTCCGTGACACTAGTACATACTGCTAGAAAGCTAAAATGCAAATATATGGGATTCATACTTTCAAATAATGGCAATAGTTTGAGCAGGTGATCCTTTGGTTGAGTTGGCTTCCAAAGTCGAACTACCTACGCGCAAAGGACAACTTTGTGTTAAGCACGAAACTCGGTAAGTCTCTAGAAACTCAAATAAACTATTATCCAATAATAAATTAGTTTTTAGAATAAGTAACTTGTAGAATAACTTAGTGTGCACACGATATAAATATACTAAAAGCATAAACAAGTAATATTAAATTCTTAACTTTTATAATATATGTACAATTCCTTAATAGTCATTCGATTTACAATTGGTTAAAGCCCTCCATATCCTAGTATAATAAGTGCCGGACACTCGAGATTTCCCCCTCACCCCAAATATTAGGCACTAAAGGTGCCCCCAACCATCACACAAGTTCATGTCATGTAAACCCGGGTCGCACCAAAGTGCTATGCCGTATGACAACATATCATGTCTTCGGTCCAAGTCATGTCCCCGTACAATGTACACATAGCAATCCTTATGGCATACCATATGTGTCTTCATCTATTGTACCAAGCTACTAGGGCAATCTCTCTCTTTTTCACATAAGAACATTATCAAATTCATATTTCCATTTCACCTCCATAATTCTTATCTATTTCTTATTAACACCCATCACATTCATATAATTAAAATAGATTTTTAAGAAGTAGGTGAGTTACTTACCTCAAGCATACATTTATTATCTTTACAAGTGGCCTTACCCCTCATCCAATGCTTGTATGAAATTTTTGTTAAGTTAATTAAAACTCAACAATAACAATTTATCTACATCAATTAATATATATAATAAGTTAATTCAATATATATATTCAAATGAAATACTTCTCATAATCATAAGAAAATTAATAACATTTTGACTTACCTTGGTGCTATAATTATACAAACTAACTAAACTCACCATTGAACTATAATATTAATTATAAAAACAATTTCTATGAGACTTTCAAAGATTTTACAAAAAGGAGTTGAAGAGTTCAACACTTCCCACTTCAATCTTTAACTTTCTCCTTTCCTTTATGAAGAACTCTATCTCCTTCTTGATTTTCTTAATCAAAATAAACAAATTTCATCGTAAATACCCATAACCACCACTGAACCAACATTATTTAGCCACTTAAATGGCTCAACAACAACAAAAATTTCAATAAACATGTAACTAATGCATAAGAGAGATGAGTGACTTCACCCTAACGTACGTACGTTGAGGCTATGAACCAACACAAATACAATTCTAACTATAGCGGTTTATTGCAAGTGTGATAGATCGATTGTAATATTTATAAGTGTTATAATGAAACATTTTGAGTATTCCAAGAATCGAACCCAAGAAAGTTCTGGTGATAAGTTGATTAACAAGGAAGATGGATGCAAACAAGAAGTCTAGCTAGCTACTCACTAAATGCTATAGTACGACAATTCATAATTCAAGGGGTAATTACACTATTTAACTATTTAACACTAAAGAAGACTAAATTGTAAAATAGTCAAAAGTATATAACTAACAATTCAATGGAAAAAAGCGGTTGGTTGACTTCCATGTTGTTGATTAATTTTTGGATTAAGGATTTACAAGGCTCAAACCTCTAAATGGTTTAATTTTACCTTTTGGTCACCATTTTACCAAATTAGACAATTTAGTCTAGTTTATCTCTCGATCTCACAACGTTTCCATCAACCAACCACCCTAGATTTAGTTACCACTCATCATCATCATTATACAAACAAAAATCAAACAGATGCTCAAATGATTCATTCAAAGAAACATAAAAGTAAGGTTAGAGGAATCTTAGGGGTTTTTGGATGGATGCTTTGAAGAAGATGATAGCAGTAACAATAGAGGTGAAAACACAACTAAAGTTAAGATTTTTATGCTTTAAAGGTAAGAAAAGCTGAAATATATTGAAGGGCTTGAAGAGAAATCAAAATTCAAAGTAAAACTTGAGTACTTAATTGCAAGAGAAAAAAGAAGAAGAAAAGCTACAGTAAAAACTAACAAAACTAATAGTTACACTAACTAAGGTAAGAAAAGTTAATAACCTAAACCTAAAATGGAGAAAAAGCTAATAATTAAACTAAAAATATTAAATAAAATATGTCTCCTTTAAGTTGACAGCCAAAAGATCTTTAAAACAATTGAAAATTCAACCTTAAAAATGATAAAATTACCCTTAGAATGTGTGTGCCGACTTAGGTTGATGTTAGACGAAAGACTACCCCTGCAGTATTTTTCACCTCGTCAGGAAGTAATGTCGCGATACCCTCGACAGTGGCACACTCATGGCTCTGAGGGTTCTTAATGTCGCGACATTCATTGCCCAAATTCGCAACATCCTTGATGGTGACTACGACTTCTTCACTTAAACAACCTTCAGTGATATTGCGGCTTTGGAAACTCGGTGCCATGACTTGGACTCGATGTCGCGAAACAACACCCTCAATGTCGCAACTCTCTCAACAGTCAGCTCTATGTTGATTTCTCGTTGAAGTCTTGCACCCTCGAGCCAGAGGAAGCTCAATGTCCCGACATCCATAGAATCAATGTTGCAACTCCCATGTTGAATATGGTTCTCCTCAAGATCGGATCATCGTCATCTCCCTACACCAACTCAAACACATCGTTGGGGTCTCATACCAACTTGGGTCTCAAAAGGAGTAAAACTAAGCAAAAACGATTATTAATAATAGAAACTAAAAGTCAACAAAAGTATGGAAAAGACTCGTAAATTGCTAGAGAATAAGCTCCTCGAGTGTTTTGGATAGCCTAATTTGGCATATCAAATTACGGTATATCAATGAGACTTCTTAAAGACTTACCTTATTCAAACCCCATCACACTCTTATCAAAACCCCTCTTTTAAAGTTCAAACCCTAGAAATTTTGGTGATGAAGATGATAAGGAAATAAGGTCAATAAGGTTTTATGGTGATAATAACTTTGAATTGTTTAAATTTCTAGCTACAATTATATATTTAGACAAATATTTGTAGTGTCGATGTTTCGACCCAATCTCATCTATCAAGCTAGCTCAAGTACATTTTCTTTTCTATGCATGTTTGTTTCCTATTTTAGTTTTAGTTTTTTTTCCAGTTTTATTTTGTTTTTGGGTAGTTTACTTGAGGACAAGCAATGACTTAAGTGTGGGGGTATTTGATTTGTCGTCAAATGTAGTAGTCAATTCGAGTCAATTTCGCACTTAAGGAGTTTATTTTCTAAGCAATTTAATATTTTAATTTATTTTTTCGGTATTTAGGCCTTAGGATTAAAAGTTAATAAAATAAGTGTTTTTAGACACATTTTATAGGTATTGTGACCCAATAGGCCGACGCAGGCCTTATGTTGTGCCAATTGGTTCAATTAAGTGTGTAGAATAAATATATAAAGGTCCAATTGACGT
This sequence comes from Gossypium raimondii, assembly GCF_025698545.1. Lineage (NCBI taxonomy): Eukaryota > Viridiplantae > Streptophyta > Magnoliopsida > Malvales > Malvaceae > Gossypium > Gossypium raimondii. The sequence goes on along the minus strand of NC_068568.1, from coordinate 37,191,814 downwards.
GGAAGCAAGGGACGGGTGATGCACAAGATTTTTGGGATGTCAAAGCACCAAATGAATGACAAAAGGTTGGAATTAGGTGTCGTGTCGCGCCACGCAAGAGGTGTGGCGCGACACACGTCGACGTCCTGCCTAAGTAATTCGGGGTTATTTTGTCCGCGCAATCAAACTTTTACGAAGACCTATGACGTGTTTAAAACCTAATTTGGGCTTCCAATTCCTATATAAATAAGACATTAGGGATTTGATGTAATTAAGTTGCCCTAGACGCCTTCAAAAACCCTAGTAGTTTAGGAGTAGAAGTAGATTATTTTCTTTTTGATTTTCCAATAACTCTTTTGTTTTTCCTCTTGAAATCAGTTTTGATTCAAGAGTCTATCTATTTAATTAAAGTATTTCAGTTTATTTATTATTGCCTTCGATTTATTTCTCTATTCCAATCACGATATTTGCTACTCCGTTCCCCATTCAATATCAATCCATGATTATTCAAATCTCTTTTCTCTCCCGAATCGACTGTGCTCTTCACATAATTTATTCAATCGAGATAGAGATTATGAATAATATGAGTGGCTAAATCCCTTAGGGGAGATTAATGAGTGGATAAGAATGTGATTAACAGAGGATTTAGGGTTTCCCGAAAGGGATTAGTTGGTATGAATTGCGTATGCTCAAACCACTAGGATTGACAAGCCTAAGAAGTTATCATAGGCCAGACAAGGTCGGGAGATAAGTTGAATCGAGTAAATCGTAATTTATCCTGGTTGAGAAATTGAGGTTGGGAGATAAACATGTATCAACCAATCGATTTAGTTCATTAGAGGCTGGAAGGTAATAATTGGTTAATCGATAGCTAGTCCACTCTACAACCCTAATTCGAAGTTAGTTGCAAACCCTAAAGCGAATAAATCTTCCTGATTAGTTTATTGAATTATTTCGTTTGTTTATTTTTCTTTATTTATTTCTTTTCGTTATTTACTTATTTTTATCTCTTCAACTTATTTTATGGTTTATCGTAATATAGGAGTTAATTACTACTACTTAGACTTATTATTGTAAAAACGTTTTCATTATTTATTTCATCCTCTCCTAGGTACAATCCTCGGAATACTTCCAAAGTATTTTATTGTACTAAACTATATTACAATTTGACCCGTGCACTTGCAGAGACTGCTGTTCTTAATTCTTCTATTTTTGGTGTTATATTTAACTACTCGTTTATAGGCGATCACATGGCGGCACAGAAAAAATAACTTTTTTACCTACCGACATTGATGCCGCCAGACAGCTTGACGACACCAAAAACGATTCCTGACAAATTTTTTTCTTTTATTTTTCTATTTGACAAAATAAGTTTTTTTAATTTCTTCAATGCCTATTAAAAAAATATTTTTTTATTTTTTCCTCCCTGAATATCCGTAAAAAATACGAGTCTTTTGAAAAATACATACTGGTCACCAATTTTTTTTTTAAATGCAATGATTGGGACATCACTGAGAGCAAACGAAACCGACAAATACTATAAATTTCAAGTCATTCTCGTGATTTTTCATTTGGATTATTTTTATAAATAATCATTTTTTTATCATTAAAAAAAAAACCCAAGGTTGAATTACAAGTCTCTTTGAGGGAAGGTAGGCCCCACCCATTATATTTGCCCTAAATATGTCATAATCTAATATATATATAATATTTACCTTGTTTTGCGGGATTAATTTGCATTTTAGGTCCATCAGTATATTGACTTTCACCTAAGTCATAAACATTTAATTTTATCAAATTAAATTATTGAATTTTATAATTAACAAATTATGTCTATCAATTTTGTGAAATAACAAATATGAAAAAAGAATCTCAAAATGTATATATTAAGACATCTTCTATATAGAAATGATATAAATATCTAACTTGTTATAATATGATGTTTTTGTATGTTGAAAGTTTAATTTTCTTCTTTGCATAACTTGGTGTACGAAAAAACCAAACCCGGAAGAGGAGTTCAACATTGGAAGGGATTTCCTTTCTTAGATAAGAAAGTACTTAAAATAAAGTTCAACCTTTGATAACCTGAAACTGACCACTTATGTTATGTCTTAATAAGCTTGCAAATGTTCCCAAAATGTAGGTGAGTCGATTCTTACATTAGATTTGAACAATTGTTTTCTTACCCATCTTATGTATGTATATATAAGCATCTCTTTCACCTCACCCTTAGAACATTTGAAACGTGTGGCAATCGGCAACGTATACGTTGAATTTTGATAACCCAAAGGCAAAGCAGTGCTGTAGTTGGTACACCTGTTTTCTGCTCCCGCCCCTCAATTGGTTGCTTCAATCCACGTTAATCACCAAGTCTGCCAATATTTAATTTCCCAGTTTTGTATCACTAAACTAAGTCTTACCAAACCTATTCATTTCATGAATTGCTGCTCATTAATAATAAACTCAACAAAAGAAACAAAGGAGGGGAATGATTAATTATGTACCAAATGGCAACATTAGCTAGGTATAAACTTGGGTAAAGTACCATTCATCATATTTATATATTTATATCTATGCGGAATGCTTGAACGCCACTAAAACATTAACATATACTACAAGTCTTTCGTAAAAACTAGAGTTACTGTGCTATCTTTGTGTGCCATATATGATCTCTTTATATATACAGAGAGAGATGGTATAGAAAAAAAAAAAACAAGTGTGATGAAGAAGAAATGAATAGGAGTGCAACATGAAAAACTTTCAATATTATTCCATTCATGTTGTGAATAGGTGATAAAAACAGAAAGAGGGAATTGAGCAGGTGGCGATGGATATGAAGGCGGTAGTAGGCATGAGAAGTGAGATGGAATTGATGGACGAGATAGGCAGTTGGTTGGGTTTTACAAGTAGCTACTGCTGCCTTGTTCTCATCGTCATCTTCTTCTTGTTCGCCGTTCCTCGTTGTGCAATGTCTGTAATTGAATTGCTCAACTTTATGAACTTCAATGTCTTCTTCACCTTCCGTTACAAATACAATCCTACCACGAAGAAGGCTGCCGCAACAGTAACAGTACCCTATTGTTGTGTGTGTCTATATGAAGCAGAAGAAGGGGAGAGGCTGCGGCGGCTACCCAGATGCAAACACTGCTTCCATGTTGATTGCATCGATGCCTGGTTCCAATATCGCTCCACTTGCCCTCTTTGTAGAAATGAGGTTTCTATTGGCCTCCGCCGCCCACACAATCAACTTGTTTCTTTTTTGCACAATCTTTTTAGGAAAATACATCACTAGCTACTACATTTCCTGTTTTCTTATTCTAGGGAGACCTTGTTTCGTCTTAACTTTCTCAATGTCCCAAAAGTCCTGCTAACACCTGATTCTTCAGTACTAGTACATTCATTTATCTTTAATAACTGGTAACTTCAGCAAGTACGACTTCTTTTTTATTTATATTGATCATAGAAACCTCTATATACATCTATAATACATCTGCCATAGATATATGGATCAGAGTATACAAAGAACTGCAGCTAATGACAGAAAAAAAGGGTTTAATTACATGCTTGAATTCTTTATCCAAAGTTTCAAAATTGTTTTATCATGAAACAAATCATGTATGCAAAATATAGGTAAAAGTCACATACAATAAATAAAAAGTTTTGTATAATAATATGAAAATGTATAAACCGATTAAAAATTTTTATTGGTTGTGTTTAAAATGTAAAAAAGACAAATAATTTCATAAAAATATAATTTATTTCAAATATACATTCCATAGTTGAATTCAATTAAAGATTTAAGTAAATGAATAAAGGGAACAAGTAATGGGAAGGGCATGCAAATGCAATGGTGAAAGAGAGCAGTTGAGATTGAGAGGAGGGTGGGGCTGTTTTATGCTTTGAGGAGTTACGCATAATTCTGTGTAATCCTACCAACCCATTAATGTTTGAGTGGGATTGTGAAGGAAACGAGAGCCAGAATTTAAAAGAGAAATACAAATACATAGCAATTTGATGTATCATGATTGACCATCATAATGAGCACGTCAGTCAGCCAGTCCACCCAATAGCAAATTTGGGATGGATTAATGGGAACCACAAATATTGCTCTTTTTGAGGGAGAGAAGTACATGTTTGGTTTTGGTAGAAGAAGAAGATGAAAGTTAACATATTGTTTTAGGTTAAGTTCCTTCATATATAATTAATTTGTTTTTGAGTCCAACTAGGGAGTGTTAATGGTGTGGTAGGTAGCCAAGAATTGATTCTTGTTTTTGTGTTTGGTTTGAATTCTTATAGTGCTTCAACTTTAACCCCAACCACCCCACCTTCTGCATTTGAAAATAGAGATCAATCTGCGTTGGATCCACAAAATCAGTGGTACGTTTTTTTAAAAATTATAAATATAAAATAAATCTATAGTTATTTTAGATTTTATTATTTTACGCATTTACATATAATTTATGTAAAATATGAATACCATAATTGTTTGCAGTATTTTTTAATTAATTTGATATAATAATTTTAAACATATAATTGATAAATTGTAACTTTTTTAAATTTATTTATTATGAATATTAATATTTATATATGTTTCCAATTAGGTATTATGAAGATGGTGATATTTATAAAAAATTATAATTACATAATTGATAATTATAAAATTTACTATCATCTTTTAATATTAAATATTTATTTTGTGTTATACATTATTTATTATTATTTTATCCACAATATTCTTTACTTGTGTATTATAAACTATTTATCTTTACTTTTACCTCTATGTTGTTAATTTGGTTGCAAAATACTACTTACCATTATGTTATAAATAACATACTATCAGTTTATAATTATTTTATTTTAAAATATCAATCTAAGACATTCTAATAAGCTGTAAGGTTACTTGCAGTTCCACCTTCTTTCCTTTTATCATTATTAATGTGATATTTATACTTTAAAAATATTAAATTTAGTATCTGTGTTTTTCATAAAATATTTAATGTGGTACATGTTTTTTATTATGATCATTAATGAATTGTTAAACTAATGAAAATTTGACATGTAGAATTTTTTCAAATCATCAAGTACTCCACATGGATATTAAAACATTACTAATTTTCTTATCCGTGCGATGCATGAATTGACTAAATGTATAAATTATTTGGAATTATATATGATTTGTAATATTTTAAATATATTACTTTGGAATTTAATTGTTTAGATTAAATAATTAAAATATGCAATTATAAATATAATAAGTTTAAAGCGACATCTTCATAATGACCATTTTAAATTAATTGATTTTTTAAATAATAATAAGTTTTATTATCATCCATCAACATTTCAAATTAAATTGTATATACTTGGATAACCATGAATTTTTTAAAACTTCAGTTTTGAGTAGTAATCAATTTTAAAGCGTAATAAAATAAAATATTAAAATAATTGTACAACTTTTAATCTATAAACAACAAATTTTGGAAGTTTTAAACACTATTAAAATTTTATAATATTTTTTTATTTTTTACATTATGTCTTTAATTTTTTTAAATTGTATCATTGTTTTAAACAAGAACTCTATCATTAAGAGGTTTAAATATTTTAGCAGTATTTTATATTCTTTTTAAAAAATTGGTTGTGTGTATTTATCAAACTATGTTATATTTATTTGATAATTTTTTTAAATTTTCAATATTTCATAAATAAAATGGTTTTGGAAAGTGAAAAGAAAAATTCTATTGAGAAATTTATATATATTTTAGAAAAGGTAACTTATTTTGTAAACATTTAATAAATAAACATATCTCGTCACCCCATTCAAATAACTCATCACTATTTTAAAAATAATAAATTATTAAAAATAAATTAATATTAACCTATTTTATAATTAAATTTAAAATAAAACATTTAAAAATTTTATTTACTCAAGCCCGACCCAAGAGCAAAAAGAAATTTTGTTCAAGCCCGGCTCAAAAGCAAAAAAATTGGTTTATTTTTATTTTATATCATCTTAAATAAAATCAAAAGAAAGATATAAAATAATTTTTTAAAAGATTATTAAAATTAAATGAATAACAAAAATTTATAGAAATTATTTGAAAAAAACTGTAAAAATTAAATAGAAAAACAAATGTTCCACTTGTCATCATTATATACATTTGTACATTGTTATATTATATATACTTGTAACACCCCAAAACATAAGGGATGATGAAATAAATAACCAAGTAATTAAATAGGTTTGATTGTTAAATTTTGGTAGAATAATGGATTATGTGCATGTGCTTAGTGAATTATTGTAATAAATGCATGAAATGAATTAAAATTTAAACAATTAATTCTTATTTGGATAATTCCATAAATTTACTCTCGATTTTATCAAAACGGTTTTACTAAAATATTTTATTAAAATTACGATTTAGTCCTTAAACTTTGCTTTAAATAATTAATTAAAGTATTAAAATAATATAATCAGATTTTGTTTTATTAATTAATCTAAAACGAAACTTGATTACTAGATTTAATTAAAAAATAGTGTGTTTTAATTGAGTTATGACCTAATTGGAAAATTGGGTAAAATAAATTAAAATATTAATAATGAGTCTTAACTATGAGTATTAATTATTGTATATAAATTAAAATAGGAGTGTATTAAAATTATAAAGTTAAATAAGTTAATAAAGAAAAATTGATTGAAAGTATAAGCTAATAAAGAATAGGTAAGTTAAGCCCTAAATAGATATATATAATTAAGTGACTAAAATTAGCATGAAATGAGCCCTAGTATTAATGGTTAAGAGCTTAGTAAAACCCCTAGGGAACAAATAGTTCAAGCCCCACCCTTTATATTTTTCCTTTATATTTTTCAGCAACTAAGTATGAAAGCTAATCTAGTATAAGAAACAAATGTGGTAAAAAATGACTAAGAAATGGGTAATAGCTCAATGATTTAATATTTACTCTTTTCCTTTGCTTACCTATGTTCCAGTCATGCCTTCCATTTTTAATAAATTCGATAAAATGGTTTAATTACCAAATCAGCCCTCAACTTTGAAAAATTTACAATGACGCCCAAAAATTTGTAAAGCTTGGAAATTCACCCTAATCCAATCCCAACAAGAATTCATCTCTTATCCTTCTTTAAAAATAAAAATTCATATCTTCTTATCCTAATAGAATTTATCCTCCTTATTTCTATTTATTCCCATTTTTTTCATCTTTACCTTTGAAAATGTTTTCTCTCCATTGTTGATAATTATTTTTGTTCCTGAATCAAATTCTATTCCCGATTTCAACTCGTTTTTCTACCGGTTGATTTTCTGTCAATTACAACCCGTATTTTTATCAAAATTTTGGTAAGAATTCTCATTTCGATTTATTAGAACTTGTCAATTTTGGAATTTCGTTGTTTCATTTAATCTTCCAATCTGCTATCAATCTTTAACGTTTTTGTCAAAAATCCCCTCAAATCTTGAAAACCCCTCATTGATCATCCCGTTTTGTCAATTGAAAAGTCATTGTAGGTGTTTGGATTGAGCTTGAACGTGGGGTAGTCGCCTGAGATCTTGGGAAAGTAAGGTGGGTGACTTTTTACGAAAATTTGAGTCAAAATTTAAAACTACCAAGGTGCACACAGTCTACCACACGGGCTTGTAGCCCGCTCGTGTGGGTCACACGGTCCCTCACACGGCCATGTTCCCCTATTTTCTAACACCCTATACCCGGCTCGTTTGTCAAGCCCGAATATTAGGATGCCAAACCACCATCTCATGTCATACACAACAAATAAAAGCTCATTCTAAAATAAACGTCTTTCATATTATCATTTGAATATGTTTTAAGTCCATCTTACTCTTTAGTTATCATCGTTACATGCTAATCATACATCAAATAGTATTATACTAATAGTTAAACATGCACAAGGTCCATTTAGCAAAATTTCGAAACGGGCTACGTAGGTATCGATATTTTCCTCACACGATATTGATACCGTATGGAAAATCGGTACCAAATCAGCATTTTGTTTATCATTTAAAATGCAAAACACAAGAAAATATTGGTACAATTGAAAAAGTATCGATAAAATTACCTCGAGTATCGATACTCGTGATAGGGTATCGATACCAATTTATGATTCTGACTTCCTGCACATTTCAAAATCAAAGAGGTATCATTTTTAACACACAAATATCAATACCCCTGCTTCAGACCAGAAAAATACAACATACATAAGCATAAAGATTGCTCTAACTTGTACCAATTCATCATGCTACCATCACATTATCAAATAAACGTTAAAATGACCATAATAATAGTTTCAACATCGAAAATCAATCCGAGTAGTAATCAACATAACACGATTTAAATCTCAAAATCCTAAAAGCAATTAAGCTATGGAACGTCCAAAACATCATGGCAAAAACTAGCACAAATTCTATCACATTGCCTTATTCTTGAAACATAAATGAATAAACAATAAACACCTACGAAAAAGTGAAAATGAACTTGCTTGGATCACTCCTCGGAACCACATTGCTCACACCGGCACTTAACTACTTTGCAAGGGTTTAAGAAAGGAGTGGGTGAGCTTAACAAGCTCAATGAATGCCTAGAACAACTACCATGCAAATAATTCATCAAGTATTAACGAAACAACCATATACCACAACCTCAACAGTTCCAACACTAGTGTCATATTATACTTACTCGTGCATTATTTACTAGTTCTTTTACATGGTAATCATATTCACTTTTAAACATATATCACATTACACATATAATCACATAGAATTTAAGCATATACCACAATACTCATATAATTACATAACATTTAAGCATATATCACAAAACTCATGTAATCACATAACATTCAAACATATATCACAATACTAAAAAACATGTTTACGTTAAATTGACACTTGAGCTATGAAACGTAAAAGTGGACACTATCACCACTCATCGGATACATGGATTTCCAACACACCACATAGACTCATAAAGTCAAACATGTACCAAAAGTGAAGCATAAAGCTAACGCTCTCCAACACACCAAACATGTCCCGTTAAATGGAGCTTAACTCACATTCCCTTATTTCTCCAAACATGTCTCAGGGCCTCAACGCCCAAATCATATAACATATAAGTCAATACTAACAATCCTATGGCATGCCAACTATATCCAACGGTTTCAAGAATCACAAGGCCAAAATATCTGTTATTAACCACGCATGTATTACTTACTGATTTACCGTTCACTATCACTACATATTTACATCATAAGCACATAATTATCACTATCACTTGGCATGTTTGACATGCCTACATATGCACTTTCACAACAGTAATCATGAACACATGTCACATGTAATTGCATTTCATCTTAATTCACATTTTTGTAATAACACAAGCATATATTTCACAAGTTAAACATGAGTACGAGCAAGCTTACACTCAAAATTTAGAGTAGAGGTTTAGGCTACGAATAAATTCCCAAATAACGTATTGAATCATGTCCACAAGCAATTATTCCAAACACTCACCAATTATGCTTTCGCCAAAAAATCGAAAGCTCAAACTAGATTTTCATTGTCTTTATCTCTACTCATAGAAGATCCTATCGATTCCAATGCTTCAACAAAGTAAATCACACAACAACACAATCAATATTCAGTCAAAGACTCACATCAAACAATAAAAAACACAAGTGTAAGTTAGGTTCTCTTTTGACTAAAACCTTCGATATAGAAAACTTAAAATTCGATATATCGGTATATACTTATTCTTTTTGCCTGAAATGAATTCCATTCATCTAATTAGTTACCTACGACTGATTCTCAACCTTTAAACTTCGCAAAACTACTCAATTCATGGTATCAAAATTTTCGGCATGTTAATGGCAATTTTAACAAAAATTCATTAAAACTCAAGAAATCTTTAACGAAACTTCAAAGTAAGTTTAGAAACCTTCTAATCATGTTGAAACTAATTGAAAAGCACTTTAAAACCACGTTTTTACCCAAAATTGTGAAATCCACCATTAATGACCCAATTTTTGGTTTTTATTTAAACATGGAATTTAATTGCTAAAAATTTCGTTTCAAAGACCATATGTCATTTAAAACTAATTAGGAATTGAATCATTACCTTAGTTGATGAAAAATCGAGCGTTTGATTGAAAATCCAAAAAATCCACAAGTTTGACAATGGAGGAATCTATGGTGTTTTTGGGTGTTTTTCTTAGATTTTATGAAGGTTTAATGATTTGAAAAGTGATAGGAATCAAAGGAATTTAGGTTTGACAAAGAAAATTGAATGGAAGAGTTGGGAGAACAAAGGGACGGGAAAACAAGTTATGGAGAAGAACTAACGTGAAAATAAAACTATGAATAGAGGTTTTTAGGTTGAATTTTAAAATCTAGTCTAATTGCCGCTTAAAAACTCTAAGTTTGACTATTTTACAAATTAGTATAGGTTTTCAATGCAGGTTAGTCCACACGGCCGTATACCTTATTTTTTTCCAATGCACGTTGGTCCACACGGGTATAAAGACTTACATGGCCTGGCAACACGACCGTGTAACCCTGAGCTAAACGGGCACAATAAGTTACATGGTCTGGCCACATAGTCGTGTGACCTTATATTACACGGGCACAGTTAGTTACACGGTTAGCGTACATGGGCATGTGAAGTAGCCACACGGCTATATTCCTGAGCCACAATGTCTGGGCTCTGTCACACGGCCATGTAACCCCTATTTTTAAATTTTTTAGAATTTTTTATTTTGTTTTAAAATGACCCTTGGATGTTTTTAAATTGTTTTTAGGGTCCTGTAAGCTCAGTTTAAGGTTTGTAAATGTATTTATACTTTGAATTCGAATGAATTATTGAAAGTTATGGAGTGATTCGTATAACTGTTTCTATTTGAAAGTAAATGTTCTGAATTGAACCGTAATACTCTGTAACTCTAAACCGATGACGGAGGAGGGTTAGCTGTGTTACAAGGACGCGGGCTCGACATACGGAGTGTCTAAACTTGTCGTAGACTTTATTTAAGATTATTATTAATTCCATTATCATTATTGTTTATTTGAATTATGGAACTGTGACATGTGATATGAGGTTTTAAAAACTGATCATTTAGGATGTATGATATTATTTATTATGAAGTCATGAAATTAGTTGAACTGTGATTTATATTTATTATTGATAAGGTTATATGATGAGATTTAGTATAGTTATATATATATGATAAAAACAAGTTTATTTATTTTCAAGAGATTTTTAATTAATTTTCGCTGCTACGTTCGTGATAGTTTTTGTTGTTAGTATGAAAAATTTGCTTGTATAAAATAGGTTTAGAATTGAAAATTGATTTGAAAAAAGTCTAGACCACTTCGGTGGTTTATGTGATCTCTTCGACTTGGGTCTATCGTCTAGGCCAGGTTGGGGAGGTTACAATACTAATTTTCTTACCCATGCTATGCATGGACTTATTGTGTGTATAAATTAGTTATAATAAATAAATTTAAATAATTTAATGTGTGCAGTTCGTAATATTGATTATAATAATAAAATAATTCATGTGTCTTTAATTAATAAGAGTGTAAAATAGTACTTATATATAAAATTCACGAATTTATTGTATTTAATTTAAAAGACAAAAATATTAATCCATATTTTTACATATAAAAGATTTATACACAATATTAATTTGAACACATCAAGTTGTGTATTATATTAGAATTACCACCATTCAATTTGAGGAAGGTTTTAGATTATTTCCGAATCAATAACTTCCTTCTAATATTATTATTTCTCTCTTTCACACACACACACATATATATTGTCATAACAGTTTTTTAGGTCCGATAGACGGATTTTAAGAAATATGGAGTTGTCACCAGTCTTTTTTAGTTAGGTGTGATTAACCATTTAAAAACATATCTCTTTAATAAAACGTTTAGATTTAAAAAAATTTATTGACAATATATATTTTTCTACGAAATAGAAATTGAGTTTAAGGGTACAGATACGTGTGAGGAAGGTATTAACACCCTCACGACACCCAATTAAAAAAATAGTACCATTAGTATGTGTTATCTTTCTTTCCTTTTGACATAATAAATTTAAACTTAACATATAAAACTAATTCTTGTCATAGAAATCAATTTATTATGAATGAAACAAATTTATTTTTAAAACAAAAATTCTAATGGCATCTCGATAGGGACTTGTGATTAATTTTTTTAAAACTTTTTATTTCATTCTTGAAAAAGGATACTTTTACAATAAGTAATTATTGAATGTCTCAACGACACCCTAGCAGTAATCCAAAATTATAATCATATTAGTTCATTTCCTTACTTTTAAATTTGTTTTAAAAAATTAATGGCAATTAAATCTAAATAAAGAACACTTGATTAATGTGAATAATACGAATCAATACACATATAAAATGCAAAGAGAAAATGTACTAGCACACAATAGAACAAAATGAAAATTTACATTACATGCCTATTATGACATAACACAAAATTCCAAAGCATTTATATATTGTTATACCCCTACACTAACAAAGACACATGGCAGAGCATGAGACAACTTGGATGAGACTCGTGAGCAACCCTCTACCTAGATACCTTTTGTGGTGTTCTTCCGTCTAGAGCTGTTCGTGACTAACATTTTACGAATCCCATTAAAGCCATCTTAGAGACCATTCGCTATAGACCCTTTGTGAAGACCAGTAAGGGACCATTAAGGCATAACATCCTCTTATAGCCTTAGCAAGGAAAATGTCAGAGTAGGACCACACAGTACTACACATGGTGACAACTAACCTGTAACGGCCCTACCACCCAGCCAACCACAAGGGAAGGCCTACTATTCGTATTTTCGGCTACATGGCATTACTAGACAATGGACATCCTCTTATATATACCCCAAAGTATGAGGGACAAAGGATCTTTTTCTCCCCTAAGAAAAACCTAAATGTTCATTAGTTATCCCTTTCTTCCTCCTCCTCCAACTTCTTTCCGGCTTTCTGCCTATCACAGGTGAACTACCCCCAGTCACCACGACATTTTCCTCCTTATCTATTTATTGTTGAAAACTTATATCAACAATTGGTGCAAACTACATAGAGGGAAAACGCTCTGCCCAAGGCACATTATCAATAATGTGGCAGAAAGATGCATTAAAAGTTCGTCTGGAAGCGTTTTTAATGCATCTTTCTGCCACATCACTAAAAATGCATACTTAGTAGGGTATTTTTCCCCTCCCATTTTCAACCCCTGAAAAGTTTCCAAAACCCCAAGAATACTGGTCCTTATTTTTCAGATATCTTGGGATTCTTAGGGTATTATTCAAGACATCCCGGTGTTCATCTGTTGTTTTTATTTTGAAAATGCTTTTAAGAACACGTGTTTTTTGTTTTAAAAATATCTAAAAATTGTAATGTCCAAATTGTTCCACTGATGTCAAGTTATGTTCGATATTCATGGTAGTATTTTCTATAAAGTGATCGGTCGTTTTGCTAGAGGTGTTCCAACCTGAAATTTCGAGGAGACTGTCGCAAGAAGGAGATTTGCATAAGGATAATGTTGTTTATGTGAAAGAATTCAATTTCATAAATCATTCTAAAACATGTAATTATATCAAGTTTCATTGTTGTTAATGGGTAATCCGTTCTTTAGTTTTCTACATAATGTTTTGGTTTTAAACATGTGGAACAGGTTATTGGTTGAAAATGAGTGGACGAGTTAATGTTGTTATTTATTACGACGGTGAAATTTGTGACATTGACATTGGGATCGTTTTTTCATTAGCCTACACAACGCAATTGGCTTTCAACCCGAACATTAAATTTTCAAAGCTTTAGACAAGAATTAGGTGCAAAGTGGGAAATCTGAGCCGTAGAATATCATCTTTGAAGTATAGATATTATGTGTCAGATGACCTTGTAAAATATGAAATATTTAATGTCGGAGGTCTAATGGCGATCGAGGCGATGGTCCATACGCATAATGGTACTAGATCACCTATACATGAGTTATATGCCGTGTTTTTCGATGTCGATGAAAGTGGTCAGAGGTCAACAACTGTTCTAGTTAATACTAGAATGAAACAGGAAGCTGAAATTCCAACCACACAATTATACGGTGGGTTCACGGCTTTGTTAGAAAACTCTCATTATAAAATCACGGAATCATCACTTGAAACATATTCCTTGATTTCAGCCTAAGATTTCAACTTTGGCACACAGTTCGTCCACCGGTTAAGGCTTGTCAATAATCAAAATTGTCACCTCAGTACGACATTCGATTAGTGTTTTTTATTTCAACTTTGAAAGGTCGATGTTCTATGCTGGAAACACTTATAGGGGTACGTCATCAAGTTACATCGTTTGGTAACCCGCAACTGATTTTGGTTGTAATGACAAGTATACAAGAAGGTATGATGTACTCCCTACAACGTACACCGACGAAGGGATATCCAACTTTAGACATGCAATTAGGGTTGAGATCAAATATTGTACTAAATCTGACAACGATCCAATCCAAGATTTCGGCCAGATGGTTCAGAAATTGAATTATTTTTTGAACCAGGGCCGATTCCAACTGAACCAGAAGATGGTGGTTCTGTCAGTGAAGGTCCAAACAATACTGGTGAACCCCATATGCATTTTAGGGCATACTCTTCTACAACCCACTTGCATAAGTTGAAGGTAGGTTAGAGTTTTTAGAACTCTCTCATAGAAAGTTGTGCCATGTGAGTTGTTCATTAAATATGGGCGATTTACAAGTGGGGACTGAGTTTTCCTCGAAAAATGCTTTTCTTGTTGCAGTGAAGCAATATAACATAAAGCACAAGGTAAAATTCTACGTTGTTAAATTCTGATCGGAGAAATTCGAGGCCAAGTGTGCAATGCGTGAAAACAGATGTCCATAGAAAATCATGACATCCATGAGAAAGAAGTATGCATACTTGTGTTGTCACAAGTACGTGACAAGACTGCCTGATTTGAATCTATAGTGGCCTATTATATGATATTGAATTCATAATTTTGAAATACTCGTCTTATTGCAGGTATGACACAGGATCATTATGAGTTGGATTCAGACACAATCTCAAACATTATATTACCTATGGTGAAAGTGAGTATCAGGATTCCCGTGCTGGTTATAATTTCTAATATACGCAGTTAGTTCGATTACATGCCATCGTACCACAAGGCATGGATCACGAAATAGAAGGCCATAGAAAATATGCATAACGAGTGGGATAAATTGTATAATTCTTTATGGCAATGGTGTTATGTACTGCATCAGTACGTACCAAGTTCCATAATCGATTTGCAAATAGAGCCTATGTACTTTCACAATCATATGGTCCATAGGAAAAGAGTTTTCCATCGTTTCTTTTAGACTTTCAAGCAATACAGAGAAGCATTTTGGCATTGTAAGCCATTGGTGTGAATCAATGGCACTTTCCTATACAGGAGATGTGAGTATCAATTGTTGTTGGTTGTTCCATAGGATGATAATCGATAAATCCTCCCAATAGCCTTCACAATAATGTCTGGAGAAAAGGTAGATGACTGGGACTTCTTCCTGTCTAACTTGAGAAGGCATGTTATGCCACAACCTGATATATACGTCATTTCTAACAGGGGACCCGGAATACTTGCGGCAATTGAACGACATGAAAGCCTTCTGGATCACATGCATCATAAGTATTGTCTAAGACATATAGCTAACAACCATGGACAACACCATTCAAATACTCAACGAAAACAACTCATTAGCATTGGTATGTATTTTTCACTATTTAAACTATCATTCTTTAACATATGCAGTGTTTGCATTAATGGATAAACTATTTATTTACTGCGATAAGGTACAAGCTTGTCCAATATCATTTTCATGAAATGATGGAGAATTTGTGTGCCATTAACAAGGCTGGTGTGGCATTCCTCTCTAACATACCCTTCGACTAGTGGACTCAATTGTACGATGGGGGTCTACGATACGGACACATGACAATGAACCTAGCAGAATGCATCAATTTCATATTGAAGGGGATACGCCATTTTTTAGTAACATCGATGGTGAAAGGAACATATTTAGCTTAGATTTATTTTATTGCAAAATAAGTGTTTTTACGCATTTTTTGGTGTTTTAATAACCCATGAGGCCAACTCGGACCTCGAAAACGACTAAAGGCTATTTGAGTGTGTAGGGTATCAATCCAGGCCCAATAATACAAATGAAGATGCCAGTGTCGCGACACCAGCATGCAGTGTTACGACACCAAACATCGTAGCATCCAGGGGTGAAAAATGGTTGATGTCGCAATATAGGACCTTGATGTTACAACCCCACGATGATTTTATGGGAAAAAAATGGTTGTTTTCCTTAAAAACAAATTTTGGATTATTTCCTTAATTGGACCCTAAGCATTTAATAGTATATTCTATTTATTAGAATCAAAGTGTATCTAAGGTTGTGTGGGCACCAAACAACATTTAGCCTATATAAGTCACCTTATAATCTCTTGATAGGGTTAGATGTTAGACCTAGTTAGACAGACAATTTTGTTTTATTTTAGCTTTATTTTTACGTTCACTTAGTTGGAACTTTTCCATTCCGATATGAAGAAGTTTGCGAGCGGAGATTGTTTCGGAACCACGCTTCAATTATTTATCAATGAAGCATTCTCTTTTCTTTTGTTTTATATCTTTCTTTAGCCTGATCAACTAATGTTTGTATGAATATTGGGATAAAATATTGTGCGTATTTTATTACTTGCATGTTTTAGTTATGGATCTGATCTATTAATTAAGTAATTATTTATCTAAAATTGGGTGTTTATTCAAGAGTGCTTAGTATATTAGGGAGTGGCGCCCCTAGTAGAATATCGAGACAAGTGAGGTCGAGAGGGTATCTTGTCGAGCATAACTTATGCCTAGCGGTGAGACTAAGAGGGTATCTGTATGCCTAGAAAGAGGCCGAGAGGGTGACTTAGGTGGTAATCTTAGCTAAGGGTGGTAAACAACTCAATTGAGGGTAATTAATGACTTAATTGATAATTGGGGATTTAATCGATCAGAGGCTGAGAGCTCACATCGTTGACACTAGGAATAGGAAATTCCATTAGGTTAATTTTGGATTAATTAATTTTATTAGTTTAATCAACACTTTAATTTGGATTCACACTACTAACTTGTAACTCGATTAGATATTTACCGGAATATTTACCGGTGTTCCATTGTAACACAAATTCATATTACAATTTGACATGTTCGCTTGTAGATACCGCACTAAATTTATATTTATTTATTTGCATGATTTTAACTCTAAACATTTGAACGTTTAGAAGTAGTTAACTTGTTGGCGTCATTGTCGAGAACTGTAACAATGAAAATTGTTATTAAGTTAATTGCTTTGTAAAAGAATATTAATCGAAAGATGAACGAGTTAGATATTTTACTAATTTTTATTTTTCATTTTCATTATTTTATTTTATTTTATTTTATTCAGTTACTTGGTTGACTAATTAATTTAATGATGGATGAAGTTTATTATGAGTTTAATGATAATAACAGTTGGGATGAGGAATGCGAAATGACCGTATGGTACGACGATGAAGTATACTAGGAAAGATTTTACGAAGAATGGGAAATTAAAGGGAACTATAGATTGCTCATAATGTAGCTACAACAAGGAAATGACACAATGACTCCATTAGATGAGATCTTACAAGATGTTCCTAACTTGGATCACGAAGACCCTTGTAGTACTATCAACCATCCTGAACCAGATTGTACAAAACCATTGAATGGAAATAGTAACGAAGCATCAAGTTGGGTGAACGTAGCCTCGATAAACAAATAAAGTTACGCTTAAAAATACAACATGCCTGAATATTCAGTTCAACGGGAACTGGATTTAATTATGGATGACTATATATATAGGCAGTTGCGTGAGCAACATAGGAGTAATCAAAGATCAAGATGATTGAGTAAAGCCTCAACAAGCCAATGGAATTGTGATATCAAATGTGGAGAAAATGAGTACTCATATACAAGTCTCCTTATAAGTCGTATGACTAAGAGGAGTATATGCTCGAATATTCAAACAAGATCTTATGCAATTCACAATAAACATCTTCATGTGAAGTGATTAAGCAGTTAATATACGAGCGGCTACAGGTAATGTTAGGTCAACTATCACTAATAATAGAGTTACACCAACAAAGGTACGAACCAATGATCCCATTAGATAAGGTCGAACATGATGCCCCAAACTATGATTATGAGACTTACTATGGCACCATCAACCTTTCGAAATTAGATTACAAAAGTCAGCAAAAGGTTGGAATCGAAGACGGGAAAGAATTGAAAATCGCCGAAGAAGTCTCCAATCCAATTAACTTAGTCGTAGATGTAGAAATAGATGCAACATTAACTACTAACGTTGAGCTTAAACTGATTCTGAGTGAAAGTGTTAACGAGTCAACATATCTTCTAGCCAAAGTAGAGGAAATGCTAACCAAAGAAATCACACATATGCTCCCAAATGTTTATATAAAGCTCATGAAATTTAGGCCAATCTTTGTTGATTCTCCTCTGCACGTCGACCTTGTATAGTGCTCCAATGTCTTGGGATAGCAGCAAAATAGTTTTGTTAAATCCTAACTATCGCATCACTCGATCAGATTCATGCATCTCCACCGTGGCGTAAACTATCAATGGCACCTTCACGTGCCAAACATTGGGATTGACCAAGAATTCGAACGAGATGCATTGTTGAATTCTCATATCGGAGTATGGTATCTATTCAAACTATAGTACGAAATAATAAAGTTTATTACCTACTTAATATTAAATAAATTTTATATAATTAAAATTTTTTAAAAACTAACCTCGGCTTCCAATAGTTGATCTAACAGTAGTCGGATATCTTCAAACTCCTCTAGTAGTCCCATATAACTCAAGCTATGGTTCTACCTATTCAAATAATTTTTTTTCAAAAATCGACCTAATTAAATAATATTATGATAACTATATTATAGAATTAATTTGACCTTGTTACGATTGGAAAAGTATAAGGGTAGTCGGCTTTGGGACATAAAAATGGTAGTCATAACCATGCCCATAACTACAGAAGGAGTACGCAACCACCAATTTTAATTTTTTGTGGTTGTGTCGCCCAACACATCTCCCAATACAACGCCGCCAACACGGTTGACCCTCAACTGAGTTGGACCGTTTCTTTCAAGTCAACGAGTTGTAGTAGCCACCTTAAATGTACAAGATTTCAAGATCTAGCGGGGCACTAGAACACCTCTGATTAACCATAGGATGTACGCTCAGGCGTGTTGTTCCCTTTTAAGGGGACTTGAACTCTTGTGGAGATTTTTTGAAATTTTCTTGCAACCATTTCATCTCTATTTGGCTACCGAAAAACTTGCCCGACACATTGCCTAATAGTTGCTCGCAAGTGCCACTCCAATCGTCAATGACCACTGATCCTGTAATGACTGACCCATCCACCGGTTAACCGAGCTGTAATTGAGTGTTCTCAAGTGTGATTGTACACTCACCACATGGAAGATGAAATGTATGTGTCTTGGGTCTCCATTTTCCACCAACACGCTGATAAGTGTAGGGTCCAATTTACACCCCCAAGCATACAGGACACGTGGAAGAATCCCGCATCTTCCAAATAAGGTTCAATCATACGCGATGGCCTCAAAGATAGATTATGTAAATATGTCTACAAAATCCAATCTTTGGGCAGATTATAAAAAAAAAATCTTTTTAACAACTTAATAATGAACTTAAATAAAATTATAAAAATTAGAGATATTTTCTTACCTTTTTTAATTGAATCGCGAAAATGTGGTTGCCATCGAAACGAATAAGAGTATTTGTCATTCTAAAATTGAATTAAAGCGAATAAAAATCGAAAACAAAATTAAACCAAGATGAACTTGAGGGGATTTTAATTAAAATTTTAGAACTAAATTCTTGAGAGAATTGAGAGAAATGGATTTGAATGAAAAATGAGGAAAAGATTTGGGTTTATATAGAAATAAAACTAGTCATTTTTTATGGCCGTTGGCAATTTGACCATTAGAGAATTCGACCATTGGGGGAGGTTACCATTGGGTGAAAACATGTCCAGCCTATCTCTCCAAAATCAGCCTATTCTGGTAAATATAACAAAAATGGCCTAATCACTCAATTATTTTTTTTTAAATTGGTATTTTTACATAATTTACCTGAATTTTTAGCTAAAAGAGTTTATTTTTAGTAATTTTAATATAAAATGGATAAAAAATTATAGTTTAACAATTCAAACAAACAGGATAAAATAACAATGTTTTGGTGATTAAAAATTAATATAATTTTATTTGAGGTGGACCATCAAATAATTCAAATTCTGATATTTATATTTAGTACAATTAAACTGTTGAACGAGACCATGTATATCAATATTGAAATTGAATTATGACTTTAAACAATACTTACAATAATATTAATAAATAAAAATATAATATCAATTTTAAGTAAATTTATTTAGACTGAACAACTAAAACATTATGAAAAATTTATATGAAATATAATAAAGATATCAGCACAAACACATGAAAAATAAAATAGCATGAGCACAACATAAATATATGGTAAAAATCATATTAAATAAATTATTAATATGTAATATTTTTGCAAAAATTATTATATTTTAAACACATAAAATATAACACAAAAGGACGGCTATAAAATATTTATAAATGATATGCCTAAAGCACCGTAAATCAATGGAACAAAATAGTTCATATCATAACTTAGTTTAACTTAAAATTGTAAAAGAAAAAATTATATTTCATCAACCAAATAATAATTTTAGATGCAATCAATATTAATTATAGAAATAAATATCAATTTTATACATTAACTTAGATTTAACGTGCAATATGATATGTGTACTTCAATTTGTTTCAATTATACATATAAAACTTTGATTCGATTCAATTTTTTTGTATATGCAAAAAATAAGCCTAAAATGATATTACATCGAGTGCAGTGTTAATAATTTGTGAAAATTGAAATAAATTTAATATTCATGTATCAAATTGAGTAAAATTAAAATTTATATATCAAATTAAATATTAAATCATAATTCATGTATAACTTTAATATATACCCATTAATTATAATAAAATTTTTATGTTTTAATTTATACAAACTTAATCTTTAATGAGTTAAAAACCATTTTTTGCTACCCTTTAAATTATATTTTATACGTATGCTTAGGTGTCATTAAAATAAACCTGACAAGTTTTAAAGATAGTTATAAGATTTTAAATTCAATAGATTAGAAGTTGAAGTATGTAAATATTATGTCACCTTCAATCAAGTTGAAATTCAAATAACTATTCAAGTTTGGCTTCATCTAAAATAATATCTAAATTTACTCATATTTATAAAACATTAAATATATATATACTTGTTTTATTGAATATTTAGTAATTATTTATATGTTTTACTACCGTTATATATATTCTTACATTAAATTTCTAACATAAACTATTTTATAATTTTAGTATAAGATACTTAATTTTATATGATATAAATTAAATAATATATAAAATAAAATAAAAAGAATAACATTATAAATTTGAGTAAGGTTGAGCCAAGCATAGGCTTTCAAACTTGAATTCGACTCATATTTAAAATGGATCTAATACTTTTATTGAACATAATATATTCTGTCTAAACCCTTTTACATATTTTAAACAACTAATCTGGTCATTAAACAAGTCTATCAACATGTACTTAAATATTATTTATATTATTAACTTGTTTCATTCTAGATGCGAAATTGATGGGAAAGAGTCTTACCTATCTAAATGAATTATGCTAAACGCCTAAGGGCGTCAATGGGGCGGGTTTCTCGGGGTTCGACCCTACTTCGCCCCTAATTGGGCGGGGATGGATACAGGTTTGCGGGGATGAGGACAAAAATTAGACCCACCTTGAGTGGTGGGGCAAGCATGGGTATGACCTTGTACTCGCCTCATTCCTACTCGTCCCGCCCCATCCCTGCCCACCCCGCATCATGCCCGCCTACCCCGCATAATATAATAAGTATATTTAAAGATAAACATTTATAAAATGTAACGCCCCAAAACCCGGCCTAGAAGTTTAGACCGAATTTCGGAAGTCACATTGATCACTGAAGTGATCATGGAAAATTTTAGTTTATCAACCCGAAAAACATTATAGTAGTAACAACAGGTGAGAAAACAAGCAGTATTTAGGTTACGTAAAAATTCTCAGTTATCAAATCCCGATATTTAAAAATACAGTTGTTCAATCCAAATAACGTCTACCTGCATTTAACATAAAAATTTCATACCACAGTTTTTAAAACAGAACTTACAGTCCAAAACTCAGATTTACAGAAAATATTTTATTAACCAGTTTTAAAAACGTGACGCTTCTAAGACCTCCAGCATGCCGAGTCCAGCATCAAGAAACGAAAATGTACCTGCAAGGGGAAACACTAAGGGGATGAGCTACACGAGCTCAGTGTGAGTTCATAAGGTAACAAACAACGGATTTATAGAACAAAAATCCAAATAGCAGTTCAACGACATAGTGCATTTATAGATATACATAGAAACAGAGGGTAAACTCAGAACCAATGTCCCAAACAAACTTAACAGTTAAGCACACCAAAATGCACGCAATATCAGTCATAATTGTTATAACGAACAGACAAGGAACTCACATCCAGATGCATATGAACGCAGTCAAATATTAAAACCTACCCATCCAACCAAAACACCACTCCGTCCCTCGATCACACCCCATAAGAGCTGTTTAAGCTCATCCATCCAAACACACCACAAAGAACCTCGAAAGGCCCATCCAACCCTACACACCATGTATGTGGACTAAGCCACTCAGATAATAATACTACACAGCAAAGCTGTCATATATGCCGTACAGTGCAATGTGGTAAATCGTTGTATAGACATGTTGCAGTTGAAACTGCCAGAACAGATCAAACTCCCTTCTCTTCGCAACCAACCCAAAAAGATTAATACAAATGCAAATGCACATCATTTGAAGACAAACTTACAGAAGCAGAGTACGGAATCAGAAATGCACACCTTCAAATGCCCAGAATCAAAATTAGATATATCATAACATCAATTAACACTCAATCAAAACGCTTAATTAGAGCTATGATTACAAATAACGTACAAGTCCAGGCCGACACAAAGTCCCAACCACCTTTACTAAAACCTAGCTGAGGATCGGAACACACAGAATGATAATCAGAACAAAAACAGACACAGAATAAAATTTGGCAACATAAGGCCACATGGTTGTGTTCCTCGGCCGTGCGGAAGTGCCCAGGCCGTGTGAGGGTCACACACCCATGTGAAGGCCACACATGCCCGTGGAAGGGAAACATGCCCGTGTGAGCAGCCTGTGTAACTCACTGTCCAAAAGTGCTAAAAGTTAAGAGCAAAGGAGACACGGCCGTGTGGAGAGCTCACACGCCCGTAAAGCCAAACCGTGTGGTACCAAAAATCATCGAAAACCCTAAATTTACAATTACGCACGTTTGTGTACCCAAGGGTCATGGCCATGTGGCCAAGCCGTGTGGCACCCAAATTAGCCCAGAAAACCTAATTCCCAATTGCACACGGCCATGTGTACCGTCCGTGTGGGGGCACACACCAGTGTGGCCACTTGTGTGGTCACGAAACCAGACTAAAATTGGCCGAAAACCCAATTTTGTGACATCAAAACGAACCCGAAACCTTAACAACCCAAAAGTATATCAAAAACACACCCAATTTCCAGCCATCACCACATTAATCGACCTTTCAAAAGGTCTATTTCCCAAACACACAAACAAATTTCAAATTCCACAGAACAGGTCGAAAATTCGACAATGAAAGGGAAAAATTCCCAACACACATGAAATTATAGAATACCACCAAATCTAATCCTCAATTTACAAAAAAAAAGAATTAAAAGAGTTATGGATCCCACACCTGACTCGTGACCAAATCTACCAGACGCCGACTTGATGACAGAGAATCGAAGCTTTCCAAATCAAAATCATTTTTCAAAAAGAACAGAAAAATAACCAAAAAAACAAAAAGAGGCAGAGGGAGAGGAGAACGTGAAAAACAAAACAGTCACCAAAAATCCCAAAAAAGTAAAAAAAATAAAACTAATAGTTATTTTTAAACTTAAAACAAGTTTGCAAAAATATTTCTCCAAAATGCACACACAAGGACTCAAACCCAACACTCAAAGGTACACTAACACTCACTCAACCACCAAACCAACAGGCCCACTCTAACATTTAAATGCGCAACTAAACACAATAGCGCAACCTTCTTACTAACCCTAACCACAAAACTCAAAACTTTTAACCCCAAAATTTAGGGTGTTACATAAAACTTTAATTTTAATAACAGTACTCAACTCACATTCACGACTTTTTTTTTTAAATGGTGGCAGTTGGAATAATGTCACATATGTGTGGGGGTTCGGAGGACAGGTATTTCATACTTATAAATATATCATATGAAGTGGGTTACGGACAGAGGCGAATCTAGGGAGACTGGTAGGGCCCCGGCCCCCTAAAATGGAATTTTTTTAAAATTTTAAAATTATTAAAAGTAAAATTACACTTTAGCCCCCCTAAAATTATAAAAATTTGATTTAATCCTTTAAAAATTATAAAGATATTGACTATAAAAAATTAAATTTTCATTCGACCCCTTAAAAAATTGTTCTGGCTTCACAGATGAATATAGCATAGATTAAGGGTCTGTTTGATTGGTGTAAAATGTTTTCCAGAAAACATTTTCTGAAATTTCCGGTGTTTGTTTTGTGGAAAATGAATTCCCATAGGAAAACATTTTACAAACACGGGTAAAATCCAAAGCTTTTTTTTGGAAATTGTCTTACCCATTTCTCTATCGTAAGACATTTTCCCTTTCTCCTTTCTCTTCTAAGCAAATTTTCTTCGACATCCTCATCTCCGTTCATCACCTCCCCTCACCATCTCCGTCCGTCATCTCCGTCGACCGTCAGCCTTACTTCTATTTTGAAGAAACCCTAAAAAATTGGCAGGCACAGTCAAGAAAAGAAAACCCAGAAGCAGTGGTTCTCTCTCTGTCATCAACAGGCATTTTTTTTGTTAATTTTCACTGATTTGATTGGTGGATCGGGTCTGGTTCTTGCTTTTTTCTTGCTAGATGGTAGCTTGTGCATTGTTGCATAACATCAAGCCTTTTGCCTAGTCTATTGATGAAATCCTTAAGGGATATATTAGGGTAATAAGAATGGCGAATTAGGAAATCTGGGCTCAGTGTTAAAGTTTTACATTTCCTTAAGAATGGCGACAAATCTTTGTAATGTTTCAGCACTTGACCATTTTCAATTTGGAGTTTAGAAATTTGTTCACGTTCTTAGATCAGTTCATCTGTTTCTAAAAGAGAACTTGAAGACATGAGATGGGTGATTCAAACGTTCACCTGTGAACTCATTGAAAGTAATTTGAATGTAAGGATAGACAAAACTAAGCAATCCTTAGGAGTATTTTTCGATATAGCCTCGAAATTGGTATGGGAAATACTGCTTGAAAACTGCCCAAACAAACATTTAAAGTGGCAAATATGGAGCCTAGGAGAGGAATCATGTCTGTAGGGATTTCTTATTGGTTGCTCCTTACAGTTAGTCCGAAAGCAAGAGAGAAATATCAATTCCATTGACATGGTTACTGCTCTATTTCTTGCCAACTGGAATAGCCACCCTTTTAGAAAGAAAGAAAAAACTGATGAAATATTAATGCATATTGGATATTCATGAATATTGATTAACTACTGCAGATATAATGGTGCATAATGGTATTTGTTTCTGTAAATTACTGATTTGCTTCAATTTGTTTCGGTGTTAAATAGTGTACTTGTTATTCGTCTGAAGGTGTCTTGATTCTTTCTCCATTTATGAAGTTTATTTAGAATAGCTTACTTGTCCAATGCCTCAAGGAACTTCAGCTTTCTGATTTCAAAATAAAATAAATGCATATTGGATATTCATGAATATTGATTAACTACTGTAGATATAATGATGCATAATGGTATTTGTTTCTGTAAATTACTGATTCGCTTCAATTTGTTTCGGTGTTAAATTGTGTACTTGTTATTCGTCTGAAAGTGTCTTGATTCGTTCTCTATTTATGAAGTTTATTTAGAATAGCTTACTTGTCCAATGCCTCAAGGAACTTCAGCTTTCTTATTTCAAAATAAATAAATCTTTATTTTTCGATCTATATATAGTTATATGTTAGATTGGGATCCTTATACCAATATAAGTGCATGCAGACCCACCCTTCATTTTCTCCATTACTTTTTTTATGATGTGGATCGAGAGCTATGCCTATAGGGATCTGCGGTGTGGCGGAGCTAAGCTACCCAAAGATTGTTATTTATAGAGGAATGAATGGAGAAAAGTTTGGTGTAGAGTAGTCCGTGAACCCTTAATATGCTTTAGGTCTTGTCGGGTTTTGAGATTATTGTAAATATCTACTATATGACAACAGGGAGTTTTGCCAGAACATTTGCTGACATAGATTTGGATGATGTTATTGAAGATTCAATGCCTGTAGACTGCGGCAATGAAGAGGCTGAAGAGGTAAGAACAAATGTATCTTCATCTGGCACATCCAAACGTAAAAGAAAAAGTGTTCAAGAAAGTTTCGTTGATGAACAAATTAAATTTGTGGGTGAACAACTTGGCAAAATTGCTAATGTTTTGGAAAAATTTACTGCCGATAAGACATCACAACTTTACGAACAAGTGATGTCAATGGAGGAAGAAGGATTTGATGATGACTTCTTGTGTTCTGTGTTTGATTATTTAGTGAGTCATGAATCCGAGGCCAAAGCTTTTTTAGTTAAAAGTAAGAAGCTTAAAAAAATTTGGCTTCAAAAATTTTCTCAAAGTTGAAGATATTGATACTTGTATGTGGTGTAATATTATGCACTTGGACAATGTTGTTACTATATGGTGTACTACTAATTATATATTTGGATAATATTATTAATTTCTAGTACACATTGTGGTTTCGAAGCAATTTATAATTATTAAATACTTGTTTTTTAACACAATTACAAATAATTTATTTGATATTAGTTTTTTCAATTTAACGATTAATATTGTAGCTTAATAATTGAGTGTTATTATAAATAAATCATTGCAATAAAATATAAAATTTATTAATATATATTAATATATGTAAAAACAACTTTTCCGGAAAATATTTTCAGGAAATTTGCTAAACAGCAGAAAATATTTTACACAGATTCAATCAAACACTAGAAAATATTTTCCAGTAAATCATTTTACAGAAAAGTAAAATATTTTTCAAAAATCATTTTACGGAAAATATTTTACTGACAATCAAACGGACCCTAAATGGGTCTAGGGACCCACGTAGGTGATGAGGCAAAAATAATTAGTCTTACGAGTCGCGGGGCGGGATGATTTTGGGTTTTGTACCCGCACCCATCAAGGCCTTTACATGTTCTATTTTCAAGCATTACCTCTAAATTAATTTCCAACTGCTGGATGGTTGACAAAATATTTCCAAAACCTTGATTTACGACAATGCTTGACTTGTTTAGCCGATTCCCACGTATACTATATTGCGAGTTGCTTTCATGATGAAAAACGAGAAAAAAAAAAAAAACAAAGTTAGTTGGATTCAATTTTTATTAGGTTGGTAACTAAATTCATTATCAATTCAAAATTAAAAATATATATTCCAATTCAATTGGATTTTTATTTTATAATATAATATATATGTTTTTCTTTAAATTATCAAAATAAAATATTAAAAATGAAAAAGTAAAGATATGTTTTTCTTCTTTTTGCTGTCAATTAAATTCAGTCTGAATCATTCAAAATAATGAGAATTATTATAGAAATGAAATGCGACTTACGGGGCAGAGAAAAGATTAAAAAAATATTTGAAATTAATTTGATGATAAAATTTTATAATTTTATTTGGGTTGTGTATATATTAATGCTGTTTAAATTGGATCAAATGTATTGGATTGGAAATTAGATGAAATCGATTTGGATAGGGTTTTGAACGAGTTTATTTAGGAACCATTACAAACCTATTGAATCGAGTAAAAAATCTAGTAAATCAGTTGAATCAAAATTTTAAATTTATTATTATTTTATTTTTAGCTTTTAATAATTTTAATCAGATTGATTGAACCGATTAGATCGGTGAACCTATAGTTTAATCGGTTCGACCACTTATTTGATTCAAAAATATTGGTATATATATTAATTTGTAAACTTGTGTAACGCATGAGTCAATTGTATATTAACTTTATAATATTTTTATAATATTAACTTTTAAATAATATAATAACAAAAATATCTTAAAAAATATTTAACTATTTGAAATCGATTATATTAGTGTTATTTAATTTTAAAATATTTAATATTAAAATCATACAAAAATTGTCATATTAATATTAATATATATTTATTATAATTTAAATAACAATATTAATAATTTTATATATTGTTAAGTTAATTTTTAAAAGTTATAATTGTTATAATTTTATTTTTTATAATCTTATCTATGAATTTAATTAAATCTTATTATATTTGAAAAAAAACTTAATTTGATAAAATTTATTATATGTGTTTTTTAAATTATATTTTAAACATATCAATTTAATATTATAACATTAAAAGTTAATTCAATTAATTAAATTATCAAAATAATGAAATATTTTATTTAAATTGAAAATAAGTATTTCAAGTGGAGAGTGTTGTAATGTTAACATGATTGTTTATTTTTTAGATGAAACCTTATAATAATAAAAATATATGATTTCTTTTTATTTATTAAAATTACCATAGTTTAAGATTAACTTTTAAATGGGTTTGAAAATTTATGAAAAAGAAAATTATTTTTAAATAAACAAAAAATTAATGCCTAAACTCAACTACATTAACCATGAGATATGGTGTAGTGATTGCTCACTTCATCCCTCAACCATGAGGTTAGGGGTTCAATCCTTACTCATGGAAATAGAGCATATTTCATGGCCAACCGCTTACCTTTCGAACAACACCCACAACAAAGAGATTAATCCTTCCCACCAATGATGGATACCTTAGTTTCAATAAATATATAAAAAAGAAGCTCAATTACATTTTTAATATATATATATATATATATAATTTCCCATTAGAAGAAGATCATGTTGTGTCAAGAAGCCTATTAACTCCAATTTATAAGTATACGGTAGATATGTGGTTTAGAAATGCATGATTTGACATTGGTGATGTTTAGTTGAATTGGTATATTTTCAGATATAAGTTTGAGATGTATGGTGTCTGAAATTACCTGTTTTAATGTGGATTGGCATAGGTAAAGTTGATATGAAATGTGGTAGGAAATGAGATGTTTGTGTGTATATGCATGCTAAGTATGAAAAATGAATGGATATAATTGTAACTAAATATAATAATTGAATAGAGCCAAATAGACTATGAAATTGGTTGACTTGAATACAAATCTAAAGAGTTAGGATGTAAATTTATTATCTACCTGCTTTTGAGAAGATGAATATATGTTTCATAAAATGGTATGAGATTAAATTAGGAATGTCATAGTTCCATATTGCATTGTTTATTTACTTTATTGAATCATAGATTTACCGTTGAGTTTATTACTCAGCATACGGGTGTTTTTTTTTCCATGCGCAAGTTAGGTTTATATGAGATCTCGAGCATCAACATCAACATCCAATCAAAATCTCGAACTCAACAAAGTTGGTAAGTTTCTTTTGTTAGTTAAATGGAATGTACCTAGTAAAGTCAATTTAGTATTTTTCTATGTTTAAAAATGCTAATTTGGAAGTTGGAAAATGAATATAATCACGTATATGCGAGTTGATATATGTAGTGTAGTATGATTTGTAAATGATTTAAGTTGACATGTTTGGTTTGTGATTGAAATGTATGTGTGTTATGTGCTTGTTGAATTTTGGCAATGTTAATGCTTGATTGAAAGTAGCATGATTTGGTAAATGGCTTAAATGAATATGAGACATATGAAATGGCACCATTGGATGTAAATTGATATGGATCAAATTAGTATTTGGTTAATATATTGACATGCATTCTTTGATTAGGGAATGATATGTTTAATGAATGATAAAATGTTGGCTAAATGAATGATTGAATTGTTGAGATTGATATTGAAGATGTAAGTTATTAATTAAGTATGATTTGAACATGTTTTTTAGTATGTTTAGGTATGAATTGAACTTGTTTTTGGTGATGTTTTGGAATAGCTGATAGTGAGTTGGAATAAAGTAGGTACCAAATGCAAATTCTGAAATCTTTTTATGAGGTATCAATACTTTGGGAAGGGTATCAATACTTTAGAGGTATCGATCCTATTTATTTTTATTCAATTTTTCCAAACATCAAAGCTAAAATTGGCATAGGTACCTGGTTATGGTATTGATACCTGATTGAAATTTTGGAACTTTTTCAATTTGGTTCTTTTTCAATCTCGGGTTAACTTTAAAGAGCACGTAGGCTCGTATAAGTCCCGGGAAAAGTTGCATATCATGTTTTTGTACTGTAAAGATTATGTTTGCATGAATTGCATTACTAATTAAATATTTTGTATTCATACTTGCTCTGACAACGAATGTGACACCTTGTTATTTAGACCCAGTAATCGGATCGGGTATGGGGTGTTACAATCGAACTTATACGACAAGGCAAACAATTTGGCACGTTCGAAAATAAATCATTGAAGGACAACCCAGAACTATGTAGGAATCCATTGTCAAAGAAATGTTATCTCCAAGGTTCATCACCATTACCAACTTCATTGTCAAAGAAAGATAAAGATTGATGGCTTGAATTTGGGTGGAAAGTAATCATGTTGGGATATGGAATTGAGTTAGTGGATGGACTAATTCTTAGATATCTCTTCTACCCAATGAATTATAAGTTGTTTGTCAAGTATTTTGAAAGGAAGATACAGAAACGAAGGAGGGGTAGGAGGAATTAACTTAAAAGCATAATTTTCAGGCCTTATGCATTGGCTTCAGTGTTATGTATGTTAATTTGTCTTTTCCCCCTTCTTATAGCTATGAATAAGTTATGATTGGTTGTCATGGATATATGTATTATTAATGAAATAACAATGTAAACCAATGTGATCTATGCGAATTTAACTTTTGAGGGACTACAATTTGTTAGGTAGAATTTTTTTTTTGGTAATTTTCATATAAAATGGATATAAAAAAACTTGGTTTTATTTGCTAAAAACTATAGTATTTATTAATCACAATATATTAAATTACATTTAAAAATCATATGATATAGAAATTAATAGCACAATTGTTTAATTGTAGGATCTTGTTGAATATAAAGTAAAAACGAAAAATTCTAAGAATATAGTGTTTGGAAAGTTACGTAGTAATCGGATTTGGATGTAAATGTTTGTAATTATAAGTGCAACATGTTTGGATAACTATGGTAATTGGCAGATCCCATTGAACTGGTTGTAATTGAAGCACCCAATTACAGTTTTCAATTCTTAGGAGGGAGGGTGAGAATTGAAGTAATTACGTATATAGTTACAACATAATTCAATTTTTTTTTAAAAATTATATAATGTCTAAAACTACCCATAATTTCCTCCCCAACTCAGTTAAAAATATTAAAAATATTAAAATCGTAATTTTCCTAACCGAGCTGATGTCCGATTGACTCGTAACACCAACTCAATTAGGAATTTATTATATATATAAGTAAAACTAACCAAAGTTTAGTATAAATCATTGCAACAAACACCCTTTCATCTCAATAACACCATAAAACATATTTCACCCATATTTAAATAAAATTAATAATCACCTTAGTACAAATAATACTAAAATACAAATACTTAATAATCTTTTGAGAGCATCAGAATATAGTAATAAACTTACACCATAAAAGCACCCCAATTTGTTTCTATAAATTAGCTAAGCACTTATGGGCAAAAAATAGTAACTAATTTTTTTTAATACAAATAAGCAACTATATTATAATAATAAAAGAGTTTACAAATATAATAACCTAAACCTCATCTCATTTAACTTTGAAATTCTCACAAACCGTCAAATGAGACAATAATGATGTGTTCCACCATTAGTAGTTAAAATTGTACTTCTATAATTCAGAAGACCATAAGATATGATAGGACGTGATATATATATATATATATAGAGAGAGAGAGAGAGAGAGAGAGAGAAGGGTGACAAAATATCTAGGATTTTAAATGAGTAGGGACCCTTAGAGGCTGAAATCCATGCTTGAGAGTTGCTTCCCAGACTTTTTCAATGTTTGACGTGGTGTAACCACATTCATGTTCCTCCCATCCTTCCAGTGCATGTACTAACCCAGCTATACGCCATACGCTCATCACCCTCCTCGGCAACCAGTTCTGAACAAAGTAGAACCAAGCGATGAAAGAATGAGCATCAATATCTACAATGAGTTAAATGGAGTATGTAAATGTTGATGGCCAAACCTCGCAAGAATCCACATTCTCAAGGGCCAACGGAGTTTGCATGGCCGGTGTGGTATGATAGAAGCAGTCCGTCCGCAACTTCTTTGGTGGGAATTGCGAGAAGGGAATAAATAGAGTTCCTTTGCTTGCTTTCCTTTGTTCTACTTCACTCAATCCTCCATCTCCAACTAACCATGTCTGCAACATATATATTATTCATTGTCCCATATTATATTCAACCTAGTTTTCATTAGGAATATGATAAATTGAGAACCGGCTTAGGTACCTTAAAAGTGTAACTTTTTGAGAGAACCAATTTACCCTCAGACTTGGTGCCAAGTAATTTATCAAGCTTTTCATATTCATCCTCACGCAATACGGAGACCTACGGTGATACGTAAATGAAAATGGTAGAGAAAAAGTAGTTGAAGGTTTGGAATTGGAGTTATCTAATTAATAATGCACGTACGTACTTGAATGCGCTTTTGGCATAGCGCAAAGGCAAGAGCACATGCAACTTTAGTCAGCTTGCCTCTAAGGACTACTTGTGTAGTTCTCTTGGGTATGCTATTTAACACAACTGCAACTGCCAAGCTACTTCCATCTACCAACTTCACTTTAAGCTGGGGATGCTTTTGCATATACACCCCACCATACATGTTCATCTCTTCACCCTGCTCATTTATTTCATCATCATGGTTTTCTCCTATTATATAGATATCTATATATGCTTATGGGAGCAAAATACTTGCCTGGTTCATGAGGCCTAGACTCAACACTCTAGCACCTTTTTCGTCTGCCTCTAATATGGCTTCTTCAATCAAGTTATTGATGGATTGTTTTTGCGATTTCAAGCGGTACTACAAATGAAATGAAAACAAGATGCAGCAGAGACTAGTTATGATGGATTAGTGTCTTAAACAAGTAAAAAGTCATGTTGTTGATATCTATACCTGTATGTTGTACTTGGGTATAGCCCAGGTCTGTAGTATGATATTATGAAACCGATTGCTTTCGACAACAAAAGTGGAACAATATATCCAGGTAAGCATCATGGAACACAGTGTGACAGGCCAGAGGAGCCACATGTGCCAAGTTGATGGTGTGTATGGTTTAGAGGCGAAAGAGGCAAATCCAAGGCGGAGATGATAAATAGACTCGGGTGTGGTTAGGTGCGTTAGGTGCACCACATAGGGTGATTCTTCTTTCCTTCTCAGTGATTTTTCATATAAGCTATCACTAGATTTGTCCATTGTGCCATAGATGTAATCATAAAATGGCATAAACAACGAGTAATTGGTTCTAAACTGTACGTGGTGCAGCGAGTGAAACCTGTCCAGTATTCACAAAATATATTCATACTCTTACAAGGTGTTATTATCATTAATTATTATGCTTAAGGAAAGCACGCTAATTAAATAATTAATAGTGATTAATATTTTAAAAATAATCTAAAATTAAAGAAATAAAAAAAAAACCTTAAATTAACAAAAAAAAAGCAAAACGGCAGAACTTTATCGCTAAAACTAAATAAAAACTTTAAAAGTAACAACGAAAATCAAATTAAAACTACAAACTAAAAATAAATAATAAAAAAGACTTTGACCATGTGTTAAACCTTCGAAAATTCTAAAACCTAAAATTAAATATTCAACCATATTAAAATTACAAGGAGGAGACCTAGCAAAGGTTTACTATCTTGCCCTTTTTTAATTTAATTTTTT
The DNA here is from genome assembly GCF_025698545.1 of Gossypium raimondii. Taxonomy (NCBI): domain Eukaryota; kingdom Viridiplantae; phylum Streptophyta; class Magnoliopsida; order Malvales; family Malvaceae; genus Gossypium; species Gossypium raimondii. The sequence goes on along the minus strand of NC_068568.1, from coordinate 37,157,460 downwards.
GTTAATTTTAAAGTTTAAGGTTTGATTAATCAACTATTTTATAATGAAAGGATTTGATTAATGAAACGTCTTTGTTTAGGAACCAATTTACTCAATTAATTTTTATAATTAAAATTAAATAAAATATATTTTATACATATTCCTTAGTAATTTTAGTTTTACTTTAAATAAACCTATATAAGTATACTTATTCTTGGTTGCCTTCAAAAGTCTTGTATCTTCAACCCAGATAGAATAAAATTGTGGACAAACAAATATTTTTACCCAAATTATCTTATTTGTTTATAATTTGCTTGTAGCATACACTGTAATTGATAAGATAGCAAGTATACTGCATGAATAAAATAAAAATATTATCATAATACTCCTGTTCTTAAAGCAAGACAGTCTTCACAAAATAAAGTATCGTAGGTAGGCATTTAATTTAAAATTATTTAATTGAGTTAGAGTGAAAGGAAGGACTTACGATGGAGTATAAATGATGTACTTGAGAGGAGGGAGAAGGGTGAAGAGCCAGTTAGGAATAAGCTCGAAATTGCAGTGGCCCATATTGTTCATAAAGTCCAGGTAAGTGACGTAGGCAGCTAAGGCAATAACGGAGACGGTACCAGTTAGCACCGTTGTCAAGATGGGTATTGAAAACAGGAGGAAGTATGCTATGTGCTCTGCAAATGGATGAATCACAGCTGCCACAGCCACAGATGCTTCAGTACCATATAACCATGTGGATTGATTGATTAAATTACGTACGTAGGTGATGAAGTCTTACAAGTAATAGGCTCAGTGACAATGGAGGAATGATGATGAGAATGGTATCGAGAGTAAAGATAATGGTGATGCAGTGCTCTATGAAGCCAGTAGTAAAGGAACTCCACAGGGCCGGCATGGAGCAACATGGTTATAATCACACCATCCAATCTCCAAAAGGGTAAGTGTGAACCTCCTGGAACGTAGATGTTGCCCAAGTAAAACAGGATTGCGTTGAACATTATTTGATCATCCCTGCATGCAGCCATTAATTAATTAATTGTCGTCATTGGGTAATTAAAAAAAAATATTTTTTGTTGCTCACCAGTCCCTCTCCCTGTCCACTTGGTCAAATTCAATGCCCTTGTCCACAATCTTGTTGGTGCCTTTGGCAGTTCGATAACGAGAAAGGCTAATCCATAGCTGGTTATGAAGCATTCTCCATAACACAAATGGGAATAAGGCCAGCTTGGACACGTCTATATCTTCATCCTTCACCATAAACGAGTATATGTGCTCCGTTATCAAAGGAACTAGGATTATATACTGTAAAAATCCATCAAACCACAAATTAAAATTTAAAAAAAAAAAAAGAACTGGTAAAATTAAAAAATGAAATCAACAAGACCTTAAAGCTCCCAAGAGGCTTCCATGGCCAGTCAGTGAGGATTCCTGGTTTAGAAGCCATGCTTAAGTAGCTATATAGCATCTACACATGCAAATGTCTTTGGAAGTGGATATTATATATAGTATTATGAGTGTAAAGTTTTTACCCTTACAGATTGACACGTTATGGTGGCCCTTTCTTTATCAAGATTTAAGTCATCCGATCGACAACTCATCCATTTATTGTGCCCAACTGTAAGTCTCAGCTGCTCCTGCTTTATCAATTAAATGGAGACCTAATATGTTGTTAATCTTAATATTGCTAATTTTTTCTATCTAACATAAATTTTCCGAAGCTCGGAGCAGTGGCAATTAAGTGATAATTTAGTTATAATTTGATTAAGTCAGAAATAGAAGATTATCAGTATTATAAGACAATGAAAACAGATACTGAAGGCAACGGGAAAAGTCTTTGCTTTGAGAAAAAAATAAATCCGGAATATCGACTAAATTGCTAGAGGGTGAAAAAAATAGGGTCTAAAGTGAGAAAATTAAAAGATAGAATAATTAAATTGAATTATGAAAAGAGGAGGGACTAGAGGTAGAAATAAACCAAAAAGAAGAATGAATCATACATGAAATTTGTAGATTTAATTTATTCCACAGGGAGATAAGACTTGCTATGGTAGATTTAATCCGACCTACTGCAACTTCAGAGGTATAGGACTTGCCGTTTCAATCCGCTCCACTGCAACTTCAAGGAGATAAGATTTGTAATTTGTAGCTTTAATTTGTTCCACTGCAACTTTCAGGGGTATAGAATTTGTGGTTTCACTGATTTGTTACACTATTCTCTAGGGAACATGACCTGTAGAATCCATTTCATGGGCCTAAATTTATGCCAAATGGTTAGGATGTTATGATCAAAATGAATCAAATACTCTTAACTAGATAGGTGAATTGATATATATAGTTTTAAATATGGAATGGGTAGTTAAAAATGCAAAGTAGATAGGTGAATTGATATAGTTTTAAATGATGAAGCAAATAGGACTAAATGGACAAAAGGTGAAAGACTAATTGGGCAAATTAACCCAAACTGAAAAGAAATCACATAATGACATTTTGGTATTGAAATCAAAGGTCGAGTATCGATACTTTGAAAAAAGTATAGATACTTAGAGCAAAGTATCGATATTTGAGGTATTTTTCTTAAATTTTTCAACTTTGAAGCTCAAAATGGTGTCAATACAGCATAGGGCATCGATACCTAAGTTATAGTATGGATACCTTAGTGGTGGTATCGATACTTGGGGCTTGTTTTGTGTAAAATGTGATTCTGAAATAAATTTTTACAGAACAGTTCTACCCAATTTAATCTAATATCGTAGTATTATGGAAATAACACACTAATAAGTTCAAAATATGATTGGATAAGGATTTGGATTAAATGATTTAGCCAGGATTACTCAGGCACTCAAATGTGATATTTCTATACTCGACTTGGTAGTCGGGTTGGGTATAGGAGTGTTAGATGGAAATTCGATAAAAAATTAAAAATTAAAAAAAAATATTTTCTCAGCTTAAACTCTGTTGCTAATTGCAATTAGTTGTAAACATCTGAAAAAAAAAAGAAGCTTTCCATGTCGGCTAAGCCAGCACGATCGCAATTAATTGTCTCCAAACTCCAGTTCTATGGAACACAAAACAATTGCAATTGCTTTCTTTAACACAAGTTGCGTTTGAAATACTAATTGTTGGTTTCCAGTTCCGCGGTGGTATTGATTACCAATGAACAAGATAAGATGGTCCTACATAAAGGAAAGGAATATATCCCCCGCACCCAACACAAAATAAGCTTTTCATTGCTCATATTATTTGTTTAGCTCCTCAAATTTCAACCCCCTCCCCGGAGCTTTAAACACACAAGTTGAAGCATAGAGCCTATTGTTTGTAATCGCGGTATGGTACGAGAAGTAAAACAGCAAAAAATAATTAAAATTGGAAGTTTCTTTTTTTTTTTTAAATTGACAATATTTTTGAATTTTAAGTATTAATTTTAAAAAATTATAACTTGATTCATATAATATCTAAAAGTTAATACCTTTACACATTTAATGACATTTTAAGGAAATGGAAAAAATTATAATTAAATAACCAAAGTTAAGGTCAATAGTTAATTGATCTAAATTTAAAAGAAAATGATAAATAGGTGATAAAAAGAATTAGATGACTTGTCCTCTCGTTTACGCTAAAAAATTTAATACTCCGTACACATTTTTTGCGTTTAGAATAACATTTACTTTTTAAGATTTGTGTTTTAATATTTTCTATCTATTTCTTTTTATATGAGAACTTTTGATCTATTTCTTTACCACTTATTTCACAATGCAACAGGTAATTTACTATTAAAAGCTTTTTTTTTTTTAAATTTGTCGAAATAGATCAGGTATTTTATTATTTACCGAAATAGACCCGGTATTTTATTATTTATCGGAATGGACCCATTCCGGTATTTTATTATTTAATGTATTAAAGCATTTACCACGTCAACGCCATGTCAGGGGACGTGTCAGCAAATCGCGTCCACGTCAGCGCGGTTTGCTGACGTGACAGAAAATCGCGTCCACGTAATCGCGGTTTGTGTCCACATCAGCAAAGCGCGCTTACGTGGACGCGATTTGCTGACGTGTAGCGAGCTCCTGGGGACGCGATTTGCCCCGCGCGTGAACAGTGCAATGGTCATTTTTTAAACCGTTGTCCCCCCCAATGGTCCAAAAAAAAACTATAAATACCCCCACCCCCTTTTTTTTTCACAAACTAATCCTCTCTCAAATTTCCTCTAAATTTCCTCTCATTTTGCTCTCAAATTCCTTCCAAATTTCTCTCAAATCCATATTTAATCTCAATTTGCTCTCAAATTCCTCTTAAATTTCTCTTAAATCCCTATTTTTAAATAATTTTTAAAAAAATTATTTTTTTAAAATTTTTTTAAACCGTAAAAATTTGTACGATTTCAGCAATGGCTGGAGAATTGACTCGTCTTGATAAGCAGCACATATTGGTGGAACAAATGAAAATGGTAAGTGTAATACCCAATTTTAGCCCGGGCTCACATATGGAAACATAATTTTCGAGGATATGCAATCTTAGATATGATATGCAATCTTAGATATATATGATATATACAATCTTAGATATGATATATACAATCTTAGAAGATATGATTTTGTAATATTAGAGATTTAATTTGTAGATACCCTTTAATCTTAGCCGTTGATGTAATTGATCTGTACCGTTGGATTTGGGGAGGCCCAGCTATAAATAGAGGCCTCTCCCTTCATTGTAGAAAGGAAAAAGAATCAAGAAAAAAGGGAGAACGATTGGCAGTTTTTTAAAGGTGGCTTACTGTTTTCTTTTTTTTCTTTTTCGATTATTTTTTACTTATTTACGATTTTAAAAAAGGGAAAAGGTGATACCACTGCGAATTTTATTTATTTATTTTATTTAGCCCTAATAAAGAGACGCGTTTCAAAGGATGGAGATATTTTCTCATTCGAGCCCTATGAGTTATTCGCGCCTTTTAATTGGGCCCTTCATTTTTTTTTATTCTGTTGATTTTCAATTTAATCCTTAATATTTCATTTTAGGTTTTTAGTCTATTTTATTAATTTTGTTATTTTTATTTTTATTATTATATTATATATTATTATACCTACATATATGTGCGCATATGCATGTTAATATATATACATATATATTTTAAACGTTTTAATATATATACATATTATATACATACTTTATTATTATTTTATTTTCATATTTTTTATACATATATATATACACATTTATATTTCATAATATTTATGCGTTTGCCCATATTCTATGATTTTTATATGTTTATACATTTTGTAATATATACGCATATATTTATACTCCATTCAAAGCTTATTATAAATATTTTCCACGTTTTATATTATACTTATATATTTCATTTTTTTGTAAATGCATGAATATATTTTATATGTATATATTTATATTTTTCTTGTTTTCATAAATGCATTATGTATTATATATATATAAGTTTTATAACCCAAAATTTTATGAGTAAATTATCTTTATGTCTTTTATTCTTCATAGTTTCAAATGTATATATATTTTGTACCTTTTTCTCTTTATTTTTTTGTTTATTTCCTTCATTTGCTTATTGATGTATGTTTTCATTTATATTCATTTGATATTTTACATGTCGTTGTTTATGTACATTAATTTCGTTTATTTCTATGCCATTGTTGTATTTATTATTACATTTCAAAATTGAGATAACATTCGTATTTAGGATTTTCAAGGAAATTGAGCCCTAACGTATTGGGTTCCGATTTTCTTCGTTAAATCCAACGATCGAGGGTTGCTCATTAATAAAAAATATATAAAATAAAAAGCTTGTTGTTGGGGAGTTAAATATGTTGTATCCTAACGTATTGGATGTGACGTATTGATTTCTTGAGACAAAGATTTTTTGAAAAAATAATAATAAAGGAAATATTTCAAGTTTGGGATTTTGAGGAATTGTGCCCTAACGTATTGGGCCGCGATTTCTTAAATATTAAACAAATGAATATTCTTTTAAATTTTTATTACACGAGTTTTAGACTAATTCATTTTTGAGGAAATTAGAATGTTGTGCCCTAACGCATTGGGTGTGACATTTTCTTTCTCCGAAATGATAAGGGTCTTAATAAGTAACGTTTTTAAGTTTTTTCTAAGGATTATATTTTTCAAATTTTCGACATTAAGACACTAATTAATTAACTAGGTACCAATTTTGGGCGTTATGAGGGTGCTAATCCTTCCTCGTACGTAACCGACTCCCGGATCCATTTTTCTAAAACTCGTAGACCAAAGCCGTTTTTTAGGTGATCCAATCACACCTCAATAAAAGATTGGTGGCGACTCCCAATTTTCATTTTTTAAAGTCGACAACCTAAAACGTTTGTTTTTCAAAAGAATGGTTTCGACAGCTTGGCGACTCCACTGGGGACACATACGAGAGTCGAGCCACAAAGTTGATTAATTTCTGTCTTATTGTCGAGAAAATAATTTTTTAAAAAAATCATGAGATCATTGTGCATTCATTCATTTTCTTGCTTAATTGATCTTTGCATTATTCATTACATGAGTTGAATGATTTTACCCCTTCTAAGTGGGAGTGAGAAACTATTCCGTCGTGAGGTTTTCAACTCCGTATAGGATAGTGGATCACTTTCGGAATACATCGGTACCTATGCTTTCGTGAGATTATCATCTCCGTATAGTCATAGGGAAAATGTGTTCCCCTAAACCGAACTTGATCTATATGAGCCTATAATGGGTGAAGATCGAGGAATCTGCTGGTTTGGATACCCTTACTTTAGAACCGAACCACATATAATGAGCCTTAGGAGCCTACCCTAGGTAGAATCACACCGAATGCCTAGAGGTCACCCGAAAACTTGGTTTAAATTTACGATCATTTTGTTGTATTTTGTCCATTTTTGTTACGATTATAATTACTTCGGTTTGTAATTACTTTATTGGTTTGAATTTTGATGTTTCTGCATATTGCATTACATGACCACTCGATTATATCCTTTTAAGTGAGAGTGAGAAGCTATTTCCTTCGTGAGGTCTTCACCTCCGTGCAGGATAGCGGATTGCTTTCGGGATACATCCGTACCTATGTCTTCGTGAGATTTTCATCTCCGTGCAGCCATAGGGAAATGTATTCCCCTGAACTGAACTTGGTCCGTATGAGCCTATAATGGGTGAGGATCGAGGAATCTGCTAGTTCAGGTACCCTTACCTTAGAGCTAAACTACATATAGTAAACCCTAGTTGCCCACCTTAGGAATAATTACACCAAACCGTAGTGGTTTCCCGAGTAGGTACTTTATTCATTTGCTTTTACTTTGTACTAACTTGTTTTTTTTTTATTATGATTGCATTGCATTTGCATCTTAAAAAAGAGGTGTTGATTCACGTTCAGTTGCTAAATAGAGAGCTTGACATAAGGAAATGGGTTTCTTGATAAAGGGGATGACAATATGGTTGTCCGAATATGGTCCAAGAACATGTGATAAGAGAAATATAATAATTTAATAGAGGACTACACGACTATGGCTCCGTTGCCCAAGGATTCAAGATGACAAAGATTATTCGAGAGCTGCTGAACCTTCTTAAAGAGAAGCCAACGAGCATCACGAGGATGAGTGAGCAACAAGTTACGGCCCGGATCGAGCAAAATGGAGATAGAAGAGACGTTTTTTTGAAGGGTTCGTGAGATTTATCTTAACGCTCGAATGAAGAAGAGGATCGAATATCTTCGCCTATGAGGGCAAGGCCGTATAAATATCCACTTTATGTAAAAAGATTTATTTTCTAGTAAAGTTTTCTAAATGGAATTGAATCAGAATCAACATCTCTTTATGCATTCATTGCATGCATTCGCGTTACATGACATCATACGCATTAAAATCCACTAAAAGAGCCTAATCGATTAAAATCATTCTTTAGCTAATTTGGAAACCAACCAACCTGCCAAACACCGTTATAGTACCCGAGCAAAGTCAGGAGGCATGGACCAAAGATTGGAAAGAATAGAGCAAATGCAAATACAGATGCAAGAGCAATTGACCAAATTTCAACAAAATATGAAGGATCAGATGCTAGAATTCCAAAGCAATGTGATAAACCAGTTAACCCAGTTATTGGCTAGAGGGTTAGAAAGAGAGGAAAGCCTAGTGGTCCACTTTGGGGAGGATAAAGAATACCCTAATTATCCCTCAAATTTTATCCCGATAAGTGTCCAGCCAAATATGCACCCATAAGGGGCACCCCTTACTATCAAATCCCAGCAATATCAGACCAATACCTTAACACCAATGAATCGTCCGACAGGCTCAAGATCCAATCTGAAGAACAATTTAGTCAATCCTATTGCTCTTGATAATCCAGCAGAAATAAAATAGGCGAGGGTAGAATACTAAGATACTATAAAGGCCCTAAGGAAAAAGGGAAATAAATGGGATAATCAGGCAGATATAACAAGGGTCACTCAAAACCAATCACTGTGGGCCGGCCAAAGACAGAAACCACCAGACATCAGAGCCCTTTAAAGCACGAATCTGGTGGGAAACCAGGTGCTGAGAAGCTCCAGTTCACACTAATTCCGATGGCGTATAAGGAGCTGTATCAAAGCCTATTCGATGCGCACGTTGTTGCACCTTTCTACTCAAAACCCCTACAACCTCCGTACCCTAAATGGTATGATACAAACATGCAATGTGATTATCATGCGGGAATTACGGGGCACTCAGTAGAGAATTGCATTGCCTTCAAAAAGCTAGTTGAAAGACTCATCAATATAGGCGTTGTCAAAATTAATGGTTCATCCAGTGCAGAAAATCTGCTACCCAATCACATCGATGATAGGGTGAATGCAATATATGAAGAAGGGTTAGGAAGTGTTCACATCAATGTCGTGCATGAAGACAACTGAAAAGGGTCCTTGTTAGATATTCGCCCTTATCAACTTGGAGGTGTTCTAAGTAATTGAATTGCAGAAGAAATCTCTGTAGTTTTTAGTGCTTATTTAGAGTAATGTTCAGAACATTCTTGTTGTTTTTAGCCTAAAAATGATAGGAATTCCTTTGTGAAAGAGGCTCAATTCTGAACATCATTATTCTAATAAAATACATCTTTGCATTTATTTTTGAGCAAATATTGTTTCATTCTTTGCGAGTAATTATTCTTTCATTCTTTTGGATTCTCTTCCACATCATTCTTTCATTCATAATTATATTGTACAAATAATTATTCATAAATTCATACATTCTTTTGTATATTTGTTGGTACTTACTATAGGTCCCCAGATATCAATGACGTGAGTGACGCTGCGACAGACTCAGAATTTTCTTTTTAAGCGAGGCATGTGTTTAGGGAGATCTCATGACTTTGAAAATGACATAGATTGTAGCCTATCTCCGGACTTGTTGAGGATGGTAGAGCATAAAGGAAATTTTACTTCCTGAGGAAACAGTGGAGATTGTGACCTTAAAGGAATGTGCATAACCGGAGAAACAAAATAAGACCTTGTTGAGTTACCTCAGGAGTTCAAAGATGTCCTCACATATCCATACCAGGATATGCTCGGTTAAGCATTGTCATTGTAATCTGAACAGCAGTACAACATCAAAAATTTGCAGTATGTTCAAGATAAACAACACGAACAATGCAGTTAGAATTCTTTGTTGAGGCAATGCTTTCTTTTTGGCTCATCATAGTTTTTCTCGTTAAAGTCAAGTTGCCATTTCTTTGTATTTGAAAAGGAAGACCTAAATTTTTTTCGTCATAGTTAAATTTCGTCTCAAAAGGCTCTACGAGAGAAACCTGATACTAAAGAAGATCTTTCGCATACAAAATGAAAGTGGAAGATTTTTATGTGAAAAACCTTATCTGGATTGACATTGATTCTGATCGAAAGGGATGACAAGGGCTTGTCTCTGTCGGGGCTTTGCCTTTCTCTTGGGCCCATCGCGGTTTTTGCTTATTGAAGACGAGATTCTTTTTTGCTTATTGAAGACGAGATTCTTTCTCTCTGAGTTATTGGATCCAATTCTGATTGAAGGGGAATATTCAAAGTTATCCATCATGGTCAAATGCGCCAGAAGAAAATAATGCGAGCTAACAAAAGGTTCAGCCCAGAGAATTTCACGAAGGTGACCTAATGTTGAAGATCCTCTCTCTACAAAAAATATTTTGGAGGGAAACAGAGTGGGAAGAACCTTATGTTATAGAGAAGGTTTGTTTTTCAAATGAGCTTTGATTTTGAGCGAGATGGATGATAAACCTGCAAAGTCCTGCAAACTCAGATTCAGTCAGGAAATACTCCGCTTAAGGAAAGAGATGACCAAGGTAAGAAACCCGCAAAGGGCACTTTGAGTCGAAAAAAAAATGATGACGAAATGAAAAAATGAAAAAATGAAAAAGTAAAATGGAGAGGTTAAGGTGAAAACCCGCAAATGGCGCCTTAGACAAAAGGGGATTTGGGTTGAAAACCCGAAAAGGGCGACTCAAATATTGATCAGAATGGGCATGAGGTAATTGGAGCAGCTCAAATGTTGATTAGAATGGGGCATGATGTGATCTTGCTATGCCTTAATCAGCAGGAAAGGGTACGCGACATCTTGAGGCATCGACAGAGTAATGTAGATCTCCTAAATACATGTCAAACTCAGAATGGTCTTCAGGAAGTTTGTACAAAGAAGTTCAAGTTGCGATATCTGGGGCACCTCGTTTCCATACTATTTATTTTGAATTTGTTGTTCTTGGAATACTTCATTCTTTTCCAAGATACACATTCCCAATCAATTTCTTTATCCTTCTTTACTATTTTTGATAATTTATTCCTTTCGAGCTATGCTCAGAACTAACTTTATTCTTATCCATTGTTATGACCTTTTTCGCAAGCATGTTGCATTGGAAGAATGATTAATGGACTAATAAAACTTTCACAAGGGAAGTTTTGCATATTACTCTATAAGTTTCTAAATAATACAGGAGCCTGAAACATAACTATTATTTAGAACGCCCCAGGTTTAAAGGTTGGAAATCTGAAAAGGAAGAGTCTAAACTAGGACTTTCTCTTAGGATTTTGTTGTCAAAAACATTGGTTGAACAAAATGATAAGATGTCGTGTTGATAACAAAGCTTAAATCAACAAGCAAGTAATGATCACCAGGAAATAGAAAGAGGCTACCTCGGGGAAAAGAGCCTTCATTTGCGCATAAGCCTTTGGTACGACACCATAGGCATAGTGTAAAGGACCAAAAAATTTTACATTTTGTAGCCTTGAATTGTGATAGGAGTGGATTGAGGAAATGCTATATATGTCTACCTTCGGGTTGCAGTGGGAGAATAATGGTACAAATTTTGCGTCCTAGTGGATTGAACTTTGAGGTTTACAGTGGGGGCAATATGACTAAATGGAGACACCAGCTGAGCGACGGCGTTATGGCGCGTCAGTGATAAAACCTTAATAAATGTCGAGCAATGATAACTTAAACGATAAAGAAAGATCGCTGTCAAAAAAATGACATTCTGCATTCATGCAAACATCATTCATACATACCTAGTTAGGAGCATTTGACTCATTCTGATCATGACATCCTAATCACTAGGTATGATTAGGTTCATAAAATGAATTATACAAGTCATGTTCCCCAGAGAACAAACCGGTGAAACACCAAACCTTGTCTCCCTGAGCAGCAATGGAGTAGGTTAAAGATTGTAGATCTTATCTCCCTAAGCAGTAGTGGAACAGATCGAAGACGGCAAATCTTATCTTTTCAAGATAGTGGGAAGCAGATTTAAGCCACCAAGCCTTGTCTCCCTGAGCAGCAGCGGAGTAGGTTAAAGATTGTAGATCTTATCTCCCTAAGCAGTAGTGGAGCAGATCGAAGACGGCAAATCTTATCTTTCCAAGATAGTGGGAAGCAGATTTAAGCCAACAAGTCTTATCCTCCTGAAGTTGCAGTGGGGCAGATTGAAGATGGCAAATCTTATCTCTCGGAAGTTGCAGTAGAGCAGATTAAAACCGATAATCCTATCTTCTTGAAGTTGCAGTGGAGCAGATTAAAACCTTGGATCTTATCTCTCTGAAGTTGCAGAGAGCAGAACGTATCTAGTCTTATCTCCCTAAAGTTGCAGTGGAGTAGACTCAGCAAGCAAGTCTTATCCTCCTGAAGTTGTAGTGAGGTAGACTGAAGATGGCAAATCTTATCTCCCTAAAGTTGCAGTGGAGCATATTAGAGCCGATAATCCTATCTCCCTGAAGTTGCAGTGGAGCGGATCAAAACCTTGGATCTTATCTCTCTGAAGTTGCAGAGAGAAGATCGCATCTAGTCTTATCTCCCTGAAGTTGCAGTGGAGCAGACTAAGTAAACAAGTCTTATCCTCCTGAAGTTGCAGTGAGGCAGACTAAATAAACAAATCCTGTCTCCCTAAGTTGTAGTGGAGTAGATTAGAGAGATGGATTTTATCTCTCTGAAATTACAGTTAAGCAGATTAAAAGTTACGAGTCACCAATCCTATCTCTCTGATGTTGCGGTGGAGTGGATCGAGACACCAATTCCTATACCTCTGAAGATGCAGTATGATGGATGTGGCTGCTTGAAGAAGAAGAGCACCAAGATCCAGCGTGATCGGGCAAAAATTGGTCATTTCTAAAGTCTTTGCTCCGTTCCTGTTACACGACAACGAGCAAAGAGGGGCAGCTATAATACCCAATTTTAGCCCGGGCTCACATATGGAAACATAATTTTCGAGGATATACAATCTCAGATATGATACGCAATCTTAGATATGATATATGCAATCCTAGATATGATATATACAATCTTAGAAGATATTATTTTGTAATCTTAGAGATTTAATTTGTAGATACTCTTTAATCTTAGCCGTTGATGTAATTGATCTGTACCGTTGGATTGGGGGAGGCTCAGCTATAAATAGAGGCCTCTCCCTTCATTATAGAAAGGAAAAAGAATCAAGAAAATAGGGAGAACGATTGGCAGTTTTTTAAAGGTGGCTTACTGTTTTCTTTTTTTTTTCTTTTTTGATTATTTTTTACTTATTTACGATTTTAAAAAAGGGAGAAGGTGATACCACTGCGAATTTTATTTATTTATTTTATTTAGCCCTAATAAAGTGACGCGTTTCAAAGGATGGAGATATTTTCACATTCGAGCCCTATAAGTTATTCACGCCTTTTAATTGGGCCCTTCATTTTTTTTATTCTGTTGATTTTCAATTTAATCTTTAATCTTTCATTTTAGGTTTTTAGTCTATTTTATTAATTTTTTTATTATTATTTTTATTATTATATTATATATTATTATACCTACATATATGTAGCATATGCATGTTAATATATATACATATATATTTTAAACGTTTTAATATATATACATATTATATACATACTTTATTTTTATTTTATTTTCATATTTTTATACATATATATATACACATTTATATTTCATAATATTTATCGTTTGCCCATATTCTATGATTTTTATATGTTTATACATTTTTGTAATATATACACATATATTTATACTCCATTCAAAGCTTATTATAAATATTTTCCACGTTTTTATATTATACTTATATATTTCTTTTTTTTTGCAAATGCATGAATATATTTTATATGTATATGTTTATATTTTCCTTGTTTTCATAAATGCATTATGTATTTTTATATATATATAAGTTTTATAACCCAAAATTTTATGAGTAAATTATCTTTATGTCTTTTATTCTTCATAGTTTCAAATGTATATATATTTTGTACCTTTTTCTCTTTATTTTTTGTTTATTTCCTTCATTTGCTTATTGATGTATGTTTTCATTTATATTCATTTGATATTTTACATGTTGTTGTTTATGTACATTAATTTCGTTTATTTCTATGCCATTGTTGTATTTATTATTACATTTTATATTTAATGTAGCATCACATCATTTTTTTTTCGATTTTAAAATTTTCAAAATTGAGATAACACTCGTATTTAGGATTGTCAAGGAAATTGGGCCCTAACGTATTAGGTTCCGATTTTCTTCGTTAAATCTAACGATCGAGGGTTGCTCATTAATAAAAAAATATATAAAATAAAAAACTTGTTGTTGGGGAGTTAAATATGTTGTATCCTAACGTATTAGATGTGACGTATTGATTTCTCGAGACAAAGATTTTTTGAAATAATAATAATAAAGGAAATATTTCAAGTTTGGGATTTTGAGGAATTGTGCCCTAGCGTATTGGGCCGCGATTTCTTAAATCGTAAACAAATGAATATTCTTTTAAATTTTTATTACACGAGTTTTAGACTAATTCATTTTTGAGGAAATTAGAATGTTGTGCCGTAACGCATTGGGTGTGACATTTTCTTTCTCCGAAATGATAAGGGTCTTAATAAGTAACGTTTTTAAGTTTTTGCTACGGATTATATTTTTCAAATTTTCGACATTAAGACACTAATTAATTAACTAGGTACCAATTTTGGGTGTTATGAGGGTGCTAATCCTTCCTCGTACGTAACTGACTCCCGGATCCATTTTTCTAAAACTCATAGACCAAAGCCGTTTTTTTAGGTGATCCAATCACACCTCAATAAAAGATTGGTGGCGACTCCCAATTTTCAATTTTTTAAAGTCGACAAGCTAAAACGTTTGTTTTTCAAAAGAATGGTTTCGACAGTAAGCGTTAAATTTAATTTTTAAATATTATTTAAGAATTTTTTATTTATGCATTTTTAGATAATTATTAATTTATTATTAGTTATAAAAGTCTGTAGATCAGATATTGGAATGCAATATCCGGAATATGCATACTCCTCCATCACCGTTTGTAGAGAACTACCAGCGGGAAGTGGGTTTTTGGCACGTGGATACGGTAGGCCGGGGATGCAAGGTGGTCCCGAAACTAATCAGTGCATTGATCGAGAGGTGGAGACCCGAGACGCACACATTTCATTTTCCATGTGGAGAGTGCACTATCACTTTGGAAGATGTAAGTCTGCAATTGGGATTGCCGGTGGACGGGTACCCAGTCATCGGGTCTGCCCAATCTAGCGATTGAGGAGCGGTGTGCTACGAGCTTTTGGGCGCTATTCCGGAGAAAATGGACGGAGGTAAGATCGAGATGGGCTGGTTACAAGACACATTCCCAGATCCGGATGAAGATTCAACCGAAATAGAAAGAATGTGATATGCTCGGGCATACATTCTTCAATTAATTGGAGGTTATCTGATGCCGGACTCGTCACGAAGCCGCGTACATCTAAGATGGCTGTTGAAACTCGTTGATTTTAGAGTAGCTGGTGAATTGAGTTGGGGGTCTGCCGTCTTGGCAATGTTATATCGGGAGATGTGCGGGGTGACGTGACCGAGGAAAGCAAAAATCGGAGGTTTTCTGTAACTACTGCAGTCATGGGCACGGTTTTGCTATGTCCTCAAGTGGACCACCCATATACATTCCCACTCATAACGAGGTAAATTTTATATTAGAGTTTACAATTATTATGTAGATTTTTACAAATAAAAGTATGCTAAAAATTTATTAAATTAGGTAGAACCATCCGGCAAGTCATGCTCGATTACCTACCTCTCTTGAAGATATACAACTTCTATTAGACCAACAGTCGGAAGCACATGTAAGGATAAAATAAAATTGATATTTCCACCATTCACTAGTCGGTTGGTATTTAGTATTTAATATTTAGTATTATGTATATAACTAATATTTCTATCATGTTCATATAGTTTCAATGGACACCATATGAGGATCCGGCAATTCGGGCAGTAATTCCGGATTAGTTCTTACAAAATTCAAACGCTTGGCACGCAAAAGTCGCGTTGATCAACTACGCGACCGTGGAGATGCACTAGTCAGACAGGGTGTTACGGCAATTTGGATGTAGACGACCGATTCCTGTGGAACCTGAGGTGTTTGACGATAACCACAAAATCGACCTTCGGCAATTGAATACGGATTGGCCGAGATTCTGGTCCGAGTACATCAAAATGTGGGAAGATCGGTATGATTATATACCTACTAAGGAATCGATCGTCGTTCCGGAGTTAGCGTGCATGCCGGAATACATGCCATGGTTTAGGATCCATGACAAGCCGTATTTACTATCGCCAGAGGAGAGGCAGCGTCAATTACGTGTCCAAAGTGAAAGACCGAGCCTTTAAATCCAAGACAACAGGACGATGACGCTGGCCCCTCAACGAGGCCCAGACATTCACCCGGCCCATCATCAGCGGCCATTCAATCACCAGGCCCAATAATAGCACTGACACAGTCACCCGACCCAGCAGTTCAACTGATGATACCCACGGAACTGCCTTTTCAAATGATGTCAGGTGCGTTTCCTAGCCATTTTATGTATCCTAACCCTTATATGTTTCCTTTTCCGAGTCCAATGGTAGGTTGGAGCCAATGGCCAGGTTCAACTCCATTTCCTGTTACGCCGAGTGGACCACCGATGTATAGGCCAGCGACGCACGAGGGATCACCAGAGGTGCCGTCGGGGAGCTCTTCTTTTTGCCAATCTCCACCACCGTATGGGTTTCAAACACCGTTGCCATTGGTGATGGAAACACCTCCACATTCACTATTCTATCAAGGTGGCTCATCGTCACAACTCCGACAACCAGATGCCCTACCGGAAGAACCAGAATCCCCGCCGGAGGAACCACAACCGCTACTGGAAGCTGGACAAATAGAAATTTGTATTTAAATTTATTTTTACAAATATTTTGAATATTTTGATATTATTTGATGTAATAAAATAGAAATTTGTTTGAGTTAATACTTAAAAACATTAAACTAATTTATTAAAAATTTATAAATTTATAATTTATAATTAAATGCATAATTTAATTGACAAACCTTAAACCCTTAACATAAAAACCCTAACCCTAACCCTAAACTTAAAAACTCTAACTCTTAACTTAAAAACCCTAAACCCTTAACTTAAATACCCTAACCCTTTTTATCAAAAAAATACCCTAACCCTTAACTTAAAAACCCTAAACCCTTAACTTAAAAATCCTAAACCCCTAAAACCTTAAACCTTTAAATTAAAAACTCTAAACCCTAAAACCCTAAATCCATAAATTAAAAATCTTAACCATTAACTTAAAAACCTTAAACCCTTAACATAAAAACCCTAAAACTTTAAATTAAAAGCCCTAACCCTCAACTTTAAAACCCTAAACCCTTAAATTAAAAACCCTAAGCACTTAACTTTAAAACCCTAAACCTTAAACCCTTAACTTAAAAAATGCAACCCTTAACTTAAAAACCCTAAACCTTTAAATTAAAAACTGTAACCTTTAAATTAAAAACTCTAAACCCTAAACCCCTAAACTTTTAACTTAAGAACCCTAAACCATTAAATTAAAAACCTAAAACCCTAAAACCTTAAAACCCTAAATCTATAAATTAAAAACCCTAACTTTTAACCTAAAAACCCTAAACCTTTAACTTAAAAACCCTAAACCCTTAAATTAAAAACCCTAACCCTTAACTTTAAAACCCTAAACCCTTAATTTAAAAATCATAACCCTTAAATTAAAAACCCTAACACTTAACTTTAAAACCTTAAACCCTTAACTTAAAAATCGTAACCTTTAAATTGAAAACTCTAACCTTTAACTTTAAAACCTTAAACCCTTAACTTAAAAACCGCAGCCCTTAAATTAAAAACCCTAACCCTTAACTTTAAAATCGTAACCCTTAAATAAAAAACCCAGACACTTAACTTAAAAACCCTAGCCCTTAACTTAAATATAATTTGATAATTTTACTAACCATTAATATAATTATCAGTTAATAATTTTACATTCACATAATGTTAGATTTGGAAAAATGTTTTGACTGGTACTAACAATTAATAATTTGATATAATTTGATAATTTTACTAACAATTAATACAATTATCAATTAATAATTGAAAAAATATAATTTTTTTTACAATTACATTCAACTATTGAGATTAGGGCATGATCGACTTGTATGGCCTGGATTCCTACACCATCCGCACAACTTCTGTTGACTGGTTGTTTCTCGGATATCCATATTGTTGCGTATTCTAGTCGAGCAAGGTTGACCCTTTGGTTTGTGACGTAATTTTCTATCCGGTAACAGCTTAAAAGGGGCAAGAGATACGGGTGGCCACTTACGTTCATCTGGGATCGGTGGGAAAACATGTCTCCAGACCTTGTACATGTTTTCTAATTTGTACACTTTGTCCACATAGCTCATCGGATCCAGACGGAGATTCTGAGAAGCTGCAATAACATGAGCGCATGGATAATGAAGTGCATCAAACATCCCATAGTCGCAAGTCCTATTTCGCAAGTGTACACGATATTGCCCGCCAACAATACATTGGTGCGGTCTGTCAAACTCTGTCACGTGAAACCATAAGTTGTCTCAATCGTGACATACTGTGTGCATGGTGTTTGCCCGCGTCTTGGCCTTGTTAATTTCTTGAACTACCTTACTGCACCATACATGGCCTCCCTGCATCTGGCCTGCATAACTTGCTGCTCGCTTTGGAAATAGCGCCGCCAAACGAAAATATGTCTCTCGGACAACCGATGTTATCGGTAGATGTCGCATTCCTTTAAGGACAGAATTTATGCATTCAGCCAGGTTTGACGTCATATGGCCATATCGTAGGCCGCCATCGTATGCTTGTGCCCACTGTTCGAAACGTATGTTACAAAGGTAGTCCGCCCCTTCTCCGTTAATTGAATGTAAAATTGCCAACATCTCGTGAAAACGGTCTTTATTTATTTCATACACTGCCAATATAAGTTCATAGCGAATATTACATACCACTTCTTCATTTACAACTAATTCAAATTGACAAACGAAAGAACACAGATAGAGACTAATTTTTTTTATTCCTTGCTCTTTTTTTATCTATATCTAATACTATTGACTACCCTTACTTGTTACTAGACGACTAAGCAATTCCTTAAAATAATAAAAAAAGATGGCTTCCAACAAAAAACAAAACCTCTTGTGCACCTACGAAAAAAAGTCAATTTTTATATTTCGCATCTAATTGACTTGCAGAAATATGATAATTTCCTTCATGAATTATTATAAACCAACTCGTTGGATTCACGGGTTACCTGATCTGTCGTTTCTAGGCCCAAGCCAATACCTCCAGAAATTTTAGGAATTTTCTATTGCATGATACCTGGTTATACATCGACAAGCAAGAAGAAGAAAGAAATTACCCATGTTGGTCACTTGTCATCGTTTGCTCTTAGATGGATATTGCCTGTAGTAGTTGGAAGCAACGTGCCTTAGGCAATATCGATGGTGTGTGCGCTGTCATAAGTTTCTCTATCGATCAAATGCAGCTAGTATACCGGCGCCCCAATCTGAAATAACACAGATATCAAGTTGAGGGCACATATGCCTCCTTAACCTAGAGAAAAAGAAATTCCAGTCATTAGATGACTCCCCCGGTGTTATTGCAAATGCAATTGGAAGAATTCTCCCACCGTCATCCTGTGCCACTGCAAGCTATAGCCGATGAGTATACCTACCAAACATAAAGGTACCGTTAATTTATACCAATGGCTTGCACTACAGAAATACGTCTCGGCATTGCTTAAAGGTCTAAAACAGGCGTTTGAACACTCGGCATCCACGTAGCAATCGGTCGTTGTAGTACGCATGTTCCGTTTCAAAGTCTGTGATGGCACCTGGGACGTATCTCTCTAGCACTTAACACCACTGCTATATTTTATTATATGAAGCGTCCCACCCACTATGCATCTTCTCCAACGCCTTTTGCTTAGCTATCCAAGCCTTGCGGTAAGAGGGCATATACCCCATTTGGCTACGAATATTGGCAATTAACACCGGCAGTGAAGTCTTGGGATCTACTATTATCGTGGGCAGTATCAAAGTAGCTAACATAGCTGAATCCATCTTGGGATGATCTTGTGAAACACCTATAAACGGAGTATATTAAATAATGCAACATTACATAATAAAAGTATTATTCAGAAACCGTCAATACTGTACCTGCAACACATGTATGTGGACCTTTGTACTTTTTAATCTCCCACAACCCTGTCCTTTTCCTTAACGAGGCGTAGATTTTCCATGAACATGTGCAGTCTTGCACCGCACACTTCACCTCAAACTTATCAGATTTGGATTTAACGACGTGGTAGTTAACGCCTTTTTTGATGCTATGTTGTTTCAAAGCACCAATAAAACTATCCTTGTTGGTAAACTGATTACCAACTTCAAATTCACCCGAATCTAGCCCTAAACTTGTACGATCACGCAATCGGTGTGGTAGATCTGGAAACTCTAACGCATCATCTGCAGACAGATCGACATTATGCATGTGCGCTGGAGGTGAGTATGCTCAAAATCGTGGATTTTCTTCTTCATCCGAACTCCTTTCAGCATCTTCAAGTTCTGTTAGAATAGGCTTCGGTTTAAAAAATAAGCCAACTTCTGCACCATCGGGCCCGGGATCTCGAGGTGGATCCACATCGGAGTCATCTTCTAACCCACAATCATTTGCAGCGTATGAGGTCCCCTCACCGGTTGATGTCGTAGGGAGTACATCATCCCTTCTTCTAGGCATTTCATAACGTCCCCAATTGGATGTAAGATTGTCAACCACTAGAACTTGATGTCATTCCCCAGTACGTATTTCCAGCATCAAACATCGAGCCACTGAAGTACATGTCTCGTGTTTTGTAACCCACTAATCGAATGTCGGCCAAGGGTCGTGTATACATCTTGAACACCAGTCGCAAGTACATCATTTGGTGATGTAAATTGTACATATAACTCAATATAAGGTGTTTCACTTGCAAGACGAGTCTGCACCATTGTCTCTAAGCTACGAGCACCTTTTATGTCGAACGAGTCATATGTCACCGGATCAACAGAAGAACAAAATTGATACGTAATAGACAGAACTTTCATTGGCGTCGTTCCAAAAATTTTATGCCTAATTCTTTTATGAAATTCTGTCAAATCTATGTTCTGGTTAAAAACCAGTCGTACCGTATTCTCCAACAAAAAAACAACACCATTCTCGATGTGGTAAACCTCACCATCGTAGTAAATAACAGCACTAATATGTTCACTCATATTTGAAACTCTAACATTCTTAGCCTCTCTGAATTGTTTCTGCTGTGACTTATGCATTCTGAGAACATTTTTTGCCTCATTTATAGCCTCAGCTCAAACATGCTATTGTAGCAAAAGCGTGACCACGTGGGTGCGATTTCACAAATTCTTCTCATATAGCATCCTGCTAGAAGTGATTTTATACTATTTGCTAAGAAACGTCAAGTCGAAATTATTTTTCTAGGACCTACTATAGCAAAAGCGCGTCCACGAGGGCGCGATTTCACAAATTCTTCTCAAATAGCATCCTGCTTGCAGCGTTGTTTTATACTATTTGCTCAGAAACATTAAGTCGAAATTATTTTTCTAGGACCTACTGCAGCAAAAGCGTGTCCACGTGGGCATGATTTCACAAATTCTTCTCAAATAGCATATTGCTTGCAGCGTTGTTTTATACTATTTGCTCAGAAACGTCAACTCAAAATTTTTTTTCAGGACCTACTGTAGCAAAAGTGCGTCCATGTGGGCGCGATTTCACAAATTCTTTTCATAAAGCATCCTGCTTGAAGCATTTTTTTAAACTATTTGCTCAGAAACATCAACTCGAAATTATTTCTTCCAGGACCAACTGTAGCAAAAGCGCGTCCACAAGGGCATGATTTCACAAATTCTTCTCATAAAGCATCCTACTTGAAGCATTTTTTTAACTATTTGCTCAGAAACGTCAACTCAAAATTATTTTTCCAGGACCTACTGTAGCAAAAGAGTGTACACGAGGGCGCGACTTCAAAAATCCTTCTGATAAATCATCCTGCTTTGATTTTATCTTAAAAACCCATAAACACGAAACGTAATCCAATTTTGAATAAATTTTATTTTATTTAATTATGAAACCCTAAACTCTAATCCCTTATTTGTTTACTTTTTTTCCAAAAACCCTAAAAATCCTAAAAACCCTAAAAATCCTAACCCGAGAAACACGGTGAAATCACGTCCACATGGGCGCGCTACGTGGCAGCAAATCGCGTCCACGTCAGTGCGCTTTGCTGATGTAGACATAAAGCGCGCTTACGTGGACGCAGTTTGCTGCCACATCAATAAATCACACTGACGTGGACGCGATTTGCTGACACGTCCCCTGACATCGCGCTGACTTGGACGCAGTTTAGAGGACAAGGGCTCATTCCAGTAAATAATAAAATACCTGGCCCATTTGGGTAAATTTTAAAAAAATGGATTTTTTTGGTATTTTTCCCCAATGCATCAATTGTAAAATAAATATGAAATAAAATTCAATAAATTAGGATTTATGATGTCAAAATATTAAGAACAAATTAAGAATAAAATTAGATGCGAAAGTGTACTTAAATTCATTGATTTCTTGATATCTATGGATCTTGTGGTTTTGATCTTTCAAATTAGCACACAAGTACTTTAGAGAATGTGACTTTCTCTTTTCTAAAGATGAGATATTAAAAAGTTACATATATGTAATTTGGAGACCATAACCCTAATATATAACTTTTGCACATTAACCCTAATTTCTAATCAGCCCATCATCATTTAGAAATTAATTATTAGAGTCTCTACACATATTTAACTCATACTTTATTTAATAATTAAAGTACAATAAACCTTAACCAAATTAGATCACTTTTAATTTGGGCTAACATTTTATGATAGTAAATGACAATATGTAATTACTATTGTTATACATGTGATGCCTATATTTTCCAACAACCTCTCACTAGTACCACATATATATACTAATTACTCTATAATTACATGTCATTATATAATTTTATGAGCTCCAAACTTTACTATCATATCCAAAAAAGTATTTTGAACAACCTTGTCCATTAATTATGTTAACATAGAACCAATGTGAATTTCGTTACATATATCGTAACTAAATCCATCCCTGATCACGTATATTAACACAACCAAGTAGCATGGAAATTACATGCAATATGATCAAAATATGTCTATTTCCAACTGGTCCTCCTTAACCTTAGTCAGATCAAACTTTACCAAAATCAAAGTGTAAATAAACCAAATAAATTTTATTTTTGTAGAAAATAAACTTAATATTTATAAACTGAAATAATTGAAAATGTGTCTATAACATAAAACATTTAAAAATACAAAGTCCCACTAGAACCAAATATCCTTAAATGACATTACACCTATATAAGCAGTGTGCTCATGAAAAACCTTGGGTGGTAGCCCCTTAGTAAACGGATCCGTAATCATGGAGTTTGTGCTAGTATGCTTTATAGACACCTGATCACTCTGAACTCTTACTTTAACAACCAAGAATTTAAAGTCTATGTTTTTTAACTTTGATGTGCTCCTATTTTTATTGGAATAAAAGACTGTAATTTTTTTTCACAATTTGCACCTTAGTGACAAAATATTGTATCCATATTCCATCAAAATCAGAGTTTGTATACCTGATATCTTTAACTTATCAGACCTTCGATATGTGAGCATGTAATCTTTTATTCTCTGAAGATACATCATAACTCTCTTAGATGCTATCCAATGGTCTAAACCGGGGTTGCTTAAATATCTAGCTAACATCCCAACAATGTACGAAATATCCGGACGCGTACATACTTGAGCATACATACTTGAGTAATGAGGAAGATGTAGCTGGTGCTAATTTGACTAACGAAAGTGATGATGATTTCTTGTTAGTGTCAACGAGCAATATCTCTGAGCTTACGTCTGGGTGGATCCTAGATTCGCTATGTTCTTTCCACATGTGTCCCAATAGAGAATGGTTCTCCACATACAGTTCGGTTGAAGGTGGATTTGTGCGTATGGGAAACGATTCATCTAGTAAGGTAATCGGTATTGGTACTGTTACAATTAGGATGCATGATGGGATGACTAAGACACTTTCAGATGTCAGGTATGTACCTGATTTACGAAAGAACCTCATCTCCTTGAGTATTTTAGACTCGAAAGGTTGCAGAATCAACAACGATTCGAGCAACATTAAGGTGTATCGTGGGGCTCTCATTTTGTTAAAAGGTAAAAGGATCAGCCATCTTTATATTCTGGAAGGTTCTATAGTGACTAGTGAAATCGGACGTCCCTTGCCTGTTACGAAGCCGAAGTCAACTCGTTTGGAGCGGAGGCAACTTGGTCATACGAGGGAAAAATGTATGACCATTTCATTGAAAAGATGTTCTATTTTGGATGCATGTTTTGAAAAGTTAGGGCACTGTGTTCGTAAAAATCAGACCTGGGTTAGTTTTGATTTGGCAGTGCACAAGTCGAAGGCTAGAAGTCTTCCAGCTTTTAAGCACAGATTCGATTTAGTTAATTTCCTGCATAGTTCAAGTTAGGCCCGTGGCGGGCTTTGGCAAAGATGGTGTTTGTGGAAATACAAGTCAAGGTGGAGATTTTTTGAGTATGACTCATATTTCAGTCAAATTTGAAAGATAATCTCCTAGTTAAACTATGTTTATTTGTTTCTGTCAAACTCTAATTAGTCTAGATTGTAGAAACCATTTTTTTAAAATGGGGTCAACTTGGATTTCGAAAAAGTAAATTGAAAACGAAAAAAACGGGAGTCGCCACCAATCCTTTTTATTTAGGTGTGATCGGATCACCTCATAATTTAATCATTTTAATAAAAGTTTAAATTTATTAAAATGATAATTTTTTGTCTATAAAATCCAGAAAAAGGGGTCCGGGAGTCAGTTACATACGAGGACGGATTAGCACCCTCGATATGCCTAAAATTGGTACCTAGTTGATTACTTAATGTCTTAATGTCGAAAGTTGAAATTTTGAAAAGATTTTGAAATAGGATCCTCTTTTATTAATGTTGATTTTAAAACGCTTGAATTAAATCAAAATGATTGCTAAAGATTCTCTTGTCTCGAGATATCGGAGTATCACATCCCATAAGTTAGGACACGATACTTTGAACTCCCGAGCAGAAGTTTGTCTTTAATTTTTATTGAAATTTCATGTATTTTGAGACTTAAAAGGATATTTGGCTATTTAGGTTTAGCGAGAAAATTGAAACCCCGTAAGTTAGCGCGCGATTCCTCAAATTTCCTAAAACGCGAAATATTGCCTTATTTAGCAAAATTTCCCTTTTGAATAATAACGGGTGCGATATTTGAAGGTAAGCATTTATCTTGTTTGGAATAAAATAAAGCAATCTAAGTTGGATAACTATGTTGGGGTTTAATTTGCAATACAATGATGTGAAATAAAAATATAATAATGGACATGGAATAATGATACATGGATAAAATTACACAAATGTAGGACAATAATATGAGAATACAAGTGAGCGAATTATGGTACACACAATGACAACAATCACTCAACATACATTATTTAAATGCTAGTATTAATAATCAAAGACAATTAATTAAATAACATATATAACAATTTAAAATGAGTAGCATAAAGTAAATTAAAATAAATAAAATGTAGAACAATTTTAAAATGATAATAAATGAGTTTTAAATAAATAATATGAAAAGAAATTTAAAAATAAACTATATACAAAAGCAGTTTTGAAATAAACAATATAAAGAATTTCAAAATAAATAGCATAGGAAACTGTTTAAATTACATAGTACATATAAATTTAAAATGGATAATGTATATGCATATATTCAAATAAATAACATATATAAAAACTTGAAATAAATAATAATAAATCTAAAACAGTTCAAAATAAAATAATATATAAAAGAAAATCCTAAATAACAAAAAAAAATACAAAAACAGTTTAGAAAAAATATATATATGAAAAAAAATGGGGCTAAAAGGTTAAGGGCGTGATTGAAATCAGAATAAAATTAAGGGGGCATAATTAAAAATTGCAAAAAAGGAATAGGGTACTAATTCGCCACATGCTGAAAGTATCAAGGTGCGAAAGAACAAATGCCTGAAGTCCCTTATGCTATGTGTTTCGACATGGGCCAAAATGAAATAAGAAGAAATTGTGCGGATAAACTAAAAAGAAAGAAAGTAAAAAAACGGACTGAATTTAAAGCGCAAAAAACACAGAGGGACTCTCCACATAAATAACCCCCAAAGATATCAAAATGCACTTGTTCCCCTGCGATTCAGGTCGGGTTGCACGAGTTCCCCCCCAAAACGACGTTGTTTTGCGTGGGGAGGGTTCCCAAAACACTGTCGTTTCAGTGTTACATAAAAGGGCCAATTTTTAAAAAAAAATAAACAGTTTGCTGCAATATTAGAGAAAGAAAAAAGAACTTTTAAAAGCCTCCCCCCTCTGCTAGGGTTTCGGATCCCTTTGGCGCCGACTTATGAGCCACCTTGGCGGTTCGCCGCACCACCATTATGGCCGGTGGCCGACGACAAGCGACCACGGGAAGGTGAGTTCCTCCTTCTTCTCCTTCTAAAACCGTTCTGCTTTTGATATATATTGCTCATAAAAATGTTCATAGAAGAGAAGACCCATTACAAGCATCAGATCAAGGCTTTTATAGCCGATTACAGACCATTAGTTTCTATTCTTTTGTTTTTTTTGCTACTTTCTTCCTCCGTATTTGTGTTTGTTTGTCCTTCCTGCAGATACGAAAGAGTCGAGCTGGCGGTACGGAGACCAACGTGGCGTGGTGGTGGTGGTGTATGGCTAGCGGCGGCTAAGGCAAATAGTTGCTTTAGGGTTTTTTTGTTGTTTTTTAGTGTTGTGGGCTATAAATTGGGTTTTGGTATTGGGCTAATTGGGTTAGGTTAGTGAGTTTTGGGTTAAAACGATTTGGGCTAAAAATTGGGCTTTTATCATTATATATTTTATTCGGTTTTAATATTTGTATATGGGCCGAGCAAATTTTGGGTTTGTACATAGATTATTTTATTAGTATTTGACCTATGAATTTAGCCTATAAATAGGCTCTTTTACAACCTTAGAAAATACACCCATTAAAGATTAGAACTCATAACACTTTTGGAGAATTTTGTATTTACGTTTTGAGGGTTCTTTATTTTTGGGTTTCAAGGTAAGTTTTTTATCTCCATATTTTTTACTCTTCATTCTTTTGCCATTATAGTAAAATTATCTTTGCCCATGGGTTTTTATCCTCTTTGGTGGGGTTTTCCCACGTTAAATTTATGTGTTCAATTTCTTAATTTCTTCCACTATTTTTACTTGTTCATTGCTTAATCGGGTCGATCCCCAACACTTAATATATACTTTACCTTGCACCAAATCAATTAATACATCTAAATAATATATTAATTTAAGCCTCAAGAATTAATGGTGTTCAATCCCACAATAATTCCCATAGATAAACTTCAATTGAGCCAAAACAATTCATGTGGACCAAAGTTATGTTTGATGTAAAAATATAAAATTACTTTCATTGAAATATTTTTGCATATAATATTATCTAACATAGTTATATAAAATTAAAAATACAGGACGAAGCTAGAAGTTTATTTTGAGTGGTCAAAACTAAATTACAAAAATCTAAAGGAATCAAAGTACAATTTTATCTTTGTACATGCTTACTATTTTAGAATTTTAAAGAGATTAAACTGAATTTTTTAAATCTTTGGTGGGACCAAAGGGTATTTTTATCATTAAACTAACTTATAATTTAAAAAACTTTAAGGGGCTAAAATGATAATTTTCTATTCTAGAGGGTCGGGCCCTTACCTACACCCTTGGCATAGTCCCCGCACACATATGCATGTAGAAATTACATACTTAAAACATATATGTTAGTTTAAAAATAGCATACAATAAATAATGAAACGTATGGGTTGAAATTACCAATTGATAATAACTCATTAAATATGTACAATATTAACATGAAAAATAAATAGATTAAATTGTGAGTATAATAAAATTTAAACATGTAAATACATCATATGAAGAATACTAACTGCACTATAGTTGTTTATCATGGTGTTGTCATCAATCTTGAGTTAATGCCAAGTTGACTTGTGACACCAACTTAATCAACGACATTATCAATACTATAAATTCTATCACACGCATATATATGTGAAAATCATGTATTTAGAACATAGATTTGTGTTTAAATATAACATATAATAAATAATGAAATGTATGATTTGAAATTAATTAATAATAACACATGAAATATGTGTGATATGAAAATAAAAATAGATTAAATTGTAAGTAAAACTAAATTTAAACACATGAAAATATCATATTAAGATTACTAAATGAATACAATTATTTATCATTGCATTGTCATCAATTCTAAGTTGGTGTCGAGTTAATTTGTGGCACCATCTCAATCAACAACATTAGTATAATACAAGAAACTCTATCACACACATTAATATATATACAATTAATGGATGTAATAAAATATGCATAATATAATTAAAATGTAAATATTTTTATAATAAAAATAAAACGATAAAGTTAATGTTTTATTGATGACAATAACATCGGTTTAAATTTAATTACATATAATTTTATTAATTTTTATTAAATAAAAGATCAATATACCTTTAAATAAGATGATTTGTTTTAATTATAAAAATATATTTTCGTAATTTTCTTAATTAAATTGCCACTTAATTCATTCGTAATATTAAATCAGTATAAATTATATATAATTTACAAATAAAAATTATCGTTGTGCAATGTTTAAAAATGGTTGAAAATAAAAAAATTAAGTTAAAAATAATTAATGCCATCAATTCTAATTTTGAATACGAAATTAAATAGTGCCGTCACATAAATACATCCCAATTTTTTTCCAAAACAGTCTCAGCATACCTCAACGGAGATATTTCTAATAAGAGAACGTGACTTTAATATTTTTAATTTTAAAAATTAAATTTAATATAATCAACTAAATTTTAAGATGAAAATGTTGAAATAATATATTCTTATTTTAAAAGCTATGAGGTATGGTGTTGAAACAAAAATCGGTTACGTACATATTTCTTTCAAGTCGTAATTAGTAAATGGGAAATTGCCTATTCATGCAATTCTCTTATTATACTCCACTCATAGGAACTTGCTTATTCATGCAAATCTCTTATCATACACTATCACTCCTTTGATTATTTATTTAATAATACGAGAACAAAAACTTATTTCTTATAATAGTTACATAATTGGTATAAATTTAAATCGAAAAGTAAAAGAATGAATAAAAACTCTTTGTAAAATAAATAAATCATATGAATAGCTGAAAATAATTGTCGAAACTATTTTTTGAATAATATAAAAAAACAGGGATCGACTTTTAAAAAGGGAAATGGGAGTCGCCACCGATCTTTTATTAAGGTGTGATCGGTTCACCATTAAAAATAAATTTTAGGTCTGCGAGATTTAAGAAAATAGGTCCGGGAGTCGGTTACGTACGAGGAAGGGTTAGCACCCTCGTAACGCCCAAAATTGGTACTGAATCGATTGTTTAATGTCTTAATGTCGAAATTTTGAAAAGATTTTAAAATATGATCCTTTATCTTGAATTTGAATAAACCGCGGTGAATAATTAGATGTACTCATTTCGAATAAATTGCCACACTCAGTGAGTTAGGGTGCGACAATTCAATCATCAAAATTAAGCATCTCTTTTTAATTTTTATAATCCGTGTATTTTGAGAAGGTCATTTGGTTATTTAAGTCTAATGAGAAATCAAAATCCAATGAGTTAGGGTTCAATTTCTCAAAATTCCTAAACATCAAACATTGCCTTTATTTTAAAATCGGGATAACAGAATGTCACATTCAGTAAGTTAGGATCCAACATTCTGAAATCCTAGATGCTTCGTTTTTAAATTGTACAGTTTTAATAAAATAAGCACATAGCGATCTAAATTTATCGAGAAGAATTGGAACCCAGTAAGTTAGGGTACAATTCTCTTAAGAAATATAAACGCTAGGTTTTTATTGAAATAGAATGATTGTTGTGCTTTAAAATAAAACAATTCTTACAAACGAATTATGATAGAAGAGTGAAACATAATGCAAGAGATAAATAGCAGCTTAAACTTACACTAAGGAGCAATTAAGCAAGTAATAGGCAAATACAAACAAGACTAACACCAACAATCTTAATCATTTTATGCAAATATCAAAATCAATATTCAAAGCTAAATAAATTTATTACCAAATTTTTTTAAAAGATACTTCAAGATAAAAAGATCCTATGTATAAAAATTCTAAAATATATTACGTACACGTTCGAATAGATTTGAAATAAAATAACCATTGAATAGTTGAATTTGAAATATATTCGGAGATAATTTCATACATATATTAAATTAATAAAAGCAATACATATAATAATACATATATACATAAATATTGAAGTATATAAAGGATTCAAAGTGAGTTCTTTTCTTTTAAAAATAAAATCAATTTCAAATGAACACATATAACATTTTAATAGGCATAATAAGATCAGAATAATGATATACCCAAGAAAAGAATAATTTAATAAGTCATACATAAGAATACTAGCATTAAGAAAAAATGTTATCATGTAAACATCACACATGTAGTCCATATATAAAAAGGGTGAATTTTAAGATATAATATGAAATAAAACATTAAGATACATACAAGTTATATCAAATTTTCATAAAATATATACATTAACAAATGATGAATTAAATAATAAGATGTTACATTTGAAAACAAAAGTTTATAATGAATTTCTAAAAATAATGTCTAATAAATTTAAAATAATATTAATTTGAAATATTAAAATGATACTAAAAATAAACTACGTCAAAATAAAACTAATTTGATTTTAAATTAAGTTAATAAAAGCTTAGTCGAAATTGAAATGAAATAAAATAAAAAAACGAAATAAAAGAAAATAATGGAACAAAAATTACATTGAAATTAAAACAAAATTTAATTGGTAGCAAACATAAATAAAAGTAAAAGGAAGATAAAATTTGTACTGGATTACAAAACCGAGGGACTAAAACTGCAAATGAACGCATAAGTGCAAGGATTCAAATCTGATTGATAAAACGACGTCGTTTGTCTTTGGATCGAAATGAAAATAAAATAAAATGTGTGGTACGATTTTAAAACCTGAAGGAGAAACGATTTGAAATAAAATCTAATGGGAAGGGACTTATTGCGCAATAAACCCATGAACAGAAGCACGCGGATCCTGCCCCGGGTCGGGTCACCGCGCGGGTTGCAAGCCTCTAAACGGCGTCGTTTATAACATTCTATAGAGACTAAATTAAACCCTAAAATCAGCAGATGTTTTGATCGTTTTTAACAAAAAAATTAAAGACCTCAATGCTTCTTAGTGCCGCTCCGTCCTTCTGTATCCCCGTCCGATCTTCGACGATGACGAAGTGGACAAGGATTCGGCGCCGCGACAAAGGTAATAACCTTTAACTCTTCTTCTTCTCAAATCTGATTTTTTTCTTTTCTTGATTTTTTTCTGTATTTCAGTGTGCGCATATGGAAAAGAGAGCAAGAACAGAACGAGAAAAAAAAAGACTCGAAAATCACCTCTAAAGGCTCAGTCTTTTTTTTATTTTTGTATTGATATTATGCGTAATACAATATGCGTCCTTACAAATATTTCGTAATGGCTTTATATGGCCAAAAAGGAAAAATAAAAATCCCTCTTTTGTTTTTTTTTTTCTCCCTGCTATTACGATTTTGATTCGCTCCCCTCCTCTCTACTGCGTTTTTTTCCGTGTGTATTTTCTGCTGTCTCTGCTTTTGTTTGTTTGTTTGTCCTTTGCAGATACGGCGTGCAGGAGGGCCAACTGGTGTGTACAGAGGCGTGTGGCGTGGCTCGGCTCGGAGGCGGCTGAGGCGTGTGAAGGCTCGTGGGGCCGAGGGAAGGCTGGAGGCGCGCTTGTGGGCTGTTGGCGGCGGCTTGGTTTCCAGAAACCCTAGGGTTTCTGTTCTTGGTTTTGGGCTTAGGAGATTTGGGCCAGGGTTAGGTGTTTTTGGACTGACGTTTAGTGGGCTTGGGTCAATGGGTTTGGGTTGTAACCGGGCTTAGGGTTGTATTTTGGGTTAGGGTAGAGTTGGGTAATTTAAATGGGCAAGAATAATTTTGTTTTGGGTTGAATTTGTAAAGAAACTGGACATTTATTATTATTTATTTTATATATATAAATTTTTTATTTTGGTTAATACCAAATTTGGGCTTTTACAATAATTAATACTCTTTATCAACGAAGTTTGTAATCCTAACGAAAACAAACAAGAAAAAATTAAAACAAAAGCACAAGTGTGTTGCAAAATCATTGATGTTCCATGACAGATATTCAAATGCAAATTTAATTAGTTCTTCCGTACAAAGGTCGCCAACCTAATCACCGTGAAAGCATTAAGTTTGATTGTACAGGTGGCAACTAGGCCAATTATATTTTGTTTGATACTTTTAGGTTGGTTTGGATTTTTTTTTTTCGATTCATTATTTTTTATATTAAATGCTATCTCCAAGGCTCAACACTACTACCACCTTCATTGTCAAAGAAAGATGTAATTGCTTCCAATTATAAGTGTAACAAGTTTGGGTAATCATTATAATTGGGGGTCCCATTTAATTAATTGTAATTAGAGCACCCAACTACATTTTTCAATTCCTAAGAGGGAGGGTGAGAATTAAAGTAATTACGCATATACTTTCAACCTAATTCATTTAAAAAAAAACTGATACAATATCTAAAATTATCTATAACTCCTCCTCAACTCAATTAAAAATATTAAAATATTAAAATCATAATATCCCTAACTGAACTGATGCCCGATTGACGTGTAACACCAACTCAAATAGAAATTTATTATATATATAAGTAAAACTAACCAAAGGTTAGTATAAATCATTGCAACAAACAACCTTTCACATCTCAATAACACCATAAAACATAAAATACAAATACTTAATAATCTTTTGAAAGCATCAAAACATCGTAATAAACTTACACCAAAAAAATTTCTCACAAATTGTGAAATGAGACAATGGTGTGGTCCACTATTAATTAGTAGTTAAAACTGTACTTATATAATTCAGAAGACCATAAGATATGATATGATGTGATATATAGAGAGAGAGGAGGGGCTGACAAATGTCTAGGATTTCAAATGAGTAGGGACCTTTAGAGGCTGAAATCCATGCTTGAGAGTTGCTTCCCAAACTTTTTCAATGTTTGACGTGGTGTAACCACATTCATGTTCCTCCCATCCTTCCAGTGCATGTACTAACCCAGCTATGCGCCATATGCTCATCACCCTCCTCGGCAACCAGTTCTGAACAAAGTAGAACCAAGCGATGAAAGAATGAGCATCAATATCTACAATGAGTTAAATGGAGTATGTAAATGTTGATGGCCAAACCTCGCAAGAATCCACATTCTCAAAGGCCAACGGAATTTGCATTGCCGGTGTGGTATGATAGAAGCAGTCTGTTCGCAACTTCTTTGGTGGGAATTGCGAGAAGGGAATAAATAGAGTTCCTTTGCTTGCCTTCCTTTGTTCTACTTCACTCAATCCATCTCCAACTAACCATGTCTGCAACATATATATTATTCATCATCCAATATTATATTCAACCTAGTTTTCATTAAGAATAGGATAGGCTTTGTACTTTGAAGTGATAATTGAGAACCGGCTTAGGTACCTTACAAGTGTAACTTTTTGAGAGAACCAATTTACCCTCAGACTTGGTGCCAAGTAATTTATCAAGCTTTTCATATTCATCCTCACGCAATACAGAGACCTACGGTGATACGTAAATGAAAATGATAGAGAAAAAGTAGTTGGAGGTTTGGAATTGGAGTTATCTAATTAATAATGCACGTACGTACTTGAATGCGCTTTTGGCATAGCGCAAAGGCAAGAGCACAAGCAACTTTAGGCAGCTTGCCTCTAAGGACTACTTGTGTAGTTCCCTTGGGTATGCTATTTAACACAACTGCAACTGCCAAGCTACTCCCATCTACCAACTTCACTTTAAGCTGGGGATGCTTTTGCATGTACACCCCACCATACATGTTCAGCTCTTCACCCTGATCATTTATTTCATCGTCATGGTTTTTTTCTGTTATATAGATATCTATATATGCTTATGGGGGCAAAATACTTGCCTGGTTCATGAGGCCTAGACTCAACACTCTAGCACCTTTTTCCTCTGCCTCTAATATGGCTTCTTCAATCAAGTTATTGATGGATTGTTTTTGCGATTTCGAGCGGTACTACAAATGAAATGAACCCAATTGCAGCAGAGACTAGTTATGATGGATTAGTGTCTTAAACAAGAAATAAAAAGTCATGTTGTTTGATATCTATACCTGTATGTTGTACTTGGGTATAGCCCAGGTCTGTAGTATGATATTATGAAACCGATTGCTTTCGACAACAAAAGTGGAACAATATATCCAGGTAAGCATCATGGAACACAGTGTGACAGGCCAAAGGAGCCACATGTGCCAAGTTGATGGTGTGTATGGTTTAGAGGCGAAAGAGGCAAATCCAAGGCGGAGATGATAAATAGACTCGGGTGTGGTTAGGTGCGTTAGATGCACCACATAGGGTGATTCTTCTTTCCTTCTCAGTGATTTTTCATATAAGCTGTCACTAGATTTGTCCATTGTGCCATAGATGTAATCATAAAATGGCATAAACAACGAGTAATTGGTTCTAAACTGTACGTGGTGCAGCGAGTGAAACCTGTCCAGTATTCACAAAATATATTCATACTCTTACTAGGTGTTATTATCATTAATTATTATGCTTAAGGAAAGCACGCTGATTAAAGATAATTAATAATGTTTAAGGGCTAGTTTAGCATTACTTTTGAAAAGTGCTGTGGAAAAGTTATTTTGAGAAGTACTTTAGAAAAGTTTGGTTTAGGATTTAAGTATTTAGTATTCTTGTCAAAAGTGTTTTGAGAAATAAAATGTCTATTTTAGACATGGTGTTATAAAGTAATAAATATGCATTTAAATAATATTCAAATTAGTTAATATTATGATATCTTAGTAAGAGTATAAAAATAATTTATTATAATTTGTTGTTAATATTTTAATATATGAAATATAAATTTTAAATATTTTTAAAAATAATATTAATTATTCATAAAATTTAATTTGAATATATAAACTATATTTTAAATAATAAAATGTAACCAATAAAATTTAAAAATATTATATTATATATAATAAAATTTAATGGAAAAATAATTACATAAAAATATAAATATTATATAAAATATATTATAAAAGTTAAAACTATCATTTGGTCCAAAAGTACTTTTATCAATAGCAAAAGCTAAAAAAAAAAAGCTTTCGCTTTTTAATTCAAAAGCACTTCTGACCCTAAAAATTATTTGTTTCGCATTATTTCTTATTAAAAAAAGACTTTTAATCCCAAAAGTACTTTTAAAAAATAATACTAAACAAACCCTAATACTTTATATGAGAGGTGGTGCACTAGGAATTTCTTAAACTTGCTCAACCGTCCATTCAAGTACAAGGGGCAAAAATAGATAGATTAGGTTTGATTCGCTAGAAATAAATGAGAAACTTGGCAAACCTAACAGGAATATTGAATGCACAATGTCACCACTGTATAATGTCGGTAATGTTGTAGAAAAGGTATTTAGCTGTCCTAATCACTCATCGATATTTAAACTAAAACTACAATGGAGGTCCCTTTAGTAGGAGTAGAATTACATTTTACCTTGTCTATCTAAAAATGAACAGGTAAATTAGAAAGAGCAAATTGATCATTCTGTTAAAATTTTCATCTATTTTTACTATTAAAAACTATCTATGTACATCAGCATGATATACATGTGGTATGCAACGTGTCGTCTTTTGGTTATTTTATCAATCACACTAGTTTTTAACGGTACAAATAGATGAGAGTTATAACAAAAATGACCAATTTGCTTTTTTGATTTAAAATATAGACTGATTGTGCATTTTTTAAATAAAAAAGACAAATCTAACTCTTAATACAGGGACTTAACAATAGTTTTACCAGCCTGAGGCTAATTACTACGCAGAGCAAGACCCACAGCAGTGCCATGCCCACCCTTAGTTGTCATGTTTCCAAACCCTCGTCAGCCATTAACTATATCAGGGGTAGCATTACGGGGTAAGCAGGCCCTGTCGCAGCATCTAAAATTAAAATTTTTAATTTATCAAACAACATCAAAAATTAAATTTATTCTGATACAAATATTGCACTTTGCTTTTTTTTTTTTTTTGAATGAATGTAACTTTATGGTTTTATGTTATAATATAAAATCATTTATATCTATTCTAATGATGTTACTCAATACTAAAATATTTTTAATAATATAGCTTTAATTCATATAAATTATATATATGATATTTAATTTTCTTTTTTCTTTACATTTGTAATAAATTTGTATATTAATTACAAGCAGTTGAATATATGATAAAT
This sequence comes from Gossypium raimondii, assembly GCF_025698545.1. Lineage (NCBI taxonomy): Eukaryota > Viridiplantae > Streptophyta > Magnoliopsida > Malvales > Malvaceae > Gossypium > Gossypium raimondii. Next base: position 37,120,972 of record NC_068568.1, on the reverse strand, counting down.
ATCACATTTATTTATTATATCTTATAATACACTTATTAAACTCTTAACTTGTTTGTAGAATCCAAAACACAATTGTATATCAAATAAATTTTCAGTTGTTTACATTAAAAAGTTTACCAAAATTTATTTTTCCAAAGCCCAACTTAACCCATAACCCTTTGAAAATGTCTCAATATCAACAATTTATTTGAGGAAAAGCACCAAATATTCCATTCACCTTGGTTCTCAAGTTTTAAACTGTTTTAATTACGGTTATATAATTAAGTCTTTCCATTCTCAAAAATTAATTTTATAAATTAAATCTTAAAGTTAAAAAATCAAAAGAGAACGGCAGAACTTTATCGCTAAAACTAAAATAAAAACTTAAAATGTAACAATGAAAATCAAATTAAAACTATAAACTATTAATAAAAATGAGAAGTTTGAATATGTCCTTTGAAAAGTCTAAAACCTAAAATTAGTTTTTCTTAATTCAAAATTTTGGTTAATTTTAAAGTCAGTTTAGTAATAAAAGACTTGATTGATATAATGTCCTTCAAAGTTCAGGAATTATAACATTTTACAATATAAGGACCAATTTATTCAATTAACTTTTGTAATTAAAATTAAATACAATATATTTTATAAATATTCTGTAGTAATTTTAATTTTACTTTAAATAAACCTACATAAATATACTTATTCTTGGTTGCCTTCAACCCAGATAGAATAAAATTGTGGACAAACAAATATTTTTACCCAAATTATCTTATTTGTTTATAATTTGCTTGTAGCATACACTGTAATTGATAAGATAGCAAGTATACTGCATGAATAAAATAAAATTATTATCATAATACTCCTGTTCTTAAAGCAAGGCAGTCTTCATAAAATAAAGTATAGTAGGTAGGTATTTAATTTAAAATTATTTAATTGAGTTAGAGTGAAAGGAAGGACTTACGATGGAGTATAAATGATGTACTTGAGAGGAGGGAGAAGGGTGAAGAGCCAGTTAGGAATAAGCTCGAAATTGCAGTGGCCCATATTGTTCATAAAGTCCAGGTAAGTGACATAGGCAGCTAAGGCAATAACGGAGACGGTACCAGTTAGCACCATTGTAAAGACGGGTATTGAAAACAGGAGGAAGTATGCTATGTGCTCTGCAAATGGATGAATCACAGCTGCCACAGCCACAGATGGTTCAGTACCATATAACCATGTGGATTGATTGATTAAATTACGTACGTAGGTGATGAAGTCTTACAAGTAATAGGCTCAGTAACAATGGAGGAATGATGATGAGAATGGTATCGAGAGTAAAGGTAATGGTGATGCAGTGCTCTATGAAGCCAGTAGTAAAGGAACTCCACAGGGCCGGCATGGAGCAACATGGTTATAATCACACCATCCAATCTCCAATAGGGTACGCGTGAACCTCCTGGAACGCATTTGTTGCCCCAGTAAAACAGGATTGCGCTGAACATTATATGATCATCCCTGCATGCATGCATGCATCCATTAATTAATAATTGTCGTCATTGAGTAATTAAGAAAAAAAAATTTGTTGCTCACCAGTCCCTCTCCCTGTCCACTTGATCAAATTCAATGCCCTTGTCCACAATCTTATTGGAGCCTTTGGCAATTCGGTAACGAGAAAGGCTAATCCATAGCTGGTTATGAAGCATTCTCCATAACATAGATGGGAATAAGGCCAGCTTGGACACGTCTATATCCTTATTATCCTTCACCATAAACGAGTATATGTGCTCCGCTATCAAAGGAACTAGGATTATATACTGTAAAAATCCATCAAACCTCAAATAAAAATTTAAAAAAAAAAAAGAACTGGTAAAATTAAAAAAACGAAATCAACAAGACCTTAAAGCTTCCAAGAGGCTTCCATGGCCAGTCAGTGAGGAGTCCTGGTTTAGAAGCCATGCTTAAGTAGCTATATAGCATCTACACATGCAAATGTCTTTGGAAGTGGATATTATATATAGTATTCTGAGTGTAAAGTTTTTACCCTTACAGATTGACACGTTATGGTGGCCCCTTTTTTTTTTGTTTTTTTTTTTTGTTTTTGCTGGGATTACGGTGGCCCTTTCTTTACCAAGATTTAGGTCCTTTTACAACAAACCAACTAAAATCACCGGATCAACTCATCCATTTATTGTGCCCAACCGTACGCCTCAGTTGCTCCTGCATTATCAATTATCAATTAAATGAGACTTAATATATTGTTAATCTCATCGATATGTTGTTAGTCTAATCTAACTTCTAATACAAGTAGTGGTGGAGTCTGGTTATTAATCTTATGGGGTCAAGTTAAAATTAGATGTACTACATAACAATTGATTTAAACATATAAATAATCTATTAAAAAAAAGCAGTATTCCAACATAAAAATCGATTTAAACATATAAGTAATCTATTCAAAAGAAGAAGATGCGGTATTCTACCATAACAATCGATTTAAACATATAAGCAATCGATTTAAAAGAAGCAGTATTTCAACATGACAATCAATTTAAACATATAAATAATCGATTCAAAAGAAACAGTATTCTAACATGACAATTGATTTAAACATAAAAATAATATATTCAAAAGAAGCAATATTCCAGCATAACAATCAATCCAATCGATTCAAAAGAAGCAATATTCCTGCTTATATACAAAGGGAGAAATTGCAAAAATCTTAACCTTAAGAGGCCTACTTATATTTTTGGGAGGGCCATAATATAACTACAAAGGGCCAAATTACAAAAATTTTAAATATTGGGGGACCATGGCCTCCTTGGGCCTCTATTAGACTCCGCCATTGAGTATAGGGGCCTCAACGATAATTTCACCAGCCTAAACCTACTTACTAGGCAGAGCAAGACCCACAGCACTGTCCTTGCCCACCCTTAGTTGTCATGTTTTCATACCCTTGCTTGCCATTAACTATATCAGGGTGGCATTACGGGGTAAGCAACCCCTGTCACTCCAGATTTTTGTATATTTACATTTTCACTTATTTTTATAAAATTTGTAACATTGCTTATTAAATTTAACATTAAAAATTCAACCCTTAATTTTTTAACTTATAAAAACATCTAAAATTAATTTTTTTATCAAACATCATCTAAATTTAAGTTTATTCTAAGCACTTTACTTTTTTTAAATGAATGTAACTTTATGGTTTTATGTTATAATATAAAATCATTTATATCTTACTTAATACTATAATATTTTTAACAATATATCTTTAATTCATATAAATTATATATATATGATATTTAATTTACTTCTTTTTTCTTGAATTTTTAATAAATTCGTATATTGATTGCAAATAGGGGTGAGCATTCGATCGAATCGAATCTAAAATTTTCGAGTTAACGAGTTTTCGAATAGCATTTTATCATCCTAACTTTATTTGAAGTTTTCTCGAATCGAGTCGAGTGAGATAGAATTCGAATTGAATCGAATCGAATATATTTGTTCGAGTTAAATTTTAAAAAATAATTTTGGGTTCTTATAACCACTGTCACCCATCGTAATAAAATTTGCCCACCTTAATCAATTTTTTTATTAACTTTCATCACCTCATAATTAATTTATTAATTTTTTATATACTGGTTAGCTTCTTTGCTTGCTTAGTTGTTTCAATTATCTTCAGATTCTTGTCACTATGTATTTTGGAATTAAAAATATATTAAATGTAAAAATATGATTTTTAGTAAAAGTTATTTTAAAAATAAAATGTGAAATTGATACCAGTATAAAATTTTAACACGAATATTTTATGACATAATTAATAATTCAATTTTAATATAAATATTCAATATGACTAAACAATTCAATAATATAAATAATATAAAATGTGAAATTTAATTTAATAATATAAATAGTAGATATAAATAAAATTAATACTATTTATGTTTAGTGATTTTTTTGTTTTGGATAATTTTGATTTTTTATTTGAGAGTAAAGGGTGAGAAGTAAAAGTTTAGGGGGAAAATAAAAAGTTTTGGAGAATAAAAGTTTGAGGGAAAGTAAATAGGGGAGTAAAATTTTGGAGGGAAAATATTTAAAAAAAAATTGGAGGGGGGAGGGTTTGGGGTAGATGAGAGGTGGGATGGGAAGGGAATAAAAGTTTTAGGGAAAAAGTGGGAGGGAGTAAAAATTTTGAGGAAAAATAAAAGGTTTTGAGGGTTTTTGAGAGTAAAATTTTGAGAAAAAGCAAATGGGAGAGTAAAATTTTGGTGGGAAATGAATTTTGGGTTGATTGAGTGGTTGGGAGGGGAGGAGAGTAAAAGTTTTGGGGGGAAAGTGGGAAGGAGTAAAAGTTTTGAGGGAAAAGTAAAAATGTTTGAGAGTTTAGGGTAAAAATGTAAAATATTATAGTTTGATATTCGAATTATTCGAGTTATTCCAATTCGAAAACTCAACTCGATTCGAACTCGAAATTTGAAAAAAATTCGAGTTGATTCGAATAACTCGATTCGTTTAACTCGAAATTCGAATTTTTTTCGATTTTTTCGAGTCGAATCGAATTTTGCTCACTCCTAATTACAAACAGTTAAGTGAGATATCAAATCTTAGGGGAAATAATCTAAAATTAAAGAAATAAAAATTAAAGTTTAAAGTTTGTTAAACTAGCTTTATTTGATAAATTGTTTTTGATATAATGATAAAAATGTTTTTGAATAAAGTTTGTTCTTGAACAAAGTAATTGTAAAGTTCAAAGCATAAAATTATTTAAGACTTCCAAACATCTTAGAAAATATTTTAAGCACTTAGAAAATTTTTGGACAAAGTTCAAAATCGGTTTAAAATTTTTTAACTCAATTGAAATATTTTTAAATCGATTGAAAAAACTGCTCCCTACAAAAAGTATCTATATCTTTCATAAAGTATTGATACCCATACAATTTTTATCGGTACCCTTTTTCAAGATCGATTCCAAATTTTTTTACTAACTTGAAATAAAATTTGAACAAAAACAAAAAGCATTGATACTTTTAAAAAAGTATCGATGCCTATTGTATTTTTATCGATACCGTCTTTGATATCGATATCATTTTTGCATTCTGACTTAATGATTTTTCAAACAATCACAAAAGGTGTAATACCAATTATTGCCTGGGCCCGCGTATAGAAATAATGAACCAAACAGAAAGTAAACAAAACAAATAAAGAGTCCATTTTTACAAGCCCAATATCATTAACCGGCCCAAAACCTAGGTTTTACCCTAGCCCGATTTCAACATAGCCCAAAGCAAATATACAGAAGCAGCAACCCTAGCCGCATATCCCTTAGCAGCCACCAGTCTCCAGCCACCGCACGTCTCGAGGCCGATCTTCGCCAAGCGCGCCGTACTCCTCACGAAAACACGCAAGAGCGGACTAAGAGTCCACAAAGAATAGTATTGTAAAACTAATGTATTTTCTTAGGCTATAACAAGCCTAAATCTATACACTGAAAAGGGAGAGGAGATACGAAGGAGAGCGAAAAAATACAAAAAAAACTGATACGAAATAGATACAAAAAATTTTGAATACAAAAGGTGATTTTCCGTTTTATTTATTCGGTGTTCATCATTCTCAGTTGCGTTTTTATTTTTATTTTTTTCCCTTTTTTCCCTTTTATTTTTTTATTTATTTTCCGTTTAAAAACATAAAAAGAAGAGGGGGGAACTTACCTAGTCGCCGGAGTCGTCAAGCTGGTGCCCTTTCCGTCAGAATCGGGGCTTGGGCATAGGCTGAGCGGCGGCACAAAGATGGGTTAAGAAAACCCTAGCAGAGCCATTATTTTGAAAAAAAGAACAAAATGATTTTAAATTTTTTTTGTTTTGTTTTGTTTAATTTAAACTAAGACAAAAACGGTGCCGTTTTAATGGCCAGGTCCGCGCGTTGACCCGACCAGCATCAGGGTCCGCGCATATCAACCTTAAATGGGATATTTGCGCTATTAGTCCCTCCTTTTTGCGGCGCACTGCAATCAAACCCTTTTTTATTTTTTAATTTCAGCCGCATATTGCATTTTTGTTTCAATTTCGCTCATCACTACGCAACGTTTTCGAAGGCGGGAATAATTTCCCTTTTGGTCCTCCACTGTTATGTGCACATTCAAGTTGGTCCTGCCCTTTTAGTTTGCTTCGAATCTGCCCCATTTTTTCATTTTTAATTCAATTTAGTCAATTTTTTTAGTTATTTTTTTATTTTTTAATGTTATTATCATAATTATGTTATGCCATTATTTTATTATTTTATTTATTGTTATTTTTATTAATAATATTATTGTTGTTATTATAATTATTTCTAAACTTATACACGCATTTTATATAGCATATATATGCATATTTCTTTATATAATATATATATTATTAAACTTATATAAATGCATGCATATATTTTACATACTTTTTTATTTTTTATTTATCTTTTAACTTTTATATACTTTATATTTTATATATACTTATTCATTTCTTTTATAAATACATACGCATATACATACTTTTTATATTTTTATCTTACTTTCATAATTTTCACATGTACATATACATGTACTTTTATAAAATATAAATACATATTTTAGAAATTATTATAAGTTTTTTGCTTTACATGTTTCAATTTTTTACATATGTATACTTATATATGTGTGTTAAATATACGCATGCACATATATTCAAATTTACTTGTATATTGTGATTGTATATATATATTTTGTAAATACATATACATATATATTTTAAATTAAAGTATTTGTTTTATATTGTACATTAACTTTTAACATACCCTTTGGGAAATATATTTTGGTTTTGTCAAGATATCAAAATCATTTCTCTTGATTCAAAGTTTTTTTTTTTGAATAAAAGCAATATTTAAAGTTTGGGATTTTCGAATAAATTGAGCCCTAACGTATTGGGTTCCGATTTTCTTTGTTAATCTTAAATAACCAAGAATATTCTTTATTCAAAATGCAGGAGTAAAAATCATTTTCGGAAACTTAACTTGTTGTGTCCTAATGTGGGCATGACATATGCTTTCTCAAAATGAAGATTTTCGCATAAAATAAAAGTGATATTCAAAGTTCGGGGATTTTAAGAAATTGTACCCTAACATATTGAGACTCGATTTCTTTACATGACTTGAACAATTGATTATCCTTTTCAGATTTCATCATTTGAGTTGTTTTAAAAATTTTTTAGCCCTCGACACTAAGACATTAAATAACCGATTTTGAGGCATTATGAGGGTGCTAACCCTTCCTCGTGCGTAACTGACTCCCGAACTCGTTTTCTCAAAATTCGTGGACCAAAATAATTTTTAAGGTAAAATTAAAACAAAAGTTGCAAACTCATTAATGTTCCATGACACATATACAAATGCAAATTTAATTTATATAAAGTCATTATTAATTCTTCAAGTTCTGTGTGGTCCCCAACCTATGACCGTAAAAGGGCTTTTTTTATAATTATGATATTAAAATTTTGATTAATTACGAAAATGATTTACTTTTTTTTATTATACTTGAAAGTTACAGTAAAAATTAGTGAAGTTAAAGAGTTTGGCACTACCACGTCAGCAAACAAGGTAAAAAAAAATCATTTTTTTTGGTAGAGCCATGTAAAATGAAGACACATGTATAATTATCAGGGAAATGCTGCTATTTCTAAAAAATTGGGGGCTTTAAAAAATATATTTTTTTAGTGGAGCCAAAGAATTTGGCGCCACCGGTTTTCAATGTGCCAACCAACTTCTTTTTTTTTAATTTTAAAATTATAAAAAAAATGTTTTCTTATTGGTGGAGTCATTCTAACTATACTATTTTTAATTTTTTCAAAAATATTTTATTTAAATTTAAGTATAAAAATAATATTTTATTTGTTGGATTCATTCTCTTTGGCGTGACCAAATTGGTATATATAACCCCCAATGACAGATCGATCTAAGTTGAAGGAAAACAATTTTTTTTTACGTATATTTTGTTAGAGGATGAATGGAAGAGAGATGATGAGCGTTTTTTTTTATATATTTGTGTTTTTGTTTATTTAGTAATTTTTTTAATTTGAAGGTATGTTTTGTTTAACGATAATTCGGTGGAGCTTCGACACCGGTAAATTTAATAGTTATTTCTGGTTGCCGGTAATTTATTCGGTAACGGGTTCAAATTGGTTAGGTAAGTCTTTGTGTTGGCTGTGGTAGGATGATAACGAGTTCAAATTGATTATGCAGCTAACGGGTGGATTATTTGGGATTCCCTAGGTCAACAGAATGTTTGAAGGTTTAAAGGAATCCCAAATCGAACCGCACGGGTGAGATCATCAACATCGACAGCATCCGAGCTATAAGATGATAGCACCGAGAAAGTCACTCATGTTGCGGTTAAACAATTTATTTTTCAAATTGTAAGACACAATGATGTCGGTCTTGAACAAAATTTTTTAAATTTTTTTTAGTATTGAGAAAGTTTGTAACAGCCTGATTTTCAATGATGTCGAAAATAGTAGTTCGAGGCCACCAAATTCGGCAAGTAAGCTCGTAAATTTTATTATTTTAATATTTACGAGTCAAATATGGTTTAAAAAAATTTTGACTTAGTAATTTATGTCTTATAATGAATTATTAGATTCGAGTGATAAAACCCTAGTTCAAGTGGTTTTAGAAAATGAGGTATTGGGACCTCATTTCTATAAAATGAGCCGTAAATATTTTTATAAATATTTACGGAGTGTCATTAAGGTAGTGTCAAACTTTCGTTGAAAAATTTTAATGTTTATATAGTTAATTAATTAAAAGGACTAAACCGAAAAAGGTCACAAACTTCCTAATTATAATAATAAAGTGACTAAATGGATTGATTAATAAATAAAGAAGGACCTAAATAGAAATTATGCCTAAATGAAAAGATGAGGCGGCATAACATGGAAAAAAATAATAAAATAAAGCCATTAATGGCAAAATTGTAATTAAATTGAAAATAAAATAAAATAAAAATGAAATTAGAAAGTTTCTAGGCAATTCTTTATTCTTCTCCCAATTTTTGGTTCAAAAACAGACATGGAGGAGCTCCTTGAGCTAGTTCTTTAATTTTACCTCATGTGAGTTCAATTCTTACTTGTTTCTTGTAATTTTTATGTTTTTGAGATTGTTACAATTAGGTCCAACTAAATCTTACTCTAGTTTTTTATTTTGTTAAAGATTCTGAATGCTACCATTGATGAATCTATATGATTTTAGTTACTAAATGATGAATTTGAGATGTTGGTTGATATTTAAAAGTATTTTATTAAGTAATTTTGATGAATTTTTGATTAGGGACTAATTTGTTGAAATAGTAAAAATATAAGGTTTGTTGTGAAATTATTGAAAAATTGGGCTGCATTTAATGCCATTAATATTCTTCTAGAATGGGTTTGCATTAAAATGGTTAATTTGCATGATTTGGGCTCATGGACTAAATTGAATAAAAGTAAAATTTTATGGGTAATTTTGTAAAATGTCAAAATTGACCAAATTGCATGAAATGAATTGTTTTATTATTTAAATTAATAAATTGAATGAAATATTAATTTAGATCAAGATCGGGTAGAAAATCGAGGGAAATAGAAAATTACCAAAATGCCCATGTATCATGGTATTTCTACAATTTAGCCTGGTAAGATTGTATGAACTATATTCTGTATAATTTTGATTAAAGTGAATGTTATTTGGTGATGGATACTATATATGTGTGTGTGTGTTTTCTATTGTTGGAATTGAATTATTATTGGAAATATATTATCCAATTTAATACTCAGTTTGGATTAAACGTGGGATTGAGCACAATTGTTCTGTGGCAAATGATGAATTGACGGATAAGACCATGACTGGGTTATGGCACTATGAACGTAAGACCATGGTTGGACCATGGCAGTGTTTATATGTAATACCATAGCTGGGCTATGGCATTCTGATGATAAGACCATAACTGGGTTATGGCACTATGAACGTAAGACCATGTTTGGACCATGGCAGTGTTTATATGTAAGACCATAGCTGGGATATGGCATTCTGATGATAAGACCATAACTGGGTTATGGCACTACAAATGTAAAGGATGAATTGGCGGCAAATTACCCAAGTAAACCGAGGTTCAACATTTGTTGCGAACTTTCGTGTTTACTTTCTGTTTAGCTTTCGTGAGCTTCTATTCAACTTCGGGCTTCTGAAAATGATGTACTCATATTCATAAGTCATTCTTCAAATGGTAAAATAACAAGAGTTGTTTTTGGATGATATATGCATATGAAGAAACAGTAAGAGAATAATATGTGTCATGATATGTATATATATCAATATCTTGATATGTTGATACATGGAAATTATGTAAATTTTGATAATTAATAAACTCAAGTGTGATATGTTGATAAAATAAGTTTATCAATGTTGAACTTATATGAAATATGTTCAAGTATGCTAACAAGTGTTGTTGTTGACGCTTATGCGTTGAAAGGGTAAGTGCTCAAATGAAAATTTACTTGTGCTCATGAAAGAGTGGTAAGTTTTTAGTTATGCAATTTCTTATAAAATGAGTTATCGTGTGATTGATTCGAAAAAGGTCTATGTTTAAATGCATTAGCTAGTATCTATGGTTGAATAATATGCTTATGACTGGTGTGTTATACATAAGGAATAAGTGTGGAAAGTAAAGAAACGCAAATGAAAATAAAGAAATTTTGGAAGAGTTAAAGTTGTTTAAAATCCTACTATGCTAGGAACATTATGTATAAGTGATACTGTAGATTTGTTCACTTAGTGATTTGTTAAATATAACTTCATGAGTATTGTGGTAGCAACATTAGATTATTCTTGATAAGTATAAATTTCATATTTGAAAAGGAAGTATTATGATTAAAGTTTATACGAGCTTACTAAGAATTCATTGCTTATGTATTTGTTTTATTCTACTTTTCAGATTATCGAAAGCTCGATTGGGTTGGAAGCTTGTCGGAGATATATCACACTATCCATTGATTCTATCGGTATTTTCGAATGTTTTGATTTTGGTTATAATTACATGTATATGTATTTTGTTTAATGATGGCTTATATGTAGTGTGTTGAGTTTAGCCACTTATTTTGGCTTGTTTTGAATGTCTAATTATGACTTGTTGATATATGTAATGTTGATTGTAGATAGACACAAAATTGGGTGAGAAATATGACTTGTAAAATGGCCTACTTTCGTTCATACAGGCAGAGACACGAGCATGTGTCCCCTACTTCTAAGAAAATTTTTAAAATTTTGGGAAAAAATCCCTGAGTACCCAATTTAGTCCCGATTCACTTCTAAGGTGAATATTGGGCCTCAAAGGTCCATCTAAAGGACAATATGAGTGTTATATAATTGATTCTTAATATGTGTAACAAAAGTTGGAAAATGTCCTTATTTAATTCGTAAAGTTTGGTAATGCTATGCAACCCTATTTTGATAACGGATGAGGGTTAGGGGTGTTACATTTAGTGGTATTAGAGTTATGGTTTAGTCAGTTCTCGGACTGAACGTAGCATATGTGAAGTCTAGAAATACATGCCATTATATAACCAGTGATAGTGTGATATCTTCCGACTCTGATGAAATTTGTTTTACTTATAGACAAAGATGTTTTTCAACCGAGCTAATTCTAATAATGTTGAAAGTGATACTCAAGTATATGAATAAAAAGTTGATTATGATGAATTGGAACTCATAAAGGTATGATTTTATAATACATGTCGATGATGAATGTTATGTTATATGTGTGTATATGAGAGTCAATTTTAAGGCTTTACGATCTTCACCCTCTTACCTGTGCGTCTTATACAATGAAAATTCACAATATTTATATTGATTGAGTTCACAAGTGTGAAACTGAAGAGTTAAGTTGCTGGATGATTAATAATGCGGTCAGAACTAAGAATGGATTAGCAAGAAAAGACGGTTTTAGAAGAGATATCAGATTTTTCTGAAGATTATTTGGGATACACAATGTTGCTATTAAGGAAGAAGTTATTCATGAGTAATCAACTTATTCAAGTATGGGATCTAAAGAACAGGTTAACCAGAAATTATTTTGAATTGATTTCTTTAGTGATTAGGATAATGTAAGATTATTGATGACTTTAGTAGTCAGAGGAATTGTGTTAAATTACAAAGATATCTGAATGCAACTGTTATAGTCGGGTATCTTACAGCTATCTCTTCTAGGTATTCTATATTCATTTATCTTAAGAAGTATATGCAATTTTTCATTTTCAGATGTGATTCTTATCATATGGAAAGACTAGCTAATCATAACGTTGGACGAAAGTATTGTTAGTCTGGTTGATTTATGATTGGCATTGCTCTATCTTTTTTTGGCATTCTATTCTATTATGTTTGGTAGAAGATTTAATGATAAAACACATATGCTATTTTATTTCTTCTACTGGTTGATGCTCTGAAATATATATTTGTAATTTATGTTGTCTCTATCACAACTGATTCCAGTGCGTATGAGCGATATTCTTCTTCTGGTTTTTCTCTAGGATATCATCGATCTCTTTATTATTCAATGTGGTTTATAATAATGAATAAAACGTTAAATAGTTATAATTTATTATATAAATCAAATTGTTAAATAATTAACTTATTTGTATAGATGAAAATATTAAATATTTAGTTCATTTGTTTCTAGGCTCGAAAGATTAGTGAGCCGAAAAAAAGAAAAAAGGTTTTATCCACCACTTGGTCTTTAAATTATATTTATTTCTCACTTTGATATTTATTTATTTTTCATTTTTACACTGAAATTTTCTTCTCTTACCCATTTTTCCCTAAAAGCTAATGATGTTAAAAATAAAAATGCTAACCAATGAGAATATATCATGTCATCAATGACATGGTACATTGATAGATGATATTGCATGGCATAGACAACTATTATCATTATAAAAATTGTTTACAATTTTAAAATGTAAAGAAAAAATTATTGAATATTTATTAGATCAATTGACCAAAAAAGCCCTAAAATGGGCCGGTTTTTTAAAATAACGAGAATGACCCGTTTTTACAAAAACACGTTGAACTGGTGTCGTTTTTAGGGGATTTGTAGAAAAGTGCATCTAGCTCAACACTTTTTTCCCTGATGTCAAGTAAAACGCGCTGACGTGGAAGCACTTTTCTAAAAAGCGTCTACGTGGGAACATTTTTGCCCGTGTTTTCCCAGTTAGGGTTTTGTTTTAATTTTTAATGATTTAATGTTAGGGTAAGGGTTTATGAAAGTAGGGTTTAGAGTTTTTTTATTTTTAAGTGTCTAGGTTTAGGGTTTAGAGGGTCTAAAAAAATAATTTGTACATGATAGATTTTGAAAAATAGTTTTTAGGGTATGGGTTCTGAAAAAATAGTTTTGACAAGATGGGTTGAGGTTTGTAGAGGAAAAACACTCTAAGTAGGATGCATTGTCAGCAAAAGTACTGAAAACGCTACCAATTGGACGCCCTTTTCAGTACTGCTACTTCTGTGAAAATAAATTTGATGAGATGATTCTAAAATAATATCACGGGATTCACTGGATGAGGTTTGTGAAAAATACCTCGAATAGTGGGGGTTGAGGTTTCTAGAGCAAAAACGCTCCAAGAAGGATGTACTGTCAGCAAAAGTACTGAAAACGCTTCCAATTGGACGCCCTTTTCAATACTGTTGCTTCTGTGAAAATAAATTTGATGAGATAATTCTGAAAAGTATCCCGAGTTCCCGGAATAAGGTTTGTGAAAAGTACCCCAAATAGTGGTGGTTGAGGTTTCTATAGGAAAAACGCTCCAAACAGGATGCACTGTCAGCAAAAGTACTAAAAACGCTTCCATTTGGACGCCCTTTTCAATACTGCTTTTGATAGTGCACCCTACTTGGAGCATTTTTCCTCTACAAATTTCAACCTGCATTATCCGGGGCATTTTACAGAAAGGAGTAGGATGCATTCCCTTAGGCTATAAATGACTTATATTTCAGCCTCTGATGGCATAAGTTGGAGCAATAGAAATTGAAGAAGTTCAGAAGAATAAAAGTTGGGGTTGAAGGTATAAGTTGATTTTTCGTGTTAATTTTTCGTGTTTTGAATTTCTCTCGATAGATAAATTGGCTAAAATTGAGTGGATGAATTAATGTTATTATTTATTATGACGGTGAGGTCCATGACACTGAAAATGGTGTGACTTTTTTTATTGGAGAACATAGTGTGATTGGATTTTAACCAGAATATAGAGTTTACAGAACTTCGTAAAAGAATTAGGCGAAAAATCTTTGAATCTATTGCAATAAGAGTTTCGTCTATTAAGTATCGATTTTGTGTTTCAGTCGATCCTGTGAGATATGACTCATTTGATATCAAAAGTGCTCGGAGCTTAGAGGCGATGGTGCAGGCGCACCTTGAAAGTGAATCACCATTTCTTGAGTTATATGTGGAATTTTTAATACAGGATGAAGGACTTGCGACTTCAACATTTCTTCCTGTTCGAGAGGTAAGAACGGTTGAAAATGTTGATAGTACACTCACTCTGTTAGAAAGTTCCCATTATGATATCCCGGGATCATCAATGGGAAGACACCCATCCATCTCAGCCTTAGATTTCAATCGTCGGAGGTAGAATACCGAACCATCGGGTTTTAGTAGTGGAACGGAATACACGACACTTAGTTATTGGATGGGACATGCACCTCAGTGGGTCGATGTTCGATGCAGGGAATACTTACTAGGGAATGACATCATCTTCTAGTGATTGACAATCGACATGTGATTTTGGAATTTCTGAAATGTACACTAGAAGGGATGATTTACTCCCTACGACGTCCACCAGTGAGGGGACCTCCACATGGTAGATGTTAGTAGGTCAGAGAATGAAGATAATAATGAATTTGATGTGGATCCACCTCGAGAGTCTAGTGCCGACGGTTCAGAAGTTGGATTATTTTTTAAACCGGAGCTTGTCTCAACTGAACTTGAAGACAGTGAAGGGGGTGATAAAGATGAAGAAGAATAAGATCCACGATTCACGTCGTACTCGCTGCCAGCCCACATGCATAATGTCGATCTTCCAACAGGGGATGCATTGGAGGCCTGGCTATAATAGTGCATCGTTGGGTTCAGATGATTTGGAAGTGGGTAACGAGTACTCCAGTAAAGATGGTTTTCTTGCAGTATTGAAGCGATACAGCATCAAGAACAGGGTTAACTTCCACGTGGTTAAATCTAAATTTGAGAAGTTCGAGAGAAAATATGTAGTCCGAGAAGGTAACTGCTCATGGAAAATCATGGCTTCTATTAGGAAAAAGATAGGGTTATGGACGATTAAAATGTTTACCGGTCCGCATACATGTGTTGCCTAAGGTACATTATCACTGGATTATTAGGGTTTTATTTAAGGTTTTATTTAAGGTTTAGGGTTACTTCCAATTTAATTTGACGTTCTCGTGGGTTGCAGGTGTTTCACGGGATCATCCGAAGCTGGATTCAGATATGATCGTGGGCTTAATACCACCGATGGTGAAAGTGGATCTGAGGACTAACGTCTCAGTTTTAATTTCCAATATTTGCAGCCAATTTAACTACACGCCTTTGTACTGCAAGGTGTGGATAGCTAAACGGAAGGTCTTGGAAAAGATACACAGGGGGTGAGACGCGTCATACAACGAGGTATGGCAATGGTATTAAGTGCTGGAGAGGCACGTACTTGGTTGCATCACATATCCTGAAACGGGTCTCGCATACTACAACGATCGCTTGCTCCGTTGGTGCCGAGTGCTCAAGCGTCTGTTTTAGACCTTCAAGCAATGATGGGATGCATTACAGGACTGCAAGTTGTTGGTAGATATACCCATCGACTGTTGTTGGTTGTAGCACAGGATGGTAATCGGAGGATCCTTCCAATTACGTCTGTAATAACACTGGGGGATAAAACAGACGACTAAGTTTTCTTTTTGTCTAGGTTAAGGAGGCATGTCTGCCCCTAACTTGATATATACATCATCTCGAAACGGGGAGTTGGAATACTGTCTACAATTGAACGATAAGGAAGCCTCTAGGATCGTACACACCATCGATACTGCCTAAGGCACGTTGTGTCTAACTATTACCAGCAATATTGGTCTAGCATTAAATGACGACAAGTGATGAACATGGGTATCTGGTTGCCACCAATATTATTTGGTTTGTAATGTTTCGTTTGTATTTTTATATTTTTTGGTATGTAATCATCGCTATGCACTTATATTGATAGGGTACGAGATTATGAATGACCATTTTCATGAAATATTGGTAATACTGTAGTCAACTAACTCGGTAGGGGCAACATATCTCAAAAACATACCATTCAAACAATGGACACAAGCATACAATGGTGGGCTACGATATGGCCACATGACATCGAACCTAGCGGAATGCATCAATTTTGTTTTAAAGGGAACGTGTCATTTGTCAATAACCGCAGTTGTGAAAGAGATATACTTCCATCTGGCAGAACTGTTCCCAAAGTGAGCAACGAGTTATGTCAGGAAATTACAATGAGGCCATGTATGGTGCTCGACGGTAGTGGAAGAAATTAGTAATGGTAAAGGACCTATGGTTTCGGGTAACAGAGTTCGACAAGCTGGATCAAGGTATCATTGATGGGGTGTACCGAGTACACCTGAGAAATAGGACTTGCGATTGTGGGATATTTGATGCACTTCATTATCCATACGCTCATGCAATTGCAGGTTGTATGAATCTACGTTTGGATCCAATAAGTTTTGTCAATGAAGTGTACAAATTAGAAAACTTGTATAACATGTGGAGACACGTATTCCCACCGGTTCCAGATGAACGTAAGTGGCCATCTGTATTGCTTGCTCCATTTAAGTTGTTACCTAATAGAGATTTGCGTCGCAAATCAAAAGGTCGACCATGCTCGAGCCGAATACACGAAAAAATGGATATTTGGGTGCACTTATACCAACAGAGGCTATGCGGGTGGTGTAAGAACCCCGACCATAAAATGCCATCTTGTCCACATCAAAGTTAAAGATTATAATATGTTTTCATGTGAATTGCTAGCCATTGTTAATCCAAAATAAATTTAATATTTGTTCATGTGAATTTTCAACAAAAACATTTGTTATTTCTGTTCAAATAAAATCTTATTGCAATGCTATGTAAAAATATTCAAGGTAAATTCAAATTTTGATTAAAGTTTAATGGATAGCTAAATCAGATAATGTACAGAAAAAATATTCAAAAGAACTTATATTAATTTAAATGATACAATTTACAATTCTTTAGTGCATATGTTGGTCGAAATCTGTGCCACATCGAGGTGGTCGATGGTTACGCGTTGAATTCCTTCTAGGTTTAGCTTTTGTCCGAGGTTGTGGTTCTTGAGGCTCGCCTTCGGTTGATGTAAATCCTTGCATTCGTGCAACCTCTGGTCTATTCCAAGGTGGTTGGAAAGATGAACCACCTTGATAGAACAAAGATGTCGAAAGTGTTTGAGTCACCCACGGCAAATAAGTGTAACTGTGTTGAATCCTATAAGCCGATGGGATAACGAGTGGACTCCCGTTGGTGCCTCATGCATATATGGCCCAGGAATGTACCAAATCAGTGATGGATGACCAACAGTTCAACCTGTCATAGAACTAGATACAGAAAAATGTGGTGGAATATTTTGTGCTTGTGTAAAAATAAAAGAGTTAGGATACGGACAAGAATCAAACGGTACACAATGAAGGGGATGTGATGAGGGTAGGTGCTGATGCCGTCGTGGCCGGTTCTTGGGTGGGCGCTGATGATGGGCCTGTCTCGCCACCCTTTGGGTTTAAAGGGGCCCTTTGTTGCCTACTCGTATAGGAACGCCGACGCCCATCCTCTTCTGTCAACAAATATGGCTTGCCATAGATCCTAAACCATGACATGTAATATGGATCGCATGTGAAATCCAGAACGAGAATTGCGTCACGAGTAGGAAAAAAATCATACTAATTATTCCACATCTCGATGTATTCCGAGTGGAATATCAGCCAATTAATATCTAGTCTCTGTAAGTCGATACGATGGAGATCATCAAGCTCCTGAGGTGGCACGGGAATCGATTGCCGGAATCTAAACTATCGCAACACTCTATCCACCTTGTGCAACTTGAAGGTAGTGTATACTACCGATAGGACCTTAACATGCCAAGCATTGGGATTCACAAAGAATTCTTCAGGAATTACTACTCGAATTGTCGGGTCCTCGTATGGTGTCCATTCAAACTATGTGAATGTTATAAAACATCAATTATATATATACCACTAAATATTAAATACGAAATCGACTACGTTGTTTGTATATAGTTCAAAATTAAATAAATACATACATCCGCTTCAGATAGCTGGTCCAATAGGAGCCGTATATCATCAAACTCAGTAGGTAATCCCACGTGACTCGGGGCATGGTTCCACCTAATTAAATAACTTATGAGCATATTAATTTTATTTTAAATCAATTTAATAATGGTAATATATATTGAGTTTTACCTTGTTACGAGTGGGAATGTATATGTGTAGTCCACTCGATGACATAAAAATGGAAGGCGGTACCAAACCTATGATTGTAGTAGTAAAAGACAACCACCAATTTTGTTTTTTTTATTTCGTCACCCAACACATATCCCAGTACAATGTCTCCAACACTACAGACCCCTAACTAAGTTCACCAGCCTGTCTAAAATCAACAAATTTCAGCAGCTACCTTAGATGGACAAGGTTTTGTTACTTATCCGGTAATCATCTTTGGTACCACACCCAAAAGTTCGTAATAGACGGTCCCCCAACTAGCAGACTGAACAGACCCAGTGACTATCGATCCGTCCACGGGTATCCCCAACTGTAATTGCACGTCCTCTAGAGTGATAGTACACTCACCGCATGGAAGATGGAATGTGTACGTCTCTGGCCTCCACCTCTCCTACCAAGTTACACTCTCGGCCTAAGTAGGCCACGTGGAAAAAACCAGCTTCCCTCAAGTATGTTTCGATCAACGGTGATGGAAGACCGAGTAGATTACGAATATGGCATTGCAAAATTCGATCTTTCACCTATTTACATAAAAATTTATAAAAAAAAATTAAGCTCAATTATAACTATGAAATAAAAAAATTAAAAACTTTTCTTACCATTTGCAATTGATTGACAGAGATGGGCTTGTCATCAGTACGGATTAGAGACCTGGCAATTGCTAAATTGAACACAAATTTAATAAAAAAATTATTTCTTGGAATTACTAATAAAAATAATAAAAATATTAACTTAGATAAAAATAGGATTTAGGATAATAATTTGAGAGCTTTTTGAGAATTGTGAGAAATTTGAGAAATTAGGAGAGAATTTGTGTGAATTGTGTATGACAAATGTGTTGGGGGATTTTATACTTTTTTTTTTTGGATCGTTGGGGGTCCAACAACTAGTTCAAATAGACATTGGAGTTGACCATTGGAGCACGGGAAAAAGCGCGTCCACGTAGATGCTTTTTTGAAAAGCACTTCCACGTCAACGCGTTTTAGTAAAAACGGACCATTCCTGTTATTTTTGAAAAAATCATCCCATTTCCGTATTTTTTTTTAAAAATGGGCTTCTTCTGGTCATTTGATCCATTTACTAAAAATTGCTAAAATTATAAAAATTTAAATTTGTACAAAATTATTAATATTTTTTAAAATATTATCAAAAACATTAAAAGTTGTAAAAATTAAAAATTATAACAAAATTGTTTAAAAAATTAAATATACAAAGAAGTTATAAAAAAATATTTTATAATAGTTTTTTGAAATGAAAACAGTTGTTGCTCTTATTAATTGAGAAAAGATTGAAATGTCTTTTTCAAAGAAAAAACCAACAAAAGGCAGTTGTACCACATGTTTCAAGAAATGAAATGGCCAGCATGTGAAATAAACTAAAGATAAAAGAAAAAACTAGACATAAAAGAAAAAACCAAAAATTAGCTGCCAAGAAGGTAGGTGTAAGATGAAACGCCTTTCTTTGCTCTAGACCCTTTCGCTTCCTCTTCGTCTCCTTCAGATTACCCAATCAATGAGACTCATTACACCTTCTCTTCAGACGCGCCCTAATCAGGCGAATTTGTCCACCGTCTATCCTCCACTACCGCAATCATATCAAACACGGGCATGCCATTTGAAAGATAAGTTTCTTCCCGTCTCCTTATCCTTTTTGTCACTAATGTGTGAGCTACTTCGTTTGCCTTTCTCTGCATATATTGAAAACTAAAACTTTCAAAACCCCCTTGAGCATTTTTGAGTTTCTAATGTGTGCCCCTATTTCAAATTTGTCATAACCATCTGCCTGCAGCTTTTTGATAACTATTAATGTGTCCCCCTCGATCTCCACCTCTCGATGGCCTATACACAGTCCTAACTGCATCGCCTAGTAGCACGCAAGGGCTACTGTCGTGAATGCCAACGGTCTGTGATAAATGATGAGTGTGGATGAATGCGGAAGAGGATCATAAAGTTTTTCCAATTCGCAGATTTGACTTAGGATTCTAGACGTTTGAAAACGAAACTTGAATTTTGGCACAACCTGAAACACAATAAAATCCAAGTAAAATAATATAAATAACTAAGAAAAATAAATCGAACAATATATCAAAGATTGGAACAATAAAGAAGAAAATAAAGAAGATAGATGAAAAAGATAGAATGTGGTATGTAGAAGTCCTAAAAATCCTTGTAAACACGAAGAATCTACAACCTCCTTCAAGCGGCTTTAATTTCCCCTCCAGGACAGAAAACATGGCAAGAGAAAGTTTGAAGATGATCCCCATAATATGAAAAGATTGTTAAAACTCTTCTAAAAGAAAACTCAAGAGAAATTTTTTAAAATAAAAACTTAAAGAGATTTTATCAACTCAAAATAGAAGTTGAATAATAATGAATTGAATGATTTGTGTACAATTCAAAGGCCTATATATAGGCTAGCTAAATAAATCTAAACAAAACTCATAAGTATACTAGAACTTTAATTAACCTAAACAAGAAGTAATTTTAAACTAAACTTTCTTATTGACAGAAAACTCCTAAATAACTTAAACTACTTAATAATTATTAAAAATTTAGAATAATAAAATAATAAGAATTGATAAATACAATATTGGGTCCATATATAATAAAAATTAAGCCTAAATCCCGAACCCAACATAAACTCGAATTAAAAGCTCGAAACTCGTAATTCCCATCATAATTCTGTACAAAAATTCTACTCGTGCAGTCTTCACTAAACGATCATAACTTGAGATCCCGCACTGAAAATCGAGTGATTCAAATTACGCCTAGAAGCTAAGAGATAGATCCTAGAATGTCATGAAGACATCTTAACGAAAAAAATACCTAGATCCTATCTGAAAAGTCGATGCAAGTCTGTTGATTCCCCAAACTTAAAAACTGGTAGCTTTGGTGAATGGAATTTAATAAATTTCACCCATTTCGTGCATGTATCATTCCTCATTTCCTCAAAAAGATTCATTCTTACATATTGCCTTTGATAGAATCTTGATTTGATTGGCTTGGCCTTTGATCTTATTATGGGTCTTGAGGTAGTGTAAGCCTATCATATCCATAGGTCTAAAATTGGGCCTTGAGACTCGCATCATTCCCCCATTCCTCAAGAAGATTCGTCCCTAAGTCTTTAGCTGTACAAAAAGAAAATGGATTACAATAAATAACAATAAAAGCAAAAAAAGTACTTACTTAAGCTTTCTTGTGCACCAAAGCTATCTTCAGGATCAATGACATTATTCCGATCTTTCAAATTAGCTTCGATCATGTACGTCTCCTTTAAAAACAAGGTATCAACACAAAACAAAGAAATGTTAGGCAATAAGTGTTCAAGTAAAAAATAACTTGTAACTTTATTTGAATGTGCATGGTCATCCATAAGAATTTCCAATGATGAGTCAAGAATTTCACATAATTATAAAAATTAAGAAGGTTAAGATTATTTAAAAATTCATTATTAAAGTAAAGATAGAAAATTTTGTTGCAAGTGTAAGTGCATAAAATGATTTAAGAAACCTATCTAGTGCAAGAAAATTACTAGTTTAACCTTTACAAATCTAGATAAACCCATAAAATCAATTGAACTTTCAGACCACAGTTTATTGAAACTTGACCAATGAGAAAGCATGTTATAAGGAAATATTTTACAAACAAAATCAATAGCATACTTATTAAAAAGATTCAAAATATGCCTTCTTAAATCAATTTCTAATGTTTCCTTACCTTGGAGCACTTGTGGAGAATTATCAATATTCAACTTACCTCTCTCCCACAAGTAAAAATTGTCTATCAATGGTGGAGTAATGTAATTGGAAGTCCATCAATGGATCCATGAAATCCTGTAACAATGAAACACCACTAAAAAAATTCGAGTTATGGTTAGTTAAAACATAATCATTCCTCACTTTTACATGAATATTTTCTTGTTTTTTATTTTCTTTTCCCACTTGAGAACTCTCCAATTTACCTCATATGTATTTCCACTCAACAATAGTAGACCATCAAGTAAACTTTTATCTCTCAAGGTCTTTTCTCTCTATCTTTTCAATTTTTTCTTTCCCCTTAACCCCCTCATAGAATTTCATCATTTTCAATTTATCCTTATACACATCTTTGGGCTCTAAAGGGGTTAAAGTATATTTTTTTTCCTTTAAACACAAGGGAGTATCGATTTGCCATGGTGTACCACATAACGATCTTATTGCCTTGGTTTTTGTAACAGCCTGGTTTTAGTTAAATCAGAACAGTAGTTTCAGAATCACAAATTTGAGGTCAAAAAATTATTTTAATATTATTTTTTGTATTTACAGCATGTGATTACATATGTGTGAAAGTTTCATAAAAAAATTTTATTGTTTGAATGCTTAATTCGGTAAAAAGGACTAAATCGCGTAAAGCGTAAAAGTTGTGTTCTATAAGCTAAAGGTGTCTAATAGCTATAGAACATTGAATTAAATGTCCTTAAGTGGTAAATAGACCATAAATTAGATAGTGGAAGATGTTGGCTTGGAAATTGTGTAATTGTTAAAGTTTATAAAGGTTAATTAAGTAAAATAGAAATTAATGTTAAAAATAAATAAAACAAAATTGTCATCATCTTCCATTACCATCTTCCACCAATTTTTAGAAGGGAAAGAAGCCATTTTTGTGCTAAACATTCGGCCAAGCTTGTCAGCTCAATTAGGTATGCATTTTTGTCCTATTTTTGATGATTTCTATGTTTTTGAGATCGTTGTTTTGTGTTTTAGCTAGTCCATGCCATAATTTTTGAATTTTTAATGAACTTGTGAGTTGCCATTTATGATAACTTGATGTTTTTTAATGTTGATGATGGAAAATGAATAATTTTTGATAGATTAATATGTTTAGTACAGTGATTTTTGACAAAAATGTCAAATAGGGATTAAATTGTGAAATATGCAAATTGAGTGGTTGAAATGTGAAATAAATGAAATTTTTAGGCTGTTAGGGGCACTATGGTAATTCGTCCAAGCATGGGTCTTGTTGAATTTTATGAATTTTTTGTATTTGTGAAATAGGGACTAAATTGTAAGAAATGTGAAAGTTTAGGGCCAAAGTAAAAATTGGCTTAAATATGTGTTTTTGGACTTAATTGAATGATTATATGATTAAATGAGTTAATTTTAAATACATATAGATCAAGAAAAGAGGAATTCAGAATTAGATCAGGGGAAGGCAAAATTATAGAGTAATCGATCCGATTCGTCAATTCCGAGTACGAGGTAAGTTCGTGTGTAAATAATTCAACATCACATTATTATGTATTTAATGTTATCATATAGCATGAATTGTATAATTGCTTAGTGAATTCGGTTGATGTTGTTTCAATATCCATTTGAGATTCCGTATAAGACCATATCTAGGATATGGCATCGATTTGAGATTCGTGTAGGACCATAGCTGGGTTATTGGCATCAATTTGAGATTCGTTTAAGACCATAGCTGAGCTATTGGCATCGATTTGAGATTTCATGTAAGACCATAGCTGGGCAATTGGCATCGATACGAGATTTCCATGTAAGACCATGTCTGGGACATGGCATTGATACAATACGTTATGTACAAGTTTTCCCAAGTATCCTTACTATTCCAAGTGGTTCAACGGGTAATCCAAAGATTATGTCAAAGAAAAGACAAGGTATGATCATGTTGAAAGGATACAAGTACGTACGAAAAATTCATGAGTAATGAACTCGATGTATATTGGACATTTTGGAAAGAATGTAAATGAATAAGTCATACTTATGAAAATGATCTTGTGATGACCTTATGATTTTAGGTTTATACTTAGGATGTATAAATATGTGGTAAATTTGATTGATGATTGTGTGAGGCTTTTAGGCCAAATTAAATTGAGACATGATATGTTTAAGTCTTTCTTGTTGATGTATAGGTGAAATTGGCCAACGAATGACATGTAAATAAATGATAATGATTAGCTATTGGAATAGCTAGTTATGGATATGCTTTGGTGTTATGTGTGTCGAAATAAATGTTAATACAAAGAAATCATGAAAGAGTAAAAATTGCAATAAAATAGTTTTGGACAGCAACAGTTTTATAAATGTGAAAAATCACCAAAAATTGCGAGAATTGCATTAGAGGTTGAATAAGATATGAAATTAAAGCTTATTAAGTCTAGTTTCATGTAGAAGAAACGGTGTAAGCAAAAGAATCTCATATTATGAGATATTTGAATTTTTGTGAGATAAGGTCAGAATGATTTTAGAATCCCCTGTTCTGACTTTGGAAAATAATTAAAAATTGTATAAAAATAATTATGGGTTATAATTTATATGATTAAAATTATTAATGAGTATATTTTCAAGAGAAATAAATAGGAACATCATCCGAATCTTGTACTAAGAGATAATTAATTTTTAGAGAAGAAAGGACCGAACTGCTAGACTGCAGAATAGTGAAAAATTTGAAGAATTTATTGTACTTATTGGCTAAACTAAAAATTCTAAAAATTTTATGGTAAATATATGTGAGTCTAGTTTCGAGAAAATCAAGCGGATCTTAATTTGGAGTTCCGTAGCGCAAGATATAAATAATTTAGTGACTATGACTCGAGTAGACAGCTTGATGTGAAATGAGTAGTGAAACTATGTGTAATTATGATTGTATTATCTTGAGAACATATTGTGAGGATTGGTAAAACCATGTTAACAGATTGTTTATTATTTACATACCAACTTACTAAGTTATATAGCTTACCCCCTTTCTTTCTATTTCCTATAGTGTAACAAATACTAGCTCGGGTTGGAGATCGTCGGAGATTCTATCACACTATCAAGCTATTGATCGGTATCAACGTATTCTAGCATTTTAAGTTTATGGCATGTATAGGGACTCAGTCATTTTGTGTATGAGTTATTATGTTTTGGCCAAATTTTTTGCCTTGTAATGGTTCAAGGTTTGATTTATGTGTAGCCACGTAACTTGGCTTATATTGGCTAATTGGTTGTAAGCCTATATATATATTAATTATATGTCAAAGTTTTGTGATGTGAGTTGTGTTTGCATGATACATGATTAGTTATGGGACCCTCATTTGTTGATGATTTCATAAGCAGAGAGTTACACGGGCTAAGGATACGGGCGTGTCCCGAGCTATATAGGCATGTGACCCTCCAAAACATGAAAATTTTCTTAGTGTTCCAAAGTTTTCGGTTTAGTTCTAAACCACTTCCAACGTATGTTTAGGGCCTCATAGGCCCTTATAAGGGACGATATGCATGTGTATAAATAGTTTTAAATTGAATGAAATTTTATGGCCCAGTTTTGTATGGTTGCTTGTGTTAAGATAGGTAATGCCTCGTACCCTATCCCGGCGTCGGACACGGGTAAGGGGTGTTACAATTTTCCAAGAAGCAAATGGGTGGCATGCATGAGAACTACATCACACCAAACCCCATCAGAATAAATCCCCATTTTGAATGCAATTAAGGACTATTTAACTACCTTAACTTCCGAACCTTCATTAAGTCATTGTAAGTGATATGGCTCGGGATGGTTTTGACAAAGTAAAGCAAGAGACTCCACAAGACAGTTGCTCACAACGTTAGCACAACTTCCACTATCAATGATAAGTGAGCAAAGTTTACCTCTAATCAAACATCTCAAATGGAATATATTAGTACTTTGAATATCATGATCATCCCTCAATTGGATGTTGAGGGTGCGCCTAACAACTAGAAAATGAACATCATTTAGTGATTCCACAAACTCTTATTCACCATAAAACTCACATCCATCGTCGACATCATTAATTAATTCGAGCATATTCGAATGTGTTTTGTCTAAATCAGAGGTATACTCACTATCTTCTTTATCAACAAAAGTCTTGTGTTGGCACAATCACGACTATAGTGCCCACGCCCTTTGCACTTAAAACATATAATTTCACGAGCTCTTTGTTGTTTTGGTGAAGAATTAGTAGAAGTGGGTTGCTTAGAAGATGTAAAAGAAGGTTTTGTAAGAGTCTCACTTTTCCACTCAAAAGGTTTCGTCTCATCATATTTTGGCAACAACTTAATAGTAGCATAAGGAGGTTTCGAATTCTTAAAAGTAGAATTAGAACTCATACCTCTATAATATTGTGATGCACCAAATGGACAAGATTGACATTGTTGAAACTGCTGCTCAATCTTAATTGCCTTGTGTACCATGTCCTCAAGATCAATTACCTTGAACAGGCCATCTATAAACCGCACCATGGTAGTCTCTTTATCTTCTCATACATTTTCTTTATGCATAAGCATCTCTATCTCCTTAACGTACTCATCAATAGATCGATTACCTTGAACAAGGCGCTGAAGTCTTCATTTAATATCTCTATAATAGTGACATGGGATAAAATGTTTCTCATGATTTATGTCAATTGTTCCCATGAATCAACATCTCGTTCATGATTCATTTGGCAGGTCAACACAAGTTGAGCCTACAAACTCAATGCATACTTTGAAAATGCCAATGTAGCCAATGGAACTTTCTCCTCATCCGGACATCTATAACAATGGAATATGATCTCAATTTTAGCCTCCCGATCACAATATACATATGGATCATTCTTCCCTTGAAATGGTCGAATTTTGAACTTTCGTTTAGCTATAGAAGGCTGGCCTTGATCAGGAATACCCAAAGTTCATCAACGTGACGATATCCTTATCTACCAGTATTAGAACGAATACGAAGTTTTTTATTGTCCCGATCATCATCACTATTACGAGCACGAGATCATTAGTCTGAAGAAGTCTCCAAACAACCAACAACTTGAGTTTGCATTTGAATTTGATTGGCAAGCTCATTAATGTTCTCTTGTAGTTCCGTTCGACACTTAGTCAAATTGACCTTAAATGTATCACGTACCTCGTTCAATTATTGATATAGATAACTTACAATCCCTACAATATTCTCAAATGTAACATCTTGTTCTTTGTCATCAGATGGTGTCTCATCATAGATTTTACGGTTACGAGTGCCACGAGTCATTATGAAAGCCTAAAAAAAACACAACACTCAAAAGAAAAAAATTAAGCAAACCTAACCTTATGCACTCAAAAATAAAATTACATTCTCAATGAGGTAATAATTAATCTTGTGAGTCTTTTAAAAGTGTTTATATCAATTAATCAGAATGTATTAGAATCAAATTAACAAAACAAACCTAGTAGCACTATGAGTCCAAAATCGACTAGACACCAAAGAATTGTGTTGCACGGAGGAAGGAATGTGCAACGTGCTTTAACCTACTAACACAGAAAACAATAAAGTGTTAGAATGCATAAAGGAACAATGAAAAGCCAAAACAAATGAAAACCTAAGGTTAAGAGTCAACGAAAATCCCTTAAGTCCTAAAACTCTAAAATTTGCAAAACAACTTGACAAACTTCATTCGACGTGTTTTCGATTTTCAAAAATCACAAAATTTAAACTGGAGCCTCCTCAAATAATGTATAATTGATCTGGAAATATTCTACTCGAAATTCAACCCACAAAATATTTTTTTATTTTTTCCATATTTTTTTCTATTTTTGCACTTTTTCAATCACTTTTTTCTTGGGAAATATTCTTTTTATATTCTAAAATAGTGCCAAGAAATAGTATGTAAAATTTTAGATTGTTTGAAAAATATTTACCCATCGAAAAATAATTGTTTTCGAAAACTTTCTGGGTAAAACAATTGTTTTGAGGTTGTTTGCTGGAAATTAGTTTTATAAGAACACCTAAAACGACCAAATCTAATACCAAATGACGAAGCATGAGCGTGGATGAATGCGGAAGAGGATTATAAAGTTTGTCCAAGTCGTGGATTTGACTTAGCGATCTAGACATTCGAAAACGAAACTTGAATTTTGGCATAACGTGAAATGCAATCGGATCCAACTCAAATAAAACAAATAAAATAAATAAATAACTAAGATAAATAAATAGAACAATAAATCAAAGATTGGAACCATAAAGAAGAAAATAAAGAAGATAGATGGAAAATATATAGCATGGTATGTAGAAGTTCTAAGAAGCCTTGGAAACACGAAGAATCCACGACCCCCTATAAGCGGCTCAAATTTCCCCTCAAAGACAAAAAACTTGGCAAGAAAAAGTTTGAAGATTATCCCCACAATCTGAAAAGATTGTTAAAACTCTTTTAAAATAAAACTCAAGTGAAATTTTTAAAAGAAAAACTTAAAGAGAATTTATTAACTCAAAACAGAAGTTGAATAATAATGAATTGAATAATTTGTATACATTGCAAAGGCCTATATATAAGCTAGCTAAATAAATCTAAATAAAACTCGTAAGTATACTAGAACTCTAATTATCCTAAATAAAAAGTAATTTTAAACTAAACTTTCTTATTGACATAAAACTTCTAAATATTTTAAACTACTTAATAATTATTAAAAATTTGGAATAAAAAATAATAAAATAATAATAGTTGATAAATACAATATTGGACTCATATATAATAAAAATTAATCCTAAAACCCGAACCCGATATGATTTAAACTCAAATTAAAAGCGTGAAACTCGTAATTTCCATAATAATCCTGTACAGAAATTCTGCTCGCACAGTTTTCACTAAAACGGTCAAAACTTGAGCTCTCGAACTCAAAATCAAGTGATTTAAAGTGTGTTTTGGAGATAAGAGATAGAGCTTCAAACGCCATGATCCATATTAACTAGGAAATTTCTGGATCCCATCAAAAAAGTCATCGCAAGATTGTTGATTCCCCAAACTTAAAAATTGGCAACTTCGGTGAATAAAATTTAATAAATTTCACCCATTTCGTACATGTATCATTCCTCGTTTCCACAAAAAGATTCATCCTTACATATTGCCTTTGATTGATTCTTGGTTTGATTAGCTTGGCCTTTGATCTTATTGTTGGGCCTTGAGGTAGTGTATGCTCATCACATCCATGGGTTTGAAATTGGGCCTTAAGACTCGCATCAGTATGTGTTCATTTATCAGTATTTTTTAGGTCAATACCCTTCCGGTGACGTCTCTAACCACCAAACCTGTGCAAGACTTCTTGAAATGGTTTTGAAAGGCGGCATCAAAATTGATATTCACTACAGAGCTCTCCGGCAGCCTCCATCTCTCTAACTCCACCCTCCGAGGCAATATGTTTTGGGCAAGTGCCTCCATCTCTTGTATGTAACTGTATATTAGACTTGCAACATCCCCAACCCTCCATGTTTCCCTATCATGAAAAAATTTATTTTTGGCCGTCCATATTGCCCATAATGTGCATGGTATTATTCTACGCCTGAATATAGAATTTTTTGTAAAGATGTATGTCATCCACTGCCTATAATCAGTTTCTAACATATCTTGTGGCCATTGTATGTGTAGCAATTGCCATATCCTTGCGAACCTAAGCAATTCCAAAAGACATGTTCTACAATTTTAGATCCCTTGCCACATTTGGGGCACTTAGCTGAACCCATCACCCTTCTGTATTGTAAATTAGAAAATGTAGGGATAAAATTGTAAAAAGCTTTCCAGCTTGTAATCTTCATTTTTGCTGGTAGATTAAGACGCTATATTTTTTTTTTGTAAAATTTTATATGAGTGGAGTGATTGTAGTGAGGCATAGTTGTATTAACTCTTTATAGCAGCAACTTGTACCCACTGAGGGTAATGTAATCTCATGAGGTTTCCCCTCGCCATACTATTTTGTCATCATGTGAATTTTGTGCTAGAGGGATGCATAAAATTCTTTCTACATCAACAACATCAAAGGTTGAATTAATCAGTTCCTCCTTTCATAACCCTGTATTAGGGTCCATTAAATTCGTTACTAATTGTAGATTTGCATCACTAACAGGACCCTGAATTAAAAAATTTGTAGACCTCAATGTCCAAGCATCATTTCTAATTAAAATTTGGGTCCTTGTTCCCACTCTCCAGCCCACCCCTTCATTCAACAGACTCTTAGCAACTGAAATACTTTTCCTGGTATATGATGGGTGAGTCTCTAACCTTGCTTCTAAAAAACTCGAATCCGAGTAGTTTTTAGCTTTCAAAGTATGTGCTAATCATGAATTCGGGTTACTGATAAGTATCCATCCCTATTCAGCTAATAATCCTACATTGAATTTTGTTAAGCATTTGAAACCCAAACCCCTCCTCTTTAAGCGTACACAATCAGGTCCATCCGCACCAATGAATTCTCTGCCTCCCACGGCTTTTTTGCCACCAAAACTTACTGAGTATTTGTCCCATCTCTATGCATAATGAGTTTGGCAGCAAGAAACATGACATTGAATACTTTGGTATAGCTTGTAGGATAAACTTAATGAAAACTTCTTTACCCCGTTGAGAGAGATGTCTACTACTCCAATTCTGTATTCTACTCCCATTTAAGTTATTTAGCAACTAAAAAGCCAACCTCTTTCTCCTCCCCACCATATTTGACAACCTAAGGTACTTCAGTAGATCTTCTAAAAAGTGAAGATTTAAAATATTTGTAATATTTATTTTGTTCTATACTGTAAAATTCGTACTAAAATAAATCAATGACTTATCAAAATTAATGCTCTAACCTGAATAGTTGCTATATTTGTCCAGAATGTTCTACACAGTATGCATCCCTCTTTCTGTAGCTTCATTAAACAAGATACAGTCACCAATGAATAATAAATAAGATCTTGAGGGTCTTCTCCTACTTACCTTTACACTATTCAATATTTCCCCACGTTGGTCTACCCCCATCAACAAAGACAAACCTTCACTGCATAACAAAAATAGATAAGGACTCAATGGGTCACCCTGCTTTAAGCCTTTAGTGGGTTTAAAAGCCTCTCCCGCCTCTCTGTTAATCACAACCGAGTAAGAAATTGTGTTAATACAGTTCATGATAAAGTCTAACCATTTTGTAGCAAACCCTTATTTCAGCATTAAACTTATTAAGAAAGGCCACTCCACCCCTCATATATAGCTTGAGCGCTATAAAGTCTTTCTGCCACGTCCTTCGATGCTTGAAAGTGTTCAAGATTTCATAGGCAAGCAGGACATTGTTTGTAATTACTTGACCCAATATGAATGCTGTCGAAACCATTTTTATTTTTGGAAAAAAAAACAAAAATTAGTTGTCGATGAAAATTTGGAGTCGCCACCAATCTTTTATTAAGGTGTGATTGGGTCACCTAAAAACAACTTTGGTCTGCAAATTTTAGAAATACGGGTCTGGGAGTCAGTTACGTATGAGGAAGGATTAGCATCCTCATAAAGCCCAAAAAATTGGTACCTAGTTAATTAATTAATGTCTTAATGTCGAAAATTTTAAAATATAATCCTTAGCAAAAACTTAAAAACGTTACGTATTAAGACCCTTATCATTTCAGAGAAAGAAAATGCCACACCCAATGCGTTAGGGCACGACATTCTAATTTCCTCAAAATGAATTGGGCCGAATACTCGTAATAAAAATTTAATGAATATCCATTTATTCAAGATTTAAGAAATCGCGCCCAATACGTTAGGGCACAATTCCTCCAAAATCCCAAACTTGGAATATTTCCTTTATTATTTTTTAGAAAAAATCTTCATTTCGAGAAATCAATGCGTCACATCCAATACGTTAAGACACAACGTGTTGAATTCCCAATAATGAGTTCTTATTTTTGATTAAAGAGAATGCTCGATTGTTAGATTTAACAAAGAAAATCGAACCCAATACGTTAGGGCTCAATTTCCTTGAAAATCCTAAATACAAGTATTATCTCAATTTTGAAAAGTTTGAAATCGAGTAAAAAAAATGATGTGATGCTACATTAAATATACAATGCAATAATAAATATTACAATGACATAGAAATAATATAAATAAATGAATCAACAAAATCGATAACATGCAAAGTATCAAATAAATAAAAATATGAAACATAAATCAACAAAATAAAAAATAAATAAAGAAAAGAGAGCGCGTGACATATACATTGGAATTATGAGAAATAAAATACATGATTTACATATAAAATTTGAATTATAACATTTATATAATGCATTTATGAAAATAAAGAGAAATATAAATATACATATGTAAAATTTTTGAAAATAATTAAATAATATCTTCATTAAAAATATATATGTATTTATAAATGTGAAAATACTAGTTAAAAAATAAATATACACATATATATAGATTTAAAAAATAATAATACTTACTTTATTAAAATTAATTAATTCTAAGAAAAATATTAAAAGAGACTAAATTGAATTACAAATATAAAAATCTGGGGTAGATTCGCAAATAAATAAAGCTCCAAAGGGTCCACATTGAACGCGCAAATAATGTAGAGGGGATGGAAGGGAAATTTTCCCTTCTCCTCTAAACGACGTCATTCTATCAGGACGAAATTGAAAACGATAATAAATTAATAGGTAAATTAATAAAATAGAAAAACTTAATTGCAAAAAATATTAAAAGGCGGAGGGGCTAAAAGCGCAATTTACCCCTTCGCTCAAAAACACGCGGATCCTAAGCCGGGTTGGGTCGGATTTGGGTCGGCCTCCCCAAAACGACGCCGTTTTGGGCGTCTGGGGGCCCTCTAAAACGGTACCGTTTTGGTACCCTATAAAAGCCCCCATTTCTCCAAAAAATTCATTTTAAAACATATTTTTTTAAAAAACCAAAAATCCTTTCAAAAAAGCTCTCATCCCTCTGTCCTCTGACCATCGGTCGGTCGTCGGAAGGGTCATCGGCCACCACGCCGGTCGCCGATCTTCGGCGCTGGCACCGTCATGTGCGGTGGCTGGAAAAGGGGAAAATCTCCGATTTGGCCCTCTCGACCCTTCCATGCCCAAATCTAGGTTTAAAATCTTCAAACAGTAAGAGAAAAAGCCTCTAAAGCCCAGGAAACCTTTCGGTTTCTGATCGTCTTTCCTCGGAGACGATTCCCTCGACCGTTCACGGTGATTTGGGGCTCAAAACACAGGTTGTTTCTCTCTTTTTTCTTATTTATTTTATTCGTATGTATATAAATGATAAAATAAATAAATAAATATAACAGTAGAAAATAAAAACTGCAAGTAACAACCTTTGATTCGATTTTTGCTCTCTATGTTGCGAAAGTAATTCTCTGTTTTATTTGATTTTTCCAATCGGGCTCTATGACAGCGTGTTCAATGGATTCTTACAGCCATAATAATAAAAGAAATAAAGGAACAAATCTCTTTCCGATTTGATTTGCCAATCTTTGATTCCCTTTCCATTTTTGTGTTTGCAAGTGAAGATTCGGCTGCGGCGGGCTAGGTGGCTGCGGTGCAAATGGTTAGAAGCCCTAAGGTTTCCGTCATCCTTTTTTGGGGCCTTCATTTAATTTTATTTTGGGCCGTATGTAATTGAGCCACTAATTGGGACTCATAGACTCGTTTGTAATCCAAACTTTAGTTCCGGGCAAAATCGAGCATTTATAGTTGCCCCTCTTTGCTCGTTATTGTGTAACAAGGACAGAGCAAAGACTTCAAAAATGCTTAATTTTGCTCAGTCGTACTGGACTTTGGTACTCCTCTTTTTCAAGTAGCCTCATTCCTTCCTACTGCATCTTCAGAGGTATAGGAACTAGTGCTTCAATCTACTCCACTGCAATATCTAGGGGATAGAATTTGTACATTGTAGTTTCTTAAGAGAACAAAATTCATTATCTTTAATTTTCTCCACTGCAACTTTAGGGAGATAAGACTTATAGATTGAACTTGATCCGCTGCAACTTAAAGATGAATTCGATGCGATCTGTTTTACTGTAATTTCAGGGGGATCATTGGCTTTAATCTTCTCCACTGCAACTTCAGGGAGATAGGACTAAATGCAACATGCTCTCTGCAACTTCAGAGAGATAAGATCTGTGGTTTTAATCCGCTCCCTGCAACTTTAGGGAGATAGGATTATTGGCTTTAATCTGCTCCACTGTAACTTCAGGGAGATAAGATTTGCCATCTTCAGTCTGCCTCACTGCAACTTCAGGAGGATAAGACTTGCTTGCTTAGTCTGCTCCACTGCAACTTCAGGGAGATAAGACTAGATGCGATTTGCTCTCTGCAACTTCAGAGAGATAAGATCTGTGATTTAATCCACTCCACTGCAACTTCAAGGAGATAGGATTATCGGCTCTAATCTGCTCCACTGCAACTTCAAGGAGATAAGATTTGCCATCTTCATTCTTCTTCACTGCAACTTCAGGAGGATAAGACTTGCTTGCTTAGTCTGCTCTACTGCAACTTCAGGGAGATAAGACTAGATCCGATCTGCTCTCTGCAACTTCAGAGAGATAAGATCTGTGATTTAATCCACTCCGCTGCAACTTCAGGGAGATAGGATTACTGGCTACCGATCTGTTTTCTAGGGAACATGACCTGTAAAAATCTATTCTATGAACTTAATTATGCCTAGCGATTAGGATGTTATGATCTAAATGAATTCAATGCTCCTAACTAGACATGTATGAATGACATTTGAATGAATGCAGAATGTCATTTTTCGAGAATTATCACTCAAGTTATCATTTAAAGTTTATTAAAGTTTTGTTGCTGACGCCTTTTACTTGGTTGACATCCAAAGAAACACTCAATCCAATTGCCCCCCATTGTGAACTTCAAAGCTCAATCTACTAGGATGCAGAACTTGTACCATCCTCCTTCCACTGTAATCCAATGGTAAGAAAATTTGACTCTTCTCAATCCTCTCCTATCGTAATTCAAGGATGCCGATCATGAACTCTTTTACACCATTCCCAGGGTGTCCTACAAAATGCTCATGCCCAAATGAGGAGCTTTATTTCCATAGGGGACTTCTTCCTACCCCATCAAGACTTCTTTCCGTCTCATTCGATATTTAGACAACCAAATCTGAAAAAGCAGCCTTACTTTAGACTTTCTTTCTTAAGCCCTTTAACTTTTGAACTTGGTGCGTCCTAAACAATAGTCCTGTTTCAGGTTACTAAATTATTTAGAAATTCCCAAAGTAATATGCAAAACATTTTTTGTGAAAGTTTATTAGTCCATCAATCATTATTCTAATGCGACATACTTCGGCAAAGATAAAAAATACAGAGTAAAAGATGAATTAATTTAGGTCATAACTCGAATAACAGAAAATGAATTTATTGATAGCAAGTGTCTTGAAAAGAAAAAGTATTCAAGAACAGCAAAGAATGAAGTATTTACAAAAACCAACAAACTTGGTACAAATAATATGAAGACTAGGTGATTTGGATATCACCGCTCGAACTTCTCCGTGCAAACCAGGAACCATTCTGAATTTAACATGTGTTCAGTGGATCTACAGTACGTTGTCGATGCCCCAAGACGTCGTATATCCTTTTCTTGTTGACTTAAGTGTAGCAGGATCACCATATGCCCCAATCTGATAGTGTTTGAGCCGCCCTTTTTGGGTTTTCAACTCAAACCCCCTTTGGTCTCAATGCGCCCTTTTCGGGTTTTCACCTTGGCCTCTCCTTTTTTTTTGCGAAATCAGAGCGCCCTTCGCGGGTTTTCACTTTGATTCCTCCTTTCCTTCAAGTGAAATATCTCTTGACCGAATCTAAATTTACAGGATTCGGAAGTTTTTTGCCATCCATTTCACTCAAAATCAAAGCCCCTCCAGAAAAAGCCTTTTTCACAACATAAGGTCATTCCCAGTTTGGCATCCATTTCCCTCTGAAATCTTTATGTAAAGGGAGGATCTTTTTCAAAACCAAATTCCCCTCATGAAATTCTCTGGGACGAACCTTCTTATTATAAGCTTGCATCATTCGCTTCTGATACATTTGACCATGATGAATAGCTTTTAGTCTTTTCTCTTCAATCAAGTTCAACTAATCATACTGAGATTGGATCCATTCGGCTTCATTCAACTTTAGCTCAGCCAATACTTGGAAAAAGGGAATTTCAACCTCAATAGGTAAAACTACCTCCATTCCATAAACCAAAGAAAAAGGTGTTGCCCCAGTAGAAGTCCTGACAGATGTTCGGTAAGCCAGAAGAGCGAATGGTAACTTCTCATGTAAATCCTTGTAAGTTTCAGCCATTTTTGTCACAATCTTCTTAATATTTTTGTTGGCTGCCTCTACTGTACCATTCATTTTTGGTCAATACGGTGACGAATTATGGTGTCTGATATTGAACTGTTTACAAACTTCTGCTATTGTGCTGTTGTTCAAATTCAGCGCATTGTCAAATATGATCC
Organism: Gossypium raimondii; assembly: GCF_025698545.1. Taxonomy (NCBI): domain Eukaryota; kingdom Viridiplantae; phylum Streptophyta; class Magnoliopsida; order Malvales; family Malvaceae; genus Gossypium; species Gossypium raimondii. The sequence continues at coordinate 37,084,204 of NC_068568.1, read as the reverse complement.
TTTCAGGCATTCCATATCGACATATAATCTCTTTTTTCAAAAACTTACTGACTGCTGACTTCGTGACATTAGCATATGAGGCTGCTTCTACCCACTTAGTGAAGTAGTCAATAACCACAAAAATGAAACGATGTCCATTAGAAGCCTTTGGCGATATTGGTCCAATGACGTCCATACCCCACATGGAGAAAGGCCACGGAGAAGTCATAACATGAAGAGGAGAAGGAGGCGTGTGCATTTTATCCCCATAAATTTGGCATTTATGGCATTTATTGGCATGGTTGATGCAACCTCTTTCCATGGTGGACCAGTAATATCCGAATCTCATAATCTGTCTAGCCATGGTAAATCCATTAGCGTGCGTTCCACAAATACCCTCATGGACTTCTTCTAAAATTTCCTTAGCCTCTACAGTGTCCACGCACCTCAACAGTATTCGATCCTTTCCCCTTTTGTGTAGGATCTCTCCATCTAAGACATAGTCAATAGCTAGTCTCCTCAATGTCCTCTTATCATTCTCCAATGCCTGATCAGGATATTCGCGATTCTTCACATATAGCAAGATATCTTGGTACCAGGGACGATTATCATTCTCTACTTCTTCAATGTTGTAACAGTGGGCCAAGATCTCATAAATACTAATTTGAATGGGCCTCATGTCCTCTAACTGATTCACTTTAATCATGGAAGCTAAAGTGGCCAGAGTATCGGCCATCTGATTTTCTTCCCGTGGGAGATAACAGAATGTAATGTTGTCAAATTCTTCAATCAACTCTAGAACCAATCTCCGATAACGGATCAACTTAGGGTCTCTTGTTTCCCATTCCCCTCTTAGTTGGTATATTACCAATGCTGAGTCTCCATACACTTCTAGTGTCTTAATTCTCCGTTCTATGGCTGTCCGAATACCCATGATGCAAGCTTCATACTCAGCCATGTTATTAGTGCAATCAAAGTCCAATTTACTGGTGAAAGGATGATAATCTCCATTTGGAGACACTAGGACTGCCCCAATCCCATTTCCTAATGCATTCGATGCTCTGTATAAGTTTAATCTCCAAGAATGATTTTCTTGGGGATTCTCTTCAGCATTTGCCACATACATCAGGTCTTCATTTGGGAAATCAAAGTTCAGAGGCTCATAATCTTCAAAAGCTCTGCTAGCCAAGAAGTCTGCTATCTGACATATACTATATCAAACTCAGAGAGCAAGATTTGCCATCTAGCCATTCTCCCATTCAATGTCGTTGACTCCATCATGTACTTTAAAGGGTCTAATTTTGAAATTAGCCAAGTCGTATGGTAAAGTAAGTATTGCCTCAACCTCTTTGTCGTCCAAATCAAGGTGCAACATAATTTTTCGATAGGCGAATATCTCATTTCACAATCAGTGAATTTCTTACTGAGATAGTATATCGCCTTTTCCTTTTTTCCAGTCGCATCATGTTGACCCAACACACATCCCATGGAATTATCGAACACCGTTAAATACAAAATCAAGGGTCTATCTGGGCTAGGTGGTGACAACACCAGATTATTGGATAGGTATTGCTTTATCCTTTCAAAAGCTTCCTGGCATTCTTCATTCCAAACACCTGGATTATGTTTCTTCAAAAGGCGAAATTTGGGGTCATATTTCTCGGTCAACTGTGAAATAAATCGAGCAATATAATTCAGACGTCCTAAAAAACCTCGAACTTCTTTCTGAGTACCTGGTGGCGGTAAATCCCGTATTGCCTTAATTTTGTCTAGGTCAATCTCGATCCCTTTCTCACTAACTACGAAGCCCAACAACTTTCCTGACCTAGCTCCAAAAGTGCATTTTGTTGGATTAAGCTTGAGCTGAAACTTCCTTAATCTTAAGAACAATTTTCTTAGGACCTGTACATGTTTCTCCTCTGTTCTGGATTTGGCAATCATAACGTCAACATAAACCTCAATCTCCTTGTGCATCATGTCATGAAACAAGGCTACCATGGCTCTCTGATATGTTGCTCCCGCATTCTTTAATCCGAATGGCATCACTTTATAGCAAAATGTTCCCCACAAAGTAATGAATGTAGTCTTTCCCATATTTTCCGAATGCATCTTTATCTGATTATATCCAGAGAACCCATCCATGAAAGAAAACAAAGAACATCTCGTCGTATTATCCACCAGAGTATCAGTATGTGGCAATGGGAAATTGTCCTTTGGGCTTGCTTTGTTCAAATCTCTATAGTCCTCGCACATTCGTACTTTTCCATATTTTTTAGGGACTGGAACGATGTTGGCTACCCATTCAGAATATTTGACCTCCTGTAAAAACCCAGCATCAAACTGCTTCCTGACCTTCTCTTTTATTTTGAGCACAATATCAGGACTCATTCTTCTAAGCTTCTGTTAAACTAGTTTGCAATCCTCCCTTATAGGTAAGCGATGTACTACAATGTCGGTACTCAATCCAGGCATATCCTGGTATGACCATGCGAAGACATCTTTGAATTCTTGGAGTAATTCAATGAGGTCTCGTCTTGTCTTTGCAGAAATCTCAGTTCCAATTTTCACCTCTTTTCCTTCTTCCAGGCTCACAATTTCTATCGATTCTTTGTAAGGTAGAATTTGTTTTTCCTCTTGTTCTACCATCCTCACCAAGTCCAAAGATAAACCATAATCTTCATCACCTTCAAAGTCGTGCGATCCCTCTAAACACATGTTTCGTTCAAAAGGACACTCTGAGCTCGTAGTGGTGTCATTCACGACGTTGATATACAGGGACCTAATATGGTTACAAAAGAATGTATGAATTTATGCACAATTATTTGTGCAATGAAAGAATATATTTATTTGTATGGAAAGAATGAAAGAATATTTGCTCGAAACGAATGCAAAGATGTATTTTATTAAAATAATGATATTTAAACATAAGCATATTTCACAAAAGAGTTCTTGTTATTTCTAGGCTAAAACAACAAGTTTGTTCTGAATATTACTCTGAGACAGTTCTAAAGACTTTAGGTATTTCTTTCGCAATCCAATTGTCTAGAACAGTCCTAGGCTCATAAGGACGAATGTCTAACCAGCTCCTCTCTTCATTCACATGCTCATGAATGGAATTAATGTGCATATTTCCCAACGTCTCTTCAATGCTTTCCTCAACCGGTATCTTTCTCTCAGCATGAATAACTCGTCCAAATACAAAGGTTTTGGATATGTGTGGAATAATCATTGGCTCCCATTTGGTTTCCTCCCCATTTAGACGCGCCCTTCTTCTTTCTTGTCTTTTTTCTAGCTCATTCTTTTTCTGTCCTCTGTCTGGCTTGTATCCTAAGCCAAAGTGATCTTGCTTCCCTTTCAGTACTGGCACCTCAATCCTCCCTTGAAGATATCTCCCCAGCCCTTTTCCAGGTAAAGCTCCTTTTCCTACCAACAACTGCAAACCCATCTCTGTAGTTTTGGATAATTTAGGCGCCAAAATTTTGGTTCCTTCAGGAACAAATGCCGCGTTTACAAACTCCAAAGATCAAAATGAGCATTCTACTGACTCATCATTAGTCTCCACGTACAGAATCTCATTGGATACAGCTGCTATTATATCCTCTTCGGCGTTTATTGTCACTAGCCGACCTTCCGACACTAACTTCGACGATGTAATGATGACTAGATCTTGCCTCACCGAATGTATCCATGGTCTTCCTAATAAACAATTGTAGGAAGGTTTGATATCCATCACAATAAAATCTACCTCATAAACTGTTGGGCCAATCAGTAGGGGTATCTCAATTCTTCCCATGACCTTTCTTTCTGTACCATCAAACGCCCTCACCATATTTTGGCAAGTTTTCATGTGCGAACCGTCTATGGGAAGCCTGTTAAGTGTGAATAATGGCAACACATTCAAAGCTGTTCCATTGTCAATCAACACTCCTGGCAAAATATGCCCCTTGCATCATGCAGTGATATGCAAAGCCTTAGTAGATCCCACGCCCCAAGGAGGTATTTCATCATCATTGAAGAATATGAAATTATCAGCACTGATATTATTGACAAACCGATCTAACTTGCCGACAGAAATATCATTGGCGACATAGGTCTCATTTAGCATCCTCATCAACGTACTTCGGTGTACTTCTAAATTCAAGAGCAAGGTTAGTACGGATATGCGAGCCGGTTGTTTATGCAACTGTTCGACAACATTATACTCGCTATGCTTCAAGAATTTAAAGAAATCCATGGCTTCTTCTTCCTTCATTGGCTCGTTGATAGACAACACAGGCTTAGCTATTTTCCCCTCTTGTTCCACTATTATGGCCCTTCCTTTCACATGTTCTGGATCGGCACTCACATCCTGGTCCTTTGTAGTCTCCATTCCAGAGACAGTTGTATTGCACTCATAGTTCCACGGAACCTTCCTACTATCTTGGTAAGAAAAGGTGGCAGGTTTCTTTATTATGATCCTTGGCATTACTAGCGCTCTCACTTCATCATTCCTTGGTCGCGAGATGATGACCACAGGCTGAGTTACTCTTGGAACCTTTGTGGATTCGGATGTGCAAATACTCCCCTCCTCCTTAGCTTCTTCATAAAACTCCATTTCCTTGTTATCCATCAGGCTTTGAACCAAGGCTCTGAATTCTGTGCATTCTTGAATATCATATCCTTCCTCATGATGGAACTCACAGTAGTTTTCCACCTCTTCAAAGCTTCTTTCTGAATTAAACACAAGCAACCCTCTTTCTACCATCTTCTTCCAGATCCATCTCAAAGGAATCTTTACTTCTGCAATATCTTCTTTGATTTTCCTACCCATGTTACCTCCTATCATGTTCACTCCATTTTCATTATGATTAGGTAACGGATTCTCTGTACTGGGTGAATCATCCACTTTAACAACACTCATGCTTATGAGTCTTTCTACCAGCTTCTTGAACGCCGTACAATGTTCTATAGAATACCCCACGATTCCTACGTGATAATCGCATTGTGCATTTGCATCGTACCACTTGGGGTATGGAGGTTGCAGGGGTTTCAAGTGGTAAGGGGAAACCACGTGTGCATTGAATAGATTCTGATATAGCTCCCTATACGACATTGGAATTGGCGTAAATTGAAGCTTTTCCACATTTTACCTTGTGTCAGATCCTTGTTTTGATGATCCTTGTTGGTTAACAGCCACTTTTCCCGGTTGATTCACCGTAATCATATTTGAATATGAACTTGTATTGTTGACCTCATTTTCCTTCTTCTTCGAGGCTGACCTTCTGCTACTTTCTCCAGCATCTATCTTCCCGCTTCTGATAGCATTTTCAATCATTTCGCCATTCATAACTATGTTAGAAAAGCTTTTAGTAGCACTTCCTAACATATGTGTAATAAATGGGGCCTTCAATGTGTTTATAAAGAGCATCGTCATCTCTCTTTCTAGAAGAGATGGTTGCACCTGGACGGCAACCTCTCTCCATCTCTGTGCGTATTGCCTAAAACTTTTACCGGGTTTCTTTTCCATGTTCTGCAGAGTGATCCTATCAGGTACCATATCAGTCACATCCCTGTACTGCTTTATCAATGCCTGTGCTAGATCTCTCCATGAATTAATCTGGGTACGGTTCAATCGATTGTACCACTTGGATTCTGCCCCTGTAAGGCTATCCTAGAAGCAATGTATCAAGAGTTGGTCATTTTGGCATAACCAGTCATTCGTCTGCAAAACATGGTAATATGAGCTTCAGGGCTACTAGTTCCGTTGTACTTTTCAAACTCTGGCATTTTGAATTTGTAAGGGAGTACTAAATCCGGAACCAGGCTCAATTCTTTAGCATCCATCCCATAGTAGCCTTCCGCACATTCTATCGCTCTAAATTTCTCTTCCAGCCATTTGTAGTTTTCCTCTAGCTGTTTTGGCAATTCATCATTCATTTTCTCCTTCCCAATCGTTTCATCGAAGTCAGGGATAGCAGGATTAACAAGGTTGGCTCCGGGGTTAGAGCCTCATCCTGCTTGAAGATTTATTAGCGTTGCAGCATCGACCTGAAATTGCTGAGGATTAATGGTAACAGAGGACCTACGCGGGTATATCTCAACTTGCTGAGGGGTAAAATCTGGAGGATAGATAGGTCCCTCATTGTCTCTTTCTTCAACATTGAGCACAGAGCCTTTTCCTTTATCAGTTCCCCTGTTCAACCATTGAGCTAACTGAGCCATCATATTCCCTTGAGATTCCATCATTTTTTCTATCATTTTTTGCTGCTCACTCATTTGCTGTTGAAGTTGCTCCTGCATTTCCTTTTGGAGCTGTTCTAGCTTTTCCATCCTTTGATCCATGTATCTAGTTTTTAATTGAGTACTGTAGCGGTGTTTAGTAGGCTGGTTGGTTTCCAGATTAACTGAGGAGTGATTTAAATTAATTAAAATCTTTTAATACTTTTAAATGCATATGAAGTAATGCAATACGTGAAATGGATGCAAAAAAGGCGTCAATTTTGATTCAATTCCATTTAGGAAAACTTTACTAGAAAGTAAATTTCTTTACATAAAGTGAATTACAAATAAAGCTTTGCCCTATTACTCACCATTCTAATCTTCCTAAGTAACACAGCTAACTCTTGCCCCTGATCTGATTCTAATTCATACTTCACACTCAGCATGTCTGCTTGTACTGCCAAAGTTTGTACGTGATCAGCTACTTCTCGAATCTGAGCCACAGCTTCCTCCATAATATGATCTTTGCTCCTAACTTGGTTCTGAAAGTAGTGTAGCTATTCCTTATTACGATTTTCATTTGCTTCCAAGTGCTTGATCCGGATTTCACAATTTTGCAGCGCCGTTTCTAGCTCTTCGATTCTTTTCTTCATTTCTTCAATCTTGCTCAAGCTTGCTTTCAACTTTATTGCAGAATTTTGATTTCGATACTGACGAAGAGATCCTTCCAACATGATCACCCTAGCCTTTAACTCGCCCTTTTCTTTTTGGCTTTCTGACAAACTCTTTTCTAAAACCTCGTTTCACCTCTACATCTCTTGGAATTTCTATTCCCATTTATCGGCTTTGTCCTTTTCTTCTCGAATTTCTACTCGCCATTGTTCTAAAGTTTTTCCCAGCCTGGCAGTTCTCATTAACAGACGCAACTTTTTATAATCCGTCTTCAGACTACCCAGCTCCTCCTCAGCCTTGTTTTTCTCTTTCTTTAACTTCTCATTTTCAAGCTTCTGAACGTCTATGGCCAATCTCAAGTTCGTCTTTTCCGCCTCCATTTGCTCTATCTTTTTCTCTAAATCCGCATTTCTTCTCTCAAAATCTCATTTTATGACTTCCAACTCAGAAGGGATGACTCGCAAATGCTCTTCTATTGACTGGCTGTCTTCTTGATTTAACTTAGGTGTATTATCATTAATCCTCCTAGCCCACCATTCATGATACTCAAGAGTTGTCATCGGACCTACAGGTAACCTCGTCATTCGGCGAGTCTGTTTCCACGCACTAGACATCTCTTGAATCTTCTTTCTATAACCATCATCCTTGTACGAAAATTCACAATCAGCTATCCCTTGAGTCGCAGGTATAAATTCCCTTGACCTATATTGCCTTAGCACCAATAATGGGGCATATCCAACAGCTCCCCAAATACCAAGCAAAGGAACCCAATCAAAACTACCACACCTATACAAGATCTCATCTGGAAGCAACCAAGGAGCTCTCCACTCAACGTCCTCCTCTTGAAGATTTTGAAGAATTGCTATCCACTTCTCATTCGAAATGTTGTCTCTCCTTGGCGTAGCTACTATCTCCTTTAGTGGTGAATAATTTTCAGAGAAAACCCGTTACGAAACTTTATCCACCTTCCAAAAGTGACTGTGAAACCATGCGAGTAGAAGTTGTGCACATCCAATAAATCTACCTTCACCCGTCTTTCGGCATGCACTCAATGACCTGAAAGTTTCTGCCAAAATTGCTAGAATCAGTGTAACCTTCTTATCGAGCCGGTCGAATAAATCAGTGACTGCTTCATCCACATACCCCAAGGCTTTAGGGAAGACAACAAAGCCGTATATACTTAAAGCAAAGACATCTAACCTCTTTCTTATGTCTGGGTGTGTGAGAATTGCATCTTTCAAGCTTCTCCAAGGAACGCACTTACTATCCCCCTTTTGCTTAATCCGTACAACAACCCACTGCTCACTCATTCATGTTACACTTATCAGCTTCTTTGAAAATGTTGGCACATTTGCCGCTCTCGAGTAGACCCTGTCCACTTGAAACTTTGAACATCGGAGTAAAGCCATATATTCCTCTATCGTAGGCACCAAATCAACCTTCCCAAATGTGAAGCAGTTGTAAGCAGGATTCCAGAACTGGGCGAGGGCTTGAAACAAATGCTTGTCTACCTTTACATCAAGCAAATAAGGCAGATCCCCATAATTATTATAAAATAGCTGTCTAACCTCATCACTCCACTAACCCCAAATTTCCTTCAATTCTTGCAAATTGTTTTGAGCTACACTAATATGCGTAAAGTCCCATAATTCCGATACATGCCCGTCAACCAAACTATCACCCTTTTCTTGCTGTGTTGTTTCAGACCAAGTTCGGGCAGCCGCATTATCCTCCACTTTATCAAGAAACTATTTTTTCATGATAAGCTCTTATCTAGCAACTGAATATGAACCATGATGAAATGAAATGTCATGTCATGCAATCAAAATAAAACGCAAAAATTCAGTGTCATATAATAATATAAAATATAATCAAGAAATAGTAAAACACCTAATCGGATGTCTACTAGGGTTCAGTATAGTTCTACCTAGGGTGGATTCCTAGGGTTCATTATATGAAGTTTGGCTTCTAGGGTAAAGGTACCCGAACCAACATATTCCTCAATCCTCACCCATTATAGGCTCATATAGATCGAGTTCGGTTTAGGGGAATACATTTCCCTATGGCTGCACAGAGATGAAAATCTCACGAAGACATAGGTACGAATGTATCCCGGAAGCGGTCCACTACCCTGCACGGAGGTGAAAACCTCACGAAGGACTAGTTTCTCGCTCCCACTTAAAAGGGTAAAATCATTCAACTCATGTAATGCGTAATGCAAACAATACTTAAATACATGAATGCAAAAGATATCATGAATTTTTAAAAAAAAACTTTCTCGATCATAAGACAAAATTTAATCAACTTTGTGGCTCGACTCTCTTATTTTTTTTAAAAAGTCCCCAATGGAGTCGCCAAGCTGTCGAAACAATTTTTATTTTTGGAAAAAAAACAAAAATGAGTTGTCGATGAAAATTTAGAATCGCCACCAATCTTTTATTAAGGTGTGATTGGGTCACCTAAAAACGACTTTGGTCTACGAATTTTAGAAAAATGGGTCCAGGAGTCGGTTACGTATGAAGAAGGATTAGCATCCTCATAACGCCCAAAAAATTGGTACCTAGTTAATTAATTAATGTCTTAATGTCGAAAATTTTAAAATATAATCCTTAGAAAAAACTTAAAAACGTTACGTATTAAGACCCTTATCATTTCAGAGAAAGAAAATGCCACACCCAATGCGTTAGGGCACGACATTCTAATTTCCTCAAAAATGAATTGGGCCAGAATACTCGTGTAATAAAAATTTAAAAGAATATCCATTTATTCAAGATTTAAGAAATCGCGGCCCAATACGTTAGGGCGCAATTCCTCCAAAATCCCAAACTCGGAATATTTCCTTTATTATTTTTTAGAAAAAATCTTCATTTCGAGCAATCAATGCGTCACATCTAATACGTTAGGACACAACGTGTTGAATTCCCAATAATGAGTTCTTATTTTTTGATTAAAGAGAAATGCTCGATTGTTAGATTTAACAAAGAAAATCGGAACCCAATACGTTAGGGCTCAATTTCCTTGAAAATCCTAAATACAAGCATTATCTCAATTTTGAAAAGTTTGAAATCGAGTAAAAAAATGATGTGATGCTACATTAAATATACAATGCAATAATAAATATTACAATGACATAGAAATAATATAAATAAATGAATAAACAAAATCGATAACATGCAAAGTATCAAATAAATAAAAATATGAAAACATAAATCAACAAAATAAAAAATAAATAAAGAAAAGAGAGCACGTGACTTATACATTGGAATTATGAGAAATAAAATATATGATTTACATATAAAATTTGAATTATAACATTTATATAATGCATTTATGAAAATAAAGAAAATATAAATATACATATGTAAAATTTTTGAAAATAATTAAATAATATCTTCATTAAAAATATATATGTATTTATAAATGTGAAAAATACTAGTTAAAAAAATAAATATGTACATGTATAAAAAATAAATATGCACATATATATATAGATTTAAAAAATAATAATACTTACTTTATTAAAATTAATTAATTCTAAGAAAAATATTAAAAGAGACTAAACTGAATTACAAATATAAAAATCTGGGGTAGATTCGCAAATAAATAAAGGCCCAAAGGGTCCACATTGAACGCGCAAATAATGTAGAGGGGCTGGAAGGGAAATTTTCCCTTCTCCTCTAAACGACGTCGTTCTATCAGGACGAAATTGAAAACGATAATAAATTAATAGGTAAATTAATAAAATAAAAAACTTAATTGCAAAAAATATTAAAAGGCGGAGGGGCTAAAAGCGCAATTTACCCCTCTGCTCAAAAACACGCAGATCCTAGGCCGGGTCAGGTCGGATTCGGGTCGGTCTCCCCAAAACGACGCTGTTTTGGGCGTCTGGGGGACCTCCAAAACGGTACCGTTTTGGTAGCCTATAAAAGCCCCCATTTCTCAAAAAAATTCATTTTAAAACATATTTTTTTTAAAAAACCCAAAATCCTTTCAAAAAAGCTCTCAGCCCCTCTGTCCTCTGGCCATCAGTCGGTCGTCGGCCGATCATCGTCCGGTCATCGGCCACCATGCCGGCCGCCGATCTCTGGCGCTGGCACCGCCGTGTGCTATGGCCGGAAAAGGGGAAAATCTCCGATTTGGCCCTCTCGACCCTTCCAAGCCCAGATCTGGGTTTAAAATCTTCAAACAGTAAGAGAAAAAGTCTCAAAAGCCCAGGAAACCTTTCGGTTTCCGATCGTCTTTCCTCGGAGACGATTCCCTTAGCCGTTCACGGCGATTTGGGGCTCAAAACACAGGTTGTTTCTCTTTTTTTTCTTATTTATTTTATTCGTATGTATATAAATGATAAAATAAATAAATATAATAGTAGAAAATAAAAACTGCAAGTAACAACCTTTGATTCGATTTTTGTTCTCTGTGTTGCGAAAGTAATTATCTGTTTTATTTGATTTTTCCAATCGGGCTCTATTACAGTGTGTTCAATGGCTTCTTATAGACATAATAATAAAAGAAATAAAGGAACAAATCTCCTTCCGATTTGATTTGCCAGTCTTTGATTCCCTTTTAATTTTTGTGTTTGCAGGTGAAGATTCTTTCTGGCGGGCTAGGTGGTTCTTGGCAAGAAATGGTTAGAAACCCTAGGGTTTCTGTCATCCTTTTTTTGGGGCCTTCATTTAATTTTATTTTGGGCCGTATGTAATTGAGCCACTAATTGGGCCTCATAGACTCGTTTGTAATCCAAACTTTAGTCCCGGGCAAAACCGAGCATTTACAAATGCATTATGTGATACATCTACACATACATCTAAAACTTTCTGCAGACGATTAGCCACCATTTTTTATATAATTTTTTATAGCGCCATATACAAACTTATAAGTCAAAAATTCAACAAAGAATTTGGGTGGGCTACCATCGATATGAGAATAATATGGGTTAGATTAAGAGCTTCTAACGACGTACCTCGGTTTAAAATGTTAAGGCAAAACATACCAACATCTTGGCCGATAATATGCCAAAATTTCTGATAGAATATTGCTGACAGACCATCAACCCTCGAAGCTTTAGTTACTCCCATTTCCTTCAACGTTGATCCAATTTCCTCCATTTTATATTCTACAGTTAATTATTGGTTCATACTTTCAGAAATGCTTCTCTCAACTTCCATAAGAATATGGTTAGGGTCATTAACCCATTGCGTTGAAAAGAGATCATTGAAATAATTTCTCACTATAGATCGCATCTCTTAATTATCCGAGACAACCTCACCAGCATTATTCTACAAATCTATGAAAAAAAGGTCATATTTCTATCTCCTAGTTTCAGCTAATTCACTCTCGCCTGCTTGTAACAACTTATTTTTAGTGGTACCGAAATGGTGGTTTCAGAACCCCATTTTTTGATGAACGAGTCATTAAATATTAAGTATTCATATTTACGAGTATATTATAGCGTTATTTTAAATTTTGGTCTGATGATTTGGTTGATTAAATGCTTAATTAGGGAACAATGACTAAATAAAAAAAATTGTAAAACTTTACCGCTATTGAGTTTTTTTAGTTAAAAAGCTTAAAAGTTGAATAAACAAGGGTTTATAAGGCAATTTGACCATAATGGAGCATTAGGTATGGTTAGTGCTTGTTTCTTTGATTATTTTTATGATAAAATTATATTAAAAATAAAATAATAAAGCATGAAAACACATGTTCATCTTCTTCATTTTCTTTCACACAATCGAAACCACCATTTTTAGAAGGGTTTAGGTTCAACCAAACTTCTCCTTTGTTCATGTAAGTCCAATTCAAGCCAAGTTTTAATAAATTTTATGTTTTTAAGATTGTTGTAGCTTAATCTAGCTAACCCAGGGACTATTTTTGTAAAACTGTCAAAGATTTTAAAAGCTAACATTAATGATTCTTGGATGCTCTTAATAGTAAATGGTGGATTTGTAAGCTTAGAAATGTTTAAGGATTATTTTGTAAAGTGATTATTGTTAAATTTTGTATTTAGAGACTAAAACGAAAAATGGATGAAGTTGTCATGAATTATTTTGCTAAATATGAGTAGTGGAGAGAAATAGAAGGGTGTATTTGGAAACAAATTATAAAACACGGCTTAAATGTGAAAGTTATAATAGTTTCGATTTTAGGGACTAAATTGAATAAAATGTAAAAATTTAGAAAAATACTATAAAATAATAAATAAATTGTCACATGCACTCCGATCAAAGAACATATACTTAACTTATAGGATTCTTTACGGAAGCAGAGGACACTAGGGCTGAACTAGACATGAACACTCAGATTGAAATAGTGTTCAAATCATTAACCAAGGAGTGTGCTAGTTTTAGCGCCACTTAAAACTTGGGGAACAAGGCGCCTTGACACAACTCATGAAGGAATTACAATCCTATGAGTTGATGCTAAATGGTTGTAAGTCAATTCAAGAGAAACCTGAGGCAAACTTAACTGTAGGCCCCTTATCCTCTAAAGGGAAGCCAAAAGGTAAGGAAAAGAAGAAATTGACTAAGTCTTCGGTTCCACCTTGTGTGGATAGGAAGAAGGCTAAGAAGTCAAAAGACCCTAAAAATATAAAATGTTTCTTTTGCAATAGGAAATGGAATTTCAGATCAAACTACAAGGAGTATTTGGATTACCTAATTGAAAAGGGAAAAGGTATAGAACTCATTGTGGTTGAAGCTTGCTTAGTGGAAGAATCAATTGACTACTGGATTATTAATTCTAAAGTCACTAACCATGTGTGTGTTTCTTTACAAGGGTTCGGCAAAATGAGAAGTCCGCGTAATAGGAGCTTCTCATTGTAAACTGGAGATGGGAGCTATGTTTCAGCCGAAATAGTGGGAGAAATTATTTTGCATTTTGATAATTTTAGGAAGATTGTTTTAAAGGACATATTTTGTGTACCTCATTTTAATAGAAATTTAATTTCTGTAGCATGTTTATATTATGAAAACTATATCGTAACATTTAATAAAGAGTTTGCTATTCACAGAAATCGTTCTTTAATCTGTAATGGATGGATGGAGAACAATCTCTACTTTATCAAACCAAATAATTACTCGATGTTTCAAACTGAAATAGTGAATAAAAAGTTTGAAACTTCACACTCTAATAAGGGGTACCTATGGCACTAAAGACTTGGTCATATTAACCAAGAAAGAATCACTAGACTTGTGAAAGATAGTCCCTTAAGTATGCTTAAGGAAGTCAGTTTTCCATAATGTGAATATTGCTTGGAAGGTAAAATGACTAAGAGGTCTTTTAATGCGAAAGGTATAAGGGCCAACCAACCTTTAGAACTTGTGCACACTGATACATGTGGTCCCAAAAGCATCAGTGCCCAAGAAAGTTATGATTATTACGTGACTTTTATCGATGACTATTCTCGATATGGATATGTGTATCTAATACACCACAAAAGTGAAATCTTTGATAAATTTCAAGAGTTTCGTGTAGAAGTGGAAAAACAATTAGGTTTATCCATAAATAATCTTCGGTTTGACTGAGGTGGGGAATATTTGTCCGGCGAGTTCTTATGATGCCTCATAAAGAATGGGATTTTATCCCAGTTAACTGCGTCGGGCACTCCACATTAGAATGGTGTAGCTGAGAGAAAGAATAGAACCTTGCTTGACATGGTTCGTTCAATGTTAAACTATTCACTACTCCCTACTTCCTTTTAGGGATATACAATACAAATGACTTGCTATATTTTGAATGATGTGTTAACCAATTTAACTTGCAATACACCTTATGAACTATGGCATGGAAAGAAACCCACTCTAAATCACTTTAGAATATAAGGTTTTCCAGCACACGTTTTGGATAAGGATGCAAAGAAGTTGGATCACTGACATAATTGTATATGTTTGAAAGATATCCAAAAGGAATAAAGGGAGGATTATTCTACAATCCGAAAGACAATGCGATTAAAGTTTCTATTCATGATACTTTCCTCGAGAAAAGCTACATGGATAACTTTAAACTTCGAGTTAAAGTGGTACTCGAGGAACTTTTGAGAGTTTTAAAACAATTACCAAGTTTAATTCTCGAGAAAGTTGTAGAAAGACCTACAAATAATCAATAGAATAAGGGAATCCTTCGTAGTGGGAGAGTTTCTAAGAAACTAGGCTTCTTCATGTATGATGGTAGTATTTATAATACAAAAGTCAATCATGAGATGATGATCCACTCACTTATGAGGAGGCTATGCAGGACGTTAATTCTAAGCTCTAGAAATAGACCATGGATGCTGATATGGATTCTATGAAATTCAATACGATGTAGGAACTTATAGACTTACCGATTGGGATTAAAACCATAGGGTGTAACTGGATCTACAAGAAGAAGAGAAATAAGGAAGGGAAAGTGGAAACAAATAAAGCTAGACTTGTAGGGAAAAGTTATATACAGAAAGAAGGCATCGATTACAATGAGACCTTCTCTCTAGTAGCCATGCTCAAGTCTATCTGTATACTCTTATCCATTATCGTTGCTCTCGATTACGAGATCTGGCAAATGTATGTCAAGATAGCATTCTTGAATGGTTATCTTGATGAGACCATTTACATGGCTCAACCCACTAACTATGTTGTCAAACAAAATGAGCAAAAATTTTGCAAACTGCTAAGATCCATTTATGGACTTAAGTAGGTGTCTTGCTCATGGAATAACATATTTGACCAAATGATCAAGACTTTTGGGTTTAAGCAAAACGCTGATAAACTTTGTGTTTATAACAGTATAAAGGATAAAATGTGTTCTTCCTCATTTTGTATGTTGATGATATTCTACTTATCAAAAATGATATAAGAGAATTGTCATCGGTTAAATTATGGTTAGGTAAATAGTTTAGCATGAGGGACTTGGGTGAAGCTAGTTATAATCTTAGAATTTAAATTCTTAGGGATCGAAAGAATAAAATGATAGCTCTATCATAAGCTTCATACATCGATAAGGTACTAGAACATTTTACAGTGACTGATGCGAAGCCAGGCGCTCAACCAACTGCATCAGGTTTTCATCTTTTTTCAGATGATTGTCTTAAGAAAGTAGAAGGAAGAGAGCATATGAGTAAAGTTTCATATGCTTCGGTAGTTGGAAGTCTTATATATGCAATGCTTTGCACACATTTAGATATCTATTTTGTAGTAGGAATGGTTAGTCGATATCAGGCAAATCCTGGTCTCAAGCATTGGCAAGCTGTAAAGCATATATTAAGGTATAGTAGAGTTTCGTCTTGTTCAAATGTCAAGAAGATTTGGGACAAGCTTGAAGTCACCCATGAAGGCACTAGCCAAGTGAAGAAGCCTAAACTTGGAATCCTTACACTCAACTATGAAACTTTCAAGATGAAGCCCAAAAAGGATATCAATGAGATGTTTGATTGGTTTACAATCATCATAAATAGATTGAATTATTATGGAAAGACTTATCTAAATGAAGAGGTGGTAAGGAAAATGCTTCAAAGCTTACCTACATCATGGGAAGCCAAGGTGACTGTAATTGATGAAGTAAAAAAATTATAAACTTTAACATTGGATGAGCTCATCGGTTCTTTACTTACACATGAGATGAGACTCAACAAAAGGGGTGAAGAAGAAAAGGTTATGAAGAATAATGTTGGTATTGCTTTAAAATCCACCAAAAATAAAGATTGTGAATCAAGTGAAGAGGTAGATGAAGACAAAGAGATAGAGATGTTTGCTAAGAGATTCAAGAGGTTCATGAAGTCCAATAAAGGAAGAATATTTCAAAAGATGGAGGAATTGAAGCTTGAATCTACTAAGGAGAAAGATCCCATTATTTGCTATGAGTGCAAGAAACTAAGACACATCAAGTATGATTGTCCTCAACATAAAAAAAAGGGTCTAGCAAACAAAAAACCTATGTTGCTGCTTAGAGTGATGAGGATTCATCCGATGATGAAGATTAAGAAGTAGCCAACTTATGCCTTATGACCATCAATGATCCTAAGGTAACTTTTAACTCATCTACTTTAAATGATTATTCTTGTGATGAATTGCAATATGCCTATGATGAGTTGGGTGTGGAATTTGAAGTCATGATGTCAAAACACAATAAAAATGTTTCAAAATTGAGAAATGAAAATGACTTACTTTCCAAAACCAATCATGAACTTGAAGAGAAAGTAAACAAAATGCAAGAAATTATTAATGACTTTGAAAAGAAAAATTTAGACTTGCATAATTTATTCTAAAAAGTTCATGAGAATCATCAAAAGCAACTTGAGTTGCTTAAGAGTGAAAAAGCTCACTCTAACAAAGTTTTTCAAAAAGGAGAAAATTCAAAACAAAAATTTGTTAAAAATAGTTGTACTTTCTATAAACATAGAGGTCCCTCAAGATTTTACAAGGGAAAACTTGTTAAGAGTGTATGGGTCCCTAAAGGACTTAGTGCTACTTAAGACAAGGAAGCTCTTTCAAAATGGATACCTAAAGGGACTAGAATTTTGAAAACTAATGCTTATGGACCCAAAAGAAATTAGGTACCAAAAACTTAATTCTATGTTTGTAGGTAAGGTGCATTGTTTTAAGGTGAACAAATGCAAGTTCTATTTGATTGCACCTTAATGTTATTTGGTATGGTAGTTCATTTGTTCTTTATTTTTAATATCTATCTTTGGACTAACCACATTTGTTTCCTTTTAAGTTTTACTTGATTGTTTTTTATATAAAAAAAGGGAGAAAAGAAAGGTAAATTTTATGGTTGATTAATTGCTTATATGCCAAGATTAGTGACCAAATTTTCAAAGCAAAATGAATGTCAAATTTGAGCTTATTTCAAATTTTTATACTCAAATCTTTATGCCTTAAATTGAAAATGATTTTTATATAGGGGAGCTTAAATTGAAAATGACTTTTATTAGGGAGCAATCTATTCAAAAAAAAAACCAAAAATTTTGTTATATCAAAAGGGAGATTTTAAACTAAGCCTTATTTGATAATATGTTTTGATATAACAAATTAAAGTGTTGTTGAATAAAAGTTAAGTTGAACAAATTGATAAAATCAAGTTGAAATGGTTTCAATTAAATCAAACATTTTCAATTATGTTTTAACTATTTTCAAACAAGTTAGTATTGCTTCAAGACAAAAGGTATCGATACTTTTTTGTAAAAGTATCAATACCTTTTACCAGGTATCAATAATTTTCCTTTGGTGTCGTTGTAAACTAATTTTAAAGGTCACTGAATCAAGCATTAAATGCTAAAAGTATCGGTACTTGTAGAAAAAGTATCGATACCTTTTATTGCGGGTGAATTAAATAAACTAGTATTTTCATCCCAACGGCTCTATTCACTCTCACAACAACCACAACGATTAGAAATTAATTAGAGGGTAGAAATATCATCTTCCAAAGGTCCAACAAAATAAGAGACATATGAAAAGCTTAAAGATCAATCAAAACAACCTAAGAGCTTAATTCTTTCATACATTTTCTTGTAAACACTTGTGAGCTTTCATTGTATTCATTTAGCTCAAGTGTTCTTCTTTGTATTAGTGCTTATTGGCAAACATTCTAATCTTATAAGGATTATTTCTTAGTTTGCTTATTTGTTCTCTTTAAGGCAGGGTTAATTCTTAAGGTTTGGGTAGAAACCTTAAGGGAGTGCATCTTAAGATTTTGGGGCATAAATCTTAAGAGAATTGTAAGGTTAAACATTGTCCTCAAAGATTGCCAAATTAGTGAATTTGGGAAAATCCTTTGTTGTGGTAAGCTAAGGTAGTAAAGTGGGCAATTGGGGCTGAACCACTACAAATCCTTATCTTCTTTGTTGCACAATTTTTATTGCTTTCACCACAACATCTCAAAGGCCAATTCAACTTCCCTATCTGTGATCTCGAGTTGATCCTTTCGAGCTAACACCTTAAAACAAAAACAAAAAACCCTTATTTTTCTTTCTCAATAAAAAATAAAAGTATGTTGTAACAATTATGTTTATTTTAATATTTTTTAATATTAATTTATTTTAAATATAATCCAATTATTTACATTATTTTGAGTTTTTTAGGTTAGAATAAATTTAATCGATAAGGTAAGTGCCTCCAACCGATAGAATTTTTTTTAATTTAGTATTTTATTTTTATTAATTATATGTTTAATGTTATTTGAAAACACGAATAAATGATATGTTAGTGATAAATATTATTATAATTATATAGTAATTACCAAATAATATTAAATTTACGTATTTATTTAGATGAAATAATTATTGTTATATATATATGCAGTAAATATGAGAAAAGGCTCAAAAAATATTATTATATAAAGGTTCATATTTATTTATTTTAACTATAGAAATATAATTAAGTAATTGCAGGTTTAGGTTTAAGGTTTTTATGTTAAGCTAATATTTGTGACGTGAAAATATTTATTTTATGTTAATCAAAGAATTTATGGATTTATTTGTAAATATTTAAGTAAATGTTGTATATATTTTTCTATTTAATTTGGAATTATTATATATTTATGTAGGGTTTGAAAAATGTTTTTCTAAAGTTTGTGGTTTTGTGGAATAGGCTTAGCATATAACATTGATACGATTGCGTCACGTGTCTTATGACCTTGTGCATGCGGTAAATTTAATTTATTAGTTACAATATTTTGATTGATTAAATAAATTAAACCTAGTTGATCGCATCCCCCACAATCGGTGTGAATCACTTTTGGTTTGGTTCGATAGATGACTGAATTTGTGGATATTTAAATGTTGTCAAATTTGGAAATATGGTAAACATAAGGCCTGATCAAATTTACTCAGAGTTGATTGCTATGGTGGCGATTGGAAATTTATACCTTTCACTTACTATATAGGGAGTGTACCATCATTTTTCAAGACAACGCACTCGTACTTGGGATACCCATTGATGGGTTGGTCATATCAAGGGCGACGAATATGAAAATTAATGATGTATGTGAAACTTTCCTTAGAATAGTTTCTTCGGCTTTTAAAATTAATGGAACTTTCATCTTAAACACATAGTTGAATGAATTTTTTAAAGTTTTATCGAAGGATGCATCGAAGATAAACATCCATTCTATAATTTCTTAATTTATCTACCAAACTGTCAACATTAAGAACTTTTTCACATAACAAATTAATCGAGCCATTTTTTTGTGCATTAAACATTTAAAAATTACACTATACATTTATGTCTCATTGTATTTATTATAACATATATACTAAAATCCTTCTCCCTAAACCATAAATCATTTCACACAAATTATTTCACATGTTATAACCTTACAAATTAATGTCACAAAAATCAAAAAATATCATTTTATTCATACACCCTAAACCCTAATACAATTATGTTGTAAGGTTTGCTTACCTTTTTGCCTCTTCTAAATACAAACCTGAAAAAAAATCAAATTACTTCAATCAATTTTTCCATAATAACCCACTAATTAACAAAAACATTTAGAATTTGAATATATGCATAATTAAAATTTTATTATTATCGAATAATGTGGGTTAATCTCAAAACTTTTCCTCTCCTCTTTTAAGCACGTTTTTCTCCCTACAGTTATTTTTTTCCTACAAACTAGTTCCCAAATTATTGGAGTATTTATAGACACCAAATGCTAGCTTGGTATGAGATTCCTGACGCCTAGTCATGTCGAAAGTAAGGGAGCAAAGAATCTTTGTTAACTCAGAACTCTAAATCGCCATGACGATTGGAGATTTGAAGTTTGAGACTGCAAAGATTCTTTACTCTCCTGCCCCCAACATGGCTAGGCATTAAGCTCTCAAGTTGTCATGTCGATCGGAGATTTGGGAATCCAATGTCCTAGTCAATTGCCACAATTATTGCATTATATTCAACCCAAATCGTCATGGTCATTGGCAATTTGAGGTCCCCATATCCAATCACATATTATTTTTGTAAATATTTTTTATATTATTTTAATAAATAATTTTTTTCTATATTATTGCTGCAAAAAAGAAAGGAAAAAAAACAAAAAAAAAAGTGAAAAAAATATGGCAGGTTGAGCCAAGCTTGAAAAATCAATATTTTAATTAGGCTGGGTTTGATCAAGATAACAGGTCCATATTTCAAGTTGAGATTGGACTTTGACAAAATGTATTATTATCTTACTTAATTATAAATTGAATCTAGTCCAATCCGACCCATGAACAAATCAACTTTTAAAAAAAAAAAATTAGATAAAAATTTATATTAATCAAGTTTTGAAACTTAGATATATCAAAACTAAAAACTAAAACATTTAGTAGAATAAATTTCATAAATTATAGAGTGTGAGGGAGGAGGTGTTTGAATGAAGAATATATAACTATAGGATGAGATATAATATTAAATTTATAAAATCATTAGTGATGAATAAACAGAGTCTTACCTAATAAAATATAATTTGGTTTCAATATTTAATTTGATATCCAAACTAAACAATATCATGTAGCTCAGTAAATATTTGACATGTGTGATATTAAAAAAAAAGGTACTTAATTGAGATAAAAGAAAAACTCAAATACTAAACTAAATTTTGAAGTCAAACCCAAGTATCAATTTGAAAATTTTCAGGCATCAAATGGTATATTAACCCAAATGAAAATAAATAAGCGAAGAAGAAGAGCTTTGGCGGGAAAATGGTCGTCCCTGTTTAAGGATGTGGTGGGTGGGTGATCTGAATTAAGATCTAAGTTGGAAGGAAGCTTATGAACTGAAAATGCCTCCCAAAACCAGAAGGAAGCTTAACCCTTCTTCATCAAAGAAATCTAATGTTCCCAATAATCAATCTCAAGTTCAACCGTCTAAGTTCGGCATCCAACATTTCTTCGAACGCCATTCCCAAAACGCTCTTCTAGCTTCCCAGAAACTCAATCATCTTTCTTCTCCTCCCGCACCCCCTTCCGCTACCCCTCCCACCAATCCTATTCCTCTATCCTCTCCCAAATCAAATGCCGCTTCCAACGGCGTCGTTTCTGTATCCCCAAACCCTAACCTCCATCCCAGTTCCTCTCCGGCAATGGAGGCTGCTGACGAGGTATCACCTATGGTCTCCAAGTCTACCTCTCTGAAGCGTTTCAACTTTTCCCCTGGAATGGTAAACTATTTCTCACTCGCCTTCTTTTCCTTTTTCCTTTTCTTTCTTTATCTTCGTCCATTGAACTAACGGCGACAATTGGAGTTGTAGTTGATAAAGCAGAGTCAAGATGATGGAGGGGATGAGGTCACATGGAAGATATCTCCGGTCAACGAACGTCTTCTAGCAGTCTCAAAGCACACCCCTGTATTACCTGATTCCTCAAAGCACAACTCTTTCTCAATACACCAATGCTCTCAGACCAAGGCATTTTCCTCACCTCCTTTTTCAGTTGCTCTAACTACTTTTATTCTTACAATTCTTTACAAAAACAAAACAAAAACCAATGCATTTCAGGGCATAAATACGGCTGCTAAGGTTGACAAATGGCTCTCGTCGCCGTCCCCCAAAGGCAAAGCTGATAAAAAGCCTTTGCTTCAGGCCAACAGGATTGGGTTGAAAAGATTGAACCCTTTTCAGGATAAAGAGGTCGGTGACAGCATTGCTGATGAGAATACTTGTTTGTCAAGTAGACAGACTCCATTCTGCACTCCACCATCTCTACCATATTGTCCTGATAAGGTAATTGGTTAATGCATTATAACAATGTGAAATGGGGTTCTGTAATTTGACTCCTCCCTTATTTTTGTCTTAACTGAAATGCAGCTTGCCAATGGTGTTGCATCTCATCCCCTGGGTTTGAAGCAGCACAAGAAGGTTTCACGCTTTCTTTTTCAATATTCACCTCTTTATCTTAACAGATTTCCATTCTTTTCTTTCATATCTGATTATCATTTAACAGAAGTGGACATTTTCTTAATACTATGTTTTACTTTTAGGTATACATATTGTTGTAGCATAGATTACCAAAAGTTTCTGCATAACTCAAATGACATATTCCTTTTTACATTTTGTATTTCAATTATCTTCCTGTTTTCGTTTTTTTTTTTCTTATAGTTCATCTCCATTTGGATATTTTTCTTTTACAGGCATTGCTTGAACTTCTAGATCAAGTAGAAGATGTAATTTCTGTTGAGGATTTTGTATCCAGTGAATCAGAGCCATATTCATCAAAAGCGCAAGAGGGACAGTCCAAAGAAATTCCTGTAACAGTTGATTCTATAGGAAATGATGTGTTAATGGGCACAACAAACAAAGTCTCTGGGACATCTTCTAATGGTTATTTCCTAGTATTGGAGGTATGCTTCTTCCCCTCCCCATTTTTAGCAAGTTATGTATGAAGGAAACAATATGTTCTTTGATACTGATATTGTTGCAAATATATCTCTGCTGAAGGTATCTGAGAAGCAAACTTTTCCAGAGTCTGGTGGTTCTCAATGCCCGTATAAGGTTTTTGCTGTGCCTTAATCACAAACATCTTAATAATTCACTGGATTGTTGAGGGAACTAATAGCATTTGCTTCTCAGGTTCTTCGCTTGGTAAATGAGAAAAGTGGGGAAGAGCGTGCTGTTTATTTGTGGGAAGAGTGGTATGTTGTGCAAAGATCTTCCTTTTCACATTCAATAAGTTTAATGTTATTTTCAAATGACAAAATCATTTAGCTTTTATTTCACTAAGGTTGATTTCTGCCCAGTAATATGCTGAAGTGCACCTTTTCATACCATCTCCACGTTCTTACAGCTTTATTAGTAAAATTGTCCAAGAAAGCTCTGTTGTAGATGTAATAGGCTAAATAGTGCCAAGGCTTTACTAAGGTTGGCTAATTTCATGTGTCTGCTCTATGCTCTTGTTCACCCATCTCTAGTGGCTTTTGGCTTGGTTCTGAATCAGTCTTTCTATTTTAATGGTTACCATGCACTTGATCTTTTGATGTAAACCTTATAGTTTGTTTTAGTTTGTGCCTTCCCAATTGTTGATGGTTTACTGCTGGTAAGATAATGTTTCTCACCGTTCCTTGAAACAATTACCTCAGGTCCTACAGTGTCATTGCCCCAGGAGACACTGTGAATGTCATTGGTGAATTTGATGAAGAGGGAAAGTGTAATGTGGATCATGAAAATAATTTTCTTATCGTTCATCCATATATTCTGGTCTCTGGAACTCGGGTAAGTGTCATGCAGTTAAACCATGTAACTTTTTTCTTATGGATTTTGTAATCATGGAAAGTCTCAATCACCTTTATTACATCAATTTTAGTTGTCTTAATCCCTGTGGGTATCTAAAACCACATTTTGGTTTGCTTTCTAATAATATAAAAAAAGGTGGCTGGCAGTTTTAGTTGCCCAAGGAGAACTGTCCTAGATGAGAGACTACGATGCAATGAGCATTCGACTGCAGCTCTTATTGGCATCTTGCTCCACCAAATTTTTCAGGTCTTGTGATAGGAAAAGCTCTTCTATGATGTTAAATTTTCTAGTAGTCCATATGGATTTCTCCATCAATAAACTAGCTTCCAAGAATTTCATAACTGTCTACATCTCAATTTTCCTCGTTTTATTCAGGCAGGACTTATGAAAGAGTCCCCTACAGTACACTTTTTGGAAGAATATGCAAGAATAGTGCTCCAGAAGAACATGGAGAGCTTATATGCATGTGGAGGTGGAGATTTAGATAAATATTACTTTACTATTTTCCAATTTTCTGCTGCAAGATATTTTAGGTTCTTCATCAGTCCACTGCACTTGTAAAAATCTTATTAATGTTCCATTAAGTCTTGTTTAATGTTCCAATGACATATTAGCAGTAGCTCTTATGAACCATTATCTGAAATTCTGATAACTGGTTTTATGCTTCATCGCAGTAAATGAAAATGAAATATATAAAACCTTGACTGAAGCTATTCCGAAACTAGTAAATTGGATTGCTCTCTTCAAAGATACGCAGGTGAGCTGACATTTTCTCTTTATTGTTACTTTTTCTTGTTACCTGGCCAGTGTATAACTCCAGGTTTTCTTCCACCCTTAAATTGTTGAAGACCCTGCGTCTTATTGCATAAAGGTGTTCTGACTTTGACCCTGCGGCAAGTTCTAGATTTATGGGAGGTTGGGTTGGGGGGGGGGATGGGCAGGTATGTAGATGGGGAAGCCTGGCTGCTTCATCATGTGGGTTGGTGACGACCAGGCTGAAGAGTGGCTGTAAATGAATATACTTTTGTGATTGTATTCGTATATATAGACATGTATATATGTATCCATATGCATATATGTTACAGGTATATTTCTTGGAGGTTGATGTACTAGGAACCTTACACTTCATCTTGTAATGAATTAAATAAAATATCTTTTTTGCATATGAGATGGAGCACTGTATGATAACTTTGTATTCTTGAGTTAATTTTACTATCAGCAGGAGCCGCAAGTTCCCACTGTAGATTTTGGATCTGATAATGGGGCAAAAAAGGTTAAAGTTTTAGAGGTTAGCATCTCCCTCATTCTCTTTTGCACATGATTCCTTAATGAATTTGATGTAGCTTGACGTTGGTCCCTCAGAGAAGAAAAACATGCATTTATAGATGTGCATGCCTTTTGGTATTGTCATTTTTAAATGACAAGCATATCTAGCTATTCATGTTTGCCCACTAAGGTAACTTGAAAATTCATGGCATCCGATTATGCTCACTACTCAGTGTTGAAGATATGTGTGATTTTCACCTATTTTTGCTTTTCTATGTTTTTTGGCTTATTGTTAGCTTGATTGCTGATTCTGGGCCTCCAAAAAGTTTCATTTTTACGAAGTTTGAACTTGTAAAATGCGTATATAAGGACTTCATTCTAATTGTAGGTAATTGATATTGAGGAACTGGCATGGGCCCCGAAGTATGGTCTGAAAGGAATGATTGATGTTTCAGTCAGAGTAAAGGTTGACTCAGGTGGAAAAGAAGGTGATGAGAAGATCATGCCTCTAGAGTTTAAAACTGGAAGAATGGCTAATGGCCAGGCAAGTAATATGAAAAGCAACTCTATGTGGATTAAATCTTGGAATATGCACATTGCATTTTCTAAGCTACTTGGTCTCATTGTCCTTGTATGCATGCTTGTCATTTATGCAGGCATCCGCTGAACACTGTGC
Organism: Gossypium raimondii; assembly: GCF_025698545.1. Classification (NCBI taxonomy): domain Eukaryota; kingdom Viridiplantae; phylum Streptophyta; class Magnoliopsida; order Malvales; family Malvaceae; genus Gossypium; species Gossypium raimondii. The sequence continues at coordinate 37,058,238 of NC_068568.1, read as the reverse complement.
CCAAGTGATCTTGTACTCTCTTCTTATGTCTGAGAGGTATTGAAATCTTATTCCTTTTACTTCTCTTTTACCCTTTTTTGTGTTTCAGGTGCAGCAATGGTGAGGGGTTGTGCTGAGTAATGATAATTTTCTTCACTTTTTACTTGTTAGGTACCTAAAACATATTGATTCTGGTCTTCTATACTATCTCCAGTCAGATCAGACGCAAGTAAAGAAGCTACCTTCTGTCCTTTGCACATCTCTATTTTTCAGTGGCATTAAGCATCTGTTGGTGTTATGTGTAGGGGATTGTAGTTCGAAGGTCTGACTTGGTTGGGTTAATCATGCGTCGTAATGAGCTTGCACATGATATTCTTAAGGCATTAACAACACAACAACTGCCCCCCATGTTACAGGTTTGCTTGTTACTGAATTATTTGTACCATATATTTATAAACATTCTTTGATACGAATGAGAGGCTCTATGTTGTTATTGTAGATTCCAAGCATGTGCAAAGGCTGTAGGCATCTTGACGTTTGCACCCTTTATCATAAGGTAACCTTATTTCCTTATTGTAGTCCAGGGAGTGAAGTGCTGTCTCACCTGGTATATTAGCTGTAGCGATACCTGTTTCTTTTCGAGGACTATCCTGTCTAAATGTTGCATAGAAAGGTCAAAATCCTTAGAGAAAGGTTAAGCAGGATTTCCATTTCTGCTTCTATGGGCTGCAGTGCCTCATCCTGAATATCAAGTTTTTATCATTGGCTGATTTTGTTCAATTGCTGCAGGCATTTGGTGGGAATACAGAGAGTAGCGGATTAGGTGATATATTTGATTCACATGTACATCATTTTTCAAATGCTCATGGTGTTTTCCTCAGACATTGGGATCAGTTGATTGACCTAGAAGCTAAAGAGATGCAGGTGATTTGGTTACTCCAAAGCATCACTAATGGTAAACTGATAGTTTTTTAATCCTGAACTCTTTTTTTTCACTATTTCAGCTTGCAAAGAAAGAAATCTGGCGTTCTCATAATCTCAAGAATGAGAACTCTACTGGTTGCCTTTCTTCTCTTGTTCTTGATGAGCTTCCACAACAGGGATCTCACAAAGAAAATAGATTCATCTATCATTTTGTCTGTCGATATTCGCCTACTAACAATTTAAGCGGATCTGATAGAAATTCTATTCGTGCTGCTTCTTCTCTGACCAAAGATTTGGATTGCAGTCTTAAAAGTGGAGATTATGTGGTACGATTTCTTGCATTTCTTTTGCTTCTGCTTTGTCATTCCTTTCTTCACATATTTAGTTGTTCCACTTTATGGTTATATAAAATCTTGCAATGGATATAAAAATGACTGTTATGATCATCGTGTTTGCTTTTGCTGGGAGGTTTTATGGTTTCAATTTTCTAACCTTCTTGTTGCTATGATTCCAGCAAATTCTGAAACACTGTACTGTCCATGCTCTTCTGCTATACTTTGGTTGTCTTTGACTAGAATTGTAGAGAATGGAGAAATTTCTGGAACCATTAACCTTTTCTTGTAATATTAGGGATTGTGGTGGCTGTTGGCTCTAGAGAGACTGGTAACAGTAAATTTACATGTTTGTAGTATTGGTAATAATTTTAGCTTCTATCATTTGATACTTAGCTGTCAGAATTATCCATGTGCTATATCTAATTAGTTTTTCATGTATATATTTATTGCTTCATAATCCCACAGTAACCTACTCTATATGGATATTTCTGATAGTGTTAGGGTCCTATAATAGCTGTAATGTTACCCCTAAATGTAATTAGAGTTATGCTTCAGGAACAAGAGTTAGTTGTATAGGTTATATTTTTTACTAGAATTGTCATGATCTCTTAGAGGGTACAGTTTTCATTGTTGAAGGAATCGATAATTACTTCAGTTTATATTTTTCTTTATGATCAGTCAATGAGCATTTCATTTCATAAATTCTGTTTTCCAATAAGTTCCATTTAACGTCTTATTATTAGCTTTTTTTTTGTTTCTTATACTGTTTTCGGTTTTTAGATACTTAGCACTGAATCTGGCCGTCAATTTGTTGCCACTGGGATCATTGTGGAGCTCAGCCCTGACCGTGTTTCCGTAAGCTTAAAGTTTCCTTGCTTAATAGTTACGCCTATGAAATTGACATATTAGCTGTAACCTCATCCACAAGATGTCATAGGATGCATGCTAAATTGGCTCAGAAATTAGTGATCCTTGAACATTCAAATTCAAATAGGTCTAATGCCTGGGGGTTTGTCTTGTCTTTGGTGAAAGTCAGGTTTCTTTTTCTAAGGGCTTAAGGCTTCCAGGGGGTAACTTGTCTTCAATGCGAGAAAAACTACTCCAGGAGGTCTGGCGGATCGACAAGGATGAAATCATGACCTCCTTTTCAGTTATGCGGTAATTTCCATATCATAGTTAAATTTTGACTTCTTTTACTACTTCTTCTGTTCTCTTGTAACACCTGGACCATAAAGAGATGAGAAATATACTGTGTTTATGTTCATTATTTTTCCTTGTTATTGCTGAAGGTTCAACCTCATTCAAATGTTTCTAGACAATGAGCAAAGTTCTCATCTCAGGAAGATGATTGTTGACCTTGCGGTGAATGCTTCTTGCTCTCTTATATGGTTTTCTAGTGTTAACATTGTTTTTTCCTTCTATCATCTTTATTAGTATTGTTTTGCCTAGTGCAGGCTCCTAGATTTGACAGTGGATGCATATTCAGCCAAGACCCAGCAATATCTTATATCTGGTCCGAGAAGAGCTTAAATGATGATCAGCGTAGAGCTATTCTCAAGGTTTCAATATCCTGGTTAACAAGACATTTTGTTGAACAGAAGCATTCTCAGTTGACCTAACATTTTCTAAAGTCCATTGTTACTTATTCTGCAAATCCATTTTTTCCAGATACTTACAGCAAAGGATTATGCTCTAATTCTAGGAATGCCTGGAACAGGCAAGACATCTACAATGGTACATGCTGTAAAAGCCTTGTTGATGAGAGGTGCATCCATTTTGCTGACATCCTACACAAACTCTGCAGTTGATAATTTACTCATCAAATTAAAATCTCAGGTCCTCTTTATTCTCAGATTGTCTTGTTATGTTTTCAGGTGTTAGGCTTCCTGCATTACAATTCACTAAAGTATGCAATGCTATCCATTAGAACTCCGTTTTGCAAAATCAATGTGCATAAACCATAGCTACACAAGTTGGCAAAATAGGAAAGCATATTTCATGTGTCTGCATGTAACATGTACACTTTTTCTTTGTGCAAGTGTTATTTTGAGACATTGCTAGAAGGTAGTCTTTTGAAGGTTCTTTTTTATGTAAATATCATGTTGAAGTTATAAAAATTCTATTCCTCAGTGTATAAGTTGGGTCATATTCTATCTTACAACTTTCCTTTTATGTTTGCTTTGCAAATGGATGTTTGGCATTTTTGCTACATCTTCAAGGTTACAGACAATAACTTCCAGGATTTATTCTCTCTTTTGCCATCCAATTCTACTGTGGCCTCTAAAGCTAATCAGGAGGATTGCCTTATGACGAATACGCATGCTTTTATCATCCTTGTGATCTATTTGATATTAAATCTACTTGAGATTTCTTTTCTGTTCCACCAGTCTAATTGAAATTTATGTGGAAAAAAATGCAGGGCATTGATTTCGTGCGCATAGGAAGACACGAATCTGTGCATGAGGAAATTAAGGGGCATTGTTTTTCAGGTTGGAAAGTATATTATTATCGTGTTGCAGTCAGCGTGCTACTTAGTGTCTTCTTTATGTAGTAAATTGTTTTTGTCAGGGATGAACATTAATAGTGTTGAAGAAATTAAACTGAAATTTGACCAAGTCAAAGTTGTTGCTGTCACTTGCTTGGGCATCACTAGTCCATTACTCTCTGGAAAGAAATTTGATGTATGCATTATCGATGAAGCTGGACAGACAACCCTCCCAGTATGTACTATTTCAAGTTTATGCATTTTGATTTTCATCTAGGCTATGATCCATGTTCAATGATACTATATCGAGATTTCAAACATTAAGTGGTGGGAAAATAAATCCATGTTCAATTATACTATATGTAGATTGCATACCTAAAGTGGCAGGAAAATAAATAGTGGAAATAGAAACAAAGGCTTAGCCATTATTTATGGGGAAAAAATGAGGGTAAAACTGGAAAAGAAAGTAGGGAGAAAAGGCTAAGAGGATGCTAAAGTTGCATGATGAAGAATCTATATTTTGAGTTTTGTTGTCCCTAAAAGCAAAAACATGCTCGGCACAATTTCATTTTTTATTATATGAGGATGCTATCATGTGGTTCAGTATATTCTATAGACTACTTTTAGTTTCCAGGGATAAGAGGTGCTACTGTTTGTATTTAAAAAGCGGAAAGTCAAATGTTTTCTGGACTTAACTCTCAGTTGATGAAAGATCATGTCGTATCAGGTGTCACTAGGACCCTTGATGTTTTCATCTACATTTGTCCTTGTTGGAGATCACTATCAACTGCCTCCCTTGATTCAGGTATGTATATATTTATCGTCAGCTCTAGCTATTTAACTTACTGGAGAAAATTTGAAGCTCTTTCACAGTGTAATGCCTATTGATTTCCAGAGTACAGAGGCTCGAGAAAAAGGAATGGGAATAAGTTTGTTCTGTAGGCTATCAGAAGCACATTCACATGCAATTGCACCATTGCAAAGCCAGGTTACCCCTTGAGATAATTAAAATTTTGTATCTCAATTCTTTGATATTTTATTATTGTCTGAATTTATTAATTCTTTTTCCTATAGTACCGAATGTGTCAAAGTATTATGGAACTGTCAAATGCCTTGATATACGGTGATCGATTGCGTTGTGGTTCTCCTGAAATAGCTAATGCAAAACTCAAGTTCACAAAACCAATCGCTTGTTCATCATGGCTAAAAATTGTAAGAGTGGTTTCTAATTTCCTTGTTTATAACCTGTATTTGTTTTTATTTTTTTGAATCCTATGTGGTTTGTGCTAAGATTGCTGTTATCATCAAAATTCAACATTTTTGTGCTACTTAAAAATAGCATTTTCCTCTTACATTTCCTTATGGATGCAGGTTCTAAATCCAAGCAAGCCAGTCATTTTTGTTAATACAGGTTTGATAGCTATTTAATTTTACTTGGGATCTGTTGAATGCTTGTATGTCTGAACCCTTACCAGAGTGTTTTCCATGTTTAGATATGTTGCCTGCTTTAGAGGCTAGAGACCAGAAAACTGTGAATAATCCAATGGAAGCTTATATAATTGCAGAGGTAGGATCCAAATTTGACTAAAATATTTGCCCGGAAATTATTCTTTTGTTGTTAATGTGACCGACCAGAATGCAACTTGATGCATGGGATGGCATGACATTTACTCGTTTCATGTAGATAACAGATGGATTAGTCAACAATGGAATTGAAGGCAAAGATATTGGCATCATTACACCTTATAACTCACAGGCAAGTTTCATCAGACATGCTTGCAAAGCATCCGTGGAGACGCATACTATTGACAGATACCAGGTTGGGCTGAAGTTTAGCAAGCCTTTATTATCATGTCTTGTTGTGTCTTGGGTGCTATTATTAATTCTTCATATTAATGAGCATGTGTGTTTCAATTACCATTATTGTCCAGGGGAGAGACAAGGACTGCATATTAGTATCCTTTGTTAGGTCCAATGAGAATCCTAGAAGCTGCAGTGCTTCACTGCTTGCAGATTGGCATAGGATTAATGTTGCTCTTACACGACCCAAGGTATTATAGTTGTTAAAAATTCATCTTAGTTGCAAAGCAAACATTTAGTCTCTAAAATAAAATAGTATGGTTTATGATGGATTGTTGATTGTACAGAAGAAGTTGATAATGGTGGGGTCATGGGGAACCCTGTCAAAGGTTCCAATGCTTAAGCTTCTTATTGACAAAATTGATGAGCAATCTGGTATTTTGAGTTTGTCCAACGATGATTTCAACCACCAAACTTGGGCGCTTCAGAGATGCTCTTGGTCGCAGATCAGATAGTTAAGATTTTTGCCCTCTTGCATTTGCAAAACCAGGCATTTTGTTCATTAGTTTATTTTTATAAATTCAATTATTATTTTTATCTTTTAAAATATAAATATGAAAGCATGGCTTTTCCCTTCTCTTTTTGCACTAATACTCAAGAGGATATGAATTCATTCAAAAATAGCAAGGATGTGACTTTGAAGTCTTAGGTTAAAAAAATGGTTAATTTGGTTCAAGAGGTGGTAAATATGTAATAAATGAAATTAATTACTAAAAAGTGCTTGCAAAGAAGATTGATACAAGGTCGTGTGTATTGTTGGAAATAATCATATAAATTTTACATTGAGGATGAAAAGAATGGTGAATTGATGTTCAACAATTACCACTTTTATCTTTTTCTTAAAACATTTTCATAGATTTAGTTTAGTGTACATTCACCTTTAAAATTTGTATTTTTAATTTAAAAGTGAAGTGAGATTGTCAAAGAATCACCATTATACATTTTCTCTTCTTTTTTTGAAGTGTGCAAAAACATATACGACACGTCAGTTGACAGAATTAATGGGAGAACATATCTTAAAACACTCAACATACACATTTCAAAGGGTAGTCAAATTATAATTAAGGGAGTAAATCTAACAAAAATGTATAGTACAGGGGCTTTTTTAAAATTTGACCTATAAATAAAAGCTAAAAGGATTTAAAACTCAGTTCAAGTAAGGGGAAAATAATCTGACTTGAATATCGATGGCAGTGGCGTCAACAGCGAACCTGCTCATAGCCCTCCAATCGGAGCGTCGGAAATCCAACGGTGCTCTTCCTCTCGTACTCCCTAAACCCACTTGGGTTGTCAGAACTGAGGTCAAACTTTTTTTTTTATCTAAGTTTTAATTCACTGTCAAATTTCCTATTTCTCGTAGACTGACCTTTTGATATTTTTATCAAGTATTGTTCTTGTTGCTATGTTTGTTTTAATTTTAGGTTAACGTTTCTGCTGATATTCTTTGTAATCATGTCCATGGTTAGATTCTATTGTTTATGATGCTGAAATTAATACACCTAATCAATTGCTGAGTTTCTGAAAATAATGTTGATATATAATTGCAGTCAAATGCTGGGCGAAAGAGGATGAGGAAGCCTGATCCACCGTGCGTTGTCTGCAAGGGGAGCGGCAGAGTTGATTGTCATTATTGTTATGGAAGAGGTCTTTCTCTCTCCTTTTATGTAATAATAATAATAATAAGAATCCTTGTTCGCCTTTTTAATTGACTGCTTTCTATGCTCTTTTAGCTTTATTACTCCGACCACCATATTTATATGCATCTCTTTTTTGATATCATATGATGCATTCCCTATTTCTGCTAAAAACTTGTAGGAAGGACAAACCAAGTTCATCTAGAGATGCTTCCCAAGGGAGAATGGCCAAAATGGTGAGGTATCAATATACATGTTAATATATAAGCTGCATACGGAGTGGTGGTAGGCAAAGGTGAACTTGTGTTGTGATTACTACTGGTGCAGGTGCAGGAGTTGTGGTGGCAGTGGCCTTAGCTACTGCTCTCGATGCCTTGGAACTGGGGAATACAGGTATATAATGGGTTTCCATTTCATGAAGACAGATGATGATGGCACCCAACACAAGAAGTATCAGATTGAAGGTGACTGTGATTCACAGGGTGCAGCCGACCGACTGCTGCGTGGTGAGCAGAGCGATGATTCAGGTAATGAGATATGAAGGAAGCATGTATTTGCACTACTATCCATACCAAGTTTGTAACTCGGCTATGCTATAGTCATAATTTAGACAAGTGACAACTTTGATTATTATTACCCACAATTACTTATAATATATAATAACCCTATGGGTTTCTTTTTTCACTTTTGTATTACGGATAATGTCTTATAATGAGATAAGTTTTAATATTTTCACTTATTAAAACTCAATATCAATGCTTAATGTTATTTTTAAAAATATTTTCAGTTTTTATAATTAAACCATTTATATTTTTTTATAATTTTTATATTTTCATTTTCAATCTTTGACGCATAATCAGTTTTAATATTAATATTAAAAATAAGGTATAACCCGCCATTCATTATTTTACAAACTCAAATTAAAAACGCTTTCTTTCTTTCTTTATTTTTATTTTAATTTCTTTTCTATAAACATGTTTTATAAAATCAATTTATTTTTTATTTTACGTAATTACTTTTAATAAACAATTTTAATTTTTTTCCAAAATCAGGTTTAAATTGTTTTCTTAATTTTTTCCTAAAACATATTTCTAAAATAGTTTTTTAATTAATAATACATTAAATGTTTTTCAATAATTAAAATAGTTTTAAAAATATTTTTTAAATTTCTATACAAAATTAAATACTTTTCAAAAACTTAATATTATCAATCGTTATTTCTAACTAAAATATTTGATAACCTGTGCATGGGAAGAAACTAGAGGTGTTCATCGCCCGGCCCGACGGCCCGTCCGAAATATGGGAGGGTTCGGGTGAAAATATAGGCCCGAAATATGGGTTTGGGCAAAAAACGAGGCCCCTTTAGAAAACGGGTCGGGCCTCGGGCACCACTTTTTTGGCCCGGGCCCGACTTGGCCTGAATATAATAAATATATTTTTTATTTTTTTAATTTTAAAATATTTTTAAAACACTTTTTTATTTTTTTATTTTTAAAATAAATTTTTGGTGTTTATTAAAAAATGGGCCAGGCTGAGCTCGGACTTAGGAATTTTTCTCGGGCCGAGTCTGGATAAAATTTTAGGCCTATATTTTGGGCCGGGCCGAAAAAAATTTCTGGGTCCAGCCTGAACCCGGCCTGGCCCCGACCATGAACACCTCTAGCAGAAACTAGTTAGCATACATATATATATATATATATATTAATTTAATCTATATATTTTAATTTCAAAGCATTTGTGTTCCTGCATTTCCATGCTTGTCCAATTTTATCTTACAATAACTTTTTTTAGCTCTCAATGTTTATAATTTTTGTTAATTTGATCCTTACACTTTAAAAATATATAAACATAATTTTTTTAAAATAAAATTCTTAAAAGTTCTTAAAAATTTTAATTTTTATTATTTTTGTTTTGCAAATAATCTATGATTTATTGAAAAGAGATGAAGAAATTCAAAATGAAAGATTAAAAAAAAATCAACGAGAGAATTCAAAGTTTTATTGCATCGAGTTTTACCCACAACAATCTTCAACATTCTCACCAAAAATCGCTACTAACTTTTGTTTTGGAGATTTACATTGTTGAAAGATATATATGTTTTGATAAATATTGAAGGAGAACCTTTTGTTATGAAAGTTTTATTTATTTATTTTCCTTGTTAAGGCTGTGGAGATTATATCCCAAACCGAAAAAGAATAACTAGAATTTTTAGATTTAGATTTTTAATATTTTCTCTTTCTATCATTTTTAAGTACATTTAAAGAATATTAACTAAATTGATAAAAATTGTAAACTAAAAGAGTTATTTTATCTTTTATAATCTTAACATCAGTGACTTTTATAATTGGGTGTTCCTTATGTAAGAATAAATTGATCTAAGGCCTTTTCTTATTTATCAAAAAATAACAAAATTAAAAGATTTTAAAAAAAGCAAGAACCTCTTACATATTTAACCCATATATTTGATGGAAAAAAAATACAACCATACACAGAATACATATAACCCAAAGAAGAGAAGAAAAAAATAATAGCATTCAATTGTTGCATTACATTCATTCAACAAACTTTTGTGAATAAAAGAAGACCACCTAACTACCCAATGTAGCATAGATAATGATTTGCAGTTCCATAACAAAATTCTCATAGCATGTGGAGAAATCAATCAATGCCCAAGGTTGCATAGGGTTCAAACCCTCCCTGCCAAACATAAATATTTCAAGTATCAATTAACTCTCCATACTCGAGATCAAATCAGATTAGAAAATGCCCATCATTAGATCAACAGAATTTAGAACATAACAGGCAACAATAAGAAGCATTTCCATGTCTAAAAATACAGAATTTAGAACTTAACAATAAGAAGCAGGAGAGAAATAGGCGCTTTCATGGGAAGCTTTCAAGAAATCCTTTTAATGTTTTTAGTATAATAAAAAATACAGTGCATGATAGATTAGTTGGAAATAGGAAGATATTGAATGTTTCAAATTATATGATTAGGGAATGGGGATTTTAGTACCACTTTTTTGTAGCAAAGTTTAGTTTATTGGAATGAAATGAAATTTACTTATCTAAAAAAAGAAGCATTTCCATGTCTATGAAATAACTGCCAAGGCATAACTTTCTAGGAACCCTAGTGAATCTTTTAGATATGCAGCAGAGCAGATCTCATTCAATCACAGCTTATCAAGATTAGATATAGAGCAACATTAAAGCTTTATAAAAGAACTTGCAACAAATCAACACATGCATCGAGAGATGAAATTTTTTTGTTTTTCTACTTTCATGGATTAAATTGATTCTACTGCAAGGTGCTACTTACAGAGCAATCATCATGAACACGCCATATGGTCTCTCCCAGAAGGTTTGCCACAGAGAGGACAGTCAACTGAGGAAAATAGTTTTGCTCTGACACTGGGATGGTGTTTGTTATGATTACCTCTTGGAAAAGACCACTTGACAATCTTTCTATTGCAGGAGGACTGTGAAACCACACAAATGGATGAATACAATGACGAATATTTAAAAAGGCATTCTAATATGATAGGATATAGCAATTTTCCTTTTTTCTTTTTCAATCAACGAACATACAAACAGAAGAGGTTAGTTAAATAAAACTTTTGAGTTCATCCACAATGATCATTTCATAGTATATTTTAGAAGTTTCTAAATGTGATCTCCAACAGTCTGATTTCACTCTGACAAATGCATTACTTTTACACAGTCAAGAAATATAATCAGTTCTTTTAGCATTTTGAGGCTTCAGCATCTACCTATCAATTGCCTAAATAGCATGTCAAACATAATTCATTAATAAATCCCAACCTTTAGTAGTTCTCAGCGGGAATAAACTCCTAAAGCTGCTCCAAGAGCATTAACCAATTCAAGCTTTTAAGAAATGTCCAAAATCTTACCCAGGCAAAATTGCTTAAACATGTATATAAGGAAGAAACTTTTGCTAGAAAGATTTAAACACTGATAAAGAACCACCAAGCATCACATACCTAAAAACAGCATGTGTACTACACGCATACACTTCCCGAGCCCCCTCTTGATGCAAAAGAGCTGCACCTTTTGCGATTGTTCCTGGGAAACCCACAATTTGATAGTTAACATTTAAGTAACTAGCATTCTCATCTTAACATTGATAAAGCAGAAATAATATATGGCAAGGCTAATATATCCTAATTTTTAGGATACAGTCGCACAGAAATATTATCCTAAATCACATTTTTTCCCCAAGAGATAAAGAGAATAATACCAGCAGTGTCAATCATGTCATCCACCATAACTGCAACCTTTCCTTTCACATCACCTATCAAATTCATGACCTATAAGATAATAATTGCATGTCAATTTGGAGTTCAACTTGAGAATAACAACATATTACTTTACAGCAAAAAGAGTGTAAAAGAAAAAAAAGAAGCTTGAGAATAGGAGCAAATAGTGGATTAAAGATTGGTATTCCAATCAACTTTCAAAAATTTTCCATATGCATAACAGGTGCACACAGCCACTACATTACATGATTTAAAAAGTTAATCTATTGACATGATATTAACCTCGCTTAGACCTTCTATATCATACCCAGATTTCTTTTGAGACTCATAAAAATTCAATATTCTATCAATAACCCCCCCCCCAAAAAAAAAAAAACCAAAAAGAAAAAGAAAAATTGATCAAACAAGACATTTGAAAAAGATAAACAATCTCCAGTCCTAACCAACTTGTATGCATAAAACAACTCCAATAAATTAGATCTCACCTCTGCAACATTATGCCCATGACGCCTTTTATCAACGATAGCAAGAGGTGCATCAGATAATTTTTTTGCAAAAGCACGTGCTCTAGCAACACCACCAACATCTGGCGAGACTACCACCAAATCATCAGAACATATTGTCTTGCTGGCAAGATAATCAAGAATCACAGGCTGGAATTGCAGAGAGAAATATTTGCTATGAGCAAAAAGTTCATACAGAAATGCTGACACACAACAGGCCAGCATCAAGAACTGATAGAGTAGATAAAGCTTATGCAATAAAACTTCATAAGTTAACATGAAAAACAGAACTTAAATACAAAAAACTCCTCATAGAAGGATTACATTTAGGCTTTTCATAAGTACTAAAATTTTAGATTCTTGAACCATACAATAAATGTGTTAAATAATCATGTGTAATGTTGATTTGTACCTCTAAACATAGAACACCAAAGGGATACAGATGGTATATGTAAAAATTACCTGCCCATAAACATGATCTACTGGGATATCAAAGTAACCCATGGATTGCCCTGAATGAAGATCACAAGCAAGAACACGATTTGCACCTGCTTCAGTAATCAAATTTGCTACAAGTTTAGCAGCAATAGATTCACGCCCCTGAGTCTGGAACAACAGAAGATAAAGTTAACCATTCAAACAGTACTATGCATTCAGTGAAGAATTTATATGCAGAGTAAAGCTATTATTTAAAGCTATGCCTTTTTTATTTATAGGACATCTGAAGTTTCGTAATAGGAAACAGAGTTCTTTCTTACTTTCTTTTAGATCCAGGGAAATGGTTAGAAGGGACGTTGGGATATTCTGCAAATGCCAATAAACTGTACTCAAAGAACCAAACCCCTAGGGAAATAATTCAACTAAATTGATTCTGTACTTCAATTCAATTAGCTTCTTTTTTTTTTGGAATGAATATGAATCAAACAGAATTAGACTGCTTTCTATTGTTTAGAACAACAAGAAGGATGTAGAATCTTACAATATAAAACCAGAATGAATAGAATCCTATCACACGAAAGAAATGATTCCTTCCAAGAAAAGGAGTAAATAATAATTTAACTGGAAATCTGGAACTGAATTCTATATGATCAAGCATTCCATAGTAGGGCCAACTATTGAAGGAAAACAAAACAGTATGGCAAAATCTATTAATTGGGCGTAGTTGAGTTACCTTTCTGTCAGCCCTGGCATAGCCAAAATAGGGAATGACGGCAGTAATGTTCTTAGCAGAAGCCCTTCGACAAGCATCGATCATAATGAGAAGCTCCATAAGATTCTCATTGGCAGGGGGACAAGTGGGTTGCACAAGGAACACGTCGCACCCTCTCACACTCTCTTGCAACTGAACATAAATCTCACCATCAGCAAAACGCTTTATCTTGATTTTCCCAAGCTCCAGACCCATATAGCATGCGATTTCCTATCCAATATAGAAAAAGCAATACCGGGAATTACACAACTCATATTCCTGTATACCTAGATACTTACTAGATATCTAATCTAAACAATCAGAATGAAAGAAAAGAGAGGGTTGAATTGAATCTAAAACCTGAGCAAGAGCAGGATTAGCAGTGCCAGAAAATATACGGAGCCTAGTGTCGTGTTTGTTGATATCGTTTTGGAAATGGGAATTAGGGGACAAGAAGGTTGGAAACGCAGGACCAGAGGTGAGGAGAGGAAAGTGAGGCTTTCCATTTTCGAACTTCAAGGGCTCCACCAAGCTACACCTCTAGAAATAGGGAAACCCAGATTTTAGCTCCGGAAATTTTATTAGAAAATTAAGAAAAAAAATCAGCAGAAACTCATAATTCAGAGGAAAAGGAAACTCACGAAGCGTTGCCGGATAGGGAAGCGAGGGTGAGCCTTAAGGAGAGTAGCGGGGGAGATTAGAGCATTGGAAGAGCAGAGCCAAAGCAGAGACGACGACGCCATTCATTCACTTTTAATTTGTTTTGTTTTTCTAATAAAATATTTTTAGGGTTTAGGGATTCAAATGCTCATCTTCTTCGTACCATACTAATAATTCAACTGTCGAGTTGAGCTGGTGTGAGTGTTCTAGTGCTATGTGCTTGGCATAACTACTTGTCGACCCCAGAACTGGATATTTTTGTTCTTCGAGGAGCCTTTTCATTTTAACTGGAAAATTTTATTCAATTTAGGCCATGGATTTCCTAATGTGCGTTTATGAAAAAGTTATTTTAACCTTTCGACATATTTGACTAAAAGAGATGAAAAACTAAAAATGAAAATGACATATTTTCTTGTCTAAGAAACATAAAAAAAAAAACTAAAGGTATGTGTGATAAATTATTGAAAATTTTCATTCCATTTAAAATGAAAATTTGAAAATGAAAAATTTTAACATTTAACTTTTTTAATTGTGTTTGATAGTCATATTAAATTTTTACTTAGTATAATTTTTTAACAAAAGTGTTGAATACGATTAGTAGCTACTTATCACTTAATGTTGAAACTATTAATTTTATTTTATTTTATAATCTTATTTTTAAATAAAATTATTTTTTGATGTTAGAGTTGTGACCCAAATTCATGTTAATGAAATAATAGAGTGACAAAATTAGGGGATACAGTGGCACAAGTAGAATCCATATAGAATTACACTTCGTCTATTTGACTTTGATTAGAATAAAGTTTTTCAACCTTTAAATAGATATAGTCGAAACTCCTCTTGTATCATTTGATTTTCAACATTAGTGAATTTTCTTCTCCTTTGCTCGTTTGCTCGTGGTTTTTTCCAGATGTAGTCGAAACTCCTCTTGTATCATTTGATTTTCAACATTAGTGAATTTTCTTCTCCTTTGTTCCTTTGCTCGTGTTTTTTTCCAGAAAGAGTTTTCACGTAAAATCGATGTGTTTTCTTTTTCTTTTTTATTACTTTGCGATCGTTCTATATTGCCATTATCTACATTTAGTTTTAACAAACTGGTATCAGAGCTTTTTCGAGTTACTTGTTTCAATCACGATAATGGCGATGATGAAGTATGATATTCCGCTGTTGGATCTCAATACCAGATTCGCCTTGTGGTAGATAAAGATGTAGACAGTTCTTACTCAGATGGATTTGGAGGATGCCCTGCTAGGGTTAGATAAGATTCATTCGACATTGAAGGAGGAAGAGAAGAAGCGTAAAGATTGAAAAGCTTTAACGCAATTGCATTTGCATTAGTCGAATGAAATTCTACAGGACATGATGAATGAGAAGACCACCGTTGCATTATGGGCAAAGCTATAGCAGCTGTAGCAGCTATGCATGTCGAAAACCCTAACTAGCAAGTTGCATATGAAGTAGCGTCTTTATGCTCATTGTTTGGAAGAAGGTGCGTTTGTGCACGAACACTTAACTGTGTTTAAAGAAATTCTCTCAGACTTAGAGGTCATAGAGGTTCAGTATGATAAAGAAGATTTAGGGTTAATTCTACTTTATCCGTTGCCCCCGTCTTATTCAACCTTTAGAGATTCAATTTTGTATAGTCGCGAATCTCTCACAATTGATGAAGTCTATGCTTCCTTAACCTCGTATGACAATATGAAACATATTGTGGTTGGATCTGAATCTCAGGGAGATGATCTCATTGTTCGTGAGAGACAAGAATGAAATACTGATGATAGTCGTGGGAGGACATAGGAACGAAATCCTCGCGGCAAATCTAAGGGTAGATCGAGATCTTCAAACAGAGGTAAAACATATAACTTCTGTAAGGAGAAATGACATATTAAGTCTGAGTGCTATAAGTTGCAGAATAAGATCAAAAGAGAGGTGACGAATCCAAAGGGAAAACAACAAGAATAATCCAATAAAGCTGATGTTGTAGAAGACTACAGCGATGGTGATCTTCTAGTTGCTTCTGCAGACAACTCTAAAGTGAGTGAGGAGTGGAACATCGATTCTAGTTGCACATTCCATATGAGCCCAAGATTGGTTTACAACATATGAAATGGTTTCTAAATGTGTTGTTTTAATGGAAAATAATGTTTCATGTAAAATTGCAAGTATTGGCACGATCAAAATTAAGATGTTTGATAGAGTTATTAGAACACTTAGTAGCATACGACATGTGCCAGATTTGAAAAAGAATTTGATTTTGTTGAGTACTCTTGATTCAAAAGGGTAAAAGTACACAACTGAAAGTGGAGTTCTGAATATTAGCCAAGGTTCCCTTGTTGTGATGAAAGGGTAGAGAAATACTACCAAGTTATATGTTTTGCAAGGTTTAACTGTTACTAGTGACACAGCCGTCACTTCCTCTTCCTTGTTAGATGATGATGTTACTAGACTTTAGCATATGCGTCTAGGGCATATGAGTGAGAACAATATGGCAGAATTGAGCAAAAGATGACTTTTTGATGGACAATGCATTAGAAAACTGAAGTTCTATGAGCACTACACTTTTGGGAAGCAAAAGAGAGTTAGATTCACCAAAGGAATACATAACACGAAAGGAATGCTAGATTATATTCATTCTAATATTTGGGGACCATCTAGAGTGCCTTCGAGGGGTGGCATTAATTATATGCTAACAACTATTGATAATTTTCCAGAAAAGTTTGGGCATTCTTCCTGAACCAAAAAAGTGATGCGTTTTCCACGTTTAAGGCTCGAAAAACTATGATCGAGAAGCTAACAGGAAAACATATAAAACACCTTTGCATAGATAATGACTTTGAATTCTATCCTGATGAGTTTAATGAATTGTGCAAATTAAAAAGGATTGTGAGACACTTGACAGTTCATCATACTCCACAACAAAACGGCGTTGCAGAATGAATGAATAGAATAATCATGGAAAATGTTTGATGTATGTTGTCGAATGCTTGTTTATCGAATTCGTTTTGGGCTGAAGCGACCTCTATTGCATATTTTTTTATTAACTAGTCTCTGTCCGTTGCCATTGCGAAAAAGACTCCATAAGAGGTGATTATTCTGATTTGAAGATTTTTTCGTGTCTTGCGTGTAACAGCCCGATTTTGGGGCTAGATGGAAAAGTGGTTTTGGGACCACAAATCCGACAAGGAAAAATTTATTTTAAAATTATGACATGAGTTGCATTATAATAGGAAGGTTGCATGAAAATACTGATATGGTAAAACAAGGAAATAAAGTGATAAAAAGGGTAATTGAGTTATGTCAAAATTGGAAAGTATATTATGACATATTAATCCAAGAAAGGATTAAATTGCAAAAGTGAGAAAAGTTATGTTACCCAAGAGTAAATACTCAAAATTTAAGGGGTTAAAGTGTAAATATGAAAAAGTTGAAGGACCAATAGTGTAAATATTTTAAGGGTGGAGTAATCTAGAAACTAAGGAAGATGGATGAATTGGGACCAAATTGAATAGATGAAGGAATTATGAGGGACTAAATTGTAATTTTACCAAATTAAGTGATGAGTCAATGATGGAATTTTAAAAGAACATAAAGGGCAAAATGGTCAATTAGAAGAGAGAGAAATCTAAAAGGCAATGATGATGTTGGTGATATTTTAGATTAATTAATTAAATAAATATTAGTTTTTAATATTTTAATTTGATTTTTAAATGATATTTTATTATTTTATTATAATTTATTTAGTATATATGTGGAAAGAAAGATAAAAAGGAACCAACCCATCATCTTCTTCTTCCATGCAACCAACGTGAGAAGAGAGAAAAAGAAAGAAAGTTTTACTTTCTTTACAATTTGGTCCTTTCACCAAAATCCACAATTTTCCCTCAGAAATCAAAGAAATTTACATAGCCACCAAGAGAGAAAATTGACAAGGAGACTATGGGGAGCTAGAATATCAAGTTAGATTCTAGAAATAGAGGCTGGAGGAGAGAGAAAAAATCAAGTTAAAGATTGAAGTCAATTGAGCAAGGTAAGAACATCATGATTTCAATATATTTTTGAGTTTGATATTATTGAAAAGTATGAGATTGATGTTAATGTAGGGTTTTATTATATAAGGTTATATGTTCTTGATATGTTAGTGAAGAGAAAATAAGAGAAAGTGTTGAGAAATAGTGTAGAAAAGGAAAATAAGAGTGTTATAGACTTAGTAATCAATATTTTGCATTAAAACAGGTTTTGGACAAAGCAGATATGTTAACTTTGAAAAATCACCATAAATTGTGGAAATCGAATTAGAGGATGAATAAAATATTAAATTAAATATTATTGAGTATAGTTTCTCATAGAATAATCAATGTAAGCAATATAATTTTAAATCATGAGATATAATAAATTTTGTGAGACAAGGTCAGAATGAATTAGGGTTCCCTTGTTCTAACTTTGGAAAATCATTAAAAAATTTTAAAAAATAATTATGGGATAAAATTTATATAATTAGAATCCTTGATGAGTCTATTTTCAAAGGAAATAAACAGAAACATCATCCAAATTCTGTACAATTAGATAATTCATTTTTAGTGAAGAGTGGTCGGAACAGTCAGACAGCAAAATAGGGGAAACTTTAAAGAATAAACTGTACTATTTGGCTTAACCAAAAATTCTGAAATTTTATGGTAAGAATATATGTGAGTCTAGTTTCATATAAAATTAACGGATCTCAATTTGGAGTTCTTTACCTCAAGATATAAATAATTTAGTGACTATGACTCAAGTGGACAGCTTTGAGTGAATATAAATAAATGTGAAATTATAGATAATGTTACATATAAGCATGTTATATATATTAAGGATGTGGAATGGAGAGGAGAAGGAGGAAAATATATGATTATTCAACTAGCATGAGTTTTTTTATTAAAATGACCAATTTATATGTTTTAGGGACTAAATTGAACAAATGTGAAAATTTAAGGGTAAATTTGTAAAATGTCAAAAAGTGACCAAATTGCATAAAATGAATTGTTTTATTATTTAAAGTAGTAAATTGAACAAAATATTAAGTTAGATCAAGATTGGGTGGAAATTAGAGAAAATAGAAAATTTCTAAAATTTTCCTAAATTTTAGTATTTACGCAATTTAGCTTGGTAAGTTCATATGAACTATATTTTGTTTAATTTCAATTGAAATGAATGCTATTTGGTAATGAATATTATATATATGTGTGTTTATATTGGGCTGAATTATTATTGGTAATATGTGTAGTTATTAGATGCTTTGAAATGATTATCGGAAGCTTGTTGGAGAGATATTACATTATCCATTGGTTCTATCGGTAATTTTGGATGATTTGATTCTAGTTATAATGACGTGTATAAGTTAATTTGGTTAACGTTCGCTTATTAATGTTTTGATTTTGATTGGTTATAAATATGAATGTTAGATAAAAATGAAATGTATGAAAATTAATTAGTAAACTCCGGTAATGCCTCGTACCCTATTTCGGTGTCGAATACGGGTAAGGGGTGTTACATTGCGTATGCTCCTATTGATAATGGGAAATTGGAACCTAGATCCATTAAATGTGTTTTTCTTGGTTATAAGGCTGGTGTTAAAGGGTATAAGTTATGGTGTCCTGGAAATAGAAAAGTTGTGATTAACATAGATGTTATTTTTTTATGAAACTACTATGCTACCTAACTTATCTCTTAAAGACTTTTCCAATAAAGACCAACAAATTTCAAACGTACATATGAAGCAGGTGGAGCTTCAGATTGATCTAGGATTTACAATAGAGTCTACTCCTCAAGTTAGTATAGAAACTTAGAGTAGAGTTGCTTTTTTACCACAATATTCTATTGCCAAAAACAAACCTAGAAAAGAAATTAAACCTCCAAAGAGATGCGCCGAGGCTAAACTAGTTGCTTATGCTTTAAACATGACTGAAGGTATAGATGCAAATCAAGAGCCATCAACTTATTCCGAGGTAATTAGCTATGAAGATTCAGGAAAGTGGATGTTTGCAATGTAAGAAGAGATGGAATCGCTCCATAAGAATAGAACATGAGACCTAGTGAAGCTTCCTAAGGGTGAAAAGGTTGTTCGTTGTAAATGAGTATTCAAGAAGAAAGAAGAGACTCTAGGAGTTGAAGAACCTAGGTATAAAACAACACTGGTTGCAAAAGGATATAACCAGATTCCAAGTGTAGACTTCATAGATATGTTTTCTCCAATTGTGAAGCATAGACTTCATAGATATGTTTTCTCCAGTTGTGAAGCATAGTTCGATTCGAGTCTTGCTTGGTATTGTGACCATGTATGATTTGGAGCTTGAGCAGTTAGATGGAAAAACAATATTCTTGTATGGAGAACTTGAGGAAGATATTTATATACAATAACTTGAGGGTTTAATAGTCTCAAAAAAGGAGGACTATGTTTGCTTACTGAAAAAGCCCATTTATAGCTTGAAACAGTCACCAAGGCAGTGGTACAAGAGGTTTGGTTCATTTATGACTACTCATGATTTCAAAAGAAGCAGCTTTGATAGTTGTGTTTATTTTAAGAAAAGCAGTGATGGTTCATTTGTATATCTACTCCTTTATGTTGATGACATGTTGATAGCAGCCAAAGATAAAGGAGAGGTAATAAAGGTCAAAGCCCAACGTAGTGAAGAATTTAAGATGAAAGATTTGGGAGAAGTAAAGAAGATACTTGGGATGGAGATTCTCAGAGATAGAAAAACATGTAAATTATACCTAATTTAAAAAGAGTACATTGAGAAAGTTCTTTGCAGGTGCAATATGCAGAGTGTTAAGTCTATTAGTATTCTATTAGCAGCCTACTTCAGACTTTCATCGGCTTTGTCTCCGCAATCAAATGATAAGATTGACTACATGTCACGTGTTCCATATTCTAGCTAGTGGGATCTCTCATGTATGCTATGGTTTGCTCACGTCCAGATTTATCATATACAGTTAGTGCAATTAGTAGATACATTGCGAATCCCGATAAAGAACACTTGAAAACAATTCAGTGGATTTTCATATACTTAGGAGGTACCACTGATGTTTGCTTATAGTTTGGAAGAACTAGAGATGTAATCATTAGGTATGTTGATTCTGACTTTTCTAGAGACCTTGATAAAAGAAGGTCTCTCACAAGGTATGTCTTTAGTTTACTATTGGAGGTTGTGTAATTAGTTGGAAAGCCACTTTGCAAACTACAATTGCTTTGTCTACTACTGAAGCTGAGTACATGGCGATTACTGAGGCTTGTAAAGAAGCTATCCGGTTAAAAGGACTCTTTGGTGAACTCAGTAAAGACTTTCAGATCAGTACAATATTTTTAATAGTCAGAGTGTCATCTTCCTTACGAAAGATCAAAAGTTTCATGAAAGAACAAGGCACATTGATGTTCGGTATCATTTTGTGTGTGATATTATTGTCCATGGTGATATTGTTGTAAGAAAAGTTATTACTCATGATAGTCCAGTAGATACGATGACTAAGTCACTTCCTATAACCAAGTTTAAGCATTGCTTGGACTTGATTGGTGTTCATTGTTAATGAATACCCCTTTCTAGGGGTTTCTTGGAAGAGGTGGAGAACTTATTCATTGAGAGTTCATGGTGAAGAACTTGTTCGTTAAGAATTCGTGTTAAGGTGAAGATTGTTAGAGTTATGACCCAAATTCCTGTTCAAGCAATAATATAGTGGCAAAACTAGGGGATACAGTGACACAAGTAGAATCTGTATAGAACTACAATTTGTCTATTTTACTTTGATTAGTAAGGTTTTTCAACATTTAAATAGAATTAGTTGAAACTCCTCTTGTATCATTTGAATTTCAACATTAGTGAATTTTCTTCTCCTCTGCCTATGATTTTTTTCCCGAAAAGGTTTCCATGTAAAATCTATGTGTTTTATTTTTCTTTTTTATTTCTTTGTGATCGTTCTATATTGTTATTGTCGATGTTTAGTTTTAAGACTTGATTTTATTTAAAATAAAATATTCAGTTTATTCCTTTAAATTTTATCCAAAATTATTCAAAATAAAATAAAAAATATCATATTAATAAGATTAAAATTATGAAATAATGAATTTTTAAAATCAAGATTTACTATTAGCAAAATAATTATTATATGTAGTGCTTTATTTTTACTAATATATAAAACAATGTTACAATATAAATTCAGAGCTTATAAAATTTCATACTAAAAATTTAGTACTAAATTTCTCAACACTTAATTTTTTTTAATTTAACAAACACACAGTAAGTTACACTTCAAGAAAATAAACATATAGTGGCAACCTTTGGTGGTGTTTCAAAACGCCTCAAAACATTTAGCAACCCAAAAGGATACGTCGCAAAAAGTGCCACTAATATAAGCAATGTTTTTTAAATGTTGCTATCTTAGCGACGCTTTATATACATCTAAAGCATTTGCAAGCGTTGCAATATAACAGTGTTAGGGGCATTTTTTGTAAAACTACCACAATATTTGGAAATAATATATCTATTTTTTTTCATTTAGTGGTGTTTTTTTTATAAACGCCACTAGATCTTCATCTATCCCGACGTTTTTTTAGTAAATGTGGTAGAATAGTCGAACTTCTAGAATTTTTTTTGTTAAAATGCAGCTAATTGGTTACATTTAATAATGTTTTCCTGTGAAACATCACTATAGGTATACAGATCTAATTGCATTATTATTTTTCATTATAGTTTTTCAATTCTTGGGATTTTTTAAAATACACAGTTACAAATCTTTAAAAGCAAGAAAATAGATAAGGATTTTCAAATACCAAATACAATATATTAAACCAACAATTTAAAAAGCAAAATTCATGTCAAAGTAAAAGATAAACACGTTTTAACAATTAATTAGTAACACAAGAAAGCCAATGGTCATCAACAAGATATTATAATAGTTAACTTATGATAAATGCTGCTAAAGGTTTGAATCTATCGGCATTTTTCTCATAAACGTTGTTAAAGGTTTGAAAAAATGTCACTTTTAAGGTTTAAATCTAGCAGCATATTTCTTATAAATGCCGCTAAAGGTTTGACCTAGCAGCGTTTCTCTTATAAACGTCGACGCAGCTAGTTTCTACCACTATATCTTTATTTTGTTGTAGTGTTAAAAGAAAAAGATAAGACAGAAAAAGAATAGAAGTAAAACAAATAGAGAAAAAAATGAGAAGGAAAGTTAAAAGAAAAAGAATTAAACGATTCAAACAGAAAAAAAAATCATAGGAGTCAACTATGCATTTCAACCTAAAGTTTTCGTTTAAAATAATGAATTAACGTGCCACATCAACTTTCCATTACATTGTTAACAAATTAGTGACCAAAATTTTACAAATCCATAACACTAATGACCATTTCATAACAAATTAAAGTTCAGTGACCAAAACGTAATTTAAACCGTACTTTAGTGATTATTTCTATAGTATACTGATAAAGAACGAGAGTGGTAGGATAGGAAGCAGATCATAAAATTTGTTCAAGTTGCAGATGTATCCTAAATCTCTAGACAAACATAAACGTAAATGAAAAACAATGAAAACAGATTAGTTGTCACAAGGGAGAATCAAACAAAATTAAAACAAAAGAAAGATGAACCGGCTGGTAAAGGGTCCAATAGAGAATGAATTAGGGTTTTTTGGATAGAAATAAACCGTCTTTGGACCTTACGAAAACACCCCAACCAAATCTGGAAAGCAAAACACAAAATAGATTTGTTAGAAGTGATTTTAAAGACAAAGGCAAAATTTTTTGTGTAAGAATGTTTGAAACAACAAGAAAAGATTAAAACTCCTAATTTTGATGTGTTTCTTGATAGAAAAAGATAGGAGAATGTCTCTCTTGAAGCAATTTTAACCTAGATTGAAAATCAATAAAATTAGTAGACCAAAATCGCAAGAACTAAATTAAAATAAATAAGAAACGATAAATTAAGGCTAGAAAAGAGAAAATGACGTCCTAAGAAGCCTTGGTAGCATTAAGAATCCACAATTCCTTTCAATGACTCTAATTCCCCCTCTAAGAAAGAGATATTGGCAAGAAAAAGCTTGAAGATAATTCCTACAACTTAAAAGATTGTTAAAACAACTTCTAAAAGAAACTCAAGAGCAATTCTTGAAGAAAAGCTCAAAGAGAATTATTATTAAGTTAAAAAAAGAAAAATCAATTGTTCATTATAATGGAGGACGGCCATGCTACTTATAGACCCCAAAAATAGCTTTCCTAACCCTAATGGAATAACTAACATGACAACTCATCAAATAAAAAAATAAAATAATTCTAAGTGTGGACTTTTAATGAGAATTCGGCCAAAGGAATTAAATGGGCTCCTTGGGCTAAATTATTACATGATAATCCACCTATTAAAATAAAATTGGACCTATAGTTTAAATATTTTACAATTTGGGCCACTTTGATAATTTGGCCCGATATTCAATTAAATTACTTTCCAAACTTCAGGATGGACTTGTAGACATCTTAATGGGCCATTTTCAAGAACTTGGTCATGTGATCCTTTTGCTCTCGAAATTGACTCATTCAAGCTAGTACATGAAATCTAATACGTCTAGGCTGCAAGATTTAGTTTCTTGGACCAAGATTTCTAATATTTGAAATATTGATTTTCTTGGTTCTTGAAATTGTCTGAAATAGCAAAATTGGACCAATATTCGGTTTCTTGATTTTCTTCAAAATAAGAAAGTGAATCTTGATTTTCTTTTTCGATCGTGTGCGCATATACGACCTTGGTAAAGAAGTCTTGGATGGTCCCGTTCAATCTTGCTCAGATTTGCTTGGCCTTCGACCTCGTTATTAGGCCTTGAGAAAATTTGAGCCCGTCACGTTCATGAGCTTGATTTTGGGCCTTGGGACTTGTATCGTATGCCCTTTTTTCACAATGAATACTTGATTCATTTTGCATTGTGGCTTAAAAGAAATTGAACAAGCATACAACAAAGTTCATGATCTAGAAATAATCAAACAATACAACAACACAAAATTTCAAATTGATCAAAATAAAAAAATACATCATGAAACAAAAAAAAAACTTTACAGAAGCAGTAAAGTGGAGTAGTAGTATGTAACAGTAACAGATAAGCTCTTTCCAGTGAAGAAATGGCTATACAAGTATCTCAAGATCATTAAGCAACCATCCAGCTTAAAGTCATGCCAATGAAATGTTCAACCATCAACTTGAAGCTAATGTATTAATAGTGCCTAGATATACTAATCGAATGAATGATACACAAGTATAACAATTTGATTATTCGATCATTAGAAAACAAGATGGTTCCCTCCTAGCCAACAGGAATAGATAAATGAATGTGATAACCTACTAAGAAGAATGTATTATCCCCATCCCCTAGACAAAGCCCAAACGAGTAACTCAAGATAGTGTGAATAGGTATGTCCCTAACATTGAACCCAAAAACCATCTTATTGAGATTGAGACCAAAAAAAACTAGCAAACATCCCACTTGAATAGGCAGCCCTATTCAAGGTCCTAGTTTAGGGCTTGTTCAAAACCTTGTCTAAAACTCCTCATAGTTCATTCATTGTGGCCTTGGAGGAGTCACCCACCTCTTTCGCATCTTTCTCCTTTACCTCGTTATCAAGTGCTAGTAATTTCATCAATCTTAGCCGATTGTTATTTTCAAGAAACTCCAGATTATATTTTAAAAGTTAAATCTCCATCCTACTTTCCTATCAAATCCTTTCTTTAGTGGCCTTGAATCTGGCCGTTTTCTTGGTGTACTAGAAGTTCTTGACTCTTTTCCTCTTACCTTTCTCTTGGATCTTAAATTCTTCTAGAGTTTTTTGTTCTCCATTCATCGCTGAATTGTGAGTGTTTATTGACTTTACCTGTTAGATATTTGTTTAGTTGCAACTAGACGAAGTTACTATTAACTATAAAAACAAAAATTGATACCAAAAGTTGTTTACACAGTTTGGAATATTCCTACATTTGCGAAGCCTTGCCCAAAGAGTATTCCACTATAAAGTCAACAAGTATAAGTTGTTGTTTAGGTTCAACTCATTCACCAAGTTGCAACCTCACTCTTATACTTCAATCTAGATCACTCTCCCACTAAGTTTTCCCCCTAAAAACTTAGTTGTAAACTGATGAAACAATTCATTTTACTTACAAATATGTACTAAAAACAGTTCATGTGTAACTGCCCAGTTTCTAGGGGTGTCAAAAATTATGATTTTGGGACCTCATTTCTATAAACCGAATCTGTAAACATTAAATAAGAATATTTATGAGGTTAGCATAAAAATATATTGAAATTCAATTAAGCAATTTAGTCGAAAAAGTGGTTTAAAAAAAGGCTTAGGAATTAAATAGAAATTATCCAAAAGATAAAAATGGCTAATAAAACATTTTTGAATAGTTGATAGTGGATGATGATAATGGATTCCATTAATTTAGCTTAAATATGATTAATTAATTAAATTATAAACATAATACATATGAAATTAGCGTAAGTAGTGATGCAATTTCATCTTCTCCAACTGGAAAAAATAAAGAAAACATAGGGACTGCGTAATTTTTGAAGTTTAAGGTATTTTTTTCATTCAATTCAAGTAAGTCCCTAGCCATTTTTCTTTAATTTTTATGAAAATTGAATCATGAGAGCTTGATTTAGCTAGCCCATGTACCAATTGGTGAAATTGTTAAAGTTTTTGAAAGTTTCCATTGTTGAGAAATAGATAAAATTGGTGTGAATTTGATAGAAACTAAGCTTATATTATGAAAAGGACTAAATTGTAAAGATTAATTGTTAGTTTCATTGATTAGGAACCAAACTGAATAAAATGCAAAACTAATATGAAATTTCGGTAGGAATAGAAAGTAGGATGTCCTTAATGAATATATGTAAAAATTATATTTTAATCTGAAGCTTTAGATAGAAAGTTATGCTTGCTCCGGGTTTAGGGACTAGATTGAATTAATTGAGAAATATGTTTTTCTTTGTAATTGAATGTGAATTGGATGGGAAATTGATAATGTATATGTTTTGTGATTGTACGCAGCTAACATCGATGTAAATCCTTCGAAAGGGAAAGGAAAAGCGAAAGTTGTCGATGAGTGACTCGAAAACTCAGTTATATTTCTATGATTCAAGATCAATTTAATTGTTGCATATTCATGATGTTTTGCATAATATGATATTGAGGTAAGATGAAAATGGTTATTTGAATTGCTATGATTGAGATTGATTATCGAGATAGAGAACTGAATTGAATAAAATGGAAAGTAGCATATCTTATGATTTATGATGTTTGGTATGAAATTGAGTTGAAACATGTTATATGAATTGATGAATTGAACTATATAATGAAATTGGAAAATTGGTTGCACTACTTATACCTTATCGAACATGTTATCCCATTTTAAAATTGGTTTATTCTGTAGCAGCAAATGCTCGTCACAATAGGAGTTTCAATTATTAACTATCCAGGTAAAGTCAGATATAGTTTTCATGTCATAGGATAGATTGAGTACGAAATTACTTCGACTATATGTCTATGAGCGTTGCGCGCATTTTCCTTCATACATTCCGATGGGTGTTGGGCACAACTATTCTTTTGATTATACAAATGAGCACTAGGGCAATCTATTTACTTTGAACGTTTTGATGAGACACTGGGTGCCAAATTGGTGTGTTGCTTGGGATTTGTGTGTCTGTTTGAGTTCGAGTCATGTTAATAGGGGATATAAATAGCTCAATTGGTTAAATGATGCTTGAAATGGATTATGTTATGAAATTGTACTAAATGTACTTAAAATGTGATGAATGATTACCGATAGGATGTGAAAAACCATGCAAACCGGTTATACGAGCCTGATGGTCGATATGGAAAGATAACGATTAAATTGACTTGACTTAAAAATGAAATTCAAATTTGATTGAAAGTATTAAATTGGATAGAATTGTGAAAATTAATGATAATGGTATGATATATTCAACTAGCTTGCTAATTAGGGTAATATATATACGTAGTTGACTCATTTGGCATGTTTGGGTTATCTTGTGGCATATATATGTAGTTTTGTGGATTGAGGATTAGCATTATATATATATGAATTGATTGATAATGGTATTGGATTTGATATATGCTATTAATATAAAATTGTTTTGTTTTGACTTATGGAAATACCACTGAGCATTATCGCTCAGTATACGATTTGTTTTTCTATGCGCAGGTATAGGTACACCTCGAGGTCCCCTAAAGTGATTCCAACATCCAATAAGTGATCCTTGACTCAGCAAAGTGTGTATAGTCTCATTTTATTTAATATATGGCATGTACCTAGGTTGAGTCGATTTTTGGCATAATACATTATCATGATCATATTTGAATATAGAATTGGTGAATTAGAAATGGTCAAATGGTTGAGTTATGTATATGCATTTGGCACTTTAATGACTTCTACGTGAAGGTGAATTATTGTGACTATATATGTATGAATGCATATGTTTAAATTACAAATGGTTAGAAGTTGTCATAAATGTGTAATATAGCATATATGATTATTAATCACAAATGAATACATGAATGATGAAACATGTTAGAAATTGTGTAACCTCTCAAGCCCAGCCTAGACATTATGGTCGAATCAAGAAGGCCACATTAAACACGTTAGTGTGGAACTTGCTCTAATGATAGTTAAAAACCTTCAAGTACTTCTTTTTATAAAACATTGGTCTCTATTGTTATCTTTGGAAAAAGTCTGTTTACTTAGTCCAACCTTGCTTCGGTCAAATTAGCGAATTAGGTGAGTTTTTGTAAAACCTTACAGACGATGTTACCTTTGAAAAATCATTTTGTTATCTTCTTAACAGCAGAAATGTACCATTACTAGTCAAATTATTAATTTAGTCATATATCATGAATAGTCCATTTCAACAAATTTATAGAAACCATGTATCCATACCAAATATGTGTGTCATGAATGCATGAAAAACCCCAAAATTTCGAACAGTCCCAAACCACAATTTTAAGAAACTTTACAATCCAAAACCAAATAATAATAAAATAACCTAAAAATATAATTAAGTTAAAATAATATAATGAAGTAAAGTTCGAAGTCCGCCGTACATCCACATGCCAATTCCGATCCTAAGTTTGATCATTACCTGAGAAATTAAAATAATGGGGTGAGCTTAACAAGCTCAGTATGAGTCTAAACGAGTTTAAGCATTCATACAAGCAATTTCATAGAGGTACCAATAGCACAATCAAACATTGATGATAATAATTTTCAAATGCACATGATCGTGAAAAATGTACATGTGAGATCCTACCCATACCATCCGCTACACATCAAGAGTTCCCCAGAACCCGTCTGCCAAACTCCAACGTATGTGGGCAATGCTCAATGTGGTAAAACCATTAATAATTAATAATGCAGTGAAACTGCCAAATAAATAATGCGATATAATCGCCAATCCCCTCGGTACTCCAAATGCAGTGCACTGACTAAAAATATATGCGGACTTATTATGTCGCCGGTACTCCACTGAACTCTTCCGTCAACCACAAAATCCCATCCCAATGCACATGCAATATGTCATAAAAATTTATACACGATCACATTTCAATACTTTTCACATTTATTCAATATGCTCAACATGTCCTCAATAATCTCATACTTTCAGAGAAAGGAAATAGTGTTCCAATTTTGAAATTACCATTAAGATGGTATCTATCAATATCGTTCAATTCACATACTTTACGAATTTCATTGTGCACCAATAGCAACCTCACGTATATATATCATAGTAAATATTTCATGCATTTAAATCATGCATAAAACTAATATCTCAACATTTTATACCATTCCATCAAACATTCTCATATCACATAATATAACTATGCATAACAATCTCAATTACACATTCGTACAGTGAAACTAGCAATTTTGCCAACACATCAATCTTTTAAGGCTCAAAACTTACCTGGTTCGGCCACTCGTAAAACTAATATTTTGGCTACTATGCCAAACCAATCAGCAAGCTAATTATCAAATATAACATAACATTTGTCATTATCAAACAATTTTTACTAGTTTAGAACCCATACCTTATTTTTCGCTGTCTTGAAGCACCCTAGTGAATCTTCCAATTTTCCTTAATAAACATTTATACGATCCTAAACCAAAATTCAGTATAAATTAAATCAAGTTACTACTCAACCAACTCTCAAATTCCCACTTATGGGTTCAAATCAATTGTCGAATTAATAACTATTTTACGAATTCAACTAGTTCGATTCCTTACCTTGTATCGATGCGAACCGTACGTACGATCGTTCTTCGGCTTTACGGTTGATTTGAGGCGTTTGGGTCAGCACCTAATTCCATAATATACTAGAAAATCAGTAGCTAATAATTATTCAATTCTTTCATTTAATCAATCCATAACATTTACCTTACAATTATGTCGAAACAACAATTAATTTTACACTTAACTGTACTTACGCTTCTCGATTTGTGAGTTTCGAATGCCCAAACGATTAAGAAAATTTTTTCCCTAATTGACATGGGTTTAATTGATGATTAGGAGAGTTCAAGAACTCAAATTAAGGCTGGAATTAATTGAGAAATATTCTAGAAACAAAACAGCCCCCTATTTTACACATATGCGCACGCACGACCGCCCATGGTGGCCGAAATTGGGGCTGAATTTAAAAATAATTTAAAACCTCATTAAAATCTGGAAAAATACCTTTAAAAAAAATTTAAAATCCCCTAAATTCCAAATCTGGAAATTTAGGTTTTTAATAGACAAGATTAATTAAGAAATTGAAGAGAGAAGAGACCTTACACAAGCTAGTCAAGAGAAACGGCAATGGCACTTTCCAGGCGATGTTTGGGATTTATCTTGGAGTTCAAAATTTTAGATTTAGGGCTAATTTAATTGAAAGAAATTGCAAAAATATAGCAAAGTAGATGGTGCACAATCTTGATGTAAAAGGGGAGGTGTAGGCAACGACAACAATGAAG
The DNA here is from genome assembly GCF_025698545.1 of Gossypium raimondii. Lineage (NCBI taxonomy): Eukaryota > Viridiplantae > Streptophyta > Magnoliopsida > Malvales > Malvaceae > Gossypium > Gossypium raimondii. The sequence continues at coordinate 37,027,358 of NC_068568.1, read as the reverse complement.
GAAAAAGGGAAAAGAAAAAAAAATAGAGATGAAAAGCAGGAGAGGGGGTTAAAGACGACTAAGATAGAAGAAAATGGGTTAAAAGGCTGATTATTTGCAAAAAATTAATTTATTTTGTAAAAGTTGAGATTTGAACTTGGGACCTCCAACTAACCTTCAAGCTTTCACACTTAATAACTAACCATTGGGTCAATTCTCTATTTTTGATATATTTCTATATTTTATTGAGCTAAATTTGGAATGTTACAAATTGTATGTTTGGGAATGACACTTGAGTTGAATTGTTGAGTTTTGTAAATGTAAACTGATTATCAGGTAAAACAAGTTGGTACCAAATTGGACTTGTTAAAAACAAAGAGTCACATCGTGACATTGGACCCTTGTCGTCATGACGAGCCAAGCCAGTATGTTACGTCACGACGAGAAACCCCCGAAGTCATGATGTCAACTTGAAATTTTGAAAATAATACAGTTTAGTCCTAATTCGACTTCGAGATAACAATACAACTTTCGTAAGCTTGTGTAAGATTCAAAAATGACTGTATATCATATTATGTGCATGTATTGCTAGAAATTAAATGTATAGTTGTAACAGCCTGTTTTTCAATGGTGTCAAAAACAGTGGTTTCGAGACCACAACTCTGACTAGTAAGTCCATAATTATTATTTAACTCATATAGGTCAAATATAGTTTATAATAAATTTTGATTTGATTAAATTTTGCTAATTAAATAAATAGTTAAGTATAAATGGTTTGTCCCGAAGGTCAAGTGGCTTTGAAAAATGAGATTTTAGGACCTTGTTTCTATAAACCGAGCTCGTAAAAATTTTTATTAAATGTTTATGGAGTTACTAATTATGTATATTGAATTTTGGTCTAAAATTTTTAATGTTTGGCTAGTTAATTAAAGACAAAGGACTAAATCATAAAAGACGTAAAACTTAGTGCTATTGAATTTTAATGATTAAATGGCTTAATTATTATAAGTGGAAGGATTTATAAGTCAATAATACCATTTTCATTGAAGTGGAAGGTTAGTAGGTATATTTAAACATTTTTTTACATTAATTTTAAGTTAAAAAACTATAATCGAGAAAAACATAAAAAATGAAACATATCATATTTCTCATAGAGTTTCCATCGAAAACCAAAATTAAAAATCTCCATTGTTGAAGGTTTGAGTTCGGCCAAATAAAGTTCTTGCATGTAAATGTAATTTTGATTCATTTTTCGTAATTTTTATGTTTTTGAGATCGTTGCAACTACATCTAGCTAACTCGTATATCTGTTTTCAGAATTGTTAAAGTTTGTTAAAGTTACCATTGATGATTTTGGATGTTCTTGATATTAAATGGAAGATTTTGAAGCTTGGAAATGTTTTAAGACTATTTTGTTAAATGAATTTTGATAGTTTTGTACTTAAGGACTAATATGTAAATATGTTAAACTTAGCATGAAAATATTGTAATTTTAAGTGATTGAAGCTTGATCATGGATGGAATTACAATCAATTATGTGTATTGGGGCTTAAATGTGAAATTTTTAATAGTTTCAGTTTAAGGACTAAATTGAACAATGTGTAAAAGTTTAGAGAATTTTTAAAATTGAAATTATAAGTCATATGCATAAAATAAATATTATAATATATTTTATTTGATAAATTGAATTTAATTATTATATAGATCAAGGATTGAACGGTACGGAGGAAAATTGGGAAAAAGGGAAAATTGCATAATAGTCCCCACGAACAAATTTGCTTGCTAGTTGAATTAGGTAAGTTCATAGTATAGACATATGTATATATTTATGATTTGTGTTGTTATGAATTTACTAAATAAATTGTGATTGAAACGCTAATGCAATATTGAAGTTATTATTTATTTATAGTTAAGTACAATGTGAGTAAGTATCTATTCGAAAATTGCTTAACATATGTGAAACATGAGTTATATGATTTCAAATAGAAAATAATTGGTTTACAGCATGTGTACGGATATTTTTGAAGTGCCTCTGAATGTTAAATGTGATAATTTTGTTAAAATTCCCATTTGAATGTAGTAAACGATTAGGATACGATTGGCATGCCAATAGGTTTAGAACACGCGCTTGTACGGGTTTGCATTTTGGTGCCTCTGTTTACACTTCGGTGCCTCTGTTAGCATTTCGATGCTCTCTGGTGTGTTTTGGGGCACCCTGAATATCCGAGTCATGTTACTAAAGTTCATCAAGCCATTTGTTGAAAGAAAATATATGTATTGAATTTATGAATTTTTTTGGAGATGATATGTTTATATGAATATTGAAATGTTAAATGATGAAATTGAATAATTAATGATTATGTGTTTAAAAGTTACTTGAAATGACCGGAAAGTTTATAGTTACATGTATGAAACGTTCGCTTTGTAAATGCGATATTGGTGATAGAGTTATGTGTTTAAAAGAATGGAATACGAATATGAATTGACATGATCAATTGGTTGATACGATTTATATGTCAAATATTTCCTATTGAATGATACGGAAATATGTCATATTGAATGATTGAAAGATTATACGATTGATATGTGTAACACTCACCTTATTGTTGTAAATGTCTTAACAGGAATTCGTATTAAATTGGTTATATTTGTTTACTTAATTGTAAACTAAGGTAGGATTTTTGTTTTAATATTTATGAAATTACTAAGCTATATAAGCTTACTCTGTTTCATTTACTGTTTTTGGTAGTTTACATTTTGCAGAATTGGTCTGACGGATCAACTTCAAGGCTCACACTATCAAGCTTTTATTTCAGTAGTTTTGACTTGGTTATTTCGGTTTGTGGCATGTATATAGGGTTTTTGGTGTTGATGAATTTAAAGCTCTAGTTGAATTTGTGATGTGGTTAAAGTTGGCATATAGTGTGAAATTTCATGTAACACTCCTTACCCGAGACCGTTTCTGGAGTCGAGCATGAGGCATTACTTGACTTAACTTAAAAGTTCGGGGCATAAAAATTTACTTTTAAAAGTTCTTTCACTGTTTATAATAATGCTGTCCACCTGCATAGTAGTCACTAAATCAATTTTAAATCAAGCTAAGAAACTTAAAATTTAGATCTGTAAATTTTTCCTGAAACTAGACTCATATATATTTTTACTATAAATTTTTTAGAATTTTTGGTTCAGCCAATTAGTACAGTTTATTAGTTAGAGTCTCCCTTATTTCATTGATCAACTGTCCTAACCTCTCGTCACTAAAATTCAATTATCTCATTTTAAAGACTTCATATAGTGTTATCACTTATTTCTACAGAAAATAGACTCAATAAGGAATCTAGACATATAAATTAAAACTCATAAATATTTTTTTACAATTTTTAATTATTTTCCAAAGTCAGAACAAGGGATTCCAAAAACCACTTTGACCTTGTCTAAGTAAAATACAAATATCTCAGAATACATAATTTCTTTGTCTACACCGTTATTTTTCTACGAAAATAGACTCAATAAGCTTTAATTCTATATCTCATCCACCCTCTAATTTATTTTCTACTATCCTTGGTGATTTTTCAAAATCACGTCACTACTGCTGTCTCAAAACTGATTCACTACCAATTTTTACTTTTTCATGATTTCTATGCATAATTTATCACCTAGACATTTATAACAGCAAACACCTTCATACTTAGCCATTTTAATAACTCTTCATCATCAAATATTTACATATCATCTTTCGGTCATATCTTAAGAATATACAATTGAAATGACCAAGTCCCTATACATGCCATAGCTCAAAACATTTATAGTCTTAAAATACCGAGTTATGGTGGTTGATAGTGTGAACGCTCTCCGATGTCTTCAAGATCCCCACTATGCTTGATAATACTATATGAAAGAAAAAAAAAGAAATAAGCATAAAGCTTAGTAAGTTTACAAGTAAATAAATAACAACACTTATCATAAACAATTATATTCATAAATTTTTATCAAGCATTAAGATCTTTACTTTATTCTTTACTTACTCTCTTACTTGTTTACTTACTTGCTTGCTTAACTTACTACTTCGTTGCAGAAATTTCTTTTCTCAACTGATATCTGAGATACTCTTAATCTTATTTGTCGAAACCATTTTTATTTAAAAAAAACAAAAATTAGTTGTCGGTGAAAATTGAAGTTGCCACCAATCCTTTATTGAGGTGTGATTGAATTACCTAAAAATGATTTTGGTCTACGAGTTTTAGAAAACGGGTTCGGGAGTCAGTTACGTACGAGGAAGGATTAGCACCCCCATAACGCCCAAAAATTGGTACCAAGTTGAATAATTAATGTCTTAATGTATAGAGTTAAAAATACAATCCTTAATTAAATTAAGTTATTTATTAAGACTCCTTCATTTAGGAGAAGAAATGTCACACCCAATGCGTTAGGGCACGACATTTTATTTCTTCAAAAATGAGTTTGTCCAAAAGACTTGTGTAATAAAATTTAAAAGAGTATTCAATTGTTTAAAATTTATGAAGAAATCGCAGCCCAATACATTAGGACACAATTTCTCAAAATCCTAAACTTTGAATATTTCCCTCATTAATTTTTTTTTAAAAAAATCTTTGTCTCGAGAAATCAATACGTCACATCCAATGCATTAGGACACAACATATTAAATTCCTGAGAACAAGCTTTTCATTTTATTTTTGATTAAAGAGCATTCAAAAAAAAATTGTCTCGAGAAATCAATACGTCACATCCAATGCATTCGGACACAACATATTAAATTCCCGACAACAAGCTTTTCATTTATTTTTGATTAAAGAGCATTCTCGATTATTAGATTCAACGAAGAAAATTGGAACCCAATACGTTAGGGCTCAATTTTCTTGAAAATCCTAAATACGAGTATTATCTCAATTTTGAAAATTTTAAATTCGAGTAAAAAAAATGATGTAATGCTACATTTAATGCATGAATAAATGCCGCTTTAACAAATAACAATAACAACTACAACAATGGTATAGAAATAATATAAACAAATAAATAACTAAACGAAATTAATATAAATAATAAAAAACAATGACATGCGAAATACCAAATAAATGAACAAAATAAAACATTCTTTTGAATATAAATGAAAAGACAAATGAATAAACGAGTGATCGAAATAAACAAACTTTAAAAAATAAAAATAAATAACGAATATAAGGTGTGTATGTAATATATACATTGAAATTATGAAAATATATATATAATGCATTCACGAAAATAAAGAAAATATATATATATATAGAAATTTTAAAAATGTATAGAAAGTATAATATATATATATACGTACATATATATAAGTTAATAAATATATAGATTATAAAGATAATGGTTACAGATATAAATTATAAAAAGGAAAAAATTATTTTGAAATTAATTAATTCTAAAAAAAGGGACTAATTTTAAACTGGTGATAAAAATCTAGGGCAAATTCGCAAATAATTGAAGTTTCAAGGACCATATTGAACGCGCAAAGAATGCAGAGGGGCTGGAAAGGAAATTGTCCCTTCTCCTCTAAAACGGCGCCATTCAAAGAGGACTAAATTAAAATTGAAAATAAATTAAAGGGCAAATTTTAAAAATAAAAAAACTCAATTGCAAAAACATTAAAAGGCGGAGGGGCTAAAAGCGCAATTTACCCTTTCGCATAAAAAAAGCAGATCCTAGGCCGGGTCAGGTCGGTTTCGGGTTGATCTAGGCCTAAACGACGCCGTTTCAATTGTCTATTTAAGCCAAAAAAGTTTTAAAAAATTTCATTTTTCATCCTTCTTTTTAAAAAAACCTTAAAAAAGAAAACCTCTCAACCCTTTTTCCAGCCCTAATGTTCGGCCTAGACGCCGGCGAGCTCGCACGGTGGCTCAGCCACGCTCTGCCATAGCGTCGCTGTGCCGGAGGGCCAATACCTAAAATCCCTTCTTTTTCCTTTTTAAAAAAAACAAAACAAAAGAAAATGATAAACTCGATTTGGGTATTTCGAAATAGAGGAATACGACCTTTCGGCCTCTAGAACCGCAACCCGAGTGGAACCCTAAGGGTTTTTTGTGACTTTGACGAGCGGAGGAAGCCTCCGTCGATGGCACACGACTCCACCTCAGGTACGATCGATTCCCTTTTTTTTTACTTTACTTTCTGTAATAGAATGCGAGAGAAAAAAAAAGAAAATAAATCTAAAGAAACAGAAGTTCGAAAAAGAAATATCAACCTTTTTATTTTTCTCTTGATTGATCTCTGTTCTTTTAGTATTATGTTATTTTTTATGTGAAAATACTTGCCTTTCTTTATTGATTTTCCCCCTTTTTTACTATGTATCAATGGCATTTTTATAGCCATAATAATAAAAAAATAAAGAAACAAATCATGTTTGACTTCTTGATCTTCGATTTTGTTTCCTTCTTTGTGTTTATTTCTTGCAGGTGAAGGCGTGGAGATTCAGTTTCGCGCAAGGCGGCGCGGATGTGGTGCTTGGTTGTGGTGCTGAAGACTTCCTTAGAAACCTTAGGGTTTCTGACTATTTTGGGCCACTGTAATTTTGGGCCTTTATTTCAGTTTGGCTTTGTAAAAGAAAACACTGGACTTTTATTATTATTTTTGTTTATTAAGGGCCGGGTAAAAATTAGGCATTACAACTGCCCCTCTTTGCTCATTATCGCGTAACGGGAACGGAGCAAAGACTTTAAAAATGCCCAATTTTGCCCGGTCGTGCTTCTTCTTCTTCTTCAAGTAGCCTCATTCTCTCCTACTGCATCTTCAGAAGTATAGGAACTAGTGCTTCAATTTGCCCACTGCAATATCAAGGAGATAGGGTTCGTACGTTGCAGTTTCTCAAAATTTGCTATCTTTAATCTGCTCCACTGCAACTTCAGGGAGATAAGACTTATAGCTTCAACTTGATCTGCTGCAACTTAAAGATGAATTTGATGCGGTCTGCTCTATTGTAATTTCAGAGAGATAAGATCCATCATTCTAATCCACTCCACTATAACTTTAGGATTTGTTTATTCAGTCTGCCCCACTGCAATTTCAGGGGGATAAAACTGCTTTCTTGAGTCTGTTCCACTGCAACATCAGGGAGATAAGACCCGATGTGATCTACTCCACTGCAACTTCAGAGAGATAAGATCTGTGGTTTTAATCTGCTCCACTGCAACTTCAGAGAGATAGGATTATTGGCTTTAATCTGCTCCACTGCAACTTCAGGGAGATAAGATTCACCATCTTAAGTCTGCCTCACTGCAACTTCAGGAGGATAAGACTTGCTTACTTAGTCTGCTCCATTGCAACTTCAGGGATATCTTCAATCTGTTTAACTAGAATGTCAGGGAAACAAGATTCACCGTCGTAGCTTCAATCTGTTCCACTATACCGCCAGGGAAGTAAGATTCGCTGTTGCGGCTTTAATCTTTTTAATTGCAACGTTGGGGAAACAAGATTCATCGTCGTAGCTTCAATCTATTCGACTACAATGCCTGTAAGGCCAAAGAGATAGGATTCTCTGCCCACAGCTTCAATCCGCTCTACTTCAGCTAATTCCAACCTTAACACCGGGGAGATAAGATTCACCGTCGTGGCTTCAATCTGCTCTGCTACGATGCCAGGGAAATAAGATTCACCGTTGTGGCTTCAATCTTTTCCATTGCAACGTCAAGGCGATAAGACTGATGTCTTCGATCTGCTTCATTGCCAGTACAGGAAGGCAAGATCTGCTATTTTCAACCTACTCCACTGTTGCTCAGAGAGTCAAGGCTGGAGTTTCACCGGTTTGTTCTCTGGGGAACATGACCTGTATAATTCAATTCATGAACCTAATTATGCCTAGTGATTAGGATGTCATGATCAAAATGAGTTAAGTGTTCCTAACTAGACATGTATGAATGACTTTTGAATGAATGCAGAATGTCATTATTCGAGAATGATCCTTCCTTATCGCTTAAGTTATCATTACTCAAAGTTTATTAAGGTTTTATCACTGACGTGTTACAATGCCTTTTTGCTCGGCTGGTGTCTCCCAAGCAAAACTTAGTGAGATTGTCCTACTCTATCTTTCTTTCGTTGTGTCCCAAAGGTAGAAAAATCTGGCTTTTCCTCAATCTTCTCCTATCGTATCTCAAGGATACAGATCATGAAACACCTTGGTTCTTTTTACCATTCCCAGGGTGTCATACTAAATTCTTGTGCACAAATGAAGAATTTTCTTTTCAAAGGGAACTTCCTCCTATCCCTTGAAGCTTTGTCACCAATCAAGATTTCTTATCATTTCGTTCAATCAACATTTGGATAAAAAAATCCGAAAGAACAGTCTTAATTTAGACTTTTCCTTCTTAGACATTTTAACTTTTAAACTTGGTGCGTTCTAGACAATAGTCCTATTTCAGGTTACTGTATTATTTAGAAACCTCCAGAGTAATATGTAAAACTTCTTTTTTGAAAGTTTATTAGTCCATTAATCATTATTCAAATGAAACATGCTTGCACAAAGATCAAAATACTAACTAAGAGATGAATTAATTCGAGGCATAACTCGAATAATAGAAAAGGAATTTATTGATAGCAAGTGCCTTGAAAAGAAAAAAATATTCAAAATCATCAAAGAATAAGGTATTACAAGAACAAACAAATTCAGTACAAGCACTATGAAGACTAGGTACCTTAGATATCGTAGCTTGAACTTCTCCGTACAAACTAAGAACCGTTTTGAGTTTAACATGTGTTTAGGAGATCCACAGTACTTTGTCGATGCCCCAAGATGTCATATATCATTTCCCTGTTGAGCAAGATCACCACATGCCCCAATCTGATCAATGTTTGAGCCGCCCTTTTCAGGTTTTCAGCTCAAATCCCCTTTGGTCTCAAGGTGCCCTTTGTGGGTTTTCACCTTGGTCTCTCCATTTTTTTTCAAAGCGGCCTTTGCGGGTTTTCACTTTGATTCCTCCTTTTCCTTCAAGTGAATATTTCTTGACTGAATTTGAATTTACAGGATTCAGTAAGTTTTTACCATCCATTTCACTCAAAATCAAAGCACCTCCAGAAAAAGCCTTTTTTACAACATAAGGTCCTTTCCAGTTTGGCATCCATTTCCCTCTGAAATCCTTTTGTAAAGGGAAGATCTTTTTCAACACCAAGTCCCCCTCATGAAATTCTCTAGGACGAACCTTTTTGTTATAAGCTCGCATCATTTGTTTCTGGTACATTTGCCCGTGACGAATAACTTTTAGTCTTTTTTCTTCTATCAAGTTCAACTGATCATACCGAGATTGGATCCATTCAGCCTCATCCAACTTTAACTCAGCCAATACTTGGAGAGAAGGGATTTCAACTTCAATGGGTAAAACTGCCTCCATCCCATAAACCAAAGAAAAAGGCGTTCCCTAGTAGAAATCCTGATAGATGTTCGGTAAGCAAGAAGAGAGAATGGTAACTTCTCATGCCAATCCTTGTAAGTTTCAGCCATTTTCGCCATAATTTTCTTGATATTTTTGTTGGCCGCCTCTACTGCACCATTCATTTTTGGACGATATGGTGATGAATTATGGTGTCTAATCTTGAACTAGTTGCAGATTTTCACTATTGTGCTTTATTCAGATCCAGCGCATTGTCAGATATGATTCTTTTAGGCATTCCATATCGACATATGATCTCTTTCTTCAAAAACTTACTGACTGCTGACTTCGTGACATTAGCATATGAGGCTGCTTCTACCAACTTAGTGAAGTAGTCAATAACCACAAAAATAAAACGATGTCCATTAGAAGCCTTCGACGATATTAACCCAATGACATCCATCCCCCACATGGAGAAAAGCCATGGAGAAGTCATAACATGAAGAGGTGAAGGAGGCGCGTGCATTTTATCCCTATAAATTTGGCATTTATGGCACTTCTTGGCATAACTGATGCAATCTCCTTCCATGGTGGACCAGTAATATCCGAATCTCATGATCTGTCTAGCCATGGTGAATCCATTGGCATGTGTTCCACAGATACCCTCATGGACTTCTTCTAAAATTTCCTTAGCCTTTACAGCATCCATGCATCTCAACAGTACTCGATCCTTTCCCCTTTTGTATAGAATCTCTCTATCTAAGACATAGCCAATAGCTAGTCTCCTCAATGTCCTCTTATCATTCTCCGTTGCCTGATCATGATATTCGCGATTCTTCACACATAGCAATATATCTTGGTACCAGGGACGATTATCATTTTCCACTTCTTCAACACTGTAGAAGTGGGCCGGGATCTCATAAATACTAATTTGAATGGGCTTCATGTCCTCTAATATGTTCACTTTAATCATGGAGGCTAAAGTAGCCAGAGAATCAGCCATCTGATTTTCTTCCCATGGGAGATAACAAAAGGTAATGTTGTCAAATTCTTCAATCAATTCCAAAACCAATCTCCGATAATGGATTAACTTGGGGTCTCTCGTTTCCCATTCCCTTTTTAGCTGGTATATTACCAATGCTGAATCTCCATTTACTTCTAGTGTCTTAATTTTTCGCTCTATGGCTGCCCGGATTCCCATGATGCAAGCTTCATATTTGGCCATGTTGTTGGTGCAATCAAAGTCCAATTTACTGGTGAATGGATGATGATCCCCATTTGGAGATACCAAGATTGCCCCAATCCCATTGCCTAACGCATTCAAAGCTCCGTCAAAGTTTAACCTCCAAGAATGATTTTCTTGGGGACCCTCTTCAGCATTTGCCACACACATCAAGTCTTCATTCGGGAAATCAAAGTCCAGAGGTTCATAATTTTCTAAAGCTCTGCTAGCCAAGAAATCTACTATCGCACTCCCTTTGAAGGCTTTCTGACTTACATATACTATATCGAACTCGGAGAGCAAAATTTGCCATCTAGCCATTCTCCCGTTCAACGCAGTTGACTCCATCATATACTTTGAAGGGTCTAATTTTGAAATCAGCCAAGTCGTATGGTAGAGCAAGTATTGCCTCAATCTTTTTGTCGTCGAAATCAGGGCACAATATAATTTTTCAATAGGTGAATATCTCATTTCACAATCACTGAATTTTTTACTGAGATAGTATATCACCTTTTCCTTCTTTCCAGTCTCATCATGCTGACCCAACACACATCCCATGGAATTGTAGAACACCGTTAAATACAGACTCAATGGTCTATCCGGGCCAGGTGGTGACAGTACTGGAGTATTGGATAAGTATTGCTTTATCTTTTTAAAAGCTTCCTAGCAATCTTCATTCCAAACACCTGGATTATGTTTCTTCAGAAGACGAAATATGGGGTCACATTTCTCGATCAACTGTGAAATGAACCGAGCAATATAATTCAGTCTTCCTAAGAAATCTCGAACTTCTTTCTGAGTACGTGGTGGCAGTAAATCCCGTATTGCCTTGACTTTGTCCGGGTCAATCTCGATTCCTTTCTCACTGACTATAAAGCCCAACAACTTTCCTGACCTGGCTCCAAAAGTGCATTTTGTTGGATTAAGTTTGAGCTGAAACCTTCTTAGTCTTAAGAACAATTTTCTCAGGACCTGCACATGTTTCTCCTCTGTTCTGGATTTGGCAATCATATAATCTACATAAACCTCAATCTCTTTGTGCATCATGTCATCGAGCAAGGCTACCATGGCTCTCTGATATGTTACTCCCGCATTCTTTAATCTGAATGGCATCACTTTATAGCAAAATGTTCCCCACAAAGTAATGAATGTAGTCTTTCCCATATCTTCAAGATGCATCTTTATCTGATTATATCCTGAGAAACCATCTATGAAAGAGAACAGTGAATACCCCACCTTATTATCCACCAAAGTATCAATATGTGGCAATGAGAAATTGTCTTTTGGGCTTGCTTTGTTCAAATCTCTGTAATCCACGCACATTCGTACTTTTCCATCTTTTTTAAGGACTGGAACTATGTTGGCTACCCATTCAGAATATTTAACCTCCTGTAAAAACCCAGCGTCAAACTTCTTCTTGACTTTCTTTTTTATTTTAAGCACAATATCGGGCCTCATTCTTCTTAGCTTTTGTTGAACCAGCTTACAATCCTCCATTATAGGTAGGTGATACACTACAATGTCAGTGCTCAACCCGGGCATATCTTGGTATGACCATACAAAGACATCTTTGAATTCTTGGAGTAATTCAATGAGGTGTCGTCTTGTCTTTGTAGAAATCTCAGTTCCAACTTTCACCTCTTTTCCTTCTTCCAAGCTCACAACTTTTATTGCTTCCTTGTGAGGTAGAATTTGTTTTTCTTCTTGTTTTACCATTCTCAACAAGTCAAAAGATAAACCACCATCTACGTCACCTTTAAAGTCCTGTGATCCCTCTAAACACATGTTTCGTTCAAAAGGAAACTCTGAGTTTGTAGCAGCGTCATTCACGTCATTGATATACAGGGACCTAATATGGTTACAAAAGAATGCATGAATTTATGTACAATTATTTGTGCAATATGATTATAAATGAAAGAATAATTTAATATATTTACTCGTATGGAAAAAATAAAAGAATATTTGCTTGAAACAATTGCAAAGATGTATTTTATTAAAATAATGATATTTGAACATAAGCTTTTTTTCACAAAAGAGTTCTTATTATTTCAAGGCTAAAACAACAAGTTTGTTCTGAATATTACTCTGAGACAGTTCTAAAGACTTCAGGTATTTCTTCCGCAATCCAATTATTTAGAACACTCCTAGGTTCATAAGGACAAATGTCTAACAGGCTCATCTCTTCATTTGCATTCTCATTTAGGGCATTGATGTGCATATTTTCCAATGTCTCTTCGATGTTTTCCTCAATCAGTATCTTTCTCTCAGAATGAATGATCCCTCCAGATATGAAAGTTTTGGATATGTGGGGAATTATCATTGGCTCTCATTGAATTTCCTCCCTACTTAAACGCGCCCCTCTTCTTTCTTGCCTTCTTTTTCTGTCTTCTATCTGGCTTATACCCTAAGCCAAAGTTGTCTTGTTTTTCTTTCAGCACTGGAACCTCAATTTTCCCTTGAAGGTATTTCCCTAATCCTCTTCTGGGTAAAGCTCCTTTCCCTACCAACAATTGCAAACCCATCTCTGTAGTTTTGGATATTTTAGGCACCAGAATTTTACTCCCTTCAGGAACAAAAGTTGCATTTACAAACTGCAGAGATCAAAATGAGCATTCCACCAACTCGTTATTAGTCTCCACATACGGCGCCTCATTGGATACAGCCGCTATAATATCCTCTTCGGCGTTTATTGTCACCAGCCGACCTTCTGACACTAACTTCAATTTCTGATGTAAAGATGACGGTACGGCCCCCGCTGAATGTATCAATGGTCTCCCTAATAAGCAATTGTAGGAGGGTTTGATGTCCATCAGAAGAAAATCCACCTCATAAATTGTTGGGCCAATCAATAAGGGTATCTCAATTCTTCCCATGACCTTTCTCTCTGTACCGTCAAACGCCCTTACTATATTTTGGGATGTTTTCTTGTGCGAGCTGTCTATGAGAAGCCTGTTAAGTGTGGATAATGGTAACACGTTCAAATTTGATCCATTGTCAATCAACACTCCTAGCAAAGTATACCCCTTGCATCGTGTAGTGATATGCAAAGCCTTAGTAGACCCCATGCCCCCAGGTGGTATTTCATCATCATTGAAAAATATGAAATTATCATCACTAATATTATTGACCAACCGATCCAATTTGCTGACAGAAATATCGTTGGCCACATAGGTCTCGTTCAGCACCTTCATCAACGCACTTCGGTGCACTTCTGAATTCAAGAGTAAGGCTAGTACGAATATGCGAGCTGGTGGTTTATGCAACTATTCGATGACATTATACTCACTGTGCTTCAAAAATTTAAGGAATTCCACAGTTTCTTCCTCTTTCACTGGCTCGTTGATAGATAACACAGGTTCAACTATTTTTCCCTTATTTTTTTCCACTGTTATGGCCCCTCCTTTCATAGGTTCTGGATAAGCACCTATACATTGATCCTATATAATCTCCTTTCCAGGGATAGTTGTATTGCACTCGTAGTTCCACGGAACATTCCTACTATCTTGGTAAGAAAAGGTTGATGGTTTCTTAATTATGATCTTTGACATTGATGGTGTTCTCACTTTATCATTCTTTGGTCGTGAGATGATAACTACAGGATGAGTTACTTTTGGAACCTTTATTGATTCAGATACGCATATACTTCCTTCTTCCTTAACTTCTTCGTAGAACTCCACCTCCTTGTCATCCATCATACCTTGAACTAAGGCTCTGAATTCTATACACTCTTGAATGTCGTGTCCCTCCTCGTGATGGAACTCATAGAAGTTTTTCCCTCCAAAGCTTCTTTCAGGATCCAAGACAAACAACCCCCTTTCTACCATCTTCTTCCAGACCCATCTTAAAGGAATTTTCACTTTTGCGATATCTTCATTGATTTTTCTACCCATGTTCCCACCTATCATGTTCACTCTATTATCATTATGATTAGGTAACGGACTCTCTGTACGGGGCGAATCATCCAATTTAACAACACCCATGCCTATGAGTCTTTCAACCAGCTTTTTGAATGTCGTACAATGTTCTATAGAATGCCCCATGACTCCCGCGTGATAATCGCTTTGTACATTTGCATCGTACCATTTAGGGTACGGAGGCTGTAGAGGTTTTAAGTAGTAAGGGGAAACAATGTGTGCATCAAATAGATTTTGATACAGCTCCCTATACGATATTGGAATTGGCGTAAATTGAAGCTTCTCCGTATTTTCTCTTGTGTCGGACCCCGGTTTTGATGAATCTTGTTGATTAACAGCCACCTTTCTCAGCTGATTCACCGTAATCGTCTTTGAATAACCCTTGCTATATGAGCTTGTGTTGTTGACCTCATTTTCTTTCTTTTTCGAGGCTGACCTTCTGCTACTTTCTCCAGCATCTATCTTCCCACTTTTGATAGAATTTTCTATCATTTCACCATTCATAACTATGTCAGAAAAGTTTTTTTGTGGCACTTCCTAATATATGTGTGATAAATGGGGCCTTCAATGTGTTAACGAAAAGCATGGT
This sequence comes from Gossypium raimondii, assembly GCF_025698545.1. Taxonomy (NCBI): domain Eukaryota; kingdom Viridiplantae; phylum Streptophyta; class Magnoliopsida; order Malvales; family Malvaceae; genus Gossypium; species Gossypium raimondii. The sequence goes on along the minus strand of NC_068568.1, from coordinate 37,012,298 downwards.
CATCTCTCTTTCTAGAAAAGATGGCTGAACTTGGACGGTAACCTCCCTCCACCTCTGTACATATTGCCTAAAACTTTCACCGGGTTTCTTTCCCATGTTCTGTAGAGTGATTCTATCAGGTACCATGCCGGTCACATGACTGTACTGCTTTATGAATGCTTGTGCTAAATCTCTCCATGAATTAATCTTGGTACGGCTCAATTGATTGTACCACTTGGACGCTGCCCCTATGAGGCTATCCTGGAAACAATGTATCAGCAGTTGGTCGTTATTAACATACCCAGTCATCCGTCTACAAAACATGGTAATATGAGATTCGAGGCCACTAGTTCCATTGTACTTCTCAAACTCTGGCATTTTGAACTTGTACGGGAGTACTAAATCCGGAACCAAGCTCAATTCTTTAGCATCAATCCCATGGTAGCTCTCGGTACTTTCCATCGCTCTAAATTTTTCTTCCAGCCATTTATACTTTTCTTCTAGCTATTTTGGCAATTCATCCTTCATTTTTTCTTTTCCAGCTGTTTCATCGAAGCCAGGGATAGCAGGATTAACAAGGTTGTCTCCAACGTTAGAGCCTGATCCAGCTTGAAAATTCATTGGTGTTGCAGCACCAGTATGAAACTGCTGAGGCTTGATGGTGACAGAGGATTTCCACGGATATGCCTCAACATGCTGAGGGGAAAATCTAAGGGGATAAACAGGTCCCTTACTGTCTCCTTCTTCAACATTGAGCACGGAGCCCTTTCCTTTATCAGTTTCTCCAGTCAATAACTGAGTTAACTAAGTCATCATTTTCCCCTGAGATTCCATCATTTTGTTCATCATATTCTGCTGAATCTTCTCGAGCTGCTCTTTCATTTGTTGTTGAAGCTATCCTGCATTTCTTTTTGGAATTGTTCTAGCTTTTCTATCCTTTGGTCCATGTCTTTAGTTTTTGCTCGAGTACCGTAGCGGTGTTTGGTGGGTTGGTTGGTTTCCAGATTAACTAAAGAGTGATTTAAATCAATTAGAATCTTTTAATATTTTTAATGCATATGAAGCAATGCAATGCATGAAATGAATGCAAAAAAAGGCGTCAATTTTGATTCAATTCCATTTAGGAAAACTTTACTAGAAAATAAATTTCTTTACATATAGAGAACTACAAATAACGTTTTTCCCTACTACTCAGAACTCTAATCTTTCTAAATAACAAATCTAACTTTTGCCCCCGATCTGACTCTAACTCATACCTCACGCTTAGCATGTCAGCCTGCACCGCTAAAGTCTGTATGTGATCAGCCACTTCTCGAATCTGGACCACAGCTTCCCTCATAATATGATCTCTGCTCCTAACTTGATTCTAAAAGTAGCGAAGTTGTTCATTATTATGACTTTTATTTTCTTCCAAGTACTCGATCCGAATCTCACAATTTTGCAACGTCGTTTCTAACTCTTCTATTCTTTTCTTCATTTCCTCAATCTTGCTCAAGCTTGCTTTCAACTCTATTGCGGAGTTTCGATTTCGATACTGACGAAGAGATCTTTCCAACTCGGTCACCCTATCCTTTAATTCACCTTTTTTCTCTTTGGCTATCTGACAAACTCTTTTTCAAAGCCTCGTTTCGCATCTGCACCTCTTGGAATTTTCGTTCCCATCTATCGGCTTTGTCCTTTTCTTCTCGAATTTCTGCTCGCCATTGTTCTGAAGTTTTTCCCAGCCCGGTAGTTCTCATTGATAGACGTAACTTTTTATAATCTGCCTTCAAACTATCCAACTCCTTCTCAGCCTTGTTTTTCCCTTTTCTTAATTTCTCAGTTTCGAGCTTTTGAACGTCTATGTCTAGTCTTAAGTTCATCTTCTCTTCCTCAACTTGTTCTTTCTTCCTTTCTAAATCCGCATTTCTTCTTTCAAAATCTTGTCTTATGATTTCCAACTCAGAAGGGATGACTCGCAAATGCTCCTCTATTGACTGGCTATTTTCCTGACTTACCTTGGGTATATTGTCGTTGATTCTTCTAACCCACCATTCATTATACTCAGGAGTTGTCATCGAACCCACAGCTAACCTCTTCATTCGGTGAGTCTGTTTTCACGCACTAAATATCTCTTGAATCTTCTTTCTATAACCATCATCTCTGTACAAAAATTCACAATCAGCTATCCCTTGGGTCGCAGGTATAAATTGCCTTGACCTATACTACCTTAGAACCAATAATGGGGCATATCCAACAGCTCCCCAAATTTCAAGCAAATTACCACATCTATACAAGATTTCATCCGAAAGCAACCAAGAAGCTCTCCACTCGATGTCCTCTTCTTGAAGATTTTAAAGAATTGCCATCTATTTTTCCTCCGAAATATCGTTCTCCTTGGTGTGGCTACAATCTCCTTTAGTGGCGAATAACTTTCGGAGAAAACCCGATACGAAACCTTGTCAACCTTCCAAAAGTGACTGTGAAACCATGCGAGTAGGAGCTGTGCACATCCAATGAATCTCCCCTCTCCCGCTTTCCGGCATGCACTCAATGACCTGAAGGTTTTTGCCAAAATTGTCGGAATTGGTGTAACCCTCTTATCAAGCCGGTCGAATAAATCGGTGACTGCTTCATTAACATGTCCCAAAGCTTTAGGGAAGACAACTAAAACATATATACTCAAAAAAAAGACGTCTACCCTCTTCATCACATCTGGGTGTGTTAGAATCAAATCTTTCAAACTTTTCTAAGGAACGCACTTGCTAATCCCCTTTTGCTTAATCCGTGCAGCAACCCATTGCTCACTCATACCTGTTATATTCACCAGCTTCTTAGAAAAGGTTGGCACATTTATAGCTCTCGAGTAAACTTTATCTACTTGAAACTTTGAACATCGAAGTAGAGCCACATATTATTCTATTGTAGTCACCAAATCGACCTTCCCAAATGTGAAGCAGCTGTAAGCAGGATTCCAAAACTAAACGAGGGCTCGAAACAAATGCTTATCTATCTTCACATCAAGAAAATAAGGCAAATCCCCATAATTATTATAAAATAGCTGTCTAACCTCGTCATTCCATTGGTCTCAAATTTCCCTCAACTCTTGCAAATTTTTTTGAGTTACACTGATGCGAGTACAATCCCATAATTCCGATACATATCCGTTAGCCAAACTATCGCCTTTCTCTTGTTGAGTTGTTGCAGACCAAGTTCGGACAACTGCATTATCCTCCACTTTATCAAGAAACCTTTTTTCCATGATAAGCTTTCTATCTAGCAACTGAATATGAACCGACGCCTTTTATAATAAAATGAAATACCATGTCATGCAATAAAACACGAAAAGTCAGTATCATATAAACATATAATATAATCAAGAAATAGTAAAATACTTACTCGGATATCTACTAGGGTTCAGTGTAGCTCTACCTAAGGTGGATTCCTAAGGTTCATTATATGAAGTTTGGCTTCTAGGGCAAAGATACCTGAGCCAGCAAATTCCTTGATCCTCACACATTATAGGCTCATATAGATCATGTTCGGTTCATGGGAATACATTTTCCCTATGACTATACGGAGATGAAAATCTCACGAAGGCATAGGTACAGATGTATCCCGAAAGCGATCCACTATCCTGTACAGAGGTGAAAACCTCACGAAGGAATAGTTTCTCACTCCCACTTAGAGGTAAAATCATTCAACTCATGTAATGTATAATGCAAAAATAACTAAAATACTTAGATAAATTAAGCAAGAAAATAATGAATGCAAAAGGATCTCATGAATTTTTAAAATTTATTTTTTGACCATAAGACAAAAATTAATCAACTTTGTGGCTTGACTCTCTTATTTTTAAATTTCCCCAGTGGAGTCGTCAAGCTGTCGAAACCATTTTTCTTTTTTAAAAAAAATTAGTTGTCGGTGAAAATTTGGACTCGCCACCAATCCTTTATTGAGGTGTGATTGGATCACCTAAAAACGACTTTGGTCTACGAGTTTTAGAAAAATGGGTTCGGGAGTCAGTTACGTACGAGGAAGGATTAGCACCCCCATAACGTCCAAAAATTGGTACCAAGTTGATTAATTAATGTCTTAATGTCGAGAGTTAAAAATATAATCCTTAATTAAATTAAGTTATTTATTAAGACTCCCTCATTTAGGAGAAGAAATGCCACACCCAATGCGTTAGGGCATGACATTTTATTTCTTCAAAAATGAGTTTGTCCAAAAGACTTGTGTAATAAAATTTAAAAGAGTATTCAATTGTTTAAAATTTATGAAGAAATCGCAGCCCAATACATTAGGGCACAATTTCTCAAAATCCTAAACTTTGAATATTTCCCTCATTAATTTTTTTAAAAAAAAAGCTTTATCTCAAGAAATCAATACGTCACATCCAATGCATTAGGACACAACATATTAAATTCCCGACAACAAGCTTTTCATTTTATTTTTGATTAAAGAGCATTCAAAAAAAAATTTGTCTCGAGAAATCAATACGTCACATCCAATGCATTAGGACACAACATATTAAATTCCCGACAACAAGCTTTTCATTTTATTTTTGATTAAAGAGCATTCTCGATTATTAGATTCAACGAAGAAAATTGGAACCCAATACGTTAGGGCTCAATTTTCTTGAAAATCCTAAATACGAGTATTATCTCAATTTTGAAAATTTTAAATTCGAGTAAAAAAAATGATGTAATGCTACATTTAATGCATGAATAAATGCCGCTTTAACAAATAATAATAATAACTACAACAATGGTATAGAAATAATATAAACAAATAAATAAATAAACGAAATTAATATAAATAATAAAAAACAATGACATGCGAAATACCAAATAAATGAACAAAATAAAACATTCTTTTGAATATAAATGAAAACACAAATGAATAAACGAGTGATGGAAATAAACAAACTTTAAAAAATAAAAATAAATAACGAATATAAGGTGTGTATGTAATATATACATTGAAATTATGAATATATATATATATATAATGCATTCACGAAAATAAAGAATATATATATATATATAGAAATTTTAAAATATGTATAGAAAGTATAATATATATACTTACATATATATAAGTTAATAAATATATAGATTATAAAGATAATGATTACATATATAAATTATAAAAAAGGAAAAAAAATATTTTGAAATTAATTAATTCTAAAAAAAAGGGACTAATTTTAAACTGGTGATAAAAATCTAGGGCAAATTCGCAAATAATTAAAGTTTCAAGGACCATATTGAACGCGCAAAGAATGCAGAGAGGCTAGAAAGGAAATTGTCCCTTCTCCTCTAAAATGGCGTCGTTCAAAGAGGACTAAATTGAAATTGAAAATAAATTAAAGGGCGAATTTTAAAAATAAAAAAAACTCAATTGCAAAAATATTAAAAGGCGGAGGGGCTAAAAGCGCAATTTACCCTTCCGCATAAAAAACGCGGATCCTAGGCCAGGTCGGGTCGGTTTCGGGTCGATCCAGGCCTAAACGACGCCGTTTCAATTGTCTATTTAAGCCAAAAAAGTTTCAAAAAATTTCATTTTTCATCCTTCTTTTTAAAAAAACCTTAAAAAAAAACCTCTAAACCCTTTTTCCAGCCCTAATGTCCGGCCTAGGCACCAGCAAGCTCGCATGGTGGCTCCACCACGCTCCGCCATAGCGCCGCTGTGCCAGAGGGCCAATACCTAAAATCCCTTCTTTTTTTCCTTTTAAAAAAAACAAAACAAAAGAAAATGATAAACCCGATTTGGGTATTTCGAAATAGAAGAATACGACCTTTCGGCCTCTGGAATCGCAACCCGAGTGGAACCCTAAGGGTTTTTGGTGACTTTGACGAGCGGAGGAAGCCTCCGTTGATGGCGCACGACTCCACCTCAAGTACAATCGATTCCCATTTTGTTTTACTTTACTTTCTGTAATAGAATGCGAGAGAAAAAAAAAGAAAATAAATCTAAAGAAACAGAAGTTCGAAAAAGAAATATCAACCTTTTTATTTTTCTCTTGATTGATCTCTGCTCTTTTAGTATTCTGTTATTTTTTATATGAAAATACTTGCCTTTCTTTATTGATTTTCCCCCCTTTTTTACAGTGTATCAATGGCCTTTTTATAGCCATAGTATTAAAAAAATAAAGAAACAAATCATGTTTGATGTCTTCTTGATCTTTGATTTTGTTTCCTTCTTTGTGTTTATTTCTTGCAGGTGAAGGCGTGGAGATTCAGTTTCGCGCGAGGCGGCGCGGATGTGGTGCTTGGTTGCGGCGCTGAAGACTTCCTTAGAAACCCTAGGGTTTCTAACTATTTTGGGCCTTTATTTCAGTTTGGCTTTGTAAAAAAAAACACTGGACTTTTATTATTATTTTTGTTTATTAAAGGCCGGGTAAAAATTAGGCATTACATTATTAACTCACATGAACTTGTCTATTAGGCTTTTACCTGAATTTTCATGTATATCGTCTATTTATTAGCCCGTTCAATCACTTGGAATACTAAGGGTACTCGGTCTCACTACACCAAAACAGGCTTTTAGCGGCGTTTGAACAAAAAACGCCGATAAAAATCGAGCATTAGCGGTGCTTTATGGAAAACGCCACTAAAGATTGAGAATTAGCAGCGCCTTTCTAAAAACGTCGTTAAAAATGAGCATTAGCGGCGTTTTTCGTAAAAACGCCGCAAAAAATCTAAGCCCAATGGCGTCGTTTTCTGACCTTTCGGGGCTTTAGTGGCGTTTTTGAAAAAGCGCCGCTAATGCTCAGGGCTTTAGCGACGTTTTTGAAAAGCGCCGCTAATTCTCGAGGCTTTAGCGGCGCATTTTATCTTATTTGGTTTTTTGCAAAACGGCACCATTTTGTAATTATATTTTTTAAATGAAAATCTTTCTTTTTTTTCCCTCTTTATTTTCTCGGTTGTGGCGGTGGTTTTATTTTTGAACGATTTCACGATCTTTCAGTTCCAAGAAAAAATTGAGTGCGGATTCCTCTAATTCGAAACGAAGCTTCAATTCAAATTCTTCGAACAATCAAAGTAAAAGCAGCAAGAAGAGGATAAGTAACTAGAAAACCCTAGGCATGCCTATCTACATTGACAGATTCTAGAGCAGAATAACGGTAGTTATTACGACATTCTTGAAAAAGGTTTGGAGCAGGTAATAGATTTCTTCTTGAAAATATTCTTATTGCTAGCTTTTTACTTCAGCATGAGTTGTCAGATAATTCCATAGCTGGTTGCATTGAAAATGAAGGTCGTGCCTTAATTTTCAATTGTTTTATTCCTGTAACTTAGTTTAGTCTGGTGTTAGTTTTTCTGAATTTATTTATCTTTGAATTTTGATATATGAATCCGCGTTCCTGCTTAACAAGTTAGATAATCAAAGCTTCGTTTTTGGGTTCCTTGTTAAGATCATAGAGACCCATAACACTGTTGAAAGATCTTGATTGAGGTCTCTCTTATTTCCTTGCAATTTCTGAATGTTTTTACTAATTACTTCTTTGCGCCTTGTTATTTTCAAACCATAAGAAAACCCATTTGATCTATTTACTTTCTGTGTGACCATATTGTTTGATAGTATGATTTTTAAAGGCTATGTAGGTCTTTAAGATACCTCACAATGACATCACTTATGGCATTCTCATTACCATTATCAAAGGCCACACAAATAGACAATATATAAAATGATAAAAAAAAAGAGAATGTGAGACAAGATTCACAATAGTAAAACCTAAACAAAAGACAATAAAGGCTTAATGAGAATATAACATAAAAAATACTATGAAAAATAAATACATGACAAAAAAAAGTAATAAATGTTTGACGAAGCAAATGCAAAAGGTTGAGAACTTAACCGACATAGAAAAAAAATGTTTTAAAAAGTTTTTCATCATTCAAAGCAAAACAAAGAAACGCTTTAGCTTTCTTTGGGCAAGTTTATATTCATGCAACCCTCGAACAAAGTCCTTCAATCTCTACATGATGATTTATTTGATGTAGCGTGATCTTGTTTTAATTTGTTTTGGTTTAATCCCTCTTCTGTATTAAAAAAAATGCTTTAGCTTTAAGTGAGAAGGGAAAGCTTTATAAAAAAAAGTAATAAATCAAGGCTTTCCTACCATAGCAAGTAATGCTTTCCGAATGAAATCTCCCTATATTTAAGTCCTTCCCTTTTCACAACCAAAAATACACTAATACATTATTAATCAACCAAGACGACTATTTTTCTAACATTTATTTTAGGCTTAATTGAATAATAAGCACTCAAACTATACCATTTATTCAAGTTAGTTACCTGAACTTTTTTTTGGCTCAAATCAGGTACATAAACTATGATTTCGCAATTACTATGGGCCCAATCATTACCCTCCGTTAAAAAAATTCAGAGCCAATCAAATTTTACACATGTTACTTTATTTATTTTCTTTTAATTTTTTGACTTTTTTTCTTTCCTTTCTTTCTTTCACGTTTTCCCCCTTTTTAACAACTCTAGCCCCACCATCATTGTCCATCATTCTAGCTTTCTCATCATCATTGTAACACATCTCACCTGTTCCAACATACTGTGCGAACAAGAAATGTTACTAGAAAATAATCGTAACATAAATCTTGAGTCCTTTAAAATTTTGAACCTTGAAACATTTTTTTTATAAAATCATAAAATGAAATTTAGGATGATTTGGGGGCTTTAGAAACATTTTAGAATCATGTAGAAAAGGTTTGAGGGTTATTGGAAGTACCCAAGACCCAAAATGAGTCACACAAAGTCAAAACAAGTCAAAATAATGTAGTGGGTGACATTATGGTGCATGATGTTGTGATAATGTATAACATTGCGACAATGTAATACCTAATGTAACGATGTCACTCATTGAATTATCAATGTCACAACATTGTGAGGGACAATGTCGTGACATTTATGTGCAATGTTGCAACATCGTGAGGGATAATTTCATGACATTACTCTCTATATGCTCAATGACGTGACAGTGCAAAGGATAATGTCGCAATGTTGTAGAAGAACAAACCAAAAATAGTTTAAAACATTTCCAAACATCTTAAAAGCAAACCAATCAGTTCCAAATCACTTAAAAACATTATCAAAACTTATTTAAACTCAAATTCTTCTTATAGACATGTTTAAACCATATCAAGGCCAAAACTTAAATTATAACCAATCGAAAGTTTCATAAATATTACAAAACAATACCAAGTTCACAATTAAGAGTGAACACACTTAGCCTATGTACATGCTACAACAAATTCTTCTAATACAAAGTAATACAACTAAATTCACTATGCTATTCCAACCTTGCACTAGCTTCACAGGAGGGTCTTTCACTTATGCGCTTAAACCACAAATGCGTTAAACTTATAGACCTTAGTAAGTACACTAAAATTTACCAATTTAGTCATTACTTACTCTTAGTATTGTGTCTTTTATCGATTACAAATTTCATTTAGTTATGCCACTTAATAACGAGAATTTGTTTCTCTTCATTTTTCCATGCATTTCAATGAAACTCAAGGTATTTCCACTTATTTAATCACTTTACACTCTTAAGATGATTTCCATTTTTTAGTTCTTTTAATCACTTTCTAAGAACCCACATAAGTTATCAATTTATTAGTTCACTATGCCAACGACCTCTTGGCCTAGTGGCAAGAACATTTGTATTGTGGCATGAGAGCTTGGGCTCAATCCCTAGCAACCCCACCCCTACCCCCAATTATTAAAAAAAATTATTAGTTCACTAATTGAGTTATTACTCATCCTTCACAAGTACTCACAAGCTTCTTTTTTTGCTAATTCCATTTATTAATAACATTAACATTCACCTTTTAGGTCACTTACCATCAATTATTCACTTTTATCTCTCCTTTTTACTCATGTCACTTTGTTTTTACCCATTTTAACACTTGATATCATCATGAGATAAATTAACACTTATTATAAACACTTAGCCCTTAGTAAAATCTAGTAAAATAAGCTTAGATGCTTGTGTTTCCAATTGAACACCATACACTTGTTGCACTAAAAGTGCAACCCAACTATCACACCAAACACTCTGGCCCCCATTATGTATTTACGTGCAGTACCATAAAGCATATATCGCTATCTTCAACAAATCGTTGTCTTTTAACACAAAGCGCGCACACTAATCCCCATTGGCATACCAATTGTACCCTTACTATTTCACTAAGCTTACAAGGGCAATTCACTTATAAGATTATTTATTGCATTACAAAATCCAAATCACACATCATTTCCACATGACAATTCATATATATACAAATATATATACATACACGTTTTCCATATTTTCATTTTAAGAACCGTATATTGTTACTTATTTATCAAGTATTACTTTGTACACTTTCACTAGTTCACTTATCACTTAAATGAGGTAGATCACCAATTCATGTCTATGCACCTATGTGTTACTTAACCACAAGTTTGTCAATTTCCCATGCCCCCTTTCCACATTTAATGGCTTCACCTTACACTCAATGGTCTATGTCAATACTCAAATTAAACTTTCATGTAACACACTTCTCTTTTCATTTTTTCATTTTTTCATTTTTCTATTTACCATTATGTGCTTTATGACATCAATTTACTATACCTTACTCTTTCATGGAAATTAATCACTATTCATTTCTTCATATCCAATTTCACATTATCCAATTTTGTTAACCACTTCAACACTTTGAGTTATGTATTCAAGATTCAATACACTCATTCTTTTTCAACTATTAATTACACTAATTAATTGAACTCAAAATCATGTGCTTAATCAAGTAAAAAGTACAGAAATTTCAAAGGTATTTACCTTTTGGATGCACTATAGCTCAAGATCAAGATTCCCTACTCTTTCTCAATACTTGAATCCATTCTTCTATCTACTCCAAGTCTTCTACTCCACCCAATCAACATTTCTGATCAATAAATATAAATAAAGCATTAACATACACTCTTTAACAACTTTCTCATGCTAATAACCTCAAATAAACATGCTGGAGATGAAGAAAATATACTTTCTCACTAAACAAACTTTCTCCCTCTAAACATGGAAACCCTAAGTCTTATATGAAGATGGTGATGGTGGAAAACAAAGAAAAATGGTGTTTTCTATAATATTTAATACATGAAACTTGGGTTTTTAGGTAGGGTTTCACTTAGAAATGAAAGAGGAAAAAATTGGCCAACTCTCCTCCCCCCATTGCTACTGCAAAAAATGAGAAGAAGAGATGAGAAAAATCTTTATTTTTTTCTTATTCACCATTTCAAATTGGTCAAAGTCAAATCCAACACACATTAGTCCATATTTAATCTTCATGCTTTAATCATATCCAATGACTCAAAATCAATCCCAAAGTTAGAATATCTCTTCAAATAATATTTCTACTAATAAATGCTTGATAAATGATCAAAATGTCCTTAGGTGAAAAATTATCATTTTATTCATTTTAACTTTTAACACAATCTCTTTACAAGAATATGCATTTATCAATTTAAAAATCTCATAATTCACATTTAACCCTTAATAGTAATTCTTAAATGGTAAAATTACACTTTTACCCTTCTACAATTTAGTTTCTATATTTTTAAATCTTTTCCAATTTAGTCTAAAAATGATTTCCCTCACACCAATACACATAAGTTATTTCCGTTCCAATTAATCAATAATAACTTGCATTTTCTCTTCTTCGTATAATTTGCATTTTAGTCCTCTAGCTTTTCAAAATTACAGTTTGATCATTTTCCCACATTTTCACATCCATAATTTTCTACTTTGATTTCCATCTCCAATGTCAATTTGGTTCCTTATAAATCCAGTTTATGTAACCCAATTTTAAATTTTCTCAGAATTCACTAAACACGATTCCTCCAATAATACTTGATGTAGCATCGAAAATTTTGGGACATTACAATCATCATATTTAAAATGGTAGTGGAGGTGGCAACTTGGGTATTAATGGTGATTGTTTGTTGCTATTCACATTCTCGCAGTAGTAACAACTAGTATTTGCTTTGTTGTCGGCAATGGTGGCCTACAGTTGTTGGCCTTGGTTGTAGTTAAGGGTGTTCAAACTTCGGTTAAAACCAAATTAACCGACTGAATCGATCTAATTCGGTTAATTATTCGGTTAACTGATCTAGTTTGGTCAGAGGTCGGTTAAAGATTTTTTATAATTTCGATTAACAGTTAATTCAGTTTGAAATCGAGTAATTAACCGCATTAACTGAACTTAATAAATAATATTGCATATTATATGTATTAGGCTATTACTAGTTTGGTTAATTCGATTAATTCGGTCAAATGAACATTATAAATTTATTTTTTATATGTTTTATACTTGTTTTAACAAAAAAAAACATATAAATTTTGGTTAAATTGGTTAAGCGACCAAATTAACCAAAATATTTTAGTTCAGTTAAATTTTTTTGAAAAAATTTTGGTCCAGTTAACGATTAAAGGATTAAAAAGTCCAGTTAATTTGATTAACATTAGTTTGGTTCGGTTAACTGTTTGAACACCTATAGTCGTAGTTCGTCTTCTTGACTTAAGTTAAGTGGGGGTGTTTGCGGTGTAGGTGGAGGTGTCATCGGTGAGAATTGAGTATTTTTCTTCAATTTTGACATAAACAATGATGGTGGTGGTGGTGGTAAGGTGCAGGAGGAATTGAATGAATTCTTTTGCTTTTGTTGCCCTTTGATTTGAAAAGATTGTATTTTTGAAATATGGTGGATGGTGGCATAAGCTATGGCAGAAGATGTGGTGATAATGGCGGCATAATGGAGGTGGAATAAAGGAGGGGTGAAGATGAAAGAGGGAGCGAGAAGATGAAAACGAAGGAACTAAAAAGGAAGAAGATGAAGATAAAAGGGGAAGAGAGAAAGAAATATAAAATTAAATAATAATTTAATTTATTTTTTATTTAATATTTAATATTTAATATTTAATATTTAATTTAAAATTTTTATATAATTAAAAATGTCATGTGCCAACTCTTGCCTAATTGAAGGGTGTTTTTTTGTAAGGGGAGAAAATAGTTGGGCTCATAATGGTCATAGAATTATAATTTAGTACTTGATCATAGTTTGAGGGCTTACTATTCAATTAAGCTAATTTTTAAATTTGATTGTTTTAGTTTGAATTTAGATGTTTATTTTAACGAATGAAAATCTAGTGTTAATGAACACTTAATAATTACAATGACCCTCATAATCTTCTTGTATTAAGAAACAAAAGCTATTGTATCCAACTATAAATATTATTCAACAACTTTTGACAAGTCTTCTTATATCCCTAAACAAGTACCTAATAGTCGATATAAATTTTAACTATTACTCCATATAAGCCAAGACTATTTATTCTGATTATTTGATTTCGTACTGAATTATAATCGTACCTTCTTTGAAGAACCATATAAACTCTTGCAAATACAAGCCATGTTAAGAGTAAATCCAAAAGTAGGATTTGCATATTCCTTTTGGGGTTTAAGCATATCAGTTTATGCCAATACCTTTTCGCTATTGTCAGAATGATAAATGTCCGGTCCAAGTTCATGATTTGCTTTTGCTTTTGCTTTTGATTCCTCCCTTGTATTCATTTTCCCTTGCTCAGCCTACTAAGCCAACATTTGGTTTTCTTCAATATTTCCATGACAAAAGAAAGTTGACAATTACAATGACAGAGTTTGTAATGGCCCAATATTGCCCGACCCAATAGATAATAAAAAAACCAAATACCACAGTTTATTAAACAGTCCAATTAACATAAGCCCAAATTCAAACCTAAGCATGGCCCAAATTACAAACCCATTACAGCCTAAATCCCCAACCCGATTGCAGAAAACAAAAATCAACAGCAAGGAACCCTAGAAGATCTAGGCGTCGCAGCCAAGCCTTCTGCGACAAGCCTCCGTACGCTCTGCGCCACGTCACCCCAGCCACGTCCACTGCTCCGTACACCTGCCAACACAAACGAACACAGCACCGCAAAAAGAAAAGGACAACATATTGTATTTTGATTTTGATTTTGATTTTATTTTCCTTTTTCGGCTATAAAAGAAAAGGAAAATCCCTTTGTAGTTTTTTGGACACGGATTCAATAAAAAAAATCAGAATACCAAGAGGTGATCTTTCCTTGGTTCTATTCTTTCTTTTATTCGCAGTTCTTCTTTTCGTTTTATATTCTGTTGATTGTTTATTAAAAAAGTAGCAGTAGCAGTAAAGGGAAGGGGAAACGTACCTTGTGGCCGGACCTCCTCTCTCTCCGTGGTCATCGGAGTTTGGGCGAGGTTCGAGGGCCCCTGAGGACGACGCTTCATCGAAGCGGCACAGAAAACCTTTAGGGTTCTTCAATCTCTTTTTAGAAAGATGATAAGAGGCTGATTTGTTTAGGTTTTATTTTAGTTTATATATGGAGGAAACAGTGCCGTTTTAAGCATGTTTCAGTAGCTTTAAAAACGACGCCGTTCAGAAGCCTCCGACTCGCGTGGTGACCCGACCCGGGGAAGGACCTGCGCGTTTTTGTTAAATGGCTTATTTGTGCCACTAGTCCCTCGCTTTTATTGCTCGCTACAATCCAGTTCTTTTATTTCTTTTTAAATTTAACCTCTTATTTCATTTTTGTTTCACTTTGGTCCTTCCCATAATGCAGCGTTTCGAGGTGTTGGGATTATTTCCCTTTTAGTCCCTCGTGTCATTCGCGCGTTGTAATCTAGTCCTTGTTATTTATTTTAATTCTGTTTGTGGCTCTTTAATTTTATTTTAATCGCATTTTGACCCCGCATTTTATTTTTAATTTCTTTTGTTTCCTGTTAATTCGGTTCTAATTATGATTGGATCCTTTTATTAATTAGTTCAATAATTAATTTGTTGTTGTTATGTTATTCAAATTTATTTATCCTTTTTTATGTATATATATTTTACGTGCTATACTTTAATTTTTCTTATTATAATCATATGTATTAGTGTTAAATTTCATTATGTAGCCACAATATATTATTAGCGTCATAAATTTTTCATGTATTATTAGCTTAGATTTATTATGTATTTGTTTTAAATTCATTATGTATCATCATTTCAAATTTGTTATGCATTATTATTATTTTTTCTTCAAAAAGTATTACGTATTAATATATGCATATATATAAATATATCGTGCATCAAAACCCATTTTAACATCATTATACATTTTGTTGATTCAATGATTTATACTTATGCTTCAATGTCTTTGTATTTTTACATGTATTACTATATTTTAAGAATTTTCATAATAGAAACCATTTTATACGCTTATATGACTTAGATTAAATTACTATTAATTTCACAATTATTATCATTATTAATTTTAAGTTGTTCCTCTAATAAGCTCTTGTATATATATGTTCGAACCTAATTATATGTATGTATAGTTTATTTTTTAAAAGAAAAAGGGGAAGACCTTGTTTTATATTTGGCTTACTTCCATTTATTGATTATTTGTCATTCACTAATGTATATTATGAGTTATCCTTTTGCGTGATACATTGTCATTTCATGGCACTTTATTCATCGAAAGGATTACATTTTATTTAAATATCAAAACCAATTCATTCAAAAGTCTTTCAAAATAGCGCGACACTTGGGATTTGGAATTTTCGAAAAGATTGTGTCCTAACTTACTGGATTCCAATCCTCCTCGAGACCAAAATAACCAAATATCTTTTTAATGCAAACATACAAATTTCAAATATAAAAACTCATTCTCGGAAATTCGATACGTTATATCCTAACTCATTGGATATGACATATTATTTTCTCGAGACGAGAATTCTTCCAACAATAAAAATAAATAAAGGCAATATTCGATATTTAAGAATTTTGTGAAACCAGACTCTAACTTACTAGATTTTGATTCTTTCATTTGACCCCAAATAGTCGGATATCCTTCTCAAAATGCACAGGTTTTAAAGTCAAACTTAAATTTGGAGGACTTGAAATGTTGCACTCTAACTTACTGAGTGTGACAATTTATTTATTTGAAATAAGTTAGCCTTATCATCCAATTCATTTTATTCAAGATAAAGGATCGTATTTTAAAATCTTTTCAAAATTTCGACTTTAAGACATTAAACAATCAATTCGGTACCAATTTTGGGCGTCACAAGGGTGTTAACCCTTCCTCGTGCATAACCGACTCCCGAGCCTATTTTCTCAAAATTTGCAGACCTAAAATCATTTTCAAGGTGATCCGATCACACCCCAATAAAAGATCGGTGGCGACTCCCATTTTATTTCCATTTTATTTTCAAAGTCGATCCCCTTTTTTTTCAAATTTTAAAAACGGTTTCGACAGAGTTCGTATAGTAGCACTACACACAAACACACAATTCTTCGACCCCAGCTTACCCTCCATATATATATATAATGCCTTTAACAAGATACAAACAACACAAGGAAACCAATTAGTATGTTTCATGAGGGAACCCATAAATAATAAGAATAATATATTTTACCACAATGAAAGGGGAAAAAAAAAGTCCTTCCGATACCAGGGTGCATATCATCAAGTTTGAATCAAGTACTTGCACTGCAATGCTTTTACTCATATCAGCTTAGCTTAGCTACAGCTACAACAAATTCAAAAATGCCTACAACTTTAGATTGTCACGAACCATAAGCAATTAAATTTTATTCAAAGCTCATTATGAAGACGGTCTCTACCTTCCCTGAAATTTGGGTGAAAAACAGAGAAAAACCCAAGCACAAAATAGAAGCAGACATCAAAGTCAATCATCGAACGGTAACTGCTTATTTTTCCCACGCGGTATCAATATATGCACAAACATTTGATAATTTCTCATCTACAAAGTCAAAAACCCAAGTCGTAAAAATTGGGAGTACCAAGGTTCATGAAGAAACTCCATATGGGAGCAGTGCAGCAGCCACAATTCTACCTTCCTCGTTCAGTATGTTGTAAGTAGATGCAGCATTTCTCTGCAACAGGAGAACAAATTCTGAGCCTGAAGGTTGTGATCAAAGTCAGTTCCTATTGGTGCTTATAGTTTCAAGCATTGACTATAAACAAGTATTAAATCACTTCCATCAATAATAACCAGCATTTCTGCACATGCATTAATCAAGACAAAATATAGACAGATGTTTTTAGAAGAGAAATCAAACACAAAACACAAGCATAAATATGTACGTGGGTTTCTAACAGATTAATGCAAAAGAGCTTTTTAATCAGGCACATTGGCACGGAGAAATGATTGACAAACTAGTGCTCAACTTCAGTTCCTAAGGCTTGGACAAAAGAGAAATAGAGAACAGCCTTTTAGTCTTCTTTGACATGAGAAAGCCTAAATTTGATGCTCCAAAATTTAGGGTAGTAATTTAATTAGGATTTTCAGAAAAACACATAAATGAGAAGCCTTCAACCTCAATCATGCAAGGGATAGAAATAGATTGACAAGGAGGGGATGGAAGGTCCATTTCTGCCATGTGGAAAAATAGTGATATTCAAGCAATTACAACCACAAAATTTCAAAACTAAGTTGTCAAATTTAGGTATCAACAAAAATACTCCAATGAAAATGACAATACCGAGTCTAAGGCTTCCAATTTCATGCCAGTAGATCGGATGAAGCGTCTGAGTTCCGGATCTACAGGTTCAATGTACCTTCCACAGCCAAGAATCAAAATTTCTAAAATAAACAAGAGAGAAATGCTTCATGAGAATCAAAACTAGAAGAAAAGAAAAAACAGAAGTACATGTAAAATCAAGCTTAATTCTACAGTCTAACTGCATTAGGAAATTATTCTCAGCTTCCTTAGATTCTCCAGGTACAACAGGAGGTGACACTACTGGAATGCTAAACGCAAGCAAAATACTGCAGATCATGCAATGGAATACCCATTATTATTCCCCGCTCCCAAGGCCCCCAGAAAAAAGGCTAAGGGCCATGAGCGTGCATCTCTGCATTAAAAGTTCTATTTTAATTCCCAAGTGAAAAAAACTAGAATTAGGTCCACAAGATGATTGGTCAATGGGGATGCATCATTGATACACTTTTATCAGGTATTGAATTTGTTCTTCATACACACACACATATATATATTATTTGAGGTCTCACCTGGAATAGGTCGTATAATTTGAAAGATGGATAAGCTGCAAAAAGTACAATAAAGACGAAATATGAGATGGGGGAGAGACCAAAAGTTGGAAATTTTCATTTTTATATAGGGGAGGGACAAATAATATTTAGTCAAGCCACCTGAAACTTAAGCATAATGAAGAGACGGCACTAACCCAAGAGCTTAGGAAACATAAACTAAACGGTGAAGCTTTTGAAGAAAAGTATTGACTTGAATTGATCCATAGTAGGATAAATTATGTGAATAGGTAAAGTGAAGAGAAGTAATTCCACCAATGGAGATAGTATAACAGACATAGTTAATTTTAGACTAATTAAGAAAGCATACCAGAAATGAATTGAAATGAAGCAAATACCTTTGGGGAGTAATTTCAGAAAATTTACGGGGGCCCCAAGAAGTGACCAAATTTCCCACACAAAGCAAGCTGCCTTCATAGTTGACACCGTTCACAGTGAATCCTGTTTCCGTATATCTGCCAAATCAATTAAGAAAAAGAAAACCCAGATGAAAATTAAGTCGAGTGTTGAAGAAAAGGAGTTGGAATTTCTGTTTTACATAAGTGAAGGAGAAAAGAGGAAAAACCGTTGGAAACGAAGCTGGTCATCGGGAACATTGTCGATGAGATTAATCTGATCGTAGAGAGAGAAAGCGCGTCTAAGGGAGGGCAAGGCTGGAGTTCGAGTCACTGTTGAAGAAGCCGAGTCCTTCCTCAGGCTCCTCATCAGCTTTGGCAGCGTTTCTACTGCTCTACCTCTCACCGCCATCTCCTTCTATCTATCGATGTTCCTCTCCTGTTCCGTCCCCTGTCTGAAGTCGCCACTTTTTACCCAAACCCCAGCCCACACATATACCAGCGACTCCCGTGTTTCGCTTTTTTGGGTAAACTACATCTAAGTCACTAAACTATTAGTAAGTTTACATTTTGATTACTCAACTTCAAAAAATTACAAAATGATCATTAAACTATTTGAAAGTTTTTATTTAAGTCACTAGGCTGTTAAGTTTTTTTTTTTAAATAAAGTTTAGTTAGCAAGCTCCAAGCATTGATTCAACGATCAGTATGGTGGATAGTACCCATTGGCGAGTAGAAAAACATACAGTCGATCTAAGTCAATTTGACAATGAGTGTTAGAGATCAGAGAAGAAAGTTGTTTGGATTTTGGTTTGCAGATTCAGGATGTTCAAAGTTGTTTCTTGAAAAGAAATTGAATTGTAGAAGAGAGATGAGGAGAGTTTTCTATTGGTATAGGCGGTGCGAACAAAGAAGGTCATACAATAACGATTTTAATAGTTCAGTGACCTAAATGAAAACTTTCGAATAATTTAATAATAATTTTATAACTTTTTAAAATTGAGTTACCAAAACGTAAACTTACTAATAGTTTAGTGTCATTAAATGTAATTTTACCTTTTTTTAAGGATAAACTCTTTTTTATTATCTAAGTTACAAAATGCTATCTATTCACTACATCAAAACAGGTTTTTAGCGGCGTTTTTTTAAACCTTTAGCGGCGCTTTTTAGCGCCGCTAAAAGTATTTGCGGCGCTTAGACAAGCGCCGCAAAAAATGCTGCTATTGACATTGTTGCTAACTTTTGCGGTGTTTTTAGAAATAAACGCCGCTATAGACCATGACCTTTAGCGGCGTTTTTCCCACAAACGCCGTTATAGACCATGACCTTTAGCGGCGCTTTTCCCACAAATGCCGCTATAGACCATGACCATGGCCTTTAGCGGCGTTTTTCCCACAAACGCCGCTACAGACCATGACCTTTAGCGGCGTTTTTTTCACAAACGCCGCTAAAGAAAAAACCTTTAGCGGCGCTTTTTTCAAAAACGCCGCTAAAAACATAATCTTTAAAAAATTATTTTAATCAAATAATATTTATTTTTATGATAAATATTTTATTTTATTTTATTTTTAAAATTTGAACTTTAAATATACTTTTTAAGAATAAATAAAAAAATATTATTTAAATTAAATTTTCTATGAAAATTTTAAACTTTAAAACTAAATATAAAAATTAATGAATTTAGTTTTAGAATTTAAAATAATAAATTAATATCACAATTTATAATACAACTCAAACAATATCGACAAATAAAATCCACGAAACTACATAATTACGCTCCAAATGCTAATTAATCTTTAAAAGGTCGGAAAAGAGAACTAGTTGCAAGATCAAACAACCACAAAGAATAGGCATACCACTGCAGCCACCATGCTTCCCCAAGGAGTTTGAGCCATATTAAATCTCCCAGTGACACTTCCCTTCAAATCGCACAATGAGGATTCCTTTCCTTCATTGTTATCATGAATTACGATACCAAGACCACTTTTATCTTCAGGGTAGTCTTTTTGTGACTCGACACAATCTAATTTCAAAAGCCAGTATGTTTGAAGACATATACATGAACACACCAAGATCAAAAAGAAACATCAGCCTTAAAATAGATATCCCAAATCCAATAGTTTAGTATATTTTAACAGATCATCTAATGGGATAAGAGCACTATAAATAAATAAATTAAAAACACATTTAAATCGATGTGGAGCTCCCAGCATCTTTTACATCAACGAAATATCAAAGTGGAAGGGCCCTTCAGAAAATTAAAGAGATAATAGCATAAAAAGCCAATTAACTAATTTTTATGATTCAATCATGGAACCAAAAGGCGTGCAAACAATTTATTATGACAACTACTGCCAACAGACATACAGGCTTGTTCTAATGAAAAAGTGGCTTACTCCTTGAAAAGCTTTTGCATTTCATTTTGACATTCAGCATTGACAAGGCATCACTACCCTGCACAAAAATAAGTAGAAAAATTGTAAAACTCATTCATAGTATCATTGTAAAACGTCCATGGAATCTGAACATGCTCGCAATTATGCACAACGAGATATAACAAAGATCCCATTTATAGAGTATAGATTGTTCAAAATAATAACACCACTACAATGCAGGAGCTAGCACTGACCTATTCAAAATCAATAATATAAAATGCTAGAAGCTCAAATCACAATAAATAATAAAAATACAAAACATAAATATTTCATAACCCAAAGCTACGATACTAAAATAAACTAAGCATCTAGAAGCTAAACCTAACCTTCGTACATAATAACCTAACATTCGTACATACTAAAATAAACTAAGCTAAATCATTCGCCATTAAAAAATCCCATTATTAACCCTTCAATTTTCTTTCACATATTCCAGGGCTTCAGATGCATAGTCGCCTCAATTGTAGCTTTCAACCGATCAAGACTGGATGCCCGACAGACTG
Organism: Gossypium raimondii; assembly: GCF_025698545.1. Lineage (NCBI taxonomy): Eukaryota > Viridiplantae > Streptophyta > Magnoliopsida > Malvales > Malvaceae > Gossypium > Gossypium raimondii. The sequence continues at coordinate 36,990,888 of NC_068568.1, read as the reverse complement.
AGCAATATTCAACAGATGACCCATTCCTTTGCATGTTAGACATGGAACTCTTTTAGAGGATCGACTAACACTACTCTTTTAGTTTTATTTTTGTATGCGAAAAATCAAGAAAAAAGGGTGAAAACAAAAATAGACAATGCAAATTTAAAGAAATATAAAAACTTTAGAACAATATATAAAAAATATCATCGGCCCTAATTTACTTACAGTAATTGTATTTAATAGTTAAAGCATAAAGTATAAACTAAGCTAAAATTTAAACAAACAAACATAAACCTTTGGCGATGAAAGGAATATGAAAGACAAGCTTTTTACACAATACTAAAGATAAACAAATTAGAATGACATTGATAAATTAAAAAATAAGAGATATGCAATTAGAATGACAGATATGAAATAAATATTGGAGTTGGGCATATTGATGGCAGTCCACGTAACTGCTCAACTTATTCCAGTTCATATGATATTTATACTCATTAGAACCAAAAATGTCAATATCCAAAAACAATGAAATTAAAATTAAGAAACCATTTCTTGTACCATAAAGAGATTATATCTTCTTAATTAAAAAATAGTAAATTCCTAGAGTGGTAGTGCCCAATTCGATGAACCTTCTACCATGGCTGAAATTTAAATCATAAAAAAGGGGTGGGGAAGAAATGCTGTGGGTCTTACTTCTCAAAAGCTAAAAGCCTCTTCCATGCAACCCATTGCATCTGATCCTGTAATAGATAACAATGAAATATTAGAAAAAGAAAACAGAAATCAAGATACTAGCATCTTCGATGAAAAAAGGAGTATTCAAATATTAAACATATGCAGCTGTCGTCAACTTCCTATCATATAATCCACCATAGAACAATCAGCAGAGACATTGCAACCTTGTTAAGACTTTTGCTATTTGTTCTTCTGAAGCCTATCTGAATGCTATTTGTCGAAACCGTTTTTTTGAAAAACAAAAATTTAGTCGTCGACTTAAAAAACAAAAACTGGGAGTCGCCACCTATCCTTTATTAAGGTGTGACCGGCCCACCTTAAAAATTATTTTTGGTCTGCGAATTTTGAAAACAGGTTCGGGAGTCAGTTACGCACGAGGAAGGGTTAGCACCCTTGTAACGCCCAAAATCGGTACCAAATTGATTATTTGATGTCTTTTGTGTCGAAAGTTAAAAAGATTTTAAAATAAGCTTGAATGATGAAATTTGCAAAAGGATATCCAATTGTTCAAGTCATGTACAGAAATCGAGTCCCAATACGTTAGGGTACAATTCCTCATAATTCCCCAAACTTGAATATCACTTTCATTTTACACGAAAATCTTCATTTCGAGAAAGTAACATGACACACCCAATACGTTAGGGCACAACAAGTTAAGTTCCCAAAATGATTTTATGCATTTTGAATAAAAATGTTCTCAGTCATTTAAGATTGACAAAGAAAATCAGAACCCAATACGTTAGGGCTCAATTTCCCTCGAAAATCTCAAACTTCCAAAAATACTTTTATTCAAAAAAACCTTTAAATCAAGAAAATGATTTTGATGAATGGTAAAACCAAAACATGTTTTTAAAAGGGTATGTTAAAAAGTTAGTATACAATATGATTCAGATCCTTTAATTTAAAGCATATATACATAAATTTACAAAATATATATATAAGTACAATATACAAGGAATTCACCAAATACGTGTATACATATACTTAACACACATGTACAAGGATACATAAAAAGATAGAATGGAATATATCAAACAAAAAACTAAAAAAAATGCATGTATATGTATTATATAAAACAATGCTTGTATGTTATAAAATAATAATAATAATGATAATAATAATAATAAACAATTAAAAAGGGTTAAACTGAATTAAAAAGAAGAAAATGGGTGAATTCGAAGCAAATTAAAAGACAGGACCACATTGAATGCGCGCACAACAGTGGAGGACCAAAAGGGAAATTATCCCCTCTTTCCAAAATGCTACGCAGCAGGGGACTAAATTGAAACGGACATCAAATATGCGGTCCAATTTTAAAACAAGTAAAAAGGGTTTAACTGGAGCGCGCTACAAAAGGGAGGGACCAAATGCGCAATTTTCCCTTTGAAGCCAAACGCGCGGATCCTCCCCTTCGGGTCGGGTCACCGCGCGAGTCAAGGCTTAGACGAAACGGCGCCGTTTTGCTTCATTACTCAAAACAGATTTTTCTTTTAAAAAATATTTTCATCAGATTGAAAAGAGGAAAGAAAAAAAATAAAAAAAAAGTAAAAAAAACTCCCTTTGCTCTGCTAGGGTTTCGTCCCTAGCATCATTGCACCATGTTTAATTGGCCTCCTCGCCAAAGCTCCGATCGCGATGGAGATGGCGACAATGCGACGCTCTCGTAAGTTTCCTTCGTTCTCTTTGTATTATTATTTTACAAAACAAAAAAAATCAAAAGAATAGATGAAAAGAAAAAAAGTAAAAATAAAAAATAAAAACGATTCACCTTCAAGAAAAAGAAATATTCTTTGCAAACTCGAGATTTCTTTCTATTTCATTCTTTGTTTTCCAATTCTCCCTTCTTTTACAAAGACCAACTGCTTTTATAGCCTAACACTAACATATTTTCCTTGTATTTTGTTGTTTTACATTATTTGGACTCTTTGAGTCTGTTTTACAAGTATTTGAGGAGCGAACGGCGTGCGTGGGGAAGCCGATCTCCGAGTCTTGTGGCGACTGGACGTTGGGCGCGACGTGGGGCAGATGGGGCTTGCGGCGCTAGACATGCGGCTAGGGTTTGGGTGTTTTGGGGTCTGGTTTAGGATAAATTGATTTGGGCTGGGTTATTGGGCTTGTTTATTTCTTTGGGTTTTATTTTTTAACAGGTCAGATAAAATTGGGCCCTACAGCTGCCCCTATTTGCTTGTTGTCATGTAATGCGAATAGAGCAAAGACTATAAGGCCCAATTGTGCCCGGTCTTATTGATCCTCAACTTCTTCAATGCTTCTCTTCTTCAGGTAGCCTTGTTCCTTCCTACTGCATCTTCAAAGGTATAGGAACTGGTGCTTCAATCCACTCCACTGCAATGTCGGGGAGATAGGATTCATATGTTGTAGCTTCTCAAAAGAACAAAATCTGCTATCTTTAATATGCTCCACTGCAACTTCAAGGAGATAAGTCTTATAGCTTCAACTTGTTCTGCTACAATTTAAGGGTAAATCTGATGTGATCTGCTCTACTGCAACTTCAGAGAGATAAGATCTGCGGTTTTAATCCACTCCGTTGCAACTTTAAGGAGATTGGATTGGTTACTTCAGTCTGCTCCACTGCAACTTCAGGGAGATAAGACTTGTATCTTCGATCTACTTCACCACCAGTATGGGAAGACAAGATCTGCTTTCTTCGATCGATTCCACTGCCGACCGGGGGGATAGAATTACTGGCTTTAATATACTCCACTGCAACTTCAGGGAGGTAAAATCCACCATCTTCGATCTGCTCCACTACTGCTTAGGGAGGCAAAATCTGTAATCTTCAATCTACTTTGCCGCCGGTATGGGAAAGATGTATATTCGATCCACTTCGCTACCAATATAGGAAGACAGGACCTACTATCTTTGATCTACTTCACGCCAGTACACGAAGACACGATCTGTTTTCTTCAACCTACTCCACCACCAGTATGGGGAGACAAGATATGTTTCTTTGATCTACTTCACGCCAGTACATGAAGACAAGATCTGCTTTCTTTGATCTGCTTCGCCACCAGTATGGGAAGGCAAGATCAGCTTTTTTTCGATCTCTGATCTACTTCACGCCAGTACATGAAGACAAGATCTGTTATCTTTCAACCTACTCCACTTCAACTTCGGGAGATAAGGTTTTATGATTCCACCGACCTGTTCTCTGTAGAACATGACATGTATGATGAACCTAATTATGCCTAGTGATTAGGATGTCATGATCAAATGAATCAAATGCTCCTAACTAGACGTGTGTGAATGACATTTGAATGTTATGTCATGAAAAATGAATATTGAATGTTTAAAGTCATTATTGCTCATTAAGGCTTCTTTTGTGACAACAACGCTTCGTCAAAACTTGGAAATCTTAATCTTGACTCTTGACCCCTAGATATCTTCGACCTTTTAACCCGGTGAAGTCTAAACAATAGTCCTGCTTCAGGCTCCTGCATTATTTAGAAATTTCTAGAGTAATATGAAAAACTTCCCTTGTGAAAGTTTTACTAGTCCATTAATCGTCATTCTAATGCAACATGCTTGCGAAAAGAACATAAACAACATTAATTTGGGAGCATAGCTCGCAATGGGTTGTTAATGATAGAGGAATTGTCTAGGGACATTTATATTGAAAAAAAAAAGAATGAAATATTCTAAAACAACGAATTCAATACAAATACTATGATCAGGTGCCACAGATATCTCTGCTTGAATTTCTCTATACAGCTTTCGAAGACCCTTTTGAATTCAACACGTGTTTAGGAAATTCACAGTATTTTGTTGATGCCCCAAGATGTCGTCTATTCCTTTCTGCCGATTTAGGTACCACAAGACTACCACGCGACAATCAAAATTTGAGCCGCCCATTTCGGGTTTTCAACTCAAATCCCCTTTGGTCTCAAGGTGCCTTTTGCGGGTTTTCACCCTAGCCTCTCCTTTTTTTTTTGGAATCAAAGCGCCCTTTGCGGGTTTTCACCTTGGTTCCCTCCCTTCTTCAAGTAAAGTACCTCTTCACCGAATCTGAATTTACCAGATTAGGCAAGTTTTTCCCATCCATTTCAGCCAGGATCAGGGCTCCTCCAGAAAAGGCCTTTTTTACAACATAAGGACCCTCCCAATTCGGCATCCATTTCCCCCTAAAATCCTTTTGTAGAGGAAGAACTTTTCTCAACACCAGGTCCCCCTTATGAAATTCTCTGGGTCGGACTTTCTTGTTGTAGGCTCGCATCATTCTTTTCTGGTACATCTGACAGTGCTGAATAGCCTTTAGCCTCTTTCCCTCTATCAAGTTCAACTGATCGTATCGAGATTGAACCCATTCCGCTTCATCCAATTGTAGCTCAAACAAAACCCGGAGAGAAAGGATTTCAACTTCGATGGGCAAGACTGCCTCCATGCCATAAACTAAGGAGAATGGTGTTGCCCCGGTGGAGGTCCTGGTTGACGTTCGATAAGCAAGGAGGGCAAACGGTAATTTCTCATGCCAGTCCCTGTAAGTCTCAGTCATCTTCCCTACAATCTTCTTTATATTTTTATTGACTGCTTCTACTGCACCATTCATTTTCAGCGTCTGGCGATTTAATTGTGATGTCGATCTTGAATTGATTGCAGACCTCTGCTATTGAGTCATTGTTCAAATTCAACGCATTGTCGGATATGATTCTTTCGGGCATTCCATACCGACATATGATCTCCTCTTCAAGAACTTGTCGACCGATGACTTTGTAACATTAGCATACGGCGACTTCTACCCATTTGGTGAAGTAGTCAATAACCACGAATATGAAACGATGCCCATTTGAAGCCTTCGGTGATATTGGCCCGATAACATCCATACCCCACATGGAGAAAGGCCATGGAGAAGTCATGACATGAAGAGGTGAATGAGGTGCATGCATTTTATCACCATAGATTTGACATTTATGGCACTTCTTGGAATAATTGATGCAATCCCCTTCCATGGTAGACCAGTAGTACCCGAATCTCATAATCTGCCTAGCCATTGTGAACCCGCTGGCATGCGTTCCGCAGATGCCCTCATGGACTTCCTCCAGAATTTTCTTTACTTCTACGGCGTCCACACATCTTAGCAGTACCTGATCTTTTCCCCTCTTGTATAAGATCTCCCCATCTAAGACGTAATCAATGGCTAGTCTTCTCAGAGTTCTCTTTTCATTCTCCATTGCCTGGCCAGGATACTCACGATTTTTTACATACCGTAGTATATCTTGATACCAAGGACTATCATCGATTTCCCCTTCTTCAATATTGTAACAATGAGCCGGGTCTTCATAGATACTCATTTGGATTGGTTTCATATCCCCATGTCGCTTTCGACTTGATCATGGAAGCTAAGGTAGCGATGTATCGACCATCTGGTTCTCATCTCGTGGGAGATAGCAAAAAGTGATGTCCTCAAACTCCTTAATCAATTCGAGGACCAACTTTCGATAACTGATTAATTTGGGATCTCTCGTTTCCCATTCACCCCTAAGCTGATATATCACCAATGCTGAATCTCCATAGACCTCTGGCACTTTGATTCCTCGCTCTATAGCTGCACGAATACCCATGACGCATGCTTCATATTCTGCCATGTAATTTGTACAATCAAAATCCAATTTGCAAGTGAAAGGATAATGATCACCATTTGGGGACACTAGGACTGCCCCAATTCCATTGCCTACAGCGTTCGAGGCTCCATCAAAGTTTAGCTTCCAACTATGACCTTCTTGGGGACTTTCTTCAGTAGCGGCTACACACATCAGGTCCTCATTTGGGAAATCAAAACTCAACGGCTCGTAGTCCTCCAGAGCTCTACTAGCTAGAAAGTCAGCAATTGCACTCCCTTTCACAGTCTTTTGGTTCACATAGACAATATCAAATTCAGACAATAAAATCTGCCATCGGGTCGTTCTCCCATTCAAAGCAGCTGACTCCATCATATACTTTAACGGGTCTAACTTTGAGATCAGCCAAGTCGTATGGTATAACATGTAACGCCTTAATCTTGGGTTGTCCAAATCAAGGCACAAGATAATTTCTCAATAGGCGAATATCTCATTTCACAGTCAGTGAATTTCTTGCTGAGATAATATATCGCCCTTTCTTTTCTCCCCGTTTCATCATGTTGGCCTAGCACACACCCCATGGAATTATCAAATACTGTCAGATACAATATCGGTGACTGTCTGCTAGGTGGTGACAAGATCGAGTGTTAGACAAATACTGCTTCACCTTGTTAAAAGCTTCTTCGCATTCTTTATCCCAAGTACCCGGATTATGTTTCTTCAGAAGACGAAATATAGGGTCGCATTTCTCAGTCAGTTGTGAAATGAACCTAGCGATGTAATTCAGTCTTCCGAGGAAACCCCAAACTTCTTTCTGAGTGCGAGGTGGAGGTAAATCTCGTATTGCTTTGACTTTGTCTGGGTCAACCTCAATTCCCTTTTCACTGACTATGAAGCCTAGCAACTTTCTTGACCTGGCCCCAAAAGTGCACTTCGCTGGATTAAGCTTGAGCTGGAACTTTCTCAATTTTAAGAATAACTTTCTCAAGACCCGCACATGTTCGCCCTCCGTTCTAGATTTCGCGATCATATCATCAACGTAAACCTCGATTTCCCTGTGCATCATGTCATGGAACAAGGCTACCATGGCTCTTTGGTATGTCGCTCCTGCATTCTTCAATCCAAACAACATCACTTTATAACAAAACGTCCCCCATAACGTAATGAACGTAGTCTTTCTCATGTCTTCAAGATGCATCTTTATCTGATTATACCCAGAAAAACCATCCATGAAGGAGAACAATGAAAAGCCTGCAGTATTGTCTACCAATGTGTCGATGTGGGGCAATGGGAAGTTATCCTTTGGACTAGCCTTGTTCAAATCCCGATAATCCACACACATTCGTACTTTTCCATCTTTCTTTGGAACTGGTACGATGTTAGCCACCCACTCAGAATACCTGACTTCTTGCAGAAACCCGGCATCAAACTGCTTTTGGACCTCCTCCTTTATCTTCAACACGATATCAGGCCTCATCCTTTTGAGTTTTTGCTGCACTGGCTTGCAATCTTCTCTTATAGGGAGACGATGGACTACTATGTCAGTACTCAACCCCGGCATATCCTGGTATGACCATGCAAACACGTCCTTGAACTCTCGGAGTAATTCAATGAGGTCCTGTCTTGTCTTTGCAGAGATATCTGATCCAATCTTCACCTCTTTACCCTCCTCTAAGCTCACGACTTCTATTGATTCCCTGTGAGGTAGGATTTGTTTCTTGGCCCTTTCTACCATCTTTAACAAGTCAGGAGACAAACCACAGTCTTCGTTGTCTTCAAAATCATGCGATCCCTCTAAACACATGTTTCGTTCAAAAGGAGACTCTAAGTTTGTAAGAGTGACATTTGCATCATTGATATCATGGGACCTGTTATAGGTATGAAAAACAATATGGATTCAGGAATTTGTTTGGTGCAATATGGTCATGAATGAAATGCAAGTGTAGTTTAAGAGATGCTTAAAATAACTGCTCTTATGGAAAGAAAGATTTGCTCCAAAAATGACTACAAACATGAACTTTATTAAAATAACGATTTTCTAGACATGAGCCTATTTCACAAAGGAATCCTTATCACTTCTAGGCTAAAAAGCAATAAGGGTGTTCTGAACATTACTCTGAGGAAATCCTAAAAACTACAGGTATTTCTTCTGTAGTCCAGTTGTTTAGCTCCCTTTCTGACTCGTAAGGACGAATATCTGGCAAAGCTCTTCCTCGCATCGCTTCTTTATACAAGGCATGAATACTCCCTAGCTCCGTGTTAACACTTCTGACCCCTAGCATTCCTGGATGGACAAATCCTCCCGATACAAAAGTCTTTGATAGGTGAGGAAAGGTCATGGATTCCCATTCAACTTCACCCCCTGTCAAACGAGCCCTTCTTCTCATTTGTTTCTTCTCTCGCTCCATCCTCATTTGCTTAAAATCTGGCTTATAACCTAAGCCAAAACGATCGTGCTTGCCCTTCAATACTGGGACCTCGACTCGACCCTGAAGATATCTCCCCAATCCTTTCCCTGGCAAAGCTCCTTTTCCCACTGTCAATTGCAGCCCCATCTTTGTGGTCTTTGATATTCTCGGCATCGGGATCTTATTTCCCTCAAAGATGAATGTTGCATTTACAAGCTCCAAGGAACGGAAAGAGCATTCGATTGCATCATCGCTCGTTTCTAGATAAGGCGCATCGTTGGTCACAGATGCAATGATATCTTCTTCAGCATCTATCGTCACAACCTTGCCTTCTGACACCAGCTTCAGTTTTTGATGTAACGATGACGGTACCGCACCTGCTGAATGAATCCATGGCCTTCCTAATAGGCAACTGTAGGAAGACTTGATGTCCATAACTAAAAAGTCCACCTCATAAATAGTTGGGCCAATTAACAGGGGAATGTCAATTCTTCCTATGACCCCCCTCTCAGTACCATCGAATGCTCGAACCATGTTCTGACTCGACTTCATATGCGAGCTATCCATGGGTAGCCTGTTGAGCGTGGATAGGGGCAATACATTTAATGCCGATCCATTGTCTACCAGAACCCCCGGTAATATGCACCATTTACACCTTGTAGTGATGTGTAAAGCTCTAGTAGATCCCATACCCCCGGGTGGTATTTCGTCATCGCTGAAAGAGATGAAGTTATCAGCGCTTATATTGCCGACCAGTCGGTCCAACTTGTTAACAGAGATATCGTCGGCCACATAAGTTTCATTTAGCACCTTCAGTAGTGCATTTCGATGTCCCTCCGAGTTTAGGAGTAAAGCTAGCACAGATATGCGAGCTGGTTGTTTGTGCAGCTGCTCCACAACGCTGTACTCGCTATGTTTTATGAACTTCAAGAACTCTCTAGCTTCCTCCTCCTTGATTGGTTCATTGACCACCGATTCAGGTTCGACCGTCTTCTTCTTCTTTCCAATCGGAGTTTCTTCTCTTATTGGCTCTACTCGAGCCTTCATCTGTTCGTCATACCCTCCTTCATCATGGTCCTCCTTCCCTGGGATTGTCACATTACAATTGTAATTCCAAGGAACCCTCCTGTTATCTTTGTAAGTAAACACGGTCGGTTTTTGAATGATGACCTTTGGTGCTACTCGCGCTCCAGCCTCACTATTCTTAGGTCGTGAGATGATAACTACAGGATGGTTAGCCTTTGGAACTCCCAATGCCAGCTCTGACGTACATACGTGATTCTCCTTCTGAATTCCTTCGCAAAATTCCATCTCCTTATTATCCATCATACTCTGCACCACGGCTCTGAACTCCATACACTCTTGGATTTCATGCCCCATTTCACAGTGGAACTCACAGTAATTCCTCCTCTTCTCACAGCTTTCTTCTGAAACCATTAGCCCCATTTTCACCATCTCTTTCCAGACCCATCTCAAAGGAGTCTTCACGTCCGTAATGTCTGTCCTGATTTTTCTGTCATCGCCTATCATATTTATTCCGCTGTCAGTATGGTTTGGTAATGGATTTTCTGCTTTGGTGGTTTCATCAAATTTAACGACACCCATACCAATGAGCCTTTCAACCACCATCTTGAAGGCAGTACAGTTCTTTATGGAATGCCCCGTAATTCTCGCATGATAGTCGCACTGTGCGTTTGCGTCGTACCATTTGGGGTACGGGGGCTGTAAGGGCTTCAGATAGAAAGGGGAAACTACGTGTGCGTCAAATAAATTTCGGTATAGTTCCCTGTATGACATAGGAACTGGCGTGAATTGGGACCTCTCCGTATTTCGCCTTGTACCGACCTCCTGTCTCGACGAGCTTTGCTGATTAGCAGCCACCTTTCCTGGCTGACTCACTGTTACTGACTTCGAGTAACCCTTGTTGTACACGCTCGCGTTGTTCACCTCGTTTTCCTTCCTCTTGGTCGATCTTCATTACCTTCTCCAAGATCGATCTTCCCACTCCTGATGGCATTCTCGATCATCTCACCGTTCATGACTATGTCAGGGAAGCTTTTTGTGGCACTTCCTAACATGTGTGTAATGAATGGTGCCTTCAGGGTGTTAATAAACAACATAGTCATTTCCTTTTCCAAGAGCAGCGGCTGAACTTGGATCGCGACCTCCCTCCATCTCTGCACAGTCGCCTAAAGCTTTCGCCAACTTCTCCCCATATTCTGAAGGGTGATTCTATCAGGAGCCATGTCTGTCACATGACTATATTGTTTCATGAATGCTTGCGCCAAGTCTCTCCATGAACCAATAGTGGCACAGCTCAGCTGATTGTACCACTTGGATGCTGCCCCTACAAGGCTGTCTTGGAAGCAATGTATTAATAGCTGGTCATTATTAACGTATCCAGCCATTCGCCTGCAGAACATGGTGATATGAGCCTCTGGGCAAGTCGTCCCATTGTACTTCTCGAATTCAGGCATCTTAAACTTATGAGGGAGAACAAGATCTGGCACTAAACTCAACTCTTTTGCGTCAATGCCTCGATAGCTTTCAGTGACTTCCATCGCTTTGAACTTCTCCTTGAGCCACTTGCATCGATCCTCTAACTGTTTCGGTAATTCCACCTTTATTCTTTCTTTCTCAGCCACTTCGTCAAAGTCCGGAATGGCGGGGTTCACGGGGTTGTTTTCAGGATTAAAACCCGGCCCAGTTTGGAGGTTCGAAATACCAGCTCGAAATTGTTGAGGCATGATGGTGACAGTAGATTTGCGCGGGTGTTTAGCTTGAGCTCGCTCATGTGGAGGGGTGAAACCTGGGGGATAGAAAAGTTCATCATCATTTCCCTCATCGACATCTGCCATGGGGCCCTTTCCTTTGTCACCTCCCTTAGTTATCAGTCGGGTTAACTTTGCCACTATATCCTCTTGAGATTCCTGCATCTTTTCAGACATTTCTTGCTTCATCTTGTCTAACCGCTCCTGCATTTGTAGCTGAAGCCGGTCTTGCATCTCCTTCTGGTACTGTTCGAGCTTCTCTAATCTCTGATCCATATCTTTTGTCTTTGCTCGAGTGCCGTATCGGTGTCGGGTTGGTTGGTTGGTTTCCAAGTTAACTGAGCAATAATTTTGACTTATTAGGATTTAATAAAGGTCTTTAATGCATATGATGTGATGTTAATGCATATGATGCGATGCATGAGGTGAATGCAAAAAAGACGTTAATTATAATTCAATTCCACTCAGAAAACTTTACTAGAGAAAAAATTTCTTTACATAAAACAGCTATAAATACGGCTTTGCCCTAACACTTAGAACTTTAATCTCCCTAAGTAATGATGCCAACTTCTGCCCCTGATCTGATTCCGATTCATACTTCACACTTAGTACATCAGCTTGTACTGCCAAAGTCTGCAAGTGCTCAGCTACCCCTTGGATCTGAACCACGGCTTCTCCCATGATGTGATCCCTGCTTGCAACTTGATCCTGAAGATAGTGAAGCTGTTCATTTTGATGATCTTCATTTGCTTCCAGATGTTCAATTCTAGCTTCATAGTCTTGTAACATTGCCTCCAGTTCGGCCACCCTAGCTTTTAATTCATCCTTTTCGCTCTGGCTTTCGGACAAACTCCTCTCAAATGACTTATTTTGCTTTTGAGCCTCCTGAAATCTCTTTTCCCACCTATCAGCCTTAACCTTTTCTTCTTGAACTTCTTGACGCCACTGCTCTAAGGTTTTTCCCGATCCAGCAGTTCTCATTGACATACGTAGCCTCTTATAATCCGTCTTCAAGCTATTCAAATCCTCCTCAGCTTTGCGCTTTTCTTTCCTCAGGCCTTCGGTTTCCAGCTTCAGAACATCCACATCCAGCTTCAGACTCATCTTTTCCTCTTCCATTTGCCCTATCTTCTTCTCAAGCTCAGAATTTCTTCTTTCAAAATCTTGTTTTATGATTTCTAGCTCAGAAGGGACCATATGTACATGATTTCCTACAAATTGACTGTCTCCTCGACCTGGTACAGGTATGTTGTCATTGACCCTCCTACCTAGCCAACTGATATATTCAGGAGTCACTAATGGACCTACTGCCAATCTCTTCAATCGACGAGTCTGCCTCCAAGCATTAGTCATTTCTCGTACCCTCTTCTTGTAGCCATCACACTTAAGAGAATTCACTTTGAGCTAATCCTTGGGTTGTAGGTACGAACTACCTCGATCTATACTGCCTCAATACCAGTAACGGTGCATAACCAATAGCTCCCCAAATCCCAAGTAGGGGAACCCAATCAAAATCTCCACACCTATATAAGATCTCATCTGACAGCATCCAAGGAGCTCTCCACTCAATATCCCCTTCTTGAAGATTCTGAAAAGTTACCATCCATTTTTCCTCTGAGATATCATCCTGCCTCGGTAATGCCACTATTTCCTTCAAGGGCGAATAATTTTCAGAAAAAACCCGATAGGAAACCTTATCCACCTTCCAAAAGTGACTGTGAAACCATGCTAAAAGGAGCTGCGTGCATCCAATGAATCTACCCTCACCTACTCTTCGACATTCATTCAGAGATCTGAAGGTTTCTGCCAAAATTGTTGGACCCGGTGTAACCCCCTTGTCAAAATGGTCAAAAAGGTCAATGACTGCTTCATCAATATGTCCCAAGGCTTTAGGAAAGACAACTAAGCCGTAAATACCCAAGGCAAAGACATCAACCTTCTTCATCATATCCGGGTGTGCAAGAATCAAATCTTTTAGGTTCCTCCAAGGAATGCATTTACTATCTCCCTTCTGTTTGATTCACGCTGCGACCCATTGCTCACTCATCCCCGTAATATTCATTAGTTTCTTCGAAAAGGCTAGAGCATTAGCAGCTCTTGAGTAGGCTTTATCTACTTGGATATTCGAACAACGAAGCAATGCCGTATATTCCTCCACTATAGGCACTAAATCAACACTTCCAAAGGTGAAACAGCTATAAGCAGGGTTCCAAAATTGGGCTAAGGCACGGAACAGGTGCTTATCCACCTTTACGTCGAGCAAGTAAGGTAGGTCTCCATAGCTAGAATAGAAGAGCTGCTTAATCTCATCATTCCACCGGTCCCAAATTTCCTTTAGTTCCTGTAGGTTATTCTGAGCCAAACTAACACGAGTGAAGTCCCACAACTCTGACACATATCTTCCGGCCAAACTATCACCTTTCTCATGTTGTGTTGTCTCAGACCAAGTTTGGACAGCCGCATTATCTTCCACCTTATCAAGAAACCCTTTTTCCATGATAAGCTTTCTGCCTAGCAACCGAATTTGAACTAACGCCCTTTTAGGATAAAATGTTATGCTATCATGATGTCATGCAAATAAAACAAAAGAAACCCAAGTTAGTATCACATATAAAGATATAAACAAACATAAAATAGCAAGAAACACCTAAGCAGGAATCCCCTAGGGTTTTGGGATAGTTCTACCTAGGTCAAGTTCCTAAAGCTCACTATATGAAGTTTAGTTTCTGGAGTAAGGGTACCCAAACCAGCAGATTCCTCGATCCTCACCCATTATAAGCTCATGTGGATCGAGTTCGGTTCAGGGGGACACATTTCCCTATGGCTGCACGGAGATGAAAATCTCACGAAGACATAGGTACAGATGTATCCCGGAAGCGATCCACTACCCTGCATGAAGGTGAAAACCTCACGAAGGACTAGTTTCTCGCTCCCACTTAAGGGTAAAATGCAAAATGCAAATGCAAGGTTACCAACATGCCAAAATGGAAAAAACGATGAATGCGAAGGGAACTCATGAATTTTTTAAAACTTTTGATTTTAGACACAAAGACAAATATGATCAGTTTATGGCTCGACTCTCAAGTGTCCCTAGCGGAGTCGCCAAGCTGTCGAAACCGTTTTTTTGAAAAATAAAAATTTAGTCGTCGACTTAAAAAATAAAAACTGGGAGTCGCCACCGATCCTTTATTAAGGTGTGACCGGCCCACCTTAAAAATTATTTTTGGTCTGCGAATTTTGAAAACAGGTTCGGGAGTCAGTTACGCACGAGGAAGGGTTAGCACCCTTGTAACGCCCAAAATCGGTACCAAATTGATTATTTGATGTCTTTTGTGTCGAAAGTTAAAAAGATTTTAAAATAAGCTTGAATGATGAAATTTGCAAAAGGATATCCAATTGTTCAAGTCATGTACAGAAATCGAGTCCCAATACGTTAGGGTACAATTCCTCATAATTCCCCAAACTTAAATATCACTTTCATTTTACACGAAAATCTTCATTTCGAGAAAGTAACATGCCACACCCAATACGTTAGGGCACAACAAGTTAAGTTCCCAAAAATGATTTTTATGCATTTTGAATAAAAATGTTCTCAGTCATTTAAGATTGACAAAGAAAATCAGAACCCAATACGTTAGGGCTCAATTTCCCTCGAAAATCTCAAACTTCCAAAAATACTTTTATTCAAAAAAACCTTTAAATCAAGAAAATAATTTTGATGAATGGTAAAAACCAAAACATGTTTTTAAAAGGGTATGTTAAAAAGTTAGTATACAATATGATTCAGATCCTTTAATTTAAAGCATATATACATAAATTTACAAAATATATATATAAGTACAATATACAAGGAATTCACCAAATACGTGTATGCATATACTTAACACACATGTACAAGGATACATAAAAGATAGAATGGAATATATCAAACAAAAACTAAAAAAATGCATGTATATGTATTATATAAAACAATGCTTGTATGTTATAAAATAATAATAATAATGATAATAATAATAATAAACAATTAAAAAGGGTTAAACTGAATTAAAAAGAAGAAAATGGGTGAATTCGAAGCAAATTAAAAGACAGGACCACATTGAATGCGCGCACAACAGTAGAGGACCAAAGGGAAATTATCCTCTTTCCAAAACGCTACGCAGTTAGGACTAATTGAAACGGACATCAAATATGCTGTCCAATTTTAAAACAAGTAAAAGGGTTTAAGCGAGCGCTACAAAGGGAGGGACCAAATGCGCAATTTTCCCTTTGAAGCCAAACGCGCGGATCCTCCCCTTCGAGTCGGGTCACCGCGGGGGTCAAGGCTTAGACGAAACGGCGCCGTTTTGCTTCATTACTCAAAACAGATTTTTCTTTTAAAAAACATTTTCATCAGATTGAAAAGAGGAAAGAAAAAAATAAAAAAAAGTAAAAAAAACTCTCTTTGCTCTGCTAGGGTTTCGTCCCTAGCATCATTGCACCGCCGTTCGTCGGCCTCCTCGCCAAAGCTCCGATCGCGACGGAGATGGCGACGGCGCGACGCTCTCGGGTAAGTTTCCTTCGTTCTCTTTGTATTATTATTTTACAAAATAAAAAAAAATCAAAAGAATAGATGAAAAGAAAAAAAAGTAAAAAATAAAAAATAAAAAACGATTCACCTTCAAGAAAAAAGAAATATTCTTTGTAAACTCAGTATTTCTTTCTATTTCTGTTGCTGTTTTTCCAATTCTCCCCTTCTTTTACAAAAGACCAACTGTTTTATAGCCTAACACTAACCTATTTTCCTTGTCTTTTGTTGTTTTACATTATTTGGACTCTTTGAGTCCGTTTTACAAGTATTTGAGGAGCGAACGGCGTGCGTGGGGAAGCCGATCTCCGAGTCTTGCGGCGACTGGACGTTGGGCGCGGCGTGGGGCAGATAGGGCTTGCGGCGCTAGACATGCGGCTAGGGTTTGGGTGTTTTGGGGTCTGGTTTAGGATAAATTGATTTGGGCTTGTTTATTTCTTTGGGTTTTATTTTTTAACAGGCCGGATAAAATTGGGCCCTACACTATTTATATGCATATAAACCTAATCATATTTGCATCATAGTTTAAAACTTCTCAAAGCCTATTTTGGCACTTGTCTTTCTAATCCATGAACAATGACAGTTACTAATGCAAGGTTTCATGCCGTTAAGTGCAACAAAGAATCTTAAAACAAGGTAGAAAAGGACGATAAAATGCTGAAGCCTTTAATTTAGTACATGTCCATGGACGAGGAATTTTCTGAAACTTGCATACTTCTACTAATTGAACAATACTAATTTTATGTTTGTAGGTAGAAGGTAGATCCCATTTTTACCGAGCTTTAGTTCAATTTTAGAAGTCTGCTGAATACTTAAGCTGACATTACATAAATTTTGATGTTAATCTGGTCTTAATTTGTTCTGCAATAAATCATATACTATTTAAACAGAGTCCACCATCATACTAGGAGTTTAAAATTTAGAAACTATACAGCAAGTAAAGATATATATTACGTGAAGCAATCAATTCCGGATATTCAAGGAGCTTTAGCTCTTAAACCTAGAATTTATATTTTCTTCTATTTCTTCATCCATTTCAGTAGTTTAGAAACATAAATTCAGATCATTAACCACCTTTTTTGCTAATCAAGAACAATAGAAATAATTGTTGCTACTCGAGAATAATAGCAATAATAATTAAGAGTTTCTTTTCTTTTCTTTTCTCATCTTTTAAGTTTCATGTAAGACAGACTCAGAGAGTACTATGTTGGATTAATATTTCCACACGACACTAAACCAAAATTCTAGCAAACTCTAACCAAAATCACAAGATGCAATCAAGATGTCACTTAACCAGAAAATTTCCAAGAAATCCCATTTTTTAACTAATACAACATCACATCACAGTCATAATTTTCTCATCTTTCTCTACCTTTCATAATTCATGCGTCGCAACAGAAAACCTTATTATTACAACAGCACAGTCATCAGCTTTTGAAGTCAGATATTTGTATCTCCATGCTCGAACTGCTGTTTGAAGCAAGGTTCGAGCAGCAGACGAACAAGCTAGGGCAGATTCTATAATATCTATCACTTCTTTGTTTGAAAGAACATCCCAAATCTGCAAGATATTGAAGCAAACATGAAATTCATCCCCGGTCCCGATCCAAACATCACAACGAATTGCAGATTTACACTACTAAAAGAAACTTTAGAAATCTAAAATACAGTATTCAAACCCAAATTTCCACAAAAAAAAAACCCGCATCGCACCCTAAATAATAATAAGAAAAAAAAGAAGAAGAAAAATACTTAAGTAAATTGTATATGCAAATCCTCATAGATACTGGAAAATAACATTCTATCTTTACCCTTTGTTTGGTCAGTAGGAAAATGTGAAACAAAAAGAAAATCAACCAAGCAAAACCCAGAACTTTCAGCTACTTTTTTCCTACACTTCCCATTTAACCAAAATCCAAATGAGGAAAAAGAAAGATCAAATGTATAAGAACTTACCGTCTTAGCTAAGATGGAAAATAGGTGCATGATGACAGACAAATGGATACGATGCAAATGAAAAGAGTAAAAAAAAAAAGATGAACAATTTTTAATGGAGAAACCAAAGAAAGTTCTCGAAAAATAAAAACCCAAATAAAAAATCGCGAAATCGTGAAATCGTTCAAAAATGCCATTCACTGTTAATACCTCAAATATAACAGATTACCACAATCCACGCACAACTTACTCTTCAAAGTTCAAACCCATAATTTGTATGTTGAGGGAAATGGAAATAAATGATTGAGAAGAAGTTGAGAAAGGCAAAGTCACATGAGAAACAGATAAAGTATGAGCTCTTCTAAGATGTATGCAAAAAGAGGGAGAGAAGGGAAGATGATGATGAAGACGGTGGTGGTAGAGAGAAACACTTACAGCATGTTTGGTTGGGGAGAATAGGAATGCATTCCCCCCAAATCGGTGGGCCCACCACCAAACATTAGTTTGGTTGGCTATATTGGTATTACAGCCTGAATCCATTCCCTCCCTATTACAGGAAAACGCTGAATAGCCATTCATTGCCCACATATCCGATTGGCTATTCCATCCAGCTCTCTTTTTCCATTTTCCAATTTTTGCCCTCCTTCATCTTCTCCTTCACTTTCTTGCCATATTTCAGATTTTCTCATTCATCTTCTCCCACAGATCTGTAATTTTTTCTTCTTCTGTTCCCATATTTCAAGTAATTTTTTTCTTTGATTTTTCCATTCTTTTTAACATTTCTATTATGTGTTTTTTTGTCGGTTTTTCAGCCATGGTTCTCGAGGTAAGCTATTCAATTTTAGATTCCTCTTTTGATCTCCTTCTTCTAAATCATCAATTATTTTAGTACTTTTTTTCTTCTTTTTTCGTTACCCAAAAGGGTTTTGTTGATTTTTCTTTTTTGGTTTTCAATTTTCAAATCGGTCAATTAGGCTACTATGATATGCATTGATAACTCAGAATGGATACGAAACGACGATTATTCTCTGTCTCGATTTGAAGCACAAGCAAGAGCTCATAGGCTAGGCCAAAAGAAGGATGTACTTGTTTTACGTTTTGAAACAGTATGTTCCTAATCATTAAGTAGTGTTTTCTGTTGCGTACCATTTTGTTTTACCTTGAATTGTGTTTGATTATATTTTCTTTGATAAGGTTCAAACTGTTGAAGAACAAGTCAGAGCTTCTGCTGAACACAAATTGGCAGTTGCTAATCAGAGTATCACTGTCGGTTTCTTCGATAATAATACAAGTAAATTGGGTTGTTTGTTGAGCTATAGTTTATTGCATGGAGCACAAGCAGTTTCAAGAGTGTTTTGACTCATGCTCTTAAGTAAATTTCTGTGATTTTATCGACAGTGCTGAAGATCGTAGGGAGTATTTAGGGTCCCTCTTGTGGGAGTGTAAGAAAGAGGAAGTTGCTCCCGTGTGGGATGATGATGCAGTTTACTGGAGAAATTCAATGCATTTACTTTTATTGATCTGTTTATGTTTTTTTTTGTTGAAAAACCAATGATGATGAGTAATGGATGTTTGGTTCTGGAACATCTTGTTTGAAGAAATTGTAATGACAGTTGAAGAGGATGTGAGAGGAGACATTGATGTGATGATTTTGCAATTATATATTTGTCATTGAACCATATTTGACTATGATCTTAAGTTTTGGTGCTAAATCGTCGTTGGTACAATAGTCTAATAGATTTCTACTTCAAATTAGACTGTGTTCCTAGTTTGGATTGTTTGTCACTTTTAGAAGGAAATCTGATTATAAGCATAGAACATATGTGCAGACCTTGAGAGAAAATTGCAAAATTTTACTGCTGTATACTTCCTTGGCCTCAAAGCAGATGGTTAAAATGCTTAAAAACCCTACAGTTTAATCCTTGAAATTGTTGAGTTTACGGTTTTCCTTTGAAATGATTGGAAAGTAGGCTATCTAAATTTTAGTTCTGACAAAATTCTTTTATTTCTTCTATTAAATACTTCTTTCAGCTCATGGTGACAAATTTGCTGCGAAAAGAATGAGAAGGCTGACCCAAAGGAGAGCTGTTGATTATACTAGTACTGTTGTGTGATATATGCAGGTATTTTTTTCATGTTTAGTTGTTTCCATAAGCGTTTTTTTTCTATATCTTTCTATAAGTTGTTGCATGGTCAGAATGGTGAATCTGATTAACATGGATGCTTATGTTTGTTCTTAGATGGCTTAAATGTCTCTTCATTGTTGTGGTTGTTGGCCTTCTCTTTATCAATACAGGCATTGATTTCTCTATCATAGAAATCAGTTTGCTTTTTTCTTCTGCAGCCTTTTGCTCAAGTTTATTATTCAATGTACTTGGCTGCTATATTTTAAAGTTTATAAAGGTCTGTAGCACTATTATAGCCATAATTGTATCTTTATGATAACTTAACTTATGGAGTTGTGTTTCAGATTGCTGCTAGAAAATCCATTAATATAGAGGCAAAATGACTTGGTCTTCCTTGCCATTGATGTATGGTGTTAAGATGTTCTTTTTTTGCTTCATGGGAAAAATAAGTTGATGTCTTTTTATGTCATATTTTTCCTAGTTGCTAAGAGTAGCTCCTCTTTATCATAGTTTGGATCAATGCCAATTGACTTTGTGTTCATCACTATTCAGTTCATGATTCATGAGTAGAACCTATAATTACACCCATAATCCTTGTTCATGCTTAGGGGTGTAATGGTTTATATCCTTAAGAAGGAGGTGAGAAGGTGTTTATTTTGTTTGAATACATGTTCTCCTCTATTGATATTAAACGCAATTTTTTTCCTTTTGAATCTCAAATGATGTTGACGTCCTTATATCTAATAGCAGTGGTTTTGTAGATTCGAATGTCACAGCGGGATTCACGGGACAGGACAACATTGTAGATTCAAATGTTCTAACTTTTTTATGTTGTAAAACTGTATAACATATGGATTATGACATAGGATTTCATGAATTTCATGTAACATTTTGTTAATATATGAATATTATGTTTATGTAAAATATAATTCTCAAGTTATTTATTACTGCTAATATTTTTTTTATTGTAGAATAATTAAATTATTTGTTTCACTAATGCTATTTTAGCACATTAAATATGTATTGCAGTTTAAAAATAATAAAGTAGATTATATATTATTTTATAGTGTTATATATTATAATTTTAGTAAATTCATATAAAAATAATTATATTAAGAATTTTATTAAATTATATATTTTATTACATTATATTTAAATAATAATTATTTTAAATTATATTTTATAGTATTATATATTATGATATTAGTAAATTCATATAAAAATATTTAATACTAAGAAGTTTATTAAATTATATATTTTTATTAAATTATATTTAATAATTATTATTTTAAATTATATTTTATAGTATTATATATTATGATTTTAGTAAATTCATATAAGAATATTTAATACTAAGAATTTTATTAAATTATATATTTTTGTTAAATTATATTTAATAATAATTATTTTAAATTATATTTTATAGTATTATATATTATGATTTTAGTAAATTCATATATTTTATTAAATTATATATTTTATTAAATTATATTTAATAATAATTATGTTAAAATATGATTAAATTATTTATTATTTATATTAATAATCTTATTAAAATTTAATAACAATAACAATAATCATCTACCTAACAAAAATTTTGCTAAGGGTATTCTAGTCATTTTAGTTTTTTCCCTTATGCTATTACACCTCCATTACATTCAACCAAACACAAGAATACTATTACGCCTCTATTCCATTACATTCAACCAAACAATTGACTTGCTATTACGCCTCTATTCCATTACGCCTCTATTCCATTACACCTCTATTCCAATACAGCGAACCAAACGTGCTGTTAGTGTTTTGAGGATACCAATTTTAGGGGGGAAAATTTAGGGGTTTCAGAGGGGGATTTTGGAAAAAACCGCGTAAAAGTCAAATTATTTTTGCGGTTGCCGCGTTTTTATAAAAACACCACAAAAAATTATTTCATTTTTAACAAAATGAAGTTGTTTTGCTATGCTAAAAATTTTTTATTTTGTTTTTTATAAATTGATTTATTTTTTGCGGCGTTATTTTGAACAAAATGACGCGATTTTGCTATGCTAAAAATTTTTTATTTTATTTTTTATAAATTATTTTTTTGCGGCATTTTTATAAAAAATGCCGCTATTGCTTACCTTTAGCGGCATTTTTTCATAAAAACGCCGCAAAAAAATTTTCATTTTGAACAAAATGACGCCATTTTACTATTCTAAAAATTTTTTATTTTATTTTTTTATAAATTGATTTATTTTTTGCAGCGTTTTTATAAAAAACGCCGCTATTTCATTTTGAACAAAATGACGCCATTTTGCTCTGCTAAAAATTTTTTATTTTATTTTTTTATATATTGATTTATTTTTTGCGGCGTTTTTAAACGCCGCTATTTCATTTTCAACAAAATGACGCCGTTTTACTATGCTAAAAATTTTTTATTTTATTTTTTTATAAATTGATTTTTTTGCGGCGTTTTTATTGCTTACCTTTAGCGGCGTTTTTATGTGCAAAAAAATTTTCATTTTGAAAAAAATGACGCCGTTTTGCTATTTTAAAAAAATTTTATTTTATTTTTTATAAATTGATTTTTTTGCGGCGTTTTTTATAAAAAACGCCGATATTGCTTACCTTTAGCGGAGTTTTTTATAAAAACGCCACAAAAAAAATTTCATTTTGAACAAAATGACGCCGTTTTGCTATTCCAAAAATTTTTTATTTTATTTTTTATAAATTGATTTTTTTTGCTATTTCATTTTGAACAAAATGACGCCGTTTTACTCTGCTAAAAATTTTATTTTATTTTTTTATATATTAATTTATTTTTGCGGCGTTTTTATAAAAAATGCCGCTATTTCATTTTCAACAAAATGACGCCGTTTTGCTATGCTAAAAATTTTTTATTTTATTTTTTTATAAATTGATTTATTTTTTGTAGTATTTTTAAAAAAAACGCCGCTATTGCTTACCTTTAGCGGCGTTTCTCATAAAAACGCCGCAAAAAAATTTTCATTTTGAACAAAATGACACCGTTTTGCTATGCTAAAAATTTTTTATTTTGTTTTTTATAAATTGATTTTAATAAATATTGTATATTTTAATAAGAAAACAAATGATAAAATGGTTGTAATTAATTATTAAGTTAGAATTATCTAAATTAAATAATTACCTATATATCCATATCATTTTATTTCATTTTTATTTTTGTATTTTTTCCTATATATCTCTTAAATAATTTAAACTATACTCATAATTTCAATATATTTGATTTATTATTATCTATTTTACAATTATATAATAACATATTTAAAATATAAATTAAAAAAATAATTAATCTAAACTTAAAACCTTAACTCGATCCCTGAATCCCTAAACCTTAAATCCCTAACTCTTAACCCCTAACATCTAACCTCTAAACCCCTAACCCCTAAACCTTAAATCCCAACCCTTAAACCATAATCCCTAATTCATAATCCCTAAATCCATACTCCCTAAACCTTAAAATATGAACTCCTAAACCAACCTTAAATCTTAAATTAATCATATACCCTAAACTAAAAACCCTAAACAAATTTATTATAATCTCTTTTACAATTATATAAGAACATATTTAAAATATAAATTAAAAAATAATTAATCTAAACCCAAAACCCTAACTCGACCCCTGAATCCCTAGCACGTCTAACCCCTAAACCCCTAACCCTCTAACCCCTAAACCTTAAATCCCAACCCCTAATCCATAATCCCTAAACCCATACTTCCCTAAACCTTAAAATATGAACTCCTAAACCGGCCTTAAATATTAAATAAATCATATACCCTATGTAACACCCCTTACCTGTATCCAATGCCGGAACAGGGTACGAGGTGTTACCGGACTTAAAATTTCTTAAACATATAAAACTGGGTCATAAAATTTCGTCAACATGTATCACACTATAATTGGACATCCGAATATCAAATTTTACATTCACATTCCCATACACATCGTCATTCATGAAATCATTTGTAAACCACCTCCACAACATTCAATTATGCAATTACCACATACATGAATAACCATATCATAGGCGTATAACAACCGTCAATATTGGCCATAAGAAATATGACATATATGACAAAACGACCAAACCTACTATACATGCGATAACCCAAAAATTTATGTATATATACCAAGTGTTCTAATTGATAGTGTGAGCGAATCTCCGACGTCCACCGATCCCCGAGCTAACTTGGCGATACTATAAGGTAAAGGAAAAGAGAGAGGAAGTAAGCATAAATGCTTAGTAAGTTCATATGAAAATAATGAGAAATTATTAAACTTGTGTGGACAAATCCTCGCAATAATTTCTTATGATGATATAGTCATTATATCACATGCTTACACTTTATTACTAATATTCACATTAATCTGTCTACTTGAGTCACTGTCACTAAATTATTTATTTCTTGAGCTATAGAACTCCAAATGAAAAACCGTAAATTTTCCCTGAAACTAGACTCACATAATTTCTTACCATAGAAATTTCAGAATTTTTGGTCTAGCTAATTAATACAGTTTATTCATTAAATATTCCCCTATTTCACTGTTCGACAACTCTGACCCCTCTTCACTAAAAATTAATTATCTCATTGTACAAAATTCAAATGATGCCCCCGCTTGTTTCTCTTGAAAGTAGACTCATTTATAAATTTAAGCATGTAAATTACAAACTATAATTATTTTTGTACAATTTTTAGTAATTTTCCAAAGTTGGAACAGGGGATTTCGAATTCATTCTATCCCTGTCTCGCTAGAATTCAAATATCTCAAAATATATATCTCTTTTTCTTACTCTATTTCCTTTATATGAAAATAGACTCATTCATCTTTAATTTCATATCTCATACAACCTCTAATTAAATTTTCACCATTTTTGGTGATTTTTCAAAGTCACACAATTGTTTCTGTCCTAAACTGTTTTGTTGTTAAATTTACTCATTCTTAATTTCAATGCCTCATTTCATCATGCCAAAGGGTTGATTAAAGATCGAACACATTGTTCGTAACATATGTTTTCACTTAATTAGTTTCCCAATAAACACTTTGAAATAATCTCAGTTACACGGTGGATCAGCACACAACACCACCCTTATAATCAATAGTACTCAGTGAAATCAGCACATAGTAACTACCTTTATACTCAATGGTACAGGGTGAATTCAGCAGATAGCAATCACTTATATAACCATTGGTATCCAATGAAATCAGCACATAGCAATCACATTTATTTTCATTAATATCCAGTGGAATCAGCGAATAGCATTCACCTATATTTCCAACGATATCCGATCCATTCCGAAGGTTCAACCACAAATTCTCATATATATATATATATTTTAAACCTTTTTCCAACTCTTCCATATTCAACCGTAATTCATTATTCACCTCAAGTAATTATTCCATATTCAATCATATCTCATAAAAAATGTTAAAACGTAAGTAAAAACAAGGAATTAATCACATACAAACTTACTCGTTTGCATCCTTATTAATAATGCATCATAATCTGAGCACATTATTTATGAGTCTCATATACATACCTGTGCCTAGTCATAATACTCACATATCCTACTCTTACTTATCTTGAGCATACTCCTTAAATTTCCCGTTGAACTACTTGTAATATTAGGGATGTTCGGGATATTTCGTACACCTAGTAGGACGCCAATGCCATATCCCAGATATGGTCTTACATGGGATCACATATCGATGTCGATACCATGTCCCAGACATGGTCTTACTCTGGCCCTCATCTCGAGCCGATGCCATGTCCCAGACATGGTCTTACACTGGCTCTCCTATGTCCGTGCCGATGCCATGTCCCAGACATGGTCTTACACTAGCACTCCTCGGTCTGTGCCGATGCCATGTCCCAGACATGGTCTTACACTGGCACACTCACTGCCATGGTCCAACCATGGTCTTTTCCATCAATTCATCATGAGTTGTAGTACGAATGTACTTGACCCTGCATTTCTCACGATTGATCCTTCAATCTAATCTTGTACTTGCATAAAGTCATGATTAAATAACAAATATATATAAAATAAAACATCATCTCAATTCAAATTTAATAATCGATCACTTAGACTAACCATATGAACTTACCTCAACGCGAATCAATCATTTTGATTTATATTTCCCCGTATTTAGTCCAAATCTCGATTTCTTCGATTTAAAATGTCACATTTCACTTAATTATCACTCACATTACTCATTTTAATACAAAAATCATGCTACGGAAAATTTACAATTTTGCCCCTAAACTTTCTCATAATTACAATTTTGCCCCTAGGCTCGTAATATGATTTTTATTTAATTTCCATAACAGTCAAGGTCAGCCAAACCTTTTTCTCTTCTAAAGCAACCTCAAATTCTTATTATTTACAACTTTTAGGAGCATTTACAACTTTTACTAATTAACCCGTTTTAACCATTTTCAACGAAAATCACTTAGCAAAAATCATTCTCCTAACCTCGTGCACCCTTATTCTATCATTAAACATCAAAATGCACAAATATCTAGCATGGGTCAATTTTTAAACCTCATTTTTCATGCAAATAAATAGTAAAAATAGAAAGGTTAAGCTTCTAGGATCTCAAAAATACGAAGAACATTAAAAACGGGGCTCAAATGCACTTACAATTGAACTTTGAAAAAGCTTGAAACCCTAGCCATGGCTTTCTGAAAGTTTCGGAAGTATGGAGAAGAGAATGAGCAGATTT
Organism: Gossypium raimondii; assembly: GCF_025698545.1. NCBI lineage: Eukaryota > Viridiplantae > Streptophyta > Magnoliopsida > Malvales > Malvaceae > Gossypium > Gossypium raimondii. The sequence continues at coordinate 36,964,049 of NC_068568.1, read as the reverse complement.
TTGGGTTTCAATTTTGTGTTTTATGCCTTAAAACACCCAAATGACAAAAATGCCCTTTTTACTATACCTTCAATTTTTACCCTTCCATGACTAGTTTTGTCCATAACAAAATATGATGGTCTATTTGTTATTTAAAGACCTCTAATTTAAACCCCCATTTAAAACAAGTACTTATGTTCTAGAACTCATATTTTGCAATTAATACAATTGAATCCCAATAATAAAATTGGTCACTTTACCGATAAAATTTCTTAACAAAATTTGCACACCATCACCCAAACATATCATAGACTCTAAAATAATTATAAATTAAATATTTCTACTTCGAGTTTTTTTTTTTGGTCTTGAAACTACTGTTCCGACTAGGCCCTATTTTGGGCTGTTACACCCTAAACCAAAAACTCTAAATAAATTTATTTTATCTCTTTTACAATCATTTTAAATAATAGTATTTTAATTTTTCCATGTGTTTATTTCAAATTATTTCTACGTGTCATTATTTTTTCTGAAGATTTTAAATATTAAATTAGAAATAAATTGAATTTTATTTAATATGAATAAACCAATTAAGATAAAATATTTTTAGCGGCGCTTTTCCAAAAACACCGCCAAAGCCCCAGCATTTTTGGCCGCTAAATCCCTGAAAGCTCAGAAAACGGCGTCGTTGGGCTTAGAATTTTTTGCGGCGCTTTCTCAAAAACGCCGCTAAAGCCCTGAACATTAGCGGCGCTTTCTTAAAAACGCCGCTAAATTCCCGAAAGCTCAGAAAACATCGTCGTTGGGCTTAGGTTTTTTTGCGGCGCTTTCTCAAAAACGCCGCTAAAGCCCTGAGCATTAGCGGCACTTTCTTAAAAAACGCCGCTAAATCCCTGAAAGCTAACAAAACGGCGTCGTTGGGCTTAGGTTTTCTTGCGGCGTTTTTGAGGAAGCGCCACTAAAGCCCTGAGCATTAGTGGCGCTTTACTAAAAACGCAGCTAAATCTCCAAAAGCTCACAAAACGGCGTCGTTGGGCTTAGGTTTTTTTGCGGCGCTTTCTCAAAAACGCCGCTAAAGCCCAGAGCATTAGCGACGCTTTCTTAAAAACGCCGCTAAACCCCCGAAAGCTCACAAAACGTCGTCGTTGGGCTTATGTTTTTTTGCGACGCTTTCTCAGAAACGCCGCTAAATCCCCGAAAGCTCGGGAAATGGTGTCATAGGTCTTAGGTTTTTTGCGGCGCTTTCTCAAAAACGCCGCTAATGCTTTTTATCTGCGGCGTTTTTTATCCAAACGCCGCTAAAAGCCTGTTTTGGTGTAGTGATTTTAGTCATAAGTTATTAAGGGTAACACGGATAAAAGTGATAATTATAAAAACTATCATAATAACAAGTTTCACCATCAACATTCACATATTGTGTTAATTTTATCTTAATTGTAAAAAAAAACATTAACATTTACACATTGTTTAATTTAATCTGATTCTAAAAATTACAAATATTATAAAAAGATTAAAATAAATAATTTAAATTTCAAAACTTAGAATTCTAGAAAAAAAATTTGTTATTTTCTATTTCCTCTCCATTTTTTTTCTTCTCTCCCCTTACTCTTCTCTTCTTCCTTTCCCTTCATCAAAACCCAAAATCCAATATTTGATGGCCAACATCCGCACTAACTATCACTCGCAGGTCACTGACCATCGGTCACTAGTGGTGGCTTAAGTCTAAAACACATCCCTAAACTCGTTTTTCTTCTTCTTTCCAAATCTGACTAATGTTTTATCAAAATTGGCCTTGATTCCCTTAGAGCTACGCAAAGTCTCGAATTCTCTTTGTCCAATCTCCAACTCCGATAATCAAATTGGCTTGAAATTTAAACATATTACTACACCCCTATGCTTCATTTTCACCATCGGGAACTTCCAAAAAAGGCATTGGCTAACCTTAACAAAGGTTGGCTTTTGTGTTTTAGTTGTGGTGTCTTTTTCTTCTTCTTTCGTTCTTGCTTGATTTTAAGGTTTCTTTTTGCCTTTGTTTGTTTTAACAATATCTATGAAGGATTTTAAATCTTTAAGTTTAAATTTTTGCTTCTAAGAATGTGTAAACTATGGCATGATACAATTTATCTTTAAAACTGATGTTAAATTAGTAAAAGGCAATTTACATGAATAGTTTGATGGATTGGTTTTTGAAGTTATTTTATGAAAATTGAGAGTTGGGGAGATGGTGGTCTTAAGCTACAAACAAAATTCTATTTGGATCAAAATTGTTAAGCTTGAATGGCGTTTGAATTAGTAAAATTCTATTGATAATTTTATAATTTTTTGTTCTTTTCCCATTGTTGAGTAATTTTCTTTGTCTCATTAAAGAAAATATTCATGTATTTATACATATTATCACTGTTCATTATTTGACTCCATTGTTCATGGACTTGACCCCATTATTCATAGGATTGACATTTTGAACAGGCCTTGGACATGTTTAACAAGTCTACCGTTTTGGATCTCCTGTTAGACCTTGGGGCCCCCTACATGCGAATTCCTTGGTATATGCGAGCTGGGATCGCAAAATCCCCTCGGCTTGTGCGAGCTGATATCACGAGCTCCACTGGATATTCTTTCGTTGTACGCCTCGCACATATCCATCTAGTGGTGCCTGGTCAAATTACGGGTAGGCAATCTAGATCTCATCCGGGTTTCCGGTTGGTGATCATTGGTGTATAACACCCATGTTATGTTAGACACCAATTGTTAATGTGTTTTCTGTTTGGAGCTTATAGAAGTTTTAACATTTTTGTTGTTATGATTCATGGGAAGGTTTTGTAATATGTCATTTTAGAGTTTACTCCAGGTATATTTTGTATAATTTTCTAGAATTAGGATCAAATTACATATCGTGTAAACTTTGAGGACTAAACTTTTTAAAATCAAGATCAAATTGAGACAAATGTATGAACGTTAAGACTGAATTTGTTATTATGCCAATTTTTATAACTATCATGTCATTTTTTGTTTCTTAGTTAACTCGTTGACAAAAAAAAAGGGCAAATACAATTAGTTAGGTGACCATTTTGTAACTTTTATGGTTGCCTGACAAAAAAAAAACTCAAATATGGTTAGGTAACTTGCGATGTAGCTTACCCATTTTTTCTACACACACACACACACATATATATATATATATATATTTATATTTATCTATCTATATATATATACTACATCTATAATTTATTATATATATATATATATATATATAAAAGCACGAGTTTAGAAAAAATTTGAACTGACAAGAATACTCTTTATTTTCCATTATATTATGGAATTCATATTTCAAAATAAAAAATTGAAGTAAAATAAAAGTTATGATAATTACACATTTAAAAATAATTATAAATTAATTTATAATTATTAGTTAAAAATTGTGCTAATTTTAAAATAGAGTTGTTACTTGATAGAACTCTAAGCATAAAATTTAAAAAATTGTGATAATTATGGTTATAATAAATAATTATAATTACAATTATTAGTTAAAATTTAGAGGCAAAAAGTTGTGCTAATTTTATTAATGTAAAATGTAGCTATTACTTAAATGGAATTTTAAATATCTTAATTATCACTTACTTAATATTAGAATTAATTATATAAATTAGTTATAATTTTGAATGATGTTACTTTTTATTATATCATATGTTGAATATGTTAAAAATACTTTAATTATAATTTAAAATTTTTCTATTTAATATTTGAATTGATAAGTTAATATATTTTAATTATACTCAATAATTCAAATAAAAATATTATTTTACACTAGTTATTCCAATTAAAAGTATAATATTAAAAATTGATTAAATATTAGATGTATAAAATCACATGCAACGCATGTGACATTAGAAGATAGTCTATATATATATATAAACACGGATTTTGAAAAATTAAGAATAAATTTTATTATTCATTGTAGAATTTTTATCTATTTGAACTAATTGTTGAACTTATTGAGAATAAGTAATATTGATTTGATTATTAATAATAAAGCAATAAGTTTTTTTTTTTTAATAAGGGAAACTTTTATTATTTCCCAAACCATTCTTCTTAAAAAGTTATTTATTAAAATATATTGTGTGTACGATTTTAATCATTGAATTTATTTATTATTATTTTTTTGGGGATGAGAGAGGAAACAAAGGTCCCTTTGGATCACCAGTGGCTCCTAGTGCGGTGAGATTTTGGCCTAAACGTACCATTTTTTCGCCTTTGGATTACATAGCATCAGCACGATTGGAGCACTCTGATCTCACTGGACCCTTATATTTTGACTGGAGGTTTATCCTGCAGTAGAGAAAATTCTTTCTCACCTAATTTTTAATTTTTAATATATATTTTTATTTACTTCCTATTTTAACCTTCCTTCAATTGCCGTCTTTTAATGTCTTCATTTTATTTTAAAGATTGTAGTTTTATTTATTATTTATTAGTTTTTATTTAAGATCTTAAAATAAAATTTAAAATAATTTAGATAATTTCTATTTTAAATAAATCACTATACTTATTTAATACTTTTTATTTTAATAATATTTAATTTTATATAATTTAATAAATATATGAAAAATAAGTAGAAATATAATTAATAAAATTACACGTAAATGAATAGATGTATGAAAATAAACAAATACATATAGTTAATAAATAAGTACAACTTTATTTTAAAAATAGATAAAATTTTATTTTATTATATTTTAAATTGATTATATAGTTTATTAAAATATTTATAATAAAATATTGGAAGATACATTTTAATATTTTATTAAATTAATTTATAAATTCACATATTTTAATAATTTTATAAAAGTAAAATAATTTAAAAATTTCTATTATATATCAATTCTAATATGTTGTCCTTAATAGTTATTTCTTATTCTCACATCACCGCTACAGCTGTGTTTGAATCCAAACACACACTCCACCATTGTTTCTAATCTCACTGCTACAGTATCCAATCTCACCGCTACAGTAACTAATCTCACCACCACCGCTGTTTTTAACATCACCGGAGCTAAATACACCGCCCATCCAAACTAAGCCTAAATTAGGACCTCGACACTGAGACTCGTCATGTTTAGTTTAACATTTTGACTTCTTTTCTATTCTACAATTTTGACAATAAACTCTGTTTTTTCCATTGGAAGAAATTTTAAAAAGCTTGAATATTATTGCTGCGCGTGATTTCATGGCCTCCAGCAGCATAAGAAAGTGAAATTCAGTCATATGTTCCACAAAAACACAGTTGTAGTAAACCAATCTCCAAAGAATCTGAACCATGTTTACAAGAATCCCAAAGCATTGCTGAGGAATTATATTTATATTGGATTCAAATGCGGGATTAAAAAGAAATACACCACTCATGTCATATCTTGGCCAAGAACAATATCTGAACAGCCATGCATATTATGATGCTATGTGATGGGAACAAGAGGAAGGCAGAATTTTCAGCTGAATTTGGTGAACCTGAAAGGGAGAAAAACTCTAGTTAAACATCCCACTGATTTTACGTTTATTATTATTATTATTATTATTATTTATGATTAAAGACGTGAAAAAAGAAAACCTGGAAGGCAAACAAGTGGATTGACATGCTGGCCGCAGCGTCCAGGCAACTCTTGAGCTTGTGTCACATTTATGCCTGCCTGCTCAGCTTGTCTGCTACCCTTGTTGCTTATCATACTACACAAGCATTCTGGTTGGGATTTAATCACAGATTTCAGAGGATCGCAGCAGATATCCGGTACATCTGCATCATTTCCATTAAGATAATTCAGGCAAGGAGCAATCTGGTTTAGGCATGAGGAGGAGCTCTGCCTCTGCCTCTGACTCTGGCCCCATCCCACCACCATCAAATTTGCCACAATCACTAGTATAGTTCCAATGTACGCCCTAAACTGCTTCATCTCTCAAAATCCAGCTGATCTGGTCTGCCTTTAATTTCCCAACACTAGCAGACATTTATACAACACTGAAGTTTTGGAGTTGGTGATCTAACTTCTGCCATGCTATTAGTTGACTCTTACCTTGGGACTTTCAGCTATCAGACCAAGTGCCACATTTGAAGTTGAAGGAGGGCGGCAGTGGCCGTTGGATAGGTACAGCTAACTTTAAACCACTAAAAACCAACCATTATTAGACCTTGTATGTAAGCAATGAAGCCTAACCGGGCATCACCCGACGCAGGGCATAAGAAGAACCCAGATGCGTGCTTGGTCCGCCTAAGCGGGCCAATAGTACGTGTTTACCGTGCCATTGCCAAGTCTTGTTAATAATGAAATTAAAAATATATTTAAAACAAAAATATTCGTTTTAGCATTTTATGGATTTATAATATCTTTATTTTATTATAATTTTTATCATGAATTTCTTATAAAACTTCTTTGATTAATTTAGCATTTTATAAAAATTTTAAAATTCACATCTTATTCGTAATACCTAATTTATAAATTGGTACCTAAATTATACATTTTTCTCATTTTGGTGTTTAAATATTTTTTGTCACAAGTGATATATAAACTATTTTTTCTCAAGTTAATATCTCTATTAGTTCAATCGTTAGTCAAATCATTAAATCTATAAAAAAATTAAAATTATCATGTCACAAAAGAAAAACAAAAAATATTATTTTCTCTTTATATATGTATGTATTTATGAATGTATGTAGGTATTTATTCTTTTTTACTTTATTTCTTTTATTTCTTTTTCCTCTCATTGGCTTTTTCTCTGAGTGTGAGGATTTTTTACTTCATTGTTTTGATCAAAGTTTTTAGAATTATACTGATGGTCGAATTGATCTGGCCACTAATTTTCGATTTGACCAATTTAACTAGTTGAATCAAATAAATTATTAAAAAATTAATAAAAATAAAAATATTTAAAATAGAGAAAACCGGTTGAACTAACTAGTTCAATGATTTTTTAGTTTGATTCAACTGGTTTGTATTTATTTGTGGATCAATGGGTTCAACTCCTATCTCCAGACCGATTCTCGATCCAGTCGATCTGGCCAGTCAATCTAATCTGACTCTAAAAACATTGATTTTGATTGATGTAGAGAACTTTTTTGATCCTGTTAGGTTGAGAAGTAGACGATAAAATTTGAAAAAAAAAAATCACCAATGTCTCGATCTCAAGAGGGCGAATTTCGAGTATTGTTGGCATTGCTAAACATTATAAAGGCAGAAAGAAAAAATAGAAAAAAAAAGAGTGAGAAATAATGTAAAAGAAAATAAAAGAAATAAAAAAATATATTTTTAAAGTTTATATCGCATAATTGTCTATTATTGGTTGGAAATTTTTTAACAAATATAACATTTTGGTGTAAAATAAGCAGTGTAATGATAGTTTAGATACTATTCGTGATTGAAAAAAAGTTCAGTTACAGACTTGAGGAAAAAGTGCATAGCTTAGCTATTAATTCGTGAGTTAAGCCTTCTTTTTTAAAATTGAAACGATTTCATTTAATTAGTTAGAAAATTTTAAATTAAAGTGAAGTATTTTCAAAATTGAGAATGAATAAATGAAAATACCAAGGGTTTTTCATTTCTTCATCATTATAAGCAATACATCTATTCCTATCTCATTAGCCTTATTTCAATTTCATTTCGAATTTTATTTTAGCATATCTATAATTTTTACGTCCAACCTCTCCCCCCTTTTCCATCTTACCAACTTGATCTTATTGTCTCGGATAACAAACATGCGTGAACGAAATATGTGTGTAGATAGTCCAAACTTTTGAGAGTTAGCTCTTGATCTTCTAATCAAAAAGCAATGTCGATATTAATACCAATTTTCTCTCAGTGATGAACGATTTTGAAGAGGGTGATATCCTGAGATCCACGATTAATGGAATTCCCGCCATTGAATTCTCTGATCGAGTCAAGAAAATTTTGGTCAAAGACATGGAAACCACGGTGGTGGTAAAACTGTTGGGCGTAATATTGGGTATGGTGTACTTTTCAACCAAATTTAGAGTCTTTGGAAACCATCTAAACCCTTTCGATTAATGGATGTGGAGAATGGATACTACTTGGTCCGGTTTCAAAACAAAGATGATTACGAGATGGTTTTGACTTAAGGCCCTTGTGTGGTTTTTGGTCACTACCTCACTGTTTAGCCGTGGACGGTGGAGTTTAATCCGTTGAGGCCTTTCCCTAGTGTGGTTCTAGTCTGGATCCGATTCCCGGGTTTACCGGGGTTTCTGTACAAGAAACGGGTGTTAGGGGAGATCGGAGGATTGGTCGGAAAAGTGGCCAAGATAGACATTAAAACGGATAGTGGGGCAAAAGGTCAGTTCGCTAGGATGGCGGTTTCGTTGACCTCAAGAAACCACTAACCTTTCAAGTTTTGATCCATGGCAAGATCCAAAGAGTAGAGTTCGAGGCTCTACCTGCGGTTTGTTTTTATGGACATCTAAAAAATGTTTGCTCTTCTTCTTTAACAGGCAGAAATGCAGATGATGGCCAAGGGGTAGCCTCCGCTCCGGTGGTGAACAGATCTGCTCCGGCGAAGACAGAGAAAGCCTTCGGCCCTTGAATGATTGTCGAGCGTAAATCACGGCGCAATCAAACTGGGAATAGGAATCAAGAGGCTAAGACCCCAAAAAAAATTCAAACGGCTTCCAAATTTGCTGCGCTTGAAATTGATTCAGCGGGATTTGAGGGTGAAAAATCCGAAAGATTGGGAATTAATTTTCAACAGAGGGATTTTTCTAAAAAATTAAAAGGCAAGTATGGGGGTCAAAAGCTGGGTCGGTGGAGAAGGAAACATGGGCAAAATGACGCTAGGCTAGAGCAATAAAAATGGGCCAGAAAAGTCGATGAGGCCTACTGGGCCTGGGACAAACAACAACAAACAGGGCTTGGTGAGGACTGTAGCAGTAAGGGGCTTGGGCAATGGACCAGATCAGGCTGAGGGCTAGCATTACCTGGGGAGGGCTTTAAATTTTGGACCAAAAGTTACGGGCCTAGAGCAGGAGCGGGCTTTATCTGCTGGACCTGGAGCTGCAGGATTGGAGCAGGGGCAGGCTTTAATTGCTGGACTTGTAGATGCGGGTTTGGAGCAGGCTTGGTCAAAAGGACTCCTCCCTTGCATTTTAATCCAACGTTTGAAGGGTCTTTGGAATCTGCAGTAACTTTCACAATTAATTTCTAAAATCGCTAAGGAGGGAACAGTGGCCTGTGAAAGCCCTCCTACTTCCTCTAAAGGGCGAGGTTTTAGGATTAAAAGTACACATGGATGACCGGGAAAGGCATTGAATAAAATTATTCGTGGACTCGAGGGTCGTTTTAAACTCGACAGCAATTCTCGTGTTTCACTACCAGAAGCCATGACTTCTATGATTAAGCTCCTCAGTGATCAAACGGTTTCCTCAACAGATAATTCTGGCGCTCAAGATGGTGGTGATCGAACATCTGATACGCCTTAAAGGTTCGTTACTTCTCCACTTTTTTAATTTTATTTATGAATTTTACTATTTTATCTTGGAATTGACAAGGTTGTGCTAGTTTGAAATTTCTCTGTGTTTTTCGTGAATACAACTGTAAGCACAGGTCAGATTTAATTGGTCTTTTAGAGACGAGGGTTAGTGGTGAGAAAGCCAATTCAATTATCTTGAAGCTCGGTTTCAACAGTCTCATCATTCGGAAGCAATAGGGTTTTCGGGTGGTATTTGGATTGCTTGGAGAGACTCCTTTTGTGCTAAGATTATCAAAAGTCACCCCCAATTTATCATTTTAAAATTTCTGGGAGTAACTTCAGACAGTCTTTTCTCAACGCCTTTGTTTATGGTAGCCCAAATAGTCATAAAAGAATACATATCTGGGGGACATTGCACAGTACGATCCCGATGGACGATTCTCCATGGATAGCAATTGGTGACTTTAACGTTATTCTTTCCCCTAATGAGAAGAGAGGATGGTGGACTGTAGGGAAAATGTGTTCTTTATTTGGAGGTTTTATGGAGTTGGCTTAGCTGCATGATTTGGGTTTCAGAGGATCGAAGTTCACTTGGAGAGAGGGGGCATCGTGGAATGTTTGGACAGGGCCATTTGTAATAATGCATGGAATTTCACTTTCCCAAACTCTATGGCGACTCATTTGTCGCGTCTTAAATCTGATCATAAACCTTTATGCTTGTCCTTGGTGCCTGAGACTAATTTTTCCAAAGGGCGTCCTTTCAGGTTCTCAGTAGGTTGGGTTGAACATCTAGCTTTCTCGAATTTTGTCAAAAGTAAATGGAGAGTTTCTGATAATCTGTTGATTACCCACTTTGATTTTACTGATCAGGTTAAACAATGGAATAAAGAGGTGTATGGTACATAAATACCCGTAAGAAGCATTTGACTCAAAAGCTTAATAATATTGAGATAGTGCTTAACAGTATGAACTTAGATTATCTTAATCAGGTTGAGATGGATATGCGTGAGGAATTAGAAAACGTGTTACATCATGAAAAAATCTTTTGGCGTCAAAAGGCTCGGTGTGACTGGTTGGTGTTAGGGAACCGAAACACTAAGTTTTTCCATACGTGCACCTTGAGAAAAAAAAAAGCAAAATAAAATAACCGTCTTGAAAAATGCTTTGAGTGAGTGGGTATTGGATGAAGATCAATTGAAGGCAGATGTGGTCAGTTTCTTCTTGAATCTTCCTGGCCCAATGAGAGGACTAACTCCTAATGCATTTCCACGTCTCAATGATGCTGACATTGCTCTTCTGAATAAGCCAGTCACTTATGAGGAAATCAAAAAGACCCTTTTTGATATAGCTCCCTTAAAAGCTCCAAGAAGTGACAGTTATCATGCTTAGGGCCCTCAGTTTGTAGTTGGGTAAAAGGTATTTTTTACGGGAAAAACATTAACTAGGATTTGAATAATTCGCTTATAGTGCTTATCCCTAAGGTTCAGAATCGAGAAGATTTCTCTCAATTTCGACCAATCAGTCTCTGTTTCGTCCTTTATGAATTGGTTATGAAGATCATTGCAAATCGATTCAAAGTGGTTTTTCCAAGAATAATAGCTCCCGAGTAGACTGGGTTTGTAGCAGGACCGAATATTACTGATAATATTGTCATCGCACAAGAGGTTATTCACTCTATGAGGGGAAATAAAAAGAATAGGAGGTGGATGACTATCAAAATTGACCTTGAGAAGGCTTATGATCATGTGCGGTGAAAATTCATTGATGCCTCTCTTCAAGCCGCATGTATTCCTGTTTTCTTATGTAATGTTATTATGAATGCTATTTCCAATTCCACTATGCCGGTTTTATGGAATGGGGTCCCAACTTAGAAATTCCGACCTACAAGAGGTGTTCGACAAGGGTGCCCACTATCTCCCTATTTGTTTATTCTCTGCATAGAATGGTTGGGCCATAATATTCGCTTTGCCATGGACTCTAGAAATTGGGCCCCCATTCGTCTCTCTTGTACTGGTCCACCGTTATTGCATCTTTTTTTTGCAGATGATTTAATTTTATTCGGTCAGGCTGATGAAGACTAAGCCCAGGTAATCAAAGGTATCCTCGAGGGATTTTGTAAAGTTTCTGGGCACCAGATCAATATGCAAAAAACAAAAGTTTTCTTTTCCAAATGTGTTTATGGGAGCTTAAGGAGGCGCATAGGTAGGTATCTTGGCTTTTAGGAAGTGCGTGACTTGGAGTTTTATCTGGGGGTGCCACTTTTCCATGAAAAGGTTACTAATAATACTTTACGTTTTGTGGTCGACAAGGTGCGCAACAAATTGGCTAGCTGGGATGCCAGACAACTCTCTTTAGCTGGGAGGGTGACTTTGGCTCAATTAGTTTTACATTCACTCCCAAGTTATTTTATACAGACTATGATGGTTCCTAAAGGGTTATTTGATGAGATCGAATGCATCGTTAGAAAGTTCGTTTAGGGGTCACACAATGGTGCGAATAAGATAGTTTTGGTTAGTTGGGATTCAATATGTCAGCCCAAATCGCATGGTGGTCTTGGTCTGAGGCATTTGAAGGATCATAACACGTCTTTCATGATGAAGGTCGGATTTAACATCATTTTGAATTCAACGATACTTTGGGTTTGGGTTCTCCGGTCGAAGTACGGGGTTGCAAGCGGTGTACCTGAAAATCTTTCAATGGGAACGTGCTCTTTTTTTATGAAGATCTTTATCCAAGGTATGACCTCTTATTTGTGATAATTTACTATGGTCTGTTGGAAATGAAAAATTTATTAACTGCTGGCAAGACCCTTGGATTCCAAACTGTGGCCTTCAATCAAAAAAATTCCTGCTAATTCTAATCATAGCATGGATTGGTCACTTAAAGAAATGACTACTGTGGATGGCTCGTGGAATTTAGACTTTTTTCGTCTTTGGGTTTCTGAAGAGGTCATTAACAGGACCATTAGTGTTCCACCGCCACACATTGCTTTTGGCCTTGATAGAATCATTTGGGGGGCTTCTTCGACTGGTTATTTCTCCCTCAAGAATGCCTATGCTAAAATTCACGAAGGTTCCTTGAATCCAAATGAGTCAATTTGGGATTTACCTTGGAAGTTCCAAGGTCCACATCGAATCTGTTTTTTCATTTGGTTTACCCTTAAGCAGCATTTGCTTACGAATGCTGAAAGGATTAGGCGAGGGATTGGGAGTGACAATGCATGTGGTTTTTGTGGTCATGAGTCTGAAGAGGTGCTTCACGTTCTTAAAGATTGCCTTGTTTCCAGAAGCATTTGGGATAAAATCGTTCTGGATGAAACTCTCTCTAGATTCTACACCAGTTCTCTCCAAGAATGGATCATGGGTAACTTTCACATGCATCAGCCTGTTTCTTTGGTTGAGATTGATTGGCCGTGCCTTTTCAGGATCATCTATTAGCGTATTTAGAAAAATTGTAACCTGTTTATCTTTCAAGGTATTTCATGGAGTACAGATGATATATTCAAGGTGTCTCTTAGCTGGGTAAGACAATATACCTCTACAGTTAAGACATTGACAAGTAAATCCCAAAGGTCATAGTTCACTTAGGGAAGAAAGTTAGGTGTACTTAAAATACGGATGGTTCAGTGAGACAGGATGAAGAACTTGCTGCAGTAGGAGGCTTAATACGAGATCAAAAAGGTAGATGGATCGTGGGGTTTAATAGATACTTGGGGAATTGTACAGTTACGGAGGTTGAACTTTGGGACATCTTGGATAGGTTAACGTTTATATTAGATAGAAGATTTGAAAGGATCTTAATTCAAACGGATAGCCTCGAGGCTGCTAATGCCATTCAAGAAGATGCCTTTAGAATCTCGAACTCAACTTTACTCAAAAGAATTCATCAAATCCTGAAAAAGGTAAAACAATAGAAGATTCAACATATTCCTCGGGAAAATAATGAAAGATTCAACATATTTCCCAGGAAGAAAACACAATGGCAGATAGTCTTGCCAAAATGATTTGTGTTAGAAAGCCATGTTTAATACTGTTTGAAGAATCTCCTTTAAGGGTCTAGTTTTCTTTAAATTTGTATCTTGTTCTTTTCACTAAAAATAATAATAATAATAATAATAATAATAATAATAATAATAATAATAATAATGTATAGGTGAATTATTTTGCGGTGAGGATTGTAGTTTCCATGAATTTTCCATTTCACATAATAAAACAAAAGGTAATTTGTAAGATAAATCTATTTCTATATGCAAAACACGTTGTTCAACTTCACGTTGAACATTGGTATTCATAACAATTTTTATGAAAATTATAATTAAGAACTCCTTAATAGTTTCCCATTTAATTTGAAATTAATTAAAAGACTAAAATACTACCGGCTAGAATAACCTCTTTGAAGTCAAAAAATTTTAGGAATTAAAATTAAATTGTAGTTTTACAATAATAAAGATATAATTTCACCATTTTAATAGCCTATATCTTTATAATTTTAAAATATTAAAATAAATTTTATCATTTTTAAAAGACTAAAATACAATTTTACTTTTACTAATTTAAATTTTTAAAAACTTAGATTAGAAAATTTTCTAAGCTACGCCCCTGCCTCTTTGATCATTTATTCCTTAACCAAAAAAAAAAAAAAGGCCTAACAGTAAAATACTTACAAAGTCTGGGTCTCTATGATGAGGTGCATTAACTATAATAATAATAATAATAATAATAATAATAATAATAATAATAATGTGAACCAACTGTTTCAGGTTCTTGGCATAATCCACACTACACTAGACATAGTATATCATTCCAACTTCAATGAGATTGATGTGAGGAATGTTTAGTGCAACTGAAGGCCCCCTGCAGTTCTTTCTAAGAAATGAATACCCCATGTCTATTACTAGCTTTTTCAAATATGATGAACTTCTCCTGGCCTTTACATATGAATGTCCCATTATATATGCAACGCCTGCTTCCTTTGCCTCTATCAAATCCATCAGCTCTTCCCTAACACCTGTATCCATACCTGGACTTGCTGCTACTTCGAACCTCACATGCCTCCTCCTCACTCCTGGATTCTCATCATCGGGATAAGCACTTCGCAAGCTCTGTAACATTAGGGATTTGCTGCTCTGTATGGACTCGATACCATCACAGTCCTCTCTCTCAGTAACTATTAAACTCGAGCTTGATTGGATGGTCCTGCTACTTATAACAGCTAGCCTCCCATCATATGATGAACTCTCAGAACTACAAAATTGTGCATCTCCAGCTTCCATCTGGATGAACTCTGCTATGCTTTGTATAAGCTGGTCCTCAAAATCCCCATCATCTCGCTGGATATCTTTGTACCCATACCTGACAATGCACCTATACATACGATATGGCCTGGGGCATACCCGACCAATAAGAAAGCGTTCTTCTGGTGAAACATATGGGACTGGAACTGATTTCACACAAACAAAAACCAGCACCTTATGGAACGCTGGCAGGTTTGTGACAAAGTGGGAAAATATTGCAGGGACTCCTGTTGCCAGTTCGGAGTAAATGAGGCCTATCCCAGGCACACGCACAATACCGAGGCTAGGACCCAAGCCAAGCAACCATTTCAGTGATACTTTGTTGTGCAGGTCAAAGTTGTACTTCTTGCGAGTCCCATAGTGCCATATGTACATAACCAACATAAAGATGACAGACAGCACAAGAGGCACCCATCCTCCTTGAGGCACTTTCATGAGTGCTGATGATAAGTAGACCCCTTCACTAAACCAGAAGAACACAAGGAACATAGCAGCAAGTAAAACACTTTTCTGCCAAACAAAGGTTACCACAAGAGCCATGAGAAATGTTGTAATAAACATCACCGTAATGCATGCAAGTCCTGAAAGCAAAGACCAAATAAGAAAACATCATCACCAAAGACAAATACCACAGCCAAGTTGATGCAAGTTAGTAACCATCTCTAGAATCTGAACTATGTGACCATCTCTAGAATCTGAACTATGTGATTGACAACAGTACTCACACTATATAACCATAATAAATTCACCAAAATGTTAGTACAAAATTGATCAAGTTTACTGTGTAAGAGAGGAACGATACAAGAACTTTACTAGTCAGTCATTTAAAGTCCAAACTCTAAAGTGTACGTAACAAAGTCAATTTCCATGAGTGAGGCTATAGGCAAGGAAAAGCAGTAATAAAGTTTGGCCATGATTGAAAATACCCACTTAACACTTGTTATAGGCACAGAATTTAATTATTATTTAATCATATTTTTGTCAAGAATATTTGAGGAGAGAAGAAGCAGTTATCAGAGAACGAATTACCATAAGCATTTCCAATTAAAGTAGTACTTCGAAATCCAATAGTTATTGCAAGAGTAAGTATCATGAGTATCCAGTTTATTTCTGGGATGTAGATCTGGCCACGTATATGTTTTGAGGTGTGAACTACTTTGACTCGAGGGAAGCATCCAAGGGCATGGCATTGTTTAATTAAAGAAAAAGTGGCAGTTATAATAGCCTGACTCCCAACAATAGTTGCAAGGGTGGCAATCACAAAGATAGGCCAAAAAACCGGACCTGCAATGGTAAAATGAAAAATTACACAAACTTAAATGTTGTAACAATGTTTAGAAGCAATACAGTTGCTGTCAGATTGCACTAACCAGGAATTGAGTCATAAAAACTGTTAAGAACTTTTTGTGGGTTTCTTGACAAGAACGCAGCCTGACCCATGTATTGGACAACCAGACATGGGTATACTACAAATGCAAAAGCAAGCTGCAGAATCAGGAAAAATTATCAGGTTTCTTCCTCATACATCAGTCAAAACAAAGGTTCATTATCAAGTTCTACAGATGTAGCTTAATATGGCAAGAGGATTAGACATATATGTCAAGAGAATAGAACACTTTCACCTTCAATCCAAAATTTACTATCACATGCTAGGAGTGGGAAAAAAGAGAGAATACAAACAAAGGAGGAACTACACTCACCCTAATTGATAAGGCAGTGAAATGACCAAGGTCTGCAAACATAGCTTCGGTGCCTGATGAAACCCAAAAATTGCACATGATCACTAACTCAAACCAACAACCATCTAAGTCAATTAAAATAAAAGTTATGCTGTAATCTGTTGATATTCAAATGCAACCTACCAGTTACTGAAAGAAGGATCCCTCCTAGCGAAAACCAGCCATCTTTACCTGTCTCTCTAAAGAACTTGATAATATAATATGGGGAAATTGCACGAACAATCTTTGGGTTCCAAAATATTATGTTGTACAAGCCAATGGAAAAAATTGATACCAGCCAGATGATCACAATTGGTGCAAACATAAAAGCTACCCTGCGTGTTCCAAAATGCTGCAGGGCAAATAGGCCCACCAATATGACACAAGCAAGCACGACAATTTCACCTAGGTTAAAAAATAAAGCCAATTCATTAAGCACTACAGGAAAAACGAAACATCAAGAGAACTTGTGAACCCAAAACTTAGTAGAATTAATAAAGGAAAAGAAAACCAAAATTGAGAACTGAATTACCACTAGCTAATTTCTTTTCAGTAACTTGAAGTCCAGAAACTGATGACAGAACTGCAAACATAGAAACATTTAACCCCTTAACCATTGGAAGAGAGAAATCAATTAACACAGCGAGTTGAAGACAAACGGGCACAAGTACAGCAACAAAACAGAGGGAAATTTTACTTAGATGATGAAATATCAGAATCTGACAAACAGGATCCACCACGAACATATACTATAGGCAGGAGGATTCGTGCAAACACTTGACAAAAAGAGCAAATATGGAAGTCCACGATTGCACTGGTATGCACATGAAAGTATTTGTGATGATCGGTCCCCATAATTAGATCATTGGAGATCAACTATGTCCCATTGAGAAATAGGCAGATTGAATGAATCAACATAGTTGTGAAAATCCTAACACGACATGCAAAGTTGCCACACTGATTGCATGGTCTGGCAAATGGTTCAAACAAGAAAATTGAGGAAAAGCATTGGCTTCACCATCTCCTCTAGTTTTGGGTCATATAGTTGTTGGATTTTGTTTTGTTCATATGCAAAATCCAGCAGAGCTCGTCATCAAAATTTCTTCTCAAGCTCAGAACCTTAATCCACAATCATTTACTAAAGTAATGTAATAAAAGCTAGCATCAATAGCTTTGCTTATTGTCCCACATGCCACATATGATAAAGAGGAAATTCCAAGAAAGAAAAAGTATTAAAACTTTATAATCCACAGCCACAAAGATGTTAACCTAAGAATTTGCAATATTAAAATTTAGTTGGCCATATAAATATCTACCTGATATTGCCGGAGTGAGCACACCATCACCTATGACCATAGAAGCACCAAAGAGTACCACAACAAGAAGGGCTGTCCTTAACGTTTTATGCTTCTCCAAAAATCGCTTCAATGGAGAACCAGTGGCCACCTGCATCGAGGGCCCATATTTGTAGGCGGAGAGTTCTTCATCAGCTGCTTGCTGATTGGGAAGCAAGCTAAATTTTGCATGCCTACAAAGCAGCGAGTAAAGAGCAAAAGTGCCACCTGATAAGAAATCATGTAAACATGATGTTAAATGGTTAGCCAAAGTTTTATAGGAGAGTAATATCCATTATGAAACTTAATGATTCACCACACCTTCACCGCTATCATCTGCACCCAGCATGATAAACACATATTTAAGAAGGGGTATCAATGTAAGGGTCCAAAAAATCAAGGAAAATGCTCCAAATATTGCATCTTCATTCTGATGATCCTGCAAGTTCCCTATGAACGTGCTTGAGTAGACATAAAGAGGTGAAGTGCTCAGGTCTCCATACACCACCCCGAGGCTCTGGTATGCTAATATTAGGTTCCTGGAGAGATTGACCCATGAAAGCTGCAAAAGTGATTCAGGTACTTAAAACAATTTTGAGTTTCAAATAAAAAACAAATGATAATACCACGATTAATGCCGGAACATACCTAGACCCAAAACTCCAGCAAAAGCAGTGGTCAATATAGAAAATATTGAGTAGAAAAGGAAATATCCTTTTTTTTTATATTAAAAGAAAAAAAAAGAATTAAAGAAATTCAGGGCAACATTTGATTTTACTAGGAATTAACACCAAAGTGATCATATGCATGTCATATTGGTTTTCAAAATGCGTTTTTTAATAACAGTGGCCATTAGATCAATGATTTTGCTGCAGTGATTTACATATAAGACACTGATTGAACTGGAATCCAGAAATTGGTTTACTACGTATAAGTACAACATTCTAGCCAAAAAAAAAAAGTGACGTTTATTCAACCTTCCGATAATAGGGGTGCGGATCCATGAGGAGGATAAAAAATATTTGAAATTTATGTTATAACTACATTATATCAGAAGAAAAGGTTGAAAGAAAGAAAGAAAAAAGATGACATGGAAAGTAAAGTAAGCTGAAAAAAAGGCAGAGGTTGGGTTAGTAAAAAACTAAAAGCCTAATAGAGTGACGAAGCTACTAGAGCAGCTTAATTGAATTTGAAAGTAGAGCTGTGACAGAGAGAAAGAGGTAAGTTAAAAACAAGGGAGATGCCATCAAGATTGTAAAGCATCGGAAACCGAGCAGATCGCAGATAAGAAATGAAATGAAAATTGAAAACCAAACACACAAGAACAAGATTCAAAAATCTTAAAATAAATAAATGAACTCTAACCGAGGAAGGATTTCGCGGAGGAGAAGGAATCGAAATTCCTAATTCCGGCCCCATTGAAGGCAGACTCAGAGAGAGAGTGTGTGTGTGTGTTCTTTCAATTATGCGGCTCCCTAATCCTAATCCGAATCTCACCTCCCTCTATTTTTAATTTCATCTTACATTTCCATCTCCATTTTTATTCCATCTTATCTAATGAGCGTCCCTTCCAAATAAATCTAAAACTGCTTATGGTTCATTTATCTGGTCTTTATATGTTATGATAATGACTTGTCTCATTCAATGACTCCAGTCCAGTAGTGGTTGGTTTGGTTGGATGGACTTGTACTCTTTTCCTTCTTAATTTCCTTTTTATTTATCTCTAACGAAAATCTAGTAAATAAAAAATATCACATTCGAAAGATACCTACTCAATGTTCAAACAAAAAAAAGATACCTGCTCCTTCATTAATACTGCTTTTACTTTTTTTAATTTTTTTTTATAATATCTTATAAAATTTTTACCCTACTGCTTTTTAAATAAAATTTAAAAATAAATTAATATTCTTTTTATTTTGTATTTATGCATGTGCCTCTTTACTTTTATATGAATGAAAATTTTATATAAAATATATTTATTAAAATTTACTTAAAAATAAATAGAAAGAGATTGTTAAATTCATGGTCTCTTACTTAGATTTAAATCTTATCGTATGTTAGATTTTATAATTAAAAAAACTTTTAAAAGATAGAAAAACACTTTTATAATTATATAAATTTATGAAAATAATAATTTTTTAGTTATTTTAAACTAAATTAATGCTTGATTAACTCATAATATCAACTCAATCAGAAATTTAAATAATAATATATATTCATTTTTCTATAAAATTATAAGGCTTCCTTTTGATGCTCGTTTGATATCATTTCAGTGCGTTTGGAGTACTTTTTGGCTGAATCGCACTGTATTAATCCGTTTAGATTGTAAAAAGTAGAACGATCGGAACATCACTCAACACACTGGACACCAATTTCTCCACTGGAGCTTTATGCTCCAGTCAAATGTTCCAACATCCCATTGGTGGTCATTTTTCATTTTATGCCCTTACTCTTATTTTTTCTCCATCTTACTTTTTTTTGTTTGTTTCTTTCTTCATTTTACCTTCTACTTCAATAATTTTGTATTTTCATTTGTGAGATAATTTTATTAATTTAAAATAATAAACATTTCCCCATTATTTTATAACAAACTAATATACGTTATTATCAAAAGAAATTTTAATTTACCATTTCTTGAATTAACTACTTTTAGATTATTTATTTTAATTTTAAAATTTAATTATTTTGATTTAAAAATGTTAAATTTTTTATTTTATATAATAAAATATCGAAGATACATTTTAATATTTTATTAAATAAATTTATAAATTCACATATTTTAAATAATTTCGTAAAAGTAAAATAATTTTAAAAACTTCTATTATATATTATTTCTAATCTAATGTTCTTAATAGTCATTTTCTATTCTCATTTCACCGCTACAGCTACAATATCTAATCTCACCATTGCATTAACTAATCTCACCACAACCGCTGTTTTTAACCTCACTGGAGTTAAACATACCGCCCATCCAAACTAAGCCTAAGTACCCAACTTCGAATCTCACCAAATGCAATTATTAGGTGTGAGTTTTTGATCTCATCATGTATAGTTATCCTAAGTGAGCAGCCAGCCTTGGGGGTTGTTTCAGGATGGAACTACCTAAGGCTTAGGGTTGGAAGGGGTTCAAAAAAAAATATTTTTTCAATTTTTAACATGAGAAAAAAAAATTTTCAAACTAAAATAAATTAATTAAATGCCTACAGCTTTCAATCTTTCACCTTAAATGCTTATCTCCTAGGGCATTAATTTTTTTTCAGCTTTTATTGTATTACATTTTATAATATTTTTAAAAGGATACAATTTATTGTTTCACCTAGGGTCCAAAAATGTCGAAAACAAGCCTGTAAGTGAGTTTAATTCTGTAAATAAATTTTATTCAAATTATTCTTAATTCTTAATTTTATGTTTTGTATTGATTTGATATACTTAATAGTTATTCAAACATATATTTATAGTTATATTATTATTGTAGTTGTAAAATTAAAATTTAAAAAAGGAGGGGGGGGGGGTTAACTAGAGTACAAGACTACATATTCAAGTAAGTTATTGACCATAAAATTGCAATTATCGACTCTTCAAGGACCGAAAGCGTACACCACGGCCTTGGTATGTGGCCCTCATCCTAAACCAAAAAGCAACTTGACTTTGTACTTGTAGTACGAATAAATAAATAATGGTTAATTATTAAAACTCCTCCAATTATTATTCAAAATTTAAAATATTCTATCTATTAAATCCTTCTATCGATCTAATCATTAGTTTAGATATTAAACATATGTACAAATCTAACATGAAACATATTTAAAACATATAAATTTACTACATGAATAATTTAGACATGACGAGTTTTAAAAAAACAAAAAGAAATCCTGATGACACTATTCATTAGTTTAACACATTATATCCAAAGTGTCAATGAAGAAGGTATACACATATTTACAATCTAATCTATGTGTTTTAAATATGCTCGATTTTATATTTGCGTAAGTTGAAATGTAAGGTGAAGGAAGGATCTGACTGATACAATACAGTATATTGAGGACTGAAGTGGAATATTTTGAAATATAGAGGCTGATTTAAAATAAGACAATAAATGAATATATTCCCACGGTTTGGACGCGGGACATGAGAAAGTAAATCAAAAACCCAAGAAGTCAGACATGAACAGGCAGGGCCTAGGAGAGGTATTATTATTCATTAGCATTTTAAATTTTTAATACGTGTTACGTATCAGCATGAGGCAAGAAGGCAGGCTTATGTAATCTCAATGTATAAGTAAAATCAATTGACTTGGATTTATTAATATAAGGACATAGTCATGCACACCAATGGGGGTGAGGATGAAATACTAGGTATGATTCCATTTTTTTTTATCTTTGTTTCTATTGATTTATGCCTTATCTATATTTTATATTCTATAATCATCATTATTGGTGATTTTTTAATCATTTATAAAAATCATATTTTACTCATTAAAGTTGGTCGCTCATCCGTTAATGGTTGTTATAATCCTAACAGAAAAATGAAACGACACATTAATTCATAGGTTAATATCCAATTCGATCCCATAACTAAAACTAAAAATTCACTTTAATACTTTTATAACATTTGTAACTGTAATTCTAAAAAAAAAATTAAAAAATTGTATAATAAACAAAAAAATAAAATAAATTGTAAATATTTGAACATTGTATCGCGGCAGCTCTCGCATGCATTGCTCGTACTCACACCGTGGAGGACTGTAGTGCGTTACAATCCAAAGGAGCCCTTAGTGAAACAGAGATGATAAATAATATACAAGCAAGGGGAAATGGAATAGGCAGATGAGAAAGAAAGAGAATTGAATTTAAAGGCAGAGATGAATTTAATTTTAAATCAAACAATGGAAAAGCTAAACTCAAGTTGGTAGAAGATTTGTGGTAAAAATTCATAATTATGTTTCTCAAATATGGTAGTGCGAAGTTGATAAAGCCTTATCTGGTAGTGTTTACAACATAACTATATAAATATTCTTTTTTCATATGTAACTATGTGTTTTGTTTATTTATATATTTTGTAGAATTTTTATTTTTTACATAATTATAATTTTAAAAATATTTTATAATTTCAAAAATAAACAATGAATTTTCAGAATTTTTAATATTTTTCAGAATTATTGTTAAAAATGTTGTAAAAGTACCAAATTGAATGTTTTAGTTTTAGTTCAGGGATCAAATTAGATATTAACTCTTGAATCAACGTGCCACCTGTAATGACCATTAACAAACGAGTGACTAAAACAATATAAGTCGATAATTTTAGTGACCAAAATGTAACTTTTCATAGTTTAATGACAAAAAAATTACCAAATTTAGTGACTATTTTTATAGTTTGCCCTTTTTATAATAGAAAAAAGAGTAGGTTTGATGCGGTAAAAGTACCAGGGAAGCCCCTGTACTTAGGGGTGGATTGCATTTCGGCTCTTCTACTTAAAAAATGTGTAAATTAGCCCTTATATATTTCGAAACGTGCAAATTAGCCTCTCCGTTAAATTTTTCTATTAAATAATGCTGAGGAACATGCTGAAAATTTTTTATGGGTAAACTATAAAAATGGTCACCTGACTATGCCTTTCGTTCTATTTTGCTCACCCAACTATTAATTTTTTCGATTTAGTCACTAAACTTTTTGAAATTAAATATTTTAGTCACGCTAAGCTGACGTGAGCTTTTTTTATTGGTCTAGTAACAAAAAAGTAGCCCTCTAATGTTTACATATTCTATCAATTTGATCCTAAATATAAAAAATTCAACAAATTTAGCCCTCAATGTTTACAAAATTTGTCATTTTGGTTCTAATTCTAAAAAAAAAAATTTGGTTCTCAACATTTACAAAATTTTTCAATTTAGTCCTAACTCTAAAAATATTTTTTAAATTAATTTTTAGCCCTTTATAACCCATTGGTTAACCCATGTGGAATATTAAAATAAGACAAAGAGTACTCTCTTTTCAAGTCACTTGCAACAATTTTTTTACTACAATTTAGGCTTCATACTGGATCAAACCAATTGATTTGGAACCTATCTAAAATAATTGGTTGCATTACTAACTGAAAATATAACATTTTTAATGCCTTTATTTCCTTTTGGACCTTTTTTTTGTGTGTGTGTTTTATCTCAATTTTTTAGAGTTATTTTGCAAGTGACTTAAAATATGGTATTCTTTCTCTTATTTTAATATCTTACGTGGGTTAGTTGTAGGGATGACAAAAAACCTCGAATTCGACGGGTTTTGAGCCAATCCGACTCGATAGGGTCGGGTTTTTTTTTATTGAAGTCCAGGATCGGGCCAAGGTGGGTTAATTTTTAAAAATAGTCGAGTCGGGGTCAGGTTTAGAATGAAACCACCCACCCCGCCCCGAGATATTTACGAAATTACCCTATATACATATTTAATATTAATTATATTAAAAATTCCCTAAAATTTATCACTACTATTCTCATTCTATGGCCTCTATACTAGTTCCCTTTCACCTTTATAAGGTTATCTTCTTAATTTAATAATTTATTAAAGGAAATTTTGTTCCTTCTTTTTCTTCTATTATGTAATCACAATATGTGTGCAAATAGACATTAGCACATAACTTCAGAGATAAATCATTAAAAAATATAATAAGAAATTGTGTCAAAAACTTTCATTTTATTAAAAATATTAATTAATCAAAATTTAAAAAATAAAATAAAAAATAAACTCTAGTCGAACTGGATTGGAGTTAGGTATACTATTAATTTGTTGTTCGGGTTCAGAGCAGGTTAAATTTTTTAAAGTCGAGGTCAAGGCGGGTAAAAAAAATCCTGCCTTGCCCCGTTGTCATCACTAGTTAGCCAATAGGTTGTAAAAGGTTAAAAATGGTTTTTTTTAACTATATTAAAAATTTTTAGAGTTAAGAGTAAATTGACAGGCTTTGTAAATGTCGAGGGCCAAGTTTATTAAATTTTTTAGAATTGGAAGTAAAATGACAAATTTTGTAAACATTGAGTTATAAATTTGTTGAATTTTTTATATTTAGGATCAAACTAATAGAATGTGTAAATATTAGAGGGCTAATTTTGTTACCAGGCCAATTAAAAAAACCCACATCAACACATAGTGACTAAAATATTTAACTCCGAACAATTTAAGGACTAAATCGAAAAAATTAATAGTTGGTAGACCAAAATAGAACGAAAGGCATAATTGGGTGACTATTTTTATAGTTTACCCATAAAAAAATAATTTTCAGCATGAAAACGTCATTATTTAACAAAAAAAAAATTAACAGATGAGCTAATTTGTATGTTTTGAAATGTATAAGGGATAATTTGCCCATTTTTCAGTAGAGAGACTGAAATGCAATCTGCCCCTAAGTACATGGATTTTCCTGATACTTTTACCGGTTTAATGTGAAAAAGTAAAACGATGAGAGAATGCCTAGAAGAATAAAAAAAAAAAAGTTTTGGAGCTTTAAAAAAATCACTTTTAGTGAAAATGCATTCAGTTAAGTTTTCCAACGTTAAAAACACACCAATTAATTTGATTAACGATTTTCATCATTGACTTTTATTTAGTTGACATGACTCTTAATATTGAATCGGCCATCGCGATGTTGACATAGCAATCCATGTCAACAAAAAATACAAAAAAAAATAAAAATATTTCAAAAAAAATGAAACTTATAAATTTTTTATTGAGAATTCAAGTTGAAAATGAACTTAATGTTTAAATCTTTTTGAATCTAGACATCCATTTATTTAGGTTCAGTTTAAACTAATTATATATATATATATATATAT
The DNA here is from genome assembly GCF_025698545.1 of Gossypium raimondii. Classification (NCBI taxonomy): domain Eukaryota; kingdom Viridiplantae; phylum Streptophyta; class Magnoliopsida; order Malvales; family Malvaceae; genus Gossypium; species Gossypium raimondii. Next base: position 36,938,455 of record NC_068568.1, on the reverse strand, counting down.
TTAAAAATCATTAAATTTTATAAAGCATTATAAAAATTATAAAAGAAAGAGAGAGAAAATTATGGTTCTTGCTTACCTAATTTGCTAATAATGGCATTGATGTTTGATATACTTTTAAGGTCATTTTCTCGATTAACTATTAATTTTAATGCAAGATGTACTACTATAATGTCAAAGAACACAGTTATTGTTACGATTAAACATGTGCATAAAATAGAAAATAGAAAATTATAATAATAAATTTGTTAGTACATATGGTAAAGTATAAGGTTTTAAATCATGTGGGTTTACCTATTGTAAGATAGCAAGAAAAGCAAAAACCACCATTTTTTTATAATGTTTTACAGCTTTAAAAAAAAATTATAGTTTTTAAAATTTTTTTATAATTTAAAAAATTATGTCTAGAATAAACTTAAACAAATTGATGTTATACCTATACGGTGTGAGCTCACCTTACGTGCTTGTGATTGAAGAGGATCACCTTATGAGCTAAGACACATGTCGCCCAAGATCTTGAGAGCCCAAACCATCGAGATCACATACCTAAAATAGATAAGACATTATCATTCACACATCACATATATTCATTCCTAGACATGACAACCTAGATATTACCAACTATCTTTGAAAAAACAAATACAACTTAAATCTAGGGACTAAAAGTGGGTTTGGATCGGTGGTGGGGTACGATTTGGTGCGTTTAACTAACTTTTTGTCTCACGCTATAGTATCACTATAATATCTAATATCATCGCCACCGTTGTTTACACTAACCGCAAATAAACACACCGCCCATCCAAACCCACCCTAAGTATGTATCAACCCTAAAAAACCATAAATATTACTTAATATCTTCCACTAACAAAACCACTAATAATTTTTGTCAAGTAGCATTTTCTTTTAAAAATATTTATTTTTTTAAATATAATATTTTTAATAAGTATTGTTTTAAATATATATTTCTTTATGTTAATTATTTTTTTAGTCTTTTTTACTCCATAGTTTTATTGAATCGAAAGAACTACTTTTTTTGCCTCTACATTTTTACAATAAATGTTCTTCAACAGTAAGTAAATAGATCCAAAATAAATAAAATGATGTTAATCCGATGATGGAATAATTATTATTGTAAAAATTGGTGAATATGTCACGGACTTAGAGTTTTCCCACGCGATTCGTGCGGCCTTAGGCAGTTTCTTTGCTTAAAAACGCCTAAGTCAGCCTAACTCGCAATGATAAAGGATTCAACAGCAAAAACGCCTAAGTCGGCCTAACTTGCAATGATAAAGGATTCAACAGAATTCCCTCAAGGCACCCGCGAAGAACAGCAGAAGAACGAAGTAAGAACGAACGTTGAAAGATGAACGAAAGCCACAAAAAAGCAAGAACACTTGAGAGAAAAGTTTGAGTGAATACTCTCAAAATTCTTATTGATAACTTAATGAATTACAATGAGCAAAGAAGTCTCTATTTATAGTTGAGCCTCAAAGTACATCAAAGGCTACAATTAAAAGATGTATACAATTAGAACTCTAAGACACAATTAGAAGCTGTATACAATTAGAACTCTAAGATTACATAATCATATCTTCTTGGATCACTTCCTATTTTTACCAGGCTCTTGGGATGGGTTTTTAATCTCTCCAGGAAACGGGCCAGTTTGGTTGGGCCAAATGACCTCCTTCAAATACGATGAATCGCACAAGTTTGTCATGGTTGCGTGCTCCCATGCGCAACCCATGACATTCTCCCCTACTTGTTCTAGCGACACCCTCGTCGCATCTTCCTTACGAAACTGGTCAATCTTCCCTTGGAACTGCCACAATGCCTCGGCAGGTTCCTAACTTGCTTCACTATCAGGAAGTCCTTTCTATCGTACTAAGTACTCATGCCGTGGTCGGTGGTACTTTTGTCTAATTACCCGATCTGCCTCAATGTTTTCGACTTCACGATCGTACGACACCTTTACCCCCATCGGTGCTCGTTTGGACTTGCCTCGATTTGGATCCTCTTGATCCCCATGAAAGGGCTTAAGCATGCTTACATGGAAGACTGGGTGGACTTTAAGTTTTGTTGGCAGCTCAAGCTTGTAGGCCACCTTGCCTACTCTTTTCACAACTTTGAACGGCCCCTCATACCTTCGCACAAGACCTTTTGTGCAAGACAGTATATCGCAAAATCAAGTGTAGTTTAGCGAGGGCTGAGTCACCCACTTGAAATTGCACATCCCTTTATTTTTGATCAGCTCACTTCTTGCTACGCTTACTTGCCTTGTGTAAACAAGCTCTAGCCAAGTCATTCTTCTCTTGCCAATATTTTGCGAATCGATAGGCTGCAAGATTTGGTCTTGTATAATGGGTCACAACAGCGTTGGGTGTGAGTGGCTGTTGACTCGTTACTATTTCAAATGGACTTTGATTCGTGGCCCCACTTCGCTGCAAGTTGTATGAGAATTGGGCCACATCCAACAATTTTGGCCAATCCCTTTGTGTGGCATTTACTCGTGGAGAAGTTCAAATCTGAGCCCATTGACTTGAACAACTCCGTCCAGAATCGGCCCGTAAATCGCCCATCTCGATCACTGATAATAGACAGTGGCACTCCCCAATATTTCACCACGTGTCTAAGAAACAACCGAGCTACTTCCTCAATAGGGCACTCATTGGTCGCCGGAATAAATGTCGTATACTTTGAAAACCTATCCACCACAACAAAAATACTCCCAAACCCGTCAGACTTAGGCAAACCAATAATAAAATCCATGGATAAACTCTCCCATGGCCTTTCCGGAACTGGCAAGGGTTGAAGCAAACCGGCTGGAGTCTTTAACTCAACCTTGTCTTGTTGGCATACTAGACAAGTTTTCACATAGGTTTCCACATCAGCACCCATGTTAGGCCAGTAATAACGTTCCTCCAAAAGGGCCAAAGTGCGATGCATCCCTGGGTGGCCTGCCCATTTCGAGTCATGACACTCCTTCATGACTTTCTTACGGAATTTCCCATAATGGGGCACATAGAGGCGGTGTCCATGAGTGTATAACAGGTCTCCATCAAGCCAAAATCTTCTTGTTTTTCCCTCATTGGCAAGCTCAATCAAATTTTTGGTCGTGGGATCATGGGATAATCCCTCTCGAATGCGTTCCAACAAAGAGCCATCAGGTTGACTAATTGTTGCGAATTCCATCTTTCGACTGAGTGCATCAACCACAATGTTGGCACTTCCAGGTTTATATTCCATTGTAAAATCAAACTCCGCTAGTAAAACCTGCCAACGAGCTTGCTTAGGAGACAACTTTTTCTGGGTTAGAAAGTAACTATTGGCAACATTATCGGTAAGGACCACGAACCTGGAACCCAATAGATAATGTCTCCATGTGCGCAAGCAGTGTACTATCGCAGTCATCTCTTTCTCTTGGACCGTATATCAACGCTCCGTCTCATTAAGCTTTCGACTCTCGAAAGCAATTGGGTGCCCATCTTGTATTAGTACTCCCCCAAAAGCATAATCTGATGCATTCGTGCATACCTCATAAGGCTTTGCAAAATCCAGCAAGACAAGTACGGGTTCCCTCGTCATTTCTTGCTTCAATTGATTAAATGCCTTCTCACATTCCGGTTTCCAATCCCATGCCTTCCCCTTTTTCAACATGTCCGTCAAATGAGTGGTAATTCTAGAGTAGCCTTCTACAAAGCGTCGATAGTAATTTGCCAACCCAAGGAAGGATCTCAACTCCGTTCCCTTGGTTGAAGGCTCCCACTCTGAAATGGCTCGAACTTTGCTCTTATCCATTCGGATCTTACCACCTCCCACAATGTGGCCTAGGAATGACACCTCTTGTTGGGCGAATGAGCATTTCTCCTCCTTGATGAACAACTTATTTTCCCTCAAAGTTTGGAACACCTCCCTCAAGTGTCCCATGTGCTCTTCAAGAGACTTGCTATACACCACAATATCATCAAGGTAAACAACCACGAAACGATCAAGAAATGGTTGAAGTACCTTATTCATTAGGGTACAGAATGTAGCTGGGGCATTTGTGGGTCCGAAAGGCATCACAAGGAACTCATACGAACCGTACCGTGTCACACAAGCTGTCTTTGGTTCATCTCCCTTGGCTATTCGAACTTGATGATACCCTGATCTCATATCTAACTTGGTAAACCATCTTGCACTACCAAGCTGATCAAACAAATTTGTAATAAGAGGAATAGGGTACCTATTCTTCACAGTGATCTTGTTTAGAGCTCGATAATCGATGAAAATTCTCAAGGACCCATCATGTTTCTTTTGGAACAACACTAGGGCACCGTATGGGGATTTAGATGGTTTAAGGAATCCCGCATCCAAAAGTTCCTTCAATTGTTTTGGCAACTCTTCTAATTCTGGCGGAAACATACAGTAGGGGGCCTTTGCTGGCGGCACCACATTAGACACTAACTCGATTTTGTGGTCCACCTCCCTCTTGGGTGGCAAACTTTTAGGCAACTGAGCATGCATTACATCTCGGAATGATTGCAACAATTGACCCACTTCTTTCGGTGTCTCACTAACAGACTCAACGGTCACTTCGATCTTTAAGGTTGCTAAATATGAGACTTTATTTCTCCGCACACCTTTAGCAAACTGAATTGCTGACAGTGTTTTTCCCTCAAAGCTTCTTTTCCTTGTCACTTTCACTATGCATTGATGTTTTACATCCGAAATCACCTTGTAATTGCTCGACGGGGCAATAAGAGCATTAACCTAATCTAGAAAGCTTAGTCCAACCACAAAATCATAATCATCAAGTGGTATTACCTTAATGGGTACATTCCCAGACCATTTACCGAGCTGAAGATCCACTCCCTTTGCAACCCCCTTGATTGGAATGCTTTCTGAGTTTAATGTTTTGATCCGTCCCACTTCATTATCTACCTTGAGGCCCATTTTACAAGCAGCCTCCTCGGACATGAACAAATCAGAAGCGCCTGTGTCAATGACCGCATTCAATTTTCTACCAGCCACAATGATGTCTACAAACATCAAACCATGGCTCATTCTATCTTCGACACCCCTTAGTATCGAACCAAGATTATTATCGTCCACATCGGACTCCCCCTTTGCTTTCATAGCCGTGAGAGTGGCCTTCTTTGGGCAGTCCTTGATCATATGTGGCCTTCTTTGGGCAGTCCTTGATCATATGTGGACCATCACAGTGAAAGCAACCTATAGGCCCACTCTTTTTCTTGTCCCAAGGCTTCTTACCATTGCCATTCCTAGTGGGTCTTTCTTTATCTCCCCCACTATTACCCTTTTGATTAAATCTGGGCTTAGAAGAATTGGGATTGTCTTTCTTCCCACCAAATTCAGCAAGCGATTCTGCTACGGACATTGCCTTGGTGAGTTCTTGAACTCCTCGGCGTTGCAACTCTTGCTTCGCCCACGGTTTTAATCTGTCCATGAAAGAAAAGAATGCCTCTTTCTCCCCCATATTTGAGATTTGGAGCATAAGTTCACTAAACTCCTGCACATACTCCCTCACAGTGCCTTGTTGCATAAGCCGACGCAACTTTGCCCGAGCTTCATCCTCGGCATATTCTGGGTAAAACTGTGCTTTGAACTCACATCAAAACTCCTCCCATATTCTGATTTTGGTCCCACCACGTCTCACATCAGTGGACCTACGATGCCACCACAATAAAGCAACGTCGGATAAATACATCGCAGCAGTAGTTACCTTAGTAACATCCTCCGTGATGCCTTTGGCACAGAAGTATTGCTCGATTCCCCACAAAAAGTTGTCCACATCTCTTATAGACATTGTTCCCTTGAACTCTTTAGGCTTGTGAACATCAATATTGAGCTTCAGTGTGACGGCAGCTAACCCACCATTGCCCAAAGCAACCTTGTAGATTGTGAGTTCACCCTTGAGCTCCACAATCTCCCCTTTCAAGGCTGCCACCATAGCCTCAATGGCATCATCTCTACCAGTCAACTATTCCACATTATCCGTCACATACACTTTGAGCTGCTCCTGCATGGACTGCAATCGATCATGGAGCCTATCATCGACATCATCAATCCTCTCCCTGATATCCCCCACGGAATTCTTGAAAGTGACGACACGATCCTCTAAAGCTGACAATATGTCCCTTGAGCGATTAGCTTTCCTATCCCTCCCACGGGTCTCCATTCCCTTAACGTTCCCAGCAACTTCTTTCGACATCTTTGAACAATGGCTTCGAACCTTAGTTCCGATACCAACTGTCACGGACTTAGAGTTTTCCCACGCGATCCGTGTGGCCTTAGGCAGTTTCTTTGCTTAAAAATGCCTAAGTCAGCCTAACTCGTAATGATAAAGGATTCAACAGCAAAAACGCCTAAGTCGGCCTAACTTGCAATGATAAAGGATTCAACAAAATTCCCTCAAGGCACCCGCGAAGAACAACAGAAGAACAAAGTAAGAACGAACGTTGAAAGATAAACGAAAGCCATAAAAAAGCAAGAATACTTGACAGAAAATTTTGAGTGAATACTCTCAAAATTCTTATTGATAACTTAATGAATTACAATGAGCAAACAGGTCTCTATTTACAGTTGAGCGTCAAAGTACATCAAAGGCTACAATTAAAAGATGTATACAATTAGAACTCTAAGACACAATTAGAAGCTGTATACAATTAGAACTCTTAGATTACATAATCATATCTTCTTGGATCACTTCCCATTTTTACCAGGCTCTTGGGATGGGTTTTTAATCTCTCCAGGCAACGGGCCAGTTTGGTTGGGCCAAATGACCTCTTTCAAATACGATGTATCGCACAAGTTTGTCATGGTTGCGTGCTCCCATGCGCAACCCATGACAAATACACCAACTATCCTTAAGAATTTCATATTTGAGCCAAAAAACAAGAAAATGGTGAAATACCACAAAGAGAAAGCATATGTACAAAAAAAAATTTGTATAATAGGCATGTGCTTTCTTAAACCGTCCATAAAAACCATATTTTATCTTTTCTCTAAAGTATTGATACCAAATGATAGTGAGTAATGCCCTAAAATTTGAGTTTTTATTACTAAGTTGTGTTGATGATTTTGCGTCTGCTTTTGTGGTTGTGTGATTTGTTTGCTCATTTAAGATTTGAGGTTTGAGTTACATAAAATTTGTTAGTTTCTTTATTTGAACCATTTGTTTAGGATTCTTTATTTAAGTTTAATTTTGTACCTTTTGTGTTAAGAATGAGCCTGCTGGTTCACTGGATAAACATTTGCCTATTCTTGGGTTCCATGTTTGAGTTCTTGCGTTTGCAACAAGGATTTATGTTTTTTGCACTTTTTTGTAAAACTGATCTGAATTTTTAAATGACATTTTCCCTCTATTGATAGTTAGATGTTCATTTTGTTTCTTCCTATTTTTTATTTTTTTCTTTAGTTCTGTCCTTCTTACGTAATTACTACATTGGGTTGTGATATTGCTTACTCCGGTATGTTTTAAGGTAATTGAGTCAGTTATTTCCATTTAAAAATGTTATTGTGCAAATTGAGGAAATTCTTCAAAAATCCCGAGATGTGTGATAATTAGAGGTACTCATGGTTGGGTAGGGTTCGGCCGAGCCTGAAAAAATTCGACCAAGATCTTAGGCCCGGGCACCCAGGCCAATTATGGACCCGAGATTTTGTCTAGGCCCAGCCTAGGAAAAAATTCCTAAGCCCGAGCTCGGCCCGGCCCGACCTATTTTTTAATAAAACACTAAAAATTTATTTTAAAAATAAAAAAATTGAAAAAAACTATTTTAAAAATATTTTAAAATAAAAAATATATTTAGTATATTCGGGCCGGGCCCGGGCCAAAAAAGTGGTGCCTGAGGCCCTGCCCATTTTCTAAACGGGCCTCATTTTTTGCCCAAGCCCATATTTCAGGCCTATATTTTTACCCAAACCCTCCCGTATTTTAGGTGGGCCGTCGGCCCGTGAGCACCTCTAGTGATAATCCTGTTGTTCGTTGTGTTTTGATGCGCCAGGGGAGATTCAAGAGACGCCTAACACTTCTCACCTTACTTAAGAGCCGAACGTGTACAGGGAATCCTCGCTAAGTAGACTTCCATCCGTTTCACATAGTGAGTCGAATGTTTCGACTAAAATTGATTGTTGTTACTTGTGTGTTTGTGAATGTTTTATTGAATGGGACGTTTGGAACTTGTTTAAGGCTTGGAATTTACATTTGAGTGTTTCTACAGCGTCGTGTAACAGGTGGGTATCAAAACTCCTTTTTCTATATTTTTTGTCAGAAACGAGATTGTCGATGGGACACGGGTTGCCACACGAGCGTGTGTATAGGCCGTGTGAGCCACACGGACGTGAGGGAGGTCGTTTAGTGGACCGTGTAACTCTCTGACTTCGAATTTGGGTCACACAGGTAAGCCACATGGTTGTGTGCCAGACCGTGTGAAGCCACACGGGTGTGTGAGCCTAGAAACAGAAATTTTGTCAAAGTTGTAGTTGATGTGCGGGGAGAATGTAAGCCGTCCATAGGATGTGTATGAATTGAACTGAATTGTATGATCTATTTAATCGTGAATATTAATGAACCTGGATATCGATATAAGTTAGATATTAATGATATCGACACTCTGTTATACTGAAAGTGTGTGATCGTATCTGCATCTGAATTATATATATCTGTCATCTGTTCTGCATCTGCATGGGGCAGGAGTTATGAATTGAAGGACGTGTTCTGTACTGATTTGGTGGTCAAACCACCCATAATTATGTTTGATCTGGTAGTGAGACTATAAACATTGTAATGTGTCATACCGACACTATGAGGTGTGTAGGGATGAATGGGTACTATATATCTATTGGTGTATAGGGTGGGTGGAGATAGTGTGTAGCGATGGGGGTAGGAAATTGCATCTGTATCTGTATCCGTATTACATCTATATTTGCTACTAAATTTGTATTACACATGCATATGTAACTAGTCCGCTACGAATCAGGACTGTTTTGTGTTTGAAACTATCTTGAGTTATTAATCTGAATGACAAGACTGAGTTGCTATTTGAACGCTCAATAATATCTGAGCTATTATGCATAAGCTAATATGTTTATGCTATAGTTTAAGCTGCAACACGCTAACTATTTTGAACGAATTTCAGGGAACTCTTACGATTAAGCGGCCGACAGATGAGGGGCTCAGTCATCTATCAGAATTATTATATATATGTGTATATGAATTTATGTATTTGATTTCGTATTTAAGTTTCAAATATTTAACTATTTTTCAAATAACGAATGATTTTATGACTGAACTACGAATTGAAAAACTCATTCTAAGTATGACTTTGTTCTGGTAAGTTAGTGTGACGTTCTAAACTTGGCCTTCCTGTTTATGCTGGGTTTAAGGTGTTACATTTAGTGGTATCATAGTCAGGTTTACAACACTTGGGTTATGTAATTGGGCCTTTGTTTTTAAAAAAATGTGTTTTAAATAAAATAATTTTGTATAATAAGCTAAATAACTGGTTTAATAAATGACCGAGTCTCTGGTGTCGTGCCTGTAAGTATCCTTTCTGATATGATGCGTGTATATTGTGCAATGATAATTGATTTTTTGTTAATTCTGTAACCTAAAATAAATTGATATGGGAATATTGGATTGATCTGTACGTTTCTGACATTCTAAACACTGAAAAGTATGAGTTCATGAGGAAGTCATGGAAGAGGGTCGCGTGGGCGTTGTGAGGGAGCTCGAGTTGAGTCATCCTTCATGGGTAGTATACCCGTTTTAGAGACTAGCGAGACCATTGGTACTCCTACTGTTGAGGCAAAGTGTCAGACTATGCCATTTGAGGACGATTATGTGTCCCAAGCGATGTTACAGGTGTTGGAAAGGGTTGATGGGACTCGTAATTGACCTGGAGTTTGGGGGTCAATTACTAAACGAATTTGATCGAACGACATTTAATTGTTTAGAGACATTACTGGAGTCACTCCTACTATTGCTGAATACTGGGTTGAGACTACCAAGCGCATCATGAATGAGATCGACTATACACCTGTACAAAAATTGAGAGGTGCGATATCTCTTGTTTAAGACGAGGCTTACCAATGGTGGTTGACAGCCGAGCAGGGTGCCTAATCTGAACTGATTACTTGAGATTATTTTAAGAGCTCATTTTAGGGTAAGTACATGAGGGCCAGCTACATTAAGGCTCACAGACGTGAGTTTATGAATCTGGTTCAAGGGGAGTGATCTGTAGCTGAGTACGAGATAGAGTTTTTGAGATTGAGCAGCTATGCTCGAGCACTGGTCTGACTGAAGATGATAAATGCATATGGTTTGAGGACGGACTGCATTATGACCTGTGTGTCCTGATAGCTCCTTAGAGGGAGCGAGTGTTTGCGGTCTTAGTTGATAAGGCCAAAATAGTGGAGGAAGCCAAGTGCACTGAACATGAAAAGAAATACTGAGAGAGAGCATAGAGTGTGGTGAGGAAGATTCAAGTCCTTCTGGTTCTATTCAGCACCCCAAGAAACTAGCTAGAATCGACGGACCTCCTAAGAATTAGGCGTCAATTGCTTCTAATGTGATTTCACGCTGTGCTGATTACGGGGGACGCCATTCGAGTGAGTGTTGGAGGAAATCTAGAGCTTATCTCCGTTGTGGGTCGATGGAGCATTGGGTTTGAGATTTTCCTCGCTGACCTGATCCGGTGCCAGCTACGGTACCAATTATGGCTGTAAGTATTATTCAGCCTCTAAAAGGAACCCCACAACCCCTTAGAGGTTGGGGTATTGGTAGGGGTGGTAACAGCTCTGGTAGGGGTCAACAAGCATCAGACAGAGGTGCGACTCAGACTGAGGCACGCCAGCCTGTACTTTTATACGCGGCTAGGCGCCGTGAGGAGGGGGACGATGCTAATGTTATCGCGGGTACGTTCTTCATTTAATCTGTACCCTATTTTGCCTTAATTGATATAGGTTCTACTCATTCTTACATAGCTAGTACTGTATCTGTAAAATTGAACATCACTACTGTGTATACTGTTAGCAACGTTTCTGTGGTTAGTCTTTTAGGTTAGTCCGTCTGGGATGACAAGGTTTATCGACGGGTACCGTTAGAGGTTCAAGGGGCTGTGTTTTTTGCTGATTTGATGGAAAAACTTTCAGGGAGTTCGAACTGATTTTGGAAATAGATTGGCTAGTCGAACATCAAGCCAGTCTCAATTGTGCTTCTAAGAGAGTTACTTTGATAACAGAAGAGAATTGCAAAATAGTGATGTTAGGGGAAAGATGAGATTATCTTGCCAATGTAATCTCCGCTTTTGTAGCTGAGAAATTAGCCCGAAAAGGATGTGAAGCCTACCTTGCCTTTATCTCTGACTCTGCTTTAGTTAAGGTATCTGTTAACGACATTCGAATGGTTTAAAGTTTTCTAAATGTCTTTCCTAATGAGTTACTAGGTGTACTACCGAATCGGGAAGTTGAGTTTGGTATCGATTTGCTACCTGAAACGGCTCTAGTGTCAATTGCACCCTATCGCATGGCATTAAAGGAGCTTGATGAGCTGAAAGCTCAACTCTAGGAGCTTCTCGATCGAGGATTCATTAGGCTGAGTGTGCCTTTGTAGGGAGCACCAGTGTTGTTTGTCAAAAAGAAAGATGATACGATGAGAATGTGTATTGATTATCGTCAACTAAATAAGTTAACAGTCAGGAACAAGTATCTACTTCAGAGAATCGATGATTTATTTGATCAGTTCTATGGAGCTTCGATGTTTTTCAAGATCGATCTCTATTCTGGTTATCATCAACTCAAAGTTAAGGAGACGGATATGTTTAAGACAACCTTCAAGAATCGTTACGGACATTACGAGTTCCTTGTTATGCCTTTTAGTTTAAGGAATACTCTAGCCATATTTATGGACCTAATGAATCGATTATTTTAGTTGTATTTGGATCAGTTTGTAGTAGTGTTCATCGATGATATTCTGTCTATTCAAAGACTGAAACTGAGCACGGCGAGCATTTTCGTATCGTGTTGCAAACGCTTCGTGAAAAATGATTGTATGTTAAGTTTTGTAAGTTCCAGTTCTGGTTGTTTGAAGTTACCTTTCTAGGGCATGTTGTGACCGTAGGAGGAATCCGAGTCGACCCTAAGAAAATTAAGGCTGTAGTTGAGTGGAAACAACCGAAGAATGTATCCAAACTCTAGAGTTTCCACGAGTTAGCGGGTTACTACCAAAGGTTTATGGAGGGATTCTCCCTGATTGCGTCTGCTCTGACTAAATTACTGCGCAAGAATGCACCGTTCAGGTGGTCTGAGGAGTAATAGTTGAGCTTTGAGAAGCTCAAGTCCGTTCTGACACAAGCTCCTATTCTAATTCAACCTGAACTAGGTAAAGATTTTATAGTCTATAGTGATGCGTCGCACGTCGGCTTAGGGTGTATTCTGATGCAATATGATAAGGTGGTAGCTTATGTATCCTGGCAGTTTAAGTCGCATGAGGGTAACTATCTTACTTACGATATTGAGTTGGTTGTAGTGGTGTTTGCCTTAAAGATCTAGAGACATTATTTGTATGGTGAAAGATGTATCATCTAAACCAATCCCAAGAGTCTCAAGTATTTGTTAACTCAGAAGGAGTTGAATTTGAGACAACGTAGATGAATTAAACTACTTAAATACGACAACTGTACTATAGAGTATCACCCTAGTAAGGCCAACGTGGTGGCTGACGCTTTTAGCAGTCGAACGATGTCTGATTGCGAGCGATGTTTGCTCGATTAAGTTTGTTTGATGACAGAAGTCTATTGGCCGAATTACAAGTTAAGCCCACTTGGGTTGAGCAAATTCTAGCTAAACAGTTGGATGATGAGTCTTTAAGTTAACGTTTATGTCAGCTTTAGTTTGGTGAAGCTTTTGAATTTAGTTTGAACAGTGGCGGGGTTCTGTACTTCAGAGGTTGGGTTTGTGTGCCTAAGGACCATGAATTACGAAATTCGATCCTACAGGAAGTGCATAGCAGCCCTTACGATATACATTCTAGTGGGAATAAAATGTACTGTGATCTTCGAGAACTGTATTGGTGGCCTGGTTTGAAAAGAGAAGTGACTACTTTCGTTTCTCACTGTTTGACGTGTCAAAAAGTTAAGACTGAATATCAGTTACCTTCAGGGTTGCTTCAGCCAGTTAAGATTCCCTTATGGAAGTGGGAGCGTGTGATAATGAATTTTGTTAGCGGGTTACCTCTAACACCCACTAAAAAAGATTTGGTATGGGTTATCATTGATAAAATGACCAAGTCTGCCCATTTCCTTCCAGTCAGAGCCGATTATTCGCTACAGAAGTTAGCTAAACTGTATGTGTCTAAGATTGTGAGGTTACACGAAGTCTCGGTTTCAATTATCTCGGATAGGGATTCACGTTTCACCTCCTGATTTTGGAAGAAATTGCATAAGGCTTTAGGTACTCGATTAAATTTAAATATTGTGTATCATCCTCAACCCGACAAACAGTCTGAGTGAGTTATTCAGATTTTAGAGGATATGCTTAGGAGTTGTACGATTGACCTAAGAAGCAGTTGGGAGGATCACCTGCCGTTTGTAGAATTTGCGTATAATAACAGTTACCAATCTAGCATTCAGATGACACCTTACGAGGCTCCGTATGGCCGTAAGTTTCGTACTCCCCTGTGTTGGATCGAGTTAGGTGAACGACGGGTTTTAGGTATTGAGTTAGTGTCTAAAACTGAGAATATAGTTAAACTGAGTCGGGATCGTTTGAAAGCTGCTTCATTCTAACAAAAGTCATATGCTGACTTAAAAAGAAAGGATATTGAGTACTTTGTAGGTGATTAGGTGTTTCTAAAAGTATCGTCGTGGAAAAAAGTCCTCTGGTTCGGACATAAGGGAAAGTTAAGCCTGAGATTCATCAAACCTTACCGTATTCTGAAATGGGTGGGACTGGTTTCTTATTAGCTTAAGTTGCGACCTTAACTTGATCGGATCCAAGACATTTTTTATGTCTCGATGTTGCAGGAATATCGGTCCGACCCTTTCCACATTGTGCCTGTAGGGGAGATTGAGGTGAGACCTGATCTGACCTTTAAGAAGGAACCGATTCAGATTCTGGAGCGGAACATTAAAGTCTTGCGAAAGAAGACTATACCTTTGGTTAAGGTTTTGTGGCAGAATCACGGTACTGAGGAAGCCACATGGGAACCCGAAGATTCAATACACCAACAATATCCGCATATATTAATTTGGAGGCCGAAATTTTCTTTTAGGGGGAAAGAGTTGTAATACGCCAAAGTTTGAGTTTTTATTAATAAGTTGTATCGATGATTATATGTCTACTTCTATCTTTGTGTGTTCTGTTTGCTCACTTGAGATTTGAGGTTTGAGTCACATAAATTTTGGAATGTTGTTAATTTCTTTATTTTAACCATTGGTTTAAGATTCCTTGTTTAAGTTTAATTTTGTACTTTTTGTGTTAAGAATGAGCCTGTTGGTTCACTGGTTAAGCATTTGCCTATTCTCTGGTTCTGTGTTTGAGTCACTGCGTATGCAATAATGATTTATATTTTTCGCACTTTTCTATAAAACTGATCTGAATCTTTAAATGGCTTCTTCCCTCTATTGATAGTTAGACGTTCCTTTTGTTTCTTCCTATTTTTTTATAATTTTTTTCTTTAGTCTAGTTTACAATTTTTCTAAAATTTTTTAAGTTTTGTTTTTCTTACGTAATTGCTACATAGGTTGCAATATTTCTTACTCCGGTATGTTTTAAGGTAATTGGGTCAATTATTTTCGTTTAAAAGTGTTATTGTGCGAATTAGGAAAATTCTTCAAAATCTCGAGGTGTGTGATAATCCTGTTGTTCGTTGTGTTTTGATGCGCTAGGGGAGACTCAAGAGACGCCTAACGCTTCTCCCCTTACTTAAGAATTAAACTTGTATGGGTATTTGCAGTAAGTAGGCTTCTATCCATTTTTCGTAGTGAGTCAAAGGTTTCGACGAAAATTGATTGTTGTTACTTGCATGTTTGCGAATGTTTTATTGAATTGGACGTTTGGAACTTGTTTTAGGCTTGGAATTTGCATTTGGGTGTTTCTACAACTTCGTGTAATAAGTGGGTATCGAAACCCCTTTCTTTTCTACATTTTTTGTCAAAAATGGGACTGTCGATAGCACACGGATTGCCACATGGGTGTGTGTGTAGGCCATCTGAGCCACACAACCGTAAGGGAGGCCATGTGGTGTACTGTGTAACTCTCTGACTTCGGATTGGGGTCACATGGGCAAGCCACACGGGCGTGTGTTAGACCGCGTGTTAGAAAATAAGGTGTAGGGGTCACACGGACGTGTGCCCAGGCCGTGTAACTCATTGAATTTGAATTTGGGTTACACAGGCATGTATCCAGGCTGTGTAACTCACTGACTTCGGATTTGGGTCATACGGGCAAGCCACAAAGGCATGTGTCCAGGCCATGTAACTCATTGACTTTGGATTTGGGTCATACGGGCAAGTCATATGGCCGTGTGCCAGACCATGTAAAGTCATACGGGCGTGTGAGCATGGAAACAAAAATTCTGTTAAAGTTGTAGTTGATGTGCAGGGAGAATGTAAGCCGTCCATAGGATGTGTATGAACTAAATTAATTTGTATGATCTATTTAATCGTGAATATTGGTGACTCTAGATATCAGTATGAGTTAGATGTTAATGATATCGACCCTCTGTTATACTGGAAGTGTGTGATCGTATCTGTATTTGAATTATATATATCTGTCATCTGTTCTACATCTGCATGAGGCGAGAGTTATGAATTGAAGGAAGTGTTTTATACTGATTTGGTTGTCAAACCACCCCGTAATTATGTCTATCTGGTAGTGAGACTGTAAACACTACAATGTGTCATACCGACACCATGAGGTGTGTAGGGATGGATGGTATTATATACCTATTGGTGTGTAAGGTGGGTGGAGATGGTGTATAGCGATTGGGGTAGGAAATTGCATCTGTATCTATGTCCGTATTACTTCTGTATCTACTACTAAATTTGTTTTACACTTGCATCTGTAACTGATTCGCTACGAATCAGGACTTTTTTGTGTCTGAAACTGTCTTGAGTTATTAATCTGACTGACAAGACTAAGTTGCTATTTACGCTATAGTTTAAGCTAATATGATATACATAAGCTAATATGTTTATGCTATAGTTTAAGCACCAACACGCTAACTATTTTGAATGAATTTCAGGGAACTCCTATGACTAAGCGGTCGGCGAATGAGGGGCTCGATCATCTATCGTACTTATTATATATATGTGTGTGTGAATTTATGTCTTTGATTTCGTATTTAAGTTTCAAAGATTTAACTATGTTTTTAGATAATGAATGATTTTATGACTTAACTACGGATTGAAAAACTCGCTCTATGTATGACTTTTTTTCTGGTAAGTTAGTGTGACGTTCTCGACTTGGCCTTCCCGTTTAGGCTGGTTTTAGGGTGTTACACGAAAAAAACAATTTGTGTAATAGGCATGTGCTTTCTTAAACCGTCCATAAAAACTATATTTTAGCTTCTCTCTGAAATATTGATTCCAAATGATAGTGAGTAACGGATCAAGATCAAATTAAAGTTACTTTAAACGAGGAGTAAAAAACAAGTTAATACTATTTAACCCAATTGTAATACAAACTAAATCCTTCTTAATTATTTTTAAAAAGTATTTTTTATGGAGGTTTTGTTAGAACCGTAAAAACAAGATCTAATATAAACTTAAAACTGTAAACTAGGATCTGTCATATCAAATCATCAAGAATAAATCAAGAACAAAACTAGATGTGGAAGCGTACCTGAATTCATCAATTTATTGAAATCTACGGATCTTGGGGTTTTGATCTTCCAAATTAGCAGACAAGTAATCTACAGAGAATGTGGCTCTCTTTTCTAAAGATTGGATATTAGAAAAGTTACCCTTGTGTTTAATTTGGGGACCATAACCCTAATATATAATTTTATCACATTAGCCCTAATTTCTAATTAGCCCATCATCAATTAGAAATTAGTTACTAGAGTATCTACACATATTTGACTCATACTTTATTTATTAAAGCCCAATAAATCTTAACTAAATTATATCACTTTTAATTTGGCCTAACCTATTATGATAGTAAATAATAACATATAATTATGTCCATATTTTCCAACAGTTTAGGTTATGAATTCTAGTATTATAATATTGTTTTTATAAAAAATTGAAAATGTACTCTTCGAACCATTACTACAATGACTGTGTATTTAATTTCAAATATATGATTTTTTGTTAATGTATATCTTTTGGTACACATTTCTTTCCATATATTATATGTTAAAAATATTTTTACCATTAAATTTGAAATTTTTATGAATGAATTATTTTTGATTGGAGATTTTATTTTTCGATAATTAAGACCGATGATGAAATTGTTAGAGATTGAATCTAAATTCTCATGCCACAATGAAATATTCTTATCATTAGGGAAGAGGTTGTTAACATTATTTGATAGGAGATCGAGTTTAACTCTATATGCATGGTTAATAGATAATCATGTGTCTCATTTATATATATTTTTATTTTTTATAATATTAATTAAGGGCACTAGAGAACCTCTTAATTCCACTTGTAGACTTAAAATTTTATCACTTGTGTATTAAATAATTATTCAACATGAATTTAAAATTAACCTATGGATAATTATTTTGTCCACGGCTAGTCAATGGAGTAAAGAAATGCCACAAGTAAGTTTAAGATGATGCCAAATGTTATTTTTAATTATTTTATTATTATTTTACCACATTCAAAAATAAATAGTATCATCCTAGACCTACTCATAATTTTTTTACTCTAGTAGCGATGTACAAGATAATAATCCTTAATATATAATTATTTCATAGATCCATCTTGTAATTTATAAGATACAAATTGCCATGTAAATAGTTATCACTTTCTTTCTTTCTTTTTAGCGTATTTGGATAATTATAATTAAAGGAAAAGAAAGTACGAGAAAGTTAAAGAAAGTAAATGATATATTTATTTCTTATTTTAATAGCTAAAGTTGGCTAAATTAGCATAATATGTTCATTTTTTAAAATTAGGCCTTTAGGTCGTTTTTAATTTCAATTAGGGAAATAGACCGTTTTAGGAGAGAGAAATTGAAAGCGCACTGGGCGCGCTTTCAGCATAGATGGCAGTAAAGCGTATCCAGCTGGACACGCTTTCACTTTCTTTCTCTAGAGTATTTTGAAAATGTTTAGGGCTTCCGACTGAAACGGCGGAAGTTCTTAGGTAGTTTTGAGGGGTAAGGATGTGACAATGCGCTTCAGTACACATACATTTCATATGTCATGGCGAGATAGGACCATCCCTTAAGGAACCCATCATTGGGAAATTCGATGTCGGGGTAATAATGCTTGATATGACTAGGGTTGAAAGTCTAGGTGGAGGTCTCAGTCAACGACCGTGATGCGGTCACGAGTTCAAGTATAATCGGGGCCTCGGTGGCAGTTGTTACGTGGTTAGGAGGTCAAGCATTTTAGATACCCGCAAATGATGCCTTATAAATACCATACCTAAGATTGAGGCCATAATCATAGGGAAAAGCTCAGGGGATTTCTGTTGTAATCAACATGATTTTTTTCTCTATTTCCATGAAACCGATATCTTTAACCTTTCATTCTTGTCCGAAGGCTGACACCGAGGTGGACACAAAAGGGCTCTCAAGTGGAGAGCGGATATTCTGGCACAGTAGAGGTCAAACTCGGGTCAGCCTGGCAGCAGTTATAGATATTAATAGGTTGTTTAATAACGACAACCGTCGTCGCCCCGAAAAGAACATCATCTTTACTGCACCGCAACAGCCGCTCCTCGTCTGAGAATCCTCTTGCGTCCATGATGATGCCGATATTAGACTAAGAAGGAAGGTTAAAGGTTTGATGTGATAAAATTACTAGGGAAGCCCCTGAACTTAGGAGCTGATTGCATTTCGACTCTTTTACTTTAAAAAAGTGCAGGTTAGCCCTTATACATTTTGAAACGTGCAAATTAACCTCTCTGTTAAATTTTTCTATTAAATAACGACGCAGAATATGTCAAATTTTTTTATGGGTAAACTATAAAATGGTCACCTGGCTATGCCTTTTGTTCTATTTTGGTCACCCAACTATTATTTTTTTTGATTTAGTCACTAAACTTTTTGAAATTAAATATTTTAATCACTCTAAGCTGACGTGGGCTTTTTTTATTGGTCTAGTAACAAAATAGCCATCTAATATGTACATATTCTATCAATTTGATCCTAAATATAAAAAATTCAACAAATTTAGCCCTCAATGTTTACAAAATTTTCCATTTTAGTTCTAATTCTAAAAAATAATAATAAATTTGGCTCTCAACATTTAAAAATCTGTCAATTTAGTCCTAACTCTAAAAAATAATTTTTTAAAAAAAAATTAATTTTTAGCCCTTTATAACCCATCGGCTAACCCATGTGGAATACTAAAATAAGAAAAAGAGTATCCTCTTTTAAGTCACTTGCAACAATTTTTTTTACTACAATTTAGGCTTCATACTGGACCAAACCAATTGATTTGGAACCTATCTAAAATAACTGGTTGCATTACTACCCGAAAAGATAACGTTTTTAAGGCTTTTATTTTCTTTTGGACCTTATTTTTGTGTGTGTTTTATCTCTATTTTTTAGAGTTATTTTGCAAGTGACTTAAAATATGGCACTCTTTCTATTATTTTAATAACTTACATGGGTCAGTTGTAGGATGACAAAAAAAGCCCGAATCTGATGGGTTTTGAGCCAATCCGACTCGATTGGGTTGGGTTTTTTTTATTGAAGTCCAGGATCGGGTCGAGGTGGGTTAATTTTTAAAAATAGTTGAGTCGGGGTCGAGTTTAGAATGAAACCACCCACCCCATTCCGAGATATTTATGAAATTACTCTATATACATATTTAATATTAATTAAATTAAAAAATCCCTAAAATTTATCACTACTAGTCTCATTCCACCGCCTCTATACTAGTTTCCTTTCACCCTATAAGGTTATCTTCTTAATTTAATAATTTATTAAAGGAAACTTTGTTCCTTCTTTTCTTCTATTATGTAATCACAATATGTGTTTAAATAAATATTAGTACACAACTTCGAGATAAATCATTAAGAAAATATAATAAGAAATGGTGTCAAAACCTTTCATTTTTCTTAAAAAGATTAATTAATCAAAATGAAAAAAAAATAAAAATAAAATCTGGTCGAACTTGATCAAAGTTAGGTATACTATTAATTTTTGGTTCGAGTTTAGAGCAAGTTAAATTTTTTTAAAGTTGAGGTCAGAGTGGGCAAAAAAAGCATGCCTTGCCCCGTTGCCATCACTAGTACTAAAAACTTTTAGAGTTAAGAGTAAATTGACAGGCTTTGTAAATGTTGAAGGCCAAGTTGATTGAATTTTTTAGAATTTGAAGTAAAATGACAAATTTTGTAAACATTGAGTTCTAAATTTGTTGAATTTTTTTATATTTAGGATCAAACTGATAGCATGTGTAAACATTAGAGGGCTAATTTTGTTACTTGACCAATTTAAAAAAAAACCCACATCAGCACAAAGTGACTAAAATATTTAACTTCGAACAGTTTAATGACTAAATCAAAAAAAATTAGTAGTTAGTAGACCAAAATAGAACAAAAGACATAATTAGGTGACCGTTTTTATAGTTTACCCATAAAAAATTAATTTTCAGCATGGAAACGTCTTTATTTAGCAAAAAAAATTTAACAGAGGGTCTAATTTGTATGTTTTGAAATGTATAAGGACTAGTTTGCCCTTTTTTTTAGTAGAGAGGCCGAAATGCAATCTGCCCCTAAGTACATGGGCTTTCCTGATACTTTTACCTGTTTAATGCAAAAAATAAAACACTGAGAGAATGCCTAGAAGAATAAAGAACATGTTTTGGAGCTTTAAAAAATCACTTTCAGTGAAAATGCATTCAGTTACGTTTTCCAATATTTAAAACGCACCAATTAAACTACTTGATTAACGGTTTTCATCATTGACTATTATTTAGCTGACATGACTCTTAATATTGAATCAGCCATTGCGATGTTGACATAGTAGTCCACGTCAACAAAAAAAATACGAAAATAAAAATAAAAATATTTAAAAAATGAAACTTATAAAACTTTTATTGAGAATTCAAGTTGAAAATAAATTTAGATAAAAGAATGTTTTAGTCTTTTTAAATCTAGACATCCATTTATCTAGGTTCAATTTGAACTAATTATAGACATTTAAAAATAATTAAAATTATAAAACATTATAAAAATTAAAAAAGAGAGAGAAATTATAGTTCTTCCTTCTTCTTTTTATTTCACAACATTTAAATCTCATCATTTTTTATAAGTGTTTAAAGTTTTTGTTGTTGTTTTCTTATCTAATTTACTAATAATGGCATTGATGTTTGATATACTTTTAGGGTCATTTTCTCGATTAACTATTAACTTTAATGTAAGATGTTATACTATAATGTCAAAGAACATAGTTATTGTTACGATTAAACATGTGCATAAAATAGAAAATAGAAATTTATAATAAATTTCTTAGTACATATGGTAAAGTATAAGGCTTTAAATAATGTGGATTTATCTATTTTGAGATATCAAGAAAAGCAAAAATCATTATTTCTTTTTATAAATTTTTACAGGTTTTATAAATTGATATTATACCTATATGGCGCGAGCTCACCTCGCGTGCTTGTGACTGAAAAGGATCACCTTATGAGTTAAGACACATGTCGCACAAGATCTTGAGAGCCCAAACCATCGAGACCACATACCTATCATAGATAAGATATTATCATTCACACATCGGAAATATCTAATCTCACCA
The DNA here is from genome assembly GCF_025698545.1 of Gossypium raimondii. Classification (NCBI taxonomy): domain Eukaryota; kingdom Viridiplantae; phylum Streptophyta; class Magnoliopsida; order Malvales; family Malvaceae; genus Gossypium; species Gossypium raimondii. The sequence goes on along the minus strand of NC_068568.1, from coordinate 36,916,534 downwards.
CCATCGCTGTTTTTTTACACTGATCGCAAGTAAATGTACCGCCCATCCAAATCCATCCTAAGTATGTATTAATCCTAAAAAACCATAAATATTACATACTATCTTCCACTAACAAAACTACTAATAATTTTAGTCAAGTAGGAGTTTTCTTTTAAAAATATTTATTTTATTTTTAATAAGTATTGTTTTAAAATATATATATATTATTTGTTTAGTCTTCTTAACTCCATAATTTTATTGAATTGAAATAACTACTTTTTTTTGCCTCTACATTTTTACAATAAATGTCCTTCAAAAGTAAGTAAATAGATCTGAAACAAATAAAATGATGTTAATCTGACGATGGACCAAGGATGATTGTAAAAATTGGTGAATACACCAACTGCCATTAAGAATTTCATATTTGAACCAAAAACAAGAAAATGGTGAAATACCGTAAAGAGAACACATATGTACAAAAAAAAGAATTTGTGTAATGGGCATGTGCTTTCTTAAACCCCATAAAAATCAAATGATAGTGAGTAACGGATCAAGATCAAATTCAAATTACTTTGAACGAGGAGAAAAGAGAGAGTTGATATTTAGTATAAACTAAATCCTTTTTAATTATTCTTAAAATTATTTTTTATGGAGGTTTAGGTTATGAATTCTAGTATTATAATATGTGAAATGTACTTTTCTAAACTTGAATCATTACTACAATGACGGTGTATTTAACATTATATAATCAAATATATGATTTATTTCTTAATGTATATCTTTTGGTACACATTTCTTTCCTAATATATTAAATTAATAAAATATTTTATCATTAAATTTGAAACATTTTTTCATAACATGAATAAATTATTTTTGATAGGGATTTTATTATCCTGATAATTAAAATTAAGGATGAAATTGCTAAGGATTGAACCCAAGTTCTCATGCCACAACATAAATATTCTTATCATTAGGCGAAATTATTTGATAGGAGTTAAAATTTTAATTAAGGGCACCAGAGAACATCTTAATCCCACTTGTAGAGTTAAAATTTTATTGTTTGTATATTAAATAATTATTCAACATGAATTTAAAATTAATCTATGGATAATTATTTTGTCCACGGCTAGTCAATGGAGTAAAGAAACGCATACAAGTAAGTTTAAGATGATACCAAATATTATTTTTAATTATTTTATTATTATTTTACCACATTCAAAAAATAAATACTAATATCCTAGACTTGCTCATAAAAGATAATAGTCCTTAATATATAATTATTTCAAAGATCCACATTGTAATTTGAAAGATACAAATTGACATGTAAATAATTATCACTTACTTTTTTTAGCATATTTGGATAATTATAATTAAAGGAAAAGAAAGTAGGAGAAAGTTAAATGATATATTCATTTCTTATTTGAATAGTTAAAATAGGCTAAATTAGCAAAATAAGCTAAAAATTTTTAATTAGGATTTTAGGCCGTTTTTAACTTTAATTAGGGGAAAAGGCCATTTTAGGAGAAAGAATCTAGGCGTGCTTTCCGCACAAATGGAAGGAAAGCTCGTCCAGTTGGACGCGATTTTACTTTTTCTCTCCAGGGTTAGGGTTTTTTTTAAGGTTAGAGTTTTTAAGGTTTTTGGTTTTATTAGGGTTTAGGATATTTTGAAAGTGTTCAGGGTTTTCGACTGAAACAACGAAAGTTATTAAGTAGTTTTGAGGGGTCGGGGATGTGATAATGCGCTTCAGTACACATTCATTTCATATATCATGGCAGGATATGACCATCACCTGAGGAACCCATCGTGGGGAAATTCGGTTTTGGGGTAATAGTGCTTGATATGACGAGGGTGGGAAGTCTAGGTGGAGGTCCCAGTTGGCGACCGTGATGCGGTCATAGGTTTGAGTATAAATGGGGCCTCGATGATGGTCATTACACGGTTAGGAGGTCAAGCATTTTAGATACCCGCAAATGATGCCTTATAAATACCATACATAAGATTGAGGCCATAATCATACGGATTTCCGTTGTAATCAACGTAGTTTTTTCCTCTATTTCTAAACAGTCAGTATCTTTAACCTTTCATTCTTGTTCGAAGGCTGACAACCAGGTGGACACAAGAGGGCTCTCAGGTGGAGAGCAAATGTTCCGACACAGTAGATGCTAAACTTAGGTTAGTTCAACAACGGTTGTATTTATTAATGGGTTGTTTAATAATGACAATCGTCGTCATCCCGAAAGGAGCATCACCTTTACTGCACCGCAACAACCACTCCCTGCCTAAGAGTCCTCTTGCGCCCATGACAGTGCTGACATTAGAATAAGGAAGGTTAAAGGTACCAGTTGCCTAGAAATGGAGAAAAAAATTACACCGATTATATTGGGAAGCCCCAGAGTTTTTCTGTATGAATATGCCCTCAAACTTCTGTATGGTATTTATAGGCATCAATTTTGGGCACCCGAAAAGGTTGAGCTCATGGCAGTGTAACGATTTTCAACTGGTTCCCTCGTTATAACCCGATCCATTACCGCATAATGGTCGTCGATTGACACCTACACATCGGCTTTCACCCTTAACTATAGAAAGAAAAATCACCCCATAATCGACTTCCCTAAGATAGACTTTAGAGATAATGATCCCATCTCAACATGATATATGAAATGTGTGTGGCTCGGAACCTTATCGCATCACCGACGACTCAAGAATACCTCGAATGTAAACCAAATACTTTTAGCAACCGAAATTTTTAAGACCAGAAAATGGTTTATAGTGGAGGAATGGAGAGGATTGGGGAGAAATTATATGACTGAGGGATGATGAAGCTTGGTGTGTGTGTGCTCTTTTATAGCCACAAAGAAAGGTTTGTTTGCAAAGAAAAATCTTGAAAGCTTACTACACAAGTGATGAAAATATTCTAAACGTGTTTAAAGTGTTCGAATTATTCGAAGCGTCAAACTTTTCATGTCAGGGAATAGAAAATTCGTTAGAGAACTCAGCTGGGGGAGCTTCCTCTAATAAATTTTCTTTCTTATCAGAGTGAAAGTACCTTTTCAGATGCCTATAGAGCAAGTTATGCAGTGCAAAATCTCTTCCCCTCCTACGCTGCTGTGACGATTGATATTTCCTCTTCGGCCAAATTTACCTACTCTTTGCCTCCGGTGGTAGCAGATACAGCTTGTCGATAGCTCTAAACCATGTCAAGTAATCATCAGCTGCCGTCATGTTTGTTGAGAAAAATGGTTCACGAGCGGGAATGAATTCCATCCTACGATCCCAAGCTTGGATATGCTCCTTGTGCTTCTCTACCCAATCCTTGTCGTTCTTCCCCCGTATGTTCATCTTGTGCAGTTCCTTCATGTCTCGCGGTGGTTGTGGATTACGTTGCCTATACCTAAACTATCGTAGAACTTGGTCCAATTCGTGCATCTCCACTGTTGTGTACACTATCAACGACACCTTCATATCCCAAATCTCCTGATTTGCCAACACTTCCAGCGGGATGTAAGATATGTTCTTGGGATCAGCATACGGATCCATTCAAATTGAAAAGCAGAATTGTAAATATCGTTACGTACGGATTTTTTGAATCATTACGTAATTAATATTGGTTCGAAAAGAATAGGTAATTAACCTTGGTTTCTGAGCATTGATCTAACATCAGCCTAAAGTCTTCTAACTCATTGGGCAGTCCCACGTAACTTGACCCATGGTTTCACATGTACAAGTGATATATTAGTCGAAACATATAATAAATAAAAATATTTGTGCACATAGTACGTATTTCTTGATAAATGATATTTACCTCGTCACCAACAGGAACATGTATGGGTCGACCACTCTGGGATGTAGAAATGGCATTCACCACTAGGTCCACGACTGTAGCAGCAACAGACAGCCACCGGTCAACATTTTATCCAACTGTGTTGCCTGAAAAAGCTCTCAGTATAGCAAGGACAACATGAAGGATCCCCAATTTAGTTTTGCGCATTCACTGAAGTCCGTTAGATGTAGAAACCACCTTACGTGCACCAAATTTCTAGATTTATCGGGCATTAAAATGCCTCTACTTAACCTCATGATGAATGCTCGGGCGTATTGTTGTATAACGTCCTCCGTTCCATTGTCAAGAAGCTTATCGAAATTTCTCTCCAACCAGTTGATCGATATCTAACCGCATTTGAACCTGTTCAAGACCTTCCCCAACATCAGAGTCCACTTTCCCCCGAACCACCGTTGATCCCGTGATGACTGGCCCATCCACTAGCAGACCGAGCTATAACGCTACGTCCTCGAGTGTGATTGTACACTCGTCGCATGGAAGGTGGAAAGTGTGTGTTTCAGGCCTCCATCTTTCACCAATGCGCTGATTAGTGTGGGATCAAGTTTGCAACCCCCTGCATGTGAGACACATGTAAGAATCCAGCCTATTGCAGGTACCCACAAATTTCAGGGATCAGAGGCTTCCTCGTATTATGTATGAACGCCTTTAGCACACGATCGTCTGCCTATTTATAACATAAAAATATTTAGATTTGAAAAGACGAGGGTAAGAGATAATTGATTTATATATATTTATAATTTTAAATAGAATTAAAGTTAAGCAGATGGAAAGTATAAAAATTAGACTAAATTTATTGTTATATCAATTAAAAATATGTTGCTTTATAAAATTAATTATAATATATGAAATTAGATTAAAGAGACAAATGCAATTACTTAAATTGTAATTTTGTCATTTTATAATTAGATGACAAAAACTATAATGGACTCACTATATATTTTTTAAAGATAATGCAAAATTTAAGATATGGAAAATATATTATCACCACAATTTGGGGTATTGATTCCATGAGTAAAAAGTAAAAAATAAAATAATAAAAAATATTTAACAAATAGATTATGTCACATTTCGATGTGAATGAAAAAGTATGTAATATTAGATTTTATCACATACATGATATGAGTGAATAGAAATATTTTATATTAAAACTTATATTTATTAAAATATATCAACAAATGGTTATTAGTGGAGTGGTAGGGATTTTTATATGAATTTGTAAGTTATGTGTTTGATTTCCAAATAATATTTTTAGTTGTTTTATTTGAATATATAAAAGTATGAAAAGATGAAAATATTTTTATAATAATATTAATTATCCTTTAAAATAAGTGTATTTTAATAATTTCATAGTTGAATTGGTGTCGAATTGACTCGTGACACCAAACGTTTTATATATAGTATGAATATATAATTTATGAAAAAGACATATGCTAAAATAACAAAGTTTAGAGTAAAGTTCAAAAAAAAGTTTAGAGTACAAGGATTTGGTGTGTTAAGTTAAAATTTCAAAATTTAGGGTCAATGTTAACATTATTAAAACTATTCTATTAGATTTAGGTTCATTATAACATCATTTTTAGTTACATTGCTACTAAGTGAGTATTTTTTAATTCAAAATGTGACACCAACCAATTTAACAAAAAAATTAATAATGCTATTAGCCTAATTTTGAAATATGAAAATAGAGAGATTAAATTTCTAAAAATAAAAGTATAGTAACTAAATTCCAAATTTGTAAAGAGTACAATGACTTATAATATATTTTAACCTCAAATTTTATCATTACGGTTTTAAATATTTTTTAACTAAATTGTTACTTATGAGATCAACTCTCAAAGAGTTAATAATATTATGGATGAAAAGAGTTGTTTTGGGAAATTATTTATTAATAATAAGAGAAACTTATAGTAAATATTATTTTTTGGGTAATTAAAAACTCAAAAGAAAGAGTAGATAATTAATTTTTGTTAGAACATTTTCAGATATTTATAGTGCTCCAATAACTATAAATGAATGGGTGAAATTAATCAAAAGTTAAATCTTTTGGTTATTTGTCAAGAGTTATATCACTTGATTTTTGACAAAGAATTATAACTATTCAAACAATATTACTTGAATAGTTATAATATCGATGAATAATGATGTGTCTTTTTAAAGATGCTATTATTCATAAAGGCACTTACTGAAAGATGCCTCTATGAAAAGACATGAAAATTCTTATATATAGGAATGAGATTTCCTTTGAAAATCATACCAACAAGTTCTAAATTCTATCTTCCCTCCATCTCCTGATATTATTAGATTGTTCTATAAAGAATTACTGCAAAATTTCATCAGTGCTTAGTGGACTATTTTCATCAGTGCAAAACGCAAATAGTCATCGGGCTTTATTGTATCCTTGAGGTTTATTTTCTTGAAACTCATTTGCACACCGAGTATAGGTGGGGGCGAATAGAACCTTAAAGATAATGGCTTGATACACGCCTTAGAGCCTTGTCTTATTTCTTTGTTTTCTGTTTGAGTTGTTGTTCGTGTTTCATACATGTGTTCGAGATTTTCCTCATCCAAGTTTTTGTACTAGCAATTTAATGTTCTAATATCATGATAACTACTACAACACATGAAAGTGGAACACTAAGGGAGTTGGCTTCCAACTTTGTCAAACTTGATCGGTTTGATGGTGACAATTTTCGACAATGGTAAAGAAAGATGTACTTATTATTGTCAACTTTGAAGATTGCCTATGTTTTAAATACTCCAAGACCGGAAGAGAATGAAAAAAAACCTGTTGCTGCAACCCGAGAAAGGCAAAAATGGGACAATGCTGATTACATGTGCATAGGCCACATATTGAATGGTTTATTTGATGGATTGTTCAATAGCTACCAAAACGAGATCATCGTTAAAGAATTATGGGACAAATTGGAGACAAGATACATGACCGAAAATGCTACAAGTAAGAAATTTCTTGCCAATCATTTCAATAATTATCAAATGATTGATGGTTGTTCTGTTATGGAACAATTTCGGGATATAGAAAAAATGTTGAATCAGTTTAAGCAATATGATATGAAAATGAATGAAATGATTGTTGTATCCTCCATAATAGACAAGCTTCCTCCATATTGGAAATACTTTAAAATAAGTCTAAAACATAAGAAAGAGGAAATATCTCTTGAGGTTTTGGCAAATCATCTTCGTATTGAAGAAAGTATTGAAACCAAGATCAGAACCTAGATTTTGAAAATGCCAAAGTGTATGTTATGGTGGAAGTACAGACTACTAAACTATCCAAGAGAAAGTTCATACAAATTGCTAAAGCACCTAAGTTCAAAAAAAAGGGGGCTTATCTTACCACTGTGGCAAGCCGAGACATTTGAAGAATGGATGTCGATTCTTAAAGAAATATTCTTTTAAGGCTGATAATAACAAAAAGTTTGTTGCCATGATTTCTGAATTTAATATGGAACAATATGATAATGCATGGTGGATTGATACTGGAGCAACCAAACATGTATGCAAAGGCAAAAGCGTGTTCACAAAGTTCACACAATGTGAATATGAAAATGTCTTGTACATGAGAAATTCTTCCACCACAACAATCAAAAGCAAATGGTTTGTTGAACTACAATGAACTTCTGGAAAGGTTTTAACCTTGAATGATGTATATTATGTACTAGAAGTTAGGAAAAATTTAGTGTCTGGAAATTTATTAAATAAGTTTGGTTTCAAACTTGTTTTTGAGGAAAATAAGTTGATTTTGTCTAAGGGAGGAATTTTTGTAGGGAAATGGTATATGTATGAAGGCATGTTCAAACTTAATATTGTTAATAAGAATAAAATACTATTTCGCTTATATGGTTGAATATTCTTGTTTATGGCATTATAGATTAGGTTATTTGAATTACAAAAATAGAATGACATGCACAGAGTTAGATTTAATTCATTTTTTAATAATAATATTGAAAAAGCAATATATGTATGTTGACTAAAATTACTAGAAACCCTTTCCCTAATGTTAAAAGGAAAACAAAGTTGCTTGATTTTATACATAGTGATTTATGTGACATGCATATTTTGTTATTTTATTGATGATTATTCTAGATATTGCTATGTATATTTATTGTATTCAAAAGATGAAGCAGTTGATAAATTTAAAGTTTATAAATCTAAAGTTGACCTTCAGGGTGAATCATTTATCATGTGCTTAAGATCAGATAGAGGTGGAGAATACTATAATCTAAATTATTTTGAATCCACTCGGATTATCCATCAAGTTTCAGCCCCTTACACACCACAAAAAAATGGTGTAGCTGAAAGAAAAAATAGAGTCTTGATTGAAATGGTAAATTCAATGTTATCATATTCATGTTCGATCTGGTGCCTTAAGTGTAGTATTTTTGTCAAGATACACTTGTAAGTTTTCAAATAGATTGGCCAATAAAACAAATTCATTGATTACATTAATATAATTTTTATAATTGTCCTCACATGGTTTTTGCATGCAAAGCAAAATAGAAGAAAATGTTACTCATTGGTTGTCTAATGTTTAACTAATACTAAGCGATATTACGGGGTCGGATCGTAGTATAGAAAGATAACTTGTATTAGTAGACAAACCTAAACATGTCCTTAGTTTGATCAGAAATGAGCAAATCGATTAAAAGGCTAATATGTCGTCTATCAAGTCCAATTGAAGAGATGCCTTGTCTTGGGCATCAGAGTGGATGACTCCTAGAAAATAGGGGCATAAATGTGACTAACTAGACTGACAGTACATTGGACAAGACACAAGCAAAGTAGATCCTGAATCCGTTTATGGGTTTACTCACTTGTGACATTCATAGTGTGACATACCTAAATCCTAAATGGATGGTGGACTATATATGCGTGACTTGTACACTTTGATGTAAGTAAAACATTAGTTCAAAGAGATAAAGAACCGAAAGTCGGTGCATTGGGTGTTCGACTTCTGTAGTATGTAGCGTCATTCACAATAGTGGAATTTATATCCCAAAACAAGGGTAAATGATATCCTCTCATTGGCATTACATGGTTGATGAAAAGTAAACGTGGCCATGTGTCGTCTATCTTTGTGATGGATGACTTGATCACTATTTGATAGTGATTGACTTTTCATGAAGGGAAATGTAATAGTTAACATGAGGTAAAATAGGATCATATAAGGAGAGCGAATATTATCCTAAAGAGATCAAGTACATCCTATAAGTGTAACACACTTATGAAAAGGTCATTGGATGAGCACTAGGTAGTTGCTTTTGTAATTGTATGTCTTTGGGGATAGGGGTGTTTAATCGATTAACTGATCAGTTACCTAACCCGAACTAGCATTAGCCGAATTAACCAAACTTTTTAAACCTTTAACTATTAATCGAATCAATTTTTTTTAAAAAAAATTAACTGAACCGAACAAGACCTTAAACATGCATTAGGAAGAGGTCAGGACTAAACCGAACACATATTAAATTTTACCGAAATTTAACATTTTTCGAAGTTGCATAGGTCACACACCTGTGTGGTTAGGCCGTGTGCCTCACACGGCATTAGACACGCTCGTTGTGTCTCGGCCGTGGCAAAACAGGGCATACATACTGACTTGATCATAGGGCCAGTCACACGCCCGTGTGTCCAGGCCGTGTGGCACAAAATTAGGCTTGGATTATGCCACATTTCTTCTCCTACTCATGCATATCTAATCCACATCAATTAGTACCATTTCATGCATACCTTATACAAATCATACACATAATCATATTTTCAACGATCAAACATGCCTCAAAGTCATTCAATATATGCTTAATAAATACATAACTCGAATCATTTGCACATCACTTTAATGGTATTTGAATACCAAATAAAAATCAAACATTTTCTTCATAATTCTATATATGCATATTAAACCAAATAAATCATATCACATGACTTTTTGTCCATTAGCATACGTAACATTAACAACTTCACAAAATTTTCAAGTATAACCTTGTTTCACATTATAGCCTTATGAACATTTCACCATACCAAATTAATTACATAGTATTCGAATATTTCAAGTATAGTCAATCATATTTCATTTCAAATATCGTGCATATATCAAAATATCCATTTGTATACATCTATTTTATTAACTTAAGCATATTTGCATTTTAAGACAAAACAAAGCATGTTATATGGCCTAATATTCACCAAACATAAAACCTTATCAAAAGTGCCAAATACCATAACCGAAAATACAACCGCTTTTATAACACATTTTGAAATCAAGTATTAAACCAACAACTTGACCTTTAAATACCGAACCACAAAACAACCATGTCATAGGCGTATGAATTTATTTTACCTATCATTAGCTGAATATAATATACATCATATATCATGATTATCTCACAAAATGACCTAAGAAATTTCTATCGTTCACAAATCAATTTACAAGGCAATTTATACTTCAAAACATAGATCATTAATAAGTCACACCAAATAGTCAAATTCACATAGCATAGCATAGTCATTACACAACAATTATAAACACGTACCAACCTTATCATCTAACCGATCCATTAACCATATTACCATCACTCAATCTTTTAAGCTAAATATACTATCTCATAACTTAACATCAAAACAATATATCAATTATAGTTACTCAAATGACCATCAAGCATACCCAAAATATAATTATCATTTTACCACATTATCAAGCCACATTATGCCACTTTTTCATGCTTCCAAAATGAGTTAACTAATAAGCCGAATATACATCTTACTACCCTTCCTCATTTCCGAATCATATAACCAACATTAGCACCATGGTCAAGCCATTTTCACATGGCTATACACGTACAACTTTCAAACCAAATATATCAAAACTAGCCTATACATGCCACATACCCAAGAACTCAAAGCTTTTATTTATCGAAGCGATAACCGGATAGTGTGATGATGTCTCCAACCCGAGCAAGTCTCTGAAAATCTATAAACATAAAAAAAACGCACGGAGTAAGCTTCGAAAGCTTAGTAAGCCATAAGCAAATAAATTATCTCAATGATATCATAATTCAATTTAAATAGGCCGAAATTAACAAATCTCAACCACATGTACATTCATCATACTCGTAAATTTATATGATCACATTAAGTACTTTACTTACTTTCACTTTTTATACACGAGCATATCGTAAGCTTTTTATATCGATTCAAGCTCGTAACTAGTTCTCCAATGCTCAATTCAATTCAGCACATATAACACACATAATTTCGAATTTAACAACATTTATTTACTTATGAAATTACCTCGTACGGACATGAACGAACCAGACGACTATTCGACAATTTTTGACTTTTCCCCAATCCAAATCCGATTTCCTCTTTTCTTGATCTAATTCAATTCAAATTTGGCTTGTTTAATAACATATTCATTTAATTTCATCCAAAAATACATAATTTGGGCATTTTTCCTTTTAACCCCTAACATTTCACATTCTCACAAATTGGTCCCTATTTCAAAATAACACAAATTACTCAAAATTTCAGCAAACCCATGTTAAGCCGAATTTACCTTAGGTCCTTAGCAGCCCATTTATTCAATTTATTTCACAATTTGACCCTTCAATTTACAAATTTCACAATTTACTCCTTAATACACATTTTTATCAAAAATCACTTAATTAAACATAATAATCCATTAACAAAGATTTATTTTTCATCATCAAACAACAAATTCATCACATTATCAAAAATGGAAAATCTAAAATTCATCATCAAATCCAAAAATTAAATTAGGGGCTAACTCGTAATCGAAGCAACGATCTCAAAAACATAAAAATTATCAAAAACCGAGCAAAACACATACCCGAATCAAGCTCCCTAGGTGGCGAACTTAAAGGCTTCATCCATGGCTTCTTTTCTACTTAGAAATCGACCAAAAAGATGATAATAATGGCCATTTTATGTTTTGTTTTATTTAATTACATTTTATTATATAATTACCATATTAACCTTAAAATAATAATATGAAAACCATATAATGGTTGTCCACTACCGTCCATGATAATATTAAAAGGCAAAATTTCACTTTAAGGACCCCATATTATAAAAGCCATAACAATATAGCACTTTAACAAAAAGCGTGCCACTTTTACATTTTACGCGATTAAGTCCTTTTATCAATTTAGACATTCAAACGGTAAAATTACTTCACGAAATTTTCACACATATCAAATAATATGCTGTAAATTCAAAAAATAATATTAAAATAATTTTACAACCTTGGATTTATGGTTTCGAAACCACTGTTCCATCTAGGGTCTAAACCGGACTGTTACAGCTTCGGCATATGCTGAAACTCTACCATCCTAGATTGTCTTCATTATGGAGACAAAGTTAGATTCAAGTCGAATGGAGAGGGTTCGTACAAAGGGGGTTTCTTTAATAGTATTGATGTGGCAGTTAGGGGAACTAGGGGAGGGCATAGCTTTGGATGGTGTTCGAGAATTTCAATAAGTTTAAGGATTTTTTCGAAGAATCACATCAATGTGGAAATTTAAGAGAATACAGATAATGCAAAATGGAGGATGATGGGGTTCTATAAGTGTCTTGGCACTAGAGATAGATTTGATTCATGGATTCTCTTACGAGTGTTTGGACAGGATCAACGTTTTCCCTAGCTATTTGTGGGGATGTTAATGAAATTCTATTTTTTTAGAAGAAAGGGGTGTGCACTGGGATGAAGGTATAGAGGAATTTAGGATTGCTTTAGTAGATCACTAGTTACAAGACTTGGGTTATGAAAGGCCTTGGTTTACATGGGAAATAGAAAACTTCGTAGAGAACAACATCAGAGAGATATTGGATAGAGGGTTGTCAGCTAGTCTTGGTGGGAAAAGTTTCACAACTTCTTCTAACAGCATCTACGAAATTTGTTTTCTAATCATTGCCCTTCGCTCGTTATTGTGGATCAAGGGGACATATGGCAAAATCAGCATGGATTTCGGTTTGAGTCATGTAGAAAGCTGGAATACTCATGTGAGTCAGAGATTGGTCAGTTGTAGAACAGTAGCGTGGGGACCATTCCCTAGCTCCTTGCATGTTTATGCATTTGTAACATCTCATACCTAACTTGGATGCCGAACTTGAGTAATTGATGTTATGACAAAGCTAGATCATCGATAATCACTTTACTATACACAAAAATCTAATATTTAAAACATCAATCACGTGTAAACTAATATATATAATTAAGTTTTAGAACTCAAAGAGGATATATTTATGAACTTCAGTCATATAATAGGATTAAATCTCAAAAACAATAAGTTTTAACACTTAAAGGGAAACTTTCGTAGTTGGTATCGATGCTTGATTGATACCTTTTTAGAAAAACCGATACCAAATTCAATTCTATTTTCTTTGAAAAGCAATGGTATCGATAATTAGTTGGCGGTATCGATATTTTATGAAAAGTATCGATACTCAACTGAAAAATTGATACCATTTTGGCATTCTGTTTTGTTTGGATACTGTTCATTTGGTCAAGTATCGATACCAAATGTCAAAGTATCTATACTTAGTCTAATAGTGGTAAAAATCTTATCTTAACAATTTCAATTCATGGCAAAAAGTCACCTTACCACAAAGACGATAATTTATCCATCCAAACACCTAAATAACTAATTAATGTACCCTCATTGACACCACATCTCAACCAACTAACAATTCATTACCTTGGCTAAACTTCCATGCTATCACACTAGACCACATCTAGCACACATATAAGCTAACAAACTTACCATTTGATTCACACATCTATATCACTTGTGCTTAGGTTGATACCAAACATACATGCTTCAAAAGCCATAAAACACAACCAAAGCATAGGCAATTCAAGTTAATAACACAAACCTTTATGCATCACTACATAGTACTGTAACTCCTATTACATGCGATATAAGCGAAGATGTAACAACATCTACCAAAAGGATCCTCAAATAGTGTGATTCTTCGAGTTGATCCGATCTCCTAACTTCCACCAAACGTAATCTACAAAGAAAGAGATAGGACTCGAGTAAGCTTACATAAAACTTGGTAAGTTCATTGTTTATATGATAAAGTTTACCAAATTAAAAATAATAACTCAAATAACGAGGTTATTAAACGAGTTCCTGTAGATCACAGCTCACACAAGTGAGTAATGTCTAACATTAGTACAAATCAATTCTCTACAATTGAATAACATTCAGAGATCGATAAACAATGCCTGGTGAACGATGTACGAATACGATTACACGGTTAACCAACCATAACACACCAGACGCTCTTATGAGCCAATCCAACCGATAACACACCTCAGCACTAAGTGCCCAACATCTACCCCCGTAACACACCAGAAACACTGTGATATAAGTCGATAGTCCACAATAAATGCAGGACCTTAGTCTATTCAGTGAACAGAGGATATACAGAAATCACTGTCACATCTCATATCAACCTCGTACCACACGCAAAATAACCTATTAGCATGCCAATCGTACTCTATCCTACGTTCGTCCGGCTCAGGATTTATAAACAGAAAACAGTGTTATCGTTTCGTTCCATCAGTTCTCATTTAAAAGACATCATTTGTATTAATCAATATTCAACAATTTAATTTCATCTAATATGCATTTAAAAATGTATTAGAATTAAACTAATCGAACTTACCTAATTAAACTGCAGCCAAACAAGGTATAGGGACTATTATATAATTTTTTCTTGTCTTTGATTTTCAGCTCGTTCTTGATCTAAATTAATAATTTCATTCAATTAACTAATTCCAAGAGCTAAAATAACTCATTTTATGCAATTAAGTCTTTTTTGGAATTTTTACAAAATTACCCTCAACATTTTACTTTTATGCAATTTAACCATTTTTATTCAAATCAAAGCTTAGTCGAATATCCAAGGGCCTCACTACAGTCCATAATTGCAATTATTTCATATAAGGTCCTTATAATTTTATCACTTTACTAATTTAAACCTTAAACATTAAAATCATCAAAAATACTTTACAAAATAGTCCTATCTAACAATTAAGCTTAATAATCTATAACAAAGCTTCAAGAATAGACTAAACTTATCAATGGCACAATCATAACATTTATTATTTTTACAAATTAGTCCTCGAGTTAGCTAGAGCAAGCTAATACGAGCTCAAAGATATAAAAATCACTAAAAACAGGCGTGAAATACATACCTAATAGAAAACCCTAGCTAGGTCAAAGCTTGCTCTCCCTCAGCAATGGTGTTTTCGATTTTTGCAAGAAGAAGATAAGAAAAAAAATGATAGTTTTAATCTTTTGTTTATACTTATTATTTTACTAATTACCATTCTAACCTTTTAATTTCAACTTAATAATTTACTAGAACATGTCCATAATTGTCCACTATAATTAACTAGGGTATAATTACCATTTAAGGAGGGTTTAATCACACAATTAGTCCTTTAATTATTTTAAAATTAACAAAATAGACTTAGTTTCAATTTAACCCTAAACTAATTAAGACTTAATAAGCAAATAAGCCAAACACTATTGGGTCAATCATGTCCACCACCGTTTGGACTTTTTAACCATGGTTTAAACACCATTTTGGTACCTTTACTATTTTAAATCTATTGCCACTAACTTTTACTTCTTTTACAACTTAATAAGTTTTAATCAATTAACTATCTAAACGATAAAATTTCTTAAGCAGAATTTAAGACGACACTTATGACCTCATAAATATTAAATAATTAATATTTTATGAATTCACTCATTGGAGTTGTAGTCTCGAAACCACTATTTCTGCTTTCATTGAAAAATGGGTTGTTACAGCGTGGGATTGAAAAAATGGATTGAGCTGTTAAGTAAAAGAAAGGAGGGCAACACAAGAAGGTTACGTGGTCGTATTTCATCCCTTAACGAAGGTGACAGAGATGAGGAAAACCTTTTAGAATTTCTGGGTGCTAAATTGGAGCTGAAAATGGAATTTGATTAGGAAAAATGTTATGGAGACCAAAGGGCACAAACAAACTGGACACAAGCTTTTTCCATAGGTTTGCGTTTCAGCGGAGGCGTACAAACACAATTAAAGGGCTAAAAAGGGAGATGGACAATTTATTATAGACAACAATGAAATGAAGGCTATTGAAAGTGAATATTTTTCTAATATTTTATCTTCGCAAAGTGCTAGTAATTCTAACCATATATTGGAATGAGTGCATAGGTGCATTACAGATGAGATGAAAAATTTCATTACAATAAGATATGAGTGGCAGGAAATTGATGGTTTCTTATTGTAATGAAATTTTTCATCTCATCTGTGGGAAAGATATTGGGTATTATTTCTTGATGTTCTTAATGGAGGTACTTCTTTACAAGAAGATATGTAATGCTGGTTTCTTTTTGAACAATATTGGCACATTGTGGGAAAGATGTTGGGTATTTTTTCTTGATGTTCTTAATGGACGTACTTCTTTAGCGGATATAAATTTAACGCATATTGTTCTTATCCCAAAAATTAGAAACCCTACTAGGTTGCAGCATTTTAGACCCATTAGTCTATACTTGGTCCTATATAAAATTATCTCAAAAACAGTGGCAAGTCGATTTTAAAAAGTGTTGAATTCTTGTATCGATGAGGCACAAAGTGCTTTTATTTTAGAGAGATTTATTACGGACAAAATACTTCTCACTTATGAGATTCTGAACGTGTACAAGTAGAAAAGTATTGGCAAGATGGGGTACTTTGCCCTTAAACTTGATAAGAGCAAGATATTGGGTGGATTTCATTTTACATTGTCTTAGCACGATTTCTTACTCTTTGTGTTAAATTGTAAAGTGAGAGGGATTATTTCACTAAGAAGGGGGCTTCGACAGGGGGATCCCTTTAGTCTTTATCTTTCTCTGATTTGTAACAAAGGACTGTTTTCCCTCATGAGATAAGCCAGAGAAAATTGAGCCTTGATTTTAAAGCATATTCTGAGGTAATATGAGAGCTCTTTCAGGCAATGTGTTAATTTAGATAAGTCAGTAGTTTTTTATAGCTCCAATGTCCAATAGAGGATCAAGAGACGAATTTTGGAATTTTTAGAGGTTCATTCTTCTTTAGATTCAGAGCACTATTTGGGCTCCCCAATATGTTGGGTCAAAATAAAAGGAAAGGTTTTCAGGTTTTGAAGGATCGTATTAGGAGTCGTAATAATAATTGGTGCATTAGGCCCATTTCTCAAGTGGAAATAAGGTTTTTTTTAAGAGCGATTTACAGGAAATTCCTAGCTTCTCGATGTTATGTTCCTTATTACTAGTTTGTCTATGTTCAGAGTTTGAGTATATTATTGGTCATTTTTTATGGAAAAAATATGAGGTAAATTTGGGTATTCATTGGTGTGATTGGTTGAAAATGTGTGAGCTCAAGGAGAATGGCGGTATAGGATTTAGGAGTTTCGTAAAATTTAACGTTGCTCTTCTCGCAAAGCAGGATTCACAGTTGATGATAAATCAAAATTCCTTATTAGTACGATCTCTAAAGGTGAAATATTTCCCAAATATTGATTTTTTGAGTTAGAATTTAGGTTCTTACCTATCTTATACTTGGAAAAGCATATGGGCTGTAATAGGCTTGCTCCAAGCGGGCTTCTATTGGCACGTGGGAATTGGATCCAAAATTAATGTTTGAACCGATGCGTGGGTTCTTAGGTTGGTAGAACATAGAATCCAGCAGCTTGTTGATCTGTCATAAGTTTATATGGAAAATTAGGCTTTCTCGGTATACTTGAGGAGCTTATTTTCAAGCAAAACAATCTTTTTCCATAGTTTTACATAGATTTTTTTATTTTTAGTTAATAACTGTAAATGCCTTGTTTTTGCTCATTTTGAGACCCAATTTGGCAAATAGTGCCATTAGGAGCCCTAACATGTGGTTGAGTGACGTAAGGACGTTTTCGAGGTTAAAAATGAGCAAGAACGACAGCAAAGGAAAGTGTATTACAATATCCAAACCTTAGAATCATGAAACCTCCAATAGACTCGAAGATTGGAGACCACCCTTCAGTTGTTCCACAATATCTACTTTTGGGTATCGCGATATCCACCCTCCAAGAACACCCTCAAGTTTAAAACTTTCCGAGGTATCGTGATATCCTTTTCTTTGGTATCGCAATACTGATATTGTGAAGGGACAAAATTTAAAAAAAAGGGGTAGTCTTTGTCCACCCGAACCACCAATTAGTGAAGGCATGTTCAAGGGTATTTTGGGTACACAAAATGGGTCAGAATAGCTGTTATATACCCAAAATTTGGCTGAGAAAGAAAAATGCCACATTACCTTAGTTTAGGCTGAGTCTTCTATAGGTTTTCTTTTAACTTTTCTTCTCCTTCTTCTAGGGTTTTTTTTATTTTCATTTCATTAGCTGTAGATTTTACATTTCTTAGCAACTTTTCTTTTTGTTTTAGTTATTCTTAGTGTTATTTAAGTTAGTTATCATTGTAGCTTAGGTTTATTTGCATATTTAGTCTCTGTACCTTGATTGTAAGACATATTCAGATTTAGTTTAATATATTTCAGTTTCTTTTACTGTGTAATTGTTAAATTTGCTCATTTTATGTTAATTACTATATATTTTCTTGTTGAATGCTTTACTTTACATGTCTTTTACATTTTCTTGTATAAAAATAGCAAATGGAGGCAAACTATGTAGGGAATAGAGAATATAATCCATACTTCAACACCTATAACTTGGGGTGGCGTGTTCTTAGTTGGGGAGGGAACCAAAGAGGTTCCTTCAATCATGGAGCCCAAAAATTTAATCCTCCTAGACCCAATGCACACCATTTAGAGCACCCCTAAAGCAAGAAACAAAACCCGTTTATAGTAGCAACCCTCCATTGTCGATTAGGGTAAGCAAGGTAGAGGAAGGTTTACATGTGGTGCAAGTCAATGTGCGTCAAATTCGTGGTCAACTAGACCAATTTTTGCAACTGTTGCGAAACAATTTAACCTCTAACATACCTAGTAATACCGAGCTAAACTCGAAAAGGGATGGAAAAGAACATGCCAAGGCAATTACTCTTAGATCCGGGGTTACGGTTAAGGAACCAATCTGACCAATTAGTGGGGAGAAGGAAGTGAGTGAACAGGATGAGAGCACCCGCACTTGAGAGCGAGCCCACACAAACTGAACAGAAAGATAGAACTATTCCAATACCACAACCAAAACCAACACCCATACTCTTTCCAAGTACACTAGAAGAGCAGAAAAAGCGAAACAATGAGGAGTTTCTAGACTTCCTTAAGATTTTTAAGGCTTTGAATGTCAACATCCCATTGCTTGAGGTCCTAGAAAAAGTGCTAAATTATGCCAAGTTCCTTAGAGAAGTGATGTCTAATAGAAAGAAGACAGGGAGAGAAGAGTGGTTCACTCTTAATGCCAAGTGTAGTGTTGTCGTCTCTAGAAGAGTCCCGCCAAAACTCAAGGACCCCGGCAGTTTAACCATTCTTATAGAAATTTATGGTGTAAATTTTGGCAGGGCATTTTGCGATCTTAAAGTGAGTATAAATTTAATGCCCTTGTCCATCTATCGTAGGTTAGGTTTAGGTGACCTTAGGAAAACTTCGACAACCCTCCAACTAGTCGATAAGTCCCTAGTTCACCTAATGGAGTTTTGGAGGACGATTTAGTGAGAGTTGGTAAATTCATCTTATCGGTTGACTTTATAGTGTTTCAATTTGAGAAAGATTTAGAGATATCAATTCTACTAGGGAGACCATTCCTAGCTACCTCTAAGGCCACCATAGATGTGAGAAAAAGAGATATGACGATGGAGAAAGTAGAGAGGTAGAAACCATTAGGTGTGTGGAACCTTAACCTAAGATGAATGAAGTTTCTCTTAATAGTGAGCTTGAGTGCCAAGCCATTCAGGTAGTGTTCGATCATGCGACTAACAATGTGAAATACTTGAAGTGGTTATGTTTGCAGGTTCGAGACCGAGGATCTGAGGCATTCGAGTAAGAAGATGAGGCATCGTGAAGAGACAATCAGTGAATAACTCATCGGTTTGAAGAAAATGAGACATGTGTTGGTGCTCGGGTCCTTGTGCAAGCATCACTATGGGGGTGTTACATATTATCCCGAGAGAAATTTTTAACTTGTCGCATGTAGTAATTTAACAAAAAATTTATGAATATTTGGATTATTGAGCATAGACTCCGTGTACTTTTCGCATTTAGATTAGGATTTTAAATTATGATGGTTTCATTTTGAACTTAGTAGGTTAGATTTTTTAGATTTGAGAGAAGATTTGAAAATTTTGAAAGTATTTTGGGGTTTATTCAATGAAAATACGATACCTAAGAGAGGATATCGTGATTTCTCGAACAATTTCGATTAGGGGCCAAAATTTTTCTAGGTATCGCGATATCAAGCCTTTGGTATCGTGATACCCCTGGAATTTCAAAAGTAAAAAATTTTGGTTCTACACAGTGGTATCGCGGTACCCAACCCTCAGTATCGCGATACCTTAGACACAATAGAATTTGAAGGGTCTAAAAGCAGGGGATATCGCGATATCCATCCTTGGGTATTGCGATAATCGTGTTTGGTCAAGCGATACCTAGTTTGGGTATGTCACACGCCAAGTCTGGCGAGTCTAAGATTTGGGTGTATAGTAGCTAAATAATCTATCTAGCAAAGTGTAATCCGCCCAATTTCTTATTAAGGCGTATACATGTAGGCGTATAGTAACTGTCATAAAAGCAAGTAAAGATTTTATTCAATATATTTTGCTATTTAAGAGGAAAGAATTTGTAAAGAAAAAGGGGGTAATTAAGATATAAGTTAGCCTCAAAGGTATAGCGCACCTTGTTTGTATGAAGTACTGTGCACGTTAGGTTGTAAGGTAACTAGGTTAGGAACCAAGTGGATGGCCTGGTCTAATAATCATAAATGCAGGGAACTCATTTATGACTCACTCAGAATTTGTGGGCCATTAAGTAAGATAAGTTCTGGAAATGTGTGCCATTTGTTAAGTTCCACGAAGGAAGATGGGTCATATTTATATGTGTGAGAAGGGTTTTGAAAGAGCTTCTTATTCTTCTTCTCTAATACTTTTTCTTAAGTCTAATTTCATCACTTACCCATTAAGCTAAAAGCTATAGTTCTTTTATAATGAGTAGTTATTCCATCTCAGGGTAAGTATTATAGCTTTGCATGTTAAGTTCTGACTGAGTAAGTCTATATGGTGTATTTGAATAGTAAAATATAATAGCAAGGTTTTACATAAGGTTGTCAGCGATTGAAATGATAAGCAAAACTATATGTATAAGAATTGTAACAGTGAATTTATGTTCTCTAAGCAATTGTTGTTGTTGGTTCCGGAAGGATGTTTAAGTTTGGAGCTTAGAACTGCAGTAGGTGAGAATCAGGTGAGTCTCTACCCTGACTCTCTTATGTAAAATTTTTTAAGGAGAAGTATTTTTATGTAAAGGATGATGATATATGTAGTAATGGGTAAATGTATGAACATAGTAAAGAGGAAATCAGTGTTATGATGATATGTATAAGGTTCTATTGAGGAGCATGATGATTGGTAAGAGTGCAGGTAAAGTTTGTGACGCAAAAAGTATAAGTCAGTTAGGAATGCGATCACAGTTGGGAAAGTAAGTAATAAGAAATGTCCCATTGTGAAGCCTTTGTTAGGGCAGTTATATTGCTAACTAGATTGGCATATAACATTATGAAAACAAGTGTAAGACCATGAGGTAGAGACCTATGGCAGCTTAATATGATTTGGAACCATTCATGGTGTAGCCTCTAGTAAGATGTAGATTTGAATGGTAGATCACGATACATGAATGTGTATAATATCATGTGGTTATAACCCATGGCATGATATGTTTGTATGTATGTTCATGGTGTAGTCTTCGATAATGTGTAAATCGAATTGGTAGATCACGATACATGAATATGTGTGTAAGTCCATGTGGTTGAGACCCATGAAAAGATATGTTTGCATGTTCATGGTGTAGCCTTCAATAATGTATGCACAGAAATGGCAGATCACAATAGATGAAATTATCTATAAGTCCATAAGAGAGAAACCTATGGCACCTTCTGTAAGAGACCGCTAGGATAATAAACACGTGATTCTGTAAGTTACCCTTGTGGCGTATTCTGTTTGGCCCTTATGGCATGTTCTGCCAAGATTGTTTGATAAAATATGCTCATTTATCTTTAGGATAAATTATGGGTAAATTCTCATAGTTCTGTATTAAGTATTTCCAAGCTAAGGTTATGATATTTCTGATTTTAAGGGTTTAACAAGATCTGTGATATAATTGAATAAGTTTTAAGGGATTTTCTTGAAAAGATATGTGTATCTGTATGTTAAGAAGGGTATCCGCCATAATGATATGTTAATATTGAATATGATGTTAGAGTATGCCCAAAGATCAATTATGAGATGGTTGTAATAACATACTTGATTTATCATGTTTATTAATATAAAGTGTTACCATTATTATTTCAGTTTCTTTTCTGTTTTTATAAATAAACTGTTTTATAATAATGTCCTGAGAATAATATGATTATTCTTAAAAGGTCCTTAGTCAAGTATGATTGTTGGTTAGGACAACAATAATGCATTAAGACTAACATGTAGTTGATTGATGATAAAGAGTTGTCATTGATACGGAATGTCAAAATCGATGCACGAATATGTGTGTTAGAGAACAACATATTGGACTGACCCGTTATGAGTATGTTTCTTGGATTATTATGTAATTGTCACAACATTACTTATAGTGATTAATATGTATATGATCCTCAGACTTGAGATCATCATAATCCCAACATCGTGAGTTGTATATTTTGATACAGTCAAACGTATAATCAGAATCGGTTGTTCTATAAAGGCTAATGTTGGATATACCACAATCTGTGTAGAGGGATATGGTTGATCGATATAGGATAAGTCCCTCCTACATAATGAGAGTAATATCTTAGGCCACTTGATTGAGTGAGACTAGAAATGCATGGCCATACTCAAATTAGCTGATATGAGATGTCATACTTATTTGTATATCATAGTCTACTTAAGATATCAATGAACATGGAATGGGCTATGCAAGTGTGACTATTCCATGACTTGTGTCCAATCCAGATATAAAGGACTTAAGGATTATTGCATGAAAGGTTAATCATAAAAATGTTATGTCGAATCATGATTTCTTGTGACTTAGGTAGTAATGATGCATTGCTAGGTGCCACTCATTGTTTGTAACATTGGAATCGTTCTAGTATTACTGCTAACGTTACAAGAACCTACGGGGTCACACCCTATAGTTGAAATGAACAGAATAAAACATAGTTGGTATTGTGTTTGGTTGTCGCTTGAATTAAATTAATTTTAGAATTAATTTAATTGGGTAATCAAATATTGAATACATTATATGTACAAGGTTGTTGTACGCATAATGAGAACATGAATTTGGTTCGTATATAAATTCAAATAAATATATAGTTTACCAAAATCATTATTATAATTAATGTAATTATAATTTTCGGTTTAAAAACATTGTTATATTTATTTAATTTCTAGAAACCTTAAAAATAGATATAAAATCCCGTTTTTTCTTTGCTTCGTGGGTCTAGCAGCCGTCAAAGCAAAGTCTTTTCCAAAACAGTTTTGGGGATTCCTTCTGTTCATTGTCAACTGGGTGGATTACGTAGAGACTAGAGTCACGATAGATTGCGGCTTGGTTCGATAGTAGATCAGAATACTCGTTGTCGAGGCGTCGCTGTCTACTCAGAATAAATATTCGGTAATTTTGAAACCTTTATTTCACCCCGATTCGTTCCTCACACATGGATCCATGGTTAGGATCGCCAGATGTTTTATTTTTCCGCTGCGCTGTAGGGGTGCCAGCATTCCAACATATGAGTGTATTCATAGTTATAAGAGATTTAAAAAATTATTAATATGAGTTCATCTGTATTATGTAAATGTTGAATCCGAGTTATCTAAAATCCACCATATCTGAGTTGTATTATGTCTTTTTTTGAAATCATTCAGAATCTAAGTTATTATTATTATCCTGAGTGTATAGGGTTCTGAGATAAGGTGGTGTGGAATTCATCTAAATGGTTTATGTAGTACATTATCAGTATGGGTTGTGTGGTATTGAATCAAAGTATGATTTGGTAAGTAGTTTGGTGATATTCAGATCAGTGTAAGTATTCACCAAATGTGTAGGTATTCTCCTTTGATAAATATCTATGAACTATTTTGTGATAACTATAAGTGTATACCAAAACTATAGTAGTATCCGCTCAAAATAAATGGTTCACAACAATGGTTGGCGCATAGACGTTCTTACTAGAATATTAAGCATCTACCAGGGTATTTTGTAAAAAAGCTCACAAAGTTCTCTTGAACTTATAAGGTTTGTTATTGTTTTCAGGCATTTGGGAAGAGGATGCGCCAGGAGGGATGATGTCAAGAGTGCACCAAGGCGATGACGAAGTGTGTTATTATGCATATAGTGGAAAAGTAATGTATTTTGAGATTACCCCCTCAGATTTTGTCTTTAATAAATGTTTTATTGTAAAACTTTTAGTGGAAGGTTCGATATAACATTTTATTTTAGTATTCTTCTTTATCCTTATATATGAAATATGTTATTTAAAATAATAATATGAATGTTTTTAATAAAGAGTGTTTGTCTACACTTTGGATTTTGTTAAGTATTGTATGTAGGAATACCTAAGATCCGGACTCGATGAATGTTTAACTAATACTAAGCGGTATTACATAGTCAGATCGTGGTATAGAAAGACAACTTGTATTATTAGACGAAGCTAAACATGTCCTTAGTCTAATAAAAAATGAAAAAATTTATTGAAAGACTAATATGCTGTCTATCAAGTCCAATTGGGGAGATGCCTTATCTTAGGTATTGGGGCAAATGACTCCCAGAAGATAGAGACATAGATGTGATTGGCTATACTGACAGTACATCAAACAAGACCCAAGTAGAATAGATCCTGAATCCGTTTATGGATTTATTCACTTGTGACGTTCATAGTGCGACAAACCTAAATCCTGAGTGGATGACAGACTACATATGTATGACTCGTGCAATTTGATGTAAGTAAAAGTCTGACTTCAAATAGATAAGGAACCAAAAGCTGATGCATTGGGTGTACGACTTCTGTAATATGTAGCGTCATTCACAATAGTGGGATTCATAGCCCAAAACATGGGTAAATGATATCCTCCCATTGGCATTATATTGTTTATGGAAAGTAAACATGGCCACGGGTTGTTCGTCTTTGTGATGGATGACTTGATCGTTATTTGATACTGATTGGCTTTTCATGAAGGAAGATGTAATGGTTACTATGAGATAAAATAGGATCATATTAGGAGATAAATATTATCCCAAAAAGGTTAAGGATATCCTATGAGGGTAAAACACTTGACAAGGTCATTGGACAAGCACTGAGTAGTTGCTTTCGTAATGGTAAGTCGCTGGGGAGAGCTAGTCACGATACTATAGTGGTAAGACTTCATGACTAAATGAGTTTATAATTAATAGGCGAAAAGCGAAAACTTAATTATAAATCATTTGAGCCTCAATTACATATGTCCAATCGATCCCTCCGTTAGCTCGTTGAAACCAGAAATGAATTACTTGTTTAAATAGAAATGAACATAATAAACAGAAAAGAAGAAATGGGAAACATTCAGGAATAGTTATGGTTTTCTCCGAAATGGAGAAATAGAATCATTTGGAAATGGATGTAGGTTTCGAAAAATGGAAATAGAAATGGAAATGAAAATGGAAACTTGTAATCCTATATAGGATTACTTAATAAATGATGGAAAAATGAATCTATGTTTTTAGACTGTTTAGAAGCCTGAAAATGAAAATAAATCATTTGGTCATAGTGAACATGTTGAGTTGTGAAATATTGAACATATTTCTCGAAATTTTACAAGGGGAAAAATCATCAAAATTTTACCACGGAAAAATCGTCAAAATTTTGCTAAGAGTAAAATAGGGATGAGAAAATTTTTTTTATAGATAAATATTAAAGTTTATTTTGGGAAATAGAAAAACTAAATCGAGTTGGACTGCATTACAGACTATTAGGTCAAAAAGGGCCAAGGAAGTACTCGTAATTGGACCCGATGTGAGAGAGGCCCAAAAACCCCTCATGGACATGAAAGGGACAACTACCCTAATAGGAATACTAGGTAAAAATGTCCACCCCTCCCCTACTCTCAGTAAGATGTTATTTTTCTATTTGAAATAAACCACTATAACTTAAAAAGGGTTCTACCTTCTCTTCCTATAAATAGATGACATCAGTAGAGCTATTTACACATCTTTTGAGATATTGTTATTATACCAAAAAATAGAGAGAATTTATTCTCAAATTTTAAATTTATTTTTCCAGAATAACAATTTTGTCGGTTTCAATTAAGAAGAGGGAATTTCCATTTGCACACAAAAAAGAAAAATTTTTCTAGTTCTGTGTTTTGATTCAATTGATTCAAGCCCACACTCGAAGCAGTTCGTGGTACGAGAATAGCGGAGAAGATCATTTGGTTGAAATTCAGAAAACATCAAGGATCCCCTTATCCGAAAAGACAAGTACAATTTTTGTCTAAGTGTTTATTGTTGTAATTATCACAAATTGGGTCAATTTTTGAAATTTTAAATTTCTATTGTTCAAGAAAATTATTTTCAAACCGGATTTTTTCCAACAATGATGATATTTGTACTAAGTATGTTCACTTGAATATGATTCATAAGTATGGGAATGTTTTGTGTTTCTATTATGAAGGAACTAACCTTGTTGGGTTTATGATTTGCATAGGCCATCAAAGAGTACCATGTTTCTTAATTATATAATTTGTATGTTCAATGCTTAAGTTATATTAGACTCGAGTAAGTCATTCTATATTCTATACAAACTTACTAAGCATTGGGTATGCTTATGTCTGTTTGGTTTGTTTCCTTGTATATCATTGGAAATTACGCGGTCGATTGGAATCAAGTCGGAGGTCACACTATCTGTTCAACAACTCGGTAGATTTTTTTCATAATTTTGGGATAGGTTATAAGTGGCATGTAAATAGGTATTTTGGTTACAAGTGTGTATTTATAAGTTTGAGATTTGAAATGGTAAGTAAGGTTAAGTTTCTAGGTGTGTA
Organism: Gossypium raimondii; assembly: GCF_025698545.1. Lineage (NCBI taxonomy): Eukaryota > Viridiplantae > Streptophyta > Magnoliopsida > Malvales > Malvaceae > Gossypium > Gossypium raimondii. Next base: position 36,889,462 of record NC_068568.1, on the reverse strand, counting down.
CTATGTTTTGATATGAATTGGCAATTATGTTTTGTTCATATGGTGATCTTTTCTTGATGCGGTATTGGTATTTGATGGTGATTATGTGAAAATGTTCATGGTATGAGAATGCCGATGATTGTTTGATTGTAAATGTTTGAATTAAGGTGTCAATTGTGACATACTGGTTAGGCACTTAGAATGGATTATTTAAGATTGTGTTTTGGTATTTTTTATGTTTTTGAGTCGGTTAATTGATGTTTTAATCCATGATTTTGGCATAAGTGAACTTAGGGATATGTAACTTGATTGAAAAGGTTCTTATAGGTACACACCGTTTGATACACAACCTTGTGCCATACACGAGCACATGGCACAATAATTTGGTTTGTATAATTTAGGTGTTAAGTGTTGTACAGGGCTTCAGTGAGTTACACGGTCCAGCCACACGACCGTGTGAAAGTTTGCAACATTTTACAAATAGGTCAACATGGCCACAGTTTGTTACATGGTCTATCGATACGACTGTGTGACCCAAGATTACACGACATTAGTCTGTTACATGGTTTGATAACACTACCATGTCACTTAGCTCCACACGACCTCAACCTATCACACGGCCTGGCCACACGGATGTGTGACCCCTTTTTACTAAAATTTTCATACTTTTTATAAATTTTACAATTAAGTCCTTACATGTTCTCGAGTTGGTTTTAAGGCATTTGTACGTCCGTTTGAGACCTAGATTTAATATGAATGCTATGAAACATGTTTGAACAAGATGTTTACATGAAATGTTGTAAGTGTATAGATAAATGTTAGATATTATGTTTTCTGTCGTAGTATGTTGTATCTCGAGTCTGGTAACTAGACTGGGTTAAGGGTGTTACAGGCAACGTAGGCTAGATTGAAAAGTACGTTACAACACTCGAATTCTTGAGGAAATGAAATCATTTGTGGACATGTTTGTGGCGAGTCAGGGAGTTGAGGCCAAAAATGAAACCGGTCAAGTGATTCATCCTTGGAAAAGGAAGACGAGGATAAGGAAGTCGATGAGATGCGAGTGACGTGGGCGAAGCCACTAATGACGAGGCAACAGAGAATGATGATGCGACACCTTATGTTGATACCACCAAGGACATATTCACCCCTACATGTCTAACAATCGAGGGTTTTTTCATTCGGGAGTAGAGCACACCCATCCACCGAATGTGCACCAAGAGAACTGCCCTTAAGAGAAGAAATAGACAAATAACTGAGGAAACCGAGTCAGAGGACGACACGTCCAATGCATATTTACATGTTTTGAAAATTTATTTTTATTTATTTGTGTGGCATGTAAACTATTTAAAGACACTGTCTTTTGGACTTATTTTTCTGTTTTTATATTTTTATTTTGGTTGTTTTTGTTTGTTTGTTCTATATGCAATGAGTTACCCTGAAAGGCTACACTGCATTTGTGAGATTCAACAAGGAGGTGGACCCCTGAGCTAGTCTAACGTTCCATTCTAGGGAAGTCCAGTAACCTCCTATTCTTTTTTTTGGTGAGGGGACACATTGAGGACAATATGTAGTCTGAGTGTGGGGGATGCACATAGTTTTATGTGTTTTTATTTTTTTGTTTTTATGTTATTTTGTGTGTTTATTTTTTATTTTTCGCTTTTTTCAAAAAAATTCGAAATACCAAAAATATTTTTCGTTTTTGTCTTTTATTTTGTGTAATTGCATGGTGTTTGGACTACAATTAGGTAATAAGTCATTAGTTGTAAATATTGAATAAGTACATAGAATTGTCAAACTTGTAAATTTTGAATGATACTAGATAATTTGTTATTCTTAATTGTAGATTAGTTAGTTCAAATAATTAATGTGTATAATAGACTAGAGGCAATAACTTAAATGAAAATGTCTAAAGTGTACCATAGGATGAATAAAATGTACAAATCCTTGTAGATAAATAATTTCAATTGTTAATTGTTCGTTGAAATAGATGTATGCTTGAAAGAATTGGTGTTAGGTGATTGATTCGGGAAAGACCTTAGGCATTTTTGAAATTATCTAGAGCCTAAAAGCTTACCCATTGTTATATACCCTTAGTTCCCATATCCTTGAGCCTGGGGGTACTATTTTCTTGTAAGCCTTTTTATTAAAGCCTCGAGCCTAAATAAGTCTAGTACTCAATCATTCTTGATCCCGTTCTTCAAAATGCACTGTGTAATGGACGTCGGGCATGGACATTGAAGGCTAGGTAGAAGCGTTATGGCGGCTTTGTATGCGAAAAAAAGAAAATGAAGGGATTACATGAGCTAGTACGTGTATATATAAAAAAAAAGTGAATAAAAGAGTGCAAAAGAAAGAACCAGAGAGCTAAATCAAAATTAAGCTCAAAAAATAATTTTGTGTGTATTAATCTCATGTAATACATTCTAACATTTTGGAGAAATAAGGTAGGCGAAGGAATGAGAAATAAGGAGGTGAGCTCATAAATAAATCTGGGGGCAAATAGGGAACAATGTCATGTTCTTAACCGTTTCTAGTGCTTAAAACCATTTTGAGTGCTCATTGTTTCAATTTTTAACCATCCTTAGCCTCAGAATGTTACAATCTTAGAATATCTTTGGGACTCGAATAAGTCACCAACTCAATAATTCGTAAATAGCTTGAAATTGTTTATATAATTTTGACCAATTCTTTTTAAATCTCTATGAGCGATCCACATAATTTATTTTGATGGATAATACTTGTACATATGTTCATTTTCATTGCCTCTACATCTAGTGACATTTTAACTTAGTGAACTAACTATGTTTGCATTAGGAATAAACAAGTTAGCTAGATATTACTCTTAAGGTACATGTGAGGTAGTTCTCGTACGAGTTCGATGTCTTAGTGCTATGTGACTTAATTGCCTGATTTAGTCTAAGAGTCGTCTTTTCTTTTGCATGTCTAGTGTTTGCTTGAGGATAAGAAAAGAGTTAAGTGTTACGAAGTTTGGTTTGCCGTAATTTGATATGGAAAATTAGGCTTTCTTAGTATACTTAAGGAGCTTATTCTCAAGCAAAATAGTGTATTTTCCGTAGTTTTTTTTAATTTTTAGATTTTAAGTTAATAAGTACAAATGCCTTGTTTTTACTCATTTTGAGACCCAATTTGGCCAATAGTGCTATTGGGAGCCCTAATGTATGGTTAAGTGATGTAGGGACGTGTTGGAGGTTAAAAATGAACAAGAACGGCACCAAAGAAAAGGGTATTGCGATATCAAAACCTTAGAATTGTGATACCTCTAAGAGACTCGAAGATTGGAGACCACCCTTCAGTGTATCGCAATATCCACTTTTGGGTGTCACAATATCCACCCCCAAGAAGATCCCCAAGTTCGAAATTGTCTGAGGTATCGCAATATCCTCTTCTTTGATATCGCGATACCGATATAATGAGGGGAAAAAATTGGACAAAAATGGTAGTTTTTTTCCACCCGAAGCACCAATCAATGAAGGCACATTCAAGGGTATTTGGGGTACACAAAGTGGTTCAAAATAGCTGTTATATTAGCCAAATTTTGGCTGAGAGAGAAAAAGGTCACATTACCTTAGTTTAGGCTTAGTTTTCTCTAGGTTTTCTCTTAGATTTTCTTCCTCTTCTTCTAAGGCTTTTTATTTTCATTTCATTAGCTGTAGATTTTACATTTACCAACAACTTTTCTTCTTGTTTTAGTTGTTATTAGTGTTAGTTAAGTTAGTTATCACTGTAGCTTAGGCTTATTTGCATCTTTAGTCCTTGTACCTTGGTTGTCAGACATTTTTAGATGTTTAATGTATTTCAGTTTCTTTTACTTTGTAGTTGTTAAAGTTTGTTCCTTATATGTTTATTGCTTTAGATTTTCTTGTTGAATGCTTTTCTTTACATTTTTTTATATTTTCTTGTATAAAAATACCAATTTTTATATTTCTTTAAAGCTTTACTTTAATGGCTTCTTTGCTTTTCATTTCCATGGTTGCTAGTTGTATTTCCAGTATAAATAACTAGACCTTTAATGGAGTTGTTTGATGGAGATGTGGTAAGCTGATTTTAGATGAATGATAGAATCGTAATAAATCGGACTAATTTGAATGAACTTAAAAACTTTGGATTGATGACCCTAAGGGAACATTAAGGCAAGTGAGACTAAGAGGAGATCTTGTTGGGCACTAATTCATTAGTCTCGGGTTAACCAGTGGGATCGAGATATAATCCCAATTATTTTGTCTAACTTGGTAAAGTAGAGACGGCGAGGTAAAATAGAGCCATTTTGAGAGTTTCAGCAATTTGGATCCCTAATTCAATGATTAGTAAACCACATCAATGTCAACCAACCATCGATTTTTATTTAATTGTTAATATCATAACTTTGCATGTTTTATAATTTAGTCCCATTTAGCTAGATTAATTTCTCTTAATTTTATGATTTACCATAATTTAGCTTTTTAAGGTTAGTTGGTTAAACTCTTTGTTTTACACACTCGACAATTAGAAATTGATTCAATCCACAATTCTCATGGGTTCGGTCCTTGGAATACTCTAGTGTTCCATTGAAATACTACAAATATTACAATTGACCTGTCACACTTATAGTAAAACCGTAATTTTTATATCTTATTTTAAATTCCCGACTGTTAATTCTTATCTCTCTCCGTAGATCAGGAGAGAGGCGGTCAAGTGCTAGAAGTTTAATAATTTGCAATGTATCTAATTTGATAGATCATCAATCTAGAAAATGGAAAGAGCATCTAATTACCAGAGTGTTCAGTACTGAGGAAGCAAGTAGAATCTTGTGTATTCCCCTTACACGACACTCTCACGATGATATGCTTTCTTAAGGGTGTCGAAGCTTCCGAGGAATATTCGGTCAAAGCGGCTACAAAGTTCTTGGGCTATGAATTTCACTACTGTAAATGATGCTACATACTACAAAAGTCACATACCCAACGCACTAGCTTTCGATTCCGTATCTTTTTTAACTCAAACTTTTACTTTTATCAAAGTATACGAGTCACGCATATGTATTCCATCATCCACTTAGGATTAAGGTATTTCACACTGTGAACATCACAAGTGAATAAATTCATAAACAAATCCAGGATTTATTCTATTTGGATAATGTCCGATGCACTGTCAATCCAGTCAGTCACATCATGTCTCTATCTTTTGGGAGTCATCCGCTCCAATGCTAAAGACAAATAATCTCCCCAATTGGACATGATAGACAACATATTAGTCTTTCAATCACTTTTTTCATTTCTGTTGGAGAAAATGACTTTGGGAAATGCAATGGAAAATAGATTTGAGGAAAAATTAGAGTTTTAATTTTTTTTCAAAACTAGAACTTGGTTGTGATATCTAAAGTAATAAACACTTAATCAAAATTGTACATTTTCGATTCGTCTAAGATGAACGCTTCGACTGAGTTGTTTTCTTCGTTATCCTCAAGCTCATGTCTACCGAGTGTGGGTTCGCTTCGAATCAAAAAAAAATTCACAAAATTACTAGTGAGTCAATTTTGCATTTTCTCTAAACTTTTGGGTCAAGTCGTAAATAAGGAAAACATCTTTAGAAATCTTCTGAAATAATTTCTTTGTGTTATGAACATCTTATTAAGTGGATGTCGATCATGATCAAGATAAAGTTTTAATGTACTTTAAATTCTAATAGTTATTAGAATTAGATCTCTACTTCTTTTATACTTCTTATGCCTATAAATAGAGACTCGATGAAGAATTGTAATCATCCATTTTGATCAATAAAATACATTCTCTATTGCTTTCATATTTTCTTTGTTCTTTATTCTCTTCATCTCTCTTTATTTTATAACACATTATCGCAAGATCTTACTCAAGTGGTAGTTCCTTTTATTGATAACCAAAATTATCCTTCGTGATTTTTAATATTTTTATGGCAAGATACAAAGTTTTTACAGGAAGTTTCTTTTATTTAATGTTTTATATCTGATTATTATTTTTATTCTTCTTTCATTATACGTTATCATTTTTTGATTAACTTATTTTACTTTTTGTTCTTAAGGATGGTGAAAGATTTAATACTGTTATCTATATGAAATCGAGAAGTAAGATTCACTTTCAAAGTTTGCTTTTGATATTTGCTTGGGGATGATCTCATTTTCTTCATTACAAAGAATGTTTATAATCACTACTTGTTATCCATGGTAACGTAAGTCAATCCAATCAACTTCTTTTGAAATTTGATTTGATTTCTATTAAAATTTTAATTTATATAATTTACTATTCGCATCTCTATGGATTTATAAAACCCTTCACACATTTAGTTATTGAGATTTTTATGTGGAGATAAATTTTTTAATTTTAATAGAATATATTGATTTAATTTTGATTTTGATTAAGATATATGATTATTATGGAATGCAGTAAAAATACTTACTTTTCATGAACTTTGGGATATTCACCACTATGATAATTTCATATCATTGTAAAATTTGAAATGAAATTATGTCATAAGAGGTGGAGGTTAGAAAATGTTTATGTTTAAACCTTTATAGCTGTAAAATTATTTTAATTTGACATTATAATATTTTGTATTTTGTTGTGTTATGATATATAAATAAAAATATATTATCTAACCACAATGATTTTTAGTGACAAGAATTTATTATTTGTTACGTTTAATATATGTTTTATTTATACCTATTCATTTTATTTTATATGAATAAATAAAATTTTATTTAAAATTAATTAAGCATTCATTAAGGTTATACAATAAAATGATTATAAGCTCCTAAAGAGCTAATATTGCATCAAATTGTAAAAAGCTCTTTAAGAGCTTATATTTTAGCTCATTGTGATGCAAAATTTTATAAAATATAATATTATTTTTCAGATCAATAAGATATATGTTGAATAAAATCTTCATGTGTTTTACATTGAAACCATATATATAAATAACATGAGATACCCATGTATTTGTATTACATATATTCCCCGAAGGAATACATTACACTATATGATTGAAATATCTAACGTGCTCCTACAGTAGCAATATTGTGAAAATGACTTTAACAGTATTTCGAACGATATCATATCTTCTAGTGGCTAAGCAAAATAATAAGTTACTAATGAAAAACTATGAAATTCTTCCCACTAGTTTTGCTTCATTCCCTGAAGTCAGCAAAACACATATGTGATTATTTTGTAGATGAGATTTTGTTGATTTATGTGTTGTATACATCAAGTCAATAAGTTATAAATACTCCCAATTACAATTGCTTTTTGATTAAGACCTAAATATTTCTCATCTTTGAATTTTTGTATGTGCGTTTATGTTCCAATTGTTCCACCACAACGCACAAAGATGAGTGAATCCTCAAAGAAAGTTGAGAATATATATTAATTATAAGTTTCTTTATATTATTAGATGTTTTCAATGTATTTGAGATTCAATTATAACATGATTTGTGATTACAATTTTGATTCGATAGTTTTCCTGACATTAGGGGGAGATAAATAATAACTTGTAATAAGTTAGGGGGAGAGTAATTTGAACCAGAAGTTCAATACGGATAACTCATTACTAGTTAACTATTAGATGTATTTTCAAACTTAATGAGAATAATCAAGTGTTATATACCATTTAATATTTTAATTTGAATCAAAGTCCCAATAGGACAATCAGTTAGAATAAATAATAAATTGATCGATTCCAAAGATGAAAATTCTTCTAGATGGTCATATAGTGGAGGCAGGTGCTCCAGAAGAGATTCAGGTACACGAAACTGAATTTTAAAATAATGAAAATAAGATATCTTGATAAGTTATGTCAATTTGAGAAAATGTGGGATCGAATAATAAAAGTGGTCGACAATGATTTTGCATGCAATATTATTATTGAAGTAATGAAATAAAAGGAGAATCTTGAATAAATCTATTGAGAAATATAGATATGAAATAAATTGATCAAAATAGAAAGACACAACTCAAGTACAATTAAATTTGTAGAGTTTTTGGACCAAGAGTCCAAATATCTAAAGGTATAAAGCAAGTGAAGATGCAATTGAAGTAGTTTTGCAAAAGTAGAATAAAAATATGAAGTTTTCACTAAGTCTTGCCATTGATTATGAAAAGATATAATATTCTTTTGTCTTGGATGCAATTACCTTTAGATATATTACTAAATTGACAATTTATAAAAGATTTAACTTATGTTTAATGGTTATTGTTACAACATTTTATGAATCACAATATAGTAAAGTTTATATTAAAATCCTTGAAGGATTTATGATGATAGAAGCATATTGAAATTCTCAAGAAATTGTGTATTTATATGAATTGAAATAATTTGAACATATGTGGTAAATTTGACTTAGTGAATAGTAGTTGAAGGAGGATTATAAAATGATCCAAAATACCTATTTGTGTTTTTATAAAAGAATCATGATTAAAGTTTGTTATGATTATTGTTGAATCTCTGAAGAGATCAAAATATATTTCCCCAAATTTCCTTCATTCATGACTTTTAAAAGAATGGTAATATAAATACTTAGCAGATACATTCAAATAGTCATTTGAAAAACTAGTATTCAAGATTGAATACATAGAATATGAGAAAATATGTGATGTTTTCATGAGGGGAGTAAATATGCATTGCACTCTTTTTCCCTTAACCGAGGTTTTGTCCCATTGGGTTTTCCTGAAGGTTTTTAATGAGGCAGCATATTATGCGTATTATAGATTGTGTACTCTTTTTCCTTCATTAGGTTTTTATCCCACAGAGTTTTTCCTAATAAGGTTTTAACGAGGCACATTATCTACCAATGGACATTCAAGGGGGAGTGTTATGAGTATCTTATTAAGTGGATGTCCATCATGATCAAGATAAAGTTTTAATGAGCTTTAAATTCTAATAGTTATTAGAATTAGATCTCTACTTCTTTTATACTTCTTTTATACTTCTTGTGCCTATAAATAGAGACTCTGATGAAGCATTGTAATCAGCCATTTTGATCAATAAAATACATTCTCTATTGCTTTCATATTTTCTTTATTCTTTATTCTCTCCATCACTCTTTATTTTATAACACTCCAAAAGATAGTCTTTTTACAACTTTCTCTTGAAGTCAAGTCTGTGAGAAATAATGACACATGACTCTCTTTATATAGGAAGAGTTTAGCTCTTCAACTATGATTAAACTTAATAACTTTAATATTAAATTAATGTAATACTTATCAAGATAAATAGAATTAAATTAATCAAATATTATCAAGATAAGTATTAAATTAAATATAATATTAAATTTTATTAAAATAATATTATTCTTGAAATATTTAATATGAAATCAAATTATCCGGTAGAGTCCCAGTAGGAGTGTGATATCTCAACTGCTCAACCGTTGAAGAACCACCCACCAGCCACTAGAATGCCGCCATTGCCACCACCGGCACCATTGTATCCGGTGGTGCCATCGCAAGTGCAACACCCTCACGGCACCCCAGCCAGTTTGGTCTAGGTCAGTGACGGTCCAGCCGGTCTAATTTAGCCACCGGTTGAATTGTCGACTCGATTTCACATACCACCAATTTTTTGGGTCTTGATCTCGGTTTTAGGTTCACGGGCCCAACTTTTGATCTCAGGTCTAATTTTCAAGTTCAATTACCCATTGGGTCAATTGTCTTACTTGAAAATTAATTTCCAAAAATATCATATTTATTTTAATTAATTTGATTAATTTAATTTTGCTTGATCAAAATTAATTTTCCCAAAAATCATTTAGATTTTCTAAATTAATTTTTCAAGAAAATTTTTTAATCAAATTCTCTAGTTGAATAATTCTCATAACAACCTAATTTAATTTCAGATCGAATAAATCAACTCAAATGAATTATTTCCAAATTCGTAGAATTTCCTTCTAATTCAAATATAGTCCAATTGAGTTTTTATTAAGCTAGCGGAGGGACCAATCAGACATATACAATTAGACTCAAGTAATTACAATTATGTCCAGAAGCATCGTTCTGATAATTCACAATTTACTTAATCATGGAGTCAGTCCACGAGAAATACCATGGTTAAAAACTCCTTATTGTATACTTTTTACGAAAGCAATTCATCAAACTACTTTGTCCAATGACCTCGTCATGTGTGTGTTACCCTCATATGATATCCTTGATTTCTTTAAGTTAAATTCGTTCACTCAATATAATCCTATTTTATCTTATTGTCACCATTGTGTATTCTTAATGATTAATATGATTATTGTCAACAAATGACTATGAAAAATTTCTTGTTCAAGAACAAGCAACTCATAGCCACGTTCCATATTTATCAATCCACACAATGCCAATGAGAGGATATCATTAACTCTTTAATCGAGCTACGAATTCAATTGTTGCTAGTAAAGTCATGCCATACCCAAGTCATTTACCCAACATATCGGTTATGGGTTCGATCATCTTTAGAGCATAAGTTTCCACTTATACCAAAGCACATGAGTTACATACGCATGGTCAGTGGCTAACTCAGGATTTAGGTAAATCACACAATGAACGTTACAAATGAATTAATTCACAAACAGATTCATAATTAATTCATCTTGGGTCCAGCCAAATGCATCATTCTTCCAATGAATATATCTATGTCTCTACCCGTGGAGTTAATACTCCAATAGCCAAGACTAGTCATCTCCTCAATTGGAATTGTAGACGACATAATAATTCTTCTAAGTATTTGAATCAAATGCTCACTTTGATTATTTTACGGGATTACGAACTCGTTTAGATTATCTACTAAAGTAAGTTGTCTTTCTCGCAATGTAAACTTTCTTATAGTGTCGCTTATCATCAGTTTGAACTTAGACAATCAATGAGCTAATATTTACTTGTCACAATTTCGCTATGTATGCAAAACATGAAAGATGTAAACACAAAAGACATAATAGTAAAATGTAAAATTAACTTTATTTATTTATTCATCGTTCAAATACATAGAAAATAATTACATGTTTACTACAATATGGACACATTTCCCAACAATTTTTTATTAGACTAAAGACATGTTAGGTTCATCTACCAATATAAGTTGTCTTTCCATATTACGATCTAACCACGTAATACAGCTTTAGATAATCAGGGAGCCAATATTTGCTTCTATTTTGCTTTGTGTGTAAAAACCATGGAGGACAATATATAAAGGGTATTAATGTAATTCATGGATAATTTTATTAAACCAATCTATTTGAAAAATAAAAGTGTACATAGAAAAAAAAATACTACGCTTAGGCATAAGATCCAATAAGAGCATCTCATGAAGGTCACTTGATTAAATAGGGTTCATTTGACTCATTTGAACTAACCCGATTCGTGGAACATGTGGAGAGCCCATCTACTTGAAGCATTGGTGGTCTAGTGAAACACTCAAGTAAAATTAGGGTTATCAAGGTAAATATGTAAAGTAATCTTAGAAGATTTTGTAATCTTAGGGGATCTTGGAAAACCCCTTAAGAATCTTAATTTGTAGATTGACTTTGATTTTGACCATTGATGTAATTTAAATTGTACCGTTAGATTTGGGGAGCTCAATTATAAATAGAGGCTTTCTCCCTCAATTGAAATCATCCCATTATTGTGTAATATAATACATTTGAGAGCATTTACTCAAAAACTTAGTGTGCTTAGTTTTCTTATGACTTATCTGTTCACTTTTTGCTTCTTTGTTTAAGAGTTGTGCTTCTGCTTTTATTTCTTTGCCTTAGAGAATTTTCTTTGTGAATTCTCATTTTTGAAAATAAGCTTGACTTAGGTAGATTTGAAGCAAAAGAATTGCCTAAGGCCGCACGTGTAATGACCCAAAATTCACAAACATCGAAAAAGTACATTATCGGGCCTCCATCTTGGTAAATTGAGTTCGAAAATAATTATTAGAAATATTTACGAGACTAGTTGTGTGATTAATTAGGTTTTAGATAGGTGAATTTAGCTTAATTAAGAGAAATTAGGAAAAAGGATTAAATTGAATAAAGGGTAAAAGTCTAATTATAGATCAAAATAAAATAAGAGGGACTAGATAGGTAAATAAACCAATGGCTTAAGAATAGGCGGCAATACATGGAAAAATCTTAGATTTTTTCTTGATTAATATTATAAAATATTATTTAATTAAAAACATTATAAATTATATTAATTAAAGTTAAGATATTATATTAAGAAATAAATTAAATAAAGACAAATGTATGGTGATGATTTAATACAAGTGTATTAATAAAATACATATATTTGTAATACTTATAATTAATTATTGAATAGATATTTTATTAAATTATTATTGTAATTATTTTATTATTATCATATTATGTAATAAATTAAGAAAAGATAAATGTAGGTGTAAAATTATACATGTGACATGCATATATTTTTACAGTTGTAAAATAAATGTATGATTACTTAAAATTTAAGTATAAAGATATTTATAAATATTAATTAATTAAATATAAAATAAATAAATTAAATGGTGCCAAATGTAAGGTGATAAAGTTGTACAAATGTAGTAAAGTATGTATATACACTTGTATTATAATTAAAAGATATTTATTTATTAAATGATTATTAATAAATTATATATTATAATATAATGTAAAGAAATAAAAATAAAACAAAAGAAAAGAAAAGAAACAGAGAGCAATTCGAAACAGGGGAAGAATAAAAGAAAAAGAAAAGGGAAAAACTAGGATTTTGAAGCTTAAAGCTTTGATTGGTAAGTCAATTAAGCCCTTTTTACTTAATTTTGATGTTTTAGAAGTTTTAAAACAAAGTTTTGTTGAAAATAAGTTGAGGTTTTGGAAGTTTATAGGTTTTTAAGCAGGGTTCATGTTGGACAAATTGTTAAATTAGGGGTTTAATTGAATGAATTTTAAGTTAAAATTGATAAAAGGATTAAATTGGGAAGTAAGTTATAAGTTTTATGTTTTAGGGACTAAATTGAGGGAAATTCGAAATTAGAAAAATATGCTGAAATTTTAATAGTTAAATTTGAGTTTGGATGAAATTTGAATAGAAATAGAGTGTGAATTGAATTAGGAAAGTAAGTAAACTTAGTTAAGATTAAATTGGGAATAAGGTAAAATTGATTAGAAATTCAATTATTTATTTTAATTTAATGTTGTAATTAATAGCAAAAATTATTATTATTTTCGTAGCTAACAAAGAACCCGAGGCATCGGCATCAAAAGGAAAGGAGAAAGCTATTGAGGACTAAAACGGGAGATTTACGGTTTGTATTACTATAATTTGAATTTATTTATTTTCAATTGTTAAATTTCAATTAAAGTACTTGGTAAGTGAAATTGAGGTGAGTATTAAAATATTGCATTGAATAAAAGTGAATGAAATGAATTGAATCGAAGTGAAATTATCTGCACTGTGTATTGATTAAAAAGTGGAAAGTGAAATTGAATTGAATTGTGATTGAATCGAAAGTGAATTTGAAATAGAAAAATGATTTGAATACCCTATTAACTAGTCGGGCTGAGTTGGATATAGTTGGCATGCCATAGGATTGGAAGAGTTGAGGGATACTTCGACCTTGAGTCGATGAGACACTGGGTGTCACTATATTTCTTCGGATAGATTTGATGAGATATTGGGTACCAACTTACTTCGGCTTGGCCGATGAGACACTGGGTACCATTCTAGTGTGTTTGGTTGGATCCGTGTATCCGCCAAAGTCCGAGTCTTGTTAATAGGGGCAAATAAATGGAATAGAAAAAATCAAATGAAAATGATCGACTTTCTTCATGAAATGAAAAGTGAATTGAAATTGAGAAATGAGAATGAAAAGAATGAATCAAAGATTCATGAAGATATTTTTGTTCAAATGAAATGTTATATGATATTAAATTGATGAATAGCCAAATTGAGTTGTTATAGTTGAGAAATGAAAGTTAAGAATAAATTAGTTTATTTATGAATTAATTGTTATATAATTTGATATGTTTATTTGCTATTTTATTTAAATAATTTAAATTATAGTAATACCACTGAGTATGAAATATTCAGTTGTACGGTTGTTTCCCGTGCGCAGGTCATTAGGGTTCAAGGTCCAGTTCAGCATCCAGAAAGATCCCGACTCCATCAAGAAAATTTTGGTGATGTATTTCTTCCTTTTGCTTAAGTGGCATGTACTAGGTGATTGAACACGAGTTGTATATATATAAATATATATATGCTAAATGATCTTGGTTGTGGGTAAATGGTTATAATCTTTTGAATGATAAATAAAATAGTGAATCAATTTATTAAGTATGATTAGTAGCGTTTTAAAGTATAAAATTATTGATTGAAATATTGGTATTGGGTTGTTTTTGGTTTTAAGTTTGCAGGGGGTTTTAAGTAAAAATAAGCAAAAATACTGTCGAAATTTTTAAAATAAAAAAAGAAGCCAATTAGCATAAATTTATATGAATTTATGATTCTTTTATATATGTTCGTTATTTATTTAAGAATTATTTGTAACTTGTTTGATATGTCCGGTAATGCCTCGTAACCCTGTTCCGGTGACAGTTAGGGTTAGGGGATGTTATAGCACGGTTTGCTAGACTAAAGTTCTAGCCCCATTACACTAGCTCTTTGAAACAAGAAATGAATTCCATGTAGAACCAAATGAATATAAATTGATGGAAATGATGAAAGTGGAGAAATGAATTTGTTTTTTCACTGAGTATAGAAATGACTTGAGAATTAATTTAAGGTTTTGAATTATTATTTAGTTAATTAAATAATTGAAATTCTAAAACTAAATTAAATTAAGTAGTCATTGTGAATTAGTTGTATATGAAAATTAAATATATTTCCTTCTGATTCTTTTATAGTAAAGTTGTCATGACTTTAATGACATTAGAATTGAGTTGAAAAATTATGTAATTGAAAATTTATTTTATCTAATTAAATAAATAATATTTATTTTGAAAAAATAATATATTGAGTGAGATTAAATTATAAAGTGTTGGGGTTAAAAGTTTAGAAAACACATATAATTAAACCAAATATAAGATGAGATAGGTGACAATCCTAGTAGTTTTACAAGGGTGTGCCACCCACCTCATTCTATATAGTAGAATATTGTTTTCTATTAAATAAATATTATTTGTGTTTTACCAATTCAACTAAGATTCTTCTATCACCCTCCATAATTAGATCACATTTACATAAGATTCATATATTGTATTTTACCAAAAGTAGTGTGAATTTATTTTTGAAGAATAAATTTTATTTTCGGGATTACAATCTTACCGGTTTCTATTGAGAGAGAATTACTTTCCTACAAAAAGTAATAAATCATTTCTAGTTTTATTTTTATTCGTGATTGTTCGAGCTCACATTAGAAGCAATTTGTATTACGAGAATAACGGAAAAAATCATTCGGTTGGAAGTTAGGAATGTCTAGGATTTGTCTCGCACAAAGGAAAAATACTTTTCGGGAAAAAAATATTACTTTAAATATTACAAGCTCGATTTTCAAAATTTTAATTTTTCATTATAGAAAACTGTCTTCTAAACCATATTTTTTCAACAAAAGATGCAAATTAAAATTGAGATAAATGTATTTATTTTTCATATGTTTCCATACTTGTTGAATTTTCATTTCCACAATAGAAAAGATGTAGAAGATTAAATTTGAGAAAAATATGTCTTTTTTTATAGAAAAAAGTTTGAAAAAAATTAAATCTATTAAACCTTACAAATCGGAATACCTGAGAGACACCCAGCGTAGTTGTAGGAAAATGTACAATATGCATGTATGTTAGTATACACTTTCCCCACAAACTTCTATATTTTCTTGTTTTCCTATTACATAGCAAAAATGTATGTAAAAGTTAAAAAAATAAAAACCTGCATCTTCCCTCCTCTGTCTCTCACTGTCTCTCTTTAATTTTTAATTTCGAATTTAGTCATCCAATGAGTTAAGGATTCCCTGCTGTGCTGTGGCTGTGGCTGTGGCGCTGTGAGTTTGTGCTTTCCCTCATCCATCCATCCATCCATCCTCGCTCCTTACTGTCAAATCTTTGTTTCTTAGCCTTTTCCTCTTCTAACCCTAACTTTCCCCTCTCTCTTCTCTTCTACATTCCTTCTTTCATTTCATCATAGCATCGCATTCTTCCGTTTTAGATTTTCGATATGGTGGTTCAATCGCCGCATTCGCTCCAGAGTTCTGTCCCTACGCCTAATAACGGAACCAAAAGGGTCCAGATTCTGGTAAAAGAGAATGGTTCGGCTGTCACGGACAACGTCGCCGGACAACGGAGAGCCAGTGCCAGATTACAAGCCGCCAAACAGAAAGCTGAGATGGAGCTTTTGGCAAAGCGGAAACTGGAGCTTCTGAATGAAGATGTTGGACGTAGCACCAAAAAAGTTAATGTGGATGCTGAAAAGCTAAAGCCAAAGCTACAACCTGCTCAAACCGTGATCCAACAGCTTCCTGAGATTTCATCACTCCCTGCTGACCCTAAAATCAACAAGAAAGTGGCGAAAATGGTGGAACGAGCGGCCAAAATTGCAGAGGGGCTTGACGGTACCAATGCTCCCAATGTTGCCGAGAAAAGTGCACATATGAAGGTCAAGGAGACTATAAGGCTGTTCAACAAGCACTATCTTCACTTTGTTCAGGTCTGTCTCTATTTCTACTGATTTTTCGGTCTTCATGTCAGTTGAAACTTCACTACTCTGGTTTCGTTATATAATGTTTTGCACTGCATCCTGTTCATCATTTGAGATCGGTTAAGCAGATTTTATTCTTATACAATCTTTTCTAGTTCTTCATAGGAAGAGGAAAAGAGGTGCGGAGCAGCTAAAGTTGACAAGAAAGCCCTCAAGGCCAAGAAGAAGGCCAATGTAAGTTATTCTTGTCTTTGTTTTCAGTTGTACGGCTCATGATACTCAAGCTTTACGTTTGTGTATCTTTGTGATAACTTTTCTGACGTTGTTGCCTCTTCTACCTGTGGCAATGGTGAAACATGGATTCTTTTTTTCTCTTTCAGTCATGCAATGTACTTCTTAATTTCATTGTTAATGTACAAACTATTTGCAGAGAGGAAGTGTTTCTGAGGCTGATGTTAAGGCCAAAGCTAAGCGACCTGACTTGAAGGCAATATCGAAGGCAAGTGAATGAAAATGTGCCGCCTGTTCTTTTCAGTGTCTCAGACTTGTGCTTTTTGTCTATTTGGTTGTTCTGTTTAAGAATTCATCATAGCTTTCATTTTCAGTTGTTCAAGGGTAAATTTATAAACTACCCACTTTCATCTTTTCTCCTCTAGTTTGTTGATTCAAATCATATTGGTGAGATGGGGTCATATGCTATGCTTCATTTGATGAAAAGTTGTCATAGCTCCTTATAAGAATAACATATTAATAATTCTTTTTATATTTTTCTCCCTTGAAATATCAATATGTATTTATTGGCTGTTTGGGTGAACTATGTTGAACTGTTCTGATGATTATGAATTTATGGTAACTCTGTAAAACATTCTCGATTCCATTTCTTATTCTTATATTTCTTTTTCTTTAAGTATGGTATTATGGTGTTAAATTAATACTGATTTTGATGTTACATGCCCTAATATTTTCTCAAAATTAAAACATTTGCAGATGATGGAGAGAAATGAGGTGCTTTATCCTGAGAAAAGGATAGGTAGCATTCCAGGTTGGTTGTGAGAGCTTATCCCAGTTGTGTTGTTTCATGCTGGTGTTAGTTGGCTAACGTGTGCTCTAATGGGCATTCCAGATCTTGTTTCATGAGTTTAAGAAATTATCCTCTAAGAAGTATTTAATGTATGGCAGGCATTGATGTTGGTCATCGGTTTTATTCACGTGCTGAAATGGTTGCGGTTGGTTTTCATAGCCACTGGTTGAATGGTATTGATTATATGGGACAGTCCTACAAGAAAGGGGTAATACATTCAATTTTTTCCTGTGAATGGGTTTTAGTGATGTCTGCACTTTTTTAAAAGCTTTTTATTTATTTTTTCAATGGATGGCTCTTTGACTTAAAGATGCTCTATAACTGCATTATCATACCCTTTCTACCTTGTGCACTGCAAGTGTACTCTCAAGCCTGCCCAAAAATTGGATAGAATCCAGGTTGTGTAGGGGGTTTCCGCTGTTACTTTTGCTGTCATCAAGTGCTGATGGCTACCATTAAGAGCTGTTGTTGAGTAAAATATCCCTTAAGAGAAACATGTATGAACATGACTTGACATCTGAAAATATGGTCGCCTCTTGCCCCTCTTTTTCCTTTCGTACCAGTTCAAGGCTTTCAGTTTCCATCTTTGCTAGAATCATGTTTTATTAACACTGTAATTACCTTGCTTATTTTTTTTGTTTCCTTATTTATTTCTATTTAGACATTCTAGACAGCTTTCACTTTTTCTGAATGAACTCTTTGGTGCATGCTCTTTAGGAGTCATTCGTTTGGATGTTTTCAATTGAGTGGGTTCTTTTGTTTTTGTTTGTCAAAGAACGAAACCATCGTGTCAATAACATTTACGGCACAACCAGCTCTGTTATGTTTTACATTTTTGTGGTTGGAAAACTGCAGGAGTATGAACACTATATATTCCCGCTTGCAGTAGCTATAGTTTTATCTGGCATGTATGAGGATGATTTAGATAATGCTGAAGATGTTGTTTACACTGGACAAGGAGGACATGACCTAACTGGTAATAAACGACAAATTCGAGATCAAGTTTTGGAACGTGGTAATCTGGCACTGAAGGTATGAATTTTAAGTTCTTATGGATTTACATTGTTTATATACTTGGATGGTTGTAGATTGTTGGAAACTACATATATTTGAAATTTTCTCATCGTACTCGTGATAAAATATTTAAATAAAGCACAATGGCATGCTATCAATATAATTATGAAAAATGGTTTGTCTTTTGTGCGTATTTATTTGAGACTAAATCACTATGTTGCTAGAATGAACAAAAAAGAATCACTATGTCGTTAGATGCTTGCTAATCGCAATTGTCATATCTTAGGTTCAAGATAAAAGTTCTTTTGTGCATGTGCACGCATGCATCTTGATGTTATGTTAATGTCAGAATGTCTTGTCTGGCATCTGATTATAGGTTTTAAATTCTGTTGCATCTTGAACTTTTTCAATGTTGGTAGTGTCTTGTATGACATCTCATTGGAAGTTGTCTGCTTACTTTCTGCCTGATTTTATTTATAGAACTGTGTGGACCTTGGGGTGACTGTCAGAGTAGTTCGAGGTCATGAATGTGCTAATAGTTACTCTGGGAAAGTTTATACATATGATGGATTGTACAAGGTAAGTTTCTGACAATTTATTCAGCTTGTCATTTTCTAACATTTTATTTGTTGGTTCAGGTTGCATGATATGTTTTCATTAAATTTATCATGTTATGTGTTGTGACAAAAAAATAAATAGTAGTTTTACTTTTCCCATTGTCTATATGAACTATGATGAATAAAACTAAAACCATATTCCTAATTCTTTGTGAATAATTTGAATGCTTACGATAATATTATAGTTCCTTCTGCGATAAGAAACTGATCAAATATGGCAATTTTGGATAATTTTTTAATATGATTAACTTACCTTGGTGATTCCGTCATGGCTGAGTGAGTCTTGTATTCTTCAACACAAACATGCAGTTCTCTTGCCGTTCTTGGGAGAAAGAATGATTATTCCAAATATTTTTCTTTTGGTAAAAGCCAAAAGTTAAAGTGATTGGATGGCTTCATTTTGCTCAAAAGATTATGCAAACAAGTAGTTTGTTGCATGTCTTCTTGATGGGTGACAACAAGCTCTGCACCTATCTCATGGGCTATGGCTTAAATAACTGAATGTTGAGTGTTTTGCTTTGCTTTGCTTTGCTTTTTACAATTTTTTCAGTTTTCAGGTTGATTTGTCTTTTTCCTGCTTGACATTGTAGCCTTGTGTTTTTATATCATGCAAGGCACGCATCTTTTTTCCTGTAATTTCTTAAATATTTAAAAACTAGATAATATTCTTTTAGTCTTACTCTTTTGGAAATTATCTTTTATAGTATTGGATGTGCCTTTAGTTTAGTGTTTTTTTTTTTTAAATAATAATATTAGTCTTTGTTGATTTGAGAAATTGATGCTTTTTACCTAGCGTTCAATAGGACACTATGGACTTCAATACCTGCTCCACATTTGCAGGTTGTTCACTACTGGGCAGAGAAGGGTATTTCTGGGTTCACTGTTTTCAAATATAGATTGAGGCGGCTTGAGGGGCAACCAACATTGACAACTAGCCAGGTTTACTATATATTTTATGATTTTGGTTGGCTACTTGCTCTAAAAGGCCATTTATCTTCAGACCCAATGTTATTTGAATTTCACTGAAGATAATGATTGTTCTGTTATACTTTCCCTGTAAATTGAATTTGCACATGCAAGTTTTGATGAAAGGAATTGTATGGCTTGTGATGGTATTTTTTAATTTATAAAGCCTGATAACTGGAGATGGGAATGTATCACATATTCTTGGCTGTGACTGCCTTTTAAAATGAGAATAAATCTGATATTTATTTATCCAAATAGAGTATGGAAGAAGTTTTAGTACAATGGTGTAATCGGTGAAATAGGACTCCAGAGTCTGGACTCTCTTTGGAGTTTTATTTTCAAATTTCTGATAAAACTGGGATTACTTTGCTTTCATGAGATCTGTAGATCTCAAAAGAATGATGCAAGAATTCCTGTTACAGGAATTTGGATTTTTCTGTTGGATCTAATTATTGTAATCATGTTTGTTCACTCTTATGATAGGTTCATTTTACCTATGGCCGTGTTCCCCAGTGTCCGTCAGAAATTCGCGGGTATTTGAAGAATTAAATATTATATAAAATAATTGCTTTCCATTAATCAATTTTTCTAGTCTTTCTCAATTCGATTGTTTATTGGTTAAGGCTGGTGTGTGAGGACATAAGTGGTGGTCAAGAAGTGGTTCCTATTCCAGCTACTAATTTGGTTGATGATCCACCTGTTGCACCAACAGGCAAGCTTAACTTTCTAATTTGTTTCTTACTAATGTGTTTTCATGCACAATGAAATCAATAATATATTAGAGACATACTTTTGGTTATAAGTTCATACTAGTTCACCAATAACATATCTGATCTGCTTCTTCTCGTGAGTTTGATAGTCCATAGCTCATGGCCTTCGTCTAGTTCATTATTACTGATTTATCATCTTATGCTCCAAACCTGCCACACCATGTATGAGTGTAAATTTCAGTCATTCTGTCTCCTGTTATCTCAAGATAAGTTCCTGTAGATCACTTTGCATGTAAATTGTTCATTGTTTCCCTTTGATAATCTTGTCTCGTCTACAAATCCTCATTTCTAAGCAACTTTTTCTCCTTTCTATTATCATTTTCTGGAAGAGGTCCGTTGTTCACATGCTTAATTGTGTTGCACGTTTTTATGACAATCTATGTGAAATGGATTCTTCATTTTTCTTTTCTTTTTTTTTTTTTTGGCCAAATTCATTTTTCCTTGAGAAGTCATGTCTGATACATGTGTCTGAAACATATTGGACATGGATATGGGGGTATATACTTGGGAAACATTGAGCATTCACATACTAGTATCTAACACTCACTCGAGTCTGGATAACATAGCTAATAATGACACTCTTTTCTTCACTTTTACTTATTGTTTCCCCTCCTTTTTTCCAACTTTATACTTTCTTTATAAAGATAGGTCCATTGATGCAATCTTATGCATGCATAATAAGTTACTAAAATTCATCCTGTTCCTGTGTTTTCAGGTTACCAGTATAGCAAGTCAATGAAATTTGCACGAAATATAAAGCTTCCTGCTAATGCTGCTGGATGTGATTGCAAGGGGCTTTGCTGGGATCCCAAAACTTGTGCATGTGCAAGGCTTAATGGTTCTGATTTTCCTTATGTGCACCGTGATGGTGGCAGGTAAAATCTTAGTAATAGGGAGGCTTAATGGCTTGTGCCGTACTCCTTTTTCTTATTGTTGAAGTTTATTGCTTTATTAAGCTCCTGTTCCACTGCTTCAATTTCAGGTTAATTGAAGCCAAACATGTTGTTTTTGAATGTGGTCCAAAATGTGGCTGTGATCCAAGTTGTGTAAATCGTACATCTCAGAGAGGATTGAAATATCGACTTGAGGTTTCTTATTACTGCAAGAAAAACCACTCTGCTCGTTTTTGATTTGGTCCTCTGAGATTCTGGTTGAAATATTTCCAGATAAAATCTGACTTATGTGAATTGACAGGTCTTCTGTACTCCGAAGAAAGGATGGGCCGTTAGATCTTGGGATTTTATACCTGCTGGTGCCCCTGTTTGTGAATATATTGGAGTGCTCACGAGGACAGAAGAGCTGGATAATGTCTCTGAGAATAATTACATTTTTGACATTGATTGCTTGCAAACTATGAGGGGGCTCGGTGGCAGAGAGGTATGGTTAGTCTCTTAGCATATAGTATTGCATTTTGCTTTCCATTTCAAGTTGTTGAGTATAATCTTTTTCTAACAAAACAGTGTTCTCTGATGTGTGATATTACTGCTCTGAAATCATATATAATTGTATTTATGCTGTTATTCTTTTCCTTGACAGAGGCGGCAACTAGATGCATCCTTGCCAATGATCCAGAACATGGACAAAATTGACGAACAGAGATCAGACAGTGTGCCAGAGTTCTGCATTGATGCTGCTTCTATTGGAAATGTTGCAAGATTTATCAATCATAGCTGTGAGCCTAACCTCTTTATCCAGTGTGTCCTGAGTGCACATCAAGATATTAAACTAGCTCGAGTAATGCTCTTTGCAGCAGACAGCATTCCTCCTTTGCAGGTGATTCCCCCTTATTTTGGTTTCTGTAGAAGTTCCTTTTAAATTTCATGGAAGGTATTTGGTACCAATTTCTGGATTTTAATGTAGTATCTTTAGTATTGCTTCATAAATTCAGATAACGCTTGGAGCTTAAGTTATATATCTATTGGTCTTATTATGATCTACTTATATTTCCCTGTCTTGGGTTGGCTGGTGTTTGGAGTGACTGGATAAAATTTTGATATTTTGGTTGTAGGAGCTGACGTATGACTATGGGTATGCCCTTGATAGCGTTCATGGTCCTGATGGGAAGGTAAAAAAGATGGCATGCTACTGTGGAGCAGAAGGCTGCAGGAAGCGCCTATTCTAGGTCCTGAAGTCGCTTTAATTTCTATCTGCCTGATTTGTTCATGTCAACTTTTCCTTACAAATGATGGGCAAACATGTAGGTTTTGTTGCGTTTTGTATATGGCCAGCTGTTGCTGGTTGTTACATCTGTCTTTTCTATGTTGTTGCAAGTGTAGAAATCTTGTATCCTATATGAGGAAGTACAGTATGTACTGATTCTAATAGGTCAGAGCTCAAGGGAATTTTAATGAAAAAAGAGAAAAAAAACAACTTTTTTTGCTCAATCAATGTGGTTTATGTGGTGGATGTCTTGTTCTGGTTGCAAGTGTTTTGCGCGTTGATGATGCAGAATCTCGGACCCAAATCAAAACCCAAAATATAGTTTTGTTGAATATGGATGAACGGTTCTTGGAAATAATCAGATCTGACAAATGTCGATTGAAATAGAAGTAGAATGATACGGCGAGAGATGAGAGGATAAGGAGCAAGGAAGAAACAGAATTTAATTTCACCGAGAATTAAGCATAACTGATCTTTTCCCCCCACTCAGGCTAAAATACAGTAGCTGTTATTCTCAGCTGGCAAGGGTGCACAAAATGCACCGTGTAACAAATAATTTGTGCAAATTGAGTGGTTGATATCAAATTTTGTACTTTTTATTATAATTCTATCTTGTTGGATAATGTTAAGGTAAATTTGTTATCTTCATTTTATATGCTAAACATGATTTTTGTAATTTTGAAGATGGTGTACCGGAAGGAAAGATGGACTTGAAACTCATCTAGGAATGCTCAGTGCTGTAACATCTCTGCAGCATCTCTACAATGACCTTGAGTCACCAAATTGCCTCCATCAGCAGTGGACACCTTGAGTTTACATTGATGATCCACCAGCAAGTTCAACTTCTTCACCAACTTAGCATCCAAAAAAATTATGGGTGCTACTAGAATCCACCGGCATGATTGCCCAACTGGTTCCAAGTTGAGCTGCAATTCTCATTATGTTGTTGCCTTAAGAACCTTGCATTGCATGAAGTGACAAAATGGGTGTAGATCTCTCCCTCTGGATCAGTAGACTAAGATTTCCTGGCAATCTTGGAATTCCTCACCCTCACTTTCTGACAAAGGTTCCATCAACAATTGATATAATTGGGACATCATGCACTTATGACTAGGTCCATACTTAGCTCCATAGCAAAAGCATAGGCCCTTTTTGATACGAGCCAAAGAGGTGACACTCAAGGGGTTGTTTTTCCTTGTGGTCCAATCACTCGAAGCAAGGCACGACAATTAAAATCAAAGATGAATGCTTTTGTCCAAGACTTTGTTGCTACAAATTTAAGTCATCATGTTCGTGACGTTGACAAATACGAGAATGCAATTCACTGGACCAATCTTGGAATAGTGAAAGCCCATAAATTGGTGGATTAATCTTTTATGTATCTTATTATTATTATTATTTACTTAATTCTCATTGGTTGGGACACATCACTTATGAGTTAAAGTAATTTTATTGGTTAGGTTATTATTTATTTTATTTTCTTAGATAATTTTAAAGAGTTTTATTAGGATTCAATTACTCTTGAAAGAGTTTTATTAGGATTCAATTACTCTTATAATTTGCCTATAAATAGGCTTGCTTTCTACATTGGAGGATATAAAAAGAGAGTATTTGTTTTCTTCCAAATTTGTGTGAGGCAAATTTTGAGAGTAGAGTGATTCTTCTCTTGCTATTTAGTTTGGAGTTTGTTACTTTGAGGGTATTTGAGTTACAAATATTCAAATTTCTTTCCGTTCATCGGTGTTTCTAGAGGTTCTTCTTCTAGGGGTTTCGTAGGGAGCCGCTCAATCATTGGCGTTTTTGGTTGCAAGTTAACCAAGGGTTCCATAGGGCAAATCTATCCTTTTATTATTATTATTATTATTATTATTATTATTATTATTATTATTATTATTATTATTTAACTAATTTTATTTATTCTCATTTTTATTTCTAATTTGTGTTTCTCTTGTGTCTAGATCCGGGTTCGAATCGGTTGATATCGATTTGAGCCATTCTTGTTATTTTTGAAGCTAAAATCAAATCCGAAACGAGTCAAAATACCAAAAACACTTTTCATCGGTTTCGTCGATTCTCTTTTTTTTTGAAGTTTGTGTTTATTCTCCTCTTATTCTTTAAAAAAATAGAAAAAAGCAAAAAGCGCAAAAAATAAGCAAAAAGCGCAAAAAATTTTTTTTGCCTACCTTTCATACGTAGGTTTCTTCTTTTCCTATTATTGTTATTATTTTTATTTTTATTTTTCCCAAAATTGATTTTTTTTTCCTTCTTCTTTTCTTGACTCAAGTATAATTAAAGCTTCAATTTTTGAAAATCTTAAGACACCAAACATTTCCGATTTTTGTTTTTTTTTTAATTTGGGTAGAGTTTTCTTAAGTTTTCTTCTTATTAAAGCTTTTCTTTGACTCTAGAGTTAGGGATTGTTGCAGGTCTACGTTTTTTTTGTTTCTCTTACGCTTTCTAACACTTTGTTTCTTCTTGTGTTAGCAGATATTAAAGGCACGCACAATTCCTTCATCCGTGTAGCCTCCATTACAAATTGCCTCGTCAAGTTTATTGGCCTCTTAGAGCAATTAGGGTCTTCATTGTTTTTTTTGAAGTTTGCACCTCCATTATTTGATCTTGATTAGTAACCCTCTCCAAACATATTTACAAGTTTTGAATCATTCAGAGAGTTATTCTTTTGAGAGCTAACAAGTGAGGTTATTATTATTTTTTCTTTCTTGTTCCTGTTTGTTTGATCTTTCACAGATACCATGCCGCTCACTAGATCCCAAACTAGTAAAAATGAAGAGGATGAGCAAAAAAGAGAGAACGATCCTTTGGTCGAGTTGTTGCAAAAAGAGATGAAAAAGTTGCAAACTCAATTCGAACATCGCATGACCCAGATGTTACAAGAGCAAAGGGAGTATCTTGATGCGAAACTTACAACTCAAGAGAGATACATTGCCGATAATTACAAGAAGTTGAACGAAGCCTTTATAAGCCGATCAAATTCGCGCGATCGAACTTTTAAACGAAGGGAGGACCATGTTTTTGATGATGACTTTGAGTCCGAGTATGTACCTAGAGAAAGGTTGGAACGAAACAATGACACCCCCAAACCAAAATTTCCTTCTTTCTCAAGGAAGAATGATCCTGATGCTTACCTTGATTGGGAGGAAAAGATGGAAGCAGTCTTTGCTTGTTACAACTACTCTGATGAGAAAAAGGTAACATACACTGTCGTTGAGTTCATTGATTATGCACTAACATGGTGGAATCAATTATGTAAAAGCAGGATTCTTTATAGAGAGCAACCTGTTACTATTTGGGTTGAAATGAAGCGCATCTTGCGAAAACGGTTTGTTCCACCATACTATTATCGAGAACTCCATCAAAGACTCCAACATCTTGTTCAAGGAGATAGATCTGTGGATGACTACTACAAAGAGATGGAGACTATTCAGATTAGAATCAATATTGTTGAAGAGGCTGAGGTGACTATGGCTAGGTTCCTTGCCGGCCTAAAGCCTGAGATTGCAAATCGAGTTGAGTTACAACACTACATGGATGTTGAAGAGATGCTTCAAATCGCACTCACCATTGAAAAGCAATTACGAAAGAAAGGGACAACGAGGGGTGCTAGTTCAGTTTCTAATCCTGCTTGGAAAGAAAATTGTCAAAAACAAGATGATAGATTATGGAATGGGAGAGATGCACGGTTCAAGCCAAATGAGCCTAGAACTTACTCCAAAGATAGAGGTATGCCTAATTCATTTAAAGGTTCTACTTCTACTAATCGAGCTCCATCTTCTTCTTCTACTTCTCCTAGTGCCTTTAAGCAGCCAAAAGATATTACTTGTTTCAAATGCCAAGGAAGGGGTCACTATGCTCGAGAATGCCCTAATAAAAAGTCATTGGTGATTCGAGAAGATGGCAAGGTTGATTTTGAGTCTGATAACGAAGATGAGATGCCTCCTTTGGAAGATGCTGATGATGTGCATACTCATGATGAGTATGAAGAATACTTGGAGTATAGTGAGAAAGCACTTGTTGCTCGAAGGGCTTTAAATGTCCAGTTTAAGGAGGAAGGGCGCGAACAAAGAGATAACATTTTCCACACGAGATGTTTGATTGGTGGACAACCTAGTTCATTGATCATCGATAGTGGAAGTTGCACCAATGTGGTGAGTTCTTCCCTTGTTGAGAAACTTGGCCTACCTTGTGTGAAGCATCCAAGGCCATACCGCTTGCAATGGCTGAATGATAGTGGGGAGGTAAAAGTATCTAAACAATGCTTAGTTTCATTTTTCATTGGTAGATACTCTGATAAAGTTTTGTGTGATGTTGTTCCAATGCAAGCTAGGCACATATTACTTGGACGACCATGGCAGTTTGATCGACGAGTAAATCATGATGGTTTCCTTAACCAATATACCTTTGTGTTCATTGGAAAGAAGTTTACTTTGGCTCCACTTCCTCCTCAAGAAGTCTACAATGATCAACTCAAACTTGCTAGTGAGATGGGTAAGGGAAGTGAGGTAAAATCATTAAAAAAGGCTGAGAGTAAAGAGGCCCTTAGTGTTAAAAGCCAACTTTAAGGCCCAACATTGGTAAGTGATTGTACACACAAGTCACGATATGAGAGAGTGAGTTTATTCGCTAGGTTTCGAGATATCAAATTTGCTCTTTGTACAAAACAAACATTTGTAATTATTAGGTTTAGAGAAAACTTTGTTTTGACTAACCCTAATACACATTTGCCTAGTTGTTTTGTTGATCTTTTGTAGGATTTTGAGGATGTATTTCCTTCTGAAATGCCTAAGGGATTACCTCCTTTACGAGGGATTGAACATCAAATTGACTTTGTGCCTGGTTCGAGTATTCCGAATAGACCAGTCTATCGAAGCAATCCTGAAGAAACTAAGGAGTTGCAAAGGCAAGTTGAAGATCTCTTAGAGAAAGGGTTGATTTGTGAGTGTCTAAGCCCTTGTGCGGTCTCTGTACTTCTCGTCCCAAAAAAAGATGGTTCTTGGAGAATGTGTGTTGATTGTCGTGCTGTCAACAAGATTACGGTAAAGTATCAATATCCAATTCCTCGATTAGATGATATGTTGGATGAGCTTAATGGTGCATGCATTTTCTCTAAAATTGACTTAAAAAGTGGTTACCATCAAATAAGAATGAAACAAGGTGATGAATGGAAAAGCGCTTTTAAGACTAAGTATGGCTTTGTGTGAGTGGTTAGTCATGCCATTTGGCTTAACTAATGCTCCTAGCACATTCATGAGATTAATGAACCACATACTTAGACCTTTTTTAGGAAAATTTGTCGTTGTGTATTTTGATGACATACTGATTTATAGCAAAACTTTGAATGATCATGTTGGGAATGTTAAATTAGTATTGGATGTGTTAAGGCATGAACGACTCTTTGCTAATCTTGAAAAATGCACCTTTTGTATGGATAAGCTTGTTTTTTTGGGTTTTGTGATAAGTTCTACAGGAATCCATGTGGATGGGGAGAAGGTAAAGGCAATTAAAGAATGGCCTATCCCTAAAACTGTTTCTGAGGTAAGGTCTTTCCTTGGGTTAGCCGGTTTCTACAACAGGTTTGTTCGTAACTTTTCCACAATTGCTTCGCCTTTGACTGCACTTATTAAAAATGATGTATCTTTTCATTGGACAGATAAGTAAGAATTAGCATTTAATGAACTTAAAGATAAATTGTGTAATGCTCCTATTCTTGTTTTACCTAATTTGACCTTTGAGATTGAATGTGATGCTTCTGGTGTAGGTATAGGTGCCGTCCTCATGCAAGATAGTAAACCACTAGCCTACTTTAGTGAGAAACTTGGTGGAGCACATTTGAACTATTCGACCTATGATAAAGAGTTGTATACCTTGGTAAGGGCACTAGAAGTTTGGCAACATTACCTTTTACCAAAGGAGTTTGTGATTCACACTGATCATGAATCACTTAATCACTTAAAAGGACAAGGTAAGTTGAACAAGCGACATGCGAGGTGGGTTGAATTCATTGAATCTTTTCCTTATGTTATAAGGTATAAGAAAGGTAAAGATAATATTGTGGCTGATGCTCTATCAAGGAGGTACACTTTACTTAGTACTTTGCATACTAAGTTATTAGGTTTTGAGTATCTCAAAGATTTATATGCCACTGATTCTGATTTTGCAAGCATTTATGACGCATGTGAACATGGTGCATTTCACAAATTTTATAAGTATGATGCCTATCTTTTTCGAAATAATAGACAATGCTTACCAAAGTGTTCAATGCGAGAATTGTTAGTTCGAGAGGCTCACAGTGGTGGTCTTATGGGTAATTTTGGAGTCACTAAGACTTATGATGTTTTACATGAGCATTTTTATTGGCCTAACATACGAAAACTTGTTGAGAAAATTTGCTCTACTTGCATTACTTGTAAACAAGCTAAATCCACTGTGATGCCTCATGGTCTATATACTCCTCTTCCTGTTCCTAGTTCACCTTGGACTGACATTTCAATAGATTTTGTAATAGGTTTACCAAGGACAAAGCGTGGACGAGATAACATCTTTGTGGTTGTGGATCGATTTTCTAAAATAGCTCATTTCATTCCATGCCATAAGACTGATGATGCAACCCATGTTGCCGATCTATTTTTCTGTGAAGTTGTGAGATTACATGGAATCCCAAGGACTAAATTAGTCACTTTTGGAAGGTGTTATGGGGTAAGTTAGGTACTAAACTACTTTACTCTACTACATGCCACCCTCAAACTGATGGTCAAACCGAGGTGGTAAATCGAGTTTTGGGATCTTTGCTTAGAGCCATAATAGGTAAGAATGTTAAATCTTGGGAAGAATGGATACTCTATATTGAGTTTGCTTATAATCGTTCTGTTCATTCTTCCACAGGTTTTACTCCTTTTGAGATTGTATATGGCTTTAATCCACTTACTGTTTTAGATTTGCTTCCTTTACCTTTGAATGAGATTGCTAATTTAGATAGTGAAAGGAAAGCTGATTTAGTGAAAGAGATCCATGAGAAGGCTCGTAAAGCCATTGAGAAAAAGAATGAGTCCAATGCACATCGAGCTAATAAAGGGCGAAAGCAAGTCTTGTTTGAACCTGGAGATTGGGTATTGGTGCATATGAGGAAGGAACGATTTCCTTCTAAGAGAAAGAATAAACTTGATGCACGAGGAGATGGACCATTCCAAGTACTCGAGAAAATAAATGACAATGCTTATCGCATCGATCTTCCTGGTGAGTATAGTGTTAGTGCTACTTTCAATGTTTCTGATCTTTCTCCTTTTGAATTTGATGTAGGTTCAGATTCGAGGATGAATCTTCTTGAAGAGGGGGAGAATGATACGAGCGAAAGAGGTGACACTCAAGGGGTTGTTTTTCCTTGTGGTCCAATCACTCGAAGCAAGGCACGACAATTAAAATCAAAGATGAATGCTTTTGTCCAAGACTTTGTTGCTACAAATTTAAGTCATCATGTTCGTGACGTTGACAAATACGAGAATGCAATTCACTGGACCAATCTTGGAATAGTGAAAGCCAATAAATTGGTGGATTAATCTTTTATGTATCTTATTATTATTATTATTTACTTAATTCTCATTGGTTGGGACACATCACTTATGAGTTAAGTAATTTTATTAGTTAGGTTATTATTTATTTTATTTTCTTAGATAATTTTAAAGAGTTTTATTAAGATTCAATTACTCTTGAAAGAGTTTTATTAGGATTCAATTACTCTTGTAAGTTGCCTATAAATAGGCTTGCTTTCTACACATTAGAGGATATAAAAAAGAGAGTATTTGTTTTCTTCCAAATTTGTGTGAGGCAAATTTTTGAGAGTAAAGTAATTCTTCTCTTGCTATTTAGTTTGGAGTTTGTTACTTTCGAGGGTATTTCGAAGTTACAAATATTCAAATTTCTTTCCCGTTCATCGGTGTTTCTAGAGGTTCTTCTTCTAGGGGTTTCGTACGGAGCCGCTCAATCATTGGCGTTTTTGGTTGCAAGTTAACCAAGGGTTCCATACGGAAAATCTATCCTTTTATTATTATTATTATTATTATTTAACTAATTTTATTTATTCTCATTTTTATTTCTAATTTGTGTTTCTCTTGTGTCTAGATCCAGGGTTCCGTATCACTTTTTCCTCTTATCTTCCATGTCAGCTTGTGAAAGGGCTCAATTAGTGGACTTCTGGCCACTCGTTCCCACAAAAGAGCTTCTGGGTATAGAGGTGGACTTTGGTGCAAGATTGGTTTTGACAGTGGGAAACAAAGATGGAGGTTAGGGTTGTCCCCTTATGCCCACTGGAGCTAGTTTTCTACTAGAATTAGACAAAATAGTCTCAACCTGTCTAGCAACCAAATCACCCTCTACCAAGGACTTAGGCTTGAATAGTTGCAAGCATTGTCTTACCTCAAGCTTAAGGTTACTAGTAAAGATGTTTAAAGCATATGTTTCAAGAAGATAAAGTTGATTGGGAAAACTCAACTGCTTCAAATAGACCAATTCTGCCATGGGGTCCCTAAAAGAACTAGATCCAAACCTTTCTTTGAGGCTACGAGCATAATTGTCCCAAGACAACAAATGAAAGCCTTATTGTCTTTGAGCATAAAAGTGATGCCAATTGAGTGCCTTCCATTCTAAGTGCAACATCATAGCCCATGCCTTAACACTATCAACCACACCCTTAGTTTCACAATATTGCTCCAGCTTTGACCACCACCCTCTAAAATCTATACCATCAAACCTTGGACAGTCCAACTTATAAGAGCGCCCAGATCCATCAATGAGACTTCCACAAGTGTTCTAGTGTTGCCCAGGTCCCCCATAGGAGAAGCAATCGAAGTGTCTCTAGGAGGGAAGCCTGGTGGAGGACTTCCTAGAATGCTCTTACCCCGATCCTAGGAAGAACCAGCAATAACAGCTACAAATGGCAAGTGTCCCAAGTATTACACAAACAAGCTCTACAATTCAGACTTGATTTCCCCATGAAAATCTTCCCTGAGCTCCTTCAATTGGTTGTCGATCTTGGTGTCCCATTGAGATAACTCAACTTGGAGTTGAGCAACCTCCTACTGCAAGTGACCAACCTTTTTCTGCAATCTGGTTGTTACCCCTTCACTAGCCATGGCGAATCAACTAGCTCTGATACCTTTGATACGGTCATTTCAAGAAAAAGAAGAAAATAGAAGGAAACAAGAGAAGAGAGGAGAATGAACAAAGAAGAAACA
The DNA here is from genome assembly GCF_025698545.1 of Gossypium raimondii. Lineage (NCBI taxonomy): Eukaryota > Viridiplantae > Streptophyta > Magnoliopsida > Malvales > Malvaceae > Gossypium > Gossypium raimondii. The sequence continues at coordinate 36,856,981 of NC_068568.1, read as the reverse complement.
TAATTCAATTTCACCAAGAATTACGCATAACTGGTTTTTTCCCCTCACTCAGCCTAAAAGGAAAACAACCAACACTATTTCATGGTAGTTACAACAATCGTTATTCACAGCTGGCAAGGATGCACAAAACACAGTGTAATTAAGGGCATAAAATGTACAGTTCAACTAAAGTCTGAACTCACTGTTATCACAATTTATTCCCCCTCAAATTGAAACGTATAATAACAATAATAATAACAACAGTCATAATTTTATTTTAAATTCTAACAGAATTACAAATCCTTCTATAACATAGAAAAAGTATTTTTTACAGGTTTCTTAAAATCCAAGTAAGGTGCTGCTAATTTTTGAATATAAACACTTGAAACTTTGGAAAACTAAAGAGATTAAAATATAAGGTAATTAAAATCTCAAAATAATAAAATAAAGATGGAAAACAATGGAAAGATGAAAATGAAATAGAGTATGGATTATGGATTATGTTAGATAATGCACAATTGATGTCCACCAGAAGTTTTTGGAATAAGGATTCCAACAAATTTAAATAATACAATCCTTCACAAAGTAAATTATTTTGGCAAATTCAAAGTTTGAATACTTCAACTCCAATCCTAAAACAAATCGAGAAGAAGAACCTTCTAATAAAATACAAGAATGAAATCTTGTAAATAAACTCTCTATGAGTAATTTTATTGAAAGAAAAATAATAATTGTATACACCTAAGACCCAACCATGCCTTCCCAGTTACAATTAAAAGCAATTTCTAAAATCCTAAAAGTGTTAGTGAAATTAAGTCAAGTGTCGTTGAATTTTACTTAAACTTTTTTTACCAACTTACATTACAAGAAAGCTAAAAATTTTAAATAATAATTAAATAATTTAAAATAACTAGTAAAATAAGAATTAGTATTTGGTATATTGGTAGTGTATTTTTTTATTTCACAATGACCTTAAAAATTTATCTAAAAATATTTATTTATTTTTTATATTTTTCTATACCCCTATAAAATACTTGTCAACTTCTAACCCTACTTGTGGAGTCTAAAACTTCATTAATAGTGTACCAAATATTTTTCCATAAAATAATAAAATAAAAGCCTTAATTGAAAGGTAAGAAATGAGCAAGTACAATGACTTTTACTAAGGTGGCAAGTTGGCTTGCAGAATGATTCCAATGGCCATTTGGCTAAGACTCCTAATCATCTATCTAATTGACCAATTAAACTTTTTGGGGGAGAAGCTTTTCTAGTAAGCTTAAAATAAGGATTATTCCTTATATGAATTACTTAATTTAACGAATTTCTAAATCTCAGTCTTTGATTTGGACAACAATTTTTCAAACTTGATTTCCACCCTAATTACCCTCTGTAATTGATCAATTAAACTTTTAAGAGGAAGAAGCTTTTTTACGATGCTTCAAATAAGAATTCTTTCTTATTTGAATTACCTAATTTAATGACTTTTGTAATCATAGTCCTTGATTTGGACAACAGTTTTTCAAACTTGATTTCCATCCTTATTCGAATTGCCCTATTGAAAACTTGACTAGCTTTTTTAAACTAAGTATTGGACAAGAGAGATAAGTTTACTTTCAATTGCTTGGAACATGATTTAGTAATGAAACCTTAAGGAAAAATTTGTTCATAGTCTTTGACTTGACTAGATGAGATGTTTGAGCACACATCATTCCTCCTTCCTTGAAAGGATACGTATATTTTATTCATATAGTACACTTTATACATTTTCATTTTAGTTATTACCTCTAGTTTATTATACACATTAATTAATAGAATTAATTATTCTACAATCAAGAATAAGAAATTATCTAGTATCATTCAAAATTTATAAGTTTTCCAATTCTATGTACTTATTCAATATGTACAACTAGTAACTGGTTACCTAATTATAGTCCAAGCACCATGCAATTACACAAAATAGAAACAAAATTGAAAAAGGCGAAAAAGTTAAAATAAACACAGAAACTAACATAAAAGCAAGAAAAATAAAACACATACTATTATGTGCACCCCCAACACTTAAACTACACATTGTCCCCAATGTGTCCCAAGAAAAAAGATAGGAAGTTACCGGACTTCCCTAAAATGGAGCATTAGACTAGTTCGGGGGTCCACCTCCTCATTAAAGCTCGAAATTTGTGTAGTCTTTCAGGGTAATTCGCTACACATAAGACAAATACACAAACAACAACAAAAACAACCCAACACAATATGAAAAATAAAAATAACAAGAAATAAATCCAGAAGTATTTATTAGTTTACATGCCGCATAAAAAAAGAAAATAAAATGCAAAGGCATGTAACTAATCAGAGTTATCATCGGGACCCTCACTCTATCCCTTAATTCCCTTGCTTTTGGCCCTTACAGTCGACCTTGAAAAAAACATCTCAGGTCGGTTACTTGGCTCACAAATGATGGGTTCCCCGTGGGTTACTACGCAGATGCAAAAGTTCCCTCGAAGTTGTTGTGTTAGGGTATGAAATCATCATCCTTCGCCACCTCGTCACCTCGCCATCTTCTTCTTCTTCTTTGATTTCCTCTTCTTGTTCCTCCCTGACTGTATTGCCCTCCAGTTAATCGCTTGATCGTTCGGGCCATTGTAAGCTCTATGTCTTCTGACTTGTCATGAAAGTGTCCGAGAATGGTTTCATGGCCTCCAGTAATCTCATGTTGTAGCGCACATCTGTTCTGAGCTTACGTTCTCACCGCGTAGGCTCCTCATTGGTCTTCTTTTTTGTGCTTTTCTTCTTCACCGTTGGAGGCACTTCCATTTTCTATTTACGTCGCTAGTTCTATTCCTTTATTTTCTTCCTGTGCAATTTCTGGAAATTATGGAGTAGGGTATCTCCAATAATGCTCGTAGTCAGATGATGAAATTGTTCAGTGGCTCCCATCACCACTCCAGCTCGACGGCATAAGTCAGTAATCAGATGAGGAAAATAGATTCTAACATTCATGTTCGATATACAGATTTTGATCTCCTTGTTTACCCACTTCCCAAGGCTAACTCTCTTTCACTGCAAAATACAGTACAAAAATCAGCTCAAAACACATTAACAATATTAGTGTTAAACAGTGGTGAGATACGAGTACATATAAATTGCATCCACATCTTAGCAAAAGGAAACATGATAGTTTGTTTAAAAGGTAAGAGGTAATTATTATACCCTTCACGCTTTCATTCACCCCTGCCCTCTGTTAAAAATGTTTAACCGTCGTCCATATCAACATTAGTAAAATTCTAAAGGTCCAAAGCAAAAAAATTGTTGTAACGTAATATGGCACGCCATAATAATCACTAACTGCTTAAAGGGAGATATTATAACACTCCTAACCTGTATCCGTTGCTGAAATAGGGTTACAGAGTATTACCGATAAGTCAGAAACATTAAAACTTTTTAACATTCAATAACATAAATCATAACATAAACTAATCAATAACATGCATATTGTCCCTGAATCGAGCCCTCGAGGCCCTAAAATTAACTTAGAATCAATTCGGGACTAATTTGAAACAATTTGAAAAGTCTTGGAAAAAGTCATAAAAATTTGAAAATAGGGGTCATACGGGCATGTGGTAAAGTCATGTGCCTCACACGGTTGAGACACATGCCCGTGTCTCAGGCAGTGTAACACTCGAAATAGGGACACACGACCGTGTCCCAGCACGTGTCCTCACCCATGTAACTGTCTGAGTAGGGTTACACAGTCGTGTAACTTTCGAAATTGCCTCACACGCCTAAGTGCTAGGCCATGTAACTCATTGACTTGTAAATAAAAGAACCTACAGATGACACACGGCCGTGTCGCCAAGCCGTGTGTCTAACATTACTGAGTCACACGCCCGTGTGGACCTAAAATGTACCAAAAAAAATCAAGTCATTTCCAAACCATTCCATATATGACCTTACCACCCATTTATACATACTATATATAAGCCTAAGCATCTTCAAACACACATGAATATACCATTTCAAAATCCCAATTCAATCAACCAATATGCCATACAAGGTACCTCAACATATAACAAAATATAACCTACCTAAACATGTCCATATGCCTAATTCCATGCATACAATTCTAGGCCATTTAAGTATTTAAACATTCCTCACTTGACTATTTCCAAAACACACAAAACATACCATAACAAACCATTACCAAGACATTACAAACTTACCAAAAGAACGTTATATACATGCATTTATAAGTGACCAAAATGACTTACTTGAGTAAGCATTATAAGCCCATCAACAATCCACAACATCCAAGCACAAAACATACCAAGATATCATTTTAGTTGTTCATCAAAAACACTATTTTAAAACACCCTATACATGCCATTATAACCTTGGCCAAAACATTCAAAAACTACCAATATATTTACTGGATAGTGCAATAGATCTACGATGAGTTTCCAAATCGATCGAGCTTCCGATAATCTATAAAACAAAAGAAAAATAACTACGTAAGCATTAAATGCTTAGTAAGTTCGTATAAACAAAACTCAACTTAACAGATCAATTACGTAATATAAATTTAAGCATAAAAACAACCATAACCATAAGCTTGATATAAGCCTAACAACAACATCAAACTCACATGTTATTCCACTTCTTCATATATATTTAAATGCTTCCTTAGAATATGTGATTTATCATGTTTAAACATAACATTTTGCACCATCAATGTTCCATATTGTTATGATTCAATACAATTGCATACTAACCTTTCTGTTCACTTTTCTTACCCATTGAACCATTTAGAATTACATCGGATACACGGGAGAGCTTGCACAAAGTGTGCCTGTACATATAACCATAACATTTCTTTTACATCGTTGCTCACACGAGCTGTGAAATGGGCCTACTCACATGAGTTGTGGGTCAGAATGTAAACTACACGATGTTGTTCACACGAGCTATAGAGTATCCACAACAAATGCAGGACCTCGGCCATCAGTAGGACATTCAACATCAGCACCCAAAACATGAAATCCCTAATGACATATCATTTGTATCCTAAGAATTCCTAAGGGTCAACTGGGACACGTTATCCATCAATTCTTCATAACATTGATATGTTCATATATTGATTCATTTGTAATATAATTAAGATAATAACAATCAATGTGATTATCTTTAATATGATAATCGTTCATACGAACTTACCTCGACGACTAGAGCATAGAAATATGATCAAGCTAATCCATAACTTTAGCCTTTCTTCGATTTATATTCGGTTAAGGTTTATCTTGATCTAAATAGATAATTATATTTAATTAAGTATTTCAATTAACCTCAAACATTCAATTCAATCTATAATTCACATTTATGCATAATTGCCATTTTGCCCCTAATATTTTAACTTTTCACAATTTAGTCCTTAATCTTATAACTTAAAATCTAACCATTCCAATCAAATTCCATGTTAACCAAACATGCAAGGAACCTTGACACTACTTAAATTTATCACATTTTCACAATAAAACACTATAATTTATACCTTTAACAATTTAGACCCTAAATCATTAAAAACGGGGCTCGGAATCACTTACATGCATACACCCAGGCTAGCCGAACTCAAGAGCCCTAAAATGGCTTTCTTTCCTTGAAATTCCAGTGGAGACAATTAGAAGAAGATGAAGTTAACCTTTATTTTATTTAATTTATGTTTAATTTACCATTTATCATTTTAACCTTTAAAAACCTCCAAAATTTCAATAAAAGATGCCATGCACATCCACTAACCTTATGAATGGTATAATTGCCATTTAAGTCCAATTAGTCCCATTTCCATAGTCATTTAGCCCTTTTAACTAATAGAACTCCACTTTTTCACCTTTTACAATTTAGTTCTTTTTACTTAATTAATCAAGCAAAAATTAAAATTTCTTAACGAAATTTACTCGTCAGATTTGTGGTCTCGAAACCATTGTTTCGATGTTGCTAAAAATGGGTTGTTACAAATATCGACTTTATTGTGTCGAACATACACCTTGTTCATTTTAGAAATTTTTAAATTGGATTAAAACTCCAAAACTACTAGTATTACTGTAGGTGTAGCTGTTACCATAGCAAGATTCATCCATCGATAAAACTGAACCAAATCCTAAATTCCTTCGCAATTCGAGGCGAAAAGGTCAAAGCCTCTTTCAAGGATAAAATTCCTTCCTTGAATGTTTGAGAAATAGGCTTCGGTCTCTTTCGACTTAAACTTATCTGAAACATACTCCGATATCGGAGGTGGTTCGGGTTGGGATTTCCCTCATTTTTTCATTCTATAGGGCATGTTTATCAACCTTTAAAAAAAGCTAACTATCAAGTATGTACTAGCCAACTAAGCACAACCAATCAACACTACAACCAAAATAAGATAGTAAAAATAAAAATAATAAATATGAAAAAGTAGCAAATGCAAACAAAAGGAAGAAAAAGGAAACTTGAATTGTGTTAGTTGTGATGAACTTTTTGTTTGAGGCAACAAAGTTTCGTGTTCCCCAAACTAAAAGAGGAGAATACCTGCAAAAGAAGAAAACTTACCAAAAATAAAGCAAAAAAATAGAAATTGCAAACAAAAATAGAGAAGATTGAGAGAAAATAAAGAGGGGAAAGTGTTTTACAGAATTTAGGGTTCAAAATTTGGGGAAAATAAAGAGAATGGGGTGTTTAGAGGCTTAAAAAGCCTCCAAAACGCGCAAACTATGATACCTGAAACTAGGTATCGCCTGATCCGACATGGATATCGCGATACCTAGGGTTGGATATTACGATAACCCCCTTTTTTTCGACCCTTCACATTACATTCTATCTGACCTATCGGAATACCAAGGGTTGGGTATCGCGATACAACTATTAAAAACCAAAATTTTAACTTTTGAAATTCTAGGGGTATCGCGATATCAGGGGTTCGATATCGTGATAACCAAAATATTTTTGGCTCCTATTGAAACTATTTTAGAAATTGTGATATCCCTTATTGAGCATCGCGATTTCACTGAACAGACCCCAAAACTTTTACAAAATCATCAAATTTTCTTCTCAATCATCAAATTTATATTCTAGCAAGTCTAAAAGGCAAACAAATACTAATTAAAATCCTACACTACATGCAAAAACACTTGGAGTTCATGCTCAAAACATTTAATTATTTACAAAATTTTGGGTTTCCTTTCCACATGTGGAAAATTAAAAATGCAACTTGGGGCGGTCAATCACACCCCTGAAATGATGTTTCATCGGTGTCTTCAACACTTGGATATGGCTTCTGTTCAATGTGCGACTAAGGCCTCCTAAGAATTGTAATGTCTTCCTCATCCTCATTCACTTCCAGATTATCTTTCATGGCGCACGAACACCTGAAAAACTACATCATTCCATAAAATTTGCAAATTTGTTAGCACAATAAGGTCTCATCTCATTTACCTCCCTTGTGATGGCAACACCTCTTTAGACTTAGGTTTGGGCTCAACACATTTGATAACTTCAATCTCTCCCTCAATTTTCATAGTCAACTCACCCTTCCTACATCTATAGTAGCTCTAGATGTGGCCAAGATAGGTCTCCCTAATAGAATAGAGATTTCGAGATCCTCCTCAAAGTCCAGCACGATAAAGTCAATGGAAAAATAAATTGTGTAACTCTCACTAGCACGTCCTCAATGACTCCCTTGGGACATACCAAAGATCGGTCGGCAAATTGCAAGGTAACTGTAGTTTCCTTAAGCTCTCCCAAACCTAATCTCCTATAGATAGACAATGACATGAGGTTAATGCTTGCCCCTATGTCACATAAGGCTTTCCCGAAACTAACTTTGTCTATCTCTATTGGGATGGTAAAGCTACTGGGATCCTTGAGCTTGGGAGGAACTCTTCTTAACACTACTGCGTTGCATTCCTCATTAAGAGAGATTTGCTCTCTTCTCACTATTTTTTCCTACGAGACATAACATCCCTAAAGAATTTGGCATATTTGGGTATTTTCTCAAGGAGCTCTAACAAGGGGAGGTTCACATTCAAGGCCTTAAGCATATTAAGGAATTGCAAGAACTCCTCACTCTTTTTCTTCTTCTACTCTTCTAGACGTGAAAAAAATGGTCTGGGCTTTAGGCTAGTGGTGGTGATAGAACGATTCTATCCTCTGGTTCAACTTGTCTAGGCTCTCTCTCAAGTCTTTGTTAGAGTATGCCCAAAGATCAATCATGAGATGGTTGTAATAACATACTTGATTTATCATGTTTATTAATATAAGGCGTTACCATTATTATTTCAGTTTCTTTTCCGTGTATATAAATAAACTGTTTTATAATAATGTCCTGAGAATAATATGATTATTCTTAAAATTTCCTTAGTCAAGTATTATTATTGGATAGGAGAACGATAATGCATTAAGACTAACATGTAGTTGATTGATGATAAAGAGTTGTCATTGATATGGAATGTCGAATCATTACATGAATATGTGTGTTAGAGAACAACATATTGGACCTGACCCGTTATGAGTATGTTTCTTGGATTATTATGTAATTGTCACGACATTACTCATAATGATTAATATTTATATGATCCTCAGACTTGAGATCATCATAATCCCAACATCGTGAGTTGTATATTTTGATACAGTCAAACGTACACCGTAACTGGTTGTTCTATAAAGACTGATGTTGGATATACCACAATCTATGTAGAGGGATATGGTTGTTCGATATAGGATAAGTCCCTCCTACATAATAGGAGTAATATCTTAGGCCACTTGATTAAGTGAGACTAGAAATGCATGGCCATGCTCAAATAAGTTGATATTAGATGTCATACTTATTTGTATATTGTAGTCTGCTTAAGATATCAAGGAACATGGAATGGATAATGCAAGTGTGACTATTCCATGACTTGTGTCCAATCCAGAGATAAAGGAATTAAGGATTATTGCATAAAAGGTTAATCATAAAAAAAGGTTATGTCGAATCATGATCTCTTGTGACTTAGGTAGCAATGATGCATTGCTAGATGCCACTCATTGTTTGTAGCATTAGAATCATTCTAGTGTTACTGCTAACTTTACAGGAACCTACAGGGTCACACCCTATAGTTGAAATGAACGGAATAAACCATAGTTGGTATTGTTTTTGGGGTTGCTTGAATTAAATTAATTATAGAATTAATTTAATTCGGTAATCAAATTTCCAACACATTATGTACAAGGTTGTTGTATGTATAATGAGGACATGAATTTGGTTAGCATAAGAATTCAAATAAATATATGGTTTACCGAACTTATATTATAATTAATGTATTATAATTTTCGGTATAAAAATATTATTATATTTATTTAATTACTAAAAACCCTAAAACAAAAGGATATATATATAATGTCGTTTTTCTTTGTTTGAGCCTAACAGCCGTCAAAGAAAAATAACTCTCAAAACTGTTTTGGGGATTCCTTCTGTTCGTAGTCAACTGGGTGGATTACGTAGAGGCCGAGATCACGATAGATTGCGGCTTGGTTCGACAGCAGATCAGACTACTCGTTGTTGAGGTGTTGCTGTCTACTCTGAATAAACATTAGGTAATTTCGTAACCTTGATCACTCCGATTCGTTCCTCACACATGGATCCATGGTTAGGGTCGCCGATTTTTTTTTTCGCTGTGCCGTAGGGGTACCGGCGATCCAACAGTCTTACCTTTTCTCCCATCCCATCTCCAACACTAGGAGTATGTGTGCTCTCATCCTTCTCACTAACTTCTTTCTCCTGTAAATTTGATTGGATAGGTTCCTTAACCATAGCCACGGATCTAAGGGTGATTTCCTTGGCATGTTCCTTCCCTTCCCTCTTTAAATTAGGTTCAGTATTACTGCTATGGTAGAGGCTAAGTTATTTTACAACAATTTCAAGACTTGGTCAATTGGCGCACATCAGCTTGCACCACATGCAAGCCTTGCTTTACCTTACTTATCCTAATTCACAATGGAGGGTTGCTACTATAGGTTGATTTTCTTTCTTGATCTTTGGGTGCCCTAAAAGGTAATGGAGGTTGATACGGTGCATTTGGTTTTGAAGGATTAAGGTTTTGGTTCCCTTGATTGAGAGGTTCCCCTTGGTTTCCTCCCCACCTAAAGTTAGGATGATCATGCCATCTCAGATTATTGGTGTTGGAGTAACGGTTATATCCTTTCTTCCCTACATAGTTAACCTCCATATGCTTTCCCTTATCATCGTGTCATGCAATAAAATAGGTAAGATTGGGTTGGTTTTGGACTTGCACATTGGTCGGACTCGTCTCCAATTTATTAAGCCTTTCGAGGATTTGTTGATACTTGTCTTTGCTACCAACAACGTTCACTGCCGATTTTTTGGCCTAATATGTGAATTGCTCAGCCGGTTAAATGTAAGAGTTCATCGCCATATCCTCGATAAGTTGACAAGCCTTGGCGTATGTCCTGACATGAATGCTCCCACAGACACTCCGTCAAGACTAGAGTGTAAGTTTCCGTCAAGCCCATTATAGAAGACTTGAAGTTGCAAACAATCTTGTAAGCCATGATATGCACACTTGCGTAGTGTTAGCTCAAAGTGCTCCCATGGTTTGTATAAAGACTTTCTTTCCAATTTCCAAAAATTTGTAATATTCATATTAAGTTTTATTGTCTTGCTCGGGGGAAAGTACTTTGCCAAAAATTTGCTTGCTAGCTTGTCCCAATTATTGATGGAATCAACCAGTTGTGAATCTAACCACATAAAAGCATCATTAGTAAGAGAAACAGGGAATAACCGAAGATGGATAGTGTCACTGGATACCCCATTATATTTAAAGGTATCACAAATGGTTAGAAATATCTTAAGATGTTGGTTCGAATCTTCATTCATTGACCATTGAAAATAAATGTTCACTTGTTTCATTTAGATCATTGCCAGTTTGATTTTGAAGTTATTAGCATTAAACACTGGGAAATTAATGCTACTTCAAAAAATATCCAAGTTTGGCATTGCGTAGTCGCTCAAAGTTCGTTGCTCTATAGGTAGGTGTGGTTGTGGAATTTCTATTTGTGGATCTTTGGTAGACTGCTCTTTTTGTAGAGGTAGGACGTCTCTAGGATGTTTCTCCCTCCTCGCGTGTGTGATGATACATTCCAATTTCAACTCAAATGATAAGATATTATTATCGGTCTGAGTCATATAACGCCTCCTACAAGCACAAGAGAATGAAAAAAACCAAAAATTACAAATGAAATAAATACAAATAAAAACAAAGTTGTATCTATAAATCCTACTTTTGCTGCTTATTTCTACTTAACATGTACACTAAGAATTACTTAATCTTACATCGTCTCCTTGGTACTAACGCCAATAAATTTGACTGCGTTCACACATGCACATAAAATAAACGATTTTATAAAACAATTTTATAAGTTCAATTTTACTGCAAGCGTATAGATCAGTTGTAATATTTGTAGTGTTACAATGGAATACCAGAGTATTCCAAGGATCGAACCCAAAAGAGATGGTGATTGAGCGATAAATAGCAAACACGATGGAGTCTAAACGATTACTGATATGATTTTATAGTACGACAAACCATAACAAGAAATTTCTGCAAGAAAATTAAATATGCTAATCTAGGGACTAAATTACAAAGAGTATGAAACTAATAAATTAACCAAATAAATGACTAGCGGTGGTTGGCCGATTTTGATGTGGTTCATCGATCCTCTAACAAGGTACTTAAATTGCTTAAATTACTAAGTGGCTCCATTTTATTTCAATCTTAATTTTACCGATTTAGACAAATTAATCTGATTTATCTCTCGATCTCACCGGTCAATACAGGACTAGTGAACAAGTGCACAACAAAATTACCTCTCGGTCTCACTTGCCTAAATATTCCCTTAGGGGCATCATGTTGGATCTAGTGCCTCGAGTATAGTATATTCGTTTGTAAACTTGTAAATTTTCTGAACTTGTTGATTAATAAAATTAGACATAATGGAAAAATTAACCCCTAATGTTTAGGTGTTAGATCACTTTGTCCCTTAATGGTTTTCTGGAGCACGTTCATACATAACCTTTGTTTTTTTGGTCAAATTGGTCATTTTTTAACGATCTTGCTCACATGGCCTTTTAAGGGACTAACAGTGTTGACGTGTAAATTTTTTTCCACCTAGGCATCACACGTATGTAAATGCTAACATGACATATAAGACAAAATAATGTCACGTCAGTAAATGAATTTAAACTTAGAAAATAATTAAAATTAAAAAACATTTAAAACCCTTAACTAACACACACATGGGCAAAATTAAAAGAAATTAGCAGCTCCTAAATAAATACCCCTAAATCTCAAATCCTCTCCCTTTCTGTTGAAATTCTTTAAAAATTGAAGATTTAAATTTAGTGGGCTTGTAAAAGAATCGAAAATATTGTTTGAAAATAAGTGATTGGAAGCCATCAATGGAGAAGTTGCTTTATTCGAAGTTGGTTTCATCATCACGAGGGGAGTTCGTTTATGATGAAGAGAAAAGAAGATGTTTTTGTAACAAGTTAGCTCCGAGAGAGACATCGTGGAGCAATTTAAACCCAATAAGAAGGTATTATGGTTGCTCAGATTTTTGGCTAAGCATATATTTAGCTAATTTGTTTTAGGGTTCATAAAAAATTGGGAATTTTTTTTATTTTTTGATTATTGTGTCAGCTGGACTAAATTGGTGCTACAATTCATCATAGCATTAGAATTAAGATGGGTAGTCACTGTATATTTAGCCGATTTGTTTTAGGATTCATAAGAAATTGAGGATTTTTATTTTTATTTTTTTAATTAGATATTGATGAAATATTTCTTTCTCATGCATGAATACTAGAGTAGTCACTGTATATGAACTCAGTTGTGGATATTTCATTTTTCTTAAATAGCGTTACTAGATTACGGAGTTGACAAGTATGACATTGGAACTTCATTTGGTCGTTTTGGGATAGGTGTTGATGATGTAAGCTCAAACATTGGCCTCTATGAATTGTGTTAGGTTTTCCATTTTTAACAAAATGACTGTTCTTGTATTTTGGAAATGCTGGGTAAATCTAAAATGGGGATGTAGAAATTGTGTCATCTTACAATTTTGTATGTAGAAAGACGGATGAATTTCTCATGGAATTATGATATGTGTAAAAAAGTAATTGGGATTTTCTACATATACAAAATTGTATATGGGTAAATTTTATTTTTTTGATTATTGTGTCGGCTGGACTAAATTGGGTTGTAGAGTTTATATAAAAAAAAAGTCGACTTTTTTTGTGTGAAATATAGGTTGGTGGATGCGGATTTTTTAAGTGGTATGATGATAAGGTGTGTAACAGGGTGAATGAAGTAATACATGAATTACTTTTTTTGTGTGAAATATAGGTTGGTGGATGCGGATTTTTTAAGTGGTATGATGATAAGGTGTGTAACAGGGTGAATGAAGTAATACATGAATTACATGATAGCGAAAGAAAACTTGCAAAAGAGAATACGAGACTTAGGAAGTAAATAATGAAGTGTGGAAGTGGTGAGATGTTTGAGAGTTGTAGTAGAAGCAGGAATGTTGAGATGTCTGAGAGTGGTAGTGTGCAAAGTGTGGGCGAGGACAACCAAACAAAATAGGTGAATCATGATGTTGTGGATAACATTGAATTAAACACAAATATTAAGAGTTTGAAACAAAAATGTAAATCGCTCAAGAAAGAGTAAGATTTTTATAAGGAAATGTTTCTTTGCAATGTATTGCTTATCTTATTTGTCATATTATTTAGGAATGTTATAATTTGACCAATTTATATGTACTAAATTTTTGGGGATTGCAAAAAAATTTAATGTTTTTTTAGGCTTTGGTAGCCTTAAGGGAACCTTTTTAATGTTGTGGATTATTGTTGGATCATTAGTTGTTTAATGAATAGTCTATCCGTAATATGGATGATAGTGTTACATGAAGAAAACCATTAGATTAAAAATTCCAGAAACAAAGTCTTCTAAGATGGTTTTGGGCAATTCCATTTTGATTTTTATTGGATTAAAACTATTAGATTAAAACTACTCTCTATAATTTAATTTTTTTTGGATTTGGTCATTCCATTATGCTTTGTTTTTATTTCAGTTTCACGTATTTGAGTAGCTTAACTAAAACTAGCAGGCAAGGCTGACATTAGTATAAAAAAATTCCCCCACAAAACAAAAATATAATACACTTGTCAATTTCATGCTCACTCTTTTCATATGTGGGGATTCACCAATTTCATATTAAAAAAATCTACTATAACAGTAATGGTATACATCTTTCAATAAAGCATTTCAAAAAACAAACAAAATATGTTATACTAACAAAATGATCCTATAGTAGTAAGATGTTTGCCAACCATTTCAACAAATCATTTCAAAAAAAAAAAACAAAATATGTTATGCTAACAAAATTATCCTATAGCAGTAAGATGTTAACCAACTATTTCAACAAATCATTTCAAAAAAAACAAACAAAATATGTTAACCATCTCAATTCATTTCTTCATCTTCTTTGCTGTAGTGAATTCTTGTGTGTTGATAGGTTCCTGATATGCCATCCTTTTTTGGGTACTAGTTCTCATACTCGTACCAGACTGAGAAAAAAAATTAGAACCCCAAATTAGATTTAAATAATTTGGAGTTGACATTAAAAAAGTTTTTATGATATATCGGTGATCCAATTGTGTTAGGCTAAATGCATGGTGTTCTGTTGTTCTTTTTTTGGCTTCTAGTTTGTATACTCGTATTAGACCAAGACCAAAAAAACCAGGACCCCAAATTAGATTAGAATATTTTTGAATTGACATTAAAATAGTGTATACGATATACCTATGATCCAGTTGTATTAGGTTAAATGCATAGTGTTATGTTGTTATTTTTTGGGCTTCTAGTTCTTGCACTCGTACCAGACTAAAACAAAAAAAATTGAGAACCTAAATTAGATTTTAATATTTTGGAATTAATAATGAAAATGTGTTTACGATATACCTGTGTTCCCGTTGTGTTAGGTTGAATGCATGATCTTTTGTTGTAACCCTCATCACCATATTTCCTGTATCTCATAATTAGACCAACCCTCCTGAGTTGTCTAAGCTTCACTTTTTTGATTCATTTTTTGCTTTCCTTCTATTCTTCTTTGGCCTACCAGGCATTGTTTTCTCAACCGGTGGAAGCACGGGCTGAATACTAGATTTAGTCTATTCATGTGAGCCATTTATGGGTTGCAAATCATATTCATATGCTTTCAAATATGTGTCCTTATGGTAGTACATATGTAAGTAGTCATCAGGATCTTGTTTAATATGCCATATAGCACAGCATGCATGGGGACAAGGGATCCCAGATAATAGTCAACTTTGACAATTGCAGGTTTTATGCTTTACACTTATTACGTACTATTTTCTGCCTTTCTTAACTTCACTCATTTTCCCCATTCCAGATCATCTTCCAATCAACACCTTCCTTCTTACTGTCATCAAATTTCTTCTTTATTAGTGGACCATAATTTTATTTCAACGAATTGCATTACTTCCTATTAGCCACTATTATGGTCATCATATTAACTCTAATTTCCTCCAACATGGTTATTATGCTCTTAAATCTAGACTCCACGATGCTGGAGTTAAATGTTTCACAAAGGTTATTGTCTATAATATCTAACACCGAATGTAAACCCTGGAAGGCCTTGGTTCAAGCTTTCGAATTCTTAGAGAACAAATCCTTTGCAACACCTTCATCATGCTTATACAAGTCTTCTTTGTTTTGTTCCCACTCCTTCTCTGTTTTAGACTTCACAACTTTCCAAAAAACAAATTCGAATGTTTTTGCTTTCTTCCTACCAGACTAGTTTGATAAGACATGAATAGCATAATTTCTATTTTCTACTCTAGGAAAAATGTCATTAATGGCTATCTCAAGACCCTACAAATTAATTTACAAAACATAAGTAAATCATCAGTAATAATTAATAGTATTATTAATAAATAAATATAAAATAAATAGTTTACCTTTTGTTGGTCACTGATGATGGTATACCAAAAACCATCTTCCATTCCTAAGTTTGCTACCAATAGACTAAGAAACCATACCCAAGAATCAATGCATTACCCATTAACAATAGTCTAGACAACTTGGTATCTGATTGTTTCCATCTTTCCCAACAGTAGCCAACAGCTCACCCTTAAATGGACCTTTTAAAAAGCAGCCATCCAAACCTAGTATAGGTTTGCACCCTTCTTTTCAACCTCTTTTTAGTGCTTCAAAACAAACATAAAACCTCTTGAAATCTGGTGGAGATTCAGGTATGACTCTATTCACTGCCATCTTTATAGTACTTCCAGGATTCTTTAGTCTCAACTCATCAACATAATCCCACAGCATAGCAAATTCCTGTACGAAGTTCCCTGCCAACTTATCCTTCACGATTTTCTTGCCCTTCTACACCTTGTCATATTAACATTGACATGCATTTATGAAGCTACTCTTCTTTGTATCTCCATTAGTTTCATTTTTAGGTTGTACCCAATAGTAGCTTCAAAATGTTCTACAATAACTTTAACATTGACCATTTTGTTTCTAAAATTGACACAACAGTTGTGCTCATCATGAAAGTTTTTCACCTACATGCATCTGACCATGTTACTGTAACTTGCAAATATTCCCCATTTACACTTTTTTGATGCAATGCATTTAACTCTAACCCTATTTGGTTCATTCTTGGTTATCTTAAATTCCCTTCTACAACACATTGAGTACTTATGAATTGCGGATTTGAATATCTCACCATCTTTAAACAATATCCCAATATAGAAGTGTGGACTTGCTGAGTTTGGACTGTATGTGGGGAACCTACTTACTCTTCTACAAACATCAGTATTTTCATCGTCTTCTGACCCAAGCATGCTCCTATGATCATCACTATCAAAATATTCAGTCTAATTTCCATCTTATTCCCTACCAACACTATCATTTAATCCTTCACCATCGATTTCTTCAAGGACCTCAGGCTCAAACTGCTCTCTAAAGCTTTCACTTTCAGTCTCATCAAGTATTGTTTCCTTACCTTTCCTACTGGTTTTCCCCTCCACTTCGTTCACCTTTTGCCTAACTTCTTGAAACTCTTCCTCATCATCACCATTTGATAAGTACATAACATTCATCAAATAATCATTCTCATCCTCTGAACCACTATCACTTTCATCCCTAACCCCTTTCTCACCACTTCCATCACTCTCACTACCTTCGCTGACAGCAACATCACCACCTTCCCCACCTAAACCTTCAGCAACCTCACCACCTTCCCCAATACATTAACTCTCAACACCCTCACCACCTTTACTTCCAGCAACCTCAGCATTCTCACCCCCATCACCTCCCTTACCTTCACCACCTTTACTGCCACCCTCACCACCTTCATTACCATCACCACCAAATTGCAAACAGCAACTAACATATATTCATCATCGACAAAAATAGTAGTGTCAATCCCATACTCTACATATAAGTCTATCTCCTTATGTTAACCCAGTAGTCTATCTCCTTATGGAAATAAATTTGTTTCCCTGTGTAACACCCCTAACCCGTATCTGTCGTCAGAACAAGGTTACAAAAAATTACCGAAATTTATAGATCATATAGCAGGTATTTCATATCATTTAGAATTTATATCAGAAATCAATCATAATGTCCCTTATATGAGCCCTCGAGGCCCAAAACATACATTAAGAACAAGTCAGCACTAAACCAAGTACTCAAAATTTTTTTCGAAAAACATCAAAATTTTTCAAAGGTGTAGGGGACACACGCCCTTGTGGCCAGGCCATGTGGCTCACATGGTCAAGAGACACACCCGAGTGGGCATTCGGAATAGGGCACACGGCCATGTCCTAACCCATGTCCAAATTTGGGAGCATTCTGATTTGGGTCACACGGCCAAGCCACGCGCTCGTGTTATAGGCCGTCTGAGCATACTAACTTGCATTAAATAGATGCAGGGGTCACACAGCCAAACCACAAGCTCGTGTGTTAGGCCATGTGTCACACACGGTTGAGACACACACCCGTGTCTATGCCCGTGTGGACAAAATAGTCAATTTTCCAAGCCATATCTCCCACCCAATTGGTCTTCCACCTATATTAACACTTTAACACATTCACAAGTCAATCCAAAACATTTAAACCAAGCTAAAATCAAGTCTTGTGCATGGAAAAATACCTAATATAACCTAATATACAAACTTACTTAACTTACCAAATTCACATATATGCATATTTTACCAAATATGCTAACTCAAATTAATTATTAATATGCCAATATGATTTTTATCAATCAACCATTTAAACACACACCAAACATGTTATAGCCTCATATATACATATCAAAACATATCCAACACAAGCCATTCCAATGGCTAGTTATAATCAAAACATTTATATGCCAACATTGACTAGTTAACCTATACATGCCATTATAACAAAATTAATTTACTATTTATACCGAAATGAGCCAATGGATAGTGTGAGATATCTCCGCCAAGCTTCCAACCTAACGAGCTTTCGAATTACTATAAAACAAGAGAAATAAAACAGAGTAAGCATTTAATGCTTAGTAAGTTCGTATAACGTGGAATTTAACTTACCATTATTTCACATATAAGGTAAGCATACAAAACATAATCCAACAAATTGGCCAAAAGCCTAAGCACATATCCTTAACATGTTAGCCAAGTAATCGCATATAATAGTCCATTATCATGGATGAATAAGTTCACCAAACAAGTTTCATGCATGTATCACTCATCTCATAATTTTCATATATCATGTATGATCATTTTCTTGAAATTTCATGTACATACAGGTAACAATTCTTATCGAATTCACATTTTCTTATATCAAAACATTGCTCGTTGAACCATTTTAAATGGTGATGGATACACGAGTAGTACACACTAAGTGTACAAAAATGTAACCCGTCAATTCATAAAATAACCGTCATTTCATATTCAGGAATGCTCATGTGAGAACATAATGTTAGAGTATGCCCAAAGATTAATCATGAGATGGTTGTAATAACATACTTGATTTATCATGTTTATTAATATAAGGCGTTACCATTATTATTTCAGTTTCTTTTCTGTGTGTATAAATAAACTGTTTTATAATAATGTCCTAAGAATAATATGATTACTCTTAACAGGTCCTTTGTCAAGTATTATTGTTGGATAGGACAACGATAATGCATTAAGACTAACATGTAGTTCATTGATGATAAAGAGTTGTCATTGATATGGAGTGTCAAAATCGATGCATGAATATGTGTGTTAGAGAACAACATATTGGACTGAACCGTTATGAGTATGTTTCTTGGATTATTATGTAATTGTCATGACATTACTCATAGTGATAATATGTATATGATCCTTAGACTTGAGATCATCATAATCCCAACATCGTGAGTTGCATATCTTGATACAGTCAAATGTACATCGTAACTGGTTGTTCTATAAAGGCTGATGTTGGGTATACCACAATCTATGTAGAGGGATATGGTTGATCAATATAGGATAAGTCCCTCCTACATAATGGGAGTAAAATCGTAGACCACTTGATTAAGTGAGACTAGAAATGCATGGCCATGCTCAAATAAGCTGATATGAGATGTCATACTTATTTGTATATCATAGTCTACTTAAGATATCAAGGAACATGGAATGGACTATACAAGTGTGACTATTCCATGACTTGTGTTCAATCCAGAGATAAAGGACTTAAGGATTAGTGCATGAAAAGGTTAATCATAAAAAGGTTATGTCGAATCATGATTTCTTGTGACTTAGGTAGCAATGATGCATTGCTAGGTGCCACTCATTGTTTGTAACATTGGAATCGTTCTAACATTACTGCTAACGTTACAAGAACCTACAGGGTCACACCCTATAATTGAAATGAACAGAATAAAACATAATTGGTATTATTTTTTGGTTGTCGCATGAATTAAATTAATTATAGAATTAATTTAATTGGGTAATCAAATATCGAACACATTATATATACAAGGTTGTTGTACACATAATGAGAATATGATTTTGGTTCGTATATAAAAAAATATAGTTTACCGAAATCTTTATTATAATTAATGTAATTATAATTTTCGGCTTTTAAACATTATTATATTTATTTAATTTTGTGAAACCCAAAGAAAATAATAAGATATAAAATCTCGTTTTTCTTTGCTTGGTGAGTCTAGCAACCGTCAAAGCAAAGTCTTCTCCAAAACTGTTAGGGGATTCCTTCAGTTTATAGTCAACTGGGTGGATTACGTAGAGGTTGGAGTCATCAAAATTGTGGTTTGGTTCAATAGTAGATCAGATTAATCATTGCCGAGGCGTCGCTGTCTACTCAGAATCACCATTCGGTAATTTCGAAACCCTTTTCACCCCGATTCATTCCTCACCCATGGATCCATGGTTAGGATCGCCGGGTGTTTTATTTTTCCGCTGCACCGTAGGGTTGCCGACGTTCCAACACATAAACGGGTACCTATTTCGAGCCATATAACGGGAAGCTCATAAGAGTCATAATTGGGAAGTTGATGTGAGCCAATATCGAGTTGCTCCAGAGAGCCATTAATCGGGAAGCTCATGAAAGAGCCTTTAATCGGGAAGCTCCGAAAAGCCAATTACCAGGACATTCATAAAAGCTATGGTGTGTCCGTAACACATGCAGGTTCACAACCAAATCGGGATGCTCATAAGATCAATTAACGGGAAGCTCGTGAGAGCCATATATCGGGTAGCTTAAGAGAGCCAATAACGGGATGCTCATGAGAGCTAATAATGCGACACTATTGCTAGCTGTGGTGTGTTTGCAACATATGCAGGACCACAACCAATTCTGGGAACCTGTATCCATCAAATTTCATTTGTTCAAACGGGACTTAGCACTTGTCAAACATTATCGGATATGTGATCCATTCTTATACATGAAAATTTTATACATTTCGCATACATAACGTTCAATTCACATATGTAAATATAAAATTTATTTACATGAACTTACCTCGACAATGTTTGTGAATACAAAGGCTACTAACCCGATACTTTCTCTTTTCCTCGATCTAACTCCGTATTTGGTCTATCCGGATCCATATGAGTAAATTTAACTAAATTTAATATAATTCATATTCAATTACATACAATACACATGTTTGGAAAATTTACTATTTTTCCACTATGCTTTTAATTAATTACGATTTCGTACCTAGGCTCAGAAAATGAAATTCATACAATTTAATCCTTATTCCAAGCCTAGCCGATTTTCACATGTTACAATAGCAGCTCATGTATTTTATAAAATTTAGAATTTTTCCATGAATTTTACATCTTTTCAATTTAGTCCCTAAATCTTAATTTCATCAAAATTCTCTTTACAAAAATTGTTTATCTATCAACAATCTTTCATTTTCTACCATAAAACTTCATAATTCATGCATAATCATCCATGGTAAAACCCTAGTACTTTGATAACTTTGCAAATTAATCCCCGAGATAGTTAGATTAAGCTATTACGATATCTAAAACATGAAAATTATTAAAAACAAGACAAGAATACTTACCTAATTAAGCCAAATAAGCTTGCTCAAAACTCAATTTCCATGGCAAGGGTTTTCATGTTTTTGTTTAGGAAGGATGATATAAAATGATGAATTTTATTATTTAATCATTTATCATATTTTAATATTTCACTTTCCAGTTTAGTCATTTTCTTTAATGTATTTTCCAATGATGACTAATCATACATATCTACTAACTCCACTAATTGGTCTATTTTCCATATAACGACCTCCAACATTGAATTCCATAGCTATTTTATCCCTTTAGCTACTAGAATTCAACTTTTTCATTTTATCCAATTAGACATGTAATCAGAAAAATTTCTTTATGGAATTTTCATACAATATTTCTATCATAATGCAAACCATGAAATAATATTATAATAATTTTTTCTTTCAGACTCAGATTTGTGGTCCCAAAACCACTATTCCAATTTCACTAAAAACGGGCTATTACAAATCTCCCCCTTAAGAAATTTTCGTCCTCAAAAATATTACCAGTAAAGAGATTCGGATATTGCTTTCTCATTGTTTCCTCAGGTTCCCAAGTAGCTTCTATTCTGTGTCATTGCCAAATGACTTTTACTAAAGCAACCTTTTTATATCTCAATTCTTTTGTCTCACGCGCTAGAATTCTGATCGATTCCTCACTGTATGTCTTGTCAAGCTGAATCTTGACATCCATCGGAGAGATAACATGTGAAGGGTCAGATTGATAACGTCATAACATAGACACATGAAAGACACTATGGATTCTTTCAAGTTCTGATGACAAAGCTAATCGGTACGCAATAGGTTCGATTCTTTCAATAATTCATATGGCCCGATAAATCGTGGACTCAATTTCCCTTTCCGACCAAATCGAAGAACTTTCTTTCAAGGTGAAACTTTCAAAAATACTTTATCGCCAACTTGAAATTCTATCTCTTTTCGTTTAAGATCTGCATAAGATTTCTGATGATCAGAAGCTGCTTTCAAGCAATCTTAGATCATTTTTACTTTTTATTCAGTTACACGGATCAAATCAACTCCATGTATCATTTTCTCACTGATCTCAGTCTAATACGATGGAGTTCGACATTTACGGCCATACAAAGTCTCATACGGTACCATCTTTATGCTCGACTGATAACTATTATTATATGCAGATTCAACTAACGGCAGATATTTTTCCCAATTATTTTTTAACTATAAAACACACCACCGAAGCATATTTTCAAGAATCTAAATCACTTGTTCAGATTGACCATCAGTCTGAGGATGAAATCCGGTACTAAAGTGTAATTGTGTACCCAGAGCTTCTTGAATTTGTTCCAGAATCGGGATGTGAAACGCAGATTTCTATCTGAAATAATGCAGATTGGTATTCCATGCAATCTGACAATCTCATAAACATATAATTCTGTTAATCTGTTTAAGGAGAAATCCATACGTACCGAAATCAAATGTGTAGACTTCGTCAAACGCTCGATGATTACCCATATGGCATCTTTCTTTTTCAGAGATAGAGGTAATCCTGATACAAAATCCATAGTAACTTTATCCCATTTGCATTCTGGAATCGTCAATGGCTGTAATAGTCCTGAAGGTACCTAATGTTCAGCTTTAACTTGCTGACATATCAAACAACTAGATACAAAGTCAGAAATATCACTTTTCATTCTCGACCACCAGTACATCTATTTCAAATTATTGTACATTTTATTACTCCCTGGATGAATAGACATAATACTACTGTGAGCTTCATGCAAAATTTTCTATACAAGCTCTGGATTCCTTGGTATACAAACTCTGATTCTGAATAACAGACAGTCATCGGGTTCTATTTGAAATTCTAAATCAGAAGTTGATTCACATTGTACCCGTTTAGCTTGTAACTCATTATCACATTTCTAAGCTTCAAAGATTTGCTGTAGAAACATCAGTTTAGCCTTTAATTTAGCTAAAATCGAGCCATCATCAGACAATGACAATCGGATATTCATTGCTAGTAAGGCAAACAAAGACTTTTTACTCAGAGCATCTACAACCACATTTGTTTTTCCCAGACGATAATCGATAACCAAGTCATAATCTTTCAACAATTCAAGCCACTTGCGATGTCTCAAATTCAAATCTTTTTGTGACATAAGATACTTTAAGCTTTTATGATTAGTAAATATATGACACTTTTCACCGAACAAGTAATGTCGCCAAATTTTTAGCGCAAATACTATAGCTGCCAATTCTAAATCATGTATCGGGTAATTCTTTTCATGTGCCTTAAGCTGTCTAGAAGCATAGACTAGTACTTTACCTTCTTGCATCAAAACACATGCTAAACCATTTAATGACGCATCACTGTAAATCACAAATTCTTTACCCAATTTAGGCTAAACCAAAACTGATGCTTCGGTCAACAGGGTTTTCAACTAATTGAAACTTTGCTCACATTTATCAGACCATTCAAATTTCACATCTTTCTGTAATAGTCGCATCATCGGAGTAGCTATCATATAAAACCCTTTTACAAATCACCTGTAATAACCAACTAATCCTAGAAAACTTCTGACTTTAGATACATTTTTCGATGGTTTCAAATTAACAATAGCTGAAATAACCAGAACGGAGATCAATATTTGAAAACATTATGGCACCTTTTAACTGATCAAACAAGTCATCAATACGAGGCAGTGGATACTTATTCTTGATTGTGACTTTATTGAGCTGTCGATAATCAATACATAGTTTCAAGGATCCATCCTTCTTTTTAACAAACAGAACTGGTGCACCCCAGGGAGAAAAACTGGGTCGAGCAAAACCCTTGTCAGTCAATTCTTGCAACTATGCTTTCAACTCTTTTAATTCCGTAAGAGTCATTCTGTATGGTGCTATCGATATCGGTGTTGTCCCCAAAACAAGATCTATAGAAAATTCAACTTCTCTGTCTGGTGGTGATCCGGGTAACTCCTCTGAAAATACATCAGGATATTCAGAAACCACTAGCACTGGTTTACTATTTGATTCAGACACTTTAGTACCAACACATAAGCAAGATAAGCATCATAACATTTTCTGACACATTTCTGTACTGACATTGCTGATATTACATTAGAAAATCCGTCCAAGTTATCTGATTCAATACAGAGCATTTCACCGTTCTGATATTTCAACATAATATGCTTTTGTTTAGAATTTACCACGGCATCATGCTGAGTTAACCAGTTCATACCCAGAATCACATCAAATTCATCAAACGGTAATAGCATCAAATCAGTCGGGAAATAATAACTCCGTATCATTAACAGACAATTCTTGCAAATTTTATCAACCATCACATACTGGCCCAAGGGGTTTGAAACTTTAACTACAAATTCAATGGACTCGACAGGAAAATTTTTATTAAATACTAAATTCGTGCAAATGTATGAATGAGTTGAACCGAGATTAATTAAAGTAGTTATATCAGTATAATTAAGAGAGAAAGTATCAGTAATAACATCTAGTGTAGACGCATCTTCACGGGCATGAATAGCATAGGTTTTGGCTAATACTTGTGCTTCAAATCTTACAGTGGAATCTTTTGTTGTACCACGGCTACCACTCATATTATCGGGATTACGAGGTGGTCTACCTCTTGTAGCGGGGTTGCTCAGTCTCAAAGTTTGCATACTCTCTTTTTTAGATTTCTCAGGGCAATCTCTAAGGTAGTGGTCAAAAGAACCACATCTGAAACATGCTCCACTTTTCATGCGACACTCTCTAAAATGCAGTTTATTACAATGCTTGCATCTGGGTTTGTTGTTTCTAACACTACTCGCACTTGTTACATATGTAGCCTGAGATATTAGATTGGAGCGTTGAGTACCTCTGTCTCTACTTGAATATCCCACAGAGGTAACATAACGGTCATGATATTTCTTTGATTTCTTCGATACTGATTGATATGACTTTCATGCAATTCTTTTACTTGAAGTTCTAACTTCCATCTCAGCTTACTTTTCTCTTTACTAAGCTCTTTGGCTTTATATGTCCGGTCAACCAGTACAACAAATTCTTTTAGTTCAATAATCTTGACTAACAATTTTATGTCTTTATTTAAACCTTCTTCAAACTGCTTACACATTGCAGTTTTAGTCATAATACATTCTCTGGCATATTTACTTAACCGAACAAATTCTCGCTCATACTCAGATACAGTTATACGGCCCTGTTTAAGTTCCAAAAATTCTTTACGTTTCTAATCAAGGAACCTTTGGCTAATATATTTCTTTCGGAACTCAGTTTGGAAAAATTCTCAGGTGACCCTTTCTTCGGCACAATAGAAATCAATGTATTCCACCATTGATAGGCTGAATCTTTTAACAAAGACACTGCACATTTAAGACATTCAGTCGGTGTACAATATAATTCATCAAGAACCCGATGGTATTTTCTAACCAGAGCTCAACTTTTTCAGGATCATCTTCAGCTGTAGCTCTGAATTCTTCTGCCTTATACTTATGAATTTTATCAACAGGAGGCTTACCAGTTCTAATAAGTTCCGTACCTTGAGGCATATCAGGAACCGGTTGAGAAACAAGAGACGGTGAAAGTGGTTGTACAGCCAGACTTATTCTTACAAATTTTGTAAACCACTCATTCATCATTTGGAAGAAAGCTTCTTTTTCCTCTCCTCCTCGGCCCTCAGATATGGGCCTTTTACTACTTGAAGCTGCTCTTTGAACTGAAGCTTGAGCATTACTCTCAGCTTCTTTAGAATCACCTGGATTGGATGACATTACCATATGAAAAACATGTTTTAAACGGGTCAGGAGATATCACACTATCATAGGTTATATAATGGCATGTATAGCTAGACTCATATAGGCTACGTTAGTCCGAGAATCGACTAAATAGTAGCTCTAATAACAATAAATGTAACACCCCTAACCTGTATCTGTCGTCAGAATAGTGTTATGAGCATTACTGGAATTTATAGAACTATAATAGGTATTTCATATCATTTAGCATTTATATCAAAAATCAATCATAATGTCCCTTATGTGAGCCCTCGAGGCCCAAAACATACATTAAGAACAAGTCGGGACTAAACTAGGTACTCAGAAAATTTTTTGAAAAACATCAAAATTTTTCAAAGGTGCAGGGGACACAAGCCCGTATGGCCAGGTCGTGTGGCTCACACTGTCAAGAGAAATGTCCATGTCTTAGGCCGTGTAGGCATTCAAAATAGGGCACACGGTCGTATCCTAGCCCGTGTCCAAATTTAGGAGCATTCTGACTTGGGTCACACGGCCAAGCCACACACCCGTGTGCTAGGCAGTGTGAGCATACTAACTTGCATTAAATAGATGTAGGGGTCACACGGCCAAGCCACACGCCCGTGTGCCAAGTCATGTGAAAAATTTTGAGCATTCTGTTTTCTGATTTAAAAGATGTAAGGGACACACGCCAAACCACACGCCCGTGTGTTAGGTCGTGTGTCACACACGGCTGAGACACATGCCCTTGTCTCTGCCCGTGTGGACAAAATAGGCTATTTTCCAAGCCACATTTCTCACCCAATTGGTCTTCCATCTACATTAACACTTTAACACGTTCACAAGTCAATCCAAGACATTTAAACCAAGCCAAAATCAAGTCTAATGCATGACAAAATACCTCATATAACCAAATATACAAACTTACCTAACTTACCAAATTCACATATATGCATATTTTACCAAATATGCTAACTCAAATTAATTATTAATATGCCAATATGATTTTTATCAATCAACCATTTAAACACACACCAAACATGTTATAGCCACATATATACATATCAAAACATATCCAACACAAGTCATTCCAATGGCTAGTTACAACCAAAACATTTATATGCCAACATTGACTAGTTAACCTATACATGCCATTGTAACAAAAATTAATTTACTATTTATACTGAAATGAGCTGATGGATAGTATGAGATATCTCTGCCAAGCTTCCAACCCAACGAGCTTCTGATTACTATAAAACAAGAGAAATAAAACAGAGTAAGCATTTAATGCTTAGTAAGTTCGTATAACGTGAAATTTCACTTACCATTATTTCACATATAAGGTAAGCATACAAAACATAATCCAACAAATTGGCCAAAAGCCTAAGCACATATCCTCAACATGTTAGCCAAGTAACCACAGATAATAATTCATAATCATGGATGAATAAGTTCACCAAACAAGTTCCATGCATGTATCACTCATCTCATAATTTTCATGTATCATGCATTATCATTTTATTGTAATTTCATGTACATACATGTAACAATTCGTATCAGATTCACATTTTCTTATATCAAAACATTCCCCGTTGAAACATTTTAAATGTTGATGGATACACAGGCAGTACACACTAAGTGTACAAAACTATAATTCGTCAATTCTTATAATATCCATCATTTCATATTCAGGAATGCTCATGTGAGCATATAAACGGGTAGCTCTTTCGAGCCATATAACTGGAAGCTCATGTGAGCCATGTAACGGGAAGCTCATAAGAGCCATAATCGGGAAGTTTATATGAACCAATATCGGGTAACTCTGGAGAGCCATTAATCGAGAAGCTCATGAAAGAGCCTTTAATCGAAAAGCTCTAGAGAGCCAATTATCGAAACGCTCATAAGATTTGTGGTGTGTCCGCAACATATGCAGGTTCACAACTGAATCGGGATACTCATAAGAGCTATTAACGGAAAGCTCGTAAGAGCCATATATCGGGTAGCTCAAGAGAGTCAATAATGGGATACTCATGAGAGCTAATAACGGGATGCTCTTGAGAGCTGTGGTGAGTCCACAACATATACAAAACCACAACCAATTCAGGGATCCTGTATCCATCAAATTTCATTTGTTCAAACGGGACTTAGCACTTGTTAGACATTATCAGACATGTGATCCATTCTTATACATGAAAATTTTATACATTTCACATACATAACATTCAATTCACATATATAAATATACAATTTAATTATACGAGCTTACCTCGACAATGTTCGTGAATACAAAGGCTACTAATCTGATACTTTCTCTTTTCCTCGATCTCCGTATTTGGTCTATCTGGATCTATATGAGTAAATTTAACTAAATTTAATATAATTCATATCCAATTCAATCCAATACACATGTTTGGAAAAATTACTATTTTGCCACTATACTTTTAATTAATTACAATTTTGTCCCTAGGCTCAGAAAATGAAATTCATACAATTTAATCCTTATTCTAAGCCTAGTCGATTTTCACATGCCACAATAGCAGCCCATGTATTTCATAAAAATTAGAATTTTTCCATGAATTTTACATCTTTTTAATTTAGTCCCTAAATCTTAATTTCATCAAAATTCCCTTTACAAAAGTTATTTATCTATCAACAATATTTATTTTCTACCATAAAACTTCATAATTCATGCATACTCATCCATGGAAAAACCCTAGTACTTTGATAACTTTACAAATTAATCCCCGAGATAGATAGATTAAGTTATTATGATCTCGGAAACATGATAATTATTAAAAACGGGACAAGAATACTTACCTAATTAAGCCAAATAAGCTTGATCAAAACTCAATTTCCATGGCTAGGGTTTTCATGTTTTTGTTTAGGAAAGATGATATAAAATGATGATATTTTTATTAGTTAATCATTTACCATCTTTTATTATTTCACTTTTCAATTTAGTCCTTTTCTTTAATGAATTTTCCAATGATGACTGATCATACATATCTACTAACTCCACTAATTGGTCTATTTGCCATATAAGGACCTCCAATTTTGAATTCCATAGCTATTTGATCTCTTTAGCTACTAGAATTCAACTTTTGCACTTTATACAATTTGGTCTTTTACATCAAATTAGACATGTAATCGGTAAATTTTCTTTACGAAATTTTCATACGATATTTCTATCATAATTCAAATGATGAAATAATATTAAAATATTTTTTTCTTTCGGACTCGAATTTGTGGTCCCGAAACCACTTTTCGATTTCACTGAAAACGGGCAATTACACCCTGTATTAAACCATAACATATCTTTAACTATTTTACACAACTCAAAATACGATATTGTATCTGGATCCTCTTTATGCCTCACCATCTCACCACCCAAATACCTAACATGGGGATCACGTACAAATTTACCCCCAACATGCAAGTTGATGTAGTATTCCTCCTCTACAGACATCTGCAGTTTAAAGAATAAAAAAACATAGGCATAATGACAAACAATGTGCAGCCAAAAAATTTTTTTATTAGCTCAACAAAACTGTAGTTATATTGGTAATGTGAGTATAAATTGACAGCAATTGTGAAGGCTCAAATACTCTTCAATTAATTACCTCTCCAAATTTGTAGTAATAATAGGAAAAAAGAACACGATATAATATAGATTATTAAATTCTTAAAATTATTGGAGAACATTTTACATGGCTAAGCCATTCAATTATATACCATTATAATAACTAAATTTCAGAAAAAAATAATTCAACTCCTCCAATTGTCAGTTAATGATAATTAAAAATCATGGAAAGACAGATAATTTATTTAATTTTCATTTACTTAATTTTCCCCAAGACATTAGGCCATTCCTAGTGGATCTATCATTAAAGTTCTACCGAGAGTGCAGACAAAACTATCTTTATGTAGCAAGCTCAGGCCGCACTACCTAAACATAGAGAGGCCTATAATTTAAGCTCAATTTAAATTCTCAGAATCTTTTCAATTAATAAATAGAATTGTTTTTAGTGATATTACTTTTTCATTCCATGATAATTTCAACCAGCAACACAAAGCAAAATGATGGAATTCAAAATTTGGCAAAGAGGATATATCTATGTTCAAACCTAAAGGATTCAAATATTTTCAAACTTCAAATTTTTATTGCTTTTCCTTCTCCCTCTTTCTCTCACTTCCCTCTCACTTCAAAGATGTTTTATTATTTCATATTAAACATATTAGCTCAAGGGGAACCTTCCTTTAGTCAGTCATCAATGTACAAAAAGACAATACACAAACAACTTTATTGGGGGGAAAGCTTACATAATCTAATTTATCGAGGGAAATCTTTCTTTAGACAGATTTATTTAACTCCAAATACATGAAAAAGTTGCAGTAAAGAAAAAAACAAAAGAAAATCCCAACAAATACAAAAATAAAACAATCATACAAAACAAAGCATTAAAATGAAGAACAATTTGTTGTTTGTACCTTTTCTTCTTTCTGATTTCGAGCATGAACCTTTACCAATCTTCACTATAAAAGAGCCAAGAGAAAAGATGTTATAAATGAACCCTAAACCTGAAATTCCTAAAACCAACAATCCCATAACCCAAAAATCCCTTACGAATCTGTGATTTGGAGCATGAACCCTCACCAATCTTCACTGCAAAAGAGCCAAGAGAAAAGAAGTTATAAATGAACCCTAAACCTGAAATTTGCTAAAATCAGCAATCCCATAACCCAAAAATCCCTAAAATTTTGAAACCTAAACCAAAATTTCCAAACCCAAGAACCCTAAACATTAACCAAAATAACATATATAATAGTTTGAAAGTGAAAATTATAAAAACATACCCCAATTTTTTCCTTTCTCGAGTTAGGGTTCTAATATTTTAATTTGATTAACTAATTCAAAAGTTAGGGTTCAGTTTTTTTGTTATGATCGATCGGGCTTCTCTTTTCTAGTTAGTGTTTAACTTGTTTTAATTTTTTTAATTTTTTTAATTGTGAGTAAGCCCAAAAAATTTTCTAAATATTTTTTTAATTTTAATTATTTTTTTAATTTTAAATTCATTTACTGATGTGCCATTATTTTGTCTTATATGCCACTTCAACATCTACATACGTATGGCGCCTAGGTGGAAAAAAAATTTCCACGTCAGCAAGACTATTAAGAAATGATCAATTTGACCAAAAAACAAAGGTTATTATGGAAGTGCTCCAAAAAAAACCTTAAGGGCCAAAGTGACCCAACACCCAAAGGTTAGGGGCTAATTTTGTCATTATGCCATAAAAGTATTCATGAATTAAATTAATATACTTTGTATTATTATCCTCACATGGTTTTTGCACTCAAAGCAAAATAGAAGTAAATGTTACTCATTGGTTGTCTAAATGTTTAACTAATACTAAGCAGTATTATAAGGTCGGATCGTAGTATAGAAAGACAACTTGTCTTAGTAAACAAACCTAAACATGTCCATAGTCTAATCAGAAATGAGCAAACTGATTGAAAGACTAATATGTCGTCTATCAAGTCCAATTAGGGAGATGCCTTGTCTTGGGCATCAGAGCTGATGACTCCTAGAAGATAGAGACATAGATATGACTGACTGGACTGACAGTATATCGAACATAACACAAGTGGAATAGATCCTGAATCTGTTTATTGATTTATTCACTTGTGACGTTCATAGTGTGGCATATCTAAATTTTGAAAGGATTGCGGACTATGTATGCACGACTCATACTATTTGATGTAAGTAAAAGTTTGAGTTCAAATAGATAAGAACCAAAAGCTGGTGTGTTGGGTGTACGACTTCTGTAGTATGTAGCATCATTCACAATAATGGAATTCAAAGCCCAAAACATGGGTAAATGATATCCTCTCATTGGCATTAAATGGTTGATATAAAGTAAACGTGGCCACGGGTTGTCTGTCTTTGTGATGGATGACTTGATCACTATTTGATAGTGATTGACTTTTCATAAAAGAATATGTAATGGTTACCATGAGATAAAATAGGATTATATTAGGAGAATGGATATTATCCCAAAGAGATCAAGGATATCCTATGAGGGTAACACACTTATAATAATGTCATTGGACGAGCACTAAATGGTTACTTTCGTAATGGTATGTCATTAGGGGGGAGCTTGGTCACGAGAGTATAGTGGAATGACTTCATGACTAAATGAGTTTATAATTAATAGGCGAAAAGCGGGAACTTAATTATAAATCATTTGAGCCTCAAATACATATGTCCAATCAGTCTCTCCGCTAGCTCATTTAAACTAGAAATGAATTGCGTGTTCAAATAAAAATGAACAAAATGAATAGAAAAAGAGAAATGGCAAACATTTAGGAATGGTTATGGTTTTCTCCTAAATGGAGAAATGGAATCATTTGGAAATGAATGTAGGTTTCCAAAAATGGACATGGAAATCAAAATGAAAACTTGCAATCTTATATAAGATTACTTAAAAAATGATGGAATAATGAGTTTATGTTTTCAAGATTGTTTTGAAGCTCGAAAATAAAAATAAATTATTTAGCCGTAGTGAACATGTTGACTTGTGACATATTGAACGAATTTTTTCAAAATTTTACCGGGGTAAAATTGTCAAAATTTTACTGAGATAAAATTGGGGTGAGAAAATTATTTAATATGTAGATATTAAAGTTTATTTTGGAAAAATAGAAAAAACTAAATCGTGGTGGATCATAGTACTAAGTATTGGGTTCAAAAGGCTTAGGAAGTACTCATAATTGGACTTGATGTGAAAGAGACCCAAAACCCTTCATGTAAAGAGGTGGGACGACAAAACCCTAGTATCATTGACTAGGGTTGTTGCCCCTTATATCTTAGATAAACTAGGATATCATTTTTCTAGTGGAAAGAAACTTTTACAACTCTACAATGGTTCTACCTTCTCTTCCTATATATAGATGACATCAATATAGCTATTAACACAACTTGTAACGCTCCTAACCCGTATACGTCGATAAATTAGAGTTACGAAGCATTATCGGATAAAATGCAACTTAATACAGACATTCAGTAGAATTCAAAAAAAATTTTACATTTATGTTAAATTAGTCAAATAAGAAGTAATTATAATTATAAAATTTTACTTTAAACTTTTATAACAAAACATAATGTTTCATTCGGTTAAATCGTAAGAAAAATAAGCTAGTTTCATATGGCTATTAATTATATATATATATACAGTACATTGAAGTACGACTTCCAAAATATTATCTAGCCTATACATGCCATAAGTTAAAATTTAAATGTTTTAATACCGAGATAGTAGATAGAGTGATGATCTTCACTAACGATCCCCGAGTCTGCAGCTTGATTTTTTTTATCTATAAAACAAACGGACAAAAACAATCAAAGTAAGCTTTTATAGCTTAGTAAGTTTATAGCATATCTAAAATACATATAAACGAACATATGTATAAACAATATATGCTTATAATCAAGTTCCAAACATAGTCATTAATAGCATATCTTGATTTCTAATATACTTATCATTTGCATTTCATAGAATGCATATCTATGATCTTTCAAATACATATGTCAAAAACTTATATTTTACTTATCAACTACATAAACCAAATGCACATCTATACTTCTAATCCACATGTGCGAATTTATACATGTATATTCAATAATTTTCATAACAACCAATATATGTGCCTATTCACTAAACACAGAGATCCAAACCTTTATATGCTCATCAAATAAATATAGACAAATGCTCATATACTTATCCATTATATATAACCCAAAATCATATATATATATCAAATTCGTATAATCACTTAATTTAACATATTCACCGGCACTTAGCCTGCTAGGCTTATAGCCTGATTCAGATCACCGGCACTTAGCCTGCTAGATTTATAACCTGATTCAGATCACCGGCACTTAGCCTGCTAGGTTTATAACCTGATTCAGATCACCGGCACTTAGCCTGCTAGGTTTATAACCTGATTCAGATCACCGGCACTTAGCCTGCTAGACTTAAAGTCCGAATTATTTCACTGACAATAAACCTAATAGGTCCTGAGCCTGAAAATCTCAATTTACAGAAATTGTAACTCATATTCAAACTATATTTGTATATAATATCCATACATAAAAATTCAGCTCAATAATTTATAAACTATATCTTTAAACCACATAGATATATAAAGATCAAATACCAAATTCAGCTAAATAAGTTAATTATACATCCGAAAACTCACACATATATATAACTTAATAAATTAAATTCTACTACTAAAATCTTATCATTTAACTTATATCATACCTTAAGTAATATACATTTACTAATCGAATCACTTAAATACATATATATTTCATAACCTTAAAAATCAAATCAAAGAAAATATATCATACATTCGACACCTTATAGATAATCTAAGCTAACAATTTCATACCTTTGATTCGAACAAAAACTTATACATGTATATACATACATATTGAAATTACATATACATACATAACATTCATACCTTTAAATATATTCAAGACTTATTTATGAGTATAAATATATGTTCCAACTCACATATACATATATATAACATTCCTACCTTTAACCAAGTCCAAGGTTTTATACATGTATATGCTCATATATATATATATTGAACCTTATGTATATATATATATTATATATATACCTTTGATTAAAAACAAGAATTTATACATATATATATATTTTCGAACTGATACATATATATACATATCATTCATACTTAACCAAATTCAATCCATATACTTTCAATTTCAGCTCATCAAAATACAATAGATATACATGCATATATAATGATTTAGTAACATCAAATTGCTAATAGACTTACCTCGGATATTAGTGGACAAGATCGACTATTCAATTACTTTCGTTTTCCCCCGATCCAAATCCGTTTTCTTCGTTTCTTGATCTAAACATAATCAAATTTAACCTTTTTATTCATCAAAACATTCAATTAAGTCCAAAAATACATAAATGGGCAAATTACCATTTTGCCCCTAACATTTTACACTTTTTGCAATTTAATCCTTTTTGCACAAAACACAAAATACACAAAATTTGCCCACACTAAGCTAGGGCCGAATATTCCTTGTCTTCATACAAGTCCACACATTTCATTTATTTCACATTTTAATCCCTCAAGAATTCATTTTCA
The DNA here is from genome assembly GCF_025698545.1 of Gossypium raimondii. Taxonomy (NCBI): domain Eukaryota; kingdom Viridiplantae; phylum Streptophyta; class Magnoliopsida; order Malvales; family Malvaceae; genus Gossypium; species Gossypium raimondii. Next base: position 36,821,395 of record NC_068568.1, on the reverse strand, counting down.
CAATTTAGCTCTAATTTCTCAAATTCACTAAAAATTCAAAGACAAAATATGTTAATCTATCACATTTCTTTCATTTTTCATCATCAACTATCACAATGTTCAAGCATTCATCAATGGCACATTTTAAAATCATCAATAATTTACAAAATTAAGGCATGGGTTTTGAAGTATTCAAAGCAACGATTTCAAAAACATAAAAATTATCAAAAACCGAACTAAATCCATACCTTAATCCAAACTTGAAAGTGCCGAACCCTTAACAAGGTAAATGACTTTCTTTTCTTCTCACATTCGGCCAAAAAAATGAATAACATGCATGGCTTTTATTTTATGTTTTATTATATTAACATATTTAACTAATTTACAAAACTAACCTTAATGATTTTACTTTAATAATTAACTAACCATGTCCATAAAAGTCCACTCAAAATTTCAATGGTATAATATCAACATAAGGACCCCACATTATAAAAGCCATGGCAATATAGCACTTTAACAAATTGCTAGCCACTTTTGTATTTTACGCGATTAAGTCCTTTTATAAAATCGAGCACACAAACGATAGAATTTTCACACGAAATTTTCACACAAGTAAATTCACACATAATAAACACATAAAATAATATTAAAATATTTTTCAGACTCGAATTTGTGGTCCCGAAACCACTATTCCGATTAGGGTCAAAATCGGGTTGTTACACAACTTTTGAGAGATTGTTATTTTACCGAAAAATAGAGAGAATTTATTCTCAACTTATAAACATATTTTTTCAGAATAACTATTTTACTAGTTTCTATTAAAGAAGAAAGAATTTTCGTTCTCACCCTAAAAGGAGAGAACTTTTTCTAGTTCTGTGTTTCGATTCAATTGGTTCGAGCCCACAGTCAAAGTAGTTCATGGTACGAGAATAGCGAAGAAGATCGTTTGGTTGAAAGCCAAAAAACATCAAGGATCCGCTTATCTAAAAACACATGTACGAATTCGGTTAAGGTTTATTGCTATAAATATTACAAATCGGATTGATTTTCAAAATTTTAATTTTCCGCTATGTAAGAAAACTGTTTTCAAATCAGGTTTTTTTTTAACAATTGGTATCAGATCTCCAAGTTGTGCTATGTTTATGGTGTAAACCGAGACCAAATCTCTCTCTTCATCTTGTTTAATTAATATTTGATAAGATGTGTCATTTTTGTAATTATTCGCATATTTAGGGGAATCTATGTGAATGAATGTAATATTATATATATATTTATTATATAATTATTATTTTTTGCTAAGGTTATGGTTTTTAGGAAACAGACCGTCAACTAGAGGTGATCATGGGCCGGGCCGGGCCGGTCCGGGTTCAGAAAAAAATTTCAGCTCGCTTCTTAGGCCCGGGCCCAAAAAAATTTCATCCCGCTTTTTAGGCCCGGGCCTAGAAAAAAATTTCAGCCCGCTTCTTAGGCCTGGGCCCATCCCAAAATATGGGACTAAAATTTTGTCCAGGCCCGGCCCGGGAAAAATATACTAAGCCCGAGCCCGGCCCGACTCGGCCCATTTTTTTAAATGATAGAAAAAAATGATTTTACCATTTTAATAGCCTATATTTTTATAGTTTTTAAAAGATTAAATTAACTTTTTTTATCATTTGAGGGGCAAAGTGTAATTTTACCATTACTATTTTAAAATTTTATAAATTATAAAGATTTATAAAAAGAATTTTTATTTTTATTTTAGAGTAGAACCCTTGCCCATGGAACATCATATCAACAAATTTAACAATACTAATAATTAAAATTAAATTTTAAAATTTGAAATATAAAAATTAAAAATTTTAAAATAAAAATAAAAAAAAAGGGAGGAGGGAAGGGCTTAGGGATTTTTACGGGCTTAGGGAAATGGGAAATGGGAAATGGGGAGGAGAAATTAGAAATTTTTTTCTAAAAAAATTTTGCCCAAGGCCCGGCCCATTTTCTAAACGGGCCTCGTTTTTTGCCCAAACCCATATTTCGGGCCTATATTTTTACCGGAACCCTCCCATATTTCGGGCGGGCTATCGGGCCAGGCCGGGCCGCCCTGCCCATGATCACCTCCATGTATGATTATTTTTATTTATAGAATTCTTGTGAGTCAAAAAAGAACATAGGACATAAATGTATTTTTTTCAAAAAGTAGCCCATGATAAGGAGAAGATGGAGCGATGGCGGTCAAAGACACAAGGAATGTCTTGTGATGAAAAACTATGTATTTTTTTCATTTATTTTCTAGAATTAGAACTGTGGAAACCTTGGCTGACAGTTTTATTTTATTACTCATCTCTTTATATATCTGTTTAATAATTATTTATGATATAATTGTGCCATATATGTTTGGATCGAAAGAAAGAACAATAAGCATGCAGTGTAGTAAAAAGGAGCTATTGGCCTTTTTACCCAACTAAACCCCAAAAAATAAATATTCATAAGAATGACACAACTTCAAAAATAATGACGAGAATAATATAAAAAGAACAGTGTCAGGCAGTGCCGACTTCAAAAATAATGACTAGAATAATATAAAATGAACAGTGTCAGGCGGTGCCGATACCCCCCATAGTCGGCACCCAAGTCAAGCATCCCCTAATCATTAGCTGGTGATTGCATGGGAGTTTAAAAATAATATTTTTTTTTGGTGTCGACACTACAATGGTCAGCATCCGTATGTATTTTTTTATGTACTTTTTTTAAATATGGGTATTTTCCAATTAAAAAATTTATTTTTTATTAGCTGTCGATGTCTAGGTGGTTAGCACTGAGAAAAAAATTTAAATTTTTTTTGGTATTTTTTGATGTCGGCACTGTGGTGGCATGAAAAAAAATTAGTGTCGACCTTCTCTCTGCCAACATTAATGTGATTTTTAAATTTATTTTTTTTGTCGACGTGCCTTGGTTGTTGGGATTGGTGACTGTTTGGTTTTTCTTTAAGATGCACTGAATATTAATTAAAATTATTAATGCAATTCCATATACAACCTTTTTTTTTCACTATTGAAACCATAAATGGCAAACTCTGTTTTTTTTTACTGTTGAACTTTTTTTTTCATCATCTTTTTCTCTTATTTTCTTTGCCTACTAAGTACTATAATAAGTAAACTAAACTCAAAAGCATTTTATTTTTTTTCTCAAATATTCAATGCTTTTCTCTATTAATATTGTGTTATTTTCTTCAAATCTCTCTTCTTTTGCAACTGAAGGCTTAGGAGTCACATTGTCCAAAGCTTGAAGAAGAACCAAACAGTTGCCGATCTTGACAACCAAAGCACGCCAGAAAAAAATTAAAAATCACACCGGTGCCGACAAAGATAAGGCCAACACTAAATTTTTTTTTTCCTGCCATGGGTGCCGGCACAAAAAAAATACCAAACAAAGATTTAATTTTTTTTTCTGATGCCGATCACCTAAACGCCGGCACCTAATAAAAAAATATTTTTTTGAATCGGGAAATACCCATATTTTTTTAAAAAAAAGTACATAAAAATACATACGGGTGTCAGTCATTGCAGGGCCGACACCAAAACAAATATTTTTTAAAACCTCTATGCAATCAAAAGCTAATGATTGGAAGATGATTGACTTGGGTGCCGGTCATGGGGTGCTGAAATTGCCCAATACGGTTTATTTTAAGTAATGTTGTCATTATTTTTGAAGTTGGATCATTCTTATAAATATTCATGTTTTTGAGTTAATTGGGTAACAGGTTTGGAGCTATTAATCCTGCCTGCCAAGCTGGTTGTGGTCGAATGGAGATCCCAACTTTCCTTACTGCAAGTGCAAATGCAAATGTTAGGTGGTCGAAAAAGAGATATTTAATTTTTTGAAATAAATATGTTGTTTGTATTATAATTAAAGAGAGTGCTTTAGGTGGTAGTATAATTTGTGTAGTGTTTTGATATAGTGGTTGGTGGGTTATGGAGAGATGAAAAAGTAGCTTCTTTCCCTTCTTTTTCTTTTAAGCCATAGTCATGGATGGGGTAAACATATAATCATCCAACAAAATATACTCCGCTCACTGCAATGATTTGGCATAAATGATTGTTAGTAGTATATTTCGATATAAATAAAAGTTAATTGAATAAGAAAATAAAAATTAATATATAGATTATACGATATATAGTATTAACAAATAATATCTTTTCATTTATATTACTTTATGGTAAAAATTTAATTATAATTCAACAATAATTAATTCTTAATAAAAGTATAATAATTACCATAAGATAAAATCAATTGAATCAAATTGAAGTTTTAAAACTTTAGAATTTTTTTCACATTTCTCGACACTCATCTTAAAAATGTTCCATTTATCTTCGATAAAGTCATCTCTTCTTTTATCCTCTTTTATTTTATACATTAAATAGATCATTTATTTATAAGTCTAATTCACCTTATTTACATGTTTTATTCTTTGTTTTTGCTTCAATAAGTGTGGGGTTTGCTTGGAAATGGTTTTGGTTGAAAAAAAAAACTCTCTATTTTAATCAATTATGATGAGTTTGGTGAAAAATATTTAAGAATTCTTTTCTTCTTACTATTTATTATATTATTATGTCTTTTTCTTAAAATTTTTGTTTTATGAAGTACTGAATTGTTAATATCGGATTTTAAATACCAAAATATTCATATAATCATTTTTTATAAAATTTAAATATTAAAATTACTAAAAATATATCCAAAAATAAATTAGAAGAAAATGACATTTGAATTCATTTGAATCTAGACATCCATCTGTCTAGATATAATTTTATAATTTTAGGATAAAATGTAAATTTTCATCGTACTATAGGTGAGTATTGAAATTTTCCACTATACTTTGTTTTCATTGATATTTGTCATTATATTTTGAAATTATGGGTAAATTTGCTATTCAACTCTTATGTGATTAAATTTTACCACTAAACTTTGAATTTTACTAAATTTTGCCCTCAAATTTGATTTTTAAAATTAAATTTTACCACTCAATATTAATTTTGATGATTTGAAAACATGATTTGATAAGAAAAATTCTTTCAAATATTTTATTTTAATACTTGAAAATTATTTAACTTATAGATATTAAAAATTAGTATTAGAATTTTTATTTAATGAAATAAAAATTGAAAAATAAAAATACATATATTGTAAAAGAAAAACTTATTTTTATAAAATAATATTTATTTAATTTTAATATTATATTAATTAACTTATAATCATTAAATATTAAAATAAAATATAAAAAGATATTTTAATAAATTTTGCATTTGAATTGTTTTAAATTAAAACTGAATAGCAAAATTTAATAAAAGAAATTAAATTTAGTGGCAAAATTTAACCAAATAAAAGTAAAGCCATAAAATTAAATACAGGGTTAAAGTATAACGATAAATTTATCTCTAGTTCACAAGGAGAATGGCAAATCTCAATCAAAGTGAAGTATAATGATCATTTTCAATTTCCAATTAAAGTATAGTGGTAAATCTGCATATTAACCCTATAAATTTTAATAAATTTATATATATATTTTATTTTATTAGTACTTGCTACATGTCATAATATTAGACTCACATGTGTTGAACTATTATTGCATGGCTATACCACATCATCACATTCTAACAATGTTACAACATAATTACCAAAATGTGTGAGACTCCAAGTTCATGTACCAGTTAAGTCTAAAAATATTTAGGTACCAATTAGATACAAAAGTGATGAAATTTAGAGGCAATGTATATATTATCTCTAAAAATATATATTCATAAAATTACTAAGTATTAAATAAAAACCATTATGTACAAACATAAACTAACTCAAGTTAATTATTTAGAAATATATATATAAATTTGAACAAAGTTTAAAATCAATGTTTTAAACCATGTTAAACCTTAAGGATTATATATATAATATTGTAACTACATAACAACTTGGTGCAACTCAACCCTCACCCATAAAAACAATGCTTATTCTATTTATAAATTAGAAGTATTCATGAGTCGGGTTTAAGTATAATATTAATATATTTTATGTTGTTTGAGTCCATTTGAATTGAAATATGGGTCTATAATTTTGTCAAAGCTTGTCATATTTATAGATGGCTAACTCAAACTCATTTTAGGTATGTTCATATTATTTTTTATTTTTGAAAATATATAATAGTTTTATTTTTTCATATATTAAAACTTTCTATAGGTTAAATTATGTTACTAGTCCTTATACTATGCATAAGTTGTGGATTTAGTTCCTATATATTAATTTAATCAAAATTAGTCATTGTACTTTTCAAATTGGTTAGTTTTAGTCCATATACTATTCGAATTTTGAAATTTTAGTCCCGGTCCAAATGGTAGCAGTTAAGATCGGTTGGTTAAATTATGCTATTAATCTTCTACTATGTATGAAATTGTAGATTTAATTCATATTCTCTAATTGGATCATTCTTAGTCCCTTTTCGAATCTGGAAATTTTAATATTGATGCAAACGATAGTAGTTAAAGCCATTAACTGACTTTTTGTGAGTAATATGTGGAAATAGCAAGTTGGCATGATATTATACATGTGGTAATGCATTTACCACTTCAAAATTTGAAAATAATAAAACTTCATAAATTTAACAACTATAATTTGATAAGGACTACAATTTTAAAATTCGAAAAATAAAAGGACTAAAAATAACAAAAAGTTAAAGTATAAGGATTGAATTCACAACTTACACATAATAGAGAGAGACTAATAATAGAATTTAACCTTTTCTATATAGACAATTTAATAATTTTAATGTCTATATTAAAATATTATATATTATTAAATTAATTTTTATGAATTAAAATTATATAATATAATACTAAATTAAAAACGAGGCGGATTGAATTAATAGACCAGCAGCGCACTGCAACAAAAGTCTTTACAAATTTAAAATACTTTTATTTTTAATATTAATATTTTTCTCGAATGTTAAATAACATAATTTACCTTATTTCAAAAAAAAGTTTTGGATAAGGAAGAAGTTGAAAGAAGCAGGATGGCAGTATTATCATAATAATACTAAATACCTACACTACAACTGGTATTGGTATTCATCAGGAGAAGTCAATACCAAAAAAGAATGTGAAGAATGGCAGTTGCCGCTGTTCCATCTACTGCTGAAATGTTTGGATGAGTGTTTCCTTGCTTGACTTGCTCCTCCCTTATCTGTTAAGCAGAGTCTCGTAAACGTTTTTTTTACTGAAAACCTTTGCTGTCCTTTCGGTTTATGACGTCTAAAGCTACATAATCTGTTGCTTGAAGCCAAAAACTTGTTTCCATTCTCCCTTTCTAACTCAAACCAACACCTTAAAACTGCTTAAATCTCCAACACCCACACCTACACTCTAAACTAAACTGCCAAGTATGGGTGCTGTTGAGTTGATCGGCGTGGTGCTATTTTTGGGGGTTTTATGTGCTGAATCGAAATACATGGTTTATAACACTTCAGCTGGAATAGATGCTGGGAAAATCAATGTTCATTTGGTTCCTCACACCCATGATGATGTTGGTTGGTTAAAAACCGTTGATCAGTATTATGTTGGCTCTAACAATTCCATCCAGGTGCCCCCTTTCTCCTTCCACTCTCTATTTCTACGATTCTATCTTAAATTTTCTTTTTATATTTTTCTATTTCTGTTTCTGTGGGGTTTCCGCCACTAGGGAGCTTGTGTGCAGAATGTGTTGGATTCTTTGGTGCCGGCACTGTTAGCTGACAAAAATCGCAAGTTCATTTATGTTGAGCAGGCAAGAAATCTCGAATTTTGACTGTCTTTAGTATAATTTTTTCCTTGAAGCTTAACCTCCAATTTTCGTATTCCTTGTCTAAAACGCTGCATTAAACCCATTTTAAGGTTATGCTGCTCGACTGTACTGGCAAGAGATATGTGGTTGTCATGTGTCATATGTCATATGTCGTGTTTGCGTTTTAATTGTCTTAATTGATTCATGCAGGCATTTTTTCAGCGATGGTGGAATGATCAGAGTGAGCTAACTCAGAGTATAGTCAAGAAACTTGTCAACTCGGGTCAACTGGAGTTCATGTAATTCGTGACATAACTAAACCCTTTTCCAAACATCCATGGTTGCCTCTATGTTGCATGTTTAAAAACTATTCTTTTCTGTCATATCCCGACGAGTTTGTACTTCCACTCATTCTCTTCTTCTGCTTCTTCCAGAAACGGAGGCATGTGCATGCATGATGAGGCAGTACCACATTACATAGACATGATTGATCAAACAACTCTTGGACATCGATTCCTAAAAGAGGAGTTTGGTGTCACTCCAAGAATTGGATGGCAAATTGATCCTTTTGGACATTCTGCAGTACAGGCTTACTTATTGGGTGCGGAGGTAAGTCTATCTGTAACTACTGCTGCTAGTTTTCTTCTTCAGTTATTGTTACTCACTTTTCAAGCAGCATAGTTTAGATAGAATTATGTTTCTATGTTTGAAGGTGGGATTCGACTCATTTTTCTTTGGCCGCATAGACTACCAAGACAGGATTAAGCGAAAAAAAGAGAAGAGTCTCGAAGTTATTTGGCGCGGTTCTAAGAGCCTGGGCTCATCTGCTCAGGTGAACAGTTTGTTTGTTTTGCTTGTATTTGGTGTATGCATGATTAGCTTTTGATATGACATTTTGTACTTCAACTTCATGATTATAGTGTTGCATTTACTGATTTATTGACCTTTCAAAATGTGGCTGGGGATGTATATCAACAGTCCATTATTCTTCAGTTATTATTTACTTGAACTTATTTGCGTTGCAGATTTTTGCAGGAGCATTCCCAGAAAATTATGAACCTCCACCAGGTTTCTACTTTGAAGTTAATGCTGATTCCCCTGTTGTTCAAGTAAGCTCAATCTTATTTGTTTAGTCAGTCTGTTGACTCGAGTATGTAATTGGTCCTAGTTAAATATGGCTGCCTCTATTGCAGGATAATGTCAATTTGTTTGATTACAATGTCCAAGACAGAGTGAATGACTTTGTTGCCGCTGCAATAGCACAGGTAAATGAAGTTAAATTGCAATGTTAGGAATTTTCTATCTTGGTTTCCTTCCCATCTCTTTGTGGAAATTTGGTACTTTATGGAACTTTCTTAAGGTTTTTGCTTTTGCTTCTTGTGTTATTTGGTCTTAATATTTATGGATATCTTTTTTCTTACTAAAATTTTTCCTTTTTCTTTATTCCTCTTTATTAAATATTTTAATGTTGAAATAATTGGTCTAGTTTATGAGGTGGAAAGTACCTGTTTTGGCAAAGTTCCCGCAATATGTATAATCTTCAAGATTATCATTATAAGTAATAAGTTCAACCTTACTTAGAAGAAGTATCTACCCAAGTATTTGGCTGGACCATTTGTTTTGTTCAATGAAAAGGATCTGTTTTCGTTATAAGAAAGAAGTATCCTAATACTTATCCATTTAAAACAAAACAGTATTTAATAAAACCTTCCTGATTTACTAGTCTGCCACAGAAAGATTGGTGTGTTCTGAATATATTTGGAAACTATGTTGTCTTTTTACTTCAAGAATTCTATCTTCGATTTAATTGTCCATATCGGTCCTGAAAACGTTTTATTGGCAGGCAAACATAACTAGAACAAATCACATAATGTGGACCATGGGAACAGATTTTAGGTATCAGTATGCACACACTTGGTACCGGAACATGGACAAGCTTATTCATTATGTGAATAAGGTGAGCATCTCTAGTTTCTTTCATTTCTCTGGTGACATTTTTAGCATACTTTACCTGGTTTGCTTTTATCCTCTTTGGATGTCATATTATTAATCCAAACCATTGGTTTTAAGCGGTTTTGAATGACAACTTGCAGGATGGACGTGTCAATGCTCTCTACTCTACTCCATCCATATATACTGATGCTAAATATGCTACAAGTAAATCTTGGCCTCTCAAAATTGAGGACTACTTTCCGTGAGTTCATTTCTTGAGAATCTCTAAATCTTGGTTCTCACGCTTTGTATTTTCTAAGAAGTTAGTGTACTTCTTACCAGATACGCAGATCGTGCAAATGCTTACTGGACAGGATACTTTACAAGTAGACCAGCTTTAAAATTCTATGTTAGAAAAATGAGTGGCTACTATCTGGTACTGTTCTTTATTCATTGTAATGTGATATAGTTGGTTCTATAATCTTTTTCATTAACACATATAGTTCATATTTGTGAATATTTAATCAGGCAGCAAGGCAACTTGAATTTTTCAAAGGGAGGAATGATTCAGGGCCAAATACGGACTCACTGGCAGATGCTATGGCTATTGCTCAACATCATGATGCTGTTACAGGCACTGAGAAGCAGCATGTGGCCAATGATTATGCAAAAAGGCTATCAATAGGCTACACAGAGGTGCGGGTTTGATTCTTACAATTTTCTTGGATACTCATTTCTTTTCACTTTGGTTTAAAGTTGTATACTTGTTCGTTATCTTTGTAAAGGCTGAGAAGGTTGTTGCATCTTCACTTGCTTGCTTAACTGATTCGAAGTCATCCTTTGGATGTGGTGACCCAACCACCAATTTCCAGCAGGTAATAAGTCATGACTGATGAATTTTAGTTTCACGTGTAATACGGTTGATTTTCAAACTAATCATGATATGAAATTTAGCTAAGTGGCTTTACATGTGAGATGTGTCTTCTTATCCACCTCTTTGATCTTTTCCCAGTGTCCACTTCTGAATATAACTTACTGTCCTGCATCAGAAGCTGACCTGTCTCATGGAAAGAACTTGGTAAGAAGGAATTTTCCATGTTGTCTGTTGTTTGACCTCATAAATAATTCTTAGATAAATGAATTTTTAGTTCTTTTCATTGACAGATTGTTGTGGTCTACAATTCTTTGGGATGGAAAAGAGAGGATGTCATACGTTTTCCTGTGAGTACATCCATTTCTCTTTGCCTTGAACTCCTTTTTCTTCTCCTCAAATTAAGGAGCTTGTAGAGTAATTTTCTGTTGATAAATATTGGCTATTTGTGAAACTTTGTTTTCAGAGATTACTTATATGATATTGCTTCAATCCTTTATTTTTTCTGGAGTACCTTTGTTGGACATATTGAAGTGGACATGGTTGTGATTGTAAGAAAAAAACTTATAACAATTAGATATATCTATGATGGACATGGTCATGAGGATAAGGAAAAAACTCACAAAAATTGAGCATCTCCATGATGGACATTTTTGCATATCCAACATTCATCTTTGAACAGCATTGCTTCAAATGTAGGTAATTATTTGTCTAAAAGCATTCTCTAATATTGCAGCCAGAGTTGTTCTTTGGTGTGCATCTTATTTAATTAGGTGATCAAAGTTGACCACGGAAAATGTTAGTGAGATCTACATTCGTCTATCAGGCTGTGTTGGTGCTAGGAATCACATATGTTTATCTGGTTTGTTGTAGGTTGTTAATGAAGATGTTACTGTTCATGATTCTGAGGGAAGAAAAATTGAATCACAGCTTGTTCCAATAGTTGATGCCTATGTGGACCTAAGGAAGTATTATGCTAGGGCATATTTAGGTAGCAGCCCAGGTGATGTACCTAAGTATTGGATTGCATTTACGGTATCTGTTCCACCTCTTGGCTTCAGCACTTACACCATCTCTGCCTCTAAAAAGCCAGGTTTACTCATGTAGCTGCTCTACTTATTAAAAATTCCGTTATATAGTTTAACAAGTATGGATTCTATTTCTTTGATTATCAAATGCAAATAAATTGTTGCAATCTGTTGCTGTGTCTGATTTCAGGAGCTGGATCAACCAAATCGTCTATATACAAATTTCAGGAGGGTGAGAAACCAGCTATTGAAGTTGGTGAAGGAAATTTAAAGCTTACTCTTTCAGCTCCTTCAGGGAAGATCATAAATTATGTCAACAACAGAAACTTGGTGGGTAACACATAATTAGTGTTGTTTATTTGATGCTTTATCTTCCTTGAAGCATATCTTTATGTTGGTGCCGTTTCAACTGCGATTACAAATGAATATAAAAGGTTGTTTCAACTGTCACATCAGTATTGCTGTTTTTGTATTGTGCTTCCTTGCTTTTCTGCAATGGCAGGAGGTGAGAGATATGAGGCTAAAAATCAGTGTGGCTAATGCTTGATTGAAACTTTTGAAGGTTGAGGAATCAGTGGAACAATCATTTAGCTATTACACTGGATATAATGGAGTTAACGACAAAGCACCCCAGGTATCGATATGTAACATTGAAGTTCCTCATGCGTTACAAACTAGCATTCTATGTTCTCTTATTGCACTGTTGCCTGCTTGGCAATTAAGTAAAACACTAGGTATCCCTTTGTTGGTTGTTCTCATATAAAAATTTTGGTACTTTTACAAGAACTCTGGGGCATATGTCTTCCGTCCAAATGGCACATACCACATAAAAGCTGAACAGGTCTGTGGTTTTATTCAAAGAAGTTTTTGTTCAAACAGATAATTACCTTATCTATAAACTAATACTTCTTGTTAAGTCTCAGGCCTCATTGACTGTTATTCAAGGACCATTGATAAATGAGGTGCATCAGCAGATCAATCCGTGGATATTTCAGGTGTCTTGCCTTGTCTGATGCTTATCTTTTGTTGGTGTAATTTTTTTCCCCTTTAGAATTCTGTTTTCTTCTGAACTAATATTAGATAAAATGTGGCTAAGTAATGCTTTATGCTGGTGGATGAAACTAACCGAATCGTGAAGAGTTAGCAGTAGAGCTCTTTAACAATTTTATGATGCTTTCTTCCCATCTAAACAGATATCCTATTCTCGCAGTTTCAGATCTCTTATCTTTCTTAGAGAATGTAGCTTTCTTACTGGCATATGTTTTGCAGACTACTAGACTTTACAAAGAGAAGGAGCATGTTGAAGTTGAGTTCATTGTAAGTTTACCAAATGGCCTGCTCAGCTTTGTGGCTTTATAAAAGTCTTGAGTATTTGACGCTTAGTGATCATTTTTCTTTTTTCTTTCATTTATTTGTTTTTGTATGCATTTTACTTTTATTGTCACCATCTTATAAGAAAAAAAATTGCATGTTGGATTGTATACATTAATCGTGTCTGGATCTCAGGTTGGGCCTGTGCCAATTGATGATGAATTTGGAAAAGAAGTAGCAACTCAGATAACTACTTCTCTGGAAAACAGCAAAACATTCTACACTGATTCTAATGGACGTGATTTTATTAAACGGGTATGTTGATTGCATGCTGCAGTATTAAGCCTTAAATCTTATTGTTTGAATACCATCTTGAGACACAGAATGGTTTTTAGCCTCAAACTTTAGTCCAGATTTGGGCTATGCCTTCATGTTCCAAGATAGATTATGAAAGAAATATCTTATAGTAAGTTATTTGTGTTAATCTAGAATGCAAAGAAACACTTCTTTAAGTTTGCGCTTGTTAACTACTTATTTTTAGCAGTAACAAACTATGGACTTTTAATTCCCCTCCACCCAATCTTTATTTTTCTTTTGCAGATTCGTGATTTTAGGACAGACTGGGACCTGGAAGTAAACCAACCAGTCGCTGGAAATTATTACCCAGTATGTTCTTTTCATCAGTAACTTTGTTCCAAAAGATAAAGTTTATACTTTTAGAGAATTGCTGTTAATGAGAGACTCTATTTTGACATATAGCATTTTTACCCATGCAGATTAATTTAGGAATTTACATTCGTGATAGTAAGAAAGAATTCTCGGTCCTGGTAGATCGATCTCTAGGAGGATCTAGCATAGTGGATGGACAAATAGAGTTGATGCTCCACAGGTTTGCTTTCATCTGTCCTTTACTTTGTTTTCAGTTACTCTTATATTACCTTGACCATAGCACTTGGTGGATATTGAAAATTCCCAAAGGCAATACGTAAAAGGTGTGGGTTTCTATGGCATGGCCAAGTGTATAATACTTGCATACCTGATAGTTGGCGATAATTATGATTTTGGATTTCTATTGCCATGTAGGAGGCTGCTCCTTGATGACTCTAGAGGTGTTGATGAGGCTCTAAATGAAACAGTCTGCGTTCTTGATGATTGCAGAGGACTAGCTGTAAGTAAAAATTATCCAGATCCTGTTTGTGTAATTGACATTTTCCTTTATCAGTTTGGCTCTAACTTGTCTCTTAAGACCCCTGGTTGATGATGGTTTGCATGATTCTCAAGAGGTTGTTGACAAATAGTTGAAATGAAGTTAGTTTCACTTATTGCCGATAACCATGGGTTTTAATCTAGGGGTTAATAACTTGTTCGTATGTATAAAATGACTTCAACTTTTGCTTTAACATCTTCAAGTGTAGTTTTGTCTACAAATTGTGCTTTTATTCTCCTAATAATCAGCCCGCTTTTTGTTTCACCAAAACACATCCAGGTCCAAGGAAAATATTATTACAGAATTGACCCACTTGGAGAGGGTGCTAAGTGGCGTCGTTCTTTTGGCCAAGAGATATACTCACCCCTCCTCTTAGCATTTGCAGAAGAGGTTGCTTTCTTTTTCCTCTATTTCTGTTTTTCCACATTTATTCTAGTCATGGAGATTTGTTTTTAACTAGCCAAATTGTCTTGGCAGGATGGAGAGAACTGGATGAGTTCTCACACACCCACATTTTCTGCAATTGATGCCTCCTATAGTTTACCTGATAATGTTGCACTTATAACTCTTCAGGTAGATGGTATTTTCATGGACGGGAAAAGCGAAATGCACAATTATCCATTAATTTGTTATACTTGCATTATATTGAGTTTAAGGAAAAGGAGCATTCTGCAAAAGTCTATAGTGGTGTGGTAAATTATGACATGCAAGTTGCTTGCATTCCCCTTTCCTTTCTAACTTATATTCCTATTCTATACAGGAGCTTGATGATGGAAAAGTCCTCCTTAGGTTGGCACATTTATACGAGGTTAGCCTTTTACTCTTCACTTAATTCCATCTTGTACATGCTTTGAGAAAACTTTTACCCTTCAATCTCAAAGGAAATAGGAATGGTTTTCACAATTCAGGAACAAGTGTTACCATGAATTCAGTCGACATCATATATATTCTTTAAACTGTAAATGGTGTTTAAGGACAGCCAGCCAACCCTGCGATGGTGCAGAAGAGCCCCTGGATTAATTTATAGTTGTTTGTTTTCCTTATTTCTTTTCCATATCAAAGTAGTTTTAATTAAATAACCTTCTATACAACATTTATTGGATTACACAGGTTGGAGAGGACAGTGATCTTTCTGTAATGAGTAAAGTGGAACTGAAGAAGCTGTTTCCAGGCAAGAAGGTACAGGCAATGAAGTTTCCAGGCTCCACTTAATTGTCTTTTTGTTTATTTATTTTAGAAACCATTTAAATTTGAAGTGGTGGTAATGTCTATAGTGTTGATGCATTTGTTTAGATAGCGAAGGTGAGAGAGTTGAGCTTATCTGCAAATCAAGAAAGAGAAGAAATGGAGAAGAGGAGGCTTGTTTGGAAAGTAGAAGGAGAAAGTGAAAATCAAAATGAAAATCCCAAGGTGGTGAGAGGTGCACCAGTTGATCCAAAAAAATTGGAGGTGGAGCTTGCTCCGATGGAAATCCGTACCTTTGTCATGGAATTTGAAGTTGACCTGATGTCTACTACTTTCAAGAGAATAGTTGATGCATAAGTGGCTGCCTGCAGTTTGTTTTTACAATTGAGAGATGTAATTTTGTATAGTGTGGAATTTGCAAACTGTTGTGGGCACCATGAGCTGAGCAGGTGTGTATGGACTAAGCATGTGAGTCTAATAAAGGGTATAAAGTTTGTCTGCAAATTTCATCAATTGTTGCGGCTTTAGAATTAGAATTAGAAGCTTAAGCCAATCTTGTTAGAACCTGAACCTGACAGAAACGGCAGCGGAGGGGATGACAGTATTACGTTACTGTCATTTGCTGCTGCAGTACGTGAACCCAATCCCCAAGTCATCAAAACATGGAAAAGTGAACAGAGTTCCTCCTAAACAGCGGTATTTCAGTAATTTTATGACAACTAATCTAATCTTAACACCTCCTTCCTTCCCTTCTTTTTATACTCTCTTTCAGAACTGATCTACTGATTTTCAGGTTGATTAATTAAATAAATTATTAGAAAGTTTTTAAGAAATAGAGAAAACCAGTTTAACTATCTATTCAATCGGATTTTTAGTTCCAACCAATACTTCAATCTAACAACATTGTGTACAGAAGTTGATTCAAACTTCTCTTACAAGTCACTCAATGCGCTTCTTCATATTCAAACTTACCAACTCCAAGAAGAGCTGCTTCAGATTCGAACTTAAGAGGGCAACTCTGGCACCATTATGGATATGATTTGAAAGCTGTAGGTATCAACGGCTGTTTGCCTTTCTAAAATTGGCACCAGAAAGAATGTACAATCACGTACGGAAAATATGGGCCTCTGTTATAACAGTATAAACCACTGTAATTAATTATTGAAAAAGAAAAGAAATTCTAGTGGTGATTTCATAAATATGTTATGGATGCAGCTTGAATTTTCCCCACAATATGTCAAAATAGTAAGTATATAACTTACAGGAAAGCAGCACTGCACTGGAAACTTGAAATTAAAAACCCAAAGCTGAAAGCCAATGAAGATTGTAAATCCAAGTTCAGCATTCACCAAAACTGCTTTGAAAAGTCACTTCTCAACGAACTCCAACCTCACAATATGGTTCAACAAATACTTAGACAAATCCAGCGTCTCCTCTTGGAACTCAATCATCGCCGACTTAGCTCGCGCTGGCGACTCTACCCAAGCTCTCAAAGCCTTCCATTCAATGCGCAAGCTTTCTCTTAAACCGAACCGATCCACTTTCCCTTGCACTATCAAGGCTTGCTCCGCTTTGCTTGATCTTTATTCCGGAAAACAAACCCATCAACAAGCTTTAATCTTTGGCTATCACTCTGACCTCTTTGTATCCTCAGCTCTCATTGATATGTACTCAAAATGTGGCCAACTCAGAGATGCCCGAATCTTATTTGATCAAATTCCTCAACCAAATATCGTGTCTTGGACTTCTATGATTACAGGATATGTCCAGAACAATAATCCCCGTCAAGCTTTATTGCTTTTCAAGGAATTGTTGATTCAGGAAAGTGAAAATGATAGAGATGTTGCAAACGAACACGTTTTTGTTGATTCAGTAGCTATTGTTTCTGTCCTTTCGGCTTGTTCTCGTGTTCCTATAAAAGGAGCAAGTGAAGGGGTTCATGGAATGGTCATAAAGAAGGGATTTGATGGAGAAGTGGGTGTTGGAAATACATTGCTGGATGCATATGCTAAAAGAGGGGATGTGGATCTGTCTAGGAAAGTGTTTGATTCGATGGTTGAGAAGGATGAGATTTCTTGGAATTCTATGATTTCTGTTTATGCACTAAATGGATTGTCTAATGAGGCTTTGGAGGCTTTCTATGGGATGGTAAGGGATAATAATGTCAATTACAATGTCATTACACTTTCTTCTGTGCTGTTAGCTTGTGCTCATTCTGGTGCTTTGCAAGTCGGCAAGTGTGTGCATGACCAGGTACTATTACAGTTTCTTTACTTTCCCTAATATAGTTAATCTCTTGGTAGAATTATTTTGTGAAGTGCCAAGTCTTTAATGGGGTCTAGGATTTGTGCTTTTCTACATAGGTTATAAAGATGGATTTGGAGAATAATGTGATAGTGGGAACCTGCATTATTGACATGTATTGCAAATGCGGGAAAGTTGAAATGGCAAGGAAGGTATTTAATTGTCTGAAAGAGAAGAATGTTAGGTCATGGACTGCCCTGATTGCTGGTTATGGAATGCATGGCCGTGCCAAAGAAGCTTTGGAGGTCTTCTACAAGATGATAAGTGATGGGGTCACACCAAATTACATAACTTTTGTGTCAGTTCTTGCAGCTTGTAGCCATGCAGGTCTGGTACAAGAGGGTTGGGATTGTTTTAATGCAATGAAGGAAGAATTCAAAGTAGAACCTGGGTTGGAACATTATAGTTGCATGGTTGATCTTCTCGGACGAGCTGGACATCTCAACCATGCGTACAACTTGATCAAGCAAATGAAGGTAACACCTGATTTTGTAATCTGGGGCTCACTTCTCGCGGCTTGTAGGATTCACAAGAATGTGGAGCTTGCAGAGATTTCTGCCAATAAGTTGTTTGAATTAGACTCGAATAATTGCGGGTACTATGTCTTACTTTCTAACATATACGCTGATGCTGGAAGGTGGGAAGACGTAGAGAGAATGAGAATTCTTATGAAGGATCGTGGGTTGGTTAAACATCCAGGATTCAGTTTGGTTGAACTGAAAGGGAGGATACATGTTTTCTTGGTTGGAGATAAAGAGCATCCTCAACATAAGAAAATATACGAGCATCTGGAAGATCTATATGTGAAGCTGCAAGGAGTTGGTTATACACCCAAGTTGACATCAGTTCTCTATGATGTTGATGAGGAAGAGAAAGGATTGACATTGCGGGTTCATAGTGAGAAGTTGGCGGTTGTGTTTGCAATAATGCATACGGTTCCTGGTGCAACAATCCATGTTATTAAGAATCTTAGGATTTGTGGGGACTGTCATACCTTCATTAAGTTGATTTCAAAGATTGTTGACCGGGAAATTGTTGTAAGAGATTCAAAACGATTCCATCATTTCAAAGATGGATTCTGTTCCTGTGGAGATTATTGGTGACATATATACATCTTTGACATGGATTGACAAGGTGTTGATGAGGGCTGTCTAAAGGATTTGGGATGTAAGAAATTTGAGTCCAAAGTGTGAAAAGAGAGCCGACTGTTGAGATGCTCCATTCCATCCTAAGGAGGAGTGATATGAAGGGATGCATGCATCAGTACCTTCTAACAGTACAGATTGAGCAGAGTTAGATGGTTGATGGATGAATTGTGAGAGAAGAGTAAGTATTTTATTTTCAGATACATACAGCTAGACAAATACAATTCGATTCTAATTCCAAAACAAGAAGAAACCAAGCATCTGCCGGCGGCAGGTAATAATAATAAATCATCATTCTTTGGAGTTAAAGCTATGTTATGGTTTGTACTGTTACATTAATGCTCAACTAACAATTTCTTTTAAGTGAAGTGGTAAGATAACAGCTGCTGAATTTGGAATCCTTCTTTAATGAATCAATATAAATACTTATACCAGTTGCAGTTTTCAGTGTTTTAATAGGCCTGCAAAACCTTCTCATTGGATTGGTTGCGAGTGTGGAAAACTTTTGGTCTTATTGATAGTTAGAGGTGAAATTTCACTTATTTTTTTCTGGCCTTGGTTTAAAGCTTTTTGGTTAAAATGTCAAATGTTTTTGTAATCTTCACAAATTCGAAATTTAATTCTTAATATTTTTTTTATAAATAACTAAAATATGACATATTGAACTTAAATTTTACAAAATAATCTTTAACAATTTAAACTAAAATTTGAAACTGAAAGGTAAGAGGATTAAACTCCTAAAAATAAAAATACAAAAATTAAATTTCAAATTTACAAAAAGTATAAGGACTTGTCACGTATTTTAACCAAAAATCTTAATTGGATGGAAGGAAACATTGATTTCTCTATGAATCACTTTACCGTAGAAAGAGAGGCCTCTAAGCTGATTTGCACCGAGGAGACAGTATGTGAAGATTTGTGAATCAATTTTACTCATTTATTAAAAGTATAGGTAAATAAACAGTCAGTTTAATATAAAAATTTAGATTCACTGATTTGTCATCGACTCAATTCACTTACTGAAATCAAAATCTTGTAATAATATATATGAATAAATAAATTTTTAAAAGGCTTCGAAAATTTAGAATACAAAAGTTGCAGACAGCTTCTCCACAAGGGTTCATCCACCATATTCCACAAAAATCCTTAAAATGAGCTTCTCTTCTCTTCCCTAACCTTTCCTGGAAAGGAAGGCAGGCAGGCTATGCTGAGGTGAGGGGAGTATGCCCATAAATAACTAAAGAATCGATCTATCAAACCAAATATACAGACAGCAAATGCATCTCCAACGCTTTACCTTATTTCTTATTATTATTAACTGTTATTATTATTATGATTACTGATGTCTTGATGAATATGCTTGAAGAAATCAACAACAGTTTCAAGCAATGTTGATCGTGAAGGAGACATAGGGATGGGCGTCAGTGTCACCTCCTAAACCAGCCATTGCTCCACCTTCATCTTCAGTCTTCCAGTATGTACTGCATTTTTTGTTTAAGGAGAGGATTAGATCAATGTCAAATCAGGGGATCAATCTAAGGGTATAACTTTAGTAAACCAATCTACCTAGGCAACTGTTTTCAGGACTTCACAATGATTTTGCACTATCACCTATTACCTCGGTATCTTCAGGATTTGCATGCATGCATGCCCATTGTTATTCATGTACACACAAACTGAGAAAACGCACTATGTGTATTATAACTCATTTCAACAAAATTTCCAGTTGAGCGGATAGATTAGCAAAATGTAGCCATGACAGCTGCCTGACCCATGTTTCAACATTTTTACAGCATACACACACCAAAAATAAAAATAGAGGCCTTTTACACTTGCCTGTTTGCACTATCACATAACCCTTCCAGGATGCTCCGCACTTTCTTCTCACCCTTTACAGATGGGGATAGAACACAGGCCTGATATCAGTTAAAAACCAGCAGTCAGACACATCTACCAAATGTTGATTCAGAAACAACAAAAAAAATCAACGAGTTCACAATTACCAAGAAAGATGGTGGTAAACCATATCTCAGAATGCTCTCTGCAAAGACGCGTACAGCACAAAAGTGCATCCAGGAGCTGAAAACCTACAGGCAAGCAACTTTTCAAAAAAACAGTTCAAAACTTAGAAAGACTCGAGAATATCAAAGGAAATGGAAAATACACAATACCTCTCCATAACTAGCATAGCACCATTGCAAAAGAGAGCTTCGCAACATATCTTGGTCTTGTACCAATTTTTCTAGTTCCTGCTTTCGGCTCTCTTGTGCTTCTGGACTATATTCAAAATCACGAACCTGAATGGCATCAAAAGAAATGCACCAGAAAGATGGGAATATAATATCCTCCAAAAAAGTTATTTTATTTTTTAAATTTAAGATTACGTACTCCATACATGGAATGGCCAAAAACTAGTACTCGTATAGAAAAAAACAACTATTGAATGTACTCACTTGGAAGCCTCTTTCACGTGCACTAGTTCTGAAATTGTCTGCAACACGACCAAATAATGTAACAGTGTAGAGAGCATATTCATTATCTTCATACAACTTCTTGGAGGACCTAGGGACCTGAAAATGCATTGCTTTGTTACAAAGAATGACTTCAACATACAATAATTAAGTTTAATAGCTACAAGTTTGCCGATACAAAGAGTGAATGCCACAATCAATATGAGAAATAGTTCTAGATAAGAAGCTAAAACCTATGCTACTCGGACTTGAGTGTGAGTGTCGGATACAAGTATGTATAGGACATGGGTGTAATTAGATTTGTATTTGGAGAATCCTGGAGGATCATATCCTCGTGTTCATGCGTTGGACATGAGTATCGAACACAGGTGCTTCAAGAAGAATGCAGTGTCCGAGCAACATAGGCTAAAACAACTCTTATCATCAATAAAGCTACAAATTTAATCCCCAAAACAAAAACTCTATTTCTTGCATCACTAGCAATAAACTGGAATAACTGGTCCGCATCACAATGTTCAACTCTTCCAGATTGGCATTGTGAAAAGAAAATCAGGGCCAAAAAACAGAATTGGCTGCGATACGACGTGCGATTGAAGAATTGCCACATGCAATCTAGCTAGGCAGATCTTGTGGCTACCTAGCATAAATTGCACACGACAATTCTTCAAGGCACGTCTTATTGCAGCCAATATTGTTTCTTGACCCTGATTTCCTGTTCCTTGACCTCTGATTTGTCTAACCATGGCTTAAAAGGCAAACCCAACCGTAAACACTAGAATCTAGTTAGGTTCTCATACCAAAATTAATGTGGTTTAGGGAGAAAACAACAGTAATCAAAAGAAATAAGGCTGGAAAATGAGCTAGAAAGAAGTTGGAACTCTAGAAAAGATAGGGAGTTTATCACTTTTTAATTTAAAGAAAATAATAAGAACAAAAATAATAAAGTTATTGGCTGTAAAGCTTACTGCTTATATATACTAGGTTTTCTTGCACGTAAAGTTACTAAGCTTTCTTGTAAAGAAAACTTTGTTCATAGCCCAAGATTTAAATTCTAAAAATAACTAACAATCCTAGCCGTCTGTCATATGTTAATGAAAAAAATAATAAATAAATAAAAGGCTCCTGCACCACAGATGCTTCAAAAATATCACAAGAATAACTGCTCTGGTAGGTAGCATTTTATATAGCAAGCGGCTATGAATTGACAGCTAGAGTTAGCACTTTGAGCCAAGAATGATATTGCTTTACCACATAGGTAGTCAATGTTTCGTAACTTGACAGCCAATCCTTCTGAGAATACTTAGGAACAACTGCAAGGAGAGTCACCAGGTGTTCCGAAGTAATGATATCCTCAGGCTTCACTAGATTAGATAGATCACGAACAGCCAAGCTAAAATAGGCAGAAATAAATCAGCTATTCAACCAAAACATTCTGGCATATGCAACAATCAAGTGAAGCAGTAGTCACACCTTCCACTTTGCTTTCGGTTGATGGCATTAAGCTGCCCGCGCACATTGTTATACTCAGCAACACGAACCTAACATAATAAACAACACTTTAAGGCCCAAATGCCCATTCAACCTATTCGAGTAAAAAACCAACATGCATTAAGGTGTATAAATAAGAAAATCCAGAAATGGAATTACTACCTTGAGATCATCCTCAATCTTTGCCACTTGAGTGTGAATACCATCAACAATCTCCCTCAAAGGGGACATAGTTGGGTACTTTGCTTCATCCCAAACAAACCTGCCATCAAATCACCAAAACCAAGTTCAATCGAAACCCATCATCCATAATACCCTATCAGATTCATAACGAATGCCACATCCATTTATTGAAGTTAGGAATGATTTTACCTGGTTAGATAAGAATCAACGGGCACTCCATCAACAGTGAGAGCATTGATTTCCAAGCCAGATACCCTCTCCAGTTCCTCGATCTGCCTCCTGATCTTGTGGGAAACTCCTTCGATAAAGGTATTGGACTGCACATACATCGAAATCACCAAAAGAAAAGGAGGAAATAAAAGATCAAAAATCAAAACCAAATCAAGAGTGCCTAAATCAGAAGTTGATAAAAATTAATCTGAGGGCTTCGGTGTAATCATTAGAAAAAGAACAGATCTAAGGTAGACAAGAATTCGGCGAAGAAAAAGCAGAAAGAAAATAAATTGACGAAGAATTGAATGAGTAAAAAGAGGGAAATTACTTTCAAGAGATCATCACTGAGAGCAAGTAGGGAATCAAGAGTTCCAACACGGAGATTGGACATATTGAACTGCAATCAAAAGAGAAGGATTAGGAAATCAGATCTAATTGGGGAGGAGAGGAACAGAAAAGAAACAAGATAGATAGATACTCGGTAGAGAGGAGTGTCGAAGGAATGCTTGGAGATTTGATCCTGTAAGTTATTCCAAAGAGTGGAGGCTGAGTTCTGAACCGGAAGAGACACCACCCAGTATCTGCTCGCCATTGATGACACAAAGGAAAAAATAATACAAAACAGAGAAACACAAAGACAGAGATTGAGGTCCAAAGGTCGCTTCTCGTGGCTACGGCAATAATAGGCCAAGGTAAGGAAGTATCATAAAATCCACTATTATTTCTTCTTTTACTTCCACTTCCACTTTCTCTCTCTTTTTCTTTTTTCTTTCTCTTATTTTATTACGATAAAAAAACCTATTTCTATTATTATTCAAAATAATTTTAAAATTTCAATTAAGTCCCTCTCATCTTTTTACGAAACATATATATTATTAATATATTAGCCGACAATGTTGACATGGCCATTAAAAGTCACTAAATTAGCAATTGAATGCTAACATGACAATTCATGTCCATGCCGATTCAAAATTCAAAAGAAAATAAAAAAATTCAAGTTTAGAACGAATTGAACAAATGATTGTCCATGTTCATTCATCCATTTGTCTAGAATAATCTTAAAATTATAAAAAGAAAAGAAAATATCAAATTTATTATAAAAATAAGGGTAAATTATAAAAATAGTCACCTCACTATGCTTTTTGTTCTATTTTGGTCACCCAACTATTATTATTTTTAATATAGTCACTCAACTTTTAAAATTAAATATTTTAGTCACTCTTTGTGAGATGAGTGAAGAAAAGTGACGTGGGCTTCTTTTAATTAGCTTAATAATAATTTATCCTTTAATATATCCTAAATCTAAAAAATTCAACAAACTCAACCCTCAATTAAAAAAAATTATCATTTTAATTCGAATTTTAAAATTCAATATAACTCTAATTCAAAAGGGAAAATATTAAAAAAATTCATACTACAAACCAACTTTAATTTTGTAGTTTGCTCTCCTCAGACCCAACTTCTATATCACCAAAGGGAAAATGCAGACAAAAAGTCAACACCATGTTGACTACCATTAATAAAAAAAACATTATGGTAATCAAACTAGAAAACCCAAAATCTCATCTCCAAAAAGGAGGGTTAGAAGAAAACTAAAACCATAAAACTCTATTTAACTTTATGAACTATATTTTGTTGCTTTCATTCATAATCATGAGTTTTTGCCTTCTTACCTTCAAGGTCTTGATCCCCCACCATTGTTTACACCTTTTTCAAAATTCATTTTGTAAACTATAAACAACTTTATTTATTATTTTAAAATATATTTTAACTTTTAGAATTAGAATTTTATAAATGTTAAAAGGTTAAGTTTATTAATTTTGTTTAGAATTAGAACTAAAATGACAAATTGTATAAATATTGAGGGCTAAATTTATTGAATTTTGTAGATTTAGGATCTAATTGATAGAATGTGTAAATATTGGAGGGCTAAATTTGTTATTTGGCCAATAAAAAGGTAACTAAAATATTTAATTTCAAAAGTTGAGTGACTAAATCAAAAAAATTAATAGTTGAGTGATCAAAATAGAACTAAGGGCATAGTTGGATGACTATTTGTATAGTTTACCCAAAATATAAAAATATAATTATTGAGAAATGCTGGATTTTCACACCAAACTACTAGAATTCTTTCAGACAAATCAAAATCCAGGACTGGTTGGGACAAAACCAAAAGCCCGTGTGTTTTTATTTTTATATAAATATTATAACTTTAGAAAATTCATGTTTTAAAGGTGATTTTAAATTTGAATTTTTAAAATATTTTTTTCGTATGTTTTCGAACTCAACGACCTTTAACTACCATGTTAGTATTGCCATTATTTCTAGTGGTCAACGTTGGTAAAGGGTTTTATTGATCAAAATTGTCAGTTCAAGAGCTTAATTAGGTGTAAAAAGCTGGGAGGGGCTGAATTGATTTTTTTCTTTAAAGTTTTTCTAAGACTTTTGAGACTATTAAACATCATGATCAACATCAAGCAATTTATTTATTTAACTTTATATATCAATTAATTTCAATGGGACAAGAGATGTATCGATACATAACCTTTTATTAGGTGCTGATAAAAAAATAACACTCTTTATTAGATAAATTACCAATTGTCTCTTATTTTGATATCTGAAAAAATACCAATACTATTAGTTATCAAGAAATATTGTGGATCTTACTGCACTCAAATATAATTATGGTTAAAGAGGTTTGCAAAACGAAGTAAAAGATTCACACAATCGTGAAGGTACACTCTTCTAATCATAATTGGATCTTGTCTAGTCCTAGGCTTTTTGAACTTCAATTATTTTTGGGGTAATACGAAAATAGTGTCTTGTATGCATAATCTCCCTTGGCTCATGGCAGAAGATTTTAATGAGATTTTGCCCCCCCATGACCAGAGTGGTCTACCCCTATCCCTAGTGAGATTTAGGACTTTCTATGATTGCCATTTAATGGATTGGCCTTTAGGGGGTCGAACCTTAAAAATCCTCCGAATTTAATGCAATAGAGACTCGCTATGTTTTTGCTAACTCCTAGTAGTGGTGGTAGTTACGCATTTACATAGACTTGGATTGGATGTCTGTCATATTTTACTCAACCTTAACCTTAAAAAGTGGGCTTGTATTAGATTTTAAAGATGGGGATAAAGCATCCAATATGGTTTCTATACCTACCAAAACCAAAGCATGGTTCTTGCCATGAGGCGTTTATTTCACGTTTTAAGGAATGAAATCATAACACTTTTAGAAATGTGTTTTAAAAAGAAGAAACGGATCATTAAGGAAACACTTGAGTTAAGCCCAAATGAATCCCTTTACTAGTTACAAACAACACTCATTAAAGAAGTGGAAGAACTATGCAAGCTCAAATATTTAATGGATGGAGGGTTAGTTTAACATTGCTTTTGAAGAGTATTTTTAAAAAGTGACGTAGAAAAATGCTTTTAAGAAATATTTTTGAAAAGTTTGGTCTAAGATTTAAGTTGTACAAGCCCAATTTTTAGCCCAAAACCCAATTAACCCTAAACTAAACAAAAACAATTATAACCCAGCAAACCTCAGCCCAATAACCTACCCAAACCCGAATAGCCCAATAACAAACCCAAAAATAAACCCAACAGCCTAACCCAATTACAAACCAAAGCCCAAAGCAGCAACCCAATACCCAACTAAACCAGACCCAACAACCCACTAACCCGAGGCCCAATAATAAAAAATCTGCCTAGGGTTTCAGAAAAGAAACCCTAGCGCCGCACCTAGGCACTGCCGCCCCTCTGACTTTTGGTCTTCTGCCACTGCCGCCACGTCACGTCACCACCGCCCCGGTCACGTCGCCACCCCCACTTGCGCCATTACCTGCAAAGAAGAGAACAAGCAAACAAAGAACGCAGGCAGTTGAAAATCGGCTATAAAAGCCAACAAAAATGTAACTTTGTTTCGTCGGCTAGCGATTTTTGTAACACGAAATAGAGATTGGCTAAAAGAAAATAAAACACAAATCATTCAAGGTGATTTCACCATATTATTTCTCTGTTTCTTGTTCCTCTTTTCGCAAAGTTTTTTTTTTATTTTTTTTATTTTATTTTGATTTTATTTCCTTAAGAAAATAAAAAAAAGGGGGAAGAAAACTTTACCTGCGCCGTGCCGGAGGAGGAGAAGGCGAGGGGTTTCGGCCCATTTTCGAGTCTTTGGCTCCCCCTTTTTACGAACTTCAACCCCAGATCCGTGGCCTAGGAGCAATAGGCTTCAAAGAGGGACCAAAAAGGCCCGATTTTGGGCCTCCGGCCGCCACACACGGTGGCGTTACGGCGGAGACTGCCGGAACCCATGGCCGAATCCTGGCCGGAGATTTGAGAGAAAAAGGGGGGGTGGCTCTGTTTTTTTTTCCTGAAAACTGAAAGAAATGAAATGTTTCAAAATTTTTTTGTTTTAAATAGAGGTCACGAAACGACGCCGTTTTGAGGCCCTTAACCCATGATGACTCGACCCGAGGGAGGATCCGTGTTCGACTTTTGGGTTATTTGCAATGGGTCCCTCCGATTTTGTGGCACTTTCAGGGAAGTTTTCTGCACTTTTGCAATTTGGCCACAAAGTTTTGTTTTTCTCTCAATTTGGCCCACTGTTGCGCTGCGTTTTGAGGCGGTTGGGTTATTTGCCTATTTGATCCCTTCGCTTTTGGCGCGCTTTGTAATTTAGTCCCTTTTATTTTGAATTCGCCCAGTATTTTTGTTTCTATTTTGATTTAGTCCTTTTTCTGTAATATTATTATTATTATTATTATTTTGTTATTATTATTTTTATCATTTTTATTATTATTTATATTATTGTTACTTATCATATTATTATTATTATATAGTAGCCTATATATACATGTACATACATTTTTTCTAACTTATCTAATACATATATAAATATTTTTATTATAAACATATCTATACGTATGCATATCTATATATTTTTCTTTCACGAATATGTATATACTTATTCATATATATATAATTTTATATATTAAAGTATGTATATATATATGTATATTTTATATTTTATTTTATATATTTTTATAATCCACATATATATCTCCCTTAAAATGTACATACACATGTTTCTATAACGTATATACTTATATTTTATATATATTTTGCATTTTATAATCTATATGCATATACATGTAGATATTTATATTTTTATATCTCATAATATATATATCTTTCATATTTCCATAATTTTATGTATATACATACGTGTATATTTCCTTATATGTACATACAAATTTTTTATATATTTTATAATTTTCATTTATTTTATTTTTATGTTCATTCATGTATTTATTTATATATCCATTTTATGCTTTAGTGTATTTATTTATTTATTTGCCATGGTATATGTATGATTGGTTTATTTTATTATTCGCTTTTGTTCATTTTTTTATTCACATTATCATATCTATTATTCCATTATGCATATAAATATCCTATTTCAAAAAGGAAAATATTTCAAATTAAGGCAATATTTAGCGTTTGGAAATTCGAGAAAACACGCCCTAAGGTGCTGGGTGTCGATTTTTCTCGTTCAACCAAAGGGCTTAATATCCTTTTAAAAATTTTAAAATAAGGCAATGTTTTGCTTTTGGAAATTCGAGAAAACATGCCCTAAGGTGCTGGGTGTCGATTTTTCTCGTTCAACCAAATGGCTAAATATCCTTTTAAAAAAATTTCAAAATAAGGCAATGTTTTGCGTTTGGAAATTCGAGATAATATGCCCTAAGGTGCTGGGTGTCGATTTTTCTCGTTCAACCAAATAGCTAAATATCCTTTCAAAAATTACAAAATAAGGCAATGTTTTGTGTTTGGAAATTCGAGGAACGTGCCCTAAGGTGCTGGGTTTCGATTTCTCGTTTAACCAAATTGCCAAATATCCTCTTGGATTTTAATCTATGCTATTCGAGTTTTTTTAAGGATCGTATTTTAAATTTCTTTAAAGTTTTCAGTTTTTCGACACTAAGACATTAAATAATCAACTAGGTACCAATTTTGGGCGTATCGAGGGTGCTAATCCTTCCTCGTGCGTAACCGACTCCTGAACCCGTTTTTCTGAATTTCGTGGACCAAACTTGTTGTTTTAATAAAATCAAATCATTTTGTTAAAAACAACCACTTTTCGAGGTAATCCGATCACACCTCATCAAAAAGGATCGGTGGCGACTCCCATTTTCATTTTTCATTTTCATCAAAAAAATGGTGTCAACATAAGTGTTTAGTATTGCTGTCAAAAAGTGCTTTTGAGAAATAAAATATCTATTTTAGACATGGTATTATAAAGTGACAAATATGCATTTAAATAATGTTCAAATTAGTTAATATTATGATATTTTAGCAATAATATAAAAATAAATTATTATAAATTATTATAACTTATTGTTAATATTTTAATATATGAAATATAAAATTTAAATATTTCTTAGTAATTAATATTAATTATTTACAAAATTTAATTAGAATATATAAACTATATTTTAAATATTTAAATATAACCATTAAATCTACTTAGAAGAGTATTTGGGCTTCGCGAGGTTTATCAATGGACAATTTAGGCTGGAGGGTTGGTACAGGGAAAAAGATATCCATTTTTATGCATACATGGTTACCAGGTTCCAATTATCACAGATTAAATCATAACTCTTCCAATACTAATATGTCTGTAGTTGCGAAACTAATAGATAATGTCAACAGAGAGTGGAATAAAGAGCTTATCATCAATACGTTCTCGGCAGCAGATGTGGCCAGGATTTTACAGATTCCCTTGGCAACAGAGCGACATGATGACATAGTGGTGTGGAGGGGTGAGCCTTCAGGCGAGTTCTCCATCCGCAGCGCCTATAAACTATTACATAGAAGTAATTTTGATCCTACTTTAGATAAGTTATAGGCCACTTCAAAAAACTTTTACAAAAAACTCTAGAGCCTAAAGCGTTCTACTAAATTGAAAATTATAATATGGATATCAAAGAATTTCATCCCGACTCTTGTGAACTTAAATCACAAAGGAATGGTGTCTAACATGGGCTACCCCAAATGCAATAGAGAAATCAAAACTATGGATCATACTTTCCAAATATGTCCTGTTTCAGTGGAAGTTTGGTCTCTATTAGGGATGCAATGGATCTTACAAAAACCAGACTTTGATAGTTTTACATGGCTTATCTGGGTCTTTGAAGAGAGCTCACTGTATCAAAGGAGGTTGTTTTGTTGTGCTCTTTGGGCCCTCTAGACGGATAGAAACAAAATATTGCATGAAGGAAAGACCCACTCTGCAAGGGAGATCTCTAGATTCATATATAGCTACATAAAAGAAATGGACAGTTTAGAAGGAAGTGGACTTACAAGAAATGCTGAAATAACGACCTGGGTACCCCCATCTGCACAACCATAAAGATCAATTTTGATGGAGCGTTTCACAAGCAAAGATCTTAATCGACATCCGAAGTAGTAGCAAGGAATGGGGAGGGTTGGGTCTGCTTTTGCAGCAGAGGCCTTGGCATATTTATGTGCGATTCAAACATGAATAGAGATGGGTTTATCAGAAACAATAATAGAAGGGGAGGCGCTTTCAATAATAATAAAAATGCCAGAATTATATTATGGGCAATTTAGAAATCGTTGTATATATACGAAATATTCACCTTATTGCGGAACATTTTTTGTGGGTTCACTTCAAACACATTAAAAAGGAAGTAAATCGCTTGGCACATACCATAGCTACGGAGAGTTTAAAAAGGGAAGAATAAGAATACCTGAATGGAACGGTCCCTGGCTTCGTTTCGCGACGGATGGAAGAAGAATGGCTGTGAGAACCTGACTAAACATGTAACAACCCATTTTTAGTGAAGTCGGAATAGTGGTTTTGGGACCACAAATCCGAGTTTGGAAGAAAATTTATTTTAATATTATTTTATGGTCTATCGTATGATAGGAATATCGTATAAATTTTTTTTAAGAAAACTTTATTGATTACATGTCTAATTAGATGGAAATGACCAAATTGCATAAAATGCAAAAATTAAGTTCTAGTAGGTATACGTATCAAATAGCTATGGAATTCAAAATTGGAGGTCCTTATATAGAAAATAGACCATTAAGAGGAGTTAGCGAGATAAGTATGATTAGTCATCAATGGAAAATTAAATAAAGAAAATGATTAAATTGGAAAGTAAAAGAGAAAAGACGATAAATAATAAAATAAACTAAAATATCATCATTTTATCATATTTCCCAAATTAAAGACATGGAAACCCTAGTTATGGGTGTTAAGCTCAAGCAAAATATTTTGGCTTAATTAGGTTGTATTATTGTCTCGTTTTAATAATTTTATATTTTCGAGATCGTAATAACTTAATTTAGCTATCTCGGGATTAATTTGTAAAGTTATCAAAGTACTAGGGTTTTCCATGGATGAATATAGTTGAATTATGATGTTTTATGGTAGAAAATGAAAGGTTATTGATAGATAAATAACTTTTGTAAGGAGAATTTTGATGAAATTATGATTTAGGGACTAAATTAAAAGATGTAAAATTCATGGAAAAATTCTAAATTTTGTGAAATACATGGGCTGTTATTATGATATATGAAAATTAGTTAGGTTTGGAATAAGGATTAAATTGTATGAATTTCATTTTCCGAGCCTAGAGACAAAATTATAATTAATTAAAAGTATAGGGGCAAAATGGTAATTTTTTCAAAGATGTGAATTGGATTGAATTGAATATAAATTTATGTTAAATTCATTTATATAGATCTGGATAGATCAAATACGGAGGTAGATCGGGGAAAAGAGGAAGTAACAGATTAGTAGTTTTTGTGTATACGAACATTGTCGAGGTAAGTTCATGCAACTAAATTGTATATTTATATGTTTGAATTGAATTGTATGTATGAAATTTTATTATTGCCATGTATATGAAATTTATCACATATCCGACGATGACTGACAAGTATTAAGTCTTGTTTTAATAAAAGAAATTCGATGGATACAGGGTTCCCGAATTGGTTGTGGTTTTGCATGTGTTGCGAATACACCACAGCTCGAAAGAGCATCCCTTATTAGCTCTCATAAGCTTCTCGTTATACGGTTCTTGCGAGCTTCCCATTAATAGCTCTTCGGAGCATCTCGATTGGTTGTGATCCTGCATGTGTTGTGGACACATCACATCTTTTATGAGCATCCCGATATGTAACTTTTCGGAGCTTCCTGATTTAAAGGCTCATTTATGAGCTTCCCGATTAATTGGCTCTCTAGAGCTTCCCGATATTGACTCGCTTGAACTTCTCGATTATGGCTCGGATGAGCTTCCAGATTAATGCTCAAAACAAAATACTCAAAATTATTCACCCGGCCTAGCACACAGGCGTGTAACTTGGCCTTGTGACCCCTACACCTATTTAATTACAAGTCAGTATGCTCACACAGCCTAGCACACGGGCGTGTGGCTTGGCCATGTGACCTAAGTCAGAGAGTTACACGGGTATGGACACGGGCTGGATACGGCCATGTGTCCCTATTTTGAATGTCCACATGACTTAAGACACAAACGTCTCTCTTAACCATGTGAGACACACGGCTTGGCCACACGAGTGTGTGTCCCCTGCACCTTGGAAAAATTTTGATATTTTGAGAAAAATTCTCTAAGTACCCAGTTTAGTCCTAACTTGTTTCTAATGTGTATTTTGGGCTTCGAGGGTTCATATAAGGAACCATATGATTGATTCTGTTTGGTTTATGATATGAATGTCAAATGAAATGAAATATATGTAAATGATCTGTGAATTTTGATAATGCTCTGAAACCCTATTTCGGTGACAGATATGGGTTAGGGGTGTTACATTTATTGGTATCAGAGCTATGGTTTAGCCGATTCTTGGGCTAACGTAGCGTATACAAGTCTAGCTATACATGCCATTATATAACCTGTGATAGTGTGATATCTCTTGACCATTTTAAAACATGTTTTTCATATAGTAATGTCATCCATTGAGCTGAATCCAAAGAAGCTAAGAGAAATACTCAAGCTTCAGTTCAAAAAGCAGCCTCAAGTAGTAGAAGGCCCGTATTTGAGGGCCAAGGAGGAGAGGCTAAAGAAGCCTTCTTTCAAATGATGAACGAATGGTTTACTGAATTTGTAAGAACAAGTTCGGTTGTACAACAACCTCCACCCCTTCATGTTCCTCAATCGGTTCTCGATATGCCACAAGGTATAGAATTTATTAGAATCGGTAAGCCACCTGTTGATAATATCCGTAAATATGGTGCTGAAGAGTTTAGAGCTACAGTTGATGATGATCCAAAAAGAGCTAAATTTTGGTTAGAAAATACCATTAGAGTTTTCGATGAATTGTCTTGTTCACTGGATGAATGTTTGAAATGTAATGTATCTCTGTTAAAAAACTCAGCTTACCAGTGGTGGAACACTTTAATTTCTGTTGTACCAAAGGAAAGGGTTACATGAGAATTTTTCCAAATTGAATTTAAAAAGAAGTATATCAGTCAGAGATTCCTTGACCAAAAGCGAAAAGAATTTTTAGAGCTTAAACAGGGGCATATGATAGTATCTAAATATGAATAGGAATTTTTTCGACTGAGTAAATATGCTAGAGAATGTATCCTAACTGAAATCGCAATGTGTAAGCGGTTTGAAGAAGGTTTAAATGAAGACATAAAATTGTTAGTCGAAATTCTTGAATTAAAAGAATTTGTTGTACTGGTTGACCAAGCACATAAAGCTAAAGAATTCAGTAAAGAAAAAAGACAAGTTGAGATGGAAGTCAGAATTTCAAGCAAAAGATTTATAGGGAAGTCACAACAGTCGGCTTCAAAGAAATCAAAAAGATATCATGATCGTTCCACTACCTCTTCGGGATATTCAGATAGAGATAAAAGTATTCAACACTCCAGTCCAAGATCTTAGGCTACACCTGTAGCAAGTGCAGGTAGTGTTAGAAACCCCAAACCTAGATGCAAGCACTGTAATAAACCGCATTTTGGTGAGTGCCACATGAAAATTGGAGCTTGTTTTAGATGTGGTTCCTTTGACCACTATCTAAAAGATTGCCCGAAAAAGCCTAAAAAAGATATCGTTCAAACTTCAAAGCCGAGCAACCCCGCCACGAGAGGTAGACCACTTCGTAATCCTGACAATGTGAGTGGTACCTGAGGTATGACAAAGGATTCAACTGTCAAATTTGAAGCTTGAACGCCAGCTAAAACATATGCTATTTGTGCGCATGAGGATGCTTCTGCACCCGATGTTATCACTAGTACTTTTTCTCTACTTGATATTGATATAACTGCTTTAATTGATCCTAATTCAACCCATTCATACATTTGCACGAATTTAGTGTTTAGTAAAAATTTACCTGTTGAGTCCACTGAATTCGTGGTTAAAGTATCAAACTCCCTAGGCCAGTATGTGATGGTGGATAAAATCTGTAAGAATTGTCCATTAATGATACGAGGTTTTTTTTTCCTGACTGATTTGATGTTATTACCATTTGATGAATTTGATGTGATTCTGGGTATAGATTAGTTAACTCAGCATGATGCTGTGGTAAATTGTAAACAAAAGCATATTGTATTAAAATGTCAGAATCGGGAAATGCTCTGTATTGAATCAGATAAAATGGATGGGTTGTCTAATGTGATATCAACTATGTCAACATAGAAATATGTCAGAAAAGGTTATGATGCCGACCTTGCTTATGTGTTGGATACTAAAGTGTCTGAATCAAAGATTAAATCAGTGCCAGTAGTCTGTGAATATCCTGATGTGTTTCCAGAGGAGTTACCTCGATTACAGCCGGTTAGAAAAGTGGAATTTTTCATAGATCTTATTCCGGGGACAACAGTTATATCTATAGCACCATACAGAATGACCACTACAGAATTAAAAGAATTGAAAGCACAGTTGCAGGGAACTGACTGATAGAGGTTTTGCTCGACCTAGTTCATCATCTTGGGGTGCACCGGCTCTATTTGTTAATAAGAAATATGGGTATTTGAGATTATGTATTGATTATCGGTAGCTCAACAAAGTTACAATCAAGAATAAATATCCACTGCCCCGTATTGATGACTTATTTGATCAGTTAAAAAGTGTCACAGTGTTTTCAAAGATTGATCTCTATTTCGGTTATTATCAGTTACGAGTGAAAGACTCAGATGTGCCAAAAAAACCTTTAGAACCAGGTACGTGCATTATGAATTCCTTGTGATGGCGTTTGGTTTGACTAATGCACCTGCGGTATTTATGGATTTAATGAATAGAATCTTCAGACCGTATCTGGATAGATTTGTTGTGGTATTTATTGATGATATTCTGGTATATTCTCGAGATGAAAATGAACATGCTGATCATTTGAGAATTGTTCTGCAAACTCTGCGTGAGAAACAATTGTATGCTAAATTTAGCAAATATGAATTTTAGCTTCAGGAAGTTGGTTTTCTTGGACATATAGTGTCTGCTGAAGGCATAAAATGTGTCTAAAGTTAGAAGTTTTTTAGGATTAGCCGGTTATTATTAGAGATTTGTATAAGGGTTTTCGATGATAGCTTCTCTGATAACACGGTTATTGTAGAAAGATGTGTAATTTGAATGAACTGATAAATGCCAGCAGAGTTTTGACAGATTGAAAGCCTTGTTGACTGAAGCACCAGTTCTAATTCAGCCTGAATCGGGTAAGGAATTTGTGATTTATAGTGATGCGTCATTGAATGGTTTAGGTTGTGTCTTGATGCAATAAGGTAAAGTAATAGCCTATGCTTCTAGACAGTTAAAACCACATGAAAAGAATTACCCAATACATGATTTAGAATTGACAGTTATTGTTTTTGCGCTAAAAATTTGGCGACATTACTTGTTTGGTAAAAAATGTCACATATTAACCGATTATAAAAGTTTAAAGTACCAAATTTCGCAAAAGGATTTGAATTTGAGATAGCGCAGGTGGCTTGAATTGTTGAAAGACTATGATTTGGTTATCGATTATCATCTGGGAAAAACAAATGTCGTTGTAGATGCTCTAAGTAGAAAGTCTCTGCTTGCCTTGCAAGCAGTAAATACCCAATTATTATTGTTTGTTGATGGCTCAAATTTAGCTGAGTTAAAAGTTAGACCGACCTTTCTACAGTAGATTTTTGAAGCCTAGAAAAATGATGATGAGTTACGGGCTAAACGAGTACAATGTGAGTTGACTTTCGATTCAAAATTTTAGATTGGACCCGATGATTTTCTGTTATTCCAAGACATATTCTGTGTACCGAAAAATTAAGAGCTTGTACAGAAAATTTTGCATGAAGCTCATAGTGGTAACATGTCTATTCATCCGGGGAGTAATAAAATGTATAATGACTTGAAATAGATGTACTGGTGGATGGGAATGAAACGTGATATTTCTGAACCCGTATCTAAGTGTTTGATATGTCAACAAGTTAAAGCGGAACATTAGGTACCTTTGGGATTATTACGGCCAGTCACGATACCGAAATGTAAATGGGAAAGAGTTACTATGGATTTTGTATCAGGGTTACCCTTATCTTTGAAAAAGAAAGATGTCATTTGGGTAATCGTCGATCGTTTGACGAAGTCTGCATATTTTATTCCGGTACATATGGATTTCTTCCTGAACAGATTAGCATAACTATATGTTTCTGAAATTGTTAGGCTAAATGGAGTGCCAGTCTCCATTATTCCAGACAGAGATCCACGGTTCACATCCCGATTCTAGAATAAGTTACAAGAGGCTCTGGGTACGCAATTACATTTCAGTACTACATTTCATCCTCAGACTGATGGTTAATTAGAATGTGTGACTCAGATTCTTGAAGATATGTTTCAGTACTGTGTATTGGAATTCGAAAGCAACTGGGAAAAATATTTACCGTTAGTCAAATTTGCATATAATAACAATTATCAGTCAAGTATAAAGATGGCACCGTACAAAGCGCTATATGGTCGTAAGTGTAAAACTTCGTTGTATTGGACTAAGCTCAGTGAGAAAACGATACATGGAGTTGATCTGATCCAAAACTGAAGAAAAAGTGAAAGTAATCCGAGATAGTTTAAACGCAGTTTCTGATCATCAGAAATTCTATGTGGATCTAAAACGTAAAGAGATAGAATTTCAAGTTGGCAACAAGGTATTTCTAAAAGTTTCACCTTTGAAGAAAGTTCTTCAGTTTGGCCGTAAAGGAAAATTGAGTCCACGATTTATCGGGCCATATGAGATCATTGAAAGAATTGGACCTGTTGCATACCGATTAGCTTTACCACTAGAACTTGATAGAATTCATAATGTTTTTCATGTGTCTATGTTACAACACAAATTATCTCTCTGACGAAAGTTGAGATTCAGCCTAACATGACTTACAATGAAGAACCAATCAAAATTCTAGCACGCGAGGTGAAAGAATTAAGAAATAAAAAAGTAGCTTTAGTAAAAGTTCTTTGGCAACGACACGGAATACAAGAAGCTACCTGGGAACTTGAGGAAACCATGAGAGAGCAATATTCGAACCCCTTTACTGGTAAGATTTTCGAAGACGAAAATTCTTTAAGCGGAGAGAGTTGAAACAGCCCATTTTTAATGAAGTCAGAATAGTGGTTTCGGGACCACAAATCTGAGTTCAGAAGAAAATTTATTTTAATATTATTTTATGGTCTATCGTATGATAGGAATATCGTATAAAAATTTTGTTAAGAAAATTTTATTGATTACATGCCTAATTAGATGGAAAGGACCAAATTGCATAAAATGCAAAAGTTGAGTTCTGGTAGCTATAGGTATCAAATAGCTAAGAAATTTAAAATTGGAGGTCCTTATATGGCAAATAGACCATTAAAAGGAGTTAGTAGATAAGTATGATTAGTCATCAATGGAAAATTAAATAAAGAAAAATATTAACATTAAGAAGAGTTAGTAGATAAGTATGATTAGTCACCAATGGAAAATTAAATAAAGAAAATGATTAAATTGGAAATTAAAAGATAAAAGATGATAAATAATAAAATAAACTAAAATATCATCATTTTATCATCTTTCCCAAATTAAAGACATGGAAACCCTAGTTATGGGTGTTGAGCTCAAGCAAAATATTTTTGCTTAATTAGGTATGTATTTTTGTCCCGTTTTTAATAATTTTATATTTCTAAGATCGTAATAGCTTAATTTAACTATCTCGGGATTAATTTGTAAAGCTATCAAAGTAATAGGGTTTTGCCATGGATGAATATAGTTGAATTATGATGTTTTATGGTAGAAAATGAAAGGTTGTTGATAGATAAACAACTTTTGTAAAGGGAAATTTGATGAAATTATAATTTAGGGACTAAATTAAAAGATGTAAAATTCATGGAAAAATTTTGAATTATATGAAATACAGGGTTGCTATTATGATATATGAAAATTAGTTAGGTTTGGAATAAGGATTAAATTGCATGAATTTTATTTTCCGAGCCTAAGGACGAAATTGTAATTAATTAAATGTATAGGGGCAAAATGGTAATTTTTCAAAGATGTGAATTGGACTGAATTGAATATAAATTGATAGTAAATCCATTCATATAGATCCGGATAGATCAAATATGGAGGTAGATCAAGGAAAAAAGAAAGTAAAGGATTAGTAGTTTTTGTGTACACGAACATTGTCGAGGTAAGTTCATGCAACTAAATTGTATATTTATATGTTTGAATTGAATTGTGTTTATGAAATTGTATTATTGCCATTTATATGAAATTTATCACATATCTGACAATGACTGACAAGTATAAGTCCTGTTTGAATAAAAGAAATTTGATAGATACAGGGTTCCCGAATTGGTTGTGGTTTTGCATGTGTTGCGGACACACCACAGCTTGAAAGAGCGTCTCGTTATTAGCTCTCATGGGATTCCCGTTATATGGTTCTTGTGAGCACTCTTCGGGTTATCCCGATTGGTTGTGATCCTGCATGTGTTGTGGACACACTGTAGCTCTTATGAGCGTCCCAATATGTGGCTCTTCGGAGCTTCCCAATTTAAAGGCTTATTTATGAGCTTCCCGATTAATTGACTCTCTGGAGCTTTTCGATATTGGCTCGCTTGAGCTTCCCGATTATGGCTCAGATGAGCTTCCCGTTATAGCTCGAAAGAGCTTCCTATTTACATGTTTCTATGAGCATTCATGTATATGATTTAACGGATTACAGTTTTGTACACCTTGTGTGTGCTACCCAAGTATCCATCGATATTTTTAATGATTCAACGGGCAAAATCCTGATAGGAAAGAAAATATGAATTCAAATTGAATTATTACACGTATATACATGAAATATATGGAATTGATATATGAACACAAGAAGTGGAAAATTATGAACACAGAAAATTGATGTTTAATAAGCTCATACATGTTTATTGGTGTTTATATGACTAACATGATTTTTGAAGATATGTGTTAGGCTTTTGGCCATGTTGTTTGGAATATGTTTTGTATGCTTACCTTATATGTGAAATAATGGTAAGTTAATCTCCGTTATACGAACTTACTAAGCATTAAATGCTTACTCCATTTCATTTTCTCTATTTTATAGTAATCCGGAAGCTCGATTTGGTTGGAAGCTGGTCGGAGCAACATCACACTATCCTTCGGCTCATTTCAGTATAAATAGCAAAATTACTTTTGGTTATAATGGCATGTATAGGGTAATTTGGCCAATGTTGGCTTAAAACTATTTTGTTGTAAATAGCCATTGGAATGGCTTGAGTTAGATATATTTGATACGTATATAAGTGTGGCTTATCATGTTTGTTATGTTGATGAATGGTTTAGAATAACATGATTAGAGAAATATGTATATGTGTTTATATGGTCATTTAGGTAAGATTGAATACTTAGGCATATGGTGTGCTATGACATGTATTAAACTTGGTTTTAGCTTAAATTAGATGTCTTGTATTGGTTGGTGAAAATGTTAATGTAGGTGGAAGACAAATTGGGTGAGAAAAGTGGCTTTAGAAATGACATATTTTCGTCCACACGGGCAGAGACACGGGCATTTGTCACAGCCGTGTGTGACACACGACCAACGCATGGGCGTGTGGTTTGGCCGTGTGTCCCCTACATCTTAAAATTTTCAAAACAAAATGCTCAAAATTGTTCACACAGCCTAGCAAATGGGCGTGTGAACTGGCTGTATGGCCCTTGCACCAATTTAATTACAAGTCAGTATGCTCACACGGGCGTGTGGCTTGGCCGTGTGACCCAAGTCAGAGAGTTACACGGGTATGGACACGGGCTGAACAAGGCCGTCTGTCCCTATTTCGAATGCCCACACGGCCTGAGACACAGACGTGTCTCTTAACCGTGTAAGACACATGGCCTGACCACATGGGCCCAAAATTTTTTTTATTTGTTTATTATTAATAAAGCCCAGCCTGTCTTTGTTTGAAAAAAATGTTTTTTTTAATTAATGATTTTAACACATCTGTATTATTTTATTTTAAAATGTAATTTGAATATATAACTCATATTAGATATTGACATAACATAGAAAACATAAACCTAACAAATTTTATATTAGCATTTACAATTTAAAGTGAATTCATTAACCTAGAAGCTATAACATCTCTTGTTAATTTCATTTCAAAACCACTTGAATTGTTTGATTCACCATTATCATCATCACCACTTTCTCCATCATGCACATCTTATACAATTGAAATACCTATCTTCAGCAGTGAGTACACCCTTCACAAGAATTGGCAATGTGGTGATTGTTTGAAGCCATTTCACATCCTATGCATAGCCAATTATGTGTAATAAACAAAATGCTTGAAATTTTCTTCATTGACTGCATGTGCTAGAAAGAATAGTTGAACACCAATGAAGAAAGATTGAAATGATTAGTTATTTTATTATAATGGTTAATTATAGGGTTCTAATTGGCCATGGAATCAAATAAGGTAAATACATATATTTCTCACAAAGAAACTATTGAATTACATGATTATTCCAAATGCTAAATGTTTGTTCTAAGGATAAAAACTATATATCATGTTAACAAAGAAAAGTTATGTTTATTCCCATAAAAGCAAATGACTTGGATTCAAGGATAAAACTAAGAATCAAGTTATTAGAAGTAATGTTTAAGCAGTATTCCTTAACAATAGAAACTTTCCCTGATTGGGGTTCTCTAGTAAGGCTAAATTTTTGAACAGAAACAGAGAATTTAGCCTTGCTCATATCATATTCTTGGAATACAAATGGAAAGAAATGAAGGTGAATCCAGTGCTTCCCTAGTTCTTTGATTGTAATGGGAAGGTCCATTGAAGATTCTAGCAGTTTGATACAGTGTTGAATCATGGTAAAGTGAGATGAAGTTTGAAATAAAATTGGTAAAAATATGTTCTGAGGTTGAAAGTGTATGAGATGAAGTATTTGTATTATCAGCTACAAATTCTAAACACCTACTAATCTATTTTTGAAGGATCCACAATCTATCAAATAGTTACCTATAGGGTTGAATCCTAGTGAAATGAAATCCCAAAAACTAATCTAAAATTCCCAGGATTCTCCATGAGAGGAAAAATTGCAGTTAAAAATGAAATATATATATAAACCCAACAAACTATAACTCAAAAAGAAGCTAACCTAATATTTTTAGATAAAAAGCTAACACAAAAAGCAGCAACCAACAATAGCTTAACTTGATATGGGGAAAAAACCAAAGTCATTAAATGGGGAGTTGAAATGAGAAGATGGGATTAGGGGAGTAGAAAGAGAGAGAGAAGCAAAAACTTTAAAGAAACTGGAAAAACTAAAGAAAAGAGAAGGAGAACCAGAGAACCAACTTTGAAAGTGAAAAAGAAATTGGAAGTATACCATGTGTTTTGGGAGAAGAAAATTAGAGGATGAAAAAGTATATTAGTAGCTAAAAGTGCTTTTGACTCAAAAAACCTAAAATTTTTAGCTTTTCCATCTAAGCAAGAGTGCTTTTCAAAAGCCAAAATTTTCAAGCAAATGGTGCTTATTTAGCACAACTTTAAAGTCAAAAGTGCTTTTTAAACTAAAAGTGCTTTTCGAAAGCACAACTAAACATAGCCGAATCATAATGAGTGAGAGAAATACTTTCTTTTTTCACTTACCCACTGTTAAGCAAAGAAGCTTTAGTAAAATATGAGCTTCTCGAGTAATAATGGGAAATAAATCAAAGGAAGGAAACTATTATTAATAGATATGTCTCCCATTTATTTTAAACATTGTTAATTATAGAAAATAGAAATTTCATAAATCCCCTTTCTAGTGGTTGAAACAACAAACTTTTCAAAAATGGTGAAATAAAATTTGATTAACTTCAAACTAGATACAACGTGATTTAGTTTCCCAAAATTTGAACATCTATGAGACTAGTGTGAGGTCTCCTAATCCATCACAAAAGAGTGAAACATGTCTATTGTTTTATTATGGAGAAAGTTGGAGTGTGTGAAAAGCTAGCTTGTTGTTCCTTGCGGGTGGACTTACACTCATACAACCCACCACTGCTGCAATTCTTACTTTCTATGTGTAAAGCTGCTTGATTCCCTCTAAAGATCTCGAATGCATTAATAAAAATTTCCTTTGTCGTAGGATGAGAATAAAAGGAAGCTCCATTGTGTCTATTGAGAAATCTTAATCAAATAAAAAAAATGAAGGTGGGTTGGGGCTTAAAGATACAAAGTTTCAAAATCCTTCTGATTAAACTTTTGTGGAAACTAGAGGTGTACATAGGTTGGGCTAGCACCCAATTTTATAAAATGTTCCAAGCTCGGGCTTGTCTCGCCCAAAAATCCCATATTACTATTTAAAAATAATAAAATAATATATTTTTATAATCAAATTTAAATAAAATAATTTTATTTACATTTGAGCTAGGCGGGCTACTTGAACATAGACAGCTCTAGTGGAAACTCATGTTGAAAAAGGAAAAACTTCAACCTAAAGTTTTAATTACAAAGTATGTAGAGTATAAAAGTTGACGAAGTCAGGTTAAGTGTTCATCTACTACTTGAAGATCTTTTAGAAAGATTAGTAGACCTCTCAAATAAGGAAAATGAAAGATTTACAAAGGTAGTAGGAATGTCAAAGAAGAGTCTCTAACTTTTGAACAAGTTAGGTCATGTTGAGAAAATTAGGTCATTGGAGCACCATAAACGTAGCAAAAAAAAAAAAAGGTCATTCTTGTCCATAATTCAAGTGTGAGATAACATATCCAAATGAAAACATTTTAAAATTTTATTAGATACTGTAGGAGCTAGATCTGCCTAAGCAGAATGTGTGTTCTAAATGCTATTTTCAAACCTCTAGTAACAACTTTGAAAAACTTTGGCCTCTAACATAATTCACTTGGCAAATATGATTAGAATTCTCTCATGAATATTTCAAATATTTTTCTTGAAAAACTCGTGTGCTAGACATAGAATTTTGGCTAAGTTCGAATAATGGGATAATAACCTCTTGTTTTATTCAAACTATTTTGAATAACCACTATCATGTTCTCGGAGGATTAAGGGATTTTAAAATTAAATATGATATTATTTGAAAATAATATGTATCTCCTTAATCGAATTATTTAAATATCTTATTTAAATAACTTGGTAAATAAGGTTTTATCCAATTAAAATCATTGAAACATATTTTATATGATTTAATTTCATGTGTTTGCTCTTATACCAATTGAATGCATGATTGTCTATGTTTTGGAAGAGTTGTGGCCACAATAGTAGAAATAATAACAAAAAAAATTTGCACATAAATATTGTTAACATGTACAATTATATGAGTTTTTAGTTTGTTTGTGCTGTAATAGTTTAATTCTATTTAGTGGTTACTTGTACAGTTCCATTGTAATAGTTTGATACTTGTGGTTACTCGAACTTATATTTGTAATTGTATCGTACATGTTACACTTCAAAAAGATTATTAACATGGTTCATGTTGACACCATTTTTTTGTGAAAACGGGAGTCGCCACCAATCTTTTTTGCTGAGGTGTGATCGTGTCACCTCGTAAAACGGTTGTGTTTAATAAATGGTTTAGATTTATTAAAACAATGCTTTTGGTCTTCGAAATTCAAAAAAACAGGTTCGGGAGTCGGTTACGTACAAGGAAGGATTAGCACCCTCGTAACGCCCAAAAATTGGTACCTAGTTGATTAATTAGTATCTTAATGTCGAAAGTTGAAAATTCAGAAAGAATTTAAACTACAACC
Source organism: Gossypium raimondii (assembly GCF_025698545.1). Classification (NCBI taxonomy): domain Eukaryota; kingdom Viridiplantae; phylum Streptophyta; class Magnoliopsida; order Malvales; family Malvaceae; genus Gossypium; species Gossypium raimondii. Next base: position 36,777,038 of record NC_068568.1, on the reverse strand, counting down.
CATTTTTATTAATATCATCTAATTAAAATTAATTGAATGAATTGTAGTACATAAACGCCTCCTTATATCGAAGAAAACTAAATGTCACATCCTGTAAGTTAGGACACAACACCTCGTATTTTTGAGAATAAGCTCGCCTTTATTTTCTTCATTTAAAACACTTATTTCAGTTTTAAAAGGATATTCGATCATTTGGATCAAATGAAAAAAATCGGAACCCAATAACTTAGGGCTGGATTTCTCAAAGTTTCACATGCAGAATATTGCCTTTGTGTTTTTAGAAATCTTTACCTTGAGATAACAAAATGTCACATCCAGTGAGTTAGAACACAACATTTTTAAACTCCCGAGGATAAGTTTTTATTTAACTTATGCTTTGATTTTTTTTTTAAAAATGATTGGTTCTTTAAACTTGTCGAGAAAAGTCGAAACCCTGTAAGTTAGGGTACGATTTCTTTCGAATCTAAACATGAAATTTTACTTATTGGAAAGTCGAAACTTATGCGTCGAGATAAATCTGACTCGAAATAGTAGAAATGAAACACGAGGTTAATATGCATACAAAGCAATATTGAATGCGATAGTATAAAAAATAATACAAGCAACAATAATGAAAATGAATGAATAAAAAGGGACAAATTAATAACATGCAAAATAAAAAGCATAAGCAAATAAAATTAAAACATCCTTTTAAAAGAATAATAAAACATAAATAAATAAATAAATAAATAAAAGAGATGAACAAAATTATAAAAATATAAAGTATGTATATGTGTATTAAAATTATAAAGAATAAAATGTACATAGATATATATTTATATATATATATAAATTGTAAGATATATGAAAAATGTGTATGTATATATATGAATTATAAAATGAAAAAAATATATGTAAAAAAGGGTGTGTTTTGAAACACGAAGAATACATATATATGTATGTATATATATTTATGAGAGTAACATATGCATGTTGATATATATAGATGTGTATATGTAAATTATAAAATATGTATAAAGAAACTAAGTATGCGTATGTACATATACAAATAGATTACAAAAATATGTACGTATAGATGTATATTCATGTTATAAAATGTACATACGTATATATAAATTATAAAGCATATATAAAAATATAGGTAAGTATATATAAGTCAAAGATTTATATGTATATATGATTAAATCTAAAATTAAATGGTATAAATGAGTAAATAATAGTTATAATAATAATAATAATAATAATAATAATAATAGTAATAATAATAATAATAATAATAATAATAATAATAATAATAATACAAAACTAATAGTATAATATAATAATATAATAATAAATAAATAAATATAAAATGAAAATACAAGTATGATAATAAGTAGATTAATTAATAATACAACAAAAATAACACAAATGGACTAATTAGGGATAAAAATAAAATTTAAAGGTCGAAATTGCAATAAAATAAATATGGAGGATTAAAATCAAAAGACGCACAAAGGTCAAGGACCAAATGGGAATAAAACCCAAACCCGGACACTTGTCTGTTGTCCAGCTCGTTGGTGGGTTAGGGACTTGACTGAAAACCAAACAAAATTCTGGGGCCAAATTTGAAAAAAGGAAAATGAACAGAAAGGGAGTAAATTAAAAGAAGTAAAAATGCAGAAGGACCAGGGTCGTAAATAACCCATTTGAGGAAAACACGCGGATCCCCCCTAGAGTGGGTCAGGTCGCGCACGGGTGGCCCTATACGGCGTTGTTTTCGAGCCACTGAAGCAGGCTCTATACGGCGCCGTTTTGATACTTTATTAACAGCTAGCAAAAAAAAAAAAAAAAAAAAGAGAGCATTTCTTTGCTCTATGGCCATCTGAGGTCTGGCTTAGGGATTTGTCTACTAGTCCACCGCACCGGCCGCCAGTGCCGGCGTTGGCGCCGCCGTGCACGGTGGCCGGTGAGGGTAAAAAGGTACCCCTTTGTAGATCTCGACCTCCTAAATCCGGATCCGGTCACAAAATACCCAAAAAACAAAAGGAAGAGGACCACCGACCGATTCTGTTACCCCGGTAAGTTCCTCTTTCCCTTTCTTCTTTTTTTTTTATTATTGATTCGTATAAAAATAAAAAATAAACAAGCAAAAAAAAGGAAATGAACAAGAATACGAAAAGAAAATGGTAAAAAACAAATCCACCTTTCAAGTTTTTTAGTTTTTTTTTATTTCCGAATCATCTTCTTTTTTCTTTATTTCTGAAAAACCCCCTTTTACATTGGTTTTATCCGGCTCTTATAGCTGAAAATACTTGCCACTGTTCCTCGATATCTGCTGCTTCTGTTTCTTTCTCTTATTGTTTGCAGGTCTGTGGAGTCAATTGGCAAAAAGATTTGCCATTTTGGTGCAACATGGGGTCATCGGGCGACGAGTGCGCTACGGAGGCACATGGGTAGCAACGGCGCATTAGGGCACTAGGGTTTCTGCCTTACCGAAACCAATTAAGGTTTTGGGCCCGTCGAGACTTGGGTTTTTGGGTTTTGTAATGATAATTTTTATTTGTAAATCGGTCCCGGGCTAAGTTGGGCCTCTACAGTTCATACTTAATCTAAGTTTGCGTATCTATACTTAGAAAACAAATATATTAAAATAAACACAATATAAAATATTAATGATTTAAGCCCAACATCAACTGTGACAAGTTATACCTTTATTTTCAAAATCTCATAACATCTCCTTATTAGAAATGGTCACACCCTCAAATCCTTCAGTATCTACAGTAATATAATCTTTAATTCAATAAGAACTCTTCATGCCTCATGCCTTATCTACTTGCCCTGTAAGAGATAAGTCTTTCATGAACTTCTTACAATACATCCTACTTGCTATTTTTGTTGCATAATATTATATAAAAACGCAGTGAAAAATTGCCAACTAAAATAGTAGTGTATCAGATGTTGTAATTATCGTTGTTAGCATAAGATAGAGCACATCTTGCAAAATATCATAATTGAATGAATTGAACCACGTCTCTTCTCTTCTCTCAGCCACAAGTTGCAACAACGAAATATAACTATAAATTATTTTGGCACACTCATTAAATCCTACCATATGCACTAACTAGTTTTTTTTTTATCCTATGCAGTTGTATGTATCAATTTTAACATTTTATATTTATTTATTAAAAAATTATAACATTTCAATAATACTACGATTAAGAAAGTAAAAATATAAATGTTTAATTTTAGAATATTAAGAATAGAATAAATTGAATATCTAAAGCAAACATGAATTAATTATTGATATCCATATTTGCAATTATTTGAAATTTGGGTGTTTACATAAATAAATCTCGTTTCGTATTTGTAATTATGTTGCTAATGAAAGCAAAATAATGTATCATATATAAGATTTAAAAATTAATTATAAAATGCAAAAGAATACATATCATTATTGTAAAAAGACCCTTAAATTTATATGGTATTAAATTAATTTAAAAGATAATTTAATTAATAAAAGTTCATTACAATAACTTTATAAAAGTAAAGATTTTTTAGTATTAATACAAATTTTGTGTATAGGTATTTGTATAAAATTTAAAATCAATTTTATAATATTATATGCAAAAGCCTGTGTAGAAACTATATTATAGCAGGGACCAATATTTAATACTATAGTTAAAACTCAATTATCTCAAATAATGAAAACATTATCTTTCAACATAAGTTTAATTTACTATTTAAAGGCCGATTGAGTCTTAGCTCGATTGGTATCGGTATTGTTATCAGTGTAAGAGGACGTGGATTCAAATGTGCTGAAGTGTATTATCCTCCAATTTAAGGGTTGGGGAGGGGATATGAGTAATTCTAGATTTGCATAAAAAAGAGCAGATATGATAAGAACCTATAATAAGAACCATTTGAAGAAACAAATCACATTGATGCATTAAACAATGTTAATTTAATATCCAAACCTAATTAACTCAACCATTTTATTGAAAATTAAAAATTCTATCACACACGTTTGCGTGTGGAAGTCACATATTTAGAATACATATGTGCACTTAAAATAATATATAATAAATAATGAAATGTACTATGTGAAACTAATTAATAATAACATATGAAATATGTATAATGTTAAAACAAAAAAATTAAATTGAAAAAATTAAATTAAATTATAAGTAAAACAAAATTTAAACACATAAATACATTAGATTAAGAATATTAAATAAACACAATTGTTTATCATAGTATTGTCGTCAATCATGAGCTGATGTTGAGTTAATTTGTGACACTAACGAAATAAATAATATTATTAAGGGTCCGTTTGTTTACATGTAAAGGGTTTTACGAAAAATATTTTCTGCATTTTCATGTGTTTATTTAACAGGAAACAGTTTGATCAATGGAAAATGACTTACAGGTCAACGTAAAATCAACTCTTTTTCTTGTAAAATGACTTACCCTTTTAAAAAGTGTAAGTCATTTTTCGGAAAATAGCTCCTCTATAGGTAATTTTATTTTATATAAAATTAACATAAATCAAGCTTAATATTATTATATCGATAATATATTTTATTTTTATTTTAAAAATATTTAAAATATTTATATAAAATATTATTTTTCAATATTATTAAACATACATATTTAATTATTTATATTTAGTCATATAATAAATTATTAATATAATTAATATAATTTATTATTTTAATTTATTATTTAATATTTTAATTTTATTGATGTCACATTTTAAATAAAAATACTCAATTGGTACTCATGTAACTAAAAATAACGTTGTAATGAACTTAAATTCAACAAAATATTTTTCATATATGCAAAAATAATGTAAAATATAAATTTATAGATATAAAATAAACCCAATTAAACAACGAAAAGATAAGAAAATCTCAAATGCATGTTTGTTTCATTGAAAACAACTTTTATGAAATATTTTAAGAAAATTTTCAAATAATAGAAAATATTTTACATAGATTCATCCAAATACCGAAAATATTAACTTTTCCGAAAAAGTAAGTCATTTTCTAGAAATTATTTTCAAAAGCCATTTTCAAATTGAAACAAGCAGACACTAGTACTAGAATTCCTATCACATGCGTATTTGTATATAAAACCACAAATTTAGAACACAAATATATGCTTAATAAAAACATATAATAAATAATAAAATGTATTATTTGAAATTAATTAATAATAGTATCACATAAATATATGCGATATTGTTTTTAAATAAAAAAACCTATTTATCATGGCGTTATCATCAATCAAATAAATTATTAATATATCAATTGATAGAGATAATAATTCATCCCCAAAAAAATTAAATTGATACAAATATATTAAAATAAAATTTCAAGCTATATTAAATTGAATATAAAATATAATCATATTATTTAAAAGTATTTTATATTATTTTATTAACTTTTAAAAATTAATAAAAATATATATATAATATGAGATTTAAATTTACATAAACTATATTAATAAAATATTTAATTTACTATACATGGCGGTAACTTTATTTTAATATATTTGTACACATTTTAATTTTATTATGCATACTTTATTATCTCTATCAATTGTATATATTAATAATTTATTTGATAGATGATAACGCCATGATAAAAGCAATCTTTTTTTTTATTTTAATATCGCATATATTTCATGAGATACTATTATTAATTAATTTCAAATCATACATTTTATTATTTATTATATGTTTTTATTAAACACATATTTGTGTTCTAAATTTGTGGTTTTCATACAAATACGCATGTCATAGGAATTAATGGCGATATTTTTTTGTGTGAACTATCATAGTATACATACAACTATGTTATTCACACATCAATCTCAGAGTATCAGACAGTTCTCATATAATCAAATTCAATCATTCATACATTGGGGTAGCCAATATCAGTGTTAAGCAACATTCACGGCCTTAAAAATAGGTTTCGGACCCCAATGACATGCCACACGGCCTAGTCCCATGCCCATGTCCTCTGCCTGTGTGGTTCTAAAGCAATAACAGTGAGTTACATGGCTTGGGCACACGCCCGTATCCCTGCTTGTGTGACTCACACGGCCTGGGCATACGCTTGTGTCCCTGCCCGTGTGACTCACACAGCTTGGGCACACGCCTGTGTCCTTGGCCGTGTGGTATTGTACCACAAACAGTGAGTTACACGGCCCAGACACACGCCCATGTCTGTTGCCTGTGTGAACCCTGCACTAATATGGCCACACACGGCCTAGACACACACCCGTGTGCCTTGCCCGTGTGGCCCCAAATTGATAAATAGTGAGTTACACGACCAACCACACGGCCCGGACACACGCCCGTGTGCTTGGTCTTGTGGCGTCAATAGCCACATTTTCCAGCAACAGAAACTTGAAAATTTTAGGTTTCCGGCACGCACCTGGAGAGATTTCAAAGCAACAACAATGATGATAGTCTCTGAAGCCTAAAACGACCACCCAATAACTTAATCAACCAACATTATCGACAATAATGCACATGTTACACAAAATACTTTATGTCGAAGGTTTCGACATGAAACCTTCAACTAAATCAAACTTACTGGAAATTCAACAATGGTCACTCGGTTTGTCAAGTTGAGGTTTGTTACTCCCAACACTTCCGCCTAAGAGGAAACCAAGCGACTAATTATCAGAGATTACACGATACGCTCAAGATGCCCAATTTAGAACATAACCCCAGAATTCAACGAATTGACATTGAAACTTACTTACTAACCTTCGATCAATGCAACTTAAAGGGAAGCAGAGAAAAAGAAAAATAAAAGAATGATGACAAAAAAAGAACGAGTGGAAGATGACTAAAATTTTAATTCCTATTAACTTCCAGTCAGATACTAGCACTTAGCAAAAAGAATGTTCCCTATCGCATACCCTGGAATTCAAACTCGGAACCAAATAGAATACAGACAGATGCTTAACCAGTGAACCAGCAGGCCCATTCTTGTTACAGGTTTACACTGAATTAAACTTAATTACATAACACATGGACAAGGGTTGTTTCTAAAAATATTATAAAACTGCTAACAACACGACTCGAACTCTAAAACCTAATCACAAAAGCAAAACACACAACCACAGATACAAAGACTTAATTACTATAAATTTTTACAATTAAATTCTCAAAATTTTGGGGTGTTACAATTGGTAACTAACTTCTAATAAGATTATATTATTCTAACTCTTCTAATAAGATTATATTATTCTAACTCTTCTAATAAGATTATATTATTCTAACTTTGAATGTTAATATTACTAATTTATATTTTATCTAATTTGGATTATTGGTTTGTTGGAACTTATTTTTTTCTATATAATCAATATTGTTTTTTATATTAGTTTTTCTATATAAGAAATTTTAAAAAATGTCATTGAATCGATAAAACAAAACTAAAAGAGAGAGGAAAAGTTAAAGCATTAATAAAATCACAAAAGAATCTCTTGATAAATTTGTAAAAGCCTCTAAAAAAAGTAGATTGGAAAACTTTGGTGATTGTTGTTTGAATGAACAAATTAATGATGTAGATTTATAGATAATAATAACATTTTAGAAGAAAAGAAAAAGAAGAGTTATTAGTTAACAAAAACACCTATGTTGATCTCCAAGCTCATTATGAAGACAATGAAGTTGATGAATTAGATAATTCAATTCCTAAGGCTGAAAATATTTATGATCCTTGAGAGTCCTTTTATTAAAAAAGGTCCCACTAAAGTTGTTGATCTAGATTTTCCTAAGGATAATTTCTCGAGACGTTTTATAACTTCACATTATATTCAAAAGTTGGCAAGTGAATGAAACATGAAAGACGTGGACCAAGTATTTTGTTTTTGTTGTAAATTATTTAATGTTATGCCTAATACAAGTAAAATAGCTAGTGAAGGTACTAATGATTATAGAAATCTTAGTATAAAGCTTAAAAACATGAAATAAATAACGAGCATATTACTAATATGAGTTTATGAAATGATTTAAAATTTCAATTATTAAAAAGTAAAATAATTGAATAAATAGAGAAAAGAAACATTAGCGAAATGTATTAGTAAGAATAATTGCTATAGTAAAACTGTTGGTAAAAATAATTTGGTCTTTTGTGGAAAACAAAGCAAAGATCTATGAAGAAGGTAATAAAATTTTTCAAGTTTAATAGAAATGCTTGTTGAATTTGGGCATAAATGATGATGGGATTCGTAATCATTACCTTGGTCATAATATAAAAATGAATTGAGAAACAAAGTCAAACTAAAAATTATTGAAGTAAAATATTTTTCAATAATACTTGATTGTACTCTTAATATTAGTCATCAAGAGCAATTGTCTATTATATTACGATGCGTAGGTGTTTTAAAAACTTTTAGAGGTAGATGATACATCTGGAAAATGTATTTTTGATGCTATTGTGGATGAAATAAAAAAGGTTGAACTTGATATGATAATGGATCTAATATGAAAGGAAAACATTAAGGAGGGCAAAAAAGACTTTTAGATATTAATCCAAGATCATTTTATACTCTATATGGTTGTCATAGTCTCAATTAGCACTTTGTGATATGACTTGTTCTAATTCTAAAACTGCATCCTTTTTTTTTTTTGGAGTATTACAATGAATATACTCATTTTTTTTCTTTTTCAACGAAAAGATGAAAATTTTTAAAAATTATTTACCGAGCCTGACTCTTAAATCATTGTCACAAAAACATTTGGAAAGTCTTATTGGAAGTGCTAAAGCTATAATATTTCAAGCTACACAAATAAGAGATGCTTTGTTGAAATTAGTTGAAGTTAGTGATGATCTTAAAGTCAAAAGTGAACATGAATGTTTAGAAATATATGAACCTGAAAATTTTGAGTTTTTGTTGGGCATGTGTAATGCCCTAAATAATTTATTTCCGTTTTTGTAAATTTTTGACATAAATTGTCTGTTAATTTATATTAGAATTAGCATGTTGGTTTGAGTGGTAGGGGAGTAAGTGTGATAGAGGTCTTGTGTTCGAATCCTTGTATGAGTGTGGGTATTATTTTTGCTCAGTTTTGTTAGTGTTTTGATGGTGTTGGGATTCTGAGGAAGTGGTTTGTTAGTGGGTTAGTCGGGAGTAAATTGAGGGATTTAGTGGATATTCTTTTTATTTTTATTCTTTTTGACTATTTTCTCTCTCTTTCAAACTCAAAAGAATTAATGTCCTTTTTTCTGTTGTCTAGCAAAATTCTTTTCTTTCCTTACTTTTGAAACTCTGTCCGAATCTTGTTATTCAATCCCTGGTTTTCGATTCTTCGGTGTTTTTGCGCAATTTGGTAAGTGTAAGGGGTGATTTTTGTGTGGGTTGGGGAAATTATTTTACTGTCCAAATTAATGCTATTCTTTTCGAGTTTTGGCAACAGTGAATCGGAAAGAAAAAGGCTCTCATCGTGCTGATTTGTAGTCGAAATCGTGCGGGGTGTAGGGGTAAGTGATGAACGGTTGAATTGAAATTTTATTGGTTTCATGGTTTTGGATTAATCTTGGTTTTAGATTGATTTTAGGGGTTTTCTATGTCAAATTTAGATGCTGTTAGGCTCGGGAGTGTTTTCACATTGAAATCATACCAGGTGTGTTCCCAAAACTCAGAAAAATGAGTTTCTGCGGAAGTTTAAAAACCTTACTGTCGACGTAACACGGGTGTGTGCCTGGCCGTGTGTGAGACATGGTCGTGTGGTTGATGAGGGCATGGCCATGCGCAAGACACGGCCGTGTGATGGTGTGAGTGTGGCCGTGTGGGTCACACAGGCTAGGCCAAATTAGGCGTGTGGGTTTTTGGGCCAAGCCGTTTGGGCCATACAGGCAAGGCTAATTTGGGCGTGTGGGTCACACGAGCATGTGGGCTCACACGGGCATGTGGGCCTATATTTCTAAAATTTTTCCTAGGGTCGTACAGGTCGGTCCGATCAACTGTGGGCCTACCATAGGGTCGGTAAGGGCTAACTAAACCCTAAAACTATGTGATCTGATAATCTGATATTTTGCTCTAAGTATGACACTGTTATGCATGTATGCTTATTCTGTTATATTTACATATTTGATATCTGAACATGAGCATAATATTTCTGTAACTGTAATTTGTAATTATGTTTGGGGTGGGATTTTTATATGAGGAGGAAGTGTTCTGTATGGCGATCATCGCCTATATTCTGGCAGCTTGCCTGCACATTTTCTGATACATGTCGTAACGGCACGATATGGTGTGTAGGGATGGGTGGATGTTTTTAACCCCACATAGTGTGTTGGGATGGTCGAAGTTGGTGTGTAGAGAATGGGGGTAGGATTCTGTATATCTATTCTGCATATTTGTTTCTATTATCTGAATCTGGGAAGGACTTAGGTCCGAATCCAAATTTGAATATGAATCTGACTGTGTATGTGATTTCTGTATGTATAGCATGTCTATTTCTGTTGGGTTACACACTGAGCTTTCGAAAAACTCACATCCGTTTGTCTGTTCTGTATAGGTAATCCACAGACTTAGACGAGATGTTGTGAATGAGGCTCAGCGGTGATACTTGATTAAAAACTATTTTACTTAGTAATTTACGGTTCTTATTTATATTTATATTTATATTTTTTATTTGAAGAGTTTGTAATTTTTGGGTCTCTTTGGACTATTGGTTTTGTTTTGGTTTTGGATGCGTTTTTTGACTCTTTCATTGCGACGCTTGATTGAAATTTGGTTTTACGAAAACAAAAGTTTTCTAAAAATATGACCTGATTTTCTAAAATATTACGATTTTGAGACTTCCGCTGTAAGTTCTGTTTTTGGTGAATGAATAAACTAATTAATGCTTTCGATAATAGATATAAATGGATATGAGTCATAAAAACTCGAATTCATTTTTTTTGCAAAATGACTCAGTTTTCAAAACCCCTATTCGAACATTTCCAGATTCAGTCATAACATCTGGGCTAGGTTTAGGGTGTTACAACATGACTATTTGGTATGAAATATTATTTCTTGTGAACTAGGTTAGTAAAATTTACAATCAAAAGATATGTGAATTGGTATAGCTATAGAACAATTAAAAGGTCTTCTTTCATTTTTTGAAAAATATAGGAAAGATGGATTCCAAAAAGCTATAACGTGTGCTAAATAAATAACTATTGAGATGGAAATAGACCTGAATTTTGTGAAAAACATATTATTGATAGAAATTAATGATTTGATAAGAATGTCGATAATGAAATAATAAAACCTCCTCAAGAATATTTTATAATCAATTATTTTTATACATAGTATATCAAACAAATTTTTCTCTTCAAAATAGATTTGAACAATTTAAAAATATGAAGATATTTTTGGTTTTTATTCAATTTAGAAAAATTAAATTCATTGGATGATGAAAATTTGAAAGTATTTTGTCTTAATCTTGAAAAATATTTATAACATGAAAGTCACACAAATATTGATGGATTAGATTGATTTTTAAAATTGAAAGTTTTGAAAGAAGTTATCAAATTGGAAAACTCCAATTGACATACTTAATTGTATACAAAAATCAATTGAACCTTTTTTATTTTTAAATATTTTTATGTTTTTTTGACTCGATATCGAATGGCCATATAACATAGTGGCAGCATTTTATGTAACCACTTGGAGAAGCTGGTCACTTGGTGTGGAGTGGCTACAGTAATTCTAACAATTGCAACATCATTACTTAGTTTCTGTAGCTTTGTTTTCTCGCTTTCCTTAATTTACCATAAAAAACATGATTTTGAGCTTTGAAAGAAAATATATATATATTTAAACTTGAAGATTATTGGTGGTACATGAGAAGTTGATTAATTTGCGAAAAAAGTCTCTAATATGACAAAAAAACAAACAACAATTCATAAATAAAGTAAGTTAAATACAAAATTGCAACCATTTTTCCGAAATTCTTTTTCTTCTTCTCATTTTTAAAGTTTAGAAAGGTAACAAATACAATTGAAAAAATAAAATCTAAAAGGGAAAAGAAGAAGAAGAAGAAAGATGAATGAAGAAAAATTATGGTGTTAAGAATTAAGTAAGAATTAAGAGGACTTTGCAAAAGATTAGGGCTTGCTTGGGAAATATCCCGATAATTTTCAATATGGGGCATCCTCTGTTGTGCCTATCCATCCTAGAGGGCTTCTCTTCCCGTGAAACCTATAGAAAAATCCCAGCTATGAATTGAATCTCTTCAAATGGCCGAAACCAACACCCCTCACCAACGTTCATTGCCTACTAAACCCAACCCTGATCTTACCACCCAACACCAGGAAAGCTCATCACTTAAGTCCCCAAAACTCCAAATCCTGACAAAACTAGCTAACCCAAAGTAGGTAATTACTCGCACTCTCAAAATTTCCATAAACCTCGAATCGATAATGAAGACGAGGTCGACAATGATGATCTTGAGGAGGAGGAAAATGGGAATGGGAATGCGACAATTGACTTGAAAGGGAAGGGGATTTTAGTAGAGGAAGAAGGGTAGTGAAGACGAAAATAATGATTCGAGTGATGGCGGGAACGAAATCGAGGGTGAAAGTGATTTATCTGATAATCTATTGTCAGAGGTTGACTTGGATAATATTATTTTATCAAAGACAGGAAAACGAGTGGTACAACCAGAGGTGTATGATTATATTACGAATGACATCAGAAATAATGTTGAATGCCATGCCCCAATTTATATATTTATGTAGCGTGCGTTTAGAATAAATGAGTTTTTGGTCTAATGGTTAAGTGTTAGGGGAATTTTCCTTAAAACTCAGGTATGAGTCCCTTCCCTTGCATTATTATTACTATTTTAGGCATTTCCCTTGTTTTTAACCCAATTGCCATCCTTAGGGTTTAAAAACCTTAATATATAACATCTTTTTCTCCTTTTTGCTTTCACATTGCCACCCTTGCCCAAAAATCTAAAAGAAATTTTCTCCTCTAACTCTTGTGCTGCCCCTCTCTTTAGCCTCCTCTCATTTTTTTCTTTTCTCCTTTTTCTCTTATTTATTTCTTTTGCTTGTGCCATCACTCTCTTCCCTTTCACCACCGCCACACCACCTTGCACCGTCGCCCCTTCTGGACACCATCATTTTTTCGCCTCTCTCTTCATCTTCATTCCTTTTTTTGTGGTCTGATATTTGCTTATTTTTCTCAATTTTTATTCTCCTATAGTCGAATCCCCTTTTTCTTTCACCATCTCTTTGGCCGAATCTCCTTTGATTGTCAAGATATCTATTAATTGTTCGATCCCGATTTGATTACTGGTGTAGAGTAAGTGTTTTATTTTGATTAGATCTCAGATATCACTTTTTCATTCCTAGATATGAGAATATTAATTCTAATAAGTGTGTTATTCATTGTTTAAGGTACAGATCTAGGCGCGTCAAACCAGATCTGAACTATAGGAGTGTTGTTGTTTCAGATTTGTAAATTGGAAAAAAAGATTAAGTGTTCTTCTATTTAGTAATCAAATCTATAAATCTTTTCTCTGATCTAGTATAATGACCACCGTCATATGTGCGAACTTTTAGACTGGAAATACTGCAGCAAAATAGATAAATAATTAAAAAACGGTGTCCGTAAGTATACGAGTCAAATTGTAATATCGATTAGTGTTACAACAAAACACTTTGAGAAGCATTCCGAGGATCGTACCTGAGGGAGGTTGAATTAAACCTAAATTAATTCTCTATACTAATATGTCTAAATAGTACAGATTTAAAATTATATTATGAAAACCAAATTAAAATGGATTAATTAAACTAACATAAAATTACCTAAAGTTAAATTCAACCAATTAACAATCGAAATAAATCCAATAAAACAAGTAGGTGATCAACTGACTTCAGTTATCCTAATTAACTTTAGAATTAGGGTTTTATCGAGTTAGCTATTAATTAACCAATTATTACCTCTTGGCCTTTAACTAATCAACTAATTGACCAATACACGCTTACCTTTCAGCCTCACTTTCTTGACTGGGATAAATTATGATTTAATCAGTAAACTTATCTTTCAAGCTTGTTTATCCTAAATTACTTCCTAGGGGCATCATTTCCTAGGGTTTAATCGTACATAATTTAAGCAAACTAACTTGGATTTCAAATCCTAATGCCTCCGTTAATTATTCACACAACCGTTCATTAATCTCCCTGAGGAATCTAAATGCAATAATCCCTAAACTCATATTTAACATGCAAAGAATCAAATTAAATAAAATTAAGGAGTACAAAAATAAGTTCGTTCTTATTTCAATTTGAGCTCAGAAGTGAAATCTCCTTTACTAGTCGTGAATACCACTTCGATTGCAATTGGAATCAACAACAAAATAAGGAAAAAAAATACTATATTAAAGTCTTGGATCAAAATCGAATCCAAGTTAAAATAAGTAAAAAAGTATATAAAGGACTAAATTGAAAATAAAATAAAAACTAAACAAAAACCTTAAAATAGCTAAACGATTCACTTGGAAAAAACCACTTCAAATGATACTTAACATGCCATATTTTATGCTTAGACCTAATTAGGTTTACTAAATAGCCCAAAAATCTAATTAAGGTACATTGTGTGGACTAAAATACCCTTAATTAAAATTTCAACTTGTAACTTGGTGTCGCGACACCATAAGACCGATGTTGCGACATTGCCTTCAAAATCTGGGTATTTTGGCTTCGAAGTTCGGTGTTGGTGTCATGACGCTGCAATCGTCCTTCGCTTTCTAAGCTCGAAAATAGTGTCGTACACACTAGGTAAAGCCGTTAGATCATCCCTAGGCATATAGTGGCCCATTAGGTCATAACATAACTCAAAATTGCGTAAAAATGCTTATTTTGTATTAATTAAACACAAATATATAAAAGTAAAAATAAAATAAAAAAATAAAATAAAAGCATATAAAAAAGACTATAAAACAAGCTCATTAAGTGCCGAAAAAACCTTAATTTGCCATAACAGATCGTGGAAGATCATATAATCAAATCTAATATGGATTGTTTTGTGTGTTGTGTTTATTCAAAGTTAAGATCTGGATGAGATCTGATTAGATCTGTAGCAAACGAGTATAGTGGATTAGATCTAGTCTATTTGGACATACGAATTAAGGTGTGGGTTCTAACCAAATGTAATCTGCATATGTCTTGTCCATAAGTGTTTGATGTGTGTGTGTGGTAGTATCCGTATGAATCTATGCCTTAATTATGACTAACCGAATGTATGAGTGCCTTTGGTGTTAGCCAAATAAGATTTGAGCTCTTTACTAGGGTTGGTCGAATGTAAGTGTCTCAAACTATGGCTTCTGTGTTGACTGAAATTGTGTATACTGTTATTGTATGTTTTATTCTGATTCATATGTTTTGTGATATTATGTCATAATACTGTTACCGATATTTTGATCACATGTTAAAACATATTTACTTTCACCATTTTACTGAACCCATTATGAAAAGCATGCCCACTATTTCTGCTTAAACTAGTTGCATATTGAAGAATGCCTATTGTATTGATTCTGATTCTGTTATGCCATAATGCATTGCATGGGGATCGGGATGATATGTAAGGAGGAAGTTTCTGGTATTTTATTTGCAATTATAGTGGTTTATCCACATTTTTTTGGCAGTTTATCTGCAAATACTGGTGGCATGTCCACAATGCAGTGTGTAGGGATAGATGAGTTCTGGGGAACTTTTACTGTGGTGTGTAGTGGATGATAGGTAGGAATTTTCTCTTGAATTGAAAAATAAACTGCATTTTTAAACATGAGCATGTACATACATGATATAATTTATGTTATCTGTTATACTGTGCACTGTTAACTTTATTGCTATTTTATCCTATTGCAACTAAAAACCTTATGTGCTAAGACTCACACTAAGCTCTATAGCTCACTCCTTAGTTTATTGTATTTATAGAGAGTCCATGATGTTAGGATTTGGACTCGACATACAGAGGATCGTCTCAAACTTTTTATTTTAAAAAGTATTTTACTTTAATTTATCACTTTTTATGTGGGGATTGTAATAATCTAATTGGAATATGGCATGTGTTATTTTTTGGTTGGTTTTAGATTACATTAAATGAAAAAATGTTTAAAACTGAACAAACTTGTAATGACCCAAAATTCACGGGCATCAGAAAAGTGTAGTATCGGGCCTCCGTCTTAGAAAATTGAACATGTAGATAATTATTAGAAATACCTATGAGTTTAGTAGTGTGTTTAATTAGGTTTTAATTAGGTGAATTTAACTTAATTTAGGGTAATTAGCAAAAAAGACTAAATTGAGTAAAGGGTAAAAGTTTAATTATAGATTAAAAAGTATAAAGGATCAAAATGGAAATTAAGCCAATTGACAAGTATGAGGTGGCATAAGTTGGGTAAGATTGAAGATTTTTATGTGATATTTTTATTAAAATTTCATTAATAATCATTAAGGTTTAATATTAAATCATAAATTATATTAATTATTATTATTATATTATGAAATAAGTTAAACAAAGACAAATGTATGGTAGTGATTTAATACAAATGTGTTGATAGAAATATATACATATGTAATAATTATATTAAATTATTAGATAGATATTTATTAAATAAATAATTAAATTATAAGATTTTGTGTGATAAATAAAATAAATGATGACAAATGTACGGCATAGATGATGTACAAATGTAATTAATTATGTGTGTACAAATGTGTATATGTGATTAATTATACAATAGATATTTATTATTTATTATTATTAAATAAAAGATTTTATAATATTATTAATTATACAATTGAATTATAAGATTTTTATGAGGTAAAAAATTAAATAGAGACAAGTGTAAAATATATAATTGACCATTTCTAATATAAGTATTTGTTATTAGATAGATTTTATAATATTTATTATTATTATTATAAACTAATATATATAAGTTATAAAGAAACAAAAGAAAAGAGAAAGAGTTACAGAGAATCATACGAAAATAAGAAGAAAGAAAGAAGAAAGAAAAGAAAAAGGAGAAACTAAGGATTAAAAGCTTGAAGTTTTAATTGGTAAGTCAATTAAGTCCTTTTATTTAATTTTGATATTTTAAAAGCTTTAGAATAAGGTTTTGATGAAACTAAGTTAATATATTGAAAGTTCATAAGTTTTTAAGTATAGTTCATGTTAAACAAATAGTGAAATTATGGATTTAATTAAATGAATTTCAAGTTAGAATTGATAAAGGGATTAAATTGTAAAAGAAGTTATAAGTTTTGTGTTATAGGGATTAAATTGTAAGAAGTTTTAAATTAGGGTTTTATTATTAATATTGAATAGTTGAGTTAAATATGGCAAGAAATTAAGTAGAAAAGAAGTTAGAAAAGTAAGTAAACTTATTTAGGATTAAATTGAGAATAAGTAGGAATTGAATAGTGAAAATTATTATTATTTTCGTAGCTAGCAAAGAACCCGAGGCATTGGTACTGAAAGGAAAGGAAAAATTTGTCGAGGAGTAATCGAACAAATCCGGGTTTGTATTACTATAATTCAAATTACTTATTATTAAATGCTATATTTAAATTTATATGTATGGTAAGTGAAATATAAGTTAAGTATTATTATTAAGTTGAAAGAAATTCAATTGAATGATGAATATATGTGTGGAATTGAATTGAATTTTGATTGAAAGTGAAAAAGGGAAATTGAATTGAAATGTGAATTTGGAGACCCTATTAACTAATCGGGCTGAGTCGGATATAGTTGGCATGCCATAGGATTGGAAGAGTTCAGAGATACTTCGACCTCGAGTCGATGAGACATTGGGTGTCACTATATTTCTTTGGATAGATTCCATGAGGTACTGGGTACCAACTTTCTTCAGCTTTACCGATGAGACACTGGGTGTCAACTATTGCTTCGAACTATCCGATGAGGCACTGGGTGCCATACTGGAGTGTTTTGCTGGATCCGTGTATCCGCTAAGGTCTGAGTTTTGTTAATAGGGGTAAATAATGAAACGATAAGCCGAATGAGTTGATCAATCGAGCTACTGAAGTGTGATAAAAATTTTGAATTGTGAATTGAAATGTTATATGAGATTGAGGAATGAACCTAAGGTTCATGATGTGTCCAATGTCAAATTGTGGATATTTGATACCAATTGAAGAATTGTTATTGTTGAAATATGAAATTTGAGTTTAAATTTGTATGTATGATTTATGCATTACATGTTTATTATTGTTATAATTTGAATTATGGTAATACCACTGAGTATGAAATACTCAAATGTCTGTTGTTTCCGTCTTGCAGTCGATAGAAGTCAAAGGTCCCAGTTCAGCATCCAGATCAATCCCGATTACAACATAAATTCGGTGATGTATTTTTCCTTTGGTAAATGTGGCATGTACTTCGTTCTTATTAAAGAGTCTTGCAAGTTTTGGTTATAAAGAATTGGTCTCTAACGTTTGAATGATAAATGAAACATTAAGTTATAAAAAAATGAAGTCAATTAGTAACAAATATTTATATGAATTTATGATTATATTATAATATGTTTGTTATTTATTTAAGAATTATTTGTAAATTGTCTGATATATCTGGTAATGCCTCGTAATCCTGTTCTGACGATGGTTTAGGGTTAGGGGGTGTTACATTTTGATGGTATTAGAGCTATCAGGTTTAGCTAATTCTCAGACTAAATCGAGCTCAGAAATTGAGTCTAGATGTACATGCCACTGTCGAATTGAAACAGAGTCGGGATTTAGATGCTGACCTATTTGTTTGTTTCCGTTTTATAGATTAAAGATGTCTGATGAAAGAATAAATGATACTGATGATGAAATGTATACTGGTGATGAAGAGTCGTATAGATTAGATGAAACTGAGTCGGTAACACCTAGCATAAATCTAGTAAGAAATCCACCCCCTAGAGTTGATAGAAGAAATGGTAGAGATGATTCTGAAATATTACGAGTAATTGCTGATGCGTTACAAAGAGTAGCAGGAACTGCTCCTGCTACGTCCTCAGTACCTACTCAAAGACGGGCCCCGGTAAAAGAATTGAGGAAATATGATGCTATTGAATTTATGAGTCTGAAAGGAGTCGGTCCATCCGCAGCTGAAAATTGGATGGGGTCGACTAAAAGAATTTTACAGCAATTGGACTGTACCCCCCGGGAGTGTTTGATTTGTGCTTTATTGTTGCTACAAGGGGAAGCTTATTTATGGTGGGAATCAGAGGTTCGACATCTACCGGAGGATCAGATAACATGGGACCTATTTCAGAAGGAATTTCAAATGAAATATGTCGGGGAGATGTATATTGAAGATAAGAAACAAGAGTTTTTAATGTTACAATAGGGTGATATGTCGATAATAGATTATGAGAGGGAATTTTCGAGACTCAGCTGATATGCCTTCGAGTTTATTTCGACAGAAGCTGATAGTTGTAAGAGATTTTTACGAGGTCTGAGAGATGAGATCAATGTATAGTTAGTATCTCACCGGATTACTGAGTTCGTAGATTTGACTGAGCGAGCCAAAATGGTAGAGTAAGCGTTAGACCTCGACAAAAGGATTGAAAGTGTCAGATTAACTGGGAAATGTGCGGAACTACCAACTCAAATCCACAGCCAAAAAGATCAAAGGAATCTCAAGGTGGTTAGAGATCCAGTTTTAGATCAGACAGAGGTGGTAGAAGCAGGGGGGAAAATGATGGTATCTACTGGCAGTGTGAGAGGTCTCTCTTGGGAAATAGAAATTCCAGACTGTCAGCACTGCAGAAAGAAACATAGAGGGAAATGCTGGAAATTAACTAGAGGATGTTTCTAATGTGGTTCTACAGACCATTTCATCAGAGATTGCCCAAAAACTGATAGTGCTGCACCCGTGACATCACAGAGATCAGTATCTACTACTAGAGGTAGAGGGTCAGGTAGAGGTAGTTTGTTTTCCAGAGGAGGAGGTGTTAGAAAGAGTAGTGATATTGTTATCCAGCAGTCTGAAGCTAAAGTACCCGCCAGAGCTTATGTGGTCAGAACTCGGGAAGAAGACGATGCCCATGATGTAGTAGCAGTTATATTTTTAATGTATTCTAAGCCAGTTTATGCTTTGATTGATCTTGGATCTTCACACTCTTATATAAATTCAAAATTAGTTGAATTGGGAAAATTAAAATTAGAAATGTCTAGAGTGTCTATAGAGGAGTCGAGTCCGTTGGGGCAAACAGTATTAGTGACTAAGGTTTGTCCGAGATGCCCTTTGATCATACAGAATAACACCTTTCCTGTTGATTTGTTGATCATGCCATTTGGGGATTTTGATATAATAGTGGGGATGGATTGGTTATCCGAAAATGGGGTGATTTTGGATTGCTATAAAAAGTAATTCAGTATTCAGACAGAAGGAGGAGATCAGATTGAAGTAAATGGTATCCGTACGAGTGGACCGGCACGTATTATTTTAGCAATAAAGGCTAATAAATTATTGCAGCAGGGTTGTTTAGTGTATTTGCATATGTTATTAATTCAGATTCAGTTGAAAGCCAATGCAGTAAAATTCAGATAGTATGTGAGTTTCCTGACGTATTGGGGATGGATTGTTTTTTTTTTGTTTTTTGTTTTTTTTGTACAATTTAATATCAACTAAGTTTTCCAAATGACATAAGAGTTTTTACAAGATAACCCTAACCAATTTGGCTTAAAGCCTAATCATTTTTATTAAACAAAGAAAATTACTCAAACATATTTTCCGTAGGATAAGCAAATGATTTCAAAAGTAAACTCCTAAATCTAATTGTTTTACTAGGACATTACGATTGCCCATACGACCTTTAAAATTCGGACGTAACATCTATGCCGGGTTAGGGAGGTGATAGTACTAGAAAGAACACATGTTTTCTCCCTACTTATTGATTAATTTGTCCCCATTTAGTTATCTTTAGCACATATTTTAGCATTTTCAGTTCAGTAATTTACATTTTATGACTCAGGGGATCTTAGTTTATTTACCCTTAATTTTGTCATATTTTGGTACTAATTTCGTTGCATGAGCAATTTCAGATAGCGTTAAGAATTGTCGTCGCACCTAACAGCTACTCGGATAGGAACAAAATTGCCTGAGCTGTCCAGTTTGGTACAACTAACTTGTACGTACATAGGCAACATGATTCTAATGAAATGACACCTGGGCTATTTGAAAAATATATAAAAGATTAACAAAAAAAAAGAAAATAACGGAGGAGAGCTTTTTGGATCATCATCTTCAACCTATCCCCTGAAGCTTTCGGCTATGTTAGCTTAAGCTCCAACGAGTTAACTAATGTGAAAAGGATGCAGCTTAGCTCTTGAAGATGAGCCCTGAGTGCGACACAAGAGGGAATAGATAGATTTAAGTCGAGTTGCCTAGGAATAATATTCTCCACTTGTTTCTTTTATTTTTCTTTTCTAAACGCTGGTGATTGATTTCTATTTCATGTTAGGATGGAAGTACACATGATTTCTAGATTAAATGTTCTTTTATTCAATCTTGCTTCTACTGTTTAACCTTTGGGTTTGAATGTTTTTAGCATGGAAGTGTTATTGCGGTCACTGACACTGGAAGGTGCAGCGACAGTTCAAGCTAACAAGCATGACAACAGTAGTTGCTTGAGGATTAGAGGAATTTAATCTACCTGTTCTTAATAGTTTTCCATAGCCATCATTGGAAGGTGTGGCTGATGTGCATGTTTAGGTCTTTGATTAAATATAAAAGTTAAGCTTGGTAAGATATTCATTGCAACTTATTGCATCAACAATCACCTATCCTTTTATACCTTGTGAGCACTTAGCATTCTGTTGAATATTCACGTTAGGGAGCCCAATTTATCATTATCATATTTTATCTTGTTGTTTTCAAGTTATTGTTTCGACACCTACTCTTACAATTTATCTCGTTTCTATCCATTTATTACTCTGACATTGATAAAAAAAAGACAACCATCCTCGTGGGATTGATATCAGACAGACTCATATCTGTCTATTATACTTGCATCGACAATGTACGCTTACACATTATTACTGTGATGTTAAATAACCGATCAAGTTTTGGCGCCGTTGCCAGGGATGGCGTTTGTTTGATTTTTATTGTGTTTTTTTTATTTCATAATATTTAGTTGCTACTAACTTGTTTTCTTTTTGTCGTTATTTGCACATTTTATTTTAGGTGTTGTATAACTCGAAGTTATTCAGAGTTTATTACCGATTTTGATTCAGAAATTGAAAGAACCGTTTGGAAGAGACTTCGAGAAAAAAGGGATATGGCTTTACCAAGAAACAATGCAATCATAACCTCGATGCAAAACCAAAATGCTAATGACCCACCGTTGCAGCAAGACACTGAAATACAAAACAGGATTATACGAGATTTTGTCGTACTTGTCTTGGATAACTTACAACCGGGAGTTGTTAGGCCAGCAATCCAAGTTGGAAATTTTGAACTCAAAATTGTAATGTCTCAAATGCTGAATTTTAATGGGCAATATGCTGGACTGCCACATGAAAAATGCACGAGAACATCTTAAATCATTTTTATTGATTTGTGCTTCCTTTAGTCAACAAGGCGTTCCTGATGAGGCTTTGAAGATGCAATTATTTCCTTATTCCTTGCAGGGAAGAGCTTGTACTCGGTTCCTTGGGCTACCTATCGGATCAATTACTTTGTGGAATGCACTAGCAACACAGTTTGTTTTGCAATTTAACCCGCCAACACTGAATGCTTGTATCCGAAATGATATTACAACTTATCATTAGCTGGACGATGAGAATATTCACACCATATGGGAACATTATAAATCTTTGCTTCAATGTTGTCCCATGTACGACATTCAATAGGAAACACAAATTGAGATTTTTTATAATGGGTTGAATTCACACGCAAGGAAACTTGTCGATGCATCAGCTAATGGACCTTTGTTGGATTGTACTCATAATTATGCTATTGAAATTCTAGAGAGAATTCCTCAGAATGATTACCAATATCCAATCTCTAGAGCTGCATAAGCAAAAGCTACTCTAGGAGTTATTGAACTGGGCGCAATATCTGCACTTAGTGCTCAAGTTTCTTCTCTTGCAAATATGATAAAAAATATGCAAGTGACTAGTGACTTTGCACCTATACAAGTTGCTCAACAAGTTGATGTTCCTACCTTTTGTTGTGAGATTTGTAGTAACAACCACACTATGAAGATTGTCTACAACATGTAGAGAATTCCTTTTATGTCAGTAACATCCGCAACAAATCTTATGGCAACTCTAATAATAATTTTGCATGCAATCAACAGTCTTCGGGAACTCAGAGTGCTGGTCAAAATGCTACGAAATTCTGATATGGGGATATATCTACAAAGGAAATTATAATTCAAGACAAAGGAATTACAATCAACAACAGTAGAACTACAATCAGCACACTCGGATACATCCACACCAAAGTCAGATGCACCTGCACCAGAATCAGACCTAGACACAACATTCTTCAATGCCGAATCAACATGTTCTGGACAATCGATGAAAACAGTACACGTAAGCTTTTCCTTCTGACCCATAGCTACTCTTGAGGTTTTAATGCAGGAGCATATGACTTGCACAGAAGCTATTGTACAAGGGAATTCTGTTGGAACGCCGGCACCCCTACGGCGCAGCGGAAAAATAAAACATCTGGCGATCCTAACCATAGATCCATGTGTGAGGAACGAATCGGGGTGAAATAAAGGTTTCAAAATTACCGAATCTTTATTCTGAGCAGACAGCGACACCTCGGCAACGAGTAATCTGATCTACTATCGAACCAAGCCGCAATCTATCATGACTTCAGCCTCTACGTAATCCACCCAGTTGACAATGAACGGAAGGAAACCCCAAAACTATTTTGGAAAAGACTTTGCTTTGACGGCTGCTAGACCCACCAAGCAAAGAAAAAATTGGATTTTATATCTATTTTTAGGTTTCTAGAAATTAAATAAATAACAATGTTTTTAAACTGAAAATTATAATTACATTAATTATAATAATGATTTTGGTAAACTATATATTTATTTGAATTTATATACGAACCAAATTCATGTTCTCATTATGCGTACAACAACCTTGTACATATAATGTATTCGATATTTGATTACCCAATTAAATTAATTCTATAATTAATTTAATTCAAGCGACAACCAAACACAATACCAGCTATGTTTTATTCCGTTTATTTCAACTATAGGGTGTGACCCTGTAGGTTCTTGTAACGTTAGCAATAATACTAGAACGATTCTAATGTTACAAACAATGAGTGGCACCTAGTAATACATCATAGCTACCTAAGTCACAAGAAATCATGATTTGACATAACTTTTTTATGATTAACCTTTCATGCAATAATCCTTAAGTCCTTTATCTCTAGATTGGACACAAGTCATGGAATAGTCACACTTGCATAGTCCATTCCATGTTCCTTGATATCTTAAGTAGACTATAATATACAAATAAGTATGACATCTCATATCAACTTATTTGAGCATGGCCATGCATTTCTAGTCTCACTCAATCAAGTGGCCAAAGATATTACTCCCATTATGTAGGAGGGACTTTTCCTATATCGATCAACCATATCCCTCTATGCAGATCATGGTATATCTAACATTAGCCTTTATAGAACAACCAGTTACGGTGTACGTTTGACTGTAGCAAAATATACAACTCACGATGTTGGGATTATGATGATCTCAAGTCTGAGGATCATATACATATTAATCACTATGAGTAATGTAGTGAAAATTACATAATAATCTAATAAACATACTCATAACGGGTCAGTCCAATATGTTGTTCTTTAACACACATATTCATTCATCGATTTTGACATTCCATATCAATGACAACTCTTTATCATCAATCAACTACATGTTAGTCTTAATGCATTATTGTTGTCCTAGCCAACAATAATACTTGACTAAGGACCTTTTAAGAATAATCATATCATTTTCAGGACATTATTATAAAACAATTTATTTATACACACAGAAAAGAAACTGAAATAATAATGGTAACGCCTTATATTAATAAACATGATAAATCAAGTATGTTATTACAACCATATCATGATTGATCTTTAGGCATACTCTAACAAATTCATCTTCCATTCGGGCGTTAGAGGCACAATTAGGACAACTTACTTCGAATCTGAATACTTGACCACCAGACAAACTACCTAGTGACACGAAAATCCCAGTCCGAGAGGGAAAGAACACTGCAAGGTTATCATTCTTAGGAATGGTAAAAAGACTGGCAAGTCAGCTACAGACTCTACTATTGCACCTCAAGATATTGGTGAAGTGATTCCTAGTGAGAAAGTTGAATCTGAAGAGCTTGTCGATGTACCAAAAAAAAGTTCCACAAATTGTCACTCATATGCCTAATGTCTGACCCTTGAAAATTTTGACGCAACCAAAGGTGTCGGCGCAATTAGATGTATCTCCACTCTTACCTTTTTGAAAAAGATTTAAGGAGAATGAGCAGGACAAGTAGTACCAACAGTTCCTGAAAACATTGAAGCAACTTCAGGTCAATATTCCTTTAGTAGACGCTCTTGTGCAAATTCTGAATTATGAGAAATTTATGAAGGAGATCTTGTCCAAGAAGAAGAAGCTCATTGATATAGAAACTATTACACTCACAGAGGGCTGTAGTGCTATTTTGAAAAATAAGTTGCCCCCTAAAATGAAAGATCCTAGGAGCTTTACTATCCCATGTTCAATTGGCAACCATTATTTGGGCAAGGCTTTATGCGACTTGGGAGCTAGCATCAACCTAATGCCGCTATCAACTTTCAAAAAGTTGAGAATTAGTCACTTTAAACCTACTGTAGTGACATTACAACTAGCTGATCAATCTTTGGCTCAACCTGAAGGGCAAATTAAAGAAATCTTAGTTCGTGTAGATAAATTCATTTTTCCAGCTGATTTTATCATACTTGACTGCGAGGAAGACAATGAGGTTCCCATAATCTTGGGACGACCATTTTTAGCCACCGGACAAACTCTTATTGATGTTTACAAAGGTGAGCTGACCATGCGACTTAATGATAAGCACACTACCTTCAGTGTTTTTGAATCTTTTCAATGGAAAGATAAAGAAGAATGCCATACTATCGATGTGCTAGATGATTTAATTGCGAATGAATTCAATAACTAAAGCAAAATACTTTCTGAAGATTTTGCAGTGACATCTGATGATGAATTCTTAGATAATTGTGATAGCAGGGTTGATGCTAATAATATTGAACTCGAGTATGGATGGCAGATTAAATCCTTAGACTTAGCTAATAGAATAGCTCTAATTTTCAAACCATCTATCGATTAAGCTCTTAATCTAGAATTGAAACCACTACCTACTCATCTTAAATACGTTTTTCTTAGTGATAATAATACTCTCCCAATTATTGTCTTCGCAACACTGGATGTAACTTAAGAAGAGAAATTGGTCCATATTCTTAAGTAACATAAACGAGCTATTACTTGGAGTATTGCTGATATCTGAGGTATTAGTCCATCTTTCTGTATGCACAAGATCAAGTTGAAAGATGAAAGAAGTTGTTAAGAAAGAAATTATAAAGTGGATTGATGCTGGAATTATCTACCCTAATTCTAATAGCAATTGGGTAAGTCCAGTGCAATGCATTCCTAAAAAGAGTGGCATCACAATGGTTAGCAACGAAAAAGACAAATTAATTCTTACACGTATTCCTACGGGATGGCGAGTCTGTATGGATTATCGCAAACTTAATGTTGCCACAAGGAAGGACCACTTCCCACTTCCTTTCATTGACCAAATGTTGGATAGGCTTGCTGGAAGAGCCTATTATTGTTTCTTAGACGGCTATTCTGGGTACGATCAAATTGCTATTGCACCGGAGGATCAAGAGAAAACAACTTTCACCTGTCCCTTTGGTACTTTTACTTTTCGCCGTATGGCTTTCGGTCTTTATAACGCACCAGCTACATTTCAAAGTGCATGATGGAAATATTCTCGGATATGATTAAAGATTTTTTAGAGGTTTTTATGAATGATTTCTCAATCTATGAGAATGATTTTGATCATTGTGTTAAAAATTTGGATAGAGTATTGCAGCGATGTAAAGACACACAACTTGTTCTAAATTGGGAAAAATGTTATTTCATGGCAACTAAAGGCATTGTGTTAGGCTATCGCATATCTAGTCAAGGCATTGAAGTAGACAAAGCTAAAGTGGAAATTATTGAGAAATTACCTCCACTGATAAATGTGAAAGGTATTCGCAGTTTTCTTGTGCGTGCGGGGTTTTATCGAAGATTGATTAGAGAATCAAAAATTCTTCTTTGACGATGCATGTCTGGAGGCATTCATTCAATTAAAGACGCAACTGGTAAATGCACCCATTTTCGTTGCACCAGACTGGTCTTAACCTTTTGAAGTTATGTGCAATGCAAGCGACTTTGCTGTGGGTGCTGTTCTAGGACAACGCAAGGGAAAAATATTTCACGCCATCTATTATGCTAGCAAAACTCTTACAGAGGCTCAAATTAATTATACCATTACAGAGAAAGAATTGTTGGATGTAGTCTTTGCTTGTTGGATGTAGTCTTTGCTTTCAACAAGTTTCGTTCTTATCTTGTCGGTGTAAAGGTTACTGTATTTACTAATCACTTGGTGTTGAGATATCTTTTTGCGAAGTAGGATACAAAACCAAGACTAATTCGTTGGATCTTGCTATTGCAAGAATTCAACATTGAGATAAAAGATCATAAGGGTTAAGAGAATCAAGTTGCAGACCATCTGTCTTGATTTGAAGCTGGCAGCAAACACGAAAACGTACTTCAAATTGTTGACGCATTCCTAGATGAGAAGTTATTTGCTGTAGATGCAACCCCTTGGTATGCAGATTTGGTTAATTATCTAGTGTGTGAAAAATTCCCATTGGGTGTCACAGGCCATAAAAAAGAAACTTTTCTTTGTGAAGTAGTGAAGGATCATTGGAACGAGCCGTATTTATTCAAGATATGCAATGAAAACATTATTCGTCATTGTGTTCTAAAAGAGGAAATGCTTTCAATCCTAAAGGACTATCATAATGCTCCTTATGAAGGTTATTTCGGTGGCATGCAAACTGACGCTAAGATTCTCCAATCCTGATTCTACTGGTCTTCATTATTCAAATATGCACACAATTTTGTGAATCAATGCGATAGGTGTCAGCGTATTCATTCTATATCCCGACGCAATCAAATGTTGCAGCAGCCAATTATAAAGGTTGAATTGTTTGATGTTTAGGGTATGGATTTTATGGGACCATTTCCAAGTTCATTTGAAAATCTTTATATATTAGTAGCTGTTGACTACGTCTCGAAGTGGGTTGAAGCTGTTGCAGTTCTAAAGGATGATGCAAAGATAGTAATTAAATTTATTCACAAGCATATACTCACCCACTTTAGCACACCAAATGCATTGATTAGTGATCACGGTACACGCTTTCATTGCAACCAAGTGGCAGCCGCACTGAAGAGATATAGAGTTAATCGTAGAATGTCTACTACTTATCATCTGTAAACTAATGGACAAGCCGAAGTATTGAATCGAAAAATTAAAAACATTCTTGAGAAGGTTGTGAACCCTTCGAGGAAAGATTGGTCTTCCAGACTAGATGATGCTTTATGGGCATCGCGGACAACATACAAAACTTCATTAAGGATGTCGTCGTATCAATTTATTTTTGGGAAAGTATGTCACTTGCGAGTTGAACTAGAACACAAAGTAATGTGGGCAATTAAGCAAGTGAACATGGACTATGAAGTTGCTAGAAAGAAAAGGTTATTGGATATCTCTGAACTAGAGGAGATCAGGCGAAATGCCTATGAAAATGCTGCAATTTACAAAGAAAAGACCAAACGATGGCATGAAAAAATTATTTTGCAGCGACAATTTACTACGGGTTAACAAGTTTTATTATTTAATTTTGGACTGAAACTGCACTGGGTAAATTGCGCTCTCGTTGGACACTAGAGATTTAAATGATGGACGCCAGTTCAAAGTGAATGGCTAGTGATTGAAACATTATCTTGGGAATATTGATCACAGGTAGGCAGAGACCATTAACTTGGTCGAAAAAATTTAATTCTTATGAAATTTATTATGTAATTTTATTTTTATTTCTGTTTAAGTTTGTTTTATTTTTTATTTATTTCTATTTTTTCAGAATAATTAGGTACCATTGTCGACGCACTTAGGCTTTATTGTCAATGCAGTTCGTACTATTTGCTGTCACTTCTAACTCATCAAGAATGAGGGCATATCAGAAATTTCAAGATCTCACCGTTTGATCAAAAGTCACCTAACCGTCTGATTTGTTTGAGCAGGTGCAATTCTCATTGGACATAATTATTCCCGCCAGCTTTATATCCCTTCACAAAAATCATGCCTTTCTATCTTATTCTTTCACTTGCTATAAACCCCTTTCACTGTGCCGACTGTTACACATACAAAGTAGTCGTTTTTATTTATTTTCTTGTTTCCAAGCTCGAACCTTTACAACTTTAAACCATCTTCACTCCACAAAACAACCACAATATGGAAAGAATGAGAGGATCAGTCAAGAAAGCTACCAAACCTGTTTAAGAACACTCATCCTCTGCAACTATAGTTCGTCAGTCGAAATCCTCCATGCTAATGAAGAAAAAGGAACCGATGATCTGTTTAGCGAAACTGGCCAGAGACTGATTTAAAAACAACATTTAAAAGCGAAACTTTCACCCAGAACAAGGCATTCTCCTTTTGCAACAGCAAGACTTGGGAAACAAGTCTCCAGAACCATCTCTAAGTTGAAGTGGGAGACTTTCTGCACCCATCCTGTAAGCTATTCTCCTTCATTGGTACGTGAGTTTTACGCTAACCTTTATGACCGTGAGTTGGAGTTTATCTTTGTTCTAAAAGGCTTAATCCTATGGGATGCTACAAAAATCAATGAGCTATACAACACTAAAGTGGATGTCGATGAACACTCCAAGTTTATTGAGGATATCACAAATGACAAAAGGGACCTGTTGATGAAGGATTTATGTGTCAAAGGAGCATTGTGGACAGGTTCTCCTCAAAAGAATTATACGATACAACGTCACTTCCTGACACTGCAAAGAAAAAATTGGTTTCATTTTGTTAGCTGCAGGCTACTGTCCTCTACTCACAACACTATAGTCAACCTTGATAAAATATGCCTAATACATTCAATTGCAAGGGTAGAAAGATTGATGTCAGTGCAATACTCTACCAAGAAATTATTGATTGCGCTGCAAGACAAACTGGAATTTTGGTTTTCCCATCGTTGATGATGCTACTGTGCCAGCAGAAAGGGATTGTACCCTGTGATGATGAAAAGGTCTTGGAAAATAAGGGCCCGATAAATGAAGTGTCTATTGAAAGAATAACTCATGGAAAAGATACACTGACAATGAAGGAGGCAGAGACTAGCAAGACAAGGAAGGGGAAAACCAAAGCAGAAAGCAAGGGAACAAACTTGACTGTAGAGACATCATTACTGCGTAAAATGAAGGATATCGAGAAGTTGGCCAATTTCATCAGCAATAAGCAAATCATGCTTGTCGTTACAATAGAGGATATGGAAAGATCACAAAATTTATTCTATGCTTATACCAGGGCCTATAACAACTCTACTGTAGCCACATTACGTCAGTTAATCTCGACCCCACTCCTATAATTACCAGTGTTCCCACCGATCATCCGAGAGTATGAACCTTCCTCCGAGGAAGATGACCTAGGGGACCGAGACAGATCGGTTGAATCCTCTCCCATTGTGCATGTCTCTGATGTTGAGAAAGAAGATGACTCAAGGGACGTTGAGGAGTGCATGAGAAGGATTGATAGCCTGATCGAGGGTGACGTCATTGTTGGACAAGAGGTGTTTGCTGTTGAGGAGGACATTACCGTGGAAGAGGAAGACGTTCGTGTTGAAGTTGTGAACGAGAAGGCCGAAGAAGAAAATACTGAGATAGAAGCTACTGAAAAAGACTCTGTTGAGGACATTTTCAATGTGTCCAAGTTTGCGGATGCAACTAATGATAACCTAGAGCGAGATGGAGCTAGGCCGACGGAAGCTGTAGAGGTAACAAATGAGGAGCACCACAATTCATTGGTTATAGTGGTCTATACTAGACCACTGAAGGTGACCCCTCCTACACAAGAAGCAGCCGATGATGTTAGGATAGCACTAGAAACTAAGGAGTGATTCGAGGGTCGTCCGAAGCCCAAAGAAAAGAAGTGAAAGCATTCCAAACACAGCAAGTGCAAGAACGGGGAGAAAAAGGGGAGGAAGAAGAAACATCATGCAGCCACATTGATGGCCGAGGAGAACTGAGTTAGTTTATTTTAAGTTTTAGCTAAAGTATTCATGCATAGCATGTAACTATAATTTTCGTTTTGTTAGTTAACATTGTCATTGCATTTTTATTGTCATCGTATTTTAATGTTAGTGCATAGGGCAGAATACAAACTTTAAGTTTGGGGGAATGCATATGGGATTTGGAAATACACCCACATTTCAAATTTTTTTAATAAAGCATGCAAGGTTTGTTTGTGGTTAATGCAAATATGTTGAAAATTGTTGTTACATTCGATGCTTAATTCTCGAATGAATACGTCGGATAAATTTGACTGAATGTTGCATCTTTACTTTTTTGATGAATGATTTAGGTTGCATTAGTAATGGATCTTGAATGAATCTGCCTTTTACAGCTGCTCATATGTATATATAGTTATGAATAAGTGACATTCCAAAGTGGGTGTATTGTGAAATGTTAAAGAGGGAACACTCCAATGCAAGCGTTAGAAAAATGAATCTAGTCAAAGGCTGTTGCTGCACGAGTGTGTGTCGGTGCAATAACGTACTCCTTAGGGGTTTGTTGCACTCCATCGTTACTTCTCAGGAGCAAAGGTACAGTAATTCAATGATATCTCTTGTTCACAAAAAAAGAGACATTTATTGTACAATTAATGTTGTATTGGTAGATAGAATTTATGATTTAAAGCATGATGCTGGTTTTGATGAAGTTGCAATCTTATTCATTCATACTTATGTATTGTCAATGCAATATTCTGTCATCTGAATGTGACTCATTCGTTTGGATTTTAGGTGATTCAAGTTGCTAGAATGATCACTTGCCTTAGTGAATTCTTGTGTAGCCTTGCTAGTTTCTATTTTACTTAAGGACAAGTAAAAACTCAAGTTTGGGGGGTGTAATAGTACTAGAAAAAACACATGTTTTCTCCCTCCTAATTGGCTAATTTGTCCTCATTTATTTATATTTAGCACATATTTTAGCATTTTCAGTTCAATAATTTACATTTTATGACTTAGTGGATCTTAGTTTATTTACCCTTAATTTTGTCATATTTGGGTACTGATGTCACTGCATGAGTAATTTCAGATTCGCCCAGAATTGTCGCCGCACCTGACAGCTGTCTAGATAGGAACAAAAACGCATGAGCTGTCCAGTCTGGTACAACTAACTTGTACGTATAGAGGCAACATGATTCTGATGAAAGGGCACCTAGGCTATTTGAAAAAAAAAACATAAAAGATTAACAAAAAAAAAAGAAAACAAAAGGGAGGAGAGCTTTTTGGATCATCTTCTTCAACCTATCCTTGAAGCTTTCGGCTATGGTGGCTTAAGCTCTAATGAGTGAACCGATGTGAAAAGGATGCATCTTAGCTTTTGACGAGGAGCCCTAAGTGCGACACAAGAGGGAATAGATAGATTCAAGTCGAGTTGTCTAGGAATAGTATTCTCCACTTGTTTCTTTTATTTTTCTTTTCTAAACGCTGGTGATTACTTTCTATTTCATGTTAGTATGGAAGTACACATGATTTATGGTTAAAATTTTATTTTATTCAATCTTGCTTCTACTGTTTAATCTTTGGGTTTGAATGGTTTTAGCACGGAAGTGTTATTGCGGTCACTGACACTAGAAGGTGCAGCGACAATTCAAGCTAGCAAGCATGCCAACAAAAGTTGCTTGAGGATTAGAGGAATTTAATCCACGTATTCTTAATAGTATTCCATAGCCATCATCGGAAGTTGTGGCTAATGTGCATGTTTAAGTCTCTAATTAAATATAGAAGTTAAGCTTGGTAAGATATTCATTGCAACTTATTGCATCAACAATCACCTATCCTTTTATACCTTGTGAGCACTTAGCATTTTGTTGAATATTCACGTTCAGGATCCCAGTTTATCATTATCATATTTTATCTTCTTGTTTTCAAGTTATCACTTCGACACCTACTCTCACAATTTATCTCATTTCTATCAATTTATTATACTAAAATTGATAAACAAAAGACAAGCATCCTCGTGGGATCGATATCCGAGAGACTCATATCTGTCTACTATACTTGCATTGACAGTGTATGCTTGAACATTATTTTTGTGACATTAAACAACCGATCAGGAAGTTACATTTGGTGGTATCAGAGTCAAGTTCAAAACTCAAACTATGGTTTTTGTTTGGGTCTGCATGTATATTTTAAAAGGGGGTATTTAGGGAAACCATGTCAAAAGTGATTTTTATAAAAAATTTCAAAAATTAAATGTGAGACTCCGACGCCGATCCTAATTAGTTACTATATTACAAAAACTATAGACAAACTTTAGACTATAAATAATTAGGAAATAACTAGGTATTTTATTTCTAAATTGTAGATATATGTTAGATGTTAGATATTTGTGTAACACCCCTAACCCGTATCCATCGTCAGATTAGAGTTACAAAGCTTTACTGTACAAACGAAACAAATTAACATACATTTCAGACATCATTGAAAACTTATCATAATACATTCATTCTTATACATATCATCCCTAAATCGAGCCCTCGAGGCCTTAGAAATACATTAGAAACAATTCGGAACTAAATTGGAAACATTTGGAAAGTTTAAGAAAAAGTTAGAAAAATTTGACTGTAGGGGTCACACGATCGTGTGTCCAGGCCGTGTGCCTCACACGGATGAGACACACACTTGTCTCTCAGGCCGTGTAACTGAAGATTTAGGGACACATGGCTGTGTCCTAGCCCGTGTACTCACCCATGTAACCCTCTGAGTAGGGTTACACGACCAAGTCACACACCCGTGTGCCAAGCCGTGTAACTCGTGAAATTGCCCCACATGACCGTGTGCTAGGCTGTGTGTTAGGCCATTTAACTGTCTGACTTACATGCAATAGAACCTACAGGGTATACACGGCTGAGTCACACGTCCGTGTCTCAGGCCGTGTGGACATGAATTTGCCCAAAATTAAGCCATTTCCAACAGAACTCATGCATGACCCTTTAGGCCAATTGTGCACCTATTCAAGGAAAAAATAACTTATCAAAACATACATATAAATACCAATTCAAGAGTTCTAAATCAACTAACCAATATGCCATTCAAGGCACCTCAATTTCAATCACCAAAACCTACCTAATCATGCAAATTTTACCACTTACCATTCATCAACTACTAATTCCAAGAACTTACTAAACGTACAACATAAGGTAGCTCAATGACACAAACCATCAAATGATACTAATAAACCATTCTCATTCATTTTCAAAAGTGACCAAAGGTACTTTCTAAAAGCATTACAACCTATTATGCATACATGACACCAAATCACAAACACATTTAGCTATTATTTACATATTCATCAAACACAACTTTAAAACATCCTAAATACATTTCAACCACAATTTAATTAAATAAGTTTATACAGGCCACTACCCTAGGAGATACAAAAACTACCAATATCGACGGATAGTGTGAGCTGAAAGTTTGATCCGTCCAAAATGTCAGCAACGACGATCTACAAAGCAATCCATAAGAACTAATAAGCTTATAGAGCTTATTAAGAACATATTATATCATTTAATCTAACAATAAATTGAATACGATTCACATATTAT
This sequence comes from Gossypium raimondii, assembly GCF_025698545.1. NCBI lineage: Eukaryota > Viridiplantae > Streptophyta > Magnoliopsida > Malvales > Malvaceae > Gossypium > Gossypium raimondii. Next base: position 36,742,038 of record NC_068568.1, on the reverse strand, counting down.
TCGATTCAGAATTACCAAAGTCTAAACATGGTACAAAAGTGCATTCAGCGGTACCGAAGTATAAACAGGGGTACGTATGTGCAATTCAGGGGTATTGAAGTACTAACAGGGGCACGTATGTGCAATTAAACAATATTCTTTTAAATACATAATAATTAAAGCATCATAATATAGTCCACAAATATAAATTCGTTTACATATTAAAACACTACAAACTTACCTTGATTACTAGGGCGTAAAACGAAATCAAACTAATCCGAGGCTTTAGCTTTTCCCCGATCTGCATCCATACGCAATCTATCTTGATCTAAATAGAAAAATTCAATCCATTTAATATCACTATTATTCAATTCAGTCCACATTTCATATTTATGCAAAATTACTATTTTTCCCTAACATTTTAACTTTTTTTACAATTTAGTACTTAAGCTCATAAATTGAAATCTAAGCATTTTCATCATTTTCTCAAGCTAGCCGATTTCTTTAGGGACCTATATCAACTCATAAAAACCATCATTTCATATGTTTAACTTAAACTTTTACTAATTTTACAAACAAGTCCCTAAATGTCATTTTCATCAAAAATCACTTCACAAAACTTCTTTATTTATCAACAAGGACTCAGAATCTACCATTAAACATCAAGAATTAAATAATAGCATTCATGGTATAATCCTAATTCTTTAACAATTTTACAAATTGATCCACTGGCTAGTTAGGTTAAGTTACAACGATCCCGAAAACATAAAAATCATACCATGCAAGTAAAATTCAAAACCAAGCTTTCTCCCCCCATAAATGGTTTATTCAGCCAAGCAAGAAGAAAGAATGAAAAGACGACAACTTTAATTCATCTTTTCTTTTCTTAATTTTCTTTTAATTCCCAAATTACCATTTTAGCCTTATTACTTATTAAAATTTACAACAAAACCTTGCCATGAATATCCACTGACTACAAAAATGGTCTAATTACCATCTAAGTCTTTTCACTTTAAAGTTTCATAGTCATTTGATCGCTTTAACTAATAGAACTCTACTTTTGTAATTTTTATGATTTAGTCCTTTTCACTTAATTAAGCATGCAAAAATTGAAATTCTTAACAACACTTTAATACGAGCTTTCTAACATCCCATAAACATTAAAATAATAAAGTAATAATTTACTCGTCGGATTTGTGGTCCAAAAACCACTGTTTTGATTTCATTGAAAACGGGCTATTACAATTCGAGTATTTGTTATGAGCAACCGAGGTAGATCGCCCCAAGGTAAGCTTCGTTGAGTTACTCATGTTGAGCCACTAACAGCTCAGGATGACACTCCAATTCCTGAGGCTGATTATGGAGAGGATTCATTTGCCAGTAGATGTAGAAATTTTGATAGGGGTGATGATGTAGTATTGTAAACGGAAAAATATATAAGATTTTTCCTATGTAATTTATCACCTTTTTACTTAAATTCATTCTTAAAACTAAGTAATTGTTTAATAAATTAATGAAATATGTGAAAATATGAAATTAGGACATAGAAATTATTAAAATTTGATTTTATGCTTTATTATATAGTTTTCATGCAATAAATGACTTATTTTATATTAATTTGGATATATTATATTTTTTAAGACATAAAGTGGGCCATGCATGATTAAATTAAATAATAAAATATAAAATTATATTTAATAATTCATTTTAAAATATTTCATTAATAATTTAGGTTTTAATTAATTAATTAAATTAGATAAATTTAATTATTTGGTCCTCTAACTTGTTGATTTATTTTGAACAAGTCTGATAGCTTTGCTGGATTACAAAACCGTCCAAATTGGAGACTAAGTCAACCGAAAATTCGGCTGCACATGGCTGTCCATAAGCCACTTTTTGGTTTAATTGCACAATGTTCTTGAAGAGTTGAAGAAATTAGAGATTTACCTGAAGATTTGTACTTGACCGAGTCTCAGATCTGTATTGTTGTGGCACTCAAATTGACCAAAAATCAAGGAAAAATTAGCTAAACTTGCTAAAATTATTGCCGACCACCCATGAAGGATGCTTCAAAAGATGAATACTCCTATTTTTAGCAAACTATCTCTCTCCCCTCACCTATAAATAAGACTCTCTCATCCCTCAATCATCCCTCAAGCATCCATCAAAGATCATTCTCTCTTTTTCTTTTAGCCTTTTCCATTCCCACACCTAGCATCATCTCTTCATAGAGATTTTAGCAATTAAGCCTCTTAAAGAACCCTTGGTTAGCCACCTTGGAGAACCATGAGCAAAGGAGAAAATCAAAGGAACGAAGGAGTCTCGTCAGTCAGAGTCTTGGGTGACAACCACTCTGAATTGGGTTTAATCTTTCTTTTCTTTACCTTAATATAAAGATGTTTGCTATGTGTTGTTTGTTCTTGTTTACAACAAGGTTAGCTTAATTTTATTTAAGCTAGGATGATTGCTTTGATTAAATAATATTTATTTGATTTATGCTTATAATGTTTGTGCCTCAATCGATCATGTTTTCAATTAAAATCAAGTCTGTATTTCGTTCATACGTGATTGAAATGCACCTGAATTAGTTGAGCGATCCTAACCAGACGACAGCTAATGGACGCATAATTGAAATGTGCATGCTCAATTTAGATCCTAACATGATTAAATTGTAGGTTGCATAACAACTCTAACCAAGCTCTGTTATCTACATAAATTTTAGATTTGTGTGATTAAATTGTTTCAAACCTAACACGTCCCTATTACCTCACACGAATGCTAAGAAACCCTTAGTAAATAAGGATCAGTAAAATGTGTATTTACTAAGTAAAGGATTCCGAAAAGACCTAATGTGGTTTCCAAACTCATGAAAGATTGAGTTACCATGGAATGTTTTTCCGAATGTTATTAAGCATGTTGATAATAAATTGAGTTTAATTAAAGTAATTGTCCTAGCTTATTTATGTTACAATTTTTGCAAATTCTTTTTAATTTTACTAAAATCTATTCCATTCATATAGTTTGCATACTTAGGATAATTTGCATTAGGGATCATTGTATTTAGTTTAATATATTTTAATCACCACTTCTCAACTATATTGTATTTTTATTTACCAAATTGTTAATATAATTTTACAAATTAAGTGACTTAGCACAAATACAATCCCTGTGGAGACGATAACTCGATACTTACTTATTACTTTATAGCGACTATGTACACTTGCACAAACCTAAGCGTTACAAGTTTTTGGCGCCATTGCCGAGGATTTTCAACTGTTGCCATAGTAATTTTTTTTCGTGAAATTATTTATTTTTAATTTGATTTATTTTTAAAATTAATAACTTATTCTTTTTAATTCTTGTGATTTTCTTTTCAGGTGTTTATGAGCATTAATCGAATTATCGATTTACTCCATATAGACCCTGAAATTGAGCGAACTTTCAGACAAAGAAGACGTGAACGAACAACTCATAGACAAGTCAAGATAGACCTTGGAAACCAGAATCAAGACCAAGGTAATGAAGCTGATTATGTACAAAATCTTATCCTCGTTGCCGATGATAGGGATTAATGCATCAGACAATATGCTGAGCCACTTTTCAATGAGTTAAACCTAAGAATTAGAAGGCCAAATATTGAGGCGACCCAGTTTGAATTGAAACCAGTGATGTTTCAAATGCTACAAACGGTGGGCCAATTTAGTGGTATGCCCACGGAAGATCCACATCTCCACCTTCGATTGTTTATGGAGGTGAGTGATTCATTCAAGATAGCCGGTGTGACTGAAGACGTATCGAGGTTGAAGTTTTTTTCGTACTCGTTGTGTGATCGAGCACGAGCATGAATCAATTCATTGCCACCAAGTTCCATATCCACATGGCAAGAATTAACAGATAGATTTTTGGGCAAGTATTTCCCACCTAGCAAAAATGCTAAGTTAAGGAACAAGATCACAACTTTCCAACAATTGGATGACGAGTCTTTGTATGAGGCTTGGGAGCAATTCAAGGAGTTACTTCGTAAGTGTCCTCATCATGGGATTCCTCATTGTATCCAGTTGGAGACATTCTATAATGGTCTCAATGCACATACAAGATTGATGGTAGGTGCTTCCACAAATGGTGCAATTTTGTCTAAGTCTTATAATGAGGCTTATGAGATCATCGAGAGGATAGCGAGTAATAACTATCAATGGCCAACAAATCAAATAGCTTCAAGAAGACGCGTAGCCGGAGTTCATGAAGTTGACTCCCTCACTTCGTTATCAGCTCAGGTATCGTCTATTTCTTCTATGTTAAAACAGTTAACTGCTAATTGTACTAATAATTTTGTAGCTCAGCCACCAAGTCCATTTGAAACAGTTTTCTGTGTGTACTGTGGGGAACCAATATCAAAATAGGAGTGGACAAGGACCCCAGTCCAACTTCTACAATCCTTCATGGTGTAATCATCCTAACTTTTCTTGGAGTAACCAATGAAATGGTCTGAACAACAACTTATTACAGTAAAGACCCAACCAATCTCAAGGGTATAATCAGTAATCTCCAAAATCACCTCAAACTGAGGCATCAAATAGTTTAGAGAACTTGTTGAAAGCGTACATGGCAAAGAATGACGCTTTGATCCAAAGCCAAGCAGCAACACTAAAAAATTTAGAAAACCAAATGGGTCAGTTAGCTACGGAGCTACGTAATAGACCGCAAGGAACCCTGCCAAAAGATATTGAGAATCTAAGAAATTTGGGTGAAGAACATATCAAGGTAATGGCATTGCGAAGTGGTGAAATTCTAGAACCCTGATTGATTGATGTCAAAGATAAGTCCGTTAAGAAGAATCAACCAGCTGTTGAAGTTCCTACATCAAAGGAATTAGAAATTGCAAAGTCTGACAAGGTAAACCCTGACTTAGTGAATTAAGATATTTTAACATCTTCTTTGGATGCAGATTCACCTACTTAAAAAAGTTGTACGGTTCAACCGAAAGTTCCATCACCTCCATATCCGTAAAGATTACAGCAAAACAAGCAAAAACAGGAGGTGCAATTCAAGAAGTTTTTGGATGTTTTGAAGCAGTTACACATCAATATTCTGTTGGTGGAGGCTTTAGAACAAATGCTGAATTATGTGAAGTTTATGAAGGATATACTGTCCAAGAAGAAACGACTGAGTGAGTATGAGACTGTTACCTTGACAAAGGAGTGCAGTGAGTTCCTGCAGAACAAATTGCCACTAAATTTGAAAGACCCAGAAAGCTTTACTATACCCTGTAACATTGATGAATCTTACTGTGGTAAAGCTTTGTGTAACTTAGGAGCGAGCATCAACTTGATGCCTAAGTCTATTTTTAAGATGTTAGGAATAGGTGAAGTAAGACCTACAACTGTGGCACTTCAGCTAGCATATCGATCTTTAGCATATCCCGAAGGAAAAATCGAAGATGTTTTGGTAAGAGTCAATCAATTTATTTTTCTTATTAATTTTATTATCTTAGATTTTGAAGCAGACAAGGAAGTGCCGATCATCCTTGGGAGACCTTTCTTAGCCACGAGGAGAACGTTAATTGATGTGCAGAAAGGTGAACTCACCATGCGAGTTCAAAACGATCAGGTAACCTTTAACATTCTTAAAGCGATGAAATTTCCCGATCCGGAAGAGGAGTGTTCAGTTATCGAAGAGATAGAAACCTTGGTTTCTGTGGAAAGAAATTTTGAAGAAGATCCATTGGAGAAAGCCTTAGATTTTGACCCTTTAGAGGATGAAGAAGGTGAAGAAAACATGGCTTTGATGGAAGCCAATCCGGGAAATTTTATTCAATTCACATGGTTTGAACCGTTTGAGTGGGAAGTCAGAGAATTTCTGTAACCCAAGTTGTCAATTGAAGAACCACCTAAACTCGAAAAAAATGTACTTCCTTCTCATTTGAAATACATTTATTTAGGTGATTATTCTATTTTGCCTGTGATTATTTCAGTGAAACTGACGAAAGATCAAGAGGAGCAACTAATTGATGTTCTAAAGAAATTTAAGAAAGCAATTCGTTGGACTATAGCTTATATTCGAGGACCCTTCTTTTTCCATGCATAAAATCATTTTAGAAGAAGGTGAAAAATCTCGAATTAATGGGCAAAGGAGGCTCAATCCTATTATGAAAGAAGTTGTGAGAAAGGAAGTGATCAAATGGTTAGATGTAGGAATCATCTATCCTATTTCAGATAGTTCGTGGGTAAGTCCGGTGCAGTGTATGCCAAAGAAAGGCGGAATCATGATTGTTGAAAATGAGCATAACGAGTTAATTCCAATAAGAACTATTACCGGTTGGAGAATCTGTATTGATTACAGAAGTTGACCAAAGCCACTCGGAATGATCATTTTCTGTTTTCTTTTATGGATCAGATGTTAGATCGACTGGCAGGTAATGAATTCTATTGTTTTTCTAGATGGCTATTCGGGATATAACCAAATAGTTGTAACCCCGGAGGACCAACATAAAAAAACCTTTACTTGCCCATACGGTACGTTTTCTTTTAGGCGAATGCCTTTTGGTTTATGCAATGCACCTGCAACTTTTCAACGATGCATGATGGCAATATTACTGATATGGTTGAAAATTTTGTTGAGTTTTTCATGGATGGTTTTTTTATTTTTGGTAACACTTATGATATCTGTTTGAGTAATTTGGCTAAGGTACTGAAGAGATGCGAAGAGACAAATCTTGTCCTTAATTGGGAAAAATGTCATTTTATGGTCAAGGAAGGGATTGTCTTAGGTTATAAGATCTTAAAGAAATGAATTAAAGTATATAAAGCAAAGGTGGGCGTAATTGAAAGATTTCTCGAAAATTTCTAAACTGTTGTGTTTGTTGATAGAGAAAGATACAATGTTTGATTTCAACAAAGCATGTTTGGAAGCTTCTGAATAGCTAAAGAAGCGGTTAATTTCGGCCCCAATAATCATTAGACCTGATTGGAACTCACCTTTTGAGTTGATGTACGATGCAAGTGACTATGCCGTTGGAGCTGTGATGGGTCAAAGAAGAAATAAAGTGTTTCACCCTATTTACTATGCAAGTAGAACTTTGATGGGAGCCTAATGCAATTATGCGGTAACTGAAAAAGAACTCTTCGCTATAGTTTTTGCTTTTGACAAATTCCACTTATACCTTATAGGTACCAAAGTTACAATATTTATTGACCATGCGACCATTAAATACTTGCTCACGAAGAAAGATGCAAAACTAAGGCTATTTCGTTGGATACTTTTACTCTAAGAATTTGACCTTGAGATCCAAGACAGAAAAGGTGTCGAAAATCAACTAGCTGATCATCTGTCCAGGTTGGAGCAAAATGAGGTAACTCAATCATGTGTGCCTATCAACGAGAATTTCCCAGATGAACACTTATTTGTGGTAAATTGAATTCATGAAATACCCTGGTTTGCTGATTTTGTCAATTATCTTGCATGTGGAATAATTCCTCGAGAAATGACATACCAACAAAGGAAAAAATTCCTTCAAGATAGTCGGTATTATCTTTGGGAGGATCCGTTTTTGTTTAAACAATGTACAGATAATATAATCTGAAAGTGTGTAGCTGAAAGCGAGATTGCTGAGATCTTGTATCATTGCCATTCATCTCCAAGTAGGGGACACTTTGGTGGTTCACATATTGCAGCAAATATTTTGCAAACATATTTTTTTTGGCCTACACTATTTAAAGATACTTATTCTTATGTGAAGAAATGTGATAAATGCCAAAGGACTGGAAATATATCAAGGAGGAATGAGATGCCCTTGACAAACATTTTTGAGATTGAATTGTTCAACGTATTGGGCGTTAACTTCTTAGGCCCGTTTCTTTCTTCGTATGGGAACAAATACATCTTAGTTGCTGTGGACTATGTATCCAAATGGGTTGAAGCTAAAGCATACCCTACAAATGATGCTAAGGTAGTCATGCGATTTCTACATAAGCATGTGTTTACATGATTTGGGACACCAAGAGCTATTATTAGTGATGAAGGTTCTCACTTTGTGAATAAATGGCTTAAGTGGTTGCTTGATAAATATGATGTGAAGCACAAGATTGCTAGTGCCTATCACCCCCAGTCTAATAGGCAAGTTGAAAGAGTGAATTGCGAAAACAAAGGTATCCTTGAAAAGGTAGTACGCCCTAGCAGAAAAGATTGGTCTCGAAGGCTCAATAATGCATTATGGGCCTATCAAACACCATTTAAGACTCCGTTAGGAATGACTCCTTATCGGTTAGTCTTTGGAAACGCATGTCATTTTCCATTAGAATTGGAGAATAAAGCTCACTGGGCTTTGAAGCAGTTGAACTTTGATCTTAAGCAAGCCGGTGAGAGAAGGATGTTACAACTTGATAAGTTGGAAGAACTGAGGTTGTTTTCCTATGAGAATGCCAAAATGTGTAAAGAAAGATCAAAGAGATGGCATGATAGTCATATACAACCTCGCGAGTTTAAAGAAGGTCAGAAGGTTTTGTTGTTTAATTCAAGGTTGAAGTTATTTCCTGGGAAGCTTAAATCTCGATGTAAAGGACCTTATACCATCTATTGAGTTTATCCTTATGAAACTATTGAAATATACAAAAATTGCGGAGGTACATTTAAAGTTAATGGTCAATGTCTCAAACACTATTGGAATGATGAAATTGAGCGAATTGAATCTCGCTCAAATTAGCAGACCCTTAATTTTCTCATGAACTCATTTTGTAAATAAATAAATAATTAGAACTTATTTTCTTAACTTTTTACATATAATTAATTCTGTCTAAGGAGATTGGAACTTAGGCGGGACCACTGTGACCCCTCCAACCTTGCTTGGGAATTAATTTAATGTAATTTCTTAAGAAGAAAATTTTTAATTAAGACTTAAAATTTTTAAATTTCATTTGTTCTGTTTAAATTTTAAATTTTTATGTTAATAAAGGGGGTCAAATTTTGCCCAAGTACTAATCAATTTTTTTTAGTAAGATACAGTTTGAGTTTGAGGCCCAAGATAACAAAAAGAAGGGAAAAAAATCAATGCCTTGCCGTCACACCTATTGCTTGCCGCCCAAGTAACCCTAATGTAGCTAAATTTTTGCTACATGTTGCCCTAACTTTTCCCTATATAAACCCCTTTCCATTATACTAATTTTCATAACCTCAAAGCAATTTTCTTACACCCTAAAAAAATCCCTAAATCTCCCTTTTGTATCGTCAACCTCAAATCCCGAAAGAAACCCTAGTTCTCTTCCCTTTTTACCAAAATTCCCTATTACTGCCGCAAAGAGATTTTCGAAGCACCACCATTACTGTTGCACATCATCGTTACCGCCACACCATACTTGCTGTCGCAAGATTTTTGCCGTAGCAAGTTCTACCCATTTTGCCGATTTCTCTTTTTCTCATTTGTGCAGAAACTTTGCCGAATTTTTAGGAAAAGATACCGTGTCTCACAAAAGAACCAGATCTTCAAAGACTAGTCTTGAAAACCCGATTTTGATCGATGAAGAAGTGAAAGAGAGATTTGATTCAATCTTCAAGCATCAACCTATGATGCTAGAAAAAAGGTTTTGACTTGAAGAGTAATGATTTGATGGTTGTTCCTATACCGATTAGAAAAAAAATCAATGCTCTCAAGTGGGAACGATTTTGTGATGCTCGTTCACTTCCCGATGATGAACTAGTTCGAGAATTCTATGCTAATTTGACTACGCAAGATGCTACTGAAGTCATCGTTCGAAAGAAAAATGTACCTCTTACTTCTAAGTCCATCAATGATTTGTTTAATTTACCTGATGTTGAAAAAGATGAGTACTACCCTATGATGAACAATATCACTTGGGATTTTCTTCAACAATTGCTTAATGTTGTGACAAATTCGGGATCCCAATGGATTATAAGAAAGTATGAGAGGCATTCTTATCGAAGAGAATACTTAAAACCAGGAGAAAATGTATGGTTTTATTTCGTTTGCTACAGTTTTATGCCTATCTCACATAGTTCCACCATCTCGATGGAACGAATGCTTTTGTTATATGCAATTTTTGACAGAAAAGTCCAGTAATGTTGGGAAAATTATCCTCAAGGAGATTTACGATTGTGCTAAAAAGAAGGCAGGAAATGCTTATTTCCCATCATTAATCACTTCACTTTGCTTAAAGGCCCGTGTTAAAACAGAAGCAAATTTGAAGGGGCGATATGTTCAATGATGCATTACAAATTATGATCTTGAAAGATTAGTAGAGAGGGTGCATGAACTGAATCAAGGTGAGCAAGAAGAGCCAACTGAGCCGGATACAGAGGAGCCAACAGATAGAACTGAAACTGAAGCTAATTCAATCACAGACACTGAAGAGGAAGAATCTGATAAGGAATCGAACATTCCTAAACCAAAGGTTGAGCTAGAAGAAGAACCAGTCAAGCTAAGTGTTGAACCTGAATATACAACTCCCATGCCGACTTCTGCAAGTACTTTAAGGAAATCAGAGTTGTCAATTTTGATGGATATGTGCAAGTTCATGCACAATCAATAACAAACTTACTGGAAATATGCAAAAATTAGAGATGACTCAATTCGAAATACTTTTAAGAATATCTCTAATACTTTTGTTCCTGAGTTCCCAGATGCTATCTTTGAGACATGGACGGAAGATACTAACAATGCAAGCGGAGATTCAGTTAAAGAAGACAAGGGGAATAAGTTAGAAAAATAAAAGGGGGGATTCTTATCCAGTTATTTATTTAATTATTTTTAGGTCTTTAGGAATTTATTTCTTTCGTAATTAGAATTTAATTTCTACAGAATAAAAAATAGCAAGTGTGAACAAACTTAGCACTTCTTTTGAAAGAATAAGACTAAGTGATGTGGTAATGGGAATGAACATGTCTAGGATTGAGTTATTAGGGAAGACTTGGTACTTAAGTAGTCTTAATGACTCACCTCTCTTTCTTTACAACCCTACTTGGTGTTCAGTTTTCATTCATTACTTTGTTCTTGCAATGAGGACATTGCTTCTTTTTAAAGGGGGTAAGGCAAATAAATTGCTCAAACTTTTAAATTTTTCAAGTATGTTTTAATCATATCTTTCATAAGTAAGTTTTAATAAATGAATGCTTAAAGATATTCTTGTTACTGAGATAGTTTGTATGCAAGTATGAATGATGATTTTATCTAAGTGAAAGTATGTTATCATGAAGAATGGAATGCTTGTATGATCTTAACCTTAGTAATGTTTGCCATGAAAACTTAGTTCTTTTGAGATTAAACTTGCATAAAAGTATATATCTTTAGAATTGACTTAGTAACTTTCTTAAGGCAAAATCTTAGGGGACATAAAAATCTTAAATGATATAGGCACTATTTCTTTGGATCGTTTCAGCCTTTTCAAGCCAACCCTATGATATTAGACCCTTGAAACTGTAATTTTGAGCTTAAAGGCCCTTTTTTTTGCAATGAGCCCACATTATAAGCCAATTATCATCTTTTTAAAGCTATCCTAAATTTGTGTACCTATTTTAACTAAATTTGTCTTGGGAATCAACATTTGATGAAATTTTCATAAAGATGTATGTGCTCATGCTTAAAAAAGGTGAAGAAAAGTTCGCTTAGTCTCCGAAAAAAAGGAAAAAAGTATGAGTTCGAGTTCAAAATAAGTTTGGGGGGTGCTCCAAAGGTTCACTCAAAGAAAAAGGCTGTATTACAAGAAAACTAAGACAAAGTTAAAGGTTAAGATTTTTAAACCGAAATTTCCCATCTCTTAAAATCCCTACCTTTAACCGAGCCCGATTACAACCTTATAAAAGACCTATTGATTTGATGATTATTTCACCTACATTAGTGGAGAGGAAGTCCTAAGTTCAACATATGAAGATCATAAATAAACCTTATGATTGTTTGCTTGATTGATAAGAAATTATGTTGAATGAAGAATGTTATCTATGGCTGTGACATACATGCAAACTATGATTCGTGTCGGCATATTTTGAAGCTTAGTATAATCTTAAGGAATGTTTGCATATGAATTACTTGTTAATAAAGAAGATCGATAAACATGAAGTTATTAATGCATGATTATGGGACAATGATCGATGTTGCTTACACAATTAGCAATTTTGCCTTAGTAAAACCTTTTGCTATGCATAAACATTACTCGGGATGAGAAATGATTTAAGTTTGGGGGTGTGTAAATGGAAAAATATATAGGCTTTTTCCTATGTAATTTATCACCTTTTTACTTAAATCTGTTGTTAAAACTAAGTAATTGTTTAATAAATTAATGAAATATGTGAAAATATGAAATTAGGACATAGAAATTATTAAAATGTGATTTTATGCTTTATTATATAGTTTTCATGCAATAAATGGATTATTTTATATTAAGTTGAATATATTATATTTTTTAAGACATAAAGGGGGCCATGCATGATTAAATTAAATAATAAAATATAAAATTATATTTAACTATTAATTTTAAAATATTTCATTAATAATTTGGGTTTTAATTAATTAATTAAATTAGATAAATTTAATTCTTTGGTCCTCTAACTTGTTGATTTATTTTGAACAAGTCTGATAGCTTTGCTGGATTACAAAACCGTCCAAATTGGAGACCAAGTCAACCAAAAATTTGGCTGCACATGGCTGTCCATAAACCTTTTTTTGGTTTAATTGCACAAGGTCCTTGAAGAGTTGAAGAAATTAGAGATTTACCTGAAGATTTGTACTTGACCGAGTCTTAGTCCTGAGTTGTTGTGGCACTCAAATTGACCAAAAATCAAGGAAAAATCAGCTCAACTTGCTAAAATTATGGCCGGCCACCCATGGAGGATGCTTCAAAAGATGGAAACTCCTATTTTTAGCAAACCATCTCTCTCTCCTCACCTATAAATAAGACCCTCTCATCCCTCAATCATCCCTCAAGCATCCATCAAGCATCATTCTCTCTTTTTCTCTTAGCCTTTTCCATTCCCACGCCTAGCATCATCTCTTCATAGAGATTTTAGCAATTAAGCCTCTTAAAAAACCCTTGGTCAGCCACCTTAGAGAACCATCAGCAAAGGAGCAAAGCAAAGGAACGAAAGAGTCTCGTCAGTCAGAGTCTTGGGTGATAGCCACTCTGAATTGGGTTTAATCTTTCTTTTCTTTAACTTAATATAAAGATGTTTGCTATGTGTTGTTTCTTCTTGTTTACAACAATGTTAGCTTAATTTTATTTAAGCTAGGATGATTACTTTGATTAAATAATATTTATTTGATTCATGCTTATAATGTTTGTGCCTCAATCGATCATGTTTTTAATTAAAATCAAGTCTGTATTTCGTTCATACGTGATTGAAATGCACCTGAATTAGCTGAGTGATCCTAACCAGACAACGGCTAATGGACGCATAATTGAAATGTGCATGCTCAATTTAGATCCTAACACGATTGAATTGTAGGTTGTATAACAACTATTACCAAGCTCTGTTATTTACATAGTTTTTAGATTTGTGTGATTAAATTGTTTCAAACCAAACACGTCCCTATTACCTCACACGAATGCTAAGAAACCCTTAGTAAATAAGGATCAGTAAAATGCGTATTTACTAAGTAAAGGATTCCGAAAGGACCTAATGTGGTTTCCAAACTCATGAAAGATCGAGTTGCCATGAAATGTTTTACCGAATGTTATTAAGCATGTTGATAATAAATTGAGTTTAATTAAAGTAATTGTCCTAGTTTATTGATATTATAATTATTGCAAATTGAGTTTAATTTTACTAAAATCTATTTCATTCATATAGTTTGCATACTTAGGATAATTTGCATTAGGGATCATTGCATTTAGTTTAATATATTTTAATCACCACTTCTAAACTATATTTGTTTTATTTACCAAATTGTTAATATAATTTTACAAATTAAGTGACTTAGCACAAATACAATCCCTGTAGAGACGATAACTCGATACTTACTTATTACTTGATAACGACTGTGTACACTTGCACTAACCTAAGCGTTACAAGTATCCCAAGTGATGCCAAGGGTTCTTTAGAGGGTGGCTGGAGCACAAATTGGATCTGAAAACTGAGGGTCTATGAATTAGAGGCTTCGGTCTAACGTAATTGAGTTATTCAGGGGTGGAGCTGGTATGACCCTAATGGTAGCCGAATACTGGATGGAGGCTACTGAGAGGATTTTGGTTTATATGGACTATACTCGAAAATATAAATTGAAATGTACTGTTTCATTGTTGAGAGATGAAGCTTACCGATTGTGGCAGTCTATTGTGAAAGGTACATAGGTTGAACGGTTAAGTTGGGAGTACTTCCAGGAGGTCTTCCAAAAAAAGTACGCGGGTACGAGGTATGTGTTGAAAAAAAATTCGGTTTGAAAATAGTTTTCTTGCACAACAAAAAATTAAAATTTTGAAAACCGACTCGGTTTGTGATATTTCTAGAAATAAAAGTTAACCAAATTTGAACCTGTGTTTTTGGGTAAGTGGATTCTTGATGTTTTCGAGCTTTCAACAAAACGATCTTCTCCTCTCTTCTTGTACCATGAACTGTTTCGAGTGTGGGCTCGAACCAATTTAATTAAAACATAGAACTAGAAAAAGTTTTCTTTTTGGGGTGAAAACAAAAAGTCTCTCTTCTTTAATAGAAACTGGTAAAATTTTTATTCTAAAAAATATGTTTTTAAGTTGATAATAAATTCTCTCTATTTTTCGACAGAATAACAATCTCTTAAAAGTTTTCCTAATAGTTCTACCAGTGTCATCTATTTAAAGGAAGAGAAGGTTTCCTTATAGAGTTGTAGAAGTTTATTTTAAATAGAAAAACAACATCCTACTTTGAGTAGGAGAGGGGTGAATGACTCACCCTTGTATTTCTACTAGGGTTGTCGCCCCCTTCATGTTATATGGGGGGTTTTGGAACTCTCTCACATCAGGTACAATCACAAGTACTTCCTAGGTCTTTTTGACCCAGTACTTTGTAATGTGATCCAACCCGATTTAGTTTTTCTAGTTCCCAAAATAAACTTTAATATTTACATATTAAATACTTTTCTCATCCCAATTTTGCTCCAGCAAAATTTATACAATTTTACCCCTAGTAAAATTTCGAGAAAATTCGTTCAGTATGTTACAACTCAACAAGTTCACTATGATCGAATGATTTATTTTCATTTTTTTTCCTTTAAAACCATCTAAAAACTTAAACTCATTCTTCCATCATTTTTTAAGTAATCCTCTATAGGATTGCAATTTTCCATTTTCATTTTTGGAAACCTACGTTCATTTCCAAATGATTCCATTTCTCTATTTTGGAGAAAACCATAATTATTCCTAAATGTTTTCCATTTCTCTTTTTCTATTCATTATGTTCATTTTTATTCAAACACACAATTCATTTATAGTTTCAACGAGTTAGTGGAGGGACCGATTGGACATGTGAAGTTGAGGCTCAAATGATTTATAATTAAGTTTCGGCTTTTCGCCTATTAATTATAAACTCATTTAGTCACGAAGTCAATCCATTATAGTATCATGACTGAGCTCTTCGTAACAACATACCATTACGAAAGCAACTACTCAGTCCTCATCTAATGACCTTGTCATAAGTGTGTTACCCTCATAGGATACCCTTTATCTCTTGGGGATAATATTTATTCTCCCAATATGATCCCAATTTATCTCATGGTAATCATTACATCTTCTTTTATGAAAAGTCAATCACTATCAAATAGTGACCAAGTCATCCATCACAAAAACGGACGACCCGTGGCCACGTTTACTTTTCATCAACTATGTAATACCAATGAGAGGATATCATTTACCCATGTTTTGAATTATGAATTCCACTATTTTTAATGACGTTACGTACCTCAAAAGTTGTACACCCAATGCACCAACTTTCGATTCCTTATATATTTGAACTCAGGCTTTTACTTACATCAAAGTGTACGAGTCAGGCATACATAGTTTGTCACACTGTGAATGTCACAAGTTAATAAATCCATAAGTGGATTCAGGATCTATTCTGCTTAGGTCCTATCCGATGTATTGTCAGTCTAGTCAAGTTACATCTATGTCTTTGTCTTTTGAGAGTTATCCACTCCGATGACCAAGATAAGACATTTCCCCAATTGGACTTGATAGATGACATATTAGACTTTCAATCAGTTTTCAAATTTCCAATTAGACTGTAACACCCTGAAATTTGGGGTTAGAAGTTTTGAGATTTGTAGGTAGGGTCAGTGGCTAGATTGGACATTTAGGTTTTTTTTCACGTTCTGATGTCAGAATGGGCTTGTTGGTCCAGTGGTTGGTAGTATGTTAGTGTACCTCTAGATTCTGGGTTCGAATCCTCATGTGTGTGTTTTGAGAAATTATTTTGTTCTTTATCTTAAATTTGTTTTATTTTTAAAACATTTATTTATTACTTTTATTTTTTATCTAAAAAAAATACTTAACTGCTTCACATTCTTTCCCCATTTTTAGTTCTCTGTAAACTTTCTTTTTTTCTTCTTTCTCTCTTCTTTCCTCCCCAAAAATCAATTTCTTTTAATTCTTTACTCCTTCCGTTATTTTTTATCTAACAACGGAGTTTTGTCTACATGTATTTGTTTATTCAGAAGTGTAAAAGGTAGGTTTCGTTTTTGGGTATTGTTAGAATTTATTTCATTTTCTATTTACTGTTAAATTGATGTTCTTATAAATTAGTATGTCTAACTGAGGTTTATGAATTGGCTTGGTGGAGCGAGTCAAACGATTCTGGGTGCTAGATATTTCGTCTAAGGTGTGGGTTCGAAAAGTCTTCCTTTTTATTATCAAAATTCAGATTTGGTTCTGTGAAATTTGACATATTTCGTGTGTTTCTGAAATTGACTAATCAATGTGTTTTTTTACTATTGAATTGTATGAAAATCTATATTTTTTGGTTTCGTTGCCAAAAGTAATTTTTTCAGCCTATTTCGGTGTGGTTTCGTGATTACATGGGTGGCCATACAGGCATGTATCGTACACGGGCAGTTCACACGGCTATGTGAAGTTAGGAATTAGGGACTTAAGGTGATTTTTGATGCCATACGACCGTGTGGCTACAATTTGGGGATTTTTTTCAATTTTAACAAGGGCGTGTGCCTTGGTCTCACAGTCATGTCCCTTAGCCACACGGGCGTGTGAGATTTCCACACAACCGTACATACTCTGCATTTAATTTTGGCACTCTTGGACAGTGAGTTATGTGGGCTACACACACGGGCGTGTGTAGCTTTCACATGGGCGTGTAGACCCTCACACGGCGTAGGCACTTCCACACGGCCATGTGGCCATGTTTCACAAATTTTCGTTCTGTGTTGGATTTTGACCTTTTTGTGTTCTTGTGTGTTCCGACCCTCGGCTAAGCCTTAGTAAAGGTGGTTGGGACTCTGTTTTAGCTCGAACTTATGAGTTATTTTTAATCATTGCACTAATTTAATGAGTTTTTTAAGTGTTAAGTGATGTTACCTAGTAATTAAGTACCATTATAACTGAATCTGAATTTGGTTGATTGAATATGTGTACCTCTGATCCTGTTTGACTGATATACGACTGGTTGTAAATTGTATACATTATTTCTGTAAGTCTGTTATTGGCCTGTTCGCATACATACATTTGCATAAAATTTTAGGTTTTGTTGCAAAGAGAAGCAACTCTGATCTGATTTGGCAGTTTTAACTGCAACATATTTGTACAACGATTTACCGTAATGTACTGTACATATGCTAGCTCAGTTGCATATTGTTACTTCAGTGGCTTAGTTCTACATATGTGGTGTGTAGGGTTGCATAGGCCTTTCAAGGTCCTATGTGGTCTGCACGGTTGGTTAGGCATTGTATAGCTCATATATAGTGTGCTGGGTGGTCAAAGTGGTGGTCGATTGGTTAGGCGGGATTTTTGATAATTGCATATTTCACACTTCTGAGTCTATGTCTGTTTGTTTGATTAATTAGCATCTAAATGAAACGCTCTGATTAATCCATATTTGTTTGGGCATATGTGTGCTTGTAATGACAACGTATATGAGTTAGGTTTGTTATTGTTAACTCTCAGTTTATCAGATTGTCGTTTGAGTTATTCGTATGTGATTGGTAAGCATATGATTCCTTTTTTGAACCACCCATTGGATTCCCATCTTTTGTTTTCGTCTGTTTCTAACTCACACTATGCTCGTGTAGCTCACCCCTTAGTCTTCTCCCTTTCAGGTACTCTCGTAATCTAAAGTTGGACTCGACATTCCGGAGGTCTCTGAGTGATACATTTTAATTCGGGCTAATAAAACGTTTCTTCAAATTTTTTTAAATTTGTGAACTGTTTTGGACTGTAAAAATCTATAGGGACTGTGGTACAATTTAATTTTGGGTTTTTGTAAATTTCTTTTGTAATTTAATTAATGTAATTAATGAATAATTTTATCAACCAGTCGATTCCAAAAATTATAAGTGTACTTAAAACGAAAATACTACACTCAAGGCACCAGATCCAACAATCTCCCACTTGCTTTAATGAAGTAGATGAGTCAGGTTTAGCATTCCTATGCCCCTCCACATGTTTTCCAGAGAGCTCTCTAGCTAGTAGAGTCCTTGTAAAACAAACTCTATTGTATGTCCTCAGATGCATTCTTTGACTACATCCACTATTCCGTCAAACAATACCTTTTCCCTTAATGTGTTGTGTCCTTTTGTGGTTTCTTTTAGGTTTAGCTATATCCATACTATTATAGTGTCATAGCTTTTCTATATCTCATATTCGGCCCTTTATAGTGAAGTTAGCAGTGTAACCCTGCTTGACACTTATTCACACTATGGACCTACTGTTTAGGATAAAAGCACAGTTTAATATCGATTTCCTCGATTCCTGACACGTTTGGAAGTTAGAATTATTATATCCAATAGGAGTTAGGTCTCCTCCGAAATACACAAGCATACAATTCCTCTTTCTCCGTAAATACTTAAGTATATGCTTAACTGCTTACTAGTGCCTTGATCTTGGATTCGCATGATATCGACTTACCAACCCCACTCCAAAACAGATATCTGGGTTTGTGCATAACATAGCATAAAATGCATGAGACTTCCTACTATTGAAGCATAAGAAACCTTTCTCATGTTCTCTCTTCCTTCCCTGTCTTAGAACAGTCCTCTAAAGAGAGATGAAACCCTAAAACAGAGGGTTGATTTCCTTTCTTTGAATCGATCATTGTATAATGCTCTAATATCTTATCTATGTATGAAACCTGAGTCAGTGCAATCATTTTGTTCTTTTGATCCCTTAGGATTTGAAAGCCTAAATCAAAATTAGCTTCTCCCTAGTCCTTTATGCTAAAATGTTGGGTTAACCACAACTTAACTAATGCCAATGTCCCTACATCATTTCCAATGAGTAGAATGTCATTAACATATAGAACGAGAAAGACCACATTTTCATTCCCTAAATGTTTGTAAACACAAGGGTCATCTACATTTTGCTCAAATCCAAAAGTCTTGATCGCTTGATCAAATCTTTGATTTCATGAGTGGGATGCTTGCTTATGTCCATATATGAATCCCTTGTCATATTCGATGGTTGAAGCCATCCCTTTTCATATTTGATGGTCGTCACCATCTCTTTTCATATCTGATGGTCGAAACAATCCCTTTTTATATGCGATGGTCGTCACCATCCCTTTTCATCTTCGATGGTTGAAACCATCCCTTTTCATATTCAATGGTCGTCACCAACCCTTTTCATATTCGATGGTCGTCACCATCCCTTTTCATGTTCAATGGGCATCGATACTTCGTTGGATTTTTTTGTCGAGACATGATATGATAATATAACATGATAGCATTTAAAAAAAATTTAAAACGTTATTTAAACATACGAACTTACTTGGATAAATTGCAGAAATGTCAAAGTACAAGGGCATTTTGGTAATTTTCCATTCTCCTTTATTTTTCACTGATCTTGATCTAAATTAATAAATTCATTCAATTTATAAATTTAGACAGTAAAAAATATATTTTACTTAATTTAGTCATTTTAAATTTTTACAAAATTGCCCTAACATTTTACTTTTATTCAATTTAGTCCCTGAGCCTAAAACATGTAAATTAACCATTTTTAATGCAAATTCACATTATTCGAATATTCATAGCCTCCATTTCAGCCCCTTTTTGTAAAATTTTCACATCAAATCCTTGTACTTTTATTATTTAACAATTTAGTCCTTAATCAAAAAATTCATCAAAACTACTTAACAAAATACTTTTAAAAACAACTAATATTTCAAATTCATCATTTAACATAAAAAATCACTAGATTCATCAATGGAAACATCCAAAATCTTTAACAATTTCAAAATCGAAGGTACGGGCTAGTTGGACCTAGTTGCAACGATCTCAAAAACATAAAAATTATTAAAAATGGGTTAAAAATGACTTACCATGCATGTAATGGAACATGGCTGAACCAAGCTTCTCCATAGCCATGACTTTCGGTTGAAACAAAAATGAGAAAGAAAGATGACAACCATTATCTTTTACTTATGTTTTATTTAATTTAATTAATTATCAAATTACCAATTTAACCTTGGTTAATAAATAAATAAAACATCAATTTCATGCCCATAATTGTCCACTAACTCCTTGAATGGTTTAATTCCATTTAAGTCCCTTTTCCTTTATTTAATAAACCATTTAATCAATCAAATCAAATAGTGATCAAATTTTACATGTTTTACAATTTAGTCCTTTTTAATTAATTAACTATCGAAATGTTAAAATTTCTTAACGAAACTTTAATACCACCTTAATGACACTATGTAAATATTAATAAAAATATTTATGGCTCATTTTATAGATACGAGGTCCCGATACCTCATTTTTTAAAACCACTTGACCTTAGGGTCTTACCACTTGAGCTTAATTAATCGTTCAAATAGCATAAATTATCGAATCAAAAACCTTTTTAAAATTGCATTTGACTCGTAAATATTAAATAATAATATTTAAGAAATTAGTCGTCAGATTTGATGGCCCTGAAACCACTGTTTTCGACACCACTAAAAACGGGTTGTTACAGTTCTGGTCTAAATTAGCCTCATTAGCTGAGGCCTCAACAAAGTAGCCCATAAGAGTGATTGTATGGTCTTTGACCAGAGTGCTAGGTTTTTGTTGGGCATTCATAAAGCTAGTTATGATAGACTATCGAGCCAAGGCAACTTGGCCTTCGAACATGTCTTCTAGCTTATCTAGAATCATTTTAGTAGTCTTACAGCTCTGCAGTTGCTTATACAAAGTACTGGTCAGCTTGCCAACATATAGCAACGAGCTATCTCATCAGACTCTTCCTAGTGTTTTCTAGCTTCAGCTTGAGTGACTGATGGGAACTTATTATCAGGAACTATTTTAAGTTCCTCATAACTCAGGACAATTATCAGGTTCCCTTTCCATTCCTTATAGTTATTTCTGTTCAATTTATTTTCAGCAAGTATATTTAATAAGGGAGTTGGTGTGATTTTCGAGCTGGAAATAAAACATTCATATATTAATATCTTTGTATTAAGCAAATGTTTGAAACTGCTTTACAACATTATGATATGCATTAAGATGATGCATGCATCTTACATTAAACCTTGAAAACATGTGTAGGTTGTTGCAACGATAATTCTCATACCCATTTAATCAAGCCACGTACTAATAATGAACCTAATTCCTTAGGGTGATCATGATCAACTAGTAGAACATGGATTTCCATACAATTAGTACATGAACCTAATTCCTTAGGCATTCACACGTACTAATAATCATGTAGCATTTGGCCATCATTGTAACTTAGGTAGAGCTTCGTGGGGAGTTACTTAAAGAGAAGATCTTGAGTGTACAATCATTAACTCAACACCTATCGCATCATGCACCACAAATGAGTTATCGTGGGAAAATCTCACCGAGTAGCATGCTTTGACTAGTTGTCCTCTTTTGAAGATAGAATTTCTTAACTTATCCCGTGATAATGCCTACCACAAGTGCTAGTCCAATTATAATTTGATCATAAGAGAATTCTTCTTACTTTTAGGAAAGCTCTTCAGTGAAATCCACAAAGCAATCTTACCGTGGGGTAGTGCACTTGCCATGCCATCACAAGAGACCATTGATGGAGGCCATAGGTCTTGTTTAGGGACCTTCTCCCATTCAATATTTTAAAAACATACAAGGTTTTTAATTACTGGATTCAATCATGTATGATTAATATATGCATGACAAGTACATGTGGCATTCTTTCCTAAACTATATGACATGCTTATCTCATGTATGCATGACATGCTTTGAAAATTTATAAGATTCACATTCATTAATTTACAAGAGTTAATCAAACAATTTTGATTCTTCACAATTTTTCTTTTAGGGAAAAATCGAAGAAGTGAATGTGACCTGTGCATCAAGTAGGCTCCCAGGAAATGGAGGTGAGTTGTATTTGACCACTTAAAAACCAAGTCTTTCCTTTCCTGATCCAATTTTAAACATGCACCTTCTCATTACCACACTTCTCACAATAATCAAATAACCTAAAGAAGTGAATGAAATAATACAACATATGTATTTTCTCATTACCACACTTCTTATCTTTAATAGATCAATTATGGATAATCTCATACATATATATATATCACAATTATATCATAAATAATTATTAAATAGATATATAAAGAGATGGGTAATAAAATAAAATTGCCAGCCAAGATTTCCATGGTTCTAGTTCTAGAAAATAAATGAAAAATAAAAAAATTACATGGTTTTTCATCACAAGGAATTCCTTGTGTCTTCGACCGCCGTCTCTCCATCTTCTCCTCGTCGTGGATTCATTTTTGGAGAAATTACATTTATGTCCTATGTCCATTTCTAGCTCACAAGAATTCTATAAATAAAAATAATCCTACGTGGAGATGGTAGTCCACGGTCTATTTCCTATGAACCACAATCTTGGCAAAAAAATAAAAATTATATAACAAATATATATAATATTACATTCATTCACATACATTCCCCCAAAACATGCGAATAATTAAAAGAATGTAACATCTTACCAAATATTAATCAAACAAGATGGAGAGAAAGATTCGGTTTCTGTTTACACCATAAACATAACACATGTAACACCCTATCCCGACTCCGTTGCAGATTAAGGTTACAGAGTGTTACCGAGCTAAACAGAACATTTAACTTCATTTTAAAAAAAATCAACAAACAAAATTACAAACATATATAAACAAATCAATTTCAGATATAAATATACTTATGGGCCTTAATTTGGGCTTACAGGGCCATAAAAATAGTTTAAGAACAACCCGGCGTCAAATTGAAACAAATTAGAAGATTTCGAAAAACTTGAAAATTTTCAAAACAGGGGTCACACAATCGTGTTGCAGGCCGTATGCTAGACCGTGTAACAAACTATTTTGACTCACACAGTCGTGTCGCAAGTCATGTGGATATTTACCTAAAAATAATAAATGCACACAGTTGTGAAAGGTGACCGTGTGTGGCACACGGTCATGTGACAATCCGTTTGCATCATTTTTCACCATTAAAACAAGTAAATTCATGCACCATTTCTTACATAACAAGGCATGCCATACCTAGTTCATTCCCATGGTTCAAAAACACATTCAAATCACTAATTACTTGCAAAAATTCCATTCGTTCTATACCTAACCAATATGCCATTCAAAGACACCACAATTAAAGATCATTCATTCACTAACATATCCAAATAGCACATGACATTAACCATTTACATATGCTCAAACATCAACCAAAATGACCAAAGCATAAACATACTAAAAAATTGTCATTCCAAAGTGTTAACATCTAACTCTTGACTATTAAGAATCAACCCAACAAAAAAACATTTCAAACATACACATTCAAACCAAGCATTTCAGTAGGTACACCATTATAGCATACTATTTACATTTTTACAATAAAACACCTATATACATGCCACATCCCAAAACAAGATACAAAAGCTATCAAAATCGCTAGATAGTGTGAGCTTTCAATTGTTCCGCCCTGTCAGTCTGCAAACTTCTCAACTACAAAATAACATAAATGAAACAAGTAAGCTAAATAAGCTTAGTAAGCTCATAGTATAAACATCAAATTAACTTACCTTAATCAAAGTAAACACTTAAAGAGATAATTTACAATTCTTGATCACCAAATACTATTTCACCATTCACATTAGTAATTGCTCACATATTCAAGTATATCAAACCAACTTCCATCTCAAAGAACTTACTCATACCATAAATCACATTTCCTCAATGTAACAATCAATACATGTAACTAAGAAATTCATTATAATGTTTTTCACTTACCAATACTATGAATATGCAATAAAATATAAGCACATAAATAGGTTGTAATTCAATTATTTCATAGCCCGATGAACTAGTAACTTGACTCGGATACTCGAGTACCTACACCACACCAGAAGCATCATAGATGCATAATAGAGGCACCGAAGTGCAGATAAATGCACGATTGTGCAATCAGAGGCACTTCATAAATTCGTTACTATTAAACATACTCACCATTCAGAGCCATTTCATCAATTCGGTACACATACTATAATTTGATGTATTATAGTCAATAAAATGCAATTTCAAGAATTGCAACCGTCAAATATTCATTCCCATACTACTCAATTGCAATAATAGATACCATATAGGTAACTGATAAAATTTCCAATATATGAATACAATTAACTAGAAAAAAATAACATAATAACTATAAGTTTACATTTACATATTAAAACACTATGAACTTACCTACGATTCACTTCCGGTTAACACGCAGGGACTACTCTATAATTTTTCCATTTCCTCGATTTTTGTGTTTTTGATTTGAGTCTTGATCTATATAGTAATTAAATACAATCTATTAAATTCACACACATTTCACACTCGATTTAATGCATATCACCCTCAACTTTTCATTATTTACACATTTTCCCTAATCTTTTACATTTCTCACAATTTAGCCCCTAAACCCAAAATTCCAAATTTTACAACTTTTCTATACTAGCCGAATTTCACTCTAGACTAGTCAATCCTTAATTTTTCATAATTCACAAAATTTTCATTTAAAATGAATATTTTATCAATTTAATCCCTTAACTAATAATTAACAAAAACCACTTAATAAACTAATTCTAGTTCATAAAAAAAAAGCTTCTATTTCAACCATTAACATCCAAAATAACAAGTATTCATCAATGGTAACATCTAAAATCTTTGACAATTTCAAAAATGGAGGTACAGGTTAGCTGGACCTATTTGTAACAATCACAAGAACACAAAAAGTACTAAAAACAAGTAACAATTTCCTACCATGTAAGAGCTAAAAGCTTTCCGAAACCACAACCTCTTCAATGGTGTTTTTAACAATCATTTTCGGTGGAAAAATCCACTAAAGAAGAAGATAAATGTTTTATTTTACTGGTTTCTTTAGTTAAAATTATTAAATTACATATTTACCCTTTAATTAAACATATATTTTAGCTACATTGTATACTTAACCGTCTATTTATATATCTCATGGACTAAATACATCATAAGTCCTCTTTCTTTTAATATTTAAGCTATCAAATCAATACAATTCAATAATTACTAACTTTTGTGTCTTTCACAATATAGTTCTTTTATTCAATTAACTAACTAAACATTAAAATTTCTTTTCTAAAATTTAATATGACTCTAATGTAACTCCATAATTATTAATTAAATAATAAAACATAATTACATCTGTCGAATTTGTGGTCCCGAAACCACTATTTCTGACATCACTGAAAAATGAGATATTGCAACTCTCTCCCCTAAAGAAATTTTTGTCCTTGAAAATCTTACCAGAGAAAAGGTTCAGAAATTGAGATATCATGGTTTCTTCCGTTTCCCACGTTACTTCTTCTATCCCATGTCATTTCCATAAAAATTTAACTAATAGCACAGATTTGTTTTTCAACTATTTTATTTCCTGAGCGAAAATTTTTACAGGCTCCTCATCATAAGTTAAATCTGGCTGTAACTTAATTTCATCCGTAGATAAGACATGCGAAGAATCAGAATGGTAATGTTGAAGCATCGAAACATGAAAAACATTATGAATTTTGTCAAGTTCTGGAGGTAATGCTAAGCGATACATTGCATGTCTAATTCTTTCTAATACTTCGTATGGATCGATAAATCTAGGATTGAGTTTCCCTTTTCTACCAAAATGCAACACTTTCTTCCTAGGCAAGACTTTCAAGAACATTTTCTCACCAACCAAAAACTCTATATCTTTACGTTTCAAATCGGCATATGATTTCTGACGATCAAACGCAACTTTCAAATTATCTCGTGTGATTTGCACTTTTTCTTCAATTTCTCGTACTAAATCAACCCCAGCTATCTTTTTTCAATTAATTCAGACCAATACAATAGACTTCTACATTTACGCCCATATAAATCCTCGTACGGAGCCATCTTTATGCTCGACTGATAACTGTTACTATATGGGAATTCGGTTAAAGACAAATATTTTTCCCTGCTGCCTTCGAACACAATAATACAACATTGCAACATATCTTCTAAAATCTGTATTATTCGCTCCAACTGGACATCTGTTTGCGAATGAAAAGTAGTACTAAAATTTAACCTGAAGCTTAAAGCCTAGTGTAACTTACCCTAAAATCTAGAGGTAAACCTCGGGTCACGGTTTGATATAATTGACAATGGCACTCCATACAATCTCACAATTTTAGAGACATATAATTCAGCCAATTTCTCAAGTGAATTATCAATTCGAACAAATATGAAATGAGCTGATTTCGTTAATCTGTCAACGATAACCCATACCAAATCTTTTCTTTTCGGAATCACAGGTAACCCTGACAGAAAATCCATAGTGACTCGTTCCCATTTCCATTCAAGAATCATTATAGTTTGTAACAGACCCGACGAAACTTGATGTTCAGCTTTCACTTGCTAAGAAAATAAACATTTGGACACAAACTCTGTTATTTCACGTTTTATATTAGACCACCAGTATTGTTGTTTCAGATCATTACACATTTTAGTACTCCCTGGGTGAATCGAGTAAAAACTATTGTGAGCTTCATTCAACAACTCTCATTTTAACTCAGAATCATTCGACACACATAATCGATCTCAAAAATATAAACAATTATCATCCCCTATACGAAAATCAGATTTTTGACCAATTTTTACTAGATTAAGCCTCAACAATAATTTTGAATCAACTTTCTTAAGCTCTTGATTCTTCGATAAAAATATCGACTTTACTATTAACTCAGCCAATATAAAACGATCACGCTCTAAAGTTAAATTTGCATTCGTGGCTCTCAGAGCAAACAAAGATTTTCAACTCAGTGCATCTGCAACAATATAAGTTTTCCCGGGATTAAAATAAATTACTAAATCAAAATATTTTAGTAATTCAAGGCATTTACGCTGATGCAAATTCAATTCTTTCAGATTCATTAAGTATTTCAAGCTTTTATGATTGGTAAAAATATGACATTTCTCACTGTATAAATAATGTCGCCAAATCTTCAAATCAAAGACCACCGCGACCAACTCCAAGTCATGTGTCGGATAGTTTCGCTCGTGAAGCTTCAACTGTCTCGAAGGGTAAGTAATCACTTTACCACTCTGCATTAGGACACAACCTAAACCACAAAGGGACGAATCACTATAAATGATAAATTCTTTCCCGATTTCAGGTTGAGTCAAAATTGGAGCTTCGGTTAACATATTCTTCAACTGCTCAAAACTTTTCTGACATTTATCGATCGAGACAAAGTTAACATCTTTTTACAATAGCTTAGTCATCGGAGATGCTATAATGGAGAATTTTTTTAACAAAAACACCGATAATATTCTGCTAAGCCCAAAAAGCTACGGATCTTGGAAACATTCTTTGGACCTTTCGAATCAACAATCGTAGATATTTTATTCTGATCAACCCAGATTCCATTAGTAGAATTTATGTGACCTAGAAATCCAACTTCTCGCAACCAAAATTCATATTTACTATGTTTTGCATACAATAGTTTTTTGCACAGAACTTGCAGTACAACTTTCAAATGCTCAGCATGATCTGACTCGTTCAATGAGTAAATCAAAATGTCATCTATAAACACCACAATAGAACAATCCAAATACGGTTGAAGCACCCGATTCATCAAATCCATAAATGCTGTAGGGGTGTTAGTCAAATCAAATGACATCATTAAAAATTCATAATGACCATATCGAGTTCTGAATGCAGTCTTCTGTACATCAGGCTCTTTAACTCACAACTGATATTATCCAAATCACAAATCAATTTTTGAAAATACCATAGCTCCCTTCAACTGATCGAACATTCATCAATATAAGGTAACAAATATTTATTCTTAATGGTGACTCAATTCAGCTACCAATAATCTATGCACAATCTCATCAACCCATCTTTTTTTTCACAAACAGAACCGGAGTACCCTAAGGTGACACACTCAGTTGAATAATTCCATGATCTAACAATTCCTGCAATTGTGCTTTTAACTCTTTCAACTCAATAGGAGTCATTCTGTACGGAGCTATTGAAATTGAAGCTGTTCCAAGTACAAGTTCAATTACAAATTCCACCTCTCTAACCGGTGGTAACCCAGGCAATTCTTTAGGGAAAACATCAATATTCTCTCTAACTATCGGTATTTGATCAATTTTTTATTGTACCACTTTCGAATTGAGTGTAACACCCCCTAATTCAATCATTTATTCAACATGAACCCTACTAAATCTACTAATTTTCAAAATTTCAACTTAAATTTAATAATATTCAACTCTAAGACTCCAAAAACATCAAAATTATAAGAAAAGGGACTAAATTGACTTACCAAATTAAACCCCAAGCTTTAAAAACCCTATTTCTCCCTTTTCTTTCTTTTCTTCTTTCCCTTTTTTTGTTTTCGAATGGTTCTGTTTCTTCTTTCTTTTTTTTCTTTTTTTATCTCTCATTTTACTTTAGTATATTATATTACCATATTAACTTAATAATAATTATTATTTCTTAAATATTAAGTAAATAATTATGTATTTTACAATTGTATGCATATGATTTATTACACTTGTACTTTACTATCACCATACATTTGTCTACTTATTAATTTGTTTATTAATCTAATAATATAATATCAATTAAATAATAATAACAATAATTACTATTATAATAAATATCTATTTAATAAAAATATAAATATTACAAATGTACACAAAAATCATTTACTAATTAGTAATAAATAAAAAATATCTTTTACTAATTATATATAAATAATACAAATGTACTCATTTAAACCAATACACTTGTATTTTATTTTTACCTTACACTTGTCTTTTCTTAATTTATTTCATAATATAATAATATAATCAAGTTAATTTATGATTAACAATAATAATATATTTTATGATTACAATCATAAAAATCAAAGATTTTTATGCTTTGCCACCTCATTCATTAGAATAGGCTTAATTGCCTATTTAATCCCCTTATCTTCTTTTAATCTATAATTAGACTTTCACACCTTATTCAATTCAGTTCTTTTTCCTAATATCTATTAACTAAGCTAAATTCACCTAATTAAACACTCAACTAGACTCATGATTACTCCTAATAATTATTTACGAACTCGGTTTACTAAGACGGAGGCCCTATAACTCATTTTTTCGGTGACTATGAATTTTGGGTCATTACATTGAGAATATAAGCTAAATAAGCTCCACACCCTTTTCTGATCAATTTATGAGCTAAAATTGCCGAAGTCACATTTGTCACACAATCAGTCCCATCTGCCTTAACACCAATATATTCACCACTCGGACGTTTCAAACTAACTTGTTTCCTTCGACAACTCACAATTGCATCACGTTTCAACCAGGCATTTCATGTAAATTCGTTACTATTAAACGTATTCACCATTCAGAGCCACTTCATCAATTTGGTACAAATACTATAATTTGATATATTATAGTTAATAAAATACAATTTCAAGAACTGCAACCATCAAATATTCATTCCCATACATACTCAATTGCAATAATAAATATCATATAGGTAACCAATAAAATTTCTCATATATGACTACAATTAACTAGAAAATTAATAATATAACAACTATAAGTTTACATTTACATATTAAAACACTATGAACTTACCTACGATTCACTTCTGGTTAACATGCAGGGACTACTTCATAATTTTTCCTTTTCCTCGATTTTTGTGTTTTTGATTTGAGTCTTGATCTATATAGTAATTAAATACAATCTATTAAATTCACACACATTTCACACTCGATTTAATGCATGTGACCCTTAACTTTTCATTATTTACACATTTTCCCTAATCTTTTACATTTCTCACAATTTAGTCCCTAAACCCAAAATTCCAAATTTTACAACTTTTCTATACTAGCCAAATTTCACTCTACACTAGTACAATCCTTAATTTTTCATAATTCACAAAATTTCCATTTAAAATGAATATTTTATCAATTTAATCCCTTAACTAATAATGAACAAAAGCCACTTAATAAACTAATTCTAATTCATAACCAAAGCTTCTATTTCAACAATTAACATCCAAAATAACAAGTATTCATGAATGGTAACATCTAAAATCTTTGACATTTTTAAAAACAAAGGTACGGGTTAGCTGGACCTTGTTGTAACGATCACAAAAACACAAAAATTACTAAAGCTACAAGCTTGCCGAAACCACAACCTCTTCAATGGTGTTTTTAACAATCATTTTCGGTGGAACAATCCACTAAGGAAGAAGATAAATGTTTTGTCGAAACCGTTTTTAAATTTGGAAAACGAGGATCGACTTTGAAAATAAAATGGAAGTCACCACCGATCCTTTATTGGGGTGTGATCGGCTCACCTAAAAAACGATCTTGGTCTACGAGATTTGAGAAAACAGGTTCGGAAGTCGGTTACGCACGAGGAAGGGTTAGCACCCTCGTAACGCCCGAGATTGGTACCAAATCGATTGTTTAATGTCTTAATGTCGAAATTTTAAAAATATTTAAAATATAATCCTTTTATTTTGAATAAAATGAATTGGATGATAAGGCTCGCTTATTTCAAAGAAATAAATTCTCACACTCAATAAGTTAGAGTGCAACATTTTAAATCCTCAAAATTAGGTTTATCTCTTGACCTTTAAAATCTATGCACTTTAAGAAGGATATCTAATTGTTTGGGTCAAATGGGAAAATCAAAACCCAATAAGTTAGGGTTCGATTTCACAAAATTCCTAAATATCGAATATCGCCTTTATTTTAAAATAGAGATAACAAGATGTCCTATCCAGTAAGTTAGGATCCAACATCTTGAAATCTCACATGCTTTATTTTGAAATTGTATGGTTTTAACAAAAAAAAAACACTTGGCTATCTAAATTCATCGAGAAGAATTGAAGCCCAGTAAGTTAGGGCATAATTCTCCCAAAGATCGTGAACACCGAGTATTGTAATATCTAGGAAAAGGATTTCAAAATTTAAACCATATTAAACGCAATCTTTTGAGCAAATAAAGCATAGTGGAATAATGTACAATACTAAGAGATGATTTGTAAACAACAATGTATTCTAATGAACTACGAATAATTAGCAAATACAAATAAGTAATACAATACACTCCAAAGCAATAATCTCATATCCTATATTCTATTAACATTCAAAGGCTAATGACTCTTAAGTCAATCAAAGCACCAAATAAATCAACGTTCATAAAATTGTACAAGTTTTTAAAATAACCTAAGAAGTATTGTAATTAAAATGAATTTAATGAAATAATATATACATATATGAAAATTTGAAATAAGTCAAAATCATAGTTAAAAATAAATAAATACCAAATGAAATAATGGTATCCAAATAAATTTGAAACCAAATATTATAATAGAAGAATATAATATACATCTATTAATTTAAATAAGTAATATCTGTGAAAAAAAATCAAAATGGATAATAACATATCATAATATATAAAAAGATAAAATAAGTGAAATATAACTAAGTAGGTTTTTTAAAATGAAATAAATTACATATATGAAAGGAAAATGTTGGTTTAAAAACATATAAATACATTTAAAAGACAACTTTAAGATCAATAATTATAATAATAAGAAATCAATTATATGTATGTGAGATAAAAATAATTTTAATAAAAGATATATATAGATAAAATATTATACAGGAATGACTTTTAAGAAGTATAAATATATGAACATATTTAAAAGAAAGCTTAACATTAATAATTAATAAATCAATAATATATACACTAAACATAATTTAATATAAATAATATTACATAAAGTGTTTAAAATGAAACAAAGAAAAATATAAAAATATATATATACGAACATATCAAAATTACATAAAATATATATATATAAATATGTTAAATTTAAATAATAGTAATAATACATAGTAAATAATAATACATGTGAAATTTAGAATAATAATATAAGAGAAAAAAAGTCATTAAATTAAATTTAAGGTTGAATGTATAAAAATAAAACAATACACGTTTAAAGAAAGAAAAAAAATAAAAACATTAAGGTGAACTAACAAGGATTAAATTAGAAATTACACAGAATTAAAGGGAAAATATCAAAAACAGAATAAAATAGCGGGTCAAAGCGTGACGTGCGGATAACATGGGGACCAAATGGGAAATATTTCTCGTGCCCCAAAACGCAGCGCCTTTGCGCGGACCAAATCGGAATGAACACAAAAATGCATGTTCACATTTAGACGAAATATAAAGATTTATTTGAATGCATCATGAAAAGTGAGGGACTAAGTGCGCGAATAACCCAATTAAAGTAAAATGCGCAGATCTGATGTTGGATCGGGTCAGGTAATCGGGTCATAGGCCTTAAACGGCGTCGTTTGGAATTTCTATTTAAACCAAATTTTATTAAAAAAAACATTTGACAGCTCTTGAAATAAAAAAAAACTGAGGCTTTTCTGCTAGGGTTTCGGCCCTAGCTCTTTACACCGCTCCTCCACCGCAATTCCACCGTGAACGGTGGTCGGAGCCTCACCACAAAGGGCTTTTCGACTCCTTTTCGTGCGGATCCGAGGGCGTCTCCAGGTAAGACCTCTAACTCCCTCCTTTTTTTCTTTTATTTGCTCTATATATATACTTATATATGAGGTTAATAACAAATGGAAAAAGAAAGAAAAGCCATCGGAGAAGAAAACAGAACGGAAGAAAAAGAAAACCTTCTTTTTTGTATTGATTTTCTGCGTATATTTAATACCATATGCGTGAGGGTTCTCCTCCTTTTTTACAAATACTGAAAAATGGCTTTTATATAGCCAAATCGAAAAGAAATAAATCAAAATACATCTATTTTTCTTTGCCCTCTTTTCCTATTTTCTTTTTTGTTGCTCTTTTTTGTTTTATATTCCTTTTGCTGCTTGTTTGTTTGTCCTTTGCAGGTGCATGGAGTGTACGGAGGCGCCTGTGGGGAGCGGCTCGGGGCGTGGTTCGGTTGCTGCGGCGCTAGGAGCCGAATGTTGCTAGGGTTCTTTGCTCCTGTTTTGCGTTTTGGGCTCAGTGGGCTAAAGGTTTTTTAGGCTAGTGGGTTTGATGTAATTTGGGTTATCAGGCTTAATGTATTTAGGTAATTTAGGTTAGATTAATTGGGCTATCAGTTTGTAAATGGACTATTTTATGGGACATTTATTCTATTTATTTGGTTTTTGCAATTTATGTGGGCCGGGCATAAATTGAGTATTACATGTTTTATTTTACTTGTTTCTTTAGTTAAAATTCTTAAATTACATATTTACCCTTTAATTAAACTATATTTTAGCTAAATTGTATCCTTAACCGTCCATTTATATATCTAATGGACTAATTACTTCATAAGTCCTCTTTCTTTTAATATTTAAGCTATCAAATCAATACAATTCAATAATTACTAACTTTTGTGTCTTTCACAATTTAGTCCTTTTATTCAATTAACTAACTAAACATTAAAATTTCTTTTCTAGAATTTAATATGACTCTAATGTAACTTCATAATTATTAATTAAATAGTAAAACACAATCAAACTTGTCAGAATTGTGGTCTCAAAACCATTGTTTCTGACACCACTGAAAAATAGGATATTACAACACAAACTGGCCCTTGATACAAGTTGGAAAAAATCCAATTTGGAAACGATTTTCCCTCACAACGAAAAATTAAAAATTTAAAAACCTACCCAGTTTGTGATATTTATAGCAATAAACCTTAACCTAATTCGTTCATGTGTTTTTCGATAAGCGAATCCTTGATTTTTTTGGCTTTCAATCAAACGATCTTCTCCGCTATTCTTGTACCATGAACTGCTTCGAGTTTGAGCTCGAACCAATTGAATCAAAACACAGAACTAGAAAAAGTTTTCCTTTTGAGGTGAAAACAGAAATTTCCTCTTCTTTAATAGAAACTAGTAAAATTGTTATTCTGAAAAATATGTTTATAAGTTGAGAATAAATTCTCTCTATTTTTTGACAGAATATCAATCTTTCAAAAGTTTTCCTAATAGCTCTACTGGTGTCATCTATTTAGAGGAAGAGAATGTAGAATCCTTGTAAAGTTGTACATTTTTATTTAAATAGAAAATCAACATCCTACTTAGAGTAGGAGAGAGGTGAACAACCCACCCTTGTATTTCTACTAGGGTTGTCGCCTCATTTATGTTATATGAGGGGTTTTGGGGCCCTCTTACATTGGGTCAAATTACGAGTACTTTCTAGGTCTTTTTAACCCAATACTTTGTAAGGTGATCTAACCCGTTTCAGTTTTTCTATTTCCCAAAACAAACTTTAATATTCACATATTAAAAAAATTCATTCCAATTTTACTCTAGTAAAATTTTGATGATTTTACCCCGATAAATTTTTTAGAAAATGTGTTCAATATGTCACAACTTAACATGTTCACTATAACCAAATGGTTTATTTTCATTTTTGGGCTTCAAAATAGTCTAAAAACATAAACTCATTCTTCCGTCATTTTTTAAGTAATCCTATATAGGATTGCAAATTTCCATTTTCATTTTCATTTCTATTTTTGGAAACCAACATTCATTTCCAAATGATTCAATTTCTCTATTTCGTAGGAAACCATAATTATTCCTAAGTGTTTCTCATTTCTCTTTTTCTATTCATTATGTTCATTTTTATTCAAACACGCAATTCATTTTTGGTTTCAACGAGCTAGCGAGGGACTGATTGGACATATGAAGTTGACGCTCAAATGAATTATAATTAAGGTCTGACCTTTCGCCTATTAATTATAATCTCATTTAGTCACGAAGTCATTCCACTATAGTATCATGACTGAGCTCTCCTCAATGACATACCATTACGAAAGCAACTACTCAGTGCTCGTTTAATGACCTTGTCATAAGTCTGTTACCCTCATAAGATATCATTTATCTCTTGGGGATAATATTCGATCTCCCAATATGATCTCATTTTATCTTATGGTAACCATTACATATTTTTTTATGAAAAGTCAATCACTATCAAATATTGACCAAGTCATCCATCCCAAAGACGGACGACTCGTAGCCATGTTTACTTTTCATCAACTATGTAATGCCAATGAGAGGATATCATTTGCCTATGTTTTGGGCAATGAATTCTACTATTACCAGCTCTATGTTCCTTACCTATTTGAGCTCTGGCTTTTACTTACATCAAAGTGTACGAGTCATGCATACATAGTCCGCCATCCACTAAGGATTAAGGTATGCCACACTGTGAAAGTCACAAGTGAAGAAATCCATAAACAGATTCAAGATCCATTCTATTTAGGTCCTGTCCAATGTATTTTCAGTCTAGTCAGTTACATCTATTTCTCTATCTTTTGGGAGTCATCCACTCCGATGCCCAAGATAAGAAACCTCCCCAATTAGACTTGATAGATGACATATTATCCTATCAATCAGTTTGCTCATTTTTTATTAGACTAAGGACATGTTTAGGTTCGTCTACTAATACATGTTGTCTTTCCGTACTATAGTCTAACAACGTAATACCACTTAGTACTAGTTAAACATTAGACGACCAATGAGCAACATTTGCTTGCATTTTACTTTGTGTGTAAAAACCATGTAAAGACAATACAAAAAGTATTAATGTAATTCATGAATAATTTTATTAACCAATCTATTCGAAAAAAATTACTAGTGTACATAGACGAAAGTACTACACTCAGGGCACCAGATCCAACAGTATGTTGAGGCCTGCAGACTCGAGTTCATTGAGCTGAAACAGGGGGATATGACTGTGGCCAAGTATGAGACCAAATTTTTGTGACTCAGCTGGTATGCTCTCGGTATGTTTTCCACTAAGCAAGATAAGAGCCTGAGGTTTGAGGATGGACTATGGGATGATCTAAAGATTCAGGTTCCTCTGCATCATGAGAGGGGATTTGAGACTTTGGTTGAGAAGACCAAGATTGTGGAGGAGATTAAGTGTTTGGAATGCGATAAGTCTGAAAAGAATAAGGTTCAGATTAAGAGGGATTCTGGTCCTACTGGCTCAATTTAGCATCTTTTGAAACAGTCCAAAGAGAGAAGACCTCAATAGGGGGTTGTAGTAACTGGTACTAGTGGTAGGACTCCAAATTGTGCATACTGTGGTAAGAAGCATCTAAGTGAGTGTTGGACGAAGATGGGTACTTATCTAAGATGTGGGTCTATTTAGCATTCAATTAAAGAATGTCCACTTCGTGTTGATTATATGCAAGCACTGAATCAGAACCAAAATCAAAATCAAAAGCTGGACAGTTACCTTTGAGGGGTCGAGGTCAAAATAGGGTTGGTAATGCTAGTGCAAATGGTAATATGGGTTAAGGTCAGTGAGCACGGGGTCAGGGGGCGAACAGGACTAAGGCTAGACAGTCAGCCTTAATTTATACAACTAGGTGTCGAGAGGACCGAGACATATACGACGTCATTATAGGTACTTTTACGATCCATTTTGTTTAGTACTTTTCTTTGATTGATATTGGTTCTACCTGTTCTTATGTTGCTAGTAATGTTTCTGATGAACTAGGAATCGGGGTACAGAAAATCGTTAGTAACATTACTATAGTTAGCCTTTTGGGACAGTCCGTGGTGGTAAACAAAATCTATAGAAGATGTCTATTGGAAGTTTAAGGTGAGGTATTTCCAGCAATCTAATAGAGCTACCCTTTGAAGAATTTAATTTAATTCTAGGGATAGGTTGGTTGGTTGAACATCAAGTTACTCTGGACTATACTGCTAAGAGAGTGGTTTATAGATAATTAATGGTAAAGACATCGTAATGGTGGGTGAGCGTAAGGATTATTTGTCCAATGTGATCTCCACTATGGCAGCAGAGAAATTAGTTCGAAAAGGATGTGAGACATATCTGGCCTATGTTCGGGATGCAAGTGCAAGTAGTTCAGCTGTGGATAGTATATGTACTGTAAAGGAGTTTTTAGGTGTTTTTCTCGAGGAACTACCTGGGTTACCTCCCGATCGAGAGGTTGATTTTGGAATTGAATTGTTGCTTGGAACTGCTCCAACATCCATTGCTCCCTATCGCATGGCACCCTAGGGAGCTCTGACTTTGTTTATTCAGAAGAAAGATGGTATAATGAGATTGCGTATTGATTATCGATAACTGAACAAGTTGACTGTTAAGAACAAATATCCTTTTGTCAATGATTGATGACTTGCTTGATTAGTTCCGAGGAGCGATGGTGTTCTCTGAAATTGATCTGATGTTTGGTTATTACCAACTCAAAGTGAAGGATTTAGATGTGCCTAAAATTGTATTCAGGACTCGGTACGACCATCACGAGTTCTTGGTAATGCCTTTTGGCCTAAAACCAAAACCAGCCTTCTTTTATTGACTTTAACGAACAAACTCAAATCTACACATGTCATCGAATAATCACTATGAGTTAAGAATTCAACGATCTTGCCATACCAAGTCCTTGGTGCTTGCTTTAATCCATAGAGTGTCTTTCGAAGTTTTCTCACATGCTCCGAATAATCTCGACTCTAAAATCCCATCGATTGATTCATGTAAATCTCTTGGTCTAGCTCTTTGTCAAGAAACACATTTTTCACTTCCATTTGCTACAAGTTCCAGCCTTTACTGGTTGCAAGTGCAAGTAAAACTCGCACCGCTGTAAGCTTTACTATCGGACTAAACGTTTCGTCATAATCTAGTCCACACCATTGAGAAAATCCGTGAGCCACCAAACAAGCCTTATGCCTCTCAATTGATCCATCTGTGCAACGCTTTATCTTATAGATCCACTTGCAAGAGATAGACTTCACATCTATTGGCTTTGACACAAGCTCCTAAGTCTCATTTCTTTCTAGTGTAGCAATCTCTTCTTCCATGGCTTTAACCCATTCCAGAATTTTAAATGCTTCCTCAAATGTCTCCGGTTCCTTCTCATCTTCGTCAACTATAGCAACATTGGCCTTGGCATACTTGGGATTTGGATTTCTGACACTTTCTGATTTCCTAAGCGGAGCTGGTGCTTTCGGTTCATTCGGCTCATCTTTTTCATTCGATGGTTGATGCACATCAATTTTGGTTAGATGCTGAAGCACATCAGTTTCAAATGGATGCTTGTGCACACCAATTCACCAAGGATTTTGAGTTTTAACGTCATCATCAGCAACCTCAACTTTTCCCAAACTTAAGTGAATTTGAGAATCTTGCCACTCATGCCTACAAGCATCTGATTGTGGTGATACCTCCTTCTCCAATGGCCACTATAAAGATGATTCATCAAACGCCACATTTCGAGATGTATAACACTTTCCGGTTATAGGATCATAGCATCTCCACCCTTTTCTTTGGCTGTCATATCCTACAAAATACACCTAACAACTTTCTTGTCCATCTTGCTATGTAAATGATCAGGAACAAATACATGACATACATATTCAAACACTCAAAAATAACTAACTATAGGTGTCATGCTCCACAATTTCTCAAGAGAAGAAAGAAAAGATAACATTTTCTTGAGGAAGCTTATTGATTACAAAAGCGTTTGTCTTCATTGCTTCCGCCCAAAACCGTCCCGGGACATTTTTCGTGTAAAGGATACTACAATATATCTCTGTCAGGTACCTATTCTTCATTTTAGCCACGTCGTTTTGTTGTGAGGTACTTAGTCATGTGAACTGGTGACATATTTGACACTCTCTAAGAAAATTCAAGAACTCACTTGAGGTATACTCTCCTCCATTGTCGGTGCATAAACAACGAATCCCTTTACCAATATCTGCTTCACCCACCTCTCTAAACTCCTTAAACTTTGTGAGAGTTTTTTATTTTTCCTTCATAAAATAAACCCACACAAATTTGAAAAAATCATCGATAAACATAACCATTTACTTCATCCCACCAATAGAAGCTTGCTTGACCAGTCCGAATACATTAGAATGGATTAACTTTAATAGTTCCTTTGCTTTAAATTTAGACCCTTCATAAGGAAGTTGGTGTGCTTTCCCATACTAGCAGCCTGCATAAACCATATCCATCCTCACTTCAAGTTGCGGAAGACTCTTCAACATCAACTTCTTCATCATCACGCCTAGCTTGGAATTGCTAACATGGCTCAGCCTCAAGTGCCATAAATCAACTGTCTCATTTTTCCTCGTCTTGTCCATGTATGCAACTTCAACAGCCATCACATAGATCAATTGTAATCTTCGCCTTTGAATCACCGGCTCCTTAGCAGTCTCTAGGTTGCAATAAACCTTCACATCTTTAAGACCGAACAAAACATAATGTCCTGAAGATGTTAACTATTATACCGAAAAAATACTTTTCTTTATCCCCGGTACATGGTAAATGTTTTGCAATGACACCTTAGTAGTACTATGCGAAGGAAGGATTACAATTTTACCGACATAAGTTATCGATAACTTCGAGTTGTTTGCAGTCACCACCACACAACTTCCTATGTATTTTGACAAATTATGTAACTTCTTCTTATCACTTGTCATGTTATTTGAGCAACTCAAATCAACAATCCAATTGTTCTCATAATCGATTTGATTGAATGTTACAACTGTAAGAGCCATCTCCTTTTTCGCAACAAACAGTGCCTCAACATCCCATTCTTCATTGTTGACAGTAGCAACATTAGTTTCAATGAGATTTTTCTTTGACCAACAAACATGCGCCTTGTGACCCTGTCTGGGGCTTCGCAACCCCCCTACATGAGAACCCCTTTCAACCCGAAAAGTATTTGCCTTGTCCTCGTTCCTTTTCGATCCATCTTGTTGCTTGGAATTCCAACTACTCTTATTGACACAAAGAACTTGCTACTCCCCATCTTGGTGGAACTCCTCTCGTATTCTTCTCTAACGAATCTTGACCAGCAAGCAAATTCTCGAACTCAACAAGTGATGTTTGGTTTGCCATCCTTGTACTACAGCCATAAAGCCTCTGAACTCTGGTCTCAAACCATGGATGATTATCCTCTTCACCTTGGTGTCCTTGATCGAAGCTTGTGGATCCAAATCACCAATCTCTCTACATAACATCTTCACCTTGTAGAAATATTGCGAGATTGTCATGTCACGTTGCCCCATCGACACTAACTCGCCCTCGAGAAGTTGAAGCTTCATGTCGTTTCTCTTAGAGAATAAACTTGCCAATGTATCCCACGCTTCTTTAGGAGTTTTGGCATCTCGAATATGCTCCAGCACGTCCTCTTCAATTGTCGTCTTCAAAGAAAAAATTGATTTGCCCACTTTAATTTCCGCATCGTATCACTTGTAGGATCTACCATAGGTTGTGTAGTTTCGTTTCCATTCACCGCCTCCCACAAGTCTTGGCCTTGCAAGCAAGATGTCATACATGTAGACCAAGTGTTGTAGTTCTGATTATTGAGCTTCTTAACTCCACCGATGACATAAAGGTCGCTCATTTTGCCGAGAGGAGACACAACAAACAATATAGAAACCTGGTTCGGATACCAAAATGTTGGACACACAACATATAACAGAGGAAAACAATAAAAACAAAGGCAACTGAACTGAACTGATCGATTATTTCTGAAACCAACTAAATGCCTTATATAAGCTTACATCTCATGGCAAACCACTACCCTTAAAACTAGGGACACATCCCATGACAAGCCACTACCCTTAAAACTAGGAACACATCCCATGACAAACCACTATGCTAGAAAACAAGAACAAGGCTGAAGACTCAATTAATAAACCAGCACAGAAAAAAATAACCAGACCAATTGACCAACATAAACAATATAAACATTGCTTGTGTTGCCATTTTAACATTGTGGTCAAGGATCAATAAGTATATGGTCATTTTAATTGTCTAATTCTTGATTTTTGTTTTAAGAAAAAAGGCTGGCAACATATATTTGGTACAAGGAATCCTTCTGTGAAACAGGTAGCTGTCAAGTTTAGGAATCATCGTCATCATCATCTTCTTCTTCTTCTTTCATTTTACCGAGTCTCAACTCTACATTTAAAGGCGCGTTCAACTTGGGCTTATATTAGCAAAGCGTGATGATCTAATTCAACTATATAGTTGTGTTGCCTCAGTAGCATTAATGAGGTACAAGTTCGAACTTCGGATGGACGCTAGCATTACAAACATGTTAACCGCTACACTACTCTCCTTCCCTCTATTTGGTTATTACTTATGACGAGAGGTTTGCGAATAATTGTTGGTATGACATGTTAAGAATTCCAGCATTAACTGTGGGATAAAGAATTTGCTTGTGTTTTGTCATTTTGAATACTAGTTTGCTGACACTGTCAGTAAGAGAACTTATTACAATCCATGTTTTGGATTGGAAAAGTATCTCATGTTCACGCTTACATTAATCTAACAATCACATTCTCAACGATCTTAAATAGTTTTTTGTTGGATAATGCTAATACAGAAAAAAGAAATTTGAATTATTGTTCTAGAAAATAGCCACAACCCACAAACTACATGGGGGCTACCTCATCAAGCTACCAATTCCATGATATAAAAAAACAAAAGCTCCTTCATTTATAAGGCTGGTAACCCTCAGAGTCTAGTCTAGGGTTTTTCATCCCTAACTTCAATCACATCTAATGCAATGTTGTATGCATATAACGACTCACCAACTTTATCAGCATAACATAACAATACAATCATAAGTGTCAAATTTCAAAATTGACACCCCATCACTGTAATATTACTTAATCCACTCCTAGCATTACTT
Organism: Gossypium raimondii; assembly: GCF_025698545.1. Classification (NCBI taxonomy): domain Eukaryota; kingdom Viridiplantae; phylum Streptophyta; class Magnoliopsida; order Malvales; family Malvaceae; genus Gossypium; species Gossypium raimondii. Next base: position 36,699,707 of record NC_068568.1, on the reverse strand, counting down.
ACTTCAATCAAGTTTACTAGCCCTATGAACTAGGAATCAGTTGATTCTTCTTGTGCTAAACTCATTTGAATAGAAATTCCCGATAACATATGTTCTAACCGTAATAAAAGAAAAATTAAAAAACAACAACAAAGGGAAACCCTATTTAACTGCAAAGAAAAAGAAAGGTCGGCTTTTCTCAGCACATCTACTTTACTTAGCGCTTCTTCTTGCTTGCTTTTGCAGCAGTGGATTTTGATGGTGTCACAATCAGGTAGATGAATAGAACCACAATTGATATCACAGAGATTTGAGATCCATACTTAGCCAGCAACCTCTGCAGACATAGAAGGCTTATATATTAATTTCAAGGGATCGGTCATAGCTAGCAGTTTATGCACTCCATAAATCAAAGGCCGAGAACTAGAAGGGTCATCATGCATCCATTTTATTTAAATTGTCACGCAATGAAAACCCAACCACTACTAGTAACACGAAGAGCAAAAATGTTACAAAAAATGGATGCATATTATCTTTTCCTGAATCAAATATGCTTATCTCTGCAAGCATCTCAGTTCTTATCCATCCAAATTTTAGAAGCATGATCATTTCGAAAAGGATAAATAAGAATCATTTATACCTTAGCCTTCAATATTTAGTCACCACCAAAGCACATCCCACGAAAAAACAAAAACAGAAAACCATTAGTAACATTTAGAAAAGGAAAAAAGATATTGAATAGCTATGATTCATTGATTACTGTTATTCCACACAAAACTTACCCAGTCAAACTTCTTCTCAGGAGGTCTTTCTGCAAGAACATCTAATGGCAAGATTGGAGTTGAATATGCCTCCTAAAAAGACACAACAAATTAGAGCGTCAAAGCTTTTTCTTTCTCCACATTTTCTTTTCTTTTCCCTTAAAATTTAAGGAAACTACACTCAGTTTTGATCTCAAACCTGCAAAGCAGCCTTTGTGGGAATGCGGAAAGTAATTACTGCCGGGGCACCATAGAACATTCCTTGCTTTTTGGCCTCTAGTTCAAATGAATGAGATAGAAGACCACCACTGCAGATAGCAAAGTTCTGCATTTTTATTAATCCAATCTAGGAATAACATATTAATAGAATTAAACAAAAGCAAAACTCACGCATCAAGTCTTTCCCACGACCGTGAAGTGTTGCCACTGACAATATCAAACATATCTTGAGGCCAGCTATCATCGAGGAGACTCATATCATATGCTGTCCTGAATCATTTTTTTCCCCAGAAAGATTGTTCCTCAAGATAATATCCCGAAAACACAAAAGCTCAAGAGAAATCTAGAAAACTTCACTTGTGAATTCGAAAAAACATCAAAAGAGGAAGAAATATAAAAGGCTTCATACTACCACTGTAGAAGTTTCCGAAAATTTCAGCAATATTATTCAAGTATTATATTGGATCATATAGAAAAACCAATCTCCAATTAGAATTGATGATCAAAGAGGTTAGATCAGGCTTAACATGAATAATAATAATAATAATAATAATAATAATAATTGAAAAACCATGAAATATGCAAAACCTTAGAGCAGAGAAAGTTATAAGCAAAAAAAAAAAAAACAAAAGCGTGCCTAAGTATATTCTCTAATCGCAAAGGTTAAAAAGGAATAAAATTCCTATTGAAAGAATCGGATTTACAATTTCATTCCATTTCTCTCAGATCCAAATAACCGAAAAAAAAAATGAAATTCGCTTCAAATCCACATATTTTCTCTTGAATCACCTCAAAAGAAAATGTGATCTCTCTCATATTCAAATCAGCTACTTATCACGCAAAGCTTAAAAAGGAAATCGAAAGCTAAATAAAATAATAAAAACAGCTCGAATTCAACTCAAAATTGAGGATGGATTCAAAATTTAGAAATTTCATCTTGAAGGAAAAATCATAGCTAAATCTAGATTGAAGTAAAGGGAAAGAAAAAGGAAAGAGAAACGCACGAGAAGCCTTGGTTGTAGATGTCGATGGAGACAGAAACGCGTTCGGAACCTGATTTGAGTCTGGTCAACGATGCCTTCTTGTGAGCGACGATGAATGGGGCGTCGCCTGTGGCGGTGGCTACTGATGCAAAGAAAATAACAATCAATGCCTTCATCAGCGAATTTCTGATAAGCGTTGCCATGAGTGTGGCGTAGCTGATTTTCCTTTCTCCTGGTCTTTTAATTAGAATTTGAAATGGTGCTGAAGCGTTGAATAAACAAACAATGAGTAGGGTTTATGATATGTTGATATCGAGCTTACCAGGGACAACAAATCTGGTTCCTCTGGTGTACGCCACGACGTCGTTTCCCGTTTCATGATATTGAGTTGATCTTTTCAGTACTGTTTTATTTATTTTATTTCATTTACATTATATTTTGTTTTACATGATATACTGTTATAAGTAGGATTTAAATATTAACATGCACTTTTTTTACAATAAAATCTAAAATATAGATAATAAATTACATAAGGTATTAATAAAATTAAATAATATTTATATTCACAAATATAAATTTTAGCACTTTATTGTAATTATTATTTATAGTTTTCAAATTATTTTAATTTACATATTAATTCATCATTTAATGATTCAAGTACCGAAACACCTTGAGGCTTAATATGATGAACTAACAACCATAGAGAACCCAAATTCTTGCTCTTGGAATTATTTGAATCAATTGATCCAAGTGAATTTTATCGAGAAAAATCTAACAACTTAAAGTGGACAAAAAGGGCCTAAAATGAGCAACTAAAGAGGGAAGATGGAAGAGCCCAAGATAGCAGCCCAATGCCGACCCAATTGCTACCCAAATAAGCTAATTAATATTATTATATTACTTGCAAACCAGCCTTAAACTTTTGCCTAAACCCGTTCCAACCCCTCCACTTTTGGTGCATATTCATTTGTGGCATTAAGCTAAATTTAGCAAAGCCATCTCAACCCCTCTCCCTACTATCAAGGGCTGACCATGGGAAAGGAGATTGACTGCTATTTTTAGCTAATACAAGCTGTCATCTCCCACTATAAATACATTTCCTCACCTCATCATTTCTCATTATCTCATTCATCCAACAATTATCCATTACTCTTCTATTATTTCTTTCTTTTGCCTTCTAATTGTTTTCCCATCTTTCTTTCCCTTGCCGATTTCCCCTCTTTAGAAAGAGTTAGCAAGCCCCTCATAGTAGCAGCAATCAAGTCTTTTTGAAGGCCTTTGATCGGCAGAACAAGCAGAGAGGAAGAGAAGCACACTACTCTAGCTTCGGAGAATCATCGGGATTTGCCTTCTAGTTCTCTTCTCTTTATCTTTTTAAGTTTATTTTGTGATCATAAACATGAATACTTATTGTTTTGATGCTTCTATTTTAATTAAAATGACTTAATTTGTGTTTGTGTTAGATTGATTGCGTTCTGTTACTTACATTGTTAAAATCATGTTTGTGTTGTTATAGGCCTTGGTAATTTGGTCAATTAGATAAAATCATGCCTATGTTATGCTTGCATTATAATTGTAAGGTAACAAATGAATTAATTATTAATCGGATTGAAATTGTAATTAATGGACAAAATATTTAATTGGTGCATGTTTAATCTTCTAAGTGTAAAAGTGGGTTAGATTAGCAATAGTATTAAACAATATTCTTACCTTGTATAACTTGTATGGTTGTTGTGATTAAACTATTTCAAAGATACAAATATATTGTTACTTCACTCTATCTTATACTTGCTTATGAAAATTGATTAATTAATTTAACATAGGAATATGTTTAATAGATTGATTAATTAAGTATGTATGTGCATTAGTTAATAAAAGACCAAGTTGCCATGAAATTATTCGTAATAACATGAAAATAGTTTTAATAATTCTAAGTTAAAATGAGATTACTTTAACACGCTTATGTCATATTGATTAAAACCTTTTTTAAATTGTGCATTGGAATTTTACTTTTTATTTTAGTTGGTTACTTAGTTAATTTTTAGTTTTTAGATCACCTCTTACAAATCAATATATCTTCCTTGTCCAATTTGTTTAAATTTACATTTCATAAATACTTGCTTGTACAAGCCCTGTGGGTACGATAACTTGACAAACTTTTCACTTTATTACTTATTACGATTGTCTACACTTGCACATTTCCATCATTTCAATTTTTTGATGTCTTTGCTGGGGACCTATTTTAAAGGACATTATTTGTGAAATTGTTAATTTTGCATTTTTGTTACTTTTTTTGTTAAACTTTAATTCCATTACTTTTTTTGATTGTTTCAGGTGTTTATGAGTATTGATCAAATTATTAACTTACTCCTCGTAGATCCTAAAATTGAAAGGACTTTTAGACAAAGGACAAGACAAACAGCTCAAAAAAGGACCGTAAAGATAAACCTTGAAAACTAAAATCAAGGAAATAGAGCAGATCATGCTCAAAATCCATCCTTGTTGCTGATGACAGGAATAGAGCCTTAAGACAGTATGCTATGCCACTATTTAATGAGCTTAGTTCGAAAATTAGAAGGCCTGAGATCGAGGCACAAAAATTCAAGTTGAAGTCATTTATGTTCCAAATGCTTCAGACAATGGGTCAGTTTAATGGAATGTCTATTGAAGATCCTCACCTTCACCTCAGATTTTTATGGAGGTGATTGATTCCTTCAAGTTAGCCTGAGTACAGGAAGATGCACTAAGATAAAATTTGTTCCCATATTCACTAAGGGACAGAGCTCAAGCCTGGTTGAACTCATTTTCACCAGATTCCATTACCACATGGCAAGATTTGGCAGAACGCTTCCTTATGAAATATTTCTCACCTAGCAAGAATGCTAAGTTGCGAAATGAAATCACTACCTTCCAACAGATGGATGATGAGTCCTTATATGAAGCGTGGGAAAGATTTAAAGAACTATTATGGAAATACCCTCATCATGGAATCCCGTATTGTATCCAGTTGGAGACATTTTATAACGGTCTCAATGCTCACACGAGGATGGTAATAGATGCTTCTGCCATGGTGCTCTCCTTTATAAGTCTTATAATGAGGCTGATGAAATTATTAAGAGAATTGCCAAGAATAATTATCAGTCGCCAACCAATCGAGCAGCTTCAAGAAGTGTACGCCCACACTTCACTTACAACTCAAGTATCTTTTATATCCTCAATGCTTAAAAATTTTACTACTAATGGGTTTAACAATGTTGCAGCTCAGCCACCCAATCAATTTGATAATATAGCTTGTGCTTATTGTAGGGAAGGGTATTTTTTCGAAGATTACCTATCAAACATAGAATTTTTGTATTACATAGGTAGTTAGAACCAGAATAGAGGGAATAGGGACCGCAATCCAATTTTTATAACCCGTTTTGGCAAAACCACCCTAATTTTTCTTGGAGTAACCAAGGGGATAGACCCAGTGACATTTACATTCAACCCCGACCGACCCAGCCACCTGGATTTACTCAACTACTTCAAAAGCCACCACAAGTCGAACCTTCTAATAGTCTAGAAAACCTATTGAAGGCATATATTGCAAAGAATGACGCCACTTTAAGGAATTTGGAGAATCAAGTGGGTCAATTTGCTACTAAACTTAGGAACTGACGACAATGTGGTTTTTCCTAGTGATACAAAAAATCCAAGAAATCTAGGGAAAGAGCATTGTAAAGCATTAACTCTAAAGAGCGAAAAAATATTAAAGCCTAACCCTGTCGAAGTTGAAGAGTAGTCCGCTAATACTCGAGATAAAGTGGAAGTTCAACCAAGTGTTGAAAATCCAACTTCACTAGAACCAGAATCTATAAATTCTGATAGGGTAACTTCTAAACTAGTCAATTCTGATAAACTAACATCTTTGTTAAATCCAGAGTGTCGCAGCCGACAAATTGCCCAATGCAAGTAAAGAATCCTCCACCACCCTACCCTCAAAGACTTTAGAAGAAAAAATAGGAAGCCCAGTTCAAGAAGCTTTTAGACGTACCCAAGCAAATTCATATCAACATTCCGTTGTTAGAAGCTCTTGAGCAAATGTTGAATTATGTCAAGTTCATGAACGATATCCTATCCAAAAGGTGGAGACTTGTAGAATTTGATATGGTAACTCTGACAAAGGAATGCAGTGCATTCCTGCAATATAAGCTACCCTAAAAATTAAAGGATCCAGGATTTTTTACCATACCCTGCAATATCGATGCATCTTATTATGGTTAGGCATTGTCTGACTTAGGGACAAGCATAAACTTGATGCCTATGTCTATGTTCTGGCAATTAGGGATAGGGGAAGTTAGACCAACCACAATTACGCTTCAGTTAGCATATCGATCTTTAGCACATTTGGAAGGAAAAATCGATGATGTATTGGTACGTGTAGAAAAATTTATTTTTCCTGTTGACTTTGGTATTTTAGACTTTGAAGCAAATAATGAGGTGGCAATCATCTTAGGAAAGTTTTTCCTAACAATTGGAATGACCCTTATTGATGTGCAGAAGGGCGAGCTTACCATGCGTGTTTAAGACGACCAAGTAGCATTTAACATATTTAAATCTAAGCGTTTTCCTAATGCAATTGATGAATGTTCTATAGTGACCGAGTTAGAGGAATTAGCCGCAAAATGGGAACACAATTCTGTTGATGACCCATTGGAACAAATCTTAATGCCAAACCCTCCAAGTAATGAGGAGGGGAATGAATATTTATCTTTTCTAGAAGCTAGCTCAAGGGGATTTAACTCGCAATCGATCTTTGAATATCTGGAATTAGAGAGCAGATAGCATGACCAACCAAAAGCATTGATCTAAGAGCCACCTAAATTAGAACATAAGGAAGAAAAACTCATTTTTAAGAAGGCTATTGGATGGACCATAACCTATATCTGGGGTATTAGTTCATTCGTGTGCATGCACAAAATCATCCTAGAGAATGGTGAGAAAGGGATGATTGATGGACAACGGAGACTGAACCTTATTATTAAGGACATCGTAAAGAAGGAAATTATTAAATGGTCAGATGCAAGTATAACTTACCCCATCTCAAACAGTTCATAGGTAATTCTGATCTAGTGCGTGTCAAATAAAGGTGCATTACGGTCGTGGAGAACAAAAACAATGAGTTAATACAACTAGAATGGTTACTGGATGAAGAATTTGTATAGATTATCAGAAATTGAACAAGGTGACTCGAAAAGGCCACTTTTATTCTTGGATCAAATTCTGGATAGACTCGCAGGGCGAGACTATTATTGTTTTCTTGATAGATACTCAGGATAAGACCCAATCACGGTAGCACCGGAGGATCAACACAAAACAACATTCACATGCTTGCACGGTACATTTGCTTTTAGACGTACGACCTTTGGATTATGTAATTCACCTATTACATTTCAAAGATGCATGGTTGAGAAGTTTTTGGAAGTTTTTATGGACAATTTTTCAGTGTTCGGAGACACTTACGATGATTGCTTAGACAATTTGGCTAAGGTACTAAGGCGATGTGAAGAAACACTCCTTGTACTCAATTGGGGAAAGTGTCATTTTAAGGTACAAGAAGGTATTGGTTTGGGGCACCAGATAACGAGACAAGGGATCGAAGTAGATAAAGCAAAGGTAGATGTTATTGAAAAACACCCACATCCAATATCTGTAAAAGGTGTTAGGAGCTTTTTGGGACATGCTAGGTTTTATCAGAGATTCATCAAAAGCTTTTCCAAAATTGCTAAACCCTTATGCAAATTAGTGGAGAAAGACACAACATTCAAGTTTGATAAAGAATGCTTGAATACTTTTGATGATTTGAATAATTGGTTGGTTTCAACACCAATTATCGTCACACCGAATTGGGAATTGCCATTTTAATTAATGTGTGACGCAAGTGACTTTGCAGTAGGAGCTGTAATAGGCCAGCAAAGGAATAAATTTTTTCATCTATCTACTATGCAAGTCGGACTTTGACAAGAGCTCAATTGAATTAAACGGTAATAGAAAAAAGTTAGTTGCCATTGTTTTTACTTTTGAAAATTTTTGATCTTACCTTGTAGGTACCAAGGTGGCTGTTTTCACAAATCATTCGATAATTAAATACTTACTTGCCAAGAAAGATGTTAAGCCGAGACTGATCCGGTGGGTACTTCTACTTCAAGAGTTCAACCTTGAAATTCAAGACCGAAAAGGGACAGAAAACCAAGTAGCAGATCACTTATCTAGAATATAGCAATAATGAGAGACTTCTCCTATTGTTCCCATTAACAAAAAATTTCTGGACAAGCACATACTAAAGGTAAATCACATCCATAATACACATTGGTTTGTTGATTATGCTAACAATCTAGTTTATGGTGTGATGTTGCTCGATAAGTCGTACCAACAAAGGAGGAAGTTCCTTCATGACACAAAGTACTACTTTTGAAAGAAGTCATACTTATTCAAACAGTGCGCATATCAAATGATCAGGAGATGCATCGCAAAAACTGAGGTAAATGATATTCTATATCATTGTCATTCATTTCTAAGTGGGTGACACTTTAGAGGTTCACATACTGCGGCCAAAGTATTGCAAGCAGGATTCTTTTGGACAACTTTTTTCAAAGGCGGATATGCTTATGCACGAGTTGTGATCGATGCCAGAGGGTCGGAAACATATCCAACAGAAACGAGATGCCACGAACAAACGTTATTAAGGTAGAATTATTTGATGCTTGGGGTATTGACTTTCTCGGTCCTTTCATCCTTCTTATGGTAACAGGTACATACTAGTAGCTGTAGACTATGTGTCTAAGTGGGTTGAGGCCGAGGCATATCTGACGAACGATGCCAAGGTAGTGATGAAGCTTTTTTAGAAACATGTGTTCATAAGGTTTGGAACACCTAGGGCTATCATTAGTTATAAGAGGTCCCACTTTGTGAAAAACTGGTTCAAATGGTTGCTCGATAAACATGGAGTGAAGCACAAAATTGCCACAGCTTACCATCCACAGACAAATAGGTAGGCTAAATTGGAAAATAAAGAAATAAAAGGTATACTCAAGAAGTAGTTTGTCAAAACCGATGAGACTGGTCCAAAAGACTGGATGATGCTTTATTGGCCTACATGATAGCATACAAAACACCCTTAGGGATGCCTCCCTATCGATTTGTTTTTGGGAAAGTCTGTCATTTGCCTTTGGAGTTAGAGCATAAAGCTTACTAGGCTCTCAAGCAGCTCAATTTGGATCTCAAGCTTGCTAAAGAGAAACAGATGCTTCAGCTTGATGAGTTAGAAGAATTTCGAATGTTTGTCCATCATTTGAAACTTCTTCCAAGGATGGCCAACCATGAATTGAGGAAATGTGGTTGATTCTGCTTGATTCTTGGTCAATTTGAGTGCCACCACAACTCAAGACTAAGACTTGGTCACCAGCAAATCTCTAATTTCTTTAACTCTTCAAGGACCTTGTGTAATTAAACTAAAAATTGATTTATGATCAGCCATGTGTAGCTGAAAATTAGGTTGACTTAGTCCCCAATTTGGACGGTTTTTCAATTAGAAGAAAACTCTCAAACCTGTCCAAAAATAGTAGATAGTTTAGAGGACCAAATAATATAATTTAACCACTTTAATTAATCAATTTACTTAATTAATTAAAACCCAATTTATTAATGAAATATTTAAAATGAATTATTAAATATAACTTTATATTTTATTATTTAATTTAATCATGCATGGCCCACTTTATAGGTTAAAAATATAATATGCTCAAATTAATATAAAATAAGCCATTTTATGCATGAAAAATATATAATAAAGTATAAAATCACATTTTAATAATTTCTATGTCCTAATTGCATATTTTCGTATATTTCATTAATTTATTAGATAATCACTTGGTTTTAATAACAAATTTAAGTAAAAAGGTGATAATTATATAAGAAAAATCCTATATATTTTTCAGTTTACAATGTTCTCGTATGAAAATGCCAAAATTTTCAAGGAGAGATTGAAAAGATGGCATGACAAGCACATCCGATTTCGAGAATTTGAAGTAGGTCAGCAAGTTTTGTTGTTCAATTCCAGATTGAAGTTCTTTCTAGGTAAGTTAAAATCTCGTTGGTCCAGTCTATTCACTATTCAATGAATTAAGTTTGGTGTATCCCGGCCCAGATTATAGTTCTTTCCAAGTAAGTTAAAATCTAATTTGTGCCTTACTCAGGATGAAAAATGAATTAAGTTTGGGGTGTGGAAACACTAAAATATATAGACTTTATAGCAACTTTTGAACATTAACTTATGCAAATTCTAAGTAATTTCTATCGAATTTTATGACTTTATTATTAAATAATTAAATTGAGCTTAAATTATACTTTATTTCAAATTTTAGTTATTTTTATACTAAATTTGTGTAATTTGGCTAATTTTTGACAGTTTTGTACAAAGGGTGAAAAATTAGCTCGAAAGTCACCTTGAATGATTCAAGTACCGAGGCACCTTATGAACTCAAGATGATTAATTAACAGCCATGGAGGACTCAGATTCATGCTCTCAGACTTATTTGAATTAATTGGTCCAAGTGAATTTTATTGAGAAAAATCTAACAACTTGAAGTAGACAAAAAGGGGCCTGAATTGAGCAACTGAAGAGGGAATATGGACGAGCCCAAGAGAGTAGCCCAATTTCGACCCAATTGTTGTCCAAATAAGCTAATTAAGCTGATTATAATACTTGCAAACCAACCTTTAACTTTCGTCTAAACCCGTTACAACCTCTCCAACTTTTGGTACATTTTCACTTGTGGCATTAAGCTAAATTTAGAAAAGCCATCTCAACCCCTCTACCTACTATCAAGGGTTGACCATGGGAAAGGGGATTGGCTGCTATTTTTAGCTAATACAAGCCGTCATCTCCCACTATAAATAACTCTCCTCACCTCTTCATTTCTCATGATCTCATTCATCCAACAATTATCCATCACTCTTCTCTCATTTCTCTATTTTCCCTTCCAATTGCTTTCCCATCTTATTCCTTTCCCTTGCTGATTTCCCCTCTTGAGAAAGAGCTAGCAAACCCCTCGAAGCAGCAACAAGCAAGCTTTTGTGAAGGCCTTTGATCAGTAGAACAAGCAAAAAGGAAGAGAAGCACGCTAGTTTGGCTTCGAGGAATTACCGGGATTTGCCTTCTAATTCCCTTCTCTTTATCTTTTAAGTTTATTTTGTGATCATAAACATGAATGCTTTTTGTTTTGGTGCTTATATTTTTATTAAAACGACTTAATTTGTGTTCTTGTTAGATTGATTGCATTCTATTACTTAAATTGTTCAAATCATGTTTGTGTTGTTATAGGCCTTGACAATTTGTTCAATTAGATAAAATTATGCTTATGTTATGCTTGCATTATAATTGTAATGTAACAAATGAATTAATTATTAATTAGATCGAAATTGTAATTAATGGAAAAATATCTAATTGGTGCATGATTAATCTTCTAAGTGTAAAAGTGGATTAAATTAGCAATAGTATTAAACAACATTCTTACCTTGCGTAACTTGTAAGATTTTTGTGATTAAACTGTTTCGATATAGGAATATATTGTTACTTAGCTCATCTTATACTTGCTTATGAAAATTGATTAATTAATTTAACATAGGAATATGTTTGAAAGATTGATTAATTGAGTAAGTATGTATGTGCATTAGTTAACAAAAGACCAAGTTGCCGTGAAATTATTCGTAATAACATGAACATAGTTTTAATAATTATAAGTTAAAAGAATGAGATTAATCTAACGCACTTATGTCATATTGATTAAAACCTTTTTTAGAAATCGTGCATTGGAATTTTACTTTTTTTTTAGTTGATTACTTAGCTAATTTTTAGTTTTTAGATCACTTCTTTCAAATCAATATATTTTCCTCGTCCAATTTACTTAAATTTATATTTCATAAATACTTGCTTGTGCAGTCCCTGTGGGTACGATAACTCGACATACTTGTCACTTTATTATTTGTTACGATTGTATACACTTGCACATTTCTGTTGTTCCAATAATTACCAACCTTATAGTTATATACATATTCACATAACATTTAAACGTTAAATTCATTCAAAGCCTAGCATATACAATCACATAACTCTCTTAGGTACATGCCAAATATTATATACCTCTCTTTCAAACCAGCTAATCTATATCATGACATCATATTGCCTATATAATTGCATACTTAAAATGTCATCTCAAATACCAAATACACAATTCAAACCATTTACAAACGTATATGTTTCCAACAAGCATATTCTTAGCCATAATTACACCAACAAGGATTTCAAGTCATACCACTATATAAGTAAACAAAAGCAACTCCTAAGTACATACTACACATAACCAAGCCTTAATATAGTCAAAAGACTACAGAATCAATACTAGGATAGTGTGAGCTTCTCGACGATTTGCCAAAATGTTCTGCAAGTTGACACTACAAGGAAAAGGGAAACAATGGTGTAAGCATTACAAATGCTTAGTAAGTTCACAGGTATTTAAAACCAAGTAAATTACCTCAGGATATAATTATACGCTACATGTTACTAAGTTTGGTAAAGTTTTCCTATCATGACAAATCAAATATAAAAAAAGGTGAGTTCAACATTTATCATGCTATATTGTAACTCAATCATATAACATTTCAATTCACTTAATTCAACAATTCATCATCATTCATAAAACAATAATCATTTGATCAATTCACTATCTTAATCATATCATATATCCTATTTACCCATAATACATCCCTTTTCAAATAAATATCAAACATTATTTTCATTTCATAATTTGAATTCTCAAACCAAATAATATTAAACCATATGAACTTCATTCTCGTTTCATATCAATTCATATTTGTACTAAATATATATCAATTCCTAATTTATTTTCAAACTACTTTGTTTCATAATACTAATTCCAATTCACATTCATTGATTTGTCACGTTTCCACATTGGCCCCTTAAGCTTATATAACTAATTCTCAATATGTATATGCATAATCCAATCATTGTATCAAATCAAGCTGAAAATCATTTATTCTAATTACATTATGCATGTCCCTATTAACCTGACTCAGACTCGGACGGATACATGGATCTAACCAATACACCAATTTGGCACTTAATGCCTAACGGATAAATTCGTAATAATAAATTGCACCCTGTGTTAGCCAGTAAAATCGACAAATAAATGTGCCTAGCACTAGTTGGTATAACTGACAAATGGGGTGCCCAGCACTCCCCGACACGTAGTCATATAACCCTAAACTCTTCTTATCATATGACATGTCAACTATATCTGACTCTACCAGAATAGTTAATAGGGTAATCGTTTTTTAGTTTCATTACATAAATTCATCAACCAAACAATCAATTCTTAAATATAATAGCACTTCAAATAACCATACTAATTCAATTTCACGTTTATAACATTATGTTATATTTTCACATATATTCAATTTAGTCCTTATCACTACCAATCGATCTAAATCAAGTCAAATAAACTAATTTCATCAATTAAAACTTCATCACACATAACATATCCTATTCCTTTCAATTTAAGGTCAATTCCATAATTATTTCAATTTTCAATTCATTGTATTCAATTTAATCCTCTATCTCACCTTTTTGTACCGAATCGTAAACAATTAAAAATTTTAATTAAACATAGTTACAATTATAATTCTAAATGTATAAAAATTTAATACAAACATACTGTATGGACTTACCTGGTCAAGACAACAAACAAACAACTCTCTAAAGACTAATTAACAAAATTTTCCATTTCCCGATTATCTTTAGTTTGGTCCAATTTCTAATCTATTCAATAATTCAATTCAATTTATAAATTCCAAACATCTTATATCATCCTATTATAAGTTTATATCAGTTTAATTTTATTATTCAAATGTCCTATAAACTTTTACAGTTTATTCAGTTTAGTCCATAAAACCAAAACTATTATAACTTTCACAGTTGAACTTCGTTTTCCATTATGATTTCAATTATGTCCTTCTACTTCCTCTAAAACCTAAATTTATAGAATTTTCATGACAATTTCATTAAATTTTATTTTAGTCCCTATATGCAAATTTAACAAAATTTACTTAACAAATTAATCCTATTTCATTTCTAAGCTTCAAAATCTATCATTTTCTATAAAAAAAACATATAAAATTAACCAATGGAAAGTTTAAAATCTTTAACAATTTTGAAAGCGGAGATACAAGTTAGCTAGTTCTAATTGTAACCATCTCAAAAATATAAAAATTACAAGAAATGAAATTAATTTGCTTACCATGCAAGAAGAGAAGTTTGGTCGAAATTCCTCACATTAACAATGGTGTTTTCGGTTTTGGGAGAAGAAAAGAAATGAAGGTAATTACCATTTCCTACTTATTTTATGTTTTAACCATTTTCCATTTTAATTAATTTAATTAAAATAAATTATTTAATGTTAGAAAACCACACCAAGCGTCCACCATAATGTATTTTGGCCTATTTTTCCTATAAAACCTTTAAAACTTTTTAATCATGCATTTTAACTAATAATATTCAATACCGATTATTTTTTAGTTTTTATGATTTAGTCCTTTTTCTTAATTAGTCATTTAATCACTAAAATTTTCGAACCAAAATTTAATACACCTATATAACAACTCTATAAACATTTAAATAAAATATTTACGGACTCGGTTTACGAAAATGAGATTCAGATATCTCATTTTCCAAAACCACTTGACTTTAGGATCAAACTGCTTGTACCTTTACTAACTAACCAATTAATAAAATCTATCAAATCATGATTCACTATTATATTATATTATATTTAACTCATAAATATTAATTACATATATCTATGGACTCTCTTGTCAAAATTGTAGTTCCGAAACCACTGTTTTTGACACCACTGAAAAACGAACTGTTACAAATTATGTGGCCTCCACATCCACCAGAAATTCATCATTCGAACCCTCAATATCGACAACATTCCCCGTCATTACCATATCTTCCCCAACCTCACGATTCAACCAGTGTAGAATATCTTTTATTTCCTTGCCACCAATAGTGAAGGCTGCTCACTTTCCGATAGATTCGTCAGTTCTTGATTGGTGTTATCACCCATTCCACTTTTTGCCTCATCATTTGGCCTTTGCCCAAAATTTTCTCCTATTTTATTTTGCAATTTTGGAACTCGAGAGTATTAGCCCTCACTTGCTTTCTGCGAAATGCCTATTTTGGAAGGAAATTTTATTGCAGCATTTTTCCTCCCGTTCAAAGATGGACCCACCGCTTGAAAATTAATCTGACCCATTTTCTTGTCAAACACTATAATTAGAGGGTTTGACTACCCAATCCTCCATTTGTGCCCAAATCAGTTAAAAAAAGGCCCAAAATTCTGTTTACCAAACACTTTCAGTAGCTCATTTGGTTAGATGGTTCATTAATAGTGATTTTATCTTTGAGTCCCAAGTTTGATTTCTCTTCTAAGCACATTTGTATTTTTATTCCATATTTTAAGCTTTTTTTAATTAATATTTTAAATTAATAAATATATTGTTTTTAAGTTTTTTACTTTTAATTCATCTTTTAATTAATAACTCTTTTATTTATAGAAATCAAATAATTATTTTCAAATATCATTAATTTTAGTAAATATAACTTTTATATGTGTAATATTTATTTTACAATCCATATCATGAGTGCAATGAATTTTATTATTATATATTTTTGTATGTGTATTCAAATAGTTATTTGAAATCTTTGACACATAAACATAATGATATTTGAAATAATTAGTTGAAATATTTCACATATAAAAATATTTGAAATATCATACCCACAATGTAGATGAAAAAACAATGATATTTGAAATATTTTACATATAAAATAATAATGATATTTGGAATATTATTTGATTTTATAATATTAGAAATAACCATACCTACAATATAAGTGGAGAAAATAAATATTTGACATATAAATATTATATATCAAAAAATTATTTGATGTTTTTAAAAGATAAAATATATTTAACATAATAATAAATATAATTTTTATCAAAATATAATTTTATTATATATTTTACAACAATTATTTGATTTTATAAATAAAAGAGTTATTAGATAAAAGATGAATTAAAATAAAAACTTGAAAATAATATATTTTTAATTAAAATAGAAAAAAACTTGAAACAATATGAAATAAAAAATAAAAATGTACTTAGAAGAGGAAACGAACCTAAGACTCAAAGATAAAATCACTATTATTAACCATCTAACCAGAAAAGCTAATGTGTTAAAAACAATAATTAAAAATAAAAGCAAAACTTGAAATAACATGAAATAAAAATACAAATGTGAGTAGGGGTGAGTAAAACTCGATTCGACTCGAAAAGATAAAAAAATTGAATTTCGAGTTAAATGAATCAAGTTATTCGAGTTAATCGAATTATTCGAGTCAACTCGATTTTTTTTCAAATTTTGAATTCGAATCGAGTTTAATTTTCGAATTCGAATAACTCGAATACCAAACTATAATATTTTACATTTTTACCCCCAAACTTTTTTACTTTTCCCCCAATACTTTTACTCCCTCCCACTTTCCCTACAAAACTTTTACTCTCCTCCCATCCCACCCCACATCTACCCCAAGCCCATTTTCCCTTCAATTGTTTTTTTGAGTATTTTTTTCCCATTTACTTTCCCCCAAAATTTTACTCCTTTTTATTTTCCCCCTAAACTTTTACTTTTCACCCTTTACCCCAAATAAAAAATTATCCAAAAAAATTCTCTAAACCTAAATAGTAATAATTTTATTTATATCTACTATTTATATTATTAAATTAAATTTCACATTTTTACTATTTATATTATTGAATTATTTAATCATATTAAATCTTTATAAATTTCTGTTAAAATTGAATTATTGATGATGACATAAAATATTCGTGTTAAAATTTTATGTTAGTATCAACTTCACATTTTATCTTTAAGATAACTTTTATTAAAAATCATTTCAAAATACATAGTGAAAAAATCGAAAGATAATTAAAGCAACTAAGCAAGTAAAGAAGCTAACTCGTATATAAAAGATTAATAAATAAATTATGAGGGGATGAAAGTTAATAACAATTTTGATTACAATAGGAAAATTTGTTTATGGTGGGTGACAGTGGTTACAATGACCCAAAGTCATTTTTTTTAATTTAACTCAAACAAATATATTCGATTAGATTCAACTTTCATCTCACTTGACTCGATTCGAGAAAATTTTAAATCGAGTTAGGATGATAAAATAGGATTCGTCTACTCAATTAACTTGAATTTTTTTTTCTTTCGATCGAACGTTCACCCCTAAATGTGAGTAAGAGAGAAAACAAACCTGAGACTCAAGGACAAAATCACTAATATTTAACCATCTGACCAAAAGAGTTGATGTGTTAAAAGGGTTAGAAAGTGCACCCTGTAGGACAAGTTTTCACTGAAACATTTGAAAATGCGTCCTACGGGGCGCGTTTTTACTTTCTCCAAAATCGATTTGTTTCCCTAAGTATCCAAAAAAGTGGCCCATTTCTATAATTTTTTTTATTTTGGCAGTTTCAACAATTTTAGCCTTTTAGTTAATATAAAATTTTCAACCAAAAAGTGTTGAATAAAATAAGTAAGTAGGTAGTTACTTATCAAAATATTAAGATGATTTTATTTTATTAAAAATAACATAAATTATCATTTTAAAAAATGAGATATTCAAATTATGATATGCATCTTTTATCCAAAACTATTTAAAATAATATAAAATATTATATTAATAAGATTAAAATTAAAAAAATTAAAATAAGTCTTTACTTTTATCAAACAACATAATTATATTCAGTACTTATATTTACTAATTTACCAAATAAATTTTAATACAAATTTAGCAATTATATCCCTTTAAAATCATGACACTAAATTAATTAATAAAGTATTATTGTAAAATAACAGAATATTTATATTTTGAATAATTCGAGTGTAAAATCTATAGACAAATTAAAATAGAGAAAGATTACAATTAAATTTTATTATATTTATTTATATTTTGAAATTAAATTTTAATTTTATAATGATTTAATATAGCAACAATTATTTAGTCATATTTTTATTAAAAGCTATTAAATAAATTTAGTATATTATGATTTGGTAATTGTGTGCGTAGTACCTGCCATTAAAACTAATATTCATATAAATGCCATAATCTTTATAATATCTAATTGAAAAGAAATATATTTATATTTATATTAAAAATTCAATAAAAATCAACTTACAATTAAATAAAGTTTCATAGTAATATATTATAATATCAATTTTTAAATAATTTACATGTAAATGTGAATAAATATTACGCTTTAAATTTATATTAAATTTTATATTGGTGTAATATAACATATAATTATTTTAATCATATTTTATTAAAATAAAAACATGATCACATTTTCCAAATTAACTTATGTTCAGAAGACATATCCTCAAGGAATTAATGGCTCATCATCAGCTGTTACAAATTAAAATTCTGGAAAAAAATTAAAGCGAATTCGGTTGTTAGGGAATTTTATCTCTTAGACTACTCAACAGGTTAATATTATTTTCGGATCATGTTGAAGATTTGTCTTGTGATTATATAAAGAGTGTAAATATTTTGAGACATGATGAATTTACAAAACGACAATGCATTCTTTCACTTGCTAAAGGAAATTGTGACAATTTAATTATGATAAGATTTGAACCCTTAGTCTATAGGATATAAGTCATTGAAAGGGAAAGATGGTACCATTCGATCTAACGCGATCTAAGATAATACTGACTTATTGAGGTCAAATTCCCCTATATATTCAAACAGGGCTTTGTAGTTGAAACTTCTTTTTGAGTGGCAAGCAAGCCATCCTTGGCTACCAAACAACTCCCTTAGTATCTCTTAATGGAAGAGGCAGACCTCTACTTCTCACAACTACATAATCCAAAGCGTAGGGGAAGAAGACAAGGTGTAGCATGAAAGAAAAGAGGCTGTGAAGTTAGCCAAGGTGACTGCCTGACACCAAACAAGGGTTTTAGAGGGATTAGAAATTGAAACCTTTAGGAAAGATGCAGGCAAGTCATCCTTGGCTACCAAACAGAAAACTCTTTATCTTCATGTTACACCTTTCTTCCTCTCTAGTAGTAGTATCCCTAACTCCAATATTACAATGTATGCCTTGCCCTGCCCTGTATTTATAGCAAATGAAATGCAGTTAAGAATAGTGTGTTGTCACTCACTCATATAATTTTGATCTCCTCCAGCCCGAAAGGTTTCTTTTAATATGAACTACTTCATTCATGCTGCCCATAATGGAATATATTCACTGGCCAAGCAGGGACCTTGCCACTTGGCCAATCAACTTGCAGCCCACTTGAAAAGATTTAGTAAGCCAACCAATAATGCCCTTGTTTAATGAGCTAGGTTTCATTTATACATATATACATGCAAAATTTACGCAAGACTTTAAAGTTTAGGGGTTACTTCTCTTGTCACCTAAAACCATGTGACTCTTGGCTACTGTCTTAAAGCTTTATCGTGTGATTACCTAAACACAATAAGGAGACTCAGAGAAATCAAATGGCTTTTATATCATGATTTTAGTGTAATACCCAATTTTAGCCCGGGCTCACATATGGAAACATAATTTTTGAGGATATGCAATCTTAGATATGATATGCAATCCTAGATATGATATACAATCTTAGATATGATATGCAATCTTAGAATATATGATTTTGTAATCTTAGAGATTTAATTTGTAGATACCCTTTAATCTCAGCCGTTGATGTAATTGATCTGTACCGTTAGATTTGGGGAGGCTCAACTATAAATAGAGGCCTCTCCCTTCATTGTAAAAACAAAAGGGGGGAGAAAAGAGGAGGAGGAATAAAAAAGAACGATTGGCAGTTTTTTAAAGATGGCTTACTATTTTTTTCTTTCGATTATTTTTTTACTTATTTACGATTTTAAAAAAGGAAGAAGGTGATACCACTGCGAATTTTATTTATTTTTTTATTTAGCCCCTCCGCCTTTAAATGTCTTTATAATTAGGTTTTTTTATTTTTTTAAATTCACTCTTTAATTTATTTTAATTTCAATTTAACCCTTCTTGAACGACACCGTTTTAGAGGAGAAGGGAAAATTGCCCTTCCAAATTTCTCTATGTAATTCGCGCGTTCAATTTGGTTCTCCAGACTTTATTTATTTGCGGATTCACCCCTGTTTTTTTTCTTGCTACCCAATTTAGTCCTTTTTTCCATATTTTTCTTAAAATAAGTATTTCTAATAATTTTTTTATAAAATTATTGTTATTATTATATGTATATATACAAATATGTTTCTTTTGTATGTATTTATACCTTAAAACTAATATTTTTTTGTATACTTTTAGACACATGTTTTATTAATTTTGATTATTTTAATTATTTTAAACTTATATATTTTCATGGGTACATGTATATTTTTGTTTATTTCAATCATCTCTATTAATTTAGGTTTACATGTTTTTTATCATGTCCATTTATTTGATATTTTGCGTGCCATTATTTTATTTATTTGTTCATATATTTGCATTATTTATATGCTATCGTAGTATTTATTATTGCATTATATATTTAATGTAGCATAACATTACATTTTTTACTCGATTTTTTTTAAAAATCAAACTTTTTTAAAATGGATATTCTTTTAATCAAAATAAGAGCTCATTATTGGGAATTCAACACGTTGTGTCCTAACGTATTGGATGTGACGTATTGATTTCTCGAAATGAAGATTTTTTAAAAATCGTAAAGGAAATATTCTGAGTTTGGGATTCTAAAGGAATCGTGCCCTAACGTATTGGGTGTGATTTCTTAAATCTTGGATAAGCGGATGTTCTTTTAAAGTAAAGGAAATATTTCGAGTTTGGGATTCTAAAGGAATCGTGCCCTAACGTATTGGGTGTGATTTCTTAAATCTTGGATAAGTGGATGTTCCTTTAAAGTTTTATTGTACAAGTATTTTGGCCAATTCATTTTTGGGGGAAAATTAGAATGCTGTGCCCTAACGCATTAGGTGTGGCATCTTCTTTTTCTGAAATAATAAGGGTCTTAATATGTAGCCTTTTAAGTTTTGCTAAGGATTGCGTTTTTTTCCAAATTCTCGACCTTAAGACACTAATTAATTAACTAGGTACCAATTTTGGGCGTTACGAGGGTGCTAATCCTTCCTCATACGTAACTGACTCCCGGATCCATTTTTCTAAAACTCGTAGACCAAAGCCGTTTTTTTAGGTGATCCAATCACACCCTAATAAAGATTGGTGGCAACTCCCAATTTTAATTTTTTAAAAAGTCGACAACCTAAAACATTTTTGTTTCTCAAAAGATGGTTTCGACAGCTTGGCGACTCCACTGGGGACTTTTTTAAAAAAAATAAGAGAGTCGAGCCACAAAGTTAATTAACTTTTGTCTTATGGTCGAGAAAATATTTTTTTTTAAAAACTCATAACATCCTTTTGCATTCCTTACCTTCTTGTTTAAATATTGTTTGCATTATGCATTTCATGAGTTGAACAATTTTGGCCCTTTTAAGTAGGAGTGAGAAGTTATGCCTTCGTGAGGTTTTTATCTCTGTGTAGGGTAGTGGATTGCTTCCGGGATACATCCGTACCTATGTCTTCGTGAGATTTTCATCTCCGTGCAGCCATAGGGAAATGTATTCCCCTGAATCGAACTTGATCCATATGAGCCTATAATGGGCGAGGATTGAGGAATCTGCTGGTTCGGGTACCTTTACTCTAGAAGCCAAACTTCATATAATGAACCTTAAGAATCCACCCTAGGTAGAACTATACTAAACCCTGGTAGATATCCGAATAAATGCTTTACTATTTCTTGATTATTTTCTATGTTTATATATGTTACTGACCTTTTGTGTTTTATTCTGATTGCATGACATGGCATTTCATTTGTTCATAAAAAAGAGGTGTTGATTCACGTTCAGTTGTTAAATAGAGAGCTTGTCATAAGAAAATGGGTTTCTTGATAAAGTAGATGACAATACGATTGTCCGAATATGGTCCAAGAACACGTGATAAGAGAAGGATGATAATTTAATAGAAGACTACACGACTATGGCTCCGTTGCCCAAGGATTCAAGATGACAGATTATTTGAGAGCTGCTGAACCTTCTTAAAGAGAAGCCAACGAGCATCACGAGGATGAGTGAGCAACAAGTTACGACCTGGATCGAGCAAAAAAGGAGATAGAAGAGACATTTTTTTAAAGAGTTCATCTTAATACTCAAATGAAGAAGAGGATCGAATATCTCCACCTATGAGGGCAAGGCCATATAAATATCCATTTTATGTAAAGAGATTTGTTTTCTAGTAAAGTTTTCTAAATGAAATTGAATCAGAATCAACGTCTCTTTATGCATTCATTTCATGCATTCACATTACATGATATCATATGCATTAAAGTCCACTAAAAGATTCTAATTGATATAAATCATTCCTCAGTTAATCTGGAAACCAACCAGCCTACTAAACACCGCTATGGTACTCGATTGAAAACTAAGGATATGGATCAAAGGATGGAAAGACTAGAACAATCCCAAAAGGAAATGCATGAGCAACTTCAAAAGCAAATGAATGAGCAGCAAAAAATGATAGACAAAATGATAGAATCTCAAGGGAGTATGATGACTCAGTTAACTCAATGGTTCAACAAAGGATCTGATAAAGGAAAAGGCTCTATGCTCAATAATGAAGAAGGAGACAATGAGGGACCTATTTATCCTCCAGACTTTACCCCCCAACAAGTTGAGATATACTCGCGTAGGTCCTCTGTTACCATTAATCCTCCGGGTGACGCTGCAACGCTATTGAATCTCCAAGTAGGATCAGGTTCTAACCCCGGAGCCAACTTTGTTAATCCTGCTATCCCTGATTTCGATGAGACGGCTAGAAAGGAGAAAATGAATGATGAATTGCCAAAACAGCTAGAGGAAAAGTACAAATGGTTGGAAGAGAAATTTAGAGCGATGGAATGTGCAGAAGGCTACTATGGGATGGATGCTAAAGAATTGAGTCTGGTTCCAAATTTAGTGCTCCCTTACAAATTCAAAATGCCAGAGTTTGAAAAATATAATGGAACCAGTAGCCCCAAAGCTCATATTACCATGTTCTGCAGACGAATGACCGGTTATGTCAATAATGACCAACTCTTGATTCATTGCTTCCAGGATAGTCTCACAGGGGCAGCATTCAAGTGGTACAATCGATTGAACCGTACCCAGATTAATTCATGGAGAGATTTGGCACAGGCATTCATAAAGCAGTACAGTCATGTGACAGGTATGGTTCCTGATAGAATCACCTTACGAATTTGGAAAAGAAATCAAATGAAAGCTTCAGCAAGATGTACAGAGGTGGAGGGAGGTCGCCGTCAAGTTCAAACACCGCTCTTGGAAAGGAAATGACAATGTTATTCATAAATACATTGAAAGCTCCGTTCATCACACATATGTTAGGAGTGCGACAAAAAGCTTTTCGACATAATCATGAATGGTGAAATGATTGAAAGTGCCATAAGGAGCGAAAGATTGATGCTGGAGGAAATAATGAAGGCAAGCCTCAAAAGAAAAGGGAAATGAGGTGAACAAAGATGAATACGTCACGGCAAATTGATTGCTAACCAACAGGTTCATCAAGACAAGAATTAAGTGTGAAGCAGTCTTGAAAAGCTCCATTCACGCCAATTCCAATGCCGTACAAGGAGTCAGATCAAAGCTTATTCAATGCGCATGTTGTTGCTCCTTTACATGTGAAGCCTCCACAGCCCCCGTATCCCAAATGGTATGATGCAAGTGCACAATGTGATTATCATACAGGAATTACAGGGCATTCTATAGAAAATTGCATTACCTTCAAAAAGCTAGTTGAAAAATTCATCAATATGGGTATTGTCAAGATAGATGGTTCATCTAGTACCCAGTCATGATTGAATATGAAGGGGCGTCGAGAAGTGTTCACGATGAAACAACTGAAGAAGAGACCTTGTTAGATTTTTGCCCTTATAGGCTTGGGAGTGTTTTAAATAATTAGACTGCAGAAGAAGCCCCTTGTAGTATTTAGAGATTACTCAGAGTAATGTTTAAAACACACTTGTTGCCTTCAGCCTAGAGGCAATAAGAATTCCTTTATAAAATAGGCTCATGTCTGAACATCATTATTCTAATAACATACATCTTTGCATTCGAAGCCAATATTTTTTCATTCTTTGCGAGTAATTATTCTTTCATTCTTTTGGATTTTCTTCCACATCATTCTTTCGTTCATAATTATATTGTATAAATAATCATTCGTAAATTCACACATTCTTTTGTATATTCTTTTGCAATTACTATGGGTCCTCACATATCAATGACATGAGTGACGCTGCTACTGACTCAGAATCTCCTTCTGAGCGAGACATGTGTTTAGAGGGATCTCATAACTTTGAAGATGTCATAGATGGTAGCCTATTTCTGGACCTGTTAAGGATGGTAGAACAAGTCGGAAAATGGATCTCACCCTACAAAGAATTATCAGGGTACATGACTTCTCCTTATGTGGGGCATGGAGGTCATTTGGTCGATCTCGCCAAAAGAGTCTGATGGTCATCAATTCATCTTTGTGATCGTCAATTACTTTACTAAATGTGTGGAAGCTGCTTCGTATGTCAATTCTTGAAGAATCATATGGAATGCCAAAAGGATCATATCTGAAAATGTACTAAATTTGAACAACAGCACAATATCAAAAGTTTACAGTCTGTTCACGATTAATGCCATATTGCCCAAAGAAAAGATGGCAAAAAAAAAACTACTCTGCTGGGGCAATGACTTTTTCTTGGGCCCATCATGGTTTTGCCTATTGAAGATAAGATTCTGTCACTCTGAGTTTTTAGATCTAATTGAAGAGGAATGTTCAAAGTTATCCATCATGGTCAAATGCGCCAAAAGAAAATGATGCGAGCTTACAAAAAAAGGTTCGCCCTAGAGAACTCCTTGAGAGGGACCTGGTATTGAAGGTGATCTTTCCCATACAAAAAGAATTTTATCCAAGATGGGAATGGCCTTATGTTGAAGACCTTATTTGAAAAAGTGTTGATTTTGATCAGAAGGGATAACAAGGACGTGCCTAATCCTATGAGTTCAGATTCAATCAAAATTATTTCAAAAAAAAAGAAAAGAAGAAAGAAAATAGAGAGGCCAAGGTGAAAACCCGCAAAGGGCGCCTTGAGACCAAAGGGGATTTGAGTTGAAAACCCGAAAAGGGCAGCTCAAATATTGATTAGAATGGGGCAAAAGGTAATCAGAGCAGTTCAAATTTTGACCAGATGGGGGCATGTGGTGATCTTGTTATACCTGAATTATCAGGAAAAGGTAGGCAACATCTTGGGGCATTGGCAGAGTACTGTGGATCTCCTAAACACATGTCAAACTCAGAAGGATCTTTAAAAAGTTTGTACAGAGAAGTTCAAGCTGCGATATCTGGGGCACCCAATATTCATACTGAATTTGTTATTCTTGGAATACTTCATTCTTTTCCAAGATACACATTCCCAATCAATTCCTTTGCTATCCTTGTTTACTATTTTTGATAATCTATTCCTTTCGAGCTATGCTCAGAACCAATTGTATTCTCATCCATTGTTATACCCTTTTTGCAAGCATGTTGCATTAGAATAATGATTAATGGACTAATAAAACTTTCACGAAGGAAGTTTTGCATATTACTCTAGAAGTTTCTAAATAATACAGGAGCCTGAAACATTGCTATTGTTTAGAACGCACCAAGTTTAAATGTTGGAAATCTGAGAAGGAAGAGTCTAAGTGAAGACTATCTCTTTGGATTTTGTGGTCAAAAACATTGATCAAACAAAATGACAGGATGTCAGGTGGGTGACAAAGTTTAAATCACCAAACAATAAGAAGGGGTTTCCTTGGAGAAGAGAATCATTCATTTGTGCGTGATCATTTGATATGACACCCTAGGAATGGTGTAGGAAACCAAAGAGTTTCGCATTCTGTATCTTCGAATTGTGATAGTAGAGGATTGAGAAAAGGCCAGATATTTTTACCCTTAGGTCACAGTAGAAGAAAGAGGGTACAAATTTTGCATCCCAATGGATTAAACTTGGAGGTTTACAGTGGGGGGGCAGCCTGGCTAAATGTTTCTTTAGAAAAGCCAATGAAGCAAGAATGCGTTGTAGCACGTCAGTCACAAAGCCTTAATAAACTTCGAGTAATGACAACCTAAAAGGGATCATTCTCGGAAAAATAAATTTTACATTCATGCAAAATTCACACATGTCTAGTTAGGAGCATTTGATTCATTTTGATCATGCCATCCTAATCATTAGGCATAATTAGGTTCATTATACAGGTCATGCTCCCTAGAAAATAGATCGGTGAAATCACAAAGCCTTGCCTCCCTGGGTTGCAGTGGAGCAGGTTGAAAATAACAGATCTTACCTTCTTGTACTGGTAGTGAAGCAGATCGAAGACGTCACTCTTATCGCCTTGACGTTGCAATGAAAAAGATTGAAGCCACAACGACGAATCTTATTTCCCTAGCATTGTAGCGGAGCAGATTGAAGCCACGATGGTGAATCTTATCTCTCTGGCAATAAGGCTTAGATTAGCTGAGGCGGAGCAGATTAAAGCTGTGGGCAGCAAATCCTATCTTTTTGGAATCACAGTGAAGCACATTGAAACCACGACGGTGAATCTTACTTCTCTGGCAGTATAGTGGAACAGATTGAAGCTACGACGACGAATCTTGTTTCCCTAACATTGCAATTAAAAAGATTGAAACCGCAATGGCGAATCTTATTTCTTTGGCAGTGCAGTGGATCAGATTGAAGCTACGACGGCGAATCTCGTCCTCGACACTGTAGTTAAACAAATTGAAGATGGCAAATCTTATCTCCCTGAAGTTGCAGTGGAGCAGATTAAAGCCAATGATCCTATCTCTCTGAAGTTGCAGTGGAGCGGATTAAAGCCGATCTTATCTCTCTGAAGTTGCAGAGAGCAGATCACATCTGGTCTTATCTCCCTGAAGTTGCAGTGGAGCAGACTAAGTAAACAAGTCTTATCCTCCTGAAGTTGCAGTGAGGCAGACCCAAGATGGCGAATCTTATCTCTCTGAAGTTGCAGTGGAGCAGATTAAAGCCAATAATCCTATCTCCCTAAAGTTGCAGTGGAGTGGGTTAAAACTGATCTTATCTCCCTAAGCAGTAGTGGAGCAGATCAAAGATGGCGGATTTTACCTCCCTATGGTTATAGTGGAGTACATTGAAGCCAGTAATTCTACTTCCCTGGACAACAGTGGAATAGATTGAAGATTTCAGATCTTATCTCCCTAAGCAGTAGTGGAGCAGATCGAAGATGGTAGATTTTACCTCCCTGTGGTTATAGTGGAGTACATTGAAGCCAGTAATTCTACTTCTCTGGGCAACATTGGAATAGATTGAAGATTTCAGATCTTATCTCCCTAAGAAGTAGTGGAGCAGATCGAAGATGACGGATTTTACCTCCCTGTGGTTACAGTGGAGTACATTGAAGCTAGTAATTCTACTTCCTTAGGCAACAGTGGAGTAGATTGAAGATTTCAGATCTTATCTCCCTAAGCAGTAGTGGAGTAGATCAAAGATGGTGGATTTTACCTCCCTGTGGTTACAATGGAGTACATTGAAGTCAGTAATCCTATCTCCCTGGTCAGCAGTGGAATAGGTTGAAGATTGTAAGTATTATCTCTCTGTAGTTGCAGTGGAATAGATTGAAGCACTAGCTCGTATACTTCTGAAGATACAGTAGGAAGGAATGAGGCTACTTGAAGAAGAAGAGTTTCATGTTCCAGTAAGACCGGGCAAAATTGGGCATTTTTAAAGTCTTTGCTCCGTTCCTGTTACACAACAACGAGCAAAGAGGGGCAGCTGTAATACCCAATTTTAGCCCGGGCTCACATATGGAAACATAATTTTTGAGGATATGCAATCTTAGATATGATATGCAATCCTATATATGATATGCAATCTTAGATATGATATATGCAATCTTAGATATGATATGCAATCTTAGATATGATATATAATCTTAGATATGATATGCAATCTTAGAATATTTGATTTTGTAATCTTAGAGATTTAATTTGTAGATACCCTTTAATCTCAGCCGTTGATGTAATTGATCTGTACCGTTGGATTTGGGGAGGCTCAACTATAAATATAGGCCTCTCCCTTCATTGTAAAAACAAAAGGGGGGAGAAAAGAGGAGGAGGAATAAAAAAGAACGATTGGCGGTTTTTTAAAGGTGGCTTACTATTTTTTTCTTTCGATTATTTTTTTTACTTATTTACGATTTTAAAAAAAGGAGAAGGTGATACCACTGCGAATTTTATGTATTTTTTTATTTAGCCCCTCCGCCTTTAAATGTCTTTATAATTAGGTTTTTTTTATTTTTTTAAATTCACTCTTTAATTTATTTTAATTTCAATTTAACCCTTCTTGAACGACACCGTTTTAGAGGAGAAGGGAAAATTGCCCTTCCAGCCCTCTATGTAATTCGCGTTCAATTTGGTCCTCCGGACTTTATTTATTTGGATTCACCTGCTTTTTTCTTGCTACCCAATTTAGTCCTTTTTCCATATTTTTCTTAAAATAAGTATTTCTAATAATTTTTTATAAAATTATTGTTATTATTATATGTATATATACAAATATGTTTCTTTTGTATGTATTTATACCTTAAAACTAATATTTTTTTGTATACTTTTAGACACATGTTTTATTAATTTTGATATTATTTTAATTATTTTAAACTTATATATTTTCATGGGTACATGTATATTTTTTGTTTATTTCAATCATCTGTCTATTAATTTAGGTTTACATGTTTTTATCATGTCCATTTATTTGATATTTTGCAGTCATTATTTTATTTATTTGTTCATATATTTGCATTATTTCTATTCTATCGTAGTATTTATTATTGCATTATATATTTAATGTAGCATAACATTACATTTTTTACTCGATTTTTTTTTAAAAATCAAACTTTTTAAAAATGGATATTCTTTTAATCAAAATAAGAGCTCATTATTGGGAATTCAACACGTTGTGTCCTAACGTATTGGATGTGACGCATTGATTTCTCGAAATGAAGATTTTTTAAAAATCGTAAAGGAAATATTCCGAGTTTGGGATTCTAAAGGAATCGTGCCCTAACGTATTGGGTGTGATTTCTTAAATCTTGGATAAGCGGATGTTCTTTTAAAGTAAATGAAATATTTCGAGTTTGGGATTCTAAAGGAATCGTGCCCTAACGTATTGGGTGTGATTTCTTAAATCTTGGATAAGTGGATGTTCCTTTAAAGTTTTATTGTACAAGTATTTTGGCCCAATTCATTTTTGGGGGAAAATTAGAATGCTGTGCCCTAACGCATTGGGTGTAGCATCTTCTTTCTCTGAAATAATAAGGGGCTTAATATGTAGCCTTTAAAGTTTTGCTAAGGATTACGTTTTTTCCAAATTCTCGACCTTAAGACACTAATTAATTAACTAGGTACCAATTTTGGGCGTTACGAGGGTGCTAATCCTTCCTCATACGTAACTGACTCCCGGATCCGTTTTTCTAAAACTCGTAGACTAAAGCCGTTTTTTTAGGTGATCCAATCACACCATAATAAAGATTGGTGGCGACTCTCAATTTTAATTTTTTAAAAAGTCGACAACCTAAAACATTTTTATTTTTCAAAAGATGGTTTCGACATTCAGGACATTCACATGACTGAAACTGATGTTTGAGACATGCTAATGTGCATGTATTTGAATTTAAACAACTTGGACCTCAATCTCTCACCTTTGGTTAAATCACTGAATTTCCATATCTATTTATCACTAATATTAAGTATTTTTTTTTCAATTTTGAAGATGTAGGGTTTAAACTGTGCTCTCAGATATTAGCATAAATATTTTTTTAAGGTTAATTATGTTACTAGTCCTTGCACTTTATTAAAGTTGTGAATTTAATCTTTATACTTTAATTTGGTAATTTTAGTCTCTATATTTTTAAATTTAAAAATTCTAGTACTCATCCAACAATAATTGTTAAATTTATTAAGTTAAGTTTTACTACTTTCAAAATTTGAGGCGATAAACACATTAGCATATGTGTAATGTCAAGTCAACTTGTTACTTTCACATTTTATTTACTAAAATTCAATTAATGGATTAACAATTATCATTTGTATCAAGAATGGAATTTTAAAATTAAGTAAAGTATAGGGATTTAGAATAATCCAATGGAGAATATGGGCTAAATCTACAACTATACACAGTGCAAAATTAGTAATTGAAATTAACCAATTCAATTTAAGTATTATTATTTGAGATAGGACTAAATTTTCGAAATTTGAAAAATATAAAAATTAAATTATAACAAGGAATGCTTGATGATAATGACTTGGCCGAAAAAGAAGAACGCATAAAATCTAGTGAAGGAACATTGGTCAAGGCATTTAAGGGATGGTGATAGAAAACCCAAAGGCATCCTCCATATCAGGGCACATGATTCTATTGACAAAACACACACCTCCAATTCCAGATGCCTCAATCCAGAAAAAACAAAATCAAATGCAATTGACACTAGGCAAAGGCTCTTTTTCTCCCTTCTAATTATTCACTTTCTTCGTGCATGTACCCATCATCTTCTTTCGAATCTAGTATTTATTACTTTCTTCTTTAAGCATCTTTTCTCTGCTGAGGCTTTCCGTCCACACTATTTGACATTTGCAGATACTTGAGAATCGTAAAATCATGAGTTACACATAGGAGCTTCGCCATGGCACCGGCTTCACCTGACTACTTCCGCCAGTTTACCTTTGTCAGAACCACCATTTCATTCAAAATAAGGAAAATACGCAAGTCACTCCGACAAAACAACTACCTATATATCTATAACTTGTATGGTGTCATATTCTCACTTAACAATAATATTAGAAGGGATCACGTGTTCCACTCTAGATAAGCCCTCTTTCACCTTAAGAAAGGCAGGTTCATCTACTCTCGATCATCTTTTCCATATGCTCCCCAAAAACCTCTAACTCTCACCTCATAAATTCTTTAGCTCTGCGCCCAGCAAGATGAATTGTCTCTTATCACCATCACAATTTTCTCCACGCCACTTCCTTGTATCAATACTAGGGGCATAGCCAAAGGGGGCAAACAATGCCTTTGACCCCCTTGACTAAATAGCTTAATCGTTTTTTTTTTCAAAATTAAAAGATTGATTTTAATTTTTGATTAAATAAAAATATTATAATTTTAATTTTTTAAAAATAATAATTTAACTTAATCATTTTTAATAAAACATTTTCTAATTTTGTTGTTGTCAAATTTTAGAACATTATCTCATTCTGTAACTGACTGACTTCACTTCCATGAGCGTCATACATCAATGTGTCCAAACAGTTAACCGTTTAGTTAACCAAATTGAACTAATATTAACCGAATAAATCAAATTTTTTACTCATTTAACTGTTAATCGAACCAAAATTTTTTCAAAAAAATTATAAAATATATAAAAAATTAATAATATTCATTTGGCAGAATTATACAAATTAACCAAATAAAAATTAAATATAATTTGTATTATTAATTATTAAGTTCGGTTAATTATTCAATTTCGAACTAAACTAATCGATAATCAAACTTTAAAAAAATTATTAACCGACCTCCGACTAAATTAAATTGATTAACTAATCAATTGGCCTAATTAAATTAATTTTATCGATTAATTCGATTTTAATCGAAATTTTAATCCTACAACAAGTGTTGAGCCTATACTTATGGCCCAAGAAAGAGGTTTTGATCTCATCCAAAAGCCAATTTGGCGTCAAACATGGGCAGGGACACTTTCAGGCCAGCTAAGCAGAAAAAAGTGATGATATTTATCCAAAGTGGACCCCAACTTGTCACCCTATCATTCCCTCCTCCCATGCTTATCATGTTCTTGCTATTTATATAAATACCATTTTACTTCAAAGAATCTTTATCCGTACACTAAAGGATACTCTGTGCCCTTAGCTCTACTTCTCTCACTTTCCACTATTATCGACTCCTTTCCTTGTTTCTTCAATTCCAAGATCTCAACTTTTCCTTCAAAAGCTGCATTTTGTATTAACTAATGATGATGAGTAGGGTTCCGAAACCAAAGCCAAGAAGGTCTACCATGTCCGTATGTCACTTCTGCAACTCAAAGCCGGCTGTTCTGTATTGCAGCGCTGACTCTGCAAGGCTCTGTTTGTTCTGTGACCAACAGGTCCACTCCGCCAATGCCCTCTCTCTTAAGCATGTTCGTTCACAGATCTGTGACGGCTGCAAAGCCAAACCAGCTTCGTTTCTTTGCTCCATCGATAACCTTATGCTCTGCCATGACTGTGATTGGAGCTCACATAACAAGAACAACAACAACATCAACAGCAGCAGCAGCAGCAACTCTTGTGTTTCGGCCATGCACGAGCGTGCTCCTGTTGAAGGTTTCTCAGGTCGTCCTTCAGTGGTTGAACTTGCTTCTCTATTTGGTTTTGACTTAAAGCCAAAAGATTTGATGAACTTGATCCCTGGGTTTTCTTTATACGAGCGAGAACTAATGAATCTGGAAGATTTTATGGTCCCTGAAGAAGAGAATTCTTGTGTTTCCTCTGCTTTGATTAGCTCTGTTAAGCTGGACCATGAGGTGTATAGGCAACTGGTTGATATGGGGAAGAGAGATTTGGTGAGAGGAAGTGGTGATGGGGCTGAATTGGGACCAGGGACACCGCCTATTACAAGTGCTGAGCAAGAGAATTTTGCCACTTTTGAAGTGGAAAATGGGGATGATGAAGAACAACTGCAGCAGCAAACCCCATTCACCTCTTTGCTAACGTTGCAAAGCGATGATGTCTTGAGACAAAATGATTATGTTGCTGAAGGAGAGCTTGTGTGGGACTGTAAGTCTTCTTATTTACCTTCCCAGGTATGTATCAACTATACATTATTTCACTAATTTAATCAAATTAACTACTTTCTTTTTTAAGTAAAGTTGATTTTTGTATTGTACATGATATTTTTATGCAAGTTGCTGAAAGGAATAAATCTCATGTTATACCACTAATAATGTCAATTTATCAAGATTGTCTCTGTCATTTACTAATTACTGTTGTTTGTGTAGTTTTATAGTCTTTCTCAGCTGGTTTTTTTTTCAATCTGTGCTATTTTTAAGTGATTTTTTGTATGTATATCACAGTATTTTGAGGTCATACTTGATCTTATAGGCTAACCAATCTTATTAATACCAAGGATCCTGGCCTTGATTTGATTGGCTCTTTGTGATCATGCTGTGCCGCTAAAGTTGAATTGCATTGCTCAGTCAGCTCAGCAGCTAAAGGGGTTCCACATTATGAATTAATAAATGCTTGTTTGACCTGGCCACTTTCAAAGGTCGATATTAAACTTTTACCCTAATCTTAGTTTCATAGGCAGTAGCATCTTCATGCATAATGAAACTTATGAACCTTAATAATTTGCAGATTCACAGTAAAAAACATAGACAAAACCTTTATGTTTAAGCATGTTTAACGTGCGTGGTAATCATCAAAATCATTCTTTAGCACAAACTCAAGTGACACGTGTCTTTTCAGATATGGGATTTTCAATCAGAAAGGTCAAAAGATTGTGAAGAATCTGGTGCAGAAGATGCAGGTTTTGTTAAGGGATGTTCCTTTTTTAGAAATGTAAGTTGTTCTTAGTAATGTTTAACTTGGTTGATAAGGTTCATAATTGTCATCTGAACCATACGATATGTTATATTACTTGCCTCTGTGTTTTGTATTGCTTCAACTTTGGAAACTGTTGTATAGATCTAATGGCTGATTATGAACACTGCAGAATACCTGCAATGAACCATTCTCGAGCTGCAAACCCACTACCGAAGAGAGCAACAATGTAGGTGTAGTGGGATCATTATCAGATTCCAAGGTGGTTGAGAGTCTTGAGACCCCAACATGTGATAGCACCAGATATGTCCAAGTGATGGAGCATCCTATTGTAGGTGGTAGTGAGGTAATGAATTATGAGGCAAAAACAAACGTTGACATGGAACCTTTGGCACAAAATAGAGACAATGCCATGTTACGCTACAAGGAGAAGAAGAAACATAGAAGGTAGAGTAGGACCAAATCTTTTTACTTTGGTATTATTTTGTTTTATATTTCAATTGATGTGGTAAAACATAACATGGACAGATATGATAAGCAAATACGCTATGAGTCGAGGAAGACCAGGGCTGATACCAGAAAGAGATTCAAAGGTCGGTTTGTGAAGGCAAGTGAAGCACCAGATGTTAGAGTGTAACGCCTCCTTTTTTCTGTCTGTATATATGTATTCCCATCGTAAAACATCAGCTTCCATAATTTATGGAATTTCTATTGCTTTTAAGTTAAAAATTGTATGGAATCGCAGAGCTTTTTCTGGTTTGCATGCTCCTATATATTAACAGGGTAGTAATTAGTTATCAAAAAGCTTAAAAAATGTAGATACTTTTTTTTTTTTTTGTTATTAACGGTCTAATCATTAGTAGTTCCGCAAAATATTATTCCTTGCATGAGTATCTTTGGGAGCAACCTCGTTGGGAACAACTCCACGTTAGTAACTGACTTTTTTGGAATAACCTTGGAAGGTTAGCAGGATTCCTAAATTATTTCTCTTTTGTGATGTCGCGGAGAGCATGGCTTGAAGGCTCAAATATTGTAACTATTAAGAATTTCTTCTTAACTTTTTTTTGGGAATACAAATGTTTTCTCCTTATGTTTTTAATGAACAACCGTTGCACTGACACTTAAAAGGCCTTTCTTGCTAAAGTACTTCAAGTGGGTGCAACTTTGATTAATAGTCATTATACTTACTATCTATTTAAGTTACTTTCTATTTTCCCATGTACAAGTAACCACTTTCAATCCCACTTCCTACCATTTTAGCACATTTAAGCCCGCCTTCTCTTCATAACTGCATTTTTCAAAGCTTATAAATTAAAGTTTGAGAGTCTCATTTGATGAGAGACTTTTGAAAAACTAACCATTCTAAAATTCACTCAACAACTTTCTCTCTACAATCATAACAACCACTATAGCTTTGATCTTTTTTAACCTTTTATTGTGTCCATCATCACCGCCTACCTATGCACTTGTTTTCCAAAGCCTACTCCGATCTGCTGCTTCTCCATTTCTCCATGATATCTCACTTTGCTAGATTGTAATGTCTCCTCACCTTACCAAAAGAACTCTCTAGATTTTGACAACTCCATATGGAAGGAGCAATTACATTTCGTGAAATGCCTACTATTCTTTATCTTCACCAAAAATACACTTTTCTTTTGCATCATCCTCAAAGGCTTCCTAAGTTCGACCTTCAAGCAATGGAAACACTTCCACCTCACTAGAGCATCAGAAGAACATGAATATTGTCATCTGTAGATTGTAAGATGACCATAATTCTCAAATGCAGGTAATGCTTATATTATTTATGATAGGGTTCATAAATTAGCAATAACTCCATTCTTAATTTGTAATAAACATTGGTTATGATGTGATAGCAATACTCTGCTGCAGCTATAATTGCTGGCCACTAATACTTCATATGCATGATTAGAGAAATTCATTTCACTTAAGTAGAGATATGATCTATATAGTGAAATTGGATAACTCCGCTAGCTACAGGGTTTGAGAAATTTATTTCACTTAGATAGAGATATGATTTCCCTAATAAAAATAGATAACTCTCTTTTGACTGTAGTTATAATCGCTTGTACTTTGACCATGAAATTATAATTTAGTTAAGCAAGCTTACAATACGATATACTTTTGTTTTTCTATAATGTTGAAGAAAATTTGATTCTGTTAGAGTTGTGTGACCCAAATTCTAAGAGATTGCTTGCAAGTCAAGTTAAACAAAATATATCTTCTTTCTAGAAGATTTAGTATTTATGAGTATAATATATTTAGTATTTATTAACATAATATATTTGACTTTAATTAGAGTTAGGTTTTTCAACCTATAAATAGATGTAGTCGAAACTCCTCTTGAAATCATTCAGATTCAACATAGTGAATTTTCTTCTCCTCTGCCTGTAGTTTTTTCCCGAAAGGGTTTCCACGTAAAAATCTATATTCTTTATTTTTATTTCTTTTTTCTTTACGATATATTGTCATTACCGATATTTTATTTTTAAAAATTGGTATCAGAGCTTCCGGGTTGTTCATCTCGATCACGGTAATGGCGTCTTTGAAGTATGAAATTCCGCTGTTGGATCGCAAAACTAGATTTGCGTTGTGGCAAATTAATATGCAAGCAATTCTTGCGCAGATGGATCTAAAGATGTCCTTCTAGGGATAGATAAGATGCCTTCGACATTAACGGATGAAGAGAAGAAGCGTAAGGATCACAAGACGTTAACATAATTACATCTGCATTTTTCTAACGAAATTTTATAGGATGTGATGAAGGAGAAGACCGCCGCTGCATTATGGAATAGGCTGGAACAAATATGTATGTCAAAAACTCTAACCAGTAAGTTACATATAAAGCAGCGTCTTTATGCTCATTGTTTAGAGGAAGGTGCGTCTGTGCACGAACACTTAACAGTGTTTAAAGAAATTCTCTCAAACTTGGAGGTCATGAAGGTTCAGTATGATATGGAAGATTTAGGGATGATTCTACTTTGTTCGTTTCTCCCGTCTTATTCAACCTTTAGAGACACGATTTTATATAGCCACGAGCCTCTCAAAATTGATGAAGTTTATGATTCTTTGACCTCGTATGAAAAGAAGCATCTTGTGGTTAAACCCGACTCTAAGGGAGAGGGTCTCATTGTTTGTGGGAGACAAGATAGGAATACTGATGATGATCGTGGAAGGACACAAGAATGAAATCATCACGGTAATTTAAGGGTAGATCGAAGTATTCAAATAGAGGTAAAACTTTTAACTTCTGCAAGAAGAAAGGGAGTATTAAATCTGAGTGCTATAAGCTACAGAACAAGATCAAAAGGGAGGCTGCGAATCAAAAGGGAAAACAACCAAAAAATTTCGGTGAAGCTGATGTTGTAGAAGACTACAGTGATGGTGAACTTCTAGTCGATTCTGTCAACAATTCTAAAGTGAGGGAGGAGTGGATCCTTGATTCGGGCTACACCTTCCACATGAGTCCCAATCGGGATTGGTTTACAACTTATGAAACAATGTCTGAAGATGTTATTTTGATGGGAAATAATGCTTCGTGTAAAATTGCAGGTGTTGGAACGATTAAAGTTAAAATGTTTGACGGAGTTGTAAGAACACTTAGTGACGTACGGCATGTTCCAGAATTGAAGAGAAATTTAATTTCGTTGAGTACTCTTGATTCAAAAGGGTATAGATACACAGCTGAAAGTGGGGTCTTGAAGATTTCCAAAGGTTCCCTCGTTGTGATGAAAGGGTAGAGAAAGACTACCAAGTTATATGTTTTGCAAGGTTCTACTATTACTGGTGATACAACTGTCGTTTCCTCTTTCTTATCAGATGATGATATTACTAAACTTTGACATATGCGCCTAGGGCATATGAGTGAGAATGACATAACAGAATTGAGAAAAATAGGACTTTTTGATGGGCAAGGAATTTGCAAACTAAAGTCCTGTGAGCACTGCGTTTTTGGGAAGCAAATGAGAGTTCAATTCACTAGAGGAATCCATAACATGAAGGGAACGTTGGAGTATATTCATTTTAATTTGTAGGGGCCATCTAGAGTGCCTTCGAGAGGTGGAGCTAATTATATGCTAACTTTTATTAATAATTTTTCCAGAAAAGTTTGGGGGTTCTTCCTAAAGCAGAAAAGTGATGTGTTTTCTGTATTTAATTCTTGGAAAACTATGATTGAAAAATAGACGAGAAAATAAATAAAATACCTCTGCACAGACGATGGCTTAGAGTTTTGTTCTGATGAGTTTAATAAACTGTGCAAGTTAGAAGGAATCGTGAGGCACTTAACAGTTCATCATACTCCATAGCAAAATGGCATTACAGAACGAATGAACAGAACGATCATGGAGAAGGTTTGATGTATGTTGTCAAATGCCAACTTACCTAAGTCATTTTGGGTCAAAGCAGCCTCTATTGCATGTTTTTTGATCAACCTATCTCCATCCGTTGCCATTGAGAAAAAGACTCCATAAGAGGTATGGTCTGGTAATCCTACTGACTATTCTGATTTAAAGATCTTTAGGTGTCCTGCGTATGCTCATGTTGATAATGGAAAATTGGAACCGAGATCCATTAAATGTGTTTTTCTTGGTTATAAAGCTGGTGTAAAAAGGTATAAGTTATGGTGTCCTGAAAATAGAAAAGTTGTGATTAACAGAGATGTTGTTTTTGATGAAACTGCTATGCTACCTAACTTATCTCTTAAAAACTCTTCCAATAAAGAAAATTAAAAGCTGGTGGAGTATCAGATTAATCCAGGATATACAATAGAGTCGACTCCTCAAGCTAGTAAAAAAATTCAGAATAGAGTTGCTTCTTTACCACAATACTCTATCGCTAAAAATAGAACTAGAAGAGAAATTAAACCTCCAAAGAAGTATGCTGAAGCTGATCTAGTTACTTATACTTTAAATGTGGCTGAATATATAGATGCAAACTAAGAGCCATCTAATTATTCTGAGGTGGTTAGCTATGAAGACTCAGAAAAGTGGATGTTTGCTATGCAAGAGGAGATGGAATCATTCCACAAAAACAAAACATGGGATCTTGTGAAACTTCCTAAAGGTAAAAAGGTTGATCGTTGTAAATGTGTGTTTAAAAAGAAAGAAGTGACTCCAGGATTTGAAGAACCTAGATATAAAGCAATGCTTGTTGCAAAGGGCTACAGTCAAATTCCAAGAGTGGACTTCACAGATGTGTTCTCCCCAGTTGTGAAGCATAGTTCGATTCGAGCTTTGCTTGGTATTGTGGCCATGCATGATTTGGAGCTTGAGTAGTTAGACGTAAAAACAGCATTTTTACATGGAGAACTTGCAGAGGATATTTACATGCAACAACCAGAGGGTTTTACAGTCTCAGAAAAAAAGACTATGTTTGCTTGCTGAAAAATTCCATTTACGGTTTGAAACAGTCACCAAGATAGTGGTATAAGGGGTTTGATTCCTTTATGACTTCTCATGATTTCAGAAGAAGTAGTTTTGATAGTTGTGTTTACTTTAAAAAAATAGTGATGGTTCTTTTTTGTATCTACTCCTTTATGTTGATGACATGTTGATAGCAGCAGAAAATAAATGAGAGATAAGAAAGGTCAAAGCCCAACTAAGTGAAGAATTTGAGATGAAAGATTTGAGACCAGCAAAGAAGATACTTGGTGAGGAGATTCTCAGAGATAGAAAAGTAAGTAAATTGTACCTAAGTCAAAAGGGGTACATTGATAAAGTTCTTTGCAGGTTCAATATGCAGAGTGCTAAGCCTATTAGTACTCCTTTAGCAACCCATTTCAGACTTTCATCGGCTTTGTCTCCACAATCAGATGATGAGATTGAGTACATGTCACATGTTCCATACTTTAGTACAGTGGGATCTCTCATGTATGCTATGGTTTGTTCACGTCCAGATTTATCATATGCAGTCAATGCAGTTAGCAGATACATGGCGAATCCCGGTAAAGAATATTGGAAAGTAGTTTAGCGGATTTTAAGATACGTACAAGGTACTACTAATGTTTGCTTACAATTTGGAAGAACTAGAGATGGAGTCATTGGGTATGTTGATGCTAATTTTGCTAGAGACCTTGATAGAAGAAGATCTCTCACAGGTTATGTCTTTACAATTGGAGGTTGTGTAATTAGTTGGAAAACCACTTTGCAAATTACAGTCACTTTGTCTACCATGTAAGCTGAGTACATGGCGATTATTGAGGCTTGTAAAATAGCTATTTAGTTGAAGGGACTATTTAGTGAACTCAACGAAGACCTTTAAATCAGTATAGTATTTTGTGACAGTCAGAGTGCCATCTTCCTTACAAAAGATCAAACGTTTCATGAGAGAACAAAACACATTGATGTTCGGTATCATTTTGTTCATGATATTATTGCTCATGGTGATATTGTTGTGAGTAAAATTAGTACTCATGAAAATCCTGCAGATATGATAACTAAGTCACTTTCTATAACCAAGTTTGAACATTGCTTAGACTTGGTTGGTGTTCATTGTTGAAGTTAAACCCTTAAGAGGTTTTATGGAAGAGGTGAAAAACTTGTTCGTTTAGAATTCGTGTCAAAGTGGAGATTATTAGAGTTGTGTGACCCAAATTCTAAGAGATTGCTTGCAAGTCAAGTTAAACAAATATATCTTCTTTCTAGAAGATTTAGTATTTATGAGTATAATATATTTAGCATTTATTAACATAATATATTTTAATTTGATTAGAAATAGGTTTTTTCAACCTATAAATAGATGTAGTCGAAACTCCTCTTGAAATCATTCAAATTCGACATAGTGAATTTTCTTCTCCTCTGCCTGTGGTTTTTTCCCGAAAGGGTTTCCACGTAAAAATCTGTGTGTTCTTTATTTTTATTTCTTTTTTCTTTGCGATATATTGTCATTACCGACGTTCTATTTTTACAGATTCAAAAAGAAAAATACAAGTACTACAAGATAATATCGTTCTAGAAGCCTGAAAAGAAACTAAAGTAAAGGTGGTGGATCCAAATGTCTTCATTCCAAAAGCATTGTTCACAAATTTGAATATGTCTAGAATACTGTGACACCTTTCAGCTGATCAAACAAGTCATCAATTCGAGGCAACGGGTACTTATTCTTTATAGTTACCTTATTGAGCTGCCGATAGTCGATACACAATCTCAAAGACCCGTCTTTCTTTTTCACAAACAGAACTGGAGCACCCCAAGGTGAATGACTCGGACGAACAAAACCTCTGTCAACAAGTTCTTGTAACTGTACCTTTAACTCTTTTAACTCTGTCGGAGCCATACGATACGGAGCTATAGAAATTGGGGTAGTTCCCGGAATCAGATCTATAGAAAATTCCACTTCTCTTTCTGGTGGCAACCCTGGTAACTCCTCTGGAAATACATCAGAAAATTCACATACAATCGGCAATCGCACAGATCTTTGACTCAGATACCTTAGTATCCAACACATACGCCAAATAAACATCATACCCTTTTCTAACACACCTCTGAGCTGTCATAACTGAAATTATATCGGATAATCCCTCTGTCTGATTAGATTTAACCCAAAGTAATTCTCCATTCTGGCATTTCAACACAACATATTTTTGTCTACATTTTACTATCGTGCATCATCTTTGAGTTAACCAATCCATGCCCAATATCACATCAAACTCATCAAAAGGCAATAACATCAAGTCAACCGGAAACAAATACCTTTTACCATTAGTGGACAATTTTACAAACTTTATCCACTATCACAAACCGCCCAGGGGTTCGAGACTTTAACCATAAATTCATGAGGTTCAACAGACAAATTTTAACAAATGCTAATTTTGTGCATATATATGAATGTGTAGAGCCAGGATCAATTAATGCAATAACAAGAGTATCATAGAGAGAAATGTACCCGCAATTACATCGAGAGGACGCCTCTTCACGAGCTCGAATAGCATATGATCTTGCAGGTGCTCTAACATCCGATCTAACCATGAATCTCTGGATGCACCCTATTACTCGCCCCCACTCTGGTTTCTCTGCGGTCTACCTCTGTAGGAGCATTACGATCTCGCTTTCGTTATTTCTTCTCTTTTAGTTGTTTGAGACAATCCGAATAAAGTGATCGGATGCTCCACATCTAAAACAAACATTTTCACCGCTCTACACTCTCCGGGTGGCGTCTCCCACATTGAGAACATTCAGGGCCTAGGAGGTCGAGTCTCGCTGCACTTGCAATCGTAGTGGTTTGAGCTCTAAAACCCTCGAATCTTCTACTTACGCTTCGACGAAATATATATGTGGAAAATGTGATCCGCTAGAGAGCTCCCTAGGCCTCTTAGATGTAGACTGAAATGATTTACTCATTTGCCTTTTCTTTGTATCCTGCGCTCGACTTGACTTTGCTCTTCTCTTTTCTTTTAACAAGTCTTCTACTTTACAAGCTCTTTCTACCGAACAACAAACTCTCTGATTTCCAATACACCCACTGATAGTCGGATGTCATCATTAAGCCCATCTTCAAATCTCTTGCACATGTTAGCTTCAGTGGATACAAATTCCCGAGCATACTTACTAAGTCTGACAAATTCGCGTTCATATTCAGTCACGGACATCTTACCTTGTTTTAGCTCAAGAAACTCCTTCCTTTTCTGATCTATAAATCTCTGGCTGATGTACTTCTTTCGAAACTCCTCCTGAAAGAAATCCCAAGTAACCCTCTCACTCGGTACATAGACACGAGAGTCTTCCACCAATGATAAGCTGAATCTCTGAGAAGTGAGACCACACACTTCATACATTCTTCCGATGTACAAGATAATTCTTCAAAAACCCTGATGGTATTCTCAAGCCAGAATTCTGCTTTTTCTGCATCATCATCTTTGGTAGCCCGAAATTCTTCAGCCCCTTGCTTCCTAATCTTATCAACAGGTGGTCTCTCCCTGATAAATATACCGCAGTGGGAAGCTACATGGGGAACCCGTGAATCTTGAGGGGTGGAGGTCTTACAATAGGATTCGATTTAACGAACTCGGCAAACCAATCATTCATGGCTTGGAAGAAGGCTTCTAGCTCCTCCTCCTGTCCTAACGATGCGGGCCTTTCACTAACATTAACATCTAGTGGCGCCGTCCCTTCATGCGGACGCAGGCGCATTACTTTCTACTTCATCTATAC
Organism: Gossypium raimondii; assembly: GCF_025698545.1. Classification (NCBI taxonomy): domain Eukaryota; kingdom Viridiplantae; phylum Streptophyta; class Magnoliopsida; order Malvales; family Malvaceae; genus Gossypium; species Gossypium raimondii. The sequence continues at coordinate 36,656,703 of NC_068568.1, read as the reverse complement.
CAGCTCGTTCAGGATCCATAACTATAAAAGAAAACATTTTAAAATCGTCAGGACTCGTCACACTATCAAAATATATAAGTATGGCATGTATAGGTAGACTCTTATTCTTACTGAGTATTTCCGAGAACCGACTAAACCTGCTCTGATACCAATAAAATGTAACACCCCTTACCCGAGACCGTTTCCGGAGTCGAGCACGAGGCATTACTTAGCTTATCTTACCAATTCGGAGCATAAAAACTAGGTTTGAAAATTTATTTCACTATTTATAGCAAATCTGTCCAATCGCGCAGTAGTTACTAAATTAATTATAACTTGAGCTACAGAACTCGAAATTTAATTCTGTAAATTTTCCCTGAAACTAGACCCATATATATACTCACCATAAAAGTTTTAGAATTTTTGGTTCATCCAATTAGTACAGTTTATTAGTTAAATCTCCCCTGTTTCACCACCTGACTGCCCTGACCTCTAGTCACTAAAAATAAGTTTTCTCACTGTAGGATTTTCATATGAAGTTCTTACTTGTTTCTACAGAAAATAAACTCAATGAGAAATCTATACATATAAACTATAACTCATAACCATTTTTGTACAATTTTTAATGATTTTCTAAACTCAAAATAGGGGACACCAAAAACTGTTCTGACCCTGTCTCACGAAAATTCACATATCTTAAAATATAAAATTCCTTTCGCTACACCTTTATTTTTCAATGAAAATAGACTCAACAAGCTTTAATTCCATATATCATTCACCCTCTAATTCATTTTATACTATCTTGGGTGATTTTTCAAAGTCACGTCACTGTTGCTGCCTGAATTCTGTTTCTTTGCAAAATTTCATCCTTTCATGATTTCCATACATAATTTATCACCTAGACTCTTATAACAACAAATACCTTCATACTTAACCATTTTAATAACCATACATCATCAAATACTTACACACCATTCTTTAGCAAAATCATAATCACAAACATACAAAATAACTAAATCCCTATACATGCCATAACTCAAACGTGATTCGATATAAAATACCGAAAGCGGTTGTGGTTGATAGTGTGGACGATCTCCGACTTCTTTAGGATCCTTGAAGTAGCTTTGCAATACTATAAGAGAAAGAGAAATAAAAGAAGTAAGCATAAAGCTTAGTAAGTTTACTAGCAAATAAATAACAATATTTAACTTAAATAATTAAACTCAAATGTCTATATCTCTAGTTTACTCTTTAGTTAATCTCATACTAGTTCTCTTGCTTGTTTACTTAGAATACTTGTGTACATAACTTACTCAACTCTTGCTGCCTCGTTGAACATCAATTGATAGTATAATAAGTTCTTAACTCTTATAACTTACCTGAGCTTGCCATTTATGCTATAAACTGAACTTTCATGAACATAATTGTTTACAAGCCCGTTGAGCTACATTGGAATAATAAGGATACTCGGGTCTCTTCGATAATAACATGCCAAAGCCATGTCCCGACATGGTCTTACATGGGATGTTCTCATATCGGTGCCCATGCCATGTCCCGACATGGTCTTACGGGGACCTCTCATCTCGGTGCCAACGCCATGTCCCAGACATGGTCTTACATGGGACCTCTCATCTCGGTGCCAATGCCATGTCCCAGACATGGTCTTACATGGGACCTCTCATCTCGGTGCCAATGCCATGTCCCAGACATGGTCTTACATGGGACCTCTCATCTCGGTGCCAATGCCATGTCCCAGACGTGGTCTTACATGGGACCTCTTTACCCAAATGTCATGACATTCGTATCCAGTACCATCCTTATGTATCAACGGGACTTTTTAATTTTAATTCTCTATCATTTCATGCTTAGATCATCATCAAATAAATTCATAAAATAAATTCATAGTTGCTGGAAAATAACAGCATTGATAATAAATATTGAAATATTGCATTTATTTACCGTAAACTTACCTCGGTATCAAATATAGTCCAATTCAACAACTTAGTCTTCAACTTTATTCTTCCCTTTGTCTAACCTCGAGTTTTGTTCTTCTTGATCTAAAATAGCAAATTTAACTTATTTAATACTCACATTCAACAAAACAGCCCTTGACTCTAACTTTTTCAAAATTACAATTTTGCCCCTAAACTTTTACATAATTACATTTTTGACCCAAGGCTCGGAAATTAAACTTCATCCCTTATTCTTATGTTTTATGACATGATGAAAATTTTTCTCTTCTATGCCAACATCAAATTCCCACTCTAACATGTACTTATGAACATTAGGTATTTTTACCGATTATGTCGTTTTACTCGATTTTGCTTAAAATCGGCTAACAAAAGTTGTTTAACATAATTTCTATCTTCATATTCTATCATAAAACATCAAAATAAACACTTTTCACCTATGGGTATTTTTCCAAATATAAACCCTAGGTTAAATTATTGCTAGAATAAGCTAAATTAAGCTAGGGACTCCAAAAGCGTAAAAACATTAAAAGCGGGACTTGGGATCACTTACTATGGAGCTTGGAAGCTTGAAAACCCTAACTATGGCTTCCCCCCTTGCTGATTTCGTCCTAATGAAGAAGATGATGATTTTTGCCATCTTTTTCCCTTTTAATTCATTTTAATTACTAGATTACCAAATTGCCCCTAACTTAAAAATTTTCTATTTCACTTATCTCATGTCCATTTTTGTCTACCAAGTTACCAATGGTATAATTACCATATAAGGACCTCCAATTTGAAGTTTCATAACAATTGGACACCTCTAACATGTAGAACTCAACTTTTGCACTTTTTACAATTTAGTCCTTTTGACTAAATTGAGTGCCCAAACGTCGAAATTTTCGAACGACATTTTCACAAAATCATTCCGTGAAATAATAGACCATAAAAATATAAGAAAAATAAATTTTTCCTCATCGGATTTGTGGTCCCGAAACCACTGTTCCGATAACCTTGAATTTAGGCCATTACAGAAGGTAACTTAAATAAATAATGGGTATAATGATGATTAATGAAAGTTGCATCCACTTGAAGTATTTTAATAAGAAAGGCATTTAAGTGTCAATGCAATTGTTGTTCATTAAAGAAATGAGAAAGCAATTGTATTCACAAACAAAGGTTAGGAAGGAATTTTTAACAGTTTACATATCTGAGCCTTCAAGTCATGCTCTCTAGGATATCCCAAAAGTGAAATAACCCAGGAATCTTGTCAACATTCTAAGGTTATTCTCGAAAATTCATTCTCAACGTAGAGTTTTCCCTACGAAGTTGTTCTCAAAGGTGGTCATACAATAAACAATGTTTTCGGAAACTACTATTAGTTCGATAGTTAGTAATAAAAAATAAATATTTATATGGGCAAAAGTGATTCTCATGCATTAGACAATAATAATAATAATAATAATAATAATAATAATAATAATAATAATATTATTATTATTATTATTATTATTATTGCTTCAAAATTGAAAGATGATATAAATATGTTTAATGAGTGAAACAAATTAAAACTATATATATTTAAACATTAACTAAAGCTGCTACTTTAAATATAAATATTATATATATTATATTAATAGAATATATACCAAAAATATTTGTTTAATAAAAGTTATATTGCATTTGATGGTTTTTTAATATAAGGGTCTGTTTGTTTACATGTAAAAGGTTTTACGGAAAATATTTTCTGCATTTTCCTGTGTTTGTTTCACAGAAAACAGTTTGGTCAATGGAAAATGATTTACAGGTCAACAGAAAATAAGGGTCTGTTTGTTTACATGTAAAATGTTTTACGGAAAATATTTTCTGCATTTTTCTGTGTTTGTTTCACAGAAAACAGTTTGGTCAATGGAAAATGATTTACAGGTCAACAGAAAATAAGTCTTTTTCCTTGTAAAATGACTTACCCTTTAGAAAAGCGTAAGTCATTTTTCGGAAAAGAGCTCCTTACTTTTATATAAAAACTAACTTAAATCAAGTTTAATATTATTATATTGATAATAAATTTTATTTTTATTTTTAAAATATTTAAAATATTAATATAAAATAATATATTTTTAATATTATTAAACATACGTATTTAATTATTTATATTTAGTCATATAATAAATTATTAATATAATTAATATAATTTATTATTTTAATAAATTATTTAATATTTAAATTTTATTTTGATAGTAAATTTTAAAAATAATAATTTTAAATAATATTATTCACATATTATTGAAAATATCAATATTAATATTTTAATACTAAATATTTATTACAATTATAAATATATCAATAATAACTGCTTTTGTCGTATAAATGTTAAAATATGTCATAAGTCTATATACTCTTCACAAATTTACAATTTAGTTTCATACTTTTATTTTCAAGAATTTAGTCCTCTACTTTCCAGATTTGAAAATCAAGTCCAACTGCAGACATTGTTGATTTTTTTTGTCAATTTTGTTAATGTCACATTTTAAATAAAAAATACTTAGTTGGTAGTCATGTAACTAAAAATAATCGTTGCAATGAACCTAAATTTAACAAAATATTTTTAATATATGTAAAAACAATGTAAAATATAAAATTATAGATATAAAATAAACTCAATTAAACAATGAAAAATAAAAAAAATCTCAAATGTATGTTTGTTTAATTGAAAACGACATTTATGAAATATTTTTAAAGAACCTACCATACAAAAGAAAATATTTTACACAGATTCATCCAAACACCAGAAAATATTATCCTTTCCAGAAAAGTGAGTCATTTTCTAGAAATCATTTTCCGGGAACCATTTTCAGTGAAACAAACGGAGCCTTAATTTACATTGATTGGACTCTACTTCAACCTCTATCATCTCTTTATGTACATGTAATAAATTTAGTGTCACCTGTTATGTACGTAATTATGGTTAGATTTTAATATAATTTAATAATTTACATACAAATATTAATAAAGAACAGAATTTAACAAGCCTTTTAAAGTTGAATTCAAAATATAAATAAATATACAAAATAAGAATTTAAAGGAGGTTTTAAATTTAAATTTAAATTGGAAATTAAAATATAAATATAAATATATAAAATAACAAAATAAAACTATAATATGATTCAGATGTAAATATAATAATATAATAAATAATAAAATACTAATAGGAAAAATTATAATCATTCTCTATTTTAATTTTCCAATATCCATTTACAGGTAAATTATTTAAAATATGAATATTATAATATTTTATGAGAAATTAATTTGATGTGATAATATTTTATAAAATATATAATTGTTAATTTAATTGCAATTTAATTTTTAAGTTAGGTATTATAATTATTATGATATTTATATGAATATATATTTTTACTTAGTTAATAAGTTATGCAAGATTTTACGTTGTAACTATAAAATTTACAATTTTATTATCAGTTTCTTATTTTTATGTTATATATTATTTATTATTTCATGCATAATATTTTTCACTTGTATTATAAATGATTTATTTTATGCTATTAATTGGTTATAAAATATTATTATTTACTATATTGTTTTAAATAAATTGAAAATTAATTATGACTTAACATATTAATAACAAATTTAATCTAAATATGCAACTTAATGAATTAGCTTACTAAATATTATATTACAAACTTAAATATTAAAAATTATGGTGCATAAGTGATAACTTATTCTCATGGTATCAATCATACTATTATAAAAGTGTGTTAATGGCACAAGATGTGTTGGATGACATGACAATAGCACATGCTTTCTAACATGGACTTGGCATTTCCATGTCATCAAATTGTTAGTCTTTAATTTCTAGTACAAATAATTTTAATTTTCTTGATATTACTGCCTAAATAGATAATTATAATAATTGGGTGATTGATTTCAAATAGTTCAATGATATATAATTTTAATTTTATAATTTATTTATAATATATGATACCTTTATAATTTAAAGCTAAATAATTATAAATAGTAATATATGATAAAAATATAATAAATTGTTGATAAATAGTAATAAATGTTTAATAACATAATAGTAACTAACTATTTTGTGTAAGAATGAAATAATAGTAATAATTGATACTATAGGAATAAATTATTGGTTATATACTATATTTTATAATACTAAAATGTAATTATATTTTAAGTTTTATAATATAATAAGTAATCGTCGCATAAACAATCAAACACCAACATTTTAAATAAGTTCAAAATTAAATAAAAATAATTTCAAGCATTAACATATTATTACCAATATAAAACAAAATCAAATGGACCCACATGTGGTACTTCGGGGTCAAATATGATCAAATAGGGGGTCAAGTTACGAATTTTAGGCTAAAATACCAAAACATGACAATTTGTCTTGAGACAAAGGGTTTAGCTCTCGAGGCTCATGGCTTCTTAAACCAAAATTTAGCTATTGACTTGTATGCCTCGGGGCAATATAGCCATGTCCTGAGACTTCTCCATGCATGTCTCGAAAATCCTTACTATGACTCTAAACATGTACCTAGAAATCACACTTAGGTATAATTTTGGTTATCCTGTCTTGAGACATGCTAAACCTGTCCCAAGACTTTGTCTTAGAAATGTAGAGAAATGTCATTTTAAGTCTTGCAATTACACCTCTAGGTACCTCTAAACATATTGACATGTTAATAGAAGCATATCGACAAGTTTGACATGCAAAAACAAGTCCAAAACATACAATCTTATGCTCAGAAACGCATTACTTCTAAAATAGATTGTTGATAAATGATAAAACTAACATATTTTAATCCCATTCTTCATGCGTTTTTGGATGATTATTTATACAAATTGGTTAATTTGATGCTCCTAATCCTTTAAATTCATGTTCTTATACTTAAGTGAGCATTTGGAAGCAAAAGAAGCGAAAATTGGATAAAAAGAGAAGATTTTAAGATCCATACGGGTTGGGCACATGCCCATGTGACCCACACGGGCTGGACACATGCCATGTGCCAGCCCATGCCAATTTCAAACCCTGCTTCCTAAATACGCGAAAAAACACAATTTTTAGGCTTTATGAGCATTCTAAGATCTATAAATATCAATTAGAAGAAGAGATATGGGGGCCATCAGAGAAGATCGAAGAAAACACTCGAAGAACACCATCAGAGCCAACTCGAAAGCAGATTTCTGTCAAGATCGAAGATCCCTTTTTAATTTCTTTTGAAGTTTTTATGAGTTTCTTTATGTCTTGTGGTTATTCTAACTTTGAGATGTTTCTATTTACGATTATGAACTAATTCCCTAGATACCTAGGGAGGATGAAACCTATGACAAATTCTATTATTTAATTTCTGGTTTACATGATAAATACTTGATTCTTGTTCTCAATTATGTGTGCTTATTTCTTATTTTAATATTTTCGGGATATTAATTCATGTTTAATGTGCTTAATTCAGTGGGACAAAAGTCTCTGTTTAAGAGTAGATCTAGCATGATTAAGTGGAGTTGCACGCAATCCTAGAAATAGGACGATATAAATCTACCAAATTAGAGTCAAATCTAATAGGGGGAATCCATAGATCAATTTAAACATTAAATTATTTTCCTGATTCGTTCTCTGTTGCGTTCTTAGTTAAATTAGTTTAATAATTTTACATTAAAAATCATCACTCCAAATTGTCGACTAAATAATAAGAAAATAATAATTACTAATACTTTTAGTCCTCGTGGATACGATATCTTTACTCACCGTAGCTATACTATTATTCGATAGGTGCGCTTGCCTTTATCGTATTTATAGTTAGTTTTGTGACTATGAATTATGCTAGTAAAAAGAAACACTTCTTTTTACATACCATAAAAATCCTAAATTTAAAATCAATATAGAAATGTTCAATTTACTATAAAGTGTCAACATGTACCCAAAAACACCAATTAACCAAATCCAGCACTAAATCCCTAACAAAGTAGCCAAATATCAAAATTTAATACCTAAGTACGTGGCATATACTACTAAGAAGTACAAAAGACTTTATGAAAATGAATGTGCAGTTGAGACTCTACTCAATGATGTTGTCTAAACACTCAACCCTTTCCTAGATAACCTGTAGCCTGCATACAAAACAAAAATCCGCACATTAAACTTATAGGTGCTATATTAAAATTTAATAATACATCATACATCATTTAAGTCAAATTCATACTAATCAATAACAATAAATTTAAATTTAAAGCAATAGAACATAATATCAACAAAAAATATCATGGAAACACACTAAACAACTTTAATTACAAAGCAAAACAAAGTTTTGACCATTTATATCTTATGTTGGATTTCCAAAATTCGATAACATTATCACATATAATTTTTTATTAACTTTACAATTACTACCTAAGCTAATTTTTTTTGCCCTTATTAGTCAAACAGGGAAATGCAAAATAGATACACAAATAAACCCACACACACCAAAAATTTATGCATAAGCTCAAAAATTGATAACAATACTCTAGTGTGTGTATAAATACACCTTTCAACCAAACATAAGTGCAACAATAGATAACAATACTCTGGTGCGTGTATAAACAAGACTTGCAATGAAACACACCAATTATTACATGAACAACGACGATATTATTCATGATTTGTGCTTAGTAGGGAAGTTCCCAGGTGAGTAGTTATCAATTTCAATACGATGGAGAGGATTATTCTCAACCTTTGGAAACTAATTCAAGGAGCAAATATTAGAGTTTTAAGTGAAAACCTAAAACAACATTTATCTTACTCATTTTCTTTATAAAGTAGATCTGAAGAAGATAATAAGTAGACGACCTTGGTCTTTTAACAATTGCATTTACTTATTCATCAAATAGATAGAGGGGAATTCAAAGGATATCGATTTCAATTATGCCGATTTTTAGGTCCAAGTGGACGACCTTTCACTAGAATTTGCATCAAAATCTCTTCCCCATTTTTTTTCACCATAGCCGAATTTTTCTAGGAGAAGAAGAGAAAATTTTTTCAAGCTCTTCCCTTGCATGTAAGTGCTATCTCATCTCGTTTTTGTTGATTTTTATATTTTCGGGACCGTTGTAGCTTAATCTAGCTAATTAGGGGACTAAATTGCAATATGGTTGAAAGTATAGGGTTTTTACATGAGAAAAATTTAGTTTCTTTTGAATTTTAATGGAAGAATATGATTCTTTGTTGTTAACTAAACAACTTTTGTTAAGTGAGTTTTGTTGAAATTGTCAAATAGGGATTAAATTGAGAAATGTGAAAATTGTGTGTTAAATGTGTGAAATTATGGAATATATGGGCTGCTATGAGCACCTATAAAATTCAGCTAGGCTTGGATGTAGAGAAATTTGCATGAATTTCATTTTACGAGCCTAGGAACTAAATTGTAAAAAGGTTAAATATTTAGGGGCAAAATGGTAATTTTTCCATAACATGAAATTTGATTGAATTGAATAGAATAAATTTTAAATTAGGTAAATTTGATTAGATAGATCAAGAAAAGCCACGTTTGGAATTAGATCGAGGCAAAGATAAAGTAGTGGATTGATCGATCGATTGACTCTGTGTAAATTTGAGGTAAGTTCGTATGTTTAATAAGCATTGAATTATATGTGTTTAAATGCTTATTGATATAATTGTGATGACACGACACCACAAAAATTCTCAACAAGGTATCGACAATGTATGGATCCCGGTTGAACCTTAAGAATAGATAGGATATAAACGATACGTCATTAGGGGTTACTGTGTTTTGGGTGTTGGTCTCTACGTCCTACTGGTGGTTGAGTTTTTGGCATGTGTTGCGGTTACTTTATAGCTTATGTGAGCAGCACCGTGTAGCTATGTCTTGATTGACAGTTTGTGAGCAAACCCAGTGATAGCTCGAGAGTGAGCATCTATATGAGATATGAGACAGAGGTGGTTTTGACCACGAATTGGCACAGATGAAGATACGAGGTTATAAGAGTTGATACGAACCAGAACAGGTATTGTGTAAAGTACGAAAAGTAATTCATAGTTGATGTATTCATACATGACTAACATGATTGTGATTATGTGTTAGGCTTTGGGCCAATTGAAATTTACCTATGTTTTAATTATGCTTATATAAATTGTGGATGTATGGTAAGTTGTATTTATTAGCCATACAAACTTACTAAGCTTAATTGCTTACTCTGTTTTAATTTACGTGTTTATAGTAATTCAGAAGCTCACACGGTTTGGAAGTCGTCGGAGATCTTGTCGCACTATCAAACTCTCATTTTGGTATTTTAGACTTTGTATATCTTGGTTAAATGGCATGTATAGGTGTTTTGGCTAATGTGGCCTATATGTCTTGTTGTGTTTTGGCCATTTGAGATGGCTTGTAAGGTGGTCATATATTTTGATATGTATATATGTTCAAGTGGCCTTTTGATATGTGGTGTATGGTTTCTATATGAATGCCTTGCTTGTGAAATTATGTTTGGCAAAATATGCTCAGGAGTGCATTCCAATGGAAGTGGTTATGTGTAAATAGTTTGAAGATGGGTTAAATGAAGACATCAAGCTTTTAGTCGAGATTCTTGAACTGAAAGAATTTGTTGTGTTACTGTATAGAGCACACAAAGCCGAAGAGCTTAGCAAAGAAAAGAGAAGAGCCGATTCTAAGGCTAGAGATTTGAGAAAGAGGTTAATGGGTAAATCATATCATTTTTCATCTAAGAAATCAAAGGATTTTCATAACCGTTTGACCGCTTTAGTGGGGGTATTCTAACAGAGATTGTGGGAAGCAACACGCGAGTCAAAAAGCTCAAGCCACTTCAGTAGCGAGCGTTGGTAGTGTTAAGGCTAACAAACTTGAGTGTCAACGGTGTCGTAGAGAACATTTTGGAGAATGTTGGATGAATGACAAAGCCTGTTTTAGATGTGGCTTGCAAGAGCATTTCATTCGGGATTGTCCTTAGTTGCCTAAGAAAGACAAACTTCCAACTGCTCGATCGAGCAATACAGCTGCAAGAGGGAGACCACCTCAAAATACTGGAAATGTGAGTGGTATTAGAGGTGCAACAAGGGATTCTACTATGAGATTCGAGGCACGGGCGCTAGCCAGAGCTTACGCTATTCGCGCTCGCGAAGATGCATCGGCGCCAGATATTATCACTGGTACTGTTTCTCTTTATAACACTGATGTAACTGCATTGATTGATCCTGGATCAACCCATTCTTATATCTGTACAAATTTAGTGTCTAGTAAGAGTTTACCTGTCGGTTCCACTAAATTTGTGGTTAAGGTATCGAACCCCTTAGGTCAGTATGTTCTAATTGATAAAGTATGCAAGAATTGTCCTTTGATGACTCAAGGTTACAATTTTTTGATCGATTTGATGCTTTTACCATTTTATGAGTTTGATGTGATATTGGGTATGGATTGGCTAACTTTGCATGATACGGTTGTGAATTATAGACGAAAGATTATTGTGTTAAAATGTCAGGACGGTGAGACTCTACGTATTGAATTTGATGATTCGAGAGGGTTGCCTAAGGTGATATTGGCTATGTTAGCGCATGTGAGAAAATATTGTGATGCTTATCTTGCATATGTATTAGATACAAAGGTGTCTGAGTTGATGATTGAATCAGTGCCAGTGGTTTGTGAATATCCAGATGTGTTTCTAGAAGAGTTACCCGGGTTGCCACCGATCAGAAAAGTTGAATTTGCTATTGAGCTAGTATCGGGAACATCATCGATATTGATAGCTCTGTATAGTATGGCTCCAATAGAATTGAAAGAATTGAAAGCTCAGCTGCAAGAGTTGACAGATAGAGGTTTTGCACGACCGAGTTTCTCACCCTAGGGAGCACTGGTTTTGTTTGTAAAGAAGAAAGACAGGTCAATGAGATTGTGCATCAGCTATCGACAGCTCAACAAGGTTACGGTAAAGAATAAGTATCCATTACCGCAAATTGATGACTTATTTGATCAGTTGAAAGGAGCAACAGTATTTTCAAAGATTGATTTGCGATCTGGTTATTATCAGTTGCGGGTTAAAGATTTGGATGTGCCGAAAATTACATTCAAAACAAGGTACGGGCATTATGACTTTCTTGTTATGCCGCTTGCGTTAACTAATGCTCCTGTAGTCTTTATGGATTTGATGAATAGAATTTTCTGACCGTATTTAGAAAGATTCGTTGTTAGATTCGTTGATGATATTTTGATCTATCCTCGAGATGAGTCTGAACATGCCGAGCATCTGAAAATTGTGTTACAAACTTTGAGAAATAAATAACTATTTGCTAAATTTAGCAAAGGCGAGTTTTGGCTCCAAGAAGTTGGATTTTTGGGACACATTGTTTCGGCGGATGGCATCAGAGTGGATTCGAGTAAGATTTCTGCAATTGTTGATTGGAAACCACCGAGAAACATATCCGAGGTCAGAAGTTTTCTGGGATTAGGGGGCTATTATCGGTGATTTGTAAAAAGAATTTTCGATGATTGCTACACTGATGACTCGGTTATTATAGAAAGATGTAAAGTTTGAGTGGTCTGATAAATGTCGATAGAGTTTTAATCATTTGAAAGCACTGTTAACCGAAGCACCAATTTTAGTTTAGCCTGAGTTGGGTAAAGAATTTGTGATCTTCATTGATGCGTCATTAAATGGTTTGGGATGTGTTCTAATGTAAGAAGGCAAAGTGATAGCTTATGCTTCCAGACAATTAAAGCTGCATGAAAGAAATTATCCAACACAAGACTTGGAATTGTCCACAATTGTGTTTGCATTAAAAATTTGGCGACACCATTTGTTTGGTGAAAAATGCCACATATTTACTGATCACAAGAGTTTGAAGTATTTGATGTCACAGAAAGATCTGAATCTAAGACAGCGTAGATGGCTTGAATTGTTAAAAGATTATGATTTAGTGATTGATTATCACCCGGCAAAAGTGAATGCAGTCGCGGACACTTTGAGTAGAAAATCCTTGTTTGCCTTGAAAGTGATGAATACGCAATTGACTTTGCCAGATGATGGATCGATCTTAGCTGAGTTAAAAGTTAAATCGATGTTTTTACAACAAATTTGCGAGGCTTAGAAAAGTGATAATGAATTGCAATCTAAAAGAGTACAGTGTGAGTCGACTATTGATTCAGAGTTTCAGATCGGATCCGATGATTGTTTGTTGTTCTGAGGTAGAGTTTGCATGCTGAAGAATACCGAGCTTATACAAAAAATTTTACACGAAGCACACAGTGGTAGCTTGTTTGTTGATCCGGGGAGTACTAAGATGTACAATGATTTGAGACAGATGTACTGGTGGTCGGGTATGAAAACGTGACATTTATGATTTTGTGTCTAGATGCTTGATTTGTCAACAGGTTAAAGCTGAACATCAAGTACCTTCAGGACTGTTGCAACCACTGATGATACCAAAATGGAAATGGGATAGAGTTACGATGGATTTTGTATCGGGATTACCACTATCTCTGAAAAAGAAAGACGCTATTTGGGTCATTATGGATCGTTTGACAAAGTCTGCACATTTTATTCCGGTGCATAGAGAGTTTTCACTTGATAAGTTGGCTGAGTTGTATATTTCTAAAATTTTCAGATTGCGTGGAGTGCCAGTCTCCATTATTTCGGATAGAGATCCGCAGTTTACATCGCGATTTTGAAAGAAACTACAATAAGCTTTGGGTATGCGGTTGCATTTTAGTACTGCATTTCATACTCAACCTGATGGTCAGTCTAAGAGAGTGATTCAGATTCTCAAATATATGCTTCGATGTTGTGTATTAGATTTCAAAGGTAATTGGGAAAAATATTTACCGTTGGTTGAATTCGTGTATAATAATAGTTTTCAATCGAGCATTAAGATGACACTGTATGAAGCTTTATATGGTCGTAAATGTCAAACTCCATTGTATTGGACTGAGCTTAGTGAGAGAAAGATACACGAGGTTGATTTGATCCGAAAAACCAAAGAGAATGTGAAAGTGATTCGTGATAGTTTGAAAGCTACTTTAGATCGACAGAAATCATACGCGGATTTGAAGCGTAAAGATATTAAAAGATATTGAATTTCAGATCGCCGATAAAGTGTTTTTGAAAGTGTTGCCTTGGAAAAGGATTCTTCGTTTTTTTCGCAAAGGAAAATTTAGTCCACGATTTATTTGACCGTACGAGATTATCGAGAGAATAAGGCCAATGGCATATCGACTTGATTTACCGCCAGAACTTGAAAAGATTCATAATGTATTCCATGCATCTATGTTACGATGTCACGAATCAAATCCTTCACATATAATTTCTCCAACAGAAGTTGAGATTCAGCCCGACATGTCGTATAACAAAGAACCGATCAGAATTTTGGCGTGAGAGATCAAAGAGTTGGGAAATAAAAGAATAGCCTTAGTGAAAGTTCTTTGGCATCGTCAAGGGATTGAGGAGATTACTTGGGAACCCGAGGAAACCATGAGAAAACAATATCCTAACCTATTTTCTGGTAAGATTTTCGAGGACGAAAACTCCTAAGTGGGGAGAGTTGTAACGGCCCGTTTTTAGTGAAATCAGAACAGTGGTTTTGGAACCACAAATCTGAGGTCATAAATTTTATTTTAATATTATTTTGAAGTCTAAAGCATAATAATATGATTGTATAAAAATTTCGTTAAGAAAGTTTATCGTTTGTAGACTCAATTTGTGAAAAAGGACTAAATCGCGTAAAGTGCGAAAGTTGTGTTCTATTAGCTAAAGGTATTAAATAGCTATAGAACTTTAAATTGGAGGTCCTTATGTGGTAATTAGACCATTAAAGGTGATAGTGGATGTGCATGGCTTGGTAATTGAGTAATTTTTAAAGTTAGGTAAGGTTAAAATGGTAATTAAGTAATTAAAGGTTAAACTAATAAAAGAAAAGCTATCATCTTCCCCATTTTTCTTCACCATAGCTGAATTTGTCTAGGATAAGAAGAGAATTTTTTTTTCAAGCTTTTCCCTTGCATATAAGTGCTATCTCATCTCGTTTTTGTAGATTTTTATGTTTTCGGGACCGTTGTAGCTTAATCTAGCTAATTAGGGGACTAAATTGCAATATGTATGATAGTCTAGGGTTTTTCCATGAGACAAATTTTGTTTGTTTTAAATTTTAATGGAAGAATATGAGTCTTTGTTGTTAACTAAACAACTTTTGTTAAGTGAGTTTTGTTGAAATTATCAAACACGGATTAAATTGAGAAATGTGAAAATTGTGTGCTAAATGTGTGAAATTGTGGAATATATGGGCTGCTATGAGCACCTATAAAATTTGTCTAGGCTTGGGTGTAGATAAATTTGCATGAATTTCATTTTACGAGACTAGGGACTAAATTGTAAAAAGGTCAAATGTTTAGGGGTAAAATAGTAATTTTGCAATAACATGAAATTTGATTGAATTGAATAGAATAAATATTAAATTTGTAACACCCCTAACCCATACCCGTCACCAGATTCGGGCCACGAGGTATTACCAACCCAAGTACAGATCCGAATATTTATGCAAGTCATATTCATAAATATATAAAGCTTATAGATAATTAAAGGTTAACCATACATTATTACTCATATTATAAATACAAAGCAATACCACAGAAAATTTACCCGAATCCATACCATGAATATAATCACATTTTCAAATAATTAAACATGCCTCAAAGCTATACAATATATATACAAGCTTTACAAAACATATTACTCGAATCATATGCACAACACCTTAATAGTATTCGAATACCTAACATAAATTAAACACTTTAATTTTTAGTTCTGTACATGCTTATACACGGCTTCATGTTCATAGGCAAATGCAGCAATAACCACTCTATAATATGTTTAAGCATATTTCAGTAAACATTAAAACTTTATTCACAATTAACCATATCGAAATAAATCATTCAAGCATGATCATGTGCACACTTTGCCATTCGTTCCATCCTCTATTCGACTATCAAGTTACAATATAAAAACATATGCCATTCATGCACTACTTATTTGACTAATATTATCCATATCCTATATACATTTTCTGAATCAAACATACCAAATTTTCAAAAGCTATGCATCATGCCAAATTACACATGCTTTCTAAATTCAATCCTTGTCTAATCGACCAAAAAGGTTAACTACTTAATTGGTACAAATTTTACCATTCATTCATAAACTAAATTATGTCATTTTCTATCATTAATAGAATGATCAATTCACAACCAATGATACCATAGGCATACAATTATTGGTCTTACCTATTAATAGTCGAATACAAACATGCTTATAACATAGTCATGTGATCAACCAAATTAACATATTTTAAAACCGAATACATACCTAGACGTAGCAAATTATCTTTAATAAATAGTCAAATTAATGTGGCCATACTACTATTAATTCAGTATATCGC
Source organism: Gossypium raimondii (assembly GCF_025698545.1). Lineage (NCBI taxonomy): Eukaryota > Viridiplantae > Streptophyta > Magnoliopsida > Malvales > Malvaceae > Gossypium > Gossypium raimondii. The sequence continues at coordinate 36,640,302 of NC_068568.1, read as the reverse complement.
ATTATACACTAAAAAATCCAACCTTTAACTAATCAAATTGACTATCAAATACCAAAACATATACAACTTTGTCATATACTGTTTATATATATATATATAATCAAATTATCCATTTCTAACCAAACATGAACGTGTGCTCTTTTCTATCTCAAAGCCAATTCACAAGATAAAACAGTTACATTTTAACAATCCAACAATAGACTACAACTCAAACACATACATCAACCAATTCAAATCATCACACCGATTTATATTTCAAGCATACCATAAATATGTATCATGAAACATAAATCCCTACATGAACTTATATCATGATTAAAACTACATAAACATAGTATCATTTCTATCCATTTTTGTATGGATTATAGATATATATATATATTCACTTCAAAATCATCGAAGACAAAAGCTAGACTATACATGTCATATGTTCAAAATTCAAGCTTTTAAAATACTAAAATAACTTTCGATAGTGTGATGGATTTTCCTTGATAATTCCCGAGCTCGTAACTAGCTTCCAAAATCAATAAAAACAATGAACGAACAAACACACAGTAAGCTTAAATAGCTTAGTAAGTCATAAGAAAATAGTTCTTTTCAAAGAACACGTATAATTTTTACAAGTAGGCTGAATTCTCCAAATCTTGAACATTTATATATAAATATAATCATAATTAAATGATTAATTCATCTTTTCATATTATACACAATACTTACCTTTACTTTCAACTTCATATAACTTAAACTTACTTGCATCATTTAATTCGAACTCATATTCAGTTTTGCCATATTATTTCCCGTTGTACTATTCAGAATCAAAAAGGATACTCGGGCAGCTCAAAAAGCTCGTACAATGCCAACGTCCCAGACGTGGTCTTACATGTATTCAAATAACGATGCCACTGTCCCATACAGGGTCTTACACGAAATCATATACGATATCGATGTCCCAGATATGGTCTTACACATAAATCTCAAATCGATGCTAACGTCCCAGACGTGGTCTTACACGATATCACATTTTAGAATTCCTGTGGTTCGTATGGCTTTCGGAAGTCGTAAATGAATCGAATCAAGCTCATAATTAATCATCCTATACTAAATTCAATTCGGCATTGTAGTATTCGTACATATAATTCAATTTGACTAGTTACAAAATAAATACATTCAATTCAACATAAATTATTCACCTACGAACTTACCTCGGACGAAGACAAACGAAACGGGACGACTACTCGACCACTTTTGATTTCCTCCGTTCCAAATCCAATTTCTTCTTTTCTTGATCTAATTCAATACAAATTTGACTTTTTTTAATCATATAACTATTCAAATTTATTCAAAAACATATAAATGGGGAATTTGAATTTTAGCCCCTAACATTTCACATTTTCTCGATTTAGTCCCTATTTCAAAACAACTCAAAATATTCAAAATTTCAACAAAATCTAGGTAGGCTGAATTTACCTTAGGTCTCTAGCAGCCCAATTCTATCATTTATTTCACATTTTGACCCCTCAATTTACAAAATTCATAATTTAGTCCAAAATTGACATTTTTATCAAAAATTCATTAACAAAACTTACATATCTAACAACAATGATTTATTTTTCATCATCAAAACAACAAATTCATCACATTATTAATAATGTAAAATCTCAAATTCATCATCAATTCCGAAAATTAAAGTATGGGCTAGGTAATATACGAAGCAACGATCTAAAAAACATAAAAATTATCGAAAATCGAGCTCAAAACATACCTCAACCTAGCTTGGAGATTGCCAAACCTTTAAACAAGAAAAATGGCTTCTTTTCATCCTTACATTCGGCCAACAAAAAAAGGTGAACATGCATTTTTACTTTATGTTTTATTTAATTACATAATAATATATCATTTACCTTTTTAACCTTTATAAATTAATATGAAAATTTTATAATGGTTGTCTATTACCGTCCATGCCATTATTCAATGGCCAAATTTCACTTTAAGTACTTCAAAATTAAGAAACCATAGCAAATAAGCACTTTAACTTATAGCAAGCCATTTTTGTATTTTACGCGATTAGGTCATTTTTTTATAAAATCGAGCACACAAACGATAAAATTTTCACACATATAAATTAACATGCTACAAACATCAAAAATAATATTAAAATATTTTTTTGAATCAGATTTATGGTCCTGAAACCACTGTCCGACTAGGGTCTAAACCGGGCTGTTACAACTCTCCCCCTTAGGGATTTTCGTCACCAAAAATCTTATCGGCGAAAAGGTTTGGCTATCGTTCTCTCATAATATCCTCGGATTCCGACGTAGCTTCTTCTACCCCATGACGATGCCATAAGACCTTCACTAAAGAAATTTTCTTATTCTTTAATTCCTTAACCTCACGGTCTAAAATCCAGATCAGTTCTTCTTCGTACGTCATATCAGACTAAATTTCTATCTCTAAAGGAGAAATTACATGCGAGGGATCAGATCTGTATCGTCGAAGCATCAATATGTGAAACACATTGTGTATCTTTTCTAACTCAGGTGGCAACAACAATCTGTAAGCAACTGGCTCGATACAGTCAATAATCTCATACGACCCAATGAACCTCAGACTCAATTTGCCTTTACGACCGAATCTAAGTATTTTCTTCCACGGTGAGACTTTCAAAAACACTTTATCCCCGATCTGAAACTCAATATCTTTCTGTTTCAAGTCTGCATACGATTTCTGAAGATCCGATGCTGCTTTTAGACTATCACAAATTACTTTCACTTTTTGTTCAGTCTCTTTGATCAAATCGACCTTGTGTATCGTATTCTCACTAAGCTCAGTCCAATACAAAGGTGTTCTACATTTACGATCGTACAAATCCTCGTATGGTGCCATTTTGATACTCAATTGAAAGCTATTATTATATGCGAATTCAATTAGTGGCAAGTAACGTTCCCACGTACCTTTAAACTCAAGAATGCAACATCTCAACATATCCTCGAGTATCTGAATAATTCGCTCGGATTGACCATCCGTCTGAAGATGAAAAGTAGTGCTAAAATGTAGTTTGTACCTAATGCATCTTGCAGTTTCTTCCAAAATCGTGATGTGAACCTCTGATCTCTATCCGAAACAATAGAAATATGTACTCCGTGCAATCTAACAACCTGAGAGATGTACAACTCAACAAGCTTATCAAGCGAGTAATTCGTGCGTACCAAAATGAAATGAGTCGACTTCGTTAGTCTATCAACCACTACCCAGACCGCATCTTTCTTACTCGGTGACAGAGGCAAACTTGATACAAAATCCATCGTGATTCTGTCCCATTTCCACTCGAGAATCATAATCGGCTGCAGTAACCCAGACGGTACTTGATGCTCAGCTTTGACTTGCTGACAGACTAAACATTTCGAAACTAATTCAGAGATATCACGCTTCATACCAGGCCACCAGTAAAGCTGTTTCAGATCGTTATACATTTTCGTACTTCCCGGATGTACTGATAGTCTACTATTGTAAGCTTCGTTCAAAATCACATGAACCAACTCTAGATTTCTCGGAACACAAATTCGGTCTCTGAAACTCAAACAACCCTCAGCATCAATTTGAAACTCTGAATCAGTATTCAAATCACGTTGAACTCGTTTTGCTAATATCTCATTATCAACCTTCTGAGCATCACAAATCTACTGTAAGAATAAAGGTCTCGCTTTCAATTTGGCTAAAACTGAACCATCATTAGACATAGACAACTGAGCATTCATAGCACGTAACGCAAATAGTGATTTCTGACTCAAAGCATCAGCAACAACATTTGCTTTTCCCGGATGATAATCAATAACAAGCTCGTAGTCTTTTAATAGTTCTAACCATCTTTTCTGTCGCAAATTCAAGTATTTCTGAGTCATCAGGTATTTCAAGCTTTTATGGTCTGAATATACATGACATTTCTCACCGAACAGATAGTGACGCCATATCTTCAAAGCAAATACAATAGCAGCTAACTCAAGGTCGTGTGTCGGATAATTCTTTTCATGTGGCTTTAATTGTCTTGAGGCATAGGCTATCACTTTGCCTTCCTGCATCAAAACACAACCCAAAGCATTCAAAGATGCATCACTAAAGATTACAAATTCTTTACCCAATTCTTGTTGAACTAATACCAGAGCTTCAGCAAACAAAGATTTCAACTGATCAAAACTTTTCTGGCACTTTTCTGACCACTCGAACTTAACATATTCCTGAAGTAGTCTCGTCATCAGGGTTACAATCATAAAGAAACTTTTTACGAACCGTCTGTAATAACCGTCAAGTCCCAAAAAACTTCAGACTTTGGAAACATTTCTCGGAGGCTTCCAATCTAATATTACCAAAATCTTGCTTGGATTAACCCGAATACCCGATGCTGATACAACGTGTCCCAGAAAACTGACTTCTTGTAACCAAAACTCATATTTATTGAACTTCGCATATAACTGTTTATCACGCAAAGTCTGTAGTACTAATCTTAGATGTTCGGCATGCTCAGATTCATCACGAGAATAAATCAGGATATAATCTATGAACGCAACCACAAATTGATCCAAATATTGTTTGAAGATCCGATTCATGAGATCCATAAAGGCAACAGGTGCATTAGTAAGTTCAAACTCATAATGTCTGTACCTCGCTTGGAAAGCAGTTTTTGGCACATCGGAGTCTTTAACTCGTAGCTGATAGTAACCCGATCTCAAATCTATCTTTGAAAACACGATAGCCCGTTTCAACTGATCGAACAAATCATCAATCCATGGTAAAGGATACTTATTCTTTATAGTCACCTTATTGAGCTCTCGGTAGTCGATGCACATTCTCATAGTTCAATTCTTCTTTTTTACAAACAAAGCCGGTGCACCCCAAGGAGAAAAACTAGGTCGTGCGAAGCCTCTATCAATTAATTCTTGCAACTGAACTTTCAATTCTTCTAATTCGGTCGGTGTCATTCTGTACGAAGCTATCGAAATCAGATTTGTTCCTGGTATTAACTCAATGCCAAATTCAACTTCTAAGATTGGAGGTAGTCCCGAAAGTTCTTCAGGAAACACATCAAGAAATTCATAGACAACCGGTACAGATTCTATTTTCTTTTCTGTCACTTTCGAATCAATCACATAGGCAAAGTAGGCTTCACAACCCTTTTTCACATAATTCAGAGCTTTCATTGCAGATATCACAGCTGGCAACTCGTTCATATCACTAGACTCAATTTGGATTATCTCGTCATTCTTGCATCTCAAATCAATAGTTTTCCATTTGCAATTCACAAGCATCGTGCAAAGTTAGCCAATCCATACCCAGAATTATATCAAATTCATCAAAAGGTAATAGCATCAGATTAGCCAGAAAATAGATATCTCAAATCATCAACGGACAATTGTTGCACATTTTATCGATCAGGACACTTTTGCCAAGGGGGTTCGATACTCTAATCACAAATTCAGTAGACTCTAGAGGCAAAGTCTTACTGGATACTAAATTCATACATATATACGAATGCATTGGTCATGGATCTATCAATACAATCATAGAAGTATCGTAAAGAGTAAAAGTACCAGTTATCACATCTGAAGACGAAGCTTCTTCACGAGTTCAGATGGCGTAGGCTTTAGCAGGTACCCTAGCCTCAGATCGAATAGTTGTATCTTTTGTTGGTCTTTGACTTCCACTCACATTTCCCGTATTTCTGGAAGGCCTGCCTCTAGTTGAGGTGTTACTCGATCTCAGATTCTGTGCAATCTCTTGCTTAGCAGACTCAGGACAGTCTCATATAAAGTGATCTAAAGATCCATATCTAAAGCAAGCTCGATCATTCAATCTACAACTACCCAGATGTCTTTTACCATAGTGCTTGCATTCAGGTCGATCGGGTCAAACATTTCCAACACTTGCAACTAAAGTAGTAGAAGATTTGAAGCTCGAATGTGATCTATCAGGATCTTTGATCAAATGTCCCATATTAGCCTTTGAACGGTTATAATCATCTCGAAATTTCATTGATGCAGACTGAAATGATTTACTTGAGGGTCTCTTTATTGCATCTCTAACTTCTGAATCAGCTTTTCTTTTTTCTTTCCAGAGTTCTTCGGCTTTACATGCTCGATCAACTAGCATAACAAACTCTTTAATTTCTAAAATCTTGACTAACAGACAAATATCTTCATCCAGACCATCTTCGAATCTTTTACACATTATTTCTTCAGTGGATACACATTCTCGTGTATATCGGCTCAATCCAACAAATTCTCACTCGTATTCCGTTACGGACATACGACCCTATTTAAGCTCAAGAAACTCTTTTCGCTTTTGATCAATAAATCTCTAACTAGTGCATTTCTTCCGAAATTTAGATTGAAAGAAATATCGAACAAATTCTCCCTCGTATTCCGTTACGGACATACGACCCTATTTAAGCTCAATAAACTCTTTTCGCTTTTGATCAATAAATATCTAACTAGTGTATTTCTTCCGAAATTTAGATTGAAAGAAATACCAGGTAATTCGTTCTTTTGGAACAACAGAAGTCAGATTTTTCCACCATTGATAGGTTGCATCTCTCAACAAAGAAACAACATATTTAACACATTCTTCGGGAGTACAAGACATTTCATCAAACACTCGGATGGTATTCTCGAGCCAAAACTCGCCTCTCTCAACATCATCATCACTAGTGGCCCTGAACTCTTCGGCCCCATATTTTCAAATTTTATCGACCGGAGGCTTATTCATTAGAATCGAATTAATAACAGGAGGTACAACAGAAGTCTGAGGAGGATTAGGCGAGGGTGGAGGTTGTTGAGCGGCCAGATTCATTTGAATGATCTCCATGAGCCACTCGTTCATTATTTGGAAGAAGGCTTGTTAAACCTCTCCCTCATGGCTACTCGAAATAGGTCTAGAATCAGATTGCACTACCCTTTGAGTGGGAGCGGGTGCATTACTTTCAACGTCATTTGCTACGGCTCGTTCGGGATCTATTTACTATATGAAAACACATTTTCAAATGTTAGGAATCATTACACTATCGCAGTATAAGAGTATCGCATGTATGGCTAGACTCACATGCGCTACGTTAGTCCTAGAATCGACTAAACCGTAGCTCTGATACCAATCAAATGTAACACCCCTAACCTATATCCGTCGCCAGATTAGAGTCACGAGGTATTATCGAACACAAGTACAGATCTGAACATTTATGAAAGTCATATTCATATATATATAAAGCTTATAAATAATTAAAGGTTCATCATACATTATTACTCATATTATAAATACAAATCAATACCTCAGAAAATTTACCCAGATCTATACCATGAATATAATCACATTTTCAAACAATTAGACATGCCTTAAAGCTATACAATATATATACAAGCTTTCCAAAACATATTACTCGAATCATATGCACAACACCTTAATAGTATTTAAATACCTAACATAAATTAAACACTTTAATTTTTAGTTCTGTACATGCTTACACACGGCTTAATGTTCATAGGCAAATGCGGTATTAATCACTCCATAATATGTTCAAGCATATTTCATTAAACATTAAAACTTTATTCATAATTAACCAAATCAAAATAAATCATTCAAGCATGATCATGCACACACTTTGCCATTCATTCCATCCTTTATTCGGCTATCAAGTTACAATATAAAACTATATGCCATTCATGCACTACTTATTTGACTAATATTAGTCATATCCTATATACATTTTCTGAATCAAACATACCAAATTTTCAAAAGCTATGCATCATGCCAAATTACACATGCTTTCTAAATTCATTCCTTGTCTAATTGACCAAAAAGTTTAACTACTTACTTGGTACAAATTTTACCATTCATTCATAAACTAAATTATGCCATTTCCTATCATTAATAGAATGATCAATTCACAACCAATGATACCATAGGCATACAATTATTCGTCTTACCTATTAATAGCCGAATACAAACATGCTTATAACATAGTCATCGATCAACCAAATTAACATATTTTAAAACCGAATACATACCTAGACATAGAATATTATCATTAATAAATAGTCAAATTAATGTGGCCATACTACTATTAATTCATATATCGCATTATACGCTAAAAAAATCAAACCTTTAACTGATCAAATTGACCATCAAATACCAAAACATATACAACTTGTCATATACTTGCTTATATATATATAATCAAATTATCCATTTCTAATCAAACATGAACGTGTGCTATTTTCTATCTCAAAGCCAATTCATAAGATAAAGCATTTACATCTTTAACAATCCAAAAATAGGCTACAACTCAAACACATACATCAACCAATTCAAATCATCAAACCAATTCATATTTCAAGCATACCATAAATATGTATCATGAAACATAAATCCCTACATGAACTTATATCATGATTAAAACTACATAAACATAGTATCATTTCTAGCCATTTTCGCAAGGCTTATGGATATATATATATATACACTTCAAAATCATCGAAGACAAAAGCTAGAATATACATGCCATATGTTCAAAATTGAAGCTTTTAAAATACCAAAATAGCTTTCGATAGTGTGATGGGTTTTCCTTGACGATTCCCGAGCTCGTAACTAGCTTACAAAATACATAAAAACAACAAACAAACAAACACACCGTAAGCTTAAATAGCTTACTAAGTTATAAGCAAACAGTTCTTTTTAAAGAACACATATAGTTTTTACAAGTAGGCCGAATTCTCCAAATCTTGAACACTTATATAAATATAATCATAATTAAGTGACTAATTCATCTTTTCATGTTATGCACAATATTTACCTTTACTTTCAACTTCATATAACTCACACCTACTTGAATCGTTTAATTCAAACTCATATTCAGTTTTTTCATATTATTTCTTGTTTTACTATTCAAAATAAAAAAGGATACTCGGGCAACATAAAAAGCTCGTACAATGCCAATGTCCCAGACGTGGTCTAACATGTATTCAAATAACGATGTCATTGTCCCAAACAGGGTCTTACACAAAATCATATATAATGACGATGTCCAGACGTGGTCTTACACGATATCACATTTCAAAATTCCTATGATTCGATTGGCTGTTGAAAGTCGTAAATCAATGAAATCAAGCTTGTAATTAATCATCCTATACTAAATTCAATTCGGCATTGTAGTATTCATACATACAATTCAATTTCACTATTTACAAAATAAATACATTCAATTTAACATCCATTATTCACCTACGAACTTACCTCGGATGAAGACAAACGAAACGGGACGACTACACGACCACTTTTGATTTCCCCCGTTCCAAATCCGATTTCTTCTTTTCTTGATCTAATTCAATACAAATTTTACTTGTTTAATCATATAATTATTCAAATTTATTCAAAAACATATAAATGGGCAAATTGCATTTTAGCCCCTAACATTTCACATTGTCTCGATTTAGTCCCTATTTCAAAACAACTTAAAAACAACAATGATTTACTTTTCATCATCAAACAACATATTCATCACATTATCAATAATGTAAAATCTCAAATTCATCATCAATTCCAAAAATTAAAGCATGGGCTAGGTAATATACGAAGCAACGATCTCAAAAACATAAAAATTATCAAAAATCGAGCTCAAAACATACCTCAATCTAGCTTGGAGATTGCCAAACCTATAAACAAGAAAAATGAATTCTTTTCATCCTTACATTCGACCAACAAAAAAAGATGAACATGCATTTTTATTTTATGTTTTATTTAATTACATAATAATATATCATTTACATTTTTAACCTTTATAAATTAATATGAAAACTTTATAATGGTTGTCCATTACCGTCCATGCCATTATTTAATGGCCAAATTTCACTTTAAGTACTTCAAAATTAAGAAAGCATAGCAAATAAGCACTTTAACTTATAGCAAGCCATTTTTGCATTTTACGCGATTAGGTCCTTTTTTATAAAATTGAGCACACAAACGGTAAAATTTTCACACAAAATTTTCACACATATAAATTAACATGCTATAAACACCAAAAATAATATTAAAATATTTTTTTGACTCGAATTTGTGGTTCCGAAACCACTATCCGACTAGGGTCTAAACCGGACTGTTACAAAATTAGTTAAATTTGATTATATAGATAAAGAAAAGCCACGTTTCGAATTAGATCAAGGCAAAGATAAATTAGTGGATTAATCGATTGATTTTCTCCGTGTAAATTTAAGGTAAGTTTTTATGTTTAATAAGCATTAAATTATATGTGTTTAAATGTTTTATTGGCCTATAATTGTGATGACATGACACCCCAGAAATTCTCGATGATGTATCGGCAATGTGTGGGTTCCGATTGAACCTTAAGAATAGATAGGATACAAATGACATGTCATTAGGGTTACCGTGTTTTGGGTGCTGGTCTCGTACGTCCTACCGGTGGCTGAGTTTTTGGCATGTGTTGCGGTTACTTTACAGCTTGTGTGAACAACACCATGTAGCTACGTCTTGACTGACAACTTGTGTGAGCAGACCCAATGATAGCTCGAGAGTGAGCATCTATAGGAGATATGAGACAGAGGTGGTTTTGACTACGTATTGGCACTTAGTGTGCGAGATACCCGAGTATCCGATAGTATTCCAAATGGTTCAACGGGTACAGGTGATGATACGAGGTTATAAAAGCTTATACGAACCAGTGCAGGTATTCGTGTAAAGTACGGAAAGTAATTCATAGTTGATGCATTCATACATGACTAACATGATTGTGATTATGTGTTAGGCTTTGGGCCAATTGAAATTTACCTATGTTTTAATTATGCTTATCTAAATTGTGGATGTGTGGTAAGTTGTATTTATTAGCCATACGAACTTACTAAGCTTAATTGCTTACTCTGTTTTAATTTTCATATTTTATAGTGATTCAAAAGCTCGCTCGGTTTGGAATTTGTCGGAGATCGTGTCGCACTATCAAACTCTTATTTTGGTATTTTAGACTTTGTATATCTTGGTTAAATGGCATGTATAGTCGTTTTGGCTAATGTGGCCTATATGTCTTGTTGTGTTTTGGCCATTTGAGATGGCTTGTAAGGTGGTCACATATTTTGATATGTATAAATGTTCAAATGGCCCTTTGATATGTGGTGTATAGTTGCTATATGAATGTCTTGCTTGTGAAATTGTGTTTGGCATTATTTGGTTGAAATAGAGATTATTATGTATTCTAATTTTTAGGCACAATGTCTCATATATGTAATTGACCATTTAGGTAAACTTTGAAGTATGTTTGGTATGTTTAAAAGTGGTCAAATGAATGTGTTTATGGATATCATGTTATAGTGTGAATGTACATGTTATAAACTTGATATTGGTTGGACTTAGGTGTCTTTTAAACCATGGTTTTATTTATTTTGATGTGTATAGGTTGACACCAATTTGGGTGAGAAATATGGCTTGGAAAGTTGCCTATTTTTGTCCACACGGGCAGAGACACGGGAATGTGTCTCAGCTGTGTGTGACACACGGCTGTGTCCCTTGTAATTTCCTTAGAAAGCAAGTCAATAGCTTCACACGGCCTAGCACACGGGCGTGTGGCTTGGCCGTATGGCACAAGTTAGTAAATCCTCTAGTTTTCACACGGCCTGGCACACGGACGTGTGGTCTGGCCGTGTGACCCAAGTCAGTGACTTACGTAAGGTCGGACGTGAACTGGGACACGGCCATGTGGTCCCTTTTCGATTTCCCACACAGGCGTGTCTCTTGGCCATGTGTGGGCGTGTGTCCCCTACACTTTAAAAAAAATTCAATGTTTTTCTAAAAATTTCTTGAATACTCAGTTTAGTCTCGAACCACTTTTAATGTCTATTTGGGGCCTCGAGTGCTCGTAACAGGGACTGTATGAATGTATTTGAATGGACTTTGATTTGTATGATAATTTATTATGAAATGTATGATTGTTTAAGTCATAAGCCCGGTAATGTTCTGTAACCTTGTTCTAGCGTCGGATACGGGTTAGGGGTGTTACATAGGCCACTGCTTATGAGATGGAAAAAGATTGGAAAACAAGGAGAAGTTTTTTCGAAACAAAATTTAGCTATGAATGGATACCATTAATGTGTTTCTTAAGTGCTTTGATCGGGGATAATGAATAGAATTGCAAGAATCTTATTGAATTGGGCTAGGAGTGAATGGTATAGGTGTGGCCTAAGACGACCAGAGCAGAGGCTAGGGCAACTGCTAAACAACGTCTAACACCATGGCGGAGGGAAGCACAACAATCTAGTCATGCGATTTTTGAGACTAATTTTTAAGGATTTTCAAATTCAAACCAGCAAGCTAGCCGTAATTCCAAGATTGATAGTAGATATAGTTTCTACCCTAAGCAATTTAATTTTAAAGAAAATGCTAGAAAAATAATGTTTAAAAGGAAACAAGAGATACGGGTATTACTGCTAATAAGTCTACTAGGCCTACTAAAAATTCACCTAAAAGTCAAAATAAAAAGAAGATGCAATAATGGGAACCGACGAGTTGAAAAAGTGACCTCATTCTAGTTTGGATACTAATGTCGATGGGAGGAAATTTGGTGGAGATGCCTCTACTTCGATAAATATTTCGAATTCCACTAACCCTTTTTTTTGTTGGACTTATGCAACAAGTCAACTGGCAACAATGGTTTGTCTTAGCTGGAACTGTCGGGGATTGGGTAACTAATCGTGCCTCGACATGTATGCGTCGACGTTATGAATTAACAGAAATACAATTATAACTAGAGCGATGTACTACAAGTGTGACAGGCCAGTTGTAATATTTATAAGTGTTACAATGGAACACCTTGAGTATTCCGAAGATTGAACCCAAGAGAGTTTGAGTGATAAGGTGATTAACAAGTAAGATGCATGCAAACAATAAACCTAGCTAGCTACTCACTAAATATTATAGTACAAAAATTCATATTCAAGGGGTAATTATACAATTTAACTATCTAACACTAAAAATGACTAAATTGCAAAATTGTAACACCCCAAACCCGGCCTAAACGTTATGACCGAATCTCGAAAATTATATTAACGACGTGCGGAATTATTTGTTTATTTTGAAAAAAAATAGAGGTTTGAGTTTGAAATAGTAAAAATTTCTAAGATTGACTAATTTTATCTCTTTGAAAAATATTTAGTAAAATATATTTATTTTTCAAAGAAAAGTGTCACTTAATTGTAATGTTGTTTGAAAACATCTAAATATGAAGGATCTTATATTATAATTATAAAATGATTTTTTATAAAGAAGCTCATGATGGATTTTCATAAATCTATTTAGGAAATATACAAATTATTATTTTTAATTAAAAACATAATTAATTTAGAAAATTTGCATTATTAAAAATACTTAAAATCCCATAATTTTGCATCCATGCATGATAGTTTTAAAGTCATAAAAATATAAATCACAACCAAAATAAAGGTAAACATAAAACATATACGATACAAAGTCACAAAATCACATATCTCAATATTTAATAAGCATATAATGCATGATCATGTCAATGCATAATTCGTAAAACAATGTAGATTTTAGGAAAACGGTCTTACCCATATCCATTACACACCATAATCGAGTTTACCCAGAACTCATCCAACCAACATGTCAAATTGTGAACAGTGTCACCGTAACGCAGATAAACTACCATATAAACAAAATCGTGGATAAGCCACCAGAGTCGCGAAAAGAATTAGGTGCAGCTCTAATGTGTGATGGTTGGACTAACAATTTGAATGAAATGCACATCATTAATTTCCTTGTTTATTGCAGTAAATAAACCATTTTTTGGAAATCTGTGGATGTCTTGAGTGTTCATAGTAGAGATGTTGAATTCAACTACAGTTTGTTAGATTCAGTTGTAAAAAAAATTAGAGAAAGTTACATTTTCCAAATAGTGATTGATAATGAGGCAGCAATGAAAGCCGCTGAAAAAAATTAATGTTGAAAAGAAAGCATCTATATTGGACCTCATGTGCAGCTTACTGTTTAGATTTATGCCTTGAAGATATTAGGAAAAAGCCCAGTATAGCAAAAGTGTTAGATGAGGCTAAGAAAGTAACTTGCTTTATATACAATCACATTCGGACTGTTGATTTGATGAAGAAGTAAACACAAGGGAAGCAAATACTTCTACCCACTCTTTGTAACGCCCCAAAATTTTGAGAATTTAATTGTGAGAATCTGCAGTAATTAAATTTCTGTATCTGTGGTTCTGTGTTCTACTTTTGTGTTTAAGGTCTGGAGTTCGAGTAGGATCGATAAAAGTTTTATCCTTTTAGAACAACCCCTATCTATGCAGTATATAGTTAAGTGTAATTTTGTACGAATCTATGTCAAGAATGAGCCTGTTGGTTTACTGGTTAAGCATCTGTCTGTATCTTGTCTAGTCCTGAGTTCGAATCATACCATATGCGTTAGGAGAATTTTTGCTTGTTACCAGAAGTACGTTGGTGGTTAAGACAAAAACATCATTAAAATTTTGTTAATGTTATATACTCTTTCTTTTTCTTTCCCTTTTCTTTCTTTTTATTTTTTCCCTTTCTTTCTTCTTTTTACTCCTTTGATTCCTCATTTTCGATTGTGTTCAACAAGTGCATATTGAAAGTTAGTGAGACCATTAAGTTATTGGAATATTTCTGTGTAGGTTTTGTCGGAATCCTTCAACTTCTGCGAAGTTTTGTTAGTTTTCTGTTGCTTTGTTAAATTTGGAATTCTTTGATTGTTTTACTTAAACTCTCTGATAACTAGTCGTTTTGTTCCCTTAGGCGTGAGTATGGAGGAAAGTGATCCTTCGCTTGTTGTGCCGATTTACCACTTTTGAATCGTCGATAAGCGTTCGCTGTTGAAAGTTTCTTGGTGTCGATTTATTCGACATAATTCATTGAGTATTAATGTTTGCATTATCTAGTCATTTTAGTCAATTGATTGATTATCGAATGGTTAATTAGGTTCTGGGTAGTCTCCGTATTACCTTTCCATCAAAACGAGATCAACTGCGTGCCGAAAACCTTAATTTTTACAAGTTTCGGTCGCCAAAAATGGTGGCTGTCGATGTCATACGGCCAAGCACACAAGTGTTAGTCCAGGCCGTGTGAGTCACACGACTGTGTTGCAGGCCGTGTGTGGTAATATTAGTGTAGGGTTCACACGGGCAAAGGACACGGTCGTGTGTCTAGGCTGTGTAACTCACTGTTTGTGACTTAGGACCACACGGACGAGCACATGGGCGTGTGTCCAGGCCGTGTGAGTTACACGGGCAAGGACACGGCCGTGTGTCCTGGCCGTGTAACTCTCTGTTTATGCTTTAAAACCACATGGGTAAGGACATGGGAATGTGTCCAGGCCGTGTGAGCCATATCGGCAAGGACATGGATGTGTGTCCAGGCCGTGTGGCGTATAAAAAGGGGCCTAAAATTTGTTTTTAAGGCTGTAAATGTTACTTAAGACTGATATTAATGTCGATAGTATAAGTGGTCTGAATTTGACTGAATGAAAACTCTCTGATACTCTCTTACATACGCATGAATTCCATACTTGCATGTGCACTATGATACTTAATCTGATATTGAATTGTGTTATCTACTTGTGAAACAATTTAGAATAACTGAAAACATATTGTGGATATTTGTACTCTATGTCTGCATGGGTTAGGATATTATGAAGAAGGAAGTAATCTATTCTAAATTAGTGGCTAAGCCACCATATGTATAACTCTGACTCTGGCGCTTCATCGCATTATGATCTATCAGCTAAGCTATGTTTATGTAAATGTGTCAGACAGACACTCTATGGTGTGTAAGGTTGGCTGGGCATTGAATGCCCTTAAGAGTGTGTTGGGATGGCCAAAGATGGTGTGTAGCGGATGGGGGTTAGGAATATCTGCATCTGACTCTGATTTGTTCTGTATATGAAATTGAAATTGTTTCTACATCTAATTAATCTGTCTCGAATTTGAACTAGAAATGCTTTTGTTACCAAATCAAATCTTTGAATACGGACACTATTTGATAAATGTGTTTATTTGAACAAACTTCTTTATGCGCTGAGTTCACAACTCACTTTATTATTGGCTAGATTTCAGGTGGTTCTCAGTCTTGAACGGGTTGGCGCAGCGGGAGCTCGGTCAAGCTTTTATCTTCCGTTTAAATACTACTTTAGGAATTTCGATAAACTACGATAAAATGACTTTTGGAAGATTATATACTTAACTAATATTTGTTATGGATATTATGCGATGTATGGTTTAGTTTTATTGTGTTATATATATGTGGTATTTGAGTTCCGATGATGTAACTCTTTGGACTTGGGCTGGACTTCTAGGCCGGGTTTAGGGTGTTACACTCTTACTCGAATTGCAACTCATTTCATTCAACTTGAAGAGATAACAAGATAAAAGCAAGGTCTGAGAGAAATTTTTAATTCAAAGGTCAGTATTTTATAATTAGTTAATATAATTACTTAAATATAGCAACCTTTAATGATTTTATTAATTCCAAATAATTTAAATTATGTTATTTTAAATTTTTTCTTATGAATATATAGGAATTTAAATAATCAAATTGGAGACATAAAAAGTCAGGGCCTGCTTATTAAGCCAAACAATTTATTTGGGGGAATTTTTCTTTGGTAAAAGGCCAATGACTTCATAGAAGTTTACGAGCCCCCAATAAAAGTTTTGAGACTTGTGGATGGTGATGAAAAACCAAAAATGGATTTTATTTATGAGGCTGTTGATAGAGCTATATGAGAAATTCAGCAAGATTGTTGATATTTCACCGAGTACGAAAAGATTATTGATAATAGATGGAATTTTATGCATTTCGACCTGCATTCAGCTGGTAAGATAAAATGTTTCATATAATTAAGAACTATTTTTATATTTTATTATTTTAAGCTTTAGATTATTATTTGATGATATTCTTATAAATTATGCTTAGGTTATTTTCTCAATCCTCAATTTCAATTTGGGGTGAAGCATTCTGAGAATGTACTAATGGAAACATTAAAAGGTACAAGACCAGTAATTGAAAGAATAAAACTTTCTCTTGATACTCAAGTCAGAATGGTTAATTAGGTTAGATTCAAGTGCAATTATTTGTAACTTAGTTACATAATTTGAAATGGAGTTTTTTTTTTCATTTTTACTTTATCTTTTATTTATACATTTGTTATTATTTAGAGATAAACATGAGACATTCGGTACTCCATAATCACAAAGAGCTTGGAAGCAAATGAATCCGGGTAAATAGTTAATTAAATTATTTAATTATATTTTACATTTT
Source organism: Gossypium raimondii (assembly GCF_025698545.1). Classification (NCBI taxonomy): domain Eukaryota; kingdom Viridiplantae; phylum Streptophyta; class Magnoliopsida; order Malvales; family Malvaceae; genus Gossypium; species Gossypium raimondii. Next base: position 36,622,963 of record NC_068568.1, on the reverse strand, counting down.
GAAGTTATTTTGAAATTTAAATAATATTATGCAATTGAGTGGTGGATAATATACGACACATATGTTCCTGAGTTACAAAGATTAGCAATTAAAGTGCTTAGTCAAATAACTTCTGCATTAAATTACAAATGAAATTGGATCACATTTAGTTATATTCACACCAAGGCAAGAAATAGGTTCAAGTATAAAAAACTTGAGAAACTAGTGTTTACCTACTATAATATGAGGCTTCAGATAAGGAATCAAAAAAGAATGAGCATTGATGATATAAACGCTAGTTTTAATCCTACCAGCCTTGATCATATCTTTGAAGATGTTGATCCACTATCAGAATGGCTTCAAGAAAAAAAAGAATCCATTGTTAGATGGTGAAAATGTCGGTGTGTTGCATGTGGATACCTCTGATGATGAAATGAATGTTGATTAATCTCAACAACAAAATTTGTCTCGTTCAAGTTCTAGTGCAATGCCAAGTCAAAGTGGGAATGGACCCAATGATGGTGGTTTAAGTCCAATTGATGATGATGATGGACATAGTGATGATAGAGGTGAAATTAGGTCTTCTAGTCGATATGGAGGAGAATATAGGGTTGGTACCACTAGTGGAAATTTCTGTTATAGATCAGAATTTGATGGAAATATGTTTCCTGAACCTAGGAGAGATAGAAGTGAACCTAGAGCTCCATCAAAAGGAAAAGGTGAGAAGCATACTTCTATAGGCTCTTCATCTAGCAGGAGATCAAGTTCTAGTAACCTTGCGTATAGTGGTTCATTTACTAGCACTCAAGGTTTTTATCCATCAGAACAACCTTTACATGGTTATCCACAACCATATGGTTATTATCCATCATTTCTTAATTATAGTGTGCCATATTAGCCTCAAATGCATCCTCCACCACCAATGTATCACCCACCTCCACCTCTCATGTATCCTCCTCCTCAAATATATCCTTCATATCAATTATATGAAAACCAAGGTGAAAATGTTACTTATTTTGGATACATTTTTAGACAAAGGCCATGAAAATCAAGTAAAAAATACTCTCAAAGTGAAGGTGAAGGATCTGATTCTCCTCGTCATTCCACTAATTGGTGAAAACTAAATTGTACCACAACAACTATTTGTAAGGTATGTGTTTTTTAAAAGAAAACTTTTGTTAATATTTTTAATTTTAATGATATTAAAACATTTAAAATACATCTATAGATAAATGAATTGAGTATATTTTATGACAAGATAATTAAGAATTGGAGCATGTTAAACTATATATGAAAGTAGAATGAGAGTGAGAATAAGTGGTAAGAAATAGGAATAATTAATGAGAATCTATACATTTATCTATTCCTTTTTCCCTTTGCAAGATAGAATGCTTTGATATCTTTACCATTTTCAAAGCTGTCAAGAAATATTGAAGACCTCTCTCATGTATGAATTTTAACTATTTTATCTATAAAAACTTTTAAACTTATTAAATATGATGAATGTTTAATATTTCCTTCTTCTTTTTTACTTTGTTATTAGTTAATATAATATTCTTAAAAATTAGTAAGTAAATATAAGAATAATTAATTATTGTAAAAATTGTGTTATCATATTAATAAAAGTTTATAAGTGTTAGAAAGCACTCTAAAAATCATTAAAAGTAACTTTTTATAATTATAATTATAATTATTATATTTTACAATAAGTTGTGCGAATTTAAAAAAATTCATGACCGCAATACCCATAGTGACCGTGATAGCATCCGTTATGTCTGCAACCGCGATAAACGCAATGCAACTGAAAATGCGGCTACAACCACAATTTAAATCCTTGATCCCAACTATATTTGAATCTACCCGAACAACTAATAGGGTATCAAGTTCCATTCACATTACATTATTCGTTTCATATATAATATCACATTCAATTTTCATAATAGCAATTCAATTTAACATCAATACACATGTTTCTCACACCATATAACATATTTCTATCCATTTTCCATATCTCATATTATAATCCAACTAATTCATTCTATTTTCTATTTTATTCAATTCAGTCCACTATCTCGATATTCAATATCAATCTCAACGAATCAATTCATACAATCATTATATAATCACCTTGATATTCAATCATCCAATGAACATGTATATGCAAACAAATAAATCGATCCTGAATAATAAAAGTACAAATCGAGATCTCACGTCACTCGTCGATGAATCTCACTTTTCCTTTCCCTCTTGACGGCTCAGCTTCATCTTTAACTACATACAATCATTCAACAGGTAAACAATATCAATTCTCATCCAATTCACATTCAAACATAAGGTCAATCATATTTTTCTTTTTATTCAATTTAATCCCTAAACTCAGGACAAGCATAACTTTCGATATATAACTTTAGATTAAAATCCTATTTCACATTTACTCATTAGGGACCCTATACTTTCTACTGCTTGAATAATTTCATAACATTTTTTTATTTTATTCAATTTGGTCCCTAATATAACAAAGTTAACAACTAAGCTTATTAAGCTTTACAATTTAGTCCTTTTCATAATCTAAGATTAATTTCTTTTAGTTTCAAGCCAAATTCTCCAATTTCACAACAATGGAATCATACCAAAATCTCAAAAATTAGACAAATTAATACATGGACTAGCTAAATCAAGCTCCCATGATTCAAATTCCATGAAAAATATAAAATAAAATAACTTGAGGACTTAATTAATGGTCGAAAGCTTGAGAAGTTTTGAAGCTTTTCTTTCTTTCCTTCTTTCTTTCGAAGGTGGAATGAAAGATGATATTCCACCCATTTGTTATTTATATCATGCTTAACTTTTAATTAACCTTAATTAAACTAATTACCCTAATATTTATATTAATTAATCGTCATTAGTAACGTTAAAATTAATCATTATCACATTCCACTAAGTCATGATAAATTTTAGTTTATTTACCATTTTAATCCTTTGGATAGTTGCTATCAAAGTTTCTAAGCCTTTTCTTATTTAAAATTTTATAGCGATTAGATATTTACAATTTAGTCCCTAGACCTTAATTAACTACTTTTTCAGCTAAATTACTTATCGAACTTCAATATATCTTTATATTAACTCCGTAAATAATTCTATTTTATATTTACGGACTCGTTTTACAGATGTGGGGTTCCAAAACTGTATTTTCCGACACCTCTGGAAACCAAATCATTACACTTGCTTACCCTACTGCCTAAAGTTCTAAATTTCTTCTTTTTTCACTTTTAAATTTTAAAACATCAAAATAAATTATATAATTTATTGAAAAATTTTATCCGTTTTGTCATTCGATTTGTTACTATAATATTGAAATTAATTTATTTATTTTATTTAATTTCTTTTAAAAATTAAAATTTTATTTTATGTTTTCAAATTAAAATCAACTCAAATAACTCAATTTTTTATAGTTGTCTCTGAAACCCAAATTTATTTTGATTATATGATCTTGAATCTTCGATGCTAAGCTAAAAGGAAAGAAATATTCTCGCAATTAATTAATTTTTGTTTGGCATGGAAGCTAAAATAAATTAAATTAATTAATTTGAAGGGTTTTTCCTTTGATTTTAGCTTAGCATAGAAGATTCGAGATTATATAATTAAAAGAAATTTAATTTTCATAGAAAATTATTAAATATGAGTTAAGGATGATTTGGAAACATAAAATAAAATTTTAAAATTTAGAAGCGATTAAATTAATTAATTTTAATATTATAGTAACAAATCGATTGATATTATTAAGGATAAAAAATTCAACAATTTATTTAATTTATTTTGATGTTTTGAAATTTAAAATGTCAATACTAAAAAAAGAATTTTAGAATTTTCGGAAATGAGATAAACAAGTACAATTTGACAATTCACAATTTGACAATTCACTTTAATTCTTGAGGTTCTCTTTACCCCAATCAATGCTTTAAAAAGGATAGCTTTTGGTTGACCAAAATGAAAGCAACTTGGAAGTTGGGTGACCAAAATGAAAGTGTAAATATGATGTGGTGTGTTTACAGTTAACCGCCACTAGAGATTTAACACTTAATTGATTAAAATGAAAGCGCTTTAAAAATTAGATGACAAAATTACAAAAACGTTATTTTGAGTGACCAAAATAAAAGTACACTAAAAATTAGATGACTAAGTAGTTTACCCTATATATAAACACCGTGTTTGTGGCATGGAGTTATTAGTTTTATATAAAAAGAAATCAGAAATCAATTAATAACCAATTAAACAATATTGGTTTTGTTTATGATTTATTTGAATATAATTATTCTTTATTTCTCTTTTCCTTTTTATGGATTTTTGGAGATTGTGCCTCCTCCTTAAATGGCCACCAACAATGGTGTTCTATTTGCTAGAAAAAAGAAACCGGAAAATACCCGCTAAAATATAATGTTTTCATAATTTCTTTTTTGAAACATTAACTTTTAAGAATCAAAATTAAATTCAACATTAAAAAATTAATTTTAAGAATCAAGACTAAATTGACACAAATGTGTCGATGTTGAAGGCTGAATTTGTTATTATGCTAATTTTTACAATTGTCATGTCATTTTGAGTAAATTATCAAAATAGTCATTTTTGTTTCCCTCGGATTACATTTTAGTCACGGAGCCGTTAATTGTTGCTAACAGTGTAACGGTAAGCTGACGTGGCACATTAAATAAATTTCAAATAAAAAATTTAGGTTAAATTATACAATTGGTCTCCTTTTTTTTCGCTTTGAGCAATTCTTTTAACTTTCTTTTTTTTTTCTTCATTTTCTATTCTCTTGTGCTTCTCCCTCTATTTTCCTCCCTTCTCCATCTTTTTTAACGTAGAGGAAAAAAATTAAATTGTTCAAAACGAAAAAAAATATAGGGACCAATTGTATAATTTAACCTAAAATTTTCATTTGAAATGATGATTTAACGTGTAATGTCAACTTATTATTACACCGTTAACGGAAATTAACGCTCAATGACTAAAATGTTATAACATAATAACGTAAGTGACTAAAATATAACCCGATGGAACAAAAGTGACTATTTTAATAGTTTATCCTGTCATTTTGTTACTCACTTAATGACGGATGATAAAAAGAGACAAATTAATTAATTTAAGAATCATTTTGTAACTTTTTTTATAATTGGATTGGGAAGTAGCGCATAGTGGAGTAACTTGTAACATAGTTTGCCCTCTATTTTATTTATTGGCAATCTGTTGAAATTTTAAACATACAGTTTATTATAAATGTCTAAATGAGATAGAATTTTAATCAAGATTTTTTTACAAAGGTATGTGAGTGCTGGACGGCAATGTCATATTTTCAAAAATAATTATAAAAGTTAATATTATTTTCAATAAAATGATTTTTACAAATAATATTTCATTGTATATTATTTAACCCAACAATTGTTTGAATCATTGAAATTTTCTTCATAGATATTCGTCAATGTTGTCGTTCATTTCAAGCTTTTCAACAAATTTTCATTAATTTCAAGTTACTCGTTATAACCTGTTCTGAACATCTCTACCTTACACCGATGCTGTTCGATCACTCAATCACTCACTCATCAAATTCATTTTTGAAGTCATTAGTGTATGATTATCTTAATGTAAAAAATTACAGAATAAATGATGCAAAATAAAGTTTAAAACCTTAATTCTTTATTTTGTTTCATATCTCTACAGAAATCTTATTTATCGACATTCATACATGCATAAAATTAAAGGAAGAAGGGTAGACTTTGAATACTGATTTTATTTAATATAAATTATTCCTTAATTCTTGTGGTTCTATTTTCAGTAATTTTACCTTAATTTTCGTAATCACTATTAAGAAGTTTTCATATCCCGCATTTGTCTCTTATACTGAAATCACTGATCTACAGATCCATCTCTCAATCTATTAAAATAATTACTCGTAATGTGGCAAAAACTATCCAACTCATCCATTTTCATTATCTATCAAGACGTTCCATAACAATGATGATCATGATTGATATATATGTATGCCAGCCTAAAATGAAAAGTAGTACTGTTGAAAATAAGGAGGGGCATAGCAGTCTCATTGTAAGAGCCTGCTGGATAGAGCTAGCAATGAAAATGGAAATTAATGGCAAAAATATACATAATTTACAAACTCGTGACAAAGAGTTTGGGCTTTGGATGGGTCCTAATAACTCTACAGCCAGCAGATGAATCCAGAAATGAAAGATCTGGCAATTATGATGAAGCATGGCTGCATGGGATAGTAATTAACATGAAAGTGCTGCATGTTTAAGTTACCATTAAAAGAGGACTAAAACATATCAACATCACAACTTAAAACTCAAGAAAACATGATTTAAAATATCCATTTAGCAAAACAGTACCAAAACTTAAACCAAAAAAACATTGAACATTGAACTCAACACCCCATAGAGCTAGAACTCTTAAAACCCTTCTAACCCTAACAAGCAACCACCCTCAAAACCCCTTTTTTTTTCACCCCGGGGGCTTACAACTAAATTAGCCTAGCTGGTCGATCATGAGAAATCAATCAACAGCTAACAGTGTCACCTGTTAAGAGATTAAAAAAAACAAAAAAAAAACCAAGAAAGTAGCTTTTTATAAACGGAGAGTGAGGTCAACATCTACTGCAGAGTCATAAGCGTCACTGGTGGGAGAAGAAGCAGCACTGAATCCCTGATGAGGAACGAAGCCGGCAGGGGGGAGGTGGGGTTGGAAGGGCTGGAGCCACTGGTCGAGATATGGGCCTTGTTGTGCAGCCGGGTGGTGATCCATGGGTGGTTCAGTAGGGAAGGTGGAGAAAGCTGGGCTAATCTGATGATGATGATGATGATGATGGAGGGTGGTGCATTGTTGGGTCTGATCCTGATCAGTAGGGAACTTCCTACGAGAAGCGGCTCGTTCACGCTTGTGGGCATTTTGGTGGCCGCCAAGAGCTTGTGAAGTGTAGAACTTTCTGGGACAGTAAAGGCATTGGAAAAGCCTAGGAGGAGCAGATGGGGAAGGTCTTTGGGGGTGTTTCTTGGTGGGTCTTGAAGCTGAAGAAGGCTGGTTGAAGAAGTTGTACATTGAGGGGTCTGCCATTGAAGTTTTTGAGAAAAAGCTCAAAGAAAACAGAAGAATAGGATGAAAGAGGAGGTTATACCATCCATGAGTTTTAGGTTTTATACGGGGCTTTAACTTTTTTGTTCCTATTCATCTGTAAAAGGCTTGCAGGAATTTGATGATTGGTACTGAATTATAGGACAAATTTACCCCTCTGGTTACCTCATCATTTCTTGATGCATGCAAAACATAAATTTTCAATAGTGCGAATTGTGTGCATACAATACACAATCTCTAAAGCCTTAGAAATTAACTATATGGTTCTGTTTCAAGTCCTCAACTCATTCCATAATTGTTAAAGATTTAGAACTCAATAGATGTGACGTCTGATATATTTATTGATGGATATAACCTTTTACATCACTTGTTTTTGGCTTTTTTTCTCATCCTTGATTGATTGATTGCCTAACACCCCATAAACTAGAATCTAATGTGTTCCTTCTCTCACATTTAACCCTTAGTTAAAAAACCATCCTTATTTAGATATTTTGGGTATTATTCTATATATAAAAGTATTGATCGAATACAAAGAACATATACTTTTGTTAAAAATATTTAGTAGGTCACATTTCCTTTACTACTAATATGATATATACGTAGTAGATGTTATGGTTTTCAATCAAGTCAATAATACAATATAGTTAATGTTTCAGGCTTTCGGTTGGAGCTGCTACAATGCCACACTTCATTCCTCATCTTTTTGTCCAATCAATAACAAAACAAACAAACCATATATGTATATAGTACCTGACCTCACCGTACCATTCCCATTCCCATGCCCATTTTTCATTTTTGAAAAGAAAAAAAAAAGGGAATATGGGCAGAATGGGAATGAAGGACAGCAAGGCGCCCCTCTCCTCTCTCTCCAGCTCTTGTTATATGCATGTCAGGGGGAGCCTGTCTGTTCTGTGACTGAATGCACTCCCGCGCTCTCTCTTGTTAGTTTCTGTAAACAACTCAGCATATTAGGCAAAGGTGGAGGACACGTATCGAGGGTACATACGATTGGTGGAAACTCAATGACCCAATCATCAAACCGTGATAGAGAGGGATTGATTCCCTGAATTATGGGATTTTATTAATGGCCTTAGGCCTTAACCTCGAGTGAGTTATTAGTGACACACTTTCAGAATACATGGGTTTAGGGGTAGTGACCGATAAACTGAACCTCATCCATCACCAAATTAAGTACCCCCCCCCCCGGCCAAGTAGGGTTAAAGGGGGACTGGGGTTTCCCTTAAAAGGGTTGGTTTAGGGGTAGCTAGCTTCGTGAGTAAGATAAAAGGTTATGATGTTGCTGGAGTTGTGTGTTACTTTAGATAATTAATGATGGCACAGTGATGTCAGTTGAGTGATGATTATTGATCCTTTTAGTTTTTAATTCCATTTGTTAGTTTGTTTTGTTGCCACACCCATTTGGACTTGTCTCAAACTTCAACTACCACAATTTGAGAATACCTTAACAAAAAGAAATCAAGCACACCCATAGAGTTGAGGCACGGATTGGCCCCCAGTTTTATTTCTAAAATATTAAGTTAAGGTTGGATACATAACAACCCCTGAACATCATCTTGGAGAAAACTATGTAAACAATTAGGAGGATTAAAACAAACATAAAGTAAATCAAAAATAGAAAGTACCTAAAGATAGACTGAAAATTACTAGTGCAAGCATTCAATCGAATCGAGTAAAAAAATTTCAAGTTAATCGAGTTGACGAGTCATATTTTACATCCTAACTCGATTTGTATTTTTTTCGAATAAAGTCGAGTGTAATGAAATTCGAGTCGAATCGAATCGAGTGAAATTGTTCAAGTTAAATTAAAAAAATTAAACATGTCAAATTAAAATCTTGTTACAATATAACTAATTCTATGTTAGAGCACATAAATTTAAAACCATATATATTTGAAAAAAAATTCAAAGCAAAATAATAAAAAAATAAGATACTTTACTATAATAAACTTGAATAATTAATTAACTTGTTTAGGTCCTCAAAATTATTATTTTAGGACATTTTAAAATTTTAACTTTATTTATATATTATTTAGAATTTTTAAAATTATTATAATTTTTAAAATATAAATATTATAAATATTTTTAATTTTAAAATTATTTAGAACCTTTTTTGTAATTTTTGTTGAGAGACAGACCAATTTGCTCATTTTCAAAATTAACATAAACCAAAAGGGTATTTACACAAATTTTTTATTTGAATTATTGAATTGTAAAATTCAACTTGAATCGAACTCGAAACTCAAATATTCAATTAACTCGAAATTCAAATTTTTTTTTTGATTTTTTCGAATCGAATCGAGTTTTGCTCACCCCTAAAAATTACTACCCAGATGAGCTAAAACATTTGCATACTTTTTCCCTTCTCGAAAGATATGTCTCCAATGACTAGAATTCATAGAAAATAGAAGTATCCTGCATTCATCAATCAAAGAGAAAGCACAATATTACGATTAGTGGTGTTGTATATAAAATAAAGCACAAATTTCACATCTACTTCAATTTCAATATGTGAAAAGTTATTGATCACATGCAAGTGAAAGGCCATCAAGCAAAGCCCAAAGTTTAGCTTCTACACTAGTAGCTCTTGGAATGTGGCAATAGGGTCCAATCACTTAGTTACCAAGATGGTCTCGAATCAAGGAGCCAACCCTCCCTTTACCTAGATTACCCAAAGAGCCATCTGTGTTGAGTTTCAACCATCCCAAAGGAGGAGGTTTTCAGGAAACTGGCACAATATCAAATACACTGCGGACTTTTGGGGGGTGGATAGGGCAATGAATTCACAAGCATTCCGAACCATCCTTCGAACAAAGCCCTCAATCAATCTACTTTGATTAAAAACTAGGGCATTTCGACAAATCCAAATTTCCCAAAGAGCAAAACAAAAAACCACAAACCAAGGGTTTTGGGGATGTCGAGCCGACTCCTTGGATGATAAATTTTCCTGAAGTCAATCCTCCTAATTATCGAGACGAGGGGGTGTATTGAAAGTTTCGAAAGATAACGTTCCATAAGGAAATCATCGAGGGACAATCTCGGAGTAAGTGTTGGATACTTTCTTGATCCAACAAACAGAAAAAGCACTGGTCATCAATATCCCAACCTTGGCGAACTAGGAAAAGTTTCGTAGGGAGAGCTTTAAGGCCACACTTCCAAAGGAAGAATTTCAGCTTAGGAGGCAACTTGGCTTTCCAGATCAATGTCCATAAACTAATATGTTAGGACGAGAGAGGACTTTAATCCATTCCAAGGCTAAGGAGTACGCACTAGCCAGAGTGAAGGAGACAGAACCAGAAGGTCCCCATCCTATAAAGTCATCCCTAGGGGATTGATTAGTGATAGGTGTACTTAGAAAAGTTTCAACTACTTTCCTAGGGAGTTGGCATGAAATAGAATTAGAGGCAAGAGCCACCCATCTATCTCTGACTTGATCAAATTGTAACACGTTAGGGAGAAAGTTATTCCTTAAAATACATTTTTTTAGTAATTTCAGTATTAAAGGATATCAAGTTTCATTAAGGATGATAAAACATCAGGGGCTAAGCATGGCAGTCGGTACATTCCAATGCCAAATAGTTTTAAGTTTTGTTTCGAACAAAATTTCGATGGAGTTTTAGTCAATTTAGTTAATACTAACTTGTACTACTGTAGATTAGTTTATACAATATTTTAGGGTTTTAAACTAGTTTTAAATATTTTTATCTTAAATAGTTTTATATATTTTAGAAGTTCCAGTAAAAGAGGAATAACAATTGAAAATTAAATATTAGAAAGAAACACTATATATATATATATATAAGTAAATATATATACTATTAATTTTAAAAGTTAAAAAATTATAAATGGGAAAAAATGCCAAAAAAATGTAGACAAGATTTTATAGTTTTACACTTTAATACGAATTGCCACATCTAATGTGTAAGGGAAAAAAGAGAAAAGTAAATCACAAGTGTATGAACTTAGCGAGTGCAACAGATAATGAAAAGCTTAGCGCAAAGTAAAAATGAAGATAGAATACAAAATACAAAATACAAAAGGGTATTTGAAATATTAATTGTTAAAAGCCATAAATTTAAAATTTAAGAATTCGGAGGGGCCTAATTTATCTAATTTGAAAATTGAGAGGGACCCATGAGGTGTTTAAATCTCAATTTATTTGGCCTAAGAAATAATTGAACCAAAAAAGTTTTATTTATTTATTTAGGGAGGGGGCTCTCACCCTCCATTTAGTTACGTCCTTGAGTTCCATACAAATTTTGTGGCACATAGAGAATCCTAATGATGTATTGATGGAGTTGAACTGGATATCAATTATTATGGAATTTGCATGTATTCCTTTTTTTTCAGTTTCTTGTAAACTTTAACCTTAATAAAATATTAAAAATAAATTTGACATCTGATGTCGAGTTTTTGTGTAGTTCATAGTCATAATTCTTTTTACAGTTTACAATAAACCCAGCTATAATAAATTACACACTTGTCGAGTTAGAGGTTTTATGCATTTTAACAATTTATCTACACCTACCTATAATAAATACTTCTCAAACAATTTGGTTACCAAACCTCAAGTTGACTCCGATCGTTGTTGACTTCTTAAGCCTGGAAATTGCCCTCAAAACCTTTAGATTTTCAACTCGAAATTGATATATAATGGCTCTATTGAGGAAAGTGAACCATATAGTGCAAGTAGTTGTCAAAATGGCACTTTTTTTAACTTTTGTTTGATCAAAAAAATAATAATTTAGTACTCTAGTAATTATTTTTTGGTTCTCTATACTTTTCACAAATTTGAAATTTAGTTCTTGTCTTGTTTAGTTTTAGGAATTTAGTCCTCTACTTTACAAATTTCAAAATTTAAGTCCTATTATTAATACTATTAAATTTGTTGGCGTGGCATTTTGAAATAATAAAAATTACTCACTTGACATTCATGTAACTAAGAAATATTGTTGTAATGAATGTAAATTTAACAATAATTTTAATAGTTTTAACAGTTGAACTTAAATTTTGAAATCTAAAAATAAATGAACTAAACTTCTAGAAATAAAAGTATAGGAACTAAATTTCGAATTTACAAATAGTACAAGGACTTATGGCATATTTTAACCTTATTTTTTATACATTGTTTATATTTAATTTTACTTTTAGGGTATTTATGTTGAATTTAGAATTTTTTTAGTAATAGATATCTTTGCTTGTGTGCTAGGTTAAGGAAAGAGGACACTCGGCTTAAGGCTTGTCTAGCAATAGCGGGATTTTTAAAGGTCACTAAAATACATCCTATTCTATTGTGAACACTGTTAACCATAGCCATGGTGGAGAAGTGGAGACAGAAGACGCTGACTTTCCACTTCTCATGCGATGAAGCGATGATCATGTTGGAAGATGTAGCATTGATTATAGGCATTCCAATTGAAGGGTTCGTTGTCACTAAGGTGGTCAATTTTGAGATGGAGCCGAAAATGTGTTTTTTCGATCATTAATCAAATGCCAAGAAAGATATTAACATTGATCGAGATCAAAGCGGTCCACAATAGACAGGTATGTTTCACCTCAAAAGTAAGATACTACAATTAGGGTGGAATATAAAGAAGTAATCCAAACAACAGTGCAACCTAAAGGTGGGGTACAAATAGTAAAGACAAACCTAGATAAGAATGCCAATGCGCGTGGACCTTTCTGGTAGGCTTGAGTAGATAGACCTCATGGGTAGAATATCAGTGTATGCGCCGAAATTATGGCATGTTCATAAGCCAGGATGAAATCGAAAACGGTTAAGCATGGAAAGAGTTGGAAGAAGAAAGAATACAGAAGGAGAATTGAGAAAAGAATGGTGGGAATCTACAAGGATGATAAATCAGTTAGAACCTACCAAAGGTAGCCAAAAGGGCCATAAGCCGACCAGCTAAAGATCGCCCAACGATCACTTCACCAATAAAGGCAGGCAAACATTGAACTGAAGTCTGATACCCTAGGTAAACTAGGGCCATAAAAATGAAATAGGGAGTATTATATTGGTTCTTTTATATTTGAAACCCCTTGCAAGATGGGGTATATTTTAGTGTAATGCAGTAACGGAACTCATTAAGTCCATTGAACTTACCCAAGTGTTGACCTGTGGTTTGCAGGATTCGTAAGATAAGGAACTCGATGAGGGACCAAGTCAGGCCGTATTGGATCAAGGATCACTACCAGTACAGTGTCATGCACATAAGAAGGGGGTACCTTCAGAGGCTTCACCTAGGGGTCAAATACATTGTATATAAGGAGTTTTTTTAAAATCTAAAATTTTGAGATAGTCAACTTTTATTTAAATTTAAGGTTTCTGTTGTAAAAATAATTATTGATAAGTAATAAAGTCTTTCTTGAACTTAGTTAAGTTTAAAATTTGTGAATCAGAATGGGTTCATTTGTGGCACCCCATACCTGAATCTGATAATCGGGTCAGAACTCTAAAAGGGCCCCTGTGTCTTGGCCAAGCCAATGGCAAGTTATAATGAAAAACATTAGATAAGTGATTGAGATGTTTCTTTCTCGTTGAATTTACTCGATCTGACCGCCCAATTTGCATCACTACTTTTCCCTCAAAGTTTAATGCACAACCTACATCTCTTAAAGGTTGTAGCCTCACTTATGAATCAACAAGTTTCATATCGTTTCGTCTCCCCTCTAGCATTTCCAAAAGGGACCCTGTATCACTCTGACCTGTCGAGTCAATGTTCTTTCTACTATAAACACATTTGGCTAGCTGGATTGCCGATAGTACATTGGTCCATCTTTTTTATCACGATTCACCAACACTACGCATTGTTGTTTATGAGTATCCAAGATACATATGTAATCAAAAAAGGAACCAACAAAGTATTAATCTGATCAAGGAAATTTAAGCCAAGCATGAAGTCGTTATCATCTAAATGAATTACCTCAAAATCTTCATTACCTTTCCACTTGTCGATTTGTAGCTCTACTCCTTGTGCTACTCCCACAGCTAATACCTCTTTAAAATTTATCGTCTTGATCCTCTTAGTCAATCTTCTAATTGAGAGACCAAGTTTACCCATAGCTTTCTTCGATACGAACATATCAGATGCCTCTGTATCAACAAGAGCACTCCTCATTAGGCATTATGATGTTGATATCCACAAACATCAATCCTTTCTACTTACGATCCCTCATCGCTTTAGCAGAATTGAGTATCATTGATCCAAGATTTAAAGTCTCACTTTCTAGCTCTGTTTCATCCTCTTTAGTGATTAAGACAGCTTAGATCACTCTGATAATCCCTCATCCTATATGGGTCACAACATAAGAAGCACTTCGTTAGCTTTTTCCCATCTTTTTACCCCTATTGGCTTCAATCTCGGACATGATCAAACCAAGCTTCATGGGCATTTTTTCTTGTTCATCATCCCCTTTAATAGAAAAAAACACAAATCGTTTCAGACAACCCCTTACCATATGCGAACCATCACATAAAAAGCATTTTATCTCGCTCTTCTTTTTCTTCTGGTTGTTGGGTTCCCCTTCCCATTTCGTAGTTTCTCATTGCCACCATTTATCGTTGTCATACTCAACTTATTCTTCTTCATCTTCCCTACCATTTCCCGTTGTCACACCTTAAATCTGGGGGATCCAAGATTCAAACATGTAGTAGTGAAATAATCTGTTTGGCAATGTGTAATCCGCCCAATTGTTTCATTTGGTGAATATGTGTGGATGTATAGTAATCACCGTGTAAGTAAGTGAAGATTTCCATTTCAGACTATTCTGCTATTAAAAGAGAAAAATTTTGCTAAGTAAAATGGTATTTATGGTATGAATTATAGCCAAATGCATAGTATGCCCTGTTTGTCTTAGAATTGTGTTGGTTGGATTATAAAGTGGCCTTGTTAGGAACCAACTAGATTGACTGGTCTAATATCTATTATGTAGAATTCTCATTTATGTTTCTCTCAGAATTTGTAGGCCATTAAGGAAGAAAAATTTGAATTAAGTGACACTTGTTGAGTTCCACTAGACGGGGTTGGGTTATATATATATGAGTGAGAAGGGTTCTGAGAAAGGTTATTCTTTTTCTCCAAAATTTACCCTCTAATTATTTTTCTTAAATCTTATTGTATCTTTTTCTCATTAAGTTGGAAGTAAAGGTTCTTCGTTTAATCAGTGGTCATTCCATCTCCAAGTAAGTATTACAACTCTGCATGCTAAGTTCTAAAAGAGTAAATCTATAAAAGGTATATAAACAATAAGTTGTAAGTACAAGGTTTTGCATGTGGGTTCTCAATGATTGGGATAATAGTAATTTGTATGTGAATTAGTTTTAATGGTGATCCTATGTTCTTGAAGCAGTTGTTGTTATTGGTTCGAGAAGGATGTCTAGGTCTAGAGCTTCGATCTATAATGGGTAGGTATTAGGTGAGTCTCTATCCTAACTCTTGTATGTGTACTATTCAAATAGAATAATATTTAAATGACGATTATATCTCTACTAATTGGGAAGCATAAGAAGCATAGTAAAAATGATTTACGTGTTATGATGATATGTATGAAGTTCTATTGGAATAGAATGTTGATGGGTAAGTATGCAGGTATAAGTTGATTAAGAAGTAGTATGAATCAATCAAATGTGTGAACAAATCCTGGTAAGTGAATGTTGTGTAAATAGTGTGATGCCTTTGGTAGGGCAATTATATTACTAACTAGATTGGCAAACCACGATATGAAAACAAGTGTAAGACCATAAGGTTGAGACCCATGGCATCGTATGATATGAAAACACTCATCGTGTATATGAAGATTGGACTGACAGGTTACGATACATAGAAGTGTGTAAGTCCATATAGCTGAGACCCATGGCAAGATATGACAATATGGATGTTCATGGTGTAACCTTCAACGATGTGTAAATCGAAATAGCAGATCACGATACATGAAATTTATGTATAAGCCCATGAGGGAGCAACTCATGACACCATCTGTGAAAGTGTGTCGAGATAGTAAACACGTGAATTCTGTATATTTCCCTTGTGGCGTATTCTATTTGGCCATTGTGGCATACTCTGCTAAGTTTGTATAGTAGAATGTGATTATCTGCCCGTATGGTAAGTTCTTGATAAATTTTGATGATTCTGTGATAGATGCTACTATGATAAGGTATGATACATCCAAAGCTAATTTGGTTTATTTAGATCTGTGATATAATCGAATAACCTTTAAGTGAAGTTCTTAAAAAGAAGTGTGTAACTCTGTGTTCATAAAGGGTACCTGTCATGGTAATCTATGAATATTAGCGTATTCGTAGTCATGAAAGACATAAGAAATTGTCTATTTAAGTTCATCTGTGTTATATATAGTGCTAAAAAATCTGAGTATCTGGCATCTGCCATATGAGAATAATATTATGTCTTACTTTGGAATCTTATGGAATCTGAGTTGTTTAACATATTGAGTAGATTTGTATTTTGTAACAAAGATGTGGGTAATCATTCTAAACAATTTGGACAATCCATTATCAGTATAATCATGTATTAAGTTTGAACTAGAGAATGATTTGAGTTGGTAAACTGATGGTATTCAATTTTGCGTGGGAATCCGCCAGTGAACCATGTCCATGAACAATTGTTCTAAGATAAACGATGCAAGTTATCAAAATAGAGAAGAAGATGTAATACTGTTTGGTAAGATCTGAAGTCAGCCAATGAGTTAAGTTAATGATGATTCATTAAGGATGGTAAGTGGCACATAGGTTTGTGTGTGTGTGTGTGTGTGTGTGTATCTGTCCGAAGATGTAAGGTATCTATCAAAGACAGATTAGGTAATCTAAATAATCAAGAAGAAGAGTTCAGCGTGAAAAGTTTAAAGGTATAGTATATTTCAAACTCACTATGTTCATGTGACTTATAAGTGTTATGTTTATGTTGTAGGTTATGTTGTAGAAATGATTTTCACTAGGAGGGACAAGTTAGGAGTACGCCAAGAGAGCGATGAATATGGATATTATGTATACAGTGGACATCTTTAAATTATGCCCTATTAGTCTGTTCATTTAAAACTATATATTGTAATAAGTTATTATAGATATGAGGTATTGTTTTGAAATACATTTCTTAGTTTATTTAATAAATGATATTTTTGATAAAATGATAAGAAATTTATTTTGAGTCAAGTGTAAAAGAAAGTTGTTAAGAAAATTTTACTGAGTGAAAAGTGTGTAACACCAAAGGTCTAAACCTTGTGAATTGGGCCAAGTTGAGGGCGCTACACCCTTCTTCTTATGATTGGAAGACTCAAACTTGTTTTTCTTCGAAACAAGCTTGATTAAGGACTCTGCCACGATCATAGCTTTGGAAAATTTTTGAACCCCTCGACATTCCAATTCCTGTTTCACCCACGTCTTCAACCCATCCATGAATTAGAACAATGCTTCTTTCTCGCTCAGATCAGTGATTTGGAGCATTAGTTCACTAAACTCCTTCACATACTCTCAAATTGTGCCTTATTGTGAAACTGGTGCAACTTAGATCGAGCCTTCTTCTCATCATATTGGGGGTAAAATTAATCATTAAACTCTTTTTTGAAACTTCTTCCAAGTCCCAATTACGACCTGACCAAGCCTTTCATTTGTGGACCTACTCCTCTACCATAAAAGAGTAAAATCAATAAAATATCAAGAAACAATATTTACCTTAGCATTATCATCCTTGATGCCCATGGCACAAAAGTATTCTTCCATCTCCCACAAGAAGTTGCCCACTTCCCTTATGAACCTTGTCCCCTTGAAATTATTCGGTTTGGGGACATTTATCTCATGGTTTAGTGTTGCACCCAATACTCTTTTACCCAGGGTGGCTCAACACACAACAAGCTTTCTCTCGAGCTCCTCAATTCTTATGCTCAAAACCCTTACTGTGGTCATTGTTTCCTCTTTCAAAGTCATCACCATGATCTCGAGAGCATCATCCCTCACTATCAGCTTATTCATAAAAATTGAGCACCCCTTACATCTCTTCCACATTGGAACCAAGAGACTCCAACACGTTTTCCCTAAGTTTCTCTTCCGTTAAGTCCAACTCTATAGTGCATCCATTGACTACCATGAGTGTCTCCCTCATATTCCTTATAGATTCCCTGAGAATCACCACTTGATTTTCCAAAGCTAACAGCATGTCCCTCGATCGACTAGCTTTCTTAGACCTCCTGTAGGTCTTCATAGGCTCAATTTGTTTGTCGACTCCTTTCATCATCTCGATCAATACCTTTGAAACCTTAGCTCGGATACCAACTATCACAGGACTAAAACTTTCTTCTCGCAATCCATGCGGCCTATGGCCATTTCTTGGGTTCAAATCTGCCTGAGTCAACTTAACTCTAGCAAACAAAGGATTCTCAATAGAAATTCTCTCTAGGCACCAAAGTTAAAGCGGAAGCAACTCAAAATGAAAGAGCAATGAAATAATAGAAAAGCCATAAGAAAGCAAAACCACTAACAGTGATAGTGGATGAGCATGGCTTGGCAATTTTGTTATTTTTAAAGTTAGGTAAGGTCAAAATGGTAAATAGGAAATAAATGAATAAATTAAATAAAAAAATATCAACCCATTTGTTTCATATTCTCCACCAAAAAACACAAAGAAAATAGGGGTTTTGAAGCTTAAATTTTCAGCCACTTAATTCCCTTGCATGTAAGTGATCCTTTATCCCATTTTTGTTGATTTTTATGTTTTCAGGATTGTTGTAGCTTAATCTAGCTAAAGAGAGGATTAAATTGCAATATGGTTAAAATTTTAGAGTTTTTCCATGTGATCATATTAGTTGTTTTTGAAGTTTAATGGAAGAAAATTAATTTTTGTTGTTAGTTAAACAACTTTTATAAAGAGATTTTTAATAAAATGGTCAATTATGGGATAAATTGAGAAATGTAAAATTTGTGTGGTAAATATATGAAATTTTGAAATTCTTGGGTTTCTATAAGCATATACAGAAATCGGCTAGGCTTGGGTATGGATGAAATTGCATAAATTTCATTTTACGAGCCTAGGGACTAAACTGTAAAGAAGTTAAAAGCATAGGGGGAAAATAGTAATTTTTCCATAACATGAATTTTGGATTAAATTGAACTAGAATAAAGATAGAAATTTTTAAATTTGATTTTATAGATCAAGAAAATCCACGTTCGAAATTAAATCGAAGAAAAAAAAGTAGTGGATTGATCAGTCGACTTACTCCGTACTAATTCGAGGTAAGTTCGTCTATTTACATTGTGTATTTATATACTTTAATTGAAATATATGTATTTGGATTGAGTAATTACGGTGAACAATTATGAACGCATAATCGATATACTACGAAGAATACCGAGCCCCGTTTGAACCTTAAAAATTCGTAAGATATAAATGAAATGTCATTAGGGTTACCGTTTTGGTTGAGGTCCTGCATGTGTTGTGGACTCACCACAGCTCGTATGAGCTTATCGATTTACAACTCGTAGAAGCTTACCAATAATCAGCTCGGGGGAGCTTACCGTTTATTGCTCGTATAAGCCTACATGTACAGGAATTGACAGATTACAGTTCAATACACCTCGTGTGTACTACCCTTGTATCTAATGAGATTCTAAGTGGTTCAACGGGCATAGTGTTATTACGAGATTATATAAGTTCGACACGAACTAGTATAGGTATTTACATGGAGATGGTTTTTATATATATGATATATGGTAGAGATATTACATGTACATGGAAATTTAATAATTGTTGAATTTATACATGATTCTCGATTTTTATGTGTATACATGGCTAACTTGGTGAATGGTTATGTGATAGGCTTTGGCCAAAATTGAATTGAGTTGTTTACCTAAATTTGTGGTTATACGGTAAGTTTTGTTCTATGTTTTACTAACTTGCTAAGCTTAATTGCTTACTCCGTTTATTTTTCCGTGTTTTATTGTGCTTCGAAAGCTCGCTCGGTTTGAAATTCGTCGGAGATTTGCGTCACACTATCAAACTCTTATTTTGGTACTTTGGACTTTATGTTTTGGTTAAATGGCATGTATAGGTATTTTGGCTAATGTGACCTATATGTCTCGTTGAGTTTTAGCCATTTGAATTGGCTTGTAAGGTGGTCATATATTTTGGTATGTATATATGTATAAATGGCCTTATAGTATATGATGTATGGTTGCTATGTGAACGACTTGGTTGTGAATTGGTATTTGGGTACCAAATGGTTGAGATTTATAAGTAGCATACATGTTAGGTTTTTAGGCACAAAGTTTGCATAAATGTGTTTGACAATTTAAGTATATTTGGAGACATAGTTGGCATTATTATGAATGGCTATTGGAGGTGCCTATATATATCATGATAGTATGTGATATTATTAAATGTTATTAACTTGACATTGGTTGGTTTTGAATGCCTATTTATGCCATGGCTATAGGCATATTGATGTTTGTAGGTTGGTACCAATTTTGGGTGAGAAATATGGCTTGGAAAATGGCCTATTTTTTTCCACACGGGCAGAGACACGGGCGTATGTCTCAGCCGTGTGTGACACATAGCCAGGTGATACAGCCGTGTGTCCCTTGATACTACTATAGAAATCAAGTCAGTAGCTTCGCACGACCTAGCACACGGGATTGTGGCTTGGCCGTGTGGCACAAGTTAGTATACCCTCTAGTTTTTACAAAGCCTAGCACACGGTCCGACACATGAACTTGTGAGGCCATTTCGAAGGGTACAGGGCCTAGCACACGGGCGTGTAGTTTGGCCATGTGACCTAAGTTAGTAAGTTATACGGGGTAGGACACAGGCTGGGACACGACCATGTGTCCCTATTTCGAATGCCCACACGACCTGAGACACGAGCATGTCACTTGGCCGTATGTCTGCCCATACGAGCGTGTGTCCTCTGCACTTTAAAAATTTTCCATGTTTTCGTAAAAAAATTTCTTGGGTACTCAGTTTAGTCCCAAACCACTTCTAATGATTATTTAGGGTCTCGAGGGCTCGTATTAGGGACTATATGAATGAATTTAAATGGCTTTTGTTTGGAATGAGAAATGAATATAAAAAGTAGGATTGTTTGAGTTTTAAGTCTGATAATCCTCTAAAACCCTGTTCTGGAGTCTGATACAAGTTAGGGGTGTTACATATATTGGTATTAGAGCTATGGTTTAGTCGATTCTCAGACTAACGTAGCGTTTGTGAGTCTAACTATACATGCCATTTTATAACTTGTGATAGTATGATATCTCCTGATAATTTAAAATCATGTTCATATAGTAATGGATTCCAATCGAGCAGACTCTGATGATGTCGAGAGTAACACACCAGCCTCCATTCGCGGAGCAGTGTCGTCTGGATCTAGACCTGTGTCTGAGGGTCATGGAAGAGAGGCTAAGGAAGCCTTCCATATGATGAACGAGTGGTTCACTGAGTTTGTCCGAACTAATCCGGCTACTCAGCAACCTCCACCCCCACCTTTTCCCCAATCGGTCCCCGTAGCTCCTCAAGTTTTAGAACCCATACGCTTGAGCAAATTGCCCGTTGATAAAATTCAAAAATATGGGGCCAAAGTGTTTAGAGCTACAGTTGATGACGACCCTGAGAGAGCCAAGTTTTGGCTTGAGAATATGAAACGGGTTTTCGATGAATTTTCTTGTACACCAGCAGAATGTTTTAAATGTGTCATGTCTCTTCTGAATGATGCTACATACCAGTGGTGGAGCACTTTAATTTCTGTAGTACCGAGGGAACAGGTTACATGAGAATTCTTTCAGACAGAATTTAGAAAAAAGTATATAAGTCAACGATTTCTGGATCAAAAGCGGAAAGAAATTTTAGAACTGAAACAGGATCGTATGACCATATTTGAATATGAAAGAGATTTTGTAAGACTGAGTAAATATGCCCGTGAATGCATTCCAGTCGAGGTGGTTATGTGTAAACATTTTGAAGACGGGTTGAATGAAGATATTAAGCTTTTAGTCGAGATACTTGGACTGAAGGAATTTGTGATTTTAGTTGATAGAGCTCACAAAGCTGAAGAGCTTAGCAAAGAAAAGAGAAAAGCTGAATTTGAAGCTAAAGATTCGAGGAAGAGATTTACGGGAAAGTTTCATCAATCAACATCAAAGAAATCTAAATAGCATCACTATCGTCCTACTATTTCTATGGTGCATTCTAGTCGAGATAGAGATGTGAGACACTCTAGTCCTAAACCCCAGGCTACATCTATAGCTAGTGTGGGTAGTGTTAGAAATGCTAGACCTGAGTGCAAACACTACAACAAGCCACATTATGGCGAGTGTCAAGTTAAAAGAGGAGCATGTTTTAGTGTGGTTCATTCAACCACTACCTTAGAGATTGCCCTGAGAAGTCTAAGAAAGAAAAAACTCAAACTGCGAGGTAGAGCAATACAGCTACTAGAGGGAGACCACCCCGAAATACTAGAAATATTGGTGGTAGTCAAGGTGCAACGAGAGATTCTGCAGTGAGATCTAAGGCACGAGCGCCAGCCAAAGCTTATACTATTCTTGCTCGTAAAGATGCGTCGACACCAGATATAATCACCGGTATTTTTCTCTTTTTAATAGTGATGTAACTGCTTTGATTGATCCCGGATCAACACATTCTTATGTGTGTACGAGTTTAGTGTCTAGTAAGAGTTTACCAGTTGAATCCACTGAATTCATTGTTAAAGTGTCAAACCCCTTAGGTCAGTATGTCTTAATTGATAAAGTCTGCAATAATTGTCCTTTAATGACTCAGGGTTACAGTTTTCTAGCTGATTTGATGCTTTTACCATTTGATGAATTCGATGTGATTTTGGGTATGGATTGGCTGACTCTATATGATGCAGTTATAAATTGTAGATGAAATCTTATTGTATTAAAACGTCAGAACAGTGAGACTATTCATATTGAATCCAATGATTCGAGTGGTTTGCCTATTGTGATATCGGCTATGCTAGCACAGAAATATGTAAGAAAAGGTTGCGATGCCTACCTTGTGTATGTACTGGATACAAATATGTCTAAACTGAAGATCGAATCGGTGCCAATGGTTTGTAAATATTCAGATGTATTTCCAGAAGAGTTACTCGGATTGCCACCGATCAGAGAGGTTGAGTTTGCTATTGAGTTAGCATCGGGAACATCACCGACATCGATAGCTCTGTGTAGAATGGCTCCGAAAAAGTTGAAAGAGTTGAAAGTTCAGTTGCAAAAGTTAACAGATAGAAGTTTTAGACGATCAAGTTTCTCGCCCTGGGATACACCAGTTTTGTTTGTAAAAAAGAAATATGGTTCAACGAGATTGTGTATTGATTATCGACAACTCAAGAAGGTTACAATCAAGAGCAAGTATCCATTACTGCGAATAGATATTTGTTTGATTAGTTAAAAAGTGTCACGGTATTTTCAAAGATTGATTTACGATCCAGTTATTATCAGTTGTGGGTTAAAGATTCGAATGTGCCAAAAATTGCATTTAGGACCAGGTACGGACACTATAAATTTCTTGTTATGTCATTTGGGTTAACTAATGCCTCGACAGTATTCATGGACTTGATGAATTGAAATTTTAGACCATATTTGGACAGATTTGTTGTTGTGTTCATTGATGATATCTTGATTTATTCCCGAGACAAGTCTGAACATGTCGAGCATTTGAGAATTGTGTTACAAACTTTGCGAGATAAATAATTATTTCCAAAATTTAGCAAGTACGAGTTTTGGCTCCGAGAAGTTGGATTTTTGGGACACATTGTTTCTGCAGAATGCATCAGAGTTGATCTGAGCAAGATTTCAGCAGTTATTGATTGGAAACCACTAAGAAACATATCCAAGGTCAGAAGCTTTCTAGGATTAGCGGGCTATTATGGGAGATTTGTAAAAGGGTTCTTAATGATAGCTACACTGATGACTCGGTTATTGTAGAAAGATGTAAAGTTTGAGTGGTCTGAGAAATGTCAATGGAGTTTTAATCAGTTGAAAGCACTGTTGACCGAAGCACTAGTTTTAATTCTGCCTGAGTCGGGTAAAAAAATTTGTGATTTTTAGTGATATGTCATTGAACGATTTGGGTTGTGTTTTAATGCAAGATGGCAAAGTGATAGCGTATGCTTCCAGATAATTCAAGACGCAAGAGAAAAATTATCTGACACATGACTTGGAGTTAGTTGCGATCGTGTTTGCAATAAAAATTTGGCGACATCATTTGTTCAGTGAAAAGTGTCACATATTTACCGATCACAAGAGCTTGAAGTATTTGATGTCACAGAAAGATTTGAATTTGAGACAGCGAAGATGGCTTGAACTGTTGAAAGATTATGAGTTAGTGATTGATTATCACCCGGGAAAAGCAAATGTAGTTGCGGATGCTTTGAGTAGAAAATATTTGTTTTCTCTAAGAGCGTTAAATATGCGATTAACTTTGTTTGATAATGGTTCGATTTTAGCTGATTTAAAAGCTAAACCAGTGTTTCTTCAGCAAATCTGCGAAGCACAGAAATGTGATAATGATTTACAAGCTAAATGAGTACAGTGTGAGTCGACTTTTGATTCTGAATTTCAGGTTGGACCCAATGGTTGCCTATTGTTTCGAGGTAGACTTTGTGTGCCGAAGAATCCTGAGCTTATACAGAAAATTTTACACGAAGCACACAGTGGTAGCTTGTCTGTTCATTCAGGGAGTACTAAGATGTACAGTGATTTGAAATAGATGTACTGGTGGCCGAGTATAAAACGTGACATTTCTGATTTTGTGTCGAGATGCTTGAATAGTCAACAAGTCAAAGCTCACCATCAAGTGCCTTTAGGACTGCTACAACCAATGATGATATCAGAGTGGAAATGGGATAGAGTTACGATGGATTTCATATTGGGATTACCTCTATCTCTGAAAAAGAAAGATGTTATCTGGGTTATTGTTGATTGTTTGACGAAGTCTGCACATTTTATTCTGGTATGTACAGACTTCTCTCTTGATAGACTAGCTGAGTTGTAAATTTCTAAAATTGTCAGATTGCACAGAGTGCCAGTCTCCATTATTTCGGATAGAGATCTGCGGTTTACATCTCGATTTTGGAAGAAATTGCAAGAAGCTTTGGGTACGCAATTACATTTTAGCACCGTATTTCATCCTCAAACCAATGGTCAGTCTGAGAGAGTGATTCAGATTCTCGAAGATATGCTTCGTTGTTGTGTATTAGAGTTTGAAGGCAATTGGGAAAATTATTTACTGTTGATTGAATTCGCGTATAACAATAGTTTTCAGCCGAGTCTTAAGATGGCACTGTATGAAGCTTTATATGGTCATAAATGCCGAACTCTGTTGTAATGGATCGAGCTTAGTGAGAAAAAGATACACGGGGTTGATTTGATATGAAAAACCGAAGAGAAGATGAAAATGATTCGTGACAGTCTGAAAGCTGCTTCAGATTGACAGATATCGTACGCGAATTTGAAGTGTAAAGATATTGAATTTCAAATCGGCGATAAAGTATTTCCAAAAGTATCGCCTTGGAAAAGAATTCTTTGATTTGGTCTCAAAGGAAAGTTAAGTCCGCGATTTGTAGGACCATACGAGATTGTCGAGAGAATTGGGCTAGTAGCATACCGACTTGAATTATCGTTAGAGTTGGAAAATATTCATAATGTGTTTCATGTATCCATGTTACGACAGTACCAGTCAGACCCTTCGCATATAATTTCTCCATCAAAAGTTGAGATTCAACCTGATATGTCATATAACGAAGAACCGATCAGAATTATGGCACGAAAGATCAAAGAATTGAGAAACAAAAGAATAGCCTTAGTGAAAGTTCTTTGGCAATGACATGGGATTGAAGAGGCTACTTGGGAACCCGAGGAGACCATGAGAAAACAATACCCTAACCTATTTTCTGGTAAGATTTTTGAGGACGAAAAGTCCTAAGGGGGAGAGTTGTAACAGTCCATTTTTAATGAAGTCGGAACAATGGTTTCGGGATCACAAATTTGATGTCATAAAATTTATTTTAATATTATTTTAGTATCTACAGCATGATAATATGATAGTATAAAAAATTGCGTTAAGAAATTTTACCGTTTGTATGCTCAATTTGTGAAAAAGGACTAAATCGCATAAAATGCAAAAGTTGTGTTCTATTAGATAAAGGTGTTAAATAACTATATAAATTTAAATTGAAGGTTCTTATATGGTAATTAGACCATTAAAAGTGATAGTAGATGAGCATGGCTTGACAATTTTGTTATTTTTAAAGTTAGGTAAGGTTAAAATGGTAAATGGGAAATAAATGGATAAATTAAATAAAACAAAATACCAACCCATTTGTTTCATCTTATCCACCAAAAAACACAAGGAAAATAGGGGTTCTGAAGCTTCAAATTTCAGCGACTTAATTCTCTTGCATGTAAGTGATCATTTGTCCCGTTTTTGTTAATTTTTATGTTTTTAGGATCGTTATAGCTTAATCTAGCTAAAGAGAGGATTAAATTGCAATATGGTTAAAATTTTAGGGTTTTTTTCATGTGAGCATGTTTTTTTTTTAATTTTAATGGAAGAAAATGAATTTTTGTTGTTAGTTAAATAACTTTTATATAGAGATTTTTAATAAAATGGTCAATTACGGGACAAATTGAGAAATGTAAAATTTGTTTGGTAAATATGTGAAATTGTGTAATGTTTGGGTTGCTATGAGCATATATATAGAAATCGGCTAGGCTTGGGTATGGATGAAATTGCATAAATTTCCTTTTACGAGCCTAGGGACTAAATTGTAAAGAAGTCAAAAGTATAGGGAAAAATAGCAATTTTTCCATAACATGAATTGTGGATTAAATTGAATAACAACAAAGATTGAATTTGTTAAATTTGATTATATAAATCAAGAAAATCCACGTTCGGAATTAAATCAAGGGAAAAAAAGTAGTGGATTGATCGGTTGACTTACTCCGTACTAATTCGAGGTAAGTTCGTGTATTTGCATTGTGTATTTATATACTTTTATTGAAATATATGTATTTGGATTGAGTAATTACGGTGTATAATTATTGAACGCATAACCGATATAGTACGAAAAATACCGAGCCCCATTTGAACCTTAGAAATTCGTAAGATACAAATGACATGTCATTAGGGTTACCGTTTTGGTTGAGGTCCTGCATGTGTTGCGGACTCACCACAGCTCGTATGAGCTTATCGATTTGCAACTCGTAGGAGCTTACCATTTATCACTCGTATGAGCCTACATGTACTGGAATTGACAGATTACAGTTCAGTACACCTAGTGTGTACTACCCACGTATCTAATGAGATTCTAAGTGGCTCAACGGGCATAGTGTTATTACGAGATTATATAAGTTCAATAGGAACTAGTACAGGTATTTACATGGAGATGGTTTTTATATATATGATATACGGATATACGGTAGAGATGTTAATGTACATGGAAATTTAATAATTGTTGAATTCATACATGATTCTCGATTTTTATATGTATACATGGCTAACTTGGTGAATGGTTATGTGATAGGCTTTGGCCAAAATTGAATTGAGTTGTTTACCTAAATTTGTAGTTATACGGTAAGTTTTATTCTATGTTTTACGAACTTACTAAGCTTAATTGTTTACTCCGTTTACTTATCCGTGTTTTATAGTGCTTCAGAAGCTCGCTCGGTTTGAAAGTCATTGGATATTTGTGTCACACTATCAAACTCTTATTTTGGTACTTTGGGCTTTATATTTTGGTTAAATGGCATGTATAGGTATTTTGGCTAATGTGGCTTATATGTCTCATTGAGTTTTGGCCATTTGAATTGGCTTGTAAGGTGGTAATGTATTTTGGTATGTATATATGTATAAGTGGCCTTATAATATATGATGTATGGTTGCTATGTGAATGACTTGGTTATGAATTGGTATTTGGGTACCAAATGGTTGAGATTTATAAGTAGCATACATGTTAGGTTTTTAGGCACAAAGTTTGCATATATGTGTTTGATCAATTAGGTATATTTGGAGACATAGTTGGCATGATTATGAGTGGCCATTGGAGGTGCCTATATGTATCATGATAGTATGTGATATTATTACATGTTATTAACTTGACATTGGTTGGTTTTGGATGCCTGTTTATGCCATGGCTATATGCATATTGATGTGTGTGGGTTGGTACCAATTTTGGGTGAGAAATATGGCTTGGAAAATGGCCTATTTTTTTCCACACGGGCAGAGACACGGGCGTATGTCTCAAATTAGTGTGTGACACACACCAGTGATACTGATAGTGTGTCCTTGATACTACTATAGAAATCAAGTCAGTAGCTTCACACGACCTAGCACACGGGCGTGTGGCTTGGTCGTATCGCACAAGTCAGTATACCCTCCAATTTTCACATGGCCTGGCACACGGACATGTGAGGCCATTTCGAAGGGACACGGCCTGGCACACAGGCGTGTGGTTTGGCCGTGAAACCCAAGTCAGTGAGTTACAAGGGGTAGGACACGGGTTGGGACACAACCGTGTGTCCTCATTTCGAATGCCCACACGACTTGAGACACCACACGGGCATGTATCCCCTTTACTTTGAAAATTTTCCACGTTTTTCTAAAAAAATTTCTTGAGTGCTCAGTTTAGTCCCGAACTACTTTTAATGACTATTTAGGGCCTCGAGGGCTCGTATTAGGGACTATATGATGAATTTGAATGGCTTTTTTTAAGAATGAGAAATGAGTATAAAAAGTAGGATTGTTTGAGTTATAAGCCTGGTAATGCTCCGTAACCCTCTGCAGCATCGGATACGGGTTAGGGGTGTTACATGAATGCTCTTAATAGTATTTAATTACTATGAATGATTATAACTGAGTGATCACAAATGAGGGAGAATGCCTCTATTTATAGTTGAGTTCCCTCGAAACCAACGATACAGATTGAGTTACATCGACGGTCAATATTAGAGCTTTTTTACAATTGATATTCTTAACGGATTGACTTAATCATTTAATATTACAAAATCAAATCTTATCAAATTACATATCTTCTAAGATTACTTTTCATTTTTTACCAAGGTAGCCCTAATTTTTCTTAAGTGCTTTATTGGGCCACCAAGGTGATACGAACTGATCGCATCATAAGGCTTCAAGTAGACGGGTTTCTCCACATGTTCCACAAATCGTGCCAGTTCAAGTAGGAAAAAATAGCCCCATTTAATCAATTGACCTCCATGGGACACTCTTTGTCATTCGTCAAGAGCTTTGATCCGCGGCCCATGACACTAGACTCTTAACAATGTGACTAATCAGAAAACAAATTGATTGAACAGTGTTGCACCCTCCTTCAAATGTCGTCATGGATGGATGTCGTTTATAACGACATTCCCCTCTCATCCATTTATATGCAATGTATGTACAAGTTTCAAGATTTATTTTTACATTTTTGCCTTATAGAATTAAATTTTTTTTGTAGATTTAGGGTGAATTTGGATCACACCACATTCTCAAAACTTGACACTGATCCAAATTGATATTTGATAGATATGTAGTTGAAGAGGTTAGTTACTTAGTCGTTCAAACACTTACAACAAAGCTAGGTCATGCAACCTCACTAGGAGAATTCTTGCCTAAACATCCAATCACGGTAGATCCACACAATACTCAAAAGATATATCAAGAAGAGTTCCTAACACCACCCATCAATCCATCATACCCTTGACCTGACAAACGCCTTGTTTAGTCCCTTCAAGTTGATTCCAATAGAACCACTTAGCTAACATCTGCCACTCTACCACCTGCACTTGAGTAGAGAACTCAATGGTTGAGACCCATACCAAGCTAGCTCCCTTTATAAATACGCCTTTTCAACATTAGGGGTGTGCAAAATTCAGGTAAAACCAAAAAATTTTGGTTAACCACCGAATTCGGTTAATCAGTCGATTAACCGAATTAATTCGGTCGGGGGCCGGTTAATAATTTTTTGGATTTTTGGTTAACAGTTAATTCAGTTCGAAACTAGTCGGTTGACCAAATTTTTTTAGTTTAACTAAAAAAAATAAGAAATAAAATTATAATATATAAATAGCTCACTATCCACCCAGACCCAATCCAATATAAACCCAATATAAACTCAATCTAATATATATAAATCCAAGTACCCAACCCAACCTAACCCAATCATAAAAATTAGAAATAATTTAATAAATAAAAATAAAAATCTTAAAACTAAAAGTCTAAAACTAAAACACACGTCAGAAAGAAAAAAAATCCCTAACTAATACCTTAACCCTTAAAATTCAAAATCCCTAATTGAAATCTCTCAAAATCTCCCTATTGTCATTGCCAATCACCTTCGTGAACCATCCGGGGTCCACCAGTCACACTGTCCGACGTCTACCAGGTCACCATCATCGGTGAGTTGAGGTAGGCTTTTCCTCTCATGCTTGTAGTTGTTGTCAAGTTTTTAGGTCTGCTTAAGAAGAACATATCTCCTGGGTTACTCTGTTATTGCCTAAAAAATGAAAGGGAGAGTTACCTGATTGGAAGTGTGTCGGTGGGCGATGGTTGTTGATGATGGATTATGGGGACAGAAAAGGAGGGAACCAGATTGACAGTAGAATATGAGATAATATTTGGGGAGAAAAAAATAGTAAATGGGATGGTTTATGGAAGACTGCTAGTTTTGGGAATTGCTAGTTTATGAGAGTGCTTGATTCTTGTTTTTTTTTTTTTACTAGTCAAGGCTATTGTTCTTAATTCGACAAGGTCATGCTCAAGGATTCTACTCCATTGCCCGCCCTTCTGTTTTGCATCGGGTGCTTGTTGAATTAAGTTTAATGCTATGATAGGTACTATTTAAGAGTTTTTGAAGTTTGGGTTTCTTGGGCCACTTATTCATTGGGCATTTAAGGTTGGGTTCTTTGTTCCAAAGATATGTTATATAGAGAACATGTACAAACTACACTAAATGTTATTTTTTTGTTATTTTTGAAAGAATATCGTTTTAGAAAATTATTTTATTATTTTTAAAATAAAGTTTAATTCTTTTTTTTGCATAATTTTCAACATTTTCATATTATTAATATCAAGTTTTCCATATTTCACATAAAAATAATTCAACTAAAATGTGTTTTTCAAACAAAATTAAATTGATGAAATGTATTAATAAAGGTCATGGATAGAAATAAAATATCGATAAAATGTTAAAAACGATAAATGTAAAATTTACAAGAAATGCATGAACATGAAATATAAATAAAGACAATGAATGGTTACTTCTACTTCAAAAAAAAGTTCCTTAAAATAAAAAGAAAATGAATGGTTAATGCAATGGATGAAAATTAAACATTGATAGAAGAGTTTATGGATCATTTACTTCTACTCAAAAGCATTAGTCCTTTTTTTAATAAAAAATTGCTTATCATTAGGTATTGTTATTATTTTTCCAAAATTTTCTTATTATCAAGTATATTAATTTAGTTTATTATTCCACACCATGATTTTTTTTAAGTCCAACTTTTAAAGTTTGTCTAGCTGATCCACTTGTGCGAACGATGAATCAGTCAACAAGAAGTTATTAGACATGGATAAAAACAGTATAGGGACCAAAGACCCCATATCTATTATTCTTTGGTAGAATTAAGGGATCCCCTATGTTTATTTTGAAAAAATTATATATATGTAATAGTATATGTTGAACTCAACATTAAAAGAGAAACAGTATTTTGTTTCTCTAAAACTTAACACCAAAATATGTTTAATATTATAAAGGTATTTTAATTTATTATATAATTTTTTTTTCTTGCAGAATGTCCACTGAACCAACATCTATTGAGGGTAGTGTTACACCTCCTACTTCGATAGATTCTGAAAATTCGGGAGTTGGAGCTTCAAGCCAAACAAAAGGGACTACTGGGAAAAGAAAAACCACTCCTCAAAGGTTAGAAGTTTGCTCTCACTTCACTAAGATTATTAATAATAAGGGTGCAAGTAAGGCTAAATGTAATTATTGTCAAAAAGAATTTTGTTGTGATATAAAAAAATTGGTACAAGGTCATTGAAATATCATATTGGTTCATGTAAGAAAAATCCTAGTAATGTTGTTGACACTAGCCAAGGACAACTAGTTTTACCTAGAAAGGGAGTTGAAGGGGGAAGGGCATCTTTCAACTTGGAGATTTGATCAAGAAGCATGTAGGAAAGGATTAGCACAAATGATTGTGATTGATGAATTACCTTTCAAGTTTGTTAAAAGTGAAGGCTTTAAGAAATTTATGTTCGTGACATGTCCTAGGTTTCATATTCCTTCACGAACTACTATGACTAGGGCTGTTTATCAATTGTATTTAGATGAAAGGGTCAAGATAAAACAACTTTTGAGAAGTTCTTGTTCTAAAGTTTGCTTAACTACTGACACATGGACTTCATTGCAAAGAGTTAATTATTTGTGTATCACTACTCACTTTATTGATAACGGTTGGAAATTGAATAAAAAGATTTTAAACTTTTGTCCAATTTCTGGTCATAAGGGTGAGTCGATTGGGATGGTGATTAAGAAATGCTTATTGAATTGGAGGACTGATAAGTTGTTTATTGTTACTGTTGATAATGCAAGTTCAAATGATGTTGTTATTGGTTATTTGAGAAAAAAATTTAACCCTTGAGGGGGTTTAGTTCAAAATGGTAAATATCTTCATATGAGATGCATGACACACATTGTGAATTTGATTTTTGTTGAAGGCTTAAAGGAAATGAATAAATCTGTTGAACGTGTTAGGGGGCTGTTAGATATGTGAGACAAATCTCGAGCTAGATTACAAAAGTTTAAGGAGTGTGTTGTGGTAGAAAAGATAGAGTGCAAGAAGATGTTGTGTCTTGATGTTTGTACTATGTGGAACTCGACCTACTTAATGTTAGACACTGGTCAGAACTTTGAGAGAACTTTTGAGAGATTTGAGGAGCAAGATACAAAATTTAAGGCTAAACTTGAAATGTGAGAGCGTTGGCTTAGTATAGATGATTGGGCTAGTGTTAGAAACTTGAGAGATTTCTTGCAACATTTTAATGAAGTCACTTTGCGTATATCTGGCACTTCATATGTCACATCCAATAATTTTTTTGACGAGCTTTCTGAAATTGTTATTCTTTTACGAGATGCTCTGTTAAATAGTAATTTTGATTCAATGTTATGGCCATCAAGATGAAAGAGAAGTATGATAAGTATTAGGGTGATATTGATAATATGAATTTGCTTATGTTTGTTGCTTTTGTTTTAGATCCTAGACAAAAACTAAAGTATCTTGAATTTGCACTTAGTGAAATGTCTAGTTCTGAAAAAGCTTGCGAAATGATGCAAAAATTGAAGGAATCTTTGTATGAATTGTTTGATGAGTATAAGCCTCCACTACATAGTACTTGTAGCCAATTGAGTGTGTCAACACATGTTTCTTTCGGTGAACCACAACAAAAAATGAAAAGGCAAATGCAAGCTTTGTATAAAAAGCATGAGTTGGAAAATGGTGGTGAAGATAAAACATTTGAATTGGATAAATATCTAGCTGAGCTAATGAGGATTTTGTTGAAGATTTTGATATTTTATTGTGGTCGAAAGTGAATAGCCCTAGATTTCCCACTCTTTCAAAAATGGCCAGAGATGTGTTAGCTATACCGGTTTCTACGGTTTCTTCAGAGTCAGTATTTAGCACCGGGGGACGTATGCTTGATCAATATAGAAGTTCTTTAACTCCTAAAATTGTACAAGCTCTTGTGTGTACTTAAGATTGGATTCGAAAATCATCATCACAAGAAAACATCAAAAAGATTGAAGAACAAATCCAAGAGCTTGACAAGATTGAAAATGGTATATTTATTGTTTTATTTTAACAGTTTCAATTTTTTTACCATATCACTCCTACTTATTTAATCGATTCAATGTTTAGACTTTTCTTGAAATGTATCAGAGCCTACCCTAAGTTCATGAGCTTTTGTGAGTTGAAGGATATGTTACCATAAGTTAACACAAAACCGATCGAATTAACCAAAAATTTCAGTTCGGTTAATTTGTTTTTGAAAAAAATTCGGTTCGGTTAACGGTTAATAGTTTTAAAGAGTCAGTTAATTCAGTTAATGGTATTTCGAGTCGGTTAACCGATTGAACACTCCTATTCAACATCAGGGTAGGCACAAGAGTGAAGCCAAGAATTTTGTTTAAAAAGGCCAAGTTAAAAATTATAAAATTTTGGAGGAGTCAAAGCTAAAGGTATTGTGCTAAAAATACTTAAATTAAATTATTTATTTTTAGAGGGCTAAAACTTGAAATTTTTTTATCTAATTAAAGACTTAAAATACTTAAATTTAATGTTTTACCTTTTGGAGAGCCTAAAATAACAATTATACCATTCAACTAAGGAATCCAAAACCCTTACTTGCGATCCCCCTGGATAAGCATATAAAGAACACACTCGACCTACGTAGGCAACATTTCGTTAAAGCACATCCTCAACATTATTAACTCATAATCTCTAGTGGCTCTCTACACAATATAGAATGTGAATTATCTTTATTATAATCACTCTTTACACCTTCCACAATATGTACCACCATATTGTCCAACCATTTACACCTTCCACGGTGTATACCACCATATTATCCAACCATTTACAAGTCAATTTCACATTTAATCACAAATTAAGTTTCACATTCCACATTTGAACAATGATAATCAATGAGACCAAATCCTGCAAAAACCTGTAATCAACGTCGTGAGGAATTACCAATGTAGCCACGTTTAGAATGATAAAATTGTTATATATTAACATTATATCCTTCTCCAAATTTGTAAAGATATTGGAGTTTCCCCTGGTTGGTTTGCACCAATTGGGTTCTTTTTTGGTTTATCCTTTTCAACTTATATCCAATGAATCCCACACACTTACTTAACCCTTCAGATGTAAAAATTGGCTAAATAAGAAAGAATAAGCCTCGTTTCCCTATCAGCTTAAGCGGCATTGTTTCTTCAAAGACCTAAGGTACTTGGGATTTTTTTAATTCTAACTTTTCAGATATAGGGAAACTTGCCAAGTTTTGAACAGGGCTAAGAAGAGGCCACTTCAACAATGTTTAACCCATCAAATTATTAGAGAATAAAGGGTATATACAGATTGATGAGGGTTAGTGCCATTTCGAGGTGAGATGACTGAAATGAAACATACAGTAACTATTTATGTACAAAGTCAGCAAAAGAAAGCTTGCTTTTTGGGTGTAAATTAGATGATTCAGTTGCTGATATCGAAGTATCTTGGATCTTCTGGATAATGGTATTCCACGTTCAACTGCCATTACACAACAACCTTATTAGAACACATATGGCATGATATAAACACACCTGAGTAGAGTTAAACGTGTATATATATAACGAACAAATGGTAGATTGCATTACCTTGCCCTCATCAGCATCTGAATGGCGTTGAGGGAACACAACCCTCAAGTCATTGTATAAATAGAATCTCCGATCCCCATCCTTTTCAATGCTAGTCTTTTGAGGAACTGACCCAGGATCAGATTTACATCTCAGAAATGACTTGGAACCTTTTTTGGGAGAAGGGCATAGAAATCTGAGATGAAGAGCATATCGAAGTGAACCAACACTATTAGTGTGTTCATTGACCTTAGCACAACCATGGGAAACTTTCCGGTCAGATTTCTGACATGCATCTGTGCAGGCGTAATCCTTGCACTGGTCATTGTTGCAACCAGTCGGTTGTGTTGATTCCAGTAATTCCAAGCCTTCACTGCCTTTAATTCCACTACTTTCCTTCTCGTGTCTGTTGTGGCATAAAGGAGAATTTTCCTGAGAGGTTAGTCTCACCTTATCTTGGACTTTGGTGTCAAAACTTGGTTTCAGCTCTGCAGAATTTGGAGCAGAAGACGCTAGAGTAATCTTCTGGCGCACAAATGTCTACAATGATTTGAACAAGCTCAAGAGCTTAAACTTAGGAACTTCATAAAACTAAAATGCACGTGCAAATATGAAGACAAAGGATTATAAGAATGACACCAAACCGCAGTGATTTGAGACACTTTGGTTTTCATTTGGATGGCACCCAATTATGAAAGCGTGAGCAGAAAGAATGTGAATGCAAAGGATAGGGATGAAAAAGTGAGCAAGGAGTTGGAAATAGCCATTGAATCTATCTCTGATTTAGAGACTTAAAGAAAGTGATGGATGAGGATGTGATTCAACATGGGAGCCGGGGAAAAGATTGGGCTGTGCGGCTAGTTTTTATGATGGTGAAGTGATCCAAAGAATTCAGGAAACTGAACAGCAGAGGTAACCTATATTTTCTAGTTTGTACTTTTTTATGCTGATTTAGTGTAGAAGATTGTGTTGTTGGCTCTCTGTGAGTGTTAAAATAGTCTGTAGGTGTTGAGTTTGTCATTTGGGGATTGAGTTTCTGTTCGGGAGTGGCTTGTTGTACTAGGTGGGCTGAGTTGGTTGTTTGATAATGAAGACTGTTTGCTGGAATGATAGTGGTTTATAACGGGGTTCAAAACAATTAGTGGTAAGGGACCTGATGCCTAAGTTGAATGTTGGGATGCTAATTTTACATGAAGCTATAATTTAATGCATTACGGAGATTTTTATTAAACAATTGTGGGGAATGGATGGTTTTAATTGGGAGTTTGCAGCAGCCACTGGGAAAGCTGGCGAGCCACTACTATGGGATAGAAATTTCTTTCTCTGCTCAAATAGAATTATATTTCTACAAGGGATTTTTATGATTTCGGGGTTTATGGTTTGTTTGGTTAGGTGCATTGATTTCTGAGGATTATGTTTATTTGGCAGCATGAGAGTTGCGGTTTTGGAGCTGGATTGTGTGTCACATCTTTGCTCTTAGGCAATTAAGCATCGTTTAGCAAAAAAAAAGTTCTCCTCGATTTTTTGGGATTTCCTATGGTTGGATGCTGGTTCAGAATCATGCATGTATTACGCTTAAGGGGAATTGAGTCATTGAGATAAGTTCATCCTGAAGGTGGGGAATCTGTTATGGAAATTTTAAGCAGGAATGCGAGTGGGTTAGGTAGTAGTTCAAAATGTGCTTTGTTAAAGAAGCTCATGCTTTAGCTAAATGACGTAATAGTGTTAACCTCATGGGTTGACATGTGTGGTCCCTGAGGTTGCTTAGGAATGGAATGGTGCCTAAAACCAACTCCTTGAATGCTGAGGAAGCTCTCTTCTTAGTGAAATTAACAGATCTGTAGTAAATCAAAGTTGCTTATGAATACGGTGATTTCTCATAGGATTTATGGGGATTGAATATTGGGAAGTGTACTGTGTTGAGCAAAAGGCTACAAAAATCTTTTAAGATCAGTGGGAGGTGATGATGTCTTGAGATTAAAAGAAGATATGACAGACAACAAGGTGGATAAGAGTTACAAACTTTTTGCATGGTGCTATTTGTAGTCATTGGTTTTATGCATGATGCAGTTTTCTGCTAGGTGTTCATTTTGGCTTATGTGAGTTCATCTAGTACTATGGTGTTATAGGATGATGAGATTTTTGTTTGTGTTATCAGTGTTCTGGTATGATCCCTGTTGCAGTCACTTGTAATGTCTTCCAAGTTCTTTTATCATTAATGAAATCAACGATTTAGCAAAAAGAAAAAAAAAAGAAATAGGAAGCATATGTCTAGAGAACAAATAGCCATCCCATTATAGCAACTTAATACCAAAAGTAAACCAAAACTCAGTCTTTTCTTTTGCATTTTAGTCAACCATAGTTAGAATTAAGATAATTACTGAAGTGCAAAGATATAGTAAGAAAGATTTTATATCACTAGTGAAGCATTCAAAGCAAAGAAAGTCTCAAATGGCTAAACCAAAAACGATGTGCAGATTATAATTAATATTACCTTGGTACCAGCTGGCATGTCACTCAGATCATAGTTGCAGAGAAAAGTGTGAAGAGGTGTTTTCTCTGGATTGCTAAGAACCTGCAGATGAATCCACCAAGAACAAATGAAATTCATTTCTGAGAATTCTAGACAGGATGAGGATCTCATAAAGACTCTATAGCTAATTGCAGTTTAAGAAAAAAAAAACAAAGAGCAGGCCACTACGTTAGCCAACTCCCTCATAGGATATCAACCTGCACCGAACAAGGTCCCACATATAAATCACAACTAGAGGGGAACAAGAGCCTGACACAAAAGGTTATAGAAGCGTGCTACAAAAGCTCAAACACAGACTACCAATCGGTAGAAAGCTTTTTGTTGATTGGAATGATCATATTTAAGTTTAAAGAGATGGTATAATGTAATAGAACTCAAACAAAGCTTAATTGATAACATCAAGATACTCGGAAGAATCCAACCAGATTCTGGTAAGAAGCATTTACCAATTGTATGCGCCCTTTCATAGGAATACGCAACCGGCTTCTTACAGGCTGCGATTCATCAATGCTAAGGCCTCTTTTCTGCTTCTGATCTCGGCACTTATTTGATGATGAATTCCTTGAAAGATCAATGGATGCATAATACAGTAAAAAACAATCTCCATCCACACTGGTTACAGAAAACGGAAGTTTCTGAGATTGTGGAGAGAAGGCCCCTCCAGTTATGCTCAGAACAGCTAGAAAACCATCAATCCTCTATGCATACAAGACATAAGTAGCAAACAAATGAGTAACACATACATCTGTCGACAAATAATTTCCTACAAAAACTCGGAATGGAACACCATAATCAAACTCACTTTACAACTAACCTGATTGAGTTTTCCAGAAAAGAACCTTCCAGACAATAGTGACTCCTCAAATGAACCAACCAAGGACCTCCTAACAGGATGCCCACTAAAACCTTTGATAAATCTCTTATATGGAGATGTAGGGGCTGATTCTTGCCACAGAGGCCAGCTTAATCTAGCAGAACTTTCAAGAGAAGAAGTGGAAAATTCTTTGTGCAAAAAACTAGTATCTTCGAATGATCTGCTTGTAATTTCAAACTCCTCTTCTTCAGGGGCAAATATACTACCAGAGTCAAACCTTTCAACTGATTGTTCTATATCTTTTAGGGTTGAAGAACAATCATCCATTTCCTTTTTAAGATTCCTCCATCCTCCTGCAGCTGTAATCCTTTCACTGAACTTTGGACCAAGTGGTGATAAAGTAACAGGAGGTGAGGTTGCCATTTGGGAAGATATAGATATTGCTCCAGTCTGGGACCGTAACAGACTTGATTCTTGGAATTGATCAACCCCAGGTGAATACGAAAAAGTACAAGATAGGTGTGGTTCTTTGTTTCCCAGTAAAGGACCATCTGTGAAAAATACAGATGCAGTTCCACCTTTTTCATATGGTATGTCTCCATGTCCTAAGCAGCTTGGCAAGGACCAGGATGATGCTGTGGATTTCATTTGGCTGCCAATATTTGCTTTTTTATTGTCTTGTAAAACAGGAAGCCTATGCTTGTCAGCTAAGGGAGATAAGTTTCCTTGATTGCTACTGTAGCTAATGTCCAAAGGGTCACTGTTAATTTGATCAGAGAAAAGCATGCTATTTAATGGCGACAACAATCGCTTCCTGACTAATGACCCGCCAGATTCCGTTTCATTATCTCTGACACCAATAACAGAAGAAGAATGAACCTGATCACTAGAAATGCCCTCCACTAGCTTACTTGGTCCAAGTGATTCAAAACCCACAATCCTAGAAACAGCATTTTGGATTTTCTGCGCATTTTTAGGAGTTGCATACGGCCCAACCACACTGGCAGAGCCAACCTTCAGCCCATGAACATTCGATGAGGCATTTGTTTCCCCACCATGTTTAAAAGTTTCATCTGAAAACCTTGAAAGCTCCAAAGAAGTTTTCCTTTGAAAATCTCCCAGGGAAGGACAGAAAGAATTCCCAATAGTCTGGCCCAAACTTCCTTTTGGCATTCCATCTAAATCACAGGCGCTGCTACCTGCAAACCGCGGTGGGCTTTGCAAGAATGCAGCCCTGGATGCAGCTTCACCTTCCTCGGCACTATCATCTGAGGAAACTTGTGGCAACCCCATTGCTAAAATTGCAGAGAATGTTGTACTAAATTATCCAAATGGGGCTAACTTACAAGCTATTCACCCTCTTCCTCTCTCACTCGTGTTTGCTTTTATTACTTTTACACAATTCGATATATTCTAATCAGTTCTAGTTGTTCAAATTCATCTAGATCATAACCGTGAATGGAATCCAATTCTCCTAATTCTAATGTCTCCTACTTCTAACAATGTTCCCGATGAGCAATGGAATGGTTCCAAGAAGTACTATGTATCAACCAATGGCATCCACATTTCAGCTGCAATTCGCTTACAAGCCTCCATTGAGAAAGCCAAACACAAACTAACTATCCAACGATAATGACTAGCACAGATCTTCTGGCCTCCATACCAGCAAGCAACAAAGCACAGGGAGTTCATGTTGCTATCAAAAGTAATCACCGTGAATGCCTGCGGAAAATTTCCGATAAAGAAATTAGCTGAACCAGGGGAAATTAGAAAAAAATATATATCAGAATTCATCTCAAAAAGCATTGAGCATGGTGCTGACCAAGTTGGACTCCATCTAATGCCAAATCTAATCCACCATAGCCTTAATTCTTCGATTTAACAACAGAATTCCATAAAAAAAAAAGATATACAAGCCGATGAGTACTAAGAGATAAAGACAAATTCACTTTTTCCTTTAATAGCTCCTTCAATCAACAAGAAACAAAACCATATTTTAAAACCAGAATAAGAGCAAGACGGCAATGGAAGTACCTCAAAATCAAGGCAAATTCCAATCAACCATGGATCCAAAGGAGAAACGAACTTGAAAACGGAAACCCAGAATTTGTTTTCAACCAGAATATTAAAAACTAACAAATGAAAGACAAAAAAGAGCCCCTGATGGCCGATATTGTTCCTTGTAACAATCAAAAACACTAATACAAAGGCAAAAAAAGAAAGAGCGTACACCCTAAAAAGAGGTTGCTTTCACGGCACACATTCACCAGCCTCGGCCAGAAGCAAGGCTTATTAAGTTAAAACCATCAACGTAGCGAGATGAATTCACCAAGTCAAATAAAGAAATAATTAATTAATTTTGAACAAAACCCAAGCTTGATCAGCATAATTAAGAATTAGAAAAAGGCAAAAGACACACAAACATTGAACAGATTAAAGTGATTAATGGACGCACCAGTAAAAGAAAGTTGTGATGAAATACGCTGCTAAACAAATCATTTGAATGATCTGCCCATAAATATATACGGCTATATCTACCAAATTAAAATGGAAGGCTAAATAGGAAGATTGGATTCTCTATTATTATGATGATTAACAAAGATTGAAACTTTAAAGGTGAAAATAAATTTAAAAAAAAAAGGGAACTTAAATGTGAAAATTTTCTTCGTTTGCGTCTTATAGGGGAAGGGAGAGAAAAGGAGAGAGAAGAAATGTTGAGAATGTGAGTGAGATGATGGAAGACACTCATCCCTCTCCCTGTTTATAATTCCAAAAATATGAAAAAGTAAATAAAATATATAAAAGAAAATGAAAGTTAAATGGAAATTACCCTCACCCTCCTCTTTACGTATGCCGCCATTTTTGCGTGAAATTAACCTCTCTTTGTTAAAGCATTTACAATTTACTCACCCTACTTCTATGTTTTCAGAATTGGATACTGAGTGTTTCTGTTTGGAAAACTCTATTAATTTGTGAATGGTAGGATTTTATATTCTTTATTTTTTTAATAATTTATTTAATTTCAACTAAACACATTTTTCACCTTCTCACCTGATAATGAGAGGACGAAATCCGGATAAATACCAATACCTATTACTAGTAGAAAGATAGAGATCGAAACAAATAACTCTTGTGGTCCAAACTTTTCTCTCAAGTGTTCTTTCTCTTCTGTGGCTTTTATTCATCTTTCAAAGTTCATTCTTACTTCGTTCTTCTACTGTTTTTCGTGGGTACCTTCTGCTGTTCTTCGTGGGTACCTTGAGGAAATTCTGTTGAATCTTTTATCATTGCAAGACTATGCTGACTTAGGTGTTTTTACTGTTGAATTCGTTATCATTGCGAGTTAGGCTGACTTAGGCCTTTTTAAGCAAAGAAATTGCCTAAGGCCGCACGGATCGCGTGGAAAAATTCTAAGTCCGTGACAGTTGGTATAACTCAAGAGCCGATGGCTTGAGCCGTTCAATCACAGGTCTAATTCTGAATTTAATTCTCTTTTTTTAAAATTTAAAAATATAAATCAGATTGTTATCTTCATAAAAATTTTCTATTAAATTTAAGTTTGTTACTATATCATTTTGCCTTTATTTTAAAATGCAACTTTTTTCTCTAGAATTTCATATAAAAATTTTAATATAATTAACAATTAAACTTAAATTTTGAAATCGAATATGGTAAATGGAAAGATAAATCCCTGCGTAACAAGTAAGAGTCTGAATTGGCATCTTTTTTATATTATTAAAATTGAAGTTGGATGTTTTTCCATTTTTCTCAAATTCTAACCTTCCTTTTCCGTAGTCTTTTTGGGAATTTCCCATTTCTTTTTTCTTTCCTTTGTTACTTTGGCAATTTATACTTTTCTGTAACTTGTGGTAAAGTTTTGACTTCTTCGTGACAAAATAACAGACAGCTTAGATATTGAAGCACAAACATGAGATTAGTACTTTTTTATATGTAGATTGAATTCAAGGTTGTTCAGCTGCGTAGGTGGGTGGGAGATTCATCATAAAGCCAGTTGAAAGTTGTAAAAACCAAGTTGGCAATGGTAACATGAACTGAAAGCCAAAAGACCCAACAACCAGGTACCCAGCCCTACCCCCAACTCCATCATCAACTTTGACATTTCAATTTCCATAGCATGCCTGCTTCTACTCTACTTCGTCTTCCCCTCTAACATTGGGTCTGCATGCATGTATATATGTATGAATGTATCTTTTTTCTCTGGTTTTTTACCAAATACTATTACCACGTTGCACTGAGAAAAAAACAATAGAATTCTGTGTATAAAAGGTGCAGAGGCACATACATCAGACATCTGTCGTCAATGTCTGAGTTTTAGGTTAAAGGCTGTAGCAGAGGAGACAGTATGTCATTTGTTTATTAAATTAAAGTTAGTACATGTAATACTAATATGCCATTTCTAACTCTAATAATATAGGTAAAAGTATCATGGTGGTCAGTCAAATTAC
This sequence comes from Gossypium raimondii, assembly GCF_025698545.1. Taxonomy (NCBI): domain Eukaryota; kingdom Viridiplantae; phylum Streptophyta; class Magnoliopsida; order Malvales; family Malvaceae; genus Gossypium; species Gossypium raimondii. The sequence goes on along the minus strand of NC_068568.1, from coordinate 36,579,601 downwards.
ATTTTGCCCCTTATACTCAAAAAATAGTAAATTAGCCCCTTTACATTAGATTAAAGAATAAATTAGTCTCCGTTAAAAATTTCATCCATTTCTATTGTTAAAAACTAGTCCTTGTACGTTAACATAAGGTACACATGGCACAACACATGGCACTATCTGATTATTTTGTAGGCCATGCCAATTTTTAATAGTACAAATAAATAATTTTTTTAACGAAAAAGACTAATTTGCTCTTTGATCTAACGCGAGTGACTAATTTGCCCATTTTTTGAGTAGATGGGGCAAAATGTAATCTGACTCCTAATACAGAGCCTCCATGATATATCTAATCAGAAGAACAGATATTAAAAGTTGAGTAAAAAAGAGGCTGCAAATAGTTAAGTGCTTAGAGAGACTAAATTGATGCTTTTTAGGCATTCTCACATGGTGTAAACCTACCTAAAGCTTCATTACTCAATTCATTACTTTCGTATAAATTTATCATCTCACTAGAAATGAAAAGGATAGATAGTGAGAAAAGGGGTAAAGAGAAAAGACATTTAAAAAGAAGCATATGTAGACATTTATGGCACAGGTAGGTACCCATTATTTGGTAACAGTTAGGAACTGTGGAAGTCTAATTTAATGCTAATGGTACTAATGCATGCCCATCAACACTTGCAAAAGGCATTATGTTTATGACCATCATTTTGACTTCTTAAAACATCTTTTTCCATCTCTCTTCCAAAGATTAGCTTCAATCAAGAGGTAGCTCACTAATGCAAAACATGCATTTCACCTTTTAATTACTCAATCTTGCTACAATGTTCAGAATTCAGATACATCTATCATATTGAAAAGTGTGGTAAAGTGAATAGATCACCTTAGCGTCTTCTAAACTACTTTAAACAAGATAAAAAGTATATATGAAGAGTACCAAACCAAAGAAGAATACAGCAGCAATATCAGCAAGGGCTACACCTATTCCCTGTTGGCTAAAACGGTCTAGCTGCAGCCTCCATCATCTTTTTCACTCTTGTAAGTCTCTCTATTTCCTTGAGAACCTGAAAATATCATAGAGAATTCCTTTATTTGTAACTACAGAAATTTCCTATTTATTAATTCCAAATGAAGGGGAGACAAGTTTTGGAACTATGCTTCTCCACCTCCATAGTAATGTCTTCTGTTGTCACTGCATCCATGTCCTCGTAACCTAGCTGATATGCTACTTCTGCTTAAGAAGAAGCAATTTGAAGTTAAAACCAACAATATATGGTTTATTCTCGTAACAAGAAACAAAATTCATGTGGATGTACTTTGCAGCGAAACGGTTGCATCAGCAGTGGCATATCCTCTTCTCATGTCTTCATAAAGAGCCATTAGCTGTGACAAAACCTATCATAAATTAAGAATTGTCAGATATCACCAAGATGAAGAGCAGACTCTTGTAAGAACAATCGCGAGAAAGAATGGGAAGGTGGTCATGTAATTAAAAGTGAAATCAACAGCAATACCTCTGAATAAGATCCAGAGATAGCTATTTCTGATGACAAAAGGAGACTCTTATTTCCAATTATTCCCTTGGCTACCATGTCCAAGGGCACATCAATCCATATCGAGATGCCATGCCTTAGGAGTGCCCTATTTATAAGCAAGATAAAGTTGGTTATAACAGTGAGAGAGACAGAGAACTAATACAAACTGAGAGAGACAACTGATTCAACTGGGCAAAGATCACCATACAAATTTGTTGAATTTTGAACTGCACCATCCCCAGCACAAACTACTAATCTACCCATTGATGATAACTGCTTCAATACTTCAGTCTGCAACAATATTTAGACCGACTATAAGCAAGACAATTTATGTATTACTCGATGCTCTTGGGAATTGTACTAAAGAAAGACTCAGTAGATTTAAAAATTATGTACCGTTCTTATTAAATGACAAATTAGCATTGTTAATCAACATACAGTAATGCCAAAGAAGTAAAATAAATAAAAACACCTCAGACTCCCTGAATCCCTTCTCATCACTCTCCTTTAAGGATATGGCGGCAGATTCACCCCCAGCAGCTTCTGAGACCAAAGCATCACTATAGATAGAAGAACACAGAAACAAGCTAAGCCAGTATATCTTGAACAATAAAAGCTATTCCTAAGACTCAGTGACATGAAAATACCATACCTGTCAAAGTAATAATATCGAAACAAATCTGCTAGCAACATCCCCAAACTGGATTTAACGGAGTTGTTCATCCCTTTTATTTCAAATAAATAATCACCAAACATGTATTATGACCATATGGTAATTGATTAAGGAGTTCAAACTCATTCTCCGCATGGAGAAGAAGATGCTTACCCACAAGAAATATAGAAGTTCCTCTCAGATCAGCAGATACATCCGTTGCTTTCTTCTGAATTAGACTGAACAGTTAAAGTGAGAACTTCAAACCACAAGAAAATTATCATACTATATTTATATATTTTTTTTTAAAAATCCAAGCTTTGAACGTGTGCTACTAATTTGGTGCCATTCATACATGTCTTTTTTTCCTTGAAAGGAGTTGGCTTTTAGTTTTAACCAAGTTCCAACTCAATTTCGTTCAAAGTGAAGTGTAAGTGAAAGACGAATGGCTACTTTCTTTAAATTACTTTCCCTGTCTTTCTTTAAATAAGTGAAATCTGACCTTCAAAGCGATGGAGAGATCGACAGTAGCGACATTAGCTGCTGAAACACAAGACAGCCAAAAACAAAAAAACAAAAGAGTGACGACCAACAAAGTATGGAAATCTAATTCCATTTCATTACCAAAAGGCAACTATTCATATAGAATCTCACGTATATAACGGCAAATGAATAAGAACCCAATTAAAAATTAGTAAACAAAGTATCCAAATTGAAATTAACCCAAAATCTAGCTCGAATTGCATCACACGAAGCTCAACTATTCATATGCAATCTCGCATAACAAAAACAATTCCATCCAGCAATAGTTCTATAAACTTAACAAAAGCTACCGAAAGACAATAAAATTTCAAAACCAAGACAATTTATGGAAATGGGTTAGTAAAAGGTATAGTGAAAAGACAAATTTTCTTAATAGAGAGGATTGAACTCACAGGAAGTTGTGTCATCAGAGACAGAGCAGTTGGTGGGGAAAGATTTTGGAGGAAGAGAGGGAGAAAAGGATAGAGAAGTGCGGAGGCGGAATGGGGTGGAGAAAGATCGGGGGAATTTAGAAGGAGAGAGATGAGCGGTGAATGGGGGATTAGTGAGAGAAGAGTGAAGAATAGTTGTCATCTCCATGGGAGGAAGTTCAGTTATCTGCTCTGCCGTTTTTTAGAGCTTTATCCATTCACATAGACTCCTAATGATTTTCCTTTTTTAATTTAAAATAAAAATAATTTTTAAGGGTAAACTAACTAATTAGTCACTGAACTTTTTGCCTGTTGTTAAGTCTGCAACTGCCGGATGATGTGGCCATTATAAACTACATGAATGTCACTCAATTATGGGAGCGTTTCTGTTTTGGTTACTTAACTATAAAAAATTTTTGATTTAGTCAATAAATTTTTCGAAATTAGATTTTTTTAATCACCATGTCGTTAATTGATAACAAAAGTTTACCTTTTTTATTGGTCTAATTACAAATTTTACCACTCAATATTTATAAGTTATATCAATTTAATTCTAATTCTTAAAAAAATCAATAAATATAGCCTTAAACATTCTTACTAGTATTTGGTGCTAGAAAACTTTGTAATAATATTTTATTTAACACTAGTAAGATTTGAGCTTTTTAATCGAGAACCACCGATTAAAAATATATAAAATAAATATAAAATAAAAGCTTTATGACGACTTATGATCATTCTAGTGTCAAAACTAAAAACTTTATTGTTTAATTTAAAGTGTTAAAAAAACACTTTATTGATAACTTATCCTAGCATAGAAAACTAGAAACTTTTAAGTTTACATGCGCTAAATAATACCAGCTAAGAGCATAAAAGATAATTAAGATTAAATTGACAACTTTTGTAAATATTTAAGGCTAAATTTATTGTTTTTTTTTTAATTAAGACCAAGTTCATAAAATGTATGAATATTGAAGGCTAAATTTTTTTATTAGACCAATAAAAAGAAAGACCATGCCAAACTTCCGTTATCAACTTAACAACATGGTGACCTAATTTTGACAACTTTAGTAACTAAATCGAAACTTTTTTTTTTTATTTCGGTCACCAAAATAGAAATTCTCATTATTGAGTGACCATCATGTAGTTTATAATGGACGCGTCATTCAATCTCATACTTAATGACACAGTGACTAAAAAAATTCGAGTAGTTTAGAGATCAAATTGAAAATTTTCATAATTTGGTGACCAAAATAGAAAGACGATAAAAGTTAAATAACTAATTAGGTAGTTTACCCTTTTATTAAATATTTATAAGGTTAAACTATGAAAATAGTTATTTATGTATGGTTTAAATTACGTTTTAGTTATTGAGCTTTAATTTGTTACGAAATTCTCACTAATGTTACCGGCTTGTAATGTTTTAATTAATAAGCTACTAACGGTGCAATATTAAGTTGACGTGACACGTTAAACTACCGAGTTAGTTAATATCAATAATATTACTCCAAACTCAAATAAACTATCGAGGGAGTTAATACTGTACCGATAGATGTATTGTTTTTGTTTTGATGCTAGTACATGTCGATATTGATAAGTTTTACTATATATTTTCGAATTTATAAATATTTTTTAAAATATTCTTCACAGTACATATATACAAATAAGCCTTAATTTCATATAAATATAAATTTTCAAATTATTTATTAAGTTTAATAACTTATGTCGAAACCATTTTTGAAAAATAAAAAATTTTAAGGTTGTCGACTTTAAAAAATGAAAATTGGGAGTCGCCACCAATCTTTTATTAAGGTGTGATTGGGTCACCTAAAAAATGAAAATTGGGTCACCAATCTTTAAAAAATGTAAACACAATTATACAATGGATGGGATAGCAAACAAATAAATAAGGATCAAAAGACGTATAATATACACATGAAAATTATGAAGATTAAAAATATACATATAATTTACAAATAAAATTTTGGGTTATAGAATTTATATATAAATACAATACATAATATACTTATGCAAATAAAGAAAAATATAATTATACGTACATATATAAAATAATAAAAAATAGGTATATTTTAAAAAGAAAAAGTGAGTATTTAATTATTAAAAAACGTAAATATATACATATAAATATGAAAATATTCATTAAAAATATAGAAAAATATTCGTTTTTAAAAATATATACATGTACATATAAAAGGAATGTACATGGATAAAAAAATTAAATAATGAGTACATCATCAAAATTAATTTTAAAAAAAATATACATATATATACATATATAAATGTGAGAAAAATATAAGTTAAAAATATGTGCATAAAATATACATGTATAGATTTAAAAAAAAAATGATTACGTTATTAATTAATAAAATAAATGAAAAGAACAAAAAAAAGAAAAGAAAAACTAAATTGAATTGCAATAAAAAATTGGGGTAAATCCGCAAATAAATAAAAGTAAAAGGATTAATTTGAACGCGCGAATTACATAGAGGGGCTGGAAGGGAAATTTTCCCTTCTCCTCTAAAACGACGCCGTTCAACTTAGACCCAATTGAAATAAAAATAAATAAAAAGGTAAATTAAGAAAAATAAAAAAAACTTAATTACAAAAACATTAAAAGGCGGAGGGGCTAAATAAAATAAATAAAATTCGCAGTGGTATCACCTTCTCCCCTTTTTTTAAATCATAAATAAGAAAAAAAATAATCGAAAGAAAAAAAATAGTAAGCCACCTTTAAAAAAACTGCCAATCGTTCTTTTTTTATTATTATTTCTCCTCCCTCCCTTTTCTCCTCCTTTTCTTTTTTTTCAATGAAGGGAGATGCCTCTATTTATAGTTGAGCCTCCCCAAATCCAACGGTACAGATCAATTACACAACGGCTGAGATGAAAGGGTATCTACAAATTAAATCTCTAAGATTACAAAATCATATATTCTAAGATTGCATATCATATCTAAGATTATATATCATATCTGAGATTGCATATCATATCTAAGATTGCATATCATATCTAGGATTGCATATCATATCTAATATTGCATATCCTCAAAAATTATGTTTCCATATGTGAGCCCGGGCTAAAATTGGGTATTACAGCTGCCCCTCTTTGCTCGTTGTCGTGTAACAGGAACGGAGCAAAGACTTTAAAAATGCCCAATTTTGCTCGGTCTTGCTGGAACATGAAACATCTTCAGAAGTATAGGAATTAGTGCTTCAATCTATTCCACTGCAACTGCAGGGAGATAAGACTTACAATCTTCAACCTATTCCACTGCTGACCGGGGAGATAGGATTATCGACTTCAATGTACTCCATTTGTAACCACGGGAGGTAAAATCCACCATCTTGATCTACTCCACTCTCGCTAGGGAGATAAGATCTGAAATCTTCAATCTATTCCACTATTGCCTAGGGAAGTAGAATTACTAGCTTCAATGTACTCCACTGTAACCACAGGGAGGTAAAATCCGCAATCTTCAATCTGCTCTAGTACTGCTTAGGGAGATAAGATCTGAAATCTTTAATCTATTCCACTGTTGCTCAGAGAAGTAGAATTATTGGCTTCAATGTACTCCACTATAACCACAGGGAGGTAAAATTCGTCATCTTCGATCTGCTCCACTACTGCTTAGGGAGATAAGATCTGAAATCTTCAATCTATTCCACTGTTGCCCAGGTAAGTAGAATTATTGGCTTCAATGTACTCCACTATAACCACAGGGAGGTAAAATCCGCCATCTTCGATCTGCTCCACTACTGCTTAGGGAGATAAGATCTGAAATCTTCAACCTTCTCCGCTGCTGCTCAGGAAGACAAGGCTTGGTGGCTTAAATCTGCTTCCCACTATCTTGGAAAGATAAGATCCGCCGTCTTCGATCTGCTCCACTACTGCTTAGGGAGATAAGATCTACAACCTTCAACCTTCTCCGCTGCTGCTTAGGGAGACAAGGCTTGGTGGCTTAAATCTGCTTCCCACTATCTTGGAAAGATAAGATTCGCCGTCTTCGATTTGCTCCACTACTGCTTAGGGAGATAAGATCTACAATCTTCAACCTTCTCTGCTGCTGCTCAGGGAGACAAGGCTTGGTGGCTTAAATCTGTTTCCCACTATCTTGGAAAGATAAGATTCGCTGTCTTCAATCTGCTCCACTGTCAATACAGGAAGGCAAGATCTGCTCTTTCACTGATCTGTTCTCTGTGGAACATAACCTGTATAATGAACCTAACTATGCCTAATGATTAGGATGGCATGATCAAAATGCATCAAATGCTCCTAACTAGACATGTGTGAATTTTGAATGAATTTATTTTTCCGAGAATGATCCCTCTTAGGTTGTCATTACTCGAAGTTTATTAAGGCTTTGTGACTGACGTGCTACAGCGCCTTCTTGCTTCATTGGCTTTTCTAAAGAAGCATTTAGCCAGGCTGCCCCCCACTGTGAACCTCCAAGTTTAATCCATTGGGATGCAAAATTTGTACCATCTTTCTTCTACTGTGACCCAAGGGTAAAAATATCTGGCCTTTTCTCAATCCTCTGCTATCACAATTCGAAGATACAGAATGCGAAACTCTTTGGTTTCCTACACCATTCTTAGGGTGTCATATCAAATGATCATGCACAAATGAAGGATTCTCTTCTCCAAGGAAACCCCTTCTTATTGTTTGGTGATTTAAACTTTGTCACCCACTTGACATCCTATCATTTTGTTTAATCGATGTTTTTGACCACAAAATCTAAAGAGATAGTCTTCATTTAGACTCTTCCTTCTCAGATTTCCAACCTTTAAACTTGGTGCGTTCTAAACAATAGTCATGTTTCAAGCTCTTGTATTATTTAGAAACTTCTAGAGTAATATGCAAAACTTCCTTCGTGAAAGTTTTATTAGTCCATTAATCATTATTCTAATGCAACATGCTTGCAAAAAGGATATAACAATGGATGAGAATACAATTGGTTCTGAGCATAGCTCGAAAGGAATAGATTATCAAAAATAGTAAACAAGGATAGCAAAGAAATTGATTAGGAATGTGTATCTTGGAAAAGAATGAAGTATTCCAAGAATAACAAATTCAGTATGAATATTAGGTGCCCCAGATATCGCAGCTTAAACTTCTCTGTACAAACTTTTTAAAGATCCTTCTGAGTTTGACATGTGTTTAGGAGATCCACAGTACTCTGCCAATGCCCCAAGATGTTGCCTACCTTTTCCTGATAATTCAGGTATAACAAGATCACCACATGCCCCAATCTAGTTAAACTTTGAGTTGCTCTAATCACCTCGTGCCCCATTCTAATCAATATTTGAGCCGCCCTTTTCGGGTTTTCAACTCAAATCCCCTTTGGTCTCAAAGTGCCATTTGCGGGTTTTCACTTTGGCCTCTCCATTTTCTTTTCTTTTTTCTTTCACTTTCATTTTTTGTTTTTTTTGTTTTTGTTTTTGTTTTTGTTTTGTTTTTTTTTTTGAATCTGAGCTTATAGGATTAGACAAGTCCTCGTTATCCCTTTCGATCAGAACCAATGTAAGATCTTCTTTGTGATCAAATTCCTTTCATAGAGCCTTTTGGGGCAAAATTTAACTATGACAAAAACTTTGGATCTTCCTCTTCAATTAGGATGAAATCCAACAACGGAGAAATGGCAACTTGACTTCGACAGGCTAAACCATGATGAGCCAAAGGAGAAGGCATTGCCCCGACAAAGAATTCTAAATGCATCGTTCATGATGTTAATCTTGAACATACTGTAAATTCTTGATATCGTATTGTTGTTCCGATTACAATGTCGGTGCTTACTCAAGCATATCCTGATATGACCATATGAAGACATCTTTGAACTCTTTGAAGTAACTCAACAAGGTCATGCTTCATTTCTTCGGTTATGCACGCTATCTTAAGGTCACAATCTCCATTGTCCCCTCATGAAGTAAGATTTCATTCCTGTTCTACCATCCTCAACAAGTCTAAAAATAGGCTACAATCTATGTCATCTTTAAAGTCATGAGATCCCTCTAAACATAAATCCCACTCAAAAGGAACTTCTGAGTCCGTAACAGCATCACTCATGTCATTGATATCTGGATACCCACAGTAAATACCAAAGAATATACAAAAGAATGTATGAATAATCGTTTGTACAATTATGAATGAATAAAAGAATAATATGAAAGAAGATCTGAAAGAATGAAAATATATTTAAAAAGAATAAAATATATTGGTTCAAAATGAATGCAAAGATGTATTTTATTAGAAAATGACGTTCGAACACGAGCCTATTTCGCAAAGGAACTTTTATCATTTTAGGTGAAAATAACAAAATTGTTCGAACATTACTCTAAATAAGCTCTAAAAACTACGAGATTTCTTCCGAGTTCAATTACTTAGAACACTTCTAAGTTGATAAGGCGAATATCTTCAAGGACCCTTGTAAATTGTGTCTTCAAAATGACATTAATGTTAACAACTTTCAACATTTCTTCATACATCCCATTCACCCCCATTATCAAATGTGATTGGGTAGCGGATTTTCTGACTTTGGATGAATCCCCAAATTTGACAACGCCCATCTTGACAAGCCTTTCAACCTCTTTTTAAAGGTAATGCAATTTTCTATAGAATGCCCGTAATTCCTACATGATAATCACATTGTGCACTTGCATTATACCATCCGGGATACGAGTGTGGAGGCTTCACATGTAAGGGAGAAACAACATGCGCATTGAATAAGTTTTGATACAGCTCCTTGTACGACATTGGAATTGGCGTGAACTGGAGCTTTTCAGTACCTGGCTTCACACCTAATTCTTGTCTTGATGAACCCTGTTGGTTAGCAATCGATTTGCCGTACGTATTCACACTGTTCACCTCATTTCCCTTTTCTTTTGAGGCTTGCCTTCTGTTATTTCCTCCAGCATCAATCTTTTCGCTCCTTATGGCACTTTCAATCATTTCACCATTCATGATTATGTCAGAAAAACTTTTTGTGGCACTCCCTAACATATGCGTGATGAATGGGGCCTTCAATGTATTAACGAAAAGCATCGTCATCTCTCTTTCTAGAAGAGATGGCTGAACTTGGACAGCAACCTCCATCCATCTCTGTGCATATTGCCTGAAACTTTCACCAGGCTTCTTCTCCATATTCTGAAGAGTGATCCTATCAGGTACCATGTCAGTCACATGGCTATACTGTTTTAAGAACGCCTGTGCTAGATCTCTCCATGAATTGATCTGGGTACAACTCAATTGATTGTACCACTTGGATGCTGTCCCTGCGAGGCTATCCTAGAAACAATGTATCAGCAGTTGGTCATTATTAACATACCCAGTCATCCGTCTGCAGAACATAGTAACATGAGCTTCCGGGCTACTAGTTCCATTGTACTTCTCAAACTCAGGCATTTTGAATTTATAAGGGAGTACTAAATTTGGAACTAAGCTCAATTCTTTAGCATCAATCCCATAGTAGCTATCAAGAAATTCCATAGCTCTAAATTTCTCTTCTAGCCACTTATACTTCGCTTCTAGCTGTTTTGACGACTCATCCTTCATTTTCTCTCTTCCGGCCATTTCATCAAAGTCAGGGATAGTATGATGAACAAATTTGTCTTCAGGGTTGGAGCCAGATCCAACTTGAAAATTCATTGGTATTGAAACATCAGCCTGAAACTGTTGAGGCTTGATGGTGACAGAAGATTTACGTGGACATACCTCAACATGCTGAGGGGTAGAGTCCGAAGGATAGACATGTCCCTCATTGTCTCCTTCTTCAACATTGAGCACAAAGATTTTTCCTTTATCAATTCCCTTGTTCAACCATTGATTAACTGAGCCATCATATTCCCTTGAAATTCCATCATTTTGTCTATCATTTTTTGCTGCTCATTCATTTGCTGTTGAAGTTGCTCCTGCATTTCCTTTTGAGTTTGTTCTAATCTTTCCATTCTTTGATCCATATCCTTGGTTTTTGATCGAAACCGTAGTGGTGCTTGGTAGGTTGGTTGGTTTCAGATTAGTGAGGAGTGATTTAGATTAATTAAAATCCTTAATGTATTTATTAATGCATATGAAACAATGCAATGCATGAAATGAATGCAGAAAAGGCGCCAATTTGAATTCAATTCCATATAAGAAAACTTTACTAGAAATTAAATTCCTTTACATAAAATGAATTACAAATACGACTTTGCCCTAGTACCCAAAACTCTAATCTTTCTAAGTAATAAAGCCAATTCTTGCCTCCGATTTGACTCTAATTCATACTTCACACTCAGCGTGTCAGCTTGTACTGCTAAAGTCTGTATATGGTCAGCTACTTCTCGAATCTGAACCACAGCTTCCTCGATAAGATGATCTCTGCTTCTAACTTGATTCTGAAAATGGTGAAGCTGTTCATTACTATGACTCTCATTTACTTTCAAGTGCTTGATCTGGATCTCACAATTTTGCAGCTCCGTCTCTAACTCTTCAATTCTTTTCTCCATTTCTTCAATCTTGCTTTATAATTTCCAACTCAGAAGGAATGAGTCGCAAATGCTCTTCTATTGATTGGCTTTCTTCCTGATTAACTTAGGTGTATTATCATTAATCCTTCTAGCCTACCATTGATGATACTCAGGAGTTGTCATTGAACCCACAGCTAGCCTCTTCATTCGGCGAGTTTGTTTCTACGCACTAGCCATCTCTTGAATCTTCTTTCTATAACCATCATCCTTGTATGAATATTCACAATCAGCTATCCCTTGGGTCGCAGGTATAAATTGCCTTGACCTATGTTGCCTTAGTACCAATAATGGGGCGTATCCAGTAGCTCCCCAAACCCCTAGCAAAGGAACCCAATCAAAATTACCACACCTATACATGATCTCATCTGGAAGTAACCAAGGAGTTCTCCACTCAACATCTTCCTCTTGAAGATTTTGAAGAATTGCCATCCATTTTTCCTCCGAAATGTCATCTCTCCTCGGTGTAGCAACTATCTCTTTTAGTGGTGAATAATTTTTAGAGAAGACCCGATACAAAACTTTATCCACCTTCCAAAAGTGATTGTGAAACCATGGGAGTAGAAGTTGTGCACATCCGATAAATCTACCTTCACCCATCTTTCGGCATGCACTCAATGACCTGAAGTTTTCTGCCAAAATTGTCGGAATCGGTGTAACTTTCTTATCGAGTCGGTCGAATAAATCAGTGACTGTTTCATTCACATACCCCAAGGCTTTAGGGAAAACAACCAAGCCATATATACTTAAAGCAAAAACATCTAACTTTTTCCTGACATCTGGGTGTGTGAGGATTGTATCTTTCAAGCCTCTCCAAGGAACGCACTTACTGTCCTCCTTTTGCTTAATTCGTGCGACAACCCACTGCTCACTCATTCCTGTTACACTCATCAACTTCTTGGAAAAGGTTGGCACATTCACCGCTCTCGAATAGAGCCTGTCTCCTTGAAACTTTGAACAACGGAGTAAAGCCATATACTCCTCTATCGTAGGCACTAAATCGACCTTCCCGAACATAAAGCAACTGTAAGCAGGATTCTAGAATTGGGCGAGGGCTTGAAACAAATGCTTGTCTACCTTCACATCAAGCAAATAAGGCAAATCCCCATAATTATCATAAAAGAGCTGTCTAACCTCATCTCTCCACTGACCCCAGATTTCCTTCAATTCTTGCAAATTGTTTTGAGTTGCACTGATATGCGTAAAGTCCCATAACTCCGATACATGCCCATCAGCCAAACTATCACCCTTTTCTTGCTGCGTTATCTCGGACCAAGTTCGAAAGCAACGCATTGTCCTCCACTTTATCAAGAAACCCGCTTTCCATGTTAAGCCTTCTATCTAGCAACCGAATTTGAATTGGCGCCTTTTATGATGAAATGAAATGTCATGTCATGCAAATAAAACACCAAAAGTCGATTATAACATAGAAACACAAGATATAATCAAGAAATAATAAAGATCCCTAATTGGATATCTACTAGGGTTTAGTATGATTCTACTTAAGGTGGATTCTAAGGTTCATTATATGAGGTTTGGCTTCTAGAGTAAAGGTACCGAACCAAGAGATTCCTCAATCCTCACCCATTATAGGCTCATATGGACCAAGTTCGATTCGGGAATACATTTCCCTATGGTACGCGGAGATGAAAGATCTCACGAAGACATAGGTACGGATGTATCCCGAAAGCAATCCACTACCCTACACGGAGGTAAAAACCTCACGAAGGCATAGTTTCTCACTCCCACTTAAAAGGGTAACATTGTTCAACTCATGAAATGTATAATGCAAACAATGTTTAAACAAGAAGATAATGAATGCAAAAGGATGTTATGAGTTTTTTTTAAAAATATTTTCTCGACCATAAGAGAAAAATTAATCAACTTTGTGGCTCGACTCTCTTATTTAAAAAAAGTTCCCCAGCGGAGTCGCCAAGCTGTCGAAACCATTTTTGAAAAATAAAAAATTTTAAGGTTGTCGACTTTAAAAAATGAAAATTGGGAGTCGCCACCAATCTTTTATTAAGGTGTGATTGGGTCACCTAAAAACGACTTTGGTCTATGAATTTTAGAAAAGCGGGTCCGGAGTTGATTACGCATGAGGAAGGATTAGCACCCTCATTACGCCCAAAATTGGTACCTAGTTAATTAATTAATGTCTTAAGGTCAAAAATTTTAAAAATATAATCTTTAAAAACTTAAAACGTTGCATATTAAGACCCTTTTCAATTCAGAGAAGCAAAAATGCCACACCCAATACGTTAGGGCACAACATTCTAATTTCATCCAAAATAAATTAGGTCAGAATACTTATACAATAAAACTTTAAAAGAACATCCACTCATCCAAGATTTAAGAAATCACGCCCAATACGTTAGGGCACGATCCCTTTAGAATCCCAAACTCGGAATATTTCCTTTACTTTAAAAGAACATCCACTTATCCAAGATTTAAGAAATCACACCCAATACGTTAGGGCACAATTCCTTTAGAATCTCAAACTCGGAATATTTCCTTCATGATTTTTTAAAAAAAATCTTCATTTCGAGAAATCAATGCGTCACATCCAATACGTTAGGACACAACGTGTTGAATTCCCAATAATGAGTTTTTATTTTTTTGATTGAAGAGAAATGCTCGATTGTCAGATTTAACGAAGAAAATCGGAACCCAATACGTTAGGGCTCAATTCCCTTGAAAATCCTAAATACAAACATTATCTCAATTTTAAAAAATTTCTATCTTTAAATTTGAGTAAAAAAATGATGTAACGTGATTTTATACATACAAATGCTATAATAATAATAATAACAATAATAAATACATCATCGACATAAAAATAATATAAGCAAATGAATAAACGAAATAATAAAAAGGTAATCCATGACATGCAAAATATTAAATGTAAACACAATTATACAATGGATGGGATAGCAAACAAATAAATAAGGATCAAAAGGCGTATAATATACACATGAAAATTATGAAGATTAAAATATACATATAATTTACAAATAAAATTTTGGGTTATAGAATTTATATATAAATACAATACATAATATACTTATGCAAATAAAGAAAAATATAATTATACGTACATATATAAAATAATAAAAATAGGTATATTTTAAAAAGAAAAGTGAGTATTTAATCATTAAAAAACGTAAATATATACATATAAATATGAAAATATTCATTAAAAATATAGGAAAATATTAGTTTTAAAAAATATATACATGTACATATAAAAGGAATATACATGGATAAAAAATTAAATAATGAGTACATTATCAAAATTAATTTTAAAAAATAAATATACATATATATACATATATAAATGTGAGAAAATATAAGTTAAAAATATGTGCATAAAATATGCATGTATAGATTTAAAAAATAAAAATAAAAAAATGATTACGTTATTAATTAATAAAATAAATGAAAAGAACAAAAAAAAAAAGAAAAGAAAAATTAAATTGAATTGCAATAAAAAAATTGGGGTAAATCCGCAAATAAATAAAAGTAAAAGGATTAATTTGAACGCGCGAATTACATAGAGGGGCTGGAAGGGAAATTTTCCCTTCTCCTCTAAAACGACGCCGTTCAACTTAGACTCAATTGAAATAAAAATAAATAAAAGGGTAAATTAAGAAAAATAAAAAAAAACTTAATTACAAAAACATTAAAAGGCGGAGGGGCTAAATAAAATAAATAAAATTCGCAGTGGTATTACCTTCTCCCCTTTTTTAAAATCATAAATAAGTAAAAAAAAATAATCGAAAGAAAAAAAATAGTAAGCCACCTTTAAAAAAACTGCCAATCGTTCTTTTTTTATTATTTCTCCTCCCTCCCTTTTTCTTTTTTTTTTTCAATGAAGGGAGATGCCTCTATTTATAGTTGAGCCTCCCCAAATCCAACGGTAGAGATCAATTACATCAACGGCTGAGATGAAAGGGTATCTACAAATTAAATCTCTAAGATTACAAAATCATATATTCTAAGATTGCATATCATATCTAAGATTATATATCATATCTGAGATTGCATATCATATCTAAGATTGCATATCATATCTAGGATTGCATATCATATCTAAGATTGCATATCCTCAAAATTATGTTTCCATATGTGAGCCGGGCTAAAATTGAGTATTACAACTTAATTAAATGATTGTATTATATTTTTAAATATAATTATAGAAAATAGTTAAGATAAAAAAATTTGAAAATTTGATTTAAAATATTAAAATTTTGTATTAATTGTAATCAATTGGTACACATCGATACAAATTGATACTATTCAAAATAAATTGAAACAATTAAAATATATCAAAATTTATGAAATTTAAAACTAACTAAAACTGATTTAAGACCAGAATGATATAATTGATATCAAAACGATTCTAATTTAATATGCCTCTACTGTAAAAAAAAAATGTGAGTTACGACATATCCCAACTGTCTACTTAGAATTTGATATGCCTCTTCTATAAATAAATTCTACTTCAATTGACCATCACCATACACAAATATCATTCCCAACTCTCGAGATTGGAGGTTGAACAACAACAATCCTCGTAATGATGGAAGAGTCTTTCCACATTCCAAATCCATATACCTGTACAAGATAAAGATAAGAATTTAATGACTTTTCTGGTCTTGTTTGGCTTTTTGGAGTGATACGAGATTTTATTTTGACTCACTTTTTATTTGTTAGAGGAAACTTTTAAGGTATCCTGAAAAGAAAGGCTATTGATATTTTTAAAGAAGGTATCAATACCTTGCATAAAAATAATCATTATAAAAGTCTAAGTACCAATACTTTAAGAGCAAATATCGATGCCCCAAGAAAAGGTATTGATATCAAACCTTTTAGTTTATAATGTGGCTACTAGGTTGCAATGTTTTGATGAATCTAGTTTAGGTTTAGGGTTAATTATCAATATTTTATGTCTGGATATTGATACTTAACATTAAAATGAATGAAAAGAAAAACTTAAAACATTTTTAAAAGGCATTTTAGAAATTATTGATTTAATTTTTGCACCATTTTTATATAACAAAACCTGAAAAATGGCTTTAAAGGCTCCCTATATAAAACATTATTTTCAAGTGTTACTTTCCCATTTGAAAAACTGTTTGAAAATTTGATTTAAAATAGTTTGGCTATAGAAGGTAAAAATTGTAACTAGGATGCCAGGTGAAAAACAATTTAATTACCAATTGCACAAGGTTATATATTTACAAATTTTAACATTCTTCTATCCTTTTGGTATATAAAAGGTAGCAGTTTTTATGAATATAAGAGAATGCTATACAAAATTATAATTCAATATTTTTAGATGCAGACTGAGTAAAGCAAGGGAAAATGATAGAGCTAGGTAACATTCCAAAAGAGAGAAAATACAAAGCCAACACACATAAAATCCTAAGCATGTCACTCCGTCGATGGTAGCGGTGGAGGTGTAAATTGAGCCATAAGTCGAGCCCTCCAATCCCATGATCCCGGGCATCATATCAACATTTCCATAGTGGCAATGGCGTCAAGTAGTGTCGAGGTGACATTCTGATCAAAATTTTTTTTTATTACAACCTTCTATTTAGTAATAACCAATTAATTTTTCATAAAATTAATTTAATGAATTATCTCGAAGTTATTATATCACTAAATTAAATATTAATTTCAACCGAAATCAAATGTTTTTTTTGTAAAAGAAATTAAATATATTTAATTTTATAACAATTTAAGAAGTAATTAAATTTCATTATTTTGTATTTAAAAATAAAGAATTGAGCTAAATAGAAAACACATAGATAATAATAATGATATAGTTGTGTTCAAACAAATCCTAAAGAGAAACCTAAGAGGGGATATAGGAGGTATGTGTAATTTACCCTAGTTATTAAAAGGCTAAATCAGATGCTTAAAAACTCGATCCAAGCTCAATGAAGTGAACTAAGCTTGAAGTTGGCAATGGCCATTTATGTATCAACTGAGTTGGCTCGGGTCCATTACATTCTAATTTCTAAACCTATATACACAATCCAAACACTAGTAGTTCCCAGTTTCCACTTACCAGGGCAAAATCCTTTTCACATCTTGGTCGTGGCAACGTATCAAATACAAACGCCAAATCCCTTTTCAACTTTTGAATTTTGATGCGTACATCAAAGTAAAAATGTACAAAAAATAAAGAAATCCTGATGTGAAGAATATACGTGATGATGCTACACAAATCTTCAGCCCTTCAGTTCCCATCATTTGCTGACAGAGATTGAGATGTGAAACCAAACATATTACTAACGTCTTAATTTACAGCCCATCCCTACTTCAACTTTCTGGATGTCCAGACTTCGGAAAAATTCAACAAATGCGGATATGAATCAGATTCAGGTTTCTCAGCTCCCACCTG
Organism: Gossypium raimondii; assembly: GCF_025698545.1. Lineage (NCBI taxonomy): Eukaryota > Viridiplantae > Streptophyta > Magnoliopsida > Malvales > Malvaceae > Gossypium > Gossypium raimondii. The sequence goes on along the minus strand of NC_068568.1, from coordinate 36,561,555 downwards.
CATACAGTTGATGATGATTTCACTTCAATTTTGCAATTGCATCCACTAAGTCCATAGATAAACTGACATATTACTAGAATATGATGATGTTCTCTATCAAGATAATATATATATTATCTATATAAAACCTTTTCCTAAATCCCACCCGAGCAAAGAAGATGACAGATAATCTTTGGTAGATATGATACTAAACAAAAACGGACAATATTGACAACTAGATAAAGAGTAATGGAAGGGAGCTCCAATCACCTCTCATTTGGCCACCATGAGATGGCACTTCAGAAACATCTTGTAGTGGCTTGATGTTTACAATGGAAAGGGGCGTCAATGGAGGGGATGGAACTTGTGGAGCCTCCAAAAGCCTGGAAACGTGAATCGCCATTGCTCTTTGATTGCTAGAGGGTATAGAGAAACTTCGAGGGACAACTGAAGGTGGAGCTGGAAGAGGAGAAGCTCCACTTGATGCCAGTGAAGGAATAGTACTTGCAGAATGCTCTTGATTTCTTGAGACTAGTGGAGCAGAGTGGCCAACCGAGGCAGAAGGTTTTGCAGGTTTAGCAGCTGAACTAACAGGAGGGGGCCTCGGAAGCTCATGAAGCTCATTTATTCTGGGTGAAGAAACAAGGGGAGGTGATGCACTTGGGGATACTTTTGGAGGTGATAATGGTTGAGGAACTGGCAAATGAGAAAATACTGCTGAAGCTATATGGGGAAGTTCAGCAGAAGGAATAGGCCTTGACGATGCTTGTTTACTGGTTAATGGACCGGCTGCAGCTTTCTTTTTTATTCTTTTGGCTTCAGTGGAACTATCAGGATGGGCAGGTACTTGTCCTTCAGACAAAGGAGGGGGTAGTTGTGTAAAAGTATTACTATTATTACTCTCCTTCAGGACTGATTCAGATTTTTCTGATAGTTGACCATCACCAGACTCTAGTGGGGAAGAATGCCACAAATTATGCAGACGTCCAGCTACATTTGTCGGTCTTGTGTGGGTAAATGAGCTAACTGTTCTTGAAGGGACTGCAGACTTGGAGTCATTTGGTGTTGGAAGCACATAAGTGTTAGACTTCCTTGTAGATGACTGCAACATCTGTTTTACTCTTTCAGCAGGATCAAGCTTCCTTTCAGGAAATATGGGAGCTGAATGGCTACCCACTCTATGCTCCCTACTTGAGACCTGAATATCCCCATGGTTTCTCTCTGGATTTACCTACAGGCAGACACATATATTTTAAAAACTACATACGTCAAGCAGCCCAGCTAAAAAATAAATTAAGAAAATTCATAAAGCTAAGAGCATACGTTGTTTTACAAAATAAGGCCAAAAATCACAATGTGAATGGAGATTTACCTCTTCATTTTCCATGTAAGAAGTTTGGGGGAAAGAAAGAGTTACTTCATCTTCCTGGAGAATAAACCACCATATTTAGGAACAAAAAGGAGCCAACACACACAACCAGATCAGAGTAAAAGTTCAAATGTATAATAATTGTCACACAAATAATAAGTTTTTTTTGGTGAATTACAAATAATAATTATATTATCCCCTCTGTTGGAAGTAGAATGAATTTAACCATTAAACTGGACAAAACCAACAGTGGTTTGTATGGAATTCTAGCAAAGAAAAACAATCCTACCAATAATTAAAAAATGGATATTTTTTTCTTTTTGAAAAAAAAAGGCAGAAGTGAAATAAGAAAGGATCAAGTCCATAAGTTTTGGACCTAATATGACCAAGCATAAATGTTTGAGGGTCAACTCTCACTTACAAATTGACCATAACATCTGAAATGAATTAAGAAATATAAAATGGCACAAAAATCTTACCTCTATTGATGACACAGAAGTAACATCAACCCCTTTCTCATTTGCTCTGTAGTCAAAACTTAATTCCCCTTCTTTGTTTGGGTCGTAAGCAATCTCACCATCTTCCTCATCATCATCTTCAAGGCCAGAGAACTCATAATCAATGTGTTGTTGTTCTGTAACCTGCCTAAGGTGAGGCTCAATTGCCTCAAGTGATTTAAGTCCTTTCTTAAAGAAATTCAACTGCAATCACAAGGGAAAGAAAAGGAGAAAGAAAAAAGGGAAGCAGCTTATAAGCATTGAACTCAAGGCAGAAGCCACTGACATTTCAAACATTCAGAAACTAATAAGGAAAACCTGTGCTGCATGGTGACGAGCAGCTTGTGTTAGAAGACTTCTGGATTGCCCTTGCTTCAGAGATTTCAATCGGAAAACACAAAGGGTTGCCACTTCATCATATTCTTCCTGAGCTATTTGCAATTGCTGCAAACTGAAAGTTTCACCTTTCCCGCCTTTTGACCTTCCTTTTTCCTTTTGCTGTGTCACCATGTACTCATAGACACTTCTGAAGATCATGAACCAAATTCAGAAAAGGTTTTACCGTAACCAAAGCAAAATAAGCATATGGAGAAAACTGATGGACCTTTTCTCATCACACTGCCGCTTCATATCCTGCACAGCAAACAGGAGAAATACCAATAAGCATTGACAGTTTTAAAGTAATATGTATGAAGGAAAAATAAATACCTTCACCATGTAAGAAATGATTAACTTCTATTTCTAGATTAGAAATAAAGGAGAAAACCAAATAAACAAACCTCGACAGTCCTAAGCTCATTGAGAAGTGACTCTGATGGGTTTGTAATTGTCAGCACTATATGCGAGCGCTAAAGCACAAAGAGAATCAAGAAAGGTTCAAATAAAGAACTATTCCAAAAACACAACATATAAAACAATGGTGGAAAAGTTTATGGTGTTCAATTTAAAAAAGGATTGACACTCACATAGTTATCCACAAGTTTCTGGAGTTCAAACTGTAAGTTCCCCAACATTAACAAAATTCTACCTGCAAATAAATGCCATGTCATTACAGCACAACCCATCAAGTCACAATAACATGGACCAGGGACACCATCTTCAGACATTAAAAAAGAAAAATCACTAATGCACTAATGGACATTAAAAAAGGTAACAGCTGATAGCCTAGTCTGTGAGCCGATATTTACTTGTTGACATCTTAAACTAATGCACGAGAAGCATTTATTGAAGAAAAATCAAACATTAAAATCAATGAAATAGGAATGATAATTTTAACTTAAGTCACCTACGTTAAGACATGGAATAAGGCAAATCACTGTATGCAACCCCCAGTAAAAGAATGCTAAGTTCAAGGAGAAAATCTCTCATGAATGTCTATGTCCACATGCAAGTTCGCCTAGCGTATCTAAAAATACAAGTACATAATAATTATCTTAAGGTGAGACGAGAGCAAGAAATGACATGGCTTAAGTTGGCTAAGAAGTTACTTGAACCAATTGGCAGAGTTAAATTGCTAATGAATTCTGCAGCCTTACTCAAAATGGGAATATTGCAGATGGACTAATAAAGTCAGTAATGTAGTTTAGCTTTCCAGGGCTTAAAATTCCAGGTTAGATCTTGCATGACATGCCCATTAATATCTAATAGTGTAAGAAACAAAGCCTCTACTTACGGCTTTCTTCATCATCAGGTAGCACTCTTTTTTCCCGCAGACAGGAGCCCATTTCTTGCAATGACTCTGAGAATTCTGAAAGTAGAAATTTCATCGAAGTTAGATTTACATAAAGTTTAATTTTCTTTGATATTCACTGAAATCTAAGTTTAACACCTGAGCAAAGGCCCCCAAGTTAGTGCTAGAGCATATAAACAAGAATTTCTTAGTGAGATAATATGTGCCTATAGATTCATACTGATCCCACATCCACAAACCTGAACATAATAGGAATCATAGATACACAAGCCAATAATGTAACATTCTTGATAAAAACCTAATCATGTTATTTCTGTGACCAGTAGCTTCTTCAAAAGCACCAGCCGCTTAGGCTGGAAAAGCACCATACAACATGTGTTTGGCATATTGGTCCAAGAATTTAGAAATATCAGGGCAACGAAACACATTGATACCTAAAAATGGATATGACAATATAGCACACAGCATTTTTACCATATGCACTGTTTGCCGTTGCTGCAGCTGCAGAAAGTAAGCTATCATAGCAAGTTCTCATATCTTGCATTTCCTGTAAATGCATTCAAATGAAGCAAAAGAAAAATAAATCCAATTATAATCTTTCAAACAGACCAAGAAGCAGTGGTCACTGAGGAGGATGTCGTAAGCAGCTCAATATCAATATAAATGCACATGCAGAAAAAAGCTTATGAGTTTCTTTCACACCGGAATCTAGAATTCCATATTTCTTTCTACCAAATTATTGAAATTATCATATTAAAACCATCTAATAAGTTCCCCATGAAATACTTAACCCCGATTTAGATCCTCTCCAATCCTCAAGCACTTCAAATTTCTAAACATTGGAATAAGCCTTTAGGTTCATTTGATATTTCCTAATGTCAATAAAGAATAAAACAATGAGAATTCAGAATCTCTCAAACCTAATGAACCAAAATTACTCCCATTCTCCCAAAGCAAAAGCTCTCCAAATATGTATTTCTATCAGAAACTACAGAATTAGAAACTCGTCCACTCAACTCAGCTAGGTCCAACCCATTCAACTACAGCTCGAATCATTGGAAATCATTTGTCCACTTAAAAATTGGAAACAAGAGAAGCGGATTCAATTTCCAATTAAATCAATCTGCATTTAATTAAAATCAAAGCTCAAACATAAATTCTTTAAAAAAAAAAAAAGTACCTGAGCTGCTTGAGCAAGTTCATCTAAATGAGCAGAAGATAAAATATCTAATTTATCCTTGTTGTCGTTCTTGTGAAGCGCAAATCTTCGAAGTTTACCAAATGAAGACTTCATTTCCACAAAAAAAAGAAAAAGAAAAAGAAAAGAAATAACCTAACGCAAAGAGAAAATACAAAAAGGGAAAAAATAAAAGAGAGAAGAGAGAAAATCCGAGAGCTCTTTCTTTTCCTTTTTTCTGGAGAATCCAAAATTCCCGCGAGAAAATGAAAATGAAAAGCGAAGAAATTTATTTTTTTTAGCGAATTGCAGCTCTGAAAAATCTGAGCTACAGAGAGTGTGAAGATGGTTAATTCGATTATTTCAACGGCATTGAAAGTGAAGCGTTTTCCTTTCTGATTTTCTTTTTGTTATTTTTTTTGTTGGTCAAAAAGACTGACTGTAAATAGACGAAAGAGAATAGAAAGACGGAACCGAAAACGAATATGAATTGAAAGACCAAAGGGCTGAACCTCTAATTCCAATCCCATCCTTCTAGTTTACAATAATTTATAATTTAGTCCCTTTCTTTTGGATATATTAACCCTTTCCTTAAATCACCCATAAAAATTCAGTGTATCATTTTAAAATTTCAAAAAATAAAGACTCATTTTTAAATTTTTGTAGAATTAATTCAAAATTAGCAAAAATAAAGGGAAAAAAGGAAATTGTTGAGTAAGGGAGTGATATCATCACTACATCAAAGCAAAGCAAAGGAATCAAAGTGGCGGAGTGTAGATTAAGATTGTAGGCGTAGCGGTGGAGGGGATCAACCAGAGGTGAATCGAGTTTGACGTGGCGCAGCCTGATTGGTTGGTTTGGTGGGCACGTGGATTATTCAAACAGTAAGGAAGCGGTCAAAGTCAGATATTGATGACAAGATAATAATAAGCTGTTCATGATATGACCAAAAGTGGGTGGGTCAAATCTTCACCCTTGCAATTAACCCATCTTCTTTGAATTGACCTCTCTTCAATATCCAATTTTACAATTTAATCACACCATTCGAATACGTAGTATAAGTACAGGTAATTACGGCACGTTTAATAAACGCATTATCCACACCTCCTTTCTCCTTTTTGTGCTCTAAGCAAAATAATAAATTAAATTGCTTTTATAAATTTTATAAAATATAATATAATAAAAGTTGAAAACAATTTTGAGAGTATAAAAGATGAAGTATTTATGATAAAAAAATTGAAATGTCTAAACATTTAATTAATTTATTTTAGTCTGAATTTTTTTTAACCACGTTAAAAACTAAAAAATTTTATTTCTTTTCAGCCACTTCCAGCATTGGGCGGTTGCATTCTCAAAAACCTCAGGGCCGAGCGTGATTACCGAACCTCCAAATTTATAAAAAAGTCATTTAAACACTCCATTTAATTTTTCGTCTCTTTTAGTCTTAAAATTTGTATAGTTCGTTAAATCACCTCAAAATAGGTAAAAAAATTTAACTTTGCTGATGTAATGTGGCATACACGTAGACTACCACTTGGATGACACATTAGCAAATTTACCAGGCATTAATTTTTCTATTCATTTTAAAGTGATTTGACAAATAATACAAGTTCAATAGTTAAAAAAAATAAAAGTTAAATAAATTAAGGGTTAAAACATTGTTTCTTATACAATTGGAGGACCAAATAAACCATTATTTCCTTTAATTAAATAAAAATACAAAATTTAATGTAATACACCAAAAGCCTATATTTAAAAGTATTATTGTTAAAAAAGTATTACGATGATTAAAAATAAAATTAATATACATATTTTACCTGTATTTTGATAATTATATATTATTTATATCGTATAACTAGTTTTCTTTCCCATACAGTACAAAAATTTAATGTATGTATAAAATCATTTGAAATATAATATATCTATATTATTTTGAGTATATATAATATGAATAATTTAAATAAAATGGGGTACATTTTAGGTATAATTGGAAATGTTTAATAATAAATATAAGTATATAAATACTTTTGGTATTTTCTGAATGATATACAATATTGACATTAAATATTTTTAAAAATAGAAATCACATAAATCATTTGCCACATATATTTAAATAGATTTTTAACATTATTAAATATTTTGAATTATATGATTAAAAGTAATGTTGGATTCTAGTTATAATATTTTTTTATTAATGTGAAAGTAACTGTAAAATCCAAAATTGAGTGTATTTTAATAATTGTAATATTTTTAAATCCATAAATTGATTAAGTAGAATATTTAAAAATATTATTTATTATACCAAATAAATAAGTGAGATTGTTTTGAATTAATTGTAATTTTATTTGAATATAAATTGGGAAACATAAAATAATACCAAAATATAAATATATTTAACTTTAATGGTGTACTATTGTTTATTAATTTTTAATCTTTCTAATAATGCAAGTTTAAAATGTTTTCAGTTTCATTTTGTTTAGATCCATTCGGTAGTTTCATAAATTTTGTAAAAAGTACATTAACACGTTGCGATTGAGTTGAATTCCTATTTAGTTTATTAATACAATTTACATTTTGTTCAAAAATTTCAAAGTATTTAAAGCATAATAGACAAGGCATTATTTTCTTTATAAATAAAGAGATAATGTAATAAAATTCTTAAAATCATTTGTGTAGGGAATTAATCCGTGTATACAACGAACATGTAAATATAATAAAATCTAAAAGATTGAACACACAAATTTTACATGAAAAAACTCCTCAAAAGAGGATAAAAGAACATGGACAAAAGGAGATTTCGCTATGATAAAGGAGAGTACAAAAGATGGAGAGAATCAAAGGAAAACCCGAAGCCCCAAAATAAAAACCCTTCAAAACAAAGAATAGGATTCTCTCAATTTAAAAATTTCTGTTGTATGAAAACTAGAGTAACTAAAGTCTATTTATAGGTTGAAATTCGTAGCATATATGACTACAACAACTCTAAGTTAACCAAAGTTTAAGTGGGAAACTAAAAACAGAGTTTAACTAGGAGAAAAAAACTGAGAAAACTTGGATTGCACTTCGCCGCGTCATGACGTGGCTTGATGTGTTGTCGGGACATGAAGGACAGTGGCGGCATCAAGACAAAGCTTTGTTGCTCATCGGGACGAGATGACCATCGTGTCATCGGGGCGAAAAAGTGTTGTTCATCGAGACGTCGTGTACTGTTTGGTTAAAATAAGAGGCATTCTCCCACAAATCTCCACCTTGACTCGTATTTGGACTAACTAATTTGCCAGGCTCTATCATAGGCCTAATCGGATCTTCGTCGGATATTTACCAAGTCTAAGCAGTGCTCGAACATTGAAATTGGAAGACTTTTTGTCAACATGTCTACTAGATTGTGTTCTGTGCCAATTTTGAAAATTAAAACATCTCTCTGAATGATCACCTAACCAATGTCAATGTACTTTGTCCTTTCATGGTGCATTTTTATCTTTGGTGAGATGTATAGTACTTTGACTATCACAATATACGACAATTGCCCCTTTGTTGCTTACTAGTTCGCTAAATAGGCCTCGTAACCAAATTACTTCCTTTAAATTTTTAGTGATTGCCATGTACTCTGCTTCTGTAGTCCATAAAACCACCGTGGCTTGAAGAGTAGCTTTCCAACTGATAACATAATTTTCGAAAGCAAATAGATAACAAGTGAGAGATCTTATTTAATCAAAGTCTCATGCATAATTAGAATCAACATATCCGACTAAACCCTTTTGAGTTCTTCTAAAGTCTAAGCACATGTTAGAAGTACCCTACAAATATCTGAAAATCCACTTAACTACATGCTAGTGTAACTTACCAGGATTGGTCATGTATCGACCAACAACACTAACAACATGTGAAATATCGGAACAAGTGCATACCATTGCATACATTAAACTTCTAGCTACGTTTGAGTAAGGTACTTTTGACATGTAACTTTTATCTTCTTCATTTTGTGGGGAACCTGAAATTGAGAGTTTAAAATATGCAGCTAAAGGAGTACTTACCAGTTTTGAATCTTGCATCTCAAATGGCTCAAGTATCTTTATGATGTACCTTTGTTGCAATAAAAACAATTTTCCATAATGTCTATCTCTTGAAATTTCCATCCCCCAAATTTTTTTGTTGCACCTAAATCTTTCATCTCAAACTTAGAGTTAAGCATGATTTTAATACGATCAATTTCAGATGGATTCTTTGTCACAATCAACATATCATTAACATAAATCAACAAATATATAAAAGAAACATCATCAATACATTATAGGTAAACACAACTGTCATACTTACTTCGAGAAAAACCAATACTCAATATGAAAGAGTCAAACTTTTTATACCACTGTTGAGGAGACTGCTTCAAACCATACAAAGACTTTTGTAAGAGACACATGATTTTCTTTACCTTCAAATCTAAAGCCTTTCAGTTGTTGCATGTAGATATCCTTTTCAAGGTCACTATGAAGGAAAACGATTTTCACATATAACTACTCTAATTCAAGATTGTTTGATGCCACAAGAGCCAAAAGTGCCTGAATAGACGTATGTTTCACAACAAGAGAGAAAACATCATGAAAATTAACTCCCTTCATTTGACTGTAGCTCTTTCCAACCAATCTTACATTGTATTTAGTGTCACTAGAACCCGAACCTTCCTTCTTTCTAAACACTCATTTGCAACCACTATTCTTTTACCGATGGATGGTTTAACTAGCTGCTAAGTCTCGTTCTTTTGAAGTGATTCCATCTCTTCTTCCATTATAACAAGTTATTTGTTAGAATCAGAGGGTTAAACTGCCTAATAATAACACAAATGATCAATTAAATCAATGCTCTTAACAACACTTAAAGCATAAGCCACTAGGTTTCCTTTACAATATTTTTGTGGTGGTCGAATTTCTCACCTTTTCCTGTCATGAGCCAACTTATAGTTAGTTAATTGAGATGGTGAGGGTACCTACGAGTCAGATGGAGCCCCAAACTAATCCAAAATAGCTTCATACTTGCGAGAATCAGAATTTTGTTAGGTCATCGCGACGTCGTGTGACTTTTTGTTGGGACGAGACCTCTATTCGTCATGTCGTTGCGATGTTGGGCATCTGCTCGTTGGAATGTCGCCTGCGCTTTCTCCCTTAGACTCTACTTTGTTTGAGACACATTATTTTGTCATGTCTGTGAATACAAGAAACCCTGAATGAATCATGGCAGATTCATTAAATATAACATCTCTGCTAACAATTATTTTGTCAAAATTTCAAACACCACAACTTGAAACTTTTTGTACTAGCAGAGTATCATAGAAAGATGCATTTAATGACCCTTAGTTCAAGCTTTCCTTGGCTAACTTTAGCATAAGTAGGATAACCAAAAATTTTAAGGTTAGAATAACTGAAAGGATTACTTGACCATATCTTTTCTGGAACTTTACCGTTTAATGCTCGATGAGGAGAGTAATGGTCAACCAAATAACTTTACAAGAGTGTCATGCATTTGCCAAAGTTTGGTTGAAGAGAAAGAATCACGTTACGTCATCAGGACGTAGAGAATATCATCGACGGTACGTCACGTCGTCACAAAACTGGGGTCTTCCTCATCTCGATGTGGCGACGATTTCAGCTGTTCTTCAATAATTGCAGCCACACCAATTACGTTTGACCCTTACAGATATGTTGCTTTTTTTTTCTGTCCTCTCATCACAACAAGAGCCATATAAGAAAATTTTAAGTCATTTGACTCAATAACGATCCTACAACAATTAGAGTCCAAAATTCTAAGTGAGATGAGATTTTTCTTCAAATTAGGAACATACTTGACATATGGCAGTGTCCGAATAATTCTATCGTGCATCCTGATTTGTACTGTCCCGATTCTAGATGTTTTACATGAAGAATTATTCCCCATCAGCACAACTCCACCTTCAACTGAACTGTATGTAGAGAACTAGTCCCTAGGACACATAAGGTAGGAGAACCCTGAATCTAATATCCATTCGGAAGTAAATTTAGAGCTTTCACTCATTGACACTAACAAGAAATCGCCATCTCTTTCTTCGGCTATACTGGCATCAACAACATCTATTTTACCTTTCTTGACATTTTCGGCATCCCTTTTAATTTTATTTTGAAGTTTCCAGCATTCTGCCTTAACGTGTCCTGTCTTTTTGCAATAGCCACAATATTTGTCACGATTCCTAGATTTGGATCTCACTTTTAGATCTGTTTTGATTTGTCTTTGTAGTTTGTTATCTGCCTCTTGCAACTAGAACTGAGGCTTACCCGTTTGATTTTTTATTTAGGCTTAACACATTGTCGAGTTTATCCTTACTCAGAAGATTCCCCTTCACATCCTTAAACGAGAGATGATCTTTCCCATAAATTAGAGTTTCCCTGAAAGTTTTATAAGAAGAGGGCTAAAAGGATAACAACAACATAGCTTAATCCTCGTCACTAATCTCTGCTTCAAGATTCTTTAAGTCATTAAGAAATGTAACAAACTAACTAATATGAGTTCTAATGGACTCATCTTTGGCCGTTCTGAACGTGTAGAGACATTGTTTTAATACTAACATGTTGGCCAAGGATTTTGTCATGTATAAGGCTTCTAGTTTCTTTCATAATGAAAACGTTGTTTTCTCCTTCAAAACCTCTTGTAACACATTATTTGTTAAACATAATTGAATTGTGGATAGGGTTTTTTTATCTAACCTATCTCATTCTAACTGATCCATGTCTGTAGGTTTCCTCTCTACAAGGATCCTCTTAAGATCACTCTGAATCAGTATTGCTGACATACGAACTTGCCACAGCCTGAAATTTGCGATGTCGTTGAACTTGTCGATATCAAACCTTAATATTGCCATCTCTAAACGGGTTGAATGCAAAAATCGAACTAGCTTTGACACCAGTTTATAGGGAATTAACTTGTGTATACAATGAACAAATAAAGATAATAAAATCGAAAAGATCGAACACACAAATTTTATGTGAAAAAACTCCTCAAAAGAAGATAAAAAACCACAGAAAAGGAGATTTCACTATAATAAAAGAGATTACACTCTATCTTCAGCTTAATGTCTTACTTGCATCCACTTATTGGTTCAATTTTGTAAGCCGGTGCTCATCATCCATAGATAAAAGTTAAATTAAAATAATTTTTGAATTATATGGTTAATATGAAAGAGAAAATATATTCCAAATAAATAAATGATTGTTAAACAAATATATCATGAATATATACAAAAATATTTTGTTATCTCTTAAATTGGCTTAGAAGAATTGAATGTAATTTTGGTGTTATATTTTGACATAATTTTAGCAATATTCTTGTGTGAGTATTTCTGTATTCTAATGAAAAATTAAATGTATACTTTTTGAATGTAATAGTTTTATTTGTGTTTTAAACATTAAAATCATTGTGACATAATTTTAGATGAAATTTAATTAACCAATGTTATTGCATTTTGACTTTGTGGTAAAATAATGTTTGCAAAAAGAAAAGAGTGCGTGAATTTAGGGATGTTGAAGTTATTTGACAAAAATTAAGCCTTTAATTCGATTTAGGAAAATAGTAATAATATATATATATATAAATTTTGATTGCAAATTAATTATATAAGTCAAAGAATCTTGAATAAAGATTAAATTTTATAATTTTAAAATTATATTTTAGATTAAGATAATTTAAATTAAACATAATGATTTTTTAAACATTAAAATCATATTTTTTTTGGGTTACTTGCAGGCCGGTGATGAGATATTTTTATTGGTATTCAATATTATAATATTATAATATTATAATATTATTGCCCTATAAACCGAATTCCATGTATAGCTCAATAAGAATTAATATAAATTAGGGCATTTGGTAAATAAAATTTTGGGCATTTTAAATTAATTTGGGTATAAATAGAGGATTGGGTAGTCAAATTTTCTAATTGTAATGTCTAGTGAATGGAGGTTTGTAAGACCTTATTGAGCTAAAACTTCCAAAACAAAAAACGCAGGGATAGATAACTTTTTCACAACTGATTGAGAATGACATATCTAACAATGCTTGCTCAAAAATTACTCATTTTACCACATGCTTTGAAATCTAATGAGATATGTATGTATTTCTTTTAATATTTATGTACTCTTAATTTATTTTTAATTTATTTGTGTAAATAATTTCTTATGCAACTTTAGATTAATTGAAACTTGCTCCTTGAAAATTTTATTCGAGTGTAACATAATTATCACTAATTTACCTACTAAGAACATGACATAATTATCACTAAGAATATAGTTTACACTATTAATATTTATCAATTTTCACAAGGTTAATATTTTCAAATAAGGAACTTAAAAATTTGTTTATTTTAATTTTCAAAAGTATTCACTAATTAATTTCTATAATGGATGTCTTAATTCCTTGATTATAATTTTTATTTCAATAACTTCACTCAATATATACTAAAGTATTATAAACAAATAATTAATTAATAATAAAATGTGTTATGCCTTATTTGTCATTTTACACATATCAACTTTCAGTTATCATTAAGTTTTACCAAACACTTTAAAATAAACAATTAATAGGATCAATTGGTCAAACTAGTCATTGCAATTAGCAATCAACTATCAACCAATTATCAAACATGGTTAGTTTATATTTTTTATTTGTAAAAAAATTCTTTTACGGTAAATGTATATGAATGTCGTGAAGCCTAATGAATGTAATTTAAGAATATTTATAATTAAAAATTACACAATTACACCTACAAATTAGTTAAAAATTATGGAAATTAAATCTTCTTATTTTAAGAAATTCAATTTGAGTTTTGACTAATATTGTGATTAATGTATTGCATTACAGTAAACCATCAGTTTTTTTTATTAAATGGTAAATTATGGCTATTTAAAATATTATAGAAAGAAACTCTGTGGGTTGGTTTGATGGTCAGGATATTTACCGTTCTAGATGTGATCTAGGTTTGAGTCACACTAATTGTGTTATAATTAAGACTGTACCCTCCTCTTATATTTCAACAAAAAAATATATTATAGAAATATTTCCATTTCTCATTAATAATGACATTTTTTTTTGTGACAAAAGAAAGTACTCAAACTAATTACAAAACCTAAATGGTCCCCTCCAACGGGGAGACCTCGTACAAACATAAATCATAAGATTTGTAATGCGCTAGTTTAACCATTCTGTTAGCATCTTGATTGTCTTCTTTAGATATGTGTTGAACATTCTATTGTTCAAATCGTATCAACAACTGGTGAATTCTCCTAATTGAGGGAGAACTTAAGTAATTTATAATAACATGTCTTATAACCCATTAAATTGTGTTTTTCTCTTGGTCCACATTTCCTAATTATATGATGAGAAATGTAAACATTCTAAGTGTGCCAGCTAAGCTTAATGACCAAATTTGTATACCGTGCTCGTACGCAAATTACTTGACAATTTATAAATTTCAAGTCAAAATGTTCACATAAGATGATTTAGGATTTTAAGCAATATTACCAATGCAATAATATGATACTTTTATAAGAACGACATCAAAATATGCTGAAAAAAATGATAAATCTTAAAATTATACATTAATTTTAGTTTAATGTGTAATTTTATTTGATCACATTTCTATAAATTATTCATACAATTATTGATATAACATATTTTTTATATATCGTATCGTGTATAATTATATTTATCCAATATAAAAATAAATTGGTGTATTTATTTCTTTAAATGTATATGATTGAATCAAAATTAAAGTTTCATTTACTGATTTGGACCACAATCAAAGTTACATGTGTATAATTACATCAAACCAAAATTCATGTATTAAATTACACATTGAATAAAAGTTCATGTATGACCTTGAGATTATAAAATTAATGTAGCTTTATATGTTATGGTAATTTTTTATATAATTTGTATGTTTTAATTTTTTGGTATTTTTCATGTTCGGTATATGATGTATTCTCGGGTATGTGTTGCCCTCCTAATAATGTCATTTCTAATATTCGAACATGTGTTTTCCTCTAAAATGCAATGTACCTTATATTTTGATGCTCTATCTATTATATCATATTTAACAAATTTTAACTAAAGCTTTAGCCCTTATTTGATAAATCATTGAAAAAATTAAATCAGCTAAAATTAATATTTTAGTGATTTAATTTGTTAAGAATATTTGACAATTCATAATAACAAACAAATGATAGAATTTTTGTTGAATGAAAAAATTTGAAAAGCAATAATAAGATAAGATATTAATTTTATAAAATATATCAAATATATTTTATAACTTAAATTTAACACTTAATTTATTAATTTAGGTCCTAAGTTAAAATGTGTGCTGCCCACTGGAAAATTTTTAAATAATAATATTTTGAAAGAAACATAAATTAAAATTTAAGAATAAAAAAGATTTTTAAATGAATGATTATGGTTTGTTGTTGTCATTTAATTATGTAGATAAAAAGAAAAAAATAGTGGATTTTTTATAGTTTATCTTTAATTGCGTTTAATATTATAAGCTTTGTTTTACGTTTTCTTTAACATTTAATGAATTTATTATTGGAAAATGTAGCCAATTGAATCTTAACTCAATTAGAATAAGCATTATTGCCAATGTAAGAGGACGTATGTAATATCCCAGAATTTGAGGTTAGAAGTTTTGAGGTTTGTATTAGGGTCAATGAGTAGGTCGAGTAGTTGAATTTATTTTTGCAATTTAGTATTAGAATGAGTCTGTTGGTTCAGTGGTTGAATGAGTGTTCGTCTATCATTGGGTCTTGGGTTTGAGTCCTTATGTGTGTTATTTTAGTTTTGGTTGAAGTCTAGTTTTGTTTTAAAGATTAATTATTAAGTTAGTGTCAATGACTAGGTCGAGCAGTTGAAATTATTTTTGCAATTTAGTTTTAGAATGAGCCTACTGGTTCGGTGGTTGAATGAGTGTTAGTCTATCATTAGGTCTCGGGTTTGAGTCCTTATGTGTGTTATTTTAGTTTTGGTTTAAGTTTAGTTTTGTTTTAAAGGTTAATTATTTATTTACTTTTAATTTGAAAATAGGAGGCGTTCCCTTAAAAATTTCCACATCCTATTTTCTACTCACATTAGTTTTTCTTTTTCCCTTTTCTCCCTCACACGTTTTCCTTTTCCTTTTTATTACTTTCTTCTTTTCCACTTCCGGTTTTTGGTTGATTTTTGGCCATTGTGTATTTGTTCTTTTCAAATTAATTTTGGGTTTTATCGTCGGCGTCGTTAGTTGTTGATCATAAGGGTTCTTCACGTTGTCAAGTGCTAATTTGGGTAAGTATGTGTGTTGATTTCTTGCTATTTGGTTCTTGGTTAGATCTATTTTATTAAAGGTTAGTACTTTGGTAAATCGAGGGTTTCAGATTGGTTGATTTGAGTTATTTTGGCGATCATTGGTACTTCTAGGAACGTCAATCAGGTGTGTTTCTGAACTATATTGTTGTGGGTCAATTTATTGATCAAAATTCTCGTTTTCAGCCTAATTCGATGTGGTTTTGTAACCACATGGGTGGCCACACGGGCAAGTGCCACACATGGGCGGTTCACACGGTCGTGTGACATTGGAAATTAGGGTTTTTGGGTGATTTTTGGTGCCACACGGCTGTGTGGCTACTGTTTGGGGATTTTTTCGATTTTCACACTAATGTGTGCCTTGGACACATGGTCGTGTCCTTTAGCCACACGGGCTTGAGATATTTTCGCACGACCATGTCTACTCTACACCTTATTCTGGCACTTTTGGATAGTGAGTTACACGAGCTACTCACACGACTATGTAACTCAGTCACACGGGCATGTATCTCCTCCACACGGGCATGTGCAGCTTGCACACAGGCTTGTAGACCACCACACAGGTGTGTAGACCTCCACACGGCTGGAGCACATGGTCGTGTGGTTTTGTTTCGTAGATTTTTGTTCTATGCTGTAATTCGACTTGTTTGGTGTTTCTCTATGTTTCGACCCTCGGTTAGGCCTCTATAAATGTGTTGGGACTCTATTTTTCACTTAGATATGAGTGTGTACTTACGATTACAGGATTTAAGTTAATTGTTTGTTCATGTGCTTAGACGTTGTGATAAATGATGTTGAGGTATTTTGTTATCGTTACATATTAATTGTGATACAAGTAAAATTGATTCTGAAATTGACCAACTGAATATGAAATTTTGTATCTATTAGACTGTTTGTGTTTGGTGTGCATTCATACATTAGTATAAAACTGGGGTTTTTGGTTGCGAAGAGAAGGAAGACTGATTTGACAGTTTTAACTGTAGTACTTTTGTATAGCTATTTACTGCATTATTATATATATGCTAGTTCAATTGCATATTGTTATTTTAATGGCTTAGTTCCACACTGTGGTGTGTAGGGTGGGTGAACCTATTATGGTTCTATATGGTCTACAGGGTGGACGGGCCTTCTGTAGCCCTTATATGGTGTGCAGGGTGGATGAAGCGATGTTTGGTTGGTGGGGTGGGATCTTTGACTTGTTGCATTCATTTTGCATATGAAAATACGTCTGTTTGTGTGAACATTGGGTTATTGGCATATGGTTAAAGTGTTATAATGTGTTTTGATTATAACATATAGTTGGGACTTCATTTTTTTGGTTTAATATGATTTGGGAATAATTTGTTTTTGAATTACTGGTTTGAGTTTTCATAAGTGATTTTCATACATATACTGTTTTGAAACATTGTTGTGTTACTTCGTCTTTTACCGTCTGTTGTGTCTCGGACTCACATTGAGCTCTTATCCCTTTCAAGTAAATTTCATGTTTCGAAGCTAGACTCCGCGACCAGAGGTCTCAGATGGATAAGTTTGAACTAAACAAATAAAGTGTTTCTCCAATTCTTGAATTAATGAACTGCTTTGGATTGTAAGCACTTATAGAAATTATGGTACGAATTTTATTTTGACACTCGTAAAGTGTTATTTGGATTGAACTTTAGAAACTATGGATTTTATACTTAACCTAAATTTACAAAGTTTATGCGTGGTTTTTACAAAAATGAAACTGATATGAATTTTTGAAATGGTGATGTTTTTAAACACGCAAATTTGAAATTGTAAAAGAAACATTAAATTGTTTAATTTGAATTATTTTTGAATGCTTTTGACGCCAATAAAAAATGTTTCAAAACTTTGTTGAGTACTAGTTAATTTCCAAAAGATGAGGCAAATAAAATGTTTTCTCGGATTGAATTAAAGTTTTTGTTTCTGCCACTTTTGATGGCTAATGTAACCTTCGAGATTCAGTCTAAACTTCTAAGTCGGGTTTTGGGGTGTTACAACTTGAGTTCAAATATGCTGAAGCACATTATCGTCCTATTTATGGGTTGGGGAGGGGATATGGGTAATTCTAGACATTGTGTCAAAAAAATAGATATGATTAGAACCTATAATGAGATTGTGTTAAAAAGGTGTTGATTTTCTAACCATTGGACTAACGATTAAAAAATATAAATTGGTTTAAAAGAATTAAAAAAACCCTAACGGCTATCCAAACCCCAACCCTATATAAACCCTTAACCTTATCATTTTTTTCAGTCATTTTCATCCATCTTAATTCAAATTTTCATTCTCAACATCTTTCTTCTCTCAAATTCTATCTCAATCTCTAAATAAATTCAAAAATATTTTCTTTTTAGTTGCCAATTATTAGTAATTTCGTGCCTTTATTTGATTTTCATCGTCTCAAAGATCTTACATAAAGTAAGGTAATTTATTTTTTTAAATGTGTTTAATTTTTTTAATATGTTTAACGATATTTTTTTATGTAACACCCCGATACCAACCTAGTCGCCAGGTGTGAGATATAAGTGTCACATTTGTTGACGGAGCAACTACGATCAATCTATATTTGATTTATACTAGTAAATGATTAAATTTCAAACAATACATGCATAAGATACGATATACATTCGTTTCTGGGTCATATACAAGCTTACAAAAGCTTTATTGTTAACCCAAGCTCAAATTAGGACCAATTTGTAATGTTTTCAAATTTTAGATTTGACGTAACAACTTCGAGGGTTCCTCGTCGCAACGCCACTGTAACAGCCTATTTTTTAGTCATGTCAGAAATAGTGGTTTAAGTGCCACAAATTTAATGAGTAAGTTCGTAAATGTTATTATTTAATGTTTACGAATCAAATATGGTATTAAAATAAATTTTGAATTAGCAATTTATGCTATTTGAATGAATAATTAGGTTCAAGTGATATGTCCCAAAAGTAAAGTGGTTTTAGAAAATGAGGTATCAGGATCTCATTTCTATAAACCGAGCCATAAATATTTTATTAAATATTTATGGAGTGTTATTAAGGTTGTATTAAAGTTTCGTTAAGAAATTTTGATGTTTAAATGGTTAATTAGGTGAAAAGGACTAAATCGTAAATGGTGTAAAGTTTGAATTCTTTTAGTTAAAAGGGCTTACATGGTAAATATACCATTTAATGAAGTAGTGGATGTGTATGGACAAGATATTAGTGAAAATTTGATTATTAGTAAGGTTAAAATAGTAATTTAGTAAGTAAATTAAAACAAAAATAAATCAAAACATGTCTTCATCTTTTATTTTGGTCTTCAACCGATTGAAAGGGGGAAGAAAACTCCATTGATGTTAGCTAGGGTTCGACCAACTCTTCTCCATGCATGCTTGCTATTTTGAGGTCAGTTTTTAGTAATTTTTACGTTTTTGAAATTGTTACAGCTTAATCTAGCAAACCCGGGGGTCAATTTGTTAAATTTTCAAATGTTAGGGAATTTTCCATTGATGAATTTGAAATGTTCTTGAAATTTTATGGTAGAATCTTAAGCTTGGTTGCTAGATAGGACTATTTTGTAAAGTAATTTTTGGTAATTTTAATATTTAAGGACTAAAATGTAAAATTAGTAAAAGATAAGGACTTGTTGTAAATAACATAAAATATGGGCTGTAATAGGGTTCCAAATAATTCGGCTAAACATGAAATTGAATAAAAATAGTTAATTTGCATATTTTGGGCTTAGGGACTAAATTGTATAAAAGTAAAATATTGAGGGAAAATTTGTAAAAATGTCAAAAAGGACTTAATTGCATAAAATGAATTGATTTTTCTATTAGAATTAGTGAATTGAATGGAATTTTATTTTAGATTAAGAACGAGTAGAAAATCGAGGAGAAGAGAAAATTACCAAATAGCCTCTGTACTTAGTCATTGTTGCAATTTAGCCTGGTAACTTCGTATGAACTGTAATCACTTAAATGTTGTTTAAATTGAATGTTTATTATGTTGCTTTGATTTAAATGAATCAAAATATAAATGTATCAAATTTATGATGAATTGATGGATATCGAGTCTCGGTTGAACCTTAGGAATTCTTAGGATACAAATGACTTGTCATTAGGGATTTCATGTTTCGGTGCTGGTCTTAATTGTCCTATTGATGGCTAAGGTCCTGCATTTGTTACAGATTCTCCACAGCTCGTGTGAGCAGCATTGTGTAGCTTACATTCCGACCCACAGCTCGTGTGAGCAATCCCATTTCACAGCTCTTGTGAGCAATGATGTAAAGGAAATGTTACAGTTATATGTAAAGGCACATTTCGTGTGAGCTTTCTCGAATATCTGATGAATGGAATGGTAACTGTCTCAATGGAAAGGTTCATGACTTTATGAATGTTTGGACGCGTATGTAATGTATCTTATGAAATCTATTTATGTTATAAATGAATTTATATGATTTTTCAATAAATCTATTAACATGTGAGCTTGATGATGCTTGAACATGCTTAAATTAAACTCATGGTATTGGAAATGGTAAGAAAGAAAATGGAATGAATCATGATCGTATAGTAATGATGATGAATTAAATGTTATGTGTATATATGGTTGATTTCATATGTACCATGAACAAGTATACTAACTTGTGAGTTTGATGGTGTTATATAGGCTTTTATCAAGCTTACGACATTGGTAAATGTTTGTACTTATTCTATAAATTTCATTATGGAAATGGTAAGTTATGTTTTAAGTTTATATGAGCTTACTAAGCATTCATTGCTTACGTAGTTTCCTTTCATTTGTTTTATAGATTATCGGAAGCTCGATTTGGTTAAAAGCTCATCAGAGACCTATCACACTATTCAGCATTCAATTCGATAATTTTTTAGTAATTTGGCTAAGGTTTCTAATGGCATGTATATGGTGATTTGTAATGGTATTATGGTGTATGTGGTAATGGTATTTTTGCTTGTATAAGCTTTGGAAAGCTATTGATTTGGTACACTTTGATGCCTTACCAAGTTAGGTTGTTTTGGTAATTTTAAAGTGCTTGTTTATATGGTTCTCTTGGCATGTTGATGATGATTTGAGAATGTTTTCTTGTGACATGTTTTAGTCCATATTTGAACTAGGTTATTGTGTATGGAAATGACAATATTAACATGTGTAGGCTGTTGTGTAGTGGTATTTAATGAATGTGTTAATGTAAGTTTTGGTAAGTTTAAGCTTTGAAGTTATGCTTGATTTGGTGAACTATAGTCCCTTACCTAACTATGTCATTTTGGTCACTTTTAAGTACATGTATATAAGGTTTCTTTGGTATGTTTGCAATGGCTTGATAAGGGTTAAATTGTGGTATGTTTTGGTAAGTAATTGAACCAAGTTATTATGCTTGTAATAAGGTAATGTTGACTTATGTTAGCATGTTATGTTTTGGCATATTTGTGATGCCCTTGAATGGCATATTGGTTAGTTAAATTAGGATGCTTGAAATGTTATGTTTATGCAATTTTGAATGGTGTTTGAACCCCTTGAATGTGTGCACAAATGATTTAAATAGTTATGCATGAAATGGTTTTGAAATGGCTTGATTTTAGGTAAATTTTGGGTTCACACGGCTAGAGACACGGGCGTGTGACTCAGCTGTGTGAGGCACATGGCCTGGTGACACGACCGTGTGTCATCTGAGAATTTCTTAAGGTTCCAAGTCAGTGAGTTACACGACCTAACACACGGCCTGGCACACAGGCGTGTGACACGGTCGTGTGACCCTACTTATTGAGTTACACGGGTGAGGACACGGGCTGGGACACAACTGTATGTCCCTTGTTCGAAAGTTACATGGCTTAGCCACACGGCCGCGTGACCTCTGTTTTGCAAATTTTGCATATTTTTCCTAAACGTTCCAAACTGTTTCAAATTGGTTTCGAATTGCTTCTAAGTTATTTTTAAGGCCTTGAGGGCTCGATTTAGGGACAGTATGCATGTGTATGAATGGTTTATGATGTGATTAAATTATTGAATGATGTAATGTTTAAATGTTTCCAATTGTATGATAATGCTCCGTAACCATAGTCTGGCAATGGAGACGAGTTAGGGGTGTTACAGCTACATACTGACTTGGCTTTGTCGCAATGACCATTGCTCGACTTCGTGGTGTGGTATATGAATTAGATCTCGTCGTGACGATAAATGCTTGACGTCATGACGTGGCATATTGTTTCTAAATGGTACCAATTTGACACCAAACCTACAACTATCAAATCATCCAAATTTACTTTCATAACACATTTTCGGCCAATTTACACCATTCTCATGACTCAACCATTAATTATAATACCTTATTCAATGGTACACCAATGGCATATTACCATTTCTTCAATTTCATACAATATATAAGTCAATTACCTAATTTAATTCATTCAAACCTTTGACATATATACATAATCGAGTAGGCCATGAACAATTCAACATTTTATACAATTCATACTATGCATTATACTCAAGTACATATTACATTCATATGACCACATCTATATACCAAATTCTAATTCAAATGTTCACAAAATCGACTTAACCTAGGTACATATTGTATAACGAACAAAAAGAGACTTTACAAACATTGATGAGTTTGAGATTTCTAGTTGGATGCTGAAGTCACTACTCGGGACCTCGAGATGTACCTAAACCTGAGTACGGGAAATAATAAGTTCATGGAGCAATAAAGCTCAATGGTATTTCCATTATTCAAGCAAATATGGTACAAGTTAAATCACTTTCACATATATATTCATCCAATTAATATTCCATTCATACCAAGTTTTCAATTCATATATCAATTAGCTTATGCAACAAAAGTACCAACACTACTATATGAATCAATATATACATGTTTCAATTAACCAATTACTGAATGTACCATATTAATGTATTAGCATGATTGATATTCATATTTCTATTGAATTCATAACATAAGACTATATTAGCATACCATTTCCAAATCAAATTGATTGATTCATCATGTTTTCAAATTAGCCCTTCGAGCTCGTATATCTAGTTCAGATGATCTTTCACATGCTATCAATATTCATATATTGTAACTTATCTTTGTATCACCAATCACATTATGAACTCAATTTATATACCATTTATCAAAATTTACATATCATACCCCTATTAACCTAACTCGGACTCGAAAGGTTACACGACTACCAACCAACTCACCAAATTTGGCACCTAGTGCCTCATCAGAACATCTGAAGTAAATAGATTGTGCACAACGCTCATAGATTTAACCGAAGTAAAGATTGTACCCAGGAATCATTAGAACCTTCAAAGGAAAACGCACCCAGCACTCATCGACATATATTCAAAGTAACCTGTACTCAGTCTATCCTTTGACATGCCAACTATATCCGATTCTGCCCAAATAGCTAATAGGGTAACCAATTTTTCAATTCATCATATAACTCAATTTTTATTTCGTCATTTTCAATTCATCAACCCATTCATCATTTAATTAAATAAAATAACATAATTCAACCCAATTCAATGCCAATATCACATATTCATCAAGTTACGTTAGTTTCTATTCTATTCAATTTAGTCATCTATTTTGATAATCAATCTCATTCATAGCAATTCTATTCAATAATAATTTTAAACTCACCTAAATTTTATATTATGCAAAATGTCACAAATATGAAACAATCAAACCATTATTGAATCATAAAAATACAAATCGATAGCTTACGTCACTCGTTGTCAGCTTTCGCTTTTCCTTTCTTTCTCGATGGCCCTGCACCGTCTTTAGCTGCGAATAATAATTCAACAATACACAATATCAAATTCCATATCAAATCACATTCAATTACAAGGCCAAATATATTTTAAAATTTATTCAATTTAGTCCCTAACGCCGAAACTTGCATAATTTTTTATCTAGAGCTTCAGATTAAAATCTGATTTCACATATATTCATTAGAGACCTCTTACTTTCTATTCCTACTAAAATTTCATAAATTTTTTTTATTTTATTCAACTAGGTTCCTAATGTACAAAATTAACAATTAAGCTTTACAATTAAGTTTATAAACTAAGCTTAAAATCTATCAAATTCACACCAAATTCATCCATTTTTTAAGAATGACATCTTTCAAAAATTTTAACAGTTTTACAAATTGGTAAATTGGCTAGCTAAACCAAGCTCTCATGATTCAATTTCCATAAAAATAAAAGAAAAATGGTTAGGGACTTACCTGAAATTGGATGGCCAAATGTTTGAAACCTCAAACCTTATTCTTTTCTTTTATTCTTTGGCTTTCATGGCTTGGGGAAGAAGATGACAACATCTTCCACTAAGTTTTGGCTTTTATATTATGATTATTTCATTAATTAAATTTAATTAGCTTAGTTAATCTAGTTTAATCAAATTTAATCATGTTTAGGCTAAGTTAATGACATCCAACATCATCATCCACTATAAACTATTCAAAAGTGGTTTATTAGTCATTTTGGTCCTTTGAATAATTTCTATTTAAGTCCTTGAGTCTTTTCCTAATTAAAAGTCTATAATAATTAAACTTTTACAATTTAGTCATTGGGCCTTAATTAACTATAATATCGGCTAAATTACTTATCCAAATTTCAATTCATCTATACACTAACTCTATAAATATCCTATTTAATATTTACGAATTCAGTTTTCGAAAACGAGGTTCCAAAACTGCCTTTCTCGACACCACTAGAAACCAGGTCGTTACAATTCTCCCCCTTAAGAAATTTCATCCTCGAAATTTACCTTGAAAGAGGTGGGGATACTAGGATCTCATTGCCTCTTGCAGTTCCCAAGTCCTTTCTTCAATGCTATGACAACGCCATAGGGCTTTCACCAATGGCACGTTCTTATTCCTCACTTTTTCACTTCTCGAGCTAAGATTTCAATCGGTTCTTCTTCATAAGATAGATCAGATTCAACTTCATTTTCTTCTACCGGAATAACATGGGATGGGTTAGACCGATATCGTCGAAGCATGGATACATAGAATATGTCATAAATCTTTTGTAATTCCGATGGTAGGGTTAGGCGATATGTAACTGGTTCAACTCTTTCAACGATTTCATACGGCCTAATAAATTTGAGACTCAATTTTCCCTTGTGACCAAAACGTAGGATCTTTTTCCACAGAGATACCTTCAGGAATACCTTATCACCCACGGAATACTCAATGTTTTTCCATTTCATGTCAACATACGACTTTTGCCTATCGGAAGTCGCTTTCAGTCTATCTCAGATCAACTTTACTATATCTTCTGCTTCCTAAATAAACTCTAGCCTGGTTATCTTCTTTTCACTCAATTCCAACTAGCATAAGGGTATTCTACGCTACTGGCCATATAATGCTTCATAGGGAGCCATCTGAATACTCAATTGGAAACTATTATTATGCACAAATTTGACTAACGGTAAATAATGTTCCCAGTCAGATTTGAAATCAATAGCGTAGGCTTGCAACATATCTTCCAGCACTTGAATGACCCGCTCTGATTGGCCATAAGACTGAGTATGGAATGCAATGCTAAAATTCAACCTCATACCTAACAATTCATGCAACTGCTTCCACACTAGGGCTTGAATTAGGAAATTGTTCTCATATTGGGGATTGAACTGTTTTTTTCTCAGTTAATCCTTGATTTTGGCAATTGTTCCCATATTGGGGCATGAACTTAGCAATTATTCTTACATTGGGGCTTGAACTTTAGGGTTTGCAAGGAAGTATCAAGGACTAAGACCAAAAAAAAAATCCATGCCCTAATGTGGAAACAATTGCTAAGTTCAGGACCTAACTTAGTCAAAAAAAAAAAAGGAAAAAGTTTAGGCCTTAATGTGAGAACAATTACCAAGTTCACGGACTAATTTGGATAAAAAAAGTTTAGGCCCCAATTTGAGAACAATTGCCAAGTTTAGAGCCTAACTTGGATAAAAGAAAGTTTAAGCTCCAATGTGAGAAAACTTGTCAAGTTCAAAATGTAACTTGGACAAAAAAATATGTTTAGGTTTCAATATGAGAATAGCTACCAAGTTCAAGCCCAAAATATGATTTAACTCAAGATTTATTTTGTTTAAATTTAAATATATTTCAATTTATAATTTTAATTATATTTGTAACTTTAAAAAAATTCTTGTGTATTTGTAATTTTTTAAAATTCTTTTTAAGATTTCGCTTTTGTGAATTTAGATAATAGTTAAATTCAAATATTTTAAACACTATCTGTATTGAATTTAGCAAGGATACATATATTAATCTTAACATATTCATTATTTAATTTCACTTTAATTATTGATAATTGATTCGTATTTAGATATTCATTATCTACTTTACTTTTAAAATTTTTGCTTATTAAATTTAGATATTTGACTACTTTGAATATTGATGAATATATACTTTATTTAATTCAAATAATAATACTTGAGTTTATTTAGTTAATAAATAGATTGTTGATTGAGTCTTAGCTCAATTGATATTGACATTGTTGTCAATGCAGGAGTATGTGAATTTGAGTACGCCGAAGCACATTATCCTCCTATTTACGGGTTAGGAGGGGCTATAAGTAATTCTAAGCATTGTATCAAAAAGAGCATATATGATAATAACCTATACTATAAGATTAATATTAAAAAAATAATAAATAGATTCTAATTTAAAGAAAATATAAAAAATTATAGATATGCGACCTTATGTTAATAATTAATTTTATATTTTTGCCTACAAGTTGCTTTCTTTGCAATTTCAAAACACCTTTTTTTTTTTCAATTCAAAACATTGTATTTGTACTTTCAATTTATTCTTTATTTTATACTTGTAATTATAATGACTTGTATTGGTAAAACTTTACCAAATTACAATTTTTACGAGTAAAATAATTATTTTATATTATTGCCTTTTTTATTAAATTTTTATCACTACAGATAATGATATATATGTTAGAGATTTGAAATAATGGCCCTTTTCGGGAAAAAAAAATATCAAACACCTAAACATCTTAAAACTCTCTCGCTAAGACTAAGAACGAAGTAGCACCAAATTTGGACACAATCAAATTTGCCATTTATCATTTCATCTATTAGTGCATGTATCTTTTACTCAATATTCAGTGCATGCATTCAAAAAATAAAAATAAAAAAATACAAAGTCAAATTCAAAATTTTCTCCTCCAAAAATTAAAAAAGATATCGACTTTAATTTAATGTGTAATTTGATATATGGATTTTGATTTGGTACAATTATACATATGAAACTTTAATTATAATTCAAATATATATATGAAACTTTTATTTTGATTCAATTATACACGTTTGAAAGGAGTGCACATGTTTTAATATATGAGTTAGCAACTAGTAATATTTAATCACTCCCATTTATCTTTCTAATTTCAAATTTAAAATTGTACTAACTATTTTTATTTTATTTTATGTCTGGCTATCATAATAAATAAAATTTTCCTCATGTATTATACTAGCAACCAAATGAGGCATTAAATAAATATATCAAATTAATTTTATATTGGATAAATATAATTATTTGTATATGCAATAATATAAATATAAAATGATACTATATCAATAATCATGTTAATAATTTGTGAGAATTTGATTAAATCAAATTTTCATGTATAATATTACATAAAATGGTATATTTATATGAAGTAGGGGTTAATGAGTTGATGATATGTGGAACCTGTAGTCGCCAAAATAAAACAACACAAATGGATTTACTAGAGTGAATGGATGATGTTTCTGATGACATACAACCCAGAAAGAATTTAGATAAATCTCCAATTAAAATACGGCTGTATGGTGATGCCAAACCCAAATAATTGAAGTTTTAATTAGTCAAACTTGGATCCCCAAATACAAGCAGTGCCTTATAACAATTAATAATTTAATTTTAGATTTTAGATTTGAGGGGAAATATTTTATGTATCATCTAATTTTAAAATAAAATGGATGGAAAAATACGTAATATAACATTTACATGAATGTCACGTCACGTAAGTAATTAATTATTTTTTTGAAAATTTAAAAATAAATTAATTACTAAAATGATTAAATATTAATTTTTTATCTATTTTAAATTAATTTAATAAATAATATAAAGAGACGAAAAATAAATGAAACACTATAACTTATTATGCCAAAACTTTACTTGTGATTTAAGTATTTATGTGGCTCAATTGAAACACCAAAAAGGAAAAAGAAAATAAGGATTGATAAAGGCAGAAGGAAGCCAATATATTTTCCCTAGTCAAAGATAAAATTGGAAGAGTGGAGCAGTGGTTTTCAGAGGCCTCTCCTTTTTCTCTCTCTAGGTTAAGGAAAATTCAGGAGAGAGATTTTGTGGGGTTTAAGTATATATATCAAATTTAATTTAGGTTTTAATTATTAATTCTAGGATGCTTTTCAAGAGATAAATAATTAATTATGAAAATATTTTATTTTTATAGATAGAGATTAAATTCTCACTCACATGATTAAGAGATAATGTAAATAATCACTATACCACTCTCCATGATTAAAATAAATTATATCGTTTTACCAAAAAAATAAAATAAATTATGTCAAACATGAATAAAGTTTTAAGAGAATTGATAAAGTTAATGCTTTAGACATCAATTAAATTTTTTCTAATTAAATTGGTGTCCAGTTAATTTGTGATATTAATAGTTATATATATAGTTTATTTTACTAAATAATAAAAAACTATCTAGTTACAAATTAGACAATTAGTGACAAAACTTCTTTTTGGGTAAAAGTATCATTGAGGTCCTTGTACTAGGAGTTAAATTGTATTTTACCCTTTTACTAAAATAACGGGCAAATTAGTTCCTATATATTAGATTAAAGAGTAAACTGGTCATTTTATTAAAAAATTATCCAATTTTGTTTTTAAAATTAGTCATTATATGCCATCATCATGTACATGTGACATGTCACATGCCACTGCTTAATTATTTTGTCAATCATGCAAAATTTTAACAATACAAATATATAAAATTTTTAAAAAAAAAATACTAATTTGCTCTTTAATATAATTTATAGAGAGTGATTTATCCATTTTTTTAATAAAAATAAAATATAATCTAACTTTTAATATAAATAACTCCGTGATATTTCTACCCTCCTTTTGTTATGCAAGGTTTCCCAAAGGCAAGTGGCAAATGAGCATTTCCAAATTGGCGGGCTAGTTTTGGGCAACAACTTGAATAGCAATTGCAACCATTTGCAACCATTGTTTTTTCATAGAATGGAGGGGACAATTAATGCGATCTCATTGAATGCACAATTAATCATTGTTTTTGGTACCTTTTTTTCTTCTTGTACTAGTTTATTGTTTACACTTCACAAGCAAAAAAGTCCTCCACTTCATTATGTATCCATCAAACCTAACAATGACAATTGTACATGTTTGTCTCTTTTAGTTTCTTTGACTATGATGGTTGGTACATTTCATTATTATCTCTCTTTAATGTATTGCAACTGTTCACACACTTTTTTTATTCAAAGACTAAGAAAAGTGGGTGCACTGTGTTATGAGTATTTCATTAGTAGCTTTGCTATTGAAGTTAGTTAAAAGGAGTTAGTTAGTTGTTAAACAGAATTAGTTAACAGTTAGCTATTATCTGCATGTATTAATACTCAGTCCATTACTCTAAAGAAATGAATGAAGTAAGAAATGTTTTCCATAACTTCTCTATCTTTGATTCTAACATGGTATCAAGAGCTAAAGTTTTCTTGGTATAACTGGATTTTTTTTTCTCTTTTCTCGTTTTCCTTTTGGTTTATGGCTACAGAAGCTATACCAGTGGTTGATACGCCTCGACATTCTTCCAACACCGGGGAAGCAATTCATTTGCAGGGTCATGGCAGTGTTGTTTTACAGTCAATTCATTATTTCTCCAAACATGACACAATCAAACTTGGTGAGCACAATTTTCTCTTATGGAAACATAAACTCTTATTGATTGTTGAAGGATACGGTCTTGAGGGGTTTGTGTTAGGCACGGTTCCTGTTCCTTCTCTTCTCATAATTGGGAACGAGGGTTAGTTAGTTGACAACCCTGCCTTGTTAATAAGAAGCAGGACAAGTTTCTAGCATCTTGGTTATTGTTTACGGTCACAGATGATGTCTTGGTACATCTCACGACGGCCAAGACTAGTTTTGAAATCTAGACGACCATTGAAAGAAGGTTTGGTGTAAAATCCAACATCAAGATCTTGAGTATGTGCCATGCTCTATACTCGCTCAAGAAAGCAAATCTTACCATCAAAGAGTATTTGTCCAAAGTAAAGAGTCTGAGTGATACTCTTATTACAGCTGATAGTTTAGTTCCTGAACAAGAACAAGTGAGCATCATCCTGGCTGGTCTTTTGATAGAATATGAGTCCATTCGTGTGATTGCCTCAGCAACTCCTATGTCTCTTGATTTGCTAATTGACATGCTTCTTAATTGTGAAGCACGACAGATGGCTTTGCTAACAGAGGTTCCTTTGCAAGCCAATTTGGTATCTCACCAAAAACATGATACTGTAGATAGCTTGAAACATACTGCAGACTCCAACAACTATCTTCAGGAGTTTAAACAAGGACACAGAGGGCAAGGATGGCTCTAGTCTCGTAGCAGGGCTCGTGGTAATGGTCGGAGTTGGTCACGCTCTAGACCGCAGTGCCAATTATGTGGCAAACTTGGCCATATGGTTCAAACTTGTTATCACAGATTTGATGAAAATTTCTCTGGTGTTGGTCCCAGCCATTTGATGACAGTCAATTATCATCAACTCAATGGGCAAGGTTTTTCCTCTCCTACACCTTCTTGCTCTCATATGTCCCATTGTTGTACTTCACTGTCACAGACTTCTTCTTCATCCCATCAGCCACCTCCTCGAGCTTCTTCCTCCGCTCTACTTGATCAGACCTGGTATCCTGACTCTGGGGCTACAAACCACATTACTTTTAACATAGCTAGTCTCACAACTGCTTCTTCCTACATAGGTACAAGTCAGGTGTCTATGGGAAATGGTGACTCTGTCTCTATAGCTAACATAGGCTCTTCTACTTTATTGGTTGGTTCTAGGCTCTTGTGCCTTAAGAATATTTTGCATGTTCCTACTGTGTGTAAGAATTTGTTGTCTGTAGGTCAGTTTGCAAGGGATAATGCAGTTTATTTTGAGTTTCACCCATTTCTATGTTTCGTGAAGGATATTCAGACAGGGAAAACTCTTCTAGTGGGCCACATGTATGATGGACTCTACAGGTTTGATGTTTCTCGTGTTGCTTCAACAAAACTATTGTTGCTCAAAAGTCAAGATCAACTATTTTATGCAATGCTCAACTTTCATCTTTTCTTGCGTCATGGCACAACAGACTTGGCCATCCTTGTAATAGCACTCTTGTTGATGTTTTACATGCCTATAGTGTTTCTTTCAAACACAACAGTTTACCTCATATATGTTCAGCTTGTCAATTAGGCAAATCTCTCAAGTTGCCTTTCAAGTATTCACAAACAGTGTACTCTTTACCTTTTGAACTAGTTGTGTCTGATGTTTAGGGACCAGCACATGTACAATCAAATGGCTTCTCTTATTATGTTTCCTTTGTTGATATGCATAACAGGTACATGGCTGTACTTTCTCAAGACCAAGTATGAGGTTTTTAGGTGTTTTCTTCATTTTCAGCAAATGGTTTAAGTTCAATTCGGTTGTTCCATAAAAATGCTTTAGAGTGACTAGGGGGAGAGTATCGATCTCTATCAAATGAGCTCTCTCGACTTGGCATCCAGCATAAGGTCACGTGTCATTATACTTCAGAACAGAATGGTGTTGCTGAAAGAAAGCATAGACAGATAGTTGACATGGGACTGACTTTCTTGGCTCAGGCATTTATACTTTTGGAGTTTTGGTCATCCACCTTTGCTCATGCTGTTCACTTGATCAACAGATTACCTACTCCCATTCTACAAAAGAGTAGTCCTTATGAGAAACTTTACAAGGTTAAACCTGCTTATTCCCAACTAAAAGTGTTTGCCTGTGCATGTTTCCCTTATTTGAGGCCCTTTTACCAGCACAAACTTTAGTTTCGATCCAAAAAATGTGTCTTTCTTGGGGCTGGTACTAATAAAAAAGGCTATAAGTGTCTTGATGGAGATGGTCAAATTTTTGTTTATCGGCATGTTATTTTTGATGAGTCTAAGTTTCCTTTACAGAATGGTTTCTCTTCACTTTCCAACTTGGACTCCATCAGGTCTATCCATCAGCAGTCTCATATTCCTATGGTTGTAGCTACTACCCCTTCGGTTCATCCTTCTTCTTCATCATTAGGACCAACCAGGACTTCTCCTATAGCAGGTTCCCTTCAGGAGGCTTCCTCCAACATGAATTCTCATGTTGATCACTCTACTTCTACCGTCTGTGATCAGTCTAAGAATCATGAAACATCTACTTCCTCTGTGAATTCCCAGCCTATGCAAACTCGATCAAAAAGTGGCATTTTAAAACCTAAGGTGTTCTCATCTATCCTAACTGAGAAGGAGCCCACATTCATTGCAGAGGCATTTCAGAGTTCTACCTGGAAAGTAGCTGCACAAACAAAGTATAATGCCTTACTCTCTAATCACACTTGGGACCTTATGCCCTTACCTGTAGGTCGTAGGGCTGTAAGGTGCAAATAGATCTTTAAAGTCAAAAGAAATACTGATGGCTCGGTGGCTAGATACAAAGGCAGATTGGTAGTTAAGGGTTACCTTCAAGAGGTAGGTATTGATTTTCAGGAGACATTTAGTCCCGTGGTCAAACCAACGACGATTAGAGTAGTTCTGGCACTGGCTGTTTTCTTGGGCTGGTCTCTCAGACAAGTGGACATTAATAATGCTTTCTTGAATGGTGAATTGCATGAAGAAATTTACATGGTGCAACCACTAGGTTTTGAACAACAAGGGGAAAATGGGCAACAATTGGAATGCAAGTTAAGAAAGGCTTTGTATGGCTTTAAGCAGGCAGTTTAAGCTTGGTTTCACAAGCTGAAGGAATATCTTTTAGCTGCCAAATTTTAAGCATCAAAAGCTGACAACTCTCTTTTTATTCATCGTCCGGGGTCTCAGTTGCTCTACATCCTGGTATATATGGATGACATTATTGTCATTGGTACTGACTCTCGAGCCATAGATCAATTTGTTAAAGAACTTGATGTTCAATTATCTTTGAAAGACTTGGAGAAATTGAGTTACTTTCCAGGTATTGAAGTCAACTACACTCAAGATGGGATTTTTCTTAGCCAAAAGAAGTACATACTTGATCTACTTCAGAGGGCCTCCATGGACAGGTCAAACGACTCTCCTACTCTAATGGTAACCACTTGTCAACTATCAGCTCATGTAGGCAGTTCTGTTGAAGATGAACATCTTTACAGAAGCATAGCTGGTGCTCTACAATATGTTGTGATTATCAGGCCAGACATTGCCTTCTTTGTAAACAAAGTCTGCCAATTCATGCACAAACCATTGGTTTTACACATTAAAGCTGTCAAAAGAATCTTGCATTATCTGCAAGGGACTTTGGATCATGGGTTAAGATTCACTTGAACTTCAAAGGTTTTGCTCAAAGGCTATTCAGATGCCAGTTGGGGATTAGACACTGATGATCGTCGATCGATGTCAGGCTATTGTGTGTTTCTTGGAGGGAATCCAGTCTCCTGGAGTTCCAGAAAGCAACAAGTGGTCTCTAGGTCTACAGCTGAAGTAGAATACAAAATTCTTGCTCATGTCACTGCAGAAATGGTCTGGATTCAATCCCTATTATCTAAACTGTGTGTTCTAGTTAAGAGCAAGACATTAGTATGGTGTGATAGTTCAGCTACTATTGCAGTAGCAGGGAATCCTATCGTGCACTCTAAATTCAAACATGTCGAGTTGGATTTGTTTTTTGTGAAAGAGAAGTCGCAAGAGGATCCTTTCAAGTGGGTCATGTGCCAAGTCAAGATTAGATTGCAGACATCTTGACGAAACCATTATCAACAAGATTGTTTAATAAGTTTAGAAGTTAGCTTAGAGTTGTTACCAACGATCATGAAGTTACAGAAGGAAGAGAACGTCAATAAGCACAGGGCATGTTATGGGTATTTCATTAGTAGCTTTGCTATTGAAGTTAGTTAAAAGGAGTTAGTTAGTTGTTAAACAAAATTAATTAATAGTTAGCTATTATCTACATGTATTAATACTCAGTCCATTACCCTAAAGAAATGAATGAAGTAAGAAACGTTTTCCATAACTTCTCTATCTTTGATTCTAACACACAGCACTAACATGAAACCATGTTAGATATAGTGGCAATGGTACTGATCCTTCCCACCATAGGGAAGGAACCAAAGATGTTGAGACTATGTATTCATAAAAGGGGTCTCTATAGTGAATAAATTAATATAAATTTGCATCTGATCAAATATATATATAAAAAAAAAAAAACACTGAGGTCACATGTCAGTTTTCATGGTCTTTTATGATACAACAAAGAAAAGAATAGGGGAACAATGTCATGTTCCTTCAAGACCTGAAAACATATCTGCAAATGAAAAAAAAAAAATAAAGCAAATGAAGCCCTATATACATTACATGACGGCAGCCTTCAACGTTGTTCTAGTATCTCACCAACAAACCAAACCCTGCAATTTGCACACCTTATGCTCTTAAAATCGTCTTGATCCCTTTTCCTATCTTAGCTCTCCTTCTCACTCGAGTACTTGATCCCTGCTTGTAGAAACGAGTCAAATATTAGG
Source organism: Gossypium raimondii (assembly GCF_025698545.1). Classification (NCBI taxonomy): domain Eukaryota; kingdom Viridiplantae; phylum Streptophyta; class Magnoliopsida; order Malvales; family Malvaceae; genus Gossypium; species Gossypium raimondii. Next base: position 36,526,692 of record NC_068568.1, on the reverse strand, counting down.
TAAACAATGCAAATTTTACTATGCAGTTTAGTAACCAATTATCGAGGGTTTACGTTAAGGTTTTGAATGTGTTTTCGAATGTAATGAATGGTATTGCGATCAATGGGGAGAGTCAAAATCTCAGTATAGCAGTAGCAACACTGTATTGCAGCTGCTATCCAAATCTCTGCCAAATGCCAAAGAAGAGTTTATGGATTGATTCCTAGTTTTCCATTAAGTATGGAAATGAATAGGTGTATGCCTATGGGATATGTTTAGGATGTTGAAAACTATAGTTTGTAGACGCATGTACAAGAATGGTAAAAATACCATAGAGGTCCTTGTACTAGAAGTTAAATTGCAATTTGTCTCCTTTACTAAGAAAATGTTCAAATTAGTACATGTACATTAGATCAAAGTTAAATTAGTTATTTTTGTAAAAGTCTAATTTATTTGTACTGTTAAAAACTGACGTGTCTGACGGAATAATTAAACAATGACATGTGGTGTGCCACATGTACATCATGTTGATGTACAAAGACCGATTTATGGACGGAATTTTTAATAGAAGGACCGATTTGATCTTCGATTTAGCATACAAAGACTAATTTGCTAATTTTTTAAGTAGAGGAAGCAAAATGCAATCTGTATTTTTACTGGACGATAATTAAAATCAGTGTAGTAGGGAAGGATGAATCATAATATGTACATTTAATTGGATGGTATTTGCTGATTTTTATCATACGGTACCTTGTTACTTTCACCATCCCCTTCTTGTTTGTCCGTCATCTTCTCTGCATTACCATCACCTGTACAACCAAAATGACATTAAACCCTCTCTTGGTATTTGGTTTTTCAACGGATGTTAAAGCAAGAAACTATATATATGTCTCTTTCAAGCAAAATCCCCAAACTCAATTGGCAATTATAAAGATTACACAAATCTCCTATCCATTGCAAAACACAAACTGAACACAATCAAATAGTTTAATTGGAATGTAAATAAAAAGGGGCATAGGGTTACCTTGGTTGTTGTCATCCTCCAAAGATGAAATGCAATATACCCTGAAACTTAGAGACTGAGGTATATATCCATCGTCCTCAAGACTCTCACCCTTGTTACTACTTTGAAGCCTTCCCCTTTGCATCCCTCCTTTTTCATCGGAATTCGCCTTTTTATGCATACCACGACCCTTTGCATGGCCTTCTCCTTCCCTACCTTCAGGCAATGACTTGGATAATAGGATGTTATCAACCACAGCAGCGTCACTCTTTTTATGAACAATGCTTAATTGACGCCATCCTCCTCCTCCTGCTGCGTGGTCAAATTTTGAAACCCCACAACCCATCGAAGGAGGAGAGACATGCAAAGGGAACTCCCAATGCAGTTTTCTCTCTGGGAATGCTAGATTTTTCTTTTCTCTCTCTTTCTCCCTCTCTATTTTTCCCTCTCGTTTTTTGTGTGAAAAAAAAAAAAAACAAAAAAGTAGAGGAATAGAATGAGAGATCCAACGTGAATTGTGGGATTAGCTAGATAACTAGAGGAGGCTCAAGGGACTCCATTTCACATTTACTTGTCACCAGTTGGGACAAATTAAAACAAATTTATGTTTTTCATGGTTTAGTTAGGGATCTCCTACAGGATAGGACAGCTAATTGCCACTTATAAAGGCGAAGTCAATAGCAGAAAGAAAGCTAATAATTACTATATTATTATTGATTAAATTTGTAATTAGGTATCATACTTTAAAAGGCGAGGGTAAATTAATAAAGTAAGAATAGATTTAACAAGATATTTTCCAAGTGAACTTGGATTTGAATCTAACATTATGTCATCAACTAGTGTAGTATGTTGCGCCTGCAATGCGAATTATATGAAGATAATCAAGGTATTGCATTGTAGCTTATAATCAAATAATGAAACCCAGAATAGATTGTCGATATGTTGGACATTTTTAAAATAAAAATTGAATGGTGTTGTTCGTACATGGTGCCCACAATCTTGCAAAGGTTGTTAGGTATCAGGGTAAGTGTTCAGATTATTTTGACTGGTTCCCAGTATCAGAAGTGTGTTATGGAAGAAGATGGTGGGAACAGACTATCTATATAGGACTCTTACGGTCCAAATGTCCAGTTGGTGGGAAGTTACAAGGTCACGATTTTGGGCATCAGTATTTAGGGTTTTGGTTCTTTTTCTTTTCTTTTATATCCAACTTTGCTTCTTTGATTTTTGGTTGTTGTATGTTGGTGATTTTGTGCTGCATTGTGGTTATTTTCAGTTGTCAGTCAAACTAGAGACGGATACAAAAAACTTTTTTTGCGTCTATGAAATGAAACCTTGTCCTAATAGTAATTTATCATCGTTCAACAATACAATATATGAATTAAGCTGAGCATTAAACAATTTATTTACAAATTAATTACACTAAAAATAGGTTAGAACAAATAAGTTCTCTCCTAAATTGTACATAATTAAGTAATCTTTAAATAAGTATTATAAATTTGCAGATCTTCAAATAGTGTGAATCTAATATCCTTAGAATTGTTCTTCGATAAAATTCTATATAGAATCAAATAAATAAAAAGTCCAAATATTAAACTTTTATAGAAATAGTACCTCATCATATTGTGCCATTTCTATAGAAAGTGTTATAGTTTTTTTTATCATAACTTTCTAAAGTTATAAAAATTATTGTACATTTTATAAAACTTTTTTTATAAAGGTTATATATATTATAAATTTATATTATTTTAGACTTAATTTACATGTTATAAAAATGGTTATAACCTACCATAATTTTTCTTCAAATTAAGTTTATATAAGTTTTTATGATTAAAGCTACATATTATTTGCACTGTGAACCAAATATTATATGGAAGATATTAATTATGCAAATACAAAAGGTTTTCTTGCACTATATCGCGAGGTATGATACTATTTGAGGGAATGAAGCTAGACACAAACATCAAAGATAGCTTGCGAACTCTTTAATTTGAGACATTTAAGATTTTGAAATATGGTTGGGAGGACATTTGTTTTTCTAAAAAAAATATTTATCACATTAACAGCATCACCTGAGTATAACATAAAAGAAAGGTTGGATCGTATTGCATACTTCATAGTTTCATTCATAAGTGGATTTGGGATGATCCATATTTTGAAAAGTACATGAAAGAAAAAGATCTTGGTAACCTTAATGATACAAATTCAGAGTCAAATAATGATGAATTTGGTCTGGGACCAACATTTGATGGAAATGAGCTTATGTTAAATATTAAAGAGATAATAACCCAACAAATATGAAACACTAAAACAATTAGATAAAATTGCATATGATGCCTATTTTTCTTGTTATTTTTATTAGTAATCATATTATCAATTACCTTTTAAAATAACATAATACATACGATGATTTGATTTTAGTTTTATTACTTGTTCGAATTTTTTATTGTGTTAATAATTTTATAGTATTTAATGTTTTTTAAAATATAAATTGTTTAATTGTGTAATTACAATTTATACTACCAAATATGGCATAGGTAATTACAATGTAATACACCATGTTAGCCAAATATGTCTACGAAATTACAATTCTTTGTAATTACCAGAGAGTGTAATTACTACCAGATTGCAGTTGTAAGCCAACTAAAAATCTAACTAAGGCAAGTGCACCTATCAATTAATATTATAGTTACGGTAAGCAAAGATATCATTCTCACGAGGACTAAAAGTACTAGTAATTACTGTCTTTCTATTATTTAACCAACAAATTAGAGTGATTGATTAAAACTAAATTAATTAACTAAAGAACATGAAAAAGAACAAATTAGGAAAATAATCGATTAACAGCCAAGAAGCGAGACAATACCTAGGAAAGAATCCACCTAGATTTTTTCTGTCATTATCAATCTAAATTATACAATTTCTTCAATTAGTATCTTGATCTGTAGAAACCCCTATTGTCGCATTAACTCGATCTAGGGATTCCTCTATTAGATTTGACTCTAATCCGATAAATTTATGTTGTTCTATTTTTAAGATTGCATGTAACTCCACTCAATTACGCTAGATCTACTCTTAAACAGGGTCTATTCCTCCTCTGATTTAAGCACATCAAACATGGATTAATAGTCTAGAAATATTAAACTAAGAATTAAGCACACATAATTGAGAACAAGATCCAAGTATTTATTGTGTAAAAATAGAAATCAAATAATAAAATCCATCTTAGGGTTCATCTCCTTAGGTATTTAGAAAATTAGTTCATAATCGCAATTAAAAACATCTCAAAGACAGTATAACCACAAGAAATAAAGAAACTCATAATAAACTTCAACGAAATCAAAAGGAGATCTTCAATCTTGATGGAAATTTACTTCAGAGTCGACTTCAATGGTGTTTTTCGAGTTGTTCTTTTGAATCTCCTATGACGGTTTACTTCCCTCTTCTTATCTTTGTCATATATAGGTCTTAGAATGCCCGAAAAACCTAAAAATTACGTTTTCTCGCATGTTTGGACTGCAATTCGCTAAATCCACACGGTTTGAAACATGGCCGTGTGGATCACACAACCGTGTGTCTAGCTCGTGTGGAATAGCCCAGCTCGTGTGGCTCTTGAAACTTGCTCTAATTTTTTTATTTTAGATTATTTTTTGCTCCTTTTGCTCACAAATGCTCTCATAAGTATAGAAACATGAATTTAAAGGATTAGGAGCATAAAATTCAAAATTTTAAATGAAATAATCATCCAAAAATGCATTAAGAACGAGGCTAAAATATGTTACTTTTGGCATTTATCTCTACCCTAATAATTTATTCAATTACTTTGTGTTGTCCATGTTAGATTTGGTGCTCTAAGTGTAGTATATTTGTTTATATACTTTTATTTTTTAATAGATTGGTTTAATAAAATTAATCATGAATTACAATAATACATTTTATATATCGTCCTCAATGGTTTTTGCATGCAAAGAAAAATGGAAGCAAATATTAGCTCATTGGTTATATAATGTTTAACTAATACTAAGTGATATTATGTGGTGAGATCGTAATACAGAAAGACAACTTATATTAGTAGATGAACCTAAACATGTCCTTAGTCTAATTGAAAATGAGAAAATTGATTGAAAGACAATTATGCCGTCTATTAAATCCAATTGGGGAGATGCTTTATCTTGAGCATCAGAACGGATGACTCCAGAAAATAGAGACATATATGTGGCTGACTAGACTGACACTACATCAGATAGGACCCAAGTAGAATAGATATTGAATCCGTTTATGGATTTATTCACTTGTGACATGCATAGTGTGACATACCTCAAGCCTAAGTAAAAGCCTGGGTTCAAATAGATAAGGAATCGAAAGTTGGTGCATTGGGTATACGACTTCTATAGTATGTAACATCATTCACAATATTAGACTTCATAGCCCAAGAAATGGGTAAATGATATCCTTTCGTTGGCATTACATGATAGTGGTGGATCTGGTGCCCTAAGTGTAGTATTTTTGTCTAAGTACACTTGTAATGTTTCGAACATATTGGTTAATAAAATTATTCATGAATTACATTAATACTTTGTATATTATCCTCACATGGTTTTTGCACGCAAAGAAAAATGGAAGCAAATGTTGCTTACTGGTTGTCTAATGTTTAACTAATATTAAATAGTATTACGTGGTTGGATTGAAATACAAAAAGACAACTTGTATTAGTAGACAAACCTAAACATGTCATTAGTCTAATTGGAAATAAACAAACCAATTGAAAGGCTAATATGTCATCTATCAAGTCCAAATTGGGGAGATGCTTTGTTTTGGGTATCAGAGCAGATGACTCCCAGAAGATAGAGACATAGATGTGACTGACTGAACTGACAGTACATCAGACAAGACCTAAGAATAATAGATCCTAAATTCGTTTATGGATTTATTTACTTGTGACGTTCATAGTGTGACATACCTAAATCCTGAGTAGATGACGGATTACGTATGCGTAACTCGTACACTTTGATGTAAGTAAAAGCCTGAGTTCGAATAGTTAAGGAACCGAAAGCTGGTGCGTTGGATGTACAACTTCTATAGTATGTAGCATCATTCACAATAGTGGAATTCATAGCCAGAGATGTGGCTAAATGATATCCTCTCATTGGCATTCATGGTTGATGAAAAGTAAACGTGACCACGAGTCATTCGTCTTTATGACAAATGACTTGATTACTATTTGATAGTAATTTACTTTTCATGAAGGAAGATGTAATGATTACCATGAGATAAAATAGAATCATATTGGGAGAATGGATATTATCCCAATGAGATCAAGGATATCCTATGAGGATAACACACTTATGACGAGGTCATTAGGCAAGCATTGAGTAGTTGCTTTTGTAATGGTATGTCGTTAGGGAGAGCTCAGTTACGATACTATAGTGGAATGACTTCGTGACTAAATAAGTTTATAATTAATAGGCGAAAAGCTGGAACTTAATTACAAATCATTTGAGCTTTAATTACATATGTCCAATCGGTCCCTCTGCTAGCTCGTTAAAACCAGAAATGAATTGCGCGTTTGAATCGAAATGAACAAAATGAATACAAATAAAGAAATGAGAAACTTTCAGGAATGATTATGATTTTTTTCTAAATGGAGAAATTGAATCATTTGGAAATGAATGTAGGTTTCTCAAAACGGAAATGGAAATGAGAAATAATACATTTGCAAATGTACATGGATTATTTAGAAATGATTGGAAGAATTAGTTTATTTTTTTAGCTATTTTAAAGTTCGAAAATGAATTATAAATCATTCAGTTATAGTGAACATGTTGAGTGGTGAAATATTAAACATATTTTTTCATAAATTTTACTAGGGGTAAAATCTTCATAATTTTACTAGGGTAAAATCGGGATAAGAAAATTATTTAATATAAAATATTGAAGTTTATTTTGGGAATTAGAAAAATATAATTAGGTTGGATCAAGTTACAAAGTATTGAGTCAAAAAATCCAGGAAGTGCTCATAATTGGACTCGATGTGAGAGAGGCCCAAAATCCCTAATGGAATATAAAGGGGCGGCAACTCAAGTAGGAATACTAGGGGATGTCGTCCACCCTACTCCTACTCTAAGTAGAAAGTTGTTTTTCTAGTTGAAATAAATTTCTACAATTCAACAAGGGTTCTACTTTACCTTCCTATAAATAGATGACACCGGTAGAGCTATTATCACAACTTTGAAAGTTGTTACTCTGTCGAAAAATAGAGAGAATTTATTCTCAACTATTAAATATATTTTTCCAGAATAACAATTGTACTGGTTTCTATTAAAGAAGAGAGAATTTTGGTTTTCACCCAAAAAATAAAACTTTTGCTAGTTCTGTGTTTTGATTCATTTAGTTTGAGCCCACACTAGAAACAGTTCGTGGTACAAGAATAGCGGAGAAGATCGTTTGGTTGAAAGTTGGAAATCATCAAAGATTCGCTTACCCAACAACACAGGTACGATTTCGGTCTAAGTTTTATTGTTATAAATATCACAAAACAGGTCAGTTTTCAAAATTTTAATATTCCGCTGAGCACGAAAACCGTTTTCAAATCGGACTTTTTCCAACAGTTAGATGAAAAGTAAATATGGTCATAGATCATTTGTCTTTATGATAAATGACTTAATTACTATTTGATAGTAATTGAATTTTCATGAATGAAGATGTAATGATTACCATGACATAAAATAAGATTATATTGAGAGAACAAATTTATCCCAAAGAAATTAATGATATCCTATGAGGGTAACACACTTACAACAAGGTCATTGGATGAGTACTGATCGAGTAGCTTTCGTAATGCTATGTAATTGGGTAGAGCTCAATCACGATACTATAGTGAATGACTTCGTGACTAAATGAGTTTATAATTAATAGATGAAAAGTTTGAACTTAATTATAAATCATTTGAGCCCTAATCACATATATCCAATCGGTCCCTCTATTAGCTCGTGGAAACTAGAAATGCATTTAGAATCAAACGAACAAAAATGGATAGAAATGATAAAGTTAGATAAATGACTTACATTCGAAAATGAATGTGGTTTCTCACTATGTATGGCAATGCCAAAGAATTAATTTAAGTTTTTTAAATTATTCTTTAAGAAAATAATTAAATTTTAAAAATTGAATGAAATTAATTGGTCATTGTGAATCCTTTGAATGTAGAAACTAAAAAGATTTTCTCATAGATTCTTTCAAGGTAATGTTGCCACGACTTTAACAGAATTAGAATTGGATTGAAAAATTATTTAATTAGAAAATTAATTAATTAAATTTATTTTAATAAATAATATTTATTTTGAGAAACAAAAAATGTATTGGGTTGGATTAAATTATAAAGTGATGGGTTAAAAGTCTAAGAAGCACGTATAATTGGACCAGATACAAGAGATGCCAAAAACCCCTCATAATATGTATGAGGGGTGGCAACCCAAGTGTATTTAACTAGGGTTAGCCGCCCCTCTCTTCTAATTCAACTGAGATTGATATTTCTATTAAATAAGTACTATTTGTATTATAGTAATTCAACTAGGGTTCTTCTATTTTTCCCTATAAATAGATAAAAACACACAAATTTAAGATATTTTTATTTTTCTTGAAAATAGTGAGAATTTATTTTCTAAGTATAAATTCTATTTTCTTGTAATAACAATTTTACCGGATTCTACAAAAGAGAGATTTACTTTCCTACTGAAAGTAAAAAAAAAAATTCTGGCTTTCTGTTTTATTCGTAATTGTTCGAGACCACACTCGAAGAGATTCGTGGTACGATAATAGCGGAGAAATTCGAGAATGTCAAGGATTCATTTCGCAAATATCACAAACCGGCTCGATTTTCAAATTTTTACTTTTTTCGTTGTGTAAGAAAAATGTTTTTGAACCAGATTTTTTTTCCAACAATTGGTATTAAAGCCAGATTGTGCTATGTTTATAGTATAAACAAGTACCAACGTTTTCTCTCTTCTTCATGTTTGGTTAATTTTAGATAGTGTAACACTCTTATCATTATTAACATGTTTAAGGTTATGTATGTGAGTGAATGTATTTTTATTATTTATATGATAAATTAATTTTGTGAAAGTTGTGATTCCTAGGAATTACAATGGTTGTAATTATTATTTTATTATTTTTTTGAGATATGTAATTAGATTGTGGACTATCATCTCCATGTAGGAATTATTTTATTTATTTTAGAATATTTCATTTGATCCAGAAATGAACATAAGTGTTTTATACCCGAAATTTTTGAAGAATCTTGGAGAACCGTGACACATCCAAAACTGATTGAGACAACGCAAGCTGATATGTCAAATTAGGCTCTCTCGAGTACTTAACGATCTTGTTTTCAAGTAGTTTACGAGTCCTTAATGCTTTTTTTATTATTAATTCTTAGATTTTAGTATTAATGATAGAGTTTCTTATATTTTATCACTTTTGAAACCTAAATTGGCAAAACTATACTATTTCTAATGATTGATTTGAGCTTGTGTAAGGAGACAACGACAACCGAACCTTGAGGAAAGTTACATTTAACGTGGGTGTCATGACACTGATGCCAGGATGTTCTGACACCAAATCTTTTCACCTTGAGGATGCAAAAAATTCAACACGAAATCAACATGGAGCCTATTGTCAAGAGAGTTGCCAAAACGAGCCAAAATCGTGACACCGAGCTTTCAAGGTTGTGATAGCCTTGAAGGTGTTGAAGTGAAGAAATTGGAGCCATCACTAGTGATGTAGCGACACTGACCAAGGGTTGTCACAACACCGAGATCCTCTAAAGCCAAAATCGTGCCACTATCGAGGGTGCCAAAGCCTGGGAGTCGTGATACTGAAGCCTGACGGGTGAAACACTATATGGGTAATTTTGTGTCCAAACAAGCTTAAGTCATTTCTCATTTAAGGGCATAATTATCAATGTTAGGTTAAATTTTAGTAGGCTATAAATACTACCTGATAAGCTTTTGATGGAAGATATTTTGGTGGTCGAACATCTTTTTTTAGTTTTCATAGTTTCAGGTTAGGTTAGGTTTCCTTTCTTTTTCTTTTCATTTTTAGATTAGGTTTTCTCTTTTCATTTTGGAATAAATTTTATTTTTGTTGTTTCATTTCTTCCTTCCTATTGAAGACTATACAAAAGGGAGATGATCAAACTCTTGGGATTTATTGGATTTCTATAAATTAAATGAGAATTTTCTTAAACTCTTTAATTTTATTTTATGCCTACCATGTGTTTGATAAAATGCTTGTTTGAAATTTAAGTTTGATTATGTGTTGAATTGATTGATGATTGGTTGATTGGTTACTCATTAGTTTAAATTAATATTTATTCTTTATTAATTGGTTGTTCTTTTATATCGAAATGCTTCATACGCTAGAATTGACGCCTCTAGTGAAAAATCTAGATAAATGAGACCGAAATGAGAATTTATCATTAGACAGTCAGATATAATTGTGCCAAATAGTGAGACCGAGAGTAGAGCTTAGGTAGTATCTTTTAGTCTAGGATGAGACTGAGAGGAGATTCTTAGCTCAGAGTGATAAACAATATAATCATTATAGATTCATTAGTTTAATTTGCAATCGACTAATTAATCAACCATTATTTTATCATTTACATCATCTAAAACAATAGGGAAGAAAATTATATTATTTTGTTTAATTGATAATATAATTTAGTTTTTATATAATTTATATATAAATTTGCAATAATAAATTTTGACTCGATTAGATTTGTAACACCCCATGCTCAACTCGATTGTCGAATCCAGGTATGGTGCGTCACGAGTTAAACCGTTGAAAGCATAAAACCTTTCTTTTTTTTTCTATAACTTTGCAATTTGGGGCTACCCATTGCCAAAGCGGTGTACCGTTAATTTGAAATATATATACTTGAAAGCAAGATTTTAAAATGGTACCATGCCACTTTAAAGATTAAAGGTACAAGTAAATAGCCTTTGCCTACAACTTAGAAAATATCTATAAGTTCATGCGAAACATTATTTCAAATTACTATTCGAGCTATAATTTAAAACTCAAATCAATTTAATCTAATGTCACCATAAACACATTTAAATAAAAGTCAGCAAGGTTATCAGTAAAAATTCAAAGTACAAAATATCATTTTCAAAAATGTAGTTCGGTGACTTTTAAATGGCGGCATCTAACAATCAAGCTAGTACCCCCAACAAATACATGTTACCCACGAAAACAAAGAAGGCTCACAAATGGCCGCTGATCTGGCTGTTTCTCTTCAATCACCACGTTCAACTTAAGAACCTAAAAAGAGGAAGAGAACTAGGTAAGTTCATAAGAACTTAGTGAGTTACTGGGACATTCATCCCACAATATATACCATCAGACATTATGAGATTAAACTCAAATTGGCATACTAGCATGAAATATTTGGTGAGTACAACTCTCCCTAATTTGTAGTATCCATTGACAGATACTACCGTGATCAAACCCAGCCTATTGGTGGACATTATCTGTTTTTTGAGAGTCTCCTATTGTAGACATGGGCAAATTTGCTCCGCGTGTACACCACTTGCGCGGACTACCTTTTTTATACTATTAGCCTTACTATTTCCTTTTCATTGTAACGTGCACTACTATTTTTCACACACATACCCTTTTTTCCGCATACTCATTTCCTTGTGCTAGCTTCTGATCCTAGTTACGAAGAACCAATTTCCTGTATCTTCATACTGCTCATTGTTATTTACCAGTCTCCACCTTCGTATCCCTCTAACATTTCTCCTTGTTTTCGAACACATATGTGTTCCCTCGTAAGGCCGGGTTTTCACTAGTCACATTTTACACTAGAATGTCATATCAGAGGCAAAATATATTATTTTGTGTCTTCTTTTTTATCATTATACGTAAGTACCCTCTGTTGCCTCCTTACACTAGTTTGGATACAAAGCTTGTGCACCAAGGAAGGAGTATCTTCACTGTGAATATATCAGATTTCTAGGTCTGTTTAATTGCTCACAGCCTTGCATACACTAACAATTTAAACATATTTCCTTAAATACGGACACTAGATTCAAAAAATTAAATGAATAACGCATATATTAGACTTAAGCTACGAAAGAACTCACCAAAATACTTTATTCAGAGCTTTATCTACTCTACAGGTTCTTTCCCTTTGGTAGTGGGACTTTTTCTAGTTTATTTTGTTAAAACAATAAAACGACCTCTTTAAACATAAAAAATAACTAAAAATTTATGAAATGTCGTGAATCTAAAGACATGCAAATAGTTTTTGGATGGAAGTTCCCTTTCAATCTAGTATCCAAATGAAAATCCTACTGAACCTCTCTTATAATAGCTTCTTTCTATCTGGTAAAGCTTAAAGGAAGGTTTAAGAGTTTACCAATAGACAACTAGCATAAAAGCCCCCTAAGCTTAACAAACAACACCTTCGTTAATGACAAAGAACTCTCATATTTTGTTTTCTTCGATGATAAGAAAGTCTAGTAGAAAAGATGAAATAGAAATCTGCTCTCCCCTATTAGGCTATCCTATTTATAGATAACTCAGAACCAAACCCCACTCAGGACTTATTCTAATCATTATTTGTTTTCACATGCTTCCATTAATTAATCACATCCTACGAGGCTCTCCAAGTGTCTTAATTACTGACATGTTACCTCCACTAGGATGTTAGATGACTAAACCATGTCCTAGTAACTACTATACTTGCATTAATAGTGACACAAAAACACGGGTGACGGACTTATTAGTGAGAAAGTATGCCTAATAAGGATCTCGCCACAACCAAGAACTTGTCATACCGTGAAGTGAAACTTCGTAGTATTGGTGAAGTTCTATGAATTATTTCACCACAAAGTTACCGACCTTATTCGATCTAAGTCTCTCAAGGCGATCTTCTCCAATGTAGTCTCATGACTTGAACCAGCTCACCAAATGAGAGTGTGACAAGATTAGTAATTGTTTAACTTGTAATTAACTTAATAACTCATTTACCAATATGCCAATCCCTTGAGTTCAATCCTTGGAATAGTCGAAGTGTTTCATTGTAACACTTATAAAAATTACAACTCACTTATCACACTTGCAGTAAAGTCACTTTTAAATTATTAAATTGTGTGTTGATTCGTAGCCCTGATGCATGCACATCGGGGCACAGTCACAAACGCGACCCAACTAACTGGAAAAATATCGACGATAGAGGCTATTTGTGGTCCGATGATGGTGTGGTGGTGGCAATAATGATGACTGTGACATGAATCATGGTTGTAACAGAAGTGTCTAGTGACGATAGTAGTTTTGTAACGCCCTTACCTGACCTATTCGTCGAGTTTAGGTATGGAGTATCACAACTAAACTAGGTTATCGTTCATACTAAAATGTCACTATGTTTAAATATAATATAATACTTCTTAATAAAACTTACAACCGAGTCTAAATCTTTATAACAAAGTTTACTGTCCAAACTCCAAACTCTTAGGAATCTAAAAAAATGCAGTATAACCGCCCCTTTGGCAAAGTTCCTAAAGGTGACCCTTACCCTATGTACATGACTTTTCTTTTTGATGTCCTATTGACTCGTCACGATCTAGCTCGGTCCCTCTCTGAGTTCTTTAACTATCAATTCCTGCAATCATAGGTCAAACTATTTGTAAGTTTGAATGAACTTAGTGAGTTTCTAAATTTCAAAAAACATTCCCCACCTTGCCGAGGTTCAAATAATAGATGAAAATAATAATAAACACAACAACTCCCTATTTGTTTGGATTATTTCTTTTAAACCATCATAATGGACTCGATCCTATTCTCGCTCCTATTTGTTGGTGGATAAAAGGATTAGTGGTTTCCTTCTGGTCACTCTACCAACCTTTGATCATCCTTGACGTTTTCCCTGCTTGTCATGCCATCCCTGCAGGCTTTATCCTTCTTTTTACTTAAAAATTTTTCTATCACTTATCCCCCGATGTGGGTTTTTTTGGGAAATATACTCATATTGTAGTAAACATGTAATTATTTTTTTATGTATTTGAACGATGAATAAATAAAGTTAATTTCACATTTCACTATTATTTCTTTTGTATTTTTGTCTTTTATGTTTTGCATGCATAGTGAAATTGTGACAAACAAATATTAGCTCATTGATTATCTAAGTTCAAACTGATGATAAGTGACATTGTAAGAACGTTTACATTGCGAGAAAGACAACTTACTTCAATAGATATCTAAACGAGTCCGTAATCTCGTAAAAGAATCAAAGTGAGTATTTGATTAAAATATTTAGAAGTATTATTATGTCGCCTACAATTCCAATTGAGGAGATGACTAGTCTTGGCTATTAGAGCAAATGACTCCACGGGTAAAGATATATATATGTATTCATCGAAAGAATGACACATTGGACTAGTCCCAAGATGAATTAATTCTTAATCTATTTTTGAATTAATTCACTTGTGACGTTCATGGTGTGATTTACCTAAATCCTGAGTTAGTCACTGACCATGCGTATGTAACTCATATGTTTTGATATAAGTGGAGGATTATGCTCTAAAGATGATTGAACCCATAGCCGGTATGTTGGGTACATGACTTGTGTATGACATGACTTTGCTAGCAACAATTGAATTCATAGCTCGATTAAAGAGTTAATGATATCTTATTGACATTGTGTGGATTGATAAATATGGAATGTGGCCACAGGTGGCTTGTTCTCGAATGAGCAATTTATCACAGTCATTTGTTGACCGTGGTCATGTTAATCATTAATAAAACACAATGGTGACAATGAGATAAAATAAGATTGTATTGAGTGAACGAATTTAACTCAAATGAATAAATGATATCATATGAGGGTAACACACACATGACGAGATCATTGGACAAAGCAGTTAGTTGAATTATTTTCGTAAAGAGTATATAATAAGGAGTTTTCAATCATGGTATTTCTTGTGGATTGATTCCATGATTAAGTAAATTGCGAATTATCAAAATGATGCTTCTGGACATAATTGCAATTACTCGAGCCTAATTGTATATTTCCAATTGGTCCCTCTGCTAACTCAACAAAAGCTCGTCCAGACTGCACTTGAATCAGAAAAAATTCTACAACTTTGGAAATAATTGAAATGAGTCAATTTATTCGATGTGGAATTAAATTAGGTGGTCGTGAGAATTGTTCAAATAGAGAATTTGATTAAAGAATTTTCTTGAAAAATTAATTTGGAAAATCTTAAGTGATTTTTTGGGAAAATTATTTTTATCAAGTAAAAAAAATTAATTAAAATTAATATTATATTTTTTGAAAATTAATTTTCAAGTTAGAAAATTGGCGTAATAGGTAATTGAACTTGAAAATTGGACTTTAGATAAAAATTTGGGCCCAAAAACCCAAAACCAAGATTGATACCCAAGACTAGTCAAACCGAGCCTAGTATGTGAAAACGGGTCGACGGTCCAACTGATGGCAGGACCAGACAAGTTGAGTCGTCACTAGCCCGGACCGAACTGACTTGGGGTGTCGTGAAGGTGTTGCACTTGCAATGGCACCATCAGACAGAACGGTGCCGACAGCGACGGCGACATTTTGGTGGCTGACGGGTTCAACGGTTGAGCAGTGAAAGAATCAGACTCCTACTTGGACTCTACTGAATAATTTGATTTCTAATTAACTATTCTAAAAGTAGTATTATTTTAATAGATTTAATATTAGATTTAATTTAATATTTATCTTAATAGTATTTTATTAATTTAATATTAAAGTGATTATATTAATATTAAATTGAATTTAATATTTATCTTGTAGATAAATTTTCTATTAATTTAATAAGATTTAATATTAAATTTAATCTAATATTTATCTTGATAAATATTATATTAATTTAATTTTAGAGTGATTAAGTTTAATTATAGTTGAACGCTCTAAACTCTGCCTATATAAAGAGAGCCATGGATTATTATTTTTCACATACTTGAATTCAAGAGAGCTGTAAAGAGAAAATTCTCTTCAGAAATTATTTTAGAAAAATTCTAGAGATACTTTTCTTATTTACAATTTGACCCAAAAGTTTAGATAAATTGTGAAACTACCCCAATAGTAATTTTGTGAAAAATTTTCTGATTCGAAGTGAGCCCACACTCAGTAGACGTGAGTTTGAGGATAGAGGAGAAGATTACTCGGTCGAAGCAATTATTGTTTTAGATATTACAACCAATTTCTAGTTTTGGAAAAAAAATTAAAACTCTGATGTTTCCTTAAACTTATTTTTCGATACGTTTTCCAAACCCATTTTTCCAACAGGTTTCTTCTTCTCACCTTTATGCCTTATTTATGCGGCCTTCCAGCTAACCTTCCTAGAGGCCATTGGTTAGTGTTCTCAACCTACCTAGTCCGTGGCAGACTCTTTCCTTATCTTAATCCCGTATGTCTTACCCATTTTCCATCTATTGGAATGACTAACATTGTCCTACGCCACTTTGGCAGACTAAATCTCGCTTAGTCTAAATAGTGGTCGGATTACCTGTTCCTAATTCTCCTTGTTTGTTTCACTTTTTACCATAGCATATCCTTCTGCTACGGGATACCATGACCTACAACACTCGGTCACTATCGATGAATGGTTATCTAGGTTCACAAGATTACTCTTTTACCACGTTCACACCTATCTAGCCTCTTTGGCCGATATCACCTTGCCGATTTCCTCCTTAAGAGGAATGGTCTTGGAAAACATACCTGTGTAAACGGAAAAACATATAGGAGGTTTCCTATGTGATGTATCACGTTTTTACTTAAATCAGTTGTTAAAACTAAGTAATTATTTAATAAATTAATGAAATATGTGAAAATATGAAATTAGGACATAGAAATTATTAAAATGTGATTTTATGCTTTATTATATAGTTTTCATGCAATAAATGGCTTATTTTAAATTAATTTGAATATATTATATTTTTTAAGACATAAAGTGGGCCATGCATTATTAAATTAAATAATAAAATATAAAATTATATTTAATAATTCATTTTAAAATATTTCATTAATAATTTGGGTTTTAATTAATTAATTAAATTGGATAAATTTAATTCTTTGGTCCTCTAACTTATTGATTTATTTTGGACAGGTCTGATAGCTTTGCTGGATTACAAAATCGTTCAAATTGGAGACCAAGTCAACCCAAAATTTGGCTGCACAAGGCTGTCCATAAACCACTTTTTGGTTTAATTGCACAAGGTCCTTGAAGAGTTGAAGAAATTAGAGATTTACCTGAAGATTTGCACTTGACCGAGTCTTAGTCCTGAGTTATTGTGGCACTCAAATTGACCAAAAATCAAGGAAAAATCAGCTCAACTTACTAAAATTATGGCCGGCCACCCATGAAAAATGATTCAAAAGATGGAAACTCCTATTTTTAGCAAACTATCTCTCTCTCCTCGCCTATAAATAAGACCATCTCATTCCTTCATTCATCATCCCTGAATCATTCCTCAAGCATCAATCAAGCATCATTCTCTCTTTTTCTCTTAGCATTTTCCATTCCCACGCCTAGCATCATCTCTTCATAGAGATTTTAGCAATTAAGCCTTTTAAAGAACCCTTGGTCGGCCACCTTGGAGAACCATCAACAAAGGAACGAAAGAGTCTCGTCAGTCAGAGCCTTGGGTGACAGCCACTCTGAATTCGGCTTAATCTTTCTTTTCTTTAACTTAATATAAAGATGTTTTCTATGTATTCTTTGTTCTTGCTTCAAAAAATGTTAGCTTAATTTTATTTAAGCTAGGATGATTGAAATAATATTTATTTGATTAATGGTTATAATGTTTGTGCCTCAATCGATCATGTTTTCAATTAAAATCAAGTCTTTATTTCGTTCATACATGATTGAAATGCACCTAAATTAATTGAGCGATCCTAACCGGACAACGGCTAATGGACGCATAATTGAAATGTGCATTCTCAATTTAGATCCTAACACGATTAAATTGTAGGTTGCATAACAACTCTAACCAAGCTCTGTTAATTGCATGGTTTTTAGATTTGTGTGATTAAATTGTTTCAAACCTAACACGTCCCTGTTACCTCACACGAATGCTAAGAAACCCATAGTAAATAAGGATCAGTAAAATGCATATTTACTAAGTAAAGGATTCCGAAAGGACCTAATGCAGTTTCCAAACTCATGAAAGACGAGTTGCCATCGAATGTTTTTTCGAATGTTATTAAGCATGTTGATAATAAATTGAGTTTAATTAAAGTAATTGTCCTAGTTTATTTATGTTATAATTGTTGCAAATTGTGTTTAATTTTACTAAAATCTATTTCATTCATATAGTTTGCATACTTAGGATCATTTGCATTAGGGATCATTGCATTTAGTTTAATATATTTTAATCACTTCTCAACTATATTGTGTTTTTATTTACTAAACTGTTAATATAATTTTACAAAATTAAGTGACTTAGCACAAATGCAATCCCTGTGGAGATGATAACTTGATACTTACTTATTACTTGATAGCGATTGTGTACACTTGCACAAACCTAAGCGTTACATGTTTTTGGCGCTGTTGCCGGGGATTGTCAACTGTTGCCATAGTCATTTTTTGTGAAATTATTTATTTTCAATTTGATTTATTTCTAACATTGCTAACTTATTCTTTTTAATTTTTTTGATTTTCTTTTCAGGTGTTTATGAGCATAGATCGAATTATCGATTTAGTCCCTATAGACCTCGAAATTGAGCGAACTTTCAGAAAAAAAAGACGTGAACGAACAACTCAAAAACAAGTCGAGATGGACCTTGGAAATCAGGATTAGGACCAAGGTAATGAAGTCGATCATGTACGAAATCCTATCCTCATTGCCGATGATAGGGATCAATGCATCAGACAATATGTTGTGCCACTTTTCAGTGAGTTAAACCTAGGAATTAGAAGGCCAGATATTGAGGCAACCCAGTTTGAATTGAAACTAGTGATGTTTCAAATGCTACAAACAGTGGGCCAATTTAGTGGTATGGCCACGGAAGATCCATATCTCCACCTTCGATTGTTTATAGAGGTGGGTGGTTTATTCAAGATAGCTGGTGTGACTGAAGACGCACTGAGGTTGAAGATGCTTCCGTACTCGTTGCGAGATCGAGCACAAGCATGACTCAATTCATTGCAACCAAGTTCCATATCTACATGGCAAGAATTACTAGAGAGATTTTTGGTTAAGTATTTCCCACCTAGCAAAAACGCTAAGTTGAGGAACGAGATCACAACTTTCCAACAATTGGATGACGAGTCTTTGTATAAGGCGTGGGAGTGATTCAAGGAGTTACTTCGTAAGTGTCTTCATCATGGGATTCCTCATTGTATCTAGTTTGAGACATTCTATAATGGTCTCAATGCAAATAAAAGATTGATGGTAGATGCTTCTGCGAATGGTGCAATTTTGTCTAAATCTTATAATGAGGCTTATGAGATCATCGAGAGGATCGTGAGTAATAACTATCAATGGCCAACAAATCGAACAGCTTCAGAAAGGCATGTAGTCGGAGTTCATGAAGTTGACGCCCTCACTTCGTTATTGGCTCAGGTATCGTCTATTTCCTCTATGATAAAACTGTTAATCGCTAATAGTACTAATAATTTTATAGCTCAGCCACCAAGTCTGTTTGAAGTAGTTTCCTGTGTGTACTGTAGGGAAGGTCATTCTTTTGAGAATTTTCCATCAAATCCTGAGTCAGTGTACTATGTGGGGAACCAATATCAAGATAGGAGTGGACACAGACCCCAATCCAACTTCTACAATCCTTCATGGCGTAATCATCCTAACTTTTCTTGGAGCAACCAAGGAAATGGACTGAACAACAACTTATTACAGTAAAGACCCAACCAATCTCAAGGGTTTAATCAGCAAGCTCCAAAACCACCTCAAGCTGAGGCATCAAACAGTTTGGAGAACTTGTTGAAAGCGTACATGGCAAAGAATGATGTTTTGATCCAAAACCAAGCAGCAACACTGAAAAATTTGGAAAACCAAATGGGTCAGTTAGCTACAGAGCTACGTAATAGACCGCAAGGAACCTTGTCGAGCGCTCCTGAGAATCCAAGAAATTTGGGTAAAGAACATATCAAGGCAGTGACATTGCAAAGTTGTAAAATTCTAGAACCCCGATTGATTGATGTCGAAGATAAGCCCGTTGAGAAGAATCAACCAGCTGTTGAAGTTCCTACACCAAAGGAATCAGAATCTGCAAAGTCTGACAATGTAAACCATGACTTAGTGAATTCAGATATTTTAACATCTTCTTTGGATGCAGATTTACCTACTCAGAAAAGTTGTCCGGTTCAACCGAAAGTTCCATCACCTCCATATCCGCAAAGATTGCAGCAACACAAGCAGAAATAGGGGGTGCAATTCAAGAAGTTTTTGGATGTTCTGATGCAGTTACATATCAATATTCCGTTGGTGGAGGCTTTAGAATAAATGCTGAATTATGTGAAGTTTATGAAGGATATACTGTCCAAGAAGAAATGACTGAGTAAGTATGAGACTGTTGTCTTGACAAAGGAGTGCAGTGCATTCTTGCAAAACAAATTGCCACTAAAATTGAAAGACCCAAGAAGCTTTACTATGCCCTGTAACATTGGTGAATCTTACTGTGGTAAAGCTTTGTCTGACTTAAGAGCAAGTATCAACTTGATGCCTAAGTCTATTTTCAAGATGTTAGGGATACGTGAAGTAAAACCTACAACTGTGACGTTTCAGCTAGCGGATCGATCTTTAGCATATCCCGAAGGAAAGATTGAGGATGTTTCGGTAAGAGTCGATAAATTTATTTTTCCAGCTGATTTCACTGTCTTAGATTTTGAAGCAGACAAGAAAGTGTCGATCATCCTTGGGAGATCTTTCTTAGCCACGGTAAGAACGTTAATTGATGTACAGAAAGGATAACTCACCATGCGAGTTTGAAATGATCAAGTAACCTTTAACATTCTTAAAGCGATGAAATTTCCCGATTCGGCAGAAGAGTGTTCAGTTATGAAAGAGATAGAAACCTTGGTGTCTATGGAAAGTAATTTTGAAGAAGATCCATTGGAGAAAGCCTTAGATCTTGACCCTTTGGAGGATGAAGAATGTGAAGAAAACATAGCTTTGATGAAAGCCAATCCAGGAAATTTTATTCAATCCACACGGTTTGAACCGTTGGAGTTGGAAGTCAAAGAATTTGTGTAACCCAAGTTGTCAATTGAAGAACAACCTAAACTCGAACTAAAGGTACTTCCTTCCCATTTAAAATACATTTATTTAGGTGATTTTTCTACTTTGCCTATGATTTTTTCAGCAGTTCTGACGAAAGATCAAGAGGAGAAAATAATTGTTGTTCTAAATAAATTTAAGAAAGCAATTGGTTGGACCATAATTGATATTCGAGGAATAAGCCCTTCTTTTTGTATGCATAAAATCATTTTAGAAGAAGGTGAAAGAGCTCGAATTGATGGGTAAAGGAGGCTCAATCCTATTATGAAAGAAGTTGTGAGAAAGGAAGTGATCAAATGGTTAGATGCAGGAATCATCTATCCTATTTCAGATAGTTCATGGGTAAGTCCGGTTTAGTGTGTGCCGAAGAAAGATGGAATCATGATTGTTGAAAATGAGCGTAACGAGTTAATTCCAACGAGAACTGTTATCGGTTGGAGAATCTGTATTGATTACAGAAAGTTGAACAAAGCCACTCGGAAGGACCATTTTCCGTTGCCTTTTATGGATCAGATGTTAGATCAATTGGAAGGTAATAAATTATATTGTTTTTTAGATGGCTATTTGGGATACAGCCAAATAGTTGTAGCCATTCGGAAATACTTGTCATACGGTACATTTTATTTTAGGCAAATGCCTTATGGTTTATGCAATGCACCTGTAACTTTTCAACGATGCATGATGGCAGTATTTACTGATATGGTTGAAAATTTTGTTGAGGTTTTCATGGATGATTTTTCTGTTTTTGGTAACTCTTATGATATATGTTTGAGTAATTTGGCTAAGGTACTGAAGAGATGCGAAGAGACGAATCTTGTCCTTAATTGGGAAAAATGTCATTTTATGGTCAATGAAGGGATTGACTTAGGTCATAAGATCTCAAAGAAAGGAATTGAAGTATATAAAGCAAAGGTGGATGTAATTGAAAGATTACTGGCCCCAATGAATGTGAAAGGAGTCAGAAGTTTATTAGGCCATGCCGGTTTTTATCGAAGGTTTATCAAAGATTTCTCAAAAATTTCTAAACTGTTGTGTTTGTTGATGGAGAAATATACAGTGTTTGATTTTAACAAAGCATGTTTGGAAGCTTTTGAAAAGCTAAAGAAGCGGTTAATCTCAGCCCCAATAATCATTACACCAGTTTGGAACTCACCTTTTGAGTTGATGTGCGATGTAAGTGACTATACCGTTGGAGCTGTGATGGGTCAAAGAAGAAATAAAGTGTTTCACCCTATTTACTATGCAAGTAGAAGTTTGACGGGAGCCCAGTGCAAGTATACGGTAATCGAAAAAGAACTCTTCGCTATAGTTTTTGCTTTTGAAGAATTCCGCTCATATCTTATAGGTGACAAAGTTACAGTATTTACTGACCATGCGGCCATTAATTACTTGCTCACGAAGAAAGATGCAAAACCAAGCTAATTCGTTGGATACTTTTACTCCAAGAATTTGACCTTGAGATCCAAGACAGAAAATGTGTCGAAAATCAAATAGCTGATCATCTGTCGAGGTTGGAGTAAAATAAGGTAACTCACTCATGTGTGCCTATCAACGAGAATTTCCCAGATGAACATTTATTTGAGGTAAATCGAATTCATGAAATACCCTGGTTTACTGATTTTGCCAATTATCTTGCATGTGGAATAATTCCTCGAGAAATGACATACCAACAAAGGAAAAAATTCATTCACGATAGTCGATATTATCTTTGGGAAGATCCGTTTTTGTTCAAATAATATGCAGATAATATAATTCGAAAGTGTGTAGCTGAAAGTGAGATTGTAGAAATCTTGTATCATTGCCATTCATCTCCAAGTGGGGGACACTTTGGTGGTTCATGTACTGTAGCAAAGATTTTGCAAGCAGGTTTCTTTTGGCCTACACTATTTAAAGATACTTATGCTTATGTGAAGAACTGTGATAAATGCCAAAGGACTGGAAATATATCAAGGAGGAATGAGATGCCCTTGACAAATATTTTGGAGATTGAATTGTTCATTGTATGGGGCATTGACTTCTTAGGCCCGTTTCCTTCTTTGTATGGGAACAAATACATCTTAGTTGCTGTGGACTATGCATCCAAGTGGGTTGAAGCTGAAGCATACCCTACAAATGATGCTAAGGTAGTCATGCGATTTCTACATAAGCATGTGTTTACACGATTTGGGACACCAAGAGTTATTATTAGTGATGAAGGTTCTCACTTTGTGAACAAATGGCTTAAGTGGTTGCTTGATATGTGAAGCACAAGATATCTACCGCCTATCACCCTCAGTCTAATGGGCAAGTTGAAAGAGTGAATCGCGAAATCAAAGGTATCCTTGAAAATGTAGTATGCCCTAGCAGAAAAGATTGGTCTCGATGGCTCGATGATGCATTATGGGCCTATTGAACAACATTTAAGACTCCGTTAGGAATGACTCCTTATCGGTTAGTCTTTCGAAAGGCATGTCATTTGCCATTAGAGTTGGAGAATAAAGCTCACTGGGCTTTGAAGCTGTTGAACTTTGATCTTAAGAAGGACAGTGAGAGAAGGATATTACAACTTGATGAGTTGGAAGAGCTGAGGTTGTTTTCCTATGAGAATACCAAAATGTGTAAAGAAAGATCAAAGAGATGGCATGATAATCATATACAACCTCGTGAGTTTAAAGACGGTCAGAAGGTTTTGTAGTTTAATTCAAGGTTAAAGTTATTTCCTAGGAAGCTTAAATCCCGATGGAAAGGACCTTATACCATCTACCGAGTTTATCCTTATTGGGCTATTGAATTATACGATAATTACGGAGGTACGTTTAAAGTTAATGGTCAATGTTTCAAACACTACTGGATGGTGAAGTTGAGCGAATTGAATCCTCGCTCAAATTAGCAGGCCCTTAATTTTTCATGAACTCATTTTCTAAATAAATAAATAATTAGAATTTGTTTTCTTAACTTATTACATTTAATTAATTCTGTCTAAGGACATTGGAACTTAAACGGGACCACTGTGACCTCTCCAACCTTTCCTGGGAATTAATTTAATGTAATTTGTTAAGAAGAAATTTTCTACTTAAGACTTAAAATTTTTAAATTTCATTTGTTTTGTCTAAATTTTAAATTTTTATGTTAATAAAGGGGGTCAAATTTGGCCCAAGTACTAATCAGTTTTTTTTAGTAAGATACAGTTTGAGTTTGAAGCCCAAGACAGCAAAAAGGAGGGACAAATCCATGCCTTTCCGTCACACCTATTGTTTGTTGCCCAAGTAACCCTAATGTAGCTAAATTTTTGCTACATGTTGCCCTAGTTTTTCCCTATATAAACCCTTTCTATTCTACTATTTTTCATAACCCTCAAAGCAATTTGCTTACACCTTAAAAAATCCCTAAATCTCCCTTTTGTGCCGTCAACCTCAAATCCTGGAAGAAACCCTAATTCTCTTCCTTTTTTGCCAGAATTCCCTATTGTCGCAAAGAGATTGCCAAAGCACCGCCGTTGCTTTCGCACGTCATCGTGACCGCCACACCATCCTTGCTGTTACAAGATTTTTTCCGTAGCAAGTTCTACCCACTTTGCTGATTTCTCTTTTCTCGTTTGTGTAGAAACTTTGCCAAAATTTTAGGGAAAAGATACCATGTCTCGCAAAAGAACCAGATCTTCAAAGACTACTCCTGAAAACCTGATTTTGACCGATGAAGAAGTGAAAGAGTGATTTGATTCAATATTCAAGAATCAACCTATGATGCCGGAAGAAGTTTTTGACTTGAAGAGTAATGATTTGATGGTTGTCCCTATACCGATTAGAAAGAAAATCAATGCTCTCAAGTGGGAGCGATTTTGTGATGCTTGCTCACTTTCCGATGATGAACTAGTTCGAGAATTCTATGCTAGTTTGACTACGCAAGATGCTACTGAAGTCATCGTTCGAAAGAAAAAGGTACCTCTTACTTCTAAGTCCATCAATGATTTGTTTAATTTACCTGATGTTGAAGAAGATGAGTACTACCCTATTATGAACAATATCAATTGGGATTTTCTTCAACAAGTGCTTGATGTTGTGACAAATCTGGGATCCTAATGGATTATAAGAAAGTATGGGAGCCATTCTTGCCGAAGAGAATACTTAAAACCAGTAGCAAATGTATGGTTTTATTTCGTCCGCTTCAGTTTTATGCCTATCTCACATAGTTCCACCATCTCGATGGAACGAATGCTTTTGTTATATGCAATTTTGACAGAAAAGTCCATTAATGTTGGGAAAATTATCCTCAAGGAGTTTCATGATTGTGCTAAAAAGAAGGCAGGAAGTGCTTATTTCCCATCATTAATCACTTTACTTTGCTTAAAGTCCCGTGTTAAAACACAAGCAAATTTGAAGGAGCGATATGTTCAAGGATGTATTACAAATTATGATCTTGAAAGATTAGTAGAGAGGGTGCATGAACTGAATCAAGGCGAGCAAGAAGAGCCAACTGAGTCGGATACGGAGGAGTCAACAGATGGAACTGAAACTGAAGCTAATTCAGTCACAGACACTGAAGAGGAAGAATCTGATAAGGAACCGAACATTCCTGAACCAAGGGTTGAGCCAGAAGAAGAACCAATCAAGCTAAGTGTTGAACCTGAATATAGAACTCCCATGCTGACTTTTTTAAGTACTTCAAGGAAATCAGAGTTGTTAATTTTGATGGATATGTGCAAGTTCATGCACAATCAACAACAAACTTACTGGAAATATGTAAAAATTAGAGATGACTCAAATCGAAATACTTTTAAGAATATCTCTAATACTTTTGTTCTTGAGTTCCCAAATGCTATCTTTGAGACATGGACGGAAGATATTGACGATGCAAGCGGAGATGGAGCTAAAGAAGACAAGGGGAATAAGTCAGAAAAATAAAAGGGGGATTCTTGTCCTGCTATTTATTTAATTATTTTTAGGTCTTTAGGATTTTATTTCTTTCGTAATTAAGATTTAATTTCTGCAAAATAAAACAAAGCATGCATAAACAAACTTAGCACTTCTTTAGAAAGAATAAGACTATGTGATGTGGTAATGGGAATGAACATGTCTAGGATTGGGTTATTAGGGAAGACTTGGTACTTAAGCAGTCTTAATGACTCACCTTTCTTTCTTTACAACCCTACCTGGTGTTCAGTTTTCATTCATTACTTTGTTCTTGCAATGAGGACATTGCTTCTTTTTAAAGGGGGTAAGACAAATAAATTACTCAAACTTTTAAAATTTTTCAAGTATGTTTTAATCATTTCTTTCATAAGTATGTTTTAATAAATGAATGTTTAGAGATATTCTTGTTACTGAGATAGTTTGTATGCAAGTATGAACAATGATTTTATCTAAGTGAAAGTATGTTATCATGAAGAATTGAATGCTTGTATGATCTTAGCCTTAGTAATGTTTGCCATGAAAACTTAGTTCTTTTGAGATTAAACATGCATGAAGGTTTATATCTTTAAAATTTACTTAGTAACTTTCTTGAGGCGAAATCTTAGGGGACATAAAAATCTTAAATGATATAAGCATTATTTCTTTGGATCGTTTGAGCCTTTTCAAGCCAACCCTATGATATTAGACCCTTGAAACTGTAATTTTGAGCTTAAAGGCCTTTTTTTTTTGCAATGAGCCTACATTATAAGCCAATTATAATCTTTTTAAAGCTATCCTAAATTTGTGCACCTATCTTAACTAAAGTTTTCTTAGGAATCAACATTTGAGGAAATTTTCATAAAGATGTATGTGCTCATGCTTAAGAAAAGCAAAGAAAAGTTCGTTCAGTCTCCCCAAAAAGGAAAAATGTATGAGTTCGAGTTCAAAATAAGTTTGGGGTGTTCCAAAGGTTCACTTAAAGAAAAAGGTTGCATTATGAGAAAACTAACACAAAGCTAAAGGTTAAGATTTTTAAACCAAAATGTCTCATCTCTTAAAATCCCTACCTCTAACCAAGCCCCATTACAACCTTATAAAAGACGTGTTGATTTGATAATTATGTCACCTACATTAGTGGAGAGGAAGTTCTAAGTTCTACATATGAAGATCATAAATAAGCCTTGTGATTGTTTGCATGATTGATAGGAAATTATGTTGAATGAAGAATGTTATCTATGGCTGTGACATACATGCAAACTATGTTTCGTGTCGGCATATTTTGAAGCTTAGTATAATCTTAAGGAATGCTTGCATATGAATTACTTGTAAATAAAGAAGATCGATAAGCATGAAGTTATTAATGCATGATTATCGGACAAAGATTGATGCTGCTTACACAATTAGCAATTTTGCCTTAGCAAGACCTTTTGCTGTGCATAAACATTACTCGGGACGAGCAATGATTTAAGTTTGGGGGTGTGTAAATAGCAAAATATATAGGATTTTTCCTATGTAATTTATCACCTTTTTACTTAAATCCGTTGTTAAAACTAAGTAATTTTTTAATAAATTAATAAAATATGTGAAAATATGAAATTAGGATATAGAAATTATTAAAATGTGATTTTATGCTTTATTATATAGTTTTCATGCAATAAATGACTTATTTTATATTAATTTAAATATATTATATTTTTTAAGACATAAAGTGGGCCATGCATTATTAAATTAAATAATAAAATATAAAATTATATTTAATAATTCATTTTAAAATATTTCATTAACAATTTGGGTTTTAATTAATTAATTAAATTGGATAAATTTAATTCTTTGGTCCTCTAACTTGTTGATTTATTTTGGACAGGTCTGATAGCTTTACTGGATTACTAAATCATCCAAATTGGAGACCAAGTCAACCCAAAATTCAGCTACACATAGCTGTCCATAAACCACTTTTTGGTTTAATTGCACAAGGTCCTTGAAGAGTTGAAGAAATTATAGATTTACCTGAAGATTTGCACTTGACCGAGTCTAAATCCCGAGTTGTTGTGGCACTCAAATTGACCAAAAATCAAGGAAAAATCAGCTCAACTTACTAAAATTATGGTCGGCCACACATGGAAGATGATTCAAAAGATGGAAACTCCTATTTTTAGCAAACTATCTCTCTCTCTCCTCGCCTATAAATAAGACCTTCTCATTCCTTCATTCATCATCCCTCAATCATTCCTCAAGCATCAATCAAGCATCATTCTCTCTTTTCTCTTAGCCTTTTCCATTCGCACGCCTAGCATCATCTCTTCATAAAGATTTTAGCAATTAAGCCTCTTAAAGAACCCTTGGTCGGCCACCTTGGAGAACCACCAGCAAAGGAATGAAGGAGTCTCGTCAGTCAGAGTCTTGGGTGACAGCCACTCTGAATTGGGTTTAATCTTTCTTTTCTTTAACTTAATATAAAGATGTTTGCTATGTATATTCTTTTTTACAACAATGTTAGCTTAATTTTATTTATGCTAGGACGATTGCTTTGATTAAATAATATTTATTTGATTCATGCTTATAATGTTTGTGCCTAAATCGATCATGTTTTCAATTAAAATCAAGTCTGTATTTCATTCATATGTGATTGAAATTCACCTGAATTAGCTAAGTGATCCTAACCAGACAACGGCTAATGGACGCATAATTGAAATGTGCATGCTCAATTTAGATCTTAACACGATTAAATTGTAGGTTGCATAACAAATCTAACCAAGCTCTGTTATATGCATAGTTTTTAGATTTGTGTGATTAAATTGTTTCAAACCTAACACGTCCTTGTTACCTCACATAAATGCTAAGAAACCCATAGTAAATAAGGATCAGTAAAATGCATATTTACTAAGTAAATGATTCCGAAAGGACCTAATGTGGTTTCCAAACTCATAAAAGATCAAGTTGCCGTGGAATGTTTTTCTGAATGTTATTAAGCATGTTGATAATAAATTGAGTTTAATTAAAGTAATTGTCCTAGTTTATTTATGTTATAATTGTTGCAAATTGTGTTTAATTTTACTAAAATCTATTTCATTCATATAGTTTGCATACTTAGGATCATTTGCATTAGGGATCATTGTATTTAGTTTAATATATTTTAATCATCACTTCTCAACTATATTGTGTTTTTATTTACTAAACTGTTAATATAATTTTACAAAATTAAGTGACTTAGCACAAATACAATCCCTGTGGAGACGATAACTCGATACTTACTTATTACTTGATAACAACTGTGTACACTTGCACAAACCTAAGCGTTACAACCTGTCACTTGTATCTTCCCTCTTTGTATTTTTATATCCTGGCTCCCTGACTAACCCTTCTATTCAAGTCCCTTTTGTCGGGTTATTAACGCTCTTCACTCTATCTACCCCGTATTACTGTATGTCTCCCAACAGTTCTTAATGGGAAACCCCTTCTGCGATCCCTTATTTACTCTTGTTTTCAACTTCCTTATTCACCAAGCACTACTGGCTCGACGATTGGCATGACTAATTTCTGCCAAGTTACCACCATCATGCATTTTTGACTTCCATGATTAGTATTCTGACCTTCCTTTCTCGCCTCTTTTACACTTATCATCCGTTGGCGGATTCCTTCAACCTATTGGCTATCCATTGCATGTCTGCTCTTTTATTTTCCTTCTAACATTCTTTCATTGTTGTGGGGTTTCTTTTCCCCTAATTTTTGTCTGGTTTATTCACCCGTTTTGACTGTCCTGGCGGATTCTTATCTTTATACGCCACCACCAAACTATGGTCTCGTACAATCTGTTCCACGTCTAATGCTCTAGCGGATTCTATTAGTTGCCATAACCTAGCTATGGTCTTGCACCTTATGATCCATTTATTTAATGTCTTCTAAGAATGCCCCGATTTTAGTGTTTCGGCAGACTATCTCGTGTTTATTGTCTCGTCAAACTAACTATGATGTTATAGCATCTTTCAACCATGGTCTTACATGATATAACCCCGTGTTTACCATCCCAATAAACTACTAAAAGATGCCATAATGTCTTCTAGCTATATTCTTAGTCCTATTTACCATGATGCCATGTCATCTTTCAGCCATTATCTTACCCATTTCCATTATGATGCCATAGCATTTATCAACTATGGTCTTACGCATATTTTACCATGGTGCCATAACATCTTTCAGCTATAGGCTTACTCATTTTAGGCATATAGCATCCGATCAGTCCCATGGCCTCACCATGATCTTTCCTACGTACCCTTCCCATTACATTCATTCATTTCACCATTCTTATAACTTGATGCTCGAACACCGTAGTGTTTCCTCCACAAGGCTCGGAGCTTCGCTCATCATGAGTGCACACAGCAACACTGTATGACAATATCTAATAGAATTGTCTCTTTCCCATTTTCCCTCCCTAACTTTGCCTAAATCCGACAATATTTCACTCATAAGCATTACATACATTTTATAACTAAACACTATAGAATCATGAATATTGAACTAGGATCGTGGGTGCTTATAACCCATGCAACATTACAACATTTTTTAACATTTTACGGGTTGAGTGCAGAAACACACTTGATGCTTCCTTGCCTTGTTAACTTAGCTTTTCCGAATGTCGAAGCTTCCTTTCTTCTGGAAGCTAAGTAAGAGAACCAATTCCTAGGTTAAACTTAAAAAATCTCATATTAAAATTAGTTTTCCAGAAGCATGCAGAATCCTTAAAATGGTTTCTGGAAACTCTTAAATTTTTTTTCTACTTTTCTGACTTAAACCTTACGATCGTCGCTCCATGCAGAGGTTTCTTTAATCATTGTTTCCTCAAAGCGGTTGAGGAAGAAGATGAAGAATGAAATAGATTGGAGAAGAAGTTTCTCTCGGGAAGTCACACTCCAGCTATTTAAGCCCTACTTTCATAGTTTTCAACCATTTAGGAGCCATCCATTTAGAATCATTATGTCTTCCACTAAGAGACTAGCTGGTTCTAATCAAACCAAACCAGACTTGAATTTCAACCTTGTCCAATATAGTTTCTAACTTTTCCTATTTTTTTAATAGAGACTGCCAACTTTAAGTCTTTTTCAATTGAACCCATATAGTTCCAAATTTTCAGGTTTAAAGAAATTCAGGTGTGACAACTCTCCCACCCTAAAAAAATTATCCTAGAAATTTCCTGTCACGTCCATCTCTAGAGGTGAACTTAGAGAAAATCTCATTTATCCTCGCC
Source organism: Gossypium raimondii (assembly GCF_025698545.1). Classification (NCBI taxonomy): domain Eukaryota; kingdom Viridiplantae; phylum Streptophyta; class Magnoliopsida; order Malvales; family Malvaceae; genus Gossypium; species Gossypium raimondii. The sequence goes on along the minus strand of NC_068568.1, from coordinate 36,495,323 downwards.
TTATTATGACTTACAGAACCCTTAACTTGGGTCCTTATTTGTACTTCGTGTTGTTCTTGCTCTGCCCAGTTTACTAACCCCTTCAAACCTTAGTGAATTATAGATACCTGCTCATTGACGGGCACATGTCCATTCCAATGTTAGATGTATGCTAGTCCATCACCTTCCTTAGATCCATATTTTGGCGAATGCTATGGACCGAACAGTAACCTCCCTAACCCGACCCAGAAGTTATGACTGAATTTTGAAGGTCACATCAGCCACTGAAATGGCCCAGAAGAAACAAGCAGACTCTCAGAAACTTTTTTTCAAAACATTAACTTATTTTTTAGAAAATAAAAGTGGTCATCTCTTTATTTTTAACAAGTTTATTTAAAACATATTACATATTTGACCACTAATTGTTATTCAAAGTTTCCAAAAAATTTCTAGTTTTGTAGTGGAAGAATTAGTGCTCACAATTTGTTACTAAAACCATACTTACTAACTTTAAGGACGAATTACTAATTCAGTCATTTATTTAAATTATCCAATTCTTAACGTTAATGCATGCAATAACTAAATATATCCCCAAAACCAATCCCATGCCACAATTCGTAATTTAAATTATTACAAACCAAATGAATAAAAATATAAAATTTAATACTTTATTTAATAAAAACTGAGACAAGACCTCCAAATTGTTGAATCCAAGCCCAAACCTTGTGGAGTACCTAAAAAATGTTAAACTAATGGGATGAGCTTAAAAAGCCCAGTGTGAGTCTTAATCAAAGGTAAATAGAGTATGCAGAACTTACAAACCATGCAAGAAACCCATTTAAGAATTGAGCATAAAAGCTAACATATTATCAGTAATTACAGTTGTACACATAATTCACAAAATCATGATGTTTCCAATAGTTACGCATATGCATGCTCGAGAATGACAATGCGAAAAGGTCCTACCCATCCATCCACTACACACCACGAGTTCACTAGAACCTTGTCTACCAAATCACCAAAGCAATTAGGAATCGTAGCTCAGTGTGGATAAACCACCAATAATAGTTTGCAGACAAGTTGTTGATAATGTGGACGAGTCACCAAAAATGCAGATAAACTGCCAGTAAATTGTGGTAAACCTCCAATAATGCAGACAAGCTGCCAATAAGATGCAGAAGGTGCTGCCAATGTTGTGGTCAAGCCACCAATATCCAATACATCCTACAATACTCTGGTGCAGTGCACTGACAACAATATTGTGAATTTAAATACCGCTAAAACTCCACAGAACTCCTCTGTCACCCATCAATACCAATTCCTATGCAATGCAATATGACATGCTAAGAATGAAACACAATCATGCATGATAGAAATAGTTACAGTGCAAAAAATGGCATGTTTAACATGATTTTGGTAATAGTTTCAGTGTATGGCTTGCACACTTCCAGTCAATCAATCAATGGTATGTAACAAACAAACAAAGTACGATACAGATAGGGTATACTTAATATGAAATTCGAGCAGTCGTATGTTATACATGCAACCAATGCACAATAACAATTTTCATAATATACAATACAGTGCATGTTACAATCATGCATATAATCAACCTTAATAAAGGCAAACCATCTGAAACTTACATATGACGATTTCACATCAAAGTGATTCCAAATAGGGCTTTAACATTTGGTTAAATTACTTGATACATATCTTGCTCGGCATTTCCCTAATTTGAATTTAGGCGATTCGACCATTCCCAAGCCAACAAGCTTAATTTATTAATTATTAACACATTATATCAATTACAAATATTTCACACAAAGGTAAGATCTGTACTTCACATTCAGCGTGCATCAATAAGAAATATACGTGCATTTGGTTTCCCCCTTGAAGGGTACATACACAATTTAGCCAAACACCAAACGTAAGCATCAATCAAACAACTCCCAAAAACACATCATCATTCGACCAAATCAAACAATAAGTACTTATATACACAATTCACATTTAACTAAGTCCCACACCTGAATTACACAAGTTCGCAGCCTAATCACTAGTCTGTAATTTTCCCCGACTCAAAACACAACAAACCTAATCATGCAACTTGGATAAAACAAAGTTCAGCCTAAAACACCTTTATGGGGTTCGACGAATCAGTACGACATAAACGACACTTCAGATCCAACTTCAATAAATAAACTTACACTATTTCGTAACTAAACGAAAATACGAATTAGGTTTGATTCATTTTCACAACTGATCCAAGGATTTTAGATTCGATCCTTAAACATAAAAATCATAAAAAATTAGTGGCTAAAAAAATAGTTGGTTAAGGCCTTAGAGGCATTCGGCCATAACAGAAAAGTAATGAGAAAGAAAGCGATGTTAGATCACTATCGAAACAACACTTAGATCTAAGATGACGATTCAAACGAAATCAAATGCACATTTAAATGGCAACATTAGGGGTTTTTTTAACAAGGGAAAAGTGAAGAAAATGGCAACAAGGATGTGCAACATATGCAAAAAAACAATGACATCTTTTGATGTTTCTAAGGTCCGTAACACTACAAAAGTTGGTAGCAAAGGGGGTTGCTTTGTGCGACAAGAAGAAGGTTAAATGGATAGCAAAAGGGGAATTTTTGATGATCAAAACAACAGCCAAAGAGGCTGGTAAAATGCTAGAAAATGATAGCAAATTGAAGAAGGAAATAGATACAAAGTGAAGACGTTTTAGGCAGTAACGCAAGAGAAAAATCAGCAATAAAAGGGGCTACAATGGTGATGTAACAATAGTAAAAGATTCAACCAAGAAAGGTGTAAAAATGGCAGCAAACAAAAGGAATAAAACAATAAGAACGGAGAGATAGGGCGGCATAAAAATGGAGAAAGCTAGGTTGTAAGGGCTAGATACGTGAGAAAGTGGAGAGAAAAATTGAGAGATGAGAGGAAGAGGGAAAGAGGGACGAGAAAAATAAAAGAAAAGATAAAAAAATGAAAAACAAATTTAAAAAATCATATTACACTTTGAAAAAGATAATTTGTAAAAATAAATTATATTATTCAAGATAATATGATTTTATTTTAGTATCTTAGTCGGACTGGAATATGAATGGCACTGGCTTAAATGAAAATAAAAAAATATGAGCAAAAGGAATCAAACTCGAGCCTCAAGGTCTATTTACACTACTTCTTAACCACTAGGCTAGAATTCATTCTTTTCATAATTGATCAAACATAACTTTAAAAGTTAGAGCAAGAAAACTTCTAGTTCACTAACCCAATTTCTTCTAATCTGATTTTTGGGATGTGACATGGACATTGCTTGTCTAACATTCTCATATTTCAATTTCTAGCAGATAATCCCACAGTTCCTAAATTCATTTATTCGTTATCCCAATCTTGTCGAAGCACTAAGGCTAGTACCCTGAGTCTAGAGTTTTACACCAACAATATTAACGACTTATCAGCCTCATTCAAAAAGACTTGTCACTAAACGAACTTATGTTTAGCTCTACTTTCATAAAGGTTTCACCATAATGGGTAACCGTTGACAGATAATCCCATCTTGGGAATCTAAAAGATATATTCCTTCTCCTAATGCCAACAGGTGGCTTACATGTTTTAATGGGTTCAAATGGTTCCGTAGCACCCATTAAATTTCCCATCATTTTCATACTCTCCTTCGATTATAAATAAACCAAATCGTTAAGAGGAGTTTCACAACTCCTCTCCTTCTACTCGATCGTCTTACTTAATGTTTCTTGCCTTTTACTTTTTCCTATCTTTCTTTCCCTCTAATTACCTTTGTCGAGTGCAATTCCCTGGAGACTTCGGCATTAAGATTTCAAAAATAACTCTTATACTCATTTCCTTCCTTTCCTGTCTACTAGTTAATTCTTTTGTATAAGTTATAGGAAATGAGACAATTCCTGATTTTCAAGGATACATCCATCGAATATGGTATGCTAGGTTACTCGATACTCCAAAAAATCTATTTTCCTTTTCTTATTTTTGTTCTTGAGGTGAATCAAAAGAAAGGGTCATCTGGGTGACGCTAATAACTACCTCTGTTCCTCTTGGAGGAGATATTTGGTTACATGAAAGTACACATCTCCGTTTTCGGTCAATCTAGAATGAGGTAAGCATTTACCTCCAAGCCTAAGGAAATTTTGTTCCTCAACTTCCCAGATCCTCCCCCAGACTCAACTCATTACAAATCCTTCTATAACATCAAGGAGAGACTATACCAACATCGTTTATCTTTGATTTTGCCTTTCCTGCTGAGGGTTCATCTCTCCACCTCAACAACCCTATTGACTTCCTTCCACTATTGGCAAGATGCGAAAGGTCCCCAACTACCCTTCAAAGTGGAAGTGAAGCTAAGTAGGCTATACTAGAAAAGCGCACTTATTCTAGCAAACAGCGATGTGTACAACTCCCTAGATTCATACAAAATTGTCCACTAGAGTTAGGGATTTACCTATGCTTTGCTCTAGCTCCTCAGACTTGAAGGAGATCGATAGAAGAAATACAACAACTTTCTCCTCATCAGAGTCCAACTCACTCTCCTTCCTTCACCTCTTTAGGGGATTCAGTGAATGTACCTTTAAGGCAATGACTTACTCAGCGGATAACGATACCTTACTTTCATTGTATCTTTCCTTTTAATAAAATTTTATTTCTCTAGTGCTTTTACCTTTCAATCAATGTATCTACCATACCTTAATTTATGTCTTTCTCCTTATTCATCTGCTTTTACTTTCTTTTTGCCTGCCAATCTAGGCCATTGCATTTACAAACTCAGCACTTAACAACATAAATAAACAAGGACTCAAGAGACTTAGTCAGATCGATCGTCATGCACATAAGGGGTACTTCTTTCAATTCCTAGGTCAAGAGGACCGCCTAAACCTTTATTTTGATACAACTAAAATTGTAATGCCCCTACTAGAAGCTTAAACATTTATAGACTTTTTCAGCACTTTCTGACTAACAAATTTTCCAATGCTGAGCTCTTTTAACATATTTTTTTTGTAATTTTATTACAAAATATATAAATTGGAAAAATTATAAATACTTTTATATTTTTAAGTATTTTTATGCTAAACTTACAAAGTTTTTCCCATTTTCAGTAGCTTTACGCTAGGGAAGAGAACCTAATCTTAAAGGTACCTTGAGAAAGATCACAATTGCTGAAGCATCTCTCGGAGCATCTGTCACATGAGGATGGTTGATTGTTTGACAGCCATGGACACCCTAAATCAACTTCCTTGGACCCATTAAAGAATTTAATTCATCTAATGAAAATTAGATTGAATTAATTCCTAGCCTGATGTAGAGAAAAATGCCCAGAATAATTAAATTAGAAGGCACTGACCCTCAAGAAAGAGAGCAACCTAAGCCAACCCAATTTGCTGCCCAAATCAACCATTCAAGTTGATTTACTTATTATAAAACAAGCCCTCACATTTCTCTCATTGCTGACTCAACCCCTCTTCTTTTCATGACTTCTATTTCTAGCCACAAGCCAAAAATAGCAATGATATCCCAACCTCCCTTCCCCTTAGCATGCCCGACCACTTGAGGAGATTTTCAAGGCTCCTAATTGCTATTTTTAGGCCTCACCTATTAGTATAAATAGAGCCCTCAAGTTCCTCTCATACTCATTCATTCACTCATCAAACATTTATCTCATTCACTCTTATTCACTCTTCTTCTTACTAGTTTTTTTTCTTTTCCTTTCCATTCCCTCTCTTGAAAAAGAGCCTTTGCATATCTTGGGAGTAGCCTTAGTCAGATTTTTTTGGAGCAATTTTCTTAGCTGTGGTGGCAATCCATAAGAACAAAGGAAGGAGCAAATAATTTTTGCCTCTGGAACATCCAGAATCGGCTACAAGTTTCTCTTCCCCTTCTAATCTTTTGTTTTCTTCAATTCATAAACATGATTTTAATTAAGCATTTGATTTTCAATAATATCATAATTGCTTAAATTTATTTGTGTTGGAATGATTTGGTTTCCTTGGTTGGTTTTATTTAATTACATTAAATGATGTTATCGATTTTCGATTTATTTATTCATACAAGTAAAATCATGACTAAGTTTCATTGCATGATTAATCTAAAGGAATGTATGAATTAATTAGTTAATCTGAACAAGGTTTAAACTAATCGACACAATACTTGTATGGTGTAATGTTTAATCATGTAAGGATTAAATCTATAATAATACCAAAACTATTATTACCTTACATAACCATGTAAATTGTTTTACTTATGAAATTTTAAATCTATTAAACATAGAAATATGTGAGATATGTTTAATAATTAATTAATTTAAATATTTTACTAAGTGTGATTAGGGTTAATAAATGTTCAATTTGGCTACTGAAATTTTGTAATATCTTTTAATAAATGGAATAATTCAAAACTAGGAAAATGATTGTTCGACACTTAATGCTATTGTGATAAACTCTTAAGACTTGCCTAACTTTGTGTTTAATTTCATACTTAGATAATCTCTAATTTATTAATTTAGAATAATTAATTCACGTTTATTTTTTACCTATATTTTTAACTCATATTATTTTACTTAAGGCAATTTGCATAAATTCTAACTTTTTGCAAAGAATTGTTTAACAGTCCCTATAGAGATCATAACTCGATATACTTATCATTTTATTACTTGATAAGATTGTGTACAGTTGCTCATTTCCATCGTTTCATGTTTTTGGCTCCATTGTCGGGGAACTGTTAAAAAGACATTATTTGTGAATTTATTAATTTTTCATTTTGGTATATTTTTTTGTTAAATTTGAACCTAATTATTTTTGGCTCCGAAATTGAAAGGAATTTTAGAGAAAGAATTCCAGATGCTTCAGACAGTGGCCAGTTCAGTTGAATGCCTACAGAAGATCCTCAATGCAATAGAGTTCAAGCTTGGTTGAATTCGTTGCCACTCAATTCAATTTCTACATGGCAAGAGTTGACAAAACGTTTCCGAATGAGGTATTTCCCACCTAGCAAGAATGCTAAGTTGCGAAAAGAGATCACTACTTTCCAACAATTGGATGATGAATCTTTGTATGAGGCATGAGAGAGTCATCACGGAATTCCGCATTGCATCCAGCTAAAGTCATTCTATAGTGGTCTCAACGTACACACAATGATGGTGGTGGATGCTTTTGCAAATGGTGCTCTCCTTTCTAAGTCTTATAATGAGGCTTACGAAATTATTGAGAGAATTGTCAGTAATAATTACCAGTGGCCAACAGATCGAGCAGCTTTAGGAAGACGAGTAGTAAGAGTACATAAAGTAGACGTTTTCACTTCACTCGCAGCTCAAGTATCTTCGATACCTTCAATGCTTAATAATTTTATTGCTAATGGGTTTAATAATGTTGCAACTCAGCCTCCTAACCAATTCGAGAACATAGCCTGTGTATATTATGGGGAAGGGCACTTATTCAAAAATTTCCCATCAAACCCAAAGTCCATTTATTATATGGGTAGTTAGGACCAAAATAGATGAAGGCAGGGAATGTAGTCTAACTTTTATAACCCATCATGGCGAAACCACCTGAGTCTTTCTTGGAGTAACTAAGAAGCTGGACCTAGTAACACTCATGTGCAATCTATACAAATCAAACCACCGTGGTTCACCCAACAAGTTCAAAAATCACCACAAGCTGAACCTTCCAATGGTTTGGAAGACTTGTTGAAGGCATACATGACTAAAAGTGATGCCATGATCCAAAAGCAAGCAGTATTGATTCAACGTCAAGCCGCGACTTTGAAGAACTTAGAAAACTAAATGGGTTAGCTTGCTATTGAACTTAGAAACCGACCACAAGGCGTTTTACCCAGTAATACGAAAAATAGAAGAAATCCAGGTAAAGAACATTACAAAGCAATGACTACAAGAAGCGGAAAGACGTTAGAGCCCAACACTATCGAAATTGAATAGGAGCCCACTGGCGTACGAGCAAAAATGGAAGTTCAACCAAGTGTTGAAACTCTAATTTCACAAGAACCAGAATCTATAAATTCTTATAAGGTAACCCCTAAATCGGTCAATTTTGATAAACTAACATCTTCGTTAGATGCAGAAAAAATGTCGCAATAGAAAAATTGTTCAGTACAAGTTAAGAATCCTCCATCACCCTACCCTTAAAGACTTTAGAATCAAAAGTAGGAAGTCCAGTTCAAGAAGTTCTTAGACGTATTCATGCAACTTCATATCAACATTCTATTGGTAGAAAACCTTAAGCAAATGCCGAATTATGTCAAGTTCATGAAGGAGATCCTATCCAAAAAGAGGAGACTTGGTTAATATGAGATGGTAGCTCTGACGAAGGAGTGCAATGCATTCCTACAAGATAAGCTACCCCCAAAAATAAAGGATCTAGGATGTTTTACCATCCCATGTAATGTCAATACATCTTATTGTGGTAAGACATTGTGTGATTTGGGTGCGAGCTATAAATTAATAGCTATATCCTTATTTAAAAAGTTGAGGATAGGTGAAGTTAGACCTACTACGGTTACACTTCAATTAGCAAATCGATCCTTAGCACATCTTGAACGAAAAATTGATGATGTATTGATACGTGTAGATAAATTCATTTTTCTTATTGATTTTTATTTTAGATTTTGAAGCAGATAAAGAGATGCCAATCATCTTAGGAATGCCCTTTTTGGCAACTGAAAGGATTTTAATTTATGTGAAGAAAGATGAGCTTACCATGCGGGATCGAGATGACCAGGTAACATTTAATGTATTTAATTTTATGCGATTTCTTGATGCAATTGATGAGTGTTCTATAGAATCCAAATTAGATGCATTAGCCACATAATGGGACCTCAATTCTGCTAAGGACCAACTGATACGAGTTTTAATGTTAAACGCTCCAAGTGATAAGGAAGGGGAAGAGTACTTAGCTTTGCTTGAAGCTAACTCAAGGTGATTTTTCCTCCATCCCGTTTTGAATATTTGGAATTGGAAAACATAGAGCATGTTGAACTAAAAGTGATGATCGAGGAGCCGCCTAAATTAGACCTCAATGTATTACCCTCACATCTAAAATATATTTTTTTAGGTGACGCTTCTACTTTGCCTATGATTATTTTAGCCAAGTTAACTAAAGAACATGAAGAAAAACTGGTTGAAGTGCTGAAGAAATTCAAAAGGGCTACTGGATGGACCATACCCGATATCCGTGGTATTAGTCCATCAGTATGCATACACAAGATCACCTTTGAAGATGGTGAGAAGGGAAAAGTTGATGGACAATGGAGACTAAACTCGATTATGAAGGCTGTAGTAAAGAAAGAAATCATTAAATGGCTAGATGTTGGTATAATTTACCCCATCTCAAATAGTTCATGGGTAAGTCTAGTCCAGTGTGTGACAAAGAAAGGACGTATTACGGTCCTAGAGAATGAAAACAACGAGTTGATACCAACCAGAATAGTTACGGGTTGGAAAATCTGCATAGATTACCGAAAATTGAACAAGGTGACTCGGAAAGATCACTTTCCTTTGTTGTTCTTGGATCAAATGTTGGATAGACTCGTGGGGCGAGACTATTATTATTTCAAGACGGATACTCAGGTTACAACCAAATCACAGTAGCTCTAGAAGATCAACATAAAATGACATTCACATGCTCGTATGGTACGTTTGCCTTAACTGTATGCCTTTTGGTTTATGTGATGCTCCTGCTACATTTCAAAGATGTACGATGGTGATTTTTTCTAACATGAAAAAAAAATTTTGGAAGTTTTTATGAATGATTTTCAGTGTTCAGAGATACTTACGATGATTTCCTAGCCAATCTAGCCAAGGTACTAAGGCGGTGCGAAGAAACAAACCTTGTGCTTAATTGGGAAAAGTGTCATTTTATGGTAAGAGAAGGTATTGTTTTGGGACAAAAAATAACGAGATGGGGGATTGAAGTAAACAAAGAAAAAGTAGATGTCATTCAGAAACTCTCACCTCCTACATCTATAAAAGGTGTTAGGAGCTTTTTGGGACATGCCAGATTTTATCGAAGGTTCATCATAGACTTCTCCAAAATTGCTAAACCCTTATGCAAATTATTGGAGAAGGATGCAACATTCAATTTTGAAGAAGAATGTTTGATGGCTTTCGATGAATTGAAGGAACGATTGGTCTCGTTACCAATCAGTGTCACACTAGATTGGGAGTCTCTATTTGAATTAATGTGTGATGTGTGTGACTTTGGTATGGGGGTTGTAATGGGATAGCGAAGGAACTCGTCCCATTTACTATACAAGTCGGACTTTAACAGAGGCTCAACTGAATTATACGGTAACAGAAAAAGAGTTACATGCTACCTTATTTTCTTTTGACAAGTTTCAATATTACCTTGTAGGTACCAGTGTGACTCTTTTTATGGATCATTCGGCGATCAAGTACTTACTTTCCAATGAAGATGCTAAGTCGAGATTGATTCGGTGGGTACTTCTACTTCAAGAATTCGACCTTAAAATCCAAGATCAAAAAGGGGTAGAAAACCAAGTAGCAAATCACTTATCCAAATTAGAGTAACAAAAAGAAACTTCTTCTCTTGTTCCCATTAACGAGACATTTCTAAACAAGTACATATTCAAGGTAAATACCCCTTGGTTTGTAGATTATGCTAACTATTTAGTTTTTAGTTTGATTTCGCCTGATAAGTCATACCAGCAAAGGAAAAAGTTCCTTCACGATATAAAGTACTACTTTTTAGAGGAATATACTTATTCAAATAGTGTGCAGACCAAATAATCAGGAGATGTGTGGCAAAAAATTAGGTAAACGATATTTTATATCACTATCTTTTAGCCTCAAGTGGGGGACACTTCGAAGGATCACACACCATAGTTAAAGCCTTACAAGCCAGATTTCACATATGCTTATGTAAAGAATTGTGATCAATGCCAGAGGATTGGGAACATATCAAACAAAAATGAGAAGCCACGAATGAACATTGTTGAGATAAAATTATTTGAAGTTTGGGGAATTAACTTTCTTTGTCCTTTTCCTCCTTCTTTTGGTAATAGGAACATTCTAATAGTAGTCGACTATGTGTCAAAATGGATTGAAGCCAAGGCATATCCAACAAATGATGCCAATGTGGTGATGAAATTTTTATAGAAGCGTGTGTCCACAAGGTTTGGAAGCACGAGGGCTATTATTAGTGATGAAGGTTCCCACTTTGTGAACAAATGGTTAAAATGGTTGCTTGGCAAACATGGAGTAAAGCATAATATTGGCACAACTTACCATCCATAGACAAATGGGCAAGCTAAGTTAGCAAATAATGAGACAAAAGGTATACTAGAGAAGGTAGTCTGTCCAAACCGATGAGATTGATCCAAAAGATTGGATGATACTTTGTGGGTCTACCGGACAGCTTTCGAAACACCCTTAGGTATGTTTCCTTATCGATTAGATTTTGGGAAAGCTTGTCACTTGCTATTGGAGTTAGAAAATCGAGCTTATTGGGCTCTCAAACAGCTTAATTTGGATCTCAAGCTTGCTAGAGAGAAGCGAATGCTTCAACTTAATGAATTTGACGAACTTCAGATTTTTTCATATGAAAATGCCAAGCTATGTAAAGAAAGACTGAAAAGATGGCATGATAAACACATCCAAGTCCGCGAATATGAAGCAAGTCAACAAGTTTTGTTGTTGACCTCCAGGTTAAAAAAATTTCCCAGTAAGTTAAAATCCCGTTGGTCCCGTCCATTCACCATTTGTCTAGTCTTTCTATACGGGGTCATTGAACTATCTGATGGTGAGGGAGGTAAGTTTAAAGTCAATGGTTAATGCCTTAAACATTATTAGGGTGATAAAATTGAGCGAAATAAAACCTCGCTCATTTTAGTGGATCCTTAATTTTTCACTCTGATCTTTAATAAATTAACTTAGACATTATTTTCTTGATAATTATATTAAAAGAAATTTTGTCTAGGAGGTTAGATTTTAAGTGGGACCACTTCTGACCATTCCAATCTTTCCTGGGAATTGTTTTTTATATAATTTTTCGAGAAAATATTTTCTAAGTGTCTTAATAAAATTATATTTTGCTGAATAAAGGGTTTTTTTTTTACCTAATTTTAATGTTCTCTTTGATTTATTTTTCACTCAGGTACTTAAATTAAATTTTCTGAAATTAGAGGCTCTAATTTTGTAAACATTTTCGTAGCCCATAATAATATTAATAGTAACGGTAATATATATACACATATATTATATTTATTATATATATTATTAGTTTTTTATAACTTCTTGAATGTTTTAAATTATGGATGTAACCCTTTAATTTGTAAAACCTTAGACCATATTATTTCTTCCCTTCCAACCACCGGCCATACACCACCTTTTGCTCCTCTATTGGCTTCCATTCCCCAACACCGTCGGCCACCCTAGGAAATTACTCCACAACCGCACCTTTCCTTCAATTGAGCAGCACCTTAAGCCCTCTCCCCAACTCGACGCTGCAGCAACTCCCCAACTAGCAACATCTGCACGTCCCCTAACAACAACCAACAGTAGTCACAGGTCTCCCTACTCCCTTAAGCCATCAGCTGCTGCACCTTGCCCCAAGCTACTGCATCTCAAAACCACCACCCAAGCTACCGTTGTTCACCCTACAGCCCTAACCCAATGCCACAAAAATTTGTTGCACCTTGTTTCTTTGCATTTTTGTCAATTAATTACAAAGGTGGTAAGAGCTTGTTTTTCCCAAAAATCTTAATTAAATTTAATTTGTTTAACTTTTCAATTGTGCATGAATTGTGAATATCAAATTATTTCAAACTAAATTTTTGGGAAATTATTACTTTGAGTTGTCATCTTATGTCAAGTTTCAAGTTGTTAATATGACGTGGAAAAGAACCATTCCACAGTCCAAATTGCAAAATTGCTCCGAATAAGCAAAGGCAAGATACGAGAACATCTTCAAGAAACAACAAATGCTTTCGGAAAAAGGATTTAATTTGGGAGAAAGTAATCACACGAACTTCATGGCGAGCATTCAAAAAATTGCTGAAGCATTAAATTGGGAAGTGTTTTGTGATGAGAAACCGACCCTAGATCCTGATTTAGTTTGAGAATTCTATGCAAATTTGACCTCATCTACTGCAACAGAAGTAATTGTCCGAGGAGTTAAGGTACATTTTAATTCGAAAGCTATTAATGATTTCTGTGACTTACCTGACTTTGAAGATGACAATTATTCTCCTATAATGAAGAATATTCAAAAGGAGATTTTGCAAGAAATTCTACGGGAACTCACAATTCCCAGTTCTAAATGGACCATGTCAGGACTTGGGAGTCATACTTGTTGTAGAGATCAATTGACACCTTTAGCAAACGTATGATTTCATTTCGTCCATTTTAGTCTAATTCTAATTCTTTGTTATATTCCATTATGACAGCAAAGACAATTAATACAGGAAAGATTGTCCTAAAAGAAATTTGAGACTGTGCTGCAAAACGTTCAGGCTCAGCATATTTCCCTTCGATGATCACAATACTATGTATGAAAACTCGTATCTATCCAGCTGTAGAGATGGTAAGGTATAATCAAGGAATAATTACTGATTAGGACCTTGCCAGAGTAGCAGGAGATGCTATCTTTAAGAAGCAGTCTAAACTTGTAATATCCCGATTTTTTACCCTAATCGGAATAGTGGTTTCGGGACCACAAATCCGAGTCTGAAAAATATTTTAATATTATTTTTTGTGTTTATGATGTGTGAATTTACATGTGTGGAAGTTTCATGAATTAATTTCATTGTTTGTGTACTTAATTTGAGAAAATGGCTTAGTCGCGAAAAATAAAAATTTGAGGGTTAAACATGAAAGTGCCCAATTGTTATTGTTTATATAAATTGGAGGTTTTATATGGCAATTAAAATATTTTCCAAGTTAGTGGACGGCATTAGGTATAATATATAGTTTTCTTATATTAATATGTTATAATAAACATTAAAAGAAAGCCATTATCATTATTTTGGCTTTTTACTTCATCTTCTACACGAAATAAAAAAGAAAAAAGAAAATAAAGAAACAAAGCTAAGGTTCGGTCATTGTTAAGCTTGATTCAAGGTGAGTTCTAGCTCAGTTTTTAATAATTTTTATGTTTTTGAGATTTTTGCTTTGAATACTTCAAAACCTATGTCTTAATTTTGAGAATTGTGGATGATTTTGAAATGTGTCATTGATGAATGTTTGAGTTTTATGATGTTAGTTGATAAAATATGAAATATAAGGGTTAGATTAACATGTTTTGTCTTCGAATTTTTGGTGAATTTGAGTAATTAGGGCTAAATTGAGAAAATAAATTTTTGAAGGACTAAAATGCGAAATAAATGAAATGCATGAACTTGTATGTATACAAGGAAGACTCAGCCTAACTATGCTGTTGTGAAATTTTGTGTATTTTGTGTTTTATGCAATAAGAACTAAATAGTAAAAAGTGTAAAATGTCAAGGGAAAAATGGTAATTTGCCCATTTATGTGTTTTTGGATTAAATTGAGTGAATTGTGTGTTAAATTAGTTAATTTTGAACTTATTTAGATCAAGAACTGAAGAAAACAGAATTAGATCGAGGGAAGTCGAAAGTAGTCGAGTAGTTGATTTCGTCCGTCGATATCCGAGGTAAGTCGATAAGCATTTAAATGTTGTTAAATTCAAGAATATATAAATGATAAGTGATAAATTAAATTATTTTATTTGTTATATGTTTTGGCCGAATGGGATTATTGAGATAGGAATTTTGTTTCGAGTTTGATTCAATCGATAATCAACGCCTAAAAGCCCCATACGAACCCTAGGAATAGATAGGATACTTATGTCATGACATAGGACTCCGATATGTGTTTTCGTGTAAGACCACGTCTGGGACATCGGCATCGACCTGTGTTTACGTGTAAGACCCTGTCTGGGACAGTGACATCAGTATGTGATTACATGTAAGACCACGTCTGGGACGTTGGCATTGTACGAGCTTTCTGATTATCCGTGTATCCTTTATAATTCCGAACGGTTCAACGGGCAATGTTAAGTGAAGACCGAATGTGAAATAGAAATAATAATAGTGTTCAGGTATGTATTTATATCATGCTATGGAATTAAGGTAAATTGTATATTGAATTGATGATATAAAGTTATTTGATATATGAACAATATGTGAGCATGTTTGTGCTTATAAGTGATTCGGTAGTATAAGGAGATTTGGCCTATTATTATAGTTTTTGAATTATAAATTGTTAAGTATACAAATATTTGAGTATTTGTGCAATAAGCTTTATAAAGTTAAATGTTTACTTTTATTTGATTTGGTTGGCTTGGTAAAGTGGTTTGATATTAATGTTAAAATGAATAATGTTTGCTTACGACTTACTAAGCTGCAAAAGCTTACTATGCATGTGTTCTTGTTTACCTTTGTTTTATAGATTTAGAAGTCACGATACGAGCTCGGGGATCGTCAGCAAATTCTATCACACTATCGACGTCTTTTGGGTATTTTGATAAATTTTTGAACTCGATATTATGGCATGTATAGGCTTGCTTATGTTTTTGGTTAGTTTTGGAATGGCCATGCGAAAATGGCTCATCTTCTTTTGATCGAATTTGGTGTTTATGTATATGGTCTTTATGGTCATTGAAATGGAGTTTATAATTATGCATATTTGATTATGGTATAAGCTTGTGATATGAAAATAAATGTGATATATATATAGTTTGGACATATTAAATTTGGTTAAGTGATTAGTACATGTATAATTGTTATGCATTGGACGATAGATTGATTGGTTATGAGTTGAACTAAATTATCGAATGTATATATATTGTTGCTAAATGAAATATATGTGTGGATAGATACTAGCAAGTATATTATACTTGTATGGTGTAATTTGGCTTTTGGTATTATATAGATTCGGTTATGATTTATAAGTATAGAGCTATGTTTAGTCCATAAACTTTTGATAATTAGTTTGAAATGATATTATTAATTATGTATATTCGACTATGGTATGAGTTTTATATATGTGCATATTGAATTCGGTTTAAGAATTTAGCCTTAGCTTCTTATAAATGTAATATAATTGCCGTGTTTATGTTTGTGTGTATAATTTTGGTTAAGTAAGTTTATGTTTAACTTGTTATTATGTTTTGATAGTGGGTGATGAATTAAGTTACAGTATAGTAAGTATAAATCTTACATGGAAATATGAAAGTGTTAAGCCATTAGCTGAATTATTTGATTTGTAATCGATGGTATATTATATGTATATGTATATAATAGCCAAGCTTCATTAGGTTAAGTTTAAGTTTGAATATATTTATATATATTTGGCCTCATAGGTATTTGCCAAATTCCGCTATTATGTGCTTGTATATTTGGTTAAGTGAGCTATTAACTCGTTAAATTTATAACTTGGTTATGTAGCATATTCGGTTATAGTATTTGATTAAAATAAGTTCGTTTTATATAATGTGCTAAGGATTAAATAATTTATATGCAATGACCTAATATGCTTATGTTGACCATATGGGGACTGTGAAATATGGATGGCTGAATATGTCTAGGTTATTTGAGTTAGGTTAAAATGGTAAAATGTGCACTTTTAATTTGCTTGAATGATTAGTATATGTACTTGAATTAATTATTAAGCATGCAAATTTGTTTACTTGATTTGTTTTATTTTTGTTTATGCTATATAAAAACATATTTTATATATAGTGCATTATTCGGTTGTGTATAAAAAAATTTCATAAGTTAACTAAAATTTAAAATAAGCTTTGTGTCCGATAATGTCTCGTAACCCCAATCCGGCGACGAACACGAGTTAGGGGTCTTACAAAACTGATCAATGACATTGAAAAAGAGGGAAATCTTTTAGAACCAGTGCATCCAATTGAAATTCCTGACTTGGCAGAACATACTGAAGCGACTCATGAACCAAAGTTGGTAACTCCAACATTTAAAGACCCTTTTCTAGCACCATTCCATGGAGTGCCAGTCGAATGTAATGGACATATTGCAACAAATGCAATGGCAACAACAAGCTTTTTGGAGATACACAAAAATACGGGATAACTCATTCAGAGATGCATTTAAGAAAATATTTTGTAACTTGTTTGTTTTTGTGCCTGAATTTCCAAACTTTATATTCAAACCATGGACTTTGATGGAAAGGAAGGAACAAGGTGACTCAATCAAGAACAAGAATGATGAAGCAAAATATGGGTCGGATACTAAGGGGTCTTTACTTTTCTTTTCTTTTGTTTTCTTTTCTTTTCTTTTAGGATACTTTAAGTTTTCATTTCCTTATAGGTTATTTTTATTTTTATTTCTCACATAAAAAACACTAAGTTAGAATCATTAATAAAATTGAATAAACTGCGCTTTATTTCTTAAAATTCTTGAAAAATAAGAAGTATGGCAATGAATATGTACATGTTTATGATTGGATTTGTCTAGGAAAGGTTTGGTATTTAAGCAGTCTAATTTGACTCACATCCCTTTCCTGGAATCCTACCTGGTGTACAATATCCATTCACTTCTTTATTTTCGTTCATTTTATCTTTCGATTTTTTTTTACAATGGGGACATTGTTTCACCTAAGTGGGGGGGACCAGAAATTGAAATTTCTTATTTTTCTGAGATCATTAAAATTGCAAATTTTCTAAGAGTTTTGAAGAAGATGTATTTTTTCCATCAAGTTATGATTAAGTAAATTTTGCTCGAATATTTGAATTTTTGTCTAATTATGTTAGCTTTTGTATATATAAAATAGATTATTTCAATTATTTTATGTTAGCTTAATTTTGACAAAATGCTTATCTTAATAAATGTGTATAAACCAAACCATGAAATTTTCTTCTAGTAGAACTAGGTATGCATGAAGGTTTAAGTCTTTAGAATTGAGTCAATAATTTTTTTTAGGCAAAATCTTAGGGGAATAGTAGTTTAAAAATTATTTAGGTAATTTTTTTGGATCGTTTGAGCCTTTTGAGCCTACCCTATTAAAATTTATCTCTTGAAACCCAATTTTGAGCCTAATGACTTATTCTTTGTTTAGTCCTTATATTAAAACGAACCATCCCTTAATTGAAAAATTACTCATCTTGACTTTTCTCATTGAACTTTAAATTCGGCTTATTTTAGGATTTTTTTTTTTTTTGTCTTTAAGTTTGGGGGAGTTAAAAAAGGAGTATTTGGGACCTAAAATGCAAAAAGAGATTTTATGCTTAGAAAAAATATATGCCCTTACATTAGTGATGAAAAAAAAACCAGTTATTGTGAAAATGGACAAAATGAGCATATGATTCCAAATTGAAAAACAAGGAAGCGGATAGTTTTAGGGATGATTGTGTAGTTTCGAAGGCCTAAGGTAAGCTGAGTTTTAAGGTATCTTAGCCTAAAATGTCTATCTCTTTTTCCTACCTTGAAACCTAGCCCCGTTATAACCTTTCAAAAGACTTATTGATTTGAATTGATATATCTGCTACATTAGTGGAGAGAAATAGTTTAAGTCAACATATGAAGGCATCATTTAGAGCTAAGGATTGCTACTGGGAAAGATTAAATATACATTAATTAAGAGAAGGCATTTTAGTTCATCTTTTTGTTAGCATATTGATAATTGAAAATAATCGAATGGCATGTCTATATATACTTAAGTTGCATAGTACAAAATTTCTATTTTTGAACATAAATTCACTAAATCCACAACTATGGGGTAAATTGATTTTCCGAAAGGAATTTTTCAAAATGATTTCTTGAAGCTCTTCTCGTAAGTTAGCATTACTCAAGACGAGCAATGAATTAAGTTTGGGGGTGTGAAAGCGAAAAAATTTATAAACTTTTTTAGCACTTTCTAACTAACAATTTTTGCCAATTTCGATCTCTTTTAACATATTTTTTTGTAATTTTATTACAAAACATATAAATTGGAAAAATTAGAAAAAAATTTATATTTCTAAAGTATTTTTATGCTAAACTTACAAACTTTTTCCCATTTTCAGTAGTTTTATGCGATGGAAGAAAACCGAGTCTTAAAGGCACCTTGAGAAAGAACAGGATTGCTGAAGCATCTTTCGAAGCATTTGTCACATGAGGATGACTGATTATTTAACAGTCATGGATGCCCCAAATCAGCTTCCTTAGACCTATTAAAGACTTTATTTGATCCAATAAAAATTGGGTTGATTATCTTAATATTATATCTAATTTAATATTTATCTTGTGGATAAATATTCTATTAATTTAATAGAATTAATATTGAACTTAATTTAATATTTATCTTGATAAGTACTATATCAATTTAATATTAAAGTGATTAAGTTTAATCATAGTTGAACTCTCTAAACTCTCCCTATATAAAGAGAGCCAGATTCATTATTTTTCACACACTTGAATTCAAGAGAAAGTTGTAGAAAGAAATTTCTCAGAATAAATTATTCCAGAAGATTTCTAGAGATATATTTTTATTTACAATTTGACCCTAAAGTTTAGAGAAATTACAAAATTACCTCACTGGTAATTTTGTAGAAAGTTTTCTTATTCGAAGTGAGCCCACACTCGGTAGACGTGAGCTTGAGGATAGCGGAGAAAACTATTAGGTCGAAGCGTTCATCCTAAACGAATCGAAAAGGTACAATTTTGATTAAGTGTTGATTATTTTAGATATCACAACCAAGTTCTTTTTTTTGGAAAAAATATTAAAACTTTGATTTTTTCCTTAAACTTATTTTCCGCTACGTTTTCCAAACTCGTTTTTTCCTACAGTTTTATAATTTGGTCATTCTTAGTGTTAAGTAGCCGATTAGTGTAATTTACCCTTGACTTTGAATTGTCGTAATATGGTACTTAGTGAGCAATTAGCTAGACTTCCTATTTGCATGCTCATCGCTTAGGAATCACTTTGTCCCCGAACTATCTTAGGTTTGGTCCTTGGAATACTCGAGTGTTCCATTGTGACACTAAAAATGTTAAAACTCAACTTGTCACACTTGCAGTATACTACCCATATTTTTTTTTTTTGATTCTCAACCCTGGTGCATGCACACCGAGGCGCGGTCATATAGACATTTTGGTTGGTTAATTATATTTTGCAGGTTATTTTTTGTGCTATTTAATTATTTTGTTTTTTTGTGTTATTTGGCTGTTGTTTTTAATGTTGTTTTGTTGCCATGTTTTTTTGTTGTCTCACTACCATTTTGTTGTTGTTTAACTATCATTTCACTATTATTTTGTTGTCATTTCATTATCACTTCACTATTATATTGCTATTATTATTTTTGTTTATTGTTTGGATATTGTATAACTCTTGTTGTATTGTTAATTTTTCTACTAGTTTTTGTTTGGATATTGTATAACTCTTGTTGTATTGTTAATTTTTCTACTACTTTAGAGACATTTGTTTGCTAAGTTGCAACTATCTTAGTGTTATTTAAGTATAAAGACTTTTTAAATGTATTTTCAATTTGTTGGGAAACATTTATTTTAATATATTTAGTATATTTGTTGTATTATATTTTTTAAATTTGTTTTTATATAAAAAGTAATCTAAAAAATTTAATAAAGGTCAGGTCGAGTCGTGCTCAAGTTTAGCATTTTTAATCCAAGCCAGGCCCAAGCCTAAAATTCTATCCAACCTCGGCACGGCCCATGATTAGGTCTATCAAATAACTCCACTAAAAGCTTTGCATTTTACATTATTGTCCTCACGAGTGACGAGCTTGACGATGGCCTCAACACCATTTCAACACTAACAATATTCAATAGTAAGAGTGGTGGGTCATAAAGACACTCTTTAATACCAATTCTTTCCTAGCACTTTCACACAACTACATTTATATCTAGTAACTGATGAACCACAAAAATCTCTAATAGTGAAAATTTCTTTTCTGATATGAAAGCTCAGACAATGTTGTAACCACAGAGCATACCAAGAAAATTAGCACTTCTTCACCGAAACTCTAATACCAATTGTTGGGGGCACTAGGTAATATCCCTCACACGAATGTAGCTTCAATACTGAACACCAACAAATTAGTTGGGAGCAACGAAAGCAAATTGAAACTACCTAGGCACAGTGGATTAACTCGAAAAATTACTATTGAATATCAAATACGATAGAAAAATCAATAAATGCAAATTAAATAATAAAGGAGAGAACACACTAAATTTACAAGGTTTAACAGATTGCCTACATTCTCGGACAACAACACTGAATGATAACTTCACTAATACCAAAAAGATTACAAACTAATAGAAACCTTAATCAAAAGGATTTCTCAAATATATACTAAAGTATACCAAAGAGTGGGAGAAAAAACAAATGTTGGGATGCAATTCAAGTCAATGCATAAAGCCTTCTTTTATAGCAAGGTTGAGGCAACAACCTTTTGTCCCATTCAATGTGGGATAAAAGCACTCCAACTTCAACACTTTCAAAAACTTAGAACCTACAAATTTCGTTCTTACAGTGACTAGGGATTCAAATAGCAGTCGGATAGCGGTATCTCAATAGCTATTTCACAATAACAACATCTCCTACCACCATTAACCCCTAAATTAGGGTGTGAAAAAAATTGACCATAACAGCAGGTAATGGAATTTGTAAGTGACTAGATGAAAAGCTTGGAAGCAATGCATATATTTTATAAGAATATTTAGTGATACATGCACGGATTGGATGAAATTTATTAATTTCCATTCATCGAAGCTGTCAATTTTTAAGTTTGGAAAATCAGTAAACTTGCGACGACTTTTTAGATGGTATCCAGGTATTTCTTGGTTAAGATGTCTCATAGCATTTAAACATCTATCTCTTAGCTTCGAAACGCACTTTGAATCACTCGATTTTGAGTTCGGGAGTTCAATTTATGACTGTTTTAGTGAAGATTGCGCAAGTAGAATTTTTAGACGGAATTATTACGAAAATTGCAAATTTAGGGCTTTTAATTCGAGTTTAAATCATACTGGTTTCACTTTTTAGGCTTAATTTTATTACATATGAGCCCAATATTGTATTTGTTAAGTATTATTATTTTATTATTTATTTATTTCGAATTTTGGATATATTTCAAGTATCTTAAATTATTTAGAAATTTTATGTTTATTTGTTAACAAGAAAGTTTAGTTTAAAACTTCTTATTTAGATTAATTGGAGTTTTAGTATAGTTGAGAGTTTTATTTGAATTAACTTAGCTAGCCAATATAAAGGTGTCTTTATTGTTCATTAGAGAGACAATTGTTTTCCATTAATAAAATTTTCAACTCTAGGAGTTAGTTTCTTTGTGCAAGATTGCTTTCTTGTGATTTTTAGAAGCAATTTTCTTTAATGAGTCGTGGAAATTTATTCTTCATCTTTCAATTTACCAATGATTATTTCTTGGAGAGTTGATTAGAGCTATATATTAATTGAATTTGTTGGGGTTTATACATCAAAAGGGTTCAATTTGACATTTATTCATCTATCCATCATATCCGTTGGTTTTTCGATCCATCTTCCACTTTTTTTTTATTCTACCTTTTATTTATTTAGTTATTATCTTTAATATTTATTCTTTATTCTTAAATTTCTTGTTTTCCTAAATCTATTTAATTTTTTCTTTTCAAGTCAAATCTGAATTTTTTTTGGAATCCAACAATATGATATTCTTCCACCCTTTATTATTTAGTTTGTTGCTTGTTATAATTTTGGGGTATATATATAATAAAGTCAGCTTCTATGAGCCGATGCCCTTTAGTTCCATCAATCACCATGGTAGGAAATGTTGATTAAATGGACCACAGTCCTTTTTCTAACTTTTTCCTTGGATATTTAAAAAAAAAGTTCTGTATGCATTTATATTTGGACATTTTTCTGTCTCACAAATCATTTCCCTTTGATGATAAAAATAATTTGTGCCACCACATTCCCTCCCCTATATTGTTTCAATATTTGAAGAAAACTTATAAAGCTGAAAAGGGGAGCAAAGCAAATATGATGGTAACTGAAAAGGTTTTGGATTTTGCTTGCACAACACGATGAACTTGCCTTTTTCTCTTTTCCTTTTTTTACCTATTTCCTCATTTTCTTATGGAAGAGTGAAAATAGTAAAAGATGTGATATAAGTGATTGTCACTAGTTTCTGATACAAGAAGTAATGAAAGAACTGCTTTCTTCCTCATCTAAGCCATTGGGGGACACCTCTGTAATTTCACTTGAACTTGGTGAAGTGGGTGGAGGAGGTGGATAGAACACGGGGCAGTCTTCAGCTGTGAAATCGATACAAGTAGCCATCTTCGCTGCATGTTTTCTAGCTTTTCTTTTCCTCTGAAACACTTGGAAAACTAGCCAATCTCCATCCATTTCCCCCTTTACCATCTACAAATATGACAATTCCTTAGCTAAATCAATATCTTTGATAATTCTCCTTGTAATTAATTATACGCTTTCAACTTTTTTTTTAAAAACCAATTATAAGTACCTTTAATAAAAATACATTTAATTGAAGTCTCGGATATTAAATTTTTCATAAATTAAACCATTTAACCATTAATTTTAAAGGTTAATCATTAAAATGTACAGTTGCATTTTTTTAAGTTACTTTTGTCATGTGTAATATCGAGATTGTGTCATGTGACGAAAAGTGATTTTACTTTAAAATTGTTAAAAATATAAAGAATATAAAAATCATATAAAAATAAAATTATAAAAGCATCTATAATTTTATATATAGCATGGATTATTGTTTGCCCTCTCAGCCTAATTCACCACATTAGTTTACATCTCTAAACACTTCCCTTTTATTGGTCATCATTTTTTTAACCGCTTTTATCTATATAATCCATTCACAATTATCATTATCATTCAAAACATAAATAGAAATTACAACAGAAAATGGCAAAGTGAAGCTGAAAATGTTGGCACTGTCATGGATGATTTCCTTGGTTGTTAATGGGTGAGGGAGAATACTAGTGAACAACGTGAAGATAGATAAAAGACTCACAATAGACGAGCACAACAATGACCAACATAATAATAGTGGACGGGCACAGCAGTTAGAGTATTATTCTCTGATGGTGGAAGTAAAGAAATAATTGGTTTCAAGGATCAAATAATTAATATGTATTGTACTGTTAACGAAGGTTATTGGGGAAGTGGAAAAACTTTGGATTTTATTTTTTAAATTTTGTTTAATAATTTTTGTAACGTTTTGTAATTTTATATATATTCAGTAATTTCCTTCTTTTTTAAAAATCTATATTTTAAATTTTTTGTCATTTACAATAATATTTACACTTTTCTATATTTAATAATTTTAAAGAAAATCATTTTTTGTCAGGTAACATGAAAATAATTTAAAATAGAGAAAACATTAAGAATTACATTTTAAGGATAAACCATTAGCAGTTAAAAAGAATTGATAATTGAAAAATTGCATTAAGAAAAAAAGAAATCAGGTTGTACCCTTAAGCCTTAATTATATTACCTGAGTTGAATTAAAATGAAGAAGGCGATACTGATGCAAGAACCATCGAGTGTTGGTGTGATTAGAAGGCTTCCTTCCACAGAAAATCAAAGCTCTTCTCATCCCTACCACCTCATTGCTTCCTGTTTCTATTATTGGTTTCTCTTTCCCAATGGGCTTCCAGTACCCACCACTGCCCCCTCCGTCTCTGCCTCTGCTGCTAAAGAAATACCTCTTTTCATTCACCTCTCCTGAAACTCAAAACACCCACACCAATTATTAACACTCTCTTCTCTACCTGATGCAACATACATACATACATACATACATACATACATACATACATACATACATACATATAAATTACTGACCTGGTAAGCTCCAAGGATGAGTCCCCAAAACATCAAACTCGGAAATGACTGAAGCAGGTAAGGGAAGGCTTAAGGCCTTTCTCTTCAAGTAATGAACCACCAGCTCTTCATCTGTCGGATGGAACCTGAACCCTATCGGCATCTTCATCCCTCCTCTTCCACCCTACCTTATCTGGTATATGTCTCAAATTAATCTGAACCAACCAAACTCAGGTGATACAAATCAAGCAAAGACACGGAGGTCTGTTTTATATATAAATGTAAAAGAATGGCAATAGGCAAAATTGAAACAAAGTGTGTGACTGAGTGGGAGAACTCCTTCCTTGACTAAAACATCCATTCCGTTCCAATTGCTTTATGTTGACGGGTCGTTTCTCTTACACTTATAAGCGTGTAAGAAAACTTCTAACTTCCACTGTTTTTGGTCAACCATCCCTGTTTCCCCTACAGTGAGCCCCACGTGTGCCACGTTGCTCTTCATTTTCCGCCACCCACTTATTTCATGCTCTTTCACATGAAGATAAGCAGCCGCTTTCACATTCTGAGATAATAAAGTGTGTTTTTTTTAAAGGGAAGAGCAAGTCTGGTTTATTTTAAATTAAAATATTAACAGAGAAACATACTTTTATAATAATATTTATTATTTTAAAATAATTTTAATTTTTATTGAGTTAAATGCCTACAGAATTTTATATAAATATATAACAATATTGTCTCCATTTAACAATACATAAGACATGCTTTAGTAAAAACAAAATTTGTAATAAATTAAATTTTATGATGTGACAAGAAGATTAACTTAGTTAACAAAACTCAAATCTTAAAACAACAACATTATGATTATAATGAAGTTTATGTGTCTTATTATTATTCTTAAAATTAAAAATGAAGATGAAATGAGTATGAATGAATGTTGTCCCACTAATAGTTCTTTGGTCATTTCTAGTATATGTATATGCAAAGATGATGAAGGACAACCTTGCAATTCACCCAAAGTGAAGCCCCAATTCTTGGAGTCGACGAGATCAAAGATTTTGTTTGTACCATGATTACTTACCACATGCTAATTGCAAGTGTTTTTTTGCCTTAAAATCAATGCCGACATGAAAATTAAGCTTTCTTTGTTTATTCCCCGACTACAAGATTTGTTTCATAATGATGATCCTATGTTTTGAATTTTCCATCCCATGTAAAAGAATCAAACATAACCCAATAAGCAAAGCAATTTATGAGTCTCTTTAAAGGTCTCCCTTTGGGAGCCTTGATTTATAAGTCCTTGCTCTCTCTCTCTCAAAATATCCTTTGTCTGTCTTTGCGGGTAAGCCCAATAATAGGAAAACTGAAAAAGCCCATCCTTCTGTTCTTCATACATCACTGTTCAACCATTTCAACTTTTCTTGATTTGATTCTTCCCATATTAGCTTTAATCCTTATACTTGAAATACATAAAAAAAAATATTAAGTCATACTTTTTTTTATTTAAAATTCTTAGTCTAATCATTAACATTAT
The DNA here is from genome assembly GCF_025698545.1 of Gossypium raimondii. NCBI lineage: Eukaryota > Viridiplantae > Streptophyta > Magnoliopsida > Malvales > Malvaceae > Gossypium > Gossypium raimondii. The sequence goes on along the minus strand of NC_068568.1, from coordinate 36,468,969 downwards.
TAGTATTTTTATTAAAATTTATCAATTTAATATGTTCATTAATCTACTCTCATATGATAAAAATATGATTGACCAAAAATAAACATGGTGCACTGACCAATTTTATTGGAAATTACCAACAACAATAATAATTAGCCTACAATCTTTTTAACTTAAAACTTTTAAGCTATAGAGTCTAAATATAAAATTCTATAAAAGTATATTTTAATCTAAAATTATTACTTATTTATACTACTATATAAAGGAAGGCCCTAAGGTCTTCCTTCTTTGACACCTGTCCTTACGTCTTCTTTTTTTTTTACATATCTAACAATAGTGGCTAAATTTCTTTTGTGATCCCTTTACTTTGTAATTATACAAAAATAGTTAAATTTCAATTTTAATCCTTATACTATGCTTAAATTTAATATTTGATCTTTATACTTTAGTTTTATACATAATCTGGTACCTCGACGTTTATAGTGTCATTAGTTAGTCTAAATATTTTATTTTAAATTTAAATGTTGATGTAAATTTAAAGAATTGTTAACATCATTAACTTTTTTGTTAAATTCAAGTCTATTGTAGTAATATTTTTTCGAATGAGTACTTTTTAAAAAAATTAGAATGTCACACCAACAAGTTTAGTAGAAGAATTTTAATTATATTAGCAATTGAATTGAAAAATAGAATGACTAAATTCTTTAAAATAAAAATATGGAGACTAAATTTCAAAAATAAGAGACATGTTGTATATCTTTAAATTTTAACTATTTAATTTAAAAGTAATCTGGGGTGAGTTGGAAACCATACTAACATAATTGAGAAGATAAGGGTTTTTTTTTCATTCTAAAATAAAGAAGACATAAGTTTCTTTTATAGTTTTTCTGTATGTTTAGTAAATGAATAAATAAAATTTAACTGAATTTTTATCAATTAGTATTTTGATAAATGAATAAATAATTTTTATCACTAGCGTCTGTATGTGGCAAATTATTTGTAATGAGAATTCAGGATTTAATAGTTTTATTTTAATTTAGAATTTGTATGTATTAGAGAAAAATTGAATGCATATGATTTGTTAATTACAAATTTTGAAAAGCTTTGATAAATATTTTTAATTGAAATTAAAATTCTTTAAAATAGGAATAAAAATATACTAAATAACTAAAATTTTACTTTTTTTTATTTATGGGATTTCAAAATTTATTTTTTTGATACTATTATACATCAGTGATCATCAGCCCAAATCTAAGGTAGGATCCGGGTCGCCTACTCGCAATCCGGATAGGTCTCACCAGACAATTGGGGATAGCGAGGGGAACTCGCGGACCCAACTCGCAAGGAGAGCTCTCACGAACCAAGGGAAGACCGCAGTCTTAGTTTGCATATACTCAAGGAGCTCGTAGAAGGGAGACCGCGTGGTCTGGCAAGCAACCTAAAGTGAAACACGTATCCAGTAGGGGTGTGCATAATTCGGGTAAAACAAAAAAAAAATCGGTTAACCAAATTTTTTCGGTCAGGGGTCGGTTAATTTTTTTATAATTTTTCGGTTAACTGTTAATTCGGTTCGAAACCGGTCGGTTAACCGATTTTTTTCGGTTAACCAAAAAAATTAATAAATAAAATTATCAAACCCAACCCAATTACCCAACCCAATTACCAACCCAATAAAACTAAAACTAAAGTCTACCCAATTACCCAACCAATTACCCAACCCAATAAAACTAAAACTAAAGTCTACCCAATTACCAACCCAATAAAAATAAAACTAAAGTCTAACTCTTAAGTATCTACCCAATTACACATGTTTTTGTTTTTTTAGGTTTAATGCAAATGGAGATTTTTTGGAGAGAAGAAATGGATATAAATGGAGAATATTAAAGACTTACATTTCAACTATGTGTTAATTTTAAGAATTATATAATGTTTTTAATTATGTAGTGATTCAAAGACTTATGTAATATTTTTAATTATGTAGTGATTCAATTCGGGTAATTCGGGTAATTCAGTTAATTTGGTTAATTTGGTTAATTTTTAACCAAAAATAAAAATCATACAATTTTCGGTTAATTCGGTTAACTGACCTAATTAACCGAAAAAATTTCGGTTCTGTTAATTTTTTTTAAAAAATTCGGTTCGGTTAACGGTCAAAAATTTTGGAAGGTCAGTTAATTCGGTTATAGCTATTTCGGGTCGGTTAACCGAATGCACACCCCTAGTATCCAGCATGCCTGAAGTCTGTTCAAAATGTCAGTCTTAGGAATAGTGGGGTCAAGTCATGAACAATGGGGTCATGTCGTGAACAGTAATAGTATGTATAAATATTCGAATATTCTCATTAATATGATACGAGATAAAATTACTCAACAGATACAATACCTAGAACTACCATAACCCCTTCTCAAATAAGAGGATTATGTGCTTTATCGCATTCGAACTTGTGTCCTTCTGCACTGGTAACAATGCTAATGTCAAATGAGCTAAGATTCAGTAGGTTCAATTTTTTTTTTGTATAATGTTTTAAATGTTTTAAATGTTTTGTTAATTTTTATATAAAAATAAATATAATACATAATTAAAATTAAATAATAATTTTATTTTACTTGCAAGCAATGATTTATTTATTTCAATAATTTTTTTTTGAAAAAAAGCCCTAAAAAAGTTAATTTCAATTAATAGCATCAACCATTACAAATTCAGGGATTGCCGTAGGGTAATCCATCCCAAAATTCAAGTTACAATTGTTTGTAATAGCATACTTGCTCATAAAATTCGTAGACTTATTACAATTACGATTGACCCATTTGAACTCCACATTGTTAAGCATATCCTTGGATTTAAACAAATCATTAATACGATGCCTCATAATTGTGATATCCACTCTCCGATTCCTAATTCTGTTGGCTAGGCTTGCGCAGTTTGTTTCGAAGATAGCTTTAGCAATGTTCAGGATCTTGCCACCTTAATACTTTTTTCAAACGCATATAATTCAGCCCACTCAGCCTGCATCCTATGCTATTTAAGACCACAACTCCCACCCATTACAAAACCCTCAGAGTCACGTGCTAGAACACCAAACCCTATTTTTCCGTTTATAATAGCTACATCAAAATTAATCTTTACTTTATCAATAGGTAGTTTCTCCCACTTCTTATCCACCAAGTGGGGCGGTAAGATTGGCCTGTTGATCACATTATGAATACGAAACTCCTTACTAAGACTTTTAACTCTCTTCCAGATAACCCAAGTAGCTTCCTCCTTACTCTGAAAAAGTATGTTATTTCGATTATTCCAGCTATTCCATAAAATGGTGATGAAATCGGTCATGGCTTTCTTATCCAAGACCCTTATCACCTCTTCCAGCCAGTCAATGCAGCTAGAGAAATCGTTATTAATAATTCTCCTACCAAGGCCCCCAATAGTAAGAATAGCCCGAGCATTTGGGCAGTCCTAGAGAGTGTAAAAGGGTTTCTCTCTTTTTACTGCACCTAAAGCGATCACTGTCAGCAGTCTGATGAATTGATGCAATCTTGTCTTTCATAGGAAGGAGCTTATGACCCAACTACCAAGCGAACACCCTAATTTTTGGGAGAGTTTTAAGTTTCCATATCGTTTTCCAAAAAAATCTATGAGGCCCCATGCCCACTTGTTTAAGAAGGAGCCACGAGTAAGCAGTTTTAGAAGTATAAGAACCATGATGGTTTTGGAATTAGATTATGCTATCATTCGGACCGTTGGGAAAGAAAGGAAGGTTGCATATTCGCTCCCCCATGCAACTGCCATAAATCTCATAAACTCTATTAATATTCCAGCACGTACTCTCCTTATTCCAAAGCTCGTGCACTTTCTTTTCATAAATAGTCTGACCAAAATCATGAATCAAATCGTTGTCAATCCTTTCGAAACCCTAGTTGTCCTTGTGGATATAAATTTTTCCATCATTCCCTATTTGCCACCCAAAACTATCTTTGAGGACTCTCGCAATAGTTGCAATACTGTTTCATGTGAACGACGGTTTATCAACTTTTTTGGATTGAAATATGTCACCTTTAGGGAAGTATTTAGAGCTAAGGACATCATAACACAACGTGTCCTTGATCGTGAGTAGCCTCCGCACTTGTCTGCCAAGAAGAGCTATGTTGAATAGTCGAATGTCTCCAAATTTCAGCTCTCCCATTCCTTTCAACATGCATACTTTGTCCCAAGCTAGCATAGCCCACCCATGCCCTTTATCTTTACATGCCCACCACATTCTTCATATATTTGCTTGCATCTCCTCGATAGAACCTCTAGGTGCGAGAAAAACATAAAAAGCGTAAGTTGGCAAGGATTGTAATATATATTTAATAAAGATTTCTTTGCCCCTATAAGAGATGAGTCTTTTTGACCAACTATTAATCCTGCATGAGAAACGATTAATAATACTAACGAAAGCCTTAGACATTTTCTTTCCAACATGGAGGGGAAAACCGAGATAGTTATCTAAACTTTCAACTACTTTCATGCGGAGCATGTTGCCCAACATTCGTCTTTAGTCCATGGGAGTCTTTAGACTAAATAAAACCATGGATTTTTCCAAGTTTATTTGTTGACCCGAAGCAAGCGTAAAATTTCTAAGGATTCTCATGAAAGCCTCAACTTCCTTCTTGTTGTTCCTTATAAAAAGAAGAGCATCATCAACGAAAAATAAGTGATTCACACGAGGGCTATTTCTGCTAGCTCTAATGCCTCTAATGAGGTTGGCTTCTTGCACGTTTAATAGCATTATCGAGAATGCTTCCATTCAAAATAAGAATAGGTAAGGAGAGAGGGGGTCCCCATATCTAAGACCCCTCTCGAGTAATAGTCTCCGAAAGAGTCGTGTTACATTTCACCACATATTTCACCGTTTTAACACATCGCATGACTTTATCGATCCAAGCATCTTCAAAACCCAACTTCTTCATAACTTTTTCGAGGAAATTCCACTCCACCCGATCATACGCCTTGCTCATATCGAGTTTTATGACAAGCCCTTTGTTAAACTATTCTTTGAGCTCTAGAGATAGTGCACCATCTCAGAGGAAATAAGGATGTTATCATGGATCATCTGGCCCGAAACAAAAGCGCTTTGGTTCTAACTGATATAAAAAGAGAGGGTGGTCTTGAAACGATTCGCTAAAACCTTAGTGATAATCTTGTAGATCACCCTGCATAAACTTATAAGTTTAAAGTTAGTCATGTCCACAGGATCTTTAATCTTAGGAATAAGCATGATAATCGTTTCATTAATACAAGAGATATCCTTGTTGCCATCTAAAATTTCATGACAAAGTTTAAGGACATCTTTACCCACAACCTCCTAGTTCTCTTTAAAGAAAATACCCAAGAGGCCATCAATCATTGGGGCTTTATGCGGATCCATATGGTTGAAGGCATCAAGGATTTCCTCATCTGTGAAATGCTTAGCCAACTTAGCATTCATATCATGAGTAACATTTACTTGAATGTCATTAATATAATTCTCAACATTTGGAGAAGCAGTAGACTTAAACAATTTACTAAAATAGTCCCTAGCAACTTTGCTAACATCATGGATATCCGTCACCCAATTACCATTATCATTATTGATTCTATCAATTCTAGTTTCTTTTAATCTACGAATAGCCCTGACGTGAAAGAATCGAATATTTCTATCGCATTCTTTAAGCCATCTAATTCGTAATCTTTACGCCCAGTAGCTTTCTTTCTTGTCATAAAGGTGTCCCAACTTGAGATGAACGACTCTAAAACTATCGGTGTTTGAATCTACATAAGGGTCATTGATAAGCTTATCAACTCTCGCCATTAGCCTTTTAATGTTGTTAACTATTTTCCTGTACTTATCATTTTGCCAAAAACTTAACACCTTCCGACCATTCTCCATTTTATCAATGATATTAGTATCCTCCCTACTCCAAACTCTTTTTATAATGTTCTTAGCCTCCGTATCTCTCACCTAACAAACATTAAACTTGAAGGAGAGTCTCGAGTCTTTGATATCCGCTTTAGGCTTCTGACCCAATGTGTCCAACATGACCGCATCATGGTTCGAGTTGGCTTGTCTAATAATGCTAGTCACAATGAAAGAAAATTTATTAATAGCATTAGCAAACATAAGAAATCTATCAAGCGTTTCTTTGACCAACTTATTACCTTCACGATTATTAACCCAAGTGAACCACCCTCTGTCCGCTTTTAAGTCCACAAGATCTAGATCCTCCAAGACATCCCTAAAGTCTTCCGTAGTTACCCTTGGCGTCCTTCAGCCACCTTCTTTTTCGGCTTCATTTATAATACCATTAAAGTTACCCCCAACAATCCGGTCTTCCTTCACCGATCTTCCCACCCTTCTATGAATATCCAGATCTATTTCTAGTGTTTGGATCAACATTGCCATAGAAGCTAGTAAACCTAATTTTTTTTGGTTTTCTATGCACACAATCGAGTCAATATGGTTGTTTGAGTAGTTTTGGATCACCACGTCGATATCATTTTCCATAGCATCGCCAGGCTTCCACTACGCCCCTTCGAGCTAACTGCCAGACAACCATCCATCTTGCAAATGTTTCTAATACGAGCAAAATTGTTAGAAAAGATTTTTGTTTCACAGAAAAAGACCATATCGGGGTTGTTAGCAATGATAAGTTGCTGAAGTTCCCAAACTATCGCAGGGTTCCCCAACCCACAACAGTTCCAACACAAAAGCTTCATGGCTCTTGGCGGGGCTGGTCTCCAGCCATCGCCTTACATGGTGATAGACTTTCTATAAGCCTCATTCGAACCATTCTGGATCGGCTCTCTTCTGTTAAATAAACTTAAATGAAAAGTTAAGAGTTATGTAAGTGAAAGGTCAAGAGTTGAAAGGTCAAGAGTTATGTTGTTTTTTAATGGGTTTAAATTAGTAGTTTTTGTTTAGGAAAATAAAAGGTCAAGAGTCATTGGTTATTATTAGATTTAATATTTTCAGTTTTTTTTTGTTTTAAAGGGTTATCTATAATCTATAAATAGTTTGTAAGCATTTTATATGAATGTGAACAATTTTACATTGAGAACAATTTTATCAAATTGGTATCAGAGCTATGGAGAGTGTGACTAGTAATGTGACATTGCCTCGACTAACAAAGGTGAATTATGAGAATTGGAGCATCCAAATGAAAGCTCTGCTCGGGTCTCAAGATGGTTGAGAGACGGTCCAAGAAGGTTTCGTAGAACCGACAACTACCGCGGGATATACGGCGGCTCAAAACAAGGCGCTGAAAGAAATACGATCGAAAGATAAAGCGGCATTGTACATGTTATTCCGAGCTGTTGACGAGTCGGGCTTTGAAAAGATTACAAGTACGACAACTTCAAAAGAAGCGTGAGACATTTTAGCAAAGGTGTACAAAGGAGCTGACCGAGTTAAACAAGTCCGCCTTCAAACTCTTCGTGGTGAGTTGGAAGGCATGAAGATGAATGAATCGGAAGGTGTCTCTGACTACATCACGCATGTTCAAACCGTGGTGAACCAACTCAACCAAAACGGAGAAACGTTAACCGATGTACGAGTTATGGAGAAGATTTTGAGATCATTAACTGACAATTTCGAAAATGTCGTATGTGCCATAGAAGAGTCAAATGATCTAGCAACGCTCACAGTCGATGAACTCACTGGTTCTCTCGAGGCACATGAACAACGTAAGAAGAAGAAGAAAGATGAAACACTAGAGCAAGCACTTCAAACCAAGGCATCAATCAAAGACGAAAAAGTTCTCTATTCTCAGAGCTTTCGAGGTAGAGGTCGTGGTCGTGGAGATCGAAGAAATGGTAGTGGTGGAAGAGGCCGAGGTCAAGAAGGGAATTATGAGGAGAATGAGCATTCAAACCAACAAAATTGGCGTGGAAAAAGACGTGGTCGTGGAAGAGGCGGATGGTCGAATTATTCCAATGTTAAGTGCTATAAGTGTGGCAAATATGGTCACTATGCGAAGGATTGTAACTCTGATAAGTGTTACAATTGTGGTAAGGTGAGATATTTCGCGAAAGAATGTCGCGTTTCAAAAAAGGTGGAAGAGACAACCAACCTAACCACGGAAAATGATGAGGCAAAAGAAGGTTTTCTCTTAATGGCACACAACGAAGTCAACACCAACAACAACATGGTGTGGTACCTTGACACGGGTGCAAGCAACTATATGTGCGGGCACAAGCACCTATTCAAAGAGATGCGAAAGGTTGAAACGGGACATGTGTCGTTTGGAGATGCGTCGAAGGTTGAGGTAAAAGGCCAAGGTACTATTTGTTATTTACAACAGGATGGGTTAGTTGGGTCAATCCAAGATGTGTATTACGTACCAAACCTCAAGAGCAACATTTTGAGTATGGGGCAACTAATGGAAAAAGGTTATTCGGTATTTATGAAAGATCGGGTGTTACACTTGAAAGATAAGGAAGGGCGTTTGGTTGCTCTAGTTGAAATGGAGAGAAATCGTATGTACAAGTTGAATTTGAAAAGTGTTCGAGGAAAATGTTTGCGAGTCGATGTTGAAGACAAGGCGTCGCTGTGGCATCTCCGTTTTGGCCACTTACATTATGGTGGTCTAAACGAGTTGACGAAGAAGAACATGGTGCATGGGCTACCAGATATGGACTATGAGGGAAAATTTTGTGAAGAATGTGTACTTGGCAAGCATGCGAGAATTTCATTTCAAAAGAAGGCAGAATATCGGGCTAAGCAACTTCTCGAATTGATTCATACTGACATATGTAGACCAATCACCCCTAAATCTTTTAGCGGTAAAAGGTATTTCATTTCTTTTATCGATGATTTCTCACGAAAAACATGGGTTTATTTTCTTAAAGAAAAATCTGAGGCATTCGAGGTGTTCAAGAAGTTCTAAGTGATGGTGGAAAAAGCAACTGGTAGACACATCAAATCTGTACGATCTGATAGAGGTGGCGAGTATACTTCGACGGCTTTCATGGAGTATTATGAGGAGCAAGGCATAAGACGATTCCTAACCGCACCGTACTTTCCCCAACAAAATGGTGTGGCCGAGAGGAAGAACCAGACTGTTCTCGACATGGTTTGATCAATGTTCAAGAGCAAGAAGATGCCGAAAGAATTTTGGGCAGAAGCGATGCAGTGTGCCATCTATGTGCAAAATCGATGTCCACATGTGAAGTTGGATGATCAAACACCACAAGAGGCTTGGAGCGAAAAAAAACCATCAGTTTCTCATCTCAAAGTATTCGGTAGTGAGGCCTATGCACATGTACCGGATCAACGAAGAACGAAGCTCGAAGACAAAAGTAAAAGGTTTATTTTTATTGGGTATGATGAGAAACAAAAGGATACAAGCTACTCGACCCGATAAGTAAGAAGGTTGTGGTAAGTCGTGATGTACGATTTAATGAAGCAAGCGAGTGGGATTGGAATAACTCAACGGAGGTTAACATCAAAGATGGAGGATCATCAATCGCTACACCAACAATCATACCGACAAATCCTGAAATTACCGATGATGAAGATGAACTGAAACAACCAAAAATGTGAAGTTTGCAAGATTTGTATGATTCAACAAATGAGGTACATATTGTATGTCTTTTGGCAGATTCCGAGAATATAAGTTTTGAAGAGGCGGTGTGAGACAAGAAGTGGCAAACTGCTATGGATGAGGAGATTAAAGCAATTGACCGCAACAACACATGAGAGTTAACGAAATTACCGAAAGGAAGTCAACCCATTGGTGTGAAGTGGGTGTTCAAAAGAAAGATGAATGCTCAAGGCGAGTTAGAACGATACAAGGCGCGACTTGTTGCAAAGGGATATAAGCAAAAGGAGGGGATCGATTATGATGAGGTATTTGCTCCCGTTGTATGAATGGAGACAATCCGGTTGCTCATTGTACAAGCGGCACAATTTAAATGGTCGATATTTCAAATGGATGTCAAGTTGGCATTCTTGAATGGTGTGCTCGAAGAAGAAGTATACATCGAAAAACCATCCGGGTACATAAAAAATAGAGAAGAGAAGAATGTGCTGAAATTGAAGAAGGCACTTTACGAGTTGAAGCAAGCACCGCGGGCATGGAATACTCGTATCGATACATACTTCAAGGAGAACGGGTTCAAACAATTTCCTTATGAACATGCCCTCTACGTGAAGAAGAATGGAGGTAATATGTTATTTGTTGCTCTTTATGTCGATGACCTCATTTTTATGGGGAACAATGGTGAGATGATACTAGATTTTAAGAACAAAATGACACAAGAATTCGAGATGACAGATTTGGGTTTACTGAAGTTTTTCCTTGGTTTGGAGGTTAGACAAGAAAAGACAGGTATTTTTGTGTCACGGGAGGCATATGCAAAGGAAATTTTGAAGAAGTACAATATGGCACATTGCAACCCAGTATCAACACCAATGGAACCAGGTGTAAAACTCTCGAAATTCGATAGAGGAGAACGAGTCGACGCAAGCAAAGATAGAAAAAGCATGCAACAAAGAATCGTCTCGTAATAAATGCATATATTTAAAACCCCAAGAAACTAATTTTTCATGCATATTACATAGAAAAGTCAAACTTTCTGGCTATTAATACATAAGAAAGGGACGATTTCCATGCAAGAAAACGAAAGTTCATGCAAGAAAGCACATAAAATGCAAGAAAACACATAAAATAAAGAAAAATAGTATACAGGGCGAAACGACAAGATTCACCGATTCACGAAGACCACCGTTCTCCGAAACACTCCCCCCGCAGATTTGACACAACGTCTACATCCACGTTAATTTCCACCGTACTATCATCGGTTAGAACACCAACCCCATTTTGGAAACTCTATTACATAGGGACACACAAAAACACACCTTCACTGCCCAATTATTCAATCAAAGAATAAATGCCGACACTCGAAAACAGAAAACAAAAAAAGCAATCGCACCAATCTTGGAGAAAATTTTCACGCGCTCTCTCCTCCTACCAGTATTTTTTTTCGATAATTATTATTTAGTTAAGGGGTAATAATTAACATGCATGAATGTGATAAAAACATACCCATATTATAAATTAGAGTTAATGATTTTCATTTTAAATTAGTCCCAAAATTTCTATACATTCTAATTATATCCTTAAACTACGGATGCTATATCAATTAAACTATTTTATCATTAAAATAATTAATTTAACCATTAAAAGTCGTGCCAATTCTTGAGGCATAATTTGAAATGAAAGTTTTAAAGAAAAGTAAAACATTACTACATAAATTTTAAAAATTAAAACTAAAATAAAGTAAAACAAAAAAAAGATTGTAAAGTTTTGAAAATCTTAAAATCAAGATTTTACAATATTCATTTTCTTTATTTTTTTATTTTAAACTATGACAAATAAGATTTGACGTCTCATTTAGTGATAAATTAATGATTTTAGTAATGAAAATGTCTTATTGATATAACCTAATAGTTTGGGATGTAATCAAAATGTTTTAAAATTTAGGGACTGATTTAAAAAGGAGGTTATTTTTAGGGATGCAAAGTGAATGTAACAGTCCATTTTTAGTGGTCTCAGAAACAGTAGTTTCGAGGTAAAAAATCTGATGAGTGAGTCCATAATATTATTTGATATTTACAAGTCAAATATAATATAATATTAAATTTTGATTTGATAGTTTTTGCTAATTGAACGAATAGTTAAGTAAAGTGGTTTGTCCCTAAAACCAAGTGATTTTGAAAAACGAAGGTATCAGGACCTCATTTTCGTAAACCGAGCCTGTAAATATTATTATTAAATGGTTACGGAGTTTTTATATAGGTGTATTGAAATTTGATTCGGAAATTTTAGTGATTTGATAGTTAATTAAAGGATAATGACTAAACCGTAAAAATCACAAAATTCAATCACTTTTAGTTTAAAAAGGGCTAATTGATTATAAAATCATAAGTTGGTGACTTTAAATGGTAAATAAACCTTAGTATCTATAGTGGACGGTTGTAAATAGATAAATAAATAGTTTATATGTTATTTTATATTCAAATATTAGCTAAGTTATAATAAAACAAAAGTAAAAACATTTTATTCCTATTCATTCTTCTTTTTCCACCGAAACTAAAAAGAAATAAACACCATAGCTAAAGCTTAGTTCGGTCAAGCTTTAAATCAAATGCATGGTATGTATTTTTCATCTGTTTTAATAATTTTTATGTTTTTGAGATCGTTGTAGTTTAATCTAACTAATCTAGGGACTAATTCATAAAAAAGTTATATGTTTTAAGTTATGTCGGATGAAATTATGATGTTTCTAAAGTTTGATGATATATTTATAAGATTGATAGTTAAATATGACTATTTTGTAAAGTGGGTTTGATTGATTTTAAAGTTTAAGGATTAAATTGTTAAAATAGGAAAGTTGCATGAAATTATTGTAAAAATGATAAATATGAGTTGTATAGGGACTATAGAGCTAGCTTTGATTGTGATAGATTTGAAAGTTTCGAGTTTAGGGACTAAATTGAATTAAAGGTAAAAGTTTAAGATAAAAGTGTAAAATGTTAATAAATAGTAAAAAAATGTGAACAGCATCATGTACTATGTAAAAATGTTGGTGTTACAGTATCAGACACTCTGTGCTGGTGTTATATTTATCTAGTACTATGTACTGGTGGAGGATATCGTACCAATGGCTTAAGATTCTGCATGTGTTGCAGGTTCTCTAAAGTTTATGTGAATAGCATCGTGTATTGGTTAATGTCTCATTTGTCAGCTTGTGTGAGCATTACCCTCCCGCGTATTTGAAGTCAATTTACTATTGTTCTCCGAGCAAAACAATTAATTATTGAAATGGAAATGAAACAAGATGACATGATGAATTATGTTACTTTGATTATAATTTGGTATATGAATCTTGGCATGTTATGTTTCGATGATTTGATTTATCCAGGCTTAACCATTTGACATGGTAGAAACGAGGAAACAAGGCAAAGGGAATGTAATTTCTATGTTATGTATGAATTGTAAACTTAAAATTGACAGGTATGAAATGTTTTATTTTATGAACTTACTAAGCTTTACGTAAGCTTATATTTATTTACTTTGGCTCGATTATAAGTGGCATGTAAATAGAGTTTTTGTATGTTTGTGTTAATAGGTATTTTAGTAATGTTTTATGCCATTTGAACTATATAATATGAATATTGATGTAATTCTAATTGATATTTGAAATAAGAAAATTAAATTTAACATGTATGAAATACATATTTTAACCTTTAAATTTTTATTTTATAATTTGACATAAATAAATAGTTATTCGAATGGAAAGCATATATTAATACTTAATAAATTTATACAAATTTCTTAAAAGATCAAAACTAGTTACTGAACCAGATTTAAGCTTTGTATCCAATATTTAAAATTGATACTACTATGCAATCTGGATCCATGTGCATATATAATCTTGATTAATTCATTCAAATTTTTGTTACAAAATAAGAAACAACCCTGCAGTTTCTTCAAATCGATAAAGTCATAGAACGTGGTGTGTGGTACATAATATAATATGGTCTGGTTCATAATTAATTATCTAACAGAGGTACCTGATATAATTGAAGTACTGGAAGAGCATAAGCAAAGAAGCGACGTGGGAAGCACCAAAAGGTGGCGAAAGAGGCCACTGGTCAACCCCTCACATCCCTAAAAACAGATTAAAACACACACACCCCACAACCATTTCCTGTCTTCACATTGGACCATTTCCAACCAAACCAATTTCACTAGTCGAAAATAGTTGCGAATTACAACACCGATATTTCTGCTACCTCTTTTGCATCTTGCTCTATCTACTTTTTCCTCTACCTTTCATCTTTGTTTTCCTTTTCCCTACAACCCTCTTCTTTAGCTTAGCCTTACCCCTGGAAATGAATCACAACCCTGACAAGTCTTCGAGTTTTAAGAGCAGAGACCATGACCATAAGAACTCGGTGCCACGGGCAGAGTCCCTCAAGAGTTCCAAGGAAAAGGACCCTGCTGCAGCTGACAAGAATGAAACTAATGAACAAGGAGGCGAAGCAAAGGAAGCTGAGATAAAATACACCTTGGAAAAAGCTTGGGAGGACATTCAACATTTCTTGTCGGGGGAGGAGGGTCTAGAGATTCCAGACATCATTGACAAGTATTTGGATCTCGTTGAACACAAAGTATCTAGGCTTGAAGTGCCTGAAAAGTCCAAGGGGTGTCCTGTTCCTGATCCTGAGGATGATGGGTGGTTTCATAAAGTTGTGGAGCAGATGTCTAAGCTGCATAGTCATGTTTCCACAGTCTTCAAATCGGATTCCAGTCGGGGTCCTTTAATCAACCGCATTGGGAGGATTCACCAACGAGTTATGAGTTATTTGGAGGATGAGTTCAGGGTTCTCCTGGAAGAGTCGAGAACCGTAGAGGCTGCTGCAGATCAAAGCCCTGACGCTGGTCAGGATCAAGCAAAAGAGGAGCCCAACTTTCCAGGGTATTCTAAGCAAGTTTTGGCCACCTTGAATAAAATTTCCAAGCTGATGATTTCGGGGGGATATGAGTTTGAATGCTACGAGGTGTACATGGTCACCAGGAGGAATACAATTGAGGAGACCTTGAACAAGCTAGGATTCGAGAAGATTAGTTTGGATGACATACAAAGGATGCAATGGGAAGCAATGGAAAGGGAGATCCCTCCATGGGTCAGGGCCTTCAAAGAATGTGCTAATATCTACTTCTCCGCGGAGCACAAGCTCGCCCAAACCATCTTCTCCGACAACCCTTCTGTAGCTAAAAGCCTCTTTGCCAACCTCATCCGTGTCCTATTTCTTCAGCTCCTCAATTTCGCTGAAGCTATTGCCCTTAGCAAGCGTTCCACCGAGAAACTCTTCAAATTTCTTGACATCTATGAGACCTTGCAAGATCATTCTTCCGCCATTGATAGTCTGTTTCCTGAAGAATGCGCCAAAGAGCTCAAGGCAGAGTTAACGGCGACTCGGAGCAAGATTGGCGAAACCGCGATTTGCATTTTTTGTGATCTTGAGAATTCAATCAAGTCTGATACAGGGAGAACCCCAGTTCCTGGAGGGGCAGTTCATCCTTTAACTCGCTATACAATGAATTATCTCAAATATGCATGTGATGAGTATAAGGACACCTTGGAGCAAGTTTTCAAGGAACATTCAACGAGCAAGCCTCGGGATTACCAAGGCAATTCTCAGAGCAACAATGATGAAAATCAATCCCCATTTTCAAGGCATTTGATAAAAATAATGGACTTGTTGGACTCCATTCTAGAGGCAAAGTCTAAGCTTTACAAGGACGTGGCCTTGAGCAATATTTTCATGATGAACAATGGACGCTACATATTGCAGAAGATCAAAGGGTCTCCGGAGATCCACCAAGCAATGGGGGATGACCGGTATAAGAAGAGATCATATGAACTTAGGAACTACCATCAGAGTTACAAGAGAGAGACTTGGATGAAGCTCTTAGATTGTTTAAACATGGAGGGGCTGAACGTGAACGGCAAGGTGGTGAAACCAGCGCTGAAAGAGAGATTCAAGAGCTTCAACGCCATGTTCGAAGAAATTCACAGGACCCAAAGCTCGTGGGTGGTGTCCGATAAGCAAATGCAATCAGAGCTGAGGGTTTCCATAGCAGGTGTGATTATACCAGCATACAGATCCTTCTTGGGAAGGTTCTCGGGATACTTGACCCCTGGAAGACAAACAGAGAAGTACATTAAGTTCCAGCCTGAAGATATAGAGGCTTATATTGAAGGACTGTTTGATGGAAGCACTAGTTCCATGCCAAGGAGGAAAACATAATTGAGAAATCATTAAAGAAAAGAAAATTCAGCCCTTTTTGTTTTCTATCAAGAAAACCAAATCAAGGTGGTGAGGATTTGGGAGCTCTTTTCTCTTCTTTTTTGTTGTTGCTTTTAGGGGGCTAAGATGCTTGAATTAGATGTGCATGTGCCACCATAGTAACGAAACACGCAATGTGGTGATTAGCAGGTATACAATAATTTTGCTCTTTTCTTCCAAATTCATTGAACCTACTCCAACTTTATGATTTTGGTCCATGTAATTTCTTCTTGCATTTTTCAGAACCTTTTTCAGTATTCGTATGAGGAACATGATTTTGATTGTAACCTTTTTTCCTTCGTGATTTTGATTTGTGTAGCTTCAATTACTTTTTTAATAAAAGAGGAGCTCAAACCCTACCAACACAATCTCTATCATAATCAATGCTCCTAAAAGAACATTCTCTACACCTACAGGAGTAAGTTCATAAATCTAAAGATCCCCTCTCTCATGCAAACTAACAGTCCATCGAAAATGGTCCAAAGTTTGAGTTTCGATGGAAACCAACAATCCGATTCTCCAAGGGACTGCGAATTACTCCTCCTAAAACAACTTTTTTCAGATCTCCCTTCTATAGTTGCCCAAACCTCAAAACTAATGTGAGCATTTGTAAGATAGATCAAGACTTCATGATTTACTGTTGATAGCAGCCACGATGCTAGCAGCTTATATTGCTGTCTATGCAGCACATACTCAAGATTCTCAATTAACTGCCCATCTTTATTAGCCAAGAACTGAGATGGAATACTAATTGTTCCTAATACAAAACCTTGCACATCATACCCTTTAAGAATCAATATGATTTGATGTTTCCATAAAAGAAAATTACTCTCACCAAATTTAACAGTATCATGCTTGAGAAATTGATGGATTTCTTACCAACAACAGAAACCGCTGATCCAGGCTCTGAACAAGGTAAGTTCATTTGTTCACCACCATTCGAAGATGATGCTGACTGTCTTCATTTCTTGAAACAACTTTTGGTGTCATGATGAACAAATCAATACACGATCGCCAATTTACAGAGAATAATCTGGTTCTGGTACCATGTTGAATTTGACACTTGAGCAGCAAGAAGTAGAGAATAACAAAAAATAGGATAAGAAACTAACTTAATATATTATAATTAATATATACAACTAACTCGTGCATGGGATAAGAAACTAGTAAAGTAAATTTCTCCACAAATAAGAAAACCTTGCTTAAATAGCATAGTTAGAGTAATGTCATCTATTTTTATAATTTCTTAACACTTGGTGATCAAATAATTATACTAAAATTGATTTCAGGTTAATCATTATTGTTCACTGAATTTAGTTAATATATTTGTTATAATAAACGTGTAAATCGATTGCAAAACAATAAGAATAGAAAAGAAGAAATTCACTATTAGATCACAATTTTGTATAGACTTCTCTTTGCCATGCATTAATTAAACTTTCTAATTTGTTAAATGTTATTTTTCAGTCCTCAATTTAGTTTTGATATTTACTTTTTCAACCCTAATACATTGTAAAAATATATAATTTAGAACCTCATGTGATGGCCTGATGGTCAAAGTTGCTCACTGCCTTGGTGTGGTTTGAGTTCGAGTCACGCTAATCGCCTTTGTTATTTAGGCTTTGCCCTGTTATTGTAATTCACCAAATATATATATTTATTATTATCGATTAACTACTATATAAATTAGAAGGGATTAATCATAAAATTTAAGAGGTTCATCTCGGTGTTGATTTCATGTTTTTTTGATGAGTAAAATGTGGAAGTTCTTGATTAATTTGTGGGGGAATACAAGTTATCCTACGTTAAAACTTAAAAGGAGTGAATATATTAGAGATTTGGACTTGCATGTTAGTTTTTAGACGACGGGTGCACGAGTTTTGAGAGTAAGAAATGAAATGAAAAATGGCGATAGAGGAGTGAATGGCACATGCAAAGAGGTAAAGGGTGGTAAAATAGTGTTATGGGTCAATTTCCAACATAAATCCTTCTATTATCAACCTATTGATTGAGTTGTTAGGAGAGTTTTATAATTCTTAAGTCATAATAATTTTCTTGGCCCTCCAACATTATAAAATAAGTCATTTTAGCCCTTCATTTAATTATTCGGTCTTTCTTTTTTTGCACTTGAACTTGCATTTTTTGTCAATCACTTCAATATAGATAGAAAAGTTAACGTTTGTTAACTTTGTTGATGTGGCATACACATGGATTGCCACGTGGATGACACATCAACATTTAATTCATTTTTAAAAATTTAAATATATATTTTATATATTTTACACTTTTAAATAATTTTAATGATTTTTAATTTTTAATTTTTAAAAATAAAATTTATAATTTTTTTAAATTCTAAAAAAAAAATTTAATGTTAACAGGTCACCCACGTGTATGCTACATCAACAAAGTTAAAAAAAACGTTAAGTTTTCTATCTATTTTAGGGTGATTTGACAAAAAAAAACTATTTTATTTTTATATTATGTATGTCCGTTTTATAGTACATGTTCGGTATTCGTGACTACCTCTCCCAAAAATGTTGTCTTCAAGATTTAAACCTACGTCCTCCCATTAGGAGTGTAATATGCCTTATCATTGCACACAAACAATTTTTTAAATAAAATATATCCCAAACGATTTTTTATTTAAATCGGTAAATAATTTATTACCAAATTATTTTTAAAAAAACATTTTACTAACCAATTATAATTGATTGTAATATTAATTATAATTTTTAAAAAGTGATTCTAATATTATGATATTTTAAACCTTTGTAATCATATTATCTTTAAAATATTAAAAATAAAATTATGAACCAATTTATTTAATTTTAATTATTAAATACAATAAAATTATGCATCATACGGATAAAAAAATTAGTGTATATATTTTACAGTAAGGTTTTGAATAATTTAAGTAAGTTTAAGTTCTAAATGAGTTATTCTTTTGAAAGCGTAAGGCACATCAATATTTAATTAATCGAAGGTCTAATTAAGTAATCTTTCTAAAATATGTAATTATACAGTCATGTTAATTAAGGTAATGCTAACTAGAATACGTAATCTTACAATTAATTTAAGGTCAAATTGAACAACTTTGATTAAGGTTTGCACGTCACAATAATTAGCATCAAACGTGATTCAGGCTATTTTATTACAAAATACGGATTTTAATTCCTTAATTATGGAAACCAAATAATGCTATTTAATGAAGATTTTAGAGAATGAACTTCTTTACAAAATAATTAAAAATAATCAAAAGGAATGATTTCTATGGAAGTTCTCTAAATAGATTAATCAAAATTCAATTAAACTCGGTAGTTACTAATACGTATAACAGATCATGGTCATTAGACATGTCAAGCACTAAAATTTAGAGGTTAATTGAAATAATTAATCAAGAATTAGGT
Source organism: Gossypium raimondii (assembly GCF_025698545.1). Classification (NCBI taxonomy): domain Eukaryota; kingdom Viridiplantae; phylum Streptophyta; class Magnoliopsida; order Malvales; family Malvaceae; genus Gossypium; species Gossypium raimondii. The sequence goes on along the minus strand of NC_068568.1, from coordinate 36,449,706 downwards.
TTGGTGGTGAAGTAGTTAGTGTCCTTGATAGCATCTATTTTTTTTCAACAAGGTTCGGTAAGTACATACGTTTCAATTAGTAGAATTCGTATATTCCGCAATAACATCGATCCACATTAATCTTTCAATTCAATTACTCAAGATTTTCGGTTCTTGTCGAATCTTTCGATAATCTTGACGAATCTCGAAATCAATCATTAGCTCGTGTATAAATGTCTCTTGAAGGACCTGTTCTGGTTGCATCGGATCAGATTTGATCGTAAGGAACACCGATTGGGCTCCAGGTGAATGTGTTATTTTACAAGAGAATCTAGGCAAACCATGTGTAGGTTTATGGACACACGGTCTCCCATATGGGCGTATGGACGACACGGTTGGACCACAAGGCCATGTGCCCTATAAATCCTAGGCTAGTTCGCTTCTCACACGGGCACGACCCTTCCACACAGCCATGTGCCTACTGTAGGGAATTATATCTTTTACCACACAACCACAGCTTGTTTCACGGCATGGCCACACGGCCATGTAACTCTTCCACACGACCTATGGCTTCTCACATGGTCTAACCACACGACCCCTATTTTACAATTTTGCCCAAAAATTTATGTTATATGCAGTTTAGTGCTTGGATATTTCTTGAATTGTTTTTAGTGTTTTATTTCATCCAATTGAGCCCATGATAATATGAATATTTTGGAACCTATGATTTGATTGACTAAATTACTACTGTATATGCATGATATGTAATGATACATGCCTATTGTCTCTATATTTTTGATAAATTGTTACTGTTAAGTTTTGTCACTGTATTACCATTTACATGTTAAACATGCCTTTTGCTACTATTAAATCGTTTACATATTAAGCAAGTCTACTGCTATTGTTGAACCAAATACATGTTTATGAATGTCTACCATTTCTGTACTGTTCTGTTCCAAGTATGACATATTACATTGCATGGGGTGGGACACTTTGAAAGGAGGAAGTTCTAACAGTTTAATAATCTGCAACTCTAGTGGTTCAGCCACAAATATTCTAGCAACTCTTATCTGCAAATACATTGTGCATTCACAACCTTCTGGCAATGTAATAACCTGTAACTTTGGTGGTTCATCCACAACATGGTGTGTAGGGATGGAAGAGTTCTAGGAACTCTTATTATGGTGTGTAGCGGTAGGGTAGGATCTTTTCTGTTAAACTCAAACTGCATTGCATTCATAAGCATGCACATACAAATCTGTGAATTCTAAGATGATATTTGATGAGTTAATCTGAAATACCGATATCCTGAAATTGTTGTTGAGAGTTATGCTATGAATCGTGATTCTATATGTTTTGTCTATCATTTGCACTAATTTTATTGTGATCAAACTCACACTGAGCTTCTTAAAGCTCACTTCCCCTTATTTTCTATATTTACAAATAACCCATAGGTTAGGACGCGAACATGGTATATGGCTCAGAATCGTTTTTTTATAAAAATATTATTAGGCTTATTTCTATAATTCTTGTTATTTCGAAACTGTGTTGTTGTTTTTATATGACATGTGATTTATGTTTAGGGTTTGTTTAGCATGCATGATTTTTAATTTGAATTTAGGATATTGAACATGGAATTAGATTTGGTTATGCATAAAATAATTACGATTTAACTTAATTAAAACCGAATTAAAGATCACTTTTTGTTGATAGGTTATAATTAAATTTTGAGTAATAAATGAACTAGAAATTAACTAAGTTTTCAATGGTAGTCACCGTTATAAGAAAAATGTTAAACTAATCGTTTTTTTTTTTCTGTTATCTCTAGAGTTTTTCTAAAGGGTTAAATATAAAATTGGTATTTGAACTTGTCAACTTCTCCTAGATTGGTATTTATGGTTTTTTTTGTCCTAGATTGATACCCAAACTTTTTTTTTTCTGTCAACTAAATTGGTACCTGAGTTTAACGCCGTTAATTTTTTGCTGATGTAGCAGCGCTGGCCAATTGCGCGCAGCCACATGGTGTCCTTTTGTACCTCTTTTTCTTTTTCCCACATTTTCTTCCCTTTTTCTCTTCTTTTCTTATTTTTCTTTTTCATTTTTTCGCCCTGCTTCTACGCTTCTTCATCTTTCTTCCCGAAAATGATTTATGAGATCTGGGTTTGGTTTTTTTTCCCGAAATCTTCTTCAATACTCCTTTATCAGTCCTCATGTCTCCTATCTTCTTCCTTCCACCCCCATCTCAAATGCCCGACACTACTCCTTCCTCCTTCAACCACTCATTCACCCCACTTTCAAGCTTCTAAACCATCAACTTTCAAGGGCAGCTGCTCGACCAAGCAACCAATTACCACCCTAAAACGTAGCCTGGGAAAAATTCCTGCTCAGATCTCAATCCTAGACTTTTTCTCTTCTCGCCCTTCAACGCCCCTACCAAAACTAGAGTTGATTAAAAGGAAAGAAAGGGGATGTTTTGGGTTTCTCCACTCAAATAAAATCAAAGAGAAAAAAGAAGTAAAGACAAAAGATTGTAGTGACTAGACCTGTTCATGGGTCGGGACACCTGGCCTGAAGGCCAACCCTAAATGTGAGAGGGTTTGGATAAAAATATAGGCCCGTTTGAAAAATGGGTTGGGCCTCGAGAAAGGTATTTTTTGCCCAGACCAGGCCCGAATTCACTAAAGGACAAAAAATTTACTTTTTTTAATCTCCCTATTTTGCTACCATTTTACTATTATGTTGCTACTATTTTGTTATTATTATTTGGATATTGTATAAAACTTATTTTATTGTTAATTTTGTTATTATTTTAAAGGCATTTATTAATTTTGTTATTATTTTAGAGACATTTGCTTGTTAAGTTGCATCTATCTTAGTGTTATTTAAGTATAAATATTTTTTAAAATTTATTTTCAACTTGTTGGGAAATATTTATTTTGATGTTTTTAGTATTTTTTATGTATTATATATATTTAAAAATTATATAAAAATTAATACGGGCGGGCAAGACCCGAGTTTTAGCATTTTTATCCAGGTCAGGCTTGGGCCTGAGCCTTGCAAATGAGCCTAAATTTTTAGTTGAGTTCGGCCCGGCCCAGCCCATGAACAACTCTAGTAGTGACTTTGGTGATTAAGATTTGAAGTTTTTTATCGGGGTTTGTTTAAATTTTTAAATGCTCAACTTAATTTAATGATGAAGAATGGATGAAGATTTGCATTTCCTTAAAAGGAAGAGTATTTCTTTGAATTTGGGTTTTTTTTTTTTTTTTGCTTTACAATTATAATCTGTATTACTACAAATTACTGTACATGGACTTAACAATGTGATTTCAAACAAAATCAAAGTTTCCAATGTCATCAACAAAGGAAAAAGAAAAAGAAAAGGAAATTAATTACACAATAAAAAAATTTGGGGGAAAAAAGTCAAAAGAAAAAAATAAGTTTTTTTTTTTTAGATTATGATATCAACATAACGTCATTTATGTCATGTGTCACAATTTTTTGCCGCTACATGTCTTAAACTTAACAGTGTTAGGCTCGGGTATTAATATAGTGGACGGAAAAAAAGTTTGGGTACCAATCTAGGACAAAAAAACCCCATAAGTATCAATATAGAAGAAGTGAACAAATTTGGGTACCAATTTTATATTTATCCATTTTCTAAAAATAGGCTAAGTCTTCTAAGATAAATAAATGTTTTAAAATAACTGTTTTATAAATTCTGATAGCTTACTGGGCCATTTCGGTGACTAATGTAATTTTTCGAATTCCGGCTTAACGTCTAGATCGAGTTGGAGAGGTTATAAGACACCTCAATTTGTTTTGTTAAAATAACATTCAATTTAATCTGATATGTACTAATACATATAAACGACTATCTAAATTAATATTTAAATATTTTATTTGTTAATTTATTTATGGTATAAGTACACCATTTTGTTTGTAAGTTAGTTCATAGAAAACATTTATATTATTTATATGTATTCTGTTTTTTTAATATTTATTTTTACTTGATTAGTATAGTTAACTATTTAGGTATAGATTTTAAGTCTACAACAAATTTATTCAATACAAATTTTAATATTAATCTTAAAAATACATAGTTTAATTAGTATTAAAAAATTTAAAACATGTAATTTATAAAATATTATAAATATAATTAATAATTAGTATTTAAATTTGAAAAAGAAAACATATTTTTAAAATTTTAACATTTTAAAACTCGTATAAGAACAATCTTTAAACTTTATTAAACTCATATAAGATGAATTTATTATGGAATAGTAATTTTACAAATCTATTTTTAAACATGTAATTCAATATATTTTAATTATTACACAGGATAAAAAAACTAATTAATTATAATAATATGAGTTCTAAGATTTATTTAGATAATATTGGAATAAGGGAGGAAGGTTGCACGGATTGATTCCGTATCAAATAGGTATTTACATTAATTAAAAATTAAATGTACCCAATATTATTTTAAGGGATAGTGGCTTGGACTTTAATAAAAATTTCAATTTGGATGGCGAGAAACTTTTGTTTCCGAAAACTACAAGGAGTGGCATTATGTTAATCCCATGCCATTAACAAGTAGTTTTGTGTAAGCTGAATATGGAAGATTCCCACACATTTAGACAAATCTAGTGACTATGTATTTATGAACCCAAACTCGGTGACTTGATAAAATAAAAAGAAAATCCCAGCGCCATTAATGGTTTTCTTCCGCCCAACAAAGGTTACCAAATCTCTTTAAAGTTGGGGAATGTTGTCTGGTTTTGGGTTGGTAGAAAAAAAATGAAGTTTCATAGAAGAGAAAGTGCAGAATTTGAGAAAGTCGAACAAATTTTGATTAGAGTAGAGAGATAAATTGTCATTTTAATTATAAATATAATTCAATGTTATATTTTATGGACTCACAAACTAAATCTTAATATTATTTTCTAAAAATAATTTAATTTTAAAATTTAACTTTTACAATATATTTTCCTTATAAGATTAATGGAATTTACCTTCAACAAAAATATTTTTTTATAAAAAAAAAGAGAAAGGATTTAATAGATTCCAAACTCAAAAAGGACCCAAAAGCTCCAGTTCATACGGTTAACCGCACGAAACCTTCTGCAAAACAAAGAAACGCACTTCGTAACAAAACCCTAATCCCCAAATAGAATGATGTTTTCCCTAATTCACTCTCCATGACCACCACTATCGGCCCACCTTTTATACTCACCCGCCGTTGATTTTTGCCTGCGTCTCCGGCAGTCGCCTTTTGCAGGTTCCCTCTCTTCTCCTTCTCCTTCATTCTCTATTTCTTAGGGTTTTCTTTGTTTACTTATTATTCTGGCACCGCTAAGTTTTTGTAAAAATCATTCCTTGATTAGTTCTTGCTTTCATGTCCTTATGCTTCAATTTTATTTTGTAGCTTAAAGCGTGCTGCTTCAAATTCACAATTTTGTTTCTTAAATAGGAGACTCACTCTCATTTTTCTTTTTCTAACTTGAAACCAACTGATGGTGATTTAAGTATCATTATTCCATGATATTCTCTGACTAGTGGGGTGTCATATGACCAAAACAAAATAAAATAGAGAAATAAGAATAATTTTATTTTAGCAGTAAAAAGATAAATTTGAATTATATATCCTATGAAAGAGGGAAAAATATTAAATTTTGAATACTTTTATGAATCAGGAATTGTTTAGTTGTGGAATATTAGTTAAGGTTATTGCTATATAAGCTGCACTTTTATTGGAGTATACTTTCAAAGCATATCATCCTTTCACTAAAATGTTTGTTGTTTATATGAACTTCGCAATTCAATATGGGTTTGCTTAGTTAGCATGCATGTTTTGTAATTCAGGTTGTGGCTTCTGTTGAAAGGTTGGATTTTGAAGGTCTCTACTGTTTGTCATTGTTGCTCAGCCTTCAGTAGCAACAATGGGCAGTTCATTTAATGCTCAAATCTTGGTGGAAAAGCTAGCCAAGCTTAATAACTCACAAGCGAGCATAGAGAGTATCCTTTCAGAAAATAATTGCAGATTCTGTGCTTCTTTGGCTATTTAGGACGGTTATTTTTTGGCCGGTCTTGCTTTCACTGTGGGGTCATGTTTTTCACCAACTGGCAGGCATAATAATTGATCAGATACTCATTTATTACTTCTCATACATAACTTACTGCTTATGTTGCTTTGTTGTGGCTATCTAGTTGCCGTCTAAGTTACAGAAAATGAACTTTTAAAGCTTATTTTTGCATCCTTAACTTGTTAAGCTTTATCACATTGGTGTATTTTCCATATGAATAAGGCAAAACAAGTTGTTGAAACTTGGGACAGACAATTTCATTGCTCCCCACGCGAGCAGAGATTGGCCTTTCTGTATCTTGCCAATGATATTTTGCAGAATAGCAGGCGTAAGGGTTCGGAATTTGTTGGTGAATTTTGGAAGGTTCTTCCTAATGCTCTTCGTGATGTGATTGAAAATGGAGATGAGTTTGGAAGGAATGCTGCATTGCGTTTGGTATAGCCACCTAAACTTCCGTATAGATCTTGTTTTCTTGGGCTTTTAATTGAAATCTAAGTAAAGGGTTAAATATGACTCATGGCCCTGATTCATGACCTAAAGTGACAAAAACAAAGTGCTTAACTTGTCTTGTAAAATGGAAGACCTGAGTGGTTGCACTTAGGTTCCTTAAGAATGTGATATTGCTACTAAATAAAGTTAAATTGACGATGCTAAGTTTATGCTCATAATATGATGACATTATGCTTCTGTTGCCAGTTATATTTTATGTCATGTCGATCCTCACTTTTTGTCCACTTATTCTAATAAATTTGTCTATAACTAGGCATAGGCTGAGTTTCAAACATCACTTATATTAGTATCCATTGGGTTCTGATTGGTTGAAAGTACTTGCACTTTTCCTGGTGGTACTTATTTAATTGTCAAGGTCCAGCAGTTGAACTTTTGTTTCAGTACAACTATGTTTCTAGGTGGAGTTCACTGTCTTGGTATTTATTGTGGTGTTTGTCTAATTTCTGACAAATGAAATGCTGTTAATGGAACAATCATTGGACAATGCACGATGTTTTTTTTTTCACTTTATTGTTATATTGTGTATGGTTGGTTAGTATTTTCTTTCAATACATATGTACTTTAAATTCATGCTGTGATACTGTTTCAAATGATCAAATTCCAAATTGGATGATATATATCTTTTTTTCCTTTTACTTTTGAAATTTAGATCCGTATATGGGAAGAGAGAAAAGTATTTGGTTCTCAGGGACAAATTCTCAAGGAAGAGCTTGTTGGCAGACAATCAGAAAACAATAATAGAAATGGCAGGCATGTAGGTGTAAAGCTGGTAAGATAACTTCCATGTGGATTGCATTTTCTGTTTTGCAGTTATGTTTTTGTCATGGACTAATGTCATTTCTCCTTTATATTTGTCCTAGCAGAAGCAACCTGTTAGAAATACAGTGGACAAAATAGTGTCAGCCTATCAAGTTGTTTATGGTAGTCAGATGGATGAAGATGTTATATTCAGCAAATGTAGGAATGCTATTAGTTGTATCGATAAAGTAGATAAAGAAATTGGTACTGATGTCAATACAGGTATGATCTGCATTGCTCATTTTGCCAGCATATTTGAGTTGCACTTATGTTGCTTATTAAGAAGTTAGTACCTTTAACTACTATTCATCATCCTTGTTGGCTATTACTACATTGTGAGACCAAATATTTCTCATTTGAAAAATGGTTAATTACCATGGAGACTTTGTTCATATCTCAAGACACTTATCGTTTTTCAATCCCAATTCCTTTGAACAGGGCAGTTCCGTGGATCTGCACTTGTGGAGGAGGTCCAGGGTCAGCATGCTGTATTGAGGGATTGTATTCAGCAGCTAACAGCTGTTGCATCATCAAGAGCTAGTCTAGTCTCACATTTGAGAGAGGCTCTTCAGGAGCAGGTTACTTTGACTAATCTAATTACAGAAATATTATTTGTGGTTGATTTAAAAAAAATAAAGCTGATTTACTTTTGTTGCCAGGAATTCAAGTTGGAGCAAGTTCGTGCTGAGCTTCAGGTCTGACAGCATACACTTCTATATCTCAATTTGAATATATTTAAAAAATAGCTACTAATGTAAATACATGCATTCTGATATTGCTCATCATTTTTTACAGGTGGCACAGTCCCGATCGGAACATGCCGGTAACATCTGCGGACAATTTTTAAATATTGACAATCCCGAGTTGGTAGCTGAGCAAAGTTCAAAGGAACCTCACACATCTATTGCACCTCAAAGTTTTATTCCATCAGCTACAGAGCAATCAGCTCCTGTGATGTATGCCCGGCAAGCATCTTTTCCTGATAATTCTGGCCGCAATGAGGAAGATCCTCGGAAATCTGCTGCTGCTGCAGTAGCAGCGAAGCTAACTGCATCAACATCCTCTGCGGAGATGCTTTCCTATGTCTTGTCTTCCCTTGCTTCTGACGGTGTCATCGGTAATCCTATGAAAGACTCGTCTGGTGATTACCCTTCTGAGAAGAGATCTAAGCGTGAGAATGACCCGTCTTACATACCATCTCAGAATCCTCAACAAGCCTCAGTTCCACCATTCTCGCATCCTGAATCGCACCAACATAATGTTGTGACCACCACCCAGCAGTTGGCTCTAAATGAGGTGCCACCTCCTCCATCATCGTCTCCTCCACCTCTGCCACCACTGCCGCCTATGCCACCGTATGCTGTGCCCCAGTACATGCCAACTGCTGGATCAATAAATGGGGCGACATATAGCTATAGCATGACATCACAGCAGCCTTCCTTGCCTGGTTATTCCATAGCTGGAGCTGCAATGAGTGGCATCTCCTTATTTGCCACATCATCAACTAATTCTTACCAGAGTTTCCAAAGCTCTGAAGGTTTTCATAACCAGCCGTCATCCTTGCCAACGGCACCTATTTCTCGACAGTAGTTCAGATAGGATGCTTTAAAATGAATTGTTCTTGTTAGATAAGAGCAGTCAGCACCAGACCAATCTTTGTTCTGCATGTGCACAATGTAAATTTCTTGTAACTTACATATATCAATTGTGTTCGTATTTGGTATTTAAAACTATTTATGGCATTCTTGGATTGTATAAGAAAATTTTAGTCAGGATTAAACCCTATGTGAATACGTTGTGTTTTTAACATACCCTAACATGCTATCGGATTTTTTCCGCTGATAGTTAAAGAGGGGCACAGAGGAGGAGTGTGGTGGTGGTGAAACAATGGCGTGAGTATGACGTGTCAAGTGGTTTTGTTAAATATATATTATAAAAACCAACTAAACATCATATCTGGCTTTCGGACTGACAGTTGAGGGATAGGGAAGACATGAAGTGGAAAATAGATATGAAACGTAGCATTGTTTGATGTTTGGCCGTGCCTAAGACTCAAACCCGGGCAGTAATAACATTCGTATCATCATGACACACTTTGACCCTACGTAGAATAAATACACGTTAATTTTAAGGAGTGATTTTAAGGTTTCTAAGTTTCTTGGGATTAGTTGCATCTAAAATTTGATGTCTTTAACTTACAACTTAAACCACAAGCAGCTGCGATTGAGTTTTTGGAAGAAAAGAATCCAACAGAGGAGACGACCAAAGCTTTTAACTGTTAGAAATGAGTTGGGAGTTGCAGTCTCACATCATAGATGGATCTGGGATTGTGTGATAATTTATGCAGTCGGGTACATTTGTAGTTCAACCTTTGACCTGTTGTTAATTGTGGAGAGGAAACAAAAGCTGCCTTCCAATCCAATCCATATTATTAGTTTGTCCCTGAGAACCATTGTTGTTTTTACATCCCATGTGTACCCCCACTATTTCTATAACTTGATATAAATTATGGGTGTTTTTTTTGTTACTATTTAAAGTTAATACTATATATTGTCTCAAATCCCATGTTATCGACGAAGTTCATAGAAGAAGAGTGCAGCCAAGTCAAGCATTCATTCGTAACCGAATGAGTCTCTTTTAGACATTATAACAGTAGTAATAATATTAAAACAACTCCAACTTGAAAACAGACATTCCCTAATGACAAAATTGTGGAAACACTAGTCAGATCCCAACATCCAAATAGATATCTATAAAAACCAACCTTAAACTCTCAACGTTCGTACTTCTTGAAATACCAAAAAAGAACTTACCATCGAAAAACTTGCATTCAACGTCAGCTGCTTCAACATATACGAGACAGAGAGCCAAGTGAGGAACAAAAGCTGAGAAAAGCCGTCATGTCGTGTTGGCTTTAACCATAGGGGTCAAACACAAATGATGCTGATAAAGTAAGATTGGTCTCATTTTTGAAAAGCTGTGTTTGCCTCCCAGTTTTTGCTTTTACACAAACTAAACCCAACAGGGACAGGGGGAGAGACATTCAAGTTAAGGGTCTAAGTGGGAGACCGTACGACACCAACCCCAGTACTCCATACTTGCTTAAGTACTTGTTTTTGTAGTATTTTAATTGAACCGACCAGATACAAACTAAAATATTATATAACTCATCTTGTTATATATTCATACATAATCAAAGTGATTAATTAGTGTCAGATTTTGCATATTTACTAATTAACTATGCCATATCCATGATGGATTTTCCTTTAAAAAAAAAAACTGAAAAGACTATCAACTTGTCTATAGATTAATTGACATCATAAAACACCGACGTTATTCAACTAATTATCTAATGAAAAAAAAAAATCTAATGTGTGGAAACCAAAGTAAATGTCGAAAACTTTGGTCTTCTCCCCAACAACAATTTGTCTGCCATCGATTACCAGCAACAATAACTAATGAATCAACTTTTTTAAAATATAAACTAAATTAATCAGCTTACAGTATATATATATATATTATAAACATCGGCAATGGCAATAAACTCGTGACTTTCTTTTTAGTGTAACACAAATCTGCTTATGGCACGTTTAGCAAATTCAAAGCCAAATTGATTACCGACTAAATTAGATAAATGTCAAATGTAATGGATCGACCGACATCCAATGTTTCGAGGAATCGTCCCCCCCCCCCCTTTCTTTTATGTATATAACGATTGTAGGGTTTCACGGGCTTTTCCCTACGACATGTTTTTTTGGTTGCTTTTTTCACCTTAATAACCGTACTCCATTATTTCTCATTCAAGCTTTCAACTTCTATTATAATTGTAAGTGTGGATGGGTGAAATTTATTAAATTGAGTTAATTAAATTTATCAATATTTAGATTTCAACAATTAATTGATTTGCAACACATTTTAGATAAGATTTAAGTAAATTTGGTTAAGATGTTTTTTTATTGATGAAAGGGTTATTTTTTATCAGGGGTGAAGTAAGAAAATTTTTTGAGGGGGTCATAATTAAGTTGTATATTTTTACAATAGCACAAAAAAAGTAATTTCACCGTTTTAATAGCCTATATCTTTATAACTTTTGAAGGACTAAATCAAAATTTTATCATTTTTGGGGGTCAAAGTGCAATTTTACCAATACTAATTTTAAAAAAATAAAATTTCCATTATAGGGGACTAGGGCTCTTGCCAGCCACTTGTCTCTTATCTTTGAAAAGCAAAAATGTAGAGTTCGAAAGCTCAAGTTATGACTGCTTTAGTGAAAATTGCGTGAGCATAAATTTTCGGACGAGGTTATTATGGGAATTGCAAGTTTTGGGCTTTAATCCGAGGTTAGATCATATCGAGTTCAATTTTAAGGTTTAATTTTGATTATAGATGAGTCAATATTGTATTTATTACGTTTTATAATCTTGGTATTTATTTATTCCAAAATTTAGAATATTTTTAAGTATTTTAAGTTGTTTAGAAGTTTTATATTTCTTAGTTGGCAAGAAGGTTTAGTTAAACTAGAATTACTTCTTGTTTAGCCAAATTAGAAGTTTAATTAAATCAAGAGTTTGTTTTTCATTTTATTTATAGCCTATATAAAGGCACTTTATATTGTAAACCCTAAGGGATACGATTGTATACAGTTTAAATCCCTCAGGACTCATCTTGTAAATAGGTTTTAATCTTAACCGTCAATGTAATTTAAATTGTACCATTGGATCTGGGGGAGCTCAACTATAAATAGAGGTCTTCTCCCTCATTTGTAATCATCTCATTCATTGTTATTGAATATATTTGAGAGTATTTACTCAAACACCTTGTGCACATTGTTTTCTTATGGCTAATCTATTCGATTCGAGTTCCTTTGTCTTTTGAGTTTACTTTGACTTTATTTCGGTGTCTTAGAGAATTTTCTTTGTGAATTCTCATTTTTGAGAGTAAGGCTAACTTAGGAGGATTTGAAGCAAGGAAATTATTTAGAACCGCATGGTTTTCCAGACTTAAGTTTTAGCCCCGTGACAATCAGTATTAGAGATAAGGTTCAAAGGCACTGATTGATATGAAGACATGAGTAGATGAGAAGATTAAGCCTAGGGAGACCTGTGGTGGGGGTAGGAAAGCTAGCAGAGTAAGGGATATGTTGTTGGCTTTGGAAAGCTGAGTGGTCAATTTGGAGGAATCCATGGGTTATGTGTAGCAAACACTTGAGGTAGTTAAGGGACGTATCGATGATTGGAATCGATGAAAGAGTAGCTTAGGGAATATGTGACGGAGGCTCTTAGTTCCAATTTGGATGCGATAAAAGGGGCTCTCAATGCCATTATGGATGATCAGATTGAGAAGCATGATGCTTTCGAAGCCATGGTAACAACTTTGAAGGAGTAGATTATGGAGCTTAAGGGGTAGTTCACTATCTATAAGGCTGTTTTGGGTAATGGGATGTTAGCTTCAGGACCGAAGCAACTTAAATTGAATGTTTCTAAACCAAAAGATTTTAAGGGGACAAGGTTCACAAGGGATGCAGACAATTTTTTTCTGAGGATGGAATAATACTTCTGTGCGATGGGTATTGAAGATGATGCCACTAAGGTAAACACTACTTCAATTTATTTTACTGATGTCGTTATTTTATGGTGGCATTGTAAGTCCATAGATGAGAGATTAGGTGGTAATACTATTGGAACTTGTGTGGAGATCAAGAATGAATTTAGGAAGGAATTTTACTTGGAGTATACTAAGGAAGAAGCTCAGGCTAAGTTGCATCGGCTTACACAACGAGGCACAGTTTGAGAGTTTATTGATTTGTTACTCCAAATCCTTGATTTGAGTGAGAAAGAGGCATTCTACTAGTTCAAAGATGGGTTGAAGCCTTGGGTGAAGAAAGAGTTGCACCGATTAGAGGTCAAAGAGCTTACCAAAGCCATGACCGAGGTGGAGTCCTTATCGAGCTTAGTCCAAGGAAAGACAAATTTGAGTCTTCCAAGCCTAAATAGACGGATAATGGTGGGGGAGACCATGAGGAAGAACATGATAAAAATGTCAATGGTGACAATGGTAAGAATGGTGGTAATGGGAAACAACATAATGGGAAGTGGAAGCCAAAAACAAACCGAATGAGCTACTGAACTGCTACTTATGTTGTGGTCCGCATGGGTGCGGAACCGTCCACAACAATCCAAGTTTTTCGTGATCAGTAAAGAAGAGAAAACGGAGCCCAAGGCGAAAAGGGTATTGAAGCTTAGGTTAATGATACTCAATTTTGCAAAAACGAAGATGGATCGCAAGTAGAAAATGTTGATATTAGTGGACACCAACATGACAGACTGAATAAGAAGTGCTCTTGTTGATATGAGGGCATCTGAATTGTTTATGTCGAAAAGAGCCGTGGGTAAACTTAGTCTCTTAGTTAGCAAATAAACTAAGAAGATTAAGATTTTTAATTCTAGAGAGGTCCCAATTGTGGGACTATGACTGCCTCGCAACGTACCAACGTCAGAAGTGAGAATACTTCTACAAAATATAGGTATTTAGGCAGTGTCTGCAAGTATACGGGTCAGGTTGTAATATAGTTTGTACAATGAAGTACTGGAAATACTCCGAGGATCATACGTAAAGGAGGTTAGACTAAACTAAAATTAACTTGTGCGCTAACAGGTCTAATTAGTACTTTAATTAAATTATATTATGATGGTTCATAAATTGATAATAAAAAAATATTTTATAAAAAGAATACAATAACGACAGAACGTATTGTAAACTTATCAGATTTAAAGACAGAAGACTAACTCACTTCAGTGTTAATAGTTAACTCCTACTCCGGGTTCTATTCAATCACCTATACATTAACCTAGTAGGGTTTTTATAGCATCCTATTTCTTTAGTGGTACAAGAAATGGTGGTTTTAGAACCCCAATTTTTGATGGTCGAGTTAGTAAATATTTATAATATTTTTTATTTTATTATAGAGTTCAGTTGAGTCTTGGTTCGGCAATTTTAGTAATTTAACAGTTAATTAAAGAAAAATGACTAAATCGTAAAAGATGTAAAAACTTAATCGCTATTAAATTTTATTGATTAAATGGATTAATTAACATAAGTGGAAGGATTTATTAGTCAATATTACAATTGTTATTATAAATGGATGTTAGTAGGCATATTTTATACTTTATTTTTAAAGTTAAAATAATATTAATAAAGTAAAAAAACATAAAAAAATATGTTATCATCTTCCTTAATTTAACTTCCACCAAAAAACCAACTAAAATTCTCCATTGAAAGAGCTGAGCTTCGACTGAAACTAATTACTCTTGCATGGTATGTATTTTTATTCGTTTTTAGTAATTTTTATGTTTTTGAGATCACTGTAGCTTAATCTAGCTAACCCAGGGGTCATTTTTGTAAAATTGTTAAAGATTTTTAAACTTTCCATTAATGGTTTTTACATGTTCTTGGTGTTAAATGATGAATTTTAAACTTGGTTGTTGATTAGGACTGTTTTGTAAAGAAATTTTTGTTAGTTTTGAGTTTAGGGACTAATATGAAAATAACTAAAATTTAGCAGTAATTTGGAAAATTTTCAAGTTCTTTAAGGCTACTTTGAGATGATAGTAAATTTAGTTTTGATATATTGGGGTTAACTGTGAAGCTTTTAATAGTTTCGATTTTAAGGACTAAATTGAACGAAGTGTAAAAGTTTAGGGAAAAATTATAAAATGAAAATTATAAGTAATATGCATAAAAATGAGTTTAATAATGTATTTGAAATTGATAAATTGAATTTAACTATTATATAAATCAAGAATTGAACTATGCGAAGGATAATCGGGAAAAAGGAAAACTCGCAGATTAGTCCCTACAAATCTACTTGTTAGCCGAATATACTAGGTAAGTTCATAGTATAAATATATGTATATATTTATTTTTTATGTTGTTATGAATTAGTTAATTAAATTGTAGTTGAATTTTTAATGTTGGATTGAGGTTATTAACTATTTAGGATTAAATGTAAGGTAAGAGGATCTATTTGTAATGTTATAAACATACATGAGTTATATGTTTTCGGAAAGAACATAATCAAGTTACAGCATGTAAACGAGTGTATTTCTAGGAGTGCCTCTGAATTATAAATGTTATGAATTTTATTAAAATGCCTGTTTGAACAAAGTAAACGATTAGGATATGGTTGGTATACCAATAGGGTTAGAACGCATGCTTGTACGGGATTGCATTTCGGTGCCTTTGTATACACTTCGACATCTCTGTTTGCATTTTGGTGCCTCTGTTTGCTCTTCGGTGCCTTCAATTGCACATTCGTGCTTCTGTTCAGCATTTCAATGCTCTCTAGTGTGGTGTAGTTACCCGAGTATCCGAGTTATGTTACTATAGTTCATCGGGCTATTAAAATTGTAATTGATCTTTAAATGAGCTAATACATGTGTTTATCCATGAAAAGAATTAAGCTATTGAATAATCATACAATAATTTTTCTTTTTGGTATTGATTGATGAAATGTATATACAAATGATCTTGATTAAACTATTGAAGGCATGAAGTACTTGATGAATAATTTCAGTGCTAATCCCATTTGTTTTTGAAAATGGTTGTCAGGTTTATTTAATCTAAGTTGTTTTCTTTTCAATTGTTAAATTGAGGTAAGGTGGTTTAGATTTAGCTGTGGACTTACTAAGCTATATAAGCTTACTCTGTTTATTCTTTGTTTTTTATAGTTAACGTTTTGCTGAACTTGTTGGACGGATCAACTTCAAGGTTCACACTATCAAGCTTCTGTTCGATAGATTTTGACTTGTTATTTCGATTTTGCCGCATGTGTATAGGGTATTTTGAGTTGATGAATTTGAAGTTCTAGTTGGAGTTGTAATGTTTTTAAAGTTTATATGTAAAGTGTTAAATTTAATGTTTTCATGGTAAGCTTATAGGATGGATGTGATGAAGTTATTTTGGAAATTTCATGTTGATTTAAATTATGAAATGGTTGAACTTGGAATGTAATGTTTATTTATGCTGTAGTTGATTGGTGAAATGTGAAATTGTGGTATATAAATGTGATAAGACATGGTGAATTTTGTTAAGTAATAAGATATTGGTATGATTGAGTTTGATGTGAGTTTATTTTGGTAATAGTTAGATAAGTTTTGGTTTGATTAATTCATAGTTTAGGTGACAATTATGGTACATCACACAATGATGATTATATGAGTGTTTAGATGAATAGTTTGAATTATTTAATTAAGTTGGATGTGAAGGGGCCTTATGACATATTGGTTTGAACTAGGAGTTTGACATGTTTTGGCATGTTTTTGATGTGTTTTAAGTGGTTTGAATGAATTATTTTGATATGCTTGGGACTTAAGTAAACCATTGTTGAAAATCTTGTATTTCAAAGTACCATAAAGCACACATGGTCTACCACACGGTTTGACACATAGTCATGTCTCTCACACGGGGTATGAGACACGACCGTGTGCTTTGTTTAATTTTGGTGATTTTAGGTTCACATGGTCTAGAGCCACGACCGTGTGTTTCCTACTACACAACCTTTTCCCTTGCACACCGTTGAGTGACACAACCATGTTTATTGTACCACACGGCCTCAGCCCTGTCACACAGCCGTATGACCCATATTTTCAAATTTTACCCTACTTTTATGTTATGTTCCAAATTAGTCCATGCTTGTATTTCAATTGTTTTTAAAGTTTCATAGGCTTGATTTAAGTCTTGTTTTAGTATGAATAACATAATTATTGAATGAATAACTGCTGATAATTGATATAAATTAAAATTTTGAATGGAATTGTACGTTTTTGTCTTGTAGATTGTTGTAGCATCTCGTAACCCAAATCCAGTGACAGAGATGAGTGAGGGGTGTTATAGTGTCTCAGCCTTCTACTAACCTAATGAGTCGACAAGAACTATTTATCTCTTGATGTCACTAGTCAAACCAGGTGAGGGTAAGGTTTTCACGGTAGGAAATACCAATTTCAGGTTCATTCCTACCTTTAGGACTTCCTAGGGTCATTAATCCTAGGGTTTAACTTCTTATTTTCCCAACCAGCTGATCTGCTAAGAAACCTTACAGAGGCATTAACTAATCCCACATCCACTTGTTAATCTCCCTACTGGATTATTTCCTTATGGATCTAACACATACAATAGAATTAAATTGAAAGATAAACATTTGTAAAAATGAAGAGTAAAGATGAGAAAGATCCTGAGATGCATATAAATATCGAAGTGTGAACAAAAATCCATAATGAGTCCGATGAATCCACAATCTGGATCTCTCTAAGAACAGAATGAAAACTGAAATAAAAATTACAAGTAAAAATCTAAACTACAAATGGAAGTAAATTAAAAAGGAGAAAAAATGTCCCTCAACTATATTGAGCAATCCTATTTATAGGCCTAGGGTTAGTAGCTCGTCTTTGACCTAAAATGGCTGACTAATCTTCGTGAAAGTTCAAGTGCGAATGAAAAACACACTCGATCCATTAAATGACTGCATCGCATTGGTGTCGCGACACTAACGGCAATATGCATCCTTGGGCGTGTCTTCAGGGTTGTGTCGCGACACCCTCTAGTTAGTGCCACAACATCCTTGGCAGGTTGCTTCTTGGGTACTTTATGTTGTGACATCCCACCTCCGTGTTGCAACGTCGCAAGTAGTCTACTGTCTTTTTGCCCTCGAATGATGTCCTGCACACTCACCGAATATATTAGTCTACCTTTAAGTCTACTTTGGCCCATAAGGTCATATAAACTGCCTAGACTGCTTATTTTATTACCTAAGCGCTAAGAGTAAAAACTAACTAAAAACATAACAAAATTTCTTTCCTACAAGCTCATTAAGTACAGAAAGAGGTGTAATATATTACAATGAATTGCGACATATCAAACTTCCCCACACTTAATGTTAGATTTGGTGCCTTGAGTGTAGTATATTCGTTTATAAACTTGTTATTTTTTTGAAAAAATTGGTTAATAAAATAAATTCATTGATTATATTAATATACTCTGTATAATTTTCCTCACATGGTTTTTGCATGCAAAGAAAAATGGAAGCAAATGTTGCTCACTGGTTGTCTAAATGTTTAACTAATACTAAGCAGTATTACGTGGTCGGATCGTACTATGGAAATACAACTTGTATTAGTAAACAAACCTAAACATGTCCTTAGTCTAATCGAAAATGAGCAAACTAATTAAAAGATTAATATGTCGTCTATCAAGTCCAATTGGGGAGGTGTCTTGTCTTGGTATCGGAGCGGATGACTTCCAAAAGATAAAGACATAGATGTGACTTACTAGACTGATAGTACATCGGATAAGACCAAGTAGAATAGATCCTAAACTTATGACATTCATAGTGTGGCATACCTAAACCCTGAGTTAAATTCATAGGCCAAAACATGGGTAAATGATATCCTCTCATTGGTATTACATGGTTGATGAATAGTAAACGTGGCCATGGGTTGTCATTCTTTGTGATGGATGACTTGTTCACTGTTTGATAGTGACTGACTTTTCATGAAGGAAGATGTAATGGTTACCATGAGGTAAAATATGATCATATTGAGAGAACATATATTATCCTAAATAGATCAATGACATCCTATGAGGGTAACACACTTATGACAAGGTCATTGGACGAGCACTGAGTAGTTGCTTTTGTAATGGTATGTCGTTGGGGAGAGTTCAATCACTAAACTATAGTAGAATGACTTCGTGACTAAATGAGTTTATAATTAATAGACAAAATGTCAGAATAATTATAAATCATTTGAGCCTCAACTACATATGTCCAATCGGTCCCTTTGTTAGCTCGTTGAAACCATAAATGAATATTGTGTTTGAATACAAATGAATGGAATGAATAGGAAAAGAGAAACGGGAAACATTTAGAAATGATTATGATTTTCTTCGAAATAGAGAAATGGATCATTTGGAAATGAATGTAGGTTTCCAAAAATGGAAATGGAAATGGAAATGGAAATGAAAATGAAAATGAAAATGTAAATAACTCATTTGCAATCCTATATGAATTACTTAAAAAATTATCAGAAGAATGAGTTTGTGTTTTTGGACTGTTTTGAAGCTCGAAAATGAAAATAAAAATTCGGTCATAGTGAACATGTTAAGTTGTGAAATATTGAACATATTTTCTCGAAATTTTACTAGGGGAAAAATCATCAAAATTTTACCAAGGGTAAAATCGTTAGAATTTTACTGGGGGTAAAATAGGGATAAAAAATTATTTTATATATAAATATTAAAGTTTATTTTGGGAAATAGAAAAATTGAATTGGGTTGGATCATATTATAGAGTATTGAGTCAAAAAGGTCCAAGAAGTACTCGTAATTGGACCCGATATGAGAGAGGCCTACAAACCCTTCAAGGACGTGAAAGGGGTGGCAACCCTAGTGGGAATACTAGGGTGTGCCATCCACCCTAGTCCTATTCTAAGTAGAATTTTTTTCTATTTGGAATAAACCACTAAAACTCAACAATGGTTCTAACTTCTCTTCTTATAACTTGATGACACTGGTAGAGCTATTAACACAACTTTGAGAGATTGTTATTCTGCAGAAAAATAGAGAAAATTTATTCTTAACTATTACATATATTTTTTGGAATAATAATTCTACCAGTTTCTATTAAGAAGAGAGAATTTCTGTTCGCCCCAAAAGGAGAGAACTTTTTCTAGTTCTGTGTTCCGATTCAATTGGTTTAAGCCCACACTCAAAACAGTTTGTGATGCGAGAATAGTAGAGAAGATCATTTGGTTGAAAGTTGGGAACAATGAATGTCTGCTAAGTTAAAAGCACAGGTACGAATTCGGTTAAGGGTTATTGCTATAAATATCACAAATTAGGTTGTTTTTTAAAATTTTAATTTTTTACTGTGCAAGAAAACCATTTTCAAATTGAGTTTTTTCCAATAATTGGTATTAGAGCGCTATATTATCCTATGTTTATGGTGTAAATCGAGATCAAATCTCTTTCTTCATCTTGTTTGATTAATATTTGATAAGATGTGACATTCTTGTAATTATTCGCATGTTTAGGGGAATGTATGCGAATGAATGCAATAATATATATGTTATATTATTATTTTTGCCAAGGTTGTGGTGATTAGGAAATAGACCATGGACTATCATCTCCACATAGAATTATCTTTTATTTATAGAATTTTTATAAGCTGAAAACGAACAGAGGACATAAATGTAATTTTTCCAAAAATGAGTCCATGATGAGAGAAGATGGAATGATGGTGGTCGAAGACACAATGAATGCCTTGTGGTGAAAAACTACGTAATTTTTTGGTTTTTCATTTATTTTCTAGAAATTAAACCATGTAAACCTTGGCTAACAATTTTTTTTATTATACATCTCTTTACATAACTATTTAATAATTAATTATGATATAATTGTGATATATATGTATGAGATGATCCACAGTTGATCTATTAAAGATAAGAATTATGGTAATGAGAAAATACATGTGTTGTATTGTTCCATTCACTTTTTTAGTTCATTCGATTACTGTGAGAAGTTTTGTATTGAGAAGGTGCATGTTTAGGATCGGATCTGGTAAGGAAAGGCTTGGTTTGTAAGTGGTCAAATATGACTCACCTTCCTTTCCTCGAAACCTACATGGTGCACAATTCACATTCAATTCTTTGGTTTTTCCCTTAAAAGAAAAACTATGAAGAATCAAAATTGTTTGATTGACTCTTGTGAATAATTGAACGTGAATATTATAAAATTGCCATAGCATGTCATGCAGATATGAGATAAGCATGCCATATAGTTTAGGAAAGAATGCCGCATTTATTTGTAATGCATATATTAATCATACTTGATTGAAACCAGAAATTATAAAAACCTTGCATGTTTTTAAAAATATTGAGTGGAAGAAAGTCCTTAAACAAAACTTACAACCTCCATTTCCCTAGTGAAGTAAATGAGTTATATTTTGCATTTCCATGCTTTCTACATGTTTCTCAAAAATCTTAGCTATTAGAGTCTTGGTAAATGGGTCCGCAAGGTTGTCCTCTAATGCGACTTTGAATACATCCACTATTTGGTCGGCTACTACCTCCCTTATGGTATGATACTTTCGATCAATGTGTTTTGTCGTCTAGTGGTTTCTAGTTTCCTTGGTGTTAGATATTCCCACACTATTATCATAATACAATGTGATAGATTTTCCAGTACCGTGTCTTTCGAAGCCATATTGGTAATTTTGTATCTTTAGAATCAACCATATATTTGGCCTCCAAAGTGGAGTTAGCAGTAAAGCTCTACTTGACATTTCTCCACACTATGGACCCCCTGCCTAAAATAAAGACACAGTCTGATCTCGATTCCTTTGAATTCGGACACATTTGGAAGTCTGGATCCGTATAGTCGGGAGGAGTAAGATATCCTCTAGAATATACAAGTATATAATCCCTCATTCTCCATAAATACTTGAGTATATGGTTAACTACTTGCAAGTGCCTTGGACTAGGATTTACCTGATATTGACTCACCAGCCCTACTGTGAAACAAATATCTAGATGTGTGCATAACATAGCTACATGAAATTTCCTACTACAGAAGCATAATGAACCTTTCTCATTTTTTTCTCTTTCTTCTATTGTCCTAGGATAATCCTCCAAAGAAAGATGAAATCTTGATACAGAAGGTTAAGTTATTATCTTTGAATCGGTCATTGCATAACATTCCAGTATGTTCTCTATGTATGAAACTTGTAGTAATGCTATCACTCTGTTTTTTCGATCGCTCAGGATTCAAATAGTTAGAATAAAGTTAGCTTCTCCCAATTCTTTTATGCTAAACTGTTGAGTTAACCACATTTTAATCGATGACAATGTCCCCACATCATTTCCAATGAGTAAAATGTTGTCAACATATAGAACGAGAAAGACCACCTTTCCATCTCTAATGCGTTTATAAACATAAGATTCATGTACGTTTTTCTCAAATCCAAAAGTTTTAATTGTTCTATCAAAATCTTTGATTCCATGAGTGAAATGCTTGCTTAAGTCCATCTATAGATCTAAGCAGTTTACGAACTTTATACTTATTTCCTTTAGCTATATATCCGATGGGTTGCATCATATAGACACTCTTTTCAAGATAGTCATTCAAGAATACTATCTTGAAATCCATTTGCCAAATCTCGTAATCGAGAGCTATCACAATAGATAACACAATATGCAGGTTAACTTGAGCATGGTAATCGAAGAGAAGGTTTCTTCGTAATCGATACCTTCTTTCTTAGTATAATATTTTGCTACGTCTGGCCTTGTAAGTTTCCACTTTTCTATATACATTTCTTTTCTTTTTGTAGATCCACTTACTGTAACAACTCGATTTTCAGTGGTATCAAAAAATGCAGTTTCAAAATCCTATTTTCGTAAACCTAGTCTATAAATTTTAAATATTAAAATTTACAAGGATTTTATAAAAGATTATTGGCGTTTGGTCGAGCAAATTTTTTCAATTAAATAGTTAATTAAGGCTCAGGGACTAAATTGTAAAGGTTCAATCGCTACATTTTTTTAATTGGCCAGAGTTTAGGGACTTAAAAAACAATTAGCTAAAGTTTTAAAATGGCAAGTAAAACATTTTATATTAAAGGATAATGGATGCTAATGAGATATTTGCTAAGTGTGATTAGTAAATGGATTAAGTAAAGTAAAAGTAATTGAATACGTTAATCAAACTGTAATTAAGCTATAAATAACCAAATAAGTGGAAAGAAAGAGAACTTGTCATCTCCTTCTTCCTTCCATGACCGATCTCCATAGGAAAGAAAAGAGAAAAAACCATTTAAGGGTTTCAACCATTCAACTATTCAATTAGGTATGAAATTCAAGTCATTTTCTTGTAAATTTTATAGATTTGAGGTCATTGGATCTTGATTTAGCTAACCCTTGTATCTATTTGTAAATCTGTTAAAGTTTTTAAAAGTTTCCATTGTTGATTTCTTGAAGAATTAGGTTCGAAATGAATAGATTTTAAGCTTAGGTTATGAAAAGGACTAGATTGTAAAATTATTTAGCTTGTGAGTTAACTTTGTTTCATTAGAGACCAAATTGAATAAATGTAAAACTTGTTATGAAATTATGTTAAAATAGAAATTATAGGGTCCCTAATGAAAATACATGAAATCATATTTTAATCCTACACTTGAAATTGAAAGTTATGACTTCTCAAGTTTAGGGACTAAACCGAATAAGATGTGAAATTTTAGGGATATCAAAAATAAATTCATATAAGTTCACTCATATCATGGAATAATATGAAAATTTTGGTATTGGATGGTTGTATAAAATAATTTTATAGATCATGACTTTGATACAAGTGGAGCTAATAGGGAAAAAACTAAAATTACATATTAGTCCCTGAACTATCCACTCTTTTCACATTTTGAATGGGTAAGTTTATATGGAACTTACTATTTTATGTTTCTTATGTGTGATTTTGTGTTTGATTTCATATATATATGTTTGAATATGATTTTATTATTTACGAATTGGTATAAAGGCTAGAAATGGATTGAATTGAAATGTTATGTGATAATTGGTTATTGCGTATTAGTACAGGATTCAAATTTGAAATTTTGATTTATTATAGGCATATAAATGAAATATGTGATCATGCACATGGTAAGATATGAAATATGGATAATTATAGGGATATGTGATGCTTATATGTGTAGAAGATGCCTATGTAAACTTAGTAAAGGGTTATGATACGATTGACATTGCCAATAGGGTCTTATGTGTGCTTGTGTAGGATTTATTGCAGGTGTTATTGAGATCGAACATTCTTTATGGATTCTCGGGTATTATGTGACACAGGTTTAGCTCGGACGAATAACCTGATGTGTCGTGATATAGGTTTAGCTCAGACGAGTAACCTGATATATATATACTCAGCTTTGACGAGTAATTGGTGTACTGTAGTTTACCCATGTATCCGATTTTGTTTACTAGGGTTCATTGGGTGAAACAGTTTAGAACAAATTGAAAATTTTGAAATGTGATGAAATATAATTGATATCCAAATTGAAAAGTTATTGAATGAATTCAATACGGATTGTTGATAGCAAAAGTGAATGAATAGAATCATGTATACTTGTTATAATCTCAGGATTTGTGATTGAATATACCATGTTGATAAGTTATATGAAAGTATCATGAGTTGGCATGTTAAGTTACTTGTAACATCTAATGACCATAGTTATAGATATATGCTCACTTTGTTGATGTTTTGAGTGCCATGTTCCAGTCAAGGTTATGCCAAACTAAGGTAGCTTCAATGCTTTTGTAAAAATCAATGTAAGCCTAGTATTTTCTATTTGAGCTTACTAAGCATTTCTTAATGCTTACTCAAGTTATTTCCTTTCCTGGTAGATCGTCACCTTGCAAAACTCGTTAAGCTGGATCATCTTGAAGCTCACACTATCACCGTTTTGGTAGTAATATGTTTGTTTTGGTTTAAGGTTGTGGCATGTATATATAAGGGATCTTTAGTGTGTACTTTGAGATTTTGGAGTTGTTTGCTATTTAGTAAATATGGCGATGATTGAGTTGAATGTTTGGCATAGTACATGTAACAGCCTGATTTTTTTGACCCTAATCGGAATAGTAGTTTCGGGACCACAAATCCGAGTCCAAAAAATATTTTAATATTATTTTTAGTGTTTATTATGTGTGAATTTACATGTATGAAAGTTTCGTGAATTAATTTTATTGTTTGTGTGCTTAATTTAATAAATGGACTTAATCGCGTTAAATGAAAAAGTGGCTAATTAATGTGTAAGTGCTAATTTGGTAATGTATTTATAATGTGAAGTCCTTAATTGGTAATTAGCCCATTATTAAAATGAGTGGACTACAATGGTCAAGAATGACCTTAAATTATATTTTCTATATATTTAGTAATAAAGGTTAAATTAGTAAATGAATAAATAACATATGTTATAATAAAACAAAACATTAAAAGCCACCATTTTATGTTCATCTTTCTTCACCGAATTTAGAAAAGAAAAACAAGGTTTGAAAGCTTGAAACATTCGACCATTTTGAAGCTTAATTCAAGGTTAGTTTTTGTTGAGTTTTTGATAATTTTTACATTTTTGAAATCGTTGCTTCAAGTACTACAAGACCCATGCTTGAATTTTTGAAATTGATGATGATTTTGTGTTTTGCCATTGATGATAGCTTGTGATTTTTGTTGTTTGATGATGAAATATTAAAGATATGTGAAAGATTAACATGTTTTGTCTTTGGATTTTTGATGAATTTGAGAAATTGGGGCTAAATTGTGAAAATAATATTTTGAGGGACTAAAATGTGAAAAAATGAAATATATGGACTTTCATGGAGCTTATGAATATTCGGCCCTAGCATGGTATATGAAAATTTTGTGTATTATGCAATAGGGGCTAAATTGCAAAAAGTGTAAAATGTCAGGGCAAAATAGTAATTTGTCCATTTATGTGTTTTCGGATTTAATTGAAAAAATGTGTGGTTAAATTAGTTAAATTTGAATTTATTTAGATCAAGAACAGAGGAAAACGAAATTAGATCGGGGGAAAACGAAAGTAGTCGAATAGTCGATTTCGTCCATTGATATCCGAGGTTAGTCTATAAGCATTTAAATGTTATTAAATTTGAGAATATATCAATGTTATGTGATAAATTGAATTGTTTGAATAAATATAAGCCTTGGCCGAATGTGATTTTGAGATAGAGACTATTTTTAGAGTTCGATTTGATCGAGATTAAATGTCCGAAAGCCCCGTACGAACCCTAGGAATAGTTAGGATACATATGTCATGACATAGGATTTTCGATATGTATTTTTGTGTAAGACCACGCCTGGGACGTTGGCATCGATTTGTGTTTACGTGTAAGACCATGTCTTGGACATTGGCATCGATATGTGATTACATGTGAGACCACGTCTGGGACGTTGGCATTGTACGAGCCTTTCAAATATCCGCGTATCCTTTTTAATTCCGAACAGTTCAACGGGCAATATGAAGTAAATACCAAATGTGAAATCGAATTACAGGTTCAGGTATGTGTTAGTTATTTGTTTAAATGAAAACAAGGTAAGTTGATTATTTGAAATGATATAAAGTTTTGTGAATATGAATTATGGGTTAGCATATTTGATCATATAAGTGATTCAGCCTACTGATGTATTTGTGATAATAAAAGTGAAAATATATATGTGTAAATGATTGATTATATTCGGCCAATGGTATATGTATGTGTGATTAAAGTGTGACCTTTGTAGTAAATAATATACTTGTATTGGAAAAATATGTGTAATCGGTCTTATTAACCTAATGTTAATGTGCAAAAGTATGTATAAATGTTTTTGCTTATAACTTACTAAGCATAAATAGCTTATTGTGTGTGTGTTCTTGTTTACCTCTGTTTTATAGATTTTAGAGTCAAGTTACGAGCTTGGGAATCTTTAGCAAAGTCTATCACACTATTGACTGTTTTCGGTATTTTATAAGCTGAATTTATTTGAAACTATGACATGTCTAGGCTAGTTTAGGAGTTAGTTTAATTCGAAAGTGAATGTATAAAAGCCATGTGAAAAAGGCTTAATTTCCTTGCTTGTGTTCGGTTTTGATTTAATTATGGCTTAAGTTTATTTTGGTCATGGTTTAATCGTATATGGTTAGTAATCACATGGTAAGGTATATATATGTGATATGTGTGGTATGTTTGGTCTTGGTATTAAGTGAGGTAGGTTATGGCTTATAAAATGTAATATGTATGTGAAGGTTGGAAGCTATTTATAATTCGGCTTATTAAAGTAGTAAAAAGAATGATCATATGTTTGAATGTGTATTGGTTATCTTGATATGGTTAGTGAAAAAAATGAGTATGTTATATGACTGTTTTGGTTGATAGGTTTGCTTAAAGGTCGGTAATTAAAGATCAAAATGTTAGGTTTAATATTTGAGTTGAAAATATGCCACATTTATGATATTGGGCATATGTGTACTAAGTTAGGTGATGATAATTGGATTAAGATTTGTGGTTTTATTTTTGAGTTGACATGACATGTTTTAAATGAACAACTTGGTTTAGAACTGAAAAATTAAGTGTAAAGGTATATTAAGCTAAGGAGATGTGCTAAGATGATAAGCAAGATATTTGGTTTATAGCATTATATAAATATACTAGGGATTGGATGATTTATATACAATGATCGAATATGTAATGATTAGCTTTGTAGTGATAATGAAACATAGATATTCGGAAATGACTTAATTGTGTACACATATACATAAGTTGGTAAATGGAAAATATGCATGTTTTGGTTCTTTAAAATGTTCAATATTTGTTTATGTTACTTTTGATCTTGGTCATTAAGCTTTATGTTACAATTTGTTTAATCTACTAAGAGTAAGTATACTATTAAGTAAAAAGGTATTTAGTAAATTATTATTATTGAATATCATTATAATGGTAATTAAATAATATGTACTTGTGTATGTGCATATAAAATGCTAATAGATTATGCATATCATTAATCTATTATTTGTGGTTAAATATGGTGATTGTATAAATAAAAAAATGCGAATAATGGTTTAGATAATAGATGTTTTGAATATTTAATAATTGAATAATAAAGAACATGACTTGTGCTTAAAGTTGATGGTGGTTGATCATGAGTTTTATTTTGAACATGATAAATTAGATATATGAAATGGTGCATTATTTAGTGCATTATTCGGACATTGTAATATTATTAGGGTTTCATATGATATGTTAAATTTTGAAATATGCATATGTGCATAAGTTTTTAAATGGTATGTTTGACATTCTTTTAATGAGATAGAAATAGTAAATGTCTGTACTGATATGTGCTATGTCCGGTAATGCCTTGTAACCCTAATCCGACGATGGATACATGTTAGAGGTGCTACAGTACATAACTTACAGATGAATATATGTCCATGTTGATGCTATGAAAATAGTAATCATACTCTTGAATGGTTTGACATGTTAAGGTTTGAAATTGGACTAGTTAAAGTACTAATTTGGTTGATGAATTGAAGGGGTAAGTTGAATATTGAATATGGTGGGTAGTTCGGTGTATGTATGACTAAATCAAGCTAAGACCATTGCATTGCTTTACTTCTAAAATTTTAGGTGAAACATGATTGATTAGGTAAATGGTATGCTTTGAAAATGTTTAATTGATATGAAATTGCATACACCAAAACTTTGGATAGTTGGATTGTTGATATTGGATGGTTATGTGACTTTATTAAATGAAATGGTTTGTAATTGAGTTGTTTTTTTTTATGGTATAAAGGATGTATGAATCATGTAGATGGCATTACAGATTGTTGAATAGGAACCAAATGGTATTTTTGCCAAAAACAAGGGCTTCATCACCACCCAGAACTTCTAACGTCACAACGTGATGTTGATAGTGAGTGACGTCACGATGTCGGTGCTGAATTTTCAAAACTTTACAATTTGGTCCTAAATCATGTTTTGTTTAACGAAAGAGCTTTCATAAGCTCGTGTGGGACTTGTAAATGATTATAATGTATATTTAGAATGTATGATGCTTTTTTTCATATGTGATTAGTTGGATGTTGTAAAATTGTATGAAGTTGCTCTGGCAATGAATGTATCATCTTATAGCTTGGGCCCTATGATCGGGTCAGTTTAGGGGTGTTATACTTACACCTTATGGGTTTTATCCCTTTCGGTATTCTATAAGTTCCCACATTGAGTTGGATTACATAAAATCTATCTCAATTTTCATAACTATTTCCCAGAGCTTGAAATCAGCACTCAACATGACTTTATCAAATGTGAGTGGATCATCATCTTCCTATTCGATAAACTTAGTGTTTAAAACACTTCCGCTATATTCAAAGAAATCAGGCATATGAGAGACCCTCCTATTGTAATAAAACACCCTATGTTGCTGATTGTTTGCAACTCTATTGTTTGGAGTTGGTTTTGGGATCGTTACTATCGAGCTTTGTGTGTTTCCTAAAAGTTCCTCGAGTACTTCTTTACTTTGAAGTTTAAAGTCGTTCATGAAAATTTCATCAAGGAAGCTAGCATGGGCCAACACTATAAATGTTTTCTATTTTGGGTTATAAAACAAATCACTATTTATTCCTTTAGGATATCCCACAAACATGCACAACTCTGTCCATGAATCCAACTTCCTCGTACCTCTATCCAAAACATGGGCTAAGCATCCCCAAATCCTTAAATGGTTTAGACTTGACTTTCTATCATGCCACAATTCGTATGGAGTTTTAGATGTGGCCTTAGTTGGTACATCATTCAAAATAAATCAAGTTGTTTGTAAGGGATATCCTCGAAAGGAGACCGACAACTTCAAATAACTTAACATCGATCAAACCAAGTCTAACAAAGTTTGATTCATTATCTCTGCCACACCATTTTGTTGTGAAGTTCCTCGTGTGATTAATTTGGATGATATCCCATTCTCTATTAGATGCCGTAAGAACTCATTCGTTAAATATTATCATCCACGATCAGAGCGAAGTGTCTTTACAGGTAAACCTAAAACGTCTTTCGAAATAATCTTCTTCAAATGATCAAAATAAAGATGTGTATCTCCTACTACTTCAGCTACCACACTTGTCCTATTTTCAGTTCACAGCGATATACTCTTATCTCTAAGATCTTTCGTTTCCTTGAACCCTTGTAGAGAAAAATACACTTGGCTAGTGGCTCCAAAATCAATCATCAAGTGTTCTATTGAATCACCTAGTAAGCAAATCTCTATCATAAAGAGTTTCATACCGTTGCCCTTAGTGGCTAGGTAATCCCTCCATTCCTTGCAGTTGTTCTTTAAGTGCCCTTTCTTGTTGCAGAAGAAACATTTAGAGTTAGATAAGTCCTTAGGCTTATTGGTTCTCTTCCTTTCCATTTTAGGTGGCCCATAGGACTTAGCCTTTCTTCTTTTAGCTTGATTTACCTTCTATTTAGAGGAAAAATCAATTGCTAAGTTTGCTTCTATTTTTCGAACTAATTTACAACCATTCAACATATAAGATTGTAACTTCTTCATGAGTCGTGTAAGGGTTAAATTCTTGTTTCTAAGGTTATATGCGGCTCTAAAGCCTGTAAAGTCCTTGGACAAGCTTTTGAAGATAATTTCTATTTACGTGTTCTGGTCTAGATTGGCCTCATTATCCATGGCCTTGGAAAAGTACCCCATAAGAGTAATCGTATGATCTTTGACCAAAGTACTGAGTTTTTATTGAGCATTCATCAAACTAGTTACAATCTATTGTCGAGCCAAGGATGCTTGGCTTATATAGGGTGCTGGTTACGCTTACCAACATATATTAATGAGTTGTCTCGTTAGACTCCTCCCAGCGTTTTCTAGCCTTAGCTTGAGTGGTCAAAGGGTTTTTAGTATCGAAAATCATTTTGAGTTTCTCACAACTTAGGACAATCATAAGGTTCCTTTTCCATTCTTTATTCTTAGTTCTATTTAGTTTGTTCTTAAAAAGAATATTTAGTAAGGGTATATGTGCCATTTTCGAATTAAAAATAAAACATCCATTTATTAATATCTGTAGATTAAGAAAATATTTGAAAACTTTTTCAACATTCAATATGCATTAGAATGACGCATGTGTCTTACATTAAACCTTGAAAACATTGGTAAGACATTAAAACTATAACTCCTACACCCATTGAATTAAGTCACCGTGGGGCAATCTTAATCAACTAGTAAGAACATGATTTCCATCCAAATAATACATAAACTCAATCCCTTAGGTATCCATACATGCTAATAATCGCTTAACGTTTGGCCACCTTACTGCGCCTCGAAGTGCATGCGTTGGGGCTTGTAAGTCTGCAATTAAAGGTAGAAATATGAAGTGAGGTATCTGCAAGTATACAGGTCAAATTGTAATATAGTTAGTTTACAACGAAACACTTGGAAAATATTCTGAGGATTGTACCCAAGGGATTGCTATATTGGAGAAAATTATCACAAAATTAATTACGTAAAAATAATTACTAATCTAATTGAGTTATGAATTAGTAGTGTTGGTTCAAATTTTATATGACAATAAATATAATTCAATTAAACTAACCTATCGGAAGTTTTTATTCCTCGTTTCAACGATGCGAGCTTGTAACAGCCCGTTTTTTAGTGGTGTCAGAAACGGTGGTTTGGGAACCCCATTTTTGATGAGTGAGTCTGTAAATATTATTATTTAATATTTATAAGGTTAGTATAAGGTTCGATTAAATTTTGGCTTTTTAATTTTGTCATTTAGATAGTTAATTAAGGTATAAGTGTTTCGACCCTAAAGTTAGTGGTGTTGGAAAATGAGGTATCAAGACCTTGTTTCCGTAAACTAAGCATGTAAATATGTTTATTAAATATTTATAGAGTTATTGTATAGGTGAATTGAATTTTGGATAGGTAATTTTTCCAAATTAGTGACTAATTAAGGTACAATGACCAAATTGTAAAAGTGGTAAAAGTAATCATTATAGATTTTTACTATAACATCCCAAGATAGGGCTTGAAAGTTTTGGCCTTGCCAGTAAGGGTTTGCCAATGTTTCGACAAATTGGGGGTTCACCAAAAGAATATTAGGAATGGGTTTTTCTAGAGATTCGATGAATCAGTGTACGCGAAAAGAAGCGGTAAAGGGGTTTGCCAAATTAATTGCAACTTAGGTTTGCAAGTTGGTTTGGCGAGCTGGGGTTCACCAGTTTAAGTCGAGTCAGACTTAAATTAGGAATTTAATATATTGAGTATATAGGATACTTTTCGTGCACGTAACTCTTTTCCTAAGCCATTTAAGCTATGTTAAGATTACCAAGTCACTTAGTGCTTATAAATACAATCCTTATTCTATGAGAATTCTCTCATTGATTATTCTATTGTCAGGTCTCTGTTCAGAACCAAGTTCATAGAAACCAAGGTAAGTCTTTGTTCTATTAGGGTTGATTGTCCAGGAAGCTAGGTTTGCTCATATGTTTCTGCATGTTTTGTTTGTTTAGTAATTTGTGCATATTCATGTATATTGTTAACCAGTCAGACCATCTACAAGCAAGGATAAAGGCGAAGCAAAATTCGTTTAGAATTCTCAACTTTTCAATGAGTGTTCTGGAATCACCACATGTATGTGTAAACCACTATGTTTTCAGAAAATTATGATTTTAAAAGAGTGTTCAGGGTTTGTTATTATGTGCAAACTGCTATATTTTCTAAGAAATTTGGGTTTTTAAACTAATTCCCAAGAGTAGGATTTTTTATAAAATTTTGTTTTCAAGTTCTAAGACTCCATTTTCAAGTTATGTTTTATGTGTGCTCCTATGTGAATCTATGTTTTAAGATATGTTTTTAAAGTATGGTTTTATAAACTATGTGTTTACAAGCTTTTTTCTAAGCTCTATATGGAGAAGTGCTTATATGCAAGCTCTTTATGCGAGCTTATATGTTAGATATAATGGCATGGAATAAGATTGTGAGTACTCGCCCATAACCTTTGTGATTTGGCCATTGAGGCTCTCGGATATGTGAAGAGATAAAGGAATGTTGAGGTATGCTCCATTCATAGGGACATGTTGGCGTACAATAGAGTGTTTAGCTTATCGCTACACTTATGGGACATGTTGAGGACTCTCTGAGTCACAAGTGAGACGTTATAAGGAGATCATCTTTTCCAAAAAAGACAAATGCAAACAATTATGAACAAGTTGTTATGAAATTGTTATTAACTGTACATGTTATGTTTTAAGTTCAAGAACGAGCTAAGTTTTTAAGTATGATTTTCAACAAGCAAATCTGAATCTGTTTTACAAACTTATATGTTTTCTAACAAGCAGGTTCTGCGAACTGGGTCTTGCACCTTCATGGCAAACCCAACACGTGAAACAATTTTCATACTAAGTTACCCTTTATTTTAAACATTGTATTTTTTAAGGCATGCTTTGGTGATTCCTGTATATTCACTGAGTTCTCAATGAACTTACCCACTCCTCTCTTACTTCGTAAGAAAGTAGGTCGTGGATGGTAGTGGCGAGTCGGATGACCTGGGTAAAGCTAATCCTAGAACAAATATCTGTAAGCTCGGGAATAAGGCAATGGGGTTAGTTGTGTGGGCTTAGTTTTATTAGAGTCGCTACTGTTATTGAAACAATTTCCTTAAGTTTAATTTTATTTATTCTGCGAATCATTAATAATAAAATCTTGATGCTAAATTCTTCTTCAGTATAAATAAAGTTTAATGTTTCCTTAATTTTCCTTGCATGCATTCCATATTGCATTCTTTCAATTTTTTCAAGTATGTCTTAACCCCACATACGAGTCAGTTATGCTACAAAATATTGTTTCATGTGACCCTTGTATGTTGCAACCCCCAATATGCATGTGAACCTTTAGAAGTTATAATCTTACTATTTAACGAACCCTATAAAAAGTATGAGAACCCTTGCATGAATGCCTCCTTTTGTTGCGATGCCTATTTTGAATGCGAACTCATGATGTTTTTTTATGTGTGAACTTAGGAACTATGCGAACCTCTGATATTTTGCAACCCATGCTTTTTGTGTGAACTCATGCTTTATGTTGGTACCTTGTTATGTGAACCTATGCCATAAGATGTATGCGAACCTATGCTGCTGTCCGAACCTTAATAATAACTTCTATGTACTTGTATTTCTGTTTGAGTATGCGTACCATAAAATACCTTGTTATTTCTTTCATGTGAGCCCTTAAGTTACAAGTTTGATGACACGCGAACCTTACTTCTGTTTATTTTTAAGCTCACATGTTTTACATTCTATGCATGACTTTATTTTGTTTCTATGTTATAACTTAGCACATTATATGTTGTTTTTATGTGGTTTGTTGGAGGTTAGGTTGGGAGTTAATGGAGAGTCACTCCGGTGGCTAATGTAGCTCGCCAAATTTGGGTCGAACCAATTCGGTCAGGTTTAGGGTGTTACATTTGTTTACTAAAGGACTAAACCAATAATTAAACTATGGTCTAAAATGGAAAATAACCATTTTCTATTGATGGTGGATGGTTAATGATGTTTTATTAATATATAGATATATATTTATATGTTAAATTTATAATTATAAAAATTGATAAGTATAATAGTTTAAACAAAAGAAAACAAAACTTTCATGTTCATCTAGCCTTTTTCTCCACCAAAATCATAAGAAAAAAAATAAAGTTCCATCGTCTAGCTTCAAGTACCTAAAATTCTAAGGTAATTATTGTATTTTTCTTGTAATTTTTATGTTTTCGAGATCCCAAAAGCTTGATTTAGCTAGCCCAATGATTAAT
The DNA here is from genome assembly GCF_025698545.1 of Gossypium raimondii. Classification (NCBI taxonomy): domain Eukaryota; kingdom Viridiplantae; phylum Streptophyta; class Magnoliopsida; order Malvales; family Malvaceae; genus Gossypium; species Gossypium raimondii. The sequence continues at coordinate 36,414,933 of NC_068568.1, read as the reverse complement.
TTGTGAAACTGTTAAAGTGTCTAAAACTTACCATTGCTGAATGTTAAAGATTTTGGTATTAAATTGTTAGATTTTGAGCTCAGAAATTCAAAAGGACTAACTTGTAAAATAAAAGTTGTTAGTTTTGGACATAGCGACTAAAGTGCAATAATTTCAAATTTGGCATGAATTTTCTATAATTATAGGTTTTTTGTGGTCTATTGAGGGATGAAGTTGAAATCTTATTCGAAATTGAAGCTCAAATTTGAAAGTTATGGCATTTTCAGTTTTAAGGACTTAATTGAATAAAATGCAAAATTTTAGGAACATACAAAAATTGAAATTAAAATTTCATATGCACATATTTAAGTGTTATAGGATAATTGGAATTGAAATATTGAAATTAAATTATTTTATAGATAAATATTTGAATTAAGTCGAGGATAATCAGAAAAGGAAAATTACTAATTAGTCCCTACGGTTCAACTTGTTTGTTAAGTTTTATCAGGCAAGTTCATATGTTATAATTATACTTAATTGTTATAAGTACTCGAATTATAATTTTTGTGTATGTGTATATGAAATTTGAGTTATTTACAAATTGGTACAAAAAAGGTGAGATTTGGATTGAATTGTAAATAAATGATTAAATGTGTTAATTGTGCCCAAATGAACGTATTAAAGGATCGGATACAATTGGCATGCCAATAGGGTTAGTTTTGTGCTTGTATGGGTTTGCACTTTGTTGCCTCTGTTTGCCTTTGTTAGCACTTCGGTGCCCTCTAGTGTGATGTAGTTACTCATGTATCCAAATCTATTTATTATAGTTCATCGGGCTACCAGATTAAAGCTTTGATATGGAAATGATGGCTAAATGTTGTAAGGTTGTCCTTAAATGACTATATGTGGATAGAATGAGGTAAATCATGTATATATATTTGATGATTTTGATGGATAACACTGAATTTTTAATCCTTCAAATTATTATATAGATTGAAATGTTATATGACTCATATTGTAACACCCCACGGCTGACCCATCCATCGGATTCGGGTATGGAGCATAAAAAATGGACCTATATTTAATTTTGCGAACTTAATTGTCAATAAACAGTCTGAAAATAAAACTACTTAATAATGATATTAAAATTAATAATTATTAAAACTAAGGCATTAAGCCACTAAATTTTTAATCCTTCAAATTATTTCTATCTCTAATCAAACTGCTTGTTTACAATGATACCCTTAATTTTTTTAACTTAGGGTTAACTAATTTGTAATCCAGACTCTAAGGACGTCGTCTAGTTACTCCGTAATTTATCCTGAGGCTAAGCCTTAGATGGTACCCACTTCCTATGTGCATGACTCTGTTCCATCAACGATCCCTGTTCACCACTCCATCTGACTTGGTTCCTCCTTAAAGTCCTCGATCAACCTTGTAAATCCTTCGACCATAAGCCAACCACTTATAAGTTCGAATGAACTTAGTGAGTTCAATCACTACACCATAATTTAACCTTGTTACATGAGGATAACAAACATAAAACAAACATAAATATTTCCTATTTGCTTGAGGGCATGTTCTTTATCAGGGTGGCAGACTCCACCTGTCCTCCAAGCTACTCAGCTCACTATGAGACCTTCCTCTGGTTGAACTCTCTACTTGACAGTGATCTAGACACCTCACTATATCAGCGTGTCTTATCCTTACTTCTTGTCTTTCCTTCCTTTCATTCACCCTACATACGGGATGTTTGTTGGTCTCTAACTTACTTGGTTGTATGCCTGTTTTCCCAAATTGTTCCTCCATATTAGCTTTCTCGCCTTTTCGCCTAAGGGGTTCTTAAGACCAACTTTCCTTGGTAGACTTGCTTGGTCGAACTACTCCTTGGCGGACTTACATTTCGCATACCATGGTCTTGAAGAGCTCGTTGACATTTCCGCATTAGACTAACTTACAATGGCCTCGCCCACTTTGGGGGACCTATTCTCTTTCCATCCAATTGGTAACAATGGTGGGATTACTTCCAGTGATCCACCTTATGCACGAGACTCACCTAGGGCTTCTCATGTCCCATATGGTGAACAGCTGATTCATCGTCCTAGCAAGCCATCGCTCCTTAGCTATACGAGTTTGCCTCTCCTCTTACGTAAGTTCTCCCATTGGAGTTAGCTCATGGCTTGTTTCCATAAAGGACTATTTTCAAAGGGTAATAGTCTTGACAGACATTCTACCTCCATGGCAGAATCTTTATTTTGGAAGTAAAATTCCATCCATTCCATGAGATTGCCTCTCGCACACAACTTTTTTAAGTTACCTTTGGTGGCTCTTCATGACGAATCCTTTCTTGTGATCCTCAAATACTTTTCCATAGTTAGGCCAACTCTCGCATAGCCCATCTTCCATACTTATGCTTTCTTTTAACTTTTCTTCCACCTGCGTGGTTTCTCTTGCTTGGCGCACTAGTAGTATACCCCGCGCTTGAGTTCGTGGCAGACTCTATGGGTTGTCATAGTGGAGCTATGGTCTTTTACCCTTCTTACCTTATTTCGCACGTCTTGACGGACTTACCTCGTATTTACTGTCCCGACGGACTTACCTCGTGTTTACTATCTCAATGAACTTTATCTCTATTTTGGGTTTACTGTCCCAGCGGACTTTCTCTGTTCTATGTTTACCATCCCAACGGACTATCTCTATTTTGTGGATGCCATGTAGTCTTTCATCCATGGTCTTACACCAATTCGCCATCCTAGCGTACTATCATATGATGTCGTCGAGTCTTTCATCCATGGTCTTACTCATTATACCTGGCTGCCATAGCCTCTTTCATCTATGGCCGTACACTATATACTTTATACCTTGGTCCATGTTGCCATAGCATCTTTCATCCATTGTCTTACGTTATGTACCTCATACCAGACTGCCATAACCTCTTTCATCTATGGTCTTACGCCATATATCTTATACCAGATTGTCATAGCCTATTTAATATATGGTCTTACACAATATACCTTATACTAGACTACCATAACATGTTTCATCTCTACTCTTATACCATATATCGTCATCACAGTGCCATCCCGATGGACCAATCGATACCGTCGTCGTGGTAAATACCTTTCCATGATTTCATTTTTCAAATCTCCTCCCATTACCTCTTTTACATCACCTAACATTAATGCTCGAACACTGCAGCGTTCCCTCCGCAAGGCCCAGAGCTTTGCCCGTGGTGATAACTAATAGGGTTACTCCCTATTTTTCATCCTAACTCCATTTATTCCCTTGAGGTTTTTCCGACACACATGCAATGCATGCTCATACCATCATAATTCATGTTTATGCAAACATGACATACTTAAACAACATAGACCATAACAATAGGTTTGGAGTCTAAAACTCACCTAAAACTTTATCATTTACATAGCTTAGCTTACTTGAACACTAGAGCTTCCATTCTCCTGGCCGTAGCTTGTTGGTTTTCGTATTTTTCCCTCTCAATCCTCATGAAGTCTGCTCCATACAAAACCTTCCATGACTACTCATTCGAGCTACCGAATAAGATAAAAAATGGGAGAAAATAAAAAAAATTCGGGAAGAAAATCATCATTGAGAAGCTATTTCCCAACTACTTATAGCTTCTACAATGTAGTCGGATGGTTCCATCTAACCGAACCAAAATTGGATCTCAACTATGTCTAATTCAGTTTCTAGCTTTCCCGTTTCTTTTAATAGAGGTCGCCAACTTACGGTCTCTTACAATTTATTTTTTCTATTATCTCAAGTTTTAAGGTTATTAGGAATCTGGGTGTTACACGTATTTGATGATCTCATCTTACTGTTGTGAAATGTGAATACATGAAAGTTGTCTAGTTAGCTAATGTGTTATATCAATTGTGAATTGAGGTGATTTTATTGTTTTAAAACCTATGAATTTACTAAGCTTTTGAAATGCTTAATCTGTTGTTGTTTTCTTTTCTATAGTTGTCCATTTACGAAATCTTGTCGGTTGGATCATATCGGAGCTCACACCATCCAGTTATCAAATTGGTAGCCTTTTGAACATTTTGTGTTAGGTTATGTGGAATATATATAGATGTTATTGTATGTGTTTACTTGGATGGGTAAAATGATTTGAAATATTTAATATTGGAAATGTAGAATGATCAAATGCATAGTAAAATAGTAATGTTTTGGTAACATGTGGTAATGTTTTGATAAGGTGTGGTTAAAAGTGATATGAATGTAGTAGTATTGTGTTAATCTATAGTGAACATTATTTGAATGGTATATTGAGTTTGTTAAGGCATGGTAAAATGGAAGATTATGAATTAGTTTAGCTTGGATTGATTTGTTGTTGCTATGTTTGTGATAAATGTTGGAATGGAAGCTTAGCAACGGTTAAATGGATGTTTAGACATGTTTTTGGAATCGTTTTCTTCAGGATATAAGTGAATATTATTGCACCATTTGGTTAATGGTTTGGCTTGGCACGAAATAGGTACCAAATGGCCTAAAATGTACCAAAATAGAGTCTACGTCAAGGCGAGAAACCCCCACGTCACATTATCGGCCATTAGTTTGTGATGTCTCAACATCGAGTGGATGGACGTCGCAACGTGATGAAATGTTTGGCGACGTCACGATGTCGGCCTTGGATTTTGAAAACTTTGCAATTTAGATGTAATTCACGCTCAGGTTAACAAAAGAGCTTTCGTAAGCTCCATTAAGGCTCAAATTTAGTTGTGAATCATGTTATGAATGTGTTTAAGTTATAAATGATTGTTTGATTGACATAATTTTTGTATTTTTATCGATAATTGCTCCGGTAATGTTCATAGCATTTCACAACTCGGACCCGGCGATCGGGTTGGGCAAGGAGTGTTGCAAAGCTCTTAGCCTAAAATTTATTGAATCCCTAATTGTCAATTAAGCCACTAATTACCGTTAACTAAGTTACTTATCACTCTTAACTAGTAATACCCTTTCAGTCTCATATTCGTTAAGAGTTACTACGTAAGATACCCTTTCGATCTAACCTAGGCACCGCTTAGAACAAGTCTCCTAAAGGCTTACGCAACAAGATACCTTTTCGGTCTCACCTGTTTAGATGTTCTACTAGGGTCGTCAATCCTAGGATACTAAGTTCTTTCGCAGACTTGAATAAATACCCAATTCTAGATAATTAATTACTTACTTGATTAATTTGTTAAGCAACCAAATCATGCGAGATATGTATAAAGAACAAGATTGTATTCCAATATTTATACAAACATTTGACTTCTTATAAATGTGTTATCGTTTATAGTAAAAATATTACACCAAAAATATATAAAATTAGATCGACAGTGTCCGCAAGTATACGAGTCAAATTGTAATATAGTAATTGTGTACAATGAAACACAAAAATTATTCCTAGGATCGTACCCAAGGGAGGATGGAATAAATCTATTGAAAATCTCTTCACAATAACAAGTCTAAATAGTAATAATTAAATCCCATAGGATAGATCATAAAAGAGATTAATAATAGTAATTAAATAATTAAAATAAATAAGCAACAAAATAAGCAAACAACTAAATTGATAAAACCAATTAGGAAGATTAACTCGTTTCAGAGGTTGTAATTAACTACGGATTAGGGTTTTAGGGTGGATTAGCTATCAATTAACCAATGATTCCCTCCCAGCCTCTAACTAATTAATCAATTGGTTGATACTTTCTTATCTCCTAACCTCACTTTCTCAACTAGGATAAACTACGATGTACTCAACCAAACTTATCTCCCGATCTCATTTAACTTATGATTACTTATTAGGGTTTTCAAGCCTAGGGTTTAGGAACACGTAATTTAAACAAACTAGTCTTATTGGGAAACCTTAAATCCTTTGTCAATCAAGTCCCCATCCAATCGTTAATCTCCCCTAGGATTTAACCACTCATGTTATTTATAATCTAAAACTCAATTGGATTAAACATGTAAATAAAATGATTGAATCTAAAGAGAAAAGAGATTAGAATAATCTTGATTTTGATGTCAATTGAAGAACGAATTAGTAAATCTTGTGATTGGAAAAATGAATATCATCGCTTGCGAAGAAGAAATAAACTAAATACTTCAATTAAATAAAAGAACTCTTGGATCGGAACTGATTGCAAGAGACAAGAACAAAAGTTTATGAGAAACGAATGAAAACTAGGTTTAATCCTACTCCTAAACTACGAGGATTTTTTGGATGCAAATAAGACGACTTAGTTTCACATCAAACCCCTAAGGTTTTATTTTTAGGAGTGTTGGTAGCCCAAATTAGGTTTTTGGCATGTACTGGGTGTTTGTATAAAGTTGATTGTGCAGATGAAAATAGCCCGAAAGACTTGGGCACCATGTTGACCCTATGTAGTGCCATACACCACTTATGGCGCGACACGACACCTGTTTTGAGGCTTTCTTGGTTTGTTTCATGCTTTAACAGCTCGGGAAGCTTGTGCATCACTCGTCCCTTTCTCCTATGTTAATAGGGCCTATAAATCATCATCCTACACACTCAATTCAACATATTAGCACTATCTAAGGCCCATGTCGACGTAATAGTTCACAAAACTCACAAAAATGTGTTAAAACACTTATTTTTACTAACTTTTAATCCTAACTACTAAATACCAAAAATGCAATACTAAATAATAAATTGGCTAGAAAATAAGTTATTTAAGTGCGAAAATAGACCAAAATAACTACTACATTTGACGGTAGGTCAAATACCCCCACGGTTAAGTCTTTGCTTGTCCTCAAGAAAAGTAAACAAAATCAAAATAAGAACCGAAAACAAAATAAACCGAAAACAAGAAATAAACATGCAAAAAGAAAATGTACTTGAGCTAACTTGAAGCAGGAAATTGGATAGAAATATGTTAACAAGGTAATGTAAATAAACATATAATTCTAGAATGATATACAATTGACTCAATTTCTAAAGTTAGACGGGTTAGTTCAATAAATTACAAAGCAAATAAATAAAAGAATATTAAGTATAGGTTTCCATCAAAATAGATATACAAATATACAAATATAAGTGATAAAAACATCAAAACTTGGCACAATGTCATCCATATAAGGTACTACCTAAGTCACAAAAGACTTTTAGTCTTGTAATGTTCTACGGCTTAGGTTGGTTTGGAAGTCAAAGAATAGACTTGACAAAACGGTTAAGCACGAAAGTAGTTTGGCACATTGTATTGTCCTCGCTACTCCCCGAGTATACATATAGCTTACCACCTTATATCCATTTCTCTCACCTTACTTATTTCTCCATTACAAAGGCTTTGTATAGTATTCATGAGTACAGTCATCTAGGCTCGTATATTATTTTTTTGAACAAATATGAGCATATTTTTTTCCAACTCACTTTGCTTGTATTTTTCCATCGAGATTTTCTCAATTGACATTTTGCCTTATTTTTCTACAAGCTTAAGAAATCCTATGCTCACTATATGATACAATTCCTTAGTTCACTAATTTTTTTCTCTTTTAAAACCACTGAAATGTATCTACCTAATCCCTCAATATCAATGGACAGACATCTAAATCCATGCAAGGACAAAGAAATTAAAGGATCAAATAAATTATTTTTAGGCTTAGGGTTTTATTAACAATTCATCAAAAAAATGGATTCAGGCTTCAAAATAGGTACTAGGGAAATATATATAGGATAAATTTTTGGTTCGAAAAATTTTTACCATGTTGGAATGCCGGTATGCCACGTGGCACAGTGGAAAAATTATTCCGATGATCATCAACCATGGATCCATGTATGAGGAACAGATCGGGTTGAAATAGGGTTGAAGATATACCTTTTAAACTAAAAAATGGTGAATAACGCTATTGATTGGATCCCTTTGAACGATGTCAATCCAAGCCGCAACAAAAGTGTCTCGGCCTCTACATAGTCCACTCGGCCAAAGAACGAATAGAGAAAGAAATTTTCTTTGAACCTTTTCAAAGAAAGTAAAAATGATTGCTAGATCATATATTCAATTATGCTATAAAAACCCTAACACGCATTCGTTATCTTATTTCCTTTTATTTAATATCACATATTAAAAAGGAAATTATCCCTTTAGAGAAACATGTAGAAAGTTATTAAAACATTATTTCATTTCCAAAAGGATATTAATTTCCATGTTTTAATATTTGACCGAAATTATTATAATTATTTATTTTAATAATTTCGTAAACTATATTTAGTTAATATTAAAATTTTATATGAGTCAAATTGATATATTAATTTTAATTGTGTTTTCGGTTCGTGTACAACAAGTTCGTACACATAATGCACTCAATATTTAATTGAAAAATTAAATTAATTCAATAATTAATTTAAATCATGTAACAACTAAACATACATCAATTGTGTTTAGATTCTATTCGCATCAACCATAGGGTGTGACCTTGTAGGCTCTTGTAATGTTAGTAGTAATATTAGAATATTTCTAATATTACAAGCAATGAGTGACATCTAGCAATACATCATTGCTACCCAAGTTACAAGAAGTCGTGAATCAACATAACCTCTCTGTGGTAAATTTTTATGTATTATATCCTTTTATCATTTATATCTAGATTGGAAACAAGTCATGGAACAGTCACACTTATATAGTCCAATATCATATTTCTTGATATTCTGAGTAGACTACAATAAAAAAATAAGTGTGATATCTCATATCAACTTACTTGAGCATGACCATGCATTTCTAGTCTCACTCCACCAATGGGCCTAAGATATTGCTCCCATTATGTATGAGGGACAAATCCTATCTTGATCAATCATATCCCACTACATAGATTATGGCATATCCAACATCAATCTTTATAGTACAACCTGTTATGATAGACATTTGACTGTATCAAAATATATGACTCACGATGTTGGGACAATGATGATTTCAAGTCTAAGGATCGTATACATAGTTATCACTATGAGTAAAGTTGTGACTATTATATAATAATCCAAGAAACATATTCATAGCGGGTCAGTCTAGTATGTTGTTCTCCAACACATACTTATGTATTAATTTTGACATCCCTATGTTAATGACAACACTTTGTCATCAATCAAATACATATTATTCTCAATGCATTATTATTGTCCAAACCCACAATAATACTTGACTAAGGACCTTTTAAGAATAATCATATCATTTTCGAACTTTATTATTAATCAATTTATTTACACACAAATAAAAAGAAACTAAAATAAGGTAAAAACAAGTGTGTGATTACAATCATCTCATGATTGGCCTTTGGGCTAACTCAAACAATGCTTTAGATCGTCCCTAGTTAATTCTATACATGGATTAAATCAACCAAGTCTATAAATTTTGACAACCTATAATTCAATTAAACATGCATGTTATTTTATACATATTTATCATATGGTATACTTAACATCTTAAAACTATTCATCAGTATAACAAATTGAACTAATTAGTCCAAAATTAGAAAATTTAGAATTAATTGTTATCAAACTAAATTTACAATTTATTCACAAAATCCTATTAACATACTCCTAACCAATCACTTGTATTTCTACAAGCTCAAGCACATAGAAAACATGCAAAAATAAAAATTTAAAACTAATAAAAACTAGAAAAAAAATAAAATAATAGATTTTTTTTTAAAAAAATCCTAAGTCACCCCAGACACTTTATTCGGCATGTTGTACCTAATGTACTACAAAAATATAAAGGATAGAGGTTGCCCGATTGGCTTTAAAAGTTTATTGCAAATGGTGGGATTGACTCCTTGTAGATTTAGCTTGAAATTGTAATGCCTTCAAAAGTTATGAGGTTCCTACAAAGAAAAACTAAACACACAAAAGGCTTTGCCCTTTTCTATTACATATATTCGAAATACTACTTATTAACTTATACGCAGACTTCAACTTTGCCTAATGGCTTTCTCTTAGCAGATATCATATAATCCAAAAGCTTTTTATACAACTTTCTCTTTATACTTTCCTTTTTCTTTCATTCTCATTCTGTATGCATATCAGCACAGACCGCCGCTTCCTAACATAGCCTTGGCATCGTCTCCTGACGCACTCTTCTTTACTTTCCTGAAATCATATACATTCATAAAAAGTATGTATGAACTTAGTGAGATAAACTATAAATACCTGATCTATTTCATCGTAATAAGTCTAATGCTTGACACTTCCCTTTTTCTCTTGGTGGATACTTACCAGATTCATTCCCTACATTTCTAGGTTGTGCTTGCGTATTCTCCTTGTCGTATTTCGCATAGAGACCATACCTTGTACATGATTTCTTATTTTACCCATGATCATACACTCGTAGCATACTCTCTAATTCTTCTTCTCATTCTTGTGAGCGAGAAGGACTACATCCACTCCTCAACATGAAACATTCATCACTAGCTTTCCTTTGCTTCAAGCTCGTTGATTTTCCCTTATACTGTTCCTTCATATTACACTCAATCGGTGTTATCTTCAGAGTATTTTCATTAAGGTCATTCTTCTGACTATGCCAACAAGGCGTACTCATCCTTTGACATGGATAACCACGGAGGCATCCTTGCATGATAGATAGATAACCACAAGGGCGTCCAAGCACATACACAAGATAGCCATAGAGGCGTCCATGCAGATAAATAGATAGCCACAAAGGCATCCACATAACATCATATAACCACAAGGGTGTCCAATCACATACACAAGATAGTTATAGAGGTATCCATACAGATAGATAGCCACGTAGGCGTCCACATATAACAGACTTCACTATAAAGGCGCATATAACATAATCATCTATGAAGGCTACCATATATAATAGATTCTGCCATTAGGGCTCACATGTAACAAAGTCTACCACTAATGCTCACATATAATAGAGAACAACCATAAAGGCTTCCAAATATAACGGATTTCACCACTAGGGCTCACATATAATAAAGAATAGCCACAAAGGCTTCCACATTTTGGTAAATGACATTTCTGACCATAGAGATTTACCTAAACTCAATGTTTTGAGGTTTGCCCCTCATCGTCTAGTACTCATCCAACTGTCCTTTATCTTTTCCCCATGTGATGCCATAGTCCCAGACTAGGTCTTCCTCTATGTGGTCTTCGTATTCCACATATGATGCCATAGTAAATAGCTAGGCCTTACACTATATGGCCTTCTTTTCATCACATGATGCCATACGAACCGACTAGGCCCTACACAATATGGTCTTCCTTTCATAATAAAAGCATATCCTTACTCAACCATACATCTTTCATATCTTACGGTTCAATTTCATAGATTAGCCTTTCCACACAAAAAGAATGAACATGCAAATGTACATAATAGAGTTAGTTTAGAGACTCACCTATTAGCCTCGAAGGTAGCTTAACTTCGAATCTAAGCTTTCCTTGCAACGTCATCATATTGACCCCAAATCTTTTGCCTAGCCAGAGGCTACAACCTCATTTTTCCTTGGCAAATAGAAACATTTCATTAGAGCTCATTCAGGTAACCTTTATTATCACTTTTAACCCATACGTAATTTTATTTCTTCATGCATACTTACAATTAATGTTTTCAACAAGCAAAATCGAGGAACTTACCTTAACAGGAGGCTGACTTATTAACAAAATTGAAGCTTTTAGATTTAGCTTCTAGAGAGAGATGCTTCTCTCTGCCTTTAGCCTCATATTTAAAGAGGAATGCAACCTTTATTTAACTTAATCAAAGTACTATTTAACTTCACCCAAGTCTTCTTTGGAACTGGGCAAACATCACATCAGAACTGAGTTATTTTGAACATTGTCTGCCACTTTCTAGAATTTACTTAGCTATCTCGTTAGCCTTCAACTTTCCTAGTTCTTATTTAGTTAATTCCAAACTAGTATCTGCTATATTGTCTAGCATAGGACCATTTACATTTATGTTATATCATGGGCGTATACACATTTGCTTCAATTCATTTCTCTCAAGGCTACTAGTCAAATTTCACTCATCGTCGTAATTTGACTGAGAACTCGTGTCCACTCATTTAAATTAGAGTTTGCCTAATCTTATACGCCTAAAAGAGTGCATCTCGACGATTATTATCTTGCCAGTCATCCTTTACCTCATCCTTATTATGATTCCTTAACTTTGCTTATCACAAAGGGCTTTACAAATAGAACACTCTTGGTTAACCTATTCTAAATGCTAAGACGAACTCTTGGGTGAACACAACTTCACCAATCATGATTGCTTACATCCATGGGCCTTATCACATATATTTATTTACATGTTACTCTTTGTTAATCCATTACACTTACATTTCTTAAAAGTTGGCCTTTACTCATTTGGAGCGTCTTATACACTATTCGTACTAGTGGTCTTTTCCTTTAGTTTAAAGTCCGCCAGACTGGGCACTTTTAGATAATAACTTACACTTATCAAATCCCTCGTTAGTTACCAAAACTAATTCCTCAAGCCTTATACACGTACTCAGAACTTGCTCCTTGTGCCTTGCTTTTACGAACATCATTTCGTCACTAGAACTTTGCTGAGCCGGGTGTTACAAGTTTGGTGTTTGAATATTTCTCTCCCAATACGAATGTATGATTTGGAAAGATCACATAACTTTGCATAGTACTTTCTAATAGTTTCTGATTCCTACATTCTTAGGTTGTCAAATCTAGATGTTAGCGTTTGCATCTTTGGTTGTTTAATAGTGGAGGTTCCTTTATGAGTAGTCTTCAGCATATCCCAAATAACCTTTGTAATTACGTATTTAGCCATTCTCTTAAACTCTTATGTATCCACTCACAAAATATTGCATATGAAGCTTTCGTCTTTGCAAGCCTTTCTTCTATGGTAGTCCACTATGCTTCTAGCTTGACAATTCTACCATTCCCAATGTCCATTTTGGGTGACTCCTATCTAGTTTACATAGCTCTCCATGCCTTCTAATTAATGAACTTGATGTATGTTTTCATGCGTGTTTTCTAGTAAGCATAATTGTCAAGGGGTCTTGAAGTAGAATAACCTTTTGATATCTTGAATCTAGCATAACCACGGATCCCCACTTGCTACTTTTATAACGACCCGATAGACATGGGTGTCGGAAAGAGTACTTTTGGGACTCTATTTTCATAAACCAAACCCATAAATATTTTCATTAAATATTTATGGAGCCATATTAGAAATGAATAAAATTTTGGATTGGTAATTTGCATGAATTAGGAGCTATTATGGTATAAAGACTAAATCGCGTTAAAGTTAAAAGTTGAATTATAGATTGAAATAAACTAAATGGGCTAAAGTAGCAATTATACAATTTCGTAAATGGTTGTGTATAGGTGGTCGGTCATGGGCTAAATGTTATACATGTGTATATTATATATATGTTATATATAGTAAGTAATAATAATGATAATAAATAATAGTAATAAAGACCAAAACTATTACATGCAAACATAAAAAAAAAGAACTACCCAACCCATGTTTCAATTTTTAGTATTGTTCATGATTTTAGATGTTGACATTGTTGAATAGTTTAAGTATTAGGGATTAAATAGATAGATTTTAAGTTAGAAGTGGAAAAGGACTAAATTGTAGAATTAATTGTTGATTTTGAGCAATAGGGACTAAATTGAGAAAATTAAAATTAAAAGGTAGAATTGAAATAGGAGCTAAAATTTAGCTTGGAGTGAAATTAGTATAAAAATATAAAGTTAAATGTGGAGGTTAAAATTAGTCTCGGTTTAGGGACTAAATTGAAGTTTAAGCAAATATAGTATAAAAACTAAAAATTTAATGTGAAATTGGATTGTGTAATATTAATGTATTTTAATTATTTTATTTCATAGCTAATGTCGTACTGAAATCCTTGAGTAAAAAGGGGAAGGATAAAATTGACGTCGAATAGCTCAGAATTCACGGTTTGTGTTTCTATAATCCGAACTAAATAGTAGATTGTTGCATATGTAATTGTTTGCATATGGTAAGCATTTAAGGTGAGTACTTTGGTACTTTGAGATTGAATTGAATTCAAAGTGGATTTGAAATGGATTGATTTTGTATATTATGAAATATGTTGAATATATGAATATTGAATTGACTATATGTGATAATGCGTATATATGTAAAATTGAGACATTGGTTGTATTGAAAAGTGAAATGAAACCCTATTAAATGTTTGGGTTGAGTTGGATATAGATGGTATGCCATAGGATAGGAAGAGTTCAAGGATTTCTTCGACCTTGAGTCGATGAGGCACTAGGTGCCAATTTGCTTCGGTTTAACTGATGAGACACTGTGTGTCAATTTCTATAGTGCTGGGTGCAATTATTACTTCGGATTTATCCAATGAGACACTGGGTGCCAAACTGGTGTGTTGGTTGGATCCGTGTATTTATCCGAGTCTGAGTCATGTTAATAGAGGAAATTAAATAATAAATTTATGTGTTTGATATTGAGATGGCAAAGTTGAGAAATGAATAAGAGATGAGAAAAGAAATATGAAATGATGAAATGAGATGTGAATTTTGAAATGAATTCAAGTATTGATCAAAATGTTGAATCATGCCATTGCATGAGTTGGATTACTAAATGCTATATATATATATATATATATATATATATATGGAATACCATTGATATGTGCTTGAACATATAAAATATTATTGCCATGTGCTAAAACTTGTGAACTCTATTAAATGTGAATAAAGAAAGAGTAAGTTGGCATTATTGATTTGATACATATGTTTTATTACATTACTTATTGCCTCTTTATATCTTATTTATTCATATCAAGTTTAAATTGTTCGAAATATAGAAATACCACTAAGTTATACTCAGCTGCAATTTTGTTTTTCGTGCACAGGCTAGGTATTTTTCGACTTATCGTCGACTCAGCATCAAACAACAAATCTCGAGCTCAAGTGTGGTGATATCTTATTTTGAAATGGCTTGTACCTAGGAATTCTTTGATTGATAATCGGTTTGTTAATGTGATGTTATTTTGGTTTCTAGTGAAATGATGATCATATGTAAATATCGTAGTGAATGAGGCTACGTTGGTATAATAGCTTAGCTTAATATTTTGGTATGTGTTAGTTTAAAGTTTAGTAGCTTAAGTAGCTGAGTGTTAGTCCAATTATGGTAAAATTTGGCATGAAGGAAAGCTTGAATGGTTTATTGCTTTGCTAGTGTGTTGATTATAAAAAATGTGGTACCTATGAAGGTACATTGGTTAGGCACTTAAAATGGATCGTTTTGGCTTATTTTAAGCATGCTTAATCGTGTTTTGAATAGTTTAAATGGCTGGTAATTGAGTTGCTTAGTGCCTAAGTAAGTAGGAAATGGTAAACTTGAGTTTTAAGGTACTTATAGGTGCATATAGCTTGAGACACAGTCTGTCACACGGTCGTATGCCACACACGGGCGTGTTGAAAAATAGTATAGGTGTAGTTTCCACACGGGCTGACACATGACCTGGGACATGGCCGTGTGATCCAAGTCAGTGAGTTGCACGGGCAGAGACACGGGCTAGGACACGGCCATGTGTCTCAAGTTAGTGAGTTACACGAGCAAGGACACGGGCTGGGACACGGGCTGGGATATGGCTGTGTGTCTAATTTCGAGAGTCACACGGTCTGGGGAATTCCACACGGCCGTGTGTCCCCTATTTTTAGGCATTTTCAAAAATGGCCCTAAACTTTTAGAATTATTCCAAATTAGTTCCTACTTGTTTTTAGATTATTTTTAGGGTCCCATAGACTCAAAATAGAGGCTGTAAGAATAACTTTTACTCTGAATTGGAATGAATTAGCAAACCTAAATTAAGTGAATTATACTAACATAATCGAAGGTAGTAATAGTCGGAGTATGAACCAATACTCTAATGCTAATAATTGGAATAGTTTTGTTATGTATCAAACTTCTAACATTCAAGAAGGGATAAGTAGTGATAAGAGTGTAGGCAGTGAAGGACCAAGTTTAGCATTGCATAGCATGATACACTATTCAATTATATAAGACACTACTAGGCAAGTATTAGATTGGTATGATCTGCCCTTGTATATTATGACGATATTAGTTAGTTTATACTACTGCTTGCGATTTAATTAAATGTTCTGATTGGTTAGTAATGCCCGTGAACCTAATTTGACGACGGAGAGAGGTTAGAGGTGTTAGAACTTTAAGTGGGAGGCTCTGATACTAAGTGAAGTTATAAAACTGTTATTGCAATCTAAGCTAAGTGCTTGGAATGAGTGACAGGGAAATGGGAACTTTTCTGGCACCAAATCTGGAAACAAAACACACATGAATTATTTACGCAGTTCAGTTTCTCTCCGTTTGCGGAGCCTAACTCAATGAGAAATATTCATTCTCTTCAATAATGCAATAAGTGAATCTAATCTATCACACACCCTATGACAATTTTCCTCACTTTTGAACTTTGAAGATCAATACTCTCACCACTAAATTCACCCTTTTGAATTCAACAAGTAAAACCACAACATGAAAGGTTTTCCTATTACTATGCACTTATAGAAAATTTCCTTACTTGAACATATTTAGTGCTCTCAATTCTCGGTACAATAACGTATACAAGTCTTTCAATTTATAAAGAATATTTCGAGACTCGCTAACATAAGAAGATCTATAACAATTTCATTAAAATAGTAATACAATAAATTGTTTACAATATAATAATAGAGAATAAATCAAACGTAAACTCTTGGCAACTAATCTCACAAAGTTTCAATCTAATCCAAATGTCCACAGTTAAGGGATCGACTTGGGTGACTTGCAGGGGCGTAATTAGGGGGTTGATAGGGGGCCCGACCCCTTAAAATGGAAAATTTTTCATTTAGGCCCTTTAAAATTTTTAAAATTTTAAATTAGTAAGGGTAAAATTGCACTTTGGCTCCCCTAAAAATGATAAGAATTTGATTTAATCCTTTAAAAATGATAAAGATATAGGCTATTAAAATGATGAAATTGCAATTTTATTATCGTAAAAAATAAAATTTAATTTTACCCCCTCTAAAAGGTTTTTCTGATTTCGCTCCTGGTGATTTGGTTTCGATCCAATCTTCAATATGAGTTTTCCAAGCAATATAATTTTTATAAATGAGCTGAATATCTTGTAAATTAATAGGTTAGCCTGTTTACATCATTCAATAAATTACCGATATGAAAAGATGAAAATTGTCATTACAGAAATCCAGGGAAAGTAGCATTTTCCTAACGCTTAAAACTAGTTCCATGTTTTTCAGCAGTCTTGAAGTTGAAAAGAAATATACCTGTTACAAAATGGAGATCTTCAAATAAAAAAGATACAAACAGATATTTTACTAAAAAACTTTTCGGTGACTTTTGAGTTCTTTTGTCGAAATCTAGAGAACTATAAGTTTTCGGCACTAGATCACGACGGTGATAAAAAAAGAAAAAGGTGACTCCAGTCAGAAAAATAAAGAGAAAATGCTTGCTATTTAAAGGATAGAGGCTGTTTTCAGATAAGCTACTCCGTCTTTTGAAATTGCTAGATTAGTCCTCACTTTCTTACATACTTTAATTTATTATTTACTATTGACTATATTGTAAAAGAATATTAATTTTAAAAATAATAATGCAATTACTTTATCTAAATAATATACATTATAAAACAATAAATATGGAACTAGTATATATATTATATACAAGTATGAGTATGAGATGAAGCTTAGGGAATGATTGTTCCTAAATACTGTTTATTTCAATGGACAGTTGAAATGTGTACTTGGGCATTGTTTCACTAGAAAAGGGGGAAAAAAAAAAGGAAAAGCAAAGGGATAAAACGTAGAATTGGACACAAAATTAGAAAAAGCTGACAAAACGATCACGCCCCATTTCTATTTTCATTCTAAAGCAATAGCTTCTGCTATATATTAATGCTATCAGCAGCTAGGCTAAACCCAAGTGTAATATATATATATATGTGTATGAAAGCCCCCACCGTTTGATCAACTTTTGTTCAGCTATCAAACGGCTATGATTCATCATCAATCCTGACCAAGCTGAAAATAGGGTTTAGGGTTGAAGAAAGAAGGGAAAAGCATAACTTCTATTTTAGTGGCATAGGCATAGGCATAGGCATAGGGAGAGCAGAGAGCGACAGCTACATGAATGTTATGGCATTTCAATCTTTCAATCTTTTTTAAGACTTTAGACTATATCAACATATTCAGTCGAGGTACATCCATCCACTTCAAAAATCTAAAGCATGGATGCCTTTTTTTTAATCTCCAAAAGCTTCAAAGTTGACTCATCAAATCATCTCTATCAGATCATAGCAGTACACAGTAGTTTTTGAGCCACCACCATGCATCCCCCTCTTTTTTGAAAATAAAAAAGAAAGATACAAATTAACATAACACAATAATCTCAATAAAGATATATCAATATTGTTCATGAGTAGGAATAGTATTGGTTAAATACGATTTTAATAATTTATTCATTGGCAAAATCCACAAAGAAAGGTGTAGGAGTTGAAAAAGAAGTCGACAAGCACAATCCAAGAATACCAACAGCATTAACACACTCCTTAGCTTGCAAATACCAAAACCCATGCCATGCCCCATTGGCTTCCCACCCAAACCTTTTTTTAACCCTCAGCATCTCTGTCTCTTTCATTTTAACCTACAAAGTTTGTGCTTTCTTTTGTTTTCACCACTTTAATTTTAGTTAACTTCATAATCATGAAAAAATAAAAATGCAGGTATTGTTGCATAAATGTTAGACAAGGCTGCATGTATAGTCCAAGGCATGCGTGCGTGCTGCATGTGAGCCATGGAAGCAACATTGCATGTGCTTCCGTACTTGTGGAAAAAAGATTTTAAATTGATCAAATAATTTAGGAGGGATAAAATTTAGACAAAGCCAATCGTGGTTGACAAAGAGTGATTGGTAAGTTATTTATGACTATCATGTTTCGCTCTTTTTATATTTACCTTTTCAAATAATCTTTATAATTCCAGTCTGCCCTATTAAATAAATAAAATTATTATCCATGATATTAATTTTATTGAAAGTCTAAAAGGAATAAAGATCAAATTCTTCCTTATTGGAAGCTAAATATATAATCTAAGATGCTAAACAGATAATATTAATTATGTGTCCCATATGTAACAAATATTTGCAATATTCCAATTCTCTTCTGTTTATTTTTTGCCTCTAGAGTGCCCCTGAGAATGTTCATATTCGACCTCACCACTAGATCATCATATTAATTAATAAAAAATAAACTAACATAATTATTATAATATATAATTAAAGGATAAGTAGGTATATATACAAAAATAAAAGATCGAAAGAGAATAAAATTCATTAAAAAACATTAACATATTAACTAAGAATAACTTTTGATGAAAGCATTACCTCATGATTATATATAAAAGTTGGAAACTAAAATATCCATCGCAATCATCAGTGCTTTAACTAATAATATGAGTTAACATATATCATATAGCCAATTAGATGAAAATGAGTGAAAAGATCACTTTTTTTAGTCTCACACCCTAGTAATTATTTAGTTGAATTTCTAAATGAGAGCAAAAATTCTCAATTAGTTCACAGAACTCAGATTATATATATAACTGATTATTATTGCTTAAACCCATGAAAAGACCTTTTTTTTTTAAGGAAAAGGACAACATAAACAGCTCTTTTTACAGCCATCTCTCTCTCCAAATATTGAACTGGACTGGAGTGAGGACTGCAAAAGACTCAAGAGACCAACTTTGTTTACTTTCCTTTATATTCACATTAAAATAACAATAAAACATTGATGATTCCCCCAAAAAACTTGCCCATATTTTGCATTCCCTTCTCTATAAATACCAACTCAAACCTTCATCATTTCTCACCAGCAGCAAGCTTCACTATTTGATCTCACTCCCTGACCTCAGCCAAAATCCCAAATCTTCTTTCTTTCCCCCCTCTATTAGTTTCTTGCTGCAGAAGCAGTCACCTTATTAGCATTTACTAAAAAAAATGCATTGCCAGACAGGTTCATGGGGTTCTTACGTGCCGACCACCAGGACTACAGTTGGGGATCCATTGGAGAGGATAGAGAGGTTGGCTTCGGAGAATGCGGTGGTTATATTTAGTATTAGCAGTTGTTGCATGTGCCATGCCATTAAGAGGCTGTTTTGTGGGATGGGAGTAAACCCAACTGTGTATGAGCTTGATCAAGACCCTCGAGGGAAAGACATGGAGAAGGCTTTGATGAGGTTGCTTGGAAGTTCTCCTGCTGTTCCTGTTGTGTTTATTGGTGGGAAACTTGTGGGTACAATGGATAGAGTCATGGCTTCCCATATCAACGGCACTCTTGTTCCTCTTCTCAAACAAGCTGGTGCTCTCTGGCTTTGATGATCTTTGGCATTCCTCATTTAAAAAAAAAAAACTGATATAGGAAAGCATGGCAGAGGAAGAGGAGTGATAGTTTTGGAGTCTACTCCATTTTGGAATACAGCAGTAGCTGATATGTCTTTAGTCTCTCAAGCTTTTCCTTCTTTTTTTTCCTTCTTATTGGTGTTTTACTCACAAGTGGGTCTTTTTGGTGTGCCCTTTGTTTCAAGTTTTAACTAGTCTTTGATCTCAAGTGTGAAATGTAATGGCTGATGGTTCCCTCCTCTGTACAAAGGAAACAAATTAAAATAGTTATTTTCAATGAGTTTCCGCTTAATTTTTTATTTTGTTTGTTTCTTTAGTTTGCGTTTTTTTTTTTTTTTTGACCAAACAATGAAATTGGAGAGGCTTAGACAAGAACTCAGTTCCTGAACAGCCATAAAAACAGTAAAAACAAAGGATTTGACGATTAGTGACTAGCTAGGAAGGAAGAGGGGGTCAATGTCCGAACAACCATTGATTTCTTATTGGGATCAACACGTGTGGTGAGAGTGGATTATGATGACGTGTATGATTTTGTGGGGTTGGAAAGATTAACATGTATTCGAGAGAGAGAGGCCGGTGAGTTGCTAGTGATGGAATCTTATGAATATGGTGCTGGGGAAATGGATAGGAATGAGGAGCTATTGGAAGTTTTGACTTTTGGGAGTGGCCGAGGAACCTTTCCATCGCCATGACCATGGGCTCTCTTAGCATAAATATAAAAGGCATATAATTATTCTTCTTGTTATGGGTGTGAGATTCATGATTTGATTCTTTTTCCCATAAATATTTACTTAATTCATTGTAATCTACTTGGAATTTCCAAGACTAACTTGCAGTTCCAGTGAGCTTCTTGATAGTGCAAAAGTTATGGTATTTTGGACCCGAGTGGATGAATGCTTCTCATATATATAGGACATCGGATGATAAGGTAGAAAGGGACAGTCATATATTGATGATGATTCACGCAACTTTAGATCATGTTGACCTCCATTCCATGTATTACATATATGTAGCAGTAGTCCAGGTCTAAATGAATCACCCCAAACATTTCTGCCTTCAATATTTACACAGAACAAAACAATCCAATAATTAGTTAAGGCCTGCATGCAAATGCAAAACCACCCAACAAACAGCCCAACGCTTGGAAACCCATTCTGTTCTGCCCCAACTCAACCAAATCGCCTTTAAACCCATTTTTACCTGCTAAGATTAAACTTTCCAAAAACAATGCTTAACCTATAAATTGGTATCATCTTGTTACTTAATTTGTTTTAGTAAGTCTATTTTTTTTGAAAAAAATTAACTCACAAATTAGTATCTAAACTATTCTTCTATTACCTATTTTAAATCAAAATATTATATTCGTTACAAAATTTCAACCAATAATAAACTTCCACGTCATATAAATTTAAAAAGATTATTTTTTTCTTTTATTTTCTTTTACATTACTCCTCTCTCTTTTTCTATTCTTTTTCTTCTTTTATAATATTCGATAATGCTAACAATGCTCAAAATTTTCCCTCTCGAGGTCGAGACGTTGAGAATTAATTATATTTTTGAAATTTACCACTTACTTGCTCGACCTAATAGGATCAGAAAATAATTTTTCATCAATCTAAACCAGTGTTTTCAAAATCGGATCAATCAGTCGGATTGATTGGACCAAGAACTAGCCGGGTATCGATCCGAAGATAAGGGTTAAACTAATTGACCCGTAAATCAATATAGACTAGTTGAACTATAACATCTCTTACCTGGTCTGACATTTTGACATAGATAAGTGGTGTCACAATGACACTTTTCTCACCATTACAACATTTCTTTTAGCAAAATCATGATTTCACCACTTGTTAAAATCTAGTAAATTAATTTTTAACATTTACGAAACCTTAAGCACATTTTAAAAATACTTTAAATCATTTCCTAGGTGTTTGGACATGCCAAAAACATTAAACGAGGTTTCGAGGACAAAAAACGATTAAAAATACAAATTATACAGGTACAGTGTGGGTAAGTTTCAAGATTTAATGACTAAAAATACGACATCTCGACTAATAATTGTAACACCCCTAACCCATATCTGTCGTGGGAATAGCGTTATGGAGCATTATGTAAAAACGTAACATAAAAACATACATTTCCAAACATTATTATAGACATGGCATAATTCATTCATATACCTGCAAATCATCCCTTAATCGAGCTCTCGAGACGTTAGAAACACTTTAGAAACAATTCGGGACTAAATCATAAACATTTGAAATATTGAGGAAAAAGTTAGAAAATTTAAAATTACAGGGGTCACACCCGTGTCTTAGGCCGTGTAACAATTAAAATAAGGACACACGGTTGTGTCCCAGCCCGTGTTCATGCTCGTGTAACTCTCTGACTTGGGTCACACGGTTATGCCACACGTCCGTGTGCCCATACGTTCGTGTGCCCACATGCTCGTGTGCTAGGCCGTGTAACTGTTTGACTTGTAACCTTTAAAACCTACAGGGGACACACGACCATGTCGCATGGCCGTGTGTCACACATGGTTGAGACACACACCCGTGTCTTAGGCCGTGTGAACAAGAAATTGGCCAAAATCAAGCCATTACCTTCCCCAAATCAAGCATGCACCTAAACCCAATTTGCAAATATGACCAATACATTCAAAACATGCCCAAAACATGCATAAAATGACAAATTCACTACACCTCAATCACAAAACCATCAAACATATCTAAACATATGCATACTTGGCCATACATCAACCATACACATCTAGCTTATTTTCATACCAAAGCATATCTTAATTGACCTTATACCATGTTCATAAAAACTTACCATTTAATACATTACCCACATGCATCATAATCACACAAGTGACACAAATCAAACATTTTCAATGATATCAAGCAACCAACTCATATATATACATACCAAATTCAACATTTAACACTCAACTTAAACTTTAAACATAAGTTTCCTATACATGTCATTATAACCTTGGCTAGAACATAAAAAACTACTGATATATTCGCTGGATAATATGATAGGTCTGCGACGAGCTTCCAAACCGAACGAGCTTTTGATAATCTAAAAATCATAGGAAAGAAAACTACGTAAGCACATAATGCTTAGTAAGTTCGTAAAACATAAAACATAACTTACCAATTCATTAATAAACATTAAGAATAAGCATTATAAAATCCAACCACAAGCTTGGCACAAGCCTAAGTACCATTAACAACACATGTTAGCATATTCAAACATAATCCACATGAATTTAACATTGGTAAGCCATTACACATGAACATAATTCATTTGAATTCATCATTTTCCTTAACATATCATACTTTCAATGGAACTTACCATTTCTACCCTTTTCATAAATACATACATAATTCCTTTTGAACATTTACCGTTCATTCCTTTTCATGCCCATTGAACCGTTTAGAATAGCACCGGATACGTGGGATAGCTCACACATAGTGTGCTAAACATAACCGTAAGCTACACGATGCTGCTCACACGAGATGTGGAGTATCCGGAACAAATACAAGACCTCTACCATCGATAGGACATTCAAGACCAACACCCGAAACATCAAAACTCTAATGACATGTCATTTGTATCCTGCGAATTCCTAAGGTTCAAACGGTGCTCGATAACTGTCATGAAATCGTTGAATATACATCACTTAGACACATGGAAAATAACACAATAATATATGAATCAAAATAACATTAAAACAACATTTAAACCATACTAACTTACCTTGATAAACAAGGCGTAAAAACGTAATCGATCAATCTGAAGCTTTTTCTTTTCCCCAATCTAACTCCGTACGAGGTTTATCTTGATCTAAATAGATAAATTCAATTCATTTAATTCCTCTATTATTTAATTCAGCCCCAAAATCATACTTTGTAAAATTACACTTTTGCCCTTAGTATTTTAACTTCTTTACAATTTAGTTTTTAAGCTCGTAAATTTACATTTATGCAAATTCATCCATATTTCATGCTAGCCGATTTACTTAGGGACTCATATCAACCCAAGAAAACTATCATTCCATAAATTTGTCATGTTATTTTACTAATTTTACAAATAAGTGCTTAATTGATAAATTCATCAAAAATCACTTTACAAAAGTTGTTTATTTAACAACAAGGACTCATAATCTTTCGTTAAACTTCAAATATAATGCAAACATGTTCATGGAAAAACCTTAATCCTTTAACAGTTTTGCAAATTAGTCCCTAGGCTAGCTAGATTAAGCTACAATGATCCCGAAAACATAAAAATCATTAAAAACGAGACAAAAACCACTTACATGCAAGCTAAGAGAGTTGGTTAAACCTAGTAAGCTTCCATGGAGATCTTTCCTTTTGTTTTCCGATGGAAGAAGATAAACTAAAGATGATATGTTTTGTTTTTTTCTTAATTTACATTAACTTATTTACTAAATTTCTTATTTAACATTTATTATTAACATTAAAATCACCTATTTAGTGCCCATAAAAGTCCACTAACAATGAAAATGGTCTAATTACCATTTGAATCCATTCACATTTAAGTTTCATAGCAATTAGACTCTTTTGACTACTAGAACTCCACTTTTACACCTTTTACGATTTAGTCTTTTACACTTAATTAAGCATGCAAACATTAAAATTTCTTAACAAAATTTTTATACAACACTACTAACATACCATAGACATTAAAATAATGATAAAATAAATATTTACGAGTCAGATTTGTGGTCGCAAAACCTCTGTTTTGATTTCACTGAAAACAGGTTGTTACAATAATCACCTTATTTGTCTTCAAGTTGTAAAGTTTATAGCCCTTTGACATAAAACTATAACCGATGAAAACACACCTCTCACTTGTTTCTTCAAGTTTTGTCCTCTTTTCTTTGGTGATTTGAGCATAGCTAACACACCCCAAAAACTTTAAGGTGATTCACGGACGGTTTTCTTCCACTACATGCTTCAAATAGAGTCATATTCCATACAACTTTGGTTGGACATTTATTTAGAGAATACATAGTTGTATTAATAGCTTCAAGCCAAAATTATTTGAGTATTCCTTTCTTCATCAACATGGATTTAGTCATTTCCATCACTATTTGATTTTTCCTTTCAAACACACCATTTTTGTTATGGCGAATAACCAACAATCAACTGACGTTCCACGCCTTCATCTTTATAAAACTTATGGAACTCATCAACTTCTCAAAAAATTTATGAACCTATTTTGAGCATGAGACGTGATTTTCTTAAGATCGCACACATCGGTGTGAACCAACTTTAGTATTGTAACAGCTCATTTTTAGTAGATCGGAACAATAGTTTTGGGATCACAAATTCGATGAGTAAATTATTATTTTATTATTTTATTTAGTGTTTACGGGATTTTATTAGGGTCGTATTAAAATTTCATTTTAAAATTTTGTTAAGAAATTTTAATGTTTAAATGCTTAATTTAGTGAAAATGACTAAATCATAAAAAGTGAAAAAGTTGAATTCTAATTGTTAAGAGAGTCAAATAGCTTTATAAGTGAATGTTAATGGACTTGATTGGTAATTATACCATATACGTTAATAGTGGATGTACATGGATTTGGTATTATTGAAATTTTGATAATTTTTAAAGGGTAAAAAGGTAAATTAGTAATTAAAACTAAAAATAACATAAGAAAACATGTCCTATAAGACCCCTAAACCGTATCTGTTGTCGGAATAGGGTTACGGAGCATTACCAGAATTTACGTTTCAAAACTATCAAAAATTTTAAAACATTTAATTCATATCATCAATCACATCGAAACCAATTAATAACATACGCATTGTCCCTTATACTAGCCCTCGAGGCTCTAAAAAAATTAGAAACAAGTTAGGACTAAGTCGGAAACATATAACATTCTTCAGAAAATGATGAAAATTTACAAACTACAGAGTTCACACGGCCGTGTGCTAGGCCGTGTGATAGCTTGACTTGCAACCTTTTGAAAGCTACAGGGGACACATGGCCGTGTTGCATAGTTGTATGTCACACACGATTGAGACACACGCCTGTGTCTCTTCCCGTGTGGACGAAAAATAGGTCATTTTCAAGTCATTTTTTTCACCCAACCTAGCATGTGCCTACTAGCACTTTTGCACATATTACAAGCCTTCAAAACACACCAAAACCATGCATAATCAAACCATTCAAATAAGGTATAACAACATACAACCAATATGCCCCATGGCACCTCAAACTCATCATTTAAACATTTACTATTACATATTCAAATTAGCCAAAATGTTCCACTAACTTTTGATTAAGTTTGCATCAATAACAAACCGTTTACTTCACCTAACAAAACATACCAAATATACCATTCAACAATTTGCACCAAAGATCACATATGTCATTATAGAAAAAGTACCAAATTACCACATTCATATCAACCACAAGGCATTTATAATATACATAATAAATCAATCATTTTAACTTAAACATTTTTAGCATAATAAGCTATGATATCAAGCAATTTAAGGCCATTTATATACATACCAAAAACCAAACCTTTGTCAATATTCAAAATACCATAATCATAACCAAGATGTCATAACATAAGCCAAACCATATGGCTGTTTCAACAACCAAAACACATAGGCCAAACATTAGCCAAAAATGCCTATACATGCAATTATAACCAAAATCAAAACATCTGAAAGTACCAATAGAGTCGATGGATGTGTTATGGATCTTTGACTAGCTTCCAACTTTATACAGCTTCCGATAATCTGAAAAGTAAGGAAAATCAACCACGTAAGCAATGAATGCTTAGTAAGCTAGTATAAACTTTAGTCATATCAATCCATTTCAAATATAAAATTTATACATATCAAGAATAATCCTATACCGATACCACAAGATTCATGAAGCCATATTCAACAATTCACAAAGTGAATAAATCCACAGCATCACTTATACATATCATCCCTAGCATAGTAGGATTTTAAATAACTTTAAACCCTTTCAAATTTTTTTATTTTCATTTGCATTTCATTACTTTCCATTGCATTTACTATCTTTAGCTTAAATATCAACATCAATTCAACTCATCATTCTCTTGTTCATCATTTTACACTTCAAGTATGAATTTACTATTTCATTACCTTTCCACACCCGTTTCATATGCATAGCACACGAGACATAAGCATATCATTCAACCATAGCCGCAAGCTAGTGCATTTAAACATAATTCTTTTTGGAACTAACCACATGATAAACCATTTCAATAGAAATTACATAATTTAAATCTTAGCAACCTTTCATGATCACAAGCATCTTTCCATTTAGTCATTTACCATTTCAATGCATAACTTATAAGTTTAATGTGGCATAATCTAACCACAACTTAGCCAAAGCCTAAACATGTACACCAAATATGTTAGCCAAAAAAACATATAACATAAGCACTATAAACATGGATAAGCACAACATTTATTCATGTATCATATACATATATCATCCATTTCCACTTTCAATATACCATGTAATACCATTTCAATGAAATTCACATGTATCTATATCTTAGTTCATATCGAACTCTTACCACTTAATATCTGAATAATGCTCGTTGAACCATTTAGAATACCGTTGGATACCCGAGATAGCTCACACATAGTGTGCTAACTCATATAACTGTAATCCATCAAATCCTGTACATGTATGCTCAACGAGCTGTGAATTGGTATGCGCACTCGAGTTGTAGATTGGTATGCTCTCACGAGCTGTAAATTAGTATGCTCACATGAATTATAGATCGGTATGCTCTGACGAGCTGTAAATCAGTATGCTTACACGATCTGTGGGTCGGAACGTGCTACACGATGCTTCTCACACGAGCTGTGAAGTATCCGCAACACATGCAAGACCTTAGCCATCAGTAAGACATTCAGGACTAGTACACGAATCATGTAAACCCTAATGACATGTCATTTGTATCCTATGAATTTCTAAGATTCAAACAGGGCTTGATAGTCGTCATACGTCGTTGAATTTTCATCGTCTCATGACATGATAGATTGCATAATAACATATATATATTAACTCAATCATAATAAAATCACACAATATCATTCAATTTAATCAAAATTATACAAAATTTAGTTCATACGAACTTACCTGGCTAAATTGTAGAAATACCAAAGTTCAGGGACATTTTGGTAATTTTTATTTTCCTTGATTTTCCACATAATCTTGAGCTAAATTAATAATTTCATTCAATTTATCAATTTAGGTAGTAAAACAATGTATTTCACGCAATTTGGTTATTTTTAAATTTTTACAAAATTGCCCCTAAAGTTTTATTTTTATTCAATTTAGTCCCTGAGCCCAAACATACAAATTAACCATTTTACCCAAAATTGAGCTTTTTGGAATGTCCAGGGTATCCAAAGCAACCCATTTGTGCAACAATTTCACATTAAATTCTTGTACTTTTATTAATTTAATAATTTAGTCCCTAATCGGTAAATTCTTCAAAAATCACTTAACAAAATACTTTTAATTATCAATAAACATTATAAATTCATAATTTAACATAAAAAATCACAAGATTCATCAATAGAAACATTCAAAATATTTAACAGTTTCAAAATCGAAGGTACGAGCTAGCTAGACCTAATTGCAATGATCTGAAAAACATAAAATTTAAAAGAAATGTATGAAAAATGGCTTACCATGCATCATCCAAAGAAGAACCAAAGCTTGAAGCTTTTTCCATGGTGAATTCGGTGGTGAACAACCAAAATGAAGAAGAAAACTTTATCTTTTCTTATTTTAACATTATTATATTATTTTAATATTAAAAATAATGTATAAAACATATATAAAATTAAAGGAGATTAAAAATTAAACCGTATACCATCTTAAGAATGGGTAATTTACCCATTAAGGCCATCCAATTATGATTCTTTAATCAATTAACACCTTTAAACTAATAGTGATTGACTTTTTCAACTTTTACGATTAGTTCTTTTCACTTAATTAACTATTGAAACGTTAAAATTTTTCAACGAAACTTTAATACCACCTTAATGACACTCCATAAATATTTATAAAAATATTTACGGCTCAATTTATAGAGACAAGATCCCAATACCTCATTTTCTAAAATCACTTGACTTTAGGGTCTTACCACTTTAACTTAATAAATTGCTTATAAAACAAAAATCACTATATCAAAAACCTTTTCAAAGTCACAATTAACTCGTAAATATTAAATATAATATTTACGTACTTAGTCGTTGGATTTGGTGGCCTTGAAACTACTATTTTGGACACCACTGAAAAACGAACTGTTACAACTTTTCCCCCTTACGAAAATTTTGTCCTCGAAATTTCTCGCCTGATACAAGTCATCAAGTCGAATATTTTTGTCATATTATTAATGGTAATCCACATATAAACCATTTATAACTAACCTCGATTCAGAACTCGCATCAGAACTCATAATAAAACTTGATACTATATCTGAACTTAACTAAAGAGCTATGGTGTTCTCCCGTCATCACTTATCATTAGTAGTATAACTACCAAGAAATTCCCAGTAATTGTCTGTCGAATCATAATCGAGAAACCCGGATTATCGAACTCTGACTGATGCTTTTGACATGTTTACATCTGTAACTTTCAACTGATATTTGTTCCCATTTTCCTGGAAAGTGTCAAGCAATATCATTTTACACAAGTGTGATAGCTTCAACATTCGGGATGACTTTAACCCATAATAACATTTCCTAATTAGAAATGATCTGATAGATATATTTCTGTACCATGTCCTCTAGAATATGAATTCTTCATTCAGTCAGTCTATTTATTTACTTGTGAATGCACAAAATTTATTCCCGGACTTGAGGATAAACTTAAAAATGTATAACTCAATTTACTTTTCAAATGAATAACCCGCTCTAATTAAAAGAACTGAGTCTATTTTATCAATTGAATAATTACATTTCAGAATAACTCTTTCTTCTTATTGTTGAGATCATAATTCCCTTAGAATACCAATCAAAGATCTTTACAAACTGTATTAACTCAAACAAAACATAACATCTCGTCTTAACTCGTTGACATAAATCATGATTACCTAAGGAATGAGAACCAATATACAAGTTTAAGATTGATCTTCCACCATTTACACTTTTACCGATGTCTGCCCCTTCACAAAAGCTAGAAAAGGGATATATATAATAGAGCTATCTTAATTATTAACATCGAAGCTTTGAACCATACCGGAGCCACAAACATCAGATGAATTAAAAACCATAGTACTTTAATAAGATCGACGTTTCAATCGTATAGATAAAACAATACCTCAACATCAATGGTGCATTCCAAAGAAAAAGAGAAAAAATCGAATGTAATTCTAGTAACAACTAGTACAAGAACACAACCTCTAAAAACCTGAGATTTGTATAACCGTGATTCCATGATCGAACCAAGAATCATAACTATAATAGATATATTTATCTCAAGTAAATATATATATCCTTTTTAGATGAACCACATTTGATAGAGTAGACCATAAGAATGATAAGAAAATCGATATAATGAAATCCAAGATATAAATGTCTACTGAATTTTCAGGAATACAACCCATATTGAATGATAAAGAGATTGATGATACCCTAAAGAAAATCCAGAAGAAAAGTATCACTCATACACATTAGAATCAATTGTGATAGAGACAACATAAATTGCATATATATAATTCGAACATCAACCAAGAGAAGAAATAAAATAACATCAGATGAATCTTATCGTTGAATCTTCTATCGAATATAATGAAATAGAATGCCAAAGAAAAATAAAGTAATGCCGATCATAATCAACCAGACTAACAATACCTTTGTTTAACATTATGTTTAGCCAACATTTTTATATGATAAGAATCACCTCTAAAGATGGAAAATTACATATACCTCGAAGAGTAAATGAACATATAGAATACCAAGAAGAGATTGTCATAAGCCACTCGACTATAATCGCTAGATTCAGATATATTTATAATTCAAACATTATTCCACTGACTATTACAGTCATCATAACCTCTTATCATCCCATTCACTAAAGAAATCAATTCAGAATAAATTTTGGTTAACTCGTTCTTTAGATACCATACCTGAATAAGTTGATTAGTCGAGATTAACTTCTTCTTTAACAATGCCATTGCATAATCTGAATAATCTTTAAAAAAATTGATATCTCTTCTAAAACTG
Source organism: Gossypium raimondii (assembly GCF_025698545.1). Classification (NCBI taxonomy): domain Eukaryota; kingdom Viridiplantae; phylum Streptophyta; class Magnoliopsida; order Malvales; family Malvaceae; genus Gossypium; species Gossypium raimondii. Next base: position 36,383,246 of record NC_068568.1, on the reverse strand, counting down.
TCTTTACTTGCTAACCCATTCTTAGCTCTGACCACATTATTAATCATTCAGCCACTGAACTCATCGGTTTCACACTTATGAGATTAATCAATCTAAATCTTGTGAATTTTGTTGTATAAGACTATACAGGTGAGGGGGTGAAGGTCGTAAAGCCTTTAAATTTGACGCTCATATATACACACGTATAACATAAGATTTATCATCAACATACATTATAAATCATTTATTCATACCTTTATGAGTCTCTACTCATCATAAGCAACTTTTTAATCAAATACTTGAGTATCTTTGTCTATAAGTAAAACAAATCTCATCAGAGTCGGGAGATATCACACTATCACAGGTTATATAATGACATGTATTTCTAGACTTCACACATGTTACGTTCAGTCTGATAACTGACTAAATCGTAGCTCTAATACCAATAAATGAAACACCCCTAACTAGTATCTGTCGTCGAAATAGGGTTACGGAGCATTACCGAAGTTTACGTTTCAAAACTATCAAAAATTTTAAAGCATTTAATTCATATCATCAATCACAGCAAAACCAATCAATAACAGATGCAGTCCCTTATACTAGCCCTCGAGGATGTAAAAACACATTAGAAACAAGTGAGGACTAAGTCGAAAACATATAGCGTTTTTTAGAAAAAGATGAAAATTTACAAACTACAGAGGTCACACGTCCCCTGTTTATACTTCGGTACCCCTGATTGCACATACGTGCCCCTGTTTGTACTTCGGTACCCCTGAATGCATTTATGTGTATTATTTATACTCTAGTAACCTTGAAGGTTAGTAGTACATTGATTGTATCTAATTGTGTTAAATTGAATATAATACTATGATCTTACAAAGTTATGTAAATTTACCGGTTCTTATGGATTATTTTGTAGAGATATGTTGCTGACATTTTGGAATGATCAATCAACCAGCTCGCACTATCCATCGAAGTTGGTAGTTTTTGTGTCCCTTAGGGTAGTGGCATGTATATGTGGCTAAATATGTTAGTTAGATACAATTTGATACTTTACTATGTCATTAGGTATTCTATCATGCTTGTAAATAGGTTTCTTTTTGGTGTAATTAGAATGGTATGGAAGTGAATACTTGTGGTATGTTTTGATATATGATTGAACTAAGTTATTATGAAAGAAATGGATATATGTTGATATGTTTTAGTGGTTGATGTCTTGATTTAATTGTGGTGTCTATGAAGGGCACATTGGTTGATTGATATTAGGACATTGAAATGGTATGTTTTGAGATGATATGGTAATGGTGAATTGTGGCATGACTGGTAAGTTTTGATCTAGTTATTGATGATTTAAGTGTGGTAAAATATGCATGTTTAGATAAGTGTTGTTGTGTGTATTTGAGGTACCTTTGAATGACATATCGGTTAGTTTAATTTAGGGTATTGAAATAGCATATATATATGTATGTTTAGGTATGGTTTGATGTCTTGTAGGTGTTCACAAATGGTTTAAATGATTATGCATGAATTGGTGTTTGGAATGGCTATTTTTTGGTGAATTTTAGGTTCACACGGCCTGAGACACGGGCATGTGACTTAACCGTGTGTGACACACAAACTGGCGACATGGTCGGTGTCTCCTGAAGATTCCTTTGTGTGAAAATTAGTGAGTTACATGACCTAGTACACGGTATGGCACACGGGCGTGTAGGGCTATTTTGAGAGTTACACGGGCATGTGACACGGTCGTGTGACCCTATTCAGAGAGTTATATTGGTGAGGACATGGGTTGAGACATGGCCGTGTGTCCCTAGTTTGAAGGTTACATAACCTGAGACACGGACGTGTGTCTCAGATGTGTGAGGCATACGGCTTGGCCGCACGGCTGTGTGACCCCTGTTTCCTAGAATTTTGTGAATTTTTCTTAGATTTTCCAAATATTTTCAATTCAGTCTCGAATAGTTTCAAAGGTATTTCTTGGGCCTCGAGGGCTTGATTTAGGGACAGTATGTGTATGTATGATTGATTTATGATATGTTTATAGTATAGAATGATATTATGTTTAGATGTTTTGGTTGTACGGTAATGCTTTGTAACCCTAATTCGGTGGTGGGTACGGGTTAAAGGTGTTACATTTAGTGGTATCAGAGCTACAATTTAGTTGATTCTAGGACTAATGTAGCGTTGTAGAGTTAGTATATATACATGCCACATATACCCTGTGATAGTGTAATACTGTTGATCCGTTCTAATATTGTATTTTTTTTATAGATTCAAGATGTCAATTGAATCAAATCGAGCTGTAGTTAACGAAGTTGAAAGTAATGTTCAAGCTTCTAATCCTGAAGCAAGTAATAGTGCGTCAATTCCACAATCTTTTAGTGACGAAATGAAAAATGTATTCCTCGAAATGATGAACCTGTGGTTCAATGAATTCAAACGAGCGAATCTAGCAACTCTGCCACCTCCACCCTCTAATGTGCCTTCACCAGCACCTCTGGGTTTTCAAAATCTTGTACCAGTGATGATTAATCTCATGTTAATAGATAAAGTTAGAAATGTGGAGCGGAGGAATTCAAAGGCAAGGTGGATGATAATCCTACAAAAGTCAAGTGTTGGCTAATGAATACAAAGAGAGTCTTGTTGGAGTTTATGTGCACCCCCGAAGATTGTTTGAGATGTGTTGTATCACTACTAAAAGATGAAGCATATTTATGGAGGGACACTTTGAGCACGATGACATTGAGTGATTGTATTAATTGAGATTTCTTTCAGGCTAAATTTAAGAAGAAGTATGTTAGCCGATTATTTATTGACAAGAAAAAGAAAGAATTTCTTGAGTTAAAACAAGGAAATCGGATTGTAGCTGAGTATGAACATGAATTTGTGCAGTTAAGCAAGTATGCCCATAATATTGTATCAAATAAGGAGGAAATGTGTATTAGATTTGAGAATGGGTTGAATGATGATATTCATATTTCTGTATCAATATTAAAGTTACGAGAATTTGTAGAATTTTCAGAGCAGGCTCAGAAAGTTGAAGAAATTTACAAAAGTGACAGTTAGATTCGAAGTTTCGAGACTTTAACAAAAGAGGGTTGTTCAAGCCTACTCAAACGTCTCCATCAAAGAAATTTAGAAATGATACAAGCCGATTAGCTGCCCCTTCATAGTTCACTGGTAAATAGAAACTGGGGCAAAATAATCTCCTGTTTGTTAATTCTCTAGCGGCTAGTGTTGGAAGTGTAGGAAATATTGAGAGAACTATTCCTGTTTGTGATGAATGTAATAAAAGACATTTTGGTAAATGTCGACCAAAGTTGGCAGCTTGTTTCCGTTGTGGGTTTACCAACCATTTCCTTCGTGATTGTCCGAAAAAGAAAATGATTTTGGTAATCAATTAAACAAGCTTGAAGCAACTTCTCAGAGAGGTAGACGATCTGGAAACGCCAGGAACACTACTCCTGGTCGAGGAAAGAATATCGAGATGAATGAACGGTTTAAAGCGAGAACACCAGCTAGAGCTTATGCAAACAAAGCTCGTGAGGAAGCTACTCCCCAGAAATTATTGTAAGTATTTTTTCTCTCTCTTTGATATTGATGTATTGCATTGATTGATCCTAGATTAACTCATTCGTATATATGCACTGCATTAGTAGACAAAAAGAAATTACTTGTTGAGTTCGTTGAATATACTGTCATAGTTACGAATCCCTTGAGTCAGTGTGTTTTAGTTAATCAGATGTGTAGATCGTGTCCACTAAAAATTAAGGGTTATGATTTTCCCACTAGTTTGATGTTGTTACCTTTTGATGATTTTGATATCATTCTGGGAATGGACTGGTTGTCTGAGCATGATGCAATAGTGTGTTGCCAAAGGAAGCAAGTTAGTTTGAAGCGTTCAGATGGTAAATTTATTTTGTTAAGACAGATGGAGTAGATTCTATTATAAATGTAATTTCGGCATTGAAAGTTCAGAAATTGATTAAAAAGGGTTGTAAAGTTTATTTAGCCTATGTTCTTGATTCAAAAATGAATGAATCAAAAGTCGAACAAGTGCAAGTAGTTAAGGAGTATGCTGATGTTTTTCCTAAAGAACTTTCTGGGTTGCCACCAACACAAGAAGTAGAATTTGTGATTGAACTTGTGCCTGGAACAGCTCCAATTTCGATAACACCGTACAGGATGGCCCCTATAGAATTAAAAGAGTTGAAAATACAGTTACAAGAGTTGTTAGATTGCGAATTTATTCAATTGAGCGTATCACCTTGGGGCACTCCAGTTTTGTTTGTGAAGAAGAAAGATGGGTCAATAAGACTATGTATAGATTATCGACAGCTGAATAGAGCTACCATCAAGAATAAATACTCGTTATCTCATATTGAGGATTTGTTCGATCAATTAAAATGAGCTACAGTGTTTTCGAATATCGACTTGAGATCCAAATATTATCAGCTACGAGTTAAAAATCAAGATGTACCAAAAAATGTATTCAGAATTAGATATGGTCACTATAAATTTCTGGTGATGCCATTTGGTTTCACCAATAATCCTGCAACATTTATGGATTTGATGAATCGGGTGTTTTAACGATATTTAGATCGGTTTGTTGTGATATTCATTAACGATATTCTGATCTATTCACTGAACAAGTCGGATCATGCCGAACATTTAAGAGTTATAATGAAAACTTTGTGTGAAAAACAACTGTATGTGAAATTTAGTAAATGTGAATCCTAGCTGCGAGAAGTAAATTTTCTAGGATATGTTATTTTTGCGGATGGAATCAAGGTTGACCTAAATAAAATATTTGTGATTGTTGAATGGAAAATTCTGAAAAATGTTTTTAAAGTTTGAAGTTTCTTGAGATTAGCTGGATACGATTGATGATTCGTTAAAAATTTCTCGATCATTACTTCACCTATGACCAGGTTATCGTTAAAAATACGTGGAATTTGCTTGGTCTGATAAACGTCAACAAAGTTTTGATCAACTAAAAAGCATGTTAATAGAAGCTCTAGTATTAACTCAGCCTAAATCTGGTATGACATATGTTGTTTACAGTGATGCATCTCTCAACGGTTTAGGTGTTGTGTTAATGCAGACAAGGAAAGTAGTAGCTTATGCTTCTCGATAGTTAAAGCTACATGAAAAAATTATCCTACTCATGATCTTGAGCTTGTCGCGATCATCTTCGCTTTGAAGATATGGAAGCATTATTTATATGGTGAGAAATGTCACGTGTATATTGATCACAAAAGCTTAAAATATTTAATAACCAAGAATGAGTTGAATCTGAGGCAGCGACTTTAGTTATAACTACTGAAAGATTATGATTTGGTTATTGATTACCATTCGGGGAAGACTAATGTGGTTACGGATGCACTCAGTAGGAAATCATCATTGTTTGCACTTCGAGCGTTGAATAGTCATATGGCTTTGAATACCAATGGTTCTGTACTGGTGGAATTGAAGACTAAAACCTTATTTCTGCAACGAATTCAAGAATTGCAAAATGACGATATGAAGTTGATAATGAAACTAAGCCTAGTTCGGGATAATTTGACTACTGAACACAATATTGGTGATGATGGTATATTGTGTTATCGTAATAGAATTTGTGTTCCAAATAATTCAAATTTGAAACATGATATTCTATCTGAGGCTATATATTCCATTCATCTGGGTAGCACGAAGATGTATAGTGATTTGAAACAGATGTATTGGTGGTCAGGTATGAAATGAGAGATTTCAGAGTTCATATCAAAATGCTTGGTATGTCAGCAAGTTAAAGTCGAACATCAGATACCTTTTGGTTTATTACAACCTGTGATGATTCCAGAATGGAAATGGGAACGTGTTATGATGGATTTTGTATTGGGATTACCTCTATCTCCGAGAAGGAAAGATACTGTATGGGTCATTGTAGATTGTTTGACGAAATCCGCGCATTTCATTCTAGTGCGTATGGATTTTTCACTTGAAAGATTGACAGAGTTGTATGTTTTCGAGATAGTTAGACTGCACGGTGTGCCAATTTTTATTATTTCTAACAGAGATCCATGATTTATGTCTCGATTCCAGAGCAAGTTACATGAGGCTCTACGTACTCAACATCATTTTAGTACAACGTTTCATCCACAGACCGATTGTCAGTTTGAGCAAGTTATTCAAACACTCGAAGATATGCTTCGATATTGTGTTTTAGAGTTCAAAGGTAACTAGGAGAGATTTCTGTCGTTGGTAGAATTTGCACATAATAATAGTTATCAGGCGAGCATTAAAATGGCATCGTGCGAAGCTCTATATAGTCGAAAATGCCGAACTCCATTATATTGGACTGAGATAAGCAAGAAAAAGTTATTCGGTGTTGATTTGATTCAAGAAATCGAAGAACATGTGAAAATGGTACGTGACAGTTTGAAAGCGGCTTCTGATCGTCGAAAATCTTATGTAGATTTGAAAAGAAAATATATAGAGTTTCAAGTCGGTGACAAGGTATTTCTGAAAGTATCGCATTGGAAGAAAGTCATTCGGTTTGGTCAGAAAGGAAAGCTTAGTCCGGGTTTATCGAACTGTACGAGATTATTGACAGGATTGGGCCAGTAGCTTACTGATTGGCTTTTCCTTCAAAGTTTGAAAAGATTCATAATGTATTTCATGTGTCGATGTTACGACGGTATCGATCAGATCCTTCACATGTGATATCGACAGTTAATGTTTTGATTTAGTCTGATATGACATACAGTGAAGAATCGATCAGAATTCTAGCTCGAGAAATTAAAGAATTAAGAAATAAAAATATAGCTGTAGTTAAATTTCTCTAGCAATGACACGGAATAGAAGATGCTACCTGGGAATTGAAAGAAGCTATGAAGTGTAATACCTGAACTTATTTTCTAGTAAGATTTTCAGGGACAAAAATTCCTTTGGGGGGGAAAGTTGTAACAACCTACTTTTAGTGGAATCTGAATAGTGGTTTTGGGACCACAAATCTGATGAGTAAATTATTATTTTATTATTTATTTAGTGTTTACGGGGTTTTATTAGGGTCGTATTAAAATTTCGTTAAGAAATTTTAATGTTTAAATGCTCAATTTAGTGAAAAGGACTAAATCATAAAAAGTGAAAAAATTAAATTCTAATTGTTAAGAGAGTCAAATAGCTTTATAAGTTAATGTTAATGGACTTGATTGGTAATTATACCATATATGTTAATAGTGGATGTACATGGATTTGGTATTATTGAAATTTTGATAATTTTAAAAAGAAAAAGGTAAATTAGTAATTAAAACTAAAAATAACATAAGAAAACATGTCTATCTTCTTCAATTCATCTCATCTCCACCGAAATTCACCATAGAAAGGAGCTAGGACATTTGGTCAAGGTGATTTCATTGCATATCAAAATTTGGATCAAAAATACAATAATCGAGGAAAAGGGAAAATACCGGACTAGTCCTTGTGAGTCGTTCAGAATTGAATATTAGGTAAGTTCATAGTGTTTTAATATGTAAATGAATTTCTATTTGTACTTTCATATTATGGTTCTTTAGTTAAAGTTTAATATTTAATTATTGAATGTTTGCACATATGTGCCCTTATTTATACTTCGATACCCCTGTTTACAATTCTAATTAGACCAAAAAGAAACCTATTTACAAGCATGATAGAATACCTAATGAGATAGTTAATAAAGTATCAAATTGTATATAACCAACATATTTAGCCACATATACATGTCACTACCCTAAGGGACACAAAAACTACCAACTTCGATGGATAGTGTGAGCCGATTGATTGATCCTTCCAAAATGTTAGCAATAGATCTCTACAAAACAATCCACAAGAACCGGTAAGTTTACATAACTTAGTAAGATCATAGTATTACATTAAATTTAACACAATTAGATACAATCCATGTAGTAAGATCATAGTATTACATTCAATTTAACACAATTAGATACAATCCATGTACTACTAGCCTTCAAGGTTACTAGAGTATAAACAACACACGTAAATGCGTTCAGGGGTAACAACACACGTAAATGTGTTCAGGGATACCGAAGTACAAACAGTGGAACATATATGCAAATAGGGGTATCGAAGTACAAACAGGGGCACATATGTGGAAGTGAATACTTTTGGTATGTTTTGATTTATGATTGAACTAAGTTATTATGCAAGAAATGGATATATGTTGATATGTTTTAGTGGTTGATGTCTTGATTTAATTGTGCTGTCTATGAATGGCACATTGGTTGATTGGTATTAGGACATTAAAATGGTATGTTTTGAGATGATATGGTAATGGTGAATTGTGGCATGACTGGTAAGTTTTGATCTAGTTATTAATGATTGAAGTGTGGTAAAAGATGCATGTTTAGGTAAGTGTTGTTGTGTGTATTTGAGGTGCTTTTGAATGGCATATTGGTTAGTTGAATTTAGGGTCTTAAAATAGCATATATATATATGTTTAGGTATGGTTTGATGTCTTGTAGGTGTGCACAAATGGTTCAAATGATTATGCATGAATTGGTGTTGGGATAGCTAGTTTTTGGTGAATTTTAGGTCCACAGGGCATGAGACACAGGTGTGTGACTTAGCTGTAAGTGACACACGGCCTGGTGACACGGTCGTGTGTCTCCTGAAGGTTCCTTCGTATGAAAATCAGTGAGTTACACGACCTAGTACATGGCATGGCACACGGGCGTGTGGGCATATTTCAAGAGTTACACAGTCGTGTCACAGGGCCGTGTGACCCTACTCAGAGAGTTATACAAGTGAGAACATCGATTGGGAAACAACCATGTGTCCCTAGTTTGAAGGTTACACGGCCTAAGACACGGACGTGTGTCTCAGTCGTGTGAGGCATATGGCCCAGCCACATGGCCGTGTGAACCTTGTTTCCCAGAATTTTGTGAATTTTTCTTAGACTTTCCAAATGTTTTCAATAGTTTCAAAGGTATTTCTTGGGCCTCGAGGGCTCGATTTAGGGACAATATGTGTATGTATGATTGGTTTATGATATGTTTATAATACTGAATAATATTGTGTTTAGATGTTCTGATTGTACGGTAATGCTCTGTAACCTTAATTCGGCAACGAGTACAAGTTAGGGGCGTTACAAGTACTCCTTTAGACATCCATGCTCCTTCCTTTAGAAATGGTTGATGGTGTTATTTGTCAAGCCTACAACCATCACAAACACTAGTTTTTTCTTCAATTGTTGACAACTCGTACACTGTTTTCTTTTGAGCAAGCAACTTAAGACTTTTGTAACTCAAGTTCCCAAGTCTCTTGTGCCACAAACAAGATTCATTTTCTTCTTTGACCGTCAAGATGAAGCTCTTCTAGTTCTGAAAAGATAGTGGAAAGCTTCTATTATTGGTCCTTTTAATTTTAGCTACAATTTTCCCTTCCAAATAAAAGATTTTGTACTTTTGGTTCTCAAAGGATAGAGAATAATCATGCTCCAAAAGTTGTCAAATGCTCAATTTTCATCTAATGCTGGCAGATAAAGAGTATCATGGATAACCTTGTTTCCTTGCCTCGTTTTGACTCTAATGTTGTCATTGCCTTGAACTTCAACACATTCACCATTATCCAATTTCTCCTTTGGGCAAATTGTGGAGTCCATATTGAGAAAAGCCTTTTTATCTCCCATCGTGGGGTTGCTGCAACCGTTGTCCAAATACCATACATTTTTTTTGCTCCTTAGAAGCCTTATGAAAAGAAAAGAACATGTTTTCCTTGAACATTGTTGTAGATTGTGCTTGAGGAAGCCATAACCAATTTTATTTTCACACAACACTCTTACTTTGTAAGGATCTCTAGCTTTGTTTATCACTTTGTTAGAAAGAATCTAGAGATGGTGAAGGGAAGATGGAATGAAATTTATTTTTTTTCTCATATCATATTGTCTTAAACTCTTCTACCACATCTTCTACTACAATGTTTTCATTATATACAACTATTTATATATCTGTTGCAAGTGACTATAAGTTTCTATTCATGCATCTTAATGTGACCCTTGATTTACTAGATTCATGCATCTCAGTCACTTTGGTTAAATACAACATTGATGACATTACATTGGACTGACCCATTATGAGTATGTTTCTTGGATTATTATGTAATTGTCACGACATTACTCATAGTGATTAATATGTATATGATCCTCAGACTTGAGATCATCATAATCCTAACATCGTGAGTAGTATATCTTGATACAGTCAAACGTACACCGTAATTGGTTGTTCTATAAAGGCTGATGTTGGATATACCACAATCGATGTAGAGGGATATGGTTGGTCGATATAGAATAAGTCCCTCCTACATAATGGGAGTAATATCTTAGGCCACTTGATTAAGTGAGACTATAAATGCATGGCCATGCTCAAATAAGTTGATATGAGATGTCATACTTATTTGTATGTCGTAGTTTGCTTAAGATATCAAGGAACATTGAATGAACTATGCAAGTGTGACTATTACATGACTTGAGTCCAATCCAGAGATAAAGGACTTAAGGATTATTGCATAAAAGGTTAATCATAAAAATGTTATGTCGAATGATGATCTCTTGTGACTTAGGTAGCAATGATGCATTGCTAGATGCCACTCATTGTTTGTAACATTGGAATCGTTCTAGTATTACTGCTAACGTTATAGGAACCTACAGGGTCACACCCTATAGTTGAAATGAACGGAATAAGCCATAGTTGGTATTGTTTTTGGGGGTCGCTTGAATTAAATTAATTATAGAATTAATTTAATTTGGTAATCAAATTTCTAACACATTCTGTACAAGGTTGTTGTACGCATAATGAGGACATGAATTTGGTTAGCATATGAATTCAAATAAATATATGGTTTACCGAAATTATATTATAATTAATGTAATTATAATTTTCAGTTTAAAATATTATTATATTTATTTAATTCGTAAAAACCCTAAAAATAATAGATATATAAGGATCCCGTTTTTTCTTTGCTTGGGTCTAGCACTCGTCAAAGAAAAATCACTTTCAAAACTATTTTGGGGATTTCTTCCGTTCGTAGTCAACTGGGTCGATTACGTAGAGGCTGGGATCACGATAAATTACGGCTTGGTTCGACAGCAAATTAGACTACTCGTTGTTGAGGCGTTGCTGTCTACTCTGAATAAACATTAGGTAATTTCGCAACCTTTTCACCCCGATTCGTTCCTCACACATGGATTTCTGGTTGGGATCGCCGAATTATTATTTTTCCGCTGCGCCATAGGGGTGTCGGCGATCCAACAAGACATGTAAAATAACCTATATATTTCACGAATATAAAAATATGTCAAAATTTATATAAAATAAATAATTGAAGTATAAAAAATTAAATATAAGTTTATAATATTTTCTTTTTCCAAAAAATTTATATTATTCTAAGATACGAAAATAATATAAGCACTAAGACAGTTTTATCGTAATTCACTTGTAAAATAAATATCTACCAACAAGTGGTTGCGTGCAATAGTTCGCACTCTTAATGAGAGAACATAGGTTCGAACCTTGGAGGCAACTTGTTGGGATGAGCAATCATGGACCCCAAACATGGATAGTAAAAGCGCATATATATATATATATATATATATATATATATATATATATATATATATATATATATATCTAATTCAAGTCTGCCATGCATTTGTGCCATGTAGTTTGACTTTGCATGTGGAACTGCCTTCAATGTTACTTCACATGTCACTACAGGACATTCATATATCTTCACAAGTATTACTGTTATAGTATTTCACCAACTAAATTACATTGAAACGCAGGCTTGGTTTCTTCATATGAATTTAGTATTTCACCTACTGAATTTACTTTGATCCCTCCCATTTCTGTCTTGGTCTCCAAAACAAACAAATAAATTTAAAAAACATTTCATCCCCCACATCTAGTTTATCAAAAATACCTCTACAGATAAGCTAAATCCGTCCATTCTAGCAATTATAAATAAGCAACCCAATGCCATGTGATTTCTTTGCACTGCAACCCCTTCATAGCTTTATCATGACCCCAAATTTCACCATTTAGTTTTGTTCACGGGTGTTCAGTGCCTGAGTTAGCCTCAATTATTGCTCCTAAATTACCCTTCCCTACATGCTTTTGACTCCATAGTTCCGGACAGCCGAGTTACATGCCCCTTTTACTCACTCCATTAAAACAGATAAGCAAGCAACGAGTCAGCTGCTTCAACCACGGAAGGAGAAAATCAAGAACACGAGATAGTGGAAGGTTTAGCTGATTCCAACCCAGAAAATCTTCCCTTTTGTAGGTACTCCACTCAGTTTTCAAGTTTCAATTAATTCATGATTTTGCTAGTACTGATATCACAGTTGATGCAACTTTTATCCCGTTATCCCCTCACTATTTTTTCTTCAGAACAACACGTGAACAACTTTAATGTTTTCCCTTTACCCTACATGTGATGTGAAGCCCTCTTTTTTTTCTTAAATGCCTCCTCCCACTCATTTAAACCATCAGCAATGCATGCGTGACTTTTAAGCTTTAAATTCAGAGCTAATTGTTGGACTCTTTGAACTAAATCTTTCTGTTAAGCATCAAAGGAGTCTTGCTTATGCCTTGCAAGAGTTGCACATTGTATTATCGCATAGATTCTTTGCTAACTAGTCTTTTTGCATGCTAATTTGAGCTAGGGAGAATCTTGAGCAAGTGATTTTGAGCTTATTATAAACTTTTGGTCTAAAAAATAAAACCCCACAATGAATGTGACAAATGAAGGCACTAACCCACATAAAACAAGCTACTCTCTTCTCTCTCCTACCCCATCAAGTCCACATATTGCCAAAATACATTCACATGTCTATGTTTTCTTGTGAAAAAGGATAAAGTTCCTCCACTTTTGCTTACAGTTGTATCTCCACCAACTACTACTACTACTACTACTATCCTCTATCCACACTCCAAAACCCATCTTCAACTTCATGGTAAATGCTCTATAAGCTATTCATTGAAGCCAACCATTCATAGGGAAAAGCTATGTGGAAGTTTGTCTCTCATCTCCCAAAATTTGCTGCCATGAACCTAATGATTCTCTTCCTTTTTTCTTCTCTGTTCATTAAGGCATTCTCTTTGAAACCTGAGCCAGCAAAAAATAATGCCCAGATCACTGTCATGGGCCTTGTTTATTGTGACATTTGCTCCAACAACAGCTTCTCCAGACACAGCTACTTCTTACCAGGTGAAATTTCTCAACAACGACCTACGGTTTTTTCCAAGTTTTGCTGTTTTGTTCTTTGGGTATTATTTACTAAGTTAAAAGAAAGCATGGTTCTAATTATCGAGATATTGTGTAAACCAGGTGCAGAAGTTCAAATAGCCTGCAACTTCAGGGCATTTGTTCCAAAAACAAGAGAACAAGTATCATTCTCAGTCAACAGAACTACAGATAAACATGGAGTTTACAGGTTGGAAATACCATCAGTTGATGGGATCGCATGTGCAGAGGCAGCCATTGCATCATCTTGCCAGGCAAGCTTAGTTGGGACCTCATCTACTTCATGCAACATTCCTGGTCACAGAAGCACCACTGATCAGATAGCTATCAAATCCAGACACCCCAATCTCTGCATTTACAGCCTAACTGCGTTGAGTTTCAGACCATCAAAAAGAAATGTTGCCTTGTGTGGGAAGTAAAGCAACACTCCTTTACAGCATCCATAAGAATATTTCTTTTGGCAACTTTTCCAATTTATCTCTTTTTAAACACACAAAAAAGCCTTTTGTTTTTGAAGATAAATCCAATCTCCTCATCGTTAGCTATCCTGTGTGAAGGTTCTTTCCATTTCTCAGTCTGCACATAATACAAGAGATGGAGAAACCTTAAATTTTAAATACCCTTTTGCCTGGCAGCATTACTTGGTGCTCTTTATAGAAGAAGAAAGGGCAATCTAGTACTAAGCATTTTCATCCTTGCATTGTTTTTATGCTTTGTGTGAGCACAGTAAATTGTGCCCAGGTCAAGCATGTGGACACACATGAATATTTACCATATTTTATTTGGATTGGTTTTTAGTTACAGTGTATGAAATGTATGATGTCACCAAAGATATGAGTAACAACAGTCTTTTAATGAAATCTGAAAAAAGATATGGGTTTTATTCCAAAAAGAAAAAAAGAAAAAAAAACCTCTGAAAAAAAGCTTAAATGGTGAAGATACTCTTACATTTTGCTTATAAAACCATTGCAAGTTCTTTTCAACTTTCAAGAAGAGAAAAACAGTGACCAGTCATAGTCCAGCTTCCAGATCCAGTACTGAATCACTTTCTAGTTCGATCATACTCTGAAGCTTAGATGTTGTTGATCATTTCTCACAATAATCTGGAAAAAGGGGAGCAGTTATCTCCAAGGTTTTGCAGCTGATAAAGTTGATATACCTCCTAGGAGATCCAGTGTTCCAGCATTATAATTTCATCAAAAGAATCCCGAATTATTCTTTTTCTTGTCAATCATTGGAGAATACTGACACCAAATGCTGCTTACACACTACTATAAGCCAAGTCTTGCCCCTCTAATACATGCCTAACTTCAATCCTCAATACTGATTGGGGCTGATGATATGCTCTGCTAGCTAGGGACTAAAATGTCATACCTCTTCAGTACTGTATCAGATTTATAACTTTGGATATTTCAGCCACAATATCTTTTTGCAAATCTCCTTTGGAATTGGAAGCATGAATCCATTTACATTTGGTATTTTATATATAAAGCATAATAATAAATTTAATCTTTAATCTTTACACTTTTATTTAATTTGATCATTACTATTTTATTTGGAACAAATATGATACTATTTCTTGTTATGTAACACATTAGAAAATGATTTCAAGAATATAAAAATTTCAAAAGTCCAAAAATCATAAATAAAAAAACTATGAAAATAAGCTCTTCAAAATTTTAAAATTCTATATATTTAAATTCTCACCAAAAATTCTATAAATTTCAAAATTCAAAAATAAAAATAAAAATTATGAAGAAAACTTCAAAATCCAAAATAAAATGAAAACCTAGCTTCTCAACCTAATTTTGAATCACAAATCAGAGAGGAAGGCATCTTCAAGAGTTTGTGACTTGTTAGAATAAAATAATTTATGAATCTCAAATACTAAATTTTAAATGCTTATATTCACGTCCCAAAAAACAGCTACTGTATCTGTTGTTAGAATTTTGTGTTATTCATTATTACATTTCTTTCAAATAAACTAATTAACTACTGAGGTATTATGTACCCAATGTTAAAGCAAGAAACAAAAGCTAAACCAGAAACAGATGAAGATTCAAGAATAGTATTTTTCTCATATCAATGAATGCATGTCCAGTGCATGCATTTATACACATGCATTTGCACACGTGAGGTCTAACTGACGTAAACCAAAATAACTGTTGTTTACCTAATACCAGCTTTAACAAACTAACCACTTTTGTATACAGTTACAACTGCATTACTCTTAACATTCCCCTAGTTATTCGATTTCTGAGTTTTAAGTTCATCAGGTGACAGGACCCTAAGAGCATATCGAAACATAGAAAACATTTTAGGTGTAATTGGTTTAGTTAGAACACCTACAATTTGTTGATCAGTAGGCACAAAGTTGACTTGTAAATGACCCGCAAGAATTTTTTCCCTGACAAAATGATGATCTATTTCAACGTGCTTCTTTTTTGCATGATGTGTGGGATTCTCAGCCACAGAGACTGCAGAGGAATTATCGCACCAAACAACTGGCACTTTTGAGGGAGAAACGCCTACTTCCGCCAACAGTTGTTGAAGCCATAAGAGCTCAGAAACGCAATTTGCGAGACTACGATATTCTGCTTCAGCAGAAGACCTTGACACCACTGGCTGCTTCTTTGAACACCAAGTGATAGGATTTGAGCCTAGGAACACAACATACCCAGAGGTTGATCGACGATCTTCAATGGACGATGCCCAGTCTGCGTCAGAGTAGCATACTAGTTCGAGTTGACCAGGTGTAAGAAACAAACCATGATCCATGGTACCGGCAAGATATCTTAAAACTCGTTTGATTGCCCTCCAATAAGCTTCATTTGGAGCATTCATGAACTGGCTGAGTTTATTTACACTAAATGACAGATCCGGCCGTGTAATACACACATATTGCAGCATCCCTATAACACTTCTGTACAAATGAGCATCTGCCAATGGAGGACTACCATCCGAAGCAGCTAACTTTGGGATACTTACCATAGGTGTTGGCATGGGAGTGGCCTCGGCTAGTCTAGTTTTTTTAAGTAAGTCGACAATATACTTCTTCTGACTAAGTAGAATTCCCTGTTTAGTGTGCTGGACATCAATTCCCAGAAAAAAATTGAGCTCTCCCATATTTTTGAGAGCAAATTTTTTATGAAGATCCAGTACAACAGCTGCTATTTCTTGATCTGAACTGCCTGTGAGGACAACATCATCAACATAGACCATGAGCAGTAGACTCTTTCCGGCAGATCCCCAAATAAACAAAGAAGAGTCAGCCTTGGATGCTTGAAAACCAAGCTGATCAATAAGGTATTTCTTAAGGGTTTGGAACCATGCACGGGGCGCTTGTCGCAGACCATAGAGACCTTTGTGCAACTTACAAACGAGCTTCTGACCCTAGGAATCACACACTTCAAAGCCAGGGGGTTGTTCCATGTACAACTCTTCAGTCAGTTCACCATTGAGGAAGGCATTATTAATATCAACTTGTCTCAATGACCACCCATTTATAACAGCAAGAGCAAGAACCGTACGAATAGTGGAGGATCGAACCACTGGACTAAATGTGTCACTGAAATCAAGTCCTACATGTTGAGAGAAGCCTTTCGCTACCAATCGAGCTTTGTATCTGTCCACTGACCCATCGGCTTTTTTTTATCTTAAACAACCACTTGCGTCCGACTGCCCTTCGATTGCTTGGCAGTGAGCAGAGTGTCCAAGTGTATTGCAAGTCAATGCCTGTAACTCATCACAAACGGCTATCTGCCATTCTGGAAATGTCATTGCATCGTGAATATCAGAAGGAACCTTGGCTGAAGGACATTGTACTGTGCTCATATAAACCTTGGGTTTGAATGTTCCAACCTTGCTCCTCGTAATCATGGGATGTATGTTGAGAGAAGCCGAATGTGAATCTTGTAATGGTTGAGGAGTAGATGGCCTGGATGAGGTGATTGATGTAGAGGAGACAGGTGTTAATGGTTGAGGTGTAAGTAAACTAGGTGGAACAGTGGGGTTAGGTTGTTGCACGGTTTGATGGTCAGATTGTGAAAAAGGTGTTGTGGGTGAAGGACTAGGTGGTGTAGAGTGATTATGAAAAGAAGTGATGGTAGGTGGGGTAGGATGGGGTTCTTGTCTGAGAGGTAAAACAAGGAGTTTTGCACTAGTCTGAGACACTGGAATAGATGGGGCAGGTGATGAGGAAAAAACTTTGTATGGAAAGGTGCTCTTATGAAATGTGACATGACGTGTAATATAGGTTTTACCAGTTGTATCTTGGCATTTGTAGCCTTTATGTAATGGAGAGTAGCCTAGGAACACACAGGGTGAAGACCGAAACTGGAGTTTAATTTTGTTAAACGGTCGGAGATTTGGAAAACACAGGCAACCAAAGATTCGAAGAAAAGTATAATCTGGCTTTGTTTTAAATAGCTTCTCATAAGGCAAAATATCTCCCAAAGGCTGAGAGGGTAACCTGTTGATTAGGTAGACAGCACTACAAAAAGCTTCATTCCAAAATTTTAAAGGCATGGTAGCATGAGCAAGCATGGACAGACCTGTTTCAACCACCTGTCTGTGTTTGCGCTCGACAAGGCCATTCTGTGCAGAGGTATATGGACAAGAGAGGCGCTAAATAATCCCTTGATGAGCTAGATAGGGCTTTAATGCTTGAAACTCTCCACCCCCATCTGTTTGTAGTACTTGAAGTTTTGCACCAAGCACTCGTTCAGCTTGACGATGGAACTGAGGGAAAACAGTAACAACCTCTGACTTGCTCTTCAAGAAGTAAAGCCATGTATAACGAGAGTAGGCATCAGTGAAGGCAACGTAGTAACGAAACCCGTTGGATACAATTGGGGCCGGCCCCCAAACATCAGCAACTATCAACTGTAAAGGAGAGTTGTATGCAGTAGTTGACTTGGAGAAAGGAAGTTTATGCTCTTTACCCAAATGGCAAGCAACACACTCAACAAGCTTATTATTATCAGTAAACTGAATATTACAATGTGAAAGAGCTTTTGTAAGAATAGCACAACAGGGGTGCCCTAGCCGAGAATGCCAAACATGTAAAGGAAGCATTTTGCTAACTGTAAAACATTGAGCATACTTAGAAGACAGTCCACCTTCAGGTAGTTTTTGTTTGAGATGGAGTCTGTATAAGCCATGATGCACAGAGCCCTTCAGGAGAACCTCTCTAGTCTGCAAGTCACGAACCTGACACTGAGTGGGAAAAAACTCAAACATCACCCTGTTATCTTTAGCAAACTTTGACACAGACAACAGATTTTTAGTAATGCCAGACACAAGCAACAATGATCTCATGTACAATGGTCGAGATCGAGTAATTAGTGACGATTGCCCTGTAGACAGAATAGGGAGAGCTGAACCATTTCCAACAAACACTTTACCTGGTCCTTTGTGTGAGTCACTGTCACCAAGAGAAGTAACTGAATTTGTAAGGTGATGTGTGCACCGAGTCTGGTACCGGGAGTTATCACCATGCTTTGAGGAGTGGCCACATAAGCCTGAGATTGTGCTACGCCAGAGGGTGGTACGCTGACCTGTTGAGACGGGCTACCAACAAACGTGTTAGGCCAGATAGATGGAGAGGGAGTTGAAAAACACCAACCTGGTGGAAACCACTGAACATTTTGTTGAGAAGGTGATGACCACGGTACTGTAGTGGAACCGGAGTTAACCATACAAACATTTGCTTGAGGGGGAGGTCGATAATTACTACTTTTGTAGGAGGAGTCAAACCGATAGTAGCAGCGGTCGACTAGATGCCTAGGTTTTCCACATAGCTGGCATTGAACCCTTGAGCTAGAGAAACGCCCTCGACCATGTCCCTGAGAATGAGTTGATGATTTATAAGCAGGTACAGAACTATTGTCAACACTAGTTGTTTCTGAATTCCGATGAGACACCATGTTGGCCGAGCTAGAGACTTCAGAAATCACAACCTGTTGCCGAGTTTCAGTATCAAGAAGCATGGACGTGACTCCTTGAACTGTGTAAGGCACCTAACTTGCTGTAACAATAGAAATTACAGATTCGTACTCAGCAGAAGGACCATTAAGAATTGCTGTAACATGCTCGCACTTGCTGATAACTTCACCGTAACTGGCCAATGCATCACAACAACCTTTAACCTTCATCAAGAACTCCTTCATACTCAAGTCACCTTTGCGTTGAGAGTGCAGAGATCTTCGATAGAACATCAATTTAGAGGTTGTTTGCGTACCGTATAAAGCAACAACAGCATCCCAGATCTTAGCACTGGTGTCCATACCGATGAGATGAGGAAGAACAGTTGGACTAATAGAAGACAACAACCATGATGCAAGCGCACTGTCTTGCTGCTCAAACCGCTCAAATTCTAGATTTGCCTGAAGACGCCGTTATTATCTGAAATAAACTGTGCAGGAGCTTGCTGTGAATCCAAAAACCCTTGAAGCTTATGCGCTTTTAGTGCCAAGAAAACCTGTTGCCTCCACAGTAAATAGGTATTATCATCAAGAAGGATACTAATCTTCTTTGTAGAGAATAACCTATTGTCAACAACACCATCAGCAGCAGCACAATCCATTGCAAAAAAAAAAAAAACAGACGAGAAAGACAACCCAGGAGAGAAACCTTAATTGAATACCATGTTAAAGCAAGAAACAAAAGCTAAACCAGAAACAGATGAAGATTCAAGAATAGTATTTTTCTCATATCAATGAATGCATGTCCAGTGCATGCATTTATACACATGCATTTGCACACGTGAGGTCTAACTGACGTAAACCAAAATAACTGCTGTTTACCTAATACCAGCTTTAACAAACTAACCACTTTTGTATACAGTTACAACTGCATTACTCTTAACACCCAAAAACAAACTAATGGGGTATTTGACTTGCATTCTTCAATTCCTCCTACTTCAATTGCTCATACTATATAATTTTGTTAATAATTAGTTTAGGGACTTCCCTCCTATTCTTCACACACACAAAATTCAGGTACCAATTTGAGTATTAAATCTAAAATCAAGTATTTAATTGGGATTCAAAAAAACTCAAGTATCAAATTTAAAAAAACTTAGGTACCAAATTGGGTAAAAAAAAAACTTAGATGCCAAATAGAACATTAAAGAGAAACTCAGTGCCAAAATATATTAACCCAATTTAAAATTATTTTGCATTTCTAAAAATATGTTGCAATTTTATATATATATATTTTTGAATTTTTTACATTTTTATTTGAAAGATTTTTTCATAGTTTTTGAAATTATAATTTTATTTAGGAGTTTTGAATTTATTATTATTATTTTATAGTTTGTAAACATCAACAATGAAAATTTTATGGTGATTTGGGTCCAAATAAAATAGTGAAACCAAATTAAATAAATATATAAAATTGGAGAGTTAAATTATGATTATAACTAATATACCAAAATATCAAGAAAAACATTTATTGGTACATTTTTCACAAAGAGACTATTTTACCCTATCAATTTACTTATTTATTGTTTTTAAACTCAAAGAAAAGGCACCAGAAAGCAGTATTTTAAAACCCACATTTGGTGAGTCTAAAGCGACATCTCCATATTGTGGACCATTAGTTGTTTGACACAGCAGAATAAGAAAATTCCAGGTGGAGGACCAATTTATTCCGCTTTACCATAATTTACAATACTACTAAAGGCAATATCCCAAGAAGTAAATGCCACAAGTTCCAGCATGAGTAGTCCGCCACTTTCACACTCTTTTCTTCCTTGGGACAGATGGAAACGTCCATTTCTGAATTAAACCCAATCCACCCACAAAATTAATCGCAACATTGCGGATTTAGATTATATTAATATAATTTATGAATCTCATTTGACTCGATATACAACGTCTAAGTCTGCCTATATTATTTTTTTTAAAATTAAATATATATTTATGTTATTTTAATTTTAATATTTAAAATTTTTATATATTTTTTATTTATTAAAAAATTATACATATCATCTTAACATTCTTTTTTAATGTTTACATTCTAATAGTATTATATATTACCATAGATTTATTATATAAGTGTTATAAATTATATAATATATATATAAAAATATAACCAATCGAGTCGAGTCTTAGCTCGATTGACATTGATATTGTTGTCAGTACATGAGGTTTAAGTGTACTGAAATGTATTATCCTCTTATTTAAGGTCATAGATTTTGAGCTGCTTCTTGTTTACTTTTTTGAATAACAACAAGCAATAAGGCGTTTAGGTGAACTAACTTCTACTTCTGTTTTATGTACGTATTTGTTTAAAAAAATAGAATAATTGATTATAAAGAATGAAAATATATAAGACATACGTAACATTAACCTTTTAAAACATACATACATAACTTCAGTTCCCAATAAATAAATAAAAATCCATATTCAAAGAAAAACGAGAAACCACCCCTACACAGCAGAATTTCACCTTTCACATCCCCTTTTACCCTTTACTTGTTCATTCATGATTCTGCTTCGGTTGGTGCTGCATGTCTAGCGACTAACGTGGTATAGAAAAGGCTGAATATTCTGCAGATATTTGTAGTTATCTAAACCACCATCTGTTCTTGGAAGACCTTCATGGCAGAAGCTGGCAACCCCAAAAGAACGTTGATGTTTTTCCTCTCTTTGCCATGAGATAGGAGCAATGTGACTTCCTTCTCAGGCAACGCAACTGGCCCTGATAGAACAGGCTCTCCCCATCCGAAATCTGTAGTATGGAAAGATAGCCTAGACCATGTAGTGATCAGCAGGGTTGACGACAAAGATGGCCTGGCTCTGGTTACCTCAAAGTAATCTATGGCTGATCTCATATAACCATCCGTAACCATCTTAATTGCATCCTGAATTAGAGCTACAGCATGTGAAATTGGCTTGTCCAATAGCTCACCAGCTTGGCATATGGAATTTGTCAACACAATGCCATTGCCGAAGTAGCCTTTTGGAAGAGGTGGGTCGAATTTAGGCCTGCCATCAACCGCGAAGAGAAGCTTGGTTTGTTGGTGGGATAGCAAGTTAAGTGCCTTGGTCCGAGCCCTCCATACGAATGCTGAAAGAGCTTCAAAAGTAGTGCATTTTTCAAGAACCCCATCCTCCATAGAATATTTCTTCAGTTTTTGTAGCTTCTCAGGATCAAAACAGAAAGATCTATAGAGCATTTGGTCTTTGTAGAGATCACCAGTGCTGGACTTGTCCTCTATCTCAGCAAATTCCTGATGCAGATGCTCTATCTTAGGAGGACTGCGGGCTTTCAGAATAGTTCTGTCGGAGAATGGAGGAACAGAAAGTGGAAGACCTCGGGCTGTTTCACCCCACGAGTTGACAAATTCCATAGCACCAATGCCATCAAACATGCAATGGTTCATGCACAGGCCAAGGACAAATCCTCCGCATTGGAACTTGGTCACCTGCAAAATTAAATTTATCATTCAGTTCAGATACACATATCAATTTGAGCTGTCCTCTTTTTCCAGAGGTGAAGGTAAAAAGCGCGCGCGCGCACACATATATATATATATATAATCAAAGCCACTACTAATAGATATCAAAATTTATAAAACAGAGGGACCAACAATTTTAGAAATAACAAGCACAATAGATATACTTGGAAGAGAGTCACGTAAGAGAGAACATTTAATTAATCATGAATCACAACTGAAAAAAAAAAAATACATTGTCGAACAAATTTGATAGTATGTTTTTCTGTGGCCGGTAAATAACTTATCAAACATTTAGGTGACCAAATTTTATTTAAATTGATAATAAATTTTAGTGGCAAATATATATATATATATTTGGTGAATTACAATAATAAGGTAAAACCCAAGCAACAAACATAACTAGCACGACTTGAACTCTGGCCAAGTTTGGAGCGGTGAACACGCTTGATTATAAAGTCATCACATGAGGTTCAAATCACAAGATATTTTATTAGCATAAAACAAAAATTTCTCAATAAAACAAACTATTTGAGAATTTGTACATAATAAAATTTTGAATTAATGACACAAATAAAAGGTGAGATAAAAATCATAGCGTCACTTCAAATTACCATATAAAACATAACATTCATCGTGACGAAATTAACATTTCACTTGTAAATTTCTTAATAGATTTGTCGTAGTGATGAAAACTACCTGTACAAGATGAATATTGCTGATGGTATTCAGGTTTATAAATGCTTGATGGTTATCATGAGAAGAAGTAAGTTTTCACATGTTGAACTTAAACTTGTTAAGTGGTGAGCATAGAGTCAACAGATTAGAGTTGTAATATGCACATTGTGTTAGTGGAGAAGTTTGTAATACCTGAGCCACTAGAGGTGGCATCTCCAGTATGTTTGTTGCACCAGGAATGTCATAAACCAACTTCCCAAGAGTCTCAGGATCAGGCTTTGTTATGTCTCCAATCTCCTCCATCGTACAGTTAGCTTCAGCTTTGACGAACAGTGCCCCTTCTCCAGTGCAGTCCACAATAAGTTTACCCTCAGAGCTGATGGTTAGCCGCCCAGCAAGGGGATAGTAATGAACAAGAACCTTTCTCAATGCATCCATGATCACTTCACCAGCATCGTCGTTCCCTTTTTCATCCGACTTGAAGCAGTATATGGTGCGAACAATTACGGCAATGTTTTGGTCAAGATTAGAGAGAAAGTATAGATCCTTTGGTGTCTCTTCAGCGGGAGAAACCAGGGTTGGCTCTCCTTGCTTCACACTAATTAGCTGGGACACTTTGCCATTGGACTTCTTCTCCATTATAGCTGAACCTTCGATAACATCTACACCCTGGATCATAAAATAAGAACATGAGAGGATATAAAGCCAGAAAAAAAAACAAGGAAAGTTGGTCTATATTTAATGCGTCTAAATGCCAGAATTGATGGAGGAGATTAGTAAAAACAAACCATGTGGAAAGCTAAAAGAGATATTGAAAGATTTCAGAGTAAACTGAAGAAAACAATGATTGGTCGTTTGAGAGAATTGCAGCAAACAAAAAGTTAAAACTACAAAACCAAGGATTGCATTGGCTCGATGGTCGAGGCCACTCATAAATTTGTAGTGGAATGGATGAAGGGGGTAAATCTACAAGGGAGCCGAGTCAGAATTTTGATGGTATGTGTTTGAGGAAATGAAAATGACATGAAAGGTCATGTGTCTATGTTTCATTGGACAGAAGATTTTGGGTATTGGTTAATGTGGTTTGGGTAGGCTACTGGTCACAACAGACCAAGGAGTGTGGCGTGCGCAAATGTGGATAGGTTGTTGGGGGTTGGCATCCCAATTCTTTCTTTTATCATTTTCCCATTTCACACACATTTACTTTTTTATCATTAAACTTGTTATCTATTTTTCATTAAGACTGTTTAGTTGCAAGCTAATTTGGTCCTCAAGGATTACAAGATATTTCTTAGCTTGCTTATCACTCAAATTAATGCTTTGAATACGAAATCGTAAATTATATCTTGTGATTTACTCTATGAATTAGTAATCAGCTTATCTTTAATATTAAGTGTTCAAAATGTTTTAAAAATCAAAAGTTGCTTAAACCATTCATATATAATCTTGATGGATTAGTTATAGCTTAACTACTAAAGAAAACTTAGGAATAAGATATTCTTCAACTGCCACTGTTTTTTTTTTTTTTTTGGAATCGAAATGGCTCAAGTAAGCGAAAAGTAAGCATTATTTTTGGACAACAAATTCGTTTGAGTGTTGCAATCAGTACTTTGTGAAGAGAAAAACAAAACAAAAACAAAAATCAGTACATCAACAAGAAATCATAAACTTTTAGCAGTGGTTCATGGCTCTTCCTATATTTACTCAAGTTTGACTTCTATCATTGAGAAAACTGTGAAGAACTGCTTCAAAACTGGAAATATGTCAACATAATAGCATATCATTTGCATATTCTCAGACTATATTTGTAACATCCCAAAATTTCCAACTAGATACATGGCACTATTTTGATACGGATATAGTGAATGTTCAAGAAAATTAAAAAATTTCTAGATAAAAGATTTGTTTTGAAATAAAGTGATTTTGGATATATGAAAATAATTTTAGAAGAGAAAAGGTGATAAAAGAATTAAATCACAAATTTTCAAAAGTTCGAGGATTATAATGCAAATTCAACCAAAAAGAAAATAAGAGTTTTCTTTGCCTATTTGACATGAATTGGAATATGAATTGGTATGGGGAATATCACTTTTGAGACTAAATTGAAAAGATTATGAAATATAGAGATTAAATTGTAAATTTCTTAATTTTATCGAGAGAAAAGGGAAAATGCAATTTTATCATATATGGATGTTTATAAGTGAATTATAATATTTGGAATTGATAGTTGCCTATTATGGAGAAGAAAGTGTACAAAGAGTTAAAAAAGAGGGTAAAATAATAATTTTTCCATAAAAAGTAATTTTATCATTTCTTAAATATTTTTTTATGAAAATATTATTTTGACAATATATTTGATAGATGATTTCATTGGAACCATTGAATCATGGTATATGAAAATTGTGCTGAGCTTGTGCTTAAATTTGTTGTATGTGGACTACCACCGGCTTTCTTCCCTATGGAGGTTCTCTCTTCTTTCTTTCTTTCTTTTTCTTTTTCAATTTTCATGCTGGGTGTGCTTGTGATTAAAGTTGAAAAAGCACTTTTCTGTTATAAATATCTTATTAAATGGGTGTTCATTAAGATCAAGATAAGTTTAGATGTACTTTAAATTCTTATAGTCATTAGAAGTAGATCTCTACTTTTTTTATACTTCTTATGCCTATAAATAGATAGTTTGGAGAAGTTTTGTATATCTGATCGATCAATAAAATACGCTCTCTCTCTTTTGCTCTCCCATTTTCCTTGTTCTTTACTTTATGTCCTTTTATTTTATTACATGTTATCAGTACGATTATCTTTTAACTATTTTTCTCCATAAGTCACAAATTTTTTTCCCTTTCACCAAGTCTCACCCCTTTCAAGCAACAACCAATGCAATAGCCGATCACTCAAATTTGCCACTCAAGTTGTTGTCGATTGCCTTCTAGAGCTACTGTTATTTTAGTCTTCAATTGAGTTCTGTGCATTATGGGTAATCATATGCAAAGAAATTTATATAATCCTTACGTGGTATGTTTTTCTCCTTTGTTGATTGATTTTTGATAAAATTATTTTATTAAAAATATTATTACTTTAAGCTTTCTTTTAAACTAAGATTTTTTTATAAAATTATAGTATGTATGATATTTGGATGATTAAATTTTTTATGATTAAATTATTATTAAATATGCTTGAAATTATTGTATTATATATTTTAAATTGAATTTATAAATATTTGATTAGACCATCATAAGATTTTATAACATATGTGGTATTAAAATTTGGTACAATGTGTATCGGATAACTTTCAAGCATCATACACGAAAATTTTGATTTTTTATTAAATGATTTTTTACTATTAGATTATAAATGTTATTACGAAAACAAAGTTGTTTTACTACTTGTAATAGTGCTTGTGATAATAGTCGTGGTGATAACAATGATGTTAAAGAATCTCAAGTATATTTTACTAAAATTTATTTATTATATCATGTTTATTATAATTGGAGACTAATCATGACAACATGGATAGATAGATTTTGACTTGAAATCTACGCATGTTCGTCCTAGTAAATCTATTGCATTCCTCGAAGTGAACGCAAAAGAAAATATAAATCAATATTATTCTAATATTTGGTAATACAAAATTAGTCGAAAGCGCTAGAAGAGCTAATATATTAATATCTTGTGATGGTTAATCCATTGGTTTTAAAAGATATTCTTAATGGATCTCATATTGAGATTGTGAATGAGAAAAAGATTATTTTTCATATGAACCAAAAGAGGATTGGGTTATTTATATTTTGAATCGAACTCGAGACCTCTTGCACCCTAAGCGAGAAACATACCAATAGACCAAATGCCCTGCATTTGAAGATTTTGGCGTATTCCCTGAAACGAATATTACATATAATTGTTTGGAATTTATATTTATTTTGTTAACTTAGTGGCATTGTAAACTTCACATTGATTTAGAAATTTCCAGTAGTAAATGCCACAATAGTGCTTATATGTGGATACAAAGTAAAAGGAATGATAGTAAAATTATCAATTTGTCACAATTTATATTGACATTATTAGTACAATTGAAATGAATTTTAAAGTAAACCAAAAGTTTACTGATACAAATGCATTTACTACTTGACATGATCAGTTAGACCATCTTGAATCATATATGATGCGAAATTAATTGAGAATTCATATGGACATTTATTAAAGAACCAGAAGATTCTTTAATTTAAATAATTCTCATTTGTTATTTGTTCTCAATGAAAATTGATTCTTAGAAACTCACTAACTAAAGTTGAGATTTAATGTCTTGCATTTCTGAAATGAATATGGGACCATTCATCCACAATGTGGATGATTTTGATATTATATGATTTTGGTAGATGCATCTACCAAACAATCACGTATGTGTTATCAACTTGCAATCTGTTATTTGCAAGATTGCTTGTTTAAATAATTAATTTCAGATCATGCAATTAAGACAATTCATTTTGCTAATACTGATGAGTTTATATCTCAGTCTTGTATTGATTGAGTTTGAAAAACTTTTGTAAAAGTTTGTTATATATGTGCGTAATAGTTTAGAGAAATTATTGATTGAACGCCTCTGGTTAATGTCTAAATCATTACTTATGAGAACTAAACTTCCTATTTTAACATGAGATTATGTTGATTTACGTGTTGTACGCATCAAACCAACAAGTTATAAATACTCCCCATTACAATTGGTCTTGACTAAGAGCTAAATATTTTTCATCTTTGAATTTTTGTATGTGCATATATGTTCCAATTGCTCCACCACAATGCACAAAGATGAGTAATCCTCAAAGGAAGTTGGGAATATATATTAATTACAAGTCTCTTTGTATTATTGAATGTTTTGAATGTATTGGAGATTCAATTATGACATGATTTGTTATTACAATTTTGATTCAATAGTTTTCCCGACATTAGGGGGAGAGAAATAATAACTTGTAATGAGTTAAGGGGAAAGTAATTTGAACTAGAAGTTCAACAAGGATAACACATTACAAGTTAATTGTCAGATGTATTTACAAACTTAATTAGAATAACCAGGTGTTATATATCATCTAATATTTTAACTTTAACCAAAGTCCGAGTAGGACAATTAGTGAGAATAAATAATAGATTGATTTGTTCCAAAGATGAATTTTTTTCTAGATGGTCATATAGTGGAGGCAGGTGCTCCAGAAGAGACCCAAGACATAACTAATAAGGAAAACTCTAGAAGAGATTCAGATACCTAAAACTGAAGATTAAAATAATGAAAATAAGATATCTCGATAAGTTAGGTCAATTCGAGAAAATGTGGAATCAAATAATGAAAGTGGTCGACAATGATTTTGCATGCAATATTATTAAGAAATATAGATATGGGATAAATTGATCAAAATAGAAAGATGTAACTCACGTACAATTAAATTCGTGGAGTTTTTGGACTAGTAGTCCAAATATTTAAAGGTATAAAGCTAGTGAGGGTGAAAATGAAATAGTTTTGCAAAAGTGAAATAAAAATATGAATTTTTTCACTAAGACCTGGCATTGATTATGAAAAGATATAATAGTTTTTTGTGGTGGATGTAATAACCTTTAGATATATTATTTTGACAATTCATAAAAGATTTAACTTGCGTCTAATGGTTGTTGTTACAACTTTTATGAATCACTATATAGTAAAGTTTATATTAAAATCCTTAAAGGATTTAGGATGCTAGAAGCATATTGAAATTCTTGGGAAATTATTCATTTATATGAATTAAAATAGTTTGAACATATATGGTAAATACTAGTTGAAGGAGAATTATAAAATGATCCAAAATACCTATATGTGTTGATAAATTATAAAACTAACATATTTTAATCTCATTCTTAATGCGTTTTTGGATGATTATTTATGCAAATTGGTGAATTTGATGCTCCTAATCCCTTTAATTCATGTTCTTATACTTAGGTGAGCATTTGGGAGCAAAAGGAGCGAAAATTAAAGAAAAATAGCATATTTCAAGAGCCACACGGGCTGGAAACACGCCTATGTGCCAGCCTGTGTCGATTTCACAACTTGCTTCCCGAACACGTGGAAAAACTCAATTTTTAGGCTTCCTAAGTATTCTACAGTCTATAAATACCAAATAGAAGAAGAGATATGGGGGCCATCAGAGAATATCAAGAAAACAACTCAAAGAACGCCATTGGAGCCATTTTTGAAGTAGATTTCCATCAAGATCGAAGACCTCCTTTAATTTCTTCTAAAGTTTTTATGAGTTTCTTTGTTTCTTATGGTTTTTCTGACTTTAAGATGTTTTTTATTCAGAATTATGAACTAATTCCCAAGATACCTAGGGAGGATGAAACTTATGACGAATTTTATTATTTAACTTCTATTTTACATGATAAATACTTTATTCTTGTTCTCAATTATGTGTGTATTTCTTGTTTTAATTTTTTCGGGATATTAATTCATGTTTAATGTGCTTAATTCAGTGGAGTAAAAGTCCTTGTTTAAGAGTAGATCTACATAATTAAGTGGAGTTGCATGCAATCCTAGAAATAGGATGACATAAATCTATCGGATTAGAGTCAAATCTAATAGGGGAATCCATAGATCGAGTTAATACGACAATAGGGGTTTTAATTAGAAAGAGATTTCAATTAATCAACCTAGAGTCAGTTGTTCTTACTCTCAAAAGAGATATTAGCATAATTTAGGGATTTCTACGGATCAAGACACCAAGTGATTAAATCGTTTAAATCAAAATAATAATAATAAAAGGAGTCTAGGTGGATTCTTTCCTGAGTATTGTCTCTCTCATTGGTTATCTTTCGATTATTTTCCTGATTCATTCTCTGTTGTGTTCTTCGTTAAATTAGTTTAGTAATTTTAGATTAAAACACATCACTCCAAATTATCGGGTAAATAATAAGAAAACATAATTTCTAATAATTTTAGTCATCGTGGATACGATATCTCTACTTACTGTAGCTATACTATTGTTTGATAGGTGCGTTTGTCTTAGTTGTATTTTTAGTTAATACGGAAAACACACATTAAGTTTTTGTCGCCGTTGCCGGGGACTGAAATATTAGGAAAACTTTATTTTTATTAATTTAGACATTCTAGTTTTTTTTTTTTTGCTTCTAGCAGGTTCTTTTGGTTTATGACTAGAAGAAACTCGTCGGGACCATTACTTTTCGATACTGAAATTGAAAGTACAACTCGTAGAAATTGTAGAGAAGCAAGGCAAAGTCAAAAAATTATAGTAGACGAACAAGAGGACATTATTATTACTGAGGAGATGGGTGATAACTAGAATATTCAACTACCTCTTGCAGCTGCTGCATCTCCTGTTCCTCGTACTATCTACGATTATGCCAAGCCCACTCTAACTAGGGCTAAACTGAATATTGTACGACCCACCATTGCTACAAATAACCTCGAAATGAAGCCGAACACAATTTAGATGGTACAACAGTATGTTCAGTTTGATGATTTGCGAGACGAAGATCCAAATACTCATTTGGCAAATTTCCTAGAAATCTTTGATACTTTTTCAAGATTAATGGTGCCATTGATGACGCCATTTGCTTATGGTTGTTCCCATTCTCATTGAAGAACAAAGCTAAACAATGGTTAAACAATTTACCACGAGGTTCCATCACTACATGGGCTCAAATGACCGAGAAGTTCCTTCTGAAGTACTTCCCTCCGGTTAAGACAGCCAAGTTGAGGAATGATATATCTTCCTTTGTTCAGATCAATTTAGAGACTTTATATGATGCATGAGAGAGATACAAAAATCTATTGAGACGGTGCCCTCACCATGGGTTACCCTTATGGTTACAAGTTCAAACCTTCTATAATGGTTTGAATCCCTCAACAAGGTAGTTAATCGACGCAGTAGCTGGTGGAACACTTAACAATAAAACACCCGAAGCGGCTTATGAATTTATTGAGATGACACTAAATCATTATCAGTGGCAAGTCATGAGGACTAAGCTGATGAAAGTAGCTGATGTCTTTAATTTAGATGCAGTCACCATGTTAACAAACCAGGTAAAAGTACTTAATAAAAATAAATTTGGACCGTCTTAGGCTGAAAAATTAATTCGTCTCGATGCTTCAAAAATACTTCTTGGTTTTGCGCTTCTAGTAGTGTCTGCCGAGTCAATTTTCGCCCTTTGTGCGAATCTGTTGAAAATAAATCATAATTAATCATAATTTATTATAAAATTAATTAAAATTCAATATGTTAATAATTTAAGTACAATTTAATTATTTTATAATTATATTATATTTTTCGATAAGAATTACACCAAAACTGCATGAATTTGAGTTAAAAAGGGCATGAAAAAGTATATATATTTTTTGTGTTTCCACACCCCCAAACTTAATTCATTTCTCATCTCGAGTAATGCACAAATTGAAAAAAATTTCTTGGAAGTGAGATTTGAGTGGTTAAACACTTGTTTAGACAAAACTAGTTAAGTTTTCAGTATAAAGGTTTAGAGGCTTTGATCTATGATTTTGGAATGATTTAATGGTGTTTGTTGCTATTTGTAATGCCTCTGTAATGTGTTTGATGTGTATGAAAAGTTTCAATTCATTTGGGAGCATCCACAAACATGGACAGAGGCAAATTAAAGCTTACTTGAGTATGGTAGTTGAAGTAATGATTGCTACGATGAGTGATTTGATATACTGCATTTAAACTCCAGTACGCAGGCTAAGGTAACATATGCAAATACCCTGCTTAATTAATATGCGAACATTGATTTCTCCTGGTACAAACTATTGAAATTTTGTTTGAGTGTAGGGTATGCATGCTGAGCGATTTTAATGAGCCAAATGCATGAATTTAAAACGTGCATGTAGTTATAGGAATAAAATAGGTAGGTCATAGCTATAAACCATGTACTTGACATGATAAGTGTGTGTGAATTGTGCATTTAATTATTGTGTGTGTGTGTGTGTGTGTGTGTGTGTGTGTGTGAGCATAATATTAAAGGCGAGCTAATGTTCTAAAAAGGTATGTGTACATAATATATATGTGTGGATCTTGATTATATATATAATATATATATATATGCATGGATGGGTCTTGTTTTATATAATATATATGTATATGGGTTTTATAATGGTTGCAAAGTAATAATAAAAAATCAATAATATGAACTATTATAACATGCGAATTTTACTGATAATGTACATCTATGCATGCACGAACCAATATGTGAATTATGAGCTCTATGGTAATGAAAGCTTTGATTAGTGCAAAATTATATTCTTGTGAAATGCTAGGTGCAAGCTCAACCGTAGTGCGAGCCAATTATATTTGCGTACTGTGTTATATTGTGAACCATGTTAACTTGGTGAATTATATTATTATGGCGAACTGTGTTAATCTGGTATCTGTATTAATATGGCGAACTGTATTAATTTGCCAAACCGTGTATTATGAGATTTTGAGTTGTATGTAAGCTAAGCTATTGCGTACCTTATGCTAAATAAAATATACGAACAATGATTTATGTGAGCTATGTCATGAATGATATGTGAACTACGTTATGTGTGCAATATATGTTGCATGAAAGTTATATTATTTGTGAACTATGCTCTATCGTGAATTGTGAATTACGAACTGTGTTATAACGTGCTAGTTCTGCTTAATTGTGAGTCATTATACCGAATATTGTGAATGTTTTGAAGAGATATTTTGGCATCATGACCTTATGGAACCATTGGATATAGTTGGCATGTCATAGGATTGTGAGTACTCATCCTCATTATTGCGATGGGCATTATGCCCAAAAATAGTGTTGGAGATATAAGGGAATGTCGAGCATAGCACCATTCAATGGAGATAGTGCAGGGCTCTATGAGTCAAGAGTGTTGGAGAGTGTAAGCATTCGTGCTACACTTATATCAGAGACAGCATAGGGCTCTTTGAGTCCAAAAGTGAGGTGTTATAAAGAGATCCGTTTATCCAATATGTGGTGACAGAGTCCACTTATAGGTGGTGATGGAGTCCCCTATATGTTTCATAATCACAAAAATGTCAATTTCTCATTGTTTGAGATATATGAGTTATGATGTGGTATGAATGAATTATTGTATTGAATGAATTGTTATAGTGTATGAACTGTTATTTTATGCGGACTGCCTATTCTATATGAACCGTTTAATTCGTGTAAACTGTTATCTTATTCGAGCTATGATAAAAAGTGAATAATTTAAGTATGCCTATTTCACCTAACCTGACTGATGTGTTTATTTATGGTATATTTGAGCACTCATTGAGCTTTCATAAGCTCACCCACTCTTTTATATCATTGCAGTGATTTAGCTTGTGAAGAGTTGGGGAAGTGCACCATCCAAGTGATCCATAACGAGGCTATTCCTTGGTATGTTGATGTGTTCCCAAATCCAATTGAGGAAGGCAATGTGGGACCAAATAGTAGGATTTAGAATTAGACTTTGTTATAATTGTTGGGTTGTAATTGGACAGATTTGGAACTTTTATTACTGCTTCATATAAATGATTGAATGGTAGATTGTGAATGTTTGATAAATGGTGTGAGTAATTGTTTGACTAACTTGTAAGTGCAGGTTGAAGAGTCGCTAGTTATCGAAGTAAGTCTTATATGTTTTATGTGTGATTTGGAAATTAATCATGAGCTTAATTTGCATGGAATATAAAATTGGACAAATTACATAAATAGTAGGTGAACTAATTAAAATTGTACAAATTATATGTGATTCTATGAAGAGACGCATGATGTTCTAATGAATTTTCCTAAACAACATTTAAACGTATTACTCTACTATTCTATTTTCAACCATGTGAAATGGAGTTTTCAACTATTTATCATATTACGATTTAAATCTAAACAAATGTTTTTAAATAAAATGTTTTCCAAAGTCCTTACTAATACAACCTTTTTAAACTTATTGCATGCATTTATTTTGACTGAAGTTTTCAAGGTAAATGTCTATTAAATATTAAATTGTGAATTAGTCTTGTTGTTGATTGTTGATCAGAGTAGCGAAGCGAAAACATGACTTTAGGACTTTACATATTTAAATTAGTAATTGTGTGAGGTGTGATTGGTTGAATGTTGTGTTTCGACGGAAAATCACTTCGGTGGCTAATTTGATGTTCAAAATTTGGGGTCGGACTATCATGTTTGGGTTTGAGACACCACACTCTAACTATCTCTATTGGGATGGTGAGTTGCTAGGATCCTTGAGCTTGGGAGGAACTCTTTTAGACACTACCGC
This sequence comes from Gossypium raimondii, assembly GCF_025698545.1. Lineage (NCBI taxonomy): Eukaryota > Viridiplantae > Streptophyta > Magnoliopsida > Malvales > Malvaceae > Gossypium > Gossypium raimondii. The sequence continues at coordinate 36,348,558 of NC_068568.1, read as the reverse complement.
GATGCATTCCTCATTAAGAGTGATTTTGCTCTCCTCTCATTATTTTCTTCCTATGGGCATAACATCTCTAAGGAATTTGGCATATTTGGAAATTTTCTCAAGGAGCTCTAACAAGGGGAGGATCACATTCAAGGCCTTAAACATATTGAGGAATTGCAATAACTCATCACTCTGTTTCTTCATTTTCTCTTCTAGACGTGAAGAAAATGGTATGGGCATTAGGCTTTGTGGTGGTGGTGGTGGAGGAAAGGTTCTATCCTCTGGTTCAACTTTTTTGGGCTCTCTATTAGGTCATTCCTTCTCTCCCACCCCATCTTCAACACTAAGAGTTCGGGTGCTCTCATTATCCTCACTAACTTCTTTCTCCCCGCAATTTGATCAGATAGGTTCCTTAACCATAGACCCTGATCTAAGGGTGATCTCTTTGGTGTGTTCCTTCCCTTCCCTTTTTGGATTAGGTTTGGTATTACTAGGTATGCTAGAGGCTACGTTGTTTTGCAATAATTGCAAGACTTGGTCTGATTGACCACTATTTTGGCGCACATTGGCTTGCACTACATGAAAGTCTTCCTCTACCTCACTTACCCTAATCAACAACAGAGGGTTGCTACTATAGGTTGGTTTTCTCTCTTGATATATAAGCCAAAAATTTTTTGACCGACTTTAAAATTTAAAATATAATTAAAAATAAACCCACTATTTCCCTCACATTTACCGGTTTATGTGGAGTTATGCCTCAAATTTTTTGACTTTTTTTCTCCCAGTTAAACTCTGTTTTTACTTTACCACTTAAACTCTGATTAGTGTAGGTTATTTTAATATTATTTTTTACTTAAACTCTGATTCGTGTAGGTTATTTTAATATTATTTGATCTACAAATTTAGCCTATAAATAGGTCATTTTTCCACCCTCAAAAAATAACTCATTACACATTTAGGTATTAACTTTTACAAGCTTTCAGAGAATTTTGTGTTTACGTTTTAATGGTTCTTATTCCAGGTTTTGAGGTTTAGTTTTATCTCCATCTTTTGTACTCTTCATTTTTGCCGTTTTGGTGAAATTATCTTTGTCCGTGGTTTTTTTATCCTTTTTGGAAGGGTTTTTCCATGTAAAATATTTGTGTTCGGTATTTTCAATTTCTTCATTATTTTACTTGTTCGTTGCTTAAACCGAGTTCATCCCTAACAAATTGGTATCAGATTTAGTTCAATTTTCGCAATCAACTCGTTCAGAGATGGCAGCAAGAAGGTTGATATTGATAAATTCGATGGCATCATAAATTTCAATCCGTGGTAAGTTCGAATGATGGCAATTTTGATTCAGGGCGATCTTGAGAAGGTCTCGTACAAAGAAGAAGCCTGCAGACATGGATAAATCAGAATGGGATATGTTAGATAAAAATGATGTATCCACGATTCAGTTATGTCTAACAAATAATGTGTTGCAGAAGGTTTTGATAAAGAAAATGGCATTCACCTTATGGAAAAAGTTAAAAACCCTTTATGCAACAAAGTCTCTAGCTAATCGATTCGCGCTGAAACAACAGTTGTATACGTTCCACATAAACGAAGGTGAGCACTTTAGAGATCACATCAATCGATTTATTACTCTTTTAAATTATTTAAAGAATGTTGGTGTTCAGATTAACGATAAAGATCAAGCTATGTTATTATTGTGCTCTTTACCCCTTTTATATAAGTCTTTCAGGGAAACTTTGATTTATGGCAAAGATAATCTCTCATTCGAGGATGTGAAGGGTCATCTATTGAGCAAAGACAAAATCGACAATGAGTTTGGTTCGAATATCAAGTCAGGTAGACAAGTCTCGATTTTGGTAACACCAAGGAAGCGAGACAAGAGATGTCACTATTGTAAGAAGTTAGGTTACATCAAGGTAGATTGTTACAAACTGCGAAATAAAAGGGTTGCTGAGAGCAACAAGGAAGATTTAGTTGGTGCTAATTTGGTCAATGACAAGGCTGATGATTTCTTATTGGTGTCAATAAGTGAAAAAACCGAGCTTACATCCGAGTGGATCTTGGATTCGGGGTGTTCTTTCCACATGTGTCCCAATAGGGACTGGTTCTCCACATAGAGATCAGTTGAAGGTGGAGTTGTGCGCATAGGGAATGGTTCATCCAGTAAGGTAACCTATATTAGTACTGTTCAGACGGGATAATTAAGACACTGTCAAATGTCAGGCATATGCCTGACGTAAAGAAAAATCCCATCTCCTTGGGAAAAGGTTGTAAAATTAACATCGAGTCAGACAGAATTAAGGTATCTCGTGGGGCTCTCGTTTTGATGAAAGGTAAAAATATTGGCAGTCTTTATGTTCTGGAAGGATCAATGGTGACTGATGAAATAGGACATCTCTCGTCTGTTAAGGAGTCGAAGTCGAATCGTTTGAAGCGGATAACTTGGTCATAGGAGGGAAAAATGTATGGTCGTTTCATATAAGCGAGGTTCTCTTTTGGGTACAGGTTTTTAAAAGATATGGAATTGTATTCATGGAAATCAAACCCAGGTCAATTTTGGTTTGGAAATGCACAAGTCAAAGACTAAAAGTCTACCAACTTCTAAGCACAGCTTTAACTCAGTTAATATCGAGCATAGTTCGAGATAAGCCCATGGTGGGCTTTGGCAAAGAAGGCATTATGGAAATACGAGTCAGTGTGGAGATTTGTGGAGTTAGGCCTCGTATTTTCGGCTTTTCTTCTCCTAGTTAAACTCTGTTTTTAGTTTACCACTTAAATTCTGATTAGTGTAGGTTATTTTAATATTAGTTTCCCACTTAAACTCTGATTAGTGTAGGTTATTTTAATATTATTTGACCTACAAATCTAACCTATAAATAGGCCCTTTTTCCACCCTAGAAAAATAACCCATTACACATTAGGTATTAACTTTTACAAGCTTTCAGAAAATTTTGTGTTTACGATTTGAGGGTTATTATTTTAGGTTTCGGGGTTTAATTTTATCTCCCTCTTTTTTTCTTTTCATTTTTTCCGTTTTAGTGAAATTATATTTGCCCGTAGTTTTTTATCCTCTTCGGAAGGGTTTTCCACGTAAAATATGTGTTCGATCTTTTCAATTTCTTCGTTATTTTACTTGTTCGTTGCTTAACTCAGGTTTATCCCCAACAATTTACCTTCTTTTTTCGAAAAGGGATAGAAGTGTCTTTAAATCCAAAAAATTTCACAGGCCAAACAACTCTTTCAAAGTTTAAACTAATTTTTTTGGTCTCTCTACTTTCAGCTCATGTTGTTTAAGTTGCTTGTCTGTAGTTCTGTATTCTCAGGTGTATATATATATTTTCTCTTTCTCTTTCTCTTTCTTTTTTTTTTCTCAAGTGTTTATTTTCAACTCATGTTGTTTGAAACTTGCATTGGTTATGTGTGTAGAATTTGCAAGGTCATCCAGAGAGGAATTGTGGCTATAATTGGCATCCAATAAGTCAAGCTTATGCTATTGAGTAGTATGATTGTCCTACATTAGGTTACAAATTAGGTTGTAAATGCCTGTAATTTGATTCTAGCCTTAGATGTTTTTAGTAATTGAAGTGGATTTTAATGTAGCTTGTGCCACTATTAAACATTGATGACCTAAAGTTATCTTTGAAGCTTTTTCAAAAGTGAATGGCTTCGTTCTAGAGTTTTTTGGCTGAGATAATTTATTTTTATTGAATGATGAGATTTTTATATGTGGAGTTTATTAGTGAATGATATGTTTTATATTTAAAATTTTATTTAATATCATTCATTTAAATTTTAAATTTTAAAATATAATATATTAAATATATTTTTTTTAAAATATTGATAATTCTGAAATGGTATATTAGAATAGACTGATATGTACTAGTTCCAGTAATAAAAAAATATGTCCATCGATACAATACTGACTACTTTAATTGCAAACCCAAAACAAATTTTTTGAACTCAACTTCAAGTGCATGTCAAAAAAGCATGAAGGGATTGGAAGAAGTACAAGGAAGAAAGAGATTCTTCTCACGACCAAGGACAACAATATTATGATGTTACATTGATTTTTTTTTTTTGAATAATCTCATTATAGGTTCTGATCATATCTTCTCTTTTTAAAATAATGCCTAGAACTACCCATAGCCCCTCCCCAACCCATAAATAGGAGAATAATGCACTTCAGCACATTTAAACCCAACTCCTCCAGCATTGGCAACAATGCTCATGCCAATCGAGCTAAGACTCAATCGATATTTTTTAAAATTCTTGTGTCCTTTGTTATATAATATATATATATATATATATATATATATATATTAAATTTTGGGTTAAGTCAAGTCGGATTGAGCCAAGCTAAGTATGGGTTTGAAATGTTTTCTCCAAGTCTTGGGCCTAAATTTTTTTTATCCAAATCTTTCCAAATTTTGAATAGGCCTTCAAGTTTGAATAGATAACCTCAAGTCCATAACAAATATGTTTTGAAAACAAATTTTTACTTTTATATACTATTTTTTTTCAATTTTTAAAATTAAAAAAAAACTTTTAAAAGTAAAAAAAAAAAAGGTAAACTACTAAAATAGTCACTCTTGTTTGCCTCATGTTACTTTTTAGTCACTTATATTTGAAATGTTACACTATTATTTTGTTACATAATGGTCACTCTGTTGATCAAATCTTGTCACATCCTAAAAACCAGGTTTGTAGAAATTGGTTAGTGAACCGAGAGAGTGGTCACACCATATTTTTAGTTAATGTTGTGAATTTGCGTCAAGTGAATTGATCTGGTCTAGTGGTTAAAGTGTTGTGTTTGTGTGTGAGAGGTCCTATGTTTAAATTCCTTCTCTTGAATTTTTGTTATTTTCATCTCAACCCCTAATTTTGGATATTAAGCTTATATATTAATTTTGTTCAATTGTAGATAAGAATGAGTCTACTGGTTCAATGGTAAGGCTTCAACTTACTTAGAGGTCCCACCTTTAATTGAATCTGATTGGGCGCAAAAGTGGAACTCTTTTTGCTATAATCCTTACATGTGCCATCCAAGTGTTTGAAAGGGAGGTTGAATTTGGATACCAGATAAATCTAGTAGGGTGTGTCATATCATCGTTTTTCGGAAACAGTAAGGTGTGTAGCGAAAATCTCAAAAAAAAAAAAACAACGAACGACATAAAGTCAAAAAACCCACTGTTGACGCCACACGGGCGTGTGGGCCACATGGGTTGGGTTAATTAGACCGTGTGCCAGGACGTGTGGGCCACTTGGGCATGTGGGCCCATTTTTAGTAAAATTTAATTAGGGTTGTGTTTTGAAATGCTATTCGAGGTCAGTAATTTTGTAGAATTTGTTAAGTGATATGTAAAATGCCTATTAAATGAAAATTATTGTTCTAATATGGTTGCATAAATTCTGGAGGTATGTTGCCTCATAAAATTTGGTTATGATATGTAAAATTGTGAGCATCGTTAGCATGTTTTTTATTAGCTAAGTATATGCGTTTACTGATGAGTTATGTTTTGTTCCAATTCTCATGGCATGTATCATTGTGATTATTCTGATTTAAGTGTTGTTAATTATAGAAATCTGACATATTTGTTTTACAAAGCATGAAAACTCATGCCTACTGAATTCTGTTAAATATACGATTGCATGTTCAACATGCTTACTCTTCTGATTCTGTATTTGCATGCTATGTCACATTGCATGGGGTTTGTGATAATATGGTGATGAGGAAGTTTTAGCAGTTTAATGATCTGCATTATCTGGTGGTTTAACCACATATTTGTTCTAGCAACTTGACTGCAAATATAGTGGCTTGACCACACATATCTGTTCTGGCAGCTTGACTGCAATATAGTGGCTTGACTACATATATCTGATCTGGCATTTTAACTGCAACTGTGGTGACATTGTCCACAATTATCTATTGGTGTATTTTTGGATAGACTAGTTTTGAGGAACTCTTTTTGGTGTGTAGCGGAGTTGGGTAGGAAGTTTTTTGAAAAATTTGCATATGTTTTCTAAAAATATCGTATTGACATAAGCATGCATTCACAATTTTGCCATTTGAATTTGGTGAAATTCTCTGTGATGTTTTGATTTGTTTATTATGTTATCTGTGTTTTTATTTGAGTTAAGTTAGACACTAAGCTTTTTAGCTCACCCCTTCATTTCACCATTTCAGGTAATCGACAGAATTAGGAAAGGATGACATTTCGGAACTCGGACTGATTTTCTCGCATATGATGGTTTAAATTACTAAAAATTAAATTTTCAGGACTTTTGATTTTTGAACTAATTTTTGGATTTAATTTTGGTTTTGGGTTTTTGTGGTGGTTTTTGTTATTTAATTAAAGATTTTTGCATGTTTTCTGTAAACTAAAATAAATGCTTGGGTTTCAAAATTAAACAAGCTAAGGTTTCTCGCTGCAAATTTGAAATGGGTTTTACGAAAGTTAATAACAAAAGTTTCAGAATATGTACAATCGACAAAGTTATACGTTTTCATTTATCGAAATTACGTTTTTCAAATTATTAACTCCAAAATCTTCACTGAAACACAACGTATCAAATTAAATGCTTTTCCGTAAAATAAATAGGTTTTGCGTATGATTTTCTAATAAAGAAAAACATGTAAAAGTATTTTCAAAAAATAATATTTTTAGATCACACGATTTCCAAAATTAGATTTTAATTTGGGTTTTCAAACGGGAAGCGTAATATCTTAAGATCTAGCCATAACATTTAGGCTGGGTGCGCTGTTACAGATCTGTTACCTCTCAAATGACAGCTCGACGTGATAATTAAAATAGATTTTAAATGCCAACGTGAATGTCATGAGAAAAGTTAAATTTCTTTTTGAAAATAGAATACAAAATTTTATCCTAAAACCCAATTTTTTTCAGTTTAAAAACAAGCAACAATTGTGGTTTTTTTTTTTTTTTGTTACCATTAGAAAGGAGAAGAGAAGAGAAGAAGAAAACACATAGAAAAGAAAAGAAGAAGAAGAGATGAAAACATCAACCTCTAAGCCTGCTTGTCATTGTTGGTTGCTTATAATATACAAATAAACAAATATGAAACATATCCTTTTTATTTGTCACGTATACAAAAAAAAACATGTAACTAAGTCAAACAAAATTAACTATTTCAATAATTTACCCTAAAATAAGTTCCGACTGCAAATGAACATTTGGATATCTACAACAATACAGAAAAGGAAGAGAAAATAACAAAGGAAAATGATGGGGAGGAAAAATGATTGAATACCTGAAGGCAAAATTCTTAAGAAAACTGCTGACAATAAGAATAAATAAGAGTAAAAAGCTATCAAGCAGTATCTCTCTTATGGATTTGCTCCCTACCCCTTTTTGAGTTCTATTTTACGATTAAGTGGGGGGTTCCATAGCATATACTTGCTCTTGCTAGTAAATTTTGCAACCAACCGGACCTTCCTCCTGTATTGCTTGAAGCAACTGCTCAGTAGAGTTTGGTCCCGAAGTAGAAGAAACAGAGGCAGCAAGCTTGCTGAATATAACTTGCAAAATTGAAGGTGAGGTACCTCGAACCCGTTGTATGTGTTTAATCGCTAATTGAATCTCTTTAGCATCAGCTAACCATTTCAGCATAACGACATGGGTATCTGAATGAGCTATATCAGAATTTAGAACACACAGCAACTTAGAAGCAACAGGAAACTGACCTGCAAGAACCATACCATGTTTGTTAAACCATGTTAATTTCTAAATGAATATGTAACCTGTATGATAAGGTTTGGAACATTACCTTTTCTGCAGAGATGTATGACAAAAGTGCCCAATATTGTTTGTGCAAGCCTCACATCCTGTTCAACAGATTTATTGAAGATTTCAAAAGCGGATTTAAAATCTGATTCTTGACAAAGTCCTTCGAGAAGAGCTGTATATGTTGTAGCATCCGGTGTTACCCCTTTCTCTGCCATATGACGAAAAAGGCGCGTAGCCTCTTCAACTTCCCCTATCTGTGAGAGCTTTCCAATGAGGATATTGTATGTACTCAAGTTTCCTGGGCACCCACTTGCAAACATCTCATCCCACAGCCTTTTGGCAGGACGCACCAAATCTTCTTTACAACATGCTTCCATAAGATGATTGTAAAACAAGACATTTGGGCTTAACCCTTTTGTCTTCATCTCCTGAAGAACCTTATAAGCCTCCCTTAATCTCCCAGCCCTGCAGAAGAATGAAACCATCACATTGTAACTCTCCAAATCCGAGAAATAACCATGTGAAAACAAAACCTGGTAAACTTCCCATAATTCATCACCCTTGCTACGCTTGCATAAATTCTTACTCAAATTACTCAAGGTTGACAAAGTGGGTAATCTCCCTTTCCCAACCATGAAATTCAAAAACATGATTGCTGAACCAGGATCAATCCTGGAAACTGATCCTATCAATGCATTCAAAACATCATCTTCAATAGGAAAATTCCCACTCACAATGGCTTCACCTAAATCCCTTGCTTCACTTATCCGCCTCTCCAGGATCAGCCCTAAGATAAACTCTCTATAGTCATTACTCCTTGGAGCCACACCTAGCTTTCTCTTCTTCTTCAAAACCAACTCCCTCTCAACCACATTGTTGGTCATTCTGAACGCTTCTGCTACAATGCTATAAGCTATAAAATCAGGCTTGCAACCCCTGCTCCTCAACTCATCCAATGCCCAAAAAGCCTCTGATTCTCTTGATGAGAAACAAAGTCCATGAACTACCAAAACTGCGATGATTGATCCATTAACATCCCAAGAACTTCCTTTTTTCACTTCATCTAACAAACTCAAAACTTTACTCAATTCACCATTTTTACAGGTACTCCAAATAAACAAACCAAGCCCAATTGTATTAAAAACAATACCTTTCTGAAACATTTCATCAAACACTTTCTGGGACTCAACAAAGTAACCATCTGAAACTGAAGTAGCCAAAAGTGAGTTACATAATTCAGATCCCAGCTCTGCACTCAAAGAGTTCACTTCATTAAAAACCCAGATTGCGTTCTGGGTTTTCTTTCCTTTGATCAAAGAACTAATTATAAAGCGATAAACCGAGGGGTCAAGAGAGAGTTTCTGAGCTTTGACTTGCTTTAAGAGGGCTTCAATGGCATTAAATTGGCGGGAAGACGAGAGAGATTTGAGAATTGACTGATAAGATATTGAATCATGGGAAAATCCAGGTTTCCGAGAGGCCCAGTTGAAGAAGCCGAGAGCAAGAGAATAGTGAGTGAAGGGGAAGGAGTCGATGACACGAGCGACAAGTGACGGAGTCAGCGACTCACGACAACCAAGTCGGAGAAGGGTCTGTTCGAGAGACGGAGTCCAAGTCGGATTTGGGGTTGCATGGTTGGATGCGGAGATCAATGCTCGGCCTATTCTAGTTGTTAAGTCAGTCACTGTTCTCATGACTGGATCAGAAAAGAGTTACGAGACAGCTAAAGACATGGGGGCAAATGCTATATGGGAGAAAGATGATTGATCGATCGATCGATCGATCGATCCTGATAATAGACTAATAATCGTTTTATCATTGGAAAACAATCATCCCTTTATACAAAAACTCAGGAATACTGTCTTGGTGCGAGGCGCCTTTTGAGAATAAAATCCCTTTATAAACCATCCGGTTTGCATTAGAGTTGATTTTAAAATATTTTCACACCATGCTTCTATACAAACTTCTAGCCATGTTTTTATTAAACTATACAAATGTTACTTACAATAGACAGTGAAGATATACAAATACCAGCAGTAACTTTTACAGTGTAGTGACTGGCTGATGTTTTTTCTTTTCCTTTGCAGTATCAGGGCATTGGTAACCAAGCAAGGGAGAAGCTAAATATTTACAGTGTTTTCCCCCTATGTATATCTTTTGGTTTAATATCTGATATTCCTGTACAAATATATCTACTTAAAAGAGGAGGAGATGTCTCAAGAGTAAGATCTGATTAACTTGAAATTCTGAAAAGTTCGAGCTTTGAATAGATTTCCAAAGAAATGACCCATTGTTGTCTCCTGATGAGGTAGTTTTGGTGCAAGACTTGAGTTACATTTCACCTGTAATGCGGTATGTCCAATCTGTGCACGGATAGAATCGATGATCTTGGGATCAACTGGATTTCCTGTCACATCTGTGACATAGAAGGTATCCTTGGCCTTGCCACCTTTTGTTGAAATTAATGCTCTCCTGATACACAAGCTGTTTTCCCGGAATATGCGGGTGATGTCAGACAGGAGTCCAAGTCTGTCGTCTGTGCACAATTCTAGTTCCAGCCCCTGTACCATGAAAATGATGAGGGTATTGTAATATCATGAAACCATGCTTACCATAATCATTTTTCTTGGTTTCTTTTGGTTTTATTTATTCCATGTGTGTGTGTGTACATGTCGTGTTGTGCCAAGCTGGTTTTTTTATACCTCAGATGCCCTCCTCTCAATGGCTGCTTCTAGACATTGAATAACACGAACACGCTCAGCTTCCGAGCTAATGGGGAGCCCATCTACATGTCTGATGTAGAATTCCTACAACGAAACATAAGTTCTGTTTAGTGGGAAATAGGGGAAAAAACAGTTTATCACTGTTAAGATGCAATCGCAAGCAATAACAACTTGTGCTTAACTGAGTAGAATTCCAATACAAATTGGATTACAACGTCAGCATCAATCTTACGCTAGTGGTTTCAATAGCATCAACTTGTCAACTGTTAAAGTTGACCATTGGCTAATAGTGACTATAATAAAAAGGGTTTGCTATTGTCATTTTTTTACCAGCTACTTCACTGTAACCAACTCACCTGATAAGCTTCGATCCTTCCTGTGTTCACCATTCCATGAAAAACAACATATTGCATATCTGTGAGAGTGCAGACTATATCAAACAATAGTTTCGGCCTATCTTTTGACCTCATGGTAACAACAGTGTAATCTTTCTCGATATTCAACAGAGTGACTTGAGGTCTTGAACTCCCTTCCTCTACCGCCCTAACTCCTGCCTTCTCGACCCTTTCATAGTCCCTGTCTGCGAACATGATTTGATGCAACCTTCTCTCCCTGTGCATAACACCTGGAGCTGAAAGCGTTGTTTTCGCAGTTTTCAAGTCATCACTTCCTTTGAGAACATTACAAAGCAATTCCTTTATCATTGAGAGACGTTTTGGATCACTGATTGCGCAGCTCATTGAATCATCTGTCACATGAACTACAGCAGCTGCCCTAGCATTATGGGTCCATATCTCAGCATTTACAACATTGCAATGGAGGTCCGCAAGAACTGCACATACTTCAGATAATAGACCAGGCCTATCAGTGCCAGCAAGTTCAATCGATGTATGCTCTTCTGCAGGCATCACGCCTACGGAGCCTCTCCGTGACGGCACAAAGCCAGCACTAGTTTCAATTCTCTGCAAAACAGACTATATAAGATAAGCCAGTAGTTAAATTCATTGAACAATAAGGATGAGGTAAGTTCTTACACTCTGAATATAGTCCATAACTTCCTTATCTCTAATTTTGTTGCCATCATTGTCAACAACATTAAAGACTGAAACATACAAGTAACTGGTTAACCCGGGATTTAACATACAATTCAAGCAGGTTTTAAGAAAAAAACCCTTACCATCCATAAACCATCCTCCATCAGATGATATGTATGCCTTTGTTATTGTAAGATTCATATCTGTAAGCACTTGGACAACTTCCAGGAGAATCCCATGTTTGTTGACACTGTCAACCTAACCAGCAAAATTCATATTTAAACCATTATAGATAGGTTGATAAACAGAGATCTAAGGAACTAATTAGCCACATAAGATAACCTAATTACAGCAAAGGCAGAGGCAAGAAGCTTACCTGGATAACAGTGGCATCCTCACAAGCATTGTTGTCAATCACAACTCTGCAACAAAAATAAGCATACATCTCATATTAACCCTACTTTTTTTTTTTTTCAACTAATCAAATAAAAGAGCCTTCAAGGAAACATGTCATTTTGGCATAGAAAGTCCAATTGCCGCTCTTGATTTTGGAACTCTAATTGGCTACCATGAAAATAACAATAAGAAAAAAAAGAGAGAAGAAAAATAGCTTTGATCAACACAAAGCAGAAAGAAAAGAAGAAGAGAAAATTAAATAAAAAGATTGAAACAATAACGATAAGAAAAAGGATAACTTGTAAAACCTGGATTTTATTTTCTAAAAACTTGGAGGAAAAAAGAAGAGAAAAATTTGACAGACCCTTGAACAAATTCAAATAAAAATTAATACTGTCCCATCAAAAATCCAAAAAACGAAAAGCAATACCTGGGTTGGTTCACCCTCCGGACAAGCTTAGCAAATTCATCATCCATCTCTCAAAAAAGAATCCAACTTTCTCCAAACTAAAGACCACCCAACTTTCCCCAGAAATAATTTATTAGACCACAAATACCAAAGCCCAGAATTCCAAAAGCACCTTTTATATCTTCTATTTTGATACTATTCAAATTTGAAAAAGGAAAAAAATTGGCTTTTTCCAATATTCAAGGAAAACACAACACAAGAGCGAGAGAACGAAAAGTAGTACTATAAAAAGTAAAGTAAAACCTTAGCCATTTAAAATCAATCCCAAGTTGAAAAATAAATATGAAAAAGACCTCGTTTCATTCGTTCTTTCTTTTTTAATTCATCTCTCCCTAATTTTGAATTAAATTAGGTTTTATTATTTAAATATTTTATTAAAAGTTATTAGATTCTTTTATATTTTTAAATAATTTTTTTCATTTTAGAAAAAACAATACAAAAATTATAATAAAAAAAGGTTATGAATGTCGAGATTTAAACCCCGTCCTATATTAATCTATAAAATCCTGTTTTAACCACTTCAATTATAGTTTTATTCTAGCATTTATACATTTCAATTTTATTATTCATATTAATAATTTCATTAATTGAGAATATCAACTCATAAAAAGTAAATAATTTTGAATTTAATCTTTTAATTTGATGTATTTATTTAAATTTATTTTATTTTATTTTATTTTAATGTATGTATATGTTATTATTAATTCTAAAAATTAGATATTATAATAATATGTGGTAAAATTTCTAATTTTAATTAAAAATATAGAATCTATAATATTGTTAACGTGGAAGTAAGAGATTGGTTGGAGGGGCGGTTATGTCTGCTGAAAAGCGCTGTTGTAGCACACGGAGATTTTGGCAGCACGTGAGGCAGAAAATAGGGGAGGATGACGTGTTAAATGTGCACGTGGTGAAAACAGTTTGGTCGGATATTTTTATTTTTCCCCTGTTTTTGGCGGCAATCCTAGCCCACGTTATTTCAATGCCTAACCGCTTTCAATTTTGTTTTGAAAACTTAGGTTCAATTTTATTTGGTTGGATAAATTTTAAATTTTTGAATCACTTAATCAACACAATAAAATTTTTAATATTATTTAATAAAGTCTTAATTGTTATGAATATATTATTAAGTGGATGTCCATCATGATCAAGATAAAGTTTTGATGTATTTTAAATTTTAATAGTTATTAGAATTAGATTTCTACTTCTTTTATATTTCTTTTGCCTATTAATAGAGACTCTGATCAAGCATTGTAATCATCCCTTTGATTAATAAAGTACATTCTCTTTTGCTTTCATATTTTTTTTGTTCTTTATTCTCTACATCTCTCTTTATTTTATAATACGTTATCAGCACAATGATTCTCTATATTTTTTCAAAATCTTTCGAAGTCGTCCCACAGATCAAAATCTTTTTCACCTTACAACTTCATCTTCGGGATGTTGAAAGATTCAATCTTAGAATGGATTATGGCTTTTATTCCCGATCTTTGATTTATTGTACAAGCATAGGTAAAGTATAGATTTGGTAAGAAATTTTTATATTTCGACCATATGTTTTTTTTTTAATTAAGGTATGAATACTATTAATTTTTATTTGACATAAATTTCGCATTCTAATGGTATTTGATTTTTACCTTTCTAGGTTAATTTTTTTATGTAAAAGACAAAATTGTTAATTAGATATGTTTGCTACTAATATGATATATTTTTCCTATTATTATTTTTTGATAAATCATTTTTTGAAGTTTTTTTAATTAAGTTATATTATGCATAATATTTAGATGTTTTGATTATTAAATTTTTGTTATTAAATATTCTTGAAATTTTATTTATGGTGGAAAGTGTTATTAACTTACCATTGTTAATTAAAGGGAAATTTGATAGGATTTATTTAGTCTTATTAACTTGCTAATTTTGAATGATTGTATGATATCTTTTAAATTAAATTTATAAATATTTTATTAGAGCAACATTATATTTTATAATATATATGTGATATTGAAATTTGGTACAATGTGTATTGGATAATTGTCAAGCATCGTATACGAAAATTTTAATTATTTATTAAATGATTTTTACAGTTATATTATAAATGTTATTACGAAAACAAAGTTGTTTTACTACTTGTAATAGTTCTCGTGATAATAGTCAAAGTGATGACGATGATGTTAAAGATCTTCGGTATATTTTACTATGTTTTATTTATTATATTATGTTTATTATAGTTGGAAAATAATCATGACAACATGAGTAGATAGATTATGATTTGAAATCTCACGCATGTTTACGATGGTGATTATGAAATAAAGAATCTATTGGGATGTTTATAAGTTCGTCCTACTAGATTTGTTGCATTCCCCAAAATAAATGTAAACATAAAGAAAAGAAAAAGATATAATTATGGACCACTAAAAATGGGAACATAGTAATCAATAAGAGAACAATGAGAGTTCTCAAGATAACTCTTGAAAGGGTAAAGATAACTTATGTTATCAATGTGATATGAAATATTGTTGGCCACATATGTGACGTGTGCCCAAATATTTTATTTCTGTTAATTTTCTTTGAGGAATGATATGAAAATGTAGTAATGAATTTTATCATTATAGTTAAAAAATATTTATCTTATTTGATCTTGAAACAAACAAATATTATTCCAACAAAATTAGTTGAAAGTTTCGAAGAGCTAATATATCAATATTTAAAAAGCACAAAATTTGTGATTTTACTTTTAAAAGATATTTGTAATGGATCTTATATTGAGATTCGAATGAGAAAAATATTATATTTCATATGAATAAAAACTGGATTGGGTTATTAATTTATATTTATTTTATAATTTTGTGATATTCTTTTGTCATAATCCAAATTAAAGGGTTGAAAGCAAAATATTTGACTATGAAAGATTACTTATGAGCAATAGAATATGATAATTCTATCTTAAGCTTATTATGGTTGGATGCACTTAAAGTTGCAAGTTTTTTAAAAGCTGTGAGTATAACTCTATAGTATATGAATAAGTTCTTAATTAAAATTACATGGTAAAATATTACTGATGAGAACTTACAAGAGAGAAAACTTATGTATGAAAAGTCATTGGTTATGTACTGTTGTACACCGGAAAATAAGATTCACTTTCAAAATTTGCTATTAATAGATTTTTGAGCATTTGAAAATTTTGGCATATTCCTTGAAGCGAATACTACATATAATTATTTGAAAAATATATTTATTGGCTTAATGGCATTATAGACTTCACATTGATTTAGATATTTTAGTAGTAAATGTCACAATTGTACTTATATGTGGATACAAATTAAAAGGAATGATAACAAAATTATCAATTTGTTATAATTTAGTACAATTGAAACACATGTTAAAATAAACAAGAAGTTTACTTACAAATGCATGTATTACTTGGCATGACCAGTTAGACCATCCTAGATTATATATGATGCGAAAATTAATTGAGAATTCATATGGATATTCATTAAAGAACTAGAAGATTCTTTAATTTAAAGAATTCTCATTAGTTGTTTGTTCTCAATAAAAATTGATTCTTAGACACTCACTAGTTAAAGTTGAGATTTAATATCTAGCATTTTTGGAATGAATATGGGCTCATTCATCCACCATGTGGATAGTTTTGATATTATATGATTTTGGTAGATGCATCTACAAAATAATCACACGCGTTATCAACTCGCAACCTGTCGTTTGCGAGATTGATTGTTTAAATGATTAATTTTAAATTATGCAATTAAAACAATTTATGTTGCTAATGTTGGTGAGTTTACACCCCAAGTTTTCAATGATTATTGCATGTCAATTGGGATAAAAGTTGAACATCCTGTAGCTCATGTTCATACACAAAATGATTTAACTGAATTGTTTATCAAATGCCTCCAACTAATAGCTAAATCATTACTTATGAGAACAAAACTTTCTATTTCATGTTGTACGCATCAAGCCAATAAATTATAAATACTCCCCATTACAATTGATTTTTGGTCATGAGCCAAATATTTCCCATCTTACAATTTTTGGATGTGCGGTATATGTTCCAACTGCTCCACCACAACACACAAAGATGGATCATAATAAGATATTGAGAATGTATATTTATGAGTCTCCTTATAATATTTGAGCTATTAATTTGAGATTTAATTATGACATGAGTTGTCAGTTTTCCCAACATTAGGGGGGAGATGATAAAAAGATGGATTAATAAAATACTTGAAATGAATTATCCATGTCTAAGATCCTCATACAAAGCAATGTGAACCAGAAGTTCAACAGATTATTCATTTTACAAATCAACTACCAGATTTATTAAATCTCACATACCAGCTGAAAATGCTCTAATACGAATTGATGTCCTAATAGGGCAAACTGTTAGTGCAAAAGAAAGAAATCCATGCCTGAAGCATAGAAGATCGGTCGGTTTCAAATATAAAAATCCTCATAAAAGGAAATGAGCAAACATTTAAGATGGTCATATAGTGGAGGCAAGGGTTTCTGAAGAGACCCATGACATAACTAATTATAAAACTCAAGAAGAGATTCAGCTACCTAAAAGTGAAAATGAAAATGATGAAAATAAAAAAGATCTCAATAAGTCATGTCAATACGAGAAAAAGATGGAACCGAAAAAAAATGTAGTTGTCGACAACAATTTTGCTTATAATATTGCTATTGAAATAATAAAATAAAATGAGGATCCTGAGTCTAAATCTATTGAGGAATGTAAAAATAGAAAAGATTGGCAAAAATGGAAAGATGCAATTCAAGCATAATTGAATTCACTTTCTAAACGTGAAGTTTTTGGACCTGTAGTCCAAACACCTAAAGGTGTAAAGCCAATAGGATATAAATGAGTATTTGTATGAAAATGAAATGAAATTGATGAAGTCGTAAGATATAAAGCTTGATTTGTAGCACAAGGATTTTCACAAAGGCCTGGCATTGATTATGAATAGACATATTTTCCTGTGGTGGATGCAATCACGTTTAGATATCTTATTAGTATGGCAGTACGTAAAAAGCTTGGCATGCATCTAATGGATGTTGTTACATCCTATTTATTGCTATAGAAATAATAAAAGAAAATGAGGATCCTGGGTCTAAATCTATTGAGGAATGTAAAAATAGAAAAGATTGGCAAAAATGGAAAGATGCAATTCAAGCAGAATTGAATTCACTTTCTAAACGTGAAGTTTTTGGACTTGTAGTCCAAACACCTAAAGGTGTAAAGCCAGTAGGATATAAATGAGTATTTGTATGAAAATGAAATGAAATTGATGAAGTCGTAAGATATAAAGCTCGATTTGTAGCACAAGGATTTTCACAAAGGCCTGGCATTGATTATGAATAGACATATTTTCCTGTGGTGGATGCAATCACGTTTAGATATCTTATTAGTATGGCAGTATGTAAAAAGCTTGGCATGCATCTAATGGATGTTGTTACATCCTATTTATTGCTATAGAAATAATAAAAGAAAATGAGGATCCTGAGTCTAAATCTATTGAGGAATGTAAAAATAGAAAAGATTGGCAAAAATGGAAAGATGGAGTTCAAGCAGAATTGAATTCACTTTCTAAACTCAAGTTTTGGACTCAGAGTCCAAACACCTAAAGGTGTAAAGCCAGTGGGATATAAATGAGTATTTGTATGAAAATGAAATGAAATTGATGAAGTCGTAAGATATAAAGCTCGATTTGTAGCACAAGGATTTTCACAAAGGCCTGGCATTGATTATGAATAGACATATTTTCATGTGGTGGATGCAATCACGTTTAGATATCTTATTAGTATGGCAATAAGTAAAAAGCTTGACATGCATCTAATGGATGTTGTTACATCCTATTTATATGGTACACTTGATAGTGAAATTTATATGAAAATCCCTGAAGGATTTAAAATCCTACAAAAATATAGAGTTTATTGAGAAAATTGCTCGATCAGATTAAAGAAAAGTTTATATGGATTAAAATAATCTGGACATATGTGGTACAATCGTCTTAGTGAATACTTGTTAAAAAGAAAGGGTTACAAAAACAATCCAATTTAGCCATGTGTCTTTATAAAAAGGTTTGGATCAGATTTTGTGTTAATAAATGTTTATGTTAATGATCTAAATATTATTGGAACTTTTAAAGAGCTTCAAAATATAGTAAATTTTTAAAGAAAGAATTGAGATGAAAGATCTTGGAAAAACAAATTTTTATCTTGGCTTACAAATCTAGTATTTAAAAGATGAAATTCATGTTCATTAATCAACTTATATGGAAAAAAATATTAAAGAAATTTTACATGGATAAAGCACAATCATTAAGTACTCCGATAGTTGTACGATCATTAGATGTGAATAAACATCAATTTCGTCCTTGTGAGGACGGTGAAGAGTTTCTTGGTCCTGAAGTACCATATTTAAGTGTCATAGGAGTATTGATGTATCTTGCAAACAACACAAGACCTGATATAACTTTCATTGTAAACTTGTTAGTAAGATTTAGTTCTTCTCCAATACGTAGACATTGGAATGTAATTAAACATGTATTTAGATATCTCAGAGGGACTATTGATATGGGGTTATTTTATTGAAATGATTCAAAATCCCTATTAGTTGACTATTGATATGGGGTTATTTTATTGAAATGATTCAAAATCCCTATTAGTTGACTATGTTGATGTTGGATACTTATTAGATCCACATAAAGGTTGATCTCAAATAGGATATTTATTTACATGTGGGGGTACTGTCATATCATGGCGTTCAACAAAGCAAACATTAGTTGTTGCTTCTTCAAATCATGCAAAAATAATTGCAATGCATGAGGCAAGTTGAGAGTATGTTTGGCTAAGGTTATTGACCCAACATATCCAGAAGATATGTAATTTGTCTTTACAGGAAAAGATGTAAACTATCTTATACGAAGATAATGCAAAATGTATCAATTGAAAGGTGATTATATCAAAGGTGACAGAACGAAACATATTTCACCAAAATTATTCTTCACCCATGATCTTGAGAAAAGAGGTAATATAAATGTTCAAAAAATTTGTTCTAGTGAGAATTTATCATATCTTTTTACTAAGACATTGCCAACTTCAATATTTGAAAGACTACTGCATAAGATTGGAATGCGTCGACTCAAAGATGTAATGTAATGTTGTTATCAGGGGGAGTTTAAAAACAAGTTATACTCTTTTCCTTTAACCAATGTTTTGTCCCATTGAGTTTTCCTAGTAAAGGTTTTTAACGAGGCAGCTTGTAATAGAAGATTGTGTACTCTTTTTCCTTCATTAGGTTTTTTATCTCACAGGGTTTTTCTTAATAAAGTTTTAACGAGGCACATTATCTATCAATGGACATCCAAGGGGGAGTGTTATGAATATCTAATTAAGTGGATGTCTATCATGATCAAGATAAAGTTTTGATGTACTTTAAATTCTAATAGTTATTAGAATTAGATCTCTACTTCTTTTATACTTCATATGCCTATAAATAGAGACTCTGATGAAGCATTGTAATCATCCCTTTGATTAATAAAGTGCATTCTCTGTTGCTTTCATATTTTATTTGTTCTTTATTCTCTCCATTTCTCTTTATTTTATAATATCAATTTTATTTTCATATTTTTAAATACATAAAAATAACTAATAACTTTTATATATCATTTTAAAATTAATTTTATATAGTAATTTTCAAATAATTTCACTATTTTAATAAAAAATACTTATTTTACATCAATAAAAATAATTACAAATTAAATAAAATAGATATTCAATTTAATTTGGATATTTTTCATTTTCTAACTTATGAACTAAAATTATCCAAAAACCTTTGACTTGAATCAATTTTCAATTTCTCAATTTTTCTCAATCCTATCGAAATAAAAAAATGGACATGAATTAAGTTTAAGCTATAACACTCAAGACTTCAAATTCAGTTTAGTTTTACGAGTTTTCTAATTATGTTGTACTATATTATGGTAAACCCATGATGTAAGTGAAAATTTTATGTAACAAATTTATAAAAAAATTTAAAATTAATATAATTTTGATTAAAATAATAAAGTTAAAATAGTAATAGTATAGACCACGATATCATAAGTTTTAATCTCATTATATATATATATATATATATGTATTTTTTAGATTTTATAAAAATTAATAAATTTAATAAAATTTAAAACTTATACTTTAATCCAAGTAAAGCGCATAAAATGTTTAATACTAAGCATAAAGTCAAGTCAAACTATGATTATATTTGCATTGAAGTATATATACAAATTTAATCCGAAAAGTAGTAGAAATCTTATCTAATATTAAAATTGAAAGAGTAGTGATAAACAAGTAGTAAACGTGGAGTATTTTGGATAACCATGAAACTTGATCTCATTTTCATTTATTTTGTCTTTTATATATTTACTAGAATAGGAAAACCTCAAACATCAATTGACTCTAGTGGCCAAAACAGGAAAACTTCATTTCACATTCAGATCAAACTACCCCTTATTATGCCACTTTCCAAAAAAAATATCTTCCTTCACAATTTGATTTCGCAAGTAAAAAAAAAATTCTTCTTTAATCAATTTCCTTGAGCTTTTATATATATAAACAAATTAATAAAACTGAATCGATGGAAAGTGAAAAAGAAGAACGAGAAAATAAGGCAACATTTCTTTCTCTATTATGAATATTAATAAAAGTAAAATGAAAGAAAATGAAGGATTATAAGCCCTTTTCTTTTCTTAGAAGTTTTTAATGCTATGTTAAGTTGGAGTATTATTATTTTTATATATTTTAGTGATGGATTAATTATAAATAAATCTGATTATGGGTCGAGCCATTTGTCTAGACCCGAAGACTTACCTAGAAAGTGAGAGAATTTGAGAAAAATATAGGCCTGAAAAGTGGACTTGGACAAAAAATAAGACTTGTCGAGCCTCGAGTAAGATTTCTTGGCCTAGCTTGAATTTGCCTAAATTTTTTCTGCTACTGTTTGCAACCATTTTGTTGTTGTCTTGCTGTCATTTTGCTATTTTATTACTACTATTGTGTTGTTATTGTTTACATATTGTATAACTATTGTTTTCTTGTTAATTTTGCAACTATTTTAAAGGCATTTACTCGCTAAGTTGCAAATATCTTAATATTATTTAAGTATAAAGACTTTTTTAATGTATTTTCAATTTGTTGAGAAACATTTTTTTATGTAAAACAACTAGAACCCATTTATTCAAACTAGCACAAAACAAAGCATAACGTTTGGAGATAAAGACAATAGATAAATAAAAACTCGAGAAAAATGAAACGTTTCCAAAACCACAAAGTGAATCCAGCTAATTGATAGAACTCACCCAACCCCTCGAGGCATCAGAAAGTTTAGAACACCAGGAGCCCTTTAGAAGATCCATCATCCCTTCCCATATAGACTAAATCAGGGACGATCACTGCTTTACGCCGATCGAAGTTAGTTCGACGGATTGGTCTATCATTTTTCCTTCTCCACTTCATTAGCAAAAAAAAGTCGGCACCTCTCCTACCAGATAAGTTGTTTCCCTTTTTTTAATTCCTTCTATTGCTAGTAAATGTGCCAGTCCATTCTTTTCATTTGCAATGTGTATGAAATGGCATCTTCTATGACCTTCGCTTAGAGCTTTCAAATCTTTAATAAAAGCACTGATAATCGACCCATCTTCAACATTTGCATTTATCTTTTTCACTATTGCAAGGGCATCACCTTCAATTTCCACCTCACTGTGTCTCAGATCCAGACCCATTTGAACCACATGAAGACATGCAATCGTCTCCGCAGAGGTATGTGGTTGATGATTATTCTTGACCCCAAAACAAACCCATTTGAGTTTCTTCCCATTATCCCCGAACAAGATTTCTTTGTATGGCTTTGGAAAGTGACATTGAAATTGATCTTGGTTAAGGATGATTCCGGTGGTCTTCATCATTCCGACTCAACTCTTCTGAAAGGTAATTTTTCATTTATGGCTTTTTAGTTCCCGGATGGATGAGTTAATAAGATTCACTATTTCTTGAGTTGACTGTTTTATCCCTTCATGCAAGGCCTTATTTCTTGCCGACCAGATTGCCCAAATAGCATAGGCCACTTGCCTCATTTGTTCTCTAGAAATAGTTGAGAATAGATAAGTCATCCACTCCCTATATTCTAACTCTGAAACCTCCTGTGACCATTTTATTCCTAATTTTTCCTTTACTCTATTAACAATGATACATCCTCGGAAAGCATGCTTAAGGGTTTCAAAATTATTTGTGCATTTAGGACAAACCACAGAATTGCCAAGTCGCTTGTAAAATAGGTTATTGAGAGTGAAAATGTAATTATTAAAGACATTCCAGTTTGTAATCTTTATTTTATCTAGTAAATCAGGCTACCAGAGTTTCTTGTAAAATAGCGTATAGATGCTTTGATTGTTGATAGGCACAGAGTTAACACCATCTTGTATCAAAATTTTGTAACCACTCATCACTGAATATTTACCAGTTGCTTCACCTCTCCAAACCAACCTATCCTCATATGGGTGCCGAGAAGGGGAATGCATAAAATACGTTTTGCATCTTCATTCAAAAATATATTGGTAATATGTTCCTCCCTCTACTGTCTCAATGTAGGCTCTATCAATTCAGACACAATTGTTAACGAAAGATTGTTAACAAATTTACGAATTTTGTAATCTACAAAACTGAGAACCCAATGTAACATCTCGTTTTCCAATGGTATTAAAAATAGTGGTTTTGAGACCACAACTCTAATGTGTGAGTCTATAAATATTAATTATTTAATATTTATGAGGTCATTAGTGTCATGTTAAAATTTGGTCTAGAAATTTTGATGTTTGATTAGTTAATTAAAGAAAATGACTAAATTGTAAAAGTTGAAAATGTTATTTGCTATTATTTTTTATAGGCCAAATGGATGGGAAAACATTATTGCTTGGATTTAAATGACAATTTAGCCATTCTTATTGTTAGTGACCAATTTTGGACTTGATTAATTTAGTTTTGTGATTAAAATTTTATATTAAACTAATGTTAAAAGTTTAATAATAATAAAACAAAAAGGGAAAAGCATTCATCTTCTTCATTCTTTTATTTTGCAAATGGAAACACCAATTTTAAATCTTGAGAGCTTTGGCCTTGTATTTTTTTCATGCATGTAAGTCCATTTTCACTCATTTTATGTTTTTGAGATCATTGTAGCTTAACCCATCTAGCCCATGGACTATTTTGTGAAATTGTCAGTGTTTTTAAAACTTTTCATTGATGTTCTTGAAGCTTTTTAGATTTTAATGCTTTAGCTTGAAGTTTGATGATGAATTAGGACTAATTTATAAAGTTATTTTGAATAGTTTTGAGTTTAGGGACTAAAATGATTAAATATTAAAATTTGTTGGGTATTCTTGTAAAATTTTAGAATTTGATGGTTCTTTAGGGATGGTTAAGAATTTGACACTGTAGGTTGGGGATTAAGTTGTGAAAATAAGATTGTTTTGGTTTTAGGGAATTAATTGAATAAAATGCAAAAGTTTAGGGTAATTGTGTAAAATGTCAATAAGAAGTCATATGCATCAAATGAATTGTTAAAAAGTATTTGGCACTGATAGTTGAAATAAAATTACTGTATATATCAAGAACCAGTAGATAATCGTGGAAAACAGAAAATTGTTGATTAGTCCCTAATATTGCCATAGTTGTTGTTTAGCCCTGGTAAGTTCATATGGTATTATTTTGTGTATTTTTGTAATATCATTATTGAAATTTTTTAATATGATGACATGGGTTATAAACTAAAATGTTATGATTGAATTGGTGAGAAAATGGATTGAAATGTAAATTGTTATATGGTTACGTGTATTGAGCCGAAATGAACATAGGATAGGATACAATTAACATGCCAATAAATTATTTTGTGTACTGAATGAGATTGACTTTTGATGAGATGATGATTCATGACTTGTTATTGTACACTGATTATATCGGAGTCTGACATTTGTTGTGGATTATCGAGTTATATTTACAGTGATTCTAGTGTGTTATTGGAGGCGAATGTAAAGCCTACGAGCTTGGCACTTGGTGCCCAAACGTGTTCTTGGTTGGATTGGCTTGGTTGAGCATTTTGGCATGTCCTGGGTGGATAACTACGTATCCATATCTATATTCATCCGTTCATCGGTCTGAATTTCAATAGTTAAATGACATGTTGATGATATATATTTGACATTTGGTTATGATGCCTTGTGGATGACTTGTATAAATTTTCATGATTTTCAATATTATATCATGAGTTGATAATGATTGATATCGTACAAATGAGATGATTAAATGACTTGTATATATGAAACTCACCTATTGAATGCTTGTGGTTGACAGGGTTAATGTTAGTTAATGAGTTTGTTAGTTATTAAACTATGTTTTCAAGGTAAGTTATATAGTTTTAAGCTATGAACTTACTAAGCTCATTGAAGCTTACTCATGTCATTTTTCCTGTTTCCTTGTAGATATTATTTTGTGAAACCGGGTAATCGGATCAAGTTGAAGATCACATTATCCAACTATCTTTCAGTAGACTTTGAAACATTTATTTTAAGATATGTGGCAAGTAATAGGAGTATATTGTATTTGTTTATAAGTATTCTTTATAAGTGGCATATTTTGTATTTATATATATAAGTTGAGTGTTTGTGGTAAATGATGTGGTGGATCATAGCTTGGTTTAGAGATTTGAATGTGATATTTGCTTGATATGTGATGGAGTATATAAATATGATGGAATGAAATGCATATAGATGAATCAAATGTAATAGATAATGTTTGAATAGGTAATACTTTGGTTGGAGTTGTTTTGGATGCTACGAATTAGTATATATGTATGGTTTTATTTTTGATAACTAACATGTGATGCATATGCCTTGGCAAGGAATGTTAATTGGTGATTGGATTACAACATATTGTCACCTTATATGGCCTTATTTAATTAAGTTTGAATTTGGTAGAAATTGTAGTTGAATGTTAGACTTGAATGTTGTTTGTGATGGTGCCTTATGGCATATTGGTTAGAATTAGGTAAATTGCATGTTTTGATATGTTTTTTGTGTGATTTGAACAGGTTGAATGATTGATTAATGGCATATTTGTGGTCTAAGTAAGCATGATATGGTATGACTTGTATTGGAGGGTAAATTTAGGTTTACACAAGCTGAAACACAGCTTGGCACACGATTGTTTGCCATACACGGGTATATGGCACGACTGTGTGGTCTGTGTAATTTAGTTATCAATTAGCACACACAGCCATAGTTTGTTACATGGTCAAAATACACGACCATGTGACTTCACCTACATGGTTTTGGTCCTTACACATGGTTGATCAACATGACCATGTCCAATAGTGCCACACGGCCTAAACCTGTTATACGGTCTGGCCACACGATCTTGTGACCCCTGTTTTCTATTTTAACCTTACTTTTCTATTTTGTTTCGAATTAGTCCATGCTTGTTTTTGAATTGATTATAGAGTTTCATAGGCTAGATTTAAGTCTCGTTTTTGTATGATTAGAATGATTATCGAATGTTTATCTATTAATGATTGTTTAAATTGAATTTTGAGTTGAAATTAAATATTCTTGACTTGTTAATTGTCGTAACATCTTGTAACCCTAATCTTGTGATGGAGAAGGATGAGGGGTGTTACATCCAAGCATCATTCTAGATAGATATGTTTGTTCCTGTTCCCACTCGCCAACACATTCTTGACTGAAGAAATCCCTTTATGGCCTAGATGCTCATCTAGGTATATGATGGGTAATTTCCTAAAATCGAATCTAAAAAGGTAGACATCGGGTAATATTTTTCTTTTAGTGTGGGTACCAATAAAGAGTCTGGATAAACATGCAACATATAGCCCTGCTTAGCAAGAAGAGCCAAGTTGAATTTCGCTAGGCACCTAAACCTCAATCTGCCTTTTTCCTTAAGTTCGTATAATTTTTGCCACTGGCACTAATGAATCCCTTGTTTTCCTTTATGCTTCTGCCACCAAAATCTACTAATGATACTTTCCATTTCAGCATAAAAAGAACTAGGCAATAAAAGTATGACAACAAATACGTAGGGATGACTTGTAAAATGCCTTTAATAAACACCTTTTTGCCTCCTTAAGAGTGGGGTTTAATACACCAAATGTTAATACGAATCCACATCATGTCTTTCAAATGTTGGAAAGCCAACTTTTCTGTTGTCCGACCATACTTGGAAGCCCAAGATACTTTTTTGGGTCTGATGTATAATGTACATTCAAAATATGAGAGATTAAGAGCCTTACTTGCTCCTGGACGTTTTTGCTAGAGAAAATAAGGGATTTATCAGAATTTATGCATTGTCCCGAACAAATTTCATATTCCATCAAAATATTATTCATGATATAGGTGTTGGGGATAATTGTCAATAACTAAGAAATAGTTACACAAGACTTGTAACAAACAACTAGTGAACACAGATAAGTCTACAATAGACTTGAATTTAATTCAGGTAACAAACCGAAAAGAAGAGACTCAGAGTCACACAAGAGAAAGTGATGATTTATTTGACTGAAATTGTTATATTATTCCACTACCCAATGAAACAAACGATAGGGCTATAAATAGGCTTTACACCATAACAAACTAACATAAAAGGTGCAACACTAATCTTAGCACGATTACAATAGAAAGTAGATAA
The DNA here is from genome assembly GCF_025698545.1 of Gossypium raimondii. Lineage (NCBI taxonomy): Eukaryota > Viridiplantae > Streptophyta > Magnoliopsida > Malvales > Malvaceae > Gossypium > Gossypium raimondii. The sequence goes on along the minus strand of NC_068568.1, from coordinate 36,321,452 downwards.
TTAATGGAAAAACAAAACAAGCACAACTCAGTCAAAGCTAAGATTTAGGTAATCGATAACTGACTTTGAATCATTCTCCAATACTCCTCTTGATTCAAAATTGCAAACACTAAGCTGGAGCTTGAAATAAACATGTTTATCTTTAGTGAAGGACTTTTTTAGAATATCTGCCACTTGTTCATTCGTGTTGCAGTATTTTAGAACAATCAATTCATCTGACACAAGATTACGAATGAAATGCACCCGAATATCTATATGCTTGGTTCTTCCATGGGAGGATGGATTTTTGGACATAGAAATCACTGCTTGATTGTCACTGTAGATTACAATTGCTTCCTTATGTTTTTTATTGACATTTATTAGGATCCTTCTTAACCATAGGGCTTGACAAGCTGATGAAGTGGCAGCTGTATATTTAGCTTCTGATGAAAACAAAGTTGTTAAGCTTGTTTTTTAGAACTCCAGCAAATAGCAGCAGACCAAAAACCAAAGACATAACTAGATGAGCTTCTTCTGTCCTCTAAGCACCCAACCCAATCACTATCTGTATAACCACTCAATTTGAACTCTGTAACATTATCATACCATAGTCTAAAATTAAGAGTTCTAGCAATATATCGTAAGATCCTTTTTACAGCTCCAAAATGATGTCTTGATGGATAATGCATGAACTTGCAAACAACTCCAACAGCAAAAGAGGTATTAGGTCGCGTATTAGTCAAGTAAATCAAGCCACCAACTAGACTTCTAAAACTCCATGCATCTGTTGCTTCAGTACCATCATCATTCTTCAACTTCTTATTCAAATTCATTGGTGTCATTGTAATTTTACAACCCAACATGTTGAATTTTTTGAGCAAATCAATAGCATATTTCTTCTGTGACACAAAGATGCCATCTTTGACTTGCTTCACCTCAAGCCCAAGAAAGTATTGCAGCACTCCAAGATCTGTCATTTCAAATTTCTTTTCCATACAAGCTTTGAATTCATTTATATGATAGAAGGAACCCATGTAGATCATATCATCAAAATAAAGACAAATAATGAGAAAGTCGTGAGCACCCTGTTGTTTAAAATAAAGATTGGGCTCATACTTGCTTCTTTCAAAGCCACTTTTGAAAAGTATGTATCAATTTTGTTGTACCTTACACGCGGGGCCTGCTTCAGTCCATAGAGATCTTTTCGCAACTTGTACACTTTCTCCTCTTTGCCTTTGACCACGAATCCCTCATGCTGAGCAACATAAACCTCCTTTTGTAAGTCCCCATTCAAAAATACTGACTTAACATTAAATTGATACACAATATTTTTCAAATGTACCGCCAAAGCCAATATAATTCTGATAGTTTCAAACCGTGCAACTAGAGAGAAAGTGCCATCAAAATCTATTCTTGGTTGTTGTGAATACCCTTTCACTACCAGTCGTGCTTTGTGTTTTTTAATGTTGCAATTTGCTTGGAACTTGGTTCGAAAGACTCATTTGACTCCAATTACTTTTCTGTCCTTAGGAAGATCTACAAGCTCCCATGTCTTATTGCGTTGTATTGCTGCAATTTCTTCTTTCATTGCATTTCGCCACTTTTCTTTGCCTACTACCACTTCAAAAGTTGTAGGATCAACGACAAACAAGGCTTGCATCATTGCATAAATTTTAGCCAAAGATCTGTATTTCCTTGGAGGAGTTTCATCATCAGATGAACTTTTACTGCTTGAAGATGCGTTTGATGAAGTTAGAGGAGATGAAAGATTTGGAGAAGTAGGTTGTAATACTTCAGTTTGTAGAGCTTCATCTTTATTTGCAATTTCAAATTTAACATCACTTACACTCTTTTCCCAAATCCATCTTGCATCTTCATTGAAAATTACATTACTGCTGATTATTATCTTGCCACCAATAGAATTATACAGCATGTATGCTTTAGACTAAGAATAGTAACCAATAAAAATGCATTTTGTTGATTTCTCATCAAGTTTGCTGCGTTTATGTGAGTCAACTAAAATATAAGCAACACAACCAAAACTTTTAAATGGCTTACCCAAGGTCTCCTCCAATACCAGGCCTCATATGATGTTTGATTGGGAATAACCCTTGGTGATAGATTCAATAAGTAGACTGCAGTTCCAACAACTTCTCTCCATAATTAATCTGGAAGCCCTTTGGCTTTCAACATACTTTTTGCCATTTCTACAACTGTCCAATTCTTCTGTTCAGTAACACCATTCTGCTCCGGAGTGTATGGAGCAATCAATTCTCTTCTCAGGACTTGTTCTTCACAGAAATTATTGAACTTTAGCTACACAAACTCACCGCCTCTGTCTGTACGTAGTGTCTTGATGCAATGTCTAGTTTGCTTATCCACAAGTACCTTGAAGTTTTTAAATATTTCAAATGTTTTCAACATGGACTATAAAATGTACTCCTAACTCATCCTGCTGTAGCCATCTCTGAATAATAAAAAATATCTACTCCCACCAAATGATTGTGTTTTCATGAGGACAACCAAGTCAGCATGTACAAGCTCAAGACACCTAGTTGCCCTTCTAGACTTCCTTAAAGGAAATGGTTTCTTACATTTTTTCCCGTATATACATCCCTCACACGTATTTAAAGACTCAATTCTAGGCAACCTAAAAACCATTTCTTTTTGACACAGCAACTTTAGACCTTTTACATTCAAATGCCCATACCTTAAATGCCATAATCTTGACTCACTAGTTTCTTTCACAACAAGTGAATAGTTTTCAACATCAGAAATTTCAAGTGGAAATAGCTTGTTTGGTGTTATGCAAACATCAACAATGATTTGATTTGATTTTTTATCTTTAATCACACAAGAGACATCATTGAACATAATAGAATATCCAGTAGCCATGAGTTGCCCTACACTCAATAGATTTTGTGACAAGCGAACATTGCCCTTCCCTTCCACTTGAATCTTCTTGTTGTCTCTAAGTGTTACTTGTTTTTTGAAGGTCTCATCAAACTCCTTGAACAATGACTTTATGCAAGTCATGTTATTCAAGCACCCATTGTCCAGAAACTAAATGTTGCTGTGACTTGTTGCATCTTTTTGATAAGCCATTAAAAAATTGATTACCTCATCTTCTTGCTCTACATAACTTGCTTGTCTTTGCCTTTGTCTTTTCTAGCAATCGGCCTTCACATGCCCAAACCTTTTATAATAATAATATTGGATAAACCTTTTTTTTTTATCTCATTGCTGAGTTTGATTTTGGTGCTCATCACCCAACCTCGTCCTCTACTATGACCTCCTCTCCCTTGAGATCCAACTTTTCCACGCCATTTTTGTTCATTTCTCTGAGGTGATGCCTCCCCCTTCACAACAAAAGCCTTTTCTTCAGTCTTCTCTTCTGACCTGTTCAGCCTTGTCTTATGGGACTGCAGTGATCCTATCAACTTATCAAATGTGAATGTTTCTAGGTCTTTAGACTCTTCGATGACAACCACTACATGATTAATCTTAAGAGTAAGACTCTTGAGAATTTTTGCTACAATCATTTTATTAGTAATATTTTCTCCATAGGATTGCGTCTGGTTGACAATTGCAACAACTCTAGATAAAAAATCTTACACTGACTCTCCACCTTTCATCTGCAAGGTTTTAAAATCTAGACGAAGAGATTGAAGTTTTATCATGATTACCTTAAAGGAGCCTTGAAATGATGCCTGCAAGATTCCCCAAGCTTCTTTCGCAATAATTGTTGCAGCAATTTTCAAAAAAAAATGGTCTCATGAACAACTTGCTGGATAAAGAATAATGTTTTCGAGTCCTTCTTCTTATTTTCTCTCAATCTCGTCTCTTCATCCCGTTCGTTATAATCATTCTCAATCCCAAAGATCCTAAGACTTGAACAAGGTCTTCATCTTGATGCTCTAGAACTCACAACTTTCTCCATTGACGATTGGAATTGACAGCTGAGATACATTCACTACATTATCGTTAGTTGCCATTAATTACACGCTAGATACAAACGAACCTGGCTATGATACCACAAATTTTGGGGATAATTATCAATAACCAAGAAATAGTCACACAAGAGTAGACTTGAATTTAATTCAAGTAACAAACCGAAAAGAAGAGACTTAAAGTCACGCAAAAGAAAGAGAGGATTTGTTTGACTAAAATTATTGTATTATTCCACTACTCAATGAAACAAATGATAGGCCTATAAATAGGCTTTACACCATAACAAACGTGCAACACTAATCTTAGCACGATCACAACAGAAAGTAGATAATTAAGGGAGAAACAAAACAAGCACAACTTAGTCAAAGAGAAGATTTAGGTAACTGATAACTGACTTTGAATCATTCTCGAATAAGAGGCACCACAGTCAGTAGTTGCCCCAAACAATATGCAATCATCTACAAATAATAAATGACTAATCATGGGTCCTTATAGACACACTTTAGCTCCTAACATTAGGCCTTCACCTTTTGCCAATCTCATAAGAGAAGACAGCCCTTCACTGTAAATTTAAAAAACATAAGGGCTCAGTGGATCTCCTTGTCTAAGTCATCTCTCTAGTTTAAAAGTCTTACTTGCCTCCCCATTAATAATGATAGAGTAGGAAACAATAGTGATAGAATGCAAAATGAAATCCACCCATGAGACAACAAACCCCGTCTTGAACATTATAATCCATAAGAAAGGCCATTCAACCCTATCATATGCTTTACTCATATCAAGTTTGAGTGCAAAGCTACCCCAATTTTTTGGTTTCTCATTGCTTAAAACTACGTATGTCACGTCCCAAAATCTGAGTTAGTAGAAATTGGGTTATTGAACCGAGAGCGTCACACATGAAATTCTTTTTAGATGACCTTGGCACATTGTTAATAAATAAGTATCAAGTCTAGTGATCAAGTAGTGATAGAGATGTCCCTGATGATCTGTGTTCGAATCCCTTCCCTCACATTATTTTTCTTTATGGTGCAATTTTGCTTCAAACCTTAGTAAAGGTCACACCATATTTTTAAAATAAATGTTGTAGGAATTATAATAAGCTAGTGAGTAGTCAAGTGGTTAAGTGCTTAGTTAGTTTCCTAAAGGTCCTATGTTCAATTCCCCACTCTCATAATTTTTGTTAGATATTTTCATAAAAATCTTTGGTCAACCCCCTTTTGTCGTCCACTAGTGTTGCCATATAGGAAAAGATTCTTTCCTCCATTAGTTATTCAACCTTCCTCCTTTAACCCTCTTTTTACTTCACATGTTCTCCTTCCTTCCTTTTCTTTCCCACCTTTCACTCCCTTCTTTTTTTCCCCTTGTTGACTTGCTATAGACGATCTCCACCTTAGGGAGAGTCTATTCTCTCATTTGTTTCATCATTCTCCTCTCCTCTACTCTCTTTTCTCTCCTCCTCCCCTTTTGCACCACCTTGAACCACTATTATTTTGATTTTGACCTCCTTTCCTCCACCGTTAGCCACCACCATTTGACCTAAACACCACCAATTAATCACCCATCCTAATCTTCTCACTCTCTTCTTCCAGTATCGCACCACTATCGGGTCCCGCCGTCGCCGCGGTACAGCACCATCACCATCGTTAGTAATCATTTTTCTCTGTTATCCATTTTCTCTTCAAATCTCTAGTCATAATCAAATTTATATTCTTCTTCTTGTATTTTATTAAATCTTTACTAAAATCTTATACTCATTCTTCTATTTTGACGTTGATTTTTCCATGGTTTATACTCCTTATTCGAATCAAGGCTCTGGTGAACTGTCAATCCTTATAGTCAAATTGTATTAACATAAATATGGGATGATATTGGTATAGATAATCACTTCTTTATCATTTTTATCAATGAACGATTGTATTTGTAGTGTTAAATATTGTTTTTCTTCAATATTAACATCTTGTATATTATTCGTGTGTTGAAGGATCGATTGCTAACAACTTGGAACACCTTTGACTTTTGAGAAGTGAATCACATCTTCGATTCTAGTCATATAAGCGTAAGTGTGGTATTGGAAATCAAGATCAAATTATTCTTATTTAAAAGGATAATTTAAGTGACAATTTAATGATGGATTATTCATTTTGTGTTTAGATTCGAGATAGATCTAGTTAAATCTGAAAGTGGGCATTCAAAGGAGTTTTTCGAATAGGAGTTGTTTAGATTAGGTGTGGGCCTAACTTAATACAAGTTTTATATATCGTTAAAAATGCCTAAATAAAATATTATTACTTGATCTTTGTCTTATAAGAATACTTTAAGTATTCTAAAATACTTTAAGTATTCTAAAATGGGAGAATAAATTTGTCAAAACGAATAATACAAGTAAGTGATTCTAAACCAACTATTTTGTGAAAGTATGTTTTGTGGTTATGTTTATTGTTGATTTGAAAAGGATGTTGTTCTCATTCTCATGTTATGTGATATTATGACATGTATGATTATCCATGACTATTAAAATGTGATGTTTTGATACATCGTGATAATACATGTCAAAACATGCCTTTATGATACTAAGTGTTAAATGATTCGATGAGTATGATTTATATGCCTAAAGTGTTATTCTATAACAAAGTGAAAATGTATTTATTGTGGTCATATCACATGCATGGGGTTGGGACATGCGTAAAGAGAAAGTACTGGCAGTTTATCTGCATCACTAGTGGCATGTCCACATTACTAGTAGCTTCTTTGCATTACTAGCAATTTATCTGCATTACTAGCAGCTTATCTGCACTACTGGCAGTTTATCTGCATTACTGGTGACTTGACCACATTACTAGTAGCTTGTCTGCATTACTGGTGACTTGTCCACAAATAGGAGTGTTTGGATGGATGATTTCTGGGGAACTCGATTTTGGACTGTAGCGGTGATGGGTAGTATGTTTTAAAAGAGATTTGCATAACTGTTTTATAAAAATCGCATTGTCATGATCATGTGCATAAAAAATTGATTAATTTGTATGATAAGTATGCTCTCATTGTTACTTGATTTGTATATTGGATTCCTGCTTATTGCTTGAGTTAAGACTCACACTGAGCTTTATAGGTCACTCCCCTTTAATTTTCTAATTTTACAGATAACCCCAATGTTAGGATTCGATGACGGCATTTGGAGGAGTTTCTTGAAATTTTTTTAAAATTAAAGTAATTAAAGTTCATCTTAATATTTTGTTATTTTGGGATTATAATAAGTTCGAGTATGGACTGTGGCATGAGACTTACTTTGGGGATTTTTCATTCTAATTTACATGAATCGCTTGCATGAAATTAAGTTTTAAAAATTGCATAAATTAGTATTTGATTAAGATTATGCATGAAACTTGGTTTTAATAAAACTTGACAAAATCACCCTTTTTTTATTTTGATAACAAAAACAAGTTTTAAAAAAGATATGGCTTATTTTTGAGGTTTTAAATTGCCTATTGATGTTTTATCAATTTACATGAAATATTGATTTTAGCAAAACATGGTTTTAGCAAAATGATTTGTTGTGATTTTCGTAAAAATATGCTAATATTACATTTTCCACTTCAAATCTGGGAAATGATTTCTTAATAGAATTATACTTAGTTTCAAAATTTATAATGTTCGCAAATGAGATTTCTAAAGACATTTGATTTTATGAATTTAATATATATATTTTCAAATAGTGACGAATAGTCAAGTTCTTTAGTTTTGATTAAATAAATGAATGATTTTAAAATATGATTGAAATATGAAAGTTTTGAATAGCGATCAAACTTTTACAAATACATAAAATACTGAAATCTTTGAATTATAAAATTCTCGATTTCACTAGTTTTGAATGATTTACACAAATGGTTTAAAAAGTATGTTTGAAAAATACAAAAGATATTCTAGGCCATTTTGGTGGCCAATATAGTTTTCTTAATTCTTCTATAACATCTAGACTGGGTTTGGGGTGTTACATTTAGTGGTATCTCATAGGCAAGTATAACATTGTCTGTGATTAACCTCCCCGAAACGAAAGAACTTTGTGCTTCATCACTTCAGACATCAAGCACTCTTTGAAAACGATTGACAACAACTTTCAATATGATTTTGTAGATCACAGTACACAAACTTATGGGACGAAAATGCATCAAATTATTTGGTTGTACAATCTTTAGAATAAGAATAATGTGAATAATGTTAAGGGTCTCTAAAAAATTACCTCTATTAAGAATACTGAGACAAAAGGAACCAATGTCACGCCCCACGATATGCCAATATTTTTGGAATAATAGCATTGGTAAACCATCAACTCCAAAGGCTTTTGTTGGGGTCATATCTTTTTAGGAAAAATATATTTCCTTATGTTTGTATTCAACTGTGAGAGATTGATTCATACTATCTGAAATACATTTATTCACCCCTGCCAAGATATGATCGGAGTCCCTAACTCCTTGTATAGATAAAATATTAGAAAAGTACTCCTTTGCAATGTTGGCCGTTTCTTTATTATCCAACGTACTCTACCCATCACGCTTTTGAAACCCCTTAATATAGTTTGTATGACGTCTTTGAGTAGCAGATTTGTAAAAAACGCCATATTCTGGTCTCCCATATTGAGCCAATCTACTCTTGTCCGCTTCTCTCAATATAATTCCTCTTTATCAATTGCTATATTAAGGTGAAATTTTGTGTCAATCAATTCACCCAGTGTCTCTTCATTTATATCCTTACTATTTAGTTGAGCAATTCTCCGATGAAGTTTCTTTGATACACTTTTCTTTTGTTTCTTTAAGTAGTCAGCCCAACTTTGCAACCCTTTAGAAAGTGACTTAAGCCGAATTGAGATAGTACAATGGTTGTTTTCCCATAAATGACGAATGCCGCTTCACATGAATTTCTAAAGTCCACCATACCTCAAATATAAATTTGTGCTTCGTAGGCCTCCATTCTTCATGATTTGTGGTTAGAAAAAAGGGGTAGTGGTCTGAGAATGAGTGCGATAGATTTTTGAGCGAAAATTGTGGAAAAGCCACCCACCATGCCGGATTTTCTAATCTATGACCTAGTATTTCCCTAATGTTATTCTCTAGAAAATTTCCCCTCAACCACGTAAACCAAGGTCCAGTGTACCCTAAATCCTGTAATTGTTAATTATCAGAGCCGTCTGGAAATCTTCCATTCTCTCTTCCTCCCGTGGTAACCCTTATTTCTTCTTGAATGAATATAATTTTTCTTTAAAGTCACCGCAAACTAACCATAGTAAGCTTTGGTCTTGTCCTAGCCTTTTCAGAAGATTCCAAATTACTTCTTTAAATCGCACATTTGGGGAGTTGTAAAATCTAGTCAGTCACCAATTCAAACTATCTTAAACGTCCCAAATCTCCATGTCAATATGATTTTTCGAAAAAATCTTCAGCGGTATCATTTTATTCCACCTAATGCTGAGCCCTATTGTGCCATCAGCCGAGACATCAATACCACTATGAAAGCCACACCTCTTTCTAACTTTTTCCATCCAAATTACGTTCAATTTTGTCTCTATAAAGAAGACAAGTTGGGGATGATAGAATTTCAACATATGCTGAAGTCTTCTTATGGCTCGTGGACTCACCAATCCATTCCAGCACAATATTTTTATTATTGTTGGTTAGCCTGCCAGCTAGCAGCCGATAATATATTTTGGTAACTAGTTTGATTATGCTTGTCATTGTATTCCACTGAGTTTGAGAAATCGTAAATGTTTGGTACCTGAATGACATCTTTTGGTCTTTCTTTCCTTCAATACCCTCAATACAGCTATCCTCCAAGTCGTGTTCCATTAGATCTTTCCCAAATCCACATAAGGACCTCATCTCTTACCTGTCTATCAAGTCTGAGTTGCCTTCCAAATTAAAACCAAGAATGGATCTCAATTGTGAATCAGCATGCTTTCCATCCCTATAATCACTCCCCTTATTTTTCCTTCCATTTAGAAACCCCAAAAATTCTGAACTATCATCTTTCTAAAGCCATAGACTAGGTATAGTGGTGGCCCTCCTGACCGACACCCTTAATGAAAGATCTCATCCTAACTCCACCTCTTTTGCACCATTCATAAAGCTGATCGGGTAAAAACTATTTCCATGCCCCAAACTGCAATACCTTTCGCTCGACCCGATCGTTAGGTCTGAGCTACATAATGCTATAGTCATTATCGGAGCAACTACGAATAATTTCACAGTAAAACCATCATTTTGTTGGTTAAAGTCTGGTTTGAAAACTTTCTTACACAGTGAAAAATAAAAAATTTGAAACAGACTTGATTTGTGATATTTATAGCAATAAACCCTAAATCAAAATCATACATGTGGCTGGATCCTTGTCGTTCCTGACTTTCAACCAAACGATTTTCTCTGGTGCTCTCATACCACGAACTACTTTGAGTGTGGGCTCGAACCAATTGAACCAGAACACAGAACTAAAATTTCTTGTCTTTTATATGGAAAGAAAAATTCTCTTCCCAAATGGAAACCGGTAGAATTGTTATTCCAGAAAAATATTTTTAATATTTGAGAATAAATTCTCTTAATTTTTTGACAGGGTAACAATATCTTAAAGTTGTGTGTTAATAGCCTTACCGGTGTCATCTATTTATATAGAGATAAGATATAACTCGTGTTGAATTAGAGAAGTTTATTTCAACTAGAAAAAATGAACTCCTTGTCTAATTAAAAGTATAGAAGGCTTCAACCCTAGTTAATATTAACTAAGGTTAGTCATCCACCCTTTTAACATAAGAGGCTTTTAGGCCTCTTCCATATCGGGTCCAATTACAAGTACTTTCCGTGCTTTTAACCCAATACTTTATAATTTGATTCAATCCAATATTTATTTTTCTATTTCCCAAAAATAAACTTTAATTTATATTAAATAATTTTCTCATCCCAATTTTACCCCAGATAAAATTATGATGATTTTACCCCTAGTAAAATTTTCGAGAAAATATATTTAATATTTCACCATTCAACTTGTTTACTATGATCGAATGATTTATTTTCATTTTTGAGCTTCAAAATAGCTCAAAAACATAAATTCATTCGTCCGATCATTTTTGAGTAATCCATGCTCATTTGCAAATGAATCATTTCTCATTTTCATTTCCATTTCCATTTTGAGAAAACCATATTCATTTTCAAATGATTTCATTTCTCCATTTTGGAGAAAGCCATAATCATTTCTGAATGGTTTCCATTTCTCCATTTTTATTCATTCTGATCATTTTGAGACAACATGCAATTCATTTTTTGTTTTGACAAGCTAACAGAAAGACCGATTTGACATATGCAATTGAGGCTCAAATGATTTATAATTAAGTTTTAGACTTTCGCCTATTAATTATAAACTCATTTAGTCACAAAGTCATTCCACTATAGTATCGTGACTAAGCTCTCCCTAACGACATACCATTACGAAAGCAACTTGATTAGTGCTCGTCCAATGACCTTTTCATAAGTGTGTTACCCTCATAGGATATCCTTAATCTCTTTGGGATAATATCCGTTCTCCCAATATGATCCTATTTTCTCTTATGGTAACCATTACATCTTCCTTTATGAAAAGTCAATTACTCTCGAATAGTAATCAAGTCATTCATCACAAAGACAAACGACCCGTAGCCACGTCATCAACCATGTAATGCTAATGACAGGATATCATTTACCCATGTTTCGTACTATGAATTCCACTATTGTGAATGACTCTACATATTGTAGAAGTTGTACACCTAGTGCACCAATTTTTGGTTCCTTATCTATTCGAACTCAAGCTTTTACTTACATCAAAGTGTACGAGTCATGCATATATATAATCCTTCATCCACTTAGGATTTAGGTATGCCACACTATGAACATCACAAGTGAATAAATTCATAAATGGACTCAGGATCTATTCTTCTTAGGTCAAATCTGATGTACTGTCAGTCCAGCCAGTCACATCTATGTCTCTATCTTGTAAGAGTCATCCACCCTAATGCCCAAGACAAAGCATTTCCCCAATTGGGCTTGATAGAAGACATGTTAGTCTCTCAATCAGTTTGTTCATTTTCGATTAGACTAAGGACATGTTTAGGTTCGTCTACTAATATAAGTTATCTTTCTGTATTACAATCCGACCACGTAATACCGCTTAATATTAGTTAAACATTAGACAACCACGAAGCAACATTTGCTTTAATTTTGTTTTGCGTGCAAAAACCATGTGAGGACAATATACAAAGTATTAATGTAATTTATGAATGATTTTATTAACCAAACTGTTAAAAAATTTACAAGTGTACTTAGACGAAAATATTACACTTAGGGCACCAGATCTAACACATTTCATATCATTTGTCATGCAACCAACATCAATACAACATTGAATATTGTGAACATTCTTTTTCGGGCCTTATATGGGCATACGAATGCTTTAATGTCAACCCGAGATCGAATAGAGACCCTTTTACAACATTCTTAAATTTTCAAATCAAATATATATCATAAATAAATTCTAAAATTATTCTATAATATCATAAAAACCCAAATATAATGATACACAAATACATCTGAACCTTAATCGAGCTTACAAAAGCTCTTTTGGTGAAGTGGGAACGAATTAGGACCAAATTGCAAAGTTTTAAAAGTTAGGCTTGACGTCATGATGTGACAAACTATTTGGAGATGTCATGACGTGGAGTACATCCAAACAGTTTGTCATGTCACAATGCCAGACCACATGACGTTGCGACATCACAAACTAACAACCGACATTATGACGACGGATATTCCTTGTCGTGATGAGAACCCTGTTTTTGGTAAATTTTAGCAATTTGGTACACATTTCGTGTCAAACCAGACCAATATCTTATTTGGTGCAAAAATGCACACGTAAACCTGCACAGAACCAATCCAAAACATATACCAAGGCATCTATTTAACCATTCACAAGATTATCCAAGCCATTCCATAGCATTTTGCTAAAGCATAAAACAACCTATGAAATAATCAACTATTCAAACATTTGATACCCTTGAATTCAATCATCTAACTCAACCATTTCATTCTCAATTCGATTATTCATGTATTTCAAATATAACTAAACATGTTACCAATATGCACATTTATATACATAACATATAACCATTCACATTCAAATATTGTTTAAGGTCCCAAAATCAAGCATATTTAAGGTTCAAACTCAAGAACATTCAAAATAAGCACATACACAACACAACTCCTATATACATGTCATATAACTAAGTTTAGATCGTTTAAAATTCAACCGAATCGAAAGTTGAAAAATGTGAGCTTCGAGGCAAAATAGAGTAAGCATATTGAATGCTTAATAAGTTCATAATAAATTGACTTAACTTGCCTTATCATTATAACAATTTAAGTAATTGAAACACAAAGGCACAACATGGCATATCCTTGGCATCCTTATTTATATATATTCATAAACCATTCCACAAGACAACTTGTAAGTTAGTACCTCACACAACAAGATCATAGGATTTAAATTCATATGCATGCACACCCACATTACTTTACGTCATACTATTCAACCTTGTTCGATGCTAAAAAAAATCAATGGAATTCACATTCAATCTTTTCATTACCATTTAATTTTTGTTTTCTATCTGGAGAACTATAGTAATTTAAATTTGGGTACACGAGACTAATTTACTTCCATAAACTGTAGCGTTGGTTTACTTATACAAGTTTTATTCGATGCTGTTGACTCAAGCTATCGAGAATCCAAAACATGTGCTGGATCTTAAACATTGATAAAAAATAATTCGATTTGCTCACACAAGTTATAGATCATGATTGCTTATATAGACTTTATTTTATGCTACTCACTCAAGCTGTCGAGAATCCGTAACACATGTTGGATCTCAACCATTGATAAGGAACCCCTGATCAATGCTCGATTCCTTTTAAACCCTAATGACATGCCATTCACATCCTAAACGTTTATTAAGTTCATCTGGCTTCGTTACCAGTTCTATATCATTACAAACCCCGAAACTGTATACTCACTTTTCACAAATAACAATTCATATACATTTTTATCCCTGTAACATCATCATTTACATACTACTCAATCATATATCAATTTCACATTTAATAATTATCATGTGTCTATTCATATTAGTCATTTATTTCATGCTTACGATTTAGGTCTCTTTGATGCCAAAAACATTATTTACCTAACAATTCGAACTAAAAAGTAAAACAATATAATACAAACATAAGATGAACTAATAAAGTAAGTCCCATATAAACTTACGACAAAAATAACAACAAATGAAACTTTGAGGACTAATCCGCAATTTTGCCTTTTCTTCAATTATCTTCGATTTATTCAAATCTCGATCTATAATAATTAATTACAATTTATCAATTCTAAACATCTTTTAACAATCTATTATAACCACAAGTCAGTTCAATTTCACTTTTCAAAAGTTCCCTAATTTTTGCATTTTATTCAATTTACTCCTAGAACCAAAATAGTTATATCTTTCACATTTAAGCTTCTTTTTCAATCCGATTTCAATTTCACCTTCTATAAGCCTATATTATCTATAATTATAGAAATTTCATACCAAATCCAAAATATCTACACTTTAGTCCCTAAGTTCAAAACTATCAATTTTCATTTTACAAATTAGTCTCTTTTCATTTTAATCTTTAAATCTAACCAAATAACATAAAAAAAATTCAACAAATAATCAATGACAACTTTTTGAAAATTTAACAATTTTGAAAAATAACATACAGGTTAACTAAATCGAGCTACCTCGATCTCAAAAACATAAAATTTAAGAAAAACGGACTTTGTATACCTTACCATGCAAGAGGTTCGAATAGTTGAAGCCTTAACAATGAATTCCTCAAATTTCTTTAGTGCCATTAGAGGGGAGAAGAGAAAAATAAAGATGAAAGCTTTTGATATTATATTTTAATATATTATAATATTTTAACCATAAATTTTAATAATAATCATTAGTAGGGGTGTGCAAAATTCGGGTAAAACCAAAAAAATTCGGTTAACTGACCGAATTCGGTTAATCGGTCGGTTAACCAAATCTTTTCGGTTGGAGGTCGGTTAATTATTTTTTGATTTTTTTGGTTAACGGTTAATTCGGTTCGAAACCAGTCGGTTAACCAAATTTTTTCGGTTTAACCGAAAAAATTAATAAATAAAATTATAATATATAAATAGGCCCACTATTCACCTAAACCCAATCCAAACTCAAGTATTCAACCCAACCCAATTACCCAACCCAACCCAATCATAAAAATTACAAATAATTTAATAAATAAAAATAAAATTCTAAAACTAAAACTAAAACTAAAGTCTAAAAGTCTAAAAATAATTTAATTATGTAGTGATTCAATTCGGTTAATTCGGGTAATTCGGGTAATATATAATTTTCGGTTAATTCGGTTAACTGACCGAATTAACTGAAAAAATTTCGGTTTGGTTAACGGTTAAAAATTTTGAAAGGTCGGTTAATTCGGTTAATGTTATTTCGGGTCGGTTAACCGAATGAACACCCCTAATCATTAGTAAAACACCACCAATCGTCCACTTATTCACATAATGGTGTAATTTTCTTTTTAAATTTGATTTAATTACTAAATAAGCCCTTTAAAAATAAAAAATTATTCTAATTAATTTTTACTATTTTTACGATTTAGTCCTTGTACCATAATTAGTCAATAATTCGACAAAATTACATATTCAAAATTCAATTCACCTATATAATAACACTGTAAATATTTAATAAAAATATTTACAAGTTTTATTATAGAAACAAGGTCCCAATACCTCATTTTTCTACACCACTGACTTTAGGGTCATTACACTTGCACATTAATTAACTATCCAATTAACAAAATTAAAGAACCAAATTCTAATTAAACTTCATACTAATCTTGTAAATATTAAATAATAATATTTACGGACTCAATCATTGAAAATGGGGTTCTAAAACCATCGTTTTTGACACACTAAAAAACGGGTTGTTACATAAACAACCACATAAAAAACAAAACAACGTTAGTTTCTCATATTGAAACCTCATGTAAACATGATTCGATGGTGAGACTATGATGTTTTTCTGACATTTCAGGGGTGTCTGAACATCAACTCTAACCTGACTCCTCATGAAATTTCTATATCCTCGACTAATCTATTTTGCATCATACTCCACAAATGCCCCAAAAAAATTCCCAAACTGTTTTGCTATATCTTTGGAGAATAGTCTAAGGGGAAGATCGTGGATTTGAACCCAGAAGTAGGAGAAAACCAAAGGAACTTGCATCAGATCATCATTCTCCTTCAGTCGATGAAAGATCAGAAGGTGATTATTAAACATCCATGGTGCACCATTAATCACTCTATCAATATCCAACTCACGATAGAA
Organism: Gossypium raimondii; assembly: GCF_025698545.1. Lineage (NCBI taxonomy): Eukaryota > Viridiplantae > Streptophyta > Magnoliopsida > Malvales > Malvaceae > Gossypium > Gossypium raimondii. Next base: position 36,305,056 of record NC_068568.1, on the reverse strand, counting down.
CTTAAAAATATCACTTATCTCCCAGATTTGAAATCAGAACATCCCCAAGCAGATGCCAGAGGTTTGTCATGGTGTTCCGCATTGCCAGGAAATGTACCACACTCGCTGTAAGGAAACATCCGATAAGATAGTATTCATACAACGACTTTTGTAAACCATCCTCCTCGTGTAATTGCCATGCCTCCTCTTCCCCTTCATTAATACTCAATCCTGCTATCCCATTCTCTATGGGCAAAGGAACTGATTAAAAAAACAAAGAAACCCTAAAGACAAAGACATATGAAAAAAGAAAAAAATGGTGAAAAACGTTCCACCATGGGCAAACAAAACTTAGAGAGAAACGTGCCATATAGGCAGACTACATTTTTGTTGGGAAACATTTATTTTAATGTTTTTAGCGTATTTGATGTATTATATTTTTTAACTTTGTTTTTATATAAAAATAATATAAAAAATTTTAATAAGGCGAGCTGAGTTGAGCTGGAGTTTAACATGTTTTTATCTAGGTTGGTCTTGGGCAAAATTTTAGGCCTATTTTTTAGGCCAGGCCCAAGCCTATAAAATGGGCCTAACATTTGGCATGAGTTAGGTCCATGATCAAGTCTAATTATAAATTAATCATAATTGATAATTTTTACCCGCTCGCATAACTTATTAATAGTAAATAGAAGGAAAATTTTCACTTATTTTAAAGAGGTGTTATTTTTTAAAAAAGTTTTTTCTCGTCTTTTTAATTGCATGTTTAAATTTGTATTAGTTATTCTTTATTTTATGTCAAACTATTTTAGAACATGTATTAAATAAAATTTTATTCATGTTATTACATTAGTAACCAAATGTAGTATTATTATTATTATTATTTTGATAATTGGAGATGAAAATGAGGTTACTTAAGATTATACCTATAAAATGGTACTCCTGCTGCTAGGCAAAGAGGGTATTGGCTGTAGCATTAAATTTTATTTCCAAATTGAGATAAACGGAGAGAAACAAAAGGAGAAATCTTTTAAAATATAAAATAGTTTTTATATTTCTTTTATTTTTAAAGGATTATTTTAATTTCAACTTAATCATCTATCATTCTTTTAAATTTTATAGACTATACATCAACTTCAAACAAATATGCATTGTTATATATGAACTTTGATTTTATGCGTTTTTATATATGAGATTTTCATTTTATTCAATTTTCACAAATCACTTATATAATTGCATATACAAATAATTATGTTTATTTGATATATAAATAAATCGATGTATTTATTTCTTAAAATGTAAACAATTAAATCTAAATTAAAGTTTTATGTATACATTTGAACTACAATCAAAGTTCATGTATCAAATTGCATATTAGATCAAAGTTCATGTGAAGTTTTGAAATTTATCCCAAAAACGTATTTATTAATAAATTAATTTCTATTATTTTTAATTATGATAAAGCATTAATTTTTCTTTTTAAATTTATAAATAAAATTTTAAAATTAAGAAAATCAGTAAACGCATAGAACTTTAGGAAAATGAAAATATTTATTCAGATTTATTGTTTATTTTATGGATTAAGTGTTTTTCTTTAAAGTTTAAAATTATTTACAATAAATAATTTCAACTTTATTCATATGATAAAAAATAATTTTACTGTGAAAATGATATAAAAGAAAATTTTAATATAATTTATCATTTTCTTTCCGTCGCTTGATTAAACCTGTCGTCTAAAAAATGAATACAATATGGTTTCCTTTGCTTTTTCTTTCCTTCAAAATCCTTTCTTTCCTTTCTGACTTCAAAATCCATGATTGAAAGAAGACAAAGAAAACAAGTGAATATTTTCTTTACTAGTAAGAAGAATGTAAAGGGTTGAGATTTTTCTTTTCTTTTATTTTACTCAATTTTCGTATATCCCAATCTAGGGAAATTAAAAGGAAAGGTAAACCAATAAATTATAAAAAAATACTTTTTTATCCTTTTTAAAATTCTTTTTATTTCTATTTTATCCTATAAATTAACTTGGTTTTTTTTTCTTTTAATTTGCTATTTTTTACACAATGTCTAAAATTACTTATAGCCCCTTCTCCCACCTCATAAATAAGAAGATAATAGGTTTCAGCGCACTCGAACTCAATCAGCTAAATTAACTTAGTTTTATAGGTTAATGATGAAATTGAAGTTTTGAGGATTTTGGTGTCCCATATTCAAGATCCAGTATTTATGAATTTTATTTTGGATTTAAATGATGTTTTATAGATTTTATATAAAAGGATAAAACATTCTCATAATAATATTTATTATTCTTTAAAGAAAATTTCAATTATATTTTAATTAACTTGAAAACATCACTTCAATTAAAAACTTAATTGCTAAGCAATTATAAATTTTTTCTCATAAAGTTACGCATATGTGACATTGTTGTAACTTTAGATATTTAAAGCAATGGATCATATTTTGATAAATCATCTTAATTGATATGTTAGCCATATCAAACTGCGAGGACTAAGAAGCAATATTTTGGAGAACAATTGGAGAGATCTATGTTTGCCAAGTTGACATATACAATTTGGAAAATTCTATGCATGGAATATATTATATTGCACAAAAATCAATATTGTTCCCTTGCTGAAAGGCAATTTGATTAAGTAAACAACGACCCAAATTAATGGTTAAAATTTTCTATTAGTCCCTATATATATAATGCTTAAGTTATAAATTCAGTGTTCCTTTAGATAGGCTGTGGTTGTGGTGCGATAGAATCTTTTACTTCACAGTTACAGTAATTAGTCTCACTGTTATTACTATTTTTAATCTTATCAGAGATAAACACACCGTCCATCAAAAGACACTTAGTCTTTGTAGTTTTTTATACTTGGCCTTTGTACTTTAATTTGGTATTTTTTTAGTTTTATACTTTTTCAAATTTTAAAATTTTAATTATGACCTAAATGGTAGCCGTTGAATTCATTAAATTAAATTATACTATTTCTAAAATCATAAAGGGCAAATATATCATCATACGCGTGATGCTAATTTAACTTGTCATTTTATATAATATTCACAAAAATATCACATCATTTTAGTTAATGGATCTAATGTATACCCTTGAGTTAGGATTAAAATTTTAAAATTAAAAATATATATAATAATGAGTAAAATTGATCAAATTGAAAAACAATGAGGCATATTACCTAAAAGATTTAATTGCTACCAGTTCAATTAAAATTGAAATATAAAAGATGATGCAGAAAGGGCATCATACAGCTGTCCTCAGTCCCTTAAATGAATATCATCTCTACCCGAAAGGTTATATTAACGAATGGGTGGGTGGGAATAAAGTATGTGTTTATAGAATATTAGGAGGAAGATGAAGGGAGAAGAGGCTCTCACCAATCAAAGAAGATTAGATATATGAAATTAGATTAGTGATAAAAATGGGAATAACATGTTTAGAAGCATAGAGGAAAATGAGATGTTGACATTGATTGCACTTTTGTTTTGTGGTTAGATATTTTTGATGAGGTAGCTTAGCTTAGCATTATAACTTTTCTATCTTGATAGACAACTATCTTAGTGTTGGATCGCACACTTGTCATAGTGGGAGTGAGTCCCATTAATTGAAATGTCAATTTGCTTGCCATATATGTGTCAAGAGATTTTTCTATGTAATATTATTCGGATTCAGATTTTTTACTTTCTTCTTTTGGATACTGTAAGTGTGGGTTCTATACGCAAAGCACCACATTGGATTGGGGGTCCATTTTCTACACTTTCTCCGATGCTTTCCTACAAGCGGTTCAATTAGCAGCTGACTGCAACTTAATTCAATGGGTTTTACAGGCTCTTTTTAAGTTAACCAGTTAGCCTCGCTTTGACTCAATTATTTTTCTATTCAATTCTGAAATAAAAATTTTAAAAATTATAATATGTGTAATCTCCTCAACCCGGTCTAAATGTTTGATTCGAATTCAGAATATTACATTAGCCATCAACATAGTCCACTAAGCTAGTGGAGTTTATTAAATTGTCGTTTTAAAACATTTGTTAATCTTTAGTGAAAACTTAGACTGTTTTTTTTTATAAAAAAAAAATTAGCATTCTTACCACCCCTCTTACAAAATAATTCAAAACCAGGATTATAAATTATCTATTCGTTTAAAACTCAATTTTCAACAATGAAGTGGAAAAGTAATACTAATGTAGTTTTAAGGAAACCATGTTTCATTCATTATAAAATAAAATAAAACTTATGCATTATTAGCCTAAATATACCATGCGTGCCCTAAATGAACCCGACACTAAGTCTCGTGCCATAATGTAAATAATATGTTACAGTTCTTAAAATAATAGGTAAAAATAAAAATATTAATATAACTTCAATCCGAGCCAAGCCTTTTGTTTTGTCGATTCCTCTTCTTAACCTGGGGGTTATCTGTAAATATGTAAATTAAAGGAGAGTGAGCTATGAAGCTCGGTGTGAGTTCGGTCACAAGAAAGCTGGAACAAAACAGTGGGCAAAGCACATCAATTCTAAAAAAAAAAAAATCACAATCAACGAGCACTTCATATTAACGATTTTTCATATCATCACTTCACTACACTATCTTAGAAATCACAATTCTATATGCACATGCTAATGAATGACAACGCAATTTCAATTTATCAAAAAGGTCCTACCCAACTCCGTTACACATCTCACTTATGAGTTCCCCGTAACTCATTTACCATATCACTCCAGATTGTGGATGAACCAGCACTGATTTGTAGATAAAATGCCACTGGTTGTGGATACACAATGTGATTGCAGATAAAAGCTTCCACTAGGTTTGTAAAAACTATGGGTAAACCACCAATATTTTTAGAGAAAAACATTTGCAGACAAGTTGCCACTTAGTTTGAGATCGAACCATATATTTGCAGTTACTGCCACTTGTGGGTGCACAAAATATTTGCAAATTAAACAAACTGCCACTAGGTTTGTGGACAAGCCACCACTGGTTTGCAGATTATTATACTATCACTCTTCCTCTGTACAAATCATCCCACCCCATGCACTGCAATATGACATACTTTATAACATATTAACGTAGAAATTTGTAGGCATGTTTAACATTTATTCCATTCAACACTAGCAATAACATGTTATCATGTATTCAATGGGGTGATAACAGTATTAGCACTCATAATTTATCAATAACACTTTAACAGTAGGCATGATTAATATCACATGTTTATTCATATCATCGTAATGATTTAACTAATCAATATTAATAAACATATTATAATAGTAGCAATTTAGGCACAAAAATTATAGATTTCTGTATAAACACTAATTCAAGGATCAATTAAGTGCACAAAAACTTCTACGAACAATTTGGGGATCCATCAGAGACTAAACTGGACATAACATAAATTTTTGGGCAAAACTTGTAAAACAGGGGCCACATTGCTGTGTGGCCAGGCCTTGTGGGAGGCTATAGGCCGTGTGGAAGGGTTACACGACCATGTGGTCAAGCCGTGTAATAGCCTGTGACCGTGTGGTAAATGTAAAAATAACCTACAAGAGAGACACGGTTTTGTGGTTTACGAACTACACTAGGGTTTCCAAGGCACATAGTCGTGTGGTCCACACGCCTATGTGACAGATCATGTGGCCCTATTTCTTGAGACGGTGACCCAGTTCGCTTGTAAAAAAACACACTTGTCACCGGGGTCCCGACCGATGTTCCTCGCGATCAAATCTGATTTGATTCACCTAAATCAGGTCCTTTAAATGACATTTATGCACAAGTTAATGGTTGATTTCAAGATTTATTAAGATTATCAAAAGAATCAGCAAGAACCAAAAAAGATCATTTAATTGACCATAAGATTGTCGTTAGGTAGAAATTCTAATAAGATTTGAGATTAAACATCGAGTTGGAGACGTACTTACCATTTCTTGGAAACGATTAATGATGTTACTAATGGAGATTACGAATCCGACTGAAAAATGACTTGAATCGAAAATAAGTCTTATTTCGAGAAAGCAAGAAAAGTTTTCAGTAATTGGGAAAAATTATTGTGCAAAGAAGAAGATGAAAATAAATAGGGAGAGAAAATAATTCTAATTAGGGTTTGAAAAGAAATAAAAAACTATGTCTAATTTGGAAAATATTGAACTAAATAGCTAGGGTTTTCAAATTTTAAAGGGGTTGCATGGTAATTTACCCATCTACCAATAATAAAAGGAAAATAGAGGAGAATGGCGTGGCTTGACTTGGGAATACAAGAGGAAAATGTAAAGGCCTAACCATTAGGCTGCTACCCATACTTGTTAAATTTTTACTCAATTTAATATATGTTCTAATGTGTCTTTTATCCTAGTTTGTTGAAAATGAAAAGAAAAGAAATGAGAAATTTGTGGATAGAACCTAATACCTCTAAAGAGTGCCTTAACTACTTAACCAATAGGCCTAAGTTAATTCTTCATTATTTATTTCATCTAACCCTATATATTTTTAGGGTGTTATAGTTCTCTCCTCTTTAAAGAAAATTTGACCTCGAAATTTAATTGTTGGCACATCAATTGCTTAACGACAAAATCCATTATTCCTCTTTTCAAAACAACCACCATGCTTTCATTGCACAACTTTGATTCCTATGCAGTTACATACAATACTTCTCCTTAAACTTCCTATGGCCTTACTACGGTAATATAGATAGTGGTTCTTTATACTTTGTCATCTAATTTATTGGACATATTACTTACACCTTATGAATGGGTGGATACTGTGCCTATTAGGGCGAAATACCTGCGATGTTATTGGACGGATCTCTTTCCTCATGACCTCTAACGACAGAAATAAGGGTAGGTTGTCTAGCCTCAGTTTGATGTGAACCCGTTGCTATGGTATTTCTGGCTCTGTTTTGACCTCAGCCCCTCGGAGGTAACTGTCCCGTTATTTGATTTTGGGTCTGATTTTGGGCCAGAGCTTGCGTTAGTTTGGTCCGATGAGGACAATCCTTTATCAAGTGCTTTAGTAACCCACACTTTAGACAAGCAGCCAATTTCTTCTAACATTAGCTTGGGTGGCATTTGCTACAATAAATACATTTGTAAACCTTATCCCTAAAGTTAATTTTCATGAACCTATGCTATGAACTACCCTCTCAGACTCTTTTTATAGGATGAGAATTCGAGTCAGTGGAACCAGAATCTCTCTTAACCAGGACCTTACTAATTTCTCAATTTTCACTTTCCACCCGTTTAATCTTTTCTACGATCTTGAGTTTCTCCATTATGGTTTCAAACTCTCGTTCCTAGTGTGGAGCAACATAAATCTTGAGGTCAAAATGCAAACCATTTTCGAACCTCACGCATTTTTCCTACTCCGTTGCGACCATACCTTGAGCATAACGGTTGACCTTAGGAATTCAACCTCATATTTTGTCACAGTCTTGTCCCCTTATTTTAGCTCGATAAACTTGAGCTTGTGAGCCTCCACATACCTAGTGCCCACATACTTTTTTTGGAAGGCCTCTTGAAAAAACTATCAGTTATGCGATCAGCCTGTATACCCCTTACAATAGACTACCACCAACGATAGGCTTCTTCCATAAGCAAAGACATAGTCCCTTCAAATTTTGTTCTGGAGTACTGTCTAAATCCTTCAGAATCCTCTCCATCAATTCCATCCAATACTCTGTCATGGTAGGAGTCTTTTTTGCAACACCTTTAAACGTTTTCACCCCATTCGATCGTAGCCTCTCCGCAATCGGTCCACAGCCTCCTAATCTAATTTGGGCTTCAGTAACCTTTGTAAAACCCTCAACATAGCCTATCACTACGTCATCGTCGTTCTCATAGCCTCCACCACCATTGGCGGTGGAGTTGTCAACATAATCCCTTTCAAGGATCGAGTTTTCTCCTTGAATAGTGGGTAGCTCTACAGGTGAAACCCTACATGTCCTACTACCATGTCCTACCCTGAGTGTTCATATTTCTTGTCGGAATCTAAAACTTAAAGTATATCTACAATTTTCACATAAAGAGTTTAAGCGTTAGCTATCTAAGTGTTCACGGTCTAAGGTCTATAGTTTTCAATTATAGCAGAAACTAGGTTAAAATCAGCATAGGAGTCTCGAATTCAATTTCTTGCAAAAAATCAAAATTTTAAAACTTGTGTTATGGTTTTTCTCAAAATACCTCTTTTTAATGCATGCATGCATACTCATTCAAAATTTCATAGTTTGAGTTTTGTAAACCTAGGCTCTGATACCACCAAATGTAACCTCCCCAACTCGACCTAAATGTTAGACCCAAATTCAAAAGATTACATTGACCATTGAGATGGCCCACTAAGTTGACAGAGTTTATAGAATTATCGTTTTAAAACATTTACTAATATTTAGTGAAAACTTAGTCTATTTTTTTTGAAAAACTTAGCGTTCTTACCACCCTTCTTACGAATTAATTCAAAACTGGTTGAATTATAAATTATCTACTCGTTTCAAAACTCAATTTTTAACAATGTAGTGGAAAAGTGATACTAACGTAGTTTTAAGGAAACCATGTTTTATGCATTATAAAATAAAATAAAACGTATGCATTATTAGCTTAAATATACCATGTGTGCCCTCAACGAACCCGAAACTAAGTCCCGTGCCACAATGTAAATAATACATTACAGTTTTTAAAATAATAGATGCTATAAATATTAGGTAAAAAATAAAAATATTAATATAACTTCATTCTAAGTCGAGCCCTAGTTTTTTCGATTCCTCTTCCTAACCTAAGGGTTATTTGTAAATATTTAAATTAAAGGAAAGTGAGTTATGAAGATTAGTGTGAGTTCGGTCACAAGAAATCCGGAACAAAACAGTAGGCAAAGAACATCAATTCTAAAAAAAAAGTTAACAATCTAAAAGCACTTCTGATTAACGATTTTTCATATCATCACTTCACTACATTATCTCAGAAGTCATATTTTTATATGCACATGCTAATGAATGACAATGCAATTTTAATTTATGAAAAAAGTCCTACCCAACTCTGCTATACACCTCACTTATGAGTTCCCTAGAACTCATCTACCATATCTGACACATTCCAAAAACCGAGTTAGAAGGAATTGAAATAGTGAAACCAAGAAGGGTCATATCCTAAAATTTGAGCTAAGATTTTGAAAATTATGTCAATGTGAGTAATCTAGTTCAGTGGTTAAGTGTGGTGAGTTATGTGTGTGAGGTTCTAGGTCAAATCCCTTTTTTGATTTTTTGTTATTTTTGTCTTAACCTCTATCCCTGTTCGTCTGGAATAAATAATATTTTCGGTCAACTGATATTAAGAATGAGCCTGCTAGTTCAATAGTAGGGTGTTAACTTACCCTTTAGTCTTGTGTTCGATTCTTGTTGTGTGCAATGAAGGAATTCTTTTTATTTTCCTCTATTGTGTCGCCCATAACTCAATAAGTGTGTCAATTTCAAACACTTTTTGAAATCTGATTGGATAATAAATATTATCCCCAAAACCTCCCCACTCCTGTCGTTCACTTTCCCACTTCCCTCTCTCTTTCCCCTTTTTCTCATCTTTTTATTTTTGCACATTTTTCTTTCTAACATTCTTTTGTTATAATTTTTACTTTGTTTTTCGAACGTTCTTTCTCTTCCTACCATAAGTTGTTTTTGTTTTCTTTATTTTGGTTATGGTAATTTCTTTTCGGACAACTTTATTTACCTTTTTCTCTTTACAATCTTTTCTTTTGTGATTTCAATTCATATTTGGGACGTTGTTTTTCCTTGTGCTGTTGTTCACACTTCGTTGTGTTGTTTGGTTGTGTGTGCTACAGAGGCTTGGTAAGGCTTCATAATCCTTCGTAGGTAGGTTCGTTGTTTTGTTGATTAGAAATTTTTTTTGGATTACTTTGGGGAATATTTGATTTTGCGGTTTGTTGGTGGTGGAACTGTGTGAGACTAATTGATTTGGTTCTATTTAGGAGAGGATCTTGCGCCTAACAACCCTCTGGGAATTTGAGGTGCTTCGGGTATTTTTCTGGCAAAGGTAAGTAACTGAATGACCTATTTTAGGGCTATTTTGAGTTGTTAAGCCCGATTACTTTACTGTTTTGGAAGATAATTTTTGAAAGTGAGAATCATTTGTTTTTTATTATCGTTTCTATCACTAATCCATATGTTGGATGTCGTTTAGGTGTTTGATTTGTTTTTTTTAGCATTGACGTAAAAAAATGACTAGGTGTGTATCGGAAATCTCGATAAACAACGAACGACAGAAAGCAGAAAATTAGATTGTCGATGCCACACGGTCTGGTCAATTGGGTTGTCTAGGTCAATTACATATGCCCGTGTAGCTCGATTTCATTCGTGAATTGTAATTAGCCTCTTCGTAAGGTTCATACCAATTAAATATGACTTGAAAAAAGGTATCTGTTAACATGCTTTTGTATGGGTTACGTTTTAAGTGGGTGATTCATATATGTATGATCCGTGTTTTGTTAATTTTGATGGTATGTTTACGTGTTACTATGTTTGGATGTGAGCATGTGATGTCATAATATGTTAATTTGTTTATCTCTAAATCTGTTATATAACCATGCATATGACTTCATGGAAAAACTGCTGTATTTTAATAAGTTTTGATAAATCTGTTCTACAAAGTGTAGGCTCACATGCCTTCTGTTTTCTGTTATTGTATGTCAGCATGTCCTACATACTTATCATTCTAATTATGTATATGTATTCCATGACACGGTGCATGGGGTTTGGGTTTTAATATGTTGGAGGAAGTGTATCCTGGCTATATTGCTGCAAATTCTGGCGGTTAAACCGTAATATCTGTCTGGCAGCTCAGCTATACCATTATGAGTGGCATACCACCACGACCTAGTGTGATTGGATGGATGGACTCTTGTAGTCCTAATCGGTGTGATTGGTTGGACAGAGTTGGTGTGTAGCGGATAGGGATAGGATCTGTGTCTGCATTTGTATCTAAATCTAAATTCACATCTGTATCTGATATATGTTTCGAGAAAATATGACATTCTAATATGATATTTGCATATGTGTACCTTATAAGTAAAATTTTGTTTTGATATTTACATTTATGCATGTTATAAGTAAAAAATTTCTATTTGTAGGCCAAGTCACACACTGGGCTTCTAGTTCACTTGTTTGTTTAATATGTTTCAGGTGAGCTTTAGACTTAGGACTTAGCGGCGATTTCAAAGCTCGATTTACACAATTTGGTTTAAGTATGTTTTGGATTTTACTTTCAGACTTTACAGTCTTTTGGATTTTAATTTGTTCTGGGACATTCAATTCTGGTTTTGATATTTATTTCTGTGAATGTTCTAATTATAACTCATAAATATAACCAAGACGACATAATTGATGAGATTCTATTATTTTAAAAGATACAAAAATTTTAAAGTATTTTTCCGCAGCAAGGTTTTGAAATTAATTACGACGTTTTACAACTCAATTGGTTAAACAATCGGGATGTTTTTTTTATAAAATTAATAAAACAATGTTTTCGTCAAAGTGCTTGTACGCGATCTTCTGAATACTTGTGTTTTTGATAAATTAACTTCGTTACTCTAGAAATAAAACTAAGTTTCACATAAGTTAACTGACAATGTTTTTATGTATATTGTAACCTTCATAATCCGACCTTAACGTTTAGGCCGAGTTTGGGGTGTTACAATATCACTTCGAATTATGGATGAACCACCACTGATTTGCAGATAAACTGCCACTGGTTGTGGATACACAATGTGATTGTAGCTAAATACTATTTTTGAAAATCGACTTTTTATTTTGAAAACGAAAATGGGAGTCGCCACAAATCCTTTTTATATGAGGTGTGATCGGATCACCTCGAAACTTGATCTTTTTAATAAAAGGTTTAATTTATTAAAACAATGTTTTTCGGTATACAAAAATAAAAAAAAATGAGTTCGGGAGTCGGTTACGCACGAGAAAGGATTAACACCCTCGTGATGCCCAAAATTGGTACCTAGTTGATTACCTAATGTCTTGGTGTCGAAAATTGAAAACTCGAAAAGAATTTAAAATACGATCTCTCTTTATATAGTGTTATTTTTAATTAAAATTACTCGAATAAATCAAAATGTGTAAAATACTTCCTTATCTCGAAGTAACAAAATGTTACGTCCCGTAAGTTAGGACACGACACCTCATATTTTTGAGAATAAGCTTTCCTTTTATTTTTTATTTAAACCTCATTTATTTTAATTTTAAAAGGATATTCGGTTATTTAGGTTCAACGCAAGAAAAATCAAGACCCAGTAAGTTAGGGCACGACTTCTCGAATTTCCAAATACGAAATATTGCCTTTATTTTCGAAATTTTCTTTTTTAAGAATTTAGGTAAAAATTAATTTAATATTAAAATTAATATATGAATAAAATGTTACACCAATGAATGACAACAATATAGATGTACTAATAAGCAATTCATAATACATATTATTTTAATATCAATATTAACAATTAAAGAAAAATAAAATAAATAAATAATAAAATAAATAAAAACAATGATAACAATAATAGTTCTAATGACAAAATATGCACATGAAATGGCAATACCAATTTTAAATATAATGAAGCCAAAAAATAAATAAATATGTAAATAAAATAGAGGAAAATATTATATATAATATTGAAAATAAAGGACTTAATTAAAATATAAATGAAATTATGGGTGCAATTTGTAATAAAATACATAAATAAATAGTAATAATAATAGATATAATAATAAATATAGTAAAAGAAAAACAGAAAATGAAAAAAAAATAAATGTATAAATATAAATAAATAAATAAATACAAAGAAAAATAAAAGATTGAGAGTAAAGGGCCTAAATCAGAATCTAAGCAAAATTTAAAGTAAAAATCATAATAAAATAAATAGATTAAGTAATAAAATAAAGTAAAGGACTAAAATCAAAAGCGCAAAAACAAGCGGGGACTAAATAAGAAATTAACCCCATCACAGGACATGTGTCCTTTCCTCTACAGATCAACAAACTAGGGACTAGATTGAAGCACAAAAAAAATCAGTGACCAAATTTAAAAAACCAAAAAAGGTAACAAAGGACTAAATTGAAGCGCATCGCAAAATCGGAAGAGCTGATTGCACAAATAACCCATGCGCTAGAAAACACGCGGATCCTCTGGAGTGGGTCGGGTCGGCGAGCGGGTCAAGGGTGAAACGATGCCGTTTTGGGCGTTTCAGACTATCCCAAAACGACACTGTTTTGATTCCTTATTTTAACCCCAAAATTTTTTTACCCATTTCAGCCTTTCTTTAAAAACAACACAAAAATCATGTCTTTTTTTCTCTCAACCATTCTCCCCTTCGACCAGGCTCCGGTCATCGGCCGTCGTGCCAGCCATCGGTCACCAAAAAAACCACTTTTTTATTATTTTTTCGAGTAGAACCCCGATTTGGGGTTGAAATGCCCAAAAAAAGAAAGAAAAATAAACCTAAAAACCAAAAAGAAAAGAGAGAACCTTTCGGTTCTGCCTTCCTCCGTCGGTCATCCAAAATGGAGGGAGGGGTAATGGCGGTAAAGGTAAGATTGTGTTTTTATTTTATTTTTCAAAAATAAAGAATGAAAAACAAAAGTAAAAAAAACACCTTCCTAGTGAATCTATATCTGATTATAAAATTTTTGTTGTATTCGATTTTCTCCGTAAAAAATATTACATTGTTTTTAGGGCTTTTATAGCCGATTTACATGCCCTATTTCACTGTTTTGTTACTGTTTCTGTTGCTATTTTTTTCTTTTTCTTTCTTTCGTTTTTGTCCCTTTTTTGCAGGCAAAGCGAAGTCAACAGAAGGGATCTTGCCATTTCAGTGCAAGGCGGCCAAGCCTCGGGCTGTGGGCGCACTGCGGAGGCACGTGGGTGGCAGTAAGGGGTGCGGCGCATATGGGGGCATTAGGGTTTAGGTTTTTTTTTTAAATGTTTAAGTTGTGGGCTAGGACTTTGGGTTAGGGTTTGGGTTAATTTTGGGTTTATAAATTGGGCTTTTTAGGTTTAATGTAATTTGGTTTTTATTTTTTGTTTGTAATTTATTTGTAAACTGGGCCCGGGAGAAATTGGGCCATTACACACGTCTTAACATGATGGGTTATCTGTAGACAAGGAAATAAAAAGGAGTGAGCTAAGAAGCTCAGTGTGAGTTCCATCACGAGCAAAATCAGTGCACTCGCATAAGTATACATAAAACATAACATAAAGAACGATTCACAATAGCAAAGTTAGAATAACGATATTTCATATCTCTCAAGCCTTTACACATATATGTATAAATGTCATAATAGAAAATCCAATTTGTATACACATGCTTTATGAATGCCATATAGTTTCGGTTTAACAAAAAAGATCATACCCCGCCACTACACACCACATTGGGAGTTCCCCAGAACTTCAACCACCAACACACCGAATTGTGGTTTAACCACCAATAGTTCACAGATAAACTACCAATGGCTGTGGACACATAATAAAATACCCGTAGATGGAATTTACCTTTGGCTGTGGATATATAGTAAAATAATACAAGTAAAATTTGCCACTGACTATGGATGCACAACATGTTTGCAGGTAATAACTGCAAAGGGGTTGTGGATGCACAACAAAAACATTGCAGATGGAATCTACCTATAGATGTGTGTACATAGCAAGATCGTCGCAGATGGAATCTGCCTATACTATTGGATTTAGTGCCCTAAGTGTAGTATTTTCGTTTAAGTAAACTTGTAATTTTTTTGAACAGATTGCTTAATAAAATTATTCATAAATTAAATTAATATACTTTGTATAATTTCCTTCATATGGTTTTTGCACACAAAGAAAAATGGAAGTAAATGTTGCTCATTAGTTGTCTAAATGTTTAACTAATACTAAGCAATATTACGTGGACAGGCCGTAGTATGGAAAAACAACTGATATTAGTAGACAAACTTAAACTTGTCCGTAGTCTAATCGAAAATGAACAAATCAATTGAAAGACTAATATGTCATCTATCAAGTCCAATTAGGGAGATGCTTTGTCTTAGGCATCGGAGCAGATGACTCTTAGAAGATAGAGACATATATGTGACTAACTAGACTGACAATGCATTGGATAGGACCCAAGCAGCATATATCCTAAATTCGTTTATGGATTTATTCACTTGTGAGGTTCATAGTGTGACACACCTAAATCCTGAGTGTATAGTAGACTATGTATGTGTGACTCGTACACTTTGATGTAAGTAAAAACTTGAGTTCAAATAAATAAGGAACTGAAAGCTAGTGTGTTAGGTGTGTGACTTCTGTAGTATGTAGCATCATTCAAAATAGTGGAATTCATAGCCCAAAACATGGGTAAATGATATCCTCTCATTGGCATTACATGGTTGATTAAAAGTAAACGTGGCCATAGATCGTCCGTCTTTATGATGGATGACTTGATCACTATTTGATAGTGATTGACTTTTCATGAAGGAAGGTGTAATGGTTACCATGAGATAAAATAGGATCATATTGGGAGAGTGAATATTATTCCAAAGTGATCAAGGATATCTTATGAGGGTAACATATTTATGATAAGGTCATTGGATGTAACACCCCTAACCCGTATCTGTCACAGGATTAGGGTTACGAGGCATTACCGAACAAGACACAGCTCAGCACAGTCATTTATCACCTTTCATACACCAAAGAATAACGATACATTTATAACATTATCAAACTTGAATATCCTCAATTCACTTATTTTAAATTCAAATATATAAATGATAATTACAATTCAAATCAATCATACCTTGTTAAGCATGTATCACAAATAAACACATTTCAAAATTCAAACTAATTCAATTTAAACATACATCAAAGCTCAATCGAACATATTCTATAATTAACAAATTCAACCAAACTTGTATACATCGAGTCATATTAAATTATATAATACTTTCAATATTCGATTTCCTAAATCCATCGTATTAATGACATTTTCATAATTAAATCATATTCAAGCATATATCTTCACTTTTCATATACGTAAAATATGTCCGTACATAATTTCACTATCTAAATGTCAAACATTGCATTTTGATAACTTCAGATATGTACATAATGAAATCAATATGTATACAACTTAATGTCCAATCACATATACAACATTAGTAACATTATATTATGGCAAGACATACCTTTGATGTCATTATATTATACACATATGACCATTTAAATGAAATCATTCAATCATAAACTATACACGCCAATACAAATCAACTTATCCTTTAATCGACTAATCCAATAAATTTATAAAAGCTAAATTCAAACTTGTATTACTCACTTAACTATCATTACCCAAATTTGTATGTATCTTATTCATAAATTTTAAGCCTACTTTAAAATCATTTATATATATATCATTTAAAATACCAAAACATGCATATTTATCTATTACAAGTTTATGCATATGAATACACCATTTTAGCCATATCCAAAAATCCATACAATTCATAGAAATTTACAAATATAAAATCGAATATTAAGTCCACTTGCATAAGCAAATCGTACATTTATTAAATACTCCACATTCCTAATTTATTTCATAACAAATTGGCATCCATAAATAACCTCATAAATTGTACAAGATTTAGCCATTAAATCATAAGTCAAAATATGTCATTTCCTAATTAAACCATATCGATTCAAATAATAAAACCATACATATCAATTCACATTTTCCAAACCTATATCCATACACCAATTTATAGCATAAAACTCACTTCCAAAACAGGTCTAGATCATGACCAAATATACACATATTCTTCCATACCTTATAACCGTACATACATATGCACATTACTAGTTTCTTTCAAATCAATTTATTAATGCAAATATACTCTTACAAACCAAATTTAACATCATTTCATCTATGATTTACTTAGCATTTCGCCTATATGCCATAACCGAGTTCACTTAATTACTAAATTACATAACAATACCTTAACAAAGCATATCAAACAAGATTCACATATATTTACTTATAAATAAACCATAGTCGAAACACCAAGACCAAAACCAAACATATCACACATATCATATATATACATATAACACATAACCAAGATTAATTAAGCTTGAATATCATTTACCTCATTACCGAAGCACATGACTAAAACACCATAACATATATATACCAAACTCACTTCACTTATATGCTTTAACTAAGCTCACCTATGCCGAATTATTTACCACCTTCTTAACAAAACATATCAAACATAATTCACATAAATAAAAATGCCATAGCCGAAATACCAAAATCAACATATCTATCACTTGATCAAAAGCATAAAAACCATGCTTAACAAAATAAATAAGCCATTTTCGCATGGCTCATATTTACAACCCAAAAATCAAACATATTAACCAGGCTATACATGCCATAAGTTTAAATTCAAACTTAGTAAAATATCAAAAACAGTTGATAGTGTGATAGACTTCTCTGATGATCCCCGTGCTCTTAACCAACTTCCAAATCTATAAAATTGAAAGCAATTACACACAGTAAGCTATTAAAGCTTAGTAAGTCATAAGAAAATAAACATTTAATCATTTACGTAAATTAAGCTAGAAAATTAGTAATAAACCATTATAATTTCACATATAATTCAATTTATCAACTTATATATTAAAACTTATATAATTTGTAATAACTTCCCTTTTACTTGAATAATCATTTGAACATTAATATAACCAATCATCACTTTCCTCAATGCACATATACATCAAAGGTCGAATACATATATATTCAAATATGCAATCACTTAATTCATATTTCACATAACTTCATATCATCAATTCAAGTATACAACTTACCTTATTTTCAAATAGGTAATCAACAATCACATACCTGGTCACTTAGCCTGATTTATACATTCGTACACAACTTATCTTTGCTCGTTGAACCATTTTGAATTAAAAAGGATACTCGGATAGTCGAAAGACTCGTACAATGCCAACGTCCCAGACGTGGTCTTACATGTAATCACATATCGATGCCACTGTCCCAGACAGGGTCTTACACAAATCAAATACGATGCCAATGTCTTAGATATGGTCTTACACGTAAACACAAGTTGATGCCAACGTCCCAGACGTGGTCTTACACGAAAACACATATCGAAATCCTATGTCATGACATATGTATCCTAACTATTCCTAAGGCTCATACGGGGCTTTCGGACGTCGTAACTCAGTCCAAACGAATTCATAAACATAGCTCAAGTTTGTACACATTCGGCTAATACATATATTTATTCACATATTCACTTCAGTACATATAATTCACATTTAATTAAAATTAACAACGTCTATTTGCTTATAAACTTACCTCGGATATCGACGGACGGAATAGACGACTATTCGATTATTTTTGTTTTCCCCCGATCCAAATCTGTTTTCTTTGGTTCATGATCTAAACATATTCAAATTAAACTTATTTAAACATAGTTTCATTCAATTTAATCCCAAAAAACACATAAATGAGAAATTTTTCATTTTACCCCTGACATTTTATACTTTTTACAATTTAGTCCCTATTGCATAAAACACAAAATACACAAAATTTCATAATACCCATGCTTGGCCGAATATCACTCTAGCTCATCTAAGTCCATATTTAATTTATTTCACATTTTAGTCCCTCAAAATTATTTTCCTAATTTAGTCCAATTTACTCAAATTCATCAAAAATCCAAAGACAAAACATGATAATTTAACAAATATATTTAATATTTCATCATCAAACAACAAAAATCTCAAACATTCATCAATGGCACATTTCAAAATCACCATCAATTCACAAAATTAAGGCATGGGTTTTGAAGAACACGAAGCAACGATCTCAAAAACATAAAAATTATCAAAAACTAAAGTAAAACATACCTTGAATCAAGCTAGATAATGCCGAAACCTAAAGAAAACATGGATGGTTTCTTTCTTTTCTACATTCGGCCAACAAAGATGAAAATAACCATCTTTTATGTTTTATTTTATTATAACTTAATTTATTAACTAAGTTACAAAATTAACCTTATAGTAATATATATTTATAACATATAATATAAGGTTAATTTTGACCATTGCCACCCACTAACATTAAAATGGCCTAATTTCCACATAAAACCTCCATTTTATAAAGACAACAACAATTAAGCACTTTCATATTTAACCCTCAAATTTTTACTTTACGCGATTAAGCCATTTTCTCAAATTAAGCACACAAACAATAAAATTATTTCACGAAACTTTCACACATATAATTTCACACATATTTAACACAGAAAATAATATTAAAATATTTTTCAGACTCGGATTTTTGGTCCCGAAACTACTGTATCGATTAGGGTCAAAATCAGGCTGTTACATTAGATAAGTATAGAGTAGTTGCTTTCGTAATGGTATGTCGTTGGAGAGAGCTCAATCATGATATTATAGAGAAATGACTTCGTGAATAAATGAGTTTATAATTAATAGGCGAAAAATCGAAACTTAATTATAAATAATTTGAGCCTCAACTACATACGTCCAATCGGTCCCTCCTCTAGCTTGTTGAAACTAGAAATAAATTGCATGTTTGAATAGAAATGAATGAAATGAATAGGAAAAGAGAAATGGGAAACATTCGTGAATGATTATGGTTTTCTCCAAAATAGAAAAATGGAATCATTTGGAAATGAATGTAGGTTTCTAAAAATGGAAATAGAAATGAAAATGAAAGTGAAAATGATCCATATGCAAACTTATATGGATTGCTTAAAAAATGATCGAAAGAATGAGTTTATGCTTTTGAATTGTTTTGAAGCCTAAAAATGAAAATAAATCATTTGGTCATAGTGAACATGTTGAGTTGTGAAATATTGAACATTTTTTCTCAAAGTTTTACTAGGGGCAAAATGGTCAAAATTTCATCAAAGGTAAAATAAGGATGAGAAATTTATTTTATATATAAATATTAAAGTTTAAATTGGGAAATAGAGAAACTTAATTGGATTGGATCACATTACAGAGTACTGGGTCAAAAAGGGCCAAGAAGTACTTGTAATTGGACTCGATGTGAGAGAGGCCCAGAAAGCCCTCATGGACATGAAGAGGGCGGCAACCCTAGTAGGAATTCTAGGGTATGCTGTCCACACTAGTCTTATTCTAATTATAATGTTATTTTTTTATTTGAAAAAAACCAGTACAACTCAACAAGGGTTCTACCTTATCTTCCTATAAATAGATGGCATCGGTAGAGCTATTTACACAACTTTGAGAGATTGTTATTCTGTCAAAAAATAGAGAGAATATATTTACACAACTATTACATATATTTTTTCGGAATAACAATTATACCAATTTCTATTAAGAAAGACAATTTTTGTTTTCACTCCTAAAAGATAGAAAACCTTTTCTAGTTATGTGTTTCGATTCAACTAGTTTGAGCCCGCACTCGAAGTAGTTCGTGGTAAGAGAATAGTGGAGAAGATCATTTGGTTTAAAGTCGGGAACAACGAACATCCACTATGCTAAAACGCATGTACGATTTCAATAAGGTTTATTGCTATAAATATTACAAACCGAGTCGATTATCAAAATTTTAATTTTTCATTGTGCAAGAAAACCGTTTTCAAATCAGGATTTTTCCAACAAATACTTCCTCCGTTCATAGTGTCTCACCCCATGCAATGCAATATGGCATGCTCAAAATAGATCAATACGATAACAATCAATATGCTTATAACAATTCAATATAATAGCAAATAATATGCTTATAACAAATTGATTCAGTAGCGAAAGTTATGCTTATTATGTGTTCGGTTTAAAGGGAATATAAGACATGTTGTATGCATAATTCTCAAATACAGATACAATAGTCATCTGTATAAATCACAATTCATTCTAATATATATAATATTAATTCTATCAATCGGATCATGATTTCTAACATTATTCATATCATCAGGGTCTTAATTGAATAAAATAAAACTTTAAAAATAGTTCAGTAACCATTCAGGGACTAAACTAAACAAATCATAAAATTCTAGGTAAAATTGTAAAATCTAAAAAATAGGGGCACACGACCGTGTGAGGGGCTGTGTGGGATGCTATAGACCGCGTAGAAGGGTTACACAGCCGTGTGGTCAGGCTATGTAACAGATTGTGGCTGTGTGACAATCGTAAAATCAACCTACAAGGGAGACATAACCGCACGGCAGGCTGTGTGGAAGGGTCTAGGCCATGTGAGATTCGAACTATCCTATGGATTCAGAGGCACATGGTTGTGTGTAGGATCGTGTGGTCCACACGCCTGTGTGGCAGACTGTGTGTCCTTAATCCTAGGCACGGTTTGTGATATATATACGGATAGGGTGAAATTTATTAAATTTCAATCACCAAAGCTGCCAATTTTTAGGCTTGGGAAATCAACAGACTTGCAACGACTTTTTGGATGGGATCTTGGCATTTCTAGGTTGAGATGTCTCATGGCATTTGAAGATCTATCTCTTAGTTTCAAAATGCATTTTGAATTACTCGATTTTGTGTTTGGGAGCTCAAGTTATGACCGTTTTAGTGAAGACTGCGGAGCAGAATTTCTCAACAGGATTATGACGGGAATTACGAATTTTGGGCTTTTAATTCGAGTTTAAATCATATTGGGTTCAAATTTTAGGCTTATTTTTTATTATATATGAGTCCAATATTGTATTTATCATCTCCTATTGTTTTATTCCAAATTTCAGATAATTATTAAGTATTTTTAGTTATTTAGGAGTTTTATGTTAACAAGAAAGTTTAGTTTAAAACTACTTCTTGTTTATTTTAAATTAGAGTTCTAGTATACTTAAGAGTTTTATTTAGATTTATTTAGCTAGCCTATGTATAGGCCTTTGCATTATACACAATTGATACAATTCATTATTATTCAACTTCTCTTTTGAGTTTATAAATTCTCTTTGAGTTTTCTTTTTTAAAGAATTTCTCTTGAGTTTCTTTTAGAAGAGTTTTAACAATCTTTTCAGATTGTGTGGATCATCTTCAAACTTTTTCTTGCCAAGTTTTCTTTCTTGGAGGGGAAATTAGAGTCGCTTGAAGGGGGTTGTGGATTCTATCTTTTCATCTATCTTATTTATTTTCTTCCTTATTGTTCTAATCGTAGATTTATTATTCTATTTTAATTATCTTAGTTATTTATTCTAATTGTTTTATCTCACTTGGATTTGATTGCGTTTCAGGTTGTGTCAAAATCTAAGTTTCTTTTCGAACGTCTAGAGCCCTAAGTCAAATCCACAACTTTGACAAACTTTACAATCCACTTCCGCATTCATCCATCTCATTCTTTATCAGTTTGCCTCGATTCACTTGTTAAACAACACACACCTGTCACCGAGATCTTGAGCGACGTTCCTCACGTTCAAATCTGATCTGGAGTACCTAAATAGGGTCCTTCAAGTGAAAATTATACAAGAGTTAACATTTTTTTTTCTAAGATTTATGAAGGTTTTTTTGAAAGATTTGGCAAGAATCGTAAAAGATTTATTAGATGGAATGAAGAATTAGCTTTGGATAGGAGTATGACGTAAATTCGAGATCTATTCTTTGAAACGAGATGTACTTACCGTTTCTTGGTAATGATTAAGGATGCTATTTGATGACAATTACGAAACCGATAGAGACAACGATTGTATGAAGGATTATTTGATTCGGGAAAGTAAAATAATTATAAACAATTAGGATGAAAATATGGTGTAAAGAAAATAAAAAAAGAATAAATAAAAGGATGGAGGATAAATTCTATTAGGATTTGAAAATGGGCAAATTGAAATTCTAATTAGGAAAAGAAAATAAAAAGATGGTAGAATTTTAATTTTATTGGGATTTTGAGGAAGGGTAAGATATGAATTCTAGTTAGGAAAGAATTGGGTCAATTCTTAGGGCTTGTTAACCCTAGAGGCTGCAATTGCAATTTTCCTAATATTTTTTTAAAATTTTAAATTAAAGTTAAAGGGGAGAAGGAAGAGGTTCAAACCTTGGTCACTTAAAGGAGCTAATGTCTTAACCATTTGACTATTGCCCATTTCTTTTTTTGACTCTTAATCATATTGATATGTTTTTGGGGCGTTTTTGGTGAAATTATGAAATAAAAAAAGGGAATGAGGAGATTCAAACTTGGGTAAATAAGGGGGAGAGTGGCATGTTAACCATTAGGCCTAAGCCTATTTCTTATTTAGTTTTTAGCCTCAACAATATTTATTTTAGTGTGACTTTTATTATTAGTTAGTGAAAATTAAAAGGAAAAGAAATGGGAGGAGTGGGGTTTAAACCTAGGCTCTCTAAGGAGGAAAGCTAACCCATTAGTCCTGAAGCCTACTTTTTGTTTAATCTATAATAATTAATACTCATAATCAAGTCTCATTATTAATATTTTAATTTATTTCACCCTTTTTCCAATTAGGTCCTAACTGAATTAAAACACACTATTTTCAAATTAAACCTCGTAATCAAGTTTCGTTTTAGATTAATTAATATAATAACACCTGATTATATTATTTTAATACATTAATTAATTATTTATGACCCTAATCTCGATATTTGTTTCAAACCCATGATCTATAAACACACAAAGATAACCTTATAAAGTGGGGCGTGACCACTCTAGGTTTTCACTAACACGATTCTTCTAACCTAGTTTTTGGGGTGTGACAGTAATTTAGTTCCTTTACTTTTTGAATTTGAAAAAAAAAATTCAAGTTTAGCAGTTAACCTCAATAAAATTATTCTGTTAAATTCATTTGTGTGACATTTTGAAAGTAGAATGAAAATGCACTTGATAACCAAGTGGCAGAAAAAAAAGAAATAATAACTTATTTGGCCCTCTTTTTTTACGAAAAAAGTCATTTTTTCTCTTTATTCAATTTTTCGTCTCTTTTAGCCTTTAAACTAACACTTTTTGTCAAAACACTCCAAAATGGATGGAAAAACTAAAGCTTGTTAACTTTTGTTGACATGGCAGTCTACATGTATGCCACGTCAACAATGAAGTATTTTTAAAAAAAAATCTAAAAATTATTATATTTTTATTATTAAATAATATTTTATAATATTTATGCTTTTTTGATAATTTATATATTTTAAACTTTTCGTAATTTTTATATTTAAAAAAATTAATTAATTGTTGAAGTGGCATCTGTATGGCACATCAACAAAGTTAACAAATATTAACTTTTTCATCCATTTTGGGTGATTTGACAACAATGCAAGTTCATTAAATTAAATAGAGAGTTAAAATGACTTTTTTTTTACAAAATTGGAGTGCCAAATAAGTCATTATGCCAAAAAATTTATATTGTAGTGGACCTCAATTTAACAAAGAGTTTTAACGGTGTTAACAATTTTAAAATTCACTTTAATATTTTAATCAAAATAAAATATTTAGACTAGTGAATGAAATTATAAAAATTGAGTACCGAATTATGTCAAAATTAAAGTATTAAGATTAAATCTCAAATTTGAGCGATACAAGAACCAAAACTGAAAATTGACAATTGTTATATAGTATAAAAAAATTTAAATTTGACAATTAGATTATAATGTTAAAAAATAGTAGTCAACAACTTGTTGGCTCAATGACAAGAATATTATGTTGTAGGCATGAGAATCTAGCTTCAATATTAAGCAACCCCATTCTCCTCCCTCAATTTTATATATATATATATAACAGTGGACACGTGTAAGTAGGAAATTGTGTAGAATCCTCAAAAAATTTTGGGCATAATAACAAATTTAACTTTCAACGTTTACATCTTTTGTCAATTTGATTCTTATTATTCTTTTAGCTCATTTTGATCATTAATCTTTCCAAAAGAGTCAAAAAAATTTAACGAAAATCTTGACTATAACATTAATATTTTCATGATACTGGCATTACAGCCCACATGACAATTTATGTGTACTTTATGGTATATGTCATATTAAAAATATTTTAAAAATTAAAATAATATATATATAAAGTTCATAAAAGTTTAAAAAATAGCATGAAGTACGTATTTAATTGCTATGTAATCATCATGTTTAAAATTTTAATATTTTAATCAATATTTTTACCAATAAAAGAACAACTCAACTCTTTTCAAAAGTTAAAATAAAATTTAATTAAAAATTAATCACCAAAAAAAAAACAATAACAAACAACATATTAAAGTGATCCCGTAATTCAACTTTGGATACTTAATTTATAGTCAAATCATCTTTGATATTGTTTTCTTTTTAAGAGTAATTATGGTAAATACAAATTAGATATTTAAGTTTTTTCTTCATTTTGTCAGGATGAAAGTGAAATCATTTCATGAAGTTTGTTTGTTTTTCATTTAAAATTATAAATTTATACAAAACTTTTAGTTAATAAGTTTTAAACTTGAATAATTTGTTTGTGAAGTATTGAGTTTATGTTGGTTTTCGTATTTAGTTTCCTTTTAATTTATTATAAATTTTATATATTTTCACACTTAATTTATATAAATTTTAATATGTTCATCTATACGTGTCATATTTAAGTAATTTTCTTTGGTCACATATCATGTTTAACATAGCTTGAAATAAAGATTCAATCAAAACAAAAAACATATGTTCGTAA
This sequence comes from Gossypium raimondii, assembly GCF_025698545.1. Lineage (NCBI taxonomy): Eukaryota > Viridiplantae > Streptophyta > Magnoliopsida > Malvales > Malvaceae > Gossypium > Gossypium raimondii. Next base: position 36,279,374 of record NC_068568.1, on the reverse strand, counting down.
AGGGCAAATTAGGTGCTGGCGGGGGCCGCCCCTTATTTTTATTTTTTCAAATTAACCCTTTTAAGTTTTAATTTTTTTTTATTTTGACCTTATAATTAATGCTCAAATTAAGATGAAGTGGTGTTTGGTCTCAAAATATTTTCAAATGCTTATTTTAATTTGATTTCTTTTATAGAATTTAATATTTTTAGTTTAATTTGGTGAACTAATGCAAAGTAATATCTAAATATTAATTTGGTAAAAGAAGTTAAATAATTGCAATCTCTAAGTAGAAAATAGTATCTAAATATTAATTAGATAAAACATAAACTTAAAATGATTATAATATCAAATACAAATCGAGCATTTAGCTTAGGTGGTTTTTGTAAACTGAAAATTAAGTGCTGAAAAGTTTAAGTGTTGAATTAGAATTATGAAATTTGTTTGCTATGTTATTTAAAATTAAGCACAAAATATAATTAGATTGTTTGATAATTTTAAATTATAAAATTTTATTTTACAAACATTTAATATTATTTCAAACAAAGTTATATTTTTAGGTATTGAAAATTTAGAATAAAGTATATTCTTAATAAATATAAATATTATAAATCTAAAAAATATTAAATCAAGAAGAATGTGAAATTTGAGTTCAATATCTAAAACAAAATAATTAATTTGTTATTTCATGTCTTAAATTAACCATAAAATTTTGATCTTCCAATTTGAATAATGATGTTTCAGAAAAGAAAAAAGAACTACTTAACAAAAAGAAAATGAAGAAGGAATGAAAAATATATCAGTAACTTAAAATAGTTAAAGGATAATATAGTCTTTAAAATAAATAAATATCATTACGTGATAAGTAACACTTTTATTAAAAATCTAGCATATATTTTCTTTTAAATTATCAAACACGTTAAAAAATTAAATTACTAAAACATTAATTTTGGAATTTTTCAACGACTTATCAAATTTTATTTTTTGTAAATATTAATTTTGGTGATAAGATTATCTAAAATTAAATATACATTATATGGGTCGTGCCTGCTTTAAATTTGTCTATCTTATATAAATATCCCAATCCCTAACTTCGCCCTATTAATTTATTTAAATGATCATGTATTACTTAGTAATTCATTTTATGTAGATCTTTATACATTTCGTGTTTTTAACTACAAATGTTTTTACTTGAGAAATCAATTATTTGGTTTTACTACTGTAGTTAAAAATGTAATTTTAAATCTAATCAACTGTTCAAGCCAGACTAAGACTATGTTTAAAATTATAAATATGATTTATATATTAAAAAATACAAATAATTTATTCTAGTGTTTAAAGTTTACATTTCATATATTATCATAAATTATTTGATTATATTTATTAATTTAAATTGAATATTTATTAATATCAAAATAATAATAACATCACATCTAATAATAAGAAAGACACCATAAAATAACAATCCTTTATATTCTATTACTTATCAAATTTTTAGTAATTTATAAGAGTTATATTTATTTGTGATTTTAATATCTAATATATGATTTATATATTCAAGCTAAGACTATGTTTGGTAAATTAAAAAATAAGTACTGAAAAATAAATAGGTTCTTATTAAAATTCAATTTAGTAGTTTTATTGTGAATTATCAAAAGTGTTTAAAAATTAAATTGTAGAAAATATTAATATTCAGTTGATTGAATTTTTAACACTTAATTAAATAGGGCTTAAATTTTACAATTAATTTATATTAATTACTTAAAAATATTTAAAATTAATATTTCACGTATTACAATATTATATCTAGCTTAAACAACATATTCTTAAATTTATAATATAATATAATATCTAAAATCAACATTTTCAATTACACTAAAAACAAAAATAGTGTAAATATGTAGTATTGATAGCATACTAAATTTTATATATGCTTAGGAAAACGAAAAATTGAAGGATTCATGTTGGACTGTTATTGTGTAATTGTTTTCTGTGTGGACTTATATGTATGGTCTTTTCCTTTAACATGCCTAAGATGGCACATGCCACCTCATACCCAAGTATTGAAGTACGTGACAGGATAAGGAGACAAAATTATGAAAAAAATATATTTATTATTAAAACTAATAAATTGGTAATTTTTTAAAAGCATGGAGGTGGTAGTAAATTCTAGAGATTAAATTTTAGAGGGTCCAATAAAAATTTTAAAAATTTTAAGAGTTTAATGGACTATCTCGGAAAGGGCAAAAAATGACAAAACGTGTCCACGTAAGAGCGTTTTTGAGTGAAATTTCAGCAAAACACGTTCTTGGGGGAGCAATTTTGCCATGTCAATACAAAAGGCGCTGACGTGGAAGCATTTTGCTAACGTGGAAAAATCGTTCCCCCAGAGGCGCATTTTGCTCCGTGTTTTTTTTCCCAACAGCCATTTGAATTTTTTACCGTTGGGGGGTCCAACGGTAAAAAAAATATAAAAAACCCCCTCCTATTTTTTTTCACACAATATTTCTTCCAAATTTGGAAAATAAACTCTCAAATTTCTCCCTAAATTTCTCAAAGTTCTCTTTAATTAATGATTTCCTTTAATTTTTTTTCTAAATTAGTATTATTTTTTTAAAATTTTAAAAATATTTGATCGTGTTAGCAATGGCTGGGGAATTAATTCGTCTCGATCATAAATATATCTCCGTTGAACAAATGAAAATGATAATGGTTAATTTTAATTTTTGAATATTATTTAATATTTTTTTCATATATGTAATTTTAATTAATTTTTATTATATAATTTTTTATAACAGTTTGTAGATCGGGTGTTACAATGTTATATTTGTAATATGTCTAGTCCTCCATCACCGTTGATAGAAAATTACTTGAGGGAATCGGGTTTTTGGCACGTGGCCACTTTAGGTCGGGGGTGCAAGTTGGACCCGAAACTCATCAGCACTTTAATATAGAGGTGGAGACCCGACACGTACACATTCCATCTTCCATGCGGAGAGTGTGCCATCACTTTGGAGGACGTGCAGTTACAATTGAGATTGCCGATGGATGGGTCCGCACTTAGCGGGTTTGTTCAATCTGCTGATTGGGGAGCCATATGCTACAATCTTTTGGGTGCGATTCTGGATAATATTTACGGAGGTCGGATTGAGATGAACTAGTTACGAGACACATTCCCGGAGCCGGGGAATGATTCGACTGAAGTAGAAAGAATACGATATGCTCAGGCATATATCCTTGAGATGATTGGAGGTTATTTGATGCTGGACTTATCACGAAACCTTGTACATCTGAGGTGGCTGCTGAAACTTATTGATTTTAGAGCAGCTGGAGAATTTAGTTGGGGGTCTGCTGTGTTGGCAACATTGTACCAGGAGATGTGCGGGGCGATGCCACCAAATAAAGCCAAAATCGGAGGTTGTTTATCACTACTACAATCATGGGCTCGATTTTGCTTTCCATTTTTATGTCATCGAGTGAACCATCCATATACATTCCCACTCATAACGAGGTAAAATTTAGATTTGATTTTACAATTATTACATAAATTTAAAGTATAATTTTATGCTAAAAATTTATTTAATTAGGTGGAACCATTCGACGAGTTATGTTGGAATATCCACCGCTCTTGAAGATATATTGTTTCTATTAGACTAACGGTTGGAAGTGCAAGTAAGTATTAAATAATATATATAAAATAGTCGTTTCATATTTAGTATTTAGTATTATGTATATAACTAATACTTTTATCACATTCATATAGTTTCAACGGACACCATACGAGGATCCGACAATTCAGGCAGTAATTTCGGATGAATCTTTCAAAATCCGAACATTTGGCATGTTAAGGTCCCATTGGTCAACTATGCTACTGTCGAGATGCATCAAACGGATAGAATGTTATGGCAATTTGGATTCCGACAACCGATTCCCGAGGCACCTGAGGTGCTTGATGATGAGTACAAAAATAACTTACGGCAATCGAATACAAATTGGTCGGTATTCTTCTCAGAATATATTGAAATTTGGGAAAATCGGTATGATCATATACCTACTCTCAAACCGATCATCGTTCTAGAGTTAGCGTGCGCGCCGAATTACATGCCATGGTTTTGGATCCATGGCAAGCCATATTTGTTGTTGGAAGAGCAGAGGCGTCGGCAAATTCATGTTGAAAGGGAACGACGGGGCCCTTTAAATCCAAGGAGAATAGATGACGGCACGGGCCCATCAATAGCACCCACACAACCACCGGGCCCAATGCCTTAACCGACGACACCCACACCACAGCCCCTTCAGATTATGCCAGGTGCGTATCCTAGCCCTTATATGTTTCCTTTTCCCAGCCCTATGCCAGGTTGGAATGCATGGCCCGGTGTATCTCTTTTCTCGATGGCTTCGACTCAACCGATGATATATAGGCCATCGTCGGGGAGCTCATCTCATTACCAATCCCTATCGCCTTATGGGATTCAAAACACCTCCACATTCTTTATTCTATCAAGGAGGGTCATCCTCCTAACACCCACAACCGGAGCAACCAGAACCCCCGCCGGAAGCTGAACCAAAGAGGAATCCAACGCGTAATCGTTGACCACCCCTATGTGGCACTGATTCTGACCGGCACATACATAATTTTTTTAATATATTTGTACAAACTATTTTTATATTGTTTCATTTAATAAAATAAAAGTTGTTTTTAATATTTTAATAATAAATTATTTTTATATTTTTAATAAAATAGAAGTTCTTTTGAATAAGGCAATAGAAATAATGCAACATAGTTTCATTACAACAATTATCAACTATTTTGATTTGGACATGATCGAATTGTATGACCTGGGTTCCTACACCATCCACATAACTTCTGTTGGTTTGTCCTTTCCCGGATATCCATATTATTACGTATTCTACTAGAGCAAGGTCGACCTTTCGGTTTGCAACGCAATTCTCTATTCGGTAACAACTTAAACGGAGCAAGCGGTACAGGCGGCCAGTTACATTTATCTGGGACTGGTGGGGATACATGTCTCCACACATTATACATGTATTCTATTTTGTACACCTCGTCGACATATCTCATGGGATCCAAACGGAGATTCTGACAAGCTGCAATTACATGAGCGCATGGATAGCGAAGTGCATCAAACGTCCCACAGTCACAAATCCTATTTCTCAGGTGTACACGATATTGCCCGCCGGTAATACCTTGGTTCGGTCTGTCAAACTCCGTCATACAAAACCATAGGTTGTCGCAATCATGACACACTGCGTGCATGGTATTGCCTTCGCCTTCGTATTGTTAATTTCTTGCAATACTTTTCAGAACCATACATGGCCTCCCTGCAATTGGCCTTTATAACTCGCTGCTCATTTTGGAAATAGTGCTGCCAAACGAAAATATGTCTCTTGCACAATCGAGGTTATCAGTAAATGACGCGTTCCTTTTAGAACAAAATTTATGCATTCAGCCAGATTTGAGGTCATATAACCATATCGTAGGCCGCTGTCGTATGCTTGTGTCCACTGTTCGAAAGGTATGTTACAGATGTAGTCTACACCTTGTTCGTTAACTGAACGCAAAATTGCCAACATCTCATGAAAACGATCCTTATTGATATAATATCCTGCCAATAGAAGTTGATAGGGAAAATTACATACCACTATTCCATTCAGAATAAATTGAATATTACAAACGAAATTATATTAATAGAGATTAAATACCCATATTGGTCACTTGCCGTTGTCTAGTGGTAGACCGATATTGCTTGTAGTAGTTGGACGCAATGTGCCTTAGACATACTGATGGTGTGTATGATCCCATAGGCTTCCATGTCGCTCAATTGCGACTAGTATTCTAGTGCCCCGATCTGATATAACACAGATATCAGGTTGGGGGAATACATGCCTCCATAACCTAGAAAGAAAGAAATCTCAATCATTAAGTAATAATGCAACATTAAGTAATAACATTATTATTCAAAAACCCTAAACACCCGGTGATATTGTACCGGCAACATAGGTATGTGGACCTTTGTACTTTTTTTATCTCCTACAAGTCTGTCTTTTTCCTAACCGAGCCATGATTTTTCATGAACATGTATCGTCTTGCATTGCACACTTGGCATCGAACTTGTCAAATTTGGATTTAACCATGTTGTAGTTAACCCCTTGATTGATGATAAGTTATTTCAATGCACCAAGAAAACTATCCTTATTGAAAAACTCCTTACCAACTTCCAATTCACCCGAATCCAATGACGAACTTGTACGGTCACACCTTCTGTGTGGTAGATCTGGAAACTCCAACGCATCATCTGCCGATATATCGACATTATGCATGTGGGTTGGAGGCGAGTACGCCCTGAATCGTGAATCTTCTTCTTCTTCATCTGAACCCCCTTCAAAGTCTTCAAGTTCGGATGGAACATGCTCCGATTCAGAAAATAATGTAACTTCTGCACCATCAGGGTCGGGCTCTTGAGGTGGATCCACATCAGACTCATCATCCAACCCACCATCATCTGTAACGTACGAGGTCCCCTCGTCGGTGGATGTTGTAGGGAGTACATCATCCCTTCTTGTGGACGTTTCGTAACGTCCCCAATCAGATGTAGATTACCAACCACTAGAAGTTGATGTCATTCCCCAATACGTATTTCTAGCATTAAACATCCACCCACCGATGTACATGTCCCATCCACTAACCGAGTGTTGTGCAGGAGTTGTGTATTCCATACTGCCACCAAACATAGGCGCTTCCGTGTTCTGCCTCCCAATAATGGAGTGCGGGTAGGGGTCATGTATTCCTCTCTAATAGTAGTAGATGTTAAAGTCGCAAATGCTTCATTTGGCGATGAAAATTGTACATATAACTCAAGATAGGGTGATCCACTAGCGAGATGAGTCTGCACCATCGCCTCCAAGTTACGACCACCTTTGATATCAAATGAGTCATATGTCACGGGATCAATCAAAGTAAAAAATCGATAATTAATAGATGAAACCCTCATTAGCGTCGTTCTGAAGATTTTGCACCTAATTCTTTTATAAAGTTCTGTCAAATCTATGTTCTGCTTAAAAACCAGTCGCGTTGTGTTCTCCGATAAAAAAACAACACCATTCTCGGTGTCACGGACCTCACCATCATGGTAAATAACAGCACTAATACGTTCATTCGTCTTCAATTTTTATTCTGCTTAGCCTCTCTAATTTTTCTTGCTGTAACTTATGCAACCTAAGAATGAAATTTGGCTCATTTATAGCCTAAGGCCAAACAAGAAATACTGTAGAAAAAGAGCGTCCACGTGAGAGCTTTTTTCATAATTTTTGCTGACAGTGCATCCTGCTTGAAGGATTTTTGACACTATTTGTTCAGAACCGTCTTCTCAAAATTATTTTTTCAGGAACTACTGTAGAAAAAAAGCGTCCACATGGGAGCTTTTTTCATCAATTTTGTTGACAGTGCATCTTACTTGAAGCATTTTTGACACTATTTGTTCAGAACCGTCTTCTCAAAATTATTTTTTTCAGGAACTACTATAGAAAAAGAGCGTCCATATGGGAGCTTTTTTCATCAATTTTGCTGACAGTGCATCCTGCTTGAAGCGTTTTTGACATTATCTTTTTAGAATCGTCTTCTCAAAATTAGTTTTCCTGAAACAACTGTAGAAAAAAATAAAATCCTTATTGTCAATATAATTTTCCCTAAACCCTAAACCTAAACATAAAATTATTTAAAAAAACTGAACCCCAATTTAATTTAATTTCTTAAAAACTGTAAACCTTAATTTAATTAATTTATTTAAAACCCCTAAAACCTAATTTAATTAATTTTTTAAAAAACACTAAACTAATTTATTTTTTAAAATTCCTAAACCCTAACCCTAAATGATTTTAACAAAACCCTACCCCTACAACCCTAACCCTAATTTATTTTAACAAAACCCTAACTCTAAACCCTAAAAACCCTAAATCAAAAAAACCCTAGGGACTAAACATGCAAAAAACCCTAACCCTAGAAAAACACGGATCAAATCGTGCCCCTGGGAGAGTAATTTTGCCACGTCAGCAAAATGCTTCCACGTCAATGCGTTTAGTGCTAACATGGCAAAATCGCTCCCCTAGGGGCGCAATTTACTAAAATTTCACCCAAAAACGCTCCTACGTGGACGTGTTTTGTCATTTTCGGTCCTTTCCAGTAAATAATAAAAAAATTGGCCCATTTTCGTAAATAAAGTTAAAAATGGGCCTTTATAGGTAAAATATTCAGTTTAATGACATTTTTAAAAAATAGGGTGTAATTAATTTTTTGGTGAAATTAAGGAGAATTTTAAAAATTTTAATAGAGTTTCATTAAACTTTTTAAAAGCTTAAAGAGAGAAATAAAATTTTCAAAACTTTTGAAAAGTCTAATTATAATTTTTTAAAAGTTCAAAGTACAAATAAAAATTTCTCAAAATTTATTTTGGGTCATGTTTATTCACCCTTGATGGTTTTTGGAAAATAATTTAATTTTTGAAAAGCTATTTTTTTGCGTTTGGATGAATTTGTGTAAAATATTTTCCGTTGTTTGGTAGATTTCTGAAAATATATAATTAATGTTGTTTTAAACGAAATGTACATACATTTGAGAATTTATTATCTTTTATTATTTAATTGAGTTTATTTTATATCTATTAAATTTTTATTTTACATTGTTTTTGCATATTTTGAAATGATTTATTTATAAATAAATACATCAAATTAAATATATAATAGTACTCAATTATTAAGCTAGAATATTAATAAATCATAAATTGAAAACAACCAAGCAAATAGATGATTTCTATTTGTGTTATAAAAAAAATACAAAGATTGAATAATAATTTAGCTTCCAAACCATAATTAGTACTACAAATTAATAATATTATCCAAGTGCATAATTAGTAGTACACCACATGATCTACAATATTGTCCAAGTGCATTACTAGTATTACACCACATTGAAGCATCAGTATCTTCAACCTTGAGAAAATATTTGAAGACAACTTTTTGTATGCTTCATACTTATAGCCAAGAAAGCTTTGGCCTCAGATTCATGACCCACAAGATAATCAAACACACTACAAAGGAAGTCGTCATCAAATCCTTCCATCTCTACCGACATCACTTCTCCGTAAAGATGTGGTGTCTTATCTGCAGTAAATTATTCCAATGCATTAGCAATCTTACCAAGTTATTCACCCACAAATTTAATTTGTTCATCAATGACACTTTCTTGAGTATTTTTTCTTTTACGTTTAGATGTGCCGGATGAAGATACTTTTAATCTTACCTCATCAACCTCTTCATTATCGTAGTCTACAAGCACTGAATCTTGGTTACCATCATCCTAGTCTATGTTAGCAAATGTTCTGGAAAAACTCCCTGTTTCCATATCTTTTCCAACTACCAAAGTCATTTCATCATAATGATCAATACTTTTTTTTTCAAAAATGGTTCATACTTTTATGTGCTTTTTGGATATTATACACAATTAGAATAACAAGTAAAAAAACAACTGAAATATATTTAACATATATATATTACCATTACAGCTACATCATATGTCGCTCTATCACATGTGATCATTTTCATGTCATCATATCATCCAAAACCACTTTCGGCCTGAATTGTGCATATAATTTTCCATTTGTTTTTTATAGTCCACAGATGATTTTCCACATGCTTAACATCACATTAAACTTGGAATGTTTTAGAAATAGTTGCAGCAACTCCATTAATAGAAACTGTTTTAAAAGTGTTAGAAGGTTTATTTCCTTTCTGAGCTTCCTCTACTAAAATTTTGAGAAAAAGATGTTCCATCAGTTTTCCCTACCTAAATTGCATCATTGTTCATTCTTTGTGGCCTTTACCCATTATACATTAATTATTTACATTGTTAATAATTTATGTAACGCCCTAAATTTCTTAGTTTTGATTTGCTAAAATATGTCAAGTAAAATAATTTGCTCTAGTGGATGATAGGTGTTCTGTTTATGTGCCTGAGGTCTTGTGTCAAAATCTCTTCCTTTGAATTTTTTTTTTGTTTTTATTCTTTCACTTGACTGGTAACATATAGGCTGTATTTGATTTTTATAAATTTGTTAACAATAATGAGCTTGCTGGTTCAGTGGTAAGGCTTTAGCTTACCTTTAGGTCCTAAGTTCAAATCTTGTTGTGTAAAAAGGGGAAACATTTTTGCTTCTCTTTGCTGTGCCACTCATGCTCAGAATTTGGGTCAAATTCAAATTCCAACAACCTAATTTAGATAATATCAAGATAATATTTAGTGGGAGGTTAATTAGTTTTCTTTTTTATTTTTTTTAAAAAAGAGGTTTTCTCCTAAAGTTTTTCTAAGTATCATTCCCACTTTTCCCATTTTCCCAATTTTGTTTTTTTTTCCACGTCAGTTCCTTATTGCAGAAATTTTTTTCCTGTTGATTTCTTTTTCAATTTTCCCCTATTCAAGTTCTGGAAATTTACTTCTTCCCCCTGTGATTCTGTTTCTCCTTTCTTTGTATTTAAATCCTTTTTCTCCGTGCTTTCGATATCCATAGCTTGTTGATTGTTGTTATGTTCTTCTTCCAACTCTTTTGTCATCCCTTGTTATTGCCAGTGTTACGTTTCTCGGTAAGTACAATTGTACTCCTTTCAATGTTTTTGTTTAGACATTTTCTCAAGGTTGGTAAGTGAGTTGATTGGTTTCTAATGCTAAATTTTGTTGTTTTGGTTTTTCCGATAAGAGAAGATCGCGAGACACACGACATTCCTCCAACTTTGTGAGTGTGTTGAAACCTCTATCGTTAAGGGTATGTGTTCGAACGCCCATGTTTAGGGGCTGGTTGTGTTAATTCGGTTGTGAGGTTCAAGCGTTCAATTTTTGAACGAATATTTTTCCAAGTAAGGATTGATTCTCGTGTTTATTTGCTAACCTGATAAGTTGGTTGTCGTATGTAGGATATGAAATTATTGTTGTTGTGCTGACATTTCGTTATAGTTAGGTGGGTCATTCTAATTTTGAAAAATCAGTGAACAGTGTGAAATCGAAAACCTTATTGTTGACACCACACGACCATATGTCTGGCCGTGTGAACCATACAGGTGTATGAGCCACACGGACTGTACCAGATAGGCCGTGTGGGCCACATGGGTGTGTACGCCAAATTTGAGTAAATCTAGTTAGGGTCGTGTTTTAAAATGCATTTCGAGGTCAGTGATTTTGTAGGTTCTGTTAAGTGAGATGCATGTTATTTGATAAATGAAAATTGTTGTTCTGATGTGTTTGCATAAGTTCTAGAAGTTTGTTAGTCTTATTAATTATGTATTTGATATGTACATCTGTGAGCATTGTCATCATGATTTTGACCAGTTAAGCATATATAAGCATGTTTATTCCTAGGGATTCCTTAGCTCGGACCGAAGAAGCAATGTCACTCAATCATTATCAAACTGACTGTAATCTTTTTCTGTCTATGAAGATCCCACTAGAGCTCCTTCTACTTCTAATAGGCCATGAACTAGAGTAGAATCATTCTCAATGAACCCATAAGAAGTGATCCCATTTTTTTCATTGGGTCCGGGTAAAGACCAAAGGTCTTGAGCAACCGATCCAGCAGAAAAAATCAAAAGATAAAGAAGTATCATTAATTTCTTTATGCTCGTTCCAAGCTCGAAGTACCATTTGTGCTAATAAGAATCCCCTTCATTACATGATTTCTTCTTCATATAGATAGATATAGGATCTAAGAGGCAATTACTTAGAAGTACATTTTTTACAACAACCCTTCCTATCTGATAGAAAAGGATCCCATAATCCTGAACCGATCTTACCTGGGATCGCAAATCCCAAGTTTGTCTATGAAGAGCAGATCTAATTGTATTAGTGTCTATAATTGATTTCTTCTGTGTAACATTAATCGATAGGGCCTCATTGGTAAGTGCTACAAGATCTTGTGCATTGGAACCCATGATTATGGATTTGAATCCATTAGAATGGAACATTTTCTTTTCCAAGTGAAATCCCCAATATGTGCTATGTTGTTTCATATGCATTAGGGTGGGATATGAAATGTGACGGAGGAAGTTCTGGTAGACTATGTTTTGCAATTTCTGTATCTAACAGTTAAACACCGCATATTTCTAAAGTTGACAGTTTTAGCATTATACCTATTAGCTTGAATGTATATTTTTGAACAGTGACATACGATCACTGATTGGTGTATGAGCTTGGATGGGTACTAATTGCCCTATTTGGTGTGTTGGGTAGGACAGAGATGGTGTGTAGCGGATGGGGGTAGAATTTGTATTTGACCTATGTAATATGTTGCATCGCATGATATGCCATGCCATCTGTATCTGATTTGATTACTGTGCTCCATCGCATGATATGCTTTTCCATCTATGTCTGTTAGGTTATTGAATTCTATATGACTATCTGTTATTGATTTTTGTTTGTGGGCTGACTTGCACCTTGAGCTTTGTTAGCTCACTCAATAATTTATCTTCTTAGATCATCAGCAAACTTAGGATCGGGCAGTGTGCGAGAGCTCGGATTGGATTTTAGCTAAATAAAAAGATGATTTATAAATTTAAATTTAATTATGGTGTTTTTGGACTGTATAAATGTTTTGGACTTTATTCTTCAGTTTTTATTTTTGGATTTTCTACTAGATTTTGGTTTAGTTAAATTGCAAATTACACATTTTCACATTTTGGATTCATGATTTTCAAACTAACAACTTCAAAATTTTTGCTACAACACTAAGCAACAAATTAAGTATTTTTCTGTAAAATAAATAAGTTTTATGCATATTTTCTAAAAACTTGTAAGATATTTGCTAAAAGTAATGCTTTCGAAAACATTCATTTATCAAGGTTAAATCTGAAGTTTTAAAACAAGTAATGTAATTCCTCAAGATCCGGTCATAACGTCTAGGTCATTGTGGGGTGTCACATTTGGTGGTATCAGAATAAGGTTCAAACTCGAGCTATTTTTTGGGTTAAAATTTCATGAAAAATTGTTTTAAAAATATATATGTATATATTCGAGTTTTGATTATTTTTTATTGTTGAATTTGTAAAATGAGAATCCGAGACTCCAGCGTCGAGCTAGTAATTACTTTTACTTTAACTATACTAGACAAACTATTAAAACTGTAGAATTAAGAACACTCTACTTTAGCTAAAGACTATAATAATTTTGTTAAAACTCTAAACTTAGGATCTTTAATAACCTAAGCTAATCTATAGAATTTTTGAAACAGTCAGATAACTAAAATGAGTACACATGGTACGCGAGGTCGTACTGGATGTCGTCGAGGGGCTCGAACTGAGCCTTCTTCTCTGGACAGTGTAATAACCCAAATTTGCCTGGCCCACATATATTTCAAAAATAAAAAACAAATAAAAAAATAAAAAATAATAGTGAAGGCCAATAGCAGTTCATTTACAAACCTGAATCAGCTAAACCTAAATGAACCCCAAACCCAATTTTCATAAACCCGAATAAATGCCCAAATACATAGCCCAGTTTGTTTTAGCCCAAAAATAACCCAATTATAATGGCCCAAACGGCCCAAATTCAGAAACCATAGGGGTTTCTAGAATGTTCTGGTGCAGCAGCAACAGTGGACTCCTGCTTTTGCGCTGTACACGAGCCCAACACAGACTTTGCGCATGCATCACCACTAGGCGCGTGCACGTGTGTGCCTCCATTGCTCCAGGCTGGCAGAGTACCTGCAAATACATACGAAAAATAGCAGCAAAGGATAACAGAAAAAGTGAGGGAATAACAGATGGGATTTGGAGGATTTTATTTTGATTTTCATTTATTTATTTCTGTAATTTTGGCTATAAAAAGGCCAAGACGAATACTGTAAAGGGGGTACGGAGATTTGAAATAGAAAATCAGAGAAAAAAATTTCAGAATACGAAAGGTGATTCAAACTTTTACTTTGTTTTTTTGTTTTCGTCTTTTAATCTCTTTTTTCTGTTTCGTGTGATTGATTGTTCGAAAAGGAATAAAAGAAAGAGATTAGAGAGTAAAGAAGTACCTGATTGCCGAATCGTCAGTCACTCTGTCATAATCGGAGTTGGGCGAGAGATGGAGAGCCTCTAAGTGGCTGGTTCTTCAAACGGCGCAGAAAAACACACTCTTTGTTAGTTTTTTTAAAACAAATGAAAGAGGGCTGTTGTTTTTAGGGTTTTTTTAGCCTATAAGCACGGGAATAAAATGCTGTCGTTTGAAGTCAATACGATGACTTCGAAACGGCGTCGTTTGAAGGCCTAGCTTCGCATGGTGACCCGATCTCGGGGCAGGATCCGCGCATTCTGGTTCGTTAGATTATTTGCGCAACAAGTCCCTTTTTGCTTTAATTAATTTCAATATGATTTTCTTTATTTTTTAAAATTTGTATCGCATATTTGACTTTGTTTTTACTTAGATCCAAGCCTAAACGGTGTCGTTTTCTACGTTTGATTTTGATTATTCTAAATTTTTACATTAAATTGCTATAGTAGTCCCTATGATTTTCAGTGGTTTTCAATGCGGACATTTGCTCATTTATTTCAAATCAACCCTTAGAATTTTGTTTGAATTCAAAATAGATCCATTTTCATTAAAATTAATTGGTTTATTATTATTAATTTTATTTGTTGTTATTATATTTAATAGTATTTATATATATATATCAGTTAACCTAATTTTACTATAAATTCTTTTATTATGTAATATTATTTTATGTATTTATTACTTAATTTTATAAATATTTTTATATGTTTTATATACTATCTTAGCATAATTTATACATACTTTTTGTTCATGTATATATATATATATATAATTAACTTCAAAATTTTTAATAATAATATCTCATACTTTTATATATATGTATATATAATATGGATTTTTTAGCATACGTATGTATATATATAATAATATATTATTAATTTCAAATGATATTTTTATGCACGGAAGCCTTATTCCTTTTAAATTTGTTATTTTATTTTATTTATTTTAACTTTTATATATATTATCACTATGTATATACTATTATTTATACTAGACTTTATTTATATAAATCAAAATGTAGGTATTAATTTTAAGTTATTCACTTTTATTTTATTTCATTATATTTTATTTTTTATTTTTTTATAAATCTTTCATTAAAATTCATTCATACCTTTTATTTGTTTTTAGTTCTATTACCAAATTGCATCAAATATTCATA
Source organism: Gossypium raimondii (assembly GCF_025698545.1). NCBI lineage: Eukaryota > Viridiplantae > Streptophyta > Magnoliopsida > Malvales > Malvaceae > Gossypium > Gossypium raimondii. The sequence goes on along the minus strand of NC_068568.1, from coordinate 36,264,144 downwards.
TTATTTATTGTTATTATTGTTTTTTCTCATTGTCTTGAAGTATTTTTAATTGATTATTAATTTATGGGTTGCTTAATTATTAATATGGATGTTTGTATAATATGATTAAAATCAATGTTTGTATTTGCCTATTACTTGCTTGATTGCTTCTAGTTTAAGTTTAGATTGTTATTTATCTTTTCCCTTATATGTATTGTTATTCAATCATGTTCCAATTGTAAGAGTTGTATTTTATTAAAGCACTATAATCATTTTATTTCATAATTTCTAAAAAGCTTGGTGTTCATAAGTCCTCGAGAGAATTGTGCCAGTAACTTCATCGGGCTTCAATTCTTCTTGATGAATTTAGATAATCAAGAGTTCATTTTATTAAAACTATACAATTGTTAAAATAAAGTTTTTAAGATTTCAAAATGTTGGATCCTAACTTACTGGATATGACATTTTGTTATCTCGATTTTAAAATAAAGGCAATATTTGATGTTTAAGAATTTCGAGAAATTGAACCCTAACTTACTGGATTCTGATTTCTCGATTGACTTAAATAATCAAATATCCTTCTTAAAACATATGATTTTTTAAAATTTGAAAAAAGATGAATCTAACTTTGAAGATTGAACTGTTACACTCTAACTCACTAAGTGTGGCGGTTTATTTCTTTGAAATGGGCCCGTCTATTTAGTCAATTAAATTATTTAAGCTTTCATTTAATGGGATTGTATTTAAAAATATTTTCAAGTTTTGGCACTAAGACATTAAACAATCCATTCGGTACCAATTTTGGGCGTTACGAGGGTGCTAACCCTTCCTCGTGCGTAATCGACTCCCGAACTGGTTTTCTCAAAATTCGTAGACCTAAAAATCATTTTCAAGGTGAACCGATCACACCTCCATAAAGGATTGGTGGTGACTCCCATTTTCATTTTCAAAAGTCGATTCCCATTTTCAAATCAAATATAAAAAATGATTTCGACAGCTTGGCGACTTCGCTGGGGATATTTAGAGAGTCAAGCCATAAAATTGATTGTTTTCTGTATTATTGTTGAAAATTGAAAATTTGATTTGAAAAATTACGATCCTGACATTTGTTTGTATGATTATTGTGGGTTGAGTTTTGTAAAAATTTGCATATCATATTGCATAAAGACTGTTGGTCTTACCCCTCTAAGTGGGAGTGAGAAGCTACTCCTTCGTGAGGTTTTCATCTCCTTACAGGATAGTGGATCACTTTCGGGATACATCCGTACCTATGTCTTCGTGAGATTTTCATCATCGTGCAGCCATAGGGAAATGTATTCCCCTGAACTGAACTCGGTCTGTATGAGCCTATAATGGGCGAAGATCGAGGAATCTACTGGTTCGAGTACCTTGACTTTAGAACTAAACCACATATAGAGGACCTGGGAGCCTAACCTAGGTAGAACTATCCCAAACTCTAGTAATTGCCCATATAGATGCTTGATGTTCTTGTACTTGCTTTGAATTTTGTTTATATGTTATACTGACTTGTTTGTGTTTTGTTGGTATTTTTGCATGTCACTACATATCTAAAAGAGTGTCGATTCAAGTTCGGTTACTAAATTAGAAAATTTTCATGGAAAACGAATTTCTTGATAAAGTGGAAGACAATGCGATTGTCCGTATATGATCAGAGAAAGTGCAATTGGAAGAAGGAGATAGTTTAGCTAAGGGATATGTGTCAGAGCTTTGGGACTACACTCATATTAGTGTGATGAAAAATAGCCTTCAAGAGTTAAAAGAGATATGGGATCGGTGTAATGATGAGACCAAGCAGTTGTTCTACTCTAATTGTGGGGATTTGCCATACTTATTTGACATCAAGGTGGATGAACAATTGTTTCGGGCCCTTTCTCAACATTGGAATCCTCCATATAGTTGTTTTACTTTTGGGAAGGTAGATTTGGTACCTACAGTGGAGGAATATACAGCTTTACTACATTGCCCAAGGCTTTAGGTTGATAAAGCATATTCTAGAGCCGCGTATGTCCCAGCATTTTGGAAGAAATTGATGAATATTACGGGAATGAGTGAGCAGTGGATCACGATTAGGATCAAGCAGAAGGGTGAGTGTAAATGTATCCTATGGAAGAACTTGCGAGACTTGATTCTAGCACATCCAGATAGGAAAAAGAAGGTTAATGTGTTTGCTTTGAGTATCTACGGGTTAGTGATCTTCCCTAGGGCATTGGGGCATATTGATAAAGCGGTTTCAGATCCTTTTGACCGACTGGATAAAGGGGTCACGGATGTTTCTGCAATTTTGGCTGAAACATTTAGATCCTTGAATGCATGTAGACAAGCTGGCGAAGGCAGATTTATAGGTTGTGCGCAGTTGTTGCTAGCTTGGTTCCATAGTCATTTCTAGAAGGTGGACAGGATTTCGTACCGAGTTTTCTCTGAAAATTATTCCCCATTGAAGGAGATAGTAGCCACGCCAAGAAGGGATGACATATCAGAGGAAAATTAGATGGAAAATCTTCAAAATCTCCAAGAAGAAGATGTTGAGTGGAGGGCTCCTTGGTTGATTCCTGATAGAATTCTCTACCGTTGCGGGAGCTTTGATTGGGTTCTGTTACTTGGAATTTAGGGAGCCGTTGGGTATGCACCTTTGCTTGTACTAAGACAATATAGTTCAAGATAGTTTGTGTTGGCAACATATGGGTTAGCTCAGTGTGAGTTCTCGTACCGAGGAGATAATTACAAGAAGAAGGTAAAAGAAATTTCTCAGGCTTGGAATCAGACTCGTAGGATGAAAAGGCTAGCTGTGGGCTCAATGACGACTCCTGAGTATGGTGAGTGGCAAAGCAAGAGAATTAATGATAATATTCTGGAGTTAAACTCAGAAGGTGTTCGACCAATGGAAGAGTACTTACAAGTGATCCCATCAGAGCTAGAGATTATAAAACAAGATTTTGAAAAGAGGAATTTAGAACTTGAAAGGAAGATAAAGCGGTTGGAAGAAGAAAAGATGCATTTGAGATTAGATGCTGATGTTCAAAAGTTAGAGGTTGAAAAACTAAGGAAAGGAAAGAATAAAGCAGAGGAGGACCTAGATAATCTAAAGACAATTACAAGAAGTTACGGCTATCGATGAGAACTACTGGGCTGGGAAAGACTTCAGAGTAGTGGCGACAGGATATCCAAGAAGAAAGAAACAAAATCGATCAGTGGGTAAGAAAGTCTCAGGAGACTCAGGTGCAGAAAGAGACTTTAGAACGACAGATGCTAGAAATTCAAAATCATAAAGAAGAACTGAAAGCTAGAATAGCAGAACTTGAGAGATCACTTCTCTGTATAGAAGTCATAATTCTATGGTAGAATTAAAAGCAAGTCTGTGCGAAAAAGAGGAAAGAAGAATTAGAGTATGCATTACAAAGCTGTGAGCACCGGATTGAATTCCTGAAAGGAAATGAGGAGCGTTGGAAAGAACAACTTTATCAGTCACATAATCAAATCCAGAACAGAGATTATTTGTAAAAATTGGCAATTCAGGCTGACGTATTAAGCGTAAAGTATGAGCTGGAATTAGATCGGGGTCAGGAGTTAGCTTCATTGTTAGAGAAAGTTAAAACTTTGAGCATTAAGGCAAAGCCATATTTGGAATCTATTTTATGTAAAGAATTTTGTTTATCAATAAAATTTTCTAAAAGAAATTGGATCAAAATCGACACCCTTTTTGCATTCATTTCGTGCATTTGCATTACATGACATCATATGCATTCAAGATTATTAAAAAAGGGTTTTAATTGGTTAAAATTATGCCTCAGTTAATCTGGAAACCAACAAAAACTCATCAACCAAGCACCATTACAGTACCCGTGCAAAGTCAAAAATTATGGATCAAAGATTGGAAAAGCTTGAGTGACTTCAAAAGGAAATGCAAGATCAGTTACAGATGCAAATGAAGGAGCAGTTGGAAAAAATTAAACATGACATGACAAAAAGGATGCTGGAGTCTCAAAATAACATGATGACTAAGTTGACGCAATTACTAACTAATAGAGTAAATAAGGGGAAAAGTCCTATGGTTAATGATGAAGAATAAGACAAGGATGGACCTATATATCCTCCAGGCTTTACGCCTCCACCTGCGCAGGTTCAGACTGAGGTGCATCCGCGTAGATCCTTTGTTTCAATTAGGCCTCAATAGTTTCAAGCTGGTATCTCAATGCCGATAAACTTCCAGGCAGGATCAGACTCTAACCCCGGTGATAACCCGATTAATCTTGCTATCCCAGATTTCGATGAAGTAGTTGAGAAGGATAAAGTAAAGGAAGAATTGCCAAAAAAATTTGAGGAGAAATGGAAATGGATTGAAGAGAAATTTAGGGCAATGGAGAGCATTGAAAGCTATCATTGAATAGATGCAAAAGATTTGAGTTTGGTCCCGGATTTGGTGCTTCCTTATAAGTTCAAGATGCCAAAATTTGAGAAATATAGTGGGACCAGTTGTCCTGAAGCCCATATCACAATGTTCTGTATGAGAATGACTGGGTATATTAACAATGATCAGCTATTAATACATTGTTTTCAGGATAGCCTCATTGGGGTGGCACCTAAATGGTATAACCAGTTGAGTCGAACCAAAATCGGTACTTGGAGGGATTTGGCACAGGCTTTTATGAGACAGTACAATCATGTATCAGAAATAATGCCTAATAGAATCACTTTACAGAATTTGGAAAAGAAAACGAATGAAAGTTTTAGACAGTATGCGTAGACGTGGAGAGAGATTGCAGTTCAAGTTCAATCACCACTTTTGGGAAAAGAAATGACGATGCTCTATATCAATACATTGAAGGCCCCATTCATTACACACATGTTGGGAAGTGCTTCAAAGAATTTCTCAGATATAATCATGAATGGTGAAATGATTGAACATGCTATTAAAAGTGGAAGAATAGATGGTGGGGAGAATAATAGAAGGTCAGCCCCAAAGAAAAGAGAAAACGGAGTGAACAATGTGAATGCATACAGCAAGTCAATTACAGTGAATCAACCAAGGAAGGTGGTTGCTAATCAACAAGGCTCATCGAAACAAGAATCAGGAGCGAGGCAAAATACTGAGAAGCTCCAGTTCAAGCCAATTTCGATGTCATATAAGGAGCTGTATCAGAATTTATTTAATGCACATGTTGTTTCTCCTCATTACTTGACCCCTTTACAACCCCCTTATCCAAATGGTACGATGTAAATGCACAACGTGACTATCATGCGGGAATTTTAGGGTACTCAATAGAGAATTGCACTGTCTTCAAGAAAGTAGTTGAAAGACTCATTAGTATGGGCGTTGTCAAATTTGATGACTCACCTAGCGCAGGAAGTCCGTTACCCAATCATGCTGATAAGGGAGTGAATATGATGAGTGAAAGTAAGGGAGAAGAAGTCAAGAATGACATTGCTGAAGTAAAAATTCTGTTGAAATGGGTTTGGGAAGAGATGGCAAAAAGAAAGTTAGTTATTTCAGATTTTGAGGAAAGGTATGAGACTGAAAACTATTGTGAATTCCACCATGAAACGGGACATGAAATTCAAGAATGTGAAGGATTCAGGGCTCTAGTTCAAAGCATGATAGATAAAAAAAAGATGAGGTTCTATGAAAAGGTGGAGGGAAAAAGAAGCATATGTGCATCAGAGCCGGTGACGAGGACCCCGAAAATAAATCATCCTGTGATTATTCTCTCACGCCGTAAGAATAATAAGGCTAGGGTTCAGGTAACACCAAAAATTATAATCCAGAAACCATCAAATTTCTCATATAAGGATAGTAAAATGGTCCTGTGGAATTATGGATGCAATGTAACAATCCCGGGAAAAGAAGTTAAGGGTAATATTGTAAAAGGAAATCAGGAAATGGGTTCTTATACGCGTAATGGGAAGCGTTATGACACTCAAGAAGAATTGCCAAGAGAAAAGACTTTGATGGTAGAACAGAGGAAAGGGAAAGCAGTTGAATTTGAACAATTGGTTAATGAGCCAATAAAAGAAGAAGAAGCAAATGAGTTCTTGAAATTTTTGAAACACAGCAAATACAGTGTTGTGGAGCAACTACACAAACAGCCAGCCCGCATTTCTGTATTAGCTTTGCTCCTAAGCTCAGAAGTACATCGAAGTGCACTGATGAAAGTACTGATTGAAACATATGTGGCCAATGATATTTCAGTCAATAAGTTGGATCGGTTGGTCAACAATATAAGTGTTGATAATTTTATCTTCTTCAATGATGATGAAATACCATCTGGAGGTAGGGGTTCTACTAAAGCTCTGCACATTACTACCCGATGCCAGGGGTACACATTGCCGGGGATTTTGATTGATAATGTATCTGCACTGAACGTATTACCTTTATCCACTCTTAATCGACTAGCTGTGGACAGTTCACATATGAAAACATGCTAGAATATAGTAAGGGCATTTGATGGAACAGAAATGAGAGTTATGGGAAGAATCAAAATACCATTATTGGTTGGCCCAACTACTTATGAGGTGGACTTCCTGGTAATGGATATTAAGCCTTCCTACAACTGTTTATTGGGGAGACCGTGGATACACTCGGTAGGGGCAGTACCTTCATCACTACATCAGAAGCTGAAGTTAGTATCAGAGGTTCGATTGGTAACAATAAGTACGGAGGAGGATATCATTGCAACGGTAACTGGTGATGCACCTTATGTAGAGACTAATGATGAGGCAGTGGAATGTTCTTTCAGGTCCTTAGAGTTTGTGAACGCAATGTTTATTGCTGAAGGAAACAGAATTCCAGTACCAAAAATATCCAAGACCACAGAGATGGGTCTGCAATTGATGGTAGGGAGAGGAGCCTCGCCAGGGAAAGGATTGGGAAAACATTTTCAAGGAAGGATTGAAGCACCAATGCTGAAGGAAAAGTTTGATCGTTTTGGCTTAAGTTACAAGCCAGATATGAAACAGAAGAGGAAAGAAGTGGAAAAAAAGATAGGAGAGAAGAAGGGCACGGTTGAGCGGAGATGAAGTCAAATGGGAGCCTTTGACCTTTCCCCACATATCTAAAACCTTTGTGTCGGGTGGGTTTAATTACCCTGAACGGGGGGTGCCCAGAAAGAAAGGCATTGAAGAAATGTTGGAAAATGTTCATATCAATGCCATAGAAACAACTGAAGGAAGGACCTTGTTGGAGATCTACCCTTACGAACCTGGGAGCGAGCTAAACAATTGGACTGCGGAAGAAATCCCTGTAATCTTTAGAGCTTATTCAGAGTAATGTTCAGAACATTCTTATTGTTTTTAGTCTAAAAATGATAGGAAATCCTTTGTGAAATATGCTCAAGTCTGAATATCATTATTCTAATAAAATACATCTTTGCATTCATTTCAAGCAATTATTCTTTTATTCTTTCCATGCAAGTAATATTTTCCATTTGACTGATTGTCTTCCAAATTATTCTTTCATTACATTTATAACCTTATTGTACAAATAATTATCCATAAATTTATATATTTTTTGTATATTCTTTGGTGAACCCCCCATAAGTCCTCAGATATCAATGACATGAGTGATGCTGCTTCAAACAGGGAGTCTCTTTTTGAACAAGACATGTGTTTAGAGGGATCTCATGACTTTGAAAATGACGTAGACTGTGATATATCTCCGGACTTGTTTAGAATGGTGGAACAAGAGGATAAAAAAATCTTACCTCATAGAGAATCATTGAAAATGGTGAGCCTAGAGGAAGGAAAAGAGGTGAAAATTGGAACTGATATCACCGCAAAGACAAAACAAGACCTCACTGAGTTACTCCAAGAGTTCAAAGATGTTTTCGCATGATCATTCCAGGATATGCCCGGGCTAAGTACTAGCATTGTGGTACATCATTTGCCTATAAAAGAAGATTGTAAACCAGTTCAGTAGAAGCTCAGGAGAATGAGACCCGATATTGTACTAAAAATAAAAGAAGAAGTCAAAAAGAATTTGATGCTAGTTTTTTACAAGAGGTAAAATATTCAGAATGGGTAGCAAACATTGTCCCTGTTCCTAAAAATGATAGGAAGGTTAAAATGTGTGTGAATTACAGGGAATTAAATAAAGCTAGTCCAAAAGATAATTTTTCGTTGCCTCACATTGATACCATGGTAGATAATACGGTAGGCTATTCATTATTTTCTTTCATGGATGGCTTTTTTGGATACAATCAAATAAAGATGCATCCCGAAGATATGGGGAAAACCACATTCATTACCTTATGAAGAACATTTTGTTACAAAGTAATGCCATTTGGATTGAAGAATGCGGGAGCAACGTATCAAAAGGCCATGGTGACTTTGTTTCATGACATGATGCATAAGAAAATTGAAGTCTATGTTGATGATATGATTGCAAAATCTAGAACTGAAGAAGAACATGTTCGAGTCTTGAGAAAATTATTTTTAAGATTGAGAAAATTTCAGTTCAAGCTCAACCCAACAAAATGCACATTTGGAGCCAGATTAGGGAAGTTATTAGGCTTCATAGTCAGCAAGAAGGGGATTGAGGTTGATCCAGATAAAGTTAAGGAAATACGAGATCTACCTCCTCCACACACTCAAAAGGAAGTCCAAGGTTTTCCAGGAAGACTGAATTATTTTGCTCGGTTCATTTCACAACTGACTGAGAAATGTGATCTAGTATTTCGTCGTTTGAAGAAACATAATCCAGGTGAATGGGATGAGGAATTTCAGAGAGCTTTTGATAAGATAAAGCAATACCTGGCTAATACTCTAGTACTATCACCGCCTAGTCCAGATAGGCCATTGATACTGTATCTAACGGTGTTTGACAGTTCCATGGGATGCGTATTGGGCCAACACGATGAGACGGCGAAGAAGGAAAGGGCAATATACTCTCTCAGCAAGAAATTCACTGATTGTGAAATGAGGTACTCGTCCATTAAGAAGTTGTGTTGTGCTTTAATATGGACAACTCGAAGAGTAAGGCAGTACATGTTGTATCATACGACTTGGCTGATTTCAAAGTTGGATCCTTTAAAGTATATGATAGAATCAACTGTTTTAAATGGGAGAATGGCTAGATGGAAAATTCTACTATCTGAATTTGACATAGTATATGTAAGTCAGAAGGCTATAAAAGGAAGTGCAATAGCTGATTTTCTAGCCAGCAGAGCCTTGGAAGACTATGAGTCTTTGAACTTCGATTTTCCAAATGAGGACTTAATGTATGTGGCAAACACTGCAGAAAACCCCCAAATGGATCACATATGGAAGTTAAATTTTGATGGAGCTTCAAACGTTATGGATAATGGAATTGGGACAGTCTTGATATCCCCAAGTGGAGATCATTATCCTGTTGGTAGCAAATTGGACTTTGATTACACAAACAACATGACAAAATATGAAGCATGTATTATGGGTATTCGTGCAGCTATTGAACATAAAATCAAAGTACTAAAAGTATATGGGGATTCCGCATTGGTGATATACCAACTCAAAGAAGAATGGAAAACTAGAGACCCTAAGTTGATCAATTATAGAAAGTCGGTTCTTGAATTGATTGATGAGTTTGACGAAATCACTTTCTATTACCTCCCACGAGATGAAAACCAAATGGCTAATGCATTGGCTACTCTAGCTTCGATGATTCAGGTGAACAGGTTAGAGGTAATGAAGCCTATTCAGATGAGTATTTATGAGACTCCGACTCATTGCTACAGTATTGAGGAGGAGGGAAAAGATGATCATCTTTGATATCAGAGCATCCTACAATATGTGAAGAATCAGGAGTACCCTAATCAAGCGATAGAGAATGACAAGAGAAGATTGAGAAGAATAGTCATTGAATATGTCTTAGATGGGGAAATGCTGTACAAAAGAGGGAAGGATCAAGTGCTGTTAAGGTGTGTAGATGCTGTGGAGGCTAGAAAGATCCTGGAAGAAGTCCATGAGGGCATTTGCGGAACTCATGCAAATGGTTTCACAATGGCCAAACAAATCATGAGATTTGGATACTATTGGAAGGAGATTGCATTAACTATGTCAAGAAGTGTCATAAATGTCAAATTTATGGAGACAAGATACATGTACCTCCCTCACCTCTACACGTTATGACTGCTCCGTGGCCGTTCTCCATGTGGGGCATGGATGTTATTGGGCCAATATCACCGAAGGCTTTAAATGGGTATCGTTTCATCTTCGTGGTCATTGATTACTTTACCAAGTGGGTGGAAGCTGCTTCATAGGCAAATGTCACGAAGTCAGCGGTTTGTAAATTCTTGAAAAAGGAGATCATTTGTCGATATAGAATGCTGAAAAAATTATATCTGACAATGCGTTGAATTTGAATAATAGCACAATAGCAGATGTCTGTAGTCAGTTTAAGATCATACACCATAATTCGTCACCATATCGCCCAAAAATGAATGGTGCAGTGGAGGCGGCCAATAAAAACATTAAGAGAATTGTGGGGAAAATGACAGAAACCTACAAGGATTAGCATGAGAAGTTATCATTTGCTCTCTTAGACTACCGAACAGCTGTTAGGACCTCTACTGGGGCAACACCCTTTTCTCTAGTTTATGGGATGGAAGCCGTTTTACCCATTAAAGTGGAAATTCCTTCCCTTCGAGTATTAGCTGAATTAAAATTGGATGAAGCAGAATGGGTTCAGTCTCGATACGACCAGTTGAACTTAATAGAAGGGAAAATGTTAAAAGCCATTCAACATAGTCATATGTATCAAAAACGGATGATGCGAGCCTATAACAAAAAGGTTCGTCCCGGAGAATTCTATGAAGGGGATCTGGTGTTGAAGAAAATTCTTCCTATACAAAAAGCCTTTAGAGGAAAATGGATGCCAAATTGGGAGGGTCCTTATGTCGTAAAGAAGGCCTTTTCTGGTGGAGCTTTGATTCTAAGTGAGATGGATGGTAAAAACTTGCAAAATCCTGTAAACTCAGATTCAGTCAAGAAATACTTCACTTGAAGGAAAGGGAACCAAAGTGAAAACCAGCAAAGGGCGCTTTGATTCCTAAAAAAAAAAAGAAGACCAAAGTGAAAACTCGCAAAGGGCACTTTGAGTCTAAACAAAAAATAATAACAATAATAAAAGCAAAAGACCAAAGTGAAAACCCACAAAGGGCGCTTTGGGTTTAAAAAAATGGAGAGGCCAAGGTGAAAACCCGCAAAGGGCGCATTGAGACCAAAAGGGATTTGAGTCTAAAACCCGAAAAGGACGGCCCAAATATTGATCAGAATGGGGCATGAGGTGATTTGAGCAGTTCAAATTTTGATTAGATTGGGGCATATGATGATCTTGCTATACCTGAATCAACAGGAAATGGTATGTGACATCTTGGAGCATTTACAGAGTACTGTAGATCTCCTAAGCACATGTCAAACTCAGAATGGTCTTTAGAAAGTTTGTACAGAGAAATTTAGGCTGCGATAACTGGGGCACCTAGTTCTCACACCATTTATATTGAATTTGTTATTCTTGGAAAAATTCTTTCTTTTTCTAAGAGACACATTCTCAATCAACTTCTTTGTTATCCTCCTTTTACTATTTTTGATACTTTATTTCTTTCGAGCGATGCTCAGAACTGACTTTAATCTTATCCATTGTTATGACCTTTTTGCAAGCATGTTGCATTGGAATAATGATTAATGGACTAATAAAACTTTCACAAGGGAAGTTTTTCCTATTACTCTAAAAAGTTTTTAAATAATACAGTAACCTGAAACAGGATTATTGTTTAGAACGCACCAAGTTTAAAGGTCAAAAATCTAAGAAGGAAAGGTCTAAATTAAGACCATCCTTTTGGATTTTGTAGACAGAAACATTGATTGAACAATATAACAAGATAAAGAAGCAATGATTATGGGGCAATAAGAGGAGGTTTCCCTGGAGAAAAATTCTTCATGCATAAATATTTGGTATGGCACCTTAAGAATGGGATAAAAAACCAAAGAATTACATATCCGGTATCCTTAAATTGCGATAGGAAAGGATTGAGAAAAGGCCAGATTTCTTCACTTTTGAGTTACAGCTGGAGAATGAGGGTACACCTTTCCGCATCCCAGTGGATTGAACTTTGATGTTTACAGTGGGGACAATTTAACTAAGAGGCATTAGCCAAGCAAGAAGGCGTTGTAGCACGTCAGTAATAGAGCCTTAATATAGCTTTGATTAATGATAATCTAAGTGATGAAAAGGGAACATTCTCAAAAAGTAGCAGCCTACATTCATACAAACATCATTCACACATGTCTAGTTAGGAGTATTTGATGCATTTTGATCATGTCATCCTAATCTTAGGCATAATTAGGTTCATTATAAAGGTCATGTTCCTCGGATAACAGATCAGAAATTACAAAACTTTGACTCCCTGGGTTACAGCGAAGTAGATCGAAAATGGCAGATCTTATCTCCCTAAGCAGTAGTGGAGTAGATTGAAGCCAATAATCCTATCTCCCTGAAGTTGCAGTGGAGTGGATTAAAATAAAAGATCTTATCTCTCTAAAGTGGCAGTAGAGTAGATCGCATCAGGTCTTATTTCCCTGAAGTTGCAGCAGAGCAGACCGAAGAATTACAGATCTTATCTCCCTAAGCAGTAGTGGATCAGATAAAAAATGGTAGATCTTATCTCCCTAAGCAGTAGTGGAGCAGATTAAAGCCAGTAATCCTATCTCCCTGAAGTTGCAGTGGAGCGGATTAAAATAAAAGATCTTATTTCTCTAAAGTTGCATAGAGTAGATCACATCAGGTCTTATCTCCCTGAAGTTGCAGCGGAGCAGATCGAAGAATTACAGAGCTTATCTCCCTAAGCAGTAGTGGAGCAGATCGAAAATGACAGATCTTATCTCCCTAAGCAGTAGTGGAGCAGGTTGAAGCCAGTAATCCTATCTCCCTGAAGTTGTAGTGGAGCGGATTAAAATAAAAGATCTTATCTCTCTGAAGTTGCAGTAGAATAGATCACATCAGGTCTTATCTCCCTGAAGTTGCAGCGGAGCAGACCAAAGAATTACAGATCTTATCTCCCTAAGCAATAGTGGAGCAGATCAAAGACCCCAGCCTTGTTTCCCTAAGCAGCAGTGAAGTAGGTTGAAACAAATTACAGATCTTATCTCCTTAAGCAGTAGTGGAGCAGATCGAAGACCCTAGCCTTGTCTCGCTGAGTAGTAGTGGAGTAGGTTGAAAATAGCAGATCTTGTCTTCCTGTATTGGCAGCGAAGTAGATCGATGATACTAATCCTATCTTCCTGAAGTTACAGCGGAGCAGATTAAAATAATAGATCTTATCTCTCTAAAGTTGCAGTAGAGTGGATCGAATCAGGTCTTATCTCCCTAAGGTTGCAGCGGAGCAGACTGAGAAAGCAAGTCCTATCCCCCTGAAGTTGCAGTGGGGCAGACTGAGAATAGCGAATCTTACTTCCTTGGCGGTGTAGTGGAATAGATTGAAGCTACAACAGTGAATCTTAATTCCCCGACATCACAGTTAAGCGGATTTAAAGTTACGAGTTACAAATCCTATTTTCCCGACGTTGCGGTGGAGTGGATCGAGACACCAATTCTTATACCTCTGAAGATGCAGTAGGATGGAATGTGGCTACTTGAAAAAAAGCAACACCAAGATCCCGCATGACCAAGCAAATTTGGCCTTATTAAAGTCTTTGCTTCATTCCCGCTACACGACAATGAGCAAAGAGGGGCAGTTGTAATAACCCATATTTGCCCGGCCCACATATATTTCAAAAAGAAAAAACAAATAAATAAAAATAAAAAATAAAACCAAATAAAAAATAATAGTGAAGGCCAATAGCAGTTCATTTACAAACCAGAATCAGCTAAACCTAACTAAACCCCAGACCCAATTTTCATAAACCCGAATAAATCCCCAAATACATAGCCTAGTTTATTTTAGCCCAAAAATAACCCAATTATAATGGCCCAAACGGCCCAAATTCAGAAACCCTAGGGATTTCTAGAATGTTCAGTGCAAAGACAATAGTAGACTCACTTTTGCTTGTGAGACGAGCCCAACACAGACTTCGCGCGTGCATCACCACTGGGCGCGTGCACGTGTGTGCCTCCGTTGCTCCAGGTTGGTAGAGTACCTTCAAATACATACGAAAAATAGCAGCAAAGGATAACAAAAAAAGCGAGGGAATAACAGATGGGATTTGGAGGATTTTATTTTGATTTTAATTTATTTATTTCTATAATTTTGGCTATAAAAAGGCCAAGACAAATACTGTAAAGGGGGTACGGAGATTTGAAATAGAAAATCAGAGAAAAAAATTTCAGAATACGAAAGGTGATTCAAACTTTTACTTTGTTTTTTTTTTGTTTTTGTCTTTTAATCTCTTTTTTCTGTATTTCATGTGATTGATTGTTCGAAAAGGAATAAAAGAAAGAGATTAGAGAGTAAAGAAGTACCTGATTGCCGAACCGTCGGTCACTCCATCATAATCGGAGTTGGGCAAGAGATTGGAGAGCCTCTGAGTGGCTGGTTCTTCGAACGGCGCAGAAAAACACACTCTCTGTTAGGTTTTTTTAAAACAAATAAAAGAGGGCTATTGTTTTTAGGGTTTTTTTTAGCCTATGAGCACGGGAATAAAACACTGTCGTTTGAAGTCAATACGATGACTTTGAAACGACGTCGTTTGAAGGCCTAGCTTCGCGTGGTGAACCGATCTTGGGGTAGGATCCGCGCATTCTGGTTCGTTAGATTATTTGCGCAACAAGTCCCTCTTTGCTTTTATTAATTTCAATCTGATTTCCTTTATTTTTTAAAATTTGTATCGCATATTTGACTTTGATTTTACTTAGATCCAAGCCTAAACAGTGTCGTTTTCTACGTTTGATTTTGATTATTCTAAATTTTTGCGTTAAATTGCTATAGTAGTCCCTATGATTTTCAGTGGTTTTCAATGCGGACGTTTGCTCATTTATTTCAAATCAACCCTTAGAAGTTTGTTTGAATTCAAAATAGATCCATTTTCATTAAAATTAATTGGTTTATTATTATTAATTTTATTTGTTGTTATTATATTTAATAGTTTTTTATATATATATCAGTTAACCTAATTTTACTATAAATTCTTTTATTCTGTAATATTATTTTATGTATTCATTACTTAATATTATAAATATTTTTATATGTTTTATATACTATCTTAGCATAATTTATACATACTTTTTGTTCATGTATGTATATATATATAATTAACTTCAAAATTTTTAATAATAATATCTCATACTTTTATATATATGTATATATAATATGGATTTTTTGGTATACGTATGTATATATATAATAATATATTATTAATTTCAAATGATATTTTTTATGCACGGAAGCCTTATTCCTTTTAAATTTGTTATTTTATTTTATTTATTTTAACTTTTATATATATTATCACTATGTATATACTATTATTTATACTAGACTTTATTTATATAAATCAAAATGTAGGTATTAATTTTAAGTTATTCACTTTTATTTTATTTCATTTTATTTTATTTTTTATTTTTTTATAAATCTTTCATTAAAATTCATTCAAACTTTTTATTTATTTTAGTTCTATTACCAAATTGTATCAAATATTCATATTATTTATTGTTATTATTGTTTTTTCTCATTGTCACGAAGTATTTTTAAATTGATTATTAATTTATGGGTTGCTTAATTATTAATATGGATGTTTGTATAATATGATTAAAATCAATGTTTGTATTTGCCTATTACTTGCTTGATTGCTTCTAGTTTAAGTTTAGGTTGTTATTTATCTTTTACATTATATGTATTGTTATTCAATCATGTTCCAATTGTAAGAGTTGTATTTTATTAAAGCACTATAATCATTTTATTTCATAATTCTTAAAAAAGCTTGGTGTTCATAAGTCCTCGAGAGAATCAAAAGTCGATCCCCATTTTCAAATTAAATATAAAAAATGGTTTTGATAGACAGCATGCGCAATATGGATACTAGTAGCCTACCGCTGAGACTGAAAATCAGAATGTAGGGTGTCAACGCACTATCTCAGGTTATGGTAAGAGTATTAGAAAGGGTTGCTGGGGCCCAAACTAGATTTGTTGGTCGAGGGTTTGTGACTGAGCGACTTTAGTCTAATGGTGTCGAGCTATTTCAAAGTGTCACTGTGATTACCCCGACTGTGACCGAGTACTAGTTAGAGGCCACCAAGAGAATTATGAATGACTTGGATTGCACCAAGAGCTGAAATTGAAGGATGTAGTATCTTTGCTTTGCGATAAGGCATATTAGTGGTGGAAGTCTATGGTGAGGGGCACACAGGCTGAACGTGTGACTTGGGAGTTCTTTAAGAGTGCCTTCCAAAGAAATATGTGGAGGCGAGGTACATTGAGGGATGTAGATTGGAGTTTATTGGGCTTAAGGAGGGGATATATCTGTGGCCAAGTATGAGGCCGAGTTTCTGAGGCTGAGCAAGTACGCTCCGAGTCTGGTTCTGAACAAGTATGATAAGAGTGTCCGTTTTGAGGATGGGCTTCACTACGATCTAAAAGTTCTGGTAGCGTCGAAGTAGGAGCGGGTCTTCAAAAAATTAGTGGAGAAGACTAATTTAGTGGAAGAAATTAAGCGTGTGGTGTGCGAAAGGAAGGATAAGAGCAGGAACCAGAGCAAGAATAAGAGAGAGACAAGTCCTTCTTGTACAGCTTCGTGGCCTAAGA
Organism: Gossypium raimondii; assembly: GCF_025698545.1. Taxonomy (NCBI): domain Eukaryota; kingdom Viridiplantae; phylum Streptophyta; class Magnoliopsida; order Malvales; family Malvaceae; genus Gossypium; species Gossypium raimondii. The sequence continues at coordinate 36,247,444 of NC_068568.1, read as the reverse complement.
AATGGATAAGGTTGAAAGGCCTCAACAGGTTGAGGCGACAACAAATATTGGTAAGGCTCAGGTTTGTACTAATTGTGGTAGGCGCCATCTGGTTAATTCGAGTTGAAATCGGGTAATTAATGAAAGGAACCAAACTTAATAAATAATATTATATATTATATGTATTAGACTATTATTAGTTCAGTTAATTCGATAAATTCGGTCAAATTAACATTATAAATTTATTTTTATAAGTTTTATACATGTTTTAACTAAAAAAAAGAACATATAAATTTTGGTTAATTCAGTTAAACGACCGAATTAACAGAAATATTTCGGTTCGGTTAATTTTTTGAAAAAATTTCGGTTCGCTTAACAGTTAAAGGATTAAAAATTTTGCTTAATTTGATTAATATTAGTTCGGTTCGATTAATCGATCAGTTAATCGTTTGAACACCCGTAGTCGTATTTAGGATATTGAATTGTTGTTATTGTGTTGACATTTCATTATAGTCAGATGTGTAACTCTAATTTTAAAAAAATCAGTGAACGGTGTGAAACTAAAAACCTTACTGTCAATGCCACACGGCCATATGTCTGGTCCTGTGAACCACATGGCTGTGTGTCTAGCCGTGTTAACTACACGGGCGTATGGGCCAAACGGACTGTGCCAGTTAGACGTGTTGGCCACACGGACGTGTGCATCAAATTTGAGTAAATCTAGTTAGGGTCGTGTCTTGAAATACGTTTCGAGGTCAATGAGTTTGTAGTTTTTGTTAAGTGATAAGTATGTTATTTGATAAATGAAAATTGTTGTTTTGATGTGTTTGCATAATTTCTTGAAGTAGGTTAATCTTATTAATTGTGTATCTAATACGTACATATGTGAGCATCGTTAACATGATTCTAATCAGTTATGCATATAAAAACATGCTTATTCTGAATATGTGTTATGTTTTTTCAAATGCATTGGGGTGGGATATGAAATGTGACGAAAGAAGTTCTAGCAGACTATGTTCTGCAATTTCTAGTTGTAACACTGCAAATTTCTATTTTCGGTAGTTAAACACTGTATATTTTTTATTTTGAAAGTTTTTGAATTATATCTGTCAGCTTGACTGTATATTTTTGAATAGTGACATACAATCTCTAATTGGTGAGTGGGGTTGGATGGGTACTAATTACCCTATTTAGTGTGTTAGGTGGAACGGAGATGGTGTGTAGTGGATGGGGGTAGGATTTGTATCTGATCTGTGTAATATGTTGCATCGCATGATATGCCATGCCATCTGTATTTGATTTCATTATTATGCTGCATTGCATGATATGTTTTTCCATCTATGTTTGTCCGGTCATTGATTTCTGTATGACTATCTGTTATTCGTTTTTGTTTGTAGGCTGAGTTGTACACTGAGCTTTGTTAGCTCACTCAATAATTTATCTTTTTAGGTCATCAGCGAAATTTGGATCGGACGGCATGCAGGCGCTCAGATTGGATTTTGGCTAAAGAAAAAGACAATTTATAAATTTAAACTTAATTCCAGACTTTTTGGGCTGTATAATTTTTTAGACTTTATTCTTCAATTTTTCTATATTTTCTGCTGGATTTTAGTTTCATTAAACTACAAATTAGACGTTTTCACATACTAGATTCATTATTTTCAAACTAAGAACTCCAAAATTTTCGTTGCAAAACTAAGTAACAAATTAAGTGTTTTTCTGTAAAAAAAAGTTCTGTGCGTATTTTCTAAAAACTTGTAAGAGATTTGATAAAAGTAATGCTTTCGAAAACATTCTTTATTAAGGTTAAATTTGGATTTTTAAAACGAGTAATGTAATTCCTCAAAATTCGGTTGTAACGCCTAGGCTGAATGTGTGGTGTTACATTTGGTGGTATTAGAACAAGGTTCAAAACTTCGATTGTGGTTTTGGGTTAAAATTTCATAAAAATTGTTTGAAAAAAATATATGTATATATTCAGATTATGATTATTTTTTATGTTTGAGTTCGTAATAAGAGAATCGAAGACTTCGGCACTGAACTAGTAAGTTACTTTTACTTTAGCTATACTAGACAAACTAGTAAAACTGTAGAATTAAGAATACTTTACTTTAGCTAAAGAATGAAATAATTATGTTAAGAATCTAGACTTAGGATATTTAATAACCTAAGCTAATCTATAAAATTTATAAAACAGGAAGATAATTAAAATGAGCACACGTGGTTTGCAAGGTCGTGGTGGACGCTGTCAAGGGGCTCAAGTTTAGCTTTTTTCTCTAGGCTGCATACGCAATTTGGAAACTATTTAGACGGTAGAGACGCTTACTAGTGAGATTGGAAATCAAAGTGTGGGGGATGACGCACTGTCCCAAGCTATGTTAAGAGTATTACAAAGGGTCTCTGGGGCCTAAACTGGATCTGTGGGACGAGGGTATGTGATTGAACGACTTTGGTCTAATTGTAACGAGCTAATTTAGGGTTTCGTTAGAATTTCCCCGACTGTGGTCGAGTATTGGTCGGAGGCTACCGAGAGAATTATAGACGACTTGGATTACTCCTAGAGCAAAAATTTAAGGGTGTAGTATCTTTGCTTCCCGATAAGACATATAGTGGTGGCAGTTCATGGTGAGAGGCACACAGGTTAAGCATGTGACTTGGGAGTTCTTTTAGAGTGCCTTCTAAAAGAAATATGTAGAGGCGAGGTATATTGATGCCAGTAGATTGGAGTTTATCGGGCTTAAACAGGAAGAGATTTCAGTGGCCGAGTTTCTGAGGTTGACTAGGTATGCTCAGAGTCTGGTTGCAACCAAGTATGATAAGAGTTCCTGTTTTGAAGACGAGATTCGCTACGATCTAAAGGTTCTGGTAGCTCCGCAGTAGGAGCGGGTCTTCAAAACCTTAGTGGAGAAGACCAAGGTAGTGGAATAAATTAAGCGAGTGGACCACGAAATGTGGGATTAGAGCAAGAATCAGATAGAGGTGAGTCCTTTTGGTACAGCTCCACGACCTAGGAAATGGGTCAGAGTTGCTTGGCCTCACCAAGTTGAGGCAACAGTAAATATTGGTGGGGCTCATATTTGTACTAGTTGTGGTAGGCACCATTCGAGTGAGTGGTCCAGGAGGATGGGAGAATGTCTGCAGTGTGGGTCAATGGAACATTGGACTAAGGATTGTTCGTATTGGGCTGAATAGATGCAACCTCTAGTTAAGGACGGGGTTCAGCCTTAGAGGGTAGTTCAGTAGCCTCCGAGAGGCCCACATTTAGGAGTGGTAATGGTATGGGTCGTCGACATAGGGCACCGGGTCGAGGTGTTAATCAGACTGAGGCTAGCCTACCCATATTGGTGTATGCGAGGTCGTGATAGACGCCGTCAAGGTGCTCGAGTCGAGCGTTCTTCTCTGGGCAACATGCACAATTTGGAAACCAGTGAGACGGTAAGACGCCTACTGCCAAGACTAAAAATTAGAGTGTAGGGGTTGAAAGTATTACAAAAGGTTGCTAGGGTCCAAACTGGATTTGTGGGTCGAGGTTTTGTGATTGAACAACTTCGGTCTAATGGTGTCGAGCTATTTCGTGGTGTTAGTGGGATAGGTCAGAGGCAACCAAAAGAATTATGGAGTACTTGGATTACTCCGAGAGCAGAAATTAAAGGGTGCAGTATCTTTGCTTCACGATAAGGCATATTGGTGGTGGCAGTCTATGGCGAGGGGCACACCGACTGAGCGTGTGACTTGGGAGTTCTTTCAGGGTGCCTTCTAAAAGAAACATGTGGACGCGAGGTACATTGAGGCCCATAGATTAAATTGTATCGGGCTTAAGTAAGGGGAGATGTTTATGGCCGAGTATGAGGCCAAACTTCTAAGGCAGAACAGGTACGCTCAGAGTCTGGTTGTCACCAAGTATGATAAGAGTGTCCATTTTGAAGATGAGCTTCTTTACGATCTAAAGGTTCTGGTAGCCTCACAGTAGGAGCAGGTCTTCGAAATATTAGTGGAAAAGACTAAGGTAGTGTAAGAAATTAAGTGCGTAGAGCGCGAAAATAAGAGAGGCAAGTCTTTCTGGTATAGCTTTGCGACTTAAGAAATGGGTCAGGGTTGACAAGCCTCAAAAAGTTAAGGTAACAGTAAATATTGGTAGGGCTCAGGTTTGTATTGATTATGGTAGGTGCAATCTAGGAGAGTGTTAGATGAGGATGGGAACATGTCTACGGTGTGGGTCAATGGAAAACTGGATTAAGGATTGTCTGCATCGCACTGAGTAGATGCAAGCTTCAGTTTAGGATCGGGTTTAGCCTCAGATGGTAGTCTAGCAGCCTCTGAGAGGATGGGGTCAGTTGAGAGGTGGTAATGGTATGTGTCGTAGATAGAGGGCACTAGGTCGAGGTAATAACCAGACTAAGGTTAAGCAGCTTACGTTAGTGTATGCATCGTGTAACGACTTGGAAGTCAGTAGTGTCAAAAATTTTGGTTTTAGAATCCTGTTTCCTTAACCCGAATCGTAAATATTATTATTAAATATTTACGAAGTTATATTAGAAGGAAATTAAATTTTGGTTAGGTAATTTCATTGAATTAGTGTTTAATTTAAGTATAGAGACTAAACCACATAAGTGGTAAAAGTGCAATTTGCTAAGAAATTATAATTAGAATTAATTATAAAAGGCTTAAATGAGAAATATACCTTAGTTAAGTGTGTATATGGCCAATTAATTCATAATATATATGTTTATATTATATATATAACATTGTTAATAACTAAAATAAAAAGCCATTAAAATAAAAGTATAGATAATGGGTAATAAAAAGAACATTTCCATTCTGTTCTTCGTTAAACCAAAGTAAAAAAGAAGAAAACTTAGGGACGAACGAACTTAGGGTTTTCAAAGTTTCAAGCTGACATTGGTATGTTCAATTTAGTCACTTTATTGTAATTTTTATGTTTTCGGAATTTCGATATCTCAAGCTAGCTGACCCATGTCATATTTTATGTTATTGTTAAAATTTTAGGGACCAATTTGATATATTTTAAGTTTAGAATTGAGAAAGGACTAAATTGTAAAGCCAATTGATGATTTTGAACAATAGGGACTAAAATGCACAAATTGTGAAATTTGTGTTGCAATTGAAAAATAAAAAGTCCTATTGGGACTATTGATTTTGGTATTAAATTAGAATGCGAAAGTTATGTTAGTCTCGGTTTTAGGGACTAAATTAAATAAAAATGTAAAATTTGCATAGCTTAGCAATTAAATGCGAATTTTGCTGTATATTGATAATTTATTTATATTTGTTTTAATTTGTAGCTAACGCCGATCCCAGATTCTTCAAAAAAGAAAGGAAAAGTCAAAGTCGTCGACAAGTTGCTCGAAGTTCACGGTTTATGTTTCTATAATCCGAACTAACTTGTAATTGTTGTATTTTGAATTGTGTATGCATGGTAAGAATGTAAGGTGAGATTCATTGTTCGATTGAGATGATTTGAATTAATTGAATCGGTTGATGATTTTGGGGATTAAATCAAATATATGTGAAAGTGTGTATGTTTGTATAAATATGAAATTGAATACATAATGAGATGTTTGACACTACCATATATTTGAATAAATTAATTCATGATAAATATTTATGTGAATTGAGATATTGTTTGGGATTGAAATAAATAATGAATACCTTATTAACTGTTCGAGTAGAGTTGGATATAGTTGGCATGCTAGAGGATAGGAAGAGTTTAAGGTTACTTTGACCACGAGTCGATAAGTCATTAGGTGCCAATCGGATTCAGTTTAATTGATGAGACATTGGGTGTTAAACATATTGATAGCGTTGGGTGCAATTATTTGCTTCAGTTTATCCAGTAAGGCAATGAGTGCCAAATTGGAGTGTTGGTTGGATTTGTGTATTCGTTCGAGTTTGAGTCATGTTAATAGGGAAATAAATGATAAAATAAGCTATTTGATTCTTGAAATAGTAAATGGATGATAATTGGGATCAAAATGAGAAATGATATATGATATTGAGGATTTAGTTGGAAGCTAAGTGGAAATATGTTCTATGAAGTCATGAAACTGGATGCGGATATGGAAAATGTCTTATAAAATGTAATTGCCATGACTTGGCATTAGTAAAGTTGAGTTACTTTCAATCAAGGAATAAGTGAATTGGTATAGTTTTTAAATTGTTATCTTGAATATTAACATCTACTTTACTTCATTCATTTAAATGACTTATTCTATGTTTAATGTTTGGATTATAGAAATGCAACTGAGATATACTCAGCGTACAGTTTTTTTCTTGTGCACAGGTTAGGTACTTATCAATTCGTTCTTCGACTCAACATCCAAGGGCAATCCTGAACTCAAGTATTGGTGAAATGTTCCTTTTTGTTCTTACCATGTACCTAGGATGTTTAATGCTTATTGTGATCATTTTGAAACGTGTTGGTCTTTTAAGAATATGTACTTAAGTATAAGTGTGGTGGCAACGGTCATTTTGTGGATGATTTGATAGTTTGTTTGTATTATATGCTTAAAATATTCATGGATGAGATAGTAACATGCTAAACCTTATGTTTTGGTTAGTGCTTGAACGTGGGTTGGTAAATGTATACTTAGATCATGCTTTAGTAAGGGGTTGGTAAGTTCATGTTTATATCTATGCTTTGTTTGAAAAAGATTTGGTAGTTCAAGTATCTAGGTTATAAAGTTTACATGAAACCGAATGTTGAATGGTTGAAGGGTTGAATGCTTGTATATTTGGCTTGTTATTGAGGTGCCCATTTGTGGCATATTAGTTAGACATTTAGGTTGATTGTATAGTTGCTATTGAAATATACTCTTGGTTGATATAGTTATCTTTTGTATGGTAGGTGCATTGGGCATGAAATGGATAATTTAAAAATAGATTTTTACCATTTCTGAACTTAGGTATTGATATTTTGACATTTTGTATCGATACTTGACCATATGAACAGTTTTAAAAGAAATAGAATGCTGAAATGGTATCAATATTTAATTAAGTATCGATACATTTTCATAAAATATCGATATCCTTGTTTTGCATGACAAATAGAATCATGAATTGATATTGATATTTAATATGGTATCAATAAGGTATTGATACCCAACAATTAAATATCGATACTAACTTTAAAATTTTAAAATTTTGGATATTTACAATTCAATCTTATTTCATCCCTAAATTTCACAATTAGGTTATTATAGTTTTTCAATTTATTACATTGTATAATATATGGATGGAACCTATATAAATTGCTTATAATTGTTTGAATTTGTTTCTAACTTTCCATTACTCGGGTTCGTTGACCGGATCGGGTAAAGAATGTTACTCGGCGAGGTGTTGCGAGGACTGACTCAGGGCCGATGTGATAGCAGGTACATTTACTATTCATTCTCACTCTTACTTTGCTTTAATTGATATCAGTTCCACGCATTCATACATTTCTAGTAGTGTGTCTTATAATCTGGAAATTTCTGTTGAGGGTACTGTTAGTGAAGTTTCTGTGGTTAGTCCATTGGGGCAGTCGGTGCGAGTCAATAAGGTATACAAGAGATGTTTGCTTGAGATTGAGGAGTTTGTGTTTCTGGCTGATCTGATGGAATTTTCGTTTGAAGAATTCGATCTAATTTTGGGCATGGATTGGCTTGTGGAGCATCAAGTTAGTCTGGAGTGTGCCTCGAAGAGGGTAGCTCTAAAGATTGGGGATGGTGAGGAAATTGTTATGGTAGGTGAGCACCGACATTACCTCTTTAATATAATCTCCACTATGCTAGCCGAGAAATTTGTTTGAAAAGAATGTGAGGCATACCTAGCCTATGTGCATGATATAAGTGTTGTGGGTTTTAGTGTAAAGGGAATTTGAACAGTTAAGGATTTTCCAAATGTCTTTCTAGAGGAATTGTCGGGGTTACCACCGGACCAAGAGGTTAAATTTGAGATTGAGATTTTACTAAGGACAACTTCGGTGTCCATTGCTTCTTACCATATGACACCGAAAAAGCTGAAGGAACTGAAAGTGCAGCTTTAGGAGCTGCTTGATAGAGGGTTCATTAGATCTTTTGTTTCTCTTTAGGGAGCAACGCTACTCTTTGTCAAGAAGAAGGCTGGTACTATGAGAATGTGTGTAGATCACTGACAACTAAACAAGTTAACGGTAAGAGTAAGTACCCACTGCCGTGGACCGATGACTTGTTTGATCAGTTTCAAGGAGTGTCAGTGTTCTCCAAGATTGATCTATGATCTGGGTACCATCAGTTGAAGGTAAAAGAGTCCGATGAGTATAAAGCTGTCTTTAGGACTCAATATTGTCATTATGAGTTCCTAGTAATGCCTTTTGGGTTGACTAATGCTCCAGCTAAATTCATGGATTTCATGAATAGGGTATTTCAACCAGTTTTGGATCAGTTTGTCGTAATGTTTATCAACGATATTCTGGTATACTCTAAATCTAAGGCTAAGCACCAACTTCCTTCTGGTTTCTTACAACCTATTAAAATTTTGCAGTGGAAATGGAAACAAGTAACCATGGATTTCGTTAGTGGGTTGCCTTTGACACGCACTAAGAAGTATTCTATCTGGGTTATTGTGGATCGATTGACCAAGTCTGCTCACTTTTTTTCTAGTTCGGACTGACTGCTCATTGTAGAAGTTAGCTAAGTTGTACATTTTCAAGATAGTTAGACTTCATGGGGTACCTATATCGATTATCTCATACCAAGACCCTCGTTTCTCATATCAGTTTTGAAAGAAATTGCATAAGGGTCTGGGTACTCAGTTGGGCTTTAGTAAAACATTCCATCCGTAGCCTGATGGACAGTCTAAGAGGGTAATTCAGGTTCCAGAGGATATGTTTCGGGGTTGTGTTATAGAACTCCGTGGTAGTTGGGAAGAATTTCTGCCTCTGGTTGAGTTCGCTTACAATAATAACTTCTAGGCCAGTATTCAGATGGCACCTTATGAGGCTCTGTATGGTCGTAAGTGTCACACTCCGCTGTGTTGGATTGAGTTGGGCAAGAGGAAGATTATAGGTCCAAATTTGGTTATTGAGACTGAGGATAAGGTTAGACTAATTCCCGATCAGTTAAAGGCAGGATCCGATAAACATACATCCTGTGCATATCTTAAGAGGAATGATATTGAGTTTGATGTGGGAGATAAGGTTTTTCTATAGGTATCCCTCTGGAAGAAGGTTCTGAGGTTTGGATGTAAGAGCAAGTTGAGCCTTAGGTTCATTGGGCTTTATCGAATTTTGAGGCAAGTAGGGCCAATTTTGTATCAGTTGAGCTACCTCAGGAGTTAGACCGGATCCATGATGTTTTCCACTTCTCTATTTTAAGACGGTATCGGTCTAATCCATCTTACATTGTGCCGGTTGAGGAAATTGAGGTGAGGTCGGATTTGACTTTTGAGGAGGAGCCAGTGTAGATTTTTGGATCGAATGGTAAAAGTCTTGAGAAGGAAGAGTATCCTTTTGGTTAAGGTTCTATGACAGAATCATGGTATTAAGGAAGCCATTTGGGAATAGGAAGACTCGATTTGACAGCAATATCCACATATGTTTGAGTCAGGTAAATTTCAAGGATGAAATTTCTTTAAAGAGGAGTTGTAACACCTCAAATGTCTTAGTTTTGAATTGCAAAAATATGTCAAGTAAAATAATCAGTTTCAGTAGATAGGTGTTCTATTTATGTACCTGAGGTCTTATGTTCAAATCATTTCCCTTGAATTTTTATTGGTTTTATTTGTTCACTTGACTGGTCACCTGTAGGTTATCTTTTATTTTTGTAAATTTTTCAATAAAAATGAGCCTTCTGGTTTAGTAGTAAGGCTTTAGCTTACCATTAGGTCTCAAGTTTGAACCTTGTCACGTGTGCAAAAAGGGGAAATATTTTTACTTCTCTTTGCTGTGTCGCCCATGCTCAGGATTTGAGTCAAATTCAAATTCCAACTAGGATTTAGTAGGGGGCTTAATTAGTTTATTTTTTATTTTTTGTTTAAAAAAAAGATTTTCTCTTAAAGTTTTGCTAAGTGTTATTCCCACTTTTCCTGTTTTTCTAATATTGTTGTTTTTACGCCAGTTCCTTATTGTAGCAAAATTTTTTCTGTTGATTTCTTTTTCAATTTTTCCTCTATTCAACTTCTGGAAATTTACTTCTTCCCTTTGTGATTCTGTTTATACTTTCTTTATTCTTCTATCAATTTGCTCCTTTCTTTTGGTTTCCATAGCTTGCTAATTGTTGTTGTGTTCTTCTTCCAACTCTTTTGTCTTCCCTTGTTATCGTTACTGTTACATTTCTTGGTAAGTACGGTTGTACTCCATTTAGTGTTTCTGTTTAGACATTTTTCTCAGGGCTGGTAAGTGAGTTGATTCGCTTTTAATACTAAATTTGGTCATTTTGGTTTTTCTGATAGGGGAAGATCACGAGACACATGACATTCCTCTAGCTTCATAAGTGTGTTGAAACCCCTATCGCTAAGGGTAAGTGCTCGAACACCCATGTTTAGGGGTTGATTGTGTTAATTCGGTTGTGAGGTTCAAGCGTTCAATTTTCGAACGAATGTTTTGTCAAATAGGGGTTAATTCTCGTGTTTATTTGCTAACCTAATAAGTTGATTGCCATATGTAGTGTTGTTCAAACTTTGGTTAAAACTAAATTAACTTGTCGGTTAACCGATCTAGTTCGTTCGAAGGTTGGTTAAATGGTTTTTTGGAATTTTGGTTAATGGTTAATTCGGTTCGAAATCGAGTAATTAAATGAATTAACCGAACTTTATAAATAATATTATATATTATATGTATTAGGCTATTATTAGTTTGGTTAATTTGCTCAAATGAACATTATAAATTTAGTTTTTATATGTTTTATACTTATTTTAACTTAAAAAAAACATATAATATTCAATTAACTGGCCGAGTTAACCAAAATATTTCGGTTTGGTTAAACTTACTGAAAAATTTTTGGTTCGATTAATGGTTAAGGGATTAAAAAATTTAGTTAATTCAGTTAATATTAGTTCGATTAGATTAACTGATCAGTTAATCGTTTGAACACCCCTAGCCGTATGTAGGATTTGGAATTGTTGTTGTTGTGTTGACATTTTGTTACAGTCAGGTGTGTAACTTTAATTTCGAAAAATTAGTGAATGCTGCGAAACCAAAAACCTTACGGTCGACGCCACACGACCATATGTTTGGCCGTACAAACCACACGGGTGTGTGCTTGATCGTGTGCCAGGCCATATGGACCACACGGGCTATGGCAGGTAGGTCATATTGGCCACACGAGAAATACCAAGTAGGTTGTGTGGGCCACACAGACGTGTGGGCCCAATTTGAGTAAAACTAGTTAGGGTCGTGTTTTAAAATGCATTTCAAGGTCAGTGATTTTGTAGGTTCTGTTAAGTGATATGCATGTTATTTGATAAATGAAAATTGTTGTTCTGATGTGTTTGCATAATTTCTAGAAGTATGTTAGTCTTATTAATTGGGTATCTGATATGTACATCTGTGAGCATCGTTAGCATGATTCTTATCAGTTAAGCATATAAAAGCATGTTTATTCTAAATATGTGCTATGTTGTTTCATTCGTATTGTGGTGGGATATGATTGTGACGGAGGAAGTTCTGGCAGACTATGTTCTGCAATTTCTGGTAGTAACACCGTAAATTTCTATATTCGACAGTTAAACACTGCATATATCTGATTCTGACGATTTTCGCATTATATCTATAAGCTTAACTGCATATTTTTGAATAGTGACATATGATCACTAATTGGTGTGTGGGGTTACATGGGTATTAATTACCCTATTTGGTATGTTGGGTGGGACAGAGATGGTGTGTAGTAGATGGGGGTAGGATTTGTATCTTATCTGTGTAATATGTTGCGTCATATGATATGCCTTTCCATCTATGTCTGTTAGGTTATTGATTTCTGTATGACTATCCATTTTCCGTTTTTGTATGTGGGTTGAGTTGCACACTGAGCTTTGTTAGCTCACTTAACAATTTATCTTCTTAGGTCATTAGCGAACTTAGATCGAGCGGCGTGCGAGAGCTCGAATTGGATTTTAGCTACATAAAAAGTTAGTTTATAAATTTAAACTTAATTTTGGACTTTTTGGACTGTATAAATGTTTTGGACTTTATTCTTCACTTTTTTTTGGATTTTCTGCTAGATTTTAGTTTCGCTAAACTGCAAATTATACGTTTTTACATACTGGATTCATGATTTTCAAACTAGAAACTCTGAAATTTTCGTTGCGAAACTAAGTAACAAAGTAATTTTTTCTGTAAAATAAATAAGTTCTACCCATATTTTCTAAAAACTTGTAAGAGATTTGCTAAATGTAATGCTTTCGAAAACATTTCTTTATCAAGTTTAAATCTGAAGTTTAGAACGAGTAATGTAATTCCTCAAGAGCCGGTCATAACGTCTAGGACGGTGTGGGGTGTTACATTTGGTGGTATCAGAGCAAGGTTCAAACTCGAGCTGTGGTTTTGGGTTAAAATTTCATGAAAATTTATTTAAAAATATATATGTATATATTTGGATTTTGATTATTTTTATGTTTGAGTTCGTAAAAAGAGAACTCGAGACTCCGGTGCCGAACCAGTAAGTTACTTTTACTTTAGCTATACTAGACAAACTAGTAAAACTGTAGAATTAAGAATACTCTACTTTAGCTAAAGACTGAAATAATTCTGTTAAAACTCTAGACTTAATATCTTTAATAACCTAAGCTAATATATAAAATTTTCAAAACAGTCAGATAATTAAAACAAGCACATGTGGTACACGAGGTTGTGGTGGACGTCGTCGAGAGGATCAAGCTAAGTCTTCTTCTCTGGGCAGCATGCGCAAATTGGAGACTAGTGAGACGTAAGACGTCTACCGTTGAAACTAAAAATTAGGGTGTAGGGGTCAATGCATTGTCCCAGGCTATGCTGAGAGTATTACGAAGGGTTGTTAAGGCCCAAATTGGATTTGTGGTTAAGGGTCTGTGACTGAGCGACTTCGGTCTAGTGTTGTTGAGCTATTTTGGGGTTGGATTGGGATTACCCTGACTATGACCGAGCATTGGTCGGAGACCACCGAGAGAATTATGGACGACTTGGATTATTCCCTAGAGCGGAAATTGAAAGGTGCCGTGTCTTTTCTTCGCGATGAGGCATACTAGTGGTGGTAGTCTGTGGTGAGGGGCACATAGGCTGAGCCTGTGACTTGGGAGTTCTTTCAGAGTGCCTTCCAAAAGAAATATTTGGAGGCAAGGTACATTGAGGTTCGTAGATTAGAGTTTATCGGGCTTAAGAAGGGGGAAATGTCTGTGGCCGAGTCTCTGAGGCTGAGCGGGTACGCTCAAAGTTTGGTTGCAACCAAGTATGATAAGAGTGTTCGTTTTGAGGACAAACTTCTCTATGACCTAAATGTTTTGGTAGCTCTGTAGTAGGAGCAGGTCTTCGAAATGTTAGTGGAGAAGACTAAGGTAGTGAAAGAAATCGCGCGAGTGGAGCGTGAAAGGAGGGATTAGAGCAGGAATCAGAGTAAGAATAAGAGAGAGGCAAATCTTTCTGGTACAACTCCGCGGCCTAAGAAATGGGTCAGGGTTGTTGAGGCAACAATAAATATTTGTAGGGCTCAAGTTTGTACTAATTGTGGTAGATGCCATCCGGGAGAGTGTTAGAGGAGGATGGGAGCATGTCTACGGTGTGGGTCTATGGAACATCGGATTAAGGATTGTTCACATCAGGCTGAGCAGATGTAAGCTCCAGTTTAATATCGGGTTTAGCTTAAGAGAGTAGTTCAGCAGCCTTCGAGAGGCCGGGGCTAGTTTAAAGGTGGTAATGGTATGGGTCGTAGATAGAGGGCATTGGGTCAAATTGCTAATCAGACTAAAGTTAGGCAGCCTGTGTTGGTGTATGTAGCGTGTAATAACCCGAAAGTCAGTGGTGTCAAAAAGTTTAGTTTTGAAATCCCATTTTCGCAACTTGGACTCTTAAATATTATTATTAAATATTTACGAAATTATATTAGAAGCGAATCGAATTTTGGTTAGATAATTTCGTTGAACTAATGCTTAATTTAAATATAGAGACTAAATCACATAAGTGGTAAAAGTAGAATTTATTAAGGAATTATAATTATAATTAATTATAAAATGTTTAAATGAGAAATATACATTAGTTAAGTGTGTATATGGTCGATTAATTAGTAATATATATGATTATATTATACATATATAGCATTGTTAATAACTAAAATAAAAGGCCATTAAAATAAAAGTATAGATAATGGGTAATAAAAAACATGTCCATTCTTTTCTTCATTAAACCAAAGTAAAAAAGAAAAAAACTTAGTGACCAACGACCTTAGGAGTTTTAAAGTTTCAAGCTCAAATTGGTATTTTCTATTTAGTTATTTTCTTGTATTTTTTATGTTTTCGCAATTTCGATATCTCAAGTTAGCTGACTCATATCGTATTTTGCATTATTGTTAAAATTTGAGGATGTTACCTTAGTTGAATAATTAAAGTTTTAGGGGCCGAATTCATAGATTTTACGTTATATAAGCAAAACCGTCGTATTTTTCATTAAAGTATGCTAAAGTCATCTTCTCCAAAGAGCTTCTCATTTGAAATGAAATTTTCTCCGTAAGAAATCCTAATTGCAAAAACTTGATCTTGATTTTCTGCAAATTTTCTTTCAAAACCTTCTCTTTTAGCTTAAGATGAATCCAAACATTTCAGAAACAAAATTTGGAGAATTTCATGGTAGTTGAAATCAAGTTATTCAACCTCCCAGTCAAGATTAAAAGGTCAAGCAAGAGACATAAATTTTTAGAAATTTTGGCTTGTATAAATTTCAGAAAATTTTGAAAAATTCAAGGTTTTAAAAAATTTGATGAAATTTTGAGTTAAAAGTTGCAACCTCAAACTTATTATTACTTTGTTCTTCAAATCTCCTTGAATAAAAATCTCAAGCAATGAAATTAATTTTTTAAAGTTAAACTTATGTTTTTTAGGTTTAATTATTTTTAATTTTATTTATTTATTTTATTTATATTTTCACATAATGTTATATTATCCATGTGGAATTGATGATTTGAAAAAATTCTACGTGTCAATTTTTCATTGGTTGGTTTAGCATTTACTAAGGATATGCACATATTGATAGTTTAGGTAGTACATTCAACATTTTCAAAGTAGAAGTGGCATTGGACATTTTATGAAAGTACATGTACCAAATAATACACAAATTGATTGTTTAGATACCATATTGGACATTTTTAAGTGCAAGTACCACATTGAATATTTTATGAAAGTACAAGTGCCAAATGTGATATTATTCCTATTATATATGTAATCCTGAAAAGCCGACTGTGATCATCGCGAAAATTCTATAGAAGTTTAGTCTATTGGAGTGTAATTCATTTCATTTTATTTTAGCCTAAGAATTCACGGTTTATGCAAAGCACACACTAGGATAGGATAAGAAAGGAAAGGTGTACAAAGAAAGAAACATATGTAAATATATAAAGGCAGAATCTAAGAAATGGTAGCTATAGCTATAGATTCAGATCATCTAGAATTGAAGGTGCAGAAAAGGTTGAGGTTCATGGCTACCAGCTGTAGAAGTGGACTCCATCATCATATTCCCTTTTGTCTTTGCGAGATGATTCGAGTGGGCGTTCCAATTCAACACCAAAGCTTAATTGGGCTTTCTTTGTAATTGCCTGCTACTTGAACTCCCCCTACTACCCATTTCTTTCTTCACCTTCAATAAAAACAGGGCACTTCAATTAATGCATGCCCATATCCTCCTCCTCCTCCTACACCTTTCTCACATCATTTTCATGCTTTATGCAGCAATGCTTAGTTTTGGATTTAGTTGTTCTTTAAAATGTAAAGCAAATGTATGTTGTTGTCATCCTATTCCTCCATCTACCCTCAACATCAGCAGGTGGATATCATGCATTCAAAATGCTCAGCTTAAATATAATACACACCATGTTGTTTAGAACACAAATTTAATCGGATTTGTTAAATGAATTGCTTCACATCATGTAGTTTTGTAGCTGTTGGTTCTTTTTTTTTTTACTATGAAATTGACACCTTGAAGCAACATTAAGTGAGGCTGAGATGCTCAGTGACTTAAAAAGGGCCAGGCAGGGATTCAAAAGATTTAGATTCCCATGGTCATGCTATAGTCAACCTGAAAGGCTGCCATATAGGACTAGGAGTAAGTAACAATGAATACAGTATGGAAAATCCAACGGGAACATAAATACACTCTACAAAAACACCATATGAGGGCAAAAGCTTCAATCCAATTACAGAACTAGTAGAAGACAAAGTTAACCTGAAATGTCTATTTCAGTACACATTAAACCTGCAAGCTCTAAACTTGTTAGGACCACGGTAATTTTATCTCATGGATATACATAGTCATTCTCATTTCTTGCACTATTTCCTTAAGCTTTACTCTTACAGTATTTTTTTTGATAAAAGTCCCACCAAGTATTTTATAGAAAATTTTATCAAATATGTTAACTTTGTAAAAAAAAGTGGTTTTTTATCAGCTTTATATCATGGTTAATTTTCCACAACCATTGTACCTGGAGCAAGAGTTTACAGGGCAGTTTAGAAAAGTTACTTAGGCAAGTTGGTGATAGCACATCCAAGGAAGATATAAACAGTTAATAACACATCCTATGATACATGAATGCTAAGCCAAGTCTCTTTATATGTCAAGCTCAAGCGGTGGGTGGATACAAGTTCCTTAAACAAAAAATGAACCTATGGTAATTTAGGATGTTAGAGAGAAATATATGGTGTTCAACAAAAGGACTATCACTAAAGAGCTTTCCAAACAAGGTAAGATCATTGCAAAGGAGCAACTTTCAAGTAGTGACAAAAGAACTAGATTCTTATATGATAGATGACATGCTATAGCAGGAAACATGCTTGGTCTGGCAGCCAGAGCCCACGGTGTAATCAATAATTAGCCCTTTATGTGCAAGAATATATTCTTTTAGAGAAACAAGAAATCTTACTTCATCTAACAAGAAACTGGACATGTATTACTGTGAATTCCTATTTTTAATTTCACAAACAAACCGTTGCCACTCTATCCACACGTAGTGAAGAAGAAAACAATTAGATTTGCCTTGCATCACAATCAACACACCCTGAATCAAACAAGAAGTTGAGCCCAAATCCAAGCTACTGAGCTGTGCAAAGCTCCACCTGCACACTCCACAGTAAAATAGCTTAGCACAAAAGAATTAGTACTTCTCTGAAGAATTCGGAGGATGCAAGTTCAACAGAAGGCATGAATCAAGAAAAACAACCTCTGTAATGGAAACTTGGGTGAAGCAGTGCAGAAAGAAAGAAGCCACTCAATCTAGTCCCCATAGATTTCTGAGAGGAAAAGTATCCATTTCTCTCACACTTGTTATTTTTTTTTTTTTTGTTTTCCCCATTATACAATACTGAACCATTACAAGAAAAAACAAAGCGATCCTGTCTCAGGAATCCTACTCATTTTCATCTTGCTCTCAAAGTTTAAAGCTTTACTGGCCCGATCCTTGGGAGTCATCCTTAGCAGGGGGTTGTTGCTGGTGCTGATGCTGATGTTGGGGTTGCATCCGAGCTTGCTCCATCTGCTGATAAATCTGGTTCAAAGCATGAGGATTTAAGACCCCAATATGACCATCTTGAGATAACCCAAGTTCCAAACCCGGGAGCTGCTGATTAGCTCCGCCCAAGATTGAGGTGAAACTTATCTGACCCATGTTACTAGCTGGCAAATCAAAACCTGGAAACCCAAGCTTTTGCAGATAATTGGAACTATCACTGCCTAAATTTGTTGTAGACGGACCAGATGATGACTGAAACCCAAAACCACTGACTGGTGGCCATAACCCGGTCGCCACATGATGGGGTCTTCCCAAATTGCCACCAACCATTGTCCAACTGGTCCTACTGCTCCCTGACCCTATACTGGACCCCCCTAAATCTTCCATCTTTTGGTGCAACCCTGCTGATAGAGAGGCCCCTGGCTGTGAAACTGAGCCTCCAGCTGCAGCCAAAGCTGATGCTGGAATTGTTCCGCTCCCAGTGGCGGCAATTATGGATGGTTCAGCTTGTTGTAACAGCCACTGTATTGTTTCCCCATCAGACTTGTGACCCAATTCCCTGGTCAACTGAAAGATTCTAGCAGCACATAAAGCAGGCATCCTTATCCTTCTACCTCTTCCTTCAACTTTGGTGTGCCTGTCTTTGTTAGAACTTCTCTTTGGGGCCAACTGTTGCTTCTTCCCTTCTCCTTTATCTGCAACCACAATCTGGAAATCCTTGATTTCTGCTGCTTTATTCTCTCCCATGTTTTGAGGCTGTTGCTGTTGGGGTTGGGGTGGCAGGCTCAACAAGTTGGCTACTTCCTCTGGAGGCTGCTTGGCGCCCTTGGGATCCATAAACAGGTAAAAAAAGGGTGGGGGTGTGGGGGCAAATTAAAAGAAAAACAATATATATATATATAAGAGGAGTCCTCTTTGATTGAAGAAGGTGACCTGAGAAGTCCTAGACTTTGATGAGTTTTCACTGTTCTCTGACAAGGAATGTGAAGACAAACTATGATAATTATAATATTGAAATCCCAAAGCACACATACCCGAAATGTCAAAATTTTTATTCTTGCTTTTCACAAGATGTCATTTTTCTTTCTTTTCTTTCTCCATGGCTCATATATGAATGCATGAGCCTTTCCTTTCTTCGTTTCCCCTTTTTCTCTCAGCAGTGAAGGGGGCTTTTGACTAACATTTCTGATATGATAGCTACTTTAACTGCCATTTTCACCTGAAGACACTAATTCGCACAGAATATATCATTTACAATAATTATTATTATAAATTACAATTTCAAAATTATAGATAAGATATTCACGCATCCCCATATAACCATATATAATATCCATAGATTGATGGATTCCTTTCCTTTCTCTTCATCACACCTTCACCCTACATTATTATAAAAGCAATATAACATGGGTGAATATAATTTTTCAAATATTTATCTTTAAATGCTTCATTATATTTCTAGGGCACTTGTCAACCACCTGTTCAACAACGAAGTTAGAATAATTTTTAGGTAGAATAATTTTAGTTTTTTATAGTTTTTATTTTTTAATTTTTAAAGGGTTAAATTGAATTTTTATAATTTTAGGAGGTTAAAGTGTAATTTTACTTTTATTAATGTAATTTTTTTAAATTAGAAGGCCTAAATAGTAATTTTTTATTTTAGATGGTGAGACCCATGCCAACCTTACTAGATTTGCCTCTATTTTTGAAGTTTAAAAACTCAACAGCATATTAAATAATTTTTTATATAATATAGATAATTAATTTTAGGGTAAACTACACCCATGGTCACTTTTGTTTACCTTAGGTTACATTTCAGTCACTTATGTTTGAAATGTTACATTTTAGTCACTTACTTTATCGTGTTGTAACATTTTAGTCAATTTGAACAGATTAATTGTCGTTAATGGTGTAATGGTAGTGACGTGTACGTTAAATCATCATTTCAAACAAAAACTTTAGATTAAATTATACAATTGGTCCCCATAAATTTTCGTTTTGAGCAATTTAATTCTTTTATGTTCTTTTAACTTTCTTTCTTTTTTTTTTTCTTTTTTTTTTCCATTCTCTTCTACTTTTCCCTATGTTTTTCTACCTTCTTTATTTCTTTTAACATACCAGGAAGTCGAATTGGTAGTGAAAAAAGAAGCATGGTATGGGTTTATGGGTTTTGGTTATAGGCAAATGATGACAGTCGACTTCCTACTTCTTTTTTCATTGCCAATTCGACTTCCTAATATGTTAAAAGAAATGGAAAAGGTATGAAAACAGAGGGAGAAACAAAAGAGAGTGGAAAAAAAAAAAGAGGAAAGTTTAAAGAACATAAAAGAAAAAAATTAAATTACTTAAAACGAAAAAAATATGGGGATCAATTGTATAATTTAACCTAAAATTTTGTTTGAAATGATGATTTAACGTACACGTCAACTTACTGCTACACCATTAACGATTTATTAATGGCTCAAGGACTAAAATGTTACAACATGATAACGTAAATGACTAAAACGTAACATTTCAAACATAAGTGACTAAAACGTAACCTAAGGTAAACAAAAGTGACCATGGGTGTAGTTTACCCTTAATTTTAATAATATGTATGTGGTATTATAAATTAAATTAAATAAATTATGATTTAATGATATCACGTTTACATGGTTAAAATTAATTATCTATGTATTTATTATTAATATGAATTTTAAAATATAAATCAATATAATAATATCAATAAAAGGAATGTAATATTTTTTATTCTAATTTTTCTATAAGAATTTAAACTTGAATTTTTAAAATATAAATATTATATTTCAATCAAGTATAATAATGATTATGATTTTTTTGGTATAACTATATGTGTTTTGATTTATTTTACAGTGAGATTAATCCTGATTGAGTCAAGTGGTATTTAGGTAAAGTCTTCTTAAGGGTGTCGACTTCAAAATTCGAATTTGGTCCACTTCTTCCAACCACTTATTGATTTTATAATTATGTTATTAGTTTGTTATAAAATATTATTATTTACTTCTATACTATAAATAAGTTGAAAATTAATTATGACTTAGCATATTAAGAAAAATTTAAATCTAAAATGTGTAACTTAATAAATTAACTTATTATATATTATATTATAAAGCTTGAAGTATAATTTCACTTTGATAATATAAAAATCATTTATTCATATACTATCAATCATGTACTGTTATAACATCTTTTCTACTATTTTTAGCTACTATTAGTATTACTACTTCTATAAATCATTTATTGTTATGTTATTATCATATAGTTATAAAGGTTATTGAATGTATTAGACACTCACAAAAACATGGAAATACCAATTACTAACTTCCTTCCTCTACACATCTCATAAGGTGTCATTTTAGTCTTTAGCCTCTACAAGACTATTAATCATATGGTAAGTTGTATCAATAGCTTCAACCCAAAACCTGTGAGAAATTCCCATGGCACTTAGCATAACACGAGCCATATCCTAAATTGTCCTATTGTTCCTCTTAATAACCTCGTTCTGTTATGGAGTTTTTGGAGCAAAAAACTCATGTTGAATGTCGTATTGTCAAAAATATATGAGAATTATTCATTCTCGAATTCCCTTCCTTGGTCATGCATCCTAACAAATTTCCCAATAAGATAACCTTTTTCATTCTCAGCTTTTTTACATAGTTTCTTGAAGGCATCAAATGTGTTAAACTTTTAACACAAGAATCTTAACTATGGAAACATGGAATAGTCATCTACACTTACAAGAACATATCTTTTACCTTCTAAGCTTTCAATCTTCATTGACCCTATCAAATTCATTTATAGAAGCTTTAAAGGTTCAATTGTTTGAATCAATTATAATTGGGAAGTGACTCACACTATTGTTTCCTTTTTAAGCATTCACCACACATATTTGGAATTACTCCCCCCTTTGGTAGTCGTCTAAAAACATTGTATATTACTAATCTTTACAATCCTCTAAAGTGTACATGGCCTATTACCTCATGCCATGACTCAATATTTGAAAACCTATTTTGATTATAAGTGAGTGGTTTCATCATCCTATAACAATTGTAGATTGTCTTGTAGCTTATCTTACTTGTCAACATCCCCTAGTCATAAACTTGGAATATATCGATTAGGTTAGCTTTTAATCCCTCCACAAGGAACACATTTTGAATTTCTAGCATTCCTCCTATGTTAAGCACATCTTTGCAAAGTACCTTGCCTTTTTTTCCATCACTGAAGGCCGCTCTCCATTTATGGTTTTCTTGAAACTTTTTCAAGCAATTTCTACATCCAATCTCTACTTCTTTCTATCAAAATACCATATGCTTAGTAGAAGCCTTCAAGGATTGGTGATAAACCAAAAATCATTTTTGATGATTTTTCCACCAAACAAGCTTTTGCTTCTATTTTTTGTCAGTTGTAATGCGAGATGCAACTAGGGCTACCACTAATTGCTCTCTTTTGAGATCTTTTGGTAGTTTGTAACATTTGGGCCTAATATGCCCTTGGAACCTAATGACACTTCATTTTTCCCTTGCACTTATGATGCTTCCTAATAGTATTAAATAACTTCAACCTTCTTGGAGCTTTTGGGTTTTCCAACAATCCCTTTAGCTATCACAAATACTATAAGGGTCACTTTTTCAGCAAGGATTTCATCAGCTTCTTACTTTTAGAGCCCATCTTCTTCAAAATAGACTAAGCTACAGATAACTCCTTCATAGCTTCACTGAATTGGGCTCAGTTTACAGTTAATAAAGAGTCTTATTTAAAAAAAAATCTTTTTCAAGAGCTTTTGATTCTCTTATTTCAACATATAATTATCATTAGTGAGGCATACATTGATCTTACAAACCTGATCCCACTTATTAAGCATGGTCTTGTAAGTGTGTAACACCCTAGACCCGGCTTAGACGTTATGGCCGAATCTGACGATGTCATAAGGTAGTGCTTTTCGAAAAATATGTCGTCGTTAAATCCCCTTTTCTATTTAACCATTTTTTTCATTATCTTATGTTAATTTCAAATCGTGTCGTTCGTTTCTAAAACATTATTCATTTACAAATCGTTATTCAATTTCAAAAATGTTTTCTTATTGCGGAAGCTTTTAAACAATTTGTATATTTGTGGTATTTTTGATAAAACATTAATTTCATTTGAAAACCCAAGTTTTACCTAACACTAGCAGATTTAAATCATTAAACCGTAAAAACCAAATTTAAACCAAAATCAGTAATGACCATAATTACAGCAAAATACTCTCAAATAAAAGTAAAATCATAAATAGGTAATAAACAGTGTAAAAGAAGTCGTGTGGCCACCACTGAGTCCTCCGCCGCACCGATCTACCTAAATCTGGGGATTACCTGTACAGATTAAATAGAAGGGGTGAGTTTAAGTAAACTCAGTGTGTAATCCCCATACAAATGAACATACAGTAAACATATAATCACAGTTTGGGCTTAAGCCCTTTTCAGTATCAGTATCAGTCCAGTTTGGGCCTTAGCCCATCTCAGTACAAAAACAGTCATGTAGTAGGGCTTTAGCCCATCACAGTATCAGTAGCAGTAACAGATACACAATCACAAAAATCCTATTCATCCAGCCTCTACACACCATCTCCGTCCAACCGTACACTCCATGTGGGGATATAATTAACCCACCCATCCCTACACTCCAAGTAATACCGAATGCGACACTAGACAGTAGTTTGCAGTTGAGCTGCAAGTACATTAGGCTCGAGGCCTTTCAGTTCACTTCCTCTGAACATTATAATCCCCAACCCAATGTAATGAAATATACATATATGACATGCTATAACATAATATCATGCATGTAAACAGGGCATACAGTATCAAATCAGTGGGACATCATCAGGCTTAATCATATCAGTCATACAGTTATTTCCGTCAATTAGGGGTCTAGGTAAGCTTACCGACCCTACAGTAGGTTCACAGTCAACTTGGGCGACCCGTGCAACCTTATCAGTCAAACAGTGAAAATTGGCCTACAAGCCCATAATGTTCGCACGTGTGGGCCCACGCGCCCGTGTGGCCCACATGACCCAAATTGGCCTTGGCCTCGTGATCCATTTTAATGTAACACGTGCTAGTTAATTATTCATATGTGTTTCCACTATTTACTTATATGATCCTTCAAAGCTGTCTACTTGAGTCACTGTTACTAAATTATTTGTATATTAAGCTATAGAATTTCGAATTAAGATCCGCAAATTTTTCCTGAAACCAGACTTACATATCTTCTTACCATGAAATTTTCAGAATTATTGGTTTAGCCAATAAGTACAGTTTATTCTTTAAAGTTTTCCCTATTCTGCTGTATGACAGTTTCAACCTTTCTGCACTAAAAATTAATTATCTTCTCGTACAGAATTTGGATGATGTTCCCGTTTGTTCCTCTTGAAAGTAAACTCATTCAAGATTTTAAAAATATAAATTCTAACCCATAATTATTTTTATACAATTTTTAATAATTTTCCAAAGTTAGAACAGGGATTCTGAAATCATTTTAACCCTGTCTCACTAAAATTCAAATATCTCATAATATGAAATTCTTTTGCTTACTTCATTTCTTTTATGAGAAGCTAGACTCAAATATATTTAATCTCATATTTTTTCATCCTCTAATTCGATTTCCACAATTTATGATGATTTTTCAAAGTTAGCCTACTACTGTTGTCCAAACAGCAAGCAATTTCAGCTTTTCGCTGAATCCCTTATTTTTGTGTTTCGGGTACACACCTGATTTTGTTCGATGCTAAAACAGTCCCCGAGCACTCCAAAGCGCAAAAACTTCAAATCGGTATGTTTACAAAAATCACGAGGAGAGCCTTAATCCTCAAAAAATGCTGCTGCCAACACCCCGGAATTAGACTATTGAACACAAAATAATCTCTTAAAATGATACCCAACAACTTACTGAATTTGCACAAGTGCTGCTTAACGCTATGAAATCAAGAGGAAAGAATGGTTTAAGGGGAATAAGGGAATTTTGACAGTAGAGGAAAGAAAAGAAAAGATAATCGAGTAAGAAGAAAAGAAGAAAAAAATCGATAGAGATGGGGGAGAGAAAACGTCAGAAAGATGGAGAGAAAAACGACTCTTTTTTTTTGAAAAAGGAAAAAGTGATCAGGTTTTCAATATTCTCCCCTATAATCCCCTAATTCACTTCTAAAATCGCTCCCTCACTTCCCACCACTCAGAAACCTAGTTTAGCACAACTCTTGTCGAAATTAGGAGCAGAAATACAACCTTTGTCATCCCAAAGATTTGAACCCATGACCTCCCTCACACCAACACTCCACTTATCCACCAAACCAATAGGCCCATTCTATTAATTATTTACCAAATTTTACTTAAAAGCCTACTGACCAAATATAGGGCTTATTCATAAAAAAACCAAAATTTTCCCAAGTCTTGGCTTGAACTTGGGACCTCTCAAACACTCCTAGAACACATAACCATTAAAGGTAACAGATGTTTGTGTCACACATTCATAATACCCAAAATTAAAATTTTGGGGTGTTACAAAGTGTCTATGAACTCCTTTGTTGATTTAACATTACTACCACTATTTTCAGAATCAGTTGTAACTCCATTTACCATTGGAAAGTGAAGGAAACATAATTACTCAAGTGCTCAACATAATCACCCTTCTAGTAACTACCCATAATTCAGTGGTACAAAAAAATATGATTTTGAAACCCTATTTTTGCAAAACGAGTCCATAAGTATTAAATATGGATATTTACGAGGATAATATAAAAATATATTAAAGATTAATCAATTAATTTTCCCGAATTAATAATTAATTAAGACTAAGGGACTAAATTGTAAAAGTTCAATAGCTATAGAGTTTTAATTGACGAAATGCTTGAGGACTTAATTAGCAATTAACCAAAGGGCTAAAATGGTTATTAGACCACTTTTAAGTTAAATTTAGTGGATGATGATGCCATTGTATTAAATTAAAAATAATTAAATTATTATAAGTAAAACATAATTAACCTAAATTAAATTAGATTAATCAATCTTTAATTATATATATATGAAGTTAGTGGACGAAAATGTTGTCATCTTCCTCATTCCTTCATTTTCTGTCTAAGAGAGAAGAAAACCTAGGAGAACATTTCCATGACATTCAACCATTACTACTAAGGTAAATTTAAGTTTTTTTCTTTGTAATTTTTTTTGAGGTCATGAAAGCTTAATTTAAATAGTCCATTGTCGAGTGATTTTTGAATATGTGCAAGTGTTAAGTAATAAGTAGTAAGTATACGAGTTATCATCTCTACAGGTACTATATATACAGATTACTTGCAGAATTAATTCTTAACAACTTGGTGTGTTACAATTAAAAATATTGACGTGGGATAAGAAATTTAACACTAAGTATACTAAAGATGCAAAAAAAAAAAAAACACACACACACACACAATACAAAAGATAATAACAGCAGGAAACTGTAACACAAGATTTAACAATAATGTCATGAATATGCTTGAACAATTACTTTTCTTTAACTAGTGATCATTGACAATTATGTTATAAAATGTTACGATAAATAGTGGCAATATGAAAATTCATTAACCCAACTCTTAAAATCATAGGCTCTTGTCGAATTCTTATTTATGTCTCTTAGCTACTTTGTATATATCTATGTCAAACTAACCTTAGATCACCCTCTCAAGCATTTCATACAGATTATGCATGCAACAATCATATCTCAATATCAATATGACATGGACCATTTAAGTCTTTTATCTATTAACTATTACCTCTTCTCAGTTTAAATATTTAATTCATTTACTTACCAATGTTGGTCATACATTTATGATTAGTAACATTAATTCAACTTAAATGAATGTAATAATCTTTTGCACAAAACATTCCTAACATAAAATCAAGAACACATATGTCAAAGAGTCATAATTATTCTAGAAAAAACAAAATTAAGCCATAATCATTAAATTAAAAATGAAAAGATAAGTTGCAAACATGTTCGTTAACACTAAAAGCAAAGTAACGATAGAAGAAAAGAAAGAAGAAATGCCAATGGGGGTTATACACGACCAGTGCACAATAAGAAGAGATAACATTCAAATGTAGGGGCTTTTCTGCAACTGTTTCTTGCTTGCTTCTCATGGAGGCTCTCCTCCTCTTTTGGGCGTTGGAAACAAAAAAATATAAACTTTTTCATGCCCTTTATAACTCAAATTCATGCAATTTCGTAGTAATTCTTGTCGAAAAATATAATATAATTATAAAATAATTAAATTCTACTCAAATTATTAATATATTGAATTTTAATTAATTTTATAATAAATTTACATAAATTTTCATTTATTTTTGACAGATTTGCACAAAGGTTGAAAATTGACTCGATGGACATTACTAGATGCTCAAAATCGGGAAGTGATTTTTAAAGCATCGAGGTGAATTAATTTTTCAGCCTAAGATGGTTCAAATTATGAATATCAATACATAATATAATTAATTTTAATTTTTATCTAATTTATTTTGGGTTAAATAATTATTATTAATTATATTATGGAAATGAGACTCAGTTATGCTAATACGAAAAACTGATCCAACCGAGCAATCGGGCTGCTCAAAACCATCCAACATGCTGACCCAATCAGCTCAAAATTTCTGATTTATTGACTTGAAAATTAGCCCTTGAATTCTCCTTGAAATCGCATTCAAACCCCTCCACTTTCTATGCTTTTAAAGATTTGCCCCAAACTAAATTTAGCAAAGTTTAAAACATTCAAACTTTGCTACATGTGTGGCTGGCCAAGGGGGTATATGACTGCTGATTTTGGCTATTTTTAGCAGGCAATCCCACCTATAAATACACCCTTCACCTATTCATTCAACACACCATTCATTTCCCACACATCTCTCTTTCACTCACATTCTCTTATTTGTTTCCCATTTTTCCCTTCTTCTTTCCTTTGTTGATTTCCCTCTTGGAAAAGAGTCTTTCAACCACCTTGGGTAGCAGCATTCAAGTGCTTATAGAAGCCTCAATTCAACGAGAATGAACGGAGAAGGAGAGGAGCAAACTAGTCTGGCTTTGGAGAAACACCGGATTTGATTCTAGTTTCCTATCCTTTAACTTTCCTTGTTGTTATGAACATGTCTATGAATATTTGTTATGTTGTTATTCTATATTTAATTAAAATGGATTAAATTTAATTCGTGTTAGGTTGATTGCATTTCGTCTACTTAAGTTATTAAAATCATGTTTGTGTTGTTATAGGTCTTGGTAAATTGTTTGATTAAGTAAAACTATGATTATGTTATACTTGCATTACAATTGTGAGGTAACAAATGAATTAAATTTAATCGTATTGAAATTGTAATTAATTGACACAATACTTAATCAGTGCATGTTTAATCTTCCAAGGTAGCTGGGGGTTAAATTAGCAATGGTATTAAACGATACATTAGCCTTGCATAACTTGCAAGATTATTGTGATTAAACTGTTTCAATGCAGGAATATATTGTTACCTCACTTAATCTTTTATTTGCTTATTTAAATTGATTAATTGTTTGAATGGACACAGTAAAATGTTCAAGAGATTCATTAATTTAGTAAGTCTGTATATGCTATAGTTAACAAATTACCAAGTTGCCGCGAATTTATTCGTAGCAACATGAACATTCTTTTAGTAATATTAAGTTATGAAATGCAATTGATCTAACAAAATTATGTCATATTGATTAAACTTATTTTTCAGAAATCGTGATTTGAAATTTTTACCTTTTAATTTTTCTTAGTTAATTTACTTAGTTAAAATCTAGTTTTATTAAACCCTTTTTCAGAGCAAAATATCTTCCTTCACCAAAGTGTTTTTAATTGCATTTCATAAATATTTTCTTACAGAGTCTCTGTGGGTAATGTGTCACTTTATTACTTGTTGTGATTGTGTACACTTGCACATTTCTATCATTCTAAGTTTTTGGTACCGTTGCTAGGGACTGTTTGAAAAGTCATTATTTGTGAATTTGTTTATTTTGCATTTTGGTTTATTTTTTTGTTCAATTTTAACTTAGTTAAATTTTTTGTGTTTGTTTTAGGTGTTTATGAGTGTTAATCGAATTATCGACTTACTCCCTAATGATCTTCAAATTGAAAGAACTTTTCGAAAATGAAGAAAACAATCAGTTCAAAGAAGGAAAGAAGAGATGAACTTTGAAATCCGAATCAAAGAAACAGAGCAAACCCTGCTCAAAATCCTATCCTTATTGTTGATGCTAGGGATAGAGCTTTAAGATAGTATGCCATGCTAGTGTTTCATGATCTTAATCTGGGTATTAGGAAACCCGAAATTGAGGCATAATAATTCAAGCTGAAGCTAGTTATGTTCCAAATGCTTCATACAATGGGCCAATTCAGTGGAATGCCTATCGAAAATCTTCACCTTTACTTAAGACTATTTATGGAGGTGAGCGATTCTTTCAAGCTAGCCGGAGTACCCGAAGATGCACTACGATTAAAGCTGTTCCCATATTCACTGAGGGAAAGAGCTCGAGCCTGGTTAAACTCATTGCCACCAAATTTTATTACCACATGGCAAGAGTTAGCAAAAAGATTTCTTATGAAGTACTTCCCACCTAGCAAGAATGTTAAGTTGAGGAATGAGATTACTACCTTCCAATAGTTGGTTGATGAGTCCTTGTATAAGGCGTGGGAGAGGTTTAAATAACTATTACGAAGATGCCCTCATCATGGATTCCCTCATTGCATCCAATTAGAGACATTCTATAATGGTTTGAATGCTCACACGAGGATGGTAGTGGACGCTTCTGCTAATGGTTCTATCCTTTCTAAATCTTATAACGAGGCTTATGAAATCATTGAGAGGATTTTCAGTAATAACTATCAATGGCCAACCAATCGAGTAGCGTCAGGAAGATGAGTCACATAAATACATGAAATGGATCCACTCACTTCTCTTGTATCTCAGGTATCTTCGATTTCGTTAATGATTAAAAATTTTACCACTAATGGGTTTAATAATTTTGCATCTCAGCCACTGAATCAATTCAAAGTTGTAGCTTGTGTTTATTATGGAGAAGGGAATTTGTTCAAAAAATGTCCATTAAACCTAGAATTTGTGTATTACATGGGTAACCAAAACCAAAACTGAGGAAGGCAAGGACTGCATTCCAATTTTTATAACCCATATTGGTGAAACCACCCTAATTTTTCTTGGAGTAACTAAGGGGCTAGAACTAGTAACACTTATGCACAACTGAGACCAACTTAGCCGTCTGTTTTTACCCAACAAGTTTAGAAACCAAGTCAAGCTGAACCTTCCAATAGCTTAGAAAACCTATTGAAGACTTATATGGCAAAGAATGACACTACTTTAAGGAATTTAGAGACTCAAGTGGGTCAACTTGCTATTGAACTTAGGAACCAACCACAAGGTGCACTGCCTAGTGATATGAAAAATCCAAGAAATCTGGAGAAAGAGCATTGTAAAGAATTGACATTGAGGAGCGGAAAGACATTAGAACCCAACACTGTTGAAGTTGAAGAGGAGCCAGTTAATGCTCAAGATTTAGTGGAAGTTCAACCAAGTGTTGAAATTCCAGCTTCACTAGAACCAGAATCTGCTAAATCTAAAAAGGTAACTCCTGAACCA
Organism: Gossypium raimondii; assembly: GCF_025698545.1. Classification (NCBI taxonomy): domain Eukaryota; kingdom Viridiplantae; phylum Streptophyta; class Magnoliopsida; order Malvales; family Malvaceae; genus Gossypium; species Gossypium raimondii. Next base: position 36,217,128 of record NC_068568.1, on the reverse strand, counting down.
ATCAATTTTGATAAACTAACAAATTCGTTAGATGTAGAATTGCCACAGAAGAAGAATCAACCAGTCCCAGTAAAGAATCCTCCATCACCCTACCTTCAAAGACTTCAAAAGTAGAAGCAGGAAGTCTAGTTCAAGAAGCTTCTAGACGTACTCAAGCAACTTCATATCAACATTCTGTTGGTAGAAGCATTTGAACAAATGTTGAATTACGTCAACTTTATGAAGGATATCCTGTCCAAGAAAAGAAGACTTAGAGAATTGAGACGGTAGACCTGACAAAGGAATGTAGTGCATATCTTCAAAATAAACTAACCCTAAAGATGAAGGACCATCGATGTTTTATCTTACCTTGCAACATTAGAGCAACTTATTGTGGTAAGGCACTATGTTATTTGAGTGCAATCATCAACTTGATGCCCGTGACCATATTTAGGAATTTGGGGATAGGTGAAGTTAGACCTACTATGGTTACACTTCAATTAGCAGATCGATCTTTAGCACATCCAGAAAGAAAAATCGAGGATGTATTGGTACTGTAGACAAATTTATTTTTCCTGCTAACTTTGTTATTCTAGACTTTAAAGCAGATAAAGAGGTGCTAATCATCCTAGGAAGGCCTTTCCTAGCAACTTGAAAGACCTTTATTGATGTGCAGAAGGGCGAGCTTACTATGCGTGTTTAGGACGATCAGGTAACATTTAATATTTTTAAGTCTATGCGATTTCCTAACATAGTTGATGGTTGTTCTGCACTATCCGAGTTAGAGGAATTAGGCATAGAAAAGAACATTCGTGTTCGAGAATTTGAAGTTGGCTAGCAAGTCTTATTATTCAACTCCAGATTAAGGTTCTTTCCAAGTAAGTTAAAATCACGTTGGTCCAGTCCATTTACTATTCACCAAGTTTTTCCATATGGAGTTGTCGAACTTCAACGTAAGGAAGATAATTTTTGAGTCAATGCTCAGCGCTTAAAACAATACTAGGGAGATAAAATTGAGCGGGATAAAGTCTCGTTCATTTTATCAGATACTTAATTTTTCTCGTTTCCTATTAAATAAATGGTTTAGGGTATATTTTTTAAATTAGTTTGTTAAAATAAATTCTGTCTAGGAGATTGGGACTTAAGCGGGATCGCTTGTGACTCCTCCAATCTTTCTTGGGAATTGATTTTAATATATCTTACGAGAAATTATTCTTTAAATGGAAAAATAAATTTTTAGTTTTTTAAATAAAAGGGTAAATTTTGATCCAAGTTTTAATTGCAACTCAATTTTCAAATTTTCTTTAAGTCTAGGTACTTAATTGAATTATTTGCAAAATTTTGTTGTTCTTTTGTAAATATTGAAATTAGTGTCTCTTTTGTAAATATCTTTAAAAGCAACTAAAATATAATTATATATTAGTTATTATCAACTTTGTATATAATTAGAATTAGTTTAAACTTTATCATATTTTAATTAAGAGTTTTATTTCAATAAATAAAGTAATGTAAAATAATATTTTAATATACATCATATTAATTACTAATTTTTATTAACTTTATATGGAATCAGGACTTAGAATATTTTATTATTAATTTGTTCTAAGAATTCTAATTGAATTCCTTCCTACCTTCATTATAAATTCTACTAACCTTCTCCACCATTCACATCACCTTAACCAATTTTCCCATACACCCTTCCTACCAACGGCCTCAGCATCCAAACCCACCTAGTGCCGCAACTTCTAATGACCACCAGCAACATGCCCAGCAGCTGCACATGCCCATCACACGCACTTGGCGCTTTTGTCACTCAGCAGGGCACACACATTGTTTAAATCACGCACTGCTAGCATCCATAGCTCCCGCCTGCGACGACGCCTACACTGCTGCCCACACCGCTTGCACACCACCCTACCATTCAATCACGCCTTCCCTACTGCACCTTGCTTGCGCACTTTTGCCTCAAGCATCTCTCTCGCTCCCATGCACGTTATCATTTCTCCCTTGTCTTTGTCTTTACCTTAGCCATAAAAATCATGGCCCTTGTCACCTTTACACCGTATCAATATTAAAAATTGCCACTACCATTACGACAATCACCTTCCAACAAAAAATCATTCGAATTATTTTGCTCTCAATTTAATTTTTATTATTAGGTTCTTATTTTTCTTTACACAAAGGTGGTAAGAAATTCTTTTTCTCTTAAATTTTAATTTAATTATTTACCCTTTAAAATTTCATAAATTGTTAAAATTTTAAGATAATTAATTTTTTGAGAAAATATTTGTTTCCATATTATTTTTAGGGTAATCATGCCTTGCAAAAGAATTTGTGCTTTTGTCCAAGTTGAAGAATTACAAAACAAATTCCACTACGAAGAAGCCAAAGTGAGATGCAACAACATCTTCAAAAATTAGCAAATGCTCCTTGAAAAAGGCTTTACACTAAAAGAAAAGCAACTATATCGATTTCATGGCGCACATTCGACAAATTACTGAAGCCCTCAATTGGGAGTTATTTTGTGCGAAAAGATCTAGTGCAAATGAAGAAGTAGTTCGTGAATTTTATGTGAATTTGACGTCAAGTGAATTAACGAAAGTTTCTGTCCGAGGAATCAATGTACCAATAAGCTCAAATGCTATCAAGGAATTCTTTGAATTACCTAATTTTACAGACAATGAATATTCTTCTTTGATGAGAAATATTGAGGCTGAAAAATTGCAAGAAATTCTCGAGGAACTTACAATTCCGAGTTCTAAGTGGACTGTGTCAAAGCATGGAACTCACACTTGTTGTTAAGAATATTTGACACCATTAGCTAAGGTATGGTTCTATTTTATTCGATTCAGCTTTATGCTTATTTCACTTAGGACTAAAATTTCATTAGAGTGAATGGTCCTGTTATACTCGATTTTAACGGAAAAGACCATTGATGTGGGAAAAATAATTCTGAAAGAAATGTGAAATTGTGGCGCTAGACGTTCCGACCCAACATACTTCCCCTCTACGATAACAATTTTGTGCTTGAAAGCTAAAATTCTTTCAAACGTAACAAAGATAGGTTATAGCCAGGGCACAATCATAGATTGAGACCTCTACCGAATAGCCAAAAACTTTATTCTGTAGCAACGAGTTAAATTGAGTGAGGATCCTGAGGAAGAAGAATATCCCACGGAGATCAAACCAATGCAGTCAACTAAAATCCCTGATAAGGCAGAACCAATGGAACTAATAATCAAACCTGACATGGCAACCTCAACATTTTGAACTCAATCGCCTCGCCCAGATCTTCCTGATGAGCTATCAAAATTAATGGACCTAATGCAACATATGCAGTGACAACAACAAGCTTACTGGAGATAATAAAAAATACAAGATGACTCAATGAGAAGCGCTCTTACGAAAATATAAAATGACTCATTTATTTTTGTGCCTAAGTTTCCAGATTTTATATTTGAACCATGAAGTCCAATATCAAAAAGTGAATGAAGCGATTCATGCAAAAACAAAGATGATGGAGCAAAAGATGAGTCAGATTCTGAGGGATCTACAAATAAATAAAAAATGGGGGATCTTTACTTTATATTCTTTTCTTTCTTAGGATATTTAATGTTTTTAGGATTAGGTTCTATCAGGATTTTTATTTCCTAATAAAATAAGAGGTGAAAATCATAAATAAAAATGAACAAGTTATAAAATAAGAAGTATGTCAATAGATATGTACATGTCTAGGATTGGATCTAGAGAGAACTTGGTACTTAAGCAGTTAAATTGACTCACCTCCTCTTTTCTAGAATCCTACCTAGTGTATAGTATTTATTCACTTCTAACAATGAGGACATTGTTCATCTTAAGTAGGGGGACTGAAAAATTGAAATTATTTCCTCTCAGAATAAATTTTTCTTTTAATTATTGTTAGATTATATTTTGTTCAAAAATTTGAAATTTTGTTAAGTATGCTAAACTTCAATATGAATAAAGTTCTATTATTTCAATAATTGTTATGTTAGTTGAATTATGACATAAATGTACTCTTAATAAAGTATGTAAATCATACCATAAAATTTTTAGTTCCTTAGGAAATCTAGGCATGTATGAAAGTTTAAGTCTCTAGAATTGACTTCGTAATTTCTTGAGGCGAAATCCTAGAAAGCATAGAATGTTGAATATGATTTAGACAAACTTTTGTTTGGACCATTTGAGCCTTTCAAGCCAACCTTGATGATTTTTTATCCATTCAAACCCAAATTTGGAACTATATGGCCTACTTTCATCTGAACCTTTGCAATTTTTAGCCATCACTTTTCTCTTAATTATCTTTAAATTGTCACAAACACTAGACTCAGTATTATTCAAAATATTCTTTAAAAATAAGTTTGGGGGAGTTGAAAAGAAGTATCAAATGCTCAAAAAAATTGTAGTACATACAACAAAATTCTCATAAAAAAGAGAGCATATGTACTCGAAAGAAATAGATGTACAAAAGAGCATGTAAAAGAAAAATGAGTTGGTGTATTAAAGGTAATTATTCCGAAGGTCCTATACAAGCTGAGTTTAGGGTATTTAGCCTAAATTTATCTATCTTTTACCCACCATTAGCCTAGCCACGTTACAACTTATTTAAAAGACCTATTGATTCAAGTTTCTATGCTACCTACATTAGTGGAGAGAAATTGCTATGTTTAACATTTGAAGACATAAATTAAATTTGATAATTGTAGCTTAATCTTAAATAAGGGAATAAAATCAAATTGGTAGGGATTTAACATGTCTTTATTCAGAAAGCATTTAGTCTATTTTTGCTATTATAATAATAATTGAGATTAATTTGAATGATATGTATACTTAAGTAGCATAAATTTCAATTTTTTGTTCTTGAGCATAAGTATACTAAATTCATAATTTTGTGAAGAATGTTTTCTGAAGGAATTTTTCAAAGGTGTTTCCAAGAAATTCTTTTCAAATTGTGCACTAATTGGGACGAGCAATGAATTAAGTTTGGGGGGTATGGAAACACAAAAAATATATAGACGTTTTCATACCCTTTTTAACTAAAATTCATGTAGTTTCATGGTAATTATTGTCAAAAAATATAATATAATTATAAAAGAATTAAATTGTACTCAAATTATTAACATATTGAATTTTAATTAATTTTATAATAAATTTTCATAAGTTTTGATTTATTTTCGACAGATTTGCACAAATGGTGAAAATTGGCTCGATAAACACTGCTAGAAGCTCAAAATCAGGAAGCAATTTTTGAAGCATCGAGGAGAATTAAATTTTCAACCTAAGATGGTCCAAATTATGAATATTAATACATAATATAATTAATTTTAAGTTTTATCCAATTTATTTTGGGTTAAATAATTATTATTAATTATATTATGGAAAAGAGGCCCAGTTGTGCTAATACGAAAGATTGATCCAACCGAGCAATCAGGCTGCCCAAAACCATCCAACATGCTGACCCAATCAGCTCAAAATTTCTGATTTATTTACTTGCAAATCAGCCCTTGAAGTCTCCTTGAAATCGCATTCAAACCCCTCCACTTTCTGTGCTTTTAAGGATTTTCCCAAGCTAAATTTAGCAAAGTTTGAAACATTCAAACTTTGATACATGTGTGGCAGGCCAAGGGGATATATCACTGCTGATTTTTTTGCTATTTTTAGCAGCCAATCCAACCTATAAATACCCCATTCACCTATTCATTCAACACACTATTCATTTCCCACACATCTTTTTCTTTCACTTACTTTTTCTTCTTTGTTTCCCATTTTTCCCTTCTTATTTCCTTTACCGATTTCCCTCTTGGAAAAGAGTCTTTCAACCACCTTGGGTAGCATCATTCAAGTGCTTATAGAAGCATTGCTTCAACAAGAACGAGCGAAGAAGGAGAGGAGCAAACTAGTCTGCCTTCGGAGAAACATCGGATTTGATTCTATTTTCCTATCCTTTAACTTTCCTTGTTGTTATGAATATGTCTATGAATATTTGTTATGTTTTTATTCTATATTTAATTAAAATGACTTAAATTTCCGTGTTAGGTTGATTGCATTTCGTCTACTTAAGTTATTAAAATCATGTTTGTGTTGTTATAGGTCTTGGTAAATTATTTGATTAAGAAAACCATGATTATGTTATACTTGCATTACAATTGTGAGGTAACTAATGAATTAATTATTAATCGCATTGAAATTTTAATTAATTGACACAATACTTAATCGATTGCATGTTTAATCTTCTAAGGTAGCTAAAGGTTAAATTATCGACAATATTAAACAACATATTAGCCTTGCATAACTTGCAAGATTATTGTGATTAAAATGTTTCAATGTAGGAATATATTGTTACCTCACTTAATCTTTTATTTGCTTATTTAAATTGATTAATTGTTTGAATTGGCACGATAATATGTTCAAGAGATTAGTTAATTTAGTAAGTCTGTATGTACTATAGTTAACAAATTACCAAGTTGCCGTGAATTTATTCGTAACAACATGAACGTTGTTTTAGTAATATTAAGTTAAGAAATATAATTGATCTAACACAATTATGTCATATTGGTTAAACTTATTTTTCAGAAATCGTGCTTTGGAATTTTTACCTTTTAATTTTTCTTAGTTAATTTACTTAGTTAACATCTAGTTCTATTAAACCCTTTTTGAAAACAAAAGATTTTCCTTCACTATAGTATTTTTAATTGCATTTCATAAATATTTCTTACACAGTCCCTATAGGTACAATAACTTAACATTTACTTGTCACTTTATTATGCGATTGTGTACACTTGCACATTTCTATCGTTCCAGGCATTAATCTCACCTTGATGCTCTCAAGTGTCTGCTTCTCTTGTTGCTCTAAAAAATATAGTGTTTGCTTCTTTTGCTTGTGTCAAATATTTCTCTCAAGAATGTTGTGTCTCAAAACTTGTCTCCCTTTTCCTCAAATTCTTGCCCTTATTTATACTGACTAGTCCCAACATCCCTTTGCTATTTTTGGCATGAAATCCCTTGATTTTCTCCATGCATGTGGTGTCATCCCTTGATTTCCTCCCGTTGTTGTGTTGTCCCCTTGATTTCCTCATGGCTCCTTGATTTAAAGAACATAGTTGAGGAAGGTGAAGAAAATGTCTTTTGGAAGGTTTTGCCCTCAGGTGGACGGTTTAGGCATTTTCCTCCCTTGGTGGGTGTCCACGATTTTTTATTCACTCTGTAGTTGGGTTAAGATAAATTCTGAGGCCCAATAAGTATATTTGGGGTAACAAATCATCCCAAGGCAGTGAACTTTTGCTGTCTTTTTCCACTAAGACCATTTATTTCCTCATAAAGATGAAAAACAATGTGTTTAGCATAAAATTAGTTAAAATAACACATTTTCAAACTATCAAATTTATATAACGGGATTATAAATAAAAACAACAAGAAGTGTTATCAACTACCCATAATTTGCATAATTTTTATATTTAAAAGTGTTGAAAATAACTTTATATTTTAGAGTTACCACACCCCTAAACTTAAATCATTGCTCATCTCAAGTGATGAGAAATGCTAAAAACCTATCAAACCAAGTATTCCTCATGTAGTCATGTATTAGCAAAATTGTGCCCTCAAATTAATTTTATAGATATGTTACTTTTGTACAGTTATTATCTATATTTCCTCAAATATCAAAGTGTTAATAAAATCACAATCTAAATGTTTTTTTCATGAGTATGCATTTGATTTCCCTCCACTTAATTTTTTTAATTCTCTAGATTAAACTAAGCATCATTCCTTAGGTTTAATATAGGTCTTCATATGTTGAGTTTAATGATTCATCTCAACTACTATAGTCAGCTTAGTGATTTAAATCAATAGGTATTTATAGGGTTGTAATGGGGCTAGGTTCAATATGTGGATTGGGATTGACATTTTTAGGCTCGACAACCTCAAACTCAGCTTGCCTCGAATATGATGTTATCGACATAATTTACCTCGTGTTTTCCTAGAAGCATCCAACTCAAATGCTCAAAACCTTTTCTTTTTTTTTTTAAATTCCGTAACTACTCGAAGAAATAACTTTTTGAGCATGTTAATAGCTATTTAATTCATGGTTAAGATTTGGTGGTATAGAAGGTCAAGAAAATTCTTTTAAGGAAAGCTATTTAATTCATGGTTCAATTAAAAAAAATATGGCCATATAGCTCAAATTGGGCTTTCAAGGGATGATAATATATAAAGTGGGCTTGAAAAGCTCAATCAATCCAAGAAAGTTTTCTTAAATCATTTGAAAATCACTATGCTTCCTAGGATTTCGCCTTAAGAAAATTATCAAATCAATTCTAAAGACTAAACCCTCATGCATACTTAGATTTTCCAAAGGGAATTTAAAATATTTTATGGTGGAATCTATACATACTCACTAACTTAGCATTCATTTCATAATTTAATTAACATAAAATAATTGAGGTAAATAAAATAGTTATACATGTACCCTAACTAACATACAATGCGAAATTAATTGGTGTTGAGCATCTTTTGGCTTACATACCTCCATGCAAGAATCAATTTCCCCCAAAAGACTAAGACATAACTTGTAACAGCCCGTTTTTAGTGAAATCAGAACAGTGCTTTTGGGACCACAAATCCGATGTGAGAATATTTATTTTATTATTATTTTAGTGTCTACAAAATTTTAGCAAGGTCGTATAAAAATTTCGTTAAAAAATTTTATCATTTGCATGCTTAATTTGGTGAAAAGGACTAAATCGTAAAAGATGCAAAATTAGAGTTCTATAAGTTAAAGGTACCAAATGGATATGAAATTAAATAGGTAAGGGATTTATGTGATAATTAGACCATTTTTATATTGAGTGGACAAATATGGACATTAATTAAGTAAATTTGAAATTTAAAAATAAAAAGTTAAATAAGTAATTAAATGAATATATCATAATTAAAATAAGTAAAAGGTTGTATCATCTTCAACCTTGATTTGTTCCATCAAAAATTAAAATAAGGGAAGCCATTTTTAGGGTTCTTCCATTCGGCCATAATCTATCCGTGCATGTAAGTGAATTTCAATCCCGTTTTTAATGATTTCTATGTTTTTGAAGTTGTTGTAGCTTAATCTAACTAGCCCAGGGACTAACTTTTAAAAATATTAAAAGGTTAGGGTTTTTCCATGAATGTGTACATGTGATTTTTTATGTTTAATGGAATAAAATGAATCTTTGTTGTTAATAAATAACTTTTGTAAAGTGATTTTTGTTAAAAGCGCCAATTAGGGATTTATTTGTAAAATGTGTAAAATATATGGTGAAATTGTGAAATAATGGTTTGTATGAGTTTCTATGGGATTATATTTAATTCTTCTAGCTTAGTATGTCGATGATATTGCATGAATTTCAATTTACAGGCTTAAAGACTAAATTGTAAAGAAGTTAAAACATTAGGGGTAAAAGTGTAAATTTGAAAAAGTATGTATTTTGGACTGAATTGAATAGAATGAATATTGAATGGATTGAATTTTCTTATTTAGATAAAGTTAAGCGTCATACGAATCTAGATCGAGGGAAATATAAAGAATCGAATTAATCGATCCTATTTTATCGTTTTTGTGATCGAGGTAAGTTCGTATGTTTAGATAGGGTTTTAATGTATTCGATTTAAATGCTATTATGTTGCGCATCATATCATGCCAGGATGGAAATCTAACAACGTTACAATGACTATCTAGCCCCATTTGAACCATAGGAATATATAGGATACAAATGATATGTCATTAGTGTTACCATGTTTCGGGTGCTGGTCTTGAATGTCCTACCGATGGCTGAGTTTCGGCATTTTTATGGATACTCGTTAGCTTGTGTGAGTGGCATTGTGTAGCTACATTCTGATCATCAGATTGTGTGACCAAACCCATTTATGGCTCGAGTGAGCATCTATGTAAAGGAAAGGAAATGAATGGTTTTGACCATGTGTTTAGAACACTTTGTGTTAGCTTCCCGCATATCCGATATTATTCTAAGTGGTTCAATGGGCATGAAAAGGGAAAGAACGGTTAATGTACCGAAAGCTAAATTAAGAGCTCATGAAAAGGTATGAAATGTTGATGATCAAAGTATGAATACTTATGTTTATGAGAAGTATGATTTAAGTGATGTTAAGTTCATGTACTATACCTTATCATGTGATGGTATTGTTAAGTTATGTGTTTAATCACTAACTTGTATTGTTGATGATGCTTAGGCTTGTACCAAGCTATGTTGGATTGATTCATGTCTATTTTTATGATTAGGCATTAAAATGGTATGCTATGTTCATGATTTACGAACTTACTAAGCATTATGTGCTTATTTCATTTTTCTTTCCTATGTTTTATAGATCATTGGAAGCTCGATCGGTTTGGAAGCTCGTTGGAGACCTATCACACTATCCAACGATTATTTCGATAGATTTCGCCATGAAGGGTTGTAGTAATTTGATTGTGGCAGATCAATCCTATTTTGATTTTGGTTTCCCACATAGTAGATAGATTCTAGATTTGATGGGTAGTTCTCAAACACATGATGATCTCCACAATAAACACATGAGATATTTTCAAACTGACTTGACTGCTGACTTGTCATGCTAGCATTAAAACCATTAGTTGTAAGGTTCTTAAGCATGGAATTCATAGAAGATACCTGAGCTGCCAAAGACATAAGTGTATCGACTTTATGAACTCTGGCCACTCTTCTTCCTATGGCTACTCAATTAGTCGGCCACTGATAGTTGTTGCTAGAAATCCTTTCAAGGATCTTACATGCTTCATTGAACAATTTTGAAAGAAGAGATCCATTGGCTAAAGTGTCTACCACTATTGAGACCATTGTAAAAAGTCTCTAACTGAATACTGTAAGGAATACCATGGTGAGGGCACTTTCATAATTCTTCCTTAAATCGCTCCAAAACCTCATAAAGAAATTCTTCATCAAGTTGTTGAATCTAGTGATTTAATTTCTTAGCTTGGCATTTTTTCTTGGTGGAAAATACTTCATCAAGAATCGTTCAACCAATTCTTGCCATGTTGATATCGAATAAGTCGATAAGGAATTCAACCATGTTCACACTCTATCTCTCAATGAGTATGGGAATAACTTCAATCTCAAAGCGTTTCCAGTCATTCTGGCTAACTTTAATGCATTACTTACTTCAATGAATAACCAAAGGTGCAGATATGGATCTTCGGTAGGTATTCCACTAAATTGGTCCATCGTTTGCAACATTTGGAGCATAACTAGCTCTAATTCAAACCGAGGGGCTTCAATTTCAAGTATCACAAATTTCGGGTTGAGTTCATTAAATAAAGGCATGCTATACTGATGGATGGCATGACCTTTTTCATCAGCAACGATGACCGAATTATGAGCATTGGAAATAGCTCCTTGATTCTTATTTTGTTGTTTAGGATCCATTTCTATAGCTTGTCTTTTGATAACTCATTGCCTTCTTCTCTATTTGAAGGTGCATTCAATCTTAGGGTCAACAGGAAGTAGATCGATAATCTAATCTATGTTCATATACTATTGGTACCTGAAAAAAGAACAATAAAGAAAACTTAAATGAAAAGAAAAGGATTTAAACCAAATTGCAAAATTTGAATTTCACAAATAATGTCTAAAACACAGTCCCTGGCAACGATGCCAAAAACTTTACAAGAGATTTTCGAATATGTGCAAATGTACATAGTTGTGACAAGTACGAAGTAGTAAGTATACGAGTTATTGTCTCTACGGGGGACTGTATATGCAATTTATTTGCAGATTTAATTCTTAACAACTTAGCGTATGACAATTAAAAATATTGATGTGGGATAAGAAATTTAGCACTAAGTATACTAAAGATGCGAACAAAATAAAATAAACACAATATAAAATATAACAACAGCAGGAAACTGTAACACAAGATTTAACAATAATTACAAGAATATGCTAGAACAATTACTTTTCTTTAACTAGTGATCATTGACAATTATGTTATAAAATGTCATGATAAATCGTGGCAATATGAAAATTCATTAAACCAACTCTTAAAATCATAGGCTTCATTTGAAATCTTATTTATGTCTCTTAGTTTTTTGCATACATCTATATCAAACTAACCTTAAGATCACCCTCTCGGGTATTTCATACAATTTATGCATGCAACAGTCATCTCTCGATATCAGCATGACATGTACCATTTAAGTCTTTTGTCCATTAACTATTACATCTTCTCAGATTAAATATTTAATTCATTTACTTACCAATTTTGGCTATACATTTATAAGTATTAACATTAATTCAACTTAAATGAATGAAATATTCATTTGCACAAAACATTCCTAACATAAAATCATGATCACATATGTCAAATAGTCATAATTTTTCTAGCAAAAACAAAATTAAGCCATAATCATTAAATTAAAAACATAAGTTGCAATCATATTCGTCAACTCTAAAAGCAAAGTAACGATAGAAGAAAAGAGAGAAGAAATGTCGAGGGGGTTGTCCACGACTAGTGCACAATAAGAAGAGATAATAGTTGAATGCATGGCATTTTCTGCAACTGTTATTTTCTTGCTTCTCACGGTGACTCTCCTCCTCTTTTGGGTGTTAATCTCACCTTGATGCTCTCAAGTTTCTACTTCTCTTACTACTCTGAAAAATATAGTGTTTTCTCCCTTTTCTTGTGTCGAATATTTCTCTTAAGAATGGTGTGTCTCAAAAATTTTTCCCCTTTTCTCAAATGCTTGCCCTTATTTATACTATCTAGTCCCAACGTCCCTTTACTATTTTTGACATGAAATACCCTAATTTTATCTATGTATGTGGTGTTGTCCCTTGATTTCCTCCCTTTGTTGTGTCGTCCCTTTGATTTCCTCATAGTTGTTCCTTGTTCAAGGAACATGGTTAAAGAAGGTGAAGAAAAGTTCTTTTGGACGTGGACGGTTTGGGCCATCAAGTGAAAGGTTTGGGCTTTTTCCTCCTTTAGTGGGCTGTCCATGATTTTTGATCCACTTTGTAGTTGGGTTAAGATAAATTCCGAGGCCCAATAAGTATCTTTAGGGCAACAAATCATCCTAAGGTAGTGAACTTCTGCTTTCTTTTTGCATGGAGATCATTTATTTCCTTAGAAAGATGAAAAACAAAGTATTGAATTTATATAAAGGAATTATAAATAAAAACTACTAGAAGTGTTATCAACTACCCAGAATTTGCATAATTTATATGTTAAAAAGTGTTGAAAATAACTCTAATTTTAGAGTGATCACCCATGTACCAATTTGTCAAACTGTTATAGTTTAAAAGTTGTCATTGTTGATTTCTTAAAGAATTAGGCTTTAAGTTGGTAGATTTTACGCTTATAATATGAAAGGTATTAAATTATAAAGTTAATTTGGCTTATTTGTTAACTTTGTTACATTAGGGACCAAATTGAACAAATGTAAAAATTTTCATGAAAGTATGTTAGAAATAGAAAGTGTTAGGTCCCTAATGAGATATATGAGATTGAATTTTAATCTGAAGCAAGGAATAGAAAACTATGCTAATCTTGAGTCCGGGGACTAAATGAAATAAAATGTAAAATATCGGGGAATAAAAATAAAATTTTATAGGATCATACAAACCGTGCATATCATAAAGTTCCTTTTAAAACAAGTTACCTATTTCCAACCAATTCCAAACATATACCAATACTTATAGTCATCCATATACCTATTCAAACATGTCAAGGTACACTATAAAACATTTCCTAAACTTCTAACCAATATGCCACAATTGGAACCACATTATAACAAGATTAAAATCAACCATTCACTTATAACATACCTTGTTATCCATACATTTACAGTCATCATTCCTAAATGCTAAAACTTATCTAGAAAGCTTTACCATATGGACCAAAACATATATGCCATTCCATGTAACATATACCTATTTTCACATTCAAAATGTATCAAAACATATGTTCAATCTTAAATACATATAAACATATATAACTATTAACGCTTATTCACATGCCACTTATAACTGACCAAAATGTTCAAAAATCTATCGAAAGGTTTGTGGATATTGTGAAATTTGAAAATGATCCAATTGATAGCACAAATCTACAAGGGAGAAAAACGAAACAAAGGTAAGATTACTCAAAGCTTAGTAAGTTCGTATAAAAATAAAAGCAACATACTTGAAAATTCATATCTTAACTAATATTGAAATTAACATGTAAACATAGTATCTCTTGCCACCTTACACAATTCATGCCATAACCAACTTGGTTAGTACATTATCACACCATGATCATCACATACATAAAAGTAACATAGTGACCAGAATAGCCATATTCAATTCATGATTAACATTTCCATTCAAATACTCTTTCATCTTAAGATGATTTCATCACTTAGTTTAGCCTGGAGAACTGTAGTAAATTAACCTCGGATACTCAAGATAGCTTTGCTTATACGAGTTGTGGAGAGCTCGAAACAAATGTTGGATCTCAACCACTGATAAGATAACAAACACTGGTACATAGTACTTGATAAAATATAAACATCAACACATTGTGCCTGATACAATATGAACACTGATACATAGTATCTGATAAAATATAATCACCAATACATAGTACTTGATAAAATATATTTATCAAAACATTATGCCTGAGACAATATGAATACCGGTACATAGTACCTGATATTTCAAAACCTTAATGACATGTCATTTGTATCCTAATCATTCACTATGTTCACACGGGCCTTAATTTCATAGTTGTTCTAATTCAATCCTATAATATCTTCATAACATATAACATCATCATTTGCGTATACATATTCACATATAATTTTGAACTAAACTTTGTTTTACAATTTACTCTTTCAATCTCAAATCCAATATTTACTCCAAGCCAATCACACACACACACACACACACACACACACACACACACACACACACACACACACAATACAACATAAATAAGAGTTAATCAAATAAACCTCATGAACTTACCTAACCAGAACAACAATGAACACAACACCATGGACTATTTAAAAAATTTTCTTTTCTCGTGTCTATGGACCGATTGTTCCGTTTCTTGATCTATATAATAATTTACCTCAATTAAAAACTCTCAATGCCTTAAAATGCTTAAACATATGCATATGACCATTTATAACATTTTACAACATTTTCCAAAACTTTTACATTTCATTAAATTTGGTCCTTAAAATTTGTAACAAACATATTTCACACATTTAAACTCCAAAATTTTAATCCAACCTTATACTCATCCTTACATAGCCCTTAAGCACCTATTTTTATAAGAATTTCATGCTAATTTCAACATATTATTTTAATCTCAACTAACAACATCCAATAAAATTCAAAAACAAACTAATGGTAAATTTTCAAAACTTTAATAGTTTCACAATTAGTCCCTGGGTTAGCTAGATTAAGCTATAATGATTTGAAAAATATAAAATTTACGAAAAACAAGCTTAAAACCAACTCACATGCAAGAGCTGAATGTGAAGGATGCTTGAAACTTTATATTTCTTCTTCAATGGTGACTTTTTTCGTGGAAAAAAGAAATAAAGAAGATGACAATGCTTCTTTCTTTTCTTATATTTTTATTACTTAAAATTTAATATTATTTAACATAACTTAACATGAAATAATCACATAAAAAATTGCACTAACCATCCATAATAATCTATTATGGTTTAATTACCTTTTAAGGCCTTAAATAATTACAAGTAAAGCATTTAACCTAATAAAAATCAATAGTGATTAAGTTTTACAATTTTTACAATTTAGTCCTTGTGCTCTAATTAATCGTTTAATCACTAAAATTAATGGACCAAAACTTAATATAATACCATAATAGACTAGTAAATATTATTGAATAATGTTCATTGAATTGATTATTGAAAAATGGGGTTCCGAAACCACCATTTTCAGTACCACTAAAAATGGGTTGTTACACATAGTAATTAAATATTTCGTTTTAGACAAATGACTCGTTGCCACATTAATTTCATGTTATGCCATTGAGAGGATATCATTTACCCTTTGTTAGGCTATGAATTCTAGTATTGTAAGTGAAACTATGTCATGTAGAAGTCATATACCCAACATACCAACTTTCAGCTCTATTATCAATTGAACTTAGACTTTCAATACATCAAAATATATGAGTCACTCACACCTAGCCTGTCACTTACTTACGATTGAGGTAAGCCACACTATGAACGTCACAAGTGAATAAATCCATAAGCGGATCTGGGATTTCTTCTACTTGGGTCCTACCTAATGTTTTGTTAGTCCAGACAACCACATTTATGCTTTTTATCTTTTGGAAGTCATTCGCTTTGATACGTAAGGTACATTATCTCCCCAACTTGGACTTGATAGGTGACATAATAGTCTTTTAATCAATTTGTTTAATTCTGATTAAACTATGAACTATTTAGATTACCTACTAATATAAGTTGACTTCTTGTATTATGATCCAACCACATAATGTAACTTAATATTAGTTAAACATTAAGTAACCAGTGAACCAATATTTGTTTATTCATTTTGCTTTGTATACAAAAACCATTAAGGACAAATACAAACGATATTAATGAGAATGATGAAATTTTATTAAACTAATATGTTCTGTTCTAAAATTACAAGCACATGTATGTTTTTATCTTTTGGAAGTCATTCGCTTTGATACGTAAGATAAATTATCTCCCAATTTGGACTTGATAGGTGACATAATAGTCTTTTAACCAAATTGCTTAATTACGATTAAACTATGAACTATTTAGATTACCTACTAATATAAGTTGACTTCTTGTATTATGATCCAACCACATAATGCGACTTAATATTAGTTAAACATTAAGTAACCAATGAACCAATATTTGTTTATTCATTTTGTTTTATGTACAAAAACCATTAAGGACAAATACAAACGATATTAATGAGAATGATGAAATTTTATTAAACTAATATGTTACATTCTAAAATTACAAGCACATGTATGCTTTTTATCTTTTGGAAGTCATTCGCTTTGATACGTAAGATAAATTATCTCCCAATTTGGACTTGATAGGTGACATAATAGTCTTTTAATCAATTTGCTTAATTCGATTAAACTATGAACTATTTAGATTACCTACTAATATAAGTTGACTTCTTGTATTATGATCCAACCACATAATGCGACTTAATATTAGTTAAACATTAACTAACCAAGTGAACCAATATTTGTTTATTCATTTTGTTTTCGTACAAAACCATTAAGGAAAAATACAAACGATATTAATGAGAATGATGAAATTTTATTAAACTAATATGTTCATTCTAAAATTACAAGCACATTATGAAGAAAAACTACACTAAGGCACAAGATCCTAACGTAGATACCTCAAAACTTATTGATATGTTAGCTATATCACCAAAAGCAAATGATTGGTTAGTTATATCACATAATTACATAAAATAAAATATTCATATTCTAATTTATTTACCATAATTTAATATGTCAAATTAGGCTTTTTCTCCCCTTCTCTCTCTCTCGAGTACTTAATGAGCTTGTTTTCAAGTAGTTTATAAGTCTTTAATTTTTTTATTGATTCTTAGATTTTAGTATAATAATAGCTTTTCTTATAACCTCTTTTGATACGCAAATTGGCAAAACTATGCCATTGGGAGTCTAATGGTTTTTTTGAACTAGTGTAGGGAGATGACTAAGGTCAAATATCAAGGAGGACCTCAACTATTGTAGGGGGTCACAACACTAGTAAATGTGCATCGCAATACTGACTGTCCATCACCTAAAGGAAGTGAACTTAAACGAAAATCCAATTTAGAGAAACATGTCGTTGAATTCGCGACACTAAGTGTGTGGTGTCACAACACTGAGCCTCAAAGTCATAACTAAAAGCCCTTGAGGTCGCGACTCCAAGCCAATTGTTGAAGTGAAGAAACCTAGTGGCCACTATCGTTGAGGTTACAGAACTAGCAAGGCTGTGTTACGATACCAAGTGCCCCAAGCCAAGCTTGTGCCTCCTATCATGGGTATCACGATACCAAAGCCTGATGAGTGAAAAAAAACTACAAGCAAATTTGTCACACCCAAAAATTTAAGACTCGTATATTAGAGGGTTGCTAAACTTAAGAGTGGTTTTATGAGAATATTGTGGTGTCTGTTAAAATTTGTACCTTGTGGGATTAGTAAGAACCTTGTTGAGCTTGTCTTTTTCATGAGATTTTGGAATGGTTTTAATTTTAACACATCCTCACAAGCTACTTCGTAGTTGTCTGATTGTTTTACGAGCTGCCACGTTGCTTTTGGCGAGCTCATCAGTTGAGAGCTCGTCCGTTGCTTTATCACTTATAGTGTGTGTACATGTGTTGTGATTGGCAACTGACTAGTAGCCCTCAGTAATAGTGAGTGGTTAGTAAATTTGTGCATGCATGTGTTGTGATTGGTAGCAGGCCACGAGTTTTGATTGGTTAAGTTATTTTAATTTTTATTTATGCCAAGGGTAGAATAGGAGTCAAAGAGAAAAAGGGAGAAGAAAAACTTGATTTTTCTTTTCCCTCTTTTCCTTTGTTGTTTCGAACTGGAATTAGAGGTGTTAACCTCATTTACTTGTGGAAGAAAATTATGGTTTTGGCTTGCTTGGAAGCTGTTATTTCTAGTGTACTAGTAAACCTCCTAAGCTCTCCTTTGATTGTAGTTGTTAATAAATTTATGGTAGGAATTGTTTGTGTTGGGATTTACTGAAAGTACTGGAGAAGGGAATAATCCCCTTTCTAGTTGTGTTTGATGCATGAACTGGTAGTTGTAAATTTATCATTTTCGTTAGGGGTTTATTTAATGATTGTGGTTGTGTCCATTTTGTGACTATAAAATTAAAAGTGTTTAGCTAATGAAGTGGGGGAAGGTCCGAGTGGAAAAGACAAGGAGCTCTTTGAGTAGATAAGAGCTTTCTTGGAAGATTTTCGGTGAGTTCCCTTTCACTTTTTACTTGATAAATTAATGAACTATTTCAAATATGTCGCCTGTCTAGGTAAGGTTTGATTGTGCCTTTGTATATTGCTTGTGTACTATTGAAGGCTGTGTAAAGCTTACTTCCAACAATTTGTTAGTATTGACTAATGGTAAAGTTACCAACTTGCGTAAGTTAATTCTCGAGTGTCATTTTGTATTTTAAGTTTTTGTATGTGCAATGATAGATGTGTATTCTTATGTTAGCAAATTGAAATGATAGAATTGAATGTGTGTTAAAGATTAAAATGGATACTCCTTCCTTGGTGCACAAGCTCAGTATTCAGAATGGTGGAAATGATGGAAATAGATGTGTATTCTTATGTTAGCAAATTGGAATGATAGAATTGATTGTAATGTGAGAGTCAATTAGAGATATATGATATGAAACGATATATTTTTGCCTCCGGTAGGGCACATAAGTGCAAACCGAGATTGGCAAAAGACCTCGACCTTGTGGGGGAACACAAATGTGTTCAAATTTCAAGGATGATATGCGGAGGTTCGGTTGGATAAATGAAATATGGGCTTTATGGAGCGATGTCAATGAATATGATATGAAAGGATCAGAAACTAGCACAAGGGAAAGTCCATGAATTTTATAAAGTTCTATTTTTGAACTGTCTATGCAAAGTATGTGCGTACTGAATTTCTGTAAAGTTCTATGTATAAACTATCTATGCAAAATATGTGCATACTTGTAAACTTTAAATTATATAGGAATTTTTCTTTATATTTTTACCACATTTTGACTTAATAATTATATTAATCTTGAGTAATTATTAATAAATTAAGTGGATTTTGCTTAAATGTTAATATGAGACATGAATTTATGAAGTATGCGAAATTATGCTTTATTACATGATTTTTGTGCATAAATTATATTATTTTCATGTTAATTATTAATATGTGCTTTTTATTATGTAATGGGTCCATGGAAGATGATATTACCATAAGGATGCATGGACATGGACACATTACTTGGACTATAATACTATGCAAAATTGGGTTATAAGGATGCTAATTTGACTCAATTAAAGTGTGTTACAAAGTGAACATGTCTGATTAATTTTTGGATCATGAAACCATCCAACAAGGGGGAGTCAAGCCCAATTTCGGCACAAGGATATGGCTACCCAAAAATCAGCTTTGGGATATTTCATTGGAGGCCCATGTAGTTGCAATTTAATAAAAAATTGGCACACAAACTATGCCTTTGAAACCATCCACTCTATGCTAACTATAGCATGATTTTATGTTTGAAATAAAAACCAAACCACCTCCCTTTCCACAATTTGTGGTCGGCCCTGCAATGAAGAATATGGAGGGATTCTAAACTCTATTTTTAGTAAACCTCACCAGCACCTTCACATATAAATACCACACTCCGCATCCCTCATTCTTCATCCCTTCATTCATAACACATCTTTCATTCTACTTTATTTTCTCTCATTCCATTTCCTTTTCTATTTTCCCCACGCTTAGCCATTCCATTTTCCCTTTCATTCTTTAGCCAACAAAAGCCTTAACAAGACCATCTCTTGGTCGACCACCTTCAGAAACCCTTAGCAAATGAGCAACAGGTGGATCGAAGAAACACCTCAGTCAGTAAGATCCAAAACATTGCTGAATTGAATTAGAGTTCACTCTTTCCTCCTTGTTGTTTAATCTAAACATGTTTGCAAAGTGTTTATTGATCTTGCAATCAACAATGATAGGTTAATTATGTTTAGCTAGGATGATTATGTTATTTCAATAATATTTGTTTGATTCATGTTTAAAGTGTTTGTGCCTCAGTCGATCATGTTTTCAATTAAAATCAAGATGTATTTCACTCATACGTGATTGGATGCATTTAGATTAGCTGAGTGATCCTAACCAGAAGACGACTAGTAGACACATAATTTAAAAGTGCATTGCTCAATTTAGATCATTAAACCCAACTAAATTAGAGGTTCATAATATTTTTTAGTTAGCTCTATTATCTTGCATAGTTTTTAGGTTTATGTGATTAAACTGTTTCAAACTTAGTTTCCCCTGTTACCTCACATAAATACTAAGAAACCCTTAGTTTAATATGATTAGTAAAATGCATGTTTCACTAAGTAAAAGATCCGAAAGGACTTAATTTGGTTTCTAAACTCATGAAAGATTGAGTTGCCATGGAATGTTTTCCGAACTCTGTTAAACATGATGAAAATGAATTAAGTTGATTAATCTAATTATCCTAGCCTATACATGTTATTGATTGTTGAAGTTGTGTTTCTGTTTCTAAAATTCATTCATACATTTAGATAATTTTGCATACTTAGTTTAAAACTACATTAGGGATCAATTTTGCATCTAGTTAAATTGATCTAGTTAAATCACCATCACTCAAATTATTATGTATTTATACAAAATTATGAATTTATAATTTTTCAAATTATCGATTAACACACAATCCCTGTGGAGAAGATAACTCATTTTACTTATTACTTGAACGGTGTGTACATTTTCACAAAAATCCCGTTACAGTAGTAAATTCCTGTAGAGTTCTATGTGTGAACTGTTTATGCAAACTATGTGCGTACTGATTATGTAAAGTTAAATTTGTGAACTATTTATACATAGACTGTGTGTGTTGATTACGTAGAGTACTATATGTTAACTAGCATTGTAACGTATGTGCGGACTAATCTTGTGAAATATTTGTGCGTACTAATATTACAATATAGTTGTATGGAAACTATATTTGTAATGTACAACCTGTTTTTCTGTAAAATTAGAATAGTGGTTTCGAGACCACAAATCTAACTAGAAAATATTTATTTTATTATTATTTTAATGTCTATGGAATATTAGTAAGGTCATATACAATTTTCATTAAGAAATTTTAACGTTTATGTGCTTATTTTCATGAAAGGACTAAATCGTAAAAGGTACAAAAGTGGAGTTCTATTAGCTAAAGGTAACTATTGCCTATGGAATTTAATTGTGAGTGGACTTAAATGGTAATTAGACCATTTATAATATTAGTGGACTTTTATGGACATAAATTAGATGATTTTTAGGTATAAGTTAAATGTTAATTAAGTAATTTAATAAATAAATAATGTAAAATATGTAAAAAAACAAAGTATCATCTTCTTATTTAGTTTTCTTCCACCAAAAATTCATTAAGGAAAAATCCATGAAAAGGGTTTGAAGCTTCGATTACTTTGCTATATTGCATGTAAGTGAATTTTGTCCCATTCTTAATGATTTTTATGTTTTTGAAGTTGTCATTTAATCTAGCTAGCCCAGGGACCAATTTGCATAATTTTTAAAGGATTAGGGTTTTTCCATAAACATGTTTGCATAGTTTTTGAAGTGTAATGAAAGATTATGAGTCCTTGTTGATAAATAAACAACTTTTGTAAAGTGATTTTTGATGAATTTATCAACTAGGGACTTATTTGTAAAAATAGTAAAATACTATGATAAATTTATGAAATGATGATTTTTTGGGTTGATATGAGTTTTAGGTAAATTGACTAGCATGATATGTGGATGAAATTGCATAAATTTCCATTTACTTAGATTAAGGACTAAATTGTAATAAAGTTAAAATATTAGGGAAAAATGAAAATTTGCAAAAGTATGAATTTTGGACTAAATTGAATAGTATGTGTATTAAGTAGATTAAATTTTCTTATTTAGATCAAGATAAACCTCGTATGGATCTGGATTGAGGAAAAGGTAAAGTCTCAGATTAGTGATCCTATTTCGACGTTTTTGTAATCGAGGTAAGTTCGTATGTTTAAATGACGTATTAATGTTATATGATATATGCATGCTTTTGTGTTATTTATCATATCATGAAACGATGGAGATCTAACGATGTATGATGATTATTGAGTCCCGTTTGAACCTTAGGAATATATAGGATACAAATGACATGTCATTAGGGTTACCATGTTTCAGGTTCTGGTCCTGAATGTCCTACCGATGGCTGAGTTCTGGCATTTGTTGCAAATACTCGTTAGCTTGTGTGAGCGGCATCGTGTAGCTACATTTCGACCGTCAGCTTGTGTAAGCAGACTCATTTATGGCTCGAGTGAGCAATGATGTAAAGAAAAAGGAAAAGGAATGGTTTCGACCATATGTTTAGCACACTTTGTATGAGCTTCCCGCGTATCCGATATTATTTTAAGTGGTTCAACGGGCATGAAAAGGGAAGGAATAGGAACTGTTCCTATCGACTATATTATGAACCTATTGAAATGTATGAAATGTCAATGATCAATGTATGTATATTCATGATTATCGTAAGTATGAATTCAATGGTGATATGTTCATGAGAATTTACCTTACCATGTGATAATTCAAGTGAATTATGTGTTAATGTACTAAAAATTGTTGATGATGATGGTTAGGGTTGTGCCAAGCTATTTGTTGGATTGTATTATGTTTAAATTTAAGGTTTTGCATTTGAAATGGTAAGTTATGCTCATGTTATACGAACTTACTAAGTATTATATGCTTACGTAGTTCTCTTTCCTATGTTTTATAGATTATCGGAAGTTTGTCGAAGACCTATCATACTATCCAACGATTATATTGGTAGATTTTGATGTTTTGATCAAGGTTATAATGGCATGTATAGGTGGATTTATGTTTAATGGTCTAGTTGTTTTTTGCATTTATAAGTGTTATTATGGTTGATGTACTTATGGTATTTTGATGCCTTGATGGTTGGTGTTATTATGGCCAAGATGATGCATGTTTTGAATGACCAATTTGGTATGTGATGGTGTATCTTCAATGTGGTCAATTAAGGTATCTTTTGAGTTGAAATAAGTTAGATATGTATGGTTGATGTATGGCCAAATATGTATATCTTTAGGTATGTTTGATGGTTTGTGATTGAGGTACCTTATGAGCATATTGGTTGTATGGTTTAATTGTTTTGTGAATTGGTCATTTTTATGCATATTTTGGGTAGGTTTTGATGCCTTAGTCTTATGTGTAAATGTGTTTAGGTTGATGCTTGAGGTGGGTGAAGGAAATGGCTTGAATTTGGCCAATGTCTTGTCCACATGGCCTAAGACATGGGCGTGGGTCTCATCCGTGTGTAACACATAGCCATGTGACATGGTCGTGTGTCCCTTACAGATTTTAAAGGTTGCAAGTCAGCCAGTTACACGTCCTAGCACACGGCCTAACACACGGGCGTGTGAGGCGATTTCGAGAGTTACACGGCCTGGCACTCGGGCATGTGGCTTGGACATGTGACCCAAGTCAGAGAGTTACACGGGCATGGACATAGGCTGGGACAAGGCCGTGTGACCCTTGCAGTTTGAATTTTTCTAGCTTTTTCCTAAATGTTTCAAATGTTTTCGATTTAGTCCCAAATCGTTTCTAAAGTGTTTCTATGACCTTGAGGGCTCGATTAAGGGAT
Organism: Gossypium raimondii; assembly: GCF_025698545.1. Taxonomy (NCBI): domain Eukaryota; kingdom Viridiplantae; phylum Streptophyta; class Magnoliopsida; order Malvales; family Malvaceae; genus Gossypium; species Gossypium raimondii. The sequence goes on along the minus strand of NC_068568.1, from coordinate 36,192,662 downwards.
GATATGCATGTTTATAAATGAATTATGTTATGTGTATATCAATGTTTGGTAATGTATGTTTTATGTTACGGTTTTGCGGTAACGCTCTGTAACCCTATTTCAGTGACGGATATGGGTTAGGGGTGTTACATGTAATGTATGAGCAAGCTCCATTGGAAGTCGCATGGGCTCTCGGTAAAGTTGTTAAGGGTAAGTTAGAATATTATGCGGACTGTAACAACATGCAAACTATAAGTATTACGCGAGTTGTAGCGATACGTGAGTTGTAACTATTATGCAAGCTATAACGATACACGAGCTATAAGTATTATGTGAGTTGTAACAATACACGAGTCGTAAGTATTATGTGAGTTGTAACTATACGTGAGCTATAAGTATTGTGCAAAGTTGTAACAACATGCGAGATGTGATGTATTGTGGGTTGTAGTAATATGCAAACTGTGAAAAGTACGAGTTGCGTCAGTGCATGAGCTATAGGAATGTGGAAACTGTAGGAATGTGCGAGTTGTAACATTGAGAATGCTGCATCATTTTGGTTTCATTTTGTTTCTCTACTATGTGTGGCTTTATATTTTGGTTAAATTTCAGTGTGCTGAGTGTGTGTACTTGAACTGGGTGATTACATTATAAACATGTCTATATAAATGGTCATTTTTTTACACAATGATTTGCCTCTTTAATTATGGTCTTGTGTAACCTTTGATTCAATGGTTATAGATATTGGAATTCACTAAGTTCGTTTTGAACTTATCCAATTTCTTTCATTTCCACATTTCAGGTGCCTTAGGTTATTAGGGATTTCGAAAGGGACTCAGCCAGATCACAGCCTCATTTGTTAGCCATTCTTAATTTTTTTTGTAACATGTACATATCGAGGCAGCTCGTAGGCTTAACTAACTTATGATTCAATTTTGTTATATTTTGTTGAACCCGGTTCACTCTCATGTCCTATTTTCTTTGTATAAGTAGTTCTATTGTGACACTTCGTTGAATTTTCAAACTTATATTTTGTAATGATTTTACATATTGAGATTATTGTTTTTGGTTTGTATTACAAATGCAAGTTTGCTAAGCATCTTTTATAACTTGTTCGCAACTACCAACTATTTAGAAAAAAACCTTGTTTTTCTGTTGTTGTGTTTCAACTTTAGTCCTTCTAGTTACACCACCGTGCATCGATCGACCCGTCAGACATTAGGGGTATTATACAATTTATTTCCAAACAAGCATAAGTCACTTTTCATTTGAGGGAATACTTGTTTTTTTTTAGGTTAAATGTTAGTCTACTATAAATACTACTTTATAAGCTTTTGGGAGTGAATTTTGAAGGCTGAACATTTTCTTTACTTTCCATATTTTTAGATTAGGTTTTTTCTTTTCTTTTCTTTTCTTCTTATTTTTAGATTAGGTTTTCCTCTTTTTTTAGAATAGATTTTATTTTTTTGTTAATTTATTTCTTCTTTCTTGTTAAAGACTTTTGTAAATGGAGATGGATCAAGCTTTTGGGTGCCATTGATTCCACATCTAAATGAGAATTTCTTACCCCTACCTTTAAATTGTGCATATCAGTTGTTCGATGAAATGTCTATTCAAGTGTTAAGCTTTCTTATGTGTTGATATTACCTGTTGGTTAATTGATGAGCTGATTATGAGATTAAGTTAATGTTTATTTTTGTTTTTTTGGTTTTTTTATAGAGAAATGCTTCATACGCTAGAATTGATACGGTAGTCTTAATAATTGTGTATTCCTCTCGAGTAGTGGTGCACTTGAATATTCTTCTAAGTTCTTGAGGGTCTATGTCATTAAGATAAAATTAAGGGCATTGGAATTAAAGTTGGCTCCCTTACTGTAATAGCTCATTTTCAGTGGTTTCAAAAATAGTGGTTTTACGACCATTATCCTGACAAGTGAGTCAATATGTTATTATTTATATAAGTTTTATACGATTATATTGGATTCGTATTAAAATTTGGTTAAGAAATTATAACGTTTAGTTAGTTAATTAGAAGAAAGGGACTAAATCATAAAGGTTACAAAAGTGAGTTTCTATTAGATAAATGGTTAAGTGGTTAAGGAAATGCAAGGTAATAGACTTAGTTGGTTAATAAACCATGTTTTAAAGTGGTGGAAATTCATGGATACAATTTTGGTTATGTGTTCATTAAGTTAGTAAGGTTAAAAAGGTAAATTAATAATAAATAACATAAACAGCTAAAGAAAGAATTATCATATTGTTCATTTTTTTTTCATCTTGTTGTTGAAAATCACCATTTTTGAAGGAGAAAGTTTCGGCCAAGCTCTTCTTTTGCATGGTTGTGTAATTGAGGATCGTTTTTATAGATTTTTATGTTTTTGTTATCGTATTAGCTTAATCTGGTTAATTCGGGGGTCAATTTGTAAAACCATTGAATGTTTAGAAGTTCATTATGCTTGATTTTTGAATGTTGTGATGTTTAAGTGCTTTGGTTTATGGCTTGCTGATAGGTTTGAATCATTCTAATAGTGTGATTTTTGTTAGCTGTTAAAATGTTAATTTGAGCATGGATTTTTGTGTGAATTTTCGAATGTAGTGGACTGAGCGTAGTTTCTAAATTATTCGGCTAATCTTGGTGTGAGGTTAATTGGAATATTTTGGAAGTTTTGGATTGTAGGGATTAAATGACATAAAATGTAAATGTTGGGGTAAAGGTGCTAAATATTATTAAAAAGTTAATTTTATGATTTAAAGTGTTTTGAGATGTTAAATTGAATTAATTGAATTGAATTATTATGTTCAATCAAGAAACAAATCCATCGATCATTAATCGGGGAAAAGAGAAGGTCGTTAAGTAACCGTCGTTGCATAGCTATAACTATCAAATCCCGGTAAGTTTGTTTTATGTTTATTCATGGTTATGTTCAGTTCTTTGTTAATTTTTTAATCTTGTAGTTCTGTAATGTACTATTAAAATTTGGTTCGTACTGTATACCACAAAATTGAGTGGTTGTGCTCAATATTTATTGGGCTATGTGCCTAGCAGGATTTGTGCCAATGTAATTATCAGGCTTTATCCCTAGCAGCCTTCGTGCTGGTGTTTTGATCAGTCTTAGTGCCTAGCAGCGTTCGTGTCGGTGTATTTATTGAGCTTAGTGCCTAGTTAAGCTTCATGCCAGTGTATTTTATCGGGCTATGTGCCTAGCAGGCTTTGTGCTAGTGTAGTTATCGGGCTTAATGCCTAGCAGGTTTCGTGTCAGTGTATCAAATTGTCTTTGCTATTGCTGATTTGTGCTATTTTCCTTTTTGAATTGAGCTATGAAGTAATTAGGTTGATTGCTGAACTTACTAAGCTATGTTGAGCTTACTTGGTTGATTTCATTTTATAGGTCTCCTGGAATTGTGACATCGATTGGATCAACTCGAGAGTTCACATACTATCTTCCATAGTTTGGGTACTTATTTTTGTTCATTTTGGGTTGGTTAAAAGTGGCATGTAACTAGAATGACCTTGTAGTTATACCATTATAATATGTTGTCGAATTAGAAGATCAAAATGGTCATCTTGATGCTTGAATGGTATGCTTGATACCCTTGGCAGTTATATATATGGAAATATGGAGTATTGATGTGTATATGGCAATATTTATTGTATATGTGATCTAGTTGATGTTTGTGTTTTGAATGGTTATCTACATGTGGTGTCAATGAGGACACATTGGTTAGGCACTAAGGTTGTATGAAATTGGAATGTTTTGACTTGTTTCAATGTGTATTTGATGATACTTAAAGGATGGCTTTAGACTTGGCTTAGTAGCCATGATAGGTGTAAAAATTGCCTTGTTTTAGAAGAAAACTTTGGTACACACGGCCTGGGACATGGGCTGTCACACACACATGGCCTATCCATACAACTGTGTGTCTTATTACTTTTAGGTGTATGTTCCACCACATAGGCACAGAGAGTTACACGACTTGGACACACGACCATGTGCCCCTGAGCTACACGGTCACAATGAGTTACACGGTCTGGCCATACGGTCGTGTGACCTTATATTACACGGGCACAATTAGTTACACGGTTAGCGTACATAGGCATGTGAAGTAGTCACATGAATGTGTGAAGTAGCCACACGACCATGTCTTGAGCCACACGGTCTAGGCTCTGTCATACGGCTTGGGACACACGGCCGTGTAACTCTTGTTTTGAAATTTTTTAACTTTTTCCAAATTTTTATGTTTTGTTTCGAATTGATCCCAGAATGTTCCCAAACTATTTTTAAGGACTTGTAAGCTCGATTTAAGGCCCGTAAGTGCATGTCTGTTATAATTCGAATGTGATTTGATTATGTGTAATTACACTTGAATATCTATTTGTAAGTAATGTTAAATGTTTGGAAAGGTCATCTTAATACTGCATAACCCAATCCGGCGATGGAGGCAGGTTAGGGTATTACATTTAGTGATATCAAAGCTATGGCTTAGTCGATTTTAGGACTAAACATAGCATGTATTAAGTCTAGAAATATATGCCACTTTATAACCCATGATAGTGTGTTGACTCTTGATCAATTTGAAATGTTTTTATATAGAGAAAAGATGTCATTTGGATCCAATCGAGTAGATTTTGACGAGATAGAAAGTTATTCCATCCAACAATGAGAAAAGTACTCGGAATGAGCCCGAATCACAAGGGCCTGGAGATATGGCACCAAATGCTTTTCTCAGTATGATGCATGGCCTGTATGATGTATATTTATAGTTAAATTCAACAACTCAACAAACTCACCCCTTTCGCCCTCAAAATTTGACTCAACAACATGTTCATAGAATTACCATCAATAAAGTTAGAAAATGTGGGGCTATTGAATTTTTTGGTAATGCAAGTGATGACCCAACCAATGCTGAGTATTGGTTAGAACATACTTAGAGGGTGCTTGATGAAATGTTGTGCTCTCTTGAGGATTGCTTGCAATACATTGTGTCCTTGTTAAAGGAAGAAGCATTTTAGTGGTGGTCCACGTTAACGGAAGTGGTACAGAAAGAAAGAATCAGTTGGGATTTCTTTAAATCTGAGTTTCATAAGAAGTATATTAGTAAACGATATTTGGAGTGAAAGCAAAAAGAATTTCTTAAGTTGAAGTAGGGAAATAGAACCATGGCAGAGTACGAGAGATAGTTTATACAACTTAGCAAATATGCTCGTGAGATTGTACCTACCGAAGAAGACATGTGTGTGAGTTTTGAAGATGGATTGAATGATAAGATCAAAATGTTAGTTGGAGCTATAGAGATTCGTGAGTTTGTGATACTTTCCGATCGAGCTCAAAAGATGGAAGAAATTTGTGCTAGGAAAGATGAAATGAAGCAAAAACACATGACTTAGGTAAACGCAATGGGCCTAAAACTTTCTCTGGTTCTCCACAAAAGAAGTTGAGGGAATCTAATAGTAGATTCCCTGTACCATCAGAGTTTTCAGGTAGAGATCATTCGAAGCAGAGTGGCAAGAAATCCCCAACCCCTTCGGTGGCTAGTGTGGGCAGTGTGCGAAATACCAATAGGGTGGAGTGCAAGCATGCAATTGATATCACTTTGGACTATGTAGTCTTAACGATGGGACATGTTTTATATGTGGATCCCCATATCACTTTTAAAAGGATTGTCTAGATCGAAATTAGCCTAATAAGGATCAAAATGCAAAATTTGTGGCTACTCCTACTCGTGGTAGGCATCATAGGAATAGTAATTAAATCAGAGTTAAAGACATGTCAGTTAGATCTGAAGCTAGAGCTCCTGCCAAAACCTATGCCATTCGTGCGAGAGAAGAGGACTCGACACTCGACGTTATTGCTGGTACCTTTTTTTATCTTTAATGCTAGTGCGTATGCATTAATTGACCCGGGGTTGACGCATTCATATATATGCACTACGTTAGTAATGGAAAATAATTTACCTGTCAAGTCCACTAATTGTGTCGTTAAAGTCACGAATCCTTTAGGTCATACTGTTATAGTTGACTTGGTATGCAAGCAATGTCCACTGAAAATTCAAGGCTACAAATTCCTATCGATTTAATGTTATTACCTTTCAATGAGTTCGATGTTATTTTTGGAATAATCTGGTTGAATGTACACGATGCTTGGTTAGTTGTCAATGGAAAACAATTGATTTGAGATGTCCAAATGGTGAGGTAATGTAACGCCCTAAAAATGTATATTTTTGTTTTTGTAAAAATATGACACAAATATCTATCTGCTGTAGTGGTTAAGTGTTCTAGGTGTCTGTATGACGCCCCAAGTTCAAGCAATGCCTTTGGTTAAATTTTGGAATTTTTCTGAATAAAGCCTCACTCTTGTTCAATAGGCTTGTATTTGTTTGGTTGTAAGAATATAATAGAATGGACATGCTGGTCTGGTGGCTAGGTGGTGTGCTAATATGCTGGTGGTCTTGAGTTCGAATCCCTGTGCATGTAAGGGAGTTATTTTTTTTGTTATCTGTGTCGTGTGGGAGTTTGAAGGGAAGTAAAATACTGAATTATTTGAGTGAAGTTTGAATTCGGTTGTTGAGGGAATGTGGTGGACGGTTTTTGGGAAGTTTGAGAGATAGTGGGAGTGGTGGACTATTTTTAGGAGAAAAATAAGGGATTAAGGGTGGTTACCGGATACTCTATTAGTCTTTTCTTTTTATTTTTTCCCAAAATAAATCTGCACGTTTTCCTTTCCATTCTCCCTGTGGAATTCTCCTCTGCCGTTTTTCTTTCTTTTTGTGTTAGAAAATCCCTTTTTCTTCCTTTTATTGTTTTGACCAAGTCGTGTCTCCTTGTTTGGGATTTTGTTTGATCGCTGCGTTTTTCCCCGTTTGGTAAGTGACTTAAGTTATTGTAGTTTTGGCATTCGATTACCGACTGAAGGTTGTGATTTTCTATTTTGGATAGTTGACAATCGAGAATAACGGAGTCTTCCTCGTGTCACCTCGTAATTGAAATCACTAAGGGTGTTGGGTAAGCATTGGTCGCTTGATTAGCGCTATGGTCGTTCATATTCGCATTTCAAAAACTTGTTTAAAATCTAACTCTGTGTTTATGAATGTCAATTCTAGGTTCTAGGTGTCTTGGGAGTGTCTACACGTCAAACCAAAACCAGGTGTGTACCCGAAACGCGGAAAATGAGATTCGGCGAAAAGCTGAAATTGCTTGCTGTTTGGACAGCAACAGTAGGCTAACTTTGAAAAATCACCACAAATTGTGGAAATCGAATTAGAGGATGAAAAAAATATGGAATTAAAAATTATTGAGTCTAGTTTCACATAGAAGAAACAGTGTAAGTAATGAAATTGTAAATCGTGAGATATAATAAGTTTTGTAAGACAAGGTCAGAATGAATTCGGGTTCCCCTATTCTGACTTTGGAAAATCATAAAAAATTGGAGAAAAATAATTAGAAGTTAAATTTTACATGTTTAAATTATTAATGAGTCTAGTTTCAATAGAAACAAATGGTATCATCATCCAAATTTTGTTCAAATAGATAATTAATTTTTAGCAAAGAAAGGTCGAAGCTGTTAGACAGCAGAATAGGGGTAAGATTGAAGATTTTACTGTACTTATTGGCTGAAAAAAAATTTGAAAATTTTATGGTAGAAAGGTATTTGAGTCTAGTTTCAAAGACATCAAGTGGAACTTAATTTGGAATTTTGTAGCTCAGGATATAAATAATTTAGTAACAGTGACATCAAGCGAACATTAAAAATGGATCACGCGGCCAAGGCCAATTTGGGCCAAGTGGGCCACACGGGTGTGTGGGCACACACACGCAGCCCATATGGGCGTATGAGCCTATTTTCACTTAATTGATTGCTAAGGTTGCACGGATCACCCAAGTCGACTGTGAACCTACTGTAGGGTCGGTAAGCATCACTTAGACGCCTAATTGTGCGAACTGATTGTTTGATTTATATATGTGCTAAGTATGATGATAGTATGCTTGTATATTGAACTGGTTATATGAACTGATGTCCTGAGATAGCATGTCATGACTTGTATGTTGCATTGCATGGGGTTGGGTTAATTATATTTAGAGGAAGTGTACTGAAAGGCTCTTAAGCCTAACATACTGGCAGTTGGGTAGAGGCTAGTTGGGTAGGACTTTGTTACTGAATACTGTATGACTGCTATTGATACTGTGATGGGCTAAGGCCATACTATATATTTGATACTATACTGAGCTAGGCTAAGACCCAAATTGTTACTGATACTGAAAAGGGGCTTAATCCCAAGACTATTTTAACTGTTCACTGTGATTTCCTATTGTTTGTTTTCTGTGGGATTACAAACTAATTTTTCGTAAACTCGCCCATTTTATTTAAATGTGCATAGGTAATCCCCAAATCTAGAAAGATTAATGCGGCGGAGGACTCGGCGGTGGCCACATTTTTGGACTTTCATGGTTTTTAACCAATATTTACGATTTATTTCTATTCTATTTTTACTGGCTAAGTTTTTGGGCTATAATTGGACTTTTGGACTTTGGTTTTGGGTTTTAATTATCTTTACCTTATGGATTACAACTGCTAATAGTAGGAAACCTCGGTTTTCAAAAGAAACAAATGTTTTTCCTAAACGCATGATTATTTAATCTGTTTTAAAAGCTTCTGCAAACGAATAATGTTTTGAAACTATCGATTAAATAAGCAACATAATTTTGGAACTAATAAGATATTAAGATAAGGAATTCAATGGAAATGGTTTTAACGCGACAACACTGTTTTCAAACACCCTATCATGTGACATCACTAGATCCGGCCATAACGTCTGGGCCGAGTTTGGGGTGTTACAAGTAATTTCTATTAGATCTGAGAAATCTAATTGTGTTTCGAGTATGATCTCGGCAATAAAGGCACATAAACTAGTTCAGAAAGGTTGTGACGCATTTTTATCTTATATTTGGATTCCTAAGCGTCATAGAAAAAAGTGGATCAAGTGCCAACAATGTGCGAATTTTTAGATATTTTTCCCAAAGAGTTACTGGGTTTACCACCAGAGTGAGAAGTTGAATTTGTTATTGAGTTAGCGCCTGGTACTGCTCCAATTTTGATTCCTCCTTATTGAATGGCTCCAACCGAACTTAAAGTACTTAAAGCATAGTTGCAAGAGTTATCAGACAAAAGTTTAATCAGATCGAGTGTATCGCCTTGGGGTGCACCTGTGTTGTTTGTTAAAAAGAAAGACAGATCAATGAGGTTCTGTATTGGCTACCGATAATTGATCAAAGTTACGATAAAGAATAAATAATACGTTGCCTCGTATTGATGATTTATTTGATTAATTGAAAGGAGCCAAAATTGACCTCACATCTGGTTACTATCAACTACAAGTGAAAGTTGTTGACGTACCAAAAAACAATGTTCAGAACTCGCTATGGACATTACGAGTTTTTAGTTATTCCATTTGGATTGACAAATGCTCTAGCGGTATTTATGGATTTAATGAATCGAGTTTTTCAGCCACATATTGATCAGTTTGTTGTTTTTATTGACGACATTCTGATTTATTCTAAAACTGAAGCCGAGCATACTCAAAATTTGAAATCATATTACAAACCTTGTGGGAAAAGCAATTATATGGTAAGTATAGTTAATGAAAATTTTGGCTCACAGAAGTTTGATTTCTCGATCATGTGATCTCGAGAGAAGGGATACATGTGGATCCGAGTAAGGTTTCTACTGTCCTGAGTTAGAAATCCCCACAAAACGTGTCTGAGATACGAAGTTTCCTAGGATTAGTCGGGTATTATCATCAATTTGTTAAGAATTTTTCGATAGCTTTACCTATGATGAAACTGTTACAGAAAGATGTTAGCTTTGTATGGTCAAAAAAATGTCAGCAGAGTTTTGATCGATTGAAGAGTATGTTGACAGAAACACCAGTTCTGACACAGCTTAAATCGAGGAAAGAATTTTCTCGTTTATAGTGATGCTTCTTTAAATGGTTTGGGATGCGTTTTAATGCACGAAGGAAAGGTCATCGTGTACGCCTCTCGACAACTTAAAACTTATTAAAAGAATTACTCAACATATGCTCTTGAGTTAGCTGCAGGTTTTTTTGCATTGAAAATTGGGCGTCATTATCTTTATGGTGAAAAATGCCATATGTATACAGATCACAAAAGTTTGAAGTATTTGATGATTCAAAAAGAGTTGAATTTAAGACAGTGGAGGTGGCTAGAATTATTAAAAGATTCTGAGCTTGTAATTGATTACCATCCAGGTAAAGCAAACTTGGTTGTTGATGCTTTGAGTCCTAAGTCTCTTTTCGCTCTTCGATCAATAAATGTGCAGTTTCAATTTAAGTGTGATGGCTCTACCCTAGTTGAGCTGAAGGTTAAACCTTTACTTTTACAAAGTATACGAGAGTTGCAGCTTGTTGATCCAAAATTAGTAGCTAAGAAAAAAATGATTGAAGATGGTTATGTAACTGATTATACCATTGGTGAGGATAAAAATTTATATTTCCATAATAAATTGTGTGTACCTGATAACCCGCAGCTAAAACAGAACCTTTTAAAGGAAGCTCAAAGTAGTGTTTGCTCGATTCACCCGGGAAGCATGAAAATGTATGGTGATTTGAAATAGATGTATTGGTGGCCAGGAATGAAGCATGAAATCTTTGAATTTGTATTGAAGTGCCTTGTGTGTCAACAGGTAAAAGCTGAGCATCAAGTTTTGTCAGGTCTATTGTAGCCAGTCATTATTCTAAAATAGAAATAGGAATAAATCACGATGGATTTCATATCGGGATAATCTTTAACACCGAAGAAAAAAGAATCGATTTGGGTTGTTATGGACCGATTGACAAAATCCACACATTTTATACATGTACGAATGGATTATTCGCTAGGAAAGTTAGTTGAGCTTTACATCTCTGAAGTTGTTAGATTACACGATATTCTATTGTCGATTATTTTAGATCGTGACCCGAGGTTTACCTCTAGATTTTGGAGTAAATTACATGAGGTTTTGGGCACCAAATTGAAGTTTAGTACAACTTTTCATCCACAAACGGACGACCAGTCAAAACAGGTAATTCAGATGCTTGAAGACCTGTTATGATGTTGCATTATTGAGTTTGAGGGTAGCTGGGAAAAATACTTACCATTAGCTGAGTTTGCGTATAATAACAGCTACACAGCGAGCATAAAGATGGCATCGTGTGAGGCTTTATATGGACGTAAATGTAGAAGCCCATTGTATTGGTTAGTGTTGAATGAAAGAAAACTAGCTAGAGTTAATTTGGTTCGGGAAACAAAAAAACAAAGTTACAATTATCCAAGATAACTTGAAAGTTGCGTCCGATCTTTAGAAATCTTATTCTGATTTGAATCGTAAGGATATTGAGTTTTCGGTAGGGGAGAAAGTCTTTCTAAAGTTTCACCTTGGAGAAAAGTATTACGTTTTGGTTGAAGAGGAAAGCTCCGTCCAAGATTCATCGGACCGTATGAAATTTTACAAAGAATAGGACTTGTGGCGTATCGTTTAGCATTACCTTCAGAACTTGATAAGATCCACAATTTTTTCATGTTTTGATGCTTCGTTGATATCGATCTGACCAGTCACATGTTTTGTCCACGGATGACATTGAATTGTAGCTTGACATGACTTATAGGGACGAACCTATTAAGATTTTAGCCCGAGAAGTAAAAGAATTAAGGAATAAATGTGTATCGTTGGTTAAAGTACTATGACATTAACACGGGGTTGAGGAAGCTACATGAGAAACAGAGGAATCTATGAGATCCCAATACCCAAACCTCTTTTTTGGAAAGATTTTTTAGAGACAAAAATTCCTGTAGGGGGGAGTTGTAATAGCTCGTTTTTAGTGGTGTCAGAAATAGTGGTTTCAGGACTATGATTTCAAAAATTGATTCAATATTTTATTATTTATATAAGGTTTATATGGTTATATTAGGGTCATATTAAAATTTGATTAAAAATTTATAACATTTAGTTAGTTAATTTGAAGAAAGGGAATAAATTGTAAAAGCTGCAAAAGTGAGCTTTTATTAGACAATTGGGTTAAATGGTTAACGAAATGCAAGGTAATGGACTTAGATGGTTAATAAACCATGTTTTGAAGTGGTGGACATTCATGGATACAATTTTCGTTATGTGTTAATTAAGTTAGTAAGGTTAAAAAGGTAAATTAATAATAAATAACATAAACAACTAAAGAAATAATTATCATCTTGTTCATTTTTTTTTCATCTTGTTGCCGAAAATCACCACTGTTGAAGGAGAAAGTTTTGGCCAAGCTTTTCTCTTGCATGGTTGTGTAATTGAGGTTCATTTTTAGAGATTTTTATGTTTTTGTTATCGTATTTGCTTAATCTAGTTAATTCGGGGGTCAATTCGTAAAACCGTTGAATGTTTAGAAGTTCACTATGCTTGATTTTTGAATGTTGTAATGCTAAGTGCTTTGGTTTATGGCTTGTTGATGGTTTGAATCATTTTAATAGTGAGATCTTAGTTAGTTTTGATGGAAGGATTGAACTGTTAAAATGTTAATTTGAGCATGGGTTTTTGTGTGAATTTTCGAATGTAGTGGACTGAGCATAGTTTCTAAATTAATCGGTTAATCTTGGTGTTAGGTTAATTGGAATATTTTGGAAGTTTTGGATTGTAGGGATTAAATGACATAAAATGTAAATGTTGGGGTAAATGTGCTAAATGTTAATAAAGAGTTAATTATATGATTTAAAGTGTTTTGAGATGTTAAATTGAATTAATTGAATTGAATTATTATGTTAGATCAAGAAAGAAATCCATTGATCGTTAATCAAGGAAAAGAGAAGGTCGTTGAGTAACCGTCGTTGCATAGCTATAACTATCAAAACCTGATAAGTTCATTTTAAGTTTATGCATGGTTATTGTCGAAACCTTTTTGGACATCGACTTTTCTTTAAAAATGAAAATGGAGTCGCCACCAATCTTTTTATTAGGTGCAATCAGATCACCTTAAAATTTAATCATCTTGATAAAAGATTTAATTATACTAAAACGATAAATTTTTTTAGCCTATAAAATCCAAGAAAATGGGTTCGAGAGTCAGTTACGTATGAGGAAGGATTAGCACCCCTATAACGCCTAAAATTGGTACCTAGCTGGTTACTTGATGTTTTAATGCCGAACATCGAGAACTTGGAAATAATTTAAAATACAATCCCTCTTTGCATGATATTCCTTTTTGTTATTAAAATCGCTTGACTAAAGGTTTTATTTTGAGTTAATCGAGGAGAAAAGATCATGCCCTGTAAGTTAGGACACGATGCTTTGAATCTTCAAAAACAAGAATAACCACCATTTGATCTCTAATTAAATCTCGTTGTTTTATTTCAAATAGGATATTCGGTTATTTTAGTTCTAAGAAGGTCTCATACTCCGTAAGTTAGGAGCACCTTCTCAAATCCAAAAAATAATGAACATTGCCTCGGTTTTGAATATTTCTCATACGTTAGGTAAAAACGAATAAGATATTTAACGCGATATGCCATTAATTTATTTAAGTAATATAGTAGAATACTTAGCAAAAATGAAATTGCTATACAAGATTACATAATAAAACATAAGAAATAGTAACGATTGCAATAATTATGCCTCATGAATAATATAATTATAATAATAATGATAATAACATTGAACAATAGCGATAACAATAATAATCAAAATACCATGTTAAATAATAAAATAAATAAAGTAACTCAAAATAAAATAAAATGGAAGATGCATGATTAAAAAGATGAATAGACATGACGTGAAAGTGCCAAGAATGATAAAAGAAATAATAAAATAACAAGAAAAATAATAAAAATAAAATAATAACGAAAATAATAATAAATGAGAAAAATGAACAAATAAAAGAATGTAAAGAATCTAATTTTAAGTATATAAAAATAACGAAGTAATAAATAAATAAATAAAGCAGTCTGTAAAAGGTTGAAATTAAATAAACAAAGGATTAAATCGAAATTTAAATGAAATTAGAGGGCATAAATTGTAAATAAATAAAAAGTAAACTAATAAAATAGAATAAATGACAAAAATGTGCGAAAAGAAATAGGGACTAAATGGGAAATTATCCCAAAATCCAGGACATACGTCATTCCCTAGAAGGTCTGCGCTGAGTCAAGGGACCAATTCGTAAACAAGTTAAAATTTTAAGGAAAAAATAACTAAAAAGGAAAGGGACTAAATTGAAACAAGCCGCAAAGGCGGAAGGACCAGAAGAACAAATAGACCCTCCACATCAAAAACACGTGAATCCTGTGTGGTTCGGGTCGGGCCATCGGGTCCTGTTTCAAAACGACGCCGTTTTGGCATATGAAAATTAAGAAAAAAAACATTTGCTTCGGTCTTAAAAAAATTTTGAATCCCTTTTTTTTCTCTCGGGTCAGTCCCTTATCCGGCCAAAGTCCGATGATCCCCCACGACGGCCACCGGTCGCCGGCGACAGGCTCCGCCATTTTCGGTGGCCGAATTCCATAAAAACGACCCTCTTTTGAGCATTTCGGCTCCCAGAATCCAAATCTGGGGTCGATATTTACCAAAAACTCGCTGAAGGTTGCAAAAATTGTGAAGAACCCTTCGGTTTTTGGGTTTAAAAAACCCTTTCATCAGAAAAGGTGTCACCTTTCGTCGGAGGTGGCGACCTCTGCCACTCACAGTGGCAAAACACGAAGCGTCAGGTAAGTTTTCAACCCTTTCTCTTTTTTGTTTTATGTTTTTATAAAAAAATAGATTCAAAAAAATAAATAAATAAATAAAGAATCACCTTCGAAATTTTTGTATTCTATTTTTTTATTGCTTCGTGTATATTTCTCTGTAAAAATTACAATATGTGGGTTATGGCTTTTATAGCCATATGTTACATATTGTTTGTTATTATATTTTTTGTATTTTCTTTGTTGTTTTTGCTTCTGTCTTTTCTTTCTCTTTGCAGGTGGCAGTGGAGGGTCAACGATGAGGAGAGACCCTTGCCTTTGCCGTTTTGGTGCAAGGGCGGCAGAGGAGCATACCTCGGGGGTGGGCATCTTCAGGAGGAGCGCTTGTTGATGTGCCAAGGAGCGACACGAATGGGGCTAGGGTTTTTTATTGTTTTCTGAAAACTTAAGGTTATGGGCTTAGGGTTAGTAAATTGGGCCTAGGTTATTGGGTTTTATTTTGGGCTTGTATTTTAGTTGTTTGTTTGTAATTTAGGCCTGGGCAAAATTGGACTATTACAATTATGTTCAATTTTTTGTTAATTGTTTAATCTTTTAGTTCTGTAATGTACTATTAAAAGTTGGTTCGTAGTGTATATCACAGAATTGAGTGCTTGTGTTGAGTATTTATCGAGATATGTGCCTAGCAAGCTTTGTACTGGTGTAGTTATCAGGCTTTATGCCTAGTAGGCTTCGTGCTGGTGTATTTATCGGGCTTAGTGCCTAGAAGGCTTTGTGTCGGTGTAGTTATTGGGATTGATGCCTAGTAGGCTTTGTGCCAGTGTATCAAATTGTCTTGGCTATTGGTGATTTGTGATCTTTGCCTCTTTAATGTGTTATGAAACTGTGAATTGAGATATTAAATAACTAGGTTGATTGTCCAAACTTACTAAGCTATGTTGAGCTTACTTGGTTGATTTCATTTTGTAGGTCTCTTGGAATCGTGACACCGATTGGGTTGGCTCGAGAGTTCATACACTATCTTCCATACTTTTGGTACTTATTTTTGTTCATTTTGGGTTGGTTAAAAGTGGCATATAACTAGAGTGACCTTGTAGTTATACTATTATAATATGTTGTCGAATTAGTGGATCAAAATGGTCATCTTGTTGTTTGAATGGTATGCTTGATACCCTTGGTGGTTATATATATATGGAAATATGGAGTATTGATGTGTATATGGCAATATTTATTGTATATTTGATCTAGTTGATGTTTGTGTTTTGAATAGTTATCTACATGTGGTGTCAATGAGGACACATTGGTTAGGCACTTAGGTTGTATGAAATAGGCATGTTTTGACTTGTTTCTAGGTGTATTTGATGATACTTAAAGGATGGCTTTAGACTTGGCTTGGTAGCCAAGATAGGTGTAAAAATTGCCTTGTTTTAGAAGAAAATTTTGGTGCACATGGTTTGGGACACGGGCTGCCACACACACGTGACCTATTCATACGGTCGTGTGTCTTACTGCTTTTAGGTGCAAGTTTCACCACACGGGCATAGAGTTACACGGTCATGTGACCTTGGGCTACACGGTCTGGCCATACGGCCGTGTGACCTTATATTACACGGGCACAGTTAGTTACATGGTCAATTTACAAAGGCGTGTGAAGTAGCCACACGGCCATGTCTTGAGCCACACAGTCTGGGCTCTGTCACACGGCCTAGACACATGACCGTGTGAACCCTATTTTCAAAGTTTTCAAATTTTTCCAAATTTTTTTGTTTTGTTTCGAATTGATCCCAGAATATTCTCAAACTATTTTTAGGGCCCTGTAAGCTCGGTTTCAGGCCTATAAGTGCATGTTTGTTATAAATCAAATGCGACTTGATTATTTGTAATTACACTTGAATATCTATTTGTAAGTAATGTTAAATGTTTGGAAAGTTCATCGTAATACTCCATAACTCAATCCGGAGGCAGAGAATGGTTCGAGGTGTTACACTTACCCTCCTCAATATCCAGGAAGTCTTTGGCTTGGGTGTCTTAACACCATTAATTTTAGTAGTTGGTGGATATAAACCTGTAAGCACTACTATCCATGCCTTCTCATCTATTGACTTAATAAACATAATAATGTATGCTTTCCAATAAGCTTAGTTTGAGTCATCGAGCATAGGGGGTCTAGAGATTGAGCTTCCTTCCATATCTCAACAATTCAATAGCAAGATCTTTACAAAAAAATTTGGTGTCTAACATTGATACCAATCATTAGTGTTGAGTTGATGATTAAATTGTACTGTGAGTTGCAACTAAGAAAACAACTAATTAAAGTTGATTACCTTATCCTTCTTAATAGTCTAAGTAGTCTCTAATTGGTTGTCTTCACACCATTAACTTCAACAGTAGGTGGATCCCAACCTGTAACCACTACTATCCACGCTTTCTCATATATGGACTAAATAAGCATGCTTATGTGTGCTTTCTAGTATGCATAGTTGGAATCATTGAGTATAAAGGGTTTGGAGATCAAGCTTTCTTCCATGTCTCAACAACTTAACAACAATATTTCACCAAATTTGTAAAATTAAAATGTCGATAATGGCAAGAAAAGAGTGAAAAATAAAACACACAGATTTTACATGAAAATCCTTTTTGTGAAAAAAATCACAGGTAAAGGAGAAGAAAATTCACTATGTCGAATTCAAATGATTACAAGGAGTATAAACTGCATTTATTTATAGGTTTTGAAAATCTTATTCTAATCAACATCTAATAGAAGTAATGCAGTAAAGTTAAAACACCTTATTCAAATCAATATCAAATAGAGGAAGTAAACTTCTATATAGATTCTTCTTGTGCAGCCCTCGGCCTTCGCCCTCGTGGATCCCCCTATCTTACCCATTGCATTTTATTTTAATAAGAATTTGGGTCACAACTCTAATAAAATTGGTTTGACATCTAACTTTGATACCAATTGTTAGTGTTGAGTTGTTGATTCAATTGTCTTGTGAGTTGCAACTAAGAAAACTAGAAAAATAACAAAAGGAGCACAAATATCGGTTATGTGGTTTGGAATTTTTGTCCTACATCTACGTGGTCTTGCCTAAAGAATAATTCACTATGATTCCACAATATAAGAGATGATTTAAGTAAACTCATTCAATCTATTGCAACCTCACTTCTATACAATTATCTAGATTCAACTATCCTACTAACTCTTTTCCTTGTGAAAAAGTGGACCAAATTAATAAAAACACTTTGTTTAGAACACAAAAGAATTCATCTAGGTTTTTCACGGTGAGCGGAATCAAGTTATCTAATTCGCATGCTAAAAACAATAAACAAGACTTCAATATATAAATATTTTAAAACTTATTCGAACTAGTATGATTGTCATAAATCACTAAAATTATGGCTCATTCAAACTCCATGTTATGGCATGAGATAAAATAGATCTTCTTTGCTTTAACTTCTTCTATCTATTGTCATATGTCTCTAAACAAGGCAAGTGAAGCATACTAAAAGTTTTCATAAAATCCTTATTTGATTGAATATCTTCACCAATCGTGATTTAAAAGTTGCTCAATATCCCTTAAAAAAGGGTGTAGAAAAATAATCATTTTCCTCTATCTAAATATGCCAACAAAATTAAGTAAGTTTCAACTCACTGTGCAACTGAAAACACTATCAAAGTTGAGTTAGGGCCTCAAATGTGCATAAAATTCTTTTATTGTTATTTTCTTTATCCACAAAATTTAAACTTAAAATATTATTTACAATATATTTTGGTTGTTGCAAAGGACTTAATTGTCTATTTGGATGGTAACCTTAGTTTCTAACCCTCTAAGGTCATCCTTCTGATATATTATTAAAAAATAAAGTTAAAAATTTTGTAAAAATGAAATTAATCATGGGATCACTACCACCCTCAAACGTCAAAATCTGCCAAAAAAAAAAAGAGAACACATTTGTTGAATTTAGTGATACTGCACTATATAAGTGGGTCCCTAGTCAAGTGTTGTTCAGTTCTGACAATTCAAAATTCACATCAAACATGGAGTGATACCTCATCAAATATAATAATTCTCTAGAAATTGACACTTGAAGACTCATCAATGTGGGAAGAAGGACGATGATTTGCTCATTTCTTAAAACACCCTCTTCATTTTTTTTACACAATGTCATTTTCAGCACATAGGATCCTTAAACATAAGAAAATTAAACAGAATGATTCTTTGAAAAATAATCTTTTGATAAAATGAAAGAGGGGATAAAATGAAAGAGGGGATGCTTAGGTTGGTTTAGCTTCCTTGCATTTCTAAAGTTTAATAAGGTAAGGGAAAGTAAGACACACTTGTTAAAGTCTCTAAATTCTTAGATTTAGTGGATGCCAATGACAGCTTGAGAAAAAAGACTATGGTGTCCAATTTCATTTCTTAAATAGTTAACTGTAAGAATAATTTTGTATTTCTTGCTTTGAAAGTGATTTGTTCCATATCTGGTGTCCATTATTTTATTAATATATTTAGCCTATATGATTGAATAGAAAACTCCCAACTTTATATCTTAATCCTTTTAAAACTTGATCACGATAGCTAAACCAAATGTAGTGATGTTATTGTAATTGGTATATTAAAATTTCACAATAATGATATGGTGAAAATTTTCCATTTAAATCTTTAATTCCAACCAATCACGAGTTCTATCCTTATACAAGTCACCCGAATTAGACTGCAAAACTCCCATCTTTGTATTTCTCAAGTTGAATCAAATCATGCAGTGATCATAAATCTAACAACTGTATTTCCTTTCTTTGGTCAACAAAATCTAACCACTTTTGCTTCATATGGGGCAAGATATGAATTCTTTTGTTGAGGTAATTGGTCCAAGCTCACTTTTACTTTCCGGTTGGCATGGCATAATTTTTGGGACCCTTTTTCGCTATTGAACTTCAACAATGATTATATCAGAAGAAGAATAACTTGTATTTCAACTAGTGTCTAATTTAATTAAATCATGCAATCTATTGTTTTTAAACAAAAAACAGAATAAGTTGTATTTAAGCTTAAATCACTTCATGTCCATGATAATGACTTACATGGTATCTATATCACAAAACTTTGTCTTTATTCGTATGAATATGATTATATAATCCATGCAATTCTTGGTCACCATAGTGGGGATATCATTGCATTACATACAAATCCCCTTTTAGTTAGTTTTCTCCCTTTTCTTTAATCATTCTCCCAAACTTGATTATTAAGCAACTTGAGGATGGTTTTGGGATGGATCATTGAAGAAATGAGGGCATATATAGATATATTTATTTATTATTTACTTCTTCTACTTACCTTTTTTTCTTTTTCCTTTTTAAGGAATGGCCTGTCGACTTACTACAAACTCATTTAGTATTATTATTGTTACAGCAATTTAAAAGTCGTGAGTTCAAATTCACTTAAATATGTTTAGGATTTGAGGTTTATAAGTTTAGGAGATGTATCCAGAAAAAAAATAATTTTGTTAGGTCAAATTTTACAAAAGATTCTTGTACTATGTTTTCTCTCTCTCTCTTCTTTTGTAAATTTAATTCATTTACTATATTTTGATACTTTCTAATCTCTCTACTTTTTAAAATATGTAATTTTAGTCCTAAAGCTAATATTTTCTGTTAATTCTTTTAAAATGTAAATAATATTTTTATTTGTACAAAAACTAATAATGTATATATATATATGTAAAACCACTGCATTTAAAAACACAACTACATTAAATTATTTTATCAAATTTGCATCCGAATTGAAAATGTGTATTTAAAAGTAAAAGAAAAACTGAAACTATAGTAGAGAGATTAAATTTGCCAAAAAAATTCAGACTACAATATAATTTTATAGAATTTGAGCACTTTGTTTATTTGTGGAGAAGAGCACTTCCTTTGGGCTGTGAAGATAACTATGGTTAGAATGGGTATATGTGTATGTTAGGGATCGCATTGCTTGTCAGACGTGCTTCCTATCATGTAGACAAAGGGGACCTCCCCTCTTTGAAAGCTTAGCTTAACTGTGGAAAGAAAATTATCAAAACCAACCTCACATGAATTCAAAGATTGAATGGTAAGGTAAAACATCTAATTTTTTATTTCTTTATTATTATCTTTTAACACTTAATGTTCCTATTAAGAATTGTGATAAGCTTGGATCTTTGTTTGTTTTTTTAATAATTTTCCATTCCTACTCCAATCCTTATCAAAAGTTTTGTTTCTTCCCCCCATTTGAATGCCAAGCTCTCACCAACATAGCAATTCGTTTTGGTAAATAATTCCAAGGGCCTAATAATTCGAAAGCAAATAAACAAATATTTATAGCTATTTGGTTGGCATGCAATGCATACAAAGTGTAATTTTTTATTGTCTTTTTTTAAGCATTTAGCAAAGGCATGATGATCTAAATTGGAAATTAAATACCCATAGTAGCAAACTTTCAAGTGAAAGTTGATAGGCCTCTAGCTAGTTTATTTCTTCATCGAATTAATATCTCTTGTACAATACTGCTATTAAGTTGTACTATACTGCAACTTGGTGCTGGGTTATTCATCAACGTGAAGGAAAGTTGCAGCACATAATTAGAAAATGGAGAGGCCCCCACCAATTGATGAGCACCAAAAAAGCCAGAATCTCTTACGTACCAAATGCCTCTTTTTGATAAGATATACATGGACCTAACCATTATCCTTGCATACCATCTACACATTTGAGCAATATATCAACTATCCCTTTCTCTTTTGATTTTATATTTTGTTTTTTTCTCTACAAAAGACAGCAATTTAAAAGATAAAAGCAAAAGGTTATAGATATTACTTATTAAAATAATTGTATAAATTAGTTTGGAATTTTTCTATTCATTTTTTTTCTTTCTTCTTTACTACTACCAATAATTTCATTTTGAAACAATGTCATATTGGTTGCATATACATAAATTCCATTGATCTGATGGGTAGAGGAAAAAAATTTGAGTGAACGATGAGATTGGACGAGTTGTGAAAATTGATTATAACGCAGAAAATGGATCGCGGGGCCACTTTGTGAGAATGACAATCTATGTGAATCGGGAAGTTCGGTTGAAGCCAAAGATCAGAATTGATGGCACTCTCCAAAGAGTGGAATATGAGGCTTTACCAAACGTTTGCTTTGGATGTGGTAGATACGATCATGTCCAAGACGTTTGTCCGTCGTTAGGGGGCCGTGATAAGGGAAGAGAAGATGATTCACGGAAGAATTTTGATACGGCGGAGTTGAACTGCAGAGTAGAGAAGTTTGGGTCTTGGATGCTTGTGGGAAGGAAGCAAAGACGAAAAGCTCGTAATGGAAGAGAGCAAAACACATGATTAGATGCCGAAATTTCATGAGGGTCAAGATTTTCAGTTTTAGTTAGAACCCAAAATCAGGGAGCAATTGATGAAGTCGCCGATCACGAAAAAAATATCTCAAGTTTTAATGCAAAAAGATAGTAACGTCACTAGTGTGAACGCATGTTTCGCTTTTAAGGGAAAGTCAGATGGGTTAAGCAAGAAACTAGGAGACCGGGCCAAAGGGAAAGGGGTATTATTTAGTGGGCCAAATAAACCTGTTATGGTCCTTATGCCTATGAATATTAATAGGGCCAACCCATCTGTAGTCCAAGAGAATGTGGGATTTGATGGTGGATCACCGATAGGAGCTCATACATCTACAATTGGTAATGTCTTTACCAATTTGGAACCATAGCTGTTGAAACTAGCCTAGGCAAGGAGGAAAACCATGTGATACGGTTTGGTGAGAATATTTGTCATACCCCAAAAACAAGGTTAGAAGATATTGAGTTGTGTTTGGGTGTGAGATTCTAGGTTTGATTCATTTTCTTTAAAATTTTAGTTATTTTTGTCTTACCTTTGAACCTTAAGCATCCGGCTTATGTTTTATTTTTGCGCAAATGACAAAAAGAATGAACTTGTTGGTTCAGTGGTAAGACTTTAGTTTACCTTTAAGTCTTGTGATTAAATTCTTGCATAAGTAAAACAAAATTAAATTTTTAGTTCCTGGCATTACGCTGCCTTATGTCAGTTATTGAGTTAAATTCAAACTTTGGGAAAAACTGAATAAAATTTGTTGGTTAGTTATTTTCATCTATTATTATTTTATTTAATTTTTGAATTTTCCATTCCCCAAAAACAAATTGTTTGTTTTGCCCCACGTTTCCTTCACCCTATTATTATTCTTTGTCTTTTCTTTTATTTTTTATCTCTTTCACGTTTTCCCCTTTCGGCTTTCTTGTTTTTTCTTATATCGTCTCTTCTTTTATTCCCTTGGATTTTCTACCTTTTTTCCCTATTACTTTCAATTTTTTTCACCCTCTTGCTAATTAGTTCATGAGAACTGTGCGAGGTAAGTATTTTGGGGTTAGATTCGTCTGTTTGTTGTGGAGTTTTTGCGATTATGGAGTAAGTTTGCTATTTTCTTTGTGTAACGCGATTTTTTTTCTCTGAAACCTTTGGTTTAGGTGATGTTTCTTTAACTAATAGTCTTCCGAACAATTAAGGGATTATTAAGAATGCCCCTACCATTTTGGGTGAGTAATTAAATGCTCGAAAGGCTTATTTCCAGTTTATTAAGGCCTAAGGTTAGGGGGTTGTGCCAAATTAGTAGATTTGATTTAGTGTTTTGTTCCTAAAATGTTCTTTTTAAATATCTGTTTTAGGTTTTGGCATCTTTGTCAAAGTGCTAGCATTGGAAAACGACTAGGTGTGTAACGAAAACTCGAGAAAATAGTGATCGACGAAAGCCGAAATTGGGATTGTTGATGCCAAATGGTCGTGTAACGGGCCATGTGAGTCACATGGTCTAAGCTATTTGGGCCATGTAAGCCACACAGGCGTGTATGAGACCGTGTGCCAGGCCGTGTGGGCCACACGACCATATGGGCCCATTTTTAAAAATTTCCATTTTGACTTGATTTGATCCGTGAATCATAATTAGCCTCTCCATAGGGTCCATACCGCTTAAATAAGACTTGAAAACAAGGTATCTGTAAATATCTTTCTGTTAAGAATATGAATGCATGTTCAACATGCTTATCATTCTGTTTTAGTTTATGCATGACATGTCACATTGCATGGGGTTGGGATATTATGATATGGAGGAAGTTCTGGCAGTTTAATGATCTACATTAGCTGGTGGTTTATCCACATTTCTATCTGACAGCTTGTCTGCATTTATGGTGGCTTGATTGCAATATAGTGACTTGTCCACATATATCCAATTTGGCAGTTTTTAACTGCAACCTCTAGTGACATTGACCATAACTATTCTGTTGGTGTGATGGGATGGACGAGTCTGGGGAACTCTATTTGGTGTGTAGCGGAGTTGGGTAGGATATTTTTTGAAGAAAATATGCATTACGTTTTCTGAAAAATATTGCATTGGCATAAGCAAGCATTCTCAGTTTGCTCACATTATTGTTATAAAATTCTCTGTGATTCTGTTAATTTTTGGTTGTTTTATTTGAGTTTGTTGCACACTAAGCTTTATAGCTCACCCCTTTGTTTAATCTTTGACTTTTTAGGTAATCTTTAGACTTAGACCGAACGGTGTGCAGGAGCTCGGATTGATTCTCGATTTATAAAATTAGATAATTTATGTTTTTAATTATTTTGGACTGTAAATTTGTTTAGACTTTATTTTTGGTTTTTATTCTATTTGTTTGTTTTTGAGTATTTTAGCATGAAACTGCAAAACCTCACGGGTTAACAATTTAAAATCCAGTTTCCAAAATTAAAACTCTGGAAAATTTTTCGCTGTAAAATTAAGTAACCCCTAAAGAGTTTTTCTATCAATAAACAAATAGTTTTAACGAGTGTTTGTCTTTAAGCTGGAAATGATTTGCTAAAATTAATGTTTTTAAAACACGATTGTGAATTCAAATTTTGGGTTTGAGTTAACTGATTCTGGGTTTAAGTTTTTTAAACATTTTTAGAAGTTTTGCCAATTTTAACACTTTTGAAAATGCACACTAAGTTTTATTAAACCAAAAGTTTTAAACAAGCTGATGTAATTTCTCAAAATCCAGTCATGACGTCTAGGCTGGGTTTGGGGTGTTTCAACATTCGACTTGGAGATAGCCAACAAGTTATGGGTTAGGATCGCTCAGGTGGTTAACACCTTCCAAAGCTTCAAAGATAGAAAAATAAATTAAAAACATTACCTTGGATGAAGATGCTCTACTTTCTAGTGTCTCGGGGCTAAGACATTAGTCTCGCAAATCGTGCGACCTTAGGAGATTTTTTTGCTCTGAATCTGCCTAAGTCAGACTAACTCTCACAAAAGATTCTCGTATAAATTCTCTAAGGAATCGAAATATAGCAAAAGCAAACTCAAAATGAAATAGCAACAAAAAACAAAAACAAAAAACCAAATGAAAAATAGCGCATACAAAGTGTTTGAGTAAATGCTCTCAAATATATTCACAAGTATGAATGGAATGATTACAAATGAGGGGAAAGACCTTTATTTATAGTTGAGCTCCCTCAAAACCAATGGTATATATTGAGTTACATCGATGGTCATGTAACACTCTAAATCATAATAACCGAATTGGGGTCATAGAGTATTACGATAACATTTCAAACATTTAACATTATTTACAAACTATATTTAATCATAATTACAACTAATCAAATCACATTGCATTCATAATTAAACATATGCTTATGGGCCTTAAACCGAGTTAACGGAGCCCAAAAAACAAGTTTGGAAACATTCAGGGGTCAATTCAGAACAAAACAGAAAAGTTAGGAAAAAAGTTGAAAATTTCAAAAATAGGGGACACACGGCTGTGTTTCACAACCCAGACCATGTGGACATTCGAAGTCCAGACACACGACCGTGTCGCAGGCCATGTGCCTGCCCGTGTGTGCATTCAATGTTGGGTCACATGATCGTGTCGCAGGTTGTGTCCCAGATCGTATGTGTCTTGCATCTAAAAACATTAAGACACACAGTCGTGTGGATAGACCGTGTGTGACACACGATCGTGTGACAGCCCGTGTGCACCAAAATTTGCTTCTAAAACAAGACAATTTTTACACTTATCTTGGTTCACAAGCCAAGCCTAAAACCATATTAAAAACCATGACCAAAAACAGTCTCAAACAAGTCAAAACATACCAATTACCTACAATTCAAGTGCCTAACCAATGTGTCCTCATTGACACCACAATTCAATAATCATTCAATTAGCACTAATTTTACTCTTCTATACATCCAATCCATACATTATTAAGATACATCAACCTATCTACCAAAACATATCATAAACCAATCTCAACTTAAATTAAGTCATGTCATACATTTCCGAAAATAACCAATTTCATTGAACCTTTAATATTAACCATATGCACAAGCAATTGCAACCATCACAAAACATGTTCCATAAACATATAACCACCATATATATATATATCTATACACACAGGTTCAAAAGATTCAACCTTTAAGACATATTTACATTCATTCACAACTATATACTACAAGACTAAGACTCCAAAACATTATCAACCTAGGTACATGCCAAAATGTAAATGAAAATATCACCAACATAGAGTACGAGATTCTCGAAGGATGTCAAGTCGATAATCTAACTATGTACCTAATCTACACACAAAAGAATTACTTAAGTGTTGTTCAAATGTTTATTACTTCAATGATTTAAACATAAGCTAGGCAATCATAATTGTAAGCTCCATAACATAAAATAATCATTATCTCACAAATTTACATTAGCATATTATGAGTTTTCCAAATATACCTCATAACATCCTCACTTACATCAAACTTTCTCGATGACTCTCTTACATTTCATCATTATAAAATTTACCTGTTGTTGGCACCCAGTGCCTAACAGACCAGCTGTAATAATCTCTTTGCACCCAGCACTAGTCAAATAATCGACAATGTTTTACGCCCAACGATAGTTGGATAAGCCAATGATAAGTGTGCCCAACACTTGTCGAATAATCGAATATGTTTTACGCCCAACACTAGTTGGATAAGCCAACGATAAGTGTGCCCAGCACTAGTCGAATAATCAACGATGTTTTCCGCCTAACACTAGTTGGATAAACCAAATATAAGTGTGCCCAACACTAGTCAAATAATCAATAAGATTTTTACGCCCAACACTAGTCTGATTAATCGAAAACGATTTGTTCATCTTATATAAAGTCCTTAATACCACCATTCATGATATAATCAATCATAACAATAACATTAAAATATATAATTGAATATTATATAAAACTAGCTAATTTAATTAAAATAAATAGTTCGAGTCAAGGACTACGAACTTACCAAAATTATGATGGTTTCCGGTGATCAAGGTTGATTAATCGACAACTTTCTCCTTCCCTTGGTTAACGATCGCTTTACTCGTTTCTTAATCTAAATACAATAATCTAATTCAATTAACTAACTCAAAACCATAATAATTCAATTTAAACAATCTATCATAAAATCATATTTAAACATTTAACCATTAATAATTGGCAATTACACAACTCAGTCCTTAACATCAAAATTAACTTAATCACATCCTCACCTAATTTCCATAGCTAACCAAATATACATATGATTAACGAATCGACCCTAAATTCTTGAAATTTATAAATTAATACCATGTTATTTTAATTTTATAGCATTTAACCCTCTTTAAAGCTAATACTAATAAAATCACTACTTAAGGTAATAATTTCTCATACCATGAAATTTAATAACTTAACCAACATTTCCAACAAAGTAATTAGCCTTAAAGTAGTCCCTATACATATAATAATTTATCCATTTAGTCCCTCAATTAGCTTGGTCTAACTTCAAGGGTTCTAAAAATGTAAAATCCATTAAAAATGAAGGCATAAAATACTTACATGCAAGGCATTCAACAACAAAATTTTGAGTTCTCCCCCTCCTATGATGTTTTTCGGTCAAGAAGAAAACATTAGAAAAATGACCTTTTTTTCGCTTTTTTTTTCTTTTATCAAGTTTTCTCTTCCTATCCACTTAACATAATACATATATATTATATACATATATTTATGCCATGACCGGCCACTTATTTAAGCAACAAGGGTATAATTGCTTTTTAAGTCCTTTAGTTATGAATTATATTATAATTTACTAATAATTTCATTTTTATTACTTAGAAAATTAAGTCATTGTACCTTAATTTAAAATTAATTCGACCAAAATTTCCTATCTGAGATTCAATTAGTTTCTAGCATAACTCTATAAATATTTAGTAAATATTTTTACAAGCCCGGTTTATGGGAATAGGGTCTTGAAACCAAACTTTTCGACATCACTGACTTTCGGATTGTTACAGGTCAATATTAGAGCCTATCTATAATTGAGAGCCCTAAGGGATTTCAACTCTATACAATCTTCGCCCTTTAGGATTTACACTATTTAACCTGGTAACTCTAATTTTACTAGAGTGTTTCACTGCCCACCAAGGCTTCAAGTAGATGGACTTCTCCATGGGTTCCAGGAGTCAGACCAGTTCAATTAGGTTAAATGATCCCCATCAATTGACCTCTATGGGACAATCTTTGTGTAATCATCATGGGCTTTGATTTGCAGTCCATAACATTCTCCTCCACCCATTCTTGTGACGCCCTTATCGCATTCGTAGGATGAAACTAGTTTAAATCATCTCGAAAAGGTCTCGATGCCTCGATTGATTCCCAACTAGTCTCTCTATCAGGTAGTTGACTTGTTAAATGTAGCTATTAATTCGAGTCAAGTCTGCATTTAAAGAGCTTGTTTTCTAAGAAATTTAGGATTTTAATTTACATTTTTAGTATTTAGGCCTTAGGATAGAAAGTTAATAAAAATAAGTGTTTTAAACACATTATGTAGATGTTGTGACCCAATAGGTTGGCATAGGCCTCAGGTTGTGCTAATTGGTTTAATTGAGTGTGTAGGATGGAAATATAAAGGCCCAATTGACGTGAAACCAAAATTCGAGTGATGCACAAGCTTCTCGAGACATCAAAGCACCAAAGGAACAAGACAAGACAATATTTAGTTGTCATGTCATGCCACACAAGGGGTGTGGCACGACACAAGGCCGACATACTACCCAAATATTTTGGGGTTATTTTCGTTCGCGCAATCAGACTTATACGAAGACCTAGGGCATGCCAAAGATCTAATTTGGGCCACCAACATCTCTATAAATAAGACATTAGTGGTTGAATGTAATCAAGTCATCCTAAACACCTTCAAAAACCCTCGTAGTTTAGAATTAGTTTTAGTTTATTTTCTTTTTAGGCTTTTAAATACTTTCTTCTTTTTCTTCTTGAATCAATTTTGATTCAAGGATTTACTTATTTCATTAAAGTATTCAGTTTATATTTTCCTTTGCATTTGTTTTATTTTGTTATTCCAATCGAGATATTTTCTTTTCCATTCTCTATTCGATACTCAATCTACAACTATTCACATATCTTTTATTCATCGAATCAATTGTGTTTCTCACATGGTTTATTCAATTAAAGTTGAGATTATGAATAACATGAGTGGCTAAATCCCTTGAGGGAGATTAACGAGTGGATGAAGACGTGACTAGCGAAGGATTTGAGATTCCTTGAGATGGATTAGTTGGTATAAAATATATGTTCTTAAAATGTTAGGCTTGACAACCCTAATAAGTTATCATAGGCTAGACAAGGTCGGGGGATAAGTCGAATCGAGTAAATCATAATTTATCCTGGTTGAGAAAGTGAGGTCAGAAGATAAGCGAGTATCAACCAATCGATTAAGTTAATTAGAGCCGAGAGGTAATAATTGCTTAATCAATGACTAATCGAATCTAAACTCATAATTCGAAGTTAGTTGCAAACCCTGAAGTGAGTTAATCTTCCTGATTGGTTTATCAGTTTAATCCATTTGTTTATTTTTCTTTATCAATTTACTTTTCTTATTTATTTATTCTTATTCTTCTAAATCTATTTTATGATCCCTCATAATTTAAGAAATAATTATTACTACTTAGACTTATTATTGTAAAGAGCGTTTTCATTATTTATTACATCCTTCATTGGGTACAAGCCTCGAAATACTTCCAAGTATTTCGTTGTATAAACTTTATTACAATTTGACCCATGCATTTGTGGACACCATCATTCTTAATTCTAATATTTTGGTGTTGTATTTATCGTTCAAGTTTTTGGTGCCGTTGCCAGGTAGGTTTTGGTAATAAATTTTGAAAATAAATTTTTACAATTAATAAGATAAGTAAGAAAGTTAGGACCTATAGATATGAGTTTTAATTTTTGTTTACTTATTTTTATTTGTCTTCTATTTAGGTCGTGTGTGACTCGAATCTCTAGTACCCCAATTGAACTTTACCCAGATCTGAAGCAATTACTTAGATGCAATAGGCCCACAATGAATAACGATCCACACGTGATAATAAATTTACCTCGGGAAAGCCCATTATTTGAGGAGCCACGAGAACAACAAGGACATAATCAGAAAGAGGTCCCAATGGCTCATTGGACGTTGCTCGAGTACACCCTACCTACATTAGACGTGGTGTGAGGAAGTATTAAGCAACCGACGATTAACACTAATAATTCCAAAATAAAAATGGCCACCATCCAGATGATCACAAATACACTACAGTTCAAAGGGAACATGATTGAAGACCCGAATCAGCGCCTAAATTTGTTCCTTCAACATTGTGATACCTTTAAGTACAACGAGGTATTTCATGACACAATGTGTCTCTAATTATTTCCGTTCTCACTATGAGATGACACAGTCAATTGGTTAGACTCATTAGAACCGAGTTTCATCACTACATGGAATTATTTAGCAGAAAAATTTCTCTATAAATCTTTCTCGATTAGTCCAACCATCCAACTAAGGTGAGAAATCGCCAATTTTAAACAACTTGAAGGAGAATCTCTGTACGAAGCATAGGAACGTTTCAAGACAATGCTAAAAAAATGCCCACACCATGGACTGCATGCATGGCTCCAGATGCAAATATTCTATAACAGTGTTGACGCACGCATTAGATCTAACTTAGATAAAGCAGTCGATGGATCTCTCACGTTCTATACGTACGAACGTGCTTAAAAATCATAGAAAACATGGTTATGAATTCGTACATGTAGCCTAATGAGAGATTCATGTACCAATCAAAAGCTCCAATGGAAAAAATAATAAACAGAGGAAACAATGGATGATTGCAACAAATCCTCGAGAAACTTGACCATTTGGAGACTCATCAAGCCAATAAGAGCGAAGCTACATTCAAATGACCAACCAAAGGAGGAAATCTAAGCAATTAATAGGCGTTGAGACCCCTATCCAAATACCTAGAATCCCAGTTGGAGGGATCATCTTAACTTCAAATGGGGAGGCGACCAATAAGGTGCAAATCAATTTCAAAATCGACAAAAATCCCTTTACCAACCTTCGCCAATTCAACAATGAGCCATAGGGAATGACCATGATACATGTGGTCAATGATTCAATCTACTAGAGGGGAGATGAAAAAAAAAGGTGAACATGCAACAAGTTCAAGCAATATGCGGACGATTCAAATCCCAAATAGACAGCCTCTATGACCAATGATCCAATTAATGACGATACTGCAAAAACAGAATGGCTAGAGTTTCCCTAGTAATATAGAAAATAATTCTCAGAGAAACGGGAAGGAACATGTAAAAGCAATTGCATTGCTATCAGGCAAGGAATTGAAGCCACCAGACAAACCAACAAAGGAAGAGGAGCAATTTGAGCACCATGAGCTAAGTGAAGAGGCATCTGAATATGTGCCTAAAATCAAACTAGGAAATCGTATTATGAAGGACCAAGACATGCGAGACCGGCATCTGAATTTGATTATTAACATGTTTTCAGTGCATTAGATTATGAAGTAGTGTAGCTAAATTGTGTTAAAATTAGTAGGAAATAGGTTTTTGATGACAAGGGGAGAGAGCTAGACATTAGTGGGATGCATGTACGAGCCACCAAAGACCTTTTACAAGTCCTGGATAAGTAAAATCAGAGTTGTATCGTCACACTATGACCCTATGGCGTGACATAATCCTCGTGAACCTAAGAAAGTCAAAATTCGTAGTCATGTCATGCCACATCCTCTCTAAGGCATAACACACCTTTGAGTTCAATACATATAGGGGAGAAACCAGTGTCATGTCGCGCCATGCATTCCATGTGGCACAAGGCACAAGCCAATTTTGGAAACTTTCCATTTTTACTTCAATGTGCTTTCAGATATTTTCACTAACATTGAACGGTAAGTAAATCCCTAGACCGCTTTTATATATTGACCTTAGGAGCTACCGTACCTTTTAAACTGTCATAGTCACTTAAAGCAACGTTCGTCACTCTCTTTTTTGGGATCTTACGAATCCTCTGCATACTTCGTGTTTCTTAACTCAAAAACCACGAACAACAACTGACACAATGAAGAATCCATTATTGATAATGTTGAAGATCTCTGAAACAAAGAGAATGAGAAATACTTGAGAGAAATTCAGCGAAGAGATTTACTTCCAGAGAGAGGTTTCAAACCTTTAGCATCTTTGATGAGGAAGACAAGAGACATATCAAAACACTCAGTTGGGAAAAACTTTGTACGCCTTCAAAAGAACCAGTATGCATCTCGAGCATACAGGAGTTAGACGCCGCATTGAAAGAAGCCGAGAAAAATCTAGAAGAGGATATGCCATGGTGTCAGTTAATTATCTAGGGAAAAGAAGTTCTTGTATCACCATTGGAAATGTCAAGGTATTATGCCTCCCCTATATCTCTCTATGATTCTATACAATGAATAGATTTCTTACAATTCCCGAGAGAGAAAAAGGATGACATAATAAATCTTCTAAAAAATAGACAATGTGCGTGGGAACTATATCCCAGAACAAACTTACTAACATCAATCCCACAAGCATAACCAACTTCAAAAGAAAGAATGTGGCTACAATTTATTAGTACTCGAGTTTTCCAGCCTGTGATATGTCAATCATAGACACGTTTCAAGCTACAATGTTGTATGTCATACTACAAAGAGAAAGAATTTATGTTGTTGCATGTATGTACTAGAGCATGTGTTTTGTGTCAGGAAAAATAAGGTCAAATTGCTTTTCCTGCATTTAGTAACAATCTTGTGTAAAAAAGCACAAATAGCAGTGGGAAGATCAAAAGGTTGCCTACCACCATCGAAATTGCTAATACACGAATCAAATTAGAAATATTTGGTGGAAAATAGGAAACAAAAGAGGGCCATTAAGTCAAAACCACATCTACGTACAATTTTTTTTTACCTAACTTGGAATGGATGATTCAATGGATGCAAGAAATGAAACCAATTTATGAAGAATACGCAAGGATAAACAAGATGAAGCGACCACAATTCTCGAATAATAAGTACAAGGAAAAGAGCGAACTAAACAAGTGGAGGGAATTGAGAGACAATGAAGATCCTAAAGAAGACCCAGAGGAGGAGTCAAAAGGCAAACTAAGCAAACCAGATGAAGCATCGGATCTTGATTACAACTAGTTTTAAACAATTTTATATAGTTGGATTTTTTACTATATTTTTATTTGGGATGATTTTTATTTTTTTCCATTAGCTTTAATTAGTTAGGATTTAGTATTTTATATATAGGTTTATGCGTTTTTTATTTTTCTTTGTAGGAACCCTACAATTTTCTACGGCACTACAATTAGGAACCAAAACTAAAAGGATGAGTAGTCCCACCAATTGCGATGCACTTATCAAGCCAACTAGGTAACCTCTTTCTTTTATAATTTTAGTTGCACATTAGGGAAAATGTACTGTATAAAGTGTGGGGGTGACTTAGAAAAATTTTATTTTTTTCTTTTCAGTTATTTTCTTTTCCTTGTTTTTAGTTTTAAATTTTATTTTTAATTGCATGTTTTTGCTTGAGCTTGTAGAAATACAAGTGATTGGTTAGGCGCATATATCTAAGTAGTTTGTTTAAATTGTAAATTTAGCCTAAAATTAAATAATCTGCTTGTTAATATTTAGACTAATTAGTTCAGTTTATTACACTGTAAATAGGTAAAATAGATTAAATAAACCAAGTGATAAATGTAGATAAGATAGGTAATTATATTTGTAGAAATATAGGATGTTCGAATTAAAAAGAAAATACTTGGTAAAATCCATTATTATTGAAACAGTGCAGTATGATTAGCATAACCCTTATAAAGAGAGCTCGAGAAGAATCTTGATCATATTGGCAAATAAAAAAGTCATCATAAGGGTTATCGGAGCAATATTACTGCATATAGTTCAAAGCATGGATAAAAATAAACCGAGTAGAAGAAAATATTTGAATTGACAATACTCTGCAAAAATATAGGATGTTCAAAGCATGAATAAAAAAGGTGCAGTAATGCACAAGCTTCTCGGGATGTCAAAGCACCAAAAGAACGAGACAAAGCAGTATTTGGGTGTTGTGTCTCACCACGCAAGGTGTAACAACCTATTTTTAGCGGTGTCAAAAATAGTGGTTTGGAGACCATGACTCTGACAAGTGAGTTAATATTTTATTATTAATTTAATGTTTATATGGTTAAATTAAGGTAGTATTAAATTTTCGTTAATAAATTTTAAAGTTTAAATGGCTAATTAAGAAAAATGGACTAAATTGAAAAGGGTGCAAAAGTTGAATTCTATTTGTTAAAATGACTAAATGGCTATGGAAAGGTAAGCTAGTGAATGTAGATGGCAATTATACCATATATGTTGGTAGTGGATGTTTATGGATAGATTTTAATGAAATTTTGATAGTTTTAAAAGGTTAATTTTGGTAATTTGATAATTTAATTTAATGTTAAACAAAGAAAAGGGAAAAAAGGCTATCATCTTTCTCATTTTTCCGATCTCAAAATCAAAAATAGCCATTGAAGGAGGGGGAAGCTTCAGTTTTACAATTTTTTTCATGCATGGTATGTATTTGAGTCTCGTTTTTATTGATTTTTATGTTTTGAGCTCATTCTAGCTTAAACTACTTAACCTGGGGGGTTAATTTGCAAAATTGTTAAAGGTTGAGGGACTTGCCATAGTTGAGTTTGAATGTTTTTTTGATGTTAATTGATAGATTATTAATCTTGGTTGTTAAACAAACTTTTTTTTAAGTGGTTTTTGATGAATTTTGGGTTTAGAGACTTATTCATGAAAATAGAAACATTTTAAGGTAACATGATGAAATGATGATTTAATTAGATTGGTATGGGTCCTTAAGAAATTTAGCTAGCATGCATAGAGGGTAAAAATAGTATTTTTACAAGTTTCGAGCTTAAGGACCAATTTGTAAAAAACTTAAAATAGGAGGGGTAAATTTGTAACTTTATGATAATATGAATTATGGATTGAATTGAATGCTTGATGTTAATTGAAGTAATTAATTGAATGTAATTATCTATTTAGATCAAGATAAACCACAACCGAACTTAAATCAGGGAAAAGTTAAAGCTTTGAACTAGACTTCAACTCGATTATTGCAACCATAGTTATCGAGGTAAGTTTGTATGGATTATAATCTTATTAATGATAATTTAATTGGTTATTTGTTATATTATGTTAGTATAAACTGACTTGGTTATATGAGTATATCGATGCTATGATTAAATGACAGATAAATCATCTCGTTTGAACCTTAAGAATTCTTAGGATACGAATGACATGTCATTAGGGATTTCATGTTTCGGGTGCTGGTCTTGAATGTCCTACCAATGGCTGAACTTTTGCATTTGTTGCAGATTCTCCACAGCTCGTGTGAGCAGCATAGTGTAGCTAACATTCCGACCTACAGCTCGTGTGAGTAGGCCCATTTTATAGCTCATGTGAGCACTTTGGAAAAAGGAAAGGTTACGGTTATATGGAAAGACACACTATGTGTGAGCATTCCTGAGTATCCGATGTAATTTTAAATTGTTCAATGGGTGAGTAAAGGTTTATGGCAAGGTATGTATACAATTGGATAATTAAGTATAAATGGCCTGTATAGGACTTTTGTGTAATAGTAATTGTTGAATACGCTAGTGATCATCTTGGTATGAATATGTACTTTGAATGTTAAACTTATTGCTTAGACAATTTTATGATTTTTGGTCACCTTTAGGTACTTGTAATATATGATATTTTTTGTATATTTAGTATGAAAAGTAAATGGTTTATAGTAGATGTCACTAGGTAACTAAATTGAGTATGTTTTGTGCTTGGCATGTGACATTATGGCCTTGTATTGTTTGAATTTGTTTTGGTTAAAATGTGGTGCCTTTGAATGGCATATTGGTTAGTTGAAATAGGTTGTTTAAATTTGGCATGTTTATATGTGTTTAAATGGTGTTTAGGGATATTGAATGTATGCACAATTGAAGTGGGTGATTAGGCAAATTTTGGCCTTGAAATGGCTTGTTTTTATGGTCAAGTTATGGAGCACATGACCTGGCTACATGGTCATGTGTAATTTATTATTTCAAGTTAGTGAGTTACATGACCTAGCACACGGCCTGCAACATGGCCATGTGTCGCAAGTTAGAGAGTTACACAGTCTGGCACATGGCCTACGACATGGCCGTGCGACCTAACTCTGTGAGTTACACGGTTTAAGACACGGGCTAGGACACGATCGTCTGTCCCTTTAATCGAGCATCACATAGCCTAGCCACACGGCCGTGTAACCCCCTATTTTAAAAAATTGCTACTTTTTCCCAAATTTTATGATTTGTTTCAAATTAGTCCCAATTTGTTTCTAAACTGTTTTTAAGGCCCTAAAGGCCCGATTTAAGGCCCAAATTTTTTGTTTTCATAGGTTTGTAATAAGTTTTAAGTAATTTTTATTAAATGAATGTATTTTTAGGACATGCCAAAGACCAAATTTGGGCAGCCAATACCTCTAGAAATAAGACATTAGGGGTTGAATATAATCAAGTCATCCTAAACGCCTTCAAAAACCCTCGTAGTTTAGAATTAGTTTTAGTTTATTTTCTTTTTGGTTTTTTAAATACTTTCTTGTTTTTCTGGTTGAATCTGTTTTGATTCAAGGATTTGCTTATTTAATTAAATTATTCATTTTATATTTTCCTTTGCATTTGTTTTATTTTGTTATTCCAATCGAGAGATTTTCTACTCCGTTCCCCATTCGATACTCAATCTACAATTATTCACATTTATTTTAGTTGGTATAAATTATGTGTTCTTAAACTATTAGGCTTGAAAACCTTAATAAGTTATCATAGGCTAGATGAGGTAGGGAGATAAGTAGAATCGAGTAAATCGTAATTTATCAAGGTTGAGAAAGTGAGGTCAAAAGATAAGCGAGTATCAACCAATCGAATAAGTTAATTAGAGCCGAAAGGTAATAATTTCTTAATGGATGACTAATCCACTCTAGACCCCTAATATGAAGTTAGTCGCAAACCCTGAAGTGAGTTAATCTTCCTGATTGGTTTATCGGTTTAATTAATTTGTTTATTTTTCATTATTTATTTACTTTTGTTATTTATTTATTCTTATTCTTATAAATCTATTTTATGATCCCTCGTAATATAGGAAATAATTATTACTACTTAGACTTATTATTGTAAAAAGAGTTTTCATTAGTTATTCCATCCTCCCTTGGGTGCGATCCTCAAAATACTTCCAAGTATTTCACTGTATAAACTATATTATAATTTGACCCATGCACTTGCAAACACCGTCGTTCTTAATTCTAATATTTTTGTGTTATATTTATTCTATAAACGATAACTCGTTTATAGGCGGTTAATAGTTCTACCCCTCGAAACATTTGCCTCTACTTAAGCCTCCATCGTTGCTTAACTCGACCTATTTCTTTCTTTTATACATTCTGAATGCAAGATTCCACTGCTCTTACTTGCCCACATCGTGACTTTCCTCAATTGGAATCCCTTTGATCCGCACAATTAGGCCTCGACACACACATATTGAACATCAATTTGACCTTTAGTCTCACTGCCAACTGTGGTTTGTAAGCCCATTGGCTTACCCGCTTCAAAACTCTAGTAGGGCCCCTATGTCCTTGCCAAGCCAACAAGTCAGAATGAAAAACACTACCAAAGTGTTTTAGATGTACCTCACTCATTACATTTACTCGTCCCAGCTGCCCAGTTTGCAACGCCACTTTTCCCCCAAAGTCCGATGCACCCCACCTTTCTCTTAGGTGGTAGCCCCATTAATTATTCAACAGACTTCATATTTGTTTGTCTCTCCTCTAGCATTTTCAAGGGGATCTTCATAGTATTCCTCTAATCTATAGAGTCAATTTTCTTTCCCTCATGAACATCCTCAGCTAGTTGGATTGGGGACAATACTTTTGTTCTGACCCTCATGTTTCTACTCACTCGCCCAATGTATTGTTGTTGTCAAGTATCCGATATGCATATACAATCAACAAAAGGAACCAAAAGATTATTAATCTTTTCAAGAAAACTTAAGCCAAGAACAAAGTCGTAATCATCCAATTGAATTACCTTGAAGTCTTCCTTACCTTTCCATTGACCGATCTGTAGCTCAACTCCTTGTGTTACTCCCATAGTTGGAACCTCTTTAGAGTTAACAATCTTGACCTTTTTAGTTGATTCAAGAACTAAGAGACCAAGTTTACCAATGACTTTTTTATATATAAATAAGTCTGATGCCCCCGTATTAATAAGAGCACACTTCCTTTGACCTACGATGTTGATGTCCACATACATCAACCCCTTCTGCTTGTGATCCCTTTTCGCTTTCGTAAAATTGAGTATCATTTACCCAAGATTCAAAGCCTCACTCTTTGGCTCCAGTTCCATTTCTTTACTAATAACGAAAGTCTTGGGTCGTTCTAGGAAATCCTACATCCTATGTGGACCATAACATAAGAAACACTTCACTAGCTTTTTCTTACTCTTTGCCCCTCTTAGCTTCGATCCCACGTACGATCACACACAGCCTCATTGGTCCGTCTCTTGGCTCATCATCTTCCTTGATGGCAGAAAGCACGGACCGCTTCGGACAATCCCTTTACTATTAGGCTTCTTTTTCCCATTTTGTGGTTTCTCATTGCCAACACTATTGTTGCAATTCTCAACTTGTCCTTCTTCATCTTCCCCACCATTGCCCTTCCCTTTGGTCTTGGAAGACTCGAACTTGTCTTTCCTTGGAACAAGCTCGATTAAGGACTCTACCACGATCATAGTTTTGGATAGTTCTTGGACCCCTCGATGTTTCAATTCATGCTTAACTCACGACTTCAACCCATCCATGAAATAGAAGAATGCCTCATTCTCACTCAGGTTCGTAAATTGGAGCATCAATTCATTGAACTCCTTTACATACTCTCAAATTGTGCCTTGTTACAAAAACTAGTGCAACTTAGCTCGAGCCTCCTTCTCATCATATTAAGGGTAAAATTGTTCCTTGAAATCTTTTTAGAACTCCTCCCAAGTTTCAATTTTTCCTGATCACACCTTTCATCTGTGGACCTATGCCGCCTTCATAAAAAAAGTAAAATAATTAAATTATCGAGTAACAGTATTTACCTTAGCATCATCATACTTGGTACCCACAACACGGAAATATTGTACCATCTCCCACGAGAAGTTGTCTACTTCCCTTGCAAACCTTGCCCCCTTAAACTTCTCCGGTTTGGGGACATCAATCTCCCTATTCAGTGTTGCACTCAACACCCTTTTACCTATAGTGGCTTGATAGACAACAAGCTCACCCTCAGTTTCCTCCTGCAAAGCCATCACTAGGGCTTCATTTTCTTCCTTCATAATTGTCATCCCAACTTCAACAGCATCATTCTTTTCTGTTAGCTTACCCACAACAATAGTAAGGAGCGTTTGTGTAACACCACTTGCCCAACCCAATCCCCAGGTCTGAGCTACGGGATGCCATATCAATTTTCTTAGCAGATTCCATCAAAATACATTAAATATATCAATCAACAAAATTTGTGATAAAAAAAACATTCATAATATGATTCACAACTAAATTCAAGACTTAATCGAGCTTACTAAAGCTTTTTTATTAACCGAAGCATGAATAAGGACCAAATTTCAAAGTTTTGAAAATCCAAGGCCAGCGTCTTGACGTTGTAACACCCCTAACCCGACCTGGTCATCGGGTCTTAGCAACAGAGTGCTACATTCGTTGTTAGAGCAACTACTGACAATTTCATAGTAAAAACATCATTTGTAACAACCCAAAAGTCAGTGGAGTCAGAAATGGTGGTTTCGGAATGCTATTTTTTTATTATAGAATTTGTGAATATTATTTATTAATAGATACGAGGGTATTATAGTATTATACTAAGGTTTGGTCTAATAATTTTAATTATTTTGAAAGTTAGACAAGGTACAAGTGTATCGGTTCTAAAGTCAGTGATTTTGGCAATTGAGGTATCAGAACCTCATTTCAGTAAACCAGACTCATAAATATTGTTATTAAGTGTTGAAAAAGTTACATTAGAAGTGTATTTAATTTCGGTTAGATAGTTTTATCGAATTAGAGCTTAATTAAAGTTCAAGGGTTAAATTGTAAAAAGTAGTGAAAGTTCAATTACTATGTGTTTTATTAATTAGAAATGGAATAAGGACTAAAGTAGTAATTCTACCACTTTATAATTATAGTGGATGGTGGTGGGGTTTAATAATTTTTTTGTTATAAATTTAATTAATATATATATATTATAATATATAATTGATAAAATAATAATAACATTAATATAAAACATAGTTAGTGGGAAGAGAATGAAAATTTTTCATTCTTTCTTCATGCAAGCCGAACCCTAAGGGAGAAGAAGAAATATTCAACTAAGGTTTTTAAACATTTCAAGCTTTAATTGGTTAGTTAATTTAGTCCATTTTCTTATAATTTTTATATTTTCGGAATCTCGGTAGTTTAGGCTAGCTGACCTATATAGTATTTCTCGATACTGTTAAATTTTCTGAATGTTGCCATTGGTAAATAGTTGAAGTTCTAGGGCTTAAATTGATAAATATTAAGTTTAGTGTAAAAGACTGACCAAATTGCAAAGTAAATTGTTTATTTTGAGCAATAGGGACAAAATTGTGAAAAATTTAAAATTTTAGGGTAGAAATGAGAAATAGTGAGTTAAATTAGGCTTAGTGTGAAATTGGTATAAAAATTAGGGTTTAATTTAGAAGCTATGTTAGTCCTAGTTTTAGGGACTAAATTGAATAAAATACAAAATTTGTATAAACTAGCGATTTAGGGTGAATTGTTTGTGTAACAGCCCGATTTTGACCCTAATCAGAACGGTGGTTTTGGGACCATGAATCTGAGTTAGAAAAATATTTTTAAAATTATTTTCTGTGTTTATTATTGTGAACTTACTTGTGTGAAAATTTCGTACATTAATTTCATCGTTTGAGTGTCTCACTAAATAGTATGATTAAATCGCGTAAAATGAAAATTTAGTGGTTAATTTTAGAAGGGGCGAAATAGTGGATGTTCTTTTAATATGGAGGTTTTATGTTGCAGTTTTGCCATCTAATAAATGAATGGACGGCATATGGTTATAATATATAGTTTTTATATTAATTATAAAGGTTATAATAATAAATTATATATTATAAAGTTATTATAATAAAAACAAAACATAAGAAAGTGGCCATTTCATCATCTTTGTGCCGAATGAAAAGAGAAAGAAAATAAGAAAGCTAAGCTAGGTATTCGGCCCTTATTCAAGCAAATTAAGGTATGTTTTGGTTTCGGTTTTTGATAATTTTTACGTTTTTGAGATCGTTGCTTTGTGTTCTTCAAAACCCATGCTTTAATTTTGTGATTTGATGTTGATTTTGAAATATGCCATTGATGAATTCATGAGTTTTGTGATGTTTGAAAGTGAAATATGAAATATATGTGTTAGATTAACATGGTTTGTTTTTGAATTTTTGATGAATTTGAGTAAATTGGATTAAATTGTGAAAATAATATTTTGAGGGACTAAAATATAAAATAAATGAAATATATGGACTTGTATGAAGCATGTGAATATTTTGCCAAGCATGGGTAATGTGAAATTTTGTGTATTTTGTGTTTTATGCAATAGGGACTAAATTCCAAAACGTGTAAAATGTCAGGGGCAAAATAGTAATTTTCCTATTTATGTGCTTTTAGACTAAATTGAATAAATTTATGCTTAAATAAGTTTAATTTGAATATGTTTAGATCAAGAACCAAAGAAAACGGATTTGGATCGGGGAAAAACAAAAATAATCGAATAATCGTTTATTTCCGTCCGTTGACATCCGAGGTAAGTTTATAAGCATTTTAAATGTTGTTAACTTTGATTATATGTGAATTATATATAGGTTGAATTGAATTCTTAATTATATATATGTTGGCCGAATGACTTTATGCTTGGGAGCAATGTTTTCGAGTTTAATTCGATCGAGATACGATGTCTGAAAGTTCCGTACGAACCATAGGAATAGCTAGGATACATATGTCATGAAATAGGATTCCATTGTGTGTTATCGTGTAAGACCACGTCTGGGACATTGGCATCGATTTGTGATTTATGTGTAAGACCCTGTTTGGGTCAGTGGCATCGATATGTGATTACATGTAAAACTGCGTCTGGGACGTTGGCATTGAACGATATGTTCAATTATCCATGTCTCCTTTTTAATTCTGAATGGTTCAACGGGCATTAATAGGTTAAGATCGAGTATAAAATCAAGTTAGAAATGCTCAGGTATGTACTTATAATAAGTTATGAAATTAAGGTAAGTTGAGTATTTGAATTGATGATATACAATTATTATGTAATAGGAATTATATGTTGGTATATTTAAGCATATATGTATTCGGCCTATTGATGTATTTGTATTGTGAAAATAATGGTTATTTATACTAATGTTTAAATGGTATTTAGCCAAAGTACAATTTATACATAATTTATATGTTTTGGTTATATGAAATCAAGATGGAAGTGTACATGAGTTGATAATAACTTATTTCGATTTAAATAATTTATTTAATTTTTTTTCTGTATATGATTAAATATTTGTTTGCTTATGACTTACTAAGCTTTGATAGCTTTCTGTGTGTATTTGCTTTCTCTTTTTTTATATTTTAGAAGTTGGTTACGAGCTCGGGGATCGTTAGAGAAGCCTATCACACTATCGACTGTTTCGGTATATCTTTAAGTATGAACTCGGACTTATGGTTAATATGTTTGATTTTGGGATGTGCAAATAGGAGCCATGCGAAAATGGCTTGATCTTTATGTTTAAGCTTCACTCTATATGTTCTTGGTTAAATGTTTGATGTGTTTGGTTTCAATGATCCGATCATGGAATAAGTCTATTTGGTATGGTTGATAATTTGTATGATTGGTATTTTGATTACATGTCTTGTTTGGTTGCGTCATGAATAATTTATGAATTAGTTTATATTAGTAAGTTTAAAACATAGTAGGTATGCTTGTGAGATTTTACTAAATGATTCAGCTAAAGAGTATGAAAGAGCATGATGTATATTCGACTATGATCTGAACTTATTTTGAAGTAGTGTTTATGCTATAAATTGGTTGAGGGATAAGTTTCGGTTGTGGTATGATGTTGGTTTGATGGATATGTATGTTTTGTATTAAGAATTGGAGTCGAAATGATAGATGATATACCTATATGTTGGTCATGACATGTTAATTGAAATTATATACATGTTTATATATGTGCATATGTCATAATAGTTATTGTAATGAGTTGGTGGAGTAAAGACAAGTTGGTATGATATTTAGACTTACTAACCTATCAATAAATTAGGTGTACTATGAATTTATCAATTGTGACCGAAAATGATGACTGTATAATAGTAAAATATATGTGAAATAATGGATGAGTTAATGCTTACTTTGGTATATAATTAAATGTTAATGTTGGACGTAAATTGCCGTTAAAATTTAGTTGGTGTTTTGGTTTTGTGGTTGTAATTTAGGTATGGTCTAGTATGTAAAAAAATTCAAAATAAATCTTGAATATCATTATAAGGATAATCTCATGGTTTACATTTATGTTTGTACTTTAAGGTATTTTTGTGTGGCTTTTAGACATGTATATTGAATTGCAAATACGGTATATGTTTGAAAAGAAATCATTTGGACTTTGAGTTATAAATCGTATATTTAGTGTGATTAATAATTTAAGTATTAATATATATATTATCAAAATGTTATATATATGTAAATATGACCTATGTGATTATGTAAATGTACTAAAGC
Organism: Gossypium raimondii; assembly: GCF_025698545.1. Lineage (NCBI taxonomy): Eukaryota > Viridiplantae > Streptophyta > Magnoliopsida > Malvales > Malvaceae > Gossypium > Gossypium raimondii. Next base: position 36,148,643 of record NC_068568.1, on the reverse strand, counting down.
TGTATTTTCTTTAGTAATGCCTCGTAACCCTAAATCAACGACGGATACGGGTTATGGGTGTTACAGTTTGTGTATTGAGGAAATGTGTTGTTTGCTTTATTCTGTAGCTAACGTCAACCCGGGTTCCCCAAAAAAGAAGGGAAAAGACAAGATCGTCGACGAATAGCTCGAAGTTTACGTTTTGCATTTCTATAAACCGAACTATTTCAATTATTACATTTGTACATTGCATTACATGGTAAGTTATAAGGTAAGCTACAAAATTTATTTGGTGAGATATATTGAAGTGATTGGGTTGGTCATTTGTGTTATGGATTAAATTAATTAAATGTGAAAATACTGAATATTATTTGAAATGTGAATTTTATTTTGATATGGAAATGAAATATATGGTTATTTCTATTAAGTATAAAATAAAAGTGAAATGACTCATGTTAAAACTGTTATGAAATTTGAAGAATAAAACTATGAAATTATGGAAGTTACATGTTTCTTTGCATATCTTTTATTTTATTTTAATCTTGTATTTGAATATTCATATTATGTTTATGTATTCAGATTATAGAAATACTGCTGAGTTATACTAAGTGTATGGTTTTGTTTTTTGTGCACAGGTTAGGTACTTATCGATTCGATAGTCTACTCAGCATCCAACGACCTTCCTGAACTCAAGTGATAGTGATGTTCTTATTTTGATTTTGGCATGTACCTAGGAAGTCTTGGTTGATAGTTGGTTGTTAATGTGATGTTATTTTGGTTTCAAGTGCAATGATGGTCATTTGTTTATATATGATTGTGATTGAAGCTATGTTTTGGTATGTTGCCTAGTTTAATGTTTGGTATGTCTTTTAGCTTAAACCTTGATAGCTTAAGTAGATAAAAGTTAGTTCAATATTGGCAAATTTGGTATGAATGAAAGTCTTGAATGGTTGACGTCTTGTTGATATGTTTGAAGATATAAAATGTGGTACCAGTGAAGGTACATTGGTTAGGCACTTAAGATGGTTGTTTTGGTATGATTTAAGCAAGTTTAATTGTGTTTTGGATAGGTTAAATGGCTGGTGAATTGATTGTATAGTGTCCAAGTAATCACCATTTGATAAACTTGAGTTTTAAGGTACATTTAGGTACACACGGCCTGGGACACAGTCTGTCACACGGCCGTGTGTCACATACGGGCTAGGACACGACCGTGTGTCTCAAGTCAGTGAGTTACACGGGCAGAGACACGGGTTAGGACACGGTTGTGTGTTCCAACTTCGAAAGTCACACGGCCTGGCCACACAACCGTGTGTCCCCTGTTTTTAGGTATTTTGGAGATTTCCCTAAAACTTTCAGATTTGTTTCAAATGGTCCTTATTTCTTAATAGGCTATTTTTAGGGATCTGTAGACTCATATTAAGGACTACAAGAGTATTTTTACTCTGATTTGAATAAATTAGCAAACCTAAATTAGGTGAAGTAGGTAATTTTATTAATATCATCAAAGGTAGTTGTCGGAGTTGTTGGAATGCCGGCACCCCTACGGCGCAGCGGAAAAATAAAACATCCGGTGATCCTAACCATGGATCCATGTGTGAGGAACGAATCGGGGTGAAATAAATGTTTTGAAATTATCAAATCTTTATTCTTAGTAGACAGCGTGTGACAGCTTGAATTTGGGGCTAGTCGGAATAGTGGTTTCGGGACCACAAATTAGACTAGAAAAAAATTATTTTCATTATATTTTTATGCTCTGCGATTTCACAAAATGATTTCGTGAAAATTTCGTTCAAAAATTTTGACGTTTGGGCACTCAATTTAGTCAAAAGGACTAAATTGTAAAAAGTGCAAAACTTGAGTTCTATATGTTAGAGGTGTCCAATTGTTATGAAATTTTAAATTGGAGGTCTTTATATGGTAATTAGACCATTGGTTAAGTTGGTGTACAAAAATGGGTATGGTTAGGCATGTTTCCAAAGTTTTTCATTAAGGATATTTTGGTCATTTAGTTATTAAAATAAATTAAAAACAAAATTAAAAGTCAATTTTTGTCCATCTTTAACCCCTAGGCCAAAAATTGCATGGAGAAACCATGGCTAGGGTTTTTCAAGCTTCCAAGCTCGATTGTAAGTCCGTTCTATCCCCGTTTTTAATGATTTTTATGTTTTTGAAATCCTCGTAACAAGATTTACCTATTTTTACTATTTTTTTGAACTAGGGTTTGTGTTTAAAAATTTACCCATGAATGATATGCATGTATTTTGATGTTTTATGGAAGAATATGAATGTTTGGAGTGTGATAAATGATTTGTACTAAGTAATTTTTGATGAAAATGCCTAAAAAGATTAATTTGTAAAAGTTATAAAATATGTCACAAGTGTGTGAATAAGTGAGTATTGTGGACTGCTATAGTTATGAAAATGGTTCAGATAGGTCTAAAATGCAAGGAAATTAAATAAAAATTATTTTAGGAGCCTAGGGGAAAAATTGTAATTTTGTGAAACTTTAGAGGAAAAAATGTAAATTTTCCAAAGTATGATTTTTGGACTGGAACGAATAGTGTGAAGGTTATATAAGTTAAATGTATTGTTATAAATCAAGATAGACGAGAAATTGAAATTGATCGATAAAAAAAAAGTGAGAAAAAGTGAAAAATTCCCGAATGAACATTTGGAATAAAAATGGATACGAATTAAGTGACAAAAATGATCACATGTGTGGCACGGATTGTGTGTAGGCCACTATGTAAAAGTGAAAGTGATGGTCATGTGTGTAGTACTATGTGCAGGCTACTACGTGTACCGGAATGATAGGTCGCATGTGTAGTGCTATGTGCAGGCTACTATGCGTACGGGATAGTTTTGATCACGTGTGTAGTACTATGTGCAGGCTACTACGTGTATCGGATGGTAATGGTCACATGTGTAGTACTATGTGCAAGCTACTATGTGAACCGAACATCATTGATTAATAAGGTGGTTGCTATGTGCTGATTCCACCAGACATCATTGATTAATAAGGTGGTTGCTATGTGTTGAATCCACCGAGTATCTGTTATTATTCCGAAGTGTTCATCAAGAAATTGACTAAGTGTAATTGAATAATGAATATAGATGTGGAATTGAATTGAATATCGACTTAGAAATGGAAAATTGAAATTGTGATTGAAACTTAAAAAGTGAAATTATGAAAGAGTACATTTAGCAATAAAATAGTTTAGATAGCAACAGTTGTGTGCCTTTGAAAAATCACCAAAAATGGTGGAGATTGAATTAGAGGCTGAATAATATATGAAATTGAAGATGAATGAGTCTATTTTCACGTAAAAGAAACAGAGCAAGCAAAAGAGTTATATATTTTGAGATATTTGAAGTTTAGTTAGACAGAGTCAGAATGAGTTCAGAATCCCCTATTCTGAATTTAGAAAATTGTCAAAAATTGTAAAAATATAGTTATGAGATAAAGTTTATATTTTTAGAATCCTCGGTGAATCTATTTTCAAGAGAAATAAACAAAACAATATTCTAATTCTGTACAATGATATAATTAATTGTTAGTGAAGAGAGGTCAGAATTGTCGAGTAGTGAAACAGGGGAAAACTTTAAAAAATAAACTATACTATTTGGCTAAACAAAAAATTCTTAAAATTTTATGGTAAGAAGATATGTGAATCTAGTTTTGGGGAAATTTAACGGTTCTTAATTTGGAGTTCTGTATCTCCAGGTAAAAATAATTTAGTGACTCTGACTCGAATAGACAACTTTGAATATACATGTGAGTGAATAATGAAATTGTAGTTAATGTTGTTTAAGTGTGTTATACACATTAAGGATGTGGAATGGAGAGGAGGAGGAGGAAAATTGGAAGAACATATGAATTATTTGTGTATAATTGGTCATATGCTCGATTATAATCGATAAACGATTGTAAAGAAATGATGTTTATAATTGTGCATTATTAGTTATAGTTAAAGTTCATGTGAGAAAATATAGTTTCATAGCATGTGTATGTGGTATACTTGGTATATGATTTGGTATGTAGCAATGTCAGAAATGGTTTATGAATTAACTCATGTTGATAAGTTTGATACATAAATAAATGTGGTGCTTATCCATGCTTATAATGCTTATACTATATGTTTATTTGGCTAGCATGTTTAGTGTTTATGCTTAGGCTTTGGCCAAGTTGTGGCTAGATTACGCCACATTAAATTTATAAAATTATGCCTTGAGATGGTAAATGACTAGATGGAAATATGCTTGTGATCATAAAAGGGTGGTAAGGTTTAAAGTTAGTAATCTTTATTAAAATGGTTTATCATGTGGTTAGCCTTCAAAAAGACTAGCTTGCGACTATGGTTGAGTGTAATGTTTATATCTTGTGTGATATGCATAGGAAACGAGAGTGGAAAGGAAATGAAATACTAGGTTCATGCTTGAAGTGTAAAATGATGCAAAAAGGGGACGTTAAGTTAAATGATAAATATGTATTAGGATTCCCAAACCGTCGTTTTCGGTATCATTGAAAACAAATTGTTATAAAATACTTGATGTAGAATAACATTGATAGTTGGGTGATCTGGTGGTTAAGGAAGAGGAGTTTTGGTATTAAGACTTGGGTTTGAAATTTGGTGTGGCTTGGGGAATTTATTTTTTCCCAAAATCTAAACTCTTCGATTAATAGAAATATATACAATGCTTCTTCAAAGTCTATATTTATAGACATAAGAAGTATACATGGTATAAAACTCTAATTCTGATCGACGTTAAAGTCCTAATGCATATCAAACATATCTTGATATTGATGAACATAATAAAATATTCATAACAATATAATATTAATGTACATATAAAAATTTAATCTCACTTCTCAAAATACTTTCTATTTTTAGAATTTAATATTTAATATATTTACATAAAATTTCAAGATAAAATTCTTCTTTTACCTTTATTCAAACTAATAATAAGTGCTGAATTTGGCTTTCATTAATTATATTCTTACACAATAAAAACATAAAAAAGATGTCACTACAAGAAAGATAAATACAAATAATTGATTTTATAATCGAAAATAGCATAATTATCTAATACATTAATAATATCATTAGTTTATTTGCAAAGATTTTGTAAAAAAAAGTGTATCCATATTTTAAACATTGTATGATTTTTAAATTCTTTTATTTTTGAATATTATATATAGTGATTGTTTTTAATAATGATTAGTTATGTTATCAAGATAATTGTTTATATTTACAAGATATCGAAAACTAATGTTGGATCTTTACGATAAAGATCATAAACAAATACTAAGAAACCTAAATGAATGGTTTATGTTTATCAATTTATCATAGTTTCATTAAGATAGATTTTCATAAGAATTGGCCCTACATATATTTGATGTCAATCTCCACCTCCACCATGTGCAAATTTATTTTTGAATTTCGTGTGGAATATAATTTGGTTTCCTCACTTTTGTTCACATGGAAAAATCTAAATGCTAATTAGTTTTAAGGTATACATTTAATTAAATTTCATCATTTCAAAACCCTAATTTAATCCATCATATGAAATATCGGTAATCGAAAACCTTAACAATAAAGTTAAATAATTTGATCAAGTAAAATATATTTTGATATGTTATTGATTTTAAGGATAAATCTTAAACATTAATATTAAAATTAAACGCATCATATAAAACCGAATTGAAACAACGGTAATTCAATTAGAAAAAAGAAAGAAAGAGAAAAGTTTGATGATTCATGATAAAAGAAAAAGAAGGAAACACAAACATCTTAAAATTCTTGCTGAAGCTTTATAAAAGCAAAGACTTAACCATATAAACACTTCCATTTCTAATAAGCTTAAGTAAAGCATTTAATTTGTTTTTTTTTTAGCTAAAGCTCATGATGTTTGTAGTTGGCGTTTACCAGATATGAACACAGCATCATTTTGTAAGATGCCTAAGGCTGAATTATAGGTTTCGGAAGAAAATTAAACAAGGTGTTGAAAATGGCCAACCATGCTGCTATTATGTTTTTGTTAAAGTGTATGTTACTATGATGATTTTGTTGAGTGCATACAGCTTGTAAGCATGCTACAACATTTGTGCACTGCAGCAACATATTTTTTGTTTTAGTTGCAATGTAATTAAGTTTGGTTGAGAATGAACGTTGATGTTGATGTTTTGATCGAATGATTGAGTTGATAAGTCAGCTTATCCATGTGTACAAGCAATGTTTTAATAGTCCCAATGCTGATTAGTAGGGTTAGTTGAATATTTGGTGATGTATTTTGACGATAAATGTATTGTTTTCATATTGAATGAGCTAGCATATCAGTTGTGTAAGGTAGATTGCTTCCTTGCTGCATGTTTGTGACCAAGTAAATTGTTCTTTGTTTCTTCCTCCTTTGTTCTTTATATTGTTCTCTTCTTTTGCTGCTCTTAAAAACACAACAAATGGTATCATGAGCCCAAGTCTTTAAGGGCTTGATTTTGCTTCTGTTGCTTGTTAAGAAAGACAAGAAGTTGTTACAGCTTGTCATCTTTGTGGGTTACTTGTAAAAAAGACAGCACCAGCTCACCCCTGTGAGGCTCCCAGACAAGCTTGGGATAAGCTGAAGGAGTTGATCGAGTATGTGCAAGAAGACACTCCACAACAGGACGGAGTATATGCAAGAAGAAATAGGACTGTAATGAACAAAAGAACAAGGCAAGATGTATTTGAAGGCAAGTTGTCAGCCTAGGCTGTGAAGGAGGAGAAAACTCCATTTGATGAACAAATCCTTGGCACAAAAGACTGGGATAGTCAAGTGTGCGAATCAGATTTGGTTGAGAATGAGGCCAAGGTTAAAGATGAATTGCTTGAGCAATGTCAACTTGAAAAGCATTTTGGGACTGCCAAGCTCAAAACAACTTGATGAATGATTGGTATTCGCAGCATGGAGGCCAAGAAGGAGTGTTGAAAATGGCCAACCATGCTGTTGTTATGGTTTTGTTAAAGTGCATGGTACTAAGATAATTTTGTTGAGTGCATACAGATTGTATACATGTTGCAGCATTTGTGATTGCTGCAACAACATATTTTCTATTTTAGTTGCAATGTAATTTAGTTTGGTTGAGAATTATCTTTGATGTTGATGTTTTGATGGGATGATTGAGCTGATAAGTCAGCTTATCCATGTGTACAAGTAATGTTTTAAGAGTTCCAATGCTGATTAGTGGGGTTAGTTGAATATTTGGTGATGTATTTTGACTATAAATGTATTGTTTTCATATTGAATGAACAGGCATATAATTGTCTAAAGCAGATCACTTCCTTGCTGTACGTTTGTGTGCAAGTAAATTGTTCTTTGTTTCTTCCTCCTTTTCTCTCTGTATTGTTCACTTCTTTTGCTGCTGTCAAAAACCCAAAAAATTGTATACTTAGCCCTAGACTTTGAGGGCTTGTTTTACTTCTGCTACTTGTTAAAAAAGACAAGAAGCTGTTAAAGCCTGTCATCTTTGAGAGCTGCACGTAAAAAAGACAATAGCATCTTACCCCTGTGAGACTCCCAAATAAGCTTGGGATAAGCTGTAGGAGTTTATCGAGTTCGTACATGAAGACACTCCACAGTAGGAGGGAGTATGTGCAAGAAGAAATAGGACTATACTGGACATAGGAACAAGGCAAGATGTATTTGAAGGCAAGTTGCCAGCCAAGGCTGTAAAGGAGGAGAAGAATCCATTTGATGAACAAATCTTTGGCACAAAAGACTGGGATAGTCAAGTGTGTGAATCGGATTTGGTTGAGAATGAGGCCAAGGTTGAAGATGAATTGCTTGAGCAGGATCAACTTGAAAAGCATTTTGGGACTGCCAAGCTCAAAAAAACTTAATGAATGATTGGTATTTGCAGCATGGAGGCCAATGAGGAGTGTTGAAAATGGCCAACCATGCTGCTGTTATCTTTTTGTTAAAGGGCATGGTACTATGATGATTTTGTTAAGTGCATACAGATTGTATGCATGTTGCAGTATTTATGCTTGTTGCAGCTACATATTTTCTGTTTTAGTTGGAATGTAATTTAGTTTGGTTGAGAATGAACTTTGATGTTGATGTTTTGATGGAATGATTGAGCTGATAAGTCAGCTTATCCATGTCTACAAGCAATGTTTTAATAGTCCCAATGCTGATTAGTGGGGTTAGTTGACTATTTTGTAATGTATTTTGACTATAAATGTATTGTTTTTATATTGAATGAGCAAGCATATCAGTTGTGTAAAGCAGATTGCTTTCTTGCTGCACGTTTGTGAGCAAGTAAATTGTTCTTTGTTTCTTCCTCTATTGTTCTCTGTATTGTTCTATGCTTTTGCTGCTGTAAAAAACCCAACGAATGGTATCATGAGCCCAAGTCTTTGAAGGCTTGTTTTTGTTGCTACTAATTGTTAAGAAAGACAAGAAGCTATTAAAGCCTATCATCTTTGAGGGTTGCTTGTAAAAAAAGATAGTAGCAGTTCATCCCTATGAGACTCCCAAACAAGCTTGGGATAAGCTGAAGAAGTTGATCGAGTTTTTGCATGAGGACACTTTATAGTAGGAGGCAGTATGTGCAAGAAAAAATAGGACTATAATGAAAAAATGAACAAGGCAAGATGTATTTGAAAGCAAGTTGTCAACCAAGGTTGTGAAGGACGAGAAGACTCTATTTGAAGAACAATCTTTGGCACAAAAGATAGGGATAGTCAAGTGTTCGAATCAGATTTGGTTGAGAATAAGGCCAAGTTTGAAGATGAATTGCTTGAGCAGCGACAACTTGAAAAGCATTTTGGGACAGCCAAGCTCAAAAAAATTGATGAATGATTAGTATTTACAGCATGTAGGCCAAAGACGAGTGTTGAAAATGGCCAACCATGCTGCTGTTTTGTTTTTTTTAAAGTGCATGGTACTATGATGATTTTGCTGAGGGTATACTGATTATATGCATGCTGCGGCATTTGTGCATGTTGCAGTAATAGATTTTCTATTTTAGTTCCAATATAATTTAGTTTGGTTGAGAATGAACATTGATATTGATGTTTTGATGGGATGATTGAGTTAATAAGTCAACTTATCCATGTGTACAAGCAAAGTTTTAATAGTTCCAATGCTGATTAGTGGGGTTAGTTGAATATTTGGTGATGTATTTTGACGATAAATGTATTGTTTTCATATTGAATTAGCAAGCATATCAGTTGTGTAAAGTAGATTGCTTTCTTGCTGCACGTTTGTGAGCAAGTAAATTGTTCTTTGTTTCTTCCTCATTTGTTCTCTGTATTGTTCTCTTTTTTTGCTGCTGCCAAAATCTCAACTAATGGTATCATGAGCCCTAGTCTTTGAGGGCTTGATTTTCTTCTGCTGCTTGTTGAAAAAGGCAATTAGCTGTTAAAACCTGTCATCTTCGAGGGCTGCTTGTAAAAAAGATAGCAGCAGCTCACCCCTGTGAGACTCCCAAACAAGCTTGGCATAAGTTGAAGGAGTTGATGGAGTATGTGCATGAAGACACTCCACGACAAGAGGTAGTATGTGTAAGAAGAAATAGGAGTGTAATGAACAAAGGAACAAGGCAAGATGTAGTTGAAGGAAAGTTACCAACCAAGGGTGTGAAGGAGGAGAAGACTCCATTTGATGAACAAATCTTTAGCACAAAAGACTAAGATAGTCAAGTGTACGAATTAGATTTGGTTGAGAATGATGCCAAGGTTGAAGATGAATTGCTTAAGCAGGGTCAACTTGAAAAGCATTTTGGGACTTCCAAGCTCAAAAAAACTTGATGAGTGATAGGTATTTGCAGCATGAAGACCAAGAAGGAGTGTTGAAAATGGCCAGCCATGTTGCTGTTATGTTTTTATTAAAGTGCATGGTACTATGATGATTTTGTTGAGTGCCTACAGATTATATGCATGCTGTAGCATTTGTGCATGTTACAACAACATTTTTTCTGTTTTAGTTTCAATGTAATTTAGTTTGGCTGAGAATGAACTTTGATGTTAATGTTTTGAAGGGATGATTGAGTTGATAAGTCAGCTTATCCATGTGTACAAGAAATGTTTTAATAGTTCCAATGCTGATTAGTAGGGTTAGTTAAATATTTGGTGATGTATTTTGACGATAAATGTATTGTTTTCATATTGAATGAGCAAGTATATCAGTTGTGTAAAGCAGATTACTTCCTTGCTGAACGTTTGTGAGCAAGTAAATTGTTCTTTTTTTCTTCCTCCTTTGTTCTCTGTATTGTTCTCTTCTTTTGCTACTGTCAAAAAACCAATAAATGGTATCATGATCCCAAGTCTTTGAGGGCTTGTTTTTGCTTCTGCTACTCATTAAGAAAGACAAGAAGCTGTTAAAGCCTGTCATCTTTGAGGGCTGCTTGTAAAAAAGACAGCAGCAGCTCATCCCTGTAAGACTCTAGAACAAGCTTGGGATAAGTTGTAGGAGTTAATTGAGTTTGTACATGAAGACACTCCATAGCAAGAGGGAGTATATGCAAGAACAAATAGGACTGTAATGAACAAAGGAGCAAGGCAAGATGTATTTGAAGGCAAGTTGCCAGCCAAGGCTGTAAAGGAGGAGAAGGCTCCATTTGATGAACAAATCTTTGGCACAAAAGATTGGGATAGTCAAGTGTGCGAATCAGATTTGGATGAGAATGAGGCCAAGGTTAAAGATGAATTGCTTGAGCAGGGTTAACTTGAAAAGTATTTTGGGACTGCCAAGCTTAAAAAAACTTGATGAATGATTGGTATTTGCAGCATGAAGGCCAAGGAGGAGTGTTGAAAATGACCAACCATGTTGCTGTTTTGTTTTTGTTAAAGTGCATGGTACCATGATGATTTTGCTGAGTGCATACATGTTGTATGCATGCTGCAGCATTTGTGCATGTTGTAGCAACATATTTTCCATTTTAGTTACAATGTAATTTAGTTTCGTTAAGAATAAACTTTGATGATGATGTTTGGTGGTGTATTTTGATGATAAATGTATTGTTTTCATACTGAATGAGCTAGCATATCAGTTGTGTAAAGTAGATTCCTTCCTTGCTGCATGTTTGTTAGCAAGTAAATTGTTCTTTGTTTCTTCCTCTTTTGTTCTCTGTATTGTTCTCTTCTTTTGCTACTATAAAAAACCTAAAAAATAGTATTATGAGCCCAAGTCTTTGACGGCTTGTTTTTGCTTCTGCTGCTTGTTAAAAAAGACAAGAAGTTGTTAAAGCCTGTCATCTTTGAGGTTGTTTGTAAAAAAGACAGAAGTAGCTCACCCCTATGAGACTCCCAAACAAGCTTGGGATAAGCTGAAGGAGTTAATCTAGCATGTGCATGAAGACACTCCATAGTAGGAGGGAGTGTGTGCAAGAACAAATAGGACTATAATGAACAAAAGAAAATGGCAAGATGTATTTGAAGGCAAGTTGCCAGCCAAGGCTGTGACGGAAGAGAAGACTCCATTTGATGAACAAATCTTTGGCTCAAAAGACTGGGATAGTCAAGTGTGTGAATTAGATTTGGTTGAGAATGAGGCCAAGGTTGAAGATGAATTGCTTGAGCAGGGTCAACTTGAAAAGCATTTTGGGACTACCAAGCTCAAAAAAACTTGATGAATGATTTGTATTTGCAGCATGGAGGCCAATGAGGAGTGTTGAAAAATCACCAACCATGCTGCTGTTATGTTTTTGTTAGAGTGCATGGTATTATGATGATTTTGTTGAGTGCATACAGATTGTATGCATGCTGTAGTATTTTGTGCATGTTGCAGCAATATATTTTCTGTTTTAGTTGGAATGTAATTTAGTTTGTTGCAAATAAACTTTGATGTTGATGTTTTGATGGGATGATTGAGCTGATATGTCAGCTTATCCATGTGTACAAGCAATGTTTGAATAGTTCCAATGCTGATTAGTGGGGTTAGTTGAATATTTGGTGATGTATTTTGACTATAAATGTATTGTTTTCATATTGAATGAGCAAGCATATTAGTTGTGTAAAGCGTATTGCTTTCTTGCTACACATTTGTGAGAAAGTAAATTGTTCTTTGTTTCTTCCTCCTTTGTTCTTTGTATTGTTCTTTTCTTTTGCTACTGTAAAAAACACAACAAATGGTATCATGAGCCCAAGTCTTTGAAGGCTTTTTTTGCTTTTGTTGCTTTTTAAGAAAGATAAGACATTGTTAAAGCCTGTCATCTTTGAGGGTTGCTTGTAAAACAAACAATAGTAGCTCACCTCTGTGAGACTCCCAAACAAGCTTGGGATAAGTTGAAGGAGTTGATCGAGTTTGTGCATGAAGACACTCCACAGTAGAAGGGAGTATGTGAAAAAAAAAATAGGACTGTAATGAACAAATGAGCAATGCTAGATGTATTTGAAGGCAAGTTGCCAACCAAGGCTGTGAAGGACGAGAAGACTCCATTTGATGAACAAATCTTTGGCACAAAAGACTGGGATAGTCAAGTGTGCGAATTTGATTTGGATGAGAATGAGGCTAAGGTTGAAGATGAATTGCTTGAGCAGGGTCAACTTGAAAAGCATTTTGGGACTGCTAGGCTCAAAAAAAAAACTTGATAAATGATTGGTATTTGCAGCATAGAGGCCAAGGAGGAGTGTTGAAAATGACCAACCATCTTGCTATTTTGTTTTTCCTAAAGTGCATGGTACTATGATGATTTTGCTGAGTTAATACATACTGTATGCATGCTACAACGTTTGTGCATGTTCAACAACATATTTTCTATTTTAGTTGAAATGTAATTTAGTTTGGTTGAGAATGAACTTTGATGTTGATGTTTTGATAGGATGATTGAGTTGATAAGTCAACTTATCCATGTGTACAAGCAATGTTTTAATAGTTCCAATGTTGATTAATGGGGTTAGTTGAATATTTGGTGATGTATTTTGACGATAAATGTATTGTTTTCATATTGAATGAGCAAGTATATCAGTTGTGTAAAGCAGATTGCTTCTTTGCTGCACATATGTGAGCAAGTAAATTGTTATTTGTTTCTTCCTCTTTTTTTCTCTATATTATTCTCTTCTTTTGCTGCTGTCAAAAAACCAACACAAGGCGGCTTTAGCTAACTCTATGCAAGAAAAGATCATTTATAACTATGAATATGGTACAACTACTTCATTCTTTACAATTATTCTAGGAAGGAAGGTGCTGATCCTAGTAAAGGACACCTAATGTCTAGTACCTAAAAGTTTCAATCATATTCTTCCACCAACAATAATTAAATTCTTCACAATGTTCACCACTTCAAACTTCCTATTTGGTAGATGTGACTCGACTCAACTCAACTCACTACACAATTTTATTCTCGTTAGAACTAGGCCTAGATCATCGTCATCACCATAAAGCACGTATGGCCATGATTATCTCTCAGAGGCCTCACCTAGTGTTTCAGCAGCTTCCCTACTATCACCTTGTCTATATCTATTGGGGATATGGCCCTCCAAGCAGTATAGGAACACATTCCTCACGGTGATAAGATATTTAACTAGTATTCGCCGCCATCTGTCTTCATAGTCTGCTTGAACAAGTACATATCCCCGCTAGGTGCGAACCACTCCGCAAGAAAATCGAACCCATCTACGAGCCTATATCTCACCATGATATACTTCCACCAGTTTAGCCAAAGGTTAGTACATCGGTTTGCAATTATTGTGGTACCTTTTCCGCGGGGAGAGAAATAATAAAAAAACCCACTGAGTTTGTGCGATTCTGGGCCTTCAGCAGATATAGACTCTGGAAAATCATGAGCTGTGGCACTTCGTTACAGCGGTAACAATAAAATAGGCCACTGTAATCCATCAGGAAAACCCACAGAGCTGACCAGGAGCGATCTGGTACTCTTTAAGGAGGTGACAGAAGAATGGATGCAGGGGCAGGGGAAACCCAGCTTCCAAGGTATGGAAGGGGAGCAAAAAACTGCCATCACTGGTGTCGCTGAGCCTGTGCGACCCTTCGGGAATGAATAATTCATAAGAAAAATTACAAAAAGAATTCTCTACGCATGCAAAGCTCGATTCATTTCTTCATACTTTGTAGTGCAGGTGACATAATTGGCCTTGACTAAAATCTTGGAGGCACACTCTTATGGCGGACAACATAGAACTAATTGGCCATGAGCTCCTCTCAATCTCGACATATCTCTGACGCAGAAAGAAGAAGAAAAATATAGAAGAAATTTGAAACCTAAAACGGGGAGTTTTCGAGGTTTACCTTGAAGAAAAGCTTCCACTGATTCTAGTTATAAAGATGTTAAGTGCGTGAGTTTTAAGGTTTCAAGAAACCCCCTTTTAAAGAAGTTTTTTCCTCCCACGTTCTGACGATTCAAATAGATGAGAGACACCAACAGTCAAATACACGCAAGCACGATAACCTGTACACGTGGTGAAACTAACATCAGATCACAATATACGCTGCATATTGTGCAAGCCGTAATAAACGCAAAGTGATGACCTTAAGGAGCACCACCTTATAACCCAACTTAGGCCCACTAGGGGGGACCAGATTGTTATACACCAATAGTTACCAACCCGAAACCTAGATAAGATCCAGGTTGCCTATCCGTAACCCAGCCAGGCCCCACCAGATAGATGTGTGTGAGACGTACAGTGGGAGGACAAACAAGGGAGCTCGCGGTATCAATTTGCATTAGTTGAGAGGAGGTCGTAGTCCCAGCTCGCATATACCCAAGGAGTTCACATGAAGGGGACTGCGAGATCTAGCATACGAGTTGGAATGGTACACATGCTCAACATGCCTAAGGTCTACTCAAAATGTCAGTCTTATGAATAGTAGGGTCAAGTCATAAATAGTAGAGTCAAATCATGAACAGTGATAATATGTATAAATACTTAAGTATTTCCTTCAATGAAAGACAGAGAATATTACTCAATAAATCAGTATACTTTTAATTAGTCATCTTTAGTCCTTATATTTTTCAAATGTTAAGATTTCAATCATCACCAAACAATAATTGTTAAATTATTTTATTTCCAAAATCGATGCACCAAACATATTATCATATGTAAAATGTCATGTTAGCTTATTATTTTCACATATTATTCACTAAAAATCTAGTCAATGGATTACAGTGTCATTAATGTTAAGACTAAAATTTCAAAATTCGAAAGTGTAAGGACTTAGACCGATTCAATTAGAGAAATGGACTACATCTACAATAGTACAGGACTAGTAATTGAATTTAATCAAACGTATTTAATCGGCTAAGACTAAAATTTAAAAATTTAAAAAGTACAAGGACTAAAATTTACTAATTCAAAAGTATAAGGACTAAAGTTGATCAAATAAAAGTATAAGGCCTAAATCCATAACTTCTACATAGTATAGGGACTAATAGTAGAATTTAACCAAGTAATTATTTAAACTAGGTAAAGGTATTTTTGTCAATAAAGTAATTAATGTAGCGATAAATAATTAATGAAGTGATAAAGAGACTTGTGAAAAATATTTATGTTTTGACTAACACCCAACAAAATAGAAGGTTTTAACTTTTTATAACCTCTCCCCTTACCTTGTTAAAAAAAATTGATTAGAGTTGTAATACAGTTTGTTATTTGTTTAATCTGCAATTCACAGTAATGGAGAAGAGGTTTAAAATTGATTAGAGTTGTAATGCAGTTTGTTATTTGTTTAATTTGCAATTCACAGTAATGGAGAAGAGGTTTAGTATCCAAGATTAGATGTGAGTAAAATTTGATTCGATTCGAAAAAAAAAGTTCAAATTTTGAATTATTCAAATTGAATTAAACGAATTAATCGAATCAATTTGAATTTTTTTTCTGAATTTTTAGTTAGAATCGAGTTTAATTTTCATATTCGAATAACTCGAATAATTCGAATAAACTAAATATCAAATTCTTTTACTTTTCTTCCCCCAATCCACCTCAAACCCTTTTAATTTCTCCCAAAAAAATTTTCTTCCCCTCAAACCCTCAAAAAAGATTTCATTTTATTTTCCCTCCCAAAATTTTTACTTCTCCCAAACCTCCCCTCAAAACTTTTTTTTCCTTTTGTTTTCTCCCAAAACTTTTACTTCCTCCTAAACCGCCAATTTTTTTTTTCAAATTTATGTGTACTATTTTTATTATTGAATTAAATTTCACATTTTGTAATATTTATTTTATTGAATTGTTTAATTATATCAATCTTTATCAATTTTTGTTAAAATTGAATTATTGATGATGTCATAAATTTTTCATGTTAAAATTTTCGTTGGTATTAATTTCACATTTTATCTTTAAAATAACTTTTATTAAAACAAATCACACTTTTTACATTTAATATATTTTTAATTTCAAAATACATTGTAGCAAGAATCATAAGATAATTGAAGTAACTAAGCAAGCAAAAAAGCTAACCCGTTTATAAAAGATTAATAAATAAATTATGAGAAGATGAAAGTTAATAATAAATTTGATTATGGTGGGCAATTTTGATTATAATGGGTGACAGTGGCTACAAGGACCTAAAGTCATTTTTTAAATTTAACTTGAACAAATATATTTGATTCGATTTGAATTCTATCTCACTCGACTCAATTCGAAAAAATTATAAATCGAATTAGGATGATAAAATAACATTTGTCAACTCGATTAACTCAATATTTTTTCATTCGATTCGATCAAACGCTGATCGCTATCCAAAACTATTCAATGATCACACTTGTTTCCTCTTGACGACAAACATGCATACCTTTAGGGATTTTAACAGTGTTTGGATGGGCCATATACCCTTCATTTTCACATTCATAATCATCATATCCTACATTCATTACAGTACCATTCTATCATTTAAATTTTCCCTCTTTTTTTTATTTTTTAATATTCAGAAATCTTACACCCTAAAAGGACAAAAATACAAGCAATAATATATATGATCATATATGACTCTTCTTTTTCCTAGAGGATTCGTTCTTTAAGAAACGTGGGGAAGTAATAAAATTGGAGCAGATGATATTCAAATGGGAAATTAATTAATTATACCCCACACAATGTCATGTTTGTTGCAGGGCTTTGCCCTTGTCTTGGTTTTAGATTACAGTAGAATGGAATAGTGAGGGCAGATGATTCATTTTCCTCTCCAAAAATAGATTAGCAGTGAGACAGACATGTTCCACATATTTACTTGTTTCCTTTTGACCTTTTCCCCCGACTCAGCAGCCAGGTGGCTAATTCATGGATGCCATCGAGTACCAGATTCCACGCTGCTCTGCCATTAACACGTTTAATTGTGTAACCCTTCATCTAATCTAATCTTCACGCCTAAACAAATGATGAGAGAACTGCAAAAGAAAATAATCATAATAATAAAACCCGAGACATTACTAAATGAAGAAAGAGGAAGAGGATATGAAGCATAGGTGGATTAGCCAGCTTAAGTCATGGAGCTATGTTTGATACCAGAGAAAGAGAGGAGAGCTACAAACTGTAAAGCACTTAGAGAGCGATAAAAGGGTGATTTTAATAACTAAACAACCAAAAAGAACAAGCAAGTATTTATAGTACAACTATATTGAAGGTAGTCTAATTAGAAACATCCCCTAAAGCCTAATCATAGCCTATGAAGCATGGACACGACACGCAATACAGGTACGACACAATACGGACACGATGACATGGTAATTTTTAAAAAATGAGAACATGGATACGATAGGATACAACAATAAAAAATATTTTTAATATTTTTATATATTTTTTTATGTTAAAATACTCAATGTAAATGAAAATATTGATATTTTTCATTAATATATAATCAATTCTTTTTTATACTACTTTAATTTTATATTTTTTGGACTTTCTTACCCATTATAACTAGACAATTGAATTAACTTTTTTTTTTTTGTTTCTTACGCGAGACACTCATTTACCCCTTCTTTTCTTCCTCATTTACCTCTTTTTTTTCTTCCTCATTTATTGCCTTTACTTTTGTCTCAGCCTTTCTTCTTTGCAAAACCTTCATCTGCAAAGCCTCCATCATCATCATCTTCATATAAGCGAATACATGAAGGTCCAAGAAACTACACCACGACTCCAAAGAAGACAAGTATGTTAAAAGCCTCATAAATAATCACAATTAAATGTTAAAGTTCTCCTTTTTATCGGTTTACTAAAATTCTTGTATATAGTTTTTTTTTTCGTTTCTGATTAAGGCCAAAAGAAAGTCCAATAGTGTCCCTTTTTCGACATGCGTCGAGGTGTGTCTAGTATGTATCCAGTCGTGGCGGTAGCGTGTCTGTGTTGGATACCAATACGACACTGGTACGAGGGGGTTTTCCCCGTGTCGGTGCTTCATACATAGCTCAAACCCTATTAACATCTTACTGTTGGTAGTTGATAACTAGACCTCCTCATGCCTAAGGCTTGTTCGAAAATATTAAAGGTTTGGACAAAAAATGAAGACCGAAAATGAGTTTGGGTAAAATTTAATGTTTGCTTTTATATGAGCCAGATTTTAGACAAATTTTTTTGTCTGAGCCCGGAATGACCCAAATATATTATGTTATAAAAGTTAATTAATATAATTAAACCTATTACCCAAATATATTATGTTATAAAAATTAATTATATAATTAAACCTATTAATTATATAACAATTAAACCTATTACTCAAAACTTAAAAAAAACCTCACCCAAACCAAGAGAAGGGATTGTATGAAATTGTGATTCCACGTCATCTCCATCTCTAGAAGAATGACAAATTAGATTTTTCTTCCTAGTTTTTAGCTTTTTTCTCCTGAACAAATTTAAATCTAATTAAAAATGCCAAAAATTAAGAGGAAAAATCTGATTTCTCATTCTCCTATTGGAAAGGAATAGGATGACATGAAATCACAATTTCATACAATCTTTTCTCCCCAAACCAAAATATAAAATTTTAAAAATTATATTTAATACAATAAAATATTTATTATATTTATTTATATTTTTTAATATAATAAAACATTTATTATATTTGTGATAGTGTTAAAAATCGAGTTTGAACAAAAAAAATTAAGTCAAATTTTCAAACCGAATCCAAATTTTAAAAATTGATCTAAACATTTTGCATAGGCCAGTCCTGGATCATGACCACCTGATAACACACCATATCTGTGTAGTAGTACATATCCACGTGGCATCCAAGTGATTGAACATTACTCAAACAGTCTTATGTTGGTAGTAGATATCTATTTCTTTGGTGTAAACTGCAACTGTAGATGAATTATTGAAAAAGCAAACCATAATCAATGAAGAGAACTGTGGGAACAATGCAGTTTTTGGCATAACTAGCTTATGGGAGCAACATGTCATGTGTTTTCGAGTTTCATTTCAGAAAGTCTATTATTAACAGCAGTGTTAAGATTGGCGTCGAAGCTACTCAGCCTTACAGGTTTTCGGTATGCTAATATGGCGGATGCGAAACCTGTCAATACACCAATGGTCAGTTCACCCACACTTACTTCTCTGGTTGGTGTACCACTTGATGATGGCACCCAGTATAGACAGGTGGTTGGTGGTCTTCAATACTTGTGTTTAACTAGGCCCGATATCGCTTTTGCAGTCAATAAAGTCAGTATATGCATAAGCGACATGATGTTCACTGGACTGCTGTGAAAGCGAATTTTGCGGTATATTCGCGGTACGATTGATCATGGGTTGGTTTTTCAGCCTTCTCAAATTACTCTTAACAGATCTGATAACTGATTATGAAATCAGTTGTATTCTAACTGTTTTTAGTTGCTTCTCCTGATATTCGGAGTTACAAAATATGATTAGAGCAGTTACTGTTAGGGAATTAGAGAATATGATTGAAAGCTAAGTATTGAACACAAAAGAACATGATAGGGAGACAAATGACACAAAAAGTACTCCGCATTCAAATGGTGGGAGTTTCAAGTTGAAAGGGTTTTGGGTGGCTTTTGTCTCCATGCTAACAACATCTTTCTCTCGGCTCACTCTAACTTCCAAGATGCTGCTGCAGGGGGTATTTTTGATGTACCAGAGCTAGCAACCCTGTCTGAGTGGTACGCCCCTTGATCCAATAACCAAACTTGCAGGAAAACATGCCACTGATGATTTTTTTTGCAATTGCTTGAAAGACATCGTTATCATCCCCGGAAAAAAGTGCAACTTTATGATAGGTAAGAAAAACTGATTTTTATTTTTTTTAACCAGAAAAAAAAGGGAATTTCCATTGACAAAATTTACGCAGATGTTTGGTTATCATCTGTCAGCAGTTCAGTGAAGCACTGCTGGCAGATTTCATCGAGACTATGAGGTGGCTAACTAAAACGACTATGCGACAACATTCCTAAATAGTAATGTTCAGCAAACAAGAATACCAAACCCAAAACACACAGATAAATGATAGGGGAAGAAGAGTTAAGAACGCGTGCATTAGCTGAACTCAGATCTGAAACCAATAATTGCAATCAACAACTTACAGATATTTAGCCAGGAAAGGCAATGTGGCGCCACTAAACTAGACCTCCCTATGTACATTCCTGAAGCATGTCCTATCAAAATAGTTCCGTGAAGTCTTCATGGATTTCCTTGATGTACATTTCACCCGGCATTGACAGCGTGTCCGTATACCTCATAAAATAATTGTACATGTAATGTAGTGCAGTATAGGTTTAGTCTACTCGGGCAAAAGTGAATGTGATTTGATTACATTCAGATGTCCTCATTGATTTTTATGCGTCCACTTGCAGAATATGTTTGCATGTTTCTCTTAAGATGGTATATCATGGAATGGTATAGGATTGACGTGTTGGAATCAGCATCAACGTTGATTAATGGTTTCACTAATCTTTGCACACGTTGAAGCAGCTAACACACACCCCAATTTCAACAGCGCATGTAATTCAGGAGAGAGATAACTCCATGAAATCTGAGGGTGTATGAACCACTCCAATTTGTCCACTTGATTTGATCATGACAAAGAACAGCTAACCAAAAGTCTTGTATTTTTCTCTTTGTTTCTCTCTTCTCACATCTCTTACAGATCCTTTGAGAAACCATTGGCTCATGACACGAAGATACTAGATGCCCTGCTCATTATCTTTAATCCTCCTACCTCACCTTTTAAGTCTCATTCCCCTTGCTCATCTAAACCTATCCAATGAAAACCAAGAGAATTCGACACTAAGCTATTCGAAGCGAGAACAAAATGAAGGTATGTCTCCATTCCAGTAGGTTCTTAATTACCAAAGCATAAACCTCACCTCACACTGTTGTTGTTGTCGCAGTTACTAGGGTGGATGCAGCATAAGTTACGTCCAAGTAATATTGAACCTTTCAAGGATTTCACAATCGGTAATTCATTCATTCCAACTTCTTTCATTGGCATGCACAAGTTACATGCAAGTTCATCAGATTTATTTATATTTCAAAGGCAAATAGATAAGTTTATAAACCTAAAAGAAAATTAAAATAGAGGTTCTCAAAGGCTAGGTGGTCAAATGGGGGATGTTTCCTTGCAACTGTGCCTGATGTCTCTATTCTCTGAACTCTGCTTTCAGGGAACTATTGTACCTGTCTTTTAGCTCACTCATCTCTCAGTGATCATCAAGGCTATGAATATGGATCCAGATATTCAACCCTGTCCCAACAGGAAATCGAAAACTCCTTCAGAGAATTCAAAGGCAAGGGAGGAGAAGATAACTTTGGAGATGAAACATCCAGTGTTATCTCGGAGCTATTCCAGGGGTTTCTCACCATTGGAACTCTGGGATCCCAACAAATTATGAGCGAGCCTGAAACGCCGACATTCAAAGTGTCTTTGGATAACATAACCGAGGATGAAACAGAGGTGACAGAAAATGATTTGAAGCTCATCAACGATGAACTGGGGAGATTCCTTGAAGCTGAAGCTGAAGAACATGGATCCAATGAATCATCAGGAAGGAACAGTCAGGTTAGCACGATCACACTCAGTGGTAAGGCAATACAAGCAGCAGCCAGTGTTGAAGAATGTGGGAAGACAATCCTATGTCCACTCCAAGGATATCTGTTTGGGTCATCAGTTGAACTTCCAGAACCAAGATTCGAGGTGAAGAAGGAAAAGGCATCACTTGCAGAACTGTTCTACAGGACAAAAGTAGCAGAAGAGTATAATAATAATCCCATGGAAAAAAGTGGGAAAGAGGACACCCAGACCAAGCAAACCACTAAACCTGCCAAACATCTCATCAAGAAAATTATCAAAAAGTTTCATGCTTCTTCAGGGAAAGAAGAAACTAATTCCTTTTCAACAAAGAAAAAGCTCCAAAAGGTGAGTGTTTCAGGAG
Organism: Gossypium raimondii; assembly: GCF_025698545.1. Classification (NCBI taxonomy): domain Eukaryota; kingdom Viridiplantae; phylum Streptophyta; class Magnoliopsida; order Malvales; family Malvaceae; genus Gossypium; species Gossypium raimondii. The sequence continues at coordinate 36,126,358 of NC_068568.1, read as the reverse complement.
CTATAGATTCTATTATCATATATATGCCTTTCAAAACCCTTCACAGTTATGGACCTCAAAGCGCAAAAAGAAATTCAATGGTGGTATCCCACCTTCTGAAACACACAAATATTTTGCCGCATTGAGATTCGTCCAAAAACGTCAATGCCATCGTTATCACGACTTAGATTATAAACAAGGAGTCAAACATTAGCCAGTCGGGTCTCTTTCTCCTGGTAATTTACATGGTCAAGTAATATGTCCCTTTCTCCAACCATAATAAAACCGTACTACTTACATTTAACTTTATTTTAGTAAATTGATACAAAGTTCTGCTTCCTTTTTTGCAGGTCATAAAACTGTTCCACAGAAAAATCCACCCTGAAAACTCTATAGCTGAAAGAGAGTCTAAGATGAATAATGCTCCTTATAGTGACAATGACTATACTGGTGGAGACAACATGCGGTTTCCTCAGGGATCAAGATCTAAGGCAGGATTAGGAAACAACAAGAAGAAGACCATCTCTAAACTGCCTCAATACGGGCTTACTGGCTGTACTGCTGCAACTGAAAATGGGGAGCACTGGATTAAAACAGATGCAGACTGTAAGTACAATGCACACACCACAAAGTAATTGTAGCTTTTCTACTATGAAAGGGTGTCTGACCATCTTCTGCTGCTGCTGCCACTGTAGATTTGGTGTTGGAGCTGTAGGCGAGAAAACTGCAACAAATGCTTCTTAGTAATATATAGCATTCATCCTTGGCGGTAAGAATGCCAATCTTATGGCTTTGTAATATCAATTTGTGTTGTAGTGTGTTTGCTTTGCTAGTGAGTGGTGATGAACTCAATAGAAGGAAGACTATTAGGAGGAATCCATCTTAGTCAGCCTCCAGCTTGTTATAATAAAGTTTGTGCACTTAGTATCTTGTAGTTTCTGTATACCCTGAAGATGTGTTTATGATGGTTTTCAAGTCTCGTTCCAGTTCTTGTGAATATTCTGATCCACAACCATACCTGAATCTACCATATTGGAAACAGAGGGAGATGTCAATAAAGAAGACAATCCCTTGAACCGTCAGGTTTATTTTTCTTGAAGTAGTTTAGTTACAATTTGAGTATATGGATACCATCTTCCAAATATGTTAAAGATTTAGAAAAAAATCAAACATATTCCGTATTGACACATGCTTATATTTAATGTTTCTAATCGAATCCAAATAACATAATCCTAAACAATTGTGTGATAAAAGATAGATTCTAAAAACTAGACTTTAACAAGTGCAATTCTTTTAAATTTTAACCTCCAAAAAATTTAACTTCGATTAAATTCTTTAATTTACTTTTGAGAGATTATATGATTTCGAAGAGATTAAGATTAATGGTTCGGTAATTCATGATGCTAGAAAAGCAAAAGTCCCCATGTTAGCGGCAAACAAGTTTGTCCAAGAAATATTCCGTTGGGCACTAAATCAGCATTTTTTTTTTGTATATGTGTATTGTGATTGTTAATAAGCAATACCCATTGTAAAGAATAAAACTGTCAATGGTAAAAGTAGATATATTTGTCTAAGACATTGAGTGATAAAGTAATTGCAGAAATGATGAAGTCATAATTGATGAATTATGTAATCAGAAGTGAATTTGGTCAATTCTCTAACTAAATTTTAGGGAAAAAACCTATAAATGAAACATCGAGGGGAATGAAACTATGGTCAACTTGAGATATCAATTATGATGGAAATTCAACCTATTTGATTAGCGATCCCATAAATTAGGTTTATATGGGTAATAACAATTCATTAGTTAATCCGTTCATCACTATAAAATTATATTCTTCCTATGGTGTAAATAGTGCTAAAACTGCAAAGAAAATGAGGTTGAGTAAACTCTTGATCAAATTCATATAATTTTTCAAAGTATAATTCTACAGTGTACACTTGGTTGATTGATCAATATGAGTGTGACGTAACGCTGCTTGTGGCGAAATCTCTAGAGCATTTATGAAAATTCAAACACACGCATGACCTATTAGTGTGGAGTGTGCCTCTCATTTCTGGACATTTTGCAGCCACTTGACACAACCAGAATCGAAGCAGAGGTGACATCCCAACGAGGAAACACGAGACGTCACGACAATGCAACAACGACATCTCGACGAGGAAGCATGTGACGTCGAAACAACGTGATGTATTCCTCAAGCAACACAACCGCATTTTTGTAGCCAAGTAGGACCCTTTCTTCCACTCGAACTCTGATTACTCCAGAGAAGTTTTAGTCAGATTAATCCTCTATTTTTAGCCTATAAATAAAGTCATTATAATCCTAATAGAGGTGATCATAACACAACATGAGAGAGAAAATCAAGAGAGAGTTTTAGAGAGCTTTAAGGAAATTTTGTGTTTTATTTAGAGAGCTTTGTATTCAGGGTTAGAGTTTGTTCTGAATCTCTCCATCTTGTAGTCTTCGTTTGTTTGTTCATTAGTGAAGTCTCATTTGCCCGTGGCTCTTTTTATCCTATTTATTGGAGGAGTTTTCCACATAAATTTGTGTGTCTAATTTTCTTTATTCCTTCTTTCTTGTTGTTTATATGGGTCGTCCCAACAAACTAGTATTAAAGCTTGGTTAGGATTCCATAATCAACCCGTTTAGAGATGATGGAAATAAGATTCGGTATCAAGAAATTCGATAGGATAAAAAAATTCCAGTTTATAGAAAGTTCAAATGACTGCAATACTGGTTCAGAATGGCCCGAAGAAGGTCATTACAGGGTAAAAGCCCGTGGGTTCGAATCAATCGAAGCGGAATGAGCTTGATGAGAAGGATCTGTCAACAATTCAATTGTGCCTCATGAAAAATGTGTTGCAGGAGGTACTGACGGAGAAAATGACATTCGCCCTATGGAAGAAGTTAGAAACCTTTTACATGACAAAGTCTTGGGCTAATCAATTGGTGTTGAAACAACACCTATACATGTTCCATATGGCTGGAGTTGCGTCCATTAGGGCGTACATAAATTAATTCCTTACTCTCTTGAATGATTTGAAGAATGTCGAGGATAATATATATGATGAAGACCAGACTATGCTATTATTGTCCTCTTTACCCCCTTCATATAATATTTTCAAGGAGACCCTAATTTATGGTAGAGATAAACTCTCGTTCGAAGACACGAAGGGAAAATTTTTTAGTAAAGGCAAACTTGATAATGAGTTAGGTTATAATAACAAGTCAGATGGGCAAGCCTCGATTTTGGTTGCGAGAAATAAAACTAGATCAAAGTCGAGGAACTGAGACAAGACATGTGACTACTGCAAGAAGTTAGGTCACATTAAGGCAGAATGTTATAAACTGCAAAATAAGAATAGGAGGGCTACTGAGAGTAATGAGAAAGGGAAGCAAAAGGTCGAGGTAGCCAATGCTAGTGTGGTCGAGGACAAGGGTGATTATTGGTTGCTGGTGTCTACGACCAAAGGTCTAAGCTTACCTTCAAGTGGATCCTAGATTCGGGATGCTCTTACCACATATGTCCCAACAAGGACTGATTCTCTACATATAGTTCAATTGAAGGCCGAGTTGGGCTTATGAGGAATAATTCACCTTATAAGATAATCGGTATTGGTACTGTTCAGATCAGGATGCACAACGGGATCCTAAGGACGCTATTAGATGTCAAACATGTGTCTAATTTAAAGAAAAATCTCATCTCCCTGGGTATTTCAAACTTGAAAATTTGTATAATTGTCATCGAGTCAAGCGGTATTACCGTATCTCGTGGAGCTCTCACTTTAATGAAAGGTGTAACATCCCAAATTTTAGCTTAATAAAAATATAGAATTATATAAAAAAAAGGAGTTAAATTAGTGCGTTAGTTGTTAAATGTGAAAGCAAGGAATTAAATGAGGTCCCAAGTTCAAATCCTTTCCTTTGCAAAATAATTAAAATTTTTGCTAAAATCCTTGTTTTTTTAGAGTGTGCCATCCATGCCCTTATTAACCTAGGTATAAGCATTACTTTTACATAAATTGATCAGTCTTTAATCTTTTTTCCCTCACCCTAGTCGTCCCTCTCCTCTCTTCTCTTTCTTGATTTTCAATTTTTTTCTCCTTTCTCCATTGTTGCGTCGCCCATAACACCTAGTTTTATCATCTTTTTCTTTTCTTTTTCCATAAGATTTTGCATCATCTCCTCCATCATATTTTTTCCATTTCCCCCTAAATTATTTAGTCCCAAATATAAAATGTTAAACCTCCAAGATCGATTCCTATTGTTGCCAAGAAGTGCCATTGCCGCCCATAAATAGCATCTAGCTTGTATAAGATCTCATTTTCTCTCAATTTCTTGATAAATATTGTTAAATAAAAACCTAAATTTCTGGATCTAAATTTTGGGGGATTTTTAAATATTTAATGGGTATTTTTTCAGCTTTTCCATTGATTTCGAAAGTGGTTTTAAATCAACCCCAATTTGGCCACTGCGAGTGGTGGTGCGCGCACCTATGGGCAAGAAAGGGGGTTGTTTTTCTTTAATTCTTTCCCATATATTTCCAGCATGATTTTGGGTTCTTTAACCCCTCCTAATCAGCCTTGAATCATGTGTTAATTAGGTAAAATCGATATTGATCAATCGACACTTTAGATTTAACAATTTAGGAAGTGTAAGCGTGGGCAATTGCAAATTAGTGAATATATTCGATTTGGGTATTGGGGAAAAGTTATTAATTAATCAAATAAGGGATTTTTAATCATAGATTAGCTACTTATTTCTTAGTAATTAATTTTGTTAGGTGCCGACTTAAACGCCCCAAATCAACAATAAAGCCAAAAGACGTTCACACGTACGATTCGCCTCAAATCCGTGTAAGAAATCTAACTAGTTTGAATTCAAAAAATTATTATAATTGTAAAGGTTGAATTGCACCTGTAAGTAGGTGTTAGGGGACTGTTTAAGGGGTAAAATAATTGAGTTTAATACTGATTTTTAATTTAGGTTAATTTTAAAGCTTATTAGAGGAGCTGCGAGATTCACTAATGTGCTGTAGAAAAGTGTTAATAAGGTGTGGGTCCTAAACTTAATAACTTGATTGGTAATAATGATTATTATGACTTAATTGATGGTTTAGTGTACTGATTGAGCTAGGCTTAATTAGTTAAGTAATTAAATTTGTAAGTGGCTAAATTAGGTATGTTCTGAGCCATAACTGTTTGGCATAGTGGCAATGTTGCTAGTTTGGCTGAATGATTGAATAATTGACATTGTCATGAATGTTTGATTTATTTGATATATGATTGGTTGTGTGTATAGCATGCTTATGCATGATATATTCGTACAAGTGATTTGCTATGATATGTTTGAAAAACTGCTATACATGTACACAGAAAAGTTGTAAATGTACATGAAATTGTGATTTGCTTAATGATACTATCTTATTGGTAAACTGAAAGTTGGGATATTGATTTCATTCAATGAAAGTATTTGATAATTGAGGTCTGTTGAACATGCCAATTGAATGTAAAAGTATTGAATTATGGCTATGTATGAGATTGCATGACATATTGCATGTGCATTGGGGTGGGTAATTATTATGGTTGACGAAAGAGTTTCATGGTGTACTGGCGAAATATTAAGTCTGCATTATTCATAGTCAGTGTACTACACCTAGAGTACTGAGGGGAATGTCGATTTTATCGCACTATTTGTTATTCGGTGAATTTTTTGCATTTATTATATTCGATGGTTTATACCACATCTAGCTTTGCTCACAAACGTTGGAGTTTGGCAGACAGGTTCTGGGGAACTTGTGATGTGTAGCAGATGGTATGGGTAGGAACTCACATGTGCATTATGTCATGATCATGTTACATAAAAATGTTACTATTATTGTTTCATTATGTTATTTGGTTTTATGAGAAAATGCTTGAATGTTCGTCACGTGCTTGATTAGACTCACACTGAGCTTGTTAAGCTCACCCTATTACTTCAACTTCTCAGGTAATGAATGAAATTAGGATCGAATTTGGTATTCGGACTCGTTTTCACACTATTATTTGAGTTGTGGTTTGGGACTGTTTGCATTTAGGGGATTTTCATGCATACATGGTTTTCTTGTTTAGGATGATACATCACTATATATAGGAAATTGGACAGAGCATGTTATTTGGTTAAGTTTTCATGCAAACAAGATAAGTAAAGTGTTTATCTAAAATGATGGCATGCAAAGAGGTTTTCTAAAATTTCACGAGTTCTTCTAACTTGATCTAATAAAGGTATGATTTAATTAATAAACACTTTTCCAAATTAACAAAGGTAATCGCGAATTAATTAAAGGGAGAGTTTAGGAAATGTTTCAACTGTCGATAGAATAGATTCGATGCTTAGGTGTCCAATGTGACTTTCATGATTCGGCCATAACATCTAGGCCGGGTTTGGGAGGTTACATTTTAATGAAATGTCAGAAAATCGACAGTCTATATATTTTCCAGGGTTTAACAGCGACTAGTGCAACAACAATTTCCTCGTCTGTTATAGAATTTTTGTCAACTTGATTGTCACATATGCGACTTGGTTATATGAGCAAGAAAGGTATAACTGTTTTGAATAAGAGTCTTCCAGTTTCCAAGTTCAAACACCGTTTGGACTTGGCTAGCATCTTGCAAAGATCGATTTGGGCCCATGACGGGGCCTGACAAAGGAGACCTGTTAAAATACGAACCAATATGGAGATTTGTGGAGTGTGCCTCGCATTTTCGGGCATTTTGCAGGCACTTGACACAACCAGAACCGAAGCAGAGGCAATGTCTCGACGTGGAAACACGGGACGTCACGACGATATGATGACAATGTCCCAACAAAGAAGCATGTGATGTCGCAACGACATGATGTATTCCTCAAGCAATGCAATCGCGTTTTTACAGCCAAGCAGAACTCTTTCTTCCACTCGAACTCTGATTACTCCAAAGAAGTTTTAGTCAAATTAATCCTTTATTTTTAGCCTATAAATAGAGCCATTATAATTCTAATAGAGGTGATCGTAAGACAACATTAGAGAGAAAATCTAGAGAGTTTTAGAGAGGTTTGTATTCGGGGTTAGGATTTGTTTTGAATTTCTCCATCTTATACTCTTCGGTTATTTGCTTATTAGTGAAGTTTTCATTGCTCGTGGTTTTTTGTCCTCTTGATTGGATGAGTTTTTCCATGTAAATTTTTGTGCTCAATATTCTCTATTCCCTCTTTCTCATTGTTTATACAGGTCGATCCCTAACAACTAGTGTAGAACCATGTTGCTCGACAAACTTGTGGGTATAATATGGTGAGAATTTTAATTTACATGAAGAATACTTGGTTCGTAGAAACTTAAAATTTCACCAATTTTTATGAATTATTTCTCATTATTTTTAATTCTAATTCATAATCTAAAAGACATCAAAATCAATGCATTATATCAAAAGAAGGAAATAGTAAGCAAAATTTATACTTGGTTCTTTTGAGATATGTGGGGAATCGTTGGAAATAAATAGATATTTCAAAAAAGTATATCTCGCATCACGTAGATAAACCTTTAGCTTCTTGTTTATAAACTATAATGCTCTATAAAGCTTGCAAGATCCAAATGAGGGGATGGACTTGCGCGCATAGGCACTAAGCTCAAAAGCTTAATTTAACTCAAATCCATGGATTTGCCTCTTACTTGTGGGTAATATCACGAAGTTCTATCCTTTTAGTTTTTTGGAGTAAATTATCTTTTGAATTCTTCAATTTTAATTAAATAAAAATAGGTTTGACTTGGTCAAACATTTGTTGGACCACATAATGTTGTCTAGTCTAGGTTACAATTTGAATGTTAAAGCCAAACTTAGCTACGGTCAAGGAGTTCAATCCTTTTTATTTTCTAGAGAAAATTATGTTTTGAATTCTTCAATTTTAATTTTAAAAAGGAAAAAAAGGATTTGAGTTGGTAAAATATCCTTCTTGATTTTCTCATATTCTTTCCTTGATGTTCTCTACTTACCGTTATTATAGAGCCTATAAATACTCTACTTACCAACATACTTGAAAGGCAATAAATCCTCTCTTCCTCTCATTCTCCCACATTGAGTATTTTCTCCTTGTTATTTTTTTTCTTTTTAGAACAAAAGAGCTTGTTGAATCTTGGAGGATACATTATACGACGAATTGTCCTTAAAGACAACGTCCAACATGTCTTAAGATTAAAAAAGTTTATATTTTCAATTTCTTGATTATTCAAATTTCCAACAAATATACTATTTGATATATGAGTTTTCTTAATTTGATACTTGATTTTTTTTTTGTTTCAATTAAGTATCTATGTTCTTTTTACTGGAGCACATGTGCTAAACATTTATTGGGCCACCATGATGTCATTAGGTTTGGGTTACAAATTGAACGTTGAAGCCAAACTTAGGTACCAAATTGAATATTGAAACTAAATTCAGGTACCAAGTAGTATATTAACCCTAATAATAATAGGGAAGAAAATATGAAAGAGAAATAAGAACATTTATATAATTATTAAGTTTTTAACCGAGTTGGTGTCACGATTTAATTGGCACAAGCTCAATTAGGAAGACTTTAAAATTTAAAATCATTCTTTTCAAAAAGTAACATATATAGAGTGTTTTTCTTTACATATTACTAGCTTCTAATATCACATGTGTTGCATATGATTTTATGGGTGTAATATTTAATTAATTTTAAAAATATTGTATTATTAATTGTATTAATTAGCGTAAAATAGTATTTCTTATTTAAATTATTAAATATAATTAAAATTTATTAGCTTATCAATTCAAATATTATAATAAAAATTTTCAAATCATAATTAAATCATTTTAACATTTTCAACATACATTATAGTTTTACTTTATGTAATTAATGAAAAGTAACATTATTCAAAATAATAACTAATTAATCTAATTAACTCTAATACATTAATAAAGTGATAATTAAGATGTTTAGAATTATATTCATGTAATAACTCTATTTTACATCAATTAAATTAGAACAATTTTTTTACATAAAATTTTTTAACTAATAATTTTAATTTAAAATTTAATTATCACAACTTCAATTAAATGTGTAATAATTATCGCAACTTTGATTAAATTATAATTTTTTTATATTCTTAATGTTCATTTTACGGTCCATGTTCGGGATTCGTGACTGTCCCTTCCAACAATGTCGTCTCCAAGGTTTGAACCTCGGTTCTCCCATTAGGCACATCGTTGCACCCAATCACTTGTTGTTTAAATTATAATTATTTTGAAATTTATAAATATAACAACTTCTATTTTAATTCAACTTTTTTTATTTTAAAATGTGAATTTAGTAATATGATATAAAGTAAAGGATATTCTTGTCTATTCAAACTTGTGCTTTTAAATATATTATAGATATATACTATAGATTATAGATTATAGATGTAAACTCTCCAACCCATCCTAGACGTTAGGCCCAAATTTGGGAGACTACATCAGCCACAGAGATGGCCTTGCAGGATTATCGGAGTTATTTTTAAAACAATTATTTTTAAACATTTGTTTAATTCAGTAGAAAATTTAGTTGTAAATCGTTTTATTATCTTGAAAATCTTAATTTTTAATTTGACAATGGAAAAATGATATCTATTGGTTTTAAGGAAAACCGGGGGTTCATGCATACTAATTAATAATCATATCATAATATCTTAAAAATTCAAATAAAATGTCATGCAAAATAAAACAAACCTAGATCCTAAGTCCTATGATACGGTTCAAAAATAAAACGTTACAGTCCTCGAATAATAAAATAAATCAAAAGATTAAGCCTTAATAAATTGAAAAAAAAATAGATTGTGCCAAGGGCCTCAGGAAGTCGTGTTCCCGTCTTAACCTCGTGGGTTATCTGTAAGGATAAAAATTTAAGGGGGTGAGTTTTGACGCTCAGTGTGAGTCCATTTACAATAAAATCAATGTAATAGTTATTAAGACACATTAATTAATGTTTCATAAAATAATCATAGATAGTAGTTCAGTTTAGAGTATCGGATTTTCAAGTGCAACCATCATTACTATGTCAGAACTCAAAATAATAGTTTTCTGGATTAACCAAAATTCCCAGATTTGCTCACAATAATCATATTCATGCACATATACACATATATTCACACATATGAATCATAACATAATTTTTAAATTTGTATACACATGATTTGAATGATGTCATAAGGTTTCGGGTTTAAAAAGATTAAATCTTACCCCACCGCTGCACACCATAATGGAAGTTCCCCAAAACTCCCTTCTCTAACACACCGGGATGTGGATAAACCACTACTGGTTCGCAAATAATAATTTCCATTTTAGCTGTGGACACATAGCAAGTCCCCACGGTTGGAATCTACGTTACCAGTAAAATTCTTGCAGATGAAACTTACTTTTTGGCTGTAGAATTTTATAGCATAAACCCATCGTTTGAATCTGCCTTTGGCTATGGATACGTAGCAATACCCTCAGATGGAATTTTCCTTTTGTTGTGGGTACACAACGATTTGCACATAAGAACTATTGCATGGTTGTGGCTTGCACCACCATTTTTCTTGCAGATAGACTGCTTGATCTTCTTCTGTACATATTGTCTCAACCCATGTAATGCATTATGACATATTGAATACAGATAAAATATGATAGTATCTAATGTACTAACATATGGCAAATCAATATCGAAGTCATGCTTTTTTCAGATATTACGGTTAACAGTATCATAGTGCATGCTGTACATACATTCACAAGTATAGATTCAATAGCAACATAACTTATTCATGTCTCATGCAAATATTAATAAGTATAAATAAATACTGCAATAAATGGATCAATCTTGAATCCTGGCATGTTTCTTATCATTAAGGACCTAATTGCATAATTCAATTCACTAAAAATAGTTTGGAACCTATTTAGGGACTAACCTAATCAAAACATAAAATTCTAAGTCAAAACTGTAAATTCTGAGTTACAAGGGACACACGACTGTGTGAGAAGCCCTGTATCATGTGAAGGGGTTACACGACCGTGTAAGAGACTGTGAGAGACTGCGACCGTGTGTCATTAGAAAATTCAACCTATAGGGGAGACATGATTGTGTATGGTGATCATGTGGTCTACATAGGTGGCTCATACGCCCGTGTGGTTGGTCGTGTAGTTTAACCTATGTTCGATTTTCTTGTAAAAGAGCACACACCTGACTTTCGGGGTTTCGAATGACGATCTTCACTTCCAAGCCTGATTTGGGACACCTACAATGAGTCTTTCAACTGAAAAATATGCAAGGATTAATAATGATCTTCAAGGAAAAATCAAGACTTCGAGAAGAAATCGGCAAGATTTGTAAAAAAGACCATTTAATCGATCTTGAGATTGACGAGAATAGAAACCTACGGGTGTTTTGAGATCTAAACGTCTGAATTGAGATATTCTTACCAATTCTTCGCAATGTTTAAGACGGGATTCGACGGCGTTATGCTAAATCGATTAGAAGATTGGTTGAATGGGGCTCGATTTCAAACTCAGTTCAAAATAAAATTTCCAACAATATAAAAAAAATAATTGAAAAGGGAAGATGAAAAAGAATAGGGAAGGAAATAGGGAAAAATAAAGTGAAATCCTCGTTCAATTAGAAAAGGGAAGCTAGAGTTCTATTTTGATTTGGAGAGAGTTTTTAAATTTTAAAGGGCTGATTAGGCAAATTGCCCTTCTTGCCATCCAAAAACAAGATGGGAAGGGACAGTGACATGGCTTGAATTAGGGATGCAAAATATAAGAAGAGTGTTTAACCATTAGGCTACTACCCATACTTAACATATTTTTATCACATTTAATATCAATACTAGATTGATTTTGTTCATTAGTTGCATGTAATACATTATTTTTGTTTGGTTTAAAAATTGACAGTAAATTATTTAAATTAACAAAAAAATGTGTTCCATGTAAATTTATGCGCTTAATTTTAGATAACATTTTTTAATTATTGTTATCTATCATTGATAATGATATTTTCTCTTAGTTTTAAACAATATACAAATTTGAAACTATAAAAGAAAGTAAACTATAAAGTTAATTTGAAAAAATAAAATAAAAATAGGTAAAACATGTAGCAATTATAATAATAGTTCATGTTAAATAGGAAATTTATTTAAACTAAATTAAAACATACTTAAAAAAATGGTTGAAATTTCACTTTCTTTTCAAAATAAACCCCAAAACAGTTTTAGCTGCACCAAACAAATAACCAAAAAAAACAATTTTAAGAGCACATGCTTCACATGGTATAAACTTATAGGAAAAAATTATAGTATCATATTACCCTATCATCAATCTTCTATCATTCTCTGATGGCATTGTTGTTCAATTTTGATTCGATATTACCTTTTCAAAGAACCATGACTTTAATTCTTCATTCTTTTTTATAATTCTAGCTTAATAATACTAAAATCTTCACTTTTTGCATGTAATTTTTCTTAGATGCTACTTGATAAAATATGCCTAATTACCGAATGTTATTTATAAAGCTAAATTTAAAATTTAATTGGTATATAACTCTAAATTCAAGTAATTTCTATTTTACATCAATAAATAGAATTAAAAAATAAAATTAACACAACCTTTTTACATTAGTTTTTAACTAATAATTATATACTTGAATTATGATTATAATTTTTATGAATATTTTATTATTAAATGGATGGCCATCAAGATTAAGACAAGTTTGATGCAATTTAGGACTATAATAGTCATTAGAAGAGTTTTATATCATTTATACTCCTTATGTCTATTAATTAAATGATAATTAATATGTTTAGAATACTATTCAAGTAATTTCTATTTATATCAATAAATATAATTTAAAATGACAAGGGTCTTTCCTACCTTAACCTCGACGGTTTGATCCTCAACTTGAGTATAGAGTAGCTTTAAAACTCGTGGCCAACATTTACCCCTTTAATAGGCTTACGGAATGCGGAGGATTAGTTAATGGGTTCGCTCTGGTAGATATCTTGAGAAATAAAAAAAAACACAATTTAAAATAGAATAAAATAAACACAACTTTTTTATGTCAAAATTTTAAATTATAATTATAATTTGTTACAAATATTTTATTGTTAAGTGAATGTCCATCAAGATCAAGATAAGCTTGATGTACTTCAGGATTGTAATAGTCATTAGAACTAGAGTTTTATTTTATTTATACTTCTTATGTCTATAAATATAGATTTTGAGAAACATTGTAAATAATACCTATTGATGAATAAAATACGTCCTCTTTCAACTTCTTTCACTGTAAGCATTTGAGATTTTTTTCATCTTGCAAGGAATAAAATAAAATCTATTATTCCTAGAAGGAATTAAACTTGGGTCTTCCAAATCTACAACTCATCTACCCACAAACCATTGTTAGTTTTTGTTAAAAAATTTATATAAATTCTATAGAAAAGAAAGCAGAACCACCACCAAACAGTTTGAACCTACAACCCTAAACAACTCTTTTTCACTTTCAACCACCGAATACACAGGAATTGTTTATTTATTTAGATTAATTTTTATGATTGTTTTGATTAATTTTATTTCTATCTACCACTGATAAAATTAGGCGGTAATTCATGAGATTTGTAATAACAACGGCAACGTTGTAGGAGACTCGTATGCTATAGTCAATTTTTTCCTAGTTAGTATTCTTTTGACTTTTACGTAGAAATTATTTTAAAGTTTGAGCTTTGAGCAGTACTAAATTATGCTTAAGGTTTCTAGTTTTGTTAATAATGTTGACTATGGTAAAAATAATCTTTTATTTTATTTTGAATTTCTTATTTTATGAAAACTTGTTGGAAATTTATCTTTTAATATCATTTGGTTTTCTTTACGATGATCGAAATTAAGGAAATATTATATATGTATTCGTCCAAAACTTGGCTTTTGTTGTTCATTTTATAGCAGACAACTACTCATAGAAATGTGAAGGAAACTTGAGAGTCTTCATAAATATAGTTATATTTTCATATAATTGCTTATATATATATATTCCCTCCATTTGCCCATTTATTTATCTGGTTAGTTATGTATGGTCCTTAAAGTTTTTAATTATTCTAATGTTATTTTTATATAATTCAAATTTAAGGTTCGACTTTGATATTATGTTAGTTTTTATTATTTTAATTCAAACACAAGTATTTGTGGTATCGAGTTTCTTTAAAAGAAATTATTTAAATGTATAGATGTCCATCATATTGAATCCCATCCCATTCCATGAAGTGAACCCAAGCATAATAAATTTCAAGGGCATAATTGTGAATATGATAAGTGATTCACAACTAGAAATAGAGGAGAAATAACTTATGTTCTCAATATATGAAATGTACCTCTGAATATTTTATTACTCTATTAACATCCCTTAAAAGAAAGAAAACATGTCTCACAGACAAAACAGTCTTTAGGATAAAAAGCATTTTATCGTTTGGTAATGAAACAAATTAAGCTTTTGTAGTACAAAATTAATTTAAGACTTCGAAGAGCTAATATATCATTACCCTATGTTCAATGTGTTAATGAAACACATTAATCTTTTGTATTAAAAATTAATTCAAGGCTCTAAAAGAGCTACTGCATTGTTATCCAATGAAACAAAGTGATAATTAATGTATTATGTTCTAGTCCGTACAAAGAAATTGTTTTTAAAATATATTCTTCGTAATGGATATCATATTGAGATTGTGAATGGGGAAAATTATATTTAGTATGAATCACTCTTGCTATAAATATCTACATCTTTTGATAGAGAAAGATTCAATTATTGAATTGCATGATACTTGGATACCTATCTTTATTTTGAAAAGGATAAAGAAAGATTGTGTTTTGATTGTGGAAGATCCACTTGAATTGTGGATTAATTTAAGAGAAAATATGACCATTGTAATATGATAAATTTATCTAAAGCTCGTTATGATTGGATGCACCTGAAGTTGCAATATTTTAAATCTATAAGTGAATATAATTGCGGTACTTAAGATGAGTTCTCAATTATGTGAGAATAATATTATCAATAGAATTTGTTAGAGAACTTTTCAACTTTTCATGCTTCAAATGTGCTCCTGCAATAATAATTCCGTGAAAAAAAGGTTTTAAGAAACATTCTAAGTTAAGGTTTACTTAAAGTTGCATAAAATAACAAGCTATTAAATGAAAAACCATAAAACTCGTCAGATTATATTATATATATAAAGACGTAATCTTTAACATGGAGGTAATAAGTGACTTTCTAATAATGGTAAAAGGGATGATCAAAATAATTCTTCTCACCACTAGAAGTGGAAAAATAAAAATAATGTTGGGATTGATAATAAGACTGATGTTAAAATTCATATTAGTAGTTTCATCCTATGTTTCAACTTTTGATTGTTGTGCATTTATGGTATGCTTATGTGCTTTGCTTAATTTTGCACATATGTCTATACTGAATGAAATATTTGTTTGTGCAAAATTTGAAAATTAATAGATTTTATTTGCAACAAATGCATGTGGTTTAGGCTATGGTTTTATTGTATTGAGTTTAATGTTTTATTTTTGGATGCTTTAAAGATGAAATCTATAACTACCTCTGGACTTATTAATTTGGTGTTTTTTTGATACAATGCTAATATATATTTTTATGGTTGAATTACATTAGTATTGTTGAATCACATGCACAAGAAACTTGAAGTTTAGTAGTCCAAATATATTAATTAGTTGGCATGATCTATTAGACCAACCCAATCAATAATGATGTGACAAAAGAGATTTTACATGGAAATTTATTAAAGAACCTAAAGATTCTTCGTCTTTTAATTGTTGCTTATTCTTAGAGAAAATTAATTATTATTACCTCACTAAGAAAAGTTGAGATCTAAATCTCTTGAATTTCTGAAAGAAATATGGGCCCATTTATCCAACAAGTGAGTATTTTGATATAATTTTGGTGAATGCATGTACAAGTTAATCACATGTGAGTTATCAACTCGTAAGCTATAGTTTGCAACATTACTTATTTAATTATTTGTTTAAAAACAAAATTTTCAGATTATGCAATTGAGGCAATTCTTGCTAATGTTAGTGACTTTATTTATTAGGCTTTAAATGATAATTGTATGTTAAATTGTTAGCGTGGTCGCAAAGCTCGTTGCTTATACGTATAAAATGACTTAACAAAATTAATAATTAAATGCCTCAAATTAGTACCTAAACCATTACTTTTGAGAACATAAACTTTTGTATATGTACAAGGATATTACATTTTATATGAATTGACACTTGTACTTAATATGCCAATAAGTTTTAATAAATACTTCTCATTACAATTGACTTTTGGTTTGGAGTCAAATATAACCCATTTTAAAACTTTTTAAAATGTGATATATGTTTAAGTTGCTCCACCACAATGCACAAAATGAGTATTTTAAGAAAGTTGGGAATATACATTAGTTACCTTGTATTATTAAATGTCTTGAATCGAATTGGAGATTCAATTATGATAGGATTTGGTGATTACAAGTTTGCTTTGATAGTTTTCCCAACATCAGGGGGAGGGAAATAACAGTTGGATGAAATTGTAAGATTCAAATGAAGAAAATGGAATAAATAATAATAAAAATGCAGTTGCAGCAATACAAGAAAGAGTTTAAAGCTTTAACAGAGAAGAAACTGCAGAGAATAGTTTTATTTGTATATTTATATTTAAGTTATTCAAGATTCACCCTTTAAATAGCCGAAGTTACAACGTAGGTTGTTTCAAAAATATCAATTCGAGAATCGAATACTAACAATTCCTTCAAAATAGGGATATGCTCTAACTGTGAAACAAATTTATTGGATTTCAAATAAACTAGAAATCAAACTAACGTTCCTTAAGCAAATAACTAACACTCCTCCTTGGTTAAGGAACCGCAAACTCAATTCTCGCCTTAGATACTCAAACATGTTGGTGGAAGCGACTTTGTAAATAAGTCTGCTAGTTGTTCTTCGACTTGCAAGAAACCAAAGTAACTTCACCATTCTCGTTGTACTTCCCTCAAGAAGTAAAGTTTGATGTTGAAATGCTTGGTCTTCCCATGGAACACTGGATTGTTTGAGATTGCAATAGCTGCTTGATTGTCAACAAAAATCTCAGTATCGTTTTTCTGCTCCATATGCAAGTCACACGTTATCTTTTTCAGCCATAACACTTGATTAGCTGCTGCAGTTGCTGCAATGAACTCTGCTTCTGCAGTGGATTGAGCTACAATCTCTTGTTTTTTTGAAGACCATGAGAAAATTCCAGAACCTAGGCTGAAACAATATCCTGACATACTTTTCATATCATCAAAAGCTCCAGCACAGTCACTATCCGAGAACCCATACAACTTGAAGTTTTGGCACATCTCAAACTTGACACCGTAATCAACAGTACCTTTGATATACCTCAATATTCTTTTTGCTGCTCTCAAATGCATTTCACTAGCACAATGCATAAAACGAGATAAAATACTTACAGCAAACATGATGTCGGGCCTTGTTGCAGTGAAATACATTAGACATCCAATCAAGCTTCTATAGTATCCTTCATCAACTTTATCGGCTCCATCTTCTTTCATCAGCTTCTCCTTTTGATTCATTGGTGTGCTCATGGCTTTACATTCATCCATCTGAAATTTCTTCAAAATTTCTTTTGCATATTTTTCCTGACATATCAGCACCTTGTTCTTACATTGCTTGTTCTCCATTCCAAGGAAAAAAGTCATAAGACCAAGATCTGTCATTTCAAACACTTGCATCATTTCTTGTTTAAATTTCTCAACCAAATTTTGTATTATTTCCTCGTCACCAAAAGATCATCAACATATAGTGACACAATGAGAGTATCTACTTCTTTATGTTTCACATAAAGAGTGGATTCTGATAAGCTTTTAACAAAGCCAAGACTTAACAAATGAGCATCGATCTTGCTGTACCAAGCTCTTGGAGCTTGTTTTAGGCCATAGAGAGCCTTTTTGAGCAGGTAAACTTTTTCTTCTTCGCCTTGCTTCACAAATCCCTCAGGTTGCTCCACGTATATTTCTTCTTGTAATTCGCCATTCAAAAACGCTGATTTGACATCTAATTGGAACCCTTTCCAGCCTTTTTGTACCGATATTGCAAGCAACAATCTGATCGTATCTAATCTTGCAACAGGAGCAAACGTATCAGAATAATCAACACCATAAATTTGAGCATACCCTTTAACGACGAGCCTTGCTTTGTATTTGTTGACGGAGCTGTCGGCATTAAGCTTTGTTCGGAACACCCATTTGACTCCAATAACTTTTCTCCCTTCATGCTTTTTTACCAGCTCCCATGTCTCATTTTTGTTAATCATTGTCATCTCTTCCTCCATTGCTTTCCTCCATTTTGGATCTTTTAATGCATCATCATGGCTGGCTGGTTCGCAAACTGCCACATTGCATCTTTGATAGATATCTTAAAGTAGCCTTGTACCTCTAACTGGAGGATCATCTTCTAACTCATTCATCCATTCGTCGGTTGTTTCGAAAGCACCTTTCGGTTCTTGAGACATCTCTTTTTTCTATGAAATCATCCAATCCCACTGCTCGTCCTCGTTGAAATGTACATCTCGGCTAATTGTCAATTTTTCGGTTTGAGGATGATAAACCTTGTAGGCTTTTGAAACTGAACTATATCCCACGAAGATGCCAGGAATTGCCTTCTTATCAAGTTTGTCACGTTTAACCTTTGGAACATGAACAAAACATATGCAGCCAAATACTTTAAGAAAGCTAAGTGAAGGTTTATAACCGTACCAAGCTTCGAATGGAGTCTTGTCTTCCAAAGCTTTGGTTGGAAGTCTGCTCAGAAAAAACCGCCGTGTTGGTCGCCTCTTAAAATGTCTTTGGCAACTCCTTTTCATGCAACATACATCTAGCCATCTCCATTACGGACCTGTTCCTTCTCTCGCTGACCCCATTTTGTTCCGGAGTGTATGAAGCAGTAAGCTGATGTTTAATGCCAGCTTCTTCGCAAAATAAATTAAATTCTACCGAAGTATACTTCTCCCATTATCGGATCTCAACACCTGAATTTTGCAGCCACTTTGATTTTCTACCATTTTCTTGAACTTCCAAAACACACCAACCACTTCTGATTTGAATTTCAAGAAAAAATCCAGCACATTCTTGTAAAATCATCAATGAAAATAATACAATAAATGCTACCTTGTAAAGATGGTGTTCTTTGTGGTCCGGCAACATCAGTATGAATTAGTTGCAACTTTTGAGAACCTCTCCAAGTTGATTTCAGAAACGGCAGCCTATTTTGTTTACCGAATTGACAGGCGGCACAATTTGGACGATGATCATCAAGTTCTGGCATTCCTTTTATCATGTCTTTCTTCTTCATTTTCAGCATTCTTTGAATATGACAGTGACCAAGCCTTTTGTGCCAAATTTCCGTAGTGCAAACTTTGTTGACGTAGGCTATTTGCTCCTCCTCCGTTGGATCAAATGAGAAACTTTTACCCCTCATTTTAACCCGTAAAATCTCTTTTCCAGTAACATCATAAATGCAGCAATAGGAATTTTCAAAGGATACTTTAAATCCTTTTTCTATAAGCTGGCCAACACTCAACAAATTTTTATCAATTTCAGGAACATAAAGTACATCTGAGATTGTTTTTGTACCTGAACTTGTTGTAAATGCCACGGTTCCCGACCCTTTTGCGGAAATATAGCCACCATTTCCAATTCTGACCTTCATGACTCTCGACTTCAAATCCTTGAAGAGAGTTTTGTCCGGAGTCATATGGTTTGTACAACCACTGTCAATCAACCAGCTTTCTGAAGAACTTTTAGTTGAAAAACATGCTGCGACAAATATCTGATCTTCCTCGTCTTGATCAGCCACATGGACTTCTTCAAGCTTCAACTTATTGCTTCTACAAACCACAGCTTCATGTCCAAGTTGATTGCATTTGGTACATTTAGCATCTGGTCTCCACCAACATCTGAACGGTGGATGGCCTTTCTTTTCGCAGTGCTGACAAGGTGGATAGTCTTTCTTTGATTTTCTACCCTTACCTCGAGTGTGAGTGTTCGAAGAATTTGCTGCAGATGTTACTTGTGTTTTTCTCTCAGTATTCTTCTTGTGCTTTCCTCCTTCCTGGTGCCTAGCTAGCAAAGCTCCTTCTACTATTTGTTCTTGCCTCATGAGTCTTCGCTGTTCTTGAGCTTGCAAAGAATTCATCAATTCTGCCAAACTGAGTTTAGACATATCTTTTGTATTTTCCAAGGTGGTTATTGAAGCTTCATATCTTTCAGGCACTGTTACAAGAATTTTTTCAACAATTCTAGAATCTGGAAATTTAGTGCCAAGTAACCTTACCTTGTTGGCAATTTCATACAATCTGTCTTGGTACTCTTTGATTGTTTCTGACTCTTTCATCCTTTGCAATTTAAACTCCCGTATTAAATTTAGCACCTGCATTCCTCGTATCCGGTCATTTCCTTCATATTCTTCTTTGAGATAGTCCCACACATCTTTTGCTGATCGGAGAGTGAGAACTTTTGTGAAAACGTTTGTTGAAATAGCAGCAAACAGAGTTGATTTTGCCTTAGCTTTTCGGGTCTTCTTTTCCTTGTGAGTTTTGATTTGGACCATGGTAGGATTGTTCGGCAGCGGAGGTATTTCGTAATCCTCTTCCACGGCCTCCCAAAGATCCAAAGCCTCAAGGTAAGTCTCCATCTTTACTGCCCACAGATGATAATTCTGACCATCAAAAACAGGAGGAGCAATTTGAGAAAAGCTGGTTTCAATCTCCATTTCACACACAGATCCCTTAAGAAAATAGCTCGGATACCAATTGTAAGATTCAAATGAAGAAAATGGAATAAAAAATAATAAAAATGCAGTTGCAGCAATACAAGAAAGAGTTTAAAGCTTTAACAGAGAAGAAACTGCAGAGAATAGTTTTTATTTGTATATTTATATTTAAGTTATTCAAGATTCACCCTTTAAATAGCCGAGTTACAACGTAGGTTGTTTCAAAAATATCAATTCGAGAATCGAATACTAACAATTCCTTCAAAATAGGGATATGCTCTAACTGTGAAACAAATTTATTGGATTTCAAATAAACAAGAAATCAAACTAACGTTCCTTAAGCAAATAACTAATGTAAATTATTACTTGGAATGAATTATCATTATATAGATCCTCGTGGAAAGTAATTTGAACTAGAAGTTCAAAAGATAATTAAATTTATTGTAAATTAACTAGTAGATGTATCTATTGAGCTAATGAGAATAATAAACTATAATATATCAATTGATATTTTGAAGTACCATTAGGAAAACCTAATAGAATAAATGAAAGTAATGCATGTCTGAAGCATGGTAGATCGATTGTTTCTAAAGATAAAAATTATCGTAAAAGAAAATAATGAATCAAGATTGACATGTAATGGAGGTGGGTGCTTCGGAAGAGACCCAAGACATAACTAATTATCAAAACTCCAGAAGAGATTCAGGTACCTGAAGATGGAAATAATGAAAATTAAGAGATCTTGATAAGTTATGTCAATATGAGAAAATATGGAATCGTGAAAATAGAAAGTTGTCGACAACGATTTTAAATGTAATAGTATTATTGAGATAATGAAATAAAATGAGGATCTTGAATAAATTTGTTGAGAAATATAGTGTAACGCCCAAAGTAATAAATTTTTGTTTTGATGAATTTTGTCATTAGTTGGCATTTGCTTCAGTGGTTAAGTGGTGTCAGTGTGGGGGGAGGTCCTTGGTTTGAGTTGTTGCAGGGGAGTGGGGTGATTTTATTTTGTTTGTTTTAGCGCAACTGTCAAATGGTGGTGTTGGTGTGGGTTTTAAACTCTTAGGAGATTGGTTATCAGGTGGTTAGGTGGGATTTAGAAAGGGGGATCTCACTTTTATCTTATTCTTTTTTATTTTAAAAATAGATAAATATATAGTAAATAAAACCCCCCACGTTTGTTTTGGCTCCCTCAAATCCCCTTTTGATGCCACTTCATGCTTCTTGTTGTTGCAACCTGATTCATTTTGTTTGTTTTTTCTTTTTCTATTCTTTTTCTTTCCTTGTTCTTGGTTTTGTTACCTTGTGTTGGGCTGCCATTTCGTCTTTTTCTATTTTCTTTTGGTTTGGTTGCCATTTTATTGGTTTCCTATCAATGTTGTTGTTAGCATTGTTCGATCTTGTGGCTGCTATCTTAAGTGTAGTATTCAAGGGAGCGATTTTGTAAGTATTTTGAGTTGTATTATAATTATTTTCAGTTATTAAGGATTAGTAGTATTTAAGTGTAGTACATGTTTTCAGGTTGTTTTGGGAATCGTTGTGATGATGTTGGTTTTTCTTAGGTGGAGTCTCGGATACAAGTGCACTTTCATCGAGATAAATTATCATTGGTTATTGATTTATGGAAGGCAAGTCATTGTTTGGAGGCTTTGAGGTATTATGCTTTGTTAATTAGGATGTGGATTATGTTTGTTTTGTGAATCGGGTTTAATAAATCATCTTATCTGATGGTTATTTGACGTGTTTAGGTTCTGGAGTTCTTGCGAGTGATTTTGCATCGAAGTCAGTCAAGGTGTGTAACGAAAAACCTAAAATGCAGCGAACAACGAAAGCCAAAATTGGGGTCTGTTAATGCCACACAGTCGTGTGCTAGGCCGTGTGGTAGGCCGTGTGCGACACATGACCGTGTGTGAGATTGTGTATGACATAGGACCAAGACTATTTTGGCCGTGTGGGCCACACGGGCGTGTGCGGGCGGTGTGGACTACACAGGAAAGGCCAATTTGGGTAATGTGGACCACAGGGGCATTTGGGCCCAAATTTTAAATTTTTCTCTAAGGTCATACATGCCGTCTCGAACGACTGTGGGCCTTCTGTGGGATCGATATGTGTTCAGATAAGCCTTAAAACATGAAATCTGGTAATCAGTTTGTATGGAGTTTGACGTAAGTAACACCAAAATGTGTGTAATGTAATGTGAAATGTATAATCTGTTCTATATATGCATGTTTAATATTTATTAT
Organism: Gossypium raimondii; assembly: GCF_025698545.1. Lineage (NCBI taxonomy): Eukaryota > Viridiplantae > Streptophyta > Magnoliopsida > Malvales > Malvaceae > Gossypium > Gossypium raimondii. Next base: position 36,103,268 of record NC_068568.1, on the reverse strand, counting down.
ATAAGCATGCTGATATATATTATATTTGGCATCTATTAATTCTGTTATAGTTGGTATTCTGTTTATATCTGACTATGGAGCTGGATATGTATTATGTGGAGGAAGTACTCTGTGTGAGGCAATATCTCGTCGATATACTGGCAGCACAGTTGTGATTATTCTAAAAAGTGTCATAAGGACACTAAGAGGTGTGTAAGGTTGGGTGGGTGTTTTATACCCCACGTGGTGTGTTGGGATGACCTGAGCTGGTGTGTAGAGGATGAGGGTAGGATAAATATCTGTATCTGTAATACTCTGTTATGATTCCGATTCTGCTTATGAAATAAGTTTGTATCTGTTATGCCAAGTAATTGAATCTGAGATTCTATTTCTGCTGAGTTACACACTGAGTTTTAAAAACTCACTTTTCTATTTATCTGTACTTTCAGGTAACCCTTACACTTAGGCAGGTTGATGTGGCAGGAGCTCGGATTTGCCACAATTCCGTAACGATAATTGCATAAATTTGCTTATTAAGAATTATGTTTTGAAAGTTTTGTAATTTTGGGACTCTCTGGACTTTTGGGGTTTTATTTTGGTTTGGGATTTTAATTTTGGATTTCTACGTATGATGTTTGATAAAACGAATTACGAAAACATTTCTTTTTCTGTAATCAACCGATTTTTCTGTAATCAACCGATTTCGAGAAAACAAACCCAGTTTTTCAAAAGTATAACGATTATAGAACTTCCGCTACAAATTATTTGGTTTATTTTAAAATGAAAACAATTGACGGTTTTTAACTATTAAGTATAGCAACACGTTTTTAAATAAAGCGAACGCTTTAGTAACAAAGATATACGATGCTTTCAAAAAGAAAAAGAAGTCGGATTTATAACTTTTCTTTGTAACATTTCTAGATTCGGTCATAACGTCTTGGCTGATTTTGGGGTGTTACATATAGACATGAAATAGATTGACCAAAAACAGAAAGACTCAATTCAAGTAGAATTAAATTATGAAGTTTGTGAAGTTTCTAGACCAGCAATCCAAATGTTTAAAGGTATAAAGCCAATGAGGTACAAATGAGTAGTGTTTTTTTTCGAAAATGAAGTTTTTGGATAAGCCTTGACATTAATTATGAAAAGATATAATATTTTTTTTGTGGTGGATGCAATAACCTTTAGATATTATATTTGTTTGACAGTTCGTAGAAAATCTGACATGCATTTCATGATTGTTGTTGCAACCTTCTATATGAATCACTATATAGTGATGTTTATATTAAAATCCTTGAATGATTTAGAATGCTAGAAGCATATAGAAATTCCCGAAAACTTGTTCAATATGGTTTCATAAATATTTGTATGAATTAAATTGATTTGAACATATATGGTGAATTTCAACTCACCCAATACTAGTCGAAAAAAGACTATAAAATTATCCAACATGTGTATGTATAGAAAGATCATGATCAAAGTTTGTTATGATTATTATTGGAACTTCTGAAGAGATGGAAATATATTTCCTCAAATGTCTTCCTCACTCATGACTTTCAAAAGAATGGAGATATAAATGTTTAGCAAATACGTTCAATTGATTTTGGAAAACTGGCATTTAAGATTGAATACGTAGAATTTGAGATATCATATGATGTCATCATGAAGGGGAGTAAATACATGTACTCTTTTTCCCTTAACCATGATTTTGTCCCATTAGGTTTTTTTGGTAACATTTTTAGTGAGGCAGCATGTTAAGTATTTTATAGATATTTATACTCTTTTTCTTTCTCTATGATATTTTCCCACGGGTTTTTATTTTAGTAAAGTTTTAATGAGTCACATTATCTACCAATGGACATCTAAGGGGGAGTGTTATGAATATGTTATTATTAAGTGGATGCTCGTTAAGACAAAGATAAGTTTTATGTAGTTTAGGACAATAATAGTCATTAGAAGAATTTTATTCTATTTATATTTTTATGTCTATAAATATAGACTATAAATATAGACTTTGGAGCAACATTGTAAATATTCCTATTGATGAATAAAATATGTTCTCTTTTGCTTTTCTATTTTTGACATTTACTCTTTATTATTTATTTCATAACATAATTATAATTATCACAATTTTTCTATATTTTATGCTTAGAGTTTTATCCAAGTAATAATTCTATATTAAATTTAGCACAACTTTTTTAACTAATAATTATAAATTATAATTATAATTATTTTTAAAGTTAATTTAGTAATATGATGAAAGATAAAAGGTATTCTCTTCTATCCAAAATTTTTCCAAACTCATGCTTTTATATTTTACTTGTTTAATATTTAATTAGTTTTTAAAAATATTTTACTTTTAATTGCAACAATTAGAATAAAATAATATTTCTTATTTGAATTATTTAATATAATTAATATATATTAAATTATCAATTCAAATATTATAATAAAAATTTTCAAATAAAATTTAAATCATTTTAAAGTGATAAATAACATAATTAACTCTATTATTAATTAAATGATAATTAATATGCTTTAAATTATATTCAAATGATAACTCTATTTTACATCAATAAACTTAGAACAACTTTTATTTACATCAAAAAATTTTAATTAATAATGATAAATTATAATTGTCACAACTTTAAAATTTTATAAATATATTTTTAAGGAATAAATTATATTAGAATCATCCTAAAAAGTATAGTTTTTAGGCACCAATAAAACAATGTCACGTTATTAAATTTTAAAACAACAAAATATTATTATATACTCATCTATATCTAATATCTTCTCCAACTTAATTTAACTAAATTACTTAAAATAATTAATTTTTAAATTATAAACAAACATATTTTTCTTTTACAAATTTTAATCATTTTGATTTTTTCCCATAAGTTAATTTTTTTTATTTTGTGCAACCAATTTAAAAATATATTAATTTTTTGTAATTTTTCTATATTATTGACACAAATTTTGTTAATTATTTTACCTAGAACCCTAAACCTTGAACTCAAACTTTGAACCCCGAACCTCGAGATTCAAGGTTTGGGTTTAAGGTTCAAGGGTTCAGGATTACAGGTTACAAGATTGGGGTTCGAGTTTAGGGTTTGTGATTCTATGTTTGGGGTTTTAGGTTTGAGATTCTAGATTTAGGGTTCAAGGTAAAAAAATTGTTAAAATTATGTGTCAATGACATGGGATTTTTTTTGTTTTTTGAAATGTTAGTAAGTAATTGGGAAAGGACCATGAACCATAAAATAATTTCTCTATGAATGAGTGTATAATATTAATTTTATGCATTTAAAATATCATAATATAAAAATTTTTATTGATATCTAAAAACCTTAATTTTTAGAATATCCTAATATAAATTATTCTATTTTTTAAATGATGAATGTACCATAATCTACTAACTAATAAGATATTGGATCCCATCATTTGCGTCTTTGTCCATCAAACAGCAAAGACTTAATCATGCTTTTGTGATAATTGCGAAGATTAGGCAAAATTATTATAAATAGTAGTGATATAAATATAAATAAATGTAAATCGATCCACCGACTTGATTTAGTGTTGTTTATAAACAAGAAACCAAAAAAAGATTTTGGTGGGTGATGTTTGGATACTCTTTTAAGGCATTGATTGCAAATCAAATCTCAATTCCAATTAAAATATATACCCTTATGATTTGAGCAAGTTGTGAAACCGTACTCACATTATGTTAAGCTTAGTCATCGTCCTGTTTTCAAGTAAAGCCACAAAAATAATTAACATAAATTTTCACAGGTCAAAAGCTCTCCTATAATTTATGTGGGGCCAAAATAAATTAAGAGTTGCTGAGTGACATTTGGTAATATCAATAGTAGATTGCTATCAAGGTGATTAAAAATTTATCTTATTTGAATTGATAATTTAATAAAAAAATCTTTGAACCTAGTTAGCTTTTTATTGAAAATATTTTTGGTCCATTTATGGAAACCAATCATTGACATTTGAAGAGTGGATTAGATTCGTATGAATTAATTAAACAATTGGAATGTGGAGATTTGATCGAGATGGTGTTGCTGATTTTAGAGAGCATATCTTTAATTGATTGCGCTTTGATTGTTATTGATGTAATAGCTATTTTCAAGGAGTTACTTTGTATTCACGTAAATTCTTTGTTAGCAAGCCGAAAATTGATATATGCTTTAAGGCTTGTATAGGTTTTGTATAAGAGCTTATTGAGTGATTCTAATTTGTGCAAACTACATTGTAAACAATGTTGAGTGATTATTGCCCAAGTTCTCAGGGGGAGAATTTAAGGTAGGTGTTTTATTCTCTAAATACAAAGGTGAGATCTCTATACTTGAGGAGTGTGATAGAGTGTGAATCACTTGTTATATCCGTGATTAAAAATAGTGGAATTACTCACTGAGTTAGACTCCGTAGACATAGGGGAAACGAATTGTGTAAACAAATCTTTGTGTTATTTTTGTTTTGTTTGCACAAATTTCCAAAATGCTAAGCCGTAGTGGCCACTGCAATCTTGTAATTTCATTGAAATTTTTATTTTTTTTAAAAATAAACAACTTAAGGTAGCAACAATTTATATCTCCAACTTTGTTTTCTTAATCAAATACAATATTAGGGTAAAAGAATAAAAAAAAATAGAATTTGAATTCATATCATTTAAATGCTTGATGGGTATCCATCTGTTAGTTAACTATCTTTATAAAACCCTCCAAAAATGAAGCCCCATGTTACGTTACTCGTGTATAATATTCAGGTGACCATGCATTGGAAAGGCCTATAGACATTGTTTCGGTATCATGGAGATGTTATTAATGCATTCATTCCAGCAAAGAATAGTAAGAGTGGAAGAAAGCTTGGATTCGTAAGGTTCGACAAAATAATGGATGCATAAAAGGTTATCAACAAGTTAAACGGTTTTGTGATTTTAGGGAATAGGGTATCGGTATATTTAGCAAGATTCAAAGGAAGGAGACAAGTATGGAGAAAAATACCAGTTAATGGGGATTCAAAACAGAATATGGAAAATCATAAAGAAGGGATAGTAAGTGGGAAGAAGGAGATGGATATCAAATTGATTATAGGAGAAACATATAATAGAAGTAGGGACAATCTGAGTTTAAAAGAAGTTATGGATGGTAAGGGAAAAAAATCAAATTAAACTAATCAAGGGACATGTAGACGATGAACAACTATGGAAACTTCAGAAATGTCTGGTGGGAGAAACTGCTACGTTTTGTGAAACGAAGAGTCTTACTGAAAAAATTGTTCGAACTGGATTGAGTAAGATCATAATCAAAAGGATTCATGGAAGACATTTCTTGATCGAAATACCAGATGATCAATTACTCGATATTTTAAAACAGAACGATTGGACATATCTGAAAGAATTTTTTGTCAAAAAAGAACCATGGTTAGAGAAAACTGTATCGATAGAGAGAGTGACATGGATTAAAGTATCAGGCTTGCCTTTGCATTGCTAGAACTACACATCTTTGAAAAGAATAGCAGGATTGTCGGGAGAGTTAGTGCCTCTTGGCGAGAATATGATGAAGGTGAATAGGTTTGACAAAATGGCGATGCTGGTATCAATCAAACAACCAGAACGGATCTATGAACTAATCTTTCTAGAGGTTGGGGAGGTGAGATTTTCGGTTAGAGTTAAGAAAGTAGGATTGTCAGAATCATTCGATAATATTAGTGGGAAAAATAGAGTGAAGGAAAGTAAAAGATTGGAATCAACATAGGAGAATGATGATGAGATTGTGTCTGATTCGAGATTGGCAACAAGAACGGGGCTACAAAAAACATCAGAGGAGAGACAAATAGGGGATGATGAAGCAATTAATGTCATCTTCCTTGAAAAAGAAAATGATAATGATGGTTGTTAGAGAACTTGGGAAAATGAAATTGAGGAGTAGAATAGTTGTGTGGGTTTAGGGTTGGTACCAATTTTGAGGAGGAGAATTATGATACGAGCCAAGGAGGTGACACTCAAGGGGTTGTTTTTCCTAGTGGTCCAATCACTCGAAGCAAGGCACGACAATTAAAATCAAAGATGAATAATTTTGTATACTTTTTATTACAAATTTACTTCATCATGTCATTGGCGTTGACACATCACTTATGAGTTTTAATTAATCTTGGAATAGTAATAAGATACATAAATTAATCCACCAATTTATGGGCTTTCACTATTCCAAGATTGGTCCATTAATTGCATTCTCATTTGTTAACGTCACATTGATGAATTAAATTTGTAGCAACAAAGTCTTGGACAAAAGCATTCATCTTTGATTTTAATTGTCGTGCCTTGCTTCGAGTGATTGGACCACTAGGAAAAACAACCCCTTGAGTGTCACCTCCTTGGCTCGTATCAAATTATAATTGTTGTAGTGCATAGGCCAGAGAAGATGTTAACAATATAGGCCAGGTTGCTATTGAATTAAACATGTAGGATAAGGTTGGGGGCTAGGAAAAACAAAAAGGAGATGAGGTGTTTACTGGTCTGGACATACAAAGAGCCGAAACATTGAAACCATAAGGGAGTCTAGAATCAAATATTTTAGACGATCAATTAGAGAGAACAGAGTTGGGAGGAGAGGATAGGGAAGATAGGGAAATAATAGATGTAGATTCGGTAAATCAAAAAAGGAAGAAGAAAAAAAAGTAGGGTAGAAAAATACGTTCCATGCTTGAAATTCATGATCGTTTCCTTTCAGTAATAGAGAAAAAAAAGAGAGATCTGGCGTTGAGGAGAGAAAAAGGGCAAGGAATATTGGCCAGAGAGGAGATTGTTGTAAATGCTTGTAACAGCCCAATTTTGACCCTAATCGGATAAAGTGGTTTCGAGACTACAAATCTGAGTTTAAAAATATTTTAATATTATTTTCTGTGTTAAATATGTGTGAAATTATATATGTGAAAGTTTCGTGAAATAATTTTACTGTTTGTATGCTTAATTTGAAAAAATGGCTAAATCGCGTAAAGTGAAAATTTGAGGGTTAAATATGAAAGTGCTTAATTGTTTTTGTCTTTATAAATTGGAGGTTCTATGTGATAATTAAGCCATTTATCAAGTTAGTGGACGGCATTAGGTGATATATATGGTTTTCTTATATTATTAATATAATATATATATATGTTATAATAAGGTATAATATATTATTATGTTATAATAAACATTAAAAAAAAAGCCATTATCATTTTTTTCCCTTCATCTTCATCACGAAACAAAACAAAAGAAAACAAAGCTAGGGTATTCGGCCATTGTTGAGCTTGATTCAAGGTGAGTTCTAGCTCGGTTTTTGATAATTTTTATATTTTTTAGATCGTTGCTTCGAATACTATCTGACCCATGCTAGAATTTTTGATTTTGATGAAAATTTTGAGTTATGACATTAATGAATAATTGTGTTCTATGATGTTTGATGATGGATTATGAAATATATGTGTTAGATTAACATGTTTTGTCTTTGAATTTTTGGTAAATTTGAGTAATTAGGGCTAAATTAAAAAAATAAATTTTTGAGGGACTAAAATGAAAAATAAATTAAATGCATGGACTTGTATGAATACAAGGAAGATTCGGCCTAGCTATGTCGTTGTGAGATTTTGTGTAAATTGTGTTTTATGCAATTGGGATTAAATTGCAAAAAGTGTAAAATATTAAGGGCAAAATGGTAATTTGCCTATTTATGTGTTTTTGGATTAAATTGAATGTTTTAATATTTAAATTAGCTCATTCTGGATATATTTAGATCAAGAACCAAAGAAATCGGAGTTAGATCGGGAAAGCTAAAATCGTTTAATAATCGTCCTTTTGATTTTTCACCGTCCGAGGTAAGTCAACTAGCAATTTAATGTTATTAATTAATATATATATATATATACATACATATATATATATATCTATTGTATTTGGATGAGCTCAAATTGAAAGTATATAGCTTGAATTTAATCAAAGTAAAAATGATATGTATATATATAAATATATGATTAATGTTAGAATATACATATATGTATACACATATATGTAAGCTCTTGAATTTAGTTGAAGAATGAATATGGCTTATGTATAAATTCTTGGTTATTAATCGAAAGGTATGTATAGTATATATATATATATAAGGTTCGAATGTATATATATATGTAAGGACATATATGTACAAACTATTGGATTGATTAAAATATATATGTTATATTTGCATAAGTAGTTTTGAAATGGTATGTACATGTGAGTTGACATTTATATGTATATGATAGAATAAATATATATTTACATGTATATGTTTTTGTATTGAGTTTGGGTATAATTTTATATAAGTTTATATGAAGTTCGAAATACAAATATAAATGAGACTCGAATATATACAAACTTATATATGTACATGTTTATGTATTGAATTTAGGTATGATAATTATATAAGTTTATGTGAGATTCAATTACGTAATTATATTCATGTGAAGCTTTTGAATGGAGTTGAAGGTACAAAATTGTTAGCTTGGATTACTATAAGATGTTCGAATGTATGATATTAATAGTAGGCCTTAATGTATTAAGTTATATATCTGTATATGATCATATGTATAATTAAGTTATTGAGCTGGATTCAATATCTGAACTTTATATACCTATGTGGTTTAAAGGTATAATTTATATATATTGAGCTAAATTTTTATACATGGAATCTTATATACATATACATTTTTAAAGTGATTTGTATTTATATAAATTGAGTGTTCAGGCTCGGTGCCTAGCAGGCTTAATGCCAGTGATATGTTTCAGACTTTAAGTCTAGCAGGCTTGTCGCCGGTGAAACATTTCAGACTTTAAGTCTAGCAGGCTTGACGTCGGTGAAACATTTCAGACTTTAAGTCTAGCGGGCTTGATACCGGTGAAACATTTTAGACTTTAAGTCTAGCAGGCTTGACACCGGTGAAACATTTCAGACTTTATGTCTAGCAGGCTAAGTGCCAGTGTATTGAATCAGGCCTTAAGCCTAGCAGGTTTTGTGCCGGTGAATCTATTCATATCATGTGTTTACATGTATCGAATATTTGTATGATTTAGTCATATGGATTTATAGAATATGTATATACATTTGGTCATTGTGTTTGATGAGCATGTAAACATTAGTTTATATGTATTTGATGAATATGGATTTATATATATATATATATATATATATTAAATTTTATGAAATTGTTAGGTATATTCGCATTCAGATAGATGTATGTGAGAAATCTATATATGCATTTTGGTAAGTATAAATGTATTTGGTTATATTCGTTTAATGTATATGTATATGTATAATATATATGTATTGATTTTGAGATGGTTGTGTTTTGTTCAGTAATGCCTCGTAACCCTAATTCGGCGATGGATACGGGTTAGGGGTGTTACAATGCTTCTCTTTTTTATTATGATATAAGCAATAGAAGGAAGTTGATCCTCAGGGAAGCAAAGAAAGCTTAAGATGTTGGAAATAGGTTGGGATTTAGCATAAGAGGGGACGAACGTGAAGTAATAAATGAAATAATGAGGTTAGAGAGGGACTGTAAAATTGTAGAGCAGAAGGAATTCGGGGGTTGGCCAGAACTAAAATAGGTGTGGTTTTTCATTGGTTGGGTTTTCTTTGTCATTTTTCAACTGCATTTTTGTTGTGTGAGTTGGTATGAGGATTGTATAGTGGAATATTAAAGGTACAGGCTCGGAAGCTAAGATATTATCTGTTAAAAGAGTCATATCAAGGCAAGGGTGATTAGCTGTTGTATTCAAAAAACTAAGTTAGAAACAGTCACTATTGACATAACAAGGAAAATATGGTGTGACAATATTTTGGATTATAGATTTTTGGAAATTATTGGGAGTTTAGGAGGTGTGGTTAAGATTTGGGATAGAGGTAGTGTTCAAGTGGATAAAGATCTTTGTGATGAAAGGTTTGTATTAGGAAAAAGGAAATGGTCGGCTAAAGGCATGGAAGCAACCCTAAGTAATGTTTATGTCCATAATGCGAATTTTGTTCAAAACATATTATGGATGAATCTTTTAGCCTTAAAGAACTCATTTTCTTGCCTTCGAAGTATTGGTGGTGATTACAATACAGTGAGATATAGAAGTGAAAGAAGCAATTGTGTGAGTTTAAAGAAAGGTAAAAGGAATTCAATAGCTCCATCGACAGTCGCAAACTGGTAGATTTAACTTTGACGAGGAAAAAGTTTTCTTGGTACGAACCTAATAATAAGAGGACCAGATTGGATCAATTTTTTATTGGAAGAGCATTGGCTTTTACGTTTCAATGACTTCTGGCAGCAGGGATTAAATATATATATTTCTAACCATATCCCAGTCTTGTTATTGAATAAATTAGTAGATTGGTGACAACGTCTGTTATTAATGTATGGCTCACAAAAAGGATTGTTCAAGCCTTATCAACAAAGTATAGGGAGAGATGGGAAGATCAGATATGTGGATGTTTGGAAAGTTAAGGAAATTGAGAGTTCCTCTCCAGAAGTGGAATGAAAATTTCAGAAGTAAAGTGGTTTACAGGATTGAAGTAATTGGAAAAGAAGATAATGGAATTGGATGAAATCAATGATTGAGGAGATTTAAATGAATCAGAAACGGATGAGCTTAGACGATTGAGTATTGAGCTGTGGGTAGTAGTTAAATGTCGTGAATCGATTTGGTGTAAAAAATAAGAATTATTTGGTTAGGTGAAGGTGATTCCAATTTTCTTTCATAAAGTAGTAAAGATTAGATCGAAGGAGAAGATGGTGCATGGTTTAAAATTTGAGGATTCATGATGCAATGACATGAAGTTGTTGAAGGAAAAAATGTTCAATTCATTCAGTAATTAATTTAGCAGCTTATTGAGAAAATGGATAGTGGATATGGGTGAAACTAAAGTTATCTTTCACGTTGAAGGAGATTAAGGAAGCAGTATGGAGTTGTGACACCAATAGGTTAGTGTTAATTTCACATTAGTTTATACAAATGGTCATGGTATGGCTACAGCGTTGGCTATTGCTGAGGTGAGAAGATCAGTGTTAGTTAAAGCTTGGTGGTGATCTATTCTTGATTATTTATTAGTAGTTTAGTCAGATGTTGGATGTTTTGTTTCCTTGTTTAATTGGGTGTTTTGTATTTTTGACAAGGAATGAGGTTGGTGTTTCCCAACGTTTTTCTATTATTAATATATGCATACCGACTGAGCAAAAAAATGTATCTACTACTTTATTACGGTGTCAATTTATATGATCATTCCAAAACTAATAAATAATATTCCAAAAATTTTTACGCACACATTTTAACTTAAATATTAGGGTTAATTGCACTAAACATGAACAAACTATGATCTTGATTTCAAAACAATCCTTAAACTTTAAAACATTCTAATTGCATTCTCAAACTCTTGGTGTTATATTTATTAGTTCCTTACATCAACGAAACTTTTCACTTAACTGTTAAACACCATGTCATATCGATGTGGATAAAATTAGAATAAGATGTGAATAAGTTTTTAGGCATATATGCTAATGTGGAAAATTAACAGTTAAAATAAAGTTAAAAGGGTTCCTATTTACCTAAATTAAACAATAATAAAATTAAAAAAAATTATATTAAAACAAAAAATTAGAGAACCCTCAATTAAAAAAATCTTTATTTATTATTTAAAAAAATTACTATATAAATGTGCAAATATTTCGGTTTTATTTATTATTTTTTCAATTGTTCTTTTTTAGTTGTTTTAGGATGGCTTGCTCGGCTTCTCGAACGAGAAGGCACTTGTAGTGTTATGATAACTTAGGACACGATCAAGTCTTTAGGTGAGCCATGCAGCTTTTGTTGAATTCACAAAATCTTGAGAAAGAAAGTAAAATAGAAGAAGATGATGATGATGAAAAAGAAGAATATGGAGAGAGGGAGGGAGAAAAGAGAATCTATAATAACTGTCAATTGGAAAAACCAATAATTTTCCCCTCTATTTATAAAAAATTCTAGTAGTTCGGTTGGTACAAAAGACTAACACAAAACAAATCGTTTCATTAAAGTCCCATTATTTTTCCCTATATGACATTGTTTTATTTTAATACACAACAATTTCTCCCCTACTAATGAAATCCTAGTCCTCAAGGATCAAAATAAGGGAATTGTTGCTTGAAGTCATCAAGACCTCCCATGTATGCATATTTAAGGAATGAGTTAGTCCATTGCATCAAAATCTCTTTCACAACTTGATTTCCATGATTGGCCGTCCTTTTTTCTCTCATATGGTAGGTAGCTCTTTTACAATTGCTCCATAAGATCCGATGATTAGCAACTCAGCATGACATGCTTCCTTTACCACATGTTTCTTTAACTTTTAAACATAAAAAGTGGAGTGAACCTTACACCCAGGTGGCAGTTGCAACTAATAAGTAACCTTCCCCACTCTAGCCAACACAAGAAATGGACCAAAGAACTCGAGAAAAATTTTTTGGTTACCCCTTCTCTTGATTGAATGTTGTTTATATGGTTGTAAATTTAATTACACCATATCCTCAACTAAAAACTCCCTTTCACTCATTTCTTATCAGCCATATGCTTCATTCTGTCCCTAGACCTGTGCAAGTAGAATTTCAATATTTTTAAGGTCGCATCACGATGTTGCAAACTTATATCCACTGTTGCCACCAATGAAGAACCTACCAAATAAGGAACATACAAAACTTCAAATGGAGAGGTGTGAATTGCAATATGATAACATGTATTATACCACCATTTAGCAAGAAGGAGGCAACTGTACTAATCACCTTGCCTCTTTCCCAATCATACACCTAAGTTATCCTTCTAAACATCTATTGAGCACCTTAAGTAGCCCATTTGTTTGAGGATGATTGGTTGTAGGCAACTTCAGCTTAGTTCCTAATCTCTTAAACAACTCTTGCCTAAAAGTAATGATGAAAATCTTGTCCCTATAAAAACAATTGAATCAAGTAACCCATGTAATTGATACACCTGATTCAAATACTCTTGTGCCATAGTCAAGGTGGTGTAGGGATGGACCAACCCCAAAAAATGGTTTTATTTGGTTAATCTGTCTACCACAAGTATGGAACTCTTACCCATTTAAATAAGAAGACCATCAATGAAATCTAAGCTTACTTCTGCCCATGCTCTATCTAGCACAAGCAAAGGCTGTAGCAAGCCAGGAAAGGCTGCATTATTAGCTTTGCCTATCTGATAGACCACACATTCAACCACCCATCTCTTAATGTGTCCACTAATTCCTTTCCAATATAAAATACTAAACATCCTACTCCTAGTATCATCTTGAAGCATTCTTGTGGAAGTAGTCAAATAGGTCTTTCTTTAAATCCCCATATTTTCCAACTACCAACTTCCCTTTTTCTCTTTAAGCATTGCCATCCCATGAATACTTAGGATGAGAAGTATCATTGAATCCTAAATCAACAATTATTTTCTGCAACTTGCTATATTTTTGCCAATACCCTTGAATCCTTGGAACTAAAATAGAAATAATTGAAATTCCAATTAGTTGAGAAAATTAAGCCCTAGCCATAGTTTTCCCATCCACCAGATATGATTCCTAGACAATAAATCAGTAACTATATTAGTGGCACCCTTCCTACAACATATCTCATAGTCATACCTTAACATCTTGGCTACCTTTTTATGTTGAAATGGCATGATAGCCTAATTGTCTAAAAGTAATCTTAAACTCTGATGATTCGTACAAATTGTAAAATGTATACCAATAAAGTAAAAACTTTGATGATTTGTACAACTACCATCTTCTTGTCATAAATGGATAAAGCTTGGTGCCTTGGCCCCAAAGCTTTACTAAAATAGGCTAAGGGTTGCCCCTTCTATTGTAGCACTACTCCTACCTACAAGCTAGAAGCACCAATCTCAATTATGAACTCACAACTGAAGTCTAGAAAGGCTAGTATAGGTGTTGAACGCAAAGCCATTTTAAGCTATTGAAAGGTCCCCTCAGCTATCTCACCCTACTACCATTGGTTTTTTTTCAAAATAAATAAATTAAAGGTTTTGCCAAACTTCTATAGTCCTTCACAAAACTTTTATAATAGCTAGACAACCCCCAAAAATCCTTTCAGATCCTTAATAGATTGAAGAGCTGGCCAATCTAGCACACATTACATCTTGGACCTGTCCATAGCCACTCTTGCTTTATAAAATAATGTAGCTCAAGTACTTAACTTCCCTAGCTCCAAAGCTACATTTATTCTTCTTAGCATAAAACTTATGCTTCCTCAATAGCTATAAGACTTTCATCAAATGCTCCAAATGACTAAGCCCATCCTTTGAATAGATTAATATATCATCAAAAAAGACACTAGCACAAATTTCTACAATAAAGGCCTAAAATTTGGATTTATCAAGGCTTGAAAATTGGAAGGGGCACTGGTGAGCCCAAAGGGCATCACCAATAACTCATAGTGGCCCTCATGATTTTTCAAAGGAGTCTTGTGGATGCATTCTTCCTTTATTCTGATATGATGACAGCCATATCTCAGGTCCAATTTAGAAAGATAGGCAACCTGTCCAAGCTCATCTAATAGCTCATCTATCATTGAAATGGGAAACTTGACCTTCGCAATGAGTTGATTCAACTATCTTTTTTAACCATCATAATTAGATATGCAAATGAATTATTATTGGCTCTAATTATCCTCGTAGATGATATCTCATTTATCAGTTTCTCAATCTCATCCTTTTGAATTATGGGGTACCTATATGGTCTCACCTTAACCACTTTTTTCTCATCTTTAAGGGGTATCTTGTGATCTTGTAACCTTAATAGGGGTAACTTAGAAGCCTCTTAAAATGCATAGTTGAATTCCTACAACAAGTTTTGTAATTCCTAATCAACTTCATATGTCTTCACCACTAATTTTTCTTGTGCTTGAGCAGCCATAAGATAAGCCCTAAACTTAATTGTCCTTTAAGTCCCACCATAGATAAGGATTTAAAACTCAATTTGGCATTCATCAACTGAACCGCACTTGGTACAATGCCCCTTAGCACACGAGGCTGATGCTCATACATAAATTGCATGGACAAGTCAGGAAAATTCCAAATAATAATGCCAAGTTCCACCAACCACTGTATAACCAAAACCACATCACATCCTTTGAAGGGTAGGATCATGAAATCAGTTGTAAATTTTAGACATTGAGTTTCCTATTATACATTCTTACATTTTCCCTTGGTAAACTCAAAACCTTCATTGACCACTACCACCCTTAAATTGTACTATCTTCACATAGGCACACCTAACATCTTAACAACCTCCACAATCAATAAATTTACGAGTACTACTAAAATAACCAATACTACCACCTTTTGACTTCCAAACTTAGATCTTATTCATATAGTCACTTCCTCATTAGACCCTTACATTACATAAAGAGATAAAGTGAGAATATTTTAGTCACTATCTTGTGTTCGAACTAGATTCTCACAATCCAAAAATTTATCCTCCCCCTAACCTTCAACCTCATCTAACAAGATTTGGTATAACTGAGATATAGTACATCTATGCCCTAGAAAAGACTTAGCTCCTCACCAATAATAAAGCTCTTTTTTCTTCCTACCTTCTATTTCGATAGGAGAAAGGTGTTGGAAAAATCTGGTTTAGAAAAAAGTTTTATATCATAGTGGAAAATTAAAATTTGAAAATTGAGACCTTTTTTTATATTTATAGTAATAACCTATTTCTCGAAAAATACATGTGCTTTGTGCGAGACAGATTCTCGACCTTCTTGAATTTCAACTAAACGGTCTTCTCCATCATTCTGGCATGATAAATTACTTTGAGTTTGGGCTTGGAGAATCACAAACCAAACACATAACCTGAAATGATTTATTACTTTCAATAGAAAAGTAATTCCCTTTCAATAGAAACCAATAGAATTGTAGTTCCTAGAAAATATAACTTATTCTTCAAAAATAAATTCTCACTACTTTCTGGCAGAATAATAATATTTGAAAATTCATCTTCTATTAATAGCACTACTAGTGTTATCTATTTATAGGGAGAGATGGGAGAATCCTGGTTGGATTAGTAAAACACAAATAATATTTATTTAATAGAAAACTATTTTATACTCTAAGTAAAATAGGGTGGGTGACATACCTTGTAAAACTACGAGGTTTTCTGCCCCTCTCATGTATGAGAGGATTAGGACCTCTCCTGTATTGGGTCCAATTATAAGTGATTCCTAGACTTTTAATCCAGCACTTTCTACTTTAACACAACCACAATACATGTTTTCTATTTCCCAAAATAAATATTATTTATTCATTTAATTAGATACATTACTTTTTTGATTAAATAATTTTCTCAATTCGATTCTAATTCTATAAAAGTCATGATAGCTTTAACGTAAAAGAATCTATGAAGAAATATATTAAATTTTCATATTCAACGGAGTCACAATTACTAATTAATTTAATTCCATTTTTGAACTTCAATTAATTAATTAATTAATAATTCTAAAACTTTAACTTAATTCTCATTTCATTTCTATACTCAGTGAGAAAACACATTCACTTGTGAACATGACCCTTTCTCTAACTTCATCATTTCCATCCATTTATGTTCATTTGGTTCTACACGCAATTCATTTCTGGTGTCAACGAGGTCGCAGAGGGACTAGTTGGAAATATGTAATTATGACTAATAATTTATAATTAAGTTTTAGCTTTTCACCTCCTAATTATAAAATTATTTATTAATGAAGTCATTCCACTATAGTATCGTGACTGAGCTCTCCCTAATGTCATGGGTTGCGCAAGAGAGTCTGCAACAATGGCACAATTGAATGGTCCATCTTGTTTACGAGGGGTCACATGGCCTAACAAGACTGACCCGTTGCTTGGAGAGATTGAAGACCCATATACATAACATGGAAAATATGGGAAGTAGTCTTAGAAGATTTGCAATCTTAGAAGATTTGATTCCGTAAATCTTAGGACATTTGATTTGTAGATTGCTTTTAATCTTGGCCATTGATGTACTTTATTTTGTGCTGTTGGATCTAGGAGAGCTCAACTATAAATAAAGGTCTCTCTCCCTCATTTGTAATCACTTCATTCTTGAGTAATAGATATCTTCGAGAGTATTCACTCAAACTCTTTGTGATTTTACTTATTGTGGCTTTTCTGTTCTTTCGAGCTTTTCTCTCTTTTGAGTTGCTTCCGCTTATTTTAGGTGTCTTAAAAAAGAATTTCTATCAAGAATTTTTACGTTACGAGAGTTAGGCTGACTTAGGCGTATTTGAATCAAAGGAATCACGTAGGACTGCACAGATTGCAAGACTAAAATTCTAGCCTCGTGATAGTTGGTATCCGAGCTATCAAAGGAATCAGTTGAGATTTTGTTAAAGATAGTTGATCAAGTTAAGCAAATGGAAACCGGTGGGAGAGCTAGGAAAGCAAGCTAATCAAGGGACATGGTGTCGACTTTGGAAGGATGAGTAGTCACTCTTGAGGAGTTCATGTGGGATGTGAGGGAAACATTCGAGCAAGTCGTGGGAGAACTCACCGATGGGTTGTAATCAATATAGGAGCAGCTTATGGACTATGTGTTAAAATCTCTTAGTTCCACTGAGAACAAGCTAATGGTAAGGGATGATGCTCTCAAGGCTATAGTGATAGCTTGTAATAGCCTAACTTGTAACCCTTTAAAACTACAGGAGACACACGGCCGTGTCACCTGGCCGTGTGTCACACATAGCTACGACACATGCCCATGTGGACGAAAATAGGTCATTTTACAACCCACATTTCTCACCCAAATTGGTAAAAACCTACACCCAAAAATGCACACATACACTAGCTTTTATGTGATATATTCACATACAACCAATATGCCCTTCGGCACCTCAAATGACAAGTATAATTATGTTCAACCATTTTATCCATGTAACCAAGTAATCAACCAACTTTTATACATAATTGCATCAATACACAACATGTAAATTATATACCAAAACTTACCATTTGGTATCAATTGTACCACTTATTCAATAGCAGCAAACACACATATATGCTTACCATAGCATAGCACCAAATCACACCAAGTATTAAAACATACCTCATATGCATATTCAACTACTATTTTACCTTTCATCATTCTACCACAAATCAATCCGCACATCAACCTTATGGGCAAATTATGCACATACCAAAATACCAAAACACAAGCCAAATAAGTGGCTAATGTCAACAAAACACATATAGGACAACATTTAGCCAAAATAACCTATAAATGTCATTATAACCAAAATGTAACCAACTAAAAATACCAAAAAAGCTTATGGATAGTGTGGTATAGCTCCGGCAAGCTTCTAACCCGAACAAGCTTCTGAATCACTATAAAACACTGAAAATAACACAGAGTAAGCATTTAAGCTTAGTAAGTTCGTATAACATAGATTTTAACTTACCATTTAATCACAATTTATGTAAGTAACATAGCATATCCCAACTCAATTTGGCGTAATGCCTAAGCACATATTCACCAACATGTTAGTCATGTGAAACACATATAATAGCCAATACACATGGATGAACTCAACAATTATTCAAGTTGCCTAAACATGTATCATCTATTTCAAATATCAATGTATCATGTAACATCATTGCCATGTATTTCATGTAAATACTTGTAGTAGTTCGTATTGAACTCATAATCTCGTAATAGAACTATGCCCATTGTACCATTTAGAATATCATTGGATACTCTGGTAACACACATAAGGTGTACTGAACTGTAATCCATCAATTCTTGTACATGTATGCTCATACGAGCTCTGAATTGGTATGATCTTTACGAGCTGTAAACAGTAAGCTCATACGAGTTGAATATCGAAAAGATCATGCGAGCTTAATATCGGTAAGCCCTCTCGAGCTAAGAATCAATAACCCTAATGGCATGTCATTTGTATCCTACGAATTTCTAAGGTTCAAATGGGACTCGATAATCATCGTACGTCGTCGGATATGCGATCGATATTCATATATGACAATAATGCAAATCACATACATATAATTAAATTAAAGCCTATAATTACACAATTTAATTACACGAACTTACCTCGACTAGTATACGTAGATATGGAGGCAAGTAATACGAGATTTTTCCTTTACCCCGATCTAACTCCGCATGAGGTCTATCTTGATCTATACGGATAAATTTAACTCAATTTAATATTTTTCACATTCAATTAGTCCAACATGTAATTTTGGCAAAATCACCATTTTTCCCTTGTACTCTTAATTTTTTACAATTTAGTCCCTAGGCTCAGAAAATGAAATTAAGCAATTTTTCCCTTACCCAAGCCTAGCCGATTTCTATACATACTAATAACAACCCATATTTTTCACAAATTCACAAATTTACCACATAATATTTTCTATTTTTCAACTTAGTCCCTATTTGACAATTTTACTAAAAATTCCTTTTACAAAAGTTGTTTATCTAATAACAACCAATCATTTTATATCATCAAACTTTAAAAATCAAGCATGTACATCAACGGTAAAACCCTAAAAATTTAAAAATTTTGCAAATTAGTCCCCAGGCTAGCTAGATTAACCTACAACGATCTCGGAAACATAGAAATCATTAAAAATGGGACAAAAATACCTCACCAATTGAGCTTCAAAGTATCCAAACCCTAGATGAGCAAAAATGGCTTCTTTCTCTTCAATATTCCATTAAACTCGATACAAAATCCATAGTAACTGTATCCCATTTCAACTCCAGTATAATCACTGGCTGTAACAATTCTGAAGGTACCTGATGTACAACTTTAACTTGCTAACATACCAAACATCTCGATACAAAATCAGATATCTCACGTTTCATTCTTGGCCACTAGTATATATGTCTCAAATCACTGTACATTTTATTGCTTCCCGGATGAATAGAAAAGCTACCACTATGAGCTTCATATAAGATTCTCTGAATGAGCTCTGGATTCTTCGATACAAAAACTCTACCTCTGAACAATAAAAAATCATCGGGTCCTATCTGAAATTTTGAATTAGTAGTCGACTCACACTATACTCGTTTACCTAACAATTTACTATCACATTTCTGAGCTTCGCAGATCTAGTGTAAAAATTTCGGTTTAGCTTTTAACTTGGCTAAGATTTAGCCATCATCAGATAACACCAGTCGTGTATTCATCGCTTGCAAAGCAAATAAGGAATTTCTACTTAAAGTGTCAGCAACTACTTTTGCTTTTCCCGGATGATAATCAATGATCAACTCATAATATTTTAACAACTCAAGCCATCTGTGCTATCTCAAATTTGTATTTTTCTGCGACATTAAATACTTTAAACTCTTGTGATCGGTAAATATGTGACATTTTTTTCTGAACAAATGGTGTAGCCAACTTTTCAATGCAAATACAATAGCTGCTAACTTTAAGTCATGTTTCGGATAGTTCTTCTCATTCGGCTTTAACTTTCTGGAAGCATAAGCTATCACTTTGCCTTCTTGCATTAAAACATAGCCTAAACCATTCAATGATGCATCGCTGAAAATCACAAATTTTTACCTGATTTAGGCTAAACTAGAACTGGTGCTTCGGTCAACAATGCTCTCAACTGGTTGAAACTTTGTTGACATTCATCAGACCATTCAAACTTCACATCTTTCTGTAACAACCATGTCATCGGTGTAGCTATCATAGAGAACCCTTTGACGAATCTTCGGTAATAACCAGCTAATCCCAGAAAACTTCTGACTTAAGGTACATTGATATAATATCTTTTTTACTTAGGTCTTGTTCGATATTGTCAATCTCAAATCTATATTTCTATCTTCTGAGAGTCATTCACTCTGATGCTCAAGACAAAACATTTCCCCAATTGGACTTGAGAAATGACGTATTAGCTTTTCAATCGACTTGCTCATTTTTTTATTAAACTCAGGACATGTTTAGGTTCATCTACTAATATAAGTTGCCATTCTGTATTACGATCTAACCACATAATACCGCTTAGTATTGGTTAAACATTCGATAACCAGTAAGTCAATATTTTCTTCCATTTTGCTTTGTGTGCAAAAACATTGAGGACAATATACAAAGTGTATTAATTTAATTAATGAATATTATTAAACCATTTTGTTTAAAAAATTCAAGTATATAAAATGAATAAACTAAAATTAAGGCACCAAATCTAAAAAAAAAAACTTAGATTTTTGGCTTTCTGTCATAACTCTCTAAAGCTAGTGAAACATTGACTTGATGTACCCTGGCTAAGACCTTTTCCCCAAATACATTAAGGAACAAATAATTACCCGTAGAAGGTACACCTAATGTATATTGAAAATGACCCTTCCTCTTTTCTGTACTCTTGGATTGGATTCCAATCTAAAGCAAGCAGTTGTTGCATCTATTCCAGATCCATTACAAGTAGCCATCAACCAGAATCTCTACAGGCAAAACAGAAACATTCTCAGTCTAACCATGGGAGAAATCCAGCAAGAAATGTATATTGCTCTGGAAGACTTATGCAACAGAAGGAAAGTCTTCAAAGCCTATCTCCATGGAGACAAAAGATTAGACAAAACTTGTGATGATTCACATCTCGAGATCAAATGTAGAAAGGACAAGTCATGCTATTATCCTACTAAAAAGAAAAACATTTCAAAAAGATGAAGAAATTCTCTCCAAGACCCTTCAAAAAAAGATATAAATGGAAATATCTCAAAAGAAAAAGGTCCTCCAAAGGAGTCAAATCCACCCGATGCTATATTTGCAATCAGAAAGGACATTTTGCAAAATCATGTCCAAATAATAAGAAGGGTGCAAAAATGATCCAACAGAAGCTGCAAAAATCAGGAATCCAGATTGGTGAAGAGGATGATATTGAATCAATATTCTCCATTGATGATGAACCCAATGAACAGTCGCTATGTTCAATTCAGAGCATTAAGCTCAGTGACTCTGAGTCATCATCATCAGAAATATTTATGGTTCAACCAAAGTCAATCCATTCTCTGCTATTAAACTCTCAAAGTCTTTCCCAGATTCCTATACCACATGTTCCAGTCTCAATCTACTTAGAAAAATATGGCAAGCCGATCACTTTTATTGCCTTCATTAACACTAGAGTAGTAGAAACAATCATGAATCCTGAAGCTTTACCAGCAGAATGGTGGGAACCTTATACCAGATACTTTCACTCAGCAGCAAACAAAGTTTTTGTGACACACTTGAGGAGCAAACCTATCAGAATCTAGTTTTTCCCTAGATGTTCAGTCACTACTACAGTCCTTGGATCAAACCTTTCAGGAAAAGATCTCATTGTTGGTTTTCATCTTTACACCAAAGCTAGACAATTGAGGATTCTACCAGAAGGGATAAAGTTTAAACAAATGTTTAAACCTTTTGTCCAAACCCCAAGCTATTCTCAATTGATGCAGTGAATCTGAGGCCTCTATCAACCCTTGATCCAGTAACTGTTGACATTCTTCTTCTGCTAGTTTGAGATGTTCTGGATTCATGCCCATATGACTGGCTTTTGTGGGGTTGATATCTTCATTCTTCTTGAATGGCAGATTAATGAAAAATTCAGAGTTTTTCCATAAAGGATTTTTGCATTTTTTCAAAAACTCAGAATGAGATTCAGCACAAGATATTTCTTTTAATTCTTCTACTATCTGCTGGATTTTTACTGCATCAATTGAGAATAGCTTGGGGGTTTGGACAAACGGTTTAAGCATTTGTTTAAACTTTATCCCTTCTGGTAGAATCCTCAATTGTCTAGCTTTGGTGTAAAGATCAAAACCAACAATGAGATCTTTTCCTAGAAGGTTTGATCTAAGGACTGTAGTAGTGACTGAACATCTAGGGGAAAACTAGATTCTGATAGGTTTGCTTCTCGAGTGTGTCGCAAAAACTTTGTTTCCTGCTGACTGAAAGTATCTGGTATAAGGTTCCCACCATTCTGCTGGTAAAGCTTCAGGATTCATGATTGTTTCTGCTACTCCAGTGTCAATGAAGGCAATAACAGTGATCAGCTTACCATATTTTTCTAAGTAGATTGAGACTGGAACATGTGGTATGGGAATCTGGGAAAGACTTTGAGAGTTTAATAGCAGAGAATGGATTGACTTTGGTTGAACCATAAAAATTTCTGATGATGATGACTCAGAGTTACTGAGCTCACTGCTCTGAATTGCACATAGCGACTGTTCATTAGGTTCATCATCAATGGAGAATATTGATTCAATATCATCCTCTTCACCAATCTGGATTCCCAATTTTTACAGCTTCTATTGGATCATCTTTGCACACTTCTTATTATTTGGACATGATTTTGCAAAATGTCCTTTCTGATTACAAATATAGCATCGGATGGATTTGACTCCTTTGGAGGACCTTTTTCTTTTGAGATATTTCCATTTATATCTTTTTTTGAAGGGCCTTGGAGAGAATTTCTTCATTTTTTTGAAATGGTTTTTCTTTTTAGTAGGACAATAGCATGACTTGTCTTTTCCGCATTTGATCTTAAGATGTGAATCATCACAGGCTTTGTCTAATCTTTTGTCTCCATGGAGATAGTCTTTGAAGACTTTCCTTCTATTGCATAAGTCTTCCAGAGCAATATACTGTTCTGGGAGAATAAAAAGAAAGTCCCCCTCATCTCCGTCCAAACAAGTGTCAAAATCGTTGATGATCCAGAAAGAAAATCATTATTGTAAAAATCCTTTAACAAAATTTTTAAGGGATTATAACCAGAGGTCACTCCCGAAGATAGTTGTTTTAGAAAAAACAAAAGAATCCCCTTTAGAACAGTCAGCCTCCCCAAATCAACCTCAATCTCAGAAGATTCAGAGATATCAACAACATGTTCTGAGAAAGAACCAGAAATAATGGCTACTGTCAAACCAGAGGTCAAGATCGATGAAATGTCAGAAGATGAAGCCACTGAAACAGGAGAACCCTCAATTGCACGGTCCACACCCCATTTCTCAGCAACCAAGATAGTGTTCACTTTAGATGATATTCCAACCAACAAATGGCCAAAAAGACTACAGAAATTTCATGTCTGGCTTGAAACCAGAAGGTTAATAGAAGAGGGCCATTATAACATCCTACTGGAATTTGTGTCACGATTCACAGGGATGTTAAAAGATTGGTGGAATTCCATCAGTCAAGCTGACCAGATGCAGTTCTTGGTGTTGACAGATTTATCCCAAGCAATTAGGATTATCCATACCCATTTTATTGGAAATCCTGATGATCTGTTAACCCTCAAGAGGAGAGAATTTTTCAAAAGAAGATGTTGTTCCTATAGGAAAAAAATATTTGTCTAAGCATTTTCATGCTATGACAAAAATTTTCTATGCTCTTGGATTGGATTCCAGTCTAAAGCAAGCAGTTGTTGCATCTATTCTAGATCCATTACAAGTAGCCATCAACCAGAATCTCTACAGGTAAAATAGAAACATTCTCAGTCTAACCATGGGAGAAATCCAGCAAGAAACGTATATTGCTCTAGAAGACTTATGCAACAGAAGGAAAGTATAAAGTCCCTTATTTCTACTAGTAGAAAAATGTCCGTGAGTATGTACAGTCGTCAAATTTTGATAAACATCTCATCTATGGAGGCCAAGAGGAACAGTTTGTTACTCTTGAAATTCCTTCGAATTTCTCGCAAGAATGGAGTCAGCATGGATATTCTCATATCCATTTTGGTGCGGTTAGATTAGCCCTCAACTATCATGGAACTGCTGGGAAACCAGTTGTTTCCAAAATTGCTCTCCTTGATTCTCGATACAAAAAAAACCAGGATGCTTGCATTGGTACAGTGGAAGCAACACCAAGCTCAGGAATGGCCATGGTGACGTTATTCCTAAATTTCACCATGTCTTTACAAGATCCCAATCTCCTTGATACTCTAAAAGTCCAGATCCAAATCATTGGAGCGGAGATGGTAGAATCAGTAGTAACGGCGACCTTTTATTACCAGATTGTATACAGAGTTCAAGATCATGCTTTTAAGTTATCAAATCAAGGATCTGAGGATTCTCTTCTCATTTCAGTCAATACTAGAGAAGAACCTCATTGCGTACATGTGCCAAAACAGATCCCAAAATAGGTGTTGCTCAAGCTCTTGCCAAAAAAATTGGTTACTAATTATGAACAGATCCACTAGCATGACCAACCAACCCACTCCACAAAAAGTAAGATCATCACCAGATCTGATGGGATGAGTGAGATAAAATTTGATCACAGCCATCTAAAGCAGCTTCTTACTCCGCCAGTATTTTCCACACAGATGACGTTACAACCCCTGGAGCCTGACAACATAGTTCCAGGGCCAGAAGCACCTCTTATACAGAGCTTTAAGTCTGATGGAAAGCCTGTATATTTTTTCAAAGATCCCAGTACAGGACATTGTCCTTGGGACATTAATTGTTCTTGTGAAGGATGTCAAGATTCTATTTTTGAAGATCTTGATGAAGAGATCAGACGATCCCGCAGGAACAAAAGCCGCAAGAAATCAAGCCAGTCAGAATTTTACAAAAGATGGATGGATGGATATCCAAATATTGGTCCGTTTGGAGAAGATAATGGCAAATTTGTCTATCTTGTAGACTATTCTACCCAAAGTCCAAAGCCACAATCTTCAAAAATCCAGGATCAATCTCCTCCAGACCTACCTCAGCCACCCAAGGAAGATCCAGAAAACCAGCAATGGTTGCTAAAGCATTTAAAGCAGCCATGTTACAAAAGGATTAACAAATGGGTCAAAAAGCACAATCAACTCAAAAAGTTTGCCCAATAAGAGAAGATTGTTATCCCTTCAGAACTAAAGATTCCAGAGGTACAGATGTATGAAAGAACCTCTTCCTATGAACATGATTTTCCCTATTAGAAGAATTCTCAAAAAAAGAGTATCTTCATGCTTCGAAAATTCCTTCTAGGCTACAAGTAGACGCAGAAGGCCGGCAAGTAAAAATAGCAGCAACAAAAACTACACTAAGCTGGCAAACAGAAAACGCCCTGGCCCAAAATACTACATTAAAGAAGATAGACCAGAAGGTCAATAAAATTAACTTAAAAGTCTCAGAAATTGGGGAAAAACTGACAAAAATACAGAGATGATCAAAGATTTAATTAGTCTTTTCAAAAAGAGACTAAAAGAAGTTGTCATTGAAAGAGTAGCACCAGGACAAGACTTTTTCTCTCACATGGCTCAGAGAGAAAAAGAGATTCAAAACTTTAAGAATCACATCAAGACTCTAGAAGAGACGGGGAAATTACCAGTACCACAGCCTGCAAAAAATATTGAATTCTTTCCCTCTATTAGACAACTTGATAAACCAAGATCATCCGAAAATGTAAAGATAGAGTTTCTTCCGCCAGAAGAAAGCAAAAAGCCAAGTGCTTATGATCTGTTCTTACAAATAAAAAGAGAAAAAGAAGCGGGAAAGAAAAGGGCAGCAAAAGAAACAAGTTCAGCAGTTTTTAGGAATTGTTAATTATCTCAGAGCTTTTGTTCCAAAAATCTCAAAATTAAAAAATCCTTTAAGGAAAATGCTGAAAAAGAACCCTCCTCCATGGAAGAAAAAACAGACCCAAGCAGTCAAAGAACTCAAAGAGAAACTTGCTCATTTACTACCATTGCAGATCCCTTCAGAAGGAAAAAGGATTTTGCAGACTGATGCCAGTGACAAATATTAGGGTGCAATTCTATTTGAAGAAAATGAAGGAAAAAGACGCTTTTGTGGATACAAGAGTGAAAGATTCACAGATGCCGAAATCCACTATCATTCCACTTTCAAAGAAATCCTTGCTGTCAAAAGAGGTATTGAAAGTTTTCAATTTCACTTGGTGGGATACGATTTCCTTGTTGAAATGGACATGTCTTCTTTTCCCAAAATGGTAAAATTCAAACAAAAGCAAGTGCCTCATCCCCAACTTCTCCGGTGGGCAAAATGGTTCTTCAGGTATCATTTTGATGTTAAACACATTCAAGGAAAAACCAATGTCTTAGTTGATATCCTCTCAAGACCAACCATTAAACCAGCCGAAAGTTTCATGTTCCAACAAAACCAAAGGAAAAAAGAAGACCTCTCAAAATCTGCCATCACCCATTTCTATACCCTGTCAACCAAATTCTCATCCTGACCATCCTCCAAAAGTGATAAGTTTGATACAAGAAAAAAGGTTTCATAAGGAAGCCATGAACATGATGCTCTCCTATCAATTAAGTGTTTTCCGTGAATTTGGAGGTCTATTCTTGAAACCTTTAGGACTTTATCCTAAATATCCCTTCATAAATCCCATAAACCTTCAATTTACTAAATTCCCAAAAGAATTAAAATGGATGTTCTGGTACTTAACACATTTGTTCCATATAGGGATAATATTTCCTACCCAAGACCTTCAACATTTCTTGACAGAGGCCATCCATGATGAATTCAGTCCAGAATTAAAAAACCTTGTTACCTTTTTCAAGTGGTTCTATCCTTTAGAACAATGGGCTGACATGATAATGTTTGAATTTATCAAGAACACCAGAGCCCAATGGATCATGATCATTTTTTACAAGCCACAATACTTCATGCAAAATGTCCCAGCAACCCAACTAAGAGCTTTTCCTAGTGCATGGATCCATAAGGTCTTTTATGAATAGTTAAATCAATATGATCTTAAGACCTTATAGAAGTATTTATGTCAGGTTAATAGAACCATCCCCTCTGAAATTTGGCCTTTACAAGACACATCTGCACCATGGGACATTCACAATAATCCACCGACACCTTACCAAGAATAATTGATGAAAGTTTTGGTGGAATACCAGACAAACATCCCAGATCCTAAAGAATGGTCTCAAGAGTATCCAATGTATTATATCCAAGCGATTTGAGACATACCAGCATGGATGAATAAGCATGAAGACACATCTCTTTGGAAAGACATTCATGAAGTGACACCACCAGATGATTTGGAAGAGAGAATTGAACAGCTGGAACTGAAATGGTACAGAGCAAAAGAGGAAAAGAAACAAAGAATTGAAGAGTTAAACTGACCTCTGATGCCAATACAGATTATGACACTAATTAAAGAAGCATAAAGTAGTTTGTTTTATATGAATAATTGTCTTTCACTTTGTAAAAGCAGATTCCCTCTTATCTGCTCGTTTAGCTTTTATCCCCTATAATAAGGGACTTAACTTCTCAGTTGTAAAAATAATTTTGGCAAAAAATAAAAAAATATTAGTGTGTTTTGAAAATCATGTCTTTCTAAACGTCTCTATTCCTCTTCCTCTCTGATAAGGGAATATCAATGAAAGAAAATCTCCCGTGAGTTTAGAAGTATGCTCTGTGCTTGCCATTCAATGGATCCTGCACATCAGAAACTAAGCTTAGACAGGGATGCTAAATCCAGGTGAGTTTGGAGAATTATTCTGGGTTAATAGTATTAACAGCTAAAAGGCAGTACCTGTTGAACGGCCAAAAGAGGAAAATGGCCTAAGTTTTGGCATAGCATACCTGCTGTTATGATCCACTAATTCTGGATATCCTGTCTTCAAGCTCCCCTGCATATTTGGTATCAGAGCCATTAACTCCTAGATTTTCTTTCATTTGAAAAGCTCAAACTCAGAAGGAAGGGAAGTGTGATAAAAAAATTGTTTCCTAGTAGCGTAGCTTAGCAAAATTTTCTCCAAGATTTGGGCGATTATGCTTTTTGTTTTTGATATTGTGAGTCTGCCTTTACTCTTTTGGATAATTGGGAAGTAGTGTGTGTTTAGTGTGTCCCTGTTGGTGTGGTTGTTCCTATCGGATAGGGGATGGTCTTTTTGTTGATGTACGGTGCCTGCGGCTTGATGTGAGGGAGGCTTCGTCAGAGTCAAGTTATGGGGATTCGGGTTTCAAGAAAGCTGTGACTATTGTGTATTCGGTGATTTATATATCTACTTAAGTTCTTTTTACATTTTTTATTATTACTTTTGAAGGCCAGTGCCTTTGTTTTGTTTCTTTTTCGAACTGTTTGTTTCCTAGTAGCGTGCATGGGGTTTCTGATGTGGGCTCTTTGGCGTTACTAGCCAAAAAACTGGTTGACTTTTCCATGATCTTCATTGCATGAAAATAGGTTTTCTTGAGTCTTTTTTACTATTTTCTGCATTTATTACGTATTCTATGCATGCATGGTTATTTCTTGGGTCAAAGTACGTTAATCATGTTATTTTGGGTTCTTTATCTTATGTTCATTAGGATCGTTTCTACTCGTTGAGGAAGGTTAGTAACCCTATTAAACTGTTTAGGCTGGTTTGTTTTCAATGATTTTACGTGATTTTAATATTCTCTTGAGCTATATCCACCTATTTCTGTTAGGTTGGTTTTTCTTTGTTCTTGAACCAGTTTACTGGTTGTATTAGTGCATAGTTTCGCCAGAGCACTTTATCTAGTGGAATCGACATCTTTTTTAGTACCTTAACCTCACGGTCCAAAATCTGTACTGGTTCTTCCTCGAAAGTCAGATCTGGCCTAACTTTGATTTCCTCAACTAGTACTATATATGTTGGATCAGAGCGGTAACGCCTCAGCATAGAGACATTGAACACATCACGAATCTGATTTAATTCTGGAGGCAACTCAAGTTGATATACGACTGGTCCCACACGCTTCAGTACACGATAAAGCCCAATGAACCTAGGGCTAAGCTTACCCTTTAGTCCAAACCTCAGTATCTTTTTCCATGGCGAAACCTTGAGAAATACATAATCCCCCACATAAAACTGAATCTCTCGGCGCTTAAGATCCGCATATGACTTTTGCCTATCAGATGTTCCTTCAACCGGTCTCTAATCAGTTTTACCTTCTCTTCGGTATCAAAAACCAACTCTGGCCCCAAAACTCGCCGCTCACCCAACTTAGTCCAACAGGTAGGAGTACGACACCTACGACCATATAATGCTTCGTACGGCGCCATTTGAATACTGGACTGATAGCTATTATTATGCGCAAACTCTGCTAGCGGCAAATAATCTTCCTAGTTACCTCGAAAATCCACTACACAACACCTTAACATATCCTTCAGTATTTGAATCACCCTTTCAGATTGACCATCTGTTTGGGGATGAAACGCAGTACTAAAGTCCAGTCTTGTGCCCAAAGTCTCGTGTAACTTCTTCTAAAATCGAGACGTAAACCGAGGATCTCTATCTGATATAATAGAAACCGGTACCCCATGCAGTCTTACAATCTCAGCCACATACAGTTTAGCTAACTTCTGTAAGGAGTAATCAGTACGGACAGGTATAAAATGGGCAGATTTAATCAATCGATACATAATAACCCATACCGAATCCTTCTTAGTAGACGTCAAGGGTAGCCCACTCACAAAATCCATGGTTACTCTTTCCCACTTCCAATGTGGAATTTTAACTGGCTGGAGTAACCCTGAAGGTAATTAATGTTCAGCCTTCACTTGCTGACAAGTTAAACACTTACCCACAAAATCAGTTACTTCACGTTTCAGTCTAGACCATCAATAAAACTCACGAAGATCTCGATACATTTTATTTTCGCCTGGATGCATAGCATAAGGACTAATATGTGCCTCTCACAGAATAGACTACCTCAAATCATTATCCCTCGGTATACAGACTCTTCCACAGAAACACAGTACTCCTTCATTATTTAACCCAAAATCTAAAGTTTCCCCATTCTCAACCTGACGGAAACAAGGAACCAATGACTCATCCAACAATTGTTGACCCTTAATTTGTTTAGTCCACATTGGTCTAACTTGTAGCTCAGTTAACAAACTACCATCATCAAGCAAGCTGAGACGAGCAAACATCGCTCTCAATTCAAACACAACCCTACGGCTCAATGCATCAGCTACCACGTTAGCCTTACCAGGATGGTATTCAATCGAGCAATAATAGTCTTTAATCAGCTCTATCTATCTTTGCTGCCTAAGATTCAACTCCTTCTGAATGAGGAAGTACTTAAGACTCTTGTGACCTGTGTAGATAGTACATTTCTCACCATAGAGATAGTGCCTCTAAATTTTTAATGTGAATACCACCGCAGCTAACTCCAAGTCATGAGTAGGGTAATTCGCCTCGTGAGGCTTTAGCTGTCGAGATGCATAAGCAACCACCTTACCCTCCTACATCAGCATACAACCCAAACCAACATGTGATGCATCACTGTAAACAGTGAATTCCTTCTCAGACTCTAGCTGTATTAAGATAGGGGCCTCACTCAGAACTTTTTTCAATTTCTCAAAACTTTCTTACTGCTTATCAGTCCAATTAAACGGTACCCCTTTACGCAACAACTTAGTCAGAGGTGTAGCAATTAAGGGAAACCCCTCCATAAAACGTTTGTAATAACCTGCCAGACCCAGAAAGTTTTGAATTTCAGATACTATCTTAGGTGGTTTCCAATCCAGTACAGTTTTAATTTTCGAAGATTAACCCTAATCCCCTCGGTAGACACCATCGTGACGGGAACAGAACAACAGGGAAAGACCCAGCCGATCTGCCCAGGGCTTTCGAGCTCCTCTCGATCTTATTCTTAGTTGGGAACTCACATTTGCTGAACTTAGCATACAGTTATTTCTCCCTTAGAATTTGCAGGACAATTCGGAGATGTGTATCATGTTCCTCCTCAATTCTTGAATACACCAAAATATCATCTATGAAGACTACCACGAACCGATCTAAGTAAGGTTGGAATACTCGGTTCATTAGGTCCATGAAGACAGCTGGTGCATTCGTCAACCCAAACGGCATCACTAGGAACTTGTAATGACCATAACGAGTCATAAATGCAGTCTTATAAATATCAGCCTCCTTAACTCTTAACAGATGATGACAAAACAAATATCTATCTTGGAGAAAACCAAAGCTCTTTGTAACTGATCAAATTAATAAGTCAGTTTATTCAATTACCGATAGTCGATACACATGCGCATGGTCTTATCCTTTTTCTTTACGAACAACACTGGTGCTCCCACGGAGACACACTAGGTCAAATAAATCCTCGATCTAACAGTTCTTATATTTGAGCTTTTAATTCCACCAACTCCTTCGGTGCCATCCTATAAGGGGCAATAGACATTAGAGCTATTCTTGATAAAAGCTCAATTCCAAATTCAACTTCGCGATTCGAAGGCAACACATGGAGCTCATCAGGAAAAACATCGAAAAACTCCTTAACAGTTCTAACATCTCCAACAAAAGGACCTTTAGCTTCAGATATATTAATATAAGGTAGAAACGCCTCACAACCCTTACGAACCAGTTTTTCGGCCCTTAAAACAGAGATCACATTAGACAGAAAGTCCTTTCGCTCCCCAATTACAGCCACCTCTTCATCCTCAATAGTCCTCAATACCATACGCTTAGCAACACAGTCCAACCTAGCTCGGTGTTTCACTAGCCAATCCATGCCTAAAATAAGGTAAAATTCACCAAATGGCAGTTCCATCAATTTCGCTAGAAAAATTACTCCTTAAACCTCAAGGGGCACATCTCTGAATAACTTATTTACCCTTATTGACTATCCTAGTGGACTTATCATAGTTATCCCACTAACAATATTTTCAAACTGAATACCCAAAGTTCCCGACACAGTGCATGCAACATACGAATGTGTAGACCTAATATCAATTAAAGTAATGTAGGGTACATTACGAATTAAAAACATACCGGTTATGACATCAGGAGCGTCACCATCCTCTCGGCGATGGATAGCATATACCAAAGCTGGTTGTCTCATTACAGTGTTACCAGTACCTCTACCTAGGGCTCCACGACCTCGTCCCATACTGTTTCCACCTCTGACCTGCCCACGACCTCTCGGTGGCTGTTGACCACCTCTCACTGGCTGAACAAGATCGGTCCTACAGCTTGTATATGAAATTACTTCTGAGGACAATCCTTAACCTGATGATCCATGGACCCACATCTAAAGCATGCTCTAGTCCTCTTCCAGCACTCACCCTGGTGAGATCTCCCACAATCAGCACAAGGCTGGGGCCTAACAATAGCAACAAGAACTTTAGTCCGAAACGGCCCATCACACTTGGCCTTCTTAACAGACCTCTCAGAAGAACTTGAGGGCCCAAAATCCGTCTTATTCTTGCCCTTATCTTCCTCACGATTTTGGCGCTCCGAGTGCTTCACTTCCTCAACAATCTTTGCCTTTTCTATAAGAGCAGCAAAATCTCGCTCCTTTTGCGGAGCTATCAATACCCTTAATTCGTCTCGAAGATCATCCTCAAAATGAACACAACGTTCATACTCAGTTGCTACTATCCCTCGGGCATACCGACTCAATCGCAAGAATTCTACCTTATATTCTGCCACTGTCTTACTTCCCTGGGTCAGGTTCAAAAATTCCTTTTGACGGGTGTCCACATAACTTACTCCTACGTACTTTCCTTGAAATGCCACATTAAAAAAATCCCATATCACACGATCGGCCTGCCACGTACTTTCCTTGAAATGTCGTCATTGGTAGGCCTCATCTCGCAGTAAGGACACTGCCTCCTTTAATTTTTGCTCCACGGTACAGTCAAGGTCGTCCATTATTCATTCAGTCGCCTCTAACCAGTAGTCCACCACATTTAGGGCTACTCCAGCAATACCTCTAAAGAGTTCCGCCCCATTAGACCGGAGTCGTTCTAAAATTGACCCTCGGCCCACTATTCCAGTACTAGCTCCAGCAACCCTTTCTAGAATGCGGAGCATCACTTGGGATAGAGCATCATCCCCAGCTGCTCGATCAAAAGACCCCGTCCCAATTACTGGTGAGGCTGGTGTTTCCTTAGCAGGCATATGGCTCGATGCCCATGATCTGGCCCGAGCACTTTCTCGGCCTCTACCACGGCCACGTGTACCCCTTTCGCGAGTACCTATTATGCTCATTTCGATATGCGCTCTATCTGATTAAAAAGTCTTATGTATCAGCTTATAATTTCAGTAATTATTAGCAAATGTATTATGAAAAATAGTCATTAGAGGTTTGTTTTTGCGGATTGAGGTTTCACTACAGTTTACAGTCTCCTATAGTTTCAGTTTCACTCTAACTTAAGAGTTTCAATATGGTCCTACTATCTATAGTAAACCCTCAGTATTTTTCAGTTTAAGCAGTTTACAGTACATAGAAACTTACAAATTCGGTGCTGGAGACTCGGTGTGCCATACTTGCAACCTTCATAAATAATTCAAAACTATTTTCAAAAATTCCAAATATTTTCAAACCCATTCCACAGTCGAGTTTTGTAACCTGGTTCTGATACCACTAAATGTAATACCTCAAACCCGGTCAAGACCTTACGATCGAATCTGACATGTCACATAGAAGTGTTTTACGAAACCAAAGTTTGATGGGGAAATTTGTTCAATAAAAATCCAATTATTTCTTACTTCTTAGCACCATTTGGTAAGTTTTAAAAAAACACCACACGATAAAACAGATTGTTATTGCAGGTTTAAAATTCGTGGAAGCTATTCCATATACAGATATCTTGTGGTTGAAAAAAAAATACATGTTTGCCTTGAAAAACTATTTTTTGTTGTGAAAACTTATTTGTATCAATTAAACAGTTCAAAATAAGCAATTATAACCCACTTAACCGAAATTTAAAATGCCAGAAGCCTTATTACATAAAAATCACCCAAAGTAAAAATTTAAATAACTGGTCCAGAATAAAATATTGGCGAATGTGTGGCCACCTGCGAGTCCCACGTGTCTCCAAATCATCTAAGGTTGGGGATTACCTGCATGGTCAAAAGAAAAGGATGAGTTACAAGAACTTAGTGTGTACTCCCTTAACACGCAGTAACAGTCTAGGCCTGAGCCCTATTCAGTATTAGTACAGTGTGGGACTTAGCCCAATATAGAAACAGTGTGGGTTTAAGCTTGATACAGTATCAGTATGATGCAAGTATGCGAACCCACCCCAATCTAGCCAGCATACTACCCGTACCAACCCAACAAACCATGTGGGGACTAAGTCGACCCACCCAAATTATTAATACACAATATTGCAAAGATAGTCGCCAAGAATAATAATGCAAAGCAGAAATGCTAGTATAAAGATATCGTGGCAAAGCCACCAGTAACAATAATTGTGGCAGAGCCACCAGAAACAGTACTTCCTCCACAACAAAATCCCAACACCATGCAGTATGTCATGTCATAAATTATTCGTGTATGCTGAATGTCTTACTCAGTAACCATCATATATATATATCATAGAACCCTAGCAGTCATTTTACCCTAACGGAAGTATTATGGTAATTTTACCCATCGGGGGTATTTTGGTAATTTTACCTATTAAGGGTATTTCAGTAATTTTAATGACCATTTTGAAGGTCTACAGTCGCCTCGAGTAACATAGATGATCCATTTGGCCGAAGGCACGCAATTGGGCTCAAAGCCCTCTATTCGGTCCAATTGGGCCACATGCTCGTGTGGCCCGTTTGGCCCAAATTCAATCTCGGTTATGTGATCTACGTAGCCCAATACATTTTTTGCTACTTTTCATAATTTTTATCTGTGTGGGGCCCACAAGCCCATTTGGCCCAGACGACCTATTTCGGCCCAACAAGGCTCATAACGGCCCAAGTGCACGAGAACACTTGCAGTGGTCTCTTCGATCTACCGCTCTCGGTTGTGGGCTTGGTTTCTCCATACAAGCGATTGCACGCTCGTGAGTCCTCAGATGCCAAAGTTTCGACTTTCAGCTTTTGCCGATTCTTAGTGGAGATAATGTGATTACACACCTATTGCGAAAATGTGCTAAGATCCACGAGAACTCCAAACCTAAACAACCACGATACACCATCAATCATTTAATCAATAGGATTTAGATAACTCCTTTCAATACTACTATCCAAAATGATTTAATACTTGCCTTGATCGACAAATGTGGCTTAGCCCACTTAGATCGCTGGTTAGGATTGATTACCCGTTGCTTGCCGACTATCTACTTTACAAGTGCACTCTTATTAGACACGATTGTCTAAACCCAAAGGTTGATCATACACACAAAACTCCTAGGTAAAAGAACGTAGTATTCGACCACAAAGTATACAACGAACACACTCTAGATTGAGCACAATAATAGCAACAGGGTTACCTTCAAATGAAAGACAATAGGAACGTTTCGAAATGCTTCAGTATTTATTGAGTACTCCTTCACTCCTTGCGGAATTCTAGAACCCGAAGAATACAATCGGTAACAAGAGAGTCAAGAGGAGAAAGAAGTATTTGGCTTTTAGAAAGGTCTAAAGGAACCAAGTTTGAGTGAAAAGAGTGAACACAACCACTTACCGACTTATTAGAATCTTTGCAGAAGATCGACGCAAGGATGGCTTAACAGTAGTGATATTCGGCTAGCCTAGAATAGGAGATGAACAGAAGACAAAAGAGAGAGAAAGGAAAGGTTCAGCCTTTAGAGAAAAAGAAAGAAGGGTGGAGGCTCGGCAGATGTTGGTGCAAAAGTGAAATAAGGAAATGGTCAATTGCAAGCAATGAGAAAGAAAATAAAAAATGCACGAGTGGTCAGTTAATATTTCGGCACTTAAGAGAAAAGAAGAAACTCCAAAACCTCCAAAAGACAAAAGGAAAAACGATCATAAAGAAAACTCACAAAATGCCGAAAATGCTTC
Source organism: Gossypium raimondii (assembly GCF_025698545.1). Classification (NCBI taxonomy): domain Eukaryota; kingdom Viridiplantae; phylum Streptophyta; class Magnoliopsida; order Malvales; family Malvaceae; genus Gossypium; species Gossypium raimondii. The sequence continues at coordinate 36,066,559 of NC_068568.1, read as the reverse complement.
CTAAAGCCCCCTTAGCCAAAATGCACAAGCAAGACTCCCCAAACGGCACAACACTCCCACACTCTCTAACTTCCTTGATTCACTCCCCCAATCTCTCCATAACTTGCTCTTACAATCTCTCCAAGACCCATTCAAACCTCACCTTGCAGAGTTTCAGTCTAACTCCACTACTCATGTTGCCAGGAGCTAAAATAAATACTCTTTTGCATGCCAAAAGATTCAAACTTAAGCTCCCTTGCAACCTAGAACACACCACTACCACAGGGCCACAAGGTTTCTTATGTCTTTTTTCCTCTACAATTATTCTTAAGGCCTTCAGGCCAAAATCAAGGTTCACTTAAGAGAAAAACCAAAATTTTGCTAGAGCCTAAATTTAATCCCAAGACTTTTCACACATTCCCAAACACACCCAAATCACTCAACCACAGAAGCAAACACATAATTGTGTCAAACATCAAAAATTTAAAGACCCTATATTTTTAGGGCGTTACAGTGCCCCATTTTAGCTGTTCATCATAAGGTTTTGTCTTTTGTTTTCAAAATAAAATAATTTGAGAAACTAGTTTAAATATTATTATATAATTTATAAAATTATTATTTACTCTCTTTTTTGGCTTTTTATATTTTTATGAACTTTCTAATTTTTTTTGTTGTAGTGTGAATTGAGAATCAATATCAATAGTCTAATCAGGTGTTCTATTATTTTATGCTACTATATGCATTTATTTTGTATGAATAATTTTATTTTTCTAGAAAATAGGCTATTGGGAATTTCATGAAATAAAAATAATTATAAAGAAAATTAATGGGATCTAAAATAGCCTAAATTTATTCGTAATAATTGTTAGAGTTTTTACCGAAACTTAAATTACACATATTCAAATTTTGTTATCTATTATATTTATAAAATAAATTAATATTTATTAATAATATAAAATATAACAATATAAATTAAAATAAAATTTATCTTTTGTATTTTATAGTGAGAGAAGGTAAATTAAAATGTAAAATTTTAAGAAAATTTAAAAATAAGCTGAATTTGGAATAGCTTTAAATTTTAAAATTCTTCATTATTTACTCAAACAAATAAATTTATTTTAAAATGTATAATATATTGACAAAAATAAAAACTGTTTTATCTTTTTCAAAACAAAAGAAAAAAACACTTTTCAGGAAAGTTATCTAAAGCAGATGAAGGCATTCACGGAAGCGCAAAGGAATAGACCTTTTGTTTGTGCCTCGCAGATTTTTGTTTCCATTTTTGCTACCAGTTACCAATAAACACCAATTAAAAACCATAAAAGCACAATCATCTAGGCTACCTTCAAAAATCTCTCCAACCCACTACCTTGATTCATTTCATCAGCAGCGTTATATATATATATATATATAGGTAACGAACCTTTTTTGTTGTTTTGTAGCTTTGGATTTACTTTCTGGGTTCTGTTTGATTTTGTTGTTTCTTGATGTTTTCTGGGTGATCAGCAGTTGTGTATTGAGAATGGAGAATCTAGCAAAGAACGTGTTGATCACTTCAGATGGAGATGAAATTTCAGTGAACATTGCTTTGCATTTAGCCAAACGTGGTTGCAGGTTATAAGTTTCCTAGTTTAGATGAGTTGATGTTTTGCATATACTTGGGGTTCTTTCATTTATGATCAAAATAGAACATTTTCCAATTCTTGATTTACTGTTGTTTCTTGATTCAATCCAATATCCATGTGATTAGGTATACAGTTGGTTTTGATTGTTCATGAAATGAAGCAAAAGTTGGTTTTGATTAGGTTGGTATTAATGGGGAATGAGTGCTCCTTGAGGAGTGCCAAACAGAAAATAATGGATTCAATTATGAATGTGGTGGTCCCAGAGCCAGTAGCGGTGGTTGGCTTGGACATGGATGATGAAAGAGAAGGAGCTTTTAATGATGCAGTGGATAAAGCATGGAGAGCTTTTGGACACTTGGATGCTCTTGTCAATTGTCATGCTTACGAAGGTGGGTATCTATTTCTATTTGGATTTGCTATCAATATCATCTCTGCTGATATTTTTTGCAATTCATAGTTGACGTGGCATATAAAATGTTCATATTTATATTATCCTCACGCTTTGAGTTTTCAACAGTGAACCACCACGCTAAAATTACTATACCCGTCCCTATATTTTTCTTTAAATTTCATTTTAGCCTCTTTACCAAAAATTATGCAAAATGATCATTATACCTTAAATGAAGCAGCGAAATAGTTCTTCTGTTAAATTGTGTCTACTAATTTTATTTATGTTTAAGTTTTAAATGTGTTTGATTTTTTTAAAAGAATTTTTTTTTGCATTTCTAATTTTTCTAAAAGTAGAATATTTTATAAAATTGAAAATAAAAACATGTACTCTTTTAAAATTTTAGAATTTTTATTTTTATTTTTAAAATTTTAAATTTAGATTTTTTATAATTTTGGAATTATGCTTTTATTTGTGGTTTTAATTTTTTTATGATTTTTAGAATTTTTGGTCGTGTAAGTAAAAAATAAAAGGTAGATGGTTAAAATAGAAGAGTAGTGCTAAAATGAATAAATGTGTAAAGCTGACAATTAAATTTGTTATTATGTCTTATATATAAAGTGCCAACATAAGTATTTAACAACGCAATTTTAATGGAGAGGCTATTTTGTTCATTTATGATCAATTTGTTCTTTTTAGTAGAGGGTCAAAATGCAAACCAAAGTATAGTATAGGATTCGCTATGATACTTTTACAAAAAAAAATTGTATAAAAATTGGGTAAATGACACTAGTAGTCACCCAATTATTAATAAATTTTTTTTTTTGGTCACCCAACTATGAAACATTTAGTAAATTTCTTTTTTAGTCACCAACTATGAAAAGTTACAAAATGGTCACCCAACTATTCAATTTTATCTTTTTTGGTCACTAGCTGGCTAACAATGACAGCTTTTAAAATTGACATGTAGAAGATTTAACCCTCGACATTTATACATTATGTCAATTTAGTCTTGATTCTAAAAAATCTAACCCTCAACATTAACACATTGTCTAATTTGGTCCCTTTTTTTTATAGTTTTGCTTTTATTTGTGATCCTTCACCTAAAAAGTTAAAAAAAATTATCAACTAAATTTAATTGAAAATATACAATAAAATGAAAACACTAAAAATCTGAGATAATAATTTTTATCTTTTCTTATTCTTTTAAAATTGACCCTTAATGTTCTAAAGAAAACAAAATTGGAAAAAAAGAGGTTAAATTACACAATGTATAAATATTGAGGGTTAAATTTTTTAGAATCAAGGCTATATTGACATAATTTATAAATGTTGAGGGTTAAAGTTGTTATTATGCCACTTCTAAAAGTTGTTATAGTTAGCCACTGGTGACTAAAAAATAAAATCAAGAGTGAGTGATTATTTTGTAAATTTTATAATTGAATTACAAAAAAAAAAAATACTAATAGTTTGGTGGCTACTAGTGTAGTCTACCCTTAAAATTTTTGGGTAATATGAGATTCTTGGGATATAAGGATTTTGTACATAAATGGGTTAGAACTTCAAGGGTCATGGTTAATATTATTTAGGTAAACTATGTAAATAGTCATTCAAGTATTAGTATATTTTTGTTTTGGTCATCCAAGTTTAAAAATTTGTATTTTACTCAATAATGTTATCGAAATTTAATATTTTTGCAACTTCTCTATTAAATCACTAATGAAATGTTGGCGCAACCTTTTTATTGACACAATAACAAATTTAGACCTCCAATGTTTGTAGATTTTATCAATTTTTACTAATTCTAAAAAAATTCAACAAATTTAATCTTCAACTTTTTACATTATGTCAATTTAGTCTTGATTCTTAAAATTCAAAAGAAATTTTAAATAACTTTAAAAATAAAAAATCATTTAAAATTTCATTTTTCCGATAAAAATACATAAGATTTTATAAAAAAATAAAGAAACATTTATAGATAAATAAATATCTATTTTCTCACTTTCTAACATGAATTTATTTATTAAAATGATAATTTTATATATAAAACAATTTAAGAGAAAAAACTCATGAAGAAGAATTAAGCAGATTCAACTTTTCCCTTCTTTCAATATTAATGACAACTATGTTCATGTTGGGTTAAAACTTACTACCTAAGGTCGAAAAGGATAAGAATTGGTGTTTTTAGGTTGTTACCTAGAATGAGTTTATTGCGTTTGAGGTTGTACTGAAGGGCATGCATGATTGGATATATAGGTGAGAATGAGGTCCTAGAAACCTAGTAGGTGGGAAGGCTATGCTGGTAGCTCCACAATTGGTTCCTAGTTCAATGGCATGACGATAGAGGATGTGGAAATTAAGGAGTTTGGAGTAATGGTTATTGGTGTAGATGGTTGTGGTTGTGGGTGAAGGCGATACCCAATGCTCGACAAATTTGGCAAAATCTAAGGAACAAGGCTAGATGTATAATAAATAAATTATTATTTTTAAAATAAAACTAAGAAAGGGGAAAGTTTGAATCTGATTTAAGTCTTGTTTATGGGTTTTTAAGAAAATAATTTATTTATAAAACTAGTATTTTAATGTATTAATTTATTTATAATTTGTATGTAATTTTATAGAAAATAAAATTTTAATATATATTTTTTACTTTTAAAGTTTTTAATTTTGATTTTTAATAATCAAGACTAAATTGATAGAATGTATAAAGTCAAGTTGATTTTATTAAATTTTTAGAATTATGATCAAATTGATAAAAATATAAACATTGTAGAATTAAATTTATTATTATGCTAATAAAACGTCACGACAATATTCTGTTAGTAATTTAACGGATAAATAAATAAAATATTTAATTTTAAAACATTAATAATTAAAATAGATTTTTTAAAAATTTAGGTGAGTACGACAATAACTGAATTACTATTTATAGTTTACATTCTATTCAGCCATTGACTGAAGTCCAAAGATTATTTAGACTATAAGTTTATAAATAGCGTAGGTCAATTTTGGGGAAGAAATATAAAACAACCTTCACCAAAACATGGGTGTTTTTCTTTCTTGTTTCTCTTTTAAATTATCAGTAAGAAACTAGGTTTGTTATTTGAAAATTTTGGTTGGAAATATTGATCTTTATATGATTAAAAATAGCGATAATAGTGAAATTAATTATTATAGTAGTTGTATCGATGAACTTAAAAACAGTAGATAAGATAAGTTTTGAATTCAATTGCAATGATGGAGATAAGATCAGTTATAGTAAAAAGTAGAATTATATTAAACTAAAATTTATATTTATTATATAGTTGTTTACGTGTGCACAAAGAATAAAAAATATTGAATATCATTTGAAATAAATGAGTTAATAAGAAATATTGTAAGTAAAAAAATATTTTGTATCATGGATAAGTAGCTGAAATAGAAGGCAGAACTGCTAAATAAAACAAAATAAAGGATAGACGCGAGGTTAGGAATAGAAGGAAAATGTGCACTTATGTTGGGTAGCAAAATCACGTTGAACTCAGGCCTCACTAGAAGTAAAAGGGACCCAAATTGTTGCCTTAATTTACTCAAGTTTTCTGTTCAAGTGGTTACACTATCAGCTCCATAACGTGAAGAACAAGTAGAAACATGTAAAGATTGAGAAATTTTGATGGTGATTCACAAGGAAAGTAAAGCAATTAATCCTTGATGTTTTGCATCAAATAGCTAATTATATCTTTCACTGCCACTCCTTCCATTGCTGTGTTCATATATTCCAGGGAAGATGCAAGACCATCTGCAATTAGCTGAAGGAGAGTTCAGAAAAATCGTAAAAGTAAATTTTATGGCTCCATGGTATCTGTTAAAAGCTGTTGGGAGGCGGATGCGGGATCGTAAATCGGGTGGTTCCGTCGTATTCATGACCACCATACTTGGTGCTGAAAGAGGACTTTATCAAGGAGCTGCAGCATATGGTTCATGTTTGGCAGGAGTGCAGCAGTTAGTTAGAGTAAGTAAATAAACTCCTGAGCTTTCCTTTTAGTCTTCAGGCTCTTAACTCATCTGCCACAATCTGCTATAATAGTTAGCTACATTCAAGATTCACCCTAGTTTCTTTTTGTAGTTTGCTTATGTTAAAGATTTTGGGTTAAAGCATTTTTGTTAGAGAAAATAAATAAGAAATTGAAACCAGGGTTAGTAAATATGATGGTTTTGAGCCGTGGTGGATTTTAAGATTAAGTTTTTGAGGATCTAGTAAAATTTTAAAAATTTTAAGAGTTTAATGATAATTTTCAGCTCTAATTTCTTGACTTTTCAGTTTTATTAACATTATAAATTACTAACAATCCCTTGTTAGTTTAAAATGTTGGTAACTTATATCTCAGTCTTTCATACAAACAAATATGCATAGAAGATAATATCTCTCGATTAGGAGATGTGTTTCAGAATTCTAATGAAGTTGTTAGCATATGAAGATTGAATTGCAACTCCTAGTATTAGAAGTGAAAAATACCAACACATAATATTTATTTATATGCTTGTTAGAGGTTGTTCACTTTTACCACTATCATGTCCATGTGCTTATCTTGTTCATAGTAAATATTTACACAATAGAGAATAAACTTAATTAAGAGTATTCAATCCAATCCTTTATACATAATGGACTGCACTAATTTTCATTGAACTTGTTTTAAATGAATTTTACTAGTGCACAAAGAGACATAGCAATAACTTCTTTATTCATTAAACTTTAAAATTAGAGGTTGCTAATTTAAAGATGGGTTTCCATTATCAGTATCTAATAATAGGGTTGAAACTCATCTTAATTGTAGTACTGCTTAAACAAAATTATTGTTTTCTTAGATTAGAGTTCGAATCACTAATATAATCAATTCATAGGCTAACATATACAAATTTCTATTTTACAACATATTGTTGAATATCATTTTTCTCTAGGAAATAGTTGGCGTCGATTATGACCACAAACTCTAATTCTCATCAAAATAAATTGTAACCATTCTATTTTCATGGTAGTATTTAATAAGTTAACAAAGAAAAACTTATTGCACTATGGTGATGTCTTCAATTTCTTCTTAAAAACCAACACCCCACCATATGCCAAAATTTACTTTCTTTAATTAAAAAGGTTTGATTCAATCCTCAAACTATTATATATATATACACATCAATTTTCTCTTTCATTCATTTTCTCCATAACCTCCATCTATTCACCCTTAATGAAATATTACTAACACAATTAGTAATATCTTGAATTCTTTTAATAACAAAATGTCTACTCCATTACAAAATATAATACAAAACAATGCCTTTAAATTTATTTTAGACACATTTATGCAACCTACCATATAAATATCATTATCCAAGATCACCTTATCAAATATGATATAATTACTTACGAACTTTAAAAATTCATTCAAGAACTTAATAATCCATAATTTGTCTTAGAATAATCTTTTAGGTTATTCCATACAAACAACTAAGTCGTCTCACATTCATCATTTTTAACATATTTTGTCTTACTAATAAAATTGCAACAACTAACTTATTCACTATACCTTATAATTTATTTGATAGCTTTTGTAATAAGTTTGTATTTATTGTTATATGTACATCTTCCTTCTTTAAATGAAGCATTAGTCATTCTATAATGACTTATTTTTCACAATGACAACATGCACCATTATATTTTAAATCAACATAAAGTTCTTTCTTCGAGATCCATCCGAACTATATTTTTACTATATCATGCATATTTGACATAAAAGTTTATATTTTTTTATTATGTTTCTTGTGATACTCATTCTTCTCATTTGAAAATTAGTCACAAGCTTTCAAAAGATAATTATAATAAAATTTGTGTCTTGAAACTTTTCATAATAATAGAATCTTAGAGTGATGATATTAAATGGATTTAGAAAAAATCATTCATCAACAACATTAGTTGTTACCATATAATATACATGTAAAAATCATAAAGTACTAATAAAACATATACATAAGAAGTTAAAAACTTATTCGACTTCCTTAATAAAAATCATGAACTTGTTCATCAATGGTAAGCATTTATTTAACCTTTTAGTCATTAATTTTTATAGTTTCAAATGCAATCTTTGAAAATCGTTTAATGTGTGATTTTAATACATTGCACTTTGTAACCATAAAATAATTCTTGCTTCATATGAAATAGGTATTAGAGCCTTAAGATTCTTAAAATAACAAATAAGAAATTGCAACAAGAAAATAATAATAATGTTAGTAAAATAAAATAGCTTGGAAAATGTAACACTTTTCTTAAAGTTTTAAAATGCCTCCAAGATACAATACAACAAAGCCCTCAATATTTCAATCACAATAATCAAAATAACTAATAGAGAAGTCTTTTATATAGATATCCAATAGGTGTATCTTTTAATGAGATGTCTTTTAAAAGAGTTGTGTTATTTCAAAGATAAATTTACTTAAAAGTTATCTTTTGAAAATAACTTTACAAGCAAAAAAATGTCTTAACAACACACTAATTACAAATAATTATAATTTTTAACTCCAATTTCTCGACTTTTCTAGATAATATAATATTGTTACCTACCAACATTATAGACTATTAACATTTTTTTATTGCTATTATTAGGTATCTGCTTTGGAGATTGGAAAACACAATATTAGGGTTAATGCAATTGCTCGTGGTTTACACTTAGAAGATGAATTTCCTAAGTCAGTTGGAAAGGACAGGGCAGAGAAGTTGGTGAAAGAAGCAGCTCCATTGCAAAGATGGTTGGATGTTAAAAAAGATTTGGCTTCAACTGTCATCTATCTAATCAGTGATGGTTCACGCTATATGACAGGAACAACCATATTCGTTGATGGGGCACAGTCAATAGTTAGGCCTCGTATGCGATCATATATATAGTTCCTTTTACTATTACACTGACACTAAAAGCATGCATTTAGTCTGTTAGGTGTGAGAACCATATGTTTTTTTTTTACATATGATCTATTGAAGATGTCATAAACTTAGCTAAATCAGCGAGTACCAAGTGACATGTTCAATTCATTTACTTTTAGGTGTGGAGGTTTTGTAAGATTAAAATGTTTGTGAACTGGAAGTGATGATTGAAAATGATTTAACATGTATACTTCAATTTAGATAGTTTGAAATAGGTCTAAAATAAATATTGTTTCAAATACCCATCCAATCATTTGTATTTGATATGTTGAATTTATAAATGTATGGATAAGAAATAAAATGTTGATGATCTTTATTCATTCACCTATATGTTTTGAAACATAAATCAATGATAACAAACTAATTAATATTATACTCTTGTATAATGGAGGAAAATAATTCAAATAAAAACAAATCAACACCAAAAATAACAAACAACCAATAAAAGTTAAATAACAGGTCAAGCAAACAAATACTCATTACACGACAATTTGTCTCCTAATGTCGGTAATATAACAATGTTAACTTGATTAAATGGAGGTCAAATGTTGTTTTTCCTAGTAGTTTGGTAAATGTATATGCTAGCTAATCCACAACATGAACGTGAATAACATCAAGTTACTTGCGTAAGACTAGATTGCAAACGAAGTGAGTCCACAAGAATATGTTCCATTCTATTGCGAATGGTGGGATTCTCACATAAGTGACACCAACATTATCATAATAGATTGTGAGAGATTTTTGCTTGGTATGCGAAGTTTTAGTCGTAAGTTTTTTTACTTAAGTACCTTAAACTTACTTAAGTACCTTAAGTGATAACATTTAGAACATAATAATATTTTGCTTCAATGGAATATCAACTAACAATATTATGCTTCTTAGAGGATTGAGCAACTGAGTTAAATCCAAAGAATAGAATATAGCCTGGGGTTGAGTTATGACCATCATTGTCTCTAGCCTAATCAACATTGAAATATGCATACAGACTAAATCATTTCTCTTGATGAGCTGAAGGATAGTGATAGGTACTTTAAAGGTACCTAAGTACCCGTTTTGTTGCTTTCCAATGCAATCCAAAGGGTGCACACATGTATTGAGAAAGTTTGTTCATAGAGAAATTGATGTTAGGTCGTGCAAAAAATACATATTGTAGTTTAGTAATTGGAGGACGATAATGAGTTGCATTAGTTGGGGTTGCGTCATCATTAGTGTGAAAAGTATTTATATTGCTTATTAACATAGTTTGTTTTGGAAAAAAAAAAAGAAAGAAAGGTTCCACTAGTCTATTGTAGAACCTCAATGCCAAAAACATGTTCAAAGAACCAAGTTCAATTGGTAGAGACAACAATGGCAACTGCGGATGCTATGTTAGGTCATTGGATGCCATAAGGCATTTTGGATAAGTTTGTCCTTACAGAACCAAATTTTATAATTAGGATTTATTTATTGGTAATCACCAATTATGTGTGAAGGGGTTGGTTTAGAATAGTTGAAATCGCTAAAGAGATCATGGTCATTTCCAAGAGTATTGAAAAATATGTTTTTCATGTTGAGAATTTAGAATTGCCAATTAATTTTATTGTGAACTGAGAGGCAAGGCTGAATTGTATCGTTATAGTGTGACCACTAGTGTCATTGGCATTGACAAAAAAGTATTGGAGGAAATCATTTAGTATAACAATTCTTGTAGAGGTTTGTTAGTGCATGAGGTGATGAAAAAAGAATTAGATCAGGCTTGTATGAGCTTTGATAACTCTAATACTATATAAACATAAAGATGAAGAAGAAAATGTTAGATGATCTTATTCATTCATCAACAATAGAATTTCCTTACAATGATTCTTCAAATTTAGATAATGGCATTGTTCTACGTCCTTGGGTCATCTTCTATTTTCTTTTAGCCTTTTTCCCCACTTACCAACCCCTACTAGTTCTTATATCTCCAAGCAGTTGCCCAAGTGGTTCACCTAATTTTGGTCAATGCTTTTTATTAGTTTTACATACCACTAGACCTGTTCATGGGTCGGGCCACTCGGCCTGGCCCGAAGGCCCGCCCAAAATGTGGGAGCGTTTGGACAAAAATATAGGTCCGAAAAATGGGTTTGGACAAAAAAATAAGGCCCATTTAAAAAATGGGTCGGGCCTCGGGTAAGGCATTTTTGGCCTAGGCCCCGCCCGAATTCACTAAAGGACAAATTTTTTTAAATATTATTTTCTCCTTATTTTGCTACCATTTTACTATTATGTTCTACTATTTTGTAGATATTGTTTGGATATTGTATAAAACTTATTTTATTGTTAATTTTGTTATTATTTTTAAGACATTTGTTAATTTTGTTATTATTTTAGAAGCATTTACTTGTTAAGTTACATCTATCTTAGTGTTATTTAAGTATACATATTTTTAAAATTTATTTTCAATTTGTTGGCAAATATTTATTTTGATGTTTTTAGTATTTTGATGTATTATATATATTTTAAAATTATATAAAATAATATAAAATTAATATGGACGGGCCGGTCGGGCCCGAGTTTTAACATTTTATTTCAATGAATTTATCAAAATTGAAGATGTTTATAATGAATAAATCCTTTCATAATTGAAGAATATATAGATTCATATATTAGAAAAATAAAAAATATTTTAATTCTCATTGTGATAAAATTCTAGTCTTCTATGAAACAATTTTGGATATTTGAATTGATATATTTATATTTGAATATTTATTTCCATATTTAGATTAAATTAATTTATAAATTAATAAGTTGGAATTTCTTTATTTTGGTTATTGATTTTATATTTGAGTAATTTAATTGGGTTACTTCTTATTTGGTAATGGTTATTGGGTTGGGTTGGATTAAGTTTATATCATGTTTAATTAATTTATTATGTTTGGATATCCAAAATCGAAAATCAATGGAATAAACCGCCTTAATTGAATAAACTAACAAAATAAATCAAAATTGAATGAATAAAGCTATTTCATTTTGTTCAATTCAATTAACTTTATTTATTCAGATTAATCAAAATCATGTTCACCTCTATTTTCATTACTTTTCTTATAGCACTCCAACAATTGCTTTAAACAAACTCTTATAGTAATACCTATGTTGCAATCTAAGTAGTTGTACCCATACCACAAAATGCGATGAATGAAGCTCTTTTGTGGGAAATGTCCTACTCCACGGTTGCACAACCAAATAGCTTCCAAGGAGCTATCATAATCATTATTAAAAGATAATTTTACTAGACAATAATCATTATCGAGTTCAACAATTTGAAAGTTTCTTTCTAATTTCTAGAGAGCCTGTATTCTTTCCATATACGACCTAAAACTAATAAATCGCTCAAGATAACAACAATTGATTGCTTCATACTTTATCAATCAAGTCGTGAATGCGCTGTGAAAATTGAGAGAGAGAAAGAGAGGTTGAACCTTCGTCACAATGGTCTTGATTTAGTGATTGATTTAATATAACTAGTTTTAAAATTCATGATAAGAGGTTGTTATAGAGGAACAACTTAGTAAATAATGTATTTCATACTTTAAGAGTTAGCTGCTATAGATGAAAAGTTGTTACAAAGGAAAAATCAAAGCATAAAAAACTTGTTCTATAATAAACTTACCTATTATAATAAAATGTCCTTATGAAGCGTGGTTGTTATAGAGAAGGTTGACTGTATATACTTGAATTATCTAATGACTGTTATAGAGAGGGTTGGCGTACATTTTTTCTATACTTAAAATTTATCATGCAATTATTCTTTTAAAAATGTTATTGGGTTGTGCTTTTGATATATATTATTCAATTATGTTTTGAGAACGAATGCTATTGAATTATATTTTTGTCAATGGAATATATTTTACATAAATTGAAGACATTATGGGTAATAAAAATTTCATGATTTTGAATTTGCTCATGATATGTTACAACCCTGCGAATGGGGCTGTAACATGTATTTTGTACTTAGTAATTGTTTTTAATTATACGACTTATGTAGAAAGTGGTGTTTGACTCATTGTCATTAGGATTAGGGGTGGAGTCAAGAAAGTTGGACAGTGGGCTCATTTTTAAAAAAATAATAAATTTATATAAATCAATGCATAACAATTTTTTTTTATTCTTCCTCTATTTCACTAGTAGACTTTCTTTTAAAATAGGTTTTCATTCATGTTAAACATTTAGAACAAATAAATCTAAACCTTAAACACGTAAAAGTGTTTCTGAAACTAACATACAACTAGTAATTGTCTTTCACAAAAATAAAAATCACTATTCAAACATAAGATTGAAGAGTGGTTAGGAAAAGGAGCTAGTGCTCCATTTAACCATGTCAATATCACCCATCTACTCAACCTCTATAGTGAAAACCAGTATGATTAATTATTGTAAAGTTATGATTTTTATAAAGCATTTCCTAACTATCCTCCAAGCTAAGGTCCACCAAGATAAATTATCCAAAAGTTTGGCTCCAAGTATTGAAAAAGTACCACGAGAGATTTAAAAGTTTAAGAGAGAACTAGAAAAGAAATGGTTATAGATGCAACCATTCGAATATCATATTAGTTATTTCTCGTGTTTTTAAGATGACTGCGACAACTTGGTGAACTAAATCATGAATTTTGTTTCTTGAAACGAAAACTTTTAATTTAATGGTACAATATTTTTAAAATATTTATAATATGTTAATAGTTATAATTGAAAAACTATAAGTGATACAAAAGTTATGTGACTCGGTTCATTAGTTATGAGTAGTTACTATTTAAAAGTGATGAGTTATGTCTATAATTGAGTTCATTATTAAAAGAATTTTATTGGCACGATATACTAAAAAATATTATAACGCACCAAAATATTTAGAAACATAATTTTCTTTATTCCCCTCCATCTTCTAGTATTCAAATATTGTTTAATAAAGAATTGCTACATAAATTATTTATAGAAAAATTGATATTGTTATTATGTTCCGCTCAATGCCTAGTTGACTGTTTTCGTAAATGTAAAACATAGACAATCATTGAACTTCATTGTAAACTCAAGGTTCATTTGCATGCAACTCTTTTGCACATCAAAATATAGACAGTGATGAATAAGACTTTAAAGGCAGAGATATAATTACGTGCGTTAAAATATTCGTTAATTTTCTATAAATTTATTTTATTCCACGTATTAACACTTAAAGAATAAATATATCACTTAATCACTCATGATTTGATCCAATTTTCTGCGAACTTTTTTAGTCCTAATATATTTAAATTTGGTATCTAAATTGTTGAAAATTGATGAGAATGGAAGATTAAAAAATCTGAGCTCTTTTTGACCATTCCTGTTGATGGGAATTAAGATAATCATTTAACCAGAGCAGATATTATGGCAGTGATTCCGTCATTCACTTTTGATTATTTTCACATAATTTGGCACATAGGGTACGCCATCAATAATGATTACTTGTGCCATTCAACAATATGGAAGCTGCTCTTCTGAATTCAAGCAACCTGCAACAATTCTACAAGACAAATATCTACTTTGAAATTTGTATCAAAATTAACGAATGAGGAGAGCAGCCATCCGTAAATGAGATATTACTATTAGAAGTCACTTGAGTTTAATTTTTAAAAAAAATTCGAACTCGATTCGGTAATTATCGAGTTGAGCTTGAGTAGTTCAAGTTATCAGCCGAGTTGAATTCGAGCTTAGTATTACTTGATTTGAACAACTCACGAGTTTTATCAAGCTTTTCATGTATTTTATATTATTAAATTACGTTATTAACATTAATATATATTGTTAACCTTAAGTTTAATTATTTAGTTGAGCTTGAGTACAAAAATTGGTAAACGAGTTTTATCGAGTTTGAGCTCAAGTAATTCAATTGTATCTCGAACTTAAAAATAAATATTGGATCGAACTTGAACCAAATATTAGGGTCCAAATTTTGTGTTGAGCTCAAACTTAACAGTATTTAGACTCGGATCGAGTGGGTTACGCACCTTAAATATAATAATAATAATAAAAATAAAATCAAACATGTATACGTATCGGAAGCTATTTTGTTTAGACTGATTATTACTTATTACTAGTATTGTTTCAAAATCAAGAACATGGGTTAGCAAATATAAATTTTAAATTGCAATTAACTTTTTTTTAATATGAGAAATTCTGGTTTATTATAAAATGAGATATGGTTTTATTTAAAAATAATGGGTTAGCAAAAATTCTTATATTCCATTAAAATAAAAAATCAATGATAAACATATATTGACATTCTAAAAATCAATTTTAGACCATACATTAATATTAATTGGAGGTTATGATCACTACACCAAAACAGGCTTTTAGCGGCGTTTGGACAAAAAACGCCACTAAAAATAAAGCAGTAGCGACGCTTTTGGAAAAACGCCGCTAAAGGTCGATCATTAGCGGCGATTTTTAAAAACACAGCTAAAAATAAGCTTTAGCGGCATTTTTTGGAAAGCGCCGCTAATGCTCAGGTCTTTAGCGGCATTTTTGAATAAGCGCCGCTAATGCTCAGGTCTGTAGCGGCGGTTTTAATAAGCGCCGCTAATTCTCAGGTCTTTAGCGGCGTTTTTTAATAAGCGCCGCTAGTGCTCAGGTCTTTAGCGGCGTTTTTTGAATAAGCGCCGCTAATGCTCAGGTCTTTAGCGGCGTTTTTTAATAAGCGCCACTAATTCTCATGTCTTTAGCGGCGTTTTTTAATAAGCGCCGCGAATGCTCAGGTCTTTAGCGGCCTTTTTTAATAAGCGCCGCAAAAACATTTTATCTATCTATTTTCTATGTAATTTGTTTATTTATATTAATTAAAATCCAATTTATTTTTAATTGAATATTTGTTAAAAATGGATAAATTTGAAATAATGACACGTAGAAATAATTTGAAATAAAAACACGAAAAATATTTGTTAAAAATGGAGAAATTAAAATACTATTATTTAAAATAATTTTAAAATTTTTAGGTACATAATTGATTGATTTTTAATTTATATATTAAATAATTTCAAATATAATTGTAAAAGATACGATAGTATTAATTTTAAAATATTTAATTTAATTATCATTATAGTTTAGGGTATATATATATGGTTAATTTAGGATTTAGGGTCAGTTTAAGAGTTACAATTTTAAGGTTTATAGATTATGGAATTAGGGATTTTGATTTAAGGATTGTGATTTAAGGTTTATTGGTTAGGGGTTAGAGTTAGAGGTTAAAGGTTAGAAGTTTAGGGTTTATGGATTCAGTGTTAGCTAAGTTAGAGTTTAGGGTTTAGACTAATTAATATATTTTAAATTATATAATATTAAATAATGTTTAGGGGTTAGGGATTTAGGGTTAGGGTTAGGGTTTAGGATTTAGATTAATTAGTGTTTTTTAATTTATATATTAAATAATGTTTAGGGGTTAGGGGTTAGTGATTCGAGGTCGAGTTAGGGTTTAGGATTTAGATTAATTAGTATTTTTTAATTTATATAATATTAAATAATGTTTAGGGGTTAGGGGTTAGTGATTCAGGGTCAAGTTAGGGTTTAGGATTTAGATTAATTAGTGTTTTTTAATTTATATATTAAATAATGTTTAGGGTTTAGGGGCAGGGGTTTGGGGTTTAGGGTTAAGGGTTAAGAGTTAGTGATTTAAGGTTTAGAGATTAAGGTTTAAGCTCAGATTAATTAGTTTTATTAATTTATATATTAAATATGTTCTTAATAATAAAATAAATATATTTAAATTATGAGTATATATTACGCTTTATCACCTTGAGTATGTGCTATACCAACCGGGTAAGTATTGACCGCCCGGCCGCGCGGTTTTGTTTCCCCAATTTTTCGTCAGTACCATACAAAATCCGGTTCAGCCTTCTTTACAGTAGAAAGGATCGTTCTAAAAATATTTATTGATGAACGACGGGATTTGGATTGTTGGAAGCTACAAGCCCCTTTCGGTTTTTTGGCAATGTTCCTAGGGCACCGATGTCACATGTCAAGAATCCTACAATTGGTGGAGGTTCAGTGATCATTTAAGATATTTCAAAGATGTATAGTTTATATTATTTAAGAGATATAATATATATATATATATATATATAGATCACTTTATGCATGTATATATATTGATTAATGGTTAAATTAGGTATTAAGGTTTATTTGAGACTTGTTAAATGATACAATTAATTAATACTAAATTGTCTCAAAAATATTTAACCTTAACAATTTGATATTTTTATATCAATATATATATAGGTAATTAATTATTTAATTTGGACAGGACCAAAATATAAGAAAAATAAAAAATATAAAAGGAAATAAAAAACTAAAATTTATAAATTTATCAAAAACTTTTAAATATTACTTAAAACTTTAATAATTATTTACTAAAATTTTAATGAAAATACAATAAATAAATAAATAAATAATGTGAAATTTAGCGGCGTTTTTTCTAAAAACGCCGCTACTATATATACAAATTTTCCAAAACGGCACCGTTTTGGTAAAAGAATTTAAATTCCTTAGTGGCGTTTTGCCAAAACGCACTAAAATAAACATTACCGACGTTTTTATAAAAAACGCCACAAAAATTTTCCAAGCTGTTTTGATACGACGTCGTTTCAGTTTATGGATAAAATTTAAAATTTGGAAAAACGGTGCCGTTTCAGTGGAAGAATAGAATCTGTTACTGGCATTTTATTGAAAACGCCGCAAGGATATATAAGTGTTTGTAAAAACGACGTCGGTTTAATTCGTAATTAATTTTTGTATGTTTTTCAAAAACGCCACAACAGCACTATAATTTATTAAAACGGCGCCGTTTCTTTACGTGCTTTAAAATATTAGTGGCGTTTTTGTCTAAAACGCCGCAAATGTGAATACAATAGAGGCGTTTGTTTTAAAAACGCCGCAAACGAGACTTAAAATTACCTTAAACGGTGCCGTTTCCTAAGAGGTCATATTTACTTAATCTCTCCACTCCGTCTCCTTTACCAAAATTTGAAGAAACTTAAGCAGAGTAACAGCAGTGATTCGACAGGGAAGAAAATAAAAAAAATAGCAAGAAAAAAAAAAGGAGCCGACATCTCAGGAATCAACAGAAGTTTGGAATCGATCTTTACACCATTGTTGGGCAAAGCTGCGAGATTTGTATCCCAGGTAAGTCATTTCTGTCGATGACCGATTAAAATTTTAGGGTTTTGTTTATTTGGGATTTAGGGTTTCGATTAAACCGATTCTATCATAAAAATAAAATTTTAGGGTTTTGTTTATTTGGGATTCAGGGTTTTGTTTATTTGGAATGAATCGATTGGGAATGGGCAATTTGAATGAAATTATTTTCAGCAGAAGGAATAAATTATTGATGGGTTCTAATATTTATTCATTTGAAATTTTTTGCGCATGTTAATTACAAATTTGTTGAATATTTTTTGAGTTGAAATCATTACGGATTTCATCTATTTGAGTTTAAAGCTGAAGCTTTTGAACTTAGATAATCCTGTCATTTATCCTGTTTGTTTGAATAATTTCAACTTCCAGTCATTTATCCGGTTTGTTTGAATAATTTCAACTTCCTGTCATTTATCATTACAAATTTGTTGAATATTTGTTGCGCATGGGAATTACTTTTTTTTTACTCCCGAAAAGTATTAGGTTTAATCCATTTCAGTTGAAATGAATTGAAGTTATGCTTAAATGTATTTGAGTTGTTAACTTATCAAGTCAGATTGGTTCGGCTTTAAATTTGGGTTAATATAGGTGAGGTAAATTTGGAATATTCCTAGTAACCAAGATGCAGAAGTCCTCCATTGGGAAATATCGGTTCCAACATTTGTATGTACAATATACAAACGTGATGATGGGTTAGCCAACCCAGAAAGGCTAATTGATTGAAAGGCAAAAATAAAAAAGAACAAAACAGATTGCTAGCTGGATCTTTAAGTTGGTTATATTTTTTTTGTATAGTTTGATTTTTTTGGTTATATTTTAGTTGTATAGTTTAATTATTATTTTCATGTTTAGAAGGAGTTTTATTTACCATTTTAGCTAAATTTGCACTTGACTTTGCACTTATTACATTATTTGATGTTTAAATTTAAGAATTGCTATTCATAAAAGCAATTGTTTTAAACTATTAAAATTGAATATAATTCTTAAATAACTTTATATATTTGAGTAATTGAATAAATTATGGGCTAATCATTTAATCGGTTTAGCATTTATAAATTGAATTAAATATATCAAACTTACATAACTTACATTAATATTAAACATAAATTATATAACTTACATTAATATTATACATAAATTACATAACTTAATTAATTAAAATACCGGAATTACATAACTTACATTAATATTAAACATAAATTACATAACTTACATTAATATTATACATAAATTACATAACTTAATTAATTAATATTATACATAAATTACATAACTTGCATTAATATTATACATAAATTACATAACTTGCATTATAATTATTCATAAATTACATAACTTAATTAATTAATATTATACATAACTTACATAACTTACAACTTACATAACTTACTTTTTTTAATTATTCATAAATTACATAACTTACTTAATTTTCATAATAAATAACTTACATAACTTACACTAATATTATACATAAATGACATAACTTAATTAATATACATAAATTACATAACTTACATTAATGTTATACATAAATTACATAACTTAGTTAATTCATATTATACATAACTTACATAACTTACATAACTTACAACTTACAACTTACATAACTTACATTTTTTAACTATTCATAAATTACATAACTTACTTAATTTTCATAATAAATAACTTACATAACTTACATAATACATAACTTATATGACTTACATAACTTACATAACATAATTATCATAATACACAACTTACATAATTTTCATAATAAATAACTTACATAATACATAACTTACATAGCTTAATTATACTTATTCCTAAATCCTAAACCCGTGCAATTTATTGTCAAGATTAGGCTTCAAGAAATAAGAAATGGACCGGTCTTGGATGAATTTGTCAAGGGTAAGCGACGGTTATCGAAATGGAGTACAAACTTTTCTAAAATTTGCATTTCAATATGCAAGCCAAGAGAACATGATTCTTTGCCCGTGTAAGAAGTGTGTCAACATAAACTGGCATTATCGTGAAGTTGTATACGAGCATCTAATTGTTGATGGGTTTGTTCGTGGTTATAAGCAATGGTTTTTTCATGGAAAATGTCTGCCTAGTACTTCCTCTTCAAGGATGGATGTATCTTATGATAGTACTGCTTACCATCAGTCTGTTAGAAGGGATGACATGGAAGGGATGTTGCGGGAAGCATTTAATATTCACAGTCATGGTTTACAGTCGTTCCCACCTGACTTTGTGCCATCTGATGATTGTAATCTCGGTGGAAATGCTTTTACCGAACTCGGAAGAAGTGTACATCATGAAGAGCCGAATGGAGAAGCGGCAAAGTTCTACGCGCTACTTAATGAGATGAACGAAGAACTATATAAAGGATCAAAATTTTCAAAAATGTCTTTCTGCATTCGTCTTTTCCAGTTAAAATGTTTGGGAGGGTGGACCGGGAACTCATTGACAATCTTTGTTAGAGTTTTTGAGAGAAATGTTTCCGTTTGCAAAAATCCTCACCATGCAAAGATATGAAGAAAATGATAAAAGACTTAGGTCTTGGGTACAACAAAATCCATAGTTGCCCGAATGATTGCATGTTGTATTGGGGCGATCGGAGAAACCAACAGTGCTGTCATGTATGCGGCGAATCCCGTTGGATAAATAGAAACACAGAAGATGGGAACGACGATGAAAATGATGCACAACCAAGAAAGAAGCCGGTCAAGATTTTGCGGTATTTTCCGCTGATACCAAGGCTTCAAAGGCTTTTCATGTCGTCGAAGAAAGCGGAGTCAATGACGTGGCACCATGAAGGACAAACCGATGATGGATTATTAAGGCATCCGACAGATTCTTTAGCTTGGAAATCATTTGACAATAAATTTCCAAGCTTTGCAAGCGATCCCAAGAGTGTGAGGCTTGACCTAGCATCTGATGGATTTAATCCTTACAAGATCATGAGTACTGCATACAGTACTTGGCCAGTAGTGCTTGTTCCTTACAATCTGCCTCCGTGGATTTGCATGAAACAATCTTCCCTTATCTTATCTATGATTATCCCTGGAGAGAAAGGGCCCGGGAATGATATCGACATTTATTTACAGCCACTTATTGAAGAGTTAAAACAATTATGGGTTGGTGTCGAGACATACGATATGTTGAGAAAGGAGAACTTTAATTTACGTGCAGCTTTGATGTAGACCATTAATGACTTCCCCGCTTATGCCAATTTATCCGGTTGGAGTACCAAGGGTTGTTATGCGTGCCCTTGTTGTGCTGCACAAACATGTTCGCAATGGTTATACAATGGGAAGAAGTTCTCTTACATGGGGCATCGACGGTGGTTACCGAAAAATCATAAATTTAGATTTCAGAGTTCGGCATTTGACGGTACTGAAGAGTTCAGAGAAGCTCCTTCGCAGACAAGTAGATCTCAAATCTTGTTAATGTTGGAAGATATGAATTTCAGTTATGGAAAGATGAATCAACCACCAAACACGCAAAGAAATAGAAGATCAAATGATGAAGCTGATGATAACTCCGATGAAGAGGATGATCCTAATGAGGCGGACTTGTGGAAAAAAAGAAGTTTTTTTTTGAGTTGCCTTACTGGGAGCACCACCTTTTACGACACAATCTTGATGTTATGCATATTGAGAAAAATGTCCGCGAGAACATTGTCTGTACAATTTTGAATGTAGACGGAAAATCAAAAGACAATCTTCAGATTCGACTTGATTTAGTTCAGATGGGAATTCGACCTGATCTTCATCCGAATCCACTTCCGAATGGTAAATATCGGTTGACGCCTTCTATTTTCTCAATGTCGAAGACAGAGAAAGAAGTGTTCTGCATGGTGTTGAAGGATATAAAAGTTCCAGATGCGTATGCATCAAATATATCTCGATGTGTTAGTGTTAAAGATCGAAGACTATATTCGCTAAAATCACATGACTATCACATCTTGATGCAAGATTTACTGCCAGTTGCTCTAACGATGTTGTATTTCAAGAAGGTGACGTCTTGTATAATTGAACTATCCAATATAATGAAAGCCATTTGTGGCAAAGTTTTGGATGTTCAAGAACTTCAGAAGGTACAGGATCGAGCCGCTTTAACTTTATGCAACATGGAGAAAATCTTCCCACCTTCCTTCTTCACTATTATGGTTCACTTGATAATCCATCTCCCGCATGAAGCAATTCTTGGCGGACCCGTTTTCTATCGATGGATGTATCCCATAGAAAGGTGTTAATTACAATTTTTAAAATTTTCCTTCATTCACCTATATGCCTTTAGTTACAACTTTTGATAATGTTGTAACTTTAATTTAGGTTCCTATCCAAATTAAAGTCTTATTGCCGCAACAAGCGTTATCCAGAAGGATCGATTGCTGAAGGCTACTTGGCAGAGGAATGTATGACCTTCTATTCAAGATATTTGGAAGATGTTGAAACAAGGTTGAACAGACCAAATAGAAATGTTGGACTCACGGATCATAACTTTGCCGACAATTATTTGTTCCAAAGTTTTGGAGAACCAATTGGTAAAGTTGAAATTGCAGAATTAGATGATTTATCATGGGTACAAGCACATCGATATGTTCTGTTTCACCACGAATCAATGGAACCTTTACGCAAGTAAGTTCTAGAAATTTGATAAATATTCATCATTTAAAAATTGTTTATAGTCTAACAAACTGAACATATTTTTAACATAGTGAGTACAAACAAATATTGAGATCTCGTTCGCGCTCCCGAAGAACACAACATCGAGATATCAATAAGTTGTTTACAGAATCTTTTCATGAATGGTTAAGCCAAACGGTATGTAATTGGAGCTTTCACCGACAAATAATAATATTTACCCAAAACATTTTTAATTACTCAGTTTACTTTCCATTCAATAGGTTTGGAGTGGGAAGAACGTCACCGACGAAGTTAAATGGCTTTCCCAAGGTCCAAATCGGGTGGTTAAAAGATGTAGTGCGTTCCTCATAAACGGATTCAGATTTCATAAAAATATCGCGAGAGATTGAGGAGAATGCAAAATTGTGGAATAGTTGTTAATTCCTCAATTACAAGTTATGCTAGTGCTAGGGACAATAATCCTGTGGAGGGAAATGTGGAATATTTTGGACTTCTTACTGACATAATTGAGTTGGATTACTACGACAAATGGAAAGTTGTCTTATTTCGAGGTGATTAGGCCGATGTTAATACTGCATGTGGAATCAAGCAAGATCAATTTGGTTTCACAATGGTAAACTTCACTCGATTGATTCACACAGGACAACAATTGATTGATGAGCCGTATGTATTTTCTTCTCAAGTCAAACAAGTTTTTTACTCAAAAGATCCAACTGATGAGGGTTGGTACATTGTACTCCGTAACATCCCCAGAGACTTGTTTGACATGGGCAGTGGAAGTAGAGATGACATTGACGACAGAACACAAACTTTGCCATTTCCAGAACAGAACTTAAACGAAAACATCCCTAGTACTAGTACACAATTTCAATGGGTCCGCCAGGATACGGATGAAGATATTTACGAATTATAATGTAGTAAGCTTTTACGATTATCTAATTATATTTACGAATGATGATATTTCAACTATTTTATATGTGATATTATTGTTGTAATTGTATACTATGTTTTCAACTAGTTTATTTGTATTGCAGATAAAATGCCTAGAAAAAAGTGCGATCGCACCGCATTGTTCAAGGTACTCCAAACTCGGAAAACAAATAGCAAACAACAATGATCTTTGTTGATATTCGAATGTTCCGGTTACACCTGAGGAACTTATAGAAGTTCAAAGTAATTTAACATTTAATTTACATGTGTGTTGACTTCTTGTTTATTTTTTTTTAAATTTCGTATATTACAATACTTTTATTTTTCAGATGAAACGGTGGGACGCGGAGAGTTCGCGACGTCTGATCTTGGCGATTTATCTGAGCTAGATCCAATCGAGCGTGTCCAAGTATCCATAATAGCTTTGGTCACTGTTGGATCGAAGCTCGCCTTTTAGCAGATACATGGGCATTCTAGCACGGAATGCAAATATGTTGCCAATTAACTTCGAGTCATGGCATAAAGTGCCCGAGAGTAACAAGAACCAAGCTCTCGATAACATTAAGGTAACAAAACGTGTATGTCATTTATAATACTTGGGTTTAAGTTTCGTTTACATTTACTTTCTTAAGTTGTGTTTTTTGTAGGCGATATTTGCTCTAGATGTCTCCGATGCTTATGTAAAGAAGGCATTGGGAAAAAGATGGAGAGACCATAAGAGCACTTTAAAGAAAGACTATTTTAAGACAAAAACAACACTCGATGAGAGATTACAAAATGTCCCACCGGGAATGTTGAGGTACCAGTGGGAAGAGGTCGTTAGATTTTGGACTTCGAAGAAAGGAGAGGTATGTGTAACTTATAAAATTTTGTAATTATTTTAGTGTATAGTATTTTCTAATTAACGTACTAATAATTTCATAATGTAGGATCGTGAACGAGTTGGAAAAAATAGTAGGCAGCAACAAAAATTCACTCACACAGCTGGGTCGAAAAGTTTTGCGTGTGTAGCTCATGCAGAGGTATTTTAAATTTTTAATATTGGCGATATTTATTCCTTTCTATCAATTAATATTTTTACTATTGTATTGTAGGAATCGTAAATCCGGTCAAAAGTTGGACGCCTTCAACTTTTGACATTACATATAGGAAGAAAGATGGAAACCCTATGACTCTGAAGTCTGCGAAATTATGGTACATTTGCTTAATACAATTTCACTTGTTTTAATTATTTATAGTGTTTATTTTCTAATGATTTATTTCATTTATTGTAATGCAAATATTTTTAAGTTATGTTGCATTGAGTTTTTAATATATATTACGTTCCTAACTATGTGATTTATTTTTAGGAAAAATTAAAGGATAAAAAGGCGAGTCTGAAGCGATTGCTTCCAAGTGATAGTTCTGTTCATATTGACGACATTGATAACCGGATTATCACCAAGTTTTGGGTCTGAAAGGTATGGTCGGGTTCGATTTCAAGGATCTTTTGTTAACCCATCCCAATATTTTGGATCTAGCTCGCAACAATATATGCCTTCGAGAGTCGAAAATGTGAAGTTCGAGGTTAAGAGACGGATGGCTCGGATGCAAGCGACAACAACCGAGCAAATTACACAACTTAAAGCGGAGGCAACATCGAGAAGCCGAGGTTCAAAAGATATGAAGAACTCCACTACAACTTAAAGCAGATCAAGTGAGAGAAGTGAGGTTCAACAAAAGTATGAGGAACTCCAGAAGACTTAAAGCGAATCTGGCAACAAGAGAAGCAGAGGTGGCAGCGAGAGAAGTACAGGCTGCAGCGAGGGAAGCAGAGGCTATAGCGAGGAAGTAGAGGCTGCAGAGGGAAGCAGAGCGGCGTCAAGAGTTCGATGAACTCCAGCAGACTTCGAGTATGATGAAGATGTTTCAACAATGCATATAAATACCGTCTTAGACTATCGTGTAAATATACTTCAATTTTGACTTTTAATTATCATTTTAACTTTTAACATTTTTGTAAGAATAATACGAATTCTATTTTATTTATTGATATTTATTATATTATTTGTTTAATATATAGATTTATTACTTTTGGCTGGTTTAGATATGATTTCTTCTGATTTGTTTTTACAGGAGGGCTAAAAATATAAAAATATTTATTTTACAAATCTGCCAAATTTAGTGGCGTTTTTGGTAAAAGCGCCGCTAAATATAAGGGTCTTTAGCGGCGTTTGTGGAAAAAGCGCCACTAAAGATCATGGTCTTTAGCGACGTTTATGGGAAAAGCGCCGCTAAAGATTAGGTTCTTTAGTGGCGTTTGTGGTCGAAGTGCCGCTATAGATCGAGGTCTTTATGGCGTTTGTGGGAAAAGCGCTAAAGACCTAATCTTCAGGCGCTTCTCTCAAAAACACCGCTAAAGACCACGATCTTTAGCGGCGCTTCTAGAAAAACGCCGCTAAAGACCCTAATCTTTAGCGGCGCTTCTAGCAAAACGCTAAAGACCACGATCTTCAGCGGCGCTTCCACTAAAGCGCCGTTAAAGGTCTTAGTCTTCAGCGGCGTTTGTGCTAGAAGCGCCGCTAAAGATCAACACCTTTAGCGGCGCAATCATTAGCGGCTTGTATTTGCGGCGCTAAAAAACGCCGCTAAAGGCCTAAAAAAACGCCGCTAAAAACCTGTTTTGGTGTAGTGGATGGAAGTATACTTATATAATTTAGATTATTATGAAGTTGTGCTTAATATTTAAGCGTGATTTAAATTTTCAAATATTTACTTATTTTGAAACAAAATTTTAACATAAAATCTTCATATTTAACTTTCCTCTAGCAAGGTTCCAAATGAGTACATGAAAAACTTATTTTAACTTTTGACATTGTAATATAACATTTGGAAATGATTGAGTCTGTTATTAATATAGAGTCAAACATTTTAATTTTAAATGTATTTTTAAAACTATTTGTTAAATGTATATAATAACACTTTTAGTATTTAAAACTACATATTATTAAAGTTAAAATTAAAATTGAAACTAAAAAGTTGGAAGAGGAAAGAGAGAATCCAAAATCCTTCCTTCAATTTCCATAGAGGTGTCATTCAATCAAATCATTATACTTAACTCTTATCTAAGTTGTTTCATAACAAAATTATCTAAATTATGTGCTTATGTATAAATTAACTATAAATATGCTTGAATAATTATAAACTAATCACATCTACATCAAGTTCTAGTTTTTCCTAACTGCAGATATTTGTATTTATATACACTTCACTCTTTTTAAAAATATATTGGGTGTTTCATAAATCAAGTATTGGATCTTTTTTAGTGATTTGAGCACAAATGGACATAAATAAAGTATTTGATCTATTTATTGAATATTTAAGTACTCTTAATTTATTTTTAATTTACTCATGTAAAATTATTTTTCTATGTAATTTTATATTAATTTAAATATGTTACTTGATAAATTTATTAATAGTGTGACATAATTATCACTAATTTACATACTAAGAACATGACATAATTATCACTAAGAATATAGTTTACAATTATATGGATACATTATTAATATTTATCAATTTCCTCGAGGTTAATACTTGCAAATCTGAAAATTAAGATATTTGTTTATTTAAATTTTCAAAATATTTACTAATTAATTTTCATAATAGATGTTTTAATTCCTTGGTAATAGTGTTTTATTTCAATAATTTCATCAAATAAAAACTAAAATATTATAAACAAATAAATACTTAATAATCGGACGTATTATGCCCTTATTTGCCGTTTTACACATACCAGCTTTCAGTTATTAGCTAAATTTTACCAAACACTTTTAAATAAATAGTTGGTCAAACCAATCACTACAATCAATTATCAGCGAATTGCTAGATGGTTTCCATCCTAACAAAATCCGTTTTTCATTTTCTGTTTAACCAATTGTGCTCAATCTTATCTAAAGTTTCTAAAACACACACTCACTTTCTCCCTCTACATTTTAAACATATATGTTCCTCACTTTACCAGAAGCTACTCTGACAACAAATTTGCCTGAACAAGTGAATATTTTCCTAAAGTAACTTAGGGTATAACTTACAAAAATCGAACGCTCTTATTTTGAAGTTAACCACGACACAATCTAGATCCTTTTTTTTTCTTATCAGGCGTCGACTCCCCACCGGCAAAACAAATCGGCTACAAGAAAGGTTTTTTGTGTAAGGGGCTCAAGAAATGGAAAAAAAAAATCATAACTATTGGTTTATTTGCAGATTTAGTCCCTTCACCCTAAGAAAATTATGTGATACAGTCCTCTGCCTTTCAAATTATGATGCTTAGTCCTCTAATTTACACATACCTCACAATTTAATCCTTTTAATAATTAAAATATTAAAAGAAATCATTTTCATATCTATCATATGATAATAAAAATGCTTAGAAAGCAAACATTAATATTAAAAAAATTAATCTTAAATGCATTTTAATATTATTAAATAAAAATTTCTCAAACATGTTTGCAAGTTGGGTGGGTGATGATTTCTATAGTGCTAAGGAAATGTATTGTGAGATGGGGAAGTTAGAAGGTGAATTTGGATGTCGTGGAGGAATGAGAATTTTAGTAAGAGATTTGAACATGGAAGTTGTAGCAAATATATATCACATCTTCTTATAAGTAAATTTATAATCATGGCATTATTTAGATTTGAATTAGTAGGAAATTAAAATATATATTCAACACGAGTTCTCCTCCATTTATTGAACTTTCCTATGTTGAAAATAAATATTGTACATCATGTTTACGACTTATGACCTTCTAGAGCTAGCTAGCTCATCCAAGATTTTGTCTAATGTAAAGATATAAATTAGAAATTAGAAATCAAGAGCTGTTTGGTTAATTAATTCAATATTAATTTTCTTAATAATTTATTTTTAAAATATGTTTGATACTCTAAGATAAAAATTCCTTTTATAAAAATAATTTGTAAAAATATCTGATATAAAATACGTTCAATTTATTTTATTTTATATTATTCTTTAAATATTTTATATTTGCTCATCATTCTCTTCCTTGTTCACTAATTTTTTAAACATCCACTATCCATATTCAAATTCAACTCCAACTTCACATGCTTCTCAATACCATTTCTTTTTACTTTTATCATATTTATATTTAACAATAAAATTTATTCCAAATTTTTCATATATATACTAAATCATTTAGAAATAAAAATAAAAATAAAATGATAAAAAGTAAGGATAATTTTTAAAAAATTTCATAATTTAAATTTTACATTTATTACATGGTCTAGTTATATTTGATACATAGTTTTAAGTAGTTTACTCGACATATTTTATAATTCAAATTCAACATTAACTTTTTTCAATCTAGAAGACAACACCTTGTTGGAAAATATGGACATCATATATATAATAAGGATAATTACATATTATTTACTATTATAATAGGTTAGCCCAAATTAAAATTGATCTAATTTGGTTAAGGTTTATTGGGCTTTAATTATTAAATAAAGTATGGGTTGAATATATGTAGATACTCTAGTAACTAATTTCTAATTGATGATGGGTTGATTAGAAATTAGGGCTAATGTGTCAAAGTTATATATATTAGGTTATGGTTCCCAAATTACACAACAAGAAAACTTTTCTAATATCTCATCTTTAGAAAAGAGAGAGCCAACTTCTCTAGATTAGTTGTATGCTAATTTGGAAGATCAAAACCCCAAGATCCGTAGAGTTCAAGAAATCGATGAATTTAGGTACGCTTCCACATCTAGTTTTGTTCTTGATTTATTCTTGATGATTCAAGTTTATATCAAATTTTGTTTTACGATTTCAACAAGTGGCATCCGAGCCTTGTCATGTTGAATCACTGGGAATTGATTAAATTTTTATTGTTTTTTGAATGACTAGTTCATGAAATTTCATGGGTTTGATATTTTGATTACATATATGTTGATATTTGAGATTCATGTTAGTATGTTTGAGTATTGATTATTTATAAATTGAAGTTTTATGATTAAGGTAAATAATTAATTTCTTAATAAGGATTTTGGTATTGTTTTTCTAATTTTTATGATCGAAATATCAGAATTAATGTGTTAAAAGAATTGCTTTTGGTTGTCATCATTGATTTATATGGTAATCTTAAATTTTTGCGTTGATGATGCATAAAAGAGTTATATTTTAACGGAAAAATAAATTCAAGGCAAGGTTTTGGTTAAGATTTTATTATGAAAACCACGACTAAAGATTAAAATTAGAAGATTTGGATTAATGAATAATTTTTAATATTTAAAATTAAGTATAGGTTACAGAGAAAACACAATTGAAATTCAAGTCAAATATATATTTTATTTGGTTTAGTCTCTCGTTCGATGGTGAAATCAAAGGATTGTGCTTTGAATTTTCTTTTTCGATCTCTTTTTTTTCATTTGTGTTATTGTAAAAAAATAGAATGTCGGTAATGACAATATATCACAAAGAAAAGAGAAATATAAAAATAAAGAACACACTGGTTTTTACGTGAAAACCCTTTTGGGAAAAAACCACAGGCAGAGGAGAAGAAAATTCACTATGTCGAATTCGAATAATTACAAGAGGAGTAAACTATGTCTATTTATAGGCTTGTAAAACCATATTCTAATAGAAGTGTAGTAAGATTAAAACACCTTATTCTAATCAATATCAAATAGATGGAGTTTAATAGGTTTAAAAAACCTTATTCTAAAATAAAATAAAAGAAGTATAGTTTTATAGGGATTTTACTTATATTTTATTTTACCACTGTATTTTATTTAAATAAGGATTCGGGTCACTTAATTCTAACAATCTCCACCTTGACACGAATTCTCAATGAACAAGTTCTTTATCGCGAACTCTCAACAAACAAGTTCTCCACCTCTTCCATAAAACCCCTTAAGGGCTTAACTTCAACAATGAACACCGATCAAGTCTAAGCAATGCTTAAACTTGGTCATAGGAAGTGACTTAGTCATCATATCTGCAGGATTTTCATGAGAACTAATTTAGCTCACAACAATATCACCACGAGCAATAATATCACGAACAAAACACATTGATGTTCAGTATCATTTTGTTCTCTCATGAAACATTTGATCTTTTGTAAGGAAGATGGCACTCTGACTGTCAAAAAATACTGTATTGATTTGAAGGTCTTCATTGAGTTTACTAAAGAGTCCCTTCAACCAAATAGCTTCTTTACAAGCCTCAGTAATCGCCATGTACTCAGCTTCAGTGGTAGACAAAGCAACTGTAGTTTGCAAAGTGGCTTTCTAACTGATTGCACAACCTCCGATTGTAAAGACATAATCTGTAAGAGATCTTCTTCTATCAATGTCTCCAGCAAAATTAGCATCAACATACCCAATGACTCCATCTCTAGTTCTTCCAAACTGTAAGCAAATATCAGTAGTACCTCGTAAGTATATTAAAATTCACTGAACTGCTTTCCAATATTCTTTACCGGGATTCGTTATGTATTTGCTAACTGCACTAACTGCATATGATAAATTTAGACGTGAACAAACCATAGCATACATGAGAGATCCCGCTGCACTAGAGTTTGGAACATGTGACATGTACTCAATCTCATCATCTGATTGTAGAGACAAAGCCGATGAACATCTGAAATGAGCTACTAAATGAGTACTAACAGGTTTAGCATTCTGCATACTAAATCAGCAGAGAACTTTCTCAATATACCCCTTCTGACTTAGGTGCAATTTACTTACTTTTCTATCTGAGAATCTCCATACCAAGTATCTTCTTTGCTGGTCCCAAATCTTTCATCTCAAATTCTTTACTTAGTTGGGCTTTGACTTTTCTTATCTCTGTTTTATCTTTCGTTGCTATCAACATGTCATCAACATAATGAAGTAGATACACAAAAGAACCATCACTAGTTTTCTTAAAGTAAACACAACTGTCAAAGCTACTTCTTTTAAAATCATAAGAAGTCATAAAGGAATCAAACCTCTTGTACCACTGTCTTGGTGACTGTTTCAAACCGTAAAGGGACTTTTTTAGCAAACAAACATAGTCCTCTTTTTCTAAGACTATAAAACCCTTTGGTTGTTGCATGTAAATATCTTCCTCAAGTTCTTCATACAAAAATGTAGTTTTTACATCTAACTGCTCAAGCTCCAAATCATGCATGGCCACAATACCAAGTAAAGCTCGAATCGAACTATGCTTCACAACTGGGGAGAACACATCTGTGAAGTCCACTTTTGGAATTTGACTGTACCCCTTTGCAACAAGCCTTACATTATATTTGGGTTCTTCAACTTATAGAGTGCCCTCTTTCTTTTTAAATACCCATTTACAATGAACAACCTTTTTCCTTTTAGGCAGTTTCACAAGATTCCATTTTTTTTTGTTTTTATGGAGTGATTCTATCTCCTCTTTTATAGCAAACATCCACTTTTTTGAGTCTTCACAACTAACCGCCTCAGAATAACGAGATGGCTATTGGTTTGCATCTATATCTTCAATCACATTTAAAGCATAGGCAACTAGATTAGCCTCGGCATACTTCTTTGGAGGTTTAATTTCTCTTCTAGTTCTATTTTTGGCGATAGAGTATTGTGGTGAAGAAGCAACTCTATTCTGAATTTTTGTATTGGCTTGAGGAGTTGATTATGTTGTAGATAATGGATTAATCTGATGCTCCACTTGCTTTTGATTTTCTTTATTGGAAGAGTCTTTAAGAGAAAAGTTAGGTAGCATAGCAGTTTCATCAAAAACAACATCTCTGTTAATCACAATTTTTCTATATTCAGGACACCATAACTTATACCCTTTTACACGAGCTTTATAACCAAGAAAAATACATTTAATGGATCTTGGGTCCAATTTTCCATTATCAACATGAGCATACGTAGGACACCCAAAGATCTTTAAATCAGAATAGCCAGCAGGATTACCAGACCATACCTCTTGTGAAGTCTTTTTCTCAATGACAACAGATATAGATCGGTTGATCAAAAAACATGCAGTAAAGGCTACTTCGGCCCAAAATGACTTTGGTAAGTTGGTATTTGACAACATACCTCGAACCTTCTCCATGATCGTTCTGTTCATTCATTCTGCAATGCCGTTTTGCTGTAGAGTATGACGAAGTGTCGAGTGTCTTACGATCCCTTCTAACTTGCACAGTTTATTAAACTCATAAGAACAGAACTCTAAGCCATTGTCTGTGAGGAGATATTTTATTTGTTTTCCCGTCTACTTTTCAATCATAGTTTTCCAAGACTAAAATACGGAAAACACATCAATTTTCTGCTTCAAGAAGAACACCTACACTTTTCTGGAAAAATCATCAATCAAAGTTAGCATATAATTAGCTCTACCTCTCGAAGGCACTCTGGATAGCCCCCACAGATCAGAATGAATATACTTCAATATTTCCTTTGTGTTATGGATTCTTCTGGTAAATTGAACTCTTTTTTGCTTCCCAAAAATGCAGTGCTCACAGAACTTCAGTTTACAAATTCCTTACCCATCAAAAAGTCCTCTTTTGCTCAATTCTGTCATGTCATTCTCACTCATATGCCCTAGGCGTATATGCCAAGGTTAAATAATATCATCATCTGACAAGGAAGAGGATGTGACAATTGCATCACTAGTAACAGTAGAACCCTGCAAAACATATAACTTGACAGTCTTTCTCTTCCCTTTCATCACAACGATGGAACCTTTGGAAATCTTCAAAACCCCATTTTTAGTTGTGTATTTGTACCTTTTGAATCAAGAGTACTTAATGAAATTAAATTTCTCTTCAATTTTGGAACATGTCGTATGTCACTAAGTGTTCTGACAACTCCATCAAACATTTTAACTTTAATTGTTCCCACACCTGCAATTCTACATGAAGCATTATTTCCCATCAAAACAACACCTTCAGACACTGTTTCTTAAGTTGTAAACCTATCCTGATTGGGACTCATGTGGAAGGTGCAGCCTGAATCAAGGATCTACTCCTCGCTCACTTTAGAATTGTTGACAGAAGTGACTAGAAGTTCACCATCACTGTAGTCTTCTACAACATCAGCTTTACTAAAATTTTCTGGTTGTTTTCCATTTTGATTCGTAGCCTCCCTTTTGATCTCGTTCTGTAGCTTATAACACTCAGGTTTAATGTGCCCTTTCTTCTTGCAGAAGTTATAAGTTTTACCTTTATTTGAAGACTTCGATCTACCTTTAGATTTACCGCGAGGATTTCATTTCTGTGTCCTTCCACGATCATCATCAGCATTCTGATCTTGTCTTCCACGAACAATGAGACCCTCTCCCTGAGAGTCAATTTTAACTACAAGATGCTTCATCTTATCATACAAGGTTAAAGAATCATAAACCTCATCAACTGTGAGAAACTCGTAGCTATATAAAATTGTATCTCTAAATGTTGAATAAGACGGGGGCAACGAACAAAGTAAAATCAACCCTAGATCTTCCTTATCATATTGAACCTCCATGGCCTCCAAGTTTGAGAGAATTTCTTTAAACACTATTAAGTGTTCGTCTACAGATGCACCTTCCTCCAAACGATGAGCATAAAGACGCTGCTTCATATGCAGCTTGCTAGTTAGAGTTTTCGACATGCATATTTGTTCCAACCTCTTCTATAATCCAGCGGCAGTATTCTCCTTCATCACATCCTGCAAAATTTCATTAGACAAATGCAGATGTAACTGTGTTAACGCCTTTCGATCCTTGCGCTTCTTCTCTTCCTCCGTCAATGTTGAAGGCATTTTATCTACCCCTAGCAGGGCTTCCTCAAAATCCATCTGTGCAAGAACTGCATGCATCTTTATCTGCCACAACGTGAATATGGTGTTGCGATCCAACAGCGAAATTTCATATTTTAAAGGCACTATTACCGTGATTAGGATGAACAACCCAAAAGCTCTGATACCAATTTGTAAAAAAATAAAATATCGGTAATGACAATATATCACAAAGAAAAGAGAAATAAAAATAAAGAGCACACAGATTTTTATGTGAAAACCCTTTTGGGAAAAAACCACGGGCAGACGAGAAGAAACTTACTATGTCAAATTCGAATAATTACAAAAGGAGTAGACTATGTCTATTTGTAGGCTTGTAAAACCATATTCTAATTGGAGTGTAGTAAGATTAAAACACCTTATTCTAATCAATATCAAATAGATGGAGTTTAATAAGGTTTAAAGAACTTTATTCTAAAATAAAATAAAAGAAGTATAGTTCTATAGGAATTTTACTTTTATTTTATTTTACCACCGTATTTTATTTAAATAAGGATTCGAGTCACTTAATTCTAACAGTTATATATTCTTTGTAATAGAAGAAAGAAGAATCAAATTTGGTTTTGAAGTGCATTGAATGCAGCTATTTTTTCTTTAGTCGATTATAATATATTGTAAAGAAATCACGGTATGTATATTTTGAATATTTATACAACTTCAGTTATTATTTGTTAACTCTCTAGATTCAATTATGCTTCAATCTTCATTTATTGTTAATCGATAATGAGGAATTATGTGAGTTAATTATTTTAAATTTTGTAACTTACAAAACACATGCGATCTTAATTTCATGAAAGTTTGTAATTTTGGTTCAACTATTATATTTCAATTTCACTAGGAGAGGAATTGTTAATTTTCCTTAAGCCACTTTTTATTAGAAATTTAATGAATATATATATCTATATATATGGGGAGGAATCCACGACCAATGTAAATTTTTGTAAGATTACTATTTTAGCAATTCAACTGTTGAATTTATCAATCTAATTGTACTTATTGTTCACGTAAATTTTTAATCGATCCGTTATCTCTATCATTTTATCTAAAATACTATATTAATATGTATTGAAAATTTATTGTTTTACATAAAATAAATACTTAAAATTTTTAATTTACACCAAACTTGATGTGCATAATCTACATGAATGCAACATAAAATAAGATAGTTTGAGCATTTAAGAATTAATCATACAACAACTTATGAAAGTGTGTAAGACTACTTTAATTTTATAGCGTAACCCCCCAAACCTGCCTAGAAGTTATGACCAAATTTGGAAAAGTACATTGGTCACCGAAATGGTCTAGTAGAACTATCGAAGTTTTTATAAAACAGTTGTTTAAAACATTTGCTTATTTTTGAAGAAAAAATTAGCGTATTATTGTCTTTTCACTAAAAGATAAAATTTTCCAAAAATGATGGATTTTAAAGTTTACTTAGCAAAAGTTGATTTCCAATTTATTTATTTTTCAAAATCTCATTTACATGATATCTTGGCGGAAAAGTGATATTCAAAATAGTTTTAATGAAGAAAACTAGAATTTTATGCATAATTAATTCAAAATCCATGTTTCAATATCCTAAAATCAAATTAAATGGCATGCATGCCAAATAAACCCAAAACTTAAGTCTCATGCCACAATTCAAACAATACAGTTTCCAAATAACAGGATTAATAAATAATATATCTAAAACACTTTTATAAAAATAAACTATTCGAGTCTAACCCTCTGAATGTTGTGTCTATGTCCTAACTTATGGGTTATTTGTAAATAGGGGCGAATCTAGGGGGCTGGCAAGGGCCCCGACCCCTAATTTTCCATTTTAGCAATTTAAAAATTTTAAAATTTTAAATTAGTAAATGTAAAATTGCAATTCCCCCTAAAAATGATAAAGTTTTGATTTAATCCTTCAAAATTTGTGTTTTTACTATTGTAAAAATTACAATTTAATTTCGACCCCCCTAAAAAATTTTCTGGCTTCAGCCTTATCTGTAAAGATGGAAATTAAGGGGGATGAAATTTAAGAAGCTCAGTGGCAATCCAATCACAAGAAAAATCCATGTAAAATAGTATACAAAAATTACGAAATAACAATTCTTAGAATAATTGCAATCGTATAGCGAATCACTGTATTGATTTTCCAGATTAACATTTCACCATAAAATTTTAAAATTCACAATTTTGTATGTACATGCTTATGAATGACAATGCAAATTCAGTTTATCAGAAAAAGTCCTACCCAACTCCGTTACACAACACACTATGAGTTCCCAAGAACTCATCCATCCATACACATCGGGTTGTGGATAAGTCATCACTGATTTGCAAATAAACTGTCACTTTGTTGTAAAAATTATGGGTAAACCACCAATATTTTTAGATAAAAACATTTGCAAATAAACTTCCACTTGGTTTGTAGACGAGCCACCACTTTTTTGCAGATTATTAAACTACCACTCTTCCTCCGTACATATCGTCCCACCCCATGTAGTGCAATATGACATGCTTGTAACAGAATAGTGCAAAATCAGTAGACATGTTTAACATGTACTCGGTAAGGAAATAACAATAATAACATTCACAGTTTATTGGTATCACAGTGATAGTAGGCATGTAACATTCACATATCATACAATATAACAATAGCAATTTAGTCATTAAATCATAGATTCCAGAATAAACACAATATTAGATACTTAATTGAGCGAATAAAAACTCTAAAAACAAGTCAGGGGATATACAAGGACTAAACTGAACATATTATAATTTTTTGGGCAAAACTGTAATTCAGGAGTCACATGATCGTGTGGTCAGACCGTGTGACAGCTTGTTGCCATATGTAAAATGATAAATTACCCTACAGGAGAGACAAGACCGTGTGGCAGGCCGTGTGGTTCACGAAGTCCCTAAAATCTACAGGTACATAAGACCGTGTGATAGTCGTGTGGGAGACTGTGTGGGCCTAATCCTACACACGATCACCTGATTCACTTGGAAAGATACACCTTTCACCATGGGTCTGATTTGCATCCCTCAAGATCGATTTTGATCCAATTCATCTAGTTTGGGTCCTTCAAACGACAACCATATATGTATTCATATGTTCAATTCAACGGTAGTGATTTTGACGAAATCTGAAAGAAATCGATTAAATGAATAGAAAAGATCAATATCAGGGATTGACATAGTGGAAATACGGGATCTAATCATTGACACGAAGCGTACTTATCGATTTTTGACCATCGATTTCCATAATTTGATCCTTGAGTAATCCTTTTTTGATGAGCCTCATGTTCAAAGCCTTGAGCCTAAACGAGTTGAAAACTTAAACTTTCTTTGTCCCTAGCACTAAAAAAAGGCACTATGTAATGAACGTCGAGCCATGGACATTGAAGGTTAGGTAGAGACATTATGGTGGCTTCATGTGTGCTTGAGAGAAAAAAGAAGAGATTATATGATATGGTACATACAAATCCTTGCTAAGTACAAGTGGTATGAAAAAGGAAAATATATATGAGTGAAATAAAAGCAAGGTAAGGGTTAAAAGCATTATGAGTGAAAAGGCACAAAAATCAAAAAAAAAAAAGAGCTCAAATGAAAAATTAAATTCAAGTTTGAACAAAAATCTTTCAATTCATAATGTGTAATACTTGCTCGCTTACTGTACGTACCAATATCATTTAGTATCTTTTAAAATTTTGGAGAGATGAGGAATGCAAGAGAAGGAGAAATAAATAGGTAACTTTATGATTAATTGGGGACAAATGAGGAACAATGTCGTGTGTTTTACTGTTTCTACTACTTGAAACCATTTTGAGCTACCTTTTTTTGAAAATCCAAACCATCCTAAGCCTCAGAACATTACAAGCCTAGATGACATTTGTGACCCAAATATTTCATTCACACAATCCTTTTCCTTGTTTGCATTGATTCGGATGAGCACCTTTTATTCACTTTAAGTGTCTATAATGTATCTACATAGTCTATTTTGATGGATAACACAATTGTACATACATTCATTTGGATTCCCTATAGATTTGTTAGCCTTTTAATTTGTTGAATTAATTTTGTTTGCTTTAAGAATAAACAAGTTAGCTAAATATCAGTCTTAGGTTGGATGTGACATAGTCCTTACACTAGTTCAATATTTCGCCGCCATGTTGCCTTTTTGTTAGATTTAGTCCAAGGTTTGTGTTTTACATGTGTTGTGTGTTTTCTTGAGGACAAGAAAAGACTTAAGTGTGGAGGAGTTTGATTTGTCATAATTTGATATGTCAAATTAGGCTCTCTAGTACGCTTAAAAAGCTTGTTTCCGAGCAATTTATATGTTTTGTCATGCTTTTACTTAGTTTCAGTTCTTTGCACAAATAAGTGAATCGTGTGTATTTTGTGCTATTTTGAGACCCGAGATGACCAATTGACATCCAGGACATCTAATGAGGTTGGTAGATGATACAGAGAGCCCAAAGTGGCCTAAATAGAACGAGAACATTACCGATAAGGGGGTATCAAGATATCGAAGCATGAAAGTTGTGATACCCCTAACAATGTTGAAAAAAGAAGCTCTAGCCACCAACAATGGTATCACGATATCGACCATAAAGTAGTGACACCCAAGACTCCCAAGGACCCTCATTTCAAGAATGAGATATCACGAAACCAGGCTCTGGGTATCGCGATATCACTATCGATGGAGACAAAAAATTACCATAGGGGCAATCCTTGTCGAACATGTCCCCCAACCAAAATTAGACGATTAGGGGTAATTTGGTTAATAATTTTGTACATGAACTATGTTAAAATAAGGCTAAATTGGTTGAAAAAAAAGACACACTTCACATTGTTAGGTTTTTAAGATTGTTCTCTTCATCTTTTAAGGTTTAGTTTTTTCCTCTATAGTTTAGGGTTTAATTTCTTGCTCATTTTCTAGTATTTCTTAGTTTCTTGTAGTTAGTTACTATTGTAGCTAGGACCTATTTGCGTATTTAGTCCTTCAAACTCTCTTGTAGTTACAATTTAATCCATTAATTGAATTCCATTTAGCTTTGTTACATTTCCTTTATTAAAAATTGTAACAACTAGTTTTCGATGAAATCAAAATAGTGGTTTTGACACCACAAATCGATGAGTAAATTATTATTTTATTTTTATTTTAATGTATATGGAATGTTAGTAGGGTTGTATAATTTTTTAAGAAATTTTGACGTTTGCATGCTTAATTTCATAAAAGGACTAAATCGTAAAATGAGCAAAAGTAGGATTCTTTTAGCTAAAGGTATCAATTAGCTATGAAACTCATATATGAGTGGACTTAGATGATAATTAGACCATTTATTCTGTTAGTGGACAAATATGGACATATAATTAAGTGATTTTCAAGTTAATTAACAAGGTTAATTTGGTAATTTAATAAATAAGTTAAAGTAAAATAAAGAAACAAAATGTATCATCTTTTTAGTCCATCTCTCCATCGAAAATAGGCTAAGAAAACACCATTGAAGAATGCTTGAAGGTTCAGCTATGTCCAATAGTTGCATCTAAGTTATTTTTTACCCCGTTTTTAGTAATTTCTATGTTTTTGAAGTCGTTGTAGCTTAGTCTAGCTAGCCCGAGGGTCAATTTGTAAAAATTTTAAAGATTTAGGGTTTTTCCATGAATTTTATTGCATGATTCTTCATTTTTATGAAAGATTATGAGTCCTTGTTGATAAATAAACAAGTTTTGTAAAGGGATTTTTGATGAAATTGTCATTTAGAGACTTATTTGTAAAAGTAGTAAAATTTCATGGTAAATTTGAGAAATTATGATTTTTATGGGTTGATATAGGTCCCTAGTGAATTCGGCTAGCATGGAATGAGGATGAAAATGTTTAGATTTCAATTTATGAGCTTAAGGATTAAATTGTGAAAATTTAAAATGTTAGAGATAAAATGATAATTTTGCAAAAATATGAAATGTGGACTGAACTAAATAATAGAAGTATTAAATGGATTGAATTTATTTATTTAGGTCAAGATAGACCTCGTACAGATTTAGATCAGGAAAAAATGAAAGCCTCAGATTGATCGACTACGTTTTTACGCTTTGTTTATCGAGTTAAGTTCATATGATTAAATATCGTTTTAATATTATAATGAACTATATGTTAATGTATTATTTTCCATGTAACCATATGATGTATATCCAACGATGTCACGATGATTATCAAGCCCTTTTTGAACCTTAAGAATTCGTAGGATACAAATGACATGTTATTAGGGTTTTCATATTTTGGGTGTTGATCTTAAATGTCTTTCCAATGGCTAAGGTCATGCATTTGTTACAGATACTCCACAGCTCATGTGAGTAGCATCATGTAGCTTACATTCCGACCCATAGCTCATGCGAACAGACCCATTTCACAACCCATGTGAGCAATGATGTAAAGGAAAAGGAAAGGTTACGATTATATGTTTAGCATAATTCGTGTGAGCTTCCCCGCATATTCGATGTTATTCTAAATGGTTCAACGAGCATGAAAAGGAAAGGAACGGTAAGTGTTCAAATAAACTATGTCATGAATCTATGAAAAGGTTTGAAATGAAAATGTTCAATGAAAGTATATCTATGTTCATGAAAATGATGAATTCAAAAGTAGTATGTTCATGTACACCTAGCTTACTTTATGATTATTCAAGTGAATTATGTGCTAATGCACTAACATGTGTTGTTGATGGTGCTTAGGCTTGTGTCAAGCTTATGGTTGGATAATATTATGCTTAACCTTAATGTTATGCATTGAAAAGGTAAGTTCTGTTCATGTTTTACAAACTTACTAAGCATTATGTGCTTACGTAGTTTTCTTTCCTATGTTTTATAAATAATCGGAAGTTTGATCGGTTTGGAAGCTCGTTGAAGATCTATCACACTATCCAGCAATTATATCAATAGTTTTTTATATTAATGGAATGTATAGGTGGTCTTATGTTTGATGTTAGTTGAATGCTTAAATGTTGAATTTGGTATGTATATGTTGCTTTGGCATCATGTGTTGTTGATTGGTTTATGACATATTGGTATTTATGATGCCTATTTAGTATGTGTTAATGTAGCAATGGTTTGATGCATGTTTCAATTACCAATATGGTATGTGTTGGATTAGTTCAATGTGGTCAAGATAGGGTATATTTTGAAATGGTATTGGACATGATGTGTATGGTCGAAATGTGGTAATGTTTACATGTTTAGGAAAGATTTGAATGAATGCATTTGAGGTGCCTTGTTTGGCATATTGGTTGGATGGATTTTGGTCTATTGAATTGGTCATTTCATGCATGTTTTGGTAAGGTTTTGAAGCTTTGAGGTTGTACACAAAATGCTTTTAGGTACATGTTTGAGTTTCTAATGGAAATGGCTTGATTTTGGCCAATTTCATGTCCATATGGCCTGAGACACGGGCGTGTGGCTCAGCAAAGTAAGACACACGACCATGCGGCACAGTCGTGTGTCCCCTGTAGGTTTTAAGGCATGCAAGTCAAGTTGTTACACGGCCTGGAACACAAGCGTGTGTGGCCATTTCGAGGGTTGCACGGCCTAGCACACGGGTGTGTGGCTTGGCTATGTAACCCAACTGAGAGAGTTATACGGGCACGGGCACGGGCTAGGACATGGTCTTGTGTCCTTATTTCGATTGTTACATGGCCTGAGTGTGTCTCAGCCGTGTGACCCTTGCAATTCAATTTTTCCAATTATTTTCAAAATGTTCCAAATGTTTCCAATTCAGTCCCGAATTATTTCTAAAGTGTTTTTAAGGCCTCAAAGGCTCGATTAAGGGATGATATGCGTGAAAATGAATGATTTATGCTATGTTTATGTTAATGTTTGAGATGTATGTTTTAAAGTTATATTTTTACGATATGTTGCGTAACCCTATTTCGGCCACGGATACAGGTTAGGGTGTTACATTTAGTGGTATCAAAGCTACCGTTTAGTCAATTCCCAGACTGAATGCAGCATGTACGAGTCTAGAAATACATGACATTATATAACATGTAATAGTGTGATAACTCCTAACTCAACTTGAACTATGTTTTCATATAGATGACATGTCATCCAACTGAGCCGATTTCGACGAAGAAGAAAGTAACGCGCAAGCCTCCGTTCATAGAGCATCGTCTACTAGAAGTAGGTCTGTATCTGAAGGCTAGGGAGGAGAGGCTAAAGAAACCTTCCTCTAGATGATGAATGAATGGTTCACCAAGTTCGTACGAACGAACCCAATGGCTCAATGACCTCCAGCCTCACCTGTACCCCAACCAGTTTCGGTAGTTCCTTAGGGTTTGGAACCAGTATGAGTGAGCAAGCTTTTAGTTGATAAAATCATTAAATACAGGACTGGAGATTTTAGAGGTACATCTGAAGATAATCTGGAGAGAGCCGAGTTCTGGTCGAAAAATACGATCAAATTTTTCGATGAATTATCATGTACTTCGGTAGAATGTTTGAAATGTGTTATATCATTGTTGAAAGACTGGGCTTATCAGTGGTGAACTCCTTAATTGCGGTTATGCCGAGAGATCTAATAGATTAGGATTCCAGACTTAATTTTAAAAGAAATATGTGAGCCAGAGATTGCTTCATAAGAAACGTAAAGAGTTTCTTGAGTTGAAACAAGGTCAGATGACAATATCTGAATACGAGAGAGAATTTGTTCGACTGAGTAAATATGCCC
Source organism: Gossypium raimondii (assembly GCF_025698545.1). Classification (NCBI taxonomy): domain Eukaryota; kingdom Viridiplantae; phylum Streptophyta; class Magnoliopsida; order Malvales; family Malvaceae; genus Gossypium; species Gossypium raimondii. The sequence continues at coordinate 36,023,370 of NC_068568.1, read as the reverse complement.
GAGAATTTATACCAACAGATGTTGCTATGTGCACACGGTATGAAGACGGGTTAAACGAAGACATAAGTTCTTAGTCAGGATCTTTGAATTAAAAAAAAATTTAGTTCTGGTTGACAGAGCTCACAAAGTCGAAGAACTGAGTAAAGCAAAGAGAAAAGTCAATTATGAGGATCATGATTCAGGAAAGAGATCAGCGAAAAAGTCATACCAATCGTCGTCAAAGAAGGCGAAAGAATATCATGGTCGTTCATCAGCTTCAATGGGTTATTCAGGTAAAGATAGAGGAAAACAACATGCAAGCTCGAAACCTTAGGCTACGTCTATAGCAAGTATAGGCAATGTTAGAAACAACAAGCCTGAATGTCAGCAATGTAATCGACGACACTTTAGTGAATGTAGATTAAAAGACGGGTCATGTTTTAAATGTGGTTCATATGAACATTATCTTAGAGATTGCCTGGAAAGGCCAAACAAAGAGAAGGTTCAGACTACTCGACCGAGCAATACAGCTGCAGGAGGGAGACTACCTCAAAACACTAAAAATGCAGGTAATAGCCGTAGTGGGACAAAGGACTTTGCTGTGAGATTTGAGACACAAGCGTCGGCTAGAGCTTATGCGATCCATGCTCGAGAGAAAGCTTCAGTGCCAAATGTTATTACTGGTACATTTTTTATCTTTGATACTACTGTTACTGCTTTGATTGACCTGGGGTCAACACATTTATATGTATGCACGACTTTAGTGTCAGATAAGAAGTTGTCTTTTGAGTCTACTGAGTTTTTGGTTAAAGTAATGAATCTTCTAGGTTAGTATGTATTAGTTGATAAAGTTTGTTAAAAATTGTCCTTTGATCATTCAGGGTTACTACCCTTTGGTGAGTTTGACGTGATTTTGGGTATGGACTGGTTAACTCTGCATAATGCTGTTGTGAATTGTAGATGAAAGCATATTGTGTTGAAATGTCAGAATGGTGAAAAGCTTCGAATTGAGTCAGGTATACTAGATAGTGTATATAATGTTATATCGACTATGTAGGCACAAAAATATGTTAGAAAAGGCTGTGAAGTCGAATTGAAGCTAGAATCAGTTCCATTACTATGTGAGCACACAAATGTGTTTTCAGAGGAATTACCAGGGTTACCACCAATCAGGGAGGTTGAATTTGTGATTGAGTTAATGTTGGGAACATCTCCGATATCAATAGCTTCTTACAGAATGTCACATACTAAATTGAAAGAGTTGAAAGCATAGGTGCAAGAATTAACAGATAGGGGTTTTGCTTGACCCAGCTTTTCTCCTTGGGGTGCTCCTCTGTTATTTGTTAAGAAAAAGAACAGATACATGCAACTATGTATAGGTTATAGACAGCTCAACAAAGTCACAATCAAGAACAAGTATCCATTGCTACGTATAGAGGATCTGTTTGATCAATTGAAAGGTGCGATGGTATTCTCAAAGATTGATTTTCGTTCTGGTTATTATCAGTTACGAGTTAAAGACTCAAATGTGCTGAAGATTGAGTTCAGAACCAAGTACGGACATTATGAGTTTCTTGTGATGCCATTTGGTTTGACTAATGCACCTGTTGTATTTATGGACTTGATGAACATAATATTCAGATTGTTTTTAGACAGATTTGTTGTTGTGTTTATTGATGATATTCTAATCTATTCACGAGATGAGACAGAGCATGCCATTTGAGAATTATTTTGCAAACTTTAAGAGAAAAAAAATTGTTCGCTAAGTTTAGCAAGTGTGAGTTCTGGCTTCGAGAAGTCGAATTTTTGGGACATGTATCCACCGATGGCATTAGAGTTTATTAGATTAGAAACGTCCGAGAAATGTATCTGAGGTTAGAAATTTTTTGGGTTTAGCCAGATATTACAGAAGATTTGTCAAGGGATTTCGATAATTGCTACACCATTGACGAGATTGTTGCAAAAATATGTTAAATTCGAATGGTCCGAGAAATGTCAACAAAGCTTTAATCAATTGAAACCATTGTTAACCGAGGCACCGGTGTTAGTTCAGCCAGAGCCTAGTAAAGAATTTGTAATTTTTAGTGATGCTTCATTGAATAGTTTGGGCTGTGTTTTGATGCAAGAGGGCAAAGTGATAGCGTATGATTTTAGACAGTTGAAACCGCGCAAAAAGAATTATTCGACATGATTTAGAGCTTGCAGTGATTGTATTTTCCTTAAAGATTTGGTGACACCATTTATATGGAGAAAAATGTCATATCTTCACGGATCATAAAATCCTGAAGTATTTGATGTCGCAAAAATATTTGAATTTGAGACAGCGCAGATAGCTCGAGTTATTGAAAGACTATGACTTGATCATTGGTTACCATTCGGGAAAGGCTAATGTCGTTGCTAATGCATTGAGTAGAAAATCTCCATTTCCTTTGCAATCTTTGAACACAGTTAACATTGATTGATGATGGTTTGATTTTAGCTGAATTAAAAGCTAGACTGACCTTTTTGCAATAAATTTGTGAAACTCCAAAATGTGATGATGTTTTGATTTCTAAACGGAAACAGATCGAGACAACACCTGATTCAGATTTTCATGTTGGTTCTGATGATAGTTTGTATTTCAAAGACAGAATTTGTGTTCCGAGAAATTCTGTCTTGTTCAGAAGATTTTATAGGAAGCTCACAGTAGTAACTTGTCTATTCATCTTGGTAGCAATAAAATGTATGGCGATTTGTAATAGATGTAAAATTAATTAACTAATCCTCAACACCCTCAACCAAATTTAGCTCCCAATTGAGCCCTTAAAGATGAAAAATTAATTAACTAATCCTCTCCGTTAATGTTGACCAAGTTTGACCGTTAAATTTTGCTTAAATGGTTGACATGCCACTTATACGAAGACATATGGCTGCCATGTGTACATCATGATACAACATTAACAAATATTTTTAAAATAAAAGAAATCCTAAAAATTAAATAATTTTTAAAATTAATTATTTAAACATTTTAATATATTTTAAAAATTTAATAATTTTATAAATTCTTATAATTATCAATAATTTTGCATAATTTTTTAAAAATTTAGTAATTAACTAAAAACACATTTATGATGACTTAGATAAGAAGTTGCCCAAATTCGGATGAACTTAGAGAACCATTTGTCTAGGCTCATCTAGATGTGAATTTTAAATAATAATATTTAAAATTATTTATTTTTATAATTTTAAATAATTATTTTAGGAATTTTTAGTAATTATTTTTAAAAATGTCAATAGACATGTTTTGAGTGTTACTCATTTCCTTGGCTTATCACCTCTTACATTATCGATAAGTAATTTCTCTTTTGGAAAAATATACCTCATTGATTTTGTCATTTTAATGTGATATTTATGTTTTTTTCCTCCAATATGATATTTTTAGTTGAAAAAGTTATACATTTTGTTACTTGAAATAATGATCGTGTTTAAATTGAGTTTCAAGATTAGTTGATTTGATAAAAAATATAATTAACTAACAATATTAGTAATTAACTTTCATCCAATTCTTATAAAAATTATAATCAGTACAACCTGAAAAAGACACAGCCATCAAATTGCATTTAACAAATTAAACATAAAATTAAACAAACTTTCAATTAAAATTATTTTATTAACAAAATTATAAAAATTCAGATCTAGTGATATTAGCAATTAAATTTCATCAAATAAATCCTAAAACTTGAATTAATTTAACATTATTTTAAGTAACAAAATATGTAACTTTTTCAAATACAAATACTACATTGAACCAAAAAACTATAAGTATTACATCAAAATTATCAAACTCAAGCATCAAATAATGTATTAAGCCAAAAAATGCCAAAGATGCTTCTTCTTTTTCTACTTGCGTGCATGGTTTTTTCTGAAACTATATAAATAAATTTAGGTAAACTACGTCATTAGAAATTAAATTATGGGTAAATTTTCATTTTGGTCACTTAAGTAAAAACCTACAATTTGATCATTAAAGTTTTCGAAATTGGTTTTCTGGTCACTCGATTGTTAAGTGACACTTTTCTAGTAGGTATAATAACATTTTAGTCCTTAAATTTTATATTTTCTTTGAAATTGATCTCGATTCTATATAAAATTATAAAAAACTCAAAAATATTTAAAATAGAAATTTTATAGAAAAATTATAAAAAATAAAATCTCAAAAATATTGTCATTGAAAAACTAATATGCATGAGAAATAAATAAAATCATTCAATAGAATCTAATAACAATTTAAAACAAAACAAAACTAGAAAAAGAAAAGCTAGATCATTGCATGCTTCCTCAGTATTTCTTGAAATCAAATTGTAATATCTTTAAGTCAAGTTCCATGCCCATGAAGAACATCTAGAACTAATGTTACAGAGGTTTGTAAAATTGACTTTAATGTCATTTTTTAGCCAAAAAAAATTCGACTCAATTCAAATTTTCAATTCATTTAAAATATTTTCCAAAACTCATACTATAAAAACAAATTATATTCTAAATTTTTCTTTTCTTATAACAAAAATCTATGTCAAGAAACAAAAGAGGTAAAAAGAAAGAAAGCAAAACTAATCATTTTGCTTAGTATTTTTATTCTTTTCTATATTTTAGAGAATAGGTATTGGATATTTCTATATAGATAATACAGAGAGAAAATTAGGAGAGTTAAAACTAATTTTCTCTATTTCTGAAAATTGTTACCTACTTTTATTTTAATTTTAGAATTTTCTAAATTTAAAAAAAATTATATTTTTTATCATTTTATATATAATCAAAGTCAATTTGATAGAAAGTATAAACATTGAGGATTTAAATTGTGATTATATCAACTAAAAAGTGTCATTTAATGGTTATGACCAAAAAAAAACAATTTCAAAAATTCAATGATTAAATTGTAATTTTTTTAGTTAAATGATTAAAATAAAATTTACCTATAATTTAATAGCTAATAATGTAGTTTACCCATAAACTTATAATCTTCTATTATCTAACCTCAATTTGAAAAGAGAGAGTATATATATACATCTTCACTCAAAAGACTCAAAGAGTTTTAAAAATTTAGTAATTATTTGATAAAGCATTAAAATTTTTATGGCTAATATATATTTTCTCTGCTACTTGTATTTATTAGTTGATATCTTAATGTTTTTGGATTTAATTAGTACTTAAATATGGATTTCGTCACATATTTTGATGTCTCAATAATAATGCGATTACAATTTGATAATGTAGCATTGGCAACAAATTAAATGATGATACATGACAACCTCATATCATGACATGTGGGAAGCTCTAATTAAAATATTCTTAATACATATATATAAATTTAAAAGCTATTATATTTTAAAAAATATATAAAATATTAACTTTTTATATTATCATTTTGAAATTTAAAAAATATATGTTTATAAAAATATAAAATTTATTTCTCAATCTACAATAAATCTAAATTTAAATGAAGTAGAACAACTATTTAGTAACAAGCTTTAGTTATACACTAACACAAAGACATGGGATTGGCGTCTATGGCAAATTTGATATGGCCTAAATGGAGTAAAATTAGAATTAAGGAGGTTTGGTAATGCAGGATACCTTTCTGATCATTCTTAAACCAACTACATTTTCGCATGTTGTGATGGTAAACTATAAATCGAATAATCATTGCTACCTCATCAAATCGAGCAAAAGTATTGGCTTTTAATGGAACAAGTTGTGAATGTGTGGGGTCAAGGACCATGATTCAACATATTAGAAAAGCATGTGGATTGCTTTTCAGAAATGACAAACCAATCATATTGCATGAGGATAATGCAGCGCACATTTCACAAATCAAAGGTGGCTACATAGATAATGAGATTAAATATATTAATCTAAACTGTTTCTACACACATGAGCTTTTGAATAAAAGTGAATTCAATTTTTAAGATGTTCGTGTGTGAAATGCGTTAAATACTTGGAAATTTTTTTCTTGAATCGTTTTAACGAGAATCAAAAAGGAGAGTCATAATGCATGCACTTAACATATTATGGATGACTAAATGCATAAAAACCAATAGCATGCTTTATGAGATTCATGTACCCATATGATACATGGTATTATGATCCCTATGGATTATGGTAGAATGAACGCACGAGACTAAAAGTACATATTTTAAGATGTATAATCAATAACATCTTTTTTTTAATCAACAATATAAATATATTTCGGATCTATCTATATTGATTTGGCGGGAATCATATCCAGCCACTTCAATCGAGATCCTAATCAGAACTATTGAATGTCCATATTCATCCAATTTATCTTTCTTTCAAATTAAATGAAAATTTGTACATTCACCCATCTTAATTAATACATTGTATATAAACAATAAAGCTGTCGTATGGAAGGAAGCGTTTTTACGGTCAATCACACATGAATTAAAAATGCATATATTTTAAAGACATTCTCAATTTTATTAAAAAATTAATTATCATGTATATATAATATATATAACTGAATGAAGAAAACAGTCCAACTTTTATTGATTTTTAATACAACTTTTACTAAGCCCAAAACATTAAACAATGAAATCCATTGGTACTAAATAACAGATCACTGACGACGATCATTCATAAGAAATGAGGCACACACATATATAAATAAAATCAAAATATAATTAACTATGTAATATAATAAAAAGTAAATTAAATAAAATTATTAACTAACAACGGGAAGAAGAAAATTGACACGTTACTTTGAATTTTTTCCTAAAATAACAATTAAAACATTGATTAATCAGCTCCACCTTATAAAAACAAAGTAGTAATCACGTGTTATTTGTTTAAACTTTTTACATTTGCGAAAGAATAAAGCAAAATTTGAGTAAGTTTTATACTTTAAATTTTGAATTTTAGTCTTGATTCATGTAGGAGCAGTTCAAATTATATTATTAGTCCTACATAATGCATAACTATTATTTTCATTTTATCATTTTAGTCTTTATATTTTTCAATTTTGAATCAAAATAAACTAAAATAAGGTTGTTTTTTTGTACTTAATAAGTTTAAATTGAAGTCATAACTAAAACTACAAAATTTAATATATAAATGAACTAAAAGTTAGTGGTTATTGAGGTTAATGATGAGGCCGCCCAAATTTTCCTAGTCAAATCCGCTAATGGAGCTCACTAATTTTCTTTACCTTGGAAAAAGAATTCCCGTGCCGTCTACGACACCTTTTAACTCCTATTAAATCCGTTGAACGAATTTGGAAAGCCTTTTCAACCTAAGCTAAGCTAAGCCGCCTCTTCTTTTGCTGTAGACTTTGTTTGATCTTCTCATTCTTTTTGTGTTGTTGTCTGTTAATATAGGCAGAGGGTTTAATTCCATTAAATGGAGAATAAATATCAGATGTTCTTTCCTATCTCTTCCCCGGCATCATCAGCAGCTTATGATCCCTTCACAACAAACATTATGGCACCTACTAGTCCTCATGTTTTCAACAATTTTCATGGGAATAGTTCAAATGGGTTGATGGATTTGAAGACAGATCAGAAGTTCGTCAAGAAAGCTGCAGAAGTGAAGGAACCTGTTGATCAGAATGGGAGCTTTGTTGGGTCTGAAGCTGATTATCACTTAAAATCATCAGCTGCTACTGATAAAAAGAAGGAAAAGATGATTAGGAAGCCTAGATATGCCTTTCAAACAAGGAGTGAAGTTGATATACTTGAAGACGGATATCGCTGGAGGAAATATGGGCAAAAAGCTGTTAAGAACAGCAAATTCCCAAGGTTTGTTTTACTAATATTATCTCCCTTATTATTTTTTCCCATTGTATGATGCATTTCCCCATTATTCAAAGGGTGATTATGATCTTTATGCATATAGTATAAAGTTTGTATAGAGTATATTTTGGAGAAAAAAATGTTTTCAAACATTATAGACCCACCATTATTATCCACATATCAAATCTTTTCACACTGAAGTAATTAAAAGTTATATAATATGTATGGGTTAGATGAGATAGTAAGGGTCTCTCTTATCTTAATTAGTGGTCAAGAGTTCAATCATCGTCTTAGGTATAAAGCAACTTTAAAATTCGTAACCAGTGTTATCCTTTAATGGACCTACAAAAGATGAAAATGCATACGCTTTTAGAGTATTTGCCTAGGGTTACATATATACACATATATAATAAGTTTAGTAAAATATGAAAAAATATTTTAATAAAATAGAGACATGAACATTTGTAAATTTACTTGTGAAATTAAAAGAAAATACATTATCAAGATACCAAATACTATCCACATATATTGTAGAGCTAAATTTGACAAGATTTTAGAGAATAAAATAACTATGATTTCATATTTAGTTAGTGAGGATGAATGTATAAACAGTTATTAGGTATTTATAACTTAGAATAAGAAATTAAAACAAGGCTTTTACTGCATTTAAGAAAATTAAACTTGACATTTCATATTATGTTTATTTATTAAAATTTTATCTAGCAACATGAACATGTTTTGATTTGTTCAATTGAGCCTTAGATGCAGTGATGGTTTGACGCAATTTGGTCATATTATTAAATTAATTTGTTTTTTATTTTATATTTCATACTTGAATTTGAATAATTTAATTTTGATATATAATTAATTGAACTAGTTTAATGTATTTTTGCATAATTTACTTAAATCAAATGTACATTGTTAGACATTTTATGTGTTAGTTAATATGGATGCCCTTTTATTCAGATATGTATTATTACTATAATATTTTTAAAGAAATTTTAACTTGATCATTTTTTTTTTTACTTTTCCATAATTTTTCCAATCATTTACAGCCAATTCAATGTATGAAATATTCAATAAAAGCTTTGGTTTCATTTTATAAAAATCATAATAAACGTAAAGTATGTTTTATTTATTAATTCCATATTATAAATATTGTTGATGTTATTTTGTTATTTTTATATTTTAAAGAAAATATGATATTCAAATTTGAAAGAGTTTATCTTAGAAAAACAAAATCCCTGCAATTTTATTTTTATATTTTTGGAACAACACAACTATTTTACATTTTATTAGTTATTTTTATTTAATTAAGTGGTCTTCAAAATATTCCATGCAACCTAGGAAACCAATGGTGTTCCTTCTCCAATTGATCACCAAGCCATTCCTCTTAATCCCAATAGATGTCAAACTACAATTTGATGTAATATATGAACTGGTGTTAATGCATGATTTTTGTTATGTACAGAAGCTACTATCGGTGCACACATCAAGGATGCAATGTAAAAAAGCAAGTCCAACGTCTAAGCAAGGATCAAAGTATCGTAGTGACGACTTACGAAGGAATACACACTCATCCTATACATAACCCTACCGACAATTTTGAACATATCTTAAGTCAGATGCATGTTTATACACCTCTTTTCAAACCCATCCATCTTTAGCTAATGTATCTCTATGCCCTTTCTTTTTTACATATCCAAATAAACACATGCTCATATCTTGATTTACTCCTTCCCTATGGAATAGTTAATAATACTGTATTATTATTCCTTACCTTTTTTCTTTTGTACTAGTGCTTAATTACTTATAACTGTAGCAAGGAAATTCAAACTTTAAACCTCATAGATGCACATTTGGTTTCGTTTATGGAAGGTACGATTACGTTTCGTGATAAGATTACAAGAATGTAAAATTAAAAGCTGTGTTACATTACTCTGTTTGGTTGACGAAATGTATGATTACTTAAAACCCATGTTACTAAATTGTCCTTGTTATAGGATTTGTTTTATTTTAACAAGTTTAATTCCTTTAACATTTTTAGTCTCAAATTTTCATAAAATCATTATACAATTAGTACTTTTTTATCATAATTTATATATTAATAAGTAAATATATAATGATAAATAAAATTATAAATCATAATTATAATAATTTATGAAAAGTGATTGCATAACCAACCATAATTGTAATTATAATTATAACCATAATTAAAGTAATAATAAATAAATTATTAGAGTAAATATAATAATTTTAGATTTTAAAGTAATAATAAAGGAATTCATCATATGCTATAAAGGCTATTTTTGCCTATCATTTTGACTCTTTTTTTTTTCATTTTTAGTTAGTATTGTTCCGTAGCTCACTTTAGGTAAGTTTTAGTAAAAAAAAAACACTTTAGGTACGAAGTTAGGGAATAATTAATGACTATTATACGTTAAGCTGATTTTAAAAGAAGCTATAATATATAATTAAGGTATTGTTTTTCCTTAAATTTAGTTAAAACAATTAAATATAAAATTTCGAACAAGGTATATATTAGGGTTAATTTATATAAATATGCTGAAAAAACATTATTTTAAAAATTAGACTGAATTTCTTAAAATTATTGATCTACGTTGTTTTTGGAGAAAGAAAGCAAAATGTGCCCTATAGGATGCATTTTCAAGAGAGAGAATAAAAACGCGTCCTACAAAGCGCACTTTCACTGCCACATCAGTAAAAATGCACCCTATAAGACACATTTTCCTTTCAATGATAACTTTTCTAACGGCTAGTAAGGCTCCAATAGCCATAAAAATTCCTATATAAACCCCTCCAACCTTCATTCTTTTCAACCAAATACTCCATACTCATTCTTCCTTCTTATATTCTCAATCTTCAATCTTTAACCCCCAATTTCCAATTTTATATTTTTAATCTTCAAGTTTTAATTTTCAATTTCTAATTTTCAATCCTCTATTTTTTTTTAAATTTTATTCTTTTCGATTTTATTTTTTCTTATAAATTTTAAATGGCAAATCAACTTATTCATTTGGATGAGAAGCATATCTCCGACGTTCAATTACAAATGGTAAGAAAATTTATTAAATTATTTAAATTCAAATATTTAATTATTATGTTGCTTAGATTATTATTTTTTTATATTTATATACTCAGCTCGAAGATCGGATTTTGGAGACGTACATAAACAACTTAAGTAAATGTGAACCGGAGGTCATTCATAGACACTTATGAGATGCGGCTTTTTATATGTGACTCGTATGCTCGAGGGGACTAAATTGGATCCCCCACTCATTAGTGCTTTGGTCGATAGATGGAGACCGGAGACGTACATGTTCCATCTTCCCTGCGACGAGTGTACAATTACACTCGAGGACGTCAGTTTAAAACTTGGTCTACTGATTAATGGGATGTCATTAGTGCCGATTGGATTGTAACATGCAAGCAACTACTAGGGAAGCTGTCGAACAAGTTTAGGGGTAGCCGGATCGAGATGAGACGGTTAGAGGACAACTTCCAAACTATTAAGGCTTCAACGAGCGATGTTGAAAAGGAACAATTCGCGCGTGCATTCATCTAGAGGTTGATCGGTGGTCTGCTAATGCCAGATAAATCTCGCAATCTGGTACATTTGAGGTGGCTACTACTACTAACCGACTTGAAGGAATCGAGATGACTTAGTTGAGGGTCAGCAGTGCTAGTGATAATGTACCGAAAAATGTGTCGAGTGATGATATCAGATAAATTTAAAACCGGTAAATGTATGATCTTTCTCCAATCGTAGGCATGGTATCGACTACCATTTTTACACCCCCGAATGGTACTCCCTTATGAATTCTCACTCATCATATGGTAAAATTCATTCCACAATATCATTACCGTTTTTAATTTTCATTGTTGTAATTTTGAAATAACATATTATTTGAAAAGGTGGAACAACATCGCGAGACACAACGGTATACCGATCAAGCCCGAGGATATCCAACTGGCTCTAGATCAGGAAACCGAAGAGGAGGTTAGTTTATGAATTTCAAAGTTATATAATATGTATTCTAGCACTTGAAATTAGATATTACGCATGTTCTAAAAATTATAAATTCATAATGTAGTTTGTATGGATGTTATATGCGGATTCAAGGATTCAAGAATGCATCCCAGCCAGATTTTTGGCTAATTGCAACATCTAGCACGTCAAAGTTTTATTGGTCATTTTGTAATGGTCAAAATGCACAAATCCGACCAAGTCATGCGACAGTTTGGGTGTACACAACATATTCCGCTGCAGCCCCAGGAACTCAATGACCTGCACAAGATAGACTTGCGAGGGAGACTCGATAAAGATTGGCCAACATTCCATAAGAAGTATATCGAGATATGGGAGCGTAGGTGCGATTTCTTGCTAACGTGTGAACTATTTCTCACACCGGAGTTGACGATATCTTTGGGTTACATGGGTTGGTTCAGGCATAATTGCAACTCGCATCTATTGCCGGCTTTAAAGAGAAGTAGGCAACATCATCGTAAGAGGCCAACACAAGGGCCCATCAATCCTAGGTTAGAAGACAAAAATGCGGCAGGATTAATATCTGCTACATCTGTATCAGAGGACTCGATTTTCATGCAACCTCCTAGTCAGTTTGGTTCATTTATTTTTGCTTCTAACCCAGTTTTTTTTGTCACAATCATCACAGCACACACACTCATTCTCCACATTATCACCTTTAGTACTAGTTTATTTTATACAACTACCACAACACGTGCAATCATTCCTTGCATCAACACATTTAACACCAGTTTATTTTACACAAGCACCACAACATGCCCCATCATTCCCTGTATCAACACCTTCTCCAAGGATATATTATACACGACTGTTACCCACCTTTCCATATTACATGTCGATCTTACCAACAACACCGACGCATCCAATATTACCTTCAATTTCCACCTTTTATCTGCAATCGGGTTATGCGACACCATATAGTGGCCCACCAATAATGTCATAAAAACCCCCAGCATCGTTGTTCTACCGAGGTGGGTAATCCTTGTAACCGCCAACTTAACTTGGGGGGATCCACGATGGGTGACTAGGACACGATCACAATCAAACATGGAGGAAGGAGATGAAGTTAGTGATCAACCTCGAGTGCACGTCAAGGTGAAGTCGAAGTTGACGAGCAGCTACCGAACCAAATAGTGCGACTCTAGTGGCTTGACCACATATATTCGATTTGGCAATTTTAATTGCAACTCTAGTGGCATTAACCACAACTATTTGTTGGTGTGATTGGATAGACGAGTTCTGGGGAACTTTATTTGGTGTGTAGCGGAGTTGGGTAGGAAGTTTTTTGAAAAATTTACATTATGTTTTCTGAAAAAAACTGCATTGGCATAATAATGCATTCTCAGTTTTGCTCAAATGATCGAGATAAAATTCTCTGCAATCCCGTGTTTTGATTGTTTTGTTATTTGAGTTCTCTGTTTGAGTTTAGTTGCACATTGAGCTTTATATCTCACCCTTCTGTTTTTGACCTTACAGGTAATTCTACAAATTTAGGATTGAACGGCGTGTGGAAGCTCGGATTGTTTTCTTGGTTAATTTAATATGATGGTTTAACTTATTGACTTTTCTAGACTTTTGGGCTGTAAATCAATTTTAGACTTTGTTTTTGGTTTTTGTTTTATTTGTCGCTTTTTTGTATTATTAACGTAAAACTGCAAAATCATACGAATTAACAAACTAAAAATTCGATTTTCAATTTAAACTTTGAAAATTTTTCCTCTATTAAACTAATAAAATGATTAAGTGATTTTATTATAAAATAAGTATTTTCGAACTTGAGATTTTTCTAAAACTCGTATGAGATCAGTTAAAATTAAGATTTCAAATCATACAATTTCTAAGGTAGATTTTAAATTGGTTTTTCAAAGGAGTTGATGTAACTTCTCCAGATTCAGCCATAACGTTTAGGCCCGGTTTGGGGTGTTACAACGCCATACTCACCATTACCAGTATTTACTTGGAAAACTAATGAAGTATCCAAGTGTTCAAAAAGATCACAATCAAAAGTCATATGGTTGGTACAACCACTATCAATGAGTCACTTCTCACTCAAATGACAGGTTGCAAAGTAAGTGGCCACAAAGAGTTGCTCCTCCTCTTCTTCATCAGCAACTTGAGCAATATTGTTCTGTTGCAAATACACTTGTGTTTTAGTCTTTTTCTAAGTATTACTTCTGCAAATTCTTTGATGATGCCTCATCTTCTGACATTTTTCACATTGATGGTCTAGCTTTCTCCAGCATTTAAAAGGTGGATAACCCTTTCTTCTATAATATTTACAATGAGGAAAAATCATATTTTGTTCTTGTATTTTTATTGAAAGAATCAGAACCTGAATTTCCTTTTTTGTTACTTTCATGTTTCTTTCCCTTTCCTCCTCTACTATACTAAGCTTGTACAACTAATGCACCTTCAACAAATTTTTTAGTTCTCATGAGCCCTCTTTGCTCTTGTGCTTGTAAAGCATTCATCAATTCTACCAAACTAATCTTTGACAGATTTTTAGTGTTTTCCAGAAAGAAAATGGTAGCTTCAAATCTTTCAGGAACAGTTACAAGATTTTTTTTGAACTAATCTGGAATCAGAAAATTCAGAACCAAGCAATTTGTCAAAATACTCATTCACCGTCTCAAAGTCTTTCATCTTTTGGAGTTCAAACTCTCTAATCATGTTTAGCATTTTCATGCCTTTAATCCTTTCATCGCGTTCATACTCCTTCAATAAATTCCAAACTTCAAATGCCGACTTCATTGTCATGATTCTGAGAAAGAGGTCAAATGAGACTACAGCAAATAACGTAGCTCTTTTCTTTGATTTTCTTGATTTCTTCTCCTTGTGATTCTTCATTTGCATCACCATTGGATTGGCCGATAATGAAGGAACTTCGCAGTCCTCTCTACAGCTTCCCAGAGATCATTTGCCTCTAGATGAGCCTCCATCTTTGCTGCCCAAACATGGTAACTGTCACCATTGAAAATGGGTAATGCAAGTGCAGTGAAAGGGATTTCAGAATCCATTGAAAAAGAAAGAAAACAAAATATTTTCCATACAGGTCCCTCAAGAAGAAAGCTATTGATATCAATTTGTTGGAGTTTTTGAGAAAACTTATTGAAAAGAGATTGGAATGGAAAGAGTATATTTTATTGAACCAAAAATAGTGTTTATTTAGTGAACAAGATAACAACTATTGACTAAAAATAGGCTACTAACAAAATTATAATCTCTAAAAAAATCCGAAACAAATCAAATAATTATGATTATATCTAAAATTAGCTAGATTATGGTAACTAAAGCAAATCTTCAATAGAGTGCAACTTATTAATGCTATAAAACTTTTGGGTTAGACATTTTATCCTTCCCATAGTAATAATTAAGAAGATCAATAGTTGTTTTTGAGATTCTTATGGAAGGGGAATGGGGAATCAACTATTGGAGCTAGAGTGAGTTGAGATATGTTTTGTAAACCAAAAATCAAAGGGTAGCCTTGGACTGAAGGATCTCCTAAATTCGAATCAAGCCTGCATTATTCAACACATTTGGGCTATTCTAATGCAAGCAGGGTCCTTTTGGATTTCTTGGACAAGGGCATATGTTTTGGAATGGAAGAGTTCGATGCAAATAGCTTGCACGTACAATAGTAGTTGGAGCTGGAAGAAATTACTGAAACTAAGGCACTTGTTTGCTTAGGGAATGGAAACATTCCAAGGTATTACTTAGTTGGTAAGGCCTGGAATAAATTTAGGCGGAGAACTGGGAAATTTTTCTGGAGGTTAATTTAGTTTCCACTTTACATCTCTAAACATTCAATGGTTGCTTGAATGGAAATTCTAAATAGGTTGCCAACAAAGGATCGGTTGCTAGCATGGGGCTTGAATGTTGATGATAGGTGTCAACTATATCTCGTGAAAAGGGAGACAATGAACCATATTTTCTTTGAGTGTGCTTATTCAAGAACAATATGACAGATGATTTTGCAGATGTGTTCACTACATAAATAGGTTATGAACTGGGCTCAAGAGCTGTAATGGGATAAAGGCAAAGCATTCTTTGCCATTTTATTGAAATAGGAATTATTCAATGTTGAGAGAAACGGACCAACGACAGTTTGGAAGTAGAAATCTGAGCATGCTCTATTTGAGAAAGTAAGATTGAGGCCCCGTTCTCCTTTGCGTTTTAGAAGGACTTTTGCAACAATAAAAAGAATGAAGAACGGCCTCCATTTCAGAAAAAATTTCACCATCTAAAAAGTCCTTCTCTACAGATGAAGAAGTTAAAAAATTTAACTTTTCTTCAGCCAAAAGTGCTTTTGGCTGATAATTGACCTTTTTATCCTGTCTTCTCCCCCAAAAAACGTTCTTTCCTCTGCTGGTTCTTTGGAGCTCTATACCCATTTTTTTTTCACATTTTCGCTTTCAAAGCTCTTTCCTGTTCTTTGTTCCTCTTTCGCAGGTGAGTTTGTTTTCTTCTTCTTCTCTTTAATTATTCACTATGCTTTGTTTTTAGTTGCTTTTTAGTTCCTCTTTCGCAGGTAAGTAACTCTTCCAACAAAAAAAAAAGAGGGAAAATTCTGGCTTTTGTGCCTCTTTTGCTTTACTGCTTTGCTCTGCTTTGTGCCTCTACAGCTTTGCTCTGCTTTGCTTTAGTGATTGCTAGATCCCCAGGAGTGTTTAGAGTTAAACCTGCAGGACCAAACTATTTTAGTTGATGAAAATAGAAGAAATATAGACTAAATATTTGAATATTATGGGTACCCAGTTCTTCCTACATTCTTCAAAGTGAGTGCCATTTGATATTTTAGATACTTTGCATGATTTTTCCAGCACTGGTAGACAAGACCCCCTTTTTTTTGGTTTTTAATGTTGTTGTAATACGTTTCCATGGAATAATATGTTGAAAATCCATCATCACCAATAATAAAGCAAAAAATGATTAGGATTCTTCCATGGAAGCTTATCTTTCAAAATCAAATGGTCTAACCCCACCAACCAAATTACAATAGAAGTTTATTGCCAATTACAACAAAAGTTTGTTCCAATTCTTGTAGCCTATTTTTTGGTAACTTATTATTGAGGCAAACAACTTCAAGCTTGCAATAGTAATAATAAAAATAATAAAAGTAACATCAAACCGCTATTTTTCTTTTACAGGAAGTATGTTTTTGGCTGCTAATTGGCATTGAAATACCAATATGTTCACATAAAATCCTCTTCAAGTTTCTGCAAAGATTTGCTTGTTGTAGCAATTTGTTTGTTTGAGCTCATCTTTTCAGAGACCATAAGACTCTTGTAGCTTCTTATCTCTGCTTGTCTTTCCTTTTCAAGCCTTTGTAGTTCCTCATGTCGTTTCTGCCAGAGAAATCAAATGGATTTTCATTTTAGTTATCCAAATAACAATGTTCATATAAGGTCAAAGGATGAGACTATAATCCCAGCATTTAGCACCTACTGTATAAGTATTTAGTAAGCAACATCAACAAAACTACTAGAACCTCTTTAATCTCATCGTAAATATCTGAATAATTAGCAGCAAAGTGAAGCTGAATATAAGTCCATTGAAACATCGTGCCATTCTGATCATAGTT
The DNA here is from genome assembly GCF_025698545.1 of Gossypium raimondii. Classification (NCBI taxonomy): domain Eukaryota; kingdom Viridiplantae; phylum Streptophyta; class Magnoliopsida; order Malvales; family Malvaceae; genus Gossypium; species Gossypium raimondii. Next base: position 36,005,960 of record NC_068568.1, on the reverse strand, counting down.
TACAGTCATTTACTTTATTTTTATTAGAATACATATGTATTTGGTTTAAGAAACTGGACAAGAAACATAATCCAAATATATCATTATGTATATAGAACAACAACATCATACATATATGTTTATTGAGATTAAAATTTATATGTGCAATAATTGCTCATGCAGTCCTGCCCTTCATGAATCCAGTACGGTATAACAAATTATATCCTAAACAAAATCCAGTAGGGTAACTTTCATTTTTCATGCTACAATCATTTAGAATATTTATTACATATAGCATACTCGAACAAAACCATCAGCTGATTTCGCCAATAGCCAGTATCAAACCTAAGAAATAAGTTAAAAACAGATAAAGAAAAAGTGGCTCACTTTTTCCCTTAGCTGTTGTTTTCTCTCTGCCCTTTTTGCGGCATTAACAGCTCTCTCTCAGCTGCAATAACATATTATATTATGCTGCATTAGTTACATCAAGAACAAACAAAACAATTTGAATTTTAAAAAACAATACAGTTAATGCAGCAAAGCCAAGAAAATGCAAATGGAAAAAACGACATTACTGCATACCACCATATATCTTCTTCTCTTTGTCTTTTTGTCTTAAAACTAAAATCATAATGAACGCAAAATGACTGAATGAAAATATTGTAAATCACAGTATGCTTTTATTTTATGCTTTATCCTTAAGTTGTTTCCATGCACTGCCCTGCTTTGTTTCCTTTCTACCAATTGATTTCATGAAATAAATGTACTATATAAATTAGTATATATGAGTGAACTCATTTGATTTATTTATTTGACGTTTTCAATTTTCCATAAATATCAATAGTTGCATTTGTCTCCAAGTACACTTTAGGTTTTTCAATTATAAATTCTTTGTTCTATGGATGAGAATGGATTTTTGAGTGAATTTATTGATAAAATTAGTAGTTAGTAAAATATCTTTTGTAAATGATTGATTTGGTTTAATTTATTTCCCCTTGACTATTTTCAGCTTATTCTCAATCAACCTATTCTGGAATTCCTTGGTTCTTGGACTTGACAAAGTAAATCCCAGGTTTGTGAGCTTATTACGTTTCTTTCATTGCTTCTGCCTTGGATTCTGAATAGTTGGATGTAGTTAACATTGATGTATCAATTTGCAAAATTCTATTGATCTTTTTTCCTAAAGAAATGAACTTTACCTCTATAGACAATGGGAGCTAGCAATGTTATTGTTGTTAGGCTAATTTTTGAAGTTTCATTGGACATTGGGAATATAATAAAGACATATAACATTTACTGTCGGGTCTATTTTTTAGTAAAATTAATATTACAGGAAAATATTTTGATACACATGTAAACAAATATACTTATGTGACATTTGATTTTCTTGATTGCTTTACTGGTTGAAACGAATCTGTTCGTTTACACAATAGATGAGTACTTCGGCGGTTGAAGTTAGTGGTGGAAAAGTGAAAGCAATGTGGGATAAGAGATTGACAAAAATATTTTGTGATATTTATATTAAAGAGATATTGAAAGGCAATAGGTCTGGTACTCATTTCACAAAAGATGGATGGTTGAAAATAATGACCAACTTTGAGAAAGAAACGGGCAAGGGTTTTTCACAAAGACAACTTAAAAATAGGTGGGATGCCCTAAAAAAAGAATGGAAAGCTTGGAAGAAACTTAAAGGCGAAGATACTGGTCTAGGGTGGAATCTTATAAAAAGAACCGTTGATGCATCGGATGATTGGTGGGAGAGTAGGCTACAGGTACATTAATAATTCTGAATATTTTTTTTCTTATTTATGAGGTTATTGATAATTACTGTTATTAAACTATTATTTTATATGTAGGTTGTGCCTGAAGCTCAAAAATTTAGAACATCGGACATTGATCTCGAATTCGAAGGGAAGTTGGACCAAATGTTCATGGGGATAGTTGCAACAGGTGATAAAGCATGGGCACCTTCTTCTGGTACACTCTGGAGTGATTTTTTTGAGAATGTTAACAATGAAATACCTGAAAAGAATGAAGAAGAAAATTTCAAATGATGTTCACATTTCAAATGATGTTCAAATTGATGGAAACGATCAAAAAAGAAAAAACCCTGAGATATCAAGTTCACGTTTTAAAACTGGAAGAAAGAAAAATTATGCAATGCAGCTGACAATATGAGTCAAGCCACATCTAGTTTGACTCCTGTTATGGATCCATATGGTATTCCACAAGCAGTCAAAGTGCTTGACAGCATGTCGGAAGAAGTTTCAGAAGCTAGTTCGCTATACTTTTTCGCACTTAAATTATTGCTCAATAAGGACAAGCGAATTATGTTTTTATCAATTAATCCCAAGATTAGAGCTTTGTGGCTTAAGTCGGAAATGGAGGATAGTTGAAAATTTTCTAATCTTCTAGGGTTCAGAGATATCTATTATGTGATTAAACAACAATGTTAAACTAGTTTTATCAATAGTTATTTATGTTTGGTTTTTGGATATTGAATTTATGTTCTCCTTATTTATGTATAATCTAGTTTTATTAATAGTTGTTTATGTTTGGTCTTTGGATATTGAATTTATGTTCTACTTATTTATACTAAATTAGTTTTATCAATAGTTGTTTATATATGATTTTGGATATAAAATTTATTCACAAGTGATGAGTATAGTTGAGAATTACAGCGGTGATGAAAGTGATGATAAAAGGGAAAAGAAAGAGATTTTACAACGCATGGAATGTTTTAACCGATTATTTGTTGTTGCATATTCTTCCGTGCAATTATATTACGAGAAGTATATATTGAGGCAACCATGCATGGATTCAAAACAGTCAGGTGAGACATGGATCCGAGAGATCCTTGACGGTCATGAATCACGTTGTATGATTAATTTTAGGATGTCTAAAATGGTATTCACAAGTTTGTTGAAAGTTTTGGAGACAAGATACAACTTGAAAACTTCAAGAAACATATCTTCTAGTGAAATGTTGGGAATTTTTTTATACATCTTGGGCACTGGCGCAAAAGTTTCCCAATGTCGAGAAAGATTCCAAAGATCTGGATCAACAATAAGTCAAAACTTTGCAATTGTGCTTGAGAAAGTTTCAATGATGGCCACTGATCTAATTGCACCTGAAGATCCTTTTTTTAGCTCAATACCCGAACAAATACGTAATGATTCTAGATATATGCCGCATTTTAAGGTTAAAATTTAATTTTATATTATTATATTTTAATATATTTGGTTGACTAAAAATATGCACTAGAGTAATATGATTATTTGTTCAGGATTGCATAGGTGCAATTGATGGTACTCACATTGCCGCTATTCTTCTACCAAATGAACAAATTCCCTATATTGGAAGAAAAGGTATCCCGACTCAAAATGTTATGGTAGTATGTGATTTTAATATGTGTTTCACCTTTGTCATGGCTGGATGGGAAGGATCGGCACATGACACTAGAATATTTCTTGATGCAATTCGAGTCCGAAATACAAATTTCCGCACCCACCAAATGGTTAGATATTTTTTATATGTGATTTTTTAAATAATAAAGTATAAGTTCTTTAATTGATAATTTTTATAAAAAAAATTCTTGAATTAATTGTTTGTTATATTATGACTTGTAGGAAAATATTATCTTGTTGATTCTGGATATCCTCAAATGAAAGGTTATCTTGGACCATATAGAGGTCAGCAATATCATTTACCTGACTTCCGTAGAGGTAGACCGGTATCTAGTAAAGAAGAGATATTCAATCATTCACATTCATCATTACGTAGTGTGATTGAACGAACTTTTGGTGTTTTGAAAAAAAATGGGCCATTTTAAGGGATATGTCAAGTTATAGTTTTGAAAAGTAAACGATGATCGTTGTTGCTACAATGACGATACACAATTTTATTCGAAAACATGTCGGTCGAAATGATGCAGATTTTATGGAATACGAAGATATTAACTGGGCATATGAGAATATTATTGATTCAGAAAATACGCATGGTCAAGAAAGTGATGATGATGACAACGACGATGATGATGGTGATGATGAAGGTGAATCAAACAATTCAAGTGGTTTTGAAATGGAATTAACAAAAGATGATATAGCTTCTAGTTTAATGAATTCACTTTAAATTGTAAATGCTATTGTAAAATTTTTAGTATTTATATTTGGTATATAAATATTATCCCTTTTAAAACTTTAATCCAAATATATGTAATATTTTAATTTGTTAGGTTTATGTTTTCTATGTTATGTTAATATGTAATATGAGTTATATATTCAAATACATTTTAAAATAAAATAATACAAATGTGTTAAAAGCATTAATTAAAAATAAAAATAAAAATAATTTTTATAATAATACAATTGTGTCAATATCTAATTACAAATACTTAATTATTATATTTAAATATTTAAATATAGTTTATATATTCTAATTAAATTTAATAAATAATTAATATTAATTACTTAGAAATATTTAAAATTAATATTATATATTAAAATATTAACAATAAGTTATAATAAATAATTTTTATATTTTTGCTAAAATATCATAATATTAACTAATTTGAACATTATTTAAATATATATTTGTTCCTTTATAATATCATGTCTAAAATGGACATTTTATTCTTCAAAAGTACTTTTTGACAGCAATATCAAACACTCAAATATTTTAAAAACACTTCTCAAAAGCACTTTTCAAAAGCAATGAAGAACTGGCCCTGAGACTAATTGGGGTGAGAATTAACACGAATGACCATCTGTGTATAGCATGGGGATTTAGAGACATTGTATAGGTTTATTGTACATGGAGGAAGGAGTATAATATGGTAACAGGACACTATTTTTGGTGGGGACGGAATGCACAAAATTATCCCAAAAAAATACTTTTAACCATTGTTGTATACTAAATTAATTCATAAAACATATATTATAATTATTTTTGTAACTTATGACATAATATTAAAACAAAATAATTTTTGTTATAACCTGTTAATTGATTGAATATTCACTTTCCTCAAGAATAATTAGTCACAGTGGGATAAAAAAGTAAAATAATTTTTAAGTTAATTGTAATAATTTTACATTGTTGTCAATTAAATTACTTATGTAAATATATAATTTTCACATTTTATAACATGACACATTATTACATTATATGATAACAGACTTTAATAAAGTTATAACAATATTTTAAAATAAATTTTCAAAGTTAGATACCAAAGATGAAGGAAAATAATATCTCTAAACTTTGATTGGTTATACAAAGTAAATCATTTCAGCTTCAATATATATTAAATTTTAACGTCATTAACGCAATATTGCATTCAATGTTTAAAATCTATTATCATGTAAATGTCTAAATATTAGGTTAATTAACAACATTTTTAATGTAGGTACAAAATTATGAATATAGTTTTCTCTTTCTAAATAAGAAATACTACTTTTTTATACAAGTTATTGATAATATATACCCACTTTCAGAATTTATTTTAACAAAACATATTTACTTGATTTGAAAAAGTTCTTATTTTACTTATTAATCGTAATTATTCTTTGTTTTATGCTTAACTATTACGCTAAAAACCAAACCAAACCAAACCAGGCATACGTTGAAAAACTTTATTACTTGATGCATTGGATCAACCCAAATTAGTCAATCAAATAACTTCGGATATATTCATTTCTCTACAAAGTTGAAAAAAGAAAAAAAGAAGTTAGAGTAACATTTTGGTTCGGTCTGTTAAATCAAAACCTTTCTCAGACATTTCTTTCAACCATCTTTGAGCTTCAACTCTCATACCTTTCTTGAGAAGACCATGTATTATGATGTCATAAGTCCATCTATTTGGCTCATAACCCTTTTCGCATATCCAATCATACACCTCAAAAGCTTCCTCCACTTTGCTTTTACTTACTTTCTTCAACAATGTATTGTATGTGTAGACATCAAGTGGGAAGCATTTTGCAATAATTTCCTCCGCCCTCTCAATATCTATGCTTGCTTTGATACAACCAGAAAATATTCCAATTACTCGCCCAAGCATCGAAACATCTGATGTTTCATCTTCCCCTTCCTTGAATTGAACCCAAGCCTCGTACAACTGATTTGTCTTTAAAGAATGTAACAAAAGTACATTACCGATAAAAGGTGTAATATAGCCCCTTGAATTCTCCAACTCATTAACCAATTTTACAGCCAACCAGTAGCTTTTCTTCGAACACAGCAGCTTTATAAGAAGCTCATAGCATTCCATGCTTGGATATACATTATTACCCTTCATTTCCTTCATGAAACTCAGTGCATAGTCTGCCTGATCAGCTTTACAAAGACCAACTATCATGGAACTATATAGTTTTCTCCCTATCTTTCTTCTCTGACGTATGTCATTAAAGAAGTTTAGAGCATCAGAAATTCTGTTATTCTGTAGGTAACTAACCAACATACTGATGTCAGACCTCAGACCAGGCTTAATCCCACTTCTTTGCATCATCTCAAAGACTTCTCTAGCTAGTTCAGGCTTTTTGGCATAACCAGCTCCGGAGATGAAAAAGTTAAAAATACGAGCTTCTGGCTCAAAATGAGATAACTGCATCTCCAACATTTTAAAGAACTGGTTTTCCGGACTTTCCATATCACACAAGGAACAGATAACAGATCTGAACAATGTTCTAGTTGGTTTATGACCCTTCTCCTGCATTTCAAATAAAAGTGTTGCAGCAATATCTCCTCTATTCGACCGGCAAAAACTATGAATCAAGTGAAAGTAAGTTTCACGTGCAATATCTTTATTTATTCTACAAACTTCACCATGTAATAAATACGCATCTTCAATCCTATTTGCTTTACACAAAGCCACAATAAATGGGTCACATATGGCATAGCGGGGCTTAACTTTTCGCTCAAGAGAGAAAATTACCAGTTCCTTTATCATGTCAAATTTTGCCTCTCTGCACAAGGCAACCGCGACATGCGTGAAGGTGTTTTTACTGGGGAAGTAACCTTCACGAATTGAATTTCTTAACACACGATAAGCTTCATCAATAACTCCATTCCAACATAAATCATTGATCAAAGAACTATAGGTTGTGCTATTAAGAGAGAGTCTGAGCTCTGACCTGGAGTTATACAACTCAATGGCAACATCCACTATCCCAACCTTGCAAAAGAAACACAAAATGGCATTCATGGTGACCTTATCAGGCGAAATCCCATCTTTCTCCATTTCAATTAACAATTCATAAACATCATTCAGTCGGTACTCGCTTAATAGTTTCAACACCAAAACATTGTACTGAAACAGGCGGGGAACATTCCTGTATAATAGCCTCCTACTATTGATAAACTCCAAGGACCAGTTTAACCTCCCACTTTGAACAACGTTTTGAAGCCAGATTCCATAAGCATGTTCCATTGGCACATTAAGCTCCGTAAACTCCTCCAACAAGGTAGCCGCATGCTTGAATCTGTTGCCCTTGCAAAGCGCATTCACCATAATACTCACGGAATGCCCATCAACAGGCTTCCTGCTCTCCGCCAAACGACGCAAATAGGCCTCCGCCTCCTTGAACTTGTTCTGCTTGCACCAGCACTTGACCAGGATGGAGTGGGTGATGTCATTCTCAAGACCCCTCATTGAGATCTGCTTAGCAATCATGTCAGCGGCGTCAAAACAACTCTCCTCTACAAGAGCATTCAAAAGCACATGGTAGGCGAAGGTATCCAAGTCAAGACCCTGAAATCGCATTCTGCCGAACAGCTGGAGTGCCATCTCAGGTTTCCCAGCGAGGGCGTAACCCCAAACCAAAGTGTCGTGAAATCTGACATTGTGAATGCGCCTATGCTCCATAAAATCCTGCAAGATGTCAAGCATCAAGGGCATGAACTTGGCCTTCGAGAGAATCTTGAAGAGTGTAAAGAAGGTGGCTCGGGTGTGGTTGAATCCCGGCTGGCGGCCCGCCCAGTCGAAGAACTTGAGGCAGGAGAGAACATCTTGGGAGGAGGAGCGGCCGTAAGAGAGGACCTGGAGGACAAAGGTCTCGGAGAGATGGAGATTGAGGTGGGAGAGAGCAAGGTCAGTGGCATGCCTGGAAGAAGCATCGTCCTGGGAGCTGAGGATGGTGAAGATGCGGTCGAGTAGAGGTGTGTCTGGGCACTTGAACCAGTCTTTTAAGGATGCCACAACATCCTTGGCGCTGAGATGCACCGATGAAGAGTTGGTGGGAGATGGTGGGAGAAACAAACAAGAGTAGGAAGATGAATTACCATTACGATTTTTCAACTGAGCGGATTTAGCTACATGCTTAATTGAACCTAAAAGCTTTATCATTATCTTTTCTTTCTTCACTCACAGGGAATGGATTCGTCTCTTTTAATCTCTGAATCCAATCCCCCACCCCCAACTCCCATAAGCTGAAAGGAGACAACTATTGAGTTGTAGATTTGTACGATAATATTACAAGGGATAAATCTTAAATATCCTAATCCTAGTGTTGGATGGAATTGACAGGAGTCTCACTCTCAATCAAATTGTTTTATTTTAGTATAATTAATTGAAATTATATATATTCCAAAAATAATATTATATTTTAATATACTAAATTTGAATTATTAATAATTTATTAAAATAGTGATTAATTGGAACGAAGTTGACTAGGTGGTAGAGTTGTGGAAACACTTATCTCTTCCATATTTTAGGCCTTAGCTCCATGAAGCAATATACTACTGCTAAATCATGGAAGAATTGAAATCTTAGAACAAAACACTATGTATGGATGGTATGAACTGCCTAAACAAGAATTCTTGATCAGCGAACAACCAGAGCTATTTCTCACTACATCAAAAAATTTCCACAATGAAAGATGTAAATCCACTGGAAAATCAAAAATACGCATGTTGGATGAAATGGTTGTTGCTGTCTGCTCCAATAACAAATCATTGGTTTAATTGAATAGCTAAATAAAATTTATCTCAGGTCGATGGATCTTTTCAATTGGAGGATCCCCTATATGGATAATATATGGATAATACACATTCCAGTTGGCCGAGTCTAATTCTGTTCTAATTCTTTTGTTCTGAAGCAAAGATATCCATGGGACGGTTCACCCTATTCAGATATTCAAGACCAAGAAGTACATGACTCTCTTTCGGATAGGTCTTAAAAGGAGAATGAAAGTTGGAATGCCACCAGGCGTCTATTATTGAATTCACCCGACCCGATAATACCCATTTTTGGAACGTCCAGTGCCAAAGTCACGGAATGGGTAATTCGCCAATCCCTAAAATGGACTATGTAATGTACTTTATCCGCTGGGTTACTCGGGGGCATTTTACCAAAAGTTTATATTGTATCAATCTACCCTTGTGTGTGTGATTCCTATTGAAGCATATACTCGGGGGTGGGTGCGGGGCGAATGATTTCAAAGCGGACTCCCCATTCATTAGATAGAGAAGATCACCAAGATCTCGTGATCCGCTGCTGAACTTATTCCAATTCAACGAGCATTCTCAATATTATGCCTTAAAGAGGACTCGAACCTCCACGCTCTTTAGCAAGAGATTTTGAGTCTCGCTCGCGTGTCTACCATTTCACCACCAAGGCATCTTGAAAGTGAATCGTATTCCATGAATATGATATCTATCTAGTGTGATGTATGAAATATATGACAAATATGGAGTCTTGGAGTATTCCTATTGATTGGTCATGTCATATAGGCCTGAGTCGAACATCCAATTACTTCGATTTGAAGTATCCGGAGGATATCTATATAGATTATATTAAAAAGATGGACAATCAAACCTATTTATTTCTTGATTCAATAGAAGAAGAAAAAAGAAAAGAGGTGAATAAGGTCCCAAATAACGAGAGATATGTAAAAAGAAGACTCGGTTACGCCCATTCCTAATCCTAAATGGAATATAATGATGTAGGGATCCATATGTAAACATAGTATCTATTTAGATACGCTCAAATGACCCCTTCTCATAATGAGAATGTATATAGCCCTAGAAAAGTGTTAAATTTTTAGCTTTTTTCATATATTCTTTAGATTTTTTTAAAATTTTTATAATTTTTAAAAAATATATATAAACTTTGGGTTTTTTTTATAAATTTTTGAATTTTAAAATTTATTTTAAAACTATTTTGAATCTTTTTTGTAATTTTTGTCGAGAGTGAGATCAGTTTGTTATTTAAATTATTCGAGTTATTCAGATTGTAAAATTCAACTCAACTCAACTCGAAACCCGAAATACTTATTCGAGTTGACTCGAAAAAATCGAATAACTTAAATAACTCAATTCGATTAACTCGAAATTCGAATTTATTTCGATCTTTTTTAATCGAATGTACAGCAACATAAGCCACTAGACAAAGAGGTTGTTGGCATCTATATATCAACAATGGTACAATATTTAAAGTTATTTGATTTTGTATAATTTTATATATTTGATTTTGATTTGATTTAATTTTTGTAAAGAATTAATACTATACACCATTTTATATTTATATATTAGTTTTCTTATTTGACGATGCACGGATTTAATTGTATGTATCAATTTAGATATGTTACAATTATTTTATATTTTATTATTGATATTATAAATAAATTTAAACCGTTTTATGTATGAATGTATTGATAAAATTTTAATATATTTAAAATAGGTAATAATATATATGAACGTATTGATAATAATATTTGAATTTTGGACTACCATTTAAAGGCTGTCATCAAACTTCAAAACCAATCCTTCGTATGTCTTGAGTATATATATAATTACACTAATCTTTCTTGCAATCATATTATGACTACACTTTTTAATTTGCCTTAATAATTATCTAATTTACTATATTTCTATAATAAAACCTATAGTAATAGGTTTTGTTTCCTTCTTTATGGGATGATTTGTATAAACATAATATTAAATAAATAAATATTGAAAAAAATAAATTTAGTACATTCTACACAATCTAACTGTTTTAAAATTTTATTATTAGTTCGAATATATAAAAATAATTTATCGAGTTAACTTTTAGAGATTTGAATGTTTAAAAAAACAGAAAAACATAAATATGCCACTTGTTGCATATATAACTTCTCTACCCTCTTATATTAAATATATATACATATATAATATTACATACAAAATAATTAGATTTATCATATATATAATATATTGATTTATGTAATTCCTTAAATATGTAGAATTCATTAAAAATTGAAGTTGAATTTTTTATATAAAAATCACATTAATATTTTTAAAGAAAATTGAATTCGCTTTTATTTTTAATCAAATTTAAATTGCTTCAAATAATATTGTAAAAATCGAGTTTATTAAAGAATATTATAACATTTTGTGGTAGAATACATATGTTTAATTCAAAGTTAACCAATATTAGATCACAAAATAAAAAAATTAAAGTAATATTAACTAAATCAAAAGATCAAGTAAATAAAATAATATTAAATAAAAATCACTAATATTAGATAAAATGATTTTTTAAATTACAAATATAGTTACAACTAGAATGATTATCATAATCATAATCAAACAAATTGAAAATCAAATCTAGGTGCTCAAAGACACAAGAACTCCCACTTTAATCATCAATACTAATATCTCATTAACTTGCATGGATGGTATGTTGATTATATTTGACAATTTTATGTAATGACATTAATGGTATAAATATGATATAGAAATTAAAATATATAAAAATAATATAAATAGAGAAATAAACATACTAAAAATCTATTTAACATGGAATGTATTAACATATTAAACTTGATATAAATGTGACATCTTAAAATATAAAGAAAACATCATCACTAATATATTAAACTAAAAAGAAATTATATTGCATGCGTATGTGCCAGGGGCCTAGAATTTTAGTCTAGCAAATCGTATGGTCTTAGACGATTTCTTGGATTCAAATTCGCCTAAGTAAGCCTTACTCTAAAAAACTGAGAACTCTCGCAGAAATTCTTTAAGGCATAGAAAAATAGAATAGAAGAGCCACATAATAGAAATTTTCTAAGGCACAGCAAAATGACAACTCGACAACGCGAAGGGGCTTGAATTGAATAGAATTTGAGTAAATGCTCTCAAAAGTATTCTATTGTTTTGAAGGTTTACAATTGAGTGATTTCAAATGAGAGGGAAGGCTTCTATTTGTGGTTGAGCTCCCTCATCCAATGGTACAGATTAAGTTACATAGGCAGTTAAGATTTGGGTATATCTACAAAATGAGAGTCCTAAGGGATTTAAACTTTATACATATTTATCCCTTAGGATTTACAATAATTACCCTAGTAACTTCAATTTTACTGGAATGTTTCACTAGGCCACCAAGGCTTCAAGTAGATGGACTTTTCTATATAATCCACGAGTCAGGCCAGTTCAAGCAGGTTAAATGAGCCTCATTTGATTAGTTGACCTTCGTGAGATGTTTTGTGTAATGGTCACGGGCTTTGATCCACGGCCCGTGACATTCTCCTCCACCCATTCTCACGACGCCTTCATCGGGTCCTCGGAATGAAATTGGATTAACTTGTCTCGGAACGGTCTCGATTCATTGGCTAATTCCCAACTAATCTCTCTATCAGGTAGTTCCTCTCCTAGAAACATTTGCCTTGGCTTATGTCTCTATTGTCACCTAACTCTAACTGTATTCCTCTATTGTACATCTCAATTATAAGAGATCGCACGCTTACTTGCCCCCATTGTGACTTGCCTCACTCGGGATCCTCTTGATTCACACAAAAAGACTTTGGCACACTCACATTGAACATCAGGTTAACCTTGAGTATTGTTGCTATCTCTGGTTTGTAAGCCCCTCTACTTACTCGCTTCAGAACTCTGAAAGAGCCCCTATGTCTTTCCCAAGCCAACAGTAAGTCAAAATGTAAAACACTAGGAAAGTGTTTGAGAAGTACCTTGCTCATAACATTTACTTGATTCAGCTGTCCAGTTTGTATCACTACTTTTCCCTAAAATTCTAATACACAACCTATCTCTCTCATAGGTGGTAGCCCTACTAATAACTCAAAAGGCTTCATATTTGTATTTTTCCTCTTTAGCATTTTCAAGAGGGCCTTTGTATCACTCTAATCTACCAAGTCAATATTCTTGTAACACCTTATACCCGACCCAATTATGGGTCCGAGCTACAATGTGTCACATTCATTGCAAAGCAACTACGATCAAAATAAGCACAATTCAAGCTATTTAGCACTCAAATACAAATATTATAAATAAACAATGTGATAAATAAACACTATCTAGTTTTTTATAAGCTTATAAAGGCTTTAATGTTATCTCATAATTAAATTAGGACTAAATTGTCAAAATTTCAAATTACATGGTCGACGTCGTGACGTAGAGAGTTCCTGGTCGCGAAGTGACATACTGACTTGGCCTCGTCATAATGACGGGATTTCTCGTCACACTGTGACCTAAAGTCAAACTATTGATACGACAACATACATTTGACGTCACGATATTACATACTGTTTCTGCAATTTCTATGTACACAAACCTGCAATTTTAAACACACCAATGCATAATCAAACTTTTACCTTATTTTGACAAAATATACAGAACCTATAGGTTCAATTTAAACCTCTGTCATTTAATCAGTAAAGCAAACACAATAGCAACTAACTATAAATCATGCGTAGGGTAATTGCATTTATACGGTTTTAACTATCGAGATGCATACACAATCACATTACCATCCTGTATCAGCACACAACCCAAACCATTCAACGAGACATCATTGTACACCACGAATTCTTTCCCTAACCCAAGCAAGGTTAAGATCAGTGCTTCCGTCAACATAACTTTTAACTTTTCAAAGCTTTCTTGACATTGATTAGTCCATACAAATGACACATTCTTTTGCAAAAGCTTCAACATCAGTAAGGCAATTTTGGAAAACTTGTTCACAAATCTCTTATAATAGCCAACTAAACAAAGAAATCTTTGAATCTCTGATACATTTTTTGGTGCTTTCCACTAAAGGAAAAATTTAATCTTTTTCGGGTCAACGCGAATTCCCTCGGCTAAAAATATGTGTCCCAAAAATTCCACTTTAGATAACCAGAACACGCACTTACTGAGCTTCCCAAAGAATTAGTCTATCATAACATTTGTAATACGATTTTCAAATGTTTATCATGCTCAACTTTTGACTAAGTAAATCAAGATATCATCAATGAATACCACTATGAATTAATTCATATAAGGATGGAATATTCGGTTCCTGAGATCTATGAATGTCGTAGGAGCATTTGTTAGTCTGAGTACATTACCAAAAACTCATAATGATCGTACCGCTTTCGAAACACAATTTTTTGAATGTCAATATTGTAATACCCAAATTTGCCCGGCCTGCTATTAAAATAAATAATAAAATAACAAATAAAATAACAGTCCAAATTACAAACAATTTCACCAAACCCAATTTTCCTAGACCCTAGCCCAAACCTAAACCCGATTCTAAGCCCAGAACATAAGCAGAAACCCTAGCAGTTTTTGAAACAGCCCTAGCCGCCACAACAGAGCCAGGCCTCCTCCTCGCGCGTGTTGCGCCCACGCGCGTGTAGCGCCTCCGCGCCAAATCCACGTGCGCCTCCACGTTCACTGCCCCGTACGCCTGTAACTGCACACAAACAAACAAGCAAAAACGAGCAAAAATCGATAGCAAAAAGAGAAAAAAAAAGAAAAAGAGCGAAAATCCATTTTTTCTTTTGTAATTTTTATTTTATTTTGGGCTGTATAAAAGCCATTTTTTGAGCGTTTGTAAGGACACAGGGAGAATACCAATAGAAACGAAAAAATTGAAAAAAAAAGGTGATTTGTTCTCTGATTTCGTTTTTTTCATTTTTCATTTTTGCCTTTGTTCTCATTTCGTTTAAGTAAAAAAAGGAGAGTAAATAAGAAAGGAAGGGGAGGGTGTTTACCTTGGTGGATGCGCCGATGATGCCTTCTTCTCCTTTGTGCGAATCGGATTTAGATGGGCAGAGGCCTGGGATTTGAAATGGCAGAGAAGAGGGGAAAATGGAGACGGCGCTCTCCCTTTCCTCTGCAATCTTAGATTTAAGTTTTTAGCTTTTAAATGCTTTAAAAGAAACGGCACCGTTTGCTGCCTTGACCCGATGACCCGGTCCAACTGCGGCTAGATCCACGTGTTTGGTAGGGGAGGGGTAATTGCGCGCCGAGTCCCTCTTGTTTCGCGCTGTATTTCAATTCGACACTTTTTTTATTTTATTTCCTTTTTAAATTTAATCTTTTATTTCATTTTTGTTTCGATTTGATCCGTTACTGCGCAGCATTTTGGGGAAGCGGGATATTTCCCAATCGGCTCCCCATGTAATCCGCGCATTGCAGTATAGCCCTCCACTTTAGTTTAATCTCATTTATTTCCTGTTAATTTGATTTTGATTGCGATTTAACCCATTTCACTATTCAGTTTTTTATTATTAATAAATTTATTGTTACTATTATTATTTATTATTGGTATTATTATTACACTTATTTATATTTATTTACTCTCTTATTATTATGTATTTTATTTTTATTTTTTATATTGATATATCAATCCAATGGGATTTATTTCTTTAAAATTGTTTTGTTTTTTATATATAGTTCTTATCAAATCACATGTTAATTTTCATCCATTTCTTTACTATATTATATTCACCCATACGTACTATTTTAATATATGTATATATTAATATTTTAAACATTTATTCTAAAATTTACTTCGCATGATATTTATTTTATTTTAAACCCCATTTTAATTTATTTCAAATTTTATATATTAAAATTTCTATGTATATGCTTATTTGTTTCACAATTTCCATTCCTTTCATACCATTTATTTTTCTAATCATTTCAAAACTTATATACTTGGCTTGTGTTTATATTCATTAGTTCGTTTTTATTTCAAATTTCGATATCGATATTCGACATATATGGTTGAGATAATTATTGCTATGCTTGTTTAGATTTATTTATTAATTATTGATTATTCATTAGATTACATTTTAATCTCGGATAAACAATTCGCATTGTACATTATCATTCTATCGCATTTTATTTGCCTAAAGGGTTACGTTTCATTTCATTTAAATATCAAAAGCATTTTTATTCAAAAACTTTCAAAATAATGAGACAGCCGAAATTTGGAATCCTCGAGAATTGAGCCCTAACGTATTGGGTTCCAATTTTCCTCGTTGAATCTAAATAATCGAAACTTCCCTTTTAATTAAAACATAATTAAAAATCTCATTCTCGGGGATTCGATACGTTGTGCCCTAACGCATTGGGTATGACATGTTGTTTTCCCGAGACGAGGATTCTTCTAAAAAAATAAAGGAAATATTCGATATTTAGGAATTTTGTGAAGTCGAACCCTGACTTACTGGGTTTTGATTTTCTCATTTAACCCAAATAATCAAATATCCTTCTCAAAATGCATAGGTTTTAAAAGTCAAAAGATAAATTTAATTTTGAGGATTTGAAATGTTGCACTCTAACTTACTGAGTGTGACAATTTATTTCTTTGAAATAAGTGAGCCTTATCATCCAATTCATTTTATTCAAGATAAAAGGATCGTATTTAAAATCTTTTCAAAATTTCGACATTAAGACATTAAACAATTAATTCGGTACCAATTTTGGGTGTCACGAGGGTACTCCTCGTGCGTAACAGACTCCCGAACCTGTTTTCTCAAAATTCGCGAACCTAAAATTATTTTCAAGGTGATCCGATCACACCTCAATAAAAGATCGGTGGCGACTCCCATTTTATCTTCAAAGTTGATCGCCTTTTTTTTTTGAAATTTAAAAATGGTTTCGACAGCTTGGCGACTCCGCTGGGGACCTTTAGAGAGTCAAGTCGTAAAATTTATTGTTTTCTGTCTCATTGTAGAAAATTGATTTGAAAAATCGCGATCTTTTCTTTACACTTGTTTGCATGATTATTGTAAATTAAGTTGTATATTTTGGCATAATATTGCATAAGACTGTTTAGTCTTGTCCTTTTAAGTGGGAGTGAGAAGCTACTCCTTCGTGAGGTTTTCACCTCCGTGCAGGATAGTGAATCACTTTTGGGATACATCTGTACCTATGTCTTCGTGAGATTTTCATCTCCGTGCAGCCATAGGAAAATGTATTCCCATGAACCGAACTCGGTCTGTATGAGCCTATAATGGGTGAAGATCGAGGAATCTGCTGGTTCGGGTACCTTGACTTTAGAACCAAACCTCATATAGTGGACTTAGGAACTTAACCTAGGTAGAGCCACTCCAAATCCCTAGTGGTTACCTGATTAGGTACTTTTTGTTTTCCTTATTTGCTTCTATTTTGTACAAACCCCTTTTGTTATGTTTTGATTATGATTACATTGCATTTGCATATTAGGAAAGAGATATTGATTCAAGTCCGATTACTAAATTAGAAAGCTTGTCATGGAATACGGATTCCTTGATAAAGTGGAAAATAGTACGACTGCCTGAATATATTCCAAGAAACACAAGATTGGTGATAAAAGAGTTCGTGACTTTGCTTCGTGGCCCGAGAATTCAAGACGATTGTCCAAGAGCCTTCGACGTTTCAACTCCCTTAAAGAAGCTGACGAGCCTTATGAAGACGGGTAGATGGTGGATCACGACCAAGATCAAGAAAAAGAGCTAGCAATGGCATCTATTGGCGAGATTACCTCAAACGTGCAGATGAAGAAAAAGATTGATATTGTCTCTTGGAATATAAGGGCGAAGCCGTACATGCCTCTGCTTTATGTAAAGGAATTTGCTTTCTAGAAAAATTTTCTAAATGTAATTGAATCAGATTCAATGTCTCTTTAGGCATTCATTTCATGCATTTGCATTACATGCATTAAAATCCTTTGAAAGGGTCTAATTGAAAATTTATTTCATCTAATCTGGAAAACCAACCAACCAAACATCCTTACGGTACTCATCGTAAAACTAAGGAAATGGATCAAATATTAGAGAAATTGGAGCAAATGCAAAAGGATATGCAAGAACGATTACAAGTACAAATGCAAGAGCGGCTAGATAAAATCCAAGAAGACATGATGGAAAAATTGATCAAGGCTCAAAAAGATGCGATGGCTAAATTGACCCATCTACTGACTAAAGGTGTAAATAAGGGGAAAGGCCCTATGATAAATGATGAAGAATAATACAAGGATAGACCTATCTATCCTCTAGGCTTTACGCCTCTGCATGCGCAGATTCAGACCGAGGTACCTCCGCGCAGATCCTGTGTTTCAATTGGGCCTCAGCGGTTTCAAACTGATGTTTCATTACCGACGAACTTTCTGGCCGGATCAGGTCCTAACCCTGGTGATAATACAGTTAATCTTGCCGTCCCGGATTTTGATGAAGTAGCTGAGGAAGGAAAGGCGAATGCAGAATTGCCAAAACAGTGGGAAGATAGGTGTAAATGGTTGGAGGAAAAATTCAAAGCCCTGGAAAGCGCCGATAGTCACCATGGAACCGATGCAAAAGATCTTAGCTTGGTTCCAGACTTAGTACTCCCTCACAAGTTCAAGATGCCTGAATTTGAAAAATACAATGGAACTAGTTGCCCAGAAGCCCATATCACCATGTTCTGTAGGAGAATGACGGGGTATATTAACAACGATCAGCTATTAATACATTGTTTTCAGGATAGCCTCATTGGAGCGGCATCTAGGTGGTATAATCATTTGAGCCGTAGCCAAATTAGTTCTTGGAGGGATTTGGCGCAGGCTTTTATGAAGCAATACAGTAATGTATCAGAGATAATGCCTGACAGAATCACCTTGCAAAATTTGGAAAAAAAATCAAATGAAAGTTTTAGACAGTATGCGAAGAGGTGGAAAGAGATCGTGGTTCAGATTTAGCCCCCACTCCTAGAGAAAGAAATGACGATGCTCTTTATCAACACACTTAAAGCCCCTTTCATCACACACATGTTAGGAAGTGCTACAAAAAGCTTTTCTGACATAGTCATGAGCGGTGATATGATTGAAAGTGCCGTGAGAAGTGGAAAGATTGATGCTGGGGAGAATAATAGAAGGTCAGACTTAAAGAAGAAGGAAAACGAGGTGAGCAACTTGAACACTTACAACAAATCGATTAAACAGCCAAGAAAGGTGATTGCTAGTTAGCAAGGTTCATTTAGACAAGAACTTGGTGTGAAACAAGGTACTGAGAACCTCCAGTTCACGCCAATCTCAGTGTCGTATAAGGAGCTGTATCAAAGGTTATTCGACGCGCACATTGTTTCCCCTTTCTACTCAAAACCCCCACAGCCTCCGTACCCCAAATGGCACGATGCGAATGCACAATGTGAATATCATGCGGGAAATACGGGGCATTCCATAGAAAATTGCATTACCTTTAACAAAGTGATTGAAAGGCTTATCAGTAGGGGCGTCGTCAAATTTGATGATTCTCCAGTGTAGAAAATCCGTTACCCAATTATAATTGATAATGGAGTGAATGCAGTGCATGAAGAAGAGTGGGAAATGTTCACATCAACGAAAAGCAACTGAAGAAGGGACCTTATTAGATATCCGCCCTTAAATTTGGGAGTGTTCTAAGCAATTAGACTGCGGAAGAAATCCCTGTAGTTTTTAGAGCTTATTTAGAGTGATGTTAAGAACATTTTGTTGTTTTTAGCCTAAAAATGATAGAAACTCCTTTGTGAAATAGACTCATGTCTGAACGTTATTATTTTAATGAAATACATCTTTGCAATTATTTTTTAGTAAATATTTTCATTCTTTACGAATAATTCTATATTCTTTCATTCTTTTGGATTTTCTTCCAAACCATCATTCATTCATTCATAATCATATTGTACAAATAATTATTCATGAATTTATACATTCTTTTATATATTCTTTGGTACTTATTATGAGTCCCAGATATCAATTTCGTGAATGACCCGCTACAGACCCAGATTTTCCTTTTGAGCGAGATATGTTTTTAGAGGGATCACATGACTTTGAAAATGACATGGATTGTAGCCTATCTCCGGACTTGTTGGGGATGGTAACACGAGAGGATAGACAGATCCTACCTCACAAGGAATCATTAGGAATTGTGGGCTTGGTGAATATTAGAATTGACCTGACCGCAAAGACGAAGCAACACCTTGTTGAGTGACCTCTAGAGTTCAAAGATGTCTTTGTATGATCATACCAGGATATGTCGGGTTAACCGCTGATAATGAAATATGCACAACAGCGCGATGTCAGAAATTTGCAGTATGAACGATGTAATCCTTTGCCGGGGCAATACCTTTCTCGTTGACTCGGCATAGCTTTGCCCATTTGAAGTCGAGTTTTCATCTCTTCAAAGTTGTGGGATTTTATCCTGATTAAAGAGGAAGATCCAAAGTTCTCTGACGTAGTTGCGCCCCAAAAGGCTCTCTGAAGGAAATAAGATTCTTCGAAAGGGATGACAAAGACTTGTTTAATCCTATGAGTTCAGATCAAAATCAAAATCAAAAATAAAAAATAAGAAAAAATCAAAATCAAAATCGAAAACAAAAAATAAGAAAAAGAAAAATCAATCAAAGTGAAAATTAAAATATGAAAAGGAGAAAAAGAAAAGAAAAGGAGAGCCCAAGGCGAAAACCCGCAAAGGGCGCTTTGTGACCAAAGGTGGTTTTGACTTGAAAACCCAAAAAAGGGGCGACTCAAAATTTTGAGCAAAATGGGGCCTGAACTTCATCATTGTCGAAGGCTTCTAAGGGGCATTGATTCACTGTTAAGATCATTTATTACTTCGTCAAACGGGTAGAGGCTGCTTCATACGCCAATGTCATCATATGTCGATTATATTGGATAATGCGTTGAGCTTGAACAATAGCACGATAGCTGAGGTCTAGAATCAATTCAGAAGCAGACACCACGATTCGTCACTGAGTTACTTAGAGATGAACATTGAAGGAAAATGACTGAGATTTGCAAGGACTGGCATGAGAAATTACCATTTGCCCTCATTGCTTGTCGAACATCTGTACTAGGGCAACACCTCTCTCTTTAGTTTACAGGATTGAGGTAGTTTTACCTATTGAAATCCTCTCTCCGGGTATTGGTTGGAGGGATCCAATCGCGATGTGATCAGTTGGACCTAGAAAAAGGGTTAAAAGCTATTCATCAGGGTCGGATGTACCTGAAACAAATGATACGAGCCCATAATAAACAGGCTCATCTCAGAGAATTCCACGAGAGGGCTGGATGTTGGAAAAGATCATTCCTCAAAAAAAATTCTAGAGGGAAATGAACGCCAAACCGGGAATGTCCATATATTGTAAAGATCAAAATGAATCAAAATGTCCTATATTCACTGATCTGTTCTTCAAGTGTAAGGAAGCAGATTTAAGCCACAAGTCCTATGTCCCTAGTCAGCAGTGGAATAGGTTCGAAATTACAGATCTTGTCTCCCTAAGCAATAGCGGAGCAGATCGAAGATGGCAAATCTTATCTCCCTGAAGTTGCAGTGGAGCAGACTGAGAAAACAAATCTTATCTCCCCGATGTTGCAGTGGAGAGGATCGAAGCAATTCCTATACTTTTGAAGATGCAGTAGGATCGAGTGGAGCCACTTGAAGAAGAAGAGCACCAAGGTCCAAGCTCGATCGGGCAAAATTGGCCATTTTTAGTCTTTGCTCTATTCCTGTTACAAAACAACGAGCAAAGAGGGGCAGCTGTAATACCCAAATTTGCCCGGCCCGCTATTAAAATAAATAATAAAAAAACAAATAAAATAACAGTCCAAATTACAAACAATTTTACCAAACCCAATTTTCCTAGACCCTAGCCCAAACCTAAACCCGATTTTAAGCCCAGAACATAAGTAGAAACCCTAGCAGTTTCTGAAACAGCCCCAGCCGCCGCAACAGAGCCAGGTCTCCTACTAGCGCGTGTAGCGCCTCCGCGCCAAATCCACGTGAACCTCCACATCCACTGCCCCGTACGCCCGTAATTGAACACAAACAAACAAGCAAAAATGAGCAGAAATCGACAGCAAAAAGAGAAAAAAAGAAAAAGAGCGAAAATTCATTTTTTCTTTTGTAATTTTTATTTTATTTTGGGCTGTATAAAAGCCATTTTTTGAGCGTTTGTAAGGACACAGGGAGAATATCAATAGAAACGAAAAAATTGAAAAAAATAAAGGTGATTGGTTCTCTGATTTTGTTTTTTCCATTTTTCTTTTTTGCCTCTGTTCTCATTTCGTTTAAGTAAAAAAAGGAGAGTAAATAAGAAAGGAAGAGGAGGGAGTTTACCTTGGTGGATGCGCCGATGATGCCTTCTTCTCCTTTGCGCGAATCGAATTTGGATGGGCAGAGGCTTGGGATTTGAAATGGCAGGGAAGAGGGGAAAATGGAGACGGCGCTCTCCCTTTCCTCTGCAATCTTAGATTTAGGTTTTTAGCTTTTAAATGCTTTAAAAGAAACGGCACCGTTTGCTGCCTTGACCCGATGACCCGGTCCAACTGCGGCTAGATCCGCGTGTTTGGTAGGGGAGGGGTAATTGCGCGTCGAGTCCCTCTTGTTTCGCGCTGTATTTCAATTCGACACTTTTTTTATTTTATTTCCTTTTTAAATTTAATCTTTTATTTCATTTTTGTTTCGATTTGATCCGTTACTGCGCAGCATTTTGGGAAGCGGGATATTTCCCAATCGGCTCCCCATGTAATCCGCGCATTGCAGTATAGCCCTCCACTTTAGTTTAATCTCATTTATTTCCTGTTAATTTGATTTTGATTGCGATTTAACCCATTTCACTATTTAGTTTTTTATTATTAATAAATTTATTGTTACTATTATTATTTATTATTGGTATTATTATTACACTTATTTATATTTATTTACTCTCTTATTATTATGTATTTTTATTTTTATTTTTTTATATTGATATATCAATCCAATGGAATTTATTTCTTTAAAATTGTTTTGTTTTTTATATATAGTTCTTATCAAATCACATGTTAATTTTCATCCATTTCTTTACTATATTATATTCACCCATACGTACTATTTTAATATATGTATATATTAATATTTTAAACATTTATTCTAAAATTTACTTCGCATGATATTTATTTTATTTTAAACCCCATTTTAATTTATTTCAAATTTTATATATTAAAATTTCTATGTATATGCTTATTTGTTTCACAATTTCCATTCCTTTCATACCATTTATTTTTCTAATCATTTCAAAACTTATATACTTGGCTTGTGTTTATATTCATTAGTTCGTTTTATTTCAAATTTCGATATCGATATTAGACATATATGGTTGAGATAATTATTGCTATGCTTGTTTAGATTTATTTATTGATTATTGATTATTCATTAGATTACATTTTAATCTCGGATAAACAATTCGCATTGTACATTATCATTCTATCGCATTTTATTTGCCTAAAGGGTTACGTTTCATATCATTTAAATATCAAAAGCATTTTTATTCAAAAACTTTCAAAATAATGAGACACCCGAAATTTGGAATCCTCGAGAATTGAGCCCTAACTTATTGGGTTCCAATTTTCCTCGTTGAATCTAAATAATCAGAAATTTCCTTTTAATTAAAACATAATTAAAAATCTCATTCTCGAGGATTCGATATGTGGTGCCCTAACGCATTGGGTATGACATGTTGTTTTCTCGAGACGAGGATTCTTCTAAAAAAAATAAAGGCAATATTCGATATTTAGGAATTTTGTGAAGTCGAACCCTGACTTACTGGGTTTTGATTTTCTCATTTAACCAAAATAATCAGATATCCTTCTCAAAATGCATAGGTTTTAAAAGTCAAAAGATAAACTTAATTTTGAGGATTTGAAATGTTGCACTCTAACTTACTGAGTGTGACAATTTATTTCTTTGAAATAAGTGAGCCTTATCATTCAATTCATTTTATTCAAGATAAAAGGATCGTATTTAAAATCTTTTCAAAATTTCGACATTAAGACATTAAATAATTAATTCGGTACCAATTTTGGGCGTCACGAGGGTGCTAACCCTTCCTCGTGCGTAACCGACTCCCAAACTTGTTTTCTCAAAATTCGCAGACCTAAAATTATTTTCAAGGTGATCCGATCACACCTCAATAAAAGATCGGTGGCGACTCCCATTTTATTTTCAATGTCGATCGCCATTTTTTTTCAAATTTAAAAATGGTTTCGACAAATATCCTTTACCTTTAATTGGTAAAATCTCAATCTCAAGTCAATTTTAGAAAGACTGAGGCACCCTTCAGTTGTCTATAATTAATGCACAGCCCCATCGACTTGTCTTTCTTCTTGATAAACAGTAACGGGCTCCCCAGGACGTTATACTAAGGCATATAAAGCTGCGGTCTAGTAAATCTTGCAATTAAACTTTCAACTCTTTCAAATCTGTTGGAGTCATTCTTGTATGGAGCAATTCGTACAAGAGCTGTTCCAGGAAAAACTTCGATTGCGAATTCAACTTCTCAGTCAAGAGGCAATCTCGATAGTTTCTCAAGAAACAGATCTGAAAACTTGCATGCCATACAAATATTGCTTATCTGACTTTCATTCGAGCCCGAGTTAATAATGTAGGCTAGGAATATTTCACAGCCTCTGTTTAGGAGTTTATTAGCTCGAAGTAATGAAATGATTCGAGTTAAACTTGTAACACCCTAAACCCGGCCTAGACATTATGGCCGAATCTGGTGGCGATATCACATTGAAGTGTTTTTCGAAAACATAGTTTCAATGATAAACCCAATCTATATTAAATCTTGTTTATTGAAACTCAAGTTGTCTTTAGCAGTTTGTTGATCATATTAGTTTCTTACTGTATTTAAAGCATTTTTTGATGTGGAAGCTTTTATTTTATGGTACGAAAACGTGGTGTTTTGAAAAAACATACATCTTTTGAAAATCCGCGTCCTACTTCTATCAGATATGAATTAAAATAAGTAAAATCCCCAAATTAAAAAAATTTAAAGAAAAAAAATTTAAAGAGGCCTTATTACAGAACAAATACCCAAAATAAATTTCTTATAAATAAAATGTTAAATATAAAAGTAGGTGCGGCTGTGTGGCCACCTCCGAGTCCCTCACAACACCGGTCCCTAAGATTGGGGATTACCTGTAAGATAAACAGAGGGGTGAGTTTACAAAAACTCAGTTTGTAACCCTATAAGCAAATAGCCAATGCATTTACAGTCTGGGCTTAAGCCCAATTGAATAACAGTTCAGTTCAGTTGGGCCTTTTCCCATTACAGTATCAGTATCAGTGTGGGCCTTCTCTCATTACAATGATAGTAACAATTCAGATATTCAATTAGAAATCCTACCCAACCAGCCTCTACACTCCACTCCGTTCAGCCCAACACTCTATGTGGGGATAATATCACCCACCCATCCCTACACTCCAAAATTAGCACCGGTTGTGGCACTAAACAGTATTTGCAGCAGAGCTACCAGTACAGTACACTTCCTCCAATCATAATAATCCCATTCCCATGCAACATATCATACATGTATGCAGCATATATATATCGTGGTATGCTTATATACAGTCATACATAACATAAAGCATACAGTCATTTTATAACATAGGGGCACAACAGTCATTTTACCACGTAGGGCATAACAATCATTTTATATCAGTTTGAGAGTCTAGCTTTACTTACTGACCCATCAGTAGGTCCATAGTCATCTCAGGTGACCTGTGGAACCATAACAGTCAAACAATGAAATTGGGCCCAAGGCCCATAATGCGAGCCCATGTGGGCCCACACATTCGTGTGGCCCACATAGCCTAAAATTTGGTCTCGGTCATGAATTTACACAATTTTCCCCAATTTTCTCCATACGCTCGTATGGTTTACCCGTGTGGGGTCCACAAGCCCGTTGGGCCCACATAGCCTATTTCGGCCGATCGTGGCCCAAAACAGCCTAATACCACGAAATCGCTCATGGTGACCGTAGCATTCTAATGCCCACATTTTATGTATTCGGTTTACCACACGAGCGAGCGCACGCTCGTGTAGCGTCAATTGCCATAATTTCTAACTTTTATCGGTTTACGTTTTGGTAGGGTTCACATACCTTATTTCTATTCGTTTAAAAGGAAAATCCCGAGCCTTTGCATCCTGTAGTTGACCATACAACCATCCATTAATCATTTGTACTCTTACTCAATCAAAAACATAGGGTTAACCGCACGTTAAAAAGAATTCACCTTACCTTCAAAAGAGTAAAGATGGAGGTTTTGCCCACTTCTCACCAACTAAGGACCTTCATGCCTCGAATCAGTTCCTAAGCACCAACCATAAATAGGTAAGCATTGAACCAGCAAGCACAGAAAAACTAACTCTACAATGTTTACTCTTACCAACAATGACTCTGTCTTTAACTCTCCAACCTCAGCACCAACACAAACGGCTCACTGCCTTTCTCCTACATAAGTAACAACAATCTCCTTAGTCACCAACCAAGAATTATTTAACAAGAGGCGAAAACACTACTTACCAGCGCATAAAAGTACAACGGATAAAACAAGTTGCGGCACGTAAGAGAGTTTAGAGAAAAATTAGATTAATGGAGAGGCTAAAGCAGTAGAAGAAAGAAGTTTCAGCATGTAATCGGCAGCAAATAAAAGAAGAATAAGAGAAAAGCCAGAAAAGCAAGTCAGCAGTAATGAAGTAGGAAAGAACAATAGAGAAAATGGATTAAAAAATGTCAAAAGGGGTAGAAAGGCCGAAATTTAGAAATATAAAATCAAAATTTTGAGAAGAAGAGATCATATTCGGCATAACTCTGATCACTTCCCTTAATCCTCTCCTCAAAATCCTCACTACCATCCCACCTCCAACTGACCACTTTCCCACTACACCTCAAATACCATATTTTTCTTCCTAAATCAAGATAACTTCTCACATCCCATAATTTCCTCCTAAAATCACTCTAACCTTCTACTACTCAGAATTTTAACCGAACTCAAACTCTCACACGGCGCAAGTAGCAAAATAAATCCCTTGTTTGCGCAAGGATTCTAACTCAGGACCTCAAACATAACCAACACTCCATTTAACCACTAGACCAGCAGACCCATTCTGACATATTTCACCAACATTAATTTATAAACCTACAGGTTAGAGATAGAGGTTTTATTCAATTAAAACTAAAATTTTTGCCCAAGTCAAGGCTTGAACCCAAGATTTCTCAAACACTCCCAGAACACATAACTACTAAAGTAAACAGATGCTTGTGTCACAAACATAAAAAAATAAATATTCAAGAGATTTTTGGGGCGTTAAAGAACTACTCGATCTGATGCCACTCACTTCTACTATCCAATTTTTCAGATTATAAACCGAAAACTTCTTCTTACAACAATCCAAAATTACGCCATGCTCTGTTAACCAATCCATTCCCAAAATCACATCATAGTCACCAAATGGCATGATTAGCAGATCGATAGGAAACGATATGTTCTAGATCTCTAATGGACATTGTTTACAAACTTGATCAACAAATACAATTTCTCTAACGGGATTGATACGACTATTATATCATTCGGCCTTTCCAACTTCAAACTGCCCGATTTCACAAAACCAAAATTCACAGAGGACTGAGAAGTACCCAGATCAATCAAGGCATATACGGGAACTGAATATAAAAGGAATATACCTGCTACAACATCTGTAGCATCGACTTCCTCTCAGGTACAAACCATGTATGCTCAAGCTGAAGCTCTAGCTTTAGATTTCTATACTGTAAACGCAATATATTTTTTAAGCTACCTCTCGATACAAAACCACCACGTAGATTTTCTTGACCCCTAACAGCATGAGCGGACCTCTGAGTAGAGACGGGTGAATCAACGTCATTCTTCAGGTCATCGCGCGCAAAATGGTCTAGTGACTCACATTGGAAATATGCCTCAGTTTTCTTCTAAAACATGCCCTTATGCCTCTTTCCACATAATTCGCAGCTCGAGATATCAACATCCTTAATAGGGCCTCTTACACTGTATACAGACACATTCAGTTGTCGATCTCGAACTTTTTCAGACCTAGTAGATCTCAAAGTGGACCTTCAATGCTCTCAAGACTCTCCATTGCATTTAGGCAACGGATGCAAGCTAGAAATCTTGGTTCGTTTCCTGAACGTTCAAAAGGGTTCAAGTTTCTTGTCAAGGCCCATCGTTTGCTCAATCATTTTCGCCCGCTCACTTAGGTCAGCAAACTCTTTTATTCTGTGCAAGACTAACTTGACTCTTAATTCATTGCACAAATGCTGAAGAAATTGTTTAAAACTCTCTTCTTACATCGGTACTAATTTTAAAGCATACTTACTGAGTCATAGAAATTTACGCTCGTAGTCAACAACTGACATCACACCTTGTTTCAAAGTCATAAGCTCTTAATCTCGATCCTCTAGATACAATTAATTGATATACTTATTTTAGAATTCTAGTTGAAAGAAAACTAACTTCTAGCAGGAAAAGGGGTAGGTAGTATGAGGCCCTCGCTGGAATCACTCCCTAGTGACGATTTCGCAGTGATATGCGAAGTTTGGCAACCGAATACCTCAGATTGCCATGCCATCTCCTCCTAAGTGGTTAAAAAACTATATAATGGCATTCCCGATGAAGTACTAGTCCCTTAGGACTGCAGATGTAACACCCCTTACCCGTATTCCTTACCGGAACAGAGTATGAGGTATTACTAAATTTTTAAAAAATTTCGACAGCATTCCTACTTATTTTTGCTTAAACCTCCTGCAAATTTAGAACACATTCCAATATACCAACCAATTTCATTTGTATAAACACACATACAGATTAACTATTAATAAACACTACATTTAAAAGGGAACCATAACATATATTTACATGATGATCCCACATTACATAAATTGTCTATACATGCCATATAATTTCGGAACACTAGTAGTACAATACCCCAAATGTGAAGGATAGTGTAGATGATTGTCTGACTTTGTTCCAATTTCCGAGTTGTTGGAAGTCACTATAATCAAGAGAAAAATAAAATCGAGTAAGCATATAGCTTAGTAAGTAAACACATGATAAATAAGTAATTACTCCCATAACTACACCAAAATATAAACTTATTCATGAATAACTTTATTGTTTAGGCAATTTCCAGCAAGCTGTTTTTCTGCGTCATAGTTGCTAATTTATTTTTAGCTGGAGCTACAGGGATCCAAATTGAGTTCCGTAAATTTTCCCTGAAACTAGACTCATATACCATTTCACCATAAAAATTTTAGAATTTTTTACCCGGCCAATTAGTACAGTTTATTCATTAAACCTTCCCCCGTTTCACTGCCCAACGGTTCTGACCCTTCCTCACTAAAATTCACTTTACTCTCTGTAAAAAATTTGAAAAATGGTTTCGCTTGTTTCTAATAAAAATAGACTCAATAAGGATTCCAGGGATATAAATTTCATGCCATAATTATTTTTTTACAATTTTTGGTAATTTTCCAAAGTTAGAACAGGGGATCTCGAAATCAATCCAGCCCTGTTTCAGTAAAATTCAGATATCTCCAAAAATACAACTCTTTTGCTTATTCTATTTCTTTCATATGAGAATAGATACATTCAACTTCAATTTCATATATTATTCAGCTTCCCATTCATTTTCCACCATTTATGGTGATTTTTTCAAAGTTACCCAATTGCTGTTGTTCAACACGTTTATAATTAAATCGTTCCTTTTGCGTTTTTGATATTTTCTCCCATCTCATACATGGGTCGATTCAGTATTCAACTCAATATTTACCCCATAAAATTTTCCACCATATGGCAATATTCACCTTCCATACTTTTTCGTTGAACACTCGGAATGTTAACCGTTATTGGTGGATCCCGCACTTAGCACCACCACTGAATCGGGGAATCAGCACTTAGCAACCCCTCGGGGGAATCAGCACATAGCAACCCCCTTTTCATTTCAAAGATATGGTGGATATCGCACTTAGCACCACCAATGAAATCGGGGAATCAGCACTTAGCAACCCCTCGGGGGAATCAGAACATAGCAACCCCCTTTTCATTTCAAAGATATGGTGGATATCGCACTTAGCACCACCAATGAAATCGGGAATCGACTTAGCAACCCCTCGGGGAATCAGCACATAGCAACCCCTTTCACATTTCAAAGATATGGTGGGTCACGCACATAGCACCACCCATGAATCGGGAATCAGCACACAACAACCCTTTTATATACAACATACTAAACATTAAGTGTTCAACCCATAAACCATATATTGCAACCATTTATCACCTTTCCCAATTTAACAACATTTTTAGGATATTGCCAAACATTTATTTTAATTCCAAATAAATCTAAACATATATCAAATAATATCAAAGTAATACATTAAGTCACGTGTTTACTTACCTCGGTGCAAAATATCGTAATTTTGCACTTTACTCCACTATCTTTTCTTTTCCCGCTTGATATACTCTTCACGTCTTTCTTGATCTATAATAGCAAATTTAACTCGTTTAATATTCACATTTATTAAAATAATCCACCACCCAACTTTTTGAAAATTACAATTTTGCCCCCAAACTTTTGCATAATTACACTTTTGTCCCCAAGCTCGGAAATTAAACTTCATCACTTATTCTTAAGTTTTATAACATGCTGAACATTTTTCCCTTCTATGGCAACATCAAATTCCACTCCAACACATACTTTTGAATATTAATTATTTTTACCGATTATGTCTATTTACCTGCTTTTAGCTTAAAATTGCTTAGCAAAAGTTGTTTAACATAATCTCTAGCTTCATATTCCACCATAAAAGAGCAAAATAAACACATTTCACCTATGAGTATTTTTCCAAATATGAACCCTAACACGAATTAATGGTAGAATAAGCTAAACCAAGTTACCGGGACTCCAAAAATACGAAGAACATTAAAAACGGGGCTTAGAATCACTTACTATGGAGCTTGAAAGCTTAAAAACCCTAAATATGGCTTCCTCCTTGCTGATTTCATTCACCATGAAGAAGATGAGCATATTTTGCCATCTTTTTCCCATTTAATTCTATTTAATAACCAAATGACTAACATGCCCCCATTTAAAAAAAAAATCTATTTCACCCATTTCTTATGTCTATTTTTGTCCATCAACTAACTAATGGTCTAATTACCACATAAAGACCTCCAATTTAAAATTTCATAACAATTAGACACCTCTAAGATGTAGAACTCAACTTTTGCACTATTTACAATTTAGTCCTTTTGACTAAATTGAGTGCCCAAACGTCGAAATTTTCGAACGAAATTTTTACAAAAATTTTCCGTGAAATTGTAGACCGTAAAAATATAATAATAACCATATTTTCCCTCGTCGGATTTGTGGTCCCGTAACCACTATTCCGACTAGGCCCAGAATCGGGCTGTTACAGCAGACCATTATCATTTGTAAATTGTAGAACTCCTTTGGTGACCTATCTGACTCTGAGGCCCAAAACCCTCGGCCCTCTCTCATGACACTAGTGCAATCTCGAACATACTGATATAGAAGTAAGAAGTAACAGAAGAAAAATAAAGGAATACCTGGAAACTGGGAAACATTCACGGAGGAAGAATAATTCTGGTGAAGAAACATGAGGAAGAAGAAAGGAATGAAACAAATGAGGTTTAGGGTTTAGAAAAAACTTAAACATTAAGGAATTTGGGGGGAAACTGATTTTGGATGGAAGGATTTCCTTCCCTTGTGTCTTGATTTAAATAACCAAACATCTTAGAGAAGCTTGGTTTCAAAAAGTAATAAACTTTTCAGATCCTCGAATATTTTTGACACATGTTGATCAAGTGAAGGGTTTTTCTTAAACACGTCGATAACTTAAAAAGCGAGAATACTCGCCAGAGTTGGACGTCCATCAAGCAGCTACCGAGTTGGTGTACATTAGTGTAGAATCAACTAAATAACATTATTTTGGACACGATCTGACACAAGATGTAAGCCAGAGACTCCGCCTGAATAACAGTAAGGTTATCATTGTGCAACTATCCACTATGTATGAAATAGAGATGGATCCACCATTCAAGCAAGATGGGTTTAAGGTAAATTAGTTATAAAGTAAACAATGCTATGTATCAGAGAAAAGTAGAAACACCTACCTCTAAGTTATAAAGGGAATTATCCAACCAAGGAATAATTATTCGGGGTCCACTTATAGATATAGTCATGAGAAAAAATTTCAAGGACACAATTTCATTTAAGGATGGGGGTTGTCACACTTGAATTTTTTTGAGGTCTCGAATTTAAAGGAGCATTAGGAGTTAATTGAATAAAATAGTAAGTTTACGGACTCTACTAAAAAACTGACAAAATTTTATGGCAGGTTGGTAATTAATTGGTCAAGATCCAATTCTAGTTTGGTTAAGTTAGAACTAACTAGACCCTTAGTGGCAGACTAAATGATTGCAGATGGATGGTTTAATAGGGACTTTGATAATCGTGCGGGAAGAATTATATATAGGGGAGATGCCTAATTCAGAAGAGAAATTTTACTTCTCAATTTTGTTTATATTTTCTTCTTAGTTGCATCGTCTTCTTCGGTTGCTCTAAAGAAAAGGAAATTAAGGAAGTTCTACATAGGGCAATGAGTGTGAGACTTGAGTCTAAAAAATAAAGATTTTAATAAGTCGGTAAGCCTCTGAGCCTCTTTGTACTCGTGAATTAGAGAAAAAGAGAAGTAAAAATTACTTCAAAGCTTTTGTATAACTATAGATTCTAGGTTTTTAAGGTTTGAACACATTTTTTTAACCGATATATGTGATTGTCATGCTTAATTGCTAGAATGAAAGAGGATCTAACATTTTGACAAGCTAAGCTAGCAAGGATGAAGAAAGTAAGGTGACTTTTTGTACTCCACATTTGGGTGATTGATGATAACATGTTGCTTGAGTGATCTGTGTTGTGTCTATTCTGAGTTGTCTGAAACCGCTATTATGTGCAAAATGGTGAATAAGCATGCTGAGTATGCATAACAATTTGTAAGTATGATTGTTGAATATCATATGATTGTGAACTAATGTTTAAGTAAGTGGCGCAATGTATGTTAAGTAATAAATACCTTATTTTTCATGAAATGTATGATTATATTACATGCAAAGTACGAAGGAAATTACCTTGACGGGGTAGATGAAGATAGGAAAGATTGGCGTAATGGAAAAATAGGTGAATTGTTATGGGATTTAAGGGAGTTTGGCGACGGCACGAAATGTTTATCTACTGGCTCGTTAGAGTGACATTGTGACGACAGTTATTGATAGGTCCTTCGGGGCGACACCATGTAAATGAATGCAGGTCCTTTGAGGCGATGCCATGTAAACGATATAAAGGTCTTTTAAGGCTACACCTCAAAAGAGGTTTATTGATTCTTCAGAATCAAAAGTCCATGGTTAGCCATGGTGTTACCCAATGAAGAACATGACACTATATGGTGAAATAAAGTCCACCAGGACAATGAACCAAGAAGCCAGAAAAGTGGGAAGTCCGCCAAGGGTGAATTCCAAGTGTAAATAAATAAAGAGGTTTCCAGAAAAGTGGGAAGTCCGCCAAGGATCACTTTGATGGGATGCCGTCCAAAATGTCGCATCGGTAAGGCCTGCCAGAGATCTACCAAGATAGAGGGTGTCCGTTAGGACTAAGTAGAGCAGGAAAGTCCTTAGGGACTAACAAATGAAGAAAATCTCTACGGACTACCTTGGGTGGAAAATCTATTGGAAAATAACGAAAGAAATAAAAACCTATCAAGGCTATATAGAGTGGGAAATTCACGTGGAACTATCAAATATAGAAACCACTAGGGGAAATCTAAGTAAGAGATAGTTCGCTCAAAACTATCTATTATTTGGATTATCTTAATAAAATGATCTAAGATGAATAAGTCCTTTGGGGCTGCATTGTGAACACTAGTCTACCAGGAAAAATGAGGTGTTTATTCAGTTAACCAATTATCATGTTCAAGACCGTGAACGAGGATATGAGAAAGAGTCCTTTAAGAAATGGTCCAAGCAAATGCTATGTTAAAAGAAGATAATCATTGTGTTAGTACGGTAAATATATATAGAGTTCAATGGGGGACGAAGGGCTCAAGGTAACGATCCGCAGTTATAGTTAAACTGCTAATGGTAGTCACCAATTCGTGTATACAAACATGAGTATTAATGAAGAGCCATAACATGAAAGGTATAAAAGAAGCTTGGGAAGAAGATAACAAGGGTCAAGTCCTAGAAGAAATCGTTGTTTGGAAAATCACATTTACAACTAAATTAGAGGATAAGTCCACAAATGGTGGGAATTAGAAAAGGCAAGACGTTGACCCCGCTAAAGAGTCTGTGGGATTTCCAGCAACACAAAGGGAGTTTAAATTTTGTGCCTTTATTCTTATTTCCCCATAAATATAGAATATTTATGATGTACTGTTGTGCAAAATCTCACTAAGTTCATTTTGAACTTACGGATTTACTGTTTTTTATGCATGGTAAATGTAAGACTCTAGTATCAAGTGGAAGGGATCAAGCCAGACACTGCCAAAATTACGTGAATGACATGTGTAACACCCTAAACCCGGCCTAGATGTCTAGCCCAAGTTTAGAGGGTTACCTCATCGATTATCAAATATCACACAACAACATAATAAAGCTAAACTATGCTTCATATCACATTCACCACAAAACTAATTAAGTATATAATCTTCCAAATTCATACTGTTATAGTTTACTGAAATTCTTAATATACTACTTAAATAAAGATAAACGCTTAACTGAGCATCTGCTGTGCCGACCCGTTCAAGATTGGAAACCCCCTGAAATCCAATAAAAAACAAAATGAGTTGTGAACTCAGTGCGTAAAAGAAGTTTATTCAATTAATCTTTACTTATAAGGTAGTTCCAAATTCAGATATTTGGTTTGATACAGAATTAATTACAGTTCAGATTCAGAACAAATCAGTTATATATATATATATGCAATTTCAGTTCATATACAATGCATATCAGATTCAGATGCAGATATTTCTAACCCCCATCTTCTACACACCATCTTCGGCCATCTCAACACCTTTAAGGGCATTCAATGCTCAACCAACCTTACATACCATAAATTGTCTATCTGACACGTTTATAGAAATACAACTTAGTTGCTGGATTGTAAAGTGACGAAGCGCCATAATTAGAACTATACACATGGTGGCTTAACCACTAATTCAGAGTAGATTACTTCTTTCTTCATAACATCTCAACCCATGCAAATGCATAGTACAATTATCTACAATACACTTACAATTATGATATTCATACGTCCATTACAGAGTATCAGATATTTCTAACCCCCATCTTCTACACACCATCTTCGGCCATCTCAACACCTTTAAGGGCATTCAATGCTCAACCAACCTTACATACCATAAATTGTCTATCTGACACGTTTACAGAAACACAACTTAGTTGATGGATTGTAAAGTGACGAAGCGCCAGAATTAGAACTATACACATGGTGGCTTAACCACTAATTCAGAGTAGATTACTTCTTTCTTCATAACATCCCAATCCATGCAAATGCATAGTACAATTATCCACAATACACTTACAATTATGATATTCATACGTCCATTACAGAGTATCAGAGAGTTCACGTTCAGTCAAATTCAGATCATTCATACAATGAGGAAATCAAAATCAGTCATAAACAACATTTACGACCTCAAAAATGGTTTTCGGGCCCCTTTTACAATGCCACACGGCCTAAACACATGTCCATGTCCTTATCCGTGTGGTTCACACGGCCTGGGCATACGCTTATGTCATTTGCCCGTATGGTTCTAAAACATAAACAAAAAGTTAGACGGCTTGGAAGCACGGCCGTGTCCTTGCCTGTGTGACTTACACAGCCTAGGCATACGCCCGTGTGCTTGCTCTTGTGGTCTTAAGTCACAAACAGTAAGTTACACGGCCTAGATACATACTCGTGCGAATCTTGCACTAACATGGCCACATATGGCCTGGACATACATCCATGTGCCATGCTCGTGTGGCTCTAAATCGATAAAAAGTGAGTTACACGGCCACCCACACGGCTGTGTGGATCACAGGCCTGGACACACGCCGGTGCGCTTGGCCGTGTGGCGTCGACAGCCACAATTTCTGGCGATTGAAACTTGTAAAAACTAAGGGTTTCGATACGCACCTAGTTTTGCTTTGACGGGAAAATAATACGGAGATTACCCAAAACCGATGATTCAACCGTGCTAAGTCGGCGCAACAGGCAAAAGGTCGCTTCCCTCTGTACCCACGCCTAAGCACAAAATGGCTAGTTAACAAAGAGTTAAAGTAAAATAATTTGATAATTCCCAATTTAACACTGTAATAGAAATTTTTACCAAACCTCGCAGAAGTCGAAGGATTCTGACAGAATTTATATAGAAGTCTTTCAGTCACGTAAAAATCTCACTCATTTTCGGCAATCACTTGTTGACCACACTCGACAAGGAGAAATCGAGGAAGTAAAAAGAAAGAAGGAAAAGAATAAAGGAAAAAAGAGAAAAAAATAAAAAAAGAAGAAGAAAAAGAAAATATACAGACGTTAACCAAATTTTATTAAATTTTATCTTAACCACCAGTATACCTCCGACAACTAGGCCAAATTCTCTTAACACGTACGATGGGATTCGAACTTATGGCTAGACAAAATACAGATAGACGCTTAACCAGTGAACCAACAAGCTCATTCTTGTCACAAGTTCATACAGGACTACCTTTAACCATATACCGCATAAACAGGGATTGTTCTAAAATAATAAAACTTTTAACAATGCAACTCGAACTCCCGACCTTAAACACAAAACCAGGGATACCAAAATTTAATTACTGCAGAATCTCACAATAAATTCTTAAAATTTTGAGGTGTTACAGCATGGTAGTCATATCATGCGAATTGAGGGGCACCCTTAGAGGCCACACCTTAGGAATTAAATTAGTTAATCTGTTGCAAAGTCTTAAGTTTTAATGATGGTTGTAATAATTCTTCGTGCCTAAAAAGGAGGAATGGTTATAATAAGTTAGTTTTGAATGGAATAGAATATAATTAAATTTAGTTTTGTATGGAATAGAATATAATTAAATTTTATATTTTAAAATCTGTTATTATCCATGAATATATGTAAGGGTTGTTCAGTAGTAATAAGTGCATAATTAATAATGGTTAAGGCTGTAACTAACCAGATAGATATTTCTTTGAGAAATTCAGGTTAATTGTGGTGTTTGGTACCTGAACTTGATGATCATGTTTGGTATAGGGCGTTACAATTTAGTGGTACCAGAGCTTCGATTTAGTCGATCATTTAGAAATATGAAGTTAAAGAATAGCCATTATATGCTTGATACCTTAGAACTAGCTTAGTCCTTAAATTGTTATAAAGTAACTATATGTTATCAGATTGGGTGCAGATTGGCGGATTGAAGTGGGCTTCACGTTGTGCAATTCGAAAATGATAGAAGGAGAAATAAATGAAGCAACACATGAAAGACAAGTAAATAGAGAGTAAATGTAATATTCATTAAGAATAAAAAGAGGGTTAGTACAAATTACAACTAAATTTTTAATCCTCTCTTGAAGCGGAATGAGTGGTAACAACCTTGGGATTTCCATTCTCTAGGTCAGCCTCTTTTAGAGAATTAGAGTTAGACACTCCTAAGTTATGAGTATAAAAGAGTTCCCTAGATTCCTTCCACTTTATTTGAAATTCCTCCCATCTAGCCCCTAAGGGATTGAAAATTTTGAAGCTAAGGTTCGTGTTGGTAAGTTGACATATGCAGCTGAAGTTTACTTGGCTCAAGTCGAGGAGACCTGTGGGTGACCTGTACATGCAGGACCATGTTAGCCCTTAATTTAGGTAGATATCACTAAATTCCCGTATGGGTGTCTGCCTTATATCTCTCCAGGGCCTCATTGTTCTTCTTTTGAATCCATTCTGTCTAGGCGAGGTGTTGTTCCTTGAAGGCTTTTAGATGGCAAACCCTCTCCTCCAACTCTTTTACTTGAGCCTCCAAGGATTGGTATTTGGTCTCCCAAGTGAAGAAAAACATTGTGAGTTCGTTACTTTAGCGAAAAATGCTTCATATGACTGGCAGAGCTGGATAAGAGATTGCTCACCAGAGAGAAGAGCTCTTTCAAATTCTACCTACATAGTTTTAGTTTCAATCTAAGCCTTTTAAAAGACCTAACTTGTGAGACCAAACTCCGCTACTAGTATGGAAAAGAAACTCACCAGCTCGGTAAGACTGGGTTTGTGAACACCAATGAAGGGGGAGAAGGGATGAATGAACTCTTTTAACTCTTGGGATAACTCATTGTCTTGTATTTGTGAAACAATTAAAGGGGAGTAGGGGTATTGTCCCATGCCTATGTGTTTGTGCCAAGAAAAAAATGTTTAGACCTCATCGTATGAAGGGGTGTAGTAGAAGGCACCAATCGGGGGATTATGGGGAGTTTGGCGATGAGTGTTCAAATCTAAACCTGCGAAAAGTGGCACCAAAACCACCGCGGGGAAGTCCGCTACATTGGTGGGGTTAGTAGAAAGCTCAGGGATGACTAAAAGAAGAACAGGGGATTAACTTTGTAAAAGGATTGGCTCTTTACTAGGCCTGTGATAGGTTAACTTATTGTCGATGCTCTTCCCGATGATAGAGGACCCTCTTTCAAGTCTTAGCCTCTTGCAGCTACTACCACCAGATCATGCTCTAGAGTCTGCCGCTTTCTTAGCTTGTTGCACACTCTCTATTAATGCCTCTACATCCATAACTCTGGGTTGGGAAAGTGGTGATGAAAGTAAGAGATAACTGAGCCATAACTCTGGGCTGGGAAAGTGGTGATGAAAGTAAAAGATAACTGAGACCTGTAACATTAACAATAGGGTCAACAACATTATCAACTAAGTTTCTACCTGACGACTCACCCACAAATCTCGGAGTTGAGGAAAGCCAGTAGGAGGAAAAATATTGTAGACAGTATAGAAGAAATCAGTGGGCTCCCTCCATCTCCCCACAAGAGCCCAAGCTAACTTATTGTTGGCCCAAAATGGCCACACCTCTTTGGTATAATAATGTAATCCTGAGTCATCAAGTCAATGATTACACCTTCGTCATAATAAGCGTAATCTAAAGCTATCAGGTCAATTGTTGTACCTTCGGCATAACAAGCATAATCCCGAATCGTCAAGTCAATGATCGCACCTTCGATAGAGTTGGCTAATGGCTTTTCTCTTTCTGAACAAATTCAGTTTTGTTTAGTAACAGTTAATTAGAATTGGAACAATTCGCAAGTCGTCAAGTCAATAGTTGCACCTCCATTACATTGGTAAATTGTGTAATCCTGAGTAGTTTAATCGTCAACAATTGCACCTACTATTAGAAAATGGCTAACCTTATTACATCAACATAATCTTGAATGGTTGTTCCACCTCTGAGGGAAACTTAATTTTGAATGGTTGTTTTAGCTTTAGCATTAGCATAATTTTAAATACTTACGAAAAGTTGCAATGCACACGATGTTGACATAACTCGAAATACTTGAGAATCACCACAATTTTTGTAAGATGAAATATAAGTAGATTTTTATCTCAAGCAATATAGCTTTATAATCTTCTTTTCGACTAGGGACAATTGTTATACATAAATATCTTAGCCACAGAATGGGTCCCACTATAGGCCTTTTTATATGCACTTATTAGGATTAGGACAAAAGTGGTCTATTGGGGGTTTCTTCCTTTCTACCACTCTTGAGCCACCATGTAGATCTCTTAACTCATTCTTCTACTATGGAAGTTATCCATTAATTCTCCCCTTTATTTTCACCATTGGTGGCTCTTCGCCCTACAAGGGTGAATCATTCTAAACCCTCCACTTTCTCTACTTTATCTCCTCGTTAATTTCTAGTATCAACATTAATAAACAATAAATTTGGTTAAATATAATATCAAATAGAGTTTAATATCAAATATCCTTTTAGCCAAATTTACTAATGCATTAATTACTTAATCGAATACTTTGAGTATTGAATACTTTTCCAACTAAATTTATTGATTAGGAATGAATATCAAATACTTTTCCAATCAAATTCAGTTATTAAGGATGGCAACTTACTAATTAGGAATGACATCATGTTGGATATATGCATTTCCTTTTAGTTATCTTAATCTACAAACCTATTTAAAAATTCAATTAGTTTATTATTAGCAAGTTATCCAAGTATTATTATCCAAAATTGAATCCAAATTAAACATTATTATCTGACGCATACTGAATCCAAAAGAAATATTTTACAATTTGCAATCATTTTTTATATCAAAATCCTCAAAATCTAAATTTAAATTCACTAAAATTCATTATTATATGCACAATCAAAATTATAATTTGTAATTAGTGGATTTCGGTTTCTAAATAAGCAACACAAATTAAGATAATAGATATATGAGATATCTATTCATATTTACTCTGAATCTACAACCATTAGTAATTTTAAAATTTGATTGTTATCTGAATTTATAAAAGTCAAATCAAATACACCGATATTGGGACCGCAAAAATCTTATTCTTATTTTTAAGTTTTATGTATAAGTTTATGCCTAACTAAAAGCAAAGTTAGCAAAGGTTTTTATTCTTGTGACATTCCAAAATGTCGAATAAGAAACTAGAAAAATATTTTTATTGAAAAAAATGAATTCTTTTTCTACCCATTATTTGAAAAATTATAACTTTAAGAAAATGTATGCACCATTTTAAGTTTACATACACCTCTTTCATTTTTCTCTTATTATCATTCTAATTTGAAACTTAAATTTGATTTTTTCTCTTATTACCACTCTAGTTTGATATATTCAAACTAAGAAGTTCAAAAAAAAATTACTAAAATTACAAGTTTAACATACCCAATTTTAGTAAGTTTTACTACTGAGTGTGTAACTTTTGTTTAATTTTATCATGTACGTAGTTGGAGTATCGAAATTAACAAGCAAATCGAGTTAAATTGGAGCACAAGCAATAAAAAGGGGTCGAATTAAAAATTTTGATAAATTTATGGCAAATTAGATTTTATATTTGACTTTGTAAAAGGGCAATTTACCAATAAAAGCCCTTTTTTTTCAAAAATTACCGAAATGGGCCCATTTTTTAATTATTTACTGGAATGGTCCTTTTTTCGGGAAATCGCGTCCAAGTCAAAGACGATGTCGAGTGCAGCGTCGAAAAATCGCGTCCACGTCCAAGATCTCGCTACGACGTGGACGCGATTCATTTCAAGCGAACAACGACTCAACGGTCAAAAAAATAAAATACCGTGCCCATTTCGATAAATTTTAAAAATATAGGGCTTTTTTGGTATTTTGAAAAAATAAGTTTTGAATCTTTTTGTACTTGTATTTATTTTTTTAATCAATTAACTCTTCAATATTACATCAATAGCAACAAGTACAAAAAGATTCAAAATTGTTACTAACAAGATTTGAACCAAGGTACTAAGGGAAAAGAACAAGCATCTTAACCAACTAAGCTAAACTAATTAATTGACATATTATAGAAATACTGTTATTATCTTAATTATATTACTTACGTTCTAACGATTTATCGGACCTATTCCATACACATGTCAAATCAGAAAAAAATACAACAATTCTGTAAAAAAAATCCAGTGTTTACTTCAAATAAATAAGGAAAATAATGATTTGAATGTTTCAAAATTCAATTTTAAACCGAAAAAATCAAAATTCAGGGGCAAAAAAGGATATTTTTCGACGAAAACTGTGGCAAACCACCTTCGGCTGTTTGTCAGCGTGTAGATCTCGAAAATTTATTCGAAATCAAAAAAAAATATCGTCTCAATTGGACAACCGAGCGAAAAGTTATGGCCTTTCAAAGTTTTCCAAGCTAAAAAATATAAACTGTTCATCCACGTCAGCAAATCGCGTCCTCGTAGGCGCGATTTGTGTCCACGTAAGCAAAGCGCGCTGACATGGACGCGATTTCGGGGAAAATGGCCCATTCCGGTAAATAATAAAATACCGGGCCTATTTCGGTAAATTTAAAAAAAAGGACTTTTTTTTAGTAATTTACCCTTTGTAAAAGCTAGATTTAAAAAAAAAATCTAATATAAAATCTAATTTTATGTGGTTGGTTATTAGATGAATCAGACTAAATTTAGTATATGGAATGTATACAAATACCTACTTTGGAAAACAGATGGGAAATTAAATAAAAACAATTTATTTCTTTTCTCTTCCACACATCTTTTAGCAGTCCGAGCATTTTGCTTTTCTTTTTTCATTTCTTTACTTTGGTTCAATTGTCCTTTAGGTCTCTTCCTTCCTCCACCTATCACCATTACACTTAAACCCATTCTAACATTCCATCAAGCATGATTAGTTTCATATTTAACTAGTTTCCTTTTAACTTTAGTCCGATTATCATTTCGAAAAGAAAAATCATGAGATATGAACCCGCACTAAAAACCTTTCAATATGATATTCGCTATTTCTCTGGTATATAAGATAGTCACAATTGTCCATTAAAGTTAATTTAATTTCAATTCAAAAAGTGCGTGTTGAGTTCGAGTTGTTTAGCGTACAGTTAGAAAAATGAGACAGTC
Source organism: Gossypium raimondii (assembly GCF_025698545.1). Classification (NCBI taxonomy): domain Eukaryota; kingdom Viridiplantae; phylum Streptophyta; class Magnoliopsida; order Malvales; family Malvaceae; genus Gossypium; species Gossypium raimondii. Next base: position 35,963,264 of record NC_068568.1, on the reverse strand, counting down.
GTCTGACGAGTTCAAATTCCTACAAACAAATTGACGTGTTCAATTGGAAAAAACTAGTTGAATTTCATCAAGGAAGATAGTGATCGAATTTAAACTACCCACGCAATTGAGACTATTAATTCGAGTTGGGTTTTTCTAGATCCCAAAGTTGCTGATATCTTAAATCGCGAACGTGTGTTACGTAATTAGATAATCGATAAAGATTGGTTTGTAGGTTGTAGTGGAACCAACTAAATAAGAAAAAGTTGACAGTTGAGGCGTCCTTGATCACTATAACTAGCTTATTGTTTGGAAAGAAAAATATACTTTCAAGAATCGATTCGATTTCAGAGTGTACCGAAACCGAGGATAAACATTAATATATTTGATTCATCGATTTAATTTCCTTAATTTTAATTTGCAACCATAATTCTGTTTTTATTTTATTTTATTTTATAGTTGTTCTTTTTATTTCCTTTATCAACTAAAAAGTCTCCCTTATTTATTTTTCAACTCTGCACGTACAGGCCGTGGGCACGACAGCTGCCTAGACTCAGGAATTTGATCACGTAAACAGGAAAATTAAGAATCTCAGACCTTGTGAGATCGACCCTACTAATCTATATTACTATTTTATTCAATTAGAGTGTAGAAAATTATATTTGGTAGTTTCGACCCCACCACTAATTCAATACCATCCTTCAAGCCAGGCCTGCTAGCTTCATTAGACAGAAAGATCTCAATTACTTGTAACATGTCCCCGTAGGCTATAAATTAGCTTCAGATATCTTGTTACGATGAAGTATGTGATATTATAATGGCTATTTGGACAATGTAAGCAACAACAAGATGTTTCCACAAGAAGCAAACTGAACATTTCTTCTTTTTCAACCTCTTTCGTTGCACAAATAAAACTGAACCCACTGATTCGGATAAAACAGATGATTTCTCAAATAGTATTAACATCTAAGTAGATACATGTCAGTGTATTAACAAACCGAAAGAGGCAAGGCAACGGAACTAAGTTCCGAAGTGCAGAAATACCCAGACATTAATCAAGACTGATGAATCCTAAAGCAGAACCCAGATATTCAAAAATGATAACAGAAAATCAAAGTCAAATACCCTATAAAGACACTAGTCTTTCTCCTTAGGAGGGACCTTGGAGTCCAGTTCCTTGGGCTTTACCTTCTCAGCTGCCCTGAAACAAGATAATCAAAGAAAGAAAGCTTTGTGTTAAGGTAAAAACAACCACAATCAGATGTTTGGAACACAATAAATGCATAAATCGAAGAGTGGGAAGCACAATGAGATTAATATCGGTTTCTTAGTGAAGTGATTCGCTGATATTACAATCGCATTATTCAATAAACTTTACTCCTATAACAAGAATAAACAGCGATGAACAAAATCACTAATCTGATACCCCATATTCCATGCGACAAGATACTTTTACTTGCTTTTTTACATGAGCATAATCATGAAAACGCAAAAGATGTGTGCAAGTAAGTTTAGCTACAAATCTCCACCCATGTAAACAAATAAACGCTGAAATGATATGGGGTTTAACAGAAGGGAGACGCATTGCTAGAAAATGGGATGACGGGATGCTTACACTGAAGCTATGTCAAGGGTGCTATATGATATATGCTACAGCATTAAGTCTAAACTATTGTCAGACATGGAAGTAAAGCAAATAATAAAACAAAAATTACTTTTTAAAAAATTAAAGCAGCAACTTATTCTATCACATCACATATGGAGATAAAATGGGTAGTGCAGCTTAGCTTTCATAACCAGAATAAAAAGACTAAATAAAAACTGAAACCAGAAGAATATAAAATAGAAGAGTTCTAAAGATACAATGAATTTCAAAGATCTCTTAGCAAATATGGAAATACGATTCCAAATTTCCAATTGTGAATATTATTACTCTTCATCCTGAATCCTCTGAAATATACATAGAAAAAGATGAAACAAAACAACTCCAATAATACACAGAACCCTTCAAATTTTCCACACTTAGGATCTTACTATTTCAATTCTAGACTGCGACAAAGATTAAAAACCAATAATTCCAGAGACCCATCAAAATTTTATTGAAAAATCATCTCACTTTGTCATCTACGTTACAACAAGGGGTATTTCACATTGAGAAGAGGACCCTGTTTTTGGTGAAATTTGTTCATTTGGTACCTACATCATGTGAAGCCAAACCTTAAGCTCATTTGATGCATTCTAAAAGCATTCCCAAACATTCATTTATCATTACTCAATTCAAACAATCCAATGTGCCTTAATTTGACATCATTTTAAAGTAAGTTCAACTAAGTAAACATGTACCTAACCATTCTATGCCATCACCATATCATACTATAATGTTTTTATGCCTAAACATGCTCAAATTTTACCATTGAATGCAATTCAATATCATTTCACCATAGTACCAAAACAACCATCACACATATGAGTATTAACTTACAAATTCTACCTTTAACAAGGACTAATCCAATTATCTTTGTAACAGTCCAATTTTGACCCTAATCGGACATAGTGGTTTTAGGACCACGAATTCGGGTCAGAAAAATATTTTAATATTATTTTTAGTGTCTATTATATGTTAAGTTAAATCTGTGAAAATTTCGTGTGGAAATTTAATCGTTTGAAGGTTCAATTCGATGAAAAGGGTTTAATCGCGTAAAATAAAATTTAGAGGTTAAATCTTAAAAGCACCTATTTGTTATTGTCTTTTTAAGTGGGAGGTCTAAAGATGTAATTAGACTAGGATTTAGTTAGTGGGTGGTATATGACAACATTGTCCTTAATATATATGTTATAAATATTTATTATAATAAGGTTAATTTAGTAAATTAGTAAATTATATCTTATAATTAAAATAAGTAAAGAAAACATAAAACATTTATTCTCTTTGGCCGAATAATGAACTTAGAGAATTCATCCATGGCTTTCTAGGGTTCGGCATTTCTATTGTTGATTAAGGTTAGTTCTTTGTTCAGTTTTTGATAATTTTTACGTTTTTTAGATCGTTGCTTTGAATACTATCCGACCCATGTTTGAATTTTTTATTTTGATGAATATTTTGAGTTGTGCCATTGATGAAAATTTGTGTTATGTGATGTTTTATGATGAATAATGAAAGATATATTTTAGATTAATATGTTTTGTGTTGGAAATTTTGGTGAAATTGAGTAATTAGGGCTAAATTGTGAAATTAAATTTTTGAAGGACTAAAATGTGAAATAAATGAAATGTGAGGACTTGTATGAACAATAGGTACATTCATCCCTTGTATGGTGTGAACAAATTTTGTGTATTTTGTGTTTTATGCAATAGGGACTAAATTGTAAAAAGTGTAAATGTCAGGGGCAAAATGGTAATTTACCTATTTATGTGTTTTGGGATTAAATTGAATGTGATAATAATTAAACTAGCTTATTTTTAATATATTTAGATCGTGAACCAAAGAAATCGGAGTTAGATCGGGGAAAAGCCAAAGTAGTTGAATAATCGTTCGACTTCGATTTTTTTCTTCGTCCGAGGTAAGTCTACTACCTAATAAATGGTACAAAATCAGTATATATATATATATATATATATATATATATATATGTGTGTGTGTGTGTGTGTGTGTGTGTGTGTATGTATGTATGAATCTATATTGAATTATTGTTGTTTTATAATCAAGTATAATTTGGTTGAATAGGTTTGAAATATGGATAGTATTTATGTGTAAGCTATGTTCGGCTATAAGGATATATGTCTATATAAGTTTTGAAATAACTATAATTAAGAATAGTACATAGATATATGTATATATATTGTTTAAATATTTCAATATATATATTTATATGTTTATGTCTTATTTGAAAATAGTTGATGATGTGGGGATTATAAATGCAAAATAAGTTTCAAAATAGGTAGATGTACAATTATGTATAATTTTAAGTTTGATTAAAGGTATGTATATTGTGTATGCATAAGAAATTTCAAGTGGGTGTTTCTATGTGAATTGATATATATATATGTAAACATTCAAATAGGTATTTATTATAATTCAACGTTAAGTTTTAAGTATATATTAATATATATACATATATGGATAGCATCAAACTTATACTTATATATATGTATAGTTAGGTTCGAATAAGTGTATTTATATATGTAAAGTTTTGTATTAAATTTAGTTAAGAAGTAATATATATATATATATATATATATATATATATCTGAATATATGTGTGCGCATACAATTTACAAATGCTTGAATTGAATTGAAGATAGGATTTTATGAATATGATCTTTTACAATTATGTGATTGCTTAAAAGAATTACTTGAGGGATATTTCGTATATGTGAAATTGAAATTTTCAGGTCTAAAACCTAGCAAGCTTAAGGCTGGTGAAGTAATTCAGACTTCATGTCCAGCAAGCTTTGTGCCGGTGAAATAATTCGGATGATAAGTCTAGCAGGCTAGTTGCTGGTGAATTGAATCGGGTTTCTGAAACCTAGCAGGCTAATTGCTGGTGAATTTGTCTAAATATGTGAATTGAACAGATTTCAGTAATTGAAGAAGTTTATATTTCTATTCGGTATAGATTACTGATAAATTTTGTGTTTATATATATGGAATTGCTAAATGAAATTGAAAGGTATATACAAATTGATAATGTGTGATTTGCTTAAGAAATTGAAGAAATATATCTATGTGCATATTGAAACTTAAGCAGTATAAATATCATCTACAAGGAATTTGATCATGGAAGTATTTGATTATTTATGATTAATATCTGAGACAAATGTGATAGATTATGAAAGGTGGATAATGCATTTATATTTATAATGAATAAATGTACCGGTAAGTATATATAAATCTTTATTAAATGTTATTGACAAAAGTATAAGCTTAATAAACCTTTATACTTTCGTGAAGTTTATGTATGTATGTAAATATGTATGCATTTTGCATATATATGTATATAATCGTATTTTTAAATATCTTTGAGTTCATGATTTATAATTTGACAAATAAAGATATGTTTTGCTATATATATATATATTTGTATATTCGGTTTTAGCAGTTGAAGAATATATATGTATAAGTAATTATTGGCTTATACTTTGATGTATACGTATATTTGATTCTGTATCATTTAATAGCATATGTGAAGATTTCAATGTATATTTATAGAGTCGAAAATTATTTGATATTTATATAATATATTCTTGAAATTTTGATATGCTATAGACTTACTAAGCTATAATAGCTTACTTTATTTGTTTATGTCTTTTGTTTTATAGTTATTAAAGATCAAGCTTCAAGCTCAGGAATCGTCAGCAAGTTCATCACCCTATTTGTAGTCTTGGTATTTAAAATGTTTGTTTTAAATTTTAATTATGGCATGTAAAAACTAGATAAATAAATTGTGAGTTGTATTTTGTAATAGTGGGAGTTCATATATATTAAATATGATAATGGTTTAAGTTTTATGAAGTTTTAATATATGTCTGTTCTGAGTGGTAATATGCATGGTATTGCCTCCTAACTCTAATTTGGTGATAAATATGGGTTAAAGGTGTTACAATCTTTTAGGTGACAACAATCACATCTATATACATGCCCTATAATCGAGTCCAGAACGATTAAAAAGCTACCGAAATCAAAAGCTAGATAGTGTGAGCTCCAAGACGATCCGGCCGATAGGTTCAGCAGACGACAACTATAAGAAAGAAAATGTAACAGAGTAAGCATTACTAATGCTTAGTATATTCGTATGTATATAAATAGTTAACTTACCTCATATAAAAATGACATATGTTAAACTAATGTGTATAACCAAGTTTACTTAACATATCAAAACACAACCACAACAAGGTGAGCTTGATTCATATTCAATCATGTAACGTATCAAGTACAAGCACAACATTTCACCTATTCCTAATGATATTTAATTAAAACTCCATTATATGTGTATTACTCAAACTTGTCATTAGATCTTTCATTTTGCCATCTTGGAACCTTAAACACATTTTATGCTATTCAATCCACATTTCACATCTTGTAAGTTACTTGATGAAACATCGTAAAAGAACTCGAATACACTGGTACTAATCACATTTGATGCTCACTCGAGCTAAACATATTCGTTTGTGTTAGGTTACTTGTCCGAGCTATACGTTTAAAATGACATTATACTACTCATCCGAACTAAACTTGTGTCACATGTACTAATCATTGGTTGTCTAACGTTTAAACTAATACTAAGTGGTATCATGTGGTCGGATTGTGACACGGAAAGAAAACTAGTATTAGTAGATGAACCTAAACATGTCATTAGTCTAATCGAAAATGAAGAAACCGATTAAAAGACTAATATGCCATCTATCAAGTCCAATTGGGGAGATGTCTTATCTTGGGCATCGGAGCGGATGACTCCCAGAAGATAGAGACATAGATGTGACTGGCTGAATTGACATTACATCGGACAAGATCCAAGCAGAATAGATCTTGAATCCGTTTATGGACTTATTCACTTGTGACATTCAAAGTTTGACGTACCTAAATATTGAGTGGTTGATAGACTATGTATGCGTGACTTGTACACTTTGATGTAAGTAAAAGCATGAGTTCAAATAGATAAGGAACCGAAAGCTGGTGCATTGGGTGTACGACTTTTGCAGTACATAGCTCCATTCACAAAAATGGAATTAATAGCCCGAGATATGGGTAAATGATATCCTCTCATTGGCATTACATGGTTGATGAAAAGTAAAAGTGGCAACAGTCATTCGTATTTGTGATGAATGACTTGATAGCTATCTGTTAGTAATTGACTTTTCATGAATGAGGATGTAGTGGTTATAATGAGATAAAATAGGATCATATTGGGAGAGCGAATATTATCCCAAAAAGATCAGAGATATCCTATAAGGGTAACACACTCATGACAAGGTCATTAGACGAGCACTGAGTAGATGCTTTCGTAATGACATGTCGTTAGGGAGAGCTCAGTCATGATACTATAGTGGAATGACTTTGTGACTAAATGAGTTTATAATTAATTGGAAAAAAAATCTAAAACTTAATTATAAATCATTTAAGCCTTAATTACATTTGTCAAATTGGTCCCTCCGCTAGCTCGTTGAAACCACAAATGAATTATCTGTTGAATCGAAAATGAACATAATGAATAGAAATAGAGAAATGGAAAACATTAAAAAATGATTATGATTTTTTCCGAAATGGAGAAATGGAATATTTGGAAATTGAATGTGGTTTTCTCAAAATGGAAATGGAAATGTAAATGGAAATGAAGATGATAAATGATTCATTTGCAAATGAATATGAATTATTCAAAATGATTAGAAGAATGAGTTTATGTTTTGGTAGTTTTACATCCCGAAAATGAAAAGAAGTTATTCGGACATAGTGAACAAGTTAAGTTGTGAAATATTGAATATATATTTTCTTGGAAATTTTACTAGGGGTAAAATCGTCATAAATTTTTTGAGGGTAAAATTGGGATTAGAAAACTATTTAATTGGAAAATTAATGTTTATTTTGAAAAAAAGAAAATATGTATTGAGTTAGATTAAATTATAAAGTGTTGGGTTAAAAGTCCACAAAGCACATATAATTGAGTCCAATACAATGAAAGGTCTGAATTCCCATCATAATACATATGAGGGGAAACACACCCTATTAGCCCCTCTCCCGCTCCTAGTTGGACAAGGAAGTTATTTTTCTATTTGAAATAAATCTCTACAATTCAACAAGGGTTTTACCTTCTCTCCCTATAAATAGATAGCACCGATAGAGCTATTTACACAACTTTAAAATATTGTTACTCCGCCAAAAAATAGATAGAATTTATTCTCAACTATTAAATATATTTTTCTAGAATAACAATTCTACCGATTTCTATTAAAGAAGAAAGAATTTTCATTTTCACCTTAAAAGGAAAAGAAAACTTTTTCTAGTTCTGTGTTTTGATTCAATTGGCTTGAGCCCACACTTGAAGTAGTTCGTGGTATAAGAGTAGCGGAGAAGATCGTTTGGTTGAAAGCCGGAAAACGTCAAAGATCCCTTTATTCGAAAACACAAGTATGATTTCGGTTTAAGGTTTATTGCTATAAATATCACAAACCATGTCGATTTTCAAAATTTTAATTTTTCGTTGTACAAGAAAACCATTTTCAAATCGGATTTTATTTTCAACACTTCGGACATTGATATGTGGCTTCTTTGATATCTGTGAGTAATATTGATGATGCATGATTTGTTAGTTCATACTTATGTGTTAAAATTGCATGGAACATGGCTAGGAAGTGCTAAAAAAAGGCTAAAACAGAATTCTGAAAATTTTGGCAGGTTTAAAATGAACAAATGGTTCAAAAAGAACACATAAGATCCTTAAAAAAACTATGATATGCTGAAATGGTATGTTGAGTATTTGAGCCTATAAGTTAAAAACTTGTATGCTAGCATAAACATTTAATTGAAGTGTCAAAATATGTTTTTGAAAGTTATGGTATGTTTGAGCATGTTCTAAATGTGTGAGGTAGTGAATATGACTTGTTAGAAATATAAAATAGGTTAAAATGCACGAAATGGTATGTTTGGGAGTGACCAAAGTTAAAAATTGTAGGTACTGGGCATATAAAGGACAAGTTAGGAGATGGGTTTCGTTTTCCTAGGTTCTCAAAGCAATGTGCTTATACTCTTATGAATGTTAAGGTTGTTGTCGAGCAATGTGAGCATCATAAAAACGTGCGAGCTCTTTGGATTAATAACCTATTTACTTTGAGCCACTTGTGGAGACTCTATTTTGATGAGTAAAGTACTTTATTTGGTTTAAGTTATTATTTTAAATATCATGATAAGTTTAGTTTTAGAAAAACTTTTAAATTTCGATGTTATATACGATCCGTCGGTATTGTTGTTTTCTTGAGAGCTTTGCTCTTATTGGTTCACATCCCAAATGAGTTCCAACTGTAGGGACAACTTAGGGCCAATATTCTTCATGTTGGGGACTAGTGCACCCATTTAGTTGGGCCTTAAGAAATTTGTTTTGGACTTGTAACTGTTGATATTGCTGAACAATATAAATATGGGGATTCTTTACTAACAGGTGTTAACGGAGGGTTAGTAAAGGATCGTGCCCACGGCTTCAGTGAGCTAGCTAAGGGAATATAGATCACAATGGTTCATGGGAATCCACAAGGTTTTGTTCATTAGGGGGGTAGAGGAACATCTGATTGGTGCTACAGTTGGGTGTATTATGGTTTTTGTTAGGAATGATTCTTTGAGGGTAAAGATATGGTTTTTTACTCTGTTTTCGTATACAACACTGATTGTTGATACAAAGATTATGATCAGGGGTGTTTAGGATTATTGGATGTCGGGAGCATTCAATATGTTTGGCGAAGTCTAAGCAGAGTTTTTGTAATAGTAGGTTGTCTTGCGTTTTGGGTGGAGAGGATGAAATTTTATAATGAGTTTGAAGATTGTCGCGGGTCTCATCCAACAAAAATCCCATCGCCTGTATTTAAAGAGTTAAGTGGCATGCAGTCAGATCAAGGAGTGCTGAAATGGAGTTTATGTGATTTTGTAGAAAGGAGGAGGCTTTTTTATTTATTTATAACAATCTGAAATTTTTAAAAAAAGTATACATGTTGAGTACTTTAAAAGAAAATCAAGCATATTCATTGATATGATATGCATACTTGTATTTTCTGCTTACCTAAATCCAGGTAACATAGGTCCCAACTAAATCCATTGAACAATATATATAGCAGGGTCAAATCAACCTTTTGGTTGGTAGTTATCCTGTCAATATAAAGACCAAAGAGAACAAATCACCCGCATTTTCGTGGTGAGTTGTAAAAAGTTGATCTCAACCCTTTATTCCTTTAAGATCTACAATCTCCCTTTAATTAAGTAGGAAATGAAACACAAAAAAGCTGGAGAATATTTAATTCAACCACTCCAACATTCAATTTATCCATTATACTGATTGTCGTCAATCAATCTTACCTGATTGAATCCTTCGTCTAATGAATTTTGACTGACGAAAAATAACAATAAAATGCCCTAAACACTAACAATATTCTTAGTAATTTGCATCAAAGAGATTTTACAAACATGATTACAGCAGTGCCATTCATTTCCACAAGCACCTTCATGTGTCAATATGCTATAAGTAATGCAAGATTGAGGCAGGCTCCTTATGATTAATCTGGGTTCTGATCAGGCACGTTGCCGCTTCTGAAAACAAAGGTTCGAATCGCAGTTTCTACTATCAGCAACAGCTAGAATCACAAGAGTTGAGACCCTGGAAAGTGATTGGAATATAAAGAAAGATATAGGTAAGAATCCATGCTATGCATTCCAATGTTAACATAACCAAATTGATGACATGATTGACCAAGTTTCAAGTGGTTTGGTGATAAACTGACTAACTCTGATATTGGCACGGCTCAATCAGATTAAAGGACTCAGCCAGTCACTGAGAGATTTGATCCGATTGAACCGTGCCAACATCAAATTTTCAACTATTTTATCAATAGAAAACGAAGAAGAGAAGTCCATCTGATAGCCTCCCAAGCAGCAAAGATCACAGCCTCGCCAGCCACAATTGATGAGACTGAAGCAAAAAAAGGAAAAACACAGATGAATAAAACACTAACATATGCAGTATTACATATTTTAGAATGTAGAATGGTTAGGATGTTCAAATCTATGCTTTATATATAGGGATAAAAAAGTGGGATTATTAATTGTAAAGAAATTTCATAATTTGATTCAAATAGTAATTGATGCACAGAGAAGTTTTCATTGCTTCTATTGCACCTAATTTGTTAAAAGAAATGCCTAAAGAACGTGGGTGGGAGGACCCTCATTTTATATTAATTTGCTTTCTAATCATCGTCATCAAAGCATCATCATTGCTGATCGGTGATCATCTTGGTAAGTAGGATCAAAAGCTATTGCACCTTGCAATTTTCTGGCAGAAAATTTAGCCTTCTCTTTTCGATATCAACCATACCTATTTTCACTTCGAAGATCTCTCATATATATAAACTGAAGCAATAAATACCCAAGGCAAATTCTTAGGACATTGGCCTATATATGTGCGATAATTCATACAGGAAATTGAACGTAAATAAATACAAAAAAAAGAATGAAAAGAAAAGGGTAGCTTATCAATGAACTAAGCTGCTTTTGTTTGGTAAAAAGATATGGAAAAAGCCATTGGTTCACCAATTAAACGTCAGCTTGACACAGAATCTAACCTAACTAATTTGTCTGGTATTCCTTTATAGATTTGCTGTAATTCGGATTCCTGGTTAAAAATTAGATGGAAATATGTGATGAATAAAAGAAGATGGAAGCCTTTAAAGCTGCCTTTTGCAAGAAAACCTGCATGCTAGAGACAAGCTAAACACATGATATTCATGTTCTGCTTTTTTTTCTGATATATGCATATGGAATGAATAAATCCATGGGTTGTTTTTCCGTTTTCTTTTTCCTTCTTTTGACCTATCCTAATGGTAAATTTTTTCATCTCAATTTCAAATGATTTGAAAGAGTAAGGGCACACCTTTGGCTCAGTTTTTGCCTCTCACGTTTTGAGTCAATTTTTCATTTCAATCTCATTTGGATGACATCGGTCAGTTCAATGGGATACCATAATCACTTATTCCCCCCAATTTTATCATTTTAACTTTCTATTTACATTTCCATTTTTTTAACTCTTCATCTAAATAGATGAAAAAAAGTTAATCAACAAACATATTTAAAAATTAAAATTATTAAAAGTAGAAAAATTATCTAAAAATATTTTTAAAATTTAACAAAATTAATTAATTATTAATGTGTCATGTTAGTAATGTTAACAAATATTAACTTTTTCATCTATTTTGAACAATTTAACAAGGAATACAAATTCAAAAATTAAAAGAGATGAACATTTAAATAGAAAGCTAAAATAATTAAAAAAAAACCAAGAATAAATAAATTATTATAACTATTTCAAATCTCGCTAAAGGTTTGGCTAGAGTCCAAACCTACAGTTTAATATAATAAACCATAAAGTTTCTTTTATTTGACAAAAGTACCCATGGATATTATCTATAATTTTTAATCCTTTAAAGTTAAAATAATACTTCGCATTATTATAAAGAACTGAATTAACTATAAAAATAATTAAAAATATTTATCATTTAATATAATAAATAATTTTCGATTGAGTTTTAACTCGATTAACATTAGTATTTGTTACAAGTGTAGTAGGATTGGGTTTGAGCACATTAAAGCATGTGTATCCTCCTATTAAATGTTGAGAATGAGTTATAGGTAATTTTAGGCATTGTATAAAAAATATAATAAATAAATTTAAAATGATTATATAATTAATTAAAATATTTATATATAATATGATACATATTATTATTTTATTAATTAAGCTTACAAATCCATTTATTTTAATAATTTCATAAAAATAAAATAATTTAAAATTTTGTACTATATATTATTTCTAATCTAGAGTCTTAAATAGTCATTTGTTATTACCACCTCACCGCTTGAATCAAAATAAATGCTAGTATTATAGTATCTAACCTCATTACTATTTTTAATCTCATAGGAGGTAATCTCGATCCAAAGAAAACTTCATCTATATTATATATTTCCAACTTTTAAATACGGACATAATTTTCATTTAATATTTTTAATTTTAAAAAACCATTAAATAGGATATATCTATAGCTATATTATATATTTCCAAACTCTTAAAACGAAGTCATTGGTATTAAATGAGGATATAGCTATCATTAATTATTTTAGTTTTTTTCTAAAATCATTAAAATTAATAGGATAAAGTTACCATTTACTACTAAAATTAATATTTTCTCTCTCAAAATTCAAAAGAAGTCAACATTTAAATATTAATTTAATGTTAAATATTTAATAACAAAATAATTTCAACGTGATTGTTACTTAAATTTTGATGGTAAACGTTTGTGATAAAGAATGAGGTGGCTGAATGCGAAGCGGATCGTAAAGTTTGTCAACGTCGCGAATTTGATTTAGGGCTCTAGATGTTCGAAAAGAAATTTGGATTTTTGACACAATGGGGTGTTTAGAAGTCCTAAGAAGTCTTGGAAACATGAAGAATCCACAACCCCCTTCAAGTAGCTCTAATTTCCCCTCCAAGAAAGAAAATTTTGCAAGAAAAAGTTTGAAGATGATCCCCACAATCTGAAAAGATTGTTAAAACTGTTCTAAAATAAACTTTAAGAGAAATTCTTAAAAAGAAAAACTCAAAGAGAATTTATTAACTCAAAAGAGAAGTTGAATAATAATGAAATAAATAATTTGTGTACAACGTAAAGGCCTATATATAGGCTAACTAAATAAATCTAAATAAAACTCTTAAGTATACTAGAACTCTAATTAATCTAAACAAGAAATAGTTTTAAACTAAACTTTCTTGTTGACATAAAACTCCTAAATAACTTAAACTACTTAATAATTATTAAAAGTTCGGAATAATAAAATAATAAAATAATTAGAGCTGATAAATAAAATATTTGCCTCATATATAATAAAAATTAAGCCTAAAACTCGTACCCAATATGATTTAAACTCGAATTAAAAGCCCGAAACTCGTAATTCCTGTCATAATCACGTCCAAAAATTCTGCTAGCACAGTCTTTATTAAAATAGTCATAACTTGAGCTCCCAAACTCTAAATCTAGTGATTCAAAGTGCGTTTCGAAGATGAGAGATAGATCTTCGAATGCCATGAGACATCTCAACCCAGAAATGCTTGGATTCAATTGAAAAAGTCATTGCAAGTCTGCTGATTTCCCAAACTTGTAATTTGGCAGCTTCGATGAATGAAATTTAATAAATTTCATCCCATCTGTGCATGTATCATTCCCCCTTTCCTCGAAAATATCCATCCTCGAATCTTGTCTTTGATCGACTCTTGGTTTGATTTGCTTGGCCTTTGACATTGTTGTTAGGCCTTGAGATAGTGTAAGCCCATCACATCTATGGGTCTGAAATTGGGCCTTAAGACTCACATCATTCCCCCTTCCTCAAGAAGATTCGTCCCCGAATCTTTAGCTGTATAAAAAGAAAATGGATTAGAATAAATAATAAAATGAAAAAAAATACTTACCTAAACATTCTTGTGCACCAAAACTACTTCTAGGATCAAAGATATGATTTTGATCTCCCAAATCAGCTTGGATCAAATATCTCGCATTCAAAAACAATCCATCAACACTAAACAAATAAATATTAGGCACATGAGCGTTCAAGTTAAAAGTAACCTGTAACTTTCTTTGAATATATATGGTCATCCATAAGAATTTCCAGCGATAAGTTAAGAATTTCACATAATTATAAAAATCGAGAAGATTAAGATTATGTAAAAATTCATTGTTAAAGGTCAAGATAGAAAATTTTGTTACAAGAGCAAATATATAAAATGTTTTAATAAACCTATCTAGTGCAACATAATTACTATTTTTAACCTTTACAAATCTAGATAAACTCATAAAATCAATTGAACTTTCAAACCAAGATTTAATGAAATTTGACCAACAAAAAAACTTGTTCTAAGGAAAAAACAAAATCAGTAGCATACTTATAAAAAACAATTAAGGTATGCCTTCTTAAAACAATTTCTAATGTTTCCTTACCTTTCTTACCTTGTAGCATTTGTGGGGAAATATCAATGTTCAACTTACCTTTCTCCCATAAGTAAAATCGTCTATCTATGATAGAACAATATAATTGGAAATCCGTCAATGAATCCTTGAAATCCTGTAATAAAGAAACACCACTAAACAAATTTGAGTTAGGGTTAGTTAAAACATAATTATTCCTCACTTTTGTATGGGTATTTTCTTACTTTTCATTTTCTTTTTCCACTTGAGAGCTCTCCAATTTTACCTCATATGGATTTTTACTCACCAAATTTGGACCATCAAGTAGACTTTTATCACTTAAGGCCTCTTTTTCTCTATCTTTTTACATGGTTCTTCCTCACTTCCCATATTCCCCTCACAAGTATTATGAATATTCAATTCAGTACAATATATCTCAATAGGAGAACTTGATGTTTGTATATCATCTAACTCTATAGATTCAAGGAAAAAATTCTCATTATCTTTTTCCGGTTCACAAAGTTTGTTATCACAAATCGCTTTTCCACTAGAGTATGAGTCAATAGAAGGCACAAAGTCATACTTACTTTCTTCTCTAGTTGAATATTTAATTGGACATTGCAAACCCTCGTGATCTTTTGAACTACACCAATAACATTTCACAACAGGTGAGAGATTAATTGTACACCTCCTTTCGTTTGACCATCTCTTCTTGAAGTACTCATCAACTGATCGGTTAACTTGAGCATGGTGTTGACATTTCATTTTGACCTCTTTATAGTAATGAGAAGGAGTGTAACACTTTCGCTTCACTTGCTTAAACTCTTCTCATGTTTCAATGATCGATTTCTCTTTAACATGTAGGAGTTAAAGTAAATTTATCCATTTAAATATTTCAGTTTCTCATATTAATGATTTTTAATGGAAGCTTTGTTTTTGGGTTTGTTACTGAATAATGAAAGATATTGTTGAGGTTGAGCTCAACAACTTTTATTATTTGAATTAATTATGTTTCTAATATCGTTTTCATTAAATTGTTTGTGTTAACTTTTTTTATCTTTTATTATTTTGAAAACTATATTTTATGACATATACTAGCAAATTAAGCCCATAATATTTATATATTTAACAATTTGATCTTGATTATAAAAATTATCTAAAAAATGTATAAATTTTTAAAAACTTAATAGATTCAAAAGAATATATAAAAAATTAAGCTTCAAATAATAAATAAACAAAATGTGTAACTTTAAAGGTTAAATTTGTTATTACACCAATCAAAATGATGTAATATTGATAAAAAAAATTAATGCTGTAATTAATTGTCAATAGATGTTCACTTTCAAAATTGATAAGGATTAAATTGCTCGAATTTTTGAGAGAGAACAATTTACTTATTGTCAAATTTGAGAAGGATTGGAGAAATCTTTTACAATTGTTTTGTATATTTAATAAAAATAAGTTTAAAATTAATTATAAATTAAATACTAATTAAAAAAATTGTATCAGATTATTTAAAGACCACCTCACAACGCGAGGACATATTTCTAGTTATGATTATTTTTGCCTATTTAAAACCTATCATTTCATTCAAGTGTCAATGTGTGATTGCAAGTGGTTTCTAGACAATTTGGGTTGATGCTGCCACACCATCAGTGTGGTGGGATCTTTTACTTTAAAATGAATAAAAGTCTTCCAATTGGTGTTTGTGTAACACCCCTAAAGCCTATAAGTAAAAAGATATATCCGGAATATGCATAGTGAATTTCTCGATTTAAAAAAAAAGTGATACATCGGTAATAAAAGAAGGATATTAGATGCCGGAGAAAGTTTAAATAAGTAGCATGTTGGTGAGATATTAATGAGGTATGTACTGAATTGTAAAGAAGTAAAAAGTGAAAAGGTTGGGCTATAAATATTCAAAATTTGAAGGATTAATTGAAAATATAAAGTTAAGGAACTAAAGTTGCAATTACACCAAAAGTGGGAATGGCTAAATTTTAAGGAAAATAGTTATTTTGCGAGTGAGATATTTTAGTAAAATTACCAAAATACCTAAACATGTATATTGAATTTGAGTAATTGAATTTGCTTTATGATAAAGAATTTAATATGAGTTATTGGATCAAATATAAATATATTTATTATAGTTATTAATTCATGCACTTCAATTTTGATGGGAAATTGAGATTTAATATTAGCGATTTAAATTGTTAAAATTAGATATTTATTTTATTTATTGAAAATATTAAAAAAATGGAGAAATCTCTATCCTTCCATTGAGTCTATTTTCAAGAGAAATAAATTGTAACATCTCTAAAATTTCATGAATTAGAAATGGTGTCAAATCAATTGTGAATAAATTATAATTTGAAGAAGTCATAATTTGAAAATCATCAGTGTTAGTAGATGGTGAAGATAGATATTGAAGACATTTGAAAAGGCTTGTATATTGAGAAAAATAAATTTGGGGTATTAACTAGATTGCAAGGAAGTTAAAAGTATTGGGGCCAAAGTAAGAAATTCAGAGTTGAAATGATTAAGAAATTGAGAGTTGAAATGATTAAATTGAATTAAAGAAAAAATGAGGATTAGAGGTGAAAATTCACCAAAAGAAAACATAACTCATAAATGGTATTATAGAAAAAGCTAAGAGGAAAAATGGTAATTATTTGAAATAGATAATTATGGAAAGTGTAATGATTATGGACTAAATTGAGTCAAATGATGATTGAAGGGTCAAAATGTAAATAATTAATTTAATGTCTTTCACATCACCCTCCAAAACCACCATCTCCAACTTTTATTTTCTTTACAAATAGGTCATTTACACCATTACCAAGCCAATTAAGCTTAATCTCTCCTATTTCTTTCATGATTAGTGAGTGAAATCAATAGGAAAGTGTAATGACTACCTAAATGTCATAAGAAGTGCATCCAGACTTGTCTTGGAGGAGAGAGAAAATAAGGATTAGTAGTGAATATATGTGATTAAGGTAATAATGAAAAAATTTTCTTGAAATTCATATTAGTTTTAATTGAAGAACATAGATTATGATATTTTATTATGCTTTTAATGTGTAAATATTGTATCGTTTGATATGGAAAATGAAGAAAAGTGAAGGAAAGTGGGAAACAAGTGGAGAATTAAAGCAAAGGAGGAGTACATGTTACATAAATGAAGAATAAGATATGATAATGATTAAGAATAAGAAAGTGATGATTTGATTTTATTTACTAAGTAGTTAAATTAAGAGAAAAGAAAGAAAAGTGAGAAATATTGAAAGTGAGAAAAGGATTAAATTGTAAAAGTCATAAAAATTGATGAAATTGTAATTATTATGAGTATGTGAGTAAATGCAGTGAGTAAATGCAGTGAAATATGTTAATAAGTGATATGTGAAATGAGATGGAAATGTTATGATAATACTTGATGAATTATGAGAAAGAAAAGGATTAAACTATAAAATATGTAAAAGTGACATGTGAAAGTTATAATAAGAATTAGTGATTTATAGAAATATTACTGAGGCCCCTTTAGATGGGAGATTACCTCTAATACGGTGCGTTTAGCTTTCTTTTTGTCTTACGCTGCAGTCTCGCTGCAGTATTGCTACAATATCTAATCTCATTGCCCCCGCTGTTTTTACACTAACCGTAGGTAAACGCACTACCCATCCAAAAGGGCTTTAAGTAGTGAAATATGTCATATAAATTAAGGAAAGTTGGAAATGTTGTCTTTGAGTTTTTACAAGTGGATGAAATTGAAATAAGTTTAAAGTATTGAGATTTTGTTCTGAAATAAGAAAATGAAATTGATTTTGATATACTTGTCCAAGTAGAAGAAATAAGAACTAGTGGGTTATAGATGGCATGCCATTAAGGAAGATTTAGTGTGATCTCTGTTAAGTATTTTGGTGTTGTCCCGTTATGCACTTCGGTGTTGTCTTGTTATGCGCTTCGACGTTATCCCACTATGTTCCGTATATCCTATGTGTTTTGTTGAGTCTACTGGGCTTTTGTTAAATCTTGAAATACCGTATATGTTAAATGAAGAAACAAGAATGAAAAGGGATAGCCTCGGCTATCTAATTATGAAAAGGGATGGTGACAACCATCAACAATGAAAAGGGATAGTGACGACCACCGAAAACTGAAAAGGGATAGCTTCGGCTATCGAATTGTGAAAAGGGAGCTTCGACTATCAAATTATGAAAAGGGATGGTGACAACCATCAAAAATGAAAAGGGATGGTGACGACCATCAAATAATGAAAAGGGATAGCTTTCGCTATCGAGCTATGAAAAGGGTTGGGACAACCATCGTGATTTTATTCGTGTGAGCTTCGGTAAGAATTATCGATGCAATTTACCTTATTACTATGGAAAGTAGTAAGTATGTGATATCCATGGCAATGAGAAGTATAAATTCACTTGAATTAAGTTTATGAATAATTTATTCTTATGTTGAATTGATACATATGTAATTTAAGATTATGCAACGTATTGATAAGCATAGATTAAATACTATGAACTTACTAAGCATAAAAAGCTTACCTTGTGTTTATTTCTCTATGTTTTGTAGTTAATCGGAAGCTTGTTTGGGTTGGAAATTCGTCAGAGACCTATCACACTATCCATCGACTATATCGGTAGATTTTGACGTTTTTAAGTCTTGGTTATAATGGCATGTATAGGTGTTTTGGTTGATGTTATGTTTTGGCTGATGTTATAGCCATTATGTTTTGACTTGTAAATTTGGTATTTTGAATGATGGAATGGTGTTAAGTTGGCATGTATATATCTAGCCTTGTAATGGTTGTTGTTTTGGTGTTTATGGTACTATATGATGGAAATTAAAATGGTAGTTAAACATGTTATAAATTGTCTTTTGATATGTGTGAATGTGGTGATTTGGTATATTGGTTATAAATGACATCTATGGCTAATGGTTCTAGGTGTTAAATAGCATATTAGGTACTTTTGGTGTGAATTTTATTAGTAAACAAAGTGGTAAGATTTGGCATAAACTTAGTTATATGTTAGTTGAACTTTTGGCCAAACTATGCATATGGTTATATATACTTAATTGTGGTGATTGAGGTGCCTTTCGGGCATATTGGTTGTATGCTTATGTACCTTATTTGGATACCTTGATTATGCATGTTTTTAGTGCAATTTGAAGGCTTGTTTATATATGAAAAATTGATTGTAGGTAGATGCATGAATGGGTGAGAAAAATGGCTTAGAAATGGCCTATTTTTTGTCCACACGGCCAGAGACACGAGCGTGTGTCTTAGCCGTGTGTCCCTTGTAGCTTACAAAAGGGTTGCAAGTCAAGCAGTTACACGGCCTAGCACATGGGCGTGTGAGGCCATTTCGAAGGTTACATGGTTTGGCACACGGGCCTGTGGCTTGGCCGTGTGACCCAAGTTAGAGAGTTACACGAGCACGAACACAGGCTGGGACTCGGCTGTGTGTCCCTACTTCAAATGTCCACACGGCCTGAGACACGGGCGTGTGTCTCAGCCGTGTGAGTCACATGGCCTGGCCACATGCTCATGTGACCTTTGTAGTTTGAAAATTTTCAACTTTTTCCGAAAATATCTATATGTTTTTGATTTAGTCCTAATTTGTTTCTAATGTGTTTTTATGCCTCGAGGGCTCGAATAAGGGACAATATATATGTCTTTTATTGGTTTTTCTATGATTGTTGATGTGAATTAAATATTTTAAAATTTTGATCTTTTTGAATTGAAATATCTGGTAATGCTCCGTAACCTTATTCCGGTGACAGATACGGGTTAGGGGTGTTACATGAACATTAAAACATGAATGGTAATGAATTTTTGTTGGTGAATGGTTGATTTGAGGTACCAATTGTGGCATATTGGTTAGGCACTTAGGATGAATTATATAAGTTTTGATTTGACATATTTTTTTATGTATTTTAACAGGTTAAGGAATTGTATGTTGCATGATTGTGGTACATTTGAATGCTTGAATTGGTAACTTGCCTTGGAAGGTAATTTTTAGGTACACACAGTTTGACATACGACTGTGTGACTTTAGTTAGAAATTTTGCACTTAGGTCCACACGACCATAGTCTGTTACACAGCCTGGTGACATGGCCGTGTGACCCTATCTTGCATAACTTCGGTTTGTTGCATGACTTAGGCACACAACCATGTTTTCTAGCACCACATGAAATTAGCCTATCACACGGTCGTGTGACCCCTATTTTGCATTTTTACTTATCGTTTTGCAAAAGTCTCAAATTAGTCTTGATTTGTTTCCGAGTTGGTTTAAGAGCTTTTTAGGCTTGATTAAGGCTCGATTTTGGTTGTAAATCATATTAAAATGAAGTGGTTGAATGATTGATGTTTTAATTTGATATTTAAGTTAAATTCTTTGACGATAGATGTTAACATCTTGTAGCTTGGGTTCGATGATTGAACTGGGTTAGGGGTGTTACACATATATTCGAGTATTTACATATCTATATAACGCTATCACAAGTAATATATATCATTCAAGACATTACCATCCACCTATGTTATATCAATTCAATACTATACATATCATTTATTCATCATTTATCATTTGAATATAATCCTATAATAATTAACAATAATTTCCCTTTTCTATTAATTCAGTAGTTGATGAACATTAGTAAATAAATTTGGATACTTGGGTAACTATACCACTCCAGAAAACACCATCGTGTTGTACAGAGGTACTTAAGTGTAACTAGAGGCACTGAAGTACAAAAATAGGCATCGAAGTGTAATCAGGAGCACTAGAGTGCAATCAGGGGTACCGGAGTGCAGTCAAGGGCACGGAAGTGCAATCATGTACATTTTAATCCATATAATATCATAATGTACAAAATGTAATGCCCCAAACTCTATCCGATGAACTAGACTCGAATCTAGGGTGTTACTGCTCAAGTACATATGTAGCTCACTCAATTACATAAATTTACATCTGATTATAACTGTTGAATTATAAATTCCTCTAAGAAATACATAAGAGCAATGATACAAGAACTCAATAGGTATACATAGAGAATTTATTTACAACTATGATTGAATTGATGTTCTTGTCCATCATGATTATTATGTGTAAAAGACTTCTATCAAACAACTTAGACTCGAACAAGCTAAGAAGCTTGCTCTGTATGCATATTGGCTCATGAAACCACTTCTTCGAGGTAGCCCTGGCATTGTCCCTCCAGGAAAAGACCCTTAAAACTCACCTTAAACATAACACATAGAGATACATTCAGCGGAACTTAGTGAGGCAAACACCATTTACCTGAATCATACTTGCATGTTGCATTTAATGTTTCAAGAACCATTGTATTGCCTTTATTTTTCATCGAGTCTTTAATAAAAGCTTCCTTGATTTCAGTTTCTTTATCCATGTTTGTATAATACCTTACTCTAAGTCCCTTTTTCCATCTCTTTAGTGTCTTTAAGGCTTTACCTATATTCTTCAATCATTACGCCATGACTCTATCGAGTTTCAGAGAGACCCATACACAGATGATTGGTGTTTCCTTTAGAGCGTACCATGTTTACATTCATTTCTAAAATATAATTTCATTACTTCACTATTTCTCTTTAATCCCCTAACTCTATACAGGTCTTAATTATACTAAATAACTTATCGTTATGCCCATGGATACATCTCGTACCCACTAGTCTTACTGTTTGCATTTAGGGACAATGTAGGATATCCCAATTTCGTAGCACAAGTTCTACTGTAAGAGTGTCCTTCATAGTTCATCATTGGAAACCCTTCCAAACTACGCCACCGAGGTAGCCCATCCAGTGTGCACCATATAAATCTTCCTTGTAGGATTCTCCATAGAGGTTTTTGCTTCACAATCCACCGCAAGTGCATTTCTTTCATACATTGCTACTAATACTTTAAATTTTAGAAATTACCTTTCATACCATTTCTTTAGAGTCCACCAAAATTTCCATTCTTTCAAAGTTCGTCATTCATTCCATTTCTTTCATTCAAGGTCCGCCGTAAAGGCGTTCCCTTCATATGGTTGCCACAAGGGCCATTCTTTTAGAGAATGCCACAAAGGCTACCATTTTAGATATTCCACAAAGGTTTCTATTTCCTGGCGTGTTCACGATAGAGATTCGCCTAGACTCACATTTCGTGAGGTTTGCCCCTCATCGTCCTAGGTCATGCAGAAAACCCCATCAGGTAATAACCTTCCTTTAGTTCTTTCCATATGATGTCATAACCCACCAGCTATGGTCTTACAAGACATGGTGCCATGGCTATGGACTATTCCTTTCAGAGATTGTGTTTAAACTTCCAACAGGCCCTTTTTGACTAATACCACTGTAAACATACATAGAAACTTATTAGACCTTTAGTGCATTAGCACCAAACTTAACATACATCTCATTTTTACACATTCCAGACATGTTCTCACAGTTATAACTTCG
Organism: Gossypium raimondii; assembly: GCF_025698545.1. Taxonomy (NCBI): domain Eukaryota; kingdom Viridiplantae; phylum Streptophyta; class Magnoliopsida; order Malvales; family Malvaceae; genus Gossypium; species Gossypium raimondii. The sequence continues at coordinate 35,940,111 of NC_068568.1, read as the reverse complement.
ACTCTATATTTTTTTATCGCATACTCTACACTTGTCAGATTCTTACAAACTATACATGTAAATCTTATCCAATATTCATATATTAGAAAACTCATCATACCGTTGTTTTCTAATCTTAGTTCATGGTTCACACAATTCGTCATAGAAGTATTTAGAATAGACGAGTATACACACATAAGAGTCAGCTTTGAGACTCACTTGATTCTCACCTATAGCAGTTCCAAACTCCAAATCCAGACTTCCCCTGTAAGATCAATAGCAACTTCTACTACAAATCATGGAAACTCATTAGGATTTATTGAAATATCCCTACCCCTTCTTACCATCATTTCTTATATTAGAAATCCTCGAACAGGGACTTACATCATCCATCTTATGGATCTACCAAGTTAACAAATTTACTCTTTCACAACATAATATGGAGCGTATTAAATTTTACCTCGTCATGAAGCAGTCACAGGTGAATATCAAGATCTAGAACTTAGCTTAAGTGAAAGGAGGAAATATTCTAGGTTCCTTTAGATCTAGACAAAAATACTTTATGAAGAAGGAAGAAAAAACTCTCATTTTCCAATCATAATTATCTAGATATACAACCTTTGTCCTTATGGAAACTTGACACATTCTATTTAATCTATCATATAGGTGGTTTACAGCTGTAAAGGAACGTGTAGAAAAACCCAACACATATATAGTAATTTCATCGTTCATTTCTAACCACCCTATTAAAAAATAACTAGTATTGTGACTAGCCAAACATGGTGTGTAATACTTTACGACGATAGCCCAATTACCCGAAATTCCTTAATTCATTACCAATCTCCTCTTTTTAACAATTCATCCTTTTCTAAGGCAATTCCTTACAATAATCTAATGTTTGCCACGCCCCCACTTTAAACGCCAAGAGCATCAGTTGGGCGGATAGCATTACGTCGTTCAAAATACTACTCGGTTAACCCGCCAATTTCAGAACCCGCCAAAATCAAGTGTTACAAATATCCAATCATATAGTCATTTTCCTATTCATTTCGTAGTGTGTACATATTCATATTTATCGTATATTTTATTTTCTTTTGATGTAGTCCATTTGATGTCAACAACAATATATATACTTAGCAATTCAAGATAGAAAGCAATACAAAATAAAACAATTATATTATGAATTAAAAAAATAAGTCCCATATGAACCTGGGAAAAACAACAAGGAGTTAGGGACTAATTTGTAATTTCTCTTTTCCTTGATTATCTTGATTGACTCAATCTCGATCTATAATAATTCATTGCAATTTGTCAATTTCAATTCCTTATACCATCCTAATATAAGCATAAATTGGTTCAATTTATTTTGGAATTTCCTAAATATTTGTATTTTATTCAATTTAGTTCCTAAAATTGAAATAGCTATACCTTTTAAATTTGAGCTTTGATTTACAATATGATTTCAATTAACTCCTTCTACAACCCTCTATTATTCCTATTTATATAAATTTATTCTCAATTTTAAAATATTTACACTTTATTCCTTATGTTCAAAATTAACAATTAAACTCTATAAGCTAGTCCTTTTCATATCTAAGCTTAAAATTTAACTAAATAACGCCAATAAATTCAAGCATTCATCAATGGAAACATTTTGAAACTTTTACAGTTTCGAAAAATAAAACACAGGTTAACTAAATCAAGCTACCACGGTCTCAAAAATAGAAAAATCACAAAAAAAGACTTGTATACTTACCTATTTTGAAGGACCGAAGTTCAAACTCAAAACCCTAATTTTTCTTTCTTCCTTTCGTGGAGAAGACGAGTGAAGAAGGAAGATATAATTTGTTTCTTTTTAATTATTACTTATATACCTAGTTTTATACTTAATTAATCTAATCTAATTTAATAAATCTTAATTAGTTAATTATAAACTTAATTAATCAATTAAGTGGGTGACAAACAACATCCACTATCATTTGACATTATTGGAGGGTCCAATTGCTCAATTGGTCATTCAATTAATTATAATTTCATAGCGATTAACTTTTACCTCTTTTAAGTTTAGTCCTTATACTTTAATTAGTTACTAATTTAACAAAATTACTTATTCAAAATTCAATTCACCTATAAAATAACTCCGTAAATATTTAATAAAGATATTTAGGGCTCGATTTACGGAAACAATGTCTTGATACCTCATTTTCTGAAACCATTGACTTTAGGGTCATTACACTTGTTCTTTAATTAATTATCAATTCAATAAAAATTTCTAAACCAAAATTCAATATAATTCAAAATAAACTTGTAAGTATTAAATAATGATATTTATGGCTCACTTGTCAAAAATTGGGTTTCGAAACCATCATTTTTCGACACATTAAGAATCGGGCTATTACATTCTGGATTATGAATGTGGCTTGGACTTTGAATGACTATATGTCATATACATATTTGTGTTTGTTAGAAATTCCGCAAGCGGTGAAAGAAGCATTAACAAGATTGACATTTTTATTCTTGAATACTTGGTGAATGTATTTATGTCTTATTAGGTATATGTGATCACCTATTCACCTATGACAATATGCAAGCTGTGTTTATATGTGAGCCATGTTTATATACGAGTTGTGTTTATATGTGGAGTTGTGTTTATATGTGAGCTATGTTTGTATGCGGGTAGTTTTATTATTCGAGCTATGTTTATATGCGGCTGGTGTTTATATGCAAGCTGTGTTTATATGCTAGCCGTGTTTATATGCCAGCAGTGTATATATGCGAGTTGTGTTTATATGCTAGTTGTGTTTATATGCAAGTTGTGTTTATAAAATATCAATGTTTACATGTGAATTGTGTTTATATGCGGGTTGTGTCTATGTGTGGACCATGTAAATGTGCGAATTGTCATTTTAACATTTGTGTGAACTGATTCTATAAGTAGTCATGTGCTAATTGACTTTGTAATGTATATGTGAGCCAATTTTGTCAAGTGTGTGCGAAATGATTCATTAAAGTTTTTATGTGTGAATCGACTTTGCATAGTGTGTATGTGTGAGCTCTCTGTAAAGTATCTAAATGCGAGTTGGTCTGTAAAGTAATAATATGCATTATGTGGAAATCTGTGAGCTGTATTGATGTGTGAACTATGTCAATACGTGAGCTGGGTCAACATGTGTGTTGTAACAAAAGTGCAAGTGGTACTATTGTAGTATCCTATAGCTAGGGTCTGACTAGACCGGGGAGGGGTTTTCCTTGTAACAACCTATTTTTAGTGTGTTGGAAATAGTGGTTTCAGGATCACAAGTTCGACTAGTGAGTTAGTAAATATTATTTATTTAATATCTACAAGGTTAGTAGAGTGTCGTATTAAAATTTGCTTTAGTAATTTTATCATTTGGATTGTTAATTAAGGAAAAATAGTAAATCGTAAAAATTGAAAAAGTTAATCGCTATTAGTTTATATGTATTAGATGGATATAACAACATGAATTGAGGGTTTTAAAATGAAATTAAACCCTAAATTTTATAATTGATAGTTTAGTATAGTCTTTTAAGATTTTTATGTTAATCTTTAAAGGGTAAAAATGTAATTAGATAATTATTTATCATAAATAAAAGTTAATCAAGTTGTCATCTTCATCTTTTTCTCTTGGAAAAAACTCATTCTCTATAAGGTAGCTAGGTGAAAGTATCTTTCTTTGGCAACTGAGGTTATCGGCAAATAACCCATCCCCTTCAGTACGGAATTGATGCATTCGGCTAAGTTTTTCATCATGTTTTAGGGACATCATAGTAGGAGCTTTGTAACAAACTGGTGAACCGACCACACAACCGTGTCGTAGGACTTTCTACTTCAACTTTGGTTCCAACATTAGCCATAATAGTGGTTGAAGATGGACTAGCTCCATCAGCCTCGACAAACTCGACATAAAACTCCATTACAGTATTTCTGCTTGAGCAGTGCAATGATATGACCGCCTCCAGCTCGAGCTCACCCTTCACATCAAATAGCTTATACTTAAAGGGGTCAACTGATGCCAGATATCTAAATTGCAAGCTCAAAATTCTTCCCTGGCTTGAACCCCGAGTTTCCTTCTGATTCTAGCCCGTAGCTCATGCAATTGAATGGTACGATTGAAAACTAATTCCACAGGCTGGGCTATTGCAAATACGACCCTGACTTCCGTATTACAAAGTTGACAATCATAGTAAATGACAGATTTCACTCGTTGACTCATTTTAATTTAAAATGAATTGAATATTTAGAACAAAAAAAAAGTCTTCGAACGATTATCTAAAGAAATGCAAATGATTCTCGTAACTCAAATCTTTGATGTTTGATATGAATTTTCTATGTGCTTAAGTCTGGCATATTTCGGTACTTTAATAGCAAAATAGAACAATGAGAGAGGGAATGCATGCTTCAAAATCCATTTTAGATTACGCGTTTTCATCAAGTAATGATAATGAAACGCTCTTTGATGCTCGAAAATGCATTTTACAGATCAAATAATTTCATCATATACCTAATTCAAACGGTATCTAGTGCCTCAAAACATGCTTGAAATTTTACTTGGTATTCCCGAGGTTACGTACTTTGTTTCTAGACTTTATGAAAATGTTAGTGAAAACTCATCCAATTGAACGAGCTTCCCTATTGACATGGCAGGAAAGCGCGCCTAATTGGACACACTTTCCACTGTATTACTAGAAAGTGTGTCTAGCTAGATGCGATTTCCTACCATGTCAATAAGGAAGCTCTCCCAGCTGGATGAGTTTTCACTAACATTTTCATAAAGTCTACAAAAAAAAGTACCTGATCCTGGGAATTTTTTTGCAGATTTGACGCACGTTTTGAAGATATTCGATGAAAATGCTAGTCCTACAATGCGCTTTTGAACATAAAGATTATTTTCCTTTGCAATCTCACATTTCCTCTCGCCTATAAAAGGGAAACACTAAACCCTCTCCATAATCCATCATCCCGAAAACATCATCTCTCTCGGCCTCCATCCCTCCATTTTATAATATTTCTCTTTCTGTTTTCTTCCCCTCTTCAGTGTTAAAAATTTCTGATTCAAGGTATTCTTGAGTCGTCGATGATGCGGTCTTACTCTAAGACACACAAATTTCGTATATCTTGCCAAGATGGGACCATTACCTCCGAAACCTATCCAGTGGACGTCGAGTTTCGGGGTCATTTTACTTTATATGGTCACGGGTGGAAGTCTATGTAGAGGTCTCAATTGATGACCATTATTCGATCATGGATCAAAGTATAACGGGGGAGCCAATTGACGGTCGTTACACGGGCACAAGCTCAAACGTTTTGGATACTCGAAAATGTTACCTTATAAATACCATATAGAAGTTTGAGGGCATAATCATAGGGAAAAAATTGTAGGGCTTCTCGCTATAATCAACATAATTTTTTTCTTTATTTTCACACAACTGGTATCTTTAAACTTCCTTCTTATCCGAAGGTCGACACCGTCATGGACGCAAAAAGGCTCTCAAGTAGAGAGCGACTATTTTAGTGGAGTAAACGTGATGGTCTTATTGGGGTGGCAACGATTCCTATTATTAAATAACTTATTAATAAGTACAACTACTATCTCCCCGAACGGAGATTGACCCTTATTTCTGCCAAAGCATCCGCTCTCCTCCTAAGAGCCCTTTTTTGTCCACCTCAGTGTCAACCTTCAGATAAGAATGAAAGGTTAAAGATATCGGTTGCCTGGAAATAAAGAAAACAATTAAGTTGATAACACCAGAAACCCTTCGTTTTCCCTATGATTATGACCTCAATCTTATATATGATATATATAAGGCATCATTTGAGGGTATCCAAAAAGCTTGAACTCGTGACCGCATAACGACTGCCAGCTAGCCCCTGGTTGTACTCGAACTCTTGACCGCATCACAGCCGCCGACTAGGACCTCCACTTAGACTTTGACCTGTGATCGTATCAAGCACTATCACCCTAAAACCCAACTTTCATAGGATAGGTTTATGAGGTAACGGTCCTATCCCGACATGACATATGAAATGTATGTGTCCTGAGGCGTAGTATCGTATCACTGACCCCTCAAATTTACCTATAAACTTTTGTTGTTTCACCCCTAAACCCCTAAACCTAATTCCTAAAAAACCTAACCCTAACCCTAACAAAATTAAAAAAACCCTAACTCTAACACTTAAAAAATCTAAAGAGAGAGTGTGTGTGAAAGCGCACCCAACTAGACGCACTTTCACATACTCTCAAAAAATGACCTATTTCCCTAATTTAAAAAAATACCTAAAATAAAAAATGCCATATAAGCCTTATTTAGCCATATATATGAATTGGTAAAATAAAGGTTTTTTTTCGTATATAATATAAAATTAATAAATATCTAAAATGGTATACCACCTCAATTAAATACAAAAATGGTATGGTAGAGGTGGTGGAGGGTGTCAAAGAGGCGGCACCACCCCTCTTTTCTAAGACATGTCATCCACAATTAAACAAAAAAAATATTGGGTGAAGGCTTGTTGATTAGCGGCACCAAAATGGGTCTTTTATATCGGTTAGATACGGGCCTATGTCAAATACGTAATATGTTTGGTGGTGCCAATGTCATAAGTGACACCAATAGTGCCCATGTCATAGGTGGCACCAGTGGTGCCTATGTCATAAGCAGTACTAGTGGCATGAAGCCCTTCTTAGAGAAGGCACCAGTCAAGCCACACCAGTATTTAACCAATGTTTTGTGCAAATTTTTTTTGAAAATTCAAGAATAGCAAAAAAAGAAAAATTTGTAGAGAAGAATTCACAAGGTTAGTAGATATGAAATTCAATTTTTTATAGTAATTTTTTTGCTTGAATTGTATTGAGAATTTTTATTTCTTTTTTAACAGATTTAGTATTGAAGATGGATAATCAATTTTTCGTATGTGCTTATTTCGATAGAGTAATTTTGGCAACAACAGTTGGATGTATATTTGAATGCCACCAAAAAATAGCAATTAGATTTAATAGAAATGTCTCGGTTGATGATATGAAGGAAATTATTAGTGCAAAAATTGTTAGACGTTGTGGGAGAAGGATCTTGAAACTTTTTTACAAGTTTCCACTTTCGACAGATCCCATCAAATTCACCGAGATGGAACTTGTAAACGATGAAGACGTAGAGACAATCATCGCTCTTTATTGTGGGAATTAGAGGCAAAATACAACGATTTTGTTATTTGTTAAGTTAGATGATGTGGAGCCACCTGAAGATCCCACTCCATTAGGTGAAGAACATGGAGTTCAAGATCCGTGTATGGTGGTTCCAATATCGTATGGTTATAATCAATCGATTATCCGCGGGATCGACATCGATCTTAACGTTACACCTGCGTCTGAGAACCAGAACCTGGGCCCTCGTTTACAAATACATCCGGTGGTGTTTGAGACTGATGTGGATAGTGATGATGGATATGATAATAGTGATCCTTCTAATCACAAGGTCTATAGTGATATCGATCAGAACGAGGACCCGGATGATATCGATGACAAATACGCGAATGACGACAGAAATGTTAATGTGTCTTCAGTCGGGAACTCGATTCGATGCATTGTGATACACAATAATCCTAGGGCAGACATGTCGCTCATAGACCCTGATGCGACGCATGCAGACGAGTTCTTGGAGTATCCTGATATACTACCTACTTATTGGCTAGCCATAGATTCTGAACCTGAAGAGTTGTTCGTGGGCCAAAAATTCACAACCAAGGAAGAGTGTGTATTTGCCATTAAACGGTATAGCACGAATGTGTTGATGGACTACAAAGTCACCTTGTCTAAACCAACATTGCATATTGGGGAGTGTTGGAGGTCGAAAGAAGGTTGCAATTGGTGGGTACGAGCCGCATTTTTCTAGAAGTCGCAAATATGAGAGATACGAAAATTTGTTGGGCCTCACACATTCACTTCAATACGTATAGCAGAAGATCACCGGAAACTCGATTCCAAAACTATCTGCACATACATCATGCTAATGGTGAAAGACATGCCTACCATTAAAGTTTCGATACTGATTGTTGAAATGCAAGCACGATTCCAGTATCGAGTATCATACCAAAAAGCATGGATGGCAAAATAGATGAAAATGGAGCAGTTTTACAGATATTTAGATGTGTCATACAATGAGCTATAGGGGTGGATAGCCACTATGCAGGAATACGTGTCGGGGACTGTCATTGAGTTGGAGACACGAATTTATTACGGCCCAGATGACCAACTAGAACTAGGAAGAAAAAATTTCCACTGGGTGTTCTGGGCGTTTGATCCATGCGTTTATGCATTTCCCCATTACAAGCCACTTGTGCAGGTAGATGAGACCTAGCTCGGGCGAGGGCTGTAGCTCGGGTTTGGGTGCAGGAGGTGGATATGGGAGGGGATGGAGGGTTGTCCAAGTCATGACATGTGTGAAGGGACTACCATCGATTACCCATCAAATAAATACAGTTTTCCCATCTTGAAGTGCCATTATATATACTCTAATGAGGGCTCCAAATTGAAAGAAAGATTCATATGAGATCTCCGCCCCATCCAGTTGTTCTAAACTACAATATATTGTTGATGTGCTACCGCCTAGTTCAATCACTATTTTCCCTCTTATTAATTTCGTGGATATTTCCCAATTCCACTAGCGATGTCGGGATGTACTATATACACCCAAACTGTCGTATTACTCGATCCCCAAGATACCACTCCACTATTTGGAAATTGATAATGAATGCATTAATGCACCACAGGTATGAGTGGATGTGAGCAAATGCTGGAATAATAGTCACAATGTCTGGGAAGGAATAGGGCATCCAAATGAACTGCACAATTAATAACATGGTTATAGTAACATAAATCAAATAAGATAAACAAAGTAAGTGCATGTCACGAATAACTTACCCCCTCTCCGGTGTGTGTCTTAATCATCTAACAGTATATCAGAACCATGTATGACCTCTCGATACCCGAATTGGTACTCCATCTATGAAAGAAGAAAACTTGTTAGAACAAATTTACACAAAAAATGTCAAATAATTATTATAATGCTTAAAATTTATCACCTATTCACAAGTGGAAATACATATGTTTGGTTACTAACTGATGCCAAGAAAGACATCCGGTAAAGCGCCCAAGACTACGACAATATGAGGCAATCGCTTATGTCCATGACACAAGGCTTTGTCGTTTGACAAAGCTGGAGATACAACATAGCTAGTACTGCTGAACCCCAACTATACGAACGGACGTTATGCAAATCAGTCAACAAGGGAAAATATATCAAGTAGACCTTGTTGTTGTTTGCACCTAGCATGAGTACACCCCCTATAATGTGCATAATGTATGCTCGAGCGGTGCACATCACCTTCCGCTTAGTGGCAGCACTCGGTAAATGCTCGAAATTGGCCTTAAGCCATGAAAACCTCAAACCTATAAATTTTGACTCAACATCACTAAATGAGACTCCTATTAAGTTATAGCAAAGGATGGCCGGCTCAGAGACTGTACTTACTCTTGTAACCACAGTTTCGTCGATTGGGAGCCCAAGTTGCAGTGCAACATCCTCCAGTGTAATGGTGCACTCCCTACACAACAAATGAAATGTGTGGGTCTTTGAGTGCTACCGCTCGACCAAAGCAAATATTAAGTCGTACCGCAAATCAAACGTCCAAATCAATGTCGCTGATCCGAATTTGGTTGACTCCAAGTATGGCATAAGGCGTTGATCTAGTAGATAGTCTACACTATTCACACGACTCCTCAATATGCGGTACGGGCCCTGACAATATTAAATTATCGAAATAGGTAAACCTAATTTAATTACGTAAGTGACGTGGAATTTTTTATAAGGTACCCGTGAGTAACAAATAACAATTTTATTACCATCACATTAACAATTCTTGATATGAGATTATCATCATTAATGAAAGACCTTATTTAGATATCTGCAATTTAAAAAAAAAATTGAGTTCAATTAGTTTGTTGCAAATAACACATTTTAATAGGTAAATAATTTCTATTTGGGCCTTTTATCCCAATAATAGGAGAAGCAATATTAAAATACGTAAATGGGAGACCCTAACAATTTGTTTAGAATAATGCATTTCGATAATTAATTTCTAAGTGGTCCATTTTAAATAATTATCAAAACACATTAATATTTTAGTATACAATAAATATAGTACACTAATAATATAATTACAAAACTACTAAACAGTTTGGTTCATTTACTATTTCAAGATATAATAAACTTATTTTTTAAAAACCTAAACGAATCCTCTTTTTGCTTTTTTAAACCCCTTTTTTGTTTATAACCCTAAAAAACCTCTTAATTCCTTTTTTTCAAACCCTAAACAAAACACACAAATCCTTTTTTTGTTAAAACTCCAAACTAAACCCTAAACTAAACATACCCCAAATTTTTTTTCCTTTCTCCTTTCTTTCTTTTCTATATTCTCTACTATTCTATTTTTTTTCCTTCTCCTTCTCTTATCTTCTCTGTTCTGCTAGTCTATTATTCTTTCTTTTTTACCGTCTCGTTCTCTTTCTCTTCCTCTATTTTCTTTTTTTTCACATTAGGGGACCATTGTTATAAGGTCCCCAACAACTAAATTTCACGAGACCCTTAAGGGTCTCGTCCCATCATCGAGCAACAGCAGTAGGAGTAGCCTTCCAGGACACCAGTCCCGCCTGTCAGGAAGGCTTAACCAATGCTGGTGCCGCCTGTCAGGTAGGCTTCACTAGCTAGCTTTCCTCGGTTTTCATTTATGTATTTGTATTCGGGTTATATTCGGGTCATGGGTTTTGTTCGGTGTCGCCTACCAGCTAGCCTCCTTTAATAAAAAATCATTTTTTAACTAACTACAACGTGTCGGAAAAAGGTGGTGGTGTCGCGTCTCCACCACCCTCCACCACCTTTAGTATATCATTTCAGTAAGTAATTGAGGTGGTATACTATTTTATATATTTATTATTTTTTTATATTAAATACGTAAAAAGGCCTAAAATAAAAGAAACTATATATATATTTTTTAAAATAGGATAAGTTATTTTAGATGATAAATAATGTATATGTTAGGTGAAAATTTAAATTTTAAAAGTGAAGATAAATTTAATGGATAATTCAGGTAAAAGTATGCTTAATTTTAATATTAATATATATACTATGCGTATGTTTCAATTATGGAGGGTATCCATATAAATTTTTACCTCAATATTCATATGTACGTAGGTATTATGTTTTATGTTCTTTTTCGAAATCAAGGTGTCTATCATCGATAGTGGTGACTAATCTTTTAGTCATGAATAATCTCCGAATAGATAAACAGTATATAAGACAAGATTGACCCAAGTACAATAGGAAAAAAAATCCCAATAAAAAGTTCAAGAATCTAAGCCACAATAATCACTTGTTGAGATGCCATGACCGAACTGTCAATAAGGTGAAAGTAGCCAGAATATTTATCTCTTATCCATGAACATCCAAAACATGGAGATTTTATCACTTTATTGTTCATCTCAGAGTAAAGCAAACAAGCCAAGTTGCAAAGGTCACTATTGTATACTTAACCGTAACTTGCCCTATCGTGCAAAAAGCAGAGACGGATATTACCGGAATATGTCTTTAACATACAGGAATTAAGGTGGCATCAAAAGCTGATTGAGGCTGCAGCTTAGGGATAGATAAAGGGTTGTAGATGTTCGGGTTTAAATTTAGATATGTTGGAAGTAAAATTTTTAAGAGTGATCGCATGAAATGAACCGATTGGACTAATGTTTGAGTTTGCTTGTTGGTGTAAAGTTTCTTTAGTTTCAAGTTGAAAACCTCTACCATAATAATCCATTAATGACAATAAGAAATGTAATAATTAACAGGCAGAGTTGAAATTGCATTAATTACAGAAAAAAATTGCAGTAACACACAAAGGTCTTCTTAAATGAAGATGCATTTTCGATCTTACAGATTAATAGATTAATTTTGTTAAATTCACAACTATTTTATAATTTACATACTTTGTGGTACCATCCATCATCCTATTATGGAGGTGTAATTTTGAAAATTATTATCATCTTGGTGCAAGATATTGAATACAGTCAGCCCCAATTTAATTTTTTATTATAAAAAAAGTATAGAATACGCAATTTTATTATACAATAAATTGTAATTTTACCCTTTTAATTGTTATATATATAATTTAGAAGAATTTAGAATTTATTCTACTATACATTTTATTTTTATTTTTATCTTTTAATAGTTATATATAAGAGTAAAATGGTAATTTCATATATTTGGGTAGAATGATTCAAGTAATTACCAAAACAGTTCTATACTTGCAAAGAAAAATCTCACTTTTTTAAAATTTTAAAAATAATAATATTGGTCGATTAAGCCTTAGCTCAATTGATATGGGTATTATTGCCAATGCAAGAGGATGTAGGTTCAAGTGTCACGGACTTAGAATTTCTGCCTCACAATCCGTGCGGCCTTAGGCAGTCTCTTGTTTCCAAAAACGCCTAAGTCAACCTAACTCCCATGAGTTGAGGATTCAATAGAATTCCCCTTTGAAAACTAACACAAACGAAAGCCACTCAAAGATCAAACAAAGATGAACGAAGAATGATATAAGAACAAGCCACAATATATCAAGAACACAAGAGATAAGAGTTGGAGAGAATACTCTCAAGAATTCTTATTACTCTGCCAAAACTCTAGTGATTTACAAATGAGGGGAGAGGCCTCTATTTATAGTAAAGCCTCCCCAAATCCAACGGTACAGATCAAGTACATGAACGGCTAAGATCGAAAGGTATCTACAAATCAAATCTCTAAGATTACAAAATCATATCTTCTAAGATTACATATCATATCTACGATTGTATATCCTCGAAGATTATGTTTCCATATGTGGCAAGCTTGTAGATGGGCCTTCAATATCTTCAAGCAATGGGTTAGTCCGATCAAGCCAAATGACCTCCTTCCCACTTGATGGATCGCACGAATGTGTCATGGTTGCAGGCTCCCATGCACAACCCATGACATTCTCCCCCACCGAATCTAGCGACGCCTTCGTCGCGTCCTTCGCATGGTAACGATCTATCTTGTCTTGAAATTGCCATAAGGCTTCAGCAGGTTCCCAACTTGTCTCACTATCGGGAAATCCCTTCCATCGGACTAGGTATTCATGCCACGGTTGATAGTATTTCCGTCTGATCACACGATCCCCCTTGATGTTTTCAACTTCTCTCTCATAGGCGACTTTTACCCCCATCGGTGCTCGTTTGGACTCGTTTCGTTTTGGGACTTCTCCATCTTCATGGAATGGCTTAAGCATACTCACATTGAACACTGGATGGAGTTTGAGTTTTTCAGGCAACTCAAGCTTGTAGGCTAGCTTGCTTACCTTCTTCACAACTCGAAATGGCCCCTCATAACGTCGCACAAGCCCTTTATGCAACCCATTGTGTCGCAAAATAAGGTGCAGTTTAGCAAGGACGGAGTCACCAACCTGATATTGCACATCCCTTCGATTCTGATCCGCCCACTTCTTATTGTGCTTACTTGCCTTGTGAAGACAAGCCCTAGCCAAATCGTTTTGCTCTTGCCAATCTCTCGCAAATCGATATGCTGCTGGATTCGGTCCCACATAATGAGTGGCAACAGCATTGGGTGTAAGTGGCTGTTGTCCTGTCACTATCTCGAACGGACTCTGGTTTGTCACCCCACTTCTTTGCAAATTGTAAGAAAATTGAGCCACATCCAACAACTTTGGCCAGTCCCTTTGTGTGGCACTCACATAGTGCCAAAGATATATCTCCAACAACGCATTCACTCGTTCAGTTTGCCCATCAATTTGTGGATGCATGCTGGTAGAAAAGTTCAAGTTCGAGCCCATTAACTTGAACAACTCCATCCAGAATCGTCCCGTGAATCGCCCATCTCGATCACTGATGATAGACTGTGGCACTCCCCAATACTTCACCACATGTCTAAGAAACAATTGAGCAGCCTCCTCAGCAGGACACTCCTTGGTTGTGGGGATAAAAGTTGCATACTTTGAAAACCTGTCCACCACAATAAAAGTGCTTGCAAATCCATCAGATTTAGGCAAACCTACAATAAAATCCATGGATAAACTCTCCCATGGGTGCTCCGGAATAGGTAAAGGTTGTCGCAACCCAGCAGGAGCCTTCAACTCGATTTTATCTTGTTGGCACACCAAACAAGTTTTCACATAAGTCTCCACATCGTCACCCATGTGAGGCCAATAAAATCAATCCTCCAAGAGAGCCAAAGTGCGGTGCATGCCCGGATGACCAGCCCATCTTGAATCATGACATTCCTTCATGACTTTCTTTCGTAGGTTCCCATGTTGGGGCACATATAGACGTTGTCCTTGAGTGTATAGTAATTCTCCCTCGAGCCAAAATCGCCTCGTTTTTCCCTCATTGGCAAGCTCAACCAAATTTTTAGCCGTGTGATCGTGGGACAACCTTTCTTGAATGCGCTCCAATAAGGGACTATTGGGTTGGCTTATCGTTGCAAATTCCATCTTTCGGCTAAGCGCGTCAGCCACAGTGTTGGCACTCCCCGGCTTGTACTCCATGCTAAAATCAAACTCCGCTAAGAAAACCTGCCAACGAGCCTGTTTGGGGGACAATTTTTTTTGGGTTAGGAAATAACTGTTTGCAACAACATCAGTGAATACCACAAACCTGGAACCCAGCAAATAGTGTCTCCATGTGTGCAAACAATGCACCACAGTAGTCATCTCTTTTCTTGGACCATGTATCTCTGTTCTGTCTCATTAAGTTTTCGACTCTTGAAAGCAATTGGATGCCCCTCTTGCATCAATACTCCCCCAATTGCATAGTTTGAAGCATCTGTACGTACCTCATACGCCTTTGAAAAGTCCGGTAAAGCAAGTACAGGTTCACTCATCATTGCTTGTTTTACTTGGTCAAAGGCTTTTCCGCACCGAGAGTCCCAGTCCCATACTTTACCCTTTTTCAACAAGTCCGTCAAGGGTGCAGTGATCTTAGAGTAGCCTTCAATGAAACGTCGGTAATAGTTTGCTAACCCAAGAAAGGACTGCAACTCCGTTACCTTGGTTGATGGTTCCCAATCGACAATTGCTTGAACTTTGCTTGCATCCATTTGGATCGTGCTACCTCCCACAATATGGCCTAGAAATGGTACCTCTCATTGGGCAAATAAGCATTTTTCTTCTTTGACATACAACTCATTTTCCCGAAGGACTTGGAACACCTCCCTCAAATGTTCCACGTGCTCCTCAAGCGTCTTACTATACACCACAATGTCATCAAGATAAACAACCACAAAGCGATCTAAGAAGGGTTGCAATACCTTATTCATTAGGGTGCAAAATGTGGCTGGAGCATTTGCCAATCCAAACGGCATCACCCGAAATTCAAAAGACCTGTACCGAGTCACACAGGCTATTTTGCGCTCATCTCCTTCGGCTACTCTCACTTGGTGGTACCCCGATTGCAAATCCAACTTAGTAAACTATCTCGCGCTACCAAGTTGATCGAACAAATCTGCAATAAGAGGAATGGGATACCTGTTCTTCACAGTGATCTTGTTTAAGGCCCTATAGTCAATGCACAATCTTAAGGACCCATCATGCTTCTTTTGGAATAATACTAGCGTACCAAATGGGGATTTGGAAGGTCTGATGAACCCGGCATCTAAAAGCTCCCTTAACTGCTTCCGCAATTCCTCCAACTCAGGCGGAGACATTCGATATGGTGCCCTTGCTGGCGGCTCAGTATTGGGCAGCAACTCGATCTTGTGATCCACCTCCCTCTTAGGTGGTAATGTCTTGGGCAACTCCATGGGCATAACATCTTGAAATGACTGCAACAGTTGCTTCACTTCCTTTGGAATTTCCCCCTCGGACTTCTCCTCCACATTGTCCCTTAAGGTGGCTAAATAGGAGGCTTCATTTCTACGTACTCCTTTAGCAAATTGGATTACCGACAATGTTTGCTTGCTTTTCATTCGCACCATATATCGATGGCTCGAATCAGAAATCATCATGTAATTCTCAGAAGAATGAATATCCGCATTGGGTCGATCAAGCAAGCTCAATCCTACCACAAAATCATAATCATCAAGTGGGATTACCTTAATAGTTGCCTTACCAGTCCACTCACCAAGCCTGAGTTCCACTTCTTTAGCCACACCCGTTATGGGAATGCTTTTTGAGTTCACCGTTTTGATTCGTCCCGAATCTTCCTCCATTTTGAAACCGAGTTCCTTTTCCATCTCTTTGGATATAAACAAATCGGACGCACCGGTATCAACAAGGGCATTCAATCTTCTGCCCGCCACAATGATATCCACAAACATCAGCCCATTACTTGCCTTATATTTGACACCACCCAATATCGTACCAAGACTTTTGGTGTCATCATCGGCCTTTTCGCGCGCTTCCATGGCATTGAAAGCAGCTTTCTTTGGACAAACCCTCATTCTGTGTGGACCTTGACAAAGATAGCACTTCAATGGCCCTTTCTTATCCCATGGTCTACCTTCAGTAGTCCTTGTGTCTTCGCCATTCTTTTCTATTTGATCTTTGTCTCCCCCACCATTGCCTTTGGGTTTCGGCTTGGGCTTGGAAGCATCACTATTGTCAAACTTTCTCCCCCCAACATCGTAGAAGTTTTTTGCCTCGGCCATGGCTACGGTCAAATCAGTGATACCTAGGCGACACAACTCTTGTTTAGCCCACATTTTTAGTCCATCCTCAAACCAATAAAATGATTCCTTCTCATTCAAGTCCGAAATCTAAAGCATCAACTCATTGAATTCATGAACGTATTCTCGAACGGTGCCTTGTTGCGTAAGCAGACACAACTTAGCACGAGCCTCTTTTTCAGCATGTTGCGGATAAAACTGCTTCTTTAACTCTCTTTGGAACTCCTCCCAAGTCCCAATAGCTGTTCCTCCACATTTCTCATCCGTGGACCTACGTTGCCACCACAAGAGAGCAACATCAGTAAAGTAAATTGAAGCAGTGTTTACCTTGGTGGCATCATCGTCAATGCCCGTTGCTCGAAAATATTGCTCCAATTCCCACAAGAAGTTATCCACTTCTCTCGCGGACCTAGCCCCCTTGAACTACTCAGGTTTTGGAATATCCACATGACGTTGGTTTGGTCCCGAAGCTAGCATCCCACTTCCCAGAGTAGCTTTACAGATTGTGAGATCCCCCTTAAGCTCAGCAATCTCCTCTTTCATGGCAGTCACCAGGGCCTCAAGAGCTTCGTCCTTTACCGTCAACTTGTCCGAAGTGGACCTAAGAGTGTCCAGCACAAATTCTTTGCTATCTTCCCTCAGTTCCTCCATACGGGCCAGGACCACTTTGAGTGTCTCCCTCATGTCACCAACAGACTCCTCGAGATTGACCACTCGATTTTCCAAGCTCGACAACATGTCCCTCGATCGACTAGCCTTTCTAGCCCTCCCACGGGTCTCTATTAGCTCATTCTCACCAACTTCTTTCGACATCCTTCAATTGTGCTTTCGTAAAGCTGGCTCGGATACCAACTGTCACGGACTTAGAATTTCTACCTCACAATCCGTGCGGCCTTAGGCAGTCTCTTGTTTCCAAAAACGCCTAAGTCAGCCTAACTCCCACGAGTTGAGGATTCAATAGAATTCCCCTTTGAAAACTAACACAAACAAAAGCCACTCAAAGATCAAACAAAGATGAACGAAGAACGATATAAGAACAAGCCACAAAATATCAAGAACACAAGAGACAAGAGTTGGAGAGAATACTCTCAAGAATTCTTATTACTCTGCCAAAACTCCAATGATTTACAAATGAGGGGAGAGGCCTCTATTTATAGTAGAGCCTCCCCAAATCCAATGGTACAGATCAAGTACATCAACGGCTAAGATCGAAAGGTATCTACAAATCAAATCTCTAAGATTACAAAATCATATCTTCTAAGATTACATATCATATCTACGATTTTATATCCTCGAAGATTATGTTTCCATATGTGACAAGCTTGTAGATGGGGCCTTCAATCTCTTCAAGCAATGGGTCAGTCCGATCGAGCCAAATGACCTCCTTCCCACTTGATGGATCGCACGAATGTGTCATGGTTGCGGGCTCCCTTGCACAACCCATGACACAAGTGCGTTGAAGCGCATTATCCTTCTATTTATGGGTTGAAAAGGAATATGGGTAGCTCTAGGTATTATGTCACTAATAGCAGATATAATCAGAACCTATAAAAAGATTGTTTAAATAATAATAATAATAATAATAATAATAATAATAATAATAATAATAATAATAATAATATCGGATCAGATCAGGTTGTCAAGTGTTAACATCTTGTAAAACCACCATATCAGGTGATACGTGTTACATGCATAACGAACCATCATTTGACATGACAAGATATATTTTAGAGAAAGAAAGTTTACCATATTTTTCTAAATAATCTAAAATCACTATATTTTTCTTTTAAAAAATTAATAAAATATTTTATAATAAATTCAACATCCACGCTATTTTTATTTTGGGAACATAATTATGAGATGCAATGAATCAAAATGAAAAATATCTTGCAAACCATTATTGTCGAGCATATTAGGCATGTAGCAGCCTCAGCCAGGAAGTCTTGCCTCTGCCAAAATTGGGCAATGTTGGTGCCTTTCGAGCTGAGGCAAGAAGATTGGTAGCTAGCTGGATGCAAATGAGCTCTCTAAAAGTCGTAACAATTGCAAATCAGAGAGAAGAAACAGATTATATATATTTGGTAGGATCTACTGCTTTGCCTAACTGATAAAGGCATTCTCTTAGCCAATTTGGCACTGATTCTCCTAAAAATAATAAAATATATCTGTAGGCTAGCGGTTTTCATAAAATGTAGAAAGCATCCATAATAACTTAATATCTTTTAACGCATACAATTGTGTGTTGATTTGATTATTAGGGTGTTCACCACTTCAAATGTGGCCTAATTTTGATTGCGTTAGTCACGTTATTGTTAGAATTTTTTCCTCTTATAATTCATTAAAAAAAAATCTATAAGACATATATAATTATTTATAAATATATGCCCCGGAAAGAAAAAACATAATCTGCTTTACTAGTTTCCGTATCCAACAAAGTCTTTAGAACTGTTAAGAAATGATTGGAATATATAGGTAAAATTATGCAAAATTATTCTCCTAGATATATATATATATATATATATATACTTAAGGGACCACATTGCATTAAAAATTTCCATGTTTATCTGAAACTGGTTTTTCAGGCAATGAAACAGTGCACAAGCAACTACTATATAAGGCCACCCTACCCTTGTCTTCCGATACTACTCAGTAATTATCATTTCATCAACTGATCTCAAGTCAAATAGCTAGACAGGTATTAACATGGAGTTCAACAGCAAGCGTCGAGGGTTCTTCAAGGGGAAACTGACGCCATTCTACCGAGCAGTTAAGGGGGTTCCGACTAGGCAGTACAGCAGCAAGGTGAAGCCAAACCAAGGTTCTTCGACATCAGCTTCGATCAGCTTTCGAGTTCACCAGGATTACATGATTTCCCAACCAAAACAGATCTCATACATTGTACCAGGTGACAAGAACCGAGAAAAGTTGAGCCAAATCGACAACTTCTTCGGCGTTACTGGTGATGAAAGTGTTGATATTAAGGCTGCTACTTACATCTCTTCTGTTCAAGAACGTTTCAAGCTTGAAACATAAAATTCTTAAATACTATTGGTGCTCCATTAAGTAATAAAATTTCCTATTGCCAGTTGCCGTATCCAAGAAGATTTTCATTTTGTGCACACAATTTGAAGACTTTACAGATTGGTCTGCGATTGTCTTATTATGCATAATTAAGCATGGTTAGTCTTGTTTTTAGGTTGAGGCGCTTTTGACTTTTTAGCTTGTACTGCCTGTGCATGAGTTTGTAATAACAGTGAAAGTAAATTAATTTCATGTAGAAACTGGTGTCACCCTTTTTCATCATATTTCGCTTTCGACTCAAATTGGTCACAGGCATTTCAAACTACAGTTTATTTGATTAACCATTTGCCTACTCCATACTTTTAAATCTCTCATATAGATCTTCAATAAGGACCATTTTCGGTAGGCTAAAGATTTTTGTTGTCTATGTTACTCATGACTACGTCTAACTTTAGTCTAACAAATCTCATGACCTTAGGCGATTCTTTTACTTTAAATCTGTGTAAGTCAACCTATCACTCGAGAATGCAAGCATTTTCAAATATATTCACTACAGCAAAACAGGTTTTTAGCGGCGTTTTTTTTGGCCTTTAGTGGCGCTTGTAAACGCCACTAAATCCATTTCCAGCGCTTGAAGAAGTGCCGCAAAAAATGTCGCTAACGACAACGTCGCAAACTTTTGCGGCGCTTACAGAAAAAAAACGCCCCTAAAGATCATGCTCTTTAGCAGCGCTTAGAAAAAAACGCCGCTAAAGATCATGTTCTTTAGCGGTGCTAAAAAAATAAACGCCACTAAAGATCATGTTCTTTAACGGCGCTTAGAAATAAACGCCGCTAAAGATCATGTTCTTTAGCGACGCTAAGGAAATAAACGCCGCTAAAGATCATGTTCTTTAGCGACGCTTAGAAAAAAGGCCGCTAAAGATCATGTTCTTTAGCGGCGCTTTGGAAGAAAACGCCTCTAAAAGTGATGTTCTATAGCGGCGCTTGTTCAAAAATGCCGCTAAAAGTAGTGTTCTTTAGCGGCGCTTATTTCACAAACGCCATCAAACTTTTAGCGGCGCTTTTTTAAAAAACGCCACTAATTTTGGGATTTTTTTAAAATAAAATTTTTTTATTTTTTTCTGCCCTCCTGCAACAAAAAATCAAAAGCAACCAGATCTAAACTAACAAAAAAAATTATATAATATTTCAAAATAAATGACTAAAATAATATTAATTGATATAAATAAAATTGAATTAATACTTTTCTTTACAAAAGCGTTAAAAGTATTTATGCAACATACACTATGACGGCGGAAGTTGCGACTGCTGAAACATCTTCATCATAATCTGAAGCTGCTGTTGAAGATCGTCGTACTTTTTGCTTTGCTCTACTTCTCTCGATGCCACATCTTTTTGAAGTCGTAGCTGTAGTTCTTCATATTTCTTTTGAACCTCTGCTTCTATCGCTGTTTCTATATCTGCTTCTCTCATTGCTTCTCTTCTCTCCAGATCTCGCTTTAAATTGTTCTTGAAGTTCTTCATATTTCCTTTGAACCTCAAATGTGGTCGCTTGCATCTAAGCCATCTGGTCTTTTAACCTCTGAACTTCAGCTTGAGATTGACTCCCCGAAGCCATGTATTGGTGCGAGCTGGATCCAAAATATTGGGTTGGGCTAATAAAAGATCCTTGAAATCGAATCTGACCATACTTCAGTAATAATCTGGTTATCAATGTCTTCAAGATGAACAGAACTATCACTAGAAGCAATCGCTTCGTACTCTGTCTTTTTTTCCTTTGTTTTTCCTAATAAATAAATCACATAGTTAGGAACGCAATATATAGTAAAAAAAACAAATGCAATATAAAAATAGTCGCATTACAAGCAATGAATTAAACCATTAGAAAATAAACACTATAACTAACTAAAAAAAGTGAAATCGTATTAAGTAAACGTACCATAATTTCACCAGCTTCAGGAGTCATAGCAGATCCATCTTTCTTCTTATGTGTAATTTCAAAAAGTTGAAGGCGTCCAACTTTTTGACCGGACGACCGTTCCTACAATATAGTAGTAAAAATATTATTTAATAGAAAGTTATACATATTTGAGAATTAAAAAATTAAAAATACCTCCGCCTCAGCTACACATGCAAAACTTCTCGACCCGGCTGTGTGAGTGAATTTTTGTTGCTGCCGGCTGCTTTTTCCAACTTGTTCACGATCCTACGTTATAAAAATTTTAGTACGTAAATAGTAAATACTATAAACCAAAAAAATTACAATAGTTTGGAAGTACGTCGTACCTCGCCTTTCTGAGAATGCCAAAATCTAACCGCATCTTCCCATTGGTACCTCAACATACCCGGCGGGACATTTTGCAATTTCTCATCGAGGGTTGTTTTTGTCTTATAATAGTTTTTCTTCAAAGTACTTTTATTGTCTCTCCATCTTTTTCCCAATGCCTTCTTTACATAAGCATCCGAGACCTCTAAAGCAAACCTTGCCTACAAAAAAAACAAGTTAATAAAGTAAATATAGGTGAAACATCGGCCCAAGCATTACAAATGACCTTAACATTTTGTTACCTTAATATTATCGAGGGCTTGGTTTTTGTTGCTATCGGGCATTTGACGCCATGACTCGTAGTTGATAGGCAACATATTCGCATTTCGTGCTAAAATGCCCATGTATCCTGCTAAAAGTCGAGCTTCTGATCCAACAGGCTGACCAAAACTGTTTCTACATACCTTGACACGCTCGACTGGATCTAACTCGTATAACTCTCTAAGTATCGTACGTCCTCGACCTCTACGCGTCCCACCATTTTCAGCTACAAGACGTATATTATAATATAAGAATTTGAAAAAATAAATCAATTATAAGTCAACACGCATGTAATTAATGTAAGTTACTTTGAACTTCCGTAGGATCCTCGTGTGTAATTGGAACATTCGAAGATCCAATTGCTGTCTGTTGTTCAGTACTATTTGTTTCTGTCGAGTTTGGATTATTTTGAACAATTCTTTCCCTTATAATTTTTCTTCTAGGCATTTTATCTGCAATACACATAAAATGTAATTAAACTTAATAACTAATTACAACAATAACAGCACATATAAAATAGTATGATGTATATAATAAGACCAAGATTTAATACTAATGTAAGTTACATATAATTAAACAATCGTAAAATCTTACTACATCATTATTCGTAAATATCTTCATCCGTATTGTGACGAACCCATTGAAATTGTGCACTAGTACTAGGGATATTATCGTTTAAGTTTTGTTCTGGAAATGGAAAAGTTATAGATCTGTCATCGATGTTATCTCTACTTCCACTGCCCATGTCAAACAAGTCTCTAGGGATGTTACGGAGTACAACGTACCAACCCTCATCAGTTGGATCTTTTGAGTAAAAAACTTGTTTGACTTGACTTGAGAATACATACGGCTCATCTATCAGTTGTTATCCTGTGTGAATCAATTGATCAAAATTCACCATTGTAAAACCAAATTGATCTTGCTTGATTCCACGAGCTGTATTAACATCGGCCCAATCACCTCGAAATAAGACAACTTTCCATTTGTCGTAGTAATCCAACTCAATTATGTCAGTAAGTTGTCCGAAATATTCCACATTTCCCTCGACAGGATTATTGTCCCTAGCGCTAGCATAACTTGTAATTGCAGAATTAACAACTATTCCACAATTTTGCATTCTCCTCAACCTCTCGCGATATTTTGTATGAAATCTGAATCCGTTGATAAGGAACGCAATATATCTTTTAACCACTCGATTTGGACCTTGGGAGAGCCATTTAACTTCGTCATTTACGCTCTTCTCATTCCAAACCTATTGAATGGAAAGTAAACTAAGTAATTAAAAATGTTATGAGAAAGCATTATAATTTGTAAGCGAAAGCTCCAACTACATACCGTTTGGCTTAACCATTCATAAAAAGATTATGTAAACAACTTATTGATATCTCGATGTTGTGTTCTTCGGTTGCGCGAACGAGATCTCAATATTTGTTTGTACTCACCATGTTAAAAAAAAAGTGATCTTTGTTAGAAGATAAACAATTTTTAGTTTGATAAATATTTATAAAATTTGTAGAACTTACTTTCGTAAAGGTTCCAATGATTCGTGGTGAAACAAAACATATCGATGTGCTTGTACCCACGATAAATTATCTAATTCCGCAATTTCAACTTTACCGATTGGTTGTCCAAAACTTTGGAACAAATAAGTATCGGCTAAGTTATAGTCCGTGAGTCCAGCATTCCTATTTGGTCTGTTAAACCTTATTTCGACATCTTCCAAATTTCTTGAGCAGAAGGTCATACATTCCTCTGCCAAGTAGCCTTCAGCAATTGATCCTTCGGGATATCGCTTGTTGCGGCAGTAAGACTTTAATTTGGATAGGAACCTAAACACAATATACAACATTATCAAGAGTTGTAACTAAAGGCGTAGAGGTGAATGAAGGAAAATTTTAAAAATACTCTTTAACACCTTTCTATGGGATACATCCATCGATAGAAAACGGGTCTGCCAAGAATTGCTTTGTACGGGAGATGAATTATCAAGTGAACCATAATGGTGAAAAAGGAAGGTGGGAAGATTTTCTCCATGTTGCATAAAGTCAAAGCGGCTCGATCCTGTACCTTCTGAAGTTATTGAAAATCCAAAACTTTGCCACAAATGGCTTTCATTATGTTGGATAGTTCAATGATACAAGACGTCACCTTCTTGGACATACAACATCGTAGAGCAACTGGCATTAAATCTTGCACCAAGATGTGATAGTCATGTGATTTTAGCGAATATAATCTTCGATCTTTAACACTAACACATCGAGATATATTTGATGCATACGCATCCGGAACCTTTATATCCTTCAACACCATGCAAAACAGTTCTTTCTCCGTCTTGGACATTGAGAAAATAGAAGGCGGCAACCGATATTTCCCATTCGGAAGTGGATTGGGATGAAGATCAGGCCGAATTCCCATTTGGACTAAATCAAGTCGACTCTGAAGATTGTCTTTTGATTTTCCGTCGACGTTTAAAATTGTACCCACAATGTTCTCGCAGACATTTTTCTCAATGTGCATAACATCAAGATTGTGTCGTAAAAGGTGATGCTCCCAATAAGGCAACTCAAAAAAATAATTCTTTTTTTCCACAAGTCCGCCTCATTAGGATCGTCCTCTTCATTGGAGCTTTCCTCAGCTTCATCATTTGATCTTCTGTTTCTCTGCGTGTTTGGCGGTTGGTTCATCTTCCCATAAATGAAATTCATATCTTCCAACATGAACAAGATTTCAGAGCCACTGGTCTAGGAAGGAGCTTCTCTGAACTCTTCAGTGCCGTCAAATATAGAACTCTGAAATCTAAATCTATGATTTTTCGGTAACCACCGACGATGCCCCATGTAAGAGAACTTCTTCCCATTGTACAGCCATTGCGAGCATGTTTGTGCAGCACAACAAGGACAAGCATAACGACCCTTGGTACTCCAACCGGATAAATTGGCATAAGCGGGAAAGTCATTAATGGTCCACATCAAAGCTGCACGTAAATTAAAGTTCTCCTTTCTCAGTATATCGTATGTCTCGACACCAGCCCATAATTGTTTTAACTCTTCAATCAGTGGCTGTAAGTAAATGTCGATATCATTCCCGGGCCCTTTCTCTCCAGGGATAATCATAGATAAGATAAGGGAAGATTGCTTCATGCAAATCCACGGAGGCAGATTGTATGGAACAAGCACTACTGGCTAAGTACTGTACGCAGTACTCATGATCTTGTACGGATTCAATCCATCAGATGCTAAGCCAAGCCTTACACTCCTAGGATCGCTTGCAAAGCTTGGAAATTTATTGTCAAATGATTTCCCAGCTAAAGAATTTACCGGATGCCTCATCTTCCCATCATCGGTTCGTCCATCATGGTGCCACATTATAAACTCTGCTATCTTCGACGACATGAAAAGCCTTTGAAGCCTTGGTATCAGCGGAAAATACCGTAAAATCTTGACCGGCTTCTTTCTTGGCTGTGCATCATTTTCATCATCGTTCCCATCTTCTGTGTTTCTATTTATCCAACGTGATTGGCCGCATACGTGACAGCACTGTTGGTTTCTCCGATCGCCCCAATACAACATGCAGTCATTCGGGCAACTATGGATTTTGGTGTACCCAAGACCTAAATCTTTTATCATTTTTTTCATATCTTTGCATGATTGAGGGATTTTTGCAAACGGAAACATCTCTCTCAAAAACTCTAACAGCATGGTCAAAGAGTTCCCGGTCCACCCTCCCAAACATTTTAACTGAAAAAGACGAATACAGAAAGACAATTTTGAGAATTTTAATCCCTCATACAGATCTTCGTTCATGTCAGTAAGTAGCGCGTAAAACGTCGCCGCTTCTCCATTCGGCTCTTCATGATGTACACTTCTTTCGGGTTCGGTAAAAGCATTTTCACCGACATTACAATCATCAGATGCCACAAAGTCGGCTGGGAACGACTCCAAACCATGATTGTGAATATTAAATGCTTCCCGCAACATCCCTTCCATGTCATCCCCTCTAACGGACCGATGGTAGGCAGTACTATCATAAGATACATCCATCCTCAAAGAGGAGGTACTAGACGGGCATTCTCCATGAAAGAACCATTATTTATAACCCCGAACAAACCCATCAACAATTAGATGCTCGTATACAACCTCACGATAATGCCAGTTTATGTTGACACACTTCTTACACGGGCAAAGATTCATGTTCTCTTGGCTTGCATATTGAAATGCAAAATTTAGAAAACCCTACACTCCATTTCGATAACCGTCGCTAACTCTTGACAAATTCATCCAAGAACGGTCCATTTCTTAATTCTTGAAGTCTGACATTGACAATAAATTGCACGGGTTTAGGATTTAGGAATAAGTTATGTATTATATAAGTTATGTAAGTTATGTAAGTTGTGTAAGTTGTGTATTATGAAACTTATGTACGTTATGTCTTATGTAAGTTATATATTATTATGTAGAGTATGTATTATTATGTAAGTTATTATGTAAGTAGGGATGTAGGATATTATGTAAGTTATGTAAGTTTTTGTTTTTGTGTATTATGTAACTTATTTAATTTATGGATGTTATGTATTATTATGTATTATTATGTAAGTTATTATGTAGGTTATTATGTAAGTCATTATGTTGGTTATGTAAGTTGTGATATGATTGCTAATTATGTATGTAAGTTATGATATGATTGCTAAATTTAAGTTATATAAGTTATGTATTATATGTAAGCTTATGTATGTAGGTTATGTAAATTATGTAATGTATCGATTTTTAAAAATATATATAAATTTTAAATATATATATAAACTATATATAAATATTAATAAGTTATGTAAGTTATGTATTATAAATTTAAGTTGTGTAAGTTATGAATTATGTAAGATATGTAAATTACGTAAGATATGAAATTTGAACTTTTAAAAAAATTAATATTTAAAAATATTCGTGATTAAAAAATAAATTATTTAAAAAAATAAAACTTTAAATACAATTTATTTAAATACAATTTATTTAATTAGGTAAATTAAAATAAAAAATTTAAAATATAACTTTAAATACAATTTATTTAATTAGGTAAATTAAAATAAAATAGAATATATTTTTCGTGATTAAAATAGCATAAAATTAAAATAAAAGATAATGAAAAGGAAAACATATAAATATTTGTATAGTTTGGACCAATTTATTTATCTATGTTAATATTATTTACACATTTGAAATGAGATTTTGGTAATGAATTACTTGAGAAATGGAAGAAGATTTAATTATTTATTAAGGAAAACATATAAATATTTGTATAGTTTGAACCAATTTATTTATCTATGTTAATATTATTTACGACTGTATTATATTTGAGTCCTTACAATCCTATGCAGTAACTTATGCTGTAATTAACGGCAATGGTGATGGCAGGACACATGAGAACATTTTTAGATTCCTTTAGGCAAAGTATCATCAATTAGTCCCTAAACATTAATATACCGTCTTTGATTTGTGAAGGACCAAAATAATTTAATACGAAAACATGGCAAACTGGATGGCAGATTACAGCAGAAAAATATAAGGCAGAAAACTAGATGTCAATTTTAAGTGAGTAAAATCATAAAAAATTTGAAAGGAAAACCAGCAAAAAAATGTATACAAAATCGGAGCCCCAAAAGACCAAATTTTCGATACCAACCTACAAATACATAATCAGCCCATTCACATTTTTATACCACATTTCTGGCCAAATATGTTCTTAACAAATTGAATTGTAAGCAGTACTACTTTATTCATAACAGTACAAATACCATACATCATTACCATTCAATACAAAGGCTCATTTCATAGTAATCCATTCACAACATTTACCATATGCAAATACTCAAACAAATCTTAACATGACAACATTTTCAAGCAATTCAAATCTCATGACATACTCAATTTCATGATCTGTTAATTTCGGCAATAGTAAATTACCAATTTTAGCTTCAATTTCTGTATCTTATCACACTTTATACTAAATATTTATTTAACCTAAGTACATGTAATAATTTAATAAAAATAAAATAGATTAAATCCAGGCTCTGTTGCATACTTTAAGTACATGTTTTTGCATACTTTAAGTACATGTTTTTGCATACTTTAATGTATAAAATACATTATACTAAATATTTATTTAACCTAAGTACATGTTTTTGCATACTTTAAGATTTCTACAAAACAAGAATGACCAAGATGCCTAAAAATGCAGGAAAATAGATATGCATCAAGATGCCAAAAAATGCAGGAAAACAGTAACCCATCGACAGACACCAACAATGGTGTGTGAAAACTTGCCTAAAACCAGTTAAATGAAATGAAATGAAGACACCCACTGAAACCATTTCGAGAAAAACAATTTCAAACATAAAGAAAATCAATGTACCTGCAGGCCGATGAGGAAAACCACTGTCAACGGCGAAATGAAATAAACCTAAAAACTATCACTGAAACAACACCGCCTCAGTTGCATACCCAATAATGAAACCATTCCCAAATCACAGTAAAAACAAACAACTACAGTACCTGTAGGACGATGAATAGAAACGGACGAAAACCCTATACAGATCAGAGAAGAGAAATTTTTTAAAGTAAGGAACATCAAAATAAATTGGACGAATAAAAAACAGAATAATTTTAATAAACAAGTCAAAACCCAAAGATTACATATGCAGAATCGGAACAAAATCGAACCTTTGAAGGCCTATTGTGCGACGTTCGTCTTCTCTGGAAGGAGGAAGGAGGCGATTTAGGGATTTCGGATTTCAAGAAATTAGGCAAGAAATGAGGCGATTTACGGATTTGGGAATTCAAGAAATTGGGCAAGAAGGACGCAACAATTTCACAGAGAAAAGGCGATTTAGGGATTTGGGGGAGACGGATTTGGGGCTGGGGGAAGCTTGCTTCGAGGGTATACCCCAAAATTGTTTTCAGTAAGCGAAACGACAACGTTTTGCGTTGCATTTTCCGGCGTTTTTATAATAAACGCCACTATTGGATTTTATTAAGCTCACAAATGGCGCCGCATTGGCGAAGTGTATATATAATTCCGGCGCTTTATAACAAAACATCACTATTAAATTATTCTCCACAACAGAAACGGCGTATTATCCGGAAATTTAATTAATTATTGCGGCGTTTCCCTTCAAAACGCCACTAAAAAAATTTTTGCCAACACTGAAACGACGCCGCATTCCGAAAACTTATTCGATCATTGCTATGAAAACGGCATCGTTTTATAATATAACGTTTGTGGCGCTTACGCATAAACGCCACTAATTTCACAACTTTTGCGGCGTTTCACAAAAAAACGCCACTAATCTGCAACTAGTCAACGGAACAGTGTCGTACTACTTCATTTTTTTTATATATTTTGTGGCATTTAATTAACAAACGCCGCTAATATTTAGCTTTTTATAAATTATTTACATTGTTGTAGACATTATTTTTAATTCATACATTAAAATTAGGCCATTATTAATATTATTATTAATATTATTTAAAAATTTTATACATATTTATTAATTTCAATTGTTAAAATTTTATAAATTTTAAAAATAATTCTGTATAATTTAAATATTATCAATATTTAAAATTATAAATTATAAATTATTTATATTATTCAATTAATGTATTATAATTTTAAAATTATATATACTCTATTTTTAAGTGAATATATAAATGATTAATATATATATGTAAATAACACAATATTAAAATAATTTGTTTCATCATATATAACATATATATAAATATGTCAACATTCGTCATTAATTAGTAAACTAGCGTCATTTGTGTCACTTAGAACTATAGTATCATAATAATAATTAAAAAACAATACGTATTTCTCATTTTTCTCAAATTGGTACTAAAAAAGTCATAAAACCCTAAATCGCCCAAACCCAAAACCAAGCATTGTAAACGTTAAATTATAAACTGCAAACCGTTAACCACAAGCATAAACCCCTAAAGCAGTAATTAATTAACCTCTTAATAACATGACTAAATTTTAAGCAATCTAAACCCCAAACCCTAAACCTTACACCCCAAACTCCTAAACCCTAAACCCAAAACACCATAACCCACATCATAAACCCTAAACTCAATACTTTAATATTCACAAAATATTAAACATTATGTAATGATTAAACCTAAAACCCTAAACTATATACGATATACTTTTTAACTTATAATAATCACTAAACTTTAATCCCTAAACTCTCAAACCCTAAACCAAAAACAATATACCTACATAGTAAATCCTAAACCCTAAACTATAATCCAACATAATAAACATTGTATAATGATCCCTAATACCCTAAACGTAACCCAAATACGATAAATTAAATATATATATATATAATAACCTACATTATATTAATGCATGGTTAAGACCAAAACTGTGCGTTTTGGGAAAGATCTTTTGCGGCGCTAACAAATAAGCGCCGCTAATAATATGATTTAGCGACGATTTCTCGTGAACGCCACTAATTCCAGTATACATCAAGATTTAAACACAGCATTTCGGTTAATATATCTTGCGGCGCTTCTAAGAAAGCGCCGCTAATAATATGATTTAGCGGTGATTTCTCGTAAATGCCACTAATTCCAGTATACGTCAAGATCTAAACGCAACGTTTAGGTTAATATATCTTGCGGCGCTTCTTAGCAAGTGCCGCTAATAATATGATTTAGCGGCGATTTCTCGTGAACGCCACTAAATCCAGTATACATCAAGATTTAAACGTAGCGTTTCCGTTAATATATATTGCGGCGCTTCTAAGAAAGCGCCACTAATAGTATACTTTTGCGGCGTTTCCAGAAAGCGCCACTACATCTAATATACCTCAATACCAAGCTCTACGTTTTGGTGTGCATATCTTGCGGCGCTTAACTAGAAGCGCCACTAATACTGATATTTAGTGGCGTTGTATTATAAGCGCCAGTAATTAAATTATACATCAAGACCAAAACGCTAAGTTTTGATTAAGGTATATAGCGGCGCTTCTACGTGCGCGCCGTTGATAGTACTCTTTAGCGGCGTTTTTCTGTAAGCGCCACTAATCCAAATATACATCTAGACCAAACTCTGCGTTTTGGTTGTCATATTTTGCGGCGCTTTTAGAAAACGCCGCTAATACTTGTTTTACTGGCATTTTTTTTAGCGCCACTAATTCTAATATACATCGATACCAAAACAATGCGTTTTCGTTAAGATTTCTGCGGCGCTTCCCACAATGCGCCGCTATTACTTGCTTTAGCGGCGTTTTAGCATAATCGCCACTAATTATTGTATACATCAATACAAAAACGATACGTTTTGGTCTTGAGATTTTGCGGCGCATAACGAAAAACGCTGCTAATTATGTTCTTTTACGGCGTTTTGCT
The DNA here is from genome assembly GCF_025698545.1 of Gossypium raimondii. NCBI lineage: Eukaryota > Viridiplantae > Streptophyta > Magnoliopsida > Malvales > Malvaceae > Gossypium > Gossypium raimondii. The sequence goes on along the minus strand of NC_068568.1, from coordinate 35,908,362 downwards.
TGAAGCGCCGCTACTGCTATATATTTTGCGGCGTTTTATTTTTTACGCCGCTAATGCTCGATTTTTAGCGGCGTTTTCCGTCCAAACGCCACAAAATATGCGGCTAAAAGTCTGTTTTGGTGTAGTGATTCTTTAAGACATTGAACTAAAGCGAAAATAAACTCTCAAACGAAGAAGCAAAAATTGAACAGAAAAGCCACAAGAAAACTATGCACACCAAGTTTAGTAAATGCTCTCAAAAGTGTTATATTTCTTTGAAGAAATATAATTAAGTAATTACAAATGAGGAAAAAGGTCTCTATTTATAATTGAACTCCCCTAAATCAAACAGTACAGTTTAAATTATATAGATGGTCGAGATCAAAGTCTATCTACAATCAAGGTTAGATGGAGTAATGATTGGGAGAGGATGATTATGTTAAATACCGCCATACGGTGTTGTTGTGTGCACCTGTGATGTGTGAAGCTCAGGGCCTTGTAGAGGGGACACTACGGTGTTCGAATATCAAGGCTAGGATGATGAATGGAGGAATGGGCAGAGGAATAGGAAAAAGGAAAATTGGAATTTCATTACGATTTCGCCATCCGAGATTGTTGGGAGAAAACCGCGATGTGCAAAGCTTTGGGCCTTACGGAAGGGTCACTTCGGTGTTTCAGCATCAAGGTGAAATGTGAAATATGTCCTTCGGGATGACACCATGACGAAAATATTTAGGTTTCATAGAGCATCATCGCGATGTCGGTCAGTAGGCTCTATGGGGTGACATCACAACAGCGGAAAGGTCGTTCAGGATGACACCTCCAAGAGGTTAAAGGCGTAAGACCATAGCTGGGTTATGAAAACCAATATAGTCCACCGGGACAGTATAAACGAGGAAGTCGACTAGGATAGTAAACATAGGGATTATGAGGTGTAAGGTCATAGCTCAGCTATGGCAACCAATGGAGTCTACTAGGACATTAAACATAGGATTTGACAAGTAAGACCATAGTTCAGCTACTAAAGCTTGTGGAGTTCGCCAGGACACCATACAAGGGGTAGTCTGCTGTGACAATAAACACGGGTAGTCAATCATGATGGCCATCATGGGAAGCATAGCAAAAAAGGAAAAATGGGTAAAAGAAAAGTCTCTAACAGGTTAAAAGAATCCCCCAAATGAATGGAAAATGTAATAAAAGTGGGAAAAGACTGTTAGAATAGCAGTTGTGAAAGCCAGTAGGGCATATGTGTGGTAATCCAGCAAGAAATAATCAAGGGATTTTATACACCAGTGGTGCTTAGGGTATAGCTGAATGAAAGATAGGCTAACGGGGGATCGCAGTTAAGGATCAACAATTAAGAACTACCAAAGGGTGCTTAGAGAAGCCTTGTAAACTGGAAATTCAACATAAAGTATGTCAGTTAATCTACAATGAAAAGAAAGGTTAGTTAGAACTCGTCATATGAGAGAAATTAAAAATAATAGACCAAGTGTCAAATATGTTTGTCAAGACTATTCTTTGGTAAAGGAAAACTATTGAGGAAGTATTAGCCAAATGGCTTGTTTGAGTAGGGAATTAGCATGTGAGAAAAATTGTGAACTCCGATGATAATATGTTGGGTACTATAGGTCAAAGTGACCCACATCAGATGGATATGTTACACTTATAAGCATGGTATCTCGAATGAGGATGATTACAAGGAAATAATCCAACCACTAAGCATCCTAAGTGGAACCTAGTCTGCCAGAGTGGCGGGGGACCTCAATAGCTATCTCAGCAGTTGGGACATCAGCAAGTCCTTCGAGACTATGGTACGATAAGGAATCTACGATGGACTAAACAAAGTCGAAATGTTCGCTAAGGGGAAACATATCTAAGGACCTTTAGGAGGGTAAACTTATGGGATTACCTTATAAGAATAAGTTGGAAAGAAGAGTCCACACTAGGAATAAATGGAAGAATGGATACAATTAGAGGAAATAATAGAGTCCACAGAAATGGTGAGACATCCGAAGAATGCGCCAAGACTGATTGTGGGTTGATAGGATTGCCAGGGTAATTCGTTTAGCAATCTATCTGCTAAAGGATGGGATTTGGAATAACTCAGAGCCTATAACTATGAGTTTAAGAGGCTTTACTCACATAAGTAGGGAGTTAGTTGTATTGTAGTTTCTTTTTTTTTAACCCGTGGAAGATGGGGTCTAATTTCAAGTAATTTAGAGACTCACTAAGTTAATCCAAACTTACCAAACTGTGGCCTGCGTTTTGCAGGATTTGTGGAATAAGAGACTCGATGAGGGATCAAGCCAGACAGTGTTGGATCAAGGAGCTCTATTAGTGGAGTGTCATGTACATAGGAAAGGGGTACCTTCAGAGACTTCGACATGTCGTCGAATATATATATTGTAAATATGTAATGCCCTTAGAGTTTGGGGTTCAACAGTAAAGCTTATTTAAAAATATTTGTCTCTATTGTAAGTTTTATAAATAGGTAATACAGTTTGATTTTTTAAAAAAAATTCTAATATTGTTCGTGAACCCAGTCCAGTTGTGACACCCCAAACATAGATTCGATGAACAGTTCGGGTAAGGTTGTTACAGTTTTGGAACAAACTTGAATGTATGAAATCTTGATTATGTTTGAAAGTCATTTTGATCCATGGTAATGACCTTGATGTTGGAAAAATCCGATTTGAAAATGATTTTCTTGCACTTTTTATAGTTTGTCTTGAAGTGCCCTTTCTTGCTGTAGAATAAGCATTTAGGCTTTCTGGTTTTCTTCTTTTCCACTTGTGGTGGCCCAGAGATCTTAGGCTGTTGTTCAACATCAACTCATAGGATCGTAACTACTTCATAAGTTATGTAAGTGTCAGGTTTTTATTTCCAAGATTATATGCAGCCCTAAAACTAGCAAAATCCTTTGACAAGCTATTGAACACCATCTCAATTTGACTGTTCTGGTCCAAATTGGCCTCATTGTTTGCAGCCTCAGGAAAGTAGCCCATAAGAGTGATCATATGGTCTTTGACCGAAGTGATGGGCTTTTGTTGGGCATTCATCAAGCTAGTTATGGCAGACTGTCGAGCCAAGGTAGCTTGGCCTCCGAACATGTCTTCTAGGTTATCTAGAATCGCTTTAGTAGTCTTATAGCTCTCCAGTTGTTTATACAGAGTACTGGTCATGCTTGCCAGCATGTAGCAACGAGTTACCTCATTAGAATCTTCCCAGCATTTTCTAGCCTCAGCTTGAGTAGTCGGTGGGCACTTATTATCAATAACTATTTTAAGTTTCTCACAGATCAGGAAAATTAACAAGTTCCTTTTTCATTCCTTATAGTTATTTTTGTTCAATTTGTTTTCAGTGAGTATGTTCAATAAGGGAGTTTGTGTCATTTTTGAACTTAAAATAAAACATTCATATTTGTATTAAGCAAATGTTTGAAAACGTTTTGCAACATTACGATATGCATTAAGATGATGCATGCATCTTACATTAAACCTTGAAAACATTTGTAAGTCGTTGCAACGATAATTGCTACACCCATTAAATCAAGCCACATTGGGATGCACATGAACAACTAGTAAGAACATGGATATTTCCATCCAATTAGTACATGAACGTAATTTCTTAGGCATTCACACGCACTAATAAACGTGTAATGCTTGGCTATCATTCTAACTTAAGCATAGTTCCGTGGGGAGTTACTTAATTAGAAGATCTTAAGTGTATAACCACCAACTCTCAACACCTATCGCATCATGCACCACAAATGAGTCATCGTGGGACAATCTCACCGAATAGCATGCTTTGACTAATTGCCCTCTTTTGAAGATAGAATTTTTTGACCTATCACATGATAATGCCTACCACAAGGATCAGTCCAATTATCATTCAATCACAAGATAATTCTTCTTACTTTCAAGAAATCTCCTTAGTGAAATCCACATAGCAATCCTATCGTGGGGTAGTGCTCTAGTCATGCCATCACAAAAGAACATTGATGGAGGTTGTAGGTCTTGTTTAGAGATCTTCTCCCACTCAATATTTTAAAAAACATGCAAGGCTTTTATAATTTCCAGTTTCAATCATGTATGATCAATATATGCATGACAAGTACATGTAGCATTCTTTCCTAAATTATATGGCAAGCTTATCTCATGTATGCATGACATGCTATAGTAATTTTATAATATTCACATTCAATTATTCACAAGATTCAATCAAAAAATTTTGATTCACCATAATTTTTATTTTAAGGGAATAACTAAAAAAGTGAATGTGAACTGTGCACCAAGTAGGTTATTAGGAAAGGGAGGTAAGTTGTATTTGACCACTTAAAAACCAAGTTTACCTTATCAGATCCAATCCTAGACATGCACCTTCTTATTATCACACTTCTCAGAATAATTGAATAACCTAAAGAAGTGAATGGAACAATACAAGACATGTATTTTCTCATTACCACACTTCTTATCTTTGATAGATCAATTGTGGATCATCTCATACATATATATCACAATTGTATCATAAATAATTATTAAACAAATATATAAAGAGATGGGTAATTAAATAAAATTGTCAACCAAGGTTTCTATGGTTCTATTTCTAGAAAATAAATGAAAAAAAATTACATAGTTTTTCTTCACAAGGCATTCATTGTGTCTTCAACTACCATCGCTCCATCTTCTCCTCGTCATAAACTCCTTTTTGGAAAAATTACATTTATGTCCTATCTCTGTTTCCAACTCATAAGAATTCTATAAATAAAAATAATCATATGTGGAGACTAGTCAACGGTCTATTACCTAAGAACCACAACCTTGGCAAAAAATAATAATAACATAACAAATATATAATATTGTATTCATTCACGTACGTTTCTCTAAAATGATAATGAAATAAGATGAAGAGAGATTCATTCTTGGCTTACACCATAAACATAGCACAACCTTGCTCTTGATATCAATTGTTGGAAAAAATTCGGTTTGAAAACAGTTTTCTTGCACAACGAAAAATTAAAATTTTGAAAACCAATCCGATTTGTGATATTTATAGTAATAAACCTTAACCGAATATGTATCTGTCTTTTCAAGTAAGTAGATCCTTGATGTTTTCCAACATTCAACCAAACGATCTTCTCCACTATTCTCTTATCACGAACTGCTTCAAGTGTAGGCTCGAACCAATTGAATTGAAAAACAGAACTAGAAAAGGTTTTTCTCCTTTTGGGGTGAAAACGAAAATTCTCTCTTTTTTAATAGAAAACAGTAAAATTGTTATTCTGGAAAATATGTTTATAAGTTGAGAATAAATTCTCTCTATTTTTCGGCAGAATAATAATCTCTCAAAAGTTGTGTTAATAACTCTACTGGTGCCATCTATTTATAGAAAGAGAAAGTATAACCCTTGTAGAGTTGTAGAGGTTTATTTTAAATAGAAAAACAACATCCTACTTAGAGTAGGAGAGGAGTGAATGAATCACCCTTGTATTTCTACTAGGGTTGCCTCCCCCTGCATGTTATATGAGGGGTTTTGGGTATCTCTCACACCCGGTCTAATTACGAGTACTTCTTAGGCCTTTTTGACCTAGTACTCTGTAATATGATCCAACCCAATTCAATTTTTCTATTTTCCAAAATAAACTTTAATATCTACATATTAAATAATTTTCTCATCCCAATTTTACGCCTAGTAAAATTTCGAGAAAATTCATTCAATATGTCACAACTCAACATGTTCACTATAAAAGAATGATTTATTTTAATTTTCGGGCTTTAAAACAGTCCAAAAACATAAACTTATTCTTCCATCATTTTTTAAGTAATCCTATATAGGATTGTAAATTTCAATTTCCATTTCCATTTTCGTTTTCGTTTTCGTTTTCGTTTCTATTTTTGCAAGCCTACATTCATTTACAAATGATTTCATTTCTCCATTTCGGACAAAACCATAATCATTCCTAAATGTTTCTCATTTCTCTTTTTCTATTCATTTCGTTCATTTCTATTCAAACACGCAATCCAATTCTAGTTTGAACGAACTAGTGAAAGGATAGATTGGACATATGTAATTGAGGCTCAATTGATTTATACTTACATTCCACCTTTTCACCTATTAATTATAAATTTATTTAATCACAAATTCATTCCACTATAGTATCGTGATTAAGCTTTGATCTATCGTAATTCGGTGTAGCGGATTAAACTAGTTTTCACACTTTAGGAGCTTGAACATAAACATTTTAGTTAAGTTTTAATTACATTTCTGTAAGTTTAGTTAAGTTTAATAAAATGTGTAATTTGAGTCTTTTATTGACCTGAGGGGCCGAATGAGGTCTAAAGGTGAGCTAATATACTTTATGAGTGTGCAGAAGACCATTAGAAGACGTACTAACTCAATACTGGTCACTAGGTTGCAACATGGAGCATTGGGTGTTGTAACATAAAGAGCAGAATAGAAGAATTCCAGGACTGCCTTCACTATCGCGACATAGCCTGAGGATGTCGTGACATACCCTTGAAGACACCCTAAAGATGAGCATACTGCCCTCGATGTTGCGACACAAAACCTTGTGTGTCGCCACATCGCCTTTGTACGGGAAATAGTTATGAGCCATAGGCGTTTTGGTCCGCACAATTAAATGTTAAGCACGAGAACGGCAGCTGACCTAGGGTTAAGGACGACAACCACCCTAAAGTCTATAAATAGGCTCATTTAGCACATGTTATGGGCACCTTTGATATTATATAAATTTTCCCTTGAGATTTAGTTTTTCTCTTTCCTTAGGTTTTAGATTTTATTTTCGTTCTTGTTATTTACTTTTGTGGAGAAATTAGATTTGGTAAATACTATCGAACTCTGTGAATCCCTGTACTTAATTTCAATGCAAATCAGGCTTCTTCTAAGATTATACCGTTTATTAGATCCATGAGGAACTAATCCACCTGTGGGGGATTAGCGACTAGAGGTATGAATAATTAACTGTTTTGTAGGGAATTATTAACGAATTAGATGTTTAGGAAAGAATGAATCTAAACCCTAGGCCTGACAACCCTAGGAAGTCATCAAGGTGAGAATTAACCCAAAATTGGTATGGCCTATCCATGAACACCTTAACCCTGAACCGGTCTGGACTGTGAGGTTGGAAGATAAGTACTTCTTGCCAACTCAATATTTCAGTGGAAGATTGGAAGATCCTGTTAAGGTATTGACTAGTTGAGTGAACAAGAAAACCCTAGACAATAGTTGATTATGACTACCCATGCCCAGATTGGATACATATTTGACTATTTGATTTCTCGTATTTTATTTATTTACTTTTTTTTATTTCTTTTATTATTTTTTTAGTATAGTCTATCAAACATGTTCTATTAATTCTTCGTACTATAATTTAATTAAAGTAAAAAATTAGATCTATTTATGTTTAGATTAGAATTAATTTAGTGCTCGGCTTATTTAGGTACGATCCTCAAAGTACTTACCTACTCCGTTGTAACTATATTACAATCTGACCCGTATACTTGCAAATGTCGCTTTTCATATCTTTTGTGCAAGATTTCTACTTTGGACATTGGTACGTCTGGAGGCGATCAAGCTCCCCCCAACGACATACCATTACGAAAGCAACTACTCAGTGCTCGTCCAATGACTTTGTCATAAGTGTGTTACCCTCATAGGATATCCTTGATCTCTTTGGGATAATATTCATTCTCCAAACTACTCAGTGCTCGTCCAATGACTTTGTCATAAGTGTGTTACCCTCATAAGATATCCTTGATCTCTTTGGTAATTGACTCATATTAGAATATATAATTTTTTTTACTTTGAATTTGACGGTAATTGCTCTCGCATTGAATGTGACATCTTATAACTCTGACCCGACGATCGGATCGAGCGAGGGATGTTACATTTTTTGCTTGCAATCCCTTTTCGCTTTTGCAGAATTGAGTATTATTGATCGAAGCCTTAATATAATTTCCTTATCAGGCTCCTTTTCATCTTCAACTTCTTTCACCATCTTACTTGACACCTTCGAACCTTGGCTTGGACACCAACTGTCACAGGGTTAGAACTTTAATTTGGCAAACCGCATGACCTTAGGCGATTCTTTTGCTTCAGATCCACCTAAGTCAGTATATCCCTCAAGAAGACTAGAATTCTTAAAGAAATTCTCTAAGACATCGAAATAAAGTGAAAGAAAACAATCAAGCAAAGAAGCAAAAAGCAAACAGAAAAGCTACAAGAAAACTAAGTACACCTAGTGTTTGAGTAAATGCACTTAAAAGTGTTATATTACTTTGAAGAAATACAACTAAGTGATTACAAATAAACAACCTATTTTGTAGCAGCTACCAGCCTCTCCGAAGCTAATACATATTATTGATATTATTAACATTAGATTATGTTATATTTAGGATCTCAAATGAATAATTATTTGTATAAAAAATATATATTGTTACTTGAATAAAAAAATTTCAACGTTGTCAACACAATCAAAATATCATCAGGGAGCTGAAAGTTTATTGTAGCTCAAATTCTTTTCAAATTAGTACTAATTAAAATGAGCTAAAGTTATAAGAAACTGGTGGATTTAAAATTTGGGGGATCGAAATTTTCCACTAACAACCCGTTGGCAATTGGCATCAAACTATAAACTATGAACTTGTCTCAAGAATGAAGAAACTGGAATAATTAAAACAGTAATATAATGCAAGCATTGTTTGATATCTCTTGAAAGTAAAAATTATGTAGGCAGTTTCGAAGACTAATAAGAATCCCTTTATGAAAGTCTTAAAATGGAACAAGCAGCATGGAAATGGAAGAAGAGGGGATAGTTTATTATTCTACCCTGAATAAATGTGAATGCCAATAGCAATCACAAAGATAGTGACTAGCCCAAAGAATATGATGGTATGAACAAAAATGGAGATTGGACTCGTCTGGAAGTTAGCAAATTCCACTGCTCTTTTGTTTCCAGGCAGCTGAAACAGCAACCCTGGTGAACACAACACAAACAGCACCACTGCCACCACTACTGGCCCCCAATCTCCCGACATCCCTCTTCCTTTGTTTCCTGCACAATATCTCTTCTAGGACATATATGAGATGGGGTTGAGTGAACCTCTCAATAAAATAGTAGCCATTTAAAGACAAAGGGAGAAGAAAGAGAGAACCAAAAGACAAAGGAAAAGGTTCATAACCGGAAGAGGAACCTTGGGTACCACGTTATCTTGACAGTAACAAGCCTCAGGACGGCCTAATATGGCAATGAATGGCCATGTGTGGACGGCTGTTGCTTGAATTAGCACGCACTCCAAAGAAATAAAAATCATTGTATTGTTTTAACTTGTTTGATTTGTTTATTCAAGTACATTCATGTTTATTGGTTCAAAACTAGGACAAATTTATTTATAACTTGTTAAAAACGAAGACAAGCGAATATAAAGATTAACCTAGTGAAACAACCCAATAGAGGTCTTGAAAAGAGAGACCAATACCAAAACTCTCACCGGTGGGGGAGTAGCATCAGGGTCAGATTCAGCCAGTATAGATATGGATGTGGAGGGCCACAATCAAAACAGCATAGATGGCAAAGAAAAGAAGAGTGTGGATAGCAATGGCCTTGCCATTGGTTTTCATGCTCCCAAACTCCAGCTGCTTGCTGTTCCCTGGAAATGAAAACAAAAGCCCTGGTGATAGCAACACAAATAGCACCACCCCAATAAGAACTGGAGCCCAATCTGCCATTAAAAATAGTTCCTTGCCTCCAACTATACTAAGAAGAGCTTCAGAAATCAGTTATAAAAGTTCCCTTTTTTTCCAGAGGAGGAAAGTGAAATTACTAGATTGTTTCTGGGTAGGATTATGGCCAAGGGGACTAAAAGATGAAACTTGAAAGAGACAGCTGGGGAGTGGGAACGTGTGATTGGGGCCTGGCTGTGTCGGGGATAGGTGCTTACTTGCCACAGCTAAGTGTCGACTCCTCGTGAATCTAATTGTAGCCATTAGATTTATATTTGTCAACTTTTGATTAGCGGAAATGGGATTAGGATTAGGATTAGGATTAGGATTATGGATTAAGGGTAATAAAGGTTTGAATGTACTTAAACTTATGCCCTTCGATATTGGTTTTAAAGATGAAAGATTTTATTTTAATTACTTTTTTATATTTTGTTGATAAAGGCAACAACTTTACTTTTGATCATGGCATAACTTTTATATAAAGAAGTCTATAAAAGTTTAACAAAATTGCTAGATTGTTTTAATAAATTATTTAATTAGTCACTGAGCTTTTCACATACTTCTATTTTAGTCATCGAATTATAAAATCTTCAATTTAATCACTAAATTATCTGAATTTATTTTTTTTAGCCACTTTGTCGTTAAGTTTGACACGGTTGGATGATGTGGTCATTATTAACTACATGAAAGGTCACTTAACCATGAGAGGGTTTTGTTTTGGTTACCCAACTATAAAAAATTTTCAATTTAGTCTATAAAGTTTTTGAAATTAGATTTCCTTTTTAGTCATCATGTTGCTAAGTTGATAATGGAAGTTATAAATAGCCTTTTTTATTGGTATAACAACAAATTTAACCCTTCAATATTTATACATTATTTCAATTTAGTAACAATTCTAAAAAACCAAAAAATTTAGTACTCAATATTTACAAAATTTATCAATTTAATCCTAATTATTGGTCTTTTTTTCTCTCTCTACCTTTCGTTTTATGCTCTTAGATGGTGTTATTCAGCGTAGGAAAACTCAAAGGATTCCAGTTGCCTATACCAGAAAAATCATAATTTGTTAGTAATTTTTTTTAACACTTTAGATTAAACGATGCTTTTCCGGCATTGAGAAACTCAAAGATTTTTAGTTTTCGACACCAAAAAGATCATAGGTCAACATAATGTTTTTTAATATATTTTTTATGTTAAAATAGTAGTTCTCCTGTGGCAAAAAACACTTAAATCTTACTAGCGTCAAATAAAAATATTTTAAAAAAACTTTCTAGCACCAAATATTAGTAAGAATGTTTAGGGCTATATTTTTAAGAATTACAACTAAATTGATAAAAGCATATAAATATTGAATGGAAAAATTCGTTATTAGGCAAATAAATAAAAGGACACATCAAACTTCCATTATCAACTTAATGACAAGGTGACTAAAAATATACTTTCAAAAACTTTAATGAGTAAACAAAAAAATTATAGTTAGGTGATCAAAATAGAAAAACTTTCATAGTTGAGTGACCACTCATATAGTTTTTAATGGCCATATCCTCCACTATTTCAAACTTAATGGCAAAATACCTAAAAATGAATTTGGATAATTTAGTGATCAAATTAAAATTTTCATTGTTTGGTGACAAAATAAAATATATGTAAAATTCAATGACTAATTAAGTAGTTTATCTTTTTTTTAAAACTTCGTGTTTTGAAATATCATAAGTTTTACCAATGAACTGAGCATTGTGTTTGTAAAATATTAAACTATTTAGGATTAAATCACATGTTGGGACTTGAATTTGGTAACTTTATTTTACACTCGAATAAAATATTTTTTGTCCAAGTTAGATTTTGAACTTGGTAATTATTCTCACATTGGGGTCTGAACATTTTTTTTGTCCAAGTTAGGCCCTAAACTTAACTAATGTTCCTACATTGGGACTTCAACTTTTTTTTATACAAGTTAGTCCTTGAAACCCTAAATTTCAAGCCTTAATGTGGGTATAACCTCCTCAATCCAATCCAAACATTATGGCCAAATTATGGAGGTCACACTAGCCACTGAAATGGCCCTAGTAAAACATTGAGTTTCAGAAAAAGTCAGTAATCCATTTCGTAAAAGAATTCAAGTTTTATAGAGGGTATCAATACCAATTAGAAAATTATTAATACTTAAATAAGTATCAATACGGTTTAGGCATTCTGCCAATTTTGAAATTTATAAAATTGATGGTCACTAAACTAACTATAAATATGACAAAGGCAAACCCACCTATCGAACAATAGTATAGCTACGGTGAGTAAAGATATCGTATCCGCAAGGACTAAAAGTATTAGTAATTACCATTTTTCTATGATTTAGCCGACAAATTGGAGTGACGTGTTTTAATCTAAAATTATTAAACTAATTTATCTAAGAACACAACAAAGAATGAATCAAGAAAATAATTGAATATTAACCAATGAGATAGACAATACCTAGGAAAGAATCCACCTAGACTTCACCTATTATTATCAATCTGAAATAAACGATTTATTCACTTGTGTCTTGATCCGTAGAAATCCTCAAATTATGTTAATACCTCTTTCGAGAGTAAGAACAACTGACTCTAGGTTGACTAATTGAAATCTCTTTCTAATTAAAACCTCTATCATCGTATTAACCCGATCTATGGATTCCTTTATTAGATTTGACTCTAATCTGATAGATTTATGCCGTCTTATTTATAGGATTGCATGCAACTCCACTCAATTATGCTAGATCTACTCTTAAACAGGGACTTTTGCTGTACTAGATTAAACATATTAAACACAAATTAATATCCCAGAAATATTAAAACAAGAAATAAGCATACATAATTTAGAACAAGAATCAAGTATTTATCACGTAAAAATAGAAATTAAATAAAAGGATTCATCATAGGTTTCATCGTCCCTAAGTATATAGGGAATTAGTTCATAACCCTAAATGAAAACATCTCAAAGTCAAAAAAACCACAAAACATAAAGAAACTCAATAAAACTTCAAAAGAAATTAAAATGAGATCTTCAATATTGATGGAGATTCGGTTCCGAGTTGGTTCCGATGGTGTTCTTCAAGTGTTTTCTTCGATCTTCTCTGATGGTTCCCTTATGTCTTCTTCTAATCGGTATTTATAGACTTTAAAATGCTCAAAAAGCCTAAAAATTAGGTTTTTTTGTGTATTTGGGAAGCAGGGTGCAAAATCGACATTGGCTGGCACACCGGCATGTGTCTAGCCCATGTGGAAATGCCCAGGCCGTCTGGCTCTTCAAAACAGCTTTTTTTGTCCAATTTTGGCTCTTTTTCGCTCCCAAATGTTCTCCTAAATATAAAAACATGAATTTAAAGGATTAGGAGCATCAAATCCACTAATTTGCATAATTAATCATCCAAAAATGCATTAAGAATGGGATTAAAAAATGTTACTTTTATAGATTATTAAATATCCCCACACTTAAGTGTTTGCTTGTCCTCAAGCAAAATCCTCAACTCTCATTAAAATTAATCTTTCTCAACTCATAATTCTCATAAATAATGTCTCAAAATAATTCACAAATAATCATGTATTGGCAATTCAACTAAAAGGCACTAAAGTCTTAAACAATCCAAGCTAAAAAAAATTTAAAGCATGAAAACATAGGTATTTCCCTTTATCTAAGTAACTACATTTAATTCAAAATCGACAAGAATCGACATTCTTACTAAAGATTCACTCAAAGTGTCTAAGGATCAAGAATAAACACTCAATAGTCAAACAAGAACGATCATTACCATATGCTTTCATGAAAATCAAATCTCCACCACTATTAAATGATATGATACACAAATTAAAAGGTCTTTAAGAGGTTGTAAAGGAGCTTAGGTTAAGGGTGTGGAAAAACACCAGAAAATTTAGTTATAATCGAGATCAAATTGATAAACTACCAAACTAGAAAAAATAAACAAATGCTGAATTAAAAACAAGTGTATAAATCAAGAACTATTCAAGAATAAGAAAACGAGTTTCTTCTCAAAATATGAATTTAACTATTCAAGCTCAATCAACATAGAACTAAATATAATCAAAAAATTTTCAATTTTTTTCTTTTTTTCTTTTTTTTCTAGAATAATCAGAAATAATTCAACAAATCAAACAAAAATTATAGTTAAACAACTAATCAAATCAAATCTCGACAAAAAGGGAGTCAATAAACCAGGAAAAAGTCTCAACGAACAAAAAAAAAAGAGTTATGGGTTAACATTAATGGGTAAATCAAGAAATGGTGTGTTAGGCTCAATGGGGTTCACTAAGGGTTAATTAAAAGGTAGACTTTTTATGGGATAAGTGGGTTAAAACCTAAGTGCCTTTATCATCTCAGTATATCAAATCAAAGGTGTAGTCTCGACATGTATAATTGAAGCAAGTTCTAGAATAACAAATCAAATTGACATACTCATAACCAATAATAAAATGAGCAAGAAAAATGTATGCTCTAAAGGCACAAAATCTCACAAAAAAAAAATCATGGTTTTTGATGTCAAACTTACAAATCTCAAACTTCAAGATAATACTTCAATTTAGGGAAACAACCTAAAATTTTTAATTCGAAAATAAAATTTATTATGTTTGATTCTCTCATGTCTTAAATTTTAAATCAACCAATGCACAAATATCTACAAATTAATCCAAAACACATCAACAAAAATCTCAAATCGATAAAAATTCATTCTAATGGAGGTATGAGAAAATTACTTAAACACAAAATATAATTCAGGGATTATATAAATAACCTCCCCACACTTAAGATGTACATTGTCCTCAATGTACAACCAGATATAATCACAGTGTAAGCAGACTTTCATAAGAGAGGGAGAAAACTGACACTGCCCTGAATATTGGATGAAATCACCCGAATGGTGAAAAGCGAAATTGTAGACAATCTAAATGTAGTGCATGATTCCGAGAAAACTAATAAGAAAATAAACACAAATAATGAAGAAGATTAAGAGGTACAACTCAATTAGAAACAACCATAAAAATAAAAATAAAAACATAGTTCAAGAGATAATAAATAAAATAAGTCTAAGAAAATAAAAATAAAGCAACTAAAAACAAAATTAAAGATAAAAAGAAAAGGAAAAGAAAAGAAAAGAAATAAATTCAATGATACCAATAAAATTAAAGGTAATTGTAAGAATAATAGTAAAAAAATACTAGAAATAATAGAAATATAACTAAATAGCATAAATAAAATAAGTCTAAGAAAATAAAAATAAAGCAACTAAAAACAAAATTAAAGATAAAAAGAAAAGGAAAAGAAAAGAAAAGAAATAAATTCAATGATACCAATAAAATTAAAGGTAATTGTAAGAATAATAGTAAAAAAAATACTAGAAATAATAGAAATATAACTAAATAGCATAAATAAATTAAAATTTAAGCATAAGAATAAGAAAACAAATAAAAAATAAGAAAACAAATCAGTAAAGTAAAAATAAATAATATAAAAAATAATAATAAATAAAATAAAGCAAAGGGTAAAAGGGGAAGATCGTCGAAAGATGGTGGCTGCAGTTACAATGGGGGTTGGGCGTGAGAGGCGGTGTTGTGCATGGTTGGGGGCGAGGTTGGTCCATTATGGGGAGAAGGGAGAGGAGGTGGGTGATGGGGGAAAGGGGGTGGCTTGTTTGGGGAAGAAGAAAAAGATAAATTGAGAAAGAAATTTTAGGGTTTGGGCCACACGTGTTTTCAGCCTGTGTGTAATTAAAAATTAAGCCCAGTCTTCACACGGCCTCGGACACGCCCGTGTGTCCAGGCTGTGTGGCACACACGCCCGTGTGTCTAGACTGTGTGGCACACACGGCCGTGTGCCAGGTCGTGTATGTTTTCCTTCGCTTCTCTCACGTCCATGTGGAATCCCACACGACAGTGTCTCTTACCCATGTAACTCTCTAACTTGGAATAAAATTGAAAAAAATTAGTTCTAGGACTCACACGGCCTAGGACACGTCTGTGTGTCCAGGCCGTGTAGACCATTTTAGTCCGTGTAACCTTAGAATTTTTGAAAAATTAACTCCCAGGATTCACACGGCTAAGGACACGTCCGTGTGTCTAGGTAGTGTGGGTCACATGGTCATGTCGTCAGGTCGTGTAACTTACTGTTGAATGCCCCTTTATACACACGGCTTGGGACATGCCCGTGTGTCCAGGTTGTATGGATCAAATTTTTTTGAAAATTAATTTAATTAATTTGAAAATAACATGAAATAAAGTTAAAATAATTAGTCGAATATTAGACACTCGGGTTGCCTCACGAGAAGTGCTTATTTAAAGTCTAAGCTCGACTTACCTCGGATACGCATAGTTACGGTGGTTTGTAGAGCCAAGGCTCCTCTTTTTCGCTATCAATTATTCTACCAAGATAAGGTTTAAGTTGAGTATTGTTTACTTTAAATGTGTCGAATTTAGGATGAGTTACCTCGATTGTACCATAAGGGAAGACGTTCAGTACCGTAAATGGGTTTGATCCGTTTGCATCAAGCTCTGAAGGGGCAAATCGTGGATCCATTTTGTCCATCAGTACCTTTTCTCTAACCTTAAATTGGTTTGTTCTATTCACATGCTCCTCATGGCGTTGCTTTGGCTCTTTATCGCGTTTTCTCGATTTCTCCTTGACATGTGTTCGCCATTCATCTAGTTCATCGACTTGTAATATTCGTCCTTCATAAGTCGTTTTATTTCTATCGCATTGACTAAAACATGGCTCTATTATGTTTTCTCGAGGGGTTTCCTGCAAAGAAGGTTGAGCTATATGGTTACTCACATTAACAAAAGATTTAAAATCATCTCGATCACTAGATGTTCTCAAAGAATCATGAGTCTAGAGAGTAATTGTTTCGTCACCTACATGAAGTACTAATTCACTCGTACCAACATCATTAATATTTCTAG
Organism: Gossypium raimondii; assembly: GCF_025698545.1. Lineage (NCBI taxonomy): Eukaryota > Viridiplantae > Streptophyta > Magnoliopsida > Malvales > Malvaceae > Gossypium > Gossypium raimondii. Next base: position 35,891,695 of record NC_068568.1, on the reverse strand, counting down.
CGGTGGCTAAGAAAGGGCGACCTAAAATTAATGGTAACTCACTACCCTCATCCATGTCCAACATAACAAAGTCAACGGAGAATATGAATTTATCTATTTTAACAAGCACATCCTTAATAACATCCCTAAGATATCTAATGGTTCTATCCGCTAATTTAATATTCATCCTAGTTTGTTTGGGTTTCCCAAGACTTAGTTGTTTAAACATTTTATAAGGCATGACATTAATACTAGCCCCTAAATCAGCTAAGGCATTGTCAATATTTAAACTACCAATTAAACAAGGAATAGTAAAACTACCCGGATCTTTCAGTTTGTTGGGTAGTTTGTAAGATGGCCGAGCAAACTGCATTTAGCTCCACAGTCGACGAATCGTCTAACTTCCTTTTGTTTGCCAAAAGCTCCTTTAAAATTTTGACATAATGGGGCATTTGCGAAAGAGCTTCAACAAATGGTAAGTTAATATGTAATTTTTTTAGGAGTTTAAGAAATTTATCAAATTGTTCGTCCGTGTGGTTCGTCTTCGTCACGTTAGGATATGGAGCTAGAGGTTTATATTTTTTAGCAACCGGGTTTTTCTCTTTCTGGCTTACCTCAACCTTATCGTTATTCACCATAGTTTCTTGCCTTGGTTCTTGTTCAAATCCAACTAACCCTTCATCATCTCGAACAATAATTGCATAAAGTTTCTATCTCGGGTTAGTTTTGGTATTGCTAGGGAAATTACCTTGTGGTCGTTCTAAAATTAACTTAGCAAGCTTACCCATTTGGTTCTCGAGCCCTTGAATTGATGCTTGTTGATTTTTCAATGTTGCCTCAATATTTTGAAAACTGGTTTCTGACACCGAGATAAACTTCGTCAACATATCCTCAAGGTTTGGCTTCTTCTCTTGCTGATAAGGTGGTTGTTGGAAGCCCGAAAGAGGTTGTGCTATCTGATTTCCTTAACCACCCCAAGAGAAATTGAGATAGTTCCTCCAATCTGCATTATAGTTATTACTATAAGGGTTATATTGAGGCTTATAATTATTACCCATATAATTGATTTGTCCGTTCTCTATGCTAGGAGCAAAGGGTAAATATTCTGAATTATTCATTCCTCATCCATTGGTATCGCATTGCATCACCGGATGTACCATCAATTTTTTTTATTTAAAAGTTCTACCTGATTCACTAACATGGTGACCGCATCTAAGTTAAAAACATTAGTTGCTTTTTATCGACTTCGTCCTTATGACTTGCCACTGATAATTATTTAGTGTCAACTCTTCCATAAACTCATAAGTCACTTCAGGTGTTTTATTGTTTAGAGTTCCACAGGCTGCTAGGTCAATCAACTACCTCGTTGAAGGGCTCAAACCATTATAGAAGGTTTGAACTTGTAACCATAAGGGTAACCCATAGTGAGGGCACCGTTTCAATAAGTCCTTATACCTCTCTCATGCATCATATAACGTCTCTAAATCTATCTGAACAAAGGAAGATATATCATTCATCAACTTGGCTGTCTTAGCCGGTGGAAAGTACTTTAACATAAATTTCTCGGTCATTTGAGCTCATGTAATGATGGAACCTCGTGGTAAAGAGTTAAACCATTGTTTAGCTTTGTTCATCAACAAGAAAGAGAATAACCATAAACAAATGGCGTCGCCAGTGGTGCCATTAATTTTAAAAGTATCACAAATTTCCAAGAAATTAGCGAAATGAGTATTTGGATCTTCGTCTTGCAAACCATCAAACTGAACAAACTGTTGTACCATCTGAATAATGTTCAGTTTCAGTTCAAAATTATTTGCAGCAATAGTAGGTCTTACAATACTCAATTCAACCCTAGTTAGAGTGGGTTTGGCATAATTGTACATAGTACGAGGAACAAAAGTAGGATCTACAGGATTTGTAGACACTGCAAGAGGTAGCTGAATATCTTGGTTATCACTTATATCCTCAGTAATTATAATGCCCTCTTGTTCGTCAATTAAATTTTGTCGACTCTACTTTGCTTCTCTACAGTTTTTGCGAGCTGTACTTTCAATTCAAATAACAATGGTCCCGACGGGTTTCTTCTTGTCATAAACTAAAAGAACCAGTCAGAAGTAAATAAAATAAAAATTAGAATGTAAAAATTAAACTAAAAACAAAAATTAAATTAAATTAATGGCTAAATTAATAAAAATAAAGTGTTACTAATATTTTAGTCCCCGGCAACGGCGTCAAAAACTTGATGGTCACTAAACTAACTATAAATACGAAAAAGGCAAGCGCACCTATCAAACAATAGTTAGCTATGGTGAATAAAGATATCATATCTACGAGGACTAAAAGTATTAGTATTTACTGTTTTTCTATTATTTAGCCGACAAATTAGAGTGATGTGTTTTAATCTAAAATTACTAAACTAATTTATCTAAGAACGCAACAGAGAATGAATCAAGAAAATAATCAAATATTAACCAATGAGATAGACAATACCCAGGAAAGAATCCACCTAGACTTCACCTATTATTATGAATCTGAATTAAACGATTTATTCACTTGTGTCTTGATCCGTAAAAATCCCCAAATTATGTTAATATCTCTATCGAGAGTAAGAACAACTGACTCTAGGTTGATTAATTGAAATCTCTTTCTAATTAAAATCTCTATCATCGTATTAACTCGATCTATGGACTCCCTTATTAGATTTGACTTTAATTCGGTAGATTTATGTCGTCCTATTTCTAGAATTGCATGCAACTCCAATCAATTATGCTAGATCTACTCTTAAACAGAGACTTTTGCTCCACTGAATTAAGCACATTAAACATGAATTAATATCCTAAAATATTAAAACAAGAATAATAAAAGGATTCATCATAGGTTTCATCCTCCCTAGGTATCTAGGGAATTAGTTCATACCCTTGAATGAAAACATCTCAAAGTCAGAAAAAGCACAAGACATAAAGAAACTCAATAAAACTTCGAAAGAAATTAAAAGGAGATTTTTAATCTTGATGGAGATCCGGTTCCGAGTTGGTTTCGATGGTGTTCTTTGAGTGCTTTCTTCGATCTTCTCTGATGGCTCTCTATGTCTTCTTCTAATTGGTATTTATAGACTTTAGAATGCTCAGAAAGCCTAAAATTGGGCTTCTCCGCCTATTTGGGAAGCAGGGTGCGAAATCGACAAGGGCTAGCACATGGGCGTGTCTCCAGCTTGTGTGGAAATGCCCAGGCCGTGTGGCTCTTGAAAACGGCTTTATTTGTCCAATTTTGGCTCGTTTTTTGTTCCTTTCACTCCCAAATGCTCTCCTAAGTATAAAAACATGAATTTAAAGGATTAGGAGCATCAAATCCACTAATTTGCATAATTAATCATCCAAAAACGCATTAAGAATGAGATTAATATATGTTACTTTTATAGCTTATCAAAAAAGTTATCAATTGGTATCGATACTTATCAAAGTATCGATACCAATTTGGCATTCTGTTTATTTTGAAAAGAATTTATTTGATCAAGTATCATTACCTAATGTCATAGTATCGATACTTTTCGCTAAACTTGGTAAAAATCACTTTTTAAAAACTTTTATTCCATGCTTAAATATAATGTCGAATGACCAATAGTCCATTCAGTTTCAAAAGCACATTTTTATGGAAAACATTAGTTTGTTTTAGTAATTCATTTATTCAATCTCAATTCCAAATTTGTTATAAAAAAAATTATAAGTAATGGAGTCCATACCACATTCCATTTAACAAATCCAAAATCCAAATAGAGTTTATGAAATAGTTTAGAAATAAGTTTTAAGTAAAATCCGACGACAGTGCTCCGAGTGTCGAGTCCGAGCCCTAACCTCATAAATTATCTGAAAAGATGGGAAAAACTAATGAGTGAGCTATGAAGCTCAGTGTGGTCATAACACATAAGCAGTGAGTATATAAAGTAGTAAATAACATAATACAAGGTTGCAATATGCAATACATATTAGTATCACGATATTCACAGAAAAAACGATAACTACTAGCATGCTTATAAATATTAGTGTAGTACACTACCCAATCTAGCCCTACACACCACAGTAAGAGTTCCTCAGAACTCGTCCAACCCTACAATCCAAAACAGTATTTTGCGGATAAGTTGCTAGTAAATCAGTAGGAGCCTTAGCTTATGTGGATGAACCACCAATAGATGATCGATGAACCGATTCGACATGTAATGCTTGAACTTCCTCCTTCAACAACCCAAACCCCAATGCATTAGTATGGCATGCTATCGATGTCAGAAAGCAGTAACAGTTTTAACATGCTATTATCATGCAAACAGTAACAGTTTGTTGGTTAAGTAGTAACAGTAATCATGCATCAGTTATATATGCGGGATTAACACTGAATCAACATTATACACATATTCAACATTAACGATTCAAAAAAATGGAAGCATACTACAACTAGATCTACCATACACAGTCCCGTTTACCACTGAGTCGATTCGTTGGTTTCTCAATACCACATCAAAGAATATTTTTCAACCAGATCTAAAGTTACCTATTACAATCGAAACCATTAGAATGAAATAACTAACATTAACTAATAAAATCAGCAAGCAGAACACAAAAATAGGCACTCATACATTCGGTCAAAGCCCATACACACACAAAAACACACGGTTAGACACACACCTTCATCCACACGCTTGTGCGGCACTTCACTCCTCCGATGGACTCATACGATTTAGATATGCTCTAAACTCGTCATCATCCGGTCCTTCAAACGGTATACACACAAATAACAACACATTACCAATCGACATAAATTAGATTCAGGAATCGAAGAAACCTGATTAACCAATATGGAAGTGAAATAAATCATACACACGATTTATTTATTCGAAAACCAAATCTTACCCATGGATCGGAATGTTTACACTTACTAATCTACCGTTAGGATCATAACCGTGTAAAATAGAATAGAGAGGCAAACATACAAAGCTATTAGTGCAAATGAACCGAACGATTGATAATGATTCAGGGGAAAAAAAGAATCGACAACCCAAGAGGGGTGCAAGAAACGGAAACTAAGAAGAAAAGATAGGAAGAATAAGAAGAAGAGAAAAGAGAAAAGAAGGGGGAAGTGAGGAGAAAATGGCCAAGGGAAAAAGTGAAGAGAGGAAAACAAGTTTAGGGGTGGCAGCAAAAACAAAAGAATGAGAAGAGGGGGCCGACCAAATAAAATTACACTTAAATACCTAGGGTTTTGGCACACTAGGGTTTTCTACACTACAAAATGCGAAGGTATCGATACTTGTTAGAAAGGTACCGATACTTATTGATACCATTTTCAGCATTTTGACAGACCAAGCCCAAACATAAGCCTAATTGCACACTCAAATAGAAAATTAAAATATATTCAACAATTATAGATTTAACTCGAAAATTTTAACCCACATTTCAAGGCACGACAGTTGGAAAAATTGCCAAGTTTAGGACCTAACTTGGATAAAAAAAAATTCAGGCCCCAATGTGGGAAAAGTTGCCAAGTCCATCTCAATGTGGGAACAAATGCCAAGTTTAGGACTAACTTGGACCAAACAGAAGTTCAAACCCCAATATGAAAAAAATTATTAAGTTCAAGTCCTAAATAGTGATTTAACCCAAATATTTATTACTTTCTGCCGGAGATGGAGTAGGTAGTTTCTTGTCAAAAAGCCACTATGTTGTCTCAAATTTTAATAATCAAAAGCATGAAAAAGAAGATGATAAAAAGAAGCAACGAAAAAAAGTACTTTCAAAACACTAATCTTTGAGTGGACATTGATGATGGAAGAATCAAGAACGAGGAGTTGGCTACTCCTCCAATTGAATATAGAAGGCCTGTGGGGTTGACATCAAGACGAAATCATGCCCAACAAAAAGCAAGAGATTTAAATGATCACAAGTAGAAAGTGGGAATGATTGACAGTTCTTATTTTTATCATTATATCATTCCTTCTCTCTATAATTGCTTGAACAAGCCATAAAAACAAGCATTCACAAAACTTTCTTTTGCTTTTTTCTGTTTAATGCTTGTTTGGTTCTTGCTTTTTTTCAGTTTGACTCTAGAGGAGATTAGTGTGTGTGAAGGAGCTGCATATATTAGAAAATGAAAGATTGGGCTGCTCCCTTCGTAGCTGCAGCACTGTTTGCATTTCTATCACCAGGGGTAATCCTGCAAATCCCAGGGAAGAATCAACCCATCTGTTTTATGAACATGAAAACAAGTGTGGCTGCCATTTTTGTGCATGCTGTTCTCTATGCTTTGTTCCTCATCCTGTTCCTTGTTGTTCTTCATATCCACCTCTATGTCTAACAACAAAGGCACTCTCTCTATCTAACAAGATTAGATTTTCATTTTGTATTATCCAGTTTTCTGCTCCCATGAAGAAGAATTTGCTACTGTTATTTAGCTTTTGTTGTTTTTTCACATTGCTTCTATGTTATTCAGACTCGGTTATGATTATCAAACATAGCATTGCAGCTATTTTCTACTAAAGGTAAATCTTTGATTCTGATCTTGCTTAGAACCATAAAGATAAATTGCATTTTGAACAGACAAACAGCCATGTTATATATATTTTTTGCTCTGCAATCATTAATATAGTTCATTTTGTCTCTAGCTGCATCAATGCCTAATTTCAGATTCTGGCATGAAAAGTTGACATTCTCCATATAATTTTATTATCCACCTGAATGCCAAATTTGGAGCTGGTAAATGGAACTACTGCTGATACAAGTACATATCACCATTTTGTTGGTTTCCACCATAAATTAATCATAACTAGTAAGCATATGCAAATCTGATAACCTAGAAACCCGTCAAGTCAAATATGAGCTCAAGGGTAAATGATTAAGTCAACCTTCAGAATTGTTTGCTCATTTTTAAGGAATCTTCAGGAAAACGACTGTTTCCAGCACAATAATGAAAAAGTAAGCTGTATAAAGAAATGATAATAATGCCCTTCCCCACCTCTCAGCCATTAGCAGATGATTCTTGAGTAAGCATGAATAAGACAGAAGCAGATTCACAAACCAGAATAAAACATTTTATTTATCAAACTTTTTCGCTAGATTAATGTGAAGAACAAAATCAGATGACAAACAAAAATATCACTATAGTAACTTTGGTTTAAAAAAGACACATGCAAACCGAAACAGAAAATACATACAAAACCACAAATTTAGAGATTCTAACAGAGTTGGGTAGTTGGTTTTGGTCAGCTATGAGCCAACATACATATGCACACCAATAGCTATAAGGAAGATACAGATCAGTCCAAAATAAATAATGGAATGCACCAGGATGGATACTCCACTAGTCTGAAAGTTTCCAAACTCTACATATCGGGATCTCCCTGGAACCTGAATCAGCAGCCCTGGTGTTAGAAGTATGAAAAGCACCACCGCGATGAAAACCGGCCCCCAATCCGACATCTTTCCTCTCTCAGCAACACTAGAACCCTTTAATATAGATCACTTGGTGTTGGTAATCAGATATGTAATGTCTATAAAGACTGGAGATGGAAATGAGAAAACAAAAGAAAACAAAAGCAAAAGATGATTATAAAGGTGTTGTTTTGCTTTTCGAAGAAGAGACAGTGGGTTTGATGACTTGGAAAAGCCAAGGTTAGCGAATCAAGCTATTCGGATTCACAATTCTTTTTCTCTACTGACCAGTACCACATTCACTTTTGGCTGTTCTTTACAAGAAGCTCTTGAAATAAATTAGTTTAGTTGATTAATGACAGTCTGATTGGGTCTGAAATCAGGATTTAAAACCATACAAATGAGAATCTTCCAAGTCTGTGATGCCTTTGGATTGCTTATAGGATAGTATTGTGGGGAAAACTTTTATGCACAAATAGATAACCCCCATGATCACGCCAGAATGAGGATAAAGTGTACAACGGTACATGGTAACCTTGAGCCTTGAGCCTCGTTGAGATTTCAGGATTGCTTTTATCAAATAGTAGTGTTAAGCCAAGGATTTCTTATTTTGGTGCAAGGCAAAATGGAATAATGGACCGAACAAGTTATTTAACCAAATAAAGCAAAATGGAATAAAGCAAAGCAGAATATAGTGCAGAATTGCAAATCAAGTAATGTATAGAGAAAGAGCACCTACCATCACCCTTTATACCCAAAAAAGGAACACATAGAAAGAAGCAACCCAAAATGAATAGCATCGGCACAAAAATAGGACTCCCAAATCCAGTCCACCCACTTGAGCGGAAGTAAACAAAGCGGAGGATGAGTCAGGCCCTAAACCCCTTGTTGGTCCCCGAGGGAGGAGGCTAGGTTAGCCGAAAGACACCATTTCCCGGTTGTCTGTTTCCTCAAAGAAAGAAACACATTATAAATTAGTTAAAAAGGCCCCAGAAATGTGTTGGATGGGATAAAGCCTGGCCTGGTCCATTAAAGAACATAAAATTAAAAAAACCGTCGACAGCAGGGTTCGAACCTGCGCGGGCGCAGCCCAACAGATTTCAAGTCTGTCTCCTTAACCACTCGGACATATCGACATAAGACGACAAGTACTTTATTTTCATTTATTTTACCTGTTAAAACAAATTATGAATGCTATTGCATGGTAGACCTGTCCATGGGCCGGGGTGGCCCGGCCCAGCCCGACGGTCCGCCCGAAATATGGGAGGGTTTGGGTAAAAATATAGGCCCTTTTAGAAAACGGGCCGGGCCTCGGGCACAACTTTTTTGGCTCAGGCCCGGCCCGGCCCGAATATAATAAATATACATATATTTTTTAATTTTAAAATATTTTTAAAATATATTTTTTTATTTTTTTATTTTTAAAATAATTTTTTGGTGTTTATTAAAAAAATGGGCCGGGCTTGGGCTTAAGATTTTTTTCCCGGGCCGGGCCTGGACAAAATTTCAGGCCCATATTTCGGGACAGGACGAGCCCGGGCCTAAGAGTTGGACCAAAATTTTTTCTGGGCCCGGCCCGACCCATGGACACCTCTACTGCACGGTATAATTTTTTCTTTTTTTAAAGAAGAGAGTAACATCTAGAAAACCTTCAGCTACACAAGATTTGGGAAGATAAGGGTAGATTAAGAATTAAAAAAGAGAAGTTCAGTCCAAGCTAGATGATGTTAGCGACTCCAATTCAATCCACTTGCTAGCAATTAAAATATAAAAAAAACAGACAAGGGTGAAAATTTTGTGCACTTCATAGTTTTATAAGTTATACACATAATTAAGGATGTCATAGCCTATACCATACAATGCATGCTGATATTTTATGTCTTCTAAATTCCTGCTTTTCCCCCCTCTATTTTTATAGCCATATTACAATTAGAGGTATGAATGGATCAGGTTTTAGGCCCGTTTTTTAGGCCTAGAATTTTGTTCAAATTCAGCCTGGATAAAAATGTTAAAATTAGAGTCCGGCCCGGTCATATTAATTTTTTTCATATATTATTTTTTAAAAATATAATACATCAAAAATACTAAGAACAATAAAAATAAATGTTTCCTAACAAATTGAAAATAAATTAAAAAACAATATATATACTTAAATAATACCAAGATAGGTGCAACTTAACAAGTAAATATGTAACACCCCTTACCCGAGACCGTTGCCGGAGTCGAGCATGAGGCGTTACTTGACTTAACTTAAAAGTTCAGGGTATAAAAATTTACTTTTAAAAGTTATTTCACTGTTCATAATAAGGTTGTCCACCTGCGCAGCAATCACTAAATCAATTATAACTCAAGCTACGAAACTCAAAATTTAGATCAGTAAATTTTCCCTGAAACTAGACTCATATATATATTTATCATAAATTTTTTAGAATTTTTGGTTCAGCCAATTAGTACAGTTTATTAGTTAAATTCTCCCCTGTTTCACTGATCGACTGTCTTGACCTCTTGTCACTAAAATTCAATTATCTCATTGTACAGACTTCATATGGTGTTCTCACTTGTTTCTACAGAAAATATACTCAATAAGGAATCTACACATATAAATTAAAACTCATAAATATTTTTTTTACAATTTTTAATGATTTTCCAAATTTAGAATAGGGGATTCCAAAAACCACTTTGACCTTGTCTAACTAAAATGCAAATATCTCAGAATACATAATTCCTTTGTCTACACTGTTATTTTTCTATGAAAATAGACTCAATAAGATTTAATTCTATATCTCATCCACCTCTAATTCATTTTCTACTATCCTTAGTGATTTTTCAAAATCACGTCACTACTGCTGTCTCAAAACTGATTCACTACCAATTTTTACTTTTTCATGATTTCTATGCATAATTTATCACCTAGACATTTATAACAACAAGCACCTTCATACTTAGTCATTTTAATAACTATTCATCATCAAATATTTACATATCATCTTTTGGTCATATCTTAAGAATATACAATCGAAATGACCAAGTCCCTATACATGCCATAGCTCAAAAAATTTATCGTCTTAAAATACCGAGTTGTGGTGGTTGATAGTGTGAACGCTCTCCGACGTCTTCAAGATCCCGACTATGCTTGATAATACTATATGAAAGAAAAAGAAATAAAAGAAGTAAGCATAAAGCTTAATAAGTTTACAAGTAAATAAATAACAACATTTATCATAAACAATTATATTCATAAATTTTCATTAAGCATTAAGATCTTTACTTTCTTCTTTACTTACTCTCTTACTCGTTTACTTACTTGCTTGCTTAACTTACTCCTTCGCTGCTGAAATTTATTTTCTCAACTGATAACTGACATACTCTTAATCTTATTAACTCACCTGAACTTGTCTATTAGGCTTTTACCTGAACTTTCATGTAACATCGTCTATTTACTAGCCCGTTGAATCACTTGGAATACTAAGGATACTCGGGTCTCCTTGTCGAAAACATTTTTTAAAAAAAACAAATAGTTTGTTGTCGACTTAAAAAAATGAAAATGAAAATGGGAGTCGCCACCGATCTTTTATTAAGGTGTGACCGGTTCACCATTAAAATGATTTTTGATCTGCGAATTTTGAGAAAAAATAGGTTCGGGAGTCGGTTACGCACGAGGAAGGGTTAGCACCCTCGTAACGCCCAAAATTGGTACCGAATCGATTGTTTAATATCTTAATGTCGAGAATTTGAAAAGATTTTTAAAGTACGATCCTTTGAAAAGAGAATTTGAATAGAATGAATTTGATTGATGTGACTCACTTATTTCAAAGAAATAAATTGTCACGCTCAGTAAGTTAGAGTGTAACATTTTAAATCCTCAAAATTAAGTTTATCTTTTAACTTTTAAAACCTATGTATTTTGAGAAGGATTTCCGATTATCTGGATCAAATGAGAAAATCAAACCCAGTAAGTTAGGGTTCGATTTCACCAAATTCCTAAATATCGAATATTGTCTTTATTTCCATTTGTTAGAAAAATCCTCGTCTCAAGAAAACAATACGCCATACCCAATGCGTTAGGACACCACGTATCGAATTCTCGAGAATGAGCTATTTATTTATTTCGATTAAAGTACATCCTCGATTATTTAGATTCAACGAGAAAAATTAAAACCCAATACGTTAGGGCTCAATTCTCTCGAGAATTCCAAATTTCGGGTGTTGCCTTTATTTTAAAATCGAGACGACAAAACGCCACATCTAGTAAGTTAGGATCCAACATTTTGTAATCTTAAGAGCTTTATTTTAACAATTGTATGGTTTTAATAAAACAAACTCTTGATTATCAAGATTTATCGAAAATAATTGAAGCCCAGTAAGTTAGGGCACGATTCTCTCGAGAACTTATGAACACCACACTTTTTAAGAATTATGAAATAAAATGATTATGGCGCTTTAATGAATTTTAATTCTTACAAACAATATAATTGAAAAGCAATATATAAAACAAAAGATAAATAGCGAGCTAAATTTATACTAGAAGCAATCAAGCAAGTAATACATCAATATCAATAATTAAACATCTAACAAATTAATGATCAAGTTTCTAAGTATATTTTGATTAAAATTAAAACAAAATGGAATAAAAATTAATATGAAGATTTAAAACAATCTAATAATAAATAATCAAAATGAAAATAATGTTTTTTTTTTGCAATAGAATATTTATGTATAGAAAGTATATAAAATTTTGTAAATTGAAATTTATAATATATTTTATGCACACCTATGTACACTAAAAATCAATGCAAATTATACTATCAATGAATTCAAAATTGGAGTTTAAATAAAATTCAAATAAAGGAAAAAAAAACAAAATTTAGCAAATGTAGTATATTTGAAATGTTAGTATATAATGGATTTAAAAGTATCAATAACAAATTAAAATAATAATTTAATATATTTTAAAACCATAATAATAATAAATTTAAAAACACCCTCAAAATTAAACATTAAAAAATAATATTAAACTTTATAACATATGATAATAGGATTAATTATACTTAAAATATATTGTTGAATTTAAAAAACTAGTTCGTATTAAATTAAAATCTATTTTAAAAATGAAGGACCAAATCTGCAATTAAACGCAAGCAGTGAAGCAATCCCAATCAATCACGGAAACGTCACCGTTTAATTTTGGACTAAAATGAAAATAGAATAAAACATATGGTATAAATAAAAAAATTTGAAAGAAATCGGATTGAAACAATGCAAAACAAAGAGGGATTCCCAGCGCAAATAGACCAACGAGTGAAAATGCGCGGACCCTCCCCTGGTTGGGTCACCGCGCGGGTCACTGAGGCTAAAACGGCGCCGTTTTCGAAGCCATTGAAATACTTAAAAAAAACAAAAAAAAAACATTTCTCTTTTTATTTTCAAAAAACAGAGAGAGAGAGAGAGAGAGAGAGAGAGAGAGAGAGACTCTCGACCTCCCTTCCCACAATAGGCCTAGGCTTTCGGCCATGGTCACCACCGTGGCTTCGCCGTGGAACCGCCGCGTCTAGCGGCCAGCATCACATGAAAGGGGTTATTTTGAGCCTCCCCTTTGAGCCTGGTTCCAAGGCCGAACCCTTTAGGCCCGAAGTCTGAAGGAAAAGAGAGACCCGTGCCCTCCCTCGGTCCGATCTCCACGGCCACGAAGGGCTTCCGACGAGGGTATCAGTAGGGCGATTCTGGGTAAGTCTCACATCCCCCTTTCCTTTATTGCTTTCTTTTTACTTAACAGATTCGTAAAACCAAAATAAAAATAAAAAAACGACGAGTAAAATCGATCGAAAAAATCAACCTCTGTTGTTCTTATTTCCGATCTTCTAAGATGTGTTTTTCTTTCTTTAATCCTTGTAAAAAATATTACAATGGCTTTTTGTTCTTATAGCCTCCTTCCAAAAGAAAACCGAATAATAGATAAAAATGAAAAAAAATACAATTCGTTTCTGTTCTCTACTGTGCTTTGTTTGTTTGCGCAGGTACGACGTACGGAAGCCAGCTAGAGGCGCATGGAGGTACTGCATGCGTGGAGAGTGGCTCGGCACGTGCAGAGGGCGGCCTCGATGGCTGCGGCGCTGGAAGCTCCTGCTAGGTTTTCAGCGTTTGGGGGATACTTTGGGCTGTGTTGGGTTTGGGTATTTTGGGCTAGAGTTTGTGTTTAAGTAATGTATTGGGTATTAGATTAAAACGATTTGGGCCATGCTGGGCCCATGTATTTGGACTTTGGACTTTTAAATGTTGATTTGGTTTATTATTTTTTGATATTTTTTGTTTATTTATTTCAGATTTGGGCCGGGCAAATTGGGCCTATTACACTCCTGTCTGAATGTAACATGCCAAAGCTATGTTCCAGACATAGTCTTACATGGGATGTTTCTTGCACTACCAATGCCATATCCCAGATATGGTCTTACATGGGAGTTCTCATATAGGTGCCCATGCCATGTCCCAGACATGGTCTTACGAGGGACCTCTCATCTCAGTGCCAATGCCATGTCCCAGACATGGTCTTACATGGGACCTTTCATCTTGGTGCCAACGTCATGTCCCAGACATGGTCTTAAATGGGACCTCTCATAATCTAAATTATGCCAATGCCATGTCCCAAACATGGTCTTACATGGGATCTCATCCTCTTAATGTCATGACATTTGTATCAGATACATTCCTCATGTTTCAACGGGGCCTTTTAACACTGATTCTCTGTCATCTCATACTTGAGTTAACATCAGATATTTTCATGAAATAAATACATAATTGCTGAAAAATAACAGAATTAATAATAATTATCAAAATATTGCATTTATTTACCGTAAACTTACCTCAGTACAAAAATGTGATCAAATCTAACACTTTAGTCCTCAATCTTTTTCTTTCCCCAGTCTAGCTCCGGATTTCATTCTTTGTGATCTATAATTGAAAATTTAGCTTATTTAATACCCACATTCATCAAAACAGTCCTCGAATCTAAATTTTACAAAATTACAATTTTGTGCCTAAACTTTTACATAATTACACTTTTGCCCCAAAGTTCGGAAATTAAAATTCATCTCTTATTCTTATGTTTTATAACACGCTGAACATTTTTCCCTTCTATGACAACATCAAATTCTTACTCTAACAATTACTTATGAAAATTAGGTATTTTTGCCGATTATGTCAATATACTCGTTTTCACTTAAAATCGACTAGCAAAAGCTGTTTAACATAATTTCTAGCTTCATATTCTACCATAAAATATCAAAATAAACATATTTCACCTATGGGTATTTTTCCAAATATGAACCCTAGGTTAAATTATTGCTAGAATAAACTAAATTAAGCTATCGGGATTTCAAAAACGTAAAGAACATTAAAAACGGGGCTAGAACAGACTTACAATCGAGCTTGAAAGCTTGAAAAACCCTAGACATGGTTTCCCCTTGTGAAATTCGGCCATGGGGTTGAAAATGGAAAAAAAATTGGCTTTTAATTTTGTTTTCAATTCATTTTAATAACTAAATGACCAAAATGCCCTCAATGAAAAACTTTGGAAACATGCCTAACTATGTCCATTTTTGTCTACCAAATTAACCAATGGTCTAATTACCATATAAGGACCTCCAATTTAAAATTTCATAACAATTGGACACCACTAACATGTAGATCTCAACTTTTGTACTTTTTACAATTTAGTTCTTTTGACTAAATTGAGTGCCCAAACGTCGAAATTTTCGAACGAAATTTTCACGAAATAATTTTGTAAAATCGTAGACCATAAAAATATAAGAAAAATAATTTTTTTTCTCATCGGATTTGTGGTCCCGAAACCACTATTCCGACTAGGCCCAAAATCAGGATGTTACAAAATATCTCTAAAATAGTAACAAAATTAACAATAAAACAACAATTATACAATATGTAAACAATAATAATAAAATAGTAGCAACATAATAGTGAAATTGTAGCAAAATAGTAAAAGAAAGAAAGAAAATAGCAACAAAACAGTTAAAAAAAAAGAAAACAATAAAAAAAATAAAAGGTTTTTTTTTTTTTGCATATTCGGACCAAGCTTGGATCCACAAAAGCTTCACCTGAGGTCCAAACCATTTTCTAAACGGGTTTTATTTTTTTGCCCAAACTCATTTTTCAAACTTATATTTTTACTCAAACATTTTTATTTTTCCGAGTGACTCGACCCATTAATAGTTATAATTACAAGTTGGAGGAACATGCTTTACAAACTTGTGGGAAACATCATTACCAAATGTAGTTCTGTTTGCCATATATATAAAATGCCCAATTGCATGTCAATATTTTCTAATGTTGAAGAGACATACCTTTATTTATGCAGCTTTCCCATTTCCCTTTGTATGTTAACCGATCCTACAATGCCAACAGCTTAAAATGGAATTTTCTTTTTCCAAAATGCATCCTATTGAAGACCAAAGATCATTTATACATAAACCAGGTAGGAGTTGGTAGGTTGATTTGTTTTGGTTTTTTGTTCGACATTTAAAGCAAGCAATAATGGTTTATTAGATTAGAATATATGCATCCTAGCATTCATCCTAGTAATGTAGTAATTAAATAAATTTTGTTTGATTTGTGTTTGGATTTTTTTTTGGAAGGGGCATATCTTTCACACACAAAAAAGCAAGACTTGAAAGGGAGATTTCAACTTCCCCAGCCTAAGGGTCAAAATCAAGTGATGTGTACTTAGGAGGCAAATTAAGCCAAGGCTGGCAATGGCTGGTGGTAGAATTATCCCAGCAATATCATTAGATACCCTTTCTTTTGTGTACCCATATATATCTATATAGCAGAGAATATGGTTTATGTCACATGGAAAGCATGGCAATAGAAAAAAGCTAAAGTGAGAAGTGAGAATTATGAATCCCAATCATTCACAAAATATCCTAGTTCTATGTGGAAAATTGTACTCCTCTTTTTTTATGGTTTAATATATAATTTGGTACTTGAGTTTAACATTTTTTAATATGATACTTGTATTAACTTTTGTCTAGTCTAGTATTTGTGTCGACAAAAGTTATACATTTTGGTACTGAAGATAATAACTCGTATTAACTTTTGTCTAGTATAGTACTTGTGTCGACAAAAGTTATACATTTTGGTAGTGAAGATAATAATGTTTAATTTTAAGATTTAATTTGAGTTTTAGAGTTGATTTAATGAAAATTTATAATTAGCTAATCAAACCAACCCCTAAATTAAATCACATCCATTGAGTTGTATGTGACAAATTAAACAGAAAATTAAATAAATTTATAATTAATACTAAATTATTCTATTAACAAAATCATAAAAAAATCCAAACCTAGTAATATTAACAATTAACTTTCATCAAATCAACTCTAAAACCCAAATTAAAATTAAAAATTAACGCTTGTTATCTTTAGGTACCAAAATATATAACTTTTGCCTAATACAAAAATCATATTTGAACAAAAAAAACAAACTCCTGTATTAAATGATGTATTAAGCCTTTCTTTATAATTGGTAAGGGTAAGGGATCAAACAAGAGATATGTTGATATCCAAGTTTATAAAATTCAATTATTTGTGATATTTTGTGTTTTAAGTGTTTTTTTATTTTTCATAATTAGGTGAAGAATCGGAGGAAAAAAAGTTTAAAATAATATTTTGATAAATTTTGTGAATTGAACTCATTTAAATATCTCAATTTAATTAAGCTACAAAATTTCCATTTGTGCTCATAATACATAGCAGCAGTTGAACCCTAAAAACGTTGGAAAATGTTCAAAACGGACGGGAAGTTTGTGGCAGCCTGCATTATTCAATTTCTACTTTAAAAGTTTGTGGTGATAGTCTATTATTTCTTGTTTTTTCATACTCTTAAATATAAATATTATATTTTGATAGCCTGAAATATTTTTTTATTAATTTTTTGTTAATTATTCTAATAATTGTCTTGGGAATAAACTAGAGATATAACTCAGTTTGTGTGGGCATGCAATTTAGTTTAAATAAACTCTTATTGATTTGATAATAAAAGAAGTAATTTCACTCTTGGTTAATGAGAGATTGATTGTTAAGCGCAATGTTGGCAATTATAATTAATTTGACTTTTACTAAAATTTCATTATAGATTCTTTACATTTCTTTTTGCGATTTTTGTTTTCATTTTAATTTCAAATTATTATTGACTTTTACGAATTTGACCATGCTCACTATTATTTACAAAATTGAATTTTATTTTTATTGATTTAGATACCCACCAATTGAATTTAGATTTTATTTTTGTCTGTTCATGGGATTAAGGTACATTAGAAAGCAATTAATTTAACACCCAGGCATCAAGTGGAGGTTTGTTTGACGAGTGAAGAGTGAAACAACCTTTCGAAAGTAGTGTATAAATTTCTAATTGGTGGTGTCAAAATTTGGTAATTTTTTAATTTATTAAGTAACTTTTCCAATTTTGACCCTACAGTGACATGTCATTTTGAATTTGTACCATCTTATCTTCTAATTTTTAGATGATGACATGACAAAATATTAAAGTACCACGTATGTGATTACAGAAATCAAAATAGTTTCCAATTTAATGTGAATAAAAAAGTCATAAAAAAGTTACTAAGTTGAGAGATAAAATATTACTTTATCCTTATATATTTTAATATTTAAATGGATGTCTTCTCCATACAAAAGAAAATGGTCAAATTCTGCTATTAGACCATGCACTTTTGTGGAAATTATAATTTAGTACATGTACTTTAATCTTTATTTTGATCAATTTTAGTCCTGTACATTTCAAATTTTAAAATTTTAGTCCTAACCCAATGGTAACAATTAAATTTATTTGGTTAAATTATGTCATACTTGTATTATGCGTAAAGTTATAGATTTAGTCTATGTTCACCAATTGGATCATTCTTAGTGGCTATATTTTTGAATTTCAAAATTTTAGTCTTAATGCAAATGACAACCGTTAAATCTATTAACGATTTTTGTGAGTAATAACTAAAATAACAAACAAACATACCATTACACATGTGATAATATGTTTGACACATCAAATTTTAAAAATAACAAAACTTAACTTAATGAATTTAATAATTATCATTTGGTTAAGACTAAAATTTTCAAATTCTAAAAATACAGGACTCAAAATGATCAAAGTAAAGTACAAGTACTAAATCTACAACTTACATAAAGTATAAGGCCTAATAGCGAATGGTTAAATTATGTTATTAGTCTATATACTTTACAAAAGTTTTGGATTTAGTCCTTGTACTTTTATTTGAACAATTATAGTCTCTATACTTTTCAACTTGGTCAATTTTAGCCCTAACCCAAACAATAGTAGTTAAATTCTTTTGGTTAATTCAAGTACTAATTTTGTACTATGCGTACAGTTGTAGATTTTATCCATATTCCCTAATTAGATCTGTAACACCCCTTACTCGGTCCAACCGCCGAACCCAAGTAATAGAATGCTACAGACAAATACAAAATATTTACATACAAATTAGAGTTCAAAATTTCAATTCAATATCAATTTACCACATATGATCATGTATAACATGCAATTCAATCAATTTCAGGTTTAAATCGAGCTTACGAAAGCTTTAAATTAACCCGGTATCAATCAGGGATCAATTTGAAACAAATACAAAAAGATAAGAAAATTTTGTAAACAGGGGTCACATGGTCGTGTCCTTTGACCGTGTGAAAGGCTAAGGTCGTGTAAGGATGGGACACACAATCGTGTGGGCAAACCATGCATGCAACGCCCCTAACCCGTAACCGTCGCCGGATTTGGGTTACGAGGTATTAATGAACCAAAACTTAAATTCGAATAATCATAGATATATGCATGTTCAACCTACTAAAACAACCTAATCTTAAATATAAAAAAATGTAATATCAATTTATTACGAGTCATTTCATATCATGTATCGAACATATATGTAATCATATAATTAATAATTAAAAGTTTATCCGAATATTTCAAACACCACTATCGGTCATATCACATTTCGCCTATTCGACTAATAAATCTATTAGTAACAACAAAGACCAATTATGTATATAAAACTCACATTTAAAATTTACTCATTTTACTCGTAGTCAATATATTTTAATATATGTACCTATACCAACCTTATAATTACCAATTTATAACCATTGGGCGAACATTCCATAAGCATTTATATGATTTCATAGTATATTAGCATATTAATATTCAATTACACAAAATTGTTAATCAAGCTGTATATAATTTTTTTGTTCATCAAACAATAAAGTTACTATTCATATAGTAATTTTTTAAAAATTTTAGCGAATATAATTTTATTTTTAACTAATGTCAAATTTAACAATATTCAACATTTTCATACCAAACATACCAACACCAAATCCTATATATATATATATATATATATATATATATATATATATACACACATATATATATAGTATTATTTACTCCCCAATTGATCAAAGATAATTTATAAGGCCAATTCTATAAACAAGATTCATTATGCAAATAACCAATTTCAACTATCCTATAATCACAGTAACTCAATATACAACTTTCACATAGTAAATGATAATCCAAATTTCAATCTCAATTACCAAATATAAAGACATTAAATTAGCATCTCAACCATTTACGAAACATAGCCATATCATCAACCATAATATTTAATCAAAACATGAAACCATTCATAACAAAATAAACAAGTCATTTTCGTATGGCTTATTATATATACACAGTTCATTCAATATATATATATATTCAAAAGATAGTATAGCCTATACATGCCATAGATTTTATATTTAACTTTTATAATTACCGATGAATGGACGATAGTGTGATTGACTTTGCTGACGATTCCCGAGCCCGTAACTAGCTTTCAAAATCTATAAAACTGAAGAAAACACACATACACCATAAGCTATCATAGCTTAGTAAGTCATAATCAAATAGACAATTCAATAATGTTAATAGTTCAATAACAAAACCGAATAATGCAATCATATTCATATATATATAAATGCATATAATTCACAATTATAATATCACCTATATTTACCATTTGGCCGAATATAGGCCTTCATGTACTAGTATACTTTCATTTACTCCATATACCTTTTTTTTTTTCACAATCGAAGAAACCAACCTACCTTGATATCATGCATTATTCAACCATTTCATACTTGATCTATCATGTACTAAATAATTGTTCGAGACCATAATAAAGTTGCACAATTTGTGCTCTTTCTCAACTAACCCAAATTGCTCTCGGTATCGCACACTTAGTGCCCGTTAATCAACATCTCGATTTTAATTTCGCACACTCAGTGCCCTTTTATTCAACCTCATCATTTTAGTTTCGTACACTTAGTGACGTTTAAATAACTATAGCTATCCCATACTGGCACACTTAGTGCTAAATATTGATAAATCACATTCATGTCTATTTCTACTTTCCGACAATAATACATTCAACTATATATATATATATACTTTCATTTCAACATATATAATTAATATTTATTCAAAAATTATGACACCTATTCGATTATAAACTTACCTCGGATAGCGATAAACCGGAACGAATCGACTAATCGACGACTTTATTTTTCCCCCGATCCAAGTCCGATTTCTTTAATTCTTGATCTAAACACATTCAAATTTAACTCATTCAAACATAATTTCATTTAATTTCATCCAAAAACACATAAATGGGTGATTTACCATTTTGCCCCAAATATTTAACATTTTTACAATTCAGTCCAAATTGCACAAAACACAAAATATTTCAAATTAATCACAATGTAGTTTGGCCGAATATTCCCTAGCCCCATATAGGTCCTTGCATGTCATTTATTTCACATTTTAGTCCCTCAATTTAATATTTCTTACAATTTAACTCAAAATAATCAAATTCATCAAAAATTCAAAAACAAACATTATAATCTATCACATATATTTTATTTTCTACTATCAACCAACAAAAATCAAAAACTATCATCAATGGTACTTCACAAAATCATCATAAATTCCAAAAATTAAAGTATGGGTTTTGAAGAACACGAAGCAACGATCTCAAAAATGTAAAAATTATCAAAAACCGATTAAAAAAATTACCTCAATCAAGCTCAACCTAGGCCGAATATAACAAAGCTTCAACTCTTTCTTTTTCTTTTAGCATTCGATGATGGGTGGATGAACAATCCACTCACATTTTCATTTGTTTTATTATAATATATACATTATAATTCATTTACCAATTAACCATTAATAATAATAATTTCTAACTTATATGCTAAGGTCATTCTTGTCAAATACCTCCCACTAGCTTTAATAATGGTCTATTTGCCACATAAAGCCTTTAAATTAAAAGAACAACTATTATTTGGCCCTATTGAATTTAACCCTTAAATTTTCATTTTTACGCAATTAAACCCTTTCATTTAATCGGACACTTAAACGATAAAATTAAAACATGAAAATTTCACACAAGCAAATTCAAACATAATAGACACAGAAAATATTATTAAAATATTTTTCTAATTCGGATTTGTGGTTCCGAAACCACTGTCCGACTAGGGTTTAGACCGGGCTGTTATAACGCACTAGACTAAGGCCATGTAGAGCTCGAGTCACACGGCCATGCGAACAAACCGTGTAACTCATTGAAGCCATGTGGGTAAAAAGTGTAATTTCTCAAAGGTTGTCACACGACGTGTCGTCGAGCCGTGTAATAAGTTGTGGCCCTGTGCAATTTATACATGCATAATTTCGTGTAACAGCCTGATGTCGTGTCTTAAAACCGTGTGTGGCACATGGTCGTGTGGCACCATAAGTGACCTACAAGTCTCAAAAACAAACCTAAACCTTTCTCCATACACAAGCATGATTCACTAAATATATCAACCAAAATACCACATTCAAACCATACCAATATGCCTCAAATGGCACCTCAACATAATCAACCCAGCATACATCATTTAATCATTTAAAACATCTTGAAATAACTAAATATCAACCACAAAAACATGCACCAAAACTTACCAAATTATTTCACGTTCAACACAAGCATATTAAACCATTTCTTTCACAACCATTTACTAACCAAACTCATTTGATAGCATAATACCTAATCACCATTTAACCATTAAACATACATACCAACTACCCAACAAGATATCATTTATGTGACCATTACCATCACACATATATACATATATACTTATGGTATTCAAATGCCAAACTCATTTCAAAATATAACATTAGCACAAACATAAGACTCTTAGGATATATGCCATTAATAATTAGAACATCAAGAACACTTCGAGTTCAGGATTGCCACTGGATGCTGATGTGATGGTCGAACAAAAAAGAACCTAACCTACGTACGAAAAATAAAACCGTACGCTGAGTATGACTTAATGGTATTTCTATAATTCGAACATTATAACATAACATAAGTCATTTAAAATGTCTAAGTTAAAAACAAATGATGACATGAAATTAACATGTCATTATACCATTTCTTACATTAGTTGTTCAAATCTAATACAATTTACTAATATAAAGGCAAAACAAATCCACATCATATGTCATTTGATATCTTAATTCATAAGGTAGCACATTCCATCTCAACTCCCAATTTCATGTATTTAATGAATATAACTATCATTATTTCAACTCATTTCACAAATATATATTCCATTATACCTTTTACTTAGTTTCATATCCATTTGGTATCTTAATATCTAATTCCACATCTCATATTATATTTTTTCAATCTCATGTATTCAAGAACTTATTCATCATCATCATCATCATCATCATTTCAATTATGAATATTTTGTTTTTTACCATTTCGCTCACTATTAACCTGACTCGGACTCGAACGGATACACGGATCCAACCAACACACCAGTTTGGAACCTAGTGCCTCATTGGATAAATCCGAAGTAAATAGTTGCGCCCAATGCTTATCAATAGGTTTGACACTCGGTGTCTCATTGGTATAATTAAAGCAATTTGACACGCAGTGCCTCATCGACTCGTAGTCAAAATAACCTTGAACTCTTCCTATCCTATGGCCTGCCAACTATATCCGACTTTGCTCGAACAATTTATAGGGTATTCATTACTCATTTCATTATCAACCAATATCTCAATTCACATGAATTTTCATCATGAATTCATTTATCCATACATATGACAACATAAATCATCTCAATATGTATTCAATTTCACATTTATATAAACATACACATTTTCCACATGTATTCAATTTCGTCCTCATGAACATTATTCAATTCAAATCAATCCAGTACAACTCATTATAATAAAGTGTCTTACATTATGTTCTTACCATGCACAAGCAAGTCAATATGCAGTAAATACAAAGTAGTTCAGATTATAGAAACAAAAACTGTAAACTCCGAGCTATTCATTGACGACTTTTTCTTTTCCTTTCTTTTTCGAGAAATCTAGGTCAACGTTAGCTATAGATTAAGGAAAACATACAAAATTATCAATACACAAACAATTTCACATTCAATTGCTAATTTAAGAAACTTTTTTTATTTTATTCAATTTAGCCCCTAAAACCGGAACTAACATAACTTTCAATTCTAGCCTCAATTTTCCATGTCAATTTCACTATGGTCCTTATTGGACCTCCTATTTCTCACTTTTACTAAAAAAATTGAAATTTGTGCATTTTAGCTCCCATTGAACAAAATCATCAATTGACTTTACAATTTAGTCTTTTTTTCAATTCTAAACTTAAAATCTATCAAATTGGCACCTAAAACTTCAACTATTCAAAAATGGTAACATCCTCAATCTTTAACAGTACCAAAAAATACTACATGGGTCAACTAGCTTAAGCTCTCGAGATTCCAAAAATATAAAAATTACAAGAAAATGACTAAATTGAACTAACCAAATTGAAGCTTGAAAACTTTGAACCGTAATCGGTCGCCT
Source organism: Gossypium raimondii (assembly GCF_025698545.1). Taxonomy (NCBI): domain Eukaryota; kingdom Viridiplantae; phylum Streptophyta; class Magnoliopsida; order Malvales; family Malvaceae; genus Gossypium; species Gossypium raimondii. The sequence continues at coordinate 35,867,291 of NC_068568.1, read as the reverse complement.
TCTCCCATTCTTTATTTCAAAGCTTTGAAAATGTAAAGAGAAAACATGTTTTCTTTTTCATTCCACCCAAGTTATCATATTTTCTTTTATTTAATTAAATTTCATTTTATAATCTAGTTAACTAATGTTTTAATATATATATACATGATTTTAATTCCTCAATGACCATTATATATACTAAGGGTATATTTAGTATATAAGCCCCTTACATGAGTTCTACTTATAGATTCATAAGCAAATTACATTTTTATACTTATGAGATTTATTCCCTATACCTTAATTAATCCCTAATTCGCCAAAATTACCTGGCCAAAATTCAATTTACTTTTAATATAACTCCATAAATATTTAATAAAAATATTTACAAGTTCGGTTTATGAAAATGGGATTTCGAAACCACACTTTTCGGCACCACTGACTTTCGAGTCGTTACAAGATCATTCTAACTCCCTATACTTTTCAAATTTTGGAATTCCAATCTTGATACAAATAGAGTCATATATGGAAATAATAAGTTGACATGACATTACACATATAGTAATATGGTTAGCGCATTAGATTTTGAAAACAACAAAACTTAACTTTATGAATTTAACAATTATCATTTGGTGAGGACTAAAATTTTAAATTTCGAAAAATACAGGGACTAAAATTGATCTAATAAAAATACGAAGACTAAATCCACAACTTTCGCAAATTAAAAGGACTAATAGTAGAATTTAACCTAATGGAAATTAAGTTTCGGTTCATAAAGGACATCGATTATGAGTACTTCATCATAAAAGTACCAAGAAACCCTCTACCTAAGGCAGATTGCATTTCGGCCCCTCTACTGAAAAATGGGCAAATTAATCCTTATACATTTCGAAACGTGCAAATTAGCCCCTTTGTTAAATTTTTATTTGTTAAATGATGACGAGAACATGCTAAAAATTATTTTTTATGAGTAAACTATAAAAATGGTCACCCAACTATATCTTTCATTCTATTTTGGTCACCCAACTATTTTTTTTTTGATTTAGTCACTAAACATTTCAAAATTAAATATTTTATTCACTCTGAGTTGATGTGGGTTTTTTTTATTAATCTAGTAACAAAATTGGCCTCTAATGTTCTCCCATTCTATGAATTTGATCTTAAATATTAAAAGTTCAACAAATTTAGCCCTCAATGTTTACAAAATTTGTCATTTTAGTTCTAACTCTAAAAGATTCTAAAATTTGCCCCTAACATTTACAAAATTTGTCAATCTAGTCCTAACTCTAAAGCTTACTATATATATTTAAAAACAATTCATTTTTAGTTATTTATAACCTTTCGGCTAACCCATGTGAGATATTAAAATAAGAAAAAGAGTATCCTCTTTCAAGCCACTTGTAACAAATTCTTTTACTACAATTTAGGATTCCTACTAGACCAAACCAATTGATTTCGAGCTTATCTGAAATAATTAGTTGCATTACTACCTGAATAGATAATGTTTTTAATGTCTTTATTTTCTTTTGAATTTTTTTTTGTGTTTTATCCCAACTTTTTAAAGTTCTTTTGCAAGTGACTTGAAGGAGGGTACTCTTTTTCTTACTTTAATATCCCACATAGGTTAGCTAAGGGGTTATATATGGTTACAAATTATTTTTAAATTTTTAGACTTAAGAATAAATTGATAGATTTTGTAAATGTTGAGGGACAAATTTATTGATTTTTTAGAATTAGAACTAAAATGACAAATTTTGTAAACATTTAGGGCTAAATTTGTTGATGTTGGGATAAACCCGATTGAGTAACGAACAAGTAAAATAACAAAAAAAATTGAAAAGATCGAACACAAATATTTTACATGAAAAAATCCTTCTGGAGAAGATAAAAAAACCACGAGTAAAGATAATTTCACTATAACGACAAAAACGAAGAGTATAAAGATGGAGATAAAAACTAAACCCCGAAACTTAAAAATAAGAACTCTCAAAACGTAAACACAAAATTCTCTGAAAGCTTGTAGAAGCTAATACCTATATGTGTAATGGAGTTATTTTTCTAGGATCGTAGAAGGTCTATTTATAGGTTAAAATCGTAGGTCAAATAATATTAAAATAACCTACACTAATAAGAGTTTAAGTGGGAATCTAAAACATAGTTTAATTGGGGGAAGAAAACCAAAAAAATTGCATGACACGTTGCCACATCGTGATGTCGCCAACGGCTCGTCGGGACGCCATGTATTGTGTCGTCAGGACGTCAAACCTGTTTCGGCCAAATATGAGGCATAATTCCACAGTTGAATTTTTTTTATATTTAGGATCAAATTGATGGAATGTGTAAACATTAGAGGGCTAATTTTTTTACTAGACCACTAAAAAACCCACATGAACTAAGAGTGAATAAAATATTTAATTTTAAAATATTTAGTAACTAAATAGAAAAAATTAATAATTGAACTACTAAAATAAAATGAAAAACATAATATTAGTATAATATTGTAATAAAAAAATCTATTAACTCAGCTTTCACACAATGGGTCACGTGTTAACTGAAGTCAAATAACTCCATGTTCTGAAAAGGGTAGATTTAATATTTAATTCGAGGATGAATATAATGGATAAGAAGGAAATCTATGATTGGACCCAGGCGGCTACCCTCCATCAGATATGTTTGAATAACCTTCAAAGGTTGGTGTCCAATTTTGATATTCAAAATTTTCGTTTTATTAGTTAAAATATGTTATTTTTTGTAAATTTAGAATTTAATTTATGTATTTTTATTTTTAAGAATTTAATATATTTATATTTTAGAGTTTAAATTTTAGGTTAATATTATTTTGTTAAATTCAAATTTATTATAATGTCAATTTTTCGTTACATTTACTATCAAATGATTTTTTTCATTTCAAAATATCATACCAATAAATTTAATTTAACAATTGAACTTAAATTTTGAAATATGAAAAGTAAAAAATTAAATTCCTAAAAGTAAATGTACAAGAACTAAACTTCAAATTTTTAAAAGTATAGGAGCCTATGACATATTTTAACCTTTTATTGTATTTTATATATTATGTGATTTAAATCCTATGGAAATTAAATACACTAATTAATTTATTATAATATAAAAAGAAAAAATATACTATACTATAAATTAAAAACACGTCTAAATTGTTAATATTTAGAAATTTAACAAATTAAAAATATATAAATATTGAATATTGAATAAAAATAAATTTTTTAATAAAATGAAGAAATACAAACAGATTTAAATAATTTAAAGCTTTATAGTATTAATACCCAATTGAAAACCTGTAGCATAGTTGAAATGGATAAGAATGTAGGTTTGGAGACATCCGGCCATTTGATGCTACAAAAGACGTATGTGAAATCACAAAGTGCTCCCACGCAGCTTTGTTTGCTACCTGCGCTATTTATGAAAACAGTGAAGTTGCCGCCTTACCAGCCAGGACGTTAATAATGATGTAGCCCCAATGTCTCATAATTTCAGCTTAGTTTGGATAGGCGGTGTGTTTATTTTCAGTGAGGTTAAAAGTAACGGTGGCGGTGAGATTAGTTAATATAGTGGTGAGATTGGATACTGTAACAGTGAGATTAAAAATAACGGTGGAGTGTGTGTTTGGATTTAAACGCAACTGTAACGGTGAGATGAGAATTAAAAATGACTATTAAAGACATTAGATTAAACATGATATATAATAAAAAATATTATTTAACATTTACAAAATTAATAAATAACTAAAATTATTTCAAATAAATTTATGTCTAATAATAATTTAATTAAAAAATAATTAAAATTTGAGAAAGAAATCAAATATTTATTATTTTATTTAATACTTCACAGCTAATTATATATTTAGCTATAATTGTTCAATTTAGTATTACTTTATTTATATAGTTAGATATTTTATTTTAGGTTTATATTTAACTACTTATTATTTACTTTTATATTATAAATTTTATTATGATTCCTTTGTTTTATAGAATTTATTAGGAAGGGCAAAAAAGGATAAAATGCTGCAAACGCAGCTTTAAAATTTCAACTGTGTAAAAATAGACCAGTGGAATTTTTAGGATGTGGTGTGATTACACCTCTTCCACTGCAATGCAGGCTTCTCATTCAAAGGCAATATTGGGTTGCGATTGCACAATTTTCCATATAAAACTCACTGCACTGAGGCTGAACGCGGATCCAAAGGAAGCCTTTGTTTTCTCCATTTCAATATTTAATAGTATTTTATTTGAACTCTAATTTTGTTACTTCTACCTATTATCTTTCCGAAGCTTGTCACGAGAGGGGTCTAAACTAAATTTCATTCTTATAATTTGGGCTATTTTACCTAGATGATCTTAAAAAAAGTTATTATTTATGTAAATAATTCTGGTTCAAAAATAATCACCTAAATAACCTAAAATGAATAATAAATTTAGATTTTGAAGAGTAGATGGCCGACACCCACAATTTGTCTGACACAATCATTAGTGTCAGGTAGTAAAAAATTAATTTTTGAGGTTTTAGACACTACATGGCCGACATCTATGTATTTTATTTCCAAACCATATCATACTGGTATACATTTATACCAGTATTTAAAAAAATTTAGGTGTTGGGACATTAATGGCCAACACTCCTTTATCTAGTAAAAAAATTTTGGGTGCTAGGACATTGATGACCGACAACCCTTTTATTGGATTTTAAAAAAATTTAGGGTGTTGGAATACTAATGGCCAACATCCCCTTTATCTGATAAAAAGAATTTTGGAGTGTTGGGAAGCTGATGGCCAACACCCCCTTTATCTGATAAAAAAATTGGGGTGCTGGGACACTAACGACAGACACCCCCTTTATTTGATAAAAAAATTTTGGGGTGCTGGGACATTGATGGCTGGCACCCCAGTAGTCTATATACATATGGAAGCTCTTTAGGTTGCAGTATTGTAATTAAAAGGAAAAAATTGTTGAGAGTATCCTACTGAAGAAAAGGCTATTATAGTTACATATCATCTGACAAGCAAACAATTTATCGTCTAAGAAAATTTATGAAAGGTTAATTGTTTGCTTCTCTGATGACGAGTAACTTTAATTGCTTGATGTGATCCATCTAAAGACCATCAATTGGAGATACCAGTTATAGTAAAATAAAAGTTTATTATAATTACTCATCATCTGATATGCAGACAATGTCACTATAAGGTTAGAAACCTTCTAGGTTGTTAACCATCTGAAGTTGTTTATGTATTAGCTAAGAAGTAACTGTAATTAATAGATGTGATGTAGTGGATTCCTTGATTATTTGGGGAGTGTACCATCAAATGGAGATACCAATATTCAGAGTTGAATTATATATTATCATGTGCTAACGGAGTTGAATTACATACTGTCACGTGAACTATAAAGGTTATGACATCAAAGGGCGGAGATACTAATCACAGTTTACAGAAGTTGGTGACAGTCTTCGCTGACAATGACTAACTATGTAGACCGGTTATAGTTTACAGAATATGGTGGGCGAACATTGTCAAAATTACTAAATGCAACATAGACATGATTTAAGTAGAAGATGACTAACTGTGGAGAAACTACTATTCAAGATGTTCATATTATTTTTGTATCTGTAAATCAATGTTGGTCTGTATTATTTGTTGTTGTATTTTTTTTCATATATCAATTGTCTACAATATTCATATTTCAGTTGGGCTTCGTATATCAATTGTCTATAATGTTCGTATTTTTTTGTATCTGTAATCAATTTTGGTACATATTATTTGTTGGTCGAATTATTTTTTTATACTTAATATTTTACTCATCTATGCAAACAAATAATTATGTTAAAAATTGATTTTTCATTTTGGAAGAATATTTACAAAATAAATAATTACAAAAAAATTAGAATTGTCTAGACCCCGGCGATGTCCCCAGCCCCGGAGTGTAAAGGTCGGGCTGCCTCATTCGGCGAAGGGTGTACCTTCATATGGCGATTGGTAATTGCTCGAGCCGGACTCTTGTGTTTCTATCGGTGCACTGAAGAAAGTGGTAGAATCGTATGCCCCATCATCGGGGGTGAGCAATATCGGAGGTGTTGAGCCAAAAATATCCTCAATGGTAGGTGTATGCCATTGGAGCTCCGGAGTAGGTCGAATATTGAGGCTCGGGGTCATCGACAAATATCTCCTTAAATGAATAAGGCTGTTGTTGGGGATGGGGGTATGTGATGGCGATTCGGATGCTGAATATCAGAGCTCGGGATCGGTATTTAAGCCAGATTTTATTTTTCTATATGGTGGAGTTCGGTTACGACACAGTCATGTCTTACTCCGTCGCCATCAAGAAGGTTGCGGTTGTGAGTGTTTTAGGACTACCATGTAACGACCCTAATATATGAAGGGTATCTCGTCCGCCACATACCAACCCGCGTACTCGGGTGTAGGCATGAACCCTATCTCAGAGACATATAAGGGGGCACCTCTCATGTCGGGCGTTTCACAGAATGATGTATGAAGCATGTTCAGTTGCCCAATTTTTTGTGTCCTTACCTTTTTTCTCTATCCCATGAGCTTGTTTGAAGTCTTGTAGAGGGTCTCGGATATGTTGTATGCAACCAAGCTATCTCAATAACTGATCCACTGTGTGCCACTCGACAATGTTGAAATTAATCAATAGAATATTTTTCACGAACAATATTTGCTGCTCGTGAACCCATGATGGTATGAGGGTCACAATTTCTTCCTCGGAATACTACATCCATAGAAACTGCATGGTGTAGACAAATTATATAGTTATTTTAATTTTTTTTACAAATGTTATAATAAAAAAAACATTTATAGTATTTAAATATTGTAATGCAAACAAAAAAAAATTGGAAGTGAATTTTACGTTTTCCCTAGAATGAGCCTCTATCATCTAGCGGTATATTGGTACCGTGTACGATCTTTTGATTCCCGGTATCGTTGCTCATCTAAAAAATATAATCAAAATTTTAAGCATATTTCGTATGCAAAAAGTACTATAGTATTGAAAAAAAAGGTAAAATTCAATTTTATTCACCTATTTATGAGTGGCCACACCAACGGTTGGTGGCTCACAGTTGCTAAAAATGGCATCTGATATAATGTCCATGATTGCAACAAAAGGCAGCAACCGCTCATGTCCTTCATATTTGGCTTTGTCGCTTGACAAAGCTCGTGATATAGGCATACCAAAAATCCAGAGCCCCAATTGTAAGTCCTGACATGGTAATGTCCATGATTGCAGCAAAAGGCAGCAACCGCTCATGTCCTTCATATTTGGCTTTGTCTCTTGACAAAGTTCGTGATATAGGCATACCAAAACCGCAGAGCCCCAATTGTAAGTCTTGACATGGTTCAGATCTTTTAGTAAAGGGAGGTACATGATGTGGATTTTATTTTGATAGACGTCCAACATCAGTACCCCACCTATCAGTTGTAGAATATACGCTCTAGCAGTGTAAATAACATAAATAATAATATCCATTTGCATTGGATGGCTCGGTAGCTTTTCAAAATTATTCCTTAACCAGGTAAATTTAATACCGGTTAATCTTCCTTTGCTATCATTGGGGGACACTTGTCCAAGTAACTGTTGGCAAGTCGCCCAAAGATTGACCATTTTTCCTGGCCTAGTCACTGGTAGTCCATCAATAGATAGCCCCAGTTGGGCTGCTATGTCTTGCAGTGTTATAATGCATTCACTACATGGGAGGTGGAATGTGTGGGTCTCCGAGAGTCATCGTTCCACTAGCACTAATACTAAACTGGCCCTAAGGTCCAAAATCTAAATGAATGCGATTGTCCCAAACCCGGCGGCATTCAAATATGGTATGGCACAACCCTCTGATCGAAAAAATATCCCGGATCATGTAGTCGAGGTCTCACAACCCGGTACTCTTTTTTGCAGAAATAGTAAACATTATATATTTTATTTCTCGAAAAAAATTATATGGATATTATTTAAAGCTCAATTGGATCACATTTAATGTATTGTGTAGAAACTTTGCTATGTGGTTGTCATTATCCAGAAGAGGTCGAGGATTCATTTTGATATCTGCATAAAAATAGAATAATTTATCATGAACGATAAATAAATTTTTGAAAAAAATCATTTATATTAAAAACATATTTTATATTAACTTACATTTTTTTATAAAAGAAGAAATGGAAAAAAAAATTCGATGAACGGTGGTGGTCAAAGGCGGTCGACGATGGTCGAAAGTGGTGCTTGTGGTGGGGGACCAATTGGGGCTTTTATAGTGGGGGACCAATGAGGCTGGTAAGAGAAAGAAAGAAAGAAAGAACAAAGAAAAATCCTGTCATAAACAGTGACCCGTGACCATCGGGTCACATTTGGTTAGGCTGGTGCCGGCCATCAGGTGGCCGTGCCCGGCACCACCTGCCACTGGCCCAATGTAACCCGACGATTATAGGTCACTATTCATGTTAGAGGTTTTTTCTTTCACTGTAGGGTTTTTTCTTTCTTTCTTTCTTTCACCAGGTTTTTTAAAATTCTTTTCTTTCTTTCTTTCACTGTAGGGGTTTTAATTTTTTAGTTTTTTTTATTATCTTTCCTTCTTTTTTCCATCAGTTTTTTTTTCCTTCCCTTTCTTTCTTTCTTTCTTACCTAATTATTGTATTAAGCTCCTTTTTCTTTCTTTCTTTCTTACTTAAATAATTTTAAAAATAATGTAAAGATAATTTATATGTTTCCCATTTTTATTTTTGTTTATATGTATAACATATATAATATAACGAACTTTTTCAAAAATTAAATTAATTTACTTGTTTTAAAAGCCATTAAATTAATTTTTTGGCATGTTTTTTATTCTTTATTAAAGACTGTAAATGTTTTGTTTTTTTAAATGTTTTTGTACAGAATAAAAAAAACTGATTATATAAACATAAAAACTTACCCATCATCTTCCAATCCGACATTACGAGAAGATTGGCCGGTACAATAGACACGATGTGGGAAAGTAGATCGGTTGTGGCCGAATATTAGGCACACTCCGCACTGTTTGGGTTTGCCCGTCTCCCTGACATCCATGTCAGTTCCAATCCTCGTCAAATGTGGTCGACATTTAGGATGTCTACGGAGACTGTGGTCTGGCAGTATCTTGAAAGTAGGCGGTGGTACTTCCCAGTTTGATACATCAGGCATTACGAGAAAGTTGTTTCCCCATATACGCAATATACGTTGCAGCGTGTAGACATCGTCTATGAATTTTTCGACATTTAGGTTTGATGTTGCACATACTACATGAACATGCGCATACGGATATCGAAGACTTTGGAATTTTCCGCACTCGCAACGCCTGTTTCATAAATCAACAACGTATGACTTGGGCGGATGACCTAAGTGAAGACCGATGTACTCTTGAACCCAGAAAAACTCTAAGTCGCGGGAATATAGTTCTACATTCATCACCTATGCCCTCCGAGTGTTTACTGCCATGACCTTTCGGATGGTTTCAACGTGGATGTACCCGGCTTCTATTTGCTTTACTTGTCTCAACCCCATCCTTGGCATTTGTGTGGCAAACCTATAGAATGTTGCCAAGAAATGCAGAAATTGGCAAATGACATGTATGTCTTAAGATGGAGTTAACCGCCTCTACGAGGTTGGTCGTCATCTGGCCATAACGGAACTCATCATCGTAACTTTGAGTCCACTGCTAGTGCTCCATTCTATTCAACCACTGTCGGAGATTTGTTTGTAACCCGTCATTTGAGCTCCAAGCCTTGTAAACCTTTGCTTGAATCGTCGTGGTTCTAGCTCGTACCTTGCGTATGCAAATTTGGAAAAATTGTTAAATATCAAGTTCGAACAAATAATTTTTGTAAAAAATTACGTAAAAAACAATAATTTTGTAAAAATATTTTTAAAAATAAGTAGAAAATTTTGAAATTTCTTTTTAAAATAATTTTTAAGAAATGCTATATGAAAAATTTTGAATCAATATTTTAAAAATTATAGAGTGAAAGATTTTGGAAATGATTTAAAAAATAAAATGATAAATTTTGAAAACATATTTTAAAAAAAATACGAACCGATGATTTTTGAAAATAGATTATAAAAAAGTATGCACTGAAAAATATTTTTTTACCCGTGTTCACAATTTCTTTAGGCAATTCTTCATTCTTATTATCTTTGTGGAAGTTTGTCGCGATATGTCGAATACAATACACGGACCTCCACGAAACCCTCGAACGCTTTATCGTAGCTAGTAGTCCTTTCGATCTGTCTGACATAAGGCAAATGTTGTCTTGTCTGACAACATGCCTCCATAGATTTGACAAGAAAAATTCCCAAGACTCAAAGTTCTCACCCTCCACGATGGCGAAAATGATAGGAAGTACATTCCGGTTGTCATGTTGTGCAATCATAATCAGAAGTATTTTTGTGTATTTGCCGTAGAGTTAGGTACCATCCACCTGCACCAATGGCTTGCAGTGAGGTAATGCCTTAACACACGGCTCGAACGTCCAAAACAATCAGCGATAAAATCGTTTCCCTGATTGTATCTTTCCGTCCGAGCCTTTATGCAACAGTGTTTGCAAATTAGTCACCATTCCCAGTACATACTCCCACATTACGACTATCCACCCTTGAAGTTTGTTGTATGATGCATCCCAGTCGCTATACAACTGTTGCATCGCCTTTTGCTTCGCTCACCATGCATTCCTGTATGAAACCTTGTACTTGAATCGAGCTTGCATGTCCATAATAATGACTAATACAGGGATGGTGGGCATGTCTTTCACCAACGACATGATGTTGTTACATATGGATTTTGTATCCAATTTTCGATGGTCTTGCGACATACGAGCGACCGTGCATGTGTGAGGACCTTCTATTTTCCTGATTGCCCACATCTGAGTCTGCTGTATTAATACAGCCCGAACACGTTAGTTACAACCACTTGAAGCTTTTCAACATTCTCCAATATATAAAGACTGTGTAGACTTTGTGACTTTGTAGTCGACAGACAACTTCAAGTTGTATTGCTTTATTGCATTTACACAATCTTTCTTGTTATCGAATTGTGGTCCCATGAACAACTCTTCAGCGTTTAATTCTTCATCTAGTAGGTGAGCAGAAACTATATCTGGATATTCGGGAAACTCGCATGCATGCGCCACATCAGGATCTACTTCAAACATGAAGGCCCCTGGATTATTGTGGATAACTATACCGAATCCCGTGTTCTCGGCCAAATGGGGCTACACATCTTCACCCTTCATCACGCCTTTATCGTCTATGTCTTAGGGATGTCATCCAAATCAGGGTCATTGAAATCTTTATTATCATGGTAGGACTGATCTTCATTATTGGACACTTCATCACCATCTTCTTTGGTGCCCAACACCTCTAGGTGAATCTCTAGCCTAGAACATGAGATTGGGATATTATACAAACATCCACCGTAGTTTAGATTTTTGGGAGTTTGTAGTGACCCTCCACAGTCTGACTGATCTTCCTAACAGACATTAAGGTCAAAATCAATTCTAGAACGTTGACTTATTAGAATTACAACTTGAACGGGTTTCAGATTAACTATCTCCACGAACAACTCAACCGAGCTGGGATTATCCATCTCGGGGGCAATAATTGCTATCATTGTCCATAGATCATCATTATCTTCAAATATTTGCTTCTCGTAACTAGTAGATATCTTTGTACTAATCTTCTATTTCAAATTCGCCAACAAAACACGCTTATTGAATCTCATTTGATTTTTTGTCGACTTTGAAAGACACAACCTTCTGCAGCTGTATTTATCATTTCTCCATCGAAATGAACATAACACTAACAAAATTTGAGAACTCATCTTCAACAATTTCTGCTTACTCCTCAACAAACAAAAGACTGATATGCTTAATTTCGTTTTCAACTGATAAAGCAAACAAAAAGCTCAAATGGAAGACAGAAAAACTCTATATATACCTGGCTTCAGTGCCGGGATTTAGAAGTCCGACACTAAAAAAAAAATTGAAAATGATAAAAGGGGTGTTGGCCATCAGTGTCCTAGCACCTCAAAATTTTTTTAAATCAGATAAAGGGGTGCTATCCACCAGCACTTCAGAAAAAATATTTTTTAATCAGATAAAGGGGTGTCGGCCATCAGTGTCCCAGCACCCAAAATTTTTTTATCAGATAAAGGGGATGTCGACCATCAGTGTCTTGACACCTAAAAAATTTTGTTTTTTTATTAGATAAAGAGGTGCCAGCCATGAGTGTCCCAGCACCCAATTTTTTTTAAATACTAGTATAAATATATATCAGTATGATACGGTTTGAAAAAAATACATGGGTGTCGGCCATCTAGTGTCCAAAACCCCAAAAATTAATTTTTTACTCCCTAACACAATCATTAGGCAATATTGTGTCAGATAAATTGTGGATGTCGACCATCTACTCCCCAAAACCCAAATTTACCGTTCATTTCAAGTCATTTAAGTAATTATTTTTTAACCAGGGTTATTTACATAAATAATAAATTTTTTTGAGTCATTTAAGTAAATAGCCTATAATTTGACTTTTCAATTTTATTATTGTTATTTGATATTTAAAAAACACATTTTTTATTGGACACGAATAATTTTTGAATAAAATAGGATGAAAGTACTAATACTAAAGTGGGAAAAAACACTTGAGTACTAAGGTTGAAAAAACGAGCATAATTCAGGACCTATGACTTAAGCCTATTATTAAATATTTGATTAAAATTTACATTTTTTATAAACTTATTCAAGAGATCATTATACTATAAGGTCGGAAGTAATCAAGTTTCTTTCGGAAGAAAAAGAATCAATTTAGTCTATTTACTATTAAAAGTGGGCAGAACAAGACAGTTAATACTTGCATTAATTATTTTCATTAATAAATAATTAGGGTCTGTTTGGACAACATAGAGTAATTGAATGAAAGTGTAATTATTACATTACACTCTCTAGTAATTACAAAGAATTGTAATTTCAAAGCGTGTTTGGTGGCGGAATGTAATTATATCGTAATTCCTTATTGCATGTTTGATAGTGCAAATTGTAATTACAGTTGTATAATTTATATTTTTTAAAAATATTAATTACTATAAAAATAGTATGATAAAAATCATTTCTAAACTAGTAACCAATATTAAAATCAAATCATCATTTGTATTATGTTAGTCTAAAAAGGAGTTGATAATACGAATACTAATAAAAACAACAAGGAAAATAAACATCATGTGCAATTTTATCTAATTGTTCTAGTGCATATTTGTTGAGTTATTCCTTTTAATATTTAACATATGCTCATTATCATCATCTGTTGGTCGTTGATCGAGTTCATCATCATCTGAATTTGAATATGCATCATTAAGATTATCAAGACCTCTTTATTCTATTTATTTTTCAAGTATGAACCATCTTAATTTCACTTGATTGAAGTTATGAAATATGCAACATGCTAGTAGGATTCAACATTATTATTTTTATACTATACTAAGGTGATATTAATATGAGAAATATTTTTTTAAAACAAAAAAGTATTCTCAACCAAATTTTGAAGCCTTCAATGCCTAAAATTAAAGAGTTCATGAGTTACCTATAGTGCTTTTGTCTGACACCATTCTCTCAAATAGTATAATGCTCAGGATATGGTACAAGAAAAATATTTTGTATTTATATAATTAGTATCGACCTTACAGTATTTGGGTTCACAGTCAAATAGTTTAAAGCTTTAATTATAAAAAAATTATATAAATTTAATTTGGAGAAAAACTTATGCTAAGTTATATTTTTATAATATATAAATCAAATAAAAATAATATAAAATTTATAATATATAACCTTTAAAAATAGGGTAAACTACAACCATGGTCACTTTTGTTTACCTTAGGTTACGTTTAGTCACTTATGTTTGAAATGTTACGTTTTAGTCATTTACGTTATCATGTTGTAACATTTTAGTCACTGAGCCGTTAATAAATCGTTAATGGTGTAACGGTAAGTTGACGTGGCACGTTAAATCATCATTTCAAACAAAATTTTAGGTTAAATTATAAAATTGATCCTCATATTTTTTTCGTTTTAAGTAATTTAATTTTTTTTCTTTTATGTTCTTTAAACTTTCTTCTTTTTTTCCATTCTCTTTTGTTTCTCCCTCTGTTTTCATATCTTTCTCATTTCTTTTAACATATTAGGAAGTCGAATTGGCAGTGAAAAAAGAAGTAGGAAGTCGACTATCATCATTTGCCTATAACCAAAACCCATAAACCCATACCATGCTTCTTTCTTCACTACCAATTCGACTTCCTGGTATGTTAAAAGAAATAAAGAAGGTAGGAAAACAGAGCGAGAAGCAGAAGAGAATGGAAAATAAAGAAAATAAAGAAAGAAAGTTAAAAGAACATAAAAGAATTAAATTGCTCAAAATGAAAAATTTTGGGGACCAATTGTATAATTTAACCTAAAGTTTTTGTTTGAAATGATAATTTAACGTGTCACGTCAGCTTACCATTACACCATTAATGACAATTAACGGCTCAGTGACTAAAATGTTACAACACAATAACGTAAGTGACTAAAACGTAACATTTCAAACATAAGTGACTGAAATGTAACCTAAGGTAAACAAAAGTGACCATGGGTGTAGTTTACCCTTAAAAATAATGTTTTATAAATTGTACAATAAGTTTCATAACATTTCTTATAAACAGTATAAATTTTTGTCATAAATTTTTAAAGTTACTTTTTATAAATAAGTTATGATAAAAAATTATAACATTTTTCTATGAATAAGTATATTATTTTTATAATATATAGAATAGACACAAAAATAAGTTATATCAATACTTCTTGACCATAAATTTTTATAAATAAATATATTATAACACTTTTAATACATATAAATTATTTGTTATAATAAATATTTTGATCATAACTTTAAAAATCTTTTACTATTTAAATAATGTAATTTTTGTTATGACTTTATAAAATATACAAATTATTTTTATAATATAATTTTTTAAAATTTATAATATAATAATTTTTTATCATAACTATCCGAAACACATATATATTCATGCTTATAATATAATTTTTACAAATAGTATAAAAATAACTTTTCAAAATTAGATTTGTTTGGGTCTGGAAAAGTGTCTTGCACGGTGAGATCTGCTTCTTAAAAAGATTGATTGGCAAGTCCAGAATGGTCAAAGGTTATGCATTAATCAACGAAAGGCACTTTATACAAGTCTAATGATCAAAAATGAAAGAAGGGATATCCTAGTAAAAAAAAAACTAATGCATGAGGTAAGGGAATCAGAATAAAAAAAACCACCACTTTTTCTACCATGGACTCAAAAAGCAAAGCCAAATTACAAAGCAAAAGTTTGTCCATGATTGGAGGTGAAGACCAACTTGTTTGCAATTTTTCTATAGGAAACTACACAATGCAGTCAGGTTACTCTACATGTTTTCAAGATATCTATAGTGGTTCAATTGATCGAAGCCTTGATATGTGGGTGAGAAGTCATTAAAAAAAAAAACTATGGTCATATGTGGGCGAGAAGTCATTAAAAAAAAAACTACGGTCATTTAAAATTCCATGTAATGTTACACTCTTCTTGTGGAAAATCTGTATAAGATGCTTACCTAGCAAAAAGATCTCAAACTGCATTGAACTCTACCTGTTCACCATGTGGGATCTGATGATGTTGATAATCCTTTCCTGGAATGTTGTTTTGCCAAAGATATGTGGTTTGGAAGTAACCTAGGCATAAAAACTAAGGAAGTCCTTAATGGGAATGTCAAGAACTTTATTCTTCAATACTCATTCTTTGTTTATAGGAAACACGCGCGCGCACACATTCTTGTTCATTGCCCTCTTATGGAATAAATGGTTACAGAGAAACAAAGTTTGTTCTAAAAATGGAAAGTTGATGATGCTAAGCTATTGGAAACATCCGATTCGAAAACGGATTTTTTATATAGTGAAAAATAAAAATTTGACAACCGAGTCGGTTTGTGATATTTATGGCAATAAACGTTTTTCAAAATATACCTATGCTTTGAGCGAGGCAGGTTCTTGTCGTTCCCAACTTTCAACTGAACGACCTTTTCCGCTATTTTCGTACCACGAACTACTTCGAGTGTGGGCTCGAACAATTTCAAATCAAACACAGAACCATAAATTATTTACTTTTACTTTCACTCGGAAAGTAAAACTCACTCTCTAATAGAAACCAATAGAATTGTTATTCCTAAAAAATAGAATTTATACTTAGAAATAAATTCTCACTATTTTCTAATATAATAACAATATCTCAAAAGTTGTGTACAACTTATTATCTTTTTAGCCCTACCAATGACATCTATTTATAGGGAGAAGAAGTGAAACCCTTGTTGAATTAGTAGAAGCATTTAGTGCATATTTAATAGAAAACCAATCTCCTAGTTGATCTAGGAGAGAGGGACTAATAAGGTATGTTTCCCTTCATATGTATTATGATAGGGATTCGGGCCTCTCTTGTATTAGGTCCAATTATATGTGCTTCCTGAACTTTTAATCTAACACTTTATAATTTAATCCAATCAAGTACATGTTTTCTATTTTTCAAAATAGACATTATTTATTAAATTAATTTGAATTAAATAATTTTTGATTAAATTATTTTCTCATTAATTCTAATTTCGTTAAAATCATTACACTTTATTGTAAAAGAATTTATGAGAAAATATATTTAATTTCTACATTCAAAGGATTTCATAATGACCAATTAATTTAATTCTATTTCGAACTTTAATTATTTAATTAAATAATTAAATAATAATTTGAAAATCATAAATTAATTCTTAGGCCATTTTCATACTTAGTGAGAAAATCACATTCATTTCTGAATGTGACCCATTTATGAGAAAACCACATTCATTTCTGAATGTGGCCCATTTATCTAACTTTATCATTTCTATCCATTTCTGTTCATTTAGTTCAACATGTAGTTCATTTATGGTTTCAACGAGCTAGCAGAAGGACTGATTGAACATATGTGATTAGAGCTCAAATGATTTATATTTAAGTTTCAGGATTTTGCCTATTGATTATAAACTTATTTAGTCACGAAGTCATTCTACTATAGTATCGTAACTGAGCTCTCCCTAATGACATATCATTACAAAAGCTATTTGATCAGTGCTCGTCCAATGACCTTTTCATAAGTGTGTTACCCTCATATGATATCCTTAATCTTTTGGGGATAAATTCACTTTCCGAATATGATCCTATTTTATCTCATGGTAACTATTACATCATCTTTAATAAAAATTCAATTACTATCAAATAGTAATTAATTCATTCATCACCAAGACGAACGACTCGTAGCCACGTTTACTTTTCATCTATTCGGTATGCAAATGAGAGGGTATCATTTACCCATGTATTGGGCAATGAACTCTATTAGTATGAATGATGCTACATACTGCAGAAGTCATATACCCAACGCACCAACTTTCGGTTCCTTATCTATTTGAATTTAGACTTTTACTTACATCAAAGTATACGAGTCAAACATACATAATCCATCTGTAACAACCCATTTTTCAGTGGTGTCGAAAATAGTGGTTTCAGAACCACAACTCCGACGTGTCAGTCCATAAATATTATTTATTTAAATGTTTACAAGGTCGTTAATGTTGTACTAAATTTTGGTTAAGAAATTTTATTGTTTAAATAGTTAATTAAGTAAAAGGACTAAATTGTAAAAGTCTGTAAAAGTTAGTTTCTATTAGTTAAATTTATCAAGTGATAATGAGAAATATAGAATAAGGAC
Source organism: Gossypium raimondii (assembly GCF_025698545.1). Taxonomy (NCBI): domain Eukaryota; kingdom Viridiplantae; phylum Streptophyta; class Magnoliopsida; order Malvales; family Malvaceae; genus Gossypium; species Gossypium raimondii. The sequence goes on along the minus strand of NC_068568.1, from coordinate 35,849,467 downwards.
CTTAAATAGTAATTATACTATTAGAGAAGTTAGTGGACAATGTTGGCTTATATTTAGCCAAAATTGTATGTGTTAATTAAGGGTAAAATTGTAACCAAAATTGTATGTGTTAATTAAGGGTAAAATTATAAATTAGTAAATAAATGATTTTATAAAAAATTAAGTAGGAAAACATTTCCATCTTTTTTCATTTTTCCTTATAAACCCAAAAACCCTAGAAGAAATTAGAGAAAGCTTCAGTCAAACTTTGACCTTTTGATTTGGTGAGTAAACATTGCCAATTTGGAGGTGTTATCTAAGTTCATTCGAAAATCCAGAAACCATTTTGAAATAGTAAAATAATTAAAGTCAACACACAGTGAATAAAACTCCAGTTTATTTGAGGAAAACATCCTTTTAAATAATCCATTAGTTTTGCTGATAATTACTTGTAAAATCACTTAGTTTTGTAGCGAATTTTCTTAGTTAAATAAAGTTTTGGAAAACATGATTTAATTTTGAAATCCATCACTTGTAGAAAGATTTGGCATCATCTAAACGATTCTAAATGAAAAATAAAAATAAAACCATATTTAAAACAGTCCAAAAAAAAATCCAAAACGGTCCTAAAAGTCCAAAACAGTCAAACAAAACGAAAATAAATTAATCTAGACAAAATTTAAGGAAATACAGAGCAAATATGTAAAATCGAGCTCCTGTCACATCGATTCGCCTTATGTTTGAGGATTACCTGAGAACCAAACAAACAGAAAGTGAGTTTACGAGCTTAGTTTGTAACTGATACAGACATCGATGCATAGCAGATACAGATTCAAATGCATAACAGTTATAGATTCAAATGCATAACAGATACAGATTTAGATCCTATCCCCATCCGCTACACATCATTTCCGACCATCTTTACACACCAATTAGGGTATTAAATACCCATCCAGTCCCATACACCGCTAAATGATCATATATCACTTTACAGAATATATGCAGACTACCTGCCAAATCAAAATGCAATAACCTACCTGAAATAGATATATGTGACTGAGCCACCAAATACGGTAGATAAATTAAATTGCCCACACTTCCTCCATAATTATAATCCCACCCCAATGCACATACAAAACTAAACAAATATCATATACGTGTATGACATACAAGCTTTACACATCATATTCAGATAATATTAGCATATAACAAAACATGCTATCTCAAATATCATACTACTCATGCGTTCGTAAGTTATATTTAACATTAATAGAACATTAGAAATTATGATTTACGGCTAAATCTATACCATACAGACCCTACAAAAGGGCTGCATTCGATTCGCACGACGAGTACGACCCTAGGAAAAATTTTCAGAATTTGGGCTCACACGTGGACCACACGGCCTGTCACATGGCTGTGTGGCGTCGACAGTCCAGCTTTTCGGCTTTCAGCCATTCACAATTTTTAGGTTTTCATTACACACCTTGACTGACTTTGATGCGAATTCACCCACGAGACTAGAAATACTTAACTATGAAAAAATTTAACAAATCATAAAATCAAATATTTGGGGCATTACATCGCATTTTATTCTAAGGCCTGAATTGAAAGTTATGCTTGTTTCGGTTTAGGGACTAAATTGAATAAATTGAAAAATATGTATGACTTTGAAATTGAATATGATTTGATATTGAATTTGATACTGTATTATTATAGAATTATTATTCGTAGCTAAAGACAACGCAAAAATGTCGAGAGGGAAAAGAAAGGCGAGAGTGGACGACGAATGACGCAAGCTTTCAGTTTTTATTTCTATGATTTGGGAACCAGTAATTTTTTGCATGTCCATCTTAATTTGCATCATATAATATTGAGGTGAGTTAATATTGGATTTTTGAATTGAATTGCTTCGGTTGAGATTGAATATCGAAATAGAGACTAAATTGAATAAAATAGAAAGTTGTATGGCTTAACTGATATAGGAAATTGGTATGAAATTGAGTTGAATTATGTTATAATATATGATGAATTGATTTTGAATTGAGAATGATGGAACGTGAATTGAACTATGTGATGAAATTGGAAATTGGTTACTCTATTAACTGTATAGGTTTATACTTCGGTATATTCGATTATGCATTTATGTGCTAGTATATTTTCTTCAGCTTATTCGATAATGCACTTACGTGCTAGTATGATTACTTCAGTTTATTCGATGATGCACTATGTGTGCTAGTGTAATTTCTTTGGTTCATCCTATGATGCACCTTGTGTGCCAGTATAATTACTTTTTCTTGCTCGATGATGTACTATGTGTGTCAGTATCTTTCCTTCTTTTTATTCGACGATGCACGACGGTGCCAGATTGAGATGCAAGGTGACAGATCCACGTATCTGGTATGAGTCCATGTTGGTTAATAGGGTTACAAATGAATGAATTGTATAAATGTTATGTGATGTGATATATGAATTTAAATTGTAATATGCGAAACAAATGGAAAATGAGCCTTAGAGGCCGATTAAGTACGAATAACATTATGGACTCGAAAACAATTGAAATGGTAACATGGGATTGAATATAAATATATGTATAAATAAGTTCAAAATGATGAATTTATATCTGTTAATTGAATGGTATGTTTAGATTCTCATGTGATGAATTGAGTTGTAAAAAAAAATTTGCACAAGTTAAGTAGAAATGATAGTTTTAACATGAATAGGTAAATGAATTGGTATGTAAGATTTGTATAAGCATAACTATATGAAATTGAAAGTGTTTGACATAAAATGGTAAGAGATTAGGTTAGGAATTGAAAATGTTCATTTTGCATAATCTTGTTATTTTTTCTTGAATCATAGAGTTACCACTAAGTGTATTTGCTTAGTGTATGATTTGTTTTTCTCCGTGTACAAGTAAAGTAGATTCTGGTGGTTTGAGTAGTTGATCCAGTATCTAGCAATCGATCCCCGACTTAGCAAAGTTCGTGCAAATTTTTTTTTTCTAAGTTTAGCATGTACCTAGGTTGAGTCATTTTAGGTATAACTATGTTACATGCATTTTGGTTCAAAAAGTTGATGAATTTGGTTAGTTGATTATGGCCTGTAAAAAGATTTAAGTTTAGTTTGAAATGGTATTGTATGCTAAAATAGTAATGGCCTTGGTTAAATAGGTATGAATTTATCTAAGTTGAATGTATTTCAATAGGTATTAAACTTATAGATGATAAAACATTTGTAAAGCATTTGCATTTTGTTGAGTAAGGCATTAAAGTACTTGAATTGAAGTTAGAGGGTTACATATGTTAGCTAAATATGAATTGATTGTATTTAGAGATTGATTGGAAGGAAATTGCATGTTGATGTGTATTAAAACTACAAAAGCAATATGTGACGTTGCGACGACATTGGACTTTGATCTTTGCGTCGAGGCTAGACAGTATGTGACATCAACTCAATGTTTTAAACTTTTTACAAATTGGCCCGTTCTGTTCTCGGTTTAACTTTGGAGCTTCCGTAAGCTTGTATAAGACCCGAAAGCTGTCATATATTGTATTGTATGCTTATTGAGTTGAAAATTGAACATTTGACAGAATGAATTGGCTATGATTGTTTGTAGTTGCTCTAGAAATGGATGTGACACCTTATAACTTAGACCCGGTGATTGGGTCGGGTATTGGGGTGTTACAGTTCCAGTTTGCTTTACGTACAAAAATCGTAGGGGACAATATACAAAGAATATTAATGTAATCAATAGATATTTTATTTAATCAATTTGTTCCAAAAATACAAGTATACGTAGATGAAAAGACTACACTAAGGGCATTAAATCTAACATATAGTTGTGCCATTAGCACCAATAGCTCTACAAAAACCAATAAAAACCTTTTATATGTTATCAGTTAGTTAGATCAAAGGTGAGGCTTTCATGATAATGAATACAAATTGATAATATTTAACATAATACTGTAGTACAATAGGAAGCCAACAACAAAACTAGTTGTAAACTACACATTTTAGGAAACACCTTATCGAGGGCAAAGAAGCTAGAAATTAGGGTTGGATTCCATATGAAGAAAGGCAATCAAGTCATACAAATCCTAAAGGGTGGGTTTGTACATTGGCATTGGAATAATAAGTTTTCAGTAGAAAACATCAAAGTACTGAGGCATCAATGTAACACCCCTATACCCTGTCTAACCCTTGGAACTCGATATAGGAATATTACATTTGGTGCCAAAGCAATCATGGCTAATCACTAGGTTCTTTGAACAATAAACAATGAAATTTTAATTTAATCAATCTGATAATATTATTTTAGAAGTTTAGGGACATTACTGGTTAACCGAGTATGTTTAGAATAGAATTAAATATGATTTTCAATCAATAAATGGGACAAGTATTGATACTAAAACATGAGGCATCTATACCTATATAAAATTATCTACACCTCTGATAAGTATCAATACCAAAATATCATTCTGGAACTCAGAAATTTCAAAATTTTGATAAATGTATCAATACCTGATACGAGTCACAAAGGCCCAACCCAAGTTTAAGAACGTGATGGGCTCAAATTACCACAAGGCCCAATAATGATATCAAAGGCCCAACAAATGCGTTCCAAACTAAATGGTACCATTCAGGAGTTCGTTAGCAAGGCCTTAGATGCGTACACAAAAGAACGAGAAAATCAAGATTCACTTTCTTGTTTTCAAGAAAATCAAGAAACCGAATATTGGCCCAATTTTGCTGTTTGGAGCGATTTCAAGAATCAAGAAAATCAAGATTTCAAATCTTGGAAATCTTGGTCCAAGAAACCGAATCTTGCAGCCAAAGCGCATTGGATCTCCATCACGAGCATCAACAACTCAATTTCGGTAAAAGATGGATCACAAGCCCAAGTTCTTGAAGGCAAGGCCCAATAAGAATATTCCAAGCCCAATCAAGAAATACACCCATATTTAGTTGAAAATTAGGCCAAATTGTCAAAGGGCCCAATTTGTAAACATTTTAATTGTTAATTTAAATTTTAGGCTTTAGGAATGTTACATGTTAAAATTCGGCCCAAAACAGTCCACTTAAGTGCATGGCCGAATTTGCCTATTATTTTTATTAATTAGGTTTAATTTTTAAGTTTTCTAATAAGATTAGATTAGTCTAAGGCCTATTTAAAGGCATGGCTGGCCACCCTTGTACTCATTACTTAGAATTTTATTGAAATTTCAGATTTGTTGAGTGCAGAATTTTCTTTGAAGTTTTCTCCAAGAATTCTCTCTTGAGTTTTCTTTAGAAGTAGTTTTAACAATCTTTTTGATTGTGGGAGTCATCTTCAGCCTTCTTCTTGCCATTGTTCTTCATTGGAGGGGAGATTAGAGCCGTTTGAAGGGAGTTGTGAAATCTTTATCGATTTCAAGGCTTCTTAGGACTTATCTTTTAATTTCTTGCTGTCAATTTTTTCTTTTAAATTCTGCTGTGTCGATTTTATTTAATCACTTTGTTTGTTGTTCTTGTTGTGTTTCAGGCGTTCCAAAGCATTCCAAATTTGATTCGCCCTCTTCTTTACTAAAGATCGGATCGCCCCTTTTGTTCTTGGCAGCAAAATTAGTTCAAAATCCCTAAATTCCTTGTTCTTGCCGATTTCTTCTTTTCAAATTTGGGTTGTTTTGATTGCTGGAATTTTGGGGAAATTTAAAATTGCTGTTTGTGTCTTTCTTTTCAGATTCGGCAGATTGGAGTATTCTTTGGGTTCAATTACATGTTCTTGATTCCCCAAGAACCTTTATTAACATTTATTCCTATTCTCAATTTGATTCTTTGCTGATTTGGGGATTTTTACTCCAGATCTGGAAATTCAAAGTTCTAATATTTTAATTTCTGTTTTGTTTCAGATCTGTTTATTTAGAGCCTCGTAGGAGTTTTCTCGTGACTTGGCAACTCGATCTTGGTCCGCGCGCAACCCTCTATCAATACCTTAGGATTAGGTATCGATATCTAGCCTTCAATGTCGATACCAAAATTATTTTAGATACCAAAATTTCTTTTTGTCTCAATTTTTTTTTATTTTAGGGATCAGGTATCAATACTTTACCCCCTGGTATTCATACATTGGATTAAATTAAGGAAAAATCAGTTGGAAAAATTGCTAAAAACCCCATGCATTGATTCAAAAGAATCAAACACTTCAAAACCAATTCAATTAACCTCTAACTCATTAAAGTTCATCACAATAGCCATATAATAACATCATATATGGATGCATATGTTAAACTCTTATAAATTCATTTCCAATACTAACAAAAGATATCATTAGATCACCAAAGTAACAAGGTTTCCAAAGTTTGCATTTTAGTCCATTTAACATTCACTTATACCAAGAACCTACGTACACACCATACTAACCCCATAATTCATACATACAATCTTGCCACTTGGAGTGGTGATGAGACGGGATGCATTTTACCTCCATATTAGCTCGATGGGATCTATTGTACCCATGCGTTAGAAAATTAACGCGCTAAGTCTGTAAAAACTTAGTAAGTACTTCAATTTTTTTTAAAAATCTACTACTAATAAAATTAAATTGCATTCATTATATACTCATATAATTCATATCAAATTTAGTCTCTGAAGTTCAACATTTTCCAAAATCATACTTAGCATTACTTACCGTAACCTATTAATTGAAAGTAGCTAAATTACGATATTGTAGCCTAATGTAGACTAATTGAATGCTTAGGATATACGAAAATGAATTGATAATGCATTGTTAATAAATATCATATATCACTAAGAACATGGTGCAAATAAAAATAAGCACTGAAGTGCAAAATAATATCGATAAGCACCGAAATGCAAATTTTATAATGATGAGCATCGAAGTGAGAAATAATACTATAAGCGCGCTAATTTTCCTTAATGGTATGCCTTCTATATCCTAATAGTTTGGGACTCGTCTACATGGGCTTTTCTTATTATCAAACCTTTAAATTCATTCACTTGACAGGAAATAATAAAACTTTGTAATTTTTATAATTTAGTCCTTATTACAATAAGGACACTAAAACTTGTAAATTTCTATTCATTTTAATCACATACAACACCATACTTTTGCATTAATTTATCTAAACCATTTTCCACATATTCAAAATATCATAACATATTTGAATTTATTTCGATTTAGTCCTTTTGACTATCATCACAATTCATCATATAATGGTACACCAAAACTACAATTTATAATATTTACATTACCTCATAAGGTTAGTAAATAGATCATTACATATAAATCCCTAGTAACTCATGGCATATTCTTGATAAACATTTAGGCTTTATCCATAATCCATCACCCATACATATATGCTTTACACATACTTTTATTGAAATCATATGGTTAATAGATAGTAAGTAAACAATACATCTATAAAACATAACATATATAAAAAATGGATTCCATGCATATTTCATCCATCACACGATAAATCATCATCCATTTTCATTTTGTATATGCATATTCATCTTTCCATATAATATGAACATTTAGTCTTTATACATGCCTTTCCATTGACCTTTTCTAATCCGTTAACCATTTCGAATAACATCGGATACACATAATACCTTCTCATGTAAATATAACCTTTCCTTTTCCTTTTCAATAATGCTCACATGAGTTGTGGGTTAAGACGGTAGCTACATGATGCTGCTCACATGAGCTATGGAGAATCTGCAACACATGCTAGATCTCAGCCATCGGTAGAACCTCTAAGACCAGCACCCAATACATATACTTCCTAATGACATGTCATTTGTATCCTAAGCATTGTCTAGGCTCAACAGGTCTTTTTCTATATCCTTATCTCTATCCTTCAGTCTCATATAACCATCCATGAAATTTACATGCTCATAAATTCACCATAACTCACTTTAATTATTAAATATAATATCATCATCCATGTTATACATAATAATCCATCCAAAATCCATTTATATACATAATAATCCATCCAAAATCCATTTATCTTACTTTTTGCTTTCATTATATATATTTTTTCAATATACAATTCCTTCACCATAATTCCCTTTTTATTATTTTACCCAAACCAAAGCACTATGTCATTCAATTTAATTAACATCATATTTTGGTCTATATTACTATAATATTGTATAATTGTAAATCTAATTATTTATAACATAGTAATTATAAATATGACATACAAAATAATTTATAATAACTTAATCCTTATATGAACTTACCTCGATTGAAATGGTTACTAAAACGAAGTCGACAACTAGCCCGAAACTTTAGCTTTTCTTGATTTAAATTTAATTATGGTGTTTCTTGATCTAAATAATAATTCATCCCAATTAATACATTTCTAGCATTCTAACAAGTAATTTTATGCAATTAAACCCTCCCATTAATAATTTACAAATTTGCCCCAATATTTTAACTTTATACAATTTAGTCCCTAAACCTAAAACTTGCAAATTTATCATTTTTAGCTAAAATTCATGTTAACTGATTTTACCTAATCTCATAAAACCCATATTTATCATCAATTCACAATATTTTCCTTGAATTTTACCATCATAAATAAGTCCTTCAACTTTAAAATCATAAAAAATTACTCAATAAAACATGTCTATTTAACAACCAAGCTTAACAATATATCATAAAACTTCAAAAATATATCAAATCCATTCATGGCATAATCTATAACATTTAAAAATTTTACAAATTGACTCCCGGGCAAGCTAGATTAAGCTACAACGATCTCAAAACCATAAAAATTACTAGAAACGAATTAAAAATACATACCATGCAAGTGTAATAGCCTTGACCGAAGCTTAGAAAGTTCAAAATGGTGTTCTTCACCTAACATTCGGTAGGGCGTTGAAATGAAGATGATAACTCATTTGTCATATTCTGTTTATTTTAATTTATTTAATAATTTACCATTATAACCTTTGTAATTTAATTAAAATTGATTAACTTTACACCTCGAAACCGTCCACTATAATAAACAAGGTATATTTACATTTTAAAACCTTAATTCATTGTTCCTTAGCCATTTTGTACAAATAAACTAATAGCGTTTGACTTTTACAACTTTTACGATTTAGTCCTTTTCCTTAATTAACTATCTAAACATTAAAATTTATTAACCAAATTTTAATACGACATTAATAACACTTCGTAAATATTTAATAAAATATTTATGGCTCGATTTATAGAAACGAGGTCTCGATACCTCATTTTCTAAAACTACTTGACTTTAGGGACATACTACTTGAACCTAATTATTCTTTCATTTAACATAAATCATTAAATCAAATTTTATTATAACACTATATTTAACTCGAAAATATTAAATAGTAATATTTACGGACTCACACGTTAGATTTGTGTCCCCAAAAACGCTATTTCGACACCACAGAGAAATGGGTTGTTACAAAAATAGCGTTCTAGAACTCTAAAATTTCAAAATTTTGATGAAAGTATCGATACCTTAGGCTTAGGTATCGATACCTAGCCTTTAATGTCGATACCAAAATAATTACCGATACCAATATTGCTTTCTGTTTCGAAAATTTTTTATTTTAGGGCCTAGGTATCAATGCCTTACCCCCTGGTATCGATACCTTGGATTAAATTGAGGCAAAATCAGTTGGAAAAATTGCTAAAATCCCTCATGCATTGATTCAAAACAATCAAACACTTCAAAATCAATTCAATTAACCTCAAACTCATTAAAGTTCATCACAATAGCCATATAATAACATCATATATGTATGCATATGTTAAACTCTTATAAATTCATTTCCATTAATAACCAAATATATCATTAGATCACCAACGTAACAAGGTTTCTAAAGTTTGCATTTTAGTCTATCGAACATTCACTTATACCAAGAACCTATATGCATGCCATACTAACCCCAAAATTCATACATACAATCTTGTCACTTGGAGTGGTGATTAGATGGGATGCATTCGACCTCCATATTATCCCGACGGGATCTACTGTACCCACGCATTAGAAAATTAACATGCTAAATTTGTAAAGACTTAGGAAGTAATTCATTTTTTTTTAAAATCTACTAATAATAAAATTAAATTGCATTCATTATATACTCATATAATTCATATCAAATTTAGCCTCTGAAGTTCAACATTTTCCAAAATCATACTTACCATTACTTACCGTAACCCATTAATTGAAAGTAGCTAAATTACGATACTGTATCCCAATGTAGACTAGCTGAATGCTTAGGATATACGAAAATGAATCGATAATGCAATGTTAATGCATATAATATATCACTAAGCACATGGTCCAAATAAGATAAGCACTGAAGTGCAAAATAATATCGATAAACACCGAATTGCAAATTTTACAACGATAAGTATCCAAGTGCGAAATAATACGATAAGCGCGTTAATTTTCCTTAATGGTATGCCATCTATATCCTAATAGTTCAGGACTCGTTTACATGGACTTTTCTTATTATTAAACCTTTAAATTCATTCACTTAACATAAAATAATAAAACTTTGTAATTTTTACAATTTAGTCCTTATTACAATAATAACACTAAAACTTGTAAATTTCTATTCATTTTAAGCACATACAACACCAGAATTTTTGCATCAATTTATCTAAACCATTTTTCCACATATTAAAAATATCATAACATATTTGAAATTCTTTCAATTTAGTCCTTTTCACTATCATCACAATTCATCATATAATGGTACACCAAAACTACAATTTATAATATTTACATTACTTACCTCTACTAAATACTTCTCATAGAACCATTAATATAATAATTAAACTACTTAATTAACATAAATATCTAATTAACATAACTTAAACAAAATTAACTACTTGAAGTACTTACAACCAAAATTTGAGATGATTTGTTCTTTCCTTCTTACTCTTTGACCTTCTCTTTTCCTTTTCCTTCACTTTTACCCTCAAACTTCTTCTCTTTTCTTAAACAACATATCAAACACATAGTATTCATATGTTAAAATCTAATCAAACAAATTTCCTATACCATATAGTGAAATAAACATGTATGTTATGAGAGTTTCCATCATTTCTTACCTTAATATCTTAAAATCACTAACTAATTCTTACTTTCTCTCTCCTTTAACTCCTCTATGGAATCTCTCCTCACAAAACTAAGGTATCTAATAGCTTCATCTATTGTTTTTATTAAAGAAACATCAAAGAAATGGAAGAAAATAAGCTTGATATGGCTTAGAAATTGAGAAAAGACCTAAATGGAATTAAAAAAAAAACTTGGTGAAAACGAGAAAGGGGTGACGACTGGCTTGCTCAAGAAAGAGATGAATGCTTTTCTCTTTCTCTATATCTTTCTACACGTTTCTTAAGAAAAAATCTAATGATTTTAATAAAAATGGTAAATTTTCTATTTAGTTCTCCGACCATCAATCTTTACACTTTAGCCCCTAATAATTACACCCCAAAATATATTATTTAATTAATTACTATTTTTCCTTAATCATTTTCACAATTCCATGTATGAATCATATTTTAATTTGAAAAATTTTCTATTAGGCCTTACTTATTTTTCCACTACTTACATAAATTCTCATAACCTTCTAAATTCCTACTTCCACCATAATAATTTTTATACTCTTTCAATTTAGTCTAAGTTTATACTTAAATTTTCCTATCTTGGAAAGATTTTCTACTTTCTTATTGGGTCTAAGTACTTCCTAATTTAATACTAAAAATCCCCATTTAGTCTATTTCAAAAATTCTCCACTATTTCCTGACTCGATCCATCACTGTACCTAGCTTCGAGTCAAAACATGGCCGTTACAATCAAGTTCTGATAATGAATTGTAGTTAATAGTAGTTGTCTATAGTAAATAAAGTAAGGAAATAGGCTAAAATAGTAACTAAAAATAAAATTATGTATAGTTTTGTTTAAGCTCACATTTTTATGTTGTTTGTGGTAGTTTCCTTGTAAGAACTTTGCTTGTAACGACCCGTTTTCAATGAAATCGGAACAATAGTTTCGGGACTACAAATTTAAAGTTAAAAAATTTATTTTAATATTATTTTGTAGTCTACAGCAAGATAGTATGATTATACAAAAAATTTCGTTAAGAAATTTTACCGTTTGTATGCTCAATTTATAAAAAAGGACTAAATCGTGTAAAATGCGAAAGTTGTGTTCTATTAGCTAAAGGTGTTATATAGCTATAGAAATTTATAGTGGAGGTCCTTATATGGTAATTAGACCATTAAAGGTGATAGTGGATGTGCATGGCTTGGTAATTGTGTAATTTTTAAAGTTAGGTAATGGTAAAATGATAATTAGGTAATAAAAGCTGAATTAAATCAAACGAAACAAAATAGGCCATCATCTTTGTGTTTTATTCCACTGAAAATCACAGAAAAGAGGAGCCTTTAAAAATCTTGAAAATTTTCAAAGAAAATTCCTTGCATGTAAGTGATTTCTAAGCTCGTTTTTGATGATTTTTATGTTTTCGGGATTGTTGTAGCTTAACCTAGCTAACTAGGGGACTAAATTGCAAAACTATTGAATAGTTTGAGATTTTCCATTGATGAAAATGCTAGGGTTTTGAAGTTTAATGGAAGAAAATGAATCCTTGTTGTTAGTTAAACAACATTTGTAAAGAGATTTTTAATGGAATTGTCAATTAGGGGCTAAATTGAGAAATGTGAAAATTGTGTGTTAAATGTGTGAAATTGTTAAATGTATGGGTTGCTATATGCACATATATTTGGCTAGGCTTACATAGGGTTGAAATTGCATAAATTTCATTTTACGAGCCTAGGGACTAAATTGTAAAGAAGTCAAAAGTATAGGGGGCAAAATGGTAATTTTACCATAACATGAAATTTGGATTGAATTTAATATAATGATGCCTAAATTAGTTAAATTTGATTATATATATCAAGAAAAACCACATTCGGATTTAAATCGGGGAAAAGACAAAGTAGTTGACTAACCGATCGTTTTATCTTCGTACGAGTTTGAGGTAAGTTCGTGTAATTAAATTGTGTATTTATATGTTTTAACTGAAATATATGTATGTGAATGGTTTAATTATTATGTATAATTATCAAGCGCATAACTGACGACATACAAAGAATACCGAGCCCCGTTTGAACCTTAGGAATTCGTAGGATACAAATGACATGTCATTAGGGTTACTATTTTGGTTGAGGTCCTGCATGTGTTGTGGACTCACCACAGCTAGTAAGAGCTTACTGATTCACAGCTCGTATGAGCTTACCGATCTTCAGCTCGGAGGAGCTTACAGTTTATCACTCGTATGGGCCTACATGTATAGGAATCAACATATTATAGTTCAGTACACCTCGTATGTACTACCCGCGTATCTAACGAGATTTTAAGTGGTTCAACCGGCATAGTGTTATTACGAGATTACACAGGTTCAATACGAACTAGTACAGGTATTTACATGGAAATGGTTTATAAATGATATACAGATACACGGTATAGATGGTACATGTACATGGAATTTAATAATTGTTGAATTCATACATGATTCTTGATTTTATATGAATACATGGCTAACTTGGTTAATGGTTATGTGATAAGCTTTGACCAAATTGAATTATGTTATGCTTTGGGTTACTTATCTAAATTTGTGGTTAAATGGTAAGTTTAATTTTGTATTATACGAACTTACTAAGCTTAATTGCTTACTCTGTTTATTTTTCAGTGTTTTATAGTGATTCGGAAGCTCGTTCGGATTGGAAGTTATCGGAGACCACATCACACTATCAAACTTTATTTTCGTACTTTTGACTTTATATTTTGGGTTAAGCAGCATGTATAGGTCATTTTGGCTAATGGTAGCCTATATGTCTTGTTGTGTTTTGGCCATTTGTGTTAGCTTGTTTTGTGAACATATTTTGGTTATGCAAATATGTAAATAGCCTTTGTATATGGTGTATAGTTTCCATGTGAATGCCTTGTTTGTGAATTGGTATTTTGGGTATCAAATGGTTGAAATGGATAAGTGACATATATGTTATGTTTTAGGCACAATGATGCATGTAGGTGTTTTGACCATTTAGGTATGTTTGAGATACATAGATTGCATGAATATATGTAGTCAATTGAATTGCTTATGGATATCATGATGGTGTGTGATATTTTAACATGTTACAAACTTCATATTGGTTGGTTTTGAATGCCTATTTATGCCATGGTTGTATGTACATTGTTGAGCTTAGGTTGGTACCATTTTGGGTGAGAAATATGGCTTGGGAAATGATTTATTTTTGTCTACACAGTAGAGACACGGGCCTGTGTCTTAGTCGTGTGTCAAGTGGCATAGCCGTGTGTCCCCTGATACTTCTATAGAAATCAAGCCAGTAGCTTCACATGGCCTAGCACACAGCCTGGCACATGGGTGCGTGAGGCCATTTTGAAGGGTACACGGCCTGGCACATGGGCATGTGGTTTGGCCGTGTGACCCAAGTCAGTGAGTTACACGGGCGTGTGGCCCATTACGAATGCCCACACAGCCTGAGACACGGCCGTGTTCCCCTGCACTTTGAAAAATTTTAGTATTTTCCTAAAAATTTCTTGAGTACTCAGTTTAGTCCCGAACCATTTTTAATGTCTATTTTGGGCCTCGAGGGCTCGTAATTGGGACCATATGAATGTTTATGAATGGTTTTTGAATTGAATGAGAAATGTACATGAAATGTTTGATTGATTGAGTTATAAGTTCGGTAATGCTCTATAACCCTGTTCCGGTGTCGGATATGGGTTAGGGGTGTTACATTGCTTGCCTTGGTAATAGAAAAAAATGTACTTTTTCTTATACATTAGAAGTTTCAACTCACACCCCCATACACACACATATTACACTACCACATAAGCAAATTTGCAAATCAAACCCTGGTCTCAAGCTTGAATGAATCACTTCAGCCAAAACACTTACTACTTGAGTTAAAAAACTTCTAATAATATAATAAAGAGATCTCTTGAATATTTATTCCTTTTAATACTCTTTTTTAAGGGTAAACTATAATAGAGGTCACCCAGCTATTAGTAAATTCTTTTTTTGGTCACCTAACTACGAAAAATTATAAAATGATCATTTAACTATTCAATTTTATCTTTTTTAGTCACCAACTGGCTAACGTAAAAATGCAAATACCCTAAAACCCAGGATAGTTGGGTGACACAAAAGAAATTTACTAATAGTTGGGTGACCCAAAAATGAAAATGACCATAGTTGGGTGACTACTAATATAATTTACCCTTTTTTTTAAAGCAAATCCTTTTATACTCATATTAAGTGCTTGGGTCTTCCTTTTTATACTTAACCAAGATAGTTAACACTGTACCAATGGGTGTTTTGTCTTTAACCTAGTACTAGTGTCACGGGCCAAAGTGCAAAGCCCGTGACCATGCCACAAGAAGTGCCCCATGGAGGTCTATCGATTAGATGGGGGACATTTAGCCCACGAGAATTGGCCTGATTCAGAGAGCTATTAAAGAAGCCTATCAGATTGAAGCCTGGTTGGCCCGATGATGAAGACATGGCAACTTAGGCTAACTTTGGTAACTAATCTTAGAAGATAGAGAGAATCATATCTTGTAAAGATTAGATTAAATTTGATATGGTAAATCTTGTAAATCACTAAAATCAAGGGATATAATGAATCTCGTCCGTCGATGTAAATGTATCTTGACCGTCGGTTTAGGGGGAGCTCAACTATAAATAGAGAGCCTCCCCCTCATTTGTAATCATCCATTGTAACTTGAATTCTTAAGAGTAATAAAATTCTTGAGCATTTACTCAAACACTTTGTGGGCATTCTTTCTTTGGCTTTCTGTTGTTCTCTTGTGGCTTCTTTTAGCACAATCGCTTCCGCTATACAAATTGGTGCCTTGGAGGAGTTCTAAGGAATCCTTACTTTTGGGCGTAAAGGCTGACTTGGGCGAGTTTGGAGCAAACGGATCGCCTAAGGCCGCACGGTTTGCGAGACGAAAGGTCTAGCCCCGTGATAAGTGGTATCAGAGCAGGTTTTGAACCAAGTGATATTCGAGTTGGTTCGAAGGCACCGTTGGGATGTCGAAAGAAGTCGTTGGTCAGAGTGAGCCAATGGAGACTCGTGGGAGGGCCAGAAAATCCAGTCGCTCGAGGGAAATGCTGACAGCTTTGGAAAATCAAGTGGTGAATCTCGAGGAATCCATCGGGAACGTGAAAGAGACGCTTGAATTGGTCGAATGACGCACGGATGGGTTTGACTCAATGGAGGAGCAACTCAGAGATTTTGTGTTGGAGTCTCTCGATGCCAATAAGGAAAAGATGAATGATTTACTCGAGTCCACTGCGGGAAAGCTGGCAGAAAGAAATAAAGGAGCTCAAAGGGGAGCTCGGGATCTACAAAGCTGCTTTGAGTAATGGGATGTTGTCTTTAAGACCGAAGCAACAAGCAATGGATGTTCCCAAACCGGAGAAGTTTAAGGGTGCACGATCCGCAAGGGATGTGGACAACTTCTTGTGGGAAATGGAGCAATATTTCCGAGCGATGGGCATCGAGGATGATGCCATTAAGGTAAATACAGCTTCAATCTATTTTACTGATGTAGCTCTCTTGTGGTGGCGTCGTAGGTCCACGGATAAGAAACGTGGTGGGAACGTAATTGGGACGTGGGAGGAGTTCCAAAGAGAGGTGAAGAAGCAGTTTTACCCACAGTATACCGAGAAGGAGGCTCGGGCTAAGTTGCGTCACCTCACGCAACAAGGTACTGTTCGGGAGTATGTTCGGGCATTTAGCGAGTGGATGCTTCAAATCTCCGACTTGAGCGAAAAAGAAGCATTCTATTGGTTCGAGGATGGGTTAAAGTCGTGGGTAAAACATGAGTTGTGAAGGCAAAGAATCACTGAACTTACTGTAGCCATTGCAGAAGCAGAGTCCTTTGTTGAGCTTGGTCCGGCGGGAGACGAGCTTGAGGCATCTAAGCCCAATGGAAAGGGCAATGGTGAAAGAAACCATGAAGAAGATGAGGAGGGACATAGCGATAATGGCAACAGTACCGACAACACAAGTGGCAATGGGAAACTACGAAATGCGAATCGGGGATTCGACAACCCAAGGGACAAGAGGAAGAAGATAAAATGCTTCCTTTGTCAAGGACCACACATAGCGCGGAAATGTCCAAATAAAGTGATGGTTTCGACAAAGAAAGATGAGCCGAAGGAAGAGGCGAAGCCTACTGAGGCAAAGACATCGAAAGTCAATTCAATGGTGCTCATTCCTGGGAAGAGGAATGGTGCAAATGGGTTGATGTTTGTGGACATCAACATTGCGGGTCAGAAGCGGAGTGCTCTTATTGATACGGGAGCATCGGACTTGTTCATGTCAGAAAAGGCTGCAAAGAAGCTTGGTCTGGCGATTAGAAAATCGAATAAGAAGATCAAGGTGGCAACTTCTGAGAAAGCCCCAACTG
This sequence comes from Gossypium raimondii, assembly GCF_025698545.1. Classification (NCBI taxonomy): domain Eukaryota; kingdom Viridiplantae; phylum Streptophyta; class Magnoliopsida; order Malvales; family Malvaceae; genus Gossypium; species Gossypium raimondii. Next base: position 35,831,975 of record NC_068568.1, on the reverse strand, counting down.
TGGGAGTAGTTCGTGATGTGGAACTACAAATCGGCGAATGGAAGAGCAAGGAAGAATTCGAGGTAATCTGATTAGATGATTACGATTTTGTGCTTGGCTTAAACTTCCTTATCAGGATTCAGGCAACTCTGCAACCATGGGCCGATCAAATCCATATTGCCACCGGTTCATCAACAAAGAGTATTGTGCCGGTGCATCGGGATGTGAAAGTTGGGACTAAGGTGTTATCGTCAATCCAACTAGTCGAAGATGTTTCGTATGGGAGAAACATTAAATCGTCGAAACGAAATTCTACGAAAGCCCCTTCGGAAGTGTTAGTGGCACAAGGGACCGATATGAAGCCTGCGGGACCGACTGTGGAGCCGACACCTTTGGGAAATGTGGGTGGTGCATCGAGCTTCAAGGGAAAAGGAGCGATGCAAAGACAGTCGAGACGAGTAAATGCAACGAGTAAGGTACATTGCAAACACTCTGATAATGTTTTGAATTCTGACTTGTTGGCTTGGCAAAGTCATAGGGGCCCTTTCAAAGTTCATAAGCAATGAGGCCAAGGAACTGTGGTCGGGACGAAGCCGAGGTGTGAGAATCGAGGGGATTCCAACATAAACAAGTCAAAATTAGGGCAAGTTAAAACGGAGACTTCTTGCCAGCAGAATGTACCAACGAGTGGAATGGTTCAAGATAAGAGGCGACGGAAGTTGAGGCATAAGTTCCGAAGGAAGGGACAACCCGATCGCAAGACGAGTCGGGAAGAAGCCGAGACAACGAGAAAGCTTCAAAGTGAATCAAGTCAGTGTCATCCAGAAAATGCAACGAGGGCGTTGCGAGATTGGGTGGGGGAGAATGTCACGAGCCAAAGTGCAAAGCTCGTGACCATGCCACAAGAAGTGCCCCATGGAGGTCTATCGATTAGATGGGGGACATTTAGCCCACGAGAACTGGCCCGATTCAGAGAGCTATTAAAGAAGCCTATCAGATTGAAGCCTGGTTGACCCGATGATGAAAACATGGCAACTTAGGCTAACTTTGGTAACTAATCTTAGAAGATAGAGAGAATCGTATCTTGTAAAGATTAGATTAGATTTGATATAGTAAATCTTGTAAATCCCTAAAATCAAGGGATATAATAAATCTCGTCCGTCGATGTAAATGCATCTTGACCGTCGGTTTAGGGGGAGCTCAACTATAAATAGAGAGCTTCCCCCTCATTTGTAATCATCCATTGTAACTTGAATTCTTAAGAGTAATAGAATTCTTGAGCATTTACTCAAACACTTTGTGGGCATTCTTTCTTTGGCTTTCTGTTGTTCTCTTGTGGCTTCTTTTGGCACAATCGCTTCCGCTATACAAATTGGTGCCTTGGAGGAGTTCTAAGGAATCCTTACTTTTGGGCGTAAAGGCTGACTTTGGCGAGTTTGGAGCAAACGGATCGCCTAAGGCCGCACGGTTTGCGAGACGAAAGGTCTAGCCCCGTGACACTAGTGTCATGGGGCTAGAATTTTAGTCTGGCAAACCGCATGACCTTAGGCGTTTTTTTTTTTGGTTCAAATCTGCCTAAGTCAACCAAATTCTCTAAAAGTGAGAATTCTCGCGGAAATTCTCTAAAGCATCGAAAATAAATCAAAAGCAACTCAAAAGTGAAAGAGCAATGAAAAACATGAAAATCCATAAGAAAGCAATGCATATCAAGTGTTTGAGTAAATGCTCTCAAATATATATTTTAACTTAAGAATGAAATTACAATGAGATTATTGCAAATGAGGGGGAATACCTTTTTTTATAGTTGAGCTCCCCTAGATCCAACGACATAGATTGAATTTCAGCAACGACTGAGATTAGTGCCTATCTACAATATGAGAGTTTTAAAGGATTTAAACTCTATACATCTTTATCCTTTGGTAACTCTAGTTTTACTGGAGTGTTTCACTGGATCACTAAGGCTTAAAGTAAATAAGCTTCTCCATTTGTTCCACGAATCGAGCCAGTTCAATTGGGTAAAATGGGCCCTATTTAATTAATTGATTTCCATGGGACTTTTTTGTGCGCATTGGTCAAGAGCTTTTATCCACGGCTCGTGACACTAGTACATACTAGTACCGGTGTGCTTTGGTATGTCGTTTTAGATTTATTATTGTTTTTAAATATTTTTCACACATGTTTTTATAGTCTAATGTTTAGTTTCTTAATAAATTATATATTTTATATATACAAATATATTTCAATTACATTTATATGTAAATATAAATTATTTAAAATAAAAACTTAAAATATTTATGATAAAAAAAAAAAAGAGAAGAAGTTTAAAATGTTGAGATTTTGTATCAATTGGTAAAAGATGGTAATGGAAGGGAAACAAAACTTAGTAGACCATACTAAAACGATTGAAATATAGCTTAACGCTGTACAACAAGAAGGAAAAGTCTTTATCGTGTTGGGTAATCTCAGTCCCATCAAATACATACATGCTTGTCAACATGATTTTGCACTAATCTTTAACAAAGGCCTTGATTAATATCATCATCTTCAACAAAAATTCCCCACCTATATCTTCTAATTTTCCTGCCTGGATTCAACTTATTGAAATTATAGGCTTTCAAATCTTGCCATTATTACTCAAGGTTTTGGTGGCTTTAAATCCTTTTCTTTTCAATTTCACACCCGAAATTACAAAAACAATAAAGGAGGGAGGAGATTCGTTGTTAAATTTAATTATGAATCTTTCAAAAATCTTTAATGAAAATATTGGGTGATCAGTTTACATACACTTCACGCTGGCATAACACTATTTATCTTACATCAACAAATAATTTTAAAAATTATAAAAATATTAAAATATCTAAAAGTTCATAAACATTAATAGGAGTACATGTGGATTATTATGATAGTTGTCATGTTAATAAAATTAACATTTTATTAAAACCTTTGTTAAAAACTAATCTAACTCTTTTTAAATGGTTGATAGTCAAATTTAATTAAAAATAAAAATAAGAAAAATAAATTTTAAAATTATATTTGTCATTATACCTTAATCAATTAACATTTTTCAATGTGATGCATGGGATCGATGGGTTTTCTTTTTGGGTTATATTATCTTTGTTTGTCCTTTTCTTAGTGATCTATAAATATGTTCCTTGTATATTTTCGTCATTAAAAATTCTTTTACTCTTCTATCTTTTTATTCTTCACAATTTAGTTTTTTTATTTTCAGATTTTAAAATTATTTTGTTAAATTCTATTTCACTATAGTAATTTTTAATTATATTATTACCGATATTTTTATTTCAAAATGTTATATTAAATAATATTTTTTATTTAAAATAATGTTAGTAAATAAATTTAAATTTTAAAATTTGTGAACGTGTAGAATATTTGAACTTTTTATCTGAAAATTTTAGAACTCAACTGCATGTAAGATTATTATAGGAATGAGAACACAATAATAACCTTTCCTGTAAATATCTAAAGCAAGTGTACAAAAATTAAGAAATTAGAACTAAAAATACCCCAAAATGCCACATCATGGCATCAATCATTTTTACCTCTCTTTTATTATTTATTAGTTTACATATAAGCATGTTTCATCCGCAAAGTCTGCTCCTTCAAAATAAAAATCTCTTCTTCTGTTTTTATTTTTTGGGTTAAAAGTCCAAATATTTCACAGCTTGGATTGAAGAACAGAAGCTGAAAGCTCTCACGATTGAGAACACTTTCTTCTTTCTCTTGGTGGCTTATTGGAGAATCGCAGAATGGGAAGATTGAAGGAAAGATTTCAGGCTTTCGTGAACAATAGATGGCTGGTTTTTGTGGCTGCAATGTGGATACAATCTTGTGCTGGGGTTGGGTATATATTTGGTAGCATATCACCTGTGATAAAGAGTTCTTTGAATTATAATCAAAGACAGCTTTCAAAGTTGGGTGTGGCCAAAGATCTTGGAGATAGTGTTGGGTTTCTTGCTGGTAGTTTATCTGACAGATTGCCTTTATGGGGTGCTTTGCTTGTTGGTGCTTTTCAGAACCTTATAGGTTATGGTTGGGTTTGGTTGATTGTTACGGGCAGAGCTCCAGTTTTGCCTTTGTGGGCTGTGAGTATCACTTTAAAACCTCTCTTTTTTATTACTATTTTTAAAGATCAAGATTGATATAATCTGACTCTTTTTGTTTGTGTGTGTTTGTGTTCATTGATCTTGATTGGAAGACAATTGTTTTGATTGCTTGATTCAAGTCTGTCACTTTGTAAGGTCTTTTCCAGTTCTCCTGTTTCCCTTCTGTTGGAAATGATTTGATTCTCTGTTTCTTCTTCCATTTGAGCATTTTGGTTCATACAGTAATGTTTTTAACATGTCAATTATGTCTTTTAAAGTCTCAATATGAACTGTAAACATGCTTGTTGAGTCATAATTTGATCATTTTAACATTTTGGTGATTGGCTTTTTTATTTGATTGCAGTGATTGAATTCTTTAAAAAAGCAATATGTCAAAACAAGAAACTTGGGTTATGAGGGAAAAGAAAAGAAAGAAGAAATAAAGTAGAATTAGATTTGGGTTTGAGGTAGTAAACTAAGGTGGTTGAGTGATCGATTGATTCCATGTTTAACTGAAATAATTTCCAGCTGGCTTAGGACACAAGGTTTTGCATCTGGAGAAACTTTTAATGCATACAGTATTTGGCATTGCTTAGATAATTAATCCTTCTTAGAATGCAGATGTGCATCTTAATATTCGTGGGAAACAATGGTGAAACCTACTTCAATACAGCTGCTCTGGTTTCTTGTGTGCAAAACTTTCCCAAAAGCAGGGGTCCAGTGGTAGGGATACTCAAGGGCTTTGCGGGTTTAAGTGGTGCAATTTTGACTCAGATATACACGATGATCAATTTCCCAGATCAAGCATCTTTAATATTCATGATCGCGGTCGGGCCAGCAATGGTAGTTATTGCTCTAATGTTCATTATCAGACCTGTTGGAGGTCACAGACAAGTACGGCCATCCGATGGTTTAAGTTTTACCTTTATTTATAGCGTGTGCCTCCTATTGGCTGCTTACTTGATGGGAGTCATGCTTCTGGAAGATCTTGTTAGTGTGAGCCACACTTTGGTCACAATTTTTACAGTGATTTTGTTCTTTCTTCTTATCACTCCCATAATTGTTCCTATTGCATTGAGTTTCTCCGAAGAGCCTAGAGATCCGGTAGAAGAAGTTCTTCTACCAAAGTCGGAGCAACAAGAAGCTGGAAAACCTGAGCAGAGTGATCAGGAACATGAAGTGATATTCAGTGAGGTTGAAGATGAGAAACCTGTGGAAGTAGACTTGCTTCCAGCATCAGAACGGCAAAAAAGAATTGCTCAGTTGCAAGCAGAACTTTTCCAGGCTGCCGCTAAAGGAGCAGTAAGGGTGAAGAGAAAGAGAGGTCCTCATAGAGGAGAAGACTTTACCTTGATGCAGGCTTTGATCAAAGCTGACTTTTGGCTCATCTTTTTCTCTCTTCTATTAGGTTCAGGATCAGGTTTGACTGTGATAGATAATCTTGGTCAGATGAGCCAGTCTCTGGGGTATGATAATACTCACATATTTGTATCCATGATTAGCATTTGGAACTTTCTTGGTCGTGTTGGTGGGGGTTACTTCTCAGAGATTATAGTGAGGTACTGACTGATGCCTTTCTCATATTGATGCCAATTGCTTCAGACTTTAATTTAGTAATGGTTCTGACTCATTTTGATTACCTTTTTGCTGTGACATCACTGTATATAGGGATCATGCTTATCCAAGGCCAGTATCTATGGCTGTTGCTCAGCTTGTTATGGCTGTTGGCCATGTTTTCTTTGCTATGGGATGGCCTGGGGCCATGTACATTGGTACTTTATTAATTGGGCTTGGCTATGGTGCTCATTGGGCAATTGTCCCAGCTGCTGCCTCTGAGTTGTTTGGCTTGAAAAAGTTTGGGGCTCTGTACAATTTCCTCACGCTGGCAAATCCTGCAGGTTCACTTGTCTTCTCAGGTGTAATTGCTAGCAGTATTTACGACCATGAAGCAGAGAAGCAAGCTCATCAACATCATATCCAGCTGCAGATGTCAGGCTTACTTTTCTCAGGGTTGTATGGTCAGGATGAAGTGCTCAAGTGTGAAGGTTCTGTATGCTTCTTTCTGACTTCCATGATCATGTCTGGATTTTGTGTCATTGCAGCTGTTTTAAGCATGATACTTGTGTACCGTACTAAGACTGTTTATGCCAACCTTTATGGAAAGTCTCGCACTTGATTTCAAGAATGCAATCTAGGAAGGTCTCTCATGGATGTTTTGTCCCTTTTAAGTGGCATTTTTTCGTGAAAACTGAGATTGTATTAGTTTTCACTAAGTTTGTGATAACAGTGTTGTAATGATGGTACTGCAGAATCTGGTTCAGTGATTCCATTTACTTGTTAAAAGACTCTGCTTTAAGTGTTGAAGTGGTGTACTTCACATGTTATTTATACTACGTTTGATTTTGATGATGTATGTTTTTCAACATTTTCCACTGCAGATGGTCTAGATTCTAGATTATAATTCCATCTTGATCATGGGGATTGTACTTGTCTTGATAATTAAATGAGGTTTTGGTGGTACATTTAGAGATGGCATTACTTAATAGCCATCTCCGTTATTCTTAGGATGAAATTAGCACTTGCAGGGTCCCTGGAGAGTCCATCCGTCAACTGTTTCGATACAAGAATCGGTAAGAAAATCCTAGCATTGCAAAAGACGAGGGATGTACCAATTACCAAATGAAGAGAACACCGGCCATCGAGCAGTCAGTACTTCTTCTTCACTCGTTTTCGAGTTCATTTGACCATTGAGAACATGATGATGAAGGTAAGCAAAAGAATTTAACAAAAGCAGTATTGTTGACCTTATAGATGTTGAAACTCTTGTCGGTAGTTTGACATGGTATGAAACAAGCATTTCTGGGTACAATAAATAAAAGGAACAATTGTGTAATTCATGTTGGTTTCACATGGTTGAGACCAACAAAGATGGAGAATTCATTGCAAAGATTTTCTTTGAAACATCCCTACTAGGATTGAAGGCTGGCTTATCTATCACCAAGTTGATGTAGAAGGAACATAGCAACTTCAGTTTCTTGGTAACATTAGAGGTTTCTATTGAAGATAATTTATGATCTCTAGCCAGGTCATTTTCTTAATTGTTATGGAAGGCATTGAGAGGTCATTTTCTTAATTGTTATGGAAGGCATTGAGAAAACTAAAAGCTTCTTTGCACCTAATATGTATGGAAATTTAAGTTTTTTATGTTGCGAAAATTTTGAATTGTTGGTGAGGAAAATCTCGAATACATTATCTCACATACAAGTAGTGGTGCCAAATCTTAAGCGCAAATACCACAACAGTTAATTCCAAGCCTTGGGCTGGGTAATTACGCTCATGTGGCTTCAACTGTCTCGAGGCATATGCCACAACCTTACCATTCTGCATCAACACACAATCGAATCCCGTATACAAAGCATCACTATAAACCACAAAATCATTCCCTAACTCCTGCTGAATCAACATAGGTTCCTCAGCCAAAATTGATTTAAGCTGCTCGAAGCTTTTCTATCTTTTTTTCGTCCATTCAAACACTATATTCTTATGCGGTAACTTCGTTAAGGGTGCAACAATAATAGAAAACCCCTCAATGAATCTACAATAATTAACCGTGTGTGCGTGTTCCCATAAAACAAATGATTTTATAAAGTAATTTTAAAGTGCGGTTTTACTGCAAGTGTATAGGTTAGTTGTAATATTTATAGTTCCGACGGAACATGAAGTATTCCAAGGAGGCGAACCCAAAGGTTTGGATATCGTGATACCCAAAGTGGATATTGCGATATCACTAAAGGGTGATCTCCAATCTTCAAGTCTGTTAGAGGTATTGTGATTCCAAGATTTGGATATCACGATACCCTTTCCTTTGGTACTATTTTCACTCGTTTTCAACCTCCAACACGCCCCTATAACACTTAGCCACATGTTAGGGCCCTCAATGACACTATTGGCTAAATTGGGTCACAAAAATGAGTAAAAATAAGACATTTACGCTTATTAACCTAAAATCTAAAAATTAAGAAAAACTACGAAAAAGATGCTACTTTGCTTGAGAATAAGACCCTTAAGTATATCGGGAAAGCCTAGTTTTCCATATCAAATTATGGCAGATCAATAACAACCAGTCATACCTAAGAAACTTCGAACCTTGGAAACACTCTTTGGCAGTTTCCATTCCAAAATCGCCTCAACCATTTTCGGATCCACACGACTTTCGTCTACCGATACAACATGGCCTAAGAATGTCACATCCTTTAGCCAGAATTCGCACTTGTTCAACTTCGCATAAAGTTTCTTTTCCCATAATATTTGCAAAACAAGCCACAGATATGCATCGTGATCCTCTTCAGTATGTGAATACACTAAGACGTTGTCTATAAATACAACTACAAATTGATCTAGATATGAATGGAAAACACAATTCATTAAGTCCATGAACGCGGTAGGAGCATTTGTTAAACCAAATGGCTTGACCAAAAACTCATAATGCCCATACTGAGTCTTGAATGTAGTCTTTAATATGTCTGACTCTTTCACCTTAAGTTGATAATACCCTGACCTCAAATCGATTTTTGAAAACACAGTCGCTTTTCATAATTGATCAAATAGGTCATCGATCCAAGTCAAAGGATAATTGTTCTAGATGGTCAACTTATTCAGTTGTCTATAGTCAATGCACAACCTCAATGTACCATCCTTTTTCTTTACAAAACCAGCGCACTCCACGTAGATGCACTTGGTCGAATGAAACCTCGGTCAAGCAATTCTTGCAACTGTATCTTCAACTCCTTAAGATCTTTTGTTACCATGTGATAGGATGCAATAGACACTGGTACAGTACTAGGGAAGAGCTTAATGCCGAACAATACTTCACGACCTGGTAGCAAACTAGACAACTCCTTTAGTAGCATGTCAGGAAAATCTCTTACGGTACAAATATCCTGAACTCTCAGTTCTTTGTTGCTCGAATTTAGCCCATAAGACAGATAAGCTTCACAACCTTTACCCATTATTTTCTCAGTCTTGGTCATCGAAACCACATTAGATAGAAATTCAGGTCTCTCCCTGACAACTACGATCTCCATCTAATCACTACTTCGTGAAGTAATCTGTTTAGACTCAAATTCTACCTTTGCCTTATGCTTGGTTAATCAATCCATACCGAGAATTACATCAAATCTATAAAAAGGCAAGTCCATCAAATCTACGGGAAGACATGTCCCTAAATTATTAGGGGGCACCTACAGTATACCTGATTCACCACAATGCTTTCACTGAAGGAACTAGTGACAGTCATACCCAAACTAATAACCTCTACTGGAATCCCCAACTCACTAGCCAAATCACTCAAGATGTACGAATGTGTAAAACCAGAATCAACCAAAGAAAATAACGAAATAGTCTACAAAGTGAAAGTACCTGAAATAACGTTGATTGAATCTCAATCCTACAACTTCCTAATAGTAGAGACTCGAGTTGGTCCTCCTGTCTCAACTTGGGTAGCAACAGTGTGGGCAATGGTTCTCTACCCAGCCTATCTTTCATTGCCATTTCTACCTCAGCCACAACCTCTTACAGGCACAAGTGCAAAACTTTGAGCCTATGAAACCTCGACTCTTTTTGGAAAATCCCTCACATATATTCCTTAGAGCCACACCTGAAACATCCCCCAGTTAGTTTTTGACATACACCAGGGTGCCTACGGTCACAGTGTCCATAAAATGGCCATCCCGAAACTCCCAATGACCTACTAGTACTAACCACAACATTATTTTACTGCCTAGACTGACTCGGTTGAAACCCATGCTTATTACCTCTACTAGAACCCTGAATATCACACCCTCTCTTAGGCGGTTGTCTAGATGCACCAACCAATGTCTCCTTAATAGCCTTGGCATTCTCAGCCAATGTTTAGATTCAGTCACCATTGATCGCGGCGGCTCAACCAATGTCTTCTCAATAACCTTGTCTTTCCCAACCATTTCATCAAAAATCTTAGTATTTTGAGCCACCAAATGAACTCGAATATCCTGATTCATCCCAAAACGGAACCTTTTGCATCAGTCTTTCTCAATAAGAACAATCTCATGAGCATATGAACTGAGTTGCACAAACTCTGACTCGTACTCAACCACAGTTATACCTCCTTGAACCAGGTCAAAAAACTCACTAGTCATACCCCAAACCCGACCGAGACAATCCGACTCGAATCTGGCACGACACATTAGTCACCGAAGTGACCTAGAACACAACACAACATTTTTGCATACCATTAACTGATCGTTTTCTTTTTCAAACAATGACAGAAGTCTTATGCATGCATTCAACTCATATATATACATATACATAACTAAACAATTGAAACCTAGTCGAATGTTTTTTCTAACAAAATTTACTCAAACGAGGCATAAGGGAAAAAACATCATTTTATGTCCAATTTACGCAAACACACGTGTATCATCGATTTAAAGGTACATTTTAATTCTAAAATCTTTTTAGGAACACTTGTTAAGGAATTAGTTTAATCTGACTAGCAATTCTAGGTTAATTTTAAAAACAAATATCTTAGAGACTAAATCGAAATAATGAAAAAATATTAAAAATAATCGAATTATAGAATTATAAGTATATTTACAAATTAAACATCTAAGACCTTATTATGAAAATATTTAAAGTATTTCGTAAACGTTTAGGACTCCAATTACATTACCAAAACCTAAGGACTAAATTACAAAGATGTGAAAACATGTCATGGGCAAGCTAGATACCACGTCGAGATGACGTGATGCAGCACGTCGGGACGAGCTCTGAAAGAGGTCTCTCATTGAGAGACTCAACAAAGGAAGTCACAACATCGATCCCACGTCGAAACGTCACCCGAATGAGGTCGAGACGTTGACTACAATTCTAGTCCGAAACTTGCATTTTTCAAGTTTAAACACTGCCACACATACCATTTTTGTGCATTTGAGGCAATTTCTCACTTCAAACATGTCATATTACCTTCAAACAATAATTAGAATATGCTCACATAACCATAACATATCATAGCGAAATTTGACATACTATATAACCATCATGTTAGCAACCATACTTTTATTCCAAGAAATCATTACTCAACATAACAAATAAGCATCTCAAGGTTTCCTAAGGATCCTAAATGTCCATTTTGAACTATTAGGTCATTTAAACATGCTCAAAATTTCCATAATACTAATTTAAGGCCATTAACACTTTTTAACCATTTTACATGCCACTTTATTATATATTCATCAAGAAAACATCGCATGCATCCTCAATCTCATTCCCAAGCATCAAAATATCCATAATCAAAGTCCAAAACATTATCAACAATCCAGGAGTCTAGTCCCAAAATAACAACCACATTGCCTTTATTCAAAATTTTCAAAACTATAAAAACATACTCAACCACGATGCCTTGTGCGGATCACTTCCTTACCCACTTCACACTTCCTGAATGCACTATTTTTCTGCAGAATTTAAAAGAAGAGTGTGAGCTCAAACAAGCTCAGTGAATGTTCATAAGTACCACTGAGCATACATAACAACATAAGTTAAAAAAGAGCATATTAAAAGTAAGTACACAAACACTTTCTCATCATGTCAAAACATCAGTTTAACGTTTCACTTGTTCACATAAATAGACATATATTCTTTCAAAAGACACTTGAGTTACAAATTATACATTCCATTTTGATATATTGGCTCTTTGAGATTATGAAACATAAGTGAACCCAATCACACTCATTGGATAAACGGATCTCCAACACACCAATGACTCAAAGAGTCTAACATGTCCCATTAAGTGTAGCCTTAAGCTAAACACTTTACAAGACATCAAACATGTCTCGTTGAATAGAGCATAGCTCAACATTCCGTTATTTCTCCAACCTATCTTGAGGCCTCAATCGCCCTATCACAAAACACAAGGGTGAGTACTCACAATCATATGGCATGCCAACTATATCTAACGGTTTCAAAAGATCACAAGGCCAACATATCCACATTAACACACGATTACTTACTGTTTTATTGCACAATTCCTCTATTTTGATCATCATATACACAACACTATCACTTTCACATAGCATGCTTATCATACTCACAATTGATGCACTTACAAGTGCTAACACAATGCTCAATAAGGGACAATCTCATTAGATCACATATGAGTGCATTAAAACCAATAAATCCCATGACACTTACTGACATAAATCACGTATCACCTTTTTTTTGTTGCATCAATTACCACACCTCGCAACACATAATCACCATTTTGTAAAAAAAAAAAAAGGCACAAGGAATATGAAGGCTTACTCTCGGGGACATAGGATAGGTGTTTAAGCTAACCTAAGCTTCCGATTAACACAATGAATTGTGCATACCAACAACGACTCCAGAATATTCACCGATTTTTCTTTTTCTTGCTAGCTTAAAACTTAAACAAGCTTCGCCTTGCTCTTAGAGGGCTTCGACAGTTCTGAAACTTCACAGGCATAATACACTCTACAAATCATTAACAGTGGCACACACATCAGAAATCAAATAAAAACGTAGATTCAATCTAGCTCCTCCTAAACCAAAAATTTCGACTAGTTTAGTTAAATCCTAAATTTCTTGATCTGAATCTATTTCTATTGCTTGGAACTAATTCTAAACATCAGATAATCAATTTATAACATATCTAAACCACTTATAACCCCTAAAATCTCAAAGTTGAATATTTTTTCTCGAAAATCACCTATGAGCACCTTGAAGAAAAATTATCAAATCTTTAAAAATCTCTCAATGATTTGTTAAATTAAGATTAGAACCCTCTTAATCTTATCAAATATATTAAAACCATTTAAAATAAAGGTTTAACTTAGAGATTCAAATTTCACCATTAATACGATCAATTTCGACTAAAATCGTTAGATCCATAACATTCTTGATATCATGGATCAAAACTTGTTTTCAAAAGCTTAATAATCTTAGAACTTAACAAGGAAATAGAAACTCACGTTGATTCGAGAAGGAAAATGAATTGGAGATTGAATTTCATGAAAATCCTATAGAAAACGAATGAAGAAATGATGTTGTTCTTGATGGTTTCCTTTGAAATTGGGAGAGATTTTAGTGTTTGGGAGAAGTGAAAATCAAATTGAAGAATTTGCTTGAAAGAAAATAGGCTGATTTAAAAACATTGGTACAATTGTATTTGGGCTACTCCCAAATTTTACCTTTTTACAAATCAGTTCCCTTTTTTGGTTAAAAGTCTTTTTCTCGTTTCTTTTTAAAATTGATTTTGTTTTTGAAAGCCATTTAAAGGAAAATATTTTTCGATTACTTAATTCTGAATCCTCAAACCTAATTTTGGCTCTAATTTCTGAAAATTAATTTTGAGGCCTAATTTGATAAAACTCGGTTCACTAACCTGGAACTACTAGGCTGAATTTTAGGATGTGACATTTTATTTATAGTTATTGGAACAATATATATATTTTAAAAATGTTCCAACAATCTCCCCCTCTTATTTCTATAATATTATAGATTTTAATAATCTTGAAAACCAATCTACATAAATGAAGGTATCTTACAATTGAACATTCACTTAGTGAAAACATGTTAAAGTTAATCGAAATTGCATGGTAATATTTACTTTTGATATGTCATCCAAATGAAATCTCATTTCTATTTACATGAATTCTCATATCTCTTCATAGAGAACTAACTTTTCAATAGATATCGCTTTTGAATAATTACACTCTTAAGTAACATCTCTTAAATAGATATAACTATTCAAGTACATCTCTTAAATAGATTTAAATAGTTATAATTATTTATTAAAAATCAAGTGATATAACTCTTCGTATTTAAGATACATAACTCATTATTATGAATAGACATAACTTTTGATTAATAATCAAAATTTATAATTTTTATTACTTACATCCTCTCATGTACAATTATTATAACATTATATATATAGGACAACCAACTTTCTTTGAACTACCTATGTGGCATGTATTTGAACATTGAAGTATGGAGTAAGATTCTCCAAAAATATGATTTTTTTTAAAAATGTGAGCAAATCCGTTACGACTTTCATTTATCATGGAAATCACGTTATTTATCTCACCCACTCATAAAATTTTGGTCAAATTTTATTATTTGTTTTTGCATTATTTGTTTGTTATTTTAATTAATATATTTCTAAATTTGAAATTTTAATCCTATCTTGAATCATAATAGTTAAATTACATTGTTTTCAAAATATTGTAACAAATCATATGTCATGTCACATTACTTTGCTATTTTCATGTAATATGCACAAAAAATCGGTCATTTTAGTTCATAGATTTAATCATTACCAATTGAGTTAAGAGCGCTTCAAATTTTAAAAGTAAAGGGAATAAAATGATTAAATTGGAGAACATAGACTTATGCATGGTATAGGATTAATAATGAAATTTGACCTACTGGATTTTATTGATAAGTAAAATTTGTATAGAATTAAAATAAATTAAATTTAAATCCAAATTGTTATATAAAAAGAATGTGAAATTAGAGTATCTACAACTTACTCAACTAATAACTGAAACTTGTTTTTTCTTCCCATATGCGATGCGAGTTCAACGATATCTTTGATCTGGATTTACAGGATACAAAGGTCAGCCTAATAAGTAAAAATTTTCTAAAGGCACATGGCACTGGCAAGAATTAGAAAATTCAGACATTGTGAAAAGAAAACTAATCTTTTGTTTAAAGCAACACTTGGGTTCAAAATTACATATTCTTTTTTCCAATTTCATGGCCAATTAAACAAGTTTGCTGCCAGCTAATGGAATACTTTATTGCATAACAAAGACAAGAAGTATACAAGTTTGTAACTGCAGAATGTCCTTTTGTTGTCTGAATTACAATATATGTAAATAAATGATCAAGAATTAATCATTTTGAATGAATGCTTATTATCTGATGAAGACAAAGAATGAGAGGTAATATGAAGCTCCTTAGTTAAAGGCTGTGCAGTCTACCTTTATCTCTCCGTGTTTACCAGTCTTAACTCCCACCCTTCCGAGCTTCCTCATTGCTGTAATGAAGGCTTCTTTAAACACATTTTGTTTCTTCGAAAATGGAACCACTGTTGGTCTAGATGCTCGATTAGTGTACAGCACCTTGTCTGATGTAAACAACCCCTTCTTAGCAACCAGATTCTTGAAGTACTTATTGTCAAAAGTTCGTGGGGTTACAGGATCCATGTTGATGGCGATACTGGGGTCTACATTCTGAGGACACGCTTGCTTTAATTGTTTCACGTATGTAGGATCGAGGTCGGGATCCACGGGAGAAGATGGTGAAAACGAATACAAGCGGTTTGCGAAGCGACTGCAGTGGGAGAAGCCTACAATATGAGCACCTGAGAGTGCAATCATATCAGTTTGTGTAAGGTTGTGTTGGGCAAACATGGAGTTGAGTTGATTGAGATTGAAATTAGGCCCCGGTAGCTGTCCGGCTACCCTTGATGCTTTCGATACAAATCCATCACGACGTCCCAATTCTACTTCGAATGAAGGACCTCCAGCCTGGACATTGAAAGACAGCAAGGAAGATATATGAGATTTTTTTCTCAGGGATGTTGAAACAATGGCAGCAGCAAACATCAAACAAAGTTACAATACAGTGTTTGCAAGACTGAAGCAAGAAGAATCAAAGCAAAGAAAAAGCAAAGCAAAGCAAAATAAACAAAATTGAATACTCAAAGAAAGTTGTAATCTGAACATTACATTTTTCATTCAAAATTTGAAATAAAAGGAGTTACAATTTGTTCATTTGATGCTTACCTACTAATCTAACGCCTCCACTAATTTACAACCAATGTAAGCATAAGTCAAATACAAAATGAGTCGACATATCGCCTTTTACATCACCTATCTAATCACTAACTTAATCTTACTAACTATTAAAGCTAGTTGCAATTAAACTGAACTAAATTACAACAAAACAAAACAAAGAATGCCGCTTGCTTCATTTGGTCCAAAACCATTCGTGCGCACCAAGCAAAATGAGTGAGCTCGATAGTCACGATCTCGATAGTAGCTTGCTTCGCTCCATGTTGCATTGCGTCCACTTTCAACACTCCTCCTTGGACTGTATGCAACACATTCCAATTGCACTTCTCAAAGATTCAAATCGAAAGCGACCCTAAGGGCTTGGTCATTATGTCGACCAATTGTGCCCCTAAGTCGCAATGCACAAGGTCGACTTCCTTTGCTTGTTCAAATTTCTCTAACAAAATGCGCTTTGATTTTAAAATGCTTAGTCTTACCATGGAACACGGATTCTTGGCTATTGCAATCGCAGATCGATTATCCACCCAAATTTCGGTTGCTTCATCTTGAGTTTCATTAAGGTCATGAAGCGCCTTCTTTAGCCAAATGGCTCGATTAATCGCTCCTCGCTGCAAAGAATGTACTCGCTTCACCGTGGATCGAAAGCAACAGCTTGTTTGCTTTTTGAACTCCAAAAAACATCCCGATCCAAGTGTAAAGAAGTATCCCGAGGTACTCTTCATGTCATCAAGGATCCCGCCATCCACCGTCGAGTAGCCTTCTAGTTTCAGTTGGTTCCCACTTTCAAACATTACACCAAAACTAGCAGTGCCCTTGATGTATCTAAGGACCCTCTTTGCTGCTTTCAAATGTGCTTCATTGCAACAATGCATGAATCTCGATAACAGGCTGACACCAAACATGATGTCTGGCCTGGTTGCTGTTAGATACAACAGACAACCAACTAGGCTTCGATAGTGCCTCTCATCAACCCTCTGCTTATCACTACTGCTAGTCAGCTTTTCTCCTTGAGCCACAGGTGTGCTGACTGCTTTACAGTTATGCATGCAAAATTTGTCTAGGATCTTCAAAGCAAATGAGTGTTGGCTGATGAAGATACCTCGATCAGACTGGTGCACTTCCATGCCAAGGAAGTAAGTCATGATCCCCAAATCTGTCATCTCAAACACTTGCTGCATTTGGACCTTGAACTCATCAATGAGCTCAACTTTGCTCCCTGTCACAAGCAAATCATCTACATACAAGGAGACAATCAGCAAGGTTTCATGTTCTGACCTTTTAACATACAGGGTAGGTTCACTAAGACTCTTCACAAATCCAAGATTGGTCAGGTAAGCATCAACTCTGTCATACCAGGCCCTTGGTGCCTGCTTTGCACCATAGAGGGCCTTTCTCAACTTGTACACTTTGTCTTCATGTCCAACAACTTTAAAACCTTCAGGTTGCTCGATGAAGATCTCCTCCTTGAGAAAACCATTCAGAAATGCTGATTTGACATCCAATTGGTGAACTCTCCACTGCTTCTGAGCTGCTAAAGCAAACAGCAGCTTAATTGTATCCAGTCTTGCCACTGGAGCAAAAGTCTCTAGGTAGTCAACACCATACTGCTGACTGTAGCCCTTCACCACAAGCCTGGCCTTGTGCTTGTTCAGTGAGCCATCAGCATTGTACTTGGCCCGGTACACCCATTTAACTCCTATGACCCTCTTGTGTTCTGGTCTGCTCACCAACTCCCAAGTCTGATTTTTGTTGATCATTTCCAACTCAGCTTCCATAGCTTTCATCCAGCTTCTGTTCTTAGCAGCCTCTTCAAAGTCTGAAGGTTCAATCACAGCAACATTGCACCTCTGATAGACATCAGCCAAAGTTCTAGTGCCCCTCACTGGTATGTCATCTACAACATCTTCTCCTGGTCCCTCTTCTATGGGTTCAGCAACCAAGTCCAACTGGTCCATTTCAGACATGTCAGCTTCAACACCATTCCAATTCCACACTTTTTCCTCATCAAACTTTACATCCCTGTTGACTAAGACCTTCTTTGCTGTAGGATCATACACTCTATAGCCCTTCTTGTTGCTGCTGTAGCCAACAAAGATTCCTGGAGTTGCTCTGCTCTCAAGCTTGGTCCTTTTCTCTACTGGAATAAGTGCATAACATACACAGCCAAACACTTTTAAGTGTGTTACCACAGGTTTGACTCCATGCCAAGCCTCAAAAGGAGTCTTATCCTTGACTGCTCGAGTTGGTAGTCTGTTGAGCAGATACACTGAGGTGTTGACTGCCTCAGCCCAAAACTGGCTTGGAAGCTTGCCTTGAAACAAGAGGCATCTGGCCATGTTCAGTACAGTCCTATTCTTTCTCTCACAGACTCCATTCTGTTGAGGAGTATAGACTGTTGTGAGCTGATGGTGAATCCCAGCACTGTCACAAAGCTTCTGAAATCTTTCAGACACATATTCAGAGCCATTATCACCCTCAAGGCTCTAATTTTGCAACTGACCGATTTTCAAAGATAAGCCTTGAATTTGCGTAAGGCTTCAAACACTTCTGACTTTAGCTTCAAGAAGTAGACCCAGCACAACCTTGTTAAATCATCTATAAACAGGGCAAAATACCTGTTCTCACTGATTGAGGGTGTTCTCATAGGGCCACAAACATCGAGTGCACCAATTGAGCTTGTTTTGAGCTCTCCAAGCACCGTCGGCAGGAAAAGGTAGTCTAGCTTGCTTACCAAGTCGACAAACCTCACAAACATTCCCACTAACCTCAATTTTGAAATGTCATCAACTAAATTCAGCCTATGTAGAAAATCAAGAGATCTAAAATTGGCATGGCCTAGTCTCTTATGCCACAAATCGTGTTATCAAGCAAGGTGGTGTATGCCTTTCTTTCTACTTGGCTAACATCCAACATGAAGCATCTATCAGTCATAGAGACTGAGATTAACTCCAGACCATTCATGTCTTGAACAGTACAACAACCATCCTTGAAAACTAATGTATAGCCCTTTTCAACTAATTGGCCTACACTAAGCAAATTCTGGTCTAAATCAGGTACAAAAAGCACATCTGTGATCAGCTTGTTACCTGAACCAGTGCTAACCAGCACACTGCCCTTGCCCTTAGCCTCAATCAGCTTGCCATCTCCAATTCTAATCCTCGAGTGGAAGCTTCTGTCTAGGCCCTTGAACAGCTTCTCGTCTGCTGCCATATGGTGTGAGCAACCACTGTCTAGTAGCCAATCATTGCTGGCCTTGGTTGTGCCAACAAAGCAAGTTGCTGTGAACACATGCTCCTCCTGAGCTTGAATGTCCTCAGCAGGTCTAGCTTGTTGCAGAGCAGCCTCCATTGGTTTGCCCTTGCACACCTTCTCCACATGGCCAAACTGCTTGCACTTTCTACACTGAATATCTGGCCTAAACCAGCAATACTTTTCTGAATGTGTTGTCTTCTTGCAATGAACACATGGTGGGAACACCCTTTTTGCTTCATCTTTTCCTGACTTGACCCTTCTATTATGCCAGGGCTTCTTGCCTTTTGCACTCACACTCGAGCCTTCACTGGCTTTAGCCTGGAAAGCAGCTTCAGGATTCTCCTCCTGCCTATTTGCCCTCCTTTGCTCAAGTGCATACAGGAGTTTATCACTCGCACAATGAAATGGTGATAAGTCCCTTGAGTCCTCAAGTGAAGAGATTTTGACTCAAATTTCTCGGGGAGAGTTGTAATGACCTTTTCAACAACTCGCTCTCGTGAAGTCCACTCCCAGGAGCCTAATGCTGTTGACAATGGCCATTATCCTGTCTGAGTACTGCTTGATGGTCTCAGACTCCTTCATCCTCAAATTCTCAAAGTCTCTCCTGAGGTTAATCACTTGCTGTTGCCTTGTCTTATCAGTCCCCATGAACTCCTCCTTCAGCTTCTCCCAAGCCTGCTTTGGTGAGTCACAGCCATGATGCGAGTAAAATCACATCGAGACTCCATTTTGCAAGCAGGCCATAGCCTTATGCTTCTTGGCTCGCTCCTCAGTATGTTGCCTCATCTGTGCAATGGTGGGATTGGCTCTTAATGGAGGTGGTTCAGCATCATTCTCGATCACACTCCAAAGATCATGTGCCTGGAGATAAGTCTTCATTTTAACTATCCAAATGTGATAGTTTTCACCAGTGAACACTGGTGGAGGTGGTGGAGTGAAACTCATTCTGCTAAACTGATTTTAAGTGCTTCGATCCTTTCTGATTTTAAGCTTTGCTGATGGTTTTGATTTAAACTCAACAAAGTACAAAAAATGGCCTCTCAAAGATTCGGGCTCATGATACCATTTGTTGGAACAATGGCAGCAGCAAACATCAAACAAAGTTACAATACAGTGTTTGCAAGACTGAAGCAAGAAGAATCAAAGCAAAGAAAAAGCAAAGCAAAGCAAAAATAAACAAAAATTGAATACTCAAAGAAAGTTGTAATCGAACATTACATTTTTCATTCAAAATTTGAAATAAAAGGAGTTACAATTTGTTCATTTGATGCTTACCTACTAATCTAACTCGCCTCCACTAATTTACAACCAATGTAAGCATAAGTCAAATACAAAATGAGTGACATATCGCTTTTACATCACTATCTAATCACTAACTTAATCTTACTAACTATTAAAGCTAGTTGCAATTAAACTGAACTAAATTACAACAAAACAAAACAGCAATGCCGCTTGCTTCATTTGGTCCAAAACCATTCGTGCGCACCAAGCAAAATGAGTGAGCTCGATAGTCTGCGATCTCGATAGTAGCATGCTTCTGGCTCCATGTTGCATTGCAGTCCAGCTTTCAACAAGGGATCATGTATTTCAGGTAAAATTGTTGGGGCATTTCTTACCAGGACTATAACATCTCTAGAGGCAATGGCCAATATGTCTGCACAAGAGACTACTTTAGGACATTTAGCTTCCACTGCTTTCTTGGCCTTTATTACGGTATCGAATCCATCTCCTGCTAGGGACAGATTGTCTGGAGCATCCTTCTCTGCATCCCCATTTGGCGATGCGATCATGATCGATGCATCACAACCCTGGAAAAACACAATAAAAGAACTCGAACTTAACTCAATTGGTTCATGTAGTCAATCTTAAGAAATTGATTGATGGTACTAACGTACTTCGACAAAGCAGTCATGGAAAAACAGTCGTAGGGTGGCGGTGGCGGGGACGGTGACGAAGGTTTGGCTAAACTTTTCCTCTACAACCTTTCTTACAATAGATTCCACATTCGGACAAGTGGAGTTGTAGAAGGCTTGAGATAATTTTCCCTCTCCAACCTGCAGAATTATGACAAGTATGAACAATGTGAAACATCTCCTAATTATCTCCATTTTCTTCCTTAGCTCGAACTTCTCTTTGACTTTCAACCTTTTCACAGGCATTGTTCATATAAGAATGATTATATATATATATATATACATACAAGGAAGATACAAAGAAGTAAAAAGTCTTTTGATTCTGTTATAAGTTGCTTGATGGATTGATTAACTGGCCTAAGCATATAAATATGTATTAATTCAACAAGCAGCCATATTAAATGTTTTTAGCCCTTTGTTCAGAATTACTCGTTTCTTCTACGAACGTCCAAGTGGAGAATTGCAGATGAGCTTAGACCCTGAAGTGCACCTCCCCTGCTTGTAATTAGATATGAAAACAACACGATACTGGCAATAACCAAGTCAAATCATCATTTATCCCTTCACATGGGCCAAAAATATAATAATAATAATAATAATAATAATAAGGGTTAATACATAGAGTGTGCTCCAACTTGGTAATCTATACTTATTTGAAACCTAAATTTCAAACTCGGTTGGAGAAGTAATTAAAATATCTTTTCATATTTAAAATAAAATATATTATTATTATAATAATATTTTTATATATATTTTTATTTTAATAAAACTAATAAAATCTTGCATAGGATGAGTTTGAACCCTTGACACCAATAGCATTACCATTTTCACCAAAACTACAAATACAAACTAAAAAACAATTGCATTATATTCAATATTCTTAATCCTATGTGTTAGATTTACACATATGCAATAACAATAACTTATTAAGGTCAAATGCGGAGGTTTTCACAGTTGGCATGAAGCATTCCAACCTTCTCTCCGACAACTAAACCATTGTTGGCAATGGCATGTTACTTGATCAAATGATTAATTGAGAAAAGTAGTAAATAACTTGATAGGGCAATTAATTAATGACTTTTATTGTATGTATGAACAAGTAAACAGTCTTGAAATCTACTTCAGCAACGTATTCCTTTTATTGTATGATGATTTACAAAAGAACAATCGCATCCATCTTTCAATGCATTGACAAGCACGCACCACGAACACAATCACTTTTAAGCATCTTTAAATTTTGTGCAGTCCATTCTTATCTCTCCTTCATTCCCGGTTTTGACTCCCACCCTCCCAAGTTTCCTCATTGCTGTGATAAAGGCTCCATTAAAGTTGCCAGGGTTGCTAGCAAAATCACTTACGGTTGGTTGAGATGCTGGATCACTGAAAAGCACCTCGTCTGAAGTGAACAAGCCCTTCCCAGAAACAAGATTCTGGTAATACACATTGTCGAAAGTTCTTGGGGTTTCAGGGTCCATGTTGATGGCAATGCTGGGGTCTACATTTTGAGGGCAGGCTTGCATCAACTGTTGTGCGTAGTTTGGGTCCAAACTAGGATCAACAACTGAAGATGAAGAGAAGGAGTATAAGCGATTCGAAAAGCGATTGCAATGAGAGAAGCCTAGAGTATGAGCTCCTGAGAGTGCAATCATATCGAATTGCGTAAGGTTGTTTTTAGCAAAAATGGTGTTGAGTTGAACAAGGTTGAATTCTGGATCTGGTAAGTTCCCTGCTACCTTGGATGCTTGGGATACGAGGCCATCTCGACGTCCTAATTCTACTTCCCAAGAAGGGCCACCAGCCTATGATTTTATTCACACATAATCAGTTTGGTTATGTATTGCGAGAGACTAGTTTTAGTTTTGCCAGGAAATGGTTGAGCATTCCTTACCAGTACTACAACATCCCTTGCTGCAAGTGCTAAAATATCGGCACAAGATACAATTCCAGGGCATTGTACTTCCACTGCCTGCTTTGCCTTGATTACGGTGTCGAATCCATCTCCTGCGAGGGAGAGATTGTCTTGAGCATCCTTTTCTGCATCTCCATTTGGTGATGCTATCATGACTGATGCATCACATCCCTGCAAAAGATAGCACTTTATATTAATGTGTCTGTTATTGACAACAAAACAGGTGATATCATTCGTTGTTAGACCTTCCCTGTTTCACCATGTCCAGGTCGATCAGCCTCCAATTATGACCATGACTAAAAAAAGAAGTAATTCAGAGAAACAGGAAAACACCAACCATAACAAGTTTTGATCTTTTTCAGCTACTTTCATCAGGGCTATAAGGAATTAAGGATGGTTGCACTGTACAGAATATATCTATTAATGTATGATACCCGTATTATACTCCTGATCATAACCTACCCAATACTCGATACAATCAAAGCAACATTCGTGTTCGAGTATGTGCCAAACATGAATACTTTACGAAGGATAAAGAATCAAAGCAACAGAGCATTACAAGCATGCATGCAGGGGTGACATACAATTTTGCAGGTAAATCATAAATCCATTGAAACCAAAGACAAACTGCATACAACATCTAAAGTAATCATGCTATTCTTCCAACGTACCTCGACAAAGCAATCATGGAAGAACAAGCGCAGCGTAGCAGGGATCGTAACAAATGTTTGGGTGAACTTGGTGGACACTACTTGTTTCACTATCATTTCTAGATTCGGACAAGTACCCCTATAGAAATTCTCAAATAATTGCCCCTCTCCTCTCTGAAAAACCATGAAAACCATTAACAACACCAACCCTCTCTGTAATACCTCCATTTGCTTTTTCTTTCTCTAGAGCTTTTATTTCCCTTTCAGCCTATCCACAAGCCATAAGTGAAAGTGTGAAACTCTAATATATAGAAGAAACATATAACAGGACAGATTTAACAATAAACTATTAGGTTTGCCTTGGTAGCTAATACTTGGTCTAAGCTAATCTAATATACCTAAACATGCTTACTCCCTTTCTTGTTAGAATATCTAATCAATAATGCAAATATTTTTATAACAATAATAAATTTTTTAAGTACAAACAAAGATCACATTAATCCATGTCTACAAGACTTGAAGTTGCCAATGTTGTTAAAAACCAAAAGTTAGCCAAATACAAGGGGTGTTGCAATTGTAGTAGAAAGGCAGTTCCCTATCACCTAAATTTTGAAAAAAATATGCTATAATTGACTTGGTGGATTATTTGGTGTTTGCAGCTCATCCTATTTTCTAGATGAGCTGAGACTTTTTTTAAAGATGAACCTGGATTAATTTCTTGAAGTGCATAATGAAAGGGACATGGCAACAAATCAATGTCTGAACAAGAACGTGTAAGATTTCACATGGGGCATATTTGATGATCGGGGTTAATGTTGTTCAGAATCAATTTCAATTCAAATTTATAAACTGGAATATGTATAAATTTGGAGAATTGGATTACAACTTCCAATCACAAGCACGCTTAATATTTATGAATAAAAGTTTAAACCTACCCCCATGAATGAGTTGCGTCTCAAAGGGGTCTTGGTATTACTTTAGGAGTTTCGTATTTTGACTAAACTTTCCTTAAGAAACTGTAGTGTATGATGACGTCCTTCTTACTGATTTTTCTTCCACAAATAGAGTCTCGCTTAACGACTTTGAATATGTACATCCATAGCTGCTACAATGCTGTCTTCCGGTTTGCATTATTGTTCTCTAGGTACGGATATATACGTATGGTTATGAATTATGTGATTAAACAAGCTAAACCATTTTTTTTTATTAAAATATGCAACTCTTCACAAATTTAAAGTTTAATTTTTTAATTTTTAAATTGATTGGTGTGATATTTTGAATGAAAGAAAATATTCATTTCATGATAGCATAACTAAAAAAATAACGCTATAATAAAATCGAACTTAACAAAATAATCTTATGAGTGTTAAAAGTTAGATCTAAATTTTGAAATCATGATTAAATTTTAAAAATTAAATTCTAAATTTATGAAAATAAACTTATGACATATTTTATTTTTTTCTGCTAAAACTTCAAAACATAGGATTTTCTTTTCTGATTTGTTAACAACCCAACCCAATTCACTCAGTCATATTATTAAGAATGTATGTAGTTTTGGGATTCGATATATTCAAATAAATTGGTATTCTTATTTTTAAAATGTTGAATTATAATTTATTATTTCATTTTTTGAATTAATAATTTGAATTTCTATATAATTATTTACTTTTATTTCTATAAATAAATATATTTATTAATAAATCAAATATCATTGTTTGAGTAGTAATAGAGCATAATCCAAAAGTATTCTCTTTGGTTTCTACCACTAAAGTCATATTTTCAAAAAAGAAAAATGCAATTTAAAGAATGAATATCAATTGATCTGGCTAGAACAATTGATTTTTATATTTTGTAAAATGTACTATTTTATGTTTGAGTTTAAATATTTGAAAATGTAAAAGTACCAAAATTTTAAAAGTTTTGTGATTTTAAAAGAAGAAAACTTCAGATTATACTATTAAGTGATGACATTTTCTATAAGGTTTTGTTCAATGGGACATTTTATATTTAAAATTTGTTACTGACTTCACAAATATAAAATGGTGAGAAATTTTAAAATAAAAGGGTTAGAATGAGTTAGAAGTATAAGATTAATATAATTAATTTCATAGCTTAAACCATCTAATGATTGATGTCCAATTGACCACTATATTAAAATGAATTGACTTGAATTCACTAATATTAACAATTTGCAAATCTATCTTAGTTTCTTACAATTAAGCATTTTTCATCTTGTGATAGTTGTCGATTCCACCAATATAATCCTACACCCACTACAATAAAATAGACTTTTAACGGCGTTTTTTTAGACCTTTAGCGGTGCTTTTAAGCCCTACTAAAAGTAAAAGCACTGCAAAAATTGTCGCTATAGACAACGCCGCTAAATTTAGAAGCGTTTATGTGAAAAAACGCCGCTAAAGATCATGGCCTTTAGCGGCGCTTTTATCACAAACACCGCTAAAGATCACGACCTTTAGCGGTGCTTTTGTCATAAACGCCGCTAAAGGTCATGGCCTTTTAGCGGTGCTTTTATCACAAACGCCGCTAAAGAACATGACCTTTAGCGACGCTTTTTATCACAAATGCCGCTATAGAACAAACCTTTAGCGACGCTTCTCGCAAAAACGCCGCTAAAAACATAAGCTTTAAAAAAAATTATTTTCATCAAATAATATTTATTTTTATGATAAATATTATATTATGTTTTATTTTTTTAATTTGAACTTTAAATATACTTTTAAGGATAAATAAAAAATATTATTTAAATTAAATTTTCTATGAAAATTTTAACTTTAAAACTAAATATAACACAATTAAAATCCAAAAGTTAGAACTCAAGTTGGCGTAAATATTAAAGTAAAAATAAAAATTTAGAATCAAAACTAAAATAAATAATATACATGAGAAACAGACAGACTAGTTGAACCTGCCTATGACTATACACATTGCAAGGTAATAAAAAATGCAATGCATTTTCTTAATCAATTAAATCTTGGTAATAAAAGATATAATACATTTACTTAATCAAGGAAATCTTGTAATGAAGTCAAAGCAATGAGCCTTAGAGAAAAACTTTTGAGCATGGCTTCGAATTTGAACTGCAGATTTAGTACCTACATGCTCTGCATGAAAATAAGAGTAAACTGTTCAAACCATAGTGAACATGGCAAAGATAAGTAAATCAGTTCAACTCATTGTGGACTTACCTTCTATTTGGCAGCAGCCACGACCATACAACCTTAAAGCTCCAAGAAACCTCTGATGCTTCAAGAAATGAAGATGAAGAAATGGATGCTAATGCTGACAATCTGGTATTCCTCAACTTAGTTGAGCCATCTGGTATGATAGGTCATGTTCTTCCACTATTTTGTCCAAGTCTTAGCCAATTTGATCCAAAAACCACCCTTCATCGATTCAAGCACATGTCAAAAGCCTAAAACCTAATTTGTTTCTCCCTAAAATGTTCAGTGGAAGAAGCAAAGCATATATTATATGTTCTTGCTACTCCAATTTCCATCAAGAAACTTTTCGCAACAAAAAGAAAATATTAATATATGAATCATCAATTAAAATGCCTAAATATTCAAGGAAAAATTACTCATTAACTTGCAATAGTTTTCAGTACATTGTGGATTAAACTACCTCTCACTCATAAAAACCTGAAGCACCTGGGAATAATGGCAGCCCAAGAAAGAGTTCAGCAACTATGCAGCCAAAGGACCACATGTCAATAGCTGTTGTATATCTAATCAAGTGGTCAAGGTTCAAACTAGAACTAACGATCAAGACCAAAGAAAAAATCGGAATTAGGGAATATAATCATCAAAGACAATAATGAATCACAAGAACTGAATATTTTAAATAGGCATTTTCTAATTATTACTGCCAAAGGCTTGAAACATGAGTAATTTAGGTAGTAGCAGCATGCTAAAAAGAATAGCAATATGAATCTTCTACGTCATTGCTCCAAAGAGATCTTCATATAGAAATAAAAAGTTGAACCTTTCAAGGTTTAATCCACAGAAGATGTGACTAATATAGAGTACTGGACTAGAACTTCTGTGGAAAACTATTGCAAGTTAATGACTAATATAGGAGAAAAAATGTGGAAACAACATGTTAACCACTGGCCAATGCAACATAAAATAAATTATTCATGGAATAAGAATCTGAAAATCGACTGCAGCCCGAAAAATTTTCCTGTTTTACACAGACTCTTAATAGAAAAAGAAAAAAGTTCAACAAAAATTTCACAATTAAGCATTATAAAATTTTCATAGGTGGAACAGAATCATTTGTAAATATTCTACTCAACTAATGAAGCACCATGAAAAAAGACTAAACTCAGTACATATAGTATAGAGTAGTGGAAAGAAGTCACTAAGAATGGGAAACCAATTCTCTTGTCACACTGTAATGTGACCATAGGATGGAATAAAGATCAGGATTCGGGGAAATCTTAGAAAATCCTACTACTAATAAATTTTACAAGAGTCCACTGCTAGTATGAAAAATGATACATGTTCGTATTGGCCCGTGCTGTAAAATTTGTACTAAGTTCTCTATCAAGGAGTGACATAAGATTCATAGTGTGAATCTCAAACCTAATTTTTGTGCATCAGTTACTTGAAAGCTAAAGGACGAGTAGAAATAGTTGGTACTTAGAGCCTCAAGGTGAGCTCAATAAAGTCAAGAATGAGAGTTACCGATTTTCTCAACACTCATGAGTGTTGGATACAGGTTTTAACTTACCAAGCTTGTTGCTTTGAGAATAAACGACTTCTATTACTTGAGGGCTCACCATGACTGCTCCAATCGGCATATATTCAAACATTGTCCCAAGCCTCCCAAATGCAGAAATAACCTAAAATGCAATGCACAAAACCTCACTTATGAACAAACCATCCAAACATCTCTCATATGTTACTTGGACTTGAGCACGAGTGTCGGAGGAAACGGTTATAGGAAATATTTCAAGCAAAATGAAGAGCCGGAAATCGAGATTTAGCAAAATACCTCGTCTGCAATGAAAAGTATGTCGTATTTTTTCACAACAGCTTGTACCTGCATGGTATTTGACAATGCTACATTAGTAAAGCCATGTTCATTATTATCAATATAAGCCATTTTAAGAACTCTCACCTTCTCAAAATAAGTAGCAGGAGGAGGTATAACACCACCTGCTCCCATCACAGGCTCAGCAATAAATGCAGCAATCTGATATATATAAAACCAGCTATGATTAGCCACACATACAAGGCTCTTGTAGTTGCAAAAGGGTTCCTCATTTCATTTTCAAAAAACTTACTGTCTCTAGACCCTCTTTGAGAACAAGGTTTTCTAAATTGTTGGCTAATCTTGTTGAGAAATGCTCCTCAGTTTCACCTTATGAATTGAAACAATAAACATGGCTATATCAATTTTTAAACACCAAAACTTATATCCATGAAACAGATTGGTCAAAAAAAAAAAAAGAAGAAAAAAACCTGGTAGATGATAGCGCCAATAATGAGGGCAATCAGTGTGCAACACAAATGGAGGTGGCAGGTTGAAGTTTTGATACAGAGGTGGAAGTCTGTAATGGTAAATCTATATATATATCTGTTAAACAATCTGTTCAAAGGTGGCAACTACAGCAGCATCATGCAAGAAACCATGCAAAAATCACGTTGCATGCATGGAACCAGGAACTCAGCAGGAGCATGCTAAAGTCCATGGTGTAATTCGACAGTAGCTTTGTTTATCCAGTTGACTTTTGTTAGCCTATGGTGTAATCATTATTTGCTTTGATCAGCTAAGGTTAAATGTGTGCTTAGCTGATTTAGTAGTCAATTTAGGTTGTCTTTTGTTGATGTAAACCTTTAGTTACTTGCACAAGCAAGCTTTGTTTTCTTTCTATGTATTTTGATCTATTTATGTAAGCAACTATGTTCTTATTCGGGTAATGAAGAAAACACTTTGTTCATTCATTTTTCAGCTTGTTTTGCTTCTGTTTTTAAGCTTTCAAACACTTAAACAATTGTTTTGATTGTTTTTGAACCTTGTTGCTAAGTTAAAAAACCAACACAATCAAGTAAAACCATTTTTTACCAATAAAAATAAGTAACATTTTTACCCTGAAAGACTAGCTGATATCCAAGTTGAACCATGGTATCTGAAGAAATTTAAAGAAAGAGAAATTATGTTATGCAAGTGAACTAAATAATGACACATGGTTTGAGGAAAATGGAAATTTAGATTTAAACCCTCAAAAATGTTTGAATTTCCATTAGTCGTCCATAGTTTATGTATCTTTTAGATTTTTTCATTTGAAAATTGAAATGAACTAATTAAAGTGACATAATAAATAGACACAATAAGTAAAGTTTAAATAAAGAAGTTATGACAACAAATTATGATATGATATGAAGACATAAATGCTCTGAAATTAAAAAATGACTTGTAAATAATGAGACAACAATAGAAAATACTAGAAAGGAATTAACAAACAAGGAACCTGTTTTCAGCCTACTGCTGCAAGGTAATTGAACTTTTGATTAATAAAGTAGCTAGACTCAAATGTGAAGGAAATCAAATTTATAAACTCTAGTAGAAGAAGAGCAGGAAATTGTTGCTTTAGTTCAAAAATACTGCTACTTCTAAGCTTGTCACAAGTGGAAAATGCAAAAATTAAATAGATTTGACTTAAAGAATGATTTTGACACTTGCTGCACTAACTTAACTTAAATAACAAGTATATTTCTCCAAAAATGGAATTTGGAAAGCTAGAAATAAGTAATACCTAGGCACAAATGTGACATTGGTAAAAATCGAGATATTGTTGCTTTAGTTAAAAAATTAATGCTACTTCTGAGCTTTAGATATAGAATTAAATAGATTTTGTTTAAAGAGCAAATAATTCCAATCCTTGTTGCACTTACTTATAAGGTTAAATAACCAACACACAATCCCTTCAAGCTCCTATATAAACAAATAATCATTAATCCTATTCCCTACATCCCAATCTGACAAGCTTAGAGTAGTCAATAAACCAATTATTCATTAATGTATAATAGCAAAAGAATCGAACATTTGGTCTCTATAACGCAAATTAAATGACAGCTTTAGATGAAATTAAAATAGGAGACACCACACTACAGTGTAGAACATACAAAGATAAGGAAAAGAAGTAGCAAATTATTTCTTACATGCATTGTATGAGTCTTCCCGCTACTTGTCACGCCATAAGCAAAAATGGTGCCTGTGGACAGAATTTAACACTTTAAGGTATAGGTAATAATCTTCAAACTGATTGAATATGAGGAAAACAAATCAAACATGAAGCATTGCAGTTTCTTGTTCAGTTTTCTCAAACAGTGCCTTACGAAGCTCACCAACTTCTTGCTCTAATTGCTCTACCTAAAGAAGAGAAACAGATGTTCAGTATGCAATAATATTCCTGCCAAACATTAGTTTGGTCTGTAATAAAATATTGTATTCATCAAAAGGAAAACTTATGTACTACCTGCTGTTGAAGATCTGTTAAGTATGACTCCTATTTTCAGTCAAATTTGAAAAAAATAATCTTTTAGTTAAACTTTGTTTATTTATTTCAGTCAAACACTGATTAGTTTAGATTATTTTATTATTATTTGATATATGAATTTAACCTATAAATAGGCTCTTTTACAACCTTAGATAAAACACCCATTAGATATTAGAACTCATAACACATTTAGAGAATTCTGTGTTTACGTTTTAAGGGTTCTTTGTTTTCGGGTTTTTGGGGTTTTGTTTTATCTCCATCTTTTGTACTCTTCGTTCTTTTGCCATTATAGTAAAATTATCTTTGCCCGTAGTTTTTTATCCTCTTTGGAGGAGTTTTTTCACGTTAAATTTGTGTGTCAATTTCTCAATTTATTCCGCTATTTTTACTTGTTGCTTAATCGGGACGATCCTAACAAGTGGTATCAGAGCTAGTTCAAAGATCAGCCCATTCGGATATAGCAACAACAAGGTTTGAAATTGAGAAGTTCGATGGTGAGACAAATTTCAATCTGTGGCAAGTTCGAATGATGACAATTCTAGTTCAATCCAGTTTGAAAAAGGTTGTTACTGGGAAAAAGTCTGAGAATCTAAATAAAATAGAATGGGAAGAGCTTGATGAAAAGGCTTTGTCTGCAATCCAGTTGTGCCTCGCGAATACGGTATTGCAGGAGGTATTGATGGAGAAGACCTCATCCGCATTGTGGAAAAGGTTAGAAACTCTTTATGCGACTAAGTCTCTGGCTAACCGTTTAGTGTTGAAACAATGTCTATTTACGTTTCGCATGAACAAAGGTGAGCTTCTTAGAGATCACATCAGTCAATTCATTACTCTTTTAAATGATTTAAAGAACGTTGAGGTTCATATTGATGATGAAGATCAAGCTATGCTATTATTGTGCTATTTACCCCCTTCATACAAGTGTTTCAGGGAGACCCTGATTTATGGCAGAGACAAACTCTCGTTTGAATATGTGAAGGGTCATTTGTTGAGTAGAGACAAACTTGAAAATGAGCTTCATTTGGATAGCAAGGTAGATAGGCAAGCTTCCGTTTTGATAGCATCAAAGAAACGAGACAAAAGGTGTCGCTATTGTAAAAAGTTAGGTTACGTCAAAGCAGATTGTTATAAACTGCGAAATAAAAGAGCTGCTGAGAGTAACGAGGAAGATGTAGCTGGTGCTAATTTGATTGATGAAAGCGGTGATGATTTCTTGTTAGTGTTTACGAGCGATAAATCCAAGCTCACGTCCGAGTGGATCCTAGATTCGGGATGTTCTTTCTACATGTGTCCCAATAGAGAATGGTTCTCTACATACAGTTCGGTTGAAGGAGGAGTTGTGCGCATGGGAAACGATTCATCTAGTAAGGTAATTGGTATTGGTACTGTTAAAATTAGGATACACATGGGACGATTAGGACACTCTCAGATGTCAAGTATGTACCTGATTTACGAAAGAATCTCATCTCCTTGAGTATTTTAGACTTGAAAGGATGTAGAATCAACATCGAGTCAAGCGGCACTAAAGTATCTCGTGGAGCTCTCGTTTTGTTAAAAGGTAAAAGAACTGGAAGTTTTTATATTCTGGAAGGTTCTACAGTGACCGGTGAAATTGGACGTCCCTCGTCCTTTACAGAGTCAAAGTCAACTCGTTTGGAGCGGAGGCAACTTGGTCATAGGAGGGAAAAATGTATGACCGTTTCGTTGAAGAGAGGTTTTCTTTTTGATGCAGGTTTTGAAAAGTTAGGGCACTGTGTTCGTGAAAATTAGACCCGGGTTAGTTTTGATTTGGCAGTGTACAAGTTGAAGGCTAGAAGTCTTCCAATTTCTAAGCACAGATTCGACTCAGTTAATTCCCTGCATAGTTCAAGATAAGCTCGTGGCGGGCTTTGGCAAAGATGGCGTTGTAGAAATATGAGTCAAGGTGGAGATTTGTTAAGTATGACTCCTATTTTTAGTCAAATTTGAAAAAAATAATCTTTTAGTTAAACTCTGTTTATTTATTTCAGTCAAACACTGATTAGTTTAGATTATTTTATTATTATTTGATATATGAATTTAACCTATAAATAGGCTCTTTTACAACCTTAGATAAAACACCCATTAGATATTAGAACTCATAACACATTTAGAGAATTCTGTGTTTACGTTTTGAGGGTTCTTTATTTTCCGGTTTTTGGGATTTAGTTTTATCTCCATCTTTTGTACTCTTCGTTCTTTTGCCATTATAGTAAAATTATCTTTGCCCGTGGTTTTTTATCCTCTTTGGAGGAGTTTTTTCACGTTAAATTTGTGTGTCAATTTCTCAATTTATTCCGCTATTTTTACTTATTGCTTAATCGGGACGATCCTAACAAGATCTGGAACAAAAAAAAAAGAAGAAGAAAAAAGAATTTTTTTGAGCAAAGACAGAAAAAGAAACTGAAACAGAGATTCTTCACCTTCTTCAACCTTTTTTTTTATCTCTTTATTTCAGCGAACAACCAATGGCGTCTTAGTAAAGGCAATGTAAAAGAAAGGGGGAAAACAAAGCGCAAAAACCTTAACAGATCGAGAGAAACGGAGTAGCTATGGTGAGTGAATTCAGTGCAGTGAAATGAAAAGGAAAAAGAAGTGTGATTGGTGTAGGTGTATTGACTGGTGTTGTTGGAAATGGAAAATTTGGGGGATTTTAGCTGAAGAAAAACAAACTTTTATTTGGGGATTTAGGGCGCACGATGGAGATGAGAAGAAGAGGGACTAACGAGATGGTAACCAAAAATCATTTTTTGGAGTGAGCGGGATTTTGATTACCTTTTCCGGCGTTTTTTACAAAAATGCTCTTATTGCTTATTTTTTTGCGGATTTTCAACAAAATGATAAAATATATAATATTATTTGTATATATTTTGAGGAAAATTATAATATTATTATATATAATCAATGCAAAATTTTTAAGGCACCTTATTAAAAATGGTAAAATAATTTTGTAGTCTTTAATGTTTGTAATTTTTATTTATTTGGTCTTTTCTTTAAAAGTATATAAATATTTAAAATTTCTAAAAATTTAAAATCTTTTAAAATTCATTTTAAAATTTTAAATCATGGAAAATATAAAACCTTACAAAATTTAGAAAAATATATGTTATTTACTCTTTAAATGATAATTAGAAATGTTCACTAACCATACAACCCACCTAGTCCAAAATATGGTTAGGCTTAGATTTATATTTTTTAATCTTAGGCTAGTCGAACTTAGCCTATTTTACCATTTAAAATAATAAAAATATAAACAGGTTATATTGATATTATGTTTAATAATTAAACTTAAATATAAAATAATTTTTATTGTTTTTAAACAATGAAATGGATGATTCGGGTAAAACGAGCTTGAAGTTGGAAAAGTTTTTAAAATTGGACATTAGCACAGCTTGGTCTGGCTTGGCCCACTAATTAATTCAATATTTTAAAACATTTGCAAAGTTTAATTTATTCAATCAATTCGTATTTGATCACGGCGGGGGCAAGGCAAAACACGCAAAAAATTGAACCGAATAAAAAAAACTGAACCGAGCACTAAAAATACTGAACCATGATGGGATAAGATGGGGATATCCTTGGATATAGCTTATATCGATTTTGAAGAACCAAATCTTCACTCGATTTTGAAGAACCAAATTAATTTTATCTCTTTTACAATTATATAAGAAATTAATTAATATATAAATTAGAAAACACTAGTTAATCTAAACCCTAAACCATAAATCTAAACCCTAAAACCATAAACCCTTAACACATAACCTCTAAACCTTAAACCCCATCCTTTAAACCATAAACCATAATCCCTAAACCCATAATCCATAAACCTTAAAATGGTAACACTTAAACCTATCTAAACCATATACCCTAAACCAAAAACCCTAAACCCATAATCCATAACCTTAAAATGGTAACACCTAAACCTATCTAAACCATATACCCTAAACCAAAAACCCTAAACTATAGTGATAATTAATTTAATATTTTAAAATTAATACTATCTCTTTTACGATAAGAAATTATTTAATATATAAATTAAAAAAATCAGTAATGTACCCAAAAAACTTTAAAATTATTTTAAATAATAGTATTTTAATTATTCTATTTTTAACAAATATTTTAAATTATTTTAAATCCCTGAGCATTAGCGGCGATTTCTTAAAAACGCCGCTAAATCCTCGAAAGCTCAAAAAACGGCGTCGTTGGGCTTAGGTTTTTTGCGGCGCTTTCTTAAAAACGCCGCTAAAGCTCGAACGACGTTTTGCAAAAAACGCCGCTAATGCGCGATCTTTAGCGGCGTTTTCTAAAAAGCACCGCTAATGCTCAATCTTTAGCAGCGTTTTTTATCCAAACGCCGCTAAAAGCCTGTTCTGGTGTAGTGACCTAATTTGCAAACTTGAGCAGTATAGGGAGTAGGGTCGATCCCTCAGAGATTGGGTTCATGTAAAATTATTGCTCTTTCTCGACTAGATTCGTGTCTGGGCAGTTGTCATGCCCAAGAAATTTGGGGGGAGGATGAAAATTGAAAACCTGAAATAAACAGAAAAAAATACGTAAAAATTAAAAGCTGAAAACAAATAATAAAAGCAGTTATATAAATATGAAGAAAGATTAATTAAACTTAGCTCAGCTTCAGGCATAGGTTTTTCCTCGTCTTTGAACCGATCCTCAAAATTAGATGAACTCCTCTTTTCCAATAAGCTAGTTATAGCTACCAAGGACGCCTCGGACACCAACTCTTCCTTGTATAAATTAGTTATGGAACGTCCTATAACTAACCCTTACCGATCGAACAACCAATGAAACGTTCGTGGTTTAGAACTCCAACAGCTTTGCATTCTAGAAGAGCCTAGCTCAAACCAATTTCCTCAACCGCGTGGGACATTTAAATCCGGTAACTACTTCCCTTGACGGAACCAAACAATAATCCCCACTTGGCACGCCAATGTGTTCACAGAAAACCGATTAGACAATCCATCCTTTAGGAATTCTAACTGTACATCGAACCACACTAACTCAAACGATGTCTTTTTTGACTTAGTGTTGATTTGACTTTGTGAGTTGATGAAGTCATGCTCTTAATTCGGAGAAGTAATAAATACTAAAAATTAGGAATTGAATTGCTCGGGTTCGTAACTCACGGATCTTGACGAAGCTAACATCGACCTAAAGCTGAAATGGATTTAGTTGACTAAGGTTTGGGGCATATTAGAGTTGGGCATATCTGGAGAGGGTTGGATAAATGAAATAGGGTTGAAATGGGTAAAAAGTGGGTGGTTTAAGTATGCGGCTGGAATTTTGTTTAGGTATAAAAATGGGTTTAGCCTACTGAGAATTAGAAAAAGGTTTGAAAAAGAAAATGTAAGTGGTGTAGGTTGGTGACAAGCTGGAAATTAATAAATTGAAAGTACAAGGAACCGAAGACAACAAATAATTTCGTGAGAAGGAAGGAGATTATATTCAAAAGATGAAAAGTTGATTGAAAACTTGATGAATGAATGAACATAGAAGCTCCTATTTATACTAGTGGCCTTGAACAAATTTGCCTAATTAAAGGCCACTAGCCATAGAAAATTAAGGAAAAATATTCCCATGATATCAAAAATCCCTACATAATCTCCCACTAAGTCAAAATAAAATTTTAGCTAATTACATCTTGGAAAAATTCTGTTTTGGCCCGCCTTCTTTGCTCCTTTCTTCAATCTAGCCCAATTGTTTCCTTTTTTTCTATTTAGCCCCAAATTGCACTCCTGTATAAAATTCAATATAAACATGGAAAATCCAGTGGTGCATTCTCATAAATTGACCAATTAAATTACATGAAATATGTATTTTTAGCATTTAATCATCTGGTTAAGGAGAATAATATTAGTACCCAAAAAAATAATAGCATTCAAAAATGATTTGAAGG
Organism: Gossypium raimondii; assembly: GCF_025698545.1. Classification (NCBI taxonomy): domain Eukaryota; kingdom Viridiplantae; phylum Streptophyta; class Magnoliopsida; order Malvales; family Malvaceae; genus Gossypium; species Gossypium raimondii. The sequence continues at coordinate 35,794,860 of NC_068568.1, read as the reverse complement.
TATATTATTTAATTTATTACTTACTGTTACCGACTCGTTATCCAGTTACTCAACTGGGTCTTGACCCACACTCTACACGGTTCGTACTTTGAGTTCACATTTAAGGTGCCCGCACCCTTCTGTGAGACTGCTCGATGTGAGTTCCCACTATCATGTAGGCGAACCCACATCTAGAAAACACGTGTTAACCCTATAGTAGGGTATGTGTCAACATGCATGAGAACCTACCTATAATATGAATACACAGTTAACCCATCTGAACGACACACACTCTAAAATACTCAACAATTTGGTGCGGTGAGCGTGGACAAACTTCCGATATTCAGATTTTCAGATTGCTAAAAAACCAAAATGACACCTTAACGAGAATTTCCCCACTCATCTCCTATCAGGCCAGGTAAGAGGATCTGGCACTGGCAATCAACCAGTGAGGTAGACATTTTTGCTAGTTGGTTTGCTGATCGACCAAAGAATTTGGGTAACTTAGGCCATGCAGGTGCTTCCAACTCTTTCGGTCTCAATGCTCTATTTGGTCAAGGGCCATCATTTCCCTCTAATCAGGGAGCATCGCTACAAAAATTGTTTGGTTTGCAGAGGTAGTTGAGGTTGATGAAGGAATAGATGGTTTAACCAAGTTCTAGGTTCAAACATTAACAAGTGTTTCAGTAGGAATTGTTAAGATAGAATGAAGAATTGAGGAGGAAGATGCAGTTTGACAATTTCAATCTTCAAGATCCTGTTACACCTACCCAGGAGGAGGCTATAGGGGCACATGCAAAGCCATGATAGAATGAAATGGATGCTTTGCATAGAGATGTGCGAGCATTGCATCCTGATGTGCAAGACATGGATTGATTATTTTGTTCTAACAACCTATTGTCTTCTGAAATAACAACTGTAAGCCTACCAATTGAGTTTAAGGTTCTAAAAGAAATGCTTGAAAGAAGAAGGGATCCTTGAGCACATCTCATGTAGTATAATGATTATATGAATGTGCTAGGGGCTTCCGGTGCAACAAAATCTAAAGCTTTCTCAACGAACCTTAGAGGAAGTGTGAAAGATTGGTATTTGTTTTTACCACAAAGTTCCATTCAAAGTTTATCGTATCTGGGCCAGATGTTCTTAGGAAGATTTCGAGCTCATAGAATAATAATGAGCACTCTTATGGGTTTGATGTTAGTGAAACAGATGGATGGAGAATCCTTGCAAGATTATGTCAAACAATTTTATGGAACTACGTTAAACACAAAGAATTTGGAGGACCAGTGGGCTATTGATGCCTTCATCATAAAAGCCCAAAATGAGCACTTGCAATATTCGTTTACTGATAATAGGCCATAGAGTTTGGCAGATTTGTATGAAAGGGCCCAAAAGTTCCAAAACAAAGGAAATTAATAGGGCAGCTCGTAATACTTTCCAGAGGGATGACAGATAATTTAGAGGTTGACAGGGAGTTCTTAGTTATCAGGGTCCTCATTCTCAGAGTTTGTGGATATAGTATGGGGGACAACAAAGGAGCTATCCGTAGAATGAATCACCGAGGGCATTTTAGAGACCTTAGGTTGAGCACACAAGAAGGTACGTTCCTCATGGCAAGTTTGAAACTTATAGTCTTTTAAATGCTACATGTGCATACATTCTTAGTCAGGTTATAAGTTTGGACATTTTTACAAGCCCTCCACCCATTTAACGAAATTAGTTAAGAGCCAACTCGAGAGACATGTAATTTTCACAATGATAGGTGACATAAGACTGAGGATTATTTTTCTTTGAAAGATGCTATTGAAGAGGTAGTTAAAAATTGCGAGTTAAAAGATTTTAAGGCTCAAGATGCTACATCGTCAGGTCAGAGTTTACGGGGTATTGATAAGGGTAAAAAAATTGTATAGGCATAATACATGTGATAATTGGTATAAATGAATAGTAGAGGACCTCTAACACGAAGAGAAAGACTCAACTTAGAAGTGTAATGTCATTCAGTTCACTGAAGAGGCTGCGCGTTAACAAAAAAATGGAAGGTAGAGTTTAATGACGAGGATGAGGATTCGATATGTGATGAAGAAGGGAATGATCTAATGGTTGTGTCAATAATTATAACAGGATTTGAGGTGAAGATAATTTTGGTTGATAGTTGTAGTGTTGTGGAGGTTTTGACTTGGGATGCATACTAGAAGGTGGGGTTAAAGGAGCAAGCTTTGAGGAGGGCAATCCCTTTGTATGGTTTCGTGAACCATCGACTGGAGGTGAAATAATGCATTACCCTGCCTGTTTCCTAGGGGGATGGCAAGCACGCCACCACAGAATATGTTCAGTTCTTTATAGTAGATCAACCAATGACTTATAATGTCATTTTTGGATGACCCATTATGAGAATGGCTAAAATGAAGATTGCAAGTTTTTGCATGAAGATTAAGTTTCCTACTAGGACAAGAATATGTTTTATGAAGTCTGACCAACGAACAACTAGACAGTGTTATATGTTGTCAGTCAAGCAAACACGTGAACAGGTACAGTCGGGTCAGAGTTTGCAACAGATAAAAGTTTCTATTCAAGTTTGAGATTTGGATAGTTTGGATGTCAGAAGTGAGGAGAGAATTCACAATTCAGAACCAACAAAGGTCACAGAAACTTTGCAATTGTTCTATGATAACATGGATAAGTTGTAAGGATTTTATCAGCATTGGTAGAAGAGTAAAAAAGGGACTTGGTTCAATGTTTAAAAAAGAATTCAGACATTCTGTCATGGTCAGTTGCAGACATGCCTGATGTGGATCCTCAAGCAACTGTTCATCAGTTAAATGTGTCTCCTGAGATCAAGCTAGTCAAATAGAAAAAAGAAAGCTTGCTCTAAAGGTTGTAGAATCCATTAGGCATGATGTAGGAAAGCGGCTTTCAGTGGGATTCATTAGGGAAGTGGCATACCAAGACTAGGTATCAAATGTTGTAATGGTAAATAAGGCTAATGGAAAGTGGAGAATGTGCCTTAATTTCACCAGCCTTAAGAAAGCTTGCCCGAAGGATAGTTTTCCTTTACCCTTGATCGATAGGCTAGTGGATGCTTCCCCGAGCCATAAATTTATAAGCTTTATGGATGCATTCTTGGGTAATAACAAAATTTTCATGGCTCCAGAAGATTGGGATAAAATAACTTTTGTCACGGAAGAAGGCTTGTTTTGCTATTGAGTTATGCCTTTTGGGTTGAAGAATACAGGTGCAACCTATCAGAGATTGGTTAATAAGATTTTCAGAGAGAAAATTGGTCACAGCGTTGAGGTTGTTGGAAAAATCCCGGTCTGAAAACAGTTTTCTTACACAGCGAAAAATTAAAATTTCAAAAACTGACCCAGTTTGTGATACTTATAACAATAAACCATAACCGAATTTGTACCTCTGTTTTTTGCTTAGCAGACTTTCATTATTCCCGACTTTCAACCAAGCAATCCTCTCTGCTATTCTCGTACCATGAACTGCTTTGAGTGTAGGCTCAAACCAATTGAATCGAACACAAAACTAGAAAAAGTTCTCTTTTTGGGGTGAAAACGAAAATTCTCTATTCTTAATAGAAACCAATAGAATTGTTATTCAGAAAAAATATATGTGATAGTTGAGAATAATTCTCTCTATTTTTTGACAAAATAGCAATCTCTTAAAGTTGTGTTAATAGCTCTGCCGGAGCCATTTATTTATATGAAGAGAAGGTAGAACCCTTGTTGAGTTGTAGTGGTTTATTTCAAGTATAAAAAAAATCCTACTTATAATAGGACTAGGGTGGACGACACACCCTAGTATTCCTACTAGGGTTGCCACCCTCTTCATGTTCATGAGAGGTTTTGGGACCTATCTCACATCGGGTCCAATTACGATTACTTCTTGGGCTTTTTTGACCCAGTACTTTGTAATATGATCCAACCCGGTTCAATTCTTCTATTTCCCAAAATAAACTTTAATATTTATATATAAAATAATTTTCTCATCTCTATTTTACCCCCAGCAAAATTTTGATGATTTTACCCCTGGTAAAATTTTAAGAAAATATGTTCAGTATTTCACAACTCAACATTTTCACTATGGCCAAATGGTTTATTTTCATTTTTGGATTTTAAAATAGTCCAAAAACATAAACTCATTCTTCTGATCATTTTTTAAGTAATCCATATAGGATTGCAAATGGATCAATTCCATTTTAATCTACATTTTCATTTTTGGAAACCTACATTTATTTAGAAAAGATTTTGTTTCTCTATTTCAGAGAAAACCATAATTATCCCTGAATGTTTCTCATTTCTCCTTTCCTATTCATTCCGTTCATTTCTATTCAAACACGGAATTCATTTCTGGTTTAAACGAGCTAGTGGATGGACCGATTAGACATATGTAGTTAAGGCTCAAATGATATATAATTAAGTTCTGGCTTTTCACCTATTAATTATAAACTCATTTAGTCATGAAGTCATTCCACTCTAGTATCGTGACTGAACTCTCCCCAATGACATACCATTACGAAAGCAACTACTTAGTGCTCATCTAATGACCTTTTCATTAGTGTGTTACCCTCATATGATATCCTTGATCTCTTTGGGATAATAAATGTTCTCCCAGTATTATCTTATTTTATTTCGTGGTAACCATTACATCTTCCTTCGTGAAAAGTCAAACACTATTAGATAGTGATCAAGTCATCTATCACAAAGATGGACAACCTGTGGCCACGTTTACTTTTTATCAACCATGTAATACCAATGAGAGGATATCATTTACCCATGTTTTGAGCTATGATTTCCACTATTGTGAATGATGCTACATACTACAAAAGTCGTACACCCAATGCACCAACTTTCGGTTCCTTACTATTTGAACTCAGCCTTTTACTTATATCAAAGTGTACGAGTCAAACATACATAGTCCGCCTTCCACTCAAGATTTAGGTATGCCACACTATGAAAGTCACAAGTAAATAAATTCATAAACGGATTTAAAACATATTCAAGTTAGGTCATGTCCGATGCACTATCAGTCCTGTCAGTCACATTTATGTCTCTATCTTTTGGGAGTCATCCACTTCGATGCCCAAGAAAAAGAATCTCCCCAATTGGACTTGATAAACAACAATTACTCTTTTAGTTAGTTTGATCATTTTTTATTAGACTAAGAACATGTTTAATTCATCTACTAATATAAGGTTTCTTTCCGTACTACAATCTGACCACATAATACCACTTAGTATTAGTTAAACATTTAGAGAACCAATGAGAAAAATTTGCTTCCATTTTGGTTTGCATGCAAAAACTATTTGAGGAAAATTATACGAAGTATATTAATGTAATTAATGAATTTGTTTTATTAACCAATCTGTTAAAAAAAAGTTGCAAGTTTACAAACGAATATACTACACTCAAGGCACCAAATCCAACAGTCACCCACTTGCCCTACTTAAATAGATGAGCCATCTTCCGTATTCCCATGCTCTCCACGTGTTTCTCAAAACTCCTAGCTAGTAGTATTCGTAAATGGGTCGACAAGGTTGTCGTCAGATGCGGCCTTCACTACATCCATAGTTCCATCTGCAACTGCCCATTTATGATATGATACTTTCGATCAATATGTTTCATCCTCTTCTGGTTTATCATCTCTTTGGTATTAGCTATTGTCGCACTGTTGTCATAATACAGTGTGATAGGTTTTTCATACCAGGAATGACTTCAAGATCCGTGAGGAAATTTCGAAGCCATATTACTTCTTTAGTAGCCTCAAAAGCAGCCACATATTCAGCCTCCATAATAGAGTCAACGGTACAAGTCTATTTTACTCTTCTCCACACAATAGACACACTGCCTAAGACAAAAACAAAGTCTGGTGTCAATTTCCTCAGATCTCAACACTTTTGAAAGTTAGAATTAGTATATCTGATAGGAGTAAGGTTTTGTCTAGAATACACAAGCATATAACCCATCGTTCTCTGTAAATACTGGAGTATATGCTTAACTGCTTGCCAGTACCTTGGTCCTGGATTCGTCTGATGTTGACTTACCAACCCCACTACAAACTATATATTTGGGCATGTTTACAGTATAACATACATGAGACTTCCTACTACTGAAGCATAAGGAACCTTTCTCATGTTCTATCTTTCTTTCACTGTCTTAGAATAGTCCTCTAAAGAGATGAAATCTCGATACAAAGAATTGATTTCCCTTTTTCAAACCGGTCATCGCATAACTCTCTAATATATTGTCTATGTATAAATCCTGAGACAGTGTTATCACTTTGATCTTTCGATCCCTCAGGATTCGAATACTTATAACAAAATTAGCTTCTCCCAAGTCCTTCATGCTAAATTGTTGGGTTAACCACAGTTTAACTGATGACAATGTCCCTACATCATTCTTAATGAGTAGAATATCATTAACATATAGAACGAGAAATATCACCTTTCCATCCCCTAAACGTTTACAAATATAAGGTTCATCTACATTTTGCTCAAATCCAAAGGTCTTGATCGCATAATTGAATATTTGATTCCATAACCGAGACGCTTGCTTAAATCCATATATGGATCTAAGTATTTTGTAAACTTTATGCTCGTTTCCTTTAGCTATATATCGAGTGTGTTGCATCATGTAGATGCTTTCTTCAATATAGTCATTCAAAAATGTTGTATTGGCATTCATTTGCTAGATCTCGTAATCGAGAGACACCGTAATGGATAATATATGCAGATTGACTTGAGTATAGATTGATGCCTTCTTTCTGAGTATAACGTTTTGCTACAAGTCTGGCCTTATAAGTTTCCACTTTTCAATCCGCATTTATTTTTCCTCTTGTAGATCCACTTACACCCTATGGATTTTATCCATTTCGGTAAGTCTACAAGTTCCTATCATCGAGTTGAAATACATAGAGTCCATATCAAATTTCATAGTTATTTCCCAAAGCTTAGAATTAGCACTCTGCATTCCTTCGTCATATGTGAATGGGTTATCATCTTCCTGTTCGGTAGACTCAGAGTTAAAAACACTTCTGCAAATTGGAGGAACTCAGGCCTATGAGAGACCCTCCTACTCCAACAAAGCTCCCTATGCTAGTGATCTTTTGCAGGTCTACTATTAGGAGTTGGTTTAGGGACCATTTTCGTAGGGTTTTGTATATATCCCAAAATCTCATCGTGTACCTCTTTACTCCGAGGTTTGAAGTCATTCATGAAAATTTTTTCATGAAAAGTAGCATGAGTTGAGACTATAACAATTTGCTCTTTCGGGTTATAAAACAAACCACCATTTGTTCCCTTTGGATATCCTACAAACATACACAATTTTGTCTATGAGTCCAACTTCCTCGCATCTTTATCCAATACACGGGTTGGGCATCCTCAAATCCTAAAATGGTTAAGACTCAACTTCCTTCCATGCCACAATTTGTATGGGGTTTTCGATGTTTCCTTAGTTGGCGAATCATTTAGAATATAGCAAATCATTTGTACAACATATCCCTAAAAAGAGATTGGCAGCTTCCAATAACTTAATATCGAACGTATCATGTCTAACATATTTCAATTTATCCTCTCTACCATGCCATTCTGTTGTGGATTACCCAACATGGTTAACTAGATAGAATCTCATTCTCTATGAGGTGCCTTAAGAACTTATTAGATATATATTCCCCACCTCGATTAGACTGAAGTGCCTTTATTGGTAAACCTAGTTGTTTCTCCACCTTCCAACAAAACTCTTTGAATTTATCAAAGGTTTCACTTTTACGGTGCATCAAGTATACATACCCACATCTAGAATAGTCATCAATAAAGGTTACATAATACTCGTAACCACCTCTGGCATTAACGCTCATAGGGCCACATACATTAGTGTGCACAAGTTCTAGTGGTTTCCCGACCCACATTCCTTTTGCATTAAAAGATCGCTTAGTCATCTTACCTTCCAAGAAAGATTCACATTGTGGAAGATCAAATTCTTTAAACAAACTTAAGATGTCATTTTTCACAAGTCTAGTGATTCTTTGTTAATTAATATGACTAAGTCTCAAATGCCAAAGGTACACCTCATTAGAGTGAGAAGTTTTAAGTCTTTTATTCGATATTTCAATTTCAAGCAGTGTGTATATCTTCAGCTTAATAAAATAAAGATTATTTAACATCCATCTATTGTAGATAGGATTGCGACTTCTAAATATTTCAATTTCATTATTAAAAGTCATGGTCAAACCGTCTTTATATAAACATGCAACGAAAATTAAGTTTCTTTTGAAACTTGGTACATAGAAAATGTGTTTTAAAATAATCTTCCTAAAATAATCAAAATAAAGATGTACATCTCTCACTACTTCAACTGCCACAGTTGTCTCGTTGCCAATCCACAATGATAAGTTCTTATCTTTAAGATGTTTCGTCTCCTCAAACTCCTGTAGAGAAACACGAACATGATTAGTGGCTCCCGAATCAATGACCCAATAGTCTATTGAGTCTTCCATTATAAAAGCTTCTATCATCTAGAGTTCCATACCTTTGCCTTTGGTAGCTAGGTATTCTTTCTACTCTTTATAGTTTGCCTTGAAATACTCTTTCTTGCTGTAGAAGAAGCATTTTGACTTAGATAAGTCTTTTGGCATTTTGGTTATCTTCCTTTGCACTTGTAGTGGCCAAGAGACCTTAGTTTTGCCTTTCTTAGTGCTTTTTCTCTTCCTTTTTGAGGAAGAAGCGATGATTATATTTGCTTATGCTTTTCAGGTCGGTTGACCACCGTTCAACATCAACTCATAGGATTGTAACTCATTCATGAGTTGCGAAAGCATTAGGTTTTTGTTGCCAAGGTTATATGTGGCCTAAAAACTAGCAAAATCTTTGAACAAGCTTTTAGACACCATCTTTATTTTGGTGTTTTGGTCCAAATTGGCCTTATTGTCGACGTCTTCAACAAAGTAGCCCATAAGAGTGATCTTATGGACTTTAACTAGAGTATTAGGCTTTTCTTGGGCATTTATTATGCTAGTTATAGTAGACCATCGAGCCAAGGTAGTTTGACCTTTGAATATGTCTTTTAGCTTATCTAGAATTGTTTTAGCAGTCTTACAACTCTCCAGTTGCTTATACAGAATGTTGGCCACGCTTGCCAGCATATAGCAATGAGTTATCTCATTAGACTCTTTCCAGTGTTTTCTAGCCTCAACTTGAGTGGCCGGAGGGCACTTAGTATCAAGAATTATTTTAAGTTTCTCACAGCACAAAACAAGTATCAAGTTCTTTTTCCATTCCTTATAGTTGTTTCCATTCAGTTTTTTTTTCAAAGAGTATGTTTAGTAAGGGAGTTGGTGCCATTTTCGAACTGAAAATAAAACATTCATATATTAATATATTCATATTAAGAAAATATTTGAAAACATTACAATATGCATTAAGATGATGCATGTGTCTTATATTAAACCTTGAAAACATTTTTATGTCATTGCAACGATAATTCCCACACCCATTGAATCAAGCCACTGTGGGGTGATCATGACCAACTAGTAAGAACATGGATTTCCATTCAATTAGTACATGAACATAATTCCTTAGGCATTCACACGTACCAATAATCGTGTAACGTTTGGCCATCATTTTAACTTAAGTAGAGCTTCATGGGGAGTTACTTAACTAAAAGATCTTGAGTGTATAAGCATCAATTTAACACATATCGCATTATGCACCACAAATCAGTCATCGTAGGACAATCTCACTAAGTAGCTTGCTTTGACTAGTTTTCCTCTTTGTAGATAGAATTTCTTAACCTATCGCATGATAATGCCTACCACATGGGCCAGTCCATTTATCATTTAATCATAATAGAATTCTTCTTACTTTTAGGAAATCTACTTAGTGAAATCTACATAGCAATCTTATTATGGGATAGACCATTGATGGAGATTGTAGGTCTTGTTTAGGGACCCTTTCCTAGTCAATATTTTAAAAAAACATGCAAGGTTTTTATAATCTTCGGTTTTAATCATGTGACATTCTTTCCTAAACTATATGGCATGCTTACCTCATATATGCATGACATGCTATGAAAATTTTATAATATTCACATTAAATTATTCACAAGAGTCAATCAAACAATTTTGATTCTCCATAGTTTTTCTTTTAAGGGAAAAATCGAAGAAGTGAATCTGAACCATGCACTAGGTAATTTCCTAAGAAAGGGAGGTGAGTCGTATTTGACTACTTAAAAACAAATTCTTTCTTTACCAGATCCAATCCTAGACATACACATTCTCATTACCACACATCTCACAGTAATTGAATAACCTAAAGAAGTGAGTGGAACAATACAACACAAGTATCTTCTCATTACCATATTTCTTATCTTTAATAGATCAATTATGGACCATCTCATACATATATATCATAGTTATATTATATAAAAATATTAAACAAATATATAATGAGATGAATAATAAAATAAAATTGCCAACTAAGGTTTCCATGGCTATATTTCTAGAAAATAAATGAAAAAAATTACATAATTTTTTGTCACAAGGTATTCATTATGTCTTCGACTGCCATTGCTCCATCTTCTCCTCATCATAAACTTCTTTTTGGAAAAAAAAAATGACATGTATGTCCTATGTTCGTTTTGACTCACAAGAATTCCATTAATAAAAAATAATCCTGCATGGAGATGATACTCCACGGTCTATTTCCTAAGAACAACAACATTGGAAAAAAATAGTAATTATATTAAAAAATATATAATATTGCATTCATTCACATACATTTCCCAAAACATGCGAATAATTACAAGAATGCCATCATATCAAATATTAATCAAACAAGATGAATAGAGAGATTTGGTCTCGGTTTACACCATAAATATAACACAACCTGGTGCTTTGATACAAATTATTGGAAAAATCTTGATTTGAAAACGATTTTCTTGTACAGTGAAATATTAAAAATTTGAAAATCGACCAGGTTTGTGATATTTATAGCAATAAACCTTAATGGAATACATACCTATGTTTTCGACTTAGCAGGCGTTCCTTGTTCCTGACTTTCAACCAAATGATCTTATCTAATATTCTCGTAAACTCGGTGAAAACCAATTAAATCAAAACACGTTAGAAAAATTTTCTCCTTTTAGGATGAAAATGAAAATTCTCTATTCTTAAAAGAAACAGATAGAATTGTTTTTCCGGAAAAATATATGAATAATTGAGTATAAATTTTATCTATTTTTCAGTAGAATAACAATCTCACAAAGTTGTTTAAATATCTCTACCGGTTCCATCTATTTAGAAGAGGACAAAATAGAACACTTTTTAAGTTGTAGTGGTTTATTTCAAAAGAAGGAAAAAAACAACTTCCTATTTAGAGTGGGAGAGGGGTGGACGACACAACCTAGTGTTTCCTACTAGGGTTGCAACCTTCTTCATGTTATGTGAGAGGTTTTGGGCCTCCCTTATATAGGGTCCAATTACGAGTATTATTGAGCCTTTTGACCTAGGACTTTGTAATGTTATCCAACCCGATTCAGGTTTCTTTATTTTCCAAAATAAAATTTAATCTTTAAATATAAAACAAGTTTCCCATCCCTATTTTATCCTTAGCAAAAGTTTGACGATTTTACCCTTGATAAAATTTTGATGATTTTGCCACTAGTAAAATTTCGAGAAAATATGTTCAATATTTCACAACTCAACATGTTCACTATGATCAAATGCTTCAAAATAGTCCAAAAACAAAAACCCATTCTTCTGATCATTTTAAGGTAATCCATATAGGCTTGCAAATGGATCATTTCCATTTCTATTTCCATTTTTGGAAACCTACATTTATTTATAAATGATTTCATTTCTCAATTTCAGAGAAAACTATAATCATTCCTGAATGTTTCCCATTTCTCTTTTCATATTCATTCTATTAATTTCTATTCAAACATGCAATTCGTTTCTGGTTTCAACGAGCTAGCGGAGGGATAGATTGGACATATGGAGTTGAGGCTCAAAATGATTTATACTTACATTCTGACTTCCTATTAATTATAAATTCATTTATTCATGAAGTCATTCCACTATACTATCTCGTGACCATTGCAGCATCTCCATTGTTTAATGGGAGTCATACTATTACAAAAGCAACTACTTGAAGCTTTGGTTGGCCCGATAATGAAGATATGACAACTTAGGCTAATTTGGTAACTAATCTTATCATAAGATGTGAGCTCTATACCTCAATAAGATATCCTTAACCTCCTTCATAGGATAATATTAGTTCTCCCAATATAATTCTATTTTATCTAATGGTTAATTATTACATCTTCCTTAATGAAAAGTTAATGACTATCAAATAGTGATAAAGTTATCCATCACAAAATGAACGACCCGTTGCCACATTTACTTTTCATCAACTATGTAATGCAAATGAGAGGATATCATTTACCCATGTTTTGGGCTATGAACTCCACTATTTTGAATGACTCTACATACTATAGAATTCATACACCCAATGCACCAAATTTCGATTCTTTATCTAATTGAACTAAGGCTTTTACTTACATCAAAGTGTACGAGTCACGATACATAGTCTTCCATCCACTTAGGATTTAGGTATGCCACACTATGAACATTACAAGTGAATAAATTCATAAACGGATTCAAGATCTATTATGCCTGGGTCCTGTCCAATGTACTATCAATCCAATCAGTTACATCTATGTCTCTATCTTTTAAGAGTCATCCACTCGGATGCCCAAGACAAGGCATCTCCCCAATTGGACTTGATAGACGACATATTAGTCTTTTATTCGGTTTGCTCATTTTTTATTAAACTAAGGACATGTTAGGTTCATCTACTAATACAAGTTGGCGTTAAAAACAGTGGTCTCGGGACCACAATTCTGACAAGTGTGTTAAACTAAGCCTTATTGGATGATATGTTTTGATATAACAAATTAAAGTGTTTTTGAATAAAAGTAAAGTTGAGCAATTTGATAAAATCAAGTTGAAATGGTTTCAATTGAGTCAAACATTTTCAAATATGTTTTAACCATTTTCAAACAAGTTAGAATTGCTCCAGGATAAAAAGTATTGATACTTTTTGTCTAACTATCGATATTTTACAAGATATTAATACCCCTCTGATAATTGATACCAAATTGACATTCTATTTCTTTCAAATATTGGTAGGTATTGATCCAGTATCGATACTTTTATTAAGGTATTGATATATTTCCTAAGGTATTGATATTCCTACTCCAATGGTCACTGAAATATGCTTTAATTACAAAAAATATCGATACCCTCTTAGTAGGTATCAATACTCGTTGCTGCAAATGAAGTTAATGACTTGGTATTTCATCCCCAACGGCTACATTCACTTCTACAGCAACCACAACAATTGGAAATCAATTAGAGGGTATAAATATCATCTTCCAAAGGTTTAGTTATAACAAGAAACATGTGCAAAGCTTAAAGATCAATCAAAACAACCTAGAGCTTAATTCTTTCATACCTTTTCTTGTAAAGTCTTGTAAGCTTTCATTGTATTCATTTAGCTCAAGTGTTCTTCTTTGTATTTGTGCTTCATTTGCAAACATCCTAATCTTGTAAGGATTATTTCTTTACTTGCTTAGTTTTTTCTCTTTGAGAGAGAGGGTTAATCCTTAAGGTTTGGGTAGAAACCTTAAGGGATTTGTATGTTAAGATTTTGGGGCATAAATCTTATGAGAGATTGTAAGGTTAAACATTGTCCTCAAAGGTTGCCAAATTAGTGAATTTGGGGAAATCCTTAGTTTGGGCAAGCTAAGGTGGTGGAGTAGGAAATTCGGGCTAAACCACTATAAATCATTGTGTTTTTTGTTGTATATTTTTAATTGCTTCCACCACAATTTCTCAAAGGCCAATTCAACCTCTCTGTCGATGATCTCGAGTTGATCCTTCTGAGCTATCAAAGTGATTAAATATTTTAATGTTTATATTTTATATTAATGTCGTATAAAATTTTTGTTAAGAAATTTTAAAGTTTAAATGGCTAAATTGGTGAAAATGACTAAATTGAAAAAAGGTACAAAATTTGGATTCTATTAGTTAAAAAGGATTAAATGGTTATGGAAAGGAAGACTAATGGACTTAGGAGGAATTTATACCATGTTATATGTTAGTGGATGTTGATGGATAGGTTTTCATGAAATTTAAATATAATTTAAAGGTTAACTTTGTAAATTAATAATTAAAAAAGTGTTAAAAAAAGAAAAGGTAAAAATTTTATCATCTTTCTCATTTTGCTATCCCAAAATCGTACACCATTGTTAGAGGAGGAGAAAGCTTTCGATCATGGTATTTTGCTCATGCATGGTATGTTTTCAAGCCCGATTTTAATTATTTTTTATGTTTTTTAGTTCATTTTAGCTTAAACTTCTTTGCTCGTGGTTAATTTGCAACACTATTAAAGGTTGAGGGATATGCCATGAATGAAATTGATGAGTTTGTGAAGTTATTGATAGATAATTAAAGCTAGTTGTTACATGAACATGTTTTGTTAAATGTTTTTTAGTGAAACTAGGGTTTAGGGGTTTGTTTGTTAAAATGGTAAATTTCCATGTATATTTTGTGAATTGGGGAAGAATATGGGTTAATATAAGCCTAATGGGAAAATGGTTAATATGTGTTTCAATTAAAAATGGTGAATTTGCAAGTTATAAACCAAGGGACTAAATTGTATAAAGGTTAAAATATTAGTGGTAATTTTGTAATTTTTTATTAATTTAGATTATAGGCTTGAATTGAATGTTTGAATTTATTTGAAATACTTAATTGAATGAAAATATTATTTAAATCAAGATACGCAGCAATCGAACTTAAATTAGAGAAAAGCTAAAGCTTTAGACTTAGTGGCGGAGCCACGTTGAGGCCCAAAGTTTAATTTTTTTTCAATTTAGTCCTTTGCAAATTTACACTATGGGCCTCCCAAAAATATAAGTAGGCCCTCCAAGGTTTAAGATTTTTACAATTTTCTCCTTTTTATATATATTATAACCCTCCTAAAAGTATAAGTAGGCCCCTCCAATATTTTTATAGGATTAAAATAATATTAAAAAATTATTCTTGATAAAAATAAAGAGAAAATCTTCTTGAATAAGCTAAATTACTCATGATGACTTTTGAATGATATTTTGTTAAATAATAATAAATTAATGTTTATTTAATAATTTACTTAACATAATAATATTTTATAAGTAATATAATAATATATATAAAAGATAAGAAAAGATGAAGAGACTTTTATCATCTTTCTTCTTCATATTGGTGCTTAGCAAGAAAAGAAGAAAAAAATTCATCATTTTTCCTCCAAATTTGAAGTATAAGGTATGTTTTTCTTCAAACTTTTCATAGATTTTGAATATTTGAAACTATATGTACCCATAGTTTTTGTTTTATCAAGTATATTAAAAGTTGTCATCAAAGGATATTAATGGAACTTGTAAGCTTATAAAATTAAGTGAAATGTGTATGTTTTTGGATGAAAAATGATTAGGAGACGATTTCTAACTTGTTATAAGTGTAAAAATGAAACAAAAATAGTTAGATAATGTTATAGTAAGTTTCGACCAAAATGAAGGGGAGGAAGAAAACCTTGGTCACTTTGTTTAAAATTATATCAAATGATAGCTTGTAAAGCAATGGACATTCCTTTGAAAACGTAATAAAAAAATGATTAACCGAGTCGAAAGTTATTTGAATTTCGGATTAGGAAACTTAAGTTGTCAACTTAATAGACCATTTATATTCAAACTTGCCATTTGCAGTTGATTTACTATACCTAGCTATATTATTTTTATTTTTATGATTTTGAATGATTTAATTTGTACTTAAAAGATTATGTTTTGAATTGAAAACTATGCTTTCAATTATAAAATTATAAAATTCTTGATTTTAAGTTGAATTTGAATATGATTATAAAAGTAAAAATTTTATATTATGCGATTTATGATTTGAATATAAAATGAAATTGAAATGAGAATGAGAATGATATGAAAATGGAAATGGAAATGGAAATGAAATGGATGTTATAGTCATTTTACATTTTTATAATTTTATATAATTAAATTTCAAGTCGATTGCAAAAAATGAAGAAGGTAAAGACAATTGATACTTTTTTAAGAGCAAAAGTAGTGACACTTGTGATGCTAGTCGACCAGTGAACAATGAAGATTCTCCAACTATCGAAGTTAATACTTCTAAATGTCCAAAACTTGAAAGTGAAGATCATCCAAATCTTTCTTTTGATATTAATAATCTAGAGCGGGATTTGGGATTACGTCCTCAAATATGGGAATATCCTGTTAATCAGCGAGATAAAGTCATTCGAGCATATTTAGAAATGGGGTCATATCAAATACGTTTGTCTAAGTATCCACTTTCTGGTGACAAGCATCCCCGAAGATTTCAGTTTTCTTGGTTTTGCAAATTTCCTTGGTTGGAGTATTCTCCTACTAAATATGCAGCATATTGTTTCTCATGTTATCTTTTCTCAAAACAAATTATTCGTTATGGAACGGATGCATTCACTGTTAAAGGTTTTAATAATTGGAAAAAAAGTTAATGATGGAAAAAAAAGTATGCTTTCTTGAATCATATTGGCTAAGATCCATGCTCTCCACATAATAATGCTGAGAAAAGTTGTCAAGATTTGTTAAATCAATCTCGACAGATTGACAAGGTTATCAATGAAAAAATTTTAGATTAAAAAGAAGATAATCACTTGCAAGTCAATACTTCAATTGATGTTGTTCGATGGTTAACTTTGCAAGGATGTGCTTTTAGAGGTCATGATGAAACATCTAATTCAAGAAATCGAGGTAATTTTCTTGAATTGATTACATTGTTAGCTTTCTATAATGATAATTTTCCAAAGTTGTTTTGGACAATGCTCCAAGAAATGCTAAATATACTTATTATATTATCCAAAAAGAGATTTTACATATTCTTGCAAATAAAGTGCATCATAAGATTCCTGAAGACATTGGAAATTCTAAATTTTGTATCATTATTTATGACGCACGTGATGAATCTAAAAGGGAGCAAATGACTATTATTTTAAGATATGTTGATGAGAAAGGATTTATAAAAGAGAATTTCTTTGATCTTGTACATGTCCAAGATACTGCAGCAATAAATTTGAAAAAGGAAATATGTGTTGTTCTTTCTTGGCATTGTCTTGATGTTCAAAATATCTAAAGTCAAGTATATGACGGTGCTAGCAATATGCGGGGTGAATGGAATAGTTTGCAAGCATTGTTGTCAGAGGATTGCCCCTATGCATATTATGTTCATTGCTTAGCTCATCGACTCCATTTGACATTAGTTGCTACTTCTTGACAGGTAATTCCTATTCATAATTTTTTTTCTCTTGTTTGAATTTCATTGTTAATATAATTAGTGCCTCTTTCAAATGCCATGATCAATTACAAGCTACCCAAGCAATTGAAATTGCAAATATGTTGGATTTTGATGAATTGAAACTAGTAAAGGACTTAACCAAATTGGCACTGTGAAACGGGCTGGAGAAACTCGTTAGAGCTCTCATTTTAGTTATGTTTGTAGCTTGATAAGGATATTTGATGCTACTTGTTCTATTCTAGAAAATATTATTAAAAGTGGTTTTAATTATTCTATCCGTAGAGATACAGCTGCAGCATATATGAAAATTACATATTTTGATTTTGTTTTTATCTTACATCTAGTGAAAGAGATAATGGGTATTATAGATATTATTTGTCAACATCTACAAAAAAAAATCCCAAGATATAGTAAATGCTATGTACTTAGTCTCAAGCACCAAAACTTTTATACAAAAGTTGAGAGAAGATGGTTTGGACAATTTGTTGGAAGTTGTGAAAGCATTTTGTGAAAAGCATAATATTCGACTTCTTAATATGGATTCTCCATATGTGGTAAAATGTGGTCATCACCAACATGTTGATTTTAATATGGAGCACCATTCTCGGGTTGAGATATTCAATGCTGTTATAGATTCTCAACTTCTTGAGCTAAATAGTAGATTTAAAGAACGGAAAATTGATCTTCTTACCCTTAGCTCCGCTTTGGATCTGAAGGATGCTTATAAATCCTTCAACATGGATGATATTTGTTGTATTGTAGAAAAATATTATCCTCTTGATTTCACTTAGCAAGAGAAAGTAATCTTAAAGTATCAACTACAACATTCTAAGCAAAATGTTCCAAATCATCCGAAATTGCAGAATTTGTCCACAATTTTTGATCTTTGTCAAAGGTATATTTTCTTGTTGATAGATTAATTCGTCTTCTATTGGCTCTTCTTGTTTCAACTGCAATTACAGAAAGAGCATTTTCGACGATGAAAGTTGTCAAAATAAGGCTTCGCAATAAAATAGAGGATGAGTTTCTTATAAATAATCTTGTTGTTTATATTGAGAGACATATTGCTGAAACTTTTGATTCAGACTCTATATTTACTGATCGTATTTCCTTGAAAGAACGTCGTGCACAATTTTAAGTAATGATATGCTATTTCCTCTTAATTGTTGAAATGCTACTTCTTTTGAATATTTTTTTATATGTTTATATCGATTCTCATGTTGGAATACTGCTTCTTTTGAATCGACTATTTATATGTTTAAATCGACTGTTACATAGCACTTCTAATTTTAGCTTGCCCCCCAAGATTAATATCCTGGCCTCGCCATTGTTTGGACTAGCAATCGACTCTGTTTTGCAACCATAGTTATTAAGGTAAGCTAGTTTTATATTGTTAGCTAATTGTTCTATTTAATTAGTCAATGATGGTTGTGATTACAATTTTGTTGATTGATGGAAATTAAGTTATATTGGAGACATGTATTGGGTTTTGAACCTAGTAGGCTTCGTGTCGGTGTAACGATTCAGGCCTTGAGCCTAGCAGGCCTCGTACCGGTGTAACGATTCAGGCCCTGGCCCTAGCAGGCTTCATGTCGGTGTATGAAATCAGGCCTTGAGCCTAGTAGGCTTCGTGCAAGTGTAGTGAATGTTGTGATTCTATTAAGCTTAACGGGTAGGTAAAAGTTGAAGAAAGGCATGTTTAAAATTAATTGTTGTTCATGACTTTATGAAATGTTAGTGGAGTGTTTTTACCATATGATGGAAAAGATGAATTATGGAAATTCATTTCCTAGTATATGCTATATCACATAGATGTTACGTTTATATGTTGGTTATTAACCATGTGGATTATGGTGGATAATAAGGTATAATGTTTAAATGTTGAAATGAACTTGGCTTAATGGTTTACCAATTGATGTTCAGTAAGTTGAAGTTAATCCTATACGAGCTTACTAAGCAATTAATGCTTACGTAGTTGTATTTCTTTTGTTTTGTAGTCTATCGGAAGCTCGACCGATTGGAACCTTGTCTGAGTCTTATCACACTATCCAGAAATCACCTTGGTAGTTTTTGAATACTTTGACTTTGGTTATAAATGGCATGTATAAGGCTTAATATATAGGGTTTAATGTCATTTATACTTTTGTTATGTTTTGGTTACTTTTGTAAGCAGTTATATGCATATATGGTATAATTGGCTTGTACATGTTAAAAGCTATATATGTAAATGGTCATTTTGGTGTGCTTATTTTGAATGGTAATATGGGATGATAATGGTTGACATTACGTAGCTATTTTACCTAAGTTTGGTAATTAAGAAGTGGCATTATAGATTTGTTCTTAATTGACTTTGTTTTGGTATGAAATGAGGTGCCTTTGAATGGCATAATGGTTAGAAGATTTAGGTTGTTTTAATTGGTATGTTTATGAATGTTTGAGGTGTGCTTAGGCCCTTTTATTGTGTGTACAAATGGAGTAGCTTGTTGGGCAAGGTTTGGTTTTGTAATGGCTTGTTTTAAGGGCTAATTTTGGAGCACATGGCTTGGGACATGGGCTGTCACATGACCATGTGTCACTTTTTATTTTAGTGTAGGTTTCATACGGCTGTGTGACCCCATTTCGAATATACACACAGGCAGATACACGGGATGGGAAACGGTCGTATGACCCTTCTTCGATTGTGCATACGGTCTAAGCATGTCACACAACAGTGTAACCACTATTTCTCAATTTTTCATATTTTTCCAAAATTTTCTGATTTGTTTTAAATTGATCCTTGACTGTCCCCAAATTATTTTTAGGGCCCCGAAAGCTCGATTAAGGCCCAAATGTGTATTAGTACCATGATTTAATTGATTAATTAGTAATTAATTTGTAAGTTGAATTATTATTCTGTTTTAAGTTTAAAAGTTCTATTTTGTACGATAATGCTCTATAACCTTAATCCGGCGACGAAAACAAGCTAGGGGTATTAAACACACTATAATCCAACCATGTAATACCACTTAGTATTATTTAAACATTTAGACAACTAATGAGAAATATTTTCTTCCATTTTGATTTGTTTGAAAAAATCAAGTGAGAATAATTATACAAAGTATATTAATGTAATCAAAAATTTTGTTTAATCACTCAGGGCTCCAGATCCAATAGAGGTCTATGTTGATGACATGTTGGTAAAGAGGTATACTTTGAGGGGGCATATTCAAGATTTTTCTGAGGCTTTTGTTGTTCTATGAGCCCATAACATGAAGTTGAATCTGAATAAGTACGCTTTCTGTGTGAGAGTAGGAAAATTCTTAAGTTTCCTAGTTTTACAAAGGGGCATAGAGGCGAACCGTGAGAAGATTCAGGGCATTCTAGATATGCCTCCCCTGAAAACCATTAAAGACATTCAGCGCCTAATGGGGAAAGTGGTCGCACTCAACAGGTTCCTTTCCAGGATGGCAGATAAGTGTTTACCCTTCTTTAAAGCCTTAAGAACTTCTTTCAGTTCGACAAAAGAGTGCCAAGTTTCTTTTGAAAAGTTCAATTTATATCTCACATCTCCACCACTTCTAATGTCACCTCGAGTGGGAGAGACTCTTTATCTTTATCTGGAAACTTTTGAGAAACGGTAGCAGCAGTTTTGTTCAGAGCAAAAGGGGTTCACCAATTTCTAGTTTATTATGTTAGCAATGTGTTACAGAATGGTGAAAAAAGGTACTCAAACGCAGAAAAGCTCATCTTCGCTTTAATAATGGTAGCTCGCAAATTGCAACCCTACTTTCAAGCTCATCCTGTGACTGTCATGACAAATCAACCCATCAAGGACATTTTTTCTAAAGTAGATACTTCAGACAGAATGACTAAGTGGGAATTGGATTGGAAGAGTTCGAAATAGAGTATGCCTTGAGAACAATGATCAAAGCTCAGATCTTAGTCGATTTCATGGCTGAATGTTCTTTAGATAGATCACCAGACCCTACAGGTAACTTTTAATTTTGAACACTATTACTCACATAAATGATACAATGGCATGTCACACAAATTATTGGAATTTTACTTAATAAATATTCATTTTTCCTTGTGATGCTTTATTGCAAATGTATATTTGGTTCTAAAATTTTTTTTGTTGATTATACAAGATGTAGTAGTTAGCTTATCATAGGAACAAATCAACTCAGTTGTAAAACCAAAGTGTTGGAATGTCTATGTTGATGGCTCAACAACGAAGATAGGATGAGAGGTAGGTGTTCTCCTTGTAGACCCTGATAAGAATGAATGGAAATATGGATTATCCTTTGGCTTCCAAAATTCTAACAATGCTACGGAGTATGAGGTATTAATTTCAGGACTACAACTGAATCTATAGCTAGGGGCAAGGGAATTGATAATACACACTGATTCTCAACTAGTAGCAAAGCAAATGAATAGGAAGTATGAAGTAAAAGAGCCAAGCCTAAAGAAGTACCATGCCATAGCCACCTAGTTGCTCGTCGAGTTTGATAAAACACAAGTTAGACAACTATCCTGGATGACATTTTATACAAAAGTTAGATTCCTCTAATACTATTGAGTAGAGATGAAAAATTCTGTTAGAGTATAGAGCCACCCTAAGCTGTGGCACTCATCAAGTGCTCAGTCTGAACTAGGAAGTTACTCAGTTCTCATTCAATTAAAACCTTTTAATCTATCACCTTTAGATATATCCTGTTAGAAAGTATGCACTATAAAAAAAGGCTACTCCCAACCTCTTTTGAAATGTCTTGCT
This sequence comes from Gossypium raimondii, assembly GCF_025698545.1. NCBI lineage: Eukaryota > Viridiplantae > Streptophyta > Magnoliopsida > Malvales > Malvaceae > Gossypium > Gossypium raimondii. The sequence continues at coordinate 35,772,725 of NC_068568.1, read as the reverse complement.
CCTATAAAAGTTAAATCTATTTTGAGAGAAATACATGAATCTGTTGCGATCATCTAGGTGGGAGGCTGTTAGCACAAAAGATTTTCAAGCAAGGGTATTACTGGCCAACTGTACAGAAAGATGCACACCATATGGTTCGCATTTGCGATTTCTACCAGAAACATGCCCAAGTACAACGATCACTAGCTAAGCCTCTACAAATAATGTCTAGCCCTTGGCCATTTGCAACTTAAAGAATTGATATTTCGAGTCCATTTCCAATAGCCACAGCTCAGAAAAAATTCATAGTTTTAGCTGTAGACTATTTTACTAGGTGGATAGAAGCTGAAGCTTTGGCTACAATCACATGGAGACAAATGGAGTCTTTTATTTGGAAATCCATTGTTTGTAGGTTTGGCATCCTATGCTTAATTATAACAGATAATGAAACCCAATTTCAAAGAAAATTTAAGAACTTCTACAAGGATCTACAGATCGCTCTCGCTCAAAAACTCCCTAAACAAATGGTCAAATAGAGGCAATGAATAAGAAGATTCTAACAACTCTAAAGAAAAAAGTTGATGAGGCCAAAGGTGTCTAGATAGAAGAGCTACCAAGAATCATATAGGCCCTATGAATCTCACCTCGTATAGCAACTGGAGAGACATCATTCTCACTCACATATAGGGTAGAGGCAGTAATCCCTTTTGAGATAGGCCTGCAATCTCATAAAACAATTCGTTTCGATGAAAGTGCCAACCAAGAGCCATTTGACTCAACTTGGATCTTATTGATGAAGTTAGGGAAACAATGGAAATCGGGAGTGTTGGGCAAGCTCAACAAGTCGTTCGATACTATAATTCTAAAGAGAAGAACAAATAGTTTCAAGTGGCGATTTAGTTTTGAGAAACACTGAAGCCAATTTCCCAGCGTCACAACGGGGAAAAATGACCCTAATTGGTAGGGACCCTACAAAGTTGTCGAAAAAATAGGCTATCGAGCTTACAAAATAGCAAAACTAGATGGACCTATTCTACCTCGCACATGGAATGCACACTAGCTCAAAAAATATTATGTATGAATGATATGTCCCTTTTTTCAATAAAAATACACCATTTGCAAATATTGTTTACTTTATCTATCATGAATAATCTTATTTAAGTTAGCTGATTTAATATTGCTACTCCAAACAACTCACTAATTTAATATTACAGTTGATATCGTTAAGGTTCGCTAATTTAAGATTGCTATTTAAGTTCATTCAATTTAATATCATGAACAATCTTATTTGAGTTAGCTGATTTAATATCGCTACTTCAAACAGCTCGTTGATTTAAGATTGCAGCTAATGTCATTAAGGTTCGTTGATTTAAGATCACAACCTAAGTTAATTTGATTTAAAATCATGAACAATCTTATTTAAGTTAGCTAATTTAATATTGCTTTAGCTAATTTAATATTGCTACTCCAAACAATTCGTTGATTTAAGATCATAGCTAATATCGTTAAGGTTCACTGATTTAAGATTGCAACCGAAGTTTATTAGATTTAGTATCATCAACAATCATATTTGAGTTAGCTGATTTACTATCACTGCTCCAAACAGCTTATTGATTTAAGATCGCAGTTGACATCATTAAAGTTCATTGATTTAAGATCACAACCTAAGTTTATTAGATTTAATATCATGAACAATCTCATTTGTGTTAGCTGATTTTCCAAACACTAGTTATATTATATTCGTTGACTCATTTTTAGTGACAACTTGATTATACAGTTTGCTCAAATAAATTCACAATCAAACACCACACCGTTTCAATACAAAATAAACATAGAATTTTCATTTCAAATTAGACAGTGTTAGCTCGATGGAATAAACCGAAAATGCCAAGAGGGAGTGAATTGGCCTTTAAAAATTTTGGTGAAAGTAAAGACAAAAATGAAACAATGAACACAGAGAACTTAGAGTGGTTCGATCCATTGCCTACTCCACTACCTTAGCTTTCCACCACTAAGTATTTTCACAAATTTACTAATTTATTCAACCTTTGAGGACAATGTTTAACCTTACAACTCCTTAAGATTTCTATCCTAAATCTTAAGTTACAAACCCTTTCAAAGAGATATAAATAAGAAAACAAAGAAATAATCCTTACAAGATTAAGTTATTTGCAAAATGAGGATCAAATACAATAAAATGCACTTGAGAAAGAGAATAGAGATAAAGCTCACAAGTGTATGTAAGAAAAATGTGAAAGTATTAAGCTCTAAGGTTGCTCGATTGATGATTTTTTGCTTAAAAGTGTTTTTTCTTATGTTGTAGGTCTTTGGAAGATGGTATTTATACTCCCTAATAGATTTCCAACCATTGAGGTTGTTGGTGTAGTGAATATGGTCGTTGGGGATGAAAATCCAAAGCATTTAATTCACCTGCAACTACGAGTATTAATACCAAATAAAAAGGTATCAATAATTTTTGTAATAAATGTTGATTCAGTGCCCATTGATATTTATTAACTGATACCAAAAAATGTTTGGTCGATACTTTTTGAATTAGGTATTGATATCGGGTCGATACTTTGTAGGGTTTATAAGAAATAGAATGATATTTTGGTATTGTTTTTAAGAATGGTATCAATTATTTTTTTCAGTAAGTATCGATACCAAAAAAATGGTATTGATAATTTTTAGGGTTCTGAAAATAAAATGCATGTTTGGTCTCGATTTTTCAAAGGGTATCGATAATTCTAATAATATCGATACTTGGCTAAATGGTATCAATACTTTTTGGCCTGGAGCAATTCTGACTTGTTTGAAAATCATTGTAACGTGTTAAAATGATTTTAAATTAATTAAAATCATTTTGACTTGGTTAAAATCATTTTCACTTGATTTTAAAATTGTTTCGAAATTTTCTAAGAGTTTAATGTAAATATTCAAAGTTTTATTTCTTAGAATTCAAATTAAAAAATCATTTTGTCAATTTTAACTTATATTAAAAAACACTTCAATTTATTTTATCAAAATATTTTATCAAATAAAACTTGGTTTAATAGAAAGAAACAAGTACAATGAAAACAATGAAATTATGAATTAGCGTTGGTATCTTGGGGGCCAACGAGCTCTTCATCCTCAGCGTTAGTATCCTGGGGGCCAACGAGCTCTTCATCTTTTCATTCATCTTCTCTTTCATTTCTATCCCCTTCACGTCTAGCAATGGGAGCTACACTCGTATCAGTAAGATTTTCAATGAAGTAAAGTGATACGAGTCACAAAGGCCGAACCCAAGCTCAAGAAGGTGATGGGCTCAAATCAAGAAGCCCACCTATACTTAATTGAAAATTAGGCCAAATTGTCAAAGTGGCCCAATTCGTAAAGTTTTATTTTTTTAATACTTAGTTAAATTTTTATGTAAATATTCAGTCCAAGAGGCCCGATTAAAAGCCCTTGGCCAAATTTCCATTTAAATATTAAAGTAATTAGGAGTTTTTTTATTTTTAGTTTTCTAAATAGATTAGGAAAACACTTGAGAGGCCTATATAAAGGCTTGGCCAGCCACCTTGTTAAAAAAAACTACTCAAATACATTAAAATTTCAGATTTGTTAAAGTGCAGAATTTTCTTTGAGGTTTTCTCCAAGAATTCTCTCTTGAGCTTTCTTTAGAAGTTGTTTTAACAATCTTTTGATTGTGGGAGCCATCTTCAACCTTCTTCTTGCCATTGATATTCTTTGGAGGGGAGATTAGAGTCGTTTGAAGGGATTTGTGAAGTCTTTCGGGATTTCAAGGATCCTTAGGACTTTAATTTAATTCTTGCTGTTCAAGTTCTTTTATTTGTTTCTGATTGTACCGAATCTTGATCTAATTTCTTTGTTGTTCTTTGTTTCGTTTCAGATTTGTTTAAACTCCAAGAACTCTTCATTTAATCGATCTCTTGTTGGCAGCACATAATCAATTCAAAAATCCCCAATTTCTAGGGTTCTTGTTGATTCTTCTTTAGCCTTCTTGGAAGCAAATCGATTGCTGAACTTTGGGGAAACCGTCTTGGATATTCAATTGGGAAAAATCGCAATCTTTGTTCACTTCTCGAATCATTTTATTCCATTGATTTCTTTCTCTTCTTCTTGCTGTACCAATTCCTTAGTTTCCATTAAAAATCTGTTTGTTTAATTTGCTTACTGTTTTGGTGTTCTTGGACAGATTCGGCTTGAGGGGAATCAATCTTGGAGTTTGATTTTGCCTTCTTGAACTCCGAAAACATCTATTCATACGTTCTTTGGTTCTTGGCTGTTTTTAATTATTTTTGGGGATTTTAATTTCAATTCTGATTCGTTTAATCTTATTCTTTGTTTTGATTTCAGATCTTTTCGTCTAGAGCCTCGTAGGAGTTTTCTCGTGACTTGGAAACTCGATCTTGGTCCGCGCGCAACCCTCTATCATAAAGTCTGCTAGAATTCTTCCATTCTTTTACAAATTCCTCCCAAGCTACTCCAGAAGGGAAGTGAACATCGAAATCCAAATAGGCACCAGCGAGGTAACTAAAAGCATCGAAGTTTACCCTGCGAGCATCGAATAGGCTACTAACTACTTGAGTGTGCAACAAGAAGTTAGACTTTAAATCTGGAAAGTAATCCTAAAAGCTTTGCATGGTATCTCTTTTATACTTTTCCAAATCCTCTTCATGAGTTTCCACTAGATTAGCCATGGCAAGTTTGTGTTGCTCATCCATGCTTTTCATGGTCGCTTCCAAGACATCCTTATCAGCTTGCTCACCTGCGATTTCTCTATTTAATTTTTCAAAATTTTTTCATCAAGGGTGGAACTCTCCTGTAATCTCTTATTTTGCTCCACTAATTCCATGTTTTCTTCATCCAAGCCTTTATGTACTTTGTGAGCCCTTTCTAGTGCCCCAATGGTAGACTGATAAGCATTTTTATTATCTTTCTTCTGCTTTGCCAATACCCTCAGTGAGCCTCACCTAACCATGCCGGCTTCAGCTAAGGGTACTTGGAGAGATAGTATAAGCTCTTGTAAGAAAGGTTTCCTTATATATCTGGATGACGTAGACGAACAAATATGCTCTTTTACTTTTCTAGGCATAGGATTTTTCCACTGTTTGCTAACCTCGCTAAAACTGTAAGGAAACTTTTGCATGCTGAGATGCTCGCACCACGGAAATAATGTTTGTGTCTCACAACCAAAAGCAGTAAACTTCATAAAACCACCAAAATGTTCATAATCAACAATTGCCCCAAATGTATCGTCAGTTGGTGGTTTTGGTGGTGGTTAAAGATCAGCAGGAGAGTCAATGGGAGAACGAATCGCAATAGGAATTGTACCAATAGAGGCCACATCGTCAGATGTTGCAACACAATATTTTTCTTTCTTTTGACGAAGCTCCTTTATAGGGCTACCCTTGTCTTCTCTACTCAGAATGATATTGGCAACCCCAGCAGTAGTTTTCTACTTCTTCTTACTGCTTGCACATCCTTCTCTAACAGAAGTACCAGAGGGACCGCCTCGCACATTTTGCATGAACGATCAAAGATTCATATATTCTTCGATCTCTCTGGACAGATTTATTGATTCCTCTGAATTCTCTTCAACAACGCGTGTGTTTGCTTTGCCAAGAAGTCTATTATCAGGACCAGTCATCATAATGAGGTTCGCATCGCTCTCTGGATCCCCTACAGGTTTAGAGGATCACATACGAGGCTTTAATTTAAAAAATCTATAAAACTAATTCCTAGGTTCCTTTTTCTTCCCTAAGAGTATAAGCCCCAAATCATCAGTGGCTTCATGTGACCATGCGAGCTCTGCAGGCAATACCCTTATGGTGTCCACACCATTACCATCTTCAATAGGTCACCATCCATTAGGACTTAGATTTAAGAGGTAGTGCTGAAACACATTTCTAACAGTTAGCACTTCCTCCAAATCTAGTACGCGACCCTTACGAAGTCTAGATTACTGACCCCACCCTACTTCAGACATAATCTCTCGGGTTTTCAAGCACATACTCTTACTAGGTATCGACCATTCAGTTGGAAAATCAAAACCAGCTTTAAGCTTGCACTTAACTCGTATGTACTTGCAGAGGTTTAAGCAAAGGTTCGAAGACCAGTTTGAGATGATTTATTCTACATTTTCGCGAGGAGAGAAATAAAACAAACCCACTAAACATCTTCCATTGCATGCTTTTAGTTGGTACAAATTCTGAAAAATGACGACCGATAGTACTTCCTTCCGTCGACTACATTCAATGAAATATGCCATTACGACCCACCATGAAAAGCCAGATAACTATCCCAGAGCTATCTTGTATTTCTCGATAATATGACAAAAGAAGGGGTGGAGTGGTAAATGAAAACTTGCTTCTATCACGTGTAATGGAAGTAGGAGACTTCCATCGATGGTGTTACTTAATTGGTTTGATCATTTAATGATTGAGAAAGCGTAAGCGAAATTGGGTAGTTTAATTCCCCGAGTAGCCAAAACACAACTCATTTCTTCCTTCGTTAGTGGTGCAAACATAAGCTTTTGCCTCCATCAGAGTACTCACTTTCACGGTATTGTAAAGAGATGCCTTGAATAACACGACTGCTTCCTCTCATCCTAACCATTGTGTTCTAAGAAACCTAGAAAAAATCACAAAAACGATGGGAATTTTAAGAAAATTACCTCTAAATTTGTTCTTCTTAACAATGACTCCTTCAAAATCTCAAATTTAAATGGTTTAAATTTTTAGGGCTTAAGTAACCTCATTTTAAAAAAGTTTTACACTTTAACGATTCATATATCCGAGAATAAGGGCATAATCAGCTGTGTACAACTATATCACTCTTTAACACATGGTGAAGTGTACGTGACAAGTTAAAGCACAAAACGTATGTAATAAGCTTCTCCTTATGTGATCTCTCATCTCGCGAAATCAAGTTCTAAGAAGAGTCACTTTATAACTCTTTTTTGAACCAGGCGGGGGACAAATTTTTATGATATTCACTATTACAGGACCCACTACTCGATTACCCAATTGGGTACTGACCCATACTTTACGTAGTTCGCACTTTGGGTTCGCATGTAAGGTGCTCGTACCCTTCTGTGAGATCGCATAATGTGAGTTCGCGCTACCATGTAGGTGAACCCACATCTACAGAACATGTGTTAACCTTATAGTAGGGTACGTGTTGACATGTATGGGAACCTACCTACAATATCACATCCATGAACAGTAACCATATAATATAAATACACAGTTTAACCTATCTAAAGGACACGCACTCTGAAATACTCAACAAAATGGTTAATCAAATAAAACAACAATATATATATATATATATATATTTAAGAAATTTGTGGAGTGTTGTTAGCGAATAATATTTGTCAAACTCAAAATTCCTTCAAGAAATCTAATTGAAATTAATATGATCTCATGAAGAAGCATAAATTTTCAGTTTTTCTCCAAACGATTCATAAGAAAAAAGAATAAAGGCATATGAAACCAAAAAGTGTTAACTATAATAGTTAAACATATTACACGTTTAACGAGAGATAGTTCAAACATTAAATAATTCATTTTTGGGAGAAGTCATGAACTCGGGCATGTATTACAAACGAATATGAATTAAATAAATAAAGATGGTGTCTACATTGTCCATTGACATCAACATATCGGAGCATTTGGATTCAAAAAGAGTAGTTTAATTATAGGGTAAATTATATTTATTATTCCTAAACTTTGTTTAAAATTACATTTCGATCACACATCTTTCAAAAGTTACATAATAGTTGCTAAGGCTTAGTTTGGATGGGCAGTATGTTTACCTCCAGTGAGGTTAAAAATAACAGTGGCGATGAGATTAGTTATCGTAGTGGTGAGATTCGATAATGTAGCAGTGAGATTAGAAACAACGGTGAGGCATGTGCTTGGATTTAAACGCAACTGTAGCGATGATGTAAAAATAAAAAATGACTATTAAGGACATTAGATTAGAAATGATATATAATAGAAGTTTTTAAAATTATCTTACTTTTACAAAATTATTAAAAATATGTGAATTTATAAATTTATTTAATAAAATATGTTTATTAAAATGTTTATTTTTAATTAATTAATTTTAATTTTATAATGGTAACATATATAACTACTATTTATATATATATATATATATATATATATAAAAGCAACAATACAAACATACATTAGATAAAATGTTAAAATTGTAAATAAAAAAAATAGTTTGACTGGGGTTGCTTTTTTTTTAATTGGAGCTTCAGTGAGGTAAGGCTTTCCAAACGTGCCTCACCATTAGTGCTCCAAACATCCAAAAACTCTAGTAAAAAAGCATTATTCCTTAAGATTCCATTACACTGGGGTTAATTGGTGATCCAAAGGAAGCCTAACGTTATCAAATTGTTATATTTTTTGTCACTTAATTGTTAACTTGCATTAAAAAAAGTAATGCACCTTACTTCAAAGGGTTAATAGTTAATTTGGTCCATGAGCTATAGTTAAAAATCATTTTGATATTTTTAAAATTTTCTTAACAATAATTGAAAAAATATTAAAATGAATTTTTTAACTATAGCTCAAGGACTAAATTAGCTATTAACCCTTTAAATTAAGGTATAATAATCAAGTTAACATCCGAGTAATGAAAATGTAACAATTTGATAACATTAATAATTGTTATATAATTTTGGAAAGTTTACTAAGTGAATTGTAATTTTAAATAAAATTTAGGGACAGACCCTTGATTATATCAAGTATATCGACAACCAGGTTTACAGAGTTGAAGGGAAAACAAAAATCAAACTCTTGCCTTCAAAACTAGGAGAAAAAACTAAAAATGGACGCAATTGACTCAGTTTTTGATCCGCTAAGAGAGTTCGCTAAGGACAGTGTTCGTCTTGTCAAGAGATGCCACAAGCCCGATCGTAAAGGTTACTCATTTCTGCTTTTCCCCTTTTTCTTTCTTTTCTTTTTGCTATTTGATCGATCAGTATTCCGATTAAAAGACCCTTTTTTTTCCTAAATTTCAGAATTTACGAAAGTAGCGGTCCGTACAGCGATCGGATTCGTGGTTATGGGATTCGTAGGATTTTTCGTCAAGCTCATCTTTATCCCTATTAACAACATTATTGTTGGATCCGGTTAGGTAAGGTTCAATTCTTTTCGATTTCTAGTTTGTTTTCATGTTACTTTGTGGTTTATTGCATTGTTTGTTAAGGATCTGTAACTGATGTGACATTGATCTGAATTTATTCGAATTGTTTTAAAAATTAAAGCAACGAAAACCCAAAGCTCTAAATTTGTTTTTTTTTAAATCTGGTTGTTGAATGCACTGGGGAAATAAATTTTGTCTTTAATTTGATTTTTGATTGTTGGGGAAAGCCAAGAACTTGAATTTGTTTGATTAATCGTAGTTAATATTTTCTTGATGAATCTTTCCTTCGCATATCAGGGTCCTTATAGAGGCTAATTGAAACAATTGGTTAATAATCAAACATTGAGTGGAATTTTTTTCTTTGTATGGTGATTGTGTGTTAAAAACTTTCCTAGAGACCATTACATCTTAAAATCCTAAACACTGTTATGATATTTGTTTTAAACATGTTGTATTATGTTTGTTACATTGTTTTTGTATTTACTGAACATGCCATGACCGTGTCGTGTTTTCATATCGGTCCAAAATTATATTGTCTAGTGGTTAAGCACTAGTTTGCTATTATTAATGAGCAATAAACTACTTGAAGCTACCTTTTTAGTTAAAAGAAGGGGAGAAAGCATAGAGGATGAGCAGTATCTTAGATCATATTTGCTTATGCTGTTCAGGGTCATAGATATAGGATTAATGATCCACTACATATCAAGTAAATGGATTATGTGCAATTTGGTGTTGAGCATGTTGGATAAAGTCGATCTCCAATCCTATGGCTGGTTGGCAGCCATCAAAAGATAAACTGGATAATGGAAATTCAACAGACTGCTACATGCATTCATTTCCCTAGTTTTAGTAAAACTGTCTGAGAATACACATCACAAACATCTTCATATATTATTTTTGTGGTTTGATACATATTTGTGATGTTCCATTTGGGCTTGAATTTGATAGATTTTGAGGATCATGCTTACGCCATCTTATGCTCAAATTGCAGCCTTGCTTCATGTTACAGACTCACAGGAAGGACGGGAACCAGTAGAAATTTTCAACACTGAGATAAAAGAACTGTATGTTTTTAGATCGAGAGCTATATCATGTGAGTTTTTGAACTAGTTTTAATTTAAGCCTCGGGTTGTCTTATATTTGGTTTTGTTGTAATAGAATCTTGTTGAAGCAAGTGAGTTTTGGTCTAAATGAATTTTATGTTCAGGCTAACAGTGTACTTGATGAAAATCCAATGAAATATCCGTAAAACTCAAGAGACTGACTCATTTTACTTGCCAATAATTCCTTCCAACGTGCATGTCTGAGCCCGAAATCGTATATTGAGTGGTCAAATCTGCGGTTTACTTTAAACTCGATTTTTTTTTCTCCTGATGTTAAATTGCAGTGAAGACCTTTATCCCGTGATATTAGCAACATGGATGACCCTGTTTTGAGTTGAAGTCATATAGCTGATGGATTAAGACTAGCATTTCACGTAACATCATGAACACTTCAGCATAGGGATGTAATGGAATGGAATAGGGCTCAAATATTACAAAGTTTGGATGAATCGAATAAGGTGACAACATTACCTTTAAAAATAAAAAAATGTTTTATTTATATTATTAATATATAATAAAAGTATTTAAATAAAATATATTTTAAATTAAATTAAATCATTTCTAATAAAAGTATATTAACCACCGTAAAAATATATTTAAATAAAATAATTGCTAATTAAATTAAATAATTTTGCTAACAAAATTGATGAAGAAGAAGAGTAAAAAAAAGGATGGACGTAATTGAGAATAAAAAAATTACTATTACTTGCGTTGCTGAATTGTCTATAACGACCCTTGACCACCGATATGGATTCAGCAAATTTGCTGAATAAACAAGGAATGGCATTCCATGGAATGGATCATTCAATTAACCAAACCAGTGTTTTACTGTTCATTAAAGAATAAGGGAATAGCCATTCCCTCCAACCAAACGTGTTAAGGCAATAGTTTATACTACCTGTGTTTCTCTGACTTTGTTTTTCCTTAAGCGCCTGTGTTAGGCACGTACTTAAACATGGGGTTGGGAAATGATTTTCTAAACTCTCCAAATACATGGAGTACATGAAAATCTCAGTCTAAGCAACATAAGTTAAGATTAAAGCGTGCAAAGAAGTGTTTATGCTAGCCGATATGACTAAATACAGGATTAGTAGATTATATATCAAAGTAAATCAGTAGCCGAAAGCAGTTCTAGAGAACAAAAAGATCTTTGCCATGGTACAATGTTGAGCAACAATTTATACATCACTTCATAACATTAGAAGTTGAGGTTTGAGGATCATTTGAGACAGTTTCATGAGAGAAAGATTCTAACCTAAATCTATAGCTGGCTTTAGTGTCCTCATCCTTTGATTGCCCGGAGAAGCTTGCCTTTGCCAACTGCCTTAGTTTCTTCATATCTTTCTTTTGCGCGGTGAGAGTTGTCTCTCCGGTTGTGCCTGTAGCTTGAATAATTGGTGAACCTGAACTTGGACTGATCAGAGGGACTATTGTTGCAGTCATGGAACTTAATTGGCTGACACAGGGTTCCCTTTGATTGCTTCTTGCTAATTCAGTTTCCCTCGATTGAGGAAGGACTGGAACTAAGACTGATTTCGCTTGTGAAGAACCAGGTATGACTCTTGACCAATGCTTCCTTGGGAAGAAAGGCAACAGAAGACCCTTGGCAGCAAACTTCAACCCAAGTTTAAAAGAACTCTTATGTGGCTGGGACAGATTTAGAATGAAATTTATCAGCGCATACCATTCATTTACAAGTTGAGAAACAAAAGAAAGGAAAAGAAGAGCCAGCATTAGAAATCCCAAAGTTTTTGCCCTAATTGAATTTGATTTATTCATACTGAGGGACAGACCAAAGATGCTAGCCTCACTCAACAGTGAAATGCTTTCCACAATGTAAAGTCCTCTCCTGATGTGAGGTTTGAGAGTAAATAAGCATATGAACTGCACCAGTGTGACCATCAATGCACAAAGGCTTTGGCTTGATCTGTGTGTTGAGTAGGACCCAGCAATCACTCCCAAGCAGACTCTTCTTAAAAGATCAAGAACAATATAGGAAGATCTAGCACAACCTAAGAACCTCATCGGCAACGGGATCTTCATTTCTTCGTGGCTGTCATCTGAGCTGACTGCCCTCATTCTTCCAATCCCATTTTGACCACTTCCAACCCACCTAGGCACAGTGTTTGTGTCATTCTGGTCAACAAAAACATACATTGGAGGGCCCTTGTGATCGTCAAACAGAATGCCAAAGCAAGAAAGGAACAATGAAGGCAGTCCATCCATATAAAACCACTTTCCATAAGCCGGTCTTCCCACAATAAAGAACCATAGTTTCTTATGCCATTGCTCCTCTGCATTGCCATATATGATCTCTTTGTACTGAGCAAAGCTGCCTGTGAAGACTGCAATTGTAAGGAAAAGGCACACCGATAAAATGAATGCTGCAGGGATGGCTAGCAACAAAGCTCCGGTGATGATCCCTTCAATGGTACCACCTATCAATCATACATATCTTTAGTTCCTTGAAACATCAAGATAATCTAGTCAAACCATATGTCATATAGTTATAATTTCTCACCTCTTATTACAAATGCAGCAGACTGAGATATACAGGGTAGTGCGAGAATTAAAAGGAGGAGCTCGAATCTCGGAACCGAAAGCATCCATTGAGCTGCTGTACCAATCCTCCATTTTAAGAAAACTAACAGTACAAAGTGAAGTAATAGCAAACTACCGACTCCTATGCTAAGCCAGAACAAGTTCATCTCCATGTCCTGCCACCTGATAAAGAAACTACATCATCAGTTTTAAAATTTGTCATCTTTCATCACAGAATTAGAAATTGAAATCTGTATCTGACCCTTTACAATTCTGCAGTTTCTTGACAACATTTCCAGCAGATAATGGCTCTCCTCTCTGCAAAACAATGGAAAGAAATATGGAGTTTTCATTTGAAAAGCATAATATTAACGCCATGCAGAAAAATACCAACCAAGAAAAAGGTGAAGTATTCATTTGAACTTAGAGGTAGCCCAAAAGGAGTATTTTCTTTGCTTATGTTGTGCCTTCCATGGAACTTTGGATCAATTTCAGTTGGAAATAGTAACTTTTGTGGCATGTAGGACCAGTTAATTAAGCCAATTGCATGATAAGCTCTCCTTCGCCTCTTTAGGAACCTCCCTAGATCTAAATAAACATTGTTGGGCCAAAGCGAACTGCCATTCTTTTTCCATGGAAGTTTCTGTCGAGGTATGAGCCACCTGAGACCTTTTGTTGTCTCAGAATATTCAATGGGCTGGTCAGCCAATAGCCAGTCAGAAAGGACAAAAACTTGCAGGTGTCCTATCATTCCCTGTGATGAAATTTTTTTCAAACCATTACTCTGAGCTTAAAATATGATGGCACAAAAATTGTTAGCTTGTTGACACCATCAAGCTTTTTGAAATCACTTACATGTAGATTCATTGATGGATCAGAAGCAACATAATTATTTCTGGCAATTGCTCCAAGATTTGTGGAGGCAAGTGAAAGAGCTGCAGCAGCTAGTGTTGTTGCTAAGACTCCAGCAGTCACAAATGAGTGTAGGGCTGTCGATATTGCAGGTGTTGAATCTGCTTAAATATAAGAATATGTTCATATATTAACCTGTTGTTTTGCAGATTCCGAAAAACAAAATCTAGGTGATTCATGGACTATAATAAACTCTTTTAATTGAAGAAAACAAAGGGGGGGAAGTTATTATTCTCACAGTGAACAATTTCCAGTCTATTAGAAGCCACATTCATATTTCCTGAAATATCATTGACTTTCCCTTCAGGAATAGAAACTGACACCATATTATTAGTTATTGCCATGACAGTAAAGGAGTAAAGAGCTCTTGAAAGTTCCTTAAACCTACATGAACAAAAGATTATGTTAAAGATGCATCACTAGAATGACATGATTGCTTCAGGTACTGCATGCTTGGGATATTCATATGCACCTGCCTTATGAGTCTCCCTCCATTCACTTCTACCACAGAGGCCCCGAAACCAAAAACTGGCTTTGTGAACTCAACTATTATATTGATACTGGAGTCCTTTGTAACATTTTCCGAACTCGTACTTAACCCAATCCCAGGCTTCTTGCAATCTAGAGGAAAATTCATCAATTAGCTCTCAAAAAAGCAGTAGGGACTAGAGTGTAGGCTAAGAACATTTTGAAAGTGCCACTAGCACTTTCTGGAGGCCAAACAATGCAAGAAAACATACCATAGAGGAATGCAAGCGAGTTAACAGGTGAAACAGGAGTGCCTGTTCTGCCAATCAATAAGCTAGCTTGTAGTTTGACTGTGATTATTTCAGTTTTTGATGCAATATTCTTGAGCTGCAAAATGTTAGAAACTTTTGGTTGAGATGTAAACTTATATCCACAGGGATTATTATTTCAAAGAAAATTTGATGATGATTTGAATTTCGTTACTTACTTTAAAAGCAAATCGGCTATTTCCATGAGTTCTCTGGTTAACTGGTATTAGACTACCAAAGTTCACATCTAATGCATTTAGAATCTGCTCTGTTGAATTTATGACCGGAATGCTGAAATCCACATACACCTCCAAATCCTCTGTTCCGTTAGTTGCAAAAACTGTTCGAGGAACCCCATTGATTTCTAACTCATATGATGGAACAGATGACCATAGATCAACCAGCACAGGTCTTCTATCTAAGACAAGTTATGGAGATATGAACAATAGAAGGTTCAAAATCAGATTTGTACAGTAAACTATGTTACCAGGCTCTTCTTTTTCCTTGAAGTACCCGTAGCTGACATATATTCAGACATTGGTATGGGTTATGATCCTCCAAATATATGGAAAACTTAGGAAAAAAAATTGAGCATACTCATGTCAGACAGAAAACCATATCTAATACTCACTCTTAAATCCAATTAATGAAGTCTGTAACATCAATGCACTAAGTTGTCGATTGATTTCTTACCAAAGTGAATGATAATGGTGGAAGTATTGCTCCTTGTAAAGTTGTTACCAGCCCTATCCTTACAAAATTCATCAGCCAGTGTAACCACAACACGCCCATACATACTTTTGAAGGGCAGAACCAGTAGGAAACTGTATTTAATGTTAGGTTCGATGGTGCTCAGTGATGATGGCTGGACATGTGCTGGACCATCAACAATGACCTACAAAATGAATTGTTCTCAATTTAAAGCCTGAATATAACGCATTGAAGTCCTAGTTTATGTTGTTTATTGCACACAATAATGGCTCAAAAAACTCAACCTATATTCGACAAAATAACATGCTTTGAGCAAAGCACCTCACTTACATCACAGTTTGATGAGTTCAGACAACTGAAGCCACCATGTCGAGTGCAAGCTTCACTGAATGTGATGTCAACTGTAATTTTTTCAGCATTGGTGTAATTCTGTTCACTTGAAATCTTAGCTGTTGGTGGGATTGTATCTGAAATAATAATTAACAGGCACAAACTTAGATCCCTATAAAGAATAGTCTAAATCTGAGTAAAAATATGGTTCATATCCATGTAAATTACTACATTATCAGAATCATAAATGTCAAGCCTGAATCCTATATACCTACCAATAAACCATGAATAAGCTGAAGAGTTTTTGTCTCCATTATGGGTTGTGACGTTGAGAAGGAAGTTGTGCTTACGATTTGCAGTTAAGTTTTTCAGTACTAAGTTACCAACATGACATGGTTTCAATCTCTGGCCATCCAACTGCTCATCAAGAAACAAGAAGTTAAATATCTTAGTAATTCTCTAGAAAACAACCTTCTTATGCTAATGTTAGCTTTGTTTAACCAAGTAACCATGGAGGACATCAACAAGATTCAGTCATCTCTAAGTGATTGAAATCAAACACAATGACAGAGAAGTGATACCTCACAATAAATAGAACAACTATTGTTCCTGCAAGCCTTGGAACCATCAGGCCTTTCAAATGAGTACCTAAAAATACTGGTAGAGAACCTTGACCATGGTGGGGGAGTTTGATCGAAATGAATGTAAACAGCTGACTCAGTAAAGTTGAGTGCACCAACCACCGTTGCTGCAACAAAGAAACTCAGTTTAAGAAACTTGAACAACCCCATTTCAGGAATTGCCATTTACTTTCATAATTCAACCAACAAGAAGGAAAAAAAGTAAAGACAGGTCCCAAGTTGTTGAGAGCTTTAGTAACAGCTTTTATGTATTTGAATTCCGATGGTTATTTAAGTTTGAAGAAGTGGAGAAAAGCTCAGGTCAACCACCACAACCATAGTAGTCAGTCCTCATTTACTGCTGATATAAAGAAGTTCACATTCCTATATAGCTACCATTGGCTTGGGTTGGTTATCTTTAATTTAATGCATTTAGTATTTTTGTTCTAGTTTTTGCCTTTGTTATTTCTTATGCTTGTATAGGTAAAAGAAGTTAATGCATGTCGACCCCATTGCAGACTGCAACATTTGCTCCTCACAGTCTCATTGACATTAAAGTTTTTGTGGGCATTTATACTAACAACTAAAATTCCTCACATTTCCCAAGTTACTTTTTTGGGGTTGTTTTTTTTATCAATGGATCAGACCTCAATTCGAAAATCTCTTTCATTAATACTTGTAAATATTCAATTCATTTTTTTTTTTTTTGCAAAAACAAAGGAATACCATTGTTTGAACTCAGTTACAGACGATGCACATTTCTGTTGAAAAATGTCCATCCAAAGAATACAACAAAGAAAGCAGAATCACTGATCCAACATTGAATCCAAATGAACAAAGGTCCTCAAGACCTGCAACGCTGCCCAGAGGAAGACTCCCATGTGGCTGGTGAGATGAGTTCATCCGCATAGGCAGCAGATACAAATGTGTCCAATATGTATTAAATAATCAATAAATGTAAAAAGATTTCCAAGTGAATAAAACCAATTGTGTTTAAATGGCTAGTTTTGAATCTGTAGTCAAAGACAGGCAAATTTCTTAACTTCGAAGGAAAGAAAATCAATGTTTTATACAGAAATTTTACCATTGATAAGGAAGCACTAACAAACGATTATCAAATTTCCTCCCAATGTCTCAACTCATAAGTTTGAAGGCTGTTTGACCTCAAGGGGATGTTGATGTGGGTTGCTTATCTCAGGGCGGTGGCAGCAGGGAGGATGGCATTTGTGATTTTGCAAATCCAATCCATGCAACAATGCCAGTAGAAGAAATATTAACAAGGTCTTCAATTCTGAGAAGCAAATCTATACACTTTACAAACTTAGTCAGCTTAGCAAAAGCCACAGCAAAGTGAAGATAATATCAGGTCACCAGGTATTAGCAACATCAGTCTAAGACTCCTGAAACAATCAAAATGTAAAGAGACAAATCCGATACAAATCTGGGTTATTAGTTATTGCCAAATTTTAAAACCAATTATATACCAAACACTGGTCTAATACTTACAATGTCTCCGTTCAAGTACCATCAAGGCAGTTTGCAGCATTTGCCTAGCTTTTCTATCAGGAGTGCATCCATAAGATTCCATTTCCTTGTATATTTCAGGAACCTAGCCAGCAAAAGACAAGCAAGCATTAGCAACTATCATTGGTGACAAATGTGTAGCTAATCAAAAAGCTTAAGAGATTTCAACTGCACTTAGCACCTTATCAAACTTCTTGGCTCGAATAAAAGCTTTCATGAGTGTACTATAAGTAACCACATCAGGACTAATACCCTTCAAAAGGAAGACAAAATTAGGAGAGGTGGAAAAAAAGTATCTGGAAAGATGAATTGAAGGAAGAAACAAAGGGTCCTGCACAATTGGTTAATAGCGTCTACAATGAATTTAGAAATCCACTCAACATCATGTGAAACATAAAGACTCACACTTTCTTTTATATGTTGGTAAATAGATAATGCCTCCTCATGCCTCCCTGCTATACCAAAGGCATTTATCAACACATTCAGCATTATGATATTGAGTTCAATGCCTTCTGCTTCCATGAGTTGAAGAACCTTAACAGTCTGTTCACAAAATCCCTGCACAGCAAGAAAAAGAAAAGAAATTATAGACCAGCAAGCAGAACAGAGTTTTCATCCTTTTTATCAAATGAATTTGGCATTCAACAGATTGAATTTGAAAGCAATGGCTCCCAAAATGCCATATAATATATATTATTTAGTCAGAAATACGTTAGTTATCAGCTGTCAATTATCAATTAGCAGAAAAGACAAATTGCAAGCCTACTTCTGGTTTTCCTTGCAGCCAATGTTACTCTCAGACCACACCAACTTAGAGCAGCTAAAGTCTCTTTAGGGCTTATTTCTGATCTGAAGTTTCCAGTTAATCCTCCAAGAACCTAGAAGATCTAGAAGCCTCACCATGGAAATTGCAAAGTTGTTCTGGGAGGTATTGCTGCAGCAGCGGAATGTTTCATTTAAGTCTCTCTCTCTCTCTCTCTCTCTCTCTCTCTCTCTCTCTATATATATATATATATATGCTTTTAGTGGTTCAATGAATGAATTTCTGTGTAAAATTCAAAATTATGTAGACAGAAAATCAGCGTGCAGAATTGCATTCAACAGAAACAAAGTGTCATCTCTTCCAAATCAAAGATCGGAGTCAGAAAATAAAATATTGAAAAGAAATAAAGAACGAATGATGGAAAATTCTGGAATGACAGAAAGGGAATACAACACCTGCTGAGCATAAGCATTTGCTAGAACACAGAACATGCTAGCTGATGGTAGGAAGCCTTCTGACTTCAGAGCAGATATGAAGTCCTCCGCATCCTGGAATCTTCCATATTGTCCATAAATATCAACCAACATTGCATAAATAGCCCCAACTTCTTGACGTCCTCTACATGTCATGTTCTCAAAGTTTTTCTTTATTACATCCCACTTCCCAAGCTCTCCCAATCGGCTAATAAGGCTCATTAAGATCTTTGGGTCAGGATATAATCCTTGTTCCTGCATCTCAGTAAACAACTGAAGAGCCTTAGTGAGATCTCCAGCCTTGCAGTGCCACCTAATCAAAGAATTCCATGTTGTTATATCAGGCACTATACTTTCTTGTTTCATTTTCTCAAACACTTCTAAAGCTTCACCTAGCTCTCCATATTTTCCAAATGTATCAATGATGCTATTATAAATCTGTCTGTCTAAAGATATCCCTTTCTCCCTAATCTCCTCTACTAGGCCTATTGCTTTTTTCCACATTCCGTTGTCCCTATAGAGACGAATAACCTTACCATACACAAATGAACTCAGTTGTATCCCATTTGTCTTCATCTCATTAACTACCATCCATGTGTCTTCCAACCTTCCAGCACTAACATAATAATCCAAAAGAATTTCATATGTTTCCTGATTTTTACAGACACCCATTCGATCCATTTCCACCAAAAACTTAACAGCTAAACCCAACAACCCTTTCTTCAAAAATCCTTTAAGCAAAGCATTAAACAATCTTATCCTAGGTTTAAATCCAAGATACATCATTTCTTGAAACAAGACATCAGCTTCCAATGTCCTACCAACACTTCCCAAACTATCAATTAAAAAACCATAAGAAATAGAATTTGGATGGAAACCCATAGCCTCCAATTGAGCAACAAGTTTCATAGCATTATCTACATCCCCTATTTTGCAATACTCTTGAATTGTTTTGTTGTGCAACTCAGTGGAAAGCTCTTCTCCACTGTTAGATTCAAATGGGTACTTACATATGGCGTTTTTCTTGTTGAATTCTGGAATAGCACCTTGCTTTACTCTGTTATTATTGTTATCCGTCCTGGAACAACATAGAAGTTTCAAGTGGCTGTGGTTTAAAGAACAGCTACCATGAGTTAAAGGAGGAGCTAACCAAGAAAGACGCATCGTACATTCCCATGTAAACTTCATTCATATGTCTTCAATTTCCGAGTTTCATAGAGTTATCTATACCACCCTCTATTGAATTGGTTGCGGAAGCCGGTTGAAAGAGAGTGTGAAATGAGACAGAGTAACAAAAAAACAAATATGATAGTGATTCAGAGGTAGAAACCAAATAACTCAAAATAATATGACTCAAGAAACCTTCGAGTCAAGGTCGGGTTTCAAAAAGTACCTTGTTTAATTTCCTGATTTGCCGGAAACTTGAAGGCAGCAGAGGGCTTAGCTCAGACACCAGAGGAAGAGAATTGAGCTGAGTGGGATAGTGTGCTAGCAAGGGAAAAAACGAGGCTCGTTTGGCGGGGTACGTGTGAAGAGAGATTAGAGTGGATAGGGATTCTTTTAACGAAACAAAAACAACTTTGGGCTATCAATCCATTTCATTTTATTCACTCTCATTAATCTGAGGTTAGGGGATATTAATTTTTTTTTTTAAGAAAAGAATGGGTAATTATATCTAATTAAGTTATTTAGCGGCTAATATCAAACTTAAGTTTTTTTATTTAAACTTGAATTTTTTCTGTAAAATTAAAATTTTACTATAAAACCAAGGTCACTCCTATAAAATTTCACGTTTTTCATTTTACTACAAAAATCTAAAATTAATTCTCAAAGTAAAAATAATAAAAGAATATTAAAAAATAAAAAATTCCATCCATGTAAAAACAAGATTTTCCCTTTATTGAAAAAAAACTAAAATTACATCCATCCAATAATCTATTAACTCAAGCTCAATTTAACCTTATACAGTAAATAATTATAGCCCAAAAGATAATCTCAACCCAAATTCCTCATTTACAATCAATTATTAATCTATCCAATAACACCTATAAAATGAGTGCAAAATGCAAGCAAAAGCTTAACAGTAAATACAAGAAAATATAGCTTCCAAAGATGTAACGATCCAAGCATATGTCATGTAAGATAAAGTCCTCCAATCTTTATCTCTTCAAAGTTAAGAAAACTGATCAGTTTAATCACAAATATATATATATGTTAAGGATAAGATAAAGCTTTTGAGATAAGGTAAGTCTATCCTTCACCCTCCTTCACAACCAAATTCAATAAGTTTCATTTAGAGAAGATTAAAACATAGCTTAAGGATCATTTGTAGTATGTAAAATCATTCACAATAGTGAAATTCATAGCCCAAGACATAGGTAAATGATATCTTCTCATTGATATTACATGATAGATGAAAAGTAAATGTGATCACGAGTCGTTTGGCTTTGTGATGAATGACTTAATTACTATATTATAGTAATTGACTTTTCATGAAGTAAGATGTAAGGTCATTAGACGAGTACTGATCAAGTAGCTTTCGTAATGATATGTAATTGGGAAGAGCTCAGTCACGATACTATGATGAAATGACATCGTGACTAAATGAGTTTATAATAAATAAGCAAAAAACTAAAACTTAATTATAAATCATTTGAGCCCTAATCACATATGTCAAATTGGTCTCTTCGTTAGCTCATTGAAACAAAAAATGAATTGCATGTTGAATCAAATAAACGAAAACGGATAGAAATGATAAAGTTAGAGAAATGGGTTACATTCGGAAATAAATGTGGTTTCTCATTTAGTATGAAAATGACTTGAGAATTAATTTAATTTTTCAATTATTATTTAATTAATTGAAGTTCGAAAATAGAATTAAATTAGTTGGTTATTGTGAATTCGTTAAAGTAATAAATTAAATATATTTTCTCATAGATTCTTTTACGGTAAAACTATCATAATTTTAACGAAATTAGAATGAGAAAATTATTTAATAAAATTTTAATTTATTTAAATTAATAAATAATTTCTATTTTAATAAATAGAAAAACATGCACTGGGTTGGATTAAATTATAAACTGTTGGGTTAAAAGTCTAAGAAGCACTTATAATTGGATTCGATACAAGAAGAGGCCTGAATCCCTCATAGTAAACATGAAGGGCGATAACCCTAGTAAAATAACTAGGGTTAGCCACTCCTCACTCTCCTAGTTCAATTAGGGGATTGTTTTATATTAAATAGGCATTAAATGAATTCTATTAATTCAACTAGGGTTTCATTTCCTCTCCCTATAAATAGATAGCAGCGGTAGGGCTAAAAATAATAATTTATATACAACTTGGAGATATTGTTTTTCTGCCAGAAAATAGTGAGAATTTATTTCTAAGTATAAATTCTATTATTCAGGAATAACAATTCCACTGGTTTCTATAAGAAAGAGACATTTACTTTCCTATTGAAAGCAAAGAAAATATTTTTGGTTCTGTATTTGATTCAATATTGTTCAAGCCCATATTCGGAGAAGTTTGTGGTACAAGAATAGCAGAGAATGTCATTCGGTTGAAAGCCAAGAATGTCTATGATTCTTCTAGCCCAAAACACAGATAATATTTCGAGAAATATTTTATTGCTATAAATATCACAAATTGGCTCGATTTTCAAATTTTTATTTTTCTGTAGTGTAAGAAAACTATTTTTGAACCGAATTTTTTTCCAATAACTACATACTACAGAAGTTGTATACCCAACGCACCAAGTTTTGGTTCATTATCTATTTGAACTTATGTTTTTACTTTCATCAAAGTATACAATTCATGCATACATAGTTCATCATTCAATCAGGATTAAGGTATGCCACACTATGAACGTTAGAAGTGACTAAATCCATAAATGGATCTAGAATCTATTCTACTTAGATCATGTTCGATGTACTGTCAGTCGAGTCAATCACATCTACATCTCTATCTTCTGGGAGTCATCTACTTCAATCCTCTAGACAAAGTGTCTCCCTAATTGAACTTGATATACGACATATTAGTCTTTTAATCGGTTTGCTCATTCCTGATTAGACTAATGGCATGCTCAGGTTTATCTACTAATGCAATTTGTCTTTCTGTATTACGATCCGATCACGTAATACTGCTTAGTATTACTTAAATGTTAGATAACCAATAATTCAATATTTGCTTCCATTTTGCTTTGTGAGAAAAAACATTAAGGGAAATATACAAAGTGTAACACCCATCACCCATCTCTGTAACAGGCCGATTTTAGCAAAATCAGAGCAGTGGTTTCAAAACCACAAATCTGAGACTGTAAAATTATTTTAATATTTTTTTTGGTATTTACAGTATGTTACTTGATATGTGTGAAAATTTTGTGATTTAATTTTACCGATTGGTTAGTTAATTTGATAAAAGAATTAAATCGCATGAAATGCAATAGTGGCTTTCTAATTGTTAAAGTACTTATTTGCTTTGGTTTCTTGATTTTAAAGTCCTTAGAATGAAATTAGGCCATTGAATAAATGTGTGGACGGTATTGGTAAATTATAAAGGTAAATATGGTAAATGATTAATAAATGGTTAATAAAATAAAACATATAGTAAAAAAACACATGGATATTCATCTGGTTTTTGGGAGAAACTCAAGGAAAAAGGAAAGACTTTAACTTTTATTTGTCTATTTTACTTCCGGGTCTCTTTCAAAGGAAGCGAGAGAGGAGAGGCTGGCTGCATGTAGTGGAAAATCATGAAATTTGTTTGCTTAGAAGTTAAAATTTTCAAGTAGAAGGGTGGGAGAAGGCTGTAGCGGGGAAAAAAAAAAGAGAAAGTGAAGGAGCAAATTGAATGGGTAAAATCGGTGTTGGGAACCCTGGTGAGTTTTCCTTGAACTTTTATTTTCTTGTGTTTGATAAGTGTTGGAACTGTTAAATTGCTGTCTGAATTTTACCTTGTTGTGTTGTAAATTACTGCCCTGTTTATGCTGTCCGATTGTGGTATTGATGTTGTTCGAATATTACGTTATTAATGATGTCAGAGAGTGGTGTATTTAAGCTGTTTTAAGGACTGCTATTTGGTGTATTAATGCTGCAGAAAAATGGTTGTTCAGACGTCAATTAATGTTGTCTACGTGATTGTAAATATATGTTAATAATGGTTAAAGTTGTTAATGAACAAATGATATAAAAAAAATGATTTATTTAGATGTTAAAGAATGTTGTCTAAATGGATGAAGACTATGTTGTCCAAAACCGCTATTTAACTGTTTTCAAGCCGAAATTTAAGAGGATTGAGTGCTGAAATTAATTGTACATGAAGGCTAAAGTTTTTGTATCCGATGCTTTAATCTAAGCTGAGTGATGGTGTCCGAAAGTCATCTGCAGTACTGCATTAAAAATGTTTATTTTAGTCTAAAATGAGATAGATTTAATGTATCAAAAAAAAATTAGTCAAGGCCATATACGAACGTACAATAGGTTGATTTAAATTCCTGTTGTGTTGATGTGCTATCACCACCCATATGGGGTTAATTAAATGTCGGAATTGAATTGAATAAATGGCCATGTTTGTGTTGATGTTAACCAATTTGTGATGAATAAAGATGTTTTACTAGTTGAAATTAATTAATCTTAATACATGCTTGCTGTTTGGAACATTTTTAGTATAAAAGTGCAAATCTTAACTGAATTGCTAAAGCTTCCCGAAGGTCAATAATTGTTGGGGATTGACCAGTATCAACAACGAGAAAGTAAAAGTGGAGAAGAATGAACCTTGTGAAATAATTGGTTGAAATGAGACTTTCTTAATTATAATTAAACAATATGATTTATAATTGGGGATTAATTGTAACGAGAGTAAATGTTGAGTGCAAATATGTAAAAATGTAATTAAATGGTAGAATAATTTGAATTTGAACTTGATATGGTATTTGAATTAATTAATAAATTGATTTATTATGCTTTGATTTTGAAACGAATAAATCGATTGTAAATTGGGAAAAGTCGAAAGTTGTTGAACAGTCGTTCTGATCCATTTGTTTCCGAATGAGGTAAGTTCATAAGTAAATAAATGTTTTTTTTAATTTAAATGTATATATTATATACATTGCTGAAATTTATTTGTATATGGTTATACATTGTTGAAATAGAATTGTATGTGGATATAAGTTGCCGAAATAATTCGTATATAATTATACATTACTGAAATTTATTTGTATATGGTTATACATTATCGAAATTGATTTATATAAGAAAATAGGTTGTCGAATTGATTCGTATATGATTATACATTGTCAAATTTGATTCATATATGGTTATACATTGCCAAATTGATTTGTGTATGATTATATGTTGCCAAATTTGATTCGTATATGAATATAAATTGTTGAATTGACTTGAGCATTGGATGACTGGTTTCGTGTATGAAATGATTTAATTACGAAGTCAATAGCTATGAACGGACCTTAGAAAATGTATTTGATATTGATAACATGATATTAGAACTTCGGACGTGTAAGACCATGTCTGGGACATTGGCATCGTATATGATTCGTGTAAGACCATGCCTGGGACATTGGCATCGATATGAGATTACGTGTAAGACCATGTCTGGGACATTGGCATCGTATATGATTCGTGTAAGACCATGTCTGGGACATTGGCATCGATATGAGATTACGTGTAAGACCATGTCTGGGCATCGTATATGATTCGTGTAAGACCATGTCTGGGACATTGGCATCGATATGAGATTCGTGTAAGACCATAGCTGGGCTATTGGCATCGATATATGATAGCATGTAAGACCATATCTGGGATATGGCATTGTGTGAGTTATACGAGATTTTTGAGTATCCTTAGCAATTCCGAATGGTTCAACAGGCAAAGTTAAGGCGAGAATAAAAGTGTAAACAAAATAAGTGGGACAGGTATGTACGATACCCATACGTATATTAAATGAAAGAAGATTGATAAATAGATGTGAGCTCATGTATATTACATGGAAAGGTTTGAGTTTATGTAAGTGTTTGATTTATATAAATGCTTATTGAGGATATCGAATTTCACATGATGAGTAAGTAGATAAATATGAGAAATCTATATAGTTATATTGATTATGAATATGTAATGAATATTGGATTGAATGTGGGATAGCTTAAATTGCTTATGCATATGAAAATGTGAATGAATTAGTAAGAATATATTAGATCTGTATGAACACGGAAATGGAAAAAAAAAACTTGTGAGACCCTTGGTTAGCTATGTGTATTGATTCGTGGTATAAAGGTGAAAGCAATTAAGTAACATTGTAATTTGTAAATGCTCAATATGTGTTAGTTGATAAGTTAAGTATATTATCATAGGAGCTTACTAAGCTGTATAGCTTACTTTATTTTCTTTCCTATGTTTATAGTGTTTCAAAGGCTCGCTTAGGTTGGAAGTCGTCGGAGATCCCATCACACTATCCAGTTATGGTTTTGGTATTTTAAAAGTTTGTACTTTTGACATATGGCATGTATAGGCTAGTTTCGATATGGTTCATTTTGACCTGTATATATATAGCCATACGAAAATGGCTTGATAATGATGCTAATGTTGTGTATATTTGGTCATGGTATAAGCTCATTTTTGAAAGTATGTGTCTCGGTATATATATATATGTATGGTGTATTGGTTATATGTTTTGGTTGAGTAATGATTTAGTTGATGGATGTGTTTTTACTATAATACATATGTACCCATAAGCTAAGTTATGTATAAGTGATAGCTTGCATATTGGTTGTGTAGGTACGGTTTGTGATGGCAAAGTACGAATATGTTTTATAAATTTTGTGCATGAATTGTAATAATTGATCGTGATGAATTATGTTTTTGTTAGGTAATGCCTCGTAACCTTAATTCGGCGACGGATATGGGTTAGGGGGGTTACAATCTCCGTCAACGAATTAAGGTTACAGGAAGTTGCAACAAATAACAGCACAAACATAAATTATTTCAATTCAAAGATTTATTTTTAAATCAATCATCAAAATTTTCATTCAATAAACATGTCATTCAAACTTAAACGTCACATATTTCGAGCCTACAAGGCATTAAAAATGGTTTAGAAACAATTAGGGACTAAATCAAATCAAAACATAAAATAGGGTAAAATTTGAAAACAAGAGTCACATAGCCATGTGGCTAGGCTGTGTAACAAACTTTAGCTCGTGTGGTGTAGGGACATAGTCGTGTGGCCAAACTGTGTAATAATGTGTGCCCGTGTAACTCAAGATCACACAGCCATGTTGTCAGGCTATGTAACTCTCTGAGGGCGTGTGGACAGTCTTGCACCAAAAATCAAAAGAACCACACGACAGTGTTATACAACAGTGTAGGGCAAACAGTCATGTGGTAGACCGTGTCATAGGTCGTGTGTGTGTGAAAGTACCTTCAAACACAAGTCATTTCACACTCTATTTCTTAGATTCCAAGCCATGCATTAACCAACAACCAAACCTATTCAAAATCTGCCAAAACATACCAAAATATACCAATCTACAATCAACCTATGTGTCTAACCAATATGTCACAATTGACACCACAATCTCAATTTGTAACAACCATTCAAAGCATTAAAATCAACCATTCCATCACCATCAATAATCAACATTCATGATCAAACATGTTATTATTCAACACCTATATAACCATTCAAAATGGCTAACATCATACCATTTTCATATATCGCATAGCTTCCAAGCATGAAACATATCAAAGTTACTTATATTGTCTTACACAACCAAAAACACCAAAACTTAACATTACCTTGCAACATAACATCCTATATACATGCCATAATAACCAACATTCAAACTTCAAAACCTATAGAGTCCAATGATGGTAGGTGTGAGCTCCCGTTGATCTGATCGACATGTTTTGAACGTCCAAAACCTACATAATATAATAACCCGAGTAAGCATATGAAATACATAATAAGTTCATTCAATTTATTTCAATAAAATATTTTCCCTATCATGACATAGTACAATAATGTTAAAGTAGTGAGATTTTGATTTTCGATTGTTCTTATAATCACAATTGATAATACATCAAATTCGAGTCAATAAGTATTGTATAAACAGATATTCAACATTCATATTTCATCCACATTAACTTCACAAATTCACACTTTCTATCTTTTGATTTTTCGATGGAACTTCGTAAAAGAAACTCAATACATGAGTGAAAATAACATCTAATGCTCGTCTAAGCTAATCATATATATGTGTGTGTGTGTGTGTCAGATTACCCGTCCGGGCTAAACCTTTGACAACATAGTAAATAGGCTGGTCAGGGATATATATACATGTAAGGTTACCAGTACAGGCTAAACATTTAAAACGACAACAGATTATCAATTCAAGCTAAATCTATGTCACATGTATATTGGAGTCCACAACAAATGTTGGAGCTCGGTACCATCGAGAATCAACCTATGACCTCGTATATGAGACCTTTACTAGGTCAATTGAAATTATCTCAACAAATCAATTTAATCCAATTTCATTACCAAATAGTCCAATTCCAACTTACAAGAGACTATATATACAAATATAAATATTTTAGCATAGCTTAACAACAACTTGAAATCACTTGAAACATATGAACTTACTTGTCGAAGTGATAACGACTGAACTATCAGGGACTAGTCAACAATTTTTCATTTTCCTCGTAAGTCCTCTAAAGTATAGTTTAATTTAATTAACCAATCCAAACAACATAAACAATTAAATTTTATCCATATAAACCCTTTTATTCATATTTTACAAAATTACCCCAAACTTTACCCTTTATGCAATTTAGTCTTTAAACCCGAAACTTTCAAATTTAACACATTTAATCCCAAACCATGATGGAAAATTTCCTATAGTCCCTATACAGAAAGTATCAAGAAGAAACCCCAACCGTTACGTATACAGAGGTAAGAACTGAAGGTATAATTATGACTGCCACGCTCCAAAAAAAAAAGAAGGGGAGTGATAATATCAAATGGGTGAACACCACTAGATGTGAATCTTGATAAGTTCGATAAGTGTTCATAAAGAAAAGAAAAAAAGAGAAATTCTATCAAAGGTATATATTGATCATTAGTTTGAAAGGCTTACAAATGAGATCCTATTTATAAAAGAGCTAAGGTAAATGAATGGCCACAGCTAGACATAAATGTAGTGCATATATGCATTGTCGTACATGAACCAAATAAGTTCATGTATGTTTACATTCAAAAAATAACCAAAGGGTCATATACATTCCCCTTGTCGTTCCAATCATCTAGCATATGAGCCTTTCCGTACATGCATTTTCAAGATGTAATGAACCAACCGAATGGGAAAAGACATTCCCTTTGTCGTTTTTTCATGGATCATAAAAAAGTCACATTCATGGCCTTGATCATTCATGCATTGTGAGATTCATGGACCCAGTTGAATAGTCAAGTTAACCTCTCTTGTTGCACCATCCATTCTAGGCATGCATGTGCTTTGAATTCGACCATGCATGAATGTGACAATGCATTGAATCATTGAAGAATTTGAAAGGTCATAGGTGCATGTATGGTGCAATTTTTTGGCTGGCAAATGTACCTACAAAGCATATAAATAGATTTCATCAAGCAAGCACAACAAAGAACATAAGACTTCTGACGCATGAAGAAATGATTCTTTAAAACATATGAACATTAGACACAAACAATATAAGACACAAGCAATAACAAGACACATAATGACGCATAAAAATATATCCATATAAGACATGGTTAAAACATGAAACACTTAGACTCGAAGTGAACGATAAGATAAAAATAGACTCAAAATTCTTAAACACAAAATATATATATAAAAATATAACGCAAACTAACAACAAGACATAATTAAAACACAAGACACAAACACAAAACCAAACAACAAAACATGGCTCATAACAAGATGATAGCATGAACACATAAATTAAAACACAAACTAAAAAATAAATGACATTCAAACGCAAGATAATAACATGAAAAACATTAACACATAAAATATGATATAGAAATGACAATTAGCACATCAAATAAAATTCCAAAGTTTGAAAGCTAAATGGTCGAATGTAATGGCCCAGATAGTTAACCCTAGAAAGTAGCTTCTCATATTGGTTTTGGGCTTTACACGATTGG
Organism: Gossypium raimondii; assembly: GCF_025698545.1. Lineage (NCBI taxonomy): Eukaryota > Viridiplantae > Streptophyta > Magnoliopsida > Malvales > Malvaceae > Gossypium > Gossypium raimondii. Next base: position 35,742,632 of record NC_068568.1, on the reverse strand, counting down.
CCAATTCCTCTTGGATATACCTATGAAGGGCCCCTTTGAGCCCATAACTCCTAACTCTCTTCAAAGACCCAAAAGACTCCATTGAATTCTCAAAAGCCCAATTTGATCCACACTACAAAGACCCAATACTAGATTCTCCTAGAGTGAAGGACTAAATCTGGATCCAATCATGGGTCCACTTGGTAGAAAAGTCACATGATATGATTAGGCTCACATCACTAGCATTAACTTCTCATTTCAATTACATGTGTTCAACATGATATTTTTTACATTTTAGTCCTTATTAACCAAATCGGGTACAAGAACGGATACACAGATAAATCCACTATCACACCAAATACGTACCAAAGTGCTAATCAAGCATAAATTCACTAATCCCACCAACCACACCAAAATACGTTCGTACCCCTAGAGTATTTGAACTGCTCATACATTTTTTACCCTCAGGGTATTAGACAACTATCACAATATATACGCGCATAGTGCTGAATCTCCCACCTATCAATACAAACCCTATGGCATGCCAACTATACCTATGACTCTATCTGAGAACGCTAATAGGATATTTTTTATTATTAATGTTCGTATATCGTCAAGCAAGCACTTAAGTATACAAATTACATACCAACAATCACAAATCATATAGTCAGGTATATACATAGCTTTTAAACATTATCATGTTGATAGTTTACTATTTCCTATCACTTAACAAGTTAAGCAAATAGGTTTAGATATTTAACGAACTCAAATTATGAGAGCACAAGTGGGAATTTTTCACTCGTCGACGGCTTTAGTCATCCTTTTGTCTTGAAAATATCCCACGTCGTCTTTAGCTACATAAATTAAACCTAAATACAAAAAACTCATTAATCAAACAATTCAATTATAAGTTACTACAAATGGAACATGAATTCATCCATTACAATTTGGTCTTTCAATTTTGTAATATCCAAAGCACTCGTTTCTCACAATTTACCCAGTCGAATTTAAATCCTGCAAAACAAATATAGTATAGAGACCTCCTACCCTCATTATTTATTATTAAACAATATAGTTTTTATCATTTACACTTTAGTCTTTAATTATACATAATTTATCAAATGACTCGAACTAAATCCTTTACTTCCTACTATACTTATACAAAATTTTCATCATTTAACTTAGTTATGTTCATGCATGCTATAGCAAAGATTGAAAACCTTCTAACAATGAAAATCTAACTCAAAATTATTAATTCCTTAATTTTAGAACTTGGGCTTTCAAAATCTATCATTATTTATCAATAATTTAACTAGAATTTAAAAGTTTAACTCACCAATTTTCCCAATTGAAGCTATGACAATGGTGAAGTTTAAAGAAAAATCTTCTTTTCTTTCTTTGGTTTGGACAACAAAGATTAGATAGAAAAGATAACCTTCTCTTTCCCACTTACATTTCATATTTATACTTTGATTACTAAGTTAATTAAACTAATTATAATACTAATCTAATGGATTAATTAGCTTAACACTTGTTAGTAGGAAATGATTACCTTATTAAACCATTAAAATAATTCATCCTTTTACATTCGGTTTAATTATTAATTTTCCTTAGCTTATTTGCCATTTAAGGCACTCGCTAATTCAAGAATCAAATTTTCATTTAGTTTATTCATTAACGATTTAGTCCTTATACCATTTTTATTAACCTTTTTAATCCAATAACACATACTAATTTGACCTTTCCAATCCGCACTTAACTCATAGTTATTCCATTTTAAATTATCTACTAACTTTACTTAATTAATTCAGTTCGAAATCAAATTTTGTGACACCATTGAAAATCAAGTCGTTGCATCTAAATATCCTAGTTTTGGGTTACCCAAAACCCAAAAGACTTGAAAAATCACAGAAGGGATCTACCATCGAATCGCCGTCATCAACACAGGTCACCGTTGTCACCGTTAATGCCACCATCACCATCGCCGCCGCTAGGTCACCATTGGCCCACTATTAGTCTTTTGACTATTGACTAGGTTGGGTTTGTGTTGTCTTGATCAGTTTTGGATATGTCTTGGTTCTCTAGGTTTTGCCGAAAAATTAGGCTACGAAAACCCTAAGTTTGTTTCCTGCTCACATGAATAATTCTAAAGTTAAAATAAAATCTATGTGGAGATGATAGATTATATATCCCAAAATTTATTAAAACCTAAAATTACACCCAACCTAATTTCTAGGAATCACAACTTTGGCACAATTATTTTATCACATATATAATAAAATAATTAAAACATTCATTCACATACATAACCCAAAACATGGATATAATTAAAATAATGTTACATCTTATAAAATTAACCAAACATGAAGAAGAGAGAAAATTGATATCAATTTCTATTATAAACATAGCACAATTTGACTATGATATCAATTATTGAAAAAAATCTGGTTATGAAAATGGTTTTGATTAACAACGGAATTTTTAAATTTTTTGAAAATTGAGCCAGTTTGTGATATTTATAACAATAAAATTTTCTTAAAAAGTACTTGTGCTTTGAGTGAACGAATTTAAATTATTCCTGGCTTCCAACTGAACGACCTTCTCTATTATCCTCACACCCCAAATTGCACCAAGTGTAGGCTCGAGCAACACGAACCAAACACATAATAAGAAACTAAATTATTACTTTCAGTGCAAAAGTAATTTCTCTCTCTAAACAAAAAGGTTTGTTATTCTGAAAAATAGAATTTATTACTGAGAATAAATTCTTTCTATTTATAGAGAGAGATAACAGAATTTTGGTTGAATAAGAAAACATAAATAATATTTATTTAATAGAAAACACCCCTTAGTCCAACTAGGAGCAAGGAAGGGCGGCACACCCTAGATAATAACACTAAGGATTCCACCCCTCTCATGTAACATGATGGGGTTTAGGTCTCTCCTGTATTGGATCCAATTATATGTGCTTCCTAGACTTTTGACCTAACATTTTATAATTTAACCGAACCCAATATTTTTTTCTATTTCCCAAAATAAGTATTAATTAATTAAATTAATGAAAATTACTAAATTAATTTCCCACTTAAATAGTTTTTACAACTCAATTCTAATTCTATTAAAGTCATTACATATTTATAATAAAAGAATCTATTAGGAAATATATTTAATTTTCACATTCAATGGATTCATAATAACTAATTAATTTCATTTCATTTTGAACTTCAATTATTTAATTCTAATCAATTAAATAATAATTCAAAATCTTAAATTAATTCTCAAGTTATTTCTATACTTAATGAGAAAACACATTCATTTGTTAATGCAACTCATTTCTATAATTTCATCATATATGTTCATTTGGTTTTACATGCAATTCATTTTTGGTTTTAACAAGTTTTAGTTTTATGCCTATTAATTGGAAACTTATTTAGTCACAAAGTCATTTCACTTCTTCCTTCGTGAAAAGTCAATTACTATCAAATAGTAACCAAGTCATGTATCACGAAAACAAACGACCAATAACTATGTTTACTTTTCATCTATCACGTAATGTCTATGAGAGAGTATCATTTACCAATTAGTTGGGCTATGAATTCCACTATCGTAAATGATGCTACATACTACAGAAGTTGTATACCCAATGAACCAGCTTATGGTTCCTTATCTATTTAAACTCAATCTTTTACTTACATCAACTTATATAAGTCACGCATACATAGTCTATTATCCACTCAGGAACGTCACAAATGAATAAATCCATAAATGAATCTAGGATCTATTCTACTTGGTTCTTGTTCAATGTATTGTCATCCGAGTCAATCACATATATGTCTCTATCTTCTAAGAGTCATCTGTTGGAAAAAAACTGAGTTTAAAAAAGATATTTTGTAATAGCGAAAAATTATTTTTTTTTAAATCGAGTCGATTTGTGATATTTATAGCAATAAAATTTTTCCGAAAAATACTTATGCTTTGTGTGACACAAATCCTAAATATTCCCGACTTTCAACCAAACAGCCTTCTCTGTTATTCTCGTACCATGAATCATTTCGAGCGCGAGTTTGAGCAATCCAGAATCAAACATAGAACCAGAAACAATTTTCTTACTTCCAGTAGAAAAGTAAATGTCTCTCAATAGAAACCATTAAAATTGTTATTCCCAAAAAATAGAATTAATACTTAGAAAATAAATTCTTACTATTTTCGGGCAGAATAACAATATCTGAAAACTTGTACATTACTTGTGTTTTTCTTTGCCCTACCAGTGTCATTTATTTATAGGGAGAGATAAAAGAATCCTAGTTGAATCAGTATAATACAATTAATATTTATTTGATAGAAAAACTAGTTACCTAATTCAACTAGAAGAGAGGGGCAGCTAACCCTAGTTATGTATACTAAGGTTGTCGCCCCCTCGTATTTATTATGAGGTATTTTGGACCTCTCTTGTATTGGGTTCAATTATATGTGCTTATTGAACTTTATAATTTAATCTAGCCCACATGTTTTTTATTTCTCAAAATAATTATTATTTATTAAATAAATTAAATTTTCAATTAAATGATTTTCTCAACCCAATTCTAATTCCGTTAAAGTCATGGAAACCTTACCGTAAAAGAATTTATGAGAAAATATATTTAATTTTCATATCCAATAAATTCATAATGACCAATTAATTTAATTTGCTTTTCAAACTTCAATTATTTATTTAAATAATAATTAGAAAAACTTAGATTAATTCTCAAGTCATTTCCATACTTAGTAAGAAGACACATTCATTTCCAAACGTACTCATTTATCTAATTTTATCATTTATATCCATTTATGTTCATTTGGTTCTACATGCAATTCATTTCTGGTTTGGACGAGTTAGCGGAAGGACCAATTGGACATATATAATTAAGGCTCAAATAATTTATAATTAAGTTCCAACTTTTCACCTATTAATCATAAACTCATTTAGTCACAAAGTCATTCCACTATAGTATCGTGACTGAGCTCTCCCTAATTACATACCATTACGAGAGCTACTCGATCAATGCTCGTATAATGATTTTATCATAAGTGTGTTACCCTAATAGGATATCCTTAATATCTTTATGATAAATTTGTTCTCCCAATATTATCATATTTTATCTCATGGTATTCATTTTATCTTCCTTCATGAAAAGTCAATTACTATCACATAGTAATTAAATCATTTATCATAAAGACAAACGACCCGTGCCCACGTTTACTATTCATATATCATGTAATGCCCATGAGAGGATATCATTTACCCATTTCTTGGCTATGAATTCCACTATTGTGAATGATGCTACATATTGCAGAAGTCGTATACCCAACGTGTAACAACCCGTTTTCAGTGAAATCAGAACAGTGGTTTCGGGACCACAAATTCGAGTTCATAAGAAAAATTATTTTTATATAATTTCATGATCTGCATTACAATTTAAATATTGTATGAAAATTCCATAAAACAATTTTATTGATTACATGTCTAATTAGATGTGAAAAACCAAATTGTATAAAGTGCAAAAGTTGAATTCTAGTAGCTAAAGGGATCAAATAGCTATGGAATTCAAAATTTGAGGTCCTTATATGACAAATAGACCATTAAAAGGAGTTAGTAGATAAGTATGATTAGTCATCATTGGAAAAGTCATTAAAAAAGGACTAAATTGGAAAGCGAATAAAATAAAAGATGATAAATAAAATAAAAATCTAATATCATCATTTATCATCATCTTTCCCAAATTAAAACATGGAAACCCTAGCCATGAGAACTTGAGCTCTAGCAAACTTATTTGGCTCAATTAGGTATGTATTCTTGTCCCGTTTTTAATAATTTTTATATTTTTAAAATCGTCATAACTTAATCTAGCTATCTCGGGGATTAATTTATAAAGTTATTAAAGTGTTAGGGTTTTGCCATGGATGATTATGCATGAATTTTGAAGTTTTATGGTAGAAAATGAAAGGTTGTTGATAGATAACAACTTTTTTCAAGGGAATTTTAATGAAATTTTGATTTAGGGGCTAAATTGAAAAGATGTAAAATTTATGGAAATATTCTGAATTTTGTGAAAAACATGGGCTATTATTGTTACATGTAAAAATCGACTAGGCTTAGAATAAAGATTAAATTTCTTGAATTTCATTTTTCGAACCTAGAGACAAAATCGTAATTAATCAAAAGTATGTGTATTGAACTGAATTGAATATAAATTGATGTTCAATTCATTCGTATAGATCCGAATAGATCAAATAAGAAGCTAGATCGTGGAAAAGAAAAAGTGTCGGATTAATAGATTTTGCGTACACGAACATTTGTCAAGGTAAGTTTGTGTAACTAAATTGTATATTTATATGATTGAATGGAATGTTGTGTATGTGAATTGTGTAATTGCCATGTATGAAAATAAATCACATATCCACAATGTACAACCCAATTTGCCCGGGCCCAAAACGATCCATGTACAGCAGGCCAAAACGGCCCAAATCTTTAAAACCTTGAACGGCCCATTGGGGCCCAACAACTAAACAGCACAGGGAACCCTAGGGTTCCCTGCCCTTGCCTCGCGCCGCTGCTACCCATGTGCGCCTTCAGCGCACACCACGCCCGAGGTCTGCACGCCTTGCACCAAAACGGCAAATACTTGCCTCCGTTGACCGCCATCGACTCCAAAAGAAGGCTGAAAAGGATACCTGCAAGAAAAGATGAAAACAACAGTAGCAACAGTAGCAATGTTTGACAAAAAGGATAAAAATAAAATAGAATAGAACAGATTTTTAGGCTATAAAAGCCATGAAGAAATGTAATCAGGGGGGGGCCAAAATCACTGTAATCGGGGGGTTTTTGTTTTTTTCTCTTCTTTTTCTCTTCTTCTGTAATATTTTGATAGAAAAAGCAAAAAAATCAAAGGTGACTCTTTGGTATTTTCGCATTTCTCATCTGTTTACATCTGTTCATTTTATTTTTATACGTATATATATATAATAGTTTATATTTACGGAAAATAAAAAAAAGCAAATTTTTACCTTTTTGGTGGCCGGCGCGACGGCGTCGACGGCAGTTCTCCTCGCCGAATTCTGGGCTATGGACTGGAGGGAGAAAGGTTTTTTTTAAAGAGAATTTGTTTTTTTTCTTTGAAAGAGCAGAAAATGAAGTTTAAAAAAAAACTTTGGTTTTATAAGCATTTAAAACGGCGACGTTTTGCGCCATAGCCCTAGGCGTTAAAACGACGCCGTTTTGCTCGACCCGCGCGTGACCCAACCCATTACCAGGAGGATCCGCGTGTTTTCATTTGTTGGGCTATTTATGCCCGTGGTCTCCCGCATTTTTTGTTTGTTTTAGTTTAATCCTTTTTTATTTTTATTGTGTTCTTAAATTTGGCCCTGTAATTTGGATTTGTTTCAATGTGGTCCTTCAAGTCGCGTTTTGGAGGAGAAGGAAAATTTCCTTCCAATCCCTCCTTGTTATTCGCGCATTCAATATGGTCCTTCCTTTTCATTTATTTACTGATTTAGACCCGAATCTTGTTTTAATGTTTTATTTAGTCCTTTTGTTATTTTGTTTATTTTCTTAATAAATTTGATATTATTATTGTTGTTATTAGTTATTATTACAATTATTTGCTCATTTTTTAATTTAAATCTTTGTTATATGTACACATGTGTTTTTATAATATATATGTATATATACGCATGCATATTTTATTTTATCCTTTTATATATATATACGTACCTATATATATTTTATAATATTTACACATACCTACATATATGTCTGTATATATTTCATTTTCATATATATATATATATATATATACATACATACTTACGTATTCTTCATACTTTCAAAATATATATTTTGTTTATATTCTTTATATTTTATGATTCATATATATACCTACATATTTATATATTTTATATTTAATGATTGTTTTGTACGTACATATGTATATACATGCTTACATATATTTCCATGTGTAATAGTTTTGAATATGTATACATACATATGTTTTTTTCAGATTTTCATAATTTTATATATATGTATATATATTTTCATATTTTTATAATTTTATACTTTTTTATTTATTTATTTACATGTCTATTATTGTTATTTTTCTTGCTTTAGTTTTTATCTGTTTATTATTTGTTATCGTGCCTACATGGTTGTTTTTTTTTATATTAGTCTTATTTATTTCTCTTTTGTTTTGCTCATATTATTTTTATTCACATTATCATATTTATTATTTCATCATGCATATTAACACCATACTTCAAAAAAGAATTTTTTCTAAATAAGGCAATATTTCGCATTTGGAAGTTCGAGAAAGCGTGCCCTAATGTGCTAGGTTTCGATTTTTCTCGTTCGACCTAATAGCCAAATATCCTTTTAAAAATTTTAAAATAAGGCAATGTTTTGCGTTTGGAAATTCGAGAAAACATGCCCTAAGGTGCTGGGTGTCGATTTTTCTCGTTCAACCAAATGACTTAATATCCTTCTTAAAAATTTCAAAATAAGGCAATGTTTTGCGTTTGGAAATTCGAGGAACGTGCCCTAAGGTGATAGGTTTCGATTTCTCGTTTAACCAAATTGCCAAATATCCTATTGAATTTAAATCCATGCCATTCGAGTTTTTTTTTAAGGATCGTATTTTAAATTTCTTTAAAGTTTTCAATCTTCGACACTAAGACATTAAGTAATCAACTAGGTACCAATTTTGGGCGTATCGAGGGTGCTAATCCTTCCTCGTGCGTAACCAACTCCCGAACCCGTTTTTCTGAACTTCGTGGACCAAACTTGTTGTTTTAATAAAATCAAACCTTTTATTAAAAACAACCACTTTTCGAGGTGATCCAATCACACCTTATCAAAAAGGATTGGTGGCGACTCCCATTTTAATTTTCATTTTCAAAATCTAAGTCGACCCCGTTTTTCATCAAAAAAATGGTGTCAACACACAATTGTCTGACAAATATTAAGTTCCGTTTGAATAAGTGAAATTCGATATATATAGGGTTCCCAAATTGGTTGTGGTCCTGCATGTGTTGTGGACACACCACAACTTAAAAGAGCGTCACGTTAGTAGCTCTCATGAGCATTCCGATATTTGGCTCTCACGAGCTTCATGTTATATGATTCTTGCAAGCTTCCCGTTAATAGCTCTTCTAAGATCCCAATTGGTTGTGATCCTGCATGTGTTGTGGACACACCGTAGCTCTTATGAGTGTCCCGATATATGGCTCTTCGGAGCTTCCCGATAGCTGGCTCTTATGAGCTTCTTGATTAATGGCTCTCCGGAGCTTCCCAATATTGGCTTGCTTGAACTTCCCGATTGCGGCTCTTATGAGCTTCCCGTTATACAACTCGAATGAGCTTTTCATTATACAACTCAAATGAGCTTCCCGTTACATGGCTCACATGAGCTTCCCATTATTTAGCTTGAAAGAGTTTCTCATTTATGTGCTCGTATGAGCACTCTCAAATATGAATTGACAGATTAGAGATTTGTACACTTCGTGTGTACTACCCGTGTATCCATCGATATTTTAAATGATTCAACGGGCAAAATCCTGATATGAGAAAATATATGAGTTCGAAATGAATCATTACTTGTATATACATAAAATACATGAAATTGATATATGAACACAAGAAGTGGAAAGTTATGAATATGGAAATTTGATATTTGATGAGCTCATACATGTTTCTTGATATTCATGTGAAATATATGACTAACATGTTTGATAAGGGTATGTGTTTAGGCTATTAGCCAAATTGCTTTGGATGTAACTTGTATGCCTACCTTTAATGTAAATCAATGGTAAGTTAATTTCTCGTTATACGAACTTACTAAGCATTAAATGCTTACTCTATTTTATTTCCTCTACTTTATAGTATTCGGAGGCTCGTTGGGTTGAAAGCTTGGCGGAGATATCTCACACTATTCATCTGCTCATTTTGGTATATGTAACAAACCAACTTTTGGGTTATAATGGTATGTATATGCTAAATTTGGCCAATGATGGCATGTATGTGTTTGGTTGTGATTAGCCATTGGAATGGCTTATGTTGGACAGATTTTGATATGTATATATGTGTGGCTTTATCATATTTGTTATGTTTGATTTGATTGAGCTAGTATGTATGTTATAAATAAGCATACATGTAGTTTTAGTTAAATAGGTAAGTTTGGATATTTAAACATATGTGATGATATAATATGCCTAAGACTTGGTTTTGGTTTGATTTGAATGTTTGGTATTAGCTTGTGAGTATGTTAAAGTGTTAATGTAGGTGGAAGACAAATTGGGTGAGAAATGTGGCTTGGAAAATGGCCTATTTTTGTCCACACGGGTAGAGACACGGGCATGTGTCTCAGCAGTATGTGGCACACGGCTTAGCACATGGGCGTGTGACTTGGCCGTGTGTCCTTTGCATCTTTAAAATTTCAAAACAGAATGCTCAAAATTGTTCACATAGCCTAGCATACAGTCGTGCGGCTTGGCCGTGTAACCCCTGCACCTTATTTATTACAAGTCAGTATGCTTGCACGGCCTAGCACACGAGCGTGTGGCTTGGCCATGTGACCCAAGTCAGAAAGCACCCTAATTTGGACACGGGCTGGGACACAGCTGTGTGCCCTACTTCGAATTCCCACACGGCCTAAGACACGGGCGTGTCTCTTGACCGTGTGAGCCACACGGCCTGACCACACAGGCGTGTGTCCCCTGCACCTAGGAAAAATTTTCAAGTTTTGCGAAAAATTCTCTGAGTACTCGGTTTAGTCCCGACTTGTTTCTAATGCATATTTTGGGCCTCATAGGCTCATATAAGGGACAATATGATTGATTATGATTAGTTTCTTATATGAATTATTTAATGATATTAAATGTCTGTATTTGATCTGTAAATTTCGTAATGCTCTGTAACCTTGTTCTGGCAATAGATATGGGTTAGGGGTGTTACACAACGCACTAGCTTTTAGCTCCTTATCTATTTGAACTTAGGCTTTTACTTACATCAAAGTATACGAGTTACGCATGCATATTCCATCATCCAATTAGGATTAAGGTATGCCACAACATGAATATCACAAGTGAATAAATCTATAAACGGATTCAGGATCTATTCTACTTGGGTCATGTCTGATGTACTGTCAATCTAGTCAGTTACATCTATGACTCTATCTTCTTTTAGTCATCTGCTCCAAAGCTCAAGAGAAAGTATCTCCCCAATCGGACTTGATAGATGGCATATTAGTCTTTCAATCGATTTGCTCATTTTCGATTAGACTAAGTACATGTTTAGGTTCATCTATTAATATAAGTTGTCTTTCTGTATTACAATTCAACCGCGTAATACTGCTTAGTATTAATTAAACATTAGATAACTAATACTGCTTAGTATTAGTTAAACATTAGATAACTAGTGAGCCAATATTTGCTTCCATTTTGTTTTGCGTGCAAGAAAAAACCATTGAGGACAATATATAAATGGTATTAATGTAATTCATGGATAATTATATTAAACCAATTTGTTTGAAACAATACAAGTGTACATAGACGAAAATATTATACTTAGGGTACCAGATCTAACATCATCTGCTTCGATTCTTAAGATAAAGCATCTCCCAAATTGGACTTGATAGACGACATATTAGTCTTTTAATCAGTTTACTCATTCTCGATTAGATTGAAGACATGTTTAGGTTTATCTATTAACACAAGTTGTCTTTCCGTATTATGATCTGACCATGTAATACCACTTAGTATTAGTTAAACATTAGACAACTAGTAAGTAAGTTTTCATTTTGCTTTGCATGCAAAAACATCAAGAACAATATGCAAAACCTATTAATGTAATTAATGAATAATTCTATTAAACCAATTTTTTTTTTAAAAAAAGTATACAAAATGATTATACTACATTTAGGACACTAGATCCCAACACTTAGCTATTATTTTTCTAAAGTTTCATCTCATGTTCAAACATTCCTTTGAACTACTTGTTGGACACCATGTTTTTGCTATGTCTAGACAACCCTTTAGATAGCAGTTTGAACATGCCCTCAGGATTAGACCTGATCATGGATCAGGCCAAGCTGAGTTCGAGCTGGGCCAATGTAAAATTTTCGGCTCGGGCCCGGCCCAATCTGGAAAATAGGCCTAAATTTTGCCCAAGCTCGATGTAGATAAAAAATGCTAAATCTGAGCTCGGCCCGACCCGTCTTAATTTTTTATATTATTTTTATATAAAAATAAATTTAATAAATATAATACATCAAATATACTAAAAGCATTAAAATAAATGTTTCCTAACAAATTGAAAATACGTTAAAAAATCTTTATACTTAAATAACACTAAGATAGTTGCAACTTAGCAAGCAAATGTCTCTAAAATAATAGCAAATTTAATAATAAAATAAGATTTATACAATATCCAAACAATAACAACAAAATAGTAACAATATAATAGCAAAATGGCAGCAAAACAACATCAAAATGGAAACAAACAGAAGTAAACAATGATGGAAAAATTTAGGCATATTTGAGCCAAGCCGATCCCGAGCAAAAGAAAATCTTACCTGAGGCCCAACCCGTTAAGAAAACAGGCTTTATTTTTTTCCAAACTCATTTTTCGGGCTTATATTTTTACCCAAACCCTCCCACTTTTCGGGCGACTCTTCGGTCCTAGGCAGGTGACCCGACCCATGATCATGTCTATTTAGGACAGGTCAATGTTAGTTTAAATGTTGATATTTTTTACTAGTTTAGCTATTTTTAAATGTTCTAAGCAGTAAATAGAAGGGGAATGGACATTTTTATTTTTCAATTGACTTGAAGAATATTGAAGATTGACTTGCGTTATCCAATAAGGTTTATCCTTATCCTTTAAGCTATTTTTGGTAAAAAAAAATCTATTGATTTATCTTGGCCGATAAGGCTTTATTTTGTGATAAATATTGGATGTTATTACCAAGGATTATTATGCATTAAGTTGATTTTATCTCCACAAAATTTGTAAAGGAAAGTTGCCATATTGTGCCTATAAATAGGTTGTTGATCAACTTCCGCTTTTAGTTGTTTGGGGGTGTATTTAGACACTCATTGTTTAGAGATTTTTATGGAGAGATATTGTATGTAATGTGAGGTAGTCGGGGAGAGTGATTTGTAACAATTTGGGTTCGACTTTGGGGTTGCAATTATCCATTGGGAGAGGGTAGATTGGGTTTTAACCAGTAGTTGTACCGAATGAATTGTTGAATAGAATCATTCTTTGAGTAAGGCTCCGTAGATGTAGAATTAGTGAATCTGAATTATGTTAAAAAATCCGTAGATGTAGAATTAGTGAATCCGAATTACATTAAAAAATATCATCTATTGATTTTCTCTTTACTAATCTCTTTGACTCAATTTTTGTTTATGTATGTCCTTACTTTACTTCTTGCGTTGATTGCTTAAACGGTTCTGTCCAAACCTTTGCTCAAACATATGTTTGAATATCTATCTAAGCATCGAATTGAATAGAGACCAAATTGAAGTTCTAATAATGTTTTTAATTAATAACTTTTGTATTTATATCAACAAAATAATAAATATGTAATTAGATAATGAAATTTATATATATATATATATATATCATTATGTTAAATGTATCTTATTTTTCAAAAACATTAACTAATTTTTATATTTTTTTGTTTATATATAATTTTTATGTCAAATATGTAATTTTTTCACCTACATTGTGGGTATAGTGAATTATCATATTATAAAATAAAATCATTATTTCTAATAACATTATTTTTATAAAAAATATTTCAAATATCATTATTTTTATATGTGAAATATTTCAAATATCATTATATTTTTACCTATATTGTGAGTATGGTAAGTTCTAATAAAATAATTATTTCAAATATCATTATTTTCACATGTAAAATATTTTAAATAATAATATAAAATATGATTATATTTTCACCGCATTGTGGGTATGATAAATTCTAATATTATAAAAAATTAATATAATTGTTTTTAGGCTTATATGAAAATAAGTACCCAAACTATGCTGCTTTTCCCATTTAGGTATCTAAAGTTTTTTTTTGGTCAAAGTAGATACTAATACTTTTATTTTGTTACTACTTTAGATACTAATAGTTAACTCTTGTTTAAAGAACCTTTGAACCAATCAAATTATGGCACCTAGCATTCTAAATAAAATAAAAATATTTAAAATTAATTAAGAAAATGCCACAGAGATTAAATATTTAGCATACAAAATTATATATAATGGTTGATGTTTTATAAAATAAAATATTTTTAACATAAACATATACATGAAATATATATATACATATAGGGTATCAGGGATTGCAATACAAAAATAGATAATGCCAACTTGCAATTATGTAATACTTGGAATATTTGTTGATGTGTAGGTTGAATTAATTGGTTAGAGATGTAAATATTGTTTTGGATGATGAATGCAAAGAAATTTATGGAAAAATATAAATATATGAACATAAATTAAAAATAAAACAAAATAACTTCAATATGAATTTAAAATAAAGACAGAAAAGCTTTTGTGAGGATTTAAAGTTGCGCCACATGGATAAAAAAAAACAATATTTAACCATCCCATCAAGAAAGCTAACATTTTAAACAAAAATGGATTTTGACCTATTAACTGTCCAATCAGCAAAAAGGTTAATTCCTTCAAAAAAAATTCTCTTTCTCTTAAATTGAAAAAATGTATAATGAAACAGGTGTAAACACAAAGTTCAAGGAGCCCAAAAGAAACACGAGGCAGTACAAGGGCTCGAAAAGGAGCCCAAACTACAGCATGCACCCCTGCCAACTAGGAGACTATGCCGCCACGAGGCTCGAAAAACTAGCGCTAGAACTGCCTTGGGGTTGGCTGGATTGTTGACGGAGGCAAAACCATATCAAACTCTTAGGTATGAACCACCGAAAGCAAAACCTGTGCCTTGGATCCCAAGAACCATCAATGTCCGATCAACGAATATGAAGGATAAAACCGGTGCCAGGAGACATGTAATGAACAAAGCCAAGAGGACAAAAACTCGAGCAAAAGCTAGACAAACAACACCGAGCATGAAAGCCACATGACAAGCCAGAAAAAAGGAACCAAGGACTCAAGCTGGCAGCCAGAGGTCCAGACCACCTCTTCCAAACGACCAAAGGACAAAAAAATTGAAGACGGTGACAAGAGACCGAGTTATTCTACTGACAGAATGGAAAAGAGAAATGAGAGGAACATAAAGCAAGCGAGGGGAAGCCTCGACCGATCTAACGAACAGCGATGGCTTGCAAGATAACTTCTTTTTTTGAGGATTCTATTTTTGCTTATAAATGTAGTGATGACCCTTTTGGCTTCTATTTCTCTTTTCCTCTTGAATAATAGTATTGCATCACTTCAAATTAATTTCTTCTTTCCGTAGTTTAGCTAAACATAGTTGAAATAGACACGGCTGAGATACCACGCCACGCATGGTGGTGCAGTTGCAAAAGAGCACCAAAAAGAGATCAACTGATGGTTTCGTTACCGTACAACTATACTGCAGCCATTTTTTAAGGAAGCTCCAATTCTTTATAGTAGTGCTGGTCAAAGAAGATAATCAATAGTAGTAAAATGATTTTTTCCAGTTAATTAACCAATTGTACTTTAAATGACTAGTTTTGAATCAGTAGCCGAAGGCAGACGAGACAAATTTCTAAGCTTTGAAGGAAAGAAAATAATTGTTTCATACAGAAATCTTTATCGGATTGGATCATTGATATGAAAGCATTAAGGTCAAAAAAATAAGTACTCATAACATACAGTTCTAAAATTTCCTTCAAATGTCTCGACTCAAAAGGATGAAGGCTGTCTGAATCACTTGGGAGAATGTTGATGTGGTCGCTTATCGCGGGGGTGGTGGCGGTGGGGAGGGTGGCATTTGTGATTTTGCAAACCCAACCCATGCAACAATGCCAACAGCAAGGATTATCCATCCACATATGTCATATTTGAGATCACTGCTGTTCTTATTCTTTGTAGCAGTCTGCAAGATGGTAGACAGAATTAGTAAGAAAAACAAAAGCAGATGCAAAAAAGGTCATCAGAAAAGAGCATGCCCTCAACAAACTTGAAATAGTTTTAAACAATCACGCCTACAAACTGGGACCTGGGAGTGAATAAAATAGCCAGGATGTTATTCCCAGCACAATAATCCTCTTATTCAGCGTGAAAAGAATTTCACAGGAAATGGAGAAAATCCACTAGTTCAGATCAGAATCCCACATAAGTGAGTTACATGAACCCTTTATCTCCATCACAGTGGATCGATGTTTATATTATGATGTAGACACCTTTCAACAATATGTGCAACAGTATGTCAGATCTTTTGCATGCTTTACCCCTCTCCATTCTACATTGCTTCCATTAAAACAAAATGGCTCCGGCATACAAAAGATCCAAAATCTACATCATACATGATTCAATCACCAAACGCATTCTCCTAAATTACACCTTGCTACAGCTGCTTTCCTCATTTCAGTCATGCTATGTTTCTAACTGCCTGATGCATATTGACATAAAGCATTGTTGGTCCTTTGCCACAGTATAAATTTCTCTTGTGATTAGATGTCACACATTTCTCCAAAGCAATTTCATCTCATCCTACTCTAATCTTAAAGATTAATTGTTTACCACTCTGCCTCAGCTCTCCTTCACCAATCAAACCTAATGTCGAAAATAGCCGCTCATACACAATTTCTTGCACTCAGATCTCTAAAGAAATATAAATAATACCCATCAAACTAAGCTACATATCTCTAAAAGCAATAATTCTATGATAAAAGACAGAAAGAACCCACTCCAAGGGGCTTGGGCATGCACTTGCATATGATGCATGTTATACATAGAAGAGTAATCCCTTAAATTAACCATAATATGACTGCAATCCATCAAACGTTCTGACTTCTTCCTCAGAAAATATAGAAGATATCAAATGTAAATCAACAGAAAACAAAGACTAAAGACCAACTAACTAACCTTGATCTTTTAAAATGCATATGTAAATAGTGCAAAATAATCAATCTACTAAGCAGCACATTACAACACAAGCCACATAGAGATTATAGGAGAAAAAGAAGGGGAAGGGGAAGCGCAGATAAGAAGATTGCCTTTGTTGAATTGGAGGAAGTAGAAGTAGAAGGTCCAGCCCCAAGCGTCTGTTGACCTAAGCCATGCTTAATGATTTCCTGGTGTAATTCTGGAGCCTGAGGAAAAAGAAAAGGATGATTTTAATACAGAAACAATTAAATGCACTCGAGTGAACTAAAAGCAAGGAGGACCACAAAGAACAAACTGCATACGGCTCATTTTGAACTTTGAACTTGATACCTCCCCTCACAGGCTTTAAGCGCGAAATTTCTAATCAATTGACACTTTACAAACTAATCAAAAGTTAACATTTCCTAATATATATATCACTACAAATCCATCTAAGAAGTCATGAAATATAATACATCCCTCCCATCAATATTAAACAAGGTCCACGCAACATTTTCACAACAAAATACAATAAGTTGTAGTAGCTATTAAAAGATATATATCACAAGAAACACGGAGCATTACCCAAGATTCATTAACCCAATATAAAGAAAAGAGAGAGGAAATACCTTGGCAGATATTTCTAAAGACTTGAGGTAAATGTCATTGCTCGGGTCCTACATATATGCATCACAAAGCAAACATGTCAAGAAAGTATATACATAGTCAGAATCAAAACTATGGCGACCAACATTTACTAATGAAAATTAAATTACCTCATCGACTGCTTGCTGGAAATATTGAGCAGCCTTTTCGAAATAAGGTCTTGCCTCGTCCTCCTTGTTAGTCAGAAACGCAAAAGAAGTCTGAGCATTTCCCAAGCACCATAAAGCATCATGCTTTCTAGGGTTAATCGATAAAGCCTCCTCTAGTTTCGAAATAGCATCTATTTAAAGAAGAAGAAAAAATCCATATCTAATCTAAATTAGTTGCTTTACCAATTACAACAAATTTCAATAGCCAATAAACAAATTATTGGATTCAAAAGGTATATATATATTAAAGAACCTTGAATCATTTTCTGAGAATCTGGAACGCTTTGAAACTGAGACAACTCCAGTAAAGCTCCGGCCCATCTGGTCAAATTCTGCCAAGAAAACAAGATTTTAAACAATAGCCAAAAAACCATTTTAATTAGAAAAAGAAAAGATCGAAGGAAGGAGAAAGCGAACATCGGCATCGAGAGGATTGGAAGCGTAAGTAGCCTCGGAAATTTTACGAGCTTGCTCGAAAAAGAGCAACCTATCGAGATCGTTGGACATTTCCATGGCTTTGGTTTCCGGTTAAATCTTTAGTATGAATTATCTGTACGGACAAATGTTAGAGCGTATCCAAATCAAGACTCCGTGTCTTTGGAAGGAGCCCTAAAGATTTTGACAGAGTGAATCTTTCTCTACTTCAGCATCTGCAATTTTCTTATTTTGTTTTCCTCCTTTAAAATTGGGCTCTTTGAGAATGGGCTTCTTGTTCTAAATACAACCACCATCACTATTTACTTGGATCTTTATTACAACCCATAATTCTTTTTGTTTCTTCCCATCTTTGATTGTGATGCAATAGAAGTTATAATAATTAATTTCACACTCACCGCTGTTTTTTTAATCTTATCGAGGTAAACGCACATAAATTTTATTATATGAAAATTTCAATAAGGTTTTGTTTTTCATTGCCTTTCAAAAACATTTTTGAAATCATAAGTAATATATTTTTTAACATTAATCTCATTGTAAGTTCTTAACATATTTGCCCTTTTTGATACAATGCCTACAACTAGGCATAGCCCCCAACCCTTAAATAGGAGGATAATTCGCTTCAACGTACTCAAACTCACATCCTCCTGCACTGACAACAATGCCGATGCCAATCGAGCTAAGACTCAATCAACAAAGCATAAGCAATGTTAAACAGCATTTTTAACTTTTTTTTTGAGAATTTAACTTTTATTTATGATGTAATATTTATTTTGGATATACCATTCTTTTTCTATTGAAATTTATTTTAAATATATAATATTATAAATTTAAAGTTGAAATGGTTATATTTTAATATGTAAATTATAGTTTATATAATCAAATTGAATTTTAAAATATTTAATATGACATGCTTAAAATATTAAAATTTATATTTCATATATTAAAATATTAAAAAATGAGTTACAATAAATTATTTTTTATATTCTTATTAAAATATCATAATATTAATAAATTTTGACATTGTTTAATGCATATTTTTACTTTATAATATCATGTCTGAAATAGACATTTTATTTTTTAAAAGTATTTTTTGACAGCAATACTAAACACTTCAATTTTAAGCCAAACATTTCAAAAAGCATTTTCAAAAATAATAAAAAAATAACCCTAAACCTTTCGCCTCGAAAGTTTAGTTGTAAAGCAAGTGTCTCAGTTGAATTTACTTACAAAAATGTACTCAAAATACAAGTTCCTAAATTGAACAAAGATAAGTGCTATTAGTTATGTTCTACCTAGTACAAGCCATTCATATAATAGAGTTTTAACTTGCTAAGATTAAGGTGGTCAATTTCATTCCAGTATCGACCGAAAATGTTTTGTTTTGATAATAAATCGGAAAAATAAACTTTAAGTTACATTCTAGTTTAAATTTCAATTGGTCTTATCCATACCGATGCATATTAGTTGATTTTATCCATACCGACTTGAATATGCCATATTGACCGATATGAAAGTTTAAATTTTAAAACATTAATATTAATATAAATTTAAGTTTAAGTTTAAGTTTTTATTATTTATTTTGAATTTGTTGGATAATACATTGTTTTATGCATAAGATGAGAAGACATTATTGTTCAATTTACTGAAATAAGTTTTTGTTGTTTATTTTGAGTTTGTTTAGTGATGGATTGTAATTTTGAATATTATTGAAGAGTATTTTATATTTGAGATTTATTTAATCTCATTATTTGATATTTGTAAATATTTTTATATACATAATTCAAATATATATATTTTAAAAGTAGCAATAAATTCAAAACGGTACACCAAAACATATAAAAAATTAAAAATATTAGTGACAGTAAATATAAATATGTCTACTAACTCCCTTAACTAAGATACCAATCAATTACAGTAGCCAAGGTCTTCATCTTGTTATATAAAGAAACTTGGATGGCATTGAAACACTTTCATCCCATCCTTTAAATATCACCGATTTAACGCCCAGTATGTTTTGACCAAAAAACTGCAAAACCAATTTTGATTTAATTTACTTACGGATATATTTACCTTCATAGGTGGACCATCCAAATCAAATTAGGAAGTAGTGGTGACAGAGGAAGCAAGAAGCAGCAGTGGCGAAGAAGCAGGAAGCAGGAAAAAATTTAGGGCACGTTTGGTTCGCTGTAAATAGAGGCGTAATAGTAATTCAATTGTTTGGTTGAATGGAATGGAATAGAACTGTAATAGTATTATTGTGTTTGGTTGAATGGAATGATGTTGTAATAGCATAAGGAAAAAAACTAAAATGACTAGGATACCTTTAGCAGAATTTTTTTTAGGTAGATGATTATTGTTATTGTTATTAAATTTTAATAAGATTATTATTAAAAATAATTTAATAATATATAATTTAATAATATTTTAACATAATTATGATTTTATTTTTGTAAAATATTAAAAAACCAAAATATATCCTTTAATTTAGTGATCATTTTATAATTTTTTAAAATTAAATGACTAAAATATAAACTTACTAATAATTTAATTATTTGAGTGTAATTTACCCATAAAACCCACCAAATACCAAAGCCCACTCACCAAAATCCCAAACTGCATCCGCCATCATCACTTTCTTCCCCCATTATTTTTTCCCTATCACCCAAATTTTCCATCAACAAGAACAAACTAAAGCCCAGCAACCCAATCCAGAAGAAAGCTCTAGAAGCCACCGATGCTTCAACCAATGAAACAAAAGCAGTAAACTCTCCTACAAAGCAACAATCAGTAATTAATTTCCTTCGGTTACCTAAATAGTCCTCTTCTCAACCTTCTTCAACCTTTCATTTCCTGCAAAAATGCCCTTTCCAGATCCTACATCCACCCAAGACTCCCCTCCCTTGAATCAGAAAACATATGTTCAAAGCAGTAAACATATGCCCTTCTCTGGCAAAATCAGGAACTCCGTCTCGCAGGCATTGATGTATCCCTCGTTTTAATCCTTCAACAGCCAACAGATGGGCAACAACATTCCAACATTTTTATTTTATCTAAAATGATAAAATATTTATCCTTCCATTCTTATCTACTTATTATGCTTAAAAATTTTGGATCCCAAAATTCCCAAAGAGCAACCAGCCAGGGCTTTCTTTTCTGCCTTAAAGACCAAACAGTAACAAAGATGAATTAAAATGTAAGCTACTTACTTTAAAAATCTAAGCAGATTCGATTCCTTTAAGTGTTCCTATAAATGGGTTGTTGTTCTTTTCTTTGTATTTTGTTTGAGTGTTTGAGATTGAGATGATTGAGTCTCTTTTTCTTAAAGATAAATGTTATAAAATTTTGTTTTTTTTTTCGGCCATGGTTTACTTTACTGCAATGTTCAGATTAAAGTGTTGCTATATTTTTTTATCGATTTTCTTTGATTAATTTTGGAGTTTTAAATTATTTTCTGCATGGGTAAATTGGGTAAAACAAAATGAAATATATTTCAGGAATTGTCAAATAACCCATTCAGAGGTGGGCGTGCGTAATGGTGATTACGGGACTTTGCCGCTTAGTCTCAAAATGGCCATCATTCAGCCAACCAAACACCTGCTTCACTGTGGCAATATGAATACACCCGGAATGACTTAGCCATTCAGGTGAACCAAACATGGTGTTAGGAATTAGGGAAAGGGGAATATGAGGGACTAGGTTTGTTGGGAACAGGGGTAAAAATTTTAAGTTAATAAAATCGGATCAGGTTGGGTTAGGCTGGCCCAGGCTGAAAAAACTTTGCTCAAAGCTTGACTTGTTTAAAAAATGGGTCGTATTCTTGAAACCAAACCCATTTTTCGGGTAGGCCTTCGGGCCAAGCCAAGTGACCCGACCCATGAGCAAGTCTATTGAATGCTAGAACTTTCAAAATACATTAAAAGAGACTCAAATTTTTCAAAAGAAAAACAATTAAGTCTTTGTTTTTTTTTTCACTTAATTGGGTACTTGAATTGTTAAAATACATCAAAAATGCCCTCAAACTTTTTGCATTAAAAAGGTCATTTGACGATTAACTTTAACGGTTGATCATTAAAGCTAACCATCCTTAAACTTTTTCAATTAAAGCCACCACGTGTCATAACTACAGTTTGATATGTGGCAAAAATGATAATAAATTAAAGTTATAAAATTATTAAATTTTAATAAAAATATAAGAAATGTTTAAAATGCTTTTTCGATGCGATAATTTTATAATTCTTTACATTTTTTATTTTTTCTTATGACTTTATAGAACTTTATATATTTTCTATATTAATAAAAATATAAGAAATGATAAAATCGTAAAAAATAAAAATTGTAAAATTTTATAAAGAAAAACATAATATATATAGAAATATAAAAAATATATAAAGTTCTATAAAGTCATAAGAAAATGATAAAAAAAAATGTAAAGAGTTATAAAAATTATCGTATCGAAAGAAGCATTTTATAATATTTCTATAACTTTTTATTTATTTTTATTTTATATCATTTTTTACCATATGTCACGTTGTGTTGCAGCACGTGATAGCTTCAATTGAAAAAAGAATTGGGGGTCATTTACTTTAACGATCAATGATTAAAGTTAATGGTCAAAGGGTCTTTTTGATGCAATTTATAATTTTTTCTGATTTTTATAAAAATTTTACAATTTTAGATTTTTTACGATGTTTATATATATATTCTCTAATTTTTAGTAAATTTTAAATAATTTTTATATTTTTTATTAAATTTTAATAATTTTAATAATTTTTATTGATTTTTATTTTTTATAATTTTTTTATCACATGTCATGCCGTGGTTGTGACACGGGATGACTTTAACTGAAAAAAATTAGGGGTAGTTAACTTTAACGGTAAACTGTTAAAGTTTGTAGTCAAAGGGCTTTTTTGATACAATTTGGCAATTGAGTGCAAAAAAAAAAAAAACAAGTGCTTAATTGCATTTTTTTAGTTTGAGGGTCTTTTTTATGCATCTTGAAAGTTCAAGTACTCAATTGAGTGCAAAAAAAAGGGTTTAATTGTTTTTTTTTAAGTTTGAGGGTTTTTTACACCTTTAAGCCTTATGTAAATAAATGTGACATTTGTCACACCCTCAACCTGATTATGAAGTAAAAAAAAAAAAAAACTCTACTAGAATGCATCAAATAATTACTTATAAAATTATTTTATTTTTTAGATAAACTTAAGGTTTCCGGAAAATAAGGAAAGAGTTTGTAGATACTAAAATTCAAATCTCAAATTTATTAAATATAAGAATTAATGAATTAACCAAATTCAATCTTTCTCACTTGTGCTTAGCCTAGTTAGGGCAAAAGATTAGTGACTTGCAATTTCTCTTGACGTTGATTCCTCACCATTTTTAATTACCTATGTAACCAATCTCACCAACCATTATAAAGTATGATAATTTGAACATGGGTTCAAGCATGCTGAAGCGTGTTGTTTTCCTATTTTAAAAAATAAGGAGGAGTTATAAGTAAATTCTAAATGTTTATAAAAAAAACAGATATAATAAAAACCTATAATAAGATTAATATGAAAAGAAATACTTTTTATTTTATTTTTTAGTTAAAAAGAAAATTGGAATTTCTTGTTTGACTTTGCCCTTTCGTGAAACAATGGATATAGACATAATAGCACAAAGGAAATTGATTAGCCAACTAATTTGGGGGACATAAATCTTATATTCAATCTTTAGAATTTGTTTATTTATCTAAACATGTATAATTAAATTTAATATAAAAATTTAAAAATTTTAAAACTTGAGGGTATGTCCATTGTTTAAGGGAACCCCTTCCCCTCAAAAAAATAAAAATCCGACAATATTTGATTTGCCCTACCTAGACTTGGCCTTTTGTTTAATTTGGACAGCTTAAATGTATGGTTTCTATTTCTTGGCACTTCCAATATTTATTTAATGAAATCAAAGACGCCACATGGTGTGCAATTTCATCAAGAAGGAAAAGCACATAGAGTATTATTATTTATTTGGTGCCCACTTTTGTGCATGACATGTTGTATATGTGTGGCACACCAAGTGTTGGGTGAGTTATAGTTGCATATAATTACTAAAAATTGAATTATCTAAAAATAAAAGTTACTCAAAAATAAACCCAAAGTATGACAAAATTGGCACCTATTTATGTCATACGTGCAAGCAACATGTTTTAGGCTAGTTTTTTCCATACAAATCCTAATGTAAATTTACTATAAGTACAAAAGTTAGATACACACTTCAATTACAAAACTTTCTTAAACCACGTTCGGGTTTTTTTCCCCTCCATCCATTCAATAATTTATTAAAATAGTATTTAAATGAAGTTGTAATTATTAAAATAGTTATTACACTCTCTTGTCATTATAAAGAATTACAATTTTCTAAACTTCGACATAGTGTAATTACAATTAATTCTCTAAGTCATGATAGTACAAATTGTAATTACACAATTATATAATTTATATTTTCAAAATATATTAATTTAGTATGATAAAATAATTTCTAAACAAGTAACAAAAATTAAAATCGATCATCATATGTATTATGCTAGTCTAAAAAGTATATGATAATACGATTACTAATAAAAACAACAAGGAAAATAAACATCATATGCAAATTTATTTAATTGTTTTAATGCATGTTTGTTGAATTATTCCATCTTTAATATTTAACACATGCTTCTTAATTCTTATCATCATCTGTTAGTACTTTACCAAGTTCATCATCACCTGAATTTGAATATGCATCATGAAGATTATCAAGATCTCCTTCTTCCATGTACTCTTCGAGGTGTATGGATCATGTCAATTCCACCTATGGTTGAAGTTAAAAAATATGCAACATGCTAGTACACTCTACATTTTTATGCTATACTAAAGTGATGTTGTTAATATGAGAAAATATTTGTTTAGAACAACAAATATCTTGTCAACCACATTTTAAAGTCTTGAATGTGTCAAATTAAAGAGTTCGCGAGTTGTCTATGGTGCTTGTGTTTGACACCATTCTTCAAATGGTACCATATCCCACAATATGGTGTAAGAAAACCTTTTTAATTTGCATAATTAGCATTAGCCTTATACTGTTTAGGTTCACAGTTCAATTAGTATGTAGTTTTAATATAAAAACTTAATTTGGAGAAAGACTTATGATAGATTATATCTCTTTCTATAATACATAAATTAAATCAAAATAATATAATATTTATAATATTTCACCTTTATAAAAATTTATAAATTGCCCAATCATAATACTTTTGTAAATAATATAACTTTTGCCTTTACCTTTAAAGATTTTTTTTATAAATAAGTAATGATAAAAGACTATAACATTTTTTTATAAATAAATATATTGTTTTATAATATATAGTATAGACATATAAATAATTTATATTGCCTTAAATTTTACAAATAAATATATTATAAAACTTTTATAACATGTAAATTATTTTTATAATTAAAATTTTTATCATAATTTTAGAAATTTGTTAGGATTTAAATAATATATTTTTTGTTATAATTTATAAAATACACGAATTATTTCTATAATATAATTTTTAGGATTTATAATATAAGATTTTTTTTCATAACCATGTCAAATAGTTGTATATATCATGCTTATAATACAATTTTATAACTTGTATAAAAACATTTTTAAAAAATAGAATTTGGGTGTACTTACTCCAATTCTCACCCCCCTAAGAATTGGAAAGTGTAATTGTTGCTCCAACACCCAATTCGGTGGGACTCGTCAATTACAATGGTTACCCAAATATACCACTCTTATGTAATTACAAATAATTACACTCAAATTCAATTACTAAATAGCTTTACAAACTCTACCTAAATAATTCTCAAAATCATCAAAAGTAAAGTTGCAAGACTAAAATTCAAAAAAAAAAAATCAACATGAGTTTTTCGTAGAACATCCAAAGACAAAGAATCCTTCATAAACTAACTCCGAAAAGCACATCCAACAACATAAACATAACCCATGAATTTTCATATAATTAAAATAATTGTAAACTAAATATCCGAATTCTTGGATATTGAACACAAAATCAACTAATATAAAGACATCAAATTCACCGAAAAATAAATCTTGTCCCTAAAAAGGTAACCTAAATACCTGTTAGTGCAAGTTCCACGTTCTAGACGTTATGCAACTTGCTTTGTTTGTTGGTATGTTTTTTGTTGTTGCTATGTTTGATCAATGTATGTTTATTATTTACTTAGATTTTTATTTTTTGATAATTTTGAATACAAATTTCAAGATTATAATTGAAGAAAAGATTGGATCAAACAAGAATTTTTTTATACAAATGCCTAGAACTATCTATAGTCCCACCCCAAACCTTCAATAGAAGGATAAATGCGTTTTAGCACGCTCAAACCCAGGTCATCCTGCATAGGCAATAATGTCAATGTCAACTGATTTGCCGTAATGTGATATGTCAAATTAGGCTTCCCCGTTATACTTAAGGAGCTTGTTTTCGAGTAATTTCGTGTCTTTTTCATAGTTTTTAGTAGCTTTTAGGTTTTAAATTGAATAAGTGTAAATGCCTCATGTTACTTGCTTTTTAGACCCAAATTGGCCAATTGTGCCATTAGGGGCCCTAACATTCAATTGAGTGTTGTAGGTACTTGATAAAGGCCTAAAATTGTGCAAAAACATCACCGAAGAAAAGGGTATCACGATATCAGAGCATGGGAATCGCGATACCCCAAACAGGCCTAGTATGAAAACCACCTACAGTGGTATCGTAATATCCACCTTGGGTATCGCGATATCCACCTTCCAAGAGGGACCCTATTTCGATATTGATCTCGAGATTGCGATATCCCACCCTGGGTATTGCGATACCCACATCATGAAGGGGACAAAAAATGATGCCAAGGGTAGTGTTTGTCCAACCAAAGCACCAATCAGAGAAGGCTCGTTCAAGGGAATTTTGGTCACAAAATAAGGGTTAGAAATTGCTGCTAAATCAACCAATTTTGGTTGAGGAGAAGGGATACACATATTAGCTTTAGTTTTAACTTTGTTTTCTCTTTAGTTCTCTTAGTTTTTCTTTTCTATTTTTAGGGTTTCTTAGTTTCCATTTTCTTTAGTTGTAGAAGTTATTTTTCTGGAAATTTCCTTCTTGTTCTTATTGTTCTTCTTGTTAGTTACGTTAGTTATTATTGTAGCTAGGGTTTATTTGCACTTTTAGTCCAGTTCCTTTGCTTGTAATGACATTTCAACCTCTAGCTTAATGTATTTCAGTTTCTTTTAGTTTAATATGTTAAAGACTTTACCTTTTACATTTCTTAGTCTTTATTTTACCATTGAATGCTCATCTTTACTTTTCTTTCAAGTTTTATAGCTTAAAAATCCAATCTTTCATCTTTTTTTTTATGCTTTATGTTCATGGTTGTTATGTTTCTTTCATTTATGTTTGTTAGCTTAGTTTTTAACATGAGTAACTGAACTCTTAAGGGGGTTGGTTCATGGAGATGTGGGTAAGCAAATTTTTGGTTAAGGGACTAAATTGCAACAAATTGGACTAAATTGAATGAGCATAAAAACTTAAGATTGACGTCCCGAAGGGAAGATTTAGGCAAGTGAGACCGATAGGTAATTTTTTTTGAGCACCAAATCTTTAGTCCCAGGTTAGCCGACGAGATCGAGAGATAAACCAGACTAATTTGTCTAATTTGGTAAAGTGGAAACCGAGAGGTAAAACGGAACAACTTTAAGAGTTTAAGAAATTTAGAAGCTTAATTAAATGACTAGTGAACCACATCAAAGTCAAACAACCATCGTTTGTTAGTTATTTGTGAATTTCATAACCTTGCACTTTTTACGATTTAGTCCTTTAGGTTGTTAATCGATAATTTAGGTTAATCACTCCTCATTTTATGATTTTCTGTAATATAGCTTTTAGAGATTAGTTGTTTAAACTCCTTTTGCATGCTTATAGCTAGGAATTGCTCAATTGCCTCCTCCATTAGGTTCGAACTCTTGGAATACTTCATGTTCCATTAGAACTATAAATATTACAATTGACACTATACACTTGCAATTAAAAACTACTTTTTTAAATTGCTATCATAATTTTTTTTTATTTTTACACGCATGCATGATAGTGGTCAAGTTGTTAGTGCCTTTACCGAGGAGGCTATTGCAAGATTAAGCATTTTTTTAGTTTAGTTGCATGTTTTGTAGGAGATAAGTGAAAAAAGTTAAATTTATAAATATGACTTCTTTTTGTTTTGTTTTTTATTTTGTTTGAAATTTTTGTAATTTTTTTATTTTCTTGAGTTTGTAGGAGGTGGTTTATGACTCAAACTAGTAATGGTGTCTTACCATTCAAGCTAGAATGGAAATGTATCATTACACACGTAAGAAGGGCTCAAAATTTGAGGGACGCCCAACCCCCACAAAGAGACTAACTATTGGAAGACTAATGAGTAGAACGACAACCAGCACAACCACCACCGATGGATCAAAGAACCTTACGTGACTATGCTATGCCCAATTTTGAGGCTATTTGGGGAAGCATTAATCACCCCACAATTAATGCGGGCAACTTTGAAATCAAACCGATGATGACCCAAATGATACAAGAAAATCTCCAATTTTGGGGATCAATGAATGAGGATCCTAACCAGCATCTTAAGCAATTCTTAACTATTTACGATACCTTTAAGTATAATGGGGTATCCGATGACGCCATTTTGGTTATTCCCTTTCTCTCTTACTAATGATGTATTTATGTGGTTAGATTCACAATTGGTAGATTCAATCAATACGTAGCACGAGCTCACAAGCAAGTTCTTGGCTAAGTACTTCCCTCTAACAAAACAATGAAGCTCCGTATGGGCATAACAAATTTTCGGCAACTAGAAGGGGAGTCACTTTATGAGGCATGAGAGCGCTTCAAACTCATTCTCTGTAAGTGTTTGTATCATGTCCTATAGGATTGGTTACAACTTCAGGTCTTTTATAACAGGCTAGACGAGAACTTGCATTCTAATCTTGATAGGGCATCTATTGGGGCGTTCATGTCAAAGACGTATGCTAAAGCGTGCTAACTCATCGAAGATATGGTAATGAATTCGTATATATAACTAGCTAAATGGTTCACATATAGAGCTAAGAAATTGATCGTGAATGCAGACGATAGTGAGGATAAGTACCAATAAATCCTAGAAAGGCTCAATCAACTTGAGATGAGTTCGACAAGAACGCAAGCTTCGAATCCGCCCATTTTAACCACTTCTCATGCATGTAATGAAGGCGACAACGCACATTGAGGAGGCACGAATGAGAATAATGAGGTTAACTATGTGGGAAATCGAGGATATAACCCATACTCTAACACCTAAAATCCAAGATGGTATGACCATCCCAACCTTAGGGCGGGAGGGAACCAATAGGGTCTCTCCAATCAAGGAGTCCAAAACTTTAATGCCCATTGACCTAACCTCCATACCAAACTCAATAACCTTATAGGCCACCGCAAGAGGCTGAAAGGAAGCCAACCTTTAATAATGACCATCTTCTACCCATCCGAGTAGGTAAGTTGGAGGAGAATATGCACACTTTGCAAGCCGATGTGCGTCAAATATAAGGTCGACCAGACCAAATGTTCCAATGGATGCAAACCCACAATCCCTCTAACATTCCGAGCAATACTGAGTCAAATTCAAAATGAGAGTGAAAAGAGCATGCCAAGGCGATAACCCTTAGGTTGGGTATGGTAGTTAAAGACCCTATTAGGTTGGTGAGTGAAGAAGAAGAGGTAAGAAGTGAGATGGTACCCACTGATAACTCTTGAAAAGAGTTATATTTTCTACCTTTTGACCTAGCTAATTGTTTGTACTTAGGTATATTTTTTTGCATTTTAGGGAATTTTAATTAGCATTTGTTATATTGCAGGGAATTTTAATTAGCATTTGTTATATTGCAGTTGGACTTGGACTATGTTAAGTTATTTAGTGCTTTTAATTGATTTTTTTAGAAGTTTTGTATGGTAATAGGAAAGGAACTGGTTTTTGAAGAAAGGAAATAAAAGAGTGAAATTTTGCTGGGGTAAAGTGCAGATGATATGCTAGCACGAGTGTCGCAGAAATGTTGGGAAGACCGAGTCAAACATTTCACACGTAGCTAGTTTAGTTTGAAATTTAAATTCGTACTAGATAAATCACCCTAGA
Source organism: Gossypium raimondii (assembly GCF_025698545.1). Classification (NCBI taxonomy): domain Eukaryota; kingdom Viridiplantae; phylum Streptophyta; class Magnoliopsida; order Malvales; family Malvaceae; genus Gossypium; species Gossypium raimondii. The sequence goes on along the minus strand of NC_068568.1, from coordinate 35,712,117 downwards.
AAAGAGGAAAAGATTAACATAAACTGATTGGCTTAACTCATCTATAAAATAACGATGAAGGGAACCTCAAAAGGCATCCCGGAGAGAAGTAGAAGAGTAAGAGATCTCGAGTGGAAGAGAAAGTCATCCTCTCGATCAACACAGGACTGTACTGCTAAAGTGTGGACCAGCGAAAGCTATTTTCCCGATGTTCTTCATTATTTTCTTAGTGCTCTCTTGTGAACTTATTTGGTTGTAAATGATGGTGATGGTTTGGAATTATATTTTTCCAACCGATGAGTTAAATCTCATCAGGTTTGGGTTATTTTGATGATACTTAACTGTTTTAAGTTTCCATGGTATAAATTTGATTATTTTACTACCCATTCAATTGTTTAAGTGCAATCCCTAGGAATAGTTGATGGCATTTATTCTTGTTAAGTTGATTTAATGTGGGAAAGTTTAGATTACTTAACTAATATTGAATGGCATAAGCAACATTTGAATGATGCTTGCGTCATAAAGAAGGAATTACACAGGTTATTATAATAAAACTCTGTATGAGTAGAGACAGTGACTTGAGGTTTTTCCCCTGAAAGAGGCAGTCCATTCTAGGACTCTTCTGCACAGTAAGTTACTCAAGATTTTTCCAAAGCATCATTGCTAGTAAGGTTGATTCTGAGTAATCCCAACCTTCCACATAAATATCGTAGACATTGTACTTGATTGCCTACCAAAATATCTTCGCCTTAGCATTCTTAGTTGATTATTTGTTCATTTATATATTATTCACGCAATAGTTCCTATATTTACATTTTTGTTATTACCTTTTCCATAGCAATTCAAGTTATCTACCCATCATCGCATATTTACCTTAGTTTTTTTCCAAAACATTTCATTCAATCATTTTACTATAGCATTAACTTGACCTATTAAGATAACTTGATCAATTTTGTGCCTTAATCCGATCCTCGTGGAAACGATATTCACTTTCCTCTTTATTAGTTGAACTGACATGTATACTTGCACAAAAATCGCATACCATTTTACATGTAACACCCTTTCTATTTCGTTTAGAAGAGCGAAAAAAGAAAGAAAATTAAGAGTTTTTAAAATTCCTCAAAATATTAAGAAAATTAAGAGTTTTTAAAATTCCTCAAAATATTTAAAGCTTTGAACGTCAACCTCACTTTACTTGAGAGCTTAGAAAAAATGCCCAAAGACGCCAAATTTCTTAGAGATGTAATATATTGAAGGTAGAAGATAGTGCGAAGAGAGCAAATAGCTCTCAATGCTAAATGTAGCGCGGTGGTGTCTCGTAAGGTACCCTCAAAACTTAAGGATCCCGGTAGTTTCACCATTCCAATAGAAATTGGTAGAGTTAAATTTGGAAGAGCCCTCTGCAACTTAGGAGAGAGTGTCAACCTTATGCCTCTATTTATTTATCATAGGTTAGACCTAAGTGACCTTAGGGAGACTTTTGTAACCCTTCAACTAGCTGAATGATGCTTAGTTTACCCTAAAGTAGAGGTTGCCTTGGTGAGAGTTCGATAGTTTATCCTCTCCATGGAATTCATTATTTTAGACTTTGAAGAGGATTTAGAAATCTCGATTCTCTTAGGGAGACCATTCCTAAGAACCTCCAAGGCCAAAATAGATGTAGGCAAAGGAGAATTAATGATGAAAGTAGGTAGGGAGGTAGAAATCTTTAGATGTGTCAACCCCGACCTTACGCCTAGAGAAGCTTCAGCTTATTCGGGTCAATGTCAAGCTATTGGTGTGTTATTTGATTATGCTGCTAACAAAAATAGATGTTTCAAGTGGTATGTGTTTGCAAGTTCTCGACCAAGGATGCGAGGCATCTGAGTGAAGAAAAGGAGTGTCGTAGGGCTCAAGAAAACAAGACGTATGCTGGCGCCCAAAACCCTGTGCAAGCACCATTATGGGGGTGTGATGTATCTCTCAAAGATGAATTTTTAACTTGCTTCATGTGGCAATGGAACTTTAATTTGTAAATATTTGAACTATCGAGCGTGGACTCCATTTATTTTTCTTGTTTAGATTAGGATTTAGGTTTGTGCCTTTTTAATTTTTGGACTTAGTAGGGTAAATTTTGGATTATTGGGAGTTAAAATGAATTTTTGCAAGTGTTTAGGGCACCCCTATAGTGAAATCGCGATATCCAAAGGGGGATATTGCGATTCCCTTAACAGTTTCGAGGGGTGGTCGAAAATCGATTTGGTATCACAATACCAAACCCTGGATATTGCGATATCCCTAGAATTTCAAAAGTTAAGTTTTGGCAAAATGTACAGTGGTATCGTGATATCGAACCCTCGGTATCGCGATGCCCAAATTGGTTTCAAAATAAGGGGTCCAAAAATCAAGGGATATCGCGATACCTATGTTGGGTTAAGTGATACCCGATTATGGTATCACGATCTGCGTGTTTTAAAGAGCCTCCAAAACCCCCTCAAATCCCTCATTCCAAACCCTAAATTCTCTCTATTCCCTTATTTTTCCTCCCAAATCCTCTTTAATCCTCTCAACTTTCTTTTCAATCGCTTTCCCATTTTTTTTCTAGTTTTGTTTTGTTTTTGCTATTTCTTCTTCCTATTTGTCGATATTGTTGCTTCTTGCCTTGGGAACCTTGGAGAAACAACTTCCAACCCATCTTGCCACCACCATTAACAATGATTTACGGTTTAAAGTTTCTTTCTCCTTTTACTTTATTTAAAATTTCATTGTTGTTATTTTTTATTTTAGTGTTATTGGATTATGGCTAGTTGGTTAGTGTTGGTGATAAATAATTTTCATTTAGAGGATAGTAAATATGCCACTTAGAATACTGAATAGGGCGCGATCCAGATCGGATTCACCTTTTATCACTAGAGTGTGTTCCAGGAAAATTTAAATTAGAAAAGGCCATAGCCTTTTTTTCTCACTATTCTAGGACAAACATTTATCATTGAAAGAGGCTTCGACCCATCCGTATCTCATTGCAAAGAAGTTTGGGATCTCATCCACTTCCATCATTGGATGAACTTTTCTTTCATTCTGACAACACCTGTCGTTAGACCAGTAGTTTTGGAGTTCTACTCCAATTTAAAATTTTCTTACAAAAATTCAATGTATGTTCGGAAGAAGAAAGTTGAAATTTCCCCTCAGGCCATTAGTGACTTTTATGGCATCCCTCATTATGAAAAGGGACTATTTGTTCGATATGGACTTGAAAAGTTAAATAATGTTGACAAGGATGCCATATTGGTATATTTGACTGAAAACTAGGGGGAATGGAAGTGGGAAAAATTTATGAACCATCCTGTATCATTTACTCAGGCCAAGATGTTCCCGGTGACCAAAATATGGATGCAATTCATTTACACTTGAGTCACTCCCCTACTTAATATTAACATTGTTAACGTGTTTTGATTTGCCCTGTTATATTGTATTTTGCAGTGGAAAAGAATTTCTCTTGGCAAATGAATGAACATGGAGATAAAAAAATACCTTGAGGGTTCCATGGTGGGAATCTATTTCCCACACCTAATCACGGACTTATGCCGTTGAGCGGGGGTAGAGATGGATCCTATCGAGCAATTCCACCGCCCTCCCTGTAGTGTCATCAGAGACACAATGATCTACCAATTTTAGGAGTTGCAAAGAGAGAAAACACGTAAGTGGAACTAGAGGTGTAAAAATAAGATGGAAATTCCTTTGACCCCACCAAAAAAACCTACAAAAAGAGGGTCGAGAAAGACATGAATTGGCAACGAAAGTTGTTCAAGGAAATGTCACACTATTCACATACTCAGGGCCATGAGACTATTTTTATATTGGTTAGAAGTGAGGCAGGGGATCGAGGGCTCGCAGTGCCTCGAGGACTCGAGTGATTCATCCATAAGGGGAGCAGCCGAGGAGTAAGAGAAAGAAACAGAAGTAGAAGAAGAGGATGACGAGGCAATAGAGAATGATGACTTTGAGCCATACCATGACATTTTAGAAGAGGCCTTTGTGCCCGCGCGCCCCTCCATAGCAGGTTTTGTCATCTGAGACCCTAGCGATCGACCGAGAATGTCTTATAAGAGGAAGGTCATTAAGGGAAAGGGAAAAAGGATTGCGGATCTGAGTTATGGTCTTAGAGATGATCGATAGTTACATATTTACGCATTTATTATTATTTTTATTTGTGCGACATGTAAAATATTTAAACTACTAAACTAATTTTGGATTTGTTTTTTTATTTACTTTTTGTTTATTTTTCTATTATTTGCTTTTCTTGTTTATTTTTTATTTGGTGTGCAGTCATTTATCCCGAGATCTACACAACATTTTTGACAATAAGCCATTGGACAATAAGCCATTGGTTGTACATATCAAATAAGTATGACTAAACTACCAAACATGTAAATTTTGATTGATACTAGATAATTTGATGTTCTTAATTGTAGATGAATTAGTTCGATTAGTTAATTTGTATAATAGATTAGAAGCAATCACTTTTAATGAAAATGTACAAAGTATGCCATAGGATGAATGAAGCGTGTGGATCATTGTAGATAAATAAATTGAATTTTTCATTTTTCATTTGAATAGATGTATGCATGATTGAAATTGTGTTTTGTGAATATTTTGGGAAAGACCTTAGGCATTGTTTAATTTAGCCTAGAGCCTAAAAGTTTTACCTTTTGCTATATACCACTATTTCTTATATTTTTAGCCTCAAGTATCATTTTTTTGTTAACCCTTGATACGAAAACGTTAAGCCTAAAAGAATTGAGAAGTCAACCCTTCACTGTCCCTTATGCTAAAACACACTATATAATGGATGTCGGGCCATGGACATTAAAGGTTAGGTAGAGATGTTATGGTGGCTTTTTGAGTGATAAAAGAAAAAGAAGAGACTACACTATATAGTACATATAAAACTTGCTAAGTAGATTATAAAGCAAAAGAGAAAAATACAAAAACGGAAATGTTAAGTGAATAAAAGCTAAGGGTTACAAGCATTGTGAGTGAAAGAGTGCAAAATGGAAAATGTAAAAAAAATGAGCTTAAACAAAATCAAAATATAGATTGGAAAGAAAACCTTTCATGTCATAATGACTTAACGCTTGTTAATTTTGCATGTGCTAATACTGCGCAGTATCTTTTAAAATGTTAGAGAAATAAGGTAGGTGAGAGAAGGAGAAATAATGAGGCGACTTGTAAATAAATTAAGGATGTATGAGAAACAATTTCATGTGCTTAACAATTTCTTGTGCTTGAAACCATTTTGAGATGAATTTTGTTTGAAATTTGAACCCCCCCAAGCCTCAGAATGTTACAAGCCTAGAATACCTTCGGGATCCGAATAATTGACTAACACAATAATTCTTGAATTGCTTGCATTTGTCCGGATAAACTTGACTAATTCTTTTTAGATATCTATGAGTGATCTACATAATTCATTTTGATGGACAACATTTGTACATACATGCATTTTAATTGCCTTAATATTTATTAGCACTTTAATTTATCAAATTAATTGTGCTTGCATTGAGAATACCCAAAGTTAACTAGATATCACTCTTAAGTTACATGTAAGGTAGTTCTCATACAAGTTTGATGTTTTACCACAATGTGACCTAATTGTTTGATTTAGTCCAAGGGGTTATCTTCTTGCATTTTTTGTGTTTGCTTGAGGACAAACAAAAAGTTAAGTGTGGGAGAGTTTGATATGTCGTAATTTGATATGTCAAATTAGGCTTCCCCTTCATACTTAAGGAATTTGTTTTTGGGTAATTTCGTGTATTTTCCATAGTTTTTAGTAGCTTTTAGGTTTTCAATTGAATAAGTTTAAATATCTCATTTTACTTATTTTTTATACCCAAATTGGCCAATTGTGCCACTAGGGGCCCTAACGTTCGATTGAGTGTTGTAGGTACTTAACAGAGGCTCAAAATTGTGTAAAAACATCACAAAAGAAAGGTATCACGGCATCGAAGCATGGGAATCACAATACCCCAAATAGGTTTGGGATAAAGACCACCTACAGTGGTATCGCGAGACCCACCTTGGGTATCGCGATATCCACCTTCCAAGAGGGACCCTATTTTGATACTGATCTCGGTATCCCGATATCCTACCCTGGGTATTGCAATACCTACTGTAACGCCCCTCACCCGAATCCATCACCGGAACAGGGTTACAGAGCATTACCGGAGTTTACAAATTAATTATCAGACATTTCATTTCATCTAGCATTCATTTTTGAAACCAATCAAAATCAAAACATTAATGAGCCAACGTTGGCCAAATTAACTTATACATGCCATTATAACCAGAATCAAATCATTCAAAATTGCCGATAGAACCAATGGATAGTGTGATTAAACTCCGATAAGCTTCCAACCCGTTCGAGCTTCCGATAATCTAAAAAGTAAAGAAAAACAAATACGTAAGCAATAAATGCTTAGTAAGCTCGTATAAACTTTAATCAAGTCCATTCATTTCAAATATGAAATTTATAAATATTAAGAATAATTTATTATTGATACCACAATCCTCATGTGGCTATATTCATTAACTCACAAGGTAAATATATCCACATCATCACTTGTACATATTATCCCTAGCGTAATAGGATTTTAAACAATTTTATATTCTTCCGAATTTCTTTATTTTCATTTGCATTTCTTTACTTTCCATGCTTATTCTATATACATGACACACAAGTCATAAACATATCATTCAACCATGGTCACAAGCTAGTGCATTTAACCAAAGCCTTTTTCGAATTGATTCACATATAAGTCATTTCATAAGAAATTGCATAATTTAAACCTTACCACTTTTTCATGAGTACTAGCATATTTGCACTTAAATACTTACCAAGTCAATGCATTATATAAATAACCATACAACCAATCAACCAATAGCTTGACACTTGCCTAAACATCAAACAACAATATTGGTTAGCGTACTTGCACATTTTACATATAAATTCAACATTGATAAACTTATTTTCTCGACATGTCACACTTGAGTTTATTACTCGTCTCAACATACCTGATTTCCTTGTCAAATACAATATAATCAATAAACACACTTCCTTCAGATCAATATTAATAATAATCTATAAATCTTTATATTCAATCACATAAGTCTCTTACCATTTCTTACTTAATCGAAGAACGACTTACGGATATGAGTATATCGTTCTTTTTGTGCCATAGTCCAACTATGGTCTTCCACATGCCTTGCCATTGCCCTGCCATGGTCTTACATTTGTAGTGCCATAACCCAGTTATGGTCTTATCATCAGAATGCCATAGCCTAGCTATGATCTTACATATAAACACTGCCATGGTCCAACCATGGTCTTAAATTCATAATGCCATAACCCAGTTATGGTCTTATCCATCAATTCATCCTTTACCACAGAACGATTGTACTCAATCCCACGTTAAACTGAGTATTAAATTCGATAATATATATTGCCAATAATAATTCAATTCACACTTTCAAATTATATTCCTCAATCAAGTTTCTTTACAATGGCTCAACTGATTCATTTCGTTCGATCTAACTTTTTAATTAATTACCCCTATTAACAGACTCGGACTTTGGTGGATACATGGATCCAACCAAACACACCAGATTGGCACCCAGTGCCTTATTGGATAGTTCAAAGCAAAGTTGACACCCAGTGTCTCATCAGCCTAGCCGAAGTAAAGTGATACCTAGTATCTCATCTAATCTATCCGAAGTAAAATAGTGACACCCAGTGTCTCATCGACTCGAGGTCGAAGTATCCCTGAACTCTTCCAATCCTATGGCATGCCAACTATATCCGACTCAGCCCGACTAGTTAATAAGGTTTCAAATTCTCAATTCAAATTCATTTTCATTTCAAAATTTACTTCCAATATCAAATTCACTTTTTCATTCACTAATCAAAATTCAATTCCAACAATAGAACACATATATACATAATATCCATCACCAAATAACATTCACTTTAATCAAAATTATACAGAATATAGTTCATACGAACTTACCAGGCTAAATTGCAGAAATACCAAGATTTAGGGGCATTTTGGTAATTTTCCATTTTCTTCTATTTTCCTCCCAATCTTGATCTAAATTAATAATTTCATTAAAATTATTAATTTAGATAATAATAAAAATTCATTTCATGCAATTTGGTCATTTTGACATTTTACAAAATTTCCCTAAAGTTTTACTTTTATTCAATTTAGTCACCGATCCCAAATCATGCAAATTAACCATTTTAATGAAAACTCATGCTTGTTGAATATTCATATATATATATATTCCTTCTCCTCCTCTCCATTCCACATCCTTAATGTATATATCATGCTTTTGTGTAATATTAGCTATAATTCTACTATTTACTTATGTTCATATTAAAGTTTTCCACTTGAGTCATAGTCAATAAATTATTTATATCTCAAGATAAAGAATTATAAATTAATATTCGCTTGATGTTTTCAAACTAGACCCAAATATCTTTCTACCATAAAATTTTTAGAATTTATAGTTTAGCCAATAAGTACAGTAAAATCTTCAAATTTATCCTCTGCTTTTTTGTTTATATTAAAATAGACTCATCAAGAATTTAAAATATAAATTTAAACCCTAATTATTTTTTACAATTTTTGATGATTTTCTAAAGTTAGAACAGGGGAACCCAAAATCATTCTGACCTTGTCTCACAAAATTTATTATATCTCATAATTTAAAATTCCATTACTTACACCATTTATTCTATGGAAAACTAGACTTAATAAAATTTAATTTCATACTTTATTCAACCTCTAATTCAATTTCTACGATTTTTGGTGAATTTTCAAAGTCAGACTACTGCTGCTGTCCAAGACTGTTTTAGTGTAAAATGTTGATAACCAAATTTATAACACCCTCGTTTCCTTTCTCTACAATATTTCCCATCAGTTCCTCTTATTTCCCTTTACTAACATATCAAGAACATAGAACCTTATATAATAAAACTCCACTTTAACGTCAATTTCATACTTTTTCAATAATATCAAACTCAAAAATATATTGAAATCTTGATGTTCTTACCTTGTCCTATTGATTTCAATCTTGAACTTGGTTTTGTAACTAATTCACTAACATTTAACATTCCATTTAAACTTCCTAACACAATATTTTATTTCACACATAAAATTTTGTACACTTTACAATTTAGTTCTTATTATAAAAATTTAATGTAATTTGAAATTTTCCCACACATTCACTTTTATATCATCACACTTCATTTGTATTCTCTTTAAACATTCAAATTCGGATAACGTATTTTGTTTACTTTACTATTTATTCTCTTTTCTACTACTTCAATATACCTTTTAATTTTCATACATAATATTAGCACATTCAAAATTAATTCAACTAATTAAGCATACTCTATACTTGATTAAAATTAAATAAAGTAAATTTCTTGAAGTACTTACCTTGTCTCTTTAATTTCCTCACTTTTTCTACCATTTTCTCCACTTTCACTTCCAATTTTTCTCTACCAAGATGATATTTTAACTCTCTAGTGTCTCTACTTCACTTCTTCTTTTGGGTGGCTGTGAAAATTTCCAAATAATTTGAGAGAAAAGGTGAGATTTCATAGTAAAGGACCAAATTGTAAAGAAAAGAAAATTTTCTTTTCTTTCTCTTCTTCTCACGTTGTAGCACGGAAAGATGAAGATAATTCTTCATCTTTCTTTGCTTATATACTAAATATAATAATAAAATAATAATATGTCATTAAAATATTATTAAAATAATATTTATCTAATTAAATAATCATAAAATATTATCAAAATATCTCTAATATCATCATTGCCTTCAGAATTCTCTCTCTTTATAATTGAACATTTTGCCCTTCATGATATTTTAAAATTCCATCATTGAGTCATCACCTAATTTGGTAAAATTACGATTTAGCCCATCATAATTCTTCACCTATTCAATTTGGTCCTAATTTATCCATTTTCCTTAGTTTCTAGATCATTCCACCCTAAAATATTTACACTATTGGTCCTTTAAATTTTTCATATTTACACTTTAACCCATCAAATTTTTACTATTTACTCTTGGGCAACAAAATTTTTCTCACTTTTTCGATTTAATCCTTTTTTGAATTAATATGTCATAATATACTTCCCAATGTTAACATAACTCAAAATTTCCCTTTTTGTCACTTTGTTTGCTTATTTTACTATATCAAGGATACTATCTTACTTTCTTACTGTAGAAATTTTCGGGGTATTACATCTACATTGTGAAGGGGACAAAAAATGATGCCAGGGTAATGTTTGTCCAAACAGAGCACTAATCAGAGAAGACCCGTTCAAGGAAATTTTGGTCACAAAATAAAGGTAAGAAATTGTTGCTAAATGAACCAATTTTAGTTTAGGAGAGAGGATACACACATTAGCTTTAGTTTAGCTTTCTTTTCTCGTTAGTTCTCTTAGGTTTTCTTTTCTATTTTTAGGGTTTCTTAGTTTCTATTTTCCTTAGCTGTAGAAATTATTTTTCTACAAATTTCCTTCTTGCTCTTGTTGTTCTTCTTGCTAGTTAAGTTAGTCATTATTGTAGTTAAGGTTTATTTGCACTTTTAGTCTATTTCCTTTGCTTGTAATAACATTTCAACCTTTAGCTTAATGTATTTCAGTTTCTTTTAGTTTAATATGTTAAATAATTTACCTTTTACGTTTCTTGGTCTTCATTTTACCATTGAATGCTCATATTTGCTTTCTTTCAAGTTTTATAGCTTAAAAATCCAATCTTTAATCTTTTTCATAAGCTTTATGTTCATGGTTGTTTTGTTTCTTTCTTTTATGTTTGTTAGCTTAGTTTTTAACATGAGTAACTAAACTCTTAAGGGGGTTGGTTGATGAAGATGAGGGTAAGCAAATTTTTTGTTAAGGGACTAAATTGCAACAAATTGGACTAAATTGAATGAACATAAAAACTTAGGATTGGTGCCCTTACGGGAAGATTTAGGCAAGTGAGACAGAGAGGTAATCATGTTGAGCACCACTTCTTTAGTCTCAGGTTAGCCGACGAGATAGAGAGATAAACTGAATTAATTTGTCTAATTTGGTAAAGTTGAGACCGAGAAGTAAAGCAGAACAAATTTAGGAGTTTAAGTAATTTAGAAGCTTAATTAAATGATTAGGGAACCACATCAAATTCAACCAACCACTGTTTGTTAGTTATTCGTGAATTTCATAACCTTACACTTTTTACGATTTAGTCCTTCAGGTAGTTAATTGACAAAAGAACGCCTTCGGGTGAGACTCTGAAGGGAAAGCCCCCATGGCTATTTTTGGAAAGGAATGCCTTCATGGCGAAACCTGAAGAATGTATCTCATGATAACCATCTGAAGACAACGCCTTTACGCAAACACCAAATGAATGGTAAACATTGTTTAGTTACAATGGTTGAATAGAAAGGCTAGTGTGCGTTAGAGTAGGTGGTGAGATAAAGATGTGAGCTAAAAGTAAGTAAAGAGAGTACACTAAAGTAAGGAAGAGTTTACTAAAGTATTGGGCGCAGTCTACGCTACCCAAAGACTATGATAAGAATAGTATGGTATAAGTTATTAAGTTTGACAATAAGGTAAGTGAAGAAGTTAAGGTAAGATTTAAGAAAGGATATAAAAGGTAAAGAGATGTTAAGTATGGTAAGCTCAAGAGAAGAGAAAATGGTTCTGAAGAGAGAAAGATGGTAGCCTCAGTATTGTACCCACTAAAGAAGAAAGAAAGGTTAAGAAATACCCAAAGATGTACAAAATAACATATGCAGCGTGGAATGAATGGAAAAGGTACTCTAAGGTTTAGCTTACTAAGTCTTACGAACGCACAAAAGTTGTTTCTATTTTCAGGTCTACAAAGGAATGTACATCGAGAGACGATGCCAAGCTTACGCCAATGAAGCAGTGCGCTAGGTTGTTATGTATATAGAGGAAAACAAGTGGCGTGTCAAATTCTACGCTGAAGTTCATTAAGTAGCATGCCAAAGTACACCTGGTAGAATAAGAGATAAGTAGGAAAGTTTGAAATGTTATTGATTCGAAACGATAACCACCCATTTTATTTTTACAAGAATTTCTATAGTAGCCATACAATGTTGGAACGACGGAAATGTGCAAGTGTACACAATCGCAATTAGCAATAAAGTGACAAGTAAATGTCGAGTTATCGTACCCACATGGACTGTGAAAAGAATTATTTATGAATACAATTTTAAAAACACTTTGGTGAAGAAAAATATTTTGATTTGAAGAGGTGATTAAAAACTAGGATTTTAACAAAGTAAAATAAATAAAAATAAAATAAAAGTTCCAGTGCACGATTTCAAAAGATGATTTTAATCAAGATGACATAATTGTGTTAGATTAATTACATTTCTTAACATAGAATTATTAAACTCATGTTCATGTTGTTACGAATAAATTCAAGGCAACTCGTTAATTTGCTAACTTATGAACATCTCACCTACCAAAATCCATTTATCTCTTGATTATATCTCTATGTCAATTAAACCGATTAAACAAATTTTAATACGTAAATGTGTTAATGCACATACATACTTATGAAATTAAAATAATCTCTTGTACATATCTCTATGCCAATTCAAACAATTAATTCAATCTCAAAAGCACATAAAAGATTACGTGAGGTAACAATGTATTTCTACATTGAAACAGTTTAATCACAATAATCTTGCAAGTTATGCAAGACTAATGTATTGTTAGATACCGTTGCTAATTTATCCCTCACGTACCTTAGATGATTAAACATGCACTGATTAAGTATCGTGTCGATTAATTTCAATTTCAATCCGTTTAAATAATTAATTCATTAGTTACCTTACAATTGTAATGCAATAATAACTTAGTCATGATTTTACTTAATCAAACATCTTACCGAGGCCTATAACAACACAAACACAATTTTAATAACTCAAGTAGATAAAATGTAATCAACCTAACACGAATTAAATTTAAGCCATATTAATTAAATTAAACAGATCAACATCACAAATATTCATAGACATGTTCATCATAACAACAACAAAATTAAAAGGATAGCGAACAATAATCTAATTCGGTGTTTCTTTGAAGCTTGACTTGTTTGCTCTGCTCCTCCTTCTCTGCTTGTTCTTATTGAACCGAGGCTTCAATGAACACTTGAATGCTGCTCCAAATTGTGGTTTAATAAATCTTTTTCAAGAGGTGAAATTGGCAAAGGAATGGGGAAGGAAATCAAGAACACTGGAAGGGAATTAAGAGAGAAAAATGAGAGAGAAATGAAGAAATGAATGTGTTTGAGATATGTTTGAAGTGAGAAGCCAAGGGGGTATTTTTAGGTTGAGAAGGATACTAAAATTAGCAAAAATCAGCAGCCATAGAGTCCCCCCCATGGCCAGCCACACATGTGGCAAGTTTGAAGGTTTCAAACTTGCTATTTTAAGGTAGGGGCAAATCTAGAAAGGCATAAATAGTGGAGGGGTTTGAATGAAATTTGAAAGATTATTCAAGGGCTATTTTGCAAGTCAAATAATCAGCCAAACAAGCTGATTGGGTCAGCATATGGGATGGTTTTGGGCTGCCTAGTGCTCGGTTGGATCAGTTTTCTCGGTTCAGCTCAACTAGGCCACTTTTCATAATTAATTAACAATAATTTATTTAACTCAAATTAAATTGGATTAAAATTAAAATTAATTATATTATGAATTAATACACATAATTTGGACCGTATTAGGCTGAAAAGTTAATTCACCTTGATGCTTCAAAATTGCTTGTCGATTTTGTGCTTTTAGCAGTACCTGCCGAGCCGTTTTTCGCCCTTTGTGCATATCTGTCGAAAATAATAAAAATTTGATATAAAATTAATTAAAATTAAACATGTTAATAAATTAAGTAAAAAATAATTATTTTATAATAATTATATATTTTTCAGCAAGAATTTTATCGAAACTGCATGAATTTGAGTTAAAAAGGGCATGAAAAAGTGTGTACATTTTCGTGTTTCCAAATGTACGCCATAAGAAATTCTATTATACAAAAGTAGATGTTTACATCAATGAATAAGGAAGAAAATTTTCAAGTTAAATCTGAATAAGGAGTAACACCCGAGGTTCAAATTCGATAGATCGGGTTGGGTTGAGAGCGTTACAACATCTCTAAGAAATTTTGCATACTTGGGCATTTTTTCTAAGACCTCAAGCAAAGGGAGGTTGACGTTCAGAGCTTTAAACATTTTGAGGGAGGATAAAAATTCCTCACTGTCTGTCTTTTCCGTTTTTCTAAACAGGATGGAAAGGGAATCGATTCTTGACTAGGGGGTATAATTGGCTTATCGTGACTTTTGGCTGCCTCTGGTCCCACTTCCTCTTGTACCCTATCTCTAACACTAGGAGTGTGGGTACCGTATTCCTTCTTACCTTTTTCTTTACCACTCACTAACCTAATTAGGTCTTTAATCACCACTCGTGATCTAAGTGTTATGGCATTGGCATGCTCTTTTTTTTTTCTCATTTTGAATTCGTCTCGATATTGCTCGGTATGCTAAAAGGGGTGTGGGTTTGCATCTATTGGAACATTTGGTCTAATCGACCATATATTTAGCACACATTGATTTGCAAAGTATGCACACTATCCTTTAACTTACTTACTCGACTAGGTAAAGGGGGGTCACTATTAATGGTTGGCTTCCTCTCGGCCTCTTGCGGTGGCCTATAAGATTGCATTAAAATTTTGGACTCCATGTTTAGAGAGACTTCCTTGGTTCCCTCCTCACCTATGGTTGGGATGGCCATGCCATCTTGGGTTGTAGGTGTTGGAGAATGGGCTATACCCTTGGTTGTCCACATAGTTAACCTCATTATTCTCATTTGTGCCTCCCTAATGTGTTCCTTCACCATCATGTCCTGCATTAGAATTGGTTAAAAGGGGTGGATTTTGATTTTGTGTCCTTGCCAAATTCATCTCTTGTTGATTGAGCCTTTCGAGGATTTGTTGGTACTTACCCTCACTACTGAGCGTATTCACAGTCGATTGTTTGGCTCTATATGTGAACAGTTCAACCAGCCATATATATAAATTCATTGCCCTTCGATGAGTTGGCAAGGTTCTGCATATGTTTGTCACATGAACACCAAAGCGGACACTCCATCAAGACTTGAACGAAAGTTCCCATCCAGCTTGTTATAAAAGACTTAAAGTTGTAACCATTCCTATAGGCCATGGTACGGACACTTACAGAGCATGATTTTGAAGTTCTACCATGCCTCATAAAGCAACTCTCCTTCTAGTTTTCGAAAATTCTTTATGTCTATATGGAGTTTCATTGTTTCGCTGAGGGGAAGTATTTCGCCAAGAACTTCCAGCCAACTAGTCCCTTGTGTTGATCAAATCAACTAGCTGTGAAGCTAGCCACATAAAAGCATTGTCAGTAAGAGAGAAAAGGAATAACTAAATATTTATAGCATCATCGGATACCCCATTATACTTAAATGTATTGCAAATAGTTAAGAACCACTCGAGATGTTGGATAGGATCCTTATTTATCGATCCCCAAAATTGGGGATTCGCTTGTATTATATGGATCATAGCAGGTTTCATTTAGAAGTTATACATATTAATCATGGGGCAATTAATGCTTCCCCGAACAACCTCCAAATTGGGCATAGCATAGTCTCGTAAAATTTATTGCTCCATCGGTGGTGGCTGTAGTGGTTGTGGTGGTTATCTTTCTATCCTCAACTCTTGAAACAACTGGGCTCTTTGTAGAGGTTTGAAAGGCACGGTATCGTTACCGATCCGAGTCATGCATCAGTTCCTACAATCAAAAGAATGTAAAACAAATTAGTAAAAAATTCAAACAAAAAAAACAAATCAAATCAAATTCATATCTATAAATTTAGCTTTAGTTAATTATCTCTCTAAGTAACATGCAACAAAACTAAAACCAGCTCAATCTAGCACTGGATCCCCGACAACGGAGCCAACAACTTGACCGCCTCCTTTGGCGCGTGACGTGCAAACGTCAGAATTGAGAGATATAAACCAACAAAATATTAGAATAAATACTAACTTCTGGTATCTGCAAATGTGACAGGTCAGTATTAATACATTTATAAAATGGGTAAGGAGTGCTCCGTGGATTGAACCCAAATTAGATGGTGATTGAGCAAATTCTAGCGATAAGCATGAAAAATAAACAGTCTAATTGACTACTCGCTAAAAACTATAGTAAAACAATCCATAAAATCAAGAATAATTACACTAATTTACTGCTAATTAACACGAGGACTAAATTATAAAATATGCAAAATTATGAAATTAACAAATGAATAGAAAATGGAGGTTGATTAACTTCGATGTGGTTCACTAATCTTTGAATTAGGGATATAAATTGCTTAAACTCCTATAGTGGTTTCATTTTACCTCTTGGCCTCAACTTTAACAAATTAAACAAATTAGTCTGGTTTATCTCTCGACCTCACCGGCTAACCTAAGACTTATCAAATTGGTGCCCAATAAAATCTTCTATTGGTCTCACTTATCTTGATTTTCCTTTAAGGGAGTCAATCCTAAGTTTTTTTGTCTATTCAATTTAGTCCAATTTATTTGCAACTTAGTCCCTTTTCCAAAAATCAGCTTACGCACATCTCCATCAACCAACCCCTTAGAGTTTAGTTTGCTATGCTAAAAACTAAGCTAATAAGCATGAAAGAAAGAAACATAACAACCATGAACATTAAGCTTGATAAAAAGATGAAAGTTAGAATTTTTAATCTAGGAAACTTAAAAGGAAAGTAAAAACAAGTTTCTAATAGCCAAATACTAAACAAATAACACTAACAATAAAATTTTTAATAGTTGAAAACAAAGGAAATTGAAATAGCACTAACATATAATTGAAAAGTGTGATTACAAAAAAAGTAGAGGTCCTAAAAATGCAAATAAACCCTAGCTACAGTGTTAATTAACTTAACTAACTTAATGATTAACAAGAACAAGAAGAAAATTGTAGAAATATTAAATCTATAGCTAAGGAAGAAGATGGAAAATATGAAACCTTAGAAAAGAAAAAGAGAAACTAAGAGAAAAGTAAAGAGAAAACTATCTAAAACTAAGCCTAATGTGCGTCTCTTCTCTCCTCAGGAGAAATTGGTTGATTTAGCAGCAATTTCTGACCCCTATTTTATGACCAAAATGCATTTGAATGGACCTTCTCTGATTGGTGCTTTGATTGGACAAAGATTTCCTTTTGCATAATTTTCTGTCCTCTTTACGATATGGGTATCACGATACCTAGGAAAGGATATCGTGATACCGAGATCAGTATCGAAATGGGGTCATTTTTAGAAGGTGGATATCGCGATACCCAAGGTGGATATGACGATATCATTGTAGGTGGTCTGTATCTTGGGCCTGCTTGTGGTAGAGCAATTCTCTTGCTCTGATGTCATTATACCCTTTTCTTTGGTGATATTTTTACATAACTTCGGGCCACCGTTGAGTACCTACAATACTCCATTAGAGGCTAGGGCCACCAATGGCACAATTGGCCAATTTGGGTCTCAAAATGATTAGAAAGAGATATTTACACTTATTAAATTTGAAATCTAAATGTACATTAAACTACAGAAAAGACACTAATTTTCCCGAAAACAAGCTCCTTAAGTATAACAGGGAAGCCTAATTTGACATATTAAATTATGATAGGTCATGTATCCACATCAGGACGTCACCCACTATCGGACGAGGTTACGACATTAGGGACTCATGGTCACAACATTGCCCCTATTTTGGCAAAATACATATTTGGTACCTAATTCAAGTGTTCCAATCACAACATATCACCATACCCATGCATATACCAATTCTTTCTATGCCAAATCAATTCAATTTAAGCTAACACCAATCTATATCTCTTGGAACCAACCATTGAAGATAACACACCAAACATACTTCTCATTTAAGCATATTCAATTTCCAATTCATCCATTCATATTTAAATACTACATTAAACAATTCAAATAGGTTTCAATATGCAAACTAGAACTAAGCCATTTAAGGAGCTAACATGACTTGAATTAACCTAACCATTAACTAAGCTATGTATCATGCTTATCATTCAACCTTACCATTTCTAAAAATTCATCAACCTAGTTATTTCAACTAGTTCACTTTCAACCTTGACGAAAACATGCAGCTACAAGTTAAATACCATTTTAAGCATTCAAATTTAACCATTGCCACATTTACCACACTATAACTAATTTAAAATGACCATTTGCATAACAAAGACCTTTAAGTACATGCCACAATGTCTTGACTCAAAATGAACATATACCTACCACCTCGATGATAGTGTGTGTGCTTTACGCTAATCCAGCTCGACAAGTTTCATAAGGTGACAATTTACAAGGAAATGAGACAACCAGAGTAAGCATACAAATTCTTAGTAAGTTCAATGGAATTACCATACTTAGCTTGGTCGTTATAAGCATAATTAAACTAATCATTTTGGCATTCAACATGGCTATCCTTGGCACATAATGGCATAACTAGTCACATATCAACATTACCAATCAAGTATGTTAGTCATGTTTTCATATCATGAGTTAATATCACTATATTAATGAAATGACACACCTATCATAACGAACATATACTATCTCATTTCAAATTCACATTTAAGTTTACATTTCCATTCAATCGAATATCTCTCGATGGAAATATAGTAAAATGGACCCAGATACATAGGTAAATAATTTGCTCACACAAGCTAATGTTTATATCGAGGTTACCCGTCTGGGTTAAACCTATGATACATTTAACTCGAGAATCTACAAAAAATGCTAGAACTCGTTATAACATGTAAAATCCATGTTCTATCGTGCTTATGACCCTATTGGCTTATCAAACATATCTTAACATTTTACTAAGTTCATACGAGCATCATTTCTATATATATATGTATCATTACCAATCTCTGCAAATATCCATAATTTAACTCGTACCATGTACATTATCACATATTTCATTTACTTACCCCATCACCCAATTTTCACATTTATACCCTGAGTTATTACGTAATAACCAACAATCATAAAATATTACAATTCAGTCCATTACATGCCAATTTCATTGGTTTTAAAGTATTTTAAACATATATATGTATATGAAATCAAACACGAATCATAACTAATATAAATAAGGTAGTAAGTTCAATATGAACTGACTTGTTCAAAGAGAGGATACTTTAGGGACTAATCCACAATTTTTCCTCGATTTACTCCAATTTAATCCAAATCTTGATCTAAACAATTATTTTATATCACTAATTAATACCAAACATTCTCATACTACACTATGATATGCATAATCATATAGAAATTTACTTTTCAATTTCCCCAAATTTTTATTTTATTCAATTTAGCCCCTAAACTCGGAAAAACTTAAATTTTGATTCCTAGCTTTGAATTGAATTTGATTTCATATATTTTATTAGGGACATTATACTTTCTATTTCTTACATAATGTCAAGTTTTACACTTATTCAATTTGGTCCTTATTGTAACAATGTTAACAATAAGCTAAATTAACTTTACAATCTAGTCCTTTCCATATTCTAAGCTTGAAATCTATCAATTTCAAGCCTAATTCTTCAAGAAATCAATAATGGTAACTTTCTAAAGATTTAACAGTTTTACAAATTTTTTCATGGGCTAGCTAAATCAATCTCCCATGACCCCAAATTCATAAAAATTACAAGAAAATGACTTGAATTTACCTTAAAATCAATGGTCAAATATCAAGATAAGGTTTAGGTTTTCTTTACAAAAAAGAGACAGTGAGAAGAAGATGATGACAATATTTTGCCATCTTTTCCCACTTACTTTCTTTTTATACTTTAGATTAACTTTATTAATTTAGTTTAACTTAATTAATTTAATTTAGTTAATTAAGATAATTTACTATTATTAATAACTTAATGGAGATGACATCATCATCTACCAATTCTTATTTAAAATGGTTTATTTACCATTTTAAACCTTTGAATAATTGTTATTTTAATCCTAAGCCTTTTTTCAATTAAAAATATATAGCGATTAAACATTTACAATTTAGTCCCTGGGCTTTTATTAACTATTAACCCGACAAAATGACTAGACTGATCTTTAATATATCTTTATATTATCCCTGTGTAATATTTTATTAACTCGATTTATGGAAATGAGATTTTGAAATCGCATTTTCTGGGACCACTAAAAATTTAGACGTTACATCTTTAGTAACAATACACTTGATTTTATTGAAATTTACAAGCATAACTTGGTCACATAATTGACTGATTCTTACCAAATTAGCTTTAAGATCATCCACCAATAGAACATTCTTCAAACAAGCCATGCCTGGAATGTTTAAGGTGCCTTTACCAAGTATCTAACCTTTCTTCCTATCTTCAAAGGTAACATTTTCAGTAGGAGAATCTTCAAAATTAGTCAAATAGGATTGGTTACCTATTATGTGTTGAGAAAAACCATTTTGAAAATGCCAAATCCCATCAACAATGGACTTCAAAGAACGAAGATAAACAAACAAGCAATTTAACAGCCTGTTTTACAGTGGTGCCGAAAAAAGAGGTTTCAGAATCCCATTTATGTAAACTGAGACCGTAAATATTAACTACAAATATTTTTGAAGTTTTTATAAAATTTTATCAAAGTTGGGTCTTCCAATTTTGTCTATTAATTGCAAACAATACGGGGACTAAATTGTAAAAGTCTAATCACTATAGGTTATTAATTGGCCAAAGACTTAGGGACTTGAATTACAATTAACCAAAGGTCTAAAATGACAATTAAACCATTTTATAACATATCTTATTGAGATATGATGTAAGTTTCCAATTAGGATTCTTAATAAAGGATTAAGTTAATAAATTTTGATTAAATTGAATTAAATAAGTGATTAAGACTTAATTAGAGTATAAAAGGCTTTGGTAAGAGAAATTTGTCTTTTTATTTTCTTTTCCACGGTTCCATCATAAGAAACAAAAGGGAATAAGGGTTTCAAAGCTTTTAACATTTGACCATGGTGAAATTAAGGTATTCAAGTCATTTTGTTGTAATTTTTATGCTTTTGAGGTGATGGGAGCTTGATTTAGCTAGTCTATGTACCAATTTTTAAAATTATTAGAGTTTTTGAAAGTTTCCATTGATGATTTCTTGAAGAAATTGGTGTTAAATTGATAGATTTTAAGCTTAGAAGTGAAAAGGACTAGATTATAATGTTTAAGTATTAGTTTTGTACTTAAGGATTAAAGTGAATAAATTGTAAAATTGATGTAAAATTTTAGTAATAATATAAATTAGAGAGTCCCTAAAGGATGTAATAGAATTTGATTTTTAAATTGAACCTTAAAATTAAAAGTTATAGCTATTTCTATTTTAGGGACTAAATCGAATAAAATGTAAAAATTTAGGGTATCAAAAATAAAGTTTCATAGGTTCATTCATATCACGAATAGTGTATAAGTGTTTGGTAGTGATGAATTGAATCGAATAATTGTATAGATTAAGGATTGAATCAAACCGATGATAATCGAGGAAAAGCGAAAATTATCGATTAGTCCTTGAAGATTCAAGTTTTTTGTTGTTTTAGTTAGGTAAGTTCATATGGAACTTACTATTCATTTTATGTTATTTTCATTTGTGTTCTATTTCATTTATATGTTACATTGGAATGAATTAGTAAATTTGGAACTTATAGCTCAAAATGGACTTAATTGCAAAATTCTTGAGAATATTAGTTATATGGAAATAGAACCGGATGTAAATGGGATTTTTGACTGAATATTTTTCTCATATGAGAAATGAAATTGAATACAGGAATTGATAATGTCATTATTACGGGAATGATGCCCGAGTGAACTTAGTAAAAGGTTAGGATACGTATAGCAAGCCATTAGGGTTATATACGTAATTGATAAGGAATTTACATTATGTTACGAGATCTAGAATTTTTTGTAGATTCTCAGATTATACATATCATTAGCTTATCCTGTTACACTCGGTTCTCATTAAGGGCCTGAATGTTGGATCTGGTGCCCTAACTGTAGTATTTTCGTCTAAGTATACTTGTAATTTTTCGAATAGATTGGTTAATAAAAATATTCTTGAATTACATAAATAATTTGTATATTATCTTCACATGTTTTTGGATGCAAAAAAAAATGGAAGCAAATGTTGCTCACTGGTTGTTTATTGTTTAACTAATATTTAGCTGTATTACATGGTGGGATCGTAATACAATAAGACAAATTGTATTAGTAGACGAACCTAAACATATCCTTAGTCTAATAAAAAATGAGCAAACCTATTGAAAGACTAATATGTCGGCTATCAAGTCAAATTGGGGAAATATGTTGTCTTAAATATTAGAGCGGATGCCTCCCAGAAGATAGAGACATAGAGTGACTGTCTGGACTGACAATACATCAGATTGGAATCAAGTAGAATAGATCCTAAATCCGTTTATGGATCTATTCACTTGTGATGTTCATAGTGTGGCATACCTAAATCCTGAGTGGATGGAAGACTATGTTTGCGTGACTAGTACACTTTGATGTAAGTAAAATCCTTAGTTCGAATAGATAAGGAACCGAAAGTTGGTACATTAGGTGTACGACTTTTGCAGTACTTAACGTCATTCAAAATAGTTAAATTCATTTCCCAAGACATGGTTAAATCATATCCTCTCATTTGCATTACATGGTTGATGAAAAGTAAACATGGCCATGAGTTGTTCGTCTTTGTGATGAATGACTTGATCACTATTTGATAGTGATTGACTTTTCATGAAGGAAAACATAATGGTTACCATAAGATAAAATAGAATCATATTGGGAGAGTGGATATTATCCCATTGAGATCAATGATATCCTATGAGGGTAACACACTTATGACAATGTCATTGGATGAGCATTGAGTAGATACTTTCGTAATGGTATGTCATTAGGGAGCACTCAATCAAAATATTGTAGTGGAATGGCTTCATGACTAAATGAGTTTATAATTAATAGGTGAAAAACTGGAACTTAATTATAAATTATTTGAGCCTTAATTACATATGTCTAATCGATCCCTCTGTTAGCTCATTGAAACCAGAAACGAATTGCGTGTCTGAATAGAAATAAACGCAATGAATAGGAAATGAGAAATGAGAAATATTCGAAAATGGAATCATTTGGAAATGAATGTAGGTTTCCAAAATAGAAATGGAAATGATTCATTTGAAATTCTATATGGATTACTTAAAATGATCGGAAGAATAAGTTTATGTTTTTGGGCTATTTTGAAGCTTGAAAATGAAAATAAACCATTCGATCACAATGAACATGTTGAGTTGTGAAATATTAAACATATTTTCTCGAAATTTTACTAGGGGTAAAATCGTCAAAATTTTACTAGGGGTAAAATAGGGATGAGAAAATTGTATAATATAGAATATTAAAGTTTATTTTGGGAAATAGAAAAACCAAATTGGGTTGGATCACATTACAGAGTATTGGGTCAAAAGGGCCAGGAAGTACTCGTAATTAGATCTGATGTGAGAGAGACCCAAAACCCCTTATATAACATAAATGGGGCAGCAACCAGAGGCGAATCTAGGGGGTTGGCATGGGCCCCGACCCCCCATAAAATGGAAAATTGCTATCTAGACCCTCTAAATTTTTTTGAAATTTTAAATTAGTAAAGGTAAAATTGCACTTTTCCCCCTAAAATTATAAAAATTCAATTTAATCCTTTAAAAATTATAAAGATATACACTATAAAAAAGTAAAACTTCATTCGGCCCCCCTAAAAAATTATTTTGGCTTAGCCCTAGCGATAGCCCTAGTAGGAATACTAGGGTGTGCCATCTACCCCACTCGTACTCTATGTTGGAAGTTATTTTTTTATTTGAAATAAACCACTACAACTTAACAAGGGTTCTACCTTCTATTGTTATAAATAGATGGCATTGGTAGGGCATTAAACACAACTTTGAGAGATTGTTACTCCACCAAAAAACAGAGAGAATTTATTCTCAATTATTAAATATATTTTTTGAGAATAACAATTCTATAGGTTTCTATTAAAGAAGAGAAAATTTCCATTTTCACCCTAAATAAAATAGAGAGAACTTTTTCTAGTTTTGTGTTTCGATTCAACTGGTTCAAGCCCACACTCGAAGCAATTCATGGTGCAAGAATAGCGAAGAAGATTGTTTGGTTGAAAGCTGGGAACAATGAACGTTCGCTAAGCCAAAAACACAAGTATGAATTTAGTTAAGGTTTATTGCTATAAATATCACAAACAGTGTTGATTTTCAAAATGTTAATTTTTCGTTGTGCAAGAAAATTGTTTTCAAATCAGATTTTTCTCTAACACCAAATTTAAAGAAGAGACGAGGAAAAATCAAATAAAAACAGAAGTCGATGGGCTCTATTGAGGAATTTTGGAAATTTTGTGACTTTTGGGCAATTAGTTGAGTTTCAAATCTGGTTTGGTTAAGATGGAACTGACTGATTCCATAATGGGAGACACAATGATTGTCGATGGATGGCTATTTGAGCCTCAGAGACCGTGCAAAAGGAGCTATAAATTTGGGTGAGAAGGGATATTCCTGTAAAAGGAATTCTTCTCAATTATGTTTGCAAATTTCTTCTCCTCTTCCTCGTCTTCTTCAGTTGTTCTGAAGAAGAGAAAAATTTGGGAGAGCTCTACATAGAGCAGTAGTCGTGAGATTTGAAGTCTGGAAGTAGTGGATTTGAGAAACTGGTAATCTTTTCTGTCCTTTTGTACTCTTGGATTTAAAGGATGAATAAGAGTAAGGGTTTCTTAATAAGTTTGTATATAAAAGGGTTATGGGTTTTAAGGTTAGAATACTTTTGATTTAATCAATATTTATAGTTGTCGTGCTTGGCTGGTAGGATGGTAGAGGCTTAGGCACTTGGAAAGGCTAAGCTGATGAGGATGAAGAAGTTCAGGTAAGTTTCTGTGCACAACCCTGGGTGTTTGTTGATATTGCATTGGTTTAATGGTCTGTATTTGAGTTGTTTTCAGTCTGTCTGAATCTGTTGATTGTGTTTAAAAATTTTGCATGAGCATGCTAAGTATGAATCATGTCGTGTAAGTATGTACACTGGATGTTATATGAATATGAATTGGCTAAGTAATTAATGGCGTATTGTATGACATAGTAATAAGTGCAAGAACTTGAATGATATGCATGTTTATCTTATACGGAGGAATGAGGGAGTTAATGTGAGGGGTTAGTTGAAGATAGGAAAAACTCTAGTAATGGAGGAATGGGCGGACTACAATGGGAATCCATGGGGATTTTGGGTGGCATCATGAGATGTTATCACTGGCTTGCTACAGTGACATTGTGACGATGGTTTATCGACTCTATGAAGTGACACTATAATGATAGTAAGGTCCTTTGGGGCGACCTAAAAAGAGGTTACATGTTAATACCTGAACTCAGTTATGGCAACATGTGGAGTCCATTAGGACATTAAATATGGGGTACATGTGTATGCCCTTAGCTCAGCTATGGCAACGTATAGAGTCCCCTAGGACATTAAACATGAGGTACATGTGTAAGACCTTAGCTCGACTATGGCAATGTGTGGAGTCTACTAAGACATTAAACATGGGGTTATGTATGTAAGACCATAGCTCAACTATGGCAGCATGTAGAGTCCACAGATCAATAAACCAGGAGACCCATCAAGGTTTTAAGAAAAAGTCGCAGTGTGACTTGCGTGAAAAGTTACAAGATAGAATGGACTTGTTACGGCTGGGAACGCGGGCAAACATAATAATAAGATGAATTGGTATAAGCAGTTTTAACGCGATAGATGTTATGGAAGGAATACTTTTCTCCAAGGTATTTAAGTATCAAACAACATGTGTCCACTAGTGTGTGGTGAAGTAAACCAGCATCGAATATGATTGTGAGATGATCAAACAAAACCTAACCTTAAGGGTCTATGTATAAAAAAGCAGCCATAAACGAGTAAGTCTGCTAAGGATCACTTTAAGGTGAGAATTTGCTAAGGATCACTTTAAGGTGAGAATTTGCCCAAACGATCCGGTTGGAAAAGTCCGCTAGAGAATTATAGAGAAAAAGGATGTCCGAATAGGACTAAGTAAAGTTGGATAGTCTGTAGGAACTATCTCATGAGGGAGTCAACTAAGGACTACCTTGGGTGGAAAGTCCACCAGAAAGTAGCGAAAGAAACGAAAGTCTATTAGGGCTATATAGCACGGGGATGACCATGTGAGACTATCAAAGGTGGAGACCGCCAAGGGATACCTGAATGGGAGATAATTCATCGAGAACAATATATTAATTGAAGTATCTTAAAAGATCAAACTAATATGAATGAATACCTTAGGGTTACACTGCAGGTACGAGTCTGCTAAGAAAAAATAGGGGTGGATGTATCACATGATATAGATTAAGGCGATAGGTAATCAGGTAGAATTTTGTTAAGTGACTCGAGTTTCTTGTAACACTTGGCACCCAGACCCGGTGATTGGGTTAGGTATAGGGTTTTACATATTCCAGATGGGTAACCTCGATATGATGAAATCTTATGTGAGTAATTCCGTTAAAATCTCAACTTGTGTATTGTCAGCTTGTGTGAGCATTACATTCCTATGTATCCGAGTTTGTTTTACTATAGTTCCACTAGACAATGTTCAATTGATTGGAAATGAAATTTAAATCATGAATTGAAAATGAAATGGTATTGATGATACTTGACATATACGTTACTATATGATTCTGTTTTACATGTTGATAGTATTTACAATTCGAGAGCGTAACTAATGTATTCAATTTATGGTGATGTTGTATGTAGAGATATGTGTTAATGTGCCAAGGAAAGTTAATTCGATAGCCAAATAGAATAATTGTTTGTGCTTAAATGATCAATGTAAGTTTTAGTTACCATATGAGCTTACTAAGCATATTATATGCTTACCTCGTTGGTTTTCCCTTTTTCTTGTAGATTGCCACCTTATGGAACACGTCAGGTCGGATCATTTCAAAGCTTACACTATCCTATCATCGAATCGTCATTTTGAGTTAGAGGTTGTGGCATGTATGTAGGTGACATAAAGTGTATATATTGATATGTGAATGTGGTTACTTGTGGCAAGTTTGTTTTAACCATTGTCTATCATGTTTGAATTTGTGTTGGATTGTATATAGTGTTGGATTTAATATGCTCCTATGTTGAAGTTGTGATGTTCTATAACTATGTGAATGACTTATGGAATGGTATGAAATGAGATAGAGATGGTAGTTTATTTGATTGGTGAATGAAATGGAAATGCATTTGAACATTTGCATCTTGAAATATGCTTGTAAAAATGTGGCTAGTTCTTATGGATGATGGTTGAACTTGAAGTTTATATGCCATATATGTGCATAAGTTTCATAAGTTTAGGTAAATGAACTGGAAAGGTAAGTTTCAAACGGAATGACATAGGTATAGTTTGGAAGTTTCATGATTTGAATATTAGGTTGAAATGGCATTGAAATGTTTATGTTTAATTGATGAATAAATGTTGTTTATCTTGTTAAGATGTTGAATTTGAATGTCTGAGCTTGTTTAGCATGAATTGGTAAGTTCTGAATCAAGTAAATATGATGATTTGTGTACATAATGAATGGTTGTTGTTGGAATATTTGAAATAATTACCAAATGGTTCTTTTTTTTATTACCAAAAATAGGGTCCACATCCCGACAAGCAATCTACCTCATCGCAACGTCGGTCGATAGTGAGTCATGTTGCAATGTTGAGTGGCTTAAGGTCATGACGTGACAAAATTTTTGGTGATGTCACGATGTGGAAGAGGTGACATCCGGACATCAGCCCTAAACTTTTAAAACTTTGCGATTTGGTTCTGTTTCGTACTTGGGTTGATAAAGAGATTTCGTAAGCTTGATTAAGACTTAGAGTTGATTGTTTAACAAGAAATGAGTATGATTAACATTGATTTACATGTGTGTATGAATATTTTACTGTAAATTGATTATAGTTGTAATAGAAACGAATGTATTATCCTATAGCTTGGACTTGGTGATCGGGTCGAGTGAGGGGTGTTACAAACAATTAATCTCATTCTTCACCAATACTCTTTTTTTTCTCTTTCCCTATTGGAGTGCAACAGGGAGTGGGTACTATCTTAAGAACTGAATTCCTCCATCTCATATCATGCAACATCTTAAAGAAATGTGGTATTTTATTATCAGGGGCACCACAATAGTGACAAATCACCTTGTGGGAATAAACATTCTTTTTGGATGACTCGAGTACCACAAGCTTTGAACTTTCACCAACTTCCTTCGAACGAGAAACTTTTTCAAAAACTGTAGGACTAGAAATAACAACTCTACCTTTATTAACAAAGTTTATTCCTTATTTTCCTGGATCTCTCTTTCTAGCTATTAAGATTTCATCGAGTTAGTTGTTACTGGTATTAAACTTTTCAAGCATAAATTTTGTATTAGCAAGTTCTTTCTTCACCTTCACAAAGCTCTCAAGCTCTTTTACAAGAAGAAATTCCTTAGCTTCTACCTGTTTAACCAACATAACATTCTCATCCTTCAACTATTTATTTTTCTGTAATAATTGAGAATTGATTTCATGGACTTTTCCTTATTTGCCCAACATCTCATTGTAAGTCTTCAAAAATTCTTTATCTGAACCAAGATCAAAATCACCATCACCAATACCAGCAACGAAAATGACAAAATTGTAATGATCCTCCTCTGATTGATATCCACTAGATGAGTCCTCATCACTCTAATATACACAAAGTGAATTTTTCATCATCTTTTTTAAAGTGTTAGCTCACTCAGATTAGATATGATAATATCCTTGGCACTTATAGAATTGGACTTTTTTCTTCCTAGCTTTCTTAGATTCCTCTTTGATTACCACCCCCTTGGATTCATTTCTTGGAACATTTGTGCTGGTTTTAAACTTCTTTATTCTCCTCAACTGCTTCTTGAATGTTTTCTTGAAGTTCTTTGTGAGTGAGGCAATTTGTTCCTGGATTTTCTCAATTGCAGCGTTTTGGAAAGTTGACACTCCTTCGCCTATTTGGAAAGAAATATTTCTTTCACCTTTTATCTTGTTGTGTTTGAAATCCACAAGGTTTATCTCGAAAGTTTGCAAAGAGCCAATAAATTCATTACCAAACTCTCAAGATCTTTAACCTCTTTAATAATAGTAACCTTAGTAGAAAATCTCTCGGGGAGAGATCTCAACACATTTCTAACCAGCTTGGTGTTTGAATATTCCTTTCCCAATGCAAATGCCTAATTGGAAAGATCATATAACTTTGCAGAGTACTCACTAATAGTTTTTTATTCTTGCATTCTCAAGCTCTCAAATCTAGATGTTAGCATTTGCATCTTCGATTGTTTAACAATGGAGGTACCTTTATGAGCAGTCTTTAATATATCCCAAGCAGCCTTTGTAACTATGCATTTAGCATTTCTCTTGAACTCCTGCATATCCACTCCACAAAATATTGCATATAAGGCCTTGAAGTTTGCATTTGCAAGCCTTTCTTTTATGATAGTCAACCGTGCTTCTGGCTTGGTAACTTTACCACTCTTAAAGTCCATCGTGGATGACTCCCAACCAGTCAACACAACACACCATGCTTTCTCATCAATTAACTTAATAGAGGCCCTCATGCATGCTTTCCAGTAAGCATAATTATCAACCTCAAACATAGGGGGTCTTGAAGTAGAATGACCTTTCATAGCTTGAATCTAGCAACACCATGGATCTCCACTAGCTACTTTAAGTGATAGACTCTATTACCAATTGAATTTTTAACATCATTACTAGCAAACTAGACAAAATTCTTGGAATGAGTGACAAAAAAGTGGGCACGGGCACTTCTTTGGCACCAAATCTAGAAACAAAAAATAAAAACATGTTGGATCTAGTGCCTTAAATGTAGTATACTTGTCAATAAAATAAATTCTTTAATTAAATTAATATACTTTGTATAAATTGCCCTCAAATGGTTTTTGCACGCAATGCAAGATGGAAGCAAATGTTGCTCATTGGTTGTCTAATGTTTAACTAATACTAAGTAGTATTACGTGTTCAGACCGTGATAGAAAAAGACAACTTATATTAGTAGATGAACTTAAACATGTCCTTAGTCTAATAGGAAATGAGCAAACCGATTGAAAGACTAATATGTCATCTATCAAGTCCAATTGGGGAGATGCCTTGTCTTGGGCATTAAAGCGAATAACTCCTAAAAGATAGAGACAAAGATGTGACTGACTAGACTGACAGTTGAACAGGATCCAAGCAAAATAGATCATGAATTCGTTTATGGATTTATTCTCTTATGACATTCATAGTGTGGCATACTTAAATCCTGAATGGATGGAGGACTATGTATGCGTGACTTGTACACTTTGATGTAAATAAAAGTTTGAGTTCGAATAGAAAAGGAATCGAAAATTGGTATGTTGGGTGTACGACTTCTACAATATGTAGCGTCATTCACAATAGTGGAATTCATAGCCCAAAACTTAAGTAAATAATTTCCTCTCATTGGCATTACATGGTTGATTAAAAGTAAACATGGTTACGAGTTGTTCATCTTTGTGATGAATGACTTAATTACTATTTGATAGTAATTGACTTTTCATGAAGGAAGATGTAATGGTTATCATGAGATTAAATAGGATTATATTGGGAGAACTGATATAATCCCAAAAAGATTAAAAATATCCTATGAGGGTAACACACTTATGACAAGGTCATTGGTTGAGCACTGAGTAGTTGATTTCGTAATGGTGTGTCGTTAGGGAGAGCTCAGACATGATACTATAGTAGAATGACTTTATGACTAAATGAGTTTATAATTAATAGGAAAAAATCTAGAACTTAATTATAAATCATTTGAGCTCTAATTACATATGTCCAATCAGACCCTCTATTAGCTCGTTGAAACTAGAAATGATTTGCGTGTTGAACCGAAAATGAACAGAATGAATAGAAATAGAGAAATGGAAAACATTCAGAAATTGTTATGGTTTTCTCCAAAATGGAGAAATGGAATCATTTGAAAATGAATGTAGGCTTCTCAAAATATGGAAATGGAAATGAGAAATGATCCATTTGCAAATATATACATACATATATATATATATATATATATATATATATATGGATTACTCAGAAATGGCCAAAAGAATGATTTTATGTTTTTGAGCAGTTTTAAAGCCCGAAAATAAAAATAAACATTTCGCTCATAGTGAACAAGTTGAGTTGTGAAATATTGAATATATTTTCTTGTAAATTTTAACAGGGGTTAAATTGTCATAATTTTACAATGGGTAAAATTGGGATGAGAAAATTATTTAATTAGAAAATTAATGTTTATTTTGGAAAATAGAAAATTATGTATTGGGTTGGACTAAATTATGAAGTGTTGGGTTAAAAGGCCAAAAAACACATATAATTGGGCTCAATAAAATGAGAGGCTTGAATCTACATCATAATACATATGAGGGGAAGCACACCCTATTAGCCCATCTACCTCTTTTAGTTGGACTGATAAGTTGTTTTTTTATTTGAAATAAACTTCCACAATTCAAAAGGGGTTCTATCTTCTCTCCCTATAAATAAATGAAATAAATAAAGTTATTTACACAACTTGAAGATATTGTTACTCTGCCAAAAAATAGAGAGAATTTATTTTTTTACTATTATATATATTCGAAATAACAATTTTGTTAGTTTCTATTTTGAAGAAAGAATTTCCATTTTCATCCAAAAGTAAAGAAAACTTTTTCTAGTTCTATGTTTTTATTCGATTGGTTCGAGCCCACACTCGAAACAGTTAGTGGTACGAGAATAGTGAAGAAGATTGTTTGGTTAAAAGCCAGAAAACATCAAGGAACCATGTAATATCCCGAAAATTATTACTGTAATACCCCGAAAATTACTACAATAAGAAAGTAGGTATCCTTGATAGTAAAATAAGGAAATAAAGTGACAAAAAGGGAAATTTTGAGTTATGGCAACATTGGGAATTATATTATGACATATTATTTCAAGAAAGGATTAAATCGCAAAAGTGAGAAAAGTTTTGTTACCCAAGAGTAAATACTCAAAATTTGAGGGATTAAAGTGTAAATATGAAAAAGTTGAAGGACCAATAGTGTAAATATTTTAAGGATGGAATAATCTAGAAACTAAGGAAAATGGATGAATTAGGACCAAATTGAAAAGGTGGAGAATTTTGAGGGGCTAAATGACAATTTTACCAAATTAAGTGATGACTCAAGGATGAAATTTTTAAAGATTATAAAGGGAAAAATGGTCAATTAGAAGAGAGAGAAATCTAGAAGGCAATGATGATGTTGGTGATATTTTAGATTAATTAATTAAATAAATATTAGTTTATTAATATTTTAATTTAATTTTAAATGATATTTTATTATTTTATTATTATTCTATTTAGTATATATATGTAAGGAAAGATGAAGAATCTTCATCTTCTTCCCATGCATCCAACGTATGAAGAGAAAAGAAAGAAATAAACTTTCTTTTCTTTACAATTTGGTCCTTTCACAAAAATTTACCATTTTCACTTAGAAATCAAAAGAATTTTCATATCCATCAAGAGAGAAAGATAACAAGGAGACAATGGGAAGCTTGAATATCAAGTTAGATTCAAGAAATAGAAGCTAGAGGAGAGAAAATCAAGTTAAAGATTGAAATCAATAGGACAAAGTAAGAACATCAAGATTTCAATATATTTTTAAGTTTGTTATTATTGAAAAAGCATGGAAATGATGTTATAGTAGAGTTTTCTTAAATAAAGTCTTATGTTCTTGATATATTAGTGAAGGAAATAAGAGAAAGTGATGGAAAATATTATAGAGAAAATGAATAAGGAAGTTATAAACTTAGTAATCAACATTTTGCACTAAAACAGTTTTGGATAGCAGAGAGGTTAATTTCAAAAATCACCATAAATTATGGAAATTGAACTTGAGAATGAAAAAATATGGAATTCAATCTTATTAAGTCTAGTTTCTCATAGGAGAAACGGTGTAAGTAATGAAATTGTAAATCATGAGATATAATAAATTATGTGAGACAAGGTTAGAATGAATTCGAGTTCCCCTATTCTGACTTTGGAAAATTATAAAAAATTGGAGAAAAAAAATTATGGGCTTAAATTTATATTTTTAAAATCCTGAATGAGTCTATTTTCAAGAGAAACAAATGAAAACATCATCCGAATCTTGTACGAGGAGATAATTAATTTTTAGTGAAGAAGGGTCGGAATTGTCAGACAGCAAAAGAGGGATGACTTTAAAGAATAAACTATACTTATTGGCTAAACCAAAAATTCTGAAAATTCTATAGTAAGAAGATATGTGAGTCTAGTTTCAGATAAAATTAACAGATCTCTATTTGGAGTTACATAGCTCAAGATATAAATAATTTTGTGACAATGACTCAAGTGGACAACTTTGAATGAACAAATAAATAAATAGTGAAATTATAGATAATGTTACATATAAGCATGTTATATACATTAAGGATGTGGAATGGAGAGGAGGAGGAGGAAAATATATGATTATTCAGCTAGCATGAGTTTTCATTTAAAAATGGCTAATTTGCATGTTTTAGGTTCGGGGACTAAATTGAATAAAAGTAATATTTTAAGGGTAAATTTGTAAAAATGTCAAAAAGTGACCAAATTGCATGAAATGAATTGTTTTATTATTTAAATTAATAAATAGAATGAAATATTAATTTATATCAAGATTGGGTGGAAAATTCGAGGAAAATAAAAAATTACCAAAATGTCCCTGAATTTTGGTATTTCTGCAAGTTAGCCTGGTAAGTTCGTGTAACTTGAAATATATTCTTAGATGATTGAAATATATATATTGGATTGAGAAATTGATTTGAATAGTGAACATGAAAAATTGTGAATTGAATGAAATGAAAACGAAGCTTTGAATTACATGAGTAAATATCGAGTCTCGTAGGCCCTATTTGTTATGAACATAATATTTCGAGGATATGTTGTAAAGAATTATAAAAGCACGTTAATAATTTGAAAGTTTGAATTCGGATGAAATTTTGTAACTCGATTTAATACGTATGCAAATGTATGTATTCTAGTAATGCCTCGTACCCTATTCCGGCGTCGAATACGGGTAAGGGGTGTTACAATGTGACATCACCAGATTCGGTCATAACGTTTAGACCGGGTTTGGGGTGTTACAATCCATTTATCTGAAAACACATGTATGATTTTAGTTCAAGGTTTATTGCTATAAATATCACAAACCGAGTCGATTTTTAATTTTTTAATTTTCCACTGTGCAAGAAAATCATTTTCAATCTAGATTTTTTTCCAACAAAACAAACACACAAGTGAACTTAATCTATCACACAGCCCATTATAATTTTTCTCACCCTTGCACCTTGAAGACTGATACTCTCACCACTAAATTAACCATTGTGAATTCAGCAAATAAAGTCACAACACAAAAGGTTTTACTATCAATATGCACCCATAGAAAAGTTCCTCACTTGATAGATTTAGTGCTCTTAATTCTAGTTACAAAAACCTATACAGGTCTCTCTCTTAAATAGATTATGTTCAAGGCTTTCTAACATAGAAGATATATAACAACCCCATTACAATAATAATACAATAAACAATTTACAATATAATAATAATAAAACAAACGTGGGCTCTTGGCAACTAATCACATAAAATTTCAATCCAATCCAAATGTCCATGTTGCAAGGGATTAACTTGAGTGATTTAATTTGATCCAATTTTCAATATGAGTTTCTCAAGTAATATGATATTCATTGACAGACTAGATGTCGTCTATATGCTCATCACATCTCATTCAAACTGTTCAATAAATTATCAATACTTAAATATGGAAATTATCACTCAACAACTCTAAACACTTAAACCAACTTCATATTTTCTAATAAATATTTGTAAACTTTTGAATTATTTTGAGAGAAATTAATCTCAAACACTCACATGTTTTTTTTAATTAAAAATTTATATATCACACATAAAAAGTATAAAATGTTTTTTATTAAATAAATAATCAATAGAAATAGTACGAGGAAAATATATTTTTTGACAAAATTCGAGATAGATCGGATTAGAAAAATTACTTGAAAGTAAATATTTTTTCGATTATTATATTTTAAAAACATAAAATGTTTTTACACGCGGACACTGAGGCGCGTAGGAAACGAGAACTTCACCAGCACCGCACTTCCTTTATTTTAAGACACAGAGACAAAGTTCGTAAGAAAAACGGTAAAAACCAAACTGGCAAAAGACAGTAAATACTCAAGTAATGAGGGGCATTCTCGTCACATAATTCTATAAATACAATGAAAATCCCTTCTTACATAATTTCTCGCTGTCCCCCTCTGTGCCGTGTCTTGCGGGTTTCACTTCACAGCTAGCAAAGGTAAAAAAGATAAAAAGAAAGAAAATAAAGGTGCTCTCTTTGTTTCTCTTTTGGATCCCATATCTGGTGTTCTTAGCTTCTAAAATACTTTTAAATCTGCATCTTTAATGCTAAACATTGAAGTTGTATTTTGCTTAGTTGGTAAAGTCTGCATCTATTTCTTTGGTTCTTTGTTAAATGCCGTACATTTATTTGATTTTTATTGATGGATGATTTTGAATTTTTGGGTATTGTTTTAAAGGTGATTATATTTTTGGGTTTTCTTTTTTTTTTTTTGGGGGTTCTTATTGGGATAAAATTTGGTTGTTGTTTGTGTCATGTGAAGTTGACTTCAAGAGTTTTAAGGTTTCTGGTCTTTGTTTGTGTGCTGAGAAAATGGTGGGAAAGGAAATGGGAAATTTTCCAGTGTTTGCTTGGTTTTCATGTGCTGATTCTTGGTTTTCTTTTCTTTGGGTTATTGTGGCTGTTGGTAGAAATTGAATCTCCTTCATTGATGCTTAAGATTTGCTTATCAAATGGTGACTTAATTGTCTCCAGTTTTCTCCCATGTCTTGTTTTGTAATTGACAAATCTTTTCAAATTCTGTTATCCTCTCTTATTAGGATCTGCAAGATGGAAAGCATGAATAGCTTTTGGCAGTTAGGAGATGATCTCCGGGGACAATCTAAAGCCTCAGAGGATCACAAATGGTTGATGGTTGCCTCCAAACTGGCTGAACAAACGAGGATAAAGGGTGAGCGTATGAACAATCTCGACCTTTCAAAGGGTCCAGCTGAAGTAAGGACAAGGGATAAATTTGGGTTCCATGAAGACAACAAATTCGAGAACCTTAACTTCAATATGTTGAACTTGGACTCCAAGATCGGAGATAGTATAAGCAAAAGTACCTTCCGAAATGGTATTTACAACACCGATGCTGTTTACCAGAAAAATAACAGCCACAACATTGGGAACCTGTCTGCCAACAAATATAGTGGCAACAACCATTGCAACAAAGATATTAATAATAACAGCAACACCAACTCCAACAACAACGAGAACAACAATGCAAACAATGCTGCCGATAAAAGGTTCAAGACTTTGCCTGCCACCGAGACACTCCCGAGAAATGAGGTGCTTGGTGGATACATCTTTGTTTGCAACAATGACACAATGCAAGAAGATCTTAAGCGCCAGCTATTTGGTAATTGTTGTTCTTTTTGAAGACTCCCATTCTCATAGATGTAATTGTCATGTAATTAGTTTATATTATGAACCTTAGTAATTGAGAATTTTTACTTGCTGCTGTTATCTCATTTGCTAGGTTTACCGCCAAGATACAGGGACTCTGTTCGGGCAATCACACCTGGCTTGCCATTGTTTCTCTATAACTACACCACTCATCAGTTGCATGGTATTTTTGAGGTAAGTTCACCTGAGTCTAATGGTTGATCAGGCAGTGTCAGTTAGCGTCTCTTGTATTGTTGATGTTTTCTTCCATATTTACAGGCAGCAAGTTTTGGGGGTTCTAACATTGATCCAACTGCTTGGGAAGACAAAAAGTGTAAAGGCGAGTCGAGGTTTCCTGCTCAGGTAAAGATAGGAGTTTATGGTTTGTTAGAACTGTACTTATTGTTCCTTGTCATAGAAGACACCATTAACTCTTAATTCTTCTGTTTTTTTTACCCCTTTATAAATAGGTGAGAATCCGTATAAGAAAGGTATGCAAGGCATTGGAAGAGGATGCTTTTAGGCCAGTCTTGCACCACTATGATGGTCCCAAGTTCCGTCTCGAGCTGTCAGTTCCTGAGGTATCGCAATTGTTCTATTTTATGCAAGTTTTTTTTTTTTTCGCTAATCAAATTCTGTTAGCCGTGGCTCACGAGTTCCATATCATACTTTTGCAGACTTTGGATCTAATGGACCTTTGTGAACAAGCAGGCTCCCCATAAACAAAATGCTAGCCGAGTGCAAATGTAGTAGTAGTAGGGTTTGTGATGCACGTTTCCGGAGATTTTTCCATAGAGCGCAAGCTGTGGTGGGTGTTAAGTCCAGTTGGGGAAAAAGTAGGAAATGGCATTAGCCACATATGAATAAATGCGTTCATGTCATGTGAAAGATGCATTGTAAAACTTTTGCATTAATATGCTATGAATTAAAATCCTATCAGATATATTTGCAAGATGTCAAAAGGAAATGGCAACTACGTGTAATGTTCAAGTCCTCAACAACTGAAGGTTTTGATGTCTATTTTTGTGCTTATAATATGAACTTTCTCCTGTCTTCTTCAATCTCATTTTCAAAGTGAAGTCCTAAGTGCATGCAAATATGCAAATTCCAATTAAGGTTTCTTCAATCTCTCATTCCAATCACCTAAGAGAACAAGCTAAAATAATTTAACCATGACTTCATTTGACTTCCCAGTTGTGTAGCAATAACTCAAAGAGAGGATACTCATCATGGAAAGAAGTATAGCTTCAATCAGAGGATTTACAAGGTCAAATATGTTGATCTAATGCACAGTTTTCCTCCCTTAAACCCAGCAATAGAAGCGTTTGTAGACAACCGAAACCATCTGTAATTTGCTGATCCTATCACAGCAAGAATGGATAAATGAAATTACATCCTCATGGCTGCAAACCCTATTCATTCCATTGGTGTAATCATTCAACAAGATGCTAAAGACGAACCCTATTGAGGCTTCATTGAAGTCTATATTGCGCAGCTGACAGCTCTGTAACTTTCCCCCCTCTTTGCTAATCAATGCATGCTGATGGTCAAAGAGCAGCGGACATGAGAAAAGAACGAATTCTTTGCAATAGCTCAGCCTTTACGAAGTCTGGGACAGAAGCTGCATAAACAAGGATTTAACTGTGGTGATAAGGAAATAAAATGCAAATAGTGTAAGAGACAAAAATCATGAGCTTAAAAATGGGTAAATCGGACATAATCCAATTTATTATCAACCACCAGGTAGGACTGTGGAACATCATAGCATGAGGAAGCATATAACAAGAACAAAATCGAGGATCTTTCTTCGGTATGAACTAATTCTCTCTACTCTAATTGATCCATTGCTTCAACCTATGGAATGCTGATAAGGACAAGCATAACAATAGAGGGAAAAAAAAATTACTAATTCTTACCTCTGCCTTTTGGGGTGATCAAATGAACAAGGTCATCCAAAGTGACATTATTTCTTCCTTTCTTCTTAACATATGATCTGTCATTCATCAAAATGGAAGAGATTTCTATAAAGTATCATAAAGATTTCACATAAAGATGATGCATAAAAGGAAATTGAATACGTTGCAATCAACTTAAATGCCAAGCAAAACAAATCGATTCTTGGATAAAGAACTAATTTCTCTATCTCACGGCACTTCATCCCTCTGGTTTTCTTTCCATGAAAATAAATAGCCCACAAAAGCTATACAGCTTTACATAACTATAAAGAAACTTATTGCGGCATTGTTTAGTCATTACCTAAAACACCACAACACATCGATTGACACAATTTGACGCATCACCATCCTAAACATCTTTTATTCATTGTCGTAACAGAAAACATAAAAGTAAGAAAAACTCAGCATATCACTTATATTTGGGACCAGGCACTGGCACCACAATCTGGCTCTAAGATTATCCACTTTCACATCAATACAAAGTAGGAAGCAACAAGTGAAGTCTTAAGAACCCCATGACAATTTTTTTCCCCATTGATCAATTACTTAATTTGATCCACTTTTTCTAAAAAAGAAACTGTTTATAAAGTATTAAACAAGCCATGACTTAATTCTAATTTCCTTATCTATGAAGAACTTGAAAATTCTCTTAATTTTCAGATACTATGAATTGTAATCCTTAAGATTAATTATAACTAAGCCAACACAAAAATGATAAGTTAAACAATTAGAAAGAAGATCAATTGCAGATAAATACACAAATTAATATATGAAGCAAGGCAGTTCAAATTTTAAACAATAACTAGATACAAAGGAGACAGTAAAAATAGTGGGGAAAAGAAAAAAACCTGCAAAGAGCTTTCATCTCATCCTTCCATCCACATTCTATAAGTCTTTCTCTTAACAGTTCCATTAATCTCTCTTTTTCCCCGCTTTCAATTAACTACCAAATTCAATTAAATCACAGTAAATAAATAAGAACCACCCGCCCCCCAAAAAAAAAAAAAAGAAAATATGAAATAATAAAAAGAAGGGAAAAGAACCTTGATATTAATAATTTCTTGAAGGGTGGGTTCATTCCCTTGATCTTCTGCACCATCAGGGGTTGGAGGCCGATTTACTGAATGTTTCCTGTTGAGGGATGTTTTTAAAAAAAAAAGATTAAAGATTCGATTCTGATTATGGATTTAGTTAAACTGAAAAAAAAAACAAGAAATTTACTTACATGATGTTAAATTAAATCTCCCAAAATAGAAATGAAAATTTGTGAGGAAATTGGAGCAATTTTTATGACTTCGAAACAGCTAGAACCCAAAGAAAAAAAGAAGGGATTTTAAAATTTTTTTTCCTTGGCCTCCACCGTCACCTAGAAACGACAACGTAGGGGAGATTTCAGACAGGAAGTATTTTACCAGATTCGCCCCTAGATTTAGTTGCATTTTACAAGGCCATCTCTTTAAGCCTTTTTCAAGAATGGACACAGGCCCTTCACATAAAGAATTCCATAGCTGTTAGCTTGTTAGGCCTTAGATTTAGATACTGCCCTTAGTATAAGAATTTTGTTGGAACTCTTTTGATATTAGAGAAAATAAATGTAGAACCCTAACCCTCAGATCTTACTAATATGGACCAACATAGTGTCCAATTGCCCATCCATGTATATTGGGTAGCTGTTTTTATGTCTCTCTTTGTTTTTTCATTGAATTGCAGGTGGATTCAGCTGCATATGTCCAACCTGAACAGGTGCTAGATATTTGTGGAACCTAAGAGCCATTTCCTAACACTCGATGGGACTGAGTTCATGTTCGCGTGGGGCACTAGGAACAGATAAATAACTGGCTAGCATCCTCAAGTATGTGGCTAACTTTCCTGATTGTGCAAAGAACAGTATCACGTAGCCCCGGTAATGATGTTTTAGTGGTTTCTTATGTAATCTATGGAAGAAAATTGAGTGGTTGAAAACTTTGCATCTTGGTCGCTTTCATATTCTGTGTTAAGATCATGTGACCGTCACTGTTCCCCAGTATCGCTAATTTAATGCTGTTTTTGAGGCTCATTTTGTGCCATCCTACAATAATGGCATCTGCTGGAAAAAAAAGGACTCTCTCAAGCAGCTCTAGGGTCATCGGTATGATAATGGGATTTCCTTGTCTTAGCCAAGTAGTCAAGTAGCTAAGTTGCTGACTGTTGTATAGAAAGCTGCATCTGTGCCCAGGTCTCCCTCCCACTATTATTGTCCCCCACTCGGATGACATCTATGCTATCTACGTATGTTGCCTCAACCTGTTATTGTTCTCGAAGCATTAAAATTCGACTATGGTACCTAACTTATATCCAAACATGAGTATAAATAATAGGGATCGACCCGATTAAGCAATGAATAAGTAAAAATAGTAGAAGAAATTGAGAAATTGAACACAAAAATTTAATGTGGAAAACCCCCTCTAATGAGGATAAAAAACTACGGGTAAAGATAATTTTACTATAATGGCAAAAGAACAAAGGGTACAAAAGATAGAGATAAAAATTAAACCCCGAAACCCGAAAAAAAAGAACCCTCAAAACGTAAACACAAAATTCTCCGATAGTGTTGAGTTCTAATATTTTAATGGG
Source organism: Gossypium raimondii (assembly GCF_025698545.1). Classification (NCBI taxonomy): domain Eukaryota; kingdom Viridiplantae; phylum Streptophyta; class Magnoliopsida; order Malvales; family Malvaceae; genus Gossypium; species Gossypium raimondii. The sequence goes on along the minus strand of NC_068568.1, from coordinate 35,670,727 downwards.
TGTGTTTTCTAAGGTTATAAAAGAGCTTATTTATAAGCGAAATTTATAGATCAAATAAATTATGCTAATAAATACTAAATATATTATAATAATAAATACTAAATCTTCTAGAATGAAAATATATTTTGTTTAACTTAACTTGCAAGCAATCTCTTATTTTATTTAATAAAAATTTAGGTCACACAACTCTAATAATATCTAACAATAGATAAATGATATTTCCAAATATACAAAAGAATAAACTTATTGATGCTGCCAATTGCAATAGTTAGTAGCAATTCACTTTGCAACTGAACAAGTTACAATTTTCTTATTTTGTTAGCATAATTTACTGAATTAAAACGTTTCTTTTGTGCATATTTTTAAGGAATCTCATGTAGCAAATTTCATGATTAATACTGAGGAAGAAATTCAGTCAACCAAGTACAATTCGAAGTAATCTAGTGTGATTGACTAACTTTTTTTATAGAGATATGCAATCAAAAAAGTTCAATTGCAAGGGATCTTTACTTTATCTCATTCCATATTGAAAATTTTGATTGAGACGAAATTACATTGGTTAATTCTAATTACACTAGTTTGGTTTACAAGTCTACAAAATGCTTATATAAAAGAGACTTTTTACAGTTGTGTGTGAAAATTAAAGAACTTACTTTATTCTTTACTCTAAACATTTGCAAGAGTTTTTATGTTGTAAAGAAATTGTTCTATCAATTTGGACTAAGCTTTCACAAGGGAAAGTCTTAGTGAGAGAGTTAAATCTTTTATAATTGTACAAGAGTGAGGTTCTAATGAGTATGAGTGAGGTAGAGCTTAAATCATTTCTTGTACTATTGAGATTATAGTGGATACTCTCTAGCAAAGCTGACACACGTAAGATTAGATCCAAATTGTATAATCAATTTACTATGTTCCCTGTTTACATTTTCAGTCTTCAATTGTTCAATTAGTTACAACTTAAATAACAACTAAATCAACAACTCAACACTTTCAATTGGTATTAGAGCTAGATACCAACGAATTTGGCTATGATCTTGCTTTTGATTTGTTAAAACATGGAAGGGAACATGATCTCCAAGACACCCATGCTCAATGGCTCATATTACACCTATTGAAAAACATGTATGAGGGCATTTATCAAGTCAATAGGCAAGAGAGTGTAAAGAGTTGTTCTTACAGGTTGGGAACCACCAATTGCTATTGTTAATAGTGTCAGTGCTCCTAAACCAAAGAATACTTGGACCACTGAGGATCTTAAAATGCAATTTTTAATAGTATAGATCCCTAAGAATTCAAGAGAATCTCAAAATACACCAATGCTCGTGAGGCTTGGACCATTCTTAAAAAAAAGGGAACTACAAGTGTGAAATAATCTAAACTCTAGATGTCAACAATTAGATCGTGAATCTACTAATGCCAGAAGATGAAACTTTATATGATTTTAATACTAAATTATATGACATCTCTAACCAAGCATTTTCTATTGTAGAAGAGTACTCAAATGCTAAGTTGGTGCATAATTTCTTGATATCTCTCTCAAAACATTTCTCAATCAAGGTGATAACCATAGATGAGTCTACGAACATCACATGATAAGTATTGATGATTTGATTGTGTCTATAAAAAACATTTGAGATGAATTTGACAGACGCCAGAGGAGAAAAGTAAAGGCAAAAAAGAACATTACTTTGCAAGTTGTTTCTTTAGTTGTAATCGATGAAGAAGCTACCATTGAAGATCTGCAAAAGCAATTAGCTTTACTTATTAAAATTTTTAACAAAACATTTAAAATTTTATCAAATAAGAGCAAAGATTATGAAGGAGTTTGAAGCTTAAATAAAGAAAAAAAGGAAAAGAAGTAGCCAATGAGGAAACCCTTACACAAAAGGGAAAAAATCATACAATGTCACAATTGTGAGGGTATAACTACATACAAGTTGAGTGTGTCAATATGTTGAAAAAGAAGAAACCTTAATTGTGACATGGAGTGATGATGACTCAACCAATGAAAAATATGAAGATGATGAGCATATCAATAATTATGTTGCCTTTACATTTAAGTTGGTAATTGAAGTTGCAAATGACTTTGAGAACTGTAGTGATAGTGATGTTGAATCTATTGAAGACTTTATAGATACCTAGAATGCTATGCTTGATAAGTGAGACTAGGCTTGTAAATTCTATTATAAAATAATAAAACTAAAAATGATCTAAACTTGGTGAAGTTGTGAAGAAGTTGACTTCAGCTCAATTTATTTTAAAGAAGATGTGGAAAAGTTCCAAGAGAAGTTGGATGGAATCTTGTTGTTGCAAAAAGGAAACCTGGTCATGGAAGCTTGGGGTATGTTGACACATGTGGTGAAATAGTAACTTCAATAGTCTTTATGAAAGTTAAGAAGAATGCTAACAAACTTGAAAGCTCCAAGAAGATCAAAGTTGTTCACACGGGGAAGAGTAATGTGCCATTATTGTAGAATCACAATAAATATTGGGTCAAAATGTTACAAACTACTAACAGATCTTAGAAGAAAGTAGTTAGTTAAATCTATAGTTGCAACTAGTGTTACAACTGATAAAAAACGTAATAAAAAAATTTTTGAAAGAGAAAATACCAAAAGTGTTTTTTGGTTGTTCATGTATCTTTCAAAGCATCTATAGAGCATATTTAATATTTTGGTAGCAGATGTTCCAAGCATATGACTAGAAGTAGATACTGTCTAAAAGAGTTTCAAGAAAACCATGAAGGTATAATACTTTTTTGTGATGATAAATGGATGCTTGAACTCTAGAATTTATTCCTTGGTAAGGCCTTGAAAGCCACTCTGATCACCGTAAGTTGGCTCTGTGATCAGGACAAGTTAGTAAACTTTACCAAAGATAGCTATAAGGTGACTAAAAAGTAAAATGAACTAATTTTGAAAGGTGCAAGGACATTTGAAAATTTTTATAGGCTAATGGAACCACTCACTCACAATGGAGACAATTTTTCAAATATGAAGTTATGGCACAAGAGGCTTTTTCCACATACACTTCAAAGGTTTGTAGACACTAGTAAGGTATAATGTTGTTTGTGGACTACCAAATTTAGGAGAGTAATAACCAAGTTGTAAGGTAAGTGCTTGAAAGGTAGACAATAACATGAGTCACATCCCTAATTTCAACTTATTCAAACAAGTAACCCTTTAAAACTTTTGCACATAGAATTGATGGGGCTATTGCATATCAAGAACTTAGGGGTAAATATTTATATGCTTGTATGTGTAAATGGTTATTCTAGGTATACTTGGGTTGTGTGAAAAATATAACACATTTGATGGATTTAAGAAATTGTGTAAGAAGTTAATGAATGAAAAAGGGTAGCTCATTAAGAAGATTTTTGTAATGAAGTAGGCATTAAACAAGATTTTTTTTATTCCAAAAAATATATAGTAGAATGAAATTGTTGAGAAGAAGAATAGGATCATTTGGAATATAGCTTGAGTCACTTTAAATGCCAATGGGATTTCTCAGATGTTTTGAGTAAAAGTTGCTAATAAAACTTTCCATGTGATCAATATATCTTTGTTGAGGTAAAAAAAACTGGGATGAAATCTTATGAGATTTGAGAAGAAGAAAGCCAACCTTGGGTACTTTCATGTATTTAGGAATGTATGCTACATAGGGTCCGTTCGTTTACAGGAAAACATTTTCTAGAAAATATTTTCCTGGTTTTCCTGTGTTTGTTTGCTTGAAAATAACTTACATTGGTAAAACGTTTTCAGAAACACGGGAAAATGAGAAGGGATTTTAGGGAAAATGTCTTACCGATTTTATTTCTGTAAGACATTTTCCATCTTTCCTCCTCCTTCCATCCTTTCTCTTCTTCAGCCAGTTGGACCAGTTCCCTTCCTGAAACAAAGCTTAGGGTAACTTTTTTATGCTTTACTCTGTATTTCATTCAATTTGTCGCCTCTCTCACTCAAATCTTCTTCTTTCTTTTTTTTTGTTGAAGAATATGTTTGGATTTTGCATCTGTTTGTTTAATCTATTTGGATTTTGCATTTGTCTGTTGAAGAATCTTCTTATTCTTCGTTTTTTATGCTTTATTTAAAATCTGTTTGTTTTTGGGTTTTGCATCATTCAGTTTATGCTTGCTCTTCTATTACCCTAGATTTGTTTTTTTTTTCTTTGATTTTCTTAAGTAATAGATATTTGGTAACTTACTTTCTCCTTGTTATAGTTGGTAATGCATTGATATGTTTGCAAAGATTCTTAAAACATAACAGAAGATGCTGGAAAATTTCCCTTTTTCTCATCTGATAAAATTGAACTCTAACCTGAACTCATTTCTCATGTGATCCAACATTTGAGTTCATGCATAAGTTATTAGCTCTACATAGTCAAACAAACGGTTTTCTTTCTGATTTTCTGTTTCTCTGTTCCTCTTTATAAAGTTACATTACCCTCAATAAGTGTTAACAAACAATAGAACACTATGGTTTCCACGTTGGGCTAAAATCAATCCTTGCCAAGCCAAAAGCATTTTCCACATAAATGGGTTTGTCTGTAAGCTATAAAAGACAAGCCTCACCACAAGTTTCTTTGAGTGGGGAATCATTTTCAAAACTAGCTACTTCTAGGGATTGGCTAATTCAATCAGCAGAAATGTCGAAAGAATCAATGTTGCATGATCACACTACTAGAACTTATCAAAATCAAGAGAATAACTGCTCCACTGACCATGAAGTTTAAAGAAATTCATATCCTGGTGAAGTTAGAAATTGTGGATATAATATATACTAAATTAATGTATTTCTCATGTTCATGTGCATCAGTTTAGTAGTTAAAAGTTGGCCACTGTCAATGCATTTTTTGTATTGTTCTGAGAGAGGTTGTATTGTTCTGAGTTTTAAGTATATGCTAGCCTACTTTTTTTTTATTTCAATTTCAGCTTTCATTATGGATTAAGAAATTTTATCTGTCAATAATATATTATCATACATCATTAACGCGGTGTTTTTATCCACAATCATCCTTTTGTTAACTCTTAACCTTATCCTCTGCTTTATGTGAATTTTGATATTATGTTTCTTCTTGTGAATTCATATGATAATGCAAAGGTTGACTTTTGTATCCAACTGTATCTACGACTGAGATTTTAATTGGAAGAGCCAAATTGATACAAAATGTAAACATTAAAGGCTAAATTTGATATTATGCCTATCTTCAATGTTTAGCCGAAAGATACAATTAAAACATTAATTAGAAGAATTTCACATTAATAAAAGAATGTAATGAAATAATACCACCATTAAAATAAATTAAAATTTAATATAATAAAATATTTTTGGAATTTAAATATTTAATTTTAAAAATTATTTTGACATAAAATTTAAAATAATTAAGTCCAAAAATTTTGAAGTAAAAAATATCTAATTAAATCATATGTATGTTCAAAAGGAAAGTGTAATAAAAATATTAAATAGAAGAATAAAATAACATTTTTACTACGCCACTTGTACATCATGTCATCTACAAATAACTTAAAAAAGAAGAGGGAAGTGGTTGCAATATTTTATTGAAGAATAGAATAACTATATGAAATGATGAATAAGTATAGGTTCAGTGTCCATTTTCAACATTACATATGTACATTATATTATGACCAATCATTGGTTTATTCTCAAATTAAATCATATCTAATTTTAGTTGTGTCACTAAATTGGTACAAAGAAAGTAGTTGATACTTTTTAATTTCTCAAAAAATTATTAATGCACTTATAATTAGCTTAATATGTATGTATGCACTTTAGTCATGGTAACTTTAGTCATATATGTGATCTTATGAAAATCTTGCATCTTTTTTGTAGTGATCAAATATTTGTGTGGCATTATTTTGTGTAGATGGATCGTAATCAAGATCAAAATGCAATTTTCGGAGTCGTGGCTTCAGTTTTAGCTTTTGGGGCTCTTTGGTTTAAAAAATTAAAAACTAGGAAGGAAATTGCTTCTCACCCTCGTGTGAATCGAGATTATGAAAGAGAAAATTATATTAATAGTATTTTATATTGTGGTGACCAGCATTGTATTGATGTCATAAGGATGAGACGGATTACCTTTTATAATTTGTGCGATATTCTTAGTAGGAATAATTTGTTACAATAAACTAAATCTGTAAATATTAAGGAGCAAGTAGTTATATTTTTACATATAATTGGTCATAATATAATGTTTCGAGTGATTGGATCTAAATATTATAGATCAACTGAGACAATTCACTGTTACTTTAGGATTGTATTGAGAGCTATTTTGAAATTGTATAAACTAGTTATTAGATTACTTGATGAGTCAACTCCCAGTGAAATCAGAAACAACCCAAGGTTTTATCCTTATTTTAAAGATTGTTTTGGAGCATTAGATGGAACTCATGTTCGTGCATCCGTTCCACTTAGAATTCAAGGAAGATTTCGTAGTCGTAAAGGGGGGAGGACACAAAATGTATTGGATGTCATTACATTTGATTTGAAATTTTCCTATGTTCAAACTGGTTGGGAATGTAGTGCACATGATTCTCGTATTTTAAGTGATGCACTTTCACGCCCAAGAGGATTAAGAATTTCAGAAGGTAATAATTATCATTAAATACCAAATAGTTCTAGTAAGCTCATAATTTACTAGTATTAACTATGTTTTGTAAAATTGTAGGTAAATATTAACTTACTAGTGTTGGATATGGCATCCGAAATGGATATATTACTCCATATCGTGGTGTCCGATATCATTTAAAATAGTTTAGTACTCAGGGGCCTGAAAATGCAAAGAAACTCTTTAATTTTCGTCATTCATCATGACGAATCACTATTGAACGTGTTTTTGGGATTTTGAAGAAACGGTTTTGTGTATTAGATGCTAAACCATTTTGGAATTTTCAAACTCAAGTAGATATAGTTTTGGCTTGTTGTATCATTCATAATCATATAATGAGAGTTGATCCTGGTGATTTACTTAATCAAGGATTATACGAGGAGTCTAAGTCTAATTTGATAATACCAACTCTTACAGAGTGAGAAGAAAGAGAAGAAGCAAAAGAATGGTCTGCTATGAGAGATGAAATTGCACAAACTATGTGGACTAATTATATGGTTAGAAATATTAGGTTTAGGGCTTTGGGTTATTGTTTCTATGTTATGTATGTTTTAGTATTAAAATTGTTTTTTTTTGTTACAGTTGGTTGGATAATAATATTGAAATTTTAGTTTGTTAGATTTTGAAATTATTATGTCTTGAATTTGTTAGATATTGATTATGTTTTAAGCTTGTTAGATATTGAATTTATTATGTTTTAAGCTTGTTGGATATTGAATTTATTATGTTTTAAGCTTGTTGAATATTGAAATGATTAACAATGAAAATTATTAATGTAGAATGGGTAAGGGCAACAAAGAAGGGACCTCCAAGCAATTCAGGGGGACAAAACTGATGGAACATCTTTTTCTTGAAATTTTAGCAGAGGAGGCCCAGAGAGGAAATAAGCCTTCTAATACTTTCAAAGTAGTTTCTATTAATCGAGTTGCCGAAGCTATTTCTAAAAGATTTCAAGTCCAATTCGATGCAAAGCATGTGGAAAATCATTTGAGGACTATAAAAAACTAGTGGCAGATTATATGCACAATTCGGGGTGAAAGTGGTTTTGGATGGGATGATAACATGAAAATGATCACATGTGATAGAGCGACATATGATGCAGCAATGATGATAATATATGTATATATATGTTAAGTATATTTCAATTTTTTTACTTGTTATTCTAATTGTGTATAATATCCAATAGACACACAAGAAGTATGAACCATTTTTGAATAAAAGCATTGATCATTATAATTAAATGGCTTTGGTTGTTGGCAAAGATATGGCAACAGGGAGTTTTGCCAGAACATTTGCTGACATAGATTTGGATGATGGTAACCAAGATTTAGTGCCTATAGACCGTGACAATGAAGAGACTGAAGAGGTAAGAACAAAAGTATCTTCATTTGGCACATCCAAACGTAAAAGAAAAAATGTTCAAGAAATTGTCGTTTATGAACAAATTAAATTTGTGGGTGAAAAACTTGGCAAAATTGCTAATGCTTTGGAACAATTTTCTGCGGATAAGACACCACATCTTTACGAAGAAGTGATGTCGATGGAGGAAGAAGGATTTGATGATGACTTCCTGTTTTATGTGTTTGATTATCTAGTGAGTCATGAATCCGAGGCCAAAGCTTTTTTAGTTAAAAGTAAGAAGCATAAAAAAATTTGGCTTCAAAAATTTTCTCAATGTTGAAGATATTGATACTTTTAATGTGGTGTAATATTAATTATGCACTTGGACAATGTTGTTTTTATTATGTGGTGTACTACTAATTATGCATTTGGATAATATTATTAATTTCTAGTATTAATTGTGGTTTGGAAGCTAATTTATAATTATTCAATCCTTGTTTTTTTTTTGTAACACAATTACAAATAATTTATTTGACTTTGGTTGTTTTCAATTTATGACGGTTAATATTCTAGCTTAATAATTGAGTATTATTATATATTTAATTTTATTTATTTACAAATAAATCATTGCAATATATGTAAAAACAATTTACAATAAAATTTATTAATATATGTAAAAACAGCTTTTCCGGAAAATATTTTCAGGAAATCTACCAAACAACAGAAAATATTTTACACAGATTCATTCAAACACCAGAAAAGTAAATCATTTTCCAGAAAACATTTTACTGGCAAACAAACGGAGCCATAATTTTAAACAGAGTGTACAAAAGGGAATTTTGAGGCTCGCAATAATGAAGGCTGAAGGCATATTCCTTGGTTATTCCACAAATAAAAAGGCTTATAAAATGTATAGAAAATGCATTGAACTTGTGATGGAGTTCTATGGTGGTTACAAATGAACCAATAAACCCCTCAACAAATGAATACCCTGATGGTTAACTAGTGGAGACAATTGCAGAAAAAGTTGCAATAGAATAAGCAATTGAATGGAATGACAATGGAAGTCAACATGTGGATGAACTTTCTTAGCCTCAACTATCCTTCTAGGTATGTAAAAATTACCCTTTTGATGATGCTATTGGGGTTTTGATAGTGGCATAAAGACCAAGACGAGATTAGACCAAACTAATATGACATGATTAGGCTAGCTTGTTACAAATCCCTCATTAATCCATATAAAGTGGACGAAACTCTCAAGGATGAACATTGGATTTAGGCCATGTAAGAATATTTGAACCCATTCAAGAGGAATGTCATATGATAGTTAGTTCCCGTACTAGAAGGTGGCATGTGATTGGGACAAAGTGAATTTTTAAGAGTAAAATACATAAGCATGGCAACATTAAAAGGAATAAATCTAGGCTTAAACATATGGGTGCGCTCAAGTGGAGGAAGATTACTTTGATGAGACTTTTGCACGTGTTGCTTGTTTGGAGGCCATAAAGTTAATATTAGTTGTTGCAAATTACCTAAATATCAAACTATACCAAATGGACATGAAAAATGCATTCCTAAATGGAACAGTCTTTGTTGAACAATGTAAAGGTTTTGAAGATTTAGAACATCCCAACCATGTTTATAAGCTTATTAAAGTCTTGTACGGCTTGAAGCGAGCACTAAGGGCATAGTGCGAGAGCCTTTCGAAGTTTCTATTATAGTAAGTTTACATGGCGACAATGTAGATAAAACCATGTTTATAAAGAAAGAGAATAGTGAAATGATTGTTGAATATATGTATGTAGACAATATTATATTAGGCTTAACATCCCATTAAGCTAAAGAAACTTTTTTTTTAGAATGATGCAACTTGAGTGTGAAATGAGTACAATAGAAGAATAATCTTATTTCTTGTAACAACCCGACTCGTGTCCGTCACCGGATTAGAGTTACGAGGCATTACCGATCAAAACCCAACCCGATTTTATTTTTTTATTTTTATTAAAATTATACTAACTCAACCACAAAATTTCCTCCCAAATATATATATTTAAGCAAATAATCAATTAAAATCAAACATGCATCATTTATCAAATTACATTTATCAACTATGTTTCAAAATTCAACCATATTATTATCATTTACCTAATCAAAATTTGATATAATTCAAATTCTTAAAACATTTCAAACCTATATGATTATATATCATAAATCAAGCATGTATCCAAACATTTATTTGTACACATTTATTTCATTTAAATTTACTAACTATACTACATATTACAATATAGATAATCTACCTTGTTTGGATAGCTTTTATACATCAATTTGGACATCATTTATACACCAAATTAAACAGCATTTAAACACCAAAATTTGGACAGCTTATATACAACAAATGGGCAGCACCAAATTTAACAGCACTTTTACACCAAAATTTAACATCATATATACAACAAATGGGCAGCATATACATACCAAATTGAGCAGTATTTTTACAGCAAAATTTAACAGCATATATACAACAAATGGGAAGCATATACATAATACATCATATACATATAATACCCATATTACTTTCAAAATAGGCTTAAATATAACTAATTTATACAACTATTAACAATTATGCTAAACACATTACACTTCTATATACCGAAATTTGCATAAACTTAAACATCATATATATATATCAATAGATCAAAAACATAAAACCAAGCTTAACCAAAATGAATAAGCCATTTTCGCATGGCTCATATTCACATATCCCAAAATTAAACATATTAACTAGACTATACATGCCCTAGGTTCAAATTCAAATTTATAAAATACCAAAGACGATCAATAGTGTGATAAACTATGCTGATGATCCCCGAGCTCGTAATGCGACTCCAAAATCTATAAAACAGAAGTAAACAAATACAAACACACATTAAGCTATTAAAGCTTAGTAAGTCATAAGCAAAAATTCATATATGTATATATATTAATACTTATTCCATCATTAAGTTAAATAAACCAAATATCCTAATATTTTGTACCATATAACACTTGAATAAAGATCACATTGTATTTTCATATAAACAAACCATATGGCCAAATACACATAAATATTTAGCAAAATCGAATATCCAATAAATCATTATGCCAAAACATGCTTATACTCAAATGGTTAACTCATACTCGATATTTCATTTGAAACTATTATCAATTAAAAATAACCAACTTACCTTATCATCAATTAAGCAAATGGCTAACACATACCTGAATAATTTAGCCTTCTTAACACATTTGTTTGTTTTTTTTACTATTTCTCACATAAGATTTATAGAACATAGAACCTTGTATAAAACACCGGCATAAAGCCTGCTAGGCACAAAGCCCGATACATTTCACCGGCGCAAAGCCTGCTAGACATAAAGTCTGATATAATTCACCGGCACAGAGCCTGCTAGGCATAAAGCCTAATATAATTCACCGGCACAGAGCCTGCTAGGCATAAAGCCTGAACTTACAAAATCGGTCTTTCACATAATTCACATCTAATTTATATCATTCTCGGAATATAATCAATTCACAATATTACATTCGGAACTAGCTTATATAACTTCAAATAATTCATTTCAATGCATAAAAAATATATATACCATAGTTAGTTCAACGTTTAAATGCTTATTGACTTACCTCGGATGTCGTTGACTGTTAAATCCGCTACTCGACCACTTTTGTCTTTCCCCGATCCAAATCTGATTTCTTTAATTCTTGATCTAAGCATATTCAAGTTAAGCTTATTTAAACACCATTCTATTCAATTTAGCCTCAAAACACATAAATAGGCAAATTACAATTTTGCCCCTAACATTTCACACTTTTTACAATTTAGTCCTTTTTGCTCAAAATACAAAATACACAAAATTTGACTACACTCCTTAAGGGCCGAATATTCCTAGTGTCCATACAAGCCCACACATTTCATTTATTTCACATTATAGTCCTTCAAAAATTTATTTTTACAATTTAACCCTAATTACTCAAATTCATCAAAAATTCAAAGACAAAACATGTTAATCTTTCACATATCTTTCATATTTCATCATCAACTATCACAAATATCAAGCATTCATCAATGGAATTTATCAAAATCATCAACAATTCACAAAATTAAGACATGGTTTTTGAAGTATTCAAAGCAACGATCTCAAAAACGTAAAAATTATCAAAAACCGAACAAAAACCAACCTTGAATTAAGCTTCAAAATGGTCGAATGTTTCAAGCTGTCAAACCTTGTTTTTCTTTTCTACATTCGGCGAAGAAAGATGAACATAAAAAAATGGTGGCTTTTTAATGTTTTGTTTTATTATAACATATATTATTATTTTAACTTTTATTTTTTTTATATATATGTAAAAATCACATATCATCATTATGCCATCCACTACCTATTATCATTGGCTAAATTACAACATAAGGCCTCCAAATTATAAAGACAACAATTCTCAAATTAAGCACTCAAACAATAAAATTAACTCACGAAACTTTCACACATGTAAATTCACACATAATAAACATAGAATAAAATATTAAAATATTTTTTGGACTCGGATGTGTGGTCCCGAAACTACTGTTCCGATTAGGGTCAAAATCGGGCTGTTACATTTCTTGGGTTTCTAGATCAAGCAGCTTCAAGATGAAATCTTTCTATCCCAAGAAAAGCATGTCTATAACTTGGTTAAGAAGTTTTGTTTTGAGATACCAAAGGTAGTGAAGACACCAATGGGAGTACATAAAACAAATCACAAATGCAGTAGGAGTTGCAATTGACCCTACCAACTACAATACTGATAGGTAGTTTTTTTTTATCTCACTAGAAGTAAGCCAAATTTGTACTATAGTGTAGGTATGTGTGCCAAGAATCAATCTATGCCTTAAGAAGTAATACTTAAAAGTTGTTACATGCATTATTAGATAAGTTAATGGAATTCTTTGTAACACCCCTTACTCAGTCTGGTTGCCAAACCCGAGTAATAGGATGTTACAAACAATTTACAAATCAATTACTTGCAATTTATTAATAAAAAATCTCAATTAAATATCATTACATCATATATGAACAAGTATACCACGTAATTCAATCAATTTTGAGTTTATATCGAGTTTACTAAATCTTAAAACCAACCCGATATCAAACAAAGATCAATTTGAAACAAAAAAAAATATAAGAAAAATCTGTAAACAAGAGTCACACGACTGTGTGGAAGGCTAAGGCCGTGTAGGGTGGATCACATGGTCGTGTGGGCAATTTGTGTAACAGCATAAGTCCATGTAGGGTTGGAGTCACACAGTCGTGCAAACAAATTGTGTAACTCACTGATGTCGTATGGGTCAAAAGTGTAACAGGCTGTGGTCGTGTGCACCAAAAATCACTCAAAACACACAAACCAAATAGTCGTGCCATATGTCGTGCGTGGCATACGGTTGTGTGCCAGGCCGTGTGTACCTAAAAGTACCTTTCAATACAAGTTTTGTAACATCCCAAAAATCAGGGGTTAGTAGAATCGGGTTTGGGAATCGAGAGAGAGTGGTCATGCCCTAATTTTTGAGATTATCTATGCGTTTTTAGGAATAAATGAGGTATTGGTTTGTTGGATAAGTGTTTGTGAAATGTTCCTTGAAACCCAAATTCAAATCCCTTCTCTCTCATCATTTTTATTATTTTGCTAATTTTGCCTCAAATCTTAGGATGTGACATGTCTTGTTTTTAGAATAAATATTGTAAAATTATTTTAAAATAAGGAAATAGCCTAGTGGTTAATTAATAAATGTAAAGGCGTGGAAATTAAATTGAGGTCCTAAGTTTGAATCTTTTCTCATGTAAAATAACTATTTTTTTACAAAATCCCTTGTTTTAATGTGTGTGCCATCAATACCTTGTAAACTTAGGTATAAATGTAACACCCCTAACTCGTACCTGTCGCCGAAATAAGGTTATGGAGCATTACTATACAATCAAAACATTTAAACTTAATTTCATTCGATAACATAAACATATCATAATCTAATCATACACATACATACTGTCCTTGAATCGAGCCCTCGAGGCCCTATAAATAACTTAGAAACGATTTGGGACCAATTTGAAATCATTTGGAAAGTTTAGAGAAATGTCAAAAAATTTGGAAACAAGGGTCACATGGTCGTATGAGTAAGGCCACATGGTCGTGTCACACGCTTGTGTGCCAGGCCGTATAACTCTCTGAGTTGCCCCACATGCCCATGTGCCAGGCCATGTGTTAAGCCGTGTAACTCACTGACTTGCATACAAAGGAACTCTCAGATGACACATAGCCGTGTCGCCAGTTCGTGTGCCACACACAGCTGAGTCACATGGCCGTGTAAATCTAAAATTCACCTGGAATCAAACCAGTTTCATGCCATATCATGCTTAACTTCTCAAACCATTCATACACGCATTAAAAGAACCTAAACATAAATCAAAATACCATTTCAAAGTTCTAACACAACTAACCAATATGTCATTCAAAGGAACCTCAAATGCATTCATCACCACTTACCTAGACATGCAAAATTTACCACATTTTAATCATTCAATTCTAGTTCAAAACTTACCAAACATGCCACAACTTGACCATTACCATACCATTTCAAATATACTATAGAAGTTATTCCAAACATGCATCATAAGTTAACCAAAATGACACAATCTAGCAAGGTATCAAATGGTACCAACCAAGCTAACTTCCACAACTTATACATACCAAATCATCAACTAAACATTCAACTAAATACCATTACAAGTCAACCTATACATGCCATTATAACCTTGGCCAAAACATTCAAAAACTACCGATATTTATACTGGATAGTGTGATATATCTCCGACAGTTTCCAAAACGATCGAGCTTCCAGTAATCTATAAAACATAGGAAAGAAACTACGTAAGCAATTAATTCTTAGTAAGCTGGTATAACTTAAACACAACTTACCATTTCATTTGCATAATGTAAATAGCATAAATATAATACCAACTAATCCATAAGCTTGGCATAATGCTTATACAACATCACAAATTTCACAAGTTAGTACATTTGTACATGGTTTAAATGAATTCATCCATAACAAGTAATTTACACATGTATTCTCATCATTTAAATCACCATTTCCTTTTCATAAGTTCATGATACATATCATTTGAACACTTACCGTTTCATTTCCTTTTCATTCCCATTGAACCATCTAGAATCACATCGGATACTTGGGAAAGCTCACAAGAAGTGTGCCTTTATATAATCGTAACATTTCCTTTACATCATTATTCACACGAGCTATGGGTTGGAATGTAAGCTACACGATACTGCTCACATGATGCTACTCACACGATTTGTGGAGTATCCGCAACAAATGCAGGACCTCAACCATCAGCAAGACATTTAAGACCAGCACCCGAAACATGAAATCCCTAATGACATGTCATTTGTATCCTACGAATTGCTAAAGGTTTGACCAGGACTCGATAACCGTCATAGCATTGATGAGTCAATTAAAATTATAAGTAACATAATCACATATAATTTAAATAGAATTAATATGATAACCGTTCATACGAACTTACCTTGACTATTAGGGCGTAAAAGTTAAATCGAGCTATTTCAAAGCTTTTGTTTTGCCTCAATCTAGGTCTGTCCGTGGTCTATCTTGATCTAAATAGACAATTACAATCCATTTAATACTTATAGTATTCAATTTAATACACATTTCATATTTATGATAAATTACTATTTTGCCCTTAACATTTTAACTTTTTACAATTTAGTCCTTAGACTAATAACTTAAAATCTAACCATTTTAATCAAAATCCATGTTTATCATCATTTTACATTAAAACCCTAGAATTCATACATTTAACAATTTAGTCCCTAATTTCCAAAATTCATCAAAAATCACTTTGTAAAACTTGTTTATTTATCAACAAAGGTTTATAATCTAGCATTTAACTTCAAGAGCCACTCAATAACATTCATGACATAACCTTAAATCTTTAATCTAGCTAGATTAAGCCAAAACGACTTCAAAAACATAGAAATCATTAAAAACGAGGTTAAAAATCATACCATACAAGCAAGGAAGCTTGACAGAACCTTCAAACTACAAAAATGGAGTTTCCTATCCCTAATTTCAGTGGAGAAACAAACTAAGGAAGATGATACTATTTTCTTTTCTTTTGTTTTAATCTTAATTACCTAATTACCATTTTAACCTTTAAAAACTTTAATAATTTCATCAAAACCATGCCATGCATATCCACTATCTTATTTAAATTGTCTATTTACCATTTAATTCCTTTAGATTTCCTTTCCATAGTCTTTTAGCCCTTTTAACTAATAGCACTTCACTTTTAAACTTTTTACGATTTAGTCCTTTTCACTTAATTAATCATGTAAACATTAAAATTTCTTAACAAAATTTTAATACGACCTTCTTGATATCCCATGGACATTAAAATAATAATAAAACAATAAAATAGAAATTTATTCGTTGAATTTGTGGTCCCGAAACCACTGTTCCGATATCATTGAAAATAGACTATTACAATAAATGTTAATTTTACACAAAATAATCAGCCTTTATTCAATTTTTACTCACCCTAGTCGTTCCTCCCCTTTCCTCTCCTCCTTGATCTTCAAATTTTTTTCTTCTTTTTCCATTATTGTCGTCGCCTACACCTAGTTTTATCATCTATTTCTTTTTCTTTTTGTCTCAAAATTTATTAACATATTCTCCACCATATCGCTGTCATTTTTTCTTATTGAAATCAATCCCAAATCTGAAATCTTGAACTCCAAGATCGATCCCGAATATTTCCAAGAAAGTGTCATGTTCGTTTCTCTCAACTAGATTGTGTAATATTTTTTTTTCAATTTCTTAAATAATCTTGACAATTAAAAACCTAAATTTCAAGGTCTAAAATTTAGGGGAATTTTAAATATTCTTAAGGTATTTTTCTAGATTTTGAATGGATTTTTAAATCATTTTTAAATTAGCCTCAAATTTCGCCACCATGAATGATGGTGCGTGTTCCTATGTACAAGAAATGGGGCTGTTTTGTTTCTTAATTCTTGTCCATATTTTTCCAAAATTAATTTGAGTTATCCTAATCAGCCTTTAATCATGTGTTAATTAAGGAAAGATGTTCTTGATCAATTAGTCATTCGGATCTCACACTTTAGGAAGTGTAAGTGCGATTAATTGTAAACTAGTTTGTTGTTTCGACAAAGTTGTTGGGAAAATTTCATGGATTGATTAAATGAGTGATTTTAATCAATATTAGCTACTGATTTTCCAGTATGTAATTATTTTAGGTGGTGACTGGAACACCCCAAATCAACCGTAAAGCCGAAAGACGTTCGTGTGTACGATTCACAACAAAATAGTGTAAGAAATCTATCTAGTTTAGATTTGTAACATAGTTGTAATTGTGAAGATTGGTTTGAAACCATTGTAAGAGTTTAGGGGGATTTTTAAGAGCTGGATTAATTGAATAATGGTTTTTAATTAAGGTTCAATTTAAAGCTTACTAAAGAAATCGGAAGATTCGCTAGTGTGCTGCAAAAGAACATAAAATAAGGTATGGGTCCTAAACTCATAAGTTTGTTTGAAATTGATAATTATCATGTTATATTTGATGAATTAGATTTCTGGTCGGATTGGCTTAATAGCTAAATAATTAATTTTGTAAGTGGCCGAACCAAGTACTTTTCGAGCCCTAAAAGATTGATATGTTAGCAAAGTTGCTAGTTTGATAGTGTGACTGTGTGAATGATACTGTGATGCATGATTGTGTTATTTGGTATGAGATTGATTGTATATATAGCATGATTTGCTGAGGTATGATTTTATGCATGATATAATTGCATGGATAGTTTGTTATGTTATATTGGAAAGGTTGCTATACATGCACATTGGAAAATCGTAAAAGTATGTGAAATTGTGTAATATTGAATGATATCATCTTAATGGTAATTTGAAATTTGGAACACTGTTTCCATTTACTAAAAGTATGTGATTATTGAGGGCATGTTGAACATGTCAAATAAATGTGAAAAGTATTGAGATATGATTATGTATGAGTTAGTGTGACATATTGCA
This sequence comes from Gossypium raimondii, assembly GCF_025698545.1. NCBI lineage: Eukaryota > Viridiplantae > Streptophyta > Magnoliopsida > Malvales > Malvaceae > Gossypium > Gossypium raimondii. The sequence goes on along the minus strand of NC_068568.1, from coordinate 35,652,600 downwards.
TTTGCATTGAGATGGGATATATTGTGGTTACGAATGAGTTTCGTGGAGTACCGGCGGCATATTAAGTTTGCATTTATATGTAGTCAGTGCACTGTACATAGAGTACCAAGGGGATTGGTGATTTTATCACATATTATATGTTATTGGTGATTGTATCGCACTATTTGATATCTGGCAGATTTTCTGCATTATTGATTATTCGGTGGTTTTACCACATCGAGCTATGCTCACATTTGTTGGAGTTTCGCAAATGGGTTTTGGGGAACTCGTAGTTTGTAGCGGATGGTATGGGTTGGAACCTTTTTGCATTTACATCATGCTCACGACATATTCAGATGTTATTGATTTATGCTATGCTATGCATTGTATTGTGTTGTATTGAATGGTATCGAAATTAATGATTGTTACTCGAATCATCACTCATGCTCATACACCGTTTGACATCAATTTGATAATGGCTATGTAATGATATGAAATTCCAATGATGGTTTTGTGTTCTTCTGTTAAAGCTAATATGTTTCACTATATTCGATATTTATGTCTGTTTAAACATGTAATACCCCCTACCCGTTTCCGTCGCCGGAATAGGATACGAGGCATTACCAGATTTTACTGAATTAATTTTTCTGCTATTACGAGTTTAATTACTATTCATTTATCGGATCATGTCATGACGTCCCTGGGATGGGCCTCCGAAGCCCAAAACATACATCGGGACTAAACTAATATTAAATCGAAGCTATAAGAAATTTTTCACAAAATCTCAAAGTTATACTTACTCTAGCCATACCAACAGCTAAGTTACAAACATTCATTTCTATGTAATATTGGTATTTAGTCTATACATGCCATTCTTTCAAAATAAGTCATTTTCAAATACCAAAAGATATGGGTTGATAGTGTGATAAAGCTCCGGCTAAATCTCCAACCTTCGAGCTCCCGAGCACTACAAAATAGAGAAAAAGAACGGGGTAAGCACATTGTGCTTAGTAAGTTCATGCAACAAGAATTATACTTACCATATTATACACCTATCATTTAACAACACAAGCACACATCCAATTCACATAAACATATACCTATCACATACGGACTCAACTTTTGCATTAGTTAAGTAAACATCATATAAATTCATTACAAAGACAAATGATTGATGAGCTCATCAATTCCATATTTTCCATTCCCTTGTTATTTTTCCATATTTATCTCGTTGAATTTCTTGGAATTTCGATGGATTTTCAGAGGTACACTTTAGTGTACAAATCCGGGTCCGCCAATTCATATTCATGTGCGCACATTTCCATTTCAGAGAGCACACTCCCGCGAAACTCATCCTTACAGCAGGATTACCAGTCCAGGCTAAATCCCCTGTAATATACACTCATAGAGTATTGTCGGGATTACCACCCGAGCTAAATCCCAGAACGACAATTACTCTAATGAGCTTGGATTTGAATTACTAGTCCAGGCTAAATTCAGACCCTAATTCGGATTACCCATCCGGGCTAAATCCATTTTCCACATATTCTTCAGGAGGGCTATATCAGGATAGGATCACCCGTTCGGGCTAGATCCTTTTTACCGTCAATTCCTTTTCAGAGATCCATCGAATTTTCCTTCCATTCAACCGGGATTTCTTCCCCTTTTTATCAAATATATCAATGTTTCATCAATTTTCATATAATGAACATTCAAATCATATTCACATCAATAACAAACATTTCAGGCATTTAAGAATATAATTCAAGTTACACGAACTTACCTCGACACTTGTTCGTAACCAAAAATCTACTAATCCCGAACTTTTTCTTTTCCTTGATCTTGCTTCGTATTTGAATTTTCCGTATCTAAATAAATAAATTTAATCATTAATCTAATACTTTTCATGTTCATATGTAGCATTCTGTATAATTCCGTTATTATTTATAGTGCATTCAAAGCTGTCTCACTACGTCACAGTTACTAAATTATTTATATCTTGAGCTACAGAACTCCAAATTAAGATCCGCTAATTTTCCCCAAAACTATACTCACATATCTTCTTACCATAAAATTTTTAGAATTTTTGGTTTAGCCAATAAGTACAGTTTATTCTTTAAATTTTCCCCTGTTTCACTGTTTGATAGTTCCGACCTCTCTTCACTAAAAATTAATTATCTCATTGTACAGAATTCAGATGATGTTTCCATTTGTTTTACTGAAAATATACTCATTAAGGATTCTAACCATATAAATTATAACTCATAATCATTTTTTACAATTTTTAATGATTTTCCAAAGTCAGATTAGGGGAACCCGAATTCATTCTGACCTTGTCTCACAAAATCTATTATATCTCATGATTTAAAATTCCATTGCTTACACCGTTTCTTTTATAAGAAACTAGACTCAATAAGATTTAATTTCATATTTTATTAATCCTCTAATTCGATCTCTACAATTTTTGGTGATTTTTTTAAAATTAGACTACTGTTGCTGTCCAAAACTGTTTTAGTGCATAATGTTAATTATCATTCTTTCCCTAAGATTTCAATAAATGATAATTCCATCCCTGCTCAATTAACCTCTCAATTGAGCTGATTTTTCTCAACCAATACTTTATTATATCACTTTAAACTACTTTATAACCTTTGGAAATCAGAATTTTAGCACTAGACTTTAATTCCAAACTTTTTCACAATTAAGTCCTACAAATCAATTTCTATTGAAATTACCTAATCAAATCATCTCATAAACAAATTAAAGCTTCAATTTCATCCTATTTCATCATAAACTTCCAGCACATATTCATAGCAACTTTCAAATTCATTAATAAAATCAAAAACTAATGAATTTAGTAATAGGACCTAGTTGTAAAAGTCTTAGAAACACAAAAATTACAAGAAAAAGGCAAGGATTAACTCACTTGGTGCAAAAATTATGAAAAACCAGCTTGAAGAAACCCTTAGGATGTTTTTTGGCTGATGAGAATGCAGAAAAATAAAGAGAATTCTAGATATTCCACTTTAGTCCTAACTTTTAAAGTAAATTTTGCAATATTCCAATTTTACCCTTAATTCTTCAATTCTCCTGATTTTTCTCAGTGTATGCCGCCCAAAATATCTTCTTTTGGGCTTATTTGCAATTTATGTCCCTCCTCATTTAACAATTGAGCTATTTAATCCTTCTAGTAATTTCTTTTTCTAACTAACCACTAAATCGGTAAAATTCTTCTATCTATATTTTCATACAATTTTCCTATCATATCAATATTCATGCAAAAATATTAAAATAAATTTCTCTTTAAATCGGATTTGTGGTTACGAAACCACTATTCCGATAACCTTGAATTTGGGCCATTACAACTCTCCCCCCTTTAAGGATTTTCGTCCTCGAAAATCTTACCAGTAAAGAGGTTCGGGTATTATTTCCTCATTGCCTCCTCCGGTTCCCATGTCGCTTCCTCTATCCCGTGCTTTTGCCATAATACTTTCACCAAATTTATCTTTTTATTTCTAAGCTCATTTGTTTCTCGTGCCAATATCTTGACCGGTTCTTCATTGTAAGTCATATCTGGCTGAATCTCCACTTCTGTCAGAGAAATAACATGTGAAGGATCTGATCGATATCGTCGTAGCATAGATACATGAAAAACATTATGAATTCTATCAAGTTCCGGTGGTAATTGCCAATTGATAAGCGACCGGTCCAATTCTTTCTATGATTTCATATGGCCCGATAAATCTTGGACTCAATTTGCCCTTTCGACCGAATCGGAGAACTTTCTTCCAATGAGACACTTTTAAGAATACCTTATCACCCACCTGAAATTCAATCTCTTTTCGTTTAAGATCAGCATATGACTTCTGACGATCGGAAGATGCTTTTAGACTATCTCGAATCACCTTAACTTTTTCTTCTGTTTCTCGGATCAAATCAACCCCATATATCTTCTTTCCACTAAGCTCTGTCCAATATAATGGTGTTCTACATATTCTACCATACAAAGCTTCATATGAAGCCATTTTAATACTGAACTGATAATTGTTATTATAAGCAAATTCAATCAAAGGTAGATACTTCTCCCAATTAGCTTCAAACTCTAATATACAACATTGGAGCATATCTTCCAGTACCTGAATTACACACTCAGATTGGCCATCTGTCTGAGGATGAAATGCAGTGCTGAAATGCAATTGAGTACCCAAGGCTTCTTGTAATTTGTCCCAGAAACGAGATGTAAATCGGGGATCTCTATCAGAGATAATAGAGATTGGCACTCCATGTAGCCTGACAATCTCAGATATATACAGTTCAGCCAATTTATCTAGAGAATAATCCATACGTACTGGGATAAAATGTGCTGATTTTGTTAATCGATCAACGATCACCCAAATGACATCTTTCTTTTTCGGTGACAATGGTAATCCTGACACAAAATCCATAGTAATTCTTTCCCATTTCCATTCCGGTATAGTAATTGGCTTGAGCAATCCTGAAGGTACCTGATGTTCTGCTTTGACCTATTGACATATCAGACATCTTGATACAAACTTAGAAATATCACGTTTCATACTTGACCACCGGTACATCTTCTTCAAATCATTATACATTTTATTACCTCCCGGATGCGCGGATATCATACCACTGTGTGCCTCGTGTAAAACCTTCTGTACAAGCTCTGAATTCTTTGGTACATATACTCTGCCTCTGAATAATAAACAACCATCAATCCCAATCTGAAAATCTGAATCATTACCTGACTTACATTGTACCCGTTTAGCCTGTAGCTTCTCATCATTTTTCTGAGCTTCATATATTTGTTGTAGAAATGTCGGTTTAACTCTCAACTCAGCTACGACTGAACCATCATCAACCAAAGACAATTGGGCATTCATAGCTCACAAAGCAAACAAAGATTTTTGACTTAAAGCATCAACAACAACATTAGCCTTACCCGGATGGTAATCAATAATCAAATCATAGTCCATTATCAATTTAAGCCACCTACGATGTCTTAAATTCAGATCTTTCTGTGTCATCAGATATTTCAAACTTTTACGATCAGTATAAATATGACATTTTTCACTATACAAATAATGCCGCCATATTTTTAATGCAAATACAATAGCAGCTAATTCAAGATCATGCACCGGGTAATTTCTTTCATGTGTCTTAAGTTGTCTCGAAGCATAACCTATAACTTTACCTTCTTGCATCAAAACACAACCTAAACCATTTAATGATGCATCACTATAAATAATAAATTCTTTACCAGATTCAGGTTGTACCAACACAGATGCTTTTGTCAACAAATCTTTTAATTAGTCGAAATTCTGCTGGCATTTCTCAGTCCACTCGAATTTAACATCTTTCTGTAATAAATGGGTCATCGGAAAAGCTATCATAGAGAACCCCTTTACAAATCTCTGATAATAACCAGCTAAACCCAAGAAACTTCTAACTTCAGATACATTTTTCGGTGGACTCCAATTGACAATAGCTGAGATTTTACTCGGATCTACCCTGATGCCTTCTACGGCTACAATATGTCCGAGAAAACCCACTTCTCGAAGCCAAAATTCACATTTACTGAATTTAGCATATAGCTACTTTTCTTGCAGAATTTGCAACACAATTCTCAAATGTTCTGCATGCTCATTTCGTCTCGGGAATAGACCAAGATATCATCAATAAAAACTACCACAAACCTGTCTAAGTACGGTCTGAATATCCGATTCATCAGGTCCATAAATACTGCAGGTGCATTAGTCAGCCCAAATGGCATAACAAAAAACTTGTAATGCCCATACCTGGTTCTTAAAGTTGTTTTCAGTACATCTGACTCCTTTACCTATAACTGATAGTAGCCTGATCGGATATCAATTTTTGAAAATATAGTGGCACCCTTCAACTGGTCAAACAGATCATCAATCCGAGGCAACGGGTACTTATTCTTTATGGTGACTTTGTTAAGCTATCGGTAATCAATACATAATCTTAAAGACCCGTCCTTTTTCTTCACAAATAGAACCGGAACACCCCAAGGTGAATGACTTGGTCGGACAAAACCCCTGTCAACAAGTTCTTGCAACTGTGTCTTTAACTCCTTTAATTCTGTAGGAGCCATATGATACGGAGCTATGGAGATCGGAGTAGTTCCTGAAATCAGATCTATAGAAAATTCCACTTCTCTTTCTGGTGGCAACCCAGGTAATTCCTCTGGAAACACATCGAAAAATTCACATACAACTGGCACTGCCTGGATCTTTGACTCAGATACCTTAGTGTCTAACAAATATGCCAAATAAGCACCATACCCTTTTCTGATACACCTCTAAGCTGTCAGCACTGAAATCATATTAGATAATTCCTCTGTCTGATCAGATTTAACCCGAAGTAATTCTCCATTCTGACACTTCAACACAATATATTTTTGTCTACAGTTTACTACTGCATCATGCTGAGTTAACCAATCCATACCCAATATCACATCGAACTCATCAAAAGGAAGTAACATCAAGTCAGCTGAGAAACAATAACCTCTTACCATCAGTGGACAATTTTTACAAACTTTATCCACCATCACAAACTGGCCCAAGGGGTTCGAGACTTTAACCACAAATTCAGTAGGTTCAACAGATAAATTTTTAACAAATACTAATTTTGTGCATATGTATGAATGTGTAGAACCAGGATCAATCAATGCAGTAATATCAGTATCAAGTAAAGAAAATGTACCAGTAATAACATCAGGTGCTGAAGCATCTTCTCTAGCACGGATGGCTTATGTCCTAGCAGGTGCTCGTGCCTCGGGCCTGCCTGCAGTATCTCTCGTAGCTCCTCGGCTACCACCGACATCACCAGATGGTCAAGGTGGTCTACCCCTCGAAACTGGATTACTCGACTTCGATGTCTGTTTCGCTTCTTTTTCACCCCTTTCTAGACAATCTCTGAGGAAATGATCGAAAGAACCACATCGGTAACAAGCCCCGCTCTTTAATCAGCATTCACCAAAATGAGTTTTATTACAGTACTGGCATCTTGGCTTAAGGGTACCAACACTGCCAACACTGGTCACTGATGGAGTAGAAGGTCTTGGATTAGTGCGCTGAAAACCTCGCTCTCTACCTGAATACCCAGTGGTTGAGGTAAAACGATCCTGGTATTTCTTTAATTTCTTTGAAGCAGAAAACTGAGATTTTTCCATCGATCTTTTACTGAAAACCCGAGCTTCTCTTTCAGCTTGTTTCTTGTCTTTGCTTAATTCTTCTGCTTTATAAGCTCGCTCTGCTAATGTAGCAAACTCTCGAATTTCAAGAATTCCGATCAGTAGCTTAATTTCTTCATTCAACCCTTCTTCGAATCGTTTGCACATTTCAGCCTCTGATTGTACCCATTCCCGAGCATATTTACTCAATCAGACAAATTCTCTTTCATACTCAGATACTAATCTGTTACCCTATTTTAGCTCAAGAAATTCTTTTCTCTTCTGATCAAGGAACCTCTGACTAATATATTTCTTTCTGAACTCGGTCTGAAAGAATTCCCACGTAATTTCTTCTTTCGGAACAAATGAAACTTTAGTATTCCACCAGTTGTAAGCTGTATCTTTTAGCAATGATACTGCACATTTCAGACACTCTTCTGGTGTGCAAGATAATGCCTCCAAAACCCGAATAGTATTTTCTAACCAAAACTCAGCTCGTTCGGGATCATCATTAACTATAGCTCTGAATTCCTCTGCCCCATATTTTCTAATTTCATCAACCGGAGCTTTCCCTTTTCTGATAGATTCGGCACCTGTACCCTGCAGAATCTCGGGAACCGATGGAGGAGGAGGAGGGGGAGCTTGAGTTTGCTGCACTACAGGGTTAGTTCTAATATACTGAGTAAACCATTCATTCATCATTTGATAGAAGGCCATTTTAGCTTCTTCATTTTGGTCCCTTGTCTCGGACCTTCTACTACTAGTAGCTTCAACTTCTCTTTGTTTTGAAGCCGGAGCATGACTCCCGGCTTCCTCAGGTTGAGCTCGGTCGGCAGAAATTTACTATAAGAAAATCACATTTCAAATGGTCAGGAGATATCACACTATCAATAATAATTTAAATGGCATGTATAGCTAATATCATATTTGCTACGTCGGTCCGAGAACCGGCTAAACCATAGCTCTGATACCAACAAATGTAATACCCCTACCCATTTCCGTCGCCAAAATAGGATACGAGGCATTACCAGATTTTACTAAATTAATTTTTCTGTTATTACGAGTTTAATTACTATTCATTTATCGAATCATGTCATGACATCCCTTGGATGAGCCTACGAAGCCCAAAACATACATCGAGACTAAACTGATATTAAATCGAAGGCATAAGAAATTTTTCGCAAAATCTCAAATTTATACTTGCTCTAGCCATACCAATAGCTAAGTTACAAACATTCATTTCTATGTAATATTGGTATTTAGTCTATACATGCCATTCTTTCAAAATAAGTCATTTTCAAATACCAAAAGATATGGGTTGATAGTGTGATAAAGCTCCGACTAAATCTCCAACCTTCGAGCTCCCGAGCACTACAAAATAGAGAAAAAGAACGGGGTAAGCACATTGTTCTTTGTAAGTTCATACAACAAGAATTATACTTACCATATTATACACCTATCATTTAATAACACAAGTACACATCCAATTCACATAAACATATACCTATCACATACAAACTCAACTTTTGCATTAGTTAAGTAAACATCATATAAATTCATTACAAAGACAAATGATTGATGAGCTCATCAATTCCATATTTTCCATTCCCTTGTTATTTTTTCATATTTATCCCGTTGAATTTCTTGGAATTTTGATGGATTTTCAGAGGTACACTTTAGTGTACAAATTCGGGTCCGTCAATTCATATTCATGTGCGCACATTTCCATTTCAAAGAGCACACTCCCGCAAACCTCATCCTTACAGCGGGATTACTAGTCCAGGCTAAATCCCTTGTAATATAAACTCATAGAGTATTGTCGGGATTACCAGTCCAGGCTAAATCCCCTGTAACGACAATTACTCTAATGAGCTTGGATCTGAATTACCAGTCCAGTCTAAATTCAGACCCTAATTCGGATTACCCGTCCGGGCTAAATCCATTTTCCACATATTCTTCAGGAGGGCTATACCAGGATAGGATCACCCGTCCGGGCTAGATCCTTTTTACCGTCAATTCCTTTTCAGAGATCCATCGAATTTTCCTTCCATTCAACCGGGATTTCTTCCTCTTTTTATCAAATATATCAATGTTTCATCAATTTTCATATAATGAACATTCAAATCATATTCACATCAATAACAAACATTTCAGGCATTTAAGAATATAATTCAAGTTACACGAACTTACCTCGACACTTGTTCGTAACCAAAAATCTACTAATCCAGAACTTTTTCTTTTCCTCGATCTTGCTTCGTATTTGAATTTTCCGGATCTAAATAAATAAATTGAATCATTAATCTAATACTTTTCATGTTCATATGTAACATTCTCTATAATTCCATTATTATTTATAGTGTATTCAAAGCTGTCTCACTGAGTCACAGTCACTAAATTATTTATATCTTGAGCTACGGAACTCCAAATTAAGATCCTCTAATTTTCCCCAAAACTAGACTCACATATCTTCTTACCATAAAATTTTCAGAATTTTTGGTTTATCCAATAAGTACAGTTTATTCTTTAAATTTCCCCTGTTTCACTGTTTGACAGTTCCGACCTCTCTTCACTAAAAATTAATTATCTCATTGTACAGAACTCAGATGATGTTTCCATTTGATTTACTGAAAATATACTCATTAAGGATTCTAACCATATAAATTATAACTCATAATCATTTTTTTACAATTTTTAATGATTTTCCAAAGTCAGATTAGGGGAACCCGAATTCATTCTGACCTTGTCTCACAAAATCTATTATATCTCATGATTTACAATTCCATTGCTTACACCGTTTCTTTTATAAGAAACTAGACTCAATAAGATTTAATTTCATATTTTAATAATCCTCTAATTCGATCTCTAAAATTTTTGGTGATTTTTCAAAGTTAGACTACTGCTGCTATCCAAAACTGTTTTAGTGCATAATGTTAATTACCATTCTTTCCCTAAGCTTTCAATAAATGATAATTCCATCCCTGCTCAATTAACCTCTCAATTGAGCTGATTTTTCTCAACCAACACTTTATTATATCACTTTAAACTACTTTATAACCTTTGGAAATCAGAATTTTAGTACTAGACTTTAATTCCAAACTTTTTCACAATTAAGTCCTACAAATCAATTTCTATTGAAATTACCTAATCAAATCATCTCATAAACAAATTAAAGCTTTAATTTCATCCTATTTCATCATAAACTTCCAGTACATATTCATAGCAACTTTCAAATTCATTCATAAAATCAAAAACTAATGAATTTAGTAATAGGACCTAGTCGTAAAAGTCTTAGAAACACAAAAATTACAAGAAAAAGGCAAGGATTAACTCACTTGGTGCAAAAATTATGAAAAACCAGCTTGAAGAAACCCTTAGGATGTTTTTTGGCTGATGAGAATGCAGAAAAATAAAGAGAATTCTAGATATTCCACTTTAGTCCTAACTTTTAAAATAAATTTTGCAATATTCCAATTTTACCTTTAATTCTTCAATTCTCCTGATTTTTCTCAGTGTATGCCGCCCAAAATATCTTCTTTTGGGCTTATTTGCAATTTATGTCTCTCCTCATTTTACAATTGAGCTATTTAATCCTTCTAGTAACTTTTACACCTTGTTCAATTTAGTCCTTTTCACTTAATTGACTACCCAAACATTAAAATTTTCTAACAAAATTTTAATACCATATTACTAACACTTCATAAATATTTATAAAAATATTTTTGACTCGATTTTATGAGATCGAGGTCTCGATACCTTGTTTTTACCCATTTTCTTCAATAATTTCTTTTTCTAACTAACCACTAAATCGATAAAATTCTTCTATCTATATTTTCATACGATTTTCCTATCATATCAATATTCATGCAAAAATATTAAAATAAATTTCTCTTTAAATCGGATTTGTGGTTACGAAACCACTATTCCGATAACCTTGAATTTGGGCCATTACAAAACAACTGTGCCACTCAGAGTGAGCTTTGATAAGCTCACCCCCAACAGTGTTTAACTTTTCAGGTAAACCTTGAAATTAGGACCGGACTCGGCATTGAAAGAATCACCTTAGACCTCAGATTATTCTTAAAAAGTATTATTATGTCATTATTTGTTTTGATTTGTAATTTTGAATTATTTCTGGTTTGTGGCTTGGTAACTTTTCGTTTGGGGATTTTTGCATGCATGGATTACTTAAGCATAATAACCAGATAATGCATGATATCAAGCTTAAGTAAAATTTGACATTAATCCCTAATTTTCGCTGCACTACAAAGGAATCGTTTTTTAAAAACAAATCGATAAGGCAACTAAGTTTCCAAAATGACTTGAAAAATGGTTTTTCCGCTGCATTAGTTTAACATCGAGTTTTTACAAAGAAAAGTGACAGGCAAACGATTTCTTTCTTAAATAATACTATCAATAATAAAATGAGTCTTAAGTATAGATTATCTAATAAATGAACTCTTTTAAACTAACTCAAAGTGAAAATACGATTTTTCTCTAAAATGAGTTTATTTAAAGTATTCAAAAGTAATGTAAGTTAGCTTAGCCATTTTGGTGGCTAATGTAGCCTTCTCAATCTAGCCATAACTTCTAGGTCGGGTTAGAGAGGTTACAAGTTTTCTAACCTTAATTCACTTAGGCCTTAAGCAACCATTATACCATATCTCAACCAATTCAAAAACATCAAAATCATACCAAAAATATCACTTATAATAATCATCCTAAGTGTCTAACCAATATGCCACAATTTCACCTCAATCAACAATTCAAAATCAACCAAATGACCACATTCAACCATACCAATATGCCGTCAATGGAATTTGAAAACAACAAACCAAACGTGCATTCATTTAACCATTCAAACCATTTCACAATTAGCTCCAAATGTACCTTATAACTTATGCACTAAATCTACCAAATCATTTCAAGCATTGCATAGGCATAGATATCACTCTTTCATATGTACTCTATGACATACCACCTAAATACCTTATAAAGAAATAACATACATGCCAACTACTTAACAAAAAATCATCATCATGATCATTGCTAACATACACACACACACACATATATATATATACATAATTCTCAAAATAGTCAACATAAATCCACCATAGAACATTATATATATTTATCCAAATGACACCCTAGGTACATGCCGAGACCAAAATTAAATCATCACCAACACTTGAGTCTAAGATTGTTGTTGGATGTTAAGTCGTTGACTGAATTGTAAAGCACCTAACTTGCACACAGAAAACAAAATCGTACGCTGATTATAACTCAATGGTATTTCTATAATCCGAACATTAAAACATAACATAATACATTTAAAATGCCTAAGTTTAAATTAGATTATGCTATGCAATTAACATGTCAATTATGTCAATTCATACATTCATTGTTTAAATCTAATACATTTTACTAATGTTATAACATGGAAAATCTTCTTTACATATAATTAGATATCTCAATTCATATGATAATACATTCCATCTCAATTTCTAAATCCATAATTTCAATGAACATTTTTATCAATGTTCCAACTCATTTCACAATTGAGTATCCCATTTCACATTTCATTTTTATTTCTCATCCATTTGCCATTTCAATAACAAAAATTACATCTCATATAGATTCTCTCCAAACATAGGGATGTGATGACTAATTTAATATCATCATTTCAGTTATAAACATTTCATTTTTATCATTTAACTCCCTATTAACACGAATCAGACTCGGACAAATACACGAATCCACCAACACACCATTTTGGCACCCAGTGCCTCATTAGATAAATCCGAAACAAATAATGGCCAGTTCTTATTAATAAGTTTGACACCCTGTGTCTCACCGCTATAACCGAAGCAAATTGGCACCCAGTGCCTCATCGACTTGTAGTTGAAGTAACCCTAAATTCTTCCTATCCTATGGCTTGCCAACTATATCTGACTTTGCCCAAATAGTTAATAGGGTACTCATTACTTAATTTATTATCAATCAACATCTAGTTTCATATATAGATTCATCGTTAAATCATTCCTTCATACTCATTACAACATCAATCATCTTTATATGCATTCATTACACATTTATATAAGCATATATATTTTTCACATAATTTTAATTTAGTCCTCTCTAACCTTATTCAATTCAAATCAACCTCAAAATACCTCATCATATCAAAACGTCTCCCCTTACGTTTTTACTATGCAACAACAGTTCAATATTTAGCAATTTACAAGTAGTTCGGATTATAGAAACACAAACCGTAAACTCCGAGCTATTCGTCGACGACTTTATCTTTTCCTTTCTTTTTCGAGGAATTCGGGTCAACATTAGCTACAAATCTGGGTTGAAATTAGCTATTCATCAATACTTAATCATTTTCTCATTCAATTCCTAAATTGTGTAAATTTTGCATTTTATTCAATTTAGTCCCTAAAACCGAGACTAATATAACTTTCAGATTTAGCCATAACTTTTCATGCCGGTTTCACTCTAGGCCCAATTAAACTTCCTATTTCTCATTTCTACCAAAAAAATTGAAATTTGTGCAATTTAGCACCTATTGCACAAAATCATCAATTGACTTTACAATTTAATCCTTTTTCAACTCTAAACTTAAAATCTATCAAAATAGCACCAAAAGCTTCAACTATCTAACAATGGAAACTTCCTAATTCTTTAATAGTATTGAAAAATACAACATGGATTAGCTAGCTTAAGCTCCCGGGATTTTGAAAACATAAAAATTACAAGAAAATAACTAAATTGCACTAACCAAATTGAAGCTTGAAAAATTTGGAGCCTAGCCATTTGTCCCTCTTCTTCTCCCTTAAAGTTTCAGCCAAATGAAAGAAATGAGAAATTTCGGTTTCTTTTTCTTTCCAACATCTCTTTTATTATTAACTTAATATATGTTTTATTATATTTGTTTTATTTTTATTTATTTTATTAATACAACACCAAATACATAAGTAATATGCTCATTTACCGTCCACTGCTATTAAACTAATGGTTTAATTACCTTATGAGTCCCTTAGTAATATTTTACATTATGATTTAATAAAAATTAAACTTTTGACACTTTTATGATTTAGTCCCTATACTCTAATTAAACATTATTTCAACAATATTATTTGACCAAAGTTCAATTCACTTCTAATCTAACTCTATAAAAATTTAATAAAAAATACTTACAATTCCAGTTTATGAAAATGGGGTTCTGAAACCACACTTTTTGACACCACTGGCTTTCGTGTCTTTACAATCTTGATCTTGGAACTTGGCTATTAACGGACACAAACATGTCTTGGTAGGCTTTAGTGATACGGATTGGGTAGGGAATGTAGATGACGGGAAAAGTACCTTAGGGGATTGTTTTTATCTTGAAACCAACTTGGTATCTTGGTACAGCTAAAAGCAATATCCAACCTCCTTATCTATAGCTGAGTTAGAGTACATAACTATAAGAAGTTCTTATGCACATATGTTGTGGATGAAGTAGAGGTTAGAGGACTTTGAGGTTGCTTCTCTAGTTGCAACTAACTATTATGACAACCTTAGTTCCATCAATACCACAAAAAAAATCCTATGTTGCATTCTAGGACTAAGCACATTGAAGCCAAACATTAGTTCATAAAGAGTTGGTAGATGTTGAAAATATCAAATTGAAGCATGTTCCAATTGAAAATAAATTAACAAGCTTGCCATAATGCATCTCTATAATGCCCCAAAATTTCTAATTTCGTTATTGTGAAAATATGACACAAATATCTGTCAGCTTCAGTGGTTAAGTCTTCTGGGTGTGTGTGTGAGGTCCCAAGTTCAAGCCTTACTTGGGCAGATTTTGGTATTTTTATAAATAAAGCCTTAACCTTGTTCAAAGGGCTTAAGTTTAATTGTTGGTGAGTTTATCTCAGAATGGGCCTGCTGGTCTAGGGATTAAGTGGAGTGTTGGAGTGTTGGAGGTCTTGTGCTCAATTCTCTGTGATGGCGTGGAGATAGTATTTTTGCTCCAACTTCGGCTAAGAGTTGTGTTGGGCCAAAATTCTAAGTAATTGTGTTTTAGTGGGTTAATAGGGAGTGATTTTAGGAGATAATTGGGGAGAGATTATCAGAAAATAATCTAATTATCTTTTTGTTGCAAAAAAAAAAAATAGAGTTTCAGTTTTCTCTCCAATTCCCCAAACTTTTTTTGATGTTTTCTTCTTCTTCTTTCTCTCCTCTGCTTATTCTTTCCCCTAGTTGCTACCGAAATTTCCATTATTTTTCCCCTTCTGTTTTTTTCTTTTTTTTTCCAATTGGTTCGGTTGTTCATCGTTGGTTGCGCGTGTTTAGTAAGTAACGGTTTTGTCTATTGTTAATCGTTCTTGGTTAATCTCTAAAAGGGGGATTCCTTTTTGGTGTTTAGGAGTTAATCAATGGGCTAATGGTTTTGAATCGACGCTGTGATTGTGCGAAGTCGTGGTTACTGAAGCGAGGTAAGGGTTTTGTTAGGTTTTTAGTCAAGTTCCTTCTAAAATTGGTTGATTAAAAATGAATTAAGTGATTAATCTGGAGATATATTGGTCGATTTTTAGGTTTTGTAGGCTTAGGAGTGCTTACGCATCAGAAACGATACCGGTGTGTACCCGAAATGCAAAAAATAGGATTCGGTGAAAAGCCAAAATTTCTTGTTGTCATGTAATAAGAGAAAATAAGAGAAAATGATGCGAAAAAAATTGTAGAGAAAGTAAATAAGGGTGTTATAAACTTGGAAATCAACATTTTGCACTAAAATAGTTTTGTCTAGCAGCAGTAGTCTAACTTTGAAAAATCATCACAAATAGTGGAAATTGAGTTAGAGGTTGAATAAAATATGAAATTAAATTTTACTGAGTCTTGTTTTACATGGAAGAAACATGTAAGCAATGGAATTGTAAATTATGAGATATAATAAAGTTTGTGAGACAAGGCTAGAATGATTTTGGGGTCCCCTATTCTGACTTTGGAAAATCATAAAAAATTGTAAAAAAATAATTAGTGGCTTAAATTTATAATTTTAAATCCTTAATTAGTTTATTTTAATAGAAACAAATGGAAACATCATCCAAATTTCGTACTAAGAGATAAATAATTTTAGTAAGGAAAGGTTGAAGCTGTCAAACAGTAGAATAGGGATAACTTTGAAGATTTTACTGTACTTATTTGATAAGCTATAAATTTTGAAACTTTTATGGTAGAAAGGTATTTGAGTTTAGTTTCAAAAACATTAAGCGGATCTTAATTTGGAATTTTGTAGCTAAGGATATAAATAATTTAGTGACAATGACTCAAGTAGAAGCTTTGAATGAACATATAAGTAAATAGTGAAAACATATATGAATATTTAACTAGTGTGGGTTACATTAAAAATGGATCACACGGTCAAGGCCAATTTGGGCCGAGTGGGCCACATGAGCGTGGGGGCCCACACTGGCATACATTAACGTGTGGGCCCATTTTTACCGAAATGTTTCTAAGGTTGCATGGGTCACCCAAGTCAACCGTGAACCTACTGTAAGGTCGGTAACCGCTACTTAGATCCCTAAATGTGTGAAATTGTCTGAATGATATCTGTACTGAGCATGTTAATATCTGAACTGAATATATGTACTGAAATTGCATAATAGCATATCATCCATGGTATGTTGCATTGCATTGGGTTGGGGGTTGTTATTCGGAAGAAGTGTACTGAAAGGCTTTAAGCCTAATTTACTGGCAGCTCAGCTACAAACTATTATTTTGTGCCGCATGCAGTACTACTTGGAGTGTAGGGATGGGTGGGTTGATTATATCCCCACATGGAGTGTAGGGTTGGACGGAGATGGTGTGTAGAGGCTGGTTGGGTAGGATTTTGCTCTTGCATAATCATATTCGCCTCGATCTTTGTGATGGGCGAAGGCCCTACTGTATTTTTGACACTGTACTGAGATGGGCTAAGGCCCATACTGTCACTGATACTAAAAAGGGCTTAGGCCTAAGACTGTTTAACTATGCACTATGAATACTGATTGTTTGTTTGTTTCTGAGGGATTACACACTTAGTTTACGTAAACTCACCATTTTTGTTTAACGTGCACGGGTAGTCCCCAGACTTAAATGGACCGGTACGACGGAGGACTCAGCGGTGACCACAGTAATTTTTAGACTTCATGGTTTTCAATTTACGATTTATGATTTGATTATTATTGATTATTTGGATTGTAATTTAAGGACCCTCTGGGACTTTGGTTTTAAATTTGTGTTTTTATTTATTTATTTTACTTTATGGATTTATACCTGCTAGTCGTAGGAAATTCGGTTTTCAAAAAGTTAAAGTATTTTCTAAACGCATGATCACTTAGACTGTTTTATTAAAGCTTTCGCAACGAGGGATGTTTCAAAACAAATGTTTTAAATGAATAAAGACGACTTCTTAAGTTCTAACAAAGGTTTACTAAAGATAATAACATGAAATGTTTTCATCGTAACAACGAAGTTTCAAAAACACTATCGTGTGACATTACAGATACTGCCATAACGTCTAGGCTGGGTTTGGAGTGTTACAATCTCAGTTTGAAAGGTTGAGGAATAATGTAGGAGTATTATGCATTTGACTTGGTTAGGGGGAAACTGCACCAAAACTCCAATCTTAAGTGTCATTTTGATTATGATGAACATTTTAAAAAATTATTTATTTTTATCTTAGAGAGATTACTATTTCCAAGTCCATTCTCTTAAATTTTTTTAAAGAAAGATTCAGTAGGAGATATCTTGTATTAAAGGAACAAATGATACTCACTAATTGAGTTTGATTTTGCCTCGAGTACCAAAGCCCTAAATAAAACTTTCTTTAAAGTTTTCTTTCACTGCCAAAATTTCATTCAAGCTTTCCCAGATATTTCCTTCAATATTGTTACAATGGTGAGAGAAATCTTTAAAAAAAGAACATTCATTTATGCTTGAAACCCAATAGCTCCCATGCTAGTACAATTATTGATCCCAAGTCATCCAAAGGTAAGGGCATTATTATACCAAAACCTTAAAATGATGATTATGTTTATCCAAAATATTATTTTGCTTTCTAAATATATTGTGAGTGAAGAACATAATGATGTTGAAGGACCAAAAAGTAGCATATAGTGCCCTAGCTCAAGACCTTTAATTGATTAAGTCCAAGCCATATATCAAATTATTGAAGGATTACACTAGGGTATTGATGCCATTGAAACATGAGAATCCTTTGACGGAGTCTCTCATAGTAATACCAATAACATCAAGTTGTTAAAGCAAAAATAGAGACAATGTATGAAGAACTAAAGGAAGTTGTAACTTTAGTCAACTAAAGTTACAACTTAATGTGTAAATCATGCAACAAAAAACAAGGTTGTTGAAGAAGCTTTTGATCAGAAGAAGTTGCTGAAAAAGAGAAAGAACATGTTCTTAATGCTCAAAAAAAGAAAATACTGGTGCATGGAAATATAAATAAATTTATGAGAAATTAACTGAAGTCTTTAAGGCGTGAAACCATGCCACTATCTTTAAGGTTCCATTTGCCCCAACTTATATTTTGCTGTACAAAAAAATTACTACAAAATGAACCTCAAGGATACAATGAAACTCAAATACTATCTATGTTTTGCATTGATGGAAACAGTCCACTAAGCACCAAGCGGAACATAACAAGAGTATCAAATTCTGTATAGAACTTATTCAGTAATTCTTTATAGAACAATATTTGAATATCTAAATATGGAGAAGAATAGATTTGTTTCTCAATTTTGGTGTGCAATGCAGATGAAATTTCACTCCTATTAATACGAGTTATCATGTCTCTTCCTCAAGACGTAATTATCCATTAGGTACCTTTGTTGATAGACATGTCTCTTAAATAGACCTAACTATTCAATTAAGTGACGTAAATTTTGATATTGAAAAGATATAACTTATCACCATAAAAAGTGACAAATCTTGACCAAGAAGTATAACTTTTTATTACTAATAACTTTTTATTTGCAATTATTGGAACACTACATATATTTGGAAAATGTGTTGGATATGGTGTAACACCTCTAACCCTTATCCGTCGTTGGAATAGGGCTACGGAGCATTACCGAATAAATGAATAAATGTAACATAAAAACATACATTTCTAAACATTAATATAAACATAGCATAATCCATTCATTTACATGCACATAGTCCATTAACCGAGCCTTTGAGGCCTTAAAAAATACTTTAGAAACAAATCGGGACTAAATTGAAAACATTTGGAACATTTAAGAAAAAGTTGAAACAAAATTGAACTGCAGGGGTCACACAACCGTGTGGCCAGGTTGTGTGAGTCACACGGTTGAGACACACCCCAATTTCTCAAGCTGTGTAACAATTGAAATAGGGACACACGACTGTGTCCTAGCTTGTGTCTGTGCCCGTGTAACTTTCAAAATTGGGTCACATGGCCAAGCTACACGCTCGTGTGTCAGGCTGTGTGCTAGGCCGTGTAACTGCCTGACTTGCAAACCTTAAAACCTACAAGGGACAAACGCCCGTGTCTCAGGCCGTATGGACATGAAATTGGCCAAATTCAATTCATTTCCATCACCATCCCAAACTGTACCTACAAGCATTTTGTGCATAACTTCAAAGCTTCAAAACCTTACCAAAACATGCATAAAATGACCAATTCAAAAGACCAAGTCAATACAACCAATAAGCCATACAAGGCACCTCAAAAGCAAATATACAACATACCTAAACATATGCACATTTGACCATATTTCCTTCATATACATCTAGTTCAATACCTTTCCAAAGCATACCTTATCCTAACCATTTTGAAACTATTCCCTCACATATCATATTGGCCATTAAAACATGCATCAAACTTAGTCATATTAACACATACCAACAAGGCATCATAAGTACCAAAAGTACATTAATCCAAAATAACATATACATGCTAAACTTATCAACTAATATTCAAACATAAGTCCACCTATGCATGTCATTATAACTTTGGTCAAAACATCAAAATCTACCTATATAATCGCTGGATAGTGTGACGACAAGCTTCCAAACCGATCGAGCTTTCGATTATCTATAAAACATAGGAAAGAAAACTACGTAAGCATATAATACTTGGTAAGTTCGTAAAACATGAACATAACTTATCGTTTCAAGCAAAACATTAAAATTAAGCACGATATAATCCAACCATAAGCTTGGCACAAGCCTAAGCACCATCAACAACATATGTTAGTGCATTAACACATAATTCACTTGAATTATCATAAGGTAAGCTAGGTGTACATGAATATACTACTTTTGAATTCATCCTTTTCATGAACATAGATATACTTTCATTGAACATTTCCATATCAAACCTTTTCATTGTTTCATGACATAGTTCATTTGAACACTTATCGTTCCTTTCCTTTTCATGCCCGTTGAACCATTCAAAATAACATCAGATATGCGGGGAAGCTCACACGAAGTGTGCTAAACATATAACATTTCCTTTTCTTTTACATTGTTGTTCACACGAGCTGTGAAATGGACTTGCTCACACGAGCTATGGGTCAGAATGTAAGCTACACGATTCTGCTCACACGAGCTATGTAGTATCCACAAAAAATGTAGGACCTTAGCCATCGATAGGACATTCAAGACCAACACTCGAAACATGAAAACCCTAATGACATGTCATTTGTATCCTACGAATTCCTAAGGTTCAAACAAGGCTCAATAATCATTCTGACATCGTTGGATATACATAATTTAGTTATATGGAAAATAACATATTAACATTTAGATCAATATAACATTAAATCGATATTTAATCTTACGAACTTACCTGGATAACAAAGACATAGAAACAGAGTTGACTAATCTGAAGCTTTCATTTTTTTACAATCTAAATTCGTTCGAGGTCTATCTTGATCTAAATAGATAAATTAAATTCATTCAATATTTCTATTATACAATTCAGTCCATATTTCATATTTTAGTAAAATTACCATTTTACCTAACATTTTCAATTTTCACAATTTAGTTCTTAAGCTCATAAATTGAAATATAAGCATTTTCATCCTCATTTCATGCTAGCCGAATACACTAGGGACCTATATCAACCCATACAAATCATTATTTCATAATTTCACCATGTACTTTTACTACTTTTACAAATAAGTCCCTAAATGACAATTTCATCAAAAATTACTTTACAAAACTTGTTTATTAATCAACAAGGACTCATAATCTTTCATGAAACATCAAGAATCATGAAAGAATATTCATGGAAAAACCCTAAATCTTTAACATTTTTGTAAATTGATCCCCGAGTTAGCTAGATTAAGCTACAACCATCTCGAAAACATAGAAATCATTAAAAACGGGACAAAATTACATACCATTCAATAAAAAGATCTCAACCGAACCTAAGCTTGAAAAATGGAGTTTCCTATGCTCAATTTCAGTGGAGAAAGAAAATTAAAGAATATAACATCTTTTTCTTTTGTTTTGTTTTAGTTTTATTTTGTTATTTACTAAATTAACCTTTATAACTTATTAAAATTTCAATAAAACCATGCCATGTATGTCCACTAACCACAAAAATGGTCTAATTACCATCTAAGTCCTTTCATTTTAAAATTTCATAGATATTTGACACTTATAACTAATAGAACTCCATTTTGGCACCTTTTACGATTTAGTCCTTTTCACATAATTAAGCATGCAACCGTCAAAATTTCTTAACGAAATTTTAATATGACCCTACTAACATTTTGTAGACATTAAAATAATAAAAAAATTTCTCATCGAATTTGTGGTCCAAAAACTACTATTCTGATTTCATTAAAACCGGGTTGTTATATATGGTGCCCTAAGTGTAGTATTTTCATTTAAGTACACTTGTAATTTTTTTTAAATAGATTCGTTTATAAAATTATTCATCAATTATATTAATACTTGTATATTTTCCTCACATGATTTTTGCACGCAAAGCAAAATAGAAACAAATGTTTCTCATTGGTTGTCTAAATGTTTAACTAATACTAAGCAGCATTATGTAGTCGAATTGTAGTACAAAAAGACAACTTGTATTAGTATACGAACCTAAACATATCCTTAGTCTAATCGAAAATGAGCAAACCAATTGAGAGACTAATATGTCATCTATCAAGTCCAATTAGGGAGAAGTCTTGTCTTGGGCATCGGAGTGGATGACTCCCAGAAGATAGAGACATTGATGTGACCGACTGGACTGATAGTACATCAGACTAGACCCAATCAGAATAGATCCTAAATTTATTTATAGATTTATTCACTTGTGACATTCATAGTGTGACATATCTAAATCCTGAATGGATGGAAAACTATGTATGTGTGACTAATACACTTTGATGTAAGTAAAAGCTTGAGTTCAAATAGATAAGGAACCAAAAGCTGGTGCCTTAGGTGTACGACTTCTGTAGTATGTAGTGTCATTCACAACAGTGGAATTCATTTCCCAAAACATAGGTAAATGATATCTTGTCATTGGCATTACATGGTTGATGAAAAGTAAATGTGACCACAGGTCATCCATCTTTGTGATGGATGACTTGATCACTATTTGATAATTATTGACTTTTCATGAAGGAAGATATAATGGTTATCATGAGATCAAATAGGATCATATTGAGAGAACATATATTATTCCAAAGAGATCAAGGATATCCTATGAGGGTAGCACTAAGTCGTTAGGGAGAGCTCAACCATGATACTATAGTGGAATGACTATGACTAAATGAGTTTATAATTAATGGGCGAAAAGCCAGAACTTAATTATAAATCATTTGAACCTCAACTATATATGTCCAATTGGTCCCTCCACTAGCTCGTCGAAACCATAAATGAATTACGTGTTTGAATAAAAATGAAATGAATGAATTAAAAAAAAGAGAAATGGAAAATATTCAAGAATGATTATGATTTTCTCCGAAATGGAGAAATGGAATCATTTGGAGAAAAATGCAGGTTTCCAAAAATGGAAATAGAAATAGAAATTTGCAATCCTATATAGAATTACTTAAAAATGATGGAAGAATGAGTTTATTTTTTTGGACTATTTTGAAGCCCAAAAATGAAAATAAATCATTTGGTCATAGTGAACACGTTGAGTTGTAACATATTGAACGAATTTTCTCGAAATTTTATCGGGGATAAAATCGTCAAATTTTACTAGAGTAAAATTAGGATGAGAAAATTATTTAATATGTAAATATAAAATTTTATTTTGAGAAATAGAAAAACTAAATTGGGTTGGATCATATTACAAAGTACTTGGTTAAAAAGCCCAAGAAGTACTCGTAACTGACCCGATGTGAGAGAGACCCAAAACCCCTCATATAACATGAAGGGGGCGACAAACCTAGTACAAATACAAGAGTGATTCGTTCACCCAGCTCCTACTCTAAGTAGGATTTTTTCTATTTAAAATAAACTTCTACAACTCTACAAGGGTTCTACCTTCTCTTCCTATAAATAGATGGCATTGATAGAGTTATTTACACAACTTTAAAGAGATTGTTATTCTCCCAAAAAAATAAAAAGAATTTATTCTCAACTTATAAATATATTTTTCAGAATAACAATTTTACTGGTTTCTATTATAGAAGAGAGAATTTACATTTTCACCTCAAAGGAAAACTTTTCCTAGTTCTGTGTTCTGATTCAATTGGTTCGAGCTCACACTCGAAACAATTCATGGTATGTGAATAGCAAAGAAGATCGTTTGGTTGCAAGCTAGAAAACATCAATGACCCTCTTATCCAAAAACACAAGTATGAATTCGGTTAAGGTTTATTGCTATAAACATCACAAACCGGGTCGATTTTCAAAGTTTTAATTTTTTTTGTGCAAGAAAACCATTTTCAAACCAGATTTTTCACAAAAAAATTATCCAACAAAAATTAGACAAAGGAAAGGCACTTATTTCTAGTGAGATAGTTAAGCATGCAAAAACAAAGAATAAGAGACATATGTTGTCATTTCCATCTCTGATTTTTCAAAGTTTGTCAAGTGAAAAGAGTGTGCTCATAAAGAATAATATCTATGAAAAGCAGCAATCTAAGCTTAAGTTTTCCAACAAGTGGTTGAACGGAAAGCATAAAGTTAATTTTCTAGCTGTAGTTAAGAAGATGCAAACTTAAACTCTAATGATGATTTAGGGCAGATGGAACTCAAGTTGCAACAACAGGCAAAATTGAAGTTGAGTGTGCTAGATTGTTGCAACATTTGGATATAATAATTAAATATCTAGATAATCAAATCATGTTTCTCACAAAGACAAGTCACATTGCTTGTTATAAGGATGATATTCAAGCTAGTGCACCTTAAAGGTCTTTGGATTTTTGTCTGAAAAAAGGGGGGAGAGTGAGTTATTTAGTTACTAAGTTCAATGTGGAGTTTCTACCATGCATGTAATGACTCGAATTTCAATGGTGTCAAAAAATGCAGCATCAGAACTTCATTTTTGTAAACCAAGTCTGTAAATATAAAATAAAAATATTTACGGAGTTATTATGAAAATATTTTGAAGTTCGATTAAGAAATTTAACCGAAAATGTAGTTAATTAAAGCTCAGTGACTAAATTGTAAAAGTTCAATCACTATGGAGTTTTAACTAAGAAAAGGCTTGGGGCCAAGAGGGCAATTATCCAATGGACCAAAATGGTAAACAAACCAATAATGAATAATAAATAGTGGATGGTAATGATGATACTTATTTGGTTTTGATTAAAAGATAAAATTATATAATTAATTTAATTAATTTTTATTAATAAAAGTTTAATTACGTATATGATGCATTAGTGGAAGGACAGACGATAACATCTTCTTCTTCCATCGTCTAAGGTTAAAAAAAAAAAGAAAGAAAATCATGGTTGAAGCTTAAGCATTTGGCCAAGCCAATTTCCAAGATAACCAAGCCTTTTTTTCATGTAATTTTTATAGATTTATGATCATGGGAGCTTGATTTAGTTAGTCCATGTATCAATTTGTTCAATTTTTGAATTTTTATCAAATTTCCATTGTTGAGAAATTGATGAATTAGGCTTGAAAATGATAGAAATTAAGCTTAGATTATGATAAAGACTAAATTGTAAAGCTTAATAAGCTTGATAGTTAACTTTGTTACATAAGGGACCAAATTGAATAAATTCAAAACATGCTATGAAATTATGCTAGGAATAGAAAGTACGGGGTCCTTAATGAAAGAATATAAATTTGAATTTTGATCTGAAGCTAAATATCGAAAGATATGCTTATCTCGAGTTCAGGGACTAAGTTGAATAAAATGCAAAATATGTGTAGCTTTGTATTTGGATGTGGATTGAATGAAATCTGATATTGTTTATTTATTAAATTATTGATCACAGCGAAAGACGACGCCGAGTCGTCGAAAGGGAAAGGGAAAGAGAGAGTCGTTGACAAGTGACGCAAGATTTCGATTTGTATATTCATGTCGTATGAATTGATTTGTTGTGATTGACATTAAATATCGAGATAGTGGACTGAATTGAATAAAATGGAAAGTAGTATGATTTAGTGGAACATGGTTTGTAATACAAGAATGAATTAGAAGCTGTTATATGGTATGAGATATTGTATGTTGATGATGAATTGAAATGTGATTTTGAAATTGAGTGCGAAATTATATATACAAATTGGATTGAAATAAAATGAAATGAAATGAGATAAATGATTGTTATGCGATAGAACATCATACAGGATACGGAAATACAAATGTGAACGAACACAGGGTATGATAGGAAAATGTAAATGATTACAAGGTATGAAAATGCAAATAAGAGTGATTACAGGTATGATAGTGAAAATATGAATATTGATGCCCATATGAACTTAGTAAAAGGTTAGGATATGATTGACATGTCAATAGGGTCATATGAGCACTTTTACGAGATATGTGATCATACGAAGATTATGAAAGGTTATATTAAGATCTAGCATTTGTTGTGGATCATCGATTATTATTTGTCTTTATGGAAACTTTGGTGTGGTGGAGGGATGTAATTGAAAATATTTATACATTTGATGCCTACGGGCTTTGCAATTTAGTGCCTTGGTGTGGTGTAGTTTAAATTCATACGAGCTATTTGGAGTGGTGTAGTTCACCTGTGTATCCGAGTCCGTTTTACTAAGGTTCTATTGGGCACATTGAAATCAAATCTTGGAATCAAAAAATGAAATAAAATGAATTTTGGTAAGCTATTGTAATGTATGATTTGAATTGAAATGGTATAAAGTTGATAATAATATATGAAATGACATTGATTAATAAGAAACTGGAGTATTAAATTGTTAAATGTATATGTTTGAAACTTAAATGGATTGTTGCATACACATCAATATAAGACATGATATTGAATGTTGTAAATGGTTATATAATGAAATGGTAAATAGTTTGGTACTTGTTGAATGGTATGGTAAGGTAAATTTCTTTGCAATGTTATTGACTTGTATGCAAATTGTTATATGCATACATATATAAATGGGAACGTAACTTCATGGCATAATGAAATATGTATTGGTTTGATATTGAACTTAAATTCAATGTGATCATTTTATATTGCTAATGTTTTATTGATTTGAATCATGAAAGTACCACCGAGCTTTATCGCTTAACATACGGTTTGTCTATTTCGTTCGTAGGTTTTAGTGGATTTCAAAGTTTCAATAGGTGATTTCAGCATCCAATCAACAGTTCTCGACTCAGCAAAGTTTGTATGGTTTCTTTTACGTTTTAATATATATATGGCATGTATCTAAAGTTGAGTCGATTTTGTAATGTAAACAGTTATTTTGGAATCTTGAAATGGTATTGTCATTTGTGTCTAAGCATAACGATAGTTGAATGCATTCATGTGATTTAGTATAGTGTTGCATTGATTGAAATATACAAATGGTACTATATGCCAAGTTGGTTAAGTTTGAACTATCAAATTGCAAAATATGGTTTAAGTAACCTTGTAAATAGTATAAAGTTTTAAAGTGATGAATTGTGTAAAAATTAAATATGTTCATGTAGAAGAAAGTCCATATCAGGCAATACATGATTATTCAATCCTTTTGAGCACAATTTCTGGTAAGATCTTAGATTTGTATGCCTGACAAAAAAAAGTAAGTTTTAAATTTTAATCTCATTATAAGTTTTTTATCATATTTTTATACAATAACTAAAATTATCCATATTTTTCCGAACCCTTAAATATATATTTTTTAAATGTAAAATTAGAATTTATTTAATGAATTGATGAATACGCAAAAACTATTTCAACTGATCTTTTTCCCCTCTTCGATAGATAAATTTCTTGTATTTTTCTTCAACTGGTTCCATCCAAAGTTCCCCTGGTCTGAGTAGCTACATTTAACCAATTAACCAACCAAACCATTGTCATCTACTTAAATGTACTTCCAATCTACTGTGCTTGTTTGCTTCTGTCCTAACATACCACGTGCCATAAAAAACCAACACTTGGATTTGCACTACGAACCAATTAATAATGCTAACCCTTTGAATCTTCCATTCAACTACAAAAAACTTTTCCACTTTTTTTTTATTTGTTTTTGGCAGGCAAGGAAAAACTTTTCCAGCATACAGACATGGGAAACAAATATTTCGGTGATTTGTTAAATACCATCCCATTCTTTGTCTCATTCATAGGCTAACAATATATATATATATATATTAATCACTAGCATTTCAATCATTCACATTTCATCAGAAACCACATCCAGTCCACTATTATATATTGGAATGGTGCAGTAAGCCATTGATTTAATGATTCTTTAGTACATTCAGTCACGTTTCCTTACATGGGGTGCCATTTTATGGTCGGCTACAGCGAAAACAAAGAGATTGCTTACTAGAAAACAAGAAAATAAAAGAAAAGATTGGCAATGTGTGGTCGAGAGCATGCATAGTTAGTACGACTTTGTAGCTAACTCGTGTCTGCTTCAATGCAATAATACATATATCAGATAGATAAAAGAATATGATAGGAAAAATGAGGGCAAATTATTACGGATCGCAGCCGTGGGTAGTAGTGCAGGCCATTTTTTGTGGTTAGTAATGATGGTAGTCATCTTTTATTGTTTCATTTCGATCATATATATAATATAAGACAAACATTGTCATAGTTATGTTTATCTTCTTCACTGCAACATTTTAAAGGCACGAGGGTTTGGTTTGGATACAATACCTTTCAATGAAGTTTAGACATCAATTTCCATGGATTTAGTCAAGTCAGGTCCAAACGTGTCTGCTAACATAACAGACATGAAGACAGGGTGTTTTTGTTTTTTCCAGCTTTCAAACATTAATACAATGACTTACACGTTTCCAAATTCATTTGAATCCAGGGCTGGTGTTAATGGAAGATTGGAGCATGAGTCCTTTGTCACTCATCCACCAAATTTATATAATTGATACCAGCAAAATCAAGCAGCTGAAAGAGGGTTTATAAAAAGCATCAAATAATAAAACATGGTAGTCACAATTTGACTACCATGGGAAACTTGAGTAGAATATTTGGAAGAGGATGAATAAGTTTTGTGCTAAAAGCCAATTGAATCCTGACAAAGTATTGCCTTAATCTTTATATAAAGAATGACTTTTGATAGTTCTATACTTTGGACAAAGATTAACTGCCCTATTCTTTAATCACTTTGTGAAAGAATCTTCTTGTAAAAGAAGAGAAATAGAGTAAACAATGAAATAATTACAGGCTTGTAGAAAAACCTGGCAAAGAAAACACACCCATCTATATCTTATTTCAAAACCTTTAAATTTACCATATCCAACACATTGAAGATTAACAAAGTAAGT
The DNA here is from genome assembly GCF_025698545.1 of Gossypium raimondii. Lineage (NCBI taxonomy): Eukaryota > Viridiplantae > Streptophyta > Magnoliopsida > Malvales > Malvaceae > Gossypium > Gossypium raimondii. The sequence continues at coordinate 35,623,513 of NC_068568.1, read as the reverse complement.
TTTGAAAATAAAGCCACCATTAAAAATTAATTCAAATTTCATTGATTTATTGTTGGTGTACCTCAGGTAGAGCACAATATCATAATAAATCTCTACCTTTTTAAAATATTTTATAGAAATATTGTTTTCTCTCTTAATCCACCTTGGTAGTGGGTCAACTATACCTATTCATTATTTTGATAAAAGTACTAATGACTATAGCAAAAAAATAACATAATGTTTTAAAAATAATGAAACCGGTAGCTGAATATATATATATATATATATATATATATATATTCTCATACAACCATCTAGGAAGCTAGTTTTGCAAGCCCCCCTTGATGTCGCAGTTGCAGAAGTATCAAATTCTGCCATTTTTATGCTAATATGGGAATATTCACGTCTTTCTTTAAGCTTGTTCCCTTGGAGTTTGTGTTGATATCAGTGTTTTTCTCTTTGTTGCATGCAATCTTATGTAAAGTCTGCAGAGTTTCAGAATTATCAGGACATGGCCCCCCAACTTATCCTATAATCGGCTGCATGATTTCTTTCTACAAAAACCGCACTCGTTTGATAGATTGGTATACAGAGCTCATCGCGGAGTCGGACACCAATACAATTGTGGTTAACCGGCTTGGTGCTCGAAGGACTATTGTGACTGCAAACTCGGAGAACGTTGAGTACATGCTGAAAACCAATTTCAATAACTTCCCTAAAGGCAAGCCTTTCACTGAAATTCTGGGTGACTTTCTTGGCTATGGGATATTCAATGTGGATGGGGAGCTTTGGCGCATTCAACGCAAGTTAGCAAGCCATGCTTTCAGCACCAATTCTTTGAGAGAATTCGTGATGAGCACATTGGAAGAAGAGGTAGAGAATCAATTTTTACCTTCCTTAGAATCATTGGCTGCAGCATCAGCAGTGGTAGACTTGCAGGACTTGCTGAGACGACTTTCGTTCAATATGATCTGCAAGGTCTCATTAGGGGTGGATCACTGTGTTTTAGACCCTTCTCAGCTTGTTTCGCCTCTCAACAAAGCTTTCGACATGGCGTCGGAGATATGCGCCAAACGTGGAGCAGCTCCTTTGTTATTGGTTTGGAAGGTCAAGAAATGGCTCGGAGTTGGATCGGAGAAAAAGCTCAGGGATGCTGTTGAAGAAGTTCATGCATATGTTGAGGAAATCATTCGTAACAGGAAGAAAAAGATGGATGAAAGCCAAGAGAATTGCGGTGAAGATCTCCTATCGAGGTTGATATTGGCTGGCTGTGATGAGGAAGTGATAAGAGATATGATCATAAACTTCATCATGGCAGGAAGGGATACAACTTCAGCAGCAATGACATGGCTCTTCTGGTTGCTTTCATGCCATCCAGTTATAGAGCAAGAACTGCTGAAAGAGATACAGAAAAATGATAAAAGATTGTCAGATTATGAATCATTGGAGGGATTGAAATTGTTGAAAGCCTCTCTTTGTGAGTCCATGAGGCTCTACCCGCCGGTAGCTTGGGACTCAAAGCATGCCATGGTGGATGATATGTTACCTGATGGTACTTTAGTCCAGGCAGGGGATAGGGTAACCTATTTTCCCTATGGAATGGGGAGGATGGAAGCGTTATGGGGAAAGGACTGCATCGAGTTCAGACCGAGCCGGTGGTTTATTGAACCAAGTCACCAGGGAGGATCACTAAAGAAGGTAAGTCCATACAAGTTTCCAGTTTTTCAGGCAGGTCCAAGAATTTGTCTTGGAAGAGATATGGCCTTCATTCAGATGAAATATGTGGTGGCTTCCATACTGAGACGGTTTGAAATCAAACCAATCAGATCAGAAAAGCCTATTTTTGTGCCACTCTTGACGGCTCACATGGCCGGTGGACTAAAGGTTTTGATCAAGAAACGAGATCATTCAATATAAGGCTTTAAAAATTACATTATTTAGTGAGAGCCAATGTTTCAGAAATTAAAAAAAAAAAAAAAAAAAGATTTGTAAGACCAATGTAAGATGGCAATATGCTATCATGTCTCATCTGTATTATAGTTAGGAGGAAAAATATTAGCTAAAACAATCACATACTTGTACAAATCTTTATCAGACCGTTCATTATTATTGGCATCAATCTAGATCATTGACTCAAAATCATGTGGTTATCCTTCAAGCAACAAATTTGTGATTGTAAGAGCATGAGCTTAGTTAATCACCTCTAATACACGGTCAGAAATGCACATGCATGCATGTTTGGAAGGATTATGTCACATGTATTGATTTTTTAAAGTGGGAATAGTATTAAATATTCAAAATAATATTAATTTCTTACGGCATGTATAATAAAAGCATCCTGTTTTAAAATTCAAAGCAACCTATGATATTCAAACATAGACTATCCTCTTCAGTATCCTGTTTCAATATTCAAAGCAATCTTTACGATTATAATAGAAGCTTTAGCTCAAATGGCATACGTGTTAGATAGAGACCCAGAACTTGACACTTAACTAGAATGAGGAATTTTGTTTTTGTTCTTTCTCATCTTGCTCGGGGACAAAGAAATAAACAAGAAAAACAAAGATAATAACACAAAATAGACATCAAAGAAGTTTCTTTCTTTTCATAGAGGTTAAAGAAAGATGAATGTAACTGGTACAACATGCTTTTCTTTCTTTTTGGTCGGGCCCTCATAGACACCTCCAGTACAACACGCTGATTAGTGCTTACAACTGTGGTTGTTTTCCACCACTTGAAAGAAAAAAACAATTTCTTATTTTCTTATTTTCAGTCTTTCTAAAAACATAGATAAGTTTCTAAACTTTTCCAATCTTCATCGAGTACCAATTATCGGTCTTTCTAATGATAAGCTTCTACATTGTTCCATTCTTCATACATGCCAATTCTTACAGAGAAACCGATGGCCTGGCCTCTTAATGCACAAGATGGCTTCAAGTGATCATGCTAATAAGTGTTCACTGTGTGGACATGGGTGCAATTTACTGCAGATTTGCATGTCATTACCTGAATTATTACTGGCTGCATATCCTTTTTCTTCATCCTTGTAATTTCTATGCCTTGTCTCGGACCCTTCCTAAGAGGCCCATAGATGCATCCTTCACCAAGTTTTCCATATCTGATCCTGTGTAGCCTGCAAAGGAAAGATACTGGAAAAGGTAAATTTTGAAGAATAGCTAAGATAAAACAAGAATAAGACAGAAGCTAACCTTCTGTTAACTTACAAGTGGCACCAATGACCTCTTCTGAAGGCTTCAAAAGTCCATTCTCCAGAATATTACCTACTATCGCGGCTCTTGCTTCTTCATCACCAATTAAACTCGGAAAAGAATTCTGTGTCACAATTGGCTAGAATTAGATAAGCTGAGTCCTGGCAAGTCTTCTCCTTGATGCTTCACCAAGTTACAAAATAACTACACTCATAACACGACTTTTCCATGATAGATATAAACCAAGAAATCTGCTAGGAGACTATGCTATAAACAAGCTACTTTGTGTTGCTAATAATGGATTGAACAAAATAATAAACCACCTTGCTAATTTCCATTTTTTGTTATCAAGTATGGTTATTATGCCTATAAAGGCTGCTTCCTGTTATACATTCCTCTCAATTGCCATCCAACAATATTTGGCAATTCTACTTCAATTAAGGGAAAGGTCTACACTCTACAGTAGGTAAATGATACAAATCAATGAAGTAAGTGAGGCCTATCAATGCTTTCAGAATGATAATTCATGTGCTTCCTGGTGCATCACTTCTAGCAGCTGGCCTGCAGTTTAGATAACAGCATCCTTGACCCTGTTAAAAATTTATACTGACCAAAATAGAACTTGATTATGTTTTCATCCTTTTCACAATCATTAGGTTTTCTATAAGAAATTTATTTAGGGAAGCCAAGTGTGTATAATCCAAGCACGCATTATACACATGAAAGAGTGGACTCCAACTACCGCAGGAAAGTTAATGTCAAATATTGGAAAGGTGGTCACATATCAATCAAAAAATCTTTAAGAAGATTCAATCTCAAAGCTTAAACAAGATCCGAGTCTGCCGTTTCACATGTGGTTTCTAGTAAAAGCATAAAAAAGCTTGAGAAATGGTATTACTTAGAATTCAGATATCAGAGGGAAGATTCAAGAAATAGTTTTGACAAGGCACGCATATTAAATAGCAATAATGTTGAAGGGCCAATCAAAGACGGGTTTCTACCAAATCAATCACAATTCAATATGCCATTAGCAGCAATAACTGCACATCCAAAGTGACAGGCTAGGGTTTCGAACTTGAGGAAAATGATTCAAAACTCAACAAGAATTGTAATAAAACAGAAAAAAAGAGCTTACCATGGTTGGTTGAAGAATTCTGATTTGCAGTTTTTCAGCACTTTGACTAGCTTCTCGAGCTACCAATTTTAGATCCATGCTCTGAGGCTCGATTAAAGCATTAACAAATTCCACTGGTGATTGATTGAAGCCTAGAAAGAACACACACCTTTTATGGTGCTAATGGATTTTCCTTACACTAGCACATATTGCTTCATGACAAGCATCAATCTCTTTGCACTTCTCTACATTTGCCAACAGAGAAGACAAATCATGGCATCAACTAACACATCATAGCATGCAGTTCCTGCAGGACTATTCCAGGAAAGATTGATTTTGTGTTCAAATGTATCGGTGGTGGAGACAAATGCTGTGATATATTCTGCGAAACCACGGTAAAATTTAACCTTTTTTCCCCAAAAACTTTCTGGAGTTGTTCATCACCATTAAAGAAAGATGGATCATTCTGGTTCTGAAGTTTTCTAGCCTTCACATAATGCCAAATTGCAGCAAAAGTTCTGGGGCACGTATCAACTTCAATACCAAGGACTTCAAATTAAAGCTGAAGAAAGCCTGAACTGCTGTACATAATTTGTTTCCAACCGTATATATACAGTGAACTGAGTTCACTGAACTCCTTATCTTCTTTTCTCTTCAGTTCAAAACCTACATGAGGTGCACGTCATCGTGCATGCTTCCATATAATGATATGATTATTCGGATATAGTCCCTGATCCAAGGAATTTGTTACTCTCTTGAAGAAAGATAAGAACTTAGGGTGCAAGGGGTTTGATTTTAGGACAAACCCGGGCTGATCTGGATCTACCCCATCTTCCAAGAACCTCTCAATTATCGTAAGGGTCTATGTAGGGACCTCTGAATTAGGCTTATTTGGAATTATCCTAATGTGACTAGCATATGTGTTGAAAACATATATTCGAAGAGTTTTTTCAAACAGAAGGTGGGTTAGTAAGTGCATCCTGAATATCAACTTCTTTTACGAGCTAACTCAAAATCAACTCGTTCCTAGAACTCCAGAAGTTGGGTATACAAGGCAGATTTTGGAAGAATGGCTGCCACTCTTTCCTGTCATTATTTCTCAGAAAGCTTCTGCTTCTTTCTATGTGCAGGGGTGCAAATTCCATTGTTCTCAAAGGGGGCATTGTGTTTGTCATAGGCACGTCAGGAGGACACACAGGGGGCTTTTGAACGATCCTCTTCGCAGTTGCACGGCCAGGGTAGGCATGGAGAGCGAAGACGAGCCTAAACTCCCAATACCAGAATTCTAAGCCTGGTTAAGGGACAACCCTCGAGCTTGAAAGCGTGCTTGGAGTTGGGGATGAGCTACCCTCACTTGCGCAAGGTCCTAGGCTTGGGATAGCTGATTCTGAGCTTGAAAACCAACTGTGAGAATGCAGAGTTTCCAGACAGAGAAAATATCAAATAGCCACCAAAATCTATAACATTCAGAACAAAGTAAACCCACCCAAGCTATCTCAGCAAACACCTAACAACCCAAAGAAGCAAAATTTCCAGTAAAAAATCAAACCTTTATAAATTGAACCCTAAAGGATAACTAAACCTCAAAGACGCTAAATAAGAACTTAACCCCACAAAAGCAAAAGCTTCTAAATATGCAACAATGACGAAGTGAAGGGAATAGAGATAGAAAATGCAAGAAACGTAGAATTTGAATTACAATGTAAGATTCATGGAAAGAATAAATTTATTATTAAAAAAGATGTCTCACGAAAGAGTGAATTTGCCAGCAATTAAAGAGCAGCAGTCAGCAACAACCTACGGAGCATTTGTCTACTCTTATGGGTCGGTTAATGGCCGATTCGGATCACCCCATTTTATTAATATCATATGTTTTACAGTGACAATCCCATTTACTAGAGTGATTATATTTTAATGAGATATATTCAATAAATAATTTCTTTTAAAAAGCGTACAGTAAATTTTTAATTTCACTTTTACTAAATTGAAAAGAAAATACCATTCAAGTATCCATGGAAGGATTTCATTAAATCTATCTTTTGGACGCAAAAGTTGAATTATATTTTTATTTAATAAATTAGTAAATTTAAATTAATTTTTATATGTTAGATTAAAGAGTAAATTGATTTTGTTAAAAATTTTATTTATTTTTATTTTATTTATTAATATGACTGATAAAATAATTAGATAATAACACATATATTTCTTGCTAACATGATCATGTTTAAAAAAAGTAAATTCCTAAAAATAAATATTCTTTTTTTTTTTGTCCATCTTCATTTGTACATGGTTTTTCAAATAACTATAGAAGGGTTAAGGGTATTTTAAGCCCTCAAATTTTAAAAAAAAAATTTAAATCCTTACAAACTTTTTGCTCATAATTGAGTTATTAAACCGATAAAATTGGTCAAATAAATCCTTTGACATACGTTGACAGTTAGTTTTTAATAGCAACACTGACGTGGCCGTTAACAGACACCACATCTACATTGTTTGTTAATGTGGTAGTGTCATATCATGCTGAATATTGATGTAGTAGTGCCGCATATCACCGATTATCTAGATTCATTCTAGAATTATTAATAAAAAAATTATTAAATTTTATATATTTTCTAAAAAAATTTATTAAAAATTATAAAAATTTTATAAAACAATATTTTTATAAAATTTATAAAAACTTCTTATAATTTCAAAATGTAGTGGACAAATAGATGTTCAGATTCATTGTGTACTTATTTTAAATATACTTTATTTTTTGCTATCGAGGATAACATTGCACTGCCATATCAGTGATTGAAAATGAAGTGGTAGTGTTATGTCAACAAACAGTGTTAATATGGCGTTTATTAACGACAATGTCCATGTTGCTATTAAACACTATTGAATAATGTCAATCAAATGATTTATTTGATCAATTTTGTTAGTTTAGAGATTCAATTAAATGTAAAAAGTTTGAAAGAACTTTATCGATTTTTTTTTAAAAATTTTGATGCCATTAAACCTTATAAAAATATTAAAAATTATTTAAAAAATATAAAAAACTGTCTATAACGAACCTGAATAAATTGATTTTAGATTAACTCATTAAATAATTATAGACAAGTTATGAGGATGCCATCCCCGTAACTCAACAACTTAGTATAAGTATTTTGATATGAACCTAATATGTGTGATGAATCAAGAAACAGCTTTTATGAGTACCGGTACAACCGTGTCAACCCGTCTTCTACCAATATCAACAAGTAGAATAAATGGCCATATGGTTTTTTCTTATCTTTATAATTTAATATAATTGATAATTTTAAATATTGATGAAAGGATTTTGTTGATGGGGGAGAAATATTCAAGATTTTTTCCAATGGATTAATGTTGGAGGAAATTTTAGCGTTTAGGGACGGATTTACTAATGTCTTTTCCGAAAATTTCTGTCGAAAAGACTCTGGGTGCCATATGTGGAAAAGTTTATTAAACAGTAACGTGCGAGTACAAATTCAAGCCACCATGACTGAACAGTTGAGAAGAAAGAAGTTAAGGCGGTCTTCGCAGCCCTCAACGCGCCGCCATTTCAAGTCATCCGACTCCGGCCGCGGGCTGCAAGTGTAGATAGTCATGCCACTGCCATTGCCGCCACTTGAAACGGAAGACGAGAATCCGATCACCAGCAGCTCATTGCCAAGAGACTTGAATGCCACACCCCATCCTTCATGAAGATCAGCTCTAACTGGTACTTTTCCCAAATTCTTCCATGTCTTGCTGCTCTTCATGTACACCCTCACCTCATTGCATGATGTTTCAAGACAGTAAAGCTGATTGTTCACTACCGCAACAAGCGGTGGCGATTGCAGCAACATCGCAGCAGCGGCTGCAGCTGGTTGGGTAACAGTACTATCATCTTTCAACATGTCTGGGATCCATTCCCATGTGTTATTGTCCTTATCATAAGCCTCCCCACAAGTGAGCTGATTGTTGTGCTCATCTCTCCCACCAATCACATAAAACTTGTTGTCCATGAAACAACCTGAGCAAAGCTTCCTCTTCTGATGCATCCTAGGCAGCAACTCCCACGATTTCGTCTCCGGGTTATATTTCTCGGCCGAATTCGAGACTCTAGTGTCCATCCCAATCCCACCAGCCACAAAAGCAAAGGTGCCACAGGTTGCAGATGCAAACAAGCACCTAGGATCAATCATGGAAGGACCCTTGAACCATTTACCTATTTCGAGTTCAAATCTCCACACGACAGAACCAAATGTTTCCCTGCCGGATACAATTAAATGGCTCCCAGCACAAACTGATTCCTTATCTCCATTTATAAAGCATATATCCAATGATGGTAACTCTGGGAGCTTCCTGCAAGACTTGAACAGCCCATCACATGCCCACCAACAGTTTTGGCCACTGGGTGACATGAATATGGATGATTCTTTGAACCCAATTTCCTTCCTGATTTTGTTCAACTCGCCACTCTTTAGAAGATCCGAGAAATGCTTGTTTAGCAAGTAAAGTTTCCAATGCTCCGACCTCGGAAATCGAGCCAAGATCAAGCTCTCTAGCTCATCACTGAGCTCAGGAACATATGAATAATCTACATCCTGAGATCTTAAATCTGAGGGGTCACTGCAGCTCTCCTCAGCCATGTTGTTCATCAGAAAACAGGTAGAAGATTACATGAAAACGCCCTACAAAAGCATAGCATGTTGGACATAAAGCTTACAATTATTTCAGATCAAGCTGATATACTCATCTGACATATTCAGATTATATTAGCATATCCATTCATGAACAAATATATACATATGTATAACAGAAAACAACCAATAGGGTGTCTGGAAATTATGAAAACAAAACAAAAGTACAACAGAAACAATACATTACACATAGAGAAATATAGAGAATGAAGAAGAGAAGCTTACTTACCAGAGAGGGTAAGTCAATAAAATGAAAACAAAGAAGCCTACAGTTTGTAGAGAGTAAATAGTAACAAAAGCTATAACATTTGAAGCAAAGAAAGAGATAGAAGAGATATATAGAGAAAGAAAAAAGAACAGGGTATCAGAGTAATGAATTTACAATTGCAAGAAACCCCCCCATTTGCTGGAGAATTTTGGCATTTAATTTAGTATGGCTCATATGTTGGATTTACAGTAATGATGCATTTGGTTTTATTATTTATTGTTTCAATCGTCAAAGAGATGTTTTCAAATCAGAAAACAAATATTTGATGCTGTCCATGATTAACATCTCCTTTTCCTTGGTTGGCTCAGTTCTAGAGATACTGAAAAAAATGTAGTCTTTTGATATCAAAGAGTAACAAAAATTGAGAATGGCCAATACTCAATTCAAGGAATAGAATAATGTCACTGTTAATATTGGGCCATCACATTTACATATTTGATATTCAGATTATACCATATTAAGCAAAGGTTAGAGATTAATGAGAACCAATGGAAGAGAGTTGCCACACCCACAGCCTAGAAATGGCATTCCATTGGATGGACATCTCTTTTAGAGGGTTCGTTTTTTCACATTTTTTAATGTGGTAGCTGTCCACTGATTAGTGTTGGTGGATTTGCCACTGATTTAATAAATCCAAGAGTCATTGTCATAGTTGAATAGGTATAGCATTTGTGTAAGATAGATGTCTTCATTTAGGACAAAGGCCAAATCAGCTTTCGCCCACAGATAAGGAAAAAAAGCATGTTAATAAACCTTGAAATGCTAACACAAGAAGTTAAAGCCCCCACAAGGTTCATGGAGGTGAAAGGAGTAACAATTATTGATTAAATTAACAAAAGGGAGTTACCTAAACCCACCACTTTTTAAGGATGCTTTCATAGATCTTCTCCACCATTAGTGGACAATTGGAAATTGGAATAATGCCACTGCACTCGTTCTCATTGTTTTCTTAATACACAATCAACACTAATCCTTTCGTATTATATTACAAAAGAAGACATGTTACAGACAAGAACAAGGCTGCTAAAACCCGACAAAGCAACAACGACAACAGCCAAAAAAAGAGCTCGAAATGCAGCTAAAGATATGTTGGTGGATGGACCAGCCTTTGATTGGCTTATTTCATTTCATGCGCGGTAGAAAACTAGCTTTCTATTGTACGGCACTTGTGACTTAATATATAAGCTGAGGTGGTTTCCAAAATTAAAGAAGTCGCGGGTCAAGCTTTCCTTCTCTTTTACTTTTGGGATTTTAATTTCTTTTTATTTGTCAAATTTCTACATTGTTTTAAACAAGTGTCATGTCGAATATCAATATGATAATAATAATGGAGAACCTTTGGATTAACCATATGTACACCAATGGACTCTCTCCTTAACTGCTAGCTAAAGCTTTTGGTTTTTCTCTTTCCATAATATTAGTTTTTGATAAATCGATATATATATATATGATTAAATGTAAGATTATTAAAAAATTATTAAAATAATAACTAAAAGATACATTAAATAAATTTAAATAATTTGTAACTTTTTACATTTGTGCACGATGTTTTCTCATATGTTGAAACCGTTGAATACTTAATTATCTTATCTTTGTCAATGTTGCTAAAATATGTCTTTCTTATATTATATCTATCATTTAAATGGTAGTTTGTAATATCAGTTCTCAATCTTGGATCGGCTAAAAAGTTTTCGAGGCTAAACTCAATTTGACTCTTTTAATCTTTTTTTTTTCTTTTTGAATTGGTTTTGTATCACACTTTGGCTATTCACTTTTATTTTCTTCTTGTTCTTCCTCTATTTCATTAGTAAATTTTCTTTTGAAATATTTTCTCATTTCTATTAAACATTTAAAACAAAAAATCTAAGCCTGAACTACAAAAGTTTTCATGAAGCCAACATACAACTAGTAATTTTCTTTCACAAAAATAAAAATCACTTTAAGTGTTTTTGGTATCATGAGAATGCAATATGTTAATTTTCAAACGCAAGATTCACAATAATCACACTAGCAACAACAATTTCTAAATAAAATTGTTGTGTTTCTAATCAATATTCAAGAAATTTAAGATTATATAAATATAATCAATCCTAATTTCTTAAAGGATTTATATTAATTAACCTCTAAAATCAAAATATTAGTAATCTTGCATAAATAAATAAAAAATCTTGCATAGATCCTAAACTATCACAAGAAAAGTCATAATCCTAAATTTTAGAAATTAATCAATAAAACTTGAAAAGAAAAATGAAGTTATTACCAAATTAGAGAGACCCACTTGAAAGTATTAAAATATTTATCACCTTTTTGAAGGAATTCTATAAAGTGTGAGAGAATAAGAAAATTTTTAAAAAATGATGAGTGCTAAAAGGAGAATAAGGATTATATTATAGAACTAAATGAAGAATACAAGGATTAAGAGAGAAAGAAAGATAAAGAAATGAAAGGATGATTCAACTTTCACTTAGTATACAATAAGCTTGTACATGCCCTCTATTTATAGGACTTCAAGTACTATAAGCTCCAAAGCATTAAGGACCAATATTAAGGTACCTTACAAATGATTTAGGGGTTATAAGATAATGAATTTAGGGGTTATGGATATTCATTCTTTAGGGGTTACAATAGGATAAATTTGAGGAGGTTATGTACATCCATTTATCAATGGATTTACAACATTCCCATTGAATGTCAAACAATGAAAATGTCTAGTAAAAAAAAACTTTATTAGGAAAAACCCTATGGGATAAAAACCTAATGAAGGAAAAGAGCACATAATCTATTATTACAAGCTGCTTCGTCAAAACCTTTACCAGGAAAACATAATGGGACAAAACATTGGTTAAATGAAAAGAGTGCAATGTATTTTTTACTCCCCTAATGGCAACATCAAATTACATCTTTGAGTCGACGCATTCCAATCTTGTGTAGAGTCTTTCAAACTTTGAAGTTGGCAATACCTTAGTAAAAAGATCTACTAAATTATCACTAGAGCAAATTTGTTGAACTTCTATATCACCTTTCTTCTCAAGATCATGAGTGAAGAATAATTTTGGTGAAATATGTTTCGTTCTATCACCTTTGATGTAACCATCCTTCAATTGAGCTATACATGTTTGTTAGCTCGATAATTCAACTCGAAATCCCCAAGAATAGGGTGAATTGACTCTTAAAAATTTTTGGTTGCTAAGAAAATGATAGAGACAATGAACACTTCAATTTATAATGGTTCGACCCCAATTGCCTACTCCACTACCTTAGCTTTCCACAACTAAGGATTTTCCCAAATTTACGAATTTGATAACCTTTGAAAACAATGTTTAACCTTATAGTATCCCTTAAGATTTCTACCCAAAATCTTAAGATTGCAACTCCCTTAAGGTTTCTATCCAAACCTTAAGACTCAACCCTCTTAAAGAGTAAATACAAATAGCAAACTAAAAAGTTGTAACAACCTGTTTTTAGTGAAATCAGAACAATGGTTTCGGGATCACAAACCTGATGTGAGAATATTTATTTTATTATTATTTTAATATCTACAGCATGTTATTATTTTATAAAAATTTTGTTAAGAAATTTTATCGTTTGCATACTTAATTTGGTAAAAAGGACTAAATTGAAAAAGGTGCAAAACTTGAGTTCTATAAGCTAAAGGGATTTAATAGCTATGATATTTAATGGTCAGAAGGTTTATATTGTATCTAAACCATTGATATTATGAGTGGACTTTTATGGACATTATATAAGTGATTTTTAAAGGTTATTAATAAGGTTAAATAAGTAAATTATTAAATAAAGGTTAATAAAAATTAAAGAAAACAAAGAGATCATCTTTGTTATTGTCTTCTTCCACCAAAATTAAGCTAAGGAAAAGCCATTAATGAAGCTTCAAGGTTCGGCCATAGTTCATCTTTGCATGTGAGTGATACTTTGTCCCGTTTTTAATGATTTCTATGTTTTTGGAGTCGTCGTAGCTTAATCTAGCTATTCCAGGGACTAATTTGCAAAAAATTTAAAATATTAGGGCTTTTCCATGAATTTATTCATGTTTTTTTATGAATTTTGATGGAAGAAAATGAATCCTAGTTTATTTATAAACAACTTTTGTAAAGTGATTTTGGTTGAAAATGTCAGTTAGGGATTTATTTATAAAATATGTAAAATGTGTGGTGGAAATTATGAAATAATGGAATGTATGAGTTGCTATGGCTGTATATGAAATTTGGCTAGCTTGGGTAGGGATAAAATTGCATGAATTTTAAATTACAAGCTTAAGTACTAAAATGTAAAGAAATCAAAACATTAGGGGCAAAAGGATAATTTTACAAAACTATGATTTTTGGATTGAATTGAATAGAATGATTATTGAATGAATTGAATTTGATTATTTAGATCAAGTTAAGCATCATACAGATTTAGATCGGGGGGAAAGAAAAAGTGTCAGACTAGTTGATCATATCTCTTAGTTTGTGATCGAGGTAAGTTCGTATGTTTAAATAGCATTTTTAATGTGTTTGATTTAAATGCTATTATGGTATATTATTTTATCATGTTTCGATTAAAAATCCAACGACGTTTTGACGACTACCTAGCCCCGTTTGAACCTTAGGAATATATAGGATACAAATGATATGTTATTAGGGTTACCATGTTTCGAGTGCTAGTCCTAAATGTCCTATTGGTGGCTGAGTTTCGGCATGTGTTGCGGATACTTAACAGCTTGTGTAAGCAACACCGTGTAGCTACGTTCTGACCAACAGCTTGTGTGAGCAGACCCACTCATGGCTCGAGAGACAGCATCTATGTAAAGGAAAAGGAAAGAAATGGTTTCGACCATATGTTAGCACACATTGTGTAAGATTCCCCCGTATCTGATATTATTCTAAGTGATTCAACGGACATATAAAGGGAAAGAGCGACACGTGTTTCGATTTGCAATGTCATAAAGGTATGGATACGTATGAAATGTTGATGATCAAAGTGTGTATAGCTATGCTCATGAAAAGTATGAATGCTTATATGCTATATTCATGAAAGTTATTTTACCATGTGGTGATTTTTGCTAAGTTATGTGTTTAGTCACTAATTTGTGTTGTTAATGATGCTTAGGCTTGTGCCAAGCTATGTTGGATTAATTCATAGTTATTTATAAGCTTATGCATTGAAATGGTAAGCATTGTTTATGACTTACGAACTTACTAAGCATTACATGCTTTCTTTGTGTTCTTCTTCTATGTTTTATAGTTAATCGGAAGCTCGTTCGGGTTGGAAGCTTGTTAGAGACCTATCACACTATCCATCGGCTATATCGATAGATTTTGATGTTTTTTAGTCATGATTATAATGGAATGTATAGGTGTTTTGTGCTTGATGAAGTGGCCATTATGTTTGGCTTGTAAATATGGTATTTTGGTTTATGAACTAGTTGTCATGTTGGCATGTATATATGTAGTTTTATGATTGATGATATTTTGGCATTTTGGTGCTTTTATGGGTAATGTTGGAATGGTCAAGTTGATGTATATTTTAGTAACCATTTTGGTATGTTTGAGTATGATTTTGGCATGTGGTCATGGTGGTAAGTTTGGTAAGGAAATTAGATGAGAAATGTATGGTTGGTTAATGGCTAGATTTTGCAAATGTTTAAACATGTTTGGATGTTGTGATTGAGGTGCCTTTTGGGCATATTTGTTGTATGGATAAATACCATTATGATCTAGCTTGAATATGCATATTTTAGGTACATTTTGAATGCGTGAGCATAGGTGCAAATGGCTTGAATGGTGAACTTGTTTTGGGTGAGAGAATTGGCTTGAAAATGGCCAATTTCTTGTCCACACAGCCTAAGACACAGGCGTGTGTCTTAGCCGTGCGTGTGTCTTAGCCGTGTGTGACACACGACCATGCGACATAGCCGTGTGTCCCCTATAGGTTTCAAAGGGTTGCAAGTCAAGCAGTTACACGGCCTAGCACACGATCTGGCACACGGGCGTGTGAGACCATTTCAAGAGTTACACGGCCTGGCACACGGGCGTGTGGCTTGGTCATGTGACCCAATTTAGAGAGTTACATGGGCATGGTCACGGGCTGGGACACGGTCGTGTGTCTGATTTAGTCCCGAATCATTTCTAATGTTATTTTATGGCCTCGAGGGCTCAAATAAGGGAGGATATGCATGTGTTTGAATGTAATATAATGTGTTTTATGTAATGGTTGTATTTGAATGTTTTAAGTTAAAAGTTTTCGGTAATACTCCGTAACCCTATTTTGACAACGGATACAGGTTAGAGGTGTTACAAAAGTAATCCTTACAAGATCAGGATGTTTACCAATTAAGCACAAATAAACAAGATTACACTTGAGCTAAAGAATGACAATGAAGGCTCTCAACTGTGTACAAGAAAAGTATGAAAAAATTAAGCACTAAGGTTGTATTGATTGATCTTTTGGCTTGATGATCTTTCTTGTTGTTGTAGGACCTTTGGAAGATGGTATTTATACCCTCTAATTCATTTCCAACCATTGTGGTTGTTGGAAACATGAATAGAGTCGTTGGGGATGCATTCTTGAATTGCCGACTTTAAGTAAGGTATTCATTCAAACTATATTACTTAATAATAATAAACTTAATTATCTATATACTACTAATTTTTAAATAAACTACGTTAATATTATATAATTCAAAATTAAAAAATACATACGTCCGCTTCCGATCGTTGGTCTAACAGAAGCCGCATATCTCGAAGCTCGTCAGGTAGTCCTACGTAACTCGGCTCATGGTTCCACCTATTGAAATAATATGTTAACACAACAATTTAAAATTTAAATAATTTTATTATGGTAAATATCTTAACTAATGAAATTTACATTGTTATGAGTGGGAACGTATAAGGGTAGTTCGTTCGATGACATAAAAATGACAGTCGGTACCATGCCCATGATTGTAGTAGAAGCATGCAACCATTGATTTTGATTTTATGTGGTTCGATCGTCTGTCACATCTCTCGATACAACATCGTCAACACGACTGACCCCCAGTTGAGTTCGTCTACTTCTCTAAATTTGACGAGTTTTAGAAGCCACCTTAAATGGACAAGATTTCGTGACTTATGGGGTATTAGGAGACCCCCAATAATCATAAGGATGTACGCCCGAGTGTGTTGTTCTCTTTCAATTTCAGTCGAATCCTCATCGAGCCCACCGAAATTTCTTCTTAGCCAATTCATATCTATCCAGGCTCCAATAATGGTTTCCAGAACCCACCCAAAAGTTGCTCGCATACGTCTCTCTAATCAATTGCGTGAACTGACCCAGTCATTACCGACCCATCCACCGGTAACTCGAGTTGTAACTGCACATCCTCCAGAGTGATAGTGCACTCGTTGCATGAAAAGTGGAATGTGTGTATCTCGAGTCTCCACCCTTCCACCAATTTGCTTACAAGTGTGGGGTCTAATTTAAACCCCCGACCAGTAATAGCTGCGTGCAAAAATCTGACATCTCTTAAGTATGATTCGATTGATGGTGATGGATAAGCGAGTAAATTAAGAATATAAGTCTCCAAAATTCTATCCGCCTATATATATAATATGATATATTAAATTAAAATATATCAATAAAATATTTAAATTAAATTACATTAAATATAATAAAAAATTCTTACCATTTGTAATTGATCTACGAAATGTACTTCCTCCAAACGGATTAGAGATGTTGTCATTGTTATATTCAAACAAAAATAAATTGTAATATAAAAATATTTTACAAAAATTAAGACAATTTCTTTAAAAAATTTGAGTTAGGTCAAGTACTATAAAGTAACTCCCATATGAACTTACCAAAAAATAATATAATAAAATATATCATCAATTATTAAAGTAACTCTCATATGAACTTACGGAAAAAAAAGCAATTATAGTGTCGGGGACTAATATGTAATTTCTTTTTCTCAATTATCTTCGATTAGCTCAAATCTCTATCTATATAACAAATTATTTCAATTTATCAATTTCAAACATTTTAAAATAGCCTATTGTAATCATATATTAATTTAGTTTTATTTTTAGATGCCCTAAAGTTTTGCATTTTATTCAATTTAGTTTCTAAAACTGAAACAACTATAACTTACAAAACTAAGCTCCGATTTTTAATCCAATTTCAATTACATCCCTCTATTATCTATAATTTCAAAATTAAATATCAATTTTAATTTTTCATACTTTAGTCCTTTATTCAAAAACTAATAATTAAACTATACAAACTAGTCATTTTTCATTTCTAAGCTTAAAACTTAACATTTTAACACCAAACTTCAAGCATTCATCAATGAAAACAATTTGAAACTTTAAAAAATAATATATGGGTTAGCTAAATCGAACTTTAGCGATCTAAAAATATAAAATTTAAGAGAAATAGACTCTAAAATCCTTACCATGCACTTGGCCGAACCTTAGAAGCTTAGAACAATGGCTTATTATGTTCTTTAATGTTTTCGGTGGAAGAATGAAAGTAAAAATGATAGCTTTTCTTTTTATGGTTTCTTTCACATATTAAAATACTTTAAAATTTAATTTATTAATATTATTAATAAAACTATCACACTAACCATCCATTATATCACATAAGGTCTAATTGCGATTAACTTTGACCGTTTTTACAATTTAGTTCTTTTAACTTAATTAGTCACTAATTCGGTAAAATTACTTATTCAAAATTCAATTCACCTATATAATAACTTCGTAAATATTTAATAAAAATATTTATGTGCTCGGTTTACGTAAACAAGGTCCCGATATCTTATTTTCCAAAACCACTTTGTATCTTAATTAACTTTCAATTAAACACATTGGTTTAACTTCTAAACAAATCCTTTTAACTTTTGAGCAACTAAAATCTATAGCGATTAACTTTTACCACTTTTACAATTTAAACATTATACCTTAATTAGTCACTAATTCAGCAAAATTACTTATTCAAAATTCAATTCACCTTTATAATAACTCGTAAATATTTAATAAAAATATTTACGAGCTCGATTATGGAAATGAGGTCTCAATATCTCATTTTCCAAAACCACGACTTTAGGATCATTACACTTGTACCTTAATCAACTTTCAATTAAACAAAATTACAAGACCAAATTCTAATATATTTTTATACTAGCCTCATAAATATTAAATATTAATATTTATGAACACAATTTACGAAAATGGCATTTCAGAATCGTAATTTCCGACACCATTGGAAAACCGGGTTGGTAATATGTATATAAAATTGATTTGTATGCTTTGAATATTTCTCTTTTTGTAGAAATATGATGAACAAATTAAAACAATGATGAAAATATGTATATCGTATATAGTTCAACGAGAGCTTTACGGGCAAGTTATATATAGTCGCAATGACATTAACTTCACTATGAACTTGTAGAGGCTCGTGTTGACAACATATTGTAAAACTAAAAGAATAATACAAAGATTAAGAGAGAAAGATATATAAAGAAATGAAAGGATGATTCAACTTTCACTTAGGATATAATACGCTTGTACATGCCCTCTATTTATAGGGCTTCAAGTACCATAAGTTACAAAGCATTAAGGACCAACATTAATATACCCTATAAATGATTTAGGGGTTACAAGATAATGAATTTATGGATTATGGACATTCATTATTTAGGGGTTACAATAGAATAAATTTGAGGAGGTCATAGACATCCATTTATCAATGGATTTACAACAGATTAGGGATTTTTCTTTTATAAAATAATTCTTTTCATAAAATTTTGGTGGATGATTTTCAAATTTTGTATGAAATCAAATTTTGATGAGGTATTTTTCAAATTTTTAGGATAAATTACATAAAAATTTTAAAAAGTATAACTCAGTTTTTTTAGTTAATTTACCCCCACAATATTTCAAGTGGTTTTCCACCACTTATATCAACTTAAGAATTGAAAAATGTTTCAAGTATATCTCATGCTTATTTTATCAAAAAACACCTCTCAACCCTATTCATTGTAAAAAAAGCATTCATGCAAAGCCTGCATAATTAGAGGTGTTCAAATGATTAACCGAATCGAACTACGACTAACCGAATCAAAATTTTTCCAAAAAAATTAACCGAACCAAAATATTTCGGTTAATTCGATCGATTAACCAAATTAACGAAAATTTTTCCACAACATCTTATTCATCTTCTAACTTGGCAAAGCTTGTTTATTATTTTTTTCAATGTTTTGAATGAATTTTGGATATGTAACAGCCCAGTTTAGACCCTAGTCAGACAGTGGTTTCGGGACCACAAATCCGAGTTAGAAAAATATTTTAATATTATTTTCCATGCTTTTAGTATGTGAATTGACATGTGTGAAATTTTCGTGATTTAATTTATCCGTTTGTGTGCTTAATTAGAAAAAAAGGGCTAAATTGCATAAAAAGTAAAAGTGACATTCTCATTGTTAAAGTGTTAATTTGTCATGATTTGATTTTTGAGAAGTCCTTAAAGGGTTATTATACCATTATAAAATTAGTGGATATTTATGTCCATGAGTTAGGTGACTTATATTATGATTTTAAGTAGGGCTACAATAGTAATTAGTAAATAACTTATTATTAAATTCATTAAAACATAATATGGCCATGCAAATGGCTTCATTTTGCCGAATGTTGAAGAAAGAAATAGGCTTTGAAGCATTTTAAGTTTCGGCACATTCATAGCTCAATTAAGGTACGATTTGAGCTCGGTTTTTTTTATGATTTTTTAAGTTTTTGAGATCGTTGCTTCGTATTCTAGCTAGCTCGTGTCCTAATTTTTGAATTGGTTGTGAAATTTTGTGAATTTCCATTAATGAGAAATTGTTGTTTTTGTTGTTTGATGATGAAAAATAAATATTTGTTGATAGATTATTAAATTTTGTTAAGTAATTTTTGATAAAAATCCAAATTAGGGATTTATTTGTGAAATTTGAAAATTTAGGGACCTAAATATAAAATAAAAGAAATATATGGATTGCTAAGGACTATATGAAAATTCGGCTAAGGCATGGTTTTGATGAATTTTGTGTATTTTGTGATTTTATGAAATAGGGACTAAATTGTGAAAAATGTAAATTTTAGGGGCTAAAGTGCAAATTGCCCAAATTATGTGGTTATGACTTGAATTGAATGAAAATTGTCCTTAAATAGCTAAATTTGAATTTATCTAGATCAAGAACCAAAGAAAACAGAATTAGAACAGAGGAAGTCGAAAGTGGTTGAATAGTCGATTCCATCCGCTTGTCTTCGTCCGAGGTAAGTTCGTAAGTGAATAAATTTTGTTAAATTGATTGTATTTATTTTATACATTGCCGAATTAAATTCAGCATAGGTTGATTAGTTACGAGCCTAATTTGATTGATTTACAACATCTGAAAACGATACGAACTACAGAAATGCTGAAATGTGACATCGTGTAAGACAACGTCTGGGACGTTGGCCTCGATTTGAGATTTACGTGTAAGACCATGTCTGGGACATTGGCGTCGTATATGATTACGTGTAAGACCCTGTCTGGGACAGTGGCATCATTATTTGATTACATGTAAGACCATGTCTGGGACGTTGGCGTTGTACGAGCTTTTGAGGTATCCGAGCATCTTTTCTGTGAATTTGAATGGTATATAGGGAAATTATATGGCAAAACCGAACATGTATTTGAATTAAAAAATTTCAGGTATGTTTGAATTATATGAAGTTGAAAATATGGGTAAGTAATATGTATAGCATGAAAAGATGAACGAATCACTTATATATGAATATATATGTATGTGTACAAGATTAGTGAAATTAGCCTACTTGTTTAATTTGTATTTGAATTTTGAAACTTTTTGCTTACAACTTACTAAGTTATTTAAGCTTACTGTGTATTTGTTCGTTCAATGTTTTATAGATTTTGAAAGCTAGTTACGAGCTCGGGGATAATGAAGGAAATCCGTCACACTATCGATCTTTATTTCGGTATTTTGAAAGCTTGAAACTTTGAATATATGGCATGTATAGGCTAGCACTTGTCTTGTTTAGTTATGATGTGTGTATTTATATATAAATTTAGCCATGCGAAAATAGATTAATTTTGATATTAGTACTTATGTGTATTCGGTTATAGTAAAAGCTTATTATGAAAGTATATGTTAAAGTTTGTGTATATATATTAGGCTAGAATTTGAACCTATTATAAAAGTATGTTATTAGTATATATATATATATATATTTGGGATGTTGGTTGAAATTCAGCAATGAGAAATTGGTAAATAGATTAAATGGTTGGTTTGATAGTTAGCTAATTTTTGAAAGTTTGAGTTGTAAACAATTTTGAACAGTGGATACTTTGATTATATTATGTAAGCGGATATATGATGATTATATATGTTTTGGTATTTGATGGATAATTTGGTTATTTAAAGGTTGGATTTTATTTAGGTGTATAATGCTATATATATATATGAATTAATGGTAGTATGGCCACATTAGATTGATTATTTATTAGTGATAATTAGTTATGATAATTAGTTATGTCTAGCCTTGCATTTGGATTAAAAATAGGTTAATATAGTTGATCACATGATTACATTACAAGCATGTCTATATTCGGCTAACAATAGGTAAGACTCTTGGTTATATGCTTATGGTATCTTTGGTTGTGGATTGATCTTTCTATTAATGGATATAGGATATGGCTAATATTAATCAAATAAGTAGTGCATGAATGGTATAAAATTTTATATTGTAACTTGATAGCCAAATAGAGAATGGAACGAATGGTAAAGTGTGCACATGATCATGCTTGAATGATCTATTTTGATGTGATTAATTGTGCATAAGGTTTTAATGACTAATGGAATATACTTGAACATATTACGAGTGGTTAAAGTCGTATTTGCTTATGGACATTAATTTAAGTATAAGCATGTACTGAAATTATGAAATAAAGTGTTTAATTATTGTTAAGTATTCAATACTATTGAGATGTTGTGCATATGATTTGAGTATTATGTTTGTAAATCATGTGTACATATTGTATAGCTTTGAGACATGTCAAATTGTTTGAAATGTGATTATATTCATGGTATGGATTCGAAAAAAAATTCGAGGTATTGATTTGTAATTGTAATATGAATTATATTGTATGATTAACCTTTAATTAGCCATATACTTTATATATATATGAATATGACTTGCATAAATATTCGAATTTGTACTTTAGTTTGGTAATACCTCGTGACCCTAATTCGGCGACGGACACGGGTTCAGGGCGTTACAGGATAATATTATGCATTTATTTTAATATGTTATAGTAGAAAATCGGCATTAGATTGCTATCATCATTAGAATTGGGAATGCATCCAAAGATGAATGTAAAGTTTCAATTTGTATTTGAGGTGCATGGTAACTAACCTGCATATATGAAAAATCCAAGAATTGCAAAACAAATAAGCAGCAGAACAAAGAAGCAGCAAATATGGTCAGTAACCTTTCTACTAAATTACATTCACAAACACATGTTGAGAACAAAAAAAGCAGAAGAATTGCAGAAATATCGAAGAATGAAAATTTTTTCAAAAAAAAAGAAGCAGCAGAAAAACTCATTTCAATAAAAAAAACCTGACGAAAAGCACCTGAAAAATCCAAGGTGAGTGTCAAATGGTGGTGAGTGAAGTCGAAATCAGAGTTGTGTCACCGGTCATTGCGTTGGGTTAGTGTTTAGGGAGATTTTCGATTAGGGATTTTGGGTGAAGTTTAAATCGATGGCAGACGAACATCGAAAGATGATGGTGACCTGGTGTACGCTGGATGATGTGACTAGTGGACGTCGGACGATGGTGACTAGCGGTAGAGATTTTGGGACTTGGGAGATTTTAAATTAGGGATTTTCAATTTAAGGTTAGGGATTTTTGAGTTTGTGACATTTTGGGACCTGGTGGCTGGTGTATTACCATGTGCATTGTTTTTAGGTTTAGGAGGAATTAGAATTTTATGTTTGGGTTTATTTTCAGTGGATAGGGTTTATTTGGGAGTAGATTAGTGTTTGGGGCCTGGGTGGGGGTGGGTAGTGGCCTGATGGGTTAATATATAATATTAATTATTAAGTTTGGTTAATTAATCGATTTCGAACCGAAATAATCGTTAATCGAACTTCAAAAAATTATTAATCAAACTCCGACTGAATTAGATCGGTTAACCGACCGATTAACCAAATTAGTTCGGTTCAGTCAGTTAAATAAGTTTTAATCGAAATTTGCACACCCCTATGCATTATGACAACCCAAGATATGTTAATTCATATATTGAATTGGTATAAATTTAAAATTTTAAAGTGCATATAAAATGTAATAACGAAACTGATTCTAATGGGGATTGGGAAGAGAAAGTATTGTATGAAGCAGGATATTATCTATTTTCAATAGTTTAATACCACATCAGCAATTTTATCTTGAAGTTTAGGACTTTCATTTAGAATTGATTTTTTTTCGTGATGAAAATATCGATGTAATATTAAATTATTAGAAAAGGGATACATATGGCGTGATGTCACCGTTTTCATACAATCATTCCCTTTCCTAAAATATCACCATGCTTTGCATGTTTAACTTTCTATATATTTTTAAAATTATCTTTTAATCAACCTAATTTTTAATTATTCTGTATATTACATTTTACGAAATAGATTTTACTTTTCATTTTCTTTGAGCCAAAACAAAATAAAATGACTTGAAATTTGATTTGGAAAGATATAATATTTGTCTTATTTTTCAATAATTATGGCAAATTTAATAAATAAAAGAGAAAGATAATATTTGATATTAATTTAGGTACCATGATGCTGTATTCAATTTTAGAATGTGCCAACAGCTTCAATGAAATTTGGGAGAGAAATGAGACAAACATATACAATTCATTATTTATAGGATAGATCGTAAGACTATTCAAATAGGTAATAAAGTTTTATGCAGAAAAACAATTACGTAAGAACGTGACAAAAAGATAAGAAATTCAACAATAAAAAAGTAAATAATTTTCCAATATACTTGTTTTCTATTGATTCAGAATAATATTTCATTACCAATGATTGAAATTGGAAATTTAAAATGGCATATAATTTAATCAAACATGCAATCAAAAATTAAACCAAATATCTCAATTTCTTTACAAACAAGCTTTCTCCTGCATGAACCAAAAACAACCTTTTTTCAAAATAATAATAATAATAATAATCTATAGAAAGCATACGTTTGGGATGAGAAACTATATTGATGGTGATTTTATATCTACTTCATTTCTTTTTATTTTTCTAAAATATAAGAAAATAAAAACAAAACCAAATTTAAGATTCAACGTGAAAATGTATTCCATAATATTAATAGGTATAAAAATCAATAAAAAAACATAACTATAGCAAAGAAATAAAAGTTTACGGATTAAAATGTGGCAGAATGTAACATTTCATGAACTAAAAATCAACAAATGTTAAAAACCATGATATATAACAAGAAAAAGAATTAGATTAAAAAGTAACTAAGTGCAACCTATGTTTCAAAATCTAATATGAAAAAAAAAAAACAACATATCTAAATTAGGCTCGACCTTAGGGGTAGCCTCGGAGTATGGCTGCCCAGTGCTCAAGGCTAGAAGGGGCCCAAAGCATTTAATGTGGGAAAAAAATTCATCCTTTTAAGTTTATTCATTGATACTAATACGAGCCAAGGAGGTGACACTCAAGGGGTTGTTTTTCCTAGTGGTCCAATCACTCGAAGCAAGGCACGACAATTAAAATCAAAGATGTATGCTTTTGTCCAAGACTTTGTTGCTACAAATTTAATTCATCATGTTCGTGACGTTAACAAATACGGGAATGTAATTCACTGGACCAATCTTGGAATAGTGAAAGCCCATAAATTGGTGGATTAATCTTTTATGTATCTTAGTATTATTATTTACTTAATTCTCATTGGTTGGGACACATCACTTATGAGTTTTAAGTAATTTTATTGGTTAGGTTATTATTTATTTATTTTCTTAGATAATTTTAAAGAGTTTTATTAGGGTTCAATTACTCTTGTATTTTACCTATAAATAGGCTTGCTTTCTACACATTGAGGGGGTGGAATAAAAAGAGAGTATTTGTTTTCTTCCAAAATTTGCGTGAGGCAATTTTTTGAGAGTAGAGTGATTCTTCTCTTGCTATTTAGTTTGGAGTTTGTTACTTTCGAGGGTATTTCGGAGTTACAAACATTCAAATTTCTTTCCCGTTCATCGGTGTTTCTAGAGGTTCTTCTTCTAGGGGTTTCGTAGGGAGCTGCTCAATCATTGGCGTTTTTGGTTGCAAGTTAACCAAGGGTTCCATAGGGCAAACCTATCCTTTTTTTTCTTTTTGTTTATTATTATTATTTAACTAATTTTATTTATTCTCGTTTTATTTCTAATTTGTGTTTCTCTTGTGTCTAGATCCGGGTTTCCGCATCAGTTGGTATCAGTTTCAGGCCAGTGTTATTTTTGAAGCTAAAATCATATCCGAAACGAGTCAAAAAAAAGAAAAAACAAAAAGCAAAAAGCGCAAAAAAACCGCAAAAAAAAAGTTGCCTACCTTTCATACGTAGGTTTCTTCTTTTCCTATTATTGTTATTATTTTTATTTTTATTTTTCCCAAAATTGAATTTCTTTTCCTTCTTCTTTTCTTGACTCAAGTATAATTCAAGCTTCAATTTTTGAAAATCTTAAGACACCAAACGTTTCCGATTTTTGTTTTAAAATTGGGTAGAGTTTTCTTAAGTGTTCTTCTTATTAAAGCTTTTCTTTGACTCTAGAGTTAGAGATTGTTGCAGGTCTACGTTTTTTTGTTTCTCTTACACTTTCTAACACTTTGTTTCTTCTTGTGTTAGCAGATATTAAAGGCACGCACAATTCCTTCATCCGTGTAGCCTCTATTACAAATTTTCTCGTCAAGTTTATTGGCCTCTTAGAGCAATTAGGGTCTTTATTGTTTCTTTGAAGTTTGCACCTCCGTTATTTGATCTTGATTAGTAACCCTCTACAAACATATTTACAAGTTTTGAATCATTCAAAGAGTTATTCTTTTGAGAGCTAACGAGTGAGGTTATTATTATTTTTTCTTTCTTGTTCCTGTTTGTTTGATCTTTCACAGATATCATGCCGCTCACTAGATCCCAAACTAATAAAAATGAAGAGGATGAGCAAAAAAGAGAGAACGATCCTTTGGTCGAGTTGTTACAAAAAGAGATGAAAAAGTTGCAAACTCAATTCGAACATCGCATGACCCAGATGTTACAAGAGCAAAGGGAGTATCTTGATACAAAACTTACAACTCAAGAGAGATACATTGCCGATAATTACAAGAAGTTGAACGAAGCCTTTATAAGCCGATCAAATTCGTGAGATCGAACTTTTAAACGAAGGGAGGACCATTTTTTGATGATGACTTTGAGTCCAAGTATGTACCTAGAGAAAGGTTGGAACGAAACAATGACACCCCCAAACCAAAATTTCCTTCTTTCTCAGGGAAGAATGATCCTGATGCTTACCTTGATTGGGAGGAAAAGATGGAAGCGTCTTTGCTTGTTACAATTACTCGATGAGAAAAAGGTAACATACTGTCGTCATTGAGTTCATTGATTATGCACTAACATGGTGGAATCAATTATGTAAAAGCGAGGATTCTTTATAGAGAGCAACCTTTACTACTTGGGTTGAAATGAAGCGCATCTTGCAAAACGGTTTGTTCTACCATACTATTATCGAGAACTCCATCAAAGACTCCAACATCTTGTTCAAGGAGATAGATCATGGATGACTACTACAAAGAGATGGAGACTAATCGATTAGAGCCAATCTTGTTGAAGAGGCCGAGGTGACTATGGCTAGATTCCTTGCCGGCCTAAAGCCTGAGATTGCAAATCGAGTTGAGTTACAACACTACATGGATGTTTAAGAGATGCTTCAAACCGCACTCACCATTGAAAAGCAATTACGAAAGAAAGGGACACCGAGGGGTGCTAGTTCAGTTTCTAATCCTGCTTGAAGAGGAAATTGGCAAAAACAAGATGATAGATTGTGGAATGGGAGAGATGCACGGTTCAAGCCAAATAACCCTAGAACTTACTCCAAAGATAGAGGTATACGTAATTCGTTTAAAGGTTCTACTTCTACTAATCGAGCTTCATCTTCTTCTTCTACTTCTCCTAGTGCCATTAAGCAGCCAAAAGATATTACCTGCTTCAAATGCCAAGGAAGGGGTCACTATGCTCGAGAATGCCCTAATAAAAAGTCATTGGTGATTCGAGAAGATGTTGATGATGTGCATACTCATGATGAGTATGAAGAATACTTGGAGTATGGTGAGAAAGCACTTGTTGCTCGAAGGGCTTTAAATGTCCAGTTTATAGAGGAAGGGCGTGAACAAAGAGATAACATTTTCCACACGAGATGTTTGATTGGTGGACAACCTAGTTCATTGATCATCGATAGTGGAAGTGGCGCCAATGTGGTAAGTTCTTCCCTTGTTGAGAAACTTGGCCTACCTTGTGTGAAGCATCCAAGGCCATACCGCTTGCAATGGCTGAATGATAGTGGGGAGGTAAAAGTATCTAAACAATGCTTAGTTTCATTTTCCATTGGTAGATACTCTGATAAAGTTTTGTGTGATGTTGTTCCAATGCAAGCTGGGCACATATTACTTGGACGGCCATGGCAGTTTGATCGACGAGTAAATCATGATGGTTTCCTTAACCAATATACATTTGTGTTCCTTAGAAAGAAGTTTACTTTGGCTCCACTTCCTCCTCAAGAAGTCTACAATGATCAACTCAAACTTGCTAGTGAGATGGGTAAAGGAAGTGAGGTAAAATCATTGAAAAAGGCTGAGAGTAAAGAGGCCCTTAGTGTTAAAAGCTAACTTAAAGGCCCAACATTGGTGAGTGATTGCACACACAAGTCACGAGATGAGAGAGTGAGTTTATTCGCTAGGTTTCGAGATATCAAATTTGCTCTTTGTACAAAACAAACATTTGTAATTATTAGGTTTAGGGAAAACTTTGTTTTGACTAACCCTAATACACATTTGCCTAGTTGCTTTGTTGATCTTTTGTAGGATTTTGAGGATGTATTTCCTTCTGAAATGCCTAAGGGATTACCTCCTTTACGCATCAGATACTTTATTGCAGGTAGGAAAAAATAAAATAAAAAGCTCTTGCAATTCTTCGTCATAAACACTTCATCTCCAACTCTTTGGCTTCTCCAAACCTCCTGTAGTTCCTAAATTCCAACTCCTACCATTAAAGGTAATGGAGAATTTCAATTTTCCTCAACAAATTCAATGGTTACTAAACATTCAACCTTCTTTATTTTCTCATAATTATGGCAACAAGAGAAATTTTTTACAAGTTAAATAGGGCCAAATTACATTTGAGTAATACATCAGTCATCAGTCATCAGTTATCAGCATCAATCCATTGAAGTTATTAATTTTACTTTATATTTGAGAGATCGAGAGTTTGAGATTCTAAAATAATTTTTCCGACGATTGACGACGGCTTTGGCATGATAGTCATTCTCTCTCCTGTTGTCCTATGTGACTGTGCCGGACTGTCGGTATTCAATTGGCCATTGCACCTACTTGCTACCCATGGTGCCTCCCATCTGCGGTCTACCAGATCTACTATTGTTGCAGGTATAATTCTCCCTCATTCCTCTTCTTTCTTGTAATCTTTTCATTCTAATTTGATAATGTATTTGGGTTTTAACTTGTCACATCCCAAATCCAGGTTAGTAGAAATTGACTTAGTGAACTGAGAGCTGTCACACCTTGACTTTTTTAAGGTTATCTTCACGCTTTTGATAAATAAAAATCAATTATTGTGATTGAGTAGTGGTGAAGCTATCTTTGATGATCTGTGTTTAAATCCCTTCCCTCGCACTAATTTCTATTAAGTGCAAATTTGTTTCAAACCCTTAGCAAAGGTCATACTATGCTTTTAAATATTTCTGTTAAAATGATAACAATCAAGTGAGTTGGTTTTATACTTAAGTACTTAATTAGTATTCTAAAGGTTCTAGGTTCAAGTCTCTACACATTCCATTTTTTTATTTAATTGTTTTGCCAACTTTAGTTGTCAACACCATCAAAACTGTCCATGCTAGTTACCATGAATGGGGGAAAATTCTTTCCTTTTGTGTGAGTCAACCTTCCTTCATTAAGCCTTATTTTCACTCTCATGATCCCCTTTCCACTCTTTTGTCCTCATAACTTGCCATTGTCTTCACCCTTACCATGAGTGATGTTCATTAAACCTAGACATGTTGTCAACACTCATTTTCATCCATCTTTGCATTCTTCCCCTCTCATTGCTACACTTCCCTAAAGCTCCTCCCCATTCTCTCATTCTATTTCTTTTGTTTAGCCATCAACCATCCATTTTCTCTCTAATTCCTCCTCTCCTCCACCGTTCTTTGGTTTTGAACCACCTTCACCACCATCGAACCTCCATTGCAACATCACTTTTCTTCTTCTTTTTGTTCCACTGCCGCCTTTAGTGCCACCCTTTACCACCGTGACAACCACTGCGTGCCACTGCAAAACATCACCCTTTTCTCTCTTTTTTTCTCTCTTCTTCTTTCTCCTTCTTTAATCTAGCGACCGAAACCCTCATCATTTCTTTCTCCTTCGTCGGACTTTCACCTCTATCACTGGACCATCGTTGTAGTCGCCGTAGCACCACCATCGCCGACGGTTGTGTTTCCTCCTCTTTTCTTCATCATTTTTCAACCTACATAATTTCTTTTAGTAAATAAAATTATGCACTATTTATTTCACTTAGTTTCTTAAATTCTAAGTCTTTATTTCGTAAACTTACTCTTAATCAACCCCCTCTTTAGATCATTCAATTTTCTTGGATCAAAATCAAGATGATCCATCGATCTCTCTTTTTCGACCAAAATAAAGTAAGTACAAGGGCTGAATGAGAATCACTCCTCCCTCACTGTTTCTCCATTGGCCGTTTACTTTAAGGGGGACCTTAATGATTTATTTTCTCAATGATTAACCGTTTACCATTAACCGTTGGGATTAAGTCGCTAATTCAAGAGATCTTTTAAGGGTAAGTGTTAATAATAATCAATTTATCGGATTAACTCTTAAGACGATAGTCCTAACTCAAGATCATTATTTGTTGCTCAATTAGGTAATTTAATTGTAAATCCATGTGTAAGGGTTTTGAGAGATTTATTGCACATCAGATCTATGATCAAGTGTGGGTTTTAACACTAAATAAATTAATACTATTATTATATTGCTAAAATGTTGCTATTAAAATAATGTTATTTGATGGGGATACTATATGTATCCATAAAGTGAGATAAGTCATCCTTATGGATTTTTATCAAGTAAGTGTTTTTCTTAAACCGTATACTTATGAAAAACATGTTGTGTGATATTGATGTTTGCTAATAATATGAAAATATGTACATCTCATTCTCATGTTATTTGATTATATGGCATATATAATATTCGTATGAAAATAAGATGTGAAAATTTGGTACATTGATTATGTATGTGATTTGCATGCTAAACATGCCTATATGATTTCAAGTGTTTTGGCCATATCACATGCATGGGATGGGATATGTGAAAAGTGGAAGTATATGGCAGTTTATCTGTATTAATGTGACACTGTTCATTATTCTGATTATATGAAAGTTTATCTGCGACTTTGGTGGCTTGTCCATGATTTTGTTTATATGGCAGTTTATTTGCATTACTGTGATACTGTTCACAATTTGATGTGTTGGTTGGACGAGTTTTGGGTAAACTCAATTATGGTGTGTAGCAGAGATGGGTAGGACTGTTTTCCTAAAATCTGCATTGTTTTACGAATTATGCATTGACATGATCATGCATGATATGCTTATGAAATATTGAGATATGTGATTTTATGACTTTGTATCATATATGTTTTATGTTGTGAATGAGTTTGTGTTAATCTACACTGGGCTTCAAAAGCTCACCCCATTAGTGTTTCAACCTTTTAAGTAACACTCAAACATAGGACTTGGATCAGCACTTGGTGGAGGCTCTCAGAAAATTTTACATCATGGATATTTATAGGATTTTTAACTATTTTGATTTTGGGTTGTGTTTTTGTGGACTTTTGGACTTTGGACTTTGGACTTTACTTTATTTTGGTTGTGATTCATATTTTTATGACTTTAAAACTATCATGCATGCATGCAAAATTATGGAATTTTAAGTATTTTAAATTATGTCATTCTTCTAAATTAATTATGTTTTTTCAAAATTTTAAACAAAATAATAATTCGTGAATTTTCAAATAGATTTATGAAAATCCGTTGTTGGCTTCTTTATAAAAATTAATTTTATAATTATAATATAATATCCTTCATTTTAGATGTTTTCAAACAATATTACAATTAAATGATGCTTTTCTTTTAAAAATAAATATATTTTACTAAATAGTTTTTGAAGAAATAAAATTAGTCAATTTTAGAAATTTTTACGATTTCAAACTCAAACCTCTATTTTTTCAAAATAAACAAATGATTTCGTATGTTGCTAATGTAGTTTTTGATATTTGGTCGTAACGTCTAGGCCGGGTTTGAGGTGTTACATAACTAATAAAATCATTAAGCCAGCCTTATATTTAGATTCCCCCCTTAATTCCTTTTTTGATGAACCATAGTACAATATACTACTGCATACCTTTTCTTTATAACTTTATGCGATTGAAATTTTATTTGTTTTTATTACTCATTTAATTTTTTAGCTGTATTTCCCTCACAAATAATTGGATATTGTTAATTACCATGTCTATTTGTAATTGATTATTATAATTATATTTACGTAATTCCAGTGACTCGATTTGACTTTTGGAATTAGCAAATATGAAAACAAATATTCAACTTGGAATTCTTCTATCAAGTGCTATTATTTTATTTTCTTGTGTTACTTGAGTATCGATTTATCTTTTTTATACAATGTTACCTAAAAGCATTTCTCGGAAGTGAAAAAGAAAAAGAGAAAATATGTGAAGAGTTAAAAAATCATAGCAATGTGCTATTGATAAATTTGTTTTAAAAAGTAATTTCTAATGAAAATTTGGATCAATTAAATGAAAGTTTACATAATGATGCCAATGAAAATGATGAAATTAATTATCCAAATGAGCCCTAATGATGTGCCAAATGTATCCAATATTGAAAATCTTAGTCTTAATGAAGAACAAACAATTTCTTCTTTATATATTTATGATCCTAGAAATTGGGCTAATCTTGATAACAAAACAATAAACATTTTAGTTGAAAAGGGACCTATATTAAGAGAAATGAATCTTGATTTTCCTCTTGATAATAATAATAGAAATTTTTATATGCTTTTTTCTAGGAAGTTGAGCAATTGTGAGATTAGCGATAGAAGATGGTTGGTTTATTCCAAACATGTTGCCAAAGTATTTTGTTTTTGTTGTAAGTTGTTCAAATCTATTAGTAACAAAAGTTTGTTAGCAAATGAGGGTTTAAGTGATTGGAGGCATATTAGTGAAGGACTCAAACAACATGGGAACAATATTGAGCATATGACTAATATGAATACTTAGAATGAAATGAGAGTAAGGTTAGATAAAAAATGAAACAATTGATAAAAGCTTGTAAGAACAGATTATGAAAGAGAAAGAGTGATGTAGGCAAGTTTTACTCATAATATTTTCAGTTGTGAAATGTCTTGCTACTCATAATTTAGCTTTTCGAGGATCTAATGAAAAACTCTATCAAGATAATAATAGTAATTTCTTAGGATTGATTGAAAC
Source organism: Gossypium raimondii (assembly GCF_025698545.1). Taxonomy (NCBI): domain Eukaryota; kingdom Viridiplantae; phylum Streptophyta; class Magnoliopsida; order Malvales; family Malvaceae; genus Gossypium; species Gossypium raimondii. The sequence continues at coordinate 35,590,389 of NC_068568.1, read as the reverse complement.
GAATACGAAATTTGATGTGATAATGCAAGATCATGTTAGACGATTTAAAACCATGAAATTCATTATCATTATCATTATCATTATCATTATCATTATCATTATCATGGGCATAAAATTCAAAATGAGTTGATTTCCTTTTAGTGGTAGTATTAAAAGTTCTATAATTAAGACCATCAAATAGGCAAAATATTTTTCTATAATTCTTGATTGTACCCTTGATATTAGTCATCAAGAAGAAATGACTCTAATAGTACGATGTGTGAATATGTCAACTAATAAAATAAAAATTGAGGAGTACTTTTTAGAGTTTTTGAAGGTTGATGATAAATCTAGATTGAGACTTTTTGAAGTCTCTTGATCTTAATGTTGATGGGGTAAAGGGTCAGGGTTATGATAATGGTTATGATATGAATCTTGTGATGATGCAAAGTCAAAGAGTGAAGTGGAGAGTTTGGTTAATGCGCTTGGGAGTTTTGAGTTTTTGCTTGGTATGGTAATTTGGTATGAAGTTTTATTTGCTATAAATATGATGAGTAAGAAATTGGAATCTATGTCTATGTGCATTGACACCACCATAAAGCAATTAGAAGGTGTATTATCATATTTTGAAAAGTATAGAGATTAATGCTTTACTTCTGGTATAATATTGCTAAAAGTATTATACTTGATATGGATGTATAGCCTACCCTTCCAACAAAACATCATGTTATTGTAAAAAAAAAAAATTGATGAGAATAACTAAGAGGATGAAGAAATTCGTTCGGCTGATGACTTATTTAGAGTTGATTATTTTTTAGTTATTGTAGAAATGACAATTACTTCTTTGAAAAGCAGATTTTGAAAGTATTTTTGAGTTTTTGTTTGATTCAAACAAGTTAAAGTCATTGGATGAAAAGGAATTGAGAGAATGTTGTGCTACTTTTCACTCTACCTTTTCTCATGGTGATTCATCATATGTTGATTTAAATAATATTTTCTCTGAATTGAAAGTGTTGCAATTTACTTTATCGAATGAATTAATGTCAACTACTGAAATTCTTGAGTTTGTCAAATCTGTAGATTGCTATCCAAATGTTTCAATTGATTGTAGATTTCTTTAATGGTCCCTGTGACTGTGGCATCATCTAACAGAAGTTTTTCAAAACTAAAGTTAATCAAAACATACTTGAGGTTGTCAATGTCACAAGAACGGTTGAATGATTTGACAATTTTATCAATTGATGAGGTTTTTTTAGAAAACATTAATGTTGAAGGGTCCTAATAATGTAAATTATTAATAGGATGATTTAAAAATTTAGTTTTAATCACATATATAAATTTTAAGATAATTTTTCCTATCAAGAAGTGACTTTTGGTTGCTTGCTTTTTTCCTTTCTGGCTATTTTTTTTAAAACTTCTTTTAATTTTCTTTTTTTCTATAATATATTTTTAAAATAAATTAAATTTTGTGAATATTATTAAAATGTAAAATTTTATTCTACCACCATTGTTTAAAGTAGAAGCTAAAAATATGGGTTATGTACCAATAAAGGCTCATTTTCGAAATTATTTAAAAAAATGGGCTGTAATATCCAATTTTGCCCCGTGCCTATTAAAACCAAATAATAAAAAAGGTCCAAATGTAACAAGTCCATTTAAAATTTCAGTCGGCCAAATTATACCAGGTCTAAAATACATGACCCAAACCTAAAGCCCAATTACAATATGGCCAAAATGCCCAAAACAGTTTCTGAAACCCTAGGGCAGCAATAGCAGCATCTAGCGCCACAGCCAAGCCCCTCCGCACGAGCCAAATCTCCACGCGCGCACCTTCTCCAAACTTGTACCTGCACGACAAGAAAAGCAATAAACAGTATAGGTAGCAAAGATGGCAAGAAAATCAAAAGATCGCGAATCAAGCAGATATGAATGGATTTTCTTTTTATTTTCTTGTTTCATTACGGCTATAAAAAGCCATTGAAAATATTGTAAAGGGGGATTCGAGGATCAATAAACAAAAACGAGTATTTCACAAAAACAACAGAGAATACAAAAGAGAACAAAAATCGAATGTTGATATCTATTTTCTTGCCTCGTTTCATTATTTTTTTACTTTTATTTTTTTATTTTTTATACGCGAAAATAAAATAAAAAGGAAGAGGAAGGGACTTACCTTTGCTCGGTTCTGTAACGCCGCCGGGACGGCCGAGGGAGTCACCTCCAAGGATAGGTGGCCGGAAACCGAAAGGTTTCTTTGTTTTTTTTCTTTTTTTCTTTTTTGTTAATATTTTGGGGATTTTTGGAACGAGATTTTGGTTTAGGGGGTTTGTAAAGACCGGATCTGAGGTTTTCCTTTTTTCGCCACAGCAGCAAGCAACGCCGTCGTTGCCAGAATCAAATGGTCGACGCGGTGGTCCTTCACGGACTTTGGGCCGGTTCAAGAAGAAGAGGGAGGAGAGTGTTTCATAGTTTTTTTAAAAGAAAAGGGGAAAATGAAATATGTGAAGGGTTTTTTTGGCTTAAATAGCCTAGTAAAACGACGCCGTTTCACTTGGCCTCCCCAGGCGCTAAAACGGCGTCATTTTGGGGAGGCCGACCCGAAACCGACCGACCCGGGCAAGATCCGCGTGTTTTTTATGCGGAGGGGTAAATTCCGCTTTGAGCCCCTCCGCTTTTTAATGTTTTCTCAATCAGGTTTTCTTTTATTTTTAAATTTGCCCCTTTGGTTTATTCCCGATTTCAATTTAGTCCTATTTGAACGACGCCGTTTTAGAGGAGAAGGGAAAATTTCCCTTCCAGTCCCTATATGTTATTCACGTGTTCAATATAGTCCTTTAGTTTTCATTTATTTGTGGATTTAAACCCTGAATTTTTTTAAAAAGTTTAATTAAGCCCTTTTTCATAACTTTCATTTTACTTTAATAAATTTATTGTTGTTGTTATTATTAAATACCATTGTTATTATATACCCATTGTACTTTAATTTTCTTCTTTTTATTTCCGTTGAACATATAGATACGTGCATACATACGCCTTTATAATATATATATATATATATGTGTGTGTGTGTGCATGAGCACGTTTTATAAACTATTTATATATACATGTATACTTATATATTTTTCTTATAATATATATGCATACCTATATATATTATTTTTATTTTAAAATATACCCCGTTTTACATATATAGTTTTTATTATATTTTATAACTTGTATATACATACATATTTTTCATGTATTTTGCAATTCATATACGTATATATATATCCACACATATGACTTTTGTACTTCATAATTTCAATGTACATATTTATACGCATACTTTATATTCTTTATTTTTTTATATAATTTTGTTTATTTTCTTCACTTATTTATTTATTTATGTTTTCATTTAAGAGAATGTCTTATTTATTTGCTCATCTACTTGTTATCTTATATGTCATTGATTTGTTTTTTCTTTATTTGTCTTAATTTCATTATTATCATTCGTTAATGCGGCATTTATTCATATATCTAATGTAACATTACATCGACTTTCATTTGAATTCATAAAGATAGAAAACTTTGAAAATAAAGGTAATACTCGTATTTAGGATCTTCGAGAGAATTGAGTCCTAACGTATTTGGTTCCAATTTTCTTCGTTGAATCTAATAATCGAGAATGCTCTTTAATCAAAAATAAAATAAAAATCTCATTATCGGGAATTCAATACGTTGTGTCCTAACGCATTGGACATGACGCATTGATTTCTCGAGATGAAGATTTTTTCTAAAAATAATAAAGGTAATATTCAATGTTTAGAATTTTGAGAAATTGTGCCCTAATGTATTGGGCTGCGATTTCTTCATCTAACTTAAACAATTGAATATCCTTTTAAATTTTATTGCACGAGTCTTTTAGACAAACCCATTTTTGAGGAAGTGAAATATCATGCCCTAACTCATTGGGTGTGACATTTTCTTTCTCCGAAATGAGAGAGTCTTAATGAGTAATTTGTTTTTACAAAAGATCGTATTTTAAATCTCTTCCAAATTTTCAACTCTCGACATTAAGACACTAATTAATCAACTAAGTACCAATTTTTGGGCGTTACGAGGGCGTTAATCCTTCCTCATATGTAACTGACTCCCGGACCTGATTTTCTGAAACTCGTAGACCAAAGTCGTTTTTAGGTGATTCAATCACACCTCAATAAAAGATTGGTGGCGACTCCAATTTTCATTTTTAAATCGACAACTAATTTTTTGTTTTCAAAAAAGAGGTTTCGACATGGACCATTTCTAAAAATAATTACAGGTATGGACCAAAAACCTAAAAATGCACTGATGTGGACGCGTTTTCAAGGGATAACTCAGAAAAACGCTTCTACATCAACACTTTTTTCCTTTATCAGGAAAAAGTACATTGACATGGAAGCGCTTTTGCTCGTGCTCCAACGGCTATCGAAATAGCCATCAGACTAAACTTTTTAAAAAATGTCATTTTTTTAAAATATTACAAAAAAAGATTATTTTTTTGAAAATTTATGAGAATAAGGCTTTTGTAAATACCCAAAGTGGCAGCACCATATATATTTTTTTTATTTTTTGGTGCCACCAATTAATGTGGAAATAAAACTTACAAAATAGATCTTTATATAGACCTAAAGTCTCATTTCTCTTGTTTTTTTAAGCAACGTGGGATGTGAGATATGTGTATATATAGACTTATGAATAGGTTTGCAGTTTGTTCCTAGATAATGTGAGATTCCTTCCTTTTTTAACTAACAAGATAAAATTAAAGACTACACTATATTTTATAATTTTCTTTACTTATAGAGTTTACAATTTTTCCAAAAAGTTAACATCTGTTACATTATAAATAAAATTTTCAAACTTTATGAGTAAAAAAATTATAAAATATAAATGATGTAGGATTTTGTCTCTTCTTGTTTGAAGATGACCAAATGAGTTTGAAATAAAGGTGTTTGGGGGATGTGTGGCAGATTTTATGGTATTTGCCATCAATGCAGTCTTGTTTTGTTGCATTTGTCTTTTTAAAGAAATTTCATTGTGTATACTTGAATACCAATATTATTTGATATTCATTAAAAAGTTTATATAAATTTATTTATTGAACACTAAAATTTGATGCAAACAATCAATATAATGTATAGGTATGAAACTATTAATGAATCGATTCATATACATTTGTTTTCTTTTCAAATGAATGAAAGTTATATTGAAACAAAATCATTTACATATTCTTATGTTTTTAAGGTAATTTTAATCACTTAATTATAAAATAGTCATTTAATTATGTTTTTTTTGAATCGTCTATTTATGAAAAGTTACAAAGTTGTCATTTAACTATTCAAATTTGTCTTTTTTTTGTTACATACCTCAAAATTCAAGTTAACTGGGTGACCAAAAAGATTACTAATAGTTGAGTGATCATTTTGTAAGTTTTATAATTTGATAGCCAAAAATCATAGTTAAGTGACTACTAATGTAATTTAATCTAGATATAAAAATATGAAAAGTAATTATTATATTTTATGTATATTATATATTTCTATTAAAAAACTTATTTAACATAATTATATACTATGTTTAAATAGATTACCTATCCAATCAAAATACATCTGAAATAAATTTATTAGAATTCATTAGGTGATGAAAATTAAATTAAAATTAGGATTAAAAATTAATGAGTATAGTAAAATATTAAAATATATATTTAGAAAAGAGATCAATTTTTAAAATTACAAAAAAACTATCTAAGTACCAAACAATTTTAAAATGCAACAAGATTAAAAATCTCAAAAGATAATTTTATAATACAAGAAAACGTTAACAAAATATAAAAAAATAGAAATTGTTTTGTAAAAAATTTATAAAATATAGTGTAGCATTTAATCTTATGTTGTTAGTTAAAAGAGGAAGAAAACGATATTGCCTAGGAACAAGCTGTAAACTTATTCATGAATCTATATATACACATATCTCACATCTCATATTGTTTAAGAAAACAAGGGAAATGAGACTTTGAGTCTATATAAAGTTCTGTTTTGTAAGTTTATTTTCACATTAATTGGTGGCATTAAAAAAAAATAATGCCGTCACTTTGGGTCTTCATAAAGTCTTATTCTCGTACATTTTTAAAAATTTGATCTATTTTTGTAATATTTTAAAAAAAAGACCTTTTTGTAATATTTTTAAAAAAAGACATTTTTTTGAAAATTTTGGGCAAAAGTGTGTTCACGTCAGCACTCTTTTGCCTGACACAAGAAAAAAGCACTGACATGAAAGCGTTTTTCTGGGTTATCTCCTGAAAACGCGTCCATATCAACGCGTTTTTAGATTTTTGGTCCATACCCGTAATTATTTTTAATAACGACCATCTTTATAAAATTATATATAGAATAACTAAAAATTACTAACCATCTTTTCCAAAAAAAAAAAAAGCTAACCATAATTCTGACCTCAATAATATAATATAGAGATTAAATAATTATTTTACACTGTATAAAAACAATGATAATTATTTAATTAACAATGCCTTCAAAATACAATGAAAACAACATTTATAGAATTACAATAACACAATTTAAAAATATTAGTATAGTAATAATTAATATTATAAAATATCAAAAGTGTCCTTAATATGTTCTTGAAATATCAAAATACATCTATTTACTTCAATAACTCTAAAAGCAGTTGAATATATATATATATATATATATATATTAAGATAGATAAATATACATTAAATAAAAATAACAAAAATATAATAATAAAATTTATAATTTATAAGTAAATTAATTATTTTTTTACAAAATACATGAATTTCCTTATTAAGTTCTAATGCTTAAAATATCCCTAACTAACCTAAAATATCCCTATTAATTTTTTATATTATTTAAAATACCCTTATTAATTATTTATACTACTTAAAATACCTCTATTAACTCTTAAACACTCCATTAAGAGTTGATTTTATATAATATATATAGATTATTAGCTATTTTCATTGTTGCCAAATAATCATAGGTAATATCAACTTGGATATATATATATACACACACGCATGAAGTTATTTGAATTTGACAATTTATATTAATTTGGTATTTAATTTTTAAAATTTATCGATACCTAAATTTTAAATTCATAAGTCAACTTGACAATTTTTTAAGTACTTGATTAATAGTATTAAAATATGTTGACGTGATCGACGTCCAATAACATGGTGACACATAACAATCTCATATTCCGACAAGTGGAAAAAATAAAAAATTATAACTTTTTATAAAATTTAAATATTTTATTTTAGTTTGCCATGTATCAAAATATGAGGCTTCCATATGTGCTCATGTTATTGGTCATTAATGTCACGTCAATATATTTTAACGGTATTAATAAGGTACCTAGAAGAAACATCAAGTTTGTAGAAGCCCAATTTCGCCCGGGCCCATTTACAAAATAAACAAACCATTCAGACCCAAAAAATAACTAAACCTACCTAAGCCCAATTACAAGGCTGACCCAATAGCCCTAGGCCTACTACTCACTAACCCAACCAGCCCAAACCCGAGGCCCAATGTCCTAGCCCAGCAAACACTAAGTCAAACTAGGGTTTCAGCTTTTCTGAAACCCTAGTGCCGCAGCCACCTGCCCTCTGACACTGTCGCCGCTTGTCACCGTCGCCCACTTGCTCCATCAACATCACTTACCTGCAAACAATAAACAGAAAACAAGTAAAAGGGGATGGGGTATGATTTTTCGGTATAAAATCGATTGAAAAACAAAGAAAGGGGGACTTTTGTAAAAAAAACAGATTAAAACGGAAAGAAAATAAAAAAAAAAGATTTAAGGTGATTGCTGGTATTTTTCTTTTGTTTTCCTATTTTTTTAACTCTTTTTTTTATTTTTTGTTATTTCCTGTTTATTTGTTATCATATATAATACATAAAGAAAAAGAGGAAAAACTCACCGGGACGGGGTTTCAAACGCCGATCTGACGCTTCGTCGGCCGTCAGAGGTGGTGGCGGTCTTGAAAGCCTGAAACGGCAAGCGCTTAGAGGACCAAAGGGCCGGATGCTTGAGAGAAAAAAAGATCGGTTTTGAGTTTTTTTTTTTAAAACGGCTGCAAATGATTTTTTTGAAACAATTTTGATTTAAGTAAGGGTGCAAAACGACGCCGTTTTGAGCTAGGGTTAACAGGCTCCAAAACGACGCCGTTTAGCTTCTGGCCCGAAGATCCGACCCGCTCCAATAGAGGGATCCGCGTGTTTTCACCTGAGGGACTATTTGCGAATAGATCCCTCTGCCTTTACGCCTTGTTTCAATGTGGTCTTTTGTTTTTCCTAATTTTGGCCACAAAATTTTGGCTGTTGTTTCAATTTGGTCCGGAGACCATACGCACGGGCCTGTCAAAACGGCACCGTTTCATCAATGGGGATTATTGCCTTTAAGGCCCTATTCCTATTGCGCGTGTCGTGATTTAATCCATTTCTTTGTCTTTTCATTTTTAATTTCGCCCCCAAAGTTTTTGTTTATTTTCAATTTAATCCTGTTTTGTTGTTTTAGCTATTTTTATTTTTAAATCAATTATTTTAATTTTGTTACCGCTATTATGTTATATCATTAGTTTTATATTATTATTGTTATATTATTATTTTATATTTACTTATTTAAATTTAAATATATTTGTCCTATTATTATTACTATTATAGCTATTTATATATATCTTTGTATCTTATTTTATATATATATATATATATATATATATATATACCTATATACGTTTTATTATTTTATTCTTGTAAATAAATACATACTTTTGTATACCTTCCACGATTCTTATATATATATATCTATATACATATATATACCTCTTTACATTTTAATTGCATTCACTATTTATTTATTTCATTTTCATTGTTATTTTGAATGAATGTTTTAATTTTATCCGTTTATATATGTTGTTATTTTGTATGTTGTAGATTTGACCTTTTATTTATTTTATATTATGTTATTGTTCGTATCATTTTATACTTTTGTATTCATTATGGTTCTGCCATGCATAACAACAATGTAATTTGTTTTCACATTCTTTACTACGACCTCGTGTTTTATTTTACTCGTTATAACAAGATTTGTTTAAAAAAAATAGCATTTCGTGTTTAGATTCAAGAAGATCATACCCTAACTTACTGGGTTTCGATTTTCACGATATATCTAAATACACAAATCTTTTCAAACTCAAGTTTTAAATGATCTCGGGATTTAAAAAAATCGCATCCTAACTTACTAGTCGTGATCTTCCTTTTAAATTCGAGATAGCCAAATATTTTTAAATAAGCATTTTATTCACGATCGGAATTGAGACATCGTGTCCTAACTTACTGGATATGATTCTCTTTCTCGATTAACGTAAAATATGCTTCTTTTCCCAAAAATTTTCAACATTTTAATACAATGATCGTATTTTTAAAATCCTTCAAAGTTTTCAATTCTCGACATTAAGACATTAATTAATCAACTAGGTACCAATTTTGGGCGTTACGAGGGTGCTAATCCTTCCTCGTACGTAATCGACTCCCGAACCCGTTTTCTGAATTTCGTAGACCAAAATCGTTGTTTTAATAAAATCAAACTGTTTATTAAAAACAACCACTTTTCGAGGTGATTCAATCACACCTCATAAAAAAGGATTGGTGGCGACTCCCGTTTCACTTTTCAAAACCCAAGTCGACCCCGTTTTCAATCCAAAAAATGGTGTCAATAGCTTGGCGACTCCGCTGGAGACCCAAAATAAGAGAGTCAAGCCACGTGTTGATTATTTCTTGTCTTTTTGTCGAAAGTTTAAAATTTGATTTAAATTTACGATCCTCTCATTGCATTTTCTTTGTTGTGAGTTATATTTTTCATCATGTTCTGTATTTTATTTTTATATCTCCGCACATTGCATTGCATGACCATGGGTCACACCTTTAAGTGGGAGTGAGAAACTACGCCTTCGTAAGGTTTTCACCTCCGCATGGGATAGTGAATCGCTTTCGGGATGCATCCATACCTATGTCTTCATGAGATTTTCATCTCCGCATGGCCATAGGGAAATGTATTCCCCTGAACCGAACTCAGTCTGTATGAGCCTATAATGGGTGAGGATCGAGGAATCTGCTGGTTCGGGTACCCTTGCTTTAGAACCAATCCTCATATAGTAGACTTAGGAACTTAACCTAGGTAGGAACTTAACCTAGGTAGAGCCACTCCAAACCCCTAGTATCTACCTGATTAGGTACTTTTTGTTTTCCTTGTTTGCTTCTGTTTTTTACTAACCGATCTTGTTTTGTTTTGATTATGATTGCATTGCATTTGCATTTTAGGAAAGAGATATGGATTCAAATCCAATTACTAAATTAGAAAGCTTGTTATGGAATACGAATTCAAATCCAATGTCTCTTTAGGCATTCATTTCATGCATCTACATATCATCATATGCATTAAAGTTTTAAAAAGGGAGCCTAATTAATTTAAAATTATGACAGAATTACCCTGGAAACTAACCAAAATTCGCCAACTGTTTATCACTACGGTACCCGTCGCAAGACAAAAACCATGGATCAAAGATTCGAAAGACTCGAACAACTCCAAAAGGAGATGCAAGAACAAATGTAAGAGTGGTTAGAGAAGATTCAACAAGATATGAGGAACGAAATGATAGAGTCTCAAAAAAGCATGATAGCTGAATTGACGCAGTTGTTGAAAGGGGGAAACGACAAAGGAAAAGACCCCGTGGTTCATACAGAAGAAGAAAATAATGATAGCCCTCTCTATCCCCCAGGTTTCACTCCTCCTCATGCGCAAACCCAAGCTGAGGTGCACCCACGCAGATCACATGTTACTATCAGGCCTCAGCAGTTTCAGACTAACGCCTCAATGCCAGTAAATTTCCAAACTAGAATAGGTTCTCATCTCGGAGAAGCCTCTACCAATCCCATAGTACCCGATTTTGACGAAATGATGGGAAAGGAGAAAACAAAGGAAGAATTGTCGAGCCGATTGGAGAAAAGATGTAAATGGCTCGAAGAGAAATTCAAAGCCATGGAAAGTAGCGAGAATTATCATGGGATCGACGCTAAAGACTTGAGCTTAGTCCCAGATTTGGTACTTCCCCACAAATTTAAAATGCCGAAATTTGAGAATACAATAGTACTAGTTGCCCAGAAACTCATATTACCATGTTTTGTAGACGTATGACTGGGCACATTAACAACGACCAATTGCTTATACATTGCTTCCAAGATAGCCTCGCAGAGGCAGCATCTAGGTGGTACAATCAATTGAGTCGTGCCAAAATCGGATCATGGAGGGACTTAGCACAAACATTTATAAAGCAATACAGCCATGTAGCCGATATGGTCCCTGATAGAATCACCATCCAAAATATGGAGAAGAAGCCTAGTGAAAGTTTTAGGCAGTATGCACAGAGGTGGAGGGAAGTTGCAGTCCAGGTTCAGCCACCCCTCTTGGAGAAAGAGACAACAATGCTCTTTATCAACACATTAAAGGCCCCGTTCATCACTCACATGTTGGGAAGTGCTTCGAAGAGTTTTTCAGACATAGTCATGAGCGGTGAAATGATTGAAAGTGCCGTGAGAAGTGGAAAGATTGATGCTGGGGAGAATAATAGTAGGTCAGACTTAAAGAAGAAGGAAAACGAGGTGAGCAATGTGAACACTTACAATAAGGTGATTGCTAGTCATCAAGGTTCATCTAGACAAGAACATTGTGTGAAACAAGGTACTGAGAACCTCTAATTTACGCCAATTTCGATGACGTATAAGGAGCTGTATCAAAAGTTATTTAACGCGCGCATTGTTGCCCCTCTCTATACAAAGCCTCCACAGCCTCCGTACCCTAGATGGCACGATGCGAATGCACAATGCGAATATCATGCGGGAAATACGGGGCATTCTATAGAAAATTGCATTGCTTTTAAAAAACTAATTGAAAGGCTTATTAGTATGGGCGTCGTTAAATTTGATGATTCCTCCAGTGCGGAAACTCCATTACCCAATCATAATTGATAAGTGGAGTGGATGCAATGCAGAAACAACTGAAGAAGGGACCCTGTTAGATATTTGCCCTTATAAACGTGGAAGTGTTCTAAGCAATTCGACTGCGGAAGAAAACCCTATAGTCTCTAGAGCTTTTTAAAGTAATGTTTAGAACATTTTTGTTGTTCTTAGCCTAGAAATGATAGAAATTCCTTTGTGAAATAGGCTTATGTCTGAACGTTATTATTTTAATGAAATACATCTTTACAATTATTTTTGAGCCGATATTTTCATTCTTTACGGATAATTCTATATTCTTTCATTCTTTTAGATTTTCTTCCAAACCATCATTCATTCATAATCATATTGTAAATAATCATTCATAAATTTATACATTCTTTTGTATATTCTTCGGTGCATATTATGGGTCCTCAGATATCAATGACGTGAATGGCTCTGCTACAGACCCAGATTTTTTCTTTTGAGCAAGGCATGTGTTCAGAGGGATCTCAGGACTTTGAAAATTACAAAGATTGTAGCTTACCTCCGGACTTATTGAGGATGGTTGAGCAGGAGGATAGACAGATCCTACCTCTCAATGAATCATTAGGAATTCTGAGCTTGGTGAAGATTAGAATTGACTTGTCCTCAAAAATGAAGTAAGACCTTGTTCAAAGAGGTCTTTGTAGGATCACACCAGGATATGCCGGGTTAAGCACTGATAAAGAAATCTGCACAACAACGCGATGTCAAAACTTGTATGAATGATACAATTCTTTGCCGGGGCAATGCCGTTCTCGTCGATTCAGCATAGCTTTGCCCGTTTGAAGTCGAGTTTCTATCCCTTCAAGATGTTGGATTTTATCCTAATGGAAGAGGAAGATCAAAAGTTTCCAGTTGTAGTTTTGCCCCAAAAGGCTCTATAAGAGAAATCCGATATCAGAGGAGATCCTTTGAAAGGGATAACAAGGACTTGCCTAATCCCAAGAATTCAGATTCGATTCGAAAAAAAAGGAAAAGAAAAAGAGAAAAAAATCAAAATCAAAATCAAAATAAAGAAAAAAACAAAAAGAAAAAGAGAAATCAATCAAAGTCAAAATAAAAATATGAAAAGCAAAGAAAAGAAAAGAAGAGGCCAAGGCGAAAACCCAAAAAGGGCGCTCTGTAACCAAAGGTGGTTTTGAGTTGAAAACCCAAAAAGGATGACTCAAATTTCGAGCAAAATGAGGCATGGACATCACCATTATCGAAGACTTCTAATGGGCATTGCTTCACTATTGAGATCATTAATTACTTCATCAAATGGATAGAGGCTATTGCACGCGTCAATATCATCATATGCCGATATAGAATTCCAGAGAGGATGGTATTGGAAAATGCATTGAACTGGAATGACAACATGATAGCTGAGGGCTGTAATCAGTTCAAAATCAGAAACCACGGTTTGTCACTGTATTGCAAGACAATGAAGTTCCAAAAAAAAGGATGAAAAATGAAAATGAAAATGAAAAAAATGAAAAGTAAAATGGATAGGCTAAGGCGAAAAACCCGCAAAGGACGCCTTAGGCCAAAGGGGATTTGAGTTGAAAACCCAAAAAGGGCGGCTCAAAAACTGATCGGAATGGGGCATGAGGTGATTTAAGCTGCTCAAATTTTGATTATATTGGGGCATGTGGTGATCTTGCTATACCTGAATCAACAGGAAAGGATAGGCGATATCTTGGGGCATCGACAGAGCACTGTAGATCTCCTAAACACATGTCCAACTCAAAATGGTCTTCAGAAAGTTTGTACAGAGAAGTTCAAGCTGCGATATCTGAGGCACCCAATTCTCATATTATTTGTTGTTCTTGGAATACCTTTTTTTTCTTTTCCAAGATATACATTCCCAATCAATTTCTTTGTCATCATTCTTTACTATTTTTGGATAACTTGTTCTTTCGAGCTATGCTCAGAACCAACATTATTCTTATCGATTGTTATGACCCTTTTTGCAAGCATGTTGTATTGGAATAATGATTAATGGACTAATAAAACTTTCACAAAGGAAGTTTTGCATATTACTCTAGAAAGTTTCTAAATATCACAGGAACCTGAAGCAGGACTATTGTTTAGAACACAACGAGTTTAAAGGTTGGAAATTTGAGAAGGAAGAGTTGAAATTTAGACTTTCCCTTTGGATTTCGTTGTCAAATGCATTGATTGACAAGATGCCATGTTGGTGACAAAGCTTAAGTAAACAAGAAAGCAATGATCATCAGGCAATAGGAAGAGGTTACCTCGGGGAAGAGAACCCTTATTTGCACATGAGTCTTCGATACGACACCTTGGGAATGGTGTAAGGGACCAGAAGTATTAAGATCCCATATCCTTGAATTGTGATAAAAGAGGATTGAGGAAAAGGCATATTTCTACCCTTGGATTACAGTGGGAGAATGATGGTACAAATTTTGCGCCCTAATGGATTAAACTTTGAGGTTTACAGTGGGGGCAACCTGACTAAATGTTTCTTCAGAAAACGCCAGTCGAGAAGGAAGGTGTTATAACAGTTTGGTGATAAAGCCTTCATAAACTTTGAGTAATGACAACCTAAGCGGGATCGTTCTAAAAAAAAAATAAAATGTTGCATTCATGCGAACACCATTCACACATGTCTAGTTAGGAGCATTTGGTTCATTTTGATCATGCCGTCCTAATCATTAGGCATAATTAGGTTCATTATACAGGTCATGTTCCCCAGAGAACAGATTAGTGAAGATAGCATATATTGCCTTCCTGCATTAACAGTGAAGCAGATTGAAAACAAAACATTGCCTCCATCGGTGGCAATGGAGCTGGTTAAAGAAGCAGATCTTGCTTTCCTGCGTTAACAGCGAAGCAGATCAAACATAAAGCCTTGCCTCCATCGGTTGCAGTGGAGCTGGTTAAAGAAGCATATCTTGCCTTCCTGCGTTAACAGCGAAACAGATCAAAAATAAAGTCTTGCCTCCATCGATTGCAGTGGAGCTGGTTAAAGAAGCAGATCTTGCCTTCCTGTGTTAACAGAGAAGCAGATCGAAAACAAAGCCTTGCCTCCATCGGTTGCAGTGGAGCTGGTTAAAGAAGCAGATCTTGCCTTCCTGTTTTAAAAGTGAAGCAGATCGAAAACAAAACCTTGCCTCCATCGGTGGCAATGGAGTCTGTTAAAAAGCGATCTTACCTTCCTCGATTAACAATGAGCGATCGAAAACAAAGCCTTGCCTCCATCGATTGCAGTGGAGCTGGTTAAAGAAGCAGATCTTGCCTTCCTGCATTAAGAGCGAAGCAGATCGAAAACAAAGCCTTGCCTCCATCGGTTGCGGTAGAAATTTGGTTAAAAGCGATCTTGCCTTCCTGCGTTAACAATGCGAGCGATCGAAAACAAAGCCTTGCCTCTATCGGTTGCAATGGAGTGGTTAAAGAAGCGATCTTGCCTTCTGCGTTAACAATGGCGATCGAAAACAAAGCCTTGCCTCCATCGGTTGCAGTGGAGCTGGTTAAAGAAGCAGATCTTGCCTTCCTGCGTTAATAGCGAAATAGATCGAAAACAAAACCTTGCCTCCATCGGTGGCAATGGAGCTGGTTAAAGAAGCAGATCTTGCCTTCCTGCGTTAACAGCGAAGCAGATCGAAAACAAAGCCTTGCCTCCATCGATTGCAGTGGAGCTGGTTAAAGAAGCAGATCTTGCCTTCCTGCGTTAATAGCGAAGCAGATAGAAAACAAAGCCTTGCCTCCATCGGTTGCGGTGGAGTGGTTAAAGCGAATCTTGCCTTCCTGCGTTAACAATGAAGCGATCGAAAACAAAGCCTTGCCTCCATCGGTTGCGGTGGAGTGGTTAAAGAAGCGATCTTGCCTTCTGCGTTAAGAGCGAAGCGATCGAAAACAAAGCCTTGCCTCCATCGGTTGCGGTGGAGTGGTTAAAGCGAATCTTGCCTTCTGCGTTAACGGTAGTAGATCGAAAACAAAACCTTGCCTCCATCGGTGGCAATGGAGCTGAATAAAGAAGCGATCTTGCCTTCCTGCGTTAACAATGGCGATCGAAACAAAGCCTTACCTCCATCGATTGCGGTGGAGTGGTTAAAAGCGAATCTTGCCTTCTGCGTTAATAGCGAAGCGATCGAAAACAAAGCCTTGCCTCCATCGGTTGCGGTGGAGTGGTTAAAGCGAGCGATCTTGCCTTCTGCGTTAACAATGGCGATCGAAAACAAAGCCTTGCCTCCATCGGTTGCGGTGGAGTGGTTAAAGCGAATCTTGCCTTCCTGCGTTAACAGCGAAGTAGATCGAAAACAAAATCTTGCCTCCATCGGTGGCAATGGAGCTGGTTAAAGAAGCAGATCTTGCCTTCCTGCGTTAACGGTGAGCGATCGAAAACAAAGCCTTGCCTCCATCGATTGCGGTGGAGTGGTTAAAAGCGAATCTTGTCTTCTGCGTTAATAGCGGCGATCGAAAACAAAGCCTTGCCTCCATCGGTTCTGATGGAGTGGTTAAAGAAGCAGATCTTGCCTTCCTGCGTTAACAGCGAAGCAGATCGAAAACAAAACCTTACCTCCATCGGTTGCAATGGAGCTGGTTAAAGAAGCAGATCTTGCCTTCCTGCGTTAACAGCGAAGCAGATCGAAAACAAAACCTTGCCTCCATCGGTTGCAGTGGAGCTGGTTAAAGAAGCAGATCTTGTCTTCCTGCGTTAATAGCGAAGCAGATCGAAAACAAAGCCTTGCCTCCATCGGTTGCAGTGGAGCTGGTTAAAGAAGTAGATCTTGCCTTCCTGCCTTAACAGCGAAGCAGATCGAAAACAAAACCTTACCTCTCTCGGTTGTAGTGGAGCGGGTTGAAGACAACAGATCTTGCCTTCCTGCCTTGACAGCGAAGCAGATCGAAGACACAAACCTTGCCTCTCTCGGTTGTAGCGGAGCTGGTTGAAGATAGCAGATCTTGTCTTCCTGCATTAACAGCGAAGCAGATCAAAAACAAAGCCTTGCCTCCATCGGTTGCAGGGGAGCTGGTTGAAGATAGCAGATCTTGCCTTCCTGCATTAACAGCGGAGCAGATTGAAAACAAAGCCTTGCCTCCATTGGTTGCAATGGAGCTGGTTGAAGATAGCAGCTCTTGCCTTCCTGCATTAACAGCAAAGCAGATCAAAAACAAAGTCTTGCCTCCATCGATTACAGTGGAGCGGGTTAAAATAAAATATCTTATCTCTCTGAAGTTACAGTAAAGTATATCGCATCAGATTGAAGCCAAAAATCCTATCTCCCTGAGATTACAGTGGAGCGGATTAAAATAAAGGATCTTATCTTTCTGAAGTTACAGTAGAGTAGATCGTGTCAGGTCTTATCTCCCTGAGATTACAGCGGAGCAGATTGAAGCTAGTAATCCTATCTCCCTGAGATTACTGTGGAGCGGATTAAAATAAGTGATCTTATCTCTCTGAAGTTACACTAGAGTAGATCGTATCAGGTCTTACCTCCCAGGATGTCTAGTTGAATAGATTGAAGCTATGACGGCGAATTTTACTTCCCTGACATTGCAGTTAAACAGATTGAAAAACCAATCCTATCTCCCTGAAGTTACAGAGGAGCGGATTAAAACCACAAACCTTATCTCTCTGAAGTTGCAGTAGAGTAGGTTGAAGTAACAAACCTTACCCCCCTGAAGTTGCATTGGGGCAGGTTGAAGATACAGGTTTATCTCCTTGACGTAGCAGTGGAGCAGACTAAAACCATAAATTTCGTCCCTCTGAAGTTGCTGCAAAGAAGATTGAAGCTACAAGTCGAATCTCCCAGAAGTTGTAGAAAAGTGGATCGAAGCAACAAGGCACAGTGGATTGAAATAAAGCTACTAGAAAAGGAGAAGCGTCAAAAGAAGTCGAAACTCGGTGAGACCGAGCAAAATTGGTCATTCTTAGTCTTTGCTTCATTCCCGTTACACGACAATGAAGCAAAGAGGGGCAGCTGTAGAAGCCCAATTTCGCCCGGGCCCATTTACAAAATAAACAAACCATTCAGACCCAAAAAATAACTAAACCTACCTAAGCCCAATTACAAGGCTGACCCAATAGCCCTAGGCCTACTACTCACTAACCCAACCATTTAAACCCGAGGCCCAATGTCCTAGCCCAAGAACACTAAGTCAAACTAGGGTTTCACTTTTTCAAACCCTAGTCTGTAGCCACCGCCTCCGACACTGTCGCCGCTTGTCACCATCGCCCACTTGCTCCATCAACATCACTTACCTGCAAACAATAAATGAAAACAAGTAAAGGGGATGGGTATGATTTTCAGATAAAACCGATTGAAAAACAAAGAAAGGGGACTTTGTAAAAAAAACAGATTAAAACGGAAAGAAAATAAAAAAAGAGATTTAAGGTGATTGCTGGTATTTTTCTTTTGTTTTCCTAGTTTTTTTTAACTCTTTTTTTTTTTTTGTTATTTCCTGTTTATTTATTCTCATATATAATACATAAAGAAAAAGAGGAAAAACTCACCGGGACGGGGTTTCAACGCCGATCCGACGCTTCGGCCGTCCGTCGAGGTGGTGGCGGTCTTGGCATGCGCAGCACGGCGCTTAGAGGACCAAAAGGCCGGATGCTTGAGAGAAAAAAAAGATTGGCTTTGAGTTTTTTTTTTTTAAAAACGGCTGCAAATGATTTTTTTGAAACAATTTTGATTTAAGTAAGGGTGCAAAACGACGCCGTTTTGAGCTAGGGTTAACAGGCTCCAAAACGACGCCGTTTAGCTTCTAGCCCGAAGATCCGACCCGCTCCAATGGAGGGATCCGCGTGTTTTCACCTGAGGGACTATTTGCGCAATAGATCCCTCTGCCTTTACGCCTTGTTTCAATGTGGTCTTTTGTTTTTCCTGATTTTGGCCACAAAATTTTGGCTGTTGTTTCAATCTGGTCTGGAGACCATACGCACGGGCCTGTCAAAACGGCACCGTTTCATCAATGGGGATTATTGCCTTTAAGGCCCTCTTCCTATTGCGCGTGTCGTGATTTAATCCATTTCTTTGTCTTTTCATTTTTAATTTCGCCCCCAAAGTTTTTGTTTATTTTCAATTTAATCCTGTTTTGTTGTTTTAGCTATTTTTATTTTTAAATTAATTATTTTAATTTTGTTACCGCTATTATGTTATATCATTAGTTTTATATTATTATTGTTATATTATTATTGTTATATTTACTTATTTAAATTTAAATATATTTGTCCTATTATTATTACTATTATAGCTATTTATATATATCTTTGTATCTTATTATATATATATTTATATATATGTATATATATATATATCTTTATAAACGTTTTTCTAGCTTATATACATACGTTTTGTTATATATATATATATATTCATATATATACCTATATACGTTTTATTATTTTATTCTTGTAAATAAATACATACTTTTGTATACCTTCCTCGATTCTTATATATATCTATATACATATATATACCTCTTTACATTTTTAATTGCATTCACTATTTATTTATTTCATTTTCATTATTATTTTGAATGAATGTTTTAATTTTATCCGTTTATATATGTTGTTATTTTGTATGTTGTAGATTTGACCTTTTATTTATTTTATATTATGTTATTGTTCGTATCATTTTTATACTTTCGTATTCATTATGGTTCTGCCATGCATAACAACAATGTAATTTGTTTTCACATTCTTTACTACGACCTCGTGTTTTATTTTACTCGTTATAACAAGATTTGTTTAAAAAAATAGCATTTCGTGTTTAGATTCGAGAAGATCATACCCTAACTTACTGGGTTTCAATTTTCACGATATATCTAAATACACGAATCTTTTCAAACTCAAGTTTTAAATGATCTCGGGATTTAAAAAAATCGCATCCTAACTTACTGGTCGTGATCTTCCTTTTAAATCCGAGATAGCCAAATATTTTTAAATAAGCATTTTTATTCGCGTATCGGGAATTCGAGACATCGTGTCCTAACTTACTGGATATGATTCTCTTTCTCGATTAACGTAAAATATGCTTCTTTTCCCAAAAATTTTCAACATTTTAATACAAGGATCGTATTTTTAAAATCCTTCAAAGTTTTCAATTCTCGACATTAAGACATTAATTAGTCAACTAGGTACCAATTTTGGGCGTTACGAGGGTGCTAATCCTTCCTCGTACGTAATCGACTCCCGAACCCGTTTTCTGAATTTCGTAGACCAAAATCGTTATTTTAATAAAATCAAACTGTTTATTAAAAACAACCACTTTTCGAGGTGATCCAATCACACCTCATAAAAAAGGATTGGTGGCGACTCCTGTTTCACTTTTCAAAACCCAAGTCGACCCCGTTTTCAATCCAAAAAATGGTGTCAACAAAGTTAACTTACAGTTTCCAAATTTAATTTCCAGTTAAATAAAAAAGAAATTTAAGCTTTTTCTCCGTAATTTTTTTGACTCAAAAAAGGCTAAAGGCCCAAAGCCTTTTAGAACCCAATAAAATTTAAGACCCAAAATTGGCCTAAACTTTTAAGAGTCAATCAAGGCCAAGTCAGCTTATCCTCAAATAGTACACAAAGGGATAGTGTCAATGTGAGAAAGTACAGTCAGAAAACATCCACAAACTGAAAAACTCAAAGCCAGGCTGAGCCTATCAATCTACACCACAGACCACAACAATGGCTACTTCACTCTCACTCTCAAACTTCTTCTCCTTCCTTTTACCTCCTAATCCTTCTCCACCCAAAGCCCCACCGGCTCTCAACAGCATTTCACTCTCTTCCCAAAAACCCAAAAATGCTCCTCTCTCATGGTCAGCTCCAGAGGATCAATCTTCTTCTTTATCCACTGAATTGTCATCAGTAATAAGCCCTTCTCTTGCAAATGCCAACACCCTTTTCTTCAAATCGGCTTACAATATCCAGGTTATTGTGGATGACAATGAACCTGAAGAAAGACTGCTTAACAGGTTCAGAAGAGAGGTCATGAAAGCTGGTGTTATTCAAGAGTGTAAGAGGAGGAGGTTCTTTGAGAATAAGCAAGATGAGAAGAAGCGTAAGTCACGCGAGGCTGCTAAGCGTAATCGTAGAAGGTAAAATTTTGGCCTTTCCTTTGTTTTTGTAAACTGTGTAAAGATAATGAAGAAAAAGAAAGGAACTTTGGATGCTATGCAATGTATGTCATATGCTTAGGCTCTTTTGTTTGACTTTTTTTTGAGTAATTTAGCATTGGAATTTGTGGGTTTTATTTGGGGTGGAAAGGAAGATAAGGGCTGAAGAATTCATATGAGATTAGACAGTTTTGGTTCCCTGGTGGAGCTTGGAGGATATGAAGGGGAAAATTAGAAAATTATTGTTGGGTATTTGTTTCTTAGCGATGAAAATTGAAACCTATGCAGTTTCCTTGTGATTGATTTACCAATGCAATGTGTCAAGGCCTAGCTGCTTTTGTTTTCCTTTGCGCATGGTGTTCAGTTGAGCTGTTATCCCCAGCATTTGATTTCTAAATATGGTTTGAGGAGACAACTTCAGTATATTGAACGAAGGCTTTCAAATTTGAGCTTGTAGAGTAGTGTTTAAGAAGGGTATATTCTATGCAGTTTCTGATCTTAGTTGAACATGTAACATATTTGGTGTAGTTTTATTTGTTTCTTCTACATTTACATCCTCCATGAACTAGTTAGGCCTTGCCTTTTTCTGTTTGAGTTCATGGTCAATTTCCAACCCTTTTATCTTAGCTCTCAATGAGCATATTCTGTTTTGTGGTTATATTATATCTGTTGATAATAATTAGTGATGATTATGTCTTCTCTGATGCATATGTGATCAGGCGTCCCCAAGCAAGATTTTCACAACCAAACAAGCAGGAAGTATCTACAAAGAAGAGGGATGAGGATGACGAAGATAACTGGGACATGCCAAATGAAGCCCTTCCCTATTGATCGCATTTTGCCATGCCTTTTATTTACTTATCTTCTTCGTCTTTGAGCTCTGGCAGTTTTGTCTGTCCATTGTAAGTTGAATTAGGATGAATTCTGCCACTTGAATTGCCCTATGCTTTTCTTTTTACATAACTGAAGTCAAGATTTTCATTCCTTAAATTGATCTGAAGGCTTCCTTGCATTACCATGTTTTTGTTGGACCTATTGGAAGGTAACCCGTATCGAACATGTGGAAGTTTGTGTTTGTCTATGTTTTCTCTTTTCTTTTTTCCAATTCCCACTTTGAGTTGCAAAGGAGACGACCGGTTCTTATTCTTGGTCATGGAAATGTCTTGTGTTCTGTAATGAGAAAAATATATCGGAGCTTGCTGGCTGGTGGTATGTCAATATAAGTTGGTTTGGAATTTGAGTGGGACAGAATCTGAAATCATGTGATTTAAAGCCTTATTGTTGAATCTCTAGGAGTGTTTCGGAGCAAACGTAATCGAAGTCTGTTACTAAGGTGCTTATGGAGATACTGTAATTGATGGTTTCTTGGATTGTTTTCAACAATATAGTTATGCTTTTGGATTTATCCTTGATTGTTTGCTAAATAAGTTTGTGATTACATGTTACATACAAGCCATTGAGGGACTCAGGTCCATTAGAGGCAATAAGCCAGTACTCTTCAGAAATCTCAGATGAAACGCCAAGTTAAAAAAATAGCAGTTTTGGAGGCTGAAAGAGAAGTCTTGGAAAGATGGCATCAAACAGCAGAAAGAGAGAGTATTTAAGTCCTGGATTCTTTGTTCAGTTTAGCGGAAATCGATCGTTTTGTTGAATCTCTTTCTCTATTTACACGAACAAGCAATGCAAAACTTTTTGCAGAAACAAAGAATTAATCAAAATGGTTAAACTTTCAAAGTTCAACCAGAGGTGCATGTACTGTTCCATTAGTGCCAGTAATCAAAAGTGGCAAAACATTCATTCCGACAACTTGTAATGGTTGGGCATCTAGGCAACCTTTTCAACATTTCCTTTGCTGTATGAAATGTTACTTTCCTGGTGCAAAAGTTGAGATATAAAGTAAGAGATGCTGCATGTCACCTTTTTTAAGTTTAATAAATGAATCAACCGAGTCAGGATATAAAACCCGATTTTAGTGAATCATTTCATCCGCTTTGACTCTCTAACTCCAAAGCCC
Organism: Gossypium raimondii; assembly: GCF_025698545.1. Lineage (NCBI taxonomy): Eukaryota > Viridiplantae > Streptophyta > Magnoliopsida > Malvales > Malvaceae > Gossypium > Gossypium raimondii. The sequence continues at coordinate 35,567,247 of NC_068568.1, read as the reverse complement.
TTCATCATCACTAACAATCCAAATGTTTTGGTTCCTAAAATCAAAGACAACTTTAAAATTATTTGTCCAATTTAAAAAGGTCTAGTTACTGATTGAGTTTTAATTTAATTGGCATCAACATTGTTGTCAGTGCAAGAGGACGTGGATTCAAGTGTACTTCACGAGGACGTGGGTTCGAGTGCGCTAAAGTATATTATCCTCCTATTTAAAGATAGTTCTAGACATTCTATAAAAAGGAGAAGATATAATAAGAACTTATAATGAAATTAATATTAAAAAAGAAAAAGTATAGTTGATTTGGTGGGCGATTCATAAGTTACACATAATTATATGGAGGAAAAACAAGTACGAAGTTCTCAACCAAATTGTATATTAATCCCTTGTAGGAAAACAGATCAAATTGAATATATATATATATATATATATATATATATATGTTAGACTTTAGACTATGAACATGGGCCAACTATCCGTCTTGATTCATTTCTTTGAATATTATCATATTAACAATTCAAAAGAAATTTACATTGCGTTTAGCTTTCGCTAAAGTTTATTTAGGCCCCATGTGTTTTATTATATTCCAAGAATATGCTACTTTATGCTTAAATTTTTTATAAAATGATTCTTTTGAACAATAAAATAATTTATTTAAATATATAAAATTTAGAAACACTTTTTTTTTTGGTGAATAAAAGAAATGTTACAAAAAACTAGAAAGAAACTAAAGGAGAAGCTACATATAACTGTAATCTTCCTTCTCTATCAAAAGCCAACTTAGTAATTTGATCAACTTCCATGTTATCTTCTCTACGAACATAACCAATGGCCCATTTAGCCTCCTTCCTTAAAAGTTGAAAAATGCGCATTATTGAAACTTTTTTCACTCTCATTATCTATTATTTATTGCAGTTCATCACATATAATAATTACTCTTTCATAACCTTTTTTTAAAAGCAAAAGATTGTCAAGGAAAACATCAATTAACAAGTTATGGTGTCATCCGATGCTAGCTAATGAATGATATCTAGATAATCTAGATTGAAAACACGTGAACTATCCTTATGAAGAGACCAAAAGGTAAGTCTATGAGCTACCCTTTTAGCCAACCTATGAACATACTAAAAACAACTAAATGAAAATAAGAGCAAAGCCCATAAGTATTCTCAATGATTCAATAATACAAAGATAAACTCAAAGTCCAACTGTTTAATCTAGTAACAAGAGCATGACAATCATTCTCAATGATAATGTCTCTAAAACCATGATACCTTGCAAGATAGAGTGCTTCAGTGATAGCAAAAGCCTCAATCGAGAAAGGGTCGAAGGCTGTAGCCATGTGCTGCACTCAACTTACATGTATCATGCCATTCGGGTCACGCACAATGACCCTACACAAAGCCTTACACTCGGCAGGCCTCCAAGCAACATCTATGTTGACCTTGAGCTCATCCTCGCTAAGTACTTCCAGCACCGACACATACAACAAATTAGTGCACCCTTAAGTCCTTTTGAAGCGTTCTTACTTGGATAAATTGATCCTATGGAACTATTGCCTTTCATTGAGTTGCCAAAGTACCACCAAATGACTCATCAATGCTTCATTGTCCATCTTTCGCATAGTATACTCTAAACAATCATTAGCCTTGCAAAAGTAAACATTAAGTTATTGGATCTGGTGCTCTAAGTGTAGTATATTCGTTTGTAAACTTGTAATTTTTTTTAAACAGATTGGTGTTGGATCTGGTGCTCTAAGTGTAGTATATTCGAACTCCATAGTGGAGTCAACAGTACAACTTTGTTTTACAATTCTCCACACAATGGACCCATCGCCTAGGACAAAAACACATCCTGATGTCGATTTCCTCGAATCCTGACACGTTTGGAAGTCAGAATCAGTATATCCAATAGGAGTAAGTGTTGGAAAAATGGGTTTGGAAAATACAGTAGAAAATAAGTTTAAGGTAAAAATCAGAGTTTAAAATTTTTTCCTAAAAAAAGAACTTGGTTGTGATATCTAAAGTAATAAACACTTAATCAAAATTGTACCTTTTTTATTTGTTTAGGATGAACGCTTCGACCAAGTAGTCTTCTTCGTTATCCTCAAGCTCACGTCTGTCGAGTGTGGGCTCGCTTCGAATCAAAAAAATTTCTACAAAATTACCAGTGGGGTAATTTTGCAATTTCTCTAAACTTTTGGGCCAACTTGTAAATAAGAAAAATATTTCTAGAAATCTTCTGAAATAATTTCTTCAAATAATTTTCTCTCTACGACTTTCTCTTGAATTCAAGTGTGTCTAAAATAATGACCCAAAGGTTTCTTTAAAACTTAATCACTTTAATATTAAATTAATATAATACTTATCAAGATAAATGTTAGATTAAATTTAAAATTAAATCTTATTAAATTAATAGAATATTTATTTACAAGATAACTATTAAATTAATTTAAATATTAAGATAATCATTTTAATATTAAATTAATAAAATACTATAAGAATAAAAATTAAATTTATTAAAATAATATTCATCTTGGAATAGTTAATTTGAAATCAAATTATCTGATAGAGTCCCAGTAGCAGTGTAATTTTTCCACTGCTTCACCACTGAAGGACCACCCGCCGACCGTCGGAATGTCGTCGTCGACACCATCATGTCCGGTGGTTCCATCGCAGGTGCGACACACTCACGGCATCCCAAACTGTTTCGAATGTTGTCGGTTTGATCCGAGCCAGTGATTGCCCAACCGGTTCGGTCCTGCCATCGGTTAGATCATCGGCATAGTTTTACATACCAAGCCCGATTCAACTAGTTTTGGGGTCTTAGTCTAGATTTTGGGTTCTCGGGCCTAATTTTCGTTCTTAGGTCCAATTTTCAAGTTCAATTACCCATTGTGTCAATTGTTTGACTTGAAAATTAATTTCTAAAAATATTATATTAATTTTAATTAATTTGATTAATTTAATTTTACTTGATCAAAAGTAATTTTCCCAAAAATCAGTTAGATTTTTCAAATTAATTTTTCAAGTGGTCGGCTGTTTAACGTCACAGCAATAATGTGCAAGCGTACACTATCGGTGCAAGTATAGTAGACAGATATGAGTCTGTCAGATATCAATCCCACGAGGATGGTTGTCTTTTGTCCATCAACGTCGATGCAATAAATAGATAAAAATGAGATAAATTGTGAGAATAGTTATCGAAGCAATAACTTGAAAATAATAAGATAAAATATGATAATGATAAACTAGGATCCCTAACGTGAATATTCAACACAATACTAAGTGCTCACAAGGTATAAAAGGATAGGTGATTGTCGATGCGTTAAATTGCAATGAATATCTTACCAAGCTTAACTTCTATATTTAATCTAAGACTTAAACATTCACATTAACCATACCTTCCGATGATGGCAATGAAACACTAAAAGAACAAGTGGATTAAATTCCTCTAATCCTCAAGCAACTGCCATTGTCATGCTTGTTAGCTTAAATTGTCGTTGCACTTTCCAGTGTCAGTGACCGGAATAACACTTCCATACTAAAAACATTCAAACCTAAAGATTAAACAATAGAAGAAAGATTGAATAAAATAATATTTAACCCACAAATCATGTTGTAACGCCCCAAAATTTCTAATTTCGTTATTGTGAAAATATGATACAAATATCTGTCAGCTTATGTGTTTTGGGAGTGTTTGGGAGGTCCCAAGTTCAAGCCTTCGCTTGGGCAAATTTTGATATTTTGAATGAATTAGGCCTTACTCTTATTTAGTAGGCTTTTATTTGATTGTTGGGTAAATTACATCAGAATGGGCTCGCTGGTCTAGTGGTTAAATGGTGTGTTATTATGGTGGAGTCTTGTGTTTGAATCCTTATGCAGGCAAGGGTATTATTTTTTTTTTGCTCAAATTTCGGGATAGATTTGTGTAATAGGGGAATTCTGAGTAGTGGATGTGTAGTGGGAATTAGGGAAGAAGATTAAGGGATTTCGTAACACCCCTAACGCGTATCCATCGCCAGAATAGGGTTATAGAGCATTACCAAAGTTTACTAATTAATTTTCAGACTTTTCATTTCATCAAGCATTCATATTTATAACCAATCAAAATCAAATCATTAATGAGCCAACGTTAACCAATTTAACTTATACATGCCATTATAACCAGAATCAAATCATCCAAAATTATTGATAGAACCAATGGATAATGTGATATATTTCCAACAAGCTTCCAACTCAATTGAGTTTCCGATAATCATTTCGATGCATCAAATAATTATACATATTACCAATAACAATTCAATTCCAATAATAAAATACACACATATATAATATTCATTACCAAATAGCATTCACTTCAATTAAAATTATACAGAATATAGTTCATATGAACTTATCGGGCTAAATTACAGAAATACCAAAATTCAGGGACATTTTGGAAATTTTCTATTTTTCTCAAATTTCCACCCAATCTTGATCTAAATTAATATTTCATTCAATTTACTAATTTAAATAATAAAACAATTTATTTCATGCAATTTGGTCACTTTTTGACATTTTTACAAATTTACCCTTAAAGTTTCACATTTGTTCAATTTAGTCCCTGAACCTAAAACATGTAAATTGGCCATTTTTAATGGAAACTCATGCTAGTTGAATAATCATATATTTTTCTCCTCCTCCTCTCCATTCCACATCCTTAATGTATATAACATGCTTATATGTAACATTATCTATAATTTCACCATTTATTTATATATTCAATCAAAGTTGTCCACTTGAGTTATAGTCACTAAATTATTTATATCTTGAGCTACAGAACTCAAATTTGAGATCCGTTAATTTTATATAAAACTAGACTCACATATATTCTTACCATAAAATTTTCATGATTTTTTGTTCATCCAATAAGTACAGTTTATTCTTTAAAGTCATCCCTATTCTGCTGTCTGACAGTTCCGACCCTTCTTCACTAAAATTTAATTATCTACTCGTACAGAATTTGAATGATGTTACCGCTTGTTTATACTGAAAATAAACTCATTAAGGATTTAAAAATATAAATTTAAGCCTATAATTATTTTTATCCAATTTTTTATGATTTTCCAAAGTCAGAACAGGGGAACCCGAATGCATTCTGACATTATCTCAGAAAACCTATTATATCTCATAATTTAAAATTTCATTGCTTACACTGTTTCTTTTATGAGAAACTAGACTCAATAATATTTAATTTCATATTTTTTCATCCTATAATTCAATTTATGCAATTTTTGGCAAATTTTCAAATTCAGACTACTGCTACTGTCTCGAAACTGTTTTAGTGTAAAATGTTGATAACTAAATTTATAACACTTTCCTTTCCTTTCTCTTCAATATTTTCCATCACTTTCTCTATTTGCCTTTACTAACACAACAAGAATATAGAACCTTATATAATGAAACTCTACCTTAACATTAATTTCCTACTTTTCAATAATATCAAACTCAAAAGTATATAAAAAATATTGATGTTCTTATTCTTGTGCTATTGATTTCAATCTTTAACTTGATTTTCTCTCTTCTCCAACTTCTATTTCTTGAATCTAACTTGATATTCTAGCTCCCCATAGTCTCCTTGTTATCTTTCTCTCTTGATGGATATGAAAATTCTTTTGATTTCTAAGTGAAAATAGTAAATTTTGGTAAAAGACCAAATTGTAAAGAAAAGAAAGTTTCTTTCTTTCTTTTCTCTTCATACGTTAGTTGCATGGGGAAGAAGATGATAATTCTTCATCTTTCCTTTCATATATATACTAAATAGAATAATAATAAATTAATAAAATATCATTTAAAATTAAATTAAAATATTAATAAACTAATATTTATTTAATTAATTAATCTAAAATATCACCAACATCATCATTGCCTTCTAGAATTCTCTATTTCTAATTGACTATTTTGCCCTTTATAATCTTTTAAAATTCCATCCTTGAGTCATCACTAAATTTGGTAAAATTGCAATTTAGTCCCTCAAAATTTTTCACCTTTTCAATTTGGTCCTAATTCATCCATTTTCCTTAGTTTCTAGATTATTTCACCCTTAAAATATTTACACTATTGGTCCTTTAACTTTTTCGTATTTACACTTTGACCCCTCAAATTTTGAGTATTTACTCTTAGGCAGCAAAACTTTTCTCACTTTTGCGATTTAATCCTTTCTTGAATTAATATGTCATAATATACTTCCCAATGTTGACATAACTCAAAATTACCCATTTATCACTTTATTTCCTTATTTTACCATATTAGGGATATTATCTTACTTACTGTAGTAATTTTCAGGGTATTACAGATTTTGGGGGTTATCGGGATTTTATTTTATTTTATTCCGTAACCAAGTTTTGACTCTCTTTTCCAAAAAAAATTCTACCGTCTATTCCTCTCCCTCTCCTCTTGTCGAAATTCTTTGAGTTTTTCCATCTTTCTCTTCTTTTTCTTCTTCTTGATTTTTCCCTAATCCATTTATTTTCCTTCGTTTTCTCACGCGGTTAGTGCTCGCTTATTTTCGGAAAGTGTTTCTCTTCGTTTCTGTCATGAATCTCTTAACAATTAAAGTGGTAATGTTTTTCCTCTACGATTTGGGAGTAGGGGGAGGCTCAGACTGGTGAATTCAATGTTCTCGTCTTAACAATAGTTAAACGGAGGGTTATCATTTGTGGTAAGTTGGGTTTCTGTTCGTTATTGGTTGTTAATTCACTTGTAAATCCGTTAAATTAATGTTGAGTATCTTGATTATAGGCTTTCGAGTGCCCAGGGACTATTTTAGCATCAAACAAAACCAAGTGTTTACCCGAAACACAAAAAAAAAGGGATTCGGGCGAAAAGCCGAAATTGCTTGCTGTTTGGACAGCAGCAGTAGGTTAACTTTGAAAAATCGCCATAAATTGTGGAAATCAAATTAGAGGATGAAAAAATTATAAAATTAAAGCTTGTTGAGTCTAGTTTCTTATAGAAGAAACGTTGTAAGTAATGGAATTGTAAATCGTGAGGTATAATAAACTTTGTGAGACAAGGTCAGATTGAATTCGGGTTCCCCTATTCTGACGTTGGAAAATCATCAAAAATTGGAGAAAAATAATTAGGGGTTAAAATTTACATGTTTAAATTATTAATGAGTCTATTTTCAATAGAAACAAATGGAAACATCATCCAAATTTTGTACTAGGAGATAAGTAATTTTTAGCAAAGAAGGGTCGAAACTGTCAGACAGGTGGTAAGTTTGAAGATTTTACTGTACTTATTGGCTGAACCAAAAATTCTGAAAATTTTATGGTAGAAATTTCTTTAAGTCCAGTTTCAAAGACATTAAGTGGATCTTAATTCGGAATTCTGTAGCTCAAGATATAAATAATTTAGTAACAGTGACTCAAGTAGATAGTTTTGAAAGAACATATAAGTAAATAATGAAAACATATTTGAATAATTAACTAGCACGGGTTACATTAAAAATGGATCACGTGGCCAAGGCTAATTTGGGCCGAGTGGGCCACATAGGCTTGTGAGCCCATTTTTCTGAAAAGTTCTGTAAAGTTGCATGGGTCGCCGAAGTTGACTTTGGACCTACTGTAGGGTCGGTAAGCTTTACTTAGGCCCCCATATGTGTGATCTGTCTGTCTGATTTCTCTACCGAGCATGACTTATGATATCTGAATGTATGTACTGTTAATTGTATAATGGCATGATATATTTTGTATGTTGCATTGAATCGGGGTGGGGTGGGTTGATGATATTTTGAGGAAGTGTCTAAAAGGCTATTAAACTTGTTATCTGGCAACTCAGCTGAAACCTTCTGATTATGTGCCGCATTTCGGTACAGCATGGTGTGTAGGGTTGGACAGAGATGGTGTGTAGAGGTTGGTGGGTAGCATTCTAATTTACTGTATCTACATTTTGTATTTGATATTGGCTAAGGCCCTAATGTGTTTCTAAGACTGTATCTGAATGGGCTAAGGCCCAAACTAATTTTGTGATGGGCATGGGCCCTAGACTATATCTAACTGATTTTTTTTATTATCTGTATGCATGTTTTCTGTGGGGATTACATATGAGTTTGCGAAAACTCACCATTTTTTTGTTTAATCTGGATAGGTAATCCCTAAACTTGACGGGTCGGTGCAGCGGAAGACTCGACGATGGCCACACATAAATTTTAGATTGTTTTCCGTTAATGCTTAGAATTTATTACTTGTTTGGGGTTTTTGATGTATCTCCTGGACTATGGACTGGTTGGCTTTAAATTTGGGAATTTATACCGTTTTTTAAGAACTTTTTTTAAAAAATGCAACTCCACAAAACGCGGTTTTTTTCTAAAAACTAAGGTTTTTCGTAAATAGAAACGATTTTCCCTAAATTAATTGGTTACAAAAGCTTCCGCTAAGAGACAAGCTTTAAAGCAAATCAACTAGTTTTTTTTTTCGAATTAAATAAAAGCTAACTTACTGTAACGATTTTTAAACTCGACAATCTTGTCTTCAAATCTCTTTTCATGTGACATCGCTAGATTCGACCGTAACGTCTAGGCCGGGTTTGGGGTGTTACTCATGTGTACTTCCGTACAAACATGAAATAAAAAGTAATTACCATCGTTTAGAAAAGAAATATAAAAGAAACAAGTGGAGAGTACTATTCTCAGAAAATCTCGACTTGATCTCTCAACTCCTTATTGTGTCTCACTTAGGGCTCGTCGTCAAGAGCTAATCTGTATCCCTTTCACGTTGATTCACCCAAAGGAGGCTAAAGTCGCCATAGCCAAAAAGTTTCAGGAGATAGGTTGAAGAAGATAATACCCCCAAAAAGCCTCTTCCTTTTCTTTTTCACGTGAATATTTTTATTATTCCAAATAGCACAGATGTCCTTTCATCAGAATCATGCCGCCTCTGTACGTACAAGTTGGTTATACCAAACTGGACAGCTCACACATTTTTGTTCTTATCCAGACAGCTGTTAGGTGCGGCGACAATTCTAGTCGCAATTTGGAAATACTCATGCAACGACATCAGTACCAAAACATGACAAAATTAAGGAAAAATAGGTTAAGATCCACTGAGTTATAAAATGCAATTTACTGAATTGAAAATGCTAAAATATGTGCTAAAGATAACTAAATGAGAACAAATTAACCAATAACTAGGGAGAAAATATATGTTCTTTCTAGTACTACCATCAAGAAAATTTTTTAATCAAATTCTCCAGTTGACCAATTCTCACGATTCATAATTTAATTTCATATCGAATAAATTAACTGAATTAAATTATTTCCAAATTCGTAGAATTTTCTTGTAATTTAAATGCAGTTCGATCAAGCTTTTGTTGAGCTAGCAAATGGACCAATCAAATATATACAATTAGGCTCGACTAATTGTAATTATGTCTAAAAGTATCGTTTCGATATTTCATAATTTACTTAATCAGGGAGTTAGTCCACAATAAGTACCATGATTGAAAACTCCTTATTGTATACTCTTTACGAAAACAATTCATCCAACTACTTTGTCCAATGACCTCATCATGTGTGTGTTACCCTCATATGATATGATTGATTCCTTTGAGTTAAATTTGCTCACTCAAATACAATCCTATTTTATCTCATTGTCACCATTGTGTCTTCTTAATGATTAATATGATCACTGTCAACAAATGACTGTGATAAATTACTTATTCGATAATAAGTAACCCATGGCCACGTTCCATATTTATCAATCTACACAATATCAATAAGAAGATATCGTTAAATCTTTAATCAAGCTATCAATTACATTATTGCTAATAAAGCCATGTCATACAAAAGTCATCTACCTAACATACCGGCTATAGGTTAGATCATCTATAGAGTATAAGCCTCCACTTATATCAAAGCACATGAGTTACATACGCATGGTCGTTGACTAACTTAGGATTTAGGTAAATCACACCATGAACTTCACAAGTGAATTAATTCACAATCATATCAAGAATTAATTTATCTTGGGTCTAGTCCAATGTATCATTCTTCCAATGAATACATCTATGTCTCTACCTGTGGAGTCAACTGCTTTGATAGCCAAGAATAGACATCTCCCCAATTGGAATTGTAGACGACATAATAATCCTTCTAAGTATTTGAATTAAATGTTCACTTAGATTCTTTTACAGGATTACAGACTCCTTTAGATTATACACTAAATAAGTTATCTTTCTCGTAATGTAAACATTCTTACAGTGCCACTAATCATTAGTTTGAACTTAAACAATCAATGAGCTAATATTTGCTTGTCATAATTTTGCTATGCATGCAAAACATGAAAGATAGAAGTACAAAAGACATAATAGTAAAATGTGAAATTAACTTTATTTATTTATTCATTTTTCAAATATACAGAAAATAGTTACATGTTCACTAAAATATAGACACATTTCTCAATAGTAAGATCTCTTTCGGAATACACAAGCATATATTCCCTCATTCTCCGTAAATACTTGAGTATAAGCTTAACTACTTGCCAGTTTCTTGGTTCCAGATTCTCCTAATATCGGCTTACCAACCCCACTTCAAAAAATATATCAAGGTATATGCATAACATAACATAACATAACATACATGAAACTTCCTACTATCGAGGCATAAGAAACCTTCTCATGTTTTCTCTTTTTTTCGTTGTCTTAGGACAGTCCTCCAAAGAGAGATGATCCCAATATGGATGAATTCCCTTCTTTGAATCGATCATTGCATAACACTCCTATATCTTATTTATGTATGAAGCCTAAGATAATGCTACCACTTTATTCTTTCGATCCCTTAGCATTTGAATGCCTAGAACAAAATTAGCTTCTCTCAAGTCCTTTCATGCTAAACTATTGAGTTAACCATATTTTAATCGATGGTAATGTCCCTACACTATTCCTAATGAGTAGAATATCATCGACATATAGAATGAGAAAGACTACCTTTCCATCCCCTAAATGTTTATAAACACAAGGTTAATCTACGTTTTGTTCAAATCCAAAAGTCTTGATCGCTTGATCAAATTTTTGATTTCATGAGTTGGATGCTTGCTTAAGTATATATTTAGATCTAAGCAGTTTGCAAACTTTATGTTCGTTTTCTTTAGCTATATATCTAGTGGGTTGTATCATATAGATGCTCTCTTCAAAATAGTTAATCAAAAACATTATTTTGACATCCATTTTCCATATCTCGTAATCTAGAGTCGCCACAATAGATAACAATATGCGGATTGACTTGAGTATGACAACCAGAGAGAAGATTTTTGCTACAAGTTTGGCATTATAAGTTTTCACTTTTCCATCCGCATTTATTTTCCTCTTGTAAATCTACTTACACCCTATGGGTTTTATTCCTTCCAGTAAGTTTACAAGTTCCCACACTAAGTTGGAGTCCATAGAATCCATCTCAACTTTCATAGCTATTTCCCAGAGCTTGGAATTAACACTCTACATCGTTTCATTATATGAGAGTGGGTTATCGTCTTTCTATTTGGCATATTCAGTGTTAAAAACACTTACGCCGGATTGAAAGAACTCAGGACTGTGAGAAACCCTCACACTTCAACGAAATACACTATGCTGCTGATCGTTTGTAGATCTACTGTTAATAGTTGGTTCTGTAACCATTTCTATAGGGTTTTTTCTATTTCACGAAAGTTCCTCAAATACCTCTTTACTCCAAGTTTTAAAGTCATTCATGTAGCTTTCTTCAAGGAAAGTAGCAAGAGTTGGCATTATAATAGTTTGCTCTTTTAGGTTATCAAATAAACCATCCTTTGATCCTTTTGTATATCCTACAAATATGCACAATTCTATCCATGAGTCCAACTTCTTCGCATCTTTATCTAATACGTGGGTTGGGCATCCCCAAATCCTCAAACGGTTTAAACTTGGCTTTTTGCCATGCCACAATTCGTATGGAGCTTTTAATACTGTCTTAGTTAGCATATCATTCAGAATATAACAACTCATTTGTATCGCATATCCCCAAAAAGAGATTGATAGCTTCAAATAACTTATCATCGAGCGTATAATGTCTAACAATGTTTGATTCCTTCTCTCCGCCACGTCATTTTGTTGTAGAATGCCCGACATGGTTAATTAGGACAAAATCTCATTCGCTATAAGGTTCCCTAAGGACTCATCAGATAAATATTCCCACCTTTATCAAATCGAAGTGTCTTTATAGGTAAACCTAGTTGTTTCTCCACTTCTTCACGAAACTCTTTGAATTTATCAAAGGTTTTACTCTTGTGGTGCATAAGGTATACATACCCATATCTAGAATAATCACCAATGAAGGTTACATAATATTCGTAACCACTTCTTACAATAACTTTCATGAGACCACATACGTCGATGTGCACAAGTTTTAGGGGTTTTACAACCCTTATTCATTTTCCATTAAAAGATCACTTGGTCATCTTACCTTTCAAGTAAGATTCACATTGTGGAAGATCGATTTCTTTAAACAAACTTAAGATGTCATATTTCACAAGTCTAGAGATCCTTTTTTGGTTAATATAACCAAGTCTCAAATGCCAAAGGTACGCCTGATTAGAGTGAGAAGATTTAAGTTTCTTATTTGGTATTTCAGTCTCAAGAAATATGTACATCTTTGGTTTGATAAAATGGAGATTATTCAACATTCATCTATTACAAATAAGATTTTACAGTTTGTTTTGAAATGTCCTTTCTTACTATAGAAGAAACAATTAGACTTAGATACGTCTTTAGGCATTTTAGTTTTCTTCCTTTCCACTTGTTGTGACCTAGAGACATTAGCCTTGCCTTTCTTAGCGTGTTTTCCCTTCCCTTTTGAGTAAAAAAATGATAACTATATTTGCCTCTACTCTTCGGACCAACTGGTCGCCATTTAACATCAACTAATAAGACTATAATTCATTCATAAGTTGTGTAAGAGTCAAAATTTTTTTTTCCAAGGTTATATTTGGCCCGAAAGCCGACAAAGTCCTTGGGAAAGCTCTTGAACACCATCTCAATTTGAGTGTTTTAATCCAAATTTGCCTCATTACTTGTGATCTCTAAAAGTATCCCATAAGAGTTATATACGTTATTTGACTAGAGTATTAGGCTTTTGCTGGGCATTAATCAAGCTAGTTATAACAGACTGTTAAGCCAATGTAGTTTGGCCTCTGAACATGTCTTCTAGCTTATCCAGAATTACCTTGGCAATTTTACAACTCTCTAGTTGCTTATATAGGGTGTTGGTCACACTTGCTAGCATATAACAATGATTTATCTCTTCAAATTCCCCCAGTATTTTCTAGCCTCAACTTGAGTGGCCAGAGGGCACTTATTATCAATAACTGTTTAAGTTTCTCACAGCTCAAGATAATTATCATATTCCTTTTCCATTCCTTATAGTTATTATCGACATTTTATTTTCAGTGAATATGTTTAATAAGAGAGTTGGTGTCATTTTTGAACTGAAAATAAAAATTCATATATTAATATCTTTGTATTAAGCAAATGTTTGAAAACATTGTGCAACATTACGATATGCATTAAGATGATGCATGCATCTTACATTAAACCTTGAAAACATTTGTAAGTCGTTGCAACGATAATTCCTACACCCATTGAATCAAGCTACATTGGGTGATCTTAATCAACTAGTAAGAAGATAGATTTCCATCCAATTAGTACATGAACCTAATTCCTTAGGCATTCATATGTACTAATAATCGTATAATCTTTGACCATCATTCTAACTTAAGTATAGCTCCTTAGGGAGTTACTTAACTAGATGATCTTGAGTGTATAAACATCAACGTAACACCTATCGCATCATATACCATAAATGAGTAATCTTGGGATAATCTCATTGAGTATCATACTGTGACTAGTTATGCTCTTTGAAGACAAAATTTCTTGATATATCACAAGATAATACCTACCACAGAGGCCAGTCAAACCATCACATGATCATAAAACAATTCTGCTTACTTTTAGGAATTCTCCTCAATGAGATCCACATGACAACGTCTACCTTAGGGTAGGTTCATTTCATGCCATCATAAAAGACCATTGATGGATGCCGTAGGTCTTGTTTAGAGACCTTTTCTCATTCAATATTTAAAAAAAATATGCAAGGTTTTTCATGTCTAGTTTCAATCATGAATAATCAATATATACATGACAAGTACATGTGACATTCTCCCTAATCTATATGGTATGCTTATCTCATATATGCATGAACATACTGTAACATCTCGCCCGACGAAGCCTTAGTGGTCGAATATTATTTATAGAAGTAAGGCATATAAATTAAGTTCTGAGTGGGTAGGTATTAAATTTGACTAAGTATACGAGTCTATGGTTGCACCTTCAAGCAAAGTCTGCATTAGATGAGTTTGGTGGTTTGGCAGACTCTTCTGAAGAGTATACGCCACCCTAGTTGTTAAATGAAATGTTTGACCCTTAGTTTTAATACCTTAATTTGAAAAGAATCATGTGCTTTATTATTATTTTATTATCCTGGTTGAACAATATGGTTAGACGAACAAGAATTTGATTAGTATAGGACCAAGTTTTTATAACATGTCAGACCCGCATTTATGAAGAGAGAGAAGTGCTTAGCCACAATGAATGAGGGGTTTGGAGGGAAATCAGACTTATCCACTAAGTTTTCCTTCTGTGTATATTTTTATAAAGCAATTTTGGCTTCCTAAGCAAGTTTTATACTTTTTTTGGCAACCATATTTTCTTCCCAAACTTTCTCTAAAATTTTTTCTCGGAAAATCCTAGACCTAAGACTTGCTTGAAGATTTTGGGTTCGTTGTACTCAGCCGACTCCATCATTTTTGGTACTTAGTAAAAATGGACGAAACTCAAGTTATTTCCATAGTTATTTATGGGACCCTAAGGTTTTATGCTTTAGGGTCAGTTTGAGGTGTAAGGAAAGAAACTTTTAGATTCTAGGTTTGAGGTGTAAGGGAGGAAACTTCTAGATTCTAGGTTTCCGGTTAATGTTCTTATTTAACTTGTTTATTTTTTCTTGTAAAATGATTTGAAAAATTAACTCTTTATACTATAGCTCAAAAAACTTTTGAAAACTCTCGTGATAAGGGCAAGAGTCCTGTTGTCTAATCTTGCTGCATTTTCTGATGAATTTCTTATTGCTTCCATGTGTGTATAATGTTCTCGTTTATGTTTGATTGAGTATAAGATGATATGTTTGTGTATGGGTAAGAAAGGTTCGTGGTTATAAGTCTGTGTTAGTTTTCTATGTAAATGTAGTAAGGGCCTTACTTCGTGTTTATGCCACCACCCATTATTTCTGGAATGAACAATATGAACTAAGTTATGAAAATGAAATCATGATGATGCTTTCAATGAAATGAGCATTGAACTAGCAGATCGCAATACATGAAAATGGATAACGTAGCCTCTAGTAGGGCAAGAATTAGTGCAAATTAGATTGGCAAATCATGATGGAATGAATAAAATGAATGCTAAGGCTTAATCATAGACTTGGGTGTGGCTAGCACGAATAAATTTGTTTGCATGGTTGTATGGGCGTAGTGTATGCGTTAAAGATATAGTGCTGTAGTAAGTCTGTTTGTGTATTGTATGCACCAATGGGTGAATTGTATGACTTGCTGAGTTGGAACGGTTTATGTTGGAACGCCGGCACCCCTACGGCGCAGCGAAAAAAAACATCCGGCAATCCTAACCATGGATCCATGTGTGAGGAAACGAATCGGGGTGAAATAAAGGTTTCGAAATTACCGAATCTTTTTTTGAGTAGACAGCAACGCCTCAGCAACGAGTAATCTGATCTACTATCGAACCAAGCCGCAATCTATCATGATTCCGGCCTTTACGTAATCCACCCAGTTGACAATGAATGGAAGGAATCCCAAAACTATTTTTGGAAAAGATTTTGCTTTGACGGTTGCTAAACCCCAAGCAAAGAAAAAATGGGATTTTTATATCTATTTTTAGGGTTTCTAGAAATTAAATAAATATAACAATGTTTTAAACCGAAAATTATAATTACATTAATTATAATAATGATTTCGGTAAACTATATATTTATTTGAATTTATATACTAACCAAATTCATGTTCCCATTATGCGTACAACAACCTTGTACGTAATGTGTTCGATATTTGATTACCCAATTAAATTAATTCTATAATTAATTTAATTCAAGCGACAACCAAACACAATACCAACTATGTTTTATTTCGTTCATTTTAACTATAGGGTGTGACCCTGTAGGTTCTTGTAACGTTAGCAATAATACTAGAACGATTCCAATGTTACAAACAATGAGTGGCACCTAGCAATGCATCATTGCTACCTAAGTCATAAGAAATCATGATTCGACATAACCTTTTTATGATTAACCTTTCATGAAATAATCCTTAAGTCCTTTATCTCTGGATTGGACACAAGTTATGGAATAGTCACACTTGCATAGTCTATTCCATGTTTCTTGATATCTTAAGTAGACTATGATAAACAAATAAGTATGACATCTCATATCAGCTTATTTGAGCATGACCATGCATTTCTAGTCTCACTAAATCAAGTGGCCTAAGATATTACTCCCATTATGTAGGAGGGACTTATCCTATATCGACCAACCATATCCCTCTACATAGATCGTGGTATATCCAACATCAGCCTTTATAGAACAACCAGTTATGGTGTACGTTTGACTGTATCAAAATATACAACTCACGATGTTGAGATTATGATGATCTCAAGTCAGAGGATCATATACATATTAATCACTATGAATAATGTTGTGACAATTACATAATAATCCAAGAAACATACTCATAACGGGTCAATCCAATATGTTGTTCTCTAACACACATATTCATGCATCGATTTTGACATTCCATATCAATGACAACTTTTTATCATCAATCAACTATATGTTAGTCTTAATGCATTATTGTTGTCCTATCCAACAATAATACTTGACTAAGGACCTTTTAAGAATAATCATATTATTCTCAGGACATTATTATAAAACTGTTTATTTATACACACAGAAAAGAAACTAAAATAATAATAGTAACGCCTTATATTAATAAACATGATAAATCAAGTATGTTATTACAACCATCTAATGATTGATCTTTGGGCATACTCTAACAGTTTATTGGTATATATATAGCTATTGAGATGTTTGCTCTGGAACTCATTAAGTTCTTTGAACTTATTTAGTTACCTTTCCTTCTTAGGATCGCTGACAGAGTAAAGGACTTTTCGAAGACTACACCAGATGACATCTTTTGCCGTGAGGTTTGTAAGTATTTTGTATTATGCATGACATGGAGGTGGTGTCAAGATGGTGTCATTTCCAAGAAATGAATTTTGTGTTTTAAAGTTATTCTTTTGAAACCGTTAATTTAATGAAACCTCAGTGAAGTGATTATGTTTTTGCAATGTATCAAATTAGTTACTTCGAATGATTCATGTTGGTCTAATTATGTGTATATGTATATGATGTTGCAGATACATATAGGTTTACGCTTAATATGGTTTTAAGAGTTTCTAGTGGAGGTTTTATGTTTTCATTTTCCTTGGAAATGTATAACCTTATTTATGTTAATTTCTAAAGGATTTACAATTCATATTTATTTCAATTGTATTTTATGAAGATCATGCTTGTAAAACTTTAAAGGAAAAGATTTTAAAGGGATTTTAACCCAATACTTTATAATTTGATCCAACCTAATATTTGTTTTTCTATTTCCCAAAATAAAATTCAATAAATATATATAGAATAATTTCTCTCATCCCAATTTTACTCTCGATATAATTATGATAATTTTAACCTCGTAAAATTTTGAGAAAATATATTTAATATTTAGCCGTTTAACTTATTCACTATGACCGAATGGTTTATTTTTTATTTTCTGGATTTAAAATAGCTCAAAAAGACAAACTCATTCTTCCGATCACTTTTGAGAAATCCATGTTCATTTGCAAATGAATTATTTCTCATTTTCATTTCCATTTCCATTTTGAGAAAACCAAATTCATTTCCAAATTATTTCATTTCTCCATTTCGGAGAAAACCGTAACCATTTCTGAATGTTTTCCATTCCTCCATTTCTATTCAATTTGTTCATTTTGATTCAGCATGCAATTCATTTATGGTTTCAAAAAGGTAACGGAGGGATCGATTAGACATATGTGATCTACCGCAATTTGTTGTAGCAGATTAAACCATTTTTTGTGCTTAAGGAGCTTGTATAAAAATAATTTCATTATATTTTTACTTAGTTTTCGTTTTCAGTACATAAATGATAAAAAGTGTGATTTGAGCTATTTATATGACTTTAAGGGACAAAATAGGCCTAAAGGAAGGTTAACGTATTCGGTGAGTGTGCAGGACATCATTTAGAGGTATGAGATCATAAGACTACTCTTAATGTTTCAATATGGAGGGTCGACGTCTCAACATAGTGAGCAGAGTACCCAAAAGAGCAAAGCTGCTTTTAGTGTAATGACATAGCTAGAGGGTGTCACGAAACAAACTTGAAATCAAGTCACAACTTTTAAAACTGCCATTAGTGTCGCGACATAGACCAGAAGATGTTATGACACCAACCTGAAGAGGAATATTAAAGAGTCAAGGGTATTTTGGTCCACACAACAAATTTTAACGTAAAAACGTTAGCTGAATTAGGTCAATGGAAGATGACCAACCTTAAATCTATAAATAGGCTTCTCTAAACACTTCATAAACAAATTTTATTCTAGTTTTAGGTGATAGCTTTTATTTAGTTTTAGTTTTAGTTTCTTTAATTTATTTTGTACTTAGGTTCTTTCAATATTGTAATTTGCTTTCACTTTGTTTTCGTTCTTTAGAGAATTTGGTTGTGGATTCATGAACTCTTTGTGGATTTCTGTGCTTACAATTCTTAATACAAAATCAGGATTCTTCTTAAATCTTATTCTTGATTTATTATTCATGTTCATCTTTTCAATCAAGTTTATGTTGTTTATGAGATCCATGAGGAACTAGTCCTTTTATGGGGTATTAACAAGTGGATGTGAGAGTAATTAATTTTTATGTAGGGTTTCTTAGCAGATCAGCTAGTTGGGATAGGACGAACTTAAAACCCTAGGCCTGACAACCCTAGGAAGTTATCTAGGTGGGAATGAACCCAAAATTGGTATTGCCTATCTGTGAACACCTTACCCCAATTCGGTCTAAACTATGAGGTCGAGAGATAAGTAGTTCTTGTCGACTCATTAGTTTAGTGGAAAATCGAGAGTTCTTACTAGGTTAATGACTAGTTGATTGAATAGAACTCAAAATAGGAATTAGTTGTGACCACTGAAGCGAGTTAGTCTTCCGTTCTTAGAATTGATTTAATCTACAAATTAGTTTTTCATCTTTATTTTCATGAAATTTATTTATTGTTCATACAATATAATTTTTCTTCACTTTAGGTTTTATCATAATATAATTTAGGTAAAATACTAATTAGATCTATTAACGTCAAAGTTAGAATTCATTTAGTTTCGCCTCCCTTGGGTACGATCCTCGAAGTACTTCCATACTTTGTTGTATAAACTATATTACAACCTAACCCATATACTTGCAGAAACCGCCTAACTCTAATATTTGGTTGTAGGAATTACACTCTAAACGCTAGTACGTCCGGATGTGGTCAAGTTGTTGGTGCTATTGCCGGGGAGGCAATGTTACTAGATTTGTTTTAATTTTTACGTTTAATAGAATAATTAGAAAATTTTTAAATTATATATACGATTTTGACTTTAGTCATTTTTATTTTTATTAACATTTCTCTTTTCCTTATAAGTGGTAGTGTTCGTATAGAGTAATGAGTACTTGTGACAAGATAGCTCTAAGGGAAGTTCGCAAAAATAACCCTCTGAAACTTAATTCATGACATATCTCTTCCTACTTAATTTTTTAATTAAATTTAGTAAGATGATGCAAGTGTTAGGGGCAGTTCCCTTTGACATGAACTGGTTAGGCCTAGTATTACTCGACATTTTATTAAGAATCCTAATTTTGAATTAAACCCTGCATTACTAACATGTATTTCTTCAAAAATCAGGTTTAACATTTACAAGAATAAGGACCACATAGCTTTCCTCCAGTAGTTTGTACACATATGTAGCACAATTGTGTATGTCGACGTGAGGGCGAAAGTTATCAAATTATTATTAATTCCATTTGCCTTAGAACGACAAGCAAAGGCTTGGTTAGATGCACTTCCAACAGACACTATTACGACATGGATTGAATTTGTACAATTATTCCTACACTGAGTTGTGCATATGACTACAATAATCATCACATATGCGAAGCTATTTAAATTCAAGCAAGATGTTATTGAGACATTGGGATGTGCATGAGAAAAGTTTAAATTAATTATTCGGTCAATATTGGGAGGGGGCATTAACTTTGCAGTACAATTGTAACATTTTTATGATGGATTGGATGGACAAAGTAAACGTAAATTTAAATCATAGCTAGAGAAAGTATTTAGTCAAAAATGGGACAAGAAATAGTCAATCTGTTGGAGAAAGTCAGTAGCAATGAACTTACATGGGGTATGAGCAAGGAGACCGAAACTGTTAAAACAACAGAGTTTATATTCCAAGAAAGAATGACTTATAATTCTGAATCAGAAGTGTTGAACTTCATCGAGCTGAATGAGGATGAAACAGAGGAGGAAATGATAGATGATCCAGAACAAGAAAATAACGAATTGGCCTTTCAGCTCGACTGGTGGCATAAAAGTAGAGAACAACTAGAACAGATAAATCCAGCTACAACTAAAATGGTTCCTTCTATTATCAAACCACATGTTTTGGAGTTGAAACTTTTACCTGACCACTTGAAATATAGATATTTGGGAGAGCAAAATACATTGCCTGTAATTATTGTCGCGGGATTATCCACAGAACAAGAAGGGGGGTTATTAAGTGTACTGAGAACACACAAAAAAGTAATTGGATGTACTATTGCAGATATTAAGAGAATCAATCCCACATTATGTCAACACAAGATTAGATTAGAAAAAGGAAAAAAAACTAGTGGTGGACGTTCAATGATGTTTAAATCCATCCATGAAAGAAGCAGTGAAAAAAAGAATTACTTAAGTGGTTGGATACTGGTATTGTTTATGCAATATTCGATTGACGATTGACGATTGACGGTCATAGAGAATGATAAAAATGAGTTAACCCTAACAAGAATAGTAACTAGATGGAAGATATGCATTGATTATTGGAAATTAAACGACACGATGAAAAAAGATCATTTTTCTCTTCCCTTTATTGATTAGATGCTTGACAGATTAGCCGAAAAAGAATAGTATTATTTCCTTGATGGATACTCTGGATACCATCAGATTCCTATACACTCCAATGATCAAGAAAAAATTACTTTTACATGTCTTTTTGGTATGTATGCCTTTAAACGTATGCCATTCGAATTGTGTAATGCTTTGACAACCTTCATGAGATGTATGACTGTCATTTTTACTGACATGTTGGAAGAAAGATAATCAAAGATCTATTAAATGTCCATGGCATGCCTTCACTTACCCTCTTTACATCAATCTCATAATAAAATCGGAAAAAGTAACTCTTTTCCTCAATATCTGAAATAGCAACTCCTCCCAGTGTATGCCATAGGTCTGCAAGTGTATTCCTCGTCGAAAGGAAGTGCACCACACTATCCGTTAACACCCTTCCCACCAAGCAAAGCCTATAATCCTCTTCAATCACATCTACATTCCCTTGCCCCCATAATGGTGCTTTTTCTTCCTCAGAAATATTCAAGTTGGCCAGATCCTCCTCCATTTTACCCTTTAGTAAAAGAATCACTAGATCCAAATATCCCCACAAAATAGTTAAACCCTAGACAAACATCAAGTAACGTGCTAACCAGTAGATGGAATTGTGCTAACCTAGCAGATTTTTTTCGTATTCCGTACTTTTTTTTATAACAAATGTTTAATAAGTGAAAAGAAAGAAATATTAATTTATATAATCATTTAAAATCGATTATGAGTAGTAGTCATGGTACAAATAAGTAAAAAATTAAAGTGGAGAAACAACTGCATATCATATAGAAATTTAAATAGGTGTTTAATAATTCCTTTGCTTCTCTATAATAATGGTCGATAGCAGATAGCAGTAAGTAAAGGAAAAAATTGTTTTGATTAATTACATATTGTTCTCACATGTTTAATTTTATTATAGATTTTGATTATACTTAAAATTACCAAGGGTCTTTCTCCAACTCATAAATAGGAGGATAATGTGTTTTAATACACTTAAACTTACGTTCCTCTTATATTGACATCGATATCCATGCTAATCAAACTAAAACTTAATTGATCCGATTTGTTTTTCTTGAATTCGTTTTTATATTGATAAAGATTAATATCTATAAAATTTAATATATACTTTCTTTTTTTTAGAATCGTGGCGTAAGTGGATAGTATGAATGATTTCGGTGGGCGGATGAACTCACAAATTTCAACCTCAACTTTTAAAAACCATCATCTTTTTATGTATTCGTCTTTCCTGACTTTTTTTTTCCCCCTAAAGCTATTTTCCTTTTTTAAATTGATATATTTTGTTGGAAGTGAAAAATAATGATGAATTTGTTTAAAAAGGCAAAAGGAAAAAATATGGGGGCATTCCATCCACATTTCTTACATCACATATATCATGCCATCCCATGCTCTTTGCTTGGTCGGCTGATTTTGCTGGAAAGTGGCGTCTCGAGATTGTATTTTGGATTTCTTTTGTCTAAATAACATCGGATGGTTGAGGGTTTCCCACGTCACATGGGTTACATCCCCAGTCATGTGGATCATCCATCGTCAACCCACCTGAATATCTGACACCTGGCGCCTAATAAATAAAAACACCAAAATCCCATCACTTCTCATTTTCAATTATTTAGTCCCACAAATATATTATTATTAAATTAATGGATAAGGCCACCCTTTCCAATATCCAAGGGTCGGATTTTTGTCCACCGTTAGATCTTTAAACGTTATATCCAAGTGGGCTTTGATTGAGATGAGATTGGTTCCCATCTGTCATGAAGAACACCCCCCCCCTTTTTAATTATCAATTTGTGAACAATAAAGAGACAAACGCCAAAGCAATAAACAACCAATGTGAACATGAATTTATCCAATTTCATCTTATTCTATATGTTGCAGTAAATTTCTGAGTGAGGACTTCATTATTGGTGGGGCCAATTTTGGAGTAAAAATGTGGCCTAGTTTGATTGTAGGTGGGCCAATTTTCATCCATTTGAACATACTAAAGATCTGAGGAGTGATTTGCGTGATCTGCATGCATGGATTATATGGTCAAAAAAAGAAAAGCCAAATAAGGGATTATTTAAAAGGATATTTATAAAAAATAAAAATAAAAATAAAAATTATTTTTAAAAATAGAAAAAATTCAAAAATGTTATATTAAAGACCAAAAATGGTTAAACTTTCTTTAGCTAGTGTGTATATCGTGCAACTTCATGTGAAGAAAGATGGGTTTAAAGTAGGACAAAGAAGCTTAAGTCCTTACTATAAAGTTTCAAGAGATATAAAAAGCTTTTGCTTCCTCCTTAATGCTAATCCATTGCCATTCAAAAGCCAACACTTTTGTCATTGCCTTCTTTGATTGATGGAGGAGGATTCAAACCATTTGGCAAATCCAGAAACACCCCATAGCTTGGAGGCTGAAACTTATGAAGAAGAAGAAGGAAGAGATCCTGAGAGCAATTCTTTGCGTCAGCCACTTCTCAAAAGAAACAGAACCCTTTCTTCCACTCCACTAGCCTTGGTTGGAGCCAAGGTCTCCCATATTGAGAGTTTGGATTATGAGTAATAATCTATATATACACATATATTTCTAAATTCTGAATTTTCTTCTTCTTTGATCATTGTTTCTGATAACATCTACTGAAAGAAAAAAAAAACTTGATGCAGGATAAATGAAAATGATCTTTTCAAGCATGATTGGAGAAGAAGATCTAAAGTTCAAGTTTTGCAGTACATTTTCTTGAAATGGTCTTTGGCTTTCCTTGTTGGATTGTTGACAGGATTGATTGCCACCCTTATCAATCTTGCAATTGAGAATATTGCTGGCTATAAGCTTCTTGCTATTGTTGGTTTCATAGAGGAGGGCAGGTAAGGACTTTAATGATCAAAGACTAAACTTCAGTTTTACATCCAAGATTATCTGAATTTGATTTTGATAATGACTAGGTGACTTGATGCAGGTATATATCTGGGTTGATCTTTTTCACTGGGATAAACTTTTTTCTGACCTTGATTGCTGCAGTTCTCTGTGTGTGTTTTGCCCCAACTGCAGCTGGTCCTGGTATCCCTGAAATCAAGGCTTATCTCAATGGAGTTGATACTCCTAACATGTTTGGTGCTACAACATTGCTTGTCAAGGTTGGTTACCTTTTCAGTTAGAAATGCCTGTTTAAAACAATTATGGACGGTAGAGATCGATCAGATCCGGCATTTCAAGAATTGTTTTCTGTCCTATAGATCAATTGTGGGGTTGCTATTGTGCTTTATGCTTTGCTGCTTTTGTCCGGGATTTAAGGATTGGAGCAGTTTCACTTTAATTTGTTTCTTAATTTGGATCCAGTGAGATACTTTCACTTTAATTTGTTTCTTAATTAGTGTGCTGGTAAATTTGGATCTAGTATGAGATACTTTTACTTTGTTTCTTTATAATTTGGATCTAGTATGAGATAGTTTCACTTTAATTTGTTTCTTAGTGGTGCTGATGAATTTTGTAAAATTGTAGATTGTTGGCAGCATTGGAGCAGTTTCTGCTGGTCTAGATCTGGGGAAAGAAGGGCCTTTAGTGCACATTGGGAGTTGCATCGCTTCATTACTAGCCCAGGGAGGGCCTGATAACTACCGCATCAAGTGGCGTTGGCTTCGCTACTTCAACAATGATCGCGATCGCAGAGATATTATCACCTGTGGTTCTTCCTCGGGTGTTTGTGCAGCTTTCCGTGCTCCTGTGGGAGGTGTCCTATTTGCTCTCGAAGAAGTTGCAACATGGTGGAGGAGTGCCCTTCTCTGGAGAACTTTCTTTAGTACAGCAGTGGTGGTGGTAGTGCTAAGGGCATTCATCGAAATCTGCAACTCTGGGAAATGTGGCCTTTTTGGAACAGGAGGGTTGATCATGTTCGATGTTAGCGATGTTAAAGTCAGCTACCAAGCCATGGATGTAATCCCAATTATCATAATTGGAATCATTGGTGGACTTTTGGGAAGCTTATATAATCATGTTCTTCATAAGGTCCTCAGAGTCTACAATCTCATTAACCAGTAAGATACATAATCCATCTTCCTCTTCAATTATGGTATCACATCAATCCTACAACTACATTGATTTATTTTGAACATATTCTAAAAATTTGATAAATGGTCAATGAGCAATTCAAAATTAATATAATTCGGTTTGATTGCTTGATTAGTAATCAATGTTTTTAATCTGTTGCAGTAAGGGGAAAATGCATAAGCTACTCCTAGCTCTTGGTGTCTCTCTTTTTACCTCAGTGTGCCAATACTGTCTCCCATTTCTAGCCCAATGCAGAGCATGCGATCCATCTTTTCCTGAGACTTGTCCAACAAATGATCGGTCTGGGAACTTCAAGCAGTTCAACTGCCCTGATGGCTACTATAATGATCTAGCCACCCTCCTCCTTACCACTAATGATGATGCTGTTCGAAACATTTTCTCAACCAACACTACAAATGAATTCCATGTTACCTCCATTTTAATCTTTTTTGCACTTTATTGCATCTTAGGACTCATTACTTTTGGCATTGCTGTTCCTTCTGGTCTCTTCCTCCCTATCATTCTGATGGGCTCAGGTTATGGTCGACTTCTCAGTATGGCCATGGGATCATATACAAACTTAGACGAGGGTCTTTTTGCTGTTCTTGGTGCAGGCTCCCTTATGGCTGGCTCAATGAGGATGACTGTGTCACTTTGTGTCATATTCCTTGAACTCACAAACAACCTTCTTTTGCTGCCAATAACTATGATAGTCCTTTTGATTGCCAAAACTGTTGGAGACTGCTTCAACCCCAGTATCTATGAGATTATACTGGAACTTAAAGGCCTTCCTTTCCTGGATGCAAATCCTGAACCCTGGATGAGAAATCTCACAGTTGGCGAGCTTGCTGATGTCAAGCCACCGGTAGTCACTCTTTGTGGGGTGGAAAAGGTTTCACGGATCGTGGACGTATTGAGGAACACTACACATAATGCATTCCCCATCGTAGACCAGGGTGTGCCGGTGCCAGGCATGGTAGCCACCGGTGCAACCGAACTGCATGGACTGATCCTCAGAGCTCACCTTGTTCAAGCCTTGAAGAAAAAATGGTTCCTGCCAGAGAAAAGAAGAACTGAGGAATGGGAAGTGAGGGAGAAATTCAACTGGGTTGAACTTGCTGAAAGGGAAATCAAGATTGAGCAGGTGGCAGTGACCCGTGATGAAATGGAAATGTATGTTGATTTACATCCTCTCACCAACACAACCCCTTTCACTGTGGTGGAAAGCTTGTCAGTGGCTAAAGCCTTGGTGCTGTTCAGGCAAGTCGGACTCCGGCATTTGCTCATCGTGCCAAAGTATCAAGGTGCAGGGGTCAGTTTACTAACCATAAACACTTCTCTTCTTTTTCATGCTTATTCTTCCATTTTTGTACACCTTACTTACAAAGTTGCTTCTGCAGGTAGCTCCTGTAGTTGGGATCTTGACCAGGCAAGACTTGCGGGCTTACAACATTTTGAGTGCCTTTCCTCATCTAGAAAGACCCAAGCTTTCTTAAGGGAAAAATAAAACAAAAGTACAATAGCAGATTTGTTTGAACCACACATATTTTTTTTTTTTGTTTTCATCTTTCTAAGTTCAGTCTTCCACAGTTGCACTCATTTTTTGCAGTTTTTTTTCACCTATGGATAGATCAAAGAGAAGAGATTCAACAGCCGTGTACAACCTTGTTAAGTTGCACCAATTCTTTTTCATAAAGTTTCAGTTAAATAATGAAGATATTTTCATTTGATTAAGAACAGAGCAATAAATGATATAGATTGTTTTCTTCTGTTTACATCTTGCTGTCCTCTTATGGCAACATGTGATGAAGCCGAGACCAATGCTAACTTGGCGCATCCTTCACAACCACTTCCGTACTATGAAAGCCATGTTTAACACCTCAATCCCACATTAAAAACTCAAGACACATAGACTTAATCTCACACTTGTGAGACAAAAACCGCAACAACATATTGTAGATTGGTTTCAGGTCTCTACAGTCTGATCTTACCACTTTCTAACTGTATTAAGTCCGAAGAGTTCCGAAAAGTAAATGCACAATCTATGCCCCTTCGTTACTCAAGTTTGTTTCTTCCTTTTCTTCTTTAGGGTCCTTTTGAACACAGCTAAAACAGCAATGGTGCAAGAAAACATCCCAAAATTACCTTCAATGGATAAATCAACAAAAGGTGAAGAAAGGGCTTACTTTACGACAGAAAAATAAGTGTCCATCATGTTCAAATTTATTAAGCAATCAAACACAAACTTTGAAGGAGCAATATCTTTGAGTGTTGAGAAAGAAAGTTAAAGCATGAGCTTTTCAAAGTGCCAAGACCTACTAATCAAGAAGCACAATTAATATTTCACAACCCTTAAGTTACTTAAGATATATAAAAAATACTTTACATAATATATATATGAAATTGATTACAAGGGTCATTTACAAGTTTTCCTTTGATTCTTTTGCATTTTTATCACACAATACCTGTAATGTTATAAACTTCGAGTTGAAAAGAAAATTAATACCTTCAGGTTGACTGAGACGATATACTACTAATGGGCCAGGCAGCTTTTTTTCATTGCCCTGAATCCGAAAATCCCATATTTAAGTAACCATGACACCTAGACTCCGTTAATTCTGACAAAAATTTGAAGTCATCTTGAGCAAATGATCTCTGGGAATCAAGATCCAGGCTTCTTCAATCTAATTGCTGGTAGCAGATGGAAGTTACGGCTTATTGTTTGCAGCTATTGCAGGGCTCATCTTCTTCTTCCTCTCACTAAAACTACTGCATGAAACCAAGCTGGGAAGGCAACACTGTACGGACCTTAATGGCTTCTCTTTAAAGATAGGGTTATCTCCGTTCACAGTCCTTTCACTACTGCAGCAAGAGTTAGCTCCAGAGACATAAGGGGTACCATCTGCGGATTTTGGAGGTAGTATGTCTTGGATAGTTGGTTTGACTATCTTTTCATTGGCAGTGTCCTGGTTGCTTGAGGTATTTGACTCGGAAGTATCGTGGTCATCCCTAATGCTCTCTTGGAATAGTTCAACCAGCTTCTTTTTCTTTCCCGATGGGGATGTTTCAGAAACTGACCCTGGAGATCCATCATCACCGACTTTGTTAACTTGAGATGTCCCCACAGAGAAGCTCTGATGAACTGGGGTATTACTATGAGAAGGAGTAAAATCTGCACAGAAACATACAAACATTTTGAAAAATGATTTGATATTAGAGCAGGAAGGACTATACAGTTGCTCTGGTATATATTCATAAAACATCCAAGGCAACATTATCACAAATGATCACAAACAACCTAACTTATGTCATGAAAGCTTCTCCGTTTATGACCATCATATAAGCCTCCTAGATCAATGAATTCAAAATTTTATTATATTCATACCCCCATTGACACTAACGAAATCATCCTCACAATCTGAATCGAGATACGCTCGGGAATCAAAAAAAGTTTCATCTTTACTACCTGCAAAACAAAAGAACATTTTAGCTCAAGGAATTTAGATTGCTAAAAAGGATGAAGTTGATTTAAGAACTACATCATCACAATGTACAAGGATGTAACCTCTTTGATATTCTACAAATATAACATCACTACCAGCAACCCTATGACTCATAAACAAGTATGAATGGTACCGAGATAGTCCACAAATTGCCTTTCTGGTCTTTCTATATTCATGATAATGTCAAATTATTTACACCAATGTCCTTAGAAAAACCTTAAAACTCTTTGTTCTTTCATAATATCTAGGTGTGGTCCATGCATCAACAAGCTTTCCATCAGAGGCTGACAAATCTACAACAGGATGTGTACTGCTCTCTATATGCAGAAATTAAAAAATGGGCCCCCTATAATGTGCACCTTCAAAAATCAGACAAAATCTTAAAATTGCTGACATGTCTTTATGCTATTACTATTCCACATCACAAGGTAAGGTATTGAACAAGGGCGTTTCAATCCATCTGAATAAAGATCCACCCCAAAAGTCTAAGTTAGACCCCAAAAATTCAGAGATTTAGGAATAGTTGGCTTCATTACATCTTATATTAGATTTCTTTTTTTGCAAAAACTACAATACGGAAGAATTTTCTTGCAAGACAAGCTACTTCTCTGTAACAAATCTCATATGAAACGGGAAGGGGGGAAATGGAGTTAACTAGTAAACATGAACTTTTTTTTACTTATAAAGAAATCTCAACTCTAATAAATAAATTTAAGCTAAGATAGACGAACTTGCAGTAAAACAATGGTGAAAATGCTCTGAAATGTCACCACGCCATACTCTATTGTGCTATGAAACAATAACAAGACCCCACAAATATAAGAAAACCAAAAAAAAAAAAAAAAAGGAGCCACCATGTTTATATCTCACAATCAACAAAGCTAAAACCAATTTCATTAGGCATATCATTCATGGCACAGATTGAAACATAATCATAAAAATCAATAATTGGGAGCATCATTATTCATCAAACCAGAAAAAAAAAACCTTTCTTCTATTAAAAAAGTAAATAGTCTACTAGACATCAAGATCAACACGTACTCAATTTCAGATCTCACATTATCGAAATAAAACATCATTCCTGAATGAAAAAAAAAACAACCTTTGTACTCTTTTTTTTGCTCAAAACTTTGTACTCAATTTATGATAAAAATGTACGACAAGAAATAAAAAAAGATTGCCTTTATCTCATAACGAAGCAAACTAATTCCAAAAACAAGACCAAGAAAACCAAAAAGAAATCAATTACCTAAATCTTTAAAAGTAGAGGAAGATTGAGATTTAAGTGCAAAGTCACCATTGGCAGCAGCAGGTTTCTCTTTAACAGGTGAAGGTGGAATGATAAGGCTATCTGTTTTAGGCTCTAAAGAAAGCCCAAGTTTCATGGCAGACTCTTGAGAGCTCTTATGCACTGAAACACATGAACCCATCTCTTTTTTTTTTTCTTCTCCCACTCTCTCTCTCTGTCTCCAACTCTTTAGAACCACAGCATCCCACTTATTTTACCAATGGACTGTGCAACCCAAAAGGCAGAAGCAAAAAGAAAATGGGAGAGAAAGGAAAGAGAGCTCTTTTTCTTTAGCGTTATGTTAAAAAAGAAAGGAAAAATGGCTTCTGGAAGAGAAAGTGCTTAGTCTTGAATCGAAAGGGAAGTTAGCACAACAATTAGCAAGCAGTGCTGGAAATAGTTTCTTTTTATTACTTTTTGTTCTTAAAATAAAATATATTTAAAATAATCAAATTGGACCATAAATCCGACCTGTCCTAGATTAGCAAGAAAATTCCAAACAGAAAGAAAAAAGAGAGGAAAGCAAATGGAATATGGAAAACCCACTGAGGATGGTTGTGGCTATAGTACCAAAAGATAAGAGTTTTTGAAAATCAAAGCAATAACAAAATTCTAATCAAAAGAAAGAATTATATCTCTTTTGTTTGTATGCCAACACCGAACATCTCCAATTGCCATTGTCTGTCTGTTTGAGCTTCACATTCACTAAAAATATCACACCCTTCGGAATATATTTAATCAATCAAGCTTTTCAATCATGAATCATGGAGAAAATATTTATTAGAGATTTATGATCGGCCAAGCCATGTGGCTGCCTGGCGTGATCGTTTTTTGTTTCTTTCAAGCTTTGAACTTTCGAGATCAAACCATGTGATATTCATATGAATGATTCACTATAATTTGCTTTCTTAGGCCCAAGACTGCAAATCCACTTTCCTTCCATCCAAACAAAACTTAAACTTGGGCTCCAAACAATAAGAAAAAGCCTAAAACTTGGACCCTATTTGATGAACAAGAAAGAAAATGGGACTTTGGAGCTCACTGGCTTCACATGGATATCATGGTAAAAGCATTTAGCTTTGCTTTTCATGGATTCTTAAGATATGAAAAAGAGTTTCTAAATTCTAATCTCCTTTTCAGCTCTGGACCTTTTTTTCTGCAGGATGGGTATGTTTCATTGCTTGGTAAAGCTCTCTCCTTTACTTTTTTGGTACATAGTCTTCACTTTTTTGCTTTAGTTATTATTGTGATTATATCTGCTAATTGGGGTAAGTAAGTTCAAACTTTGTAATATTCCACGACCTTTATGTTATTATTGTGATTATATCTGCTACTTGGGGTAAGTAAAGGTCAAACCTTGTAATATTCCACAACCTTTTTGCATTGGTTACTTCTTGAAGAGTACCATTCCTTAGGAACACCATGTTCATGCATTAGAGCAATGAACACATGCTAAAGCCTTTGTGGATTTGTTTTGCAGGTGAGATGGTGGGTTAGGGCCTTCAATAAAATGATTTGAGATTATTGGTGATAATGACCTTTCTGAAGTGGTCTATGTATGTACAAACCGGCCTGCAAAGATAATTGAATGATATTATGGAGACATGGTTTATTGGTTGAGCTAATCAGAAATAGTGATTTAAATCTACCAATTGTTGTTAAGACTGATGAAGAAAACCCAAATTAATTTCAGAGTCGTTGAGCTGAAACCTGTTATCTACACACACTGTTTCATCTTTGGATCAAATTGTTCCATCCAGGTGCTTTCAAACAAAAACGAGATGTCCATTTACGTGCACGCACGTGAGAGGCATACATTTATCCTCGACAAGAAACGATTCTTAAATGTGTCTGCTATGCCATGCTCCAAACCTAAGTCCCATATTTTTTTGTTGTTAAATTATGCATAGCTTCACGTGTATTCACGTGCACATTAGGTTCTGTAAACCTAGTTTTATGGATGTTTGAAACTTTCAATGCAATTTCAATTCTGGGTTTAAAATGAAAAAGCAGTAAACCCAAAGTTAAAAGCTCTCCTAAAATGCAATAACTTCACTTGTTGAAGTGAAGAAGTGGCCTTCCAGGCAAGAAAATGGAAGGGGAAAAAATGGGAAAATGAAAATTTTGTTGATTTACTCCTTTTGTTCATTGAAGTTGAGAGAGCCAAAAGTATAGTAAGGGTTCCATTGACAACCTGGAGTTGCAATGATGATTGATTGATTCATGGGTGGGTACGTGGATCTTGTCAACGTAGGAACTTCATGCCAAATTTGACCTATGATTCGCTAGCCTTCCTATCATGCCCCAACTTTTCGTTTCAACTTTCATGGACATATATATCTTCAGCGGATTGATGTCATCCTCTTTATGTTTCAAAATTTCAATCATTTCCCCTCATCCAACTTGCTTCACATACTACCATTGCTTTTTCTCCATCTTAAATGCATTTATTATTGTGTAACAAATTCTATTGCCATTTATAAGAATATCAGCCTTTTTCTGATTGTGATATAAGGGGAATTTTATTTTATTATTTATATTTTCCTAAAATAGGCGTTTTTCAAGATTATTTTTATAATTTTTTTAGCATTACACAACTTCAACATCTACCGATTTCGAGGTACATATCAATAATTTTTGAAGGAAACTCAACACTCATAAGTATCATGAAATTTAGTATTTATGTCAAAGAATCCTTACGGAATCTAATTTTCATCATTTAGGACATGATAAAATAATTATACTTTGACATTGACTCTATTGGGTGTTTAGGTCATGATCAATTTTTTAGATTTGTTAACGTTAGAGTTTGTGTGACCCGAATCTCATCACTTGTTGAAGAAATAAATGCAGTGGCAAAATAAGGGGATCTATGCAGGTTCAATATGCAAAGTGTCAAGTCTGTTAGTACTCCATTAGCAGTCCACTTTAGACTTTTATCGACTTTGTCTCCGCAATCAGATGATGAGATTGACTACATGTCACGTGTTCCATATTCTAGTGCAGTGGAATCTCTCATGTATGTTATGGTTAGCTCACATCCAGACTTATCATATGCAGTTAGTGCAGTTAGTAGATACATGGCGAATCCTGCTAAAGAACATTGGAAAGCAGTTCAGTGAATTTTCAAATACTTACGATGTACTACTGATGTTTGTTTATAGTTTGTAAGAACTAAAGATGGAGTCATTAGGTGTGTTGATTCTGATTTTGCCGGATACCTTGATAAAAGAAGAACACTCATAAGGTATGTTGATAAGTGCTAAAAGTAACATGTTTTAATCTCATTCTTAATGCATTTTTAGATTATTATTCGATGTTAATGGTGAATTTTATGCTCCTAATATTTTAAATTCATGTTTTTATACTTAGGAGAGCATTTGGGAGCAAAAAAGAGTGAAAAACGAGCAAAAATTAAAAAATCGGAGCAAAGTACAAGAGCCACATGGGCTAACCCCTTCCACATGGCTTGGCCACATGAGTTGCCACACGACCATGTAGCAGACCATACCGATTTTGCAAAATTACACTCCAAATAGTGAAAAACGTGATTTTTAGGTTTTTCGGGCTTTCTAAGACATATATATGACAAAATAAGAAGATAGGAGAAAACTGTCATAGAATATTTAAGAAAACAACTCGAAAAATATCATTGAAGCAGATTCTGAAGCAGATTTTTGTCAAAATTGAAGACTCCCCGTTGATTTCTTAGAAAGCCATCATGAGTTTCTTTATTTCTTTCGGTTATACTTTGTCTTGGATGTTTTTATTTTCAAGCATGAACTAATTTTCTAAATACCTAGTGAGATGAACTTTATGATGGATTCTATCTTTTGATTTTTATTTTACGCAATAAATACTTAGATCTTGTTCTCAATTATGTGTGCTTAATTCTTGATTTGATATTTCTAGACTATTGATTTATGTTTGATGTGCTTAAATCAGAGGAGGAATAGACCATGTTTAAGAGTAGATCTAGTGTAATTGAGTAGAGTTGCATGCAATCCTAGAAATAGGACGACATAAATCTACCGGATTAGAGTCAAATCTAATAGGGGAACCCACAGATTGAGGTAATGCGATAATAGGGGTTTTATCTAGAAAGAAATTTCAATTAATCAACCTATAGTCAGTTGCCCTTACTCTCGAAAGATATATTAGCATAATTTAGGGATTTTTACGAATCAAGATGCTAAGTAAAAAAATTACGTAATTTAGATTGATAGTAACAAATGAAATCTAGGTGAATTCTTTCCTAGGTATTGTTTCGCTTCTTAGTTATTACTTGGTTATTTTTGTGTTTTGTTTTTTTTCGTGTTCATTAGTTAATTAGTTTAGTTAATTTTAGTTTTTAATTGTTCACTCAAAATTATCGGTTAAATAATAGAAAGATAGTAATTACTAGTACTTTTAGTCTTCGTAGGAATGATATCTATGCTCACTGTAGCCATACTATTAATTGATAAGTGCACTTGTCTTAGTTAAAATTTTAGTTAGTTTCGCGACACATCATATGTGTTTACTATTGGGGGTGCGTAATCAGTTGGAAAGCCACTTGGTAGACTATAGTTGCTTTATCTACTACTGAAGTTAAGTACAGGGCGATTATTGAGGCTTGTAAATAAGCTATTTGGTTAAAGAGATTCTTTGGTGAACTCAGTAAAGACCTTCAGATCAATACAATGTTTTGTGATAGCTAGAGTGTCATATTCTTTACGAAGGATCAAATTTTTCATGAAAGAACAAAGCACATTGATGTTCGGTATCATTTTGTGCTTGATATTATTGCTCGTGGTGATATTGTTGTGAGCAAAGTTAGTACTCATGATAATCTTGCAGATATGATGACTAAGTCACTTCCTATAACCAAGTTTAAGCATTACTTGGACTTGGTTGGTGTTCATTATTAAAGAATACCCCTTTAGGGGTTTTGTGGAAAAGGTGGAGAACTTGTTTGTTGATAATTCGTGTTAAAGTGGAGATTGTTAGAGTTTGTGTGACTCGAATCCCATCACTTGTTGAAGAAATAAATACAATGACAAAATAAGGGGAACTATGGGGGTGAGAGGCTAAGGGTTGTACAAGTAGAATCCATATAAAACTACACTTCTTATATTGATTAGAACATGATTTTTTCAATCCTTAAATAGATGTAGTTAAAACTCCTCTTCTATTATTCGTTTTTCAACATTCCTCTTGTATCATTCCTCTGCCTATGGTTTTTTTCCAAAGGGGTTTCCACGTAAAATTTGTGTGTTCTTATTTTTTTTCTTATTTTTGCAATCATTCTATTGCCATTATCGACATTTATTATAACAGTTAAGGATCTTATACTTCAATTAATACGAATTTGATCTTAGTTACATTGACCTCAACATCATGGATGTTGAGGTTTGGCTTCATATTTTGTGTGTTTAATTTCTCTTAAACCCTACAATTACTACTTCTTCCCCTATTATCCTATCCTCTACGCATTCAAACCTAAACCTCTTTATCTACTCTAAAACTCTTTTAATCACTCTTTAATATGACTCGATTTATCATGCAAATATTTTTTTCCCAATGTTATGTTATTAGTATTCTTGAATACATTATTTATTATGTTATTGATAGTGTTAAATTTGTTGATTAGTTGCATGTTTAGTTGTGACCTAAGGAACAAGTAAACATAAAACAAATGAACAAGAGCAATAATTTATATAGTTCAATTCAACAACCTACATTTGCAGGGTCATACCCAGTGAGAAATTGATTATAACTTTCATATTACAAGCTATGATTTAAACTTAATTGATATCCTAATCATTGCAACCTCACTCTTGTACAATTACAATGGAAACTCTCACCAATTAAATATTTCACCGCGAAAGCTTAGTATAAACCAACAGAACATTTTATGAACATAAGTAAATGCATTCAAGAATAAGTTCCTCTTACTGAACTAGATATGCACTCTCTTCAATGTATATATTCCAAGGTTGAGCAAGACTTCAATATAAAAAATTAAATTTAATCCTCAATAACAATCTATTTTGATCTGTCCAAATCTTACCAAATCAAGTAAAAAGTATTGAAATACATCTATACAAAGTTAGAACCAATTTTTTATGATCACATATTGTCTTAAATATGAAAACATCATATCTTTTTGGATATTTGAAATATACTAGTTTTCTTTACAAAAATATCCTAATTAGGCAAACTAGTGGATGACCAACTGATACTAACAATTCATTGCATTCGGGTTCAAGTGCGGTATATCACATTCGTTGCATTTTTCTATGAATCCACTTTTTTATTTCCTTCAATGTGACATCATTCTTAATAATCAAGTTGATAAGATCTATCAATTGAAATATGAGTCCATCTCAATCATCAAAATTTGATCTACTATAATAAACTAAGTTGATAAATTAGTTACTCATCTTATCAATTGAAGTTGTAAAATATTAAAATATTAATACTAGAAATAATATTAACAAATTCAATAATCTTTAATAACATATAATCCAACCAAAAAAAACACTAATTTACTACCATGGTAAGAAAAATAATTGTTAGCATCAGTTGGTCATCCACTAGTTTGTCAAATTAGGATAATTTTGTAAAGAAAACTAGTATATTTTGAATATCCAAAAGATATGATGTTTTCATATTTAAGATAATATGTGATCATAATCATAGACTTTATTAGTCTTTTTAGTAACTATAATTAAAACTATGGTCATCACCTAAATGAGTCAAATAGCTTCATATTATTATTTTCTTAGTCACGAGATAATTTGTTTATGGTTTCTAAATATATTTCAAATTTCGTTATATCTTAAAAAAATTATAGAACCATGAAATTATAAATCATATGCAAATCATATATGTATATATTAAAAATGTTCACCATTATAAATATGCACAATATGATCTCGATTTCAAATGTATGATTATAACGTTCATATTCTTACTAAAAGATTTTATACCGAATAGTGATATTATCATTAAAGCCAATGCTTTCTATTATTCTATTTGACTAGAAAAATTAACCATGCATATTATATATGACTTATTTTATTTCTAGTCAAAATCACTTCTAGTTCAACATTTAATTATCATAAAACTAATATAACACGTGACTAAAACTCACAATCCTATTCAACCTTTTAATATATATTAAAATGCTATCATATGTACACCTTATTTAGCTTATGGTGTTTTAAACCGGTCAAGATGATTTATATTGTATGATTGTCTATAAACTTTAATTTAAATGTAACATTTAGCAATGAATACATTTAAAATAATATCTCGTAACAACATCCAAATGTTAGTTAATAATATAATAATTTGAATAAATAAATTATTCCATATATATCTCAAATCATGAGAAAGAAAATACTAATGAAAATTTTCACTCACGATTTGGATGAATTAATTAATTCAACTCCAACCAAACCTCTATTTATATATGTACCAATAAGTACATAATTGTCTTTTTAAAAAGTCATAACTTTTCATGTTTGGAAGTTTAGCGATTATTAGAATTTGAAATCGCCAAATAAACATATGTTTTAGCTTAAGACACCAACCGAAACATCATTTCCTTCCATTGATTCAAAGTTCCATTAACAAATTTAAGCAAATCTATGGGAATTAAAAAAAAAAAAAAGCTCGTCAATTTAACACATAGTGACATGACATCGAAAGCATGGCACTATGAGGATGGCTATAAACAATGAGGTAGTATTGAGAAATTAACGAAGATTTCAAGGCATGTGATAATGTCACGTTCTTTAAGTTTTTATTTGCTTCAACCTATATTTTGTAACTTGATAATCGTACAAAATATATCTTTGATAGAATTCTTTTGTGAAAGAATGAGTAATTGAGTTCAATGAAACAAATTACATCAACAACATGTAACTACTAATACTATAAAATAATATATAATATATCATCATCCCAAGATAAAAAGTGCTAGAAACCGAAAAAGGGAAGAACATAAATATTTTAAAGTGGTAATTAAAAAAATGAAAATAGTAACAAATATGTTAAAAATTTTATTCAAGCTTGGTTTTAAAATGTATGGGTGACAAGATGTATTTAAAATAAAAAGAAATTATAGGATTAAGGTAGTTAGAGATAAATAATTTTGAAAAAAAAAACCTACAATAAAATAATAAAATTTTCTGATAAGTCCTTCCTCATATTATTATTAATAAGTTGAGTCATTGAAATTCATCTCTAATCTGGTTATTGCATGTGGAAAATTTTCACCGAGTTGTCTAATCTCGTTAAGTCGGTTCCCACATAGGCAGCTGATTATCGGAAAGGCAATTCACATGTTTTGTCTAGAAAATCTTGATGAAAGTAAGGAAACTTTTGCTCATTCATCATATCATAATTTTACATGACGGAAAACGTTAGAAATTGCGGGGGCCTCCCCCTCACTTTTGTCAATTCATTGCTATGGTAGGCCATGTATGTCAATGCATGCATGTATTTGTGGATATGCTTTTATCTACCTTCATTATTTCCCAGTTTCTCCTCTTCTTCCTGCTTCCTTTACCCCATTGATCAGGCAGCTTTCTTCATTGCAAAAACCTATGTCTATTCTGTTCTGCAAATAACAAATATGCAATCAACATAGTTAATTTAAATCAACCAATAAAGATAACAACTTATTGTACTAATTCCAGGACCATGTTTGCATTCCAGTTCTGGTCCGTGAATCATAAGCAACTTTTTTTCCCCA
Organism: Gossypium raimondii; assembly: GCF_025698545.1. Classification (NCBI taxonomy): domain Eukaryota; kingdom Viridiplantae; phylum Streptophyta; class Magnoliopsida; order Malvales; family Malvaceae; genus Gossypium; species Gossypium raimondii. The sequence goes on along the minus strand of NC_068568.1, from coordinate 35,528,316 downwards.
ACTTCAGGACCATATGTACAAAATGTTTGCATATCCATGATCTAATGGGGCATTCATGTCATAGGAAAATGAATATCTATATGTATATAGATTAAGATAAGGAACAAATTAAGTGTCCTGTCAATGCACATGTAAGAATATTTTGCAGCATACAAAAAGCAGGTTTGAGAGGCCCCAGAAGTTCTCAAAAAGTAGCTGAGAGTGGTGGCTGCGATTAGTTCCCCGGCAACTGAAACCTTTGAGATACATAGCCACCCCCTAGGTGGTTAACCAACAGCTGGAACCATATAAATATATATACACGCAATATCTTCGCCATCCCCAAGAATCCTGTCCTTGAAAAAGCTTTGAGGAAAAAAGCAAAAAAGCTCTTATTTTAACCCCCCCCTTTTTGTTTTTTTTTATGTATGGATCCAAAATATTCACTCTCTCGAAGTGAGCTCTTCTTTTGATTGGCCTGTTATGTTGGAGCTGGTATGGCATCTGTAATGAGTAAAATATACTTGAGAGCTTTGGTCTTATTAATATGGTTACTTATCTCTCCACTTGGACAGAACTTGCTTAGCTGTAACGTTACATCTCCAGATGCTTTGGGTTACCGTTGTGGTATAAATGGATCAGAGGATCAATGCGGCACGTTCGCGGTGCTTCGAGCTACTTCATACTACTCATCTCTTTCCAATCTGAGCTTTTATTTAGGCTTCAACAGGGTTGCAATTGCTGAAGCTAATGGCTTCTCTGCACAAACTGAGTTTCTACCAAGAGATCAGCCTTTGCTGTTGCCAATTGATTGTAAATGCAACAATGGTTTTTTCCATGCTGATTTAACAAAAACTACAATCAAAGGGGAGAGCTTCTATGGTATTGCTGAATCACTGCAAGGCTTGACAACCTGCAAAGCAATCCAAGACAAGAATCCCGGGGTCTCACCATGGGGTCTTGGTGACAAAGTCCGGTTAGTGGTACCACTAAGATGCGCATGTCCGTCGCCGTCTGAAGTCACTTTGAAAGCAAGGCTCTTACTTTCTTACCCTGTAAGTCCAGGTGATACAATTTCTAACTTGGCTGCTGCCTTCAATACAACCTCGGAAGCTATAATATCTGCAAATAACAGATCTTTAGAGACCTTTGAACCTGAAAGTTTAGCTACTCTTACATCTCTTTTGATTCCACTTAATGGTGAGCCCCTTCCGCATTTTCCAGAAACCAGCATTCCTATAATTAACCCGCAGAAGAAAAAGCCAAGGATGTGGAAAGCGGGAGTTTATATTGCTGTAAGTGGTGTTGTAATTGGGACTATCATTGCTGTTGCAGCAACCTTCTTGGTGATCCGATTGAAGAGGAAAAAGAAGAAGCAAAACTTAAGCAAGGATGATGATTTGGAACTGCAGCAGCTTAGCTTAAGTGTGCGGACTGCAAGCGAGAAGAAAGTCTCGTTTGCAGGATCTCAGGATGCCGGAGACGGTCCGCTGATAGACAGTGTTACACCTCGTAAGGCGCTGCTGGAGTTATATACCATAGAGGAGCTCAGGAAAGCTACCGAGGATTTCAATCCGAGTACTCATATAGAGGGAAGTGTGTATCATGGTCATCTCAATGGGAAAAACATGGCAATAAGGCGCACTAGAACAGAAAATATTTCAAAGGTTGAGACTAGATTCTTTACTGATGCAACTCATCACCACCCAAACATAATTAGATTACTCGGAACATGTGTGACTGAGGGCTCCCATCCATTTTTGGTCTTTGAATATGCAAAAAATGGTTCCTTGAAGGATTGGTTACATGGTGGATTGGCAATGAAAAATCAGTTCATAGCCTCATGTTACTGCTTCTTGACATGGAAGCAAAGGCTGAAGATCAGTTTCGATATAGCCGTGGCATTACAGTATATGCATCAAGTTATGAATCCAAGCTATGTTCATAGAAATATCAAGAGCCGAAACATATTCCTGGATGAAGATTTGAATGCAAAGATTGGGAACTTTGGTATGGCAAGGTGTGTTGAAGATGATACAAAATATCCTGATCTTTCAACAAACCCTTCCAGTTGGAGCTTGGGTTATCTAGCTCCTGAGTATCTTCACCAAGGGGTGATCTCCCCAGGCATTGACATATTTGCTTATGGGATAGTTTTGCTGGAAATCTTATCGGGACAAACCCCGATAAGCCGACCGGATAAGAAAGGAGGCGGGAACGTTTGGCTTTCGGAGAAAATCAAGGCCATATTACAATCAGAAAGTGCAGATGAGTTAAGGGCATGGATGGACAGTGCATTAGGGGAGAATTACTCATTTGATACGGCAGTCACATTGGCAAACCTTGCAAGAGCTTGCACTGAAGAAGACCCTTGTTTGAGACCAAGTGCTGGAGAGATCGTTGACAGGTTATCAAGATTGGTGGAAGAATCAACAGAAGGAGAACACACATTGATCTTCGAAAGCTCTTCCAAACCTCTGGTAAACACATCATCCACAACATCCAATCTGTGAATAATATATAATATAATCTGTTAAAAAGGATCCAAAATAGCTATTGTTTTCGAGTCCAGGCTTCATAGCCTCTTGTCCTCTTGATAAGGGTATTGAGATCCATGTAAATAACTACATATATATAATTAAAAGAAAACTGAGATTGAACAAATAAGGCAGGTTTCAACTTTGTAGTTTTTATTTAATTTCTCTGCATTTCCTGATATATAATAAATCATTCAAGTAGTCAACATTTTAGAAAAAGCTTGGAAGATTACATATAATTTACTATAAACTATGAAGCCAAATGGTGGGGAATTCTTCACTGAAGCTTGTGCTGCTTTGACTCATTCAGTCAAAAGTTTAGCTAAACTATTGAAATTGGCAGAAATTGTAGAATAAAAAAGGTTGCCACTTTCTAGGTGATGCTTGGTAGTTGGTAGTGGTATGCTTCACATTCATTGGATCACAATTTGCAAGAAAAAAATATTGGTAACTGATCTATCTAAGATATTCAATATATATATATATTTAAGATTGGAATATTCTTTTTTCACTCCAAAACCATTTTGAAGCTTTTGGTGGTTGAATCACTTTTCTATGAATTTGGGGCCAATAATTAAAAGCTTTTTTATGGGTGGGGAGGGACCAAATGCCACAGTATGAAAATTCTTGTAGGGCAAAGTCTCTGGGTCTTCTCCTGTCACATCATGTAGAAATGCGCGAATCTGCAGTTTTTTCCCCTATTTTCTCTTATTGTAAACTGCAGTTTGCAATATTATTATTTTATTTTATTTTTAAAAAATTAGGCTTTAATTGAAAATAAAATAAAATAAAATGCATTTGTTGTTTTTCAAGAAAAATAAGTTTTAAAAAATAAAAATACACTCACAGTAATATTTATTACTTTATAAGAAAATTAAAATTTTAATTATTTTTGTGTTTATGACCCCAACTTATTTAGGGGTTTAAAATGGATGAACACTTAGAGCTGAAATTTTTAATGCACTTATTGCATTATTTTATTTTTTTAGGGGATTGTAATCTAATTTTAAAGAGAAATTTTTGAAGTGTCATTCTTAAGAGTTTATAAACCCTCTCAATAGGCTTGGTATTAGATTCGAAGTGTCTATGCTTGATTTTATTTCCTCATAAGTCGAAATTGCCTCAACAAAAAGGTAGATAAAGTGGTATTCAAGTTACCTATTCAACTCCCATATGTATTAAGAAAAGGGATCAAATACTCCTCTCTGTAAACTTACTCGTAACCTCTCAAAATTTTTATGTGCTAAAAAATACCTAATGGATGTTCTACTTTGTTGAACGTATCATATTATTGACATTTAATATAAAAAATCTTAATATCGTTATGTGAAATAAAAATATTTTTAAGAAATCTCAACAAGGAACAAGGAAAGAGAAGAAGAAAGATATGTATATTTATACATCCAAGCATCTTGACTTCAAATTCATCGTTAAGATTATATATGTCAATATGACAAGATCATAACATCATGACTCTAAATTCATCAAAATTGAGGACTCCATCGCCATTAAGATCAAACTGAGCAATCATGGATTTACATTCCTCTAAAGTTCTAGACTCACCCAATCTACTAAGCATCCTCTTCAAACTCTTTGGCGTAATACACCCACAACCTTCCATCTCATACATCTTGAAAGCCTCTTTCAAATCATTCACTTTCTCTTCCTCTCCTACTTCTTCCACTAACCTAATGAAGTCCTCCAACCCCAACAATCCATCCCCGTCCGTATCCAACACCTCCACCGCCACCTCCGCCTCTTCCCGCGACAGCTCCCCTCCTATAGCCTTCACGCACTGTTGAAGCTCCGCTGGGGATATCTTCCCATCTTTATTCTCATCGAAGTGATTAAATACCCTCTCGTATTCTTGGTGTTTGTCCATTCCAATAATGGGAATCAAGCTCTAAACAAAATGGAGCATCAAGTTGAAGGTTCACATGACATATAAAGCTAGCTTAAACCCCAAAATGTTATATAGTTGGGTTGCAACACAAGCCTAAAATGGGGAATAGGAAAGTGAGGGCAACGTGTGTGTATGTAAATTATACGAAAGGGATGAGCGAAGTGGGCGCCTGGCGTGAGCTGACCACCTTGTAACTTGTCTTTAGGGGCTAAAGAAGACTTTGACCTTTCAACTTCATGCATGGGGATGTTTGAAGGAAAAAGAAAGTGTTAAAGCTGGAATCAAAGAAAGAAAAAAGGAGCGCATTCAGACTAATGGATTGGTAGAGGGAGGGGTTTTTACGGCCAACCATCAAATCAGAACGCCCACAACCCTAATAAATAATTGAAGACTAGTGGTAAATAACCCAGAAAAGGGGCAGAAAGGTTTGACTTTATCAATTTTCCCACCAAGATAGGAAATTAATGGGAGCCTTCATCCATTTCGTCATTATAAATCTGGTAATAAAATTACTTGACCTTCTTTCTTCTTCATGTTTTATACTATAGACCTCAGAATTAACATTAAAAATCATATTCACTCTCTTTATTTGGTAAGAGTATTAATATTATAAGAGTTAAGTTTTTTGTTTTAATAACTAATATTATTACTTTTGATTATTCTCTCCTTAAATCATTAAAGGAATGTTCACCTAAATAATATTATATAATTTAGTCTTTATTCAAACAAATTCAGAAAATTCATTGTGTGGTTGGGCAAAATCGTATCAGTTGGAAAATCCAAACTATGTCAAATATTCCCATAAACCAGACATCCCCCTTCTTCCAATACCAGCCCCGTTGAATTTCGGTTACCAGTCGCTGATGGCATCCCCGGTAACAAGTTTTGGCCTGAAGAGAGTCATCGGAGGATCAAACAACAATGTTATTTCTAGACATGTTGCAATACCAAACAGAGAAATAGAAGAGTTTTCCAGAAGAACCCAGCGGCTTAGACCCGGTAGCGAAGCCATTGTTTCTAGAGATAAAAATCTAGTTTAGAGATGGACTCCATGGGAAATCCGAGAAATTGGATTGGTTTTGGTGGACCAACAATGGCGGAAGGTTTGAGATGAAGAGAGCAAAATAGAAGGAGAAGAAGAGGTGTTCCAAAAAAATAAAAACTTAAAAAGTCACTCATTCTAATATTTTTTTTATAATTTTTAAAATTCTAAGGATTTTTAAAAAAAAATTGAATTATGCTGAAATGGTTAAATGTGGTCACATTTTTTTTTATTGCAATCACAGTTTTTGAGGGTTTTTTTTAATGAAAGGATTTAAATTCTAAATTAGACTAATTATGCAGTACTCTTCTTGTTCCTACACTGCTGGAATCATCTTGAAGATGTTGTCCTAATGTTTAAAGAGGCTCTCGAATTATTCATAGCCCAAGCTATTGCGCTATCTCGTCCGTTGCCTACTTTCTTTCGCGAAAGACATGTGTCACCCTAACATCCCATTCCTTCCCAAGTAAGTGCCAAATCGATCGTAACACCGCCTTATTAGCTGCCAGATTTCCTTTATGCCTCGACAGTCAAACAACCTCTATGTTATTCGTCTCTAAAATCTCCTTCCTCATACCCATGTCCATTTCACATTTTAACCCATCATAAGCTCCCCACAGCTCGGCATCTAGGATCGGGCATGGCCCAAAGCTTCTTGAGAAACTGATCAGCCAACGTCCATCAACATCTTGAATAATTCCCTGGGCGATGCCACCCCTTCCTCAGTCCGCAACGCCCCGACTGTATTTACCTTACACCATACTTCCATCGGTTTCTCCCAGCTTACCAACCAACTATACTTTTGGTCACTGGCACTTTGCTGTCGCCCCACGAGACCAACTGCTCTTCGCATGTCAATACATATCATGTTGCTTTTCTCTAAAATTCCTTTTGTTTCAATAAAGCTAGGGTCAAGGAAAAGCTTATTTCAACAAATTCAATAAGTTTCGACATATAAATCCAAACAGCAGGTCCCAGTCGACAGCATCCACTTTCGCAAAGTAAGCTGGATCTCGTATATTCAATAGCGCCCATTCTTTATTATTCATTGACAAAAACTCTCTGAAGAGTCTGAACTAAAGTGAACCATACCGATTTCGCAACAAAACACTGGCGCAGTAAATGGTCTATACCTGTTGGATTTTTCAGCAAGAAAAGAAAAGAAAACGAATGAAGCAAGATGAAGAGAAAAACTAAAAAATGGAAACTCAGCAAAGATGTAACTGAAAATTTTGAATAATTTTCATTCAAATTTTGAATATATGAGAGTTACACAAGAAATTGGACAGTTACCTACTAGTTAACTGCTCCCACTTAATACATATACAAAAAATAGCTTAATTTGTATACAAAAGAAAGCTAGCATACTAGCCATTACATCAATACAAATCAATCAAAACATAAGAAAGCTAGCATACTAGCCATTACATCAATACAAATCAATCAAAACATACTACTAACTTTGCTATCAAAATACAAAAGAACTAGACAAAGTTACGTAGGAACAAATCACTCAAAACAAGTTGCTGCATTCAGATTAGCTTCATTTCTTCACTTCAGAACAGTGTTGCTGCTTGACATTGCTGAATTTGCTGCTGCTGGTCTTTTGTTGCAATGCAGGCTAAAGCTCAACACTGCTCCTTGGACTGTATACAACAAACACCAATCTTTTCTTTCAAGACTTCAAACCTGTTAGCTCCTAATGGCTTGGTCAAAATATCAGCCAATTGAGTTTCTGAGCTGCAATGGACAAGGCTGACCTCCTTCGATTGCTCAGCTTCTTCAACAAAATGAAATTTAATTTTAAAATGCTTAGTCTTTCCATGGAAGACTGGATTTTTGGCTACGGCTACAGCTGATTGATTATCAACTTTGATTTCAGTAGGCTGAGCTTACTCTTCATTCAAATCACATAAAATCTTTCTAAGCCAAATGGCTTGATTAACTGATGCTGCAGTTGAGATGTATTCTGCCTCTGCTGTAGATTGAGCAACATTTTGTTGCTTCTTTGAACTCCAGCTAAAAACACTCAAGCCTAGAGTAAAGAAGTAACCTGATGTGCACCTCATGTCATCAACTGAACCTGCCCAATCACTATCAGAATAACCAACAAGCTTCAGTTCCTTTGTCTTCCAAAACTTCACACCAGAATCGATGGTTCCTTTAACATATCTTAACAACATTTTTGCTGCTTTTAAATGTGCCACATTACAGCAATGCATGAACCTTGAAAGAAGACTGACAGCATAGATAATGTCTGGTCTTGTTGCTATCAAATAAAGTAAGCAACCAATTAAGCTTCTATAAGCCTTTTCATCCACTCGATCATACTCACTGGTGCTTGACAGCTTTTCTCCCAATGCAACAGGTGTGGCAATAGATTTGCAATTTGACATACAAAATTTCTCCAACACTTTTGATGCAAATGTCTGCTGACTTATGAAGATACCATCACTTTCTTGATTTACTTCCATGCCAAGAAAGTAGGTCATTAGACCAAGATCAGTCATTTCAAAAACCTCTTGCATCTGTTTCTTAAAGTCCACTATAAGCTCATTTTTGAAGCCAATAACCAACAAATCATCAACATATAAAGATACAATTAACAAAGTTTCCTTTTCAGCCTTCTTTACATAAAGAGTAGGCTCACTGACATTTTTTGTTAACCCGAGCCTTGCTAAATAGCCATATGTTCTTTCATACCAGGCCCTAGGAGCCTGTTTTAGGCCATACAAGGCCTTCTTGAGTTTGTAGACTTTGTGTTCTTCACCATGGACTTTAAAACCTTCAGGTTGTTCTATGAAAATTTCTTCATTGAGAAAACCATTTAGGAAAGCTGACTTAACATCTAAATGATGCACCTTCCAGTGTTTTTGAGCTGCTAAAGCAAGCAATAATCTGATGGTGTCCAACCTTGCAACAGATGCAAAGGTTTCAGAGAAATCAATCCCTTGCTGCTGACTATAGCCTTTTACAATCAGTCTGGCTTTGTGTCTGTTCAGAGAACCATCAGCATTTTTTTAGTCCTGAAGACCCATTTGACACTAATGATCCTTCTGTTTTCAGGTCTATTAACAAGCCCCAAGTATCATTCTTCTGAATCATCCTCAGTTCAGCTTCCATAGCCTCTTGCCAACATCTTTCTTTTACAGCATCATCATAGCATGAAGGTTCCACCAAGGTTACAACACACATTTCATAGATGTTTGCTAGTGTCTTGGTGCCTCGAACAGGTTCATCATCATAACCATCTTCATCATCATAACCATCTTCAATCACTTCTTCAATTTCAGCCTACTGTATATCAAGGTCATTCTGATCTACATCAAGTAAACTTGCCTCAATTCCATCCCATTTCCAGCTGTTTGCTTCACTAAATTTAACATCTTTGCTCACTACAACCTTCTTGGTTAGTGGATCAAAGACTCTGTATCCCCTTTTTACACTGCTATAACCAACAAACACCCCTGGCATGGACCTCTTATCCAACTTGGTTCTTTTCTCTACTGGTACCAATACATAACACAAACCAGGCTTCAAAGGGTGTTTTACCTTTGACTACATTAGTTGGTAGCCTGTTTAGCAGGTAAACAGCTATGTTCACAGCTTCAGCCCAAAAGATGTTAGGCATTTTAGCCTTAAACAAAAGACACCTGGCCATATCGAGGACTGTTCTATTTTTCCTCTCACAAAACTATTCTGTTGTGGTGTATAAACAATAGTTAGCTGGTGTTGAATTCTAGCATCATCACATATTTTTTGAAATTTCTGAGATACATACTCAAATCCATTGTTAGACCTCAAACATTTCAGTTTGCAGCTAGTTTGGTTTTCAGCCGGAGCTTTAAATTTGCAGAAGAAATCATAAACATCTAACTTTAACTTCAAGAAATTTACCCAACAGAACCTAGAATAATCATCAATGAAAAGTATAAAGTACCTACTGCCATTTAAGGAGGTGGTCTTCATAGGTCCACAGATGTATGTATGAACCAGCTGAAGTTTTTCTTGTGCTCTCCATGCTTTGTTGACAGGAAAAGGTAATCTGGTCTGTTTGCCTAGCTGACAGACCTCACACACAACCTCCCTTGGCTCAATTTTAGACATGTCATTGACCAAATTCATCTTTTGCAGCATACTTAGTGAATTGTAGTTTACATGTCCCATCCTTCTATGCCACAAGTTTCCTTCATCAGTCTAAGATGCATATGCCCTTGCCCGCAGCTGATTCACATCCATAATGAAGGTTCTGTCTTGCATAGCTACTGAAGTTAACACTTCACCAGTAGCATTTTTGATCACACACTTTTTACCTTCAAAAATTAAAGAGTAGCCCTTCTCCAGTAACTGACCAACACTCAACAAGTTTTGGTTAATGTCAGGTACATAGAGAACTTCAGAAATGGTTTTGTTACCTGACTTAGTGCTTATCAGAGCCTTGCCTTTGCCTTTTGCCTCAAATAGCTCACCATTGCCAATTCTGACTTTGGACTTGAAAGTGGTGTCAAGCTCCTTAAATATGCTCTTTTTAGAAGCTATGTGGTGAGTACATCCACTGTAATTAGCCAAATTTTGCTAACCTTGCTCAAGCTTGTAAAGCATGATGCTGAAAAAACATATTCCTCTTGTACTTCAACATCTTCTGCAGCCTGAGCTTGATTCTAATATTGTGGTTGTGCTTTTGACTTGCTTTTACAAACCTTTTCAATGTGGCCAAATTGTTTGCAACCTCTACACTGAATGTCTGGTCTGTACCAGCAGTATTTTTCAAGGTGAGTAGTCTTCTTACAATGGACACAAGGTGGAAACTTCTTCTTGGCAGGCTCTTTCTTCTTCTTTTCAGTCTAAGGCTTCTTGCCTTTGGAATTCAAATTTGAACTTGAGCTTTCTCTGCTTCTAGCTTGAAAGGCTCCCTCATAGTGGTCTTCCATTCTGTTTGCCCTTCTCTGCTCTTGTGCATAAAGAGTGTAGAAACCATCTTTTTAAAATTTTTGAGAAATGGAAATCGATTTTGAAAATGGAAATGGGAGTCGTCACCGATCTTTTATTAAGGTGAGACCGGTTCACCATTTAAAATAAATTTTCAGTCTGCGAAATTTTAAGAAAACAGGTTCGGGAGTCAGTTACGCACGAGGAAGGGTTATCACCCTCGTGACGTCCAAAATTGGTACCGAATTGATTATTTAATGTCTTAGTGTCGAGAATTTGAAAAGATTTTAAAATACGATCTTTGAAGTTTAAATTTGAGTAAATCAAATTGGATAATAAGACAGACTCATTTTTGAAGAAATAAATTGCTACACCAGTGAGTTAGGGTGCAACAATTCGATCTTTGAAATTAAATATGCTCTCCCTTTTTTAGAAAATCATGAGTTTAAAGAAGGTTTCTTGACTGTTTAAGTTAATTGAGAATTCAGAATTCAGTAAGTTAGGGTTCAATCTCTCAAAAATCTTAAACCTCAAATATTGCCCTTATTTAAAAACGAGACAACAAATTGTTGTATCCAGTGAGTTAGGATCCAACATTTTGTAATCTAAAGAATTTTATTATTCGTCGTTGTATAGTTTTATAAAAATGAACATTTGATGATCTAAATACATCGAGAAGAATTGAAGCCCAGTAAGTTAGGGCACAATCCTCTCGAGAACTTACGAACGCCAAACTTTTTAGTAGACTTGAAACAAAACAATTATAATATTTTGATGAAATGCGATTCTCTCAAACAATATAATCGAGTAGCCACATATAAAGCAAATGATAAATAACAAATTAGATTTACAACATGGAGCAACCAAGTATATAATACATCAACATTGAATAATCCAATGAACTAATAATCAATCCTACAAATGACAAAAGCAAGCGTAATTAATATAAAATGATCTAATCACAAGTAAAATATAGAGCCATAGTCTAAAATATATTATTGAGAAATATGAAATACATATTGAATTCTTAAAGTATATTAAGTGTGGTAAAATAAATAATAATGTAGCAAATGAGGAAAATAAAAGTATAAAAAGTTTGTAAATAATATTAAGACAATAGTAAAAATGTTTTTATATATGAATATAATAATAGATTTATTCAAAATAAAAAACTATGAAGGCAAAACAATATATGAAGGAAGCGTTTTTGACATTAAAATAATAATTTACAAATTTAAAACCCAATTTTCAAACGAAAATAGGATGATAATAATGATTAAAACAAAACTAAATAATTTCAATAGATTCAAAATCTCGATATACAATGGTTTTGAAAAACAAAAAAGCAAAATGAGACAATAATTTATTATCATTTGGACTATAATAAAAAGCCTAAATAATATCAAAATAAATATTATAAAAATATTAAATACTATAATATGTAAAATAGGATTAAAATGACGTTGAATCTTGAAAGGAAAACTAAATTAGTATTAAAATAAAATTTATTTTAAAAATGAAGGACCAAATCAGCAATTATGAGCAAATATTAAGATTATTTCAATTTATCATAGAAACGGCAACATTTAAAACTGGATTTAAATGAAAATAGGATTAAATATGCGATACAAATTTCAACAAATTAAAGAAATCAAACCATAATCTCAACAAGCACTCAGGGACCAGTACAACAAATAAACCAACCAATCCAGCATGCGCGGATCCTGCCCCGGGTCGGGTCACCGCCTGGATCTGATCGTCAAACGACACCGTTTTGAAGCTATTGTGTTAGCAGCAAATGTCGACGTTTTGGTCCCGAGCTTTAAAACTAAAAGGCTAAAAAAAACCTAAACTTTCATTTCGGAAAATCTAAAGAGACCCCATGTTCCTGCTACTGCCAGCGCCTTGACCGAGGAGGGTTCAGTGATTCGATCCGGACTGTTCCCGATGGCAGCGGAGGAGGCCCGAATCTCGTCACAAGGTACCTCTTTTTCCTTTCTGACTGCTATTTCTATCTTTAATAAAAAATAAATGGCTCAATGAAAAGGAACGAAATACGAATGGGAAGAAGAAAAGAAAAACCATAAATCACCTCTTTGATCTCTTTTTTTTGTATTTCTGAATGTGTTTCTTGTTTTTGTTTTTTTTGTATATGCTTACAAAGGCATCTTTTTGCGCTATTTTATAGGCCGAAAATTTCAAACAAAAAATAAATCGAAAGGAATACAATTTCCTTTTCCTCATTGCGTTTTTTGTTTACGTTTGTTGCAGTACTGACCTTACAAGTGTCAAAGACGCGGCGGCTTGGAGAAGGCGCGATGGACTGGTATGGAGGCGCAAGACTTTCATGATTGGAAGGCGTGGTGGTGCCTGCCAAAGGGCCGACACACTGCATGGCAAGAATTGTTCCAGAAACCCTAGGGTTTCTGGATGTTTCAAACAAATGGGCCACTAGGGTTTGGGCCTGTTGTATTGGGTCAGGGTTTAGGCTTGTATTTGGGTTTATGCTGGGTCTTAAGACTTTAGGCTAATTGGATCTGCTAGGATTTGGCCTTATTGATGTAAAGGACTGGACTGTGTTAGTTTTTGGACTTTTAATTTTAATTTGGTTTTATTTTATTCATTTGTTTATTTGGTTTATTTCACTAATGGGCCAGGCAAATTGGGCCTATTACAGCTGCCCCTCTTTGCTCATTGTCGTGTAACGAGAATAGGGCAAAGATTAAAGAGGACCAATCTTGCCCGGTCGTACTAGACCTTAGTGCTCCTCTTCTTTCAGTAGTCTCATTCCCTCCTACTGCATCTTCAGAGGTATAGGAATTGCTTCGATCCAATCCACCACAACGTCGGGGAGATAAAATTTGTAACTTGTAGTTTCTCAAAGAACAAAATTTGCTATATTTGGTCTGCCCCACTGCAACTTCAAGGAGATAAGACTTGTAGCTTCAACTTGTTCTGCTGTGACTTTAAAGATAAGATTGATGTGATCTACTCTGCTACAACTTTAGAGAGATGAGACCCATCATATTGATCCGCTCCGCTGCAACTTCAGGGAGATAGGATTTGTTTCTTGTGTCTACTCTACTGCGACTTCAGGGAGATGAGACTGGTTGCGATTTGCTCTCCTACAACTTTAGAGAGATAAGATCTGACGTTTTAATCCGCTCCACCGCAACTTCAGGGGGATATGATTATCGACTTCAATCTGTTCCACTGCAACCTCAGGGAGATAAGATTTGCCATCTTTGATCTGCCCCACTGCAACCTCAGGGGAATAAGACCTGCTTACTTAGTCTGCTCTGCTGCAACTACAAGGAGATAAGACCTGATGCAATCCACTCTACTGCAACTTCAGTGAGATAAGATCTGTTACTTTAATCCGCTCCACTACAACTTCAGGGAGATAGGATTATCGGCTTTACGGACCTGTTCTCTGGGAACATGACTTGTATGATGAACTTAATTATGCCTAATAATTAGGATGGCACGATCAAAATGAATCAAATGCTCCTAACTAGACATGGGTGATGTTTGCATGAGTGCAAGATGCTGCTGTATTACTCAAAATCTATTAAGGCTTTTGTGATGACTGTGCTTTAACACATTCCTTCCTAGCTGGTGCCTTCAATGAAACACTTGATTAAATTGCCCCCACTGTAAACTTCCAAGTTTAATCCTCCGGAATGCAAAAGTTGTATCTTCATTCTCCAGATGTGACTCAAAAATGAGGAGATCTAGCTTTCCAACTCATTCCCATCGCAATTTGAAGGATACCAAACGTGTAATTCTTTGGTTTTTATATACCATTTTCAGAGTGCCACATCAAATGTGCGCGAAGAAATTTCCTTGAGAGAGATCCCCTCTTACTAGCTCACGGTTATTGTTGACATTTCGTTTGATTGATGCTTCTGTCAATAAAATCCGAAGGGATTGTTTAAAATCAGACTTTTTCTTAGATTTCTGACCTTTAAACCTAGTTCGCTCTAAACAATAGTCCTGTTTCAGATTACTGTATTATTTAGAAAATTTTCAGAGTAATGTGCAAAACCTACTTTGTGAAAGTTTAGTAGTCCATTAATCATTATTCCAATGCAACATGTTTGCTGAAAGATTATGACTATGGATAAATGTTGGTTCTGAGCATAGCTCGAAAGAGATAAAATATCAACAATAGCGAAAGAGGAATAACAAAGAAGTTGATTGAGAATGTGTATATTAATAAAAAAGAAAAATGTATTTACACATTCAATACAATAAGAACTAGGTGCCCCAGTTATCGCAGCTTGAATTTCTCTGTACAAACTTCTGAAGACTATTCTGAGTTTAGCATGTGTTTAGGAGATCTGCAGTACTCTGTCGATGCTCCAAGATGTCGTATGCCCCTTCTTGCTGGTTCAGGTATAGCAAGATCATCGTGTGCCCTGATCAAAATTTGAACAGTTCCAATCTTCTCATGCCCCTCTCCGACCAATATTTGAGCCGCCCTTTTCGGGTTTTCGATTCAAATCCCCTTTGGCCTAAGGTGCCCTTTGCGGGTTTTCCCCTTAGCCTCTCCATTTTTACTCTTTCATTTTTTCATTTTTCATTTTCATTTTTCATCATCCTCCCCCTTTTTATTTTAGGAAGCAAAGCGCTATTTTCCAGTTTTCACTTTGGTCCCCTTCTTTCAGGTGAAGTATTTTTTGACGGAATTTGCGTTTACGGGGTTTGGCAAACTTTTACCATCTATCTCACTTAGAATCAAAGCTCCACCAGAAAAGGCCTTCTTTACAACATAATGACCCTCCCAATTTGGCATCCATTTTCCTCTAAAGTCCTTTTGCATAGGAAGGATCTTTCTTAGCACCAAGTCTCCTTCGCGAAATTCTCTGGGGCGAACCTTTTTATCATAGGCTCGCATCATTCGTTTCTGGCACATTTGCCCATGATGAATAGCTCTTAACCTCTTCTCTTCTATTAGGTTCAACTAATCATATTGAGATTGGACCCATTCGGCTTCGTCCAACTGGAGTTCAAATAATACTCGTAGAGAGGGGATCTCAATTTCAATGGGTAATATTGCCTCAATTCCATAAACTAGAGAAAAAGGTGTTGCCCCGGTAGAAGTTCTAATAGATGTTTGATAGGCCAGGAGAGCAAATGATAACTTTTCATGCCAATATTTGTAAGTCTCAGTCATTTTCCCCACAATTCTTTTAAAATTCTTATTGGCCGCCTCTACTGCACCATTCATTTTTGGATGATACGACGATGAGTTATGATGCTTGATCTTGAATTGGATGCAAACCTCAACTATTGTGCTATTGTTCAAATTCAGCGCATTGTCGGATATGATTCTCTTAGGCATTCCATATCGACAAATGATCTCTTTTTTCAAGAATTTGCTGATTGCTGACTTCGTGACATTTGCGTATGAAGCAGCTTCTACCCACTTGGTGAAGTAATCAATGACTACAAAGATGAAATGATGCCCATTAGAGGCCTTTGGCGATATCGGCCCAATGACATCCATACCCCACGTGGAAAACGACCATGGAGAGGTCATAACATGGAGTGGTGAAGGGGGTGCATGCATCTTGTCTCCATAAATCTGACATTTATGGCATTTCTTGGCGTAATTAATGCAATCCCCTTCCATAGTGGACCAATAATATCCAATCTCATGATCTGTCTGGCCATGGTGAAACCATTGGCGTGCGTCCCACAGATACCCTCATGGACTTCCTCTAAAATTTTCTTAGCTTCGACGGCATCCACACATCTTAGCAGTACTTGATCTTTCCTTCTTTTGTATAGCACTTCCCCGTCGAAGACATATTCGATGGCTATTCTCTTTAGAGATCTCTTGTCGTTCTCCGTTGCTTGACTAGGGTACTCTCGATTCTTCACATACTATAGGATACTCTGATACCAAGGGTGATCATCTTTTCCTTGCTCCTCAATATTGTAGCAATGAGCTGGGGTTTCATAGATGCTCATCTGAATAAACCTCATTACTTCAAGCCTGTTCACCTGAATCATCGAAGCTAGAGTAGCCAATGCATTAGCCATTTGGTTTTCCTCTCGTGGGAGATAACTGAAAGTGATATTGTCAAACTCATTAACCAACTCGTGGATCAGCCTTCTATAACTGATTAACTTAGGTTCTCTAGTTTCTCATTCCCCTTTAAGTTGGTATATCACCAATGCGGAATCCCCATATACTCTTAGCACTTTCTATGTTCCGCTAGATGGCTGCACGAATGCCCATAATACACGCTTCATATTCTGCCATATTATTTGTGCAATCAAAGTCCAACTTGCTAGCCACAGGGTAATGATCTCCACTCGGGGATACCAAGACTGCCCCAATTCCATTACCTATAGCATTCGAAGCTCCGTCGAAATTTAACCTCTACTCATGATCCCTCTGAGGATTTTCTTTAGTGCTTGCCACACACATCAAGTCCTCGTTTGGAAAATCGAAGTTTAAAGGCTCATAGTCCTCCAAGGCTCTACTATCCAGGAAATCAGCTATTGCACTCCCCTTTATGGCCTTCTGACTTACATATACTATGTCAAATTCAGAGAGCAGGATCTGCCATCTAGCCATTCTCCTATTTAAAGCAGTTGATTCCATTATATATTTTAAAGGATCCAACTTTGAAATCAACCAAGTCGTATGATACAACATATACTGCCTTAGTCTTCGTGTTGCCCAGATTAAAGCACAACACAATTTCTCGATTGACGAATATCTCATTTCACATCCAGTGAATTTCTTGCTGAGATAATATATTGCCCTTTCTTTCTTTCCCGTTTCATCGTGTTGGCCCAATACACATCCCATGGAATTCGCAAACACCGTTAGATACAATTTCAATAGCCTATCCGGACTTGGCGGTGATAGTATGGGAGTATTAGCCAAATATTGCTTTATCTTGTCAAAAGCCTATTGACATTCCTCATCCCAATCACCCAGATTATGCTTCTTTAAAAGACGGAATACTGGATCACATTTCTTCTTCAATTGTGAAATGAGTCGAGCAATGTAATTCAATCTTCCTAGGAAACTTTGGACTTCTTTTTGAGTGCGCGGAGGAGGCAGGTCTCGGATTGCCTTTACTTTGTCTGGGTCTACCTCAATCCCCTTCTTACTAACTATGAAGCCTAACAACTTCCCTGATCTGGCTCCAAATGTGCATTTTGCGGGATTAAGCTTGAGCTGAAATTTCCTCAATCTCAAGAATAATCTTTTCAAGACTTGAACATGCTCTTCTTCAGTTCTAGATTTTGCAATCATATCATCAACATAGACTTCGACCTCCTTATGCATCATGTCATGAAACAAGGTCACCATAGCCCTTTGATATGTTGCTCCCGCATTCTTCAATCCGAAAGGCATTACTTTGTAACAAAATGTTCCCCATACAGTAATGAATGTTGTTTTTCCCATATCTTCAGGGTGCATCTTTATTTGATTATATCCAGAAAAGCCATCCATGAAAGAGAATAATGAGTAGCTCGCCGTATTGTCTACCAAAGTATCAATGTGAGGCAATGGAAAATTGTCCTTTGGACTAGCCCTATTCAAGTCTCTGTAATCTATGCACATTCCTACCTTTCCATCTTTCTTGGGAACGAGGACGATGTTAGCTACCCAATCTGAATATTTGATCTCCTGTAAGAACCCAGTATTGAACTGTCTTTTGACCTCTTCTTTTATTTTTAGCACAACATCAGGTCTCATCCTCCTGAGCTTCTGCTAAACTGGTTTACAATCCTCTTTTATGGGCAGACGATGTACCATGACACTAGTACTTAGCCCGGGCATATCCCGGTATGACCACGCGAAAATATCTTTGAATTCTCAGAGCAATTTGATGAGGTCTTGTCTTGTCTTTGCGGCGATTTCAGTTCCAATTTTCACCTCATTTCCCTCCTCCAGGCTCACGATTTCT
This sequence comes from Gossypium raimondii, assembly GCF_025698545.1. NCBI lineage: Eukaryota > Viridiplantae > Streptophyta > Magnoliopsida > Malvales > Malvaceae > Gossypium > Gossypium raimondii. The sequence continues at coordinate 35,509,986 of NC_068568.1, read as the reverse complement.
AATGATTCCTTATAAGGTAGGATCTGTTCATCCTCTTGTTCTAGCATTCTCGACAAGTCTGGAGATATACCACAATCTTCGTCATTTTCAAAGTCGTGAGATCCCTCTAAACACATGTCTTGCTCAAAAAGAAGCTCCGTGTTTGAAACAGCGTCACTCATGTCATTGATATCTGAGGACCTATGAGGGCATATCAAAGAATATACCAAGAACATATAAATTTGTGAATAATTATTTGTACAATAAGGTTACAAATGAAAGAATTATTTGCAGGACAATCAATAATAAAAAAAATTTACTTGTATGAAAGGCAAAAAGAATAATTGCTCAAAATGAATATAAAGATGTATTTCATTAGAATAATGATATTCAAGCTCAAGCCTTTTTCACAAAGGATTTTCCTATCATTTCCAGGCTAAAACAACAAGAATGTTCTGAGCATTACTCTGAATAAGCCCTAAAGACTACAGGGATTTCTTCCACAGTCCAGTTGTTTAGCTCGCTTCCAGGTTCGTAAGGGCAGATCTCCAACAAGGCCCTTTTCTCAGATGTTTCTATAGCATTGATATGGACATTTTTCAACATTTCTTCAATGTCTTCGCCTCTGGGCACTCCACGCTCAGGATGAATAAATCCACCCGATAATAAAGATGTAAATATATGGGGAAAGGACATAGGTTCCCACTTGACCTCTTTTCCGTTCAAACGTGCCCTTCTTCTCTCTTGTCTTTTCTCTACTTCTTTCTTCTTCTGCTTCATGTCTGGCTTGTATCCTATGCCATAACTGTCAAACTTTTCCTACAGCATCAGTGCTTCAATCTTTCCTTGAAGATACTTTCCCAATCCTTTCCCGGGTGAAGCTCCTTTTCCAATCATCAATTGTAGCCCCATCTCTGTGCTCCTAGATATCTTCGGTACTAGAATTCTGCTTCCTTCAGCAATAAACATCGCGTTCACAAATTCTAATGACTAAAAAGAGCATTCCACTGCCTCATCATCAATCTCCACATAAGGTGCATCACCAGTTACTGTTGCGATGATATCTTCCTCCGCATTTATTATTATCACCCGGCCCTCTGATACTATCTTCACCTTCTAATGTAGCGATGAAGGTACTGCCCCAGCTGAGTGTATCCATAGCCTTCCCAATAAACAGTTGTAGGAAGGTTTAATATCCATCACCAAGAAGTCCACCTGATAAGTAATTGGGCCAATCCTTAACGGTACCTCCATTCTCCCCATAACCCTCTTTTCCGTTCCATCAAATGCCCTCACTATGCTCTGACACGCTTTCATGTGTGAACTGTCCACCGGTAACTGACTAAGAGTAGATAAAGGCAATACATTCAGTGCAGATCTGTTATCAATCAGGATCTCCGGGAGTATGTACCCTCTGCATCGGGCTGTGACGTGCAGGGCTTTAGTGGAACCTCTTCCTCCAGATGGTATTTCGTCATCACTGAAGAAGATAAAATTGTCAGCACTTATATTGTTGGCCAACCGATCCAGCTTGTTCACCGAAATATCATCCGCCACATATGTTTCATGTATTACTTTCAATAGTGCATTTCGATGCGCTTCTGAACTTAAGAGCAAAGCAAATATAGAAATGTGGGTCGACTGTTTGCGTAGCTGTTCCACAACGCTATATTCGCTGTGTTTCAAAAACTTCAAAAATTCCTTTGCCTCATCCTCTTTTACTGGTTTATTAATCAATGACTCATCTTCCACGACCCTCCCTTTCTTCTGCTCTTTCTTCCAATTCTCCTCTCTTGATGATTCTGCCTGTGCATCATATCGCTTCCCATTGCGTGTGTAAGAACCTATTTCCTAATTTCTTTCTGCTTCTTTTCCCAAAATTGTCACGTTACATCCATAATTCCACGGCACCATTTTGTTATCCTTGTATGGGAAATTTGATGGTTTCTGGATTACAATTTTTGGTGTCATCTGGACCCTAGACTCATTGCTCCGAGGGCATGAAATGATGACCCCAGGATGATTCGTTTTCGTAGTCTTCATTTCCAATTCTAATGCGCAAATATTTCTTTTATCCTCTACTTCTTCATAAAACCTCATCTCCTTATTATCCATCATGCTTTGGACCAGAGCCTTAAATCCCTCACATTCTTGAATCTCATGTCCTACCTCACGGTGGAACTCACAATAGCCTTCAGCCTCATACCTTTCTTCAGCACTTGAAATAACTAGTCCCCTCTTCGCCATCTCTTTCCAAACCCATTTCAACGGGGGTTTTTACTTCAGCAATGTCGTTCTTGACTTTTTCTCCTCTGCTTTTGCTCATCATATTCACCCCCTTATCAGCATGATTAGGTAAAGGATTTTCTGCGTTAGGTGAGTCGTCAAAGTTGATAACGCCCATGCTGATGAGCCTCTCGACTATCTTCTTGAAACTCGTGTAATTCTCTATTGAATGCCCTGTAATTCCAGCGTGGTAATCACATTGTGCGTTCGTATCATACCATTTGGGATACGGGGGTTACAGAGGGCTTAAGTAAAAGGGAGAAACAATGTGTGCATTGAACAACTTCTGATACAGCTCTTTGTATGACATCAGAATCGACGTGAACTGGGGCTTCTCAATACCCTGTCTTACGCCAGATTCTTGTCTTGCTGAACCTTGTTGACTGGCAGCCATCTTTCTTGGCTGATTCACTGTAACTGACTTGTTGTAGGCATTTACGTTGTTTACTTCGTTCTCCTTTCTTCTCGAGGCTGACCTTTATTGCTCTCTCCTGTTTCTATTTTCCTGTTTCTTATGGCATTCTCAATCATTTCGCCATTCATTACTATATCTGAGAAATTTTTTGTTGTACTTCCCAGAATGTGCGTGATGAACGGGCTTTTAAGGTATTGAAAAAGAGCATTGTGGTCTCTCTTTCTAGGAGCGGTGGTTGGACTTGGATGGCCACTTCCCTCCATCTTTATGTGTACTATCTGAAACTCTCGCCTGATTTCTTCTCCATGTTTTGTAATGTAATTCTATCGGGGGTCATATCCGTTATATGGCTGTACTGCTTCATGAATGCCTGTGCTAGGTCCCTCCATGAACCGATCTTGGTACGACTTAATTGATTCTACCATTTAGATGCTGCCCCTACTAAACTGTCTTGAAAACAGTGGATTAACAACTGATCGTTATTAACGTAGCCTGTCATTCTTCTACAGAACATAGTGATATGGGCCTCGGGGCAGCTAGTTCCATTATATTTCTCAAATTCAGGCATCTTGAATTTGGGAGGCAGTACTAAATTTGGAACTAAGCTTAGATCTTTAACGTCGATTCCCTGATTACTATCAGCGCTTTCCAAGGCTTTGAACTTTTCCTCCAACCACCTATACCTATCTTCCCATTGTTTTGGCAATTCTGCGCTTGCTTTTCCTTCTTTAGCTGTTTCATCAAAATCCGGAATAGTGGGATTGATGGGGTTTTCCCCCGGGTTTAGACTTGATCGTCCTTGAAAAATTGTGGCACCAGTTTGTAATTGTTGCAGGCTAATTGTGACAGACGGTCCTCTTGGGTACATTTCAGTTTGGGTTCGTGCATTTGGTGGCGTGAAACCCGGAGGATATAATGGATCCTCACTACCCTCTCCATGATCGGCCATAGGGCCCTTTCCTTTATCTACTCCTCCAGTCAATAGATGGGTCAATTCAGCCATGGCATCCTTTTGAGCTTTGATCAACTTTTCCATCATGTCCTCTTGAATTTTATCTAGTCGCTCTTGCGTTTGTGCTTGTAATCGTTCTTGCATATCCCGTTGCATTTGCTCCAGTTTCTCTAGTCTTTGGTCCATTTCCTTAGTTTTCCATCAAGTACCGTATTGATGCTTAATGGGTGAGCTTTTGTCAGTTTCCAGGTTAACTGTAATAATTTTAACCAATTAGGGTCTTTTGGTGGACTTTAATGCATATGATGCAATGTGATGCAATGCATGAATACAAAAAGGCGTCGATTCTGATTCAATTTCATTTAGAAAGCTTCATTTGGATAACAACATTCTTTACATAAAATAAATTACATATACAATTTTACCCTAATGCTCAGAACTTTAATCTTTCTAAACAGCGAAGCAAGCTCTCTTCCCTGGTCTGATTCCAACTCTTATTTTATGCTTAAGGTGTCGGCTTGTATTGCCAAAGTCTGCAAATAATCGGCTACCTCCCGAATTTGGGTCACAGCTTCTCCCATAACGTGATCTCTGTCTCTAACTTAGCTCTGATAATAGTGGAGCTGCTCTTTCTGACATTTTTCACTGGCTTCAAAAAATGCAACCCGTGTCTCATAGTCTTGTAACGTCGCCTCTAACTCTTCCAATCTTTTCTTTGTTTCTTCAATCTTGTACAAGCTCGCTCTTAGTTCCACTACGGTATTACGATTTCGGTAACGATGAAGAGACTTTTCAAGCTCAACTATTCGTGCCTTTAATTCATCTGTCACACCTCGGCTTTCTAACATATTCCTCTCCAGGGCCTGGTTTTGTACTTGAGTCTCTTGGCATTTCTTTTCCCATCCATCAGCCTTGTTTCTTTCTTCTTGGATCTCCCTTCGCCATTGCTCTGAAGTCTTTCCCAGCCCCGCGGTTCTTATTGATACTCGTAGCTTTTTGTAGTCTATCTTTAAGCTATCCAAATCCTCTTCTACTTTATTCTTCCCTTTCTTCAATTTTTCAGGTTCTAATTTTTGGACGTCAACGTCTAGCCTCAAATGCATCTTCTCTTCTTCCAATTGCTCTATTTTCTTTTCAAGTTCTGAATTCCTCTTTTTGAAGTCTTGCTTTATAATCTCCAATTCTGATGGGATTACTTGTAGGTACTCTTCCATTGGTTGAACACCCTCCAAGTTTAACTCTGGAATGTTATCATTAATTCTCTTACTTCGCCACTCTCCGTACTCTGGAGTTGTCATTGAACCCATAGTTAGCCTTTTCATCCTATGAACCTGATTCCAAGCCTGAGAAATTTCTTTCACCATTCTCTTGTAATTGTCTCCGCGGTACGAGAACTCACATTGAGCTAAACCCTGCATCGCTGGCACAAACTGCCTTGAATTGTATTACCTTAAGACCAATAAAGGTGCATACCCGACGACTCCCCAAATCCCTAGCAACGGGACCCAGTCAAAGCTTCCACAACGGTAAAGAATTTCATTAGGAATCAACCAGGAAGCTCTCCATTCCACATCATCATCTGGAAGATTTTGCAGGATTGTTGTCCAATTTTCTTCTGATATATCGTCCCTTCTTGGAGTAGGCACTATCTCCTTTAATGGGGAGTAATACCCAGAGAAAACCCGATATGAAACTTTGTCGACCTTCAAAAAATGACTATGGAACCAGGCTATCAACAATTACGCACAACCTATAAATCTGCCTTCACCAGCTCGCCTACACACATTCAAAGATCTAAACGTTTCAGCCAAAATTACAGGAACAGGCGTGACCCCTTTACTCAATCGATCGAAAAGATCTGAGACCGCTTCGTCGACATGCCCCAATGCTCTAGGGAAGATCACCAACCCGTAGATACTCAAAGCAAACACATCAACCTTCTTTTTCCCATCTGGATGTGCTAGAATCAAATCCCGCAAATTTTTCCATGGAATACATTTACACTCCCCTTTTTGCTTTACCCTGGCCGTGATCCACTGCTCGCTCATGCCAGTAATATTCATCAATTTCTTCCAAAATGCCGGGACATACGTGGCTCTAGAATATGCTTTATCCACCTGAAGCCTTGGGCAATGTAGTAAAGCCGTATATTCCTCTACCGTAGGTACCAGATCTACTTTGCCAAAAGTGAAACAACTATATGCTGGGTTCCAGTATTGAACCAGGGCCCGGAACAAACGCTCATCCACCTTGACATCAGGCAAATACGGCAAGTCTCCATAGTTAGAGTAGAACAACTGCTTGGTCTCATCATTCCACTTATCCCATATTTCTCTCAGTTTCTGAAGGCTATTTTCCGTCACGTTAATACGAGTGTAGTCCCACAGCTCTGACACATAATCTTTAGCTAGACTGTCTCCCTTTTCCAATTGCACTTTCTCTGACTATATACGGACCATGACATTGTCTTCCACTTTATCAAGAAAGTCGTTCTCCATGACAAACTTCCTAATTTAACAATCGAACTTGAATCAACACTCTTTCGAATATGAAATGACACGCAATCATAGCAATAAAACACCATTAGTCAGTGTAGCATATAAACAAAATTTGAAACAAATATGAGAGAAACAAGCATTTACATGGGCAATCCCCAGGGTTTGGGGGAGTTCTACCTAAGCTAGGCTCTTAGGCTATCTATGTGCGGTTTGGTTCTAAAGTTGAGGTATCCAAACCAGCAGATTCCTCAGTCTTCACCCATTATAGGCTCATATAGACCGAGTTCGGTTCAGGGGAATACATTTCCCTATGGCTGTACGGAGATGAAAATCTCACGAAGACATAGGTACGGATGTATCCCAGAAGTGATCCACTATCTTGCATGGAGGTGAAAACCTCACGAAGGAGTAGCTTCTCACTCCCACTTAAATGGGTAAGACTAAACAGTCTTTATGCAATATGATGACAAGTTATAAAACACAATTGACACCAATCATACAAACACATGCAAAGAGAAGATCATTAAATTTTGAGTTTTCGACAATAAGACAAAAATAATCAATTTTACGGCCTGACTCTCTTGAACCCCTTCCTCCAGTGGAGTCTCCAAGCTATCGAAACCATCTTTTTGAAATTTTTAAGAAATGGAAATTGATTTTGAAAATGGAAATGGGATTCACCACCGATCTTTTATTAAGGTGTGATCGGTTCACCATTTAAAATAAATTTTAGGTCTGTGAAATTATAAAAAAATAGGTTCGGGAGTCGGTTACGCACGAGGAAGGGTTAGCACCCTCGTGACGCCCAAAATTGGTACCGAATTGATCATTTAATGTCTTAGTGTCGAGGATTTGAAAAGATTTTAAAATACGATCTTTGAAGTTTAAATTTGAGTAAATCAAATTGGATAATAAGACGGACTCATTTTTGAAGAAATAAATTGCTACACTCAGTGAGTTAGGGTGCAACAATTCGATCTTTGAAATTAAATATGCTCTCCCTTTTTTTAGAAAATCATGAGTTTAAAGAAGGTTTCTTGATTGTTTAAGTTAATCGAGAATTCAGAATCCAGTAAGTTAGGGTTCAATCTCTCAAAAATCGTAAACCTCAAATATTGCCCTTATTTAAAAACGAGACAACAAATTGTTGTATCCAGTGAGTTAGGATCCAACATTTTGTAATCTAAAGAATTTTATTATTCGTCGTTGTATAGTTTTATAAAAATGAACATTTGATGATCTAAATACATCGAGAAGAATTAAAGCCCAGTAAGTTAGGGCACAATCCTCTCGAGAACTTACGAACGCCAAACTTTTTAGTAGACTTGAAACAAAACGATTAAAATATTTTGATGAAATGCAATTCTCTCAAACAATATAATCGAGTAGCCACATATAAAGCAAATGATAAATAACAAATTAGATTTACAACATAGAGCAACCAAGTATATAATACATCAACATTGAATAATCCAATGAACTAATAATCAATCCTACAAATGACAAAACGAAGCGTAATTAATATAAAATGATCTAATCACAAGTAAAATATAGAGCCATAGTCTAAAATATATTATTGAGAAATATGAAATACATATTGAATTCTTAAAGTATATTAAGTGTGGTAAAATAAATAATAATGTAGCAAATGAGGAAAATAAAAGTATAAAAAGTTTGTAAATAATATTAAGACAATAGTAAAAATGTTTTTATATATGAATATAATAATAGATTTATTCAAAATAAAAAACTATGAAGGCAAAACAATATATGAAGGAAGCGTTTTTGACATTAAAAATAATAATTTACAAATTTAAAACCCAATTTTCAAACGAAAATAGGATGATAATAACGATTAAAACAAAACTAAATAATTTCAATAGATTCAAAATCTCGATATACAATGGTTTTGAAAAACAAAAAAAGCAAACTTAGACAATAATTTATTATCATTTGGACTATAATAAAAAGCCTAAATAATATCAAAATAAATATTATAAAATATTAAATACTATAATATGTAAAATAGGATTAAAACGACGTTGAATCTTGAAAGGAAAACTAAATTAGTATTAAAATAAAATTTATTTTAAAATGAAGGACCAAATCAGCAATTATGCGCAAATATTAAGATTATTTCAATTTATCATAGAAACGGCAACATTTAAAACTGGATTTAAATGAAAATAGGATTAAATATGATATACAAATTTCAACAAATTAAAGAAATCAAACCATAATCTCAACAAGCACTCAGGGACCAATACAACAAATAAACCAACCAGTCCAGCATGCGCGGATCCTGCCCCAGGTCGGGTCACCACCTGGATCTAATCGTCAAACGACGTCGTTTTGAAGCTATTGTGTTAGTAGCAAACGGCGACGTTTTGGTCCCGAGCTTTAAAACTAAAAGGCTAAAAAAAACCTAAACTTTCATTTCGGAAAATCTAAAGAGACCCCATGTTCCCTGCGCCGTTCCGCGCATTGAGGGAGGGGTTCAAGTGATTTCTGATTCGGACCTGTTCCCTGATGGCAACGGAGGAGGCCCGAATCTCGTCACAAGGTACCTCTTTTTCCTTTCTGACTGCTATTTCTATCTTTAATAAAAAAATAAATGGCTCAACGAAAAGGAACGAAATACGAATGGGAAGGAGAAAAGAAAAACCAGAAATCACCTCTTTGATCTCTTTTTTTGTATTTCTGAATGTGTTTCTTGTTTTTTTTTTCGTATATGCTTACAAAGGCCTCTTTTTGTGCTATTTTATAGGCCGAAAATTTCAAACAAAAAATAAATCGAAAAGAATACAATTTCCTTTTCCTCGTTGCGTTTTTTCATTTACGTTTGTTGCAGGTACGGCCTTACAGTGTCAGAGATGCGGCTTGCTTGGAGAAGGCGCGCATGGACCTGGTGCGGAGGTGCAGCACTCGCAGCTGGGAGGCGTGGTGGTGCACGCGCGAAAGGGGCCCGACCTGCCTGCGACGCAAATTGTTCCAGAAACCCTAGGGTTTCTGGATGTTTCAAACAAATGGGCCACTAGGGTTTGGGCCTGTTGTATTGGATCAGGGTTTAGGCTTGTATTTGGGTTTATGCTGGGTCTTAAGACTTTAGGCTAATTGGATCTGCTAGGATTTGGCCTTATTGATGTAAAGGACTGGACTGTGTTACTTTTTGGACTTTTAATTTTAATTTGGTTTTATTTTATTCATTTGTTTATTTGGTTTATTTCAATAATGGGTCGGGCAAATTGGGCCTATTACAAAGAGCATTTATAAGCTCTGTCAAAGGGATTGTTGATAAGTCCCTTGAATCCTCCAGAGAAGAAATTTTTGCTTCATACTTCTCTGGCAAGGTTGTTATGACTTTCTCAACTACCCTTTGATCACTAAATTCTTCGCCAAGCAACCTCATATTGTTGACAGTAGCCATAATTCTGTCAGCATACTGCTGAATAGTTTCTGAGTCTTTCATTTTTAGGTTCTCAAAGTCCCTTCTCAAGTTGATCAGCTACTGTTGCCTGGTCTTGTCTGACCCCTGAAACTCCTCCTTGAGTTTATCCCAGGTCTGCTTTAGTGTGTCACAGGCCATTATCCTTGTGAAGATAACATCAGAAACTCCACTTTGAAGGCATGACATAGCCTTGTACTTCTTGGCATAGTCTTCACTATGCTGCCTGATCTGAGCTATGGTCGGGTTGGCTCTCAATGGTGGTGGCTCAGTTTCATTAAGAACAATATTCCACAGGTCATGTGCCTGCAGGTATGTCCTCATTTTCACTGCCCAGATGTTACGATTCTCACCAGCAAAAATAAGTAGAAGAGGAGGTGTAAAACTCATTTTCACAGCAAACAAAAAACAACCTCTGCTTCTTTGTTTTAAGCACAACTTGCTTAGTGACAGTGCACAACCAAGGCCCTCAAAGACAACGAGCTCTTGATACCATTTGTTGGATTTTTCAGCAAGAGAAGAGAAAAACTAAAAAATGGAAACTCAACAAAGATGTAACTGAAAAACTTGAATAATTTTCATTCAAAATTTGAATATATGAGAGTTAGACAGGAAATTGGACAGTTACCTACTAGTTAACTGCTCCCACTTAATACATATGCAAAAAATAGCTTAACTTGTATACAAAAGAAAACTAGCATACTAACCATTACATCAATACAAATGAATCAAAACATCCTACTAACTTTGCTATCAAAATACAAAAGAACTAGACAAAGTTACATAGGAACAAATCACTCAAAACAAGTTGCTACATTCGGACCAGCTTCATTTCTTCACTTCTAAATAGTGTTGCTGCTTGACATTGCTGAATTTGTTGCTGTTGGTCTTTTGTTGCAATGCAAGCCAAAGCTCAACAACATCTTTGACTATATTACCACAAAAAGCATAATACAGATCTTTTGTGAGGTGTCATCTTACACTTTTTGCATTCGCTAAAAGGCATTGATTGGCTACTAACCAGAGGAAAACCCTTACTCATTCTGGCCCCTATGTTAAAACAGTAACACCAGTAATGATTATGTTGTTTATGTTTGGTCTGTTGGTCTGGTTAATTGTTTTCTATTGATTTATTAATTAAGTCTTTAGTCAAGGTTTAATTTAATCAGTTGTTTCTATTTTCTAGTTAAATGGTTGTTGAGTCTTTTGAGTATATCCCTAGTTTTCAGGATAGGGGTTTGTGTTAGCACAGAAGGATTAACTCGAGATTGCCGATAGAGAAGATGAATTGGCCTTTGAGATGTTGTGGTGAAAGAAATAAAAATTTTGCAACAAAGAATACAAGGATTTATAGTGGTTCGTCCCCAATTGCCTATTCCACTACCTTAGCTTACCACAACTAAGGTGTAACAACTCGTTTTTCAGTGGTTTCAGGGCCACAAATCTGACAAGTGAGTTCGTAAATATTATTATTTAATATTTACGAGTCTAATATAATATTATATTGAATTTTGATTTGATAATTTTTCGTGATTGAATTAATATTTAAGTACAAGTGGTTTGTTCCTAAAGTCAAGTGGTTTTAGAAAATGAGGTATCGAGACCTTATTTCTATAAACTGAGCCTGTAAATATTTAATAATTAAATATTTACAGAGCGATTATATAGGTATATTGAAATTTGATTCGAAATTTTGATGTTTTGATAGTCAATTAAGGAACAAAGGACTAAATTGTAAAGAATATAAAAATTAATCGTTTTAAGTTTATTTGTATTAAATGGTTATAAAGTATGAGATGAAGGTTTTCAAGTGTAAATAGACTTTAATTGTTATGATGCCCAGTTAGTGGGAGGAAAAATAAGAAATATTATGTGTTAAATGTTTTAATTAAAATATTACATGTTAAAATATTAATAAATGAATAAAACAAAAGTCATTTTCATCACCTTCTTCATTTTCATGGTTTTGAACCGAAAACCATTGTTGAAGAACATAAAAGCTTCGGTCAAGCTTTGCGGGTGTGCATGTAAGTGTAATTTTATCTCATTTCTTATAATTTTTATGTTTTTATGATCGATACAATTAGGTCCAGCTAACTCTGATGTTAAATTACAAAAATGTTAAATGTTTTGACTTGTTCAATTGTTGAATTTGTGAGATTTTTGAATTTTTATGATAGTTTTGTAAACTTGATAATTAAATAGGACTATTTTGTAAAGTGATTTTAGTTAATTTTAAAGTTTAAGGACTAAGTTGTTAAAATAGTAAAATTATATGAAATTATTATAAAATTTGTTAAATATGGGCTGAATAGGGATTATAGGAAATTGGCTAGCATGAATTGGGACTAAATGTGGTTAATTTGAGAGTTTTGGGTTTAGAAACTAAATTGAATAAAAGTTAAAATTTTAGGGTAAATGTGTAAAATGATGAATAAGGGTTAAATATATTTATTTTAGTATTTTATGATATTGAAATGGTTAATTGAATAAAATTATTATTATCTAGATCATGAAAAAGACCAATCCATAGACAAACGTGGAAAAGAAGAAAATTGTTTATTAGACTTTGGAGTCGTGTTTGCTGCAGAATCAATTTAGGTAAGTTCGTATAATAATTGAATTGGTTTATTTGCTATATTTTATGCCATTTGAAATATGTATATGTGTTTGATGGAAATCCTTATTAATGATTTGGTTGGATTGGTATTTGATAACATAAAAGTGTGTTCGGAATATAATGCATGGTTAGGATGTTGAAATGATACACACATGATAGGTTATTTGATGAAATTCAAGTAATGATTTTGATATTTTGGTGATGTTATGTTAGGAATGTGAGCAATGGTGTTATGTATTTAATTTGGTATGTTTTGACTATAAGTGTATAAATTGTATGATTCATGGTTTTGGAAGTGGTTTGAAATTGTGAAATTCTAGTTGAATATAGGTTTTGTGACTGGGGAAAATGATGCATTTGAATTAGATTTTAAATGTTGAATTATTGTACCAATGAGGATACATTGGTTAGGCACATAGGTTGAATGTGAATTAGCATAATTTTGGCATGTTTTGATGTGTTTTGAATGGGTATAAATGGAGGAAATGGTATGGTTTGGAACTTAAGATAAGGATGTTGAAATAGCTTAGTTTTGAAGTCATTTTAGGTACACACAACCTAGGACGGTCTGTCATATGGCTGTGTGCCACACACGACCACTCCACATGGCCGTGTGGTTTGTTTGATTTTAAGTGTAGGATTTTTCACACGTTCACGAATGTTACATGGCCTGGAGACACAGTCGTGTGACCCTATTTTTGAATTGTACTCGATTTTAGGACACGAGCATGTAGCTTGGTACCACACGGTCTCAACCATGTCACATAGCCTGGCCACATGGGCGTGTGACCCTTGTTTACATTATTTTCTGCATTATTTTCGTTATTTTTGTTTTTTTTAGATTAGTCCTTACTTGTTACTAAATTCATTTTTTTTAAAGTTTCGTAGGCCTGATTTAAGTTCTTTTTTTTGTATGAATGCTATGATTATTGATTGGACATTGATTTATGATCTTTAAATTGATTTTTGAATTGTGTTTAAATATTATCAGATATGTTAATCGTCATAATATCCCACGACCCTATTCTGACGAGGGAAACGGGTTAGGGGTGTTACATAAGGATTTCCCCAAATTCACTAATTTAGTAACCTTTGGGGACAATGTTTAACCTTATAATTCTCTTAAGATTAATGCCCCAAAATTTTAAGATTGCACTCCCTTAAGATTTCTACCCAAACCTTAAGAATTAACCCTCTCTCAAAGAGAACAAATAAGCAAACTAAGAAGTAATCCTTACAAGATCAAAATGTTTGCTAATTAAGCACTAATACAAAGAAGAACGCTTGAGCTAAATGAATACATTGAAAGCTCACAAGTGTTTACAAGAAAATGTATGAAAGAATTAAGCTTTTAGGTTGTTTTGATTTATCTTTAAGCTTTTCACTTGTCTCTATTTTCTTGTAGGACCTTTGGAATATGATATTTATACCCTCTAATTGATTTCCAACCGTTGTGGTTTTTGTGAGAGTGAATAGAGCCATTAGGATGAAAATATCAGTTCATTTAATTTACCTGCAGCAAAAGGTATCGATACTTTTTCTATAAGTATCGATACTTTTAGCATTTAATGCCTGATTTAGTAACCGTTGAAATTAGTTTACAACAACATCAAAGATAAATTATCGAAACCTGGTAAAATGTATCGATACTTTTTGTAAAGGTATTAATACTTTTTGTGTAAATTGAAACAAAATGTCAATTTGGTATCGATTTTAGAATGGGTATCGATATATTCAAAACTATCGATACTTGGACAAAAACTATCGATACTTTTTGTCCTAGAGTAATACTAACTTGTTTGAAAACAGTTAAAAGATAATTGAAAATTTTTGATTTAATTGAAACCATCTCAACTTGATTTTATCAATTTGTTCAACTTAACTTTTATTCAAAAACACTTTAATTTGTTATATCAAAATATATTATCAAATAAGACTTAGTTTAACATTTTGTCGTGGGATGTAAGCCTATATAAGGCATTCAGTTGGTTTTAGAATTTGATTGATCAGTTTTTTTCAACTTTCCTTTTTTTTTTGTTTCTGTTTCCCTTTATTATCTGTTGTTCGTTCTACATTTTGGTATAAAAGCTAGGTTTCTGTATCGTTTTTTGTGTCTCCTCTTAACAAAATGAGCGACCATGTCATTAGTGGAGTTAAGAAACTCAATAATCAAAACTACAACACTTGGTCTACATGTATGACGTCGTACTTGCAAGGCCAAGACTTGTAGAAGGTAGTGAACAGAATCAAAACCAAACAACCGATGACAGAGCCTACAAGTGATACGATGTGGAAGTGGAAGATTAAAGTGGGCAAAGCAATGTTCACTTTGAAGATGACGGTTGAAGAGGATGTTGGATTTGGTGCCCTAAGTGTAGTATTTTTGTCAATATACACTTGTAATTTTTTTTGAATAGATTGGTTAGTAAAAAAAATTTCATTGATTACATTAACATATTTTGTATAATTGTCCTCACATGGTTTTTGCACGCAAAGCAAAATGGAAGAAAATGTTACTCATTGGTTGTCTAAATGTTTAACTAATACTAAGCGGTATTACGTGGTCGGGTTTTAGTACGGAAAGATAACTTGTATTAGTAGACAAACATAAACATGCCCTTAGTCTAATTGAAAATGAGCAAACCGATTAAAAGACTAATACATCGTCTATCAAGTCCAATTGGGGAGATGCCTTGTCTTGGGCATCGGAGTTGATGACTCCCAGAAGATAGAGACACAGATGTAACTGACTGGACTGATAGTCCATCGGACATGACTCAAGCATAATAGATCTTGAATCTATTTATGGATTTATTAACTAGTGACGTTCATAATGTGACATACCTAAATCTTGAGTGGATGGTAGACTATGTATGCGTAACTTGTACACTTTGATGTAAATAAAAGCTTGGGTTCAAATAGATTAGGAATCGAAAACTAGTGTGTTGGGTGTATGACTTCTGTAGTATGTAGCGTCATTCACAATAGTGGAATTCATAACCCTAAACATGGATAAATGACATCATTTCATTGGCATTACATGGTTAATGAATAGTAAACGTGACCATGGGTCATCCGTCTTTGTGATGAATGACTTGATCACTATTCAGTAGTGATTCTAATGGTTACCATGAGATAAAATATAATCATATGAGGAGAACATTTTTTATCATAAAGAGATCGAAGATATCCTATGAGGGTAACACGCTAATGACAAGGTCATTGGACGAGCACAAAATAGCTGCTTTTGTAATGGTATGTCGTTGATGAGAGCTCAGTCATGATACTATAGTGGAATGAATTCGTGACTAAATGAGTTAATAATTAATAAACGGAAAGTCAGAACTCAATTACAAATCATTTGAGCCTTAACTACATATGTCCAATCGATCCTTCCACTAGCTCGTTGAAACTAGAAATGAATTGCGTGTTTGAATAGAAATGAACAAAATGAATAGAAAAAAAAAGAAATGGGAAACATTCAGGAATGATTATGGTTTTCTCCGAAATGGAGAAATTGAATCATTTGAAAATGAATAGAAATGTTATGCCTTTTTGTCCAGCTAAAGCCTTTACTCTTTGGCTAATAAGAATAATATTAAAATAAAATTTCCACTTAATTACTTAGGATATACTATACACCCACAAGTATACGCCAAAAGAAACAATGGGCGTATTACAATCTGCGAAACACAGGTTCTTTCACTACTATATGCCTTATCCTTGAACCCGTTTGAACTAGGGTATGGCATTTATATAGTCTGATTGACCTAAACTAGGTTACAAAAGCTTTCTTAAGGCTGTAAAACTCCTAACACACCAAAACACCTTTAAAGCTCAGTCAAAATATGGATAAACACATCGATGCAACAATGCTAAAGCTGAGGCGTAGGAGTTTTGGCGCAGAAGTGCACAAGCTGCGGCATTAGGGTGCACATATGGCTTAGAGTGCTAGGCTAAGGCAAGGGTGTTGGAACAAGGGTAGTAGGGTGGAAACGAAGGTGTTTCTCACCACGCGTTGGGGTGCTTGTAACACCCTGAATATTTCATTTATGTTTCTATAAATCTTGACACAAAATAAGTATCTGCTTCAGTGGCTAAGTGTTCTTGGTGTGTGTTTGAGATATTGGGTTCAAGTCTCACATTTGTAAATTCTATTATTTTTTGTCTTAGCCTGACCCCTATTAGGTGGATTTATGGAATATTGTTGGTAAACTCATATCAGAATGAGCTTATTGGTTCGAATGGTAAAAAGTTAGTGTGTTGGAGGTCCTGTGTTCAAATACTTGCGTAAGCGTAGGTGATAATTTTTTTTGCTTTGAGTGTCTGATAAAGGTTTGGAGGAACTAAAATTTTGAGGTGGTTGAGAGTTAGTGGGTTAGTGGGGAGTGGGAGAAAAATTGGGGATATGTTGTCATATCTATTTTTTTATTTTTTATTTGTTTTCCTTTCCATTTCCAAATTTCCTCTATTTCTGACGTTAGTTCTTCTCCTTTCTTCTTCTTCTCTGCGGTTTTCCTATTTTTAGTTCTTTTCTCTACTCCATTCGTCAACCAGTTGTTTCAAACGTACAATTTGATCCCGGTGGTTTCCATTCGTTTTGGTGAAGTTGGTGAAGTAATGATTTTCGCTCTAACAGTCTGATTGTGCGTGTGGTTGTATTAGTCGATGGTTTCAGGAGTCTTGGCATTGTTTTCCTAGAAAAAAAGAACCAAATGTGTACTCCTAAAACGAAAAAACAAGCTTAGACGAAAGTAAAAAATGGAGTCTGTCGACGCCACACGGGTGAGTGGACAGTTGTGTGGTTGGCTGTGTGCGAAACACGACCATGTGAATGACGAAGGCGTGGCCGTGCGTAAGACACGATCGTGTGACGGTGTGAATCTGGCCGTGTGGGCCACACGGGCTAGGCCAATCTAGGCGTGTGGGCCCACACAGGCATGTGGGCCCATAATTCTAAAAATTTCCCTAGGGTCGCACGGGTCATTTCGATCGACTGTGGACCTACCGTAGGGTCGATAAGGGCTAACCAAACCCTAATTCATGTGATCTGATATTCTGATAGTCTGATATTCTAATTTGGTTTGTAAAAAAATGTACAGTGAGGCTAAAAATTGTTTGTTTGGAATGGATTATCCTTCGGAAATCCACGATGCTGTAATTAGTGATGTTTCTTAATAAATTGGGTTGACCCTTGGGTCGTTTTTTGTTCAAAAAAAAAAGAATGTTCTATTTGAGTGTATATATATGTTATTTGTATACGAGTATGTTAGGCATGTTAATTCTGTTAATTCTATATTTTGTATCTGTGTTTGGGGTGGGATTTGTATATGTGGAGGAAGTGATCTGTACGGCGACCTTTCGCCTATATTCTGGTAGCTTGACTGCATATTATCTATTATGTGTCGTATAGACACTATATGGTGTGTAGAGATGGGTGGGTGTTTTAACCCCACATGGTGTGATGGGATGGCCAGAGATGGTGTGTAGAGGATGGGATAGGATTCTATATACCTGTTCTGTTTATCTGATTCTAATATCTGTATCTGTTATGGACTTAGGTCCAAACCTATATCTGATTGTATATGAAATACTGGGTATGATGCATGACTACTACTGTTGGGTTACACACTGAGTTTACAAAAACTCACGTCTGTTTGTCTGTACTGTTCAGGTAATCTACAAACATAGGCGGGTCGATGCGACGGAGGCTCAGCGGTGACCACTTGACGGGAAACTATTTTCATTATTATTATTTAATGGTTTTTACTGAAATTTCCAGCTTTCATGAGAGTTTTGTAATTTTTGGACTCTCTGGACTTTTTGGACTATTTGGTTGCGTTATGATTTCTAAACTGCGACAATTCGACAAAATATCGATTTTACGCGAACAAATGTTATTTTTTGAAAACATGAGCGTGATTTTGATTTAAACGGTTTTTCAAACTTCCGCTGCGAAATGATTTGGTTAACTTTAAAGGATAACATGTAACGGTTTCAGAAATAAATATATAAGAGAATATGTTTTATAAAACTTGGACGTCTTATCGAAGTATCATCGGTTTTAGAACCCTTCTTCATAACACTCCCGGATTCGGCCATAACGTCTAGGCCAAGTTTGGGGTGTTACAGTGCTGACTTACAGTAAAAGCACAGGGGCCTCAATTTTGGCCACGCCTTGTTTTGTTCGTCTTAGCTCCTCATTTTAGTTTCTAATGGTCTTCAAACCTGAAATTTAAGCACCCATATACCTCATTCAAGTTAGAAATCACTTAATTAAATGTCAACTATTAGGATCCTATAAAAATCAAACATAACTAAATAAAGATTCAAACAAATGTGAATGAGACACTAGATATGCAAAGTAAGCTAGGATGCAATATTTTACTTAAAAATCAAACAAAGTACTAAGTATAAGGACCTAAAATGTACAAAATATGAGCACTTAACACAAAACTTAGCGAATTAGTAACCCAATATTTACTTATACTTTTTCTTTTCCAAAATCCATTAAAATATGCATATAAAGAATACTAAATAATCACATAGAAATATTTATTTATTCATTCTATTTGAAAATTTACAAGTAGGTGATGAGGAAATTAATTGCACTCCTCCTAACGCCATATACTTGTAAAACTTGAATTTGAATAACTTTTGGGAAATTTGAAAATTGAATCTTGAAAACTCAAGAAAAACAAACAATAAAAAAAAACTCAAAATCATAAGATTGTTTAAAACATAATTTTAGTCCTTTTTCTTAATCTTTGATACAAATAGACTCCTACAACAAGAAAGCCCAAAGAACAACGAGAAGAACAATATTTTCTATAGTTTAAGCCAATATTTGGTTTAAGAAATGCCACATGGTATAGTTTTCAACACCACAAATGCATCTAACTACAAATTTTAGATAAAACCTTTTAAACAAATTTGAAAAGTTGATAATTTTAAAAGACTTAACCTAACCTAAAAATTTAAACCTTTATTTACATATTAAAAGGGTGGTGGGGCAAACACAAGGATGGAATAGTGTAAAAACCCAATATTATTGTTCGAAATTAGACCTAAAGCTTTAACGCTTGCTCAAAAGTTAAAAAAGATTAGGACAATAATATTAGGCTCCAAAACAAGACTTAGGTAAAAAATAATAATCTTGTTTAATATGTAGGCCGAGCTCAAGCTTTGATATTCAAAACCTGAATTTAACTTAACTTGGTCTATTTTTACATTTATAATATATTCTTTTCTTTTCTTTAATATATTATATGATTTATACCATATGGAAATTAAATTACTAAATATATATAAGGTTAAAATATGTTGTTAGTCCTTGTACTTGTATAGAATTTAAGATTTAATCCATATACTTTAAAAGTTAAAAGTTCAATCCTCCTACTTTTCATAGTCCAATCATTATCATCGTTACTATTTTTGTTAGAATTTGTTAACTAATCATGTTTATTGTATATCAATCACATGTCACGCTATATGATGATAGTCTAATCAAAATTTCAAGTAAACAAATTTTACTAGTAAATACTTAGAGTTTTAATGATGAACAATAGGTTTTAAATAAAAAAAGTAAAAGTTAGCTTCTAACTTTTTAAGTAGAAGTACTAACTCTCAAATTTTATCAAAGTACGGGGATTAACAACATATTTTGGCCTATATATAATTATAGTAAAATATTTATATAATTATTAAATACTATTGTTAAAAAATAATAAGGTAAGCTACTTGGGACCTAAGTTTTGGGTAGGTTATATTTTGGTCACCCAACTTCAAGAGCTTTTAATTTCATCACCAACATTTTCAAAATTTAAAATTTTAGCCACCGTCCATTAAATGCTTAATGGAAAGCTAACATGGGCCTTTTTATTTCCTTAATAACAAATTTAACCCTCTAATGTTTATACATTTTATCAATTTGATCCTAAATCTAAAAATTCAACGAATTTAGCCCTCAATGTCTACAAAATTTGTCAATTTAATTCTAATTCAAAAAGTTTTAAAAGGAAAAATATTTAAAATGTTATAAAATAAAGAGGGATGGAGAGAATAAAGAACAAAGAAAATATGAAAGCAATAGAGAATGTACTTTATTGATCAAAAGGGATAATTACAATGCTTCATCACAGTCTCTATTTATAGGCATAAGAAGTATAAAAGAAGTAGAGATCTAATTCTAATAACTATTAGAATTTAAAGTACATTAAAACTTTATCGTGATCATGATGGACATCCACTTAATAAGATATTCATAACACTCTGCTTTGGATGTCCATTGGTAGATAATGTGCCTCATTAAAACCTTATTAGGAAAAACCCTGTGGGGTAAAAACCTAATGAAGGAAAAAGAGTACACAATCTATAATACGCATAATATGCTACCTCATTAAAAACCTTACCAGGAAAACCCAATGGGACAAAAGCTCGGTTAAGGGAAAAAGAGTACAATGCGTATTCACTCCCCCTCATGAAAACATCACATACTTTCTCATATTCTACGTATTCAATATTGAATACTAGTTTTTCAAATGACTATTTGAATGTATTACTAAGCATTTATATTACCATTTTTTAAAAGTCATGAGTGAGAAAAATTTGGGAAATATATCTTGATATCTTCGGAGATTTAATGATAATCATAACAAACTTTAATCATGATCCTTCTATAAAAATACAAGTATGTATTTTGGATCATTTTATAATCCTCTTTCAACTACTATTGACTAAGTCAAATTTACAACATATGTTCAATTATTTCAATTCATATAAATGAATAATTTCGAGAATTTCAATATGCTTCTAGTATTCGAATCCTTCAAGGATTTTATTATAAACTTTACTATATAGTGATTTATAAAGGTTGTAACAACAACCATTAGACACAAGTTAAATCTTTTATGAATTGTCAAAATAATATGTCTAAAGGTTATTGCGTCCACCGTAAAAAAATATTATATCTTTCATAATCAATGTCAGTATTTAGCGAAAAACTTTACATTTTTATTCCGCTTTTGCAAAACTACTTCATTTGCACCATCACTGGCTTTATACCTTTAGATATGTGGATTACTGGTCCAAAAACTCCACGCATTTAATTGTACTTGAGTTGTGTCTTTCTATTTTGATCAATTTATTCCATATCTATATTTCTCTATAGATTCATTCAAGATCTCCCTTTTATTTCATTATTTCAATAATTATATTGCATGCAAAATCATTGTCGACCACTTTTATTATTCGGTTCCACATTTTCTCGAATTGACATGACTTATCGAGATTTCTTATTTTCATTATTTTAAAATTCAGATTCAGGTACCTGAATCTCTTCTGAAGTTTTACTTATTAGTTATGTATTGGATCTCTTCTAGAGCGCCCGCCTCCACTATATGACCATCTAGAAGAATTTTCATCTTTGGAACCGATCAATCTATTATTTATTCTAACTGATTGTCCTACTGCGATTTTGATTCAAATTAAAATATTAGATGATAAATAACACTTGGTTATTCTTATTAAGTTTGTAAATACATCTAACAGTTAACTTGTAATGAGTTATCCTTATTGAACTTCTGGTTCAAATTACTCTCCCCCTAACTCATTATAAGTTATTATTTCTCTCCCTCTAATGTCGGGAAAACTATTGAACCAAAATTGTAATCACAAATCATCTCAAATACATTCAAAACAACTAATAATATAAATAAACTTGTAATTAATTTATATTCCCAACTTTCTTTGAGGATTCACTCATATTTATGCATTGTGGTGGAGCAATTGGAACATATACGCACATATAGAAATTCAAAGATGAGAAATATTTAGCTCTTGATCAAAAACCAATTGTAATGGGAAGTATTTATAACTTATTGGCTTGATGCGCACAACAAGTAAATCAACATAATCTCATGTTGAAATAGGAAGTTTAATTCTCATAAGTAATGGTTTAGACATTAATCAGAGGTATTCAATCAATAATTTCTCTAAACCATTATGCGCAAACTTTTACAAAAGTTTTTCAAACTCAATCAATAAAAGATTGAGATATAAACTCATCAGTATTAGCAAGATAAATTGTCTTAATTGCATTATCTAAAATTAATTATTTAAACAAGCAATCTTGCAAACGACAAGTTGCAAATTGATAAAACATATGTGATTATTTTGTAGATGCATCTACCAAAATCATATAATATCAAAATCATCCACATGGTGGATTAATGGGCTTATATTCGTTTCAGAAATGTAAGACATTAAATATCAACTTTAGCTAGTGAGTTTTTAATAATCAATTTTCATTTTTCATAATTGTTATGTACTGCTACATTTACTTCAGGGAATGAAGCAAAACTAGTGGGAAGAATTTCATAGTTTTTCATTAGTAACTTATTATTTTGCTTAGCCACTAGAAGGTATGAGATCGTTCGAAAATATTGTTAAAGTCATTTTCACAATATTGCTACTGTAGGAGCACATTAGGTATTTCAATCATCTAGTGTAATGTATTCCTTCTGGGAATATATATAATACAAATACATGAGTATCTCATGTTATTTATATATATGGTTTTAATGTAAAACACATGAATGTTTTATTCAACATATATCTTCTTGATCTAAAAATAATATTATATTTTATAAAATTTTGCATCATAAGGAGCTAAAATATAAGCTCTTAAAGAGCACTTTTCAGTTTGATGCAATATTAGCTCTTCAGAGCATATAATCATTTTATTGTATAACCTTAATGAATGCTTAATTAATTTTAAATAAAATTTTATTTATTCATATAAAAATAAAATGAATAGGTATAAATAAAACATATATTAAAAGTAACAAATGATAAAGTCATGTCACTAATAAATCATTGTGGTTAGATAATATATATTTTATATATTGATAAAGATATGAATAGTGAATTATATAAATTGAACCTTTTAATAGAAATCAAATCAAATCTCAAAAGAAATTGATTAGATTGACTTACGTTATCATGGATGAGAAGTAATGATTATAACATCCTTTGTATTGAAGAAAATAGATCATCAAAAGCAAACTTTGAGAGTGAATCATCAAAAGTAAACTTTGAGAGTGAATCTTACTTCTCGATTTCATATAGATAACAATATCAAATCTTTCACCATCCTTAAGAAGAAAAAGTAAAATAATTTAATCAAAACAATGATAACGTATAATGAAAGAAGAATGAAAAATAATAATCGGATACGAAACATTACATAAAAGAAACTTCCTATAAAAACTTTGCATCTTGCCGTCAAAGATATTGAAAATCATGAAGGATAAATTTGATCGTTGATAAAAGGAACTATCACTTTGAGCAAGATCGTGGTGATAAAGTGTTATAAAATAAAGAGATAAAGAGAATGAAGAATAAAGAAAATATGAAAGCAATAGAAAATGTACTTTATTGATCAAAAGGGATGATTACAATGCTTCATCGAGTCTATTTATAGGCATAAGAAGTATAAAAGAAGTAGAGATCTAATTCTAATAACTATTAGAATTTAAAGTACATTAAAACTTTACATTGATTATGATGGACATCCACTTAATAAGATATTCATAACAAAAAATCATTTTGGATGAAAAATTGATAAAATGATTTTAAAAACCTAAAAGCATAAATAAATTATAAATTATAAATTATAAATCAAAAATCAAAATATATGTACTAAAAAATACAAAAAAGAAAAATATATCAAATAATTCAAAAAGAAATTAACACAAAAATAGATTGATGAATATTAGAGAGAGATGAAGTTAGACATTCCCATGGGACATGAAATCGACAAAGTTATCTCCCTTGGTTCAGTTGACTCATAGTTTCAATTCTTGGATTAGATATTTTGGGATTTTAGTCGTTTGACTGATGTACTTGGACTACCCAAGTTTGGAAGTTATTGATGACATGTCAAAGTTAGAAAAACAAGGCGAAATAAACAACTTTTAAGGTTTTCCATTTCATGAAAGACTTCACATTCCATTGTTTTCTCTGGTTGAAGATTAGGTTTTTGTAATATTTTTAAAATATGAAAAAAAATCAACATAATGGTTTCATTGTATCACCACATGATGGGCGTTTTGGTGAGCAGGTCCAAAATGGAAAACTTTTTGTGGGAATTTGAACTCAGGATTTGCATCTTTGGATGAAAATGCAATAGCTTTGCCTTTGCCCTTTTGGTTAGCTTCTCTTGGTTGCACCATTGCTGCAGGGCTTTGTCTAATCAGAAACCAAAGCCAAATGAACATATATGGAGAGAGAGAGAGGTTGGTGACTTTTGGATTAAATGAACACTAGGCAAAGGATATATAATAGAGACTAGTAAACCCGACTAAGAAATGAAATCATGGTATTAAATCTCATTTGTTAAAAGAAAACCAACAAAGGCGGGTAAGATATTTTACACTCTAAATTCGAGAATACATGTTCGAATCTTAGAGATGACATTGTTGAAAGGAACAACCATGGATCTTAAATATGAATAGTAAAACAAACACAAAATATAAAAAAGGCAGAATATATATAAATATAATTTGAGCACTTTTAAAAGAAATTGTGGCTTATATACTAATGTGGTCTCATGTTAAAAATACACAACTTTAATGTAAATGAAAAATTAAATTCCTCTAAAAATTAGCAATTCTTAAATTACTATAAAACAATTATTCATTTGGTTTTTTTCTTTAACATTTGAGATTTAATACCATAATTTCATTTCTTAGTCAGTCCAACACACACACACACACACACACACTCTCTCTCTCTCTCTCTCTCTCCCCATATATATTGACAAAGACCACCTGCAACAATGGTGCAACCAAGAGAAGCAAACCATGTAACACCCCAAAATAAGGCTTAGGTGTAATACCCTTAACCCGTACCCGTCGCTAGATTAGGGTTACAGAGTATTACCGATCAAACCAAAACATTTTAAACATAACACCATTCAATAATTTAATCATATCATAAACCATTCATATACATGCATAATGTCCCTAAATCGAGCCTTCGAGGCCCTAAAAATATCTTAGAAGCGAGTCAGACTAATTGGAACAATTTGAAAAGTTTAGGAAAAAGATTCAAAACACGCAAAACATGGGTCACATGGCTGAGACACACGCCTATGTATCAAGCCATGTAATCTTCGAACTAGGGCACATGGTCATGTCCTAGCTCGTGTCCTCACCTGTGTAACTCTCTTATTAGGGTCACACGGCCGTGTCACACGTTCATGTGCCAGGCTATGTAACTCTTTGAGTTGCCCCACACGCTAGTGTGCTAGGCCGTGTGTTAGGTCGTGTAACTCATTGACTTGCACCCTTTGAAATCCTCACATGACACACAATTATGTGCCTCACAAGGCTGTGTGCCTTACACGGCTGATTCACAAGCCCATGTGGACCCAAATTTACCTAAAATCAAGTCATTTCATGCAAGAACATTCAATCCATTCAAACATCATTCAAGGCACCCAAACATCACCTAAATACACATCAACATTCCATTTCAAAGGTCCTAATTCAACTAACCAAGATGCCATTCAAAAGGACCACAAGTATAACCAAAACAACACTTACCTAAACATGCCAATAATGCCACTTTTCATGCAAAACAACTTAAACCAAATAGATACTAAAACATACTATCAATTACCGACTCAAATCATCCATACATACCATAAAAAGGGCTTTATATACAAGCACATGAAAGTGATCAAAATGACTTACTTACATAAGCATGATAAGCCCATCAACCATAAATAAACATCAAGGCACAAACATACCAAATTACCATTTACATATTCATCAAAACACCATTTAAACTACCCTATACATGCCATTATAAACCTTGGCCAAAACGTTCAAAAACTACCAAATTGTTTGATGGGTAGTGTGATAGATCTCAGAGAGCTTCCAACCAAATCAAACTTTCGATAACCTAAAGAACATAGGAAAGAAATTTCGTAAGCAACTAGTGCTTAGTAAGCTCGTATAAACTAAAACTAAACTTACCATGTCATTATAACAATTCAAAGGTTATGCATAAATCATCATCAATGCCATATGCTTAGTAAAAGCCTATACAACATCACCATATGACAAGTTAGTGTACTTTCTCATAATACAAATGAAATCAACCATAAACTATATGAATTCCATAAATAAATGCATCATTTAACTCATAATTACTTTCCATAAGCCATGAACCAATCCATTCGCATACTTACCAATAAGTTCCCTTTTCTTGCCCGATGAACCATTTAGAACTACATCGGATACCCGAAAAGCTCACACGAAATGTGCCTTTACATATAACCTTTAATTTACATCATTGCTCACACGAGCTGTGAAATGGATCTACTCACACGAGCTATGGGTCGGAATGTAAGCTATATAATGCTCTCACATGAGTTGTGGAGTATCTACAACAAATGCAGGACCTCAGCCATCGGTAGGACATTCAAGACCAGCACCCAAAACATAAATCCCTAATGACATCTCATTTGTATCCTATGAATTCCTAAGGTTCAACCGAGACTAAATATCCGTCAATTCATCATAATATTGATAAGTTTGTAATTCAATACATTTACATTATAAATAGCATACTAATATTCAATTTGAATAACATAAACACGATAAACGTTCATATGAACTAACCTCAACGACTAGGGGCGTAGAAACGAAGTCGAGCTAATCCAAGGCTTTTACTTTTTCATGATCTAGGTCCGAATGTGGTTTATCTTGACCTAAATAGGTAACTTCAATAAATTAAATACTTCTATTATTCAATTTAATCCACATTTCATATTTTATGTAAAATTACCAATTTGCCCCTAATATTTTAACTTTTCACAATTTAATCCTTAAGATTATAACTTAAAATCTAATCATTTTAACTTAAATCCAAGTTAACCACATATACAAGGGACCTTGAAATAACATATATTTATCAATATTTCACAATAAAACATCAAATTTATACCTTTAACAAATTAATCCCTAAATGTCATTTTCATCAAAAATCACTTTTCAAAACTTATTTATTTTTCAACAAGGGTTCATAATATATCAATTAATATCAAAACCTACTCAAAAAATTCCATGGCATAACCCTCAACCTTTAACAACTTTACAAATTGACCGCCGGGCTAGCTAGATTAAGCTACAACGAACTTAAAAACATAAAAATAATTAAAAACGGGGATCGAAATCACTTACATGCACTAAAAGAAGCTTGGCCAAACCTATACCTAAACTTCAATGGTGAATTCCAATGGTGATAGGAAGAAATGAAGAAGATGAACATGTTTTCTTAGTTTGTTTTAGTTTGATTTACTCATTTACATTTTTGCCCTTTAGAACTATTAAAATTTCAATAAAACCTAATCCATATAAATCCAATAACTAATCAAATGGTCCAAATAATATTTAAGTACTTTAATTTAAGATTCCATGGCTATTTGGATCCTTTATCTAATAGAACTCAACTTTTACACCTTTTACGATTTAGTCCTTTTTACTTAATTAATCAAGCAAACATCAAAATTTCTTAACAAAATTTTAATACAACCTTACTATAATTACATAGACATTAAAATAATAGTAAAACAATAATTTACTTGTCAAATTTGTGGTCCTAAAACCACTTTTTTGATGTTATTAAAAACAGGCTGTTACATAAGGAGTTTTACAGGTATTTAGGGATTTTAGCTTTAGTGTGTTTGGAATTTTGCAACATGGTTTATCGGTAATGTTTTTTACTATGGTTTTTAGAAGATTAAATCAATTTCTAAAAATAAGTATTAAATACCTTTAATTTTGAAAATAGGACTGATTTGTAAAAGAGTCAAAACTTAGAGTTTTTAAAAGGAATTAGACCATATTTTAAAATCCAACCTAAAAACCCTATTAATATCTCTATTTTCATATTAGTCTTCTCCATCTTCATGCTTTAACCGTCCCTTACTCCTAAAGCTCATTTCTTCCACTTTTTGTTCTTCAAACCTTAATTCAATTAATTTCCATCATTCCCAAAGTATTAAATCTTCATAAACCTTCAAGAAAACAATTTAAAATTCCATAGATTTCATTATCTTCTTCGCATGTGAGTTTTTCAAGTTTTGAAAAAAGCTTATTTTTCTTCCAACTAAGGTAACCATTCGTCTTTCTTTTAGTTTTTAATGTTATCTAGTCTTTTAAATGAAATATTTAGCCATTAAATCGCATGATTTTAATAAAAGCCAAAAATTGGGTCGTTAATGGTGGATTTTGAGATTTTGAGTAAAAACGTGTTTTCAAAGTGTTTTTCAACTTGTTTTAACATGATTAGAAAGTTTCTAAACTTACTTTAAAGTTTCATTAAGGATTTCTAAGGATTTAATGAATTTTTGTAAAAATAGCCATAAACATGTCAAAAATTTCATATGATGAATTGAGTATTTTTGTGTAGTTTAAAGGTTGAGAATTAGTCGTAGGTAAATAATTAGATGAACAGAATCAATTGTAGGTGAAAAGATTAAGTATCGAGGAAGATATTTGAGTTTCAAGTTTGTTAGTCGAAATTTCGGTTTCATGAGGAATATAGCTTAGACTTGCATTTTTGGTTGGTTTAAGTGAGTCTTTGGTTGAATATTGATTGTATATATTGTGTATTTATTATGTGTAAAGCGTTAGAACCATTGGAACCTTCTTCGAGCAAGGCGAAAGGCAATGAAAAGCTAGTTTAAGCTTTCGGCTTTTCGGCGAAAGCGTAATTGGTAAGTGTTTGGAATCGCTGCTAGTAGACACAATTCATAGTGTTAATTGGGAGCTTAGGAATAGCCTAAACCCCTATCCTATATTTCGAGTGTAAGCTTTCTATTTCCCTTATTTTATTTTTGGTAAATTATGTAATTATAAGAATATTTATGGATTGATTATTATGATGCGATATTATGATATGAGACATGTGTGATGACTATTGTGAATTGTATTATGTTGTAGGCATATTAAATATGTCGGATAATAGTGATGATGTTGTGTTACCAATATAAATGTGTAGTGAAAGTGTGCAAAAACCCAGTAAGTATGTATGTGTTGAATTATGGAATGTAATGCTAATGTAACAGGTTATATATGTGATAAACTGATTTTAATGCACTTATATGTGGTTGGATACATTATGGCTCAATGAGTATTATTGTGGCACTTTAAGTGCAATTAAACATGAATTCAATAGGCATGCTTTGTGTACAAGTTTGTGATGTGAATTGATGAATATGAATAGAGATAATGTGCATTAAATCAGTAATTAAAATTGTCTAAATATTTTGGCCTTGTGACCTTATGAGATCATTGGATATAGTTGGCATGCCATAGGATTGTGACTACTCGCCTATAAGTGTTTTGTAATTTGGACATTGAGGCCTTGAAACATGTTGGAGAGATAAGGAAATATGAGCTAAGCTCTATTCAACGAGACATGTTTGGTGTGTTGGAGAGTGTTAGATTTATACTTCACTTTTGGGATATGTTGACTCTATGAGTCATTTGGTGTGATGAAGATCCATGTATCCGATGTGTGGTGATAGAACCCACTTTTATATTTATTAGTCTTGTCATAACGTTGACTACATAAGAGTACGGGGTCTTAGTAAGCAAAGTTAGACACAGAAGGCCTAAATTAATGTAAAGTCGCTACTAACCAATTAGGGCTAGGTTGGTTAGCCACCTATCGTCTAAAAGTCTAGAATTAATACTATGAAAAAAATCCTAAAAGTTTAGACTCAATCTCATCACCAAATTTTGGGTTCGGGAGTACGATTACGTGTGGAGAAAGTTTTAACATCCCTACAACGCCTATCCAGGGATAGTCCTACGATGTCTTAGGAGCTAGGTTTTTTAATTTAAGCATATTAATGTCTTAATATAGGCGAAAATCTTATGGAAATCTTAAATAAAAGCTCTAAAGAAAATGCCTCCGGTTTTCTTATAACTCAATTAAGATGTGTTCACCAAAGTTATCTAATATGAAACTTAAATTAGATATTTTTACTTGTAACGAGAACCCTAAAGGATACCTAAATAATTTTAGTAAAATACATTCAATTCCTAAAATTAATTCTATTTTAGAATTCTAAAAAAACCTAAAATTACCAATGAATTAAGAGAAATATTAAAATCCATCTATAACTTATTTGATCTTTTATTATTATTATTTAAAATATTTAATTAATAATGTTGAAGATATTATGAAAGTATCCTATGTCGATTTATGATTTATCTTACTTTAAAATTCTTGATCTAAGGTTTAAATTAGTCAAAATCCTAAAATAATATATCTTAAATAACATTTATTAGCTTTTTAAAAAAGTTTCTAAAATAAAATACTTAGAAAGACCTACTTATGATATACAATTCACCTACAAAAATATTTAGTTTTAATCTTGAGCAAAGTTCTAAATAATATTTACACATTAATTTAAGATTCTAAAGAGAAATCCTATACGATATTTAAAATTAGTTTAAAACCCTAAAAATATCCTACATATTATTTAGAATTTTCTAGGGCAAATGGTAGATAAGATCTTAAAAATAACCTAAATTCAAATGTAAAAACCTTATGGTTTCATTAAAATGTAACATCTACTTAACTAACTTCATGTCAACATTTATAGATGGAAAAATGACATCAAGTTCCTCTTGTAAAACAAATAGTAATAAAATAGGAAAATTAATTAAATTGGCTAAGTTAATGAAAAGTTAAAACTCTTTCAAAATGGCTATAAAAAAACTTAAATAAATGAAATAAATAAGACCTTGACATGATGATGATAATAATAAAATAATACACCTTATTCATAATACAATAAAAGAATCAAAGTAACATAAATAAATAATATTAAAATGTATGTAAGGAAATGTAAAAAACATAAATATAAATAGACATGAAAATAAATAAAGACGAAATAAGAATAAATAAAATTATACAAGTGTGAATAAATATAAAATATTAAAATAAAGTGCATAATTGACATTAATATATAAGGTATAAATGCAAATGAAAGGGAAGATATAAGTGCAAATAATTTATTAAAGATGAAAACAAAATGACATAGCTTGATTTTATGACTAAAAGATAAAAAATGTAGAAGACAGGACTGATGTAGCAATTAATTGGCTTTTAATTTTAAAATTTCGGATTAAATCGAAGGTATGAATAAACAAAAGAGTTACGGGTGTAAATATACCAGAGAGTGAGGGTGACATTGCAAAATACGAGGTATTTTTTGTAAATTTAAAAAGTAAAGGGGTGGGAATAAATTACCCATTTTGGGCACTTATAAATCGGAAAAAAAAAACTATTTATTCTTTCATTTTAAACCTCATTCAAAAAAAAAAAAAAAACTCTTCCTCCTTTTCTTCCTCCTTTTATGTTGGCCATGGCTCCACCACTAGAGAGTCCAACGGCTCTTCGGCTTCCGATGGTGCAGCCGTTGCATACAGTAGCCAAAATTTTTTTTTACAAAATCAAAGCTTTCTTTTCCAAAAAAATCACTAATTTTCTTAAAGATCAAAGTTTAATTTCGAAATAGTTGAAAAAGTTAAAAACTTTGTTTTAAAATTTTAAACCTTTCCTTTAAAATGACTAAAAAAATAGATTTTTATTCTTAAAATCTAAACTTTCTTTCTTTTCTTTTTTAAAAAATCACTACTTTTCTTAAAGATCAAAGCTTTTATTTCAAATAGTTGAAAAGAATCAAAACTTTGTTTTAAAATTTTAAACTTTCCTTTAAGATGACTAAAAATATATATTTTATTTTTAAAATCTAAACTTTCTTTTTTTTTTAAAAAAATTAAAAATTTTCCCAAGATCAATCCTTTTTTTTAAAAAAAAGAAACATTTATTTTAGAAAGGGGAAGAGAAAAAACTAAATTTTTGGGGCTCCTAGGGGCGGAGTACCGATGTTCCGGTGACGTCCCTTTATCGGAGCCCAAACCTGATCCTTCAAGATATGTATATGGAAAAAAAAAGAAGAAAAAAAAAAGAAATAGAATGTTTGTTGTTGTTGTTGTTTTTACCTTCTTCTTTTTTTTAAGAATAAAATATGAAAAACCTCTTCTTCTTTTTTTTCTTTCATTTCATTTCATCTATATATATTGATTTTCAATCTTGTTTATTTGTAAATAAAAAAATATAATAATAATAGTAGTAGTAATGATAATAATAATTTGGGCCCTTGACAGACCCAAAAAAGAAAGAAAAAGAAAAGAAAAATAAAGGCCTCAAATTTACCAAAATCGGGTGGGCTTCGAATGGGCCCAAGAGAGAACAAAAATTTAAAGGGAACAAATGGGCCTCCAATTGGGCTCAGACAAAAAATGGTGTCTACAAGCCTCAAGTGTCAAATTATCTTAAAATGTATATATGTGTAATGTGATATATGCCTAAATGAGTATGTGGTTGCTATGCAAATGATCATGTAAATGTGATATTATTTGTTGTGGTAATACAATGTGAGGTGAACACTTAAACATATGAATAATATGCTAAATGAGTTTATTTAAGTTTCATGAAAATGTTACTATGTTCTCATAGTAAATTGCGTATGTAATTGTGGTTTGGGTCATTTCCATTTAACTTGTGAATGTGTATGTGAATATATCAACTAGGTTTGCGAGTTATTAAAGCATGTATAGGTTGTTTAGTCTTGATGAAGTATTGTTAAATGAATTATATATAAGTGAGTTGAGTGTAATTGCATGTAAGAGTATATGCTAGTTTTATGACTTAATGAAACGTGAATATGTTATTTTGACTTGATTCGAATATGGTTGTGAACGTGTTGTGGTATGCTATTGTTTAACCTTTGATATTGTGTGTACATTATGGTTATTCTAAGAATTCACTGAGTTGGTTAAGCTCACCCACTCCTTTTAAACCATTGCAGATTAGTTGTGTGCCGGTGTGAGCGGTGTGGTTTCAGAGGGGTGATCCAAGCAAGACGTTAGCTTTATTTCGTAGGTGTTATTAATTAGTTTATGTTTTGGGGAAATAAAGACAGTGTGGTAGAATTGTTGCATGAATTTTGCCATGATATTTTGGATGTTTCCATAGTTTATTTGTTCTCGGGATTTAAAGGTTTGAATCGTGATGTGTTGATTATTGCTCGTCTTGATGTTTGAAACTATTATTATGACCATTTTGATGTTTATTTGATATGATAAAAGATATATGTTGAATAGATTCATGTTGGAATGGTCTATATGCTAATTTTTTATTGTATGGAGCAGAGGTATCAATATTCGTGTTTTAAAAACGACACCTCTGTGATTTTCAAATGTGCAGGAAGTCAGAATCGTAATTTAGTATCAATACCATATCATGAGTATCGATACTTGGGGCAGAATTACTGATACATTTGAAATGTAATGATATTTTCCTATGTTTCGATTTTAGGTGAGAAACAAAATACTGACTTGGTACTGATTCTTCAAGCAGTATCGATTCCATGTAAGAAAATGATTGAAACCTCAATTTCAGTATCGATATCTACGTGATTGTTTTGGAAATTTTGCTAAGTGAATCTAATGCATGTTTAATTCTCGTTTTAAGCGCGTTTGGTGAATGTTTATCATGTTTTAACGATAACTGGAATATGTGTGTCTTGTATTTATTATGAAGCTAAAATGAAATATGTTTACTTAATAATGAGACATTATGTATTGCATGTGATGTGTGACGGTGGTGTGGCATCCTGATATTCAGGCTTGGCGTCCGGGCCGAGTATAAGGTGGCAAAGACAAAGCTATTGCAGTTTCATCAGAAGATACAAATCTTGAGTTCAATTTCTCG
Organism: Gossypium raimondii; assembly: GCF_025698545.1. NCBI lineage: Eukaryota > Viridiplantae > Streptophyta > Magnoliopsida > Malvales > Malvaceae > Gossypium > Gossypium raimondii. The sequence goes on along the minus strand of NC_068568.1, from coordinate 35,475,924 downwards.
CAAAAATGTTTTCATTCTAAACTTGCTCACCAAAATGCCCATCGTGTGGTGATACAATGAAGCAACTATTTTGATTTTTTTTCATATTTTAAAAATATATAGAGACCTAATCTACAAGTAGAGAAAACAATGCAATGTGAAATCTTTTGTGAAATGAAACACCTTGAAAAGTTTTTTTTTTCGCCTTGTGTTTTCTAACTTTGACATGTCATTAATAATTTCCAGACCTGGGTAGTCCAAATACGTTGATCAACTTATCAAAGTCATAGAAAATCTAGTCTAGGAATTTAAAATATGAGCTAAATTGAATCAAGGGAGATAACTTTGTCAATTCCATGTCCCATAGGGATGTCTAACTTCATCTCTCTCTAATACCCATCAATCTATTTTGTGTTCATTTATTTTAATCATTTGATATATAATTCTCTTTTTTTGTATTTTTAACACATATGTTTTGAATTTTTATTTATAATGTATTTTTTCTTTTTAGATTTTAAAAAAATCATTTTATCAATTTTCATTTAAAATAAATTTTAAATATTTTCCTTTTTAAAATTTTAGAATTTAGAATTAAATTGACAAATTTTGTAAATGTTCGTGCTAAATGTATTGAATTTTTTAACAATGAGGGCTAAATTTGTTAAATTTTTAGATTTAGGATCAAATTGATAAAATGTGTAAATATTGGAGGGTTAAATTTATTATTAAACCAATAGAAAAGGTTCACGTCATCTTTTGTTAAGTATTTAATAGTGGGTGACTAAAATTTTAAAATTTGAAAACATTGGTGATGAAATTAAAAGTTTTTGAAGCTTGGTGACCTAAATAGAACCTACCCAAAAGTTGGGTGACCACCCAGGTAGTTTACCTGTTGAGGGGATTTGGGTCTTGGACTCTCAAGTGAATGTATTGTCCTACTCAAAAGTTTTTTCTCCCTAACTCTGAGGAGCCCAACCGGGTTCACAGAGTTTAGAGTGCGCCTTGGTTGATGTAAATACGATCTGCAAGTTTACGAGAGAAGTGTCAATATTGTTAGAAATTAATTATGGAAAGTACATCTGCGGGGGATCGAACCATCAACCAAGGCTTTATATGCCTTACTTTAGCATAAGTGATAGCCAAGTGGTAGTGTTATCACCCTTTAAGACCTTTTTAAGGGCATAGGTTCAAGCCTCACCAAGACAAAAATGATAAAATATTTCCTTGATGGGCCCTAGGAGTTTCAGATAAACTCAATGAACCCCTTTAAGCTCTCCTCAAAGTTGGGAGACAAAACCTCGTGGCCAAAACCAAGCATAGACACTTGAATACAGTACTTCCACTGTTCGAGGACTAGATTGGCTGCTCAAAGGATGATACTTTAAAGACTTCCCTCAATAATAGAGTTGATTCCCCCTCATCACTACCCAAAATAATAATATAAGCAAACCTAAACAGGCTTGAGTTAGTCATTTATAAATGTAGATAGGTTTTGAAAAAAATTTAATATACATTCTTTATGTTAGATCAAATTTAAATAACTATATATAATATTGGTATCATACATAAACCTGAACTCAACCCATTCTTTGCATATACAGCTCTACTCAAAACCGAAAATTGACTTACTTTATATTATAAAATTGGCGAATTCAGAAGCTCTTTAGCCAATGTTACATGTGATTTTAGGATACTTCCTTTTAATTTTTCTTTTTTAAAAACAGAAATCATTGTCTATAGAGCTTTCACATGCATAATGAGCATTTAGTAATAATTTGTAGTCTTGTCCCCTTCAAATTACAAACCATCTTTAGCAAGAGTAGCTAATTCGTAATAAAAACTGAAAAAACATGATTAGAAGCCACATCAAAATTGAACATATCTTCTATTGGATTCAATTACAAATACAAACTTGAGCAGAAATGAAGTTATTTTTTAAAACTTTGGAACACGGTAAGAAAAAGTATGATAATGGCATAAATTTGAGCAGCAATAGCCCATGGCTTGGAAAAATAGTTATGAACATAAGCAGCACGCCATTTGGGCAACCATTTTCGGCAATGATCATTAAGTTGGTTGCATAGATCAGCATAATAGAAATCTTTCACGTAGGTGTCATTGTAAAGCTTGTTGAAGAAGTGCGTTGCATCCTCGGGGCTCAACCAATTATCCAAAACTACCTTCTTACATAATATTTCCATGTCATGTGGGGTGTCGATGAGGTTGTCCATGATCTTGGCGTAGGAAGTAAAAACAGGCTTACAATGGGGTAAGCATTGCTCGTAGCTGATGAGATTCCGGAAGATGGTCTCTGTTGTTTCTTGAATTAGCAAAGATGGGATTTCGAGTACACCATTACTGTACTTTATATCCAAAATGCTTTTCACATTCACTACTCTTCGGAATTTTACCCCTGCTTCATTCAGTCTTGTTGCAGATGGGATTGGTTGCCATTCCGAGGGTTGCTTATTTAACTGCTTTTTCCTCTCATATAACTCTACTTCTTCGGATGGTAAAACCAAAGACAACCTTAGCAGATCAAGGATATGTTTGATTTCTTTTTCGAAAAAGAGGGAAGGGTTTATAGGGTTTTCATATGAAAACATGGTTCTAAAAAATTGGAGGGCAAGTTCCACGAGGGAGTTGGCTTCTGTAGAGGCTTTGGTTTTGTCGAACAAAAGCTGCAACACCAGCCAAGGTATCTGGTTTTCTAGCAAAATCAAGTCATGGTTGAGGAATTGAAGCATACATGACATTGAAAAAATTGGGTCATCATCCTCTTTAGCCACCACATCAGCATCCTTCCGAAACAGCTCGACGATGAAGCAACCATCCACCACCAACATTTCAAGAAATTCTTCTTCTGCAAGATCAATGTACCCCGCGTAACAGTCACGAGCTTTTCCTTTGATTTCCTTGACGGAATTAAGGCATTCCCTTAACATTGCTTCTGGGTTGCTTGATCTGAGGAGGAGCTCTCGTAAATACTTGACCTTGATTTTCTCTGTTGCTTTCAAGTTTGGTTGGCAACGGTGAAAAGGCCCAAAGGCAAAACAATTGGGAATGTATGCGCTGGGGCTGTGCCTGGCGAGAATGGTGGGTGTTCTAAAGATACAGTAATCAGGTGATAAACGAAGTTGACTGCCCATCATCTTATTCTCCATGGAAGCTACCAATGATTCAACATCTACCACAGTGTCTGAAACCGGTATCGTCATCTTGCTTTCCTTGCGTTTTTTTCTTTTCCTATACGTAGCTGCAATTCCTTCAATATACAACCACAAAAAGTAAGAAAAAAATCATTAAAAAGAATTTAGGATATGAAATTAAAGAAAACATGATCCTGGTATCTGCTTACCAAGTTCAAATGCGTATAATTCCGGAGGACCACCACCACCTAAGTTTTGTTTTCAATGGGTCTCTAGAATAATTAGAACAAGGAAACAATAAATTATGAAAATTTGCTACTAAAAAAACATATTATCTCACAGCTTTATAATCAGAGGAAGTGTAGAATGATCAGAATTGTATCTCAAATTCTTTTAAATAGGTTTTCTTTTGTACTTATGTAAGATTTAAGTAACTCTTAGCTCAAATTGTTTGCTTACTCAAAGAATTGCAAACATGGTAAGAAAGTGGAAGAGTCATCTGAAATTTTAGAATAAAGATGGAAAGAATCCAAAAAAAGGAGGAGGTTAATTGAAGTCATGATCCATTTCTTTTGCTTCAAGGTGAGAGAAGGTACCTGAATTACTTTGTTAAAAACTGACGATCAATTAAGGTGAGAAAAGTTGATATCTACTCTTCTTCTCCCTTGGCAAGTCATCCTTTGCTTCAGCTTCTCAAACATATTTTCACTCTGCCTCATGATATGTAATTTTTCCAATACGTAATAGTTGATAGATTAACTTCCTTACTCGTATACTCTGCCAGGGATGGAACTGCATAAAGAGCAGGAGGGACCTGCCCCCCAAATTTTTATCAGTTCAATCACTAATTGGGTCCCTGTTAGTGTCAAAATTAGACAATTTGAGCCTCCCCTTTTGTTGGTTAAACACTTTTAGCTTCTACCAATTTCAAAATTAGGCAAACCTGACCCCTAACTTTTGAGTTTAAATAATTTCAAATCTAAATTGGGGTCCTATCCCAATTTTTAATTTTAAAAGGCTGGTATTATAAGCATGCTTTCATTGCTCTATTATATATATATATATTTATAAATTTCGATAGCATTGAAAGTTGTCGTTAGATTTCTTCATGGGCAGGCTATCTGAACAGGCCCAAAGGTTCATCTAAAAATTGAGAGAGTTTAGATAAAAATATATGTTTGAAATATGAGTTTGGACAAAAGAAACAAAGTTCGTTTTCTAAACTAGTCGGGTCTGTGGTAAACTTTTTTTGGCTCCGGGCCCGACCCGGATACCTTTACAAAAGTATCGATACCCTGCCTAGTATCGATATTGTTTTAAGGTTAAATATTTTGAAAATTAAAGAAAAATTGCCTAAATATCGATACCCTCCCTAACGTATGAATACCTTGTAGCAAGTATCGGTACATTCCCTAATGTATAGATACTATAGTTTTTAATATGGGCCGAGTCAATCCGGGCCTGGGTTTAGTATATATAATCTAGGTCAAGTTTGGGCAAAAATTTAGGCTCATTTTTCGGGTTGACCCCGGACCTATCAATCGGGCCTAAAAGTTTATTAGGACCCATAAAGTATGTTTAATATTGAGAAGTGAATTGGTGATAAATAATGTATAAATAAAAGAAAACAAGTTATAATAAGGTGTGAGTAACACACCAAATTGGGAAATTGAAATAGGAAATATGCCCTCAATATTTTGGTTAAATGGTTGTGGTAGTTTCAAGATTAGATAAATTGAGTCTTACCTCTCAAACTTTCTTTTTGTCAAAATGATGTTTCACCCCAACTCTTGAGTTTAGATGGATTTCAAATTGAGTCCTCCCTTAATTAAGATTTTAAAAATCCTCTCTTTAATTTTCGCTAAATTCTTCATTCTGTAACTTGTAATTTTCATTCCCCTCTTAAATTTTAGCAACTCTCGGAAGTCTGAAAATGAGGCTTTTTCTTAATTTTGGAAGGTGCTTTTCTTGATATTTACAAGCTCTCAAGGAGAAAAGTGTTGAAATTCACAAGGAACGTGAGTCACATAAAGGGAGTTTTAGGAATGTTTTTGTTTTCTTAGAAAATAGAAAATTTTGGTTGAAATTTAAAAAATGGTTTTTGAAAACGAAATACATGAAAATGAAAATGAAAAATAAAAATAAAAATTGTTTTTGTTTTTTCACTAAATTTATTTTGTAAAAGTGAAAATTTTAGAAAAAAATTGATGAAATTAACCTATGAAAAAAAACAAAACTTCTTTTTGCGATTCAGCACTTACTAACGTAAACAATTTGTCTCTGCTCATTTTACATTTTACTGTGTCTAATTGGAATCACTACACTATTTATACCTCTCTTCTTTTGCAATATTGAAAGAAAGAACAATTTAAGAAGGATATGGATCAAAATCATAATAAGACACTAATTCTTCTGTTACACAACAAATTTAAGAATGACATAAACAAGTATTGGAGGAGAAGTTCTTATTTGACGATGAAGTATACGGTTTGTAAAGTGGTGAGAGTCAAAATAATAATGGCAGACACTTGAGAAACAATACCCCAAGGTTTGCCAAAATAGTTATGCATGTGAAAAGCATGACATGTAGGCCACCAATGGTTGCAAATGCCAAGATAATGAAATTCCTTGACATAAGCCTCATTATAAAGCTGGTTGAAGAATTCGGGTAACATTGCTCGAAGCTAATGAGGTTGCGAAACTCGGATTCTGTCATTTCTTATCAGGCCATCTACGTTTGCGACAACTTGATCAAGTGCTCAAGTGTTGCTTAGTTTTTTGTTAGTGATGCGACAATACGAATCACCGTTAATGCTTCCGAATAAGGACTTAAATTTTACAATGAAGGTAGATGGTTTTTCATCGAGGATGCTAGCTCTGCCCAAGTCAAAGCGCCTGAAATTGGGTTTCAGCTGTTGGGTGGAGATAAGGAGGGGTGCATGCTTAGGCTTCCCCCTTATTCTTTTGCACCCTTTATCCACCGTTTCAATTGATTTAAACTAAGGGCTCCTTTGGTTTGTCATTGCATACCAGTGAGGTGCAGTTGGGGGGAGGGGAAATGGCAGCAACCTCACTGGTCAGCCCTTTGGTTCAGCATGCCAGTCCGGTGAGAAGCAGCCTCCACCACGCTGGTCAGCCCCAAATCAACTGGAGATTTTTGGTCCGGTAAAAATTTAGCAACTCCAGTTGCTTTTTCTTTTCCTCTTTTACCCATATTATTTCTTTTGTTTCTTCTGATGTTTGGTTACCCTTCTTCTCCCCTTTCCCCTTCCCCTTCCCTTTCCCCTTCCCCTTGGGTTGCAAATCAGTTTGGTCAAGGTGATGGTGGTGACTGTTTACGGGTTAACATGCATTTCTCCTTTTGCAGATTTCAACTATTACTGGTGAATTGAGATACACCGATGCCATGAAAATGCTGTATACCTTAGAGGACGCAACCAAAGGGTATGTTTTTGCTAAAATTTTCATTTTATTTTGATGACCCTTCTGTTATTTGGTTAAATTTCAAAAATAGTCCTACAGATAAATTCAGATCATTGTTTTGCATTCAGTAATCTTTCCAGAAAAGAAGGCTTCTTATGATTAATGTGCTAATAAGGTTTTAGGCAGTTGAAACTAGCAACTGATGCAATTTCTTTCTTTGAGCATCTAATACATTAATAAGTAGTGTCGTGAAATTCTTATGAAAAACTTCTAGTTTTTGTAAAAGACAATGTTAATGAAACCCCTGCCGAGGAAATGAATGGAAATCTTTTCTAAAATGTAAATAATGGGAAAGAAATGAGGTGAAGCACATAAATCTCTTCAAGTAGCAAATATATTGTGCAGTTGTTTTGCTGAAGAATATGTGGACTTACTGTTGTATCAATTGACTGAATTCATAGTTGGTAGCAACTTAATATTATGTTCGGTAATGATTTTCCAGTGTATCCATCGCCTAGTGAGCAGTCAGCAGCTGACGATGCTCAAAAGCAAAAGCTGGATGATGCCGACAAAAAAATTACTATTTTCTTATTCCATAATTCTATTCCTTTTAGTGCTGCTAAATCCATGTATTTGCATGTTGAATTTTATATAAGCAAATTAAGTGATCAGTTTACTAATGCAAGGAAGAAGCAGATGAGTTGTGCCGAACTCGGGAGGAGAAAGATGACAGTTCATGCACTGCCTCAGAAATGTTTTTTGAGCTGTTGATGTATAAACATTTTCCTTCTTTGAGCTAAATACTATTTGTTGTTTACTTATAAGTGATCTTTGAGCTGTTACCAGTAGTAATTTAGATTCTTGGTCTCCAAAATGTTGGTGTATAAACAATCATGAGAAGGAAAATGTTCGTTTTGCAGCTAACATAAATTTCATGGTTTTTATGTTTATTGATTGTAGGCAGTCAGAAAAGATAATAAACAACAGTTTAGCCTTCTTGAGGAAAATGGGGAGCTTCTGATACATGCAAACCAAGGCCACACCATCATGGTGATGAATCTTTCTTAAAAATTTATTAATTTCTTCATGCTTTATCTGAATTGTCACCTTAGATTATTTTTAGCTGTTGTTTTGAGCATCTTTATTTATGTCTATGCACTTCTAAGGAAGATATTGTATGTCACGTTGGCAGACAGTTGAGTCCGAAAGATTATTAAAACAAATCCTTTCAGCTGATGAAGTGCAATGTAAGAACATCATGTCTCTTAGATTTATGGACTTTCTTTATGCCTTTTATTTTGCATAATCCTCTTGATTTCCCCTGAGATGATTGTTTGCATACATGGAACCTATAAGAGGAATTTGGAATCAATTTTGGAGTCGGGTTTGAAGCGCATGAAAAGATTGCATGTTCACTTTTCAAGTGGCTTGCCGACTGACGGTGAAGTGATAAGTGGTGAGATATCATGAAATTTCTCTTTACTGTTCCTCTGAACTTGGACATACGAACTCCTTCGTTTTACTCTCTATTTTTAATATGCCAGCACGGTATGCGTGACAAACTGCTTTGGGGTGTTATTATGCTTGTTATCTGCATTTCACTATAGGATTCATTCTAAAGATTATGAAAGGGGATTACTAAGATGCCGATATATAACATGAATTTTAAGCGATAATGGGAAATGACAAGCACTAATCGGCATAAACTGAGTTTTAGTGAATCTAAATGCTGTACAGGGCTTATGATGATTTGTTCTTTTACCCTCTTCAGGTATGAGACGAGATGTTAAACGTTTTGATCTATCTTGATGTTAGAAAAGCTTTGGAAGGTAAGCATGCTTGCAGTTATTGCTTCGGTTCATAGAATCATGAAAGAAGCAAGTCATCTTTCTCACTTTTCTTTAGAGTCGTGGCCGAACATATATTGATTTGTTCTTGCCAAACTACGGTTCTTAAGTTGTCTTCGCTTGTTTTCTTGATGACTGCAGAAGGCATGAAGCTTTACATTTCAGACAACAAAGTGATATTGACTGAGGGTTTTGATGGGGTGGCACCTGTCAAGTGCTTTGAGAAAATAGAATCATGGCCAGACAGAAAACCTATATCTTTCTCAAATGTTTAAAATTGAATGATGAAATGATCAGCTTTTTTTTTTTTTTTACTTTCTTTTAAACCTGTGTGATGACAAATTTGTATTTATAAAAGATGACCACCATTCATATTTGTCCAAGTCGATTACAATAAGAGTACATTTTATCTATATAAATTGTTAATCCAAGTCTGTTCAATCTTTAGACAAAATGAACCTTGCTAAGCAAGTTATGCGTGCAATTTAGTTGGAGAGGTTTTTTGTTAGGTCATGTAAGACTTTTGTTGGTTAAACTATTAGAAATTCAAGAGCAAACTGGGTCCTCTAATATAAAAATAAGCAATTTAGTCCTTATATGCTTCGTTTTGAAGCAAACAAGTAACTTTTGAATAGTTTTAATATTTTTCTTATCTAAATACTCGTGGAAAAAATTGAAAATAGTCTAAAAGTTTAATCATAAAAAATCCATCTTTCTACAGAAAATATAACAAAAAAAGAAGAAGTTAAAATGAAAGAAGAAAACAACATTGAAGACCAAAATTGCTGCAATTCAAATCTAGAAACAAAATTGAAATTGAGAAAATAAAATTTACGTTCTAAATTTTAAGAGTTTGAAATTGTTGATGCACAAACAATAGAATCCTAATTTGTCAATGGACAGAAAATTACTGATGAGATGAGTTGAAAGGTGCTTTACGGTCGGAAATGGAATACATAATTGGGAATATGAAGAAAAACCCTAATTCATTATGTTGTTAAGTAAATTGAACTTGGGTTGCGATGGTAAAGTAACAATCATAAAATCAATATTCAAAGTCAAGTTCAAATATTTAATATTTGATAGAAGAAATTTATGAAGTTTGTTGATACAATCATTAGAATATTTAATACTAAGAATTTTATTAAATTATATATTTTTGTTAAATTATATTTAATAATAATTATTTTAAATTATATTTTATAGTATTATATATTATGATTTTAGTAAATTCATATAAGAATATTTAATACTAAGAATTTTATTAAATTATATATTTTTGTTAAATTATATTTAATAATAATTATTTTAAATTATATTTTATAATATTATATATTATAATTTTAGTAAATTCATATATTCTATTAAATTATATATTTTTATTAAATTATATTTAATAATAAATTTTAATCATTTATTAATTTTGTAATTGTTAAATAATTTTAAAAACTTCTATTATATATTATTTTTAATCTAATGTCCTTAAAGGTCATTTTCTATTTTCACCTCACCGCTACAGTTACGTTTGAATCCAAACACACATTCCACCGCTGTTTCTAATCTCACCGCTACAGTATCCAATCTCATCGCTACAGTAACTAATCTTACCGTTACTGCTATTTTTAACCTCACCGAAACTAAACACACCGCCCATTCAAACTAAGCCTAAGGCTCAGTAAAAGCTTTTCAACCTTTTCCTATGTTTGTTTGGCTGAAAATGAAATCCTATTATAAAATCTTTTCCAAAACACGGGTTTTAGGAAAACGTCTTACCATTTTTATTTCGGTAAGACATTTTCCAAAACTTTTCCATCCCCCTTCTTTGCCACACCAATTGTATTGGTTATTAGCCCCTTCCCCCTTTGAGAGACTTCGCCAAAGACAGCGTCCGCCTCGTCAAGTGTTGCCACATCCCCGATCGTAAAGGTATTCCCCCCATTTCTTCTTCCCGTTTCGATTTTGCCTCCTTTTGTTTTACACTTGGATCTGTTGGAATTTTTGGGTTTTCTTTTTTTGAATGTTTATTGTTTCATGTGCGGAGTTCACGAAGGTGGCTTTTCGTACAGCAGTCGGTTTCGTAGTGATGGGATTCGTCGTATTCTTCTTCAAGCTCATCTTTATTCCTATTAACAACATCATCGTTGGCTCCGCTTAGGTAATTTACTTTATCTGATTTTGCATCTGTATTATGCATGCAAGTTTCAATTCCAAAAAATGGATTTATTTTCTTTTCTTTTGGATGAATCTGAATTTTAGAATTTTATTGTGTTTATGGAAAAGGGAATTTAGTCAATATGCAAAGATTGATCAAATTTCGAAGCAATAGCCTTTTCCAAACAATTTATTGGTTTTTTAAAGCCTAACCCATTGGATTTAAGTGATACGTTATCAATACCTTTGTAATTTTAAAATATGTAATAGGCTTATTCATTCCCGACTAGACCATTGATGGGTTTGTTTAAATGCCATGTGTTTTGTTTCATGTGCTTGCAAAACTAGCAACTTCATTCCATCTTTGATAAACTACCATTTGACCTAAGTCTTGGTTGGATTTGAGGATTAATACTATTTCTAAATTCTAATTTCATTAATCTTTTTTTTTTACTTTATTTATCTTTGTTGATCTGTTCACACACACATATATGTATGTATTTGATATGTATTAGTGAGTCCTTTCTAGTTTCTATGGATAAAAAAAGTTTCTCTTTTGGTAGAATAAATTAGTTTATATAGGGACATTCCTTCTGAGATCCAGTTGGTGTTTTTCGTTACTTTTGCTCAATTTAACGCAGTTGGGGCTGTGATTGTTATTTACCTTTCATTTTCGGTCCTTGTGATATCATAGTTTACTTCTAATGTTTTAGGCTTTTAACTTAATGAAGCGTAGATGTTTTTGTGGCTTAGCAAAGTTTGTTTCTTGAGTGACTAAACATAAATACTATCCATGTCATCAATATGTTTTCGTCATAGTACTTCCTCTTACAAAACAATAGTAGTATATCTGCTGTGTTCTAATACTTGGCCTACTTTACTTCTCAGACATTCATGAGGATCAATCTAAATATATGTGTTTGGGTACCATCTGTCTTTGGTTTTCGTTTTCTTTACACACACACACTCACTTGTAACCTTCCTTAATGTTGTACTTCCTCTTGCAAAACAAAAAGTAGAGTCACAACATCCATTTGAATTTATAGTATATGTGTTGTGTTTGAATACTTGTTTATGAGCGGCGATCAAGTTTAAATCTTTATGTGTTGGTTTCTGGTACCATCTATGTCAAACCCACTTTCACTATGTTTCCTCTTACAAAACAAAAAGTAGTAACACGGCATCAGTACATAATTATATTACATATGTTGTGTTCGCTACATGGTTCTTTTTCTAGTTAGACATTCATGTTAAAATCATATGTTGTGTTTTGCTACTTGGTTCTTTTTCTAGTTAGACATTCATGTTAAAATCTTTACTTATTTTTGCTTTTGGTATAGGAATTGCAGGCTCGTAGAAATTGGTGGGGATATGACCGGTTGGCGTAGTTGCAGGTTCTCATAAAAAATGAATGTTAGAATGCAAAAGTTGGGGGGTGTCCCTCTTCCCTTCTCGTTTTACATTTTATTAGTTGAACTAATAGTCGTGAATCCGAAGCCAAAGCTTTCTTAACCAAAAGTATGAAGCATAGAAAAATTTGGCTTCAAAAATTTTCTCAAGGTTGAAGATATTGATGCTTTAATGTGGTGTAGGACTAATTATGTGGTATAATACTAGTTATGCACTTGGACAATGTTGTAGTTATTATGTGGTGTGCTACTAATTATGTATTGGATAATAATATTCATTTGTAATATTAATTGTGGTTTGGAAGCTAATTTATTATTATTCAATCTTTGGTTTGGAAGCTAATATATTTAATTTGATGTATTTATTTATAAATAAATCGTTGCAATATATGTAAAAACAATGTAAAATATAAATTTAATAGATATAAAATAAACTCAATTAAACAATGAAAAAATAATAAATTCTCAAATGTATGTTTGTTTCATTTAAAATAGTTTTTATGAAATATTTTTAAGAAATTTGCCAAACAATAGAAAATATTTTACACAAATTTATCCAAACACCAGAAAATATTAATTTTTCTAGAAAAGTAAATCATTTTTCAAAAAATCATTTTCAGTCAAACAAACGGGCTCTAAACTAGATTGAACTAAGTTAAGTCAGCATAGTTGGCCATTGTTTAACACTCCTCCTTGGTCAATATGCTGCAAACACCAATGTTTCTTTTTAGGCTCTCAAATCTATTAGCTCTGATGGGTTTTTTCAAGATGTTTGCAAGTTGATCTTCAGAACTGCAATGAACGAACTTCATTTCATTCATTTGTTCCATTTCTCTCACAATGTGATATTTGATCTTAAAATGTTTTGTCTTGCCATGGAAGACAGGGTTCTTTGCAATTGCAACAGCAGATTGATTGTCACAAAAGATCTTTGTTGCCTCCCCTTGAATCAGATTCAAATCATCTAATAATTTCCTTATCCCAATGGTTTGATTAATAGCTGCTGCAGCTACAATACACTCAGCTTCAACAGTGGATTGTGCAGCTTAATCTTGCTTCCTCGAGCTCCATGAAAACATAGCTGAACCAAGTGCAAAGAAGTAGCTTGAGGTGCTCTTCTTGTCATCCATTAATCCAACCTAGTCACTGTCTGAGTATCCTACAAATTTCAACTCCTCAGCCTTTTTAAACCAACTCTAAAGCTTAAAGTCCATTTTCTATACCTTAAGACCTTCTTGGTTGCCTTAAAGTGACTTTCATTGCAACCATGCATGAACTTGAACAACAAAGTTACAGCAAATATGATGTCAGATCTTGTTGTAGTTAAGTAGAGTAAACATCCAACTAGACTCCTATAGCTTCTCTTATTGACCATTCCAAAATCTGCTTTGCTAGTGAGTTTTTCGTCTTGAGCAATTGGAGTGCATGTTGGCTTGCAATTGTTCATACAAAACTTTTACAGGATCTTCAAGGCAAAACTCTTCTAGCTTATGAAGATCTATTGCTTTGATTGAGACATTTCCATACCAAGGAAGTAAGTCATATCTCTAAGACCAACATTTCAAATACTACTTGCATCTATTTCTTGAACTCTATTAGCAGCTTGTTACAACTTCTAGTCACTAGTAAAGCATGCACTTACAAAAAGACTATCTGCAAGGTTTCCTTTTCTTATTTATTCACATACAATGTAGGCTCACTGATGCTCTTCTCAAATCCCAAAATTGACAAATGTTTATCAATTCTATCATAACAAGCTTTAAGAGCCTGTTGTCGAAACCATTTTTTTTTATTTGAAAAACGGGGATCGACTTTGAAAATAAAATGGGAGTCGCCACCGATCTTTTATTAGGGTGTGACCGGTTCACCATTAAAAACGATTTTAGGTCTACGAATTTTGAGAAAATAGGTTCGGGAGTCGGTTACGCACGAGGAAGGGTTAGCACCGTCATGACGCCTAAAATTGGTACCGAATCGATTGTTTAATGTCTTAGTGTTGAAATTTGAAAAGATTTTAAAATACTCTAAAATCCTTTGAAAAGAAAATTTGAATAAAATGAATTGGATGATAAGGCTCATTTATTTCAAAGAGATAAATTGTTACACTCAGTAAGTTAGAGGGCAACATTTTAAATCCTCAAAATTAAGTTTATCTCTTGACTTTTAAAACCTATACATTTTGAGAAGGATATCTGATTATTTGGGTCAAATGAGAAAATCGAAGCCCAGTAAGTTAGGGCTTGATTTCACAAAATTCCTAAATATCGAATATTGCCTTTATTTCCATTTATTAGAAAAATTCTCGTCTCGAGAAAACAACATGTCATATCCAATGCGTTAGGACACAATGTATTAAATTCTCGAGAATGAGCTTTTTATTTATGTTTTAATTAAAAGAGATATTCTCGATTATTTAGATTCGACAAGAAAAATTGGAACCCAATACATTAGGGCTCAATTCCTTCAAAGACTCCAAATACCGAACTTTGCGTTATCTTGAAAGACTTTGAATAAATTGGTTTTGATACTTAAATGATATTTGATGTAACCTTTTAAACGAATAAAGTGAGATGGATTGATAATGGATGATGCAAAATAATAATTCGTAAGTTAAAATGTATGCTAATGAGAGATAAAGAATCAATAAATACAAATAAGCAACATAAAATATGTAACAATAAAACATATATCACACATTATGTGAATTCTAGCACTAACAATTGGAACTAATGAATTAAAAATTAATTAAAAAACAAGCAAATTAACAAAAATAAATACACAAGTCCTAAAATAATTGAAAAGACGATTAGCATGGTAGAAAGGAAATTATAATCGAGAAGCTACGAAAATAATAATATACACATACATGAGAATTTGAAATAAATCAAAATAGAGTTTAAAACAAAAACTACATAAAATAATAGCATCTAAATAAATTTTAAAGTAAATATTATATAAAAAGTAAATTAAAATACATATCAATTTTAAGTAAATAATACATGTGAAATGAAGATTTTAATAACAATGTGAATGATAATATATACATAATAATATATAAAAGGTTTTTTAAAGAAAATAATTACATATATATAGGAATAAGTAAAATATATAATAATATGAAATCGGTAATATATTATACGTACATGTATGTATGAAAATAGTTTAATATAACTCGTATGTATATATATATAGATAAAACATTGTATAAGAATATTATTGTATAGTGAATTTTAAAATGTATTATAAAATAAAACCATTAGAAAATGTATAAAATATATTGGATTAATAAAAAAGGATTAAACATTCAAATAATATTAGATTTTAAATTAAAAATATCATAATAATAAGTAATTAAATAAATAAATAAACAAGTGAATTTAAATCAACTAATAAGGATTGAATTGAATTTGAAATAAAATTAAAGAAAAAACAAAATAAAACAAAGCTGAGGGCCAAAATATGACACGCGGATAACATGAGGGCCAAATGGGAAATATTCCCTTCCCTCAAAACGCAGCGCCTTGACATGGACCAAATTGGAACACATTTCCAATGCGGAGGGACCAGAGGGACAAATAACCCATTTAACAAATAACGCGTGGATCCCCCATAGAGCAGGTCGGGTCGCGCGCGGGTCGCTGGGTTTGAACGATATGACACTGTTTTGACACCATTGTAAAAAGGCTCAAACGGTGCCGTTTCATGCTTTATAAAACTTAAAATAAATAAATAAATAAACAAAACCTAAAAACCTAAATCATCTAATTCCATTTCCCCCTTTCAAAGAAACCTGGGTATCAGCCCAAGGTACCGCGCCGTTCTTGCGTTTACGACCTTCACCCAGGCTCCGATTGTGACGGAAAGGGTCAGAGATCCGACGGCTTCCAACGACAAGGTACGACTCCTTCCTTTTCTCCTTTTTTTGTTGTTTTTCTTATAGAGAAAAAAAAACAGAAATGAAAAGAAACCGAGAAAAGAAAAAGAAAAAACCAAGAAAGAAAAAAAACTGCAAATCACCTTTCAAATATTTTTTGTTTGTATTGATATTCTCTCTGTGTGTGTAAAGGAAAAAAGAACCCCTTTACAGTGTTGGAATCGGTCTTATTTAACCGAATCGAAAAGAAAATAAAAATAAATAAAAAAACCCAAAATCTCTTCTGCTATTTTTGTTATTTCCTTTCTTTCCTTGCTATTTTGTTTTCTGCTTTTTTTTTGTCATTGCTGGTTGTTTGTTGTTTGTTGTTACAGGTGCGAGGCCGTACGGTGACGTGGTGCAGCTCGGTGTACGTGGGGAGAAGCGTGCTCATACGGAGGAGAAGGCGTGCGCGTATGGAGGAGTCCAGCTGGAGTGTACAGAGGCACGTGTGAGGAGTGGCACGTAGCGATGGCGCACGTGCGGAGAAGAGCCTGGCTTGACTGCGGCGCAAAGGATTTTAGAAACCCTAGGTGTTTCTGGAATTTTCTTCAAATCAGGCCATAGTGTATTGGGCTTGGGGTTTTGGGTATTTTAGGCTAAATTAGGTTTGGGTTAATCTGTATTGGGCCTAGAGTCTGTAAATGGACATTTAAAATGGACTATTTTCTATTTTTTTATATTTTTTGTTTATTTATTTTTGATGCGGGCCGGGCAAATTTGGGTTATTACAGCTGCCCCTCTTTGCTCGTTGTCGTGTAACGAGAACAAAGCAAAGACTAAAAAGCCCAATTTTGCCCGGCCGTGTTTGGACCTTTGGTGTTCTTCTTCTTCAAGTAGCTTCATTCCATCCTAGTGTATCTTTAGAGGTATAAGAATTGATGCTTCGATCCACTCCACTACAATGTTAGGGAGATAGGATTTGTGCCTTGTAACTTTTGGAAAGTAGGATTTGCCATTGTGGCTTTAATCTTTTTAACTGCAATGTCGGGGAAGTATGATTCACTGTTGTGGCTTTAATCTGTTCCACTGCACCGCCTAGGAAGTAAGATTCGCTGTTGTAGCTTTAATCTTTTTAACTGCATTTTCGGGAAAACAAGATTCGCCGTTGTGGCTTTAATATGTTCCACTACACCGCCTGGGAAGATAAGATCTGTAATTCTTCGGTTTATTCCACTGTAATCTCAGGGAGATAAGACCTGATGCGATCTACTCTACTGTAACTTCAGAGAGACAAGATCCTTTATTTTAATCCGCTCCACTGTAATCTCAGGGAAATAAGATTACTAGCTTCAATCTGCTCCGCTGTAATCTCAGGGAGATAAGATTCACCATTTTCGATTAGCTCCACTACTTCTTAGGGAGATAAGATCTGAAATTCTTCAGTCTATTCCACTGTAATCTCAGGGAGATAAGACCTGATGTGATCTACTCTACTGTAATTTCAGAGAGATAAGATCCTTTATTTTAATCCGCTCCACTGTAATGTCAGGGAAATAGGACTACTGGCTTCGATATGCTCCACTGTAACCTCAGGGAGATAAGATCTAAAATCTTCAATCTATTCCACTGCTGACCAGGGATATAGGGCTTGTGGCTTAAATCTGCTTCCTTACACTTGAAGATAAGATTTACTGTCTTCGATTTGCTCCGCTATTGCTTAGGGAGACAAGATCTATAATTTCCCAACCTATTCCACTGCTGATCAGGGATATAGGACTTGTGGCTTAAATCTGCTTCCTTACTCTTGAAGATAAGATTCGCCGTCTTCGATCTGCTCCGCTACTGCTTAGGGAGACAAGATCTGTAATTTCCCAGATCTATTCTCTGGGGAACATGACCTGTATAATGAACCTAATTATGCCTAATGGTTAGGATGGCATGATCAAAATGAATCAAATGCTCCTAACTAGACATGTGTGAATGGTATTTGCCTGAATGCAGAATTTTATTTTTCCGAGAATGATCCCGCTTAGGTTGTCATTACTCGAAGTTTATTAAGGCTTTATCACTAACGTGCTACAACGCCTTCTCGCTTGACCGGCTTTTTCAAAGAATCACTTAGTTAGATTGCCCCCACTGTAAACTTCAAAGTTCAATCTTCTGGGATGCAAAACCTGTACCATTTTTCTCCCACTGCAACCCAAGGGTGAAAATATATGGCTTTTCCTCAGTCCTTTCATATCACAATTCAAGGATTCAAGATCTAAGTCTGTCTGGTCCCTTACACCATTCCCAGGGTGTCGTACCAAAGACTTATGCGCAAATGAAGGCTCTCTTCTCCGAGGTAACCTCTTCCTATTGCTTGGTGATCATTGCTTGCTTGTTTATGGCATCTTCTCAATCAATACATTTGACAACAAAATCCAAAGAGAAAATCTAAATTTAGACTCTTCCTTCTCAAATTTCCATCCTTTAAATTTGGTGCGCTCTAAATAATAGTCCTGTTTCAGGTTCTCGTATTATTTAGAAACTTTTCAGAGTAATATGCAAAACTTCCTTTGTGAAATTTTTATTAGTCCATTGATCATTATTCCAATGCAACATGCTTGCAAAAAAGGGTTATGACAATGGATAAGAATAAAGTTGGTTCTAAGCATAGCTCAAAATGAATAAATTATCAAAAACAGTAAATAAGGATAATAAAGAAATTGATTGGGAATGTATTAGAGGTGCTCATGGTAGGCCTGCCCATAACAAATTTTCACTGGGCCCTACCCACCAAAATATGGGCTCGAATTTTGCCCGTGCTCTACCGCCCATTTTTTAATAAATACCAAAAATTTATTTTAAAAATTAAAAAAAGTATTTTAAAAATATTTTAAAATTAAAAAAAATTTAAAAAGTATTTTAAAAATATTTTAAAATTAAAAAATAAAAAAAGTATTTTAAAAATATTTTAAAATTAAAAAAATTTAAAAAATAAATATATTTATTATATCGGTAGAGCTTGGGCCAAAAAAGTGGTGCCGAGGCCCTACTGCTTTTCTAAACAGGCCTCGTTTTTTTGCCCAAGCCCATATTTCGGCCTATATTTTTACCCAAACCTCCCATATTTCAAGGTGTGCAGTCGGGTTCAGTCCAGCCGCCTACCTATGAGCACCTCTAGAATGTATATCTTGGAAAAGAAAAAAAAGTATTCTAAGAACAACAAATTCAATATAAATAATATGAGAATTGGGTGCCCCAGATATCACAGCTTGAACTTCTCTGTACAAACTTTCTGAAGACCATTCTGAGTTTAAAATGTGTTTAAGAGATCTACATTGCTTTGTCGATGCCCCAAAATGTCGCCTATCCTTTCTTGTTGATTCAGGCATAGCAAGATCACCACATGCCCCAATATGATCAAAATTCGAGTTGCTCTGATCACCTCATGCCCCATTTTAATCAATATTTGAGCCGCCCTTTTCAGGTTTTCAACTCAAATCCCCTTTGGCCTAAGGTGCCCTTTGCGGGTTTTCCCCTTAGTCTCTCCATCATTTTTTATTTTTCATTTTCTCTTTTTCATTTTTCACTTTTTTTGACTCGAAGTGCCATTTGTGAGTTTTCACCTTGGTCCTTTCCTCTTCTTTAAACGAAGTATTTCTTGACTGGATCTGAGTTTATAGGACTAGCAATCTCACCCAGGATCAATGCTCCTCTGGAAAAGGTCTTCTTTACAACATAAGGACATTCCCGGTTTGGCATTCATTTCCCTATAGAATCCTTTTGTTGAGGAAGGATCTTTTTCAACATCCAGCCCTCTCGTGGAATTCTCTGAGATTACCCTGTTTATTATGGGCTTGTATCATCTGGTACATCAGACCCTAATGAATAGCTTTTAACCCTTTTTCTAGGTCCAACTGATCACATCGCGATTGGATCCATTCTGCTTCATCCAATTCTAGCTCAATTAGTAACCGGAGAGAGGGGATTTCAATAGGTAAAACTACTCAATCCTGTAAACCAAAGAGAAAGGTGTTGCCCCAGTACAGATGTTCGACAAGCAAGGAGGGCAAATGGTAATTTCTCATGCCAATCATTACAAGTCTCTGTCATTTTTTTCGCAATTCAATACAGTGATGAACTATGGTATCTGATTTTGAATTGATCGCAGACCTCAGCTATCATACTAACATTCATGATATCGTCTTCTCTGTAATTCTATACCGGCATATGATGACATTGACGCATGAAGCAGCCTCTACCCGTTTGACAAAGTAACTAATGGTCTCAAAGATGAAGCAATGCCCACTAGAAACCTTCGATAATGGTGATGTCCATGCCCCATTTTGCTCAAAATTTGAGTCTCCCTTTTCAGGTTTTCAACTCAAAACTACATTTGGTCACAAAGCGCCCTTTGCGGGTTTTCGCCTTGGCCTCTCCTTTTCTTTTTCCTTTTTTCCTTCTCTCTCTTCTTTTTATTTTCATTTTGACTTTGATTTTGATTTTTCTTTTTCTTCTTTTTTGTTTTTGATTTTGCTTTTTTTTAATTGAATTGGATCTGAACTCATAGGATTAGGTAAGTCCTTGTTATCCCTTTTGACCAGAACCAATATTTTTCTTGATAAAGTCTCCCACATAAGATCTTCCACTTTCATCTTGTATGAAAAACCTTCTTTGGTATCAGATTTCTTTCATAAAGTTTTTTGGGGCGCAACTACGACAGAAAACTTTGGATCTTCCTCTTTAATCAAAGTAAAATCTAACAACATCTTGAAGGGATAGAAACTCGACTTCAAATGGGCAAAGCTATGCTGAGTCAACGAGAGAGGCATTGCCCCGACAAAGAATTGCATCGCTCATACTGCAAATTTCTGACATCGTGCTATTGTGCAGATTTCATTATCAGCGGTTAACCCGGGCATATCCTGGTATGACCATACAAAGACATCTTTGAACTCTAGAGGTCACTCAACAAGGTGTTGGTTCGTCTTTGAGGTCAGTTCAATTCTAATCTTCACCAAGCCCACAATTCCTAATGATTCCTTGTGAGGCAGGATCTGTCTATCCTCTTATTCAACCATCTCAACAAGTCCGGAGATAAGCTACAATCTATGTCATTTTCAAAGTCATGAGATCCCTCTAAAACATGCCTCGCTCAAAAGGAAAATCTTAGTCTATAGCAGCGTCATTCATGTAGTTGATATCTGGGGACCCACAGTAAGTACCGAAGAATATACAAAAGAATGTATAAATTCATGAATAATTATTTGTACCATATGATTATGAATGAATGAATAATAATTTAGAAGAAAATCCAAAAGAATGAAAGAATCTGGAATTATTTGTAAAGAATAAAAATATTGGCTCAGTAATAATTGCAAAGATGTATTTCATTAAAATAATAACGTTCAGACATGAGCCTATTTCACAAAGGAAATTTCTATCATTTTTAGGCTAAAAACAACGAAAATGTTCTGAACATTACTCTAAATAAGTTCTAAAAACTACAGGGCTTTCTTCCGCAGCCCAATTGCTTAGAACACTCCCAAATTTTAAGGGCGGATATCTAATAAGGTCCCTTCTTCAGTTGCTTTTCATTGATGTGAACATTTCCGACTCTTCTTCATGCATTGCATTCACCCCATTATCAATTATGATTGGGTAATGAATTTTCTGCACTGGAGTCATCAAACTAGACAACACCCATGTTAATGAGCCTTTCAACAAGCTTTTTAAAAACAGTGCAATTTTCTATCGAATGTCCCCCAATTCCCGCATGATAATCACACTGTGCATTCACATCATACCATTTGGGGTACGGAGGTTGTAGGGGTTTTGAGTAGAAAGGGGCAATAATGTGCACATCGAATAAGCATTGATATAGCTCCTTATACGACATCGAAATTGGTGTGAACTGGAGCTTCTTAGTACTTGGTTTCACTCCAGATTCTTGTCTTAATGAACCTTGTTGACTAGCGACCCCTTTACCTAGATGACGTACTGACCTTGAGTAACTTATGTTATTCATCTCATCTTCTTTTCTCCTTGCGACTGATTTTTTGTTACTCTCTCCACCATCTATTCTTCTGTTTTTTATGGCATTTTCAATCATTTCGCCATTCATGATTATATCTAACAAACTCTTCGAAGCGCTTCCCAACATGTGAGTGATGAACGGGGCCTTCAATGTGTTGATAAAGAGCATCGTAGTTTCTTTCTCCAGGAGTGGCGGCTGGACTTGGACTGCAACCTCTCTCCACCCCTGTGCATACTGTCTAAAGCTTTCATTCAATTTATTTTCCAAATTTTGCAAGGTGATTCTATCAGGCACCATATCTATCACATGACTGTATTGCCTCATGAATGCTTGAGCTAGGTCCCTCCATGAACCAATCTTGGTGCGGCTCAATTGATTGTACCATTTTGACGCTGCTCCAATAAGGCTATCCTGAAAACAATGTATTAATAGCTGATCATTGTTAATATACCCAGTCATTCTCCTATAGAACATGGTGATATGGGATTCAGGGCAAATGGTCCCATTATATTTCTCAAATTCAGGCATCTTGAACTTGTGAGGGAGTACTAAGTCTGGAACCAAGCTCAGATCTTTTGCATCGATTCCATGGTGACTATCGACGCTTTCTAGGGCTTTGAATTTTTCCTCCAACCATTTAGACCTATCTTCCCATTGTTTTGGCAATTCCGTGTTCGCCTTTCCTTTTTCAGCTGTTTCATCAAAATCCGGGACGGCAAGATTAATTGTATTATCACCAGGGTTAGGACCTGATCTGGCTAGAAAGTTCATCGGTATTGAAACATCGGTCTGAAACCGCTGAGGCCCAATTGAAACAGAGGATCTGTCTGAACCTGCGCATGCAGAGGCGTAAAGCCTAGAGGATAGATAGGTCCATCCTTGTCTTCTTCTTCATCATTTACCATAGGACCTTTCCATTTATTTACTCCGTTAGTCAGTAGATGGGTCAATTCAGCCATTGCATCTTTTTGAGCCTTGATCAATTTTTCTATCATGTCTTCTTGGATTTTATCTAGCCGCTCTTGCATTTGTATTTGTAACCGTTCTTGCATATCCTTTTGCATTTGCTCCAATTTCTCTAATCTTTGATCCATTTCCTTAGTTTTACGATGAGTACCGTAAGGATGTTTGGTTGGTTGGTTTTTCCGATTAGCTGAAATAAATTTACTCAATTAGACTCTTTCAATGGATTTATGCATGTGATGTCATGTAATGCAAATGCATGAAATGAATGCCTAAAGAGACATTGATTCTGATTTAATTACATTTAGAAAACTTTACTAGAAGGAAAATTCCTTTACATAAAGCAGATGCATGTACGACTTCGCCCTTATATTTCACGAGACAACATCGATCTTTTTCTTCATCCGCATGTTTGAGATAATCTCGCCAATTTCCAATAGATGCCACTGCTAGCTCCTTTTCTTGATCTTGGTCGTGATCCATCATCTGCCCATCTTCATAAAGCTCGTCAGCTTCTTTAAGGGAGTTGAAACATCAAAGGCTCTTGGACAATCATCTCGAACTCTTAGGCCACGAAGTAAAGGTCACGAACTCTTCATCACCCTTCTTGTGTTTCTCAAAATATATTCAGGCGGTCGTATTGTTTTCTACTTTATCAAGGAATTCGTATTCCATGACAAGCTTTCTAATTTAGTAATCAGACTTCAATCAATATCTCTTTCCTAAGATGCAAATGCAATGCAATCATAATCAAAACACAACAAGAGGGGTTAGTACAAAACATAAGCAAACAAGGGAAACAAAAGGACCTAGTTAGGTAACCACTAAGGATTTGGAGTGGCTCTACCTAGGATGGGTTCTTAAGGTCTTCTACATACGGTTTGGCTCTAAAGTCAAGGTACCCGAACCAACAGATTCCTCGATCTTCACCCATTATAGGCTCATACAGACCAAGTTCGGTTCAGGGGAATACATTTCCCTATGGCTGCATGGAGATGAAAATCTCACGAAGACATAGGTATGGATGTATTCCGAAAGTGATCCACCATCCTGCACGGAGGTGAAAACCTCACGAAGGAGTAGCTTCTCACTCCCACTTAAAAGGGTAAGACTAAATAGACTTTATGCAATAGGATGCCAAAATATAGAGCTCAATTTACAGTAATCATGCAAACAAATGGAAAGAGAAGATCGTAATTTTTCAAATCAAATTTTTAATTTTCGACTATAAGACAAAAAAACAATCAATTTTACGGCCTGACTCTCTTACTGTCCCCAGTGGAGTCGCCAAGCTGTCGAAACCATTTTTTATTTGAAAAACGGGGATCGACTTTGAAAATAAAATGGGAGTCGCCACCGATCTTTTCTTAGGGTGTGACCGGTTCACCATTAAAAACGATTTTAGGTCTACGAATTTTGAGAAAATAGGTTCGGGAGTCGGTTATGCATGAGGAAGGGTTAGCACCCTCGTGACGCCCAAAATTGGTACCGAATCGATTGTTTAATGTCTTAGTGTTGAAATTTGAAAAGATTTTCAAATACTCTAAAATCCTTTGAAAAGAAAATTTGAATAAAATGAATTGGATGATAAGGCTCATTTATTTCAAAGAGATAAATTGTCACACTCAGTAAGTTAGAGGGCAACATTTTAAATCCTCAAAATTAAGTTTATCTCTTGACTTTTAAAACCTATACATTTTGAGAAGGATATCTAATTATTTGGGTCACATGAGAAAATCGAAGCCCAGTAAGTTTGGGCTCGATTTCACAAAATTCCTAAATATCGAATATTGCCTTTATTTCCATTTATTAGAAAAATTCTCGTATCGAGAAAACAACATGTCATATCCAATGTGTTAGGACACAATGTATCGAATTCTCGAGAATGAGCTTTTTATTTATGTTTTAATTAAAAGAGATATTCTCGATTGTTTAGATTCGACAAGAAAAATTGGAACCCAATACATTAGGGCTCAATTCCTTCGAAGACTCCAAATACCGAACTTTGCGTTATCTTGAAAGACTTTGAATAAATTGGTTTTGATACTTAAACGATATTTGATGTAACCTTTTAAACGAATAAACTGAGATGGATTGATAATGGATGATGCAAAATAATAATTCGTAAGTTAAAATGTATGCTAATGAGCGATAAAGAATCAATAAATACAAATAAGCAACATAAAATATGTAACAATAAAAACATATATCACACATTATGTGAATTCTAGCACTAACAATTGGAACTAATGAATTAAAAATTAATTAAAAAAAACAAGCAAATTAGCACAAATAAATACACAAGTCCTAAAATAATTGAAAAGATGATTAGCATGGTAGAAAGGAAATTATAATCGAGAAGTTACGAAAATAATAATATACACATACATGAGAATTTGAAATAAATCAAAATAGAGTTTAAAACAAAAACTACATAAAATAATAGCATCTAAATAAATTTTAAAGTAAATATTATATAAAAAAGTAAATTAAAATACATATCAATTTTAAGTAAATAATACATGTGAAATGAAGATTTTAATAACAATGTGAATGATAATATATACATAATAATATATAAAAGGTTTTTTAAAAAAGAAAATAATTACATATATATAGTAAAAGTAAAAATATATAATAATATGAAATCGGTAATATATTATACGTACATGTATGTATGAAAATAGTTTAATATAACTCATGTATATATATATATATATATATATATATATATATATAGATAAAACATTGTATAAGAATATTATTGTATAGTGAATTTTAAAATGTATTATAAAATAAAACCATTAGAAAATGTATAAAATATATTGGATTAATAAAAAAGGATTAAACATTCAAATAATATTAGATTTTAAATTTAAAATATCATAATAATAAGTAATTAAATAAATAAATAAACAAGCGAATTTAAATCAACTAATAAGGATTGAATTGAATTTGAAATAAAATTAAAGAAAAAAACAAAATAAAACAAAGCTGGGGGCCAAAATACGACACGCGGATAACATGAGGGCCAAATGGGAAATATTCCCTTCCCTCAAAACGCAGCGCCTTGACATGGACCAAATTGGAACACATTTCCAATGCGGAGGGACCAGAGGGATAAATAACCCATTTAACAAATAACGCGTGGTTCCGCCATGAAGCGGGTCGGGTCGCTGGGTTTGAACGATATGACACCGTTTTGACACCATTGTAAAAAGGCTCAAACGGTGCCGTTTCATGCTTTATAAAACTTAAAATAAATAAATAAACAAAACCTAAAAACCTAAATCATCTGATTCCATTTCCCCCTTTCAAAGAAACTTGGGTATCAGCCCCAGGTACCGCGCCGTTCTTGCGTCTACGACCTCCACCTAGGCTCCGATTGGGACAGAGAGGGTCAGAGATCCGACGGCTTCCAACGACAAGGTACGAGTCCTTCTTTTTCTCCTTTTTTTGTTGTTTTGCTTATAGAGAAAAAAAATAGAAATGAAAAGAAACCGAGAAAAGAAAAAGAAAAAAACCAAGAAAGAAAAAACCTTTCAAATCTTTTTTGTTTGTATTGATATTCTCTCTATGTGTGTAGAGGAAAAAGGAACCCCTTTACAGTGTTGGAATCGGTCTTATATAACCGAATCAAAAAGAAAATAAAAATAAATAAAAACCCAAAATCTCTTCTGCTATTTCTGTTATTTCCTTTCTTTCCTTGCTATTTTGTTTTCTGCTTTTTTTTGTCATTACTGGTTGTTTGTTGTTGCAGGTGCGAGGCAGTACGGTGACGTGGCGCGGCTCGGTGTACGTGGGGAGAGGCGTGCTCGTACGGAGGCAAAGGAGTGTACAGAGGTGCGTGTGAGGAGTGACACGTAGCGGTGGCGCACGTGTGGAGAAGAGCTTGGCTTGACTGCGGCGCAAAGGATTTTAGAAACCATAGGTGTTTCTGGAATTTTCTTCAAATCAGGCCATAGTGTATTGGGCCTGGGGTTTTGGGTATTTTAGGCTGAATTAGGTTTGGGTTAATCTGTATTGGGCCTAGAGTCTGTAAATGGACATTTAAAATGGACTATTTTCTGTTTGTTTTTTTATATTTTTTTGTTTATTTATTTCTGATTTGGGCTGGGCAAATTTCGGTTATTACAGCTGTTTTAGGGCATACAAGGCCTTTTTCAATCTGTACACCATGGATTCAATACCAGAAGCTACAAAACATTGTGGTTGTTCAACATAAACCTCTTATTCAAGAAAACCATTCAAAATAGAAAACTTGACATCATGTTTACGCAATTTCCAATCCATTTGTGTTGCCAAAGTTAGCAGCAGTCTAATGGTATCCAACCTTGCCACTAGTGCAAAGGTTTTAGAGTAATCCACTCCATACTATTGGCTGAAGCCTAGTACCACTAGTTTAGCCTTTAGGCTATTTACAAATCCTTCAACATTCAACGTTTTCATGAACACTGATATCACACCACTTCTTGTGGATTGACCAATCAACAAGTTCCCAACATTAGTTGCAGATACTGGACAACTTGTGTGAGCAGCACTGTGTAGCTACATTCTGACCAACAGCTTGTGTAAGCAGACCTAGGTTACCATGTTTCGGGTGCTGGTCTTGAATGTCCTGCCGATGGCTGAGGTCCGACATTATTTGCGAATACTTGATAGCTTGTGTGAGTAGCATCGTGTAGCTTACATTCTGATCGTCAGCTTGTGTGACCAGTGTGATAGCCCGAAATAAGGCCTAATCAGAATAATGGTTTCTTAACCACAAATCTAAAGTGAAATAGTTTAATTTTATAAAGTTCTATTAATTTTCGATTGATTGAAATATTGTGTGAAAATATGGATAGGAAATTTTAATGATTTAATGCCTAATTTAATTTTTAGGACTAAATTGAGAAAAATACAAAGTGTGTCTAATTAGTGATTAAATGACTTAATTGAATTATTGCATGAAATTGGAATTGTTTATGCGGCGATTAGACCATAAATTAGTGATATGGCTTAATTTTGCAAGAAGGGCATGATAGTCGTTTGGCAATTCACCCCGGTAGTGTAAAAATGTACAATGATTTGAAGAAATTATAATGGTGGTCGGGTATGAAACGGGACATCTCTGAGTATGTGACAAAGTGTTTAGTGTGCCAACAAGTAAAAGCTGAACACCAAGTACCTTTAGGGTTACTTCAACCTATTATGGTGCCGGAGTGGAAGTGGGATAGAATTACTATGGATTTTGTTTCTGGATTGCCATTGCACCGAAAAAGAAAGACTCAATTTGGGTGATAGTTGATCGATTGACTAAGTCAGCTCATTTCATTCGTGTACGAATGAGTTTTTCACTTGACAAGTTAGCTGAGTTGTATATTGCTGAGATAGTCCGATTACATGGTGTGCCTATGTCTATTATATCTGATAGAGATCCACGGTTTACTTCAAGGTTTTGGAAGAAATTACAAGAGGCATTGGGTACTAAATTGAATTTTAGTACAGCATTCGACCCCCAAACCGATGGACAGTTTGAAAGAGTAATTCAAATACTCGAAGACATGTTGAGATGTTGTGTATTGGAATTTGAAGGTAATTGGGAAAGATATTAACCTTTGGTGGAATTTGCATATAATAATAGTTATCAATCGAGCATAAAAATGGCACCTTATGAAGCGTTGTATGGACGAAAGTGTCGGACTCCATTATATTGGACTGAACTTAATGAAAATCAGTTACATGGAGTCAATTTGGTAAAAGAAACCGAAGAAAAAGTGAAGATAATTCGTGATTGTTTGAAAGCTGCATCGGATCGACAGAAGTCGTATGCGGACTTGAAAAGAAAAGAGATTGAGTTTCAAGTGGGTGGTAAAGTATTTTTGAAAGTGTCTCCATGGAAGAAAATTTTGAGATTTGGCCGTAAGGGTAAATTAAGTCCAAGATTTATTGGTCCGTATGAAGTGATAGAAAGAATTGGTCCAGTGGCTTATCGATTGTCTTTACCACTAGAATTGGAAAGAATTCATAATGTGTTTCATGTTTCTATGTTGAGGCGATATCGATCAGACCTATCGCATGTGATTTCACCGACTGAAGTGGAAATTCGATCGGATATGACATACGAAGAAGAGCCGATTCGAATCTTAGCACGAGAAGTAAAACAGTTGAGAAACAAAGAAATTGCTTTAGTGAAAGTGTTATGGCAACGACATGGAGTGGAAGAGGCAACATGGGAAACCGAGGAGGCTATGAGGAAACAATATCCCAACTTATTCACTGGTAAGATTTTCGGGGACGAAAATCCCTAAGGGGGAGAATTGTGACACCGAAATAGGGCCAAATCGAATAGTGGTTTCAGAACCAAAATCCGACGTGAAATAGTTTAATTTTATAAAGTTCTATTAATTTTCGATTGATTGAAATATTGTGTGAAAATAGGAAATTTTAATGATTTAGTGCCTAATTGAATTTTTAGGACTAAATTGAGAAAAATACAAAGTGTGTCTAATTAGTGATTAAATGACTTAATTGAATTATTGCATGAAATTGGAAGTGTTTATGCGGCAATTAGACCATAAATTAGTGATATTGACACAAAAGGGTAATTCTAGAAAAAAAAATCTAAGTAATGGGTCAAGAGCATTTTTGTCCAAATTGAGTAAAAGACAAAATAAAGAGGAAATAAGTGTCCATCTTCTTCAAAATTAAAAAGCTTGCTGCCGAAACTTTCATGCTTCAATAGTTAGGGTTTTTTATTTTTCTAGGCTCAAATGTAAGTGATTTCTTGCCCCTTTTTTAATTATTTTCGTATTTTTGTGCTCATTGAAGCTTGAATTTCATGTTTCTACCATTTAATTTAAATGAAATCAAAGTTTAAAAATGGACCCATTCATGATATAATTGTAAATTGATTAGTGATGTTAGATAATGAATGTTTGAAGTGTTAATTACAAGTTTTACTAGATGAATTTCAATGAAAATGTTGAAAAAGGACTAAATTGTGAAAGATGGTAAAGTGTGCATGAAGTTGTGATTTTGTGAAATTGGGGCCTGTTATGAGCATGAAATATGATTTATTGAAGTTTGAAATTGAAGAATTTAGTGAATTTTATTTTTACGAGCTTTGGGACAAAAATGGAATTTTTGAAAAGTTATGGGAAAAAAATTTAAGTTCGTCAAAATATAGTGTATGAGTTGTATTTGAATGGAATATTAATAAAATGCATTAAATTGTGTTAATATAGATCAAGAAAGAAGAAATAGTGGAAGTGATCGGGGAAAAGAGAAGGTTATCAACTAATTTACAAAAATAGTCGTTTTGCATCCGAGGTAAGTTACGTGTAAATAATAGTTATATTTTTATAAATTGTGAATTATATTTGATATGTGAATTAATATTGAATGTGGAAGGAAAATTATTATGAATTGTTCAAGTGATAAAGTGTTTAAAATAAAGTGTTAAGTGTAAATTCCCGGTTGAACTTAGGAATAGAAGTGGATACAAGTGACATGTCACTAGAGACCAGTGTTACAGTGTTACAGTGTTACAGTGAGTCCCGGGTGCTGGGTGATCTAGCATGTGTTGCAGACACCTGACAGCTTGTGTGAGCAGGCCCGTGGACATTTCCAGTGTTATTGATCAGTGGTAGCTTCTGCTACATTTCAGTGGTAGAAGCACATATCAGTGGTAGCTACGGCTACATATCAGTGGTAGCTTCAGCTACATATCAGTGTGGCACTTATGTGCTAAATCTCTACGTATCTGTGTATATTACGAGTGTTCAATGGGATTATTAATGAGTTAAGGTGAATATGAAATGAAGTGTGTATGCAGGTACAATTGAAAAGAATGAGCATAAGTGATAAAGGTTAAGTGTGAAAATGTATATGCAAGTGAATTGGTAAGATTGTGCATGTGTAAGTGATTGAAATTGCTAAGAAATGTTTTGAATAGTTATAAGTTAGAAGTGTTAATTATTAAATGAGTATTATTGTTTACATGTAACATACTAAGCTATTAGTAGCTTACACCTTTCTTCCTTTCCTTTGTTTTATAATGTTTTGAGCTTGCTCGAATTGGGGATTGTCGGAGCTTGTACCACACTATCACAGCGATCTCGGTATTATGTGTTTTCAAAAAGTTTAAAGTTATGGAATGTATAGAGTCTTAATCATATTGAGTATGTTCATATGATATGGCTAAGATTAGCTATTGAAATGGTTAGTAAAGATTATGTTTTGGTGTTATGTATGTGGAAATGGTAGTTAAAACAAAGAAGCAGTTTCTTTGACAGCAGCAGTAACGTGAATGTGAAAAATCACCATAAATAGTAGAAATCGAATTACAGAGTGAATAATATATAGAATTAAATCTTATCAAGTCTATTTTTACATGAAAGAAACAGTGTAGGCAAAAGAATTTTATATTTTGAGATATTTGAATTTTAGTGTGACAGGGTCAGAATGGTTTTGAGGTCCCTGTTCTGACTTTAGAAAATCATTATAAATTTCACAGAAATAATTATTGGTCATAATTTATATTTCTATATTTCTTAGTGAGTCTATTTTCAAAAGAAACTAATTATAACCTTATACCTTTTCTGTATAATGAGAAAATTGATTTTTAGTGCCAAGAGGTCAGAACTGTCAAGTAGTGAAACAGGGGATAATTTAATGAATAAACTGTACTAATTTGCTTAACCAAAAATTATAAAAATTTTATGGTAAGAAGGTATATGAGTCTAGTTTCAGGGAAAATTTACGGAATTAAATTTTGAGTTTTTTAACTCAAGATACAATTAAATTAGTAACAGTCGCGCAGGTGGACAGTTTTGTTGTAAATAGTGAATTTAATTTTTAAAGTAAATTTTTATGCTCCGAATTGGTAAGTTAAATTGGATGACATCTCGTACTCGACTCCGGCGACGGTATCGGGTAAGGGACGTTACATTTAGTGGTATCAGAGCTACGGTTTAGTCGATTCTTGGACTAACATATCGAGTGTAATAGACTATCTATACATGCCATAATTGAATAATGATAGTGTGACGACTCTTGACATCTTAAAATGTTTGTTTTTTTATAGTAATGGATCCTAATCGAGATACAGCTGATGATGCTCAAAGTAATGTGCCTGTTGAAAGTCAACCCGAGACTCAGGGTTAAGGAGATGAGGCTAGGGAAGGTTTTCTCCATATGATGAGCAAGTGGTATACTGAGTTTGTTAGAACTAATCCTAATGCTCAACCTCCTCCGCCCCCTCCTATTCCTCAAGTTGTTCCCATAGCTCCTCAACAAATTGAAGTGTTAAGATTGTCAAAGCCTCCAATGGACAAAATTCGAAAGTATGGAGCCGAAGAGTTCCGAGCTAATGTAAATGATGATCCTGAAAGAGCAGAGTTCTGGCTTGATAATACCATCAGAGTGTTGGATGAATTATCTTGTACTCTAGAAGAAAGTCTCAAATGTGCTATCTCATTGTTGAGGGATTCGGCTTATAATTGGTGGAAAACTTTAGTGTCAGTGGTGCCTAAAGAGAAAGTTACATGGGATTTCGTTCAAGAAGAATTCCGAAAGAAGTATGTAAGTCAGTGTTTCATTGATCAAAAGAGAAAAGAGTTTCTTGAATTGAAACAAGGGCGCATGACGGTAGCCGAATATGAATGAGAATTTGTCAAATTAAGCAAGTATGCCCAAGAGTGTGTATCTAATGAAGCTACATTGCGCAAAAGGTTTGAAGATGGATTAAACGAGGATATCCGATTGTTAGTGGGAATCCTTGAAATTAAAGAGTTAGTGGTACTAGTTGAAAGAGCTATCAAGGCTGAAGAATTGAGCAAAGAGAAAAAAAAGGTGGAAAGTGAAGCAAGAGATGCAAGAAAAAGATCAATGGGCAAGTCATTTCTGTCTCAAGCGAAGAAGTCTAGAGAAATGAATACTCGATCGAATGCTTCTAGTGTGAATTTTCAAAGAGATCAAGGAAGACAATATTCAAGTTCTAAAGCTCAAGCGACTTCTATGGCAAGTGTAGGTAGTGTTAAACCTACTAGACCGGAATGTCAATATTGTGGAAAACGAAATTTAGGGGAATGTTATTTAATCAGCCGAGCATGTCTTAAATGTAGATCTCAAGATCATTTTGTGAAAGATTGTCCAGAAAGAGAAGAGATAGAAAAGTTTCAGAATGTGAGATCGAGCAGTGTGACTACTAAAGGAAGACCACCGAGAAATGTGGGGATTGGAACTAGTGGTAAAGGTGTAACAGAAGACACAACTGTAAGATCTAAAGCGAGAGCTCCAGCGAGAGCTTATGCCATCCGAGCTAGAGAGGAAGCACCTTCCCCTGATGTGATCACTGGGATATTTTCTCTTTACGAAACTAATGTTCTTGCATTGATTGATCCTGGTTCTACTCACTCGTATATATGCATGAATTTAGTGTCTGATAAGAATTTGTGTGTTGAATTGACTGAGTATGTGGTTAAAGTGTAGAATCCTTTAGGCAAGCATGTGATAGTTGATAAAATATGCAAAAATTGTCCTTTGATGATACAAGGTCAGTGTTTCCCTGCCAACTTAATATTGTTGCCATTTGATGAATTTGATGTTATTTTGGGAATGGATTGGTTGACATTGCATAAGGCCAAGATAGATTGTAGTCAAAAATTCTTGAGTTGAAGTGTAGTAGTGGTACAGTTCTTCGGGTTGAAACAGATAAGTCAAATGTAATGCCAATTGTGATTTATGCCATGTCTGCTCAGAAATGTTTGAAAAATGGTTGTGAAGCATATCTTACTTATGTGTTGAATACAAAAGTGTCTGAAATAAAGATCGAATCAGTGCCAGTGGTATGTGAATATTTAGATGTGTTCCCAGAAGAGTTGCCAGGTTTGCCTCCGATTAGAGAAGTAGAGTTTGGTATTGAAGTATTGCCAGGTACTGCTCCAATATCGATTGCTCCCTATAGAATGACACCAACTGAATTAAAAGAATTAAAAGTGCAATTACAAAAGTTGACAGATAAAGGATTTGTAAGACAAAGTTACTCTTCGTGGGGTGCTCCCGTGCTATTTGTGAAGAAAAAGGATGGGACATTGAGATTGTGTATTGATTATTGTCAACTTAACAAAGTGACAGTGAAGAATAAGTATCCATTGCCCCGAATAGATGACTTGTTTGATCAGTTAAAGGATGCCGCAGTGTTTTCCAAAATTAATTTGAGATCCGGATATTACCAATTGAGGGTTAAAGAGTCAGATGTGCCAAAGATTGCTTTCAGAACCCGATATGGCCACTATGAGTTTCTTGTAATGCCTTTTGGTCTGACTAATGCTCCAGCTATTTTTATGGATTTGATGAATCGGATTTTTCGGCCCTATTTGGATAAATTTGTGGTGGTGTTTATAGATGATATTCTTATTTATTCTCGAAGTGAAGCTGAGCATGCCGAACATTTAAGAATTGTGCTACAGACTCTGCGAGAAAAGAAATTGTTTGCTAAATTTAGCAAGAGTGAATTTTGACTCAGTGAAGTTGGATTTTTGGGACATGTTGTCTCGGGAGATGGCATTCGAGTGGATCCGAATAAGATATCGGCAATATTTGAATGGAAGCCTCCAAGAAATGTATCTGAAGTTAGGAGTTTTCTAGGATTAGCGGGATATTACCGTCGATTCGTAGATGGTTTTTCGATGATAGCTTCACCGATGAAAAAATTGTTGCAAAAAGATGTTAAGTTCGAATGGACTGAGGCACCAGTGTTAGTGCAACCCGAGTCAGGAAAGGAATTTGTTGTTTATAGTGACGCGTCGTTAAATGGGCTCGAATGTGTATTGATGCAAGAAGGAAAAGTGATAGCGTATGCTTCTCGACAGTTGAAACCGCATGAACGAAATTATCCTACCCATGATTCGGAGTTGGCTGCTATTGTCTTTGCTTTGAAGATTTGGCGTCATTATTTGTATGGTGAGAAATGTCGTGTTTTTACAGATCATAAAAGTTTGAAATATGTTATGACACAAAAAGATCTGAATTTGCGGCAATGAAGATGGTTGGAATTGATGAAAGATTATGAACTTGTGATAGATTATCATCCGGGAAAAACTAATATAGTTGCTGATGCTTTGAGTAGAAAGTCTCTCTTTGCTTTGAGAGCTTTGAATACGAGGTTAACATTGATTGAAGATGGATCATTGTTTGCAGAGTTAAAAGCTAGACCATTGTTTCTTCAAGAAATTTGTGAGGCTCAAAAAGTGGATAATGAATTGCAAAGAAGAAAGACTCAGTGTGCAGTGGACGATAATTCTGATTTTCGGATTGATTCAGATGGATGTTTAATGTTTCGTGACAGAGTATGTGTTCCGACAAATGTTGATTTAATCCAGAAAATTTTGCAAGAAGGGCATGACAGTCGTTTGGCAATTCACCCGGTAGTGTAAAAATGTACAATGATTTGAAGAAATTATATTGGTGGTCCGGTATGAAACGGTACATCTCCGAGTATGTGACAAAGTGTTTAGTGTGCCAACGATTAAAAGCTGAACACCAAGTACCTTTAGGGTTACTTCAACCTATTATGGTGCCGGAGTGGAAGTGGGATAGAATTACTATGGATTTTGTTTCCGGATTGCCATTGTCACCGAAAAAGAAAGACTCAATTTGGGTGATAGTTGATCGATTGACTAAGTCAGCTCATTTCATTCATGTACGAATGTGTTTTTCACTTGACAAGTTAGCTGAGTTGTATATTGCTGAGATAGTCCGATTACATGGTGTGCCTATGTCTATTATATCTGATAGAGATCCACGGTTTACTTCAAGGTTTTGGAAGAAATTACAAGAGGCATTGGGTACTAAATTGAATTTTAGTACAGTATTCGACCCCCAAACCGATGGACAGTTTGAAAGAGTAATTCAAATACTCGAAGACATGTTGAGATGTTGTGTATTGGAATTTGAAGGTAATTGGGAAAGATATTTACCTTTGGTGGAATTTGCATATAATAATAGTTATCAATCGAGCATAAAAATGGCACCTTATGAAGCATTGTATGGACGAAAGTGTCGGACTCCATTATATTGAACTGAACTTAATGAAGATCAGTTACATGGAGTCGATTTGGTAAAAGAAACCGAAGAAAAAGTGAAGATAATCCGTGATTGTTTGAAAGCTGCATCGGATCGACAGAAGTCGTATGCGGACTTGAAAAGAAAAGAGATTGAGTTTCAAGTGGGTGATAAAGTATTTTTGAAAGTGTCTCCATGGAAGAAAATTTTGAGATTTGGCCATAAGGGTAAATTAAGTCCAAGATTTATTGGTCCGTATGAAGTGATAGAAAGAATTGGTCCAGTGGCTTATCGATTGTCTTTCCCACTAGAATTGGAAAGAATTCATAATGTGTTTCATGTTTCTATGTTGAGGCGATATCGATCAGACCCATCGCATGTGATTTCACCGAGTGAAGTGGAAATTCGATCGGATATGACATACGAAGAAGAGCCGATTCGAATCTTAGCACGAGAAGTAAAACAGTTGAGAAACAAAGAAATTGCTTTAGTGAAAGTGTTATGGCAACGACATGGAGTGGAAGAGGCAACATGGGAAACCGAGGAGGCTATGAGGAAACAATATCCCAACTTATTCACTGGTAAGATTTTCGGGGACGAAAATCCCTAAGGGGGAGAATTGTGACAGCCCGAAATAGGGCCAAATCGGAATAGTGGTTTCGTAACCAAAAATCCGACGTGAAATAGTTTAATTTTATAAAGTTCTATTAATTTTCGATTGATTGAAATATTGTGTGAAAATAGGAAATTTTAATGATTTAGTGCCTAATTGAATTTTTAGGACTAAATTTAGAAAAACACAAAGTGTGTCTAATTAGTGATTAAATGACTTAATTGAATTATTGCATGAAATTGGAAGTGTTTATGCGGCAATTAGACCATAAATTAGTGATATGGACACAAAAGGGTAATTCTAGAAAAAAAAATATCTAAGTAATGGGTCAAGGGCATTTTTGTCCAAATTGAGTAAAAGACAAAATAAAAAGGAAATAAGTGTCCATCTTCTTCAAAATTAAAAAGCTTGCTGCCGAAACTTTCATGCTTCAATAGTTAGGGTTTTTTATTTTTCTAAGCTCAAATGTAAGTGATTTCTTGCCCCTTTTTTAATTATTTTCGTATTTTTATGCTCATTGAAGCTTGAATTTCATGTTTCTACCATTTAATTTAAATGAAATCAAAGTTTAAAAATGGACCCATTCATGATATAATTGTAAATTGATTAGTGATGTTAGATAATGAATGTTTGAAGTGTTAATTACAAGTTTTACTAGATGAATTTCAATGAAAATGTTGAAAAAGGACTAAATTGTGAAAGATGGTAAAGTGTGCATGAAGTTGAGATTTTGTGAAATTGGGGGCTGTTTTGAGCATGAAATATGATTTAGTGAAGTTTGAAATTTAAGAATTTAGTGAATTTTTTTACGAGCTTTGGGACAAAAGTGGAATTTTTGAAAAGTTATGGGAAAATAATATAAGTTCGTCAAAATATAGTGTATGAGTTGTATTTGAGTGGAATATTGATAAAATACATTAAATTGTGTTAATATAGATCAAGAAAGAAGAAATAGTGGAAGTGATCGGGGAAAAGAGAAGGTTATCGACTAATTTACAAAAATAGTCGTTTTGCATCCGAGGTAAGTTACGTGTAAATAATAGTTATATTTTTATAAATTGTGAATTATATTTGATATGTGAATTAATATTGAATATGGAAGGAAAATTATTATGAATTGTTCAAGTGATAAAGTGTTTAAAATAAAGTGTTAAGTGTAAATTCCCGGTTGAACTTAGGAATAGAAGTGGATACAAATGACATGTCACTAGAGACCAGTGTTATAGTGTTACAGTGTTACAGTGAGTCCGAGGTGCTGGGTGATCTAGCATGTGTTGCGAGACACTGACGACTTGTGTGAGCAGGCCATGGACATTTTCGGTGTTATTGATCGATGGTAGCTTGGCTACATTTCGATGGTAACCGGCTACATATCAGTGGTAGCTACGGCTACATATCAGTGCTAGCTTCGGCTACATATCAGTGTGACACTTATGTGCTAAATCTCTACGTATCTGTGTATACTCCAAGTGTTCAACGGGATTAATAATGAGTTAAAGTGAATATGAAATGAAGTGTGTATGCAGGTACATTTGAAAAGAATGAGCATAAGAGATAAATGTTAAGTGTGAAAATGTATATGCAAGTGAATTGGTAAGATTGTGCATGTGTAAGTGATTGAAATTGCTAAGAAATGTTTTGAATAGTTATAATTTAGAAGTGTTAATTATTAAATGAGTATTATTGTTTACATGTAACATACTAAGCTATTAGTAGCTTACATCTTTCTTCCTTTCCTTTATTTTATAGTGTTTTGAGCTTGCTCAAATTAGGGATTGTCGGAGCTCGTACCACACTATCACAGCGATCTCGGTATTATGTGTTTTCAAAAAGTTTAAAGTTATGGCATGTATAGAGCCTTAATCATACTGAGTATGTTCATATGATATGGCTAAGATTAGCTATTGAAATGGTTAGTAAAGACTATGTTTTGGTGTTATGTATGTGGAAATGGTAGTTAAAACAAAGAAGCAGTTTCTTTGACAGCAGCAGTGACGTGAATGTGAAAAATCACCATAAATAGTAGAAATGGAATTACAGAGTGAATGATATAAACAGTGTAGGCAAAGGAATTTTATAGTTTGAGATATTTGAATTTTAGTGTGACAGGGTTAGAATGGTTTTTGAAGTCCCCTGTTCTGACTTTAGAAAATCATTATAAATTTTACAGAAAGAATTATGGGTCATAATTTATATTTCTAGATTCCTTAGTGAGTCTATTTTCAAAAGAAACTAATGATAACCTTATATGTATTCTGTATAATGAGAAAATTGATTTTTAGTGCCAAGAGGTCAGAACTATCAAGTAGTGAAATATGGGAGACTTTAATGAATAAACTGTACTAATTGGCTTAAAAAAATTCTAAAAATTTTATGGTAAGAAGGTATATGAGTGTGGTTTCAGGGAAAATTTACGGATTTAAATTTTGAGTTTCATAACTCAAGATATAATTAAATTAGTGTCAGTCGCGCAGGAGGACAGTTTTGTTGTGAATAGTGAATTTAATTTTTAAAGTAAATTTTTATGCTCTGAATTGGTAAGTTAAATTGGATGACATCTCGTACTCGACTCTAGCTACGGTCTCGGGTAAGGGGTGTTACAACCAGACCCATTTTACAGCTCATATGAGCTTCGACTATATGTTTAACACACTTTGTGTGAGCTTTCCATGTATCCGATATTAGTTTAACTGGTTCAACGAGCATAAAAAGGGAAGGAACGGTAAGTATTCAAATCACTTATGTCATGAATTTATAAAAAGAAATGAAAAGGTAATGTTCAATGAAAGTATGTTTACACTCATGAAATTGAAGATTTAAAATGATGTTGTTCATGTATATGACTTACCTTATGTTACGTCAAGTGATTTATGAGTTGATGCTCTAACATGAGTTGTGGATGATGCTTAGGCTTGTGCCAAGCTTATGATTGGATTATATCATGCTTAGTCTTAATGAAATATATTGAAACAGTAAGTGTTCAATTGGTAATATGCTTATGTACATGAAAAGGTGGTATAAATTAAAGTATGTAATTTCTTATTAAATGGCTTATTATGTAGTTGATTCCAGAAGAGCTATG
Source organism: Gossypium raimondii (assembly GCF_025698545.1). Lineage (NCBI taxonomy): Eukaryota > Viridiplantae > Streptophyta > Magnoliopsida > Malvales > Malvaceae > Gossypium > Gossypium raimondii. The sequence continues at coordinate 35,436,380 of NC_068568.1, read as the reverse complement.
TTAAATGCACTAGCTCGTAGTCATGGTTGATCTTATGCTTACATATTGTGTTATGCATATGAAAAGGGTATGAAAAGCTAATGAAAATGGTAAGTTCATAGTTAAAATGAAATAGGATGAAATAAAAATGAATGATGAGTTGAAAGATGTACTTGTATGTAAGAAGTTTTTGTATGCTATGGATGAATATACCTAGTTCATGAAAAATATGCTAATTAATAAATTGATGTTGTTATTTAAGCAAAAGTAAGTAAATGAAATGGAAAGTAAGTAAATGGAAGGGTTCAAAGTCTTATGAAATCCTACTATGCTAGGAATGATAAGTATATGTAGTGTTGATAGACTTATTCCATTGTGAGTTGATGACTATGGTTCGATAAATCTTGAGGCATTGGTATAGGTTTATATTTAATCTATAAAGTTCATTATTGAAATGAAATGATATGTTTAAAGTTTATACAAGCTTACTAAGCATTCATTGCTTATGTGGTTATCTTTCTCTTACTTTATAGATTACCGGAAGCTCGATCGGGTTGGAAGCTAGTTAGAGATCCATCACACTATCCATCGATTTTATTGGTAGATTTTGATCGTGGTTACAATGGCATGTATAGGTGGACTAGGTCTAATGTTTAGTTAATGATATTGGTATGTAATGTTGCTTTGAATTTGTGAAACTTATGTTACTTTGATGCATTAATGGTTGGTGTTTATATGATCAAATTGATGCATAGTTTTATGGGCAAAATGGTAAGTGTTGGCATGTTTACAAAATGATCATTTAAGGCATGATTTGATATGGAATTTAGTCAACTATAATTGGTTAAATTATGACCCATTTAGTATGTTTGAATGTGATTTTGGCATGTGGTCAAATATATATAAGTTAGGTATATGTATATTTGAGATGCATGAAAATAATGGTTAAATGATAAGTTCTAATGACATGGTATAATTTAAGTATGGTATGTTTTAAAATGGTAGCAAGGTGACCAATTATGCATATGTGTAGTTAAGTTGAGTGCTTGCTTTTGAGGTGCCTTATATGGCATATTGGTTGAATGAAATTTTGTTATTCGAATTGGTCTTATTATCCATGTTTTAGGTACGTTTTAAGGCTTTGTGTATATGTGCAAGTGGCTTGTAGGTTTGTGTTTTAAAGGGTGAGGAAAATGGCTTGATTTTGGTCATTTTCTTATCCACACAGCCTAAGACACAGGCGTGTGTCTCAGCCGTGTGTGACATACGGCTATGTGAGATGACCGTGTGTCCCTTGTAGGTGTTTTAAAAGGTTGCATTTTAAGAGTTACATGGCCTGACACATGGGCGAGTGGCTTGGCCGTGTGAACCAAGTCAAAAAATTACATGGGCACGGACACGGGCTGGGACACGACCGTGTGTCCCTACTTCGTACGGCCACACGGCCTGAGACATGGTCTTGTGTCTCAACCGTGTGAGTCACACGGCCATGTGATCCTTGCAGTGTGAAATTTTCTATCTTTTTCCATAAAATTCAAAATGCTTCTGATTTAGTCCCGAATTGTTTTTAAAGTGTTTCTAAGGCCCCGAGGGCTCGAATAAGGGATGATATGCATGTTTTTGAATAAAATATGATATGATTCATGAAATTTTTTAGAATGAATGATTTTAAGTTACGTTTTTATAGTAATGCTCTGAAACCCTATTCTGAAGATGGATAAGGGTAAGGGGTATTACAAAAAGCTAGTGCATTGTGTGTATGACTTCGGTAGTATGTAGTGTCATTCACAATAATGAAATTCATAGCCTAAAACATGGGTAAATGATATCCACTCATTAGCATTACATGGTTGATGAAAAGTAAATGTGGCCACGGGTCATACGTCTTTGTAATGGATGACTTGATCACTATTTGATAGTGATTGCTTTTCATGAAGGAAGATGTAATGGTTACAATGAGATAAAATAGGATCATATTTGGAGAACAGATATTACCCTAAAGAGATCAGTGATATCCTATGAGGGTAACACACTTATGAAGAGGTCAATGAACGAGTACTGAGTAGTTTTTTTCACAATGGTACATCGTTGAGGAGAGCTCAGCCACGATACTATAGTGGATGAACTTGTGACTAAATGAGTTTATAATTAATAGGAAAAAAGCCGAAACTTAATTATAAATCATTTGAGCCTTAACTACATATGTTTAATCGGTCCCTCCGTTTGCTCGTTGAAACCAAAAAAGAATTGCGTGTTTGAAAAGAAATGAATAGAAAAAGAGAAATGGGAAACATTCAAGAATGATTATGATTTTCTCCAAAATGGAAAAATAGAAGCATTTGAAAATGAATGTAAGTTTCCAAATATGGAAATTCGCAATCCTATATAGGATTACTTAAAAAATGATGGAAGAATGAGTTTATATTTTTGGATTGTTTTGAATCCCGAAAATGAAAATAAATCATTAGGTCATAATAAACATGTTTTGTTGTGACATATTGAACGAATTTTCGTGAAATTGTACTAGGGATAAAATCGTCAAAATTTTATTGGGGTAAATTTGGGATGACAAAATTATTTAATATTTAAATATTAAAGTTTATTTTTGAAAATAAAAAAATTAAATCTAGCTGGATCATATTACAGAGTACTGGGTCAAAAAGGACCAAGAAATAATCATAATTAGACCCGATGTGAGAAAGGCCTAAAACCCCTCATGTAAGGAGGTGGGGCGGAAAAACCCTAGTATCATTAACTAGAGTTGCCGCCCCCTTTATCCTAGTTATAGTTTTTATAGTGGAAATAAACTTTTACAACTCTACAAGGGTTATACCTTCTCTTTCTATAAATAGATGGCACCGGTAGAGCTATGAAGACAACTCTTGAGAGATTGTTATTTTGCCGAAAAATAGAGAGAATTTATTCTCAACTTATAAACATATTTTTCAGAATAACAATTTTTATCGGTTTATATTAAAGAAGAGAGAATTATCGTTTTGACCCCAAAAGGAAAACTTTTTCTAGTTCTGTATTTTGATTTAATTGGTTCGAGCCCACGCTCGAAGAAAATCATGGTACGAGAATAGTGGAGAAGATCGTTTGATTCAAAATTGAAAAACATCAATGATTCACTTATCCAAAAATACATGTACGAATTTGGTTAAGGTTTATTGCTATAAAAATCACATACCAGGTCAGTTTTTAAATTTTAATTTTCTATTGTGTAAGAAAATTGTTTTCAAATTGGGTTTTTCTCAATAGGCTTGAATCTAAACCAATCTTCAAAGGATGTCATCCCTTTCACAGCTTTGGTTGGCAGCCTATTGAGCAAGTACACAGATGTGTTGACAGCCTTTGCCTAAAAATTATTTGGCAGCTTCTGGAACGCCCTGAATAATTTATTTTTTCTTTTGTAAATACTTAACACAAATGTGTATTTGCTTTAGTGGCTAAAAATTCTAGATGTGTGTAAGAGGTCCTGGGTTCAAGTCCCACCTTTAGCAAATTTTGTTATTTTTCTAATCCTAGCCTTACCCTATTTGAGTGGGTTTATATAACACTTTCTGTTAATTCATATCAGAATGAGCTTGTTGATTTGAGTGGTAAGGGAGTTAGTGTGTTGGAGGTCCTATGTTCGAATCTCTGTGCGAGCGTGGATGTTATTTTTGCTCCGGTTGTAAAATTGAGAGTGTTTGGGTGGGGTTAGAATTCTAAAGTGGTTAAGATTTAGTGGGATAATGGGGGTTGAGATTTAGTGGGATAGTGGTCAAAATATAAAAATTTATTTTTTATTTAATTTTTCTCTCTCATGCCAGAATTCTTGTTCATTTTTTTGACGTATTTCCAAACTCTCAAGTTTTTTTCTTCTCCATCTATTTCTGCCCTTTCTTTTTCTTTTGGTTGGGGTTTCTTTTACTTGCGTTGTTCGATCGAAGTGTAGAGGAGGTAAATTGATCTGTTGTTGGGTATTCTGTAAGTAACATTATGTTGTTAATCTCGTTGTTTATTTCATAAATCTCTGTTGTGAAAAGTGCGTTGTTGTTTATCCGTATGTGGGATTAATTATTAGTGTTGTTGATCGATTTAGCGGGATCACAAGAGGGATTTAATCCTTCAGCAAGTGAGGGGTTGAGGAGCATCATTTCGTTTAAAGTGAACACTTCGATTTTAGAAGGGGTTTTTAATTCTTCGATTGTTTCGATTTTGACTTGGTATCCTTAATCAAATTATAGGTTCTGGTGGTCTTAGGATTGCTTCTACTATGAAAATAAACCAGGTGTGTTCCCAAAACACAGAAAATTAAGCTTCGGCGAAAGCCAAAAACCTTACTGTCGATGCCACACGAGCATGTTCCTGGCCGTGCAGTTGGCCGTGTGTGAGACACGACCAAGTGTCTGACGAAGGTGCGGTCGTGCGCTTGACACGGCCATGTGCTGGTGTGGGTGTGGCCATGTGAGCCATACGGGCTAGGCCAAGTTGGGCGTGTGGGCCTACACAGGCATGCCACACGGGCGTGTAGGTTTTGGGCCAGGCCGTGTGGGCCACACGGGTGAGGCCAATTTGGACGTGTGGACCCATATTTCTAAAATTTTCCCTAAGGTCACACGGGTCATTCCGATCAACTGTGGGCCTACCGTAGGGTCGGTAAGGGCTAACCAGACCCTAAGATTATGATATAAGATATTCTGATACTCTGCTCTAAGTAAAACACTGTTATGTTTGTCTGATAATTCTGTTAAGTATATATAAAAGACATCTGTATATAAGCATGTTATGCATGATATTACTGTATCTGATATTTTTGTATCTATGATTGGGGTGGGTTTTTGAATATGTGGAGGAAGTGTTATGTATGATGACATTCGCCTATATTCTGGCAGCTTGGCTGCATATTATTTGATATGTGTCGTAATGGCACAATGTAGTGTGTAGGGTTGGGTCGGTGTTTTTAACCCCACATGGTGTGATAGGATGGTCAGAGTTGATGTGTAGAGGATGGGGGTAGGATTTTGTATATCTATTCTGCATATCTAAATCTGTTATCTGTACTGTATTTGTAAAGGACTTAAGTCCGAATCTGAATCTGACTATATATGAGATTTCTGTGTGTATAGTATGTCTATTTCTGTTGGGTTACACACTGAGTTATAAAAAATCATATCTGTTTATCTGCTCTGTTCAGGTAATCCATAGACTTAGGCGAATTGTAGCAATAGAGACTCAGCGGTGACCACTCGACCGAGAACTGTTATACTTAGTAATTTATGGTTTTTATTTAAAATTTTGGATTTTATTGAGAGTTTGTAATTTTTGGGACTCTCTAGATTGTATGGTTCTTAACTTGGTTTTGATTTCGTTTTCTTGTTAATTTTCATGGCTTGAAAAAATATTTTATGAAAATGAAGGTTTTACGCAAACAATGGTTTTACTAAAAATACGAATTTGATTTCCAAAATATATCGAGTTTACTAAACTTCCGCTCAAAATTGTGTTTTGGCAAATGAAACAATTGAATAAAGTTTCCAGTAATAGTTATAAAATGAATATGGGTTTTAAAAACTTGGATGAACTATTGAACAACTATACAAAGTTTTATCGAAGTAACACTATTTTCAAAACCCTCCTTTGTTACACTCTCTGATTCAGCCATAATGTGTAGGCTGAATTTGGGGTGTTACATTTAGTGGTATCAGAGTCAAGTTGTAAAACTAAGGCTATAAAATTTTGGGTTCCAAAATTGTGTTTCAAAAAGAAGTAATTTTCAAATAATTTGGATAATTTTGAGAAAGTATGGGGTACACCGAGTCTCCAGCGCTAATCCTGTAAGTATTTCTGAACTTAGTATCTTTTGAAAACATTGTAGTTAGTACTTTTTGAAACTGTACTGAGATAGTTAGAGACTGAAACCTCTGAAAGCATTTCTGAACTTCTAATTATTTGTGCATAAAATATTTGTTAATAAATACTGGAACTGATACATAAAATTTTATAATGTAGACAAAACTTGAAATATACGATGAGCACTCGTGGAATTCACGGCCGTAGTATTCATGGGCGCGGTAGAGGCCATAGGGGGGCTCGAGCTGAGTCTTCCTCTCTAGGCAGTATGCTAAATTTAAATACGAGTGAGACACCGGTTTCACCTGCCACTGAGACTGGGTCTCAAAGCCCGTCCGACTGGGGACGGTGCATTGTCCCGAGCCATGTTGAGGGTGTTGGAGAGGGTCGCTGGATCCCATTCTGGATCTGAGGGCCCTAGGTCAGTAACTGAACAACTCCAGTCCAATGGCGCTGAGCTGTTTAGGGATTTCACTAGAGTCGCCCCTACTGTGGCTGAGTATTGGTTGGAGGCCATTGAGAGGATCATGAATGATATAAACTGTACTCCCGAGCAGAAACTTAACGGTGCAGTCTCTTTGCTTCGCGACGAGGCGTATCAGTGGTGGTTATCAGTTGAGGAGGGTACTCAACCGGATCATTTGAACTAGGATTTCTTCAAGACTGCTTTCCAAGGAAAGTATGTAGGGGCGAGCTATGTGGATGCTCGTAGGCATGAGTTCATAAATCTCATGCAAGGTGATAAATCAGTGGCCGAGTATAAGGCCGAGTTTCTGAGATTGATCCGCTACTCTTTAGGCATTGTGGCATCTGAGTATGAGAAATGCATCCGCTTTGAGGATGGCTTGAAGGATCATTTGAAGGTACTGATTGCTCTATAGAGGGGGCGCATGGAGCGTCAGAATGGGGACCGAGAGAGAGGCAAGAATAAGAGGGATTCGGAGCCCTCTAGTTCTGTTTAGAGACCTAAGAAACAGGCCAGACCTGATGGGCCTGTCAGAGTGGGGGTTTTTGTTGCTCCTACTGGGATTCAGCCATATAATGATTGTGGTAGACGCATCCGAGTGAGTGTTAGAGGAGGTTAGGGGCTTGCTGAAGGTGTGGATCCTTGGAGCATCGTATTAGAGAGTGTCCACAGCGGGCTGACCAAATGCAAGCTTCAGGACTGAGTTCGGTACAACCTCAGAGGGCAGTTCAGCAGCCACCTAGGGGCCGTGGACCAGCTAGGGGTGGTAATGGTATAGGCCAAGGACAGAGAGCACCGGGCAGAGGTGCTAATTAGACTGAGGCGAGGTAGCCTGCACTGGTTTATGCTGATCATCGCCAAGAGGATAGAGACACTCCTGATGTTATCATGGGTACATTCTTTATTTTTGATGTACCGTATACTGCTTTGATAGACATAGGTTCTACACACTTCTATGTAACTAGTTCTGTTTCTGAAAACCTGGGGATTTCTGTTGAGAGCACTTCTAGTGAGATCACTGTACTGAGTTCGTTGGGGCAGTCTATTCGGGTTAATAAACTTTATAGGAATGTTCATTAGAAGTGCAAATCTGATGGAGTTACCATTTGGAGAGTTCGACTTGATTCTGGGAATGGATTGGTTGGTTGAGCACCGAGTCAGTTTGGATTGTGCGACTAAAAGGGTCGTTCTAAGGATCGAGGATGATAAGAAAGTGGTTGTGATCGGTGAGCGTCGAGATTATCTATCCAATGTGATCTTCACTCTTGTGGCTGAGAAATTGGTTCGAAAAGGGTGTGAGGCGTATATGCCTTTTGTCAGTGTTTCAGTTTTTAGGGACTCTTCTATTGGGGATATCAGAATAGTGAGGGATTTTCCAGATATCTTTCCTGAAGAGTTACCGACTTTACCTCTGAATCGAGAAGTTGAATTCGGCAATGAGCTTCTACCGGGTACAGCTCCGGTGTCTATTGCTCCCTATCGTATGGCATCGAAAGAGCATGCAAAGTTTAAGGCTCAACTTTAAGAACTTCTGGATCGTGGTTTCATCCGCCCTAGTGTGTCTCCGTGGAAGGGACCGGTTCTGTTTGTGAAGAAAAAAGATGGCACAATAAGGATGTGTATCGATTATCGATAGTTGAATAAACTGACTATGGAGAATAAGTATCCACTTCCGAGGATCGATGATTTGTTTGATCAGATCCGAGGGGCTTCAGTGTTTTCGAAGATTGATCTTCGTTCTGGGTATCATCAGCTGAGAGTTAAGGAAATGGATGTTCATAAGACTACATTTAGGACTTATTATGGACATTACGAGTTCCTAGTTATGACTTTTGGTCTGACGAATGCTCCGACTGCATTCATAGATTTGATGAACCGAGTCCTTCAGCCATATCTGGATCAGTTCATCGTGGTCTTCGTCGAAGATATTCAATTTTTCTCTAAGACTGAGGATGAACATGATGAACATCTTAGAGTAGTGCTTCAGATACTCCGAGAGAAGCAGCTCTACGCTAAGTTGAGTAAATATGAGTTCTCGTTGCGAAAGGTAACTTTTTTGGGACACGTGGCTTCTGCTGAGGGGATCCACATTGATTCGAGAAAGATTGAGGCTGTGCTTGAGTGGAAACAGCCTAAGAATGTATCTGAAATCCGCAGTTCTCTGGGTCTTGTAGGATATTATCGGCGGTTTGGCTAGGGGTTCTCTCTTATTGCAGCTCCTTTGACTAAGCTTCCGCGCAAGGGAGTTCCTTTTGTCTAGACTGATGCGCAACAATCGAGCTTTGAAAAGCTCAAGTTTGTTATGGCTCAAGCTCCTGTTCTGATACAGCCTGAACCCAGTAAAGAGTTTGTGGTCTATAGTGATGCATCACACGTCAGTTTGGGATGTGTACTGATGCAAGATGGTAAGGTCATGGCTTATGCATCCCGACAGTTGAATTGTAGATAGCGCTGATGGATTGAGCTGCTTAAAGATTATGACTGCACGATAGAGTATCATCCTGGTAAGGCCAATGTGGTTGCCGATGCTCTCAGTCGTAAAGCGATGTTCGCTCGTCTTAGTCTGTAAAACCCATAAAGATGGAGTTTTCTGTTTTCGAGGTCAAATCTGTGTACCGAATGATTCTGACCTGAGGCAGTTGATTTTGAGGGAGGCGCATAGTAGCCCTTATCCTATGTATCCCGGTGGTGATAAGATGCATCGGGATCTTCGTGAACTGTATTAGTGGTCGAGTTTGAAACATGAGGTTACGAATTTCGTTGCTCATTGTCTGACGTGCTAGCAAGTTAAGGCTGAGCACTAGTTGCCTTCTGGTTTGCTACAACCTGTTAAGATTCCTTTACGGAAATGGGAACGAGTGACGATGGACTTCGTCAGTAGGTTGCCTTTGACACCCACTAAGAAGGATTATGTTTAGGTTATTGTGGATTGATTGACCAAGTCCACTCATTTTATTCCAGTTCGGACGGACTATTCTCTACAAAATTTAGCGAAGCTCTACGTTTCTGATATCGTAATACTACATGGGGTTCCTGTTTCAATAATTTCTGATAAAGATCTTCGCTTCACTTCTTGATTCTGGATGAAATTACACGAGGTTTTGGGTTCGAGATTGGACTTTAGTACTGCATTCCATCTTCAGACCAATGGTCAATCTGAGAGGTTGATTCAGATACTGGAGGATATGCTTCGGAGTTGTGTGATTGATTTTCGAGATAGCTGAGAGGATTTTCTACCACTAGCTGAGTTCGCCTAAAATAACAGTTTCCATTCTAGCATCTAGATGACACCTTACGAGGCTTTGTATGGTCGTAAGTGTCGTACTCCGCTATGTTGGACTAAGTTGGGTGAGCGTCGGGTTTTGGGTCCTGAGTTGGTTTCTGAGACTGAAGATAAGGTTAGATTGATTCGGGATCGTCTGAAGGCGGCTTCTGATAGACAGAAGTCTTATGCAGATTTGAAGAGGAGAGATATTGAGTACTTTGTGGCTGACTTCGTTTTTCTTAAGGTTTCTCCGTTGAACAAAGTTCTGAGATTTGGTCGTAAGGACAAGTTGAGCCCTAAGTTTATTGCGCCGTATCGAATTATGAAACATATGGGACTGGTTGCTTATCAGCTGGAGTTACCTCCGGAGTTCGACTGTATTCACGATGTGTTTCACATCTCGATGCTGCGATGGTATCGGTCTGATCCATCTCACGTTGTCTCTATTGAGGAGATCGAGGTTAGACTGGATTTGACTTTCGGGGAGGAGTCGATTTAGATTTTGGATCGAGATATTAAGGTCTTCATGAGGAAGTCTATTTTGTTAGTAAAGGTTCTGTAGTGGAATCATGGCACTGAGGAAGCCACGTGGGAACCTGAGGACTCGATGTGTCAGCAATATTCTCATCTATTCTAATCAGATAAATTTTAAGGTCAAAATTTCTTTTAGGGGGTAGAATTGTAATGCCCTAAATAATTTATTTCTGCTTCTTTAAATACTTGACACAAATGTGTATCTGCTTCAGTGGCTAAGTGTTTTGGGTGTGTGTGTGAGGTCTTGGGTTCAAGTCCCACCTTTACCATTTTTTTTTATTTTTCTAATCCTAGCCTTACCCTGCTAGAGTGGGTTTATATAAACTTGTCTATTAATTCATATCAGAATGAGCCTGCTGGTTCGAGTGATAAGGGAGTTAGTATGTTGGAGGTATCCGTTTGTGAGCGTGGATGTTATTTTTGCTCTGGTTGTCAAACTGAGAGTGTTTGGGTGGAGTTAGAATTCTAAAGTGGTTGAGATTTAGCGGGATAATAGGGGTTGAGATTTAGTGGGATAGTGGTCACAATATTAAAATTTATTTTTTATTTTATTTCTCTCTCCTAACGAAATTCCTGTTCTTTTTTTTGACGTCTTTCCAAACTCTCAAGTTTTTTTCTTCTCCATCTATCTCATCCCTTTCTTTTTCTTTTGGTTGGGGTTTCTTTTACTTGCGCTGTTCGATCGAAGTATGGAGAAGGGTAAATTGATCTGATGTTGGGTATTCTGTAAGTAACGTTATTCTGTTAATCTCGTTGTTTTTTTCATAAATCTATATTGTGAAAAGTCCGTTGTTGTTTATCCGAATGTGGGATTAACTGTTAGTGCTGTTGATCGGTTTACGGGGATCACAAGAGGCATTTAATCCTCCAGCAAGTTAGGTGTTGAGGAACATCGTTTTGCCTAAGTGAGCACTTCGATTTTAGGAGGGGTTTTTAATTCTTCGATTGTTTCGATTTTGACTTGGTATCCTTAATCAAATTATAGGTTGGGGTGGTCTTGGGATTACTTCTACTAAGAAAATGAACTAGGTGTGTTCCAAAAATGCAGAAAATTAAGCTTCGGCGAAAGCCAAAAAACCTTACCATTGACGTCACACGGGTCTGTGCCTGGCCATGTGGTTGGCCATATGCAAGACATGGCTATGTGTCTGGCGAAGGTGCGGCCATGTGCTAGACACGGTCGTGTGCTGGTGTGGGTGTTGCCATGTGGGCCACAAAAGCTAGGCTAAGTTGGGCGCATGGGCCCACTCGGGCATGCCACACGGATGTGTGGGTTTTGGGCCAGGCCAATTGGACCAATGGGTGAGGCCAATCTGGGCGTGTGGGCCCATACGGGCATTGTGAACATGTATTTCTGAAATTTTCACTAGGGTCGCACGGGTCGTTTCGATAGATTGTGGGCCTACAGTAAGGTCGGTAAGGGCTAACCAGACCCTAAGATTATGAGATCTGATATTCTCGTACTCTACTCTAAGTAAAACATTGTTATGCTTGTCTGATAATTCTGTATATAAGCATGTTATGCATGATATTACTGTATCTGATGTTTCTGTAGTTATGACTGGGGTGGGTTTTTGAAAATGTGGAGGAACTGTTCTGTATGGCGACCTTCGCCTATATTCTGGTAGCTTGGCTACATATTATCTTACATGTGTCGTAATGGCACAATGTGGTGTGTAGGGCTGGGTGGGTTTAACCCCACATGTTATGATGGGATGGTCGAAGTTGATGTGTAGAGGACGGGGGTAGGGTTCTGTATATCATTTTGCATATCGAAATCTGTTATATGTACTATATCTATAAAAGACTTAAGTCTGAATCTGAATCTGAATATGACTGTATATGAGATTTCTGTATGTATGGTATGTTTATTTCTGTTGGGTTACACACTGAGTTACGAAAACTCACATCTGTTTGCCTGTTCTATTCAGGTAATCCACAGACTTAGGTGGATCGTAGCGACGGAGACTCAGCGATGACCACTTGACCAAAAACTATTATTCTTAGTAATTTACGGTTTTTATTTTAAATTCCAAATTTTATTGAGAGTTTGTAATTTCTGGGACTCTCTGGACTGTATGGTTTTTAACTTAGTTTTGGTTTCGTTTTCTTGCTAATTTGCATAGTTTGACAAAATGTTTTATGAAAATGAAGATTTTACGCAGATAACGATTTTACTAAAAATACAAACTGGATTTCCAAAATATATCGGTTTTACTAGACTTCCGCTCAAAATTATGGTTTGACAAATCAAACAATTGGATAACGTTTCCAGTAATAGTAACAAAATGAATATGGGTTTTAAAAACTTGGATGAACTATCGAACAACTACACAAAGTTTTATCGAAGTAACACTATTTTCAAAACCCTCCTTTGTTACACTCTTTGATTCGGCCATAACATCTAGGCCAGGTTTGGGGTATTACAGCTTCCTTTCAAAAAACAAACACTTGCTATATACATCACAGTCCTATTCTTTCTTTCACAGACACTTTTTTGCTGAAGACTGTAGGTGTTTCATGCTTGCTTCTTCGCAAAATCTCTCGAACTTTTTTGATGTATACTCAGTTCCATTGTTTGATCTGAGTATCTGATAACCCTTAAAAAGAGTTATATTTTATTCCTTAAACCCAGCTAATTGTCTGTACTTAAGTAAATTTAGTTTCATTTTAGGACATTCCATTCGTAATTTTCATTTTATTACTTATTTGCGGGAAGAATTTGTTTGGTAGTAATTGGCAGGTGCAGCATGCGGAGAAAGAAATAAAGATATGAAGGTTTGTTGTGGCAAAAGTTGGACAGTTTGCCAACACGAATGACATGGCAATTCTAGGAAGACTGAGTCAACACTCAACGCATAACAGTTTTAGCCCAACTCTACTTGTACTAGAAAAATCTACCTACAAAAAAGGGAAGAAAAACATGGGATGATTGGATTTAGCCTAGGGAAAAAGCTTATAAAAAGCCGAAGGATGAAACCTAAAAGAGGGGAACGAAAAAAAAGAACAACAAGAAGGAGGAAACCCTAAAGGGGCAAACATAAAAGATGAGAGATTCTTAGGCAAAAATAGAGGGTAGCAGCTGAGCAGTGACAGGAAGAGGCAACCCCTTTCAGGCACCACACGACACTGTGCTGCTGGATTGTGGATTGACTTGACGACAACCATTTTTTAAGTTCTTCCATTATTTCTTAATTTGTTCTCCCGTGAATTGATTTGATCAAAACTATGTTGGGTGTTATTTTGAGCTTGAATTTTAATTGCCAACCCATGAGCTAAATCTCATAAGGTTGGGATTACATGATGAAACATTTATTTTCTTTAGTGGTTGAAGCACAAATCTGAATTAATTTACTGTTTATTCAATTTTTTTATTTGTAAATTGTATGTGTGCAATTCCTAGACATAGATGATTGTGCAGCATGCCCATAAACTAATTTAATTCTGAAAAGTTTGGAGTAGTTGGACTATAATCGAATGATATGAGCAAGTACTTGATAGGTACTTGTAGTAGACTCTAGACATAGAGCAGCGTTCATATAGAATGAAGACAAAATAGTGCAGGGTACTGTGCTAAGGCCTATAGACACAGGTCAGGTAACTTGAGATCTTGCTCTCGAAAGAAGCAGGTCATTTTAGGTCTCTTCTGAGCAGTAGATTGAGTACGATTTTGCTGAGGCGTTACAAAAAGTAAGGGTAGATTCTTATTAATCTCAACCTTCCAAATCAACATCGTAGACCTTTTATCCTTTGCCGTAGTATCTTTGCCATAGCATTCTTAGTTGTTTCTTTATTCGCTCACTTATTATTCACATAAATTATTCTTGTAATTGCCATTGCATTTTCACTCTTGCTTTGCCTTAGCATTTTCCAGTATTTGTCAGTACACATTTAGCACATATTATTATTCCTTTAAATTTCCACTGCATACTTATCTTTACTTTGCCATAGCATTAACCATAATTCATTATAATAACTTGACCACTTTTATACCTAATCTGATCCCTGTGGAAACGATCTTACTTATCTATTTATTACTTGATCTGACGTGTATACTTGCACAGGGATCAAAATCTTGTCAAGTATACACGTCGGATCAAGTAATAAAGTGATAAGTAAGATTCTCCACGATCAGAAAATATTAAGAAATAATGGAAGAACTTAGAAAGACAGTTGTCGCCAAGTCAATCCACAATCCAACAGCACAATGTCCTGTAGTGGTTGAGAGGGACTGCCTCTTCCCATCACTGCTCAGCTGCTACCCTCTATTTTTGGCTAAGGATCTATCCTCTTTTGTGTTCGCCCCTTTTAAGTTTTCCTCCTTCTTGTTGTTCTTTTTTTTCATTCCCCTTTTTTGTGTTTCATCCTTTGGCTTTTTATAAGATTTTTCCCTACGTAAATCCAATCAGCCCATGATTTTCTTCCCTTTTTAACTCGGTTTAAAACTATTATGCGTAGAATGTTGACTCGGTCTTCTTGGAATTGCCATGGCATTTGTGTTGGCAAACTGTCCAACCTTTTACCATGACAAACCTTCATTCCTTTATTTCTTTCTTCGTATCTTGCACCTTCCAATTACTACCAAACAAATCCTTCCCGCAAACAAGTAAAAGTAACATATAATAACATTTAAGCACAATCTAATCTTTTCAATGTAATGCAATGAAAATTACAAATGGAATGTCCTAAAATGCAACTAAATTTACTTAAGTACAGACAATTAGCTATGTCTAAGGCATGAAATATAACTCTTTTCAAGAGTTATCACACCCCTAAACCTCAGTTATTGCTTGTCCTCAAGCAAAATATGCATGAATGCAAGAATTTCCATAGCAACATAATTACCTTTGGACTATTAGACCATTTAAAAAGTATTTTGTACTTCAGTTCTCAGCAATTTTCTATGTCTAACAATTTGATCAAGTTTCATAAGGTTATTTAACAAAGCCAGTGCAGAAAGTTTTGCCCTAAAAGAAAGAAAAATCCTAAGTACTCATGCAACTTTCACTATAGTAAGTATCTCCTAATTTACCTAGTTCATCTTTTAACCAATTCAGTTTTCTTTATTTTTTTCATCTAGCCTTATACATACTCAAACACATACATATTTGTTTATTATGCCTATTTTTTACTAGAGGATTCAGCTCGTCATATGATTCTTTGACTCGATAATTACAATGGAGCATACACTAAATTGTCGAATACTCCATCATGTCACGATTTGAATTCTCCCTCATGAAGCTAAGGCTTTTGACTAAAAAGATGGATCCTTAGCTACTCAACACTCTTACTCAAACTTGCTTTTCTAATCAACAACACAATGGAGCAAACAAAATATTGTTGACCTACTCAGCAGTTCTAAGCATTGTAGTATTTATGGCATTTTTTAGATTATTTTTTTCCTTTGAATTTTCTTAAACATTGTCACTTTATTCATTGTTGAGTATTGCAATTGTACTGAATTTAGCTTCAAGAATCTCTAAGTTTATCAAAAGAAACTTAGTATAGATCAATTGGAATTGGAATTAGGACATCCTAATTTTAGGGGTCAATTTGCAAGCAAACTATCCTAAGCTAACGTCACTAATCCATTATCACAACTTTCTAAGTTTCTAGAAGAATTAAGTTCCTCATTGGACATCATAGACAAAAATACACTCCCTACAAGGATTGTATTTGTGCTAAGTCACTTAATTTGCAAAATTATATTAACAATTTGGTAAATAAAAACACAATATAGTTGAGAAGTGGTGATTAAAATATATTAAACTAAATGCAATGATCCCTAATGCAAATTATCCTAAGTATGCAAACTATATGAATGAAATAGATTTTAGTAAAATTAAACACAATTTGCGACAATTATAACATAAATAAACTAGGACAATTACTTTAATTAAACTCAATTTATTATCAACATGCTTAATAAAATTCAGAAAAATATTCCATGGCAACTCGATCTTTCATGAGTTTGGAAACCACATTAGGTCCTTTCAGAATCCTTTACTTAGTAAATACGCATTTTATTGATCCTTATTTGCTAAGGGTTTCTTAGCATTCGTGTGAGGTAACAAGGACGTGTTAGGTTTGAAACAATTTAATCACACAAATCTAAAAAATATGCAGATAACAGAGCTTGGTTAGAGTTGTTATGCAACCTACAATTTAATCGGATTAGGATCTAAATTGAGCATGCACATTTCAATTATGCATCCATTAGCCATTGTTTGCTTAGGATCACTCAGCTAATTCAGGTGCATTTCAATCACGTATGAACGAAATACAGACTTGATTTTAATTGAAAACATGATCGATTGAGGCATAAACATTATAAGCATGAATCAAATAAATATTATTTAATCAAAATAATCATCCTAGCTTAAATAAAATTATGCTATCATTGTTGTAAACAAGAACAAAGAACACATAACAAACATCTTTAAATTAAATTTAAAGAAAAGAAAGGTTAAACCCAATTCAGAGTGGCTGTCACCCAAGACTCTGACCGACGAGGCTCATTCGCTTCTTTGCATTGCTCCTTTGCTGATGGCTCTCTAAGGTGGTCGACCAAGGGTTATTTAATAGGCTTAATTGCTAAAATCCTTATGCAAGTTTGATGAAGGGGAAAGATAGCTAAAAGATTTGAGAGAATGATAAATGAGTGAGAGATGATGGGATGAGGGGTGATTGAAAAAGTGAGAAATGAGCTCTTATTTATAGGTGAGGCAAAAGAGCTAGTTTGCTATTAATAGGAGTGTCCATCATTTGAAACTTCCTCCAAGAGTAGTCAGCCATGAATTGAGGAAAGGTGGATGATTTTTCCTTGATTTTTGGTCAATTTGAGTGCCACAACAACTCAGAACTAAGACTCGGTCATCAGCAAATCTTCAGGAAAATCTCCGATTTCTTTAACTCTTCAAGGACTTTGTATAATTAAACCAAAAAATGGTTTATGAAATCCATGTGCAACCAAAAATTGAGTTGACTTGGTCCCCAATTTAGACGGTTTTGCAATTAGAATAAAACTCTCAGACCTATCCAAAAATAGTAGATAGTTTAGAGGACCAAATAATATAATTTAGTCACTTTAATTAATCATTTTACTTAATTAATTAAAAACCCAATTTATTAATGAAATATTAAAAATTAATTATTAAATATAAATTTATATTTTATTATTTAATTTAATCATGCATGGCCCACTTTATAGCTTAAAAATATAATATGCTCAAATTAATATAAAATAAGTCATTTTATGCATGAAAACTATATAATAAAGTATAAAATCACATTTTAATAATTTCTATGTCCTAATTTCATATTTTCAGCATATTTCATTAATTTATTAAACAATTACTTGGTTTTAACAAAAAATTTAAGTAAAAAAGTAATGAATTATATAGGAAAAATCCTATATATTTTTCAGTTTATAGTAATGTGTGCTATGGCAAAATGAATGACAAATGAACAAAAATACTAAAACACGCATGCTCAACTAAATATCTAATGCATTCTAAATGCACAATAGTATCCTTAGCTTGCAACAAGCCTGATTTTCAATTGCAGCCTTAAACTTCATAAGACTTGTGCCACTTCTGACTTGAACTTAAAAAAAATAAACCCAACAATACCTTGTGTTGTCATCAATCAATAGAACGAAAAATCTTCTCCCATTGTATTAAGGTGTCTTCATATGTCCACATATATCGGTATGGACCAAATGCAGTTTGTCAACGACTCTCCATGTCTTGTTAGCTAGAAATGGAAGCTTGGCTTACTTTCCAAACTGACACACATCACACGCATCACTTTTTTCGACGACTTTGGACATATTTTCAACAAAATCAAATTTATACAATTAACTAAGGGACCTATAGTTGACATGCACCAGTCTTTTATGCCATAAATGAGACTCATCTACAGAGCTAGCATAAGAATTTGAGGTCACTAAGTTCAAATTTAAAACCAAACTTCTATCACTCATGGAAACTGTCACAAGTTTCTGACCAAATGGATCTATAATCATACAAACTTTATTCTTGAAAATAATAGAATAATTTTTTTTCTAGCAACTAGCTAACACTAAGTAGATTTTGGTCAATTTTAGGTACTCAAAATACTTCTAAAATCATTTTTGTACCTTTGAGAATGTTGATCAGAACATCTCCTTTTTCTTTTGGCTTCAATGAAGTGCACATTTCCAGTCCTTATCCTTGAGGTGAAGCTTCTATAAACCCTTTTGAAGATGATCTAATTTGAGGCCATGTGGTTTGTGCTGCCACCGCCAATCAGCCAGTCCTTTTTTACTTTTTTGTTGGTTGCAATACATGAAGTTGTGAATGTAATACCTCAATTTTACCCGGCTTATATGCAGAAAATAAAGCAGTCCAAATTACAAGTGGGCCTATATGGCCCAAACTGAAATAAACTAAAAGACGGTGGCCCAAAACAAATGGCCCAAAACAAAATCAAAAACCCTAGGGTTCCTCAAGATCAACAGCGCCACAAACCAGGCCTTGCCTTCCGAATCTCCATCGATCTTCATACCTGCGCATCAAGGAAAAAAATAAAAAAAAGGAAACACAATCAAATATTCGAAGATCAAATAAAGAAACAGATTTGTTTCTTCTTTTAATTGTTTCATTCGGCTATAAAAAAGCCACCAATACACTGTAATAGGGATCCGGGAAATCAATAAAAGAAACAAGTATTTTCACAACAAACAGAGAGTAAATCGGAACCAAAGGTTGATATACATTTTCGTTTTACTATTTATTTTCTTTTTGTATTGTTTTATTATATACTGATATAAAACGAGATAAAAGGTAAAGAGACTCACCATGATTCGCTTCTGAAACGCCGCAAGCAGTTGACGTAACAGTCTCCGAGGATAGACGGTCAGAAGTCGAAGAGTTTCTCGAAGTTTGGGGCTTTTCCGGCCATATTTCAAAAGATTTGAACCCAGATTTGGGGTTTGAACGGTTGGAAGGGCCAAGAAGGGGTTTTTCCCCTTTTTCGGCCACCGCAGACGGCGGTGCTAGAGTCGGAGATCGGCGGCCGATGACCGGACCCTTGGCTGGACGAATGGGGAAGGAGAGTTTTTGGGAAAAGTTTTTTGGTTTTTTTTTTAAAAGGGGCTTAAAATGATTTTTTTTGGTGAGTTGGGGGGTTTTTATAAGGTACCAAAACGGTACCGTTTTGGAGAGCCCCCAGAACCCCAAAACAGCACCGTTTTGAGTACCCGACCCGGATCCGACCCGATCCACCTCAAGATCCGCGCGTTTTTATACGGAGGGGTAAATTGCGCTTTTAGCCCCTCCGCCTTTTAATATTTTTATAATCAAGTTTATTTTATTTTTTTAAATTCGCCTTTAATTTATTTTTTAATTTCAATTTGGTCCCTATAGAACGATGCTGTTTTAGACGAGAAGGGAAAATTTCCCTTCCAGCCCCTCTATATAATTTGTGCGTTTAATCTAGTCCTTTGGGCTTTATTTATTTATGGATTTACCCCAGATTTTTTATTGGCAGTTCAATTTAGTTTTTTTATTTATCTTAAAATTAATTAATTTTAATAATGTAATTTTTATATGTAATTATTTTTATAATCTATATGTATATATTTATTTTAGTATATATATGTATGTATACATATCAATATTTTAACCAATTTTATTTATTTATATATATATATGAATATATTTATTTTTAAAAATGCAAATGTATGTATTTTTATATACTTTATAATTTATATTTTTTCCTTTATTTTCATAAATGCATCATGTATTATATATGTATAAATTTCATAGCCCAAGATTTCATATGTAAATTATGTGTATGACTTTTAATTTCAATGCATACATTATGTGCCTTTTATTCTTTATATTTTGTTTATTTTCTTCATTCGATTATTAATTCATGTTTTCGTTTATATGTTAAAAGATTTTTTTTACTTTGATCATTTATTTGATATTTTGTATGTGATTATTTTTATTATGTATATTGATTTTATTTATTCATTTATTTATATTATTTCTATGCCATTGTAATATTTATTATTGCATTGTATATTTAATGTAGCATCACATCATTTTTTTTACTCGATTTCAAACTTTTCAAAATTGAGAGAATGCTTGTATTTAGGATTTTCAAGGAAATTGAGCCCTAACGTATTGGGTTCCGATTTTCTTCGTTAAATCTAACAATCGAGCATTTCTCTTTAATCAAAAAAATAAGAACTCATTATTGGGAATTCAACACGTTGTGTCCCAACGTATTGGATGTGACGCATTGATTTCTCGAAATGAAGATTTTTTTCTAAAAAATAATAAAGGAAATATTCCGAGTTTGGGATTTTGGAGGAATTGTGCCCTAACGTATTGGGCCGCGATTTCTTAAATCTTGAATAAATGGATATTGTTTTAAATTTTTATTATACGAGTGTTTTGGCCTAATTCATTTTTGAGGAAATTAGAATGTCATGCCCTAACGCATTGGGTGTGGCATTTTCTTTCTCTGAAATGATAAGGGTCTTAATACGTAACGTTTCTTAAGTTTTTGCTAAGGATTATATTTTTCAAATTTTCGACATTAAGACATTAATTAATTAACTAGGTACCAATTTTTGGGCGTAATGAGGGTGCTAATCCTTCCTCATACGTAACCAACTCCCGGACCCGGTTTTTTAAAATTTGTAGACCAAAGTCGTTTTTAGGTGACCCAATCACACCTTAATAAAAGATTTGTGGCGACTCCCAATTTTTCCAATTTTAATTGACAAATAATTTTTGTTTTTTTTCCAAAAATAAAAGTTGGTTTCGACAGCTTGGCGACTCCACTGGGGAGCATTTTAAAAAATAAGAGAGTTGAGCCACAAAGTTGATTAAATTTTGTCTTATGATCGAGAAATTTTTTTAACAAAATTCATGATATCTTTTGCATTCATGTATTTAAGTATTGTTTGCATTACGCATTACATGAGTTGAATGATTTTACCCTTTTAAGTGGGAGCGAAAAACTAGTCCTTCGTGAGGTTTTCACCTCCGTGCAGGGTAGTGGACCGCTTCCGGGATACATCCGTACCTTTTCACGGATGTGCCAACCTTTTCAAAGAAGCTGATGAGTGTAACAGGAATGAGTGAGCAGTGGGTTGTTGCATGGATTAAGCAAAAGGGGGATAGTAAGTGCGTTCCTTGGAGAAGCTTGAAAGATGCAATTCTCATACACCCAGACGTAAGAAAGAGGTTAGATGTCTTTGCTTTAAGTATGTACGGCTTGGTTGTCTTCCCTAAAGCCTTAGGGTATGTGGATGAAGCAGTCACTGATTTATTCGACCGGCTCGATAAGAAGGTTACACCGGTTCTAGTAATTTTGGCAGAAACTTTCAGGTCATTGAGTACATGCCAAAAGACGGGTGAAGGTAGATTTATAGGATGTGCACAGCTTCTACTCGCATGGTTTCACAGTCACTTTTGGAAGGTGGATAAAGTTTTGTACTGAGTTTTCTCTGAAAATTATTCACCACTACAGGAGATAGTAGCTACGCCAAGGAGAGACGACATTTCGAAGGAGAAGTGGATGTCAATTCTTCAAAATCTTCAAGAGGAGGACGTTGAGTGGAGAGCTCCTTGGTTGCATCCAGATGAGATTTTGTATAGGTGTGGTAGTTGTGATTGGGTTCCTTTGCTTGGTATTTGGGGAGCTATTAGATATGCCCCATTATTGGTGCTAAGGCAATATAGGTCAAGGCAATTTATACCTGCGACTCAAGGGATAGCTGATTGTGAATTTTCGTACAAGGATGATGGTTATAGAAAGAAGATTCAAATGATGTCTAGTGCGTGGAAACAGACTCGCCGAATGAAAAGGTTAGCTGTAGGTCCGATGACAACTCCTGAGTATCATGAATGGTGGGCTAGGAGGATTAATGATAATACACCTAAGTTAAATCAAGAAGACAGCCAGTCAATAGAAGAGCATTTGCGAGTCATCCCTTCTGAGTTGGAAATCATAAAACGAGATTTTGAGAGAAGAAGTGCGGATTTAGAGAAAAAAGATAGAGCAAATAGAGGCGAAAAAGACGAACTTGAGATTGGACATAGACGTTCAGAAGCTTGAAAATGAGAAGTTAAAGAAAGAGAAAAACAAGGCTGAGGAGGAGCTGGGCAGTCTGAAGACGGATTATAAAAAGTTGCGTCTGTCAATGAGAACTGCCGGGCTGGGAAAAACTTCAGAACAATGGCGAGCAAAAATTCGAGAAGAAAAGGACAAGGTCGATAGATGGGAACAGAAATTCCAAGAGATGTAGAGGCGAAATGAGGCTTTAGAAAAGAGTTTGTCAGAAAGCCAAAAGGAAAAGGGCGAGTTAAAGGATAGGGTGATCGTGTTGGAAGGATCTCTTCGTCAGTATCAAAATCGAAATTCCATAATAGAGTTGAAAGCAAACTGGAGCAAGATTGAGGAAATGAAGCAAAGAATCGAAGAGCTAGAAACAGCGTTGCAAAATTGTGAAAACCAGATCAAGCACTTGGAAGCAAATGAAAATCGTAATAAGGAACAGCTACATTACTTTCAGAACCAAGTTAGGAGCAGAGATTATATTATGGAGGAAGCTGTGGTCCAGATCCGAGAAGTAGCTGATCACGTACAAGCTTTGACAGTACAAGCAGACATGCTGAGTGTGAAGTATGAATTAGAATCAGATCGGGGGCAGGAGTTAGCTGTGTTATTTAGGAAGATTAGAACGCTGAGCAATAGGGCAAAGCTTTATTTGTAATTCACTTTATGTAAAGAAATTTGCTTTCTAGTAAAGTTTTCTTAAATGGAATTGAATTAAAATTGACGCCTTTTTTGCATTCATGCATTGCATTACTTCATATGCATTTAAAAATATTAAAAGATTCTAATTAATTTAAATCATTCCTCAGTTAATCTGGAAACCAACCAGCCTACTAAACACCGCTACGGTACTCGATCAAAAACTAAGGATATGGATCAAAGGGTCGAAAGGCTAGAACAGTCCCAAAAGAAAATGCAGGAGCAGCGTCAAAAGCAAATGAATGAGCAGCAAAAAATGATAGACAAAATAATGGAATCTCAAGGGAGTATGATGGCCCAGTTAACTCAATGGTTCAACAAGGGAACTGATAAAGGAAAAGGCTCTATGCTCAATGTTGAAGAAGGAGACAATGAGGGACCTGTCTATCCTCCAGATTTTACCTCCCAGCAAGTTGAGATACACCCGCGTAGGTCCTCTGTTACCATTAATCTTCAGCAATTTCAGGGTGACGCTGCAACGTTAATGAATCTCCAGGCAGGATCAGGCTCTAACCCCGGAGCCAACCTTGTTAACCCTACTATCCCAGATTTCAATGAGACAGCTGGAAAGGAGAAAATGAATGATGAGTTGCCAAAACAATTAGAGGAGAAGTACAAATGGCTGGAAGAGAAATTTAGAGCGATGGAATGTGCGGAGAGCTACTATGGGATGGATGCTAAAGAATTGAGCCTGGTCCCAGATTTAGTACTCCCTTACAAGTTCAAAATGCCAGAGTTTGAGAAGTACAATGGAACTAGTAGCCCCGAAGCTCATATTACCATGTTCTGCAGACGACTGACCAGTTATGTCAATAATGACCAACTCTTGATACATTGCTTCCAAGATAGCCTCATAGAGGCAGCACCCAAGTGGTACAATCGATTTAACCGTACCCAGATTAATTCATGGAGAGATCAGCACGAGCGTTCATAAAGCGATCTGACCATGTGGTGACATGGTACCTGATAGGATCACTCTATAGAATATGGAAAAGAAACCAGGCGAAAGATTTAGGTAATACGCACAGAGATAGAGGGAGGTGGCCGTACAAGTTCAGCCATCTCTTCTAGAAAGAGAGATGACGATGCTTTTCGTTAATACATTGAAGGCCCCATTTATTACACATATGTTAGGAAGTGCTACTAAAAGCTTTTCTGACATAGTTATGAATGGTGAAATGATAGAAAATGCTATCAGAAGCGGAAAGATAGATGCGGGAGAAAGTAGTAGAAGGTCGGCCTCGAAGAAGAAGGAAAATGAGGTCAACAATACAAGTTCGTATTCAAAGACGATTACGGTGAATCAACCGGGAAAAGTGGCTGTTAACCAACAAGGATCATCAAAACGAGGATCCGACACAAGGCAAAATACGGAGAAGCTTCAATTTACACCGATTCCAATGTCGTATAGGGAATTATATCAGAATCTATTCAATGAACACGTGGTTTCCCCTTACCACTTGAAACCTCTGCAGCCTTCGTACCCCAAGTGGTATGATGCAAACGCACAATGCGATTATCACGCAGGAATCGTGGGGCATTCTATAGAAATTGTACGGTGTTCAAGAAGCTGGTAGAAAGGCTCATAAGCATGGGTGTTGTTAAAGTGGATGATTCGCCCAGTACAGAGAATCCGTTACCTAATCATAATGAAAATGGAGTGAACATGATAGGAGGTAACGTGGGTAGGAAAATCAAAGAGGATATCGCAGAAGTAAAGATTCCTTTGAGATGGATCTGGAAGAAGATGGTAGAAAGAGGGTTGCAGGTAGTGGATTCAGAAAGAAGCTTTGAAGAGAAGGAAAACTACTGTGAGTTCCATCATGAGGAGGGACATGAGATTCAAGAATGCACAGAATTCAAAGCCTTGGTTTAAGGCTTGATGGATAACAAAGAAATGGAGTTTTATGAAGAAGCTAAAAAGGAGGAAAGTATTTGCACATCTAAATCCGCAAAGGTTCCAAGAGTAACTTAGCCTGTGGTCATCATCTCGCGGCCAAGGAATGATGAAGTGAGAGCACCAGTAATGCCAAGAATCATAATAAAGAAACCTGCAACCTTTTCTTACCAAGATAGTAGGAAGGTTTCGTGGAACTATGGTTGCAATACAACTGTCCCTGGAATGGAGACTACAAAGGACCAGGATGTGAGTGCCGATCCAGAACACGTGAAAGGAAGGGCCATAATAGTGGAACAAGAGGGGGAAATAGCTAAGCCTGTGTTGTCTATCAACGAGCTAGTGAAGGAGGAAGAAGCGGTGGAATTCCTTAAATTCTTGAAGCACAGCGAGTACAATGTTGTCGAACAGTTGGATAAACAGCCGGCTTGCATATCCGTACTAACCTTGCTCTTGAATTCAGAAGTACACCGAAGTGCGTTGATAAGGATGTTAAATGAGACCTATGTGGCCGATGATATTTCTGTCAGCAATTTAGATCGGTTGGTTAATAATATCAGTGCTGATAATTTCATATTCTTCAATGATGATGAAATACCTCCTGGGGGCGTGGGATCTACTAAGGCTTTGCATATCACTGCACGATGCAAGGGGCATATTTTTCCAAGAGTGTTGATTGACAATGGATCAGCTTTGAACGTGTTACCATTATTCACACTCAACAGGCTTCCCATAGACAATTTGCACATGAAAACATGCCAAAATATGGTGAGGGCGTTTGACGGTATAGAAAGAAAGGTCATGGGAAGAATTGAGATACCCTTACTGATTGGCCCAACAGTTTATGAGGTAGATTTTATTGTTATGGATATCAAACCTTCCTACAATTGTTTATTAGGAAGACCATGGATACATTCGGCGGGGGCAGTACCGTCATCTTTACATCAGAAGCTGAAGTTAGTGTCAAAAGGTCGACTAGTGATAATTAACGTCGAAGAGGATATAATAGCAGTTGTATCCAATGAGATGCCATACGTGGAGACTAATGATGAGTCAGTAGAATGCTCATTTCGATCTTTGGAGTTTGTAAACGCGGCATTTGTGCCTGAAGGAAGCAAAATTTTGGTGCTTAAATTATCCAAAACTACAGAGATGGGTTTGCAGTTGTTGGTAGGAAAAGGAGCTTTACCAGGAAAAGGGCTGGGGAGATATCTTCAAGGGAGGATTGAGGTGCCAGAACTGAAAGGAAAGCAAGATCACTTTGTCTTAGGATACAAGCTTTACGAGGACGAGAAAGAAGGAGCTAGAAAAAGACGAGGAAAGAAGAAGGCGCGTCTAAGTGGGGAGGAAACCAAATGGGAGCCAATGATAATTCCACACGTATCCAAAACCTTTTTATCTGGAGGAGTTATTCATACTGAGAGAAGGATACCGGTTGAGGAAAGCATTGAAGAGACGTTGGGAAATATGCACATCAATGCCATTCATGAGCATGAGAATGAAGAGAGGAGCTGGTTAGATATTCGTCCTTATGAGCACAGGAGTGTTCGGACAATTGAATCATGGAAGAAATACCTAAAGTCTTTAGAATGCCTCGAGTAATATTCAGAACAAACTTGTTGTTTTAGCCTAGAAATAACAAGAACTCTTTTGTGAAATAGGCTTATGTTTGAGTATTATTATTTTAATAAAACATCTTTGCAATCGTTTCGAGCAAATATTCTTTCATTCTTTCCATACAAGTATATATATTCTTTCATTTATAATCATTGCACAAGTAATTGTACATAAATTCATACATTCTTTTGTAACTATATTAGGTCTCTGTATATCAACGACGTGAATGACGCCGCTACGAACTCAGAGTGTCCTTTTGAACGAAACATGTGTTTAGAGGGATCGCACGACTTTGAAGGTGATGAAGATTGTGGTTTATCTCTGGACTTGTTCAGGATGGTAGAACAAGAGGAAAAACAAATCCTACCTCACAAATAATCAGTAGAAGTTGTGAGCTTGGAAGAAGGAAAAGAGGTGAAAATTGGAACTGAGATATCTGCAAAGACAAGACGAGACCCCATTGAATTACTCTGAGAGTTCAAAGACGTCTTCACATGGTCATACCAGGATATGCCTGGATTGAGCACTGACATCGTTGTACATCGCCTACCTATAAGGGAGGATTGTAAGCCAGTTCAACAGAAGCTCAGAAGAATGAGGCCTGATATTGTGCTTAAAATAAAAGAGTAGGTCAAGAAGTAGTTTGATGCTGGATTTTTACAGGAGGTTAAATATTCTGAATGGGTAGCTAACATCGTTCCAGTTCCAAAAAAGATGGAAAAGTACGAATGTGCGTGGATTACAGAGATTTGAACAAAGCAAGCCCAAAGGACAATTTCCCATTGCCACATATTGATACTCTGGTCGATAATACGGTGGGATATTCACTGTTCTCTTTCATGGATGGGTTCTCAGGATATAATCAGATAAAGATGCATCCGGAGGATATGGGAAAAACTACATTCATAACTTTGTGAGGAACATTCTGCTACAAAGTAATGCCATTCGCATTAAAGAATGCGGGAGCAACATATCAGAGAGTCATGGTAGCCCACGACATGATGCATAAAGAGATTGAGGTTTATGTTGATGATATGATTGCCAAATCCAGAACAGAGGATAAGCATGTGCAGGTCTTGAGAAAATTGTTCGTAGGACTAAGGAAGTTTCTGCTCAAACTCAACCCAACAAAATGCACTTTTGGAGCCAGGTCAGGAAAGCTGTTGGACTTTGTGGTTAGTAAGAAAGAGATCGAGATTGGCCCAGACAAGGTTAGGGCAATACGAGATTTACTGCCACAGCGTACTCAGAAAGAAGTTCGAGGTTTTTTAGGACGTTTGAATTATATTGCTCGGTTTATTTCACAGTTGACCGAGAAATGTGACCCCATATTTTGCCTTTTGAAGAAACATAATCCTGATGTTTGGAATGAAAAATATCAGAAAGCCTTTGAAAAGATAAAGCAATACTTATCCAATACTCCAGTGCTGTCACCGCCTAGCCCAGATAGACCCTTGATTTTGTATTTGACGGTGTTCGATAACTCCATGAGATGCGTGCTGGGTCAACATCACGCGACTGGAAAGAAGGAAAAGACGATATATTATCTCAGTAAGAAGTTCACTGATTGTGAAATGAGATATTCGCCTATCGAAAAACTATGTTGCGCCTTGATTTAGACAATCAAGAGGTTGAGGCAATACTTACTCTATCACACGACTTGGCTAATTTCAAAATTAGACCCTTTAAAGTATATGACAGAATGAACGGCGTTGACGGGAAGAATGGCTAGATGGCAAGTCTTGCTTTCCTAGTTTGATATAGTATATGTAAGCCAGAAGGCCATAAAAGGGAGTACGATAGCAGATTTCTTGGCTAGCAGAGCTCTAGAAGATTATGAGCCTCTGGACTTTGATTTCCCGAATGAAGATTTGATGTATGTGGCAAATGCTGAAGAGGATCCCCAAGAAAATCATTCTTGGGGATTAAACTTTGACGGAGCATCGAATGCACTAGGCAATGGGATTGGGGCAGTCCTGGTGTCTCCAAATGGAGATTATCATCCTTTCACCAGTAAATTGGACTTTGATTGCACTAATAACATGGCTGAGTATGAAGCTTGCATCATGGGTATACGGGCAGCCATAGAGCAGAAAATCAAAACATTAGAAGTGTATGGAGACTCAGCATGGGTAATATACCAACTAAGAGGGGAATGGGAGACAAGAGACCCTAAGTTGATCCGTTATCAGAGATTGGTTCTGGAATTGATCGAAGAGTTTGACAACATTACCTTCTGTTATCTCCCACGGGAAGAAAATCAGATGGCTGACGCTCTTGCTACTTTAGCTTCCATGATTAAAGTGAATCAGTTAGAGGACATGAAGCCCATTCAAATTAGTATTTATGAGATCTCAGCCCACTGTTACAACATTTAAGAAATAGAGAACGATAATTCTCCCTGGTACCAAGATATTTTACTATATGTGAAAAATCGCGAATATCCTGATCAGGCAACAGAGAATGATAAGAGGACATTGAGGAGATTAGCTATTGACTATGTCCTAGATGGAGAGATCCTATACAAAAGGGGAAAGGATCGAGTACTGTTGAGGTGCGTGGACACTGTAGAGGCTAAAGAAATTCTAGAAGAAGTCTATGAAGGTGTTTGTGGAACACACGCCAATGGATTCACAATGGCTAGACAGATCATGAGATTTGGATATTACTGGTCCACCATGGAAAGAGATTGACTATTTCACTAAGTGGGTAGAAGCAGCCTCATATGCTAATGTCACGAAGTCAGCAGTCAGTAAGTTTTTGAAGAAAGAGATTATATGTCGATATGGAATGCCTGAAAGAATCATATCTGACAATGCGTTGAATCTGAATAATAGCACAATAGCAGAAGTCTGCAGTTAGTTCAACCTTAGACACCATAATTCATCACCGTATCGCCCAAAAATGAATGATGCAGTGGAGGCGGCCAACAAAAATATCAAGAAAATTGTGGCAAAAATGGCTGAAACTTACAAAGATTGGCATGAGAAGTTACCATTCGCTCTCTTGGCTTACCGAACATCTGTCAAGACTTCTACTGGGGCAACACCTTTTTCTTTGGTTTATGGAATGGAGGCAGTTTTACCTATTGAGGTTGAAATTCCTTCTCTCCGGGTATTGGTTGAGCTAAAGTTGGATGAGGCCGAATGGATTCAATCTCGGTATGATCAGTTGAACCTGATTGAAGAGAAAAGACTAAAAGCTATTCGTCATGGTCAAATGTATCAGAAGCGAATGATGCGAGCTTATAATAAGAAGGTTCGTCCCAGAGAATTTCATGAGGGGGATTTGGTTTTGAAAAAGATCCTCCCTTTACAAAAAGATTTCAGAGGGAAATGGATGCCAAACTAGGAAGGACCTTATGTTGTGAAAAAGGCTTTTTCTGGAGGCGCTTTGATTTTGAGTGAAATGGATGGAAAAAATCTTCTGAATCCTGTAAATTCAGATTCGGTCAAGAAATATTTCACTTAAAGGAAAGGAGGAATCAAAGTGAAAACCCGCGAAAGGCGCTCTGGTTTCCTAAAAAAAAGGGAGAGGCCAAAGTGAAAACCCAAAAAGGGCGCCTTGAGACCAAAGGGGGTTTGAGTTGAAAACCCGAGAAGGGCAGCTCAATCACTGTCAGATTGGGGCATATGGTGATCCTGTCACACTTAAGTCAACAAGAAAAGGATATACGACGTCTTGGGGCATCGACAAAGTACTGTAGATCCCCTAAACACATGTTAAATTCAGAATGATTCTTGGTTTGCACGGAGAAGTTCAAGTGGCGATATCCAAGGCACCTAGTCTTCATATTACTTGTACCAAGTTTGTTTGTTCTTACTTCATTCTTTGATGATCTTGAATACCTTTTTCTCTTCAAGACACTTGCTATTAATAAATTCCTTTTCTATTATTCGAGTTATCCCTTGAATTAATTCATTCCTTAGTCAGTATCTTGATCTTTGTGCAAGCATGTGCATTAGAATAATGATTGATGAACTAATAAATTTTCACAAAAAAGTTCTGTGTATTACTCTGGGAATTTCTAAATAATTTAGTAACCTGAAGTAGGACTATTGTTTAGAATGCACCAAGTTTAAAAGTCTAAATTAAGACTGCTTTTTCGGATTGGGTTATCTAAACATCGAATGAGATGGAAAGAAGTCTTGATTGAGTAGGAAGAAGTTCCCTCTGGAAAGAAAATTCTTCATTTATGCATGAACATTTGGTAGGACACCCTGGGAATGGTGTAAAAGAGTTTCATGATCTGCATCCTTGAATTACGATAGGAGAGGATTGAGAAGAGTCAAATTTTCCTACTATTGGGTTACAGTGGAATGAGAATGGTACAAGTTCTGCATCCTAGTAGATTGAGCTTTGAAGTTCACAATGGGGGGCAATTTGATTGAGTGTTTCTCTGGTGATGTCAGCCAAGCAAAAGGCGTCAGCAACAAAACATTAATAAACTTTAAATGATAACTTGAGTGATAATTCTCGAAAAATGACATTTTGTATTCTTTCAAATGTCATTCATACGTGTCTAGTTAGGAGCATTGAATTCATTTTGATCATAACATCTTAATCACTAGGCATAATTAAGTTCATAGAATAGATTTTTACAGGTCATGTTCCCTAAAGAACAGATCGGTAGCCAGCAAATCTTATCTCCCTAAATTTGCAGTGGAGCAGATTGGAGCCAATAATCCTATCTCCCTGAAGTTGCAATGGAGTGGATTAAATCACAGATCTTATCTCTCTGAAGTTGCAGAGAGTAGATCGCATCTAGTCTTATCTCCCTAAAGTTGCAGTGGAGCAGACTAAGAAAGCAAGTCTTATCCTCCTGAAGTTGCAGTGAGGTAGACTGAAGATGGCAAATCTTATCTCCCTGAAGTTGCAGTGGAGCAGATTGGGGCCGATAATCTTATCTCCCTAAAGTTACAGTGGAGTGGATTAAATCACAGATCTTATCTCTCTGAAGTTGCAGAGAGCAGATCACATCTAGTCTTATCTCCCTGAAGTTGCTGTGGAGCAGACTAAGCAAGCAAGTCTTATCCTCCTGAAGTTGCAGTGAGGCAGACTGAAGATGGCAAATCTTATCTTCCTGAAGTTCCAGTGGAGCAGATTAGAGCCGATAATCCTATCTCCCTGAAGTTGCAGTGGAGCGGATTAAAACCTTGGATCTTATCTCTCTGAAGTTGCAGAGAGCAGATCGCATCTGGTCTTATCTCCCTAAAGTTGCAGTGGAGCAGACTAAGTAAGCAAGTCTTATCTTCCTGAAGTTGCAGTGAGGCAGACTGAAGATGGCAAATCCTATCTCCCTGAAGTTGTAGTGGAGCAGGTTAAAGCCGATAATCCTATCTCCCTGAAGTTGCAGTGGAACGGATTAAAACCTTGGATCTTATCTCTCTGAAGTTGCAGAGAGCAGATCGCAAGTCTTATCTCCCTGAAGTTGCAGAGGAGTAGATTGAAGCACTAGTGCCTATACTTCTGAAGATGCAATAGGAGAGAATGAGGCTACTCGAAGAAAAGAGTACTAAGTCCAACACGATCGGGCAAAATTGGGCATTTTTAAAGTCTTTGCTCCATTTTCGTTACACGATAACGAGCAAAGAGGGGCAGTTGTAATACCTCAATTTTACCCGGCTTATATGAAGAAAATAAAGCAGTCCAAATTACAAGTGGGCCTATATGGCCCAAACTGAAATAAACTAAAAGACGGTGGCCCAAAACAAATGGCCCAAAACAAAATCAGAAACCCTAGGGTTTCTCAAGATCAACAGCGCCGCAAACCAGGCATTGCCTTTTGAATCTCCCTCGATCTTCATACCTGCGCATCAAGGAAAAAAACAAAAAAAGGAAACACAATCAAAGATTCGAAGATCAAATAAAGAAACAGATTTGTTTCTTCTTTTAATTGTTTCATTCGGCTATAAAAAAGCCACCAATACATTGTAATAGGGATCTGGGAAATCAATAAAAGAAACAAGTATTTTCACAACAAACAGAGAGTAAATCGGAACCAAAGGTTGATATACATTTTCGTTTTACTATTTATTTTCTTTTTTATTGTTTTATTATATACTGATATAAAACGATTTAAAAGGTAAAGAGACTCACCATGATTCGCTTCTGAAATGCCGCAAGGGGTTGAGGTAACCGTCTTCGAGGATAGACGGCCGGAAGCCGAAGAGTTTCTCGAAGTTTGGGGCTTTTCCGGCCATATTTCAAAAGATTTGAACCTAGATTTGGGGTTTAAAGGGTTGGAAGGGCCAATAAGGGGTTTTCCCCTTTTTCGGCCATTGCAGATGGTCGCATCGCTGTCGGAGATCGGCCACGATGACTGTGGACCCTGGCCGGACGAATGGGGAGGAGAGTTTTTGGGAAAAGTTTTTGGTTTTTTTTAAAAGGGGCTTAAAATGATTTTTTTTGGTGAGTTGGGGGGTTTTTATAAGGTACCAAAACGGTACTGCTTTGAAAGCCCTGACGCCCAAAAAATGGCTGCTTTGAGTACTCGACCCGGATCTGACCCGATCCACCTCAAGATCCGCGCGTTTTTATACGGAGGGGTAAATTGCGCTTTTAGCCCCTCCGCCTTTTAATACTTTTATAATCAAGTTTATTTTATTTTTTTAAATTCGCCTTTAATTTATTTTTTAATTTCAATTTGGTCCCTATAGAACGATGCCGTTTTAGAGGAGGAGGGAAAATTTCCCTTCCAGCCCCTCTTTATAATTTACACATTTAATCTAGTCCTTTGGGCTTTATTTATTTATGGATTTACCCCAGATTTTTTATTGGCAGTTCAATTTAGTTTTTTTATTTATCTTAAAATTAATTAATTTTAATAATGTAATTTTTTTTATATGTAATTATTTTTTATAATCTATATGTATATATTTATTTTAGTATATATATGTATCTATACATATTAATATTTTTAACCCATTTTATTTATTTATATATATATATGAATATATTTATTTTAAAAATGCAAATGTATGTATTTTTTATATACTTTATAATTTATATTTTTTCCTTTATTTTCATAAATGCATCATGTATTATAAATGTATAAATTTCATAGCCCAAGATTTCATATGTAAATTATGTGTATGACTTTTAATTTCAATGCATATATAATGTGCCTTTTATTCTTTATATTTTGTTTATTTTCTTCATTCGATTATTAATTCATGTTTTCGTTTATATGTTAAAAAAATTTTTTTTATTTTGATCATTTATTTGATATTTTGTATGTGATTATTTTTATTATGTATATTGATTTTATTTATTCATTTATTTATATTTTTCTATGCCATTGTAATATTTATTATTGCATTGTATATTTAATGTAGCATCACATCATTTTTTTTATTCTATTTCAAACTTTTCAAAATTGAGAGAATGCTTGTATTTAGGATTTTCAAGGAAATTGAGCCCTAACGTATTGGGTTCCGATTTTCTTCGTTAAATCTAACAATTGAGCATTTCTCTTTAATCAAAAAAATAAGAACTCATTATTGGGAATCCAACATGTTGTGTCCTAACGTATTGGATGTGATGCATTGATTTCTCGAAATGAAGATTTTTTTCTAAAAAATAATAAAGGAAATATTCCGAGTTTGGGATTTTGGAGGAATTGTGCCCTAACGTATTGGGCCGCGATTTCTTAAATCTTGAATAAATGGATATTCTTTTAAATTTTTATTATACGAGTATTTTGGCCTAATTCATTTTTGAGGAAATTAGAATGTCGTGCCCTAACGCATTGGGTGTGGCATTTTCTTTCTCTGAAATGATAAGGGTCTTAATACGTAACGTTTTTTAAGTTTTTGCTAAGGATTATATTTTTCAAATTTTCGACATTAAGATATTAATTAATTAACTAGGTACCAATTTTTGGGCGTAATGAGGGTGCTAATCCTTCCTCATACGTAACCGACTCCCGGACCCGTTTTTCTAAAATTCGTAGACCAAAGTCGTTTTTAGGTGACCCAATCACACCTTAATAAAAGATTGGTGGCGACTCCCAATTTTTCCAATTTTAATCGACAACTAATTTTTGTTTTTTCCAAAAATAAAAGTTCGTTTCAATAGTGAACACAAGCTCCTCCTAAGCTTGATTTCCATCAATAGCTTAAGCTTGAAAATTTTGCTGTTTGCATTATTTCTCTAAGTGTGTAGTATTTTTACAATGAGAGCATTATGGATGTTTCTTCCTTCCACTATCTTTTCTTTGCTTCTACCTTCTTTCATTCCAGTTCTTTTTACCGTTATTACTTGAAGAAATTAGACCTTCTTTGCTCCTGACTTGAAATAAACCTTGTGAGTGCTTCTCTTGCCTACTTACTCATTTCTGTTTTTAAGCATTTATGAGCTTTGATAGAAAGATTGTTGACAAATCTCTTAAGCCCTCTAAGGATGAGATCTTGGACTCATACTTTTCAGGGAGAGTTGTGATAACCTTTTCAAAAATCCACCTGTCACTGAACTGATCTCCAAGCAGCCTAATGTTATTGATAATTACCATGATCGTGACTGAAAATTGATTGATTATCTCAATTTCCTTTATCTTCAGGTTCTCAAAGTCTCCTCAAATTGATAAGTTGTTGCTACATTGTCTTATTTGACCCTTGAATCTCCTCCTTTAGCTTGTCCCAAGCTTATGTAGGAGTTTCACAAGTTATAATCCTGGTGAATATTACATCAGACACACCATTTTCCAAGCATGACATGGCCTTGTACTTTTTAACACATTCATCACTACACTATTTGATTTAAGCAATTGTTGATTTTGCTCTCAAGGGTTGTGGCTCCCTATCAGACTCAACCACTTCCCATAGATCATAAGCCTAGAGGTAAGTCTTCATCTTCACTACCCAAATGTGGTAGTTCTCTCCAGCAAAGATAGGAGGTGGAGGTAGAGGTGGTGAGAAACTTCCTGAAGACATGGTAGCAGCAATAAGAGAAACAGACAGCTTCTTTCACAAAAAAAAAACACAAACAAGGTAAAACAAAAAAGGCCCTCAAAGACACAGCTCTCGATACCAATTGTTAGTGTTTGTAAAATAGAAAAAAGGAATAAAAACAAGCAGACAAAAAGTACAAAAGAATGGTTCACATATGCATTTCATCAAAACATTACATCTTTAAACCAAAAACACTACCAAATACTAACAACTCCCACTAACCTTTCTTGTAACTTGAAAATACATAACTTGTACAAGAGTTAAAATAACTAAACATGTTACATCATAATCTAAAACATTAGAACATAAGCTGATTGCATTGGTTTAAACTAAACTAGATTAAAACTAAGTTAAGTCAACATAGTTGGCCATAGTTTAACATATATGTTCTTTTTTTCCTAATTAAACTATGAATTAGTAGAATTTGAATAGAATTTTCTTTATGTGGAAAGAGATGGTAGAAGAAAACCCTAGAGATCTCTTCCTCAAAAAAGAAGAAGAGCTCATCTGCAGAAACAAGAAAGTTAAAAATGATAACAACCAACCCCCTCCCCATGTTCAAAAACCAATCTCCTACAGAGATTCATTCATTGGCCATGAGTTTGGTTTTCTTGATAGTGAAGTGTTAAGTGAGGAAAAAATACAAATCATGTTGAACTAAGAGATCAATACTGATGAAAACAATGATGTTTCGGCTATTGATTGGGAAATTAGGGTCTCTTTCTCGAAAGAAGAAAAGACCAGGATAAGGAGTAAATGGCTCAAATGTCTCATTGTAAAAGTTTTCGATAAAATAGTCAATTTCCAGCACCTCTCTTACAAACTAAATCTATTAAGAAATACCATGGGAACGATTTAAACTATTGACCTTGATTGCAATTATTTCTTAGTCAAGTTCCTTTGTGTGGAAGATTATGGCAGGGTTTGAAAGGGGGCCCTTGGTTTGTCAACTGCAACTATCTCACCACTAGAAAATGGAACCCAAATTTTAGAGTCTTTAAGGCATCTTTCAATTCTATGTTTGGTCCTTGGTTATTGGTTAAGCTCGAAAAGAATAAAGAAGGTGACAATAGGGATCAGGCTTCCTCATATAAAGGAACTATAGATAAAACTCATAAAAACCCTAATCATCGAGCTGGTAGTAAGGATAGACGTAACTCCAAGTCCCCTTCTTTGGATGGGAAAAGAAAAATTGATCTCCAAAAACCCTCTATTGCTAAAAGAAATAACTAGCGGTTTGTACACAAAACCACGTTAGTGTTGGATCTGGTGCCCTTAGTGTAACATATTAGTTTGTAATTTTTTAATTTTTTTGAACAAACTGTTTAATAAAATAATTCATGGATTCAATTGATATATTTTGTATAATGTCCTTATGTGGTTTTTGCATACAAAGCAAAATAGAAGCAAAAATTGACTCACTATTTGTCTAATGTTAAACTAATACTAAGCAGTATTACGTGGTCAGATCGTAATACAGAAAAATAGCTTCTATTAGTAGGCGAACCTAAACATGTCCTTAGTCTAATCGGAAATGAAAAACTAATTGAAAGACTAATATGTCATCTATCCTGACTGGACTGACAGTAAATCTGACTAGACCAAAGGAGAAAAAATCTTGAATCTGTTTATGGATATATATACTTGTGACATTCATAGTTTGGCATACCTTAATCCTGAGTAGATGAAGGACTATGTATGTATGGTTCATATACTTTGATGTAAGTAAAAGTCTGAGTTCAAATAGATAAGGAACCGAAAGTTGGTGTATTGGGTATACATCTATAGTATGTAGCATCATTCACAATAGTGGAATTCATAGCCTGAGATATGGGTAAATGATATCCTCTCATTGGTATTACATGATAAATGAAAAGTAAATGTGGTCACGGGTCATTCGTCTTTGTGATGAGTGACTTGATTACTATTTGATAGTAAATGACTTTTCATAAAGGAAGATTTAGTTGTTACCATGAGATAAAATAGGATCATATTGAGAGAGTGATAACTATCAATAGTAACATATTTTAGCCTCATTCTTAATGCATTTTTGGGTGATTATATGGTATTAATTGTGAATTATATACTTCTAATTCTTTGTATTCATGTTTTTATGCTTAATACAACACTTGGGAGCCATAGGAGTGAAAAATATCTGGAAATCAGAACATTGGAGCATTTGGGAAGCTACACACGGGTAGCGGAATTTTATACATGCAAACCACATGACCGTATAAGCCATATGGGCATGTGTCCAGGGTGCATGGATTTCAAGAATCGTGTATGATAACAACTAGAAGTTTCGATTTTTTAGGTTTTTGGCACTTTAAAAAGGTATAAATAAGGAAATAAAATAGTAGGGAAGTAGTCATCATAGAATAGCACAAAAAGCACCTAAATAAACACCATTGAAGTTGATTTCGAAGAAATTATCCATCAAGATTCAAGAGTCCAAGTTGATTTCCAAAGGAGTTATCATGAGTTTCTTTTATTTTAGTGGATATATTGTATTTTTGGTGTTTTTTCTTGCAATTATGAACTAATTCTCTTAACACCTTAGGGATATGAACCCTAGGATGGATTCTATCGTTTGATTTCTAGCTTTATGTAGTAAAACCTTAGTTCTTTGTTTTCAATTATGAATGCTTAATTGTTCTTGGGTTAATAATTCTAGAGTATTAATCCATGTTTGATGTGCATAAGTTTGAGGTAGAATAGACCTATCTTGTGATTAGATCTTACATAATTGAATGGAGTTGTATGTAATCCTAGAAATAGGACGATATAAATTTACCGAATTAGATTCAAATCTAATAGGGGATCCATAGAGCGAATTAATGCAATAATAAAGGTTTTAATTAGAAAGAAATTTCAATTAATCAACCTAAGAGTTAGTTGCTCTTATGCTCGAAAGAGATGTTAGCATAAATTAGGGATTTCTACGGAAATTGCATATATTAGATTGAGAATTATAGAAGAAGTCTAGGTGGATTCTTACCTAGTTATTATTTTGTCACTTGGTTGATATTTGATTGTTTTTGTGTTTTATTTCTTTGACGCATTCGTTAGTTAATTTTAGTTTTAATCAATCTTTTGAATTATTAGGTTAAATAATAGGAAGACAATTATTACTAGTAATTGTAGTCCTCGAGGGAACGATATATGTGTTCACTCTAA
The DNA here is from genome assembly GCF_025698545.1 of Gossypium raimondii. NCBI lineage: Eukaryota > Viridiplantae > Streptophyta > Magnoliopsida > Malvales > Malvaceae > Gossypium > Gossypium raimondii. Next base: position 35,397,840 of record NC_068568.1, on the reverse strand, counting down.
CTATACTATTAATTGATAGGTGCACTTGCCTTAGTCAATTTATTAGTTAGTTTAGTAGACATCAGAGAGTAGATTTATCCCAAAGAGATTACGGATATCCTATAAGGGTTATACACTTATGACAAGGTCATTGGGCGAGTATTGATCGAGTTGCTATAGTGGAAAGCACATTCATGATACAATAGTGGAAAGACGTTGTGACTAAATGCATTTATAATTAATAAGCGAAAAGTTGGAACTTAATTAGAAATCATTTGGGCCCTAACCACATATGTCCAATCAGACCCTTCACTACCTCATTGAAACCTGAAATGAATTGCATGTTGAATCAAATGAATAGAAATGATAAAATTAGAGAAATGGGAAACATTCGAAATTGAATGTGGTTTTCTCTAAATGGAAATGACTTGAAATTTATTTTATGGTTTTTTGAATTATTAATTACTTAATTGATTAATTGAAGCTCAAAAATGGAATTAAATTAATTGGTCATAGTGACTCCATTGAATGTAGAAATATTAAATATACTTTCTCATAGATTCTTTTATGATAAAATTATCATGATTTTAATGGAATTAAAATCGAGTTAAGAAAATTATTTAATTAGGAAATTTATTTATTTATTTAAATTAATTTATGATGTTTATTTTGGGAAATAGAAAACAAATATTGAGTTGGATTGAATTATAAAGTACTGGGTTAAAAGTCCAGGAAGTATTTATAATTACACCCGATACGAGAGAGGCCCAAAAAGCCCCTCATGCTAATATTAAGGATGACAATATCTTTAACTAGGGTTGTCACCCCCCATTAATCTTAGTTCGATTAGGATTTTGTTTTTTCTATTGAAATAGACATCTACTAATTCAACAAGGGTTTCATTTCTTCTCCCTATAAATAGATGAAATCGATAGGGCTAAATATACAACTTTGAGATATTGTCATTCTGGCCGAAAATAGTGAGAATAAATTATATTTTCTAGAATAAAAATTTTATTGGTTTCTATTGAAGAGAGATTTGTTTTCCAATAGAAAGTACAGTAAATAATTTTTGGTTTTATGTTTAATTTCAATTGGTTCAAGCCCACGGTCGAAGCAATTTGTGGTACGAGAATAGCGAAAAAGGCTATTCAGTTGAAATTCGGGAATGATAAGGATCCATCTAGCCGAAAACACATGTGCAATTTTGATAAAGGGTTTATTATTATAAATATCACAAATCTGCTCGATTTTTAAAATTTTAATTTTCTAATGTGCAGCAAAACCATTTTTGAATCGGAATTTTTCCAACAATTAATATCACAGCCAATTTGTTCTATGTTTATAGTACAAATCGATACTGAAATTTTCTCTCTTTTTCATGTGTGATTAATTTTGACAAAATGTGACATTCTTGTAATTATATGCATGTCTAGGGGAATGTATATGAATGAATGTATGTTATTATTTTATTATTTTATATGATAAAATAACTTTGTCAAAGTTGTGATTCCTAAAAATTAAATGTAATTATTATTAATATTTGGGAATTTATAAATTATATCGTGGACTATCATTGGAATGAAGAAAATGTGCAAATGTACACAATTAGGGCAAGTAATAAAGTGATAAGAATTGAGTATTGTTTCCACAGGACTATATAGAAAAACACACTTTTGTGTAAGACTTTAACAATTTGGTGATGGAAAAATATTTAAAAGGAGTGAGCTATGCTATTATCTAAACAAAATGTAACACAAGGTAAATGATATAAATTAAATTAAATTGTAACACAAGATAAATACAAGATTTTTAAGAGTTTAATCAATATGACATAATTGTATTAGATTAACCTTATTCTTTAACTCGAAATTATTAAAACAATGTTCATGATGTTACGATAATTCCATGGCAACTTGGTTCTTTGTTAACCGATGCAGTCTTACTTATAAAATTATTGAACCTCTCTAACATATGTCTATGTTAAATTAATTAAATAATTTTCATAAGCGACATAAGAGATAGTGAAGTAACAATATATTTCTATACTTATACTGATTTAATCACATCAAACTTTAGGGTATGCAAAGCAATAATATATGCCAATACTATCACTCATTTAATCTAATTTATCCCAAAAGATTAAACATGCACCATTTAGATGGTGTGTCAATTAATTATAATTTCAATCTGATTAAATAATTAATTCATTTGCATTCTTACAATTATAATGCAAGAATAACATAAACGTGCTTTTATCTAAATGAACAACTAGCCAACGCCTATAACATCAAAACATAATTTTAATAATTTAAGCGGGCAGAATATGATCAACCTAACACGAACACAATTTAAGTCATTTTAATTAAATCAGAAGCATAAAAAAATTAGCAAACATGTTCATAATCTCAAAAAAAATTAAAAAGAATAAAGAAAAAGGACTAGAAGAGAAAGTCGTTGTTTCTCCGAAGTCAGACTAGTGTGTGCCCCTTTCTTCCTTATGCTTTGTTCTATCAATTAAAGGCCTCCAAGATGTTCAATGTTGCTTCTCCAATGACTTGTAAAACTCTTTTTCAAGAGAGAAGCAATCGAAAATAGGAAAGGGAAAGAATGAGAAGCAAATGGGAGAAATTGATGAGAGGTGAATGAATTGTTTGCTTTTGAAAGGCAATGAGGGTGGCTAGTTATAATGGCATGGGATGACTAAATATAGCATGGGAGAGCTTTGATTTTCTCTTCCCATGGTCGGCCCTTGATTGTAAGAGAATGGCTTTGAATGGTCTTGCTAAAAATAGCTATGTGCTTGAAAAGTGGAAGGGTTAGAATGGTTATAATGAGAAGTTTAGGGGTTATTTTTTTAATTATTGGAATTAGCTTAAAATAGTTTATTTGGGTAGTAATTTGGGACGATTTCGGCTGCTCTCCTTCGTTTTGGATAAGTCCTTTTCAAATGAATATTCTGGGCCTTTTTTCTCCGCATCAAGTTGTCCAATTTTAATCATCCCGATTGAAATTTGTATCATGTTGCGAAGGAATTATAACAATTTGATCTTCCCAATGGTGAATTCTGAAACTAGTTTTTCTTCCATTGCATAAAACTGTTGAAAATTGGCATAATTTTATAAGCTTGGCATAAAAATAATTAAAAATATAAATTTGTCTCTAATTTATCCAATTTAGATATTTTGTAATAAAATTATAAAAAAATATGTTGAGAAGAGCTCATAATTTGCAAGAATTGTCAATTAGAAAGTGCGAAAAAATTCTATATATTTTTTAGTTTCCAATCATCTCCACGCAAGATTTTATATTGTTATTTTAGAATAAATTATGTGATCTCGAAACAGACATAAGACCTATGTAACCAATATTTTTCGACAAAACCTGAAAAACCAAAACACATCCAGGTTGATCGAGAAGATGCAAACCCGACTTAGCCAAACCAGCAGTAGACTGACAATGATCTGACAGCAGAAGTGTGTTGGTGGTCCAACGACGATGGCTAGTGGCGGCCAACGATGGCCGACAATGGTGATTTGACAGTAGCCTAGTAGAGGCCAGCGGAAGGTCGACTATAATAACAGCAACGACATAGAAACAACAGTGGAAAAATAGTGATGACAACAATATGAATCAGTATCGTAACGGAAGCTTGTGGTGGCAAAACAAAAGACCTAAAATATGCTTTGGGGTGAATTTTGCAATTTTATTTTTTTTAAGATGGAATTATGGAAAGTTTGGCTTATCAGGGTCATTTAAATTTTATGTTTTTATATGTAATAGCATGATGATATTTATTTGATTAGGAATTTATGTTCGTGCATATGTATGATAAACATGCCATATGGTTTAAGGAAAGAATATCACATGTATTTGTCATGCATATATTAATCATTCATGATTGAAACTGGACATTAAAAACATTGCATGTTTTTAAAAGATTGAATGGGAGAAGTGTTGGGAAATGTGTTCATATTATAGTAAACATGTAACTATTTTCTATGTATTTGAACAATGAATAAATAGATAAATTTAATTTCACATTTCACTATTATATCTTTTGTGTTTTTGTCTTTCATATTTTGCATACATAGCGAAATTGTGACAAGCAAATATTAGCACATTGATTGTCTAAGTTCAAACAAATGATAAGTGGCACTGTAAGAACGTTTACATTGCGAGAAAGACAACTTACTTCAGTAGATGATCTAAACATGTTCGTAATCGTGTAAAAGAATCAAAGTGATCATTTGATTCAAATACTTAGAAGGATTATTATGTCGTCTACAATTCCAATTAGGGAGATTTATAGTATTGGCTACCGTAGCAGTTGACTTTACAGTAGAGACATAGAAGTACTCATTGAAAGAATGATACAATGGACTGGACCCAAGTTGAATTAATTCTAAATATTTTTTTGAATTGATTCACTTGTGATGTTCATGGTGTGACTAACCTAAATCCTAAGTTAGTCACTGACCATGCATATGCAATTCATGTGTTTTGATATAAGTGGAGTCTTATGCTCTAATGATGATCGAGACGATAGTTGGTATGTTGGATACATGACTTGCGTGTGGCATGACTTTACTAGCAACAATGGAATTCATAACTCGATTAAAGAGTTAATGAAATCCTTTCATTGGCCTTATATGGATTGATAAATATGGAACGTGACCACAGGTTGCTTGTTCTCATACAAACAATTTATCACTGTAATTAGTTGACAGTGATAATAATAATCATTAAGAAAACACGATGGTGACAATGAGATAAAATAGGATTGTATTCACTGAATGGATTTAACTCAAAGGAATCAAGGATATCATATGAGGGTAACACACACATGGCAGGGTCATTGGATAAAACAATTGGATGAATTGTTTTCGTAAAAAGTAAATAATAAGGAGTTTTCAATCATGATGCTTCTTGTATACTGACTACATGATTAAGTAAATTGTGAATTATCGGAAAGATGTTTCTGGACATAATTGTAATTGCTTGAGACTAAATGTATATGTCTGATTGGTCCCTCCGTTAGCTCAACAAAAGCTCGATCGGATTGCATTTGAATTAGAAGAAAATTCTATAACTTTGGAAATAATTTAATTGACTCGATTTATTCAATATAGAATTAAATTAGGTGGTCGTGTGAATTATTCAGTTAGAGAATTTGATTAAAAAATTTTCTTGAAAAATTAATTTGGAAAATCTCAGTTATTTTTGAGAAAATTAATTTTAATCAAGTAAAATTAAATTAATCAAATTAATTAAAATAAATACGATATTTTTGGAAATTAATTTTCAAGTCAGACAATTGGCCCAATGGATAATTGAACTTGAAAATTGGACTCAAGATCGAAAATTAAACCTAAGAACCAAAACTCGAGATCCAATCCCAAAAACTTGTTGAATCGCGCCCTGTGTATGAAAATTGGTCGATGGTCCAATCGGTGGCTGAATTGAACCGGCCGGGTAGTCATTAGCCTTGACTGCACTGGCAGCATTTGAACTGGTCAAGCCCATTCAGGCAAAGCGACAACGGTTTGAGGTACCGAGGGAGTTGCGCCAATAATGGCACCGCCGAGCATGGCAGCTGCGACGGCGACAATCCAACGATCGACAGATGGTTAGTGGCAGTGGTTTTTCGGTGGTAGAGAGTGGAAAAATTAGAATCCTAGTGGGACTCTACCGGGTAACTTGATTTCAAATTAACTTTTCCAAAGATAATATTGTTTTAATAAATTTAATATTTAATTTAATTTAAGATTTATCTATATATTAAAATAAGATATTAAATTTAATTTAATATTTATCTAGATAGTATTTTATTAATTTAATATTTATCTAGATAATATTTTATTAATTTAATATTAATGTGATTAATTATAATCCTACTTGAACTCTCTTTAAATTCTCCCTATATAAAGAGAGCATGAATCATTATTCTCATAAGTTGAATTCAAGAAAAGTTGTAGAGAAAAAATTCTCTGAAAAAATTATTTCAGAAAATTATAGAGATATTCTTATTATTTACAACTTGATCCCAGAAATTTAGAGAAATTATAAAATTTTCCCACTGGTAATTTTGTGAAAAATTTTCTGATTCGAAATGAGCTCACACTTGATAGATGTGAGCTTGAGGATAGCGGAAAAGACTACTCAGTCGAAGCATTCATTCTAAACGAATCATAAAGGTACGATTATGATTAAGTGTTTAGTACTTTAGATAGCACAACCAAGTTATTGTTTTTGGAAAACAATTTAAAACTCTAGTTTTCCCATAAACCTATCTTCTGCTGCATTTTTCGAACCCAATTTTCCAACAAGAAGGTTCCTAAGCAAGACCTACAGTCTCCATCAAAATAAAAAATATAAAATATATTAACGGATTTGAATAGGAATCAAAATAAAAAGTTAGCTTGAGTATTAAATTGCAAAAGAAGTTACAAGCTACAGTAAAAAAAATCTAACTAAACTACCAACCACACCAGCTAAGCTCAGAAAAGAAAATGACCTAAACCTAAAAATAAAGAAAAAAAAACTAACAACTAAGCTAAAAAGATCAAAGAAAGTTGGCTCTTTTAAGCTAACAACCAAAAGGGTCTTTTAACAGTTGAGAAATTCAACCCTGCATTGACAAATTTACCCTTAAAATGTGTGTTTTGACTTGGGTTTGTGTTGGACAAAAGACTACCCCTACAGTAATTTTCTCTCTACCAGGCAGCGGTGTCACGACATCCAAGCTTCAGTGTCACAACACCTTCGACAGTGGCATAATTGAGGCTCTAGGGGTTCTCGATGTCACGACATCCACTGACCGATGTCACGACATCCCTAGTGATGACCATGATTTCTTCACTTCACAAATTTCAATGATATCGCATCCTCAAAAGCCTAATTTTGCAACGTTGGGATTAATGTTGCAACTTTGTCGATAGTCCGGTCTAGGTTGGTTTCTTGTTGATGTCCTGCACCCTTAAGGCAAAGGGACTCAGTGTCACGACATCCATAGCATCATTACCGGGACACCCACGTTGAATGTTGTTTGCCTCAAGATCAGGCCATTTTCGTCTCCGTACACCAACTCAAACACATCGTTAGGTTCCCCATGGCACCATTTTACTAATTTGGGTCTCAGAAGGATTAAAACTAAAAAAAATGATTTTTAATGATAAAAACTAAAATTCAACAAAAGTATGTAAAAGAATCATAAATTGCTTGAGAGTAATGTCCCCGAGTGTTATGGAAAGCTTAATTTGACATGTCAAATTACGATAGATTAGGAAGCCAAAGTGGGCTTTAAATATGATGAAGAAAATGGTGGTTAAAAGGCTATTCAAATGCATTGCTACCAAGAATGAGATAAAATGGTTGTTTCTCTATCGTGAGTATGCCCTAAGTGTAGTGAGTGAGCATAAGCATGACAAAGGGATTTTAACCTGTTATTCTATGTGTTAGAGGCAGGTTCCATTTTCCTGTTCATCCCTTCATTTGAATAGATCTCAACTATTATGGCATAGTCTCCAAATAGCTTGTGAGGTCTACTTGGTGGATAATTATGAGGTATTTGATCCTCTACTACAAACAAAGGGAGATTGCTCATATGAGAGCCTTCCAAAACCTCTATAACCTTATACAATTATACCAGACCACACACCCTAGACTGTTGTGTTTCACAAAACATCAAAGGCTAACTGTAGATAATTTTTTTTTTGGGAGGGGGAAGACCAATAACTTGAGTTTGGACAAGAACAAGTACATCCTAGTATAGTTGAATTTTGGGAAGACTTTGCTTTCCTAACTGTGTAGAATATACCTCTAGATGACATATGTGCAATCAAACCCTCCTTAGATGGTTATAAGGGTGCCCTAAGATAGTTCGATCATTTATGAAAGGGGAATCTCATCGTTGTACCCCATGACATCAACATTTGAAAGGTATAGAGGTTGTTGCACTCAGGTTTCTTTGAGGACTCGAATTTAAAGGAGTTTTGAGAGTTAATCAAACAAAAGGGTGAGTTAGTGGACTCTACTGGAAATTTTGGAAAATTTTGTGACTATCAGGCAAATAATTAGATTTTAATCCTGGTCTGGTTGGGTTGGAATTGACCGGTTCCTTAGTGAGGGATAGAATAATTAGCAACGGATGGCTAGAGGGATTATGGAGACTGTGCTAAATTAAGATGTATGTATATATGTGTGAGGGAGAAATGAATTTTCCTCAATTATTTTATAACTTTCTTCTTCCTTATATTGTCTTCTTCAGTAATTTCGAATAAGAGAAAAACTTAGGAGAGCCCTACATGGAGTAGTGAACGTGTGAATTTAAGTTTGGAAGTAAAGAAATGAAAAAACTTGTAAGTTTTATTATCTTTCTATACTTGTGGATTTGGGGAAATGTGAGAGTAAGGATTTCTTACTAAGATTCTGTAAAATGGGTTTTGGGCTTTAAGGTTTGAATGACTTTTATTTAACCAATATATGGTTGTCGTGGTTAGCTGTCAAGACGATGGAGGCTCCGATATTTGGAAAAGCTAAGCTAATGAGGATAAAGGAGTTCAAGTGAGTTTCTGTGTTTTAGCCTTGGGTTTATCGTTGATAATGCATAGTTTGAACGATCTGTGTTTGAGCTTGTTTGAAACTATGTTATGTATAGAAATGGTAAATAAGTATGCTAAGTATGAATAATAACCATGTAAACGTGTACGTTGGTCACTCAATGTATATGAATTTAAAAAGTTCTTAATTGTGAACGGTATGATATAGTAATAAGTGTAATGACATGAGCATTATGCATGATTATATTGTATGAGGAGTACGGAGGAATTTACCATGATAGGTTAGATGAAGATAGGAATAAATGGTGTATTGGAGGAATGGGCGAATTGAAATAGGGATTTAATGGGGTTTGGGCGTCATCGAGGAATGGTATCTACTAGCTCACTGGAGCGATACTATGACGATGGCCGGTCGACTCTATAGAGCGACACCCCGATGACCGTTATTGATTGACTCACTAGAGCGACACTGTGATGATGATTTATCAACTCTATGGAGTAACACCGCGATGGTAATTTATAGGTCCTACGGGACGACACCTCGAAAGAGGTTTATTGATTCCTCGGAATCGAAAGTCCACCAGGACAGTAAACATGAGATCATATTGTGTAAGACTATAGCTGAGCTATGGCAACATATGGAGTCCGCCAGAACTGTAAATATGGGACCATATTATGTAAAACCATAATTGGGCTATGGCAACAAAGGAAGTCCTCGAGGGAGGTGAACCAGAAAAATGATAGGGCATAAAAAGGGAAACCACTATATGACTCAAGTGGTGAGTAGTGCAATTGAATAAATACGGTGCATCTGAGAACGCGGGTAAACAGAATAGTAAGAGAATCTGCCAAACTAAGAAGAGAATAAAAGTTGTTAGAAGTGTCCAAAGTGCAAGTAAGCCTGATAATAAGGGAATCCACAAAATAGTGGCAGAAAAAAGAATTGGTATTTATGGTCTTAACAAGCATAGGTAATAGAAGTGATACCCTCTTCGATGTATGGAGTATCCATCATTATTAGTTCGCCAGTGGTTGGCAGTTAATATAACATTGGGTACAATAAGTGAGTCAAAGATGCAGATCTAGCAAACAGTCTAAGTGATAAGTCCACCAGAGATCTACGAAAAAAGAGAATGCCAAGATAAGATCTTGTAGCGCGGAAAAGGTTGTAAGACCATCAATCAAGAAATTCCACGAAAGGAAGAAATGAAAATCCATTAGAAGTATTTAGCGCAGAGAAGACCATGTGGGGATACCTAGGCAGCAGATAGTCTGCTAGGAACTATCCATTAATTAGGGTATCTTAAAAATTTTAGACTAAGGTGAACAAATTACTTTAAGGTTACATTGCGAATTCGAGTCTTCCATGGAATATAAAACAAGGGAGAGTTAACTCAATCAACCAAGTTTCAAGTTTAAATCTACAAATGAGGATTTTAGAAAGAGACTTGATTCCAAAAAGGGATCAAGCATAGGATGAATTGAAAAGCACATTACCGTTGAAATAGTACGATTGAACATTATGGGGTTCAGAATGGATTAAAGGGATCCATAGTTGTGGCAAAGTCTTGGTTAAAACACCAATAAGTGTTGCCAATCCGTGATAGCAAACACGGGTATTCAAGGATAAGACATATAATGGAAGGTACAAGGAAAAAAATTGGGATAACGTTAAACAAGGTCAAGAGTCATAAGAGGCAAGGTTTGATAGAACTTAGCTATGGCTGGAGTTTATGTCCACCGACAGTTAGCTTAGAGGAAACAAGGCATCGATTACACCCACGAAGTTTACAATTTCTCCTAGTGAAAAACAGGGAGTTTACGTTTGTGCACAAAATTTCATTTTTCTACATTTCAAGAAGTTTTATGTGTACATCAATGTACAGGAACTCACTAAGTCCTTCCGAACTTATGAGATCTACTGCTTGTATGTAGGGTAAATGAAGACTCGGGGATTGAGTGGAGGGACCAAGCCAAATGTCGTCAGATGCAGTTGTTGGGGGCGGTAACTGTTTCATGTATGTAGAGAGGCACCCTTAGAGGCCACGCCTCAAGGACTATGTCAGAAACATTTGTATCAAGTTTTAATTTAAAATTTGTAAATAATTGTTAGACTTAATAATATTTCAACTTTGAAAGAATTTATCATTTTTATGATAAGATTTTTTGTGGAACTCAAATTTCAAAATTTGAGAATTGTTTAAGTATCTAATTAAATTAAGTATTTTGTTAATATACTTGGATTGATTTACTTGGACCTAGCGATTGGGTCAGTTATAGGGCGTTACAGAGGTACGGGTTGTTTGGGATCAACTCGAATGGTTGTAAAAGCAACTGCTTAGGCTAAGGTTTTTGTACAAGGATGGGAGGTTCCCTTACAATCATGCTTGGCTCAGATTTTGTTAGGGTTGGTGCTTAAGCCCTAAATGTTCATTGTCCATTATGGTCTATATTCGGACCATAAATGAGGAGTACTCGAAGTTGTTGAACCTGTGTTGACTAGAGAAGCTTCAATGGGTGAGGAAGGGGGAAGGGAAAATGAAGGTGATGTCTAGAGGGTGGTTGAGATCCTCGATGAAAAGGAAGGAATGAGTAGTGGAGGGCCTAAGTCCTTTGAGCTTGCCAATTTTGAAGGCATTAACATTGTTGTTGCTGATGATACATGGCTTGCAAACTGATTGTTGTACCTTCCCCTCACAACCCTTAGGTCAGGAAATGTCTAATGATAGTTCAATCCCTGTAATTGAACTCCCTTTAGATAAAGAGAAGACTTCTTTGGATGTCCCTTCGTTAGATGTGGCCATGAACTCATCTATCCTTCAAGAGTATCTTAAGCAACAAAATAAATGGGCAAACTTAGGTTGGAAGGGTCATCTAGAAAAAGTTAGACATATTAGTTGCCCATTTTATCTTCCATAGTTATCTTCTTCAATAGTTTATTGTTTTGAACTATTGTTTTAAGTTTGCAGAAACTTCAAATGCTATTCCTAAATAAATGAATGCTAGTTTCATGGACTTTGTCTTAAGGAGTGCCAATGAAGGCATTAGCCGAAAAAGGGTTGGAAATTCTAAGGGGCCTAAGCAAAAAAAGGTTCAGGCCAAAACTATTATCGTCTATGCTCAGGGGGTTAAGGCTTGCCACTAAAGGGCTCTTCTCCCCTACCCCTGTTGTCCACTACTTACCGTGACTTTGAAAGGTGGATCTACCGTTAACAAGACAGAGGGTGTGGCTGCAACTACTGCTGAGGTCACTACTAGAGAGGCCTTCAATGACTTTTTTCCAACAATGGTTGTTGAAGGCTGATTAGAGGGGCCTTAAGTGGCTAGAATAATCATAGAGCTAACACGTGAGAGTAGTGCTAGAAAGCTACCACCGTGAGGTTTTTCTTGGGCGTTATGGTTGACAGCAGTGTTGATTATTAATATGAATAGCGTCGCCTTTGGTCTTGTTTGTATTATTGCAATAAAGAGTTGTGTTTTTCATTTGCGCAATAGCTGTAATGATAAAATTTCGTGGTTGCTTTCTTTCTTCTTTATGTTGTAAAAAGAACTCATAACCAATTTGCTTTTCATATAGATCTTCGTATGAAATGATGGAATCCTTTGCTCTTATGGAAGCGAAAATCTCCTGAATTCAAGCCCTAGGCCATTCAGAACAAATGCAAGGAAGTCTAACTTACAGGCAAACAAAGAACGAAGAGAAACAAGGAAAAACTAAGCATAAAACACATTAAAAAAATAAAATCCAATGCCTAGGGAGGCAGTGGCACTGCCCAACCATCCAACATTTGTAACCGCAACAACCAACTCTCATCCTGCAACAGGAGACTTCCATGGAGACGTTGTACAGCATCAGGCCCTCCTCTGCAAAAAGCCCATACCAGGAGAGAAAGAAGCAAGCTAAAACAACTCAAGCAAGCCTCACGGCAAAAAGAAAAGGCTCAAACCATCCCAAAATGGAAGACCCGCTGCTACCACCACGGGATTTGTCTGGAGGAGCCATCAAAACCAGTAAACCACCCAAGGGAGTTATTGTTCCGAAAGGGAGGGAGTGGTTGGTCACCTGGGAAAAATTAAATTATAACTTTTACAATAGTAAAAATGCAAGTTCGCCATTTTAATAGTCTATATCTTTGTAGTTTTTAAAGGATTAAACCAAATTTTTAAGGGGGTAAACAAGAAAGGTGTAGGTTGGATTTGCAGGTTACAAGCCGCACAGCAAAATTGAATATAATGTGAAGTTGAAAAATATATCAATTGTCTGCATTTCTTTCATTGAACTTCTTACGTTAAATACAAAAATTAAGTTGTCATCTAACAAGACTTTTGTAATCTAATATTTTCTTGCACAGGAAAACAGGCTACAAGTACACATTCACTCCAAGTTTACATTTTCACTCAAATATGATTTTACAAAAAAAAAAAACAAAACAAAAGCAAAAAGGCTGGGTTTACACATGTTCCTAGTAGCAGAGGCAGCCATTGACTCAAGAAACACACATACACATTTATTACCTTTTTACATTTTACAAACATTAACTTTTTTCATGAACATAGAAATTCAGTTACTCTTACATAAAACATGTTCCAAGCCCTTGAGAAAGACCTGATCTTATTTGAAGACGATGTAGTAGGTTTGTATGAAGGTGAGGATCAAAAAGGTAGCCACAGCAAATCCAGAAACAATAGCCCATGGCTTACCCAAATAGTTATGCTTATAAAAAGCATTCCATCTAGACCGCCATTGATGACAATATCCATTCACATTCTCACAAAGCCTCAAATAATGGAACTCTTTCACATAAGAATCATGATATAAGGCCTTAAAGAACTTGGTCGAGTCTTCAGGAATCAGCCAATTGTCGATAATTCCGGTACCACAAAGTATGTCCAAGTCCTTGGAAGTGTTAATGAGGTTACTTAGAAGAATGACATAAGATGCGACTCTAGGACTACAATTTGGGTAACATTGTTCAAAACTAATCAGATTCCTGAAGATGGTTTCTGTGGTTTCTTGGATCAGCATCTAAACCTTATATCCAAGATGCTACTCGATGAAACTCTTCGAAACTCAATTCCGGCTTCTTTAATACTTGTGGCAGAAGGAAAGGGTTGCCACCCCAAGCAATGCTGGCTATCTTCACCACTGTATGGTAAAATCAATGACTTCCTTAATAAGTCTAGAATATGTTTGATTTCCTGGTTGGCAAAAAGGTGAGGTTCAATGGAATGTTCATCAGATGAGAAAATGTTACTAAAGAACTGAAGGGTAAGTCCAACAAGAGACTTGGCTTCATTTGGACTAGCAGTCAAGCTAAATATGCGTTCAAGCACTAGCCACGGTATTTGATTTTCTAGCAAAATCAAATCATGAAACAAGTACTGCAACATACATGACATGGTGAAAACAGGGTCATCGTCATCTTTGGACACCAAGTTAGCATCCTTGCGGAACAGCTCAACAATAAAGCACGCATCAAGCACCAAAATTTTCACAAATTCATCGTGGCTGAAACCGATTGTACCTGCATAACATGCCCGAGCCTCTTCCTCGACCTCTTTGATGACATCAATGCACTGCTTCAACCTCGCTTCCGGTGAATGTGATCGAGCGATAAGGCATTGCAGATACTTGGATTTGATCTTTTCGGTCTCAGTCAAGTTCGGTTTGCCATGGTGAAAGGGCCCGAATGAAAATGCATTGGGGATGTATGCTTCTTCTTTGTGCCTGTAAAGTATGCTTGGTGTCTTGAAGATGCAACATGTAGATGGCAGAAAATTACTACCCACCATCATATTTTCCAGGGAAGATGCCACAGATTCAGTAGGACAATCCATACAAACAACATGATCTGATCTTCCATCCAATGCTTTTATGTTGGTGATGTTCATATTCTTTTCCCCTTCCTTTCTTCAGACAAAACACAAAAGTGACAGATATCAAAAGAAGAAGGAAAAATGTCTAGAATTAATATGGAAAAAACAAAGCAGAAAAGAGAGTTCAGGTTGTGCAGGTTTCAGTCCTAAAATCTGCAAACACAAGGGTGATGGAAATTGAGTTTGAGTAGTTGGAAAAATCCATGGTGATCTAACAAAGTAAAAGAAATATAGATATAAATAAGCATGGTTATATGTTCTGGAGCTAAGTTTGAGATAGTCCCAAGTGTAAACTATTGGGGTGTCAAAAGAATAAAATATTATAAAGATAAAAGCAAAAGTTAAAGCATGCCTAATTTTTAATATTTCTTCTTCCCGCCTTTCTTCCTGGCTTGTAAAAAGTGAATTTTATTAATATTGTTGTGATTTCTTTTTTAAAAAATTAACTTCTGGATTCTACTCTTCACTTTTCTCTTTGCTTGCAAACCAAAGTATTTTGCTCATAAAAACAAAATCAGATTTAACTCTCTCTTTTTATCTTCTATATTCCACTTATTGTTTATATTCGAGATTTTTTATTTCCTGCTCCATTAATATTATTTTTAAAAATTTAAACTCGTCTTCTCCTTTACAAAATATAATATGCTTTGTTTAATCAATGAAATTATCAAGTAAACAAAATTTAAGTTCCACTTTAATGTTCCACGTGTCACTCTCTGAACCTTTCAACAAACTCCATGTTCCCTGGAGGCCAAAGCTTAAGCCCCCACAATTTACACGTCAAATTTCCTCTCCCCAATAAACAATAAATCAGTTTGTGACGGCTCAACATTTTCACAGCCTTGATGAATCCTGAATTTATCTATAAGTAATTTCCATCACATCATTTATAACCATTTTCTATTTTTTTAATTTTCTTCCACATAATTCTAATAATTTTTTACTTTAAACTCCGAATCTTTA
Organism: Gossypium raimondii; assembly: GCF_025698545.1. Classification (NCBI taxonomy): domain Eukaryota; kingdom Viridiplantae; phylum Streptophyta; class Magnoliopsida; order Malvales; family Malvaceae; genus Gossypium; species Gossypium raimondii. The sequence continues at coordinate 35,382,460 of NC_068568.1, read as the reverse complement.
ACCTCAAATTCAAAACTATGAATTCAAACCTCAGAAACTCGAATCCTGAATTCGAATTTTAAATCCCAAACTCAAATGATTCAAATTCGAGATTAGAGTTTCAAGTTTAGAGTTCGAAGTTCGTGATTTAAAGTTCGTGTTCGAATTTGAGATTCAGAATAACAAAATTACAAAATTATATATTAATAATATAAAAATTATTAAAAATTAAAATTTTTCATAATAATATAATAAAAAGAGTTCAGCATTAACCACTTTATTTTTCCTTGTTTTCAACTAACAAACAAATGGAAAACTGGACATCCGTTTATGGAATAATTTCCTAAATAGTGCCATCTTCCAAATTTCGTACACTTTCTAGGTTAATGTAAATTACAATAATACTCGCTATATAATTCATTCTACTTTAGACATTTAATTATTTAATTATTTAATTTTATAATTTAATTTTAAAATTAAATATTTTAATCACTTTCTTATTAGTTTACATGAACTTCTTTTATTAGTCTAATATCAAATTTAACCTCTAATATTTATACATTCCATCAACTTAATCCTAAATCTAAAACTTTCAATAGCTTTAATCACTAAAATTTACAAAATTGATAAAATATTTAGTTTAAATAATCAGATTCTTTTGATTTTGTTTTATGTCAAAATCAACTTCAATGAAAGCACTACAAATTAATTTATTTCAAAACATTCAAAAACAAAGAAGACAAACTAATTAAATATATAAACAATTAAAAAACTTAAGATATGGTGATTATTGAAGTTATAATTTTTGTTTGAAAAATAAAATAAAAATGAAATCTTGCCCATTATTTGCTATTGATTTTAGTCCTTGTTAAAACATATATTTTAAATTTTCAACTTTGGTACAAGACTTTTAGGAATCTTTAAATATAAACCTCAAGCTTCAATATAAATTTATATAGTGCTATAAAATATATAATGACCTAGTCTGAGATCCGATATGTTGACCCAAACTAGCTCGCCCTCTAGCAGCTCATCACTTTCTAGCAACTCGCCACCCCAGCAATTCGTCAACTTACCAGCTCCCTACCTTTCTACAACGGCTTAGCACCTCACAGCATGGTCCCGCACACTACGGGATCTCAACAAGGATATCTCTAAGGATACGTGTCGAGCCTAAAAGGGAAAATGTGTCATTATGCATGTCATTTAGTTACCCCTAGCACGTCACATCAAGTAATCGTACCTTAAAATTTTGAAGAATAACCTCCATGATAAGGGATTGAGAGAAAAGCCATCAACAATTGGTGTGGTGAGTGTAGACACACTTCTAGCTTTCAGATTGAACACAGACTGATATGGCTCACCCAAATGAGAGATCCCCCAACATACCTTTTTCAGATTGACACATAATTTCGATGAACTTGATCTCTTCGTGAATTGGTTCGCAAACTGGCCTAAAAACTTGGGCAACTCAGATCAGTAGGAAACCCACCGTGCTTTCAACCTCAATTTTTCGTCTGATTGAGAAATTTCCAACCCATCTAACCAGGAGACTCTCCAACAATATCTCGTACGAATACAAGAGCAGCTACACCTTTTAAAGGAGCAGATGTCCCAGCAAAACACCAGATATGGGCAGCAACAACTTTTTTACCAAGAGTAGCTCAAGCAGAATGAGGAGATGGTGCAAAAAATGCAATCAGTTCATTCAAGTCATCATGATAACACCATGCCCCTGTAGGAAGAGGGCTATGAAATGTACGCAAGGTCATGGCAACAGAAGGTTGGACGCTTTGTGTTGGGACGTCCAGGCATTACAGCCATACGTTCAAGATATGGATTAGGTTTTTTGTTCTAACAATCCTTTAGCTCTAGAAATTGCAACTATAGGTTTATCCTGGAGTTTAAGGTGCCAAAGGAAGTCTTTAAGGGAATAAGGGACCCGTGAGCACATTTAATGCAATACAATAACTATATGAATGTCCTAGGAGCTTCGAATACTACAAAGTGCAAGGTTTCCTCTACTACTTTAAGGGAAGTGCTAAAGATTGGTATCTATCTTTGCCACAAGGCTCTGTTAGGAGCTTCACGCAGCTAGGTCAGATTTTTCTAGGAAGATTTTGCACTTACAAGATAATAAAAAGTACGCCAATGGAATTAATGTCAATTAAGTAGAAAGAGGGAGAACCTTTACAAGAGTACATAAAATGTTTCCATGTAATGACCTTAAATACAAAAAATTTGGAAGATCGGAGGGCCATTGATGCTTTCATCATGGGTGTGTTGAATGAGCATATTCAGTATTCGTTCACAAATAACAAGCCACAAAATCTAGCTGAACTCTATGAAAGGGTTTACAAGTTTACAAAAGCGAAAGAAATAAAAAGATCAATTTATGGCTCATTTCATCTAGAAGATAGGCAACCTTGAAGGTGACTGAGTACTTGTGGGTAGTTAAAGTACACCCCACAAAGTTTGTGGGTACAAAGTGGAGGACAATATAAAAAAATTTTATATGGTGATCCCCTGTGAAACTTTCAGATACCACAACACGAGTCCATAAGAAGGATCAAGATCGTAAAGTGCAGATAGAAGCAAGCAGCATGTTAGAGGTACTATCCAAGTTATCGTAGGCACAAATGAGGAGTGGGCAGCTTCCAATTCCAAGAGGAAGGCTCATCTTCGGAACGTCATATCAGTTGGTAAAGCAATAAGACCTAGGCGCTAACCAACTGTGCCATCAGTCAGTAAAGCTAGGAGATAGAGTCAAGCTCTACAGGGAGAGAATGGAGAAATGAGAAAAAAAAGAGTTAACCAAAACGCAACACAAAGCAGCTAGGTATTTCATAATTTTATTACGTGATGTTCAGTCTATCTTTATATTTAGTATATCTTAGTTTCAGTTAGTTAAGTTTCCTGAATTCATTTCCTTTAGATACATCCTCACACTTAGAACGCTTGTCATCCAAAAAAATATTGTGTAAACACACTAAATTATTTGACTGAACTAGGTTTGTTCTCATAACTTATTATAATTTCAAGTTAGCTGATAAGCATTAGCATCCTTGGATTCACGGATTTATGATCGCAACCTCTCATATACAAGATTTTCAGAATTTTACGATTCACCGATTTATGATCGTGACCTCTTACTTATAAGATTTTCGGAATATCGCGATTTGTGATTTACGATCGCAAACTCCTACTTATGAGATTTTTAGAATCTCACGATTTGCTGATTTACGATCGCAACCTCTTACTTATGAGATTTTCAAAATCTCGCGGTTTATTGATTTACGATTGCAACCTCCTACTTACAAGATTTTTAAAATCTTACAGTTTATCGATTTACAATCGCAACCTACCGCTTACAAGATTTTAGAATCTTGTTGATGCCGATTAAAGATCGCAACTTTCTTGTAAGATCACAACCTAGAATTTTTAGGATTTTCATAATCTTGTAGTTGTCAATTCAAGATCTCAACTTTCTCATATGGTTTGTCAAATTAATATCACAACATGCTTATATGACTTGTTAATTCATTGATTTCAGTTTTAAAGTTACAAAGCTTTCAGAAAAGCATTTTATTTTTAGCAGCACAGCTCGCGTTATTTCCTGCGCAGCTCGTAACTTCTTGCACAGCTCACGCATTTTTATTGAGCAGCTCACCAACTCGCATAATTTTTTGTTGTACAGTTCGGATAAATTTCTACTGCAAAGCTAGCATAATTTTCTGCTGTATAGCTCGCATAATTTTTTTTCTATATAGCTAGCATAATTTTCTGTTGTATAGCTTGCATAATTTTCTACTACACAGCTAGCATAATTTTCTGTTGCACAATTCACACAATTTTTGTTGCAGAGCTAGCATAATCTTCTACTCCACAGCTAGCATAACTTTCTGCTATACAGTTCGCATAATTTTCTACTGCACAGCTAGCATAATTTTTTGTTGTAGAGTTTGCAAAATTTTTCGCTGCACAACTAGCATAATTTTTTGCTACATAGCTTGCGCATTTTTGTTAAGTAACTTACAATGCTTTCACGCTTTTGCAATATAGACAGTCGTTTTTCTGCAATACAACTCATGTATTTTTTTCTCTACAGCTCACTGTATTTTCACAATATAATTTGGCAAACTCATCGCATGTACCCAATGTTATGAGTTAAATCGAAAATTGGATTCTTAGCGGTATTTTGTTAGCATCAACCTCCTCCTCCATCTATTTCCCTTTCGCCTCCCAATCAGCAATGTTATTTTCCAGCTCCTTATTCTTCTCATGCACTTCTTTGTGCAATTCACGAGCCTTATTTAGGGCTTGCTTGTTGCCTTCACAACAAAACTTACACAATAAGTTTTAATTTAAAAACTATGGGATAAACTTCCAATTACACACTTAACGCGTCTGTCTTAGAAGAGTCACTTTATAACTCTTCTTTGAGAAAGTGAGGGATAAATTATTATAGAATATATCACGACCCGGCTTGAAATCTAGTCTGTGAACCCGAACCAGGTCACCACCCTCTAGCAGCACACACCCTTTAGCAGCTTGCCACTCTCTCCAACTTGCCAACTTATCGGCTCCCTACCTCTCTACAACAGCTTGGCACCTCGCGGCACAGTCTCATACATTACGGGATCTCAGTAGAGATATCTCTAAGGATACGTGTCGAGCCTAAGGAGGGTAACGTGTCGTTATGCATGTCACTTAGTTACTTCATAATACTATTAGAGTATGCCCAAAGACCAATCATGAGATGATTGTAATAACATATTTGTTTTACCTCGTTTATTAATAGAAGACATTGCCATTATTATTTCAGTTTCTTTTCTATATATATAAATAAATTGTTTTATAATAATATCCCGAGAATAATATGATTATTCTTAAAATGTCTTTAGTCGAGTATTATTGTGGGCTTGGAAAATAATAATGCATTAAGACTAACGTGTAATTTATTGATGACAAAATGTTGTCATTGACATGGGATGTCAAAATCAATACATGAGTATGTGTGTTAGAGAACAACATATTGGACTAACTCGCTATGAGTATGTTTCTTGGATTATTATGTAATAGTCACAATATTACTCATAGTGATTACTATGTATACGATCCTCAAACTTGAGATCATTATTATCCCAACATCGTGAGTCGTATATTTTGATATAGTCAAACATCTACTGTAATTGGTTGTTCTATAAAAGCTAATGTTGGATATACCACAATCTATGTAGTGGGATATGGTTGATCAATATAAGATTTGTCCTTCCTACATAATAGGAGCAATATCTTAGGTCACTTGATTGAGTGAAACTAGAAATGCATGGTCATGCTCGAATAAGTTGATATGAGATATCATACTTATTTGTTTATCATAGTCTACTCAGGATATCAAGAAACATTAGATGGACTATGCAAGTGTGACTATTCCATGACTTGAGTCCATTCTAGATATAAAGGACAAAAGGATTTAATACATGAAGGGTTAATCACAGAGAGGTTATGTCGAATCATGACTTCTTGTAACTTAGGTAGCAATGATGCATTACTAGATGTCACTCATTGTTTGTAATATTAGAATCGTTTTAGTATTATTGCTAGCGTTACAAGAACCTACAAGGTCACACCCTATAGTTGAAACGAACGGAATCTAAACATAGTTGGTATTATTTTTAGCTGTCACATGAAGTAAGTTGATTATAGAATTAATTTAATTGGACAGTTAAATATTGAACGAATAATATGTACAAGTATGTTGTACACATAATGAGATGTTTAAATTAATATATATGAGTTTGATTTGTATAAAATTTAACTAAACATAATTTACCGAAATCCTTGTTATAATTATTGTTATTATAATTTACGATCAAATATTATTATAATTATTGTAATTGTAATTTTTCAATCAAACATTATTATAAATATGGTAATTATAATCGGGTAATTATTATAATAAATTTTGATTCATATTAAAATATCAATTATTCTCGAATTAGGAAATATAGGGTTTTTAAGAAAAACCTAATATACCCGAAATATATAGAATGAGGTCTAGCAACCGTCAAATAGATTTTCTCTCTAAAAAAGTTTAAGAGAGTTATTGTTGTTCATTGCCACACTGGGTGGATTATGTAGAGGCCGAAACTTTTCATAGTGGCTTGGAATCGACATACAATTGCGTAATCAATTTCACAACAATTATCTTTGGTTTTCCAAACGATTAAAGGTAATCGTTCATACCTTTCTCACCCCAATTTGTTCCTCGCACACGGATTCCTGGATGTGATCGTCAGATTTATTTTTTCCATTGCGTCATGGGATATATCGATGTTCTGACAAATACGTCACATCAAATAACCGTACCTTATGAATATAAAGAATAAAGTGCATTAAAGAGGAGCGAGAGAAAATCCATTAATATATAGAATTTTCGTATCCTATTACTTTAAATTTATCTTAGGAATCTTTGGCATTTCTAAAGCTAAAAAATTCTGTTATACACGTCTGATGTAAAATTTTTGTGTAGAATATAGCTCAGTGGATGCTTAATCCAAATATTAATATATAAAATACTGTTGATACTTTATAAATTTAATTATTTTAATAGTCTAATATTATTTAAACTCTGTGACAAGCTTGTGAGTCCGTCTAACCCATCTAAATCCATAAAAATTTTGTCAACTTATTAATCTTTTTTTATTTTAAATATATTTTTAAGCTTTTAATAAATTTCTTTTTGAAATTTTTATTGTTATTCAGAATTATTTTTATTTCAAATCATATCATATAATCCTCTTTAGCAAGACATTCGTATATGTAATTTCACAATTGTGTTTTTTCTTTTTCTTTTTAGTCTGCAACGTGAATTTTGTAAATATTAAAAATTAAATTTGTTAACTTTTTAGATATAGAATCAAATTGATAGAATATGTAAATATTAGAGGACTAAATTTGTTATTAAGCCAATAAAAAATCATGTTGGCTTCAATCCTCATCTAATAACAACTAAGGGGAGTTGCTAAAATATTTAATTTCAAGAAATTGAAAACTAAATAAAAAATTAATAGTTGGATGACCAAACTAGAAATACTTGTATAGCTGAATAACTATTTTTGTACTTTACCCTTTATGCTGTGGTTATTGTGTACATGCTATATTTCAATTTGACCTAATTTGATTCTTGTGCATAGTGTCATTATTTAGCCATATAATTTATTCTTGTTCATAATATCATTATTTATTCATATAATTGACAACATTAATTATTTCAATCAAAATATTTAGGTAGTTTTTATTTTAAATATTTATTTCAACTTATCATGTCAAAATAGTTTTTTCTTTTCTTTTTGTGTGTGCTAGAAAGGTATTTTTAAAAGAAATTTGCATTATTGTTTTAATTGAAATTGTTTGAACTATTTGAACTAACTAATATCATTATAAATTTAAAGAATCAACTAATGTCAAATTAAAATATGAAAACTAAATCTCAAATGTGAGCAAAATGGATGGATCAATTTGAAACTTTACCATTATCTTATAACCACTAAATAAGGGAAAAATAAAAGAATCATATAATTAATTATCCAAATAATTAGCACCTTTAATGATTTCAAACCTACATTTAGAAAAATAACATTTATCCCAATTCATTATATCGAAGTAATTATTTAATGGATTTGTCCATTTTTGCATGGAATTGCCAAGGGTGTGCAAGTAGTAAGTTTCTGAGGATTTTTCATGAGTATGGTCGGGAATTTAAGTCAAATATTGTTGGCCTTTCCGAAACTAGAGTTAGTGGTGACAAAGCTGATTCAATCATTGCAAGTCTTGGTTTTCAGTGCTCGCATCGAGTGGAAGCCACCGGTTATTCTGGGGGTATTTAGGTTAGGCGGAAAGAGCAGCTACGGGCTGATATAACCCAGAGTCATCCCCAATTTTTTTTTATTTGGGCTTTAGATGACACTTTCAAATGATTGATTTTTATTGTCTTTGTATACGGTAGTCCTGATAGTAGTAAGAAAAGATGGCTTTGGGAGGTTTTGAATACTACTATCCATCATTTTGATTTCCCATAGGTGCCATTAGGATATTTTAATGCGATTTTAGCCTTTAATGAGAAAAGGAGAGGGTAAGTCACTAGGAAAAGGTGTTCTTCTTTTAGAGAATTTATGGATTCTTGTAGGATACATGATTTGGGTTTCAGAGGTGATCATTTCACATGGCAGAAAGGTGGAGTTTCGGAACGTCTTAACCGGGCTATTAGAAATAAGGCACGGCTATCATCATTTCCAAATTATTTTGTGACTCATTTACCTAGAATCAAGTCTAATCACAGGCCTATTTTTCTATCGCTTTGATCTGAGCTCTATTTATATAGGGGTCGTCCTTTTCGTTTCTTGTCTGGTTAGGTTGAGCATGCCGAGTTTCTTGATTTCATGAAGAATAATTGGAATTTTGTTGGTTCCATGTCTAGTTTGCTTTCTAATTTTACAAATCAGCTCAAGGATTGAAATAAGAAGGTGTATGGTCATATGGGGACACGGAAAAAAAAAGACTACTTCAGAAGCTTAATACAATTCAGAGGAGTTTGAATTTCTCTCAATCTGATCATTTATTTCAGTTGGAATTGAAAACTAGAGAGGAATTGGAAAATGTTTTGTACCATGAAGAACTCCTTTGGAAGCAAAAAGTGCGGTATGACTGGCTTTCGTTAAGAGACCGTAATACTAAATTCTTCCATAGGCGCACTCTTAAGAGAAGAAAGCAAAACCGAATTACGGCTTTAAGGAATGCAGAGGGGGATAGGATTTTTTATGAGGAGGATTTACGTTAGGAAGCGACTTGATTTTTTAAAAATTTATATGGTGAAGATTCGGGGTCAATAAGAGGTTTTCCCATTAATTCTTTTTCGAAGCCTGAAGATAATGAGATCCAAATGCTTAGCAAACCTGTCTCTAATGAGGAGATAAAATTTGTCATGTTTGATATGAGTCCTTTGAAGGTGTCGAGGAGTGATGGATTCCATGCACTATTTTTTCAAAGCCAATGGGAGTAAATTAGGGATTCGATTTGTACTTGGGTAAAGAATATTTTCAATGGCGAAAAAATTAATCATGAGTTGAATAATTCCCTTATAGTCCTCATTCTTAAGGTTCCAAATCCAGAATGCTTTTCCCAATTTTCGACCAATTAGTTTGTGCTCAGTCCTTTATAAGTTGGTAATGGAAATTATTACCAACCGTTTCAAGCTGATGTTTCCAAGAATTATTAGCTAAGAACAGACTAGGTTTATTGCAGGAAGAAGTACTACGGATAATATTATCATTTCCCAGGAAGTTTTTCATTCCATGAAAATTAAGAAAAAGACTAGCAACTAGTTGGCCATCAAAATTGACATAGAGAAAGTTTATGATCGAGTGCGTTAAGAGTTTATTGATGCTTCTTCCCAAGCTGCAGATATTCTGAATTACCTTTGTAATGTGATTATGTCTGCTATCACTAACTCTACTATACAGATTTTATGGAATGGAAACCCAACTCCAACATTCAGGCCAACTAGGGGTTCTGTCAAGGGTGCCCACTTTCTCCCTATTTATTTGTATTGTGCATGGATTGGCTTGGTCATAGTATCCATGCTAATATTAATTATGGATGTTGTCGACCTATTCGTTTATCTCGTACAAGCCCTTCATTGTCTCACCTCTTTTTTGCAAATGATTTGATTTTGTTTGGTCATGCTGAAGAGGATCAAGCTACACTCTTGAAAAAAGGTTTTGGATAGCTTTTGTGATTATTCTGAGCATAGGATTACTGCACACAAAACAAACGTTTGCTTTTCAAAAGGCGTGGGTGATGTGTTAGCAAGCAATCTCTATTGTATTCTTAGTTTTCGGAGAATGCATGATCTTGAAAGTTATCTAGGAGTTCCCTTTTTCCATGATAAAGTTACCAACAGTTCTTTGCATTTTGTGGTGGATAAGGTTAAAAGTAAGTTGCAAGGTTGGAACACTAAACTTTGTCTCTTATTGGTAGGGGTACACTAGCACAATCGGTTCTTATGGCAATTCCAAGCTATTTCATGCAGTTTATGTTGATTCCCAAGGGACTTTGTGAGGAAATTGAATGTATGGTACGTCAATTTGTATGGGGATCTTAACCAATGGCAGGAAAGTGGCTTTGGTTGGTTAGGAGGATCTCTATCAGCCTTGAGAGCATGGGGGTCTTGGTTTTCAGAAGTTGCAGGATCACAACATTTCCTTCATGATGAAGTTGGGTTTTAGAATTGTGACTGATTCTAGAGCTCTATGGTTACAAGTTTTACGAGCAAAGTATAGAGTGGCTGTGGGAATACCAGAAAATCTATCTCGTAGTAGAAGCTCTTTCTTGTGGAGAGCCCTTACTAAGGTTTGGCCTCTCATACATGGAAATTTGATTTGGTCTATGGGGGATGGGAGAAGTATTAGGTGTTGGCATGATGTTGAAAGAGGCTACTCGCTGATGTTAAAAGAGTTCGTTGGGTTTTGGGGCATAGTTCGGCTTGTGGAGTCTGTGGACATATTTCTGAAGATGTGTTACATGTTTTAAGAGACTGCCCAGTAGCGACTAATATTTTGAAGCTTTTGATTCCCATTGATCGGCTTAACAGGTTCTACTCTAGCAACTTACAAGAATGGACAATATCCAACTTGCATAACCAGTATAATATCTGCTTTGGGAAGGTTGATTGGGAATGTCTTTTCGGGATTATCATTTGGCGTATCTGGAAGAATCGTAACCTCTTTATCTTTCAGGATACGTCATGGAGTAGTTTTGATACAATCCGAACCTCGTATAGTTAGGCCAAACATGTTTTGAAGACTGATCAAAGTTATTTGAATATGGAGAGGAAGATGACCTTGTAATCTAATTTGCTAGAGGATTGGGTATTTTTAAATACTGATGGTTTTGTTAGGCTTGAGGATGATTCTGTCGTAGTAAGAAGGGTTGTGAGATACCGAAATAGGGAGTCTATCATTGGCTATAAAAGGTTTCTCGGTAGCTGTTCAGTATTTGAGGCCGAATTGTGAGGCTTATTGGATGGTTTAAATATCCTTATTGATCGTGGTTTAGATAATGTGATGATTCAGACTGATAGTCTTGAGTGGTGGGAGGGATCCAATATGACTCTAATTAGAAGGATTTTTTAACTATTGTATCAGGTTTCTCACTGGAATATTTTTTTATATACCCAGAGCAGATAATCAAGAAGCTGATAGACTTACCAAGATGGCTCACTCGGGAAGTCAAGATTTGCGAAAGTTTGAAAGATCCCCGTTTGGGGAGTTAGGCCAGTTAGTGTAGTTTTTTCTTATAATTTTCTATTTTTCACAAAAAAAACCATCAAAAATTTAATCAAATTACTTAGTAGTACTAACCATTTGGTCAACTTTTTTATAAAAATAATTTGAAAATTTTGATTAATTATAAAAATAACTCACTATTTTTTTTATTTTATACATAAATGACCGAAAGTTGGTGGAGCCAAAGAGATTGGCGCCACCTACTTGCCACATCAGCCAATCATTGGTTACTAGGATTAAAAATTATTATTTTTGGGTGGAACCAATCTATTTGGCGCCACCTGTATAAATACTAGTCTAATACCAATATTTCTAAATATTTCGGGGGCTAAAAAATAAATAATAGTGGTTGAGCCATAAAGAATGGCGCCACCACTTTAATATGTCATACTTTTTTATATATAGTGATTGATTTTTTAATTTAAAACTAAAATTAGTATTTTATTTGATGGAGCCATAGAGAATGGCACCATCACTTGACTTTTTATTTTTAGTTTTCTTTTATTAAAGGTGGTGGCACCATTCTCTATGACTTCGCCAAAATAAATAATAATTTTAATTTTAAATTAAAACTAAAAATAAAAAGCCTAAAGGTGGTGGCGCCACTCTTTATGGCTCCACCAAATAAAATACTAATTTTAGTTTTAGGGTCCGTTTGTTTACATGTAAAAGATTTTACAGAAAATATTTTCTGCATTTTCTTGTGTTTGTTTCACATCAAACAGTTTTATCAATGAAAAATAACTTATAGGTCAACATAAAATAATCTCTTTTTCCTGTAAAATGATTTACCCTTTTGAAAAGCGTAAGTCATTTTCCAAAAAAAAAACTCTCAGTAGGTAATTTTATTTTTATAAAAAATTAACTTAAATCAAGCTTAATATTATGATATTAATAATAATTTTATTTTTATATTTAAATATATTTAAAAATATTAATATATTAATATAAAATATTATATTTTCAATATTCTTAAACATACATATTTAATTATTTATATATATTTAGTCATGTAATAAATTATTAATATAATTAATATTATATTAATTATTTTGATAAATTGTTTAATATTTCAATTTTATTTTAATAATAAATTTTAAAATAATAATTTTAAATAATATTCTTCACATATTATTGCAAATATCAATATTAATATTTTAATAATAAATGTTTTTAGTATAAAGGTTAGTCTATGTACTATTCACAAATTTGCAATTTAGTCTCTGTACTTTTATTTTTAAGAATTTAGTCTACTTTTATTTTTAAGAATTTAGTCCTCTACTTTTTAGATTAAAAATCAAGTCCAATTCTTGATATTATTAAAAAATTTATCAATTTTGTTGATGTCACATTTTAAATAAAAAATACTCACTTAGTAGTCATGTAACTAAAAAATGACATTATAATGAACCTGAATTTAACAAAATATTTTTAATACATGCAAAACAATATAAAATATAAATTTATAGATATAAAATAAACTCGATTTAACAATGAAAAGAAAAGAACATCTCAAATGTATGTTTGCTTCATTAAAAACAACTTTTATGAAATATTTTTAAGAAATCTATCAAACAACAGAAAATATTTTACACAGATTCATCCAAACACCAGAAAATATTAACTTTTCCAAGAAAGTAAGTCATTTTCCAGAAATCATTTTCCGAAAACCATTTTCGGCGAAACAAAGAGACCTTTAAATTAAAAAAATTCAATCACTATAAAAAAAAGTCTGACATATTAAAGTCCACTACTATTATTTATTTTTTGGCCCTTGAAATATTAAAAAATATTGGTATTAGACTGGTATTTATACAGGTGGTGCTAAATAGATTAACTCCATCTAAAAAAATTGATTTTTAAATCCTAACAGCCAATGATTGGCTGACATGACAAGTGAATGACGTCAATTTTTTTTTGCTCCACCAACTTTTACTATTCATTTTATGTCATTTACGTATATAATAATAAAACTGGGTCATTTTTATAATTAATAAAAATTTTCAAGTTATTTTTATAAAAAAAAAACCCATTTGGTCCGACTTGTAAAATTATAAAAATATATAGATCAAATTATATTAAAATTTAAAGTAAAAGATTAAATTTTAAATTTAAATATAGTAGAGGATCAAAACTGGAATTTAACCACGTTCAAAATTAACGGGCACGTGTTGTTGTTACTACATGGATTTCTATTTTACAAATGAAGAATGAAACCTCCTCTTTCGTTAGCCCTCTCCAACATTTCCTTTTTGTTTCCTTAAAACCCTAACGCCTCCATGGCATGGCTACCCAAACTCCGAGTTGCCACCGCCTCTGCTGCTTCATCCGCCGTCAACCCACTCCGACGTTGGATCCGAGATATCGGATCAGCCGCTGCGTTGGAGCTCGACTACGACTATGACTGCTACGATTACGAGCGAGCTCCCCTGGATCGGCGCCTGCCTCAGCAGAAGCTGGATGTGGATGGTTCAGTGCCGGAGAGGGGAGTCCAGTGGGTGCTTATAGGGGAGCCTGGGGTGAAACGCCATTCTTATGCTGAGAGGCTTTCCAAGCTTCTAGGAATCCCTCATATTTCAATGGGTTCCCTTATTAGACAAGAGCTTGATCCTTACTCCTCTCTCTACAAACAGGTCTTTTTTTTTCTTTAATCTCTGCTAATTGAAATTTATTCCTTTGTTATTTTCTAGAAAAAAGATATTGTTTCTTTAAAGGTTTGAATGGTAATTGGTTTTAAAGGTACCCTCTATTATGGAAAAACATTGGTATTGGTGTGCAAAAAATTGCTAAGAAATTCGGAGATAGTCTGGTTAATGAGCTTTTACAAGTGTTCACGCTGATTATTACAACTTTTTAAAATATATAATGTAGTCAAAAATATTAATTTGGTCTTTAGGTGGTAAATGCTGTGAATGAAGGGAAGCTTGTTCCAGAGGATGTTGTTTTTGCTTTACTGTCTAAGCGACTTGAAGAAGGTGAAAATGGTTTCATTCTCGATGGAATTCCTCGCACCAGGCTCCAGGCTGTAAGTCATCTATGATTTTGATATTACAGTTGTGGTTCTAAGATTTTTTAAAGCTGAATGAAACATTCTGCAATAGGTTCTGTCACTAATTATGTTTTTACTATTTACAGGAAATTCTTGATCAAATTGTTGATATTGATTTGGTTGTGAACTTTAAATGTTCTGAAGAGTACATGTTGAAGATGAGTTCAGAAAGTGAGCTTCTTCACATTGGCAACTCCAAAGGTGTAGAAAGTTCCTTGAAGAAGAAACTCCGTGTATACTCAGAGCAGGTAATTATTGTTTGATATGGTTGTCTAATGTCAACCTATCATGGTTATCGTTGTTAGGGAGCCAGTGTATGATTCTTTGAGTTGGATCATGGAAGGTGGAATGTATCTCCTAACCCGATGCTCTTGATCTTCACAGGCCAAGTCAGTGGAGGATTACTACAGTAAGCAAAAGAAGCTTCTCAACTTTCAGCTTGCTGGTGCAACAGGAGATGCATGGCAAGGCCTTTTGGCTGCACTACATCTCCAGTATTCGCCTATTAATGCTTTCAGCTCTTCACCAAAGTTGACAGCTTAAACATCGTTATTTTTCAGATCAAGTGGTCAATTTGATATTCCAGCGTGGTAGTAAATATGTACTGATGAGTGATAGATAAGTTTTTGAGTGTGGCGAACACCCAAGTTGGTGATTTGCCTCGAATTTTTGTTTCCAATTTGTGAGTTACTATGCAATATAAAAGTATGTAATGCAGTTTTGGCCGAAGATAAAAAGAGTGGAGATGATCATTGGCCTGTATGACTATTTATGATATAATGAATTCATTGCCATTTTTTGTGGTGAATAAGATCTTTTCTTATAGAAATCAACAATCGAACATCAGGTGTATCACTAACTATGATGTAGAATCAGATTTCTGATCAGCATCAGCTGTCGCTTGAACTTGAGCTGCATACTGCAAGTTCCAAAGAACATCCTCGAAAGACGGCCGAGATGATGGTTCTGGACATGTACATTTGCGTGTAACAGATACAATGATCGATAACGACTCTTGTGAGCTAGTCATTAACACAGCTGGATCCACAATTCGCTTTCGGCCATCCTGGCTGCCAAAGGATGCCTGTGATGTGTAATACAAGATATTTAGAAGTAATACCTTTCTCCAATTCTGAAGGAAAAAAGAAACAACAGAAAGTTCCAAAACTGAACACACTTTGACTGTGCATTTGACTAGCCATTGTCATTGTGGTAAGGTTGTGTTAATGGACTTCATAGGTGAAAAGTAAGTTCCTTACCATTTCATTTAAAAGAAATGTTTCTCCTTTTCCACTCACTATAGGCCCAACAAGAGACTCTAGTAATATAAATCCGAAGTTGTAAACATCATCCTCTAAAGTTTGCCTTTGGCTGCAACAAAAATTTAAATTAGAATGTTTGAGGGGCATGTCCATCCTTTTATGTAAAGATGGAAGTCCAATTTCATTCATGGTTGCAAGCTGAAAGTATGGATACCTAGACTTTAAGCCCCCTCCCTTAGCCTGCAGAAGAACAAAATGTTTCAGGATAGTCACTCCAGACCATGAAATCTTTTCCTATGCATAGCTAGAAAACATACCTCTAGTTTTTCATTGTATTCCAAGATGATAGACATCCCATAGTCACACAGCTTGGCAATTCGATGCTCGTCCAGCAATATATTATTGGTCTTCAATCGGTTATTATGAACACCGGGAATAACCCCAGTATGAAGGAAATGTACAGCCTTGGCTACATCAATTAGAATTGCTAGTCTATCCGACCACTTAAGAACCTTCTCTGGACAACTTTCTGCACTTTGTTTTTCCAGATTGTGGTTTTCAAAGCTCAAAATCCATTAGTATACATTATAGATAACAATGTTTATGTACAAATATAATTTTGAGTTCAAAGTTTCAACACTGACCTGACAGATGCATACGATAATTCCCATTAGGCACATACTCATATACAAGAAAGACTTTGTTTGCAAAGGGATCATCTTGTACACCACCATCAATGCAGTGCCCCAAAAGGCTTACTAAATGAGGATGATGAAGCTTTGAGAAGAAATCAAGCCTAACTTTAAGGTTTTGAATTGAATATCTCTTCAGTAAATTCAAAGATCGAATGGCAACATAGGTTCCATTCTCCAATCTTCCTTTGTATAGCTGAGAAAGAGAAATAAATGTAAGTCAGATATGTCATTGGTGATCTCACTGACCAAGGCAAAACTTCAAGGATATGGTGTTGGTGCCAAGGTTCCATTCAATTCCGGAAACTACTTGATTGACAAAACAAAGTCATCTAAATTTGATAAGTTTTGACTTTTGAGGATACCTTCCCAGCAGGGCTTTCACCCATAAACATTGATGAATCGAAATTATTTGTGGCTTCCTCCAACTCTTCCAAGGAAAACAGTCGAGATACCGGAGAACCTTGTGTCCCTAGCTTCATAACTTCAGAAATGAATCCTAGTCAAATGATATTGCACAATTAATAATTAACATACATAGTGACTCAATCTTCACCTTGAAACACTATAAAATAGTGATAGAAATCATGATGAATTCCCTTCTAATAAGTTATTACAATATGAAGTTGACCTTTATTGCTTACTTGCATTTGCAAGAATGTCAGGTGAAACCCCGGTTGTTGGATTCTCCTGAACTGCCTTTTGCCGTATTTGAGTTTCGAGAGTTTTCCTTTCGAAGCATCTTCGAGACAGAAAAAGAACCCCAAATGCCAAGATCACCAGAAGAAGAATAGATCCTACTATAATAGCAATTAATAATGCTATTTTTCTTCCAGTTTTTCTTGTGTTTGCTTCTTTACAATATGAACTTTGATGTTGTTGATGACCTTCAATGGACAAGCAATTCCCACCAAATTTTACTGCTCTCTTATCTGATGTATTGTCCAAGCAAGAAGGAAGCTTACCAACCAACTTGTTACTAGAAATATTGACAAACCCGAGTTTGCTACCACAAGTTATTTGCTCTGGAAGTGAACCACTGAGCATATTTGATGCCAAATTCAAATAACTGATGTTTGGCAAATCAAACAAGGCAGAGGGGGGTGTCCCACTCAGATGATTGAAAGACAAGTCAAGGTGCTGGAGATGAGTCAATATGCCAACTTGTGCAGGAATTTCACCTGAGAATAAGTTCTTACCAAGAAGAGCAGTAACCAATCCTCGTGGCATGACAGGCAGTTGGGAATCGAATTGATTCTCTCTTACATCCAACACTCGCAGGCGAGTTAAGCTACTGAAATCAGGCAGTTCCCCTGAAAGCTTATTATGGCACAAGGCAATATCTGTTAGGCTTGAAATTCTGCATATTGAAGAAGGAAACTGGCCCTTCAAATGGTTGCCCCTCAAACTTAGAACAGAAAGATTTGACAAAGAATCCAGTGTATCAGGAATAGTGTCGTTGAAGTAATTGCCATCCAATGTTAGAGTTTGAAGCTTAACCATTCTAGATATCTGAGGGGGTATAGAGCCAAACATGAAATTGGAGCTCAAGTCCAAAAGTTCAAGAGAATATAGCCTATGAATCTTATCAGGAAGAGGCCCCCAAATCCCAAGAGACACTAAACTAAGCACCCTTAAACTCGTTAACCTTGTCAATGTGGTAACTAAAGAATTAATGGAGAATGTCTCAGACAATGTTTTATTATGAATTGCATATCCATTGAATCCACTAACATTTGCAAGCTTATCTCCCCTAATCTTAAGCTCAGTGACAAAATTGTCCTGGCAAGATATCATCATATGTGCCGTTGCAGCCAAGTCACAGAGGCTCCCACTGTAATTATCTAGAACTTGCAGCTGTGAAGGGTACTCTAAATGCTTCCTTATTTGCAGAAAAAGTTGAGTTTGATAAGCTTGCAATCCTTTAGTAGTTTGGAAAAAGCAACTCCTTGAAAACAATACAAGAACAAGCAAGTAAAAGTAACCCATTGAACAAGCTCGGAGAAGCTACAAACGCCAGTTGTTGTCTAAAGAAGTGGATAAAAGCCCTAAAATTAAAACAGGAACGTTAAATGCAAAAAGAATCTGAAACATACCTTGCAAAAGGAAGCTTCATAAGCAATGCTTTACCTGAAGGTTTAATCTCTAATTTCAAACGCTAGAAGATAAATTTCACTGGAGCAGAGAACTGCAAATATTAGTTGTGTGTTAAGGAGGACTTTTGACAGTAATTCACACTTATCCATATTCAAGAGCACACTTAAAAGCATAGGAAGCTGAAATTGAAGCAAAAGAAGGAGGAAAACCTGAAGAAAAAGGAATCTGGAAGACTAAAGATGGTGTTTTTCCCAAGAAAAATTGCTACGCTTTAACTTCAGTGAAAAAGAAAAGAACCCCAATGAAGAGAAACACAAGAGAGCACTGACAAACAAGCAACTCTCACGATCCAATGAACATCTCTCTCTACAGCAACTTTCTAAGGAAACAAACAACCCCCCAAAAACCACAACAAGGTTTAAAAAGGACCTTGAAGCGAACAGCAATGCAAGTGTTAATTTTAATATGCCTTGGCCAAGTTACTGTAAATGCAAGTATTGTTTATGCAAGTGAGATATTAAAGAGAAGTGGAATGACAAGTCTTCTGCCTGATGGCGTGGCTGCAAATATAATGGGAGGTGGTAGTTGTAAACTGCGTATAAAATTGATAAGGCAATTTAATAGGGACAGGTGCATTAATGGTTTAGTTCTTTGTTTTTTCTTGAAATAAGTGACAAAGCTAAGTGGGGACTGTGTTATATGTAACCAGAAAAAAAAAATGCTTAAGAAATGCAGAGATGGAAAGAGAGATAATACTGTATAACTAAATACCAGTAGTAGTTTTTATTTATTTGTTGGTTATATTGCTAATTCACCTTGGAGTTTTTGGATATTTATAACAATGCCATCATACGTGAAATCCGAAGCTGAAGTTCATGTGTTAATGTTAAACAGTAAGACATTTACCGAGTATGGGAAAAAGATGAAAGCAATTTTTCAATGTGCTTTCGTGCAACTAAAACCAGTAACAGAGAAGATCTAAAGCAAAGGGCTTAATTAATGGGAATAAAGCAACTTGTAGACAAACATCACTTTGCTAAATGTTTACGATTAGCCATGGAATCTATATATACAACACCTTAACTGCCCATGCTTTGAGTTTGAATCACCAAAAGCCAGAATCCCCACTTCACAACCCACCTCATAAGAATTAGTCAGAAAAAGAGGTTGGCTGGGGGGGACAATGCAGCAGATGGCTTCTGACTCGGTCAAGGCCATCCTCCTCCATAAACATCATTGCAAATATCTTTTCATCAGTTTAAAGATAGCAAAAACATGACATTGACAAACAGATTGCTAAGTTTTACTGGTATCAATTCCTATACCCTACAAGCAGTTAGCGGTATCAATTCCTATACCCTACAAGCAGTATCTTGAAGGGTCAAAGACTCCCAAAAATCAAAGAAACATAACATTGATTTAAGCCATTTATCTTCTACTGGTTTTGGATTGCTTGTAGCTTGTCTGCCTCTCTCTCCTGTACCTTTTTCTAGTGGCAGTGGCAGTTCTTTTTTTATTTTTTTTGGGGGCGTCTTCAGTTAAAGTTTCAAATTTCGAAGAATGCTTTTCGTTTTAATGTGCAGCACATGACCTACAAACTACAGGCTACTGGCCAGATCGACCTTGTTTTCCTACCTAAAAAGCCAAAACAAAGGTACAAGAAATAGTAAACAGAATGTAAGAAAATTTACCCCTGTACAATCAGACATTGTGAACCCAAAAAAAAAAGACCGGGGCGGGGGGATTTCGTTGCTTTTGTTACTATTTCTACCCCCATTGTTTTTGTTCAAAATTTCTACTTTATCCATTTGCCCGAACAAATGACTCTCAAAAGTTCAAAGCAACTAAAGCTGCCAACCCTTTTCAAGCTAAAGCTTTTACAACTTGCAAGCCAACCACATATTAAGAGATTAAAAGTACGATTTCCAAGAGAAAACATGGGATGAATGAAGATACCTCTTTGTATCTCCCTAAGTGCTGGCAAATTCAGGTAGTTTCCTCATAAAAAGCAGGAATGAGATTTGGTAAAAAAAAATACCACTTGGATCATTTACATACAGCAATTAAAATATATGATTACACAAAACAACACACTAAGGATCGAAGGCTATTAGTGCTATGCCATTGAATAATGGCACATAAGATTATAAAACTCCAGTTGACCGATATGAGAGGGACAAATCCACAGCGGATACCACGTTTACGGCCATACTTCAGTTCTTACTTCTCCCATTTAAATTCCTTCTCTGCCAAGAATAAATTGTACTACTATGATAAAAATCAAATAATGCGGATGAAATAAAGGGCAAACGGCCAATTATTTTCTCTATTAAAACCCGAATTACTTGGAAACACAATACATCTTAAGATTCAGCTGACAAGTTCTAATGATACAAACTACAACTTTCAAATGCAATCCAAAGCATAATGGCTCTAGCTATTCGCTTTATCAGAATTTGTCTCCTACCGATCTTTAAATTGAAAGTCGGAAAGAAAAAGATGTAACATAGACAAAAAGTTCGGGAGAGCTCTAGTTCCTGAATATCGACTGATGAAATTTGTTAGTCAAATATCCGCATCCATGATATCCTAGAAGTAAGCAACAGAAGCCGGAAGAAGTAATGATGATCCATCTCGAGCACCAGAGGGCTATGTCCCTGAAATCAAGATGAAATGAAGAAAACATTTTATTATGATAAAAGCACTCCTTTAACAGTTTTGACACAATAGAAGGTGTGATCATCATGCACACAAGAGTAAACAAAGAATCAAGCATTGCAACTTTTCAAAAGAAAGATCATATTGCCATACTACAAACCTTGAACACTAAATTCTTAAAGGCCAATTTTCCTTGGTAAAGTTAACATGGTATACTTTGAGGTTTTATAATTCATATTCTGATTAATAATGGTCTTTACCTCCTATAACTGAGTATTTACACTTGCTGATACCAAAAGACCATCGATCTTAGATTTCTGGTTCTTATGATTTAGAAGGGGAAAACTATCATTTTATGTTTTGGCAAGGAATTGCATACGAAAATAAAACCATCTACCATATTAAACTCCAAACACAACGCTGTAGTTTAAATTGCTACCAATTATAAGCTTTTAATAATGGAACAGAGGGAATAAAACCTCTTTAGGGCATTATTCCTAATTACTGAAGGCACTGGAAATGGCAAATTTAGACTTCATCAATAATGACAGATAAGAATCGAGCACAATATTCTCATAGCCTCGATTGCTAAATCCTAAGGACAATCTAAATACTTAAAAAGAAATGACGTTCCTTGAAAATAATCACATATAGAGTTCTTGAGCATTCCAAATGAGATTAAGATAGAAACAACTTACAGAAATAAATAGACAACTAACGCCAATAAAGCATGCACTTATATCTTTACTCCTGTGTATAAATAGACAAATCTATAATTGCAAACTTACTATTTTTCTTTGCATGCCAATTTTCTATGGTCTGATACCAGTTCCATTGGAAAAATAAACCTACAAGACGTAAGACACCGACAGAAGCCACCTCAATGAATGCCATTAAGAAAGATCTTTCAGGGGATAAACCAGCAGTAGCTATAGCCAGCATGTGCCCCTCAAAGTTGCAAGGGACTGTGAAACTTCCAGATTTGATGCCATCTAAAGCTTTCTTGGCAACTTCATCAGCTTTCATTGAACCAGAGGAGCCCGCTAGCAATTTTGTGAGCTCTGGTCTAACTTCATTTTCTGCAAAAGATCCGCTCATAGTAAATAAAATGCAAATGCTCAATAAATAACACAATGAGCCATACATGTCTCGAAATCAAATTTACTATTGAGAAACACAATCAAGAGTGAGAGGCCAGCATCATGTTCCATAAACCAACAAAAGTCATCAATTATTCGCGCTCAAGATAAACTGAAACTGATTGCTTAGAAAGTGAAACGATTACATCTCACAACTTCAGAAAATGCAACTGTCTGATTATAGTAAATACAGGTTTGATGCCATTTAACAATATAGAAGGCTCAAAGATAAGGATCTCAAACCTTTCTCAAAACCAGGAGTGTCGGTATCAGGTGGGTATACAACAGAGACATGGATATTATCCGCAATAACCTCCTGCTGCAATGCTTCTGCTAATCCCCGGAGCCCAAATTTACTGGCAGAGTATGCTGTGTAACCATAAATTCCTACCTAAACATCCACACTACAGAGCTCAATTAGAAAGCAAGAAGGGAAATCATTTAAAAGCAAAGAAAAATTTTATAAAGAAAAAACAATCAACAAATGTTAGAAAACCCAATTCAATGATTTCAGATACTGACCTGACCAGCTTGGGAAGAAATAAGAGAGATGGAAGCGGGCAAACGGTCCTTCCTCTCCTTCATCAGCGGCAAAGCAGCTTTGATGACATTAAAACTCCCCATGAGATTCACATCTATCATAAACTTGATCTCATCCAATCCCTGCTTGTCAAGCTCCTGAGGCACAAAAACCCCCTGGTTAACTACCAGGACATCGATGGGTCCGGCATCGTTAACCGCCTTCTGGACAGCGTCGTAGTCACGAACATCAGCAGAAAATATCGAAACGTCGAGGCCGGAGGAACGGCGAATCGATTCTTTGGCTTCTTGGAGTTTGTTAAGAGATCGAGCTAAGAGTGAGACTCGAGCTCCTTGGGAAGCGGCTTGGTGGGCTAAGGCTAGCCCGATCCCGCTTGACCCACCTGTTATGAAGACGTGGCGGTTCTTTATTGGGATAGTGACTGGGCGGGGGCGGACGATAAAGTAGAGGAGGAGGAGGAGG
This sequence comes from Gossypium raimondii, assembly GCF_025698545.1. Classification (NCBI taxonomy): domain Eukaryota; kingdom Viridiplantae; phylum Streptophyta; class Magnoliopsida; order Malvales; family Malvaceae; genus Gossypium; species Gossypium raimondii. The sequence continues at coordinate 35,359,233 of NC_068568.1, read as the reverse complement.
ATAGGGAGCAAAATAAGAGAGAGTAACACCATTCCCGGCGGTGAATCACGGCGACGATTCCTGGCGGTGAATGATTGCGATTCTGGTATTACGCTTTTAGCTTTTGAGCTTGACTTTCTTTTATAGCAGAAACTAGTATGTATGCTTCACCGCTCGACATTACCGAAGCTATTTAATAATCATCTTTTATAGAATTTTAATAATCATCTTTTATAAAAATTATAAAAATAGAAATCAATAAAAGTAATAAAATTATTAAATTTTAATAAAAATATAAAATATATTTAAAATTATAAAATCGTAAAAATTATAAAATATATAGAAATATAAAAATCATAAAATATATAGAAATATAGAAAAATTAGAAAATTTTATAAATTCATAAGAAAATTATAAAAAATTAAAGAAATATAAAATTCTTAAAAGAATATAAAAATTATTGTATAAAAGGAAGCATTTTATAATTTTTCTGTAACTTTATTTTTATTTTTATCATTTTTGTCACATATCACGCTATGTTGCGACATGTAATGGTTTTAACTAAAAAGAAAAACTAGTGCTCGTTAACTTTACGTCAACGGTCAAATAGAATTTTTATGTATTTTATAAATTTTTTTAATTTTTAATAAAATTTAAATATTTTTATATTTTATTAAAATTTAATAATTTTATAATTTTATTGATTTTTATTTTTATAATTTTTGCTACATGTCACACAAAGGTTGTGATACAAAGTGAGTTTAATTAAAAAATTAAGAACAATTAACTTTATCGGTCAAATAGATTTTTAATGCATTTTAACAGTTCAAGTATCCACTTAAGTGAAAAAAAAGTAAGAACATAATTGTGTTTTAAAAAATATGAGGACCTTTTAATATATTTTGAAAATTTAAAACTCAATTGAGTGAAAAAAAGCAAGACTTTTTTTTAATTTGAGGGTTTTTATGCCAAATTTAATTAATACTATTTATGATATTTTCATTTTAAAAAATATCAAAACATTAAGGAAATATTAATTTAAAATTATCCTCGCACGCACAAATCAATGAATGTAAATGTTGGACGTAATTAATGTGAAGTCTCTTTTTCTTTGCTTTAATTTTTTAAATTTTGGGGGGCCGAAAGGAAGCATGGATTTCATATCAAAACAGCATTCTTCAGATTTTGCAGACACACAATAACATGACAAAACATCTCAACAAAATCAAAATACACCTAACATTCACAACTCTCCTTAACAATCATTACCACTGGAGCTCAATACATCTGATGTTGGTCGATTCCAAGGGCAACGAGTGGTTGTATGGTTTATCCTTCGCTTTCTCCGCGCTTATAACTGGGCTGGAACTAGCACAGAAATTGAGGGTGTATAAGCTGCATGTTCACACAAACTCTTAGCTGATGGCCAAGCAAGTTCAATGAGAATACCAGATCCAAAACCCTATCTTGGCTTACTACCATGGCTGCTCAATAGTCTATTGATGAAGTTTCCTAATGTCCAAGTGGATAGGGTGCTGCAAGGTGACGTTTCAACCCATGCAGGGAATTAGAGTTTTTGTCTTTGTATCTTGTTGGCTTCTAGCCTCTCTTTTTTCCACTTAAAAAAGCATATTAGACACTTATCTGTATTTGAATATATTTGAACTTAGAGGTGTTCATGGGCCGGGCGGCCTGGCCCGGCCCGATGACCCGCTCAAAATATAAGAGGATTCGGATAAAAATATAAGCCTGAAATATGGGTTTGAGCAAAAAAACGAGGCCCGTTTAGAAAACGGGCCGAGCCTCAGGCACCACTTTTTTGGCCCGAGTCTGACCTGGCCCGAATATTATAAATATTTTTTTTATTTTTAAAAATATTTTTTTTATTTTTAAAATAAATTTTTTATGTTTATTAAAAAATGGGCCGGGCCGGGCTAAGCTCGAGCTTAAGAATTTTTTCCCGGACCAGGCCTGGAAAAATTTTAGGCCCATATTTCGGGTCGGGCAGGGCCCGAGCCTAAGACGGGCCAAATTTTTTCTGGTCCCGGCCCGGCCCATGAACACCTCTATTTGAACTCATGTTATCCAATTTGTTGTAATAATAGTAGAGCCGTAGAGGTGTTCATGGGTCGGGCGGCCCAGCCCGGCCCAACGGTCCACCCGAAATATGGGAGGGTTCGGGTAAAAATATAAGCCGAAAATATGAGTTTGGGCAAAAAAACGAGGCCCGTTTAGAAAACAGGCTGGGCCTCAGGCACCACTTTTTTGCTCGGGCTCGACCCAAATATAATAAATATTTATTTTTTATTTTTTAATTTTAAAATATTTTTAAAATACTTTTTTCTTTTTTTTATTGTTAAATTAAATTTTTGGTGTTTATTAAAAAAATGGACTAATCCAGGCCAAGCTTGGGCTTAGGAATTTTTTCTCAGGCCAGGCCTAGACAAAATTTCAAGCCCATATTACAGGTCGGGCCTATAAAAAATTTCGGCCGCGTCCTAGGCCCAAGCCCGGCCCAGCCCGACCCAAAATATGGGCCTAAAATTTTGTCCAGGCCCGGCCCGACCCGGGAAAAATTTCTATGCCCGAGCCCGACTCATCCCATTTTTTTAATAAACACCAAAAATTTATTTTAAAAATAAAAAAAGTATTTTAAAAATATTTTAAAATTAAAAAATAAAAATATATATTTATTATATATTTGGGCAGGGTCGGGCAAAAAAAGTGGTGCCTGAGGCCCAGCCCGTTTTCTAAACAGGCCTCGTTTTTTTGTCCAAACCCATATTTCGGGCCTATATTTTTACCCAAACCCTCCCATATTTCGGGCAAACCGGCCCGCCCGGCCCATGAACACCTCTAAATAATAGTGATACCAACTGAATTAAAACTTAAAATTAACATTCTTAAAAGTGTAACTCAATATAAAACTGTGTCAAAACTTGCATATCATATCAAAACTGTGTCAAAATAAAATAAAAAAAAGTTGGTTGCATATCAAAGAACAAAAACAAATAGTGCAGTCTAGGAAAAGATGATCGCTTTTACATCATATAAATATATATATATATATATATATCCAGTATAAGGCAGTAGTAATACAAGAGGATTAACATCATAGATTAACCAAAAGAGGGAAATTCTTACTTCGATGGTAATCCGTCATTTCAGCAGCTTGTCATGTGAAGATTCCAAATATGTAATTACATTATCTGCTGCTTTGCAACCAGAAGCAATCGATTTGCCCACCGATAATCCCCCTTTGTGGTTACCTACCAAATTCCAAAATAGTTCATAGTCCATACAAACAAAACAAAGGAACGAATCTCAAATATAAATTTGTCCAACACAAAGTTTATTCAATTTTCTTTTTCAAGCTCGACTGTGTAGGATATGGGTACTTTTTAAGGAAAACGGAGAGTTTGGGATGTGTTAATATATTATAAACTTCAACTAAAAGGGCAGTTAGTTACCTGCATAGAAGAATCCAGGGAGATCTCTCTCAATCTTTTCAATGGCTTCCAAGACTGAAGCATAGTTACGGCCATACAAGGGAAATGCCTTGCTCCAATAGAAATGACTGCCATTAGGAAAGTTTCGGGTAAATGTATGGTAGCTATACATTTAAAATCCAAAAACTCCTCGTAGGTAACTTTTAAATTTTAACAAACAGACATTGTAGTATTGTAAATCAAATGCTAAGGTAATGGTTAATGTACTTGAAGAATGTGGGTTCTCCCTCCACTCCCAACAACTGCTGAAGGTCGGAAGTTACAATATGCTTCAATTCATCTCTAAAACAATGGTTAACAGTGATAATTATTAGCAAAACAGTTAAAAATACAATGAAGTATGAAAAAGTAAAGTAAAAGAACCAATTTTAGTTTTCAATACGTTGAGGCTTTTGCCAGCTCCTTATTTCGATTTCCTCCAACAAAGGTTGTATAGAGATACAAATTATTAGGTGCACGATCAGGAAACATCACAGATGAAAAAAGTGTACCTGAATAAGAGCAAAATACATACGATGAAGGCACCAAGAAAATAAATACAAGTTAATCTTAAATGCACTGTACCAGAGCCAAGCATTACCGAGAGTTTTTAAACCATTTTGCTGCTCCTTTGAAGGTATAAGAACTCCAAAACCTTCTAGGGGTTTCTTGACATTCTCCTTCTTAAAAGCAGTAATTATGACGGATAGTGGCATATAACTCACCTACATTTGAAATTTCAAAAGAAGATGAGCATAAACTTAAACTGAGATTAAAGCATACTTTGCTAATGCAAGGATCAAAATCATTTGTGCACATCCCAGTCCATGTATATTGATAAGGGAACTGACACAACCTAATTCTAAGCATTTTTCCTCGTATAAAATTGCAGAAGCAAATACCTCAGGGATGAAGTTCAGTGGAAAGACATTTCCTCCTTTAGTAATTTTCATTTCTTTAACATTGCACACCGGAGCCTGCAATTTACAAGTTTATGTTCTGTTAACAATTATATGTTTTAACATATAATTATAAAGCATAGTAGTATAGATTCATGTCAACACACAAGCTGGTGTTCTTTTGGAAGCAGCAGTAAGAATAATTACTACAGATTGATTGTCTACTAAACAAAGTTCAACTAACCGTCATTATTACAGCATCAAATGATGAGCCTTGTGAGCGCTTGTCTCGATCAGAAGCATAAGAGAGAGACCAGTTCTCTGATGTAGACTTCCCCTCATGACTGTAAGATAATGACAAAACCTTTGATTTCAGTTTAAGCTCATCTTTGGAAAGATCTTTGCACAACATATCAGCAAGTGTCTGCAAAAGACATCAAAAAATAAATGACTGTATTTAAGGGATGAAAGTCTGAGGCAATACATGAGACTATCAGTTAGGTCTTGCTCATATTATTGATCCTAAAAGGAAATAAGAAATTTTAGTAAAGCTAGAGAACAGGTATAACCTTAGTTTGATTAAAACTGTAACCCTAGAACAATCTGAAGGATAAGAAATGGGCATGCAATCAAGTAGCCAGAATTAAGTAACATACTGTTGTCATTTTTGAATGCTTAAAAGATGCCATCGAGATTTTTGTGGGTATTACTGCACTTGCAAATAGCAATGTTATAATTCCAAAATATGTGTAACAGCTTTCATAGAAATGTTCTAGCATGCATTTCACAGAAAATTTTCCAGGCATTATGGATAGTATAATGTGACGTGGTGATCTTGCCTAATATCTTAAGCCTTCAATCTATTTAAAGCACATAAAAGATGTTCCATACAATAATTCATATAAAGCTTCCTTCAAAACAAAAGAATTAAGAAAAGTAGTACTGAATTAACGATGCATGTTCATGGTAGGAAATATGCAAGATTTAAAATCTTAATTAAAGAACATTGAATTGAACTGTAAACTGTAAAAACAGTCGAATATGTAAATTACATAATGAATAAGAAATGTAAATCAGTTCAATATAGATAGAGTAAAACAGCAAACTTGCAATTGGCATAAATAAATAAACTTAGCTCACAACAGAAAAAGTTATCCATAAGTTCATTACCTGCATTCCACCCTGAAAGGAAAATGAGCCACGTAGAGCCTTTCTTTTCACTGAATTTTTTGTTTCTTCACGATTTGTCCTTTTGGCAGAGAATTTAGATTTCACTGCTCCAACAATGATAGAGCCAAACCTGACAAGCAAGAATCATGAAGAAGAATCTGTTAACAAGTAGTAAACCCCAACTATTTTAAGAATATATTGGATCAAGATAAGAAAATTCACAATGCAGCTAGATATGGTTCTTTAACACACATCGGTGGCAAACTTGAGTAAAGTACCAATACACCTAGTCCAAATTTAAATGTGCTCTTCTAACTTTAAACAAATATCATAGAGGCAAAAACCATAATTTGAGTATTCAAGATAAATGTTTTTACATGTAAAAGAATGACACATAAAATTGCAAAGAAGCAACAGTGCACTGACAGAAAAGTTCCCAATCGTGATATTATCAGCAGTGATCCCGGACCAAAGAGTATCGGTTTCATATTAGTACTAATGTTTAGTCATCCAATGCCTTGGGAAAGTAATAACAACTTCTTGTAGTCCTTCCTTTTATGATAAGCAATTTATTGGGTCTAGGAACAAATTTTCATCAAATATAAACTCGTAATTTGAAGGGACAATTTTCAATTTATTCAGCCAAAAGTAATATGAAGGATAGAAGAAAAGTTACACAAAAAATACCTTTGCTCAAGATCCCATAGCTCCGGAAAGGAATGGCACATCTGTTTTAAACGTAAAAAGGTGAAAAGATGAGAATGAAGCATCGGCAACAAGAGCCATTTCACAACTCAATTAAGGACCATAGCTCATGAAAGCAGTGAAACACACTAATTCTTTATGTAAATAGAATGAAAATTAGGTGGATGCTTCCTTCCATGAAACTTAAATAGATTAGTCCAGATAAACGGTGCATTACTCACAGATAGAGATTCAGGATCTCCAGCACTTGTGCCAGCAACAAAGGGATCAACAAGGTAATCCACAACCTTATAAAACAAAACCAGTAAGTAAATTATCATAAAAAATTCAATATTTTGCACTGTTTCAGGTAATCTTCAATTTTTTCTGAATCCAGCTAAAAATCAGTGTTTGCACAAGTCAATGCAGATCCCTCGTAAATAAAGAGAACCTAATAGAATATACTTGGTAAAATTATTTTGGAAAAAATAACATGGACTAAAGAAATTAGAAAGCAAAAGCATACCTCCTGCCCAAAATGGCGCTGAAAAAATCCTCCTACACTGCATGAAAATTGAAAACATACAGTAAAGAAACAAGGCACTTCTTCAAGTAACATGAGAAACGGATGAACAAAAGCATTTAATCAATAACTATGAATCCTAGATTGTGTTTATCACCTTTCCTGATTATAAGCATCAGATACTTTTGAGGCTTCACTTTTTCTCCACAGAAAAGGCTCCAAAATAATCTGAAACTGCAGAAGCAGAACTGGATTTATATAGGAATATTATGAGCAAAAGCTATTGGCAAGGAGGGAAAGCAAGCTCCACTTTACACCATGACTATTAGTTGATTCAAAAATAATATCACAAAAGACTGCTTGCTAACTAATCCGATATGCTAACTGCTTAAAACAAACAAAATTTATGATCCATTCGATACGCCCAAAATAGTTCTGATAAACAAACCTTTGATTTTGCTGAAAGAATGCTGCTTGTGAATAATGCGAGAGGATTTGAGGGGATCTAACACAAAAAAATCTTGTGATAACAGTCAGATCCAAAATATCTCAGGGTATAAGAGTCATACTTTGAGAAGATGTAAACTCAAATAGCAGTGAAGGTGGAACATTAGAAGCATACCAATACAGGCACACCATTTCTCACGATATACCGCTTGTTCTGTGCAATTGGCTGCATTAAACAACCAATAGTCAAGTTAATCAAGGAAAGTAATACTCTTACTTTTACTATCATCCTTCAGGAACTCCCAAGCTTTCAGTTGAACTTGAAAAGCAAGAACCGAAATAGGGGGCAGGTGGAGGCAGTCACCACCAACCCCCCTCCTCCCCAAAGTTCCTAAAAGTTATTAATGTTCATATAAAATTTAATTATATAAAGTTTTTATAAGTTGAAAAAAATTATAATTTTATCCCCCAAAAAATTAAATATAAGTTGAAAATCCTAGTACTTATACTGTTGCAAAGACTGGGGTACCGAAGGATAAATAAACTTACAACTAATAGCCTCAAATTATCATTTACACAGGAACGGATAGAGCTATAGGAAACTAGGAACACTTACAACTTGTTCCTTATCTTGAATACCAAGATCATCAAACAAACTTCTCACTTCAATCTCACTTTCAGTCTGCACTAATAAATTAAACATTCACGTCAAAAAGCAATATCATCATTGCATTTTAAAATTCACACGCGCATTTGTCATCTACTTAACCAGAAAAGCAATTAAAGCTTCTAAAAAGAAACAACGTTTACCATTGTATTTGCTCCTTCATCCCATATCAAACCCTCCCTCGACACACTTCTTAACTTCCCTCCAGCTCTTCCTTCAGATTCAAATACCGTAACATGTAAACCTTGTGATTTCAACTTGTAAGCTGCCGCGAGTCCACTTCATTATAGTCAAAAGTTAAATTAGCTAACTAAATTAACATTTCCAAATTCCAGTTTCTTGATAAATCATCTTTTACACCCGATCAAAAAATCAAAACAACTATACAAAAATTAAAAAGTTATAACGAGAAGAAATGTACGAAATGTAAAGTTCGAAACCGTACCTAACACCAGCGCCAATGACAGCTACTCTTTTAGCAGAAGCTGAGAAAGGAACACTTCAAAAATCAGCACAAAAAACAAAAGCTAGATCATTGCGAAATTAGAATTTAAGATATTAGATGAGAGAGATAGAGATAGAGATAGAGAGGTGTACAGTGGTCATCTTTGTTTTCAGTTGACGCCATTTTCGTTACGGGTTTCGAGATTCCCGATGCTAGCACGCAAGATGGGGCGATATTTAACATTCTTGTTCAGGTTTCGGCCCTCTTTGGGTCTACTCCGGTAATCTCCTTGTGTTTTGGGCTCAGCATTAACATTCTTTGAAAAGGATGTTAAAAGCTATCTACAAGCCCGTTTCTTATTAACACTCGCATCAAATTCTGCTATTAAACTTAGTGTCCATAAAATTGGATTCGACTTTAAAAAAAATTAAAAATAAGTTTCAATTTTGAATTATTCAAATTAAGTTAATCAAATTAAATTGAACTTTTTTTTTAATTTCGAGTTCAAATCAAGTTAAAATTTTAAATTTGAATAAATTAAATATCAAACTATCTTTTCACTTCCCTTTAACACCCAAGTCAAACACCTTTACTTTTCCTAAAATTTTACTTTCCTAAATCTTCAAAACTCTTTTCCTTTTATCTCTCTCAAAATTTTAACTTCCCTCAAACGGGTAAAACTTTTCCCTTTTTATTTTCTCCTAAAACTTTTACTTCCTCTTAATCCCCAAATTTTTTTCAAATTTATGTCTATTATTTATATTATTAAATTATATTTTACATTTTGTACTATTTATATTATTGAATTATTTAATCGTATTAAATCTTTATCAATTTCTATTAAAATTGAATTATTGATGATGACATAAAATATTCGTATTAAATTTTTTTGTTGGTATCAATTTCACATTTTATTTTTAAAATAACTTTTATTAAAAAAATTACATTTTTTACATTTAATATATTTTTTAATTTCAAAATACACAGTGACAAGAATCAGAATATATAACACCCCTAACCTCTCTTCGTCGTCAGATTAGGGTCACGGGCATTACTAACAATTCAAACAATTGATCAATCATAATTAAACATATAAGCTAGCCATTAACAATATAATATACAGGGGCAGGTCATAACAATCAAATACTATCATACTAGAATATTATACAATCGAATAACGAATCATGCTATGTAATGCTAAACTTGGTCTTCTACTGTCTACACTCTTATCACTATTTATCCCTTCTTAAATGTTAGAAGTCGGATACATACAAGACTATTCCAATTATTAGCATCAGAATATTGGTTCATACTCCGACTATGATTATCTTTTTATTTTATCTTCGATTATGTTAGTAGAATGCACTTAATTTAGGTTTGCTAATCCATCCCAATTCAGAGTAAAAGTTACTTTTACAGCCCCTATTTCAAGTCTACGAGACCTTAAAAATAGTTTAAAAACAAGCAGAGACTAATTTGGAACAATTATGAAAGTTTAGGGTCATTTCTGAAAATTCTTAAAAAAGGGGACACATGGCCGTATGGCCAGGTTGTGTAGAATGCCCCAGGTCGTGTGACTCTCAAAGTTAGGACACACGGCCGTGTCCCAGCCCGTGTCTTGCCTATGTAACTCACTGACTTAAGACACACGATTGTATCTCAGCCCATGTAACTCACTGACTTGGGTCACACACCCATATGCACCAAAAAGTACCTTAAAATTCAAGTTTATCATTTCCTACTTACTTCGGCACTAAGCAACTCAATTACCAATTGTTTAACCTACTCAAAACACGATTAAGCATGCCCAAAATATACCAAATTCATCACCTAATATGCTTAACTAATGTACCCTTATTGGTATCACATTTTATATGTTCAAATACATCAATAACACATCAAACATTCAAGACTTTCATTCATATCACATTTACCATAATTGAACTAACTTTCAACTCCTAAAGTTACCAAACTTGAAGGTAAGCATCTACCAAGCATGAGGCTAAGCTACCATACCAACATTGCCTCAATTATAACCACATATATATACATGTATCCATCATTTAACTAAGAACCAAAATAGCATCATCATAAACATATCAACAAGGACTCCCTAGGTGCATGCCAGTACAAAATAAAAATATCACCACACTTGAGCTTGGGATTTGTTGTTTGATGCTAAGTCTACGCTACGTCGAAAAGTACCTAGCCTGCGCACGCAAAACAAAACTGCACACTGAGTAAAACTCAGTGGTATTTCTATAATCCAAATAATATAATCCCGATATAAGTAATAAAAATGCAAAATGCAACAAGTAAGCTATGTACATGTGTTTCAAATCAATAATATAATTTTGCTCATTCCTTATTCACATTTACTAAGGTTTTCACATGTTCAAACACATATTAATGGCATTTCATATAGCATTTGCATATTACAACTCATGCAATGGCATGATTCATCTCTTTGTTCAATACTTGAATTCTTTTCAAGTTACACGTCTCATTTCATCATTTCATATTTCATTTCTCATAATTCAATCCATATTCACAACACTATACTATTTCATATTTCATTTCTCATATTTGTCATTTCAATATTTTCTCATCTCATTTCCATTTCTCAACCATGTCATTTCAATATTGAATACATAAATTTTATCGTTTATTTTCTCTATTAACACAACTCGAACTCGAACAGATACACGTATCCAACCAACACACCAGTTTGGCACCTAGAGCCTCATTGGATAAATTCGAAGTAATAACTGTGCTTAGCGCCATATAAATTGACACCTAGTGTCTTATCGGTTAAATCAAAGCAAATTGGTACCCAATGCCTCATCGACTCGAGGTCAAAGTAATCCCTGAACTCTTCCTATCGTATGACATGCCATCTATATTCGACTCAGCCTGATATAGTTAATAGGGTTTCATTTCGCTTTTCAATACAACCAATATCTCAATTTCGCATATATACACATTATCACATATAAACATATATTCAATTCAATCTCTATATATATTCAATAAATTCATAATTTACCAAATCAATCCATTTCAATCAACTGTGAATTTAATTCAATTTCAAAGTACAAAAGCACTTACCTCAAATGCTTACTATATGCAACAATTCAAAATGTAATGATTTATAACTTAATTCGGATTATAGAAACACAATCCATGAATTCCGAGTTATTCGACGTCGATTTTATCTTCCCTTTTTATTTGAGGATTCTGGTATGACGTTAGCTACGGAATAAAACAATTAAAATACATTAATATTACACAATTCAATTTCACATTAATTTTTAATTTTCACACTATATTTTGCTTATTCTTCAACTTAGTCCCTAAATTGAGACTAGTTTTTAACCTTTACATTTAACTTTATATTTTCATACTAATTTCACTCTAAACTAAATTTAGCTTCCTCTTTTCCAATTCGACTCATTAATTTCAAATTTTTCTCAATTTAGTCCCTATTGCTCAAAATCAACAATTTATTCCACAAATTAGTCATTTTCCATTTCTAACTTAAAAATCTATCTATTTAATCCTTAAACTATTCAACAATGTCAACATCTAAAAGCTTGAATAATACAAAAAATTACAACATGGATCGGGTAGCCCTAGATACCAAAATTCCAAAAACATAAAAATTGCAAAAAAAAGGGACTAAATTGTACTAACCAATTGAAAATTGAAACCCTTGGTGCCGTGGCTTCTCCTCTATTCTTTCTTCCTTTTCTTTCTTTTTAATTTGCATGCATTTGTTTCATCTAATGCCACTTTCTTTCTATTTCTTTATTCTTTCTTTTGTTGTTATTATTATTATTATTATTATTATTATTATTATTATTATTATACATGCATTTACACTTAACCATATTCGGCCACCTATACACAACCATTTATTAAATGGTTTAATTGCTACTTTAGCCCCTTTCATTTATTTCAATATATAATTCAACTTTTAACTCTTACGCGATTTAGTCCTATACCTTAACAACCTCTAATTTCACGAAATTTACTTAGCCAAGATCTAATTCATTACTAAACTAACCAAGATCTAATTTATTACTAAACTAACCTCATAAATATTTAATAAAAATATTTACGGATTCGTTTTACGGAATCGGAGTCCCGAGCTTCACTTTCCAACACCCTTGATTATCGAGTCGTTACAGAAGATAATTGAAGTAATTAAGCAATCAAAGAAATTAACTCGTATATAAAAGATTAATAAATAAATTATAAGGGGATGAAAGTTAATAACAAATTTGATTACGGTGGGTGGCAGTAGCTATAAGGACCTAAAGTCTTTCTTTTTTAATTTAACTTGAACAATTATATTCGATCCGATTTGAATTCCATCTCACTCAATTCGATTTGAGAAAATTTCAAATCGAGTTAGGATGATAAAATAAGATTCGTCAACTCAATTAACTTGAAATTTTTTCATTTGATTCGATTCGATCGAACGCGCACCCCTAATTAAACCTTATACTTCACGTGATTTATAAATTTAATACTTATGCTTTAATTTGATTAATTTTAGTTTTTTTTTTTGAATTTTGAAATTTTAGTCTTGACCAAGCAGTAGCAGTTAAATCTGTTTGGTTAAATTCTACTTAGTCTTGTATTATATGTAAAGTTGTAAAGTTAGTTAATGTTCTTTGATCGGATTATTTTTAATCATTATATTTTTTTAATTTCAAAATTTTAGTCTTAATGCAAACAACGGTCTATAAATATATTAACTAGTTTTTTTAGTAATATATGAAAATAGCAAGTTGACATGGTATTGTACATGTGATAATATATTTAGCGCAACAAATTTTTAAAATAACAAAATTTAATGAAATTAATAGCTCCATTCGGTTAGGACCAAAATTTTAAAATTATAAAAGTACAATGACCTGAAAATGACCAAATTAAAGTATAGGTACTAAATCCACATCTTACGCAAAGAACAAGGTCTAATAGTAGAATTTAACCAATTTTGTTTATAATTAACTTTTATTTATCTTGATACAAGGCCTAATTTACTTATAATCATATGAGAATATTACACATTTAAATAAATTTTATATTTATGACACACCCCGATGTTTTATATGCAAGGTGTCTTTGGTTCAAATCTTATTATGAATAAAATTTTATTTATTCATAAATACATGAAAAAGACAAAAATACTTTTATAACCATATAACTTACTTTATGAATAAAATGGTTTTTGATAATTTCCAAATTCAATTTCCTAATTCAATTGGGATTCAGTTAATGAGTGACACCAACTGAATAATGGGCTTAATAAATAAATATAGATATATTAAAATTTCATTTCGTTTTTAATATACATTAGGAGATTTTCTTCGAAAAAATATGTTATCAATTGAACCACAAGTGAAATGACAAAAGACTTGTGTTTACTGAAGATGTCAAAAGGGAAGGTATAGAGGGCCTTGGCTCCAAAAATGACAAATTTATAATTTAATATTGTGGATATTTTACTAAATTTATAATTTAATTCTAACAAAATCAAGAAAAAATAATTTAGCTTTACCCCATACTTGTAGTTAAATCCTTAGTAACGACATATTTGATAGAGCGTTGAAAAAATCAATCAATTAAAAATTAATATTTTCAACTAACTTAAATTTTTAAACACATTTGATAACCTATAATGAAAACTACTAAATATATTTTTCTACAAAAAGTGTGAAAAATTATAAGTAGATAACGACCTACTTATCATTGAATAAAGAATAAATTCAATTATTTTCATTTTATTCTTATTCGTTTAAGATTATATCATTTTTTATCAAATAATCTAATTATAATCTATATTTAATTTTAAGTAATATGCCAAACTAATTTTTTCAATACTCATTTCTTTAATACTTAATTTTTCAATTTATTGTCGATTGAGTCTTAGCCCAATTGACATCAGCATTGTTGCCAGTGTAAGAGGACGTGGGTTTGAGTATGCTGAAGTGCAATATCCTCTTATTTAAGGGTTGAGGAGGGGCTATGGGTAGTTTTATAATTGTTACAACTATTAACGGATTGATATATTTGCAACTTGAAATTCTTTATACTTTGGCCTATTGAAACATTGAACTCCAATAAATAGGAGTGAAATTTCATTTTTATGGTACATCAAAAGGTTTCATTCTGTTCTCATTCATATTCTAATATTCTTAAATTGTTTTATAAAAAAATATTGCATAAATTCACCATAACAATTGATATTATTGTTATGCTTCGCTCAATACTCTTTTAACCCAATGCACCAACATAAACCTAAGGTAAGCGGCTTGTATTTTATTATTTCGAGGGGGAAAACAAGGGGAGCCAATGACCCCAAAAGATAAAAGAGTTAGTAGGACAACAAAACCTTGAAACTTGCTTTTAAAACCAATGTATACTTTAAGTTTCCCCTAATGATTTCCTTTATTTTTATGCAAAAGAATATTTGTGTTTATCCTTCCACCAAATTTGATTTTGAGGATTTTCTTCCTTTTGCTTTGTAGAGTTAAAGATATTTGGCATCTATTTTCAAGAGGTGAGATTCCTTGTATTTGTTTAATGTAAAAGGTATAAAACAAGAACAATATTCCATATCTTTAAAAATATTTAATTTGAATTATTAATTTCTTAATAGAAATTAAAATGCAATTGATATTCAAAGACATCAAAGCCATTCCCTGCCCTTCAAATTCACCTTTGCTCTTAGTTTAAGCTCTAAATTCTATACCCATTTAGCTATATTTACACTTTCTTCCCATACAAATTATAAAATTAGCATTAGCTAATAAACAAATCTTAGTTGAAATTACAATATGTAAAGTGGTAGCTAGGTTGATAATTCAATATAAACTATAATTAGGGAAGGAAAGGAAAGAGAGAATAGTAATTAAAAGGGTTACAAATTCATACTAGGTGAGATATATACATAAGCCCAAGTTTTGGAAGTCATTGACACACTAAGGCCTCCTTTAGATGGATGATGGTTGTGGTGTGATAGGATCTTTTATCTCACAGTTATAGTAATTAATTTTACCGCTATTACTGTTTTTAACCTTACCAGGAGTGAACGCACTACCCATTTAAACTAAAGCTAAATATAAGATTGAAAACTAAAGTTGGTGGGAAAACAAAGTATAGATAGAAGAGGGTTGGTGGAACAAAGCAATTAGGGTTTGTTGGGAGTCATAAACACATCTCAAATTTAAAGTTTAAGCTTGGCGCCGAAGCAATGATGATGAATTTGGTCAAATTGATTTGCCTATACTTGTCAACTTTTGGTTGTTTGATTGTTGGGAAATCAGTGGAGTTTGATTTGAGATTGTCTCATTTGTGATACACAAATTTGAATCATATTTGTGCCAATATTGTGAGGTCCAAGTAAATTTATGGTATGAAACCTTTTTTTAATACTCAAATAAATTGTTTCTTTTTTCCCAAATAACGTGACACTATTTGAATATAAAAATATATGCTAAAGTAAAAATAATCATTGCATGCAATGTTTGTTTTCCGCTCAAATTGCTACTTTAGATTATGTAATACTACATGTAGGTTTTTTAGGATAAGAATTAATTTTTTAATTTTTAATATTCTATATTTTTATAGGATTAAATTAATTTTTTATTTTTAGAGGTTAAAGTGTAATTTTATCATTATTAATTTTAACTTTTATGAATTGTAAAGAGTTTAAATAAAAAAATTTCCATTTTAAGGGGTAGTGCCCCTGCCAACCCTTAGATCCGCCCTTGACTATATGCTTTTATATCTGAATAAAATATTGGGACAAAAATAAATGAGAATTTTCATAGTTTGACGTTGCTAACTATAATTTTCAATTAAATTCATTATTTGGGGGACTATTGTGATTTTAGTCTCACTACTAATATAGCAAAAACAAAAAAATTCATGTTAAATTAATCATAGTATTAATTTGGACCTACAAATAATATTATTAAAGGCATTTAATTAAATTATATCAAATTAAAGTAAATGGATTAAATTTTAAATATCAAGATAATAGACGGACTAAAATTATAAATAAATCATTTTAGCTTTCATTCAATTATGCATCTTTATCACTTAGATGTTAAAATGAAGTGTTGAAAAGAATTAAGTATTGAATTTAAGTTATAAAATATGTTTAGTATATTACTTAAAATTAGGTGTAATTAGATTATTTAATAAACAATAAATTAAAAGATAATGTTAAAAAGAAAAAAAGTTCAAAGAATTTCACAATAATAAATAGCTCTCAACCATTTTTGACTAAGAATATTATATTCAACTTTTCAAGAGGTTATCAACATCTTAGTTTTAGGAATTCCCCCTGTTGTTTTCAGCATCCAGCCTATTCCTATGAATTCATAGCCTTATAGGGTAGAACATTAATGATGTGACTACCGGCCAACCCATATATGCATGAGAAAAATGAAATTTAAAAGTAATTTATATCAATTTTCTCGTTTAAATATTTAAAATTTTATTAATCAATAGTATTTTATTTAAGATATATATAATGTCACAGTATTATTAAAATAATTTAAATGTTATTGAACATCGATATAATTTAAGGATGAATTTTGCATATAAGAAAGAAGGCATGCATCGTTAAATCAAGAAGCAGTATAGGTGTCCGACTCCGTACCTTGTCCTATATAGGAAAGATGGTAGACTTTGAACTTGGAAAATCGAAATATGGCTTCACCAATCACCTCTGTCACTGTTAGCTAATATAAGACGGAGTTGGTGGAACATGTTTCCAGTTACACGTATGGCCTGCCCACCCCCCCCTACTTCCTTTCTACCTTGTTCAACCACTTACTCCAAATCAATGCTTGGTCTGTTAAGATATATTGTATTTTCAAGTTTAAATTTTGGGATTTATCAACTATAAAATGACCTTTAATAATTCTTTTAAAAATTTTAAATTTTAAAAAAATAATTAAATATTGATGTGTCATCGTTACATCAATAAAGTTAGAAATGTTAACATTTTCATTGCTAAAAAAGAAATAATTAAATTGGAAAAAATAAAAAAGGAAAATATTACGTGGGACTAACATCTCCAAAATGAATGTGGTAAGGTAAGCATGCAATTGTGGGGCGAGATAAAATGACCTGACTTGTATAAATCAAATACGTTGCGCAATTGAGTGGGGCCAAGAAGATCCCCTGGGATCTTGTTCGTTGGTAAAAATTTCACTATACCCTCAGATCAAGACGCAGTCAAAGGACGGAATCTTTAGATATTTGGGTTCATGACCACAGGATGAGATGACTAAAGTGAAAGCTGTACCAGTGACTGTCAATCTAATTCAAAGGAGACAAGGTTGCTTGTCGCTTGCTGCTATTCACTACTTACTGTATTTGGATCAAAGGTCCCCATCATTTTATTTTTCATCCTACACCCTACAATTTACATATATATGCCAAGTTCAATATACTTTTGCCATTTTCTTAATTTAATCTCATTAATCAATTTAATTTTTTTAAACCGTAATTATAAATTTTTATATATACATTATTTCATTATTTTTAAAATAATTAAACAGAATTTTTTTTTCCATTTTTGAATGAAGTCTTGAGATTAAACATTTTACTTAAAATACTACATTTTCCGGTCAAGCAAAGAAGAAAAAACAAAGGGAGGGCGACAGGCACATGTGTTGAAAGCATGCAGCATGTCATGGAGTGATGGGAATGTTGCTAAGTAAGCAGCAGCTTGCTCTTGCAATTTGGCTTTATGTTGATGTTCTCATGCATCCCTGTTTCGGATTGGTCCGCCAATCACACATCCCACCTCTAATAATTTTATTTTTCACTTCAAGAATCCTATGCTATACATTATACAAATAGCTGGATTAATTTAATCCAACTAAATAAATAGTGGCTATTTTCGAATTTACCATTTAAAATATTATAAATATATAAAATGCTATCTTAAAAGCAAACATAGGTTTGAAAATGGCCTCTTAACAAATATTCTTTTTCGAGCAACGGTTCTAATTACCTCATTAATGACTTCTATAGATGGTATCACATGGAAGAAAAACTCTTTTGTATTTGGGGTTTCGGATAATATTTAATTTTATATATTTAAAATATTTATTAAAATATGTATTTATACTTAATTTGAGTACAAATATTTTTTATTAATTAAAATATAACATATATAATATGTTCAACCAGATGGAGTTGAGCTGCGGTTATCTCATATAAATTATTGGAATTGTTTAAAACTAAGCTTGAATTAAATACGCAAATTTGTTGAAAAAGAACTTTAAAGATAAAGGAATTGTCTTACCTCAACATCAACTAGTTAAAACATTCTTAATGTAACCATTATTATTAATGGCCACAGTTAGTAATTGCAACAAGTATTTGGTACCAAACTTTTATGAACAAATAAAATTGTTGTATTATCTTTTTGTTCCTTATTTTTCTGTCAAACTTGAATTAATTGTTCGAAAGCTAATCTTCGACTTAAGTGTTATAGAAAGGGTCTTAAATTAGAAACTTGTTGAGTGGTTTTTTTTACAAGTTAGTTGATAAAATGTAGAACAAGGAGGGAGTATAGGAGGTAGTGGTGGTTGCTACGAAGGTTGGTTCACCAAGTTGGGACGGAGAGCTGGAGATTATGGAGAACAAAGGTGAAAAGAGTTCTAAGATTGGGAGCTGAAGGTATGCTGACAGAATATTGGCTTGGTCTTCTTCAAGAGTTGATACTTTCTTCATCATTTCTAGAAGTATTTATAGGTGCAAGATGATGCTAACGTGTTAGACTACCATTTGGTCATTATTACGAAGCACATGGGGGGGATGTCTTTGATGGGACGACGACGTCTGTGACAAGACAAATCCTTTCATTCATTCTGACTTGATGAGATAAAGCAATTGAGCCTATGTGATGTTTCATGCCAACAAATTTATGTTCCCAATGAAGATTAGACCATCAGTTACTCAAGTGGTCATCTAGGAAGGGTGAGCTTGCAGGCGACATCTTAACTCGTTGGTAGTTGGCTTACTGCTTAGGCATCTTTTTGGCTTGCCACGTGTCCAGTTTCCTAATGTAACACCCCTAACCCGTATCCATCATTGGAATAGGGTTACGAATTATTACTGTTCAAACAGAACTTTAAATCATACAATTTATACATCAATGCCAACATAATCTAATTACATACAAATGCACTCATAACGTCCCTTAATCAAGCCCTCGAGACACTAAAAATACTTTAGAAACAATCCGGGACTAAATTAAAAACATATGAAAAGTTTAAGAAAAAGTCAAAAAATTTGGACTGCAGGGGTCATACAGCCGTGTGGTTCACACAGCTGAGACACATGCCCGTGTCTCAAGCCGTGTAACCTTCGAAATAGGGACACATGGCTGTGTCCTCGCTCGTGTGCTAGGTCATGTAACACTCGAAATAACCTCACACGCTCGTATGCCAGGTCGTGTGCTAGGCCGTGTAACTGCATGACTTGTGAGCCTTAAACCTATAAGGGACACACGACCGTGTGGACTTAAAATGAACCTTGAACAACAAGTTTACCATTTCAAGCTTACTTGGATCCTAAGTAAACCATTTACCAACCAAAACACCTATTCAAAGTGACATTGATCAAGCCAAAAACATACCAAATCAACCTATTAAGTGCCTAATCAATGTACCCTCATTTGTACTATAAGTATATACAATTGAACATGAAAATAAAACCTCAAACACAACTTATCAATTCAACAAACCAACATCTAACCAATGTACTTATCATAGGTACCTCAAATACACATATCATTAACACATACCATTTCTATTTGCATTGAAACATCTAACTCATTCACATGTATCTTATAGTTTAACAATATGTGCATAAGTCATACTTAACATTATACACATCCAAAACATTTATAATGACATATACACCTAATACATGCCATATAAACCGAAAAAAACATTCTAAAAACTATCGAAATTAAGTTGGATAGTGTGACTTGAACGCCGATCTGATCGTCCAACCTTTCGAGTATCTACAAGAACATTAAATAACACAAGTAAGCTTAATGAAGCTTAGTAAGTTCGACGTATTTAAACGATAAATCTTATCGAAATAATTATAACAATTCAAACATTAACTATTCAACCACGAAGGTTTCCTGTCATCCACAATCTCAACTGATAAATCACATACGTTCAATTTAATACTCAAATGTATAGAAAATCCATCAAATTCATTAAACAAATTACGTTACCGAGATTTTCAATTTGAAGAACGACTTACGGTAGGAGCACATCGTTAGTCCAACCATAACACACCAAATGCTCATATGAGCCAATCCCTTCAAAACACACCAATTGCTCGCAAGAGCTAATCCAACCGAAATACGCCAATGCTCATAAAAGCTAGTCCAACTGAAACACGCCAAACAGAGAGTATAACGCGAGAGTTCGCAACAAATGCTGAACCTCGGTTTACTTGGAAAAATATATATACATCCCTCCAAAACCATCTCTACTCCAATTCCCCACAACACACCATATCACGACTGTACTCTATCCGGCGTTCAATCTAATCCGAACATCAAATTCAATAACATATCTCAAATAATCATTCATTATCACTAATTAAATATATATTGTATTATGTTATACTATTCAACAATTCATATAGATGTTAAATTTTAAATCATACGAACTTCCTGGATTGCATTTTAATAGTTGCAGAAGTTCAGAGACTATTCCATAAATTTTCCTTTTCCACAAATATCTACGGGCTCTTAATCTAGAATATAAAATTTCTCAATTATCAACTTAAATTTCAAGTTTCAATCCACTTTACAATTAATACCCTTTTATTTTTCAAATTTACACAATTACCCTAAACTTTTACAATTTATGCAATTTAGTCCTTTAACCCGAAATTCATCAAATTAACCATTTTTTCTCAATTCAATATTCCATCCCAATATGCTAGGCCCTTAAACAATCCTTAATAAACATTAAATTCACTATCAAACCCTAAAATTTTGACATTTTCATAATTTAATCCTAAAATAAAAATAAAACAAAAATCACTTTACAAAACCATCAAACAACACAATCAAAGCTCCAAATACATGGCATTCATCATAAAAATTCAAAATTCATCAATGAAAACTTCAAAAAAATTTAACAGGATAAAAAACGAAGGTATGAGCTAGTTGGACCTAGTTGCAACGATATCAAAAACATAAAAGTTATAACAAATATAATCAAAATGGACTTACATGCAAAGAAATTAGGCAATCAAAACTTTTCCTTAACCTAGCTATGGCTTTCGGCCATTTGAAGAAGAAAATGAAAATGAATTTGTTTTTCCATTTTTTAATTTTGTTTAATTTTGATTAAACTTTTATTAATTTACAAAATTACCATCCAAATCACATTATTTTGTCATTTTCCATTAATTTTCCATCCCACTATATTAATTAGGGCTTAATTATCACTTAAGTCATTCCTTAATTATTAATTAAACCATTTAATAACCTAATTGCATTAATTAACAAGTTTTACACATTTTTCAATGTAGTCATTTTCTCTTAATTAACTATCTAGACGTTAATATTTCTAAACCAAATTTTAATACGACTCTAATGACTCTACAAATATTCTAAAAATAATATTTACGAGTCGATACGACGAAAATTTGTGATCCTGAACCACTGAAAATCGGGCTGTTACACCGAACATAAGTGGGGGTATAACAATATTCCCTTTTGCGCCGAGAGGAGGGTTATAAAGTGGCTTCCTTGTGACATTCTGATCTGATAACTCCGTTTTTAGGTTGCTCCAGATGGTGGCTTTATTTTATGATAAAATGTTATATCTAAACGTTTGAGATTCTGCCATAAATGTACTCTGAGGATTGTGTTTTTACGGAGTCATGATTATGATGAACAACAACCTTTTGGGACAGGTGGTGAATTTCCATTGGATGTTGGTTGTCCTTCAAAATAGTGCATTTCTTTTTCGAAATTATTTTGCATCTTTTTTTGTTTAAAATTTCCACAACTGTTGTTGGCAATTTACTAGTATTTATTGGTATTTTAGAATAATTTCTGTATTTTCAGAGTTTTTTTTTTCGATTCGATTTGAAGTTCTTGTTCTTTGCTATTATAAGAATTATTTTCAATATTTTGTTAAAAAAATTCTTAACAAATGGCTAGGGGAGATAAACGATCTAGCAAAACTTAAGGAAAAGGTGATGGTTGTACTGGTTGTGCTCTGTTTATAAAAGCGGTAAAGAGTCAGGAAACAATTACTGTGAAGTCTGATAAAGCTGTTGCAACGAGGTCCAGAAAGGGTAATGATAAGCCTACTGTCTGTCTTAGTTATCAGTGTTTCGCGATCCATCAGGAGATGAAAAACTTACTATTATCCCACGGTTTACTCACGAAGCATCACAAGTATGAGTTTATTATCCTAGAAGGGTAACATTATGTTAGTGAAGTGTTTGGCCCATACTTTATTAGTGGGAGGCCAGGATTCTATCTTTCATTGTTCCTACATGAAGCGAGTTTTACTCTTCCTTTCCTAAATTTCATTTAGGACATTCTGTACAACTTCCATATGGCACTATATCAAGTGACGGGTCTCTCCCAGTGGTTACTTTTTGTTTTTTTTTCATCATGTATCTTAAAAAAGGAATATATCATTTCGATTAGTTGTTTTGATATATGTTTTCTTGATAAAGTAGAATGAGGACTAATTCCCTAGGTTGTTCGAGTTTAAGCCTTAAACATCTTCTCCCTAGACGGAGAATTTATTCTACGACAAGAATGTGACAATACAAGTTGATTATAGTAAGTACATTTTCGTAGAACTAAAGTTCAGAAGGAGATTTGGTTTCCTTATCAAATGGACGCGCCCTTTTACTAGGACTTGCTATTACCGTCCTTGCTTACAAAATATTCCTAGTGGTTCTCATTATTGCAAGATGATGAACTACAAGGAGATATTAGTGGTCCCCCTTGAGATTTCTTTGAGGAGTGTCTTCAAGTATTGTCATGAGGGAAGGGTGTTAGTGGGCACACTATCCAAGATATAGTGAATGGCTTTGAGAACAACGGAACTACTCCCCTAACTTCCTACTATTTTCCTTTTCATTTCAAATTTGGGATAGCTAGGTGTCTTCAGAGGGTGACTTTGGAGCCTATCTATTAGATTACCAAGTTGTGCCACCTGCCTTACTGCGAGTAGGAGGTACCACCAGGTACTAGCCAAATAAATCATTTGCTCCTAGATGATCGCCATATAAATGCTTTAGAGCCTCTCTCTTTTGGTGACGATGAGTCTGGTAATGATTATACGGATAGCTATTTTATTATCATTATTATCTACTCTTTGAAATTAGTCATTATACTGACTACATTGTACAGGTAGAGTTTCTTTGTCTGGTTCAAAAAGACCAATGGAAAGTGTTAATGACTTCGATAGGAAACGAGCAAGAGAAGATTCATTTAGAAGGGGGATTTTTATGAGGCCTACTAGAATAGTGATTCACGACCTTATTGGACCTGACCATATGTAATAGTCCGTTTTTTAGTGGTGTTGGAAATAGTGGTTTCAGAACCACAATTCTGACGTATGAGTCTGTAAATACTAATTATTTAATATTTACGAGGTCATTAGTATCGTATTAAATTTTGGTCTAGTAATTTAAATGTTTAGATAGTTAATTAAGTAAAAAGCACTAAATCGTAAAAGTTGGAAAAGTAAGCCATTAATAGATTATATGTGTTAAATGGATATTTAAACATGAAGTGAGGGTCTTACAAGGTAATTAAACCTTATTTAATAATAATGGATGGTTGGTAAATAAAAATGGATTAAAAATATGAAGTAATGACATTTTTGTAATTAAGTTTAAATTAAAACAAAAGAAAATGTAGAATGGTGTCATCTTTTCATTTCTTCTTTTATGTTGGTTGAACCTCCATGGGAAAAATCAGGGGAGCTTTGGTTTGATTTCATGCTTGCATGTAAGTGTTTTTCATGAATTTTGCATTTTTGAGATCGTTGTATTGATATTTAACTAGTTTAGGGACTAACTTGTGAAGTTTCCAAAGTTTAGAAAAAATACCATTAATGTTCTTGAAGTATTTTTTATGTTTGTTCTTGAGCATGAAGCTTGATAATAATTTTGATCTAATTTGTAAAGTGATTTTTAGTAATTTTCATGTTTAGTGACTAAATCAAAATAAACTAAAATAGACATGGTTTTCTTGATAAATCCAGAATTTTAGGGTTATTTTATAATGGTTAAAACTTAGGTGAAAAGGGTTTAAAGTTTAATTATGAGAATAAGCTTGTTTTGGTCTTAAAGACCAAATTGATTAAAGTGTAAAAGCTTGGGACAAATGTGTAAAATTGTAAATAAGAAGTCATATATATTAAATTGAATAATATATGAAATTGAGGCTAATAATTGAAATAAATTATATTATAGATCAAGAACAAGTTGATAACCGGGGAAAAGAGAAAGTTGTGGAGTAGTCTCTGAACTCTTGTCGTTACTGCAGTTTAGCCTTGGTAAGTTTGTTTGGTTTATTTTGATAAATTTTACAATATGAATTGAATGAGAATTTAGTTGTTGATTGTTAACTTAAATATCTCAATGTTAAATTAGTATGAATGGGAATAATATACAGTTGAACCTTAGTTTAGCGGTAATATCTCTTGAGCCGATGAAAGGAGGATAGAGTACAATTGGCATGCCAATAGGTTATAGTGCACGCGGTATGAGGATTTTTTTGAGATGAGACGATGATTCCTGACCTGTGATTTTACACTTAATATACTGTAGTCCAGCATTTGTTGCAGATTATCGTGATATATTATAGTGATCCTGGCGTGTTACTGGGGGCAGAAGTAAAGCCTTTGGGCTTGACACTTTGTGCCTAGGCGTGTTTTTGGAGGGATACTAGCCAATGGGCTAGGCATTTGGTGCTGAGACGTGTTATCGGTTGGATTGGCTTGTTTGAGCGTTTGGCATGTTTCGGATGGATAATTGTGTACTCATATCCGTATATCGTTCATTGACAATGTTTCTTGTGTTAAATGTCTTGTTGTTAAATTCGTTGGATGATTATTCATGAATTTCTTGATAGCATTGTGACTTATTAATGAATGATCTCGTATGGGTACCTTGTACTCGTTTGTATATATATGCTCACCTGTTATGGATTGTGGTTGACAAGAAATTCTGGCTTTTTAGTATTGTTATGTTTAATTCGGTAAGTTTTATCGTCTTAACCATCGAACTTACTAAGCTCTATAGAAGCTTACTCGTGTTATTTATCTTATTTTCTTGTAAATAACATTTTGTGGAGTCGGGCGATCAGATCAATTTGAAGATCACACTAACCAGATACATTTTGGTATATTTTGATATGTTTATCTTGGGTTATATGGCATGTAATACATGTTTTGTATATGTTTAGATACTTATTACAAATGTTATATTTTAAGCTTGGTATAAGCTTACTTGTGTAGGTGCCTTTAATCTTGGTGTGAATATGTTCATATAAATTTGTTTTGGTCATGTGATATAAACCTTATTTAAGTGTTTGAATCATGGTATGAATGAATGTGAATGATTAAGAAGTAATGATAAGTTTGGCATGAGTTTTATATATGAACTTATGAATTTGAATACAAATTAGTTGATGTGTCATGTGAATTGAGGTTGATAATTGAATTATGGTGTCAATTAGGACACATTGGTTAGGCACTTAGGTTGATTGTTTTGGCATGTTTTAGGCTTGTTTAAATGTGTTTTTGAAGTATGGAAATTGTTGGTTTTGATTTGGCTTGGAACCTATGTGATACGAGTCACAAAAGCCCAAATTCTTGAAGGCGAGGCCCAATAAGCCAATTCCCAGCCCAATCAAGAGATCCATACATACTTAGTTGAAAATCAGGCCAAATTGTCAAAGTGGCCCAAGTTGTAAAGTTTTATTTTTATTTTTATTTATTTATTTACTTAGTTTAAATTTTTATGTAAATATTCAGTCCAAGAGTCCCAAATAAAGACCTTTGACCGAATTTCCATATTAAAATAATTAGGAGTTTTTTTATTTTAGTTTTCTAATTAAATTAGGACTAGTTATAAGGCCTATTTAAAGGCATGGCTGGCCACCTTGTAAAGAACTTCTCAATTATATAAAAATATCGATTTGTTTAAGTGCGAATTCTCTTTGAGTTTTTCTCCAAGAATTCTCTCTTGAGTTTTCTTTAGAAGTTGTTTTAACAATCTTTTGATTGTGGGAGCCATCTTCACCTTCTTCTTGCCATTGATATTCTTTGGAGGAGATTAGAGCCGTTTGAAGGAGTTGTGAGATCTTTCGGGATTTTAAGGCTTCTTAGGACTTATCTTTTAATTTCTTCTTTGTCAATTCTTTCTTTATTTCGCTAGTCTTTGAATCTTTATCTAATTTATTTTCTGTTCTTATTGTGTTTTCAGCCTTTTTCTATCTTAAGGAATCAGCCCAAAAATCCCCAATTTCTAGGGTTCTTCCATACTCTTTTTGGGTGAAATTAGATAGTCAAAATTTGGGGAAAACTATCTTGGTGTTCAATTGGGTAGAATCGCAATCTCCTTTAGGGTTTCAAGAACCCTTATTAACACTTATTTCTATTCTCAATTTGATTCTTTGCTGATTTGGGGATTTTATTTTAGATCTGGAAATTCAAAGTTCTAATATTTTAATTTTCTGTTTCGTTTCAGATCTGATTGTTTAGGGTTTTTGTAGGAGTTTCTCGTGACTTGGCAACTCGATCTTGGTCCGCGTGCAACCCCGTATCACTATGTGTTGGATGAAAGTTGTGCCTTGTTTTGGAAGTTTTTTAAGGTGCACACGGCCTGGGTTATGCCACATGGCCATGTGACACACATGGCTTAGCTACACGGCCATGTGTCTTATTAATTTTTAGGTGCAGGATTTTTCAAACGGTCATAGTGAGTTACACGGTCTGGCCACACGGGCGTGTGGAGAAGACACACGGCCTGGGCTATTCCACATGGCCTGGCCACACAACTGTGTGACCCTTGTTTCTAAAATTTTTAAATTTTTGCATATTTTTCTATTTTGATTCAAATTAGTCCCGGATTGTTCCCAAACTATTTTTAGGGTCCCGTAAACTTGATTTAAGGCTCGTAAGTGTATTTGTACATTGATTCTTATAAACTATTGAATGTTATCATTTATTTTGTATTTCTACTTCTGTTTAACGATAAATGTCTTAATTTGTACAGTAATACTCCGTAACCCCAATTCTACAACGGAGGCGAGTTATGAGTGTTACACCATACCTCTCGTCATTTGGTTATTTCGAGTAGGTAGTCTCATCCTGTTCCTGAGGCTTTTCCTCAGGTTACTCTTGCTAAATCTTCGATGAAAGTTCTGACTCGAATCTTAAGGGTTGCTGATGCTTAATCGGAGGGCCATAGTATTCAATTAGAGGGTTTTACACAGGTTTCCTCAAGCCACACACCTGTAGGAGGTGTGTCTCAATGTGAGAGGGAGTAGTGGCAAAAGGAGAAGAAAGAGTACATTAATCTAAATAATGCCTTCACGGGGTTAGATAGGAGGACTCAGTCTTTGAATGGGGTGAAAGCTCGTCGAAGGGAAGAAATGGAGAAGCGAATGGAAATGAATAAGGTACTGGATATAGTGGAAGCAATTATACCTGTTATTGTTGTGCATGAGGTGCTTGCTACCATGCAAATGGCTTACTAGGAGGGTTATCACCTTGGTTTTGATGTATATTACCCTTACAGACCGAAATAGGAAAAGTTATGTGATTATTTCAGGATGTGAGTGTACTACGGGAGGTGTTCTCATTGGAATCCATTTTCTTGACCTTAAGGATGCTGTTGTTATGACTTGATTTTCAATAGTGTCGTAAAATTTAGTTTTAGAACAAATTACCATTGTTGAGAGTTCAAATGAAATTTGAATGTTTAAGCTTAAAAATCATGCATGAGTAACACTAGCTAGTTTATGGGGAAATATGTTACTATTGTAAGCATAAGTGTTATATTAAACTTGAATTAAACTTAGACTAAATATTTAATTATGGTATCATTAAGGACTAAATTGTAAAGGATATAAACTTTGAAGGTTGAAAATGAATAATGGTTGTAAGAGGTCTTTGTATTATATTTATCAAGCCGGATTTAAATTTGATCGGGTAAATTGTGGTAGTTTCTAATACCTTGGGGGTACAAACGTATTCTGGTGTGGTTGGTGGGATAGGTGCACTTGTGAATAAAATGATATATCCGATTTGGGTAATAGGGATCATAATGTAACAATGATATATTGAACATGTATTTTACTAGTATGAGATATTGAAGGTAACATGAGATATGATTTTGATATGTTAAACTAGATGCAAATACTTTAAGGTTGGAAATTATATCTAGAAATTGAGTAAAACATTATTGTGAATGAAATGAAACGATAATTAAACTATCGGTATATATATGTATCTATGATATTAATATAAAATGATTAGTTGGTTATCTCGAATTATCATGTTATTTATGTTAATTTGGTTTTGTTATGTTTATATTTGAATTCGAATTATGCTAGCACCATTGTTTGGTTTTGTACATAGGTCTCGGATAAAGCTAAAGAAATTTTGCAGTGAAGCATCCAACTCTTAAACTTAGCTCGGAAGCCATTACAATCCTATTTTATATGTATATGTGGGAAAAAAATCCGATTTAAAAATGTTTTTTGTTACAGGGGGAAATTAAAAATTTGAAAACGAGTCAGTTTGTGATATTTATAGCAACAAACTTTTCCTGAAGTGTATTGTGCTTTGTGCGAGACTGATACTAGATGTTCATGGCTTTTAACCAAACGACCTTCTTCACTATTCTCGTACCACGAATTACTTTGAGTGTGAGCTCAAACAATTATGAATCAAACACAAAATCAGAAATAATTTTCTTACTTTTAATAGGAAAGTAAATCTCTCTATATAGAAATAGATAGAATTGTTATTTCTAGAAAATTGAATTTATACTTAGAAAATAAATTATGAATATTTTTGGGCAGAATAACAATATCTCAAATTTTTGTGTGTGCTTTTTTAGCCCTACCAATGCAATCTATTTATAGGGAGAGATTGAAAAATCTTGGTTGAATTAGTACAATACAAATAATATGTATCTAATAGAAAGATAAGTCACCTAGTTCTACTAAGAGAGAGGAGTGGTTAACCCTAGTTAATGATTGCTGCCCATCATACACATTATAAGGGGTTTTGGGCCTCTGCTGCGAGCATGGACATGGACCCAACCAAAACCCTTGATGTCGAGCAAGCAACTCGTGAAACCTTGTAAGATCCAATCAAGCTTCTCAGAGGCCCAATTACTTGCGCACGAGCTAAGAAGATTAAAGAAGTTGTCACAGGTTTAATTGATCGAGTTTGGGCATGCACACTATGCGTTCCATGCAAAATATGCATTTCATGCATTCCATGCAACACATGCATTTCATGCGAACCATGTATTCCGTGCAATGTGCTACATGTAAAACTTTAATATTTGTGTGTTTAAATTCGGTAGCTGGAAATAAGGATTTTTATCTATTTAGTTATTTTAGTTTGAGTTTTAATTATGTCTTAGTTTAGACATCTTAAATGTGTGTTTTAAATACTGCACTTTATATTATGTGTCTTAATTCTTACATCATTAATATTTGTCTAAGTTCATACAAATTAAAAGTGTGTTTTTTGTCTTAAATTGTTGCATTTAAACATTGTTATAATTTTGGCTAGATTGTTCACATTGCTGCTGCTAGAAAGCTTCCTCCCAAGCTATTCGTATTGCGTAAACTACATTTAAGGAGCTAAACACAACCTCCCATGAGCCATTTCGTGAAAAGCAAAGCATCAAGTGTTTTCACACTTGACCATTCGGTTGGCTACCAAGTTCACACCTATGGAACCATTCACTTCTTGCTGTTCACACCTTGAGACTCTTCGTACAACACAATTTGCACTAATGAACTACATATCCAAAGTGACCATTTGGTTATCAAGGCAGCATCAATTCATGTTCACATTATTGAAACCATTCAATTCCATGAACTCTCAAGGACCAATGTAATTGGCTGTTTGGGAATACAAATTTCACAATGTGAACAAGGCTTTTGGCATCATCAACATCTAGAAACTCTTAAGGGATGCTTTGAACGAATTAATGGTCATTAAACACATTTATTCTGATTGTTATCTCACGCCTATTCGGCTGGTTCCTTGTACAACCTATAAATATGAGGCTTGAAACATTTTGTAACAACTTTTGATGAATTTTAATCTTATTGTAAGTGTTCACTCTCCTTGTTCTCATTTGACTCAAATTGACTTATCAAGCATTCCTTGTGGCGTCAATTTGATTTCATTCGAACTTATCACTTTTTAGAAGTGTGGCGTCCATCCTTTATACCGGTTGGTTCCTATCTTGGTAGATAGAAGGTCACAGTGCTTATTTTCCTTTTATATCCATCTTAAGTACTAATATAAGGATTGGGTCAGTATTGTTCTATAATATTGGTTCATTCTTGAGTCCTTAAATCGAATCAAAGCTTATCCTTCCTTCTTTTATTATTATCCATCAAACCACCCTTTTTCAAAGCCAGCCATTAACATTTCAACCTTTACAAAGTGCATGACATTGATACTTCTTAATTTCGATCAGAAACTCTTGCGACTCATAATCATCCTACGATTCGCATCAACCTCTCCTATATTGGATCAAATTATACATGCTTCTTAACTTTTAACCCAACATTTTATAATTTAATCCAATATGTTTTTCTATTTCTCAAAATAAATATTATTTATTAAATAAAATTTTCAATTAAATAAAATTTTCAATCTAATTCTAATTTCGTTAAAGTCATGACAACTTTTCGTAAAAAAATTTATGAGAATATATTTAATTTCTATATTCAACGGATTCACAATGACCAATTAATTTAATTCTATTTTGAACTTCAATTATTAAAAATAATTCGAAAAAATTAAGGTCATTTCTATGCTTAGTGAGAAACCATCGGATGTAATCTATTTATCTAACTTTATCATTTCTATTCATTTGATTCTAAATGCAATTCGTTTATGATTTTAGTGAGCTGGCGGAGAGAGCAATTAGACATATATGTAATTAGGGTTAAAATATTTTATAATTAATTTTAATTATTTATCTTTTATAAATTTAATATTTATCTTTTATTTTGGATATCTAATAATAATGTGGATGGATTTAGAAAAATGCCCACGTAAGAAACCCGGGCCTACCTCACAGCTACTATTAAAGCTTCTACTATAATCGGTATTCAAACAGTTCATTCTTATTTTTTTTACCACTTAGTGCGCTAAAAAAAGTAAAATAAATAAATACGCTGCCTTCCTCGCTTCAGTCTCTGGCGCTCACTTCTTTTAATTTTTTTTTTCCTTTTTGTTCTTTTTTGTTAATATTTTAAACCCATTCAGTGTCTCTCTCGAGCTTAGCGTCCATATCCTCTTATGCCATCTCACACCTGAAACTTACATCGACTTCTCGGTGTTACCTTAAAGAAACCGAAGCCTGTAAACAATGACAGTGTTTTCCGGCAGTAGACAGGTGGTTCCCGTCGACTACGAGGCTGAAGTTTCTCAGCGTCTCCTCGACGCTTCGTTATCTGGCGATCTGAAGTCCGCTCTTGAATGTCTCGCCGATCCTTTCGTCGATGTCAACTTCGTTGGTACCGTTTGCTTGAAAACGAGGAAGACCGAAGTCGTTTTGAGAGAAGAATCCGCGGCTGAGGTCCGCTTCGATTATGAAGAGTTTAAAACTGATGTCACCGCTCTTTTCCTCGCTGTTCATGTTGGAAATCTCGCTCTCGTTAAGAAACTATTGGTAATGCAGTAGAAAACTTTCGTTTTTCTTTTCCCTTTTTGTCGATCGGGATGTAATTCAAACTGTTTTACCCACGTCGCGTTTTTTCTGTGATGTTTTTCTCGTTTTGATGATCAAATTTGAAATCTTACCCTTTTTCTCTTTTTCACTTTAAATTTCAGAATTTTCAACTGTCTCATTTCCCTTGTCGTTTTGCTTGGGATTCTCAAGCGTTTTAACCTCTTCTGCCTTTCGGTTATCTTGAGTTGGTTTTCACAAAAAAAATTTAACTAAATTTGAAGATTCAATTATTTTTAAAAAGGTTTTGTTGAATTTTTTTTGAATGTTTTGGAAATCAGTAACTTGTCACGAGAGTTAGATCGCTGCTTCTAAAGTCCCTAATTTTGACAGCATTGTCGAAAGTTTAGTAATAATACACCAATGGTATCAAGGAGTGATTTGGTGATTTACTGATTTTGAAGCGTTTCACATCCACTCTCTGTAACTCCATGCTTGGCTACTAGAAAAAAAGTTGGGAGTGGATATGATACTCACTTCGAAACAAAATTTTCAAATTCAAATTTCAATCAGAATGGTAGTTTGGTGATTTCCAAATCTTTTTCGAACTGCTAAAAGAATTTAATATTTAAATTGCTCGTAATTTCCTTTCCTTTAGATACTTAGATTCTTTGATATAATTATATTCTGACGCTTTTTCCATTTTTTGATTTTCTCAAATCGAGGAAGCTAAGGTTACATCTTATTCAAAAAACTTTTGTCTTGCTCGCTTTATTGCTTTTCTCCTGCTCCGGTCCCAAAATTTAAATCGTCACAAGTAACAAGTTACATTAACAATGACTAATTACGAGATTACCGTAAAATAATGAAATGAAAATTTATAGATTTAAGTAAGCTTCCTTAATTCACGGTGGTAATTCCACTTATTTTTCCTTGAATCTTTACCGAGAATTCCTGATATGGGCAATAAACTATTCTCTTGATTTGAATACATGAAGTAAATGTTTGTGATACGCATGTCTTTCATATTTTATTTATAAACAATAAATGCATTGATAAATTGTAGAAATACTTGTAATAACACCTCATTGCCTATGGCTGAAACTGAATAACGTCTTGGTAAATTTGAGATTGCTGCATCGTAGTCGCCTCTTTTCTGGGTAGCTGCTAATCTCTTTTGTCAAGAGAACTCTGACTAGGCGATTCAAGCATTTCAGTTCATTTTCAGCTTATCTTTTGTTAAATCAGATGAACCTGTTTCTGGACTTTGATGTGGAAGTTGCGTCAAAGAAGTTGCTATCTGGATTGGCAGTGCGAAGATAGGCTGTCCTAGACCCAGTTTTTTGTTTTCGTCTGTCATTTCCGTTGCTTATCGGTTTGATAATTATGCGTTTCTCTTATGGATTGAAGGGCAATTAGTCCAAGATATTTAGTGTTCAACTAGATTCAGAGGTGTCCTGTTTTCTCTTCATCAACATGGTTTTTCTTTTCAGAAGTAAATTCAGATGAGATTTTTTTTAGAAAGACAGTTATAATTTGTGATATTTTATTTTGCATTAAGTTGGAAAAAATTATATTTCTTATACTAGGAAGATGTAAATTAATGTAGCACTCGAAAATAAGCAAGAAGGATAGTTTTATTGATTCTCCGGGACGAGAAATATGCTCTGTGAGCCCCATACTGAGTTGTCACTGACCATTGGCTTGAGTTTGAAGTACAAAACAGTACACGATGCATCCCCCATCCCCTCTTTGATTGAATTCTTTGTGCATTTCTTGAAGAACGTTCCATTATTCTCTGTCTATGAATCAGTGTTGTTCCCTTCCTTTTCTTTCTCAGTTTTTGTTTGTTTGTGGCTGTGTATTATTTTATTTTATTTTTATGAAGATTGAAAAATACTTACCATGCTAGTGGTAAAGTACAAGAATGATTGTAAACTTTAACTCCAAAATGAAGTCTTCCGTTTAAATTCCTTAAAAATATCAAAATAAAAACAAAAAAAACCCTTTGTATTATGGACTAAAATTTTGTACACTTTTGGATGACAGAGCATAGGAGCTGATGTGAATCATAAACTCTTCAAGGGCTTTGCAACAACAGTAGCCGTGAGGGAGGGCCGACTTGAGATTCTGGAAATATTACTTAAAACTGGGGCTTCTCAGCCAGCTTGCGAGGAAGCTCTTCTGGAGGCAAGCTGCCATGGACAAGCAAGGCTAGCAGAATTGCTCATGGGCTCTGATTTAATTCGACCACATGTTGCAGTTCAGGCTTTCGTCACAGCATGCTGCAGGGGGTTTGCGGAAGTGGTCAACACTCTCATGAAGGTAAAACCATCATACTCGCTGAATCATGCGCATCACTTTACAGCAACTTCATGAGCTCTAAAACTCACTAAAATAGAAGTGTGATGGGGAAAGTTCCAACAATTTTTATGGCAATACCAGATGGCAAAACAAATAGGAGGTGCCGGGACCATGACATTTTATCGTCCTGTAATAAAACTGACTAGAAGTTGGGTGATTGGCATGAATGCCCTTATTGCTGATTTAGCTAACAGATTTCTAGTGTTATTTAGTTGATCCTCCAAGGGGGCAAAGACCGGGAATATTACCTAGCTCTTTGATTTAAATTTTATATGATAATCTAATGGCTCTCCTGCTCTATAACAGTGTGGTGTTGATGCAAGTGCTAGTCATAGACAGCTCCTCCGGTCGTCTAAACCTTCCTTGCACACAAATGTTGACTGCACAGCACTTGTTGCTGCTGTGGTTAGTAGGCAGGCCTCCGTTGTTCGCTTGCTTCTACAGGTGATCTAATAATTTAGTGTGCTGTATGATTTACACAACTTTCTCAAACTCTGAAATAAATGCTTTTACATAATTAACCACTACATGGTTAAGTGGGTTCGTGCCACTTATTGTCCTTCTGATACACAAGTTTGAAATCAGAAAGCTTTTTAGACTTTTTCCTAATTTTACATTTGCATATTCAAATAATTTAATCCATCTGGATCTAGTCAAACTTTCTTGTAGTCTGTTTCAATTAAGAATAGTTCATTTTAGCAAGATAGTTTACAATTCCCCGGATTAATTGACAAGAGAGTTTCAAGAGTTGTATTGGTTAAGCAGTCTTCTACTGTTATTTCTTGCCTTGTAAACTACTTAGACTCGTTATCTTATTTATCCAAAATCTTGAAACAGGCTAGGACCCCAATCGATATTAAAGTAAGTCTGGGAGCATGGTCATGGGATACAACTACGGGTGAAGAGTTTCGAGTGGGTGCAGGATTGGCTGAGCCCTATGCCATCAGTTGGTGTGCTGTAGAATATTTTGAAGATAGTGGTGCCATATTACGGATGCTCCTTCAGCACCTTCCCCTTGAGACACTTCATCATGGAAGAACCCTCCTCCACCATGCAATTCTTTGTTGCAATGCAGGAGCAGTGAAAGTTCTCTTGGACTGTGGTGCAAATGTAGAATGTCCAGTTAAAACCCCGAAAACCGAGTTCTGTCCAATTCACATGGCTGCCCGTCTTGGCTTGTCAGCAGCCCTTCAATCCCTCATTAATGCTGGTTGTGATCTGAACTCCAAGACAGATTCTGGTGACACAGCTTTGATGGTTTGTGCAAAATACAAGCATGAAGAATGCGTTAAAGTGCTGACAATGGCTGGTGCTGACTTTGGCTTAGTTAACGTCTCTGGTCAGTCAGCTGGTTCAATCGCTCGATCAAACCAGTGGTCCCTCAGTTTTCAGCAAGCAGTGCTAGATGCAATCAAGGTTGGAAAGATCCCCAAGTCAAGCAACGTTTCAGTTTTTTCTCCTTTAATGTTTGTCGCTCAGGCAGGCGATGTTCAGGCTCTAAAAGCTCTGATAGGAAGTGGAGAAGTTAATATTGATTATCAGGATGATAAAGGTTTTTCGGCAGTAATGGTTGCAGCCTTGAAAGGTCACGTTGAAGCATTCCGTTTGCTAGTCTATGCCGGGGCTGATGTTAAGCTGTTAAACAAATCTGGTGAGACTGCTTTTAAGTTGTCTGAACTGAATCAGAATCGTCACCTGTTTGAGAAGGTGATGCTTGAATTTGCACTTGAAAAGGGCAATCGCAATGCCGGAGGCTTCTATGCTTTGCATTGTGCAGCACGGCATGGAGTATTGGATGCTGTTAAATTGTTGACAAGCAGAGGCTATGATGTAAACGTCCCTGATGGAAATGGCTATACTCCACTTATGTTAGCAGCTAGGGAAGGTCACGGTTCCATGTGTGAGCTCTTAATCTCACATGGTGCAAATTGTTATTTCAAGAATGCTAAAGGGGAAACCGCACTCTCTCTTGCCAGAAAAATCGTAGGCCTGAAAAACAATGCAGAACGCGTGATTCTGGACTCGCTTGCTCGCTCGCTCGTTCTTGAAGGTACCTCTGTAATGAAGCATACCAAGGGAGGAAAAGGAAATCCACATGGGAAACAAATGAAAATGGTGGGAACTACTGGGGTGCTGCAATGGGGAAAGTCAAGAAAACGGAATGTGATATGCCGAGAGGCAGAACTAGGGCCGAGCCAAGCCTTTGAAAGAAACAGGAATGGAAAGGGCAACGCTAATGAACCCGGAGTGTTTCGAGTAGTGACCACTAAGAACAAAGAGGTCCATTTTATGTGCGAAGGTGGGTTAGAAATGGCAGAGCTCTGGGTGCGAGGAATTAAGCTTGTAACAAGGGAGGCTATATTCGGCAAACAACCAGAAAGATAGATAAATAGAGATGAACTAGAGAGAGTTGATAGAATTGTATTTGTATAAATGCTTGTAGAGCTTTACTTCTTTGTCTTGACGTAGTTTGAACGCTTGATATTGGGTTGTAAAGTCAATGCCCTGCTGATTTACGGTATCGGTTTTCAATGTGAAATCGAGAATTGGAGCTAAGAATTGCATCCCAATTTGTTGGAAACATGATAAAGATGTTATAACAAATACAATACCATTTGTTCCTGAAGCAGCAAAGAAGCCACTCTGTCAATGGTAATCATTCTTTTACCAAACAAAAGAAATAAAATGAACTGACCAAACATTCAATCACTTGAAGACCCATCATCATCATGATCTTCATGCTCCGTAACAACTTTCTCTATGAACCTCTTTCGAACTCCTTCGAGAACAGATGCATTGCTCCCACTTTGACCATCATTCAGTACAGGATCTGATTGACAAAGAACTAAGGCCACACCTATATCACATACAAAAGAGGAACAAAATTATGTTGAAATCGGATTGAGATATGGAATTTCAATTAAAATGGCTGAAAAGCAAAAGAAAGACGAAGAAAGGTGCAAAACAAAGATCGAAGAGCAGTAAACATAATTTATTTGAAAAACAAGTGAATTCCTTCACATATAGCATACCTTCAGGCGTGCATCTGTGGCCAAAACTATGCAAGCCTACATAATTTGCTTTCACCGCTCCGTTGTTATACACCAAGAGTGTGGGAAGATTACGATCTGGGTAGTTAGGAATGCAATCTGTAGATATTATCTTGACAAACTTTGTTGCAGGGTATTTAACTGCCAATTCTTCCAAACACTGCAAAAGCAGCCCACACTCCAGAAATCTATAAGAGATGCCGGTAAAGAAAAAAATCAGTCAATGCAAGGAACCTGTCAACTCCCTTAAACTTAAGAGCATGGCATTAACACCAATTTTATATGAGCATGAGCATTCATAAATTTCATGGTTCCAAGTCTTAGTTTTCATTCCAAGTTTATCGGATTTCGAAGATAACTATAGAATATACAGCAAAGACAAGGGAAATGTGCAACATCAATGCAAAAGTTATGGGAGAAAGATCATTTATAAATTTCATGGTTCACAAGCCGTGGATTTATTCGCATTTATAAACCAGTACACAGTTCCTATTGAATTTCATTGACATCCATGTAATATCGAGCAAAGAAAAGGGGAATGACTAGGTTAGAATGACCAACACTTGAAGATGCGGAAAGCACCAAACATTGCATTAAGCAAATAAGGCCCATCAATAACCGAAAACCGGAACAAGAAGAGGAATAATATATTATGATGAGCATAAAGATTCTATGATGCCTATTTCGATGCATACAAAGAAACATAATTGTTACAATTCTAATAACTAATGTTAGCATAAAAAGAGATCCAACTGTTTCAAATGTTAATACCCTTCTTTGTAGAGAATGACAACAACCCAGACATCCTGAGGAGCTTGCGAAACCTCCCGTACGAAATCGGATCCGGAAATTGGCATAACCGATCCATACTTTGAAATCTTAACAGCTTCCCTCATCTCAGCCAGCCTCTTCTTTCTATCAAAACAAACACCATTTTGTCAATTGAACTTCAGAAACATAGATATCAATGAAAACCCAGATTCCAATGAATTCAATCACTAGGAAAAAGTTCAATCTTTTTTAATCAATCATAAATCTGTTACAAAATTAATAGTCAACCTGGTATCATCTTTTAAGTTAAATAAAAACTAACTCCTTATTTTTCATCCATTTTACAAGTTATAGAATATGAAAACTATCCTTTCAACTGATACATTTAAAAGTTTATCTAAATGAACGAAACCATTTATTAATTCAATTAAAAAGAATCAATAAAGTCTTAATCCTCCAAATTAAATCTGAACAAAAAAAAAAGGTTAAAGAGTAAACCTGTATTCTTCAAGGAATCTATCATCATCGAGATCATCTTCGATTTCTTCAAGTTGTTCTTCAGTCTTTTCATCGATCCAAGACTTGTCCTTAGGGACGGAATCCGGGTCAGGTGCAGGTTCAAAAGGGTCAGGCTTGAAAGCTGGTGGCTTTGGGGGTAAATTCCCTAGCTTTCTTTGAATATCATCCCATTGAGTGGAAGCTCCTTCGACATCTTTGTAAACGAAATGGTAATCCGCCATTGTTTTACAGCAATCGGAGCTTCCTCTTTGGATCTCTGCTTCTAGTAAGAACACAAAGGAAAAGAAGAAAAATTGAAAAGGAGAACAACGATTGAGACGTCGCTAATAGATAAAGTCGGGCCCAAGTAGGAAGGCCCGGTAATAAACCACGAGGCCGAAATTATGTTTTTAAAATTTATTATTAAATAGATTAATTTAATCCCTCTATTATTAAAAATAACATTTACAGCAGACAGATATCTCTAATTTTTTTCAATTTCTGTTCAATTAAAAAAAAGTTCATTTACCATAAAAATTTTATAAATATTAACTCTGTTAAACAATAAATATTAAATTTATTCTAATTTAACTTTATTTGATTTTTTAATAGTAGAGACTAATTTGATTATAGAGGCCTCTTACATACTTTCATCTTTAAATTTCATAAAATATTTTTCAATTGTTTTTGAGTTTTTTAAATTATGACAAAATGATAATAAGATTGAATTAACATATTCTTGGGTGATTACATTATCTTATTTTATTAACGTATGGGAACTTAAGATTTTAATGTTTAGTCGATGAAATGTAGATTACTTGAAAATATACTACTGGATTGCCTTATTATAATATTTTTTCCAATTTTAGACATTATTAGCATGCCAAATATTTGTGATAAATTTCTGAATTTTATAATAAAATTAATAAAATAGCATATATCTTTTAAAATATATTTATTTTTCTAAAAAATCAATTGCATTTATGAATATTTAAAATATATATAATAAGTATGCATATTCTCAATTCAAAAGTGAAATTAAAGGTAGAGTCATGAATATTTAAAGCAGATCAAATTTAAATATATAAATATTAATATAATTAAAGCCAATCTATTTTGATAAAAAAGTCTTATTTAATTAAATAAAACTTATAAAAAGAAAGAGTAAAATTGTGATAAAATCAATATTACTTTGAGAATCTTACATTATCTAACTGTGGTAGTAAGATTACTTCTATAGTACCAAATTTTAGCATTGTTTAGAATGTTAAATTCCTATGTTAAAGAAATATTTATGTTGAGTAATTTTGTCTCATATTTTATTAATGAGAAAATTCAAATATTTATACATACTATCACTGTTCATGACATGATCCTACTGTTTATGACTTAACCCCACTATTCCTATGACCGACCCTCTAAGCAGACCTTGGGCATGATGGACATGTGTTCCATTCTGGGTCGCCTGCTAGAGCATGCGGTCTTCATCCTGCGAGCTCCTTGGGTATATGCGAACAAAGACCGCAAGCCCCCTTGCTATCCTTTCGTTGTTCGCCTCAAATTAATCCATCTGATGGGTTGCTGGTAGGTGACCCGGATCTTATCTAGAATTCGGGTTGGTGATTACTGGTGTATAATAATCTAGTCCCCCTAGTGGGTCTTAGGAGGGTTACAAAGTGATACTTTTTAGATCCATCACATCAAGTTTAAATACAGTTTGTTGGGTACGCTATGAGTTGTGATGTGCAACGCATGTTCTGCCGCGTGTACGAATAAGTTTTGTCTACTTGCATCTGACCGTTGGCATTTGAATCGTTTCCGTTTGTTTGCATCTGAATCGTTAATCTTTCATGATCATGTAAAGAGTCAAAATGTGGGAAGAGAAACCCCTTTTAAAAAGGGGATCTCCAGAGCCTTAAGCTCATCACTTCTAGCATTTTCAACAATCGAATTGAAGGTAACTTCGGAGAACTTACTTTTGCTTCTTAAATTTTTATTTTCTTTTTTAACTCAAATCATGACGAGAATGAGGGGAATCGGTAACCGAATAATCTAAAGCCATCTACCGCGAGAACAATCACCTAAGGTTTTGGTGACAGCTAACTTCTACACCTGCATTAGAAAATGGAGGAAATGCTGTAAGTTTTAGTCGTGCGAGGGATAAAGATTCCTTACATCGCGTACGAATTTTCCATTCTAGAGGGTCCCCACAGGCTAAATGTAACCACCGATAATAGCTTCCTACTCCCCCTTCACGTACTCAAGGCTAGGTTCCATATGTCATTGCACCCTTTCTTCTGCAGCCTGCTCAGGGACTACAAAATTTCCCCTAGTCAACTTTCGGGTTTCTCCTGGTGGATTGTGGTAGCATACTTCATTGATTGCTGCTAGCGCAACGAGGTTCCCCTACTCGTTGTTTTCTAGCACCTATACCAACTGAAAAGCCATAACCAAGAGAACCCATTGGGGTTTTACTACTTTTCTCTACGCAAAAAGGTGGAGACCATTATTTCAAATCAGTGTTTCAATATTCACCTGAATCGGGGGAAATATATCTGAGTCCAAATTAAACTTGGTGATGGGTTTGGATTTCCAACCAAGTGGTCTTTCACCGAGCCAAGACACGCACTCATTTCAGCGATCCCTCTCCACAGACGGTACCCTAACTCAATTTTTTAGGCTTCACACCGGTCGCTCGCTAATTCTAGAAGATCTTTTAATGGCAATGAACATGTTTCTATATTGTTTGGAGTGCTTCAGCCCCAATAGGTGGAAATGTGGTGACAATAGGGAGGTCGCCTAGTCCATTGGTGCACAACCTGAATGTAATACGTAACCTCACAAATCTACAGGCGAGTTGGGTTTAATACTACGGGGCTACAAGGAGGAACCAATGAATTTCTTTTACAATATATATAGGATGAGTCCTCGCCCATGAACCTCTGCTGCTTCTTTACGAAGGGAAAATGATAGGCAAAATATTAACTTATTAACTGCCTCCACTAATTTTAGAATCGTTGCTGATGCAGGCATCGACCGCAACTCTGAAAACGATTCGACAAAGACTGATAGCATATCTTGCAAAATAAACGAGACCATGAACATTTAATCTTTGATAAGGAATGCACGCAAAAAATGTAAGACAACCGCAGGGGCTATGAATATTGCTTCTGTTAGAGTATGCCCAAAGATCAATCATGAGATGGTTGTAATAACATACTTGATTTATCATGTTTATTAATATAAGGCGTTACCATTATTATTTTAGTTTCTTTTCTATGTGTATAAATAAATGTTTTATAATAATGTCCTGAGAATAATATGATTATTCTTAAAAGATCCTTAGTCAAGTATTATTGTTGGATAGGACAACGATAATGCATTAAGACTAACATGCAATTGATTGATGATAAAGAGTTGTCATTGATATGGAATGTCAGAATCGATACATGAATATGCGTGTTAGAGAATAACATATTGGACTGACCCATTATGAGTATGTTTCTTGGATTATTATGTAATTGTCACGACATTACTCATAGTGATTAATATGTATATGATCCTCAGACTTGAGATCATCATAATCCCAACATTATGAGTAGTATATCTTGATACAGTCAAACGTACACCGTAACTGGTTGTTCTATAAAGGCTGATGTTGGATATACCGCAATCGATGTAGAGGGATATGGTTAGTCGATATAGAATAAGTCCCTCCTACATAATGGGAGTAATATCTTAGGCCACTTGATTAAGTGAGACTAGAAATGCATGGCCATGCTCAAATAAGTTGATATGAGATGTCATACTTATTTGTATATCGTAGTCTGCTTAAGATATCAAGGAACATGGAATGGACTATGCAAGTGTGACTATTCCATGACTTGTGTCCAATCCAAAGATAAAAGACTTAAGGATTATTGCATAAAAGGTTAATCATAAAAAGGTTATGTCGAACCATGATCTCTTGTGACTTAGGTAGCAATGATGCATTGCTAGATGCCACTCATTGTTTGTAACATTGGAATCGTTCTAGTATTACTGCTAACGTTACGAGAACCTCTGAGGTCACACCCTATAGTTGAAATGAACGGAATAAGCCATAGTTGGTATAGTTTTTGGGGGTCGTTTGAATTAAATTAATTATAGAATTAATTTAATTCGGTAATCAAATTTCCAACACATTATGTACAAGGTTGTTGTACGCATAATGAGGACATGAATTTGGTTAGCATATGAATTCAAATAAATATATGGTTTACCGAAATTATATTATAATTAATGTAATTATAATTTTTGGTTTAAAATATTATTATATTTATTTAATTCCTAAAAACCCTAAAAATAAAAGATTTATAAGGATCCCGTTTTTCCTTTGCTTGGGTCTAGCAGCCGTCAAAGAAAAATCACTTTCAAAACTGTTTTGGGGATTTCTTCCGTTCGTAGTCAACTGGGTGGATTACGTAGAGGCCGGGATCACGATAGATTGTGGCTTGGTTCGACAGCAAACCAGACTACTCGTTGTTGAGGCGTTGTTGTCTACTCTGAATAAACATTAGGTAATTTTGCAACCTTTTCACCCCGATTTGTTCCTCACACATGGATTCCTGGTTGGGATCGCCGAATTATTATTTTTTCGCTGCGCCATAGGGGTGCCGGCAATCCAACAGTTTCTACCAATGAGGAAGAAAGAAACAACGGGCATTTGGAGCAGCATCGTAAGAAAAGAATAGACCCTATTGGTCCTACTACCACAGTAATTGACACTCTGGTTTCTCCCTTAGCGAGCTCACAATCAATGACCCTTGTCAACTTATCGATTACTGTTAAAGAGGATCATCATGCTGCTCCTTACATTTCTCCATTTATGCCTGTTACTGAAGAAACATCATTTGAAGGTAACAGATATTCATTTTCGTGGTGAGGTCATCTGGATGCACAAAAGTATCATTATGATCTTGCTAATGTGGCCCAAAAATAGAAGGCTTCTCTACCAGAAGCTACGAAGAAGGATATACATATCGCGGAGTTACCAAACAGTGTACAAAAACCCTCAGTGTCAAGTCTCACTTTATCTCTTCAGTTTTTACTTGTTGAAGGTAAAATGGTTAGGTTAGATCTTGGTGAGACGTGTCAAAGTGAGCTTGCAAAAACTAAAGTAGA
This sequence comes from Gossypium raimondii, assembly GCF_025698545.1. Taxonomy (NCBI): domain Eukaryota; kingdom Viridiplantae; phylum Streptophyta; class Magnoliopsida; order Malvales; family Malvaceae; genus Gossypium; species Gossypium raimondii. The sequence continues at coordinate 35,315,094 of NC_068568.1, read as the reverse complement.
ATTGGAAAGAGTTCGCGAGCTGTACCTCAAAATGAAGGAGGAAAATAAAGTCATCAACAAGTAAAATTGGGACCTCCCAAAGCGCTTGGAGGTTGCTGAGGTTAAGATCGATGAGCTATCATGCAAGGTAGCCGTTGAGAAAGATAGTAAAGAGGCTATGCAAGCTGAAATGAAAAAGTTACCACGGAGCATACGGTTGCAGTGGATAGGATCATCAGAGAGTGCCACTCTGAAATGACAAGGTCGGACAGAAACAATATGAGGCCTTAAAAAGTTTAAAAATGAGACTATTCAGAACGTGTACAACTCTATTTCTCAGTTGAAAATGAATATATTACTGCAAGCTCAAGTTGTGGGTTGGACTTTTGATGTTCACAGAGTTGATTTTAATGCTCTCTGTGATGTGGATATGGATAAACTGGGGTTTGATGAATACTTTCCTTCGGGTGCTACATGGGAAAAGTTCACGTCAAGCTGAAAAAGCTTAAAAGAATTTTATGTAGACGAAGACCCAACTAAGACTAGCGTTCCTCCTACTAAGAATAGCCACGTGGATCAAGCCGTTGATGGGGGAAATGAGGAAGACAATGTTCTTTAGCTAATTAGTGCTTTATATACCCTTTTTCTATGAAATGAAGTTTGATTTTAGAGGAAATTTGCCTTTATTAATTATTGTTATTACATTATAGTTTTTACAAGCTTATCATATTTATCATATGACTACATCGCTATCATCAAAGCTTTAACGTAAACAAATTTCCAAAAATCATCAGTTGTGAGTCCGCAAGCTATTTTGAACTTATGCAATTTTTCCAAAATAATCAGCTAGGAATATAAATTTGCGAGCTATTTTGAACTTAAGCATATTTTCTAAAATAATCAGTTGGGAATATAAATCTGCGAGCTGTTTTAAACTTTAACAAATATTCAAAAAATCATTAGCTGGGAATATAAATCCGCGAGCTGTTCTGAGCTTAAACAAATTTTCCAAAATCATCAACTGGGAATATAAATCTGCAAGTTGTTCTGAACTTAAACATATTTTCTAAAATAATCAGTTGAGAATATAAATACTCAAGCTACTTGGAGGCAGCGATATGGAATCAACGAGCCTTCAAATTACAGGTGAGAGCTTTTAATTCTAGCGATATGAAATCAGCTAGCCTTGCAATTACAGTTGGGAGCTTTTAAGTCTCGCTAACAGTTTAAAGACTACAATATGAAATCAGCGAGCCTTGGAATTACAACTGGGAGCTTTTAACTATTGCTAACTGTTTGAAGGTTGCAATATGAAATCAGTGAGTCTTGAAATTACAGCTGGGAGCGTTTAGCTCTCACTAATTGTTTGAAAGCCACGATATGAAATTAGCGAGCCTTGAAATTACAACTGGGAGCTTTTAACTATTGCTAACTGTTTGAAGGTTGCGATATGAAATCAACAAGCCTTGAAATTATAGCTGAGAGCTTTTAACTCTCGCTAACTGTTTGGAGGCCGCAATATGAAATCAACAAGCCTTGAAATTACAGTTAAGAGCTTTTAACTTACTAACTGTTTGGAGGTCGCGATATGAAATTAGCGAGCCTTGAAATTACAACTGGGAGCTTTTAACTCTAGCTAACTATTTAGAGGCCGCGATGTGAAATCAGCGAGCCTTGAAATTATAGTTAGGAGCTTTTAACTATCACTTACCATTTGTTTGGAGATCGCAATATGAAACTAGTGAGCCTTGAAATTACAACACGAGCTTTTAACTCTCACTAACTGTAACACCCTTAACCCGTATCCGACGTCAAAACAGGGTTACGAAGCATTACCAGACTTATGACTAAAACAATCATACATTTCATACAGTCCCTGTTACAAGCCATCGAGGCCTCAAATAGACATAGTATTCAAGAAATTTTTAGAAAAACATTGAAATTTTTCAGAGTGTAGGGGACACACGCCCGTGTCTCAAGCCATGTGGGTATTCGAAAAAGGATCACATAGCTGTGTCCTAGCTCGTGTCCGACCCCTTGTAACTCACTGACTTAGGTTACACACGGCTGAGACACACGCCCGTGTATCTGCCCGTGTAGACAAGAATATACCATTTTCCAAGCTGTATTTCTCACTCAAATTGGTGTCAACCTATACACATCAAAATACATACAACCATGGCATAAATAGGCACTCAAGTCCAACCAATATCAAGTTTATAACATGTACATTCACACCATAACATGATATCCAGAAACACATTCATTTGACCACTTTAAAGCATACCAAACATACTTCAAAGGTTACCTAAATGGTTAATTACATATATGAGACATTGTGCCTAAAACTTAGCATACATAATCATCTCCATTTTAACCAATTAATGCCAAACACAATTTCACAAGCAAGACATTCATATATCAACCATACACCACATATCAAAGGGCCATTTGAACATATATACATATCAAAATATGTGACCACCTTACAAGCCATCTCAAATGGCCAAAACACAACAAGACATATATGCCACATTAGCCAAAACACCTATACATGCCATTTAACTAGAATATACAAATTCTAAAATACCAAAATGAGAGTTTGATAGTGTGACACGATTTTCGGCCACTTCCAAACCAAGCGAGCTTCCGAATCATTATAAAAACAAAAATTAAAACAGAGTAAGCAATTAAGCTTAGTAAGTTCGTATGGCTAATAAATGCAAGTTACCATTCATCCACAATTTAGATAAGCATAATTAAAACATAGGTAAATTTCAGTTGGCCCAAAGCCTAACACATAATCACAATCATGTTAATCATGTATAAATATATTAACTTTGAATTACTTTCCGTATTTCACACAAATACCTATACTGGTTCGTATCAACTCTTATAACCTCGTATCATCATCTGTGCCTGTTAAACCATTTGGAATAATACTAGATACTCGGGTATCTTGCACACTAAGTGTCAATACGTGGTCAAAACCACCTCTTTCTCATATCTCATATAGATGTTCACTCTTGAGCCATCACTGGGTCTGCTCATACAAGCTGTCAGTCAAGACGTAGCTACACAGTGCTGCTCACACAAGCTGTAAAGTAACCACAACACATGCCAGAAACTTAGCCACCAGTAGGACGTACGAGACCAGCACCAAAAACACAGTAACCTTTAATGACATGTCATTTGTATCCTATCTATTCTTAAGGTTCAACCGGGATCCATACATTACCGATACCTTGTCGAGAATTTTCGTGGTGTCGTATCATCACAATTATATCAATTAAACATTTAAACACATATAATTTAATGCTTATTAAACATACGAACTTATCTCAAATTTACACGGAGACAATCGACCGATCAATCCACTACTTTATCTTTGCCTCGATCTAATTCCAAACGTGGCTTTTCTTGATCTATATATAATCAAATTTAACTAGTTTAATATTTATTCTATTCAATTCAATCCAATTTCATGTTATGGAAAATTACCATTTTTCCCCTAAACATTTGACCTTTTTACAATTTAGTCCCTAGGCTCGTAAAAAATGAAATTCATGAAATTTCACTACATCCAAGCCTAGCCAAAAATTATATATGCTCATATAAGCCCATATATTCCATAAATTCACACATTGATCACAAAACCCCTAATTAACAATTTCATCAAAACTCACTTAACAGAAGTTATTTATTTAACAACAAGGGTTCATTTTCTTCTATTAAACTTCAAGAAAAACTAATATGCTCTCATGGAAAAACCCTATACTTTCAACCATATTGCAATTTAGTCCCCTATTTAGCTAGATTAAGCTACAACGGTTCCGAAAATATAAAAATCAACGAAAATAGGATGAAATAGCACTTACATGCAAAGAAAAGCTTGAGAAAAAATTTATTCCCTTCTCCTATGGTGAATTCGACTATGGCATGAAAAATAGAAGAAGATGATAGCTTTTTGGCTTTTCTTTTATTTATTTTTTTATCATTAATTACATTTTTACCATTTTTCCCTTACCTAACTTTAAAAATTACTCAATTACCAAGCCATGCACATCCACTAACTAATTTAATGGTCTGATTACCATATAAGGACCTCCAATTTAAAGTTCTATAGCTATTTAACATATTTAGCTAACAGAACACAACTTTCACACTTTACGTGATTTAGTCCTTTTTCACAAATTGAGCATACAAACAGTAAAATTTCTTAACAAAATTTTTATACCAACATATCATCATGCTATATACCACAAAATAATATTAAAATAAAATTTTTGACTTTGGATTTTTCGTCTCGAAACCACTGTTCCGATTTTACTGAAAATTAGTCGTTACACTAACTGTTTAGAGGCCACGATATGAAATCAACAAGCCTTAAAATTACAGCTGGGAGCTTTTGAATCTTGCTAACTATTTAGAGGCGCGATATGAAATCAACGAGCCTTGAAATTACAGGAGGGAGCTTTTAACTCTCGCTAACTATTTGGAGGCACATCATGATACAAATATAATAATAAAAGAATTTTTTATTAAAAATTAAGAGTTGTTGTAGTGTTTTTCGAGGTAATGAACATTCTATCTCAGTGTATAATACCTTTAACCTTTTATTTGCCTTTGCGGTCACCGTTTAAATCTTGTGTCTGCTGAGGAGTAGCCTGATCTATATACTCGGTGATTTCACCATCTCTAATTGCCTCTTTGATGCTTCCTTCAAAGTAATACATTGCTCGTTTCAATGCCCTACATCTTTATGGAAAGCACATCTATCTGTCGAGCTCAATCTCCTCTCACTACACCTCATAGGGGGGTGGACGGGGTAATATACCTGAGCTCTTTTCCTGATTCAAAATATATGTACGAGTAGCGTTCAATGGTGTGTAGGCTTCAAACTTGCCTTGTGGGACATACCTTCTGGTTTGCTTGAGTGGAGATTTCTGAGTGGCACTGGGAGAATTTCCCGATACTTGTGGTCTTTGCCTACCGCGAGCTTCTTCTCTTTCTCTGTACTATCGGTCATTCCTCTAAAACATGTTGCGCATTGCTCTCTTAATCTCTTTTGCTTCTACGAACTTGTGAGCTCGCTCATACAAGTCTGCTAGACTTTGGGGCTTGTTATCAGTGAATAAGTACTGCACATGCTCATTCTGCAGCCCCATAATAAAAACGTTGATGGCCCACTGGTCTTCAAGTTTCTTTGTGTTGAGAGTTGTTGTATGAAACCGCTTCACACAATCATGGAGTGACTCACCTTCTCTCTACTTTACAAACATCAATCTCATATGAGTACTTATTATTTCTCTGTGAGCTCTGAATCTTCCCAAGAACATCTGACCCAACTAAGGAAAACTTCAAACAGAACCTTAGAGAAGAGACAAGTATTGGTCCTTCGCACTCCCTTGAGTGTCGTAGAAAAAGCTTTGCACTTCACTGAATTCGAAGCTCCTAACACATTCATATAATCGTTGAATTACATCAGGTGGACTCGCAGGTCCCTCCTACCTTCAAACATGCCCATCGAAACCTTGAAACCATGCAGTAAACTCACTGTAGCCAATTCTGGGGCCAAAGGGTTGTTGGAGTAAAAAGTCAATCTATGTCTCAATTTTCAGGATGCAATACCCTCACGTCCCGTCGTAATGCATCCATCTTGTCTTGCCACTTCCTTGCCTACGAACTTAGAGTTTCCTCCTGCATGGTCAAATTGTCATGAAAACCAGAGTTATCAAATTGTACTTTTCTTTTGAGCTTGTTATTTTACTTTAATAACTCCCGCTGGAGAGCTTGCTGTTGCTCCATCCTTGCATTCTATGCAACCATTTGCTCATTCATCAGCCTCATCTGATCCTAAAGAGCAAAGAACTACTACTGAGGTGTTTCCTGGTTTAGGGGAAGTGGTAACCACTGACCAATGGGCACTTTGAGGTCCAACAGACCAGAAACTCTTTGATAAGCTGCATTGCCGAAGTTTTCTGGCCTATCAATGAACTATCCTACAAACAAGCCCGCCTTATTGGGTTGACTGTGTGAGTCTGATACTCCAGCCTATTTAGACGAAAAATAGAAGAGAAAGTTCTCATTTGGATAGACCATCTTCAACTTCCAAACTGAAGAAAACTGAAAAGACTAAAAAATCTAATGATCGAAAGTTTGTCCACGCTTATCGCACCAATTGTTGAGTAATTTTGTATCACATCATATTAATGGAAACATTCGAATATTTATACATATTATCATTGTTCATGACATGACCCTACTGTTCATGACTTGACCCCACTATTCCTAGGACTGACCCTCTGAGTAGACCTCGGGCATGCTGGGCACATGTTCCATTCTGGATCGCTTGCTAGAGTACGCGGTCTCCATCTTGCGAGCTATTTGGGTACATTTGAACAGAGACTGCGAACCCCTTTGCTATCCTTTCGATGTTCACCTCAAATTCATCCATCTAGCGGGTCGCTGGTAGGCGACCCAAATCCTATCTGGAATTTGAAATCCAAATATAGTTCCATAATTTTATATTATCATTGATGATATAAGATTTCGTGAATCAAATGCCCCTTAAAATGTTAGATTTAAATACTTTTGACTTTTAGGATGTGTCTAAACACTACAGAGTAAAAGGATGAAAAAACAATCAATTTGATAGTAATTACACTCTCTTGTAAGTACAAGTAATTCTAATTTTCTAGACGTGTTTGGTTGATAAAGTATAATTATATTGAAATCCTCTTTTCATGTTTTGTAATATAAAATGTAATTACACAACTATGTAGTTTTGAATTCTAAAAAAAGAAAGAAAAGAATATTAACTTTTATAAAAATTATCAAAAATACGAAAAAATCTAAACAAATCAAATTATCTTATGAAATATGTTATTCCAAAAGAGTATTCTGCAATATGGTTACCAATAAATTTAACAAGAAAAATAAATATCTTATGCAAGTTTATTTAATTACCTTAGCATTTCATATTTGTTGGGCATTCCTCTATGATATTAAACATATACTCATTGTTATCAACTTGGTATTTGGTCAAGTATAAATGATTAATAATAAATACTATTTAATTTAGTTAAATATTTAGTAGGTCAAACTATGTGGAAAATCATCTCAAGTAAATAAAATTTTTAGAATATTTAGATGGTAAAATAAAATAAAATATAATTATATTTTAAAAATAGAATATATGCTACAAAATAAAAATACTATTGTTATTGTATAAAAATAATTTCTTAAATTTAAATCAAGTACAAATACATTTAAATAGCTATAAAGTAATTAGATTTTAGTGTGATTGTTTGTGATTATTCGTAATTATTACTCCCATTCTCACCTTCCTTCTTGATAATTAAAGAGTGAAATTAAGATGTTCCAATTATATTTAATTCAACAAGACCCACTATTTTTAATATATTTTAAAATTTTATATAATTTAAAATTTACGTTTAAAATGAACCTTAACAAAATGATATCCAGATTTAAATAAATTTGAATGTTTATTTGTCCAAATTCTTTCTGGATTTGAATTTTTTTAAAATTTTATTTTTGTTAACAACTGTTATTGACATGGATCGTTATGTTAACATCACAACGGTTGACTCAGCAAAAGTTAATGACCATATAAAAAAAGTAATGGTTAATGACAAAAACTGTTACTAAAAGGGCTTAGTCAATGCGTTTTTAATGTTTTATGGTTTAATTAGGTGCGTTCTTTAGAAGAACTTAATTACTTTTTCTCTGGATAATTTTATTCGATTTATTTGGTTTATAATTATTTATTTGGATAAAAGTAATATTTAGTGATTGACACTCGTAGGGATGGTCTTATTATATTACTTGTATGATACATATATTTACATGTGTAATTTTTGGCCGACAAGAATGCAAGCGAAATTGAGATCAAATGCTTCAACGTTTCAATCCATTTCTGAAGAAGAAGATGACATTCGAGAATAATAAAATGTAAACAACTATGATTGAAGAAAAGAAGGAAGTGAAGCATATTTGGATTTAAAAGACTCGAATACAAACTTTTATATTTAAATTGAACTAAAATAATCTAAACTCGAGTACAAACTTTTGATTTAACTTATATATCTTTCAAAGAAATTTAAAACTGTATAGTTATAAAAATAAAATAAAAATTAGTTGAATTATTAAAAGATTGACATAGATTTAAAGCTATTATTGACATAAACTGTCATGTCAACGTCACAACGGTTGACTAATCAAAATTAATGATCATATCAAAATAGTAATGGTAAATGACAAAATTGATATTAAAAGGGATTAATTAGGTGCTTTCTTTGCAGAAGAGCTTAATTACTTTTTCTTAATCTTGATAATTTTATTCTATTTATTGATGATTGGCATTATAATTAGTAACAGCTCTTCAAAGGAATGATTTTATCATATTACTTGTATGATACATATATTTGCATGTGTAATATTTGGTTCAACTTCTCAATTCATTTTGAAGAAATCTAAGTATGATTTTTATATTTAAATTGAATTAAAAATAATTTAAACTCGATTTGAGTATTTTTCGAAAGTATTTTAAAATTGTATGGTTATAAAAAAATAAAATTAGTTAAATTGTTAAAATAAAAAAAAGTCCTTAATGATGGAATTAAATTGGGTTTAACCGAATGCAAATGAAGTTTATATATAGCTAGACCTTTTGGACCAAAAGGGAAAAAAGGTTTAAATACACTAAGTCCGGCAGCTGGATAATCCAGTTTTGGTTTTTGATTTGATCATCTATCTCGGCCGCGAGACAAGGATGAATTCAGTGGAAGGTTTACTGACTCAAATCCAGGGGCTATCAAGCACCGCCTCCGATGTTTTATCCCTACAAAATGTGCTTAAACAAGCTGATGAGTCGCTCCATGCCGAGTCCACTCGGTTGTTGCCTTTTCTCGACCAACTCGACCCTTCCAAACACTCTCTCGGTTACCTCTATTTCCTGTGAGTTCCTTTTCAAATCGGGTCTTCAAAATAATCAAATTTTCGATGTCGAATTTCGTGAAGGTTTCTTTCTGTTTTCCCCTTAAAAAGATGATCTGGGCATTGTCTAGAATTTGTTGTTTAATTGAACATTGAATCTTGAGTATTTTTGTTGATGTCTAGAGTTTTTGCTGAATATAAAATCTGGGTTTTGTATAAACTTACTAAATCTTTGTGATTTCGCATGGGGTTTGCTTATATTTAGTCGGAAAAGTAATATTTATGAATCTTATTAATGATTCAACAGAGAGGCTTGCACTGCTGGTCCAGTTACAACAGAATCAGCTAGTTCATTTGTGTTAGTCATTGCCAGATTTATCAGTTCATGTGTTGCTGAGCAAATACGCTTGGCTCCTGATAAGTGTATGTTACTCTTACTTTGGATCAGATTGTTATCGAGATTGGCAAAGTTTTTGCTTGTCAGTTATTGATACTTGATATGTTCTTGTTGATTTTAATGTGCTTGGCAGTTATATCTGTTTGTAAGAGGTTCAAGGACCAAGTTCTGTTGCTTGAGGAACCCTTGCGTGGCGTGGCTCCAATGCTGACTGCTGTTCGGAAGCTTCAGTCTTCGACTGAACATTTGACTACTTTACATCCCGAGTTTCTTTTACTTTGTTTGTTAGCAAAGTGTTACAAAACCGGTCTCTCCATTCTGGAGGAAGATATTTTCGAGGTTGATCAGCCAAGGGACCTTTATCTCTATTGCTACTATGGGTCAGTTGCTTCAAACTATTCCACTTGCATCTGAATTTCACATTTAATCTTTGTCTGTTATAGGTCCATTGCTTCTAAAACTGTCCAATTTGCATCTCAGATTTTGCATTTAATCTTTGTGTATTCAGATGCTTAGTTATTAGGAGCTCTTATCCTTTCCTTTAACACATGTAATCTCTTAAGGAAATTTGCTCCCTTCAATAGCCACATGTTACATCTAACTTTTTCCTTTGTCATTATGAATTCATTTTTTACAAGAACCAAGCAGCAAAATGTTGTTACCTACTGAAAGTGAAAGATATATCCTTTAAATAATTGATTTACTCCTCTCCAATCTTAAATTTGACATTATTCTCCTTGATTTGCTTGTTCCACTAATTTAGCATCAGTGAGGGGAATCACTGATAGGTTTCTGGTTTGACATTGCGTCAGGGGAATGATATGCATTGGACAAAAGTGTTTTCGGAAAGCATTGGAGCTTCTACACAATGTATGCTGTTTCTTTACAGCTCTTTTATTCACTTCTTGTCAGCTGCTAGAACAAATTATCCTATTTTTATGTGCTTTATGGTAATTGTCTAGGTTGTGACCGCTCCAATGTCTACCATCAACGCTATAGCTGTTGAGGCTTACAAAAAATATATATTGGTCTCTCTTATTCACCATGGACAGGTACGTTATTTATTTGACATTGTTTTATGTATTTAGAATGTATGGACGAATCCTTTAAAAAGGAAAAAAGAAGGTATGGACATATTAGTTCCCAATTTGGAGGCTATGGCTTGAAAAAGTGAATCGTTTGACCATTTAGACCACATATACATTTGCAACTCAGTCTTTTGCTCTTCATCTCTGAATGGTGAAATTTCCTTTGATTATTCCATTCCCTTGGTTACAGCTTTCTACCAGTCTCCCCAAGTATGCTTCAGGAGTTGCTCAGAGAAACTTGAAGAGCTTATGTCTGGTACATTTCAATTCTCGGACTAATGATGTTGAAGGTTTTGTACATATATAAAAAGAAATATCCCTCTACTTCAGTAGTTATCTTTTGTTGAGTTTACTGATTAACATTTTTCTTTTGTTCCTTGGGTAGTCATATATCGAACTGGCAAATAGTTATAACAATGGGAAAATTGCAGACTTAGAGACTTATGTTCAGGCAAACATGGAGAAATTTGGAAGTGTAAGTGCTGTATCAAATAATTTATGCATACTCCCGTGCTTTATTTATTTGATGTTCTGAAAGAAGTTTTGTGCTTTTACCAGGACAACAATCTAGGTTTGGTGAAGCAGGTTGTATCATCTATATACAAGCGAAACATCCAGAGGTTGACCCAGACATATTTAACGCTCTCACTTCAGGACATAGCTAACACGGTGCAACTGAATAGCCCCAAGGAGGCAGAAATGCATGTCCTTCAAATGGTAATGTTGGATCTTCTGTTTTAGTTAATTAAGGGTAAAGCTTCATAGCATCTGTTTCATATTTCCACTGTTGACATGTTCATGTCAAACTTCAGATCCAAGATGGTGAGATATATGCAACAATCAACCAGAAGGATGGGATGGTTAGATTCCTAGAGGATCCTGAACTATATAAGACCTGTGAAATGATAGAGCATATTGACTTATCGATCCAAAGGTACACTCTATAGAATAGACACTGCTATCATGTTTTGCTTGAATAGATAATTTTCTATTGCTTATGAACATACTTGTTTAGAAATAGTACTTTTTCAAGATTGGCATTTAGTATAATTTATAACAATCTACAATATGAAAATCCTGATTGGATTTGAGTTCTTGATTCAAGTGATACCTACTCAGGGAATTAACAAAATGTCCTAACAATAACAAAAATCCAGAGTGGGTGAGCAATGGTTCATTAGAAAGAGTTGCAACGCATAATGTTATTGATCATATAGATATTTAGTGGGGCACCGGTGATTATTTGTTTGGCACTTTCAATTATAAACAAAGCTTTATCAATTGATTTTCTCCCCCTTTTTTCTGGTGTTCCATTACAGGTTGATGACCCTCTCAAAGAAGCTGACTGTTATGGATGAACTCATTTCATGTGATCCATTGTATCTAGGAAAAGTGAGCCTGCCATTTCCATTCATCAAATTGTTTTAGTTAATATGTTTAAGAACCATTGATTTGTAACTATACAATACCTTTCTGTGTCCAGGCTGGGAGAGAGCGACAAAGGTTCGACTTTGATGACTTTGACAGTGTTCCTCAGAGGTTTAATATTTGAGAGCGGTAAATGACAACTAGAAAGATGCTAGACATACCAATATATGTTCAAATGGCTCTGAGTTGTTAAAGGAGGTGGCAAATTTTCTTAAGTAGATTTGTTCACTTAATCTATGGGATGTGTTTTGCTCTTACAAGAGATATTATTGAACAGAGTGATGGAAGACTAGCTTTTGCACATTACTTGAATAGATTCAATTGATTTCCATATAACTACTTCTTGCCCTTGCTGTATTTTCTCATTTTTCTAATAATTGAAGTTGAGACTAGTTTAGATAGTTAAGTGTAGCAATGGAACAGTTTGAACAGCCTCCCGATTTGCGGAGGCTGAGGCTGAGGCTGAGGATGAAGCATTTTCATAGTAAGTGAATTGCAAATTTCATGCTAGTGGGAAAGAACAGAACAAGAGCAAAAACAAGGAACCTGAGGAAGAGGCAGCTCTGTTGATGTGAAAATGGTTTGAATACTAGAAATCACCTACAAAGAGTAGGGTCTCCAAAGTTGAAGTAATTCTAACGGTTCATACAAACACGCTTGAGGCTTTATTACTGATAAAAAGTTTTCTCACGGAAAGCTAATTATCATTTATGTGATTTGAGTTGATGCTTGTGATTAATTAATTATAGTGTATGCTACTTGCTGTAAACTAAGATCATAAGAAGGATTAATTCAAATTCTCAAAACTAACTGGAAATAAAAGATGCTTAACCATATATAAAAAAGAAATATATCGACAAGTTTGACATTGTTGTTACAGTAATTTTACAATAATTTAGAGAGAAAATAGGTTTAAAGGCAATATCATGTTTAGGAAATGCATAAAGAGGCTACCAACTTTCAACTCTAAGAAATCGGTAGAAATCAAGATCAAAATACCACATGGTTTCTTCATAGTTCACATAAAAACACCCTGATTTTTGTTTGCCCCTAAGCCAATACAATCCAAGTATACCCCAGTCTAGACCCCACTCTTCTTCTCTTATCCCTTCCCTTCCCCAAAAATAATATCTTCAAGAAAAGTTACAAACCTCAGCCTTCTTCTCGCTTCTCCAGTTTCTTTCAAGCAGCTTCCTTCATGGAGCTCACTTGTTTGCATAACAAATTCAATTTGTCTGCTTTGCCTCACCTTTCACTTCCATCCTCCAAGAACCCTAACCCCAGATTCTTTTCTAGAAAAAGGAACAATCTTTGTCTGGCCTCAACTTCTGATACCCTTGTGACTGGCTCCGGAAAAGAAGTTAGCAGCAAGAAAGATGCTGAATTGGGGGACTTGAAATCTTGGATGCACAAAAATGGCTTGCCACCCTGTAAAGTTGTTCTCAAAGAGAGGCCTTCTTATGATGAGAAGCATAGACCTATACATTACGTCGCTGCCTGTGAGGATCTTCGGGTAATTAAAATGGCTTAAATTATTTGGTTCTGTTTGGCGTATTCTGTTCTGGGATCCTGTCAAAATTGCCATTTTTTTTTGGGTTCTTTGTTCTTGGTTATGTAGGCGGGTGACGTGGCTTTTTCGGTGCCGAATTCATTGGTTGTAACGCTTGAGAGAGTGCTGGGAAATGAGACTGTTGGTAAGGTGCATTATATAAGGTGTTGAAGATTTCATATAGCAATGAATATTCCTTTCAATACGCGAAACTTGATTTATATGAGGGGTTTTTGTGTATACATGAAATATCTTGGTAATTTTCTTCGAATTGGCGAAGGGTATTATGGACTTAAATGGTAGTTTAGACCGTAGTTACAGCTGTTTCTCTACATTTTTGTTCCTAGTCTGCCCTGTATATTTCTAACTTGCAAATCTAGATATTGTAGAGATTTGTTTGTCCACCTACACTTCTATAGCGTTGTGGTAAATGTTGACTAATTAGAGGAGGAGATAAGCAATGTAGAGTAGGATTCCATTTCTTTGCAGCACTTAATGGAGCATCTATGTTCAGAATTTTTTTTGTCTTTTTTGCACTTAACTTAGTTGTGTAATTACCCTGACCTTTTCTAATTTATACAGCGGAACTTTTGACAACAAACAAGTTGTCAGAATTGGCATGCTTAGCGTTGTACTTAATGTATGAGAAGAAGCAAGGAAAGAAATCATTCTGGTATCCATATATTAGAGAGCTTGATCGCCAACGTGGAAGGGGCCAGCTGGCTGTGGAATCTCCACTTCTATGGTCAGATGATGAATTGGCTTACCTAACGGGTAGCCCCACTAAGGTAGCTGCAAAAACACATTGTCTTTTTATCCCCTTACCCTTGTTATTTTTCAATATCTGATTTACTGTTTTATGGTTCATTGAATTTCATGACCGAGTTCTATTGTTTGCAAGTTAGGCTGAAATTCTTGAAAGGGCTGAAGGAATAAAGAGAGAGTATAATGAACTTGATACTGTTTGGTTTATGGCTGGGTCTCTCTTTCAGGTATTGTCTTTCATCTTTTTTCTTTTTCCTTTTCAAAACTTAAGAGTTTAGAGTGTGACCGTAAATTTTTCTTTATTTCTTTGCATTGTAGCAATATCCCTATGATATACCTACTGAGGCCTTTCCATTTGAGATTTTCAAACAAGCCTTTGTTGCTGTTCAGTCTTGTGTGGTGCATTTACAGGTAAATTCTCTTTAGATGATAACCTTTTGCCGTTTTCCCTATTTTCCAAAAAGTATATCGTCGACCCTTGAGGACTCACCAGATGGCAACTTGTTTGCTAAACCTTGTTGATAGCATTGCATATACTGAAACCCTCTTTTATTTTTCTCATTTACTGGAAATTTTGAAACGTTATGTTTGAGTGATAAACTGAAACTTGTTTGTACTCAGAAAGTACCTTTGGCTCGGAGATTTGCATTAGTTCCTCTTGGACCCCCATTGCTAGCTTACAGGAGCAATTGCAAGGCAATGTTAAGTGCTGTTGCTGGTGCTGTTGAACTAGTGGTTGATCGCCCATATAAGGCTGGGGAACCTATTGTTGTCTGGTATAAATATGTCTTATTATTGTTCATAACATTGATTTCTATTTCGGTTATGCTCAAGCATTGAAACCTTTGCCTTTTATATTATTGCTCCATTTGTATATACCAAAACAAAATTTGACATTAGTACATTCTTCTTTTCTTAGGTGTGGACCACAGCCTAATTCGAAACTTCTTATAAACTATGGTTTTGTTGATGATGATAATTCTTATGATCGCCTGGTTGTTGAGGTAAAATCTGGATTTTCCAACTCTTGTTGCAATTTCATGGATTTCTTTGTCATCCGTTTTATCTGTTTAATGAATAAATGTCTTGCATGCTTAAATATCTTATATATTTTGAGATAAGGATTTATTAAAGCAATGCGTAGGATTCAGTACAAGACTTATAAGATGATGGTATCAATTAGATTGAGATTTTGTGTTTTTGTGTGTCATCCATGTTCAGAGTTTTATTTACTGTGTTCAGGCAGCTTTGAATACTGAGGATCCTCAATATCAAGACAAGAGACTGGTTGTTCAAAGAAATGGAAAACTATCTGTACAAGCTTTTCCTGTATGAACTCAAACACGATATAAGTTCGCTTATTGTAAGATATTGTCCTCCCGGTCTTTATTTTGTACATGCTGCAGGTTTATGCAGGGAAGGAAAAAGAAGCTGTCTCGGATATGCTTCCATATTTTCGATTAGGCTATGTTTCAGATCCTTCTGAGATGCAATCTGTCCTTTCTTCTCAAGGTCCAGTCTGCCCGGTGAGTTCATTTATTGCAAATTGTTAATTGCCTAATTTATTCACTGCATGACTAAATCCTAATTGCAAGTTTCCAATATATGATTTGTGAGAGTTCTACACAAATTGATATCCTAACTTATTCACTTAGATGACCAAAATGTGAGTCAGGTAGCTCATGTTTTGTATAACCATGATTCTAGCTGTGCCTTTGATAGGCAATTAAAGTTCCAAAAATCATTTAGTCAAACTAAATGGAACTCTTTCTTTTCTTCCCCCCTTCCTTCTAAAATTCTGGTGAAATGTACTTTCCGTAATAGGTGAGCTCATGTATGGAACGAGCGGTGCTAGACCAGCTTGCTGATTATTTCAAGAGACGCTTGGCTGGCTACCCTACTACACTGAATGAAGATGAGTCATTGGTAATGTTGGTTCTCTTGACCAAGTTGATGATTAGATCCCAACTTATGGTGAAGTGATTTTAACAAACATGTTTTTGTTACATTAGTTGTCAGATCCAAACTTGAATCCCAAGAAACGAGTTGCCACTCAGCTTGTTAGGTTGGAAAAGAAAATTCTCCATGCATGTTTGCAGGCAACAATGGATCTGATTGACCAGTTACCTGATCACACTGTGTCTCCATGCCCTGCACCTTATGCCCCCCTGTTGAAATAAAAGGTATTTTCTCTCACCCACTCTCCTCTCTTGTATTTGTACCGTCAACTTGATATTTGATACTCATTTTCATGTATATTTCAATGAACAGTCTGCAGTATTACCAGTCTTGGTTTTAACTAGGCAAAATAGTGGAAGTTCTTTGCGCTACTTGGATAATTTCCTCTGTCAATGGGAGAGTATATATCAGGTCAGTTCAAGGAACTTGCAATTACCATATGGCTAATTAGCATTTCATGATTCTGCCAGCCCTTTGAAATCCTTAGCAACTACGAATTGACTCTACTTTAACCAAACTGGGGTATTTTGAGAATATATCATCTTGATGGTAGAGAAACTAGGAAAATCTCGCAAAAATGGTGATTGGCCAAATACTTGCTGAATACTTTATTATCATTGCACAGACATTTACACTGACTTTCTGTCTTAATGTTCTACATGGTGCCTTTGTTCTTCATATTCTTGCAGGTAGATTTAAGAATCTGCAACCTCTAAGGAACAATATGGAATAGGGGAAGTTTGATGGTGGATCTAATAGGGCTTTAAGAGAACGAATCATGCTTGTTCTTCTATTCCAAGATATTGGATGCCGTGATGTGCCTTTAATGAATGGTTCTTCAACATGTATAAACTCTTCGTTTGCTTCTTCCTTCTTGCATATAATTTTCTTTCTCTTATGCTCTTCAAGTGGCTAGCTACAACTTGTGTTTGAGTAGTAGTCTGTATGTTATGTACATATGAATAAACGATGCTAACATTTTTTCTGTTAATAAACTGCTATAAATCAAAATTGAATAGGAAAAGATTTAATCAGACGTTAATTTTGGCTCTATACATCTCTCCAACGACCTTCATCGGCTGTGGATTAACTGGTCCTCTGTCTCGTTGCCCTGATGTAAAATACAAATATCCATCCCAGAAAGCAGCTAGGGTAGTCTTCACCCTGTAAGGAAGCTTTCCAATCACTGACCAAGTCTGCAATTACCAAATTTATATACCCTGTTTAAGTTGGTTTGCATGATATTTGTTGTAATTCTGGACCGCAAGTGATTGTAGATATTCAAATTCGAACCAGGAATGTTTTAGAATGAGAAAGCACATACCAGCGAGTCTAAATTAAACTGAAAAACCTCCCCAACAAGTATCATCCTCTTGTTCACTGGATGCTTTTCTGTTGTACCGCCTGTAATTATGATTGAGTTGTTGACAATCACCCAAGAACATTCTATATGGGAGTTTGGTTTTGGCATTGGAGGTAAGACTTTCCATTTCTTCATTTCACCTTCTAGCAAGTAAACATCACCGTACACCACCTGAAGATAATGAATATAGGTTGAGAAAAGCCAAGAAAATGGAACATCAAACATAGAAAAACATGCCATAAAATCTCCATTAACTAGCTGTAACATACCTCATTCCTGCGAGAACATTTGAAGATAGGAGATCCAGGTTTTGCCATAAAATCTCCCTCTTGACCACCGATTACAAACAGCCGATCATTGTACACAACACAAGCTCTGTTAAAACGTTGGGTTGCATGATTAGATCATGTTAAAAAGGGAGGTTGGGAGGGGACGGGTAGGGAAGGGAATCTTGAAAGAATGTCTCTGAAAGAGCAGTAGCGAGACCTGTGTGGTCCTCCACGAGGAATCGGGATCTCGGACCGCCAGTTTTTCTCCAATGCATTGCCATCTTTTACAGCTATACTCCAATGCTCCAATCCAGGCGTGTGGCGGTTTTCTTTGCTGCCCCCCATCACATGGAGTCGGCCTCTCCACAGCTGAGTTGCAGGAGCGTACCTAAAATTTTCAATTGTTGAAAGCTGCAGTGTTATGGAAATTCATAAAGTATGGTGTGATCCATGTAAATACGAACGAGAGTGACTTGCCTAGGGACAGGTAAAGGAGGAAAGTCATGCCATTGCCTTGTCTGAGTATCAAGAACATAAGTTGCAGAAGTGGGGCCTCTACATTGGGGGCCATACTGACCTGACACCACATATATGTATCTCCCATCACTGGCCACTCCTAAATGTGAATTCGCCATGTATTTTGGTGCATCAAACCTCGCAAACCATGTATTATCTGTGAAATTATACACATCTACATGAGAGTGCACCTGCATGACACCCAACAACATTCAAGACAATGCTTAAACCTTCGAAGATGAAAAACAATTAAAAGAAATAATCTTTACATAGTCGAGGGTGCCATATCCTGAAAGAACATAAAAAAGATTGTTAATCTGTATTGATGATCCATCAAGTCGTACAACCGGTGCTGATGGCATTTGTTCCCATGGCAAATCAGGTGCTGCTATGTCCGCAAATGTTGCTGATATGAATCGCTGAGAGCTACGTCCCTCTCCTACCTACAAATACATTTGGGAAACTGTTAAACAGTTAAAAAGTGGGATATTGCAGTCCATTAAAAGGGAACAAAACCTTGGTAGAAATTTTGGGGTCTTCTCCAGCTCTTGGGACGACAAAGAAAGGAGGTTTGTGAGACACCCAATTGGAGGTGAAGCTAAGATAAGACAAGTAGAAAGAACAAGAAGAAGCGAGATTTAAAATGCAAGCCAATCCCACAAGGCAGGAAAAGGTGACAAGCAATACAAATTTGGTGCAATTGTTGTTCTTCCATTGAGGTTGATGATTTTTTGCCATTTCATTTGAGGGTGGTCGATCATACGAGTGTTGGTGTTTCTATTTCTATTTATCCTTCTGAGACACGAAATGAGAAGACGAAAGGGAGCCAATGCTTTTATTAGAAACGCACAAAAAAGAAGCGACAAAGATTGAGAGTATTACTGTGTGTTATTTTATTTCAGTTTCTTTGGGAAATTCTGAAATCCAGGGACATTCCTACATTGCTGTTTTCACGGTCTTTCTATTTCTTGGGGATGGCAACCACAACGGTGCGGGCCAATGTGGTTGGTTTTTTTTTTTACTAAATTCAATCCGACTTATTTTGGCTAAATTACCCATATGTGATTTTTTTTTTAATTGTGTTTTTAGGCCATTTATTTTGAAAATTAGAGAAATAGACCATCTTTAGAAAGAGAAAGCGCATGTAGCTGGGCGCGCTTTCTATACAATTGGTAGGAAAGTACGCCAACGACTTTTTAAACGTTGGCAACAGTAAAATTTTTTAAAGGGCCAACCGTAAATTTTTTCCTTATAAATACCAGACCATTCTTCATTCTTTTCACTTAAATCCAATTCTCTATTCTCTCTAAACTCTCAATTTTCTCAAGTTTTGTTCGAAATTTTCCTAAGTTTTGTTCGAAATTTTCACCGTTGTTTAAAAATACTACAGTTTTATTTAATTATTTTGTATATTCATTTCGATTAAATTTTCACGAATGGCAAGCTCTCTGATTTGTTTCGACGACAAACACATTTCCGCTGCTCAAGCGATAATTCTAAGGAGAAATTTTAAAATTTATTATTTTCAATTAAGTTAAATTTAAAATTTTTTAATTTTTAAAATATTTTAAAATATTTTATTTTGTTAAATATAAATAGGTGGATGATCGTGTTTTGGAGGGGTTCATACATAATTTGCAAAAGAGCTTAGACATCGAAATTCGTGTTTACTTGCAAGACGCGAGATTCTTGCATGCGTCTCGTATGCTCGGGGGCTACAAACTCAATCCTACACTTATCAACGTGTTGTAGAATGATGGAGGCCCCAGACACACACTTTCCATCTTCCATGTGGTGAGTGTACAATCACACTCGAGGACGTAGCTTTACAACTCGATTTACAGATGGATGGGCCAATTATTACGTGGTCAACGATCGTTCCCGATAAAGATGACCTTTGTGAGGTATATTTGGGAAATGTGCCGTATAAGTTTCAAGGTGGTCAAATAGATATGAAGTGGTTGGAGATTAATTTCAAAGAACTTCCTAAGGATGTGCCCGACGTCGTAAAAAAACAATACGCTCGAACATTCATCCTGAGGTTAATCGAGGGCATTCTAATGCCCGATAAATCTCGAAATTTGATACACATAAGGTGGGTACTACACCTAGTCGACTTCAAAAAATGCAGACGACTGAGTTGGGGATCAGCCGTGTTGGTCACATTGTACCGGGAGTTGTGTCAGCTGACGGAACTGGATAAGATGTCAATTAATGGTTGCCTTCTCTTGCTTTAGTCATAGGTGTGGTGGTAGCTACCATTTCTACATCCCCAAGTGAACGACCCTTATACGTTCCTATTGTGAGAAGGTAAAAATAATTTGACAATAATATGTAGTTAATATAGTAAGTGTTGTTTATTTATTATATGTTTGAATTAACATACCGCTTGAATAGGTGGAACCATAGGCCGAGTTATGTGGGACTACCAGAGCAGCTCAAAGATATACGGTTGCTGTGTTAGATCAGTGCTTGAAAGCCAAGGTTAGTTATTGATTTTTTTCAAACCTATAATAATTACGCAATGACTTGAAATTTAAAATTTCGTACATAACATAATTTATAATTGTGCACTGCAATTTGAATGGATGCCATATGCTGATCCGAATATCATAGAATGTGTTCCACTCGAATTTTTGGCCATTCAGAGTATGTGGGACGCGAAGGTGCCATTGATAGTGTACGTGATGGTGGAGATTCACGAATCGGATCGAGTGATGCGACAGTTTGGGTGGAGGCAAAAAATTTCGCCGCCACCGCGAGGCATGGAAGCACTGCACAAGCTTGATTTGCTGGGGAAGACTGACGAAAATTGAAGAGATTACCACAAGGAGTACATCGACATTTTGGGTTATAGGATAGAATTTTTACCCATCTGCGAGCCTTTTATCTCATCGGACATGACGATTTGTTCAGTGTACATGCCTTAGTTCAGAGTTACTGGCAAACTATATCTACTGTAGGTGGAGGCGAGGATTAGGCAACTTCACCAAAATAGGCCACGATGACCGCCCAACAGCATAGGTTCGTCCCCAACTCCAACCCAAAAAATTCCACCAATATCTGCACCACATCCTGATCAGTTCCATAAATTTGTTCCTATTCATTTCACTAATCTCATGTTTTATTCACAAGCATCACTTTTTGCACCACACTATGCACCACCGCAGCACCTTGCACCTACACCTCCCGTAGGTACGTATTTTGAGGCACCTCCGTCCCCAACATATTACAGGATGTCGACGTCGATTTTAAAGCAAATATTGACTCAGATGCTGGTGCATGTACCGACACCGATGGCAACACCAATACTGTTATCAATGCCCACATCAATTTTGACGTATTTGAGTTTCGTGATGTTGTACGGTTATTCATCTGTAGTGTTACAAACACCCACCGCGTCATTGTTTTATCGAGGTGGGTCAACATCGCACTCAAGCAAGGAGGAAGGCGATAGAGACGAAGCCGAGAGTAGAGATGAAGATGAAGATGACGGTGGAGATGAAGATGAGTACGAGGGTCAATGTGAAGATGAAGAAGATGAAAACGATGATAACGATCAAGAGGAGGAGCCGACACCACAACTTGTATGTAGAAATCCTACGTGCAATCGTCAGCCACCGTCTTGTGGCAAACATTTGGCCCGATGACTCTGATGATGTATTTTTCATTTACCTTTTGTGATGTAAATATAAATGACATTAAAAAAATGATTTTTTTATATTTATATTATAACTCCTTTTTTTTGTTAAATTCTAATGTAAGTTATACGTAATTTTCCATATATAATATTTGATATGAAATATGTAACTTTGGATAAGTACCTTTATCGAACTAGTGAATAATTAAGGTACAAGGACTAAATCATAAAAATGGTAAAAGTTCAATCGCCAGAGAAATTGTAATTGGTACTTGAAGTAGCGCTTAAAGTAACAAATTTTCCACTATATGAATGTTAGTAGACAGTGGTAAATACAAATGAAATACAAAAAAAAAAAAAAGAAAAAATTTTATACAAAAAAAGAAGAAGCATTGTAATCAATTTTATATCGCAAAAAAATGAATGCTAGCGATGTTGAGGCCTCGGTGTATCCCACAATATGAAACATGTTGCCTTTGTATACCTTAGGTTTCTACAGTACCTACATAACCTCTATTGATTGTCCTTCTCCTGAACATCTATATTGGTGCGTATCCGAGTGGAAGTCGAACAACCTTTCGGGATGTGACGCAAGTTCATGTTTGGGGCCAACTAAAATAGGGCGCTAGACACTGGCGACCATATACTCTCATTTAGGACATGTGAGAATTCAGATATCCATACATTGTGCATGCATTCTAGCCTGTACACTTGTTAATATAATGTGTGTTCTCAATTCATACATTCGCACATGTGGAAATTACATGTGTGCTTGGGAATCGAAGTACCTGAAATCTCCCACAATTACAAGTCCCTTCTGGCAGGTCAACACGGTATGATGCCGTTGACATGTCATGGTCAGGCCTAGCGTACTCCGTGACCCGAAATCTCAAGTTTGGACGCGAGTGGCACACTACATACATAGTGTTTGCTCTATCTGCATTTCGTCTAATTTCTTTCATGACATCCTCGCACCAAATGTAACCGCCCGCTATTTGCCCAACATATACCGCCGCCAGTTTTGGAAATAAGGCAACCGGACGAAAGTATATTTCTTTAAAAATCAAGGTTATCGATAACACGTTCCTTTTAGTACAAAATTGATGCATTCTGCTAGGTTCATCGTCATGTGTCCGTATCGTAGACCCTCATCATATGATTATGACCACTGTTCAAAGGGCATGTTGGTGAGGTAGTTCGTATCAGTGCTATTGATGGTGCGTAAGTTATCCAACATTTCATGGAAACGAAATTGGACGAGCTCGTACCCCGTCGAGAAAAGTATACCCATGAATGCAAACAATGAATGAAATATAGTACAACATGATTGTAGAAATAGTGGCAGCTACGTGCTTGTGTCAGTGCATAGATCTCGCTCAAGTTTTGAAAGCCATTTTGTGCGGTAGTTGGAGTCGACATGTTGTATACAATACCTATGGTGTGTGTGATCCCAAAGGCTACCATGCTGTTCAATAGCAACCAAGTTTTCGAGTTCTCTATTAGATACGTCACATATGTTGGGCTGTGGGTAAACGCGGTGGTGCAATCAACTAAGAAAGAAATCTGAATCATCTACCTTTTCGGATGGAGTTATTGCAAACACTATCGACAGAATCCTACGATTACCATCCTAGGCAATGACTATCAACAATCGGTGCTCATACCTCTCATACAACCAGGTGCTGTCAATTTGTACCAAAGGATTGCAGTACCAGAAAACTTCCCTACATTGATCGAAGTTTCAAAAGAATCGGTGAAACACTCTTTTCCCAAGGACCAGGCGATCATCGAAGTACCTTGGGGGCGTTTCTAGATCGATTATGAAACTTGGTACGTACCAATCTAGTACCTGAAACCATTTCCACAAATCGTTGTATGACCTGTCCCAACCACGATGCAACTTATCCATAGCTTTTTGTTTTGTAACCCATGCCTTATAGTACGATGACGTGTAATCGTACTAGCTACGGATGTTGGCAATCAACATTGAGACGAGAATTTTGCGACTCGTTTTCACCATGGGTAGAATTATGTTAGATATCATGTCAGAGTCTAGCCTCGAATGATCTTAGCCTACACCTACGAAGTATACCCATGAAGTTATGTTATTGGCAAAAACGACGACCTTAGTTAGGTCACATTGTAACACCCCCTAACCCAAACTGTCGCCGAAATAGGCTTACGAGGCATTACAAAATATATCGGTAAATTTATGAGCAATTCACAAGTAAATAACAAACATATAAAAATTAAATCATAAAATCCCCTTTTAATGAACCCTCGAAGTTAAATCACATATTAACAATGGAACGGGACTTGTTCGAGTACTCCAAATTTTAAAAAAAAAATCAATATAACCCATTTATAAACGTCTAACCTTCCCTGCAATTTTCAAACAACAATCAATCCAAAACCAATGGCACAACTAAAAACAATTTAAACTCAAATATACTTAAATCATGACCAATTCATTAACATAGTAATTTAATAACTAAACATTCATAATATCATTCAAAATTAACTAATAACTTCATTCATTTTCCATTCTAACTTAATGCCAAATTATATAATATAATCTTTACCATTTTATTAAACTAATAACAAAATATGGTATACCATTTTTACAACCAACATTACAAGCACATCTATATAACCTATACAACTCCTAGTACATGCCACTTTTAACTAAGGGGGAAAACATCACCAAAATTTATGCTGGAGTCGGGATTGTTCGGATCTTTGAATCGAGACTCGGACTCCTTTCAACTCAAGCATGGAAACAACCGTACGCTGAGTATTTTATACTCAGTGGTAATACCATAATTCAAACTGTAATAACTATAGTAAAATATAAATATCAAGTATATAACAATTGATTCTTAAACTATATTAGTATTAACAATACACTTTTAACTATGTTTTAATCATATGTCATAACTTTAATTACATTTACTACATGAACATTTAGTTCATGTTTTCCATTTCCATTTCCATTTCCAATTTCAATTTCAATCAACAATTCATTTTTCCCATTTCTTCAATATTTTCAATATTACGATCAATCAGATTCATATAAATTTCTCATTTCAGTTATTCACCCTATTAACAAATTGGACTTTGACGGATACACGGATTCCAACCCAAACACATCAGTACGGCACATTGTGCCTAAAACGGTACATAGTACCTGATCAGTATACGACAGATAAGTGCCTGAAATGACACACGGGGTGCCTGAAGTACTACACATAAAGTGCCTGATATACGACACATAAAGTGCATGATCGGCAAAGCCGATAAATCCCGTACTCTTTCAAATCCTATGGCATGCCAACTATATCCGACTTAGCCTGACTAGTTAATAGGGTATTCCAAATCTCAATTAAATTCTCACTTTCATACCAAATTTAAGATCACTATTCAATTTTCACTTTTATTTCAAGAATTCTTTTTCAATATCAATTATACTTTTCCATTCACTAATCAAAACACAATTCAATACCAACACATACTTTTCTCATTCAATTTAATTTTCCAAATTCAATTCATTAAAGTCACTTACCTTATTATTTGCTTACCATACACATAATTTAAATTTAACATTAAATAATAAATAATTTAAATTATAGTAATACAAACCCGAATTTGCTATATTATTCCTCAATAATCTTCTCCTTTCCTTTGTGTGCCGATGCCTCGAGTTCCTTGTTAGCTACGAAAATAATAATAATAATTTACACTATTAATTACAATATTAATTTATAATAATAGAATTTCTATCTAATTTATACTTTAATTCCAATTTAATCCTAACTAAATTTATTTACTTTTCTAAATTAATTCACACTCTATTTCTATTCAAATTTCTTCCAAACTCAAATTTATCTACTAAATTTTAGAATATTTCACTAATTTCAAAATTTCCTCAATTTAGTCATTTTTCCTAATTTCTCTTAATTAAACTAAATTCATCTAATTAAAAATTAATTAGACACATTACTAGACTCATAATTACTCCTAATAATTATTTACGGACTTGGTTTACTAAGACGGAGGCCCGATATTGCACTTTTTTGATGCCCTTGAATTTTGGGTCATTACACACATTATGTTAGAAAATCAGGTGATCACATCGCATAGCTGCTTCAACACAAGTATGTGGACTGAAATAATTATTTATCGTCCATAAACCTGTCTTCTTCCAAAAAGATGCCATGATTTTTCATTTGTATCTTCCGTCATGTACTGCACACTTTCCCTCGAATTTCTTTGAATGAGATTTTGTGACGTGATAGTTCACGCCGTCTTATAGTACGATGACATGAAATCATACTGGCTACGGATGTTGGCAATCAACATCAGGATGAGAATTTTAAAACTCACTTTCACCATAGGTAGAATTATGTTAGATATCATGTCGGAGTCTAGCCTCGGATGACCCTGACTTACACTTGCAAAATATACGCATGAATTTATGTTATTAGCAAAAAACGAATAACTTGATTAGGTTACATTATGTTAGAATATCGAGTGATCACATCGCGTACCTGCTGTAACACAAGTATGTAGACCAAGATACTTCTTTATAGCCCAGAAGCCTATCTTCTTCCAAAAAGATGCCATGATTTTCCATTTGCACCTTTCGTCGCGCATTGCATTCTTTCCCTTTAATTTCTCTGAACGAGATTTTGTGACGTGATATTTCATGCCATTTTTGAAACTGTACCGCTTCAGTGCAGTATGAAAAACATCTTTGTTGGGATACTCCATGCCATCTTCCAATACCCGGACATTTGACGATGAACTTGTATGGCCAGGTGTTTTGCGCCATCCCAGAAGTTTAGGTTAGTTCGTTAAGTTTGCAGTTAATAGATTTGTTTATTATTTTAATAAGATTATTTAGTTAGCCAAGTGAGAACTGGTTAGAATGAAACTAAGATATTGTAGTTGATAAGACTTAAATGATGATAAGTTCACTTAATCATGAAAATCAAGAGTGTTGGTGGAATAATCTGATCCTTCCACTAAATATTGTTTCCGTGCTTAGATGTATAAGGATATTAGTGTCTTCACTAAAAGAATTTTGTATTTTCTTTGCATTCATCTTCTCTACATTCTCTGAAAAGTTTAAGTTCAGAAACCTGTCTGAAGTTAGGTTCTCTATATTCATTCAACTCCTACGTTTGTTTTAGCTCTCCAGTAAATACTGATGAACCCTAGGTTATTTTCATAATTATTTATGTATTTTTAACTCTACATGCATAAGTATCAGATTAGTATGTAAGGAAAGAAGCTTTTTGATTCTGGGTTAAGTGTTAATGTTTATTGCATGCATGTTTGTTTTCAATGGTGTAATGATCTGATAAGTTTAATTATTTATATTTTAGCTCAAGACACTATAGAAGGTCCGAGTGATAAAGGAAAAGGTCCTGCTATATAGAATTTGCTGTATTTCTAGTGAGTTCCTTCATACTTCCATGTGTATAGTATTATTATTTTATATTTCGTGTAAGGTAAGTGCTTATGCTCTGTAAAGGTAAACTGTGTGTATATGAAAAGTGGTTGTTTAGAGTTGTCAGTCTGGGTCTGTAACACTTGTGTTAAAGTGTAAGAGCCATTCTTCATGCTTAAGCCACCACCTACTACTTCTGACAAGAATGATATGGACTGAATCATGGAAATGATGTTAAGGAAAAATAATCATGACGATGCCTTCAATGGAATGTACATTGAACTAGCAAATCGCGATACATGAAAATAATTGTGTAGCGTCTGATAGGGCAAATATATGTTGCAAACCATATTGGTAAATCACGATAAATGATACAAACAAAGGAATATGAATGGAATATATGATATGAATCTAACTAAGGATTTGAGTATGTTGATGGCATGAAAAAGGTTTATCTGTATAGTCATATGGGCGTAGTACATGCGCCAAAGGAATAGTAAAATGATGTATAAAGAATCTTTGTATGGTACTTGCAATCTAGCGAACTGTGTGATTGTGTTTGACTCTTAAAATTATTTGTTTGAAGTATTAGTGGTTATTGATAAGACTTCTTTTGGAAGTCACTAAGTTTTTTTGAACTTACCATGTTTCGCTTCTTCCTTCTCAGGCTTACTATTAAAGTAAGACATTTTGTTAGACTACGTCGGAAGACATCTGCTACTATGAGACTTCTATTGTTTTGTATATGCATGATAAGGGTGATGTTGTTGGGCAATGTGCCCATATTGTAGTAAACATGTAACTTTTTTCTATTTATTTGAAAGATAGATAAATAAATAAATAAAGTTAATTTCATATTTCACTATTATGTCTTTTGTATTTTCTATCTTTTATATTTTGCAAGCATAGCGATATTGTGACAAGCAAATATTAGCTCATTGATTGTTTAAAGTTCAAACTGAAGATAAGTAGCATTATAAAGAACGTTTGCGAGAAAGACAACTTACATTAGTAGATAATCTAAATGAGTCCGTAATCTTGTAAAAGAATCAAAGTGAGCATTTGATTCAAATACTAAGAAGGATTATTACGTCATCTATAATTTCAATTGCGGAGATGGCTAGTCTTTGCTATCGGTGCAGTTGACTCCACAAGTAGAAACATAGATGTATTCATTGGTAGAATGATACATTAGACTGGACCCAAGATGAATTAATTCTAAATCTATTTGTGAATTAATTTACTTGTGATGTTCATGGTGTGATTTACCTATATCCTGAGTTTGTCACTAACCATGCGTATGCAACTCATGTACTTTGATATAAGTGGAGGCTTATACTCTAAAGATGATTGAGCCCATAGCTGGTATGTTAGGTACATGACTTGTGTATGACATGACTTTACTAGCAATAGTGGAATTCATAACTTAATTAAAGAGTTAATGATATCCTCTTATTGGCATTGTGTGGATTGATAAATATGGAACGTGGCCACGAGTTACTTGTTCTTGGACAAGAAATTTGTCATAGCCATTTGTTGGCAGTGATTATATTAATCATTAAGAAGACACAATGGTGACAGTGATTATATTAATCATCAAAAAGGAATCAAGGATATCATATGAGGGTAACACATATATGACGAGGTCATTGGACAAAGCAGTTGGATGAATTGCTTTCGTAAAGAGTATACAATAATGAATTTTCAATCATGGTACTTCTTGTGGACTAACTCCATAATTAAGTAATTTTGAATTATAGGAACAATGCTTCTAGACATAATTGAAATCACTAGAGCCTAATTGTATATGTCTGATTGGTCTCTCTGCTAGCTCAACAAAAGCTCAATTGGACTGCATTTGAATCAGAAGAAAATTCTACGACTTTCAGAATAATTTAATTGAGTCAAATTATTCGATGTGGAATTAAATTAGGTGGTCACGAGAATTGTTCAACTAGAGAATTTGATTAAAGAATTTTCTTGAAAAATTAATTTGGAAAGTCTAAGTGATTTTTCAAAAAATTAATTTTGATCAAGTTAAATTAAATTAATCAAATCAATTAAAATTAATATGATATTTTTTTAAGTTAATTTTCAAGTCAGAAAATTGGCCCAATGAGTAAATGAACTTGAAAATTAGACCTGAGATCGTAAATTGGGCCCGGGAGCCTAAAACCCAGACCAAGACCCAAAAAATGGTTGAACCGAGCACAGTATGTGAAATCGGGCCGACAGTCCAACTGGTGGCTAGACTGGATCAGTCAGGTCGTCATTGACCCGGACCAAACCAGCAGCAGTTGAACCAGCTTGGGGGTGTAGCACCTACATCACCGGACATAGTGGTGCTGGTGGCTGCAACTTCGGCGTCTTGGTGGCCAGCGGCAGTTGGTCATCGGTGGTTGAGTAGTGGAAGAGTTGCACTCCTACTGGGACTCCACTAGAGAATTTAATATCAGATTAACTATTCCAAAAATAATATTATTTTAATAGTTTAGTATTAAATTTAATTTAATGTTTATCTTATAGATAAATATTCTATTATTTTAATAAGATTTAATATTAAATTTAATATAATATTTATCTTGATAAATATTATATTAATTAAATATTAAAGTTATTAAGTTTAATCATAGTTGAACTCTCTAAACTCTTCATAGATAAAGTGAGCCTTGGTTCATTATTTACACACACTTGAATTCAAGAGAAAGTTGTAGAGAGAAAATTCTTTGAAGAGATTATTCCAGAAAATTTCTAGTGATATATTTTTAATTTACGACTTGACCAAAAAGTTTAGAGAAATTGCAAAATTACCCCATTGGGAATTTTTGTGATTTTTTTTGATTCGAAGCGTGTTCAAACTCGACAGACGTGAGCTTGAGGATAGAGGAGAAGACTACTCGATCAAAGCGCTCATTCTAGATGAATCGAAAATGTATAATTTTGATTAAGTGTTTATTACTTTAGATATCACAACCAAGATTTTTTTTTGGGAAATAAATTAAAACTCTAGTTTTTCCTTAAATTTATTTTTCGCTGCGTCTTCTAAACCCGTTTTTCCAACAAATGTTTAATTGTATTTCAGAAAAAATTGTAATTAAGACTCATGTTGAAGACTTATGACTCAATGAAGTGTCATTAAAATTTATGGAATGATTTAAAAGTATTTTTATTTTAGGTTGATAAAATATATATTACTGAAATCCTACACGGCATTTGACTTATATATTACTGAAATCCTACACGGCATTTGACTTATACTTTATTTTTCATATTTTACTAAAGGTTTATTTCAAACACTATGGTTTTATAATGTTTATGCTAGAAAAATTTTAAGAAAATGATTTTCGAGTAGTGACACGTCACATTTAGATCCTCCTAAAGGATTGGGTTTGGCGTGTTACAACAAATTGTAGTAGATAAAACATGAATTGAATAATTTACATGATTCAAATGTTACCTTATTTCATGATGTTTGGTATTTTGTTGAGTTACATGTTGATTAAGTGTTTTAATTTATTTAACTTGCATTTACTTTTTGAATTATAGGAATACCATTGAGCTTTGTCGCTCAATGTATGATTTTATATCTTGTGCGCAGGTTAGGTTTAAAGCGAGATCCCGAGCATCAACTTCAGCATCTAGTCAAGATCTCGAACTCAACAATGTTTGTATAGATCTCATTTTTCTGTTTTAAGGCATGTACCTAGGCTGAGTCAAGTTTGGTACACTTTGTGTTTATATACACTTATGGTTCAAAAGACTAATGTATAAGTTTGGTACAATTTATGTTTATATACACTTACATTGGTATGACTATATATGTATGCCATAATATTAAAAGTCTTGATGATTTTGGTATGAATGTGCAAGTTTTGAAAGTAATGCTTTAGGTTGTTACCTTATAGGTTTAAGAAATTTGCTTATTGAAAAATTAGGTAATTATGTACATGAGTTGATGCCAAAGTGTTGTATTTATTAATTAGTATAGGTTTTGAATAAGTTAAAACTTGGTTGAAAGAATTGCAAGTTGTTGTTCTGTATAAATTGCCAAAACACTATGTTATGTTGTGATGTCGTTCGAATGCCGTTGTGACAAGAAAAGACTTGTACTGTCATAGTGAGATGAGGAACCCTGTCGTCTCGACGAGGCTAATACTGTAAGTGGCATCGCGATGTCGAGTGGTCTGACATCGTGATGTGACAAACTGTTTAGCGATGTCACGATGTGAAAATGTTGACTCCATGATGTCAACACTATATTTTGAAACTTTTACAATTTGGTCATTCTTTAACCTCGGGTTACTATTTGAGCTTTCATAAGCTTGTGTAAGACCTGGTGATGATTGTATATTGTATTAAATGTATATTTTGGTCGAATTTAAACATTAATGGTATAAATTGAATGTGATTGATAGTATTTGCTTCGGCAATAAATGTGACATCATGTAACTAAGACCCAACAATCGGGTCGAGTATCGGGGTGTTACAATGTTACACCTTTTACCTGAACTTAATTGTCAGATCCGAATATTGGGTGCTACAAGAACTAAACACTTAATAAAGATTTTAAAACTAGTGTAACTTAAATACAACAAACTTCTTGTTTATTTCTTCACAACTATTAAAAAGAAGTACTCATTAAATACATCGAAACTTAAATATAGTATACAACTCATTACGACCTAAAACTTTGTTAAAGACAGACTCCAATTTGGCATATAATACAATTTTCCATATCCCTATAGTGTCCTCTGTATGTATAATAACACCACTCTAGCAGCCTCCATGGCACATTCCTGGCTTGGTCTCTCCAGAATAGCTAACTTGTTTCTCGGTACCTACATCATAAATAGACGCTTATAAGTTTGCATGAACTTAGTGAATTTTAACTAAGATTACCTTGAACATTTTTCGTTAAATCTTCTCCATTTGAAGAGTTTTGAATTTCTTTTTTGATGTTGGCGGTTACATTCCCTTTTTCTTGGCGAATTCATATACGCTTGTTTCTACACTTGTCGGTAATACATTCATTCCACCCATATGACGAATTACAATATTCACTTGTCATTGTTGATCTATTTTACAATCTCTTTGGAATAGAAATTGATGCATTTCACAGAATATCTTTATATCAAAACCACTCTCGACGAATTCCTATAATAATTGATCTCTTAAATTGATCTACATACGAATCTTACCTTTTTTGGATTCCTTTATTGATTCGAACAATTCCCAAGTGGGTCCTTCCTTTGGAAAATTCTAATACTGGATTTGTTGGCTGACAAAATGCTAGTCAGTTCGTAACTCTTAACTCAAATAACGAATTTCTTTTGATAAACGCGACATTGAAGTCATCCATTAGAACTTCAGATAATTGTGTTACACATCGTGAAAGTGCCCAAGTTTGGCGAATACTGTAGAATCAAATAACCTATTTTATAGAATATGGATTTGCTTAGACTTTGTGGACACTTACACCGCCCATACTTTCAAGTACACTGTATTCTCTTTTTGACAAATTACTATGGCGAAATTATAGATTAGGACATCGTAAAGTAAGCTTTTTTTGGAACTACTTCAATGAATAACTAGACTTTGCCACGAAGGTAGCTAACCATTACTAACCCTTTAGGCGTTACTGAACACGCCACAAAGGCTCCACAGGATACGCCATAAAGGTTTCACAAATAACTTGCCTAAAAAGGCTTTGTTTGGTTGCCACCAAAGCACCACATGAATTGGCGTGTTTGTGATATGGATTTGCCTAAACTCACCATCGTGTGAGGTTTGCCCATCATCGCCCTAGAATACGTAGAAACCTTAGTAGATAAATGCGGCCCATCCATCTTTTCCAGAATATGCCATGGCCATGGTCTTTACTCAGATTTGCCATACCAAAATTTGTGTTTACTGTCTCAACGAACTTCGTCGAATACCACCGCGGGGTCTAATCTCGTATCGCATAATTTCTCTACACTCCGTCAAGCCCCCACTTCTCCAACATTTTTAATCATGCATCTTACATATAACATATATACACATTCATGTAGAATTTAATCATACCCTAACATAAACATACTTATTTACATGTTTACCACACATCGATACAATCATGCAACATAATATACGCTCCAAGTATGAACATACAATGGCTTCACAGGACCACATGCACCCATACACAACACATCGCACACTTAAATTCATGCAGATACTATATGAGGATCATGTATATACATTCAACAGTCATTCACGGACTCTTGCACCTTTATTGGAACATCAATCATAAGAAGAAATTTTCTGAAACGACTTGTAGGAGTCAAGATTAGGGACTCACCTGAGAACTCACCTTCACTTCAACTTAGTGTGTCTGTTCTGATGATCCTACTCGAACCAATAAGTGCAACTGCTAAAAGGTTATGGAACTTCCATTAAAATCCCATTTGCAGACAATTTACTAACATTTCAATTACAGACGACTCCCATGGAGGGCCTTCTATTCACACCCTACTGTTTTTATGCCTATTAACATCCTTGCTCTTTCAAAACCATAACATGCAGAGCTATCAGACTTACTAGGAGACTGAAATATCGATCAATTAAGCTAAAAATATTATCTTCCAATCCTAACAAAGAAGAAGGGATTGTTTAGGTTTTGGAAAAAGTACCAGAACGTAGAGCAGATGGAAAGAAAAACCATCTGAAATGTTCCCTTCCTACTATATATACTTAGTTTCTCTTAGTGGATCTTAACAAGTGTTGAATACATATAGATATTGTCCCTTAAATGCCCTACAAAAATCAAGAAAATTTTAAAAGAGAATCTGGTGTAGATCTGGTTCAACCAGTTAATCCATTCATTTGACTCCTAACAAAACTCGTTACAGAACCCATATTGCACAGTTTTCGAGCAAACTAGATGTACTATACCTTTGATGGTAACTATAATGGCGTGCTCTTGAAGACGATCTAATCGCTCATAGGTTTCTCATATAATAGGTAAGCACGTCATGCATAGTCAAAACTCTGAGGCCTACTCTTTGATTGGTGTACTCTTTTTTCAATTGTAAAACACCCCAAGCTAAAATCCTTAGTTACTACACAAGCGGATACATTTTGCACCAAACTAGCTTGCCAGAAGTTTGTAAAATGATAGACTATGCTATAATAGTACACTAAGACAGGTAACATGCATACCTGCTGGTTATTTTGTCAGATTCGCCGATATTGGGGTGTGGCATACATCATTCGCATAACATTCAATACAAATCATGACTAAGTCTTGCATGAACTTACGAAAGCCCGATACCATCCCAAAATCAATTAAGAGTTTATCAAAAAAGTTTTTCGAAATAATTAAGGCAATGTCGCAACTGCTAGAGCTTGGTGTCGTGACATCGAAGATCGAATACAAGCTTCCTAGACCGAAGACCCTATTGCATGTTTTTATAAGTTATAAAGGATGAGTGTTGCGACTTTGGGGTTCAACATCGCGACTTTAAAGGTTGGTGTCACGATATTCACTAAGTGGTGTTGTGACTTCGAAGTTCGAAGCTAACTCTTTAAATTGGGGATCATTTTGTAAAGTTTTCAAAATAAAATAGAGTCAATGTCACGACATTCAGGGTGTGATGTAGCAACATTACAGGCAGTCCACTAAATTCCTATATCGAATGATTTCTACTTAACAAGTTTAAAACACTCAAATTCAACTTAACCACACCATACCAAAAACTTGTCAAAACAAACCATTTAATCATTTCAATTCAACCAATTCAATATAACCTCAACTTGGCATAAATAATACCATTTCAACCTATTCAACTTTAAGCAATTCATCCAACCAATTAGCCATTCAATAACCAACTTCTCATCTATACTAATCAATGTTCAAACATGCTATTTTAAGCATTATTTATAATTCAACCACATTTTCCAAAAGCAAACCATTTACATTAGACATTAACATGGCTAAATCAAGCATTCGAAATGTTTCAAGCTATTCCAACATTCAAGGTTAACAAATGCATAACACCTATATACATGTCACGAAACTGAGCTCTAAAACAATTGAAAAAA
The DNA here is from genome assembly GCF_025698545.1 of Gossypium raimondii. Taxonomy (NCBI): domain Eukaryota; kingdom Viridiplantae; phylum Streptophyta; class Magnoliopsida; order Malvales; family Malvaceae; genus Gossypium; species Gossypium raimondii. Next base: position 35,279,655 of record NC_068568.1, on the reverse strand, counting down.
ATACCGAATCAATAATGGAATAGTGTGAGATTCTCGATCATACGATAGACACGTTCCACAAGTTGGCAATCTACAAGGAAAAAGGGAGTTAGTTCTATAACCGAATCAATACCGAATCAAGCATACTGAATGTTTAGTAAGTCGATATAAAATTTACTTAACTTACCTTTACATTACAACAAATTAAATATTTAAATACATTGACATTCTATATGACATCCCTTAGCATCCTTATAGTATCATATGCATATCAATAAATACAACCAATAGGTTAGTTCACTTACACATCAAGAACTTATAAGACAAACATATATAAATACAATAATTCCATTTAATATCATATACCATCCAAATCATATTTAATTTGAAAGCATACATAATTCAATTCATGTTCAAATCATTTCAACAATTTCATTTCCATTAGGTTACCATTTTCACTCGAGAGAACCTTAGTAAATCAACTCAGATAGACGAGACTATATTGCTCACACAAGCTGACAGTGATCAGGGTTGCTCACACAAGTTGACAGTGATTAGGGTTGCTCAAGCTAAACCAACGATACATATAAATCAAGAATCTATAAAAAATGTTGGATCTCATATAACCATGTAAATCCTTGATCAATTCTATATTTGACCCTAATGGCATGCCATACGTATCCTAATCCTTTACTAAGTTTACACGAGTCTTAGTACTGTAATCATATCATTTAAATCCCTATAACATCATATAAATATCATACCAATTTTATAAACATTCCATTTTCATTTTGGTACCTGCACTGCTTCATAAATATCATATTTTTCATACTTTCAATTTAGTCCAATTGAAGTCAAAATCACCAAATTCACATTTATATAAACTAATAAGCAAAATAATTACAATTTAATTATAACATGAAACAAAATTGTAGGTTCCATATGAAATTACCTGGAAAAATAGAAAACGAACAAGTCTTTAAAGACTAATCAACAATTTTACCTTTTCCTAATTATCTTGATTTGGTTCAATTCCCAATCTATACAACAATTCGGTTCAATTTATCAATTCCAAACATTTTATATCATCTTATTATATGCATGAATCAAATCAATTTCATTTTTTCAATCCCTAAATTTTTCATTTTATTCAATTTAGTCACTAAAACCAAATTTGCCATAACTTTCAATTTTGAGCTTCAGGTTTCATAACCAATCTCAATTACATCCTTTTAGGACCCTCTATTATCTAAAATTATAGAAATTTGACATCAATTTCACAATCTATAGACTTTAGTCCTTATATTCAAAAACTAACAATTAAACTTTACAATCTAGCCCTTTTTCACTTATAAGCTTAAAATCTATCAATTTAACACCAATTTCTTTACAAAATCATCAATAAAAACTTTAAGAAGCTTTAATAGTTTTGCAAATTGGTACATGGGCTAGCTAAATTAAGCTCATATGACCTCAAAAACATAAAAAATTACAACAAAAGACTTAGAAATCTTACTAATTGAGGGATCGAATATTGAAATGTTTTGAAACCCTTTTCTTTCTTTTTCTCACTACCAAATGAAGAAGATGAAAGAAATGTCATCTTTTATATTTTGTCTTTTATACCTTAATTATAAGTTAATTAACCTTAATTAATTAATTTAAACTTTAATTAATTAATCTTAATCAAGATTAACTAAAATTAGTGGATGGCATCTATTTCCACTATTGAATAAAAATGGTTTAATTACCATTTTGAACCCTTAGCTAATTAAAATCCATAATGACAAAATTTTTACAATTTAGTCCATGTACCTTAATTAACTATCAATTCAACAAAATTATTGGACTAAACTTTAATATATTTATATATTAACCTCGTAAATACTAAATATTAATATTTAAGAGCTCAAACTATAGAAATAGGGTTCAAATCCACCATTTTTGACACCACTAAAAATTGGGCTGTTATATGAAAACTTATGAAAACTTTCTAAGGTTAGAAAACTTATGAAAAATAGTATTATTTTGTGTGCAATAATTTCGCTTTATTCCGACAAAGCAACCTCGTTGTGAATGGTGTAATTTGACCTAGCTCATAGTCTCTATTTATAAAGAAAATAACAAGAGTCTCAATCAAATAAGGTGTGACCAAATAATAATATTTTAATAGGAAAAAACATACTCCCACTAGGAGTAATATGTGGGTGACAACAACCCCTTTCTGGGACTAAGATTTGTCGCCTATTGTTATACATCGAATGTAGTTAGGTCTCATCATGTATTGGGTACAAATATGTGTTATCTAGTTTTTAAACCAACTCATATAATTTATTCAATCCAATAAGAAATTTTACCTATACCCAAAATATTCAAATAAATAAAATTATTTTCTCAACCCAATTTCAATCCCATTAAAGTCATGGCGAGTTTACCCCATTGGAATCTATGAGTAAATAAATTTAATTATCTTGTTTTATGAAACAACGATGACTAGTTAATTTAATTTTTACTTCAATCTTTAAATATTAAATTATAATTTAATTAAACAATAAATCGAAGAAATTAATCTAATCTCTATTTCATCTCTTGTTTATGGCGAGAAAACACATTTATTACGAATAATGATCTATACGGTCTATTTCTCTTATTCGTTGTTTTCATATATTTACATCATTTATTCAAATGCAAACCATCAAGGATATATCGGGCTAGTGGAAGGACAAATTGGACATATATAATTAGAGCTCAAATAATTTGTAATTAAGTTCTAACTCTTCATTTGTTAATTACAACATTATTTAGTTATGAAGATATTCCACTAAAGTACCATGACTAAGCTCTCCCCATTATATACCATTACTGAAGTTGCTTATCAAGTGCTCGTCCAATGACCTTGTCATATGTGTGTTACCCTTATAGGACATCCTTAATCTCTTTGCAATAAAATTCATTTTCCCAATATGATTCTATTTTGTCTCATGCTAATCATTACATCTTCCTTAATGAAAAAGTCAATTATTAAGATATAGTAATTAACTAATTTTTCTTTAGACAATTGACCCGTTGCCACATTACTTTTTCATTTATCATGTATGCCAATAAGAGGGTATCATTTACCCTTTTTATTGGACTATGAATCCCACTATTGTAAGTGAAACTTTATCATGCATAAGTCGTATACTGAACTTACCAGCTTCCGGCGATATTACCAACTTAGCTCAAGCTTTTAATATATCAAAGTATACGAGTCGTGCACACATGGTCCATCACTTACTCAGGATTGTGATAAGTCACACTATGAACACCACAAATGAATAAACCCATAAATGGATCTAAAATTTATTATACTTGGGTCTTGTCCAATGTACTTTCAGCCCCAACAACCACATCTATGTTCCTATATTCTAGGATGGAAGAGCAATTGTATGAGTTGGAATGGAGGTGCAATGACGGGTGAACATGTACAACTTGATCGGTGGTTAGGGACCTCAACAGTGGCGAATCTAGAGCGAGGCTAGCATGGGCCCCAGCCCCCCTAAAATGTAAAATTACTATTTAAGCCCTTAAATTTTTTTAAAAATTTTAAATTAGTAAAGGTAAAATTATACTTTGGCCCCCCTAATATTATAAAAAATCGATTTAATTCTTTAAAAGTTATAAAGATATAAAATATGAAAAATTAAAATTTCATTCAGTCCCCCTAAAAGAATGTTCTGGTTTCGCCCCTGGACCTCAATAATGCCCTAATGGAGCTTGAGTGAAGCACTGTGGCATGGGAGAAAGAGTGGAGAAGGAGATAGGTGGAAAGATTAATTTTTTAAAAATAAATTTTATAAGTTTTTATATTTTTATAATGTTTTTATTAGAAAAACAATGAAAAGCTTAAATTTGGACCTGTCACGTATTGTAATTTGATAAGCATGTTAGCTGGTTTTAAGAGTCGGAAGAGTTTAATTGAACTTTTGGATTAATGTTAAGGGTTGAATTGAGTACGAGTTAAGTCGAAGAGTTTAATTGCTTTATTTTTCTTAAAGGCTTTTAAATTTATAACCTTGAATAAATTGATAATATTATTAATTTATCAATTATGTCGATTTTATAAAGATAAAAAAGTATAGATATTTATAGTTTACATATTTTTTAACTATTTTATTGAATAATAGAAATATATACATACACTCGGTCAATTCACTTTATATTGAAAACAAGTATAAAAATAATAAATGCAAAAGCAAAGGTGGTAAATTCTCATGTAGTTTGCTCTCAACGGCCACAGTTCCCTTGTTCAATGCCACGGACCATCATCAGCTTCTTCAGTTGTTCCTACATCCCCTACTTCAATTTAAGAGTAAAATTCATATTCTTTGGCTTGCAGTATGATCTGTCTCAACCCTCCAATTGGTGACAGCACCATCAAGCATACACCAAATACGATGCAGATCTGGGCAAAAAAAAAAAAAAAGAGCCAAATCAGCACATTGAGACAATGAGGTTGGTGAAGTTTGAATCAACTTCTCTTACCCAGTTAGTCCACCATGATAGTCCGAATTTCTTTGGTTTGTAGATGGCAAGCCATATGATGCAAGGCAGCTGAAGAAGAAAACAAAATTCAGATTGAGTAATTGAAGGGCGCCACAATGGGAAATCTGAGTTTCAAATTTTAAATCTCTGGGATACTACCGAAAACTAAGATGACATGAAGAGAGAGAATGCGACTTACAAAGTATGTTGTTGGTGCAAAGGCAAATCCTCCGAAAAATCCGAGAAGACCACCAAAGAAGGGAAAGGTAATGGCAATAAACATCGTAAATGCTGCGAAAGAAGATATGAACATATATATATAAATCACGTCTTTGATTTGCTTTCAAATTTGTTGAAATAAGTTAAAAGAGTTCACTAACCAACATAAAAGTTTCGAACAAAGAATCGAAGTGTCGTCGAGGGTCTGAAATTTAGTTTCTTTACTAGTACGGTCTCGATCATGTCGAACACCGGCATTGCATAGATCTGCTTAAAACCAAAATTAAGATAGAATCTAAAACAATAATGATAAGAAATATTGATCTATATAAACCTGGTAGCTTCCAATCACGTGAATAACTACAAATATGTTAGCCATTGCAATAAGCCATGCTGGTTTCTCCAATGAGATGAGAATGTTGTCTTCGATAGAATTGCCGAACATCCAGTAGCCAATTAAGGCAACAGGGAAGTAGCACAAGGCCACGACGATATATGCAACGATAACGCCTTTCCACATCGGTCCTTTTGAGGGCTTTTCGGGTGTAGATGGGATTGTAGCTTGGATCTCCAAGACCACATTGTGGCCTGCATAGGCAAAAGCTATATCTCCCAAACCACTGAAGAAATTGAACACTGTCCCTGCTGCAGTCTTGGCTTTGTACCCATATTGTACCTCTGGTTGAACACCCTTAGCCACTGAAGCTCCCCAAGCAATTGTAGAGTAACTGGTATGGCAATAATAACCACCAAATCATGCATTAGACATAGATAGATAGATAGATAGATAGATAGATAGATAGATAGATAGATATAGATAGATAGATAGATAGATGGATGGATGGATGGATGGATAGATACCTCAAGGACATGACTGCTGCAGCCAAGGAGACACCAGAAATGGAGTTGAAGTTGGGGAGGTGAGACAGCACAAAGTGAACGGAGGCGAAAATCATGATGAAATAGGTTAGTTTTATCTGTTTGCAGGTACTGCAGACAGTGTCATGGAACTTCTCCAATGATTTACCGCCTGTAACCATGTAAACTATACAGACACCAACTTCAACAATAAGTTGTTGTGGCACCACAATGTAGAGACCGAGTTTTTCGCCAAAGGCGTATTGGCCGAGTTCATGGTATCGGTCGAAACGTTTTCCGGGAACCATCTCGTGCATCTCGACCATTTGCCATAGAGTATAGAGAGTTATGATCCATGATAGGACTAGGATAGCCACACCAGGTCCCCTGAAAAAGCAAATACAGAAGTTAAATGAAGACTATACGCTTGCTTGCTTGGCTACAATAATTAAGCTTGCAATGAATGAAGTGTTGAGAACATTACCACCCAAGTTCTGATAATGCATAGGGGAGACTGAGGACACCAGCTCCAACCATTGCTGTCACATTGTGGAAAGCTGAATACCACCATTTCGCATTCCTTGATGATGTAATTGGCAGCCATTCATCAATTTCTTTCTGCCTTTTTAAATTTTCTTCAGACTGTCATTGACAATGAAAACAGTTGTCTATTATATATATATATATAACTTTATAGCAGATACCAAACATACAGATGTAGAGAACTTAAATATCATATAAAAAAATCTGATAACGTATCAACTGAACCCTTGTTGTAAAACTGCCACGCCAGCGAAAGAGGGTTATTTATAATATAGATTCCCTATAGAAACCAAAAATATCATTCAATTGCAATTCCTTGTGACGAAGGGTCACTTGAGATAACCAAAGTTGAAAATAATTAAGGTGGCGTGAGTAGAAAGGTACCCTCGCCCAAGCACGTGAAGTGACTTAATTATACAGTCAATGAGAAAAAGTAAATATACACAGTAACGATTTGTGATGAACCATTGATATTACGTGGGTAAACAGAAAAGAACCCACTGAACACCAGAATAATCTTTTCAAGCTCAGGATTAAGAAGAAGAAAAATATTTAAAATCTTAATGATTGCAGATATTTTCATCAAAGTTATTTAGGCTTTTCATAAGCTTTCATAGTCTCATGACAGAAGCTAAAGAGGTAAAGAAGGAAAAAAAGGCCAATGAGTTTGAAAATAATTGCATGCAAATTAAAGGGTAGAAAAACTTACACTAGTGTTGTTCCCGGCATAACCATTATCGGAAGAAGGTTGAGTTTCCATATCTGAGAGCAAACACTGCAAACAGAAGAAGAATGAAAGTTAAATCCGAGTGATTTTGGTTAGTATTTATAGAGAAACCCCACTTGAAAAGATAATTAATTCAAAATTTGTCGAAACTCGAAAATAACGATTTTGAATTTTCAAAATAATCACATTAATAATTTCGTATTTTTAATAATATATTAATATGTGTGATTAGCTTATCTCATAAACTAGAAAGATAAAGAAAAACAAAAACAGAGTTTGATTTTACGTGATCAACATGGAGTCCACGTACATATGATGACCATGAATCATCATATAAAAGAGTTGAAACTTATTAAGTATATTTTACTAGTTATTAGAATATTAAATCATGTGATATATATATATATATATATATATATATATATGATCTACGCAATAAAATACTTACACATTTGCATGCCCAAAATTGTTTATATCTACGATCTATCTAATATACACGTAACCAAGTAAGTTAGAATTGAAAACTACGTTAAAATTTAAGGTAAATTATAAAAATATCACATGAAATTTCAGTTTTAATACTAAATTATAAAAATTATATTTTGATCATTAAAGTTATTAACTTATAATGTTTTGATCACTCGTCCGTTATAGTCATTATTGTCTTAACGGAAAAGTGAGGTGGCACATTAATTTAAGGGTTAATATATAATTTGATCTTTGAACTATAACTAAAACATTCAATTTGATACTTTTACAATATTTTTAAAATTATTCTGAAAAATATAAAAAATCTTTAGAAAGTCATAAAATTTATAAAAATATGTCAGTACGTGTTTTGTTTATTATGAATTTTTTTCATAATTATGATTTTTAAAAAAATTGTAAGTATGTGTTTTGATTATTATATAATGTTTAGAATTTTTGAATTTTTTTTACTTTTTACATAATTATAATTTTAAAAATATTTTTATAACTTCAAAAATAAATGAAATTTCATAATTTTTAAATATTTTTAATTTTTTAAGAATTATTGTTGAAAATGTTGTAAAAGTACTAAATTAAATGTTTTAGCTATAATTCATGGATCAAATTGGATATTAACCCTTGAATTAACGTCTCACCTCACTTTTTCATTAAGGTTGTTACATTAACCCTTGAATTAATGTTCTACCTCACTTTTTCGTTAAGGTTGTTAGGACAATTAACAGAAGAGTGACCAAAATTTAATAAGTCAATAACTTTAGTGATCAAAATGTAACTTTTCATAGTTTAGTGGAGAACAAAAAAGAAATTTCACCAAAATTGAGTGACTACTTTTATAGTTTACCCTAAAATTTAAAGTATTAGTAAGATATTATATTTTTAATAGTTTTAGTAAAGGAAAATTTTTTAATTAAATTATTCATTAAAAATTATTCTTATTCTTAAAATTTTAAGAGAATATAAAATAATACTTATTAAATTATAAAATTAAAATTTTAAAATAGAATTACAAGAAACACATTCTTATATTCCGATCAAAATTAAACTATTATAAACCACAAATGGACGGGTTGATAATTTAAATGCATTTAGATCTAACCTAATATAAATTTGGATAGAACCTATAACAACCCAATTTTCAGTAGTGTCAAAATAGTGATTTGAGATCACTAAATCTGATGAAAAAGTTAAAAAATTTATTAATTAAATATTATAAGTTAAGCGTGATTTTAGAAATATTTTTGAATTAGTGAATTTTGTGATTTAAAAGAAATTATTAGGTAAATTGGATCGACAACGAGGTATCGAGACCTTGATATTATAAACTTAGCCGTAAATATTTTTATAAATATTTACGGAGTGTCATTAGGGTAGTATTAAAGTTTCGTTAAGAAATTTTAACGCTTCGATGGTTAATTGATTAAAAAATACAAAATTGAAAAAAAATGCATTCCCAGGACTCCGTTCCGGTAAATCGGATTCTTAAATATTTTTAATAAATATTTACGAAGCTAGTTGTATAGTTAATTAGGTTTCGATTAAGTGAATTTGTTTGAATTAAAAGTAATTAGGCATAACGACTAAATTGCATATAGGGTAAAAGTTGAATTATAAATTGAAGAAAAAGTAAAAGGACTAAAGAGGAATTACACCTTTTTTCTAAAGTTGAGGCGGTTTATAAGAGAAATATCAAAGGTATTTTAATTAAAATATATATTATATTATATTATATTATATTATAAACAAATAAAAGAAAGGAAACATAATGGAAATTGAAACGAAAACAGAGAAACAAAAACGAAAAAGAAAGAAAAAGAAAAAGAGAAAGAAGGAAGCCACGGCCAAGGGTTTTAAAGTTTTCAAGTTCAATTGGTTAGTCAATTAAGTTCATTTTCTTATAATTTTGATGTTTTGAAATTCTAGAACAATATACTACTTGATTTAAGTTGAAATTTTGAAAGTTAGTAAATTTTAGATGTTGTTCATGTTGAATTAATTGATGAATTAGGGTTAAATTGATTGAATTTCAAGTTAGGAGTTAGTAAAGGGTTGATTTGTAAAATAAAACATAAATTTTGAATAGTAGGGACTAAATTGAGAGAATTTTAGAATTAGGGATTTATGGTGAAATTAGAGAGTTAAATTAGTTTAAAGTGGGAATGGAATGAAAATATGAAATTAGTTTTGAGAATAAAAGTTAGTCTCGGTTCAGGGACGAAATGGGAATTTAGGAAAATATTGAGTAAAAATTAAAATATAATGTGAGATTGAATGGTGTTGTATAGATGATTTTTACTTGTTTTAATTCTGTAGCTAGCGTTGTACCAGAATTCTCGACTAAAAAGGGGGAAAAATATAGTTGACGAGGAATAGTTCGGAATTCCTGGTTTGTATTTCTATAATCCGAATCTAATTATTAATTGTTGTATTTTGATTAAATGTTATAGTAAGTGATTGAGGTGAGAATTATTGTGTTTTACAATTAAAATGAATTGTCTTGATATGTGATGAAATTATATTGGTTGAATTGAATTGGAATATATATATTATGAATATATATATGTGTAAATGTGAAATTGTGCAAATATTATATTTGCATTATTTTTTATATGCATAAAATTCAGTTTTAATGCCCAAATAGACGAAATTTAGAACTGGGATATTAGTGGCATGCCATTAAGGAACTTTAGCGCGCTCTCTGATTATTAGCACGTTGGTGCTCTCTGATTACTAGTACGACAGTGCTCTCCGTTTAGCACATTTGTGCTCTCTGTTTAGCACTTTAGTGCTCTCTGTTCATTAGTGCATAATAATACACCTCTGTATTTGTTCTGTATATCCGGTGTGTTCTATAAAATCTACTTTGGGCTAAGAATATGATACAGTAAACTGAAAATAAAATGTGAAATATGTTGTAAATACATGGAATACACGAGATATATATTCATAAATTGATTGTGGAATGGATAGTGCCATTGTTTAAATGATACGTGAATAAATTATGGAAAATTATTATATATAGCAAGTGATGAAAATTGAGTATTATGTGATTTTAAATGTTCAATTGTACTTAACATTTTATTATACATATTTTATTATTTTATTTTTTAAAAAATTTTGATTATAGAAATACCACTGAGTTTTTACTTAGCGTACGGTTTTGTTTTCCATGCGCAGGTTAAGTACTTAAGTTTGATCACTGATTCAGCATCCAACAACGATCCTGAACTCAAATATGGTGATGTTTATTTCTTTGTGTCGGTATGTACCTAGAGTGTCTAAATATTAGTTATTTTGTGGTTTGATTGTAAATGAAGTTATAAGATCTATTTTGGAGAGTTTATAATTTGGATTAAAATGATGCTTTTATGGCTTGTTTCGATGATATAAAATGTTTGAGATTTCTGTGTATTTAATCTGCAATCTCCGATAATACTCTGTAACCCGGTTCCGGCGAGGGATATGGGTTGGGGGTGTTATAGAGCCCACAAGTGAGAAAACTTAAATCCAAATTAAAATATGAACTGAAAAATCATACATAAATATGCATTATTGTTGATACAACAAGGAGAAGGAATGGAGGAGAGAGTGGTGGTTGATGAGGAGGCCAGTTCACCTAATCAAGACGGAGAGCCAAAGGTAGTAAAAAGTGAAGGTGAAGAAGGTGCTATGGCTGTAAGCTGAAGATGAGTTGACAGAATATTGGCATGGTATCCTTGAAGAGTCGATCTCCCCTTCATTATTCCTGGTGGTATTTATAGGCGGGGTATCGTGTAAGGTGATGCTAATGTGTTGGACTTGCTATCTAGCCATCATTACAGAACGCATGGGGAGGATGTCTTCAATGGGACGAGGATGCCTGATGGGACGGATCTTGTCATTCATTCTGTCTTGGTGGTATAAAGTAGTTAAACTCAAGTGGTGTTTGGTGACCAACAACATCACATTCCCAACGAGAGCCTGAATACCTGAGTATCGAATGGCCTACACTTTTTTGGGTGGTTGTGTCGGAAGATAGGACATATGGATAACTTTCGGTTCACTATCAGCTGGCTTGCTGCCTAGGTATAACACCCCTCACCCAATCTGATAACAAATCCGAGTAAACGATGCTACATTTAAGACTAAACTCATCACTTAAACTTATTATTGTTTCATTATAATCGAGGTGACTTATAGTACAAAATATTATTATTCATACATAATTCACATTTCTTTTCACTAATAAACCTAAATACATGCCAAACTAAAGTCCAAAATTTATATACCAAAGAGCTTGAACTTGAAGCTTGAGGAGTGATGTGATCCAAAAAGAAGTAGAAATATTCAAATCTTTATTGCTTTTGTCTTTCACTTACACGTTTAAAACAAACACGTTAAGTTACGTGAATAACTTAGTAAGTACTCAGCTGAATTCAATATTACCATTATATATATACAATTTAAATAAAATTTTAATAACATTTATTCACATTATTTCTTTCACTAATGTACTTAAACTTTTAATTCTTTCTCCTAAACATAAATTCATTTAAACTAACTTTATAACTTATAGTCTTAACTTTAACATATATTGTCACTAATTAACTTTCGCATTCACATATCGAAATCTTTCTCTCATTTCACAAACATAGCATAAACACTTAATTTACATGTATCTTTTAACACTTAATTCACATGTTCACTTTTATCTTTATTTTCACATATTATTACACAAACATACACCTTTACTTTCACATATCACTTTTGTAGTCCTTAGAGAGTCTCAGAGGAGTTTCAATAATTCGGATACATTGAAGAGCTCTAGGCCAATAATGGAACTCTGATAACATAACTTCAGAAAATATACAAAACTCCATTAAACACATTACATATCTCATTTCTCCTCTCCTAATCCCCTCCAAACCCCCACAACACTAGCTCAATTCCCATCCAAACCCCCAACCCTTCTCAACTCCAAAATCATTTCATTATCACATGTCATATATCCTCTCAGCTTACTAAGACATTTATTCACATATCACTTTATTCATTCATTTTAAATCGCATAAACATATACATAATATTTTCATTTCACACATTCAGATATTCACTTTCATATAACATACTTGACATATCACATATATTATTTGTATCACATTACTTATTCACTTTGAAGTTCATAACCACATGCTACTACTTTCTCACTTCATACATTAATTCACATGAAAACTAACATATTACACATTTACAATACTTTACACTTTAGATTTTAATTCACTTTCATATAACACTTTGCTTAAATATTTAATTCACTATTTTAGTACACTCAAGTAATTTTTTGAACATTTTACAATTTAATCCCTAAATTCATGAAAATTTAATATTTACTTTTATAACACTTTAATATCACTTTTTCATTTCATTTAAACCTTTAATCACAATGTTTATTTCATACACCAAATCTTACACTATTTACAATTTAGTCATTTCTATAATAATTTCACTATACTACATCTATTCACTTATCGATTTATGACAAATAAACAAATTTTCACTCTTTATAATTTAATCATTAGTTTCATAAAATTCACTAATCATTAAATTATCATTTTATCATTTCTACCATTACTAACATACATATAATTACATATTCACTACTAAATTAAATATACATATTCAATAATCTTAATCATATCTTATTTAATTATTTCATATTAAAATCTAAATACTCAAATATTCAAATTAAAATAAACCAACTTGAATTCAATTAAGTACTTACCTCTCTTTTAGCCAAAACCTCACTTTCTTTGCTTCTCTTCTCTTCCTTTCTCATTCTCATCACAATATTTCACTTTCCTTCCAACTTTCTTTACTTCTAATTTCTTATCTCTTGCCTCTAAAATGTTATACAAGCTCTTCTAGATCTATACTTCTTCATCTTTCCTCTTTGGTGGCTATGGAAATTTTTAAGGTTTTGGGGTGAAATGGTGAAATTGTATGACAAAGGACCAAATTGTATAAAAATTAAAGTTCCCCCTTTCTTTTTTGAAAGTGGTGTGAACCACTTATTTAAAATATGAAGTGTTTCATTTTTTCCATCAAAATATCTCAACTAGTTTAATAATAAAAATTATTATTTAATATATAAAAATCTAACTTTAATCATTTTAATCAAATGGATATGATTTCATCTTATTTTTAAATATCATCCAATGACTCATATTTCCCAACAACAATGATATTTTCTCATAATTATCTTATTTAAGAAATGACTATTTTGCCCTTAACTTTCTCTACAATTTCATTTTTGATTCATAACATTTTCCTGGTATAATTACACTCCTAGTCCTCTCCTTTTTTTTTCTTTCCTTTCCCTTTTATTTTTGCTGCCCCGAGATGTTGCCTTTCAGCCTTCCAATTTTGTAGAAAATTCTACACTTTTTCTTTTTCTTTCATTTTAGTTCATTTATTCCATCATCCAATCAAATTTCAACACTTTTCAACCTTAATTTCCATAAATTTCTACCTCATCAGCTATGGGATTTTAATCCCATTATTTTGTCTCTAAATATCAATTAAAGATGAAAAAATTGCATTTAGATCCCTCCTCCATAAAAATGAGAAAATTGCATTTTAGTCTCTATACTTTTTCACTTTATTCAATTTAGTCGCAATTGCAATTTTCAATTTCCACATATCAATATATCTCCATGTCAAATTCATAAAAAAAATTCTTAAAATTTTGCCCTTTTTCTAAATGAAAATTTTGCACTTTTTGTCCTTTTGCTTTTAAAATTTTGCAATTTAGTCCTTACTAAATTTCATCATTCATACTTTATCTCCAAATACTTAATGCACCTTTAAAATACTTATCCTTTCTTAGAAACCAAAATTTTTGAGTATTACACTAGGTGTCTTTCCAACTTATCACATGTCCTTGCGCAGATGGGGGTATAACAATATTCCCCCCGATTGAAGTCAAGAGGGGGGGGGTTATAAAGTGGCCCTTCTTGAGACACTTTGTTTTGCTATCCTTTCTTCATTTACCTATCTTTTCGCAGATGGTGGCCTTATTTGACAATGAAGTGTTGTGTCAAAAATTCTTGAGATTTTGTCATAAATGTACTCTAAGGATTGTGTTTTTGGGGAATCATGATAATATGATATATAAAAACAACATTTTCCAACAGGTGGTGAATCGTCATTGGATGTTGCTTGTTTCTTAAAACAGTGTATTTTCGGAGATAGGTCTATATACTCTCTAGGTTTTCTTTGGATTGTATTTCTGGGGAATCGTGATAATGATAAATAACAGCCTTTTCCAACAAGTGATGAGTCATCATTGGATGTTAATTGTTTCTTAAAACATTGTATTTTAGGAGATAGATCTATATACTCTCTGGGTTTTCTTTTTCGGGGTTATTTTGCCTCCTTTGTTTTTGAAATTTCTACAATTGTTCTGGTCATTTTTCTAGCCTTGGTTGATTTTTGCAACAGTTTTGCCTTCAATTCATCTTGTAGCTCTTCTTTTTGATATTATTAAGGCTGTTTTCTTTTTTGTCATTTTTCTAGAAAAAATGGGGAGATGGACAGTCTGGGAAAATTCAAAATAGAGGTGATGATTGTATTGGTAGTGCTCCGTTGAGAGAGGCGGTGAAGGATCGGAAAACTACCACGACAAAGTCTTCGAAAGGGGGAGTGATGAGCTCGGTGTTAGTGTTAGCTACTTAGTGTTCCACAACAAAATCATGTAATCTATCCATAATAAAAGAAAATTAATTAGAGGAAAATAAAGGACATAAGTCTGGATGAATAGAGCGAGTGTTAGTGGCTATATTAGATCTAGGACCAGTTGTTGTTATTATTATTATTTAGCAAGCTTTCTTCCATGGCCAAATGTAGTTGAGTGACTCCAAACTCAATGCAATTTAATTATTACATCCATTACCAATATAATATTATAAACCCTAACCACATTCCCTATCTCTTTTTTAATTTTACTTAATTTCGGATTTGTTAAAACTAGTATGATTGTATTTTATATTTTATGTTGATGTGCTATGATGGTGGAACTTACATGGCTTTCCAATATTGAATTGATTGAAAAGCCTCCATGTTAGATAACTTGTTGACCAGCAAGGTTTGACTTTTTTTCCTCTCTTGTTAAACAAAACAAACTAATAACCAGCTTTAGTGACATCCTTACTATTTTTAATGATATATAAATTTGATTTAAAAATAAATAATGTTAATTTTAATAAAATGGTAAATTTGAGGCTTTAGGCTTCAAATTTTATTATACGCAAGGTTTGACTTATTACATTAACTTAGTTAAGTACTTAAATATAATAATATAAATAGATAATGGTTAAAGTCTATCGAGAATTACTGATATATTTACCATTAAATTACTGATAATTTGAACAAAATATATCATACTCAATTGATTTACACATGATCTAACTTGATCCATAAAAACCTAACCATCCAAAAAATCTATGTATTTTGAACTATTGTGTGGTTGAAACATCCGTTAAGTCATATTTTATATATCATAGTGGTGTATAGTTTTTAGACTCACAATAGTTCAAAAAATTGATGAATTTTTTGGAGATGATTGAATTTTTTTATGGATTATTGATAAATTAGTTGGGTATGATATATTTTATTCAAATCACCATTAAAACTAAAACTGTATTAGGACTTTGATTTGAATAAGGAATAATCTAATGATGCTAATGGCAAATTGTTGTGTAGGAACAAATTGATGTAAGCTGGTTTTCTTTTCCTTATTAAAAAGATGGAAATTAAACAATTCTTATGGTTATAGGTATCCCTTAAATAAAACGAGTTTGATATGATTAATTCACTTCTTACATGCAGTTTTATGTCAAAATTGGAGGGAATAAAATCCGCAAACCTTGAAGTTTTGTGTTTAGATTATGTTCATTCTAGTGGTGCTCACAGACATCCTTTACCCTTAAACTCAATTTATAAAATTTTAAATTAATAATACTAAAATTATATTTTAATCCCTTAAAATTGTAGAAATATAAGCTATTAAAATAGTAAATTTATATTTTATACAATTGTTCTATCTCTTGCCCTTGTTTAAAACTAAATTTAATTAACACACTTTTATAACATTTCTTTATTCAATCATCAAATTTAGTAATATAATTATACGCATCATATAAATAATGTTTTGAATAAATTTAATATTTTTATCATATTAATTAAAAATATTATCTTTATCAAGAATATGAAATATTAAGATTCGATTGTTAAAACATTTTATTTTTTGAAAATAGAATATAAAAAAAATTAAAGGCGTGGTGGCCTATGTGAACACCCAAAGATGTTCCACAACATTAAAGCCAAGCTAATTTTCTTGGGAGTGAGAGAATTTGATTATGATGTAATGTGTTGTTGTTGGGTGTTTTATTTACTGTTTTAATTAATTTAAAACTAATTTGGTGGAAACTTCAACCCAAATTAGTAGAAGACACAAGAGACGTGAGAAAAGTCAAAGTGCAAATCAGATAATGAGACCCCACTTCCACAGCTGTAAATATATGAATGAAACAAATAACATTCATATTTTCCTTTACATTTATTTAATGCGCTTGTTTGTTGGAAGATAGTGCCAAGTATTTCATTTCTTTGTTTAATTGGCTTCACTCGCATTCGATTAAATTTAGATAAAAAAATTTCAACTTCAGACCATTCAAATTCAAATTTAAATTAAATGATTTTGAAATCACTTTTTAAATTTTAAACAATAAAATACGATTTTTCAATAGATTAGATTGGATAGGGCCTAAATTTTTCTTTTTAAATCATATTTTGATTTGACCAGATCCTGTTTATGAACACTTTTAAAAGAATATTCATTTGTTTAAAATTTATAAGAAAATCACGGGACACACTCATTTTTGGAGAAATAGAATATCGTGCCCTAACGCATTGGGGTGTAACATTCTTTTTTCCGAAATGAGAAAAGTATAAATAAGTAACGCATTTTTAAATTTTCTACTAAGGATCATAATTTTAACTCTCGACATTAAGACATTAATTAATCAATTTGGTACCAATTTTTGGGTGTTACGAGGGTGCTAATCCTTCCTTGAACGTAACTGACTCCCGAACCCGTTTTTTTTCTAAAAACATGTAGACCTAAGTCATTTTTAGGTGATCCAATCACACCTCAATAAAAGATTGGTGGCGACTCCAAATTTTCATCGACAACTAATTTTTGTTTTTTTCAAAAATGAAAATGGTTTCGACATCTTGGCGACTCCACTGGGGACTTTTTTTTCAAAAAAAAAGAGTCGAGCCACAAAGTTGATTAATTTTTGTCTTATGGTCGAGAAAATATTTAAAAAAAAATTCATGAGATCCTTTTGCATTCATTATTTTATTGCTTGATTGATTTAAATATTGTTTGCATTACACTTTACATGAGTCGAATGATTTTACCCTTCTAAGTGGGAGTGAGAAACTATTCCTTCGTGAGGTTTTCACCTCCGTATAGGATAGTGGATCGCTTTCGGAGTACATAGGTACCTATGCCTTTGTGAGATTTTCATCTCTGTATAGTCATAGGGAAAATGTATTCCCCCTAAACCGAACTTGATCTATATGAGCCTATAATGGGTGAAGATCGAGGAATCTACTGGTTCGGGTACCTTTGCCCTAGAAGCCAACTTCATATAGTTAACCTTAGGAATCCACCTTAGGTAGAACTATACTGAACCCTAGTAGATATCCGATTAGGTGTTTTACTATTTCTTGATTATATTTTATGTTTTTATATGACACTGACTTTTTGTGTTTTATTTTGATTGCATGACATGACATTTCATTTCCTCATAAAAGGCATCGGTTCATATTCAGTTGCCAGATAGAAAGCTTATCATGGAAAAAGGGCTTTTTGATAAAGTGGAGGATAATGCGGCTGTTCGAACTTGGTCTGAAACAACGCAGCAAGAAAAGGGTGATAGTTTGGCTGACGGGTATGTATCGGAATTATGGGACTTTACGCGCATCAGTGCAACTCAAAACAATTTGCAAGAATTGAAGGAAATCTGGGATCAGTGGAATGACGAGGTTAGACAGCTATGTTATAATAATTATGGGAATTTGCCTTATTTACTTGACGTGAAGGTAGACAAGCATTTTTTTCGAGCCTTCGCCCAGTTTTGGAATCTTGCTTACAGCTGCTTTACATTTGGGAAGGTCGATTTGGTGCCTACTATAGAAGAATATGTGGCTTTACTCCGATGTTCAAAGTTTCAAGTAGACAAGGTCTACTTGAGAGCGGTAAATGTGCCAACCTTTTCAAAGAAGCTGATGAGTATAACAGGGATGAGTGAGCAGTGGGTTGCTGCACGGATTAAGCAAAAGTGGGATAGTAAGTGCGTTCCTTGGAGAAGTTTGAAAGATGCAATTCTAACACACCCAGACGTAAGAAAGAGGTTAGATGTCTTTGCTTTAAGTATATACGGCTTGGTTGTCTTCCCTAAAGCTTTGGGGCGTGTGGATGAAGCAGTCACTGACTTATTCAACCGGCTTGATAAGAAGGTTACACCGATTCCAGTAATTTTGGCAGAAACTTTCAGGTCACTGAGTGCATGCCGAAAGACTGGTGAAGGTAGATTTATTGGATGTGCACAGCTTCTACTCGCATGGTTTCACAGTCACTTTTGGAAGGTGGATAAGGTTTCGTATTGGGTTTGCTCTGAAATTTATTCACCACTAAAGGAGATAGTAGCTACGCCGAGAAGAGACGACATTTCGGAGGAAAAGTGGATGGCAATTCTTCAAAATCTTTAGGAGGAGGACGTTGAGTGGAGAGCTCCTTGGTTGCTTCCAGATGATATCCTGTATAGGTGTGGTAATTTTAATTGGGTTCCTTTGCTTGGTATTTGGAGAGCTGTTGGATATGCCCTATTATTGGTGTTAAGGCAATATAGGTCAAGGCAATTTATACCTGTGACCCAAGGGATAACTGATTGTGAATTTTAAATGCAGGGGATGATGGTTATAGAAAGAAGATTCAAGAGATGTCTAGTGCGTGAAACAGACTCATGAATGAAGAGGTTAGTCAGTGGGTCCGATGACAACTCCTGAGTATCATGAATGGTGGGTTAGGAGGATTAACGATAATACACCTAAGTTAAATCAGGAAAATAGCCAGTCAATAGAGGAATCTTTGCGAGTCGTCCCTTCTAAGTTGGAAATTATAAGACAGGATTTTGAAAGAAGAAATGCGGATTTAGAAAAGAAGATAGAACAGATGGAGGAAGAAAAGACAAACTTGAGATTGGACATAGAAGTTTAGAAGCTTGAAACTGAGAAATTAAAGAAGGAGAAAAACAAGGCTGAGGAGGAGCTGGGTAGTCTGAAGACGGATTATAAAAAGTTGCGTCATCAAAAATGGGAAAAACTTGAGCGATTCTGCAGTAGAAATTCGAGAAGAAAAGGACAAAGCCGATAGATGGGAACATAAATTCCAAGAGATGCAGAGGCAAAACGAGGCTTTAGAAAAGAGTTTGTCAGAAAGCCAAAAGGAAAGGGCGAGTTGAAGGATAGGGTGATCGTGTTGGAAGGATGTCTTCGTTAGTATCGAAATTGAAATCTCGCGATAGAGTTGAAAGCAAGCTTGAGCAAGATTGAAGAAATGAAGAAAAGAATCGAAGAGCTAGAAACGACGCTACAAAATTGTGAGATCTAGATCAAATACTTGGAAGCAAATGAAAGTCGTAATAATGAACAGCTCCACTACTTTCAGAGTCAAGTTAGGAGTAGAGATCATCTTATGGAGAAAGCTGTGGTCCAGATTCGAGAAGTAGTTGATCATATACAGACTTTGGTAGCACAAGCTGACATGCTGAGTGTGAAGTATGAATTAGAATCAGATCGGGGGCAAGAATTAGCTTTGTTACTTAGAAAGATTAGAGTTCTGGGTACTAGGGCAAAGTCTTATTTATAATTCACTTTATGTAAAGGAATTTAATTTCTAGTAAAGTTTTCTTAAATGGAATTGAATCAAAATTGACACCTTTTTGCATTCATTTCATGCATTGCATTGCTTCATATGCATTAAAAAATACATCAAAAGATTCTAATTAATTTAAATCACTCTTCAGTTAATCTGGAAACCAATCAACCTACCAAACACTGCTATGGTACTCGTTCGAAAACTAAAGACATGGATCAAAGGCTAGAACAGTTCCAGAAGGAAATGCAAGATCAGCTTCAACAACAAATGAGTGAGCAGCTTGAGAAGAGTCAACAAAAAATGATGGATAAAATGATGGAATCTCAGGGGAGTATGATGGCTAAGTTGACTCAGTTGTTGACTGGAGGAGTTGATAAAAGGGAAGGGCTCTGTTCTCAATATTGAAGAAGGAGATAGCGAGGGACCTATTTATCCCCCAAGCCTTACCCCTCAGCAAGTGGAGGTATATCCACGCAAATCCTCCGTCACCATCAAGTCTCAGTAGTCTCAGGACAGTGCTGTAACACCAACGAATTTTCAGGCTGGATCAGGCCTTAACCTCAGAGACAACCTTGTTAATCCTGCTATCCCTAACTTCGATGAGACAGCTGGGAAAGAGAAAATGAATGATGAATTGCCAAAACAGCTAGAGGAAAAATACAAATGGCTAGAAGAGAAATTTAGAGCGATGGAATGTGCGGAGAGCTACTATGGGATGGATGCTAAAGAATTGAGCCTGGTTTCGGATTTAGTACTCCCTTACAAGTTCAAAATGCCAGAGTTTGAGAAGTACAACGGAACTAATAGCCCCGAAGCTCATATTACCATGTTTTGCAGACGACTGACTAGTTATGTCAATAATGACCAACTCATGAAACATTGCTTCCAGGATAGCCTCACAGGGGCAGCATCCAAGTGGAACAATCAATTGAGCTGTACCAAGATTAATTCATGGAGAGATTTGGCACAGGCATTCATAAGACAGTACAGTTATGTAACCGGCATAGTACCTGATAGAATTACTGTGATAGCCCGAAATAGGGCCTAATCAGAATAGTGGTTTCGTAACCACAAATCCGAAGTGAAATAGTTTAATTTTATAAATTTTTATTAGTTACTGATTGATTGAAATATTGTGTGAAAATATGGATAGAAAATTTTAATGCTTTAGTGCTTAATTGAATTTTTAGGACTAAATTGAGAAAAATGCAAAGTGTGTCTAATTAGTGATTAAATGACTTAATTGAATTATTGCATGAAATTGGAAGTGTTTATGTGGCAATTAGACCATGAATTAGTGTTATGGACACAAAAGGGTATTTCTAGAAAAATATCTAAGTAATGGGTCAAGGGCATTTTTGTCCAAATTGAATAAAAGACAAAATAAAGATGAAAACAAGTGTTCATCTTCTTAAAATCAGACGTTTGCTGCCAAAAAAATTCATGTCACCATAGCTAGGGTTCTTGAACTTCCTAAGCTCAATTATCAAGAAAGAAGAAATAGTGGAAGTGATCGGGGAAAAGAGAAAGTTATCGACTAAATTACAAAAATAGTCGTTTTGCATCCGAGGTAAGTTATGTGTAAATAATAGTAATATATTTTATAAATTGTGAATTTATTTGATATGTGAATCAATATTGAATGTGGAAGGAAAATTGTTCATGAATTATTCAAGTGTTAAAGTGTTGAAAATAAAGTGTTAAGTGTAAATTCCCTGTTGAACTTAGGAATAGAAGTGGATACAAGTGACATGTCACTAGAGACCAGTGTTACAGTGTTACAGTGAGTCTCGGGTGCTGGGTGGTCTAGCATGTGTTGCAGACACCTAACAGCTTGTGTGAGCAGGCCCGTGGACATTTCCAGTGTTATTGATCAGTGGTAGCTTCGGCTACATTTTAGTGGTAGCTTCGGCTACATTCAGTGGTAGCTTCGGCTACATATCAGTGGTAGCTTCGGCTACATATCAGTGTGGCACTTATGTGCTAAATCTCTACGTATCCGTGTATATTCCAAGTGTTCAACGGGATTAATAATGAATTAAAGTGAATATGAAATGAAGTGTGTATGCAGGTACAATTGAAAGAATGAGTATATGTGATAAAAGTGTGAAAATGTATATGCAAGTGATTTGGTAAGATTGTGCATTTGTAAGTGATTGAAATTGCTAAGAAATGTTTTGATTAGTTATATGTTAAAAGTGTTAATTGTTAAATGAGTATCTATTATTTACATGTAACTTACTAAGCTATTAGTAGCTTACACCTTTCTTCTTTTCCTTTGTTTTATAGTAATTTGAACTTGATCGAAGTGGGGATCGTCGGAGCTCGTATCACACTATCATAATCGTCTCGGTATTATGTGCTTTTCAAAACGTTTAAACTATGGCATGTATAGAGTCTTAATCATTTTGAGCATGTTCAAATGATATGGCTAATATTAGCTATTGAAGTAGCTAGTAAAAATTATGTTTTGGGTGTTATGTATGTTAAATAGTAACTAATTCAAAGAAGCAGTTTTTTTGACAGCAGCAGTGATGTGAATGTTAAAATTCACCATAAATAGTAGAAATGGAATTAGAGAGTGAATTATATATGTAATTAAAGCTTATCAAGTCTATTTTTATATGAAAGAAATGGTGTAGGGAAAGGAATTCTGTATTTTGAGATATTTGAATTTTAGTGAGATAGGGTCAGAATGGTTTTTGAAGTCCCCTGCTCTGACTTTGAAAAATCATTATAAATTGTACAGACAGAATTATGGGTCATAATTTATATGTGTAGATTTCTTAGTGAGTCTATTTTCAAAAGAAACAAACTATAATCTTATATGAATTCTTTACAATGAGATAATTGATTTTTAGTTCCAAGAGGTCAGATCTGTCGAGCTGTGAAACAGGGGATATTTTAATGAATAAACTGTACTAATTGGCCAAGTAAAAAATTCTGAAAATTTTATGGTCAGTAGTAATATGAGTCTAGTTTCAGGAAAAATTTACGGATTTAAATTTTGATTCTCGTAGCTCGAGTTATAATTAAATTAGTGACAGTTACACAGGTAGACAGTTTTGCTGTGAACAGTGAATTTAATTTTAAAAGCAAATTTTTATGCTCCGAATTGGTAAGTTAAATTGGATGACATCTCGTACTCGATTCCGAAAACGGTCTTGGGTAAGGGGTGTTACATTTAGTGGTATCAGAGCTACGGTTTAGTCGATTCTCGGACTAACGTAGCGAGTGTAATAGACTATCTATACATGCCATAATCGAATAATGATAGTGTGACGACTCCTGACATCTTAAAATGTTTTTTTTATAGTAATGGATTCTAATCGAGATACAGCTGATGATGCTCAAAGTAATGTGCCTGTTGAAAGTCGATTCGAGACTCAGGGGCAAGGAGATGAGGCTCGAGAAGCTTTTCTCCAAATGATGAACAATTGGTACACTAAGTTTGTTAGAACTAATCCTAATGCTCAACCTCCTCCGCCCCCTCCTATTCCTCAAGCTGTTCCCATAGCTCCTCAACAAACTGAAGTGTTAAGATTGTCAAAGCCTCCAGTGGACAAAATTCGAAAGTATGGAGTCGAAGAGTTCCGAGCTAATGTAAATGATGATCCTGAAAGAGCAGAGTTCTGGCTTGATAATACCATCAGAGTGTTGGATGAATTATCTTGTACTCGGAAGAAAGTCTCAAATGTGCTATCTCATTCTTTGAGGATTCGACTTATAATTGGTGGAAAACTTTAGTGTCGATGGTGCCTAAAGAGAAAGTTACATGGGATTTCTTTCAAGAAGAATTCAAAGAAGTATGTAAGTCAGCGTTTCATTGATCAAAAGAAAAGAGTTTCTTGAATTGAAACAAGGCGCATGACGGTGGCCGAATATGAACGAGAATTTGTCAAATTAAGCAAGTATGCCCAAGAGTGTGTATCTAATGAAGCTACATTGTGCAAAAGGTTTGAAGATGGATTAAACGAGGATATCCGATTGCTAGTGGGAATTCTTGAAATTAAAGAGTTAGTGGTACTAGTTGAAAGAGCTATCAAGGCTGAAGAATTGAGTAAAGAGAAAAGAAAGGTGGAAAGTGAAGCAAGAGATGCAAGAAAAAGATCAATGGGCAAGTCATTTCAATTTCAAACGAAGAAGTCTAGAGAAATGAATACTCGATCGAATGTTTCTAGTGTGAATTTGCAAAGAGATCGAGGAAGACAATATTCGGTTCCAAAGCTCAAAGCGACTTCTATGGCAAGTGTAGGTAGTGTTAAACCTACTAGACTGGAATGTCAACATTGTGGGAAACGACATTTAGGGAATGTTATTTAATCACCGAGCATGTTTTAAATGTGGATCTCAAGATCATTTTGTGAAAGATTGTCCGAGAAGAGAAGAGATAGAAAAGTTTCAAAATGTGAGATCGAGCGATTGTGACTACTAGAGGAAGACCACCGAGAAATGTGGGACCGGAACTAGTGGTAAAGGTGTAACAAAAGACACGATCAGAAGATCTCAAGTGGGAGCTCCAGCAAGAGCTTATGCCATCCGAGCTAGAGAGGAAGCATCTTCCCGATGTGATCATCGGTATATTTTCTCTTTACGACACTAATGTTCTTGCATTGATTGATCTGGTTCTACTCACTCGTATGTATGTATGAATTTAGTGTCGATAAGAATTTGTGTGTTGAATTGATGAGTATGTGATTAAAGTGTCAAATCCTTTAGGCAAGCATGTGATAGTTGATAAAATATGCAAAATTGTCCTTTGATGATACAAGGTCGGTGTTTCCCGCCAACTTGATGTTGTTGCCATTTGATGAATTTGATGTTATTTTGGGAATGGATTGGTTGACATTACATCGGGCCAAGATAGACGTAGTCGAAAAATTCTTGAGTTGAAGTGTAGTAGTGGTGCAGTTCTTGGGTTGAAACAGATAAGTCAAATGTGATGCCAATTGTGATTTCTGCCATGTCTGCTCAGAAATGTTTGAAAAATGGTTGTGAAGCATATCTTGCTTATGCGTTGAATACAAAAGTGTCTGAAATAAAGATCGAATCAGTGCCAGTGGTATGTGAATATCTAGATGTGTTCCCAGAAGAGTTGCCAGGTTTGCCTCCGATTAGAGAAGTAGAGTTTGGTATTGAAGTAATGCAGGTACTGCTCCAATATCGATTGCTCCTTACAGAATGACACCAACTGAATTAAAAGAATTAAAAGTGCAATTACAAGAGTTGACGGATAAAGGATTAAATCGGACCAAGTTATTCTCCGTGGGTGCTCCCGTGCTATTTGTGAAGAAAAAGGATGGGACATTGAGATTGTGTATTGATTATCGTCAACTTAATAAAGTGACAGTAAAGAATAAGTATCCATTGCCCCGAATAGATGACTTGTTTGATCAGTTAAAGGATGCCACAGTGTTTTCCAAAATTGATTTGAGATCCGGATATTACCAATTGAGGGTTAAAGAGTCAGATGTGCCAAAGACGCTTTGAACCGGTATGGTCACTATGAGTTTCTTGTAATGCCTTTTGGTCCGACTAATGCTCCACTATTTTTATGGATTTGATGAATCGGATTTTTCTACCCTATTTGGATAAATTTGTGGTGGTGTTTATAGATGATATTCTTATTTATTCTCGAAGTGAAGTGAGCACTTAAACATTTAAGAATTGTGCTCTGATTCGAGAAAAGAAATTGTTTGCTAAATTTAGTAAAAGTGAATTACGCTCGGTGAAGTGAGATTTTTGGGACATGTTGTCTCGGAGATGGCATTCGAGTGGATCCGAATAAGATATCGATAATAGTTGAATGGAAACCTCCAAGAAATGTATCCGAAGTTAGGAGTTTTCGGGCTTAGCGGATATTACCGTCGATTAAGTAGAAGGTTTTTCGATGATAGCTTCACCGATGACAAAATTGTTGCAAAAGATGTTAAGTTCGAATGGATGAGGAGTGTCAACAAAGTTTTGAGAAATTAAAGAAGTGTTTAACTGTGGCACCAGTGTTAGTGCAACCCAAGGCAGGAAAGGAATTTGTTGTTTATAGTGACGCGTCGTTAAATGGGCTTGGATGTGTATTGATGCAAGAAGGAAAAGTGATAGCGTAAGCTTCTCGACGATTGAAGCGCATGAACGAAATTATCCTACCCATGATTTAGAGTTGGTCGCTATTGTCTTTGCTTTGAAGATTTGGCGTCATTATTTATATGGTGAGAAATGTCATGTTTTCTGAGATCATAAAAGTTTGAAATATGTTATGACACAAAAGATCTGAATTTCTGGCGGCGAAGATGGTTGGAATTGATGAAAGATTATGAACTTGTGATAGATTATCATCCGGAAAAGCCAATATAGTTCTTGATGCTTTGAGCGAAAGTCTCTCTTTGCTTTGAGAGCTCGAATACAAGATTAACATTGACTGAAGATGGATCATTGCTTGCAGAGTTAAAAGCTAGACCATTGTTTCTTCAAGAAATTTGTGAGGCTCAGAAAGTGGATAATGAATTGCAAAGAAAAAAGACTCAGTGTGCAATGGATGATAATTCTGATTTTTCGGATTGATTCAGATGGATGTTTAATGTTTCATGACAGAATATGTGTTCCGAAAAATGTTGATTTAATTCAGAAAATTTTGCAGGAAGCACATGATAGTCGCTAGCGATTCACCCATTAGTGTAAAATGTACAATGATTTAAAGAAATTATATTGGTGGCCGGGTATGAAACGGGATATCTCTGAGTATGTGACAAAGTGTTTTGTGTGCCAACAAGTAAAAGCTGAACACCAAGTACCTTCAGGGTTACTTCAACCTATTATGGTGCCCGAGTGGAAGTGGGATAGAATTACTATGGATTTTGTTTCCGGATTGCCATTGTCACCGAAAAAGAAAGACTCAATTTGGGTAATAGTTGATCGATTGACTAAGTCAACTCATTTCATTCCTATGCGAATGAGTTTTTCACTTGACAAGTTAGCTGAATTGTATATTGCTGAGATAGTTCGATTACATGGTGTGCCTGTGTCTATTATATCTGATAGAGATCCACGGTTTACTTCAAGGTTTTGGAAGAAATTACAAGAGGCATTGGGTACTAAATTGAATTTTAGTACAGCATTTCATCCCCAAACCGATGGACAGTCTGAAAGAGTAATTCAAGTGCTCGAAGATATGTTGAGATGTTGTGTATTGGAATTTGAAGGTAATTGGGAAAGATATCTACCTTTGGTGGAGTTTGCATATAATAATAGTTATCAATCGAGCATAAAAATGGCACCTTATGAAGCGTTGTATGGACGAAAGTGTCGGACTCCATTATATTGGACTGAATTTAATGAAAATCAGTTACATGGAGTCGATTTGGTAAAAAATCAAGAAAAGTGAAGATAATCCGTGATTGTTTGAAAGCTGCATCGGATCGACAGAAGTGGTATGCGGATTTGAAAAGAAAAGAGATTGAGTTTCAAGTGGGTGATAAAGTATTTTTGAAAGTGTCTCCATGGAAGAAAATTTTGAGATTTGGCCGTAAAGGTAAATTAAGTCCAAGATTTATTGGCCCGTATGAAGTGATAGAAAGAATTGGTCCAGTGGCTTACCGATTGTCTTTACCACCGGAATTGGAAAGAATTAATAATGTGTTTCATGTTTCTATGTTGAGGCGATATCGATCGGACCCATCGCATGTGATTTCACCGACTGAAGTGGAAATTCGATCGGATATGACATACGAAGAAGAGCCGATTCGAATCTTGGCACGAGAAGTGAAACAGTTGAGAAACAAAGTAATTGCTTTAGTGAAAGTGTTATGGCAACGACATGGGATGGAAGAGGCAACATGGGAAACTGAGGAGGCTATGAGGAAACAGTATCCTAACTTATTCACTGGTAAGATTTTCGGGACGAAAATCCCTAAGGGGAGAATTGTGATAGCCCGAATAGGGCCTAATCGAATAGTGGTTTCGTAACCACAAATTCAAGTGAAATAGTTTAATTTTATAAATTTTATTAGTTACTTGATTGATTGAAATATTGTGTGAAAATATGGATAGAAAATTTTAATGCTTTAGTGCTTAATTGAATTTTAGGACTAAATTGAGAAAAATGCAAAGTGTGTCTAATTAGTGATTAAATGACTTAATTGAATTATTGCATGAAATTGGAAGTGTTTATGTGGCAATTAGACCATGAATTAGTGTTATGGACACAAAAGGGTATTTCTAGAAAAATATCTAAGTAATGGGTCAAGGGCATTTTGTCCAAATTGAATAAAGACAAAATAAAGATGAAAACAAGTGTTCATCTTCTTAAAATCAGACGTTTGCTGCCAAAAAATTCATGTCACCATAGCTAGGGTTCTTGAACTTCCTAAGCTCAATTATCAAGAAAGAAGAAATAGTGGAAGTGATCGGGAAAAGAGAAAGTTATCGACTAAATTACAAAAATAGTCGTTTTGCATCCGAGGTAAGTTATGTGTAAATAATAGTAATATATTTTATAAATTGTGAATTTATTTGATATGTGAATCAATATTGAATGTGGAAGGAAAATTGTTCATGAATTATTCAAGTGTTAAAGTGTTGAAAATAAAGTGTTAAGTGTAAATTCCGGTTGAACTTAGGAATAGAAGTGGATACAAGTGACATGTCACTAGAGACCGATGTTACAGAGTGTTACAGTGAGTCCGGGTGTTGGGTGGTCTAGCATGTGTTATAAACACCGACGACTTGTGTGAGCGGGCCGTGGACATTTCAGTGTTATTGATCGGTGGTAGCTTGGCTACATTCGGTGGTAGCCGGCTACATATCGGTGGTAACCGGCTACATATCGATGTGGCACTTATGTGCTAAATCTCTACGTATCCGTGTATATTCCAAGTGTTCAACGGGATTAATAATGAATTAAAGTGAATATGAAATGAAGTGTGTATGCGGTACAATTGAAACAATGAGTATATGTGATAAAAGTGTGAAAATGTATATGCAAGTGATTTGGTAAGATTGTGCATTTGTAAGTGATTGAAATTGCTAAGAAATGTTTTGATTAGTTATATGTTAAAAGTGTTAATTGTTAAATGAGTACCTATTATTTACATGTAACTTACTAAGCTATTAGTAGCTTACACCTTTCTTCTTTTCCTTTGTTTTATAGTAATTTGAACTTGATCAAGTGGGGATCGTCGGAGCTCGTATCACACTATCATAATCGTCTCGGTATTATGTGCTTTTCAAAACGTTTAAACTATGGCATGTATAGAGTCTTAATCATTTTGAGCATGTTCAAATGATATGGCTAATATTAGCTATTGAAGTAGCTAGTAAAAATTATGTTTTGGGTGTTATGTATGTTAAATAGTAACTAATTCAAAGAAGCAGTTTTTTGACAGCAGCAGTGACGTGAATGTTAAAATTCACCATAAATAGTAGAAATGGAATTAGAGAGTGAATTATATATGTAATTAAATCTTATCAAGTCTATTTTATATGAAAGAAATGGTGTAGGGAAAGGAATTCTGTATTTTGAGATATTTGAATTTTAGTGAGATAGGGTCAGAATGGTTTTTGAAGTCCCCTGCTCTGACTTTGAAAAATCATTATAAATTGTACAGACAGAATTATGGGTCATAATTTATATGTGTAGATTTCTTAGTGAGTCTATTTTCAAAAGAAACAAACGATAACCTTATATGAATTCTTTACAATGAGATAATTGATTTTTAGTGCCAAGAGGTCAGATCTATCGAGCTGTGAAACAGGGGATACTTTAATGAATAAACTGTACTAATTGGCCAAGTCAAAAATTCTGAAAATTTTATGGTCAGTAGTAATATGAGTCTAGTTTCAGGAAAAATTTACGGATTTAAATTTTGATTCTCTTAGCTCGAGTTATAATTAAATTAGTGACAGTTACACAGGTAGACAGTTTTGCTGTGAACAGTGAATTTAATTTTAAAAGCAAATTTTTATGCTCCGAATTGGTAAGTTAAATTGGATGACATCTCGTACTCGATTCCGGCAACGGTCTCGGGTAAGGGGTGTTACAATTACTCTACAAAACATGGAGAAGAAACCTGGTGAGAGTTTTAGGCAATATGCACAGAGGTGGAGGGAGGTTGCTGTTAATGTTCAACCATCTCTTCTAGAAAGAGAAATGACAATGCTTTTTGTTAACACATTGAAGGCCCAATTTATTACGTATATGTTAGGAAGTGCTACTAAAAGCTTTTCTGACATAATTATGAATAGTGAAATGATAGAAAATGCTATCAGAAGCAGGGATTGCTTGTTTTGGATTTAGAGAGAAGCTTTGAAAAGGTGGAAAACTATTGTGAGTTCCATCACGAGGAGGGACATGAGATTCAAGAATGTACAGAATTCAGAGCCTTGGTTCAAGACCTGATGGATGACAAGGAAATAGAGTTTTATGAAAAGGTTAAGGAAGAGGGGAGTATCAGCACATTCGAAGCCACAAAGATTCCAAGAGTAACTCAGCTTGTGGTCATTATCTCGCGACCAAAGAACGATAAAATGAGAACGCCAGTAATGCCAAAGATCATAATAAAGAAACCGGCAGTCTTTTCTTACCAAGATAGTAAGAAAGTACCATGGAATTATGAGTGCAATACAACTGTCCCTGGAAAGGAGATTACAGATGATCGGGGTAGAGATGCCTATCCAGAGCTAGTGAAAGAAAGGGCCGTAACAGTGGAGCAAAAGGGGAAAATAGCTGAGCCTGTGTCATCCATTAACGAGCCAATAAAAGAGGAAGAAGCTGTGGAATTCCTCAAATTTTTGAAGCATAGTGAGTATAATGTTGTCGAACAGTTGCATAAACAACCGCCTCGCATATCTGTACTGGCCTAGCTTTTGAATTCAGAGGTACACTGTAGTGCGTTGATGAAAGTATTGAACGAAACCTATGTAGCCAAAGATATTTCTGTCAACAAATTGGATCGATTGGTCAATAATATCAGTGCTGATAACTTCATATTTTTCAACGATGATGAGATACCACCTGGGGGTATGGGATCCACTAAGGCTTTGCATATTACTACACGATGCAAGGGGTATACTCTGCCAGGAGTCTTGATTGACAATGGATCAGTGTTGAACGTGTTGCCATTATCTACGCTTAATAGGCTTCCTATAGATAGCTCGCACATGAAGACATGCCTAAATATAGTGAGGGCATTTGACGGCACAGAAAGGAAGGTCATAGGAAGAATTGAGATACCCCTATTAATTGGTCCAACAGTTTACGAGGTGGATTTCCTTGTGATGGACATTAAACCCTCCTACAATTGCTTATTAGGGAGACTATGGATACATTCGGCGGGGGCTGTACCTTCTTCATTACATCAGAAGTTGAAGTTGATGACAGAAGGTTGGCTGGTGACAATAAACGCCGAAGAGGATATTATAGCGGCTGCATCCAACGGGGCGCTATATGTAGAGACCAATGACGAATCAGAAGAATGCTGTTTTCGATCTCTGGAGTTTGTAAATGCAACATTTGTTCCTGAAGGGAGCAAAATTCTGGTACCTAAAATATCCAGAACTACAGAGATGGGTTTGCAATTGTTCGTAGGAAAAGAAGCTTTACCCAGAAGAGGATTAAGGAAATACCTGCAAGGGGGGATTGGGGTCCCAGCACTAAAAGAGAAACAAGACAGCTTTGGTTTAGGGTACAAGCCAAATAGAGGGCAAAGAAGGAAGGAGCTGGAAAGGAGGCAAGAAAGAAGAAAGGCGCGTCTGAATGGGGAGGAAATCAAATGGGAGCCAATGATCATTCTTCACATATCCAAAACCTTCGTATCCGGGGGGACCATTCATTTTGAGAGAAGGGTACTGATTGAAGAAAGCATTGAAGAGACGTTGGAAAATGTGCACATCAATGTCATATATGAGAAGGCCAATGATGAAGGGAGCATGTTAGATACCTGCGCTTTTGAACCTAGGAGTGTTCTAGATAATTGAACTACGGAAGAAATACCTGAAGTCTTTAGAACTCTCTCAAAGTAATGTTCAGAACAAACTTGTTATTTTAGCCTAGAAATAATAAGAACTCCTTTGTGAAAAAGGCTTATGTTCAGATATCATTATTTTAATAAAATACATCTTTGCAATTGTTTCAAGCAAATATTCTTTTATTCTTTCCATATAAGTAAATAGATTAATTATTCTTTCATAATCATATTGCACAAATAATGGTACATAAATTCATACATTATTTTGTAACCATATTAGGTCCTTGTATATCAATGACTTGAATGATGCCGCTACAAACTCAGAGTTTCCTTTTGAACGAAACATGTGTTTAAAGGGATCACACAACTTTGAAGGTGATATATATTGTGGTTTAGCCTTAGACTTGTTGAGGATGGTAGAACAGGAAGAGAAACAGATTCTGCCTCACAAAGAAACAATAGAAACTGTGAGCTTAGAAGAAGGAAAAGAGGTGAAAATTGGAACAGAGATTTCCGCAAAGACAAGACGAGACCTTATCGAATTACTCCAGGAATTCAAAGATGTCTTCGCATGGTCATACCAAGATATGCCTGGATTGAGCATGAACATTGTAGTGCATTGTTTACCTATAAGGGAAGATTGTAAGCCAGTTCAGCAGAAGCTCAGAAGAATGAGACCTGATATTGTGCTTAAGATAAAAGAGGAGGCAAAAAAGCAGTTTGATGTTGGGTTTTTGCAGGAGGTCAAATATTCTGAATGCGTAGCCAACATCATTCGAGTCCTTAAAAAAGATGGAAAAGTACGAATGTGCGTGGATTACAGAGATTTGAACAAAGCAAGCTCGAAGGATAATTTCCCATTGCCACATATTGATACTTTGGTGGATAATACAGTGTGATATTCACTCTTTTCTTTTATGGATGGTTTCTCAGGATATAATCAGATAAAGATGCATCCTGAATATATGAGAAAGACTACATTCATTACTTTGTGGGGAACATTTTGCTATAAAGTGATGCCATTCGGATTAAAGAATGCGGGTGCAACATATCAGAGAGCCATGGTAGCCTTGTTCCATGACATGATGCACAAGGAGATTGAGGTTTATGTCGATGATATGATAGCCAAATCCAGAACAGAGGAGGAACATGTGCAGGTCCTAAGGAAATTGTTCTTAAGACTAAGGAAGTTTCAGCTCAAACTCAATTCAACGAAATGCACTTTTGGAGCTAGGTCAGGAAAGTTGTTGGGCTTCCTAGTTAGTGAAAAAGGAATTGAGATTGACCCAGATAAAGTTAAGGCAATACGAGATTTACTGCCACCACGTACTCAGAAAGAAGTTCGAGGTTTCTTAGGAAGACTAAATTATATTGCTCGGTCCATTTCATAGTTGACCGAGAAATGTGACCCTATATTTCGTCTTCTGAAGAAACATAATCCAGGGTTTGGAATAAAGAATGCCAGGAAGCTTTTGAAAAGATAAAGCAGTACCTATCCAATACTCTAGTTCTGTCACCACCTAGCCCAGATAAACCCTTGATTTTGTATTTAACGGTGTTCGACAATTCCATGGGATGTGTGTTGGGTCAACATGATGCGACTGGAAAGAAGGAAAATGCGATATACTATCTCAGTAAGAAATTCACTAACTGCGAGATGAGATATTCATCTATCGAAAAATTATGTTGTGCCTTGATTTGGGCGACAAAGAGGTTGAGGCAATACTTGCTTTATCATACGACTTTGCTGATTTCAAAATTAGACCCTTTAAAGTATATGATGGAGTCAACGGCGTTGAATAGAAGAATGGCTAGATGGTAAATCTTGTTCTCCAAGTTTGATATAGTATATGTGAGTCAGAAGGCCATTAAAGGGAGTGCGATAGCGGATTTGTTGGCTAGCAGAGCTTTAGAAGATTATGAACCGCTGGACTTTGACTTCTCAAATAAAGACTTGATGTATGTGGCAAATGCTGAAGGGGGTCCCCAAGAAAATCAATCTTGGAAGTTAAATTTTGACGGGGCTTCGAATGCGTTAGGCAATCGGATTGGGGCAATCTTGGTATCTCCAAATGGAGATTATCATCCTTTCACCAGAAAGTTGGATTTTGATTGCACCAATAACATGGCTGAATATGAAGCTTGCATCATGGGTATCCGAGCGGTCATAGAACGGAAAGTCAAGACACTAGAAGTATATGGAGACTCAGCATTGGTAATATACCAACTAAAAGGGGAATGGGAAATGAGAGACCCCAAGTTGATCCGTTATCAGAGATTGGTTCTGGAATTGATTGAAGAGTTTGACAACATTACCTTTTACTATCTCCCACGGGAAGAAAATCAGATAGCTGATGCTCTTGCTACTTTAACCTCCATGATTGAAGTGAATAAATTAGAGGATATGAAGCCCATTCAAATTAGTATTTATGAGATCCCGGCTCACTGCTACAGTATTGAAGAAGTGGAGAATGATAATCACCCTTGGTACCAAGATATATTGTTATATGTGAAGAATCGCGAATATCCTGATCAGGCAATGGAGAATGATAAGAGGACATTAAGGAGGTTAGCTATTGACTATGTCCTAGATGGAGAGATTCTATATAAAAGGGAAAGGATCGAATACTGTTGAGATGCGTGGATACTGTGGAGGCTAAGGAAATTTTAGAAGAAGTCCATGAGAGTATTTGTGGAACACATGCCAATGGATTCACCATGGCTAGACAGATCATGAGATTCGGATATTACTGGTCCTCCATGAAAGGAGATTGCATCAACCATGCCAAGAAGTGCCACAAATGCCAAATTTATGGGGATAAAATGCACGCACCTCCTTCACCTCTTCATGTTATGAATTCTCCGTGGCCTTTTTCCTTGTGGGGAATGGATGTCATTGAGCCAATATCGCCAAAGGCTTCTAATGGACATCGTTTCATTTTCGTGGTTATTAACTACTTCACTAAGTGGGTAGAAGCAGCCTCATATGCTAATGTTATGAAGTCAGCAGTCAGTAAGTTTTTGAAGAAAGAGATCATATGTCGATATGGAATGCCTGAAAGGATCATATCTGACAATGCGTTGAATTTGAATAACAGCACGATAGCAGAAGTCTGCAACCAGTTCAATATTAGACACCATAATTCATCACCGTATTGTCCAAAAATGAATGGTGCAGTAGAGGCGGCCAACAAAAATATCAAGAAAATTGTGGCGAAAATGGTTGAAACTTACAAGGATTAGCATGAGAAGTTATCATTCGCTCTTCTTGCTTACCTAACATCTATCAGGACTTCTACTGGAGCAACACATTTTTCTTTGGTTTATGGGATGGAAGCAGTTCTACCCATTGAAGTCGAAATTCCTTCTCTCTGGGTATTGGCTGAATTAAAATTGGATGAGGCCGAATGGATCCAATCTCGGTATGATCAGTTGAACCTGATAGAAGAGAAAAGACTAAAAGCTATTCGTCATGGTCAAATGTATCAGAAGCGAATGATGCGAGCTTCTAACAAAAAGGTTCGTCCTAAAGAATTTCATGAGGGGGACTTGGTGTTGAAAACGATCCTCCCTTTACAAAAGGATTTCAGAGGGAAATGGATGACAAACTGGGACGGATCTTATGTTGTAAAAAAGGCTTTTTCTGGAGGTGCTTTGATTTTGGGTGAAATGGTTGCTAAAAACTTATCGAATCCTGTAAACTCAGATTCTGTCAAGAAATATTTCACCTGAAGTGTGGGGTAGGATCAAAGTGAAATCCCGCAAAGGGCGTTTTGAAAAAAAAATAGAGAGGCCAAGGTGAAAACCCGCAAATGGCGCCTTGAGACCAAAGGGGGTTTGAGTTGAAAACCTGAAAAGGGCAGCCCAAACATTGATCAGATTGGGGTATGTAGTGATCTTGCTATACCTAAATCGACAGGAAAAGGATATGCGACATCTTGGGGCATCGACAAAGTACTGTGGATCTCCTAAACACATGTTAAATTCAAAATGATTCTTAGTTTGCACAGAGAAGTTCAAGCTGTGATATCCAAGGCACCTAGCCTTCATATTACTTATACAGAATTTGTATGTTCTTGTAATGCTTTATTCTTCATTGTTCTTGAATATCTTTTTCTTTTCCAGACACTTGCTATCAATAAATTCCTTTTTCTATTTTTCGAGTTATGGCCTAGTCATTATTTTTGAAAACATGTCGCATTAAAATAATGATTGATGGACTAATAAACTTTCACAAAAGAAGTTTTGCATATTACTCTGGGAATTTCTAAATAATTTAGTAATCTGAAACAGGACTATTGTCTAGAATGCACCAAGTTTAAAAGTTTAAAAGCCTAAGAAGGGAAAAATCTAAATTAATACTGCTTTTTCGAATTTGGTTGTCTAAATATCGAATGAGATGGCAAGAAGTCCCCTATGGAAAGAGAACTCTTCATTTCTACATGGGCATTTGGTATGACACCCTGGGAATGGTGTAAAAGAGTTTCATGATCTGCATCCTTGAATTGTGATAGGATAAGATTGAGGAAAAGCCATATATTTCTACCCTTGGATTACAGTGGGAGAAAATGATAACGAATTTTATGTCCTAGTGGATTGAATCTAGAGGATTACAGTAGGGGCAATCTGTGGGTATTTCTTTGGAAATACCAGTCGAATAAAATGGCGTTCTGACGTGTCAACGTTAAAGCCTTAATGAACAGCGAACAATGAAAACCTAAGCATTAAAAAGGATCATTCTTAAAATAAATAAATAAACTCGGTATTCATGCAGACATCAGTCATACATATCTAGTTAGGAATAT
This sequence comes from Gossypium raimondii, assembly GCF_025698545.1. NCBI lineage: Eukaryota > Viridiplantae > Streptophyta > Magnoliopsida > Malvales > Malvaceae > Gossypium > Gossypium raimondii. The sequence goes on along the minus strand of NC_068568.1, from coordinate 35,242,572 downwards.
TTGATTCATTCTGATCATGACATCCTAATCTCTAGGCATAATTAGGTTCATAAAATGCATTATACAGGTCATGTTCCCTAGAGAACAGATTAGTAAAAATAGCAGATCTTGCCTTCTTGTACCGGCAACGAAGTAGATCAAAGACACTGGCCTTGTCTCCCTGAGCAGCAGTGGAGTAGGTTGAAAATAGCAGATCCTGTCTTCCTATATTGGTAGGAAGTGGATCAAAGATCTTGTGTTCCCATACTGGTGGCGAAGTAGATCGAAGAAAGCAGATCTTGTCTTCCCATACTGGTGGCGAAGTAGATCGAAGAAAGTAGATCTTGTCTTCATGTATTGGCATGAAGTAGATCAAAGGTAGCAGATCTTATCTTCATGTATTGGCGTGAAGTAGATCGAAGATAGCAGATCTTGTCTTCCCATACTGGTGGCGAAGTGGATCGAAGAAAGCAGATCTTGTCTTCATGTATTGGCGTGAAGTAGATCAAATATAGTAAATCTTGTCTTCATGTATTGGCATGAAGTAGATCGAAGATAATAGATATTGTCTTCCCATACTGGTGGCAAAGTTAGATCGAAGATAGCAAATCCTGTCTTCCTATATTAGTAGGAAGTGGATCGAAGATGCAGATCTTGTCTTCCCATACTGGTGGCGAAGTAGATCGAAGAAAGCATATCTTGTCTTCATGTATTGGCGTGAAGTAGATCGAAGATAGCAGATCCTGTCTTCCTATATTGGTAGGAAGTGGATCGAAGATGCAGATCTTGTCTTCCCATACTGGTGGCAAAGTAGAACGAAGATCTTGTCTTCATGTATTGGCGTGAAGTAGATCGAAGATAGCAAGACCTGTCTTCATATATTGGTAGGAAGTGGATCGAAGATGCAGATCTTGTCTCCCCATATTGGTGACGAAGTAGATCGAAAAAAGCAGATCTTGTCTTCATTTATCGGCATGAAGTAGATCAAAGGTAGCAGATCTTGTCTTCACGTATTGGTGTGAAGTAGATCGAAGATGACATATCTTGTCTTCATGTATTGGTGTGAAGTAGATCAAAGATAGCAGATCTTGTCTTCCCATACTGGTGGCGAAATAGATCGAAGAAAATAAATCTTGTCTTCATGTATTGGCATGAAGTAGATCAAGGATAACAGATCTTACCTTCCTGTACTGGCAGTGAAGTAGATCAAAAATAGCAGATCATATCCAGTCTTATCCTCCTGAAGTTGTAGTGAGGCAGACTTAAGACGACAAATCTCATCTCCCTGGAGTTGCAGTGGAGCAGATTAGAACCAATAATCCTATCTCCCTGAAGTTATAGTAGAGTGGATTAAAAATCACAGATCTTATCTCTGAAGTTGCAGAGAGTAGATCACATCTAGTCTTATCTCCCTGAAGTTGCAGTGGAGAAGATTAAAGAAAGAGAATTTTATTCTTTTGAAAAACTACAGTGTACACATCCTATCTCCCTGGCATTGCAGTGGAATGGATTGAAGCACTAGTTCCTATACCTCTGAAGCTACAGTAGGAAGGAATAAGGCTACTTAAGGAAGAAGAATACCAAAGTACATCACGACAGGGCAAAATTGGGTATTTTTAAAGTCTTTGCTTCGTTCTCGTTACACGATAATGAGCAAAGAGGGGCAGCTGTAATACCCTATTTTGGCCCGAGTCTAAAGGGCCCAAATTACAACGGGCCTATGTAGCCCAAAACTCGAAATAAGCAATGGCCCAAAGCAATGGCCCAACACAATATCAAAAACCCTAGGGTTTCTGGGGAGAACTCGGGCCGCAACCAGGCCATCCGCAAGAGTCGCATCCTCGCTTCACCTGCACAAAAGGAAATAGTAGTATATGGAAAGAAAAAAAAGGATTTGCAGATCAAATATAAGATCAAGAAGATTTGCTTCTTGATTTTGATTCGGCTATAAAAGGCCACCAATACACAGTAACTAGGGATCGGAAAAAAATCAAATAAAGACGATTATTTTCACAGAGAATATAATACAGAGCAAAGATCAATCCAAAGGTCTACATTTTTTTTTTGCTTATTTTTCGTTTACTATCTTTTTGTTGTTTATATTTTTATTGTACTAAAACAAATAAGGAAAGGAAAGAAATAACCTGTTGTTTTAAGCCCAGATTGCCGGGAATGGCCGAGGGAGCCATCTCCGAGGAAAGACGGCCGAAAACCGAAAGGTTTCTTGGGTTTTTGAGGCGTTTCTACTAATCTTTTGAGGGTTTTGAGCCCGGATTTACGTTTAAGGGCTTTGGAGGGACCGAATGGGGAATTTCCCCCTTTTTCAGCCACCGCAGATGGCGGTGCCGATGTCAGAGATCAGCGGCCGGCGACCGGCCGGTGGTCGGACTGGATGCCCGGACGAATGGGGGGAGAGTTTTTTTTTTGGGAAAGTGTTTTTGGTTTTTTTTAATGGGCTTAAAATGATTTTTTTTTATGAGTTGGGGGCTTTTATAAGGTACCAAAACGGTACCATTTTAGAGAGCCCCCAGACGCCCAAAACGGCATCGTTTCGAGTACCCGACCCGAATCTGACCCGATCCACCTTAGGATCCGCGCGTTTTTATACGGAGGGGCAAATTACGCTTTTAGCCCCTTCGCCTTTTAATGTTTTTGCAATCAAGTTTTTTTATTTTTTTAAATTTGCCCTTTAATTTATTTCCAAGTTCAATTTCGTCCTGATAGAACGACGCCGTTTTAGAGGAGAAGGGATAATTTCCTTTCCAGCCCCTCTATGTAATTCGCGCGTTCAATACGGTCCTTTGGGCTTTACTTATTTGCGGATTTACCCCAAATTTTTTTATTTGCAGTTCAATTTAGTCCTTTTTATATTTTTCGTAAAATTAATTAATTTCAAATAATGTATTTTTTATATGTAATTATTAATATATATATATATGTGTTTGTACATTTATTGTTTTCTTATGTACATGTTTATTTTTTTTCAACTAACATTTTTCTCGCATTTATGTATATTCATATATTTATTTTTTATTAATTTTGATAATGTAGATATTATTTAATTATTTTTGATATATTTTACATGTATACATATTTTTCTCGAATATTCTATTATATTTATATGTATATATGTACATTTTTTTATATTTTCAAAACGCTTAAATACATACTTATATTTTCAAACACATTTTATAAATACATTATAGATTTTGTTATATATAAGTTTTATAATTCTTGATTCTATGTGTAAATCTACGTGCATGTTTTTTTTTAAATTTCAATGTATATATTATGTACCTTTTATTCTTTATTTATTTTAGTTTGTTTATTAATTTGGGTTTTCATTTATATTATTTTTCTCGTTTATTTAATGCTTTGCATGTCATTGTTTATTTTTATGTATATTAGTTTCATTTATTTATTTGTATACATTATTTCTATGCCATTATTATATTTATTTTTGTTGTATTTATTATTGTGGCATATATATTATAATATTACGTCATCTTTTTACTCGAATTTAAAAATGAATTTTTTTAAATAGAGATAATACTCATATTTAGGATTTTCGAGAAGATTGAGCCCTAACGTATTGGGTTCCGATTTTCTTCGTTAAATCTAACAATCGAGAATTGCTCTTTAATCAAGCAAAATAAAACTTGTCATCGGGAATTCAATATGTTGTGTCCTAACGTATTAGATGTGACACGTTGATTTCTCGAGACAATGATGTTTTTAAAAAAATAAAGGAAATATTGAATGTTTGGGATTTTAGGAAGTTGTGCCTCAACGTATTGGGCTGCGATTTCTTCATAAATTTAAACAATTAGATATTTTCTTAAATTTTATTACACGAGTTTTTTGAACTAACTCATCTTGAAGAGAATAAAATGTTGTGCCCTAACGCATTGGTGTGACAGTTTTTTTTTCAAAATGAGAAAGTCTTAATAAATAACTTAATTAAGGATCGCATTTTTTTTAACTCTCGACTTTAAGACATTAATTGATCAATTTGGTACCAATTTTTGGGCGTTACGAGGGTGCTAATCCTTCCTTATACGTAACTAACTCCCGAATCCATTTTTCTAAAACTCGTAGACTAAAGCTATTTTTTAGGTGATCCAATCACACCTCAATAAAAGATTGGTGGCGACTCCCAATTTTTGTTTTTTTAAAGTCAACAACTAATTTTTGTTTTTTTTCCAAAATAAAAAATGGTTTCGACAATATTCATACCAAGGAATTCTATTTCTTCTCATTTTGTTCTTGATCTGGGCTATAAAAAAAAGATATAATTTATATAAATCATGGTTTGATCCATAATAGGCTGAAAAATATTTATCATGGCCTTCTGAAATAGTGATGGTGCAGTTTTAAGCCCAAAAGGCTTTACCATCCATTGAATGTGTTTATTTAAGATGCAGAAACCCGTCTTAGGCTTGTCTTCTGGATCTATTCCCAACTGCCAAAATCCTACTTTCAGATCAAACTTGGAGAAAAATTTTGCTTTTGCTAGACTAGAGAATAACGAATTTCTATTGGGCAATAGAAACTTATCATCTTGAAGAAAATGATTGAGAGGTTGATAATTAATTACTAGCCTCAATTTTCCTCTTGCTTGTGCTGATCTTTTGTTGACATAAAACGCTTCACATGCCAATTGTGAATCTGAAACTTCAATCAATCCTTGTTGTTGTAACTACTAACATTCTTCCTCTACTAGTTTCTGATGTTCTGGATTCATTCCAGTGTGACTAGCTCTGGTAGTATTGATAACTTCATTCCTTTTAAAAGGAAGTTTGATAAAAAATTCAGAATTTTTCCATAATGGATTTTCACATTTCTGAAGAAATTCTGAATGAGAATCTGCACAAGATCTTTCCTTCAATTTTTCAATAACTTCTTGGATCTTTTCTAAATGGACTATGAACAATTTAGGGATTTGGACAAAAGGTTTAAACATTTGTTTACACCTTAGTTATTCAGGTAAAATTCTTAATTGTTTGGCTTTTGTATAGAGATCAAAACCAACAACAAGATCTTTACCTGGGAGTTTTGACCCTAAAACTGTTGTAGTCACAGCACATCTTGGGAAAAATTGAATTTTGATCGGTTTGCTCACCAAAGTAACAAAGGTGTGGTTTCCACCATTCTGATGGAAAAATTTATGGATTCATGATTGTTTCTGCCACTCCAGTTTCAATAAAAGCAATAATAGTAATAGGCTTACTGTATTTATCAAGATAGATTGAAACTGGACTATGGGGAATAGAAACCTGGGTTGTTGAGTGTATTTGGGACTACATCATGTATATCTCACTTGATGAAAACTCAGAGTCACTGTATTCAAGACTTTGAATTGTACATAGTAGCTGCTCATTCAACTCCTCATCGATGGAGAATAAAGACTCAAGATCATCATCTTTGCCGATCTTTATTCCAGATTCTTGTTGTATCTACTGGATTATTTTTGCTCTTTTTTTGTTGTTGGGGCATAATTCTGCAAAATGTCCTTTTTGATTGCAGATGTAACAGCGAGTTGATTTGACTCCTTTGGAAGATCTTTTCTTCTTAAGAAATCTCCATCTAAATTTTTTCTTTCTAGGTATCTTTGGAGAAAACTTTTTCAATCTTCTAAAATGTCTTTTGTTTTGGTAGGGCAATAACAAGATTTGTCTTTGCCACATTTAATTTTGAGATAAGAATCATCACAGGCCTTATCTAACATCCTATCACCATGAAGATAATCCTTAAAGACTTTTCTTCTGTTGCACAAGTCTTCAAGAGCAATATAAGTCTCTTGTTGGATTTCTCCAATAGTTAATTTGAGGATGTTTTTACCTTGTCTTTGTAAGCTGTGATTGACTGCCACTTGGAGTAAATCATGTATGGATGCAAGCACTGCTTGTTTGAGACTTAGTCTAACCCAATGGCACAAAAGAGTTTAGTCATTGCATAAAAATACTTTGACAAATCTCTTCTTTTGTATGAGCAACATCTTCTTTTAAAAAATTCTCTTCTTTTTAGAGTCAAAAGATCTTCAGGACTTCCAATAAAGTGATTATGAATAATCATGATCACTTGCGATAAATCTGTCAACACTAAAAATTATATTTGATATTCTTGACTTATAAAATTCCACCAGTCTTTTAACATTCCCGCGAATCTGGAAACAAATTCCATCAAGATGTTATAATGACTTTCTTCTGTCAGCCTTTTGGTTTCTAACCAAGCATGGAATTCTTGCAGTCTTTCTGGCCATTTGTTTGTTGGAATATCATCTAGAGTGAAAATCATCTTTCCACCCGAAACATGAGGTGAAGGTATTGCATTTGAAGATTCAACTGATTCATTCATTTCTTCATCATCTAACATTTCAACTTTTACATTTGGTTAAGCTGTGGCCATTACTTGTAGATCAAAATTGACATCTGAAGACTCAAAATCTTTTGAAGTAGATTCTAATGAAGATGATTCTTTAGTAGGAGAGTCTTCATGTTCTTGTAAAACAAATATCTTTGGAAGCATTTCTTGATTGTAATCCTTCAAAAATTTTGATAAAGGATTACTATCAGAAAGTTTTTCCTTCTGAATCATTAATGATTTTGATACCTGTCTAGGTGGAGAAGGGATTTTTTCTGTACTTTCTTTTTCAACAGGTATTTTTCCCAAGGCCTTTTCTTTTTGCCATTTTCTTTCTTCTGCCTCTTTTTTCTCTGCTTCTTTCTGAGCCTTGATCTATAAAAACAGATCATAAGTATTGGGTTTTTTCTTTTCTTCAGGAGGAGGAAAAATTATTTTTTGAGTTCTGGATGATAGAGGAGTATCCAACTGTTTGATTGAAGGAAATAGTTCAATACCATTCCTGGAAAGGTTAGGAGATGGTATTTTCCCTGTTTCCTTTAATATCCGGATCTGTTCTTTAAGATTTTACATTTCCTTTTCTCTCTGTGCAAGGTGAGAGAAAAAATCTTGGCCTGGCACTGCAGGTTCTCTGGCGACTTCTTTCAGTCTTTTTTTGGAAAAGCTGAATAAGATCTTTAATCATCTTTGAATTTTCATCAGTTCTAGTTTCAAGTTTTGAGACTTTTGAGTCAATTTGATTTACTTTCGAGTCTATTTTCTTCAAGACTGAATTTTGAGCCAAACCATTTTCTCTTTACCAATTGAGAGTAGCTTCTATCGCCGTTATTTTGACTGGTTTTCCTTCTAGATCTACTTGTAACTTTGAAGGAATTTTTGGAGTATAAATATAATCCTTTTTAGAAATTCTATAATAGGAGGAAAATCTTGATCATAAGAAGATGTTGGCTGATACATGCATACTTCTTGACTTATATGAGATAGAGTTGAAGTTTGGGCTTGTGGGAACAAGATTGAATCTGATTTTGTTTTTGAACCCATTTGTTGAACCTCTTATAACATGGTTGCTTTAAAGGCTTGACCAACCATTTTTGTTGGTCTTGAGGATCTTTCTTTGGTGGTGCAGGTGGTGGAGAAGGCTGATGTTCAAGTTCTGTCAATTTTTTCATCTTATCAACAGAATAATCAATAAGATAAAAAAATTTGCCATTATCCTCTCCCAGAGGACCAATATTTGGATCACCATTTATCCATCATTTGTAAAACTCAAACTGTGTTGATTTCTTGTGAGATTTTTTCTTGTGAGACTTGTAAGCTTCATTATCCATGTCTGCAACCCATTCGTCAAAACTTAGCTCATGACATAGTTCACAGGAACACATAAGATCCCATGGACATTGTCCTGTAACAGGATCTTTAAAATAATATAGAGGTTTTCCATCTGCTTGAAAACTCTCTATAAGAGTTGACTCTGGCCCTGGACTTCCAGGTTAAAAAGGTTGCATCAACAACTGTGTTGGGAAAATTGGTAGTGTAATTTGAGGTCTTAGATGACTGTGATCAAATCGAACTTCACTGGCTCCATTTGATTTGGTGATGATCTGACTTTTGGTTGATTTGATAGGTCGATCATGATTATGCTGATGGATCTGCTCATAATTGGTTACCCACTTTTCTGGAAAAAGTTTCAGCAACTCTCGCTTGGGTATTTTTTTTGGCACATGCACACAGTGAGGCTCTTATTTGGTATTAACAAAAATGATAAGGAAATCTTTAGAACCATGGTGTGACAGCTTAAAGGCGTGATCTTGAACCCTATACACTATTTGATAGTGAAGGGTTGTTGTTACTACTGATTCAACCATCTCAGCTCCAATAATCTGGATTTTGACTTTTAAGGCATCCAACAAGTTTGGATCTTGAAGGGACATGGTAAAATTAGGAAATAAAGTTACCATCGTCATTCCTGAGCTTAGAGTGGCTTCAACTGTCCCAATACAAGCATCCTGATATCATTTATATCTGGAATCTAACAGAGCAATCCTGGACACAACTGGTTTCCCAGATGTTCCATGATAATTTAGAGCTAATATGACTACACCAAAATGGATATGTGAATATCCATGTTGAATCCAATCTTGTGGGAAATTTGAAGGAACTTCAAGAGTGACAAATTGTTCTTCCTGGCTTCCATAAATCGATGCTTGTTGAATTTGAAGACTGGACATATTTTCGAACATTCTTGCGACTGGTAATGATTAGTGACTTTATACTCTTTATTGAGGAGTAACTAGGTTTTTGGTAGGTAGAGTATGGATTTACAAGTGGTAGATCTGTAGCTTGTACTTTTTCTTCCTCTGTAAAGTAAGTTACCTCATATAATGAGGATTTTTTTTTTTTGTAGAGTGAGATTTTAAAGGAAAAGAAGGTAAGGAAATTGGTGCTTTTGCAGTAGAAGGTCTGGAACTCATTTTTATGAAAAATCTCTTTCTTTTCAACTAGGCTTCTCAATAAAAAAAATCTTGGAGCGTTGGTATTTAACACACCTATTTCATATTGGGATGGAATTCTTCATTAAAGATCTTTAAATTTTCTAACTATGGCTGCCCAAGATTAAATCAGTCTGGAGATGAAGAATTTATCCTTTTTTTTAAAATGGTTTTACCTTTTAGAACAATGGATTGACATGATCATGAGAGAACAGCTCAAAGATATCAGGGCACAATATATTGTGATTATTTTTTACAAGCCTCAGTATTTTATTGAGAATGGTCCAGCAACACAATTAGGGTCATTCCCTAGTGCCTGGATACACAAAACATATTTTTCAGAGGTTAGTTCAAATCTTTATAATTATAAAGATTTACAAAAATATTTGTGCCAGGTAAATAGAACTATTCCAGCAGACATATGGCCTCTAGGAGATGTATTAACACCATGGGACATAAAGATTGAACCACCGACACCTTATCAAGAATAGTTGAAAATGGCATTAGAAGAATACCAATCAAACATACCAGATCCAAAAGAATGATCACAAGACTATCCATGGTTTTCTAGTAATTCCATTCAAAGTACACCAGCTTGGACTAATTCGCAGGAAAAGACATCACCTATGGATGAAGAAGATAATTTTTACAATTCAAGTGATGGTTTTGAACAACAGATTGAACAGATGGAGATAAAGTGCTACAGGTCTAAAAAAGAATAAGCAAAGATGATAGAAGAACTAAACCTCACTTCTGATATCAGCACAGACTATGAAAGTGACTAGACGTGATGTTTCATTATGTTTGAGTCATAAATTAGATGTGATGTTTCATTATGTTTGTTATATGATTCATAAATTCGATGTGATGTTTCACTATATTTTTTACATTATTCAAGAAAGTAGGCTTGTTTTTTTATAAAAAGTAGGAGTCAAAAGTCTATTTGTTTTTTATATGAGTCACAAAGGTAGTTTGTTTCTTATGTAAAGGATATTCCTCCTTATCAGGTTTGTTTGTAAAAATTAGGATAAGTCCAAAATTCTCCTGCTCAAAGTTTTCTTATATAAAGGAAAACAATTCTTAGTTGTTATCAATCAAAGTTCAATCGAAGTTTTCTAAATAAAATACCAGTGTGTTTTTTAAAAAATATGTCTTTCTAAATATTTCATGTTCTCTTTCTGATCAACAATGGTGAATCATTAAAAGAAAATCTCTCGTGAGTTTAATTATATGCTTTGGGCTTGCCATACAATGGATCCTGCACAACAAAAATTAAAATTAGACCAATGGTGCTAATTGGTATTGGATTTGAGGAAGTAGTCAGAATTAATGGTTTGACAACTAAAAGGCAGTGCCTGTTTTGTGGCCAAAGAGGAGAGAAAGGCCTTATTTTTGGCATAGCATACTTGTTGTTAAATCATTAATTTCTGATATCCCGGCCTTGAATTACAATAACTAATCTGGTATCAATAACTTTCCAAATCTAAAATCATTTGCTACCATTTCCTCTTCCCGAGCACTATCACTTCAGCTCCTATCAATCTGGTTCTCTCTGCCTCCCTCTTCTCACTGCTTCATCGACAGCCATTGACACACCTCCCACCAGGTAAATCTCCCTTTCCCTCTTCAAACATGCAGTGGCTAAATTATGAGCAAGGCCATTAGCAAATCTAGGTACATGTTTGAATCAGATTCTCTGAAAATTTTGTTTCTGTTGTTGTATATCCCGAATAATAGCCCGTATTTCCAATTTGTCTCGGATATCCAACTGACATTTCTTTATTATTTTCCTCACATCTCCTTCTATTATTATTGATGAGAGACCCAAATGGATCCCTAGAAGCATTGCTTGGAGACATGCATGTCCCTCCGTTGCAAACTGGGATGCAATTGCATTGTGTAATACCATTTCTAAGGCTAAGATCTCACCTAGTGTGTTCTTTGCTACAACCCTAGAACCCAGTCTGGCCAGACCTTGGTTGAAAGCAACGTCGAAATTAATTTTAACATTTGAGCCTAGTGGAGGGCTCTATTCCTCAGTTCTACCATATCTAGTTTGTATCCTTTCCTCCAACCCGTCCTGTATAAATTGATATCTTTTTTCTAGCTTCCCCATATTACACAGTAGAAATATCAACACTGTACACTAGTGCTATTTCTAAATATCCAGGTAATCCATTCCCCACCATTCAACTCTAAGTTTGGTAGTATCCAATTGAGATTTTAAATTTTCCCAAACCTCTAATGATTAAGGCATTCCCTGAAAATATGGACAATGTTCTCTGTTGCTCCACTACATCTGGGATAAAGTGTATCCTCTTTTATCCTTCTGTATTGTAGATTTGCTATAGTAGGAAGGAAATTCCATGAAGTTTTCCATAGGTTGATTTTGATTTTTGAGGGAATTTGTAACTTCCATAGTTTTTTTTAATATTCTATAGGGTCATTTTATGTGTAATTTAAGTTTGAGGAAAAAGTACCTCATGTAATAGTTTGTAGGTGCTCCTGACAGAGAATTACCCAGATGATTCCCCTCGCCAAACTCGCATGTTGCCATACCCTTCCTTAGCTAAGGGAATTTGTAAGATTCTCGACGCGATATTGATAAGGCTTTCCCTCTATTCTCTAGTATGTGTGTCGATTAAGTCAGAAACTAAATTTAACCCATCTATTTTAATTTGTGTATTAATCTTGTAACTCGCAGACCTTGGCAGCTAAGCATCGTCTCTTAATGAAATGGTCTCACCTAAGCCCACTCTCCAGCATAACCCGTTCTTCGAAAGGCCCCTTGTCACTCACACACTCTTTCAGGTATACGAAGGTAAATTATTGTAAACTCGAAACTATATAGGATTTTTTTATATATTTTTACCACCTTTTTACTTAATTATTGTGTTTATCTTAAATAATTATTATTAAAATGAGTTAATTTTACTTAACTAGTAATTTTAGACATGAATTTAGAATGTATGTAAAATTATGCTTAATTAAATGGTTTCCATGCATATTTTATATTAATCCATGTTAATTTATTAATGTATGTATTTTTCACTACGTAGGAGATCCGTTGGAGACATGATTTAAATAAATAAAAGATAGTCATGCACAAATTGTCCATGTGGGCTACAAGACCATGCAATTTTGAGACTGGGGTGACTACTTAGCCCAATAAAGAAATGTGATAAAAGATGGACATGTCTGTTAAGTTATTGGACTGAAAAAATCGTGCAACAAGGAGAATTAAAAGCCCAATTTCGGCACTTGATGTTGGTTGCTCAAAATGTGTTTTGGGATATTCAGTTGAAGGTCCCTGCAGTTGGAAAATAATCAAAATTCGGCCGAACAACTTCCCTGTTGAAACCGTCCACTACATAGCTATTTTTAGCTTGAAATTCAAAGTCAAATTGAGAAGCCTTGGTCATCCCTTTTCCTTGAAGCATGACCAGCCACTTCACCTATAAATACCTTTCCATTCCTCAATTTTCAATCATCCCTCATCACTCAACATTCCTCTCTCACTCACTCTAGTTTTTTTTCTCAATTCATTTTACTCTTTTTCCCTTGAACATCCACTCATACCTTCTCTCATCTTTAGCCTCAAAAGCTTTGTCAAAAGCACTCTCTAACAGGCTACCTTCTAAACCCTTAACAAAAGAAGCTTCAATTAGAATGGATGAGCGCTTCAGTCAGAATAGATCCAAAAGGTTGTTGAACTGAGTCTACTATTTTCTCTTAATTATTTATTTTAACATGTTTGCTTTGAGTTTTATATTTTGACATCAACTATGAAGTTCTAATTCCTATCTGCTAGGATTATCATATTAAGTTAATGAGATTTATTTAATTCATGTTAACTTGTTTTGTGCCTCAGTCAATTATGTTTTCAATTAATATTATGATGCATTTCATTCATACATGATTGGGTGTACTCAGATTAGCTAAGCGATCCTAACCAGACAACGGCTAGTAGACACATAATTGAAAAGTGCAATGGTTAATTTAGGTCACTAAAACCGACTAAGTTAAGGTTTATAATATCTTTAGTTAGCTCTATTATCTTGCATGGTTTTTATATTTATGTAATTAAACCGTTGCAAATGTAAATGTCCCTATGACCTTGCAGAAATACTAAGAAACCTTTAGTTTAATATGATCAGTATCATGCATATTTAACTAAGTAAAAGATCTCAGAGGACTTAATTTGGTTTCCAAACCAATAAGAGATCGAGTTGTCATGGAAGTAAAACAGGTTAGCATGATGAAAGTAAATTGAATTGATTAATATAATTATTCTAGCCCATTTAATGTTGATTGTTTTTGTTGCTAAAACCTTCATTCATACACTTAGGTAAATTGCATTTAGATTAAAAATTGCATTAAGGGATCACTCTTGCATTTAATTAATCTAATCATCACTATCCAAATTTATTGAGTTTTTACATCAAATTATTAATTATAATTTTTTAATTAATTGTTTAAACTTATACAGTCCCTGTGGAGACGATAACTTATTTTTACTTACTTATTACTTGAACGACTACGTACACTTGTGTAAACATGTTACAATTTGTTACAAGTTTTTGGCACCGTTGCCAGGGACTGTTGCCTTAATCATTATTTGAGAAATTATTTTTACAATTTTGTTTTTATTTATTTTATTTAATTCCTAACACTACTAATTTATTCTTTATTTTATTTTGATTTATTCACAAGTGTTTTATGAGCATAGATCGAATCATTGATCTATTACATGTGGACCCTAAAATCGACCAGACTTTTAAACAAAGAAGACGTGAGAGATCTGCTCAAAGACAAGTCGAGATGGACCTTGGAAATCAAAACGATGGACAAGGTAATGGAGTCAATCAAGTGCACAACCCAATCATTATAGCTGATGATAGGGATTGTGCCATCAGACAATAAGCTGTGTCACTCTTCATTGAGTTAAATTCGGGAATTAGGAGGCCAGATATCGAGGCACCCTAATTCAAATTGAAACCAGTGATGTTTCAAATGCTCCAAATGGTGGGCCAGTTCAGTGGTATGCCCACAGAAGATCCACATTTACACCTTCGATTATTCATGGAGGTTAGTTATTCATTTAAGTTAGTTGGTGTGACTGAAGACACACTGAGGTTGAAATTGTTTTCGTACTCATTGCAAGATCGAGCATGAGCATGGCTGAATTCATTGCCACCAAGTTCAATATCTACTTGGAAAAAATTAGCAAAAAGGTTTATGGTTAAATATTTTCCACTGAGTAAGAAAGCAAAATTGCATAATGAGATAACAATTTTCCAACAATCGGATGACGAGTCTTTATACTAGGCTTGGGAAAAATTTAAGGAATTACTTCGTAAGTGTCCTTATCATGGGATTCCTCACTATATCCAACTGGAGACATTTTATAACGGTCTCAACACACATACAAGATTAATGGTAAACGCTTTTGCAAATGGTGCGATTTTGTCCAAGTCTTATAATGAGGCTTATGAGATCATCGAAAGGATTGCAAGGAATAACTGCCAATGGTCAACAAATCGAGCAGTTTTAGAAAGATGTGTAGCCGGAGTGCATGAAGCGGACGCACTAACTTCACTTTCTCACCAGGTGCTTTTTATTTCCTCTATGTTAAAATAATTTACCACTAATGGTTTAAATAATTTTACAGCTCAATCACCAAGTCAGTATAAGGTAGTTTCCTGTGTATACTGTGGGGATGGTCATTCTTTTAAGAATTGCCCTTCAAATCTTGAATCAGTGTACTACGTTGGGAACCAGTACCAAAAAAAGAATGGACAAGGACAACAGTCTAACTTCTATAATCCATCGTGGCAGAATCATCCAAACTTTTCCTAGAGTAATTACGAAAATGGACCGAACAACAATCAAATGCAGCATAGACCCAACCAAACCCAAGGGTTTAACCAACAAGCCCCAAAACCACCTTCGAAACCACACCGCTCACATCGACACAAAACTAATCTGCAATGGTTAAATAAGGGAGTGGAAGAGCTTAACAAGCTCAGTGAATGCCTAGTACAACTACCATGCGAACAGTTCATCAGGCATTAATGAAACAATCATATAGCACAACCTTAACACTTTCAACTTCAGTGTCATGGTATACTTACTCGTGCATTATTTTCTAGTTCCTTTACATGGTAAACATATTCACTTTTAAGCATATATCATATTTAACATATAGTCACCTAACATACAAGCATATATCACAATACTCATATAATCTCATGACGTTTAAGCATATTTCATAATACTTGTAAAATCACATAACATTCAAGCATATACCACAATACTCTAAAACATCTTTATAGGTAAATTGCATAATGGTCACATATAATATAAACACATATCATAATACATAGATATTTATAAGTTAAGATAATTTGGCACTTGAGCTATGGAATATAAAAGTGAGCTCTACCATCACTCATCGGATACACGGATCTTCAACACACCAAACATAAGCTCATAGAGTCAAACATGTCCCAAAAGTGAAGCATTCGTTACGCCGACAAGCTAATAGCTCTTCCTTCTGCTTGTGTAGGCCCATCCCCGTATCGTGTGAGTAAGGTTCTATAAAGTCTTTTCTTTCAGAACCTCTCGCTTTGCCTCCCTTTGCCTCCTCAGCTGTGAAATTCGATCGATTCATCTTGACCGGATCACATAGCGTTAGTTGAGCGGTAGAATATGGTAATATTGAATTTCTCTTTAGCTTCTAATTACTTATATATATAATGTAATATAATTACTAAAAGCGAATCGAATCCAGGCGGACTGCAGGATGTGGGGTTTGGGACTTTTTCTAGAGAACCAGTCCCACGAGCTGAAGCCAAGCCGTACTTAGCTAACACTCTCCTTATTTCCCCTCACATGTCCCGTTGAATGGAGCTTAACTCACATTCTCTTCTCTCTCCAACATGTCCCAAGGCCTCAACACCCACAATCCCTATATATATAGGTTAGTACTCGCAATCCTATAGCATGTCAACTATATCCAATGGTTTCACTAATAACAAGGCCAAAATATATGAAATCAAACACATATCACTTACTGGTTATCCGTGCACAGTCACTACATTTTTGCATATTTAGCAAAATATTATAACTAACATTTAACATATACATAACATGTACACATTTGCACTTTCACAACGGTTATCATAACCACACATCACATGTTATAACATCTCATCTCAATTCACATGTTCACAAACACATAAGCACTTTATTTATAAGATAACATACGTATGAGAAAACTTACACTTAGAATTTAGATTAAGGTTTAGGCTACTACTAAATTCTCAAATAACGCATTGAATCATGTTCACAAGCAATTATTCCAAACACTCACCAATTACGCTTTTGCCAAAAAGCCGAAAGCTCAAACTAGCTTTCCCTTGCCTTTATCTCTACTTGTAGAAGGTTCTATCGAATCTAGAACTTCAACACAACAATTCACACAACAATGCATTCAATA
Organism: Gossypium raimondii; assembly: GCF_025698545.1. Classification (NCBI taxonomy): domain Eukaryota; kingdom Viridiplantae; phylum Streptophyta; class Magnoliopsida; order Malvales; family Malvaceae; genus Gossypium; species Gossypium raimondii. The sequence goes on along the minus strand of NC_068568.1, from coordinate 35,226,240 downwards.
ATCAGCTAAGAACTTACCACAAGCAATAAAAAATATAAGCCTAAGCTATGTTCCCATATAACTAAAACATTTAACATAGCAAACTTTAAATCTGAATATCTCGGTCTATACTTAATCTTTTCACCTAAAACCAATTTTTTTCATCTTATAATTCACCTATGACTAATTCTCAACCTTTAAACTACACAAAACTCAATTCATGATATCGACTTTTTCAACATGTTTTATGGTTATTTTCTAAAAATTCATTAAAACTCAAGAAATCTTTAACGAAACTTCGAAGTAAGTTTAGAAACCTTCTAATCATATTAAAACTAATTGAAAAACACTTTGAAACATCATTTTTATACAAAATCCCGAATTTCACCATTAATGACCCAAGTTTTGGGTTTTATTTAAAACATGCGATTTAACAACTAAAAACTTGATTTTAAAGACTAAATAACATTTAAAAATAATTATAAATTGAATCATTACCTTAGTTGACGAAAAATCGAGCGTTTGATCAAAAACTCAAAAAATTTGAAAGCTTGACAATGGAGAAAACTATGGTGTTTTTGGGTGTTTTCTTGAAATTCTATAAAGGTTTAATGTTATAGGAATGAAAGAAATCAATAGAATGAAGGCTGGGAATCAAAATTAACTGATTAGGGTGTAGAGGAGCAAGGGATGACAAAACATAAAGGGTTGGGGGAACTATCGTAGGTTTTATAAAGATGAAGAGGAAAATAGGTTGATTTTTGAAGTTTTGTTTAATTGTCTCTTAAAAACTCTAAGTGTTTACTCTTTTACAAATCAGTCTTTTTTGCAAAATTAAAGGTATTTAGAACTCATTTTCAGAAATTGATTTAATTTTCTAAAAACCATAATTAAAAACATTACTGATAAATCATGTCACAAAATTCTGAACACTCTAAGGCTAAAATTCTTAAAATACCCCTAAAACTCCTAGGCCCTATTTTGGGGTGTTATAGTGCTCCCAAATTAAATTTCTCATTACTCTGGATCCGCCCATACTTGCCATCAAGGTAGCTTGTTGACCACCTCCATCTCGCCTGAAACTCACAAGCTATGAATCCATCATTAATACCGAGAAGATTCGATCTTTCAGCCACTTGAAATTCAATAAGGGTGGTAGACCAGAAAATCCACACTTCATCTCCATCTTATGAGTCTTAGTCGTCATGGCTGCTAAACTATGGCATTAATATGTCGCCACCATGGCTCAAATTTCATCCTTTAAACTCCATTTGAACTTATCTCATAAGGATTTCTCATTCTGGAACATATCTTTTGCATAACGGCTGAGTTGAATAAACTCATGTTCATATTCCATTACTGACATCCATTCTTGCTTGAGATACAAGAACTCCTTCTTCATCTGCTCGACATATATTTGGTTCACATACCTTTCTTAGAATTTCTCCAGGAACAATTCCTAGTCAATCAGTTCTTCAGAGGTCACACTAGTCAGTGTTTCCCACCATTGATACGCTTCCCCTTCAAGTAATGAGACTACACACATGAAGTTGTCCGCCGACGTCACTTTAACTCCTTCAATACTCTGCAAACGCGTGATAACCACTATGGGGTCACCACCTTTGTCTCCCATAAATTCTTTAGCGCCTCTTTTTCTTATTTCTCTTACCGGATCACCCTTAGATTGGATTGCAATTGGTACTAGAGGTGCAGGAGGACAAGTCGTACTATTTCTGATTGTGGTTACTGATTTTGTTGAGTTTAGGGGTGTTTGAGTTGTCCCCATGAACTGATCAAACATCTAAGTCATCATGATGATGAAGACATCTCGAAAGACATCCCAGTAGCATCTAGGTTAGGTGTAGGAGTTTGCTCCTGAGCAGGAGGTATATGGCTTTCAATCTCCTCACTAGTTGCTTCTCTTGATCCTTTAGACATTTTCTTTAACAACTATAATAAAAATTAGATTAGCTTAAAATATAGGGACTAAGCCAGAAATGTATCATGCATGGTGGGCCATAACATAGCCTTCGGTTTTTCAAAAACTTGCTCAACCTTGACTCTAATACCAAAACTTGTAACACTTCCTACCCGACCCGATCACCGAATCTGAATAGAGAGTGTCACAACTTAAACCATACAAATTTAACAAATAATATTTGAAATTTATAAAAGGTTTGAGATTTGAGTGTGAACCTCAGAATAACTATACGAAATAATCAAATTAATGATACTCCAGGTAAAACATTTTTAGACAAAACACATGGTGGAAGCCTTACAAAAGTTTACAGGTTTATATAAAACATAAGATGGGTTATTACCATACAATAGTTTCAAGTGCATTATTGGTAGTTAAAACAGCATTCAAAAACTATTTGGTGTATATGCCAATGAGACAATCTCATAGAACAAGATATGGTAGATTAAACAGATACATTAAAAGTTTGTAAAGATTCTCATAAAACCATATCTTGACAAAAGTGCTAAATCGTTATACAAGTTGGTTACAAAGTAGATCTACACGCCACCCCCGAAAGGTCATGCATGATACAAAATTAAAAAAATGGCTCACAATCAATAATTCTCTAGCGTAGTCCCTTCAACAAAATCTCTTCCTTCTATCAGCAAACTTGAAAAGGAAAGGATAATAGAGTAAGTTCAAATGAACTTTTAATGCACAGTGATACTACTGATGAACAAGCTTTAATACCATAAAAATACTTAACATTCCAGAGAGGTTCAAACGTAATAATCATAATACTTAACATGGCACATGGACGTTTACAATCTGCCACCTTAACTATAACTTGTACACAACCCATCCTTATGTCAGCCTCATATCCAGAATTCAAAGTTAGAATTTTATCGATCAGTTGTATTCATATGCACACCCCATTAACTCCTCATATAATTTTTGTTCAATTTTATATGTTTTCTCATGGTCTACCAGTCCGATTTGCAATATAGTTGCCCTACCAGAGGCATCACAAAAATATTCCCCTTCTTTATCATCACATATCACATATCACATATTGGTGGTACTGGCTCGTGCGGTAAAGAAGGTGTTTTATATCGAAACATAGACAGACCATATCCACACTGATAATACTGGTTGAACACCACAAGACCAATCACCACACTTACGTTGTTGAGAAAGAATATTTACCTTATACAGTTCATACAACAATAGTATTTACAACACATTGAGTAAGAAAGAACTCACCAGAAAGTCTAATACAATAATCTACTCAGCAGGTCCTTTGCCCTTGTTGTTTCTTAAGCTAAAATGAAGAGAAATACATCTATCAGATCATCAAACTATTGAAACTTGACATGCATGCATCAATCGATAGCATGCAACCTAGAATCAAGAAATTTCCTTCATCAAGAACATATTCTAAAACCTACGCATGCATTAATGTAAACACGTAAATTCCTTCGATAGTGACCTAAGGGTGTATAGAAATTAATAATAACCTGGTGTTAACAATGGTGTCAGCTAAATATTAGAACTCCTCACTACTAATTCTAACTTAAAATTTCTAAAACTTCAGCAAAAATGCAAGAAGGAGAAGCAAAAGCAAAACATGCAAATATGCCAGTCTGATATCCTTATATAAAAGAGACAACCACAACAAAACTTAGTGGGAAGTTAGAGGATCCTACAATCGCTCTAGAAATTCTAGAAGAATTAATTAAGTATCAAATCATCTACAGTATCCTAGTTCAGTTCTAAATAGGTCTCAACTAAACTCAAACATCACTTACCACGTCATTGTAACATATACTAACTATGAAAACAAACTTATCGAGCTGCGAACTAATGAGTTCGCCCAAAACATCTAAGGTTGGCAGATAACTTAATAAAAGAGCCCGCCAAACCTTAAATTTCTTCAGATGGAGAATCGTACAAAATACTCCATACAGTCGTAAACAAATAATTCTCTAACTCACTCATTTCTACCCTTGACTAAACCAATTTACACGTCAAACAATAACTTGACATAATATCCGTCGGGTAGGCTGTTACAAGACATCTTTATACCATTTAAAGTCTATTACTTTTTTTCATTTTAAATTTGATAATAATTTTGAATTCATATCTTTAAGATGAGAAGAGTCTCCTATAAATGTTTAAAAATTAAGAAAATTAAAGTTGCAACTGCATCTTAGATTTCTCTTCATTGGTCATCTAAAATAATTCTTCATTGATCATCTTTTTTTTATTATTTTTAGGATTTCTTCTTGTTATGTTTTAGTGAGTGCATGGTCCCACTATCCTTTTAATTGGCCAGTAAATCCAACAACTAAAAGATTGGTTATTGCATGATCACTAATTAACTGCTTTTGGTTTTGAGTTTTATAAATATTTGAAACCATTTTCATTTTTGTAATAAACTGAAAATTATATTATATTTAGACATTATGTCTATATTCCACTCATAAATTGTGTTAGCATTGTATTTATTTGGAAAACAGGTTTTTCTTCAATATTAAGATCAGGTGCGGTGATTTTTAGATAATATAATCTTTTTTATTCTTTCCAAGTCATTTTGTTAATTTTTTGTTCTTCTGACTATTCAAAGTCAGATTGGGAGGATTGGTGTAACGTATTTACTAAGTGTTAGGCTTGCATTGGGGTATCCGGAGCAACTAATTCAAATTTTTAACTTTCCAAAACTTCAAGTCTATTTTGGATTTCTGTTAAGAAATCATTTGAGTTGTTTGGAAATGTTTTGGGATTTCATAAAGTGAAATATTGGTTCTTTAGAACTTTTTTCAGTTATTTCTTTTACCAATTCTTTCTTTACTGAGTGGTTTTCTACCAAATTTTCAATATAATCCAATTGTTTCCCTATTGTATGAAGACTTATACTTGTATAATTGTTTTGTCCTACTATCGTTTTAATATTTTTTTGATGAGATTTGTTCTCCTGCATCAGGAGCTCTCATTCTTAAAGGACTTGCTTTTATTCTGGTATTTTTATGAAGATGTTGAACTTCCATTAAAGGGGATGTTAAGATTCAACTTCCCCTCTATTGGTTTGTCATCTAGTATTATTTTTATTATATTAATAGATTCTAAGTAATATTTTTCAAACCATTCAAAGAATTTTATATGAATTTTATTAGTATTCATGAATTCATAATATTCTTGAAGAATACTTTCTTTTTATTATTATAATTTTTAAAGTAATATTCTCATTTTTGTTTATTTTGTTGGAATAGAAGTGTTTTTCTTTATTGATCTCAAAAGATTTTTCTAGAACAAAATTTTTTAAATAAATCTCTACTTCTAATCAATATTAAAGTTTTAAAATAAATCAAATGTATCGTAATCTTAATGGACATTCACCTAATAATAAGATATTCATAACAAATTACATATTATATTGAACTGTTAAAATATAATAAAATTTTGACTTCAATTAAAATTAAAATCTTTTGTATTACTTTTTTTAATTTATATGTATGTGTATATATATAATAATTTAACAAAACACATCAACTCAAGGTACGCTCTAGACCTGTCCATGGGCCGGGCCGGGTTCAGGCCGGGCCCACAAAAATTTCAGCCTGTTTACTAGGCTCGGCTTGGCCCGCTCAAATATGGGCCTGAGATTTTGCCCAGCCCGCCCAAGAAAAATATGGGGCCCGAGCCTGCCCGCCCGCTTTTAATTAAAATTAAAATTAAAATTATTTTTTAATAAAATTAAAACTAATTGTTATTAAAATTAATTGTTAGTAAAATTATCAAATTGTTAATTGTTAATTGTATTAATTCTTGTAATAAAATCTAACATTTGATTAGTAAATTTATCAAATTATTAATTGTATTAATTGTTGTAATAAAATCTAACATTTGATTAGTAAATTTATCAAATTATTAATTGTATTAATTGTATTAATTGTTGTAACAAAATCTAACATTTGATTAGTAAAACAAACTTGATGTTTTATTATTATTATTTTGTAACACTAGTCAAGGAAATGAAAGTAAATAAACTTAAAATAAAAAAACTATTATATTTTAAAAATAAAAATATATATATATTTAATATTTTTCGGGCCGGGTCAGGCCCGGGCCAAAAAAATCTTGCCGAGGCCCGGCTCATTTTTTAAACGGGCCTAAAATTTTACCCAAGTCCATATTTCGGGCCTATATTTTTACCCAAACCCTCCCATATTTCGGGCGGGCTGTCGGGCCGGGCCGCCCGGCCCATGGACAGGTCTAGTACGCTCTCACGCTTGCTACCCTCTGCTACTACATCACGAGCAAGCAGCGGCCAGCCCCTTGGCTCCGGATCAACTAGCACCGAAGGGCGACACCCCTCTTGCGAAATGCCTTAGCAACAAAGTCAGCTGCTTTGTTGCTCTCCCTAGTAATGTGTCTAATATACATCTCCCATTGAAGCTTTAACATAGCCCGAATACGACGAAGCAAGCTACAGCCATTATCCACAACACCATTCGCCATGACGAGTTCCGTTGCTTCTTTATTGCCGCTCTCCAGCATTTAACTTAGTTATATATTAACATTTAGATAAATTCTTTAAATTATTTTTATATAAAACTAATTAACTACTATTATTTAAAAAGTTGTGATGAAAAGAAATTGATTAAAATATAAAACTGAAAAAAACTCAACTCAAAATTAATATTAAATTTAAATATTTAACATATATTTGCAGAAAATAATTTTTTTTCAAAATATCAAGGCCCTATAAATTTTAACATCGTCTCCTCCTTTGTAACCATGTGTGCATTCTTTTTTGTTGCTACCCAATCAAGCTGTCTTTAAGAAAATAAGAACATATATTTAACATTAGAGGCCATTGACGCCCATCTTGACACCTCTATGTATGCATGTTTCATTGGTCCCATTCTGTCGTCGATTATGCTTACATTGCCAAGTCTCCTGATATCCTCTACCAATGTATTGATTTTCCAATTGATAATGTTTGTCTTGCCTTCTAGTACTTGTCCCAAGATTTTAATGTTCTCCTTGAAAATTCCCACAGTAGGGCCTCTCCTTTCTGCATGAAGTAGTGCTTCACGAACCACAAACAATGCCGCTTGTTGCATGTCTTCAAATTCCACTATGCTACTGAAAGAGAACACTAATTCCTGATTACGATCCATCAATAAGCATGCAATTCTGATTCTAACTCACCCTCGCTTCCTTGCAAAAAAAAAAAAATCAAAACAGTTGTGAGTATTCTATTTTTGTTTAAATTAAACGGTACAACTTATGCCTATATTGTTAATTCAAAACTTTGATGAGAAAAACCTCTAACATACGAACAACAACTCGAACAGAAAAACGAAACAATAGGGTAAGGCTCCAAGGCGTGTATCAAGCCACTATCTTTAAGGTTCCCCACCTATACTCAGTGTGCAAATGAGTTTCAAGCAAATGAACCTTGAGAACATAATGAAGTCAGGTGACTATTTGCATTTTGCACTGACGAGAATAGTTCACTAAGCAATGAGTAGAATATAACAAGAAAATCAATTTCTATAAAGAATTTCTACAATAATTCTTTATAGAACAATCTAATAATTGTAGAAGATAAAAGAATGATAGAAAGAACTTTTTTAAGAACTTTTTAATATATTTTCCAAATGAAATCTCACACTATAAATATTTGAAAATATTTCAACAATTCTTTTCCTCCCCTTTATTTTGCACATAAGAATTCAATGTTACTGGCCATTTCTTTCTTAAACCCATTGCTATGCCAATTGTTTGTTCAAGCTTAGCTTCAATTTGCTAAAAGTAACATTTTTTTAACCATGTGTTTTATTATATACGAGATTTATTCTTTATAAATATAGATATATTCTATTTATCAGTTTGATTGTATTTTATAATAATTAATTTCAATTATCGTTATTCATATGTATTCTCTGTAATTACAATTGTGGGTAATACATTTTGTTTAACAAATGGTTATATTACGATATAATGTAATTTATAATTTAATTTAATAATAATTAAAATGTTTTTATTACTAATTATATTTTTTTTATTTCTAATTGAATTTTTTAACATTACTTCCGATATTTTTTTTTGACAGAATGTTTAGAACTACTCATAGTCTATCCCCAACCCTTAAATGAGAGGATAATATGCTTCAACGTACTTGAACGCACGTCCTCCTGCAATGGCAACAATGTCAATGTCAATCGAGCTAAGACTCAATCGACAAATTGAAAATAATTAAATGTAAAGATTACATAATAAATAAATAAATAAAATAATAATTAATTAATAAATGTAAAATTATTCTTCTATTTAAAATTTTACGGAATTAATGAATTTTTCATCAAATCTTAAGAAAAATGGATATTTGTGAAACCATATAAAATAACTGGAAAAATATCATATGGAGATTATTTCTTTTAATGTTTAGTATAAATTGTCTTTTGGACTTGCATATTTTAGACTTAAATGATTAATGATGGTTGAAATGGAGCAGTTGAAAATTAATTTGGTTAATTACTCGTATCATTGAACTTCAAAAATCAAAACAACTCTATAACCATTTATCGCACAAATTGGAGATCTTATTTAAATATATTGTATAAATGATATTTTGGACTTTTTAGTCTTAGTTGACCAACGAATGTCAAATTGAGCTTCAAACTGCTAATTTGTATGAGCTTCTACAAAAGTTGATGATTAGTTTTAAGAGATGTTGGGTTCGCTTCAAATAATAGAACAATTTAACACATTATTAAATATCCAAACAACTTGAGGCAAGAGTGATTTGTACATCCATAAAGATTGTTTTTTTGGTAGTCGAATGATGACAATTTTAAACCCTTGTTTGCTAAGATTAAATGCTTACACCTGCAATTTAAGATTGTTTTTCTTTGTCTACAAGTTCAGAGTTCATCATAGCGATAGATACTGCATCCAACTTGTGAGCTTATTATCTGCTTTAATCCCAACGTTTTTCAGTTTCAAAGTATGAATTCAAGTATCTACATATGCATACATCAAACAGATTCTGAGCATGATATTGGGCATTGTACATACACAAAGAAGCAAATTGCTTATTAGAACATTAAATTAGTTTTTGGGCTACTTCACTTCACTTACACTGAGACATGAAAAGTATGTTTCAGAATTCAGGCATACATTTTTGTGTTTAATCTAACAAGTACAGAACCTAGGCAGCAAGTTACACATCCTGCTAAATCTTTCATCTTTGTCAGTAAGTTGCCTTTTACATAGATTCAGGTGGTTGGTCATCACAACATTTCAGGACCTAAACCAATCAAGCCATTGAGACCATGGCAGGATTGGCAGCACTTGTCTGGCTTTGCCTTTGCCTGCTCACTGGGTTTTTAACAGCCAGCCCTGAACCTCCAAAGCAGAAATACTGACTCCTTAACCCCTTTTTCATGGGCCTTTGCTTCATTGTATCTGGTTTTTCATCATCAAGGCTTGGATTGGAACAAGATGGTCCAGTTATATCACCTTCAATGAATATCCCTTTTTGTTTATCCATTGAGCTCGGAGAAGATACAGATGACTTGGAAAACGAACTCGAACGAGACCTTCGAGGAATGGTTATCTGTGGCATGGCTTGCATAACGCCATGGATTATCCCTGAAGCAAGTTTCTTCTTTGCAATTGGACTGGATTGACCACTCCTCACCGAAAGTGTTCTCTTGTTGTTTGGGAGTGACGAAGGCTTTGAAAACCTCTGCCTGAGAGGGATTGGAGTTTCTTCTGAGTAATTTCCATTCATTCTTTTCGGCTTTTGATCCTTCATTCGAGGCCAATGGAGAACACTTTTCAATCTCTGTGCTGCATTGTTCATAGAAGAACCTGCGGGCTTTTTATCTACTGATGACTTCCTGTTTTCATCAGCTGAATCGAAATCAGTTGACGATGAACGACTCTTTCCTCCACTGCCGAGATCGCTAGCATCCGATGTTGTCTCAACGCCGGTGTACAAGAAGATTTGGGTGTCGGATATCCTGAAAGAAGTTCCAGGACTGCTCCCGTGGCCTTGCATCTTTATGTGTGAAGCTATTGCTCTTCTTGCAGTGTAATCCTGACAACCAAACATCCCACCTGCTGAAATCAAGTGTCGAATAAGTATATCCGATGAAGCTGAATGAGGCCTTTGTTTCAGAAGATCTAGTGGAGTCATTCCATCCGCATCACGAATGTTCACATTGATTGATTTTGCAGACATCAGGAGTTCAACTAGATCAGTATGAACATTCCCAATGATGGCCATGTGGAGAGCAGTCCTTCCATCATTGTTTTTAGCATTAACAATGTCTTCCATGCTGAAATTTTTTGCATGTACCAGTCGTTTCATAAGATTAACCTGTCGGTCCACTCTTCGAAAAGCCGGTGTTTGGAAACCAGACACCGCCAAATGCAAAAACGTTTCCCCAGCCTTGTTTGTTACAGAGATCAATGAAGGGGATGCAAGAATCAAAGCCTCAACAACAGCTGATTGACCCCTGTAAGCAGCAATATGCAGAGCTGTGTTGCCTTGTTCATCTGTTGAGTCCATGATATCAAAAGAGGCAACCAGATATTTGACAACCTATAGAAATGAAACAACGTTTTCATTAGTAAGGTAAACAAGTTATAACATATGGTAGAATAGTTTGAGCCTAACCTCAACTTGGCCTTTGCCAGCAGCAGCATGCAATATAGTTGAGCCACGCTTATCTCTGTAACCCAAAATATCAGTGCAATCACTAAGAAGATCCTTCAAAACCTTCAAATTTCCTCCTCTAGCAGCAGCATGAACAGCTCTGTTTGTAATTTCCCATTTATAAACAGAAGGAATTTCCCCAATGTGCTCCTCAAATCCGTCCCCTTTGGCTGCCAAAAACCTTGGTGAGACTGCAAAATCATATATAAGCCTGAAAACCTCAGAATTTTTACCCCTTGCAGCTGCATAAAGTACATCAGTAACACCATACTCCCCTTCTCCAAAAACCAGTAGAGGGTTTCTTTGAAGCAGTTGTTGAACAAAACCCAAGTCTCCTGCTGAGGCAGCCGTGTATATAAGCCATCCACCATAGCCTGCTCTGATAAGGGAATTCTTTGATTTCTTTGATTCACATTCAAGAAAAAGTTTCCTAGCAACTTGGGAACGACATTTAGCAACATCATCAAATTGTTCCTCATCATCCCATACCGTTTCAAGGCGGCGGATCCTCCTCAAAGAGGTTAGCTTGATGAGGTGATTGCCATCTATCCTAAGAAGCTCTCGGACCAAATCAAAGTGGCCATTAGCTGCCGCCCAATCTATGGGAGATGCATACCACCATTGATCCCCAGTGCTTTCCCAACGAAGAGGCAAATATGTAGGAGGCATTTTGAAGAGAGAGTAATGAAGTTTTACCTACAAAGATGAACAAATTCTATAGGTAAGCACAGACAAGAGGAAGGCCCTACTGAAATCAAAAAAAGAAAGGTTAAACTAATAACAACTATGAAAGTAAAGCTTAAATAAAGAGAATCATTAAAAGCCTACCTAGAAAGGCACACAGAGAAGGGTTTAAGTCTTTATTAATTGAAGCAGTTGAACTACCTGCATCAAAAACTAAAAGCACAAAAAGAAAACCAGAAGAACAACCAACCCTGAAGAGAGAATGAAGAATATCAAAACATGTGAAGGAAATAAATAATTTTCTTCCAAGTTTTTTGATAGCCAAAGAGGTGAGATTTAATGATATAAGAAAGGGAAATTAGTAATCATAACTCTCACAAAAGTTGAAGACAGGAAAGAAGGCATGCACTTGAAGAAAAAGGGTTTGTTTGGAATAAAATAGTTAAAAGGCCAGAATCAGAACTGTTCCAAGAAGATAACAGTACATGGAAAAAAAGAGCATATTGGTTTTCCACAGATTCTTGGGTTATTCAAAGTGGAGACCAAATATATTAGTAAAAAAATTAGAATAAAATAATATTAGAATTAGGTAAGATTCCTTTTTAACTGTGGTGTTAATGATGATCAAACCATGTGAGGTTTTACTGCCCTTTTTTTGCATGAAAAGTGGTGATTTTACTTTTTACTGTGGATACAGACAGATGTTTGAGTTAATTGTGGAACAAGTTAATTATGCTTTATGAAGTGTTATGTTATTTTCAACTGTTTAATGGTCCCTTTAGTTATTGATTAATTGGTCCTTTGATAGTTAATTTAGTTAATCAAAACCAAAAATTGTTAACTCTAGTCAAGCTTAGCAGCCCCTTCCAATATTTTAGTGCTTTTTTTCTGCTATGATAATGACAGGTAAGTTTAAATAACTTGAGGAACTTAATTCTAAATTTCTAGATTTGGAAGAGTGGAAGGCTTCAACAATCTCACCTTTCTGACCCTAAAATCTTTTTATTTGGTAAAAGTCCACCGGCTATTGTTGTCGATCCACCGGCCTTTGTGTTAAATATAGGCATGTCAAAGTCTTTTAAAGTGTGCCACCGGCCTCCTCAATCCTATAACAAGGATCGAGCTACAAAAACTTGGATAACACTTGGTTCACAGCTCCATCTCCCATTTCATTGTTATTCATTTGATAGGTAACTCAAATTCAGATATGATTATTGAAGATCGACACTTATCGAATATGGACTTTTTTTCATATATTGAGAGAAGGTTATAATTAAAAGAAAAACTTTGACCACTTGCCTACTCAAAAACATCATGGAACATGATGGAAGATCAAACTCATGATTGTAGCTTGAAACTGAGCTGTTTATATTGTTCATTGCTTCTTATGCTCATGTCATACATGGCATGTGCTAGGTTTCAGGAGCATGTAGAGAAGAAAAGTCCAGAAGTACACTTTATTTAGTTTGGACTTATTTTACGTGTAAATATCATATACGGGTATATGCTCAAGATAAGTATATTTTAATTACACATGTCTAAAAATGTAGTGGGCACGAGTTTTTGTTTTAAAAAATTAAGAATTGAAGCATGATAGCTAGGTATAGAGTACGATTGCAAGGATAAGAACGAAGATATGGTGAGCTGTGGTATCAAGAATGTTTGGTGAGTGATAACCTCCGAAATCCAACTATACACTAACTTAGATCGCACAGCTCTAAAAGCAAAAGAAGAGCATGTGAGAAGCAGCTTTAACTTTTATATGACTACTACTAGCACAATTGAAAAAGGCTGAAAATAAAAGGTGGGTTTGATGCTTTATCAACAATAATGCATGTCATGTCCAATTCCAGTACCCTTGTTTCCCACCTTTTTATCTTTCTTAAGTTGTGTTCTAATAGGTCTCTTTCGCACCTTTAATGGGAGTTATGAAGCTCATCTTCACATGATCAGAATAGTGAAAACCAACCATTTCCTCTCCAGTCTCCATCTTTTATAGGTAGGTACGTACATATATATATATCGGTAATCTAAAGGGTGCCTGCACAAGATTCACCAAGATACTTGGACCAACCTGCTCGGTAAAACACCTTGATTTTGTTGAATTGTTAGAGCAGTAACTCATTGATGGATAAAAAGAGGGTAAAAAAAGGGTGGGTTGAAGAACCTATGGGAGACACAAAATGGAAACAAGAAAAATTGCAGCTATCAACAATGACTTAACCAAGTTATCTGCCTACAATCATTTTACAGTTCATGGAAAGGAGAAAAAGGTACTGTGATTCATTAGGGCAATATTGCACCAAAGAGGAACCAATGGTCTATTCAAGGGAACAGATGGACCACCAAAGTCCTTGACATAAGGGAAGAAAAAGGGAAAAAAGCATATACCTATCACAGTGAATCTCCTAAAGAAGGATAGACTCTGAACCCCCCCACCACTTTTTTTTTTTAAGTTGGGGAAGTGGGCAGCAAGAGGTGGCTTCCACTTAATAACTTACGATGGCAATGTCTATGACTTGGGGGGTCCAATCTAATGATGCAATGAACATTTCTATTGCATTTGGAAATGGTAGATTATTTATGCTAAACATAAATCTTAAAGGTTTAAAGGGGAAAAAGAACACAAAAAGGGAAAGCCAAACAAAGTTACAAAGCTTTATTTGGAGATAAATAAATCCTCAAAATCCTCCGTGCTTCTTTACTTCATTCCCGTTCCATCATTACACAATGTAAATCAATCAACAAAGGGAATCCCAGAAGAACAGATGAATCATTCTTGCCAAAGAACTAATGCTTAATAGAAAGTGTTTCTATACTACTATCAGTTTTTGGCCTTGACAGAATTGTTTTCTTTTATCCGAGCTCGGTTGTCCAACTTGACAAATCGTTTAAGATCTTCATATGGGAGTGTTTCAATGTCTTTCCTCCTTAGCTCACTCAATGCTGGACGTTTATCCAGCAGATGCCACAGCCAATCAGGGTACTCAGAATCCAGGAATATCTTTGGATCTGCTCCATCCTTGAGTATATTTGCACCAACCACTGTTGTGGATTTGACTTCTTTGCTGAGTGTTGATCCTTTTGGTGCATCACTGGCTGCACCTTTAGAGCCCTTCTTGGCTTTGCCAGCCCCAGCAGCAAATGTTCGTTGTCCCACGCCAACTGCATTCTTGGCAATGATGACACTTTTTAATGATCTCATCTGATTTAATGCCATGATTTTAATCCCTGTAAAAATTTATGTCAATAATTGCAGAAATATCTTTAAAAAAATGAAGAAACGCATCTTTTGATTTATTTCATTATATGGGTGAAGCAAAATCATTAATAAAAACTAAACAACATCAACAGAGGAGTCAATCAATCATAAGTCATATACAGTAATCACAAGTCAATGAGCATTTGTTCCTTCTCCTTTTTTCTTTTTTTTTTTTTTTTTTGATAATAGAAGGGGAAATACATAAACTCCTTTTTAATTCACCCTACGATTATGGTAAAAGTAAATTGTATCCTCTAATAGTGAGTTCTTAGAGAATCTAATCACAACCACAATGGTTAAACACTTCATAGGATCCAGTTTTACTCCAACTATTCACTCTTGCCCATACCCAAGTTTGAGACATAGCAGACACCTCAAACAGACATGGTTATGATTCTTGGACCCTCCAAAAAGAGAGGAGGTAAACTTATAAACACTGTACACAAGTTGGATGTGGAAATGTGTTTGATACATCAACCTGGTTTAGAAACAGGGACAGATAGGATCCACAGAGGACATTGTAGTTGTCACTTCAACATTTTGAGGAATGAAGTTTCTCAAAAAAGTTTGTATGCTAATTCATGAAATCAAAGATGCTCATTCATGAAATCAAAGCTACTAGATGACGAAATTAAGAAAAAAAATAGAGGAAGGTTCTCAAGATTGGCTATTCCTTTAGTAGATAAGAACCAAAGAGTGCCTGGAAAGAGGTTCTTATCACATTCGCTGAAGCTGAAGAAGTTTTAAAAAAAAAAAAAACAGGCATGAACGAGTCATAAATATTCAAGAAATATCGGCATCCTACTTTGCTTTCCAAAGAGACACTAAGACATGTAAATCTCCATTTATAATATATCCAATCCCTATCACAGCTCATTCATAGCATGACACTGGGCCTACGCAGTGCTCAAGGTAAACAATAACTTCAATGTTGAAGAAGTATCATATCTTCATCCAACATCTTAACTTTAAGCGATGAGCAAATATCAAGGAGAAAGAATGCAAGTGGACTCAAAAGTTCACACCAGAAAATTCATACTAATGGAAAATGCTTCTAACTTACAAATTCTAATAGGACCAGCATTGATCATGTATCAAATCATCATTCAAGTCCAAACTCTAAATACCATGGAAACAAGATTTAAGCTTCTTAAAACAATTCGCAACTATCAAATTAAATAAACGCTAAAAACTTTACAGAACTAAATCGACCAAGCATCTATTCAACAGAATATCAACTCAATCCCAGTAAAAGAAAAGAATTAGGTTTGGAATAAGAAGAAGAATTATCTTTTTGGTTTCTAAGAAATCAATTTTGGAAAAAGAATGGCAAAGATTTCCCAGTTTTTTCTTTTTTTAATCTCAGTTTCAGCTATTTAGTAGTAACCAAAAAGTGCAATAGAAAATGAGAATAAGTTACCTTTCTCTAGAAGTTGTAAAGATGAACTCTTGAGCCGCCCTTTTCCGGAATGAAATTAAGGGATTTAGGGTTTCTGAGACGAAGCTAAAATGAGAGCTTGAAGACGAAGAAGAATTCTGGTTTGCTTATTGGACTGGACCGTGAGACTGGGAGTTTATTTGGGTTCACCCATTTTGAGCTTATATATAAGGATGGGCCAGTCCAAATGAGACCCCGAATGGGCCGCTGTCAAAGCTCTGGCTGAGTCCTTTATTTATACATTTGAATGGTATCTATACGAAGGAAGGCCATAAGGTCCAGTTGCTCCCTTTTTCTGGCTCTATTCCTTTTACACAACAATTTACTTTAATTTTGATATAATTTGGTATCTCAATTTTATAATATTGTACTTTAATCTAATTAAAATACTTATGTAATTTTTAAGAATTATTAACACCGTTAAAATTTTCCATTAAATTTAGGTCCATTGAATGTCATTTTGTTACATGGGTGAGTATTTCTTTTTTTTTAATTTCAAAATATCATACTAAGGAATTTAACATAGGAATTTTAACGATGTTAACAAATTCAAAAAGTAAAAGAATTAAATTCTTAAAAATATGAATACAAAGATTAAATTACAAATATTACTCTAACCCTGTTGCAACTTTTAATTTTTACTCTATAAATTAATTAAATAATAATCAACTAATACAAAGCGTGTGTGAAGCAAGTTAAATGGTCATTTTATATCATCTTTAAGATTCTTTAGTCATTTTATTTTTGTAAAAAAAAAAGCAGTAAGTGATTACATTAAAAATTAGTCAAACCTATGTAAAGGTATCACTATCAAAAAGTAAAACCCCTTGTACTAGAGAAGGGGGTTCTTCAAACAACATCAAAATCGAGGGACCTCTATTCATGCACTTGGCAATTCGATCAGCAACCGCATTCTGAGCTCTCGGTATATGATGAATTCTAGCCTTCCAATCTTCCACCCTCTAGTAGAGACACCACTAGAAGCGCATTATCACATTCTAGCAAGGGCGAAGCCAGGAAAAAAATTTAGAGGGGTTGAAATTAAATTGTCTATATTTTATTATTTTTAAAGGATTAAATTATTTTTTTATCATTTTTAGGGGGCGTGCAATTTTATCTTTACTAATTTAAAATTTTAAAAAACTTAAAAGGCCAAAATGGTAAATTTTCCATTTTAGGGGGGGCCAAGGCCGAGGCCCCTGCCAGCCCCCTGCATTCTAATTCTAGCTGCCTGTAATATTATTTCCATGCTACGCGCAGACTTTCAAGCATGGCTCTTGCTTCAATTCGAAAATTTGTTTCCTTACCCACCATCATTGAAAATCTATACAATCTGATTAAATGCTAAAAATACATGTTTTATGTAATTTAATTGGTCAATTTACGAGAATGCACCACTGATTTTCTCCCTTTTATATTAAATTTTATACAGAAGTGCAATTTGGGGTCAAAAGGGAAAAAGGAGAAGCAATTGGGCTAGATTGAAGAAAGGAGCAAAAAAGGCGGGCCAAAATAGAATTTTCCCAAGTTGTAATTAGCTGAAATTTTATTTTGACTTAGTGGGAGATTGTAACACCCCTTACCCGAGACCGTTGCCGGAGTCGAGCACGAGGCATTACTTAACTTATCTTACTAATTCGGAGCATAAAAGTTTACTTTTGCAAATTATTTTCACTATTTACAGTAAAGCTGTCCAATTGCGCAGCAGTCACTAAATTAATTATAACTTGAGCTACGGATCTAAAAATTTAACTCCGTAAATTTTCCTTGAAACTAGACTCATATATCTTCCTACCATAAAATTTTTAGAATTTTCGGTTCAGCCAATTAGTACATTTTATTAGTTAAAGTCTCCCCTGTTTCACCATTCGACTATTCTGACCTCTTGTTACTAAAAATAACTTTTCTCATTATAGGATTTTCATATGCTATTCCCACTTGTTCCTACAGAAAATAGACTCATTAAGGAATCTAAGCATGTAAATTTCAACTCATAACCATTTTTTTACAATTTTTAATTATTTTCTAAACTCAAAACAGGGGACTCCAAAAACAGTTCTGACCCTATCTTACTAAAATTCACATATCTTAAAATATAAATTTCCTTTTGCTACACTGTTATTTTTCCATGAAAATAGACTCAACAAGATTTAATTACATATATCATTCATCCTCTAATTCATTTTATACCTTCCTAGGTGATTTTTCAAAGTCACGTCACAGTGCTGTCTGAATTCTGTTTCTTTGCAAAATTTTACCCTTTTATTATTTCCATTCATAGTTTATCACCTAAACTTTTATAACAACAAACACTTCCATACTCAACCATTTTAGCAACCATTCATCATCAAATACTTACACATCATTCTTTAGCAAGATCATAAATACAAATATTTAGAATAACTAAATCCCTATACATGCCATAACTCAAACGTGTTTCGACATAAAATACCGAGCAGTTGTGGTTGATAGTGTGGACGATCTCCGACTTCTTTAGGATCCTTGAAGTAGCCTTGTAATACTATAAGAGAAAGAGAAATAAAAGACGTAAGCATAAAGCTTAGTAAGTTTACTAGCAAATAAATAACAATATTTAACTTAAATAATTAAACTCAATGTCTATATCTCTAGTTTACTCTTTAGTTAATCTCATACTAGTTCTCTTACTTGTTTACTTAGAATACTTGTGTGCATAACTTACTCAACTCTTGCTGCATCGTTGAACATCAATTGATAGTATAATAAGTTCTTAAGTCTTACAACTTACCCGAGCTTGTCATTTATGCTTTAAACCGAACTTTCATGAACATGATTCGCTTACAAGCCCGTTGAGCTACATTGGAATAATAAGGATACTGGGTCTCTTCGATAATAACATGCCAAAGCCATGTCCTGCACATGGTCTTACATGGATGTTCTCATGTTAGTGCCCATGCCATGTCCTGACATGGTCTTATAGGGACCTCTCATCTCTGTGCAACGCCATGTCCTGACATGGTCTTACATGGGACCTCTCGTCTAAGGTGCCCATGCCATGTCCTGACATGGTCTTACAGAGACCTCTCATGATCTTAAGGATGCCAATGCCATGTCCCGACATGGTCTTACATGGGATCTCTTTACCCAAATGTCATGACATTCGTATCCAAAGACCATCCTTATGTATCAACGGGACTTTTTAATTTTAATTCTCTATCATTTCATGCTTGGATCATCATCAAATAAATTCATAAAATAAATTCATAATTTCTGGAAATTAACAGCATTAATAATAAATATTAAAATATTGCATTTATTTACCGTAAACTTACCTCGGTACCAATTATAGCCAAATTCGCCAACTTAGTCTTCAACTTTATTCTTCCCTTTGTCTAACCTCGAGTTTCGTACTTCTTGATCTAAAATAATAAATTTAACTTATTTAATAATCACATTCATCAAAATAGCCCTCGACTCTAACTTTTTCAAAATTACAATTTTGCCCCTAAACTTTTACATAATTACATTTTTGCCCCAAGGCTCGGAAATTAAACTTCATCTCTTATTCTTATTTTTTTATAACATTCTGAACATTTTTCCCTTCTATGGCAACATCAAATTCCCACTCTAACATGTACTTATGAACATTAGGTATTTTTACCGATTATGTCGTTTTACTCGTTTTCACTTAAAATCGCTTAGCAAAAGTTGTTTAACATAATTTCTAACTTCATATTCTATCATAAAACATCAAAATAAACACTTTTCACCTATGGGTATTTTTCCAAATATAAACCCTAGGTTAAATTATTGCTAGAATAAGCTAAATTAAGCTACCGGGATCTCAAAAACGTAAAGAACATTAAAAACGGGGCTTGGGATCACTTACTATGGAGCTTGGAAGCTTGAAAACCCTAACTATGGCTTCCCCCCTTGCTGATTTCGTCCTAATGAAGAAGATGATGATTTCACAAAATGATTTCATGAAAATTTCGTTCGAAAATTTTGACGTTTGGGCACTCAATTTAGTCAAAAGGACTAAATTGTAAAAAGTGCAAAAGTTGAGTTCTACATGTTAGAGGTGTCCAATTGTTATGAAACTTTAAATTGGAGGTCCTTATATGGTAATTATACCATTGGTAACTTGGTAGACAAAAATGGACACGGGATAAGTGAAATAGAAAATTTTTAAGTTAGGGGCAATTTGGTAATCTAGTAATTAAAATGAATTAAAAGGGAAAAAGATGGCAAATTATGCTCATCTTCTTCATATGAACGAAATCAGCAAGGGGGGAAGCCATAGTTAGGGTTTTCAAGCTTCCAAGCTCCATAATCAAGAAGTACGAAACTCGAGGTTAGACAAAGGGAAGAATAAAGTTGAAGACTAAGTTGGTGAATTTGGCTATAATTGGTACCGAGGTAAGTTTACGGTAAATAAATGCAATATTTCAATATTTATTATTAATGCTGTTAATTTCCAGCAATTATGAATTTATTTTATGAATTTATTTGATGATGATCCAAGCATGAAATAATAGACCATAAAAATATAAGAAAAATAAAATTTTTCTCATCGAATTTGTGGTCCCGGTAAAAAAATGTAACACCCAGTACCAGAAACCGTTGCCGAAGTCGAGCACGAGGCATTACTTAACTTATTTTACTAATTCGGAGCATAAAAAATTACTTTGCAAATTAATTTCATTATTTACAGCAAAGCTGTCCAATCGCGCAGCAGTTACTAAATTAAGTATAACTTGAGCTACGGAACTCAAAATTTAATTCCATAAATTTTTCCTGAAACTAGACTCATATTTCTACTTACCATAAAATTTTTGTAATTTTTTCTTCAGCCAATTAGTACATTTTATTAGTTAAAATCTCCCCTATTTCACCACCTGACAGTCCTGACCTCTTGTCACTAAAAATAAGTTTTCTCACTGTAGAATTTTTATATGAAGTTCTTACTTGTTTCTACAAAAAATAGACTCAATAAAGAATCTAGACATATAAACTATAACTCATAACCATTTTGTACAATTTTAATTATTTTCTAAACTCAGAACAGGGGACTCCAAAAATAGTTCTGACCCTATCTTACTAAAATTCACATATCTTAAAATATAAATTTCCTTTTGCTACACTGTTATTTTTCCATGAAAATAGACTCAACAAGATTTAATTACATATATCATTCATCCTCTAATTCATTTTATACCATCCTAGGTGATTTTTCAAAGTCACGTCACAGTGCTGTCTGAATTCTGTTTCTTTGCAAAATTTTACCCTTTTATGATTTCCATTCATAGTTTATCACCTAAACTTTTATAACAACAAACACTTCCATACTCAACCATTTTAGCAACCATTCATCATCAAATACTTACACATCATTCTTTAGCAAGATCATAAATACAAACATTTAGAATAACTAAATCCCTATACATGCCATAACTCAAACGTATTTTATCATAAAATACCGAGCAGTTGTGGTTGATAGTGTGGACGATCTCCGACTTCTTTAGGATCCTTGAAGTAGCTTTGCAATACTATAAGAGAAAGAGAAATAAAAGAAGTAAGCATAAAGCTTAGTAAGTTTACTAGCAAATAAATAACAACATTAAACACAAATAATTAAACTCAAGTGACTATATCTCTAGTTTACTCTTTAGTTAATCTCATTCTAGTTCTCTTGCTTATTTACTTAGAATACTTGTGTGCATAACTTACTCATCTCTTGCTGCATCGTTGAACATCAATTGATAGTATAATAAGTTCTTAACTCTTATAACTTACCTGAGTTTGCCACTTATGCTTTAAACTGAACTTTCATGAATATGATTCGCTTATTAGCCCGTTGAGCTACATTGGAACAATAAGGATACTCGGGTCTCTTCTGATAATAACATGCCAAAGCCATGTCCTAGACATGGTCTTACATGGGATGTACTCATGTCGGTGCCCATGCCATGTCCCAGACATGGTCTTACGGGGGACCTCTCGTCTCGGTCCCAATGCCATGTCCTGACATGGTCTTACATGGACCTCTCATCTCGGTACAACGCCATGTCCCGACATGGTCTTACATGGGACCTCTCATCTCGGTGCCAACGCCATGTTCCGACATGGTCTTACATGGGACCTCTTTACCCAAATGTCATGACATTCGTATCCAATTACCATCCTTATGTATCAACGGACTTTTAATTTTAATTCTCTATCATTTCATGCTTGGATCATCATCAAATAAATTCATAAAATAAATTCATAATTTCTGGAAATTAACAGAATTAATAATAAATATTGAAATATTGCATTTATTTACAGTAAACTTACCTCGGTACCAATTATAGCCAAATTCACCAACTTAGTCTTCAACTTTATTCTTCCTTTGTCTAACCTCGAGTTTCAGTACTTCTTGATCTAAAATAGTAAATTTAACTTATTTAATAATCACATTCATCAAAACAGCCCTCGACTCTAACTTTTCAAAATTACAATTTTGCCCTAAACTTTTACATAATTACATTTTTGCCCCAAGGCTCGGAAATTAAACTTCATCTCTTATTCTTATGTTTTATAACATTCTGAACATTTTTCCTTCTATGGAAACATCAAATTCCCACTCTAACATGTACTTATGAACATTAGGTATTTTTACCGATTATGTCGTTTTACTCGTTTTCACTTAAAATCGCTTAGCAAAAGTTGTTTAACATAATTTCTAGCTTCATATTCTATCATAAAACATCAAAATAAACACTTTTCACTTATGGGTATTTTTCCAAATATAAACCCTAGGTTAAATTATTGCTAGAATAAGCTAAATTAAGCTACCGGGATCTCAAAAACGTAAAGAACATTAAAAACGGGGCTTGGGATCACTTACTATGGAGCTTGGAAGCTTGAAAACCCTATCTATGGCTTCCCCCCTTGCTGATTTCGTCCTAATGAAGAAGATGATGATTTTTGCCATCTTTTTCCCTTTTAATTATTTTTATTACTAGATTACCAAATTGCCCATAACTTAAAAATTTTCTATTTCACTTATCTCATGTCCATTTTTGTCTACCAAGTTACCTATGGTCTAATTACCATATAAGGACCTCCAATTTAAAGTTTCATAACAATTGGACACCTCTAACATGTAGAACTCAACTTTTGCACTTTTTACAATTTAGTCCTTTTGACTAAATTGAGTGCCCAAACGTCAAAATTTTCGAACGAAATTTTCATGAAATCATTTTGTGAAATAATAGACCATAAAAATATAATAAAAATAAAATTTTTCTCATCGGATTTGTGGTCCCGAAACCACTGTTCCGATAACCTTTAATTTGGGCCATTACAACTCTCCCCCCTTTTAGGATTTTCGTCCTCGAAAATCTTACCAGTAAAGAGGTTTGGGCATTGTTTCCTCATTGCCTCTTCCGGTGCCCATGTTGCTTCCTCAATCCCGTGCTTTTGCCATAACACTTTCACCAGATTTACCTTTTTTGTTTCTAAGCTCCTTTGTTTCTCGTGCTAATATTTTAACCGGTTCTTTATTATAAGTCATATCCGGATGAATTTCTACTTCTGTTGGAGTAATAACATGTGAAGGATCTGATCGATATCGTCGTAGCATAGATACATGAAAAACATTATGAATTCTGTCGAGTTCCGGTGGTAAAGCCAACCGGTAAGCAACCGGTCCAATTCTTTCTATGATTTCATATGGTCCGATAAATCTTGGACTCAATTTACCCTTTCGACCGAACCGAAGAACTTTCTTCCAAGGAGACACTTTTAAGAATAATTTATCACCCGTCTGAAATTCAATCTCTTTTCGTTTAAGATCATCATATGACCTCTGACGATCGGAAGCTACTTTTAAACTATCCCGAATCAGCCTTACTTTTTCTTCTGTTTCCCGGATCAAATCAACCCCATGTATCTTCTTTTCACTGAGCGCTGTCCAATATAACGGTGTTCTACATTTTCTACCATATAAAGCTTCATACGGAGCCATTTTAATACTGGACTGATAATTGTTATTGTAAGAAAATTCAATCAAAGGTAGATACCTTTCCCAATTACCTTGAAACTCTAATACACAACATCGGAGCATATCTTCCAATACCTGAATTATACGCTCAAATTGGCCATCTGTCTGAAGATGAAATGCAGTACTGAAATACAACTGAGTACCCAAAGCTTCTTGCAATTTGTCCCAGAAACGAGACGTAAATCTGGGATCTCTATCTGATATAATGGAGACAGGCACTCCATGTAGTCTAACAATCTCAGATATGTACAATTCAGCCAATTTATCTAAAGAATAATCCATACATACTGGAATAAAGTGCGCGGACTTTGTCAATCGGTCGAAAATTTACCCAAATGGCATCTTTCTTCCTTGGAGATAACGGTAACCCAGATACAAAATCCATAGTGATTCTTTCCCATTTCCATTCCGGTATAGTGATTGGCTGAAGGAACCCCGAAGGTACCGATGTTCACTTTAACTCACGACATACTAAACATCTTGATACAAACTCAGAGATATCATGTTTCATACCCGGCCACCAATACATCTTTTTCAAATCATTATACATTTTATTACTCCCCGGATGTACAGACATAGTACCGCTTATAGGCCTCGTGTAGAATCTTACAGATAAGCTCTAATCCTTTGGTATACATACTCGCCTCCTCAATAATAAACAACCATCATCCCAATTTGAAATTTTGAATCATTCTGGGACTCATAATGTGCCCGTTTAGCTTTGTAACTTCTCATCATTTTTCCGAGCTTCACAAATTTGTTGACGGAGTATCGATTTAGCTCTTATTTCAGCTATGATTGAACCATCATTGGCCAGTGACAACCAGTATTCATAGTTCATAAAGCAAACAAAGATTTTCGTCTCAAAGCATCAGCTACCACATTAGCCTTACCCAGATGGTAATCAATAACCAAATCATAATCCTTTATCAATTCAAGCCACCTGCGTTGTCTCAAATTCAAATCTTTCTGTGTCATCAAATATTTCAAGCTTTTGTGATCAGTATAAGTATGACATTTCTCACCATACAAATAATGCCGCCATATTTTCAATGCAAATACAATAGCAGCTAATTCGAGATCATGTATCGGGTAGTTTCTTTCATGTGGCTTAAGTTGTCTTGAAGCATAGGCTATTACTTTATCTTCTTGCATCAAGACACAACCTAAACCATTTAATGATGCATCACTAAAAATAATAAATTCCTTACCCGATTCAGGCTGTACCAACACAGGTGCTTTCGTCAACAACTCATTCAATCGGTCGAAACTTTGCTTGCATTTTTCTGTCCATTCAAATTTAACATCTTTCTGTAATAAACGGGTCATTGGAGAAGCTATCATAGAAAACCCTTGTACAAATCTCCGATAATAACCAGCTAAACCCAAGAAACTTCTAACTTCAGATACATTCTTCGGTGGGCTCCAATTAACAATGGCTGAAATTTTACTCGGATCTACCCTGATGCCTTCTGCAGATACAATATGTCTGAGAAAACCTACTTCTTGAAGCCAAAATTCACATTTACTGAATTTAGCATAAAGTTTCTTTTCACGCAGAATTTGCAACACTATTCTCAAATGTTCTGCATGCTCAGTTTCATCCCGAGAATAGACTAAAATGTCATCAATGAAAACTACTACAAACCTATCTAGATACGGTCTGAATATCCGGTTCATCAAATCCATGAATACTGCAGGTGCATTAGTCAACCCAAACGGCATAACCGAAACTCATAATGCCCATACACGGTTCGAAAGTCGTCTTTGGCACATCCGGCTCTTTTACCCGTGAATCGGTAATAACCCGATCGGAGATCAATCTTTGAAAATACTGTGGCACCTTTCAGTTGATCAAATAAGTCATCAATTCGAGGCAACGGGTACTTATTCTTTATAGTTGCCTTATTAAGCTGCCGATAGTCAATACACAATCTCAAATACCCGTCTTTCTTTTTCACAAACAGAACTGGAGCACCCCAAGGTGAATGACTCGGACGAACAAAACCTCTGTCAACAAGTTCCTGTAACTGTGCCTTTAACTCTTTTAATTCTGTAGGAGCCATAAGATACGGAGCTATGGAAATTAGGGTAGTTCCCTGAATCAAATCTATAGAAAATTCCACTTCTCTTTCTGGTGGCAACCTTGGTAACTCCTCCGGAAACACATCAGAAAATTCACATACAACTGGCACTGTCTGTATCTTTGACTCAGATACCTTAGTATCCAACACATACGCCAAATAAACATTATACCCTTTTCTGACGCACCTCCGAGCTGTCATAACTGAAATCATATCAGATAATCCTTCTGTCTGATCAGATTTAACCCGAAGTAATTCTCCATTCTGGCATTTCAACACAACATATTTTTGTCTACAGTTTACTACTGCATCATGCTGAGTTAACCAATTCATGCCCAATATCACATCAAACTCATCAAAAAGAAATAACATCAAGTCAACCGGGAAACAAATACCTTTTATCATTAGTGGACAATTTTTACAAACTTTATCCACCATCACAAACTGGCCCAGGGGGTTCGAGACTTTAACCACAAATTCAGTAGGTTCAACAGACAAATTTTTAACAAATACTAATTTCGTACATATATATGAATGTGTAGAGCCAGGATCAATTAATGCAATAACATTAGTGTCATAAAGAGAAAATGTACCCGTAATTATATTAGGAGAGGACGCCTCTTCACGAGCACGAATAGCATATGTTCTCGCGGGTGCTCTAACATCTGATCTCGCTGCTAAATCTCTGGATGCACTCCTATTACTCGCTCCCACTCCTGGGTTTCTCTGCGGTCTACCTCTGGTAGGAGTATTTCCTGATCTCACACTTGTTATCTCTTATCTTTTAGCTGTTTCAGGACAATCCCGAATAAAGTGATCGGACGCTCCACATCTCAAACAAACATTTTCACCGCTCTACACTCTCCGGGTGGCGTCTCCCACATTGAGGACATTCCGGCCTAGGAGGTCGAAATCTTGCCAAGATTGCAATCAGTAGTGGTTTGAGCTCTAGAACCTCAAATCTTCGCTTTGCTTGCCGGGATATCTAGCTGGAAAATATGATCCGCTAGAGAGCTCCCTAGGCCTCTTAGATGTAGACTGAAATGATTTACTCATCTGCCTCTTCTTTGTATCCTGCGCTTCAGCTCCAGTTTTGCCTTTCTCTTTTTCTTTTAGCAAATCTTCTGCTTTACAAGCTCTCTCAACCAAAACAACAAACTCTCTAATTTCCAAGACACCCACGGATAATCGAATATCATCATTAAGTCCTTCTTCAAATCTCTTACACATGTTAGCTTCAGTGGACACAAATTCCCGTGCATACTTACTAAGTCTGACAAATTCGCGTTCATATTCAGTCACAGACATTTTACCTTGTTTTAGCTCAAGAAACTCCTTCCTTTTCTGATCTATAAATCTCTGGCTGATGTACTTCTTTCAAACTCCTCCCGAAAGAAATCCTGTGTAACCCTCTCACTCGGTACTCATCGACACGAGGGTCTTCCACCAATGGTAAGTGAATCTCAAGAAGTAAAACAACACACTTCATACATTCTTCCGTGTACAAGATAATTCTTCAAAACCACGATTGTATTCTCAAGCCGAATTCCGCTTTTTCGCATCATCATCTTTGGTAGCTCAAATTCTTCACCCCTTGCTTCCTAATCTTATCAACAGTGGTCTCTCCCGATAACTATACTGCAAATTGGGAAGCTACATGGGAACTTGTGAATCTGAGGGGTGGAGGTCTTCTGACCGGATTCGTCGAATGAACTCAACAAACCAATCATTCATGGCTTGGAAGAAGGCTTCTCTAGCTCCTCCTCCTGTCCTAAGCGATGCGTGTCTTTCACTAACATTAACATCTAGAGGCGCCAGTCCCTTCATGAAGCAAGCGCATTACTTTCTACTTCATCTGTACCAGCTCGTTCAGGATCCATAACTATAAAAGAAAACATTTTAAAATCGTCAGGAGTCGTCACACTATCAAAATATATAAGTATGGCATGTATAGGTAGACTCTTATTTATACTGCGTATTTCCGAGAACTGACTAAACCTGCTCTGATACCAAAAAATGTAACACCCAGTACCCGAAACCGTTGCCGGAGTCGAGCACGAGGCATTACTTAACTTATTTTACTAATTCGGAGCATAAAAATTTACTTTGCAAATTAATTTCATTATTTACAGCAAAGCTGTCCAATCGCGCAGCAGTTACTAAATTAAGTATAACTCGAGCTACGGAACTCAAAATTTAATTCCGTAAATTTTTCCTGAAACTAGACTCATATTTCTACTTACCAAAAAATTTTTGTAATTTTTTCTTCAGCCAATTAGTACAGTTTATTAGTTAAAGTCTCCCCTGTTTCACCACCTGGCAGTCCTGACCTCTTGTCACTAAAAATAAGTTTTCTCACTGTATAATTTTCATATGAAGTTCTTACTTGTTTCTACAGAAAATAGACTCAATAAAGAATCTATACATATAAACTATAACTCATAACCATTTTTTTACAATTTTTAATTATTTTCTAAACTCAGAACAGGGGACTCCAAAAACAGTTCTGACCCTATCTTACTAAAATTCACATATCTTAAAATATAAATTTCCTTTTGCTACACTGTCATTTTTCCATGAAAATAGACTCAACAAGATTTAATTACATATATCATTCATCCTCTAATTCATTTTATACCATCCTAGGTGATTTTTCAAAGTCACATCACAGTGCTGTCTGAATTCTGTTTCTTTGCAAAATTTTACCCTTTTATGATTTCCATGCATAGTTTATCACCTAAACTTTTATAACAACAAACACTTCCATACTCAACCATTTTAAGATATGTGAATTTTAGTAAGATAGGGTCAGAACTATTTTTGGAGTCCCCTGTTCTGAGTTTAAAAAATAATTAAAAATTGTACAAAAATGGTTATGAGTTATAGTTTATATGTCTAGATTCTTTATTGAGTGTATTTTCTGTAGAAACAAGTAAGAACTTCATATGAAAATTCTACAGTGAGAAAACTTATTTTTAGTGACAAGAGGTCAGGACTGTCAGGTGGTGAAACAGGGGAGACTTTAACTAATAAACTGTACTAATTGGCTGAAGAAAAAATTACAAAAATTTTATGGTAAGTAGAAATATGAGTCTAGTTTCAGGAAAAATTTACGGAATTAAATTTTGAGTTCCGTAGCTCGAGTTATACTTAATTTAGTAACTGCTACGCGATTGGACAGCTTTGCTGTAAATAATGAAATTAATTTGCAAAGTAAATTTTTATGCTCCGAATTAGTAAAATAAGTTAAGTAATGCCTCGTGCTCGACTCCGGCAACGGTTTCATATTTTATTTCCTTGATTTTCTATGGCTAGTGGCTCTTAATTTAGCAAACCACTAGTATAAATAGGAGGCTACTTTGTTCATTTAATCATCAAGTTTTCAATCAAGCTTTCATCCTTTGAATATAATCTCTCCTTCTTTCTCAAAATTATTTGTTGTCTTTGGTTTCTTTACTTTCAATTTATTAATTTCTAGCTTGTCACCAACCTACACTACTTACATTTTTGTTTTCCAAACCTTTTTTCTCATTCCGTGTAACCTAAAACTATTCCACATATTAAGCCACCCACTTTTTACCATTTCAACATTTTTTTCCATCCAACCTACTCAAGATATGACCAACCCCAATATGCCTCAAACCTTAGTTAACTAAACCCATTTCAGCTTCAGCTCGGTGTTAGCTTCGTCAAGATCCGTGAGTTACGAACCCAAGCAATTCAATTCCTAATTTTCAGTATTTATTACTTCTCCGAATTAAGAATATGACTTCATCAACTCACAAAGTCGAATCAACACTAAGTCAAAAAAGATGTCGTTTGAGTTAGTGTGGTTAGACGTACAGTTGGAATTCCGAAAGGATCGATTGTTTAATCGGTTTTCCGTGAACACATTGGCGTGCCAAGTGGGGATTACTGTTTGGTTCCGTCAAGGGAAGTAATAACCGGATTTAAATGTCTCACGCAGTTGAGGACATTGGTTCGAGCTAGGCTCTTCTAGAACGCAAAGTTGTCGGAGTTCTAAACCACGAACGTTTCATTGGTTGCTCGATCGGTAAGGGTTAGTTATAGGACGTTCCATAACTAATTTACACAAAGAAGAGTTGGTGTTCGAGGCGTCCTTGATAGCTATAACTAGCTTATTGGAAAAAAAAAGTTCATCTAATTTCGAGAATCGGTTCAAAGACGAGGAAAAACCCGTGCCTGAAGCTGAGCTAAGTTTAATTGATTTTCCTTCAGATTTATTTAACTGTTTTTTTATTTAATTGTTTTCAGCTTTACTTTTTACGTATTTTTTTTCTGTTTATTTCAGGTTTTCAATTTTTATCCTCCCCCAAATTTTTTGGGCACGACAACTGCCCAAACACGACCTGGTCGAGAAAGAGCAACAATTTTACGTGAACCCAGTCTCTGAGGGATCGACCCTACTCCCTATATTGCTCAAGTTTACAAATTAGGTGTAGGATTATATTAATGGAATCGACAACCATCACAATCATTTCACATTGGCATCTCTAAATATCCCTCCAACCGAAACATTGTTACTAATGGACAATACTACTCCCTTACCAATGCATTGTCGAGACCATAAAATTTAATTGAAGCGTAACTCCTAGCCCGAACAAAACAAGAAAAAATAGTTATAAATCATACTTAAATCGTATAAAAAATGGGGGTTGCTTTCCTCATGCTTTCAATCTTTTATTATTTTTAAATTTCAAAATTAAGAATTTTGTGTTTGCCATAAATGATTTTTTAAATATTACAATTGATTATTTATAAATATATAACAAATATTTGAAATCTAACACTAAATTATACGAGAAAGAGAAAATAGTTCAAACACAATAAATTTATAGGGTTTCGGTCTTATTACTTACTTCCACCACTTTGATATACCTCAAATATGAATATCCCAGTTTAATCTAAAAATTATTACTTTTTAAAAACAAAGTATAATATTTACAAAAATTTAAGCTCTCCAAGAAATGGAATAAGCATAACAAAAAATTTAACAATAAGCTATTAGAGATTGTTTACAAGAGAATTAAATAAAATGAATAAATAAACTTGATTCTCTTGATTTTGAAGCTTGGATGCGTCTTTTGAGTCTTAAAGTGCTGTTGATGAGTATTTATGCAAAGGAACAAGTTTTTGAAAATTTATGGTTAATGAGGATGAAAAATAGTTGTTGGAAGCATTTAATTTGTAACATTTTTCATCCCTACACATCAGTGAAACGACTAAGGGGAGTTTAATCCCTCGATTCAAATAAAATATAGTCGTCATACACTTTGGTACCACTACAGTAACACTGTTAGAAATTGATGTCGGGGAACTAACAACCTTTCATTACAACACATGGCAAACATAAATAAAAATGAACATAAAATCTTTAAAATATATAGATTAATAGAAAGGTATAATTTATTTCATGTAAAGAGTGGACCTAAGCAAATAGTTGTCAATCTGGAAAACCATTTATTCAAATCATTTAAGATATTTTTTTTCAATAATTTTATATATTTTACATTTTATAAAATATCAATTTTTATATTCCTATTTTGAAATTAATTGAAAACTATAATTTTCAACAGAAGAATGAACCAT
Organism: Gossypium raimondii; assembly: GCF_025698545.1. NCBI lineage: Eukaryota > Viridiplantae > Streptophyta > Magnoliopsida > Malvales > Malvaceae > Gossypium > Gossypium raimondii. Next base: position 35,194,463 of record NC_068568.1, on the reverse strand, counting down.
TGTCTAGATTTAAATAATAAACCTGGACACCAATTTGTCTATTCATTTCAAACATGCTTTTAATAATTTTATATATTTTTATAAAATCTGTATTTTATATTATTATTTTGTAAGTACGTAAAAAAATTATAAGATATAGATTACAAGAAATTATAACTTTTAAATTTGTAAAATAAATAAATTTACACACAAAAAAAGCACGTCTAGAAGAATCTAGAAAATAATTGTCTAAGTTCTTCTAAATTTAGACAACCGTTTCTCCAAGTTTATTCATGATATGAAAAATTGTATTTTTTATTAATTTATGTTTTAAATTTTTATAAAAAATTAATTTGTATATATATATATATATTAATTTAAAAAATATAAAAACTTGATATTTTGTAAAACTAAAAATAAATTACTAAAAAGAACGCATATGACATGAATGATATTCAAATTTGGACAACCATTTGTGATTTTATTTATTTATTATTTTATATATTTTTAAACATCCTTTTGTTTATAAGTACCATGCACATATTATCATGACATTCACTATCAATGCCACATAATTACTCTGCAAAAGTGAAGTATAGCCAAATCCAAATTTAAATACTAGTTAAAGTGTAAACTACCACCAACTAGATAAGAGGACAAACTCAAAGAGCAATAGGTATAGGTTAACCCAAAACTAACTTATAAAAAGTAGACACATTCAAACAACATGACAAACTAAGCAATAGGTATATGTTTTCTTTTTATCTCACACCCTAACACCCCTTGAGTTAGCTTTGGTTCCGTTTATCGGTGAATGCTCTTCCAATGGTCGATATAATAACTCAATGCTTTGGTTGTTTTACTTTCTTTGTCCCTCTCATTTTCACTGGTCGTTGATGCCATCACAACGATTGCCGACATTGGCATGGCATTGAAAGCACATATGCCACTCAGAGCAAGTTGTTGTAATCTTTTTCAGGCATTGGGCCTACAACTAAATTACACATATCCAATCTTGACGACAAAAAAAAATTACCTAGATGAACACCACACATAAACTTGTAAATATTCTTTCCACGAACACACAAATATAACATAATCACAAGATATCAATTTAAGTAGAGAAACCATAATCACCACGTATGCATTAAAGTAGAGAAACAACTGCAATGAAACTTGAAACATTCAAGCACTTGGGTAATAAAACTGAAACAACCCTTCTTCACACAAAAATATGCTCCGTACAATTCGTTTATTCTCTCATAACATCTCTTCTAAATTAAAATTGCTAAAGCTTGGATACACCAAGCACAATCACTCACACTTAAGCCTTAGACATGTGTCGGATCAAGTCGATAACACGGGAACTGCAACAGAAGAAAAAGACCATCAAGGAGATGCTACATAATATTTGATTAAAGGAATAATACTGTGGAGCTATGAAATTTAGCATCAATGTAATTTACCTGTAACCCCATTCGTTGTCATACCAAGTCACAAGCTTAACAAAGTTGTCATTCAAAGCAATTCCAGCCTTGGCATCAAAAATGCTTGACCTGATAGTGTCAAATAACGCAGAATATAAGTTCTTGCAAGTGATAGGTTTTTTGTTAACTTTTCTCATGCATATGGAAGATGCTTTAAATGCCATATCTTCACCACGCCAATGTCCACATATTAGTGTTGGGCACAGGTACTTTAAAATAACCATAGCAACATAGCTTTTTGGAGTATATGACATAAATAAGACAGACAAGTTAGAAATTGACAATTTAAAAAGGTATTAACAATGACATAATACCTGTTGTCTCCGATGAAGTCAGTTGAGACTAAATCTTCGTCTACATAACCAAGAATTCCCTTCAAGTTGCCTTCAGATTCCGCCCTATGCACAGACAAACAACAGAACAGAATTATAAGTGAATTATCCTAAGGACAACTTAAGATACCATAATAAGATAAACATATTCTAATGCTTAAAACATATTCTAATGCTTACTTGATAGCAGCCTTAATTTCATCATATGTAGCCTTCTTCTCAAGTCTCACAGTGAGGTCAACCACAGAGACATCAACAGTGGGAACACGGAAAGCCATTCCAGTCAGCTTGCCATTCAGTGCTGGCAAAACTTTGCCGACAGCCTACATGATTACATGATAACCACCACTATCAACAATCAAGCTTCAATTCCAGATATAACTTAACAATAATAAATACAGCAACAACTTAATAGTTTATTTGATGTAAAAATACATGTAATAGCATTTGAGAATCTAACAATCAACATAAAACATACTTTGGCAGCTCCAGTGCTGCTAGGAATGATATTGAAGGAAGCAGCTCTACCACCTCTCCAGTCCTTCATGGAAGGACCATCAACAGTCTTTTGCGTAGCTGAATTAAAAAAGAAAATATTAGTCAACAATACAGACATGGTTTGCAACAATAAGTAATATGGCAGCACGAGTACTTACCAGTAATAGAATGGACAGTGGTCATAAGACCCTCAACAATGCCAAATTTATCGTTGATCACCTACCATCACCAAGTTAGAAGTCTGTTATTTCCTCAAAGATAAAAGTATCAGCCCGATGCACAAAGAAATAAACAAGGAATTATTATTACCTTAGCCAATGGGGCAAGACAGTTGGTGGTGCAACTAGCATTGGAGACAATGTTAAGGTCAGGCTTATATTCCTTCTCATTGACACCCACAACAAACATGGGAGCATCCTTACTGGGAGCAGAAATGATAACCTTCTTCGCGCCACCCTGAAAAGCAAAAAAACATAATCCATTCAAGAAAATCAAATTAGGTTCCAATAAACTTTTAATGCCTCTTGAAAAACATGTGGCATGTTAATTCTGATAAAATTTTCTTCTTATATGACCATAAGCTGAAATTATTATCACAAACCTTCAAGTGAGCAGCAGCCTTGTCCTTGTCAGTAAAAACACCAGTAGACTCAACAACATACTCAGCTCCAGCCTCAGCCCATGGGATTTCCTCAGGGTTTCTAACATTAACACAGAGCCAATCAATCAATAAAAACTCATTACATAATTAAACTCTCTATGATCCTCAAAAAGTCTATAAGATCTTCAAAAGAGAACAAAATACTACCTGATACCGAAAACTGTGACAGGCTTTTCACCAAAGAGAAGGGTCTTTGAGTCCTTCACCTTAAGCTCATGATGCTTCCATTGACCGTGAACACTGTCGTACTTAAACATGTAGGTCTACACACATAAAATTACAAAATCACATCAATAATTAACGTAAACAGCATAAACACTTATATTCGGGTTTTCAAACTAAAAACAAGTAAAACAGTTCATTTTCATAAATCTCTACTAGATCTACATTTCAACAGATCTGTTATCATTGCATTTTCATAAATCATGCTCACTTTGGAAAGTGAGAAAGTGTTTGATTCAGATCAGGAAAAATAAATAAAATCATCGATCATCTCAGAGGATTCTTTTTCTACTCGAGATTAAATCTAAAGGATCGAGCAAATACGAAGGTAAATAAGCATGTAAGCATACAAACCATGTATTCAGTGGTGATGAAAGGATCGTTAACAGCAACGAGCTCAATATCATCGCTTTGGAGAGCAACTCTCGCAACCAAACGCCCGATCCTTCCAAATCCTTCATCAAATCGACAATTAAATCAATAACTAAAAAAATAAAAATACAAAAAAAAATAAAAAAGTGTTACCATTGATTCCGATCTTGATCTTTCCCATAATGAAAAATTAAAAAGCTAATCTCTAACAAAGATCAACGGAAGAAATTATTGAAGATGGCGGAGCAAGGCTAGAACAGTGATGAATGAGAAATGAAAAGCGAACAGCATTTATATATAAGCGTAGTGTCCGTGACCTAGAGAGGGGGTAGATGACGGAAATTTCTAGGAGAAAAAGATGGGAGAATGGTAGCCGTTGATTTCAATGTTGGCACGTGATTGAAGGAATTTGAAATTTGAAAATTTCAAGTGAAATTACGATACTGGTCATTATATGAGTCGAAAGTAAAATGGGTCCACTTATGGATAGGAAAATCTTATTATCTGGTCATAGCATAGATTTCCAATGTGATTTTTCTTCCCCTTTTTATCTCTATATTATGTTATTCTAGAAATTTCTTTGTTTTTCAATATAATTATCAATTTTCTCCCGTCTCAATAAATATATATAAATAAAATAATTTCTATTATATTTATTTCTTTACAGTTAACACTAATATAACACCAAAGTTGTGAATTTTTTTTAATAACTAGTTATAAAATTTCCTTATTACCTAACTTTTTTTTGTTATGACTAATCGAGGAATATACCAACAACCCTAGAGAATATGCTTTTATGCAAGGTGCTACATCATGAGTTTCATTACCCTACCACCAAAGTTGTTCGCATGCGTTATAAAATTAAAACCCATTCAATGACAAATAAGAAGGGATCTTGCATGCGTCTTTAAAACCCAATATTTAGAAAATAAGACCAATTCAATGATAAATAGGTGGTTTATACCATTTATTTTGTTGATTTGAGAATTTTTGTTATGTATTAATTGTTTTTAATATTTATTTAACATTAAATTTATTTTTTTAATACGCAAATATTTACATTAAATCCATCAATTCTACTAATTGAAACAAAAATTGAAAAGTTGACCAATTTGACTTTTAATCCGTTTTTTATGTTGTTAAAAACTAAAGAATGCTTAAAAACCTCATTCTTACAAAGTGAAATGGCAGGTAAATCAATGGTAAAAGAAACACTATTTTTCTCCTTTTTAGCACCAAATCTATCCTTGCATTCGTTGTTGAACAGTTGGCTGATTAGTTGGCAACGACTAACTGTCCCTTGATCTTTCTCCCTTTTCTCTTTCATATTTTCCTCCCTTTCTTGTTATCTCTAGTTGAACCTTACTCATAGTATTATTCAAGTTTTTCTCACGGCTTGATGGTGGTTTGGTGACCCATTTAGGTAGCTGTAGTGGTGGTTAAACCAGGGATTTATGTTGCTTAGTAGTCATCTATTTTAAAACTTCATGATTGTAAGTGTTAGGAGCATGGTTAGGATTTATGGTATTCCCCATCTTTATCTCTTTTTTTTTTGTGTTGTGCTTAATGTTTCATTCCCTTCGTTTTTGTTTTGATTTGTGTATACATGCCTTGCTCAAAAGAGCCTCACCATCCACACCTAGACCAACCTCACCATATTATAGACATTGTTGGTGCATGGCGTGGCTATCATGTGAAGCTTTTCCCTCTAATCTCACCGAAACAGATGTTGAGCCCTTTTACGTATGGATATCACATAGGACTTTATCAACTCCAATCATCGTCTACTTTCTAGTACCATCAATCTAATTATCTATTGGCTAAGAGGCATTGTAACACCCCATATCCGACCCAATCATCGGGTCAAAGCTACAAGATGACAAATTCGTTGCTAGAGCAACTGCGATCAAATCACAATCCGATTCACAACATTAAACATTTAATTATAAGTAAAACAAGTATATAAAATAATATGTAATTATTTTCAGGTCTTATACGAGCTTACAAAAGCTCTAAAGCTAATACGAGGTCGAATTAGAACCAAATAATAAAGATCACAAAACATCGGGTTGACGTCGCGATGTTAGGAGGTTCCTCGTCGTGACGCAACATACTGTGTAAACTGACCACGCCCCTCAACGTGCTTGCACCAGGACTAAGAATCAACACTAATACGATAATCAAATCAGAATAACAACGTGCGATGTCTGCAAGTGTAACAGGTCAATTGTAATATAATTTGTACAATAGGGTACAAGAGTACTCCGATGATCGAACCCACATGAGTCAACGATTAAGTGAATCCTAGCTAATAACAAGTAATTAAAGAGTATAAACAACTACTCACTAGATAACATAGTACAACAGACCATGAAATTGAGAGTATTTAAACTAATTTATTAGCTAATTAACAAAATGACTAAATCGTAAAGCATGCAAATCTAGGAAACTATTCAAGCAATAACAAACTGTGGTTGGTTGACGCAATGTGGTTAGTTAATCATCGAAGTAGGAAACTAAAATGCTTAAACTCCTAAGTGGCTCCATTTTACCTCTTAGTCTCAATTTTACCAAATTAAATAAATAGTCTAGTTTATCTCTCGATCTCACCCGACTAACCTGGAACTAATGAATCGGTGGCCAATAAAATTACCTCTCGGTCTCACTTATCTTGATTTTCCATTAGGGGCGTCAATACTAAGTTTTGAGTTTTATTCAGTTTAGTCTAATTTATTACAATTTAGTCCCTAATTCCATAAATTAATTTACCCACATCTCCATCAACCAAACCCCACAAGGTTTAGTTACCCATGGTCGTATTTAAACAAAAAAATCAAAGAAGCAACCATGAAAGCCATTGATATAAAACTCAATAAAAAGATGAAAACTTGGGTTTTCACTTTGAAAGAGATGAAAGCAAACAACTAGAAGCAAAATAAATAACCAAGAACATATAAGTTAAGATTTTTGGCAGAGGAAAAGAAAACAACTGAAATAACATTAAACAAAAGATTAAAATATGATTACAACCAAGTTTAAGGCACTAAACATGCAAATAAGCCTAAGCTACAACAGTAACTAACTTAACTAACACTAAGAATGCAAAGAAACACAAATAAACTAGCAGAAAATTAAACCTATAGCCATGGAGAGAGAGTATTAAAACCCTAGAAATGAAAGAAAAACTAAGAAGATAACTAAAAATTGTGTCTAATTCCTCTCTCTCTCTTGACCCCTTTTTTCTTGACCAAAATTCCCCTCAATATTTCTTTTTCATTGGTGCTTCGGTTGGACAAGGGCTACCCTTGATGTCAAATTTTGTCTCATCACAACAGTGATATCGCGATATCCATGGCCTGGACATTGTGATATTGACGACAGTCTCAAGATGGGGAGTTTCCTTGAAGGTTGGGTATCGCGATACCTAAGGAGGATATTGCAATACCATCGTAGGTGGTCTCCATTTCAAGACTATCGAGGGTATCGTGATTTCCATGTTTCAGTATCGCGATACCCCCACTATTTGGTGATGTTTTTGCTCAAAATTGGGTCACTATTGAGTTCCTACAACAATTAATCGATCATTAGCTTTCAAATGGTGCATTTGGCTAATTTGGATCTCAAAATGAGTACAAAATGATTAAATACTTATTAAAATGAAAGAACTAAAATAAAGCAAAAACTATGAAAATAAATTTAAAACGCTTGAAAATAAGCTCTTTAAGTGTAAATCGATCATTAGGTTCCAAATGGTGCATTTGGCTAATTTGGATCTCAAAATAAGTACAAAATGATTAAATACTTATTAAAATGAAAGAACTAAAATAAAGCAAAAACTATGAAAAATAAATTTAAATTGCTTGAGAATAAGCTCTTTAAGTGTAATAGAGAGCCTAATTTGACGTATCAAATTACGGCAGATCATAGACCTCATCGCAACGTTTAATATTCAACGTTGCACCGTGGTATGACAACTTGGTCTCGTCATGACAACAAACGTACAACTTTGCAACGTGACATACTGTTTCTACAAATTTCTAAATGAAATATTAAGTTGCAATTTTCAAACAACCAATACACATACCAAAGCACATTTTTTAGCCAAACATACATCCCCAATGAGTTCAATTTTTAATCATAATACCTTTCATACATGTATATATTCCATTCATTTCATCATTTTCATCCAAAAACCTAAGAAACTTCATTAGCTAACCAGTAATCTACTTGAAATAAGTATACACGCATATATATATATACATACATTACTATATACACTAACAACATCTCACACTTTTTACCCTAGCAAATATTATGACAACTTAATTTGCACAAATCAAACATATGTTCACTTTCAAAATAACAATCCCAACTCCTAAGTTTTATAAGTATCATACTATACCAAAAATTGATTGACTGCACCTCGACGTACGTGCATCGGGACTGAGAATCAACACTAAAACAGTAAATACTAATGTGGTATGCTGTAAGTATGACAAGTCAGTTGTAATATCTATAAGTGTACAATGGAACACTTCGAGTATTCCAAGGATCGAACCCAAGAGAGTTCCAAGACTAGGTGATTCCTAAGCGGCAAACATGCAATTAAGAAGGCTAGCTAACTAATCACTAAATTTCATAGTACGACAAGTCATGATCAAGATCAATTAAGCTAATTAACTATTGAACGCTAAAAAGGACTAAATTGTAAAATAAGAAAAATTATGCAATTAACAAATTTGATAACAAACAACGAGTGGTTGACTCCTATGTTGCTAATCAATCTTTGGATTAGGGATCTAAATCACTTAACTCCTAATTTGGTTTAATTTTACCTCTCGATCTCCACTTTACCAAGTTAGACAAATTAATTCGGTTTATCTCTCGACCTCACCAAACTAACCTTGGACTATAGAATTTTCCTCTCAATCTCACTTATCTAAATTTTCCTTTAGGGGCATCAAGCCTAGGTTTTGAAGTTTATTCAATTTAGTCTAATTTTTACAATTTAGTCCCTATATAAAAACTAACTAAACAACACTTCCATCAACCAACCACCAAAGATTTAGCTACTCATAATCATCCTAATATGAAAAACAACCCAATAAACATTTAAGCATGCATTAGATTAAGCACAAGAATAAGGTTAAAGAAAGTTTTGTGTTTTCTTGATGGATGCTTGAAGAGAATGAAGTTGGCAACAATGAAGGTAACAAATAATGTTAAAGTTCAGATTTTTGCCAAAAAAAATGAAGCTAAGTTGTATTAATGACTAAAGATTAAACTGAAAGTACAAGTAGAGTTCAGGTACTAAACTGCAAATAAAACCTAGCTACAGTAAGAACTAACTCTTAACTAACTTGAAATTATAAAAAGCCTAAGTCTAAAACCCTAAAAAATGAAGAAGACAATTAAAGCATTAAAAGATGAAAAAAAAGTGTAAAAAGTTAATCCACTTTGTTCTTAGCCAAAAAGTGGCTTTAACATCTAATTACAAACCCAAATTTGTGACCAAAATATCCTTAAACGTCTAATTTTGATTGGGGTTGAGGTTGGACAAGAGTTACCCTTGTAGTTATTTTTTTCTTCGTTCGGCAGTGGCATCTGATGCACAGGCTCTAGTATCGTGATATCCAAGGCAGTCTTAAAATAAGGAGTCTTGAGGGTCTCGGTATTGCGATACCCACTTCTTGGCATCATGATATCATTGGAGTTGACCTCAATTCTCTTCACTTTAGCACCGTTAGGGGTATCACAATTTCCATGCTTCATTATCATGATACCTTCCTTGTGAATGGTGTTTTCTCCAAGTTCAAGCCATTATCGACTCTCTATACCACTCAATCAAATCATTAGGTTCCTCATGACGCATTTGGCCAACTTGTCTCAAAAGGGAAAAAAATGAAAAAAAAAACACTTATTAACGAGAAAAGCTAAAACTCAACAAAAACACAAAAAAGACACCTAAATTGCTCAAGAATAAGCTCTTTAAGTGTCATGGAGAGCCTAATTTGACATATCAAATTACAATAGATCATTGACTCAACCGAGGAACATGCCATACTTAAAAACAAAATGGAATTTACAAACTTTGCTGAGTCTAAGATCGCTTGCTGGACACTGGACCAATTGCTCGAACTATTTAGAATCTACTATACCTGCGCACGGAGAAAACAAATCGTACGCTGAGCAATAATGTTCAGTGGTAGTTTCCATATTTCAAGTCACAAAATAGGCATATTCAATATAATAATTTCATTCTTCTACAATGTTCCATTTGATAATCAAACTAACATTTATATCATCCATTCTATTAACAAAGATGTAACATATCTAATTCAATTACTTACATATATATATTTATGTACCAATATGATGTTTAATCTCATTTTTGTTTATATTTTATACAACCTAAACAATTCACATAATCATCTATAGGCACATATGCTTTTTCATTTACTATTATCAACATTTCATATCACATTTCTATAATTTTTGAGCTTATGAGCTCATTTAATAAAATCAGCTTCCGGGGCACGTTTTTAGTTATTTCGTAAGATCTTTCACGTGCTATAGAATATCACAATTCATTTAAATCAACCATATAGCCAAATCATATTTATATAACCCTATTAACCTAACCCGAATTTCAAGATGGATATAGAGATTAGTCAACCTGCATCCCAATTTGGCACTACAGTGCATCATCAGGTAAACATATAACTATTTTCTATTTATTTGAATGATGAATAAATAAATAAAGTTAATTTCACATTTCACTATTATGTCTTTTGTATTTTTTTCTTTTATATTTTGCATGCATAGCGAAATTGTGACAAGTAAATATTAGCTCATTAATTGTCTAAGTTCAAACTGAAGATAAGTGGCATTGTAAGAATATTTACATTGCGAGAAAGACAACTTACTTCAGTAGATAATCTAAATGAGCTTGTAATACGCAAAAGAATCAAAGTGAGCATTTGATTCAAATACTGAGAAAGATTATTATGTCATCTACAACTCTAATTGGGGAAATGACTAGTCTTGGCTACCGAAGCAGTTGACTCCACGAGTAGAGACATAGATGTATTCATTAGTGGAATGATACATTGGACTGGACCCAAGATGAATTAATTCTAAATCTATTTGTGAATTAATTCACTTATGGCATTCATGGTGTGGTTTACCTAAATCCTGAGTTAGTTAGTGACCATGCGTATGTAACTCATGTGATTGGATATAAGTGGAGGCTTATAATTTAAAGATAATCGAGCCTATAGCCGGTATGTTGGGTACATGAATTGTGTATGGCATGGTTTTACTAGCAACAATGGAATCCATAGCTCAATTAAAGAGTTAATGATATCCTTTCATTAGCATTTTGTGAATTGATAAATATGGAATATGGCCACAGGTTGCTCGTTCTCGAACGAGCAATTCATTATAGTCATTTGTTGATAGTGATTATATTAATTATTAAGAAGACACAATTGTGACAATGAGATAAAATAGGATTGTATTGAGTGACCAAATTTAACTAAAAGGAATCAAGGATATCAAATAAGGGTAACACACACATGATGAGGTCATTGGACAAAACAGTTGGATGAATTGTTTTTGTAAAGAGTATACAATAAGGAGTTTTCAAATATGATACTTCTTGTGGATTGACTCCATGATTAAGTAATTGCGAATTATTAGAACGATGCTTTTGGACATAATTGCAATCACTAGAGCCTAATTGTATATGTCTGATTGGTTCCTCCGCTAGCTCAATAAAAACTCGATCAGACGACATTTGAATCAGAAGAAACCTCTACGGCTTTGGAAATAATTTAATTGAGGCAATTTATTCAATGTGGAATTAAATTAGGTAGTTGTGAGAATTGTTCAACTAGAGAATTTGATTAAAGAATTTTCTTGAAAAATTAATTTGGAAAATCTAAGTGATTTTTGGAAAGATTAATTTTGGTTAAGTAAAATTAAATTAATAAAATTAATTAAAATTAATAATATATTTTTCGAAATTAATTTTCAAGTCAGACAATTGGCCCAATGGGTAATTGAACTTGAAAATTGAATTTCAGATCGTAAATTAGGCATGAGAGCCCAAAACCAAGACCAATAGCCAAAAACTGGTCAAACCAAACCCGATATATGAAACTGGGCTGACGGTCCAACCGGTGGCTAGACCAGACTAGTCGATCGTCATTGACCCAGACCAAATCAGCTCTGGGTGTCATAAGGTTGTCGCTCCTGCATCACCAGACACGGCGGTGTCAATGGCTGCGACAGCGGTGTTCCGGTGATCGGCAGCAGTTGGTCTTCGGTGGTTGAGCAGTGGAAGAGTTACATTTCTACTGAGACTCTACCAGAGAATTTGATTTCAGATTAACTATTCCAAAAATAATATTATTTATAATAGTTTAATATTAAATTAAATTAAATTAAATACTTATCTTAATAGTATTTTATTAATTTAATATTAAAATGATAATCTTAATATTAAATTTAATGTAATGTTTATCTTGTAGATAAACATTCTATTATTTTAATAAGATTTAATATTAAATTTAATCTAATATTTATCTTAATAAATATTATGTTAATTTAATATTAAAATGATTAAGTTTAATTATAGTTGAATTCTCTAAACTCTCCTATATTAAGAGAGCCTTGGGTCATTATTTGACATACACTTGAATTTAAAAGAAAGTTGTAAAAAGGAAATTCTCTGAAGAGATTATTTCAAAAAATTTCTAAAGATATTTTTCTAATTTACAACTTGACCCAAAAGTTTAGAGAAATTGCAAAGTTACCATACTGGTAATTTTTGTGAAATTTTTTTCTTATTCGAAGCGAGTCTACACTCGGCAGATGTGAGCTTGAGGATAGCAGAGGAGACTATTCAGTCGAAGCACTCATCCTAGACGAATCAAAAAGGTACAATTTTTGATTAAGTGTTTATTACTTTAGATATCACAACTAAGATCTTGTTTTGGAAAAAAATTTAAAACTCTAGTTTTTCCCTAAATATATTTTCTGCTGCATTTCTAAAACCCATTTTTTTCCAGCATACTGGCCTAGATATTGCATCATTGAGTAAGTCGAAGCAATTATATTGGCACACAAGGTGTACCATCGAGCAAGCCGAAGCAATTATATTGGCACACGAGGTGCATCATCGGACAAATCGAAGCAATTATACTCGCACACATAGTGTTGGATCTGGTGCCCTGAGTGTGGTATATTTGTTTGTAAACTTGTATATACTTTGTACAATTGTCCTTATGTGGTTTTTGAATGCGAAGAGAAATAGAAGAAAATGTTGCTTACTAGTTGTCTAATGTTTAAACTAATACTTGTGATATTACGTGTTCAGATCGTTATACGGAAAGATAACTTAAATTAGTAGACGAACCTAAACATGTCCTTAGTCTAATCGAAAACGAGTAAACCGATTGAAAGACGAATATGTTGTCTATCAAGTCTAATTGGGGAGATGCTTTGTATTAGGTATCGGAGTAGATGACTCCCAAAATATAGAGACATAGATGTGATTGACTGGACTGACAATACATTAGACAAAACCCAAGAAAAATAGATCATGAATCCATTTATGGATTTATTCACTTGTAACTGTCATAGTGTGGCATACTTAAATCCTGAGTGAATGACAGACTATGTATGTGTGACTCGTATACTTTGATGTAAGTAAAAGTCTGGGTTCAAATAGATAAGGAACCGAAAGCTGGTGCATTGGGTATTTGACCTGTCGTCAAATGTAGTAGTCAATTCGGGTTAATTTCGCACTTAAAAAGCTTGATTTCTAAGCAATTTAGGTTTTTAATTTACATTTTCAGTAATTAGGCATTAGGAATAAAATTTATTAAAAATAATTATTTTTAACACATTTTGTAGGTGTTCTGACCTAATAGGCCGACACAGGCCTTAGGTTGTTCTAATTGGCTTAATTGAGTGTGTAGGATGAATATATAAAGGCCCAATTGATGTGGAAGCAAAGGTTGAGTGACAGGCAAGCTTTTTGGGACGTCAAAACACCAAAGAAATGACACAAGGCTGTATAAGGGTGTCGTGTCACGCCACACAAGAGGTGTAGCGCAACATGAGGCCAACGTGCTGCCTAAGTGTTTTGGGGTTACTTTCGTCCACACAATCAAACTTATACGAAAACCTAATATCTGCGGAAGTCTTAATTTGGGCTGTTAACACCTTAATAAATAAGACATTAGGGGTTGAATGTAATCAGGTTGTGCTAGAAGCCTTCAAAACCCTTGTAGTTTAGAATTAGTTTTAGTTTATTTTCTTTTCTTTTCGGCTTTTTAAATACTTTCTTATTTTCCTCTTGAAATCAATTTTGATTCAAGAGTTTGTTTATTTAATTAAAGAATTCAGTTTATATTTTACTTTGCATTCATTTTATTTCGTTATTCCAATTGAGAGATTTGTTACTACACTCCCTATTCAATATTTAATCTACAATTATTCAAATCACTTTTCTTTTCCGAATCGGTCGTGTTTCTGACATGGTCTATTCAATTAAAGTTAAGATTATGAATAATATGAGTGGCTAACTCCCTTAGGGGAGATTAACGAGTGGATGAAGATGTGATTAACATAGGATATGGGGTTTCTCGAGAAGGATTTTTTAGTATAAATTACGTGTTCTTGAACTGTTAGGCTTGACAACCCTAATAAGTTATCATAGGCTAGAAAAGGTTGGAAGATAAGTTGAACCGAGTAAATCATAATTTATCAGGGTTGAGAAAGTGAGGTCAGGAGATAAGCGTGCATCAATCAATTGATTAGTTCATTAGAGACTGAGAGGTAATAGTTAGTTAATATATTACTAATCCACTCTAAAACCCTAATTTGAAATTAGTTACAAACCCTGAAATAAGTTAATCTTCTTGATTGGTTTATCGATTTAGTTCATTTGTTTATTTCTCGTTATTTATTTATTTATTTTATTCTAATTAATCTATTTTATGGTTGATCGTAATATAGGAAATAATTACTACTACTTAGACTTGATATTGTAAAAACTATTTTCATTATTTATTCCATCCTCCCTTGGTTACGATCCTTGGAATACTTCTAGTATTTCATTGTACAACTATATTACAATTTGACCTGTGCACTTGTGGACATCGCCGTTCTTAATTTTATATTTTTGGTGTTATATTTATTCTATAAATGATAGTGCGTTTATAGGCAGTCAATATACAAATTTTGCAGTATGTAGCATCATTCACAACAGTGGAATTCATAGCTCGAGACATGGGTAAATGATATCCTCTCATTGGCATTACATGGTTGATGAAAAGTAAATGTTGTAACAGTCCGTTTTCTAGTGGTGTCAGAAACAGTGGTTTTGGAACCACAACAAGTGTGTCCGTAACTATTATTTATTAATATTTATAGTCAAATAAAGTATTATATTAAATATTGATTTGATAATTTTTGTTATTTGAAATGAATTGTTAAGTTCAAGTGATTTGTCCCTAAAGTCAAATGGTTTTAGAAAACGAGGTATCGGGACCTCATTCCTATAAACTGAGCCCAAAAATATTTTTATTAAATATTTACGGAGTGATTATATAGGTGTATTGAAATTTGTTTAAGAAATTTTGATGTTTGGCTAATTAATTACAAAAAAGGCTAAATCATAAAAGTTTCAAAACTCGGTTATTATTAGTTTAAATGGACTAATTGACTATAAAAACATACTTGAATGGATTTATATGGTAATTTAACTATACTTAAAATGTTGGTGGTACGTATATATACTTTAGTTTAAAAATATGTAAATTAATGACAATTTGATAATTTATAAAATGATAAAGTAAAATAAAATAATAAAACAAAAGAAACATGTATCATCTTTCTCATTTCTTTTCATTCTCAACGGAAACAACATATTTGAAACAATAGAAGAATTGGCCAAGCTTCATTTCTTATGCAGGATAAGTTTTTCAAGCCTGTTTCTCGTAATTTTTATGTTTTTGAGATCGTTGCAACTAGGTTCAGCTAACTCGTATCTCCGTTTTCAAAAATGTTAAAGTTTGTTAAAATTACCATTGATGATTTTTGGATGTTCTTGATATTAAATGGAAGATTTTGAAGCTTGATGATGGATTTGAACTAAATTGTAAAGTAATTTTGTTTAGTTTTGAGTTTAGGGGTTAAATTATTAAATTGTTAAATTTGGCATGGTTTTCTTGTAAAATTTCAGAATTAGAGGACTATTTTGGAATGTAAATGAATTCAGCTTAATGGTTATAGGGATTAATTGTTAAAAATAAACTTCCTTCGATTTTAGGGACTAAATTGAAAAATTGTAAAATTTAGGAAATTATGAAAATGTCAATAAAGAAGTCATATGCATTAAATTAGATTTTATAATGTATTTGGGACTAATAGTTGAAATAAAATTATGTATAGATCAAGAATCGATAGATAATTGTGGAAAAGAGAAATTCTACCGATTAGTCTCTAATATTGTCATCTTTGCTGTTTATCTCTGGTAAGTTCATATGGTTTAATTAGGTGTAATTTGTAATATTATATTGATTTTTGAATTGTGGTATGTTAATAAAAATATATGTATTTGAATTGTTACAAATTGTTACAAGGTGAGAAAATGAATTGAATTATAAAATGTTATACGAGTACCTGTATTGAGCCCGAATGAACACATGATAGGATACAATTAGCATGCCAAAAGGTTATATTGCACGTGGTACAAGATTGACTTGTGATGAGATGATGGCTTTTGATTTGTTTCTTTCCATTGAATATATTGATGTCCTACATTTGTTACGGACTATCGTATTATATTTACAACGATTTTGGTGTGTTATTAAGGGCGGATGTTAGCCTACGGACTTGGAATTTGGTGCCCAGGTGTCTTTCTGGAGGGATGATAGCCTACGGGCCAGGCATTTGGTGCCCAGGTGTGTTCTCAGTTGGTTTGGCTCGTTTGAGCGTCATGGTGTGTTCTGAATGTATAACCGCGTATCCATATCTATTTATGCCGTTCATCGGGCTGAAAATATTTATGATTAAGTGACATGATATTGATATGTATTTGATTCTAGGTTATGATGCTTCAATTGTGAATTGTATAAGTGTTCATGGTTTCCGATAATATCTTGTGACTTTATAATGGTTGAAACTATATAAATGTGATGATTAAATGACTCGTATTTACAAAACTCACCTGATAAATTGTTGTGGTTGACAGGGTTAATATTAGCTAGTGATTTTGTTAATTACTAAAATGTGATTATACAGTAAGTTATAATGTTTCAACCTGTGAACTTACTAAGCTCGTAAAAGCTTATCCGTGATGTTTCCCTATTTTCTTGTAGATCTCGTTTTGCGGAACCAGGAAATCGGATCAAGTGGAAGATCACACTATCCAGCTATCTTCGGTAGACTTTAAAAATGTTTACTTTGGGATATGTGGCATGTAATAAGAGTATCTTGTAATTTGTATATAAGTGTTCATTATGAGTGGCATATTTTTTACTTGTTTATAAGTTGATTGTTTATGGCTAATAATGTGGTTGATCATAACTTTATTTAGAGATTTGAATGTGATATTGAAATTGATATGTGATGGATTGAACTTGATGGCATGAAATGCATATAGGTGTGTTATATTGTGATAGGGAATACATGAATAGGTAAACAGTGGTTGGAGTTTGATTTGGATGGTATAAAATGATTTGTGCCTATTTTTTTCTTATGATAGACAAGTTTGGTTAAGTGTGAATTTGATAGCAAATGAAATTGATCATTAAATTTGATTTTTGTTTGTGATGGTGTCTTATGGCATATTTGTTAGAATTAGGAAAATAACATGTTTTACAATGTTTTTGAAGCAAATTGAACAGGTTGAAAGTTGGTTTAATTGGTTACTTATAGTTTAAGTAAGCATGAATTGATAATTTTTCACTTAAAGGTACCTTTAGGCACACACGAGCTACCACACGGTTTGACACATGGTCGTGTGCCTCACACGAGTATATGGCACAATTGTGTGCTCTGTTGGATTTTGATAATAATTTTTTTCACACGGTCTTAGCCTGTCACAGGGTCTGATCACACGGCTGTGTTGCCCCTATTTCCTATTTTTTCCTTGATTTTATGATTTGTTCTAAATTGGTCCCTGATTATTTTTGAATTGCTTTTAGAGTTTCTTAGGCTCGATTTTAAGCCCCGATTTTGATTGAATGGAATGTTTATTAATTGATTTCTTGATAATGATTGTTTAAATGGAAATTTTTTTGGAATTGTAAATTCTTGTCTTGTTAATTGTCGTAGCATCCCTGAACCCTAATCTAGTGGCAATGACGAGTGAGGGGGTGTTACAAATGTGGCCATGGGTCGTTTGCTTTTGTGATGAATAACTTGATTACTATTTGATAGTAATTAAATTTTCAAGAAGGAAGATGTAATAATTACCATGAGATAAAATATGATTATATTAGGAAAATGAATATTATCCCAAAGAGATTAAGAATATCCTATGAGGGTAACACACTTATGACAAGGTCGTTGGACGAGTACTGATTGAGTTACTTTCGTAATGGTTTGTCGCTGGGGAGATCTCAATCATGATACTATAGTCGAATGACTTCGTGACCACATGAATTTATAATTAATAGGCAAAAAACTGGAATTTAATTATAAATCATTTGAGCCTTAATTGCATATGCCCAATCGATCCCTCTACTAGCTCGTTAAAACCATAAATGAATTGCATGTTGAATCAAATGAATAGAAATGGTGAAAATAAAGAAATGAGTAACATATAGAAATGATAATGATTTTCTCTAAAATGAAAAACAAAATGGAGAAATGGAATTATTTTAAAATGAATGTGATTTTCTCCAAAATGAAAATGAAAATGAAAATGAAAATGGAAAAATGAAATCATTTGAAAATGAATAAGGTTTTATCTAAAATGAAAATGAATTGAAAATGAATTTATGTTTTTCAATTAAATGAAGTTCAAAATGGAAATAAACCATTTGGTTATAGTGAACTGTTGAATGCAAAAATATTAAATATATTTTCTTATATTAGAATTGGGTTGATAAGATTATTTAATTGAAAAAATATTAAGATGTTTATTTAGGAAATAGAAATCAAATATTGAGTTGGATCAAATTATAAAGTATTGGGTTAAAAGTCTAGGAAATATTTGTAATTGGACCCAATATAGGAGAGGCCCAAAAGTCCCTCATGTTAATGAGGGGGATGACAAACCCTAATATTATTAACTAGGGTTACCGCCCCATATACTCCTACATAGATTAGGAGTTCATTTTTCTAATTGAAATAAACTTCTACAATTCAACAAGAGTTCTACCTCCTCTCCCTAAAAATAGATGGCACCGGTTGTACTATACACACAACTTTAAAATATTGTTACTCTACCCGAAAATAGAGAGAATTAGTTCTCAGCTATTGAATCTATTTTCTGGAATAATACTTTTGTCGGTTTCTATTTGAGAAGAGATTTTTCGTTTTCACACTTAAATAAAGAATGCTATTTCTAGTTTTGTGTTTTGATTTGAATCGTTTAAGCTTACACTCGAAGTAGTTTGTGGTACGAGAATAGCAGAAAAGATCTTTTGATTGAAAGTCGGGAGCGACAAGGATCCAACTATCTAACAACATAAGTGTGAATTCAGTTTAGGGTTTATTGGTATAAATATCACAAACTGGCTCGATTTTTAAAATTTTAATTTTCTGTTGTGCTAGAAAACCATTTTCAAACCGGATTGTTTTCCAGCACATAGTGCATCATTATTGAATATTTTTCAAATTGGTACATGGGCTAGCTAAGTCAAGCTCTCATGACCTCAAATCTATAAAAATTACAAGAAAATGACTTGAATTTGCTTACCAATTGATAGTCGAATATCAAAGAAATTTCCTAGGTTTTTTTTCTTCTTTTGGACGGCAATAAGATGAGTGAAAAATAATGATGAAATTTTCCTACTATTTTAAACTATATATAGCTTAGTTTTTAAAAAAAAACCATATATAGCTTTAAAGCTTAATCAAATTGGTTTAATTAACATAAACTTAATTTAATTAACTTAACCTTAATCAATACTTAGTGGATATTATTATTATCATCCACTATATTTAAAATTTAAAGATTTTAATTAATGTTTTAGGTTTTGGCTAATTACAATTTAAGTCCATTTACCATTTCCTAATTAAAGATCTCAGAACGATTAGAATTTTACAATTTAGTCCATGAGCCCTAATTAACTATTAATTCGGTAGAAATTATCGGATCAAAATTTAATATAACAATATATTATAAATATTTAATATTTACAAACTCATTTTATAGAAACGATCCTGAATTCATAATTTCTACAACCACCGAATTTTGGATTTTTACAGTTATATCCTACTACCTAAGAGACTTACTAAGATTTGACCACTATAGACATATTTCACGGCTTAGGAAAAGGTTGAAGGAACTTTTGCCTATAGATACCTTCTCCTCCACCATCAAGGCAAGACTCCTCTTCCTAAGATGAAACTCTATTAAAATCCTCCAAAGATAGCTCTTCACACAACTAACTTACCTCTGTCATGTGAACCGTCACCCTCTCATCTTACTTAGATTTTCCCTCGACAATTTGGTGTGGTAAGTGTGGACGAAATGGCTCACCCTAATGAGAATATCCCTAAAAACCCTAATACGACCACAAACCCTTCTACTTAGAGTTTCTACACTGGCCAAAATTTCAACTCTTAATCAAATTTTTGTCCATATAACCTATATAGTGATCCAAGTGAGAACATATATTATCAGTATCAATCACAACCGAGTGGATATTTTAATCCTTATGCAAACCAATCATTATTTCCACCATCCTCTAATATACACTTAGGACTTACTTTAAAAGACCAAACAACCTATAATTTTAATCCCAACCTCAATTCCACCTCCTAACAACTTTTGGAACTACAAAAGAAAAAACTAAAGCAGCAATGGATCAAATGGTACAACAATAACTCATGCACAACTAGAAATATTAGGAATAGTTCCACCGAAATACAAAAATCATCAGAACGCTTAGATCAAATCAAAACCCCTAATATTGAAGACAACACAATGAAGTTGCCTCATCACTTAATGTACATAGACAATGATAAGAACACAACAAGCAACTAGAATATCAACCGCAACACCAACCTTAGTCTTGACATGATAAGATGGAGGCTTTCAAAAGGGATATCTAAGCCTTAACATATGATGTTGAGGATATATTCTAGGTCTTTTGTTCTAATAGGCCATGAGCTCTTCAGATAGTGCTTGTAGATTTGCCACAAAATCTCAAGTTTTTCAAGGATATATATGAAGGGGATAAAGATCCATTCAAAAATTTGATGCAATATATTAATTATATGGATGTATTGAGGTATTCTGATGCCCTTTAATGTAAGGTCTTTCTCATGACCTTGAAAAGAAGTGTTAAAAATTGGTATTTGTCTCTTCTAGAAAGTTCTATTAATAATTTTGGCCAATTGAGTCGCTAATTTTTTTAGAACTTTCACTCTTATAAGACAGTATTAAATACACCTACTAGTCTTTTGATAATTAGGTAGAGAGATGAACTCTTACGATACTATATTAAGTGGTTTAATACAATGACTATATAAATGAAAGATTTAATGGACCAGTAGGTTGTTGAAGCTTTCATAACTCGTGTAAATCATAACCAACTGAAGTAAGCTTTAACAAAGAATAAACACAACAACCATCTGAAGTAAGCTTTAACAAAGAATAAACACAACACCTGTCCAATATATATATGATAAAGCCTATGTTGGAGGCGATGAATTTTTTTATGTAGAGACTAATTTTAGGTATTTTGGTTCGTATCACTAAAGATCGGATCACCCTAATCAAGGTTGATTGACCAATACAGAAAATCATGGGTCATATCCTAAACTATATGTAAAAATAGGGGAAAACATCACTCTCCCTTCCTTAATGGTAAACATAGGTGTAAACAACGAAGAACTAGCTACTTCAAACATGAAGAGCAAAACACATTTGAAAAGTATCATATCGCCTTTTGATGAAAAGGATTTACTCTACTGATAAATGGAAATTGAATATACTAAAGTGGATTAAGATACAATATTAGATAGGAATGTTGTTGATCTATTGATAGTTATAGTGACCTTTGCTAGTTATAAGGTAAAAAGAAATTTGGTTGATAATGGAAGCGTAATGGAAGTATTACATTGGTAGGCCTTTAAGCAAATGAGTCTCAAAGAAAATGTGTGGAAGAGGGCGTGCCTGATTTTTTAGTTGCCAATCAACTCATCGATGTAAAGGTTTTTATAACACTACCAGTCACCATAAAAGATGGACACATCATGATCGAGTGTGTGAAGTCCATGGTTGTTAATCAACCATCAGTATACCATGCCTTGTTTCTTTAACCCATAATGAGAATGGCTAGGAGGGTTATTGCAACTTTCTGTATGAAGCTAAAGTTTCCTACTCCCATAAGGACTAGCTACATAGAATCCAACCAACAAACAACTAGACAATGTCATATTGCTTCCTTATACTTAACTTACCAAACCATTCACCTAAGCTATTTAAAGTGATCAGGTAAGGGCAATGGAAGTCAACCTCAAGACTTATTGATGGCTAGGTCAAGAGTAAATGTGATAGACAAAATTATAATGACCGTGGAAAGTCTAGACTCTAGGTCAAGTTGAGTTTTTGCATCCATCTCTCGAGTAGTGCCATTTAAAGCCTTTTTTTATAAGGATGCTCTCTTTTCCATATAAATATATTTATTTTTTTAGCAAATCATAAAAGATATTCAAACCCTCATATTCTTACTTAGTCTAATTTGGAGCAACATTTTCCTCGTATGTTATTATCTGCAAACTATGAACTACTAGGTCCTTTTCAGTGTACAACATCACCAATGGACCTTTCATATTAGCTACCCCAAAAGGAAATATGGTTTTGCTAGCTACCCAGAGTAAGCTCATGTCCTAGTTGGGGAACACCTTGATGGAAGTACAAAGGAACTCCCCAATTGTAATCTTATACCTCTAGGGAAAATAATGATATGATGGATTTTTAACGTCCTGAGTGAATCATTGCCTTCTTAAAATGTGAACTTGAATATTACAGGGACTTCCAGTTTAAGGCATTTATGAGTCGACCCCCAACCTCGCTCCCTACATTAGATGAAATAACAAATGCAAAATAAGCACTTGAAATAGTTGTGGATGCATACATATTCCCACTTCTAATGGTGCTTTATGTATAGCCCCTTCTACACCAACAACACTATCACTTCCCATTCTCTCAAAAACATTTTAAAGTGATTGAGAGCTTCTAAATCTAGAAAACTCTTAGCTTCTATGAGAATAATCCCTCTTTTGATAAGCATCTTTCATCATATTGCAAGGCTCCTCCCTATATTGGTAACCCTTGTAACAGCTCGTTTTTAGTGGTGCCAAAAATGATTATTTTAGAACTCTGTTTATCGGTAATTGAGTCCATAAGTTTTAATATTTAATAATTATTAGTCTATTATGTTGTTAAATGAAAACCTGGTTTGGTAATTTGAAAGATTAAAAAGTTGATCATGGTATAGGGATGAAATCGTAAAGGTGGTAAAAGTGACCATTATAGATTTCTTTTGCTAATGATAATAAGTTGATTTATTAGGGTCTAAAATGATAATTTAGCCATTTTTATACATAGTGGCCGAACAGGTATTGGTATTACTTATTATGATGCTAATATTAATTAATAATTAGATTAGACATATATATATTGTATCATGGTGGGTGGTAAGAGGCAGTTCATTTTTCTTTCCTTCATCCTCTCCATCATCATTTTTCTTCTTTGTTGAGCTAGGAAAGTCGATCAAGCTTTGTGATTTTGAATGGTAATCTAAATCGAACTTGTTGTGCACGAATTTTATGTTTTTGATATTGTTGTGTTTTAATCTAGCTAACGTTGGTGTTCATTTCTAACTATTAAAGATGTCATGAGATTACCATTGTTGAATGCTTGAAATTTCAATGTTAAATGATTAGGTTAGAAGTGGAATTGTGAAAAAGGATCACTTTATAAAAATGAAAATTTTTTAGTTTTGGATATCAGGGCTTAAGTATAGACATTTTGAAACTAGTTTGAGATTTCTATAAACTTTTTTTATAAAAGGGCTCAACTATATAACGTGTTAGGCTTAAGAAAATTTTGAGTGATAGAACTGAACTGACTTATATGCTTTATAAGCTAATGAATGAGGTTGGTTGATAAAATTTGGTTTAAATTATGTAATAGATCAAGATTTGAATCCGCCAAGAATAGATCGCGGGAAAGGAAAGGTTATTGAGTAGACTTTATTGTGGGAAGTTATCATTTCGCCTGTAACACCTGCCTATCTTTATTGACCCAAAATTTAAGAAAAGATAGGATTAAATTGAAAGAGTTAGAAAATTATCAAACTCTACTGGGAAATTCAAAAATTTTGGTGGTTGAATTGTGATTAATTAGATTTCAAATTTGGTTTAGTTAGATTAGAATCGACTGGTTCCATAGTGGGAGACAATAATTAAGGATGGATGGTTGAGATGGTCAGTGAGGACCGTGCCTAAGGATTATATATATAAGTATGTGTGGAGACATAACTTTCTCAATTCTATTTATAATTTTTTCTCTCCATAACATCATCTTCTTCAATTGCTCTGAAGAAGAAAAGGATGTGGCTGAAAGAAGCTCAGCATGTCGTAGTAGTCGTACGAATCAAAGTATGGTTGTAGAGAAATCAAGGAAACGGTAAGCTTTCTTACCTCTCTCGACTCATGGATTAAAGGAAAGAGTGGAATAAGGGCTCTCAAAGCTTTTGTATAATTTAAGATTATGGCTTTTAAGGGTTGAACACCTTTAGTTTAACCGATAAATAGTTGTCATGCTTAGCTGCTATGACAAAGGAGGCTCTAGCGTTTGGACAAGCTAAACTGTTAAGGACAAAGGAAGCAATGTGAGAATCTATAACCTATCTTTGGGTTCTCTATGGTATTCTGTCTCTTTATTGGAACACCTTTATGACTAATATGTATTTTGCCTAGAATTTGATTAGTTATGAATAGTGATGAATGGGTATGCTATGAGTGCGTAGACTGGTAGAAGTGTATGAATGTTGTAAGAAAGATTTTTGTTTGTTTAGAATACATCTTGTTGTTTCAGTATGTGATGTACCGTGTGTGGGTATTTAGTGTCATAGTATGTGATGCGAGTCTCAAGGCCCAATTTTAGACCCATGGATGTGATGGGCTCACAGTACCTTAAGAGCCCAAGCAAATCAAACCAAGATTCGATCAAAGACAAGATTCGAGGATGAATCTTTTTGAGGAAATAGAGAATGATACATACACGGATGGGGTGAAATTCATTAAATTCCATTCATCGAAGCTGCCAATTTTCAAGTTTGAGAAATTAGTATACTTGCAATGACTTTTTGGATGTGATCCAGACATTTTTGGGTTGATATGAAGATTTGGGTTGATATGTCTTCATGGAATTTGAAGATCTATCTTTTAGCTTCGAAACGCAATTTAAATCACTTGATTTTGAGTTCGGGAGCTCAAGTTATGACCATTTTAGTGAATATTACTCGAACATAATTTTTGGACGGGATTATGACGGGAATTATGAGTTTTGGGCTTGTAATTCGAGTTTAAATTATATTGGGTTCGAGTTTTGGGCTTAATTTTTATAATATATGAGTCCAATATTGTATTTATCAGCTCTTATTATTTTATTAATTTATTATTCCAAATTTTTAATAATTATTAAGTAGTTTAAGTTATTTAGAGTTTTTTGTCAATAGGAAAGTTTAGTTTAAAACTACTTTTGTTTAGATTAATTAGAGTTCTAGTATATTTAAAAGTTTTATTTAGCTAGGTTATATATAGGCCTTTTCATTGTACACAAATCAAACAATTCATTATTATTCAACTTCTCTTTTGAATTAATAAATTCTATTTGAGTTTTTCTTTCAAGAATTTTTCTTAAGTTTTGTTTTAAAGAGTAGTTTAACAATCTATTCAGATTGTGGGGATCATCTTCAAACCTTTTCTTGCCAAGTTTACTATCTTGGAGGGGAAATTAGAGTTGCTTGAATAGGGTTGTGGGTTCTTCATGTTTCCAATGCTTCTTAGGAATTCTACATATCACGTTCTATCTTTTCCATCTATCTTCTTTATTTTTCTTCTTTATTGTTTCAATATTTGATTTATTTTTCTATTTATTTATCTTAATTCTTTATTTTATTTGACTCGGCTATAACAACATAAAGAGTCTGTCGAGACATTAAACATGGGGTAGTCTGCTAGAACATTAAACGTGGGGTTACATGTGTAAGACCATAGCTCGGTTATAACAACATAGAGAGTCTGTCGAGACATTAAACACGGGGTAGTCCGCTAGAACATTAAACATGTGGTTACATGTGTACGACCATAACTCAACTATGATAGCATAGAGAGTCCGTTGGGACATTAAACATGGGGTAGTTGTTAGAGTATGCCCAAAGATCAATCATGAGATGGTTGTAATAATATACTTGATTTATCATGTTTATTAATATAAGATGTTACCATTATTATTTCAGTTTCTTTTCTATGTGTATAAATAAACTGTTTTACAATAACGTCCTTAGAATAATATGATTATTCTTAAAAGATCCTTAGTCAAGTATTATTGTTGGATAGGACAACGATAATGCATTAAGACTAACATGTAGTTGATTGATGATAAAGAGTTGTCATTGATATGGAATGTCAGAATCGATGCATGAATATGTGTGTTAGAGAACAATATATTGGACTGACCCATTATGAGTATGTTTCTTGGATTATTATGTAATTTTCACGACATTACTCATGCAATCAAATGTACACCGTAACTGGTTGTTCTATAAAGGTTGATGTTGGATATACCACAATCGATGTAGAGGGATATGGTTGGTCGATATAGAATAAGTTCCTCCTACATAATGGGAGTAATATCCTAGGCAACTTCATTAAGTGAGACTAGAAATGCATGGCCATGCTCAAATAAGTTGATATGAGATGTCATACTTATTTGTATATCGTAGTCTGCTTAAGATATCAAGGAACATGGAATGGACTATGCAAGTGTGACTATTCCATGACTTTTGTCCAATCCAGAGATAAAGGACTTAAGGATTATTGCATAAAAGGTTAATCATAAAAAGGTTATGTCGAATCATGATCTCTTGTGACTTAGGTAGCAATGATGCATTGCTAGATGCCACTCATTGTTTGTAACATTGGAATCGTTCTAGTATTATTGCTAACGTTACAAGAACCTACAAGGTCACACCCTATAGTTGTAATGAACGGAATAAGCCATAGTTGGTATTTTGTTGGGGGTTACTTGAATTAAATTAATTAGAATTAATTTAATTTAATTTAATTCGGTAATCAAATTTCCAACACATTATGTACAAGGTTGTTGTACGCATAATGAGGACATGAATTTGGTTAGCATATGAATTCAAATAAATATATGGTTTACCGAAATTATATTATAATTAATGTAATTATAATTTTCGGTTTAAAATATTATTATATTTATTTAATTCCTAAAAACCCTAAAAATAAAAATTTTTAAGGATCCTGTTTTTCCTTTGCTTGGGTCTAGCAGCCGTCAAAGAAAAATCACTTTCAAAACTGTTTTGGGGATTTCTTTCGTTCGTAGTCAACTGGGTGGATTACGTAGAGGCCGGGATCACGATAGATTGCGGCTTGGTTCGACAACAGATCAGACTACTCATTGTTGAGGTGTTGCTGTCTACTCTGAATGAACATGAGGTAATTTCGCAACCTTTTCACCCCGATTCGTTTCTTACACATGGATTCCTAGTTGGGATCACAGAATTATTATTTTTTCGCTGCGCCATAGGGGTGCCGGCGATCCAACAGTAGTTCACCAGGATATTAAACATGGGGTTACATGTGTAAGACCATAGCTCGACTATGAAACATAGAGAGTCCTCCGAGATGAAAAACATGGGGTTACATGTGTAAGGCCCTAGCTTGGCAAGGGCGGCATGTGAAGTTTGCAATTTAGAAAACCAGAAGACCCACCAAGGTATAAAGAAGAAGATACGTGATGATTGAGCGTCCAGTCACTAGATAGGAAGAACTTTGTGCATTTGAGAGACGGATCAAATGGGATAACTAGGAGATTCATCAAGGGGAATGATGGTTGGAGCCTAGAGCGCATCATAACTCAACCATGTGTAAAAGGAGAAGTGACTCATCAAACGAGATGGTAAATTGGGTGTTTACCAACAAGAGTCTGCCAAAGAAGTTACGGATCCTTTAGGTGTTAAGTAGTTGAGGAATAGAGCGCAATAGAATAGATCTTAATGGGAATACCAACAAGAGTCAGCATCGAAGGAACGTCAGCTCTACACTGAATGGTGAATAAAGTCCACTAGAGAATAACGAGAAGTGGAAGTCTACCAAGACCATAAAACATGACAAAAGATTATGTGGACCTATATAAGATAGATACCTTTACGAAATACTTAAGGAGGAGATAATACCTGGGAATCACATGTCTAGCGAGGCATCTTAAAGGAATGGACTGAATACTTTGTGGGCCTAAATTCTTCAAAGAGAAAGGGGATACTAGAAAATGATCATATTCTACAAAGACCGTTGTATCGGTAATTATTTTGGAAAAACTCCAACTGTCGCTAGCCAGAAGTAATCATACAAATATCAAGGATGTGGAACAACGATAAATAGGATGAGACTTATAAGAGAACATGGGTATGACCAGACTAGGGTTTATGTTCGCCAATAATGACTCAAAGAGCTTAAGGCATAGACCTTGCCAACCAAGTTCGTGAATTCTCCTATGAAATTCAAGGAATTTAATTCTGAACCAGAAATCTCATTTTCTTAAAGATTTTTGTGGTCGTTCATGAATTTTATTTATAGATCTTACTAAGTTCTTCCAAACTTAATAAATTATTGTTTGAATGCAAGATAGATAAATACTCGGAGGCCATGGCTCCGGGTTGAAGTTGACTAAGTCTACTCGGAGTCATATTGTAAATTGTAAACAATAATTGAATCATTAAATTTTTCGGGTTGTAAGAAAGTAAAACTAATACGATGAGTGTATAAATGTCAGGAAAAAGTTTGAATGTTTAAGTTATCTAAGTATATATATTAAATTCGAAATAGGAAAGTGTTAAATTATTCGGATAGTTGTGGCATACAATACTCGGACTTGGCGATTGGGTCATGTAAAGGGTGTTACACCACCAGGTAAGTTTATACAATATAAACATTGTTTAACTTTATTTTCTTTGTTCTTTATTTGTATAGTTAAAGGCTCGGTAAGTCTGATTTGGTTTGTTGGGTATAGAAGGGAAATATTGAACTATCACACCAAGGAAATGAGAATAAGAGTATAAAATAAAAATTTCTCGATGAATTTAGTAAAAGATTCATACACATGGTTACATGTTATTTCCTGATGATTCCGAGATTCAGCATTTGTTGTGGACTCGAAGATACATGTGACACAGATTTAGCCTAGACTGGTAACCTTACATGTATATACAACCCTGGCCAGACTTTCATTATGTCCATAAAGGTTTAGCTTGGACGGGAAACCTTACACCTCTGTACGTGAGTAGCTCAGAAAAGCCTCTGATGTGAAGCGTACCTGTGTTTTAAGTTCTTTTACAATGTTTATTGGGTAATATAAGACATGTAAAATGTGAAATTTGCAAGTTAAGGAATGAAGAGAAATGAAAGAATTGACCATTATAATTGGAGTCCGTACTAGTGAAAGGTATTAGAATGAATTTGGTATGATGAGTGTAATTGTATCATATTGTGTACTCG
Source organism: Gossypium raimondii (assembly GCF_025698545.1). NCBI lineage: Eukaryota > Viridiplantae > Streptophyta > Magnoliopsida > Malvales > Malvaceae > Gossypium > Gossypium raimondii. Next base: position 35,164,902 of record NC_068568.1, on the reverse strand, counting down.
ATATATTATATGTGATGAAGTATACACACTTACTTTGTTGGCGAATTGTGTTAGCTGATAGGTAATCTGTGTTTGTGTATTAAATTATCATATAATTATTATGTGAGGTAAGTTAACTATAGAATTCGTATGAGCTTACTAAGTATTCTTAATACTTATGCCTAGATTGCTTTTATCTTGTAGATTTTAAACGTTCAGAGCGTGACAATTGGACCAGCAAGAAGTTCACAGTATCTATCGAAGTTGTGGTAGACTCTTGATTTTATTTAAGTCGATCTAAGTGGCATGTATATAGTCATTTGGTCATTTGTAAACAAACATGCTAATTTTAAAAGGTGATTATTGTGGACTTTTGTGATGTATGTGAATAAATAAATGAATTCAGTTCTATTATGTTCCGCGTTTTAAGTTTCGCGAGACCTGCCATAATGTGGGGTATTCGCGGAACAATCTGCCATTTTAAGTATCCGCGAGAAAGTTACCAATTTAGATGTTTGCTTTACTTTCCGCGAGAAAGCACTATCTTATAACCTATCACAAGTAGACATGCCACACCCTTATCAATTAAGAAAAATTCAAAAGTCGTTCCCCAGTGCCAAAATAAAAAGCCCTACACATACGAGACATGTACACAAAACACAATGTTTCCCCTCTACACATAATATTCATGTGTATAAGTTATGCAGATGATCCACATCTTAGTTGAAGAATGCAAATCGTCAAAACTACGCCTCAAAGAAGGTCACTTAATAACCTTCCCTTCGAGTGGGACAATTATTATACCTGCCTTGCCACTCGCGCCTAAACCTTCCTTGCCTAATGGCTACCTTACCAAATTATAGACTTTATTGGAGCATAACATGTCCAACTCATGGAACCTTTCCCTTTAAATATAGGTGTCGAGCTCCTTTAAACATGGACAACACGTAGGGCTTTGCCAAGTCATTCAAGACCAATGGTCGCTTGGTCACCAAACTCATCAATCTAATTGTTGCTTAACTAAGAGGCCTATCCTGCCCTAAGAGGCGTACCAAGATTTTACCATGGTAGGCATGTGTCATAGCATAAGGCTAAAGACCTTTTTACCTATAAATACCTTCTCTTACACCCTCAAGGCAAAACTCTCTCCTTCTTAGGTTGATACTTTGCTGAAACCATACAAAGATAGCACTTTATCACCCTGTCCTCTTGAATTGTTGTTTCAACAAGTGGCTATTTTATTAATGGTAAAAATGAGACACATTTTTGTCCTCTATGAAACTTTTGTGTGTATGCCTTTTGACTTTTTGATGGGATGAATGATTTTATATTGAAAAAAATGGTAAATCAATAATAAAAGGGATAAAAATGTTCATAGGAAATGGGATTAAAATCTCATTCTTTACTTAAAATGGTATTAAAAAATGGTGGACAAAAAAGTAATAAAGATCATTCTTAACCACAAAAACGGAAGTCAACGTGTTCATTAGTATGGGCATATGAAGAAATGAGATGTTACATCTAACAAAAAGAAAAACATCTGCATAAGGGACCACCAACCCACCACTTAATTGGAGTAAGATGTTGAGGTAAATGTGGTTCACAAACACATAATATCTATTAAAAAAGACAGAAAAGAAAAGCCTACTGATGAGTGAGTTGATTACCTGTTATTCATCCAAGGATATCAATTTCTCTCTCTCTTAACCATGCTAATAACATCGTGTAGGAGCGCTTCATTTTCTGTTGAGTGAAAAAGCAGGCGTTTCCCATGAATGGTACCCCTACTTTTGCAATTTGTTATTGTCTTAGCAGGACTTTTGATTTTAATCCAAACTTGCAACAACACTAACTAAAATTTGCATCTCCTTTTACAAAAATATCTAAATAATCAATTTAAAACCATATCCACAAATAAATGGACCACCCCTCAAACCCACCCATTGATTTGGTTTAATTGGGAAAGGTTTGAAAATTGAAACCACCACCTAAAAAATGAGGCTGTGTAAAGCTTCTAGAATAAAAGTGAAGAAATAATTGGGGTTCCATCTGAACTTCAGATGTTTCTAGAATAAAAGTCAGCCCCCCAAATTACAAATCTAATTGGGAGAGGCCCATCCATATATAAAATTCAGGGAGGGCCGAAACCTCTCTCCATTTTCTTGATGAGCATTCACAAAACCTAATAAAAGTTGTTAATTAAAATTTTAGGCGGACGTTGATTATATTTTTAGAATGCCAAAAAAAAACTCTGTAAGGGATCATCCAAGTCCAAGTAGGAAATTGACTAACTATATTCAGCTTTCGTATTTAAAACAAATGAATTTCAGTCAAGGCCCATGGATTAAATTACAGTTATCCCAACAACAAAGCTCCCTATGAAAGAAAGTCCTGGTCATCCACCATCCTCGCTCCACGCCATTCTTCCTTCTTCCCAATGATGGAACAAATCACCAATGCTTTCATCAACACAATCAATGGAAGGATCTTTTATAAGATTTACCTCCATATCTCATTCCTGCCAACCAACCGACCTCAATGTTCCCATCCAACAAAGCAGGAGTACTCATCATGGCAGCCATTAGACTAGGCTTAAGATGCTAGGCATCTCTTACCACTTTCTAAGTTTTGCCATTGTGCAACAACAAGTGTCTTGTCCACAATCTGTATCCAAAGGGAATATTATATCACATCTTCTGAGCTATCCATGAAAGCATAACTGATTCCTCGTCTCGTGCAACATGTGCTTAGAAGAAGGGCCACCTATTTGCTTCCAACAATTGAAACAAAGCAAATCGAGGGTAAATGTTTCCTCATAATCGCAGTCCTTAAAGCAGCAACCACAATGAATACAACGTGCAATGCAGAGAATGCAAGCCCTACACAACTGAGCAGCATGATATGTTCTTCTGCAACTCCCAGATGGGCAATCATAAACTAGTTTCAATTTCTGACATCTAGGACAAACTTCAATGTCGATTGCCCTATCATCATCAGACATGAGCTGTGATTGCCCCTGTCGGAAAAACTGTGGTTTTTGCTCTTGCAGTTGCATTGAATTATTTATCCCTAGTAATAACTTCAACTCTTTGAATTGCTCTTCTGTTACGCTAAAACTTCCACCTATTCTTAAATGTTTTATTCCTGGGAACCCAGCAGACTTGAAAGCTCTTAAATTCAACAAAATGCCCTCGACATTAAGTCTCGTACATTCTGGCACACTTAACTGCATGAAAATTGATCAACTTGGTGACCTCATAGGGAACATAAATTGTGTCAAATCTAACTTCACCAAACCTTCAAGTACATTAAAATATGACATTTTCTTAAAACAATCAATGTCAATAAAGGGCCACGGAGCAAGAACCGAAACTAATATAGAAAGTTTCATCAGAGCAAGAGTAGCAAATAAGTCAATTCTAAGTTTTAATGGCAATAAGAGACATCAATAAAATAATCGGACTACTATCATCGTTGAAATCCTAGAGCATCCAGAAGACAATTCCAAAAAATACTTATATTATCAATGTCATAAAAAACAAAGGCAACAATCCATGTGTTAGAATTCATCAACTGCTTTACATGCTAACAATCTTAACTCGCTATCTAAACACACAACATACAATCCACATGTTAGAAATCATCAACTGCTTTACATGCTAACAATCTTAACGCGCTATCTAAACACACAACATACAATCCACGTGTTAGAATTCATCAACTGCTTTACATGCTAACAATCAAAACTCGCTATCTAAGCACACAACATACAATCCACGTGTTAGAAATCATCAACTGCTTTACATGCTAACAACCTTAACGCGCTATCTAAACACACAACATACAACCCACGTGTTAGAATTCATCAACTGCTTTACATGCTAACAATCTTAACTCGCTATCTAAACACACAACATACAATCCACATGTTAGAAATCATCAACTGCTTTACATGCTAACAATCTTAACGCGCTATCTAAACACACAACATACAATCCACGTGTTAGAATTCATCAACTGCTTTACATGCTAACAATCAGAACTCGCTATCTAAGCACACAACATACAATCCACGTGTTAGAAATCATCAACTGCTTTACATGCTAACAACCTTAACGCGCTATCTAAACACACAACATACAACCCACGTGTTAGAATTCATCAACTGCTTAACATGCTAGCAATCATAACTTGCTATCTAAACACACAACATACAATCCATGTGTTAGAAATCATCAACTGCTTTACAGGCTAACAACCTTAGCGCGCTATCTAAACACACAACATACAATCCACGTGTTAGAATCCATCAACTGCTTTACATGCTAACAATCTTAACTCGCTATCTAAACCACAACATACAATCCACGTGTTAGAATTCATCAACTGCTTTACATGCTAACAATCTTAACTCGCTATCTAAACCACAACATACAATCCACGTGTTAGAATTCATCAACTGCTTTACATGCTAACAATCTTAACTTGCTATCTAAACAGACAACATGCAACCCACATGTTTCATCAACTTCTTTACATGCTAACAACCTTATCGCGCTACCTAAACACAAAACAAAAATTCCACGTACTAGAATCCATCAACTGCTTTACATGCTAACAATCTTAACTCACTATCTAAACACACAACATATAATAGAGTAATTTTGCCAACAATTCTAACCAAAGTGAAAATAGACTTTATAACCTTAAATACAAACATCATTAGCACATACCAAAAGAGTCAAAACAATACTAAATCAATTAAATTTAAAAAAAAAAGTGTCAGTGGCCTTCCTTAAGATATATGTATACATACGAATTATATAACAAATTGACTAATGTATATGAAAAGTTAAACCATATTGACTTAATAACAGCAACTTGCACTGCAATACTAACCTTACTGAGCTTGGAATTGCTTTCAAGCACGCGTTTCAAACCATCATCAGTGATCATTTTGCACCCCACCAGACTCAAGCATTCAATAGTGCCTTGAGCCCTGCTAGTTAATTTTAAAAGAGCATCATCGGTAATTCTCTTACTCAATGAATCTTCAATATGAATGTTCCTCCAAAGGAGAGGATCATTTCTAACAGCATCCCTTAAAGATATACAGACCCTTTCCATTACAAGGAGATCCTTAACACCAAGATAACCAAGGGTGAAAAACAAAGCATTATTTGGAGCATCTCCTTCACTATCATCACAAGAAACTCCATTGCAGCCCTCCAACTTATTACCTTCATCATTGAATACAAAACCTCCATCGGGAAGTCCATTACCAATCCCAAATCCATCAATAAATTCATTTGGGATTGATATTTCATCGACTTGAAAGGTACCTTCCTCCTGTTGGAAACTCAGGGTTCCATTTCGAACTCGATGATTACCTTTAAAGAAAGATGATTGATCATCATCAATGTTTTTATCATCATCTTCTGAACCAAATCCAGAAAAACTTGAATTGCCTTCTTCCTGTTGGAAACTCACGGTCCCATTCCAAACCGAATTTAGACCCTTGAACAAACGGTGATGATCAGTAATCTTATTTTCATCACCATCTTGCATGCCAAACACACATAAATCTGACCCCAATTCATTCTCAACATCATGAATCCAACCTGTGATTGCTGCAGCAAAAGTAGACCTTATTTCCATCCCAAATGGATCTGCAGGCAGTCTATCAACAATATCATCATTAACAGCCTCAGAAAAGCCTTTTGATTCACTTCCACTAAAATGATCATTTTCCATATCCCAATTGCAACTCCAATAACTCAACGAGTTCCCAATATCATCCCACTTCAATGCCATTTTTTATTGTCTTCAATCACCAACACATCTAAGGAAAAAAGAAGAAGAAAGAACCCTAAACTCAGCCAACAATTGAAACAAATAACATGATTCTAAACCAAACTAAATATATATATATATATATATAAAAGTTAAACAAGGACAAATTAGATAACCCATTATTTCAGGTGTCAAACCAGACCTAAAAAAAGTAAAATACACCAGAAATTCTATAGAGTTTCTTGTAAAAAAAAAATGAAAGGAGCCAAATTAAGCTCAAAAAAGATATTTTTTTACCTTGTTTTGTGAATTTGGAGGCAAAAGTTGAAACTTTGAAAGAATGGCAAAGTAAAGAAGGACAAGGTACTTCAAAGGGAAAAAAATATCTTAATATGAAAGAATCTAACTGAGGAGATAAAAGAATCGAAAGGTTTTTGACCAAACTTAATTTTTTTGGTTCATGCAAAGAGCAATGCAGAAAGAAAGAGAATGGAGAAGAAAAGTTAAAAGGGCAAAGAACAGAGGAAAAAAAACAGAGTTGGCCAAAAATAGGGGAAAAAGGAGAGCAAGAAGGAATGGGAAACAAGATTCCAGGCCAATTGGAGGGGTTTATTTAGGTGGTGACTTTCAAATTCTTTTTTTTTAAAGTGTATATAATTTTTTTAGTGAATTGGATTTTTTATACAATTTTAATGAATTGTTAGATAATGAGAAAATTAAAATTTGCGTTTATTAATTAGTAAGACAAACCTTGTTGCAGTTAAAAAAAGTACAATGATTTATGATTTTTTTGGCGCTTTGAGTTTGATTCCTAAAATAAAAATTTCACTTCTAACCCTTTAAAATTAATAAAAGTATAAATTAATATACGGTAAAATTATATTTTAACCTCCTAAATAAGAAGAAAAATTCTATTTAATGTCTTTAAAATATTAAAATTATAAATTAATACATGGTAAAATCATATTTTAATCTATTAAAAATTTTATAATTTAATTTTGATCCTCAAAAATTTTGGCTTCGCCCATGCACAAATGGATAAAAGAGTTAACAAATGTTAACTTTGTTGATGTGAATTGTCACATCAAGAATTAATTACTTTTAATATTTTTACAAAAAGTAAATAAATTTAATAACTTTCTATATTTTTAAATTTTTGAATTTTTAAAAAGTTCAATTAATTATTAGTGTGACATCCATGTGGCAATTCACGTTATTTAGTTGCTTCCATAAATTATGACATTGATAACGCTCTAGATTCATATTAGGATCATTAAATAGGAAGTTTAATGAAAAGAAAAAGAGTAAAGTAAACAAAAAAGAGTCTTCATTTTCAAATTGATTATTGATCGATTTATTTGGCAATAACGAAAGGATTCCTAGTTACTAGAAATCTGCGTTGCTCTCACTCAAAGTGCATACCCGTATGGATATCAGTATATCACTCGCGCCTTTGTTTGTTACAACTCGGCTTCGAATTTAAAATTTAAATAGAAAATGGCTTGAATGAAATCATAAGACTATCTATGTTGTACACTTTTCATTATTTCCTTTAAAATACATCAACAAAGTCAATATTTGTTGATTTTTTTCATTTATTTTGGATGATTTGATAAAAATAAAATAAAATTTAAGGTTTAAAAAACAAAAGAAAATTTAAATGAATGATTAAAATAAATTTTTAATAAAATTGAAGTGTTAAAAAAGCCTCGTTGGTTTGAAAAGAAAAAAGGGATTGGGATGGCCAATTTTAGTTTTATGAGAAGTTATTATTTAAAAATTGTATGCATAGTTAGTGTAAATAAATAATGTTTCCAATGTCAAGTTTGAATATTCCTTCTCTAACTTGTTTTTAATTATAATTAAAAATACTATTTTCATTTCACAAATTTCCTTTATTTGAATTTTTTTTAAAAAGGTAAAGGAAAACGAGAAAGGTACACAAAGTTGACATATAAATTAGCATGACATCGACATTTTATCTAATCCACTCTGTTCACGAAATTCGAAGAATATTATGTCCAAAATTAAAATAAAAAACAAATAAGATGAAATGATTACATAAATATATTTATTTGATATGAGTATGTTTAATTGTTTTCTAAATTTAAAAAAATATTTTTATATTTACATCCAATATACATCCTAATTAGTATTATGTTGAACCATGGTTTCAGCAGCCATCAAATCGTGTTTTTTTTTTTCCTTTTTTTGGTTTTAATTATTTTCATAATCCCATGCCCAACTAATGTGTTGGGATATAAAATCCATTTTGGTCATCAATCATGATTTATGGAAATGGTATTTTTGATGTTTACATGAACAAAAAGTGGGGTTAGTGTATAAATGTAGTTTTGGTATATTGGGTGGCACAAGTAAAGTGAAAAGAGGTTCAATTTGAGGGAATTTGGGAGAGATGTGTGGCTAATAAAAGAAAGCTTTCAACACACACACTTATGGCTCCACATCTTGTTTACCTGCCTTTCTAGGTTTTCTTTGCCTTGCCCATCCTACCTTTCTCCCCTATATTTTTCCAAGGTGAAAAACTCTTTAAGGATAAAAGTTGTTTGAATGTGGAGCTATTGATTTCTTGCAAACGACAAAGGGTGGCTCAAGTAAACAGGTTTGGAACAGTTGTACATTTCTATGGTCAAGCCAACCTGATGCCATACCCTAAAATGAGACGCACATTATTTCCCCCCATCACAAGGAAACACCCTTCATAAAATGTTCCAAATAGGATTCAAAAAGGGATATAGAATCCTATTCTATACACAAAATACTTCAAATAGGCAGGGCAAAAGGTTCCTAGGCTTGGCTGAGATAGGGTTACATGGCTGCGTTTTTATTGGATGTGTTACAAACCAATACCTCGACTTATATGGGAATGGTGATGAAATACCAAGTTATAGCAAGTTTCTATAAGGTGGGAGGGCCCAAATGTATCCATGTGTTTGAACATAACCGGCTTTAGCCGAAAGCTCATCTGCTTCTGTAGGACCACGGCTGCCTTGTTGGTATGGAGTCGGCTTCATTTCACCATTGTCAATTCGGTGTAGAAGAGGTGTGAATATCTCCCATGCCGCCTGTCAAATTGAAGCAATATGAATATCGGTTTGAATTTCTGCAAGGAGTGTGCACAAGTTCTTACCTTTAATTCATCTCTGCGAACAAAATGCTGCTGATCGCATCGGATCCTGTATAACAAAACGTAGATCCATTGTTCATTACATGGGAACCTTAACACTGTATTCTTAATTCTCAAGTGTATTTAACTGGTTATCATGGTTTCTAATCCTAAACCTACTAGCCTTTAAAGCTCGAATGAAAATTGAAGCACTTCATTTGAAAGCAGAAAGATTAAAGGATCCCGAATAATAATATTTCAAGAATCAGGAAGGGCAAGGACCATACGTGTCAAGAATAAGACGTTCATAAGCCTCTGGGATCATAACACCTTGATAGCGTTGCTTGTATGACAAGTCTAGTTCACTTTGCACTGTTGACATCTCCAGACCAGGCTGCTTCACCTGCATTATAGAGAAAATGCAAATCAGTTTTAAGGCGCAAAGATGTTGCAACCGGTTTTCAAGCTTAAATGGAAAATAATCTGGAACTATACATGTTGAAGCATGAAGGAAAGTCTACAAGCGTGAAAACAACATTCATAGAAACTATAGCTCTGATCATAGCCTTTCAGATGGAGACAATAAGATTAGCCAACTCACTGTTAGCTTCATGTACATCGCTTCAGAAGGTTGCAGCCGTATGACAAACTCATTTCTCCCTTGCTTTTCACCTAAATAAAGAAGTCAATTCCAGCAACAAGCTTGTTAAAATGTCAGAATACTTGAAAAGAGTTAATAAAGAAAAGGGTTGGAGGCCAATGATAAACAAGTAATCCATAAGTGGAATTATAAAGAATCTTATATGCCAATTGTCATACATTTGAATATATCACCAGGAACATCCTTAAATTGAACACGTATCTCTGCCTTTCTTGAATTCAATGCTTTCCCTGCCTTTAGTATAAATGGAACACCTGAAACACATCAATGAGTGAAATTAGCAACTCAATGAAGAAGCACGTAAAACAAACAACAGTAATGAAAAGATGTAATTATGCTACCTTCCCATCTTTCATTGTGTATACGGAGGATAACAGTAGCAAATGTTGGGGTATTTGATTGGTCAGGAACTGTTGGATCATCTCGGTAACCTTCATATTGTCCGAGTACAACCTCTTCATCTTTAATTGGGAGTACGGATTGAAGAACCTGGATTTTATATGATAATAAGCATCTATGATAAAGAAAGCACTGACTTAAGAGTACCTAAACTCGAAGTTTCGAGAATCTCAACCATATATTTTTTAATGGATTCTCAAAACATCGGTCTGTTAAGTATATGGCAATTCCTAAAGTCTGGAGAGAGGGGAAAAAAGTGCACCTTCACTTTCTCATCACGAATGTGCTCGGGTTTGAGAGAGACAGGCTTCTCCATAGCCACAAGACAAAAAACCTGTAGTCGTTATGAACTCGATTAATAAGGGAAGTAGGCTAATGGTGCATAGCATGTTCTTGCCAACTTGTTAGGCTTCATTTTAACCATATGATATCTAGTTGAGGTTAGTAATGACCTTACCTGCAACAGATGGTTTTGGATAATATCACGGATGATTCTGCAGAAAGAGCACAAAAGGAAAAAGAACTAAGAGTGCAGATACGCCTAGCTGAGGTGCATGGTTCTTCATGCATTTTCTAATACCATAAGGATCTGAAATAAGTGCTATGAAGCATACCCGTATTCATCAAAATATCCACCACGACCTTCAGTTCCAAAATCCTCCCTGAACACAATCTGCCAAAAGAAACAAAGAACATAGGGATTAATATCAAAGCAATATTATAACTTGACAATTAGCAAAGCTCTTTCAGCTTAGCATGGCTTTTAACAATTTTCCCTTTTTAAAGTGAAAATCAGCATATACTGATGAAACTTGTTGCCTAAGAAGCATATCCTAAACCAATCAAACCTTCGCCATAGCATCTTCGAATGTTTAAACATCCACAAAGGAGGATCCTCACCTGTACATTATCAATGTTGTCACGATTCCAAAGGGGCAAGAAGAAGCGATTAGCAAAACGAAGCACCAACTGCAAGTGCCATAAAGCCAGATATGAGCAGAGCTGCTAAAGAAATCAAGAAATACAAGCACCTATTTACATGTTTATTACCAGATTCTGGACCAATTCCTTTCCCAAATAGTGATCGATACGGTAAATTTGAGGTTCATCAAACAACTCTCCGATCTGGGAACTCAGTAGCTCGGCAGAGTCCAAATCTTTTCCAAATGGTTTTTCAACAACCACCCGAGTCCATCCACCAAGATCAGCTGGAAAATATCTTATATCTTGTAATCAAATCCATTGAAATATGAAACAAATGTGAAGCAAGTGAGAACAACATTCATAGTCCCAAGAAATAATCTATAATGATGCATTCAAGCACTGTTGGTCTTGGAACAGAAGTACGTACATTTGTTCATGCAATATTTCCTGATCATCCTGCAAACCGATGGATATACCGATGGTGGAAGTGCGAGATAAAAGAGTCTCCGACATGACACTTCTTGACTACTTTTCGAGATTTCATGCATTGCAATTTCCTTGTCTAACAGTTGAAAGCCCTCAGCAGAATCATATGACCCACTTACATATTTAACCTACATATAATTGCAATTGCTTGATAAAACTAACATGCAAATATAGGATTGAAGTGTGGTAAACATATGGCTAGAGCGCTGTACTGACAAGCTTCAAAAACTCTGACACATCTTCAGAGGGTGAACTGCTTCTCTCACCGAGAAGATATCTGCGGGTTCAATTAAAATGTCAGTCAAACCTATCATTTGTGATTTTGTATCATTCATCATAAAGTAAAACAACAATGAGCGACATTTATGGACCAAAGAGTGAACTGTAGACGTAGATTTATTCTTTTTGAAGGAGAGGATCCATGTCTCACCCGCGGATGCGGTTTCTCAATTCATCATCTGAAATCTTAGTCCTTGCATAGCCAAAAATGTGCACCTCATTAGGTGGTAGAAAGCCCTGCATATACACAGCCCCTGTCGCGGTTAGCATCCAATTGCATCATGTTCGACCTTTCGGCAAAGCCAACCGACAACTCCATAGGAAGTGAGACGTAGATCAATTTCATTTCAGTTTTAATGAAAAATATGAATGAATATATAGCACTTGACCTGGCAATAAAGATGAAAGAGAGCAGGGAAAGTCTTCTTCTTGGCGAGATCACCAGAGGCACCAAGAACAATGATTGAGAGGCACCCTGTTTCTGCCACATTATCATTGCTCCAAAACGAGTCACTCCTATGACTCCATTCACTCGATCCCATCCTCTAAGCTTTGTATGATCTGTATTCAAAGAAATGTCATCTATATACAAAAAAAGATAGTGAATTTGCCTTTTATATATATATATATATATATATATCATGATTTGGTTTAATTTTCCAGAACTGGAAAGAACTACAGGTAATCAGTTTTTTAGCTTGCCCAGGATCTCAACACTAATATTCAATTCTCAAGTTATAATGCTTATAAAAGCAAGAAATTAAGATTCCTTTAGCTTCTCTTGGATATACCAAAAACATGCAAAAGAAACTTATAAAAAAATGCAAACTTTTATAGCACGGATCCCCACCCAGAAAGAAACAAACTTTCCATGAAAAACTCAAAACCCAACGCAGAATTCAAATCAAATGAAACAACCAATCAAAAAGAAGTAAAGAAAAACACTTTCTGAAAGGCAAGAACAAAGACAGAGTCGAGTTCGGTTTTGTTGTTTGAGTTAATGCTTGAAAAAAACTCACTACCCAACACAGAGTTGAAATGAAATGAAACGACCAATCAAAAGAAACTCAATAAAAACACTTTCTTGAAAGCAAGAATCAAGACCCCGGATCATATAAACCAAGTAAAACAAACCTTACTGCACAATTCAGATAAAACTGAAACCTGGGGTTTGAAGATAGAGAGAGTTTGGCTTGATGTAGAGTATATGTTTCAAATTGTGGGGAAGCAAATTTCTGGTTTTAAAGCAGTAATTGTTCTACCAACAGTCTTATCTGCCTCTGATCTTAGCCACCCAAGTTTATAAGATATTTTATGTTCTTTGTCACACTTAGCACATTTATTTCACCGTATTTTTGTTAATTCCACGCTAATTTTAAGTTTATTCTATTTTAGGTTTGTTTGTACTAATGATTGATTTTAGTTGTAGTTATAAGAATGTGTTATACCTGGTATAGCGGACCTTACAGTATAATATGCGAATCTCATCTCATAGACTACTTGTAAAGAGCTTAACACATATCTTCAAATAGAATCAATAACACCGTGAACCCATAGTTAGTCCGCGAACCTCAGCCAGATAAACTATGCACATTTACTAAGGTTATATGAAAATCACGTGGAGGTTTAACGTAATTGATCGCTAATCGCCCTAACATGTCTCATCTTAAGACTTTACATTACTGTCATTGCCATCATGTAACTAAGTTTATTCCTATTATAAAAGGGTCATATAAATAACTCACACAGTCTCATGTAGACACTCCATCATAATCTCCTAACTCTCTCAAACTGAAACCACTTCTCAATTTTCACTCCCTTCTCTGTTTAACCATCATCTTTTTTCCTTTGTTTACTGAATGTATTGATTGTAATTGTAATTTTATTTTACATTGTACTAGTTGATTTTAATTTATAATTATAATAAAAGATAAATATTTTGAAATGTTAATAAAAGATATGTTAGATAATTTTTGAAGTATGTCTATTATTTGGGTTTTTATATTTTTTACAAAATAATTGTTTTCTAAGTGAACAAAATAATTAGTTAAGAATGGGAGCATATAATTTTATATTTTCTAAATGAATCTATTTAGTTGGAATGTCCATGGTTTGGAGAATCCACTGAATGTTCGACATGTGTAGCATATGTTGCGTAAATACAATCCCCAGATGCTTTTTCTTATAGAGACAAAAATTGACGCTCAGGGGATGGATCAAATGCGTCGCCAGTTTGGCTTTTTTGTGGTATAAATATTTCAGCTTTTGGTAGTAGGGTGGCATTTCGTTGGGTTGGAAATTGGGATATTAGGTTCATTTGCATCTGATTTATTCGGGTTACCATATTGATGTGGTTGTTGTTGATGATGTTACTGGGATGAGTTGGAGATTCATAAGGTTTTATGGGTCTTCGGTAGAACAAGCAAGCGCTGGCTCATGACATTTTCTTCAAGATTTAGGGAGTAATTCTACTTTGCCATGGATGGTGGCTTGGTGATTTCAACGAGATAGCATATGCTTTTGAAAAGCGAGGGGGTCGTCTTCGCTTTGATCGACAGATGGAGGCCTTCCGTTCAATTTTGGTCAATTGTAAGCTTCATGATCTGGGTTTTGAGGGGAATTGGTCACTTGGGAATGGGGTCAGTTTTTGGACACTAACATTCAAGAACGTTTGGATCGTTGTGTTGTTACTCTTTTGTTGGAGGTTACTTTGTCTACTTGGGGTTGAACACTTCATAGATATAAGCGCCGACTAGTTCAAGAGGCTACGGCTCGATTGCATCAGGCCAAACCTTTCGATGACATCTTGGCTGAGATCATCGAGGTAAAATTGACTCTCAATCTGGAAGCTGATAGAGAGGAATTGTTTTGGGGCTAACGGGTACGAGTGAATTGGATGCGCTATGGTGATCACAACACATTGTTTTACCACAAGTTTACCACTTCTCAGAAACATATGAATACGACAACTTCCTTGTGGATGCTAATGGTTGTACTTGTACAGACATGGATGCTATGTTTGGGGTTGCCACTTGTAACAGCCCGATTTTCGTTAAATCAGAATAGTAGTTTCGAAACCAAAAATCTGAAGTCGTAAAATTATTTTAATATTATTTTATGTGTTTACAGCATGATAGCATGTATGTGTGAAAATTTTGTGATTTAATTTTATCGTTTGGATGTTTAATTTGATAAAATAACTAAATCGCGTAAAATGCAAAAGTGGCATACTAATTGTTTAAAGTGTTTATTTGCTATGATTAATTAAATGTGAGATTTTTATATGGTAATTAGACCATTAGTATGTTAGTGGATGATAATGACTTGGCATATTGTGTAATTTTAAAGTATTTAAAGGTTAATTAAGTAAATAAGTAATTAAAGTTAAAATTAATTAAAATAAAAGACAAGTATCATCTTTTCTTCTTTCTTCAACCTGATTGTGAAGAGAAGAAAGCCATTTTTTGTTGAAGCTACATTCGACCACTTTGATTACTCAATTAGGTATGCATTTTATTTCTGTTTTTGAGTGATTTGTATTCTAACTAGCCCATGCTTTAATTTTTGAATTTGATGATGATTTTGTGAAATTCCATTGATGAATATTCAATCTTTTTTTTTGTTTGATGATGAAAACTAAATATTTGATGTTAGATTATCATGTTTTATTAAGTGATTTTTGATAAAAAAAATGCTTATTAAGAATTAAATTGTGAAATGTGTAAATTGAGTGGTTGGAATGTGAAATAAATACATGTTTTGGGCTACTAGGGACCTCTAGTAAATTCGGCTAAGCATGGGTGTATTGAAATTTTGTGTAATTTGTGATTTTGTGAAATAGGGACTAAATTGAATAAATGTGGAACTTTAGGGGCTAAAGTGTAAAAATGCCCAAATGTGTTTGTGGACTGAATTGAATGATTTGATGAATAAATGAGTTAATTTTGAATGCATATAGATCAAGAACGAAAGAAATCGGATTTAGATCGGAGAAAATCAAATGTTATCGAATAGTCGATCCATTCCGTTTATCCCGAAAACAAGGTAAGTTCATGAGTAATTAAATGTTTTAAATTTAAATGTATGTATATATATTATATGTAGCCGAATTGAGTTGTATGTATTGATATGTATATATATCGCCGAATTTAATTAAACATGGAATGACCTGTTTCGAGCTTGAATCAATTGAATTATGATGTTCGAAAGCCCCGTACGAACCATAGGAATAGTTTAGGATACGTACATCATGACATTAGGATTTCTGAGGAATGATTTCGTGTAAGACCATGTCTGGGACATTGGCATCGATATGAGATTATGTGTAAGACCCTGTCTGGGACAGTGGCATCGATATGTGATAACATGTAAGACCATATATGGGATATGATATTGTATGTGATATATGTGTTTTCGAGTATCCTTAATGATTCTGAATGGTTCAACGGGCAATGACAAAACGAGTACAAATGCGAATTTGAGCTAAATGACTCAGGTACGTATGTGGTTTATATGTTCATTGAAAAATAAGGTAAGTGAAGCTACTTAATATGGTAATTTGGATTATGTGATATAAATGATTGGATAAGTGTATGAGTTTAGTTAAATTTTTGGCCTATTACAAATCAAATTATATATGTTCTCGTAATGAAATAATTGCTTATGACTTACTAAGCTTTCAAAGCTTACTTTCTGTGTCTTTTCATTGTTTCATAGACTTTGAGAGCTAGCTTGAGTCCGGGGATCATCCAGGAACATCATCACACTATCGATCTCTATTTTGGTACTTTAAAAGTTTGTAGTTTTGACATATGGCATGTATAGGCTAGTTTCGATATGGTTTGTTTTGATCAATATATATATATATATATATATATATATATATATATATATATATCCATGCGAAAATGGCTTGATAATAATGCTAATGTTTGTGAATATTAGGCCATGTATCTAGCTCATTTTGGAAGTATGTTATATGATATATCTTGTGTGTTGGATGGTGGCAATTCGGTTTATGTGATGGCGAGGTGCTGTCCGAATGTTATTTAAATGTAGTTCATATTTGAGCAAACTAATACTGTCTGAATGTTGGTTAAATGCTATCCGAATGTTGGTTAAATGCTGTCCATAATTAAGCATACTAATGCTGTCCGAATGTTGGTTAAATGTTATCCAAATATTGTTTAAAAGCTTTCCATAATTAAGCATACTAATGCTGTCTGAATGTTGGTTAAATGTTGTCTGAATATTGTTTAAATGCTGTCCTTAATTGAGCATACTAATGTTGTCCGAATGATGGTTAAATGTCGTTCGAATGTTGGTTAAATGTTGTCTGAATGTTGCTTAAATGCTGTCCATTTAATGTTGTCCAAATTGGTGCTTAAATGCTGTTCTTTTTTGTACAAATCAATGCTGTCAGAATGTTATTATTGTTATTCGAATAATTATGAATTAATGATGTTTGAATATTGTAATTCAAAGCTATCCAAAATAGGACATGTTTCCTATGATTATTTAGTGTAAATGCTTATTCAATTGGAATATATTTGCTGTCTAAAATAGGGTAGGTTACCTATGTTTTGTCTTATTTTACATAATTAGTAATTTGTTAATGAAATAAATGAATACAAATGGATGTTTTGGCATAGGTTCAAAGATATGAAATGTGTTGTTATATGTTTGCAAATATTTTAAGTATTTGAATGACATGAAATTTGAATAGGTAAATGGTAATGAAAGGGTTGAATTTCGAAGCATGAATTGAAAATGTAATTTAATTAGTAAAACATGATTGACATATGATGTGGCTTGTTAGTGACCTATGTTTTGATGTATAAATTACTTTGTAAGTTGTTTTTGTAAATGATGAAAATTGTTTTGATCATTAGGTGAGATAAATTAGGATATACATATATATATATACACATGATGCATATTTATATTCACCTATGGTATTTGGTCAATTTTGTTAAGCATGAGATTTTGATATTTGGTAATGCCTCGTAACCCTAATTCGGCGACGGATACGAGTTAGGGGTGTTACACTGCTAGATACTTTCAAGGCCTGTTTACTTCTTCCAGGCCGGGGAATTTTGATCATTTGTTAGTAGGCACAGAGGTGTGTGTTACTCTCTCAATGAATTGCTCTCTGATTTTTCATCTCAGGAGATTCAGTCAGCCATTGACGGTATGTTTCATTTGAAGGCCCCGAGCAGGGATGGGTTCTCGTCTTTGTTTTATCAGAAATACTGGCATATTATTGGTGCTAATGTCATAGATTACTGTTTATAGGTGCTTCGGAGGGAGCTCCCTCTTTCTGATATAAATGTCACGAATTTCATTCTCTTCACTAAGGTGCGTAACCCTAGGCAAATGTCACAATTCAGTCCGATTAGTCTCTGTACTATTCTCTACAAGATTATCTCTACAGTTCTGGTGAACATCTTTAAAAGGATTTTGCATGTCTGTATTGACAAGGTGCAAAGCGTGTTTGTCCCTGGCCGTTTTATCATTGACAATTTCCTTATCGCTTATGAGGTGCTTCATTCCTTTAAACATAAGAGAAATACGGGAGCCGACTCTTTTGCTCTCAAGCTTGACATGAGCAAGGCTTACGACCGGGTTAAGTGGACTTTTCTGAAGGTTCTCATATTTGTATGAGATTTTGTTCAGATTGGGTTTCTTTGATTATGGATTGTATTAGTACGGTTTCTTATTCGGTTGTTCTTAATGGACATTGGGGAGAACTTTTTCAGCTGACACGAGGACTCCGCTAGGGAGATCCCCTAAGTCCTTTCGTCTTTCTTTTGTGCGGAGAGGGACACTCTTCTTTGTTTCAGTTGGCCATAAGGGAAGATACTTTTGAGGGTGTATGTGTTGGACGTACAAGCCCTTGTCTGACACATCTTCTTTTTGCAGGCGACTGTATGATTTTCAGTCCAACATCTATTGTGAGTGTTGCCACGATCCATTCTATTTTGCAGGAATATGGGCGATACACTGGACAGGAGATGAATTTTGATAAATCGATTATTTCTTTTAGTTCGAATGTAGAGCATTCTACCAAATCTAGTATCAGGTCAGTCTTGGGTGTGCGCATTGTCTATTATATGGATAAGTATTTGAAACTTCCCCCAAAGGTTGGAAGGAGTAAACGAGAGACTTTCCAACATTACAAGAATCAATTTCGTCACTATGTTGATAGTTGGAACTTATGTTACTTATCTCAAGGAGGTAAGGGTGTTTTTATACATTATGTTTTGCAAGTAATCCCACTGTTTGCAATGCAATATTTTTTATTTCCTTCTTTCCTTTGTCGAGCACTTGAATATATTATGAATCGATTTTGGTGGTAGAAATCGGGGAGTCATAGCAGAATTATTGGTGTTCTTGGTATTCGTTATGCGCATCTAAGTGTGATGAGGGTATGGGCTTTCGTGATTTGGCTCAATTTAATGTTACATTACTAGCTAAGCAGGGTTGATGTTTATTAACAGATCTGGATTGTCTTATGAGTCGGGTATTTAAAGCGCGCTGCTTTCCTACTGTTGATTTTTTTAAAGCGGGTTTAAGGTCTCGCCCTTCTTATACCTAGCGTAGTATCTGGTGCTCTCAGGGTTTGTTGGAAATGGGCCTTGGTTGGTGGGTGGGCAATGGAAAATCCATCTCCATTTGGAATGACAATTGGCTCTCAGGTAACGTTCCTTGTCGTATAGTACACACACTTGTTATTACTAATGTTACTTGGGTGAGCGATTTGATATTACAGGATTCAGCTCAATGGAATCATACCTTGGTCCACAAGTTGTTTTCGGCTGCTGAGGCTGATCACATTCTTAGCATTCCTCTCTCTTGTTCAGCCGGTGACGATGTGGTATTTTGGAAAAGCGACCTGATAGGTTATTACTCTATTCGTAATGTTTATAAATTGTTTCATTGGCCTATGCAATAGTCCCTTATACGCTCTAGTCCCTTCCACCTACTGAGTTCACATGAATTGTTTGCAAAGTTTTGGAAGGGTCGGGTCCCTCCTAAAGTTCACATTATAGTTTGGAGATTCCTTTGCAACTATGCACCCACATTACACAACCTCTTCAACCGTTCCATCTATTTTACTCAATTCTGCCCTAGATGCCTAAATTTACTTGTGACGTTTATTCACGTGCTTCGAGTTGTCCATTTGCCATTTCGATTTGGAATCAGTTGCTCATCTCCTAGGTTGGTACCTACAATGATTCGGGTCTGGTGAGATGGTTGGGTTATCTATGTCAAGCATATACTGGGGACAATTTAGCACTCATCCTTACCACGATTTGGGCGCTATGGTGGTCACATAATAGATTTTATCATGGAGGCCTTGGTTCAACGTCTCATGAGTTGGTTTCTTTCATTCGTTCCTACCTGGGTAGGCTATCGGTGTTGGACTTGCTAGAAGAGGCCCTTATGGTCTTGTGTACTACACGCTGGCGACCTGCGGCTACGCTTCTGGTCAAGGCCAACTTCGATGCTGCGTACAGAGGGAGAACACACTCATCTTGCTCGGGGGTGGTGGTGCGGGATACCCAGAGTTAGGTGCTTGGTGTTTGTACTAGGACCCATGGTCAGGTCTCGTCGGCTTTTGTTGTAGAAACGTTGGCTTTCTTGTTGGTGATGGATTTTGCTCAGGACTTGGGATTATCTTGGGTAGTGTTCGAAAGGGAATCTTTACATGTGATACACAAACTCAATAACACACAAGAAGACAGGTCAAAGATCTAGGTATTGATTACAGAGGGGAAGATGCGATTACTTACATTTTTTAAAGCAGCTACAATCTACCATTGCTACAGATAGCAGAATCGGGTTTCCCATCAGCTAGCGACATTGGGATTTAGTTCGACATCGGATCGTTTTTGGGTCGAGAGGTTTCGTTTCAGGTGGAATGAGCGAAGGCCGAGAAGAATGATTCGACTCCTCTTTCACCTTAATTTTGTCACGTGCCATGGGCTGAAGCTGCTGCTTTTCTCTGTTTGACCTTGCTTTGTTTTTTTTTTCTCCATTGTCATGCTTGCAGGTTCAATAGTTTTAGCTTTAGGGATTTTGGCTTCCTTTTGCTGATTTTAGGGTAGCTTTTAGGAGTTTTTCTCCTTATGTCCTTTGCTTTTCCTTTTTGTGTTTTTCGGGTTGCTTTGGGGTCCTGTTGTATTCTGTTGCTTTTATCTTTGAACTTAGGCCTCGCCCCTGTGATTTTTTTTCTCTTTTTCAATGGAAGCCATTTTCAAAAAAATAAAATAAAAAATAATTGAGAGGCTATTACATTTTGAATTATGAAAATAGTTTGCTCCCTTTTCGTTTTATGGAACTTCAGTTAACCAAACTCATATTTAAAATGCAAGAATAAAAAAAAATTGAAATTGTGTATAATTTTCAAATGGCAATTAAAAACAAAAACTAAAATAGGAAGAGCTTGAAATCCAATAAGGATAAGCTTAAACATTAAAATGGAAGAGTCAAAGGGTGTACATTGCAAATACAATAATATACGAAGGAGAGGACCGTAAAAAACGGTTCTCGCACTTTCTAACCGTCGCTTGAATAAAATAAAAATGAAATCAGGTGTTTCAAGATCCAAATAATATCAGCGGACGTGATGAAAAAGAGCAATGAACGGTTCTGATTAGGTGAGTCCAATTAAGATTTCAAAACATTATTTTTTTTTTCAGTTTAAAGTGTATGAAAAAACTTAAAAGAATCTTATAACTTTAGATTTAGAATAAAAAATCTTGCAATTCTATACTTACCATTTATTTTTGACTTTTCAATGAGTGCTTTTTTATTATTTAGAAAAAACCCATATAATTCAATTTAATCAAACTCTTCTAAAAATATTAAATCAAGGTAATTAAAGCCACTAAAATTTAGTAGTGTTCA
Organism: Gossypium raimondii; assembly: GCF_025698545.1. Classification (NCBI taxonomy): domain Eukaryota; kingdom Viridiplantae; phylum Streptophyta; class Magnoliopsida; order Malvales; family Malvaceae; genus Gossypium; species Gossypium raimondii. Next base: position 35,143,342 of record NC_068568.1, on the reverse strand, counting down.
TAAATCGAGTTGAGACAGGTCTAAACATGATATTAACATACTTTATACTTGTCTAAGCTTGACCCGACCAAAAATCTAGACTTAAAGGTTTGTCCAAACCCGTCCATATTTACAAAAGACAAACCCAAACTCATTTTAAGTCTGTCCATATTATTTTTTAAAAATTTATATTATATTATTTTAATATTTAATAATTTTATACATTCTTTATATAATCATCTTTAACATTATTTTAATATTTACATTTAAGTAGTATTATATATTTAGTATAAGTTTTTTTTTAATATGTTCTAAATTACATAATATATAAAAATAACATAATATAAAATATTATAAACTTAAAACTAGTCAAGCCGAGTCGAGCTTGAGCCTTAAGTGTTCAAGCTCGAGCCCAACTTATATTTTAAACGGGCCTAATTCTTTTTCAAACCCATTTTTCAGGCCTAACATTTTTGTCCAAACTCTCTCAAATTTCGAGCAGACCTTTTGGCCTGGGAAAATAATCCAACCCATGAACATATCTATTAAAATCATTGAATATGAATAAAAATATTTTATTGTTGGTTTATGAGCATAAAAAAGAAGGGGATAATGCATGCGTTTTGAGAAAATAATTGCTATCAAACAAAACCAACTCTTGAACATTCAAAATTTCACTCCAAGGCCAACTGAGACTCCAAAAGCAAAATGATGAAGCAGCATCCTGTGGTTCAAGAAACTTACCAACACTTGGAAGTTGGAAGGAATAAGAATGAAACAGAGGGAAGGGATCAGATTATGAATGAAGTTGTAACAAGTATTCACATTTGATGTTCTTTTGCAAATTTTAACACCCTTGACTTTAAAAGAATCACCTGCTCAACACCATTTAACAACTTTCTCCTTTTCTTATATAGTCATCTGGCATTTTGATCGACTCAGTGTGGCCAAGAATCAGTATCACTATGGAGATATATGAAATTGTAATAATAAACTTGATTCACATTTTAAACCACTTTGGCCTCCCAGGTTTTTTCTCGCTCGGCTTGCTGGTTTGGGCAATAGGGAAGGGTACTGTACTGACACCAACACCAGGTTCTGGGGCAGATTGAACTGCCTCTGCCTGCTCAGCATTAGCTATGACCTCCAAACCTTTCAAAGACATGACTTCGTCTAGAAGGAAGGCTGCTGAATCGGCAGCTGTGGCATCGTCACCTAAACATTTCAAAGTGTCATTAACCGGAGTGAATCATATTTTGAGGAATCAGATAACTTCCAACCTATGGAACTAAGAGGGGGATCATACGAAAAAGTCAGATAACTAACCTTTTGGGAGATCATATGAAAAATACACAATTGCACCCGGAATGAAACCAGCAGAGAAAATATCTTGTGTCATGTCCTTTATTTGCTTCTTGGGAGGAGTAGTATCTGAAACATGATTGGACGATAGGCATTCAATGCATTGGCTTCACAACCAACATCACAGTTAGTATTTTACAACTTAAATAAGCTTACATAAATAGAACGGTAGATCTGGTCGAGAAATCACTTTCATGATAAGGTCATACAAGCACTGAATTGTTTCTGATGAATGAAATGTGACCTCTAATGTGTGGTTATCAGGAAAGCGGACCCTTATCACAGCCTGCACATGAAGATCGAAACTTATCAAAGGCAAGACAACTAAAAGATCCACAAAAAGAGTGGCAAGTAGCAATTAGCAAGTACCTTTGTTACTCTTGATCTGCGGGCTGCCTCCTCTGCTTCCCGAGTTTTTCGTGTCTTCAAGTAGTTATCTGTTTCAAAATTTTATCCACTTAAAATAGTGTAAATATATATCTAACAAAAAAGTGTGCCATAGCATGCCAGAATCATTTTAACGTAAATGAATCCCAAAATCAACTGGTAAAAATATCTAAATGAAGCTAGAGGATAAAATTGATAAATGAGTTGTGTTCATTGGCAAAATACCTTCCTTTTTAGTTGCCATTACTTGATGATAATCTTCCGCTGTGAACTCGTAGAAGTCATCCGACTCCTCTGCCAAAAAATAAATAAGTGCATTTTATCAGTTTACGAAATGAACAGTCACTTCTAGTCAATAGGAAAGTTAAAAGTCTGAAAATATGTTTTGCCGGGTTGCTCGCACCAGTGCTGGGCACTTCATTTTGTATTGGCGATGGTCCTTCAGTTTCAAAGACATGAATTTCTCGTCCAAATTTCTCTTTTGCAGCAGCAAGCTTAGCCTATAATCATTGAAATGAAATAATTAAAAAAAGCATAAATAAATTGCGTAACAGCAGCCTGCATACAACATATCATGCGAGTTAACGAGTCTTGAATTAGAGGTCCTAATGTATAGTTCCATCAAATATAATTACATAAAGGAAAGCAAAATCTGTCTTGACAGTTATGACAACCATATGACTAATGTAAAAAGCTGTCGGCGTTCCTTCGAGACGGTTATGTCCAAATCCAACCGGGATTCAACAACTTCATATGCATGACATTCCTTATAGACGATTACTACAAAAAAGCTACTAAAAGAAGTAAACAAAGAGGGGAAAGAACTACCCCCGGAATTTACCTTCGTATAAACTTTTTAACAGCAATTTCACCTAAAAACCAAAAGAGAAGCTACTGACCAACTTGCATGAATGAACCACTATTCTTGATAAAGATAGCAAAAGGAAACCAAGATGAAGCTTAATTCCATCAAAGTTAAGCTAAGTTCAGTTATCTTCCATGTTAAAAAATTTGAGCTCAACTAGATATATAATGATTCACCGACGTAAATCTTTCTTTCATTATCTAAAAATAAAGAAAGAGAAACAAACCCAGTTGCATAAACAAGAGGATGCAGACCCATCATAGGAATCGATAATCAAATTAAAAACCAGAATCAACTCAATTCTTCAAAACAACATATAGAACAGCAAGAACAAAAATTAAATCAAGGACCGACTTTAGCTGATGCAGATTCCATGGAATCAATATTAGTGAATCTCCTCCTCTTTAAAGGTAGTGGCGAAGAACCATCTACAATCATCAGCTGCAGATGAAATTTCCACCTTTTTTCAGGGAAGGGGACGGGGTTGCCTTGCTTCTGTAAAAGCTCCTGCTTGCTTGATTTGCCTCTTTGGAATTTCTTGCTAGTATATTCCTTATTAGTTTATTCCTTTCTTCTTTTAGAAAACAAAGATAGTTTGGGCTTGACCAATTCAACTTTTGGGCTAACAATGTTCAAATTTAATCCACCTACTTACAAATAAAAACTTCATTTTATCATATATCTTACTTCAAATAGAAGGTTTTTTAAAATTAATTTTATTATAAATTCTGATTATATTTCTTCTTCCTACATTAACAATAATATTTATACTAACTGAATTAAGATTTTTATTATAGCCTGCTTCTTTTTTCTTTTTTTTGTTACATTTAGAAAACTAAAAATAATGTTGGAGGATGTTCATGAATTTGACTTGAGGCTTGTGGAATAAACAAATTGTATTCCATTCCTTGTTATTATTACATTTACAGCAAATTGTTTTTAAAATAATTGCTAGCATCAATCTACTTAATTAAACACATCCAATTTTAGAAAGTCGAATTTGATTATTAACCTTTAAAAAGAATCGAATTTGACCATTAACCTTTAGGAAGAGTAGAATTATTATTTTTTAACGAAAATACTAACTAAAACATTAAAATTTTAAACATGACACTGCATAACAATTCACATGTACTCCATTTTTATTTTTTTACAAAATTTAAATTATTTGTTGGCGTAGCATATATGTGAATTATCATGCTAATACCATTAAAAATTAATTTTATAGTTAGCATTTTCGTTAAAAAACAATGTCTCTTTTTGAAAGGTCGAGGTCAAATTTAACTAAAAAAATAATGGTCAATTTGATAAAAGATGTAAACATTGAGAGTTAAATTTAATATTATGCCTTTAATTTATAATAAGTGTTGATTAATTTTAAAAATAATTTAAAAATAAAACAAAATATTAAAAATGGAGAGCAAAAAAGGAAAAAGAAGCAACCAATAGTAAAATATTAAATGATTAAATAAATTTCAAAAAATATATTTGACATTAATAACCAAACCAGTAACATCTTACAAAAGAAAAAACAAATACTTCAAAATTTTGATACTTCAACTTATTAGACATAATATTTTGAAACACCGTGATAAAGAAAATCACAATGGAGCAAGTGAGCATATTAAAATTGAATAGTAATAAAAGTATCAAATATCAAAAATAAAAACAAAACAAAATAGATCTAATATTAAATAAAAATTCATATATTTTAGTGATAAAAACAAAAACTATAATACAATACTAAAAGGTGATATTTAAAAATTTTTTTTTGATATGCTATTCGAATGAAAATGTTTTGCTAGTACATCTAGGGCTAAAGCTTAGTTTTAATTGATATATAAATTTTTATTAATTAAGTAATAATTAATCCAAAAAATATGTAATTTTATATAAATTCAAAGTTTAATTAAGTGATAATAACTATAACACTAATAATAAGAATTATTAATAAAATAATTATAATTATTTTATATTTTATACTAAAATCATATATATTATAAGGTCTCATATCCAAAATAAATAAATTTAAAATACGAAAATGAATGCATATCCAACTTAGCATACACAAAATAAAATAAAAATCGACTTTGTTTATTAGGAATGTGCCGGGTTAACTTTTTTTTTTAATACACAAGATAAATAAATTTAAAATGTATGTAATAAATTTAAAATTTAAAATATATTTTAAGTTGGAGACAAATTTAAATTAAAATTATTTGACGTAAAATTGGTAGGGTCTAGAAGAAACCCAGGTGGGTCAAGTTTGATCTGAGAAACATATGACCCGGTTTAAGCAACTCAACTAATAATCAACTCGCGATCTAGGAACCCTAAACTCTTAATTATTTTAATTAAAATCTAAATTATTATCTAACCTATTAATTTAAATTATTAATTATTTTAAATAAATTAAAACTCTAATTTTCCTAATATAATTTAAAATTCTAATGATCTTAACTAAAATCTAAAATTATTATCTAACCTATTAATTTAAATTAATAATGATCTTAAATAGATTAGAACTTTAATTATCCTAATTTAATTTAAACTTCTAATTATCTTAACTAAAATCTAAATTATTATCTAATCTATTAATGAAGTTCCTAATTATCTTATCTAAATTAAAAATCTAATTATCCTAATTTATTTAAACTCCTAATTATCTTAATTAAAATCTAAATTATTATCTAACCTATCAATTTAAAATCTTAATTATCTTAACTAAATTAAACCTCTATCATAATATAATATACATTCCTAACTATCTTAATCTACACAAAATCCAATTCTTAGCCAATTCGTTCTCTAATAAATTCTTAAAAAGAGTTAATTCCTAATTTATTCTTGCATTGGCTAGTGAACCTTTAAACCAAAGTTTAATTTATTCTCGAGATTATACAAATATTTAATAAAGGCTTTATTCGTGTTTTAGCCCCAAATTATATATGTTTTCTCATACATTGTCACATATAGGTACCTAACTTTAAAATTGTTAACTATTTGGTCTAATTGAATGACGCCTTTTTTCTTTTTAAAAGGAGCCAATCCGAATTTGACCGATACATGCACATATAGAATGAAATTTATTAAATTTTATTTACTGAAGCTGTCAATTTTCAAGTTTGGAAAATCAACCGACTTGTGACAACTTTTTGAATGAGATCTAGGCATTTTTGGGTTAAGATGTCTTTAGAGCGTTCGAAGAGTTATCTCTTAGCTTTGAAATAAACTTTGAATCACTCGACTTTGAGTACCGGAGCTCAAGTTTTGACTATTTTAGTGAAGTCTACGCAAGTAGAATTTTAGGACGAGATTATTACGAAAATTACGAGTTTCAAAATTTTAATTCGAGTTAAATCATATTCAAGATTTTTTTTCCAATTTTTCTTTCTTGAAAGGGAAATTAGAGCCGTTTGAAAAGGGTTGTGGATTCATCTAGTTTCCAAGGCTCTTTAGGACTTATACACGCCACTTTCCACATTTTCCATCTATTTTGTTTCATTTCTTTGTTATTATGTTTTGTTCTTGTTTCATTGTTTCTTTTTTCTAATTTGGACTTAATTGAAAATTTTTCTTTTCTAGCAAGTCCATTTTGTAAAAAAGCATTTTTGGTGGGCTAGTTGAGAAAAAGTTGAATTTCAAATTTAGTCTGGTTTCTTAAGAACTAGATAGTTCTTAGTGGGGGACATAATGATTAGTATTATTCTAGGTGGCTGTTGAATTGGTGTTGATGAAGGACATGCAAAAGGATTATATATATAGCAGAGGTGTTTTTTTTTCGGGATGGTTCTTCATTTTTCTGTTCTTCTTCTTTCCTCTAATTTGCTTTGGAAGAGAGAAAGATTAAGGAGCGCTTATGCATAAAGGGGAGAGACTGAGGTTTAAGTTTTAGAAATTGGAAATCTTGCTTGTTGGTAAGTTTTCTAATCCCTCTGCATTAGAGGATTTAAGAAAAAGAAGAAAGTTAATGATTTCAGTTGACTATAAATTCTGTTCTATTTTGGGTGAAGAGACAAATGATCATTTAAATGGTCTTTACATGCAAAAGAATAAGATTTTTTTTTATGATGATGAATGGTTTCAATCGGATCTTGAAATGGTTGTTGTATTGATTAAGGAGGCTCATGTAGTAAGGGAAAAAGGCTCAGAAGATGGATTTGGAGACAACTCCCAGGTGAATTATTGGACTCAGATTTCAAATGGATGTATTTTGTGTCATTCATATACTAAATATGATGAACTAGTGCTTTACCATGTTGAATCAACTTGTGGCGAAGTGTTAGTGTCTTGGGTGTGCATGTAATGTTGACATGCAAATACTGCTGGTTATGAGTCTGATCATTGTGAATAGATGAAATATTGGCGTGGTATATGTTGCGTAACGGGATGCAATTGTATGGTTGTGAGTTATTTATGTCAAGTAAATGAAAGGCTTGGCGTGATACATTATTGCGTTTTGAATTGATATGAATAACTGGTAGTAAATATGATTATGTTGCATAGTGGTATGATTCATGTATTATATGTTGGGTGATTGACGATATATGTTGGCAGAATGTTTGTATTTGTATGCATTATATGTATATGGCTTTGACGAGGTTCGGATGGTCATACATATGATTGCATATGTATTATATTTATGTGGCTTTAAAGGAGGTTCAATTGGATTGAAACAGAAAAAGAGATTAAATGATACGGAGACTTTATCTGCACCTGTATATGAGAGCCCCTTGTGTGGGACGTATAAGATCCCTTCATGGGACGTTTGAGATCCCCTTGGGGGACGTATGAGAGCACCGTAAATATAGAAGTCTATCAGGACAATCTTAAATGTGGAAAGTCCACAAGGACTATCTCATACGAGTAAAGTTTGCCAGGACTATCGTTGTGAGGAAAGTTCACTAGAACTACCTTGTAAATATGAAACCACACTACGTCTGGTTGTTTGAGACCACAATAAGGTGATCTATTACTATGAGAGGTCCCTTTTGCTCGTGCTAGTAGATAAATTAAGACGGATACAAGTTATGATGATCTGCCTACTTATCTTACAGCTTGCATTCTTAATGGATATGGAAACTCACTCTGTGAGAGCTTGCGGGCTTGTTTGAGGATTCATATATGACTTTATAATACCGCCAAGTATGGGTGCATTTTTTTGAAATCTATTACTATGTGTGAGCTATCTGTTTATGCGAGACCGTATAAAAAGATGTAATAGTCCGCCAAGACTATCTCATATACATGATTCCGCTGAAAGGAGATTTGCTGTTAAGAATCCACCTACAAGTTATATGTTTCAAAGAGATAACCGCCAAGAATGATCCTCTAATTGTGGAACAGAGGAGGGATGAGATGTACCATTTGAACTATCTACTTGATTGATATGAATATAAGTTCTATATTAAACCGTTAATAATAGTCCGCAACAGGGACTAATCGCCAAGAATGGTCTTATGTGAATATCTGTGGTCATTGATGCGAGACGTGCTATGGGAATTGTTTAGGATTATTCTTCAGTTTGCATGAATGAATAAGCGATGGTATCACCAAGGGAAAATGTGCCAAACCTGAGTAGATCAGTATATATAATGTAACCACAATGACAAAGAGACTGGTGTACTGCCCTAATACGGGCAAGGCAATCGTGAAGCCCCAACCAAGAGGTGCATCCGTTTAGCGTTGTGATAGTTAGGGGTGTTCATTCGGTTAACCGACCCGAAATAACATTAACCGAATTAACCGACCTTTCAAAATTTTTAACCGTTAATCAAACCGAATTTTTTTCAAAAAAATTAACCGAATCGAAATTTTTTCGATTAATTCGGTCGGTTAACCGAATTAACCGAAAATTTTATGTTTTTTATTTTTGGTTAAAAATTAACCGACTTAACCTAATTACCCGAATTAACCGAATTACCTGAATTAACCAAATTACCCGAATTAACCGAATTGAATCACTATATAATTAAATTATTTTTAGACTTTTAGACTTTAGTTTTAGTTTTAGTTTTAGTTTTAGAATTTTATTTATTAAATTATTTGTAATTTTTATGATTGGGTTGGGTAATTAGGTTGGGTTGAATACTTGGGTTTGGATTGGGTTTGGGTGAATAGTGGGCCTATTTATATATTATAAATTTATTTATTAATTTTTTCGGTTAACCGACCGATTTTGAACCGAATTAATCGTTAACCAAAAAATCAAAAAATAATTAACCGACCCTCGATTGAAAAAATTCGGTTAACCAACCGATTAACCAAATTCAGTCGGTTAGCCGAATTTTTTCGGTTTTACCCGAATTTTGCACACCCCTAGTGATAGTAAGATTTGAAAACTCATTAAGTTCATTAGAACTTAGTTGTGTTAGTATGTATTGCAGGTAGGTAGGGGATTCTGAGAGTTTAAGAAGGGACCAGGTTAGAGTTCGCCATGCAGCGGCAAGTTTATTTCTTAGTAGTAACTTGCATATAGCAAGGCGACCCAGAGGCAGGATCTCAGGGTCTTTGTTGTAAATGAAACTAGGAAGTCAAAATATTAAGTGATCATTTTAAATAAGTAAGATTTATTTGGTGAAATTGTTGTACATTCATTTAAAGTTTTATTTACGACATAGATTCATTTAAATCTTGAATTTACTTAGCAGCGGTATCACTTGTGTTTTTGTCTTCACTCTGTTATTATTGTGGATAATAATATTGAAAGCATCCTATAGTCTAGACCTAGTGACTGGGTCAGGTATGGGGTGTTACAATAAGTTTTTCAAAGTCACAAATTTGGCCTAAGGCTCTAAACGGATGAAGGAGAATTTAGAGTTTGACACAACCTGAAACGAAAATAAAACCAAATCAGATCTAAGAATTAAAAGACACAATAATTAAAATAAGTAATAAAAGATAGAAAAAGAACAAGGAATCCAAATTAAATATTAGAAACAACTAAGCAAGAACATAATAGAACAACAAAGAAATGAAACAAGATAGATGGAAAAGATGAAAAGTGACATATAGAAGTCTTAAGGAGCCTTAGAACCCAGATGAATCCACAATCTCCTTCAAACGACTCTAATTTTCCCTCCAAAAAAGGAAACTTGGCGAGAAAAAGCTTAGAGATGATCCCCACAATCTGAAAAGATTATTAAAACTCTTCTAAAAGAAAACTCAAGAGAAATTCTTAAAAAGAAAAACTCAAAAAGACTTTTATTAACTCAGAGAGAGAAGTTGATGAATGAATTGATGAATTCTGTACAATGAATAGGCCTTTACATAGTTTAACTAAGAATATTCAAATAAGACTATCAAGTATACTGAAATTCTAATTAACTTTAGTTTCAAAGCTAAGAGATAAATCTTCGAACACTCTAAGACATGCCAACCCAAAAATGCCTGAATCCCATCTAAAATCTTGTTGCAAGTCAATTAATTTTTCAAACTTCAAAATTGACAGCTTCAGTGAATGAAATTTAATAAATTTCACAACATCCGTGCATGTATCATCAACACGTGTACTGTACACTTGGAATTAGAAAATAAAAGTATTTTGTAAAATTAACAGAATTAAATGCGAATTAATAAAATAGTAACAAAAAGTAAATAAATTTTAACTTAAAATTTATATATTTAATATATTAAAAAAACAAGTTACCCATTATAAAAAGTTCTTCTCCAAAAGGCTAGGGTTTACAAACCCATTCCTTAAAGCTCTTCTCTTTTTAGTTTTCATCTTCTCAAGCTAGGTTAGGTTTCATCTTGTCCACAGTTTGTTGTGTCCATCTTTTCCTAGAGGGTGAAGCCCCGATTTTTGTTTTGAAATCCACATGCCCAAAGCTTGTAACCGTAAATAAACACATCAATCTTATTTGCCTTTTTGTAGAAAGGGTTGACACATAATAATCTCTTGATAAAGAGCTTTCACTAAAGCTACCCCCACTTGGTTTCCATTGAAGACTGATCGATGAAGCAAAAGTATTCCCTCCCCATCCCTTGTCACTTTGGTTTTATTGTTGGATCTTTTCTTGGGGATTTTCATTGATACTTTAAAGGAATAGTCTATCACAAAACCTAAAAAATCCTAGGAACAACTATATTTGAATACTTCAAGCTTTTTAGCTATTACTTTTTTTTTCCTACCATTTTTACTAATTTCAATTTTTTGATTTGTTCTTTAAAATAATGATTTATCATGTGTCAAAATTTGATTAGGTTTCTTTTTTTTATTTTATTTTATACAATACTTAGAATTACCCATGGCTCCTCTCCAACCCTTAAATAGGAGGATAATGCGCTTTAGAGCACTAGAACCCACATCCTCCTACACTGACAACAATGCCGATACCAATTGAACTAAAACTCAACCGGCATATTTCTTTTCTTTTTTTTAAATGTTGTATTTGGACAAAAATATTAACAAAAGTAATGGGACAAAACATTTTTGTATATGTATGAGAATACGAGTATAATTCTATTAATATAAATTCATTAAAGAATACAATTAGTAAATTAACTCTTTTATCCAATCATACATTTATACTATATTTTAATTTCTTTACATATATATATACATATGATATCTTTCTATCTATTTAGATATCATTAATATTATAGATGTTACATCTTTTAATGTATTGATGAAATATGTAAAAATTAATGCCATAAATTTTGGAAAAACTAGTATTCTTCCTCACGTGCATTGTATGTGGATACACATGTTTACGGTTTTCAAATAAAAGACGATGAAAAGAAAAAGATTATACCATTGTAAAGTGGAGCTTTTACATTAAACGATGTAATGCTATGTTTTCATTAAAATTATTCTCAAGAATCTCCACGCAAAAAGAGAGATAAAGAGAGAAAACTTATGAATTGAAGAAGTTGCGATAAAGGTATTATGAAAGTTTCTGCATTAGGAGGTAGATTGTATATATAAACAAATATATAGATTATTTTTATATTCAAGATTAATAATAAATATATTTTAATAAAACAATTTATAATTATTTTAGTTTTATATCATATTCATTGGTTTTATAATTTTAAAAATAAAAACATAACTAACATAAATACTAATTTATAATTGATCAATTTTCTTCATTTTAATTTCTCAAATAGATCTCAGCCAAATTATTTCCCGAGCTTGGAATTTTATTGAATTAAATTGATTATTTAATATTTATCAATAAAATATTAATTACAAAATATATTTATTTTCTTTTATAGATACTATCAAAATATTAATTATATCTACTTTTACGTTGAGAAAATAAGTTATTTATACTACGGTGTTATTCTTAGCATGATCATATTTAAAATAAAATAAAATTTATATTTATTTAACTAAAATGTATTCTTAGCATTATCATATTTAAAATAAAATAAAATTTATATTATTTAATTAAAATGTATAATTTTAAAAATTCTAGATTGTTTATTTGAATTATATTAATAATATCTATTTATATGAGGTTAATTTTTGGATAAAACTTTTGAAAGATATTTGTAAGTTAATTAATTTCAAGTTAATATATTATCATGTTAATTAATAATTAAATAATATAACTTTTATTATTATTGCATAATAACTACTTCTATACTAATAATTTAGTTTTAGGATGTGTTTAGTTTGTTGAGTATTTGATTACATTTCGTAATAAGATTAAAAGAATGTAAGATTATTTTATTTGATTCATTTAATAGTAATGTAAAATTCATGTATTTAATTTATAGAGTGTAATATTACCTAAAATTCAATTTTATTAAATTGTCATTATTATAAAATTTTACATTATACAAGTTCATTTCCTTGAACCTTTTTTTATAACTTGCTTAATTTTATCATAAGAATTAAATTAAACAATCACTGAACATTAAATTGTGACAAATGGCGAGTCTCTTTGCTTGACATGTAATATTTGTATTATTAACAAAATTACGTGCCCAATTAATAAACACCTTACTATTTGATAAAATAAACAAACATACTAGATAGTGTTATAAAATTATCAAATAAAAGAACACTAAAAAGTAAACAACAGATAAAATATCAACAAAGAATTTTCTTATATTTCATTTTCACTCACACAAGGGTTCTATTTGTAAGTCCTTATCATTCAATGCAATACAAATAAATGAAGCTTACTTAAGTGCTTCATTAACATATACATTAACCAACTTGCATATTTACTTTCATAATGAATGAGGGGGTTTTATCTCATAAATGAAGGGGTTAGAATATGGACAACGACATTTATATATTTGTAACACTCCTCTTTGAATGTCAATTAGAGAAAAATGTGTCTCATTAAAACCTTTATTAGAAAAAACCCCGTGGGATAAAAACCTAACTAAGGAAAAAGAGTGCACAATTTCCTATTGTAAGTTGCCCCATTACTAGGAAGACCCAATGGGACAAAACCTTGGTTAAAGGAAAAGAGTACAACATGTCCTGGACTCCCCCTGATATCAATGTCACTTGACATCTTTAAGTCGACATATTCCAATTTTGTATACCAAACTTTCAAATGTTGTAGTTTGTAATGGCTTGGTAAATAAATCTGTTAAATTAAAAATTCTTCTCAAGATCATGAGTGAAGAATAATTTTGATGAAATATGTTTTGTTCTGTCCTTTGATGTATCCCCCTTTTTAATTCAACTATTCATATTGCATTAGCTTCGTATAAGATAGTTGACACCTTTTCTTGTAGAGGAAAAATACATATCTTCATGATATGTTGAGTCATTAGTCTTAGTCAAACACATTCACGACTAGTCTCATTCATTGCAATTATTTTTCCATGATTTGAAAAGGTGGCAACTAATTTTTGTTTTGTCAAACGACATGATATCTTTGTACCTCCACCAGTAAATAAATAAATTTTTTGAGACCATCCTTTATGAGGATATGATAAGAACCCAACAATAGCATAACCAACTAATTGAAGCTTTAAATGATTTGAATAAAATGATCCAAAATCAATTGTTCCTTTAAGATATCTAAATAAATGCTTAATTCCATTTCAATATCTATGCATTGGATAATAACTAAATCTTCCTAACAAACTTACTGCAAATGTTATATCAAGTTGTGTGTTGTTTGCCAGATACAATAATGCTCCAATGACATTAAGATATGGTACTTCAAGATCAAGTAGCTCTTCATCATCATCACAAGGACAAAAGGGGTCTTTATTCATGTCCAATGATTTTACAGCTATTGGGGTACTTAATGGATGAGCCTTATCCATGCAAAATTTTTTAAAGATATTTTTTGTATAAGATTACTAAAGGACATGGATTTCATCATTTAATGCTCGATTTGTAGGCCAAGATAAAGCTTTTTTTTTTCCAAGATCTTTCATTTCAAATTATTTCTTTAAATAATTTGCTGCATTTTGAAGCTATGCAAGAGTTCCAATAATATTTAAATCATCAGCAAAACTATCAATTATCACAAATTTTGATCCAAATATTTTTATAAAAACACATAGGCAAATTGAATAATTTTTATAACATTCTTTCAGTAAATATTTACTTAGACGATTGTACCACATTTGTCCAGGTTGTTTTAATCTGTATAAGGATTTTATTAATCTGATTGAGTAATATTCATGTGAAACTTTGTATCTTTCGGGAATACTAATCTGCCAGAGCTTTTCATATAAATTTTATGTAACGACCTAGTATTTATTGGAGTCAAGAAATACGGTTTTGAAACCCTATTATCGTAATCTGAGTGAATAAATATAAAATAGGAATATTTATGGAGTTGATATAAAAATATATTAAAGTTTGGTTTAGTGTTAGATTGGAAGGATCAACTCGAGATCGTCGATAGGGAGGTTGAATTGGCCTTTGAGAAATTGTGGTGGAAGAAATTAAAAATATGCAACAAAGAATACAATGATTTATAATGATTCAACCCCAATTGCCTACTCCACTACCTTAGCTTATCGCAACTAAGGATTTACCCAAATTCACTAATTTGGCAACTTTTGAGGCCAAGGTTTAACCTTACAATCTCTTTTAAGATTTATATTCCAAAATCTTAAGATACAACTCCCTTAAGGTTTCTACCCAAACTTTAAGGATTAACCCTCTTTCAAAGAGACACAAATAAGCAAGCAAAGAAATAATCCTTACAAGATTAGGATGTTTGCCAATAAAGCACAAATACAAAGAAGAACACTTGAGCTAAATGAATATAATGAAAGCTCACAAGTGTTTACAAGAAAAGGTATGATAGAATTAAGCTCTAGGTTGTTTTGATTGATGTTTAAGCTTTTTACATTGCTTTTATTCTTGCTAAACCTTTGGAAGATGATATTTATACCTTCTAATTGATTTCCAACCGTTGTGGTTGTTGTAGAAGTGAATGTAGCCGTTGAGGATGAAATACCATGTCATTAACTTCACCTGCAAAAACGAGTATCGATACCTACGAAAAGGGTATCAATATTTTTTGTAATTAATGTTGATTTCAGTGACTGTTGGAGCAGGAATATCGATATCTTAGGAAATACATCGATACCTTAAGAAAAGTATCGATATTGGATGAATACCTACTAGGGTTTGAAAGTGGTAGAATGTCAATTTGGTATCGATTATCAAAGGGGTACCGATATCTTGTAAATTATCGATACTTAGACAAAAAAGTATCGATATTTTTTTTATCCTGGAGCAATTCTAACTAGTTAGCAAATAGTTAAAACATATTTAAAAATGTTTAACTCAATTGAAACCATTTCAACTTGATTTTATGAAATTGCTCAACTTTACTTTTATTCAAAAACACTTTAATTTGTTATATCAAAACATATTACCCAATAAGGCTTAGTTTAACATTAAGTAATATAGTTGAAAAATAGTTAATTAAATCTTAATGGCTAAATTGTAAAAATCCAATTGGTATTAAGTTTTAATTAAGAAAAGGCTTGGGGAGCCATATAGTAATTATTCAAAGGGCCTAAATGGTTAATAAACCGTTGTTTTTATATGTTAGTGGATGATAATGATTATGTCCACTTAGTTTGAATTAATAATTAAAATAATATAATAAAACCTTAATTAATTTATTAATTAAGATTAACTAAAGGTTAATTATAATATATAGTATTATAGTGGAAAGAAAGATGATTTTCATTATTTTTTCCACTGTTTAAGAGAAAAGAGAAGAGAAAATGCCATTAATAGAAATTTTAAGCCTTTTCATGTAATTTTTATAGTTTTATTATCATAAAAGTTTGATTTAGTTAGCCATATATCAATTTGTTCAATTATTGAATTTTTAACAAGTTGTCATTGTTGAGAAATTGATGAATTAGACTTGAATTTAATAGAAATTAAGCTTAGATTATGATAAGGACTAAATTATAAAGTTTAATAAACTTGGTTGTTAACTTTGTAACATTAGGGACCAAATTGAATAAAGTGAAAACCTATCATAAAATCATGCTAGGATTAGAAAGTATAGAGTCACAAATGACTGTGAAATTAGATTTTGATCCGATGCTAAATATCGAAAGATATGCTTATCCTGAGTTTAGGGATTAAATTTAATAAAATGTAAAATATACTTGATCTTATGTTTGAATGTGAATTGGATGAATTATGATAGTTTTCCTTTATTAATTATTGATTGTAGCTAAAGACGACGCCGAGTTGTCGAGAGGGAAAGGAAAAGTGAGAGTCGTCGACTAGTGACACTAGGGTGAGCAAAACTCGATTCGACTCGAAAAAATCGAAAAAAATTCGAATTTCGAGTTAAACGAATCGAGTTATTCGAGTTAATCGAGTTATTCGAATCAACTCGAATTTTTTTTTGAATTTCGAGTTCGAATCGAGTTGAGTTTTCGAATTCGAATAACTCGAATAATTCGAATAATTTGAATATCAAACTATAATATTTTACATTTTTACCCCAAACTCCCAAATCTTTTTACTTTTCCCCCCAAAACTTTTACTCCTTCCCACTTTCCCCCCAAAACTTTTACTCCCCTCCGCTCCCAACCCCCAATCTACCTAAAATCCATTTCCCACCAAAATTTTACTCTCCCATTTATTTTTTTCTCAAAATTTTACTCCCAAAACCCCTCAAAACCTTTTATTTTCTCCCAAAATTTTTACTCCCTCCCACTTTTCCCCTAAAACTTTTATTCCCTTCCCATCTCACCTCTCATCTATCCCAAACCCTCCCCCCTCCAATTTTTTTAAATATTTTCCTCCAAAATTTTACTCCCCTATTTACTTTCCTCAAACTTTTATTCCCAAAACTTTTTATTTTTCCCTAAACTTTTTACTTCTCACTCTTTACTCTCAAATAAAAATCAAAATTATCCAAAAAATCACTAAACATAAATAGTAATAATTTTATTTATATCTACTATTTATATTATTAAATTAAATTTCACATTTTATATTATTTATATTATTAAATTGTTTAGTCATATTGAATATTTATATTAAAATTGAATTATTAATTATGCCATAAAATATTCGTGTTAAAATTTTATATTGGTATCAATTTCACATTTTATTTTTAAAATAACTTTTATTAAAAATCATATTTTTACATTTAATATATTTTTAATTCTAAAATACATAGTGACAAGAATCAAGATAATTGAAACAACTAAGCAAGCAAAGAAGCTAACCAAGATATAAAAAATTAATAAATAAATTATGAAGTGATGAAAGTTAATAAAAAATTTGATTAAGGTGGACAAATTTTATTACGATGGGTGACAATGGTTACAAGGACCCAAAATTATTTTTTAAAATTTAACTCGAACAAATATATTCGATTCGATTCGATTCGAATTCTATCTCACTCGACTCGATTCGAGAAAACTTCAAATAAAGTTAGGATGATAAAATGAGATTCGAAAACTCGATTAACTCGAAAATTTTTGATTCGATTCGATTCGATTCGATCGAATGCTCACCCCTAAGTGACACAAGATTTCGGTTTGTGCTTTTATGATTTGAAATAAATCTATTTATTTGCATATTCATGTCATATTGCATGATAGAGTATTGAGGTGAGTTAATGATGGTCATATGAATTGATTTGCTATGATTGATGGTGACTATCGAGATAATGGATTGAATTGAATAGAATGGAAAGTAATATGAATTAGTAGGGACATGATGTGTAGTATGAGAAAGGATTGAAACATGCTATATGATATGAGATATTTGTGTTTTTATGATGAATTGAAATGAGATTATGAAATTGAATGTGAAATTGCATATGAGTTGAATTGAATTGAATTGAATTGAAATGAAATTGATGATTGATATGTGATAATGCATGGTGTGAATATAAAATATGAATGATTACAGGGTATGTATATAAAAGTATGAATGATTACAAGGTGTGAATATGAAAATATGAATGATTACAGGGCATGACTATGAAAGTATGAATGATTACAAGGTAAGAATATGTAAATATGAATGGTTGATGCCTTGCATGACAATAGGGTCATACACACACTTGTGTATAAGATAGTTGATGATATGAAGATTATGATAGATAATTTTGGGATCCAGCATATATTGCGGATCATCGACTATTCTTTGTCTCTATGAAGACTTTGGTGTGGTGGAGGGATGTAATTGAAAATGTTCAAACATTGATGCTTATGGGCTTTGCACTTAGGTGCCTTGGTGTGGTATAGTTTAATGTCATTCGAGCTATATTGGTGTGGTGTAATTCACTCGTGTATCCGAGTCTGTTTTAATAGGGTACTATTGAGCGAAACATTGAAATAAAATCTTTAAATCGAAAAGTGAAATAAATCAAATTTTGGTAAGTTATTATAATTTATGATTTGAATTGAATTGGTATGAACTTGTGAATTTATAATAGCATATAAAATGATTTGACGATATGGAACTATATGTGTGCAAATATGTAATTCACGATAGAGAAAATATATAAAAGATTATATGAACCGGTTAGAATCAAGCCTTAGGGGTCGATTTGAATATGAACAAGCCACCAAGCTCGAAAGTGACTGAAATGGTATAATGAAATTGAGCATTCAAGATGATGAATAACTATGTATAAGTTTATGATTACAGATGATTGTAGGAAATGAATAAGGAGGATGTGAAATAAATGAAAAATGATTATGTAAGTATTAGAAAGTCTGATATAAAACAATTACATAAATTTATTAACTAGGTTATGCTTCAATTTGTTATGCTATAAAATGGAAGTATTAGTTTCCTAATGTTGAGTGTTATAATATATCAAGTTGGAATGTTAATGTCAATTGAAATGTTGTGCAAAATGGTTGTATGTTTAGTTTTCATGTTAATGGAAGTATTTGGTAGAAATTTATGTGAAATAGCTAAAGGTTAATATTGAAATGATAGTATGCAATTGGTTAATGTTGTGTTTTATTAACTTGAATTATGGAAGTACCAATGAGCTTTATCGCACAATGTACGATGTTTTTATTCTATATGCATGTATAGGTGAATCTTGAGGCCCTAAGAGGTGAATTCAACATCTAAAGCAGCTTTCAACTCAAAAAAGTTTGTATAGCTCCTTACATTTTGATTTAATGACATGTACCTAGGATTGAAATGTTTATTATGTTGCAAATGGTCCATTGTTTGTATAGTTGAGTAATGAATGAATGATAATGTAATAGTTCATGCACAAATAAGGTCTATTTGGGTTGAATCATGAAATTGAACATGTATATATAATGTTGATTTCATTTTAAGTCTTGGGATGATACATATTTTTGATAAATGGCGGGTTGAAACTAAAGAGGATTGAAATTGTTGAATTTTGCCTACAAAGTCGCGACACCAACTTACATCATCATGACTTCTCCCATTTGATGTCTCAACGCCGGCTCAGTGAAGTTTGTAAATTTTGCATTTTATTCCTCAAGTTGTGAAGCCAACATTCTATTTTGGAGGTCGCGACATCGCACCCCTTGTAGTTTAGTCCTCCAATGGTCTTCTTTCATAAGCTTAAATAAACCTTAAACCAAATTATATATTATAATATGATGATGAAATGATCATGTTAGTGATTATATAAATTTTCTATTGTTACTCTGACAATGAATGTGCCATCTTGTAGCTCAAACCTAATAATCGGGTCGGGTATGGGGTGTTACATTTCACTATCTAGAGAACCATATAAATAGGTTGTAACAACATCTATTAGACACATATCAAGTTTTTCATGTATTGTCATACTTATAATATATTTAAACATGATTACATCCACCACAGGAGAATATGTCACTTTATAATCAATACCGGGCCTTTGTGAAAATCCTTGTGCCACAAGTCATACTTTATATCTAACAACTTCATTTTTCTCATTTAGTTTTCATACAAATACTCATTTGTACCCCACAGAGTTTACATTTTTAGGTCTTTGGTCTATAGGTTCAAAAACCTCAAAGTAACAGCTCGTTTTCAGTGGTACTAGAAATGGTGGTTTCGAAACCCTATTCTCTGATGGTCGAGTCCATAAATATTAATATTAATATTAATAATAATTGGTTTAATATAGTGTGATATGAAATTTTAGTTTTGAAAAATTGATTGATTAGAGAATTTATCATAGTATAGGGATGGAATCGTAAAGGTGGTAAAAGTTGACTATTATGGATTTCTATTTACTAATTATAATGCATTAATCGATTAAGGCCTAAAATGACAATTTGGCCATTTTTTATGTAGTGGCCGGATAAGTGTTGGTATTATCTACAAGAAGGTTAATTTTAATTAATAATTAGATTAGATATATATACCGTAACATAATGGATGGAAAGAAGGAGGTCATTTTCTTTCTTTCATAATCTCCATCACCGTCTTTCTTCTTTGTTGAGCTAGGAAAGTTCGGCCAAGTTTTTGCTCTTGATTGGCAAGCTAATTCGATACCGTTTTTCATGAATTTTGTGTTTTTGAGATTATTGTGCTTCAATCTAGCTAATAGTGGTGTTCGTTTCTAAAACTGTTAAAGGTTTCATGAGATTTCCATTGTTGAATGCTTGAATTTATGGTATTAAATGATTATATTACAAGAGAGGTTATGGAAAATAATCACTTGGTAAAATGAAAATTTGTCATTTTCGAATATTAGGGTTAAGTATAGACATTTCGAAACCAATTTAAGATTTCTATAAACTTTGTTATAGAAAAAAGGCTCGATTGTATAATGTGTTAGGTTTTTAAGGGAATTTCGAGTGATTAAATTGAATTGAATTGAATTATATGCTTCATAAGTTGATAATTGATATTGGTTGATAAAATTACATTAAATTATGTTATAGATCAATATTTGAATCCAACGAGAGAAGATTGTGGGAAAAGGAAAGTTGTTGAGTAGACTCTACCGTGGTGTGTTATCATTCTGCTAGGTAAGTTCATACAATATACACATTGTTTAACTTTTCTTTCTTTTGTTCTTTAATTGTATAATAAAAATTTGGGAAGTCAGATTTAGTTTGTTGAGTATAGAAGGGATATATTGAATTATGATACAAAGGAATGTAAATGAGTTTATCAAATGAAAGTGTCCCAATGAACTTAGTAAATGACTTATACGCATGGTTACATGTTATTTCCTAATGATTCTGGGATCTAACATTTGTTGTAGACTCGAAGGTACACGTGACACATATTTTGCATGAACTGGTAATTTGATGTCATTTTAAATGTTTAGCCTGAACTGGTAACATTACATGTATATATAGCCCTAGCCAGGCTTTTATTGTGTTGATAAAGTTTTAGCTTGGACGGGTAACATGACACCTCTGTACATGACTAGCTCGGACGAGCCTCTGACGTGAAGCGTACATGTGTTTTGAGTTTTTTTTACGATGTTCCCTTGGGTATCATAAAACATGCGAGATGTGAAATTGACGAATTGTGGAATAAGAGGTAATGAAAGATTTTGATTGTTAAATTTTGGGTCCGCACCAGTGAGAGGAAAAGGTATGCAAGTGCTACCATACCATGTGGCGTACTGGATATTCTGTATGATTGATAGTGTCTGCACTTATTATGTTGAAAATGAATGGGAATGAATCGAGTATAAAAGTGTTACTATATCATGTTGCGTACTAGATATACTGTATGTTGATAAAGTACATATGCTTACTTTGTTGAAAAATTGTGTTGGTTTATAGGTAAACTATGTTCACATATTAAAATATCACATAATTATTATGTGAGGTAAGTTAATTATTGAACTTGTATGAACTTACAAGTATTCTTAATACTTATACCTAGGTTGTTTTTATCTTGTAGATTTTGAGCATTCAAAACTTGTTAATTGGATCAATAAGAAGTTCACACTATCCGTCCAGGAATTGTGGTAGACTTTTTATTTTGATTTGGTTCGTCTAAGTGGCATGTATATATGCAGTTGGTTATTTTGCAAACAGGTATGTTAGTTTTTTATGGTGGTTACTTTGGAATCTCTCTTGATGTGTTTAAATAAAATGGACTCAGGTTCTGTTATGTTCTGCATTATAAGTTTTGCGGGACCTATCGAAGTGTAGGGTAATCGGTGATAGTGTGATATCTTTTGATCCGATCTGATTTTGGTTTTCATTTAGATAAAAGATGTCAGCTGAGTTTAATCATGCTGCTCTCGATGAAGTAGTTAGTAATGTTCCAGCTGCTAAGCAAAGAGTTGCTCTTAGTGCGCCTGCAGCTTAAGGGCTTGGAAGTGAGGCGCGTGATTCTTTCTTCCAGATGATGAATGAATTTATTTAGAGTTCCTGCGAAGTCACCCTGTGGCTCCAGAACATCACCCTTTACTGTGCCTTCACCAACACCTTCGTGTCCTCAAAATTTTAACTCGATAAATGCTCATAGACCCCTAATCGATAAAATCTGGAAATGTGGGGCTGAGGAATTCCAAGGGAAAAGAGATGACGGTCCAATTAAAGTTGAATATTGGCTAGAAAATACACAGCGGGGTCTTAATGAGTTGATATGTTTGTTAGGGGACTATTTGAGGTGTGTTATGTCCTTATTAAAAGAAGAAATGTAACTATGGTGGACTATGTTGATCACAGTGGTTCTATAAGAAATAGTAGATTGAGAAATTTGCCAAACTAAATTTGGAAAGAGATATATTAGCTCGCGATATTTGGAAAAGAAGAAGAGAGAGTTTCTTGAGTTAAAACAAAGAAACATGTCAGTGGTAGAGTATGAGAGAGAGTCAGACTTAATAAATAGGGTTGAGAAATAGTTGCACAGAAACTGAAATGTGCACTCACTTTGAGTGGGGTTTGAATGAAAAAATTCAAATATTGGTTGGAGCTCTTGAAATTAAGGAATTTTTTACTCTAGCGGATAGAGCATAAAAAATGGAAGATATATGTAACACAAAGAAGCGAGTTGAAATGAAATATTGGGATTCAGGAAAGCAGAGTATATCTAGATATTTTCCCATTCCTCCACCTAAAAGGTCCAGAGAGGTTCCAAATAGGTTCATGCCTCCTTTTGGATATACGGGGAGAGATCAATCACGACATTCTAATCTGAGACCTCAGGCCACAGCAATCGCCAGTGTGGGTAGTGTCCGCAATTTGAATGAACTAGTATGTGAGTATTGTGATAAAAACCATTTTGGTGAATGTCGATTGAAGAGCGGATCCTGTTTTCTGTGAGGATTAGCAAAGCATTATCTGAAGGATTGTCCATATAAGATGAAAATTAGCTCAGAGTACACTGCTAAACCATTAATCAGCCCGTAGAGAGGTAAAAATTAGGGATCTGGAAATAATGCAGAAATTAGCTATAGCACCATACACGTGGTGGTTGCGAAGTGTAAGGGTTGAGCACCGGTCAGAGTATATGCGATCCGGGCTAAAGAAGAACCTACTGCTCTTGATGTGATTGCTGTTGGTTTTTCCCTTTTTGATATTACTATTTATGCTTTAACCAATCTTGGATAAACACATTCATATATATGCACTGCACTAGTAACTGGGAAATATATGCTAGTAGAGTTGACTGAGTTTAATGTTGGAGTATCAAACCCTTTAGGTTAGTGCATAGTAGTTAATAAGATATGTAGGAAGTGTCCATTGAGAATGCGGGGTCATGAGTTCCTTGTGGACTTGATGTTACTACCGTTTGAAGAGTTTGATGTCATCCTTAGTATGGATTGGTTGACCGTACATGATGCCATTGTCAACTGTAGATGGAAGCGGATTGTGTTGAGGTGTCAAATTGATGAACTATTTAATGTTGAAACCGAGTGAGTAGATTATGTTACTAATATTATCACAGCTTTAACAACTCAAAAGTTGGTTAGATAAGGATGTGAAGCATACTTAGCTTATATACTGGAAACAATAGTAACATGAACAAAAATTAAGCAAGTCTCAACTGTGTGAGAATTTGCAGATGTATTTCTAGCAGAATTAACGGGGTTATCGCCAGAAAAAGAAGTGGAATTTGGAAATTGTGCTAAGAATGATATGTGCTAGCAATCAAGCCCCAACAACCCATCTTAGGCCTTTCTAAAATAAGAGGTGCTAGAGAGGGTGAACATACCATTCTTTGAGCTGACCAATCATATACCATTACGGTCTCAAGCATGAGTCAAGATGGCGATACTTAAGAAAAAATTAAGTTTGCTCCTGGGAAGCTTCATGGATAAAGTTTCATCCCATCACACTCTTCCCTAACTTGTTAGAAAGTTTTTTCATCTTCACCTAGTAATAACGGTATCATGACAAATTACCTAGATGCTTCAAGCTCTAATCAATTTTCGGTCCAAAATCAAACCGATTTTCCATCCCTAACAACCCATCTTAGGCCTTTCTAAAATAAGAGATTTATCTGTCTAAGGCCACTCTAAGTGGGAGAGACACTCCTAGTACAAAGGGAGTTGTTTGAACTCAAAATATACTCGATTTTGAGTGTTCGTGCCCATAGTTGATCATTTTCATAGAAGAGTGTTCACCCGAGCTTAAGCATGAGTGCTTGGTTATTTCAGACATTTCATGAAGGAAAATTTAATGATTACCATGAGATAAAATAAGATCATATTAAGAGAGAAAATTTATCCCAAAGAAATTAAGGATATCTGATGAGGATAACACACTTATGGCAAGGTCATTGGACGAGCGTTGATTGAGTAGATTTTGTAATGATATCTAATGTGGGAGAGCTCAGTCACGATATTATAGTGAAATGACTTTGTGACTAAATGAGTTTTATAATTAATAGGTTGAAAGTTAGAACTTAATTATAAATCATTTGAGCCCTAAATACATATGTCCAATCGGTCCCTCTACTAGCTCGTTGAAACCAAAAATAAATTGCATGTTGAATCAAATAAATAGAAATTGATAGAAATGATAAAGTAAGATAAATGTGTTACATTTGAAAATGAATGTCGTTTCTCATTGAGTATGGAAATGATTTGAAAATTAATTTAAGTTTTTCAAATTATTATTTAATTAAATAATTGAATATTGAAAATAGAATTAAATCAAGTTTCCATGAGTTTAATGAAATTAAAATTGGGTTGAGAAAATTATTTAATTAAAAATTTAATTTATTTAAATTAATAATTAATATTTATGTTGAAAAAAACATGTATTGGGTTAGATTAAATTATAAAATGTAGGGTTAAAAGTCTATGAAGCATATATAATTGGACCCGATATAGGAGAAGCCCAAAACCCTTCATATTATGTATGAGGGGTGGAAATCCTAGTATTATTAATTAGGGTTAGTCGACCCTCTCTCCTAGTTCAACTAGATGATTGACTTTTCTATTAAATAAATATTATTTGTGTTCTACTAATTCAACTAGGATTTCTCTATCTCTCCCTATAAATAGATGACTCTGGTAGGGCTAGATATACGACTTTGAGATATTGTTATTATGTTTGAAAATAAGTCAGAATTTATTTCTAAGTATAAATTCTATTTTTTTTGATGCGAGTCTCAAGGCTCAATTTCAAACCATGGATGTGATGGGCTTATGCTACCTTAAGGCCCAACAATAAGATCAAATGCCAAGCAAATTAAGCCAAGATTCGATCAGAGACAATATGTGAAGATGAATCTTTTTGAGGAAACGAGGAATGATACATGCACGAAATGGGTGAAATTTATTAAATTCCATTCACCAAAGTTTCCAGTTTTTAAGTTTGGAGAATCAACAAAATTTTGACGATTTTTTGGATGGGATCCAAAACTTTCTTGGTTAAGATGTCTTCATGACATTCGAAAATCTATCTCTTAGCTTTGAAACACACTTTGAATCACTTGATTTTGAATTTGGGAGCTCAAGTTGTGACTGTTTTAGTGATGAATGCGCGAGCAGAATTATTGGACGGGATTATGACAGAAAGTACGAGTTTCGGGCTTTTAATTCGAGTTTAAATCATATTGGGTTTGTGTTTTAGGCTTAATTTTTATATACGAGCCCAATATTCTATTTATCAACTCTTATTATTTTATTATTTATTATTTTGAATTTTGATAATTATTAATTATTCTAAGTTATTTAGGAGTTTTATGTCAACATGAAAGTTTAGTTTAAAACTACGTATTGTTTAGGTTAATTAGAGTTCTAGTATATTTAAGAGTTTTGTTTAGATTTATTTAGCTAGCCTATATAAAGACCTTTACATGTTACACAAAGAAAATTTGATTATTATTTAACTTCTCTTTGAGTTAATAAATTCTCTTTGAGTTTTTCTTTTCAATAAATTTTCTTGAGTTTTATTTTAGAAGAGTTGAACAATATTTTCAGATTGTGGGGATCATCTTCAAAATTTTTCTTGCCAAGTTTTATTTTTTGGAGGGGAAATTAGAGCTGCTTGAAAAGGTTGTGGATTCTTCTTGTTTCCAAGGCTTTTTAAGACTTCTACACACCACGTTCTATCTTTTCTTTTTATCTTTTTTATTTTCTTCTTGATTGTTTTAATCTTTGATTTATTGTTCTATTTTATTTATCTTAGTTATTTATTTTAATTTTTTTATCTAACTTGGATTCGATTGTGTTTTAGGTTGTGTCAAAATTAAAGTTTCTTTCCAAATGTCTAAAGCCCTAGGTCAAATCCTCGACTTGTACAAACTTTACGATCGTGTTCTGCACACACCCGTATCATTTTCAGGAATAAAAATTCTATCGGTTTCTATATGAGAGAGATTTATTTTCCTACCAAAAGTAAGAAAATTAGTTTTGATTCTGTATTTGATTCAGAATTGTTTGAGCCCACACTCGAGGTAGTTCATAGTACGAGAATAGCGGAGAAGACTATTCGGCTAAAAGTTGGGAACATCTAGGATCCATCACATTCAAAGCACAAGTGCTATTTCGGGAAAAATTATATTGCTTTAAATATCACAAACTGACTTAGTTTTCAAAATTTTTATTTTTTCGCTGTGCAAGAAAACCATTTTTGAACTGCTATTTTTCGAATAATGTACATGTCTAGATATCTATTTCACAATAGGGTTGGTGAGTTGGTATCAGGTGAAGCTCGATCCAAGACACTTGCAAGCAATTAAGTATACGTATTTCGGAGGAGATTTTACTCCTATCAGCTATACTGATTCTGACTTCCAAATGTGTTGAGATTTAAGGAAATCGAACTTGGGTTATGCCTTTGCCCTAGGCGATGGGTCCATAGTGTGGAGAAGTGTCAAGCAAAGCAACAAAAGAAGTAATATGGCGTTGAAATTTTCTTATGAATCTTGAATTCGTTTCTTGTATGGGAAAAAAAACTATCACATTCTATTGTGATAACAGTGTGATTGTAGTTAATACCAAAGAAACCAAAAACCAAAAAAGGATGAAGCAAATGAATAGAAAGTATCACATCATAAGGGAGGGAGTAGCAGGCGAAATAATAGATATAGTCAAAGTCGCATCAGAGAGCAACCTTGCAGACCCGTTTACCAAAACTCTAATAGCTAGGAGTTTTGATAAACATGTAAAGAGCATGAGAATGCAAAATATAACTCATCTACTTCACTAGGTCAAGTGAGAGACTATTGGATCTGGTGCTTTAAGTGCAATATATTCATTTTGTATACTTGTATTTTTTCAACTAATTGGTTCAGTAATACTACCCTTAATTACATTAATACTCTTTTTATATTGTCCTCAATGTTTTTGCACGCAGAGCAAAATGAAAGCAAATATTGGTTCATTGGTTATATAACGTTTAACTAATATTAAGTGGTATTACATGGTCGGCTTGTAATATGGAAATATAACTTGTATTCGTAGAAGAACCTAAACATGTCCTTAGTCTAATTGGAAATGAGAAAACCGATTGAAAAACTAGTATGTCGTCTATCAAGTCCAATTGGGGAGATGTTTTGTCTTTAGCATTGGAGTAGATGACTCCTAGAAGATAGAGACATAGATATGACTGACTGGACTGACAGTACATCATATAGGACCCAAGTAGAATACATCTATTTATGGATTTATTCACTTGTGATGTTCATAGTGTGACATACCTTAATTTTGCATGGATGATAAACTATGTATTTATGACTTGTACATTGGTGTAAGTAAATGTTTGAGTTCAAATAGATAAGGAGCCGAAAACTAAAGCGTTGAGTATACACTTCTGCAATATGTAACATCATTCACAATAGTGAAATTCATTTTCCAACTAATGGGTAAATGATATCTTCTCATCGACATTGCATGATAGATGAAAAGTAAATGTAGCCATTGGTCGTTTGTCTTTGTGAAAAGTGACTAAATTTCTTTTTTATAGTAATTGACTTTTCATAGAGAAAAATATAATGATTACCATGAGATAAAATAGGATCATATTGGGAGAACGAATTTATCCCTAAGAGATTAAGGATATCCTATGAGGGTAACACACTTATGACAAGGTCATTGAATGAGTACATTTTAAGTAGCTTTCGTAATAGTATGTAATTAGGGAGAACCCAGTCACGATAATATTGTGGAATGAATTTGTAAGTAAATGAGTTTATAAGTAATAGGCAAAAAGCCTTAACTTAATTATAAATCATTTGAGCCCTAATTACATATGTCCAATCGATCCTTTTGCGAGCTCGTTGAAATCAAAAATAAATTGTGTGTTTGAATCAAAATAAATAGAATTGATTAGAAATGATAAAGTTAGAGAAATTGGTCGCATTCACAAATGAATGTGTTTTCTCGCTAAGTATAGAAATGACTAGAGAATTAATTTAAGATTTTTAAATTATTATTTAATTAATTATAATTAAATGATTGAAGTTCAAAATGGAATTAAATTAATTAGTCATTATGAATCCATGTCATGCCCCAAAATATAAGGGGTTAATTGAAATAATTAACTAAGAAATGATCTAGTCTTATATATTAGTAGATAGTACACTCTTTAAAGATCCTAGGTTCAAGCCATTCCTCTCCCATTTTTATCCTTTTTAATTTTAGCAAACTAAGATAAAAACCACATTAGAATATATATATTATTAGGAGTAAAAATTTAACAAGAAATAGGCCTTAGGTCTAATGGTTAAACAATTGTTTCTTCCCCTTGCATAATCAAGTTCAAGACATCCTATTCCCAAGTCCCTTTCATTTTATTTTTGGTAGTAGGGGAAATTACCATGTAGCCCCTAAAGATTTGAAAACCCCAGCTATTTAGTTATTCTTTTCCTAATCACCAAGGATTTTGTTTTCTTTTCCAATTCAATTAGAATTTTCCCACAACACTCTTTATCTTATTCATTTTCTTTTCTTCCCCTTTTCTTTTCATCAAATTTTCATTTAATTATTGAGAATTATTTTTGTTTTCCCAAATCAAAATTAATTTCCATTTGAAAACATTTTCTACCGGGTTCGTAATTTTCGTTCGTAACACCCTTAATCTTTTCCAAGAATCTGTAAGTATGAATTGATCTCGATGTTTGATCTCGAATCCTTATAGAAATTCTATCTAAGGATAATGTTGTGATCGATTAAACGATCTTTCACGGTTAAAAATCAAATCTTTCGAAAATCTTGACGGATCTTGGAAATCAAACATTAACCTGTGTGAAATTATTGATTGAAGGATCTGCTTTAGGTGAATCGAACCAGATTTGATTGCGAGGAATGACGTTCGGGCTCCCGATGAAAGGGGTGTGTTTTACAATCGAATCGGGGCAAACCATACCTAGGATTAGGGCCACACGATTTGCCATGCAGACGTGTGGACCACACGGCCCCTCACATGTCTATGTGCCTTTGAAACCCTAAGCTAGTTTGAATCTCACATAGAGAATATCCTCCCACACGAGCTGATACACGGGCACGTCTCCCATGTAGCTTAATTTTGCTATTTCCACAAGGCCACAGCCTGTTACACGGCCTGACCACACAATCGTGTAAACCCTCCACACGGTCTATAGCATCCCAAACAGCCTGACTACACGACCGTGCGACCCCTATTTTTCAGATTTTATAGTTTTACCCAGAATTTGTTCAATTTAGTCCCTGGGTAGTTTTCGAACTGTTTTAGAGCATTACTTCTTGCAATTCAATCTCTGATGATATGAGTATTGGGTTGCATGTTCTGATTGACCAAATTATTATTGTATATGCATGTCATGTGAATAATATATGCCTATTGCATCTATACTAGTGAATGTTTGTTCTGCATGCCACATGATATCTGTAATCCGAACACATGACACGCATGTCTTTTGCTAGTGTATTGATTTGCCAAGAGTCCTAGAGAAGGCAGTAACTGCTGCAGCTTGGGATTGGGGAAAATGGTGGTGACGGTAGAGAGAAGAGGGATGAGATGTCCCTCCTAACAGAAGAACTTATTCAACTATCTGTCAAACGATCGAATGTGGTTCCGAGTGAGAAACCAACTCTGATTTGTACAATTTGGACAGAGAAGCTTTACAACCCGAAAAGTTTTAGGGCACAGATGAAGAGGATATGGAAAACCAAAAAAGAAGTTTGAGATTCAAATGGCAAGGCAAAATTTATTTTTGATCGTGTTTGAGTTAGAAGAAGTTTTGGAGTTGATTATGGAGGGAAGACCATGGCTATTCCAGAAAAGTCTAATTTTATTTGACAGGTTAATTCAATCGGTGGAAAGATCCCAGATTCGGCTTAACTCATCACCATTTTGGTTAAAGATAGGTCTATGTTTACCAGAATTTGATAAAAAAGATCTATTACAGGCCATAGGTGTCACTTTTGGAGGGGTGCTTAGATCTGAAATTAGTGGAGAATGGTGTCGCCTTAAAATAAACCTTAATGTGCAGAAACCCCTTCGACGAGGTATTTTTGTCTTAATGGATAATAGGAATAAATGGTGGATTTCTTTTAAGTATGAGAAATTACCAATGTTTTGCTTTGGATGTGGAAGGGTGGGGCATTGCCTTTCAGATTGTAATGAGTTGAATCCTGTAGAAAAAAATTAAAATTAGAGAGGATCCACCATACATGATGGCACTAAAACCAGAATTTAACTTAATCAGGAAGGAAAGTATTAAATTTAATGATTTTTCAAAAAAGGTTAGGGATCAATGCTCTTATACATGTGGTTCTGAGGTGGAGATGATCATAGATAAAATAACAGGAGAAGTGAATAGTTTGAAGGGGATGATGAACGGGAGACTACAATTGAGTGGTGAAGAGAAGATGATTTAGAAATAGGAGGAAGTATCTGCAGTCACATAAGATGAACAGATGGTTGAAACCAAGAGCAGATAGGTTAATAATTTAAATTTAGCTAAGAAGGCAAGTTGGAAAAGAATTGCTCCAGTACAAATGACGACTCAGTGAAAGGATGAAAGCTGTACTAGGAAGAAGAAAGCTTCTAAAGACGAATTTGAGATTTGTAATGTAGAAGCTGCATATGAAGACAGAACTAAAAGGCTAAAAAAAGATGGAGAAAAGGTATATGAAGAAATGTTATCAGAAGCGATGATTAATGCTATGGAGTAGAGTGATGTTGAACTACTTATGGGATCGGCTGCTGCCAAGAGGCAAGCTGATCGAATGCAATGAAAAGCATTAGTTGGAACGTTCGTGGATTGGAGAGTCTACGGACAGTTAGAAGGCTGCGGTACTTTTTAAAGCAGCATAATCCCCAGATAGTCTTCTTAATAGAGACAAAAATAAATAAGCAATGTATGGAAAAGGTTAGAAGAAGTTGTGGTTTTCAGAATGAGATTGATGTTGACGTAGAAGGTTCTTGAGGTGGTTTATGTTTAGCATGGAAAGGAGAGATCACAGTTACTTTAAGAAGTTTCTCCAAGAATCACATTGATGCAATGGTTATGGAGGAGAATGGTAATGAAGAGTGGAGATTTACAGGATACTATCGCTCCCCTTATGTCAATAATAAGAATGCTTATTGGAATCTGCTACGGAAATTGAGACAAGATCAGAGGCATCCATGGTTTGTAAGCGGGGATTTTAATGAAATTATGTATTCTTTTGAGAAAAGTGGAGGGTTACCAAGAGATGAAAGACAGATGAAGGCATTTCGAGAGACCCTAGAAGAATGTCAATTAGAAGATTTAGGATATACATGGGTTTGGTTTACATGGGAAAGGAGAAATTTTCCAAAAACAAATATCAGAGAAAGACTGGATAGGGGAGTTGCTAATGATAAATGGAGGAATCTTTTTCCAACCGGCAACATTCATCACTTAACTCATTCGATGTCTGATCATTGTCCACTTCTTATTAATACAAAAAGTGGAAACACTTAATATTAATAATTTACGTGACTTTAAAGTTGCATAACTAATTGATGATAGCAACAGAAAATGAAAAAAAGAATTGGTAGATTCTACCTTTCCAGTGGAGGTAGTTGAGAAGATTCTTCGCATTTTGTTAGCAAAAAAGCCTCACGATGATTTTCTGGCCTGGAAGGGGGAGCCCTCGGGATAATTCATGGTGCGGAGTGCCTATAAACTATTGTAGGGCATTGAAATTGATCCTAGAGCTTATGCTTTACAAAACGGGTATAGAAAATTTTACAGAAATCTTTGGCTCCTTAATCTACCTTCTAAGTTAAAAATTATAGTTTGGAGAATATCATGGAATTATCTACCAACATGGGTTAACTTGCAGCACAGAAGGCTTTTAAACAACATAATATGTTCTAGGTGTGGAATAGCAATAGAAACCACGAATCATCTATTCTGCGAGTGTCCTGTTGCAATATCAGTATGGAAAGAGTTATCATTCTCAGAGTTATTAGAAGTATCTAATATGGAATTTATACAGTGGCTCACCTGGGTTTTTGAACAGAATACCCCCTTTCAGTGCTGGATCTTTTGTTGCGCTCTTTGGGCAATCTGGGGAGAAAGGAACAGGAGAGTTCATGAGAAGGCCAACAGATCTTGGAAAGAGATTGCAAATTTTATCAAGAGATACATTTCTGAACTTAATGGGATTGAAGAAAAAGTACCAAAGATTTTAACAGTAGTCAGAAAGTGGAAACACCCACCTGGTCAGTTTGTGAAGATTAACTTTGACGCAGCATATGATGGGAATCTGTGTCAATCGACTGTGGGGATTGTGGCTAGGGATAGTGAAGGAAGCGTTCTCTTATCATTCACAGAGATCCATCACCAAGTCGCATCAGCTTTTGCTACTGAAGCAATTGCTTGCCCGACAGCAACTCAAATTGGTATAGATATGCAATGGTCAAATATCATCATTGAAGGCGATGCATTATCAATTATAAAGAAGTGTAAGATAAAAAGTCATG
Organism: Gossypium raimondii; assembly: GCF_025698545.1. Taxonomy (NCBI): domain Eukaryota; kingdom Viridiplantae; phylum Streptophyta; class Magnoliopsida; order Malvales; family Malvaceae; genus Gossypium; species Gossypium raimondii. The sequence continues at coordinate 35,110,020 of NC_068568.1, read as the reverse complement.
ATAAATCAATGGTCAGAGCATATATCCAAGATATTCATCAGCTACTGGATAAATCTAAAAAATATTGGTTTGAGTACATTCCAAGAGCAGCTAATAGCCTGGCACATACATTAGCAACAGAGACAATAAAGAAGAAAGACGAGATTTACCTGGTAGGAAGAGTCGCTGAGTATGCTGAGAATTTGAAGGAAAAAGAAAAGACGAGAGAACTAGATTGTAGATGAAGTGGAGGAGAAAGAATAGAGAGGCTAAAATGTGGAAATCAATGGGTTTGGTGAAACGGCCTTCATTGGAATCCGAAAACGTCCCATAGTAGAAATGGCAGATGATTTGACAAGACGAGAACATATCATTTTTCTGATTAGGCAAAATCTCGGTGTCATTAAGTAGGATCTAGAGTCTTCTGATTATTATTACTCTGTTTTTGGATTTTTAGGGCCGATGCTTCAGTTTCGGGCCTTTTTTAATTTCTTGCTATAAGGTTTGGACTCTAGCATTTGTTTTATTTTGTTTTTCCGAGTCAAAGTTTTACTTCAGGGCCTTTTGCATTTGTTTTTCCTTTAGTCTGGGTCATGTTATGTATTCTTAAATTTAGTTAATAAAGCTCAATCTGAATTTAGTTTCAAAAAAAAAAAATCCTACCATATTGATCTGTTATAAGTATGTCATATTGCATTGCATTGGGTGGGACGATATGCACAGAGGAAATTTGACAATTTATTTGCAAACTTGCTATACATCCACAACCATTGACAATGTTTTTCCCTTAACTAAAATTATGATGTGCATCCACAACCTATTGGTAGCTCTTACTTGCAAACATGTTGTGCATCCAAAGCCAGTGGTAAATTGTATTGCATTATTTTGTTGTGTACCCATAACCATAGGCAATTTCATCTGCGATTTTTTTGCTATGCATCCACGCTATAGGGGGATTCCATTTGCGGTGTTTTTGTTGTGTGTCCACAACCATTGGCAGTTTATCTGCAAACCATTGGTGGTTAAAACTACAACCTAATGTGTAGGTGGTTGAAGTTCAGGGGAACTCCCATTGTGGTGTGTAACGGTGGGGTAGGATCTTTTCTTTTAAACCGAAACTATATTGCATTCATAAAGCACATGCATACAATTATGAGATTTTTGAGATATTATATATATACTGTTGAGTGATCTAAAATATCAATATTTTGAAATTGCTATCGTGAGTTATTCTATATGTCATGTTTCTGTATGCTCAATCGTTTGCACTAATTTTCTTATGATAGAACTCACACTTAGCTTCAGAGCTCACTCCATTTTTATTTTCATCTCTACAAATAACCCACTAGGTTAGGACGTAGACACTGATTTTAGGTTCATTATTTGATATTTTTATTTTGAACTGTGGCATGGGACACAAGATTTATGTTTTTATTTATATAGCTTGCATGTCATTTAATTTGACTTTAGGATATCGAATTATGAATATTAATTAGTTATGCATGAACCCCAAATTTTATTAAAAATATAAATAAATATCACTTTTCTGCTGTTAAATTATAATTAAAAATTTGAGTATTAATAATTTTGGGATTAACTAAGTTTTCTTTTAAAATAAAAAAAAATGTCTCAAAATGATTGTTTTAAAAACTTCGATAGCTTACTGGGCCACTTCGGTGGCTAATGTAATCTTCCGAATTCAGGTCTAATGTCTAGGCCGGGTTGGGGAGGTTACAATCCATTATAAGGAAATTAAATATATTTTCTCAATGATTCTTTTACGATAAAGTTGTCATGATTTTAATGGAATTAAAACCACGTTGAGAAAATTATTTAATTGGTAAATTGATTTAGTTAATTTGATTAATTAAACTAATTAATTAAACACTATTTATTTTGGGAAATAGAAAACAAATATTGGATTTGATTAAATTATAAAATTTTGGGTCGAAAGTCCAAGAAGCACATATAATTGTAACCAATATATGAGAGGCCGAATCCCCTCATATGGTTAGTATAAAGTTTTACAATTTAGTATTTGTTAAGCTAAATTATGGGATCTCAACCCAAAACTTTATAATTTACACTTTATACTAATCTCATTAATTAAGGTACAAAGACTAAATTGTAAAAGTCATATAAGTTAATCGTTATAGATTTTAATTGCTAATGGTTGAAATAGCAATTAAATCAAGGCCTAAAGTGACAATTAGATCATTGCATAGTTGAAGTGGACAGTTGGATAGTAATATTAAAAAATAGTGTTAGCATTTATAAAATATAGAATTATAATATATGTAATGGTAAATTATAGAAACAAAAACCATTGTTTTGTTTCATCTTTCTTCTTCTTACCAAAATACCAAAATAAACATAAGGGAGAAGCTATTTTTGAGTCCTTAACATTAGGCTATTGCATTGTAAGCTTAATCTAGTCCTTTTCTTATAATTTTTATGTTTTTGAGATCATGGTAACTCGATTTAGCTAACCCGAGTATTATTTTTCAGAACTGTTAAAGTTTCAAAAATGTTTCCATTGACGAATGCTTGAAGAGTTTTGTGTTAAATGATTAGATTAAAAGCTTAGATACGAAAAAAAGACTATTTTGTAAAGTAAAAATTGTTAGTTTTGAATATAAGAACCAAGGTGTAAAAATTTCAAAATTAGTATGAAATTTCTATAATTATAGGAGGTTTTTGAAGATTGTAGAAGGATGAAATTGAGATCAATTTTGAAATCGAGACTTAAATTTGAAAGTTATGGCCATTTTGATTTTAGGGACTAAATTGAATGAAAGGAAAAACTTTAGAGTGCATTCGAATGATGAATTTAAACTGATACATGCACATAATAGGATGATAGAAGATATGCAAAATTGATAAATTGAATGGAATAATTGCATAGATTGAAAATTAGATTAAATCAAAATAAAAAAAAGTCAAAATTCTTGAATAGTCCTTAAAGTTTCAACTTATGCATAAAATATAACCAAGTAATTTCATATGATTTGGTTATATATATATTTGTAATATATTCTTGAATTATGAAGTTGTTTTTTGTGGTTGTAATTTGAATTATTTACAATTTGGTACAAAATGTATGATATGAACTAAATCGTAAAGAAATAATAAATTGACTGTTAAATTGAATATGATAAAATGCAATTTGAGATATTTAATGAATTGATATTTGATTATGATTGATCTAACAGTATTGGAGTGAATTTGATTGATTATCGAGATAGAGGATTAAATTGAATAATTTGCAAAATATGTATGACCTTGAAATTGAATGTGATTTGAATAGAATTTGATATTATACATGTAACACCCTATACCCGGCCTGGTCGCCAGGCCCGAATACGGGATGCCACATGACCTTCTCGTTTCATTTACATTAAACAAGAAGCTAGATTCAAGTAAATCGAACATCTTTTTTTAAGTCGATCAAGTTTTAAAACGTCCAAATGGTTAATTAACATTATTACATGTAAATCATTCGTTAATCGGTCATACACAAGTCCAGAATCATGCATAAGGGCTATTTAGCAAAATTCCACAAAAATGTTCGTAGGTATCGATATTGATATCTAGGTATTGATAATTTCCTGAAGGGGTACCGATACCACTTGGAAAAAGGATACCAATTGAGCATTCTGTTTCTCGATTTAAAAACCCATCTATCAAAAAATATCGGTACCACAGGATAAAGTATCGATATTTATCCCTTGAGTATCGGTACTCGAACAAAGGTATCGATACCAAATCTCTATTCTGTTTCCTGTGCATTTTAATCCACAGAGGTATCGATTTTTAAAACCCAATATCGATACCTTTACTACTAGAGCTAAAAATATAGCATAGGAATGCAATTAACTCATCACAAATAGTTCCTAATCAACATGCATCAAGTACAAAATTAAATAATCGTTCATATGACTTATTCAACAGTACAAAATACTAAAAATGAATCTGAACTAATATCACCATGCCATTATCAATGTTTAAGTATTCTTGCATAAAAATAACACAAAATCCCTATAGGTAAATCAAAATGATGAAGCTCATTGTCTCAAAATTGTTCCACCACATTGCCCAACTCCCTAAGACGAAAAATAAAATAATAAAGCACCTACGAAGAATAACCAGACTTCCTTGGATCACTCCCTTGGAGACCACACCGCTCACACCGTGACGTCACTAATCTGTAAATGTTGAAATGAGGGGATGAGTTTTTGCAAGCTCAGTGAATGCAAGAATGACCACAACATAGACACATCATCACGTAACTCAACTAGACATTTATTCACAAGTAGTACATTCTTAAGTCTAGCATCACATAGTACTGAATCATTCATAGCCTAAAATTCGTTCTCATAGCACAATACATAATCATTCAAACATAGAAAATATTCCACACAATTATATAACATAAGATAAGATGAGTTATGACGACACTTGGATTATGAAACATGTAGTGAGCTCTACCATCACACATCGGATACACGAATCTCCTTACACCATATAGACTCATAGAGTCAAACATGTCCCAAAAGTGAAGTGTATAGCTAACACTCTCCTTATTTCCCCTCACATGTCCCGTTGAATGGAGCTTAGCTCACATTCCCTTATCCCTCCAAACGTGTCCTCGGGCTTCAACGCCTAAAACCTCTACACATATAAGTTAGTACTCATAATTCTATCAAGGCCAAAATATCCAAAAACAACATATATTACTTACCGATTATCCATGCACTTTCACTACATATTAGCATATTTTGCAACCACTAGCATAGTCATATAACATATATATTACACATTTATTACATGTATATAATAGCACTTTACACAAGAATCACCATATCCACATATCACATGTCATGCGTATTATATAACCACATAACCACAAGACAAGTATAGTTTCAAGAAAACTTACACTCGGAACTTAGAGTAGGAGTTTAGGCTACATCTAAATTCCCAATAACACATGTGATAGCACTAGAAAGAACATATGTGATAGCATTTTTAGTTTAGTAAATTGAATTTTATAACTTAGTGAATCCTAGGCTATTTTATCCTTAATTTTACTATATTTTTGTATTAATGTCGCTGCATGAGTTAAATCTAGATTGCGTCCAAAATTGTTGCCGCACCTGATAGCTGTTCGGATAATAACTAAAAATGTGTGAGCTGTCCAGTCTGGTATAACCAACTTGTACGTACAAGGACAAAAAAATTCTGAGGAAACGACACTTGTACTGTTGGAGGAAGCATAAAAGGTTGAGGTGAAAAAATAAAGGGAGAGCTTTTTCTTGACCATCCTATTCTTCATCCTACCTTGAAGCTTGCAGCTATGGCAGCTTAAGCCTCTCACAGGTGAGCCAACGTGAAAATTGATGTAGATTAGCTTTTGACGAGAATACCTAAGTGCAAGATAAGAGGGAATGGAAAGATTCAGTCGAGTTGTCTAGGAATAGTATTCTCCACTCGATTCTTTCTTATTTATTTCTAAATGCTGGTGATTACTCTCTTGTTTCTGTTTGTATGGAAGCACACATGAATTCTTTGTTAAATGTTATCTTATTCAATATTTCTTTTTTTTTGTTTAATCTTTGGGTTTGAATGTTTCTTAACAGTGAAGTGTTATTGCAGTCATTGACACTGGAAAGTACAGTGACAGTTCGAGCCAATAAGCATTACAACGGAAGTTGAGTGAGGATTAGAGGAATTTAGTCTACTTGTTCTTAATAGTGCCATATTGCGATCATCAGAAGGTGGGGTTAATGTGCATGTTTAAGTCTTAGATTAAATAAAAGAGTGACGCTTGGTAGGATATACATTGAAATTTATTACCTCGACAATCACCTACCCTTTTATACCTTGCGAGCACTTAGTATTCTACTGAATATTCATGTTGGGGATCCCAGTTTATCATTATCATATTTTATTTTATTATTTTCAAGTTGTTGCTCCGACAACTATCCTTACAATTTATCTCATGTCTATCTAGTTATTACACTGACATTAATAGACAAAAGACAACCATCCTTGTATGATCGATATCCGACAGATTCACATCTGTCTACTATACTTGCATCGACAGTGTATGCTTGCATATTATTGTTGTGACGTTAAACAACATATCAAATTTTTGGAGCCGTTTTCGGGAATGGTGTTTGTTTGATGTTTATTTTTATTTTTGTGTGTTTTTGCAGTTTAATTTCCTTATATAATATTTAGTATTCACTAACTGGTTTTTCTTTGTTGCTATTTCTTCAAATTCATTTTAGGTGTTTTATGACCCGAAGCAAGTCAGATTTTCTTGACAATTTTGATCTGGTAATTAAAAGGACTGTTTGGAGTAGACTTCGAGGACAAAGAAATATGGCTCTACCAGGGGACAATGCAGCCATACCCCCGATGCAACAGCAAAATGTTAATAACTCATTGTTGCTGCAAGATGCTCACATACAAAATAGGACTATAAAAGATTTTCTAGTACCTGTCTTGGATGATTTACAATCGGGAGTTGTTAGGCCAGCAATCCAAGCTGGGAATTTTGAACTCAAGCCACTAATATCAAATGCTAAATTCTAATAGACAATATGCTGGACTGCCACATGAAGATATGATAGAACATCTTAAATCCTTTTTATTGATTTATGCTTCCTTTAGTCAACAAGGTGTTCTTGATGATGCCTTCAAGATGCAATTATTTCCTTATTCCTTACAGGAAAGAGCCCGTACTTGGTTTTTTGGGCTACCTACCTGATCAATTACTTCTTGGAATGCACTAGCAACACAGTTTGTTTTGTGATTTAACCCACCAACAATGAATTCTCGTCTTCGAAATGATATTAGTGCTTATCATCAACTGGATGATGAAAATCTTTACACCACATGGGAATGTTATAAATCTTTATTTTAACATTGTCCCATGTACGACTTTATACCAAAAACAGAAATTGAGATTTTTTTATAATGGGCTGAATTGACATACAAGGAATCTTGTCCACGTATCAGCCAATGGACGTCTAATGGATTGTACTTATAATGATGTTGTGAGAATTCTTGAGAGAATTGCTCAGAATGATTATCAATACCCTATGTCCAGAGCTGCACAAACAAAAACTACTCTAGGGTTTTTGAATTGGATGCAATAATCGCACTAAGCTCAAGTTTATTCTCTCACAAACATGTTTAAAAATATGCAAGGGACTAGTGGCGTTGCACCTATACAAGTCGCTTAGCAAGTTGATGTTTCTACTTTTTGTTTTGAGATTTGTAGTGACAACCATAGCTCTGAAGATTGTCCAAAACATGCAGAGAATGCTTGTTATATTAGTAACATCCGCAACAATTCTTATAGTAACTCTTACAACAACTCAGCACACAACCAACCGTTTTGGGGAACTCAGAATGCTGGACAAAATGCTACAACATTCAGAAATGGGAATACATCTACTCAGGGAAATTATAATCGAAGACAAGAGAATTAAAAATCAACAATAGCAGAACTACAATCAGCACACTCAGATGCATCCACAACAAGGGCAGAAACATCCACACCAAAATCTGATGCAACCACAACACTCTTCAATACAGAATCAACATGTTCAAGGACATCGACAACAACTGTACACTCAAGCTTCTACTTTTAACCCGTTAGCAACTCTTGAAGCATTAATGCGAGAGCATATTACTCGCACGGAAGCTATCGTACAAGGGAATTCATCTTTGATTCGAGCATTGGAGGCACAATTAGGACAACTTGCTTCGAATATGAATACTCGACCACTAGGCTTATTACCTAGTGACACGAAAAATCCCAATCCGAGGGGGAAAGAACATTGTAAGGCTATCACTCTTAGGAGTGGTAAAAAAACTGGCGAACCGTTTATAGACTCTACTGTATCACCTCAAGATACGGATGGAGTGATCATTGGTGAGAAGGTTGAATTTAAAGAGTTTGTCGATGCATCAGACAAAAAAGTTCCATAAATTGTCACTCATATTCCTAATGTCCGACCTTCAAAATTGTCGACGCAATCAAAGGTGTTGGCGCAAGTAGATGTATCTCTACCTTTATCTTTCCCACAAAGATTCAAGAAGAATGAGCATGATAAATAGTATCAACAGTTCCTTGACACACTGAAGCAACTGCAGATTAACATTCCTTTAGTAGACGTTATGGTACAAATTTTGAGTAATGAGAAATTTATGAAAGACCTCTTGTCCAAGAAGAAGAAGCTCACTGGTATTGAAACTATTGAACTCACAGAAGGCTGTAGTACTATTTTGACAAACAATTTGCCCCCTAAATTGAAAGATCCTGGGAGTTTTACCATCCCATGTTCAATTGGCAATCATTATTTGGGCAAGAATTTATGCGACTTAGGAGCTAGCATTAACCTAATGCCACTATCTACTGCAGTGACATTACAACTAACCGATCAATCCTTGGCTCAACCTGAAGGGAAAATCAAAGATGTCTTAGATCGTGTGGATAAATTCATTTTTTGGAATTTTATCATACTTGACTCCAAGACAGGCAAAGAAGTTCCCATAATCTTGGGACGACCATTTTTAGCCACCGGGCAAACTCTTATTGATGTTTACAAAGGTGAACTAACTATACGACTTAATGATAAGCAAGTCACCTTCAGTGTTTTTGAATCTATTCAATGCAAGGACAGAGAAGAATGCCATACTGTCGATGTGCTAGATGATCTAATTAAGGAAGAATTCGATGACCAAAGCACAGTACTTTCTGAAGAGTTTGCAGTGACATCTGATGCCGAGTCTTTAGATGATTGTGACAACATGGTTGAAGCTAATAATCTTAAACTCAAGCATGGATGGCAGATTGAATCTTTATACCTGGCCAACAGAACAACCCCAATTTTCAAACCATCTATTGAAGAAGCTCCTACTCTGGAATTGAAACCACTACATCATCATCTTAAATATGTTTTTCTGGGTGAGCACAATACTCTCCTAGTTATTGTCTCCACAACACTGGATGTAACTCAAGAAGAGAAATTGGTCCATATTCTCAAGCAACATAAACAAGCTATTGCTTGGAGTACTGCCGATATTAAAGGTATTAGTCCTTCTTTTTGCTTGCAGAAGATCAAGTTGGAAGATGAAGGCAAGCAATTGATTGAACAGCAAAGAAGATTAAACAAAAAGATGAAGAAAGTTGTCAAGAAGGTAATCATAAAATGGCTTGATGCTGGAATTATTTACCCGACTTCTGATAGCAATTGGGTAAGTCTAGTGCAATGCGTACCTAAAAAGAGTGGCATCACTGTGGTTCACAACGATAATGACAAATTAATTCCTACACGTATTCCCACGGAATGGCGAGTTTGTATGAATTAACACAAATTGAATGCAACCACAAAGAAGTATCACTTCCCACTTTCTTTTATTGGCCAAAGCTAGATCGAATTGCTAAAAAGGCTTATTATTTCTTTTTAGACGACTATTCTGGGTACAATCAAATTGCTATTGCACTGGAGGATCAGGCGAAAACAACCCTCACCTGCCCTTTTGGTACTTTCACTTTTTTGCCGTATGTCTTTCCCTCTTTGAAACGCACCAGCCACATTTCAAAGGTGCATGATGGTAATATTCTCAGATATGATCGAAAACTCTTTAGAGGTTTTTATGGATGATTTCTCAGTCTATGGGAATGGTTTTGATAATTGTGTTGACAATTTGTATAAAGTATTGAAGCGATGTGAGGACACACATCTTGTCCTGAATTGGGAAAAATGTCATTTCATGGCAACTGAAAGCATTGTGTTAGGACATCGCATCTCTAGTTAAGGAATTCAATTAGACAAAGCTAAGGAGGAAATCATTGAGAAATTACCTCCACCAGCAAACGTGAAAGGTATTCGTAATTTTCTTAGACATGTGGGGTTTTACCAAAGGTTTATTAGAGATTTTTCAAAAACTGCAAAGCCCTTATGCTCATTACTGGAATAGAATCAAAAGTTCTTCTTTGACGATGCATGTCTAGATGCCTTTATTCAGTTAAAAAAATAGCTAGTGAATGCAACAATTGCCTCTGCACCAGATTGGTCTCAACCTTTTGAAGTTATGTGTGATGCAAACGACTTTGCTGTGGGTGCGGTTCTAAGACAATGAAAGTGAAAACTATGTCATGCCATCTATTATGTTAGCAAAACTCTTGCAAAGACTCAATTCAATTATACCACCATAGAGCAAGAATTGTTGGATGTAGTTTTTGCTTTCAACAAGTTTTGTTCCTATCTTATCGGTGCAAAGGTTATTGTATTCACTGATCACTCGGCGTTGAGATATCTCTTTGCAGAAAAGGATGCCAAACCAAGACTGATACGCTAGATATTATTGTTGTAAGAATTTGACATCAAGATAAAAGACCGTAAGGGTTTAGAGAATCAAGTTGCAGGCCATCTGTCTTGATTAGAAGTTAGTAGCGAAGACGGAAACATACTTCAAATTGTCGAAGCATTCTCAGATGAGAAGTTATTTGCTGTATATGCAACTCCTTGGCATGCAGATTTTGTTAATTATCTAGTGTGTGGAGAACTCCCATTGGGTGTCACAGACCATAAAAAAAGATTTCTTCGTGACGTATTGAAGTATCATTGGAACGAGTCGTATTTATTCAAGGTATGCAATGACAACATCATTCGACGTTGTGTTCCAGAAGAGGAGATGCTTTCAATCCTGAAGCATTGTCATTATGCTCCTTTTGGAGGTCATTTTAGTGGTATGAGAACTGCTACTAAAGTTCTCCAATCAGAATTCTACTAGCCGTCATTATTCAAAAACGCCCACAATTTTGTGAATCAATGCGATAGGTGTCAGCGTACCGGTTCTATATCCTGACGTAATGAAATATTGCAGTAACCAATTATGGAGGTAATTATTAAATGTTTGGGGTATGGATTTTATGGGTCTGCTTTCCAGTTCATTTGGAAATATTTATATATTAGTAGCTATTGACTATGTCTCAAAGTGGGTTGAAGCTGCTGCAGTCCCAAAGAATGATGCAAAGACAGTACTAAAATTTTTTTATAAGCATATACTCACCCGCTTCGGCACACCAAAGGCATTGATTAGTGATCAGGGTACACACTTTCATTGCAACCAAGTGGCAACTGCACTAAAGAGATATGGAGTTAATCATAGAATGACTACTACTTATCATTCGCAAACCAATGGACATGCCAAAGTATTGAATCGAAAAATTAAGAACATTCTCAAGAAGGTTGTAAAAATTTCGAGGAAAGATTTATCTTTCCGATTGAATGACGCTTTATGGGCAGCGGAGAACATACAAAACTCCATTAGGGATGTCGCTGTATCAATTGGTTTTTGGGAAAGCATGTCACTTGCCAGTTAAACTAGAACACAAAGCAATGTGGGCAATTAAGCAAGTGAACATGAACTATGAAGTGGCTGGAAAGAAAAGACTGTTGGATATCACTGAACTAGAGGAGATTCAGAGAAATGCCTATGAAAATGCTGTGATTTATAAGGAAAAGACCAAACAATGGCTTGACAAGGTTATTGTACAGCGACAATTTATCGCTGGTCAACAAGTTTTATTATTCAATTCTCGAATTAAATTGCACCCAGGTAAATTTTGTTCACGTTGTTCTGGACCTTTTGAAGTTCTCGATGTATTTCCTCATGGTGCAGTCACAATTCGAGATTTAAGTGATGGACACCAGTTCAAAGTAAATGGACAGAGACTGAAACACTATTTTGGCAACAGTGATAAAAAGTAAGCAGAGACCATTAAATTGGTCGAAAAGTTTTAATTTTTAATTATTACTCCGTGATTTTAGTTTATTTTATTTATTTTTTGTTAAAGTTTGTTTTCCTTCCTTTTTGGAGAATAACTAGGTACCTTTGTTGACGCATTGAAATTTTGCTGTCAACACATTTCGTAATTTTGGACTACCATTTATAACTCATTAGAATTCAAGGAAATTTAGATTCCACCGTTGGATCAAAAATCACTCAGCCGTTTGATCCTTCTGAGTGGGCACAATTTCTATTGGACACAACTATTCCCGCTAGCTTTATATTTCTCCACCAAACAACATGCCTCTCCATCTTCCTCTTTCACTCACTATAAATCCTCCCCCACTGTACCGACTGTAACGCATTTAAGCAACCATTTTTATTTCCTTTCTCTTCGCAAGATCATATCTTTTCCTCTTTAAATCGTTTTGCCTCAACAAAAGATGGCGAAAATGAGATGCTCGGTCAAGAAAGCCACCAAATTTGCTGAAGAACATGTATCCTTTGCTATTACAGTTTGTGAATCGAAATCCCCCAAGCTAGTACAGAAAAATGAGCCAATAATCTTTTTGAATAAAGTGATAAAAGAACGATTTCAAGACAACATGTTGAAGCGAAACTTCCACTCGAACAAGGCATTTCCCTTTCTCAACAACAAGACTTGGGTAAGCAAGTCTACAAAACCATCTCGAAGTTGAAGTGAGAAACTTTTTGCACCCATTCTGAAAGCTATTCTCCTTCACTGGTGTGTGAATTTTATGCTAACCTTTCTACTCATGAGTTAGAGTTCATTTTTGTTCGACAAGGCTGAATCCATGGGACGTTAAAAAAATCAACGAGCCATACAACACCAAGGTGGATGTAGACGAACACTCTGAGCTTATTGAGGATATCACAGATGAAAAACGAGAGCTGTTGGTGAAAGAATTGTGTGTTGAAGGAGCATTGTGGACCAGTTCCCATTAAAAGAATTATATGATACACCATCGCTTCCTGACGCTGCAAAGCAAAATTTGGTTTCATTTTGTCAACTACAGGCTAAAGCCCTCTACTCACAGCACCACAGTCACCCTCGATAGAATGTGTCTAATACATTCCATCGTCAAGGGCAGAAAGATTGATGTCGAAACATTCCACCGTTAATTCAAACTAATCGAAATCTTGGTTTTCCCATCATTGGTGATGTTACTGTGCCAGCAAAGAGGAATCGTGCCCCGTGATGGTAAGGAAGTCCTGAAAAAAGAGGGCCTGATCAATGAAGCCTCTATAGAAAGAATGACTCACGGCAAAGATACGTCGATACTGAAAGAGGCAGAAACAAGCAAAACAAGGAAGGGCAAAACCAAAGCTGATAGCAAAGGAACAAAACTGAATGCAGAGACATCATTATCATGCAAAATGAAAGATGTCAAAAAATTGGTCAATTCCATCAACAATAAGCAGATCAGGCTTGTCGCTACAATAGAGGATATGGAGAAATCCCTAAATTTGTTTTATGCTTATACCAAAGCTTGAAATAGTTCTATTGTAGCCACATTAAGCCAATTAAGCTCATCCCCACTACAAGAATTCCTAGTGTTTCCACCAATCATTCAAAATTATGAGCTCTCATTTTCGGATGATGACTAAGAAGATTGAGAGAAATTGGTTGCATCCCTTCCTATTGTGCAAGTATCTAATAATGACAAAGAAGAGGAATCCAGGGACATTGAAGAATGCCTGCGAAAGATTGATAACTTGTTCGAGGATGGTATTTTTGCTGATCAAGAGGACACTATTGTTGAGAAGGAAGTTGCTGCTGTAGAAGAGGAAGTTGCTGCTAAAAAAGAAGAAGTTGTTGATGATGAAAAAAAGAAAAAGAAAAAGAAAAAGAAGAGGAAGATTCTGTTGTAAACATTACCACTGCACTCGAGCCTGTGGGTGCAAATATTGATAACTTAGAGCGAGATGGAGTGAGACCAGCGGAAGTTGCTGAGATTACCAGTGAGAAGTAATGCAATTCATTGGCAATAGTAGTCTACACTGGACCACTCCAGGTGCCCTCTCCTACACAGGAAGCAGCTGATGAAGCCAGGGTAGAGCTGAAAATTGAAGAGCAATCCGAGGACCATGCGAAGCCCAAAGAAAAGAAGAGAAAGTGCTCTAAGGATAAAAAATTAAAGAATGAGGAGAAGAAAAGGAAGAGGAAGAAACATCGTGTAGCCACATCGCTATAGTATTCATGCATTGCATGTAGCCGTACATTTTATTTTGGTAAGTACACATTGTCATTGCATTTTTATTGTCATTATATTTTTATGTTAGTGCATTGGGGACAAATTTCAAAAAAAAAAATTCAGTAATGAAGCATGCAAGGTTTAATTATAGTTAATGAAAATTGTTCAAAAATTTTTGTTACATTCGATGCTTAATTCTTGAATCATGTGAATTATCAATGAATGAGTTGGATAAATTTGACAGAAGGTTGTAGCTTCAATTCTTTGATGAAAGGATTAGGTTGCATTAGTAATGGATGACTGCTATCATTCCTTAAATCTGGAATGAATCTACTTTTTACAGCAACTTATATATATATAGTTATAAATTAGAGACACTTCAAAGTGGGTGTAGTCTGAAATTTTAAAGAGGGAACACTCCAATACAAGCGTTAGAAAAATCAATCTGGCCAAAGGCTATCGTTGTATGAGTGTGTGTCGGCGCAATTACGTACTCCCTATGGGTTTGTTGCACTCCATCGTTACTTCTCAGGAACAAGGGTATAGTAATGCAATGATATCCTTTATTCTGAAAATATATATAATATAAATACTTAGTATTATGCAATAAATGTTGTATTGGTAGATAGAACTGAGGGTTTGAAGCATGATGCCAACATTGATGAAGTTGCAACCTTATTCATTCATACTTATGTATTGTCGATGCAATATTGTTTCATCTGAATGTGATTCATTCATTGGGAATTTAGAGGGTTCAAGTTGCTAGAATGATCATTTGCCTTAGTAAAATTTTTGTAGCCTTGCTAGTTTCTGTTTTACTAGAGGACAAGTAAAAACTCAAGTTTGGGGGCGTGATAGTACTAGAAAGAACATAGGTTTTCCTCCTTACTTATTGGTTAAATTGTTCTCATTTAGTTATCCTTAGCATATATTTTAGCTTTTTCAGTTTAGTAAATTGCATTTTATAACTCAGTGAATCCTAGCCTATTTTATCCTTAATTTTGATATCTTTTTGCATTAATGTCGCTGCATGAGTTAATTTCAGATTGCGTCCAGAATTGTCGCCGCACCTGACAGTTGTCCGGATAAGAACTAAAAATTTGTGAGCTGTCCAGTCTGGTATAACCAACTTGTACGTACAATGAAAGAATAATTCTGAGAAAATGGACACCTGTACTGTTGGAGGAGGACATAAAAGGTAGACATGAAAAAAAAAAGAGAGAGCTTTTTCTTGACCATCATCTTCTTCATCCTACCTTGAAGCTTGCAGCTATGGCATCTTAAGCCTCTCACAGGTAAGCTAACGTGAAAATTGATGTAGATTAGCTTTTGATGAGAATACCTAAGTGCAAGATAAGAGGGAATGGAAAGATTCAGTCGAGTTGTCTAGGAATAGTATTCTCCACTCGATTCTTTCTTATTTATTTCTAAATAATTGTGATTACTCTCTTTTTCTGTTTGTATGGAAGCACCCATGAATTCTTTGTTAAATATTATCTTTAGTAGATAATCTTAACACATTCTTAGTCTAAACGAGATTGAAAAAATTGATTGAAAGACTAATATGTCACCTGTCAAATCAGAGTGGGGAGATACCTTCTCTTGAGTATCGAAACGGATTACTTCCAGAAGATAAAAACATATATGTGGCTTACTGTACTGAGAAGACTCCCTGATGGGAACCTTAATGAAAGGGATGCAAGAAGATACGGCTCGATGGCTGCCCGAAATCTACGAGACATAAACATAACTTAAAATTTTCTAATATTATTGTGTTAAAATTTTCTCGACCGTTATATTCCTCATGCCGGATACTTTAACATGATTTTGCATACAAGTTTGTTTCTTGAAATTGTGACATAACGTGTCACATCAATTTACTGTTACAAAGTTGACGTCTTAGCTTCCAAAATGTAACAAATTGATAACATTAGGAATCATACCGTAACTTATTGAAGTTCAGTGACTAAAACATAATTCAAATCATATAAAAGTCATTAAAACTGTAATTTATCCAATTTTTTAGAAAATGATATTACAAAAGTGAATTGTGACATTTTTATTGGGATGGACGAGTTTAACATTATTTTGTAAAATTTTAAGAGTGCTGAAAAATTATTTTGAAATATATTTTGAAGTTGAATGTTGTATCATATTCAAGCAAATCGAGTTCAAATATATAAAATAATTAGGTTAATATGTTATTTCATAGAATGTTATTTTGGTACAAGTTTTTCTATTCTAATTTGATATTTGAGTTTGATTTTAATTTTTAATTTAATACTTGAATTTTTTTCTATTAAGTAGCTATATATTTATCAAATATTTATTCAATTATATAATCTGGTCAAATATCAAATTAAATATTAAGGTATATAAACCTAAAATAAATATGGGATGGAAATGAGAGTTGGAGGGAGAAAAAAAATCAGCCAATGTGGTCCCATCATAGCACGCAGGTTATTTTCAATTTTCTTATTCTCTATATGGAAAGTGAAAACAAGCAAAGTACAAAAAGAGAAGAACCCGAAAATTTTTGGCAAAATTTGGGTTATTGAATTCGACAAAAAAGCATTAACAAGTCTAGAAAATAACGTGGCATTTAATTGGTTTAAATAGTCTTAGATTCTCCTAATAATTACATAATAAATGATTACAACTCATATTTACATATATAAATACCATTGGTTTTTCCTTTGAAAACCAGAAAAAAGAATTTAAAAAAGCACATAGAAAATAGAAATGGGAAGAAAAAAACTAAAAATCCAAAGATTGGAAGACCTGAAAGCAAGACAAGCAAAATATTCAAAGCGTAAAATAAGAATGCTGAAGAAAGCTAAAGAACTTAATATATTGTGTGAAGTTGATGTTGCCCTTCTATTTTCTTCGCCATCTGGTAGACCAACTTTTTTTGTTGGTAAAAATTCCAAGTAAATTACTTCATTCTAATTTTTATCCGTTATCTGTATTGATATTATTATTTTCTTTTACAATTAAAATTTCTATAAATGGGTTTCCTAAACTTGAAAAATAATGATTCTTTTTTTTCTTTTTTATTGGTTTTCAGATCCGAATTTTTTATTTTATTTTATTTTGCTCTAGTTATACGAAGATGAGCTGCAAGAGCTAAAGGATAAACTTGTGGAAAAGAGCAAGATACTATGGTTTGAAATATTCTAGTATTTAAAGATTTTGATTTGTGTATGTGAATGTCACGTCTTGAAATTTATTTTGGCTCTTCACGTAAATGTTATATGTCGAGATCTATGCATGGATCAACATATTAATTAATTTTGACTGTGTATGCAAATGTCACGTGTCAAGATTTACGCTTAGATTGGTGCATAAAATGATTTTGATTGTGTGCGAAAATATCACGTGTTGAAAATTATTGTGATTTTGTATATAAATGTCGCATCTCTAGGTTTATCTTGATTCTCTCTGTAAATGTCAAGTGTCGAGATTGATACACAATTTAATGCATAAATCAATTTTGATTCTGTATATAAATGTCATTTGTCGGGATTTATTTTGATTGTATATGTTAATGTCACGTGTTGGTATTTATGTGCAGATCATTGTATGAATCGATTTTAATTATGTACACAAATGTTAATTGTCAAGATTTAAGCACATATCAACACATGAATCACGATATAATAGATGATGAAATATTCTAACAATAAAATTTGTGATATTGTAATGATAGAGACTAAAGGAACGCAAATAATCTCGAGGACCTAAACAAAATAAAGATGATGGAGGATCATCTCATTGCATCTCTTAATGGACTCAGAAGCAGGAATGGACATTATTTCTTTTTCATATGTATTATATGCTAATGAAGTGTAAAGTTTTTGTTCTGAAAATAAAGTTTCAACGCATAAAATTGTTAAGCATGAAACTGAACAATTATTTTTTTGTTTTTCACAGAATCAATTAGCAATGGAGCAGCAAATCAGAGAAAGAGAATCAGAGGTTGGGCTTTCAATAAGCATGAAATTATTTATGCATTTTCAACTATAAGAAAAATACATAATGCATGGGGTTTTTTGTTGTTGTTGTTGTTGTTTTTTGTTGTTGTGGAGGGGAATGAGAACTTAGAAACTTAAACTTTGACTTCCTTCCAAAACTTGTGATTTTTGTTAATGCAATGTTTTAAAATTAGTATAAATGAACTCATAAGAGTACAATATTATTTATCAAATAGGTACCATCTAAACCTGTTCTTGAATAATATCTCCTTGAAGGGGCTTTTAAATTTCCTGGCTCGTCTTTAATTCAATAAGCTAACATATTTCGATTAATAGATGACGAAGGCTGGTAAAAAAAATTGACACTTTCTAGTGAAGCTTCAATTCGAAAGTTGTTTAAATTTGATATTGGAATGATGCGGTAAAAATGAAATGTTTGAAAATATGTTTGGAGAGTTGCTTTATTGAAATTAATCCAAAGGTATTCCAGACTGAATTTTGGGTTAATATTATTTACTTTAGGATCGCCAAGATCTGATCTTGAAAATGGGTTCGGAGTGGTACTTACTTGAAAATTTGATTTGGATTTAAGGATCTTTGACACTTGATCTTGAATCAATGATACACACTTTAAGCGTCGTCAAGACTGTTGGAATCTAGTGCCTTTAGTGTATATTACCCTCAATTGGTTTAGTAAAACCAATGTACACGTAATTTTTCGAATACATTAGGCTATAAAATCTACACTCTATTTTATATATTGTCCTCAACGGTTTTTGCACGTAAAGTAAAATGAAATAAAATATTGAATCACTGGTTATCTATCGTTTAAAGTAATATTAAGCAGCATTACGCGATTGGATTGTAATGCCTAAAGACAACTTATATTAGTGGATAATCTTAACACATGCTTAGTCTAATCGAGATTGAAAAAATCGATTGAAAGACTAATATGTCACCTGTCAAATTACAATGCGTAGATACCTTTTCTTGAGTATTGAAGAAGATTACTTCCAGAAGATAAAAACATATATGTGGCTTACTTAGCTGACAAGACTCCCTGATGGGAACCTTAGTGAAAGGGATGCAAGAAGATACGGCTCGATGGTTGCCGACATCTATGAGACATAAAGATAACATAAAAATTTTCAATATTATTGTGTTAAAATTTTCTCGACTGTTATATTCCTCATGCGGGATACTTTAACATGATTTTGCATACAATTTTGTTTCTTGAAATGGTGACATAACGTGTCACGCAAATTATTGTTACAAAGTTGACGTCTTAGTTTCCAAAACATAACAAATTGATAACATTAGTCATCATATCATAACTTACTGAAGTTTAGTGACTAAAAAGTAATTCAAATCATATAAAAGTCATTAAATCTGTAATTTATCCAATTTTTAGAAAATGATATAACAAAAGTGAATTGTGACATTTTTATTCGAATGGAAGAGTTTAGCATAAAATATTTTGTAAAATTTTAAGAGTGCCTGAAAAATTATTTTGAAATAAATTTTGAAGTTGAATGTTGTATCATATTCAAGTAGATCAAGTTCAAATATATAAAATAATTAGGTTAATATGTTATTTCATAGGATTTTATATTTGGTATAAGTTTTTTTTATTCTAATTTGATATTTGAGTTTGATTTTAATGTTTAATTTAATACTTGAATTTTTTTCTATTAAGTAGCTATATATTTATCAAATATTTATTCAATCATATAATTTGGTCTAATATCAAATTAAATATTAAGCTATATAAACCGAAAATAAATATGGGATGGAAATGGGAGTTGGAGGGAGAAAAAAAAATCAGCCAATGTGGTCCTATCATCGCACGCACATTATTTTTAATTTTCTCATTCTCTAAATGGAAAGTGAAAAACATCAATGTTCAAAAAGAGAAGAACCCGAAAATTTTAGGCAAAATTTGGGTTATTGAATTCAACAAAAAAACATTAACAAATCTAGAAAGTAACATGGCATTTAATTGGTTTAAATAGTCTTAGATTCTCCTAATAATTACATAATAAATGATTACAACTCATATTTACATATATAAATACCATTGGTTTTTTCCTTTGAAAACCATAAAAAAGAACTTAAAAAAGCACATTGAAAAGAGAGATGGGAAGAAAAAAAATAAAAATCCAAAGATTGGAAGACCTGAAAGCAAGACAAGCAAAATATTCAAAGCGTAAAACAGGAATTCTGAAGAAAGCTAAAGAACTTAATATATTGTGTGAAGTTGATGTTGCCCTTCTATTTTCTTCGCCATCTGGTAGACCAACTCTTTTTGTTGGTAAAAATTCCAAGTAAATTACTTCATTCTAATTTTCATCTATTATCTGTATTGATATTATTATTTTCTTTTACTATTAAAATTTCAGTTTCATCATCCTTATTTTAGCTTTATTTTTAATTTCCTTTTCTAATTTTTTTTAAAATGGTCAAACCAGTGGGTTAAGTAGTATTCTTAAGAGACTGCCGAATTTGTCATTCGAGGAGCGCGAGGAAAGGTAAATAATGTTTATAAAATATTGTATTTTCTCCTTTTTAAACAAAAAAAAATCAATAGCTAACTTTTTTTTCACCAGGAGGGCCTATACAATAGAGGTATGTTCGAACACTGATTTAGCGATTTTTTAAAAATAAAAATAAAAAATTATTTTTTAACAATTAAAATTAATTTTTAAAAATGAAGATGTTGAAGAAAACTTATGAAAATTCAGAGTCAGAGTTTGATCCATTAAGCTTGTCCCATGACACAAATGCTGATACCCTCAAGGTAAATGGGTTTCCTAAACTTGAAAAATAATGATTCTTTTTTTTTATTCGTTTTCAGATCCAAATTTTTTAGAATTTTTTATTTTATTTTGCTCTAGTTATACGAAGATGAGTTGCAAGAGCTAAAGGATAAACTTGTGGAAAAGAGCAAGATACTAAGGTTTGAAATATTCTAGTATTTAAAGATTTTGATTTGTGTATGTGAATGTCACGTCTTGAGATTTATTAATGTTATATGTCGAGACCTACGCATAGATCAACATATTAATTAATATTTATTGTGTATGCAAATGTCGCGTGTCAAAATTTACACTTAGATTGGTGCATAAAATGATTTTGATTGTGTGCGAAAATATCACGTGTTGAAAATTATTGTGATGTTCTATATAAATATCACGTATCTAGTGTAATACCCAAATTTTACCCGGCCCGATACATATATTAAAACCCAAATATAAAAATAAAAATTTTTTAAAAGTCCAATAAAATCAGTCCAGTTTACAAACCAAAATAAATTAAACCTAAATCCAAGTTACCAGCCCAAAATTAAACCCAAATACAACCCTAGCCCGAATGCCCACTAGCCTTAACCATAAATCAGAAAACCCTAACAGCTTGCAGCAAGCCATCGCGCCGCAATCAAGCTCTGTCCTCGCATGTGCGCCACCGGCTCCACGCCACGCGCCTCCAACTGGTCTCTGTGCCGTGCCACGTCACTGTACGGCCTCTATACACCTGCAGAAAACCAACAGCACACAAAGAAGCAGGAAAAAGAAAAAACAACAAAAATAGCGAAAAAGGACAGATTTTGGATTTTTTCCTTCCCTTTATTATTTTGTATTTCTTTGGTATATAAACCGATGGCAAATAGAACAGAGAAAAAAAAGGCTTACTGTATCAAAAAATGAAATCAATACACAGGAAAAGGTTTTCTTTTTCTTCTGTTCTGTTTTCTTCTCCGATGGCTTTTCTTTCTTTTTCCGTTTGTTATTAACCTCATATATAGGTATATATATAGAGCAAATAAAAAAAAGGAGGGAGTTAGAGGTCTTACCTGGAGACGCCCTCGGAACTGCACGAAAATGAGCCAAAAAGCCCTTTGTGGTGAGGCTCCAACCACCGTTCACGGTGGAATTGCGGCGGAGGAGCGGTGTAAAGAGCTAGGGCCGAAACCCTAGCAAATAAGCCTCAGTTTTTATTTATTTATTTCAAGAGCTGTCAAATGTTTTTTTTAAGAAATTTTGGTTTAAATAGAAATTCCAAATGATGCCGTTTAGCAGCCTTTGACCCGCGCGGTGACCCGACCCGAGGGAAGGATCCGCGCGTTTTGCGTCTGATAGGATTATTGCGCAACAAGCCCCTCCGCATTTGTTTTTCATTTCAATCCGGTTTTTATCTGTTTTTTAATTGTTATCTCATATTTAGTTCCAATTTCAATTGGGTTCATGATTAAACGACATCGTTTTCGATGATTAGGTTTGAGTGCCTGGATTTATGCGCTTAATTGCTATAATGGTCCCTTTAATTTTAAGCCGTTCTCAATTCGTTTGTTTTTCTATTTATTTCAAATCAGCCCTTAAAATTCTGTTTGAATTCGAAATAGGTCCACTTTTATTAAATTAATTGATTTATTGTTATTATTTTTAATAGTCATTATTATTATTATTAGTCTTTTATTTTTATATTTTTATTTTTTCTTAACCTTATTATATAGATCCTTTTATTTTATTATAAGATATTATTTCATGTTTTTAGGTATTATTATTTTATTTTATTATACATTTCTATATTGTCTTAGTACAATTTATACTTTTTTATTTCATATATGTATATATATACATTTAACTTCAAATTTTTTTATATATATGTGTATATCATATTAAATTATTTATAGTATACATATGTATATGTAATGATGTGCTATTAATTTCAAATTGAAATTTTCCTTTTTTTGCATAAATATTTTATCCATTTTAAAATTGCTATTCTACTTTACTTATTTTGACTTTTATATATTATTACTATACTGTACATATTAATTCTAAGATTTTTTTCTTACAATTCTTTTGTAAAGATTCATTTAAACATTTTCTTTGTTTTTAGCATTATTATCAAATTGTTTTTCTTCATATTATTTTTATTTATTTATTTTATTTGTAATCAAAGTATCTTTAGGAATTTAATTATTAATTTATTAGATAACTAATTATTAATATTGATGTATTATATGCTTTATTGTTCCTCAATGTAAATTTAGTCGCCATTTATCATTTGTTTTGTATATTGCTATTCAATTATGTTGTTTGTAAGAATTGTATTTTATTAAAGCGCTACAATCATTGTATTTCATAGTTCCCAAAAAAGGCTTGGTGTGCATAAGTTTTCAATGGAATTGTGCCCTAACTTACTAGGTTTCAATTCTTCTCGATGAATTTGGATGATCAAGAATTCATTTTGGTAAAACCATACAATTTTAAAAAATAAAGCTTTCAAGATTTCAAAATGTTGGATCCTAACTTACTGGATGTGACATTCTGTAATAAAGGCAATGTTTGATGTTTGAGGACTTCGAGAAATCGAAACCTAACTTATTGGATTCTGATTTCTCGTTTGATTTAAATGACCGAACAACCTTCTCAAAATGCATGAATTTGAAAATTTGAAAATTAAAAGATATACTTAATTTTGACGATTGAATTGTTGCACTCTAACTCACTGAGTGTGGCCATTTATTTCTTCAAAATGGGTACATCTTGCTATTCACTTTGGTATATTCAAATTTAAGCTTTAAAAGGATCGTATGTTTAAAATCTTTTCAAAATTTTAACCCTAAGACATAAAACAATCAATTTGGTAGCGATTTTGGGCGTTACGAGGGTGCTAACCCTTCCTCGTACGTAACCGACTCCCGAACCTATTTTTTCAAAATTCGTAGACCTAAAATCGTTTTCAAGGTGATCCGATCACACCTCATTAAAAGATCGGTGGAGACTCCCATTTTCATCTCAAAGTTGATCCCTTTTTTTCTAATTTTAAAAGTGGTTTCGACATCTAGGTTTATCTTGATTCTCTATGTAAATGTCAAGTGCCGAGATTGATGCACAATTTAATGCATAAATCGATTTTGATTCCGTATATAAATGTTATTTTTCGAGATTTATTTTGGATGTATATGTAAATGTCACGTGTTGATATTTATGTGCAGATCATTGTATGAATCGATTTTAATTATGCACACAAATGTTAATTGTAAAGATTTAAGCACATATCCACACATGAATCATGATATAATAGATGATGAAATATTCTAATAATAAAATTTGTGATATTGTAATGATAGAGACGGGAGAAACCCAAATAATGTCGAGGACCTAAACCAAATAAAGATGATGGAGGATCATCTCATTGCATCTCTTAATGGACTCAGAAGCAAGAAGGTACATTATTTCTTTTTCATATGTTTTATATGTTAATGATGTGTAAATTTTTTGTTCTAAAAATAAATTTTCAATGCATGAAATTGTTAAGCATGAAACTGAACAAATTTTTTTTTCACAGAATCAATTAGCAATGGAGCAGCAAATCAGAGAAAGAGAATCAGAGGTTAGGCTTTCAATAAGCATGAAATTATTTATGCATTTTCAACTATAAGTAAAATACCTAATACATGGGGTTTGTTGTTGTTGTTGTTGTTGTTGTTGTTGTTGTTGTTGTTGTTGTTGTTGTTTTTTGTTGTTGTGCAGGGGAACGAGAACCTAGAAACTTAAACTATGACTTCCTCCCAAAGCTTGTGATTTTTGTTAATGCAATGTTTTAAAATTAGTATAAATGAATTCATAAGAGTACAATATTATTTATCAAATAGGTACCATCTAAACCTGTTCTTGAATAATATCTCCTTGAAGGAACTTTTAAATTTCTTGGCTCATCTTTTATTCAATAAGCTAACATATTTCGATTAATAGATGACGAAGGCTGGTAAAAAAAATTGACTCTCTTTAGTGAATCTTCAATTCAAAAGTTGTTTAAATTTGATATTGGAATGATGCGGTAAAAATGAAATGTTTGAAAATATGTTTGGAGAGTTGCTTTATTGAAATTAATCCAAAGGTCATCCAGTCCGAATTTTGGGTTAATATTATTTGATTTAGGATCACCAAGATCTGATCTTGAAAATGGGTTCGGAGTGGTACTTACTTGAAGATTTGATTTTGATTTGGATTTAAGGATCTTTGACAATTGATCTTGAATCAATAATACACACTTTAAGCGTCATCAAGACTGTTGGAATCTAGTGCATTTAGTTTATATTACCCTCAAATTGGTTTAGTAAAAAAAATGTACTCGTAATTTTTCGAATACATTGGGTTTATAAAATCTATAATCTATTTTATATATTGTCCTCAACGGATTTTGCACGCAAAGTAAAATGAAAGTAAATATTGACTCACTGGTTATCTATCGTTTAAAGTAATATTAAGCAGCATTACGCGATTGGATTGTAATGCGTAAAGACAACTTATATTAGTGGATAATCTTAACACATTCTTAGTCTAATCGAGATTGAAAAAATCGATTGAAAGACTAATGTCACCAGTCAAATTACAATGCTACATACCTTTTCTTGAGTATCAAAGAAGATTACTACCAGAAGATAAAAACATATATGTGGCTTACTGAGCTGACAAGACTCCCTGATGGGAACCTGAGCGAAAGGGACGCAAGAAGATACGGCTCGATGGTTGCCCGACATCTACGAGACATATTGATAATATAAAATTTTTTGATATTATTGTGTTAAATTTTTTTCGACTGTTATATTCCTCATGTGGGATACTTTAACATGATTTTGCATACAAGTTTGTTTCTTGAAATGGTGACATAACGTGTCACGCAATTTACTGTTACAAAGTTGACGTCTTAGTTTCCAAAACGTAACAAATTGATAACATTAGTAATCATATCATAACTTATTGAAGTTCAGTGACTAAAAAGTAATTCAAATCATATAAAAGTCAGTAAATCTGTAATTGAACCAATTTTTTAGAAAATGATATTACAAAAGTGAATTGTGACTTTTTGTTGGGATGGAAGAGTTTAGCATAAAATATTTTGTAAAATTTTAAGTGTGCCGGAAAAATTATTTGGAAATAAATTTTGAAGTTGAATGTTGTATCATAATCAAGCAGATCGAGTTCAAATATATAAAATAATTAGGTTAATATGTTATTTCATAGGATGCTATATTTGGTACAAGTTTTTTTATTCTAATTTGATATTTGAGTTTCAGTTTAATGTTTAATTTAATACTTGAATTTTTTTCTATTAAGTAGTTATATATTTATCAAATATTTATTCAATCGTATAATCGGGTCTAATATCAAATCAAATATTAAGCTATATAAACCTAAAATAAATTTGAGATGGAAATGGGAGTTGGAGGGAGAAAAAAAAATCAGCCAATGTGGTCCCATCATCGCACGCACATTATTTTTAATTTTCTTATTCTCCAAATGGAAAGTGAAAAACATCAAAGTACAAAAAGAGAAGAACCCGAATATTTTTGGCAAAATTTTGGTTATTAAATTCAACAAAAAAGCATTAACAAATCTGGAAAATAACATGGCATTTAATTGGTTTAAATAAGTTTAGATTCTCCTAATAATTACATAATAAATGATTACAACTCATATTTACATATATAAATACCATTGGTTTTTCCTTTGAAAACCAGAAAAAAGAATTTAAAAAAGCACATAGAAAAGAGAGATGGGAAGAAAAAAACTAAAAATCCAAAGATTGGAAGACCTGAAAGCAAGACAAGCAAAATATTCAAAGCGTAAAACAGGAATTCTGAAGAAAGCTAAAGAACTTAATATATTGTGTGAAGTTAATGTTGCCCTTCTATTTTCTTCGCCATCTGGTAGACCAACTCTTTATGTTGGTAAAAATTCCAAGTAAATTACTTCATTCTAATTTTTATCTGTTATCATGTACTGATATTATTATTTTCTTTTACAATTAAAATTTCAGTTTCATTTTCTTTATTTTATCTTTATTTTTAATTTTCTTTTCTAATTTTTTTTTAAATGGTCAAACCAGTGGGTTAAGTAGTATTCTTAAGAGACTGTCGAATTTGTCATTTGAGGAGCGCGAGGAAAGGTAAATAATGTTTATAAAATATTATATTTTCTCTTTCTTTAAAAAAATCAATAGCTAATTTTTTTTTTCACCAGGAGGGCCTATACAATAGAGGTATGTTCCAACACCAATTTAGCGATTTTTTAAAATTAAAAATAAAAAATCTATTTTTTGAAAATTAAAATTAATTTTTAAAAATGAAGATGTTGAAGAAAATTTATGAAAATTCGGAGTCAGAGTTTGATCCATTAAGCTTGTCCCATGACACAAATGCTGATACCCTTAAGGTAAACGGGTTTCCTAAACTTGAAAAATAATGATTCTTTTTTTTTCTTTTTTATTGGTTTTCAGATCCGAATTTTTTATTTTATTTTATTTTATTTTGCTCTAGTTATACAAAGATGAGCTGCAAGAGCTAAAGGATAAACTTGTGGAAAAGAGCAAGATACTAAGGTTTGAAATATTCTAGTATTTAAAGATTTTGATTTTTGTATGTGAATGTCACGTCTTGAGATTTATTTTGGCTCTCCACGAAAATGTTATATGTCGAGACCTATGCATGGATCAACATATTAATTAATATTTGTTGTGTATGCAAATGTCACGTGTCAAGATTTACGCTTAGATTGGTGCATAAAATGATTTTGATTGTGTGCGAAAATATCACGTGTTGAAAATTATTGTGATTTTGTATATAAATATCACGTGTCTAGGTTTATCTTGATTCTCTATGTAAATGTCAAGTGTCGAGATTGATGCACAATTTAATGTATAAATCAATTTTGATTCCGTATATAAATTTCATTTGTCGGGATTTACTTTGATTGTATATGTAAATGTCACGTGTTGATATTTATGTGCAGATCATTGCATGAATCGATTTTAATTATGCACACAAATGGTAATTGTCAAGATTTAAGCACATATCAACACATGAATCGCGATATAATAGATGATGAAATATTCTAATAATAAAATTTGTGATATTGTAATGATAGAGACTGGAGAAACCCAAATAATGTTGAGGACCTAAACCAAATAAAGATGATGGAGGATCATCTCATTGCATCTCTTAATGGACTTAGAAGCAGGAAGGTACATTATTTCTTTTTCATATGTATTACATGTTAATGAAGTGTAAAGTTTTTGTTTTGAAAATAAAGTTTCAATGCATGAAATTGTTAAAAATGAAACTGAACAAAATTTTTTTTTCACAGAATCAATTAGCAATGGAGCAGCAAATCAGAGAAAGAGAATCAGAGGTTCGGCTTTCAATAAGCACGAAATTATTTATGCATTTTCAACTATAAGTAAAATACCTAATACATGGGGTTTTTTTTGTTGTTGTTGTTGTCTAGGGGAATGAGAACCTAGAAACTTAAACTATGACTTCTTTCCAAAACTTGTGATTTTTGTTAATGCAATGTTTTAAAATTAGTATAAATGAACTCATAAGAGTACAATATTATTTATCAAATAGGTACCATCTGAACCTATTCTTGAATATTATCTCCTTGAAGGGGCTTTTAAATTTCCTGGCTCATCTTTAATTCAATAAGCTAACATATTTCGATTAATAGATGACGAAGGCTGGTAAAAAAAATTGACTCTCTCTATTGAATCTTCAATTCGAAAGTTGTTTAAATTTGATATTGGAACGATGTGGTAAACATCAAATGTTTGAAAATATGTTCAGAGAGTTGCTTTATTGAAATTAATCCAAAGGTATTCCAAACTGAATTTTGGGTTAATATTATTTGATTTAGGATCGCCAAGATCTGATCTTGAATATGGGTTCGAAGTGGTATTTACTTGAAAATTTGATTTGGATTTGGATTTAAGGATCTTTGACACTTGATCTTGAATCAATGATACACACTTTAAGCATCATCAAGACTGTTGGAATCTAGTGCCTTTAGTGTATATTACCCTCAAATTGGTTTAGTAAAACCAATGTACTCATAATTTTTCGAATACATTAGGTTTACAAAATCTACAATCTATTTTATTTATTGTCCTTAACAATTTTTGCACCCAAAGTAAAATGAAAGCAAATATTGACTCACTAGTTATCTATCGTTTAAAGTAATATTAAGCAACATTATGCGATTGGATTGTAATGCATAAAGACAACTTATATTAGTGGATAATCTTAACACATTCTTAGTCTAATCGAGATTGAAAAAATCGATTGATAGACTAATATGTCACCGGTCAAATTACAATGCTACATACCTTTTCTTGAGTATCAAAGAAGATTACTTCCAGAAGATAAAAACATATATGTGGCTTACTGAGCTGACAAGACTCCCTGATGGGAACCTGAGCGAAAGGGATGCAAGAAGATACGGCTCGATGGCTGCCCGACATCTACGAGACATAAAGATAAGATAAAATTTTTTGATATTATTGTGTTAAATTTTTCTCGACAGTTATATTCCTCATGCGGGATACTTTAACATGATTTTGCATACAATTTTGTTTCTTGACATGGTGACATAACGTGTCACGCAATTTACTGTTACAAAGTTGACGTCTTAGTTTCCAAAACGTAACAAATTGATAACATTAGTAATCATATCATAACTTATTGAAGTTCAGTGACTAAAAAGTAATTCAAATCATATAAAGGTCACTAAATCTGTAATTTATCCAATTTTTTAGAAAATGATATAACAAAAGTGAATTGTGACATTTTTTGTTGGAATGGAAGAGTTTAGCATAAAATATTTTGTAAAATTTTAAGTGTGCGGAAAAATTATTTTGAAATAAATTTTGAAGTTGAATGTTGTCTCATATTCAAGCACATCGAGTTCAAATATATAAAATAATTAGGTTAATATGTTATTTCATAGGATGTTATATTTGGTACAAGTTTTTTATTCTAGTTTGATATTTGAGTTTGATTTTAATGTTTAATTTAATATTTGAATTTTTTTTCCATTAAGTAGCTATATATTTCTCAAATAGTTATTCAATCGTATAATTTGGTCTAATATCAAATTAAATATTAAGGTATAGAAACCTAAAATAAATATTGGATGGAAATGGTAGTTGGAGGGAGAAAAAAAATCAGCCAATGTGGTACCATCTTCGCACACACGTTATTTTCAATTTTCTTATTCTCTAAATGGAAAGTGAAAAACATCAAAGTACAAAAAGAGAAGAACCCGGATATTTATGGAAAAATTTGGGTTATTGAATTCAACAAAAAAACATTAACAAATCTGGAAAATAATGTGGCATTTAATTGGTTTAAATAAGCTTAGATTCTCCTAATAATTACATATTAAATGATTACAACTCATATTTACATATATAAATACCATTGGTTTTTCCTTTGAAAACTAGAAAAAAGAATTTAAAAAAGCACATAGAAAAGAGAGATGGGAAGAAAAAAACTAAAAATCCAAAGATTGGAAGACCTGAAAGCAAGACAAGCAAAATATTCAAAGCGTAAAACAGGAATTCTGAAGAAAGCTAAAGAACTTAATATATTGTGTGAAGTTGATGTTGCCCTTCTATTTTCTTCACCATCTGGTAGACCAACTCTTTTTGTTGGTAAAAATTCCAAGTAAATTACTTCATTCCAATTTTTATCTGTTATCTGTTGTTAATATTATTATTTTCTTTTACAATTAAAATTTTAGTTCCATCTTCTTTATTTTATCTTTATTTTTAATTTCCTTTTCTAATTTTTTTTTAAAATGGTCAAACCAGTGGGTTAAGTAGTATTCTTAAGAGACTGTCGAATTTGTCATTCGAGGAGCGCGAGGAAAGGTAAATAATGTTTATAAAATTTTTTCTTTTTTCTTTTTTTAAAAAAAATCAATAGCTAATTTTTTTTTCACCAGGAGGGCCTATACCATAGAGGTATGTTCCAACACCAATTTAGCGATTTTTTAAAATTAAAAATAAAAAATTTATTTTTTAACAATTAAAATTTATTTTTAAAAATAAAGATGTTGAAGAAAATTTATGAAAATTCGGAGTCAGAGTTTGATCCATTAAGCTTGTCCCATGACACAAATGCTGATATCCACAAGGTAAATGGGTTTCCTAAACTTGAAAAATAATGATTCTTTTTTTTTTTCCTTTTTTATTGGTTTTTAGATCCAAATTTTTTATTTTATTTTGTTCTATTTTGCTCTAGTTATACGAAGATGAGTTGCAAGAGCTAAAGCATAAACTTGTGCAAAAGAGCAAGATACTAAGGTTTGAAATATTCTAGTATTTAAAGATTTTGATTTTTGTATGTGAGTGTCATGTCTTGAGATTTATTTTGGCTCTCCACGTAGATGTTATATGTTTAGAACTATGCATGGATCAACATATTAATTAATATTGATTGTGTATGCAAATGTCAAGTGTCAAGATTTACGCTTAGATTGGTGCATAAAATGATTTTGATTGTGTGCGAAAATATCACGTGTTGAAAATTATTGTGATTTTGTATATAAATATCACATGTCTAGGTTTATCCTGATTCTCTATGTAAATGTCAAGTGTCGAGATTGATGCACAATTTAATGCATAAATCATTTTTGATTCTGTATATAAATGTCATTTGTCGGGATTTATTTTGATTGTATATGTAAATGTCACGTGTTGATATTTATGTGCAGATCATTGTATGAATCGATTTTAATTATGCACACAAATCTTAATTGTCAAGATTTAAGGACATATCAACACATGAATCACGATTTAATAGATGATGAAATATTCTAATAATAAAATTTGTGATATTGTAATGATAGAGACTGGAGAAACCCAAATAATGTTGAGGACATAAACCAAATAAAGATGATGGAGGATCATCTCATTGAATCTCTTAATGGACTCAGAAGTAGGAAGGTACATTATTTCTTTTTCATACATATTATATGTTAATGAAGTGTAAAGTTTTTGTTCTGAAAATAAATTTTCAATGCATGAAATTGTGAAGCATGAAACTGAACAAATTTATTTTTTTGTTTTTCACAGAATCAATTAACAATCGAGCAGCAAATCAGAGAAAGAGAATCAGAGGTTGGGCTTTCAATAAGCATGAAATTATTTATGCATTTTCAACTATAAGTAAAATACCTAATACATGGGGTTTTTTGTTGTTGTTGTTGTTTTTTGTTGTTGTGCAGGGGAATGAGAACCTAGGAACTTAAACTATGACGTCTGTCCAAAACTTGTGATTTTTGTTAATGCAATGTTTTAAAATTAGTATAAGTGAACTCATAAGAGTATAGCATTATATATCATATAGGTACCATCTAAACCTGTTCTTGAATAATATCTCCTTGAAGGGGCTTTTAAATTTCCTGGCTCATCTTTAATTCAATAAGCTAACATATTTCGATTAATAGATGACGAAGGCTGGTAAAAAAAATTGAAACTCTCTAGTAAAGCTTCAATTCGAAAGTTGTTTAAATTTGATATTGGAATGATGCGGTAAACATCAAATGTTTGAAAATATGTTCAGAGAGTTGCTTTATTGAAATTAATCCAAAGGTATTCCAGACTGAATTTTGGGTTAATATTATTTGCTTTAGGATCGCCAAGATCTGATCTTGAAAATGTGTTCGGAGTGGTACTTACTTGAAAATTTGATTTGGATTTGGATTTAAGGATCTTTGATACTTGATATTGAATCAATGATACACACTTTAAGCACCGTCAAGACTGTTGGAATCTAGTGCCTTTAGTGTATATTAGCCTCAAATTGGTTTAGTAAAACCAATGTACTCATAATTTTTTGAATACATTGGGTTTATAAAATCTACAATCTATTTTATATATTGTCCTCAACAGATTTTGCATGCAAAGTAAAATGAAAGAAAATATTGAATCACCGGTTATCTATCGTTTAAAGTAACATTAAGCAGCATTATACGATTGGATTGTAATGCATAAAAACAACTTATATTAGTGGATAATCTTAACACATGCTTAGTCTAATCGAGATTGAAAAAATCTATTGAAAGACTAATATGTCACCTGTCAAATTACAATGCGTAGATACCTTTTCTTGAGTATCGAAGAAGATTACTTCTAGAAGATAAATACATATATGTGGCTTACTGAGCTGACAAGACTCCCTGATGGGAACCTTAGTGAAAGGGATGCAAGAAGATACGGCTCGATGGCTGCCCGACATCTACGAGACATAAAGATAACATAAAAGTTTTTGATATTATTGTGTTAAATTTTTCTCGACTGTTATATTCTTCATGCCGGATACTTTAACATGATTTTGCATACAAGTTTGTTTCTTGAAATGGTGACATAACGTGTCACGCAATTTACTGTTACAAAGTTGACGTCTTAGGTTCCAAAACGTAACAAATTGATAACATTAGTAATCATATCATAACTTATTGAAGTTCAGGGACTAAAAAATAATTCAAATCATATAAAGGTCATTAATCTGTAATTTATCCAATATTTTTAGAAAATGATATAACAAAAGTGAATTGTGACAATTTTATTGGGATGGAAGAGTTTAGCATAAAATATTTTGTAAAATTTTAAGTGTGCGGAAAAATTATTTTGAAATAAATTTTGAAGTTGAATGTTGTATCATATTTGAAGCAGATCGAGTTCAAATATGTAAAATAATTAGGTTAATATGTTATTTCATAGGATGTTATATTTGGTACAAGTTTTTTTTATTCTAATTTGATATTTGAGTTTGATTTTAATGTTTAATTTAATACTTGAATTTTTTTTCTATTAAGTAGCTATATATTTATCAAATATTTATTCAATCGTATAATTTGGTCTAATATCAAATTAAATATTAAGGTATAGAAACCTAAAATAGATATGGGATGGAAATGGGAGTTGGAGGGAGAAAAAAAAAATCAGCCAATGTGGTCCCATCATCGCACATACGTTATTTTCAATTTTCTTATTCTCTAAATGGGAAGTGAAAAACATCAAAGTACAAAAAGAGAAGAACCTGAATATTTTTGGTAAAATTTGGGTTACTGAATTCAACAAAAAAGCATTAACAAATCTGGAAAATAATGTGGCATTTAATTGGTTTAAATAAGCTTAGATTCTCCTAGCGATTACATAATAAATGATTACAACTCATATTTACATATATAAATACCATTGGTTTTTCCTTTGAAAACCAGAAAAAAGAATTTAAAAAAGCACATAGAAAACAGAGATGGGAAGAAAAAAACTAAAAATCCAAAGATTGGAAGACCTGAAAGCAAGACAAGCAAAATATTCAAAGCGTAAAACAGGAATTCTGAAGAAAGCTAAAGAACTTAATATACTGTGGGAAGTTGATGTTGCCCTTCTATTTTCTTCACCATCTGGTAGACCAACTCTTTTTGTTGGTAAAAATTCCAAGTAAATTTCTTCATTCCAATTTTTATCCGTTATCTGTTGTTAATATTATTATTTTCTTTTACAATTAAAATTTTAGTTCCATCTTCTTTATTTTATCTTTATTTTTAATTTCCTTTTCTAATTTTTTTTAAAATGGTCAAAGCAGTGGGTTAAGTAGTATTCTTAAGAGACTGTCGAATTTGTCATTCGAGGAGCGCGAGGAAAGGTAAATAATGTTTATAAAATATTGTATTTTCTCTTTCTTTAAAAAAATCAATAGCTAATTTTTTT
The DNA here is from genome assembly GCF_025698545.1 of Gossypium raimondii. Classification (NCBI taxonomy): domain Eukaryota; kingdom Viridiplantae; phylum Streptophyta; class Magnoliopsida; order Malvales; family Malvaceae; genus Gossypium; species Gossypium raimondii. The sequence goes on along the minus strand of NC_068568.1, from coordinate 35,075,474 downwards.
TTCACCAGGAGGGCCTATACCATAGAGGTATGTTCCAACACTGATTTAGCGATTTTTTAAAATTAAAAATAAAAAAATTTATTTTTTAACAATTAAAATTTATTTTTAAAAATAAAGATGTTGAAGAAAATTTATGAAAATTCGGAGTCAGAGTTTGATCCATTAAGCTTGTCCCATGACACAAACGCTGATACCTACAAGGTAAATGGGTTTCCTAAACTTGAAAAATAATGATTCTTTTTTTTTTCTTTTTTATTGGTTTTTAGATCCAAATTTTTTATTTTATTTTGTTCTATTTTGCTCTAGTTATACGAAGATGAGTTGCAAGAGCTAAAGCATAAACTTGTGGAAAAGACCAAGATACTAAGGATTGAAATATTCTAGTATTTAAAGATTTTGATTTTTGTATGTGAATGTCATGTCTTGAGATTTATTTTGGCTCTCCACGTAGATGTTATATGTCTAGACCTATGCATGGATCAACATATTAATTAATATTGATTGTGTATGCAAATGTCACGTGCCAAGATTTACGCTTAGATTGGTGCATAAAATGATTTTGATTGTGTGCGAAAATATCACGTGTTGAAAATTATTGTGATTTTGTATATAACTATCACATGTCTAGGTTTATCCTGATTCTCTATGTAAATGTCAAGTGTCGAGATTGATGCACAATTTAATGCATAAATCATTTTTGATTCTGTATATAAATGTCATTTGTCGGGATTTATTTTGATTGTATATGTAAATGTCACGTGTTGATATTTATGTGCAGATCATTGTATGAATCGATTTTAATTATGCACAGAAATGTTAATTATCAAGATTTAAGCACATATCAACACATGAATCGTGATATACTTAAGATTTTTATCCGTTTTCGTATTGATATTATTATTTTCTTTCACAATTAAAATTTAAGTTCCATCTTCCTTATTTTATCTTTATTTTTAATTTCCTTTTCTAATTTTTTTTAAAAATGGTCAAACTAGTGGGTTAAGTAGTAATCTTAGGAAACTGTCGAATTTGTCATTCGAGGAGCGCGAGGAAAGGTAAATAATGTTTATGAAATCTTGTATTTTTTCTTTAAAAAAAATCAATAGCTAATTTTTTGTCACCAGGAGGGCCTATACATTAGAGGTATGTTCCAACACTGATGTAGTGATTTTTTAAAATTAAAAATTAAAAATTTATTTTTTAACAATTAAAATTAATTTTTAAAAATGAAGATGTTGAAGAAAATTTATGAAAATTCGGAGTCAGAGTTTGATCCATTAAGCTTGTCCCATGACACAAATGCTGATACCCTCAAGGTAAATGGGTTTCCTAAACTTGAAAAATAATGATTCTTTTTTTTTCTTTTTTATTGGTTTTCAAATCCGAATTTTTTATTTTATTTTATTCTATTATGCTCTAGTTATACAAAGATGAGTTGTAAGAGCTAAAGGATAAACTTGTGGAAAAGAGCAAGATACTAAGGTTTCAAAATATTCTAGTATTTAAAGATTTTGATTTGTGTATGTGAATGTCACGTCTTGAGATTTATTTTGGCTCTCCACGTAAATGTTATTTGTCGAGATCTATGCATGGATCAACATATTAATTAATTTTGATTGTGTATGCAAATGTCACGTGTCAAGATTTACGCTTAGATTGGTGCATAAAATGATTTTGATTGTGTGCGAAAATATCACGTGTTGAAAATTATTGTGATTTTGTATACAAATATCACATGTCTAGGTTTATTTTGATTCTCTATGTAAATGTCAAGTGTCGAGAATTGATGCACAATTTAATGCATAAATCGATTTTGATTCTGTATATAAAAGTCATTTGTCGGGATTTATTTTGATTGTATATTTAAATGTCACGTGTTAATATTTATGTGCAGATCATTGTATGAATCGATTTTAATTATGCACACAAATGTTAATTGTCAAGATTTAAGCACATATCAACACATGAATCGCGATATAATTGATGGTGAAATATTTTAATAATAAAATTTGCGATATTGTAATGATAGATACTCGAGAAACCCAAATAATGTTGAGGACCTAAACCATGTAAAGATGATGGAGGATAGTCTCATTGCATCTCTTAATGGACTTAGAAATAGGAAGGTACATTCTTTCTTTTTAATTTGTATTATATGTTAATGAAGTGTAAAATTTTTGTTTTGGAAATAAAGCTTCAGTGCATGAACTTGTTAAGCATGAAACTGAGCAAATTTTTTGCTTTTTGTTTTTTCCTAAAATTAATTAGCAATGGAGAAACAAATCAGAGAAAGAGAGTTAGAGGTTGATTTTTCTATAAGCATGAAATTATTTACACATTTTTCAACTATAAGTAAAATAACTTGTTAAGTATGACTCCTATTTTCAGTCAAATTTGAGAAATAATCTTTTAGTTAAACTCTGTTTATTTGTTTCAGTCAAACATTGATTAGTTTAGATTATTTTATTATTATTTGACATATGAATTTAGCCTATAAATAGGCTCTTTTACAACCCTAGAAAAACACCCATTAGATTAGAACTCATAACACATTCAGAGAATTTTGTGTTTACGTTTTGAGGGTTCTTTGTTTTCGGGTTTTCGAGGTTTAGTTTTATCTCCATCTTTTGTACTCTTCATTCTTTTTCCATTATAGTAAAATTATCTTTGCCCGTGGTTTTTTATCCTCTTTAGAGGGGTTTTTCCACGTTAAATTTGTGTGTTCATCTTCTCAATTTCTTCCGCTATTTTTTTCTTGTTTGTTGCTTAATCGGGACGATCCCTAACAAGTGGTATCAGAGCTAGTTCAATTTTCATAGATCAGCCCATGCATATATGGCAACAACAAGATTTGAAATTGAGAAGTTTGATGGTGAGACAAATTTCAATCTGTGGCAAGTTCGGATGATGGCAATTCTAGTTCAATCCGGTTTGAAAAAGGTTGTTCTGGGAAAAAGCAAGAATCTAAATAAAGCAGAATGGGAAGAGCTTGATGAAAAGGCTTTGTCGTAATCCGGTTGTGCGTTACCGGAAAAGCCCGAGAATCTAAATAAAATGAATGGGAAGAGCTTGATGAAAAGGCTTTGTGATGTGAATACGGACCTATTGATGGAGAAGACCTCATCCGCCTTGTGGAAAAGGTTAGAAACTCTTTATGCGACTAAGTCTTTGGCTAACTGCTTAGTGTTGAAACAACGTCTATTTACGTTTAGATGAACGAAGGTGATCTTCTTAGAGATCACATCAGCCAATTCGTTACTCTTTTAAATGATTTAAAGAATGTTGAGGTTCATATTGATGATAAAGATCAAGCTATGCTATTATTGTGCTCTTTACCCCCTTCATACAAGTCTTTTAGGGAGACCCTGATTTATGACAGAGAAAAAATCTCGTTCGAAGATGTGAAGGGTCATTTGTTGAGTAGAGACAAACTCGACAATGAGCTTCACTTGGATAGCAAGGCAGATAGGCAAGCTTCCGTTTTGGTAGCATCAAAGAAACGAGACAAAAGGTGTCGCTATTGTAAAAATTTAGGTCACGTCAAAGCAGATTATTATAAACTGCGAAATAAAAGAGCTGCTGAGAGTAACGAGGAAGATGTAGCTGATGCTAATTTGGCCGATGAAAGTGGTGATGATTTCTTGTTAGTGTCAACGAGCGATAACTCCAAGCTCACGTTCGAGTGGATCCTAGATTCGAGATGTTCTTTCCACATGTGTCCCAATAGAGAATGGTTCTCTACATACAGTTCAGTTGAAGGTGGAGTTGTGCGCATGGGAAACGATTCATCTAGTAAGGTAATTGGTATTGGTACTGTTAAAATTAGGATACACGATGGGACGATTAGGACACTCTCAGATGTCAGGTATGTACCTGATTTACGAAAGAATCTCATCTCCTTGAGTATTTTAGACTTGAAAGGATGCAGAATCAACATCAAGTCAAACGGCATTAAAGTATCTTGTGGAGCTCTCGTTTTGTTAAAAGGTAAAAGAACTGGCAGTCTTTATATTCTGGAAGGTTCTACAGTGACCGGTGAAATCGGATTTCCCTCATCCGTTACAGAGTCGAAGTCAACTCGTTTGGTGCAGAGGCAACTTGGTCATAGGAGGGAAAAATGTATGACCATTTCGTTGAAGAGACGTTCTCTTTTGGATGCAGAGTTTCAAAAGTTAGGGCAATTGTGTTCGTGAAAATCGAACCGGTTAGTTTTGATTTGGCGATGTACAAGTCAAAGGCTAGAAGTCTTGATTTCTAAGCACTGATTTGACTCGCTTAATTCTCGCATAGTTCAAGATAGGCTCGTGGCGGGCTTTGGCAAAGATGGGGTTGTGGAAATATGAGTCAAGGTGGAGATTTGTTAAGTATGACTCCTATTTTCAGTCAAATTTGAGAAATAATCTTTTAGTTAAACTCTGTTTATTTGTTTCAGCCAAACATTGATTAGTTTAGATTATTTTATTATTATTTGACATATGAATTTAGCCTATAAATAGGCTCTTTTACAACCTTAGAAAAACACCCATTAGATTAGAACTCATAACACATTCAGAGAATTTTGTGTTTACGTTTTGAGGGTTCTTTGTTTTTCGGGTTTTCGAGTTTAGTTTTATCTCCATCTTTTGTACTCTTCATTCTTTTTCCATTATAGTAAAATTATCTTTGCCCGTGGTTTTTTATCCTCTTTAGAGGGGTTTTTCCACGTTAAATTTGTGTGTTCATCTTCTTAATTTCTTCCGCAATTTTTTTCTTGTTTGTTGCTTAATCGGGACGATCCCTAACAAGTGGTATCAGAGCTAGTTCAATTTTCATAGATCAGCCCATGCAGATATGGCAACAACAAGATTTGAAATTGAGAAGTTTGATGGTGAGACAAATTTCAATCTGTGGCAAGTTCGGATAATGGCAATTCTAGTTCAATCCGGTTTGAAAAAGGTTGTTACCGGGAAAAAGCCTGAGAATCTAAATAAAACAGAATGGGTAGAGCTTGATGAAAAGGCCTTGTCTGTAATCCAGTTGTGCCTCGCGAATACGGTATTGCAGGAGGTATTGATGGAGAAGACCTCATCCGCCTTGTGGAAAAGGTTAGAAACTCTTTATGCGACTAAGTCTTTGGCTAACCGTTTAGTGTTGAAACAACGTCTATTTACGTTTCACATGAACGAAGGTAATCTTCTTAGAGATCACATCAGCCAATTCGTTACTCTTTTAAATGATTTAAAGAACGTTGAGGTTCATATTGATGATAAAGATCAAGCTATGCTATTATTGTGCTTTTTACCCCCTTCATACAAGTCTTTCAGGGAGACCCTGATTTATGACAGAGAAAAAATCTCGTTCGAAGATGTGAAGGGTCATTTGTTAAGTAGAGACAAACTCGACAATGAGCTTCACTTGGATAGCAAGGCAGATAGGCAAGCTTCCGTTTTGGTAGCATCAAAGAAACGAGACAAAAGGTGTCGCTATTGTAAAAATTTAGGTCACATCAAAGTAGATTGTTATAAACTGCGAAATAAAAGAGCTGCTGAGAGTAACGAGGAAGATGTAGCTGATGCTAATTTGGTCGATGAAAGTGGTGATGATTTCTTGTTAGTGTCAACGAGCGATAACTCCAAGCTCACGTTCGAGTGGATCCTAGATTCGGGATGTTCTTTCCACATGTGTCCCAATAGAAATGGTTCTCTACATACAGTTCAGTTGAAGGTGGAGTTGTGCGCATGGGAAATGATTCATCTAGTAAGGTAATTGGTATTGGTACTGTTAAAATTAGGATACACGATGGGACGATTAGGACACTCTCAGATGTCAGGTATGTACCTGATTTACGAAAGAATCTCATCTCCTTGAGTATTTTAGACTTGAAATGATGCAGAATCAACATCAAGTCAAACGGCATTAAAGTATCTTGTGGAGCTCTCGTTTTGTTAAAAGGTAAAAGAACTGGCAGTCTTTATATTCTGGAAGGTTCTACAGTGACCGGTGAAATCGGATTTCCCTCATCCGTTACAGAGTCGAAGTCAACTCGTTTGGTGCAGAGGCAACTTGGTCATAGGAGGGAAAAATGTATGACCATTTCGTTGAAGAGAGGTTCTCTTTTGGATGCGAGTTTGAAAAGTTAGGGCCTTGTGTTCGTGAAAATCGAACCGGTTAGTTTTGATTTGGCGATGGCACAAGTCAAAGGCTAGAAGTCTTCGGTTTCTAAGCACGATTCGACTCAGTTAATTCCCTGCATAGTTCAAGATAGGCTCGTGGCGGGCTTTGGTAAAGATGGGGTTGTGGAAATATGAGTCAAGGTGGAGATTTGTTAAGTATGACTCCTATTTTCAGTCAAATTTGAGAAATAATCTTTTAGTTAAACTCTGTTTATTTGTTTCAGCCAAACACTGATTAGTTTAGATTATTTTATTATTATTTGTCATATGAATTTAGCCTATAAATAGGCTCTTTTACAACCTTAGAAAAACACCCATTAGATTAGAACTCATAACACATTCAGAGAATTTTGCGTTTACGTTTTGAGGGTTCTTTATTTTTTGGGTTTTCGAGGTTTAGTTTTATCTCCATCTTTTGTACTCTTTATTCTTTTTCCATTATAGTAAAATTATCTTTACCCGTGGTTTTTTATCCTCTTTAGAGGGGGTTTTTCCACGTTAAATTTGTGTGTTCATCTTCTCAATTTCTTCCGCAATTTTTTTCTTGTTTGTTGCTTAATCGGGACGATCCCTAACAAGTGGTATCAGAGCTAGTTCAATTTTCATAGATCAGCCCATGCAGATATGGCAACAGCAAGATTTGAAATTGAGAAGTTTGATGGTGAGACAAATTTCAATCTGTGACAAGTTCGGATGATGGCAATTCTAGTTCAATCCGGTTTGAAAAATGTTGTTACCGGGAAAAAGCCTGAGAATCTAAATAAAACAGAATGGGAAGAGCTTGATGAAAAGGCCTTGTTTGTAATCCAGTTGTGCCTCGCGAATACGGTATTGCAGGAGGTATTGATGGAGAAGACCTCATCCGCCTTGTGGAAAAGGTTAGAAACTCTTTATGCGACTAAGCCTTTGGCTAACCGTTTAGTGTTGAAACAACGTCTATTTACGTTTCGCATGAACGAATGTGATCTTCTTAGAGATCACATCAGCCAATTCGTTACTCTTTTAAATGATTTAAAGAATGTTGAGGTTCATATTGATGATAAAGATCAAGCTATGCTATTATTGTGCTCTTTACCCCCTTCATACAAGTCTTTCAGGGAGACCCTGATTTATGACAGAGAAAAAATCTCGTTCGAAGATGTGAAGGGTCATTTGTTGAGTAGAGACAAACTCGACAATGAGCTTCACTTGGATAGCAAGGCAGATAGGCAAGCTTCCGTTTTGGTAGCATCAAAGAAACGAGACAAAAGGTGTCGCTATTGTAAAAATTTAGGTCACGTCAAAGCGATTGTTATAAAGCTGCGAAATAAAAGAGTCACTTGAGTAACGAGGAAGATGTAGTGATGCTAATTTGGTCGATGAAAGTGGTGATGATTTCTTGTTAGTGTCAACGAGCGATAACTCAAGCTCACGTTTGAGTGGATCCTAGATTCGGATGTTCTTTCCACATGTATCCCAATAGAGAATGGTTCTCTACATACGATTCGATTGAAGGTGGAGTTATGCGCATGGGAAGCGATTCATCTAGTAAGGTAATTGGTATTGGTACTTTGTTAAAATTAGGATACACGATGGGACGATTAGGACACTCTCGGATGTCGGTATGTACACGATTCTGAAAGAATCTCATCTCCTTGAGTATTTTAGACTTGAAAGGATGCGAATCAACATCAAGTCAAGCGGCATTAAAGTATCTTGTGGAGCTCTCGTTTTGTTAAAAGGTAAAAGAACTGGCGCCTTTATATTCGGAAGGTTCTACAAAGGACCGGTGAAATCGGATTTCCTCATCCGATTCTGAATCGAAGTCAACTCGTTTGGTGCGAGGCAACTTGGTCATAGGAGGGAAAATGTATGACCATTTCGTTGAAGAGAGTTCTCTTTTGGATGCGAGTTTGAAAAGTTAGGCCTTGTGTTCGTGAAAATCGAACCGGGTTAGTTTTGATTTGGCGATGTACAAGTCAAAGGCTAGAAGTCTTGATTTCTAAGCACGATTCGACTCGCTTAATTCCTGCATAGTTCAAGATAGGCTCGTGGCGGGCTTTGGCAAAGATGGGGTTGTGGAAATATGAGTCAAGGTGGAGATTTGTTAAGTATGACTCCTATTTTCACCAAATTTGAGAAATAATCTTTTAGTTAAACTCTGTTTATTTGTTTCAGCCAAACACTGATTAGTTTAGATTATTTTATTATTATTTGACATATGAATTTAGCCTATAAATAGGCTCTTTTACAACCTTAGAAAAACACCCATTAGATTAGAACTCATAACACATTCAGAGAATTTTGTGTTTAAGTTTTGAGGGTTCTTTGTTTTTCGGGTTTTCGAGGTTTAGTTTTATCTCCATCTTTTGTACTCTTCATTCTTTTTCCATTATAGTAAAATTATCTTTGCCCGTGGTTTTTTATCCTCTTTAGAGGGGTTTTTCCACGTTAAATTTGTGTGTTCATCTTCTCAATTTCTTCCGCTATTTTTTTCTTGTTTGTTGCTTAATCGGGACGATCCCTAACAAGTGGTATCAGAGCTAGTTCAATTTTCATATATCATATTATGCGAGATATGGCAACAACAAGATTTGAAATTGAGAAGTTTGATGGTGAGACAAATTTCAATCTGTGGCAAGTTCGGATGATGGCAATTCTAGTTCAATCCGGTTTGAAAAAGGTTGTTACCGGGAAAAAGCCTGAGAATCTAAATAAAACAGAATGGGAAGAGCTTGATGAAAATGCCTTGTCTGTAATCCAGTTGTGCCTCGCGAATACGGTATTGCAGGAGGTATTGATGGAGAAGACCTCATCCGCCTTGTGGAAAAGGTTAGAAACTCTTTATGCGACTAAGTCTTTGGCTAACCGTTTAGTGTTGAAACAACGTCTATTTACGTTTCGCATGAACGAAGGTGATCTTCTTAGAGATCACATCAGCCAATTCGTTACTCTTTTAAATAATTTAAAGAACGTTGAGGTTCATATTGATGATAAAGATCAAGCTATGCTATTATTGTGCTCTTTACCCCTTCATACAAGTCTTTCGGGAGACCACGATTTATGATGAGAGAAAAATCTCGTTCAAGATGTGAAGGGTCATTTGTTGAGTAGAGACAAACTCGACAATGAGCTTCACTTGGATAGCAAGGCAGATAGGCAAGCTTCCGTTTTGGTAGCATCAAAGAAACGAGACAAAAGGTGTCGCTATTGTAAAAATTTAGGTCACATCAAAGTAGATTGTTATAAACTGCGAAATAAAAGAGCTGCTGAGAGTAACGAGGAAGATGTAGCTGATGCTAATTTGGTCGATGAAAGTGGTGATGATTTCTTGTTAGTGTCAACGAGCGATAACTCCAAGCTCACGTTCGAGTGGATCCTAGATTCGGGATGTTCTTTCCACATGTGTCCCAATAGAGAATTGTTCTCTACATACAGTTCAGTTGAAGGTGGAGTTGTGCGTATGGGAAATGATTCATCTAGTAAGGTAATTGGTATTGGTACTTTGTTAAAATTAGGATACGATGGGACGATTAGGACACTCTCGGATGTCGGTATGTACGATTTACTGAAAGAATCTCATCTCCTTGAGTATTTTAGACTTGAAAGGATGCGAATCAACATCAAGTCAAGCGGCATTAAAGTATCTTGTGGAGCTCTCGTTTTGTTAAAAGGTAAAAAATGGCGATCTTTATATTCGGAAGGTTCTACAAGGACCGGTGAAATCGGATTTCTCATCCGCTTCTGAGTCAAGTCAAATCGTTTGGTGCAGAGGCAACTTGGTCATAGGAGGGAAAATGTATGACCATTTCGTTGAAGAGACGTTCTCTTTTGGATGCGTGTTTGAAAAGTTAGGCAATCGTGTTCGTGAAAATCGAGCCGGGTTAGTTTTGATTTGGCGATGTACAAGTCAAAGGCTAGAAGTCTTCGTTTCTAAGCAGATTCGACTCGCTTAATTCCTGCATAGTTCAAGATAGGCTCGTGGCGGGCTTTGGCAAAGATGGGGTTGTGGAAATATGAGTCAAGGTGGAGATTTGTTAAGTATGACTCTATTTTCATCAAATTTGAGAAATAATCTTTTAGTTAAACTCTGTTTATTTGTTTCAGCCAAACACTGATTAGTTTAGATTATTTTATTATTATTTGACATATGAATTTAGCCTATAAATAGGCTCTTTTACAACCTTAAAAAAACACCCATTAGATTAGAACTCATAACACATTCAGAGAATTTTGTGTTTACGTTTTGAGGTTCTTTGTTTTTCGGTTTTCGAGGTTTAGTTTTATCTCCATCTTTTGTACTCTTCATTCTTTTTCCATTATAGTAAAATTATCTTTGCCCGTGGTTTTTTATCCTCTTTAGAAGGGTTTTTCCACGTTAAATTTGTGTGTTCATCTTCTCAATTTCTTCCGCTATTTTTTTCTTGTTTGTTCCTTAATCGGGACGATCCCTAACAAGTGGTGTCAGAGCTAGTTCAATTTTCATAGATCACCCCATGCAGATATGGCAACAACAAGATTTGAAATTGAGAAGTTTGATGGTGAGACAAATTTCAATCTGTGGCAAGTTCGGATGATGGCAATTCTAGTTCAATCCGGTTTGAAAAAGGTTATTCTGGAAAAAGCCCGAGAATCTAAATAAAATGAATGGGAAGAGCTTGATGAAAAGGCCTTGTCGTAATCCGGTTGTGCCTCATGAATACGGTATTGCGGGAGGTATTGATGGAGAAGACCTCATCCGCCTTGTGGAAAAGGTTAGAAACTCTTTATGCGACTAAGTCTTTGGCTAACCGTTTAGTGTTGAAACAACGTCTATTTACGTTTCGCATGAACGAAGGTGATCTTCTTAGAGATCACATCAGCCAATTCGTTACTCTTTTAAATGATTTAAAGAACGTTGAGGTTCATATTGATGATAAAGATCAAGCTATGCTATTATTGTGCTCTTTACCCCCTTCATACAAGTCTTTCAGGGAGACCCTGATTTATGACAGAGAAAAAATCTCGTTCGAAGATGTGAAGGGTCATTTGTTGAGTAGAGACAAACTCGACAATGAGCTTCACTTGGATAGCAAGGCAGATAGGCAAGCTTCCGTTTTGGTAGCATCAAAGAAACGAGACAAAAGGTGTCGCTATTGTAAAAATTTAGGTCACATCAAAGTAGATTGTTATAAACTGCGAAATAAAAGAGCTGCTGAGAGTAACGAGGAAGATGTAGCTGATGCTAATTTGGTCGATGAAAGTGGTGATGATTTCTTGTTAGTGTCAACGAGCGATAACTCCAAGCTCACGTTCGAGTGGATCCTAGATTCGGGATGTTCTTTCCATATGTGTCCCAATAGAGAATGGTTCTCTACATACAGTTCAGTTGAAGGTGGAGTTGTGCGCATGGGAAATGATTCATCTAGTAAGGTAATTGGTATTGGTACTATTAAAATTAGGATACACGATGGGACGATTAGGACACTCTCAGATGTCAGGTATGTACCTGATTTACGAAAGAATCTCATCTCCTTGAGTATTTTAGACTTGAAAGGATGCAGAATCAACATCAAGTCAAGCGGCATTAAAGTATCTTGTGGAGCTCGTTTTGTTAAAAGGTAAAAGAACCGGCGATCTTTATATTCGGAAGGTTCTACAAGGATGTGGTGAAATCGGATTTCTCATCCGCATTCTGAGTCGAAGTCAAATCGTTTGGTGCGAGGCAACTTGGTCATAGGAGGGAAAATGTATGACCATTTCATTGAAGAGAGGTTCTCTTTTGGATGCGAGTTTCAAAAGTTAGGGCCTTGTGTTCGTGAAAATCGAACCGGTTAGTTTTGATTTGGCGATTACAAGTCAAAGGCTAGAAGTCTTCGCCTAAGCACGATTCGACTCGCTTAATTCCTGCATAGTTCAAGATAGGCTCGTGGCGGGCTTTGGCAAAGATGGGGTTGTGGAAATATGAGTCAAGGTGGAGATTTGTTAAGTATGACTCTATTTTCAGTCAAATTTGAGAAATAATCTTTTAGTTAAACTCATTTATTTGTTTCACCAAACACCGATTAGTTTAGATTATTTTATTATTATTTGACATATGAATTTAGCCTATAAATAGGCTCTTTTACAACCTTAAAAACACCCATTAGATTAGAACTCATAACACATTCAGAGAATTTTGTGTTTACGTTTTGAGGGTTCTTTGTTTTTCGGGTTTTCGAGGTTTAGTTTTATCTCCATCTTTTGTACTCTTCATTCTTTTTCCATTATAGTAAAATTATCTTTGCCCGTGGTTTTTTATCCTCTTTAGAAGGGTTTTTCCACGTTAAATTTGTGTGTTCATCTTCTCAATTTCTTTCGCTATTTTTTTCTTGTTTGTTCCTTAATCGGGACGATCCCTAACAAGTGGTATCAGAGCTAGTTCAATTTTCATAGATCAGCCCATGCAGATATGGCAACAACAAGATTTGAAATTGAGAAGTTTGATGGTGAGACAAATTTCAATCTGTGGCAAGTTCGGATGATGGCAATTCTAGTTCAATCCGGTTTGAAAAAGGTTGTTACCGGGAAAAAGCCTGAGAATCTAAATAAAACAGAATGGGTAGAGCTTGATGAAAAGGCCTTGTCTGTAATCCAGTTGTGCCTTGCGAATACGGTATTGCAGGAGGTATTGATGGAGAAGACCTCATCCGCCTTGTGGAAAAGGTTAGAAACTCTTTATGCGACTAAGTCTTTGGCTAACCGTTTAGTGTTGAAACAACGTCTATTTACGTTTCGCATGAACGAAGGTGATCTTCTTAGAGATCACATCAGCCAATTCGTTACTCTTTTAAATGATTTAAAGAACGTTGAGGTTCATATTGATGATAAAGATCAAGCTATGCTATTATTGTGCTCTTTACCCCCTTCATACAAGTCTTTCAGGGAGACCACGATTTATGATGAGAAAAAAATCTCGTTCGAAGATGTGAAGGGTCATTTGTTGAGTAGAGACAAACTCGACAATGAGCTTCACTTGGATAGCAAGGAAGATAGGCAAGCTTCCGTTTTGGTAGCATCAAAGAAACGAGACAAAAGGTGTCGCTATTGTAAAAATTTAGGTCACATCAAAGTAGATTGTTATAAACTGCGAAATAAAAGAGCTGCTGAGAGTAACGAGGAAGATGTAGCTGATGCTAATTTGGTCGATGAAAGTGGTGATGATTTCTTGTTAGTGTCAATGAGCGATAACTCCAAGCTCACGTTCGAGTGGATCCTAGATTCGGGATGTTCTTTCCACATGTGTCCCAATAGAGAATGGTTCTCTACATACAGTTCAGTTGAAGGTGGAGTTGTGCGCATGGGAAATGATTCATCTAGTAAGGTAATTGGTATTGGTACTATTAAAATTAGGATACACGATGGGACGATTAGGACACTCTCAGATGTCAGGTATGTACCTGATTTACGAAAGAATCTCATCTCCTTGAGTATTTTAGACTTGAAAGGATGCAGAATCAACATCAAGTCAAGCGGCATTAAAGTATCTTGTGGAGCTCTCGTTTTGTTAAAAGGTAAAAGAACTGGCAGTCTTTATATTCTGGAAGGTTCTACAGTGACCGGTGAAATCGGATTTCCCTCATCCGTTACAGAGTCGAAGTCAAATCGTTTGGTGCAGAGGCAACTTGGTCATAGGAGGGAAAAATGTATGACCATTTCATTGAAGAGAGGTTCTCTTTTGGATGCAGGTTTCGAAAAGTTAGGGCACTGTGTTCGTGAAAATCAGAACCGGGTTAGTTTTGATTTGGCAGTGTACAAGTCAAAGGCTAGAAGTCTTCAGTTTCTAAGCACAGATTCGACTCAGTTAATTCCCTGCATTGTTCAAGATAGGCTCGTGGCGGGCTTTGGCAAAGATGGGGTTGTGGAAATATGAGTCAAGGTGGAGATTTGTTAAGTATGACTCCTATTTTCAGTCAAATTTGAGAAATAATCTTTTAGTTAAACTCTGTTTATTTGTTTCAGCCAAACACTGATTAGTTTAGATTATTTTATTATTATTTGACATATGAATTTAGCCTATAAATAGGCTCTTTTACAACCTTAAAAAAACACCCATTAGATTAGAACTCATAACACATTCAGAGAATTTTGTGTTTACGTTTTGAGGGTTCTTTGTTTTTCGGGTTTTCGAGGTTTAGTTTTATCTCCATCTTTTGTACTCTTCATTCTTTTTCCATTATAGTAAAATTATCTTTGCCCGTGGTTTTTTATCCTCTTTAGAAGGGTTTTTCCACGTTAAATTTGTGTGTTCATCTTCTCAATTTCTTCCGCTATTTTTTTCTTGTTTGTTGCTTAATCGGGACGATCCCTAACAAGTGGTATCAGAGCTAGTTCAATTTTCATAGATCACCCATGCAGATATGGCAACAACAAGATTTGAAATTGAGAAGTTTGATGGTGAGACAAATTTCAATCTGTGGCAAGTTCGGATGATGGCAATTCTAGTTCAATCCGGTTTGAAAAAGGTTGTTACCGGGAAAAAGCCTGAGAATCTAAATAAAACAGAATGGGAAGAGCTTGATGAAAAGGCCTTGTCTGTAATCCAGTTGTGCCTCGCGAATACGGTATTGCAGGAGGTATTGATGGAGAAGACCTCATCCGCCTTGTGGAAAAGGTTAGAAACTCTTTATGCGACTAAGTCTTTGGCTAACCGTTTAGTGTTGAAACAACGTCTATTTACGTTTCGCATGAACGAAGGTGATCTTCTTAGAGATCACATCAGCCAATTTGTTACTCTTTTAAATGATTTAAAGAACGTTGAGGTTCATATTGATGATAAAGATCAAGCTATGCTATTATTGTGCTCTTTACCCCCTTCATACAAGTCTTTCAGGGAGACCCTAATTTATGACAGAGAAAAAATCTCGTTCGAAGATGTGAAGGGTCATTTGTTGAGTAGAGACAAACTCGACAATGAGCTTCACTTGGATAGCAAGGCAGATAGGCAAGCTTCCGTTTTGGTAGCATCAAAGAAACGAGACAAAAGGTGTCGCTATTGTAAAAATTTAGGTCACATCAAAGTAGATTGTTATAAACTGCGAAATAAAAGAGCTGCTGAGAGTAACGAGGAAGATGTAGCTGATGCTAATTTGGTCGATGAAAGTGGTGATGATTTCTTGTTAGTGTCAACGAGCGATAACTCCAAGCTCACGTTCGAGTGGATCCTAGATTCGGGATGTTCTTTCCACATGTGTCCCAATAGAGAATGGTTCTCTACATACAGTTCAGTTGAAGGTAGAGTTGTGCGCATGGGAAATGATTCATCTAGTAAGGTAATTGGTATTGGTACTGTTAAAATTAGGATACACGATGGGACGATTAGGACACTCTCAGATGTCAGGTATGTACCTGATTTACGAAAGAATCTCATCTCCTTGAGTATTTTAGACTTGAAAGGATGCGAATCAACATCAAGTCAAGCGGCATTAAAGTATCTTGTGGAGCTCTCGTTTTGTTAAAAGGTAAAAGAACTGGCAGTCTTTATATTCGGAAGGTTCTCAATGGACGGTGAAATCGGATTTCCTCATCCGTTCTGAGTCAAGTCAAATCGTTTGGTGCGAGGCAACTTGGTCATAGGAGGGAAAATGTATGACCATTTCGTTGAAGAGAGGTTCTCTTTTGGATGCGAGTTTGAAAAGTTAGGGCCTTGTGTTCGTGAAAATCGAACCGGTTAGTTTTGATTTGGCGATGTACAAGTCAAAGGCTAGAAGTCTTCGGTTTCTAAGCAGATTCGACTCGTTAATTCCTGCATAGTTCAAGATAGGCTCGTGGCGGGCTTTGGCAAAGATGGGGTTGTGGAAATATGAGTCAAGGTGGAGATTTGTTAAGTATGACTCTATTTTCATCAAATTTGAGAAATAATCTTTTAGTTAAACTCTGCTTATTTGTTTCACCAAACACCGATTAGTTTAGATTATTTTATTATTATTTGACATATGAATTTAGCCTATAAATAGGCTCTTTTACAACCTTAAAAAACACCCATTAGATTAGAACTCATAACACATTCGAGAGAATTTTGTGTTTACGTTTTGAGGTTCTTTGTTTTTCGGGTTTTCGAGGTTTAGTTTTATCTCCATCTTTTGTACTCTTCATTCTTTTTCCATTATAGTAAAATTATCTTTGCCCGTGGTTTTTATCCTCTTTAGAAGGGTTTTCCACGTTAAATTTGTGTGTTCATCTTCTCAATTTCTTTCGCTATTTTTTTCTTGTTTGTTGCTTAATCGGGACGATCCCTAACAAGTGGTATCAGAGCTAGTTCAATTTTCATAGATCAGCCCATGCAGATATGGCAACAACAAGATTTGAAATTGAGAAGTTTGATGGTGAGACAAATTTCAATCTGTGGCAAGTTCGGATGATGGCAATTCTAGTTCAATCCGGTTTGAAAAAGGTTGTTACCGGGAAAAAGCCTGAGAATCTAAATAAAACAGAATGGGAAGAGCTTGATGAAAAGGCCTTGTCTGTAATCCAGTTGTGCCTCGCGAATACGGTATTGCAGGAGGTATTGATGGAGAAGACCTCATCCGCCTTGTGGAAAAGGTTAGAAACTCTTTATGCGACTAAGTTTTTGGCTAACCGTTTAGTGTTGAAACAACGTCTATTTACGTTTCGCATGAACGAAGGTGATCTTCTTAGAGATCACATCAGCCAATTCGTTACTCTTTTAAATGATTTAAAGAACGTTGAGGTTCATATTGATGATAAAGATCAAGCTATGCTATTATTGTGCTCTTTACCCCCTTCATACAAGTCTTTCATGGAGACCCTGATTTATGACAGAGAAAAAATCTCGTTCGAAGATGTGAAGGGTCATTTGTTGAGTAGAGACAAACTCGACAATGAGCTTCACTTGGATAGCAAGGCAGATAGGCAAGCTTCCGTTTTGGTAGCATCAAAGAAACGAGACAAAAGGTGTCGCTATTGTAAAAATTTAGGTCACGTCAAAGCAGATTGTTATAAACTGCGAAATAAAAGAGCTGCTGAGAGTAACGAGGAAGATGTAGCTGATGCTAATTTGGTCGATGAAAGTGGTGATGATTTCTTGTTAGTGTCAACGAGCGATAACTCCAAGCTCACGTTTGAGTGGATCCTAGATTCGGGATGTTCTTTCCACATGTGTCCCAATAGAGAATGGTTCTCTACATACAGTTCAGTTGAAGGTGGAGTTGTGCGCATGGGAAACGATTCATCTAGTAAGGTAATTGGTATTGGTACTGTTAAAATTAGGATACACGATGGGACGATTAGGACACTCTCAGATGTTAGGTATGTACCTGATTTACGAAAGAATCTCATCTCCTTGAGTATTTTAGACTTGAAAGGATGCAGAATCAACATCAAGTCAAGCGGCATTAAAGTATCTTGTGGAGCTCTCGTTTTGTTAAAAGGTAAAAGAACTGGCAGTCTTTATATTCTGGAAGGTTCTACAGTGACCGGTGAAGTCGGATTTCCCTCATCCGTTACAGAGTCGAAGTCAACTCGTTTGGTGCAGAGGCAACTTGGTCATAGGAGGGAAAAATGTATGACCATTTCGTTGAAGAGACGTTCTCTTTTGGATGCAGGTTTCGAAAAGTTAGGGCACTGTGTTCGTGAAAATCAGAACCGGGTTAGTTTTGATTTGGCAGTGTACAAGTCAAAGGCTAGAAGTCTTCAGTTTCTAAGCACAGATTCGACTCAGTTAATTCCCTGCATAGTTCAAGATAGGCTCGTGGCGGGCTTTGGCAAAGATGGGGTTGTGGAAATATGAGTCAAGGTGGAGATTTGTTAAGTATGACTCCTATTTTCAGTCAAATTTGAGAAATAATCTTTTAGTTAAACTCTGTTTATTTGTTTCAGCCAAACACTGATTAGTTTAGATTATTTTATTATTATTTGACATATGAATTTAGCCTATAAATAGGCTCTTTTACAACCTTAGAAAAACACCCATTAGATTAGAACTCATAACACATTCAGAGAATTTTGTGTTTACGTTTTGAGGGTTCTTTGTTTTTCGGGTTTTCGAGGTTTAGTTTTATCTCCATCTTTTGTACTCTTCATTCTTTTTCCATTATAGTAAAATTATCTTTGCCCGTGGTTTTTTATCCTCTTTAGAAGGGTTTTTCCACGTTAAATTTGTGTGTTCATCTTCTCAATTTCTTCCGCTATTTTTTTCTTGTTTGTTGCTTAATCGGGACGATCCCTAACAAGTGGTATCAGAGCTAGTTCAATTTTCATAGATCAGCCCATGCAGATATGGCAACAACAAGATTTGAAATTGAGAAGTTTGATGGTGAGACAAATTTCAATCTGTGGCAAGTTCGGATGATGGCAATTCTAGTTCAATCCGGTTTGAAAAAGGTTGTTACCGGGAAAAAGCCTGAGAATCTAAATAAAACAGAATGGGAAGAGCTTGATGAAAAGGCCTTGTCTGTAATCCAGTTGTGCCTCGCGAATACGGTATTGCAGGAGGTATTGATGGAGAAGACCTCATCCGCCTTGTGGAAAAGGTTAGAAACTCTTTATGCGACTAAGTCTTTGGCTAACTGCTTAGTGTTGAAACAACGTCTATTTACGTTTAGATGAACGAAGGTGATCTTCTTAGAGATCACATCACCAATTCGTTACTCTTTTAAATGATTTAAAGAACGTTGAGGTTCATATTGATGATAAAGATCAAGCTATGCTATTATTGTGCTCTTTACCCCTTCATACAAGTCTTTCGGGAGACCACGATTTATGACAGAAAAAATCTCGTTCAAGATGTGAAGGGTCATTTGTTGAGTAGAGACAAACTCGACAATGAGCTTCACTTGGATAGCAAGGCAGATAGGCAAGCTTTCGTTTTGGTAGCATCAAAGAAACGAGACAAAAGGTGTCGCTATTGTAAAAATTTAGGTCACGTCAAAGCAGATTGTTATAAACTGCGAAATAAAAGAGCTGCTGAGAGTAACGAGGAAGATGTAGCTTATGCTAATTTGGTCGATGAAAGTGGTGATGATTTCTTGTTAGTGTCAACGAGCGATAACTCCAAGCTCACGTTCGAGTGGATCTTAGATTCGGGATGTTCTTTCCACATGTGTCCCAATAGAGAATGGTTCTCTACATACAGTTCAGTTGAAGGTGGAGTTGTGCGCATGGGAAACGATTCATCTAGTAAGGTAATTGGTATTGGTACTGTTAAAATTAGGATACACGATGGGACGATTAGGACACTCTCAGATGTCAGGTATGTACCTGATTTACGAAAGAATCTCATCTCCTTGAGTATTTTAGACTTGAAAGGATGCAGAATCAACATCAAGTCAAGCGGCATTAAAGTATCTTGTGGAGCTCTCGTTTTGTTAAAAGGTAAAAGAACTGGCAGTCTTTATATCCTGGAAGGTTCTACAGTGACCGGTGAAATCGGATTTCCCTCATCCGTTACAGAGTCAAAGCAACTTGGTCATAGGAGGGAAAAATGTATGACTATTTCGTTGAAGAGAGGTTCTCTTTTGGATGCAGGTTTCGAAAAGTTAGGGCACTGTGTTCGTGAAAATCAGAACCGGGTTAGTTTTGATTTGGCAGTGTACAAGTCAAAGGCTAGAAGTCTTCAGTTTCTAAGCACATATTCAACTCAGTTAATTCCCTGCACAGTTCAAGATAGGCTCGTGGCGGGCTTTGGCAAAGATGGCGTTGTGGAAATATGAGTCAAGGTGGAGATTTGTTAAGTATGACTCCTATTTTCAGTCAAATTTGAGAAATAATCTTTTAGTTAAACTCTGTTTATTTGTTTCAGCCAAACACTGATTAGTTTAAATTATTTTATTATTATTTGACATATGAATTTAGCCCATAATAGGCTCTTTTACAACCTTAGAAAAAACACCCATTAGATTAGAACTCATAACACATTCAGAGAATTTTGTGTTTACGTTTTGAGGGTTCTTTGTTTTTCGGGTTTTCGAGGTTTAGTTTTATCTCCATCTTTTGTACTCTTCATTCTTTTTCCATTATAGTAAAATTATATTTTCCCATGGTTTTTTTATCCTCTTTTGAGGGGTTTTTTCACGTTAAATTTGTGTGTTCATCTTCTCAATTTCTTCCACTATTTTTACTTGTTTGTTGCTTAATCGGGACGATCCCTAACATAACTAATATATGGGTTTTTTTTTGTTGTGCAGGGTTGTAAGAATCTAGAAACTTAAACTATAACTTCCTTCCAAAACTTGTGATTTTTATTAATGAAATGTTTTGGAATTATGATAAATGAACTCTAAAGAGCATAGTTTTCTTTAGCCAATATGTATCATCTAAACCTGTTCTTAAATAATATATCCTTGAAGGGTATTTTTAATTTCCTGGCACATTTTTAATTTAATAAGATAAAATCTTCTGATTAATAGATGATGAAGGCTGGTAAAAAAAATTATTCGACCCTTTCTAGTGAAGCTTCAATTAGAAAGTTGTTTAAATTTAGTATCTGATTGATGTGGTACACTTCAAATGTTTGAAAATGTGTTTGGAGAGTTGCTTTATTGAAATTAATCCAATGGTCATCTAGATATAATTTTGGGTTAATATTATTTGCTTTAGGATCGTCAAGATTTGATCTTGAAAACGAGTTTTGAGATGTACTTACTTGAAAGTTTGATTTGGATTTGGATTTAAGGATTTTTGACACTTGACCTTAAATCAATGATACCCATTTTATGGGTCGTCAAGACTGTTGGAGTCTAGTGCATTTAGTGTAGTGATTTCTTTTATGTGCTTGTAATTTTTTTAGCAAATTGGTTTAATACAATCTACAATCTCTTTTGTATATTGTCCTCAACATTTTTTGCACGCAAAGCAAAATGAAAGAAAATATTGACTCACTGATTTTCTAATGTTTAAACTAATATTAAGCAGCATTACGCGGTCAGATTGTAATGCGAAAAGATAACTTCTATTAGTAGATAATCATAACACATTTTTAGTTCAATTGAGATTGAAAAATTTGATTGAAAGAGTAATATGTCACCTATCAAATCTGAATGGGGTGATACCTTGTCTTGTTTATCGGAGCATATTACTTCCAAAAGATAAGACATACATGTGACTCACTAAACTAACAATACATTAGATAGGGCTCAAGTACAATAAATCCTAGATCTGTTTATGGATTTATTCACTTGTGACATTCGTAGTGTGGCATATATTAGTCTTGAGTGGCTGATGGACTATGTATACATGACTCGTATATTTTGATGTAAATGAAAGCTTGAATTCAAATAGATAAGGAACTGAAAACTAGTACGTTGGATATATGACTTTTGTGTGATGTAACATCATTCCAAAATAGTAGAATTTATAGCCTAATAAGGGTAAAAGATATCCTCTCATCAGCATTACAAGATAGATGAAAAGTGACGTGATCACGGGTAATTTGTCTTAGAGATAAATGATTCAATTACTATTTGTTAGTAATTGAATTTTCATGAAGGAAGATATAATGGTTACTATGAGATAAAATATAATCATATTAAGAAAACAAATTTATTCCAAAGAGATTAAGGATATCCGATGAGGGTAGCACACTCATGATAAGGCCATTGGAAAAGCACTTAATGAGTGGCTTTCGTAATGATATATAATAAGTGAGAGTTTAATTATTGTACTTTAGTGGAATGACTCAATGATTAAATAATGTTGTAATTAATACGCGAAGAGCCATAACTTAGTTACAAATTATTTGAGCCCTAATTATATATGTCCAATCAGACCTTCTGCTAGCTTAAGATAACAAAAAAAAATTGCATGTAAAACTAATAATATGAAATGAATGAAAATGATGAAGTAAGAGTGATAGATCGCATGTATCATTATCCGCAATAAATACGTTTTCTCACTAAGTTCAAAAGATGACTTAGAAATTAATTGAATTTCTTGAATTAAAGTTTGAAGTAAGAATTAAGTTAATTAGTCATTCGGATTTGTTGAATAAGACAATTAAATATATTTTCGATAGATTTTAATACGGTAAAGTTGTCATGACTTTAACGGAATTAGAATTCGATTGAGAAAATAATTTGGTTTAATTAATTAAACTAATTAATTAATTAAATAAATAATATTTTGGGAAATAGAAAATAGTTATTGAGTTAGATAAATTATAAGTGTAATGCCCCAAATTTTAAATGTTTAACTGTTGGTGTCTATCGTAATCAAATCTCTATTTCTATGGTTTTGTGCTCTACTTATGTGTTCGAGGTTAGGAGTTCGAGTTATGTTTGTATAAAGTTTTTCTATTTTATTCTAAACTAACCTCTACTCTTGAACCATTAACTTCATTTTAATTCTGCGCAATTTTGTGTACCCTTTGGTCATTTGTTCGAGTCTCTGCGTTAAGGAAATATTTTGTTGTCTAGTGAAGTTTGTTAGTTTTGATTTAATTTTAAAATTAGTCTCACTCTAGTTCTCTTCTTCTTCCTCTTTTCTTTCCCTTCTTTCTTTTCTTTTCGTTTCTCTCTTTTACTTGTTCTTTTTCTTTTTGCTTGTTTTCGTAATTGTACCAGGCCGAATTGAGAATTCTAGTTTTTTGTTGCATCGATCGAGAGTTAAATTCGTAAGTTTTGTTGTGGAATTTTCGTTAACTTGCTATTATTTGTTTCTATTATCAAGCATGGATTTTCTAATTATTTCACCCGGATTATGTGTCTATATATTCGATTATTGTTCGTTAGGAGAAGGTCTAGTGGATAACATTTTCCCCAACATCTGCAACTCGTGATTTGATTGTCCTGTGCGAAGGTATTTTTGTTGTTCATGTAACGCCCCAAAATTTCGAATGTTTATTTGTGAGATTTTGCAATAGTTAAGTTTCTGTATCTGTGGTTATATGATCTGCTTATGTGTCGAGGTTAGGAGTTCGAGTCACGATTTAGAAGTTTTGCTAGTTAATTTTAATCAATCACTGCGCTGGAACCGTTGACTTAAATTTAATTCTTTGTAAATCCATGACAAGAATGAGACTGCTGGTTTAATAGTTAAGCTTTTGTATTCTGTTTGGTCCTGTGTTTGAGTCCCAGCATATGTGTTAAGAAATATTTTTGCTGACAGTCAAAAAACTTATTGGTGGTTAAAACAAATTTTAAAACGTTCCTCTTCTTTCCTTCTCCAAGTTCTTTCTTTTTTACTTTTTCTTCTTCTTTTCCTTCTTCGTTTTATATCTCTTGGGTGTTTCTGTTATTGATTGTTGGAGTTCTTATTCTAATCTACTGTTTGGGACGGGATTAGGTGTTAGACGTAGCGAACCTCGGCATGTTAATTCGAGTAATTGCTATTGATATTTCAGTAAGTGTTGATTACGTTGAAGGTTTTAGGTCGAAATTTTCTACATAAGTGTTCTGAGGATAATTGTGCATCATTGTCAATAAATTTGGTTGATTGAGTTTTTTTATGGTCGTTTTAGGCTTCGAAAATCCTTTACATTGTTCTTATTTCGAAATCAGTTTAGGTGCGTACCTATAACCTGAGTTTTTATGAATTTTGGATGCCAAAAAATATGGCTGTCTACGCCACATGATCGTGTACTAGGCTCTGTAGTAGGCCATGTGAGTCACACGATTGTGTGTTAGGCCGTGTAACACACTGTTCACCAAATAAGAGCCATACGGGCAAGGGACACAGGTGTGTGTCCAGGCTATGTGTGGTCATGTTAGTGCAGAGTTCACATGGGCCAAGGACACAGATGTGTGTCTAGGCAGTGTAACTCACTGTGTACAAAATAAGGATCACACGGGCTAGGGACACTAGTGTATACCTAGGTCGTGTGACTCACTATTGGTTTTGGATACCACACGAGCCAGAGACACGGGCATGTGTCCAGGCCATGTGACTCATTGTTTATGATTAAGGACCACATGGCCAGACTACACGAGTGTGTGCCTGGCCGTGTGGTGTGTGGATAAACCCTAGAACTTGTCTTTGAGGCTGTAAGTGTCGTCTAACACGAACATTAGCCTTCTATAATGTATTTATGTTCTGAATTAGATTGTATGAGTGTTATATGATGTTCTGAGACTGAGGTATTGATTATATAAATCTATATGTATTGTGAAGACTATCAGTGATATTGATCAGTATCACTTAATTATGAATTGAGTTTGAATAACTGAGCATATGTTCTTCATATTTGTAATTTGCTTTGCATGGGATAGGAATTTTGTAAAGAAGGAAGTGATCTGTTCTGATTCAATGGCTAAAGCCATAATTATATGTGAATTTGGCGTTTAGTCGTATTTCTATTTGATAGCTAGTCTACACCTCATTGAACGTGTCAGATTGACACTTCTAGTGTGTAGGGCTAGATGGGTATTAAATGCCCTTAAAAGTGTGTTGGGATGGTTGGAGATAGTGTGTAGCGATGGGGTAGGAATAACTGCATCTGTTTCTAATCTACACTGTATATGAACTGGAATCGTTCTGACAGATAACTGATACATTAAATCTGCATTGGCTATTCTCTGATTCTGATTGACATATGAGAGTCAATAATTTACTATTGCGATTATGCTTTTAGTTGAACCTATTACGGTTATACGCTGAGTTCTCAACTTATTTTATTATTGACTAAATTTCAGTTAGCTCACAGTCTTGATTGGGTCGGCGTTGCGGAAGCTCGGTCAACACGCTTTATTACCTTTTATTACTATTATTAGTAATCTCAAGATTTCTTAATAATATGACTTTATGGTTATTATTTGGCTGACCTTTATAACTGTTATAAATTGTCGAATTATTTCTTTATTTGTGTTTATGAAAATAGGTTTATCTAGCAATATTAATGTAACTCTTCAGACTTGGTCTAGAAGCCCAGGCTGGGTTTGGGGTGTTACATTTAGTGGTATCAGAGCCAGGTTTGTCAATACTCTAACTATGTTTGGGCTCGTAATGTGTGTCAAAAGTAGCTAAATGAAAATAAGATATCTAAGTTATTTTGAAAATTGGCTTTTGGAAATGATCGAGCCTTCGACGCCGAACCTATAAGTATTTCTCTTTTGTAAGCATGATTGGTGGAAACATTGTAGTGATAAAACTGTTATCTGATTAAATACTCTGATATGAACTGGTAGGGACGCTGTGCTAAAGTCTCTAAACTGATCAGTGTACTTCTGACCTTGTAGATAAAACGATAACATGTGTTAGCGCGGTAGTCGTGGACATGGGTCTCGTGGGAGTCGTGGATGCCAATGAGGAAGAGCTTGAGCAGAGTCATACTCTATGGGTAGTATGCCCAATCTGGAGACCAGCGAGACAGTGGGTACTCCTACTGAGACGGGGTCCCAGCCCTTGACTACTGGGGACGATACACTATCCTAGGCCATGATACTAGCACTAGAGAGGGTCATTGGGACCTATTCTGGATTTGGAAGCCGAGGTTCGATTATTGAGCGACTCTGGTCGAATGGCATTGAGATCTTTAGAGGCGTCATTAAAGTTTCCCCTACTATTGTTAAATATTGGTTAGAGGCCATCGAGCGTATCATGACTAATATTGACTGCATTCCTTCCAAAAAATTGAGCGTATCAGTGGTGGCTGACAATTGAGCAAGGTGCTCAGCTCGAAGAAGTTAATGAGATTATTTCAAGAAAGCCTTCCAGAGTAAATATGTAGGGTCGAGTTATGTGGAGGCTTACCGAAGCGAGTTTATGAGCCTGGTTCAGAGTGATCAATCTGTGGCTGAGTATGAGGCCGAGTTTTTGAGACTGAGTAGATACGGGCGAGCTCTGTTAGCATTTGACTACGATAACTGTGTTAAGTTTGAGGAAGGGTTACGTTATGATCTACGGGTTCTGAGAGCTCCTTAGAGGGAGCAGATTTTTGCAGCCTTGGTTGATAAGGCCAAGATAGTGGAAGAGGTGAAGTGCAATGAGCGCGAGAGAGATCAGACTAAGACTAAAAGGGATTCGGGTCCCTCTAGTTCTTGGCAGTGCCCTAAAAAATGGGTGAGGTTTGACAGGCCTTCAAGGACCGAGGTTCTAGCTGTAGCGAGCGAGATTCAGCTTTGTAGCGATTGCGAGAAGAGCCATCAAGGTGAGTACTAGAGAAAGTTAGGAGCATGCCTTCATTGTGGGTCGATGAAGGATCGGGTTAAGGATTGTCCCCATTGATAAGACCAGGTGCCAGTTATGGCATAGACTTTAGGTTCAGGTCCTGTTGATCCTCTAATAGTAGTATAGAAACCACCTAGGGGTCATGGTATTGTCAGAGGAGGTAATGGTTTTGGTAGGGGTTAGATAGCACGGGTAGAGGCGCGAGTCAAATGGAAGCATGATAGTCGATGCTGGTTTATTCAGTAAGACACCGAGAAGATAGTGATGATGCTGATGTCATAGCAGGTACATTCTTTATTTATTTTGTTCCATACTTTTCTCTCATTGACATTGGGTCTACTCACTCGTATATAGCTAGTACTGTTTCTGCAAATTTGGGTATAGCTGCTGAGAATACTGCTAGAGAGTTTTCTATGAGCAGTCCTTTGGGTCAGTCAGTTCGTGTTGATAGGGTATATAAATGACCCTTAGAGATTCAAGGTATGGTATTTCCGGCAGACCTAATGAAGTTTCCTTTTGATGAATTTGATCTGATTCTGGGAATGAATTGGCTTATAGAGTATAGGGTAAGCCTAGATTGTGCATTTAAGAGAGTTACTCTGAGGATGGATGAGAATAATGAGGTTATTATGGTTGGTGAGTGTCGAGATTACCTTTCCAATGTAATCTCCACTCTTGTAGCTGGCAAGTTAGTCCAAAAAGGGTGCGAGGCATACCTTGCCTTCATATCCGATTCTGTTTCTGCAAAGCTTTCTGTAGGAGATATTCGCACTATGAGGGAATTCCTTGATGTCCTTCCCAAGGAATTGCCTGGAATACCTCTAGATAGAGACGTTCAGTTTGGTATTGATCTGTTACCAGGTACCGCCCCCATGTCCATTGCACCCTATCGCATGGCATTGAAGGAGCTTGTAGAGCTAAAAGCTCAGCGTTAGGAACTTCTCGATAGAGGGTTCATCCAATCGAGTGTGACTCTGTGGAGGGCACTAGTATTGTTTGTTAAGAAGAAGTACGGACCAATAAGAATGTGTATAGATTATCGACAGCTGAACAAATTGATAGTAAATAATAAGTATCCGCTACCAATGATTGATAACTTGTTTGACCAGTTTCGTGGGGAATCTATTTTTTCCAAGATCAATCTTCGTTCTAGTTACCATCAACTCAAGGTTAAAGAGACTGATGTGTACAAAACCGCCTTCAGAACTCATTATGGACACTATGAGTTCCTAGTGATGTCTTTTGGGTTGAAGAATGCCCCGACAGCATTCATGGACTTAATGAATCGGATGTTCCAATAGTATTTGGATCAGTTTGTAGTAGTCTTTATCGAAGACATACTGATTTATTCCAAGACCGAGTCTAAGCATGATAACCACCTTCGTATTGTCCTCCAGATACTTCGAGAAAAATAGTTGTATGCTAAGTTTAGTAAGTTTAGTAACTATACTTTATCGTATAGTTATAATCCTTAAATCTTAGGCAGCATAATTGAGTTAAGTTGCTTAAGGATTATAACTATACGATAAAGTATCATCCAGGTAAAGCTAATGTGGTAGTCGATGCTCTTAGCCGTAGAGCGATGAATGACCTGAGAGTGATGTTAGCTCATCTGAGTTTAGTTGAGGATGGAGAATTATTAACTGAATTGTAGGTTAAATTGGCTTGGGTCGAATAGATTCGGGTTAGATAGTTGAGCGATAAGTCTCTGGTTCAGCGACTACAACAAATTAGTTCGAATGAAACTTCATATTTTAATTTGAACAGCGACAAAGTTTTGTGTTTCAGGGTCGGATTTGTGTGCCTAATGATAAGGAGCTGAGGCGATCGATTCTACATGAGGCGCATAGTAGCCCTTACGCTATGCATTCTAGAAGAAATAAAATGTATCGGGACCTTCGAGAACTCTATTGGTAGTCTAAACTGAAACGGGAAGTGGTTGCCTTTGTATCCTACAGTCTGACATGCCAAAAGGTTAAGGTCGAACATCAATTGCCCCCATGATTGCTTCAACCGGTTAAGATTCCTCTGTGGAAATGGGAGCGTGCAACGATGGATTTTGTTAGTGGGTTGTCTTTAACCCCACTAAGAAAGATTCAATTTAGGTCATCATTGATCGATTGACCAAATCCCCTCATTTCATTCCTATCAGAATAGGTTACTCACTGCAGAAGCTTGCTAAGCTATATATTGCTAAAATGGTGAGACTGCACGGGATTCCAGTCTTGATTATCTCTGATAGAGATCTACATTTCATGTCTCAGTTTTGGAAGAAGCTTTATGAGGCTTTAGGAACCCGACTTGATTTCAGTACTACGTATCACGCTAAGAGCGATGGGCAATCTGAGCAAGTTATTCAGATTTTGGAGGATATGCTTCAAGGTTGTGTAATAGATTTCCAACATAGTTTTGAAGATTACTTACCATTGGACCCCGAGCTAGTTTCTAAAATTGAGAATAGTGTCAAGTTGATCCGTGATAGTCTTAAAGTCGCTTCCAATCAACAAAAATCTTATACCAATTTAAAGAGAAAAGACATTGAGTTTTCTGTAAGTGATCAAGTATTCCTAAGAGTGTAACCGTGGAAAAAGGTCCTCCAATTTGGACGCAAATGCAAGTTAAGGCTGAGGTTTATTGGACCTTACCATATTTTAAAATGCGTTACGCCTGTTGCGTATCACCTAAAATTACTGCTGGAGTTGGAGTGGATTCATGATGTGTTTCACGTCTCAATGTTGAGACGGTATCGATCTAATTTGTCGCACATAATTCTGATTGAGGAAATTGAGGTACAACTGGATCTACATTTTGAAAAGGAACCTGTTCAAATTTTGGACCGTGACGTTAAGGTATTGAGGAGGAAAACTGTTCCTTGAGTTAAAATTTTGTGGCAGAATCATGGCACTAAGGGAGCCACTTGGGAACCGAAGATTCGATTCGACAGAAGTACCCATATCTGTTTGAGTGAGCTAAATTTCAAGGCTAAAATTTTTTGGGGGGAGAGAGTTGTAATGCCTCAAAATTTTGAATGTTTATTTGTGAGATTCTGTAATAGTTAAGTCTCTGTATCTATTATTATATGCTCTGCTTATATGTTCGAGGTCAGGGGTTCGAGTCACGGTTTAGAAGTTTTGGTAGTTAATTTTAATCACTGCTCTGGAATCATTGACTTAAATTTAATTCTGTGTGAATTTGTGACAGGAATAAGCCTGCTGGTTCAATAGTTAAGCTTTTGTATTCTGTTTGGTCCTGTGTTCAAGTCCCAGTGTATGCGTTAGGAAATATTTTTGCTGACTATCGAAAAACTTATTGGTGGTTAAAACAAATTTTAAAATTTCCTCTTCTTTCCTACTTCAAGTTCATTATTTTTTTTCTTTTTCATCTTCGTTTTATATCTCTTGGGCGTTTCTGTTATTGATTGTTGGTCTTCTTATTCTGATCAGTTGTTTGGGACTAGAGTAGCTGTTGGAGGTAGCAAACCTTAGCACGTCAATTTGGGTAATCGTAGTTGATCTTTCGGCAAGTGATCATTTCGTTGATGGTTTTTTGTCAAAATTTTTGACATAAGTGTTCTGAGTATAATTGTTCATCATTTTCTATAAATTTGGTTAATTGAGTTGTTGGATGGTCGTTTTAGGCTTCGGAAATCCTTTACGTTGTTCCTGCATCGAAATCACTTTAGGTGCATACTAAAAACCCGAGTTTTTACGAATTTCAGACGCCGGAGGATATGGCTGTGGATGCCATATGGCCTTGTGTTAGGCCGTGTAACACACTGTTCACCAAATATGAGCCACACAGGTAAGGGAGACAGGTGTGTGTCCAGGCTGTGTGTGATCATGTTAGTGCGGAGTTGACACCGGCCAAGGACATGAGCATGTGTCTAGGCTGTGCAACTCACAGTGTACAAAATAAAGATCACACGGGCTAAGGACATGGGCATGTGCCCGGGCCTTGGAACTCACTGTTTTTTTTGGATGCCACACGGGCCAGTGGCACAGGCGTTTGTCCAGGCCGTGTGACTCACTATTTACGATTTCGAACTATACGGGCAGACTACACGGGTATTTGTTAGGCTATGTGAGGAACATGGGTGGGCACACGGGCGTGTGTCAGGCCGTGTGGTGTATGGATAAACCCTGAAATTTGTCTCTCAGGTTGTAAGCATTGTCTAACACGAACACTGGCCTTCCACAATGTATTTATTATCTGAATTAGATTGTATGAGTGCTACCTGATGTTCTGAGACTGAGGTATTGATTATATAAATGTATATGTATTGTGAAGATTTTCGATGATATTGATCAGTATCACTTAATTATGAATTGAGTCTGAATAACTGATCATATGTTCTTAATATCTGTAATCTGCATTGCATGGGATGGGAATTTTTTAAAAGGAGGAAGTGATATATTCTTTATTCAGTGGCTAAAGCCACAATTATATGTAAATTTGGCGTTTCGTCGCATTTCGATATGGCAACTAGTCTGCACCTCATTGAATGTGTGTAAGGCTAGATGGGTATTAAATGCCTTTAACAGTGTGTTGGGATGGTCGAAGATGGTGTGTAGTGGCGGGGGTAGGAATAACTGCATCTGCTTTTTATCTGCACTGTATATGAACTAGAATCATTCTGACACATATCTGATACATTAAATCTTCACTGGCTATTCTCTAATTTTGATTGACATATAAGATTCAATACTTTACTATTGCAATTGTGCTTTTAGTTGAACTTATTACATTTATGTGCTGAGTTCTCAACTTATATTCTTATTGACTGAATTTCAGGTAGCTTATAGTCTTGACTGGGTCGGCATGGTGGAAGCTCGATCAACTCACTTTATTACCCTTTATTACCATTAGTAATCACACGGTATGTGGACCAAAATTTGGAATTTTTCCCTCAGGCAACAAGCGTCATTTGAAATGAATGAAAGCCTTCTGTGTTATCCGTACGAATTGAATTAAATTGTATAAACTTTTATTTTGTGATCTGAGAAAAATCTGTGTGTATATTGCGTATGATAATTGTTAATGATATTGAATTATTCTGTACGGATATGAACTGTATCTAGATGGTCGTGTAGGCCTCTATATTAACTGTTACTTGAATCTACATCTGCATCAGGTGGGACTAAGTAAATGAGGAAGTATTCTGTTCTAAGATAGTGGCTAAACCACTGGTTTCTATATTCTGATTTGGCAACTAGTCTGCAATCATCGGAACGTGCCATACTAACACTTTTTGGTGTGTAGGGTTGGATGGGTATTTAATACCCTATTTGGTGTGTTGGGTTGGTCGGAGATGGTGTGTAGTGGGTGGGGGATAGGAAATCTGCATCTATTCTGATCTGTGTTGTATATGAGAATAATCTAACTTACAATCTACCTGAGCTGTTCCAATCTGTTAAACTGAATGATTTACCTTTTAGATCTGATTTTGAAATCAAATTTAAGACTTTATTTGTTTAAACCTAAATCCGTTTGAACATATAACTATTTCTTTATAAATCATAATTCATTTCTTCTATTGACTGTATTACAGGTAATCCACAGACTTGATTGGGTCAACAGATCGGGCGCTCGGTCATACTATTTATCTGTTTTATTATCATTAGTTTCACTATCCTATTTCCAATAACTTCAAGACATGCGATGCCTTAAGATAATAGCAAATGTGTTATGTTTTACAATTGTTAACTCTTTTGGGTTTTGCTTAAAACTAAATTTTGGAATACTATGCTTTGATAATATTTGAGGTAGCTTCCCAGACTTGGCCTTGTCGTCTAGGCCGGGTATGGGGTGTTACAATAAGAGTTGGATAAAAGTCCAGATAACATATAATTGCACCCAATACATGAAAGGCCCAAATAGGCCTGGTTAATGCAAGTGTCATTATTTTGTCAGAAAATAATGGAAACTTATTTTACAGAATAAATTATATTTTCTAAGAAAAACATGTAGTTGTCAGTTACAGTGGGAATTAAATTTTCCACCGGAAGTTATTAAAAATTTTCATTTTGTACACTTGGTTTGTAACTGCCCATTTTCAGTGAAATTAGAATAGTGGTTTCGACACAAAAAATTGGATGAGTAAATTTTTATTTTATTATTATTTTAATGTCATGGGATGTTAGTAAGGTCATCTTAAAATTTTGCTAAGAAATTTTGATGTTTGCATGATTAATTAAGTGAAAAGGACTAAATTGTAAAAGATGCAAAAGTGGAGTTGTATTTGTTAAAAAGGCCAAATGGCTATAAAACTTTAAAGTGAGTGGACTTAAATGGTAATCGATTTTCTTCCACTTAAATAGTAAAGAAAACATCATTTTTGTGCTTTGAAGGTTCGACTAAGTCTATCTCATGCATGTTGGTGTTTTAAGGTTAGTTTTTAATGATTTTTATGTTTTTAGGATCGTTGTAGCTTAATTTAGCTAGCCTGAGGGTCAATTTGTAAAAATGTTAAATATTTAGGGTTATACCATGAATGCTTTTGCATGATTCTTGATGTTTAATGATAGATTATGAGTCCTTGTTGATAAATAAACAAGTTTTGTAAAGTGATTTTTGATGAAAATTGCATTTAGGGACTTGTTTGTAAAAATAGTAAAAGTTCATATTAAATTTATGAAATGATGATTGGTATGGACTGGTTGAAGTCCCTATGTGAATTGGTTAGCTTGAAAGGGTGATTAAAATGCTTAGATTTCAATTTATGAGCTTAAGGACTAAATTGTGAAAAGTTAAAAAGTTAGGGGCAAAATGGTAACTTTACATAAATATGAATTGTGGACTAAATTGAAACTATAGGTAATAAATGGATTGAAATTGTCTATTTAGATCAAGATAGACCACGTACGGATCTAGATCGAGGAAAAGCTAAAGCCTCAGATTAGTTCGACTTCGTTTATACGCCCTTAGTCATCGAGGTAAGTTCGTATGAACAATTATTGAATTAATGTTGCTTAATTTGAATGTTTAATATATTATATTAATGTAAATGGATTAATGAATAATCGTATCAATGTTATAATAAATTGACGGAAGCTCGACCGGTTTAGAAGCACGTCGAAGACCTATTACACTATCCAACATAAATATCGATAGTTTTTGAATGTTTTTGCCAAGGTTATAATGGCATGTATAGGTGGACTTTTAATGGTATTTACTTGAATGTTTAGTTAATGATTTGGTATGTATAACTTATCTTGGTTTTGTACATTTGATGTCTTATTAGCTTGTGTCAATATGGCTATGTTATGTTGCATGTTTGAATGGCTCAAATGGTATGTGTTGATTTGGTTTTATTATGGTCAATATATGGCATGTTTTGGGAAAGTATTGAACTAGATGTTGATGATTGAAATGTTGTAACATATACATGTTTAAGTAAGTTTTGGATGAATGCATTTGAGGTGCCTTGAATGACATATTGGTTAGTTGATTTAGGACTCTTGAATTGGTTATTATATGTGTGTTTTGATAGGGTTTTGATGCCTTGATTATGTGCATAAAAGGCCTAAAGGATTATGGATGAATTGGTGTTGGGAATTTTTTGATTTTTGGCAAATTTTAGGTCCACACAACCTGAGAAATAAGTGTGTGACACATGGCCTGGCGACACAGCTGTGTGTCCCCTGAAGGTTCCATTGCATGCAAGTCAGTGAGTTACATGGCCTAGCACATGGCATAGCAAACGGGCATGTGAGATTATTTTGAGAGTTAGACGACTTGACATACGAGCGTATGAGACAACTGTGACCTTACTCAGAGAGTTACACAGGTGAGGACACGGACTGGGACACAGTCATGTGTCCCTAGTTAGAAGGTTACATGGCCTGAGACACGAGCGTGTGTCTCAGTCGTGTGAGGCACACGACCTGGCCACACAGCTGTGTGACCCCTATAGTCAAACTTTTGTAACTTTTTCATTAACTTTTAAAATGATTTCAAATTGGTCCTGAATTGTTTCTAAGGTATATTTAGGGGCTCGAGGGGTCGATTTAGGAACGATATGTATGTCAATGATTAGTTTATAATATGTTCACTACACCAAAATAGGCTTTTAGCGGCATTTTTAGCGGCGTTTGGATGAAAAACGCCGCTAAAGATCGAGCATTAGCGGGGCTTTATGGAAAACACTGCTAAAAATAAGCATTAGCGGCGTTTTCCAAAACGCACCGCAAAAAACCTATGCCTAACGACACCTTTTTCTGAGCTTTCGGGGCTTTAGCGGTGTTTTTAGGGAAGCACCGCTAATGCTCAGGGCTTTAGCGGCGTTTCTGGGGAAGCGCCGCTAATGCTTGGGGCTTTAGTGGCGTTTTTGGGAAAGCGCCGCTAATGCTCGGGGCTTTAGCGGCGTTTTTGGGGAAGCGCCACAAATTCTTAGGGCTTTAGCGGCATTTTTGAAGAAGAGCCTCTAATGAACAGGGATTTAGCGGCGTTTTTGAGGAAGCGCCGCTAATGAACAGGGATTTAGCGGCGTTTTTGAGGAAGCGCCGCTAATGCTTTATTTTTAGTGGCGTTTTCTAAAAAGCGCCGCTAATGCTCATGGATTCAATATAATCTACAATATTTGTTAAAAATGGAAAAATTAAAATACTATAAGTTCTTTTAAACAGAATATATGGCATAACCTTATATATGGAATAAAAGGCGGCATCACGTGTTAAACTAATTCAATTATTATTTAAAATTTATATAAATAAAATAGACATAATGATTTATTTATCCTTTTAACTTTACAAAAAAATCGTTACAACCCTTTATTTAATTTTTATTTTTTAACCCTTAAATTTATATTATTTATTAAATCGACTCAAAATAGATGGGAAAAATTATTCTTTATTAACTTTACTAAACATGGAAGCCAAAGGCCTTGAAATGAAAATAATTTTCACCTAAGCGTTTTATAATTTATACACTTTAAAATTAATAATGGTAAAATTACATGTTAAACCCCTAAAAATGATAAAAATTTTATTTAATCCTTATAAAAATATAATTAAAATGGTAAAATTACATTTTTAACTGTCCTAAAATATACAATTTAATTCCATCTCTTCCAAAAAAATAAAAATAAAAGAAAAGCATTACCGTTAATCCAGTTCATAGGAGGCTGAAAGTGATACCCGGTTCGATGAAGTTGTTTTACAGTAAGTACATTTTTAGATTGTAAATGTGGATGAACCTTATGAAATGCTTCAACGACGCCATTCTTACTTATTATCTCACAAAAAACACCCAATTATTAAATAAACTAACAAAATATTTTCTGTAAACTCCATTGAAATTTCGAAAGCCGAATGTTGAAACAGGATGGTGATTCATTTATATAGGACTGAAATTTAAAATTTTCAAAAAATATATATATTTTTAAAATGTTTAGATAAGATAGATTTTTATTTGAATTTACTAGTAATTTATAATATCAACATTAAATCTACAATTCTTGATTTTCTTTTTTTTAAATAATTAAAATTTTATTCTTATAGTATTTAAATAATTAGGGATTATGAATTAAGGTTTATGGTTTAAGGGTTGGGGTTTAAGGTTTAAGAGTTAGGGTTAGAGGTTAGGGTTAGGGGTTTAGGGGTTAGGGTTATGATTTAAGGTTTAGGAGATAGGGGTTAGGGATTTAGGGTTTAGATAAATTAGTATTTTTTAATTTATATATTAAATAATTTCTTATATAATTGTAATAGAGATAATATTAATTTTAATATATTAAAATTATGATTATAGTTTAAATTATTTAAGAGATAATAGATAAACTTTATAAATATTAAATGGTTTAAGATTTAACGTTTACTTGAGATTTGTTAAATAATTAGGTTTTTAATTTATATATTAAACAATTTATTATATAATTGTAAAAGAGATAATATGAATTTTAATTTATTAAAATTATCATTAATATAATTTTTAAAGTTTTTTTCTCTTTGCTTTAAAATTTTTGTTTTTGTTTTCTTACATAAAAATTATATAAAAATTTTAAAATTTATTTAATTCTTTTAAATATTACTTAAATTTTCAAAATTTATTTATTTAAAATTGATATGAATTATACAATAATTAAATATAAAATTTTAAAAAAATCAATCATTAGCGGCGTTTATGAAAAAAACATCGCAAAAGGTAAGCAATAGCGACGTTTGGACGTAAAACGCCGCAAATATGTATTAAAGTTTTTCAAAACATGCTGTTTCACTACAGAAATTTAATTTTTTAGCGGCGTTTTCAGAATCCATAATCAATTGTAAAGAAAAGGGGGGAAAGATGAGGGGGGAAAGATATTTCAACAAAAATAATTAAAATTAAAATTAAATCAACGAAAGAAATCCCTAGAAGCCTAAAGAAAAGGGGGGAAAGATGAGGCCACGCCGATGGAATTCGTGAGGGACCTAGACGACCAAGGTTCAGCCATGGAAGTCGACAGTGTTGACACACCAGAGATCTTCGGCGAAGGTGTCATCGCTTCCGACAACAAGCTCGCCTATGCCGATTTCTTCAAAAACTTCGAAGACGATTTTGATGACACCGATATCAACTAAAAAAATAAAGAAGAATCGTTTCAAGTACTCGTCTATATTTTTTTCCCTTCTTACTTTCGCTTTTTGGGGTCTTAAATTTCTTAAAACTTTGTTCAATTTAGTCGAATCTGAACTGCACTATGGATAGCTTATATTTTGATTTATCAATCCCAGTAAATTCTGCAGAAGGCATCAGGGGTTATAAAAAAGTCAAGGATGTTTATATGTTGAGGATGAAATGGTTTTGGAGTTTCACTGATATTCATAAATACAGTTATTTGTGTATCAAGTTATTCTATAACTAATAGAATGTATCAAGTTATTTGTGTTCTCTTTCTTATTTCTTTTTCTCTTAAATAAAATTAGGTTGACTGTGCCCTTATTTGATCTTCCATAGAGAAATACCAAAACTAGAAAGCAAGATCTGAAGACTTCATTAAACCTATTCGTTGCTACCTTTAGAACTAATAGAATGTATCATGTTAAACCCATAGACTCTGCATTCTGCTGCCCTTGTCCACCATGGATACTTGTTGACAGGTGACCTGTAATGGAACCATGAACTTTCTATAAGGCATTTTCATAATTCCTTGACTTTTCTGTGTCACTTGCAATGCAAACTAAAGGTCTACGTTATCATCACTGATGGTAATGACATCTTTGATGAATCAGTATTTCAGAGTGGGAAAGACATCTTTGATGAACCAGTATCCTTTATTTTGAGATACATGCTTTGTTTAAGCATATTATATTTGATTGTTAGTTACATTGAAAAACACAATGACAATTACATAGGCTACTGTAGTTTATTAACTTGTCATCTAGATATGTTTATAACAAATTCAACCAACAGTATAAAGCTACAATTGGAGCTGAATTTGTCACCAAAGAATTACATATTGATGACAAATTGTAACTTTGCAAGTAAGTGACGAAACATCAAGGGAAATTCTTACATATTTTTTTAAAACTAAAATCCTCACATTTTACCAAGTGTCTTCTTGTCTGATAGATATGGGATACAGCGGGGCAAGAAAGGTTCTAGAGTCTTGGTTCTGCAATTTATCGAGGGGCAGATTGCTGTGTTGTTGTGTTTGATGTGAACATACTCAGATCGTTTGAAACACTAAACAATTGGCGTGAAGAATTTCTGAAGCGGGTCTCATAATTCTGTATTGTTCATCTCATTTCTTCACAAGTAATAAAACAGATCATAACATGTTTGCTGTAATGTCCCAGTTGTAAACTGTAAAGACTCTTTTCTGTCACCCGACCTGACTTGGGTTGTTCCTTGTGTTCGTTTTCTGCTTTCTCAGCAGGGAGATCCCATTCTGGAGACAAAGAAGAACACAAAAGATCAAAGGTAATTTTATTTCAATTTGATCCATTTTTCTTAGTTAACTTTTCTGTGTTTTTTTATTTGTAATTTGTTATGTTTTCTGGGTTTTGCTTATAATGTCTGCATTAATATTCATTTCACATTTTTGTTTTTCCCCCTTTGTAAAGATATTTGCTTTTGTTTCTTTTTCCCATCACATTCAAAGTTCTAAACTAATTTTTTCCCTGTAGTTTCATTTTTAGATTCAAAGTTTCTTTTTTTTTTTAAAATTTTTATTAACAACATTGACTTTTAATATTTATTTTGATAGTTTTTTGGGGAGGTGTGTGGGGGGGCAGGTAAGCATATTTGCTTTTGAACATAAGATTGGTTCTGCCTGTGTTATGTATTTGTTAAATTCCAGTTTTGGATTCAAAGTTTGTATGTGTTTTTATTATTTTCTAAGAAATAAAAATATGTTATTAATATTGTCTTTGTTAAGTCTTTTTCACATAATTTTCTTTGAAGTTTGAACATTGTTTTGCTCCTTTTCATTATGAAAAACAAATCTATTTTCCAATTTAGTCTTTGTTTTAATTATTTTATATAATTAAATTACTCAAACTTTATTTCCTTTTTTGATCCAAACTTTTATTTTGTACAAAATTACTCTCTTTCTTAACTTTTTATATTATATATATGTTTTATAAGATTAGCTTTAGCTCTCAGTTTTACTTTCACATTGAGTTATTTGAGCATTTTTCATATTTCTTTCTAATGTGGGATAGATTTCATTTTCTTAAAAGAAAAAATTATATTGTTTTCATATTAGAGTTGATGATTATGATTTAACCTCCTCTACAATCTTTTAGTCAAGGGAAAGTAATGAAAGCTTATAGCCATGCTGGAATTAGCACCATCATCAATTCATGATTGTAGATATTAAATGGTCTAGGGAACACTGTGTGTTAGAATTTTGTATTAACTGAATTCCTTGCAATGATCTCTTGTACTTTTAGCTAATACAAGTTGTGCCCATTTGGCAGAGAGATGCTTGATTTTCTTGTTTGTATGTTTATGCAGAGGTTCGGTGTCAAGCAAAAGGAGAGGGTTACATCTTTTAATGATACACATATGGCTCTGTATGTATGTTCATGTGATCTTTTATCTTCTACCATGGAAAAAGATTCTTGTCTAGAAGGATTTATGCACAACATTTAACAGGCTACAACGTTGTTCATTCTCATGAAAGAGAAAATAGAATACTTTACTGTAGTTTTATATCTCATGTTTACTTTGTTAATGTTGTTATAATTCTTTCAATTCCCATAGTTGTGTGGAAGGGTTGGGCGTGCGGATAGAGAAGCTTATGGATACTTATTTTACCCTGATAAGTCCTTACTATCTGATCAAGCATTGGTATGTTTTCTATGTTTGCCTTCACTTTTGTTGTCAAATATGCTGAAATATTTGTCCAGTTAGTTAAGTTTTAAGATTTGATTCAGCTTCACGTCCCTTTTCTACCAATAAACAGAAAATTACCTAGCTGATAGTTGATATCTACTATTTTTGTTAAGCTTCCAGATTTCTACCTGCTGGTATCAAAGTTTTTGCTTGCAATTTCTGACTTTCGCTCACCCCCTTTCCAGGTTGAAGAACACCGTGTCGTATCAGTTCCTGATCAGTCAGTGGAGGTATTTTACTTTGGAATTTGTATCTTCAGAAAATATAATATGATGCTCTTAACATTAATTACAATCTGAAAAGTATATGAGATTATACACTATGGCTTACATTCTTATAGGATTCACACTCAAGGAGCATGAAACATCTCAGCAACTCATTGGGATCGAGCAGTTAAAATTCAGAATCAAGTGACACACAAGAGCTAGATTTGGAGCTTAGACTGTCACTGTAATCAGTAATTTTTTTTGCTACTTTAAATGCATGCTCATGGAACTACATTTTATGCTTTCCTAGAATTGTAAGTTCAAATAAGGTGTTGATTTGCAATTTATACATACAACTTGAGCAAGTTGATATGAACTAGTTTGAATTTTTTAAAAAAAAAATTCAAAGGAATCTTATGTAATCAAAGGCAATTTGACTTGCTGCATGAGATAATTGGTGGAATCTCACTTTTGTTGTTGCTGCAATCTCTAACCAAAGAATGGAGTGATGTATGTACTGATAACAGTTCTAAAGGATTTGCTTAAGCAAGTAAAGGGATAGGAATGGATATGTGGCATTTTTATAATAATTTTTTAAAATTTTTCATGACCTTTAACGGCGTTTTTTGGGAAAGCTTCGCTAAAGGTCTTGTTCTTTAGCGGCGTTTTTAAGGAAAGCGCCGCTAAAGGTCATGATCTTTAGCGGCGTTTTTGGGGAAAGCGCCGCTAAAGGCCTAAAAAAATGCCGCTAAAAACTTGTTTTGGTGTAGTGGTTTATGGTATTATACGAAATGTATGTTTAAATGTTCTATTTGTTCGGTAATGCTTCATAACCCTAATTCAATTACAGATACGGGTTAGGGGTGTTACATGTAATGGTATCAGAGTTACGATTTAGTTAGTTTTAGGATTGAACGTAGCATGTATGGAGTTTAGAAATACATGCAATTATATAACTTGTGATAGTGTGATAAATCTTGACTCAGATTGAACTATGCTTTCATATAGATAAATATCATCCATCTGAGCTGATACCAATGAAGTTGGTAGTAATGCGCAAGCCTCCGTTCATAGAGCAACATCTAGCGGTAGTAGGCCTGTACCTGAGGGCCGGGGAGGAGAGGCTAAAGAAGCCTTCTTCCAGATGATGTTTGAGCGGTTTTCAGAGTTCGTGTGAACAAACCTAATAGCTCAATGACCTCTACCTCCACCGATCCTCGTAGTTCCTTAGGGTTTGAAATTTGTACGAGGAAGCAAGCCTCTAGTTGATAAAATACGAAAGTATAGGGTTGAAGAGTTCTGAGGTATAGCTAAAGATGATCTAGAGAGAGTCGAGTTCTAGTTAGAAAACACAGTCAGAGTTTTTGATGACTTATTGTGTACTCCAATTGAATGCTTGAAATGTGTTGTTTCATTGTTCAAAGATTCAGCTTATCAGTGGTGGAACACCTTGGTTGCGGTAGTACTGAGAGATCGAGTAAACTAGGAACTTTTCCAGACAGAGTTTCAAAAGAAATATGTGAGTAAGAGGTTCCTAGATAACATACGTAAAAAGTTTATTGAATTGAAGCAAGGCTGTATGTTAGTAGCTGAGTACGAGAGGGAATTTGTACGACTCAGTAAGTATGCTCAGGAATGTATACCAACAGAGGTTGCTATGTGCACTCAATTTGAAGATGGCCTAAATAAAGATATCAAGCTGTTAGTCGAGATTCTTGAGTTAAGAGAATTCATGGTTTTGGTTTATAGAGCGCATAAGGCCGAGGAACTTAGCAAAGCGAAGGGAAAACCTGATTCTGAGGCTCGTGATTTAGGAAAGTGACCTATGGGAAAATAATGCTGATCGAAATCGAAGAAGTCAAAAGAATATCATATTCGTTCATCAGCTTTAGTGGGTTATTCTGGGACAGATAGAGGAAGACAACATTCGAGCTCGTAACCTCAGGCTACATCCGTAGCGAGTGTGTGCAGTGTTAGAAACAACAAGCCTGAATGTCAGCAATGTAATAGACGACACTTCGGTGAATACAGATTGAAAGACAGGTCATGTTTTAAATGCGGTTCTTATAAGCATTATCTTAAAAATTACCCTGAAAGGTTTGATAAAGAAAAAGCTCAAACTACTCGACCAAGTAATACAACTGCAAGAGGGAGACCACCTCGGAACGCTGGAAATGTAGGAAACAATCATAGTGGGATAAAAGATTCCACTGTGAGATCTAAGGCACAGGCACCGGCTAGAGCTTACGAGATTCAAGCTCAAGAGGAAGCTTCAGCACCTGATATGATCACCGGTACATTTTCTATCTTTGATACTAATGTTAATGCTTTGATTGACTAGGGTTCAACACACTCATAAGTATGCACAACTTTAGTGTCAGATTAGAAAACATCTTTTAAGTCTACTGAGTTTGTGGTTAAAGTAACGAACCCTTTAGGTCAGTATGTGTTAGTTGATAAAGTATGTAAAAACTATCTTTTGATGATTCAGGGTTGCAACTTTTTGGCTGATTTGATGTTATTACCCTTTGATGAATTTGATGTGATTCTGGGTATGGACTTGTTAACTCTACATGATGCTGTTGTGAACGGTAGACAAAATCATATTGTGTTAAAGTGTTAGAACGGTGAAAAACTTCGAATTGAATCAGACAGACTGGATAGTGCATCTAATGTTATTTCAGCTATGTCGGTACAGAAAGATGTTAAAAAAGGCTGTGAAGCGTATCTCGCTTATATATTTGATTCTAGAGTTTCAGAATATAAGTTAGAATTGATTCCAATTGTATGTGAGTTTACAGATGTGTTCATAGAAGAATTACTAAGGTTACCACTAGAAACACAGAAATTTACACATTTTTACATACTCTTTTTAACTTAAAATCATATAGTTTCGATAAAATTCTTGTCGAAAAAATAATTAATTTTTTTAAAAAAATTAAAGTTCCCTTAAAATATTAAAATTTTTAATTTTAGTTAAATTTATAATTAATTTTGATGAATTTTGGTTATTTTCGACAGATTTGCACAAATGGCAAAAACTGGCTCGGCAGACACTGCTAGAAGTAGAAAACCAAGAAGCAATTTGGAGTATTGAGGCGAACTAAATTTTAGCGTAAGACGATCCAAAATTATATGTATTAATTCATAATAGAATTAATTTTAATTTATATCCAATTTAATTTGGGTTAATAAATTATTATTAATTAATTATGAAAAAGTGGTCCAATTGAACTAAACTGACCAAGAAATGGGCAACCCAAAAACCGTCCCAAGAGCTGACCCAAATAAGCTTATTAGCTGATTATTTAAGCTTGCCAAGAGGCCCTTGAAGACTTGTTCAAGTTGCATTCAAACCCTTCCACAACTGATGGCTTTATAGATTTACCCCAAGCCTAAATTAGCAAAGTTGAAACAATCAACCTTGCCACATGTGTGGCAGGCCAAGGGAGGGCTCTTTGGCTGATAATTTTAGCTATTTTTAGCAGCCCTCCTCAGCTATAAAAACCCCCTTAGGCTGGTCATTTTAGAAACACACCTCAAGCATTCACATCTTTCCTCTCTTCTCTCCACTTTCTCTCTTCTTTTCCATTCCAAAATTCCCTTGCTCTCTTGCCTATTTCTTCTTTTGGGAAAGGGCATTTATCAGCTATTTGGAGCAGCAATTAAGTGTTCATAGCAGCCTTGTTCGATGAGGACAACAGAGAAGGAAGAACAGAACAACTAGTCAAGCCACAGAAAAACACCGGATATGATTCTTGCTCCCTATCTCTTTAATTTCTGTTGTTGTTATGCTAAATATATATATATATATATATATATATATATATATATATGAATGTTTATGTTGTTGGAATGGTTAATTTAATCAATTTAGCTTGAATTTAATTTGTGTTAGGTTGATTGCATTTCGTTTGTTAAAATTATTGAAATTGTGTTTATGTTGTTATAGGCCTCGGTAAGATGCTTGATTAAGTAAAATCATGACTAAGTTTTTCTTGCATTGCAATTTTTAGGTAACTAATGAATTAATTATTTAAACGGATTGAA
Organism: Gossypium raimondii; assembly: GCF_025698545.1. Taxonomy (NCBI): domain Eukaryota; kingdom Viridiplantae; phylum Streptophyta; class Magnoliopsida; order Malvales; family Malvaceae; genus Gossypium; species Gossypium raimondii. The sequence goes on along the minus strand of NC_068568.1, from coordinate 35,031,694 downwards.
ATTGTAATTAATGGACACAGTACTTAATCAGTGCATGTTTAATCATTTAAGGTAGCCGAGGGTTAGATTAGCAACGGTATCTGACGATACATTTGCCTTGCATAACTTGTAAGATTATTGTGATTAAAATGTTTCAAGGTAAAGATACTTTGTTACCTTAAATAGTCTTTCATGTGCTTATTAAATCGAGTTAATTGTTTGAATTGACATAGGGATATGTACAAGAGATTATTTCGATTTGATAAGTATGTATGTGCAATAACATATTTGCCTATTAAAATTTGTTTAATCGGTTGAATTGATATAGGGATATAGTCAAGAGATAAATGGATTTTGGAAGGTGAGTATGTTCATAAGCTAGCAAATTACCAAGTTTCCGTGAATTTATTCGTAACAATATAAACATGAGTTTAATAATTCTAAGTTAAGAAATGTAATTAATCTAACAAAATTATGTCATCTTGATTAAAATCGTATTTTGAAATCACGCATTTGAGATTTATTTATTTAGTTCACTTAGTTTAAAATCTTAGTTTTTAATTACCCTCTTCAAACAGAATATTTTTCTTCACCAAAGTGTTTTAAATAGCATTTAGAAATAATTCTTTTCACAGTCCCTGTCGGTACGATAGCTCGACATTTACTTGGCACTTTATTACTTGTTGCGATTGTGTACACTTGCACATTTCCATCGTTCCAACCACTGATCAGAGAGGTTGAATTTGCTATTGAGTTAATGTCAAGAACATCTTCGATATCGATAGCTTCGTATAGAATGACACCTACAGAATTGAAAGAGTTGAAAGCACAGTTACAAAAGTTGACAGATAGGGGTTTTGCTTGGCCCATTTTTCTCCTTGGGGTGCTCCTGTGTTGTTTTTCAAGAAAAAGGACAGATCAATGTGACTATGTATCGATTATCGATAGCTCAACAAAGTCACGATCAAGAACATGTATCCATTACCACGTATCGATGATTTGTTTGACCAGTTGAAAGGTGCGACGATATTCTCAAAAATCAATCTTCTTTCTAGTTATTATCAGCTACGGGTTATAGACTCTGATGTACCGAAAACTGCGTTCAGGACTAGGTATGGACTTTATGAGTTTCTTGTGATGCCATTTGGTTTGAGTAATGCACCTGATATATTTATGGACTTGATGAACATAATTTTCAGACTATACTTAAATAGATTTGTTGTTATATTCATTGATGACATTTTGATCTATTCACGAGATGAGACAGAGCATGCCCAGCATTTGAGAATTGTTTTGCAAACCTTACGTGAAAAACAATTGTTCCCTAAGTTCAACAAATGTGAGTTATGGCTTCGAGAAGTCAGATTTTTGGGACATGTAGTATCGGCAAATGGTTTTAGATTTGATCTGAGTAAAATCTCAGCCGTAGTAGACTGGAAGCCTATGAGAAATGTGTTAGAAGTCAGAAGTTTTCTGGGCTTAGTCGGATATCATAGAAGATTTGTTAAAATATTTTTGATGATTGCTACGCCGTTAACGAAACTGTTGCAAAAAGATGTTAAATTTGAATGGTCTGAGAAATGTCAACAAAGTTTTAATCAGTTGAAAGCATTGGTAATCGAGGCACCTGTGTTGGTTCAGCCAGAGTCTGGTAAAGAATTTGTAATTTATAGTGATGTTTTATTGAAAGGTTTGGGCTATGTTATGATGCAAGAGGGCAAAGTGATAGTGTATGCTTCTCGATAGTTGAAACCACATGAAAAAACTATATGATTCACAATTTAGAGCTTGCAACTATTGTATTTACTTTAAAGATTTGGCGACACCATTTGTACTAAGAAAAATGTCATATCTTTACAGATCACAAATGCCTAAAGTATTTGATGTCACAGAAAGACTTGAACTTGAGACAACGCAGATGGCTTGAGTTGTTGAAAGATTACGATTTGATTATCGACTATTATCCGGGAAAGGCTAATGCTGTTGTTGATGCACTGAGTAGAAAATCGTTGTTTACTTTATGAGTGTTGAACACGCGATTGACATTGATTGATTATGGTTCAATTTTGGCAGAATTAAAAGCTAGACTGACATTTTTGCAACAGATTTGAGAAGCTCAGAAAAGTGACGCAAATTTGATCACTAAAAGGAAACAGATTAAGTTGATATCTAATTCAAATTTTCGTGTTGGTTCAGACATTAGTTTGTACTTCAAAGACAAAATTTGTATTCCAAGAAATTCTGATCTCATTCAAAATATCTTACAAGAAGCTTACAGTAGTAGCTTGTCGATTCAACCTGGAAGCAATAAAATGTACATTAATTTGAAACAAATTTATTGGTGGCCAGGTATGAAATAAGATATTTCAGAGTTTGTATCAAAGTGCTTAGTCTGTAAGCAAGTTAAAACCGAACATTAGGTACCTTCTGGTTTGTTACAACCTGTGATGATTCCAGAGTGGAAGTGGGAACTTGTACGATGAATTTCGTACTGAGATTGCCTTTATCTTCGAGAAAGAAAGATGTTGTGTGGGTCCTTGTAGATCGATTTATGAAATCTACGCATTTCATTCCAGTGCATACGGATTTTTCACTTGAGGGATTGGTAGAGTTGTATGTTGCCGAGATAGTTAGATTACACGGTGTACCAATTTCTATTATCTCTGAGAGGGATCCATGGGTTACATCTCGATTCTGGAGCAAGTTACATGAAGCTCTAGGTACTTGACTGTATTTTAGTACAACTTTTCATCTACAGACCGATGGTCAGCCTGAGCAAGTAATTCAAATACTCAAAGCTATGCTTCGATGTTGTGTATTAGAGTTTGAAGGTAACTGGCAGAGATTGCTATCGTTAGTTGAATTTGCATATAACAACAATTATCAAGCTACCTGGGAATGACACGGAATAAAAGAATTGAGAAATAAAATTATAGCTTTAGTTAAAGTTCTCTGGCACTGACATGGAATAGAAGAGGCTGCCTGGGAATCGGAAGAAGCTATGAAAGTGCAATACTTGAAGTTATTTTCTGGTAAGGTTTTTAGGGATGGAATTTCCTTTAGGGTAAGAGTTGTAACAACCTGTTTTCAATGAAATAGAGACAGTGGTTTCGATACCACAAATTTGACGAAGCTTTGTATGGTCAAAAGTGTCGAATTCCGTTATACTGGACAGAGTTGAGCGAGAAAAAAGTTATTTGGTGTTGATTTGATTCGAGAAACCAAAGAAGAAGGTCAAAATGATACGTGATAGCTTGAAATCGGGTTTGGATCGACAAAAACTTACGCTGATTTGAAAAAAAATTGAATTTCAAGTCAGCGACATAGTATTTTTGAAAGTATTGCCTTGGAAGAAAGTTATTTGATTTGGGCAAAACTGAAAGCTTAGTCTGTGGTTTATCGGGCCATTTAAGATCATTTAGAGAATTGGGTCAGTAGCTTATCATTAGCTTTGCCATCAGAGTTAGAAAAGAATAATAATGTATTCCACGTATCGATGTTACGATGGTATCGATCAGATCCTTCAGATGTAATATCCCCAATTGATGTGGAAATTCAACCTGATATGACGTACAGTGACGAACCGATCAGAATTCTTGCAGGAGAAGTTAAAGAATTGAGAAATAAAAGTATAGCTTTAGTTAAAGTTCTCTGGCAACGACAAGGAATAGAAGAGGCTGCGTGGGAACCGAAAGAAGCTATGAGAGTGCAATACTTGAACATATTTTCTGGTAAGATTTTTGAGGCCGAAAATTCTTTAGGGGGAGTTTTGTAACAACCCCTTTTCAGTGAAATCAAAATAATGGTTTTGAGACCACAAATCCAATGAAGCTTTGTATGGTCGAAAGTGTAGAATTCCATTATACTAGACAGAGCTGAGCAAGAAAAAGTTATTCAGTGTTGATTTGATTTGAGAAATCGAAGAAAATGTCAAAATGAAACGTTATAGCTTGAAAGCAGCTATGGATCGACAAAAATTTTATGCAGATTTGAAAAGAAAAGATATTGAATTTCAAGTCGGCGACACAATATTTTTGAAAGTATTGCCTTGGAAGAAAGTACATTGATTTGGCTGAAAAAAAGCTTAATCCGAGGTTTATCGAGCCATTTGAGATTATTGAGAGAATTGGGTCAGTAGCTTATCAGTTAGCTTTGCCGTCGGAGTTAGAAAATATTCATAATGTATTCCACGTATCGATGTTACAATGGTGTTGATCAGATCCTTCACACGTAATATCCCCAGTTGATGTTGAAATTCAACTTGATATGACGTATAGTGAAGAACCGATCAAAATTCTAGCTCGGGTAGTTAATGAATTGAGAAATAAAAGTATAACTTTAGATAAAGTTCTCTAGTAACGACACAGAATAGAATAGACTGCCTGGGAACCAGAATAAAATATGAAAGTGCAATACTTGAACTTATTTTCTGGTAAGATTTTTAGGGACGGAATTTCCTTTAGGGGGAGAGTTGTAATAGCCCGTTTTCAGTGAAGTTAAAACAGTGGTTTCGGGACCATAAATTTGACGAAGTTTTGTATGGTCAAAAGTGTCGAATCCCGTTATACTCAATAGTGTTGAGTGTGAAAAGTTATTCGATGTTGATTTGATTTGAGAAACTAATGAAAATGTCAAAGTGATATGTGATAGCTTGAAAGTGGCTTTGGATCAATAGAAATCTTACGCAGATTTGAAACGAAAATATATTAAATTTCAAGTAGGCGACACAGCATTTCTAAAAGTATTACCTTGGAAGAAAGTTCTTCAATGTGGCCAAAAAGGAAAGCTTAGCCCTTGGTTTATCAGGCCATTTGAGATTATTGAAAGAATGGGCCAGTAGCTTATCAGTTAGCTTTATCATCAGAGTTAGAAAAGATTCATAATGTATTCCACGTCTCGATGTTGCGACGGTATCGATCAGATTCTTCACTCATAATATCCCTAGTTTATGCTGAAATTCAACCTGATATGATGTACAGTGAAGAACCGATCAGAATTCTAGCTCGGGAAGTTAAAAAATTGAAAATTAAAAGTAGAAGAGGTTGCTTGGGAACTAGAAGAAGCTATGAAAGTGCAATACTTGAACTTATCTTCTGGTAAGATTTTTAGTGACAAAAATTCCTTTAGGGGGAGAGTTGTAACAGCCCATTTTCAATGAAGTTAGAACAGTGGCTTCGAGTCCACAAATCTAACAAATCTTTGTATGGTTGAAAGTGTCGAATTCCATTTTACTGGACAGAGGTGAGCGAGAAAAAGTTATTCGGTGTTGATTTGATTTGAGAAACCAAAGAAAAGGTCAAAGTGATACGTGATAGCTTGAAAGCAGCTTTGGATCGACAGAAATCTTACACAGATTTGAAAAGAAAAGATATTGAATTTCAAGTCAGCAACACAGAATTTCTAAAAGTATTGCCTTCGAAGAAAGTTCATTGATTTGGCCGAAAAGGAAAGCTTAGCCTCTGGTTTATCGGGCCGTTTGAGATCATTGAGTGAATTGGGCTAGTAGCTTAACGGTTAGCTTTGTCATCAGAGTTAGAAAAGATTCATAATGTATTCTACGTATCAATGTTACAACGGTATCGATCAGATCCTTCACAAGTAATATCCCTTGTTGATGTTGAAATTCAACTTGATATGACGTACAGTGAAAAACTGATCAAAATTCTAGCTCAGGTAGTTAAAAAATTGAGAAATAAAAGTATAACTTTAGTTAAATTTTTCTGGTAACGACACAAAATAGAAGAGGTTGTTTGGGAACTAGAAGAAGCTATGAAAGTGTAATACTTGAACTTATTTTCTTGTAGATTTTTAGGGACAAAAATTACTTTAGGGGGAAAGTTGTAACAACCCATTTTCAGTGAAGTCGGAACAATGGTTTCGGGACTACAAATCTGATGAAGCTTTTTATGGTAAAAAGTGTTAAATTCCATTATACTAGATAGAGTTGAGTGAGAAAAAGTTATTAAGTATTGATTTGATTTGAGAAATTGAAGAAAATGTCAAAGTGATACGTGATAGCTTGAAAACTGCTTTGGATCAATAGAAATCTTTCACAGATTTGAAAAGAAAAGATACTGAATTTTGAGTCAGCAACACAATATTTGTCAAAGTATTTCCATGGAAGAAATTTCTTTGATTTGGTTGAAAAGGAAAGCTTAGTCCATCCGTGGTTTATTGGGCCATTTGAGATCATTGAGAGAATTGGGCTAGTAGTTTATCGGTTAGGTTTTTCGTTAGAGTTAGGAAATATTCATAATGTATTCTACGCATCGATGTTACGACTGTATTGATTAGAACCTTCACACGTAGTATCCCCAATTGATGTTGAAATTCAACCTGAAATGACGTACACTGAAGAACCGATCAAAAGTCTAGCTCGGGAAGTTAAAGCATTGAGAAATAAAAGTATAGCTTTAGTTTATAGTTCTTTGGCAATGACACAGAATAGAAAAGGCTACCTGGAAACTGGAATAAGCTATGAAAGTGCAATACTTGAACTTATTTTCTAGTAAGATTGTCAGGGACGAAAATTCCTTTAGGAGGAGAGTTGTAACAACCCGTTTTCAGTGAAGTCAGAATAGTTGTTTCAGGAACACATATCTGACGAATCTTTGTAGCATCAACAGTGTCGAATTTTGTTAGACTAGAAAAAGCTGAGCGAGAAAAAGTTATTTGGTGTTGATTTGATTTGAGAAACCGAAGAAAAGCGTAAAGTGATACGTGATAGCTTGAAAGCAACTTTGGAACGACAGAAATCTTACACAGATTTGAAAAGAAAAGATATTGAATTTCAAGTCGGCAGCACAGTATTTTAGAAAGTATTGCCTTGGAAGAAAGTTCTTCGATTTGGCCAAAATGGAAAGCTTAGTCTGTGGTTTATCGGGCTGTTTGAGGTCATTGAGAGAATTGGAATAGTAGCTTAACGGTTAGCTTTGTCGTCAGAGGTAGAAAAAATTCATAATGTATTCTATGTATCGATGTTACAACAATATCGATTAGATCCTTCACACGTAATATCCCTAGTTGATGTTGACATTCAACCTGATATGACGTACAGTGAAGAATCGATCAGAATTGTAGCTCGGAAGTTAAAGAATTGAGAAATAAAAGTATACTTTAGTTAAAGTTCTCTGGTAATGACATGGGATAGATTAGGCTACCTGGGAACCAGAATAAGCTATGAAAGTACAATACTTGAACTTATTTTTTGGGAAGATTTTTGGGGATGAAAATTCCTTTAAGGAGAGAGTTGTAACAGCCCATTTGTAGTGAAGTCGGAACAGTGGTTTCAGGACCACAAATCTGACGAAACTTTGTATGGTCGAAAGTGTCGAATTCCGTTATACTAGACAAAGCTGAGCGAGAAAAAGTTATTCGGTGTTGATTTGATTTGACAAACCGAAGAAAAGGTCAAAGTCATACTTGATAGCTTGAAAGCAGCTTTGGATCGACAAAAATCTTACGCAGATTTGAAAAGAGAAGATATTGAATTTTGAGTTGGCGACACAGTATTTCTGAATGTATTTCCTTGGAAGAAAGTTCGTTGATTTGGCCGAAAAGGAAAGCTTAGTCTATGGTTTATCGGGCCGTTTGAGATCATTTAGAGAATTGGGCTAGTAGCTTATCTGTTAGCTTTGTCATTAGAGTTAGAAAAGATTCATAATGTATTCCACGTATTGATATTACGATGGTATCGATCAGATCCTTCACACGTAATATCCCCAGTTGATGTTGAAATTCTACTTGATATGACGTACAGTGAAGAACCGATTAAAATTCTAGCTCGTGAAGCTAAAGAATTAAGAAATAAAAGTATAGCTTTAGTTAAGTTCTCTGGAAATGACACGGAATAGAAGAGGCTGCCTTGCAGCCGGAAGAAGCTATGAAAGTGCAATACTTGAACTTATTTTCTGGTAAGATTTCCAGGGACAAAAATTCTTGTAGGAGGAGAGTTGTAACAACCCGTTTTCAGTGAAGTCGGAATGCTAGTTTTGGGGCCACAAATTTGAGGAAGCTTTGTATGGTCGAAAGTTTCGAATTCTATTATACTGGAAAAAGTGTAGTGAGAAAATTTTTTTCGGTGTTGAATTTATTTGAGAAACCAAAGAGAAGGTCAAAGTGATACGTGATTGCTTGAAAGAAACTTTGGATCGACAAAAATCTTACACAGATTTGAAAATAAAAGATATTGAATTTCAAGTCGGTGACATAATATATCTAAAAGTATTGCCTTGGAAGAAAGTTATGTGATTTGGCCAAAAAGGAAAGTTGAGTCTATGGTTTATTAGGCCGTTTGAGATCATTGAGGGAATTGGGCCAACAGCTTATCAGTTAGCTTTGCCGTTAGAGTTAGAAAATATTCATAATGTATTTCACGTATCGATGTTACGACGGTACCGATCAGATCCTTCACACGTAATATCCCCAGTTGATGTTGAAATTTATCCTAATATAACGTACAGTGAAGAACTGGTCAGAATTTTAGCTCAGGAAGTTAAAGAATTAATGAATAAAAGTATAGCTTTAGTTAAAGTTCTCTGGCAATCACATGGAATAGAAGAGGCTGCCTGGGACCCAGAAGCAACTATGAAAGTGCAATACTTGAACTTATTTTCTAGTAAGATTTTTGGGGACGAAAATTATTTTAGGGGAAAAGTTTTAACAACCCATTTTAAGTGAAATTGAAATAGTGGTTTCAAGACCACATATTCGACAAAGATTTGTATGGTCGAAAGTGTCGAATTCGATTATACTGGACAGAGCTGAGTGAGAAAAAGTTATTCAGTGTTGATTTGATTTAAGAAACCTAATAAATGGTCAAAGTGATACGTGAGAGCTTAAATGCAGCTTTGGATCGAAAGAAATATTATGCTGATTTGAAAAGAAAAGATATTGAATTTCAAGTCAACAACACAGTATTTCTGAAAGTATTGCCTTGGAAGAAAGTTCTTCGATTTGGCGGAAAAGGAAAGCTTAGTCTCTGGTTTATTAGGCCGTTTGAGATCATTGTGAAAATTGGGCCAGTAGCTTATGGGTTAGCTTTGCCGTCAGATTTAGAAAAGATTCATAATGTATTCCACATATCAATGTTACACGGTACCAATTAGATCCTTCACACGTAATATCCCCAATTAATGTTGAAATTCAACCTGATATGACGTATAGTGAAGAACCGATCAGAATTCTAGCTCGAGAAGTTAAAGAATTGAGAAATAAAAGTATAGCTTTAGTTAAAGTTCTTTGGCAACGACACGGAATACAAGAGGCTTCCTGGGAACCGGAAGAAGCTATGAAAGTCTAATACTTGAATTTATTTTCTAGTAAGATTTTCAGGGATGAAAAATTCGTTTAGGGGGAGAGTTGTAACAGCCAATTTTCAGTGAAGTCGGAATAGTGGTTTTGAGACCACAAATCTGACGAAGCTTGGTATGGTCAAAAGTGTCGAATTCCATTATAATGGATAGAGCTGAGTGAGAAAAAGTTATTCAATATTGATTTGATTTGAGAAACCGAAGAAAATGTCAAAGTAATACGTGATAGCTTGAAAGCAGCTTTGGATCGACAGAAATCTTTCGCGTATTTGAAAAGAAAATATATTGAATTTCTTTTCAGTAACACAATATTTGTGAAAGTATTGCCTTGGAAGAAAGTTCTTTGATTTGGCTGAAAAGGAAAGCTTAGTCTGTCCGTGGTTTATTGGGCCATTTGAGATCATTGAGAGAATTGGGCTAGTAGCTTATCGGTTAGGTTTTCCATTAGAGTTAGAAAATATTCATAATATAATCCACGTATCGATGTTACGACGATACGAATCAGATCCTTCATACATAATATCCCCAGTTGATGTTGAAATTCAACCTAATATGACTTACAGAGAAGAACCGATCAAAATTCTAGCTCGAGAAGTTAAAGAATTGAGAAATAAAAGTATAACTTTAGTTAAAGTTATTTGGCAATGACACAGAATACAAGAGGGTGCCTGGGAACCAGAAGAAGCGATGAAAGTGGAATACTTGAATTTATTTTCTGGTAAGATTTTTAGGAACAAAAATTCCTTGAGGGGGAGAGTTGTAGCAGTCGGTTTTCAGTAAAGTCAGAACAGTGGTTTCGGGACCACAAATTTGACGAAGCTTTGTATGGTCAAAAGTGTCGAATTCCATTATACGAGACAAAGTTGAGCGACAAAAGGTTATTCGGTGGTGATTTGATTTGAGAAACTGAAGAAAAGTTCAAAGTGATACGTGATAGCTTGAAAGCAGCTTTGGACCAACAGAAATCTTACGTAGATTTGAAAACAAAAGATATTGAATTTCAAGTCGGTGACACAGTATTTCTGAACGTATTACCTTGGAAGAAAGTTCTTCGATTTGGCCGAAAAAGAAAGCTTAGTCTGTCGTTTATCGTAATTGGGCTAGTAGCTTATCAGTTAGCTTTGACGTCGGAGTTAGAAAAGATTCATATAGTATTCCACGTATCAATGTTATGACAGTATTGATCAGATCCTTCACACGTAATATCACCAGTTGATGTTGAAATTCAACCTGACATGACGTACAATGTAGAACTGGTCAGAATTCTAGCTCGAGAAGTTAAAGAATTTAGAAATAAAAGTATAACTTTAGTCAAAGTTCTTTGGCAACAACACGGAATAGAAGAGGCTGTCTGGGAACTGGAAGAAGCTATGAAAGTTCAATACTTGAACTTATTTTTTGGTAAGATTTTCGGGGATGAAAATTCCTTTAGGGGGAGAGTTGTAATAGCCCATTTTTAGTGAAATCAAAATAGTGGTTTCGGGACCACAAGTCTGACGAGTAAAGTTTTATTTTATTATTATTTAAATGTCTATGGGATGTTTGTAAGGTCGAATTAAAATTTTGTTAAGAAATTTTGATATTTGCATGAGTAATTAAATGAAAAGGGACTAAATCTTAAAACATGTAAAAATGGAGTTCTATTTGTTAAATGGGCCAAATGGCTATAAAACTTTAAACTGAGGGGACTTAAATCGTAATTGTACCATTCTTAAATTTAGTGGACATATATGGACATAATTTAAGTATTATGTAAAGTTCTACACCAAGGTTAATATAGTAATTTGATAAATAAGTAAAAATTAAAACAAAGTAAAGATGGTATCATCTTTCTAATTGATTTTCTTCCACCTAAATAGTGAACAAAAACACCATTTTTGGTGCTTTGAAGGTTCGCTAAGTCTAGCTCATGCATGTTGGTGTTTTAAGGTTAGTTTTTAATGATTTTTATGTTTTCAAGATCGTTGTAGCTTAATCTAGCTAGCCCGGGGGTCAATTTGTAAAATGTTAAATATTGAGGATTATACCATGAATAATTTTGTATGATTCTTGATATTTAATGATAGATTATGAGTCCTTGTTGATAAATAAACAAGTTTTGTAAAGTGATTTTTGATGTAAATTGCATTTAAAGACTTGTTTGTAAAAATAGTAAAAGTTCATGTTAAATTTATGAAATGATGATTTTTATTGGTTGGTTTAAGTCAAAGAGAAATCGATTAGCTTGAAAGGAGGATTAAAATGCTTAGATTTCAATTTATGAGCTTAATGACTAAACTATGAAAAGTTAAAATGTTGGGGGCAAAATGAGAATTTTGCATAAATATGAATATTGGACTAAATTGAATACTAGAGGTAATAAATGGATTGAACTTGTCTATTTAGATTAAGATAGACCACGTACGGATCTAGTTTGGGGAAAAGCTAAAGCCTTGGATTAGTTCAACTTCGTTTCTATGCCTCTAGTTATCGAGGTAAGTTCGTATGAAAATTTATCAAATTAATGTTGTTTAATTTGAATGTTTACTATGTTATTTTAATGTAAATGGATTAATGTATAATCGTATTAATGTTATTATGAACTGACGGATGTTGAGTCCCGGTTGAACCTTAGAAATTCGTAGGATACAAATGACATGTCATTAGGGATTTCATGGTTCGGGTGCTGGTGTTGAATGTCCTACCACTGGCTGAGGTCCTACATTTGTTACAGATACTCTACAGCTCGTGTGAGCAGCATCGTGTAGCTTACATTCTAACCCACAACTCGTATGAGGTGGCCCATTTCACAGCTCGTGTGAGCAATGATGTAAAGGAAAGGTTACAGTTATATGTTTAAGCACACTTCATGTGAACTTTCCCGAGTATCCGATGATATTCTAAATAGTTCAACGGGCATGAAAAGGGATTGAAACAATAAGTTTGAAACAATAAGTTTCCAAATGGAATTATGTATATGTTCATGAAAAGGATGTATGAATCAAATGATGTATTTTCTTATGAAAATGGCTTATCATGTTGTTAATCCAAAAGAGTTATGTTTAAATGCACTAACTTGTGTATTGATGATGATGTTTAGGCTTGTGCCAAGCTTGTGGTTTGGGATACATTATGTTTATACTTATTGTTATGTAATGAAATGGTAAGTTGTGTTTCATTTTCTACGAACTTACTAAGCATTAAGTGCTTACATAGTTTATTTCCTATGTTTTATAGATTATCAGAAGCTCGATCGATTTGGAAACTCATCGAAGACCTATCACACTATCCAACATAAATATCAATAGTTTTTGAATGTTTTGGCCAAGATTATAATGGCATGTATAGGTGGACTTTTTTAGTTGAATGTTTAATTAATGATTTGGTATGTATAAGTTATCTTGGTTTGGCACATTTGATGCCTTGTTAGCTTGTGTTAATGTGGCTATGTTATGTTGTATGCTTGAATGGCTCAAATGGTATGTGTTGAATTGGTTTGATTATGGTCAAGATATGGCATGTTTTGGGAATTTATTGAACTAGATGTTGATGATTGAAATGTTGTAACATATACATGTTTAGGTAAGTTTTGGATGAATGCATTTGAGGTGCCTTGAATGGCATATTGGTTAGTTGATTTAGGCCTCTTGAATTGGTCATTATATGTGTGTTTTGATACGGTTTTGATGCCTATATTATGTGCACAAAAGGCCTAAAGGATTATGCATGAATTGATGTTGGGAATGGTTTGATTTTGGGCAAATTTTAGGTCCACATGGCCTGAGACACTAGCGTGTGACTCAGCCGTGTGTGACACACGGCCTGGTGACACGGTCGTGTGTCCCCTGAAGGTTCCTTTGCATGTAAGTCAGTGAGTTACACGACCTAGCACACTGGCGTGTGGGGCTATTTCGAGAGTTACATGGTCTGGCACACGGACGTGTGACATTTAATTCTTATTTAAAATCATTAATGAATTGAAAAAAGTACAAATTATTTAAAAAAATATTTAATTAATTTAGAATTGGTTATATTAATTTTATTTAATCTTAAAAATATTTAATATTAAAATTACAAAAATTCATCATGGTTTGAACATTAAAATTATTTTTAACAATTTAAATAATATTGTTAACAATTTTATATCGTTATTTATTTTATATTGTTAAATTAATTTATTTTAATGTTAAAGTTGGTAATATTCAATTTTTTTATAATTTTTATTTATCTGTTTCTCTACTTAATCAATGAATGTAATTAAATTTTATTATATTTGAGAAAAATATAAATTTAATTTGATAAATGTTATTAATATGTATCTTTTAAAAAAACTATATTTTAAGCTTGACAACTTAATATTTAGTGATTTTAATATTATAACATTAAAAGTTAAATCAATTAAGTAAATGTTGAAATATTTGGAGTTGTTGAGATGTACCTAAGGAAGTGCCAGTTTTCATCAACACTGAGACAATCAGCAACTTGTCATATTTAGGAGACTGGCAATTTATTGAACCATATCTTTGGGCTAAGCTGAGATCGTGGATTATATTTAATCCACTAGTGGAGATCATATCACTTAGAGAAATTTATTTGGAGAATTGGATCAACTCAAGGTTATCTAATCCCTTGGATCGAGGAAGTCGGATCGAATTGGAATGTTGAAGACTTAACTATTAACCGTCCAGGTTTACCTTGGTTGTTAATATTATATTGTATTCACCTATTTTAGTTGTTGTTTAATAGGGATTGTGATAGATCTTCATTATGTTCTATATAATTGAGAGACTTGTATAGGTTGATGTCCTGATGATTGAAAGCACTTAAGCTATTCAAGTGAGACACATTATTTGTGTGAGTGTATTTAATTGTAAAATATTTGTGTTGTGGTTTTAAAAGATAACTTATCTAGGGAGAATTTAGTGGTGAGAGTTCAAGAGTTCTTACCATTATGTAACTTTTGATACTTGAGTGGCCGAAATGTAATTTTAAATATAGTTTAGGGGCAGTTGGTGTAGTTTACCCAAAAATAAATATAGAATCGGAATCAGAGTTGGAGTGAGAAAAAAAAGGTAAATTTGTTATTAGTCCCCATATTATGTGTAAGTTATGAGTTTAATATTTGTACTTGAAGTTCGTCAATTTTAGTCCTTATACTTTTTGAATTTTGATATTTCACTTATGACGAAAAGATAATTGTTAAATTTGTTAAATTAAATTATGCTATTTACAAAATATGATGCCACAAACATATTATCACATGTGTAGTGTCATGTTAGCTTGTTATTTTTACTGTAACACCCCAAACCTAGCCTAGACGTTATGGTCGTATCTAGCGATGTCACACGATAGTGTTTTTGAAACCTCGTTGTTACGTTGAAAACATTCCATGTTATTATCTTTAGTAAACCTTTGTTAGAACTTAGGAAGTCATCTTTATTCATTTAAAACATTTGTTTTGAAACATCCTTCGTTATGGAAGCTTTAATAAAACAGTCTAACTGATCTTGCGTTTAGAAACTACTTCAACTTTTTGAAAACCGAATTTCCTACGACCAGCAGGTATAAATCCATAAAGTAAAATAAATAAATAAAGACCCAAAATTTAAAACCACAGTCCCAGAGGGTCCTTAAATTACAACCCAAATAATCAATAATAATTAAATCATAAAACGTAAATTGAAAACCATGAAGTCCAAAAATTTCTGTGGTCATCACTGAGTCCTCCGTCGCACCAATCCGTCTAAGTCTGGGGATTACGTGTGCACATTAAACAAAAAGGGTGAGTTTACGTAAACTTAGTGTGTAATCCAGCAGAAACAGAAAAATAATCAGTATTCACAGTGCACAGTTGAATAGTCTTAGGTCGAAGCCCTTTTCAGTATTAGTGACAGTTTGGGCCTTAACCCATCCCTACACTCTAAGTAGTACCGAATCCGGCACAAAATAGTAGTTTGCAGTTGAGCTGCCATTAAATTAGGCTTAAAGCCTTCCAATACACTTCCTCCGAATAACAACCCCCAACCTAATACAATGCAACATAGAATGGATGATATGCTATTATGCAATTTTAGTACATATATTCGGTTCAGATATTAACAGACTCAGTACATATATCATTCAGTCAATTTCACACATTTAGGGGTTTAAGTAGCGCTTACCAACCTTACAGTAGGTTCACAGTCGACTAGGGTGACCCGTGCAACCTTAGAAGCATTCTGGTAAAAATGGGCCAACATGCTCGTGTGTGCCTGTGTGGTCCACTCGGCCCAAATTGGCCTTGGCTGTGTGATCCATTTTTAATGTAACCCATGCTAGCTAAATATTTATATATGTTTTCACTATTTACTTATATGTTCATTCAAAATTGTCTACTTGAGTCATTGTCCCTAAATTATTTATATCTTGAGCTATTAAATTCCAAATTAAGATTCGTTTGATGTTTTTGAAACTAGACTCAAATAACTTTCTACCATAAAATTTTCAGACTTATATTTTATCAAATAAGTACAGTAAAATCTTCAAACCTATCCCGATTCTGCTGTTTGACAGCTTCAACCTTTCCTTACTAAAAATTATTTATCTCTTAGTACAGAATTTGGATGATGTTTCCGTTTGTTTCTACTGAAAATATACTCGTTAAGGATTTAAAAATATAAATTTAAGCCCATAATTATTTTTTTACAATTTTCTATGATTTTTCCAAAGTCAGAACAGGAGAACCCGAACCCATTCTGACATTGTCTCACAAAATTCATTATATCTCATAACTTACAATTTATTTTCTTACATTGTTTCTTCCATGAAAAACTAGACTCAATAAAATTTAATTTTGTATTTTATTCAACCTCTAACTCAATTTACACTATTTTTGATGAGTTTTCAAAGTTAGACTACTGCTGCTGTCCAAAACTATTGTAGTGCAGAACGTTGATTTTCAAGTTTATAACACCCTTATTTCCTTTCTCTACAATTTTTCGCATCATTTTCTCTTATTTCTCTTATTTATCGACAGCAAGCAATTTTAGCTTTTCCCTAAATCCCATTTTTTGCATTTCAGGTACACACCTGGTATCGTTTTTGATGCGTAAGCACTCCTAAGCCTCCAGAACCTAAAAATCAACCAACAAATCTCCAGATTAATCACTTAATTCGTTTTTAATCAACCAATTTTGGAAGGAACTCGACTAAAAACCTAACAAAACCCTTACCTCGCTTGAGTAACCACGGCTTCGCATAATCACAGTGTCGATTCAAAACCACCAGCCCCTTGATTAACTCCTAAACACCAAAAAGGAATTCCTCTTTCAGAGAAAATAGACAAAACCGTTACTTACCGAACACACGCAACCAACGATGAACAACCAAATTAATTGGAAAATAAAGAAAGAAATGGAAGGGGAAAAATAATGGAAATTTTGGCAGCAACTAGGGGAAAGAAT
Organism: Gossypium raimondii; assembly: GCF_025698545.1. Lineage (NCBI taxonomy): Eukaryota > Viridiplantae > Streptophyta > Magnoliopsida > Malvales > Malvaceae > Gossypium > Gossypium raimondii. The sequence goes on along the minus strand of NC_068568.1, from coordinate 35,014,983 downwards.
CGGCAGAAGAGGAAAAAATGAAGAAGAAAATGTCAGAAAAAGTTTGGGTAATTGGAGAGAAAACCGAAACTCTACTTTTTTTTTGCAACAAAAAGATAATCAGATTATTTTCTGATAACCTCTCCCCCGTTATCTCCTAAAATCACTCCCTATGAACCCACTAAAACACAACTAAGAATTTTGCCCCAAAAAAACTTTTAGCCGAAATTGGAGCAAAAATACTGTCTCCACGCCATCACAGAAAATTGAACACAAGACCTCCTTCACACCAACACTCCAATTATCCATTAGACCAGCAGACCCATTCTGTTAATTATTTGCCAACTTTTACTTAAAAGCCTACTGGCCAAAGATTCATAAAAATACCAAAATTTTCCCAAGTCTTGGCTTGAACTTGGGACCTCTCACACACCCAGAACACTTAACCACTAAAGCAAATACACAATTGTGTAACACCTTCGCAAGAACAAAAATAAAACATTCTGGGGCGTTACATTTACATATTACTCACAAAAAAACTAGTTAATGGATTAACAGTTTCCGTTTGCGTCAAGGCTAAAATTTGAAAACTCAAAAAGCATAGATCCTAATAATGATTCAATTGACGAACATGGACTAAATTTATAGCTTTATGCATAAAATAGGATTAATAGCAAGATTTAATCAAACGAATTTAACTAATACCATTTGGGTCAAGACTAAAATTTCAAAATTTTAAAAAGTACAGGGACTAGAATTGGCCAATTCAAAAAATATAAGAGCAAAAATTGACCAAATTAAAATAAAAAGGACAAAATTCACATCTTATGCATAGTACATAGACTAGTAGCATGATTTAACCAAAACAAAAGCACTATATGTGGTCCTATCACCATATGGCATCTTCAATTTTAGTCTTTTCTAAATGGAAAGTACAATACAACAAAGAACATAAAACAAGAAAAGTTTTTTTTCTCTACTTTTGGCAAAACTTGGGTTCATGAAATCAACAAATGTGAAAACCTTGTGTCATTTAATTAGTTTAAATCATCATATATTCTTATCATAAATGGCTACAACTCTTATTTACATTGATAAACACCATTATTTTTTACTCTGAAACCCAAAAAAGAATTTAAAGAAACACAAAAAAAAACAAAGATGGGGAGAAGAAAATTAAAAATCCAAAGATTGGATGACATGAAAACAAGACAAGCAAAATATTGAAAGCGAAAAAGAGGGATTCTTAAGAAAGCAAAAGAGCTTTCTATATTGTGTGATGTTGAGGTTGTTCTTTTACTCTCTTCTCCCACCAGTAAACCAACCCTTTTTGTTGGTCCATACCCCAAGTAAATCACTTCATTCTTTTTATTTCTTTTTTCATTATCATTATTAATATTATTATTTTCTTTTACAATTAAAAATCTAGTTTCATTTTCCTTATTTAAGTTCAATTTTATTTTTATTTTTTAATTTTGTTTGAAATTTTTTTTATCAAAACAGTGGCTTATATAAGCCATTCGTAGTGCACGAGAAAGGTAAATAATATTAATCAAATAGTTTTTCTTCTTTTTTTAAAAAAATTCTATAGCTAAAATTTCTTTTTCATTTTTTCGCTAGGAGGGCCTATACAATGGAGGTAAGTCTCGATACCATGTAACACCCCTTACCCGAGACCGTTGCCGGAGTCGAGCACGAGGCGTTACTTGACTTAGCGTACTAGTTTGAGGCATAAACATTTGCTTTTAAAATTAATTTCACTATTCACAACAAAGCTGTCCACCTACGCAGCAGTTACTAAATTAATTATAACTCAAGCTACAAAACTTGAAATTTAGATACATAAATTTTCCCTGAAACTAGACTCATATATATTTTTACCGTAAATTTTCAGAATTTTTGGTTCAGCCAATTAGTACAGTTTATTAGTTAAATTCTTCCCTATTTCACTATTTCACTGTCCTGATCTCTCGTCACTAAAATTCAATTTTCTCATTGTATAATTTTAATAAGGTGTTCTTACTTGTTTCTACAGAAAATAGACTCATTAAGGAATCTAGAAATATAAATTAAAACTCATAAATATTTTTAAAATTTTAATGCTTTTCTAAAGTCGAATAGGGACTCCAAAAACAGCTTCGATCATATCTAACTAAAATCCACATATCTCAAAATATAAAATTTATTTTTCTACACCATTATTTTTCTATGAAAATAGACTCAATAAGATTTAATTATATATATCATTCACCCTCTAATTCATTTTATACTATCCTTGGTGATTTTTCAAAGTCACATCACTGCTGTTGTCTGAAATCTATTTCATTGCAAATTTTTTACTTTTTCACAATTTCTAGGTATAAACTATCACCTAGGCATTCATAAGAACAAACACCTTCATACTTAGCCATTTTAATAACTATACATTATCACATATTTACACATCATCCTTTAGCATTATCATAAGGACATACATTCAAAATGACTAAGTCCCTATACATGCCATAGCTCGAAACATTTATCGTCTTAAAATACCAAGTTGTGGTGGTTGATAGTGTGAACGCTCTCCGACGTCTTCAAGATCCCGACTATGATTGATAATACTATATGAAAGAAAAAGGAATAAAAGAAGTAAGCATAAAGCTTAGTAAGTTTACAAGTAAATAAATAACAACACTTAACACAAATAATTATACTCAAGTAACATGATCCCTAATTTCCTCTTTACTTAATCTCTTACTCGTTCTCTTGCTTGTTTACTTAGCTAACTCATGATTATAACTTACTCTTCTCTTACTGAAATGTTGGTTCTCAAATGATAACATAATATGTTCTTAACTCATATAACTCACCTAAATTTGCTATTTATGCTTTTACCTGAACTTTCATGGAACATAATTTGTTTACTAGCCCGTTGAGCCACATTGGAATAATAAGGATACTTGGGTCTCTTTTCTGATAATAACATGCCAAAGTCATGTCCCAGACATGGTCTTACATGGGATGTTTCTTGTACTACCAATTCCATATCCCAGATATGGTCTTACATAGGAGTTCTCATATCGGTGCCTATGCCATGTCCTGCACATGGTCTTACTGGGACCTCTCATCTCAAGGTTAACGCCATGTCCTGCATATGGTCTTACATGGGACCTCTCATAACCTCAATGATGCCAATGCCATGTCCCAGACATGGTCTTACATGGGATCTCTTTACCCAAATGTCATGACATTTGTATCCAATACACTCCTAATGTTTCAACGGGGCTTTTATCACTGATTCTCTGTCATCTCATACTTAAGTCAACATTAAATAATTTCATGAAATAAATACATAATTGCTGGAAAATAGCAGCATTAATAATAATTATTGAAATATTGCATTTATTTACCATAAACTTACCTTGGTACAAAAAATGTGATCAAATCTAACATTTTAGTCCTCAATCTTTTTCTTTCCCTGGTCTAGCTCTGGATTTCGTTCTTCTTGATCTGTAATAGCAAATTTAGCTTATTTAATACTCACATTCATCAAAACAGTCCTTGATTCAATTTTGGAAAAATTACAGTTTTGCCTCTAAACTTTTACATAATTACACTTTTGCCCCAAAGCTCAAAAATTAAACTTCATCTCTTATTCTTATGTTTTATAACATGCTGAACATTTTTCCCTTCTATGACAACATCAAATTCTTACTCTAACACTTACTTATGAACATTAGGTATTTTACCGATTATGTCAATTTACTCGTTTTCACTTAAAATCGACTAGCAAAAGTTGTTTAACATAATTTCTAGCTTCATATTCTATCATAAAACATTAAAATAAACATATTTCACCTATGAGTATTTTTCCAAATATAAACCCTAGGTTAAATTATTGCTAGAATAAGCTAAATTAAGCTATTGGGATTCCAAAAACGTAAAGAACATTAAAAACGGGGCTTGTAATCACTTACTATGAGCTTGAGAAAGTGAAGAAACCCTAGCTATGGCTTCCTTCAAGTTTTGGCAGCAAGGAAGGATGATGAACACAATTTGTACATCTTTTTCCCTTTTAATTCTATTTATTTACTGAATGACTAAAATGCCCTTACTTAAAAAAAATCATATTTCACTTATCTCATGTTCATTTTTGTCCATCACTAACTAATGGTCTAATTACCATATAAGGACCCCTAATTTATAGTTCCATAACAATTAAATACCTTTAACATATAAAACTCAACTTTTGCACTTTTTACAATTTAGTTCTTTTGACTAAATTGAGTGCTTAAACGTCGAAATTTTTGAACGAAATTTTCACGAAATCATTCCGTGAAATTGTAGACCATAAAAATATAGTAAAAATAAAATTTTCCTCATCGTATTTTTGGTCCCGAAACCACTGTTCCTGATTTAGGGATTTTTTATTTTATAATTTCATTTTTTCACAATTACAACTAATTTTTTAATGAAGATGTTGAAGAATATTTATGCAAATTTGGAGTCAGAGTTTGATCCATTAAGCCTACCCCATAACAGAAATATTGATACCCTCAAGGTAAATGAGCTCCTAAGGTTGAGAACATAACAAATTTATTTTCTTCTCATTTTTATTAGTTTTTAAATCAGTTTTTTTTTTATTTTTCTCTAGTTATATGAAGATGAATTGAGAGAGCTCAAGGAAAAACATGCTGAGAAGAGCAAGATATTAAGGTTTAAAATGTTCTAGTATTTAAAATTTTTTATTTGTACATGCGAATGTCACATTTTGAGATTTATTTTAGTTGTGCATGTAAATGTCGTAAGTTAAGATTTATGCATGGATTAACGTATGAATTAATTTTGATTGTGTATTTAAATGTTACGTGTCGAGATTCATCCACAGATCAATGCACAAATGAATTTAATTGCATATACAAATGTCACATGTTGAATTTTAATTTGATCATGTATATAAATATCATGTGTCTAGATTCATTTTAATTTTCTATATAAATGTCAAGCATTGAGATCTATGTGAAATTTAATGCAAAAATCGATCTTGATTTTGCATATAAATGCCATCTGTCGGGAGAGCACAAATCATTGCATGAATCAATTTTGGTTTTGTACATAAATGTCACTTGTCGAAATTAAACACATATCAACGCATGAATCTTGGTATAATAGATGATAAAATGTTCTAATCATAAATTTTGTGATATTCCATTGATAGGGATGGGAAAAAATCGGGTAACATTGAGAACCTAAACCAAATAAAATTTATGGAAGATCTTCTCATTGCATCTCTTAATAAACTCAGAAATAGGAAGGTACCTTATTTCTTTTTAATCTATTTATATATATAATGATAATAAAGTTCAAAATTGTGGGTCCGGAAAAAAAGGTTTAATGGATGAATGTGTTAAGTATGAAAGTAAACATATTTTTTTGTTTTGTTTTTTGCAAAACCAATTAGCAATGGAGTAGCAAAGCAGAGAAAGAAAAGAAATTTAGAGGTTGATCTTTCAATAAGCATGAAATTATTTACTCATTTTTCAAATATATGTAAAATACCTAATATATGTGTTGTCCTCTTTTATTTTGCAGTGGAATGAAAACCTAGAAATTTAAACTATGATTTCCTTCCAAAACTTATGATTTTTATTAATGCAATGTTTTAAAATTATGATAAATGAAATCTGGCGAATATAATTTTCTTTAGAAATATGTATCACCTAAATATATTTTTGGACAATATGTCATTGAAGGAGATTTTTGTGGCGGCCCAAACCTGGCCGGGATGGTCCAACCCGAATTTCAAACATCACATTAGCCACCAAAGTGACTCTTCATTTAAACAACCACAAAATACACCAACCAACCAACCAATCACATCACACAATTAATAATGGAAGATAACCTAATACCATGTTTCCATTGCGCTACTCTGATCAACAATCAACAACAAGACTAATTCACAATTTAATATTTAACAGACAATTAGCTCGAAAACTTTTTTTTTGGTGAATAAAATAAAGATACAAAGCTAATAAACTTAGATCCTCAAAGGTCGATCTTTAAACAATCTTAAGCCTAGTCTTCTAGTACGAACTGTCTCAGCTAGACTATCAGCAATTAAGTTATCTTCTCTAGGAATATGTTGAATTTCCCACTGCTTCATCCTCTTCAGAATATGATGAATTCTCCTGACTATGGCAGAATTAGAGTTCCTCGAAGAATCTTCCATGATTATATTGATAGCTTCAATACTATCTATTTGAATTAGGATTCTCTCGAAATGCCTATCCAAAATAAGGTTCAACCCGTCCAGTATCCCCCAAAGCTCTGCCTCCAATAAAGTGCAATTACCCAAATATCTAGCGAACTCGATGATCTACTCACCATTATGATCCTTCACATAACCACCATCTGTTGCAAAGCCTTCGTCAAACCTAACCGAACCATCTGTATTCAAACTCACCGAAGTGTTAGATAAAGGCTAGTTATGGAGATGACTTTGTGCTTTATGAGATGGAACCCTCGAACCTAAGGAATATTGGTTTGCCCAGCTGTATGAGATTTTAATGATCTCATCGACAATCCACGAAGTGCCTTGGAAAATAAACAAGTTATGATTCTTCCAAATACGCTACACGATAATCCCAAAGAGACATGGCCAATCAATTCCATCCAAAGAGGAAGAAAGATGGCTCTAAAATTATTCTTCATCTAGTCAAGAAGAGATCCAATGTAGAATTCAGAAGGAATTTGCTGTGGAATGAGTTTATCCCAAATACCTCTAGCAGCATGACAATATTTGAATATATGCAATACATCCTCATAATCATGTCCACAAAGGCCATAAGCACTGCTACTCCCAAAGCATCACCTTACCCTTTTAGCATTTGTAAGGAGACGTTGCTTTAAAGCCAACTAGATGAAAAAGTGGATCTGATGAGGGCCTTTAAACTTCCAAGGTATTTCCCAGAACTGTTCTTTTAAATTGAAAGTGCCATCACGAACCTTCTCATAAGTGCTTTTGAGTGAGAAGGAGCCAGTCGAGGTAGCTCCCCAAGTAATTCTGTCTGGACCTGACAAAGGATGCGGCGATGGGGCACCTATTATTTTGTTGATGATCTCCTTTGGCACCCAAAGTCTGAAAAGGTCCAAGTTCCAAGAGCCATCACCTTCTTTTTTTTTTTTTGAATTGCAAGAGCCATCACCTTCAACCATACTACTAAGGGAACAATCTAGGATAAGGTTACTGGAACGATGGAAATGTGCAAGTGTACAAAATCACAATAAGTAATAAAGTGACAAGTAAATGTCGAGTTATCGTACCTATAGGGACTATGCAAAGAATTATTTATGAAACAAATAATTTAACAAGTTGGTGGTGAAATTTTGATGAATTGTAAAGGGTTTAATTAATATTTAACAAATTAAACTAAGTAAAATAAAATAAAATAACAATTTCAATGCATGATTTCAAAATAAGTTTAATCAATATGACATAAATGTGCTAGATCAATTGCATTCTTTAACTTAACATTATTAGAACCATGTTCATGTTTGTTACTTAATTTAATTCATTTATCTATTGACTATATCTCTATGTCAATTCAACCGATTAAACAAATTTTAATAAGCAAATATGTTAATGCCCATACTTAGTTATGATATTAAAATAATCTCTTGTACATATCTCTATGTCAATTCAAACAATTAATTCAATTTCCATAAGCAAGTAATAGATTAAGTGAGGTAACAATATATCTCTATAACACTTGAGTGCTCTTAGTCTAAGGCGAAAGAAAGCTCTTTCTGAAAAGGAGAAAACGGCAAAGGAAGGGATAAGAAAGAAAATGGAAAACAAAAAGAGAAAAGTGAGTGAAGATAGAATGTGTTGTGAATGAATTGAGTTGATTTGTCTTCTGAGATGAGTAGCAAAATGGGGTATTTATAGGTGGGATTGGCTGCTAATTTTAGCAAAGAAATATCAACCATTAACTCCCCCATGGCAGGGCACCACTCATGCATTTGTTGAAGATTTCAAATTGCTATATTTGGCTAGGGGCAAATCTACAAAAGCATAATAAGTGGAGGGGTTTGAATGCAATTTCAAGAAGACTTCACGGCTGATTTGCTAGTCAATAAATCAGCTGATTTAAGATGATTGGGTCAGCATTTTGGATGGGTTTGGCAGCCCGATTGCTCGATTGGATCAGTCTTTCATATTAGTATCACACTATCACAGAGTATATGTGACATGTACATTCTAGACTCAATACGTGCTACGTTAGTTCTAGAATCAATTAGACCATAGCTCTGGTACCACTAAATGCAATACCCCTTACCCGGCTTAGTCACTGGATCTGAGTAAAAAGATGCTACGTAACAATTGATAAATACTTTACTAAACAAAAACTCAATTATATATAATTTAAAACACATATAACCAAACATATTAAAAATTTGAACTCTATAAGGATCTAATTGTGAAATTCATGCATGTAATATGATCAAATTATAAAATTTTAAAGCTTTAAAATCAATAATGAAAACCCATAGTTGGTATCGATCTTGAATCAAGACCTTATTAAAATCGATACCAAAATTCAATTTTGTTTTCTTTGCAAAATAAGGGTATCGATAATTATGGTATCGATATTTTATGAAAAAGTATTGATACTCAAATAAAAATTGATACCATTTTGGCATTGTTTGTTTTAAAAATGTTCATATTGTCAAGTATCGATACTAGATGCCAAAATATACATGCCACAAACCAAAATAGCTAAAACAAAAGCTACTGAAATGAGTTTGCATAGTGTGAGCTCTGAAGTTGATCCGTCCAACCAGTTCAGCCAAAACATTAACTACAGAAAACAAAACAAAACCAAAACAAGTAAGCTTATGAAGCTTAGTAAGTTCATATTAAAAATTCAATTAATCTTACCTTAATTTATAATTGATTACAAAATGAACTTAAATTATAAAAGCTGTGACAATTATCTCCAAAATCACATATCATTAGTACCAAAACATTCAATTATATAATCCATAATACACAATGGTTCAAACCAAAACAATTAATACTTTCATAGATATATATAAATACAAACATTTCAATAAACATAAACCGAACTCAAAGAGTAATTTTACCTTAAACATATAATTTCATGGCCTATTGAACTATAGCAACTTGACTTGGATACTCAAGTTTCCCTAATACACACCAGAGAGCATCGAAATGCTAGTAGAGGCACTGTAGTGCAAATACAGAGGCAGCAAAGAGCAAACCTGTACAAGCGCGTGTACTAACCCTATTGACATGCCAATCATATCCTAATTGTTTACTACATTCAAACAGGCAATTTAGCCAAATTCAAAACATTAATCATTCAGAGGCACTTCCATATTTCTGTACACATGCTGTAAATCCATTACTTACATTCTAATATCGCATCATAACAAAAAAAATTCACCACAACCGAATATTCGTTTCCCATTTGTACTTATTAGCAACATTTAATAATTCACAAGTATACAATGAGATTTTCACATTTAGTACAATTAATCAGCAAGCATTAATACAACTATAAAGAAACAGACATATACATATTCTTACACTATGAACTTACCTAGATTATACTTTTGATTGACTCATAGGGACTAATTTGCGATTTTCCCTTTTCCCCGGTTATCCTCCGTACGATTCAACTCTTGATCTATATAATGACTAAATTCAATTTATCAAATTTGAAAACATTATCAACTCATTTATATGCATATTTGCTTAAATTTTCATTTTTACAAATTTTCCCTAAACTTTTACATTTCTCTCAATTTAGTCCTTAAACTCTAAACTCCAAATTTATCAAATTTTCATAAATTCCCAAGATAAAAAATTTCTTTTAAACTATTACAGCCTATATTTATTCAAAATTCAAAATTTTTTGTGTAATTTTAATATTTAATCAAATTAATCCTTTAACTAAAACTAATTAAAATTCCTGTACAAAGTAGTCCTAAACAAACACCAAGACTATAAATCCTTCATCTAACATCAAGAACAACTAAAATTCATTAATGGAAAAATCCAAAATCTTTAACAGTTTCAAAAACGGAGATACGAGTTAGCTGGACCTAGTTGTAACAATCTTAAAAACATAAAATTTACGAAAAACGGGTGAAAACTTGCTTACATGCAATGGAAATATCAAGACCGAAGCTTCCCAAGTTCTTCTATGGTGGGTTCAGTGCTCAAATTAAAAGAAGAAGAAGAAGACACTAATTCTTTATGTTTTCTTATTTTGAACTTTACTTATTTTCTTTACTTTATTATTATTTAACTTATAAAATAACATATTAATTTGTAAATAAATGCCTTAATCGTCCACTAATATAAAAATGGTATAACAACTTCGAAGTCCTCACACATCCACTAGTTAAGCTATTTAACCATTAAAATTCAATAGTGATTAGCTTTTTACTTTTACAATTTAGTCTTTTTAATTAATTAACTAATCAAACATTAAATTTTCCTAACCAAATCTTCACATACCAATATGATAACTTAATAAATATTTAATAAAATATTTATAGTTCGGTTACGTAAACGATGTCTTGATACCTTATTTTCTGAAACCACTTGACTTTCAGAACAAACCACTTATATTTAACTATTTATTCAATTAGTTAAAATTCATCAAGTCAAAATTCAATATAAAATCTAATAGACTCATGGAATTTAAATACTAATTATTCTGGACTTACTCATTAGATTTGTGGTCCCGAAATCACTGTTTCTGGTAACACTAAAAATGGGTTGTTACAATCTAAGTCCGTGAGCCTTATTGTAATTAAAAATCTATAGCGATTAATTTTTATGATTTAGTCCTTGAGTGTTAATTACTCATAATTTTAGCTAAATCACTTCACCAAATCTCAATTAATCTGTACACTAACTCTGTAAATATCTTTATCTAATATTTATGGACTTGCTTTACGGAAAAGAGATCGTGAAATTGCATTTTCTAATACCATTGGAAATCGAGTCATTACAATTCTCCCCCGCTTAATAAATTTCATCCCCAAAGTTTACCTGGAAAGAGGTGGGGATATTGGGATCTCATTGCCTTGTTCAGTTCCTAGGTCGCTTCTTCTATGCTATGACTACGCCATATGACTTTCACCAATGAGACTCATTTATTATAACGACTCGATTCAGTGGTGTTAGAAAATATGGTTTCACAACTTAATTTCCATAAATCGAGTCTGTAAATTTTTAATAGGACTATTTATGAATTTAATGTATTAATGAATTGAATTTTCAATAGTTAATTTAGTCAAAATTGTGTGAAATTAATGTTCATGGACTAAATCGTAAAAGTGTATCGCTATGCTCTTTAAATAGCCAAATGACCAGATGAGTAATTAGACCAAATTATATTAGTAAAATGTGGTCAATAATGATAAAATTTCACTAACTTGATTTAATTATACTTAAGGATTAACTAATTATGTTTTAATTAATTAAGATTTATTAAGCTTAAACATAGTATATAAGTTCAATTAAAAGAAAAATAAAGCCATTTTTGCTCACCTTCATCTTCTTCACCGATTTTGAAAGAAAGAAATAGGGTTTGAGCTTCAAAAAACTTTCGGCATCAAATTTGTATGGTCAATTAGGTCAATTTCTTATAATTTTTATGTTTTTGATATCATGGGAGCTTGATTTAGCTAGCCCATGTACTAATTTGTAAAAATGTTAAAGTTTTAGAAAGTTTTCATTGTTGATTTCTTGAAGTTTTAGGTGTTAAATTGATAGATTTTAAGCTTAGATATGATAGAGGACTAAATTGTAAAGCATAATTGATAGTTTTGTACATTAGGGACTAAACTGAATAAAACCTAAAATTGGCTATAGAAATAAGAAATAGGAAGTCAATTGGATAAATTGAATTGATGGATTGTGAATTTTACAAATCATGAATTTGATTAATTGTTACCTTATTAACTATTTGGATAGAGTCGGATATAGTTGGCATGCCATAGATCGAGTACATGTTACTTCGACTACGCTTCGATGAGTGCTAGGAACAACTCTTACTTTGATTAAACCGATGAGCTCTTGGCGCAATATATTTACTTTGAATTTTTTGATGAGACACTGAGTGTCTGATTTCATGTTGGTTGGATCTGTGTATCCATTCGAGTCTGAGTCAAGTTAATAGGGACTTAAAATGTAAAGTTGATAATGGTATATGAAATGAATTTCTATTATAAGAGATTATATGAACCAAATTTATAAGTCTAGTAGATTGTTATGAAATTGAAATGAATCAATCAAATCGATTTGGAATATGGTAGGTTAATATGATGATTCCTCATAATAGTTAAATGAACATGTAGAGAATGAGTTATATGGAATAAATGATACATTATAAGTAACACCCCTAACCCGTCTCTGTCACCGAATTAGGGTTACGAAGCATTACCATACAATCAGAATAATTTAAACATTATATCATTCAATAATTTAAATGACATCATAAACCATTCATAAATATGCATACAGCCCCTAAATCGAGCCCTCAAGGCCCTTAAAATATATTAGAAGCAATTCAGGACCAATTTGAAATAATTTGGAAAGTTTAAGATGCAAAATTTGCAAAACAGGGCTCACACAACCGTGTGGACAGGCCGTGTGACATAGCTCGAGGTCGTGTAACTTTCAAACTAGGGACACACGGTCGTGTCTCAGCCCGTGTCCTCACCCGTGTAACTCACTGAGTAGGGTCTTATGGTAGTGTCACACGCCCGTGTGCCAGGCCATGTAACTCTCTGAGTTGCCCCACACACCCGTATGCCAGGCTGTGTGTTAGGTCATGTAACTCACTGACTTGCACCCTAAGAAAATCATCAGATAACACACGACCATGTCGCCAGGCTGTGTGCCTCACATGGCTGAGCCATACGCCCGTGTTCCAGGCCATGTGAACCCAAAATTTACCTAATCAAACCTTTTCAAAACAAATTCATGCATAAACATTCAATCCATTTGTAAACACCTTAAAGGGACCTAAAACATCATCTAAGCTTACATATTTTAGCCATTTTCAAGACCCTGATTTAACTAACCAATATGCTAATCAAAAGCACCACAAATAACAACCAAACATCACTTACCTAAACATTGTTCACATGTTTCATTTCATGCATACAAACCTAGTCTATTTAGGTACTAAAACATACTACATTTAACCATTTCCAAACCATTCAAAACATATCATAAGAGTCTTAATTACAAGTATTTTAAAACAACCAAGTGACCTAATTTGGTAAACTGTACCAAACTAACATATTTAATTATATATACATGTCACTACCCTAGGAGATACAAGAACTACTAACTTAGATGGATAGTGTGAGCCGGTTGAATGATCCCTCCGAACTATCAACAATGTTTATCTACAAAACAATCCATAAATACCAATAAGCTTACAAAGATTAGTAATTACATAGAACAACATTTAATCTAAGTAAAATTAAATACAATTCACATATTTTTCAATTTCAAGTTATCGGAGCATAAACAGGGGCACGAAAGTGCATTCAAGGGTACCGAAGTACAAACAAGGACACATATATGCAATTATACAATAATTTTCTATAAACATATTAATTAATGAATCATAATATAATAACACAAATATAAATTCATTTAAGTATTGAAATGCCATGAACTTACCTACTATTCGATTCTAACCAACACGCAATGACTAATCCGCTATTTTCCCTTTTCCTCGATTATTGTCTTTTAGATCCAAGTTTTGATCTATATAACAATTAAACACAATATATTAATCTCATACATATATCACATTCCATTCAATGTACATAACCCTTAAATTTTCATTACTTACACATTTTCCCAAAACTTTTATAACTTTTGCAATTTAGTCCTCTAACCCAAAAATCATCAAATTGACTATTTTCTTAGAATAAAGTTATAGTCAAATATTATAGGCCCTTTAACAGTTCCTATTGTACATCAAAATTACTACCAAACCTTGAGATTTTGACATTTTAACAATTTAATCCTTAAATCAAAATCTAACAAAAAATCACTTCACAATTCAACCAAATACCACAATCAAAGCTCCAAACACATGGTTAACATAAAAAAAATTCAAGATTCATCAATGCAAATTTCTAAAAATTTAAACAGATTCAAAAACGAAGGTACGGACTAGTTGGACCTAGTTGCAATGTTCTCAAAAACATAAAAATAATTCAAAACCAGATCAAATGGTATATTTACCATTCAAGTCCCTTACTTTAATATTTCAAAGTGATTGAATCTCTTTAACTAATAGAACTCAACTTTTACTCTTTATACAATTTAGTCGTTTTCACTTAATTAAATATGTAAACGTTAAAATTTCTTAACCAAATTTTAATACGAGTCTAATGACTCCATAAATATTCTACAAATAATATTTACGAGTCGATACGATGGAAAATTGTGGTCTTGAAACTAGTATTCTTTCACCACTAAAAAATGGGCCGTTACAACTCTCCCCCTTAGGAATTTTTTCCTCGAAATTGTTACCTGAAAATAGATTTGGGTATTGTGATTTCATCGATTCCCCAGTTTCCCAGGTAGCCTCCTCAGTACCATGTCGGTGCCACAAGAATTTTACCAACAGTACTCATTTATTTCAAAGTTCTTTGATTTCCCGAGCCAAAATTTTCACTTGTTCTTCAGAATACATAATATCTAGCTATAATTCGATTTCACTAAGAGGAACCACGTGTAAAGGATTAGATCTGTACTATCTTAGCAATCAAACATGAAGCACATTATGAATTTTCTCTGGTTCAGGAGGCAAAGCTAGTCTATAAGCTACAGGGTCGACTCTTCCGATAATCTCATACAGTCCGATAAATCTTGGAGAAACTTTTAGAAATACTCGATTGCCAACATCAAATTCTATATCATTTCTTTTCAAATCATCGTACGACTTCTGATGATCAAATACAAACTTCAAACGGTACAAAGCTTCAAACGGTACCATTTTAATACTGGATTGATAACTGTTATTATAAGAAAACTTCACTAACGGTAGATATTATTCCAAGCTACCCTCAAACTCGAGTATACAACATCTTAGCATGTCTTCCAAAATTTGTATCACTCGTTCTGATTACTCGTTAATCTGAGGATGAAACGCGGTATTGAAGTTAAGTTTAGTGCCCAAAGCCTCATGAAGTTTACTCTGAAATCTTGATGTAAATTGTGGATCATGATCAGAAATAATAGATGTTGGAACTTCATGTAATCTCACAATCTTTGACACATATAATTCCACTAGCCTCTCAAGTGAGTAATTTGTTTTGTCTAAATAAAATGGGCCGACTTAGTCAATCTGTCAATAACCACCCAAATCGAATCTTTCTTTTTTGGGGTTACAGGCAATCCAGATACGAAATCCATCGTGACTCGCTGCCACTTCCATTCAGGAATCATAACAGGCTCTAATAATCTCAACGGGACCTGATGCTCTGCTTTTACTTGCTGGCAAATCAAACACTTAACTATGTACTCAAAAATCTCATGTTTCATGCTCAGCTACCAATACATCTGTTTCAAATTGCAATACATATTTGTACTACCAAGGTGAATGAAATATATACTACTGTGAGCCTCTGGTAGAAAATCACATTTCAAATTTGAACTATTTGGAAAACAAATTCTATTGCGGTAATACAATGTACCATCATCACCAATATTGTATTCAGTAGTCAAGTTATCCCAAACCAAGTTTCGTTTCATTATCAACTTTGGATCATCATTTTACAACTCTTGAATTCATTGTAGAAACAAAGGTTTAGTCTTCAATTCTTCCAATACAGAACCATCGGCATTCAAAGCCAAATGAGCGTTTAACGCTCGAAGTGCAAACAATGATGACTTCCTGCTGAGTGCATCCGCAACCACATTAGCCTTTCCCGGATGATAATTAATAACAAAATCATAATCTTTCAGTAGCTCCAACCAATGTCGTTGTTTCAGATTAAATTTCTTCTGGGTCATTAAATATTTTAAGCTTTTTTTATCAATATACACATGACATTTTTCGCCGTATAAGTAATGTTTGTATATCTTCAAAGTGAAGATAATTGCAGCCAGGTCAAGATCGTGAGTAGGATAATTTCTTTTATGTAGCTTTAACTGTCGATAAGCATAAAAGCACTTTCCCTAACTGCATTAACATGCAACCTAAACCATTAAGAGACACATCACTATAAACAACATATGTCGTTCCTTATTTAGGCTAAGTTAATACTGGAGCTTCTGTTAGCATGTTTTTCAGCTGATCAAAAATCTGTTGACATTTATCAAACCAAACAACTCAACATTTGTTTGTAGTAGCCTGGTCATAGGTGAAGCAATGATTGATAAGTTTTTAACGAATCACCGAAAGTATCTAACTAATCCCAAGAAACGTTAAACGTCAGAAACATTCTTCAGAAGCTTCTAATCAACAGTTATAGATGCTTTATTCGGATCAACCCTAATTCCATTAATAGATATAACATGTCCCAAAAAATCAACTTCCTGTAGCCAAAATTCGCATTTACTGAATTTCGCATAAAGTTGTTTCTTATGTAAAGTTTGCATCACCACTCTTAAATACCTGGCATGATTTGACTCGCTCAATGAATAAATTAGGATGTCATTAATGAATACTACAACAAATCGATCTAAATATGGTTGAAATATTCGATTCATCAAATTCATGAATGTCGTAGGAGCATTGGTCAAGCCAAATGGCATCAGCAGAAATTCATAGTGACCATATTTAGTTCTGAATGCATTTTTTGATACATCTTGCTCTTTAACTCGCAACTGATAATATCCAGATCTCAAGTCATTCTTTGAAAACACTGTAGCTCCTTTTAACTGATCAAAAAAATCATCAATACGAGGTAATGGGTATTTATTCTTAGTGGTGGCTCTATTCAGCTGTCGATAATCTATACATAGTCTCATTGACCCATCTTTCTTCTTCACAAACAAATCTGGAGCACCCTAAGGTGACACACTCGATCGAATAAATCTGTGATCTAACAGCTCTTGCAACTGCACTTTTAACTCTTTCAATTCTGTAGGAGCCATCCGGTAAGGTATTATTGAAATTGGAGCTATCCCAGGCATAAGTTCGATCACAAATTCTATTTCACGAGTTGGTGGCAACTCGGGCAGTTCTTCAGGAAAAACATCAGCATATTCTTTGACTATCGGCACTTGCTCAATTTTTGATTCAGCCATTTTCGAATCAAGAATGTAGGCTAAATAAGCTTCACACCCCTTTCTAACAAATTTTAGAGTTGATAATGCTGAAACTACATTTGTAATACAATCAACCTCATATTCCCTAACACAAAAAATTCACCATTCAAACGTTTCAAACTAACTTGCTTCCTTTGGCAACTCACCATTGCATCATGCTCAGACAGCCAATCCATTCCCAGAATGATATCAAAATCATCAAAAGGTAGCAACATCAAACTAGCAGGAAAGATGTAACCCCTAACTTTCAGTGGACATGATTTACATAACTGATTAACTAACACACACTGACCCAATGGATTCGTAACTTTGACAGTATATTCAGTGAACTCAACAGGTAATTTTTTTTTGTCTACTAATGCAGTGCATATATACGAGTGAGTTGATCCAGGATCAATCAATACATAAACATTAATATCAAAGAGAGAAAAAGTACTCGCAATAACGTATGGGGAAGTAGCTTCCTTACGAGCTCCAATTATATAAGCTCTAGCTGGTGTTCTCGCTTCAAATCGTCCATTCATCTCCCTATTGTTCCCCCAACCAGAAGTAGTGTTTCTAGCGTTTCCAGGTCGTCTACCTCTCTAAGAGGTTGCTTCAAGCTTGTTTGTTTGATTTCCAACATTATTTTTCCTTTTCGGACAATCTCGAAGGAAGTGGTTAGTAGATCCACAATGAAAACAAGCTCCTGACTTTGATCAACACTCACCAAAATGGTTTTTGTTGCAATAATCACAAACCGAAATGATTCTCTCAAAGACTTCCAACACTAGCCGCTGGAGAATTAACAAATTGGAAATTGTTTTGCCTCAGTTTCTCTCTATCAGTGAACTCTGAAGGGGCAGCCGGCCGGCTTGCGTCATTTTTAAATTTCTTTGATGGAGACACTTGACCAAGCCTGAACTACCTCATTTTGTTAAAATCTCAAAATTTCAAATCTACCTACCGTTTACTCTTGCAAATTTCTTCAATTTTTTGGGCTTGTTTCGAATGATCTACGAATTCCCGTAGCTTTAATGCTGCCACAGACATACGAATATCATCATTCAACCTGTTTTCAAATCTAAGCATCACACTATCACAGGGTATATGTGGCATGTATATACTAAACTCTACTCTGCTATGTTAGTCCTAGAACTGACTAAACTATAGCTCTGATACCATTAAATGTAATGCCCGTAACCCATCTCCATCACCAAATTAGGGTTACGAAGCATTACCATACAATCAAAATTATTTAAACATTATATTATTCAATAATTTAAATAACATCAAAAACCATTCATACATATGCATACAGTCCCTAATTGAGCCCTTGAGGCCCTACAAATAGATTAAAAGCAATTTGGGACAAATTTGAAATAATTTGGAAAGGTTAAGAAAAAGATGCAAAATTTTGAAAACAGGGGTCACACAGTCATGTAACATAGCTCCAAGCCGTGTAACTTTTGAACCGGGGACACACGGCTGTGTCTCAGCCCGTGTCCTCACCCATATAGCTTACTGAGTGAGGTCACACGGCCATGTCACATGCCTGTGTGCCAGGCCGTGAAACTCTTTAAGTTGCACTACATGTACGTGTGCCAAACTGTGTAACTCACTGTCTTACACCCTAAGAAAATCATCAGATGACACACGATCATGTGCCTTACACGGCAGAGTCACACCATTGTGTTCCAAGCCATGTTAACCCAAAATTTACCTAAATCAAACCTTTCCAAAACCAATTCATGCATAAACATTCAATCCATTCGCACACACATTAAAGGGACCTAAAACATCATTTAAGCATACATTTTTTGCCATTTCCAAGACCCTGATTTAACTAACCAATATGCTAATCAAAAGCACCATAAATAGCAACCAAACATCACTTACCTAAACATTGTTCACATGTTTCATTTCATGCGTACAAACCTATTTCATGCATACAAACCTAGTCCATTTAGGTAATAAAACATACTACGTTTAACCATTTCCAAACCATTCAAAACTTAACATAAGAGTCTTAATTACAAGTATTTTAAAACAACTAAGTGACCTAATTTAGTAAAGTGTCAAAGTGTACCAAACAAACATATTTAATTATATATACATGCCACTACCCTAGGAGACACAAGAACTACTAACTTATATGGATAGTGTGAGCCGATTGAGTGATCCCTCCAAACTATCAACAACATTTACCTACAAAACAATCCATAAGAACCAATAGGCTTACAAAGCTTACTAAGGACATAGTACAACATTTAATCTAAATATAATTAAATAAAATTCACTTATTATTCAATTTAAAGTTATCGGAGCATAAATAGGGGAACAAAACTGCATTTAGGGGTACCAAAGTATAAACAAGGGCACGTATGTGCAATCAGCGATAATGAAATACAAACAGAGGCACGTGTGAGCAATCAAGGGTACCAAAGTACAAAAAGGGGAACATATGTGCAATCAAGGGTACCAAAGTACCAACAGGGGTACGTATGTGTAGTCAGGGATACCGAAGTGCAAACAAGGGCACGTATGTGGAATCAGGTGTACCGAAGTACCAACAGGGGCATGTTTGTCCAATCATACAATAATTTTCTATAAACATATTAACTAATGAATCATAATATAAGAAAAAAATAAAAATTCATTTACATATTGAAATACCATGTACTTACCTCCTATTCGATTTCGACCAACACGCAGGGACTAATCCGCTATTTTCCCTTTTCCTCGATTATTATCTTTTTTATCCAAGTTTTGATCTATATAATAATTAAACATAATATATTAATCTCATGCATATTTCACATTCCATTCAATGTGCATAACCCTTAAATTTTCATTGATTACACATTTTCCCAAAACTTTTATAACTTTTGCAATTTAGTCCTCTAACCCAAAAATCATCAAATTGAGTATTGTCTTTGAATTAAGTTATAGCCGAATATTATAGGCCCTTTAATAATCCCTACTGTACATCAAATTTACTATCAAACCTTGAGATTTTGATATTTTAACAATTTAATCCTTAAATCAAAATCTAGCAAAAAAATTACTTCACAATTCAACCAAATACCACAATCAAAGCTCTAAACACATGGTTATCATAAAAAAAATCAAGATTAATCAATGGCAATTTCTAAAAATTTAAACAGATTCAAAAACTAAGGTACGGACTAGTTGGACCTAGTTGGAACGATATCAAAAACATCAAAATAATTCAAAACCAGATCAAATGCACTTACCATGGAAGAAGAATTAACACCAAAGCTTTTTCTCCTCTTCAATGGTGAATTTTTTTTCTCAAAATGACAAAACATGAAGATGATCACTTTGTTTTCATATTTTCTTAATTCTATTTTTTAATTGTTAATTTACCACTTTACCCTTATCATTAATCAATAATTTCAATAAAACCATACCCATGCACATCCACTAATTCTTTAAATGGTATATTTACCATTCAATTCCTTTACTTTAAGATTTCAAAGCTATTGAATCCTTTAACTAATAGAACTCAACTTTTACTCTTTATACGATTTAGTTCTTTTCACTTAATTAAATATCTAAATGTTAAAATTTCTTAACCCAATACGAGTCTCATGACACCGTAAATATTCTATAAATAATATTTACAAGTGGACACGATAAAAAATTGTGGTCCTGAAAGCATTATTCCATCACCATTGAAAAGCGGGCTATTACATTATAAATTATTTTTAGTAATTGGTTTGAATAGCATATTGCTTAAGTATCTTGAATTGGCTAAATTTGCATTTAATGTTTGAATCACAGAAATACTACTAAGTTCCATCATTTAGGTTACGGTTATGTTACCTGTGCAGGTCAGGTATAAAGCGAGATTCCAAGCTTCGAGTTCAACATCTAGTCAAAATCTCGGACTCAACAATGTTGGTGAACCTCTTTTCTTAAGTTATATGGCATGTACCTAGTAGAGTCATTTTGCTGTTTTATTATGGTTGAAAAAGCTTTGAATTGAAAGTTGGCAATTTGACATAATCATTTGTATGCAAAGTGTTTTTATAAGGTATATTACGGTTTGTAAAGGTATTAAAGTGCACTTTTGCTAATGGTGATTGTGAATAAGTATGTAAGTTTGTATGTGATTGTATGATATGTGTTAGGTGGATAGTTTATAAGTAACATGACATTTACATACTATTGATTAGGATAATAATGAACTTGAAATGTTGTTTGTATATTATTAATATTGGATTTTGGATGATTTAAATATGTTACGTAAAGATTTGGAATGGAATTGCAGGTTTTCAAGTGTGCATTTTTTATAAGTAAAATCCTAGTGGTTCGTTACTTGTATCGTGATATTGTACCTTCAATATTGCGATATCAGCCCTGATCTATTTTTTGAAAAATTTACAATTTGATCCTCGGGTTAGGAAACTTGGCTATTGTCTTCGAAATCGAGATATCAAACCTTGGATATCGTGATACCATATGATGAAATTTGAAGTTTAGCTATTTTCTTTGTTATCGCGATACTGAAGCCTAGGATATTGCGATAAATTAGAGCTTTCATAATTCAGCCTTGGCTTACTATTAGAGCTTTCGTAAGCTCGTATAAAACCTAAAAAAAATTTATTGAACCATATGCATGTATTATTTGTATTTTCATGTTAACTACTATAATATATATTTTATTTCATCGTACTTTCTTTGAGAACGAATGTGGTACCTTGTATCTTGGACTCGGCAATTGAGTCGGGTATAAGGTGTTACATTTATTAGAATCAGAGCTATAGGTTTAGCTGATTTTCAGACTAGATCGAGCTTGAAATTGAGTCTAGAGGTAATTGTCAAAGTCGAGTTGAGTTTAAGTTAGGGTTTCGATGTTGATTATAATTTTTTCTCTATTTATAGTTAAAGATGTCTGGTGAATCCAAGAATGAAGCTGGTAATGATGTATATAGCAGCGATCATTCCATTGGGAGTGAAAATAGGATCGGTACTGAAGCACCTAGCGTAGATTCAGTTGGTGCTCCATGTTATAACTAAAGTTGTTCAGCGTGTGGCAAGAGCTACTCTTTGGGTTGCACCAATGCCCGTGGTTCGACAAGACCCGATAAATGAAATGCGGTAATATGGCGCCACTAAGGATTGATAGGGGTTGTTTCCTCGTCAGTTGAGGCATGGTTAAAATTAATGGATTGGGTACTGCAACAACTTGAATGTACTCCTTGCGAGTGTTTAACGTGCTCAGTATTGCTTCTAAAAGAAGAAGCGCATCAATGGTGGTTCAACGTTACTTGTCATGTGCCAGCCGGTAGAGTTGACTGGGCATTCTTTTAGTCTGAATTTTAGAAAAAGTACGTTGGTGAGCTTTATTTGGAAGATCAAAAATAGGAATTCATGATGTTAAAACAAGGCGAATGACAGTGGTTGATTATGAGTGCGAGTTTCTATGCTTCAACAAATATGCTCTAGAACTAAGTGTTCATTTGGTTTCCCACTAAATAACAGAGTTTACTGACCTAACCGAGCGAGCAAAATGGTGGAACAGGCTATGGGCCTCGACCCGAACCCTTCCGATCTTTTGAGAAGTGAGTGGTGACCTGTAGTTCGCATCCGTTACCTAAGTGGGCTAAAGAATCTAGTGAATCTTGGAAAGCATCCTCAAGGTCTATCAAATTAGAAAGAGATTGAGATCATCAGTCGTCTGTATCAGTAGGTTGTGTTAGTGATTTCTTAAGAGATTCTGATATTCTGAATTGTGAAGACTATGGGAGAAAGCATGGAAGCGAGTGTTGGAAATTGAAGATGGCTTGTTTTCTTTGTGGATCCTTAGATCACTTTGCTCGGGAATGCCCAAATAACACTAATGATTTGTCGTTTCCCACTTAGAGGTCTTCTCCTACTATAAGGTACCGAGAAAATCTTCATGAAGGTTCTGTACCGAAGGGTGATAGGAGAAGAGGGACAGAGACATCTGCCCAGCAATCCAAGGCTAGAGCTCCAATACAAGTCTATGTTGTTCATACCCTCAAGGAGGGAGATGCTACATATGTCGTAGTAGGTATATTTCTTTTATATTTAATGCCAGTCTATTCATTGATAGATTCTCATTATTCTCATTCTTATATAAATATTGAATTGGTTAAATCGGGAAGTATAAAACCTAAAATGTTGAAAGTAGTTATAATTGTATTGAGTCTTTTATGACAAACTATGTTAGTTAACCAAGTGTGTAGTCTGTTGGAAATCCAAAACATATCATTTTCTATTGATTTTTTAAATTTCCCATTTGATGATTTCGATATGATTCTGGGAATGGATTGGTTAACCGAGCACGGAGTGATTCTAGATTATCATAAAATTTCTCTGTTTAGAGTCCAAAGGATATATTGTGGAAGTGAATGGCATTAGATCAGTGGTTTGACTCATATCATTTCATCAATTCGAGCTAGTAAGCTCTTGAATCAAGGTTGCAAAGCTTTTCTAGCCTATGTTATTAACTCAAACTCGGGTAATAGTCAGATAAGAAAGGTCTGAATCGTGTGTAAGTTTCCTGATGTGTTCCCTGAGGAATTGTCAGGACTTCCACCTGTTCAAGAACTTGAGTTTGCAATTAAAGTTTTTCCTAGTACAACTCCTCTATCAATATCTCCAAATCGAATGGCATCAAAAGAGTTGAAAGATCTAAAAGTCCAATTGCAAGAAATACTGGACCACAACTTTTTACACCCTAATATACTGCCCTGGGGAGCTTTAGTGTTGTTTTGCAAAAAAAAGGATGGTTCAATGCGACTCTCCATTGATTATTGGTAGCTAAATAAGCTGATAATAAAAAATTGATATCCTCTACCACATATCAATGATTTGTTTCATCAGTTGAAGGGTGACTCATTCTTTTCCAATATTGATTTGAGATATGGATTTTACTAGTTAAAAGTGAAGGATGGTGACATAACAGAAAAAGGTTTTGTATGCAATAAAACCACTACAAGTTTTTGGTGATGCAAGGTCGTGTACCAGGTCGTGTAACTCTCGAAATAGCTCCACATGCTCATGTCCCAAGCCGTGTAATAGCCTGACTTGCATGCCTTAAAACCTACAGGGGACACACGACTAAGTCACACGCTCGTGTCTTAGGTCATGTGTTAATGAAATTGGCCAAAAGCAAGCCATTTCCGTTACCAAATTAAACATGTACCTAAAAGCATTTTGTACCCATGACCAAAGCATCAAAACCTTATCAAAACATGTATGAAATGACCAATTAAAAGGACCAAATGCATTCAACCAATATGCCATACAAGGCAACTCAAATGCAAACGTACAAATTTACCTAAACATATACATATACTTGACCATATTTCATTCATAATCATATAGCTCATTTTCATCTCACAGCATATCATAACTTGACCGATATCACATCAACATAAACTTACCATTTTAGCCATACCATTCATGCATCATATGCACCAAATTGACACAATTCAACCATCATCAAAATGGTACCAATACAACCAACTCATAGATACCAAAATAAACTTCTAAGCATTCAACTACACATTAAGCATAAGTCCACCTATACATGCCATTATAACCTTGGCCAAAACATCAAAAACTACAAATATAGTTACTGGATAGTGTGATAGATCTCTGACGAACTTCCAAACCGGTTGAGTTTTCGTTTATCTATAAAACATAGGAAAGAAAACTACGTAAGCGCATAATGCCTAGTAAGTTCGTAAAACATGAAACATAACATACCATTTCATATTTAAAAATAAGGTTAAGTATAGTATAATCCAACCATAAGCTTGCCATAAGCCTAAGCATAATCAACAACACATGTTAGATCATTCAAATATAATTCTCTTGAATTAACATAAGGTAAGCCAATTGTACGTGAACATGCTTCCTTTGAGTGCATCATTTTCATAAACATAACATACTTTCTTTGAAACTTTCCATTTCAATCCTTTTCATAATTTCATGATATATTTCATTTGGAAACTTACCTTTTCTTTCCTTTATATGCCCGTTGAACCATTTAAAATAACATTAGATACGCGGGAAAGCTCATACGAAGTGTGCGTAACATATAACCGTAACCTTTCCTTTTCCTTTAAATCGTTGCTCACACGAGCTGTGAAATAGGCCTGCTCACATGAGTTATGGGTTAGAATGTAAGCTACACGATATTGCTCACACGAGCTGTGGAGTATCCACAACAAATCTAGGACCTCAGCCATTTGTAGGACATTCAAGACCAACACATGAAACATGAAAACCCTAATGACATGTCATTTGTATCCTACGAATTCCTAAGGTTCAAATAGGGCTAGATAATCGTCGTGACATCGTTGGATATACAACATATGGTTACATAGCAATTAATACAGTAACATACAAATCATTATAACATTGAAACAGTATTTAATCTGAGGCTTTTGTTTTTCCCGGATCTAAATCTATACGAGGTCTATCATGATCTAAATAGATAAATTCAATTCATTTAATACTTCCATTATTCAATTCAATCCGCAATTCATATTTTTACAAAATTATTATTTTCCTTATCATTTTAACCTTTTATAATTTAGTCCTTAACTCGTAAATTGAAATCTAATCATTTTCATCTTCATTTCATGGTAGCCAAATTCACTAGGGACCTATATCAACCCACACAAATCAACATTTCAAAAATTTACCATAGAATTTTACCACTTTTATAAATAAGTCCCTAAATAACATTTTCATCAAAAATCAATTTACAAAACTTGTTTATTTATTAACAAGGATTCTTAATATTTCATAAAACATCAAGAATCTTGCAAGAACATTCATGGAAAAACCCTAAATCTTTAATAATTTTGTAAATTGATCCCTGGGCTTGACTGAATGAAGAACCCAAAAAATGGCTTTTTTCTCTTCAATATTTCAGTGGAGAAGATGAACTAAAAGATGAAACATTTATTTTCTTTATTTTTTATGTTAATTTTTCTAATATTAAAATTAACCTTGGCTTTTAACATGAAAATTTCTTAACCTTATGTCCATCTTTGTCCACTTACACTATAAATGGTCTAATTACCATCTAAGTCCACTCACATTTAAATTTCATAGCTAATTGATACCTTTAACTAATAGAACTCCACTTTAGTCCTTTTTACTTAATCAAGCATGCAAACGTCAATATTTCTTAACAAAATTTTTGTATGACCCTACTAACCTTCCGTAAACATTAAAATAATAATTCTCTTATAGGATTTGTGGTCCAAAAACCACTGTTTCGATTTCACTGAAAACGGGTTATTTCAACTCTTTCCCTAAAGGAATTTTTGTCCCTGAAAATCTTACCAGAAAAGAGGTTCAGGTATTGCACTTTCATAGATTGCTATTGATAATAATTTAAGTTGGGTATTTGATTATAGTAAGGCCTTTTTAAATTGCTAATTTTTAATTTGGTATTTTAATTATTTAAAATCTTACTGATAGTAGTAGGACGCGAATTTTCAAAAGATGTATGCTTTTTAAGACACCACATTTTCGTAAAATACTGTAAAAGCTTCCGTATCAAACAATGTTTTAAATATAGTAACAAAATAATATGATCAACAAACTACTAAAGACAACTTGAGTTTTTAATAGACGAGAATTAATATAGAACGTGTACCACCCCAAACCAGGCCTAGGAGTTATGGCCGAATCTGGCGGTGTCACATTGAGATGTTTAGCGTAAAACTTGTTGTTGTTGAAATCTTTAAAATCAATTAATCATTTTGTTATTAAACGGTGATTCCAAACCGGGTTGTTCATTTCCAAGCGTGCATCATTAAAAGCTTTAAAACATTATAAATTTTCCAAAATCTCATTTATAACTTTAAAGAGGCCTTTTTACATAAAAATACCCAAATTTAGTTACTTATAAATCAAAGGCTAAAAATGAAAGCTAATGCGGTTCTGTGGCCATCATCAAGTCCCTCACAGCACCGACCCGCCTACAACTGGGGATTACCCGTACAGTTAAACAGAGGGGTGAGTTTACGAAAACTTAGTGTGTAATCCCCTAACAAGCAAACAGTCAATTAAACAGTAGATAAATGCAGTTTAGGCCTGAGCCCGTTACAGTAAAAGTCTAGCTCAGTGTGGGCTTAAGCCCTTTCCCGTAACTATAAACGATTGGGCTTGAGCCCATCACAATGCTAGTAATCAGTAGGGCCTTTGCCCAATTTCAATAATAGTATCAGTGGGACCTTCGCCCATAACAGTAACAAGTATCAGTCATGCAGTGAACAGTATGTAATATCATTAATCGATGCAGTAATAGTACAGAATCATTAATCAGTATAGATATACACTTAGAATACCCAATCCAGCCTCTACACACCATTCCGTCCCGCCGAACACACCATGTGAGGATAAAATCGACCCACTCAGTTAGATACACCAAGATTAGCACCGATTGCGGCACTAAATAGAATTGCAGTAGAGCTACCAGTAAAATAAACGCCATATAGGCATCAGTAGGTCCACAGTCGTCTTGGGCGACCCGTGCAACCTTATCAATACAGTACACTTCTTCCAAATATAACAACCCATCCCCATGCAATATATCGTGACATAATATCATACGTGTATGCAAAATGTCATGCTCAATCAAAGTCATACATATCATAGAGCAAATCAGTCATACATAACATAAGGCCATAACGGTTAATTCGTCTCCTAGGGGTATAATAGTCATTTAACCCTATGGAGGTATTTCGATCATTTTAACCTACGGGGGTATTTTAGTCATTTTACCTTATGGGGGTATTTCGGTCATTTTACCCTATGGGGGTATTTTGGTCATTTTACCTTTTGGGGGTATTTTGGTCATTTTACCCTATGAGGGTATTTCGATCATTTTACCCTATGAGGGTATTTCGTTCATTTTACCTTATGGAGGTATTTCAGTCATTCTATCCTATGGGGGTATTTCGGTTATTTTACCCTATGGGGGTATTTCGATCATTTTACCCTATGAGGGTATTTCGGTCATTTTAACCCATGAGGGTATTTCAGTCATTCTACCCTATGGGGGTATTTCAATCATTTTACCCTATTGGGTTATTTCGATCATTTTATCCTATGGGGTTATTTCGATAATTTTACCCTATAGGAGTATTTCGGTCATTTTACCTTATGAGAGTATTTCGGTCATTCTACCCTATGGGGTAGTTTGGTCATTTTATCCTATCGGGTATTTCGGTTGTTTTACCTATTTTGGGGTCTCGCTACAGATATAGACCTCTTGAAAGGTTCGCAAGTCGCCTCGAGCGACTCAGGTAACCTAGATGGTCATAACAGTGTAAATGGGCCCAAGGCCCATTACTTGGCCCAAGTGGGCCCACATGCTCGTGCGGCCCGTTCAACCTAGATTTCGCCATGGCTATGAGATCTACATAGCCCAGTCCAGTATTTTCCACAATTTGTGGATTTCATCCGTGTGGGGCCGACGAGCACATTGAGCCCACACAGCCTATTTTGGCCCAACGTGGCCCATTACAGCCTAAGCCCATAAAAATCTCATGGAGGCCTCTACAATCTATCACCCATGTTTCGCGGGTTGGGCTTACCACACGAGCGATCGCACGCCTGTGTGGTCTCAAACGCTGTATTTTTGGCTTTTCGTTTTTTTCCGTTCTATGATTGCAATGGGGTATTTACACATCTGTTTATGAGAAGATGCGCAGACAGTCCTCGAACACTTCCGAACCTGTGTTCACCGGTAAAACTCGATTAATCACATATCAATTGAATTTAAAAACAATCACACATAACTTCTTGATTGACAGTCACTTAAATTCATTGAACAATCGAATCCCTAAGCACTTCACTCATCGGAACAACGTTGGTCACTAGATCTCGGGGTTATTACTTGCAATCCAGTTGAACCCCTTAATATCAATTTATCTATTAAAACAATTTAAGTCAAAACGAACACCAATTTATCGAAAGTATAAAACTGTAGAATAAAAATGGTATACAAAATCGGTAGAGAGCAAGGAAAAAGTCGGCACAAAGAGGGTAGAAAAAGAAGAGAAAATTAGCAAGAAGGGAGGAGAATGGTTTAGGGGACGAAGAGGTTTCGGTAAAGGGTAAAGAAAGAAAGAAAGAAAAAGAAGAGAAGATAGATTAGCCACCAGTAGAATTACTTGGAAAAGAAAGAAAAAGAGACAATTGAGAGAGGCAATATTCGGCCAAAAAGAGGTTGCCAACACCAAAAAAAAAACGAGACAGAAGAATATGCAAAAACCCCTTACCACATTGGCCTTCGAGCAAAAAGAGTGAAAACACCACACAAAACCGAAATGAAAGTATACCAAATCTGAGCAATCTCCCCTCTGGCCGAATTTTCCTAGGTACAAAGGTCCAATTTCGGCACACCTATCCTCTCCCCTCATTTCCCTTGATCTTCTCCTAAAATCTCTCCCATTATCACTCCTTGAATCCCTCCACTGATTTCTCCTCAACTCCCCCAACAACTCCATTCAAACTCCCATTAGCTGTGTTTTAGTCCAACTCCACTACCTACACAACTCAAGCAGCAAAATAAAGACTCCATTGGACAACCTAGGACTTGAACCTCAGACCTCAAAGTTACACCAGACGCCACCTTGCCACTAGACCACAAGCTCTTTTTGTGTTATAAAACAAATAGTATTATTTATAAGGCCTATATACCAATGTCCAGATTCATTTGAAAGCAAAACTAACAATTCTGCAAAAGCCAAGACTTGAACCCAGGCTTCTCAAACACTCCCATACACACCCAAATCACTTAGCCATTAAAGCAGACAAGCAATTTGTGTCACTTCCTTGCACAACTAAATATTTATGTGCAGTCTCCTAGCTGTTCCCTTGTTCAAAACCTATTTCTTCTAGGCCTAAAATTTAGGGTGTTACAGAACGGGTTTTTTTTCATTGAAACTATGTTTTCGAAAAATACTTCAATGTTATATCGCCAGATTCGGCCATAACGTCTAGGCCAGGTTTGGGGTGTTACAGTTCAGCTTTCAGTCATTTCAGCCTTACCACTGACGAAAAATGACGATTCCTCAAAGCTAAAGTTTCGACTAGCCGCCTTCAAACCTTATTGCCTCCTAAACATAAATCAAAACCTGAGTAACCGATCGGTTAGATAGCCATAACGAAACACATCATCAACTTACCAAAAACGTGAAAGAAAAAGGCCGTTGGTACAGGAAAAACAACACCAGGTTGCAAGGAAAAGAAGAAGAAACAAAAACAGTAGCAAGCAAGGTGACAATTCGATAGCAAAAGAAGAGTTTTGGAAATAACGACAGCAAAGTGAAGAGGGAAAGAAGAACATTTATGATTCGGCTTGGAGAGAAAAGAAAATGAGGAGAACAAAATTCACAAGATTTCGACAGTAGGTGGAGGTTTGGGAAGAACCACACGGCAGCAAATGAAAAAGAAAAGAAGAAGAAGATAAATGTAGAAAATTCGACAGAGAGAAAAAACCCAAGGCAACAAAGGAAAACTGTCAAAAAATTGAGGAAATGAGGAAAGGTAGCCGAATTTTCCACTACCAGTTTCGGTTCTATACAACCTCCTCCACCCATATTTTTCTCCCTAAATCACTCCAACACATTCCCGTCAACAACCAAATTCAAACCCCACTCAAACTCTTTAGAATTTCGATCAAACTACAACACCCACACAGTACAAGCAGTAAAAATAAATCCCTTGGTCGCGTAAAGATTCGAACACAAGACCTACAGCATATTTACACTCCACTTAACCACTAGACCAGCAGACCCATTCTAACATATTTTACCAACATTTATTTATAAGCCTACTGATTAGAGATAGGGGTTTATTCATTAAAAAAAATAAAAATTTACCCAAGCTAAGGCTTGAACTTAGGACCTCTCAAACACTCCCAAAACACATAACCACTAAAGCAGACAAATATTTGTGTCACAAATAAAAAAAAATATATATAAGGGATTTTTGGGGTGTTACACCCGGGGACTAATTTGTGAAAATGTCAAACTGTTAGGGTTTTTCCATTAATGAATATGCATGAGTTTTGATGAGTTATGGAAGAAAATGGATAGTAGATGTTAGATAAACAACTTTTCTAAAGGGATTTTTGATGAAATTATCAAATAGGGGTTAAATTGAAAAATAAAAAATTATAAATTGTCAAATTGTGAAATAAATTAAATATAGGGCTTTCTAGGGACCTAATTGATATTCGGCTATGATGGGTTATAGTGAAATTGCATAAATTTCCACTTTTTATGAGCTAGGGACTAAATTGAAAAGAAATCAAATGTGTTGGGGAAAAAGTGTAATTTTGCTAACATGTGAATTTGAATTGAATTGAATAGAATAGTTACTAAATTGGATGAATTTATTTATTTAGATTAGGACAGATCTGAACCGGATTTAAATCGAGGGAAGGCGAAAGTCATACTCCTTTGCGATAGTGTCGAAGTAAGTTCATAGTAATAAATTGCTTAATTAAATTTCTTTAGTATTGGTATTCTATAATTTAGTAGAAAACTATTGTACTTCGGTACCCCTGATCACACTTACGTGCCCCAGTTGTACTTCGATACCCCTGATTGCACTTACGTGCCCCTGTTGTACTTTAGTACTCCTAATAGCACTTTCGTGCCGTGTTTATGTTTCGGTAACATTAATTAAGTAAAATAAGAGTTCATTCATTTAATGTTAAGTTAAATAAATTACTATGTACTTACTTAGCTTTATAAGCTTATACATGTTTGTGTGTCATTTTGTAGATTACTTTTGCTAATTTGGGATGGATCGAAACTTCGGCTCACACTATCCATCATCGTTAGTAGCTTTTGAACTCTTTTGGGATTGTGGCATGTACATATGGCTATAAGTATATATGTATATGTGTCTAGATAATTTTGGTATAATAATGGACTACTAAGTTATGTGTTTGGACACTTTGTTTTCTAGACTGTATATATGGTTATTTTGTGCTAGTTTAGAATGGCACTTTTGGTACCAAATGGTTTGTGTTTGCTTGGTAAATCAAATGGCATGTGAAGATTTAAACTTAGTTTGAAGTTAGTGAACATCTTGGCAAAAATTCAAGTATCTAATTGTTTATAAAATGATATTGTGATTGAGGTGCCTATGAGCATATTGGTTGGATGTGTTTATATCATTCTTGGTTAGTTTGATTATGCATGAATTTGGTGTCATATGATGGCTTGAAAATTTGTGCAAAAGTGCTTATAGTACATACTAGTTTTGGTGAGAAAAGGTGGCTTGTAAAATGGCTTATTTTTGTCCACACGGGCGTGTGTCCCAGACACACGGCTAGGTGACACAACCGTGTCTTCCCTGTAGCTTTCAAAGGGTTGCAAGTCAGGCTATTACATGGCCTAGCACACGGCCTGGCACACGGGCGTGTGAGGTTACTTCGAAGGGTACACGGCCTATCACATGGGCGTGTGGCTTGGCTGTGTGACCCAAGACTATGAGTTACACATGCATAGACACGGGCTAGGATACGGCCGTGTGTCCCTACTTCGAATGCCCACACGGCCTGAGACACGGTTGTGTCTCTTGGCTGTGTGACCCCTGCAGTGTTGAAAATTTTCAATGTTTTCTGAAAAATTCTCTGAGTTTTCGATTTAGTCCCGACTTGTTTCTAACGTGAATTTAGGGCTTGGAGGGCCTGTATAAGGGACGGTATGCATGTTTTGAATTGGTTTTAAAGTGTTTATTGATTGGATTTGAAAAGTTTGAAATTTATGCTTGTTTGATTTGAAAACTTCGGTAATGCTCTGTAACCCTGTTCTAGAGACGGATACGGGTTAGGGGTGTTACCCAAACTCTGACTCCCAATTTACATAAAATTGCTTCAACATCATCATTAAAAAAATTAATTTTAATTATGAAAGAAATGAAATTATAAAAAAAAATCCCTAATTCAGGACCGGGTATCGAGACATACCTCCATTGTATAGGCCCTCCTGGCGAAAAAAAGGAAATTTTATCCATTGAAATCCTTTTTTAAGGAAAGGAAAGAATTGTTTTATTAATATTACTTACCTTTCTTCGTGCTCTACAATTGACATATTCAAGACTTTCTAAAGAATTCTATATAAGCCACTGTTTTGACAAAAAATAATTTACTTTTCTAAGAAATTAGAATTGAACTTAAATAAGAAAAAAAAGAAATTGAAGTTTTAATTGTGAAAGGAAATAATAATATTAATATTGATAATGAAAAAAAAAAGAATGAAATAACTTACTCGGGGTCTTGACCAACAAAAAAAGGTTGGTTTAGTGAAGGTGGAAGAGAGTAAAAGAACAACTTCAACATCAAACAATATAGAAAGCTCTTTTGCTTTCTTGAGAATCCCTCTTTTTCGCTTTAAATATTTTGCTTGTCTTGCTTTCATGATTTCCAATCTTTGGATTTTTAATTTTATTCTCCCCATTTTTGATTTCTCCATGTTTCTTTAAATTCTTTTCTGGATTTTAAAGTAAAAAATAATGCTGTTTACAAATGTAAATAAGAATTGTAAGCATTTATGATAAGAATTTATGG
Source organism: Gossypium raimondii (assembly GCF_025698545.1). Lineage (NCBI taxonomy): Eukaryota > Viridiplantae > Streptophyta > Magnoliopsida > Malvales > Malvaceae > Gossypium > Gossypium raimondii. The sequence continues at coordinate 34,981,078 of NC_068568.1, read as the reverse complement.
CGATTTAAACTAATTAATTGTCACAAGATTTTCACATTTGTTGAGCGTTTTTGTTGAATCATGAACCTGGTTTACCAAATAGAATTCCTTTCAACTCTCTATTTATTCTCTTCTTTCCTCTCTTTTACATCAAAATTTACATATTTTTGTTGCTGAATTATTTTTTTTCTCAAATCAAAGTCAATCCTGGTTAACTCGCTTTTCTACTGGAAATGAAATTATCAATAGAAACATTCCAAATCATAGCCAACAATCCTATCTATAGTCTTGTGGTCGATTACACAATCTTTCTCAATTCTTGACAAATCTTTTGTTAATATCATGTAATCTTGAAAAACTTGAAAAATTTTATTAATTCTTGCATAAATTTCATTTGAATGACTTGATTTAGGTCCACTGAATCAGATTGGAATCTGAGTAATGTTGCTTGGGATCCTAAAGATAGTTGTGTGTTCTTTTACCAAAAAAATGGGGAAACCATGCCTCGAGATGGGCCAAACGGGCATGTAGGCCACCCGTGTGGACCACACGGCCCCTCACACTACCATGTACCCCTAAAAATCTTAGGTTTTTCAATTCTCACACAGCTTCATTGTAACACCCTAACCCGTATCTGTTCCCGAAATAGGGTTACAGAACATTACCAAAAAATTTAACACTTAAACATTGATCATGAAACATTTCAAGAATCACATCATATTCCATTCAAACATAAGCTTATTGTCCCTTATTTGAGCCATTGAGGCCATAAAAACACTTTAGGAATGATCCAGGACTAAATCGAAAACATATAGAATTTTTGGGAAAAGTTAAATTTTTTCATACTGTAGGGGTCACACAACCGTGTGGCCAGGCTATGTGACTCACACGGTTGAGACACATGCCCGTGTCTCAGGCCGTGTGGACATTCGAAGTAGGGACACACGACCATGTCCTAGCCCTTATCTGTGCCCGTGTAACTCTCTGACTTGGGTCACATGGCCAAGCTATACGCCTATGTGTCAAGCCATGTACTAGGCTGTGTAACAGCCTAACTTGCAACCCTTTGAAACCTACAGGGGACACACGGCCGTGTCGCATGGCCGTGTCTCACACGGCAGAGACACACACTCGTGTCTTAGGCCGTTTGGACAAGAAACAGCCATTCTTAGGCCATTTCATTCTCGCAAATTATGCAGACACATACAACCCATTTGCATCCAATTCAAGCATCCAAAATGTACCTAAAATATGTATAATCAAGCTAGCACAATATGGTACCTATTCATACAACTAATATGCCAAAAGGCACCTCAATTTTCATGACATTACATATACTCAAAAACAATCATAACTTAGCCATTTAACAACTCAATAATTGCAACCAATTTCCATACCAAATTCTACCAAAAGGACCATACCAATGTCACATTCAAATATACCAAAATGGTCACTAAAACATACATCAACTTGACCTTTCCAACATCAAGTAAAAAAAGCACCAAAATGCCAAATTATCTTCTATCATAAAACCACATATATACAAGACAACATGACAACTAAATCATTAACCAGAATACAACATTTACAAGCCAAACATAATGGCTATTTCATCAAACACAAAACACCTATACATGCCATTATAACCATGACTTAAAAACATCAAAATCTACCAATAATGCCGATGGATAGTGTGATAGGTCTCCGGTGATCTTCCAACCTAAACGAGCTTCCGATTAACTATAAAACATAGAAAAAAAACAAAGTAACTTGCACAAGCCTAAGCATCACCAATAACCCAAATTAGTGCTTAATCACATAAATTCAATATCAATACATGATAAAATAACATTCATAAGTTTAAATCACATGAATTCATACTTTCAACAATCATGAATATACATGCTTCCTACCTTCTATAGTAACAAAGTAACTTGCATAAAAAAACTCTTACTGAAGCTCACACGAAGTCTAATCATGATGGCCGTCACCGTCCCTTTTCATAATTGATGGTCGTCACCATCCCTTTTCATAACCAATAGCCGAAGCTATCCCTTTTCATAATTCAGTGGTCATCACCATCCCTTTTCATAATCAATAGCCAAAGTATCCCTTTTCATAGTTGATGGTCGTCACCATCCCTTTTCATAATTGATAGCCGAAGCTATCCCTTTTCATAATTCAGTGGTCATCACCATCCCTTTTCATAACCGATAGCTGAAGCTATCCCTTTTCACAATCTGATGATCGTCAACACGCCGTTGGATTTTTCTGCTGAGACAAATTCTGATATCATAAAATGATAACATTTAAAACATAATTTAACACGCAATTTAAATGTACGAACTTACCTCAGCGATAAAATGTAGAAACAGAGTCGATTAATCCGAAGCTTTTTATTTGCCTCAATCTAAAGCCGTACGAGGTCTATCTTAATCTAAATGAATAAATTTAATCAATTTAATAGTCATTCCATTCAATTTAATCCAAATTCATATTTTTGCAAAATTATGCTTTTTCCCCTAATGCTTTGATTTCTTTACAATTTAGTCCTTAAACTCGTAAAATGAAATTCATGCAATTTCATCCCTACACAAGTCTAGCTGAATTTTATATAGGCTCATAGCAGCCCATACATTTCATTTCTTTTTTCGTGATTTTACCATGAATATTTAATATTTTTCAATTAAATCCCTAATTGACAAATTTATCAAAAATCACTTAACAAAAGTTGTTTTTCTAACAAAAAAAGGTTTATTTTCTTCCATCAAACATCACAAAACAAATTTATACATTCATGGAAAAACCCTAATCTTTTAACAGTTTTGAAAATTAGTCCTTGGCTAGCTAGATTAAGCTACAACAATCTTGAAAACATAAAAATAATTAAAAACGAGATAAAAACACACTTACATGCACAAGGAATGTTGTTCGAACCTTCAAGCTTCATTCATGGAGTTTTCTTTGTTAAATTTTGGTTAAAGAAATGGACAAAAGAGATGGTAGCTTTTGTTATTCTTTGTTTTACTTAAATTATTTATTAAATTACATTTTTAACATTTGTTTAATACTTGAAAATTCATCCATTTAATGTCCATCTTTGTCCACTTATGATTAAAATGGTTTAATTACTACATAAAACCCTCAACCATTTAATGGCATAGCCACTAGGTCCCTTTAGCTTATAGAATTCAAGTTTTGCACCTTTTGCAAATTAGTCCTTTTCATCGAATTAAGCATGCAAATGGTAAAATTTCTTAACGAAATTTTTATACGATACTACCAACATGCTGTAGACATTAAAATAATACTAGAAATTCATACATCAAATTTGTGGTCCCGAAACCACTGTTCTGATTTCGCTAAAAGCGGGTTGTTACATTCAGCCTGTCACAAGGCCTTGCCACATGGCCAAGTACCCCTCCCACACGGTCCAGGGCTTCCTACACAACCGTGTGTTCCCTGTAACTCAAAATTTATAGTTTGGCCCCTATTTTTAAAATTTTACAAATTTACCACTTTTTTAGATTATACAATTTTGCCCCTATTTTTTTTAGATTTTATCGTTCTGCCCCTATTTTTCATATGTTACTATTTTCACCTTTTTATATTTTTCAATTTTCCCCCTTTTTTCAAGATGTTACAGTTTTGTCCAATGCTTTAAATTTTTTTCTATTTTTACCTAGAATTTTATGATTTGTTCAGTTTAGTCCCTGATTGAATCCTCAAATATTTTAATATTTAATATTTAATTTTATTCAATTAAGGCCCTAATAGTATGATTTGTGTTAGAATCCATGATTGATTGAATTAATATAGTATTTATATACACATTTGCATGAATTGTGGGCGATACATATGACTATTGTACCTAAATTTGTGATTGCACATACAACATGAATTACGTTACTATTTAGCCGAACAATTAATAAGCATGACTATTTGCTATTGAGTTGATCTATTATAAGCATATTATTTACTTCTATACTAAACTATTATAAGCATATTGATTGCTACTATATTATTCTGTTCAAAGCATAATTAAATGCTACCATATTGATCCATTGGAGCTTACGATATTGTATTGCATGGGGTGCGACGATGTGTACAAAGGAAGAATTGGTACTTTATCTACAAATTTTGTTGTGTACACACATCCCAGTGGTAGTGTTTATCCTTTAACTGCAAATTTGTTGTACATCCACAACCTATTCACAGCTTTTACCTGCAATAATGTTGTGCGTCTACAACTTAGTGGAAGAATTTATTTGTGATATTTTGCTGTGCACTCACAAGTCAGTGGCAAATTTCATTTGTGAATTTTTGTTGTGTATTCACAGCCCAGTGTAGACTTCATTTACGAAACCAGTGGTGGATAAACAATAACCTAGTGTGTAGGTGGTTGGAGTTCAGGGGAACTCCCATTGTGGTATGTAGCGGTGGGGTAGGATTCTTTCTTTTAAATTGAAACTGCATGACGTTCATAAAGCATGTGCATACAATCTGGATTTTCTATGATGACATATTTATACTTATGTATTTTGAGATACTATTAATGTAACACCTTGAAATTTGGACTAAAATACCGATATTTAGAAATTATTATTATGAATTTGAGATACTATTGAGGTAACACCCTGAAATTTAGGGTTAGAAGTCTTGAGGTTTGTAGTTAGGGTCAATAAGTAGGTCGGGCAATTGAAGTTATTGTCGCGTTATAATGTCATAATGAGCTTGCTGGTTCTGTGGTTGGATGTGTGTTAGTTTACCTTTGGGTCCCAAGTTCAAGTCCTCATGTGTATTAATGAGGAATTGATTTTATTCTAGCTTTGATTCTTGTTTTGTTTTGTTTTAAAATTTTTAATTAATTATTTATAATTAAGTTTAATAAGCTTGACAATAGGAAGTTTTCTCAAAAAAAAATTAAATCACATGTTCTTTTCCTCTCTTTTTTTCTTTTACTTCCCCAATTTTGAAATTTTCTTTTTGAGGGTCTAATTGTTTCTTCCTCAATTATTTTCCTTTGTTCTTCGATTTTTTCTTCTGCTCTAATTCTGTGGTTGATTTTTGTCTCGTTGGACATTAGCGTGTTTTTCCGTTCTCGTTTCAATTTAGATTTGAGTATAAGTATTGTTGAGTTTTCATAATCAAGTTCAGAATGAGAGTTGAGGCGCGTCGGTCGATTGTTAATGTGTAGGAAGCGTATATCAGGTGTGTGTTCTAAAGCTGTTTAACTTCAGTATTGAATTGTTGTCAAATTCTGCGGAATTCAATAATTTCTTATATGTTTCTAAAATTGATTAGTTGAAGTATTGTATTGCTATTGAATTGCATGAAATTCTGTATATTATGGTATATTTCTTGGTTACCGAGGGTTAGGAACCGTTTTGATATCAAAACCATGATTTGTAGCTTGTTTCAGTATGATTTCGTGACAACATGGGTGATCCACACAGCCGTATGCAAATGGGAAATTAGGGTATTTGACGATTTTTGGTGCCACACGGTCGTGTCTACTCTACACCTTATTTTGGCACTTCTCGATAATGAGTTACACAGGCTTCCCACACGGCCATGTAACATAGACACACGGACGTGTGTCTCCTCCGTACAACCGTGTTGTTCCCTATTTTTCAAATTTTTGTTCTTTGTTAAAATTTGGCTCGTTTTGTGTTTCTATATGTTTGGACCCTCGGTTAAGCCTTGGTAAGTGTGTTCAGAACTCAGTCAAGTTTGGGTTTGTGTATATCTGTGCATTTATGGGCTTTAATTTAATTGTTCGTTTATATGATGAATAAATTTGAGTTTATTTTTGTTATCATAATTGAGTATTGGAAGACTGTTCTGATTTGGCAATTTTAAACTGCAATACTTTTGTATAGCGGTTTACCGTAATATACCATACATATGCTAGCTCACCTGCATATTGTTATTTTAGTGGCTTAGTTCCACATTGTAGTGTGTAGGTGGATGAGCATACTATGATTCTATGTAGTGTGCAAGGTGGACGAGCCTTTTGTAGCCCTTATGTGGTATGCAGGGTGGACGAAGCGGTGTTTGGTTGGTAGGGTGGGATCTTGGTGTGATCATTTGGTTATTGACAATATGGTTAATGTGTTATGATGTGTTCCGATTATTACGTATGGTTGGGACATTATTTCTGTGGTTTGGTATTGTATTTTGAATTATCGGTTTGAGATTTTTGTAAGTGATTTTTATAAATATACTTGACTGAAATATTTATTGTGTCACTCCATCTTTTTCCATCTGTTTTATGTTTCTGACTCACACTGAGATAGCGTAGCTCACCTCCTTGTAGTGTTCTTCCTTTCAAGTACTTTTCGTGTTTGGAAGCTAGACTCGACATGTTGGAAGTCTCGAACTGATAAGTGTTTGGTTTGGTTAAAATGATGCTACTTAAAAATTTAGTGGTCATTTTAAAATGGTTTGTAGGAAAGATTATAAAAATTATTGTATGGGTTAAGTTTGGATTTTTGATCAACTAGGTATTACGGATTTAACCAATTTATATGTTTTGTTATATTATTAGTTTCGAATTCCGATTTGTGATTGAAAAAATTTGATGCTTTCAAAACTATCTAGGAATTCCATTTAGTTTATTTTCGATTTGTGTTTAATGCCAATTAAACTTGGTTTCAAAATTTAACTAACTGTTAACTAACTTCCTAAAATTACATGTTTGCGATAGATTTTTTATTTCCACCACTTTGCTTGGCCAATGTAACCTTCGGGATTTAGTCTAAACTTCTAGGCCGAGTTTTAGGCTGTTACAATTGATGGTTAATATGAAAAATCGATACTCTGATTTGCTAGTTATCTACAATTACTCTGTGTTATGATTTAATATGACTTATTGACTGTTTGCACTAGTTTTCTTGTGATGGAACTCACATTGAGCTTCATAGCTCACTCCCTTACCTTTTAAAATAACGCACTAGGTTAGGATGTGAAAATGGAATTCAAAGGGGCTCGACTCAGATCTGTTTTTCTATATAAATATTTTAGATTTAATATTTGATAGTTTATTATTCAGAGATTGTATGAATTTATTTTTGAACTATGGCATGAGGCTTAGGCTTTGGGTTTGCTTTTATATTGTATGACACTCAATTTAATTTCTTAGAACATCATGTTATGATTATCAATCAGTATGCATGAACCCTAATTTTTATTAAAAATGAATAGATATTACTTTTTCGCTGCTAAATCATAAATAAAATTTTGAGGAAAAATAATTTGGTTCGGAACTAAGTTTTCTACTAAAACTAACAAATGTTTTAAAATAATCATTTTCAAAACTCCGATAACTCTTCTAGGCCATCTCGATAGCTAATTTAATCTTTCGAATTCGGGTCTAATGTCTAGACCGTGTTGGGGAGGTTACATTTGGTGGTATTAGAGTCAGGTTTACAAAACTCAAATTATGGAAATTTAAATGAATCTGCATGCATGTCATAAAAAGGGGTATCTTGGGAAAAACTAGATTTTTTACAGGAAATTAAATCCAAGACTCCAATATGCAATAAACTTTAGAATTGTGAATATTTAGAAGAGTGACTAATGTTTCAACTTTTGCATGAAAATTGTAGATATAACTTAAACTTCTTAGACTTTCAAAATCACTATGAATACTCAAGCTAGGCATAGTAAGGGTAGGCCGCGTAGGGTTGCTCAAGTAAAGCGACCCACTGTCCAAGGCGATAACACAATTTATGAGGGGGAGTATGTTGAAAACTCCACTGCCAATGGTGGCAAAGGTATTGATAATGGAGATGACATGGTGACATAGGCAATGCTGAGGGTTTTACAAAGGTGTTGTGGAATGACTCCTACTATGGCGGATTATTTGATGGTGTCAACAAAAAGGATTTTGGAGAATTTAGACTGTACTCCGGAGCAGAAGTTGAAGGGCATAGTGTCCAGAGAGGAGGCCTATCGTTGGTGGTAGCTTGTTGTAAGAGGTACGTAGACTAATCGTATTAATTGGAATATTTCCAAGAGGCCTTCTAAAAAAGTATGTGGGCATTAGGTTTGTGGAATCTTGCAGAATCAAGTTTACCGAGTTAAAATAGGAAGGTAAGACTCTATCGAAATATGAGGCTGAATTTTTAAGACTCAATCGCTATGCACAAGGAATGGTCGCCATAGAGCAAGATATGTTGTAAGGTTGAAAAATGGGTTGCGATTCGACCTCAAATTTTAGGTTGTTTCACACCAGGGATGGGTGTTTGAGACCCTAGTGGAGAAAGCCAAAATTGTGGAGGAGATTAAAAAGATGAAATAAGAAAAATTAAAGAAGAATAATGCCCTATTTAAGAGAGATATTGGTTCCATTGACTCGGATTCCTGTCCTATAAAATGAGCCAAAAGAGATTAGACTGTAATAAAGGGTTGCAATAGCCAATTTTGAGGATATAATTTTTAATTGTACGTATTGTGGTAAGTTCCACCCAAGAAAGTGTTGGAAGAAATTGGGTGCTTGTCTAAAGTGTGGGTCGACAGAGCATATGCTAAGAGATTTCCCTCATCGAAGTGATCAAGCACAAGCTCCATCCAAAAATTAGGTCCAAAACCAAATATCAGGTCAATAACCTCCGAGGGGCTGAGTATTAGAATAGGACCAAAAATACTGTAGCAACAAATACGAACCGAACTAAGGCTAGACAACCCACCCTTGTTTATGCCGTTAGAGGCCGTGCAAAAGGAGATCCTTCTAATGACATCGCAATTATCTTATCTTAATAAGATGTAGGACCGACCAATCCATAAGTTACCCACACTATGTCTAACAAAATAGATGGCGGAGTAGAAAGAATCACTATCGATATTGCCGTAGTTAGGCCATAGGAAGTTTAAGGAACAATATAGTATGGAACTGCATAGAAATTAGAGTTGCACAGCGAAAGCGTCTTGGTTGTTCTGGAAAGAGGAATAACAAATTTTGTGATCAAGCAATTCATTTGTCAGCAAGGAAATTTTAAGGATGAATTTTCTTTAAAGAGGGAAGAACTTTAACACCCCAAAATATAGGGGGTTAGATGAAATGAATAACCAAATAATTGAATAGGCTTGATGGTTAAGTTGTTAGTGCACTCCCTAGAGGTTCTAGGTTTGATCGCCTCTGAACGTACTAACGTCCAGAGTGTGAATGCTGCAACTGAGGATATAGATTTGAGGCAGTGTCCGCAAGTATACGGGTCAGGTGGTAATATAGTTTACAACAAAGTAAGTGAGTACTCAGAGGATATTACCTAAGGGAGGTGATTGATAAATTAAACTTAACCTAAACATAAATAGAATTAATTAGTAGTTCAAATAAATTATATTACGATAAAACATAAAGGAAAGATTTTTGAGGGTTTTATAAATAAAGAATTAAAAACTGCATAAATAAAGGGACTTTAGAAAACTAATTTCTAAACTCAATCAAATGAAGACAGGGGTGATTAGCTTGCTTTGATGATCTTAACTAATTCCTATTACGGGTTTCTATTCAAACAACTAGTCGTTACCTTAGCAAGATCTCTTGATCTTCAACTAAACTAACGAGCCAGCAAGAACTACTTATCTCTTAACCTTACAGTCCAGACCGGTTTGGGGCTAAGGTGTTCACGGATAGGCCATACCAATTTTGGGTTAATTCTTACCAAAATGACTTCCTAGGGTCATCAAGCCTAGGGTTTAAGTTCTTCCTCTCCTAAACAACTGATCCACTAAGAAAACCCTACATAGAAATTAATCAATCACACCTCCACTCAATAATCCCCCATAAGAGGATTAGTTCCTCATAGAATCTATAAACATAGTAAACTCAATGATAAATATATGCATGAAAAATAAATCGAGAATAGCGTTTAGAGAATCTTGGTTGTATTTGATTAATTAACCGTAGAAATCCTCAAACATTTGATTTCATATACAAATAAAGTTCTCTGAAGAACACGAATGAAAAGAACTAAAAAAAATCTAAACCCTAAGAGAGAAAAAAACTAAAAACTAAATTATAAAGAAAAATTAGAATATCAAAAGTTGTCCTTTAACAAGTGTTTAGAAGCCCATTTATAGAGTTAGAGTTTCCATAATCCTCAACCCTAGGTTAGCTGACACTCTCATGTTTAACTTTTGATTGTGTAGACCAAAATGCCCCTGGCTCGTAATTATCTCCCGTACAGAACTAATGACGCGACACTCTAGTGCCTATGTTGCGACATCGAGGGTAGTATGTGTGGTCTAGGGATGGCTTCAGGGGTATGTCATAACATCCTATGGTTGTGTCACGACACCAAAGGCAGTATGGCAATTCCTGCATTCTACTCCCTATGTTGCGACCTCGAACTTCCCATGTTGTAACACAACGACCAATATTGAGTTCCTATGCCCTAGCATGGTCTCCTGGACAATAACTAAGTACCTTAGCTCGCCTTTAGGCCTCATTCAACCCCTAAGGTCAATAAAAGACTCAAAATACACTTTTTATTGAATGTTAACTAAACTAAAAAAATTTGACTAAAACATAATAAAAGTGCTTGTATTCAAGCTCCTTAAGTGCAAAAACTAATTTAATCTACTAACTGTATTATGACAGACCAAGGTTCTATCCACACCTCTCCCATTTCGTTCCTTTTAATTTTTAACAAACAAGAATGCAGATCATACTAAAATAAATATTATTTGGGTTGAAAACTTAATAAGTGTGGGCAACAACCTGATGGTTAAGCATTTACTCCCTTTCCCTTGGATACCCAAGTTTGAACCACCCTAACATCAAATCGTCCCTTTTCTTTTTATTCTAAATTTATCTTTAAATTTTAGGCCCAAAACTTTGGGAAAATTGCTCTTGACTCCCTAGGGTTCCCAAACCCTATATTTTTAATCCAACTTTACCCAATTGAACAAGGATTATGTTCTCTTCAAAACCAAATAGAATTTCTTTCACCTCCCTATTTTTTCGCTTCTTTCCTCTCTTTTACATCAAATTTTTCATGATTTTGTTGTTGAATTTTTATTGTTTTTTCTGGAATCAAAGTCAATCCTTGTTAACTCATTGTTCTACCAGAAATGAAATTGTCAATAGAAACATTCCAAATACTAACCAAGAATTGGTAAGTACGCCTCAATCTCGACGTTTAGATCTCGAATCACTATATGACTTCTATCTAACAATAATATTGTGATCGATTAAATTCATCCGTTTTATTTTTATTCTAAATTTATCTTTAAATTTTATGCCCAAAACTTTGGGAAAATTGCTCCCGATGCCTTAGGGTTTCCAAACCCTATATTTTTAATCCAACTTTACCCAATTGAAAAAGGATTATGTTCTCTTTAAAACCAAATAGAATTTCTTTCACCTCCCTATTTTTTTCTCTTCTTTCCTCTCTTTTACATCAAATTTCTCATGATTTTGTTGTTGAATTTTTATTGTTTTTTCTGGAATCAAAGTCAATCCTTCTTAATTCGTTGTTCTACCAGAAACGAAATTGTCAATAGAAACATTCCAAATACTAACCAAGAATTGGTAAGTACGCCTCAATCTCGACGTTTAGATCTCGAATCACTATATGACTTCTATCTAACAATAATATTGTGATCGATTAAATTCATCCGTTTTATTTTTATTCTAAATTTATCTTTAAATTTTATGCCCAAAACTTTGGGAAAATTGCTCCCGATGCCCTAGGGTTCCCAAACCCTATATTTTTAATCCAACTTTACCCAATTGAACAAGGATTATGTTCTCTTCAAAACCAAATAGAATTTCTTTCACCTCCCTATTTTTTTCTCTTCTTTCCTCTCTTTTACACCAAATTTTTCATGATTTTTTTGTTGAATTTTTATTTTTTTTTCTAAAATCAAAGTCAATCCTTGTTAACTCATTGTTCTACCAGAAATGAAATTGTCAATAGAAACATTCCAAATACTAACCAAGAATTGGTAAGTACGCCTCAATCTCGACGTTTAGATCTCGAATCACTATATGACTTCTATCTAACAATAATATTGTGATCGATTAAATTCGTCCGTTTTATTTTTATGCTAAATTTATCTTTAAATTTTATGCCCAAAACTTTGGGAAAATTGCTCCCGATGCCCTAGGGTTCCCAAACCCTATATTTTTAATCCAACTTTACCCAATTGAACAAGGATTATGTTCTCTTCAAAACCAAATAGAATTTCTTTCACCTCCCTATTTCTTTCTCTTCTTTCCTCTCTTTTACACCAAATTTTTCATGATTTTTTTGTTGAATTTTTATTTTTTTTTCTAAAATCAAAGTCAATCCTTGTTAACTCATTGTTTTACCAGAAATGAAATTGTCAATAGAAACATTCCAAATACTAACCAAGAATTGGTAAGTACGCCTCAATCTCGACGTTTAGATCTCGAATCACTATATGACTTCTATCTAACAATAATATTGTGATCGATTAAATTCGTCCGTTTTATTTTTATTCTAAATTTATCTTTAAATTTTATGCCCAAAACTTTGGGAAAATTGCTCCCGATGCCCTAGGGTTCCCAAACCCTATATTTTTAATCCAACTTTACCCAATTGAACAAGGATTATGTTCTCTTCAAAACCAAATAGAATTTCTTTTACCTCCCTATTTTTTTCTCTTCTTTCCTCTCTTTTACACCAAATTTTTCATGATTTTGCTGTTGAATTTTTATTGTTTTTTCTGGAATCAAAGTCAATCCTTCTTAACTTGTGGTTCTACCAGAAACGAAATTGTCAATAGAAACATTCCAAATACTAACCAAGAATTGGTAAGTACGCCTCAATCTCGACGTTTAGATCTCGAATCACTATATGACTTCTATCTAACAATAATATTGTGACCGATTAAATTCATCCGTTTTATTTTTATTCTAAATTTATCTTTAAATTTTATGCCCAAAGCTTTGGGAAAATTGCTCCAGATGCCCTACGGTTCCCAAACCCTATATTTTTAATCCAACTTTACCCAATTTGAACAAGGATTATGTTCTCTTCAAAACCAAATAGAATTTCTTTCACTTCCCTTTTTTTTCTCTTCTTTCCTCTCTTTTACATCAAATTTGTCATGATTTTTTTGTTGAATTTTTATTGTTTTTTCTAAAATCAAAGTCAATCCTTGTTAACTCGTTGTTCTACCAGAAACAAAATTGTCGATAGAAACATTCCAAATACTAACCAAGAATTGGTAAGTACGCCTCAATCTCGACGTTTAGATCTCGAATCACTATATGACTTCTATCTAACAATAATATTATGATCGATTAAATTATCTTTCTCAGTTCTTGAAAAATCTTTCGTTCATATCATTTAATCTTCATAAATCTTGAAAATCGTTATTAATTCTTGTGTAAATGTCGTTTGAAGGACTCAAGTTAGGTACCCTGGATCAGATTGGAACATAAGTAACATCACTCGAGATCCTGAAGACATGTGTCTATTATTTTACAAGCAAATTGGGGCAAATCGTGCCTCGAGATAGGGCCACATGGCCAACCATACGGGTGTGTAGGCCATCTATATAGACCATACAGCCCATCACATGACCATGTTCCCCTGAAACCCTAAGTTTTTTTATTCTCACATGGCCTCGGGACATGGTGTGTACCCCCTCTATAACCTCCCTAACGCAGCCTAGATGTTATGGCCAGATTGAGAAGGCTACATTAGCCATCGAAATGGCTAAGCAGACCATTGACCTTTGAAAATCCTTAACACGACTAATTTAGAAGAAATTTGATATTGGTGATCCAAGTTAGAAAAAACATTCGTTTATTGGAGTTATCTTACAAAATACCCTAACTTGTCTAACTTTAGGAAAAGTCATCACTCTTGAAATTAAATAACATTAAGCCATTTATTTAATTAGGCCATCTTTACTTAGAGTCCATCTTATTATTATTGTCATATTTTGAAGACTAATTGATTTGACATTATGCTTTTCAAAAAACTGAATCATTGAAATGCAGTGAAAAACCATTATTCATGTCATTTTGAAAATCTAGTTGCCTTATCGATTTTTTTTCTTTTTTCAAACCAGTCTATTTGTAATGCAATGGAAAATTGATAAACAATTTCAATTTTACTTAACCTAGATATTATGCAATTATCGGGTATTAAGCTTCGATGATTCATGCATGCACAAAATCCCCAAATCGAAGGTAATTAAGCCACAAACCCAAAACATTAAAAATTACATTCCAAAAACCAATAAGAAACTTATTAAAAATACTTATTTAAAAATAGTCTAATGTCCGAGGTGATACTCTATGTGCCAAGTCCAATCTTAGTCTCGAGCATTACTTGAGAAGTTTGAAACTATGGGGTGAGCTAAATTAGCTCAGTGTGAGTCTATAATAGTATAATCACACAATCATTCATATAAGAAACAATAATTAACTCAATAACATTCGATACAACACAATACAATACATAGCATAAATTAATGTCATTCGAGTATGCCGTGAGCATGATGGAATGCAAAAAGGTTCCTACCCATTCATCCACTATACACCACGAGTTCCCCAGAACCCGTCTACTAGACTTCGAAAAATGCGAGCAGAGCTCAATGTGGTTAAACCACCGTTAAAAGCAATGCATTTGTACTTCCAATAAATATGAAAAAATTTGTGGGCAAGCCACCAATTTAGTAAATGCAGATTAAACTACCAATCATTATGTGATATAATCGCCAATCTTCCCATTAGTCCCGAAGTAGTGCACTGAAAAAATTAATGTGGACTTAACTTGTCATTGTTACTCCACAGAACTCCTCTGTCATCCACAATATCGCACTCCATGCACATGCATTATGATATACAAGGAACATTAAGTACATGCTTACATTTCAGTTTCTTTATAGTGGCATGCTTCACTTGCTTCCATTTCAATTTTAATTCAGTGCCATGTTTTACATGCTTTGCTTATATCATTTATTTCAATTCTATGGACATTCTAACCATACGTTCAATTTCATAATGAATTTGATGACACTTTATCATGTTTCAATATTATAATCATTTCAACGACAATTTATCATCCTACTAAAGAAACTTTCCAATGCATGTATAGCAATTTTCATTTAATTTATTCCATGGCATCACACTCAAGCATACAATCAAAATTTTCATTCCATAATAACACAAGCTATACAAATAACCAACAACATTTAATAATCAACTAATCATTCTATAACAAATCATTACAAAACAATCAGTTTTGTATTCACACTAATTTTTAAGCTCGAAACGTACCTAATTTGGCCACCTTTAAATTAATTACTTAGTAATTTAACCAAGTCTAACGAACAAGCTTAATTACCACATTAAATTGTAAAAATACTCATTTAATGATCAATTTAGCAAGTTAGAACCCACACCTTAATTTCGCGAATAGCAGTAGTAAATCGCAAAATCCTCACTTCCGCTCCTAAACCTTAGATTAGCCTATATCCAAAATAAGCACTTCATACAATAATATATGAGTAATGAAAAGTCTTGAAACACCCAAAAACAATTTGGCTATTTGCAACACAACTGAAAATTGATGAACAATGTCAGTTTTACTTAAGCCAGAAATCATACAATTACCGGTTATTAAGTTTTGATTATCCATGCATGCACAAACCCCCAAATAAAAAATAATCAAGCCATAGACCCAATACATTAAAAATAACAATCCAAAAAAAAATAAAGAACTTATTAAAAATACTTATTTAAAAACTGTCTGATGTCCAAGGTGATACTCCGTGTGTTAGGTCCAATCCTAGTCTCGAGCATTGCCTGAGAAGTTTGACACTATGGGGTGAGATAAACTTGCTCAGTGTGACTCTATAATAGTACAATCACACAATCATTCATACAAGAAACAATTATTAATTCAATAACATTTGATACAACACAATACAATACATAGCATCAATTAATGTCATTCGAGTATGTCGTGAGCATGATGCAATGCAAAATGGTTCTTACCCATTCATCCACTACACACCACAAGTTCCCCAGAACCTATCTGCATAATTCTGAAAAATGTGAGTAGAGCTCTATATGGTTAAACCACAATTAAAAACAATGCATATTGCCAATCAATATGTAGAAAGCTACCAATTTTGTGGACAAGCCACCAATTCAGTAAATGCATATTAAATTTCCAATCATTATGCTATATAATCATAATCTCCTAATTACTCCTGGTGTAGTGCACTAAAAACATTAATATGGACTTAATATGTCACCATTACTCAACGAAACTCCTTCATTATCCATGTAAAAAATAGAATGTCGGTAATGACAATATATCACAAAGAAAAGAGAAATAAAAATAAAGAACACATAGATTTTTACGTGGAACCCCGTTTAGGAAAAAACCACAAGCAGAGGAGAAGAAAATTCACTATGTCGAATTCGAATGATTACAAGAGGAGTAGACTATGTCTATTTATAGTATTGTAAAACCATATTCTAATAGGAGTGTAGTAAGATTGAAACACCTTATTCTAATCAATATCAAATAGATGGAGTTTAATAAGGTTTAAAAAACCTTATTCTAAAATAAAATAAAAGAAGTATAATTCTATAGGGATTTTACTTTTATTTTATTTTACTATTGTATTTTATTTAAATAAGGATTCAGGTCACTAAATTCTAACAATCTCCACCTTGACAAGATTTCTTAATGAACAAGTTCTTCATCACGAACTCTCAACGAACAAGTTCTCCACCTCTTCCATAAAACCCTTTAAGGGTTTAACTTCGACAATGAACACCAACCAAATCTAAGCAATACTTAAAACTTGATTATAGGAAGTGACTTAGTCATCATATATGTAGAATTTTCATGAGTACTAATTTTGCTCACAACAATATCACCACGAGCAATAATATCACGAACAAAATGATACCGAACATCAATATGTTTTGTTCTCTCATGAAACATTTGATCTTTTGTAAGGAAGATGGCACTTTGACTATCACAAAATACTGTATTGATTTGAAGGTTTTCATTAAGTTCACTAAAGAGTCCTTTCAACCAAATAGCTTCTTTACAAGTCTCAGTAATCGCCATGTACTCAGCTCCAGTGGTAGACAAAGCAATTGTAGTTTGCAAAGTGGCTTTCCAACTGATTGCACAACCTCCGATTGTAAAGACATAACCTGTGAGAGAACTTCTTCTATCAAGTCTCCAGCAAAATCAGCATCAACATACCCAATGACTCCATCTCTAGTTCTTCCAAACTGTAAGAAAACCTTAGTAGTACCTCGTAAGTATCTTAAAATCCACTGAACTGCTTTCTAATGTTCTTTACCGGGATTCGCCATGTATCTGCTAACTGCACTTACTGCATATGATAAAATTGGACGTGAACAAACCATAGAATACATGAGAGATCCCACTGCACTAGAGTATGGAACATGAGACATGTACTAAATCTCATCATCTGATTGTGTAGACAAAGCCGATGAAAGTCTGAAATGGGCTGCTAAAGGAGTAGTATCAGGCTTAGCATTCTGCATATTGAATATGCAAAGAACTTTCACAATGTACCCCTTCTAACTTAGGTACAATTTACTTACTTTTGTATATCTGAGAATCTCCATACCATGTATCTTCTTTACTGGTCCCAAATCTTTCATCTCAAATTCTTCACTTAGTTGGGCTTTAGCCTTTCTTATCTCTCCTTTATCTTTCGTTCCTATTAACATGTCATCAACATAAAGGAGTAGATACAGAAAAGAACCATCACTGTTTTTCTTAAAGTAAACACAACTGCCAAAACTACTTCTTTTGAAATAATGAGAAGTCATTAAGGAATCAAACCTCTTGTACCACTGTCTTGGTGACTATTTCAAATCGTAAAGGGACTTTTTCAGAAATTAAACATAGTCCTCTTTTTCTGAGACTATAAAACCCTTTGGTTGTTGCATGTAAATATCCGTCTCAAATTCTTCATGCAAAAAAAGTAGTTTTTACATCTAACTACTCAAGATCCAAATCATTCATGGCGACAATACCAAGCAAAGCTCGAATCGAACTATGCTTCACAACTGGGGAGAACACATCTATGAAGTCCACTCTTGGAATTTGACTGTAACCCTTTGCAATAAGCCTTGTTTTATATCTGCGTTCTTCAACTCCTAGAGTCCCTTCTTTCTTTTTAAACACCCATTTACAACGAACAATCCTTTTACAGCTAGGAAGGTTCAAAAGAACTCATGTTTTGTTTTTTTGGAGTGATTCCATCCCCCTATTGCATAGAAAACATCCACTTTTCTAAGTCTTTACAGCTAACCACATCAAAATAATTAGATGGCTCTTGGTTTGCATCTATATCTTCAGCCACATTTAAAGTATAAGCAACTAGATCAGCCTCGACATACTTCTTTGGAGGTTTAATTTCTCTTCTAGTTTTGATTTTAGCGATAAAGTATTGTGGTGAAGAAGCAACTCTATTCTGAATTTTTGTACTGGCTTGAGGAGTCGACTCTGTTGTAGATTCTAGATTAATCTGATGCTTCACCTGCTTTTGATTTTCTTTATTGGAAGAGTCTTTAAAAGAAAAGTTAGGTAGCTTAGCAATTTCATCAAAAATAACATCTCTGCTAATCACAACTTTTCTATTTTCAAGACATCATAACTTATACCCTTTTACACCAGCTCTATAACTAAGAAAAACACATTTAATGGATCTCCCAAACTGTAAGAAAACATTAGTAGTACCTCGTAAGTATCTTAAAATCCACTGAACTGCTTTCTAATGTTCTTTACCGGACGATGGCTAATGGACGCATAATTGAAATGTGCATGCTCAATTTAGATCCTAACCCGATTAAATTGTAGGTTGCATAACAACCCTAACCAAGCTCTGTTATCTGTATAGTTTTTAGATTTGTGTGATTAAATTGTTTCAAACCTAAAATGTCCTTGTTACCTCACACGAAAGCTAAGAAACGCTTAGTAAATAAGGATTAGTAAAATGTGTATTTACTAAGTAAAGAATTCTGAAAAAACCTAATTTGGTTTCCAAACTCATGAAAGATCAAGTTGCCATGGAATGTTTTTCCGAATATTATTAAGCATGATGATAATAAATTAAGTTTAATTAAAGTAATTGCCCTAGATTGCTTATGTTATATTTGTTGCAAATTGTGTTAAATTTTGCTAAAATCTATTTCATTCATATAGTCTACATATTAAGATAATTTACATTAGGGATCATTGCATCTAGTTTATACCACTTCTCAAATATATTTTGTTTTTATTTTTCAAATTGTTAATATAAATTTACAAATTAAGTGACTTAGCACAAATACAATCCGTGTGGGGACAATAACTCGATACTTACTTATTACTTGATAACGATTGTGTACACTTGCACAAACCTGAGCGTTATAAGTTTTTCGCGCCGTTGCCAAGGATTGTCAACTATTGCCATAGTTATTTTTTTGGTGATATTATTTATTGTCAATTTGATTTATTTCTAGCACTATTAACTTATTCTTTTTAATTTTTGTAATTTTCTTTTCAGGTGTTTGTGAGCATAGATCGAATTATCGATTTAATCCCTGTAGACCCTAAAATTGAGCAAACTTTTAGACAAAAACATGAACGAACTGCTCAAAGACAAATCGAGATAGACATTGGAAATCAGAACCAAGACCAAGGTAATGAAGCCGATAATGTACGAAATCCTATCTTCAGTACCGATGATAGGGATCGATCCATTAGACAATATGTTGTGCCACTTTTCAGTGAGTTAAACCCAGGAATTAGAAGGCCAGATATTGAGGCAACCCAATTTGAATTGAAACCAGTGATGTTTCAAATGCTACAAACGGTGGGCCAATTTAGTGGTATGCCCAGCGAAGATCCACATCTCCACCTTCGATTGTTTATGGAGGTGACTGATTCATTCAAGATAACTGGTGTAACTGAAGACGCGCTGAGGTTGAAGTTGTTTCCGTACTCATTGCGAGATCGAGCACGAGCATAGCTTAATTCATTGCCGCCAAGTTCCATATCTACATGGCAAGAATTAACAGAGATATTTTTGGTTAAGTATTTCCCACCTAGCTAGAACGCTAAGTTAAGGAACGAGATCACAACTTTCCAACAATTGGATGACGAGACTTTGTATGAGGCTTGGGAGCAATTCAAGGAGTTACTTCTTAAGTGTCCTCATCATGGGATTCCTCATTGTATCAAGTTGGAGACATTCTATAATGGTCTCAATGCACATAAAAGATTGATGGTAGATGCTTCTGCGAATGGTGCAATTTTTTCTAAGTCTTATGATGAGGCTTACGAGATCATCGAGAGGATCGTGAGTAATAACTATCAATGGCCAACAAATCGAACAACTTCAGAAAGACGAGTAGCCGGAGTTCATGAAGTTGACTCTCTCTCTTGGTTATCGGCTCAGGTATCGTCTATTTCCTCTATGTTAAAATAGTTAACTGCTAATAGTACTAATAATTTTGCAGCTCAGCCACCAAGTCTGTTTGAAGTAGTTTCCTGTGTGTACTATGGGAAAGGT
Organism: Gossypium raimondii; assembly: GCF_025698545.1. Taxonomy (NCBI): domain Eukaryota; kingdom Viridiplantae; phylum Streptophyta; class Magnoliopsida; order Malvales; family Malvaceae; genus Gossypium; species Gossypium raimondii. The sequence goes on along the minus strand of NC_068568.1, from coordinate 34,960,549 downwards.
CATTCTTTTGAGAATTGCCCATCAAATCCTGAGTCAGTGTACTATGTGGGGAACTAATATCAAAATAGGAGTGGACAAGGACCCCAGTCTAACTTCTACAATCCTTCATGGCGTAATCATCCTAACTTTTCTTGGAGCAACCAAGGAAATGGACCGAACAATAACTTATTATAGCAAAGACCCAACCAATCTCAAGGGTTTAATTAGGAAGCTCTAAAACCACCTCAAGCTGAGGCATCAAACAGTTTGGAGAACTTGTTGAAAGAGTACATGGAAAAGAATAACGCTTTGATCCAAAGCCAACCAGCAACACTAAAAAATTTACAGAACCAAATGGGTCAGTTAGCTACGGAGCTTCGTAATAGACCGCAAGGAACCTTGCCAAGCAATACTTAGAATCCAAGGAATTTGGGTAAAGAACATATCAAGGTAGTGGCTGTAACGCCTCAGAATTTGGGCCTAAAAGTAGTGGGCCTTGAGTGTGGGAACTCATAAAAGTTCATGTGTGCAAGATAATATCATAAATTAAGTGTAGCTTTGGTGGCTAAATATTTGGGCATATTTAGAAGTGCTTAAGAAGCCTGGGTTCAAGTCTGGGTGATTGCAAAATTTTAATTTGGCCTCTTAACTGAACCTGGATGTTAGCTTATAGGACTTATAATAATTAGTGATTGTTTTATGACAAAAAGAGAGAAGGGATCTAGTGGTAAGGTGGCGCTACATGTGTGGGAAGGAGTCTGAGGTTCGAGGCATGGCTTGCGCAATTGTATGTTTATTTTGCTGCTTGAGCTGGGGAGGTGTTGGAACTGGACTGGAACTCTATGGTTGAATTGGTCATAAGAATTTGAATTGAATTTGAATGGGGAGATGGAGTAAATCAAAGAGAAAATTTCGGTGGAGGGATTGGTGGAGTTTTTGAAGGATTTTCAAATGGGAGAAGTTGGAGCCGTTTGGAGGGAGTTTTGTTTAGGAAAATTCTGCTAGAGAGTGCATTGGGTGCATTTTCGACAATTGCTTTCCTTTATGCCAATTTGTTTTATTTTCTCTCTTCTATCTATAGTGCCAAATATTGCCATAGACTATTTTGGGTGTTTTCCTTCGTTTTGATTTTCTTTATTCTCTTCTCCCTGTTTCCTATTCTTCTTAATGTGAGCCAGATTCAACTTCTCTTTCTCTGCCTTCATTCTTTTTCCCTTCTCTATCGATCAAACGTTTCGACCTACAAGCGTTCTGACGAATCATTTCTCTAGCCTCTGAAGTGTCGAATCTATTCTTCTCTTGTGGGTTGATTGAGTTCAATTTATCTGGTTGGTCGATTGTTAAGGGTAAGTGGTTATGTGCTTTCAAATACTGGTCGAATGTCTAGTTCTCTTGTTGGTCGTGTGTTTTCCTTAGGATAGTAATTGTTTAACCTTTGTTATTGATATTGCTGCTTAATAGATATTGTTGTGGTACAGATAAACCACAACGAGGTGATAGCGATTCATAATCAAAATGCTTAGGAAGTATAAGCCGATTCAGTCAAGGTTCTACGCTCGTGGGCTACTGCGTTTCTCTCCATCAAGGTGTGTAACAACACTCTATAAACGATATCGGTGAAATCTCAAGAAGTGTGTGTAATCACACCCACACTCAACTGCAAATCGACAAAAGCCGAAATGCCGTGAATACGGTGTTTGGGACCACATAGGCGTGTGAGCGCTCGAGTGGTGAGCCCTACGTGCAATTCATGGGTAAATTACTGAAATACCCTTGAAAGGTAAACTTACCGAAATACCCCTAAAGGGTAAAATTACCAAAAAACCCTCGATGGGTAAAATTACCAAAATACCGTCGATGGGTAAAATTACTGAAATATCCTCGATGGGTAAAATTACCAAAATACCCTTGATGGGTAAAATTATCGAAATACCCTCGATGGGTAAAATTACTAAAATACCCTCGAAGGGTAAAATAACCGTATTGCCCTATAGGGTAAAATGACCGTAATGCCTCTGTAGGGTAAAATGAATGTGATGCCCCTATAGGTAAAATGACTGTAATACCTCTGTTAGGTGAATTGACCGATATACCCCCAAAGGGTAAAATGACTATTTTGCCCCTCAGGTTAAATGATTGATTTGTCTGTGATGTAAGTGATTAATTTGTCCGAGATGTAAATGATTGATTTGTCTGTGATTTAAATGACTGATTTGTCTGTGATTGGTATGACTGATTTGTTTGTGAATTGTATAACTGATTCTGAGCATGGCATTTTGCATACACGACATACTGCATGGGGTTGGGATACTGTTATGGTGGAAGTATTGTACTGGTGGCTCTGCCACAATCACTGTTATTGGTGGCTTGGCCACATATACTATTACGGGCAGCTTTATTGCGATACTGTTGCTGGCAACTTTGCTGCGATACTACTGATGGCTTTGTGCCAATCATATTACCGTTACTGATGGCTTTGTGTCGATCATATTACAATTACTGATGGCTTTGTGCCAATCATATTACCGTTACTGATGGTTGTGTGCCGATCATATCACTGCTACTGAGGACTTTTTGCCAATCATATTACTGTACTTATGGCTTGTAGCATTCTGTTTATAGCTTATAGCTATCCTGTTTACAGCTCTTAGCCATTCGATCCTTTGGCGACTTTCTTTGCGATATTGAGTAATAATGGTGGGTGGGTCGATTTTATCCCCACATGGTGTGTTGGTTGGTATGGGTGGTATGTTGGCTGGATTGGGATGGGTTGCATAATTGTATTGTTGCATTTCTATTACTGATTCTGTCACTGTATTGGACTTAGCCCCACATGTATTTTATTTCTGGTTCTGATACTGTAATGGGCTAAGGCCCACACTACACTTTTACTGTTTTGGGCTAAAGCCCACATTATTCTATTACTGTTAAAGGACTCAAACTGATTATGTTTTGTATACTTTCTGTTTCTTTATTAATGGGATTACACACTGAGTTTTCGTAAACTCACCCCGTTTTTAACCTTTCAAGTAATCCCCAATGTTAGACTATTCGGAGCTGCGAAGGACTCGGAGAGGGCCACACGATCAATCACTACTGTTCATTTTAGATTTTACTTTATTTTAATTAACAAGTTGGACTTGTTTTTGTAATAAGGCCATTTATGTTTTTTTAAATTTTTTTGGGCTTTTGCTTATTTTGAACTGCTAATTTAGTAGAAGACGAATTTACAAAATAATTACTATTTCCAAGGACACGAAATTTAAACATTAGAGTTTTCAAAAGCTCCGCCATTTTAGATCAACCTATTATAACAATAGCAGATAACAAGGCAAACGTTTTGAATAGATGATTTGTTAAATAATAGTAAAGGGGTTTTTTAAATTTAAAAACGTATTTTCATCAACAAGTCTAATTTTCGAAAGACACTTCAATGTGACATGCCAGATTTGACCATAACGTCTAGGCCAGGTTTGGAGTGTTACAGTGGCATTTCAAAGTGGTAAGACTCTGGAACCCCGATTGATTAGTGTCAGAGATGAGCAGGTTGAAAAGGAGGAAAGTCAACCAGCTGTTGAAGTTCCTACACCAAAGGAATCAGAATCTGCAAAGTCTACCAAGGTAAACCCTAACCTAGTGAATTTAGATATTTTAACATCTTCTTTGGATGCAGATTTATCTACTCAAAAAAGTTGTCTGGTTCAACCGAAATTTCCATCACCTCCATATCCATAAAGATTGCAGCAACACAAGCAGAAATAGGAGGTGCAATTCAAGAAGTTTTTGGCTGTTTTGAAGCAGTTACACATCAATATTCCGTTGGTGGAGGCTTTAGAACAAATGCCAAATTATGTGAAGTTTATGAAGGATATATTGTCCAAGAAAAAAAGACTGAGTGAGTATGAAACTGTTGCTTTGACAAAGGAGGACAGTGTGTTCCTGCAAAACGAACTGCCACTGAAATTGAAAGACCTAGGAAGCTTTACTATACTCTGTAACATTGGTGAATCTTACTGTTGTAAAGCTTTGTGTGACTTAGGAGCGAGTATCAACTTAATGCCTAAGTCTATTTTCAAGATGTTAGGAATAGGTGAAGTAAGACCTACAACTGTGACGCTTCAGCTAGCGGATCGATCTTTAGCATATCTCGAAGGAAAGATCGAGGGTGTTTTGGTAAGTGTCTATAAATTTATTTTTCCTACTGATTTCATTATTTTAGATTTTGAAGCAAATAAGGAAGTACCAATCATCCTTGGGAGACCTTTCCTATCCATGGAAAGAACGTTAATTGATGTGCAGAAAGGTGAACTCACCATACGAGTTCAAGACAATCAGGTAACCTTGAACATTCTTAAAGCAATGAAATTTCTCAATCCGACAGAGGAGTGTTCAGTTATGGAAGAGATAGAAGCCTTGATTTCTTTGGAAAGTAATTTTGAAGAAGATCCATTGGAGAAAGCTTAGATCTTGACCCTTTGGAGGATGAAGAAGGTGAAGAAAACATGGCTTTGATGAAAGCCAATCCAAGAAATTATATTCAATCCACATGGTTTGAATCGTTGGAGTTGGAAGTTAGAGAATTTGTGCAACCCAAGTTGTCAATTGAAGAACCACCTAAACTTGAACTAAAGGTACTTCCTTCCCATTTGAAATACATGTATTTAGGTGATTGTTCGACTTTGCCTGTGATTATTTCGGCAAAACTGACAAAAGATTAAGAGGAGCGATTAATTGATGTTCTAAAGAAATTTAAGAAAGTAATTGGTTGGAGCATAGCTGATATTCGAGGTATAAGCCCTTCATTTTGCATGCATAAAATCATTTTAAAAGAAGGTGAAAGAGCTCAAATTGATGGGCAAATGAGGCTCAATCCTATTATGAATGAAGTTGTGAGAAAGGAAGTGATCAAATGGTTAGATGCGAGAATCATCTATCCTATTTTAGATAGTTCGTGGGTAAGTCTGGTACAGTGAGTGCTGAAGAAAGGTGGAATCATGATTTTTAAAAATGAGCATAACGAGTTAATTCCAACGAGAACTGTTACCGGTTGGAGAATCTGTATTGATTACAGAAAGCTAAACAAAGCCACTCGAAAGGACCATTTTTCGTTGCCTTTTATGGATCAGATGTTAGATCGAATGACAGGTAATGAATTCTATTATTTTTTAGATGGCTATTCAAGATATAAACAAATAGTTGTAGCCCCGAAGGACCAACATAAAACAACCTTTACTTGTCTGTATGGTACGTTTGCTTTTAGGCGAATGCCTTTTGGTTTATGCAATGCACCTACAACTTTTCAACGATGCATGATGGCAATATTTACTAATATAGTCGAAAATTTTGTCAAGGTTGTCATGGATGATTTTTCTATTTTTGGTAACACTTTTGATATCTGTTTGAGTAATTTGGCTAAGATACTGAAGAGATGCGAAGAGACGAAATTGTACTTAATTGGGAAAAATGTCATTTTATGGTCAATGAAGGAATTGTCTTAGGTCACAAGATCTCAAAGAAAGGAATTGAAGTTGACAAAGCAAAGGTGGACGTAATTGAAAGATTACTAGCCCCAATTAATGTGAAAGGAGTCAGAAGTTTCTTAGGCTATGTCGATTTTTACCGAAGGTTTATCAAGGATTTCTCAAAAATTTCTAAGTCATTGTGTTTGTTGTTAGAGAAAGATACAATGTTAAATTTCAACAAAGCATGTTTGGAAGCTTTTGAAGATCTAAAGAATTAGTTAATTACAGCCCCAATAATCATTACACTTGATTGGAACTCACCTTTTGAGTTGATGTGCTATGCAAGTGATTATGCTGTTGGAGCTGTGATGAGTCAAAGAAGAAATAAAGTATTCCACCCCATTTACTATGCAAGTAGAACCTTGACGGGAGCCTAACTCAATTATACAGTAACTGTAAGGAAATATTTGTTATATTTTTTACTTTTGACAAATTCTGTTCATATCTTATAGGTACCAAAGTTACAGTATTTACTGACCATGCGGCCATTAAATACTTGCTCACGAAGAAAGATGCAAAACCAAGGCTAATTCGTGGGATACTTTTACTCTAAGAATTTGACCTTGAGATCCAAGACAGAAAAGGTGTCGAAAATCAAGTAGCTGATCATCTGTCGAGGTTTGAGCAAGATAAGGTAACCCAGTCTGGTGTGCCTATCAACGAGAATTTCCCAAATGAGCACTTATTTGAGGTAAGTCAAATTCATGAAATACCCTGGTTTGTTGATTTTGCCAATTATCTTGCATGTGGAATAATTCCTCGAGAAATGACATACCAACAAAGGAAGAAATTCCTTCATGAAAGTCGGTATTATTTTTGGGAGGATCCATTTTTTTAAACAGTGTGCAGATAATATAATCGAAAGTGTGTAGCTGAAAGTGAGATTGCTGAGATCTTATATCATTGCCATTCATCTCCAAGTGGGGGACACTTTGGTGGTTCATGTACTACAGCAAAGATTTTGCAAGCAAGTTTCTTTTGGTCTACACTATTTAAAGATGCTTAAGCTTATGTAAAGAACTGTGATAAGTACCAAAGAACCGAAAATATATCAATGAGGAATGAGATGTCCTTGACAAACATTTTGAATATTGAATTGTTTGACGTATGGGGCATTGACTTCTTAGGCCCATTTCCTTCTTAATATGGGAACAAATACATCTTAGTTGTTGTGGACTATGTATCTAAGTGGGTTAAAGCTGAAGCATACCCTACAAATGATGCTAAGGTAGTCACGCGATTCCTACATAAGCATGTGTTTACATGATTTGGGACACCAAGAGCTATTATTAGTGATGAAGGTTCTCACTTTGTGAACAAATGGTTTAAGTGGTTGCTTGAAAAATATGATGTGAAGTACAAGATTGCTACTACCTATCACCCCCAGTCTAATGGACAAGTTGAAAGAGTGAACCGTGAAATCAAAGGTATCCTTAAAAAGGTAGTACGCCCTAACAGAAAAGAATTGTCTCGAAGGCTCAATGATGCATTATGGGCCTATCGAATAGCATTCAAGACTCCATTAGGAATGACTCCTTATCGGTTTGTCTTTGGAAAGGCTTGTCATTTGCCATTAGAATTGGAGAATAAAGCTCACTGGGCTTTGAAGCAGTTAAATTTTGATCTTAAGCAAGCCGGTGAGAGAAGAATGTTACAACTTGATGAGTTGGAACAGCTAAGGTTGTTTTCCTATGAGAATGCCAAAATGTGTAAATAAAGATCAAAGAGATGACATGATAATCATATACAACCTCGCGAATTTAAAGAAGGTCAGAAGGTGTTGTTGTTTAATTCAAAGCTGAAGTTATTTACTGGGAAGCTCAAATCCCGATGAAAAGGACCTTATACCATCCACCGAGTTTATCCTTATGGAGCTATTGAATTGTACGACAATTACGGAGGTACGTTTAAAGTTAATGGTCAACGTCTCAAACACTACTGGGATGGTGAAGTTGAGCGAGTTGAATCTTCGTTCAAATTAACAGACCCTTGATTTTTCATAAACTTGTCTTGTAAATAAATAAATAATTAGAATTTATTTTCTTAAATTAAGTACATTTAATTAATTCTGTCTAAGGAGATTGGAACTTAAGTGGGACTGTTGTGACCCCTCTAACCTTTCCTGGGAATTGATTTAATGTAATTTGTTAAGAAGAAATCTTCAAATTAGGTTTTAAAATGTTTTTCTAGTTTAAATTATTTTGTTAAATTTTAGATTTTTATGTTAATAAAAGGGGTAAAATTTGGCCCAAGTACTAATAAGTTTTTTTAGTGAGATACAGTCTGAGTTTGAGGCCCAAGATAGCAAAAAGGAGGGAAAAATTTAACCCTTGCCGTCGCACCCATTACTTGCCACGCAAGTAACTTTAATGTAGCTAAAGTTTTGCTACATGTTGCCCTAATTTTTCCCTATATAAACCCCTGTTCATTCTACTAATTTTCATATCCCTCAAAGTAATTTGCTTACATCCTAAAAATCCCTAAATCTCTTCTTTGTGCCGTCAACCTCAAATCCTGAAAGAAACCCTAGTTCTTTTCTTTCTTTTTACCGAAATTCCCTATTTTTGTCGCAAAGAGATCGTCGCCACACCATCCTTGTTGTCGTCAGATTTTTACTGTAGCAAGTTATACCAACTTTGCCAATTTCTCCTTTCTCTCTTGTGCAAAAACTTTGCCAAATTTTTGGGAAAGTACCATGTCTCGGAAAAGAACTAGATCGTCAAATACTACTCCTGAAAACCTAATTGTGGCTAATGAAGAAGTGAAAGAGCGATTTGATTCAATTTTCAAGCATCAACCTATGATGCCGGAAAAAGGTTTTAATCTGAAGAGTAATGATGTGATGGTTGTTCCTCTGCCGATTAGAAAGATAACCAATGCTCTCAAGTGGGAACGATTTTGTGATGCTTGTTCACTTTTTGATGATGAACTAGTTCGAGAATTCTGTGCTAGTTTGACTACACAAGATGCTACTGATGTCATCATTCAAAAGAAAAAGGTATCTCTTACTTCTAAGTCCATCAATAATTTGTATAATTTGCCTGATGTTGAGGAAGATGAGTACTACCCTATGAAGAACAATACCAATTGGGATTTTCTTCAACAAGTGCTTGATGTTGTGACAAATCCAGGATCCAAATGGATTATAATAAAGTATGCGAGCCATTCTTGTCGAAGAGAATATTCCAAACCAGTAGCAAAGGTATGGTTTTATTTTGTTCGCTACAGTTTTATGCCTATCTCACATAGTTCCACCATCTCGATGGAACAAATGCTCTTGTTATATGCAAATTTGACAGAAAAGTCCATTAATGTTGGGAAAATTATCCTCAAGGAAATTCACAATTGTGCTAAAAAAAAGGAAGGAATTGTTTATTTCCCATCATTAATCACTTCACTTTGCTAAAGAGCCCATGTTAAAACACAAGCAAATTTGAAGGGGCAGTATGTCCAAGGGTGCATCACAAGTCATGATCATGAAAGGTTAGTAGAGAGAGTGCATGAGATGAACCAAGGCGAGCAAGAGGAACCAGTTGAGCCAGAAACCGAAGAGTCAACAAATAAAACTGAAATTGAAGCTGATTTAGTTACAAACACTGAAGAAGAAGAATCTGATAAGGAACCAAATAGTCCTCAATCGGCTGAAGGAACTGAAAACTTTGAACCAAGGGTTGAGCTAGAAGAAGAACCAGTCAAGCTAAGTGTTTACGACTCTAATACCGACTCCTGCAAGTACTTCAAAGAAATCGGAGCTGTCGATTTTGATGGATATGTGCAAGTTCATGCACAATCAACAACAAACTTACTGGAAATATGCAAAAATTAGGGATGATTTGATTTGAAATACTTTTAAGAATATCTCTAACACTTTTGTTCCTGAGTTCCCAGATGCTATCTTTGAGACATGGATGGAAGATACTGACGATGCAAGCGGAGATTGAACTAAAGAAGACATAGGGAATGAGTCAGAAAAAAAGGGGGGATTCTTGTCTTGTTATTTATTTAATTGTTTTTTAGGTCTTTAGGAATTTATTTCTTTAGTAATTAGGATTTAATCTTTTCAAAATAAAACATAGCAAGCATGAATAAATACTTATTTAGAAAGAAAAAGAGTAAGTGATGCTGCAATGGGAATGAACATGTCTAGGATTAAGTTATTAGGAAAGACTTGGTATTTAAGTAGTCTTAATGTCTCACCTCTCTTTCTTTACAACCCTACTTGGTGTTCAGTTTTCATTCATTACTTTGCTCTTGCAATGAAGACATTGCTTCTTTTTAAAGCAACGTAAGGCAAATAAATTGCTGAAATTTAAAAATTTTCAAGTATGTTTCAATCATTTCTTTCATAAGTATGTTTTAATCAATGAATGTTTAGAGAAAATCTTTTTAATAAGATAGCTTCCATGCAAGTATGAATGATAATTTTATCTGAGTGATTGTATGTTATCGTGAAGAATGAAATGCTTTTATGATATTAGTCTTAGGTAATGTTTGCCATGAAAACTTAGTTTCTCTTGAGATCAGACATGCATGAAGGTTTATATCTTTAGAATTGACTTAGTAACTGTCTTAAGGCGAAATCCTAGGGGACATAAAAATCTAAAATGATATAGGCACCATTTTTCTTTGGACCGTTTGAGCCTTTTCAAGCTTACCTTATGATATTAGACCCTTGAAACTACAATTTTGAGCTTTAAGGCCTATTTTTGAAATGAACCTACATTATAAGCCGGTTACCATCTTTTTAAAATTATCCTAATTTTTTGCATCTATTTTAACTTAAGTGTCTTGTGAATCAACATTTGAGGAAATTTTCATAAAGATGTATGTGCTCATGCTTAAAAAAATAAAAAAAATAAAACAATCACAAAGACAAAGAAAGAGCGAAGAAAAGTTCACCTAGTTTCAAAAAGGAAAAATATATGAGCTTGAGTTCAAAACAAGTTTGGGGGTGTTCCAAAGGTTCCCTTGAAGAAAAAGGTTGAATTTCAAGAAATCCAAGACAAGTTAAAGGTTAAGATTTTTCAAACCGAAATGTCTCATCTCTTAAAATCCCTACCTTTAAACCAAGCCCTATTACAACCTTACAAAAGACCTATTGATTTGATGATTATGTCACCTACATTAGTGGAGAGGAAATATTAAGTTCAACATATAAAGATCATAAATAAGCCTTTTGATTGTTTGTTTGACTGATGAGAAATTGTGTTGAATGAAGAATATTATCTATGGCTGTGACATGCATGCAAACTATGATTCATGTTGGCATACCTTGAAACTTAGAATAAAATTTTCAAAATGTTTATATATGAGTTGCCTGTTAAGAAAGAAGATCTATGAGCATGAATTTGTTGATGCATGATTATGAGACGAAGATTGATGCTACTTACACTCTTAGCAAAATTTACCTTAGCAATACCTTATGTTGTGCATGAATATTACTCGGGACGAGCAATGATTTAAGTTTGGGGGTGCGTAAATGGAAAAATATATAGGATTTTTCCTATATAATTCATCACCTTTTTACTTAAATTTGTTGTTAAAACCAAGTAATTGTTTAATAAATTAATGAAATATGTGAAAATATGAAATTAGGACATAGAAATTATTAAAATGTGATTTTATGTTTTGTTATATAGTTTTCATGCATAAAATGGCTTATTTTATATTAATTTAAGCATATTATATTTTTAAGCTATGAAGTGGGCCATGCATGATTAAATTAATTAATAAAATATAATGTTATATTTTAATAATTCATTTTAATTATTTCATTAATAAAATTGGATTTAATTAATTAAGTAAGTTGATTAATTAAAGTGGTTAAATTAATTCATTTGGTCCTCTAAACTATCTGCTATTTTTGACAGGTCTGAGAGTTTTTTCTAATTGCAAAACCGTCCAAAGTGGGGACCAAGTCAACCCAATTTTTGGCTGCACATGGTTGATTATAAACCAATTTTTGGTTTAATTATACAAGGCCCTTGAAGAGTTGAAGAAATTAGAGATTTACCTGAAGATTTGTTGGAGACCGAGTCTTAATCCTGAATTGTTTTGGCATTCAAATTGACCAAAAATCAAGGAAAAATTAGCCAGATTTCCTCAATTCATGGCTGGCCACTCTTGGAGGAGGTTTCAAAGGATGAACACTCCTAATTTTAGCAAACTAGCTCCCTTGCCTCACCTATAACTAAGAGCTCATTTCTCACTTTATCCCTCATCCCTTATCCCTCTCAATTCTCATCCTCTCTCTCGACTCTCTTAGCTATCACGCCTATCATCATCCTTGCATAAGGATTTTAGCAAATTAGCCTTTTAAAGAGCCCTTGGTTGGCCACCTTAGAGAACTATCAGCAAAGGAGCAACGCAAAGAAGCGAATGAGCCTCATCAGTCAGACTCTTGGGTGACAGCCACTCTGAATTGGGTTTAATCTTTCTTTTCTTTAGTTTAATATAAAGATGTTTGCTATGTGTTCTATGTTCTTGTGTAAAACAGTGATAGCTTAACTTTATTTAAGCTAGAATGATTATTTGGATTAAATAATATTTATTTGATTCATGCTTATAATGTTTGTGCCTCAATCGATCATGTTTTCAATTAAAATCAAGTCTGTATTTTGTTCATACGTGATTGAAATGTACCTAAATTAGCTGAGCGATCCTGACCAGACGACGGCTAATAGACGCATAATTGAAATGTGCATGCTCAATTTAGATCCTAACCCGATTAAATTATAGGTTGCATAAAAACTCTAACCAGGCTCTATTATCTGCATAGTTTTTAGATTTGTGTGATTAAATTGTTTCAAACCTAAGACGTCCCTGTTACCTCACACGAATGCTAAGAAACCCTTAGTAAATAAGGATCAGTAAAATGCGTATTTACTAAGTAAAGGATTCCAAAAGGACCTAATTTGGTTTCAAAACTCATGAAAGATCGAGTTGCCATGGAATGTTTTTCCGAATATTATTAAGCATGATGATAATAAATTAAGTTTAATTAAAGTAATTGTCCTAGTTTATTTATGTTATAATTGTTCCAAATTGTGTTAAATTTTTCTAAAATCTATTTCATTCATATAGTCTGCATATTAAGATAATTTACATTAGGGATCATTGCATCTAGTTTATACCACTTCTCAACTATATTTTGTTTTTATTTTTCAAATTGTTAATATAATTTTACAAATTAAGAAACTTAGCACAAATACAATCCATATAGAGACGATAACTCGATACTTATTTATTACTTGATAACAACTATGTACACTTGCACAAACCCGAGCGTTACACTAAGGCATGACAGCATCTATGAATGAGAGCATCAGCCAACATATTGGCCTTACCAGAATGATCCTCTATCGTGTAGTCATAATCTTTGAGCAACTCAATCCATCGGCGCTTCCTAAGATTCAACTCCTTCTGAGTAAGGAGGTACTTGAGACTCTTGTGATGGGTGTAGATGATACACCTCTTACCATACAGATAGTGCCTCCAGATCTTTAACACAAATATCACAGTAGCTAACTCAAGATCATACATCAGATAATTCCCCTCGTGTGACTTAAGCTTACGTGACGCATAAGCCACAACCTTACCATCTTGAATCAAGACACATCCCAAACCTTACCATCACTGTACACCAAAAGAATTTTACCAGATTCAGGCTGCATCAGAATAAAAGCCTGAGTCAGAACAGACTTGAGCTTCTTGAAGCTCAATTTTTGATCATCAGTCCAGACAAAAGGAACACCCTCGCGCAGAAGCTTAGTCAAAGGAGCTGCAATCAAAGAGAACCCCTCGACAAACCGCCGATAATATCTCGCAAGGTCCAGAAAATTACAGATCTCAGATTTGTTCTTAGGCTATTTCCAATCAAGCACATCCTCAATCTCTCTAGGATCAACTCGGATCTCCTCGGCAGAAACCACATGCCCTAGAAAAGTTACCTCTCGCAACCAAAACTCACACTTGCTAGACTTAGCGTAGATCTATTTCACTCAGAGTATATGAAGCACTACTCTAAGATGCTCATCATGCTCATCCTCAGTCTTAGAGCAAACCAAAATATCATCGATGAAGACCACGGCGAATTGATCCAGATACGGCTGAAAAACTTAGTTCATCAGATCTATGAATGCAACCGGAGTATTCGTCAGACCAAAGGGCATAACTAGGAACTCGTAGTGCCCATAACGAGTCCTAAACGCCGTCTTATGAATATCAACCTCCTTAACTCTAAGCTGATAATACCCAGATTGAAGATCTATTTTCGAGAACATTACAGCCCCTCAGAACTGATCAAACAAATCATTGATCTTCGAAAATGGATATTTATTCTTCACAGTTAGTTTATTCAACTGCCGGTAGTCGATGCACATCCTCATGGTACCATCATTTTTTTCTTTACAAACAGAATTGGTGCCCCCATGAAGACACACTAGGACAGATGAAACCATGATCTAGAAGATCTTGAAGTTGAGCCTTAAGCTTCGTAAGCTCCTTCAGTTCCATACGGAATGGAGCGATAGACGCTGGAGCTATACCCGGTAGAAAATCAATGCTGAACTCAACTTCTTGATTCAGAGGTAAACCCAGTAACTCTTCAGGAAAAACATCCAAAAATTCCATCACTGTTTTGATATCCCTAACAGAAGAGTCCCTAGAAACTAAAACACTGACGTAAGCCAAATACGCCTCACACCCTTTTTGAACCAATTTCTCATCCACAAGAGCGGAGATCACATTCGACAAATAATCTTAACGCTCACCGATCACAACTATTTCTTTATCATCCACGGTCCTTAAAGCAACCCTCTTATTCACACAATCCAGACTAACTCGATGTTCAACCAACCAATCCATACCCAGAAATAAGTCAAACTCCCCAAACGGTAGCTCCATCAGATTTGCCGAAAACATAGTCCTTTGTACTTCCAACGGAACATTCATATAAAGTCTATTTACTCAAACAGACTACCCAGCAGACTCAGTATAATAATCTCACTAGAAGTACACTCAATAGAAATCACCAAGTTCTTGGAAACAATACTAGCTACATAGAAGAATGTAGAACCTATATGTATCAGAGCAATATAGGAACATAAAAAATAAAGAATGTACCTAGTGATCAAATTAGGGGCGTCTTTGTCCTCTCGAGGTCGAGTAGCATAATTGGTGCATCTTTCCTCACCTCAGTCTAACTAGCACCTCTGCTCGGTGCTCTCTGTCCTCGGTCCACACCATTACCACCTCTAGCCAGTACACGGCCCGAAGGTGGCTGCTGTACTACCCTCTAAGGCTGAACAAAACTCGATTCTGAAGCTGGCATCTGATCAGCACGATGTGGACACTCTCTAATCTGATGCGCTAAAGACTCACACCACAGAGAAGCCCCCAATCTCCTCAAACACTCGCCCGAATAGTGCCTACCACAGTCACCACAAGGCTGGATCCTAGTAGGAGCAACAAGATCCCCCACTCTAACAGGCCCATTAGGTCTGGCCCGTTTCATAGATCTCTGAACAGAACTAGAGGGCTTCGAATCCCTCTTATTCTTGCCTCTCTCTTAGTCCCTACTCTGGCACTCCACGCGCTTAACCTCCTCAGTGATCTTCGCCTTATCCACAAGAATTACAAACTCTCGCTCCCTTTGTGGAGCAATCAGTACCCTCAAACTATCCCTCAAGTCGTCCTCAAAACATATGCATTTCTCATACTTAGATGCCACCATGCCTCGAGCATAGCGCTCAACCTCAGAAACTTGGCCTTATACTCGCCCACAGATTTATCACTTTGCGTGAGATTCATAAACTCACACCTTTGAGCATTAACATAACTCGCACCCACATATTTTTCCTGAAAGGCAGTCTTAAAGTAATCCTAGTTCAGATGATCCGGTTGAGTATCCTCCTCAACCGTCAACCACCACTGATATGCCTCATCGCGAAGCAAAGAGACTGCACCATTTAATTTCTACTCAAGAGTACAATCGATGTCATTCATAATCCTCTCAGTGACCTCCAACCAATACTCGGCCATGGTAGGGGCGACTCTAGTGACACCTCTAAACAACTTAGCTTTATTCGACCGGAGTCATTCAGTTATCGACCCATGATCCCCAGATCAAAAATAGGGTCCAACGACCCGCTTCAAAACTTTCAACATGGCTCTGGACAGTGTGTCATCCCCAGTGGAACAGTTTTGAGACCTAGTCTTCGTAGGAGGTGAAATCGGTGTCTCACTCGTATCTAAATTCGGCATACTTTCCAGAGAGGAAGACTCAGCTTGAGCCCCCCAAGGCGCCCGCCGTGCATACGAATACCACGAGCGCTTATCGTATTTTCAAATTTATCTACATTATAAAATTTTATGCATCAGTCCCAATGTTTATTAACATATATTTTATGCTTAAATTATTAGAAGTTCAGTAGTATTTCAGAGGTTTCAATCTCTAACTTAACTGAGTATAATTTTAGAAAGTACTAACTACAGTGTTTGCAGAAAGTTCTATCTAAGTTTAAATACACTTACAGGATCGACGCCAGAGACTCGGTGTACCACATACTTACTCAGAATGATCCAACTCATTAGAAAACTAGTTTTTTTTCAGAACACAATTTTGAAACCCAAAATTCACAGCCCAAGTTTTACAACCTGGCTCTGATACCACTAAATGTAACACCCCAAACTCGGCCTAGACGTTATGGGTGAATCTAGTAATGTTTCAAATAAGGGTTTTGAAAATAGTTTTCTTCGATAAGTCATTCTAGTTTAACAACCCATATTCATTTATACAACTATTACTAAAAACGTTATTTGATTAATACATTTGTCGAAACATAATATACAGTGGAAATTTTAGAAACCGTTATATTTTGAAAATCCAGTTTGTATTTTTAGAAAAACCTTTATTTGCGTAAAACTGTTGTTTTCAAAACTCATTTTGTTAAACCACGCAGGATAGCAAGCAAACGAAACCAAAACCAACAGTTAAAACCATACAGTCCAGAGAGTCCCATAAATTACAAACTCTCAAATAAATCTAGAATTTTAAATAAAAACCATTAATTTCTTAGTATAAATAGTTCTTGGTCGAGTGGTCACCACTAAGCCTCCATCACACTAATCCGCCTAAGTCCGTGGTTTACCTGAACAGAACAGACAAACAAATATGATTTTTCATAAACTCAATGTATAACCTAACAAACATAAACATGCAACATACACAGATTTTCATGATCAGTCAGATATAGATTCGGACCTAAGTCCATAGCAAATACAGTTATCAGATTTAGATAAACATAATAGATATAGTAAGTGCAACCCTCATCCTCTACACACCATCTCTGACCATCCCATCACACCATGTGGGGATAAAAATACCCACCCATCCCTATACACCATATAGCGTCGATGGAAGACATTACAGATAGTATGCAGTCAAGCTACCAGATTATAGGTGAAGTGTCGCCATACAGATCACGTCCTCCACATTTACAAGACCCACCCAAAACATAGATATAGAAATAACAGATTTTACGTGCTTACCATGCTTGTATACAGATAACATACATATTTAAACAATACAGTCAGACATACATTTAGTATCCTACTTAGGTCAGTCTATCAAAATATCATAGCACACAAAATAGGGTTTGGTTAACCCTTCCCGACCCTATGGTAGGCCCACAGTCAATCGGAATGAGCCATGCAACCCTAGGGAAAATTTTAAAATTATGGGCCTACACACCTAAGTTGGCCTTGCCCGTGTGACCCACACGGCTTGGCCCAAAACCCACACGCTCGTGTGGGACCACACGGCCACACTCACACTGTCACATAGCTGTGTTCAGTGCACGGCCACGCCTTCATCAAAGACATAGTCGTGTCTCGTACACGGCCAACCACATGGCCGACACACGCCTATGTGGCGTCGATAGTGCCCTTTTTCAACTTTTATTGAACCTCAATTTTTCGTGTTTAGGGTACACACCTTGTTCAATTTTGATATAAAAGCAGTCCTGACACCACCAAAACCTAAAAATAGTATACCAAACATCGTTTTAGCCATTATATTAGAAATTTAAACTCGAATTTGATCTCAGTTTAAGGCTTCTCAAAATCAAACTACTCGAGAAACACTTACCACCAATGAGCAAAAACCACTCAATGTTCAAATATCTAGAGGAGTAACAACTGCTTCTAGTCTTTCCCTTAATCGAGAAATAATGAACACTATCAATGGATTTCATTAAGCATAATCAAATTCCCCCACAATGTAAAACGCTAAAAGAAAACCACTCAATAGCTTACCTATTTAGAACAAATTGAAATGGAAAGTTTCAATGAAAGTATGTTATGTTTATGAAAATGATGCATTCAAAGGAAGCATGTTCATGTACAATTAGCTTACCTTATGTTAATTCAAGTGAATTATATTTGAATGATCTAACATGTGTTATTGATTATGCTTAGGCTTGTGCCAAGTTTAAGGTTGGATTATACTATGCTTGATCTTATTGTTAAATAATGAAATGGTAAGTTATGTTTCATGTTTTACAAACTTACTAAGCATTATGTGCTTACGTAGTTTTCTTTCCTGTGTTTTATAGATAAACAGAAGCTCGATCGGTTTATAAGTTTGTCAGAGATCTATCATATTATCCAGTGACTATATTGGTAGTTTTTTATGTTTTGGCTAAGGTTATAATGGCATGTATAGGTGGACTTATGTTGAATGTTTAGTTGAATGCTTAGATGTTGATTTTGGTATGTATGAGTTGGTTATTTTGGTACCATTTTGATGATGGTTGAATTGTTTCAATTTGATACATATGATGCATGAATGGTATGGCTCAAATGGTAAGTTTATGTTGAAGTGGTATAGGTCAAGTTATCATACACTTTGAGATGAAAATGAGCTAGATGATTATGAATGAAATGTGGTCAAGTATATGTATATGTTTAAGAAAATTTGTATGTTTGCGTTTGAGATGCCTTGAATGGCATATTGGTTGAATGGATTTGATCTTTTTAATTGGTCATTTCATGCATGTTTTGATAAGGTTTTGATGCTCTGGTCATGTGTTAAAAATGCTTTTAGGTACATGTTTAATCTGGTGATGAAAATGGCTTGATTTTTGCAAATTTCATGTCTACATGGCCTAAGACACAGGTGTGTGGCTCAACCGTGTGTGTCACACGACCATGTGTCCCCTATAGGTTTTAAAGCATCCAAGTTAGGCTGTTACTCGGCCTAGTACACGACTTGGGACACAGGTGTGTGGAGCCATTTCGAAAGTTACACGACTTGGCACACAAGCGTGTGGCTTAGTCGTGTAACCCAACTCAGTGAGTTACACGGGTGAGGACACGGGCTAGGACATGACTGTGTGTCCCTATTTTGAAAGTTACACAGCCTGAGACATGGGCATGTGTCTTAGCCGTGTGAGTCACATGGTTGTGTGACCCCTGCAATTAATTTTTTTCCAAAATTTTCCTAAATCTTCCAAATGTTTCCAATTTAGTCCTAAATTGTTTCTAAAGTGTTTTTAAGGCCTCGAAGGCTCGATTAAGGGACGATATGTATGTAAATGAATTATTTATGCTATGTTTATGTTAATGTATGAGATGTATGTTTTAAAGTTATGTTTTTATGGTAATGTTCTGTAACCCTATTCCAACGACAAATACGGGTTAGGGGTGTTACATTTAGTGGTATCAGAGCCAGGTTTTGTCAGTTCTCGAACTAAACGTAGCATGTGTGAGTCTAAAAATACATGTCATTATATAACCTGTGATAATGTGATAACTCTTGACTCGATTTGAACTATGTTCTCATATATATAAAATGACATCCAACAGATCTGATTTCGATGAAGTAGAAAGTAACGCACAAGCCTCCGTTCACGGAGCAACATCTAATGGATGTAGGCCCGTATCTGAGGGTCAGGGAGGAGAGGCTAAAGAAGCCTTCTTCCAGATGATGAATGAATGGTTCACTGAGTTCATTCAAACGAACCCAATGGTTCAATGACCTCCACCCACACCTGTAGTTCCTCAAGGTTTAGAACCAATACGAGTGTGTTAGAGTATGCCCAAAGATCAATCATGAGATGGTTGTAATAACATACTTGATTTATCATGTTTATTAATATAAGGCGTTACCATTATTATTTCAATTTCTTTTCTATGTGTATAAATAAACTATTTTATAATAATGTCCTGAGAGTAATATGATTATTCTTAAAAGGTCCTTAGTCAAGTATTATTGTTGGATAGGACGACAATAATGCATTAAGACTAACATGTAGTTGATTGATGATAAAGAGTTTTCATTGATATGGAATGTCAAAATCGATGCATGAATATGTGTGTTAGAGAACAACATATTGGACAGACCTGTTATGAGTATGTTTCTTGGATTATTATGTAATTGTCACAACATTACTCATAGTGATTAATATGTATATGATCCTCAAACTTGAGATCATCATAATCCCAAAATCGTGATTTGTATATTTTGATACAGTCAAACGTACACCGTAACTAGTTGTTCTAAGGCTGATGTTGGATATACCATGATCTATGTAGAGGGTTATGGTTGATCGATATAGGATAAGTCCCTCCTACATAATGGGAGTAATATCTTAGGCCACTTGCTTGAGTGAAACTAGAAATGCATGGCCATGCTCAAATAAGCTGATATGAGATGTCATACTTATTTGTATATCATAGTCTACATAAGATATCAAGGAAAATGGAATGGACTATGCAAGTGTGACTATTCCATGGCTTGTGCCCAATGCAGAGATAAAGGACTTAAGGATTATTGCATGAAAGGTTAATTATAAAAGGTTGTCGCTTTACGAAGTGGTAAGACTTTGGAACCCAAGGAAGTTATTGTTGAAGACGAACTTATTGAGAAGAAGGAAAGTCAACCAACAATTGAACTTCCTATACCAAAAGATCCAAAACCTACAAAGTCTGATGAGGTAAAATCTAAACTAGTGAGTTCTGATAAGCTAACATCTTCTTTAGATGCAGATTTATGTCCTTAGAAAATTTGTCCAATCCAACCCAAAGTTCCATCACCTCCATATCCTTAATAATTCCAACCAAAAAATTAGAAATAGGAGGTGCAATTTAAGAATTTTTTGGACGTTCTAAAGTAGCTTCACATCAATATCCCGTTGGTAGAGGCTTTAGAACTAATGCCTAACTATGTCAAGTTCATAAAGGACATTCTATCCAAGAAAAATAGACTCAGTGAGTACGAGACTGTAGCACTAATGAAGGAGTGCAGTGCGTTCTTACAGAACAAGCTACCTTTGAAATTAAAGGACCCTAGAAGCTTTACTATACCTTGTAATGTTGCAGAATCTTACTGTGGTAAAGCTTTGTGCGACTTAGGAGCAAGCATCAACTTGATTCCCAAATCTATTTTCAAGCTGTTCAGAATAGGTGAAGTAAGACCCATGGCTGTGACACTGCAACTAGCTGATCGGTCTTTAGCATACCCCAAAGGAAAGATCGAGGATTTTTTGGTAAGATTTGATAAATTTATTTTTCCTGTTGACTTTATTGTGTTAGATTTTGAAGCAGATAAGGAAGTGTCGATCATCCTGGGATGACTTTTCCTAGCCACGGGAAGAACATTAATAGACATGCAAAAAGGTAAACTTACCATTGGAGTTTAAGATGATCAGATAACGTTTAATGCTCTTAAAGCAATGAAATTTCCTGATCCAATAAAAGAATGTTCAGTGATAGAAGAGTTAGAAACTTTAGTTTCTATAGAATGGGAGAACAATTTTGTAGAGGACCCATTGGAGAAAAATTTAGGGTCTGACCACTAGAAGATGAAAAAGGTATTGAAAATATAGCTTTGATGGAAGCCAAATCGAGGGACTATGTTCAACCAGCACTGTTTGAACCATTGGAGTTAGAAGCTCATGAATACACGTAACCCAAGTTGTCAATTGAGGAACCTTTGAAACTTGAACTTAAGGTACTTTCTTCCCAGTTGAAATATGTTTATTTAGGTAGCAGTTCTTCTTTATATATGATTATTTCAGCAGAACTGACAAAACACCAAGAGGAGCAACTAATTGTTATTTTAAAAAAAATTAAAAGGGCAACAGGTTGGACCATAGCTGATATTCAAGGAATAATACCTTCTTTTTATATGCGTAAGATTAATTTAGAGGAGGGTTAAAAAGGTAGAATCGATGGGCAAAGGAGACTCAATCCGATCATGAAAGAGGTAGTTCGAAAGTAAGTTATCAAATGGTTAGATGCGAGAATTATCTACCCCATCTCAGATGGTTCATGGGTAAGTCTGATATAGTGTGTACCAAAAGAAAGGTCGAATCACGTATTATCTACTCTTGAGTGACTAGTTGAGTTGTACATATTTGAGATTATCAAATTGCACGGGGTGCGAGTTTCTATTATTTCAGATAGAGATCCACGGTTTATATAGTGATTTTGGAGCAAGTTGCAAGAAGCTTTAGGTACGCGATTACATTTTAGTATTGCATTTCATCCCTAGACAGACGGTAAGTTCGAGTGAGTAATTCAGATACTCGAAGATATGCTTCGTTGTTGTGTATTAGAGTTCGAAGTCAACTAGGAGAAGTATTTACCATTGGTTGAATTTGCGTACAATAACAGTTATCAGTCAAGTATATAGATAGCATCGTACGAAGTTTTTCATGGTCGTAAATGTTGAACTCCTTTGTATTGGATAGTGCTTAGTGAGAAAAAGATACACGGAGTCGATTTGATTTGTGAGACTGAAGAAAACATGAAAGCAATCCGTGACAGTTTGAAAACAGCTTCAGATCGACAGAAGTCGTATGTAGATTTATAGTGTAAAGATATTGAATTTCTTATTGGCAACAAAGTATTTCTAAAAGTGTTGCCTTGGAATAGAGTTCTTCGTTTCAGTCACAAAGGGAAGCTTAGTCTGCAATTTATCGGGTCGTATGAGATTATTTAAAGAATAGGGCCAGTGGCATATCGGCTAGCTTTACCGTCAGAGTTAGAAAAGATTCATAATGTGTTTCATGTATCCATGTTACGACGGTACTGATCAGACCCTTCGCATATCATTTCACCGGCAGATGTTGAAATTCAACCTGATATGTCATATAACGAAAAACCAATCAGAATTTTTTCACGAGAGGTTAAAGAGTTAAGAAAAAAAACATAGATTTAGTAAAGGCTCTTTGGCAATGTCACGGCATAGAGGAAGCCACTTGGGAACCCAAAGAGGCTATGATAAAGCAATATCTAAATCTATTTTTTGGTAAGATTTTCGGGGATGAAAATTTCTTAGGGGGAGAGTTGTAACAACTCGTTTTTAATGAAATCAGAATAGTGGTTTTGGGACCAAAAATTTGATGTAAAATTTTATTATTATTATTTTAATGTCTGTAGCATGATAGTAGCATCGTATAAAAATTTCGTGAAGAAATTTTGTCATTTGCATGCTTAATTTGATAAAAAGAACTAAATTACATAAAGTGCAAAACTTGTGTTCTGTTAGTAAAAGGAGTCAATTATTATGAAATTTGAATGTGAGTGGCTTTAAATGGTAATTAAACCATTACTAAAGGTAATGGACAAATATGGACATCATTAATGTGATTTGTAAATGTTATATAAGTAAATTAGTAAATAAAAAGTAAAATAAGTAAAACAAAATCAAGGTTTTTGTCCATCTTCTTCACATAGACAAATTTCAAAGGGGAAAACAACACCATTTTTAGGGTTTGAGCATTCGACAAGCTTATCCTTGTGCATGTAAGTGATTTTTGGTTCCATTTTTATTGATTTCTATGCTTTTGGATTTATTGTAGCTCAATCTAGCTAGCTCGGGGACTAATTTACAAAACTGTTAAAATTCTAAGGTTTTACCATGAATGTATGTTAGTTGTTTTTGTTGTTTGATGGATGAAAATGAATGTTTGATGATAGTTGAACAACTTTTGTAAAAGAAATTTTGATGAATTTGTCAATTTAGGATTAAATTTAAAAATAGGAAAATGTTCATGGTGGAAATGTGAAATAAATGAAATGTAGGTTTTTCTAGGTGCTTAGGTGATATTCGACTATAGTGGTTTAGTACTAAATTGCATGAGTTTTCATTTTTATGAGTTAGAGACTAAATTGAAATGAATTCAAAACTATAAGGGCAAAAGTGTAATTTTTCTAAGACGTGATTTTTGGATAATATTGAATAGAATCGAACTTGAATGAATTAAATTTGATTATATAGATCAAGAAAAGCAACATGCAGATTTAGATCGGGGAAAAAAAAGTATTGGATTAATCAATCGTATTTCTCCGTTCGTGTTTGAGGTAAGTTCGTTAATTTAAATAGCATTGAATCATATTTGAATTAAATGCTTCTGTGTTATATATTTTGATATTATGACTACGAAAATATCCAACGAATTTTTGGCAACTTTCAGATCCCGTTTGAACCTTAGGAATATATATGATACAAATGACATGTACGTCCCACCGGTGGCTAAGTTTTTGGCATGTGTTTTCGGCATATATAGGATATAAATGTTACCGTGTTTTGGGTGCTGGTCTTGTACGTCCTACCAGTGGCTAATTTTTCGGCATGTGTTGTGGTTACTTGATAGCTTGTGTAAGTAGCACTGAGTAGCTACGTCCTGATTTATAGCTGGTGTGAGCGAACCCATTTATGGCTTGAGAGAGAGCAGTGATACGAGATATGATATAGTAGTGGTTTAGACCACATGTTGGCATATAGTGTGCTAGATTCCTGTGTATCTGATATTATTCTAATGGTTCAACAAGTATGAAAAAGGGAAGGTTCGACAAATGCTTCAATAAGTGATGATATGAAAGTATGAAAAGGTATGAGTTGATGATGTTTGAAATATGCTTAGCCATATGCTTGAAATTATGAATGCTTATAAGTAGTGTGTATAAAAGCTATGATGTTTTGAGATGATTTGCTAAGCTATGTGATTATCTAACTTGAAAGGCAGTTGTTGCTGAGGCTAATGCCAAGTCGTCTTGGGTTGTCTCAAATTGTTTTTATGCTTATAAATTGACATGGTAAGCTTTGTTTATGAATTACAAACTTACTAAGCATTACATGCTTACTTCGTGTTATTTCCTTTGTATTTCTAGATAATCGGAAGATCGTTCGGGTTGGAAGTGGTCAGAGATCCATAACACTATCCATCGGTTATACTGGTATATTTTGATGATTTGGAGTCATAGTTATAATGGCATGTATAGGTGTTTTGTTTAATGAATCTAGCCATTATGTGTGGCTTGTATATATGTTATCTTGGTTGATGAACTAGTTGGAATGATATTTAGATTATATGGTATTTTGTGTGGTGGTTAATTTGATGTTGTATTGGTTAAGGTGATCGTGATGAAATGTTGATGGAAATGGTATGGTAACAATGAATGGTTGGTGTGGAATGAATGTAGCATGATGTTGAAAATGGCTAGTTTTGGTAGTTTGGAAGTGATCATCTTTTGGTCAAATTGTTATGGTATATGTTAGTTGGGAAAATGGTCATTTTGTATTGGTTCTACATGAGATTTCGGTATATGATCATTGTGGAAAATGTGGTAGTGAATTTGTTCAATTGGTAGTTTAAATGATGAATGAATTGGATAGTTGTTTAGGTAAGTTTGATTGTGAAGTTGTTCTGCCATTTTCGCATATTGGTTGAATGGATAGTTTTTGGGTTGTTAAAGCTTGAATTTGCATGTGTTAAATGAGTTTTGAATGCTTGTTTATATATGTATTTGGCTTATAGAAGTGGTAGGAAATTGGGTGAGAAGAATGGCTTGATAATGGCCTATTTTTCATCCACACATGCAGAGACACGGGCATGTGTTTTAGCCGTGTGTGACACACATCCAGGCAACACGACTGTGTGCCCCATATAGCTGTCAAAGAATTACAAGTCAAGATGTTACATGGCCTAGCACACGGCCTAGGACACGAGCATGTGGCTTGGCCGTGTGGACCAAGTTAGTGAGTTACACGATACAAACACAGGCTGGGACACGGTCGTGTGTCCCTATATCGAATGCCCACACGGCCAAAGACACAGGCGTGCTTCTTGGCCGTGTGAGTCACACGGCCGTGTGGGTGGCATCCCAAAAATCAGGGGTTAGTAGAATCAGGTTTGTGATTTGAGAGAGAGTGATCATGCCTTAATTTTTTAAATTATCTATGCATTTTCAAGAAATAAATGAGGTATTGGTTTGTTGGTTAAGTGTTAGTGTAACGTTTCTTGAAACCCAAGTTCAAATCTCTTCTCTCGCATTAGTTTTATTATTTTGCAAATTTTGCCTTAAACCCTAGTATGTGTCATGCCTTGGTTTTTAAAATAAATATTTCAAAATTATATCAAGAATGAGTTATTGGATTGGTGGTTAAACATTAGTGAATTTATCCTTGAGGTCTTAACTTCAATTCCTTTCCCATGCAAATAATTTAATTTTTTGACAAAAACCCCTTGTTTTAATGTGTGGGCCATCCAAACCTAGTTAACCTAGGTATAAATATTAATTTTTTACTAATAATCAGCCTTAATCCTCCTCCTCATTGCCCTAGCCATTCCTCTCCTCCTCTCATTCTTTTTTATTTTAATTTTTTTTTCCTTTCCTCCATTGTTGTCGTCTCCTACACCTAGTTTTACCATGTATTTCTTTTTTTTCTTTCTTTTTCTTTTTGCCACAAGATGTGTTAACATATTCTACACCATATTTCTGTCATTTTTACTCATTAAAATCAGCCCCAAATCTGAAATCTTGAACTCCAAGATCGATCCCGAACATTGCCAAGAAAGTGTCATTGTTGTTTCTCTTGACTAGCTTGGGAAAGGTCTCTTCTCTCTTCAATTTCTTAATTAAACTTGTCCATTAAAAACCTAAATTTCCAGATCTTGAATTTTGGGGATTTTAAATGATTTCAAAGGTAGTTTTCCAAAATTTTATGTTATCTCAAACCATTTTAAAATTCAGCCCCAATTTTGGCCACCATGGGTGGTGGTGCGTGTGCCTATGTGCAAGAAAGGGGACTGTTTTGATTCTTGGTTCTTGCCTATATTTTTCTAGAATTAATTTGAGTTCTTGAACCCATCTAATCAGATTTTAAAGTCATTTCAATTATGGGAAATGTTCTTGATCGATTACCCATTCGGATCCCATAAATCGTAAAGCGTAAGTGCAATTAAGGGTAACTAGTTTGTTATTTCGACATAGTTGTTGGGTAAAGGTTATGATTTGATGAAATGAAGAAATTTAATCATTAATTAACTACTGATTTTCCATTATATTATTGAATTTGGTGCTAACCCAAACGCCTCAAACCATTCGTAAATGCGAAGAATGATTGTACTTACGGTTTGCATCGATACAGTGTAAGGAATCTAACTAGTTTGGATTCATAAAATAGTTATAATTTCAATGATTTGTTTGAACTCATAATTGGGTTTTTAGGGGCTGGTTTAATGTTAAATTTATTTAATTCATACTAAATTTTGGTTTAGGTTCGTTTAAGGAATTATTACTAAAAATTGGAAGGTTCACTAGTGTGCTGCGAGGAAGCAAAAAATAAGGTGTGGGTCCTAAACTCATAAAATTGTTTGAAAATGTTAAATATGATGTTATATGATAAATTAGCTTGCTGATTGTGTAACACCCCTTACCCGAGACTATTTCCGGAGTTGAGCATGGGGCGTTAATTGACTTAACTTATTAGTTTGGTGCATAAAAATTTGCTTTTAAAATTTATTTCACTATTCACCATAATGCTGTGCACCTGCGCAACAGTCACTAATTTAACTATAAATCGGGTTAAGAAACTCAAAATTTAGATCCATAAATTTTCTCTAAAACTATACTCATATATTATCTTACCATAAAATTTTCAGAATTTTGGTTTAGCCAATTAGTACAGTTTATTAATTAAAGTCTCCCCTGTTTCACTGCCTGACGGTTTTGACCTTCATTCACTAAAAATCAATTTTCTCATCGTATGATTTTCATATAGTATTTTCACTTCATACTAAAAAAAATTGACTCAATAGGAATCTATACATATAAATTATAACTCATAATTATTTTTTTACGATTTTTAATGATTTTCTAAAGTCAAAACAGGGGACGCCAAAAACCGTCCTGACCCTGTCTAACCAAAATTCAAATATCTCAGAATATAAAATTCCTTTAGCCACGTTATTTTTCTATGAAAATAGATTCAATAAGCTTTAATTCTATATAATATTCACTCTCTAATTCATTTTATACTATCCTTGGTGATTTTTCAAAGTCACGTCGTTGCTGTTGTCCCAAAACTGTTTCATTGCAATTTTTTACTCTTTCTTAATTTCTAGGTATAAACTATCACCTAGGCATTCATAATACCAAACATATTCTTACTTATCCATTTTAATAGTTAACCATTATCACATATTTACACATCATTCTTTAGCAATATCATAAGGACATACATTCAAAATGACTAAGTCCCTATACATGTCATAGCTCAAACATTGATCATCATAAAATACCGAGTTATTGTTGTTGATAGTGTGAGCGCTCTTCGACGTCTTTAAGATCCCCAAATTAGCTTTGCAATACTATAAAACAAGGAAAATAAAATAAGTAAGCATAAAGCTTAGTAAGTTTACAAGAAAATAAATAACAACATTTAACACAAATAATTATACTCAAATGTCATGATCTTTAATTTCCTCTTTACTTACTCTCTCATGATCTTTAATTTCCTCTTTACTTACTCTCTTACTCGTTCACTTACTTGTTTACTTAGATAACTCATGATAATAACTTACTCTTCTCTTGCTGAAATGCTGGTTCTCAATTGATAACATAATATGTTCTTAAATCTTATAACTCACCTAAAATTGCTATTTATGCTTTTACCTGAACTTTCATGGAACATAATTTGTTTACTAGCCCGTTGAGCCACATTGGAATAATAAGGATACTTGGGTCTCTTTTCTGATAATAACATGCCAAAGCTATGTCCCAAACATAGTCTTACATGGGATGTTTACTGTAGTGCCAATGTCATATCCCAGATATGGTCTTACATGGGAGTTCTTATATCGGTGCCTATGCCATGTCCCAAACATGGTCTTACGGGGGACCTCTCATCTCGGTGCCAACGCCATGTCCCAGACATGGTCTTACATGGGACCTCTCATCTCGGTGCCAACGTCATGTCCCAAACATGGTCTTACATGGGACCTCTCATAATCTTAATGATGCCAATGCCATGTCCCAGGCATGGTCTTACATGGGATCTCATTCCCTTAATGTCATGACATTTGTATCCGATACATTCCCAATTTTTCAACGGGGCTTTTATCACTGATTCTCTGTCATCTCATACTTAAGTCAACATTAAATAATTTCATAAAATAAACACATAATTGCCGAAAAATTTCAGCATTAATAATAAATATTGAAATATTGTATTTATTTACCGTAAACTTACCTCGGTACAAAATGTGGCCAAATCTACCAACTTAGTCTTCAACCTTTTTCTTTCCTCGGTCTAACCTTGGATTTTGTTCTTCTTGATCTTTAATAGCAAATTTAGTTTATTTAATACTCACATTTATCAAAACAGCCCTCGACTTTAACTTTGACAAAATTACAATTTTCCCTAAACTTTTACATATTTACACTTTTGCCCCAAAGCTCAGAAATTAAACTTCATCCCTTATTCTTATGTTTTATGACATACTGAACATTTTTCCCTTCTATGGCAACATCAAATTCCCACTCTAACACTTACTTATGAACATTAGGTATTTTTACCGATTATGTCGTTTTACTAGTTTTCACTTAAAATCACTTAGCAAAAGTTGTTTAACATAATTTCTAGCTTCATATTCTACTATAAAACATAAAAATAAGCACATTTCACCGATGGGTATTTTTCCAAATATAAGCCCTAGGTTAAATTATTGCTAGAATAAGCTAAATCAAGTTATCGGGGCTTTAAAAACGTAAAGAACATTAAAAAAGGGGCTTGGGATCACTTACTATGGATCTTGGAAGCTTGAAAACCCTAACTATGGCTTCCCCCTTGCTAATTTCGGCCAAATGAAGAAGATGAGCACAATTTTCCATCTTTTTCCCTTTTAATTCGTTTTAATTACTAAATTACCAAAATGCCCCAAACTTAAAAATGTCCTATTTCACTTATCTCATGTCCATTTTTGTCCATCACTTAAACAATGTCTAATTACCATATAAAGACCTCCAATTTAAAATTTCATAACAATTGGACACCTTTAACATGTAGAACTCAACTTTTGCACTTTTTACAATTTAGTTTTTTTGACTAAATTGAGTGCCCAAACGTCAAAATTTTTGAACGAAATTTTCACAAAATCATTTCGTGAAATTGTAGGCCATAAAAATATAGTAAAAATAAATTTTTTCCTCATCGAATTTGTGGTCCCAAAACCATTGTTTCGATTAGGCCCAAAATCGGGATGTTACAGATTGGATTGTCTTAATAGCCAGATTATTGATTTAGTGAGTGGCCGAACCAAGTATGTTTCGAGCCTTAAAAGATTGAAATATTGGAAAATTTGCTAGTTTGATAGTCTTGATGTTTGATTGAGTTTGTAATTGCATATTTGAGTTATGAGATATGAAAATATTTGACTGAATGGTATAATTTGTTGAGATATTAAGCTTATGTATGATTTAAATGCATGAGATATTTGTTATGTTGTGTACTAAAAAGGGTGCTATTTATGCACAATGAAATTCTGTAAAGTTTGTGAAATTGAACGATATTGATTGATACCAACATAATGGTAATTTGAAAGATCGAAACACTATTTCCATTTACTGAAAGTATGTGATTATTGAGGACATGATGAGCATGTCAAATGAATGTGAAAAGTATTGAGATATGATTACGTATGAGATTATGTGACATATTGCATATGCATTGGGTTGGGATTTTGTGGTTGACGAAGGAGTTTTGTGGAGTACTAGAGGCATATTAGGTTCGCATTATTTGTAGTAAGTGCACTGCACCTGGATTATCGAGGGGATTGGTGATTTTATCGCATATTATATGTTACTGGCGAATGTATCGCACTATTTGATATTCAAATTTTTTTTTGCATTATTGATTATTCAGTGGTTTTACCACATTGAGCTATGCTAATAATGTTTTGGACTTTGGCAGACGAGTTCTGGGGAACTCGTGGTGTGTAGCGGATGGTATGGGTAGGAACATTTTTGCATTGCATCATTTGCACGACATATTCAAATGTTATTAATTTATGCTACATATTGTATTTTGTTGTATTGAATGGTATCGAAATTAATGATTGTTACTCGAATGAATGATGACCTATGCTCATACACCGCTTGACATCAATTTGATAATGACTATGTAATGAAATGAAATTCCTATGATGGTTCTATTTTCTTCTGTTAATGCTAATATGTTTCACTTTATTTGATGTTTTTGCCCGTTTAAATAATTATTCGACTCACACTGAGCTTTTCATAAGCTTACCCTCAATAGTGTTTAACTTTTCAGGTAAACCTCAAAATTAGGACCGGACTCGGCATTCGAAGAATCAACTTGGACCTTGAATTATTATTTTTTAATTAAGTATTATTAAGTCTTTATTGGTTTTGGATTGTAACTTTTAATTATTTATGGTCTGTGGCTTTGTGACTTTTCTTTTGGAGATTTTTGCATGCATGGATTACTCAAGCATAATAACCGGATAATGCATGATAACAGGCTTAAGTAAAATTTGATACTGCTCCCTAGTTTCCACTACACTGCAAAGGAACTATTTTTGAAAAACAAATCGATAAGGCAACTAATTTTCCAAAATGACTTGAAAAATGGTTTTTTCACTGCAGTAGTCTAACTTCAAGTTTTTTTAAAAGAAGAAACGGCAAGAAAATAGTTTTTTTAAAACAACACTGTCATCAATAAAATGAATCCTAAGCATACACGACCTAATGAATGAATGCTTTTAAGATAACTCAAAGTACAACTACGGTTTTCTCTAAAATGAGTTTATTTAAAGTCTTAAAAAGTATTGTAAGTTAGCTTAGCCATTTCAGTCGCTAATGTAGCCTTCTCAATCTAGCCATAATGTCTAGGCCAGGTTTGGGAGGTTACAGTGTGACCCATGTAGTTGAAAACTTTTTCCTTTTTTGAAAAATTTCATATGTTTTCGATTTAGTCTTGAATCGTTTCTAATGTCTTTTTAGGGCCTCAAGGGCTCGTATAACGGATCGTATGAATGTTTTTGATTGATATTGCCATGATTTACCTTGTGATTTGTTTATGATAATAAATTGTTCGTGGTATGACGTTATGCTTTGGTAATGCACCGTAGTCCTAAATTGACGACGGATATGGGCTAGGGGTGTTACATATATCCCCGAAAGACCAACACAAAACCACTTTTACTTACTCACACGGTACATTTGCGTCTAGGCGAATGCCTTTCGATTTATGTAATACACCTACCACATTTCTACGACGCATGATAGCAATATTTACTAATATGGATGAAATTTTTTTGAGGTTTTCATGGATGATTTTTCTATTTTTGTTAATACTTACGATGTTTGTTTGAGTAATTTGACTAAGGTACTGAAAAGTTACAAGGAGACAAATCTTGTCCTTAACTGGGAGAAATGCCACTTTATGGTTAAGGAGGGAATTATCTTAGGACACAAAATTTCCGGAAATGGGATTGAAGTTAAGAAAATGAAGGTAGATGTAACTGAAAAATTACCACCACCAGTCACTGTAAAATAAGTTTAGAGTTTCTTAGGCCATGTCAGATTTTACCAAAGGTTTATGAAAGATTTTTCAAAAATTTCTAAGCCATTGTGTATGTTGTTAGAGAAAGATACTATTTTTTATTTGAACAAAGCATGTTTAGAAGCTTTTGAAAAGTTGAAAAATCGGTTAATCTCAACCCCAATAATTGTTACACCTAATTGGAGCTCACCTTTTGAATTGATGTATGACGAAAGTGATTTCGCTATTAGAGTTACGATGGATCAAAGAAGAAAAAAAGTGTTTCATCCAATCTACTATGCAAGAAGAACTTTGGTAGGAGCCCAAATCAATTACATGGTAACTGAAAAAGAACTCTTTGCTGTAGTTTTTGTTTTTGACAAGTTTCATTCTTATCTCATAGGTACGAAAGTCACTGTTTTTACTGACCATGTGACCATTAAATACTTACTCACAAAAAAAGATGCTAAACCAAGGCTTATTTGATGGATACTTTTACTCCAAGAATTTGACCTTGAGATCCAAGACTATAAAGGTGTTGAAAATCAAGTAGTTCATCATTTGTCGAGGTTGCAACAATACGAGGTAACTCATTCACTTGTCCCAATTAATGACAATTTTCTTGATGAGCATATCTTTGAGGTAAGTCTAATTCATGGAATACCTTGGTTTGCTGATTATGCGAATTATTTAGCATGTGGAATAATTCCTCTAGAAATGACATACCAACATAGGAAGAAATCCATTCACAATAGTCGATATTATTTTTGGAGGATCTGTTTGTGTTTAAACAATGTGCAGATAACATAATCAAGAAATGTGTAGCTAGAAGTGAAATTGATAAGATCTTGTATCATTGTCATTCGTCTCCGAGTGGGGGACACTTTGGTGGTTCACGCACTACAACAAAGATTTTAAAAGTAGGATTCTTTTAGCCTACAGTGTTCAAGGATGTGTATGCATATGTGAAAAATTGTAATAGATGTCAAAGGATGGGAAACATATCAAGAAGGAACGAGATGCCCTTGAAATACATTTTAGAGGGAGAATTATTTGACGTATGGGGCATTGATTTTTTAGGCCTGCTTCCTTCTTCTTACGGTAATAAGTATACCTTAGTAGTTGTGGATTACATGTGCAAGTAGGTTAAAGCTAAGCGTACCCAATGAATGATGCTAAGGTAGTCATGCGATTTCTACATAAGCATGTGTTCACACGGTTTGGGACTCCTAGAGCCATAATTAGTGATGAAGGATCTCATTTTGTGAACAAATGGCTTAAGTGGTTACTCGACAAGTACGATTTGAAACACAAAATTGCCACTGCGTATCATCCATAGTAAAATGGGCGAGTTGAACGGGTAAACCGTGAGATCAAAGGTATTCTTGAGAAGGTAGTGCGACCTAATAGAAAAGATTGGTCTTGAAGGCTTGATGATGCTCTACGGACCTATCAAACTACTTGTAAGACACTATTAGGAATGACACTTTATCAGTTAGTCTTCAAAAGGGCGTGTCATTTGCCACTTGAGTTGGATAATAAAGCTTATTGGGCTTTGAAACAATTAAATTTGGATATGAGGGAAGCTAGTGAGAAGTTTTTTACAGCTTGATGAGTTGGAAAAGTTGAGGTTATTTTCATACGAGAATGCCAAGATGTGTAAAGAAAAATCTAAGAGATGGCATGACAGTCGTATATAACCTCGTGAGTTCAAAGAAGGTCAAAAAGTATTATTTTCAATTCAAGGCTAAGGTTATTTCTTGGAAAGCTCAAATCCCAATGGAAAGGACCTTATACCATCCACAAGGTTTATCCATATGGAGCTGTAGAATTGTATGACAACAGTGGAGGTATATTTAAAGTTAATGGTCAACGTCTCAAACACTATTGGGACAGTGAAATTGAGCAATTTGAAATCTCGTTCAATTTAATAAACCCTTGATTTTTTAATATATTTATTTTTAATAAATGACATACTTAGAAATTATTTTTCTTGAATTAGTACATTATATTAAATTTGTCTAAGGAGATTGGAACTCAAGCGGGACTGTTTGTGACCCCTCCAACCTTTCTTGAAAATTAAATTGATCTTTTGAGAAGAAATTTTCTAATTAACCTAGAAATTTTTCATTTTAATTTAATTTGTTTATGTTTAATAAATGGGTCAAATTGGCTTAAGTACTATTCAATTTATTTTATCTAGAGCATATTAATTTTTAAGGGCAATTGGGCTTGAGGCCCAAAACAACGAAGAGGAGAAATTTACCCACTTAGTGTCGTCCATAGGGTCCCTAAAATACCCTAATTTTGTCGCCACTTTCCTTCCCTCATTACCTTGCCGCCCCAACATACCTAGTAGCTAAATTTTTGTTGCAAGTTCACCCTAGTTTACAACTATATAAACCCCTCTCTACTATCATATTCCTCAAACCATTCAAAGCAATTAGCTTCAAACCCTAACCACCTATTTCTTTCTTCTTGTCGTCTGCCTCAAATCTTAAATAATCTCACCCAAAATCTCCCTTTTGTCCAAAACCCTCTTATTGTCGTCGCAATCTTCTCATCGAAGCAACCCTATTGTCGGACCAACCCTATCGCCACAACAACCTCTTTGCTACCATCCATTGCCAATTTTTTTCCTTTAATTTTGCTAAAATTCTGTATATTTTTCAGGAAAAGTCACCACGTCTCGTAAAAGAACTAGATCTTCCAAGACCTTTACCGAAAATCTAATTGTGTCAAGATGAGGAAGTGAAAGAAATATTTGATTCCATCTTCAAAAATCAAACCATGATATCGGAAAAAAGTTTCAACTTGTAGAGTGATGACAAGATGGTTGTGCACTTGCCAATTCGAAAGAAAATTGTTGCTTTCAATTGGAATTATTTTTGTGTGATGCGCGATCAGTGCCTGAAGAGTAATTAGTTTGAGAGTTCTATGCCAATTTAACTGTGCCAGATGCTACTGAAGTTCTTGTTTGCAAAAACAAGGTACCCCTTACTTCTAAGTCCAGTAATGATTTGTTTAATCTACCTGATGTTGAATAAAATGAGTACTTTGCCATAGTAACAAATATAAATTGAGATTTTCTTCAACAAGTGCTTAACATTGTTACAAATTTAGGGTCCCAATGGATTATAAGAAAGTATGGTAGTCATTCTTGCTGAAGAGAATATCTAAAATCAGTGGCTAAGGTATGGTTCTACTTTATTCGATATAGCTTCATGCCTTTCTCACACAGTTCGACTAGCTTAATGGAATGAATGCTTTTGTTGTCTGTAATTATGACAGAAAGCTTCATCAATGTTGGGAAACTTATTCGTAAGGAGATCTACGATTGCTCTAGAAAAAAGGTAGGAAATGCCTACTTTCCATCATTGATTACTTCACTTTTCTTAAGGGTCCAAGTTAAATCAAAAGCAAACTTGAATGGCTAGTATGTTCAAGGTTGCATCACAAGGCATGATCTTGAAAGGTTTGTGGAGAATGTCAAGAAGTTGAACCCAATTGAATCGAGTAAACCAACCAAACCAAAAACTGACAAGTCGTCAAATAAATTTGAACCAGAAGCTGACTCAGTTGATGAGACAGAAGAAATAGAATTTGAAGAAGAACCGAACAATCCTGAACCGATAAAGGAACCAAACAACTCTGAACCAAGTGTGGAGCCAAATGCTTATGAGCCAGTTGAACCAAGTGTTGATCCTAAATTGAGTATTCCTATGCCTATTTCTTTGAATACCTAACTCAACACAATCTAACACAATCATTTATCACAATTCATTTCTACTAATCATATTTCATGTACAAACCATTTTTTTTCGAACCAACTAAATCATTACTCAAGTCGAATCTTATAACCAAACATTATCATACATATATACTTCGAAACATACTTCCTAAAAGAGTTTATAACATGATCGAATATACATAATAATTAGTATCTCTAACAAGCCATTTCGCATGGCCACTTATATACAACTCAAAATTAACCGTAGTCTATATATGCCATATGCCATAATATCAAGCTTTCAAAAATACCAAATTGTCTATTGATAGTGTGACGATAATCCTTGACGATCCTCGAGCTCAAGCTAGCTTTATATATCTATAAAACCATAGAACAATGCACAAAGTAAGCTTTGGAAGCTTAGTAAGCCATAAGCAAATAATTTGGAAGCTTAATAAGCCATAAGCAAATAAATCATCTTAATGATATTTATAATTCAATTCAATTAGGTCGAATTCAAATAAATCTCAAACAAATAAACATTTAACTAACTCATATAATCGCATATTATCACATTAAGTACTAAACTTACCTTAATATTACATGAACATATAACTTCACACATACTTGAACCATTCAACTCAAATTCACATTTGGAATTGTTAAGATCATACAGAAATCATATAAAACTCGTACAATGACATATCCCGGATATGGTCTTACATATTAACGCATATCGATGCCACTGTCCCAGACAGGGTCTTATACGAATCATATACGATGTCAATGTCCCAGACATGGTCTTAGACGAAATCACACCTCGGAAGTCCTAATATAATGACATCAATATCCAATACATTTACTAAGGTTCATTCGGAGCTTTCGACTTCGTAA
The DNA here is from genome assembly GCF_025698545.1 of Gossypium raimondii. NCBI lineage: Eukaryota > Viridiplantae > Streptophyta > Magnoliopsida > Malvales > Malvaceae > Gossypium > Gossypium raimondii. The sequence goes on along the minus strand of NC_068568.1, from coordinate 34,923,570 downwards.
TTAAATCAATTCATGCACGAAACCAGTCATCTAATGCTATATATCCATATACAAATCAAATTCAGCAATGTATAAAACAGTTACATTTAAATTCAAAAACATTTATTTACTTATGAACTTACCTCATACTTGGAATTGACGAATCGGATCGGTTACTCGATAATTTTGTCTTTCCCCCGATCTAATTTCAGATTCCTCTTTTCTTTATCTATATGTATTCAAAATTAACTCATTTAATCATATAATCATTCAATTCAGATAACAACCAAGGATATAATTCGATTAACTATTTAATGCATTAATTTGGTAGTTTACTAGCTACGCACTTCTGAACAACAACTTAATGTTTATTCTTAGAAATAGCAGATTTAATATTTATTTTTAGATAATAATTAAACATGCAATTTTAACAACATTCTAATACATTTATTCAAACCACCCCATTTTGCATAAAATGGACTGCCATGTTTATACAACAGTATTATGTATAACATCAAATTGAACAAGTTGTTACATCAAGTATGCAAGCACTTAACTGACAAGAAATCATAATTAGTATGCCTATCTTGAAAAACTTAAATGCATTGATAATGCAAGAGATTAAGGTACATTAACAGCCTAAATGTTAAACATTAATCCCAAGGATGAAATGTTGAAAATCTAACATTCGAACAGTAGAAACAGCAACAACTTATAGCATTTAAATCATAAATTTCCCTTTAACTTAGACAACAACAAATAGTAAAAATACATAGTATTAAAATCAATAAAAAAACAGCTCTTCTTTTTTCCAACATTCGATCGACATTTAACCCTTACAATGAGTAGCCAAATTAAAAAAAAAATGACAACATTGAACCGAAGTTCCCTTCATTTAAAACAACAGTTAATGGAATTTAAATTAAAGGGATTTGCATGTTGAATTTTCAGCATTTGGTCACCATTAAACACTTCCAATCAATAGTCAAATTTAATAATCCACAATCACAATTTCCTTCATTTACAGTAGCAGGTCAAAGCATTTAAACAACAGAATATGCATGCTAAATTTCCAGCATTTGGACAACATTTCAACATGAAATTTTCTAGCATTTCACCTTTAATATTTCGAATATTCAAAAGTAAAAAGAAGAGTACAACTATCAAAATCTTTAACAGTTTTAAAATCGAAGACAAGGGCTAGCTAGTACTAGTTGCAACGATCACAAAAACATAGAAATCATTAAAAACGAAACAAAAATCACTCACATGCAATAGGAATTATGTTGGCCAAACTTAGCTTCTTCAATGGCTTTCTTTCCTTTGAAATTTCATTTGAAGATGATGGAAAAAAGATTATACATTTACTTAATCTTACTTAATTTTTCATTTATTTACTAATTTACTTTTATAACCTTTAAAAACATTACAAATTTCAATAATGCCAAGCCATCATATTCCGCTGTCAACATAAATGGTTTAATTACCAAATAAGGACCCATACTTTAAGGTTCTATAGCTATTTAATACATTTATCTATTAGAACTCAACTTTTACGCTTTACGTGATTTAGTCTTTTTTACCGAATTAAGCATTCAAACAGTAAAATTTCTTTACGAAACTTTCACCTAATAATTCTATCATGCTGTAAACTTTAATATAATAATAAAATTAATATTTTAACTTTAGATTTGTGGTTCCAAAACCACTGTTTTGATTTGACCCAAAAATAGGTTGTTACATCCCAGATCATATCTTTGAGTCATGAAAGAAAGAGGGTGATTATGCAAGCAAGAACGAGGATGCAAAGGAGGAATATAATGGGGATAATTAAGATAAATAAAATAGGGGAATTTCTTATTCTTAGCATTTTTTAAGCATTTATTTTTATTTCTTAGTTAGTATTTTACTTTCGCATACTAAATAGGAAATTGCAAACATGAATAAAATAAATTCAATGCCTCTTCATTAGAAAAAAGTAAAGTGATATGGTAATGGAAATGAACATGTCTAGGATTGGATTTTTAAGAAAGACTTGGTACTTAAGCATTTTTTATGACCCACCTCTCTTTTCCTACAACCCTACATGGTGTTTAGTTTATATTCATTACTTTGTTTTCGCAATGAGAACATTACTTCTTTTTAGAGAGGGGGTAAGACAATATTTGTAGGAATTTTTAAAATTTTCAAGTATGTTTTAATGTTTCACATGAGTATGCTGAAATAAATGAATGTTCAGAGGAAATTTTTGTTCATAAGTTAGTTCAAATGCAAGCATAATTTCTGATTTTATCTAAGTTATTTTTATGTTATCTTGAGTTATGGAATGTTTGTATGTTCTCTAACCTTATGAAGTCAGAAATCATGCTTAGATAAAATAACTTATTTTATTAGAAACCTTATTTTTGAGCGTAATGGCATGTTTATTGGAAAGTACCTACATCATAAGCCATATTATCATCTTTTTGAAGTTTACCCTCTTTTGTGCACCCATCTTAACCAAATTTGTCTTGGTGATCAAAATTTGAGGAAAAATTCAAAAAGATGTACATGCTCATAAATAGAGAGAGAGAGAGAGAGAAAGTCTGCTCAAATTCTAAAAAAGATTTATGAGCATGAGTTCAAAATAAGTTTAGGGGTGTTCCAAACACCTCTTCGAAGGAAGGTTCTATTGCTAAAAGATCCAAGACAAAGTTAGGGTTAAGAATAATGAACCTAAAAATTCATTTCTCTTTATCCCTACCTTTAACCTAGCCCCATTACAACCTTATAAAAGATCTATTGATTTGATAATTATGCCGACTACATTAGTGGAGAGAAATTGCTAAGTTCAACATATGAAGAACACTAAATAAAACTTATGATTTTCTTGTCTAAATTGATAGGCAAAGTGTATTGAATGGTGAATGTTACATATGACTTTGTAATGCATGCATACTATGACTCATGTTGGCATTTCCTTATACTTGTGCAAAATTTTGGAATAATGTTTGCATCTGAGCTAGTTATCAATAAAAAGAGTTTGTGAGCATGGTTTTGTTGATGAATGAATATGTGCAAAGATTGATGCTACTTAAACAATTGCCAGTTAGCTTTAGCAAAATTTTTACTTTGCATGAAATATTACTTGGGACGAGCAATGGCTTAAGTTTTGGGGTGCTCAAACTCTAAATTATATAAGTTTTTTCTAGTAGCTTTTACCACATTTTTACTTAAAAGTAATACTAACCTTGAATATTTGTTAATCAATTAAGTGAATTTTGCTTATACTCCGAGAATGGACATGAATTTATAAAATATGAAAATTTGTGCTTTATTATGTTAATTTTGTGCATAAATTAAATTATTTGATGTTATTTATTAATGTGCCATATTTAATTAATACAGTGGGACCATGAAGTTTATTTAATAAAGAGCTTATTATAATTTTTGCATGGACATGAGAAATTCTACCCTACTTGGACGGCAAAACCATGCAAATTGGGTCATGAAGATGGTGCTTTGACCAAGTGAAAATGGTGCTACATGGTAGACAAGCCTGACTATTAAATGGGTCACAAAACTGTCCAAACAAGGAGAAGAGAAGCCCAATCCAACAAGGATATTTTGGTTCCCAAAAATCAGATTTTGGGATGATTATTTGGAGGTCTTGGAAAAGCGTTAAAAATTAGCACACAATGTTTGTTCAAGAAATCGTCCACCCCTTGCCTGATACAAGCATGGTTTTATGCTTGAAACAAGAAACCAACTCACCCTTATTTCCAAATATTATGGCTGGCCAAAGGTGGGAGAAATATAAGGGATCTTTGATTCCATATTTAGTAAACTCCTCCACCAACCTCAAGTATAAATACCCAATCTCATCTCACATTTCAATCATCCCTCATTCATCTTTCATTTAACATTTCTCTTTCATTATATCATTCTTTCATTCCCTTTCTTCATTCCCATGCATAGCATCCCATATTTCCTTTCTTTCTTAACAAACAAAACCTTGATAGGATCATATATTGGCCGGCCACCTTAAGGAGCCATTAGTAAATGAGCAACATGAGGATGGAGGAAACTTCTTCAATCAGAGTTTACAAGGCCGCTGATTCGAAAAAATTTTATTCTTCCTTTACTTGTTACCTTTGTAACACCCCAAAATAGGGCTAGCCGTTTTAGGGGTATTTTAGAAATTTTAGCCTTCAAGTGTTTGGAATTTTGTGACATGGCATATCGGTAATGTTTTCAATTATGGTTTTTAGAAAATTAAATCAATTTCTGAAAATGAGTTTTAAATACCTTTAATTTAAAACATAGGACTTATTTGTAAAAGATTAAAAATTTAAGTCTTTATGAAGAAATTAAACCAAAATTTAAAAACCAACCTATTTCTCCCTTCGCACCTACACTTTTTCATTTAAACTTTTCCCTAAAATTTGTGTTTGCCGTCCCTTGATTCTCCCTTTCTATTTCAATCAATTTTGAACTCCAATTCCTAATCCTCTTTTATTTCTATCACCCTTGAACCCTAAACCTCCATAGAAGACCAAGAAAAACACCCAAAAATACCATAGTTCTTCCTCCATTATCAAGCTTTTAGGTTTTTTGGGTTTTTGATCAAGCACTCAATTTTTCATCAACTAAGGTAACGACTCATCTTCCTATTAGTTTCAAATGTTATTTAGTCTTTAAATCCAAGTCTTTAGCCATTAAGTTGCATGTTTGAAATAAAAGCCAAAAAATGGGTATTTAATGGTGAATTTTGGGTTTATGAATAAAAATGTGGTTTCAAAGTTTTTTCAACTTATTTTAACATGATTAGAAGGTTTCTAAACTTACTTTGAAGTTTCATGAAAAATTTCTTGAGTTTTAATGAATTTTAGAAATAACCATAAAAATGTTAAAAAGTCGATAATATGAATTTAGTATTTTATTATAGTTTAAAGGTTGGGAATTAGTCATAGGTGAATTATAAGATCAACAGAATTGGTTTTAGGTGAAAATATTACGTATAGATCAATATATTCGAGTTTAAAGTCTATTATGTTTTAAGTTTCAGTTACATGAGAACTTAGTTTAGGCTTATGTTTTGTATACTTGTAATCAGTCGTTGGCTAATTTTGGATGTATTGTTGTGTGAATTTGATGTGTTGAAGTTTAAGATTTGATAGAACCTTCTACGAGTAAATATAAAGGCAAGGAAAAACTAGTTTGAGCTTTCGGGATTTCGGCGAAAGCATAATTGGTGAGTACTTGGAATGATTACTTGTGGACATGATTGAATGCATTATTTGGGAATTTAGTGGTAGCCTAAACCCCTACTCTAAATTCTTAGTGTAAGCTTTCTCATATCTATGTTATCTTGTGAATAAAGTGCTTATGTGTTTGTGAATATGTGAATTGAGATGAGATGCTATAACATGTGATATGTGAGATGATAACTATTCTGGAAGTTCAAATATGTACATGTTAAATGTTATTGATAGTGTTTTGCTAAAGATGAAAATATGCAGTGATTGTGCACAGATAATCGATAAGTGATATGTGTTTAACTTCGGATATTTTGGCCTTGTGATCTTGAAATCGTAGGATATTGTTGGCATGCCATAAGATTGTGAGTACTCACCTATATGTACAGTGATTTTGGGCGTTGAGGACCTAGGACATGTTGGAGGGATAAGGGAATTTAGGCTAAGTTCCATTCACAGGACATATGAAGGGAAATAAATAAAGTGTTAGCTTATTGCTTCACTTTTGGGACATGTTTGACTCTACAAGTCAATTTTGGTGTGTTAGATATCCACATATCGGATTAGTGATGATAGAGCTCACTTTTATGTTTCATAGATCAAGTGCCAAATTATCTTAAATTATGAATATGTGTGTATTGTGATATGTGTTTATATGACATGTGACCATTATGCAATTTATGTATAAACCTGTCTTTGAATATTGTGATATATGCTTGAATGTTAGGTGATTATATGAGTAATAGGATATATGCTTAAAAGTGAATATGTTTACCATGTAAAAGAACTAATAATAATGCACGAGTAAGTATATTATGACACTAAAGTTGAAACTTTAATGTTAGGCTATATGGTTGTTTCATTAATTCTTGGTAAACTATTTGTATGGTAGTTGTTCTAGGCATTCATTGAGCTTGTTAAGCTCACCCACTCCCTTCTTTAACTGTTGCAGATTAGTTGTGTGCGGGTATGAGCGGTGTGGTTCCGAGAGGTGATCCAAGCAAGACTTTTGCATTATTTTCTAGGTGTTTTATATTATTTACATTTGGCGGAAAAGGCAATCTGGTAGACTTGTTTAGTGCTATGATATGTTTGGGGTATTTACCGACTTTGTTATTTTATTTTTGGAATTTTGCGAGTTTAAATGTTTGCTTATGTTCACGAATTTTAATGATGGCTTGATATATCTTGTTTGGACTCGTTTAGACAAATTGAACAGATAAATTTAGCCGTAGGATGGTTACTTCTCGAAGTAAGTGATGCATGATACTTAGAAACTGATTCGGAATGAGTTCATTACATATGTATTCTGCATTTTGATGTCCAGGGGTAGAGGTATCGATATTCAAGATTTAAAATCGATACCTTTGTGTTTTAAAATATGCAACGAATCAAAATAGAGATTTTGTATCGATACCTTATCTCGAGTATTGATACTCGGGGCTAAAGTATCAATATATTATGGCTGGTATCGATAATATTCGACAATTGGGATTTTTGAATGAGAAACAATATGCTCATTTGGTATCAATTTTCAAGTGGTATCGATACCACTTAAGGAAAATATCAATACATGGATGTCAGTATTAATACTTATGGACATTTTTCTAATTTTTTACCAAATGGACCTTATACATGCTTTTAACCATGTGTAAGACTGATTAACAAATGATTTGCTTGTAACAATGTTAATTAAGTATTTGGATGACTTAAAACTTATTTGGTTTAACAAAAGATGACCAGTTAGCTTGAATCTAGCTTCCTATACGATGTACACGAGATGCACGGTGGTGTGGCATCCCATATCTGGACTTGGCGACTAGGCTAGGTATAGAGCGTTACAAATTTGATTTTAGTCATGTTTGCAATGTGCTTTGTTATCTTATCATTAACAAGGGTAGCTTAAATCTATTTAGCTTGGATGATTGCATCAATTCAATGAAGTTTGTTTAAATCATGTTTATAGTGTTTATGCATCAATCATTCATGTTTTCAATTAAACTCAAGCATGTGTTTCATTCATACGTGATTGGATGCATTGGATTTAGTGAGCAATCAAAACCAGACGATGGCTAATGGACACGATAGTTGAAAAGTGCATGCTTAATTTAGATCCTAACCCGACTAAATTAAAGGTTCATAATAACTTTAATGATCTCTATCATCTTGCATTGTTATTAGGTTTATGTGATTAAATTATTTCAAACCTAACCCGTTCCTGTTACTTTACATGAATTCTAAAAAACTCTTAGTCTAATATGATAAGTAAAATGCATGTTTTACTAAGTAAAAGATTTTGGAAGGACTTAACTTGGTTTCAAACTCATGAAAGATCAAGTTGCCATGGAATATTTTTCGAACACTGTTAAACATGAGAAAAATGAATTAAGTTGAATAATGTAATTATTCTAGCCTATTCATGTTATTGATTGTTGAAGTTTATGTTGTTGTTGCTAGATTCATCTAATACATTTTAGTTAATAATCATACTTAGATTAGAATTGCGTTAGGGATCATCTTGCATCTAGATAATTTAATTTAGTTTAATAATCCATCACTCGAAATATTGTGTTCTTATCACCAATTTGTAAAACTTTAATTTTGCAATTAATTGATTAACATACATAGTCCCTGTGGAGACAATAACTCTTTTACTTACTTATTACTTAATAACAATTGTGTACACTTGCACAAACCTACACGTGACAAGAAGTTTGGGAAAATTGCAAATTTTAGTTTGTGGCAAGTTTGGATGACAACAATACTGGTTCACAACGGTCTGAAAAAGGTCATTATAGGGAAGAAGCCTGTAGATATAAATCAGTTAGAATGGGAACAGCTCAATGAAAAGGCTTTATCCATTATTCAATTATGCCTCATGATAATGTGTTACAGGAGGTTTTGAAGGAGAAAATAACATTTGCGTTATGGAAGAAACTGGAAGCCTTATATATGAAGAAATCTCTGGCCAATAGGTTAATATTAAAACAACATCTCTAGACATTCAAAATGGCCAAAGGTAAGTCCATTAGAACTCATATTAGCGTGTTTTTTACCCTTCTTAATAACTTAAAGAATCTCAAAGCAGATACTAGTGACGAGGATCAAGCTATGTTGTTATACTCTTTGTCCTCTTCTTATAAAACTTTTAGGGAAACTTAGATTTATGGGAGAGATCATCTTTCATTCCAGGATCTGAAAGGGAATCTTCTAAGCAAGGATAAATTCGACAATGAGTTAGGCCCAAACAAAAATTCAGACAGACAAGTCCCAGTTTTAGTTGCAAGAGCAAGACAACAAACTAGAAAGACAAATCGAAACAAGTCTACAACAAGGTCCAAATCCAGAAATCATGACAAATATTGTGGCTATTGTAAAAAGGTGGGCCACGTTAAGGCAGAATGTTGGAAACTTCAAAATAAAATCAAAAGGGATGTCAAAAATGATGAGAAAGATAAGCAGAAAACTGAAGTTACTAATCCTAGTGTAGCCGAGGACAAGTGATAACTTCTTGTTGGTGTCAACGACCGAAAGCTCTAAGCTTACTTCCAGATGGATCTTAGATTCATGGTGCTCTTATCACATGTGTCCCAACAAGGACTGGTTCTACATGTACAGTTCAGTTGAGGGTGGAGTTGTGCTAATGGGGAATAACTCTCCATGTAAGGTATCTAGAATCAGAACAATACAAATTAGGATGCACGAAAGAATTATTCGAACACTTTCAGATGTCACGTATGTTCCCGATTTAAAGGAAAAAATTATCTCTTTCAGAATTCTGGATTCTAACAATTCCAGGATAGTTACTGAGTCAAATTGATTAAAATTTTCTCGTGGGGCTCTTGTTGTGATGAGAGGACAGAAAAATGGCAACTCATACATTCTGCAAGGGTTAACAGTTATTGGTATAGCTTCAATTACCGAAGAAAAGCCAAAATGGTCACCATGTTGCCATGAGAATAAACCTTGTAATATAATATATATACATATACAAATATATATATGTGTGTTTACTTGATATAATAGTATGTTTCAAAGAAATGTCGCTTTCATTCCAAATCAAGCCTATGCTATCATGTAGACCAATCATGGGTCGGAGTGGGTCGATGCGAATTTTAGGCCTATTTTTTTAAGCTCGGACCTAGCCCAAAAAATTGGCCTAAAATTTTGCCCAAGCTCAGCTTAGAAAACAAATGTTAAACCTGAGCCTGGCTTGCCCGTATTAAATTTTTATATAAAAATAAATTTTAAAATATAATACATCAAATACAATAAAAACATAAAAAATAAATGTTGCCCAACAAATTAAAAATACATTGAAAAAACATTTATACTTAACAACACTAATATAGTTGCAACTTAGCAAGCAAATGTCTCTCAAGTAGTAGCAAAATTAACAATAAAATAATAGTTATATAATATCCAAATAACAACAACAAAATAGTAGAAATATAATAGCAAAATGGTAGCAAAATAGCAACAAAACAACACAAATAACAAAAGGAAAAAAATTAGACAGTTCGGGTTGGGCTAGGCCCGGGCAAAAAATTCTGTAACCTCTCTGACCCGACCTAGAAATTTTATTCGTATCTGGAATATTAAATTAGACATCAAGATGACCTAGTAGGGTTATCAGAGTTTTGAAAATGGTTATTTTAAAACATTTGTTAATTTTAGTAGAAAACTTACTTCCAAACAGATTTATTATTCCTCAAAATTTTAATTATGATTTAGCAGTATAAAAGTATTATTTATTCGTTCTTCATAAAAATCGGGGTTAATGCATACTAGTTAATAATCATAACATGATGTCTTAAGAAATTAAATTAAGTGTCATACAAAATAAAAACAAACCCAAAACTTAAATCTCATGCCACAATTCAAAAATAAATCAATACAATCTCCGAATAAAAAATTATCAAATAATAAATATAAAATATTTATATAGAAAAATAGATACGAGCCTAGCCCTCCGAATGTCGTGTCCGCATCCTAACCGAGTGGGTTACATGAAAAGGTGGAAATGAAAAAAAAGTAGTGAGCAATGAAGCTCAGTTTTAGTTCCATCACAAGAAAACCAGTGCAATGTAATATGGTGAGCTCAAACTAATCAATAGGGTAGAATTTAATTATGCTTTCAACAGAATAATACCATAGCTATCAATATGCTTATAATAGTTTCACATAAAAGAAAATAATATGCTTATAACAGATCAATCCAGTAGCAAATAATCATGCTTATTAAGTATTCAACTTAATAAGAATATAAGGCATATTGCATATAGAATCACAAATTTAGGTATAATAGTTATATGTATTGTCCACAGTTCAAGCAAATTTGTATATAAATGCTATATTAATTTAATCAATCATGGATTCTAACATAAATCATACTATCAGGGACTTAATTGAATAAAATTAAACTTTAAAATAGTTAGGGATTCAACCAGGGGCGAAACTGAACAAACCATAAAATTTTGGGTTAAAATAATAAAATTTGTAAAGTAAGGGACAAAATTGTAAAATTTGAAAAATAGGGCAAAAGTATAAAATCTTAAAAATAGGGGAAACTTGTAAAATCTAAAACTTTGGGTCAAAACGGAAAATTTTGTAAAATATGGGAAAAACTATAAAATTAAAATATAGGGGAAAAATTGCAAATTCTGAGTTACAAGGAACACACAGCCATGTGATTAGACCCTATGGGAAGCCCTGGACTGTGTAGCTAGGCCGTGTGATAGATTAAGGCCATGTAAGAATTGAAAAGCCTAGGGTTTTAGGGGAATGTGTGGGTCATGTGGTCCACAAGAGTGGCCTACACAGTCGTGTGGCCTTATCCTGAGGCAGGGTTTGCCCCGATTTGCTTGTAAAATAACAGACACATGTCTCTAGGATCTCGAGCAACGTTGCTCACGTTCTAGTTTGATCTAGGGTAACTAACTTGAGTCCTTCAAACAACATTTAAGCAACAATTAATAATGATTTTCAAGATTTATCAAGATTAAATGACATGAATGAAAGATTTGTCAAGAATTGAGAAAGATTGTTTAATCGGTCAGAAGATTATCGTTAGATAGAAGTTCTATAGTGATTTGAGATCTAAACACTGGGATTAAGGCATACTTACAGATTCTTGGCTAGGATTTGGAATGTAAAATTTGATTTAAAAGAAAGGAAAGAAGAGAATAAATAGGGAGGTGAAAGAAATTCTATTTGGTTTTGAAGACAAAACATAATCCTAGTTCAATTGGAGAAGTTAGATTAAAAATCTAGGGTTTGGGAACCGTAAGGCATTAGGAGCAATTTTCCCAAAGTTTTGGGCCTAAAATTTAAAGAAAAAATATAGAATAAAAATGAAAGGGATAGTTTGAGGTTGGGGTGGTTCAAACCTAGCTATGGAAGGGAAAAAAAAGTAAATGCATACCCATTCGGTTGTTGCCCACAATTGTTAAGTTTTCAGCCCAAATAAATTTTATTTTAGTATGATTTCCATCCTTGTTAGCTAAAAATTAAAAGGAAAGAAATGAGAGATGTGTGGATAGAACTTAAAACCTTTAGGGAGTGCACTAACAACTTAACCATCAATCCTATTCAAGTATTTGATTATTTATTTAATCTAACCCCATTATATTTTGAGGTGTTACAAATTCTTACCTGAGGTACAAGCCTTTTAGAAAACGGACATTATTTTTTGTCCAAGCCCATTTTTTAGGCATATATTTTGCCGAAACCCTCTCATTTTTCAGGCATGCCTTAAAGCCTGGACAGATGGTTTGACCCATGAACAAGTCTACGATCATGCGAGGAACTGTGAATTTATGCCTTCTAAGTTTGAAATGGCACTAAAATTTTGAAAACGATGATTTAATCTTGTTTATAATATGCATTTTAATTTTATAAAATATTTTATTTAATTTTATTAAAATATGATAATATAAAACTATTATGTAAAGATGACCAAATTAAAATAAAAAAGGACTAAATCCACATTTTATGCATAGTACATAAACTAATAACAAGATTTAACCAAAAACAAAAACACTCTATGTGGTCCCATCCCCATATGGCATCTTCAATTTTAGTCTTCTCTAAATGGAAATTACAATACAACAAAGAACATAAGGCAAGAAAAAAGAAAAAAAAACTGACTTCTTTTTTCTACTTTTGGCAATACCTGGGTTCATGATTCAACAAAAACGCTCAACAAATGTCTTGTGACAATAATTAGTTTAAGTCACCAAAATGGTTAAAATTCTTATTTACATTTATAAACACTATTGTTTTTTACTCTAAAATCCAGAAAATAATTTAACGAAACATAGAGAAAACAAAAATGGGGAGAAGAAAATTAAAAATCCAAAGATTGGAAGACATGAAAGCAAGACAAGCAATATATTCAATGCGAAAAAGAGGGATTCTTAAGAAAGCAAAAGAGCTTTCTATATTGTGTGATGTTGAAGTTGTTCTTTCACTCTCTTCCCCCTCTGGTAAACCAACTCTTTTTGTTGGTCAAGACCCCAAGTAAATTACTTCACGCCTCTCTATTTTTCATTATCACTATTAATATTATTATTTTCTTTCACAATTAAAAGTCCACTTTCTTTTTTCTTATTTAAGTTCGATTTCGTTATTTTTTTTTGAAAAATCTTAAAATTTATTTTTTGAAAAAATTGGTCAAAATAGTGGTTTATATAGCATTCTTCAGAAAGTCTCGAATATGCCATTCGTAGAGCGCGAGGAAAGGTAAAAAATATTAATAAAATAGTTTTTCCTTTTTTTAAAAAAAAAGGAATTCAATAGCTAAAATTTCTTTTTCTATTTCTTTGGCCAGGAGGGCCTATACAATGGAGGTACGTCTCGGTACTCGGTCTTGATTTAGGATTTTATTTTATAATTTCATTTCTTTCCAATTAAAATTAATTTTTTAATGAAGATGTTGAGGAAATTTTATGTAAATTGGGAGTCAGAGTTTGATCCATTAAGCTTGCCCCATAATAGAAATGTTGATACCCTCAAGGTAAATGGGTTCCTAAAGTTGAGAACATAATATATATATATATATATTTCTCTTTTTTATTAGTTTTTAAATCCAAATTTTTTTTACTCTAGTTATATGAAGATCAACTACAAGAGCTGAAGAACAAACTTACTGAGAAGAGCAAGATACTGAGGTTTGAAATATTCTAGTATTTAAAGATTTTAATTATGTACACAAATGTCACTTGTCGATATTAAGCACATATCAACACACTAATAGATGTATAATAGATGATTAAATATTCAAATAATAAAATCTCTGATATTCCAATGGTAGGGACTGGAAAAACCCAGAAAATGTTGAAGACCTAAACCAAATAAAGTTTATGGAGGATCATCTCATTGCATCTCTTAATGGAAAGGCCTTATTGACTTCAATCTACTAAAGTTGGTTTCATAAAATCATGATAAAAAAGCTGACAGAGGTATAGGATTAAATTTTACTAGTATGGTTCATGTCCCATGCTTTGAGTTGGTTTATCTATTTTCGCCTAAATTATGGATTTAAAATTTAAATGTTACAATATGCTCGAAATTTTGTACTATTTGTATATTTAAAATTTAGCCTTTATACTTTCATTTTCAAGAATTGAGTCTCTTCATTTTTGAATTTAAAACTTAGGTCCAATTGTTAATACCTTTAAAATTATTTTGTTAAATTCGCTCCTCTAACATTCTAATTTTAAATCCTTATTTGGTAGCCATGTGACAAAAAAATGGCATTGTAATAATCTTAAATTTGATAAAGAATTTTAATAGCATTAACAATTCTTAAAGTTCAACATTTAATCAAAATAAAGTGTGTAAGAATGCCTCTTATTTTGACCAAAAATTATTTTTGACTTTTCTCGTCCTAGTTAAAATCTATTTTTAGTTTCCCGCTTAAGCTCTAATTAACCTAGAGTTGTTGTAGTCATATATGTTATGAATTTCAACCTATAAATAGACCTTAGTTACTCTAGTTTTTACACAATAAAAAATTATTTAGATTGAGAGAATTTTGTTCTTTGTTTTGAAGGGTTTTTCTTGTGGAGCTTCAGATTTTTCTTTTAATTACCTCCATCTTTTTTACTTTCATTTTTTATAGTGAAATCTCCTTTTGCTCGTGGTTTCTTATCCTGTCTTGAGGTGTTTTTCCACATAAAATTTGTGTGTTCGATCTTTTCGATTCTTATTTTATTCACTTTGTTCGTTGCTTAACCAGATATATCCCCTACAAACTGGTATCCAATCTAGTTCAATTTCTACAATTAACCTATTAAGAGAAGGCTGTGTCAAGATTCTATATCGAGACATTTGGTAGAATTGCAAATTTCAGTTTCTGGTAAGTTTGGATGACAACAATACTGGTTCACAACACTCTGAAAAAGGTCGTTACAAGGGAGAAGCCTACAAATATGGATCAGTCAGAATGGGAAGAGCTTGATGAAAAGGCTCTATCACTATTCAATTGTGCCTCACAGATAATGTGTTACAGGAGGTTTTGAAAGAGAAAACAATGTTTGTGTTATGGAAGAAACTAGAAGCCTTATATATGATGAAATCTCTGACCAACAAGTTAGTGTTAAAACAACGTCTCTACACGTTTAGAGTGGCAAAAGGTGAGTCCATCAGAACTCATATTAGTGAGTTTGTTACCCTTCTTAATGACTTAAATATTCTTGAAATAAAGATTAGTGATGAGGATAAAGCTATGTTGTTACACTCTTTGCCCTCTTCTTATAAAACTTTCAGGGAAACTAAGATTTGTGGGAGAAAGATAAGCAAAAGGTTGAAGTTGCTTACACTAGTGTGCGATCTCAATAAATTGTTTGATAATAATAAATATTATGATTAAATTGATGATTTAGCTTGCTGATTGGGCTTGGATTAATAGCTAAGTAATTGAATTTGTAAGTGGTCAAATAAGGTACGTTTCGAGCCCCAACTATTTGGCATGGCAGCATTGTTCCTAGTTTGACTAAATGTTTTCATGATTGACATTACCATGATTGGTTGATAAATTTTTTATATATTTGGGTTGTATATATGGTTATCTATAAATAAGGCTTATGCATGATATATTCGTACAAGTGATTTGTTATGATATGTTCGAAAGACTGCTATGCATGCACACAAAGAAAAGTTTTAAACAAACATAAAATTGTGATTTGTTCAATGGTACCATTTTATTGGTAAACTGAAAGTTGGAATATTATTTTCATTTACTGCAAGGATTTGATAATTGAGGGCATATGTTGAAAATGCCAATTAAATGTGAAAGTATTGATTTATGGCTATGTATGAGATTGTATGACATATTGCATGTGCATTGGGGCAAGTTATTTTGTGTTTGACGGAAGAGTTTCGTGGAGTACTGGCGGAATATTAAGTCCGCATTTATATGTAGTTAGTGTACTGCATCTAGAGTATTGAGGGCAACGGTGACTTGTTGCATTTTTACTGGTAGCTTATCTGTATTATTACTGACAAAATTTTCTCCATAATGTTTTGGAGCTCAGGTGATGGGTTTTGGGGAACTCGTGTTGTGTAGCTGATGGTTTGGGTAGGAACTCACATGTGCAGTATGTCATGATCATGTTACATAAGAATGTTACTATTGATGTTGATTGTGTTATTTGGTTCTATGAGAAAATGCTTGAATGTATGTAATATGCTTGATTATTTTGACTCACTCTGAGCTTGTTAAGCTCACCCCATTACTTCAACCTTTCAAGTAATGAACGAAATTAGGATCGGATTTGGTATGTGGATGTACGATGAACTTCAGACTTGTTTTCACACCATTTATTTTATTTTATTTATATTTAAAATTTCCTAGTATTATTTGGGTTTTGGACTGTAAAATTAATTGAATTGTGGTTTAGGACTATTTTTGTTTTGGAGTTTTCATGTATGCATGTTTTTCATAGTTGGGATTGAATATTTATTTTATGTTTGAATTGGACTAAGCATGTGACTCGACTATATTAATAATGGGGAATTTTATTCATTTTTCTGTTGCAAATAAGATAATTTAAAATGTTTTCCTTCTAAGCCAATGTCATGCAATGTTTTCTAAAAACTGTGTCATTTCTGCTGGATTGACTTAAAATGGGTTGATTTAATTAAATGAACGTTTTCCCAAACTTAACAAAGGTAACGACGGTTTTATTAAAAGAGATTGTTTTGGATTCAACTATCAATAGGGTAGGATCGATGTTTAGGTGTCCAATGTAACTTTCACGATTCAGCCAAAGGAGAAATAAAATAATATCGTATGAGTTTTATCATTGAATCTTCTACCAAACATAATAGAATAGAATGCCAAAAAAAAGATAGAACAATGCCGATCATATATTAACCAGCCTAACAATACTTCTGTCTAATATTATGGTTAGCTAGCATTCTTTTGTGATAAGAATCACCTCTGAAGATGAATAATTACATATACCTCTAAAAATAATTGAACATATAGAATACCCAGAAAAGATTGTTGTTAACCGCAACATTTAGATATCTTTGCAATTCAAACATTATTCTACTAAAGAAATCAGTTCAGAAGAAATTCTGGTTAACCCGTTCTTTAGATACCATACCTGAATAAATCAATTATCCGTGAATAACTTCTTCTTTAACAACAACTTTATGTATCCCAAATGATCTTTAGAAAAGAAATCTAATATCTCTTCTAGAACTCTCTTTGCCTACTAACCAATTCTCGGCTCTAACCACATTATTACTAATTCAATTGTTGAACTCTTCAGCTTCTCTTTTGTAGACTTAATCAACATAATTCTTGTAAATTCCATTGTATAAGACATTGAGGGTGAGGGGGAGATCGTAAAGCCTTTAAAATTGAATATTATATATATACACATAACATAACATTCATCATTAACATAATTTTATGAACTTTTACTCTTACCTTTATGAGTTCCAACTCATCATAAGCAACTTTTTACTTATAAACATGAATATCGCTTCCAGCATTATCGAAATTAGCTCTGCTGGAAAGCATCTCTGTTTAAAATGAAACAAATCTCATCGATGCCAAGAGATATTACACTATCACAGGTTATATAATGGCATGCATTCTTGACTTTAAACATGCTACGTTCAGTCCAAGAACTGACTAAACTGTAGGTCTGATACCACTAAATGTAACACCCCTAACCCATATCTGTTGCCAAAATAGGGTTACAGAGCATTACCGTAAAAACATAACTCAAATAATTTATTTACAACATTTCATAATCATTACAAAATCCAATCAAACACATGCGTAATGTCCCTTTTTCTAGCCTTTGAGGCCCTAAAAAAACTTTAGAAACAATTCAGGACTAAATCAAAAACATTTAGAACTTTATAGAAAAAGATAGAAAAATTTATACTACAAGGGTCACATGGCCGTGTGGCCAAGCCCTGTGACTCACACGGCTGAGACGAACACCCGTGTCTCAAGTCGTGTGGGCATTCGAAGTAGGGACACACGGTCATGTCCTAGCCCATGCTTGTCCCCTTGTAACTGTCTGACATGGTTCACATGGCCAAGCCACAAGCCCGTGTGCTAGGTCATGTAACCCTCGAAATACAACATTTTAAAAACTACAGGGGGCACAAGGCTGTGTCACATGGCCGTGTGTCACACATGGCTAAGACACACCCCCGTGTCTTAGGCCGTATGGATAAGAAATAGGTCAATTTCAATCCATTCCTTTCACCCATTACAAGCTCACATCTACAAGACATTTGCACATAAAATCAAGCTTTCAAACATACCAAAGCATGCAAATTAAGACCATTTCAATAGGTCATTTATCCATACAACCAATATGCCAAAAGGCACCTCAAACATAATAATCAAATCAACCTAAACATGTGCACATTTACCATTTATCAACTATTTTGTTTCCATTCCAAAACATATCGCAATCGATACATATCAATCATACCAAATTAATGTCCAAGTGGTCATAATTCAACTAAACATATTTGATTTCAACTCTATATCAATACATGTCATAAATGATCATTTTGCAACCATGCCAACAATTATAACTTTGGTCACAAATCATACATCAATTTAATCTTATAAACACCAATCATCAAGGCATCAAAATAACATAAGTTTCAAAAATTCAAAGCAACATTTCATGCCAATATCAGACACAAGCATACCAATTTGGCCCTGCAAAACATATCATCACTAAATCAATTCAACATTAGCCATCAAGCCCAAAAATATCAAAATGACATCAGTCATAAACCATATTTACAAACCAAACATAGTGGTCATAACATCAAGCACAAAACACCTATACATGCCATAAACTGCGACCAAAGCACAAAAATCTACAGATAAAATCGATGGATAGTGTGATAGATCTCCGACTTGCTTCCAACCTGATCGAGCTTCTAATAATCTATAAAGTAAAAGAAAATAACTACGTAAGCAATGTATGCTTAGTAAGTGCGTATAAAATTTAAGCATAATATTCCATTTCAATAATAAACTTTATAGAATAAACATAAATCTATGCCAATACCATAAGATTCATAAATCGATATGATCATCAACTCACAAATGAGTAAGTTCATTAATGTCACATACATTTATCATTCATAACATGATAGGATTTTATGGGATTTAATAGATAATCATCAACTTTTCTATCAGGTTATACACTTTTCAATCTACCTTCTTTTCATTCTATTCCTAATTCTTATCATAGGCCTAAACAACATTATAAATTCTTAACTTAGTATTTACCCATGATATAGGTATATTCATCCATAGCATACGTAAACTTCTCACATATAGTACATCATTCAAACTCATTACTCCTGATCGGCTGTTTAACATCACAACAATGATGTGCAAGTGTACACTGTCAATTCAAGTATAGTAAACATATATGAGTCTGTTGTATATAGATCCCACAGGGATGGTAGTGTTTTGTCTTTCAATGTCGGTGCAATAACTAGATATAAATAAGATAAATTGTGAGGATAGTTATCGATGCAATTACTTGAAAACAATAAAATAAAATATGATAATAAAAATATGGGATCTCCAACATGAATCTTCAGTAGAATACTAAGTGCTGACAAGTTATAAAAGTCTAGGTGATTTTTGAGGCAATAAAATTCATTGTAAATCTTACCCAGCGTTACTCCTCTATTTAATTTGAGACTTAAACATGCAATTAACCTCACCTTCCAATGATGGCAATACGACACTATTAAGCACAAGTGGACTAAATTCCTCTAATCCTCACTCAACTTCCTTTGAAATGCTTGTTGGCTTAAACTGTCACTGCACTTTCTAGTGTCAGTGACTGCAATAACACCTCTGTGTTAGAAAACATTCAAACCCCAAGATTAAAAAGTAAAAGCAAGACGGAATAAGATAACATTTAATCAAGAATTCATGTGTACTTCCATAAAAACAGAAAACTAAGAATAATCACTAGCATTCATAAATAAATAAGAAAGAATCGAGTGAAGAATACTATTCCTAGACAACTTGACTAAATCTCTCTATTCCGTTTTGTCTCGCACTTAGGTCTTCTCGTCAGAAGCTAGTCTGCATCTAGGCAAAGGCTTAAGCTGCCATGGTGGCAAGCTTCAAGATCGGATGATGAAGATGATGATGGAAAAAAAACTCTCTTTTCTTCTCAAGTCCACCTTTTATGTCCTCCTCCAATAGTACAGGTGTCATTTCTTCAAATTTATTTTGTCATTGTACGTACAGGTTGGTTATACAAGACTGGATAGCTCACGCAGTTTTGGTTCTTATCCGGACAGTTCTCAGGTGCGACAACAATTCATGATGCAATTTGGGATTAACTCATGCAGCGACATTAATGCAATAAGATAGCAAAATTAAGGATAAAACAGGCTAGGATTCACTGAGTTATCAAATGTAATTTACTAAACTAAAAATGCTAAAATGTATGCTAAGGATAACTAAATGGGAATAATTTAACCAATAAGTAAGGGGAAAAACCTATGATCTTTCTAGTGCTATCAAACCCCCAAGCTTGAGTTTTTACTTGTCCTCAGGTAAAACAGAAACTAGCAAGGCTACAAAAATTTTACTAAGGCAAATGATCATTCTAGCAACTTGAACCCTCTAATTTCCCAAATGGATGAATCATATTCAGATGAAAGAATATTGCATCGACAATTCATAAGCATGAATGAATAAGGTTGCAACTTTATCAAAGTTAATATCAT
Organism: Gossypium raimondii; assembly: GCF_025698545.1. Lineage (NCBI taxonomy): Eukaryota > Viridiplantae > Streptophyta > Magnoliopsida > Malvales > Malvaceae > Gossypium > Gossypium raimondii. The sequence continues at coordinate 34,903,096 of NC_068568.1, read as the reverse complement.
GCTTTAAACCCTAAGTTTTATCTACCATTACAACTTTTATTGTACAATACTAAGTATATATATACATATTTTTTTTGGAATAAGGAATATCGTTGAATTACTGTACCCTTGTTCCTAAGAAGTAATGGTGGGGTGTAACAAACCCCCAAGGAGAACGTAATTACGCTAACACACACCCATTCAGCGACAACCTTTGGTTAGATTGATTTTTCTAATGCTTGTATTGGAGTGTTCCCTTTTCAACATTCCATATTACACCCACTTTGGAGTGTCTCTACTTTATAACTATATATTCATGTATAAGCAATTGTAAAAAGCAAATTTTTTCACGATTTAAGGAATGATGGCAGTCATCCATTACTAATGCAATCTAATCCATTCATCAAAGAATTCAAGCTACAACCTTTTGTCAAATTTATCCAACTCATTCATTGATAATTTACATGATTCAAGAATTAAGCATCGAATGTAACAAAAATTTTAAACAATTTCCATTAATTATAATTAAACCTTGCATGCTTCATTTCTGAATGTTTTTTTTTTGAAATGTGGGTGCATTTCCAAGCCTCGTGTGCATTCCACAAACTTAAATTTTGCATTGTCCACAGTGCACTAACATGAAAATGTAATGACAATATAAATGCAATGACAATATATGTTTCTCAAAATAAAACCTACAGCTACATGCAATACATGAATACTCTAACTAAAGCTTAAAATAAACTAACTCAATTATCCGTAGTCGTCAATGTGGTTGCATGATATTTCTTTCTCCTTCTTTTCTTCTCCTACTTCTTTTATTTTTATCCTTGGAGTGTTTCCTTTTCTTTTCTTTAGGCTTTGCACAGTCTTCAGATTGCCTCCTCAGTGCCCAGCTCTACCCTGGCATCATCAGTTGTTATTTGTGTAGGAGAGGCCACTTGCAGTGGTCCAGTGTAGACCACTATTGCCAATGAATTTCATTGCTCCTTACTGGTTACCTCAACAACTTCCACTAGTCTTGCTCCAGTTCACTCCAAATTATTAATATTCGCACCCACAAACTCAGGTGCGGTGACAACATTCTCAACAAAATCTTCTTCTTCTTTTTCTTTCTTATTTTCAACAACTTCCTCTTCTTCAGCAACAGCTTCTGCTTTTGAAGCATCAACTTCCTTCTCAACAATAGTGTCTTCTTAATCAGTAAAAATACCATCCTCAAACAAGCTATCAATCTTTCACAAGAATTCTTCGATGTCCCTAGATTCCTCTTCTTTCTCATTATCAGAGACCTGTATAATGGGTGGGGATGCTATCAGTGTATCTCAGTCTTGTAAGTCGTCATCCGAGAAAGAAAGGTCATAATTGTGAATGATTGGTGGAAACACAGGGAATTTCGATAGTGGGGATGGGCTCTGTTGGCCTAATGTGGCTACAATAGAACTGTTCCAGGCTCTGGTATAAGCATAAAACAAATTATGGGACATCTCCATATCTTCTACTGTAGCTACAAGCCTAATCTGCTTGTTGTTGATAGAATTTACCATTTTCTCAACATCCTTCAGTTTGTGCCATAATGATGTCTCTACATTCAAGTTTGTTCCTTTTCTGTCAGTTTTGGCTTTGCCCTTTCTTGTCTTACTGGTCTCTGCCTCCTTCAGTATCGGCGTGTCCTTGCCTCGAGTCATTCTTTCTATAGAGGCTTCATTAATTGGACCCTTATTTACCAAGACTCCCTCACTAGCACCGGGCACGATTTCTCTTTACTGGCACAATAACATCACCAGTGACGAGAAAACCAAGATCCCAGTCTACCTTGCGGCGCAGTCAGGTATTTCTTGGTGAAGTATTGCGGCTACATCAATTTTTCTGCCATTGACAATAGAATGTATTAGACACATTCTGTCTAGGGTGACTATGGTGCTTTGAGTGGAAGACTTTAGCCTGCAGTTGACGAAATGAAACTAAATTTTGCCTTGCACCATCAAGAACAGATGGTGCATCATGTAATTCTTTTAATGGGAACCCATCCACACTGTTCCCTCGACACACAAGTCTCTCAGCAAAAAGTCTAGTTTTTCATCTGTAATGTCATCCATGAACTCAGAGTGTTCATCGACATCGACCTTGGTTTTGTACAACTCATTGATTGTTGCAGTGTCCCATGGTATTAAACCTTCTCAAGAGAAAATGAACTCTAACTCATGATCATAAAGATTAGCATAAAACTCACGTACCAGTGAATGAGGGTAGCTGCCAGGATGGGTGCAAAAATTTTCCCATTTTAACTTCGAGATGGTTTTGGAGACTTGCTTACCTAACTCTTGTTGTTGGGAAAGGGAAATGCCCTGCTCGAGATTGAAGTTTAATTCGCTTCAGTTTATTATCGTGAAATCATTCTTTTGTCACTTTATTCAAAAAGATTACTTGCTCCTTTAGCTGCACTAGCTTGGGGGATTCTGAATCATGAATTGTGATAGTAGATGATGCATGTTTTTTAGCAGATTTAATGGCTTTCTTGACCAAGCCTCTTATTTTGGCAATCTTTTGTTGAGGGAGAACCATTTAAAGGTAAAAATATATGATTTTGAGAAGAGAATAGAAATAAAAATGGTTTCTTGAATGCGGTACAGTCAGTATAGTGGGAGGGGATTTATAGTGGGTGAAAGAGGAAGATGGAGAGGCGTGTTGTTTTGTGGAGAGATATAAGGCTGGCAGGAGTAGTTGTGTCCAATAGAAATTATGCCCACTCAGAAGGATTAAACGGCTAAGTGAGTTTTGATCTAACAGTGGAATATGAATTTTTCTGAGTTTTGATGGGATATAAATGGTAGTACAGACTTATGGAATATGCTGACAGCAAAATTTTAATGCATTGACAAAGGTAACTAATTTTTCTGCAAAAAGGAAGGAAAACAAACTTTAACAAAAAATAAAATAAAATAAACTAAAATCACATAGTACTGATTAAAAAGTAAACTTTTCGACCAATTTAATGGTCTCTACCATCTTTTGATCACTATTGCCAAAATAGGGTTTCAAGCACTATCCATTTACTTTGAATTGGTGTCTATCATGTAAATCATAAATTATGGCTGCACCATGAGGGAATATGTTGAAGACTTCAAAATTTCCACACCAATGTGAACGCAATTTACCTAGGTGAAATTTGAGTCGAGAATTGAATAATAAAACCTATTGACCCGGATAAATTGTCACTGTAAAATAATCTTGTCATGCCATCATTTGGTCTTTTCCTTGTAAATTGCAACATTTTCAAAAGCATTTCTATTAGTCTCCTCTATTGGAATGATATAATATGAGTTGGTGAATGTGTAAAGGGAATAATCCATAATGTTGTTAATGGCTTGATTTGGTACTTTGAAAGTCATCATCTTTTGGTCAAGCCGTGTGACCCCTTCAGTTTGAAAATTTTTAACTTTTTTTGAAAAATTTCATGTTTTTAATTTAGTCTCGAATCATTTCCAGTGTCTTTTTTGGGCCTCGAGGGCTCATATATGGGACCGTAGGTATGTTTTTGATTCATGTTGTTATGTTTTACATTGTGATTTATTTATGAATTAAATTGTTCGTTGTATGACATTATGCTTCAGTAATGCTCCGTAGCCTTGATCCAGCAATTGATACAGGCTAGAGGTGTTACATTTACTGGTACCAGAGCTACATTTAAGTCGATTCTTTGACTGAGCGTAGAGTATGTGAGTCTAGATATGCATGCCATTATATAACCTTTGATAGTGTGATAACTCCTGACACGTTTTGAAATATATTTTTATATAGTAATGGATTCCAACTGAGTAGACTCTAATGATGTAGAAAGTAACGCGCAAACCTCCGTTCACAGAGCAGCGTCATCTGGATCGAGGCCCATATCTGAGGGCTAGGGAAGAGAGGCTAAACAAGCTTTCTTCCAAATGATGAACGAGTGGTTCACAAAGTTTGTCTGAACAAATTCGGCTGCTGAACAACCTCCACCTCCACGTGTTCCCCAACCGGTTCCTGTAGTTCCTCAAGGTTTGGAACCTTTACGCGTGAGTAAGCCGCCTATTGATAAAATATGCAAATATAGGGTTGAAGAATTTACGGCTACAGTTGACGAAGATCCTGAGTTTTGGTTAGAAAATACGATCTAACTCTTCGATGAGTTATCTTGTTCACCGACCGAATGTGCTAAATGTGTTGTACCGCTATTGAAAGATTCAGTATATCAATGGTGGAAAACGTTGATTTCTGTAATATCGAGAGAGCGGATCACATGGGAATTCTGTAAACGAAAAAATATATAAGATTTTTCTGATGTAATTTATTACTTTTTTACTTAAATTCATTTTTAAAACTAAGTAATTGTTTAATAAATTAATGTATTATGTGAAAATATGAAATTAGCACATAAAAATTATTAAAATGTGATTTTATGCTTTATTATACGCTTTTCATGCAATTAATGGCTTATTTTATATTAATTTGAATATATTATATTTTTAAGACATAAAGTGGGCCATGCATGATTAAATTAAGTAATAAAATATAAAAATATTTAATAATTAATTTTAAAATATTTCATTAATAATTTGGGTTTTTAATTAATTAATTAAATTGGATAAATTTTATTATTTGGTCCTCTAACTTGTTGATTTATTCAAGATAGGTCTGATAGCTTTGTTGGATTACAAAACTGTCCAAATTGGAGACCAAGTCAACCCCAAACACTACACAAAAATAGGCTTTTAGTGGAGTCTATAGCGGCGTTTTAACACAAAACGCCACAAAAAATTGAGCAATAGCGGCGACTGTTAAAAAACACCGCAAATTATAAGCAATAGCAGCGATTTCCCAAAAGCACCGTAAAAGAGTTAGGTAAACGGTACCGTTTTCTTGGTCAGCTTCAAAGACATTAGTGGCGCTTTAAACAAAACGCCGTAAAAGTCAAGCATTAGCGGCGCTTTTACAAAAGCGCCGCAAAACTGATTAACAGATGACGCTTTTTGATTTAGGTTTGGAGACATTAGTGGCGTTTATAAGGAAACGCCGTAAAAGATCATGTATTAGTGGCGCTTTCACGAAGCGCCACAAAAGTTTTTACCGAACGACGTCTTTTTCTTGTTGAGTTTTAGACACAATAGTGGCGCTTCAAAGAAATCGCCGTTGAAGTCAATCATTAGCGGCGCTTTAGAGGAAGTGCCGCAAAAAGTTTTAAGCATACACCGTCATTTTCTGTTGTGCTTAGGGACATTAGTGGCACTTCGCGAAAAATGCCGCAAAAGTCAAGCATTATCGGTAATAGTTTTAGGCAGACGACAACATTTTCTTGTTGAGTTTTAGACACAATAGTGGCACTTCAAAGAAATTGCCGCTGAAGTCAATCATTACCGGCGCTTTAGAGGAAGCGCCGCAAAAAGTTTTAAGCATACGCCATCGTTTTTTGTTGTGCTTAGGGACATTAGTGGCACTTCGCGAAAAATGTCGCAAAAGTCAAGCATTATTGGTAATAGTTTTAGACAAACAACAACATTTTCTTGTTGAGTTTTAGACACAATAGTGGCGCTTCGAAGAAATCACCGCCGAAGTCAATCATTAGCGGCGCTTTTGAGGAAGCGCCGCAAAAAGTTTTAAGCATACGCCGTCATTTTCTGTTGTGCTTAAGGAAATTAGTGGCGCTTCGCGAAAAATGCCATAAAATTCAAGCATTATCGATAATAGTTTTAGGCAAACGACAGCATTTTCTTTTCAGATTTAGAGACATTAGTGGCGCATTGCCAGAAACGTCGCAAAATTCAATAATTAGCGGCGTTTTTATAGTAGCGCCGCAAAAAATTTTAAGCAAATGGCAACATTTTTTTGTTAAGGTTTAGGTACATTAGCGGCGCAACTGTAAAAACGCTGTAGAAATCAAGCATTAGCGGCGCTTTCTGTGAAGTGCCGTAAAAAGATTTAAGCAAACGGCGTCGTTTATTTGTGGAGCTCTAGAGACATTAGTGGGGCTTTGTAGAAACGCCGCAAATTCAAGCATTAGCGGCGCTTTTTTAAAAACGCATTGGTGGTTTAGGGATTATGGATTTAGGCCTTATGGTTTATTGTTTATTGTTTAAGGGTTGAGGTTTAAGGTTTATAGTTTATATATGTTTTATGATTTAGGGTTTAGGATTTTGGGTTTATATATGTTCTATGATTTAGGGTTTAAAGAATAAGGTCGGGTTAAGGGTTTAGGGATTATGGTGCAATAGTTGGGATTTAAGGTTTTAGTGTTTAGGGTTAAGGGCTAGGGGTTTAGGGGTTTACTGTTAATGTTCTATGATTCAAGTTTTAGGGGATTGGGTTAAGGGTTTATGTATTATGGTTTGTGGTTTATCATTTGAGGTTAGGGCTTAGGGTGTAGGTGTTAGGGATTAAGGGTCATGGTTTATGATTTACAGGTTTAAGATTTAGGGTTGAAAGGATAAGAGGGCCCAGGTCAATTTAGGGTTTTGGGTTTATACGTTATTGTTTGGGGTTCGTGGGTTTAAGGTTTAAGGGTTAAGGGTTTAGGGTTTAAGGTCTAAGGAATAGAGTTTACGGTTGATGGTTTTCAGGATAGGGGTTATGGTTTAGGGTTTAGGTTATTTAGTATTTTTGAAAAATACAACCTGACTTCACCGAATTAAATTTTTAAATTGAAGTTTTAGAAAAATACAAACATTATATACAGATTAAGTTCCTACATTAAATTTTAATAAAAATACCATTACTAAAAATCAAATTTCCCCTTTAATAGAATTAAAAATAATATTTTCATATTGTTATATGATATTTTAAATTTTTAAAATTATTAAATATTTGGAAATTTTTTACAGTAGTGGCTTTTGGGCCAGAAACGGAGCAAAAATGTGTTTAAAATTATGTAAAACGGTGCCGTTTGGCTACAGGAATTTGATTTTTAGTAAAAACGCCACAGAAGGTATGCAATAGTGGTGTTTTTTATAGAATCACCGCAAATCCATAAGTTATTGTGTGTACGAAAACGACGTCATTTTCTTAAATGATTTTAACTCTTTAGTGGCGTTTTTATTTAAAACGTCACAAATTGTAAGCTTTAGCGGTGTTTTATCTAAAAACGCCACAACTGTGTATTACAAAATGTTCAGAATGCCGCCATTTCTTTTGAGGAACAGTTCATTTATTCAGAACGTCATCGTTCTGCTTGGCGTCACATATTTTTCCCCTTTCCCGCACCCAGCCCCTAAACTAAGCTTTTTTCCCCTTCCAAATCCCTAATTCCCTTTTGAAATCTCTTCCACTTCCTTAATTCCAGACATTCACTGAGTCTTTTAGTTTATTCGATTCTTCATTTTGTCGGTTTAGTTATTCAATTCTTCACAGCATTTAGAGGAAGACGAACAGTGGGGATTATGTTTTTTGGGTAAGCATAAATCGGTTTCATTTCCCCCTTTTTTTGTGTTTAGGGTTTGGGTTATTCATGTTTGAGTGAGCTTTTTCGTGGAATTTACTTGTTTATATCGTTAACATTGATGTTCGTCCATGGCTTTAGGGTTTCCGAACACATAAAACAATCTCATTTTTAAGTATCATGGAATCTAATCCGGCCCGATTTACTTTCTCTCCATCTTCGTAAAGGTATGAAATTCTTTTCTCTTAATTATAGCTTTACCAATTTAGTTTGTTTAGGGTTTTAAGCAGTTACCGTCTTACATTTTGGCCATAAAATTGTATGCTTTCGAATGCCTAAGTAATTTTTGTATTGATATATATTTTTAATTTGTTTGTGGTTAAAGTTATTTTCGAAATTAAAAACTATTTTAAAGCATATTCTAAACCTTGTTTTGTATTTCTAATTGTTTTTGTTTCATGGAGTCGGGATGTTTGTTTTGTCTTTCTATTTAGGGTTTAATCAAGATAATATATTATACAGTTTGTACTCATATAATTTAAGAAAATTTTATATATAAAATACGCTATTATAATATTTTGACTTAGATAATTTGACAGTTGATTATTCACTTAAGTTCATGTAAATTTGTTTTAGTTCAAAGTTGAACAAGTTTAGTTTGTTCTTAGTTAATTTTTTCTTTCCTTTGGTTGCAGCAATTTAGTTTTAGCAATCTAGTCTGCAAATTTGGTACCTTCACTGGTTTGAAGCAATACATAGAAAGGGTAGATAACCAGAAGGTTAGTTTATCCTTTATTTTATTTGTTTTTTTGTTTTATAAATTTACATTTGATTTTGGACTGTTTTTATATTTGGTATATTTGTAGTTGGGACTGTTTTAATTTGGTATTTGGTTAATCTTTGCTGCAAGTTCTTTTTTTTGGAAGTTCGCTTAATGTTGTTTGGTTAATGTTAGGGGTTAATGTTGTTACAAGTTCTTTTTTTGCTTCACGTTGTGGTTAATGTTGCTGCTTAGTGTATTTATTTCTGGTTATTGTTCTGGTCTTCAAGATGTTTTTTGCTCCATCTTTCTACTAAGTGTTTGAATAATTTCGATTATGGAATATAATTGCAAATATTATACAGTATTTTTGGTTTGTAATTTCAGTTATGAATTGATTTTTTTGTTGGTTTTCATTTCAAATATTGGATCATTTTACTTACTTAAAATTGTCATCTAGTTTTCTGCCTTATATTTTCTGCTATAATCTGGCATCCAGTTTGCCATGTTTTGGTATTAAATTATTTTGGTCCTTCACAAATCAAAGACAGTATATTAATGTATAGGGACTAATTGATGATACTTTTACTAAAGGAATATAAATATAATGTTTTCATGTGTCCTGCCATCACGATTGCCGTTAATTACAGCATAAGTTACTGCATAGGATTCTAAGGACCCAAATATAATAAATAATTAAATTACATAATTTTATAAAATTGAAAGTATCCTTTTCTAATCTACTTTCTCCTCACATTTAACTTTCATTAATATCAATTATGATACCCTGTTTAAATCTTCTTCCATTTCTCAAGTAATTCATTTCCAAAATCCCATTTTAAATGTGTAAATAATATTAACATGGATAATAAATTTGTCCAAACTATACAAATATTTATATGTTTTCCTTTTCATTATATATATTTTTATTTTATGTTATTTTAATCATGAAAATATATTTTGTTTTATTCTCTTTTATTTTTAATTTACCTAATTAAATAAATTGTATTTAAAATTATATTTTAAATATTTTATTTTATTTTAATCACTAATTTTTTAAATATTTAAATTTTTTAAAGTTCAAATATTATAACTTACGTAATTTACATAACTTACATAATCCATAACTTACATAATTTAAATTTATAATACATAACTTACATAACTTATTAATATTTATATATAGTTTTAATATAAATATTTTTAAAATTTATATATATTTTAAAATTGATACATTACATAACTTACATAACCTACATACATAAACTTACACATAATACATAACTTATATAACTTAAATTTATAATACATAATAATACATAACCTACATAAATTAAATAAGTTACATAATACACAAAAACAAAAACTTACATAACTTACATAGTATCCTACATAATAACTTACATAATAATACATAACCTACATAAATTAAATAAGTTACATAATACATAAACACAAAACTTACATAACTTACATAATACATAAATTACATAACCTACTTAATACATAACTTACATAATACACAACTTACATAACTTACATAATACATAACTTACATAACTTATATAAGACAACTTACATAATTTACTTAATACATAACTTACATAATACATAACTTACATAACCTACATAAGACATAACTTACATAAGTTTCATAATACACAACTTACATAACTTACATAATACATAACTTACATAATTTACTTAATACATAACTTACATAACTTACATAAATATATGATGTGGCATAACTTACATAACTTAAATAAACTTATAAGTTACCGTGATATATATTATATCTTAACTTACATAATAACTTACATACCTTAATACATAACTTATTCCTAAATCCTAAACCCGTGCAATTTATTGTCAACGTCAGACTTCAAGAGTTAAGAAATGGACCAGTCTTGGATGAATTTTTCAAGGGTAAGCGACGGTTATCGAAATGGAGTACAGACTTTTTTAAATTATGTATTTCAATATGCAAGCCAAGAGAACATTATTCTTTGCCCGTGTAAGAAGTGTGTCAACATAAACTGGCATTATCGTGAAGTTGTATACGAGCATCTAATTGTTGATGGGTTTTTTAGGGTTATAAACAATGGCTTTTTCATGGAGAATGCCCGCCTAGTACTTCCTCTTCAAGGATGGATGTATCTTATGATGGTAATGCTTACCATCAGTCTGTTAGAGGGGATGACATGGAAGGGATGTCGCGGGATGCATTTAATATGCAAAATCATGGTTTGCAGTCGTTCCCAGCCGACTTTGTGGCATCTGATGATTGTAATCTCAATGGAAATGCTTTTATCGAACCGGGAAGAAGTGTTCCTCATGAAGAGTCGAATGGAGAAGCGGTGAAGTTCTACGCGCTACTTAATGACATGAACAAAGAACTGTATGAGGGATCAAAATTCTCAAAAATGTCTTTCTGTATTCGTCTTTTTCAGTTAAAATGTTTGGGAGGGTGGACCGGAAACTCTTTGACAATGCTGTTAGAGTTTTTGGGAGATATGTTTCCGTTTCCACAAATCCCTCAATCATGCAAATATATGAAGAAAATGATAAAAGATTTAGGCCTTGGGTACACCAAAATCCATAGTTGCATGAATGTCTGCATGTTGTGTTGGGGCGATCGGAGAAACCAATAGTACTGTCATGTATGCGGCCAATCCCGTTGGATAAATAAAAACACAGAAGATGAGAATGACAATGAAAATGATGCACAATCAAGAAAGAAGCCAGTCAAGATTTTGCAGTATTTTCTGTTGATACCAAGGCTTCAAAGGCTTTTCATGTCGTCGAAGACAGCAGAGTCTATGACGTGGCACCATGATGGACGAACCGATGATGGATTACTAAGGCATTTGGTAGATTCTTTAGCTTGGAAATCATTTGACAATAAATTTTCAAGCTTTGCAAGCAATCCTAGGAGTGTGAGGCTGGGGCTAGCATCTGATGGATTTAATCCTTACAAGATCATGAGCACTACGTACAGTACTTGGCCAGCAGTGTTTTTTCCTTACAAAATGCCTCCGTAGATTTGCATGAAGCAATCTTCCCTTATCTTATCTATGATTATCCCTAGAGAGAAAGGGCCTGGGAATGATATCGACATTTATTTACAACCACTTATTGAAGAGTTAAAACAATTATGGGCTGGTGTTGAGACATACGATGTGCTCAGAAAGGAGAACTTTAATTTACGTGCAGCTTTAATGTGGACCATTAATGGCTTCCCCGCTTATGTGAATTTATTCAGTTGGAATACCAAGGGTCGTTATGCGTGTCCTTGTTATGCTACACAAACATGTTCGCAATGGTTATACAATGGGAAGAAGTTCTCTTACATGGGACATCGTCGGTGGTTACCAAAAAATCATAGATTTAGATTTCAGAGTTCTGTATTTGATGGTACTGAAGAGTTCAGAGAAGCTCCTTCGTAGAGCAGTTGATCTGAAATCTTGTTCATGTTGGAAGATATAAATTTTAATTATGGGAAGATGAACCAACCGCCAAACACGCAAAGAAATAGAAGATCAAATGTTGAAGCTGGTGATGACTCTGATGAAGAGGATGATCCTAATGAGGCGGAATTGTGGAAAAAAAGAAGTATTTTTTTGAGTTGCCTTATTGGGAGCATCACCTTTTACAACACAATCTTGATGTTATGCACATTGAGAAAAATGTCTGCGAGAATATTGTCGGTACAATTTTGAATGTCGACGAAAAATCAAAAGACAATCTTCAGAGTTGACTTGATTTAGTCCACATAGGAATTCGTCCTGATCTTCATCCCAATCCACTTTCGAATGGGAAATATCGGTTGCCGCCTTCTATTTTTTCAATGTCGAAGACGGAGAAAGAAGTGTTCTGCATGGTGTTGAAGGATATAAAGGTTCCAGATGCATATGCATCAAACATTTCTCGATGTGTTAGTGTTAAAGATCGAAGACTATATTCGCTAAAATCACATGACTATCACATCTTAATGCAAGATTTACTGCCAGTTGCTCCACGATGTTGTATGTCGAAGAAGGTAACGTCTTGTATAATTGAACTATCCAATATAATGAAAGCCATTTGTGGCAATGTTTTGGATGTTCAAGAACTTCAGAAGGTACAGGATCGAGCAGCTTTGACCTTATGTAACTTGGAGAAAATCTTCCCACCTTCTTTCTTCACTATTATGGTTCACTTGATAATCCATCTCCCGCATGAAGCAATTCTCGGCGGACCTATTTTCTATTGATGGATGTATCCCATAGAAAGGTGTTAATTTATTTTTAAAATTTTTCTTCATTCACCTATAGTTGTTTTAGTTACAACTTTTGATAATTTGTATATCGTGTTTAGGTTCCTATCCAAATTAAAGTCTTATTGCCGCAACAAGCGGTATCCAGAAGGATCAATTGCTGAAGGCTACTTGGCAGAGGAATGTATGACCTTCAGTTCAAGATATTTGGAAGATGTTGAAACAAGGTTGAATAGACCAAGTAGAAATGTTGGACTCACGAATCATAACTTTGCCAATACTTATCTGTTCCAAAGTTTTGGAGAACCAATCGCCAAAGTTGATATTGCAGAATTAAATGATTTATCGTGGGTACAAGCACATCGATAAGTTCTGTTTCACCACGAATCAATAGAACCATTACGGAAGTAAGTTGTAGAAATTTGATAATTATTCATCAATCCAAAATTGTTTATCTTCTAACAAAGTGAACATTTTTTTAACATAGTGAGTACAAACAAATATTGAGATCTCGTTCGCGCTCCCGAAGAACACAACATCGAGATATCAATAAGTTGTTCACAGAAACTTTTCATGAATGGTTAAGCTAAATGGTATGCAATTGGAGCTTCATTGACAAATAATAATTTTTTCTCATAAAATTTTTAATTACTCAGTTTACTTTCCATTCAATAGGTTTGGAGTGGGAAGAACGTCAATGACAAAGTTAAATGGCTTTCCCAAGGTTCAAATCGAGTGGTTAAAAGATATAGTGCGTTCCTTATCAACGGATTCAAATTTCATACAAAATATCGCGAGATATTGAGGAGAACGCAAAATTGTGGAATAGTTGTTAATTACTCAATTACAGGTTATGCTAGTGCTAGGGACAATAATCCTGTCGAGGGAAATGTGGAATATTTCAGACTTCTTACTGACATAATTGAGTTAGATTACTACGGCAAATGGAAAGTTGTCTTATTTTGAGGTGATTGGGCCGATGCTAATACTGCTCGTGGAATTAAGCAAGATCAATTTGGTTTTACAATGGTGAACTTCGCTCGATTGATTCACACAGGACAACAACTGATAGATGAGTCATATGTATTCTCATCTCAAGTCAAACAAGTTTTTTACTCAAAAGATCCAACCGATGAGGGTTGCTACGTTGTACTCCGTAACATCCCTAGAGACTTGTTTGACATGGGCAGTGGAAGTAGAGATAACATCGACGACAGATCAGAAACTTTGCCCTTTTCGGAACAAAACTTAAATGAAAATATCCCTAGTACTAGTACGCAATTTCAATGGGTTCGCCAGGATACGGATGAAGATATTTACGATTAATGATGTAGTAAGAATATACGATTGTGTAATTATATGTAATATCATAATTTAAATCTTGGTCTTAATTTCAGCTATTTTATATGTGTTGTTATTGTTGTAATTAGTTACTAAGTTTTCAACTATTTTATATGTATTACAGAAAAAATACCTAGAAGAAAAATGCAAAATGTAAGCATTGTTCAAAATGCTCCAAACTCGACAGAAACAAATAGTGAACAACAGACAGCTATTGGATCTTCGAATGTTTCGATTGCACCTGAGGATCTTACAAAAGTTCAAAGTAATTTTATATTTAATTTACATGTGTGTTGACTTCTAATTGATTTATTTTTCAAATCCTTTTATTATAATATACCATTTTTCAACTGAAAATGGTAGGACGCGCAGAGGTTGAGGACGTACGCTACTTAGAGATTTATACGAGTTAGATCCAGTCGAACGTGTAAAAGTATGCAGAAACAGTTTTGGTCAGCTTGTTGGAACAGAAGCTCGACTTTTAGCAGGATACTTGGGCATTTTAGCACGAAATGCGAATATGTTGCCTATCAACTATGAGTCATGGCATCAAATGCCCGATAGTAACAAAAACCAAGCCCTCGATAATATTAAGGTAACAAAACGTTAATTTCATCTGTAATACATGGGAATTAGTTTCATTTATATTTACTTTCTTAACTTGTGTTTTTTGTAGGCGAGGTTTGCTTTAGAGGTCTCGGATACCTATGTAGAGAAGGCTTTGGGAAAAAGATGGAGAGACCATAAAAGTACTTTAAAGAGAGATTATTACAATACAAAAACAACCCTCGAGGAGAAATTGCAAAATGTCCCGCCGGGTATGCTGAGGTACCAATGGGAAGATGCAGTTAGATTTTGGCATTCGAAGAAAGGCGAGGTATGACATACTACTTAACTCTTGTAATTATTTTGGTTTATTGTACTTAATATTGATGTACTAATAATTTCATAACGTAGGATCGTGAACGAGTTGGAAAAAGCAGCAGCCAGAAACAGAAATTCACTCACACAGCCGGGTCGAAAAGTTTTGCTTGTGTAGCTGAGGCCGAGGTATTTTTAATTTTTTAATACTGTCAAATATGTATTGCTTTCCATTAAATAATATTTTTACTACTATACTGTAGGAACTGTTGTCCGGTCAAAAAGTTGGACGCCTTCAACTTTTTGAGATTACACATAGGAAGAAAGATGGATTTCCTATGACTCCTTAAGCTGTAGAAATTATGGTACATTTACTTAATATGATTTTCTAATAGTTTAATTCATTTCTTGTAATGCGACTATTGTTATGTTGCATTTTTTTAATATATATTGCGTTTCTAACTATGTGATTTATTTATTAGGAAAAACTAAAGGATAAAAAGGCGGAGTACGAAGCAATTGCTTCTAGTGATCGTTCTGTTCATCTTGAAGACATTGATAATCGGATTATTAATGAAGTTTTGGGTCCTGAAAGGTATGGTCGGGTTCGATTTCAAGGATCTTTTGTTAGCCCAACCCAATATTTTGGATCCAGCTCGCAGCAATACATGGCTTCGAGGAGTCAGGCTCAAGCTAAAGTTCAGAGGTTAAAAGACCAGATGGCTCAGATGCAAACGACCACAGTTGAGGTTCAAAAGAAATATGAAGAACTCCAGCTACAACTTAAAGCAGATGCGGCATCAAGAGAAGCAGACGTTGCAGCGAGGGAAGCAGAGCAGAGCAAAAAGTACGACAAACTCCAACAGCAGCTTCAGAATAAGATGAATATGTTTCAGCAGTCCCAACCTCCGCCGTCATAGTGTATTGTATAAATATTTTTATAATTTTAACTTTTAACATTTTTGCAAAAATAATATGAATTATATTTTATTTATTGGTATTAATATTACATTATTCTTTTAAATTAAAATATTATATAAATTTATTACTTTTGGCTAGTTTAGATTTGGTTGCTTTTGATTTGTTGCTACAGGAGGGCTGAAAAAATATAAAATTTTATTTTACAAAATTCCCAAAATTAGTGGCGTTTTTAGAAAAAGCGCATCTAAAAGCAACCTAACAAATAGCGGCATTTGTGTAAAAACGCTGCTAAAAGAACATGACCTTTAGTGGCGTTTGCGGAAGAAGCGCCGTTAAAGAACATGATCTTTAGTGGCATTTGTGAAAAAAGCGCTGCTAAAGAACATGATCTTTAGCGGCGTTTGTGGAAAAAACCCCGCTAAGGAACATGATCTTTAGCGGCGTTTGTGGAAAAAGCGCCGCTAAAGAACATGACCTTTAGCGGCGTTTGTAGGAAAAACGTCGCTAAAGACCCTGACTTTTAGCGGCATTTTTTTTGTAACGCCGCTAAAGAACATGACCTTTAGTGGCGTTTATAAAAATAAATGCCGCAAATGTTAGCGGCGTTGTCAATAGCGGCATTTTTTGCAGGGCTTGTGAAAGTGCCGCAAATACTTTTAGTGGCGCTAAATAACACCGCTAAAGGCCTGAAAAAATGCCGCTAAAAACCTGTTTTGGTGTAGTGAAAATTTGTCTGCACATGGCTGTCCATAAACCACTCTTTGGTTTAATTGCACAAGGTCCTTAAAGACATGAAGAAATTAGGTATTTACTGAAGATTTGCACTTGACCGAATCTCAGTCCTGAGTTGTTGTGGCACTCAAATTAACCAAAAATCAAGTAAAAATTAGCTCAACTTGCTCAATTTATGGCCGGCCACCCATGGAAGATGTTTCAAAAGATGAAAACTCCTATTTTTAGAAAACTATCCTCCTCTCCTCACCTATAAATAAGACCTTCTCATTCCTTCATTCATCATCCTGCAAGCATCATTCTCTCTTTTCTCCAAATTCTCTTAGCCTTTTCCATTCCCACTCCTAGCATCATCTCTTCATAGAGATTTTAGCAATTAATTCTCTTAAAGAACCCTTGGTCAACCACCATGGAGAGGCATCAGCAAAGGAGCAAAGCAAAGGAACGAATGAGCCTTATCAGTCAGAGTCTTGGGTGACAACCACTCTGAATTGGGTTTAATCTTCCTTTTCTTTAATTTAATATAAAGATGTTTGCTATGTGTTCTTTGTTCTTGTTTACAACAATGTGAGCTTAATTTTATTTAAGCTAGGATGATTTTTTTGATTAAATAATATTTATTTGATTCATGCTTATAATGTTTTTGCCTCAATCGATCATGTTTTCAATTAAAATCAAGTCTGTATTTTGTTCATACATGATTGAAATTCACCTAAATTAGCTAAGCGATCTTGACCAGATGACGGTTAATGGACACATAATTGAAATGTGCATGCTCAATTTAGATCCTAACCCGATTAAATTGAAGGTTGCATAACAACTCTGACCAAGCTTTGTTATCTACATAGTTTTTAGATTTGTGGGATTAAATTATTTCTAACCTGACACGTCCCTGTTACCTCACACGAATGCTAAGTAGAAAATCTCTGTTTGCTTTGCAAGCGTTGAATATGTGGTTGTCATTGTCCATTGATGGTTCGATTTTAGCTGAGTTAAAAGCTAAATCATTATTCCTACAACAGATTTGTGAAGCTCAGAAATGTGATGATGCGTTGATAGCTAAAAGAAAATTATGTGAGACAAGTTTTGATTCAGATTTTCAAATAGGGTTTAATGATTGCTTACTTTTAGAGGTAGAGTTTGTGTACCAAGGGATTCAGAAGATTTTGTACGAAGCTCATTGCGGTAGATTTTCCATTCATCCGGGTAGCACTAAAATGTACAATGATTTAAAATAGATGTATTGGTGGTCGAAAATGAAGCGTGGGATTTTAGATTTCGTATCGAGATGCTTAGTATGTCAGTAAGTAAAAGCTGAACATCAGGTACCTTTTGGTTTGTTGCAATCGATGATGATATCAGAGTGGAAATGAGAGCGAGTTACTATAGATTTCGTATCGGGTTTACTCCTATCACCAAGAAAGAAAGACGCTATTTGGGTTGTCATTAATCATTTGAAAAAGTCAGCGTATTTTATTTCGGTATGTGCGTATTAATCCCTTGATAGATTAACTGAGTTATACATTTCCGAGGTGCCAGTTTCTATTATTTCGGATAGAGATCCACAATTTACATTGTGATTTTGGAGCAAGTTGCAAGAAGCTCTAGGTTCGCAATTACAGTTTAGGACCACATTTCATCCCCAAACAGATGGTCAATTTGAGCAAGTAATTTAGATACTCGAAGATATGCTTCATTGTTGTGTATTAGAGTTTGAAGGCAAATGGGAGAAATATTTACTGTTAATTGAGTTCGCGTACAATAACAGTTATCGGTCAAGTATAAAGATGGTGTTGTATGAAGCTTTATATGGTCGTAAATGCAAAACTCCTTTGTATTGGACTGAGCTCAGTGAGAAAAAGATTCACGGAGTCGATTTTATTCGTGAAACTGAAGAAAAGGTGAAAATAATCTGTAACAGTTTGAAAGCAGCTTCAGATCGACAAAAGTCATATGTAGATTTGAATCGTAAAGATATTGAATTTTGAATCGGTGACAAGGTATTCCTAAAAGTGCCACCTTAGAAGAGGATTCTTTGTTTCGGTCGAAAAGGGAAACTTAGTCCGTAATTTATTAGGCCATATGAGATTATCGAAAGAATAGGGCTAGTGGTGTATCGGCTAGCTTTACCGTCAGAGTTAGAAAAGATTCGTAATGTGTTTCATGTATCCATGTTGCGATGGTACCGATCAAACCCTTCGCATATAATTTCTTCAGCAAATGTTGAGATTCAGCCCAATATGTCGTATAACAAAGAATCGATCAGAATTTTGGCACGATATATTAAAGAGTTAAGACATAAAAGCATAGCTTTAGTGAAGGTTCTTTGGCAACGTCATGAGATAGAGGAGGCCACTTGGGAAACCGAGGAAACTATGAGAAAGCAATATCCTAATCTATTTTTGGTAAGATTTTTGGGGAAGAAAATTTCTTAGGGGGGACAGTTGTAACAGCCCGTTTTCAGTGAAATTGAAACAGTGGTTTTGGGACCACAAATCTAACATCATAAAATTTATTTTATTATTAATTTATGGTCTGTAGCATGATAGTAACATCGTATAAAAATTTTGTGAAGAAATTTTATCGTTTGTATGTTTAATTTGATAAAAATGACTAAATCACGTGAGGTGCAAAACTTAGGTTCTATTAGAAAAAGGTGTCAATTTGTTATGAAATTAAAACATGAGAGGCCTTAAGTTGTAAATAGACTATTAAATTAGTAGTGGACAAGTTTGGACATCATTAATGGGATTTAGTAAGGTTATATAAGTAAATAAATAATTAAATAACTAAATAAATAAAATAAAAACCAAATTACCTTTTCCATCTTCTCCTAGCTGAAATGTTGAGGAAGAAACCACCATTGTGGAACATTCATCATTCGACCAACCTTTGTTCTTGTGCATGTAAGTATTTTTCATCCCGTTTCTAATGATTTTTATGTTTTTGGGGTCATTGTAGCTTAATCTAGCTAGCCCGTGAACTAATTTGCAAAACTGTTAAAAGTCTAGGGTTTGACCATGAATGTATGTTAGTTGTTTTTATGTTTGATGGATGAAAATGAATGCTTGATGATAGTTGAACAACTTTAGTAACGAAATTTTTGATGAATTTGTCAATTATGGGTTAAATTGAAAAATAGAAAAATATTCATGGTTAAATTATGAAATAAAGGACATGTAGGGCTTGCTAAGGGCATTATTGATATCCGGCTATAGTGGGATTGTATTAAATTGTATGAATTTCAATTTTTTGAACTAGGGGCTAAATTGCAAAGAAATTAAAAGTATACGAGCAAAATGGTAATTTTGCCAAAATATGATTTTTGGATTAAATTGAATAGAATGAAATTTGAATGAGATAAATTTGACTATATAGATTAAGAAAGGCAATGTACAGATTTAGATCGGGGAAAAGATAAAGTATTGGATTAATCGATTACATTTTTCTGGTCGTGTTTGAGGTAAGTTCGTATATTTAATTAGCATTGAATTATGTTTGATTTAAATGCCTTTATGTTATATATACTGAAATTACAACTCTACGGAAATATCCAATAAAGTTTTGGCGATTTTCAGATCCCGTTTGAACCTTAGGAATATATAGGATACAAATGACATGTCATTAGAGGTTACCATGTTTCAGGTGCTGATCTTGTACGTCCTACCAGTGGCTGAGTTTTTGGTATGTGTTACGATCACTTGGCAGCTTGTGTGAGCAGCACCGTGTAGCTACGTCCTGACTGGCAGGTTGTGTAAGCAACCCCATCTATGGCTCGAGAGTGAGCATTGATACGAGATATTAGATAGTAGTGTTTCGACCACATGTTGGCACATAGTGTGTGAGATTCCCGCGTATCCGATATTATTCTAGTGGTTCAACGGGTATGAAAAAGGGAAGGATCAACAAATGCTTCAATAAGTGTTGCTATGAAAGTATGAAAAGGTATGAGTTAATGATGTTTGAAATATGCTTAGCCATATGCTTGAAAATATGAATGCTTATCAGTAGTGTGTACATATGCTATGGTGTTTTGAGATGATTTGTTAAGCTATGTGATTATCTATTTTGAGAGGTTGTTGTTGCTTAGGCTAATGCCAAGTCAAGTTGGATTGTCTCAAATTTTTTTATGCTTATAAATTGAAATGGTAAGCTTTGTTTATGAATTACGAACTTACTAAGCATTATATGCTTACTTCGTGTTATTTTTCCTTTGTGATTCTAGATATTCGAAAGATCGTTTGGGTTGGAAGTTGTCAGAGATTTCATCACACTATCCATCGATTATATCGGTATATTTTGAGGATTTTGAATCATAGTTATAATGGCAAGTATATGTGTTTTGTTTGATGAATTCTAGCCATTAAGTGTGGATTGTATATATGACATTATGGGTGATGATCTATTTTGGTCTGATGTATATTTATGTGGTATCTTTTGTGGTTGGTAACTTGATATTGTGTTGGCTAAAATAATGATATGGAAATGATATGGGAATGATATATATGAGTTGGTGAATGGTGTAAAGGGAATAATCCATAATGTTGCTAATGGCTTGATTTGGTAGTTTGAAAGTGATCATCTTTTGGTGAAGTTGGTATGGTATAGGTTAGTTGTAAATATAGCTATTTTGTATTGATTATGTAAGCATATTTGGTGGAAAATATAGCATTGGGATGATCCAAATAGTAGTTTAGATGTGGAATAAAATGGTTAGGTGTGCAAGTAAAATTGATTTGTTGAAATTGAGGTGTCATTTTGGCATATTGGTTGAATGGTTAGTTTCTAGGTTGTTTAAGTTTGGTTTTGCATATGTTAAGTGAGTTTTGGATGCTTGATTTTAGGTGCAATTGGCTTGTGTATGAGATGAGAGTTTGGGTGAGAAAAATGGCTTGGAAATGGCCTATTTTTTGTCTACATGGGCGGGGACACGAGCGTGTGTCTCAGTCGTGTGTGACACACGGCCAGGAGACATGGCCGCGTGTCCCTTATGGCCTTGAAAGGGTTGCAAGTCAGGCTGTTACATGGCCTGGCACACGAGGGTGTGGCTTGGCCGTGTGACCCAAGTCAGTGAGTTACACGGGTGCAGACACGGGCTGGGACATGGCCATGTGTCCCTATTTTGAATGCCCACATGACCTAAGAGACGGGCGTATCTCTTGGCTGGGTGATCCCTGCAGTTTGAAAATTTTCATATGTTTCTGATTTAGTCCTGAATCATTTCCAATATCTGTCTTAGGGCTCGAGGGCTCGTATAAGGGGTCGTAGGTATGTTTTTGATTGATGTTGTTATGTTTTACCTTGTGATTTATTTATGAATTAAATTGTTCTTTGTATGACGTTATGCTTAGGTAATGCTCTGTAGCCATAATCCACTGATGGCTACGGGATAAGGGTGTTGCAATGTCCTTGTGACCTCCCATAAATACTAAGAAACCCTTAGTTAATATAATCAGTAAAATTAATATTTAACTAAGTAAAAGACTTCGAAAGGACTTAATTTGGTTTCCAAACTCATTAAAGATTGAGTTGCCATGGAAGTATTTTTGAACATTGTGAAGCATGATAAAGTATATTGAATTGATTAATATAATTATCCTATCTCATTTAATGTTGATTGTTTTTGTTGGTAAAGTCATTCATTCATACATTTAGATAAATTGCATCTAGATTAAAATTGTATTAGGGATCACTCTTTGCATCTAGTAATTTAATCATCACTACCCATAATTATTAATTTTTTATATCAAATTGTTAATTATAATTTTGCAATTAATCAATTAAGCTTATACAGTCCCTATGGAGACGATAACTCATTTTACTTACTTATTACTTAAACGATTATGTACACTTGCGCATATTCCTTGTTACAGATGGTCCGACCCATGTTCAGATCTACTATCATGCCACGAATTGTGAATTTATGCCTTCAAACTTTACAATGGCACTAAAATTTGAAAAACAATAATTTAAACTTGTTTATAATATACATTTTAATTTTAGAAAATATTTTAATTAATTTTATAAAAATAATATAATATAAAATATTATGTAAAATTGACCAAATTAAAATGAAAAAGGACTAAATTCCCATTTTATGCATAGTATATAAACTAATAACATGATTTAACCAAAAACAAAAAAAAATCCATGTGGTCCCATCCCTATATGGCATCTTCAATTTTAGTCTTCTCTAAATGGAAAGTACAATACGACAAAGAACATAAGGCAAGAAGAGAGAAAAAAATACTTAATTCTTTTCTCTACTTTTGGCAATACCTGGGTTCATGATTCAACAAAACGCTCAAAAAATGTGAAAATCTTGTCACATTTAATTAGTTTAAATCACCATAAATTTTTATCGTAAATGGTTACAATTCTTATTTACATTTATAAACATTATTATTTTTTTACTCTTAAATCCAGAAAATAATTAAAAAACACAAAGAAAACAAAAATGGGGAGAAGAAAATTAAATATCCAAAGATTGGAAGACATGAACGCAAGACAAGCAAAATATTCAAAGCGAAAAAGAGGGATTCTTAAGAAAGCAAAAGAGCTTTCTATATTGTGTGATGTTGAAGTCGTTCTTTTACTCTCTTCCCCCTCTAGTAAACCAACCATTTTTGTTAGTCAAGACCCCAAGCAAATTATTTCATTCCTTTTTTTTCATTATCACTATTAATATTATTATTTTCTCTCACAATTAAAACTCTAGTTTCTTTTTTCTTATTTAAGTTCGATTTCATTTTATTCAAAAAAATTTAAATTTTATTCTTTGAAAAAATTGGTCAAAATAGTGGCTTATATAGCATTCTTCAGAAAGTCTTGAATATGCCATTCGTAGAGCGGGAGGAAAGGTAAATAATATTAATAAAATATATTTTTCCTTTTTCATAAAAGAGAATTCGATAGCTACAATTTCTATTTCTTTTTCTTTTTTTCCCCAGGAGGGCCTATACAATGGAGGTATGTCTCGGTACCCGGACCTGATTTAGGGATTTTTATTTTATTTTATAATTTCATTTCTTTCATAATTAAAATTAAATTTTTAATGAAGATGTTGAAGAAATTTTATGTAAATTGGGAGTCAGAGTTTGATCCATTAAGTCTGCCCCGTAACAGAAATGTTGATACCTTCAAGGTAAATAGGTTCCTAAAGTTGAGAACATAACAATTTTTTTTCTCTTTTTTATTAGTTTTTAATCCATTTTATTTTTGGTCTAGTTATATGAAGATCAACTGCAAGAGCTGAAGGACAAACTTACTAAGAAGAGCAACCTACTGAGGTTTGAAATATTCTAGTATTTAAAGATTTTAATTATGTGCACAAATGTCACTTGTCGATATTATCGATATTAAGCACATATCAACATATGAATCGTGGTATAATAGATTATCAAATACTCTAATAATAAATGTTGAGGACCTAAACCAAATAGAGTTTATGAAGGATCATCTCATTGCATCTCTTAATGGACTCGGAAACAGGAAGGTACCTTCTTTCTTTCTAATCTATATATATATTATGGAAATAAATTTTAAAATTTTGGGTTTACATTTTATTTCACCTCATTTGCATTTAGGTTAATTTGCATCTAATTAATTAATTTAATTTTAACATCTACCACTTCAAAATTATTGTGTTTCCTTTACCAACTTGTAAATTCAAAATTTGTAATTATTTGATTAATAGATACAGTCCTATGGAGACGATAACTCTTTTACTTACATATTACTTGATAACGACTGTGTACACTTGCACAATCCTATGCGTTAAAGTACCTTCTTTCTTTTTAACCTATATATATCTTATGATAATAAAGTTTAAAATTTTTGTTTAGAAAAATATTTAATGCATGAATGTATTAAGAAAGAAAGTAAACATATTGTTTTGTTTTGTTTTGTTTTTCGTAAAATCAATTAGCAATGGAGCGATAAAGCGAGAAAGAGCTTTAGAGGTTGGTCTTTCAATAAGCATGAAATTATTTACTCATTTTTCAACTATATGTAAAATACCTAATATATAGTTTTTTTATTGTGTAGTAGATTGAGAACACGGTAATTTAATCTATGATTTCCTTTCAAAACATATTATTTTATTAATGCAATATTTTAAAATTATTGATGAATGAACTCTAAAGAAAATAATTTTCTTTAGCAAATATGTATCATCTAAAGTTTTTCTTGGACAATATGTCTTTGAAGGGTATTTAATAGGCTCCTTTTGCTTTGTTATTATGGTGAGAAATAAATTAGTTTTTTATTTTTTTGAATACAATGAATGAAAATTTTAACATTATGTCCAAGTTTTTTTTTATCTTTTTGGTGGAACCTTTAACATCCCAAAAATTAGGGGTTAGTAGGATGGGGTGTTTGGGGGCTAGTTTTGTGGTAAATTGATTGAATTTATACTAAATTTTGGTTTAGGTTCGTTTAAGGAATTATTAAAGAAAATTGGAAGATTCGTTAGTGTGCTGCGAGGAAGCAAAAAATAAGGTGTGGGTCCTAAACTTATAAAATTGTTTGAAAATGTTAAATATCATGTTATATTTGATAAATTAGCTTGCTAATTGGATTGTATTAGTATCCAAATTATTGATTTTGTGAGTGGTCGAACCAGGTATGTTTCGAGCCTTAACAGATTGACATGTGGGCAAAAGTGCTAGTTTGGTAGTATGTATGTTTGATTGAGTTTGTAGTTGCATATTAAAGTTATGGGATATGAGAATATTTAACTGAATGATATGATGTGTTGTGATGCTAAGCTTATAAATTATTTAAATGCATGACATATTTTGTAACACTCCAAAATTTCTAATTTCGTTATTATGAAAATATGACACAAATATCTATCAGCTTTAGTGGTTCTGTGAGTGTTTGGGAGGTCCCAAGTTGAACCCTTCGCTTGGGAAAATTTTTGTATTTTGAATGAATTAGGCCTTCCTCTTGTTTAGTAGGCTTTTATTTGATTATTGGGTAAATTACATCAGAATGGACTTGCTGGTTTGGTGATTAAATGGTGTGTTCTTATGGTGGAGGTCTTGTGTTTGAATCCTTATGCAGGCAAGGGTATTATTTTTTGCTCAGATTTCAGGATAGAGTTGTGTAATAGGGGGATTCTGAGTAGTGGACGTATAGTGGGAATTAGGGGAGAAGATTAAGGGATTTTGGGGGTTATCGGGATTTTATTTTATTTTTTCCCATAATCGAATTTTGACTCTATTTTCCAAAAAACAAATTTTGTTGTCTATTCTTCTCCCTCTCCTCTTGCCAAAATTCTCTGAGTTTTTCCATTTTTCTCTTCTTCTTTATTTTTCCCTAATCCATTTATTTTCCTTTGTTTTCACACACGGTTAGTGCTCGCTTAGTTTCGGTAAGTGTTTCTCTTCAATTCTGTCATGAATCTCTTAAAAACTGAAGTGGTAATGTTTTTTCTCTACGATTTGGGCGTAGGGGGAGGCTAGGACTGGTGAATTCAGTGTTCTCGTCTTAACAATAGTTAAACGGAGGGTTATTGTTGGTGGTTAGTTAGGTTTTTGTTCATTTTTGGTTGTCAATTCGCCTATAAATTCGTTCAATTGATGTTGAGTATCTTAACTGTAGGCTTTGGAGTGCTCGGGGACTGTTTTAGCATCAAACAAAACCAAGTGTATACCCGAAACGCAAAAAAAAAGATTCAGCGAAAAGACGAAATTGCTTGCTGTTTGGATAACAGCAATATGCTAACTTTGAAAAATCGCCATAAATTGTTGAAGTCGAATTAGAGGATGAAAAAAGTATGGAATTAAATGTTATTGAGTCTAGTTTCTCATAGAAGAAACGGTGTAAGTAATGGAATTGTAAATTGTGAGGTATAATAAACTTTGTAAGAAAAGGTCAGACCGAATTCGGGTTCCCCCGTTCTGACTTTGGGAAATCATCAAAAATTGGAGAAAAAAATTAGGGGTTAAAGTTTACATGTTTAAATTATCAATGAGTCTATTTTCAATAAAAACAAATGGAAACATCATCATAATTTTGTACTAAGAGATAATTAATTTTTAGCAAAGAAGGGATGAAGTTGTCAGACAGCAAAACAGGGGTAAGTTTGAAGATTTTAGTGTACTTATTGGCTGAGCCAAAAATTTTAAAATTTTTTTGGCAGAAAGGTATTTGATTTTAGTTTCAAAGACATCAAGCAGATCTTAATTCGAAATTTTGTAGCTCAAGATATAAATAATTTAGTAACAGTGACTCAAGTAGACATCTTTGAAGGAACATATAAGTAAATAGTGAAAACATATATGAATAATTAACTAGCACGGGTTACATTAAAAATGGATCACGTGGCCAAGGCCAATTTGGGCCGAGTGGGTCACATGGGCGTGTGAGCCCATTTTTTTAAAAAGTTCTGTAAGGTTGCACGGGTCGCCCAAGTCGACTATGGACTTACTGTAGGGTCGGTAAACTTTACTTAGACCCCTATATGTGTGATCTGTCTGTCTGATTTCTATACCGAGCATGACTTATGATATTTGAATGTATGTACTATTAATTGCATAATGGCATGACATATTTTGTATGTCGCATTGCATCGGGGTGGGTTGATGATATTTGGAGGAAGTGTCTGAAAGGCTATTAAGCCTATTATCTGGCAGCTCAGTTGCAACCTCTTGATTATGTACCATATTTCGGAACAGCATGGTGTGTAGGGATGGATGGGTTGATTTAATCCCCACATTTGTATGTAGGATTGGACGGAGATGGTGTGTAGAGGCTGGTGGATAGGAGTATGATTTACTATACCTGCATTCTATATCTGATACGGGCCAAGGCCCTAATATATTTCTAAGATTGTATCTTAATGGTCTATGGCCCAAACTGATTTTGTGATGAGCACGGGCCCAAGTCTGTATCTAACTGAAGTCTGTTGAGTATCTGTGTGCATGTTTTCTGTAGGGATTACACACTGAGTTTTCGAAAATTCACCCTTTCTCTATTTAATCTGTATAGGTAATCCTCAAACTTGACGGTCGGCGTAGCGGAGGACTCGACGGTGGCCACACGTAAATTTTAGACTATTTTCCATTAATGCCTAGAATTTATTACTTGTTTGGGGGCTTTTGATGTATCTTCTGGACTATGGACTGGTTGGCTTTAAATTTGGGACTTTATACTGTTTTTATGGATATTTTTTAAAACTGCAACTCCACAAAACACGATTTTTTTCTAAAAACTAATGTTTTTCGTTAATAGAAACAATTTTCCCTAAATTAATTAGTTACAAAAGCTTCCGCTAAGAGACAAGTTTTAAAGCAAATCAACTAGTGTTTTTCTTCAAATTAAATAGAAGCTACTGTAACGGTTTTTAAACTCGACAATCTTGTCTTCAAATCCCTTTCCATGTGACATCGTCAGATTCAGTCATAACGTCTAGGTCGGGTTTGGGGTGTTACTTTTAGTGGTATCAGATCCAAGTTGCAAAACTTGACTTTGGATTTGGGTTTTAAAACTTTGTTTTAAAGAGATGATTTTTAAATGGTTTGAAATATTTTTGACTGAGTATGTGGTACACCGAGTCTCCGGTGCTGATTCTATAAGTGTTTTAAAAACTTTGATAAGTTTTTGAAAATATGAGTAGCGTATTCTAAAACTACTATAGGTAGTACATTGTACTGAGAAGACTGTAGATAGTGTATATTGAAAACAATAGCGAAACTAAAAATTGTAGTAAGACTGCGATTCGTGATAACAAACTCTAAATTTCTGATATTGTTTTGCATAAAATATCTACTAATAGATATCGAAACTATAACTGATTCATCAAACTATTAACACAGATAAGCTACAAATTCTACGATGAGTGCACGAGGTATCCGTGGACGGGGTACTAGAGGCCGATGTAGAGGTCGTAGAGGAGCTCGAGCTGAGTACTCATCGTTAGGCAACATGTTGAATCTGGATATGAGCGAGACACCGGTTTCAGGTGCTACGGAGACTAGGTCTCATAATCGCATGGCCGGGGATGACGCCTTGTCCCAGGCTATGTTGAGGATATTAAAGAGGGTCGCTAAGCCCAACACTGGATCTGGGGGCCGAGGGTCGGTTACTGAACGACTCCGATCCAATGGGGCTGTCCTATTCAGGGCTGTCACTGGAGTCGCCCCTAGCATGGCCAAGTACTGGATAGAAGCCATGGAAAGAATCATGGACGATCTAGATTTTACCCTTGAACAGAAATTGAAAATGGCTGTTTCCTTGCTTCGCGATGAAGCATACCAATGGTGGTTGACAGTTAAGGAGGGCACTCAGCCCAAACGACTGACTTGGGATTTCTACAAGTCTACTTTCCAAGGGAAATATATGGGGGCAAGCTACATTGACGTTAGAATACGTGAGTTTTTGAATATCGCGCAAGGGGATCGTTTAGTGGCCGAGTATGAGGCCAAGTTTTTGAGATTGAGCCGCTATGCGCGTGGCATGGTGGCGACTGAATATGAGCATTGTGTCCGCTTTGAGGATGGACTCAAGGAAAGTTTGAGAGTTCTAATAGCTCCGCAAAGGGAGCGTGACTTTTCAGCACTGGTAGAGAAGGCGAAGATCGTCGAAGAGGTGAAGCGCACTCAGTGCCGAAATTGGGATAATGAGAGAGGTAAGAATAAGAGGGATTCAGAGCCCTCGAGTTATTCGATGAGGCCTAAGAAAAAGGTCAGATATGGTGGGCCAGTTAGAGTTGAGGCCCCTATTGCACATACTGGTATCACGCTTTGTGGGCATTGTGGAAGACACCATCCGGGCGAATGTTGGAGGACGACTGGGGCTTGCTTAAGATGTGGGTCTATTGAGCATCGTGTTCGAGAGTGTCTGCTAAGGGCCGATCAGGTGCAAGCTACTGGTTCTAGTATTGCACAACCACCGGGGGTAGTTCAGCAGCCGTTTAGGGGTCATGGTTAGGCTAGGGGTGGTAATGGTATGGGTCAGGGGCAGAGAGCACCAGGTAGATGTGCTGAATAGGCTGAGGCAAGACAGCCAACCCTAGTTTATAGTGCTCATCCCGAGAGGATAGAGATGCTCCGAACGTTATCACTGGTATGTTTCTTATTTTTGATGTGCCTTACACTGCGTTGAGAGGTAGAGGATCTAAGTATTCCTATGTTGCATGTTCTGTTTCCAAAAACCTAGGGATTCTAGTTGAGAGTACTTCTAGTGAGGTGACTGTACTGAGCCCGCTGGGGCAATCTGTTAGAGTTAGCAAATTGTACGGGGATGTTCTTTAAGAGGTTCAAGGGACGGTATTTTTGGCTGATTTGATGGAGCATCCGTTTTGGGAGTTCGATATGATATTGGGGATGCAGTGGTTGGTCAAGCATCGTGTCAATTTGGACTGTGCGACTAAGAGAGTCGTATTGAGAATTAAAGGGGGTAATGAAGTAGTTGTGATTGGGGAACGTCGAAATTACTTGGCTAATGTGATCTCTGCACTGGTAGCTGAGAAACTGGTTCGTAAGGGATGTGAGACGTATTTGGCCTACATAAGTGTTTCCGCTTCTGGGGACTCTACTGTGAAGGACATTAGAACTGTGAGGGATTTTCTAGACGTCTTTTCTAAGGAGCTATCGGGTTTACCTCCGAATCGGGAAGTGGAGTTTGGAATTGAGCTTCTCGTTGGTACAGCTCTGGTGTCTATCGCTCCCTATCGAATGGTACCGAAGGAGCTTACGGAGCTCAAAGATCAAATTTAGGAGTTATTGGATCATGGGTTCATCTGCCCTAGTGTGTCCCCGTGGGGAGCACTGGTACTGTTTGTTAAGAAAAAGGATGGATCCATGGGATGTGTATCGGCTACCGACAACTAAATAAGTTGACTATTAAGAACAAGTATCCACTTCCAAGGATTAATGATTTGTTTGACCAGTTCTGAGAGGCATCTATGTTCTCTAAAATTGACTTGCATTCTGGGTATCATCAGTTGAGGGTTAAAGAGGCTGATGTGCATAAGACGGCATTTAGGACTCATTATGGTCACTACGAGTTCCTAGTGATGCCATTTGGATTGACTAATGCACCGACAGCTTTCATGGATATGATGAACTTTGTAGTGGTGTTCATCGATAAAATATTGGTTTATTTGATGACAGAGGATGAGCATGATGAGCACCTTAGGATTGTTCTTCAGATTTTGAGGGAAAAATAGCTTTATGCTAAGCTCAGCAAGTGCGAGTTCTGGTTACGTAAAGTAACATTTCTAGGTCATATAGTGCTTGCTGTGGGGATTCGAGTCGATCTTCAAAAAATTGAGGCTGTATTGGACTGGAAGTAGCCTAAGAATGTGTCTGAGATCCGTAGCTTTTTGGGGCTGGAAGGTTATGACCGACGGTTTATGAAAGGATTTTCACTGATTGCAGCACCCTTGACTAAGCTATTACGTAAAGGTGTATCGTTTGACTAGACTAATGCGCAGAAAGAGAGCTTTGAGAAGCTTAAGACTGTACTAACTGAGGCTTCTGTTTTGGTACAGCCTGAACCTGGAAAGGAGTTCACGGTTTATAGTCAAGCATCACATGTCGGTTTGGGATGTGTGTTGATACAGGACGGTAAGGTGGTTACATATGCATCTCGTCAGCTTAAGACACATGAGGCGAACTATCCGATGCATGATTTGGAGTTAGCCACCATAGTCTTTGCATTGAAAATCTGGAGGCATTAGCTGTACGGTGAGAAGTGTATTATCTACACTGGTCATAAGAGCCTCAAGTATCTCCTCACTCAGAAGGAGTTAAACCTTAGGTAGCGTAGATGGGTTGAGTTGCTTAAGGATTATGATTGTACCATTGAGTACCATCCCGGGAAGGCCAACGTGGTGGCCGATGCGTTGAGCTATAGGGATATGACCGATCTGAGAGCGATGTTCGCTCGACTTAGCCTATTCGACGATGGAATTCTATTGGCAAAACTTCAGGTCAAACCGACATGGATTGAACAAATTCGAGGTAAATAGTTGGGGGATAAGTCTCTCAGCTTGCGTTTTTGTCAAGTTAAGAATGGTGGCACTACTAATTTTGGGATAAACAGTGATGGGGTACTTTGTTTCCGCAGTCGGATTTGTGTACCGAATATGAGGATTTAAGGCAGTCGATTCTGAGAGAGGCGCATGGTAGTCCCTATACTATGCATCCTGATGGGAACAAGATGTACAGAGATCTTCGAGAATTATACTGGTGGCCAGGGTTGAAGCGTGAGGTTACCAACTTCGTTGCTCGCTGTTTGACTTGTCAGCAAGTTAAGGCTAAGCATCAGTTACCTTCGGGTTTGCTGTAGCCGATTAAGATATCGTTATGGAAATGGGAGCGAGTAACGATAGACTTCGTTAGTGGCTTGCCTCTAACACCCACTAAGAAGGATTCAGTTTGGGTCCTCGTGGATCGTTTGACCAAGTCTGCTCACTTCATCCCAGTAAGGATAGACTTTTCTCTTCAAAAATTAGCTAAGCTCTATATATCAGAAATAGTGAGACTACATGGGGTACCTATCTCGATCATTTTCGATCGAGATTCTCGTTTCACGTCTTGATTCTAGAAGAAGCTTCATGTGGCTCTGGGTTCAAGATTAGACTTTAGAACTGCTTTCCATCCTCAAATAGATGGTTAGTCAAAGAGGGTGATTCAAATACTAGAGGACATGTGGAGGACCTGTGTTATTGATTTCTAAGGCAGTTGGGAGGAGTACTTACCGTTAGTGGAGTTTGCCTACAATAATAGCTTCTAGTCTAGCATCCAGATGGCACCTTATGAGGCACTCTAGGGTCATAAGTGTCACACTCCTTTATGTTAAACTAAGTTGGGCGAGCAATGTGTTCTGGGTCCTGAGTTGGTCTCTAAGACAGAGGATAAGGTTAGATTGATTCCAGATCGTTTGAAAGCGGCTTCTGATAGGAAAAAATCATATACAGATTTGGAGAGGCGTGAGATCGAGTATTTTGTGGGGGACTTAGTTTTTCTCAGGGTCTCACCACGGAAAAAGGTTCTAAGGTTCGGCCGCAAGGGCAAGCTAAGCCCTCAGTTTATTGGACCTTAACGCATTCTGGAATGTGTGGGACCTGTCGCTTATCAGTTGGAGTTACCTCTGGAGTTGGATCGCATTCATAATGTTTTTCACGTCTCGATGTTGAGGCACTACGCTCTGAACCCACGCATGTTGTTTCTGTTGAGGAGATTGAGGTTATGCCATACTTGACCTTTGAGGAGGAGCCGGTTCAGATTCTGGAGCATGATGTAAAGCTCCTTCGAAAAAAGTCTATTCCCTTAGTGAAGGTTCTATGGCGTAATCATACCATTGAGGAGGCCACATGAGAGCCTGAGGATGCGATGCATCAGTAATATCCTCATTTGTTCTGATTAGGTAAAATTTAGAGGACCAAATTTTCTTTTAGGGGGTAGAGTTGTAACGCCCCAAAATTTATTGTTTTGTTATTATGAAAATATGACACAAATATCTGTTAGCTTTAGTGGTTATGTGTTTTGGGAGTGTTTGGGAGGTCCCAAGTTCAAGCCTTCGCTTGGGCAAATTTTTTTATTTTGAATGAATTAGGCCTTACTCTTGTTTAGTAGGCTTTTATTTGATTGTTGGGTAAATTACATCAGAATGGGCCTACTAGTCTAGTGGTTAAATGGTGTGTTATTATGGTGGAGGTCTTGTGCTCGAATCCCTATGCAGGCAAGGGTACCATTTTTTGCTCAGATTTTGGGATAGAGTTGTGTAATAGGGGGATTCTAAGTAGTGGATGTGTAGTGGGAATTAGGGGAGAAGATTAAAGAATTTTGGGGGTTATCGGGATTTTATTTTATTTTATTCCCATAACCGAATTTTGACTCTCTTTTCTAAAAAAAAATTCTGCCATCTATTCTTCTCCCTCCCCTCTTGCCAAAATTCTCTAAGTTTTTCCATCTTTCTCTTTTTTTTCTTCTTCTTGAACTTTCCCTAATCTATTTATTTTCCTTCGTATTCGCACTCGGTTAGTGCTCGCTTAGTTTCGCTAAGTGTTTCTGTTCATTTCTATCATGAATCTCTTAACGACTGAAGTGGTAAAGTTTTTTGTCTACGATTTGGGCGTAGAGGGAGGCTCGGACTGGTGAATTCAGTGTTCTCGTCTTAACAATAGTTAAACGGAGGGTTATCATTGGTGGTAAGTTGGGTTTCTACTCGTTCTTGGTTGTCAATTCGCTTGTAAATCCATTAAATTTATGTTGAGTATTTTGATTATAGGATTTAAAGTGCTTGGGGACTGTTTTAGCATCAAATAAAACCAGGTGTGTACCCGAAACGCAAAAAAAAAAAGATTTGGCGAAAAGTCGAAATTGCTTGCTGTTTGGACAGCAGTAGTTGGCTAAATTTGAAAAATTGCCATAAATTTTGGAAGTCGAATTAGAAGATTAAAAAAATATGAAATTAAATCTTATTGAGTCTAGTTTCTCATAGAAAAAATGGTGTAAATAATGGAATTGTAAATCGTGAGGTATAATAAACTTTGTGAGACAAGGTCAAATTAAATTCAGGTTCCCCTATTCTGACTTTGGAAAATCATCCAAACTTGGAGAAAAATAATTAGGGGTTAAAATTTAAATTTTTAAATTATTAATGAGTAGATTTCAATAGACACAAATGGAAACATTATCCAAATTTTTTATTAAGAGATAATTAATTTTTAGTGAAGAAGGGACGAAGCTGTCAAACAGTAGAACATGGGTAAGTTTTAGGATTTTACTGTACTTATTGGCTAAACCAAAAATTCTAAAATTTTTATGGGAGAAAGATATTTGAGTCTAGTTTCATAAACATCAAGTGGATCTTAATTCGGAATTCTGTAGCTCAAGATATAAATAATTTAATGACAGTGGCTCAAGTAGACATCTTTGAAGGAACATATAAGTAAATGGTGAAAACTTATATGAACAATTAACTTGCACGGGTTACAACAAAAATGGATCACGTGGCCAAGGCCAATTTGGGCCGAGTGGGCCACATGGGCGTGTTGGCACATTTTTCTGAAAAGTCTTGTAAGGTTGCACGGGTCGCCCATGTCGACTGTGGACCTACTGTAGGGTCAGTAAGTTTTACTTAGACCCCTATATGTGTGATCTGTCTATCTGATTTCTATACCGAGCATGACTTATGATATTTGAATGTATGTTCTGTTAATTGCATAATGACATGACATATTTTGTATGTCGCATTGCATCGGAGTGGGTTGATGATATTTGGAGGAAGTGTCTGAAAGGCTATTCAGCCTGTTATCTGGCAACTCAGCTGCAACCTTCTAATTATGTGCCGCATTTCGGTACAACATGGTGTGTAGGGATTAGGTTGATTTAATCCCCACATGGAGTGGAGGGTTGGACGGAGCTGGTGTGTAGAGGCTGGTGGGTAGGTTTCTGATTTACTGTATCTGCATTCTATATCTGATATGGGCCAAGGCCCTAATGTATTTCTGAGACTGTATCTTAATGGGCTAAGGCCCAAACTGATTCTGTGATGGGCACGGGACCCAGACTGTATCTAACTGAATCCTATTGATTATCCGTATGCTTGTTTTCTGTGGGGATTACACACTGAGTTTGCAAAAACTCACACTTTTTCTTTTTAATCTATACAGGTAATCCCCAGACTTGATAGTTCAGCGCAGCGGATGACTCGACAGTGGCCACACGTAAATTTTAGACTGTTTTCTATTAATGCCTAGAATTTATTACTTTTTTGGGGTTCTTGATGTATCTTTTGCCCTATGAACTGGTTGGCTTTAAATTTGGGACTTTATACTGTTTTTTATGGTTTTTTTTTAAATTGCAACTCCACAAAAAACGTTTTTTTCCCTAAAAACTAAGGTTTTTTGTAAATAGAAATTATTTTCCCTAAATTAATTGGTAACAAAAGCTTCCGCAAAGAGACAAGTTTTAAATAAAATCAAATAGTTTTTTTCAAACTCGACAATCTTGTCCTCAAAACGCTTTCCATGTGACATCGTCAGATTCGACCATAACTTCTAGGTCGGGTTTGGGGTGTTACATATTTGTTATATTGTGTACTGAAAAGGGTGTTATTTATGCACAATCAAAATTCGTAAAGTGTGTGAAATTGAACGATATTGATTGATACCAACACAGTGGTAATTTGAAAGATTGGAACACTATTTCCATTTACTGAAAGTATGTGATTATTGAGGACATGCTAAGCATGTCAAATGAATGTGAAAAGTATTGAGATATGATTCTGTATGAGATTGTGTGACATATTTCATGTGCATTGGGTTGAGGTTTTGTCGTTGACGGAGGAGTTCCGTGAGTACCGACGGCATATTAAGTTTGCATTATTCAGAGTAAGTGCACTGCACCTGGAGTACCGTGTGGAATGGTGATTTATCGCATTTTTATGAGTAGAATTTTCTGCATATTGTTATCGGTGGTTTTAACCACAATGGGCTTAAGCCCATAATGTTTTGGAGCTCAAATGACGGGTTCAGGGGAACACATGGTGTGTAGTGGATGGTATGGGTAGGAACCTTTTTTCATTGCATCATGCTCGCGACATATTCGAATGTTATTGATTTATGCTACGTATTGTATGATATTGTATTGAATGATATCAAAATTAATGATTGTTACTCAAATGAATGATGACCCATGTTCATGCACCATTTGACATCAATTTGATAATGGTTGTGTAATGATATGAAATTCATATGATGGTTCTATTTTATTCTGTTAAAGCTAATCTTTTTCACTGTTTTCGATATTTATGTTTGTTTAAATAATTTTTCGACTCACACTAAGCTTTTCATAAGCTTACCCGCAATAGTGTTGAAGCTTTCGGGTAAACCTTGAAATTAGGATCGGACTTAGTATTTGGAGAATTACCTTGGACCTTAAAATATTTTTTTATATGTATTATTTAGTCTCTATTGTTTCAGTTTGTAATTTTTAATGACTTCTGGTATGTGGCTTGGTAACTTTTCTTTTGGGGATTTTTTTGCATGCATAGATTACACAAGCATAATAACCGGATAATGCATGATATCAGACTTAATTAAAATTTGATATTGTTCCCTAGTTTCCACTACATTGCAATAGAACTGTTTCTAAAAAACAAATCGATAAGGAAACTAAGTTTCGAAAATGACTTGAAAAATGGTTTTTTTGCTACATTAGTTTAACATCGAGTTTTTTTTAAAGAAGAGAGACAAGCAAACGATTTTTCTAAAATAGCACTATCAACAATAAAATGAATCCTAAGTATACACTACCTAATGAATGGATGCTTTTAAGCTAACTCAAAGCACAACTACGGTTTTCTCTAAAATGAGTTTATTTAAGGTCTTCAAAAGTGACGTAAGCTAGTTTAGGCATTTCGGTGGCTAATGTAGCCTTCTCAATCTAGACATAATGTATAGGCCGGGTTAGGGAGGTTACATTTAGTGGTATCAGAGCTAGGTTCAAAACCTCGGACTATGTTTTTAAATATACTTAAGTAAGTTTGCATGCATGCTTACATGAAAAAAGGGAAATTTGGGAAAAACAAGCCATAGAGAATTTTGAAAATGATATTCTACAAAAATAATTAGGTTCGAGACTCCAATGCCAATTGCCATAAAAAAGATATTGTTAAGTTATAGGTAACTTAAGGTGTATTACTGTAGACATAGAACTGAAATAGTTAGTATTTAATTTTTCTTTGAAACTGTAAGGTTGGAAACTAAAAATTGATTGAAGTTAGTGAGTGATTCTTTTTTTCTGAAATTGTTGATCAAATTGAAGGTCGTAGGATACACAATGAAAAATTATAGAATGAGGAACCATGGGGCTCAGCGTTGAGTTGCCAAGTTGAGTCATTTGCTTTTCAAGGAATTGTGCCTAACCTAGAGACGAATGACATCGTGATTACGCCTACTTATGAAGGCAAAAGCCAGGAGGTTAGGGTGATGCAGTGTCCCAAGTGATATTGGGAGTCTTAGAAAAGGTTTTCAAGATTATGGTTGAAAGGACGAGTATGGAGGGAGAGAGTAAACACTTAGAGTGCAAGAGAAAGGAAAAGATTAAAGCTCGAAAAAGGAGAGAGTCTGCTTCCACTGGTTCAAATCTGCGGCATTTAAAAAGGGCCAGAAGAGCCATACCTTAATGAAATGTTGTAGTAGTTATTATTGGAGAAATTGTGGTAAGCGTCATTCATTAGAGTTTCTATCATAATTGGGAATTTAAGAAAAGGAATTTGTTAGTAATGTTTGCATAAATAGATCTGCAATATATATATTAGGAATTTAAGCAGACGCATTGTTTGGAATTGTGTTAGAATTAGAGTTGCGCAACGAAAGCTTGGTAGCCCGGTTTGAAGGAAAAGGGTTAGAGATTTTGTGACTAAGAAAATTTCGAGGATGAAATTTCTTTTGAGGATGGAAGAATTGTAACATCCCGAAAATCAGGAGTTAGTAGAATCAGGTTTGTGAATCGAGAGTTAGTGGTCATGCCTTAATTTTTGAGATTATCTATGCATTTTTAGGAAATAAATAAGGTATTGTTTTTAATGGTTAAGTGTTAATGAAACTTTTCTTTAAACCCAAGTTCAAATCCCTTCTATCACATCTTTTTCATTATTTTGCAAATTTTGCTTTAAACCCTATAATATG
The DNA here is from genome assembly GCF_025698545.1 of Gossypium raimondii. Lineage (NCBI taxonomy): Eukaryota > Viridiplantae > Streptophyta > Magnoliopsida > Malvales > Malvaceae > Gossypium > Gossypium raimondii. The sequence goes on along the minus strand of NC_068568.1, from coordinate 34,865,187 downwards.
ACATGTTTTGTTTTAAAATTAAATATTGCAAAATTATTTCAAGAATGAGGAAAAATCCTAATGGTTACTAGAAATATGAGAAAGCATGAGACTTAAATGAAGTCCAAAGTTCGAATCCTTTCTCTTGCGAAATAATTAAGTTTTGCAAAATCCATTGTTTTTTTTTATGTGTGTGCCATCCATACCCTTGAACCCTAAGTATAAATAAAAAATTTTATTTTCTTTTTTAGTCTTTAATTCGATTTTTCCCTACCCTAGCCGTTCATCCTCTTCCTCTCCTCTTTTCTTTTTAATTTTCTTTATTTCTCTCATTCCTTTCGTCGTCTACACCACCCATTTTACCATCTCTTTCTTCCTGTTTTTGCATCAATATTGTGCACCATCACCTTTACTCTATTACTTCCATTTATCCTCATCTAAATCAGCCCTGAATCTAAAATCTTGAACCCCAAGATCGATCCCGAACATTGCCAAGAAGGTGTTATTGCAGTTTCTCTCAATTAGCTTGGGTAAGATCTATTTTCTTTTCAATTTCTTGGTTAATATTTTCAATTAAAAACAAAAATTTCTATCTAGAATTTGTGGGATTTAAAACTTTTTTAAAGTTATTTTTCCAGATTTTAATGATATCTTAAATTGTTTTAAAATTCAGTCACAATTTTGGCCACCATGGGTGGTGGTGCGTGCGCCTATGCGTAAGAAAGGGGGTTGTTTTGTTTCTTGGGTCATACCCATATTTTTCCAGAATTAAATTGTGTTCTGGAACCCTCCTAATCAGCTTGTAATCATATTTTAATTAGGGAGAGACGTTCTTGATCAATTAGCCAATCGGATCCCACAAATCGTGAAGCGTAAGTGCATTAAGGGTAACTAGTTTGTTATTTCGACATAGTTGTTGTGTAAAGGTTACGAATTGATTAAATGAAGGAATTTAATCATTAATTAGATACTGATTTTTCAGTATATTATTGAATTAGGTGCTAACCCAAACTCCCCAAATCATCCGTAAAGGCAAAGAACGATTTTATGTACGGTTCGCATAGATACTGTGTAAGGAATCTAACTAGTTTGGATGCACAAAATTGTTATAATTTCAATGATTGGTTTGAACTCATAAGTGGGTGTTTGGGGGCAAGTTTAGTGGCAAATTGATTGAATTTATACTGAATTTTGGTTTAGTGGTAAATTGATTGAATTTATACTGAATTTTGGTTTAGGTTCGTTTAAGGAATTATTAAGGAAAATTGGAAGATTCGCTAGTGTGCTGAGAGGAAGCGAAAAATAAGGTGTGGGTCCTAAACTCATAAAGTTGTTTGAAAATGTTAAATATCATGTTATATTAGATAAATTAGCTTGCTGATTGGATTTTATTAGTAGTCAAATTATTGATTTTGTGAGTGGTCGAACCAGGTATGTTTCGAGCCTTAAAAGTTCGACATGTGGGCAAAATTGCTAGTTTGGTAGTATGAATGTTTGATTGAGTTTGTAATTGCATATTTGAGTTATGGGATATGAGAATATTTAACTGAATGATATAATGTATTGAGATGTGAAGCTTCTGTATGATTTAAACGCATGAGATATTTGTTATATTGTGTACTGAAAAGGGTGGACTTTATGCACAATCAAAATTCGTAAAGTATGTGAAATTGAATGATATTGATTGATACCAACACAATGGTAATTTGAAAGATTGAAACACTATTTCCATTTACTGAAAGTATGTAATTATTGAGGACATGCTAAGCATGTCAAATGAATCTGAAAAGTATTGAGAGATGATTATGTATGAGATTGTGTGACATATTGCATATGCATTGGGTTGGGATTTTGTGGTTGACGGAGGAGGTCCGTGGAGTCCCGGCGGCATATTAAGTCCGTATTATTCGTAGTGTGTGCACTGCACCTAAAATACCGAGAGGAATGGCGATTTATTTCATTTTTACTGGCAGCTTGTCTTCATTTTTATTGGCAGAATTTTCTACATATTGTTATCGGTGGTTTTAACCACAATGGGCTTAAGCCCATAATGTTTTGGAGTTCAGATGACGGGTTCTGGGGAACACATGGTGTGTAGTGGATGGTATGGGTAGGAACCTTTTTTAATTACATCATGCTCACGACATATTCGAATGTTATTAATTTATGCTACGTATTGTATGATATTGTATTGAATGGTATCGAAATTAATAATTGTTAAATGAATGATGACCCATGTTCGTACACCGTTTGACATCAATTTGATAATGATTGTGTAATGGTATAAAATTCCTATGATGCTTCTATTTTCTTTTGCTAAAGCTAATCTTTTTCACTATTTTTTATATTTATGTTTGTTTAAATAATTTTTCGACACACTGAGCTTTTCATAAGCTCACCCACAATAGTGTTGAACTTTTTAGGTCAACCTTGAAATTAGGATTGGACTCGACATTCAGAGAATCACCTTGGATCTCGAATTATTTTTTTATAAGTATTAATCAGTTTCTATTGGTTTTTGTTTGTAATTTTAATGACTTTTGGTTTGTGGCTTGGTAACTTTTATTTTAGGGATTTTTTTGCATGCCTAGATTGCTCAAGTATAATAACCGAATAATGCATGATATCAGGCTTAATTAAAATTTGATATTGTTCCCTAGTTTCTGTTGCATTGCAAAGGAATTGTTTCTGAAAAACAAATCGATAAGGCAACTAAGTTTCCAAAATGAATTGAAAAAGGGTTTTCCCACTACATTAGTTTAACATCGAGTTTTTTTTAAAAGAGCGACAAGAAAACGATTTTTCTAAAACAACACTAATCCTAAGCATACACGACCTAATGAATGGATGCTTTTAAGCTAACTCAAAGTACAACTACAGTTTTCTCTAAAATGAGTTTATTTAAGGTCTTCAAAAGTGACGTAAGTTAGTTTAGCCATTCCGGTGGCTAATGTAGCCTTCTCAATCTAGCCATAATGTCTAGGCCGGGTTAGGGAGGTTACAGAACAAATAAATCTTTTATGGGATGTAAATAGCTTTTTCAAAGTTTATGGCAATCCTTTTCAACAATGTCATATTTAGGATGGGAAAATGAGTTCTTTTTTCGAAAGTGTAATGTATTTTATCATTGCATCTAACACTTGTTGCTATATCAAAGTTTTTAAATTTATATAAAATTACGAATACTATTTGATTGCGAAGGTATTTTTTAATTGTGGTTCTGAAACCGCCATGTATATTTTTATTTTTTAGTGTCAATTAAAGATATATTACAATTTTTTAAATAAAATTAAAAAATTTCACCTTCATTGTTCCTAATAATTATTACTGAAACTCATATATTCAAATGATAAATTTCTCCAGTCAAATTATTATAGCACAAATTATGAACTCGATCAATTCAAATTATTGAGTAACTAACTAAATTAAAGTCAACACATAGCAACAACTCAAGGTAAAACTTAGAGACCCACATATTTTAACTCTGCATTGTGGGTCTCAAACTTAGGTATTCAAGAACCAAAGCCTCCACTTTTGTCAACTAAGCCAAGGCCTAATTGACTTCAATCTACAAAATTTGATTTCATAAAATCATGATAAAAAAGCATATGATGACAGAGGCATAGGATTAAAGTGTACTAGTATGGTTCATGTCCCATGCTTTGAGTTGGTTTAACTATTTTCGCCTAAATTATGGAGTTCAAATTTAAATGTTACAATATGCTCCAAATTTTGTACTATTTGTATATTTAAAATTTAGTCTTTATACTTTCATTTTCAAGAATTTAAAATTTTAAAAATTAGGTCAAATTGTTAATACCTTTAAAATTATTCTATTAAATTCATTCCTCTAACATTCTATTTTTTCAAATCCTTATTTGGTTGCCATTTGACAAAAAATGGCATTGTAATAATCCTAAATTTGACAAAGAATGTTAACGGTATTAATAATTCTTAAAATTCAACATTTAATCAAAATAAAGTGTGTAAGAAAGCCTCTTATTTTGACCAGAATTTATTTTTGACTTTTCTTCTCCTAGTTAAATTATGTTTTTTTGTTTCCCACTTAAGCTCTAATTAACCTAGAGTTTTTGTATTCATATATATTACGAATTTCAACCTATCAATAGGCCTTTATTTCTCTAGGTTTTAAACAACAAAAAATTATTTAGATTGAGAGAATTTTGTTCTTTGTTTCAAAAAAGTTTTTCTTGTGTGGCTTTGGGTTTTATTTTAGTTCTCGCCATCTTTTTTACTCTCCTTTATTATAGTGAAATCTCTTTTTTTCTTATGATTTTTTATCCTCTCTTGAGGACTTTTTCCACGTAAAATTTACGTGTTCGATCTTTTCGATTCTTATTTTATTCACTTTGTTTGTTGCTTAATCACATTTATCCCCTACAAATTGGTATCTGACCTAGTTTCTTTTCCGCAATCAACCCGTTCAGAGATGACAGCGTTAAGGGTTGATATTGAGAAGTTCAGCGGAATTGTAAATTTTAGTTTGTGGCAAGTTTGGTTGACGACAATACTAGTTCAAAACGATCTAAAAAAGGTTGTTACAACACCCTGAATCTATGATCCATTCAGAAGTAAGATGAGAGCTTTCGTCATTGACACCAACAAGAAATCATCACCTCTGTCCTCAGCTACACTAGTATCAACAACTTCAGCTTTCTGCTTAGCTTTCTCGTCATTTTCGACATCCTTTTTTATTTTATTTTTAAGTTTCCAACATTCGGCCTTAACATGGCCCACCTTTTTACAATAGACACAATATGGAGATGTAACACAGCTTCTGTTCATTAAACTGAATGACGCCCTGTTGAAGGCCATGGTACATTTTTAGGATCCCACTAATAGCTGTTTTACGTTTAATGAAGTGGATATGGTACCAACTATCGAGGAATATTCTACCCTTCTCCACTATGACTTTAGAGATCCGCTCAAGATATATTAGAAGTGATACATTGATTTTTGGGGACCCTTAGCCAACCTAATGGGATTACCTATAGATACGATGAAAGCGAGATTAAAAGATAAAAATGGTCCCTACATTTTATGATCTGACATTAGGGATGTTATGGGAAAGGCCAACAGTGATAGACATCTGGCACTGTTTACATTTGTTGTATACTGGTTGGTTGTGTTCCTAAAAGCTCTGGGATATGTGAGTGTGGAGCTAGCTAATTTTCTATCTCAGATTGAAAAAGGGGTGAATCCCGCTCGAGCAGTCTTAGTTGAAACCATCATTTCACTCAATTTCATTAGAAGGAAAGGAGATGAGCATTTCTTAGGATGCACACAGTTGTTGTTCCTATGGATGAAAAGCAATTTTTGGTGCGTCATTATTCCATTGACCAGGCCTATAGAGGAATTTCTGGAAATTGAGTGCCCTCCAAATCAATCGATTGAGGAATTGGTTCAGAACCTTAGTACATTGACATACCAAGAAATAGAATGGGGCGCTCCATAGATGATTCGGAGCACGGTACTCATCAGGTGCGGTGGTCATTTATGGGTTCCCTTAATTGACATATGGGAAGCCATCAATTATTCGTCATTGATGGTTTTGAGCTAATACGGGTATGATCAATGCGTACGTGCTACAGCTGGTTTAAATAGGGTGGAAGCTTCGATTTAGGACTCAAGATTTTGGAAGAAATGGGAAGAGATACGAATCAAGTGGGGTCAAACCTTGAGCTTGCAATCAGGAACCTTTTTCAGCTATTCCCCCTCGAAAATGTATACCCAGTGGAGCCTAAAAAAACCAAAATCTCTATGTCAGTACAATTCAAGGGAAAGAGGAAGGTTCGAGATGACGTAGCCGAGCTAACTGAAAAGATGCTTAATTTAGAGATGCATTTGAGTGGGGGAGATGAACAGTTCAGATGGCAACAAGAGCAACATCAGGCATATGTAAAAGCAAAGGAGGCAGAAATCATGAGACAACAGCAACAACACCGGTTGACATAAAGGGAAGAGAGGAAGAACTAAGAATACAATTAGAATGATGTCAACGAGAAAGATCACTGACTTGTTCACTTAGATTAACAGGTTAGAGGCAGATCTGAGTTTGCGGGCTAATGAACTCCAGATAGCGCAAGAATAAGAGCGAACCAGGAGGAGGCTGTCTATTGAGAAAACTTGTGAAATGGAGGTGCTGGAGGAGGAAATTTTTTGTCTGACTAATGAATTGAAGAAAAAAGAAGAGCAAAACAAATAAGTAACGAAAGAATATACGGAGCTTGCAGAGCGTTTTATCGAGGTGGAGCAAATGGCAGTAAGCCGACAAGAGGTGTTTGGAACAATGCACAGGGAAGGTCAAGTTTTCACTCAGCAAGTCAAAGACATATGTAAACAGATTGAAGAACTCAAAAAAGAATCTACCCCTTCTGCGACTAGGAATGAGTCTACAATGAAACTTTTATAGGTGGCTCAGGCACATTACCAAAAGTTCATCAAGCTCATGAGGAGGAAGAAGAAGAACGACGAGTAGAGATTTGCCCTATGACAATAGCATCGATTAGGATTTTCTTTAAGTATGAATGAAAAATGAAAAAAAAAAACTTTGTAAGCTGAACAGTTTTCGAACCTTCCATGAAAGAAAGTGTTTATATTCGAGTATATTTACGACAGTGTACCCCAATTTCAATTAATCAATGAATCATTCATTCATTCATCCATTCATCCACTCGTTCACTCATTTGTTTAGTTAGAAATATTATTTAAAAAAATTAAAAGAAGATCCAAATAATTTTCTAACCTTGGAAATAAATGCTATTTGAAAAAGAACCAATGATAGCTCATCGGTATAACACCCACCTTGGACAACTAGCAGCTCATACCGTTACATGCTATCCTTGAGTCATTCGAGATGTAATTTTTTTATATCAAAGTTTAATATCGTTTAGTTAATTTAATTTCCTTCAAAAATCCATGTAAAATTATTTTCTCTTTAATGAAATCAGATTTGGATCATGTCCCTAGTCACTCTTATTCATTCAATCGTTTTCATTCATATACCAATATACATACTCATAATTATTCCTGGGATATACCTCATGAATTGATAAATAATCCAAATTACATCTTTGAATCAAATTCTCATAATTATTTTCACTATAACAGACATGGGATGGAAGAGGAGGAAGTTGTACTAGAGGAGTTTTTTAGGCTAGTTGAACAAGAAAAAAAGCTTATAGAACCTGACTTGGAGGGTACAAATTTAATCAATCTGGGTGATGATGAGGAAGAAAGGAAATTAGGATTGGAACCACTCTCATGCCAGAGTAAAGTCAATTGTTGAAAGATCTACTTATTGAGTTCTCAAATGTGTTTGCATGGTCATACCAAGATATGCCAGGTTTTGACACCATGCCAGTATACCGAAAGTTGAGAAGGATGAAACCTGAGATGCTGTTGAAAATTAAAGAAGAGGTCAATAAACAATTCGATGTGGGATTTCTGGAGGTAGCTAAATACCCAAAGTGGGTGGCAAAATTGTACCAGTGCCTAAAAAGTATGCAAAAGTTAGAATGTGCATTGATTATAGAGATTTGAACAGAGCCAGCCCCAAGGATAATTTTTCGTTACCTCATATAGACACACTGGTGGATAACACTGCTAAACATTGTGTTTTCTCTTTCATGGATGGATTCTCGGGGTATAATAAAATCAAAATGGCGAGGGAAGACATGGAAAAGACCACATTCATCATGACCTTGGGAACTTTTTGTTACAAGGCCATGCCGTTTGGTTTAAAAAATGTTGGGGCCACGTATCAACGAGCAATGGTGACATTATTTCATGACATGATGCATAAAGAGATTGAATTTTATGTTGATGATATGACAACAAAGTCCACTAGGGAGGAAAGTCATGTGAAAAACCTCTGCAAACTATTTGAAAGATTGAAGAAATACAAATTGAGTTTGAATCCAAAAAAATGTACTTTCGGGGTAAATTCGGGGAAGCTATTTGGTTTCGTAGTGAGTGAATAGGGAATTGAAATAGATCCATACAAGGTTCGAGCAATTCAAGATTTGACACCCACTAAAAATCAAAATGAGGTAAGAGGTTTTTTGGAATGGTTAAATTACATGTCTCGTTTCATCTCACAGTTGACGGATAAATGTGGTGCCATCTTCAAGCTCTTAAGTAAGGATAATGATGGTGAATGGATTGAAGATTGTCAAAAAGCATTCAAAAGAGTAAAAGAGTATTTGGCTAAGCCACCAATTTTGATTCCCCCGATGCCAGGAATACTTTTGATTTTGTATTTGGTAGTGCTGGATAATTCTATAGATTGTGTTTGGGGAAACGAGATGGTTTAAACAAGAAAGAGCACGCAATCTATTATATGAGAAAAAATTTCACTGAATATGAAGCCAAGTATTCCCATCTGGAAAAGATATGTTGCATTTTAGCATGGACCGCGCATCGACTAAGGCAATACATGTTGTATCACACCACCTTCCTTATCGCAAATTTAGACCCTTTGAAGTAAATTTTCAAGAAGCCATCATTGTCAGGAAGAGTTACTCATTGGCAAGTGGTATTATCCGAGTATGACATCGTCTACGGTCCCAAAAGGCTATAAAAAGAAGCATAGTCATGGAATTTCTGGCAGATCGCGTGAATGAGGAATACGAGCCCATGAGTTTTGATTTCCCAAACGAATAGATCATGTTAATTTCAAAGTGCGAAGAATAAATTTGGAGGGTTTATTTCGGTGGAGCATCCAACATGATGGGGCATAGGATTGGGGTAGTACTAATCTCCCCAAGTGGCCAGTATTTTCCTGCTACAGCTAAACTGATGTTCACATGTACAAACAATGTAGCTAAATATGAGGCATGCATTTTGGCACTTCAGATCACCATTGGGAAAAAGATGAAGGTTTTATAAGTTTTTGGTGACTCAGTGTTAGTTGTTTACGAATTAAGATGAGAATGGGAAACAAGGGATTCCAAACTGATTAACTATCAAACATATGTGCATGGACTAATCAAAGAGTTTGATGATGTTCAATTTTGTCATTTTCCAAGAGAAGAAAACCAATTAGCAAATGCATTAGCTACTCTAGCCGCCATGTTCAAAGTAGGACCTGAAACAGAAATGCAACCTATACAGCTAAGGGTCAAGGGCTCACCGGCCCACTGTACAGAAGTAGAATCGGAAACAAATGGGAAACTGTGGTATGTTGACATTAAACAGTATTCTCAGAAAATGATAAATGAATAATTAGGAGGCTAGCTATGGGTTTTTTCTTGGACAGTGAATTTTTGTACAGAAGAGGATGTGACCAAACCCTGTTGAGATGTGTTGACACAAAAAAGGCGAATTAGATAATGAAGGAAATCCATGATTGAAGTATGTGGAGCACATAGTAATGGACATATGATGGCAAGGAAAATCATGAAGGCTGGATATTTTTGGTTAACTTTGTAATGAGATTGTTTAAATTATACTCGAAAATTTCATGAATGCCAGATTTATGCAGACAGTATTAACGTTCCTCCTATCAATCTTCATGTCTTGGCACCTCCTTGGCCATTCTCAATGTAGGGCATGGATGTCATTGGCCCCATCTCACTGAAAACATCAAACGGGCATTGTTTCATCTTTGTAGTGCTTGATTATTTCACCAAGTGGGTCAAAGCCGCTTCATATGTCAATGTAACTTGATCAGTGATCTGCAAATTTCTAAAAAAAGAGGTCATTTGTCGGTACGATTTACCAGAAAAAATCATCTCAGACAATACCAAGAACTTGAACAATGCCTTGATAGAAGAGTTTTGCACACAATTTAAGATTAAGCATCACAATTTTGTGCCATATCGTCCAAAGATGAATGGGGCAGTCGAGACAGCAAACAAGAATATCAAGAAGATCATTTCCAAGACAACAAAAAGGTATAGAGATTGGCATGAGAAAGTCCCTTTTACTCTCCACGCATACCACACATCAGTCAGGAGTTCGACTGGAGCTACTCCATTTTTATTAGTGTATGGCATGCAGGCCATTTTACCAATTGAGGTTCAAATCTCATCTCTATGAGTGTTGATGGAGGTGTGACTAGAGGAGGTTGAATGGGTGCACGAGAGATATGAGCAATTGAATTTAATTGAGGAAAAGAGATTAGCAGCTTTATGTCATGGCCAGTTGTATCAGCAAAGAATGATGATGGCCTATAATAAGAAGGTGCGACCAAGGCAGTTTAGAGAAGAGGATCTGGTACTGAAGAAGATTTTGCCATATGTTTATGATCATCGGGGAAAATGGATAGCAAAATGGGAGGGACAGTATGTGGTGAAGAAAGCTTTCTCTGGTCGAGCATTGATTATCGCTAAAATGGACAGAGACAAGATGTCGAATCCTGTAAATTTTGATGCAGTGAAAGAATACTTTGCTTAAAAACTAAGCTTGATTTTTCTTAAACAGTTATTCACATTAAGTAATATTGGCTTTTTCTGTTTCTCTTTTCTTTGTGCATCACGTTTGAGGTTACGTTTTACCTTAGAATCTTGCATTTTCTTTAAGGATAATTACTTAATAAGTTGGTCCTGTTCAAAATGACAAATGGTATTCTTGAAATATCCTTCACTTGAAGAAAATTTCATCCTCTGTTAACCACTTTGGGTCATCTTGTTTGTTCAAAATTAACCCTTGCCGAAGGATCACCTCCACATTTGAGGAGAATTTTTGAGGTTTTGGGTATGGAAAGATGATTTTACAACATTGTGAGGCAAGCATGAGATTATGCACAATTCAAACTGAAAAGATGGGTGCTCTACCAAAAATGACCTTTGTGATGAGATTAATCATATTTTGAAATGATAAATAACATTCTTTTGTTCTCCCCATCACTTGGAGAAAATTATATCCCTTGCTACCTGATAGCAAGATAAATTTGTATTTTTAATATATTTATTTTTGGCTAAATATCAAATAAAATGCTATTAAATTTGGAATTTTCTTATCAGGAATGAAGTTGGTGTGCTGAATTCAAACTCTTACAAAAAAGGGCTAAATTGGAACAAAAAGCAAGAGGAGGGCTTGATTGAAAGATTGAAGATTCAAAGATGACTGGATAAAGATTGAAGGGTTGAAGATTTTTTTAAAACTGGCTGGATAAAGATTGAAAGATTTTTATATTGTTACAACTCTATAATTAGTTTAAGTTCTAGTTTAAAGTTGATTTTTAAATTTTGAATTTTCTAGTGATAATATTTAGGAAAAATCTAGCTAAATTTTAGTACTAAAAGTGTGTATAAATACCTAATGGCTGCAACCAATTGAACACACTTTACCTTTGGCATTTAATAAATTCTTTTTTTTCTTTTTTTCTCCCTTCCTGCGTCACCCATATTCTGTTCTTTCAATTTTTTCTTTAACTTTTAGCGTTTTGGTTTAATTACCTTCCAAGGCCCTTTCCCTTTCCACCTTTCACAATTCCAGAAAACCACTTTCAAGCATGATTTTTTTCATGATTAACTAAATCCTTTTTATCCTTATTCCGGTTATCACTTCGACAAACTAATCGTTAGATATAAACCCACACTAAATACTTTGCAATTTGGTATTCACTACCTCTCCTATATATGGGATAGCACAAATTCGTCCTTCAAATTTGATTTGATTTCAATTCAAAAAGTGTGCGTTGGGTTGGAATCGTTTGGCGTACAGTTGGGAAGTTGAGTCAGTGGTGTTGTATTCAAAATCCCGCGAACAAATTGGCATGTTCAATTGGAAAAAGCTAGTTGGATTCCGTCAAGGGAGAGAGTGATCAAATTTAAACGACCCACATGGTTGAGGCCATTAATTCGAGTTGGGCTTTTCAGATCGCAAGGCTGTCAAAGTCTTAAATTATGGGTACGTGTCCCGTGGTTGGAAATTTGACAAGGGTCGATTTGCAGGTGATACCGGGATCGACTATGAGAGGAAGAGTTGGCAATTTGAGGAATCCTTGATTGCTATAACTAGCTTATCGATTGGAAGAGAAATTCTATTTCAAGGATCTATTCAAGATTGGAGTACACCGAGGCTAAGGCTAAGCTTAAAAATTATTTTATTTATCCATTTATTTTATTTTCTTAAATTTATTTATTTTTTGAATTTTTAAATCTGTTTTATTTTATTTTTCATATTTTCTTCTTTATTTATCTTAACCAATTTAAATCCCTCATTTTTTTTAGCATTTCTACTCATAGGTCGTGGGCATGACTATGACCGCGACATTGATTTTGGTCACGAAAAAAGGCAAAATTAGATAGCCAGTCCCTGTGGATTCGACCCTACTACTCTATACTTCTAGTTACTATTATTTTTTCTAGAAAGTTATATTTGGTGGTTTCAACGCCCATCAAATTTTGGCACCGTTGCCGGGGATTGATGAAATTTTCTAATTTTTGTTTGTTTCCTTTATGAAAACAGGGACTTTAGCATTTGAACCGGATATAGAAAAGTTGGGTCGAACACTTCGAAGAGAAGCTATTCGGCGTGGTAAACAACCACAACCTAATTTTGAATAAGGATCTTACACCGAAGATAACTCATCCAAAAATTCAGAAAAAATGGCAGATCAAACTATACGCCAACTTGTAGTTGCACCTGATGAACAACAATCGCTATGCATAACTTATCCGGCGGGTAAAACACCATTCGAGTTAAAGTCAGGATTAATACATTAATTGCCTACTTTTCACGGTTTGAAAACCGAGAACCCCCATACTCATCTAAAAGAGTTCCACATGGTTTGTCTAAGCATGAAACCAAAAAGAGTAATTGAGGATCAAATAAAACTACAAGCTTTTCCTTTTTCATTAGCTGGCTCTACTAAAGAATGGTTGTTTTATTTACCTCCGGGATCTGTTAATACTTGGACTGATTTGTCTTGATTTTTTCTTGACAATTTTTTCCCAGCAGCTCGAGCAGCAGAATTAAGGAGGAGTATAGTCGGAATACAAGAAAAGGAAGCAGAGTCACTCTATGAATATTGGGAGCGATACAATAAGTTGTGTGCAAGTTCCCCACAACATGGCCTATTTAAACAATCACTCTTACAGTATTTCTACGAATGGTTACTAATGGAAATGAAGATGATTGATGTTGCTAGTGGAGGGGTTCTTGTGAACATGACTCCCCAAATAGCTAGGGAATTAATTTCGACTATGGCTGCAAATTCTCAATAGTATCAACCACCTATGGAACCTACGAGAAGAGTTCATGAGCTAAGTACTCCTTCCATAGTAAATAAGATTGACGAACCCAGCTCGGTTATGCGGGATTTATGCTAAGCCTGATCATCCTACCGACCCGTGCCCGATTTTACTTGAAGACACAACTGCACAAGTAGATGCGGTTGGGAACTTCCCAGGGCCTCCTCAAAGGCGCTATAATCTATATTCTAACACGTACAATGCGAGGTGGAGGGACCACCCAAGTCTAAGCTATGGTTTGAACCATCGATACAATCAGCCATATCAACTAAGACCACCTCCACCTCAACAGTATCAACATCCAAAATCATCTCTCGAAACCATAATAAAAAGGTTAGCCGTTAGCACCGAAAAGTTCCAACAAAATACTGAAGTGCATCTCCAAGAAATGGATCAGCTAATAAGTAAGTTAGCTCTTGCGGTTAGTCGTTTGGAGAACCAAGGAAAATTACCATCTCAAAATGAGCCGAATCCACATACAAATGCAAGTGCTGTGACTGTAAAGGATGGGAAAGATTCAGACCTAGTGCTTGGCACGAGTTGTGACCACGAAATTGAACAGGAAGCTGAACCAGCAGCTCCTACTAAGTCGGCGCCTCATAAACCATTTTTTATACCTCCCCCATACCCTGGAAGGCTTGCCCAAGTTAAAAAGGAACGAAAGGAAAAAGAAATCCTTAAGACATTTCGAAAGGTAGAAATTAATATTCCTTTACTTGGTGCAATTAAATAGGTTCCACGCTATACAAAATTTTTGAAAGAACTATGCACCGAAAAAAAGAAGCTTCAAGAAAACGAATGGTGAATGTGGGAGAAAATGTTTCTGCACTGCTACAAAGGAAAATTTCGCTGAAGTGTAAGGACCAAGGTATGTTTTCTATATCCTACAAAATAGGTAATATTGGCATAAATAAAGCCATATATGATTTAGGAGCATCTATAAATGTAATGCCTTTATCTATTTTTAAATTGCTAAACACGGGTCCTTTGAAAGAAATAGGGGTGATTATTCAATTGGTAGATAGGTCATGCGTATATACTGAAGGGGTGTTGGAAGATGTCCTCGTAAAGGCAAATGAACTAATTTTTCCTGAAAATTTTTACATCATCGATATGGAGGATGACCATTCAAGAAATGCGCCCAATATTCTACTTGAGAGGCTATTCCTAAATACCGCACGTACAAATACTAATGTTCGAAGTGGAACCCTCACTATGGAATTCGACGGTGATGTGGTAAAATTTAATGTTTTTGAGGCGATGGGCTAGCCCAACACAATTTTGAATATTTCTAGTGTATCTTCTTTCTGAACCCTAATTAATGTCATCCATCGAACATCATGGATTGACAAGAAAGGTTATTAAAAATGAAAGCAAAATTCTAAATTCTTGATCTCATTTCGAAAAAAGAAAAAAAGAAGAAATAGGGAAAGCAAATAAGAAACAAAAAAGAAAGGAAATAAGAATGAGTAAGAATGAAGAAAAGTGATTGGGAGATGGAATGAGCAATTAAAAATTCAAAATAACTCCTCATGGTTTTTATACTCTTTCACATAATATATATTTTAGCCTGGAAAACATTTTTTTAATTGACCTTTAACCCTTAGACCAAGTTATAAGGGTGGATTTATGAAATTCGTTGTACCAAGTTTGTTAAGTGAATTATCATTTAAGAATTTAATTTACGAGTCATAAAATCATTTTGAAATTTATTAAGGTGATATCCCATGGAATTTGATTTTCATGATCTGTTGTGTGTGGATAGGGATTTGATCTTTTTCAACCTAAAAACATCGTTCTCAAAATGATTACCTTTTATGAAAAATTCAAGAAAGGAAGAAAGGAAAGCATTCATTGCATTTAGAAGCCCAGGTGTGGAGGTCCATTTACTTTTCATTGCATTTAGAGGCTCACGTGTGGAGGTCCATTTACTTTTCATTACATTTAAAGGCCCAGGTGTGGAGGTCCATTTACTTCTCATTGCATTTAGATACCCAGATGTGGAGGTCCATTTACTTTTCATTGCATCTAGAGGCCTAGGTATGGAGGTCTGTTTACTTTTCCTTGCATTTAAAGGCCCAGGTGTAGAGATCCATTTACTTTTCATTGCATTCTATATGAAGGCACAGGTATCAGGTCTATTTACATTTCTTCTGCATTCTCATTTCACATATTTGGTTGTGAGGTTTACCTTGTTTCACTCTTCATGTTTTGATGATTTAGTATCTACTTTTCTAGTTTTGGATAACGTAATATGTTTTGATCTGTTTCGATTTTGGTAATTGTAAAAATCTGCTATTTCTTTTACTGCGATGTTGAGTGGGATTTGATAGTGGTTTGGTGTCTACGTCTTTGTACGTTCTTTGCTATGCAAGCCACGAATAAAGAGGGGCAGTTGTAGACACCCATTTTCTCCGAGCCCAATTGAAGGCCCATTTAAATTTTTGTTCTCTCTTGGGCCGTTCGAAGCTCACCCGGTTTTGGTCAATTTGAGACCTTTGTTTTTCTTTTATTTTATCTTTCCTTTTTGAGCCTGTTAAGGGCCCAAATTATCATTATCATCACTACTACTACTATTATTAAATATTATTATTATCACTTTTATAAATAAACAAGATTAAAAAATAATATATATACATGAAATGAAATGAAAGGAAAAAAAGAGGAGGCTTTTCATATTTTTGTTCTTAAAAAAAAGATAAAAAAAAAACAACAATAAGCATTCTATTTCTTTTCTTTTTCTTTTCTTCTATCTATTTTTTTGGCCATAGTCATTTCATGAGGGATCGGGTTTTGGGATTCGATGAAGGGGACGTCATCGGACCGTCGGACCTCCACCCCTAGGTGCCTCAAAAAATCTCAGTTTCTCCCTATCCCTTTCTAAATTTTTTTTAAAAAAAAAGGATTGATCTTGGGAAAAGTTTTGATTTTTTTTAAAAAAGAAAAAGTTTAGATTTTTAAAATAAAAATATGTTTTTTAGTCATTTTAAAGGAAAGTTTAAATTTTTAAAACAAAGTTTTGAATTTTTTCAACTATTTCAAAATAAAAGTTTTGATCTTTAAGAAAAATAATATTTATTTTAAAAGAGAAATTTTAAATTTTAAAATAAAAATATGTTTTTAGTCATTTTAATGGAAAAAAGTTTAATTTTTTTAAAACAAAGTTTTGATCTTTTTCAACTATTTCGAAATAAAGTTTTGATTTTTAAGAAAAATTGTGATTTTTTAAAGAAACCTTTGATTTTGCAAAAAAAAAAAATTCGACCACCGTACGAGACAGCTCCACCACCAGAGGCCAGAGAGCTGTTGGGATCCCCGGTGGTGGAGCCATGGCCAACATAGAAGTAGGAAGAGAAACAGGAAGATGGTTTTTTTTTTTTGAAAAAAATGAGGTTAAAATGAAAGAATGAATAGTTTTTTTTTTCATTTATAGGTACAAAAAATGGGTAATTTATTCTCATCCCTTACTTTTTAAATTTACAAAAAAATACCTCATTTTTTTGCAGCATCACCCTCACTCTCTAGACTATTTACACCCGTAACCCTTTTATTTATTCAAACATTCGGTTTAATCCAAAATTTCAAAATTAAAAACAAATTAATTTCTACACCAGTCCTTTGTCTTCCACATTTTTTATCTTTTAGTCTCAAAATCAAGTTATGTCATTTTGTTTCCATCTTTAATAAATTATTTACACTTATATTTTCCCTTTCATTTGCATTTATACCTTTTATATTTAATTTCAACTATGCACTTTATTTTATTTTTTATATTTATTCACACTTGTATAATTTTATTTATTCTTATTTTGTTTTTATTTATTTTCATGTCACATTTTAATATTATTTATTTATGTAACTTTGATTCTTTTCTTGTATTATGAATAAGGTTTATTATTATTATTATTATCATCATCATCATCATCATGTCAATGTCTTATTTATTTCATTTATTTACGTTTTATTTTTTATTATTTTCATTTTTTAAAGAGTTTTAACTTTTCATTGTCTGGGGATTACCTGTACAGATTAAACAGAATGGGTGAGTTTACGTAAACTCAGTGTGTAATACCCACGCAAACAAACAGACAACAACAGATAATCTCGGTTTGGGCCTAAACCCTTTTCAATACAAGTATCAGTACCAATTTAGACCTTAGCCCATTTCAGTAACAATAAGCGTTAAGGCCTTAGCCCATCACAGTATAGTAATAGTGACAGTTATGCAGTTATACAATCCTACCCAACCAGCCTCTACACTCCATCTCCGTCCAACCCTACACTCCATGTGGGGATATAATCAACCCCCCATCCCTACACTCCAAATAGTACCGAAAGCGACACTAGACAGTAGTTGCAGCTGAGCTGCCAGAAAGTTAGGCTTGAAGCCTTTCAGTACACTTCCTTCAATCAATATCAGTCCCACCCCAATGCAATGTAATATACATATATGACATGCTAAAACATAATTGCATGCATAAAATCAGGGCAAACAGTATCAAACCAGTGGAATATCATCATGCTTAATAGCATGCGTAATCGTATCAGTCATATAGTCATCTCAGTCAATTAGGGGTCTAGGTAAGCTTACCAACCCTACAGTAGGTTCACAGTCGACTTGGACGACCCGTGCAACCTTAGCAGTCAAACAGTGAAAATGGGCCCATGGCCCATGTTGCATGCCCATGTGGGCCCACACGCTCGTGTGGCCCACACAGCCATAAATGGCCTTGGCCGTATGGATCTCACGGCCCGACCCAATATTCCTATATGCCCGTGTGGTTCACCCGTGTGGGGCCCACGTGCCCGTATGGCCCACACGGCCCAATTTGGCCCGCCCATGAATCGTACATGGCCAGCCTCGTCGATCACACGCCCATGTTCGATCACACGACCTACCACACGGGCAGCCGCACGACCGTATGGCATCGACAATCACATTGTTCGACTTTTCACCAATTTCTGTTTTCAGAGTTGTGTTTACACACCTGATTCCGCTTGTAGTTAAACCACAGTCCGAGTACTCCAAAACCTAGATTCAACCCAAAACATCAATTAATCAACTACTTAATTCGATATTCAATCAAAGGCTAACAAAGTTAAAAATCGATCAACAATCGAAAACCTCCTTATCGAAATCCACCAAAATCGCCCATTCAGTTCCTTGAAGATGCTCCAACCAACTCTTGGTCTTCACTTAAAACAAGAGTCGTAAACCTTCTCGTTAGACCCCTAGTCGAATTTCACTTTAAACTTCAATTAAACCATACTTACCGATCAAGCACAACTGACTGTTGTTAGAGAAAAACCCCAGCTGAAAAGAATTGGAGAAGGAGAGTGTAAGGGAGGAGTCGAAATTTTCCTTGCTGGGAGGAGAGGAAATTGAACAGAAAATAATTGAAAAGAACACAGTCAATTAAAAACCCCAAGAGTGCAAATATAACCCTTTATTCAGTAACTTATAAAATGAGACAACGAAACACCTAGATCACTTACCAAACTGACGACAGAGCAGAGTGCAATATAGCAACGTAAGAGCGAACAAATCGCAAAGGGGAATCAATGACTGAAAGAGGCAAAACAGAGGAGGTGACTATGAGAAGAAGAAAAAGAAAACGATGGGAAGGGAAATGTGAAAAGACAAAAAGGAACAAAAGATGCAGTAGAAATTCACCAAGTAATATTCGGCAAAGGGAGGAGCAAAATGACGAACGACAGATTAGAGGAGAAGGGGAACTAACGTCAAAAATTTTGGAAACAGTATTGGAAACCGATTTTTTTGAAAAAAAAGAATCACAAGAATCAAAAATAAAATCAATAATAATCTGAATAATATGAGAATTCCCTTATTTTGCTCCTCAATCCCACGAAATACTCCCATTATCCCTTAATTTCCTCCACTAAACTGTCCATCACACTCCCATTCACCCTCAAACTCCCCAAACAGTCCACCAAAAATCCCTCAACAATCGAATTTTCACTCAAACACTACAGCATTTTGGTCAACCTACAACACTCACATGGCACAAACACTAAAAATAAATCCTTTATTCGCACAGAGCCTCGAACTCCTGACCTTAAGTACACCAACCCACCACTTAGCCACCAGACAGTAGGCCCATTTTGACATGTTTTTACAAACAATTAATTAAAAGTCTAGTGTCTAGAGATAGGGCTTCATTCATTTAAAACAAAAAAATTTGCCCAAGTCAAGGCTTGAACCCAAGACTTCTCAGACACTCCCAGAACACATAACCACTAAAGCTGACAGATATTTGTATCACAAACATACAGAAATAAATATAAGGCATTTTTGGGGCGTTACAACTCTATCCACCTAAAAGAAAATTTTGACCTCGAAATTTTACCTGATCAGAACAGAAGAGGATACTGTTGTCACATCACATCCTCGGGCTCCCACGTGGCTTCCTCAGAGCTATGATTATGCCAAAAAAACTTAACCAGTGGGATGGATTTTCTTCTTAGAACCTTTACATCTCCCTACAATATCTGAATTGGCTCCTCCTCAAGAGTTAGATCTGGCCTAACCTCGATCTCCTCAACAGGAACAGTATGCGTGGGATCAGAGCAGTAGCGTCTCAATATAGAGACGTAGAACACGTCATGAATCTGATCCAATTCCAGAGGTAAGTCCAACTGGTAAGTAACTGGTCCTACTCTCTTAAGCACGCAGTAAGGTCCAATAAATCTAGGGCTCAACTTGCCCTTATGACCAAATCTAAATACCTTCTTCCATGGCGAGACCTTGAGAAAAATGAAGTCCCCACCGAATACTCAATCTCTCGATGCTTCAGGTTGGCGTAGGACTTCTGCCTATCAGACGCTATTTTCAGTCAGTCCCGAATCAGTGTAACTTTATCCTCGGTATCAGAAACTAGTTCAAGGCCCAGAACACGCCGCTCACCCAACTTAGTCCAATAGAAAGATGTGTGACACCTACAACCATATAATTCCTTTTAGGGTGCCATCTGAATGTTAGACTGATAGCTATTGTTATAAGAATATTCTGCTAGTGGCAAGTAATCCTCCCAACTGCATCGAAAATCAATCACGCAACTCCTTAACATGTCCTCCAGTATCTGAATCACCCTCTTTAACTGACCATCCGTCTGAGGTTGGAACGCAGTACTAAAGTTCAACCTTGTATCCAGAGCTTCATGTAGCTTCTTCTAGAACCGAGACATGAAGCGAGAATCCCTATTAGATATTATTGAAATTGGTACCCCATGCAGTCTCATTATCTAAGACACATACAGTTTAGCCAACTTCTGTAAAGAGTAGTCGGTACGAACTAGTATGAAGTGGGCAGACTTGGTCAATTGATCCACGATGACCCATACAGAATTCTTCTTAGTAGGTGTAAGGGGTAATCCACTAACGAAGTCCATAGTCACCCTCTCCCACTTCCAAAGCGGAATCTTGACTGTCTCCAACAAACCCGAAGGTAACTGATGCTCAGCCTTAACCTGCTGGCAAGTCAGACACTTAGCCACAAATTCGGTAACCTCTCGCTTAAGACCTAGCCACCAATATAACTCACAAAGGTCACGGTACATCTTATTTCCGCCAAGATGCATAGCATAAGGGCTACTATGCGCCTCTCATAGTATAGACTGCCTCAATTCAATATCTTTTGGTACACAGATTCTCCCACGAAAATAGAGTACCCTTTCGTTATTCAGTCCAAAATTCTCGGTATTCCCACTCCCAACCTGTCAGAAAAAAACACAACAACTTATCCTCTATCTGTTTACTCTTAATTTGCTCTATACACGTTGGTTTAACTTGAAGTTCGACCAACAGACTACCATCATCAAATAAACTGAGGCGAGCAAACATCACCCTCAGATCAATCATGGGTCTACGACTTAGTGCGTCAGCCACCACATTAGCCTTACCAGGGTGCTATTCAGTCGTACAATCATAGTCCTTAAGTAGCTCAATCCATCTACGCTGCCTAAGATTCAGCTCCTTCTGAGTGAGGAGGTACTTGAAGCTCTTGTGATCGGTGTAAATGGTACACTTCTCACCATACAAATAATGCCTCTAGATTTTTAGTATGAATACTACTGCGGTCAACTCCAAGTTATGCGTCGGATAATTCGCCTCATGAGTCTTAAGCTGACGAGAAGCGTATGCTACCACCTTACCCACTTGCATCAATACGCATCCTAAACTGACATGTGATGCGTCGCTGTAAACAGTAAACTCTTTTCCAGACTCTGGCTGTATTAGAACAGGGGCCTGAGTCAGTATAGCCTTGAGCTTCTCAAAGCTCTCCTGTTGCAAATCAATCCAGTTCAACGACATACCCTTACGTAGCAGCTTATTTAAGGGTGCGGCAATCAGAGAAAACCCCTCCACAAATCGTCAATAATACCCTGCCAGTCCTAGAAAATTGCGGATCTCAGATACAGTCTTAGGTTGCTTCCAATCTAAGATAGCCTCAATCTTTCGGGGATCAACTCTAATCCCGTCAGTAAAAACCACATGTCCCAAAAACATTACTTCACGTAACTAGAACTCACATTTACTAAACTTGGCGTATAGTTGTTTTTCTCACAGACTCTGTAGAACCACTTTTAGGTGTTCATCGTGCTCATCCTTAGTTCTCAAATACACTAGTATGTCGTCAATAAATACCACCACGAACCGATCCAGATAGGGCTGGAACACTCGGTTAATCAGATCTGTAAAAGCTGCTGGTGCATTCGTCAGTCCAAAAGGCTTCACTAGGAACTCATAATGGTCGTACCGAGTCCTAAATGCTGTCTTGTGCACATCAGTCTCCTTAACCCTTAACTGATGATATGCCGATCAGAGATCAATCTTGGAGAAAATCGAAGCACCTCGAAACTGAACAAATAGATCGTCTATCCTCGGTAGGGGCTTATTCCTTATGGTCAACTTGTTCAATTGCCGATAATCAATACACATACGCATAGATCCATCATTCTTTTTCACAAATAGAACCGGTGCTCCCCACGGAGACACACTAGGGTGAATGAACCCACAATCCAGTAGCTCTTGAATCTGAGCCTTAATCTCCACCAGCTCTTTTGGTACCATTCAATAAGGAGCAATGGACACCAGAGCTGTACCAAGAAGGAGCTCAATCCCAAACTCTACTTCACGATTCAAAGGTAACCTAGGTAGCTCTCCAGAAAAAACATCCAGAAACTCCTTTGTCGAAAGCAATTCTTTAAATTGAAAAATGAGGATCGACTTTTGAAAATAAAATGGGAGTCGCCACTGATCTTTTATTAAGGTGTGATCAGTTCACCATTAAAAATAAATTTTAGGTCTGCGAGATTTGAAAAAATAGGTCCGGGAGTCGGTTGCATACGAGGAAGGGTTAGCAACCTCGTAATGCCCAAAATTGGTACCGAATTGATTGTTTAATGTCTTAGTGCCGAGGATTTTAAAAGATTTTCAAATACGATGTTCAAATTTGAATAAACCAAATTGAATAACAAGATGCACTCATTTTGAAGAAATAAATTGCTACACTCAGTGAGTTAGAGTGCAACAATTCAATCGTCAAAACTAAGTACATCCTTTTCATTTTTCAAATTTTAAAAATCATGTACTTTGAGAAGGTTGTTTGGTCATTTAAGTCAAGCGAGAAATTAGAATCCATTAAGTTAGGGTTCAATTTCTCGAAGTTGCTAAACATCAAACATTGTCTTTATTTTAAAAATCGAGATAGCAAAATGTCAGATCCGATAAGTTAGGATTCAACACTTTGAAATCTTAAATGCTTAGTTTTAAAATTGAATGATTTTAATAAATTGAACACTTGATTATCTAAATTCATTGGGAAGAATCAAAGCCTAGTAAGTTAAGGTGCGATTCTTTCAAGAACTTATGAACATCGAGCTTTTAGGAATTCAGTAATAGAACAACTACAGTGCCTTAATAAAATACAATTCTCGTAAAAGGAACGTGATTGGATAACAATACATACAATGTAGAATATGAAATACAATCTAAATTTAAACTAAAACAAATAAATAAGTGTTATACAAATATCAACATTGATGTTCAAGAGCTAAACAAATCTATCATCAATTTTAAAAATACACCAAGATAATAAAAATGGAAAAACGTCCTACGTATAAAAGTTTTAAAATAAATTGCACGCATGAACTCAAAATAAACTTGAAATAAAATAATAACAACCTTGAAAAGTATATAAATTTATATAAACATTTAGCATATAGATATGCAAAATGAATTTTAAGATATAACCTAAACAAAACATTAAAATATATACAAATTATACCAAATTCTTATAAAATGTACATATTAATAAATAATAAATCAAATAATAACATGTCAAGTTTGAAGATAAAAATATATAATAGATATAAAAAATGTATGATAAATTTAAAACATGTCAATAATAATTTAAAATAATAGAATATTACGTTTTAAAATTATAATAATAATAAGTTTAAAGGTAATGTCAAACTAAATATTAAAATATGTTATAAATAAATATATTAAAATAAGTACTAAATTCGATTTAAAATTATGCTATTAAAAATCAAGTTAAAGTTAAGACATAATTTAAATATAAAGAAGAAATAATAATAATAATAATAATAATAATAATAGGATTAAAAATGATATTGGAATTCAAATAAAAATAAAAATAAAACACTACAAATAGAAATAAAAAGAAAATTAAAGATAAACTAAGTTGGTAATCGACCAAAAAAATGAGGGACTAAAATTGTAATTATGCGCAAAATGTGAACATTCAAAATCACTCGTAGCAAACGGCGCCGTTTAAAATTGGATCCAAATGGAATCAGAATCAAATATGCGGTACAAATTGCAAACAATTAAAGAAATTAAATCACAACTCCAGTAAACACGGAAGGACCTGTTGAATAAATATACCAACCGATCCATAATGCGCGGATTCTTCCCGGATCGAGTCACCGTTCGGATCGGGTCTTCAAAACAACGCCATTTTGAAGCCATTGTACTAGCAACAAACGGCGACGTTTTAGTCCCTGTGCTTAAAACTAAAATAAACCTAAAAAAAACCTAACACTTTCATCAAAAACAAAACCTAAACTAAAACTCCCTCTGCGCCGCTCGACGAATCCTCTCCTCAGACCTTCCAACCCCCACTCAACTCCGATGATGACGGAGGGAGAGGATGCGGTTACCAGGTACGTCTTTCTTTCTTTTACTGTCTCTCTTCTGCTTTTTAGCACGTAATAAATGAATAACGAAACAGAAAAGATTAAACTAGAGAGAAAAAAATGCTGCAATCACTTTTCGAGTTTCTGCTTTTATTTTGGTATTTGTATTCAATAATCTCTGGGTTCGTGTGTACCCATTTACAGTATTCCAATGGCTCTTTTATAGCTAGATTTACAGAAGAAAATAAAAAAAATAAAAATAGAAAAAAGAAATTTGTTCTTCTTTTCTGTTATTTCGCTACTATTGTTTGCTGTTTGTTTGTGTGAATCGATTGCAGGTACAGCTGAAGAAGGCGCGCATGGACCTGGCGCGAAGGCCCAGCAAGCGCGAGGATCTGACTCTGCTGCGGTGTGAGGGTAGAAAGCTGTTGCTGCTGAGGCGCGAAAGCATTTCAGAAACCCTAGGGGTTTCTGGGATTTTGGTCGTTTAGTTTGGGCTTGTTGGGCTAAGTGGTTTGCTGGGCTTAGAATCAGTTTTAGGTTTGGGCTAGAGTCTAGGCTAATTAGGTTTGGTGAAATTATTTGTAATTTGGACTGTTTACTAAACTGTGGTAATTGGTTTTTTATTATCTATTGGGCCGGGCAATATTGGGCCATTACAGCTGCCCCTCATTGCTCGTTGTCGTGTAATGGGAACAGAGCAAAGAATAAAAGCCCAATTGTGTCTGGTCTTGACTTCTTCAGTGTTTCTCTTCTTCAAATAGTCTCATTCCATCCTACTGCATCTTCAGCAGTATTGGCATGGGTGCTTCGATCCACTCCACCGTAACGTCGGGGAGATAGGATTCGTGGCTTGTAGCTTCAGTCTATTTGACTGTAATGTCGGAGAAGCAAGATTTGTTGTTCCACTGCACCGCTTGAGAAGTAAGATTCGCTGTGGTAGCTTTAATCTTTTTAACTGCAATGTCGGGGAAGCAAGATTCACCGATGTGGCTTTAATCTGTTCCACTGCATCGCCTGGAGAGTAAGATTCGCTGTTGTAGCTTTAATCTTTTTAACTGCAATGTTGGGGAAGCAAGATTCACTGAAGTGGCTTTAATCTATTCCACTGCACTGCCAGGGAAGTAAGATTCGCTGCTGTAGCTTTAATCTTTTTAACTGCAATGTCAAGGAGGTAAGATTCACCGTTGTGGCTTTATTCTGTTCCACTGCATCGCCTGGGAAGTAAGATTTGATGTTGTACCTTTAATCTTTTTAACTGCAATGTCAGGGAAGCAAGATTCACCGTTGTGGCTTTATCTGTTCCACTGCACCGCCAGGGAAGTAAGATTCGCTGCTGTAGCTTTAATCTTTTTAACTGCAATGCCAGGGAGGCAAGATTCACCGTTGTGGCTTTAATCTGTTCCACTGCACCGCCTGGGGGTAAGATTCGCTGCTGTAGCTTTAATCCTTTTAACTGCAATGTCAGGGAGGCAAGATTCACCGTTGTGGCATTAATCTATTCCACTGCACCGCCTGGGAAAATAAGATCTGTAATTCTTCGGTCTATTCCACTGTAATCTCAGGGAGATAAGACCTGATGCGATCTACTCTACTGTAACTTCAGAGAGATAAGATCCTTTATTCTAATCCGCTCCACTGTAATCTCAGGGAAATATGATTACTGGCTTCAATCTCCTCCGCTATAATCTCAAGGAGATAAGATTTCTGGCTTCAATCTGATGCGATCTACTCTACTATAACTTCAGAGAGATAAGATCCTTTATTTTAATCCACTCCACTGTAACCTCAGGGAGATAGGATTACTAGCTTCAATCTGCTCAGCTGTAATCTCAAGGAGATAAGATTTTTGGCTTTAATCTACTCCACTGTAATCTCAGGGAGATAACATTTCTGGCTTCAATCTGATGCGATCTACTCTACTGTAACTTCAGAGAGATAAGATCCTTTATTTTAATTCGCTCCATTATAATCTCAGGGAGATAGGATTACTAGCTTCAATTTGCTCCGCTGTAATCTCAGGGAGATAAGATTTTTGGCTTCAATCTACCCCACTGTGGCTTAAATCTGCTTCCTTACACTTGAAGATAAGATTTGCCGTCTTCGATCTGCTCCGCCATTGCTTAGGGAAACAAGATCTGTAATTTCCCAGATTTGTTCTCTAGGGAACATGACATGTATAATGGACCTAATTATGCCTAATCATTAGGATGGCATGATCAAAATGAATCAAATGCTCCTAACTAGACATGTGAATAATGTTTGCATGAATGCAGAATTTTATTTTTCCAAAAATGATCCCGCTTAGGTTGTCATTACTCGAAGTTTATTAAGGCTTTGTGACTGACATGCTACAACGCCTTCTTACTTGACTGGCTTTTCTGAAGAAACATTTAGCCAGGTTGCCCCCCACTATAAACCTCAAAGTTCAATGCACTGGGACAAAAAATTTGTACCATCATTCTCCCGCTGTAATCCAATGGTAGAAATATATGGCTTTTCCTCAATCCTTTCCTATCACAATTCAAGGATGCATGATCTAAATCGTTCTGGTCCCTTACACCATTCCCAAGGTGTCGTACCAAAGACTCATGCGCAAATGAGGGCTCTCTTCCCTGAGGTAACCTCTTCCTATTGGCTGATGATCATTGCTTTCTTGTTTATTCAAGCTTTGTCATTAACACGACATCTTGTCATTCTGCTCAATCAATGCATTTGACAACAAAATCCAAAGAGAAAATCCAAATTTAGACTCTTCCTTCTCAGATTTCCAACCTTTAAACGTGGTGTGTTCTAAACAATTGTCCTATTTCAGGCTCCTATATTATTTAGAAACTTTTCAAAGTAATATGCGAAACTTCCTTTGTGAAAGTTTTATTAGTCCATTAATCATTATTCCAATGCAACATGCTTGCAAAAAGGGTCATAACAATGGATAAGAATAAAGTTGGTTTTGAGCATAGCTCGAAGAACAAGTTATCAAAAATAGTAAAGAAGGATGAAGAAGAAATCAATTGGGAATGTATATCTTGGAAAAGAAAAAAAAGTATTCCAAGAACAACAAATAATATGAGAATTGGGTGCCCCAAATATCGCAACTTGAACTTCTCTATACAAACTTTCTGAAGACCATTTTGAGTTTGACATGTGTTTAGGAGATCTACAGTGCTTTGTCGATGCCCCAAGATGTCGCCTACCCTTTCCTGTTGATTCAGGTATAACAAGATTACCACATGCCTGAAGATTCGAGTTGCTCTGATCGTTTCATGCCCCATTCTGATCAATATTTGAGCCGTCCTTTTCGGGTTTTCAACTCAAATCCCCTTTGGCCTAAGGTGCCCTTTGCGGGTTTTCCCCTCAACCTCTCCATTTTTACTTTTTCATTTTTATTTTTCCATTTTCTCTTTTTTGTTTTTTCGTTTTTTTTTTCTTTTTTTTCTCAAAGTCCCCTTTGCTGGTTTTCACTAAGTATTTCTTGACTGGATCCGAGTTTATAGGACTAGCAATCTCACTCAGGATTAGTGCTCTTCTAAAAAAGGTCTTCTTTACAACATAGGGACATTCTCGGTTTGGCATTCATTTCCCTCTAGAATCCTTCCGAAGGATCTTTTTCAACATCCAGCCCTCTCATGGAATTCTCTGAGATGACACTGTTCATTATGGGTTCGTATCATTTGTTTCTGGTACATCCGACCCTGATGAATAACCTTCAACCCTTTTTCTAGGTCCAACTGATCACATCGCGATTGGATCCTTCCGACTCTAATACCCGGAGAGAAGGGATTCCAATAGGTAAAACTACCTTAATCCCGTAACCCAAAGAGAACAACGTTACTCTGATAGAAATCTTGACAGTCATTTTTGCAATTCATTGTCTTGCAATACAGTGAAAAACCATGGTGTCTGATTTTGAATTGATTACAGCTCTCAGCTATTGCGTTATCATTCAAGTTCAATACATTTTCTCATACCATCGGCATATGATGACATTGACGCATGCATTAGCCTCTAATGATAAAAAAAATGAAGCAATGCCCATTAGAAGTCTTTGATAATGGTGATGTCCATGCCCCATTTTGCTTAAAATTTGAGTCACCCTTTTCGGGTTTTCAACTCAAAACCACCTTTGGTCACAAAGCGCCCTCTGCGGGTTTTCACCTTGGCCTCTCCTTCTTTTTCCTTTTTTCTTTTTGCTTCTCTCTTTTTTCAGTTTCATTTTCATTTTGACTTTGATTTTGATTTTTCTTTTTCTTCTTTTTTGTTTTGATCTTGATTTTGCTTTTGCTTCTTTTTTTTTTGAGATCGGATCTGAACCTATAGGATTAGGCATGTCCTTGTTATCCTTTTTGACCAGATTCAATATTTTTCTTGATAAAGTTTCCCACATAAGATCTCTCACTTTCATCTTGTATGCGAAAAACCTTATTTGGTATCAGATTTCTTTCATAGAGCCTTTTGGGGCGCAACTACGAGAGAAAACTTTGGATCTTCCTCTTTAATCAAAGTAAAATCTAACAACATCTTGAAAGGATAGAAACTCGACTTCAAATGGGCAAAGCTATGTTGAGTCAACGAGAGAGGCATTACCCCGACCAAGAATTGCATCGTTTATACTGCAAATTTTTGCCATCGCTGTTGTGCAGATTTCATTATCAGCGGTTAACCTGGGCATATCCTGGCATGATCATACAAAGACATTTTTGAACTCTAGAGGTCACTCAACAAGGCGTTGCTTCGTCTTTGAGGTCAGGTCAATTCTAATATTCACCAAGCCCACAATTCTTAATGATTCCTTGTGAGGCAGGATCTGTCTATCCTCTTGCTCAACCATCATCAACAAGTCCAGGATAAGCTACGATCTATGTCATTTTCAAAGTCATGAGATCCCTTTAAACATATGCCTCGCTGAAAAGGAAAATCTGAGTCTGTAGCAGCGTCATTCATGTAATTGATATCTGGGGACCCATAATAAGTACCAAAGAATACACAAAAGAATGTATAAATTTATGAATAATTATTTATACAATATGATTATGAATGAATGAATGATGTGGAAGAAAATCCAAAAGAATAAAATAATAAGAAATAATTATTCAAAAAGAATGAAATAACATTGGCTCAAAAGTGATCGCAAAGATGTATTTCATTAGAAATAATAACGTTCAGACATGAGCCTTTTTCACAAAGGAATTTCTATCATTTTTAGGCTAAAAACAACAAAAATGTTCTGAACATTACTCTAGATAAGATCTAAAAACTACTGGGTGGGTATCTAACAAGGTCCCTTCTTCAGTTGCTTTTCGTCGATGTGAACATTTCCCACACTTCTTCATGCAATGCACTCACTCCATTATCAATAATGATTGGGTAATGGATTTTCTGCACTGGAGTCATCAATCTTGACAACACCCATATTAATGAGCCTTTCAACAAGCTTTTTAAAGACGGTGCAATTTTCTATGGAATGTCCCCCAATTCCCGCATGATAATCACACTGTGTATTCACATCATACCACTTGGGGTACGGAGGTTGTAGGGGCTTTGAGTAGAAAGGGGAAACAATGCGCGCATCGAATAAGCGTTGGTACAGCTCTTTATACGACATCAGAATTGGTGTGAACTGGAGCTTCTCAGTATTTGGTTTCACTCCAGATTCTTGTCTCAATGAACCTTGTTGACTAACGACCCCTTTACCTAGATGACTTACTGACCTTGAGTAACCTATGTTGTTCACTTCATTTTCTCTTCTTCTTGGGATTGACCTCTTATTACTCTCTTCCACCTCAATTTTTTCGGTCCTTATAGCATTCTCAATCATTTCACCATTCATCACTATGTCAGAAAAGCTTTTTGTTGCACTTCGTAACATATGCGTAATGAACGGGGCCTTCAGTGTATTGATGAAGAGCATTGTCGTCTCTTTCTCCAAGAGGGGTGGCTGAACCTGGACTGTAACCTCCCTCCACCTCTGTGCATACTGCCTAAAACTTTCATTCGATTTCTTTTCCAAATTTTGTAAAGTGATTCTATCGGGAACCATATCTGTCACATGACTGTATTGTTTTATGAATGCCTGTGCTAGGTTCCTCCATGAACCAATCTCGGTACGGCTCAACTGATTGTACCATTTTGACGCTGCTCCAATGAGGCTATCCTGAAAACAATGTATTAATAGCTGATCATTGTTAATATACCCAGTCATTCTTCTACAGAACATGGTGATATGGGCTTTGGGGCAGCTAGTCCCACTATATTTCTCAAATCCAGGCATCTTAAACTTGTGAGGGAGTACTAAGTCTGGAACCAAGCTCAGATCTTTTGCATCAATTCCATGGTGACTATCGACGCTTTCCAGGGCTTTGAATTTTTCCTCCAACCATTTACTCCTATCTTCCCACTGTTTTGGCAATTCCGCATTCACCTTTCCTTCCTTAGCTGCTTCATCAAAATTCAGGACGGCAATATTAACCAGATTACCACCAGGGTTAGGACCTGATCCGGCCAGAAATTTCATCGGTAATGAAACATCGGTTTGAAACCTCTGAGGCCCAATTAAAATAGAGGATCTGCGCGGGGGTACCTCAGTCTGAACCTGCGCATACAGAGGTGTAAATCCTGGAGGATAGGAAAGTTTATCCTTGTCTTCTACTTCATCATTTATCATAGGGTCTTTCCCCTTATTTATTCCTTTTAGTAATTGCGTCAGCTCAGTCATCATGTCCTTTTGAGACTCCCGCATCCTTTCTGTTATGTCCTGTTGAAATTTTTTTCAATTGCTCCTTCATTTGTTTCTGTAGCTGATCTTGCGTTTCTTTTTGCATTTGCTCCAATTTCTCTAATCTTTGATCCATTTCTTTGGCTTTGCGACGAGTACCGTAAGGATGTTTGGTTAGTTAGTTTTCCAGATTAGCTGAAATAAATTTACTCGTTTAGACTCTTTCAATGGATTTTAATGCATACGATGCAGATGTATGAAATGCATGCCAAAAGGGGTTAGTACAAAATAGAAGTAAACAAGGAAAACAGAAAGTACCTAATCAGGTAACCACTAGGGATTTGGAGTGGCTCTACCTAGGTTTAGTTCCTAAGTCCACTATATGAGGTTTTCTCTAAAGTCAAGGTACCCGAACAAGCAAATTCCTCGATCTTCACCCATTATAGGCTTATATAGACCGAGTTCGCTTCAGGGGAATACATTTCCCTATGGCTGCACGGAGATGAAAATCTCACGAAGACATAGGTACGGATGTATCCCGAAAGTGATTCACTATCCTACACTGAGGTGAAAACCTCACGAAAGAGTAGCTTCTCACTCCCACTTAAAAGGACAAGACTAAACAGTCTTATGCAATATGATGCCAAAATATACAAGTTAATTTACAATAATCATGCAAACAAGTGCAAAGAAAATATCGTAATTTTTCAAATCAATTTTCGACAATAAGACAAAAAACAATCAATTTTTTAAAAAACCCCCAGCGGAGTCGCCAAGCTGTCGAAACCAATTTTTTAAATTGAAAAATGGGGATCAACTTTTGAAAATAAAATGGGAGTCGTCATTGATCCTTTATTAAGGTGTGATCGGTTCACCATTAAAAATAAATTTTAGGTCTGCGAGATTTGAGAAAATAGGTCTGGGAGTCGGTTGCGCACGAGGAAGGGTAAGCACCCTCGTAACGCCCAAAATTTGGACCGAATTGATTGTTTAATGTCTTAGTGCCGAGGATTTGAAAAGATTTTAAAATACGATCCTTTTAAAGTTCAAATTTGAATAAACCAAATTGAATAACAAGATGCACTCATTTTAAAGAAATAAATTGCTACACTCAGTGAGTTAGAGTGCAACAATTCAATCGTCAAAACTAAGTACATCTTTTTAATTTTTCAAATTTTAAAAATCATGTACTTTGAGAAGGTTGTTTGGTCATTTAAGTCAAGCGAGAAATTAGAATCCATTAAGTTAGGGTTCAATTTCTCGAAGTTGCTAAACATCAAACATTGCCTTTATTTTAAAAATCGAGATAGCAAAATGTCAGATCCGATAAGTTAGGATTCAACACTTTGAAATCTTAAATGCTTAGTTTTAAAATTGAATGATTTTAATAAATTGAACACTCGATTATCTAAATTCATTGGGAAGAATCAAAGCCTAGTAAGTTAAGGCGCGATTCTTTCGAGAACTTATGAACATCGAGCTTTTAGGAATTCAGTAATAGAACAACTACAGTGCCTTAATAAAATACAATTCTCGTAAAAGGAACGTGATTGGATAACAATACATACAATGTAGAATATGAAATACAATCTAAATTTAAACTAAAACAAATAAATACGTGTTATACAAATATCAACATTGATGTTCAAGAGCTAAACAAATCTATCATCAATTTTAAAAATACACCAAGATAATAAAAATGGAAAAACGTCCCACGTATAAAAGTTTTAAAATAAATTGCACGCATGAACTCAAAATAAACTTGAAATAAAATAATAACAACCTTGAAAAAGTATATCAATTTATATAAACATTTAGCATATAGATATACAAAATGAATTTTAAGATATAACCTAAACAAAACATTAAAATATATATAAATTATACCAAATTCTTATAAAAATATACATATTAATAATTAATAAATCAAATAATAACATGTCAAATTTAAAACATGTCAATAATAATTTAAAATAATAGTATATTACGTTTTAAAATTATAATAATAATAAGTTTAAAGGTAATGTCAAACTAAATATTAAAATATGTTCTAAATAAATATATTAAAATAAGTACTAAATTCGATTTAAAATTATACTATTAAAAATCAAGTTAAAGTTAAGACATAATTTAAATATAAAGAAGAAATAATAATAATAATAATAATAATAATAATAATAATAATAATAATAGGATTAAAAATGATATTGGAATTCAAATAAAAATAAAAATAAAACACTACAAATAGAAATAAAAAGAAAAATAAAGATAAACTAAGTTGGTAATCGACCAAAAAAATGAGGGACTAAAATTATAATTATGCGCAAAATCTGAACATTCAAAATCACTTGTATCAAACGGCACCGTTTAAAATTGGATCCGAATGGAATCGGAATCAAATATGCGATACAAATTGCAAACAATTAAAGAAATTAAATCACAACTCCAGTAAACACGGAAGGACCTGTTGAATAAATATATCAACCGATCCATAATGCGCAGATCCTTCCCGGATCGGGTCATCGTTTGGATCGGGTTTTCAAAACGATGCCATTTTGAAGCCATTGTACTAGCAGCAAACGGCGACGTTTTGGTCCCTGTGCTTAAAACTAAAATAAACCTAAAAAAAACCTAACACTTTCATCAAAAACAAAACCTAAACTAAAACTCCCTCTATGCCGCTCGACAAATCCTCTCCTCAGACCCTCCAACCCCCACTCAACTCCGATGATGACGGAGGGAGAGGATGCGGTTACCAGGTACGTCTTTCTTTCTTTTACTGCCTCTCTTCTCCTTTTTAGCACGTAATAAACGAATAACGAAACAGAAAAGATTAAACTAGAGAGAAAAAATGCTGCAATCACCTTTCGAATTTCTGCTTTTATTTTGGTATTTGTATTCAATAATCTCTGTTTTCGTGTGTACCCATTTACAGTATTCCAATGGCTCTTTTATAGCCAGATTTACAGAAGAAAATAAAAAGAAAAAAAGAAAAAAAATCCGTTCTTCTTTTCTGTTATTTTACTGCTATTGTTTGCTGTTTGTTTATGTGAATCGATTGCAGGTACAGCTGAAGAAGGCACGCGTGGATCTGGCGCGAAGGCGCAGCACGCGCGAGGATCTGACTCTGCTACGGCACGAGGGTAGAAAGCTGTTGCTCCTGAGGCGCGAAAGCATTTCAGAAACCCTAGGGGTTTCTAGGATTAAGGTCGTTTAGTTTGCGCTTTAATTGGGTTTGGGCTTGTTGGGCTAAGTGGTTTGCTGGGCTTAGAATCAGGTTTAGGTTTGGGCTAGAGTCTAGGCTAATTGGGTTTGGTGAAATTATTTGTAATTTGGACTGTTTAATAAACTGTGGTATTTGGTTTTTTTTATTATCTATTGGGTCGGGCAATATTGGGCAATATTGGGAAAAAAACATCCAGAAACTCCTTAACCGTCCTAATATCCTTAACCGAAGAATCCCCAGAATCTGAAACACTGATGTAAGCCAGATACGCCTCACATCCCTTACGAGCCAACTTTTTAGCCTTCAATGCAAAAATCACATTCGATAAGTAGTTTCGACGCTCCCCAATTAAAACTACCTTGTTGTCTTCTGCAGTTCTCAGTACAACCCTTTTCGTGGCCCAATCTAAACTCACTCGATGTTTAACCAACCAGTCCATTCCCAGTATCAGATCAAATTCCCCAAAAGGCAATTCCATTAGATCAGCCAAAAAGATAGCTCTTTGAACCTTTAGAGGAACATCTCTAAATAGTTTGTTAACCCTTATTGACTGCCCTAACGGACTCAGTACAGTGACTTCACTCGTAGTGCTCTCAACCAGTATACCCAATTTTTCAGATACGGTACAAGCTATATAGGAGTGAGTGGATCCTATATCTATCAGTGCAGTAAAAGGTACATAATAAATAAAGAACATACCTGTAATAAAATCTGGAGCATCTCTATCCTCTCAGGGACGAGCAGCATAAACTAGAACCAGTTGCCTGGCCTTAGTATGTCCAGCACCTTTGCCCAGTGCTCTTTAACCACGGCTCAAACCATTACCACCTCTGGCCTAACCCCAACCTCTCGGTGGCTAACGAACTACTCTTGGTGGTTGTGCAGTATTATTACCTGGAGCTTGCATCTGATCGGACCTCCGTGGACACTCTCTAATAAGGTGTTCCAGAGAACTGCACCTCAAACATGCCCCAGTTCTTTTCCAACACTCGCCCTGATGGCGTCTACCACAATCAGTACACGGCGGCTGTCCAGTAGCAGCAACAAGAGCCCCAACTCTGAACGGCCCATCAACTCTAGCCTTTTTCTTAGGCATCTTATTCCTACCTCTCTCTGTCACAGTTCTGGCGCTCAGTGCACTTCACTTCCTCGGTAGTACTCGCCTTATCAACCAGTGCAGCAAAATCTGGCTCCCTCTATAGAGCTATCAGAACCCTCAGATTATCCATGAGGCCATCCTCAAAGAGAACACATCACTCGTACTCCGTCGCCACCATACTACGCGCATAGCAGCTCAGTCGTAAAAACCCGGCCTCATATTCGACCACTAATCTGTCCCCCTGAGTCAGATTCAAGAACTCTCTCCTACGGGCATCCATATATCTGGCCCCCACATATTTCCCCTGGAAAGTGATCTTAAAGAACTCCCAAGTCAATCGATCGAGCTGAGTGCCCTCCGTAACAGTAAGCCACCACTGATAAGCCTTATCACGTAGCAGCGATACAACACCTTTCAACTTCTGCTCAGGGGTGCAGTCCAGGTCGTCCATAATCCTTTCTGTGGCCTCAATCTAGTATTATGCCACATTAGGGGCAATTCCAGCAATACCCCTGAAAAACTCAGCTCTGTTAGACTGGAGTTGTTCTGTAACCGACCCACAGCCTCCAGCTCCAGTATTGGACCCAACGACCCTCTCTAGAATCCTTAACATGGTTTGGGACAGTGCGTCGTCCCAGTCGCACGATCATGAGACCCAGTCTCGATCACAGGTGAAGTCGGCGTCTCATTAGTTTCCAAATTAAGTATGTGGCCAAATGACGAGGACCCAACTCGAATACCTCTACGGCCTCTACCACGGCCTCTTGTAACTTGTCTGCGAGTACCTCTTGTGCTCATTGTCTATTCACTTTTAATCTGTATTAACAGTTTTATGCATCAGTTTACAATTTCAGTATTTATTAACAGATATCTTATGAGAGGCAATATCAAAAGTGTAAAGTTTGTTTTCACCCAACGCAGTGTCTATCGGTTTTACTACAGTATTAGTATACACTAACTTGAGTGTTTTTCTTACAATTTACCTATAGTAGTCTCAGTTTGTACTATTTATAGTAGTTTCAGTTTAAAACACATAAAGGCTTAAGAGAACTTACAAGATCGATGCCGGAGACTCGGTGTACCACACATTTAGTAAAAATGTTTCAAATCATTCAAAAATCAATGCTTAAAACCAAGTTTTAAAATCTAAATCCACAACCGAGTATTAGAACCTGGCTCTGATACCACTAAATATAACACCCTAAACCCGGTCTGCACGTTATGGCCGAATCTGGTGATGTCACATGATAGTGCGTTCGAAAATCGTATCATTGCTAAAAATGTTTTCCATTTAGAACTAATCATTATCTTCCATAAATTCTCAAATCGTGATTCATTTTCAAAATGCTATACTTTGCAGAAGCTTTTAAAATACTTTGCGTGTGCGTGTTATTTTGATAAAACATTCATCTGTTTTGAAAACCCGAGTTTTACCTACTTCTAGCAGATATAACTAGAAAACAGTATAAAACCCATATTTTAGGTAAAAATCCATAGAGGCCATTATTACAAAAAAATACTCCAAAATAAAACTTAAAATCATAAATAAGTATCAAATAGCAAAAAGGAGTTGTGTGGCCACCGCAGAGTCCTCCACTGCACTAATCTGCCTATGTCTGAGGATTACTTGTACAGATTAAACAAAATAGGTGAGTTTACGTAAACTCAGTGTGTAATCCCCATGCAAACAAACAAACAATAACAGATAATCTCAGTTTGGGCCTAAACCCTTTTTCAATACCAGTATCTGTACCAGTTTAGACCTTAGCCCATTCCAGTAACAGTATGCATTAAGGCCTTAGCCCATCACAGTACAGTAACAGTGACAGTCATGCAGTTATAAAATCCTACCCAACCAGCCTCTACGCTCCATCTCCGTCCAACCCTACACTCTATGTGGGGATATAATCAACCCACCCATCCCTACACTCCAAATAGTATCGAATGGGGCACTAGACAGTAGTTGCAATTGAGCTGCCAGAAAGTTAAGCTTGAAGCCTTTCAGTACACTTCTTTCAATAAATATCAATCCCACCCCAATGCAATGCAATATACATATATGACATGCTAAAACATAATATCATGCATAAAATCAGGGCATACAGCATCAAACCAGTGGAACATCATCATGCTTAATATCATGCATAATCGTATCAGTCATATAGTCATTTCAGTCAATTGGGAGTCTAGGTAAACTTACCAACCCTACAGTAGGTCCACAGTCGACTCGGGTGACCCATGCAACCTTAGCAATCAAACAGTGAAAATAGGTCCACGACCGATGTTGCATGCCCATGTGGGCCCACATGCGCGTGTGGCCCACAAGGCTTAAAATGGCTTTGGCTGTATAGATCTCACGGCATGGCCCAATATTCTCACACGACTGTGTGGTTCACCCGTGTGGGGCCCACACGCAATGTGGCCCACATGGCCCAATTCAGCCAGGCCCATGAATCGTACATGGCCAGCCTCGTCGATCACACGCCCATGTTCAATCACACGGCCTACCACACGGGCAGTCACACGCTCGTTTTCCATCAACAATCACATTATTCGACTTTTCACCGATTTCTGTTCTAAGAGTTGTGTGTACACACCAGATTCCGCTTCTAGTTAAACCACACTCTAAGTACTCCATAACCTAAATTCAACCCAAAACAGCAATTAATCAACTACTTAATTTGATAGTCAATTAAAAGGCTAACGAAGTTAAAAATCAATCAACAATCGAAAAACCCTTATCGAAATCCACTGAAATCGCCCACTCAATTCCTTGAAGATGCACCAACCAACTCTTGGTCTCCACCCAAAACAAGAGTCGCAAACCTTCTCGTTAGACCCCTAGTCTAATTTCACTTTAAACTTCAATTAAACCATGCTTACCAATCAAGCACAATCGACTATTGTTAGAGAAAAACCCCAGCTAAAAAGAACTGGAAAAGGAGAGTGTAAGGGAGGAGTCGAAATTTTCCTTACTAGGAGGAGAGGAAATTAAAAAGAACACAATTGAAAAGAACACAATCAATTAAAAATTGAAAGAGTTCAAATATAACCCTCCTTTCAGTAACTTATAATACGAGACAAGGAAACACCTAGATCACTTACCAAACTGACGACAGAGAAAACTCCAATTTAGCAATGCAACAGTGAACAAATCGCAAAGGGGAATCAATGACTGAAAGAGGCAAAACAGAGGAGGTGACGACGAGAAGAAGAAAAAGAAAACGATGGGAAGGGAAATGTGAAAAGTCGAAAAGGAACAAAAGATGTAGCAAAAATTCACCAAGCAATATTCGGCAAAGGGGGGAGCAAAATGACGAACGGCAGACTAGAGGGGAAGGGGAACTAACGTCAAAAATTTTGGGAACAGTATGGGGAACCTATTTTTTTGAAAAAACAAGAATTATAAGAATCAGAATAAAATCAATAATAATCTAAATAATATGAGAATTCTCTTATTTTGCTCCTCAATCCCACGAAATACTCCTATTATCACTTAATTTCCTCCACTAAACTGTCCATCACACTCCTATTCACCCTTAAACTCCCTAAACCATCCACCAAAAATTCCTCAACAACCGAATTTAAACCTCACTCAAACACTACAGCGTTTTGGTCAACCTACAACACTCACACGTCACAAGCAGTAAAAATAACTCCTTAGTTTGCGTAAAGCCTCGAACTCCTAACCTTCAACGCACCAACCCACCAGATATTAGGCCTATTTTGACATGTTGTTACAAACAATTAATTAAAAGTCTACAGTCTAAAGATAGGGCTTTATTCATTTAAAACAAAAAAATTTTCCCAAGTCAAGGCTTGAACCCAAGACTTCTCAGACACTCCCAGAACACATAACCACTAAAGCTGATAGATATTTGTGTCACAAACATACAAAAATAAATATAAGGGATTTTTGGGGTGTTACACAGTCCTTGTGTAGACGATAACTCTTTTACTTACTTATTACTTGATAAATATTGTGTACACTTGCACAATCCTATACGTTGCAGTAGCTTCTTTCTTTTTAATATATATATAGTATGATAATAAAGTTTAAATTTTTTTCCAGAAAAAAGATTTAATGCATGAATGCATTAAGCAAGAAAGTAAACATATTGTTTTGTTGTGTTTTGTTTTTCGCAGAATCAATTAACAATGCAGAAGTAAAGCATAGAAAGAGCTTTAGAGGTTGGTCTTTCAATAAGCATGAAATTATTTACTCATTTTCAACTATATGTAACATACCTAATACATGGTTTTTTTTTATTGTACAAGGGAATGAGAACTTAGAAATTTAATCTATGGTTTCCTTTCAAAACTTATGATTTTTATTAATGCAATGTTTTAAAATTATGATAAATGAACTCTAAAGAAAATAATTTTCTTTAGCAAATATGTATCACCTAAACCTGTTCTTGCACAATATGTCTTTGAAGGGGCTTTTGAATTTCCCGTCTCATCTTTTATTTAATAGGCTCTTTTCGCTTTGTTATTATGGTGAGAAATAAGTAAGTTTTTATTTTTTAAATACAATGGATGAAAATTTTAACATTATGTCGAAGTTTTTTTTTTATCTTTTGGTTGAACCAATAAATCTTTTCTGGATGTAAATAACTTTTCAAAGATTATGGCAATCCTTTTCAACAATGTCATATTTAGGATGGGAATATGAGTTCTTTTTTCGAGAGTGTAATGTATTTTATCATTGCATCTAACACTTGTTGCTATATCAAAGTTTTTAAATTTATATAAATTTAAGAATATTATTTGATTGCGAAGGTGTTTTTAATTGTGGTTCTAAACCCGCCATATATATTTTTATTTTTAGCGTCAATTAAAGATATATTACAATTTTTTAAATAAAATTAAAATTTTCACCTTCACTGTTCCTAATAATTATTATTGAAACTAATATATTCAAATGATAAATTTCTCCAGTCAAAGTATTATAGCACAAATTAAGAACTCAATCAATCCAAATTATTGATTAACTAACTAAATTAAAGTCCACACATAACAACAACTTAAGGTAAAACTTAGAGACGCACACATTTTAACTGTGCATTGTGGGTCAAAAACTTAGGTATTTAAGAACCAAAGCCTCCGCTTTTGTCAACTAAGCCAAGGCCTTATTGACTTCAGTCTACTAAAGTTGATTTCATAAAATCATGATAAAAAAGCAGATGATGAAAGAGGTATAGGATTAAATTTTACAAGTATGGTTCATGTCCCATGCTTTGAGTTGGTTTAATTATTTTCGCCTAAATTATGTAGGTAAAATATAAAAGTTACAATATGCTCCAAATTTTGTACTATTTGCATATTTAAAATTTACTCTTTATACTTTCATTTTCAAGAATTTAAAATTTAAAACTTAGGTCCAATTCTTAATACCTTTAAAATTATTCTATTAAATTTTCTCCTCTAACATTTTAGTTTTTCAAATCCTTATTTGGTAGCCATCTGAAAAAAAATGGCAATAATAATCCTAAATTTGAGAAAGAATTTTAACATTATTAACAACTCTTAAAATTCAACATTTAATCCAAATAAATTGTAGTCATATATACTACGAGTTTCAACCTATCAATAGGCCTTTATTTCTCTACGTTTTACACAACAAAAAATTATTTAGATTGAGAGAATTCTTTTCTTTGTTTCAAAAGGTTTTTCTTGTAGGACTTTGGGTTTTTATTTTAGTTCTCTCCATATTTTTTACTCTCCTTTATTATAGTGAAATCTCTTTTTTCTTGAGGTTTTTTATCCTCTCTTGAGGAGTTTTTCCACCTAAAATATGAGTGTTCAATCTTTTCGATTCTTATTTTATTGACTTTGTTTGTTGCTTAATCACCTTTATCCCCTATAAACTTGTATCCGACCTAGTTTGTTTTCTGTAATCAACCCGTTTAGAGATGACAGCGTCAAGGGTTGATATTAAGAAGCTCGGTGAAATTGCAAATTTTAGTTTGTGGCAAGTTTGGTTGACAACAATACTAGTTCAGAACGGTCTAAAAAAGGGTGTTACAATACCCTGAATCTATGATCCATTCGAAAGTAAGATGAGAGCTTTCAGTCATTGACACCAATAAGAAATCATCACCTCTGTCCTCGGCTACACTAGTATCAGCAACTTTAGCTTTCTACTTATCTTTCTCGTCATTTTTGACATCCCTTTTGATTTTATTTTGAAGTTTCCAACATTTTGCCTTAACATGGCCCACCTTTTTACAATAGACACAATATTTGTAATGATTTCTAGATTTGGACCTTGCTTTAGACCTGTTTCGATTTGTTTTTCTAGTTTATTGTTTGCGTCTTGCAACTAGAACTAAAACTTGCTCGTCTATTTTTTGTTTGGGCCTAACTCATTGTTGAGTTTATCATTGCTTATTCATCTTCACATCCTCAAACGGGAGATGATCTCCCCCATAAATTTGAGTTTCCCTGAAATTTTTATAAAAAGAGGACAAAGAGCATAACAACAGCATAGCTAGATCCTTGTCACTAATCTCTCCTTTGAGATTCTTTAAGCCATTAAGAAGTGTAACAAACTTGCTAATATGAGTTCTAATAGACTCGCCTTCGGCCATTCAGAATGTGTAGAGATGTTATTTTACTACTAACTTGTCGGTAAGAAATTTTGTTATATATAAGGCTTCTAGTTTCTTCCATAATGCAGACGTTTTATTTCTCCTTTAAAACCTCCTGTAACACATTATTCGTGAAGTATAATTGAATAGTGGATAGAGTCTTTTCATCGAGTTCTTCCCATTCTGACTGATCATGTCACATCTCGAAATTCGGCTTAAGAGTTTGAGGGTAATTTAGGGATTTTGGCTCGGAATGGTTTGGAAATTTAGAAGTATTGTAAACCAAAAATATATTCCACTATGGATTTTGTAAATTAAATCATTTTATGAAAATAATGTAGATAAGACATCCAATTTGAAAAAGATGATTGTTTTGTAAAAAGGTTAATTTAAGAGTAGTTTTAAAACAAACATAAAAGAAACATTCTTCATCTGTTTCTTTTATCGCCCATTAGGAAGGAAAAATCCCAAACTTTCATCCTCCAATTTCAATCTTCAAAAGCTCCAATCTCTTGTTTTCTATCATCTTCCTAGCATTAAAATCTCCCAAAATTTTAAAGAAAAACATCAAAAACACCATTAATGTAACAACCCATTTTTTAGTGGTATCAAAAATAGGAGTTTCGGGGCCACAAATCCGATGAGTAGGTTCGTAAATATTAAATAATATTTACGAGTCGATTATGGTATGTAATGTATTATTTTAAGTTTTGTTTTTACGGTAATACTATGTAACCCTATATCAGTGACGGATATGGGTTAAAGGAGTTACATTTAGTGGTATCAGAGCTACAGTTTAGTCGGTTCTCAAATTGGACGTAGCATGTTTGAAGTCTAGAAATACGTGCCACTATATAACCTGTGATAGTGTGATGTCTCCTGACTCTGATGAGATTTGTTGCACTTATAAACAGAGATGTTTTCTAACCGATCTAATTTCGGTAATGCTAAAAGTGATACTCAAGTATCGGATTAAAATTTTCTAATTATGAGCAAAAACTCATAAAGGTAAGTGTAACATCCCAAAAATCAAAGGTTAGTATAATCGGGTTTGTGAATCGAGAGAGAGTGGTCATGCCTTAATTTTTTAAATTATGTGAATCGGGAGAGAGTGATCATGCCTTAATTTTTTAAATTATCTATGAATTTTTAGAAAATAAATGAGGTGTTGGTTTGTTGGTTAAGTGTTAGTGTAACGTTTCTTGAAACCCAAGTTCAAATCTCTTCTCTCACATCAGTTTATTATTTTGCAAATTTTGCCTCAAATCCTAGTATGTGACATGCCTTGTTTTTTAAAATAAATAATTCAAATTATATCAAGAATGAGTTATTGGTTTGATGGTTAAACATTAGTGAATTTATCCTTGAGGTCCTAACTTCAATTCCTTTCCCATGCAAATAATTTAATTTTTTTACAAAAACCCCTTATTTTAATGTGTAGGTCATCCAAGCCTAGTTAACCTAGGTATAAATATTTTTTTTACTAATAATCAGCCTTTAATCCTCCTCTTCATTGCCCTAGCCATTCCTTTCCTCCTCTCCTTCTCTTTAATTTTAATTTTTTTCCTTTCCTCCATTGTTGTCGTCACCTACACCTAGTTTTACCATCACTTTCTTTTTTTTTTCTTTTTCTTTTTGCCACACGATTTGTTAAAATATTCTCCACCATATTGTTGTCACTTTTCCTCACTAAAATCAGCCCCAAATCTGAAATCTTGAACTCCAAGATCAATCTCAAACATTACCAAGAAAGTGTCATTGCCGTTTCTTTCGACTAGCTTGGGTAAAGTTCTTCTCTCTTCAATTTCTTAATTAATATTTTCCATTCAAAAACTAAATTTATAGATCTAGAATTTGGGGTATTTTAATTGATTCCAAAGGTATTTTTCCAGAATTTAATGAGATCTCAAACCATTTTAAAATTCATCCCAAATTTTGGCCACCATGGGTGGTGGTGCATGCGCCTATACGCAAGAAAGGGGATTGTTTTGTTTCTTGGTTCTTGCCTATATTTTTCCAGAATTAATTTGAGTTATTAAAACCTCCTAACTATATTTT
The DNA here is from genome assembly GCF_025698545.1 of Gossypium raimondii. NCBI lineage: Eukaryota > Viridiplantae > Streptophyta > Magnoliopsida > Malvales > Malvaceae > Gossypium > Gossypium raimondii. The sequence goes on along the minus strand of NC_068568.1, from coordinate 34,821,114 downwards.
AAACTCATTTCAATTAAGGAAAAACATTATTGATCGATTGGCCTTTCGGATCCCATAAATCGTGAAGTGTAAGTGCAATTAAGGGTAACTAGTTTCTTATTTTGAAATAGTTGTTGGGTAAAGGTTATGAATTTATTAAATAAAGGAATTTAATCATTAATTAGATATTTATTTTCTATTATATTATTGAATTAGGTGCTGACCCAAACATCTAAAATCATCCGTAAAGGCGAAGAACGATTGTACGTACTGTTTGCATTGATACAGTGTAATGAATCTAACTAGTTTGGATTCATAAAATAGTTATAATTTCAATGCTTGGTTTGACATCATCAGTGGGTGTTTGGGGGTTGGTTTAATGGTAAATTGATTTAATTTATACTGAATATTGGTTTAGGCTCGTTTAAGGAATTATTAAGGAAAATTAGAAGATTTACTAGTGTGCTGCGAAGAAGCGAAAAATAAGGTGTGAGTCTTAAGCTCATTAAATTGCGTGAAAATATTAAATATCATGCTATATTTGATAAATTAACTTGCTGATTTGGATTTTCTTAATAGCCAAATTATTGATTTTGTGAGTGGCCGAACCAAGTATGTTTTGAGCCTTAAAAGATTGACATCTTGGATAAATTGCTAGTTTGATAGTATGAATGTTTGATGGAGTTTGTAATTGCATATTTGAGTTCTTAGATATGAGAATGTTTGACTGAATGGTATAATGTGTTGAGGTATTAAGCTTATGTATGATTTAAACGCATGAGATATTTGTTATATTGTGAATTGAAAAAGGTGTTATTTATGCACAATGAAAATCTGTAAAGTATGTGAAATTGAACGATATTGATTGATACCAAATCAATGGTAATTTGAAAGATTGGAACACTATTTCCATTTACTGAAAGTATGTGATTATTGAGGACATGGTGAGCATGGCAAATGAACGTGAAAAGTATTGAGATATGATTATGTATGAGATTGTGTGACATATTGCATATGCATTGAGTTGGGATTTTATGGTTGACGGAGGAGTTTCGTAGAGTACCGGCGGTATATTAAGTACGCATTATTCGTAGTCAATGCATTGCACCTGGAGTACCGAGGGGATTGGTGATTTTATCGCATATTATATGTTATTGGCGATTGTATCACACTATTTGATATCCTATAGCTTTTCTACATTATTGATTATTCAGTGGTTTTACCACATCGAGCTATGCTCATAATGTTTTGGAGTTTGGTAGATGGGTTTTGGGGAACTCGTGGTGTGTAGCGGATGGTATGGGTAGGAACCTTTTTGCATTGCATCATGTGCACGACATATCCGAATGTTATTGGTTTATGCTACACATTGTATTTTTTTGTATTGATTGGTATCGAGATTAATGATTGCTACTCGAATGAATGATGATCTATGCTCATACATCGTTTGACATCAATTTGATAATGGCTATGTAATGATATGAAATTCCTATGATGGTTCTATTTTGTTCTGTTAATGCTAATATGTTTCACTGTATTTGATTTTTTTGCCCATTTAAATAATTATTCGACTCACACTAAGCTTTTCATTCGAAGAATCAACTTGGGCCTCGAATTATTATTAGTTTTAATTAAGTATTATTAAGTCTTTATTGGTTTTGGCTTGTAATTTTTAATTATTTCTAGTATGTGGCTTGGTAACTTTTCTTTTGTGGATTTTTGCATGCATGAATTACTCAAGCATAATAACCGGATAATGCATGATATCGAGCTTAAGTAAAATTTGATACTGTTCCCTAGTTTCCACTACACTGCAAAGGAACTGTTTTTGAAAAACAAATTGATAAGGTAACAAATTTTCCAAAATGACATGAAAAATGGTTTTTCTGCAGCATTAATTTAACTTCGAGTTTTCTTTTAAAGAAGAGCAACAAGCAAACGATTTTTCTAAACAAATCTATTAACAACAAAATGAATCCTAAGCATACACGACCTAATGAATGAATGCTTTTAAGTTAACTCAAAGTACAACTACAATTTTCTCTAAAATGAGTTTATTTAAATTCTTCAAAAGTAACGTAAGTTAGCTTAGCCATTTCGGTGGCTAATGTAGCCTTCTCAATCTAGCCATAACGTCTAGGTCGGGTTTGGGAGGTTACAGTAAGAGTAGAAATTCATAATGTTATGTTAATAATGATGAGTGTTATGTCTAATGTGTGTTATATGAGAATAAAATTTTGCGGCATTACGATCTTCACCCCCTCGTTCTTAAAATTTTATATCACAGTATAAATGAGAAGCTGAAGAGCTCAGTGGTTAATTGAGTAATAATGTAGTTAGAGCCTAGAATTGGTTAGCAAGTAAAGAAGAAGTTATTCATTGGTAATTGACTTTATCAAGGATGGTATCTAAAGAACAGGTTAATTGGGATTTCTTCTAAATTGATTTCTTTAGTGAAACGAGATAATGTGGGATCATCGATGACTTTAATAGTTAGTGGGATAGTGTTCGAACTGTAAATAGATCTTAATACAGTTGTTATGGCTGAGTAGCTTACAACGAACTTCTCTAGGTATTCTATATGTTCTTTTGTCCTCAGAGACATATGCAATTGTTTATCTTCAGATGTGATTCTTGTCTTATGGGAATACTGGCTAACCATAATGTTAGATAAAGGTATTGTTAGTCTGATTGATTAATGATCGACATTGCTCTATTTTTTTCTTTGGCATTCTATTCCATTGTGTTCAGTAGAAGATTCGACGATAAGACTCATATGATTCTATTTTCTACTTCTATTGGTTATTGTTATGCTTTACATATATGCAATTTATGTTGTCTCTATCACAACTAGTTCCAGTGCGTATGAGTGATATACTTCTTCTTGATTTTCTTTAGGGTATCAACAATCTTTTTAACAACATGGTCTTTTATAGAATAGCTTGATGTGAACAAGTAATTCAGGAAGGCTTATAAATTGTATAGTCTAACAGTATAGACAGGGATTATATTTTTGGAAATTTAGTAGAGCTTTATATCTTGGAATTATTTATCTAAGTAATCTTATTATTCTTATTTTTTAATATATCAAACATGGTTCATCTGTAAAAGATATTCATTGGCCGAAGGTAATCACATCTATTACGATTATAATTCCCAATTAGATCATGGGAGCACGGTTATACAAATCCCAGACTTATAGAGTTGTGTTGCAGCACTGGTTATTACTGGAACTACATTTTGTTTTTCTCTTTGGTTTCGGAGTGCATTATTGATGTTAAGATATAGTTTTATCTATACGGTTGTAACGTTAATCTTATTATGGAACTGTGGTTTTAATTCATCTGATGGTTACGGCTCCAGTATGGTTCAAAGTTTTGATGTTAATAATTGAAATAGTTTCATGAAAATGTAGGTGACGGCAAAATTATAGACAATGGAAGATCGAGCTTATTCTTACATATTGGTTCCCATTACTCAGGTAATCTTGGATTATGTCTACGAGTCAAAATGGGATGTCATATTTTGAGTGAGTTAATGCAGTTTGTGGTGATCTTTGGTTGGTATTCTAAAGCAAGTACGATAGAATGTATATCTGGATTATCTTGACAACAAGAAGAAAGAATTATTCTGAAATTTTACTATTCGATTGATAAGATCGACTCATTTTTTTAGTCAGGATGGATTGTTGACTTTAAAAATTAGTATATGTTTTAGTTCATCTCTAGATTCAAAAAAAAATTTGCGAATTCACACGTAAACAGACGGACAGTCAGAATGGGAAATTGTTACTCTAGAAGATATAATACAGGGATACATCAATCAAATCAATGATAATCGGGAAATATTATAAAGGGTTAAAATCGTCTCGATTGTAGCAGCTATCACACTTTTATCAGTTGAAGGTTGCAGATGCAAATGTGTTAGAAACATTGGTTAGAGTCTATTATGAAAATTATGAACTTTAGCTAAATGTTATGGATTATCTAATGTGCCTAAAATCTGATAATTTGGGTTGTTCGATTATGTTTCAACATATGATTGCTCATAATTTCTCGATAATTGTGCTGTTAATGATAAAGTTATGACAGGAGAGCATCATAGCTGTTCGGTTAAGTCAAGGTATAGTATCAAGTTCTGATATGAGTTCTGATTGGAGACAAGTTATGATTTATTTTATTTATGGACTACCATTGAAAAGGTAAAAGAAAGACTCGACTTAATGGCTTTTGTCAGATGAGAAATTTCGAGAACGAAATTTTCGTAAGGGGGAGAGTTGTAACAGCCTGTTTTTCAATGGTGTCAAAAATAGTAGTTTCGAGGCCACAAACCTGATGAGTAGGTTCGTAAATATTATTATTTAATATTTACGAGCCTATTATGATATTAAAATAAATTTTGAATTGACAATTTATGCTATTTGAAAGAATAATTAAGTTCAAGTGGTATGACCCGAAAGTCAAGTGATTTTAGAACATGAGGTATCAGGACCTCGTTTTTATAAATCGAGTGGTAAATATTTTTATAAATATTTATAGAGTGTTATTAAGGTTATATTAAAGATTTGTTAAGAAACTTTAATGTTTAGATAGTTAATTAAGCAAAAAGGACTAAATCGTAATAGTAAAAAAAGTTAATTGCTATTACTGTAACATCCCAAAAATTGGGGGTTAGTAGAATCGGGTTTGTGAATCGAGAGAGAGTGATCATGCCTTAATTTTTTAAAATAAATATTTCAAATTATATCAAGAATGAGTTATTGGTTTGGTGGTTAAACATTAGTGAATTTATCCTTAAGGTCCTAACCTCAATTCTTTTCCCATGCAAATAATTTAATTTTTTTGACAAAAACCCCTTATTTTAATGTGTGGGACATCCAAGCCTAGTTAACCTAGGTATAAATATTAATTTTTTACTAATAATCAGCCTTTAATCTTCCTCCTCATTGCCCTAGTTGTTCCTCTCCTCCTCTCATTCTCTTAGATTTTAATATTTTTTCTTTTCCTCCATTGTTGTCGTCGCCTACACCTAGTTTTACCATCTCTACCTTTTTTTTCCTTTTTATTTTTTCCATAATATTTGTTAACATATTCTCCACCATATTGCAGTCATTTTTCCTCATTAAAATCAGCCCCAAATCTAAAATCTTGAACTCCAAGATCAATCCCGAACATTGCCAAGAAAGTGTCATTGCCATTTCTGTCGACTAGCTTAGGTAAGGTCTCTTCTCTCTTCAATTTCTTAATTAAACTTGTCCATTAAAAACCTAAATTTCTAGATCTGAAACTTGGGGGATTTTAAATTATTTCAAAGGTGTTTTTCCAGAATTTAATGAGATCTCAAACCGTTTTAAAATTCAACCCCAATTTTGGCCACAATGGCTGGTGGTGCTTGCGCCTATGTGCAAGAAAGGGGGTTGTTTTGTTTCTTGGTTCTTGCCTATATTTTTCCAGAATTAATTGAGTTCTTGAACTCTCCTAATCAGATTTTAAACTGATTTCAATTAGGGGAAAACGTTCTTGATCGATTAATTAGCTTGTTATTTCGACAAAGTTGTTGGGTAAAGGTTATGAATTGATTAAATGAAGGAATTTAATCATTAATTAGCTACTGATTTTCCAGTATAATATTAAATTAGGTGCTGACCCAAACACCCCAAATCATCCGTAAAGGCGAAGAAAGATTGTACGTATAGTTTGCATCGATACAGTGTAAGGAATCTAACTAGTTTGGACTCATAAAATAGTTATAATTTCAACGATTTGGTTTGAACTCATAAGTAGGTGTTTGGGGGCTGATTTAATGGTAAATTAATTGAATTTATACTGAATTTTGGTTTAGGTTCGTTTAAGGAATTATTAAGGAAAATTGGAAGATTCACTAGTGTGCTGCGAGGATTGGCTTGGTCATTGTTTGAACATGTTTGAAAGTGTTAAATATCATGTTATATTTGATAAATTAGCTTGCTCATTGGATTGGCTTAATAGTAAAATTATTTATTTTGTGAATGGTCGAACCAGGTATGTTTCGAGCCTTAAAAGATTGACCTGTTGACAAATTTGCTAGTTTGATGGTATGAATGTTTGATTGAGTTTCTAATTGCATATTTGAGTTATGAGATATGAGAATGTTTGACTGAATGATATAATGTGTTGAGATATTAAGCTTATGTATGATTTAAATGTATGAGATATTTGTTATATTGTGAATTGAAAAGGGTGATATTTATACAAAATCAAAATCTGTAAAGTATGTGAAATTGAACGATATTGATTGATACCAACTTAATGGTAATTTGAAAGATTGGAACATTGTTTCCATTTACTAAAAGTATGTGATTATTGAGGACATGCTGAGCATGTCAAATGAACGTGAAAAGTATTGAGATATGATTATGTATGAGATTGTGTGACATATTGCATATGCATTGGGTCGAGATTTTATGGTTGAAGGAGGAGTTTCGTGGAGTACCGGCATCATATTAAGTCCGCATTAGTCATAGCCAGTACACTGCACTTGGAGTACTGAGGGGATTGGCGATTTTATCGCATATTATATGTTATCGGTGATTGTATCGCACTGTTTGATATCCGACTAATTTTCTGTGTTATTGATTATTCGGTGATTTTACTATATCGAGCTATGCTCATAATGTTTTGAAGCTTGATAGACAGGTTCTAGGGAACTCGTGGTGTGTAGAGAATGGTATGGGTAGGAACCTCTTTGCATTGCGTCATATGCTTTGACATATTAGAATGTTATTGGTTTAGGCTACGCATTGTATTTTGTTATATTGAATGGTATCGAAATTAATGACTGTTACTCGAATGAATGATGGCGTATGCTCATACACCGTTTGACATCAATTTGATAATGGCTATGTAATGACATTGAATACCTATGATGGTTCTATTTTGTTCTGTTAATGCTAATATGTTTCACTGTATTTGATGTTTTTGCCCGTTTAAATAAAGATTCGACTCATACTGAGCTTTTCATAAGCTCACCCCCAATAGTGTTTAAATTTTCATGTAAACCTTAAAAATAGGACCGGACTCGGCACTCGGAGAATCAACTTGGACGTCTGATTATTATTTTTTAATTAAGTATTATTAAGCCTTTACTGGTTTTGGCTTGTAATTTTTAATTATTTCTAGTCTGTGGTTTAATAACTTTTCTTTTGTGGATTTTTGCATGCATGGATTACTCAAGCATAATAACCGGATAATGCATGATATCTGGCTTAAGGAAAATTTGATACTATTTCCTAGTACTGTTTTTGAAAAACAAATTGATAAGGCAACTAATTTTCCAAAATGACATGAAAAATGGTTTTTCCGCTGCGTTAGCTCAACTTCGAGTTTTTTTAAATAAGAGCGACAAGCAAACAGTTTTTCTAAAACAACACTGTCAACAATAAAATGAATCCTAAGCATACACGACCTAATGAATGAATGCTTTTAAGCTAACTCAAAGTACAACTATGATTTTCTCTAAAATGAGTTTATTTAAAGTCTTCAAAAGTAACGTAAGTTAGCTTACCCATTTCGGTGGCTAATGTATCATTCTCAATCTAGCTATAACGTCTAGGTCGGGTTTAGGAGGTTACAATTAGTTTAAAGTTGTTAATTAATTAAATAATTATATCTGGATGGCCTTAATGGGTAAATTAACCATCCGTAAGATAGTGGGGAGGTTTGATGCTTTAATTTATTTTAATTTTAGTGATTTATTGTTTTATTATTAAAATAAAAAATAAAAGGTTAAAAATATAAGAAAACATAATGTTTTCTTCTTCAAATTGTTTGGCTATGCTTTAATTTATTTCACCTGTTTCTTTTAATTTTTATATTTTTGAGATCGTTGCAATCAACAGCTACCCGTACCTTCATTTTCTAAACTGTTAAAGATTTTGAATGTTTCCATTGATGAATCCTTGTGGGAAGGAACATTGCAAAGCTATTACATTCAGAAGTGGTACTCAGCTACCTAGAGTTGTTAATGATGCCGCTGTTGAAGAACATAGCTCAAATTTCACACATAAGGCAAATTCAGAACCAGTAGTGGAGCAATCTACAATTGAGAAGAGTAAACAAAAAATAAGCTCATGTTTCCAATAAGAATATCTTGGCAAAACAACCTCAACAAGTTGAAGGAATGCCACTGCCACCTTTTCCTCAACAATTTCAAAATCTAAGGAAGATTTTCAATTTAAAAAATTATTGGATGTCCTGAACCAACTTCATATTAACATACCACTAGTAGAAGCATTGGAGAAAATGCCCAATTATGTAAAGTTCATGAAGGACATAATGTTAAAAAAGCGCAGACTAGGGGAATTTGAAACAGTTGCTCTCACTGAAGGGTGCACATTAATGTTGATTAACAAATTGCCATCGAAATTGAAGGAACCAGGGAGTTTTACTATTCCTTGCTCAATTTGAAATCATTATTTAAGCAGTGCATTATGTGATTTAGGTGCAAGCATAAATTTAATGCCTATGTCTATTTTCAGAAAATTGAGAATTGGGAAGGCAAGACCTACAACTATCACGATGCAGCTAGCTAGTCATTTTATGCACATCCAGAAGGTAAAATTGAAGATGTGTTGGTAAGAGTTGACCAATATATTTTTTTGACAGATTTTATTATTCTGGAATGTGAAGCTGATAAAGAGGTACCAATTATTCTTGGAAGACTTTTTTTATCCACTGGTAGAACATTAATTGATGTCCAGAAAGGTGAATTAACAATGATAGTTAATGTCCAACAGATAACCTTTAATGTTTTTGATGCCATGAAGTGTGCAAATACAGATGAAGATTTTCATGCGATTGGGATTATTGACACAACAGTGAAGGAAGAATTGGTAGAATTTTGTTGCAACAATTCTAATAATAAAGCAGACTTAGTTGATTTGAATGAAGAGGAACTGATTGAAGAACTTAGTGAACTGATAGAGGCTAAGAAACTTGATAATGGAGCAAGGAGGAGTTTGGAATCTTTAAATTTATCATGGCGTTATTTTAAACCTCTTCAACCTTCTGTGGAGGACCTTTCTACTTTGGAGTTGAAGCCTTTGCCATTACATTTGAAGTACGCCTACTTGGGAGACAACAGCACATTGCCAATAGTTATCTCTGCAAAATTGACATCTGATCAAAAGGATCAATTGTTAGAAGTTTTGAAGAGATCAAAGAAAGCGTTGGGGTGGACAATCGCATATATCAAAGGAATCAGTCTGGCCATCTACATGCATAAGATTTTACTAGAGGATTGCAATGGCAATTTTATTGAGCAGCAGAGAAGACTGAAATTCATTATGAAGGAAGTCATTAAAAAGGAGATTATCAAATGGCTTGATGTTGGAATAATCTATCCTATTTCTGATAGTTCGTGGGTGAGCCCTGTTCAATGTGTACCAAAGAAAATGGGTGTTACTGTGGTTAGCAATGATAACAATGAACTCATTCCAACTCGTACTGTCACGAGATGGAGAGTTTGCATAGACTATCAAAAGCTCAACAAAACAACCAGGAATGACCATTTTCCTTTTTCATTCATCGATCAAATGTTACATAGATTAGCTGGAAAATCTTTTTATTGGTTTTTCGATGGTTATTCAGGGTATAACCAGATTGCCATAGCTCTTACTGACCAAGAAAAGACTACATTCACATGTCCTTATGGAACCTTCACTTTTAGACGAATATGTTTGGATTGTGCAATGCCCCCGCATTATTTCAACGTTGCATGATGGAAATATATTTGGACACGGTGGAGAAATTTTTAGAAGTTTTTATGGATGACTTCTCGGTGTTTAGCGATACTTTTCAACGTTATTTAGAAAACCTGGAGCTAATTCTTTGTCGATGTGAAGAGATTAACCTTGTTCTAAATTAGGAAAAATGTCATTTCATGGTCTGAGAAGGCATTGTTCTGGGACATAAAATTTCACATCAAGAGATTGTCGTAAACAAAGAGAAATTGAGGTTATTGCGAAATTTCCACCACCCACTACAGTTAAAGGTATTCGAAGTTTCCTTGGCTATGCAGGATTTTATCGACAGTTTATTAAGGATTTCTTGAAGATATCCAAACCCCTGTGTACATAGTTAGAACATAATAGAGCTTTCAACTTTGATGAGCCTTGTGTGAAAGAATTTAAGAAATTGAAAAAGTAACTAGTAATAGCACTGATTATCATAGCATCGGATTGGACATTACCTTTTGAACTTATCTGCAATGCCAGTGATTTTGCTGTAGGAGCAGTGCTTGGGAAAAGGAAAGATAAAGTGTCTCATGCCATCTACTATGTCAGCTAGACGCTGACAGATACGCAGTTGAAGTACACAACTACTAAGAAGGAATTATTGGTTGTGGTATTTGAATTTGACAAATTAAAATCCTATTTAGTTGGCACCAAAGTTACATTTTATACGGATCATTTTGAGATTAAGTATTTGGTGACCAAGAAAGATCCAAGCCAAGATTAATTCAGTGGATATTGCTGCTACAAGAATTTAATCTAGAAATTGGAGATAGAAAAGGCACAGAGAATCAAGTGGTTGATCACTTATCGAGACTTGAAGTAGGACATGAGGACGGCAATACTCAACTCATTAAGGAGGATTTTCCAAATGAGCAACTATTAGTTGCCACAGCATTACCTTGGTATGCTGATATCGTCAATTTCTTAGTAAGTGGATTGCTGCCACCTAAATTCAACAGTCAAAGATGAAGAAAATTTCTCCATGATGCCAAGCAATATTATTAGGATGAGCCATTTTTATTCAAACATTGTGCATATCAAATAATTTGGAGGTGTGTTCCGGATGATGAGATTCGGAATATTATACATCACTGTTATTCAGCACCATATGGAGGACGCTTTGGGGGAATACGGACTGCTGCAAAAGTTCTCCAATCTGGCTTTTTCTGGCCAAGCATGTTTAAAGATGCACATGACTTATCAAAGAGGTATGAAATGCCATTGCCAAATATTCTAGAAGTTGAATTATTTGATGTGTGGGGAATCAACTTTATAGGTCCATTTCTACCCTCTTGGGGCAATATATACATATTTGTGGCTATAAATTACATCTCTAAGTGGGTTGAAGATGTCGCTCTCCCTACAAATGATGCCAAATCAGTACTAAAGTTCCTGCATAAAAATATTTTCACCAGGTTTGGTACTCCTCGTGCTTTGGTTAGTGATGAAGGTTCTCATTTTGACTATCGATTAGTTGTTACTGCCTTGAATAGATATGGGGTTAAACAAAAAATTGCCACAACATATCATCCCCAGACAAATGGACAAGTTGAGTTCTAGAATAAAGAAATTAAGCAAATTTTGGAGAAAGTGGTCAATCCAACCCGCAAAGATTGGTCATCCAGATTAGATGAAGCTTTGTGGGCATATCTTACTGCATTCAAGACACCATTGGGAATGTCACCTTTTAAGCTTGTCTATGGGAAGCCTTGCCATTTGCCTATTCAACTTTAACATAAGGCATTTTGGGCAATTAAGAAATTGAACATGGAATAGATTAATGCTGGGAGTAACCGACTACAGAAGCTAAATGAGATGGAGGAATTCAGAGCTCAAGCTTATGAGAATGCGAAAATGTACAAAGAAAAGACAAAGCAATGGCATGATAAGAAGATTTTGCCACGACAATTTGAACCTAGACAACAAGTGTTGTTGTTCAATTCCAAGCTGAAATTGTTTATTGGAAAATTGAAGTCTCGTTGGTCTGGCCCATTTGAGATAGTGGATGTTTACCCTCTTGGAGCTATAGAAGTAAAAGATAGCAAGACTGGATTTAATTACAAAGTCAATGGCCAATGTTTGAAGCATTATTGGGGAGCTCCAGTACTTCGTGATAAACATTCCATTGCTCTTCGAGCTACGTAGTGTTTCCTTTTGCCTAGTTTTATTTAATTAATTTGCTTTTGATTTCTTTCTTTAATCGATTTAGTTAATTTTTATTTCTTTCTTTTGTTGCAGGTAGATTTTGGCCTAGGCTTTTTAACAGTTAGCCCACTTAGCATACTTGCGAATTTTTAGCTTAATTTTTGCATTATTTTTTGTCCTTTTCCTGCCTAATTACTAGTTTACCATGTCAGGCCATAATTTCAGACTAATCTTATACCCCCACGTCACCGCTATATTCTCTCTCATTTTTACCCTAGTTGATTCATTTTCTTTTTCCAAGTTCTTTTTAGTTTCTTTTTTTTCACCATTTTTAGGTTTTCCTCCATAACTGTAAAGGTCTTAACTTTTTTTCTACTGTAACACCCCAAACTCAGCCTAGACGTTATGGTCGAATCTGGTGTGTCACATTCAAGTGTTTTTTGAAAATTTTGTTGGTAAAAATTTTGTTTCTAAGTTTAAAAAACCCCTTTATTATTATTTAACAAATCAACTAGTCAAAACGTTTTCCTTGTTATCTGCTATTGTTATAATAGGTTGATCTAAAATCGCAGAAGCTTTTGAAAACTCTAATGTTTAAATTTCGTGTCTTTGAAAATAGTATTATTTTGAAAATCCGTCTTCTCCTAAACTAGCAGTTTAAAATAAGCAAGCAAAAGCCCAATTAAAAATTTAAACAAACATAAATGGCTTTATTACATAAACAAAACCCAACACAAACTTTAAATTTAAATAAAAGCAAGTGTAGAACAACTACAGTTGTGTGGCCACCTCTGAGTCCCTCGCAGCGCCAAATCACCTAAGGTTGAGGATTACCTGTACCGTTAAAAGGAAAGGGTGAGTTTACGAACACTCAGTGTGTAAACTCCTATCAGTCAGTATGTATACAACATGTAGTAATAGTCTGGGCCTGAGCCCTATTCAAGAATAAGATATATGTGGCATTAGCTCAATATAAGAATAAAGTGGGCCTTAGCCCATCACAAGATCGACAAAGGCAATAATGCAACCCATCCCAATCTAGTCAACACACCACTTCGTACCACCAACACACCATGTGGGGATAAATTGAACCCACCCACCAAAGACACCAATATCACAAAGAAAGTCGCCAAGACGATGTCGTAGCAAAGCCGCCAAGACAAAGATACTTCCTCCATAACAGTATCCCAACCCCATGCAGTATGTCGTGTCATAAATCATACGTGTATGTAGAATGTCATACTCAATAACAATCATATACAAATCATGAACACATCAGTCAACCTACCTCTAGGGGTATAACAATCATTTCCATCAATTAGGAGTAAAATAGTCATTTTACCCTTTAAGAGTATTTTGGTCATGGTTATTTTACCTAATTTAGGGTCTCGATGCAGATATCGACCTCTCGAAAGGTCCACAGTCGCCTCGAGTAACCCAAGTATCGTAAATGGCCATAACAGTGTAAATGGGCCCAAGGCCCATTACTCGGCCCAAGTGGGCCCAAACGCTCATGCGGCAAGTTCAACCCAGATTTCACCACGGCTACGAGATCTACATAGCCTAGTCCAATATTTGCCACAAATCATGGATTTCATCTGTGTGGGGCCCATGAGCCCATTAAGCCCACACGGCCTATTTCGGCCCAACGTGGACCATTACGGCCTAAGCCCATAAAAATTATCATGGAGGCCTCTACAATCTATCGCCCAAGGTTCATGGGTTTGGCTTACCACACGAGCGATCGCACGCTCGTGTGGTCTCAAACGCCGTATTTTCAGTTTTTTGGCTTTTCCCGTTCTACAGTTATAGTGGGGTGTTTACACACCTCTTTACGAGAAGAGCGCAAATCTCCACGTACACCAACCTAGATGCAAACATGACCCAATGTCAGTCATTTAATCGTTAGGGTAAAACACCTTCTTACTGACACTTAATCCAAAAACACCATCCTTACCTTGCTTAAATGAGGGCGACTTTAGTCCTCCAAGATCATTTACCAAAAGTGATCGCACGCTTTTATCGATTATCTGTACCACAAGCACCGATCTCATTAACCAAGGTAGGCCATATAGGTGGCCTCAATCCACAAATGATATCCTATAAGAACATAATCAGTATACGGCATAAACACCAAAAGTGAGGTAACGTATTACCTCGATTAAATGCCGAGAAATAGGGTTGCAACTACTTCAAAACCACTTACACTCCACCACTCCTCGAGGAAAACCCTAGAACTGCAACAAGTAACACATCGTGAGGAAATAATCAACAGTCGGTAATTAAAGGATAAAAAGGAGGGTATTCGATTTTAAGAAAAAGAATAAAAGAGAACAGGTTTAATTAAAAAGTGAGGAGTATAAACACTTTACCAATAATCAGAAACACTTGTAGCTTTGGAACAGCAAAAATAGAGAAGAGAAGATCGGCACAAAGAGTGATAAAACAAAAGGGTGATATTCGGCCAAAAGAGAGCGCAGATTAAAGAAGAGAAGAAAAGAGAAAAAGAAATGGAAGAGTTGCTCACAAAATTGAGTAACAACTTTTGACCGAAAAGAAAGGGACTTTTTTGAACAATGCTCAGCAACCAATACAAACCCGAATGAACCAAAAGCCGATAAATTAAAGAAACGAAAAAGGAGAATTCAGCAGATGCTAACACCAAATTGTTTCTCCAATGACGAAAATGACAAACATTTCCCCAGCCAAATTCTCAAAGCTAGAATTCCCCCAAACGGCACAACACTTCCTCTTAGTTGAACTCCTTGATTTTCTCCTAGTATCTCTCCCCTTATCCCTCCTTGAATTACTCCACTGATTTCTCCTCAACTCCCCCAACAACCACATTCAAATTCTATTCAAACTCCCCTTAGCTGTGTTTCAGTCCAACTCCACTACCTACACAGCTGAAGCAGCAAAATAAATACTCCATTGCCCAACCTAGGACTTGAACCTCAGACCTTACAGTTACACAACACGCCACATTGCCACTAGACCACAAGCTCTTTTTGTGTCATAAAACAAGCACTATTATTTATAAGGCCTATATGCCAGTGTCTAGATTTATTTAAGAGCAAAACTAAAAATTCTGCATAAGCCAAGACTTGAACCCAGTCTTCTCAAACACTCCCACACACACCCAAATCACTTAGCCATTAAAGCAAACAAGCAATTTGTGTCATATCATGCAAAAAAAATAAAGACTTAAATTTTTGGGGCATTACAACTCTACCCCCTTAACAAAATTTCGGCCTCAAAATTTACCTAGTCAGAATAAATGAGGGTATTGCCGACGCATCACCTCCTCAGGTTCCCACGTGGCTTTTTCTAAACTGTGATTACACCAAAGAACTTTTACTAGCGGAATATAATTTTCCTCTGTACTTTATCCTCACGGTCCAATATCTGCACTGGCTTCTCCTTGAAGGTCAGATTTGGCCTAACCTCGATCTCCTCGACTGGTACTATATGTTTGGGATCAGAGCGATAATGCCTCAGCATGGAGACGTGGAACACATCGTGAATTCGGTCTAATTTTGGGGGCAACTCAAGTTGATAGGCGACCAGTCCCACACGCTTCAATATACGGTAAGGCCCAATGAACCTAGGGCTAAGCTTACCCTTCTGCCCAAACACCAGTAACTTTTTCCATTAGGAGACCTTGAGAAATACGAAGTCCCCCACAAAATACTCAATCTCTCAGTGTTTAAGATCCGTGTAAGACTTCTGCCTATCAAATGCTTCCTTCAATCGATCTCGAATCAGTTTTACCTTCTCTTTGGTATCAGAAACTATCTCTGGCCCTAGAACTTGCCACTCGCCGAGCTCAGTCCAACAGGTAGGAGTACAAAACCTACGACCATGTAACGCCTCGTACGGTGCCATTTGAATACTAGACTGGTAGCTATTATTATACGCGAACTCTGCTAGCGGCAAATAGTCTTCCCAGCTACCTTAGAAATCTATTACACAACTTCTTAACATGTCTTCCAATATCTGAATCACCCTCTCTGACTAACCATCTGTCTAGACTGGTAGCTATTATTATACGCGAACTTTGCTAGCGGTAAATAGTCTTCCCAACTGCCTTGGAAATCCATTACACAACTTCTCAACATTTCTTCCAGTATCTGAATCACCCTCTCTGACTAACCATCTGTCTGAGGATGGAACGCAGTACTGAAGTCCAACCTACTACCCAAAGCCTCGTGTAATTTCTTCCTGAACTGAGATGTGAATTGGGGGTCTCTGTCGGATATGATGGAAACCGGTACCCCATGCAGTCTCACAATCTCTACCACATACAATTCTACCGGCTTTTGCAATGAGTAATCATTATGAAATGGTATAAAATGGCAGATTTAGTCAATCGGTCTACAATAACCCATACCCAGTCCTTCTTAGTAAGCGTTAAGGGCAGCCCACTCACAAAATCCATGGTTACCCTCTCCCACTTCTAAATTGGAATCCTAACTAGCTGCAATAATCCTAAAGGCAGCTGATGCTCAGCCTTAACATGCTAGCACGTCAAGCACTTACTCACAAAATCAGTAACTTCGCGTTTCAGTCCTGGCCACTAGTATAGCTCACGAAGATCTCGGTATAACTTGTTTCTACCAAGATGCATAGCATATGGACTACTATGCGCGTCCTGCAGTATAGACTACCTCAGATCAAAATCCCTCGGTACACAGACTCTCCCACGGAAACACAGTACTCCTTCACTATTCAGCCCAAAATCTAAAGTGTCCCCATGTTCAACCTAACAGAAACGATGAACAAGTGACTCATCCAAAAACTATTTACCCTTAATATGTTCAGTCCATGTCGGTCTAACTTGTAGCTCAGCCAACAAGCTACCATCATCAAACAAGCTGAGACAAGCAAACATTGTTCTCAAATCAGATACAGCCCTGCGGCTCAGTGCGTCAGCTACCACGTTAGCCTTACCAATGTGGTACTCAATCGAGCAATCATAATCCTTAAGCAGCTCTATCCATCTTCACTGCCTAAGATTTAGCTCCTTCTGAGTGAGGAGGTACTTAAGGCTCTTATGATCTGTGTAGATAGTACACTTCTCACCGTATAAATAGTGCCTTCAAATTTTTAGTGCGAATACCACCACGACTAACTCCAAGTCATGAGTAGGGTAATTCGCCTCGTGAAGCTTAAACTAACGAGACGCATAAGCAACCACCTTACCCTCCTGCATCAGCACACAACCCATACTAACGTGTGATGCATCACTGTAGACAGTGAATTCCTTCCCAGACTCTGGCTATATTAAGACAGGGGCTTCATTCAGAACTTTCTTCAATTTCTCAAAACTCTCTTGCTGCTTATCAGTCCAGTTAAACGGTACCCCTTTACGTAGCAACTTAGTTAGAGGTGCAGCAATCAAGGAAAAACCCTTAACAAAACGTCTGTAATACCCTCCCAAACCCAGAAAACTTCGAATCTTAGATACGGACTTAGGTGGCTTCCAATCCAGTACGGCTTAAATTTTTCAAGGATCTACCCTAATCCCCTCAGCAGATACAACGTGACCTAGAAATGTCACTTCTCGCAGCCAGAACTCATATTTGCTGAACTTAGCGTACAGTTGTTTCTCCCTTAAAATCTGCAGAATAATTCAGAGATGTTCATCATGTTCATCCTCGGTACCCGAATACACCAAGACATCGTCTATAAATACCACCACGAACCGATCTAGATAGGGCTGGATTACTCGGTTCATCAGGTCCATGAAGGCAACTGGTGCATTCGTCAGCCTAAACGACATCACTAGGAACTCGTAATGACCATAACGAGTCCTAAACGATGTCTTACACACGTCAACCTCCTTAACTCTCAACTGATGATACCCAGAACGAAGATCTATTTTGGAAAAAATCGAATCTCCTCGCAGTTGATCAAATAAATTATCTATCATCGGCAAAGGATACTTATTCTTGATAGTCAGTTTATTCAATTTTCGATAGTCAATGAACATGCGCATGGTCCCATCCTCCTTCTTTACGAATAACACTAGTGCTCCCCATGGAAATACGCTAGGTCGAATGAATCCTCGATCCAATAGTTCTTGGATTTGAGCTTTTGACTCCACCAGCTCTTTCGGTGCCATCCTATAAGGAGTGATGGACACTAGAGCTACTCTAGCGTGAGCTCAATACCATCCTTTGTAATCTTCAACACCATACGCTTAGTAGCACAATACAAACTTGTATGGTGTTTTACCAGCCAATCCATCCCCAAGATTAGGTCGAATTCACTAAATAGTAGTTCCATCAAATCCGTTGGAAATATAACTCCTTGAACCTCTAGGGGCATATCTCTGAACAACTTGTCTACCCTTACTGGCTGTCCCAATGGACTTAACACAGTCATCTTATTACCAGTACTCTCACACATGATACCCAAGGTGCCAAACACAGTGCATGCAATGTATGAATGCGTAGACCATATATCAATCAGAGTAGTGTAAGGTACATTATGAATTAGAAACGTACCGGTTATAACATCTGGAGTGTCACCATCCTCTCGACGATGAGCAGCATAGACCAGTGCTGGCTGCCTCACCTCAATGTTACCAGTACCTCTGCCTGGCGCTCCACGACCTCGTCCTATACCATTTCCACCTTTGGCCTGCCCACGGCCTCTCGATGGTTGTTGACCACCTTTCGCTAGCTGAACATAACCCTAACTTGCAACTTGCATCTAAAGATGCCTCTGAGGACAATTCTTAACTTGATGCTCCATAGACCCACATCTAAAACATGCCCCAATCTTCTTCCAGCACTCACCCAAGTGATATCTCCCACAATCAGCATAAAGTTGTGGTCTTGTAACATGAACCCCAGCTCGGACTAGCCCATCAAACATGACATTCTTTTTAGGCCTTCTTTTTAGGCCTTTTAGAAGAACTCAAGGGCTCTAAAACCCTCTTATATCTGTCCCTATCCTTCTCACGATTCTGGCGCTCAGAGTGCTTCACGTCCTAGGCGTTTTTCACCTTTTCTACTAGGGCAGCAAAATCTCGCTCCCTCTACGTAGCTATCAAGACTTGTAACTCATCTCGAGACCGTCCTTGAATCGCACACAGTGTTCATATTTAGTCGCCACTATCCCAAGAGCATAGCGACTCAGTCGCAAGAACTCTGCCTCATATTCTGCCACAGTTTTATTCCCCTAGGTCAAACTTAGAAATTTCCTTCTTCGGGCGTCCACATAACTTACGCCCACATACTTTCCTTAGAATGCCACTTTAAAGAAATCCCAAGTTAATCAGTCGCCCTGAGTACCCTCTCTCACGGTAAGCCACCACTGATAGGCCTCGTCTTGCAGTAAAAACACTACAACTTTTAGTTTTTGCTCAGAAGTGTAGTCGAGATCGTCTATTATTCTCTTTGTGGCTTCCAACTAGTATTCAACCACATTAGGGGCTACTCCAGAAATATCCCTGAAGATTTCCACTCCATTCGACCAGAGTTGTTCTGAAATCGACCCACGGCCCACAGCACCAGTACTGGTCCCTGCGACCCTTTCCAAAATACAGAGTATAGCTTGGGATAGTGCATCATCCACAATCGCTCGATCGTATGATCTCATCTCAGTCACCGGTGAAGCTGGTGCCTCCCTAGCCTCAACATTAGGCATGTGGCCTGATGTCGAAGACCCAGCCCTAGCACTTTCTCGGTCTCTATCGCGGCCTCGTGTACCCCTTCCGCGAGTACCTCTAGTGCTCATATCAAATAACGTATTACCTATTTACAAAGTTTTATGTATTAGTTTGTAATTCCAGTAATTATTAACAGATGTCTTATGAAAAGCAGTAATTAGAGTTTTGTTTCTACAAATCAAGGTCTCCCTACCGTTTCAGTCTACTCTCACTAAAGAGTTTCAGTATACTCCTACTATCTATAGTAGTCTCTCAGTATATTTCAGTTCAAGCAGTCTACAGTATAAAGAAAACTTACGGATTCGACGCTGGAGACTCAGTGTGCCAAACTTGTAAACCTTTCAAAACACTTCAAGAACGATTTTCCAGAAATTTTAAATATTTTCAAAACCCATTCCACAGCTGAGTTTTGCAACCTAGCTTTGATACCACTAAATGTAACACCCTAAACCCGGCCTAAACGTTATGGTCGAATCTAGCGTGTCATATTGAAGTGTCTTTCAAAAATTAGACTTGTTGGTAAAAATTTCGTTTCTAAGTTAAAAAACCCATTTGTTATTATTTAACGAATCAACTAATCAAAATGTTTGCCTTGTTATCTACTATTGTTATAATAGGTTGATCTAAAATCGCGGAAGCTTTTGAAAACTCTAATGTTTAAATTCCTTGTCTTTGAAAACAGTAATTATTTTGAAAATTCGTCTTCTCCTAAACTAGCAGTTTAAAATAAGTAAGCAAAAGCCCAATTAAAAATTTAAACAAACATAAATGGCCTTATTACATAAACAAAACCCAACACAAACTTTAAATTTAAATAAAAGCAAGTGTAGAACAGCTGCAGTTGTGTGGCCACCTCCGAGTCCCTCGCCGTGCCAAATCGCCTATGGCTGAGGATTACATGTACAGTTAAAAGAAAATGGTGAGTTTACGAAAACTCAGTGTAAACCCCTATCAGTCAGCCAGTATGCAACATGTAGAAATAGTCCGGGCTGAGCCCTAATCAGTAACAGTACAGTGTGGGCCTTAGCCCAATATAGTATCAGTATTGTGCAATAATGCAACCCACCCTAATCCAACCAACATACCACTCCGCACCACCATCACACCATGTGGGAATAAAATTGACCCACCCAGCCAACACACCAATATCGTAGCAAAGCTGCCAAGAATAGTAATGCGCAAAAGTCGCCAGACAAATACTTCCTCCATAACAAGATCCCAACTCCATGGCAAATGTCGCCATAAATATAGTATGACTAATCCCATATCAAGAATAATCATATACAAATCATGGAAACATCAGTCAACCAACCTCTAGGGGTATAACGGTCATTTTTATCAATTACGGGGTAAAACAGTCATTTTACCTTTTAGGGGTATTTTGGTCGTGCTTAGTTTACCTATTTTGGGGTCTCAGTGCAGATATCAACCCCTCAAAATTTTCGCAATCACCTCGAGCGACTCAGGTAACCTAAATGGTCATAACAGTGTAAATGGGCTCAAGGTCCATTACTCGGCCCAAGTTGGCCCACAAGCTCGTGCGGCCCGTTCAGCTTAGATTTTGCCACGGCTATGAGATCTACATAGCTCAGTCTAGTGTTTACCACAAATCGTAGATTTCAACCGTGTGGGACTCACGAGCCCATTGAGCCCACACGGCCTATTTCAGCCCAATGTGACCCATTACGGCCTAAGCCTATGAAAATGCTCATGGAAGCCTCTACAGTCTATCGTCCATGGTTCGTGGGTTTGGCTTACAACACGATCGATCGCACCCTCGTGTGGTCTCAAACGCCGTATTTTTTACTTTTCGACTTTTGTCGTTCTACAGTTACAATGGGGTGTTTACACACCTATTTATGAGAAGAGCGC
This sequence comes from Gossypium raimondii, assembly GCF_025698545.1. Taxonomy (NCBI): domain Eukaryota; kingdom Viridiplantae; phylum Streptophyta; class Magnoliopsida; order Malvales; family Malvaceae; genus Gossypium; species Gossypium raimondii. The sequence goes on along the minus strand of NC_068568.1, from coordinate 34,799,668 downwards.
AAATCTCCACGTACACCAACCTAGATTCAAACATGACCCAATGTCAGTCCTTTAATCGTTAGGGTAAAACATCCTCTTATTGACACTTAATCCAAAAACACCATCCTTACCTTGCTTGAATGGGGGCGACTTTAGTTCTCCAAGACCGCTTACCAAAAGTGATCATACGTTTTTATCGATTATTTGTACCACAAACACCGATCTCATTAACCAAGGTAGGCCATATAAGTGGCCTCAATCCACAAATGATATCCTATAAGAACATAATTAATATACGACCTAAACCCCAAAAGTGAGGTAACGTATTACCTCGATTGAATGCTGAGAACAAGGGTTGCGACTACTTCAAAACCACTTACACTCCACCACTCCTCGAGAAAAACCCTAAAACTACAACAAGTAACACATCGTGAGGAAAGAATCAATAGTCGGTAATCAAAGGATAAAAATGAGGCTATTCGGTTGTAAGGAAAAGAATATAAGAGAACAGATTTAATCAAAAAGTGAGGAGTATAAACACTTTACCAAAAATCAGAAACACTTGCTGCACTGGAAAAGTAAAAATAGCGAAAAAAAGATCGGCGCAGAGAGTGATAAAACAAAAGGGTGATATTCGGCCAAAAGAGAGCACAGATTGAGGAAAAGAATAAGAGAGAAAAAGAAATAGAAGAGTTGCTCACAAAATCGACTAAACTATTGACCGAAAAGAAAAGGGAATTTTGTTGAATAATGCGCAGCAACCAATACAAACCCTAATGAACCAAAAGCTGATAAATGAAAGAAAAGAAAATGAGATTTCGGCAAATGCTAACACCAAAATGTTTCTCCAATGCCGAAAATGACAAACATTTCCTAGTCGAATTCTCAAAGCTAGAGTTCCCCCAAACGGCACAACACTTCCTCTCAATCGAACTCCTCGATTTTCTCCTAGTATCTCTCCCATTATCCCTCCTTGAATTACTCCACCGATTTTTCATCAACTCCCTCAACAACCCCATTCAAATTCTATTCAAACTCCCCTTAGCTGTGTTTCGGTCCAACTCTACTACCTACACAGCTCAAGCAGCAAAATAAATACTCCATTACACAACCCAGGACTTGAACCTCGGACCTCATAGTTACACAACACGCCACCTTGCCACTAGACCACAAGCTCTTTTTGTGTCATAAAATAAGCACTATTATTTAAAAGGCCTATATGGCAGTGTCTAGATTCATTTAAGAGTAAAACTAAAAATTCTGCAGAAGCCAAGACTTGATCCCATGCTTCTCAAACACTCCCATACACACCCAAATTACTTAGCCATTAAAGCAAACAAGCAATTTGTGTCATATCATGCAAAAAAATTAAAGACTTAAATTTTTGGGGTGTTACATCTTGGGGATTTATGCGTGGAAGGGACCAAATGGACAGTTTCTCAGAATGACTGCTATATGTAAATTATGGACTATTAAATAAATAATTAATGCAAATCCAATGATGTTACGATGACTGTCGAGCCCCATTTGAACCTTATGAGTTGTAGGATACAAATGACATGTCATTAGGGTTTTTATGTTACAGGTGCTGGTCTTGAATGTCCTATCGATGGCTGAGGTCTGGCATGTGTTGTTGATACTCCATAGATCATGTGAGCAGCATCATGTAGCTTACATTCTGACCCACAGCTCGAGTGAGCAGGCCCATTTCACAGCTCGTGTGAGCAAACTCATTTCACAGCTTGTGTGAGCAACGATGTAAAAGAAAGGAAATGTTATGATTATATGTTTAGCACACTTCATGTAAGCTATCCTGCATATCCAATGATATTCTAAACAGTTCAACAGGCATGAATTTGAAAGGAAATGGTAAGTGTTCAATATGAACCAAGACATGTATGTATGAAATACATTGAAATGGTGAGTTATATGGAAAACATGTTATGTTATGATGGATGATAAATCCAATTGAATCATGCTCAAGTATAATGGTTATCCATGTTAAATTCATATGAATTATGTTCAAGTATGCTAACATGTTTGTGTTGGTGCTTAGGCTTGTGCCAAGCTAAAGGTTAGACTATCCCATGTTAAATTTGAATGTTATGTAATGAAATGGTAAGTTATGTTTTATGTTATACGAACTTACTAAGTATAATATGCTTACATAGTTTCATTTCCCGTATTTTATAGATATTCGAAAGCTCGTTCAATTTGGAAGCTCGTCGGAGACCTATCACACTATCCCATGGATATATCGGTAGTTTTTAATGTTTTGGTTATGGTTATAATAGCATGTATATGTGGACTTGTATTAATGATATAGTGGTTATGTTTGGCATGTTTATATGTGGTAATATGGTTGATGGACTTTTGGCATTTTGGTGCTTAAATGGTTGGTGTTGAAATAGTCAAGTAAAAGTATATGTTGGATGATTAATTTGGTATGCTTGGTTGTGTTTTGGTACATGATAAGTTATCCTATAACATGGTATGGAAATAGGTAGTTTTATATAGTTGATTTAAGCCAAATGTGTTTATATTTTGGTTGATTTGATTATTTGTGATTGAGATGCCTTTTGGCATATTGGTTGTATGGATAGATACCATATTGAATTAGTCCTATCATGCATCTTTTAGGTATGTTTTAAAGCTTGATTTTATGTGCAAATGGCTTGTAGGTGTGAGCTTGATTTGGGTGAAAGAAATGGCTTGAAAATGGTTTATTTCTTGTCCAGACGGCCTAACTGTGTATGACACACAGCCATGCGACACAGCCGTGTGCCCCTTGTAGGTTCAAAGGGTTGGAAGTCAAGAAGTTACATGGCCTAGCACACGGCTTGGCATACGGGCGTATGAGACCATTTCGAGAGTTACACGGCCTGGCACACGGGCATGTGGCTTGGTCTTGTGGCCCAAGTCAGAGAGTTACACAGGCAGGAACACAGGCTGGGACACGGCCGTGTGTCCCTACTTCAAATGTCCACACAGCCTAAGACACGGGTGTGTGTCTCAGCCGTGTGAGTCACACGGCCTGGCCACACGGCTGTGTGACCCCTGCAGTGTGAAATTTTTTTATCTTTTCCATGAAGTTCTAAATGTTTCTGATTTTGTCCTGAATCATTTCTAAAGTGTTGCTAAGGCCTCGATGGCTCGAATAAGGGACCTTATGCATGAGTTTGGATGAATTATACCATGATTTATAAAATTTTTGAAATTGAATGTTTTAAGTTATGTTTTTACGGTAATGCTCCGTAACCCTATTTCGATGATGGATACGGGTGGGGTGTTACACTCTAAGCTTGATTAAATGTCTGTAGTTAAGTAGATATATTTTCATTTTTAGGTTATTTTTAGAACATTGCATAATAACGCTTGGATTGTGCCTTAAATGTCATTTTATGTTGCTTTTACTTTACTGTTGGGAATAAGGGAATTGGTTGTTGTATGCAGTAGGTGCAGGAAGGATGATGAAAAGGAGAAAAAGGAGGAAGAAAATGAATGAAGTGAAATATTGACATGGAAAAAGGTTGGATGGATTGCCAACACAAAAGTCATGGTAATTCCAGGAAAATACTAACGCAACACTCAATCCTTGTCACTCTCAACCAACTAGACATGTACCAGATAAATCCACCTGAAAGAGAGGGAGAAAAGTGTGTACTAAGAGGGGGCCTACCAAATAAAAGAGGAAAGAACAAAGAAAGAAAAAAAAAGAATATTTTCGACGAGGATTTTGGAGGGGATTTGGAGAGTAGTTTTATCTCCAAAAAAACTTGTGAAAAATTCCAGATAAAAGAGAGAGGGCAGTAGCTTAAGAAGAGAGCAGAGACACAAGGAAAGGGACGAGCAATCAACCTTGGGTCTTGCATGATTCAGTAGTATTTAAGTGAAAGCTGGAGTGGCAAAAGCTTCCTGCAGTTCTACCTTCATTCTGTTAATTAATTTATATGATTTCTAAATTGTTAATGATGATGTTGAATGTTATTCTGATTTTGGATTTTAAATCCCAACCCATGAGCTAATTTCATTTGGGTTGGAATTACTGGATCTATTTTGATATATTTGATGATCATGGTGATATTTTGAGTACATTTACTATTTTATTAGGTTTGCATTATTTTAACTATATGCATGCAAGCTCTAGACTTAGATGAATAAATGGTATATCCTTACAAATGATTCAATACTAGAAAGGTTAAATAAGTTGGAACGTGATCGAATGATATGAGTGAGTACTCAAGTGAATACTCATAGCACTCTAGACATATTGTTGTGATCTATACAGAGTAAGGAAGAATATTGTTAGGTTTTGTTCTTGAGACTTGTAGACATACAAAGACTTAGAATGATAGCTTTAATTCTAGCTCTCGGAAGAAGCAGAATGCAGTAGTTATACCCTGAGCAGTAATTTGGTCAAGATTTTTCCATGACATTATTATGTTATTAAGATATAATCCAAGTAATTCCAACCTTCCCACTCAAAAGCATCAATCCTCTCAACTTTATCTCGTAGAATTTCCATAGCATTTTATTCATTATTTGATTTTTATATTTCATACATTACTACGTCACTTCAAATCATTATTCTGTTTACTTTGCCATAAGCCTAATTAGTATAGTTTATAGTAATAACTTAACCATATTTTTAACCTATTCCGATCCCTATGGAGATGATCTCACTTATCACTTTATTACTTGATTCAACATGTATACTTGCACATTCACATTACATATTCACACGCGACAGTGGCCAGGCCTCCTGTGTGGTAATTATGCAAACTCCAATGTATCTTCTACTGAAAGATTGACATTATGCATATGGGCTGGAGGCGAGTACACCGTGAATCATGGATATTCTTCTTCTTTATTTTCACCCCCTTCACCGTCTTCAGGTGTAGTTGGAACAAGCTCCAGTTCAGAAAATAATGCAACTTCTAAACCGTCAACACCAAGCTCCTGGGGTGGATCCACATTGAATTCATTGTCATCTTCATTCTTCGACCTACCAACATCTGTCATGTTGGAGGTGCCCTTGCCGGTGGACGTCGTACGGAGTACATCATCTTTTCTCGTGTACATTTCAGAACGTCCAAAAATCACATGTCGATTGCCAACAACTGGAAGTTGATGCCATTACCCAGTAAGTATTCCCAGTGTTGAACATCAACCCACCGAGGTGCATAGCTCATCCACTAACTGAGTGTCGTGCAAGGGTCGTGTATTTCGTTCTACCACCAAAACTCGATGGTTCGATGATCTACCTCCCACAATTGAAATCTAAGGCTGAGGCGGATAAGTGTCTTCCCATTAATGATTTCGGGATATCATAATGGGAACTTTCTAACAAAGTGGTTGGACTATCGACATTTTCAACCATTCTCGCCTCTCGAACATGAAGAGATGTTGAAGTCGCAAGTCCTTCATCTGGCCATGAAAATTCCACATATAACTCAATAAACGGTGATCCACTATCGAGGTGCATCTGCACTATCGCCTCCAAGCCCTGAACACCTTTGTTATCAAATAAGTCATATCTCACGGGATCGACCGAAGCACAAAATCAATACTTAATAGATGAAACTCTCATTGCAATAGATCCAAATATTTTTTACCTAATTCTTTTACGAAGTTCTGTCAACTCTATATTCTAGTTGAAATCCATTCGCATTGTGTTCTCCGATAAAAAAACCACGACGTTCTCAGTATCACAACCCTCACCATCGTAATAAATAATAACACTAATTCGTCTACTCATTTTCAACCAATTTATATGTCGAGAGAAATTCGAAACAAAAACATTATGCAAAAAATATAATGCTTCATATAAATATTAACACAATAAATCAATCTATACCTTCCCTATGAACTTTTATTCTTCTAAATTTCTTCAATTTCTATTGCTCCAACTTATGCCACTAAAGGCTAAAATATGAGGCATTTATAGCCTAAGGGATAACATCTCACTCCTTTCTGTAAAATGCCCCGGATAATGGGAGTTGAAAGTTGCAGAGGAAAAACACTCGAAGCAGGATGCACTATCAGCAGTAGTACTGAAAAGGGTGTCCAGTTGGAAGCATTTCCAGTACTTTTGCTAACAATGTATCCTGGTTGGAGCATGTTTCCTCTACAAACCACAACCCCCATTATTCGGGGCATTTTTCACAAACCTTTCAGATATCCCGAGAATCTGGGATATTTTTTCAGAACCATCTTCTCAAATTTATTTTTTTTCAAAAGCAGCAATACTAAAAATGGCATCCAGTTGGAAGCATTTCAGTACTTTTGCTGACTGCGAGTCCTACTTGGAGTGTTTTTTCTTCAAAATTATTTATTCAAAACCCATCTCATCAATATTGTTTTTTTAGAACCTTTAAACCTTAAAAATTAAATAAAACACTACAACTCATAATTAAAAAACACTTAAAATAAATAAAACCCTAAACTTAAACACTTACAATCTAAAAAAACCCTAAACTCTAATTTAAAATTACCACAACCCTAATTTTATAAACCATAAACCCTAATTAGCAATTAACCACTGAGAAAACACATGAAAAAGCATGCTTACGTGGAAATGATTTAGTAAAGCGCGCTAGCGTGGACGCTATTTACAGGTCAAAGGGGAAAAAACGCTAAGTTGGACGCGCTTTTTTGGTTTTCCCCTAAAAATGACTCTAGCTCAATGCGTTTTACAAAAAACGGGTCATTCTAGTAAATATCAGGCAAAATGGCCCATTTTCGTATTTTTTTTTGGAAATGGACCTTTTCTGGTAAATTAGTCTAAATTTTCATTTGCAAATTTCCCATAATATATCATATTATTTCATTCCATATTTCTACCCGATGAAATTTCATAAAAGAACTCCATATACAGGTGAAAGTAATAGTGTCTAGTTACCTGTTAGGGTTGAACCTACACAACAATTAGCCTGGCCAGGTCTTATTATTCTTGTATTCTCGAGTCCGCAACACATGCTGGAGCTCGAAACCTATACTTGTATTCTCGAGTCCACAACAGTTGTTGTCTCCCCAAGCGCCCATGGCTCGCCATCCCTCTGTCTGCCTAATGGCCACGACTCAACATCTCTTTATTTGCACCACTCCTCTCTTCGCTCGCCACTCCGCTCCTAGCTCACCACTTTCCCCAACTCGTCAGTTTGTCATGTGGCTGATCCGTAATTCGCCACTCTCCAACTTCATCTCGTTGCCCAGCTTGCCTACTCGCGAGGAAGCTCTTTCAGGGACACCTCTAAGGTACGTGTCAAACCTAGAGGGGTAACGTGTCGTTGTGCATGGTACCTAGTTATACCCTAACACGTCCTATCAGGGAACCGTGCCTTATAAATATGAAGATAGCTTCCATGAAAAGGGGATTAGAGAAAAAAGCCTTCAATAGTATTCATCAAAATTTATTTAGTATAAGTCTAATTTAAAATAATTTCTAATAATTTATTTTTAATATAAATAGTCTTAATTATATTCAATATAAATATAATTTCAATATTCTTTAATTATAATTTAAGGAAAATATAGTTTTAATTTATATTTTTATTATTTAATTTAAATACATTTTAAATGATTTTTAGTAATTATAATTTGTTATAATTTCTTAATTTAATGTATTGCTGGGTCTAATTTTACAACATCTCCAAACAAAGTCCCTTAATGACCAAAATAAAAAATAAAAAAGAAGCCCTTACCACTAATTTTAATCTTTTCTCTTCGGATTATCCAAACTCACCGCTACAATCTTACCACTATCACCGCTCCAAACAGACCGGCCCCTTTATTTTGGATACCGGTGGCAGGTGAAAGTGGCGATTTGCGAGATTTGCGAAGGCAAAATAATGAATCTTTATTCTTAATTGAATCAAGAGATTCCAACTTGAAATATAAGAAATGGAAAAGTGGTCAAAACGGCTCGTTTTCATGTTTTTTTGCTTATCAGTTTGTATCCAAATCCCATATGTTTCTTCGTCTACTGCCCCCCTTCAAGGAAATCAGGTATATCAGAGATTTTCTTCGCAATCTTGGTCCTTTTATTCATCAAATTTATTTCTTTCAAAGAAAATCCAGATTGCAAATGATGAAAATTGTATGGTCAACCCACTGAATATTGAGTTTTCTGAGGATTTCTTGATTTGGGTAATCTCAAGTTTGTCTTTCATTTTAGTCTCCCTAAAAAGATTGTCTTTATTATTATTATTTTCTTTTTCTTTTTTTTTTTTTGGGGGGACTGCATTTGTTACTCTTAATCATTTTTTCTTGCTGTCCGAGTGTATCTGTTGTATGGTGTTTTGCCATCATTATGATTCAATTTGAAGTCTTTGAGTTTATTGTTTGTCCAGGGTAACAAAGAATCTTCAGCTGCAAGGTAATTCTATGTGCTTTGATCTTGGTTACATGGATTTTAGGTGTACTTTGTTCCTTTGTTTCTTCAATTATGACTAACCTATCAACTAAGATGACCTGCTAATGTAGCAATTCTTTGTGCTCAATATGACATGTCTGGGTTTACTAATGTCAGACTTAGTTTTCTATTGATTTTAGGAGATATTGTTATAATGCTTTCTTCATTTTCCCCCTTTTTAGAACCTTTAAGCTAGAGGATGCTCATGTAGTACGTTGTTCAAGAGAAAGGAGTAGAGCAGCATGGAAAGTAATTGAAGAGGTATTCATGCAGCTGGAGTTTCAACTTTTAAGATGCTATCCTCATAAATATTTTGCTTTCAATTGTCACTGAAGTTAGTAACCTTTCATGTTTTAATGCAGTATCTAATGCCGTTTGTGGAGCAAGAGCGATACAAGATTTCAAGTGGATGTAGGCTTCACCCTGACAATGATTTGTATAGAGATCAGGAACAGCACAAGCACCATGTAGATATAAACGAATGGCGATGTGGGTACTGTAGAAAGAACTTCTATGAAGAGAAGTATCTGGATAAGCATTTTGACAACAGACATTTTGATTTGCTGAATACGGTATGTGGACTATTATAGAATAGATTAACATCCATTACCTTGTTCAAGTTTTAACAGAAGTAACCCCTTGAATAATGGTATGCTTGTGCTGAATTCAGAGTCATAGTAGGTGTCTGGCTGACCTGTGTGGTGCATTGCATTGTGACCTTGTCATGGATTCTTCACTCCGCAAGACTAAGTGCAATCCTGCTGCTGCTGCGAGGAATAAACATCTTTGTGAGGTACCTTCAAAATGATTTATTAGGCTAGTTATATACTTTGGCATTCTTTATGTCATTTTTTGGGACTTCTCTGCAGAGTCTTGCTGATAGTTGTTTTCCGGTTAGCAAAGGTCCTGTAACAGGCCGTCTTCATGGTATTTAGTTTTTCTCACTATAACTGCTATTTGTTTACTGCATTTACATCTTTTCAAACCCTTAACTATTGCTTTCCGATATTGCTGAATCAATAGAATTCTTCTTGCGGCAATTCTGTGATGCCCACACTTGCAGCGGAGGTCCAAAACCCTTTCCTAAAGGGCAAAAGGTAGAAATCTCTGTAACTTAAATATCTCATTACTAACCATGAGATGTGGTGTGGTGGTTGCTCACCTCATCCCTTAACCATAAGGTCGAGGTTCAATCCTCACCAATGGGAATGGAGCCACAATTCATGGCCAGCTATTTATCTCCCCAGAGAGCACCTGTGGCAAGGGGATTAGTCATTGTTACCGGTGGCGGATACCTTGGTTTCGACCAAAAAGAATATCTTATTCCTTACACATGATGCTCATACACACAATAATGAACAATCAACCTTGAAGTCCAACTCCGCTTTTATATAAATGCTTATATAGCATTTATAAACCTATACTTAATTTAAGTGTTTTACAGATGTCGGTTATGATATTACTAAAATACCCTCTTATATACTAATTTATTTTTTATGAGGGTGTTTTTGTCTTTTACATAATAAATCAATACAAATTTGGTCATAATGGGTTTTAAACCGGGAACATCATGGATGATAAACAATTAACTTACCATTGTAACCAAAACATCAATTGATTTTTATATTAATTTTAATAAATATATTTGTTATATAATTTCTTTTCACCCACATTGTAGGTGTACCATAAATCTAGTGTCTTTAGTTGTCTTTTTTTTCTTGCTTTTTGAATAGAAAAAGCTTACCTCATTCTTTAAATGTATATATTGTTATGGATCATCCAATTTGATATCTGCAGAAGCGAACAAGTATGCTTTACATTTCTCTATCCATTTTGACTTTGATGCTGCTGCCGCTTTTCTACTTCTTCATTTACTTGTACCAAAGGTAAGCCTTTTGAACACTTCCTTTACTGGTGTCCTCTTCTGGAGTTTTGGAGGCCATAATAGCTTGCGAAATTTTTGTTGCAGGGGAATTAAAAGTGGGTCACAAGAGCTAAAACGAATCTCACTAAGTGGTCGTAAGAAAAAATCGTTTTAAACATACAAGGCTTCTATATCATCAATTATTATGAAGGTTTTAGCTGTTTTATGCTCTCTAAACTGCAACACAAAGGTTTCTCCTTTTGTTCACTTGATCAAGTTTTATTTGAACAGTGCTGCATAGCTTACATCTGTTTCCATCTCTCGTCTACATGTGTTGTGCATGTATGTCATGTTTCGTTTTCTTTTCTTTTCGATACTTATCATGCAAGGATAGATGCAATATAAACTAAACTACAGAATCTATAGGGTAAAATTCTCCTATTTTGTTGGGCATAAGAAGGGTTTTGGTTGTTTCCTCCTAAGGCTATGACCATATAAAAGCCTGTATACATGGATATATGTACCTATGTATGCGTCTCCCTTCCATTTACATGTGAAACAAGGAAGTGACAAAGCGCTGACCCGGCAACTTCTGATTAGCTCCATATATTCATCAGTAAAGACTGTTATATATATATATATATATATATATATATACGTGTGATGGATGTGTTTGTAATATTATTTGTAGTGAAAACTGAAATTATATCATGTTCGAAACATACAAGTTAGCCCTTCAAGCTACAAAACTACCCCGTGACCTAAATTCCCCCCCCTCTCTCTCTCTCTCTCTCTCACAATGAGTGTGGTGGTCTACAATTTGCACAACTCATTCCTGACTAAAACATTTTGGTACATTTCGTACAGAGAGTGCTGCTAATAAGTTAAAATGCTCGTGAACCATATTACTTTGATTTGATTATATATATATATATATATATATATATAAACATTTGTTGGACAAGTCATTTTAAAAAACTGAAGTGCTTCTCCAATCAGTGTATGGACTTTTGCGGTTAGACTGTTATCAATATTTTAAAGGATGTAAGTATGCAAGTAGGTGTTGGGGATTCAAGCATATAATTTGTTAAGAATGGCACTATGAATGAATTTAAATAAAGTTTCGGATTCAATTTTCTTAAAATTAAATTTCTTTTAAAAATAGAAAAATATTGAAGAAAACTTAAAATAAATTTTAAATTATGTGAAAATTAAAAACAATAACAAGTTGTTTTTGTGACATTGCTTTCTAAAAGTGTTTTGAAGTCTTAAACAATGCTATTTTTAAGTATTCAATCCATAAGTATTCTAAGTATTTTTAAAAATTTTTAGTCAAATCACTTGTTTAACACTTATTTATAATCCATCCAAATGTATCTTATGTAATATTTAAATTACATATATAATGATTTTCATATTAAAATTTATTTCTTATATATTTAAATTTATAATGGTTATATTTTAATATTTAAAATATAGTTTATATATTAAAATTAAATTTTACAAATAATTAATATTAATTGCTTAAAAATATTTAAAGTATTTCATATATCAAAATATTGATGAGTTGCAATAAATCAGTTTTTACTTATTGGAATATCATAATATTAATGAATTTGAGTATTATTTAAAGATATAGTTTTTATTTTACAACGTTATGATTAAAATGGACATTATTTTTTTAAAAGATACTTTTTGACAATAATACTAAACACTTAAATTTTTAATTAAAATTTTCAAAAACACTTTTCAAATAGCAATGCTAAACTAGTCCTAAAAATGTTTCACAAAGTGAAAAATGATTAAAGCCAAGGTTTTAAACTTTTTTTTGGTACTTTTCATGTTTGTTTTACAGTTGATATTTGAAGTTCGTAGTTGCAGCTCTCAACAATGTAGTCTCTAAAGTTCGAACTTCGCTCTCCCATTTAAATTATTTTAAAACAATGGCTGAAATCCATATAAGTATAAAAATATTTTTTAAATAGTTTTTCAAATAATAAATTTGATATTCATATAAATGTATCTTTTTAATTTTATTTCTTTTTTTTAATTTTAAAAATTAAAAATATGAAGCCTACTTTTTAAAAATAAAAATAAAAAATATTTTTAAAAATCAAACAGAGGTTTCGTTTATCAGAATAGCATAATTTTGCCATTCTTTCTTTTTGTTATGATTTTTACCCATCCTCCTTTGATGCCTCGCTAGTATAATATCGGAATCGTTCCAACTTATCCTTGCAGGTTTTGTGTTTCAATATTATTTGAATTAGATCGGATCAATCGGTTATTAAGAATTAATTGATACATTGATCTTGAATATAGAAATTAGACTGATGTTTATACAAATTGTTTGAAATTGATAAAAAATAAAAATAAGGAAAATATATAGTTAAATTGATTTTATAAATTTTAAAATATTTTGTAATTTTTATAAAATTTCTAATTAATTATTTAATTATTACTGATTCAATTATTAAAACATAGCTCTCGGTGAAAAAGACATTTGAAAAGAAACGTCAAATGTTGTCATATTAGCTAGAATTTTATTTTAAATTTTAGAAAATTTTGGCAAAACAAATTTGTAACATCCAAAAAGATGGACAAAGAAACACTAAAAATAGAGAAGAAAACAATATGGAAAAAAATATTAAATTATTATTGTAAAAGAAAAAGGACAAATAATTATAGCTGTCAAAGTGCAAGGCTAATTTGTTTGCATGAATAGCTATCTGCTCTTTTATAACAGCGAAGCATTTTGTAAGCATTATTATATATTCAAAATTCTAAAGAGTGAAAGACTGATGAAAACGACCCTAATATTCTACACAAATAGAAAATTAATAAAATGCTAAGAATGTTGCTTCTTGAAAATGACTACATAAATGTATTAATTTACGATAATCACAATCTTTTAAAATAAATTTTAAAAACTTTGATCTTGTCTTTATTATTTAACTACATATATGTATAACGAAATCATTTCTTATTTAACTTTATAGGTTTACAAACTTTGTTTTCCATGGTTGCATTTGCATGTGAATATGTACTTTCCCGAAGTGAAAACTCACGTGAGTTATTGCTATACCTAGTCACAAGAATCCCTATATTACGTCTCTGCAAAAGGATATCATTTTATATATACAATGAAGGGGGAGAATATATATATATATATATATATATATATATATATATATTAAACCTTGTAATTGAGCTTCTTTCCAAGCTTTGATGAAGTTATAAATTGTCTTTGCTAAGGGGGGTTTCAAGCATATACAATGTAGAGGACATTAATGACTTCGATTCTACTTCACATTGGATGATACCTATTTTAGCGTATTATGAATGGAAAAAGTTATACATACTTGTATCTTACATTCATTTCGAATATGTATGTAACCTAAGATGCATGCACTACTACTCCCATACTTTATGAATCATGTGAAAAGCAACAATCAAATCCAAAACAGAATCTTCCCCATCTCCAACATTTTAGCAACCAGACACCCCTCCATCAGTCAAACCATGTTTCAAATCGAACAAGGGCTTTACCATTTTAAGAAAATAATATATATAATTATATATGTGTGAGTCAAGAATTAAGAGAAACGCAAGCTTTTTTATCAAGTAATTTCAATTCTCCATTTCCCACGGACTTGATATATAATATGTAGAAAGTTAAAAAGAAAATGTAGAATATTCTAAAACTGATATATATATATATATATATAAGGAAGATTTGATGGAGGAGGGCAAAAGACAAGGTTGGGTGAGGGTATAAATATGGAGAATATTGTTTTGTTGTAAAGATAATGAAGGGTGCACACATGTGAATAGGCGGGTACATGCATGATTTGTCCCTGCATGCTCTGTAGTGGAGCCAATGCTGGATCCTGCAAGGACCCAACCCTCCACACTAGCTTAGCTACCATATGAACTAAAAACCAACAAATATCCCATTTTTTTCAACATTTTTTATGTCCGTTTTACAATCTATATTTTAAGATTTTGGATTATCTTTTTTAACAATATCATCTGTAACATTTTTTATGTCCGTTTTACAATCTATATTTTAAGATTTTGGATTATCTTTTTCAACAATATCATCTGTAAAATTTAACTATGCATTCTTTTCTTAAAAGTCTCATTTTAACAGTCATGGTTAAGTGGAGAAAAAAAGGGTGGCTAGTGTTGAATCAGAAAATGAGTTGTTGTCATTTACGCCAAAAATGGAAAAAAATTATCCTCGATGTCTAAACCATGCACTGTTTGTGAACAATTAGAGCATAGTTGAAAGTATACATACATGAATTTTGATATAAAAATCATTGAGAAAATTAAGAAAAGATTTTGCATGCCATCATGAAGGAGAAGTAAGCTAGGGTAGAGAAAGGCACGTGTGGGATAGAGAGACAAAGAGGTGATGGCTAGCTGGTGAATGGTACATGTAACGTGTTTTAATTAAATAATTTTCTCATTGTGTTGTATAAATTGTGTGGCATTTTAAAATTTATGGTGTGGAGAGAATAGATAGTGAAGTCTAAAAATAGCCCGTGAGGAGTGTTTTGGAGGCATTCTATGTATCACAAAGCCAAAATTATAACATATCCTTATTTTGTTGCTTCTCCTTCACTTCTTTCGATGTTTTTTTTTCTCTCCTTCACGAGCTCTTGATTCCCCTTCTTACTATTTCTCTTTTCCCCAAATACCCTTTCTTTTTCCTCCTTTAGAAACTGTAATTATAATATTAATCCAATGTATATACTAAACGCAAATTCTTCAAAATAAGGTTTAATAAGTTTGGGCAACACATGTTACTTTAACAAACCATGCATGCATATATTCTAACTTTTTAAGTTTTATGAAATGTAAATCCGAGTGACCACTGTGTTCCCACAAAAATTCTTGGTGATAGGATTATCACATAAAATGCAATAATATTATTGGAAAATATATAATTAACATAAAGGGCAATCTGGTAAGCCAATATAATCTATATTATATATATATATATATTGCGGGTGAGAAGAAACTGAGTCATTCATGTGGAAAGCAAGCAAACAGTAGGATCCTATAGATTTGGGAACTCATCATCCCCTTTCTCTTTAACACCTTCAAAGCATTAAGAGCTTAGAGTTCAATGGTTTCTAGGGAGCACAAGAGAGCAGGACTGCACGAGAAACTACAACTTCTTCGTTCCATTACTAACTCTCATTCTGTAAAATTCCTTACATATCTTATTTTCCCTATTACCTTTCTTTTTATTATTCAACATATCGATCTTTGTTTCATCTTTAATTCTGTAGGAATATAAATATATATATGTATAACTACTGTTAATTAGTTTTAATAATTCTTTGTGTTAATTAAACTTATGGGGTTTATTTATTTAAACAATTATTTATTTCTGTGTTGCCTTATCATAATCTATGTTGCTTGAATTTTCATGGTGGAAATCACTGAAACTTACTTGTATATATGTATGGCAGATGAAAAAAGCATCAATTATAGTAGATGCATCGAAGTACATCGAAGAGCTAAAACAAAAAGTAGAAAGACTGAATCAAGATATAACAGCTGCAAAAACTTCAAATAATCGAAATCCTTTGCCTATGGTAATTTTTTTTTTTAATTTAGTCATTGAATCATTTTTATACTGTATTTCCATTTTGTGCTTGAAGTTAACACTGTACCTTGTTTTTTTTTTTTTTTTTCTCTCTTTTTCAACATAGTAAAAACCTATTAGTACATGCAGTAATTAATGTATCAATCTTCAATTTAATTGTTCCGTTTTTGTATGTATTTTGTTATAGCAGGTTACAGTGGAAACCCTAGAAAAGGGTTTTCTGATAAATATATTTTCAGAAAAGAGCTGCCCAGGTCTGCTTGTTTCTGTACTGGAAGCTTTTCAAGACCTGGGTCTTAATGTTCTGGAAGCTAGGGTTTCTTGCACTGACAGTTTTCGATTACAAGCTGTTGGGGGTGAAGTAAGCAAGCATCTGAACCCATTTATATAAAACATAATTTTGTAATGGAAAAATATGATTTACATAAATGATTATATTTTGTTTGACTGCAGAATGAAGAACAAAGTGAAAATATTGATGCACAAGTGGTGAAACAAGCAGTGTTGCAAGCTATTAAGAACTGGAGTGAAAGTAGTGATGAACAGGAGTAATTAGAATGGATATTTTTGTTGTTATATATCCATTAACACTTTGTTACTTGCATGCATATTTTTCTTTCAAAATGTAGGGTAAGGGTTTTAATCGGCAATAATGTTGTTTAATCAAAAAGTTGAGGTTAATTTCCATTCCTTGAACAACATTCATGATCATATATTAAAAAGAAGAAAAAGAAAAAGGCTAAGATGAGTAACATCCTCACATGGTGCGTGTAGACTATACTTGCCATGCATGCATGTATATTAATTGCCACTTGTTCAGTTTCTTTTTCCAACTTATATATTAATCTACAACTATTTATATATATATATATATATGATTATGTCGCTCTTTATTTTCTTTAAAATACTTAATTAGTTAACAAGATGAAATTCATTCACTCCATCATCTTTAACAAATGGTTAAAAATATATTTATACTCACATCCCTCTAAGTTACCAAAAAAAATGATGGTGGTGAATTATTTGTTGTTCATGTACCAAATACTTGATGACAAAGACTGTGGAGAGACAATTCCTGGAAGCATGGAATGGAAGATGAAGTCTTTAATGTTGAAATAGGGTATAGGTAGCTAAGAGCTATATGTATAGGTACTTTCAAATAATGACATGAATGTTTAATAAACTACAATTAATTTTGATGTAGGTGGATTTTGTTGCTGGAAAGCAAAACCAAACAAAACCTATGTATTGACTCCCAGGGGACCAGATGGGGAAAAACTATTATTACTTAATTATTTCACCCCAAAATAATTCAATTTTTTTTTATATCATGAGAAATTATGTTTTTATAATGTAAGATTCCACACATTATTCTTGGCATGCTTCTTTTTTTTAAAATTTTTTATTTAAAAATGAGATTGCAATCTTGAATTATAAATTTTAAGTTTTAAATATTATTTTTAAAACAATTAAATTACTCATTGAATAACTCAATGTTTCGGAGTTCCCACTTTTCATATGCATTTATTATAATTAGAATGTCTCCCACAATATGGGTGGAAAACATAATATTATATATAAATTCTATTTTAAAATAATTATATTTATTATTTTAAAAATGAATAGCTTTTAAATTTGCGAAGTTGTGTGAATATATATATTTTTGCCATTAAGTAATTTTAGAGGAATGGAGAATTTTTTAAAAAATAAGAAATTTAAATAATATAATTACTTTTACATTTTTATTTTGATTTAATGGTTTGATTTTTTTATATTTTCATCAATTAATTTTTATTATTTGACTCATAATATTAACTCAACTAGTAATTCAATAAATTATAAAGAATAGTTTCGATAATTTAAGTAATGTCCATTAAACTGTCAAATATTGTAATTATAAACCCGAGAAAGATCACCTAACTTAATATTTGTTTAAATATTTTTACAATTTAATATGAGGTAATTGCAACTAATTTTAATTTTTATCTGTAGGTCAATTTTTTCATCTTAAAGTATCAATATCGATTTGGACTCTAAAATAAATATCATCATAAAATTAGTGGGAAATATACACCAACAGTCACTTAATTTTGATGTAGTTGATAAAACAGTCACTCTTCTTTCAATTCAGTTACTCAACCTTCAAAAAATAACAAATCAGTCACTAACATTATCGAAAAGTGACAAATCAATCACTCGTTAACATTTTCTGTTACAGGCTTAACGGGACAGCTGATGTGGCTAGTTAACTAGCTGACGTGGCCAATTAACTTGCCACATTGGACATGAGTTGGACATGAGGAGCAGGAGGGTCTTCTTCTTCTTTAGCTAACCATCAAAAGGAAAATTTGCCAAACAAAACCTATGGCAATTTTAAGGTTGTTGACCCTTACCATTGCCATAGCCATTGTTGTTGCCTCTGCCTCTGCCTCTGCTTTGCTTGCCGCCTTTGCTTTCTCTTCTTCTTCTTCCTCCTCTTCTAGCAATTCTTCTTATTTCCCCAGGAAACCAACAACCTAATTTCTTTTTCATTTACATAAAAAACAAGAACCCAAAGCAAGACCTTGAAAAAATCAGAGAGAGTTAATTTCTTCCCCCACCATCTGGAATCTTTGATGGTTAAAAAGTTGATGCGATCCTAGGCGCATCATGTTACGACACAACTCGATGCCACCGAGATTGACCCAAACTCGAGGGGCCCAAGTGCAAAATGAAGCTTTTAATTTTAGTTTGTTAATTTGGTTGCTGGAATAAGGACTTTGATTTATTTATTTTAGTTACTTTAGTTATTATAATATGAGTCTTTAATTATGTCTTATTTATTAAATGCCTCTTTAATTAATGTCTTGCATTATTGATCTACATCTTTTAATTATGACATGCATTATGTGTTCTGCATTTAATAAAGTCATGCATTATGTTACTCTCATGTTAGTTAAGATTGCATCATAAATTATGTCATGCATTATGCAACTCCCATGTTAGTTAAAGTTTGCATTTTTTTTAATGAAGTCATGCATTAAGTAATTCATTGTTCATTTAGTTTACATCTTAATTAAACCAAGCATTTAAGCATATTAGTTGTTAAATATGTTTGAATTTGTTTATATTTAATTTGACTGTTATTTTTTTAATGCATAAGTTATAGTATGTTTACTTTTTCTTAAATAAATTGATTGTGTGATTGTTGTAGGAAAGTCCAAAAGGCTGGTCACAAATTTAAAGCTACAATAGGGCTGTTCGTTTGCCAAGAAGAATCAAATGCTGTCACATTCAATTGGCTGTCCAGTTTTGGTATAAAAGAGTGTGCGTTTGGTCACTTAATTGCTGGTGCATATTTGGAAAATTTTTAGGGGATATTGAAGCAGTCAATTCTCATTATGGTGACTTTTCAAATGGACCAAGAGTAACTCTTCAAGTCTGACCGGTTTCATGCACTCAAAGCTAGTAATGGTGCCAATTAAAGAGATGAATACAGAAGCATTAAGGCATTTGGTTAAGGGGAAAATGAAGGAGCATCAAGCAGAACATTTAAAGGACCATTAAGCCTTCATCAAGTGAAAAGGCATGACTTTTCAGCTATGCATTAATCAAGTGAAAAGACATGACTCTTTGGTTGTCCATTAAGAGTTATAACCGAATTTAAATATTTTAATTAACTTTAGTTAAATGCTGAAGGTGAAAGGTTACAAATAGACATTTGAACAGTCATAATAATGCCTATAAATAGATTGTAAGAATACATTATTTTGGTTAGCCAATACACTTTGACATTTTATGAATTTTAATTCATTTGTGAGTTTATTCAACACTCTAAATTCGTTTAAGACTCAAGATGACTTATCTAGCATAGCTAGTGGCATCTTTCTTGTTTCTTTGAACTTATCACTCAATCCGAGTGTGGCGTTCACCCCATTGATACCTTTGGTTCCTATTTTCCTAAATAGCGGGTCAAGGTCCTATTTCAATCACCTATCCACCTTTAAGTGTCCTATAAGTCTCGGGTCAATACTCACTTTAGTATTGGTTCATTCTTGACTCTTAAACTCTATCTCCAATATTCCACCCTCAACTATCCACTTTGTTACTTGTCCACCAAAACTTCATCATCCATTTCCTTAACCATTTTCATTGTTTTGCCGAATTGCATACTTAAACCTATTTTCTCCATCTAACCTTAACCTTTATACCTATTCGAAACCTTTTGTTTAAAGCCTATACTTAGCCAAATTCCATCAAACTCCGAATTGAACGAGACTTCTCCATTTTATGATCGGGCAATCTAAGCGACTCAAATCATCACCGAGGCGAGTTCGTATCAAAAGTGAAGTTACAACACTTACCACTATTTTTAAGTATAAAAAGAAGAACCCAAAAAATGATGGATATTTAATTAAAAGAAAAATAGGGTCTGTAAGTCAGAGTTGTGGGAAGAAGTGTAGCAACCATAACAATTAGTTAAGGTTCAAAAAAGGTCCCCATCTTCAAAATTTTGAGGTTAAAAAAATGTCTTCACCTTCAAAATTTTCAAATCTCAAACCCTAATTTCTAATCTCTCCAACATCAATCGACAATTGTTTCATATTTGATGAGCTCTCTTAGAAATGTTTTCAAAATTGTCTCTTAGAAATCCCAAATCTCTATGGTTGGTTGAATGGGTTTTTGTTCAAATCTCTATGGTTGGTTGAATGGATAGAAGAGGAGAAAAAACTTGATTTACATTAATAGGTTTTGAAGAACTCTAAAATGAAATGGAGCGGCGTGAAAGAAAAAGTGCGACATCTCCATTTCTTCTTTTTTCTCTTTTTCTCTTCTTCTTTTTTTGTCCAATTAGAGTTCTTAATTTGGAACTGTTTAAATGACATCAAGCACTCCAACCTGGCCGGTCAAATGCCAGGTTACTTTTCCATTACGTTTGTAACGAAAAATAGTATGGAGGACTGATTTGTTATTTTTCAAAAGTTGAGTGACTGAATTGAAAGCAGAGTGACTATTTTGTCAGCTACATCAAAGTTGAGTGATTGTTGATGTAATTTACCTTTAATGAAAATTTTTAATAGCTTTAAAGTGTTAGGAAAAGAATACTATATTAAAAATAGATGGAGAACTTTATTAAGGCGTTTCCATGAATAATCAAAGCTTTTGAATAGAAAAAAGTAGTGCCCCTAACTTTATTGTAACATTTAGTACAAGTTAATTGTTCAGACAAATATCTCAATATGCTTGGAAACACTTGGAACTGATCACCAGCTTTTGCAATAACATGGGGAAAACGCCTTGGTGATATACAGGGGTGGTTCATCCACCTGAGCTCCAGGAGGCTTCTGTTTTTGTAGCCATGGCTTTCATCCTCCTTGTCTAAGCTATCTTTGGGTAAGAAAGACGGAAAATTTAATAACCGGGAATCATAACAATACAAGCTGATTATATTGTGACTTGCTGCGAGGGAAAACGTAGTCCGTCTTTAGATTAGCATGACTTAATCACTATTTAAAACGTTGTTTCATTTTCTGTCTTTCTTACCAAACGAGTAACTCTCTCCCTCAAAAATGCTTCCAATATTGGGGCATATCAACCAGAGAATGCTTTGCTTGCTTGAAGATGTAAAACACTGAGAAACAGATAAAGAAATCCAATCAATTTCTTGTGATAACCTGCAGATTCTCAGTCCACTTTCACCTTCTCCATCTATGTTACTCAGACTCAAAGCCGGATACTAGTATATATCCAACACGGGTATCTTCAAAAACATGTCGAGTACAAATATCGAACATGAGTAGTTTAAGAAAAATGGAGAGTCGGAGGAACATAGTTCTCCATGGTTCCGTGAAACCAGGAGTTGAGGCAAAACAAGCAAAGCTTTTGATATGGAAAATATGAAGCAACAATGCCCAGGAATAAGTATTGCCTTGTAACTGGTATTTATTCAGGAATTGAGGGGGGCTTTCAAACCAACAAGGAGATTGAAATAAACTAGTCTTTGTCAAATATGAGAGTGACATTGGGCCAAAAAAAAAAGCTTTGGAATGAATACAAGATTGTAACAATGAGAATATTAACATAGTGGAATTTTAACTTCTTGTCTGCCTACCAGAAGATATTTCCACAGCATTGTTAAAGTCACAAAGTGCTAGCATTATTGGATGTCCTTATCTTGAATGAATAATCTATTTATCCAAAACAGCTCTCTGCATAATTTGGAGTTTTTAGATACAACTTTTTGTGATGCCAAGATTCGAAAATGTTTTCAATTTTGATGGTCTTCTGCAATTTTCCCCATCTTCCAATCAGACAAAAATAATTTCATTGTAGACAATGTATCTAGCAATAAGACAATATTAAAATCATAAACAATGTTAAAGCAAATTAACAAAGACAAATTTTATGTACCACATGTTTGATGGTTGCATGTAAGTTTCTATAGCTATACTGTAAATAGTGAAACAGAGTGTTCCATTGAATAAAACTGTATTCACGAGAATTTGTACAGTTGCAACTCCCGAAAGATGTAATCTTATCCCTCAGCTAACTTGGAAATTAATCAGAGTAAGTCGGATTAGCGAGAAAGATCACAAAACTACAATATATTATTCCGGTCCCGTCTATGGCAACCATGCATCATTTTTCACTATCAACCCAACAACTGGGATGCTATGCCGAGAATCTTTTTTTTTTTTTTTTTTATGATCGAAACGTTGCGCTTAATAAGAGAACTCGTGACATCCAAGTGAGATATACTTCTTAACCCAAATGCAAATGTCCTCAGCACAGGCCTCAGCCTGAGGGGTCTTTAGAAGCATTTCAAGAGTTGCGAACTCATGGACTGTATCTTTATAGTCAAGAAGAGGAGCAGGGACATTTACCTTGCGAAGCTCCTCTGAGTAAGCAACACCCTGGTCTCTCATCCAGTCATATTCTGCTACAACCGTCAGTGTCGGTGGCATGAGCTTAAGAGGTGGGCCCCGGTTTGGGGCGAGCGGATTGGCAGCTGGGTGTTCCAGGCTAAACTCATCCTTTGGAAGAAATAGTTGCCATGCAAGCAAGCAGATCGCCTTGTCATAGAAGTACGTGTTTGCCAACCTTATTTCGGATTGTGTGGGTTCATTTGCAAGGAAGAATGGGTACATTAGGATCTGTGCTACAACCTTGACAGGGTCCAGTTCCTTGCCTAACTCAACAGTTCGGCGAGCAACATAGTCCGCGATGTTTGCTCCACAACTCACCCCAAGTAGAACACATCTGTTTCAACAATATCACGATTAAAGATTTTTAAGTAAAATGGCAAAAAATTTCTTACCAAATCTAAGCAAAAGTACTAAGAACCTGCAATTTTACAGCTTAGCAATCAAACATAGGCATGAATTCGAACTTGGAACAATGAGCCTCAACCTTTACTTCACTGATTTCCGGATCAACTCAATATTCTTTGCATGCTTCAGATCCACAAGACAATTATACAATCAACTAATAGCAGAGATTATGATTTGCAAGTTATCGATTATAGTTACAAAAAACGAGAGATCACAAAACGTAAGACGCTGCATGATACAACGTAAATTAGAGAATTTGGGGCATAAGTTGCTCAACAACAAAGTAGTAAAAAAACATGTTCAACAAAGCTAACAACCAGAAAAGACGAAAGTTCATAAAATAAGCAATTCAGCAATCAGAATCCTAAACCAAAATCAATCCATAAACTGAGCTACAACCAAAGCTAATAAATCAAATATCCAGTAAAAAGTACATCACTCCTAGCAAATCTAACAAAAACAATCAAAGATCATAATTTCCCATCCATATCATGATCCAATTAGACTTAATTAAGTCCTTACTATCAACCAAATCAATTCATTAACAACACTGAATGCAACCAAGACCAAAACGAAATGGAATTACAACCTTGAGGGATCTGCATGGGCTACCAACCAAGGCTCATCCCCCGTCGAGTTATTCGATTGTTTCCCTAACCAATTCAACACCTTCAATCCATCTTCAAACGCTGCCGGATACTTACTCTCCGGCGCCAACCTATAACCAACCGCCACCACTATAGCATCACATAATTTGGCTATCCTCTGGCAAAAGGAATCATTAGCAACCGAATCATTGCTCCCACTCACCCAACAGCCGCCATGAAACTGTAACATTATCGGTAACTTTCGACAATTTTGACCTGATGGGGTATAACCTTGATCACCATTATTTTCTGACTTTAGACTCGACTCTTCAGCCTTGGATTTCGGCTGGGGCTGTTCGGAAGGGAGAAGGGCCGATTCAGGGAGGAAGATCCGAACAGAAAGGGCAGTTGAAGGGTCGACGCGGATATCTTTAGTGGCGATACCGTCGGTGAAATAAGGGTTGGAAGCGGAGACGGGTTCTTCGGGTCGGGTCCTGACACCTTCTTGATTTGAGGATTCATCAGGAGGGGTCTGGATCCAGCCCTGCAAACGGTTCTTCAACCTCATCTTGAAGAATACACTGTATAATTTTACAGTTATGCTTGGCATTTCCTTATATTTATATTTGTTTAACCCCCTAGAAAGAAAACTTGTTTTTCAGTGTGGAGTTAAATTCATGAATGTGGAGTGGGAAAGTTTGAAACTTAAATCCATGATTTTGGAGGGGGAGATTTGCTTAGTGTTATCCCAGGTGCAAATAGAGAAAGAAAGGAGATGATTTGCATGCAACTTCATCAAACTATTTTTGTTTTCTGTTGGGTTTTTATACTCTATGATGATTTCGGTGAAACTATAAGAAAATATGGGGTTGTACATTGTGACATATTTGACCTTAAAATGGGTGGCACTATAATTGGAAGGATGGATATAGAATGTACTTGTATTTAATTTTTGGAAATGTGATT
This sequence comes from Gossypium raimondii, assembly GCF_025698545.1. Lineage (NCBI taxonomy): Eukaryota > Viridiplantae > Streptophyta > Magnoliopsida > Malvales > Malvaceae > Gossypium > Gossypium raimondii. The sequence goes on along the minus strand of NC_068568.1, from coordinate 34,774,926 downwards.
TATATTTGCCTTAACTTCATAACTTCATAAGATCATGGTAAGAGTAATTCCCTATTGTGATTTATATTTATAGACCAGCGTTATGTTAACGTGTTGAATTTGTCATTAAGTCATTATTATGAAACATGTAGGGGTGGATGTCTTCGATGAGACGAGGATGTCTATGATAGGACAGATCCTGTTATTTATTTTGACTTGATGGTATGGAACAGTTGAGCTAACGTGCTATTTAGTGACCAACAATTTCATGTTCTAGATGAAGACTCTGAGATTCAGACAATGGATGACATGTAGTTGTCTAGGCGATTGTCCTGAAGGAAAAAATCCGTAGGTGACCTCCTAGTTCATTGGTGGTAGACTTATTGTTTGGGTGTCTTTCCAGCTTGCCACGTGTCTTGACGCAAATAGGGTATAACAAGTATATATAATCGAAACGAATAATAAATTTTTGAAAAGAATAATAGTTTCAAAAATTTAGGCTTTTTTACTTGAATATTATAAAATAAAAATAATATACCAAAATGGTATGTCAGAGGGATTATGTACCGAAATGGTACACTCTTGGAAGTGGAGGGTGGTGAAGAGGCGGCACCACCCTAAATTTCTAACACCCATGACTAAATATATATATTATTTTACTAGTGGTGCCTACCTAGTAGGCAGCACCACATTTGTACCGGGCTAGTATGAACCCGTGTATATATACGGAGATAGTGTGTAGGGGCGTGGTGCTTATCTGATAGGCGGCACCAGTGACCCCTATCTGATAGGCGGCACTGGTGACCTCTATCTGATAGGCGACACTAGTGCATGCCCTCCTCTTCAATCGTCCGGTTCAAGAATAAATGTTGGTTAAAAAAAATAGCAGAACACAAGGAAGAATAGAGGGAGAAGAAAGAAAGAAAGAAATGAGAAGAAATAAAGAAAGAAAAGAGAAGAAAAAGAAAGAAAGAAAATGTATTTTTATTTTTATTTTTAAATAGGATGGATTATGATGAGAATAAATGATTTTGTTAGTATTATATAGTTTGTTTATTGTTATTTTTATGTTTTTTTAATTTGTTTTAAAGTTATTTTTTTAGTTACTATTATAAATTATTTGTTCAGTTTAATATTTATTGTGATTTGTTAGGTTATAAATGTAAATATATTAATTTTTAAGTTATTTTAAAGTTATTTTGTTAGTAAGTTTTGTGTTTAGGTTAATTATTTGTTTAGCGTTAAGGTTTATTGTGATTTGTTAGGTTATGGATGTCATCTTTTAATATTTTTAATATATTTGAAAGTTATTTTGTTAGTAACTATTATAAAGTAATTGTTAGTTAGTTATAACACCGGAGAAAAATAGATAAATATTGAAAAAAATTTTGGTCATAGATATTTGTAGAAATGGCAATAAATCTGATATTGTCTGATGAGATAATAACTTTAGCACAAAGAGAGAAAGTTGATAAGATGATGAGAGAATTGCAATATTACAAAATGAAACCAGAAGAAGACATCATTCAACGCCTTATTACTGTAAATCAAAAGATGCAAGAAGTGTTATGGAAGAATCATAAATTGATTAGAAAGAGTAAAGTGCAATACTTGACCCTTAGAGGGACATTAATGGAACGAGAGTATCAAATCATTTTAGACCAACTTTGGAAGACATTGGTAACATGAGCCTATTGGAATCTAGATATATACTTCGTGAAGTTTATAATCTCTTATGAAGCAAAGAAAATAGCGAGACAAAGTGTAGGTTCGTGAAAGTTGACTGGGAAGCAAAATTTGTTTGACATACCATGGATGGATAAATTAGTTGTTTGGAAATTACCAAGAGAATTTCTAAATTCAATATCTGTTATAAAGATTGAAGAGGAAAAAGATCCTGAGGAATTTCCAAATTGGATTGTAGAAGATGAATTTGAAGAGAATTCAGAATTTAATATAGAGAATTTCCTACGGAAGATCCGAATTGGAGATGAAAGAAAATGTAGAAATGAATTTAAGTGGTTAAATGTAAAGATAAATGTTAGAAAGAATGTGAAAAAATGAGTAAATATGGTTGTTCATGTACAAAATGAGAACTAAAAAGTCTAAGCTTATGAATGAAAAATTTTGCATATTGATATAATTTTAGTCTCTTTTATTAATTAAATTTTTATGTAAGTATTTTTGTGTTGTTCAAATTGTTTTGAGAATTTTTATTTTGTTTTTATTGAAGATAGATAATCAGTTATTTGTATGCCTTTATTTTGATGGAGTAATTTTGACAACAACAGTTGGATTTATATTTAAATGTCGCCAAGGAATAGCAATGAGATTTAATAGAAATGTCTCGTTTGATGATATGAAGGAAATAATTAGTGTAAAAATTATTAGACGTTGTGAGAGAAGGATCTCGAAACTTTTCTACAAGTTTCCAGTTTCGACAGATCCCATCAAATTCACCGAAATGGAACTTGTAGACGATAAAGACGTGGAGACAATGGTCACACTTTATTGTGGGAATCAGAGTAACCAAAATGTACCGATTTAGTTATTTGTTGAGTTAGTTGGTGTGGAGCCAACTGAAGATCTCACTCCATTAGGTGAATAACATGGAGCTCAAAAGCCGTGTATGGTGGTTTCGATATCGTACGTTGATAATCAATCGATTGCACGTGGGTTCGACATTGATCTTAATATTGCACCCGATACTGATGTGGTTGGTGAAGACGGATACGATAGTAGTGATCCTTGTGATCACGAGGTCGATAGTGATAGTGATTCCAATGTGGATGAGGTCCTTAATGATATTGACGATGAAGGTGTGAATGACGATGGAAACATTAACGTGTCTTCAGTCAGGAACCAGATTCGACGTATTGTGATACAAAATAATCCTAAGGCACATATGTCGCTCATAGACCCCAATGCAGCACACGAGCCAAGTTTCCGGAGTACCTTGAAATACTACCTACTCACTGGCTGACCGTAGATTTCGATCCTGAGGAGTTGTTAGTAGGCTAGAGATTCGAAAGTAAGGAAGAGTGCGTATTTTCCATTAAGCGGTATAGCATGAATATATCAGTGGACTACAAAATCGCCATGTCTAAACTGACATTATATATTGGGGAGTGTTGGAAGCCAGCAGAAGCTACAATTGGCAAGTACGAGCCACATTTATCTAAAAATCGTAGATGTGGGAGATACGGAAATTTTTTGGGCCTTACACATATACGTGAACACATATGACATAAGATCATCGAAAACTTGATTCCAAAACTATCTGTATGTGCATCATGCCAATGGTGAAGGACATGCCGACCATTAAAGTTTTAGTACAGATTACCGAAATGCAGGCACGATTCTAGTATCGAGTATCATATCGAAAGACATAGATAGCTAAACAAATGATAATGAAGCAATTGTACAGAGATTTCGATTCATCGTACAATGAGCTACAGGGATGGATAGTCTTTATGTGGGAGTACATACCGGAGACTGTCATTGAGTTACAGACACGACCTTATTACGACCCGGATGACCAACTGCAACCCGGGAAAAGAATTTTCCAACAGATGTTCTGGACGTTTGATCCATGTGTGTGAGCATTTCTCCACTACAAGCCGTTTGTAAAAGTAGATGGGACTTGGCTATACGAAAAATATACACAGTCCTACTTCTTGCGGTTGCTCAAGACGGGAGCAAGAACGTGCTCCCGATAGCGTCTGCCATCGTAGATAAAGAGAACATGGGATCGTGGGAATCCTTCCTTATGGACCTGCGGAGATATGTTATTAGCAGCGATAATATTTGCTTCATCTCTGATAGAGGGAAATTATTAATTGCCCCCATTAGGCGTTTCGGTGTACCATGAAGATCCGTTTACTGCATCCGGTACATCGCGACTAACTTCTACCGAGATTATAAGAATGCAGACTGGCGAAGACAAGTTGTGAGAATGAGTAAAGGGTAACCTTATCTTTTCAATATATGTTTTAATGTTTTAGGGCGAGACTGTAACTTATCTTTTCTTAATACATACACAGCGCACGAGCTAGAGCCACACATTTTCCGGAAAAGGATGCTCGACTTAAGAGTGACATGGAGGGTCAAATGAACACATCTTTTCGACAATGGTTGGGTACCATGGAGCCGTGGCAATAGGCTCAAAGTTTCGACGAGGGCTTTTGCTATGGTCATATGACCACGAACTTGGCAGAGGGGATTAACTCTGTGTTGCTAAAAACATGAAATCTTCTGATTTCATCTATCTTATTAGCTACGTTCTATAGGTTGGCTACCTTGATGCCAAGAATGGGGCAGCAACAAGACAACCAGATAGAGGTGGGACACGTGTTTGTTAAAGATGTCAGGGATGCAATGGTTGCAAACTATCGGATGGCGAGGTCGATAAATGTATATATTCACGACGTCTTGAAATGTTTTGAGTTATGGAGACCATCAGTCATCGACCCAGTATACCACCTAGGTCCTATAGAGTTGATCCCTGAAATAAACGGTGCGATTACAGGAGGTTCCAAACACTTTATTATCCATGTGTTCATGTCGTGGCAGCTTGTGCTAAAGTCTCGCTCAATGTTGAACAATTTATCGATAATGTGTGCACCCTCGAATGCACGTTGCGTGTCTGGGAGAACGAGTTCCCCGTCCTGCCTGATCTATCTACATATGAGGTGCCTCCGACGACTTTCAAGCTTGTCCCAGACAAAGGGTTGCGTAGGAATCCGAAAGGTCATTCGCAATCAACTAGAATCCATAATGAAATGGACATTAGGGAGAAATTTGACGGGAAGCTTTGTGGATTATGCAGATTAGCTTATCATAATCGGAGTAAATACTCGCAGCGAAACTACCATATTGGACTATCGTCACGATCGGGTAGGAATTGAGCTATTAAATCACCGTGCTATGTAAATTAGTTGTGATCTTAAAACAACATGTTGTAAGATAGGAGCGTGATCTTAAATCAGCATCCTATGTAGGTTAACCGTGATCTTAAATCAATGGATTGTAAGATATGAGTGTGATCTTAAATTGGCGTGCTATGTAGATTAGCCGTGATCTTAAATCAGCGATCTATAAAATAGGGGTGCAATCTTAAATCGACGTGCTATGTAAATTAGTTATGATCTTAAATTGGTGGGCTATAAGATAAGAGTGCGATCTTAAATTGGCGTGCTATATAGGTTAACTGTGATATTAAATCAGTGAACTGTAATATAGGAGCGATATCTTAAATCAGCGTGCTATGTAAATTAGCTGTGATCTTCAATCAGCAGACTATAAAATAAAGGTGCGATCTTAAATTGATGTGCTATAGAAATAATATAGGAGCGATATCTTAAATCAGTGGATAGTAAGATAGGAGCGCGATCTTAAATCAGTGTGCTATGTAGGTTAGTTGTGATCTTAAATCAACGAACTATAAAATAGGGGCGCAATATTAAATTGGTGTGCTATGTAAATTAGTCGTGATATTAAATTAGCAGGTTGTAAGATAGGAGCGTGATCTTAAATCGGCATGCTATGTAGGTAATTCGTGATATTAAATCAACAAACTATAAAATAGGGGTGTAATCTTAAATCGCTAACTCTAAGATTCTGAAAATCTTTGAAATTTGAAAGTTGGCAATTTTTTTACAACACAAAATTATTGCATTCAATGAAAAAAAGCTCAATAAGATCAAATAGTGCTTACACGTAATATTTCTTTAAGTGGTGTATATTCTAGGTGCAAGAAAGGACGGGGTCATATATTTTTGCAATCTTATAAGCACCAAAACCTATCTTTTTTACTATCTTGTATAGTCCCTTCCAATTAGGAGTCATTTTTCCTCATTGGAATGGTGGTAGACTAGCTTCGATGTTTCATAGGACTAGGTCACCGACTATGAATTACTTGCACTTCACCTTAGTGTTGCAGTACCGAGTGACCTGTTGAGCTTGAGTGACATTCTTTACTCCAGTTGTTTCCCTAGCTTCTCCAATAAGGTCCAAACTAAGCCTCAAAGCTTCTTGGTTGGTTTTATCATTAAAATGAGATGTTTTGTGGGAGCGCAGGCCTATCTCAATCAGTATTACTACTTCCGTACCATATACCAAAGAAAATGAAGTTTCTCCTGTTGCTATGTAAGGGGTGGTTCTAAGGGTCCACAATATTCTGGGTTACTTTTCAATCCAAGCACCCTTGGTCTCATCTACCTTTTTCTTCAAAGCTAGTAGGATTTTCTTATTCAATTGCTTCAACTTGACTATTTGATTTAGAGGTTTTCACCAAGATTTGATCAAGAAATATTTATAAGGCGGCACAAAAATCTTTGAATTTCCCTTGAAACTTAATTTCATTGTTTGTTATGAATAGACGTGGAACACCAAACCTGTAAATAATAGATTTCCATTCAAAAAATTCCATCTGCCTTTTAGTTATTATTGCCAAGGTGTCTGCCTCTACCCACTTGGTGAAATAATTGAATGTGACAACTATAAATTTACTTTGTGCTATTTCCATTGGAAATGGTCCTAGGATGTCGATTCCCTACATCTTAAACGACCAAGGTCTAGACATTATTTGAAAAGGCTTGACTGGAGATCGCTATATAGGTGTGAACCTCTGAAAGGCATTGCAAGCACACATCAACTGATGAGTGTCCTTCTGCATAGTTGGCCAATAATACCCTTTTCGAAGAATCTTCTGAGCTTACGATCTTCCTCCTAAGTGATCACCACATATCCACTCATGGATTTATCTCATAACATATTCTGCTTCACTAAGGGCCAAACATCTCAATAGTGGCTATGAATAGCCATTTTTATAGAGTACACCATCTAACATGATGTATCTAAAAGAACAGGGATTTAAGAAATTTAATTAAGCAAGACCAATATATATTAGAGAAAAGAGTATACAACGTACCTTGTTGCCTTGTGTTGTACCTTAGCTAACTCTTTCTTACTCATTTCTCGATTTCCCCCCTGTAAAGCTTGAATGATAGGCGTCATCCACATTTTCTCCTGTTTTATGTTAAGTACTTGTTGGTTATCACAATTGGGAGAGGCCCTATATTCTAAAAAGATCTTCCCTCTTTGTTCAATCACAATGGAAGAAGCTAACTCCGATAGGGCATCGGCTTTGGTATTTTTTACTCTGGGTAGCTATCGGACTTTTGCCTTCTCAACTCGAGATAGTAGGTCATTGGCCATAGTATGATACTTTATTAAGTTGGGCTCTTTTACTTCATATTCTCTTGTCATCTATTTTACGACCAACTAGGAGTCAGTAAAAAGCACTAGCTTAACTACTCCCAACTGTCGAGCTAATTGTAAACTAGAAATGAGTGCTTCTTATTCTGCCATGTTGTTGGGTGCCTGGATTATTGGAAAAATGGGTTTGGAAAACGCAACGGAAAATAGGTTTAGGGGAAAAAAAACAGATTTTTAATTTTTTTTCCAAAAGACAAGAACTTGGTTGTGATATCTAAAATAATAAGCACTTAATCAAAACCGTACATTTTTTTATTTATCTAGGATGAACGCTTTGACCAAGTAGTCTTTTCTGCTACCCACAGGCTCACGTCTATCGAGTGTGGGCTCGTCTCGAATCAGAAAATTTTCCACAAAATTATTAGTGGGATAATTTCATAATTTCTCTAAACTTTTGGGCCAAGTTGTAAATAAAAAATATATATCTAAAAATATTCTGAAATAATTTCTTCGAAGAATTCTCTCTACAATTTTCTTTTGAATTCAAGTGTGTGAAAAATAATGACCCATGATTCTCTTTATAAGGAGAGTTTAGAGAGTTCAACTATGATTAGACTTAATCACTTTAATATTAAATTAAAATAATATCAAGTTAAATATTAAATTAAATTAAATATTAATTATATTAAATTAATATAATATTTATCTATAATATACATATTTAATTTAATTTAATGTTAAGATAATCACTTTAATGGTAAATTAATAAAATAATATCAAGATAAGTATTAAATTAAATAATATTAAATCTATTAAAATAATATTATTTTTGAAATAGTTAATCTGAAATCAAATTATGCAGTAGAGCCCCAGTAGGAGTGTGATTCCTCCACTGCTCAATTGTCGAAGGACCAACCGCCAACCACCAGAATGTTGTCGCCCCCGTCGGTGGCATTGTTGTGTCCGGTGGTGCCATTGCAGGTGCGATACCCTCACTGTACGCCAAGTGGTTTGATTCGGGCCTAATGATGGCCTGGTTAGTTCGGTCTATCCACCGTTGGACCATCGGTTTGGTTCCACATGCCAAGCCTGGTTAAACAAATTTTTGGGTCTTGATATCGATTTTGGGTTTATGAGCCCAATTTTTGATGTTAGGTCTAATTTTAAAGTTCAATTACCCATTAGGTCAATTGTATGATTTGAAAATTAATTTACAAAAATATCATATTAATTTTAATTGATTCGATTAATTTAATTTTACTTGATCTTTCTTAAAATTCACTAAGATTTTCCATATTAATTTTTCAAGAAAATTCTTTAATTAAATTTTCTAGTTGAACATTCTCACGACTGCCTAATTTAATTTCACATCGAATAAATTAAATCAATTAAATTATTTCCAAAGTCATAGAATTTCCTTCTGATTCAAATGCAATTTGATCGAGCTTTTGTTGAGCTAACGTAGGGACCAATTAGACACATACAATTAGACTCTAGTAATTGCAATTATGTTTAGAAGCATCGTTTTGATAATTCACAATTTACTTAATCATGGAGTCAGTCCACAAGAAGTACCATGAATAGAAACTCATTATTGTATACTCATTACGAAAGCAATTCATCCAACTGTTTTGTCTAATGACCTCGTCATGTGTGTATTACTCTCATATGATATCCTCGATTCCTTTGAGTTAAATTCGTTCACTGAATACAATCTTATTTTATCTCAATGTCTCCACTGTATCTTCTTAATGATTATTGTGATCACTATCAACAAATGACGATGATAAATTGCTCGTTCGACAATGAGCAACCCGTGACCACGTTCCATATTTATCAATCCACACAATGCCAATGAGAGAATATCGTTAACTCTTTAATCGAGCTATGATTTCTATTATTACTAGTAAAGTCATGCCATGCACAAGTCATGTACCCAACATACCGACTATGGGGTCGACCATCTTTAGAGCATAAGCCTCCATTTATATCAAAACATATGAGTTACATACACATGGTTAATGACTAATTCAAGATTTAGGTAAATCACACCATGAACATCACAAGTGAATTAATTTACAAATAAATTCAGAATTAATTCAACTTGGGTCGATCCAATGTATCATTCTTCAAATTAGTAGTTCTTCCAATGTATCAACATGAAAACTAAAGGAGAGTCCATACTGCCACTCGTTCCCCTCAGGGTCCTTGAGGAGAACACCTACTCCTTCTCATTTTTTTGCTGTGGACCCATCCACATAGATTGTCCAACATTTTGATTCTATAGTTTGATTACTTTGTTCCTATGGTTGGGTGACAACTTCTACATTTTGTGTATAAGTAAGATATTTAGCTTTATGCTTGTAACTACAATAAGATACTCTAAGAGAGGATATGCATCATAAAGTCGTACTAGGTTAAGATGTTATTTGGAAGCGTCGATGATTTGTAAAAGGAGCACTTTACCATGAAGTTAACAAGGATTTGAACTTTAACGACTTTTTTTGGCGAGTACTATATTCCAAAATCTGCTAGCTCGATTCCTCAGTTTTTCATCCTTCCTGAGGTGTCTACGGACAACATATCCTTTATTGGTTGATATGTCATGACCCTCACTAGGTGGGCTTGGAAATACGAACACAACTTGCGACCTGCTACTACTAGGAAAAAAATGATCTTTTTTAATTTTTTAGTACCTTTTTTCACCATTTTGTAGGACCTTGCTAACATAATGCATCAGATACTATCAAGCCCCTTCCGCTCTCACTAACACCGCTACTACCATTTGTTTGGAAGTGGCCAAATAAAGAGAGAGGATTTCTCTCAGTTGAGCTGACATTAAAAGTGGCGGTGAGGTCAGGTAAGACTTAAGCTGTGCAAAAGCAGATTGGCACTCTTCCGTCCATTTAAAAAGGGCCCTCAACGCCTTAAAGAAAGGTGGACATTTATCTACTATCTTGGACACAAACCTATTTAGAGCCACAATTCTTCCCGTCAGACACTGAATGTCCTTGGTCATTCTAAGCGAAGGCATGTCTAGAATAGCATGAATCTTTTCAGGGTTCGCCTCTACACCTCTCTCGAAAATAATGAACCCTAGAAACTTCCTTGCCTTCACCCCTAAAGTGCACTTTTTTAGATCCAACCTCATTCTATAAGCACGCAGAATAGCGAATGCTTCTATCAGATGCTCGATATGTTGATTCAAAGTATCACTTTTTATCAGCATGTTGTCAACGTAAACCTCTATGCTACGACCTATTTCCTCTTTGAAAATTCTGTTCACTAATCATTGATAGGTCACTCCTACATTTTTTAGGCTAAAAGGCAAGACTTAATAACATAAAAGGCCTTCCCTCGTCACAAAAGTGATTTTATCCTGGCCTTCCATCGCCTTGGAGATTTAGTTGTAGTCTGAGAACGCATCCATGAAGCTCATAAATTTATGGCTAACTGAAGCGTCCACTAACCTGTCAATAGACGGAAGAGGAAAAATATCTTTTGGACACACTTTATTTAAGTTCACACTTTGGGCCTTGTAAATGACATGCCAATTGGTAAGTGAATTTTGAATAAGCATGATTATTGTATAGAGTATTTATATAATAAATTGCAATAAGAAATATAGTTTATATTAAACTATTGCAGTACTTACTAAGCTATTTTAGCTTAATGCGTTTCCTTTTAACGTGTAGGTTAAGGTCGAAAAGAGAAGCTAGAAGTGGTTCAAGTCCTTCTCGCCTCATCATATCTCTAGGATTGGAAAAGAGTATGATCTAATATTTTGATGTTAGAATGGCATGTACATAAGCTTTAATTGTTGATTTTAGTTAGAAGGGATCAAATTGCTAACTTTGTGAACTTATCTTAAGTTGAGTTTATATGAAATTAAGGTATATTTAAAATTAGATTTCATGAGTTTTGTGTTTATGAATATGAATTGTGATGACTTGTGGATGAATGGGGTCAATTTGGAATGTTTTGGACTACTTTAAAATGATTTAAAGTTTTTGGATTGATTTGATAACTTCGTAGGGGGTTTTAGTAATTTTTTCCTTGTTTTTATCTCCAATTTTACTCTAGATATTGATACCAAGGGCTAGGTATCGATACCTAGAACTTTTTCTTGAAAATTTTGAAAATAGAATACTATTTTGGTGTCGATACTTTAATTTGGTATCGATACCCAAGGCTTGGTATCGATACCTGGGTTATAGGTATTGATACCTACACTAGATTTTTGAAAGTTTTCATTTTCAGATGTTGGTTTTAATATCGATACTTACCAAGGTACATATACCTTATTTTGGGTATCGATACCTTATGTTTTAATACTGATACTTGCCCCCTGGTTTGAATAAAAACTACATTTAATTCATTTTTAATGAAAATAATTAACCGAAAATGACCCCAAATTTTCATAATGTTGTTACTGAGTTGAATTAAGTTAAAAATCTATTGTTAAAGGTTCAATCTACTTAGTGATAAGCCAAGATCACATTGGCACCAAATGTAATATTCCTATATCAAGTTCCAGAACTCGAATCAAGTATAGGGTGTTACATAGCACATCACCCAATTATGTTTATGATTTCATATCACAATTCATATCATGGCATACTTGTTTATTTTGCCTCTACTTTTACAAAATCAAATTTCAAGCTCAACAAACAAGAACACATGAGTGTTCTTTCATCACACACTGACAGGGTCTTTCTAGGTCTACAACCCAAGTGCAGGTTATATTCAAGTAATAAAATCTCGGGAGTCCAAGGTCAATCCTCATGGAAGTTGATTAGAGCTTACAAGATTACAAGTATTATGCTAGAACAATTATGTAGCACTTAACTTTGGAATGAGTGTCAAAAATGAAAGTAGAGCAAGAAACAAAAAATAAAAATCAACTAAAGAAATTAACTAAAAATAATAAAAACAAATACCTGGAAGAAAATATGTTGAGGTAATAAGATCAACTTTTGGTGTCATATTAAGATTAAATTTTAGTACTCAATGTTACTACTCAATTAGAATCCACACAAAATGGAGGTCCCAATTGGATAATATAGCAATGTACGTTTAGTAGTTAAGGATATGAATCCATGAGCAAAGGTATCTCCATCAAAGGAGTGTCCAATATGATTTTCCAATAAGTCCAAGAGTTTAGCAAATGTGTCCATAAGCAAAGGATAGTGCAATATGAGAGTTCAAATATTTAAGTTCACTAAAAAATATATAACATGTGGTATTATAATCACTTGATGACTTCAAAACTTATAAAAAAATTCAAATATTTATTATGTAAATTTTATATGTCTACAACAAGTAAATGATCTTACTTTACAAGTATGATTATAACAAGTGATTGATAATTAATTTTAGCTCAAATGATTAGTATGGAATTTACCTTAATATTTGCCAAAAGTTTCACCCTTTAACCTCAATATTTAAATCTTAGAATAACATAACAAAATTAAACAACTCAAACTTAGATGTAAAATACATATTAGATATAAGAAACTTTAGATTTTACACGAATAAAGAAATAAACAAAAACTTAATGTAACATCCCAAATTTAGCTCCATAAAATTTAGAAATATATCAAAAACAGAGAATTGACCCAATGGTTAGTCATTAAATGTGAAAGTTTAAGGGTTAGATGGAGGTCCTAAGTTCAAGTCCTTAACTTTTACAAAATAAATTAATTTTTTTTTGCAAATTCCCTTGCTTTTTTATGTGTTGGCATCCAAGCTTAGTAAACCTAGATATACATGCAACCTTTAATTAAAATAATCATCCTTTTAACCCATTTTCTTCTACCTTAGCCATCCCTAACCCCCTAAGCCCCTCTCCCTCTCTTCATCTCTATTTTTTTTCTTTTCCCTTTTTCCTCCATTGTTGTCATTGCCTACACCTCCCCTTTTACCATCTTCTTCTTCTTCTTTTTGCATCAAGATTGTGCACCATTGGAAACACGGAAATTTACACATTTTTATATACCCTTTTTCACTTAAAATCATACAGTTTCAATAAAATTCTTGTCGAAAAATAATTAATTTTTAAAAAATAATTAAAGTGCACTTAAAATATGAACATGTTGAATTTTAGTTAATTTTATAATTATTTTTGATGAATTTTGGTTATTTTCAACAGGTTTGCACAAAGGGCGAAAAATGGCTCAATAGACACTGCTAGAAGCGCAAAATCGAGAAGCAATTTGAAGTATCGAGGCGAACTAAATTTCAGCCTAAGAGGGTCCAAAATTATATGTATTAATTCATAATATAATTAATTTTAATTTATATCCAATTTAATTTAGGTTAATAAATTATTATTAATTAATTATGAAAAAAATGGTCGAGTTGAACTGAACTGAGTGAACCGAATCGAACCGACCAAGAAATGGACAGCCCAAAAATCGTCCCAAGAGCTGACCCAAATCAGCTTATTAGCTGATTATTTAAGCTTGCAAAGAGGCTCTTGAAGACTTGTTCAAGTTGCATTCAAACCCCTCCACAATTAGTGGCTTTATAGATTTGCCCCAAGCCTAAATTAACAAAGTTGAAACTATCAACCTTGCCACATGTGTGGCAGGCCAAGGGAGGGCTCTTTGGCTGATAATTTTAGCTATTTTTAGCAGCCCTCCTCAGCTATAAGAACCCCCTTAGGCTGGTCATTTTAGAAACACACCTCAAGCATTCACATCTTCCCTCTCTTCTCTCCACTTTCTCTCCTCTTTTCCATTCCAAAATTTTCTTGCTCTCTTGCCGATTTCTCCTCTTGGGAAAGGGGCATTCATCAGCTATTTGGAGCAGCAATTAAGTGTTCGTAGCAACCTTGGTCGACGAGGACAACGGAGAAGGAAGAACGTAGCAACTAGTCAAGCCATGGAAAAATATCGGATTTGATTCTTGTTCCCTATCTCTTTAATTTCTGTTGTTGTTATGCTAAACATATCTATGAATATTTATGTTGCTGGAATGGCTAATTTAATCAATTTAGCTTGAATTTAATTCGTGTTAGGTTGATTGCATTTCGTTTGTTAAAATTATTAAAATTCTGTTTATGTTTTTATAGGCCTCGGTAAGATGCTTGATTAAGTAAAATCATGACTAAGTTATTCTTGCATTACAATTGTTAGGTAACTAATAAATTAATTATTTAAATGAATTAAAATTGTAATTAATGGACACCATATTTAATCAGTGCATGTTTAATCATCTAAGGTAGCTGAGGGTTAGATTAGCAACCGTATCAGAAGATACATTTGCCTTGCATAACTTGCAAGATTATTGTGATTAAACTGTTTCAAGGTAAGGATACTTTGTTACCTCACATAGTCTTTTATGTGCTTATTAAATCGAGTTAATTGTTTGAATTGACATAGGGATATGTACAAGAGATTATTTCGATTTAATAAGTATGTATGTGCAATAACATATTTGCCTATTAAGATTTGTTTAATTGGTTGAATTGACATAGGGATATAGTCAAGAGATAAATGGATTTTGGTAGGTGAGTATGTTCATAAGTTAGCAAATTACCGAGTTTCCGTGAACTTATTCGTAACAATATAAACATGAGTTTAATAATTCTAGGTTAAGAAATGTAATTAATCTAACACAATTATGTCATCTTGATTAAAATCGTATTTTGAAATCGTGCATTTGAGATTTATTTATTTAGTTTACTTAGTTTAAAATCTTAATTTTTAATCACCCTCTTCAAACAAAGTATTTTTCTTCACCAAAGTGTTTTAAATAGCATTCATAAATAATTCTTTTCACAGTCTCTGTGGGTACGATAACTCGACATTTACTTGTCACTTTATTACTTGTTGCGATTGTGTACATTTGCACATTTCCGTCATTCCAACCGTCTCCTTTGCTATATTGCTGCAATTTTACCTCAATTAAATTAGCCCTAAACCTAAAATTTTGAACTTCAAGATCGATCCCAAACATCGCCTAGAAAGTGCCATTGTCGTTTCTCTCGACTAGCTTGTGTAAGGTCTCTTCTCTCTTCAATTTCTTAATTAATCTTGTCCATTGAAAACTTAAATTTTCAGATCTGAAATTTAGGGGATTTTAAATGTTTTTAAATGTATTTTTCCAGATTTTAATTAGGTTTCATATCATTTTTAAATTCCTCCCCAATCTCGGCCACTATGGGCGGTGGTGCGTGCGCATATGTGTAGAATAGGGGGCTATTTTGTTTCTTGAATCTTGCCCAATTAATTCCAGCCTTAATTTGATTTCTTTAAGCCTTCTAATCATCTATTAAACCCATGTCAATTAGGGAAAAAACATTCTTGATTGTTTGGGCATTCGAAACTCACAAATCGGGAAGCGTAAGTGCGGTTAAGTGTAAAATTAATTATTGTTTCGACATAGTTGTAGGGTAAATGTTATGGATTGATTAAATGAAAGAATTAAATAATTATTAGCTACTGATTTTCCAGTATATTATGGAATTAGATGCTAACCCAAATGCCTCGAATCAACCATAAAACCAAAGAACGATCGTACGTACGATTCACATCGATACAAGGTAAGGAATCAAACTAGTTGAATTCGTAAAATAGTTATTAATTTGATAATTGGTTTGAACCCATAAGAGGGTAATTGGGAGTTGGTTAAGTGGTGAATTGATTTAATTTATACTGAATTTTGGTTTAGGATAGTGTGGGTCCTAAACTTGTAAAAATTGTTTGATAATGATAAATGTTATGTTATATTTGATAATTAGCTTGTTGATTGGTTTAGCATAGTAGCCAAAATATTAGTTTTGCGAGTGGCCGAACTAGGTACATTTCGAGCCTTAAAAGATTGATGTGTTGGCAAAATTGCTAGTTTGTCTGTATGAATGTATAACTAAGATTGTTATGCATAGTTATATTATGTGATATGAGAATGTTAGACGGAATGGTATGAAATGTTGATGTAATAACCCAAATTTGCCCTGGAATTTTAAAAATAAATTAAAATAAAAATCAAATAAAGTGTCCAGTTTAATGTCTAAATACACAGGCCCAACGTGGCCCAACCCGTTTTAACCCAAATTAACCCAGCTCAAACCTAAACCCAGCTATCATACAACCCAAAACAGAAAAAAAAATCAGCAGCAGGCAACCCTAGAAGACCCAGGTGCCGCAGCCAAGCCATCCATGTGTGACGAGCCTCCATACGCTCTGCGCCACGTTACCCCAGCCACGCACGCCTCGTACGACCGTACCTGTGCAGCAAACAAATGAAAACAAGCAGCAAAACGAGAAGAAAAATAGCAAAAAATAGCAAAAAAAAAAGAAAAAAAGAACAGAGAGTAGAGGAGATTTTTTTATTATTATGTATTTTCTTTTCTTTTCGCTTTGGCTATAAAAAGCCGATTCATTTTCTGTAAAGGGGCTTCTTCTTCCCCTTTTTTACACAGATTGAATACAGAAAACAAAAAAGGATTCAAAGAAAATGAAGTTTCGCAAGGTTATTTTAGTTTATCTCCGCTTTTTCCTATTTTCCTTTTATTCTTTTGTTTATAGCTAGTGTAAAATAAAAGAGAAAGTAAAATTAGTGAAAGGAGTTACCTTGAGGCCGAATCCCTGTTCTCTCCGTCGCAATCGGAGCATGAGCGAGGGTTCGGAGGCCTTTTCCGATCGGTCATCGGCAGAACGGCGCGGAGAGTGTTTGATTTGATTTTTTAAGTGAAAAAGTTATGGTTATTAGGGTTTTGTTAGCCTTTAAGCAAGGGGATAAAACGCCATCGTTTGAGCCAATATGATGGCTTCGAAACGGCGTCGTTTGGAGGTTTAGATCCGCACGGTGACCCAACCTGAGGGAAGGATCCGCGCGTTTGTGCCCTATGGTCTATTTGCACTATGAGTCCTTCTTCATTAAGGAGTTGTTTCGATTCAGTTTTCTTTCCTTTTTTAATTTGTACCGCGCATTTAGTTGTGATTTCATCCTAGTCCTTAGTCAAGTGACGCCGTTTCCAATAATCTGACTTGATTGCCAGATAGGATTTGTGCGTTTAATTTCTATTCTAGTCCTTCTTATTTTAAATGAGTTTCAATTCAGTCCCTTTCATTTCATTTTATTGCATATTTGCACTTCGACTTTCTGTTTTAGTTTCAAGTTAGCTTTTCTATATATAGTATTTTTGATACTACAAATTAAATGCTCTTATTATTTTTAAATTATTTTGTAATAGTCAATGATATCATTTGTACTAATTACACGTTTATCTATCTCTTTGTATATGTACATTTTTATTATGTATTAATATTTTAAGTTTTATATTATCATATATCAAGATCCCATTTCATTATATTCTATTGGTATTATAAATAACCGTTTTAGAGTATTATACATTTTTTCAAAATTTATTGCGTATTATTGTTTAATCTTCAATATGTATTTATTATAAATATACGTACATATATATTTATTATTTAATGTGCTTTGATTTATTTTTACATAATACTTACTTTAAAATTTATTTGGACACTATTATTTTATGTAGTATTTATCTTTAATGAGTATTTTTAATTTATTTCAAATTTTCATTTATATATTATTTATTTTAATATATAATTTCCTTTCTTTCATATTTTTTAGTTATTTCAGACTTGTACATTGGCTTGGTGTTTGTATTAATTCTCTTGTTTCTTAGTTTTTATTATTATTAGCTTTTAAATGTTAATGTTGATATTTACATGTGATGTGAAATTATTGTCTTTATGCGTATGGTATTTGTTTATTGGTATTCATTTATTATTTGTGTTTATTAACATATATTGTGGTTTATGAATTATCGCCTCACGTCGTGCATTGTTATTCCATTGTGCTTTATTCATTCAAAAAGTCGTGTTTAATATGGTTTAGGTATCAAAACCAATTTATTCAAAAACTTTCAAGATAACGTAAAGTTCGGTATTTGGAATCTTCGAAAGAATTGAGCCCTAACGTATTGGGTTCCAATTTTCCTCGTCGAATCTAAATAATCGAGAATGTCCCTTCTAATTAAAACATAAATAAAAAGCTCATTCTCGGGAATTCGACACGTTGTGTCCTAACGCATTGGATATGACATGTTGTTTTCTCGAGACGAGGGTTTTTCTAATAAATGAAAATAAAGGCAATATTCGATATTTGAGAATTTCACGAAATCGAGCCCTAACTTACTGGGTTTTGATTTTCTCATTTGACCCAAATAATCAGATATCCTTCTCAAAATACATGATTTTTTTAAAATTTAAAAAAGGGACAAACCTAATTTCGAATATTGAACTGACGCACTCTAACTTACTGAGTGTGGCAATTTATCTCCTCGAAATAAGTGAGTCTTATCATCCAATTCATTTTATTCGAATTTTCATTTTAAAGGATCGCATTTTAAAATCTTTTCAAAATATCGACACTAAGACATTAAACAATAGATTCGGTACCAATTTTGGGCGTTACGAGGGTGCTAACCCTTCCTCGTGCGTAACCGACTCCCAGACCTATTTTCTCAAATCTCGCAGACCTAAAATTATTTTCAAGGTGATCCGATCACACCTTACCCCAATAAAGGATCAGTGGTGACTCCCATTTTATTTTCAAAGTCGATCCCCATTCGTTTTTTCAAATATGAAAATGGTTTCGACAGCTGGCGACTCCACTGGGGACTTTAGAGAGTCAGGCCGTAAAATTGATTGTTTTCTGTCTTATTATCGAGATTTGATTTGAAAAATTACGATCTTTTCTTTTCACTTGCTTGCATGATTATTGTAAATTGAGTCGTATATTTTGGCATCATATTGCATAAGACTGTTTAGTCTTGTCCTTTTAAGTGGAAGTGAGAAGCTACTCCTTCGTGAGGTTTTCACCTCCGTGCAGGATAGTGAATCACTTTCGGGATACATCCGTACCTATGTCTTCGTGAGATTTTCATCTCCGTGCAGCCATAGGGAAATGTATTCCCCTGAACCGAACTCGGTCTGTATGAACCTATAATGGGTAAGGATCGAGGAATCAGTTGGTTCGGGTACCTTGACTTTAGAACCAAACCTCATATAATGGACTTAGGAACTTAACCTAGGTAGAGCCACTCCAAATCCCTAGTGGTTACCTGATTCGGTACTTTTTGTTTTCCTTGTTTACTTTTGTTTTGTACTAACCCCTTTTGTTGTGTTTTGATTGTGATTGCATTGCATTTGCATCTTAGGAAAGAGATATTGATTCAAGTCCAATTACTAAATTAGAAAGCTTGTCATGGAATACGGATTCCTTGATAAAGTAGTAAACAATATGGCTACCTTAATATATTCTGAAAAACTTATGGAAGAGTTTGTGACCTTGCTTCGTGGCCTGAGGATTCAAGGCGATCGTCTAAGAGCCTTCAACGTTCCAACCCCTTAAAGAAGCGGACGAGCCTTATGAGGACGAGTAGATGATGGATCGCGACCAAGATAAAGAAAAGGAGCTAGCAATGGCATCTATTGGCGAGATTACCTCAAACGTGCGGATGAAGAAAAAGATTGATATTGTCTCTTGAAATATAAGGGTGAAGCCGTACATGCCTCCACTTTATGTAAAGGAATTTTCTTTCTAGAAAAGTTTCCTAAATGTAATTGAATCAGAATCAACGTCTCTTTAGGCATGCATTTCAGACATCTGCATCGTATGCATTAAAATCCATTGAAAAAGTCTAAACGAGTAAATTTATTTCAGCTAATCTGGAAAACCAACCAACCAAACATCCTTATGGTACTCGTCACAAAACTAAGGAAATGGATCAATGATTAGAGAAATTGGAGCAAATGCAAAAAGAAATGCAAGATCAGCTACAGAAATAAATGAAGGAGCAATTGGAAAAAATTCAACAGGACATGACAGAAAAGATGCGGGAGTCTCAAAAGGACATGATGACTGAGCTGACGCAATTACTAAAAGGAATAAATAAGGGGAAAGGCCCTATGGTAAATGATGAAGGAGAAGACAAGGATAGACCTATCTATCCTCTAGCCTTACGCCTCTGCATGCGCAGATTCAGACCGAGGTGCCTCCGCGCTGATCCTCTGTTTCAATTGAGCCTCAGCGGTTTCAAACTGATGTTTCAATGCCGATGAACTTTTAGGCTGGATCAGGTTCTAATCCTAGAGATAACCCAGTGAATCTTGTTATTCCTGATTTCGATGAAATGGCTGAAAAAGAGAAGGCAAACGTCGAACTGTCGAAACAATGGGGGGATAGGTGTAAATGGTTGGAGGAAAAATTCAAAGCCCTGGAAAGCGCCGATAGTCACCATGGAATCGATGCAAAAGATCTGAGCTTGGTTCTAGACTTAGTACCACCTCACAAGTTTAAGATGCCTGAATTTGAGAAATATAGTGAAACCAGTTGCCCAGAAGCCCATATCACCATGTTCTGTAGGAGAATGACTGGGTATATTAACAATGATAAGCTATTAATACATTGTTTTCAGGATAGCCTCATTGGAGCAGCGTCGAAATGGTACAATCAGTTGAGCCGTACCGAGATTGGTTCATGGAAGGACCTAGCACAGGCATTCATGAAACAATACGGGCATGTAACAGATATGACCCCTGATAGAATCACCTTGCAAAATTTGGAAAAGAAATCGAATGAAAGCTTTAGACAGTATGCACAGAGGTGGAGAGAGGTTGCAGTCCAAGTCCATCTGCCACTCCTAGAGAAAGAAACTATGATGCTCTTTATCAACACATTGAAGGCCCCGTTCATCACTCACATGTTGGGAAGTGCTTCAAAGAGTTTCTCAGATATAATCATGAATGGTGAAATGATCGAAAACGCCATCAGAAATGGAAGAATAGAGGGTGGAGAGAGTAACAAAAAAATCAGTCTCAAGGAGAAAAGAAGATGAGATGAATGACATAGGTTACTCAAGGTCAGTAAGTCATCCAGATAAAGGGGTCGCTAGTCAACAAGGTGCACTGAGACAAGAATCTGGAGTGAAACCAAGTACTAAGAAGCTCCAGTTCACACCAATTCTGATGTTGTATAAGGAGCTGTATCAACGCTTATTCGATGCGCACATTGTTGCCCCTTTCTACTCAAAGCCCCTGCAACCTCCGTACCCCAAGTGGTATGATGCGAATGCACAGTGTGATTATCATGCGGGAATTGGGAGACATTCGATAGAAAATTGCACCATCTTTAAAAAGCTTGTTGAAAGGCTCATTAACATGGGTGTTGTCAAGTTTGATGACTGCAGTGTAGAAAATCCGTTACCCAATCATAATTGATAAATGGAGTGAATGCAATGCACAAGCAACTAAAGAAGGGACCTTGTTAGATATCCGCGCTTATAAACGTGGAAGTTTTCTAAGCAATTTGACTGTGGAAGAAAACCCTATAGTCTCTAGAGCTTTTTAAAGTAATGTTCAGAACATTTTTGTTGTTTTTAGCCTAAAAATGATAGAAATTTCCTTTGTGAAATAGGCTCATGTCTGAATGTTATTATTTTAATGAAATACATCTTTGCAATTATTACTGAGCCAATACTTTCATTCTTTACAAACAATTCCAGATTCTTTCATTCTTTTGGATTTTCTTCCAAATTATTATTCATTCATTATTCATTCGTTCATAATCATATGGTACAAATTATTATTCATTCATTCATTCATAATCATATGATACAAATAATTATTCATGAATTTATACATTCTTTTGTACATTCTTCGGTACTTATTATGGGTTCCCAGATATCAATTACGTGAATGACTCTGCTACAGACCCAGATTTTCCTTTTGAGCAAGGCATGTGTTTAGAAGGATTTCGTGACTTTGAAAATGACATGGATTGTAACCTATCTTCTGACTTGTTGATGATGGTAGCACGAGAGGATAGACAGATCCTGCCTCACAATGAATCATTAGGAATTGTGGGCTTGGTGAATATTAGAATTGACCTGATTGCAAAGGCGAAGCAAGACCTTGTTGAGTTACCTCTAGAGTTCAAAGATGTCTTTGTATGGTCATACCAGGATATGCCCGGGCTAACCGCTAATAATGAAATCTGCACAGCAGCGCGATGGCAGAAATTTGCAGTATGAACGGTGAAATTATTTGCCGGGGCAATGCCTTTTTCGTCGATCCAGCATAGCTTTGCCTGTTTGAAGTCGAGTTTCTATCCCTTCAAGATGTTGTTGGATTTTATCCTAATAGAAGAGGAAGATCAAAAGCTTCCAGTCGTAGTTTCGCCCCAAAAGGCTCTATAAAGGAAATTCGATATCAGAGAAGATTCTTCGAAAGGGATAACAAGGACTTGCCTAATCCCAAGAGTTCAGATCCAATTCAAAAAAAAGGAGCAAAAAAATTTCAAATCAAAACAAAAAGAAGAAAATAAAAATCAAAAATCAAGGTCAAAATGAAAATGAAAAAAGAGAGAAGAAAAAAAAGGAAAAGAAAAAAGAAAAGGAGAGGTCAATGCGACAACCAGCAAAGGGCGTTTTGTGACCAAAGGTGGTTTTGAGTTGAAAACCCAAAAAGGGCGACTCAAACTTCGAGCAAAATGGGGCATGGACATCACCATTATCAAAGACTTCTAATGGGCATTGCTTCATTTTTGAGATCATTAGAGGCCGCTTCATACGCCAATGTCATCATATGCTTATATAGAATTCCAAAGAAGATGGTATTGAACTTGGACAATAGCACGACTGCTGAGGTCTGAAATCAAGTCAAAATCAGACACCACGATTCGTCACCAAATTGCCTAGAGATGAAGAAAATTGAAGGAAAATGACTGAGACTTGCAATGACCGGCATGAGAAATTACCATTTGCCTTCCTTGCTTGTCGAACATCTGTACTGGGGCAATACCTCTCTTTGGTTTGCGGGATTTAGGTAGTTTTACCTATTGAAATCCTCTCTCTAGGTATTAGTTGAGCTAGATTTGGATGAAGCAGAATGGATCCAATCGTGATGTGATCAGTTGAACCTAGGAAAAAGGTTAAAAGCTATTCATTAGGGTCGGATATACCAGAAACAAATGATACGAGCCCATAATAAATAGGGTCGTCTCAGAGAATTCCACGAGAAGGTTGGATGTTGAAAAGATCCTTCCTCCATAAAAGGATTTTAGAGGAAAATGGATGCCAAAGGCCTTTTCCGGAGAAGCTCTGATCTTGAGTAGGATAGATGGTAAAACTCACCAAATCCTGTAAACTCGGATCCAGTCAAGAAATACTTCGTTTAAAGAAGAAGAAAGGACCAAGTTGAAAACCCGCAAAGGGCACTCTGAGTCAAAAAAATGAAAAATGAGAATGAAAAATGAAAATTGAAAATGAAAAATGAAAAAAGGAGAGGCTAAGGGGAAAACCCGCAAAGGGAACCTTAGGCCAAAGGGGATTTGAGTTGAAAACATGAAAAGGGCGGCTCAAATATTGATCAGAATGGGGCATGTGGTAATCTTGTTATACCTGAATCAATAGGAAAAAGTAGGCAATATCTTGGGGCATCGACAAAGCACTGTAGATCTCTTAAACACATGTCAAACTCAGAATGGTCTTCAGAAAGTTTGTACAGATTCAAGCTGCGATATCTGGGGCACCCAATTCTCATATTATTTGTTGTTCTTGGAATACCTTTTTCTTTTCCAAGATATACATTCCCAATTAATTCCTTTGTCATCCTTCTTTACTATTTTCGATAATTTTTTCTTTCGAGCTATGCTCAGAACCAACTTTATTCTTATCCATTGTTATGACCTTTTTTTTTTGCAAACATGTTGCATTGGAATAATGATTAGTGGACTAATAAAACTTTCACAAAGAAAGTTTTGCATATTACTCTGAAAAGTTTCTAAATAATATAGGAGCCTGAAAAGGGACTATTGTTTAGAACGCACCAGGTAAAGGTTGGAAATCGGAGAAGGAAGAGTCTAAATTTGGATTTTCTCTTTGGATTTTGTTGTCAAATGCATTGATTGAGCAGAATGACAAGATGTCGGGTTAATGACAAAGTTTGAATAAGAAAGAAAGCGACGATCACCAGGCAAGAGGAGGAGGTTACCTCGGAAAAGAGAGCCTTCATTTGCGTATAAGTCTTTGGTACGACACCTTGGGAATGGTGAAAGAAACTAGAACGATTCGGATCATGTATCCTTAAATTGTAATAAGGAAGGATTGAGGAAAAGCCACATATTTCTACCCTTGGATTACAGTGGGAGAATGATGGTACAAATTTTGCTCCCCAATGGATTAAACTTTGAGGTTTACAGTGGGGGCAACCTAACTAAGTGTTTCTTCAAAAAACGCCAGTCGAGAAGGAAGGTGTTATAGCACTTCAGTGACAAAGCCTTAATAAACTTCGAGTAATGACAACCTAAGCGGGATCGTTCTCGGAAAAATAAAATTCTGCATTCATGCAAACACCATTCACACATGTCTAGTTAGGAGCATTTGATTCATTCTGATCATGCCATCCTAATCATTAGGTGAATTAGGTTCATTATACAAGTCATGTTCCCCAGAGAACAGATCAGTGAAGATCGAAAACAAAGCCTTGCCTCCATCGGTTGCAGTGGAGCTGGTTAAAGATAGCAGATCTTGCCTTCCCGCATTGACAACAAAGCAGATCAAAAACAAAGCCTTGCCTCCATCGGTTGCAGTGGAGCTGGTTAAAGATAGCAGATCTTGCCTTCCCGCATTGACAACAAAGCAGATCAAAAACAAAGCCTTGCCTCCATCGGTTGCAGTGGAGCTGGTTAAAGATAGCAGATCTTGCCTTCCTGCATTAACAACAAAACAGATTTAAAACAAAGCCTTGCCTCCATCGGTTGCAGTGGAGCTGGTTAAAGATAGCAGATCTTGCCTTCCTGCATTAACAGCGAAGTAGATCGAAAATAAAGCCTTACCTCCATCGGTTGCAGTGGAGCTGGTTAAAGATAGCAGATCTTGCCTTCTTGCATTAACAGCGAAGCAGATCGAAAACAAAGCCTTGCCTCCATCGGTTGCAGTGGAGCTGGTTAAAGATAACAGGTCTTATCTCCTTGAGATTACAGCGGAGCAGATTGAAGCTAGTAATCCTATCTCCTGGAGATTACAATGGAGCAGATTAAAATAAAGGATCTTATCTCTCTGAAGTTACAATATAGTAGATCACATCAGATTGAAGCCAGAAATCTTATCTCCCTGAGATTACAGCAGAGCAGATTGAACCTAGTAATCTTATCCCCCAGGCGATGCAGTGGAACAGATTAAAGCCACATCAGTGAATCTTGCTTCTTCGACATTACAGTTAAAAAGATTAAAGCCACAATGGCGAATCTTACTTTCCAAAAGTTAGGAGTTACAAAATTATCTTCCTGATATTACAGTGTAGTGGATCGAGGCACCAATTCCTATACCTCTGAAGATGTAGTAGGATGGAATGAGGCTACTTGAAGAGGAACACCAAAATCCCGTATGACCAGGCAAATTTGGCTTTCTTACTCTTTGCTTCATTCCCATTACACAATAATGAGCAAAGAGGGGCAGCTGTAATAACCCAAATTTTCCCTGGCATTTTAAAACTAAATTAAAATAAAAATCAAATAAAGTTTCCAGTTTAATGTCTAAATACACAGGCCCAACGTGGCCCAACCTGTTTTAACCCAAATTAACCCAGCTCAAACCTAAACACAGCTATCATACAACCCAAAACAGAAAAACAAATCAGCAGCAGGCAACCCTAGAAGACCCAGGCGCCGCAGCCAAGCCATCCGCGTGTGACGAGCCTCTATACGCTCCGCGCCCGTCACCCCAGCCACGCACACCTCGTACGACCATACTTGTGCAACAAACAAACGAAAACAAGCAACAAAACGAGAAGAAAAATAGAAAAAATAGCAAAAAAGAAAAAGAAAAAAAGAACAGAGAGTAGAGGAGATTTTTGTTTTTATTATGTATTTTCTTTTCTTTTCGCTTTGGCTATAAAAAGCCAATTCATTTTTTGTAAAGGGGCTTCTTCTTCCCCTTTTTTACACAGATTGAATACAGAAAACAAAAAAGGATTCAAAGAAAACGAATTTTTGCAAGGTTTTTTTAGTTTATCTTCGTTTTTTCCTATTTTCCTTTTATTCTTTTCTTTATAGCTAGTGTAAAATGAAAGAGAAAGTAAAATTAGTGAAAGGAGTTACCTTGAGGCCGAATCCCTGTTCTCTCCGTCGCAATTGGAGCATGAGCAAGGGTTCGGAGGCCTTTTCCGATCGGTCATCGGCAGAACGGTGCGGAGGCATTAGGGTTTTGTTAGCCTTTAAGCAAGGGGATAAAACGCCATCGTTTGAGCCAATACGATGTCTTTGAAATGGCGTCGTTTGGAGGTTTAGATCCGCACGGTGACCCAACCCGAGGGAAGGATCTGTGCGTTTGTGGCCTATGGTCTATTTGCACTATGAGTCCTTCATTTGGGAGTTGTTTCAATTCAGTTTTCTTTCCTTTTTTAATTTGTACCGCGCATTTAGTTGTGATTTCATCCTAGTCCTTAGTCAAGTGATGCTGTTTCCAATAATCTGACTTGATTGCCAGATAGGATTTGTGCGTTTAATTTCTATTCTAGTCCTTCTTATTTTAAATGATTTTCAATTCAGTCCCTTTCATTTCATTTTATTGCATTGCACTTCGACTTTCTGTTTTAGTTTCAAGTTAGCTCTTCTATATATACTATTTTTTTATACTACAAATTAAATGCTCTTATTATTTTTTAAATTATTTTGTAATAGCCAATGATATCATTTGTACTAATTACATGTTTATCTATCTCTTTGTATATGTACATTTTTATTATGTATTAATATTTTAAGTTTTATATTATCATATATCAAGATCCCATTTCATTATATTCTATTGGTATTATAAATAACCGTTTTAGAGTATTATACAATTGTTTCAAAATTTATTGCGTATTATTGTTTAATCTTCATTATGTATTGTTATTATAAATATACGTACATATATATATTATTTAATGTGCTTTGATTTATTTTTACATAATACTTACTTTAAAATTTATTTGGACACTATTATTTTATGTAGTATTTATCTTTAACCGTATTTTTAATTTATTTCAAATTTTCATTTATATATTATTTATTTTAAATTTATTTTAATATATAATTTCCTTTCTTTCATATTTTTTAGTTATTTAGGACTTGTACATTGGGTTGGTGTTTGTATTAATTCGCTTGTTTCTTAGTTTTTATTATTATTAGCTTTTAAATGTTAATGTTGATATTTACATGTGATGTGAAATTATTGTCTTTATGCGTATGGTATTTGTTTATTGGTATTCATTTATTATTAGTGTTTATTTACATATATTGTGGTTTATGAATTATCGCCTCACGTCGTGCATTGTTATTCTATTGTGCTTTATTCGTTCAAAAAGTCGTGTTTAATATGGTTTAAGTATCAAAACCAATTTATTCAAAAACTTTCAAGATAACGCAAAGTTCGGTATTTGGAATCTTTGAAAGAATTGAGCCCTAACGTATTGGGTTCCAATTTTCCTCGTCGAATCTAAATAATCGAGAATGTCCCTTCTAATTAAAACATAAATAAAAAGCTCATTCTCGGGAATTCGACACGTTGTGTCCTAACGCATTGGATATGACATGTTGTTTTCTCGAGACGAGGGTTTTTCTAATAAATGAAAATAAAGGGACAAATAATCAGATATCCTTCTCAAAATACATGATTTTTTTAAAATTTAAAAAAGGGACAAACCTAATTTCGAAGATTGAACTGACGCACTCTAACTTACTGAGTGTGGCAATTTATCTCCTCGAAATAAGTGAGTCTTATCATCCAATTCATTTTATTCGAATTTTCATTTTAAAGGATCGCATTTTAAAATCTTTTCAAAATATCGACACTAAGACATTAAACAATCAATTCGGTACCAATTTTGGGCGTTACGAGGGTGCTAACCCTTCCTCGTGCTTAACCGACTCCCAGACCTATTTTCTCAAATCTCGCAGACCTAAAATTATTTTCAAGGTGATCCGATCACACCTTACCCCAATAAAGGATCGGTGGCGACTCCCATTTTATTTTCAAAGTCGATCCCCATTCGTTTTTTCGAATATGAAAATGGTTTCGACAGTTGAGATATTAGTTTTATGCATGATTTAAATGCATGAAATATTTACTATGATATATATACGTGAGGTTGCTATTGGTGCACAATGAAATTCGTAAAGTATGTGAATTGAACGATATTGATAGATACCATCTTAATGGTAAATTGAAAATTGGAACACTGTTTCCTTTCTTTGAAAATATGTGATTATTGAAGACATGTTGAGCATGTCGAATAAATGTAAAAAGTATTGAAATGTGATTGTCTATGAATTTGTATGACATATTGCATGTGTATTGGGATGAGATTTTATGGTTGACGGAGGAGTTCCGTGGAGTACCGGCGGCATAATAAGTCCGCACATATTTTTAGTCAGTGCATTGCATTTGGAGTACCGAGGGGATTGACGATTATATCGCATTATTTATTTGGCAGTTTCACTACATTATTGATTATTGGTGGTTTTACCACATATAGCATTGCTCACATACGTTGGATTTTGGTGGACGGGTTCTGGGGAACTCGTGGTGTGTAGCGAATGGTATGGGTAGGATCTCACATGTGCATTTTTCACGATCATGTGCATTTGAAAATTATTATTGTTAATGTTTGATTGTGCTATTGGTACCTCTATGAAATTGCCTGTAATGGCCCAATTTTAGCTAAATAAGAACAGTGGTTTTGGGACCACAAATCCGAACTCAAATTATTTATTTTATTATTTATTATGGTTTAAAACATGATAAAATTATTGTGTGAAATTTTCGTAAAAAAATTTTACCATTTAAGTGTTTAATTCGGTAAAAAGGACTAAATCGCGTAAAGCGTAAAAGTTGTGTTCTATAAGGTAAAGGTATCAAATACCTATAGAACTTAAAATTGAAGGTCCTTATGTAGTAAATATCCCATTTATGAGATAGTGGATGATAGTAGAGTAGAAATTGGTGTTATTATTAATGTTTTTAAAAGGTAAAAGGGTAAATAAGTAATTAATGATAAGTTAAATAAAATAAAAACAAAACATCATCATCTTTTCACCATTTTTAGTCGAAACTTAAAGAGGAAGCAGCCATTTTTATGTTCAACATTCGGCAACCCTAATCCCTTCAATTAGGTATGAATTCTTAACCCGTTTTTAATGATTTTTATGTTTTTGAGATCGTTGCTTCGTAATCTAGCTAGCTCGTGCCTCTGAATTCGAAATTGTTAAAGATTTAACATGTTTCCATTGTTGAATGCTTGATTAAATTGATGATTTATGATAGATTATGAATATTTGATGTTAGATTTTCATCTTTTATAAAGTGATTTTTGAGAAAAATGTCAATTTTGGACTAAATTGTGAAATGTGGAAATTTAATGGTTAAAATGTGAAATAAATTGAAAATATGGGCTGATTGTAAGATATGGAAAATTTGGCTAGCTTGAGTTTGTGTTTAATTTCATGAAATTGTGATTTTATGTGATAAGGACTAAATTGCAAAAATGTGAAATAATAGGGGAAAATGTAATTTGCCAAAATGTGTAAATTATGCTAAATTGAATGAAATGATGATTAAATAAGTAAATTTTGATATTATATAGATCGAGATAAATGAGATTTGGATCTAGAACGGGGGAAAACAAAGTATCGGATTAGTCGACCTAATTTGTCATTTCAGCGTATGAGGTAAGTTCGTATGTTTAATAAGAATTAAATTATACATGTTTAAATTCTTAATTGAGATAATTATGGTGAATGCTTAAATATTGAATTTAATTGTGATTACAATTATTTGGAAATGTTCGACGGAGATTCGACAAAGTAAAAGTCCCGGTTGAACCTTAGGAATAGATAGGATAAAAATGTCATGACATTAAGGTTACCGAGATCACGTGTAAAACCATATCTAGGATAGGGCAACGATATGAGAATTCATGTAAGACCATGTCTGGTACATTAGCATCGGTATGTGATTTCGTGTAAGACCATGGCTGGGCTATTGGCATCGATACGAGATTACATGTAAGACTATAGCTGGGATATGGCATGGTTACGATACTATGTGTACGAGATCCCCGAGTATCCTTTAGTATTCCAAATGGTTCAATGGGAAAAGCGGATAAAACATGGTTATAAGTGATGGTACAACGAAAGCAAGGTATTCGTGACAGTAATTAACAAGTAAGTGAAAGTTGAGAATGAAAGTACGATCGAGTTAAGCAAGACAGGTACGTACAGAACCTATGTGAGAATCGAATGAAAGTGAATTAGTGAGTTCACACCATATCATGTATATGAAATGAGAAAGGTATGTGTTTAAATATGTTGTATACCAAAATGTGCTCATTTGGCTGTATGGAAGTATGAATTGAATGTTATATGAGAATTATATTATTAAACTTGTGAAAGCTAAGGTTAGCTATGTAAATGATTATATGATTGAGAATGAAATGAAATATGATCTATGTGAATTATATAGATGAAATATGATATGTGTTATGAGGACGTATGGAATTGGAAATGAAATTTTATAAAATGTATGAAAGAAATCATGAAAGAGTAAAATTTGCAATAAAATAGTTTTGGACAACAACATTTGTATAACTTTGAAAAATCACTAAAATTTTGGAAATCGTATTAGATATTTAATAAGAGATTAAATTAAAGCTTATTGAGTCTAGTTTCACATACAAGAAACGGTGTAAGTAAAAGAATCTTGTATTATGAGATATTTGAATTTTGTGAGATAAGGTCGAATGATTTTAGAATCCCTATTCGAATTTGGAAAATCATTAAAATTGTATAAAAGAATTATGTGTTAGAATTTATATGATTAAAATTCTTAATGAGTTTATTTTCAAGAAAAAACAAACAGGAATATCATCTGAATCTCGTACTAAGAGATAATTAATTTTTAGAGAAGAAGGGTCAGAATTGTCAAACAGCAGAACAAGGACGACTTTGAAGAATTAAGTGTAATTATTGGCTAAACCAAATATTCTAAAAATTTTATGGTAAGAAGATATGTGAGTAATTGCGAGAAAATCAAGCGGATCTTAATTTGGAGTTTCGTAGTGCAAGATATAAATAATTTAGTGACTATGACTCGAGTAGACAGCTTGATGTGAACATGAGTAAATAGTGGAACTATGTGCAATTTTGATTGTATTATCTTGAGAACATGTTGTGAGGATTGGTAAAACCAGGTTAACAGATTGCTTATTATTTACATATCAACTTACTAAGCTTTATAGCTTATTTTGTGTTATTTTTCTATGTTTATAGTGTTTCGAAGGCTCGCTTGGGTTGGAAATCATCGGAGATCTCATCACACTATCCAGCTATGGTTTCGGTATTTAAAAGGTTTGTAATTTTGGTTATGTGGCATGTATAGGCTAGTTGGTTTGTTAAGTGTATAAGTAATTTGGCTATTGGTGCCTATATGTTTGAAATGTATTGAGCCATGAGATTTGGCTTGTTTATAATGTGAGGTTTGATATGTAGATGGCCTTATAATTGGAATGTGCTTGTGTAGGGTTGACCCTTATGGTTGGCAAATTGGCCTTGCAAATGACCTATATTCGTCCACGCGACTGTTCACACGGGCGTGAGACGTCTGTTACTTAGAAAATTCTTAAAGTTTCAGAAATTTTTATGTGAAACCAGTTTAGTCTCAAACCTTCTTAAAAACATGTTTTAGAACTTGTAGACCTATTTAAGGGACAATGTGATTATGAATGAATGTCATATGATGATACATGATCAATTTATATGAAATGTTTGTATAATAAAGTGAATTGTTCGGTAATGCCTCTTAACCCTAGTCCGAAGACGGATACAGGTTAGGGGTGTTACATTGCCTGTATGAATACTTAATACTCATTTAGATTCACACTAAACTTGTTAAGCTCACCCCATTATCTCAACTTCTTAGGTAATGATTGAACTTAGGATCGGAATTGACATCCAGACATACTGCGAACTTCAGACTTTACTTCGTCATATTATTTTAAGTTAATTATATTTTTAGGTTATTTTATTATTATTTAGTTTTGGATTGTAAAGTTTCATTAAACTGTGGTTTGGGACTGTTCGGGATTTTGGGGTTTTTCATGCATGCATGACACATATATTTGGTATAGATACATGGTTTTTATAAATATGTTGAAATGGACTATGCATGATATATGTTTAAATTAATAATTTGACTAGTAATGGTACATTTCTGCTGCTAAGAATATAACAAAATGATTTTTCAAAGGCAACACGGTTAGTAAGGTTTCACAAACACTCACCTAATTCACCAATTTGACCTAAGCATGGTTGGACTAAGTAAATGGACGTTTTCCAAAACTAACAATAGAAACCAATGTTTTATAATAAAAAAGTACTTGAAAGTTTTTAACTATTATTAGGGTAAGTTCGACACTGAGGTGTTCAATGTGGCCTTCCCGATTCGACCATAACGTCTAGGCCGGATTTGGGAGGTTACACTTAACAAGAAAATGATCTTGATCTCAACTTTAAGATGCCTCTTATTCTAAAACAAAGGCTTTTTATAGAGGTTTATGAAGAGAAAAATGACAATGCAAAAGACTTGCTAGTAAAAAATTTCTAGGCTCACTTCTTTGTCATCTTTTGGAGACATTTTTCCTATGTTGATTGATTACTTCTTTTGTCCAAGTTAATGTCTCCCAGTGGGAAACGTCTAAGAAAGTTGACTGAAGATCTGCATCTTGTACATTCATTGTAGAAACTTCAGCTCCAAGCTCCAAGTATGTTAGGAGATATGATCCAAAAATGAAAATGTGTCAAAATTGTCCATCAATTTGAAACTTGTAAATTTCTCTTTATTTTTTTTGATTTATTCTTGATACATTTTGGAATTAATGTTCCAATATTTGAATAGATCTTCAAATTCCCTTTTCGACAATATAAATCACACCCAAAATAGAGTCTTGGAGCTCGAGAAATGATCGAAACACTAAGAAGTGTTCCGGTTGGAAGTTTTGCATGTGTCTGAATTATAAATTTTGAATCTTTAAGCATTATACTATCACTCATCATTTTGGATCAACTTTAGGATTAGTGCATTTAATCTTATAGTTTCATGTATTGACATCTTCTTCCCAAACTTATTTTACTTGCAAATCCCACATGGAGTATTTTGTTGAAACTAAATGCGTGAAAAACACTAAAAACACGTAGTATTTACAATACAAACATGCAAAAGTCAAATAAACTAAAATGAATCTAAAATATATAAAAATACTCAAGAAACTAAGAAAATGTAAGTAAAATATAGCCTAAAATAATCATTTGATGAGTACTCATCTCACATAGATCATTATATTCGTCTTCCAACCTTATTTAAAAGCATTATATGTCTCCACCAAATATCAATTTAGCATTAGAAAGAAAAAAGTTTTCAATGTACCATGTTTCTAATATAATTAAGCATTTTATTTCATTATAACATGTTAACTCATACGTTAAACAAGAAAGTATAATAAGTTCCATATAAATTTACATTCAAACTACAAAATAGAATAAAGGGCTCCTTCTATGACCTAATTCACTCCACCACGTTCTCTTTTTCATTGCTAAATCCTCTTTTAACATGTTATTTCTCTTCACCAACCATAAAAAATACAATAAATACATATTAACAAAATATGGAACTAGGATTAAATAGTCATATTAATAGCTCAACAACCAAATGAGAGCTTATAAACATAAAATGAGATGATGAGATGTTGAGGTACCATAAGATCTTATCTTGATCACACTTTCTCTTACTAGCTCAACTTCTCATGCTAAAATCATGAATTTTAGATGAGCGGGTAATAAGTATAATGATAAGAGTGGCTCAATTGGGTTTAAATCAAGTGAGTTTTCAAGAAAATCAAAAGAAAATGATGAAAATTTGAAAAGAAATGAGTGGGAAATGGTAAAGAAAAGAAAAAAAAGATTTTCTTCTCTTTTTTTATGGTGATCGACTGGTAACGGAGGGAAATGGGGTCATTATACATTTTCATTATAAAATGGGTTATAAATAGTCAGTTCATCATTTCATCACTACATACACTCATAAACATTAATATTTTAATGAAAATATATGTTAAATGACCAAAACGTTCAAAGGATAAAAATTATCATTTTGTCTCTAATCTCAACTTTTACCTAATTGAAACCATAACTCTAAAAATAACTTGAAATGTTAACATATTACATTATAAATGTTCAAATGCGAATAACATTAGAGAAAATCAAAATTTTCAAATCAGAATAAAGATAAAATTCTTGAAAATCAATGGTACCAAAATTTAAAATAATTTGCGCTTTACAAAAGGGGTTTCGATTACATAATGACTTTTGCTCTCCTGTCTAAAATGGTCTCATTCAAAGTGTTTTTAGCTTTTGCTACTGTGATTTATGGCATCTCATTCACTTAGATGTCAATAATGCTTTTTTTAAATGGAACATTAGATGATGAAGTTTACATGGAGTTGCTTTTAGGATTTCAAACAAAACAATCAGGTTTTGGTGCCTTGCACATTGCTTACATAGATCCCTTTATGGTCTCAAGCAAGCCTCGAGACAGTGGTTTGATGCTTTCTCGAATGTGGTTTTGCAACTTGGTTTTCAATAATCTACTTTTGAAACTACCCTTTTTCACAAAAGGCTTCGGTCATGGCTTTACTTGTCTCACTGTACATGTTAATGATATTGTTCTTACCGGAAAGTTTCATGGCCATGGTATGTAATTTTCTTCAAAAACATTTCAAACAAGTTAACTAAAGATTTTGGTGACTTTCGACTAGATTATGGTATCTCACATACCCCAAGCTGCACTACTTGAGTCAGTTTGTTTCTACTCTAAGACTACTCCTTTTTAGGCAACTCACTGTTTCCTTTCTTATCTCAATCAATTGCCAAGACTTGGACTTGGACTTGGACTCTTTTTTTTTCTTCTCCTACTTTATAATTGTGTGGTTTTATTGATGTAGATGTTGGAAAATATGGGCATCACATATATAATAATAATAATTATATGTTATTATTTACTATCATAAAAATTAGTCCAAATTAAAAGTGATCTAACTTGGTTAAGGTTTATTGGACTTTAGTAATTAAATAAAGTATGGGTCAAATATGTGTAGATACTCTAGTAACTAATTTCTAATTGATGATGGACTGATTAGAAATGAGGGTTAATGTTCAAAAGTTATATATTAGGGTTAAAATCCCACATACATAACTTTTCTAATATCCCATCTTTAGAAAATAGAGAGTCATTTTTTCTGAATTACTTTGTACTAATTTAGAAGATCAAAACCACAAGATCAAAGATTCCAAGAAATCAGTGGATTCGAGTATGCTTTTACATTTATTTTTGTTCTTGATGATTTGACATGATAGATCCTGGTTAATAAAATTTTATATCAAATCTTGTTTTTGTGGTTCTATCAAGTGGTATCAAAGTCTTGTCATGTTTAATTATTGAGAACGAATTGATTCTCTATTATTTTTGGGTTCATTCGTTTTTCAAATTTTATGGATTTGATATTTGGATTAAGTGTTTTCGATCATGCACATATTAAATCTTTTGGATTTATGTTAAAATTTTACACCATGTTTGGTTGGGTGTAATGGATTAGCCATTACACCCCTAATCCGTGGCCCCACTGATTACCCTGTTTGGTTCGCTGTATTACCCTCATACGGGCCTATTACGCTGCAGACTGATTCGACATTTTCCCTTATGCAGCGCCAATTTGTAATCCCTTCCAAAAGTAAGGATTACCTAATCAGTCTCTCTTTTACCCTCCCAAGCTGAAATCGATCTCCACCCACCCTCTCCCTCCCAACATCGACAGAAGCTGCCAACGAACCAAACCTCCAGCCGATCCCGACTTCCATCTTGGCATCTTTCGCCGACTCCACTGTCTCAGACTCCAGACGCTTTGAAGCGGCAAGTGAGTAATCTCCAGCCGATCCCGACTTCCATCTTGGCATCTTTCCTCTCTGCATGCATTTTTAATGGGTGTTATTGCAATTTTTTATATAGTTTTTGGTGCGATTGTTTCAGTTCATTGTGTTAGTTTCTTGGTAAATCGACATAGGGTTTCTTGCTGGTTATGATTTTTTTTCATTATTTGTTTGGTTTATTTATTTGCTGGTTATGGTTTCATTTCATCGCACTCTTCCTTTTCTTCATCGATTATTACACTATTCACTTAATCGATTTCCCTTTTCTCATTATAAGTTCTTTGTTCCAACACTTCTTCATCGCACTCGTCCCCGGTTTGCTCATTACAGGTTAGTTTTCCATAGGTATTTATGGTTTTGTTTGTATTGCATGTTCGATTGGAAGGTTAGTTTTCCCCGATTGCATGTTTGTATTGCTGTAGCAGCTTTTGTTGTTTCCTTTGTATAAATAAGAAAAGCAAAGTTTATCCCAAAAAAATCAAGTTTAGCATACACTGTTAGGATTCATTACCCTCCCGATTTAAAAATGCCAACTAGTTACCATCAATCCATTTACAGAAAATAGTTTCAACAGGTGATTACTAGATAACAGGAATAATGAGCCTGCTTCATGTAACACTAACCACAAACTAGGGTTGCAATCAAGCTGAACCGATATTGAACAGTGATAAGCTTGAGATCTATCTGAAGCTACTTAAAACTCAATTCAAGCTTGATCAAGTATATGATTCTAGAAGCTTGAGCTTGAGGTAAAATCAAATTATGTGAGCACGGCTTGTTTGAGTTTGTTTACATGATATACATACCCGAGCTCAAGTTTGACCTCATTCGTTTCATATATAATTTTTTTTATAGTTAAACAATAAAATTTTGGGTTTGTGTTTTAAGTAGTAAGTTAAGGTTAAAAATATTGAAAGAATATTTATAAATAAATAAAAACAAGATTAGGCTCAGATGCTACTCAAGTATTAAGATTACCTCAATAATTATTCTTGGTGCCTCTGGTGAGAAAAAGACTTCCCCTGCTCTATTTCATCTTTACTTCCATGTTAAGTGCTATTTTCAATGATTTCCTTTGTTAGAACTTAAATGGAATTTGATCTGTCTGTTGGCTTTGCTAAAATGATTAATATAATGCAATAGGGATGCTTTGTATGTAAGGATTGTTAGTACCATGAGGTCCAAGATTTCTGATATGAATTGAGGAATCATATTCGTGAGCGAGACATCTCTATTGATATCATTTGCTCCCCTTGAATAGTTGTTGTTAGATATAATTTTTCTATCTCTTGATTGTTTCTTCATTTACATGTGGTTTCACTCTGATTTTCCTTCTGTTTTGAGATGATATTTTTTAATAGTATATTATTTGTTATGCTGTATTATTTTTCCTTTAATGTGTTTTTATTTGCTTTATGTCTTGATTATCTGTTTGTGTTCGCAATTTTCATTTTTTCTGCTAAATATTCATATTGATACAGTGAGCAATGGAATTTGTCTGGTATTTTCAATTCAGACAGTTTTTTGATATTGTTGCAATGGAAATTGTCTGCTGTTTTCAATGAAACTGGAAATTGTTGCATTTGTTTTGATATTGTTCTTGATTTGTTCTGGAAATTGTTTTGATAGTCTGCTAGAAATTGTTCTTGATTTGTTAGTGAGTAGAAGATGAAACTGGAAATTGTTGCATTTGTTTTGATATTGTTCTTGATTTGTTCTGGAAATTGTTTTGATAGTCTGCTGGAAATTGTTCTTGATTTGTTAGTGAGTAGAAGATGAAACTGGAAATTGCAAGTATAGTAGGATATAGTTCTATTATGATTTAGATTTTGAAATCAAATGCTGTAAACGAGTTACTTGAGCTATTATTTATATTCAATTAAGGATTAATTATGTTGTTTTCTATTAAAGACTCAAATAATTATTGAATTATTTTACAAGGATTTTTTAGTTAATAAGCTCTTTGTTTTTAAATTATGCAAAACAATCAAATTTCAATTTCGATGCTTATATAATGTTCAAATTTAAGATTAAATATTTATATTTTAATTTTAATATAATTTGGTACATCAATATTAGCCTAGATACTTTAAGCGATTAAATGCTAACGTTAATTTTAAAATTGATAATAATATTAAAAAAATTTTGTTTAATTCAATTCATTATAATATTATTTTATATAATTATGAAGTGAATTTTTAAAATTTTAAAATATCACATTAACAATTTTAACTATAACACATGTCAATAGCAAGATTTAGAAGAAGTTGAAAGTGAAATTAAGTCAATTTAAATATCAAACCTACTTTTCTCCCCATAAATTCAACTTTAGCACAAAATATCGAAAAAAGTGTAATTATTGTTTCTTTTCCAATCATAATTGCAAATACAATAGTACATTTTAATAATTATTTGTACATGTAAATGAGATTAAATTTACAAAAAACAGTTATATATATTTATACGAAATGAAATTTAAATTTAAAATGTTATAAAACTTTTAAAACTTCAATTTCATTATTAAACCAAATCCTCATTCAGACATCGAGCGACTGCCATCGTACTTTCCCTTACTACGACCAGCTTACTGCCATATACGCAAGAGATCGAGCGACTGGGAAAGATGCTCAAACAGCTGCTGATGTTCTTGAAGAAATAAATGCTGAGGATGTACCTACTACAGATATGAATGAAGAGAGAAACTCATTCTATGACTGCGAAGCTGACGTCTCTTTGGATGACATGGATGTTTCTGCTACGGAGCCGCGAGGAGATAGAGACCAAGGGGGTTCCTCATCTTCAAACAAGAAAAAGAAGAAATCTGATGCTCGTGATAATATGTCTTCTTCATTTAATGAGGCTGCCACTTTATTGGCCGAAAACATGCGGGCCATTGGCGATCAAATCAGTAGGAGTATTGCCTTCAATGTGGTAGTTCAGCAGAAGTTAGAAGAATTCCAGATCATCCAAGAGAAAGCTACAAATTTATATTCAACCTTATGGGAAATTGAAGGTTTAACCGTCAATGAACGGTATCGAGCTTTGAGTAAAATTCCAGATCATACAACTCAAATGCTCGTTTTCTTTAGCTTACCTTCTGCTGCGCGATTGGAATGGGTCAGAAGATTTCTTTCTGACCATTAAAAATCAATGTTCAAACTTTTTGATGTTGTAAAACTATATAACATATGGATTATGATGTAGAATTTTATTTTCATCTAACATTTTCTTAATATAAGTTAATTATGTTTATGCAGAATATAATTCTCAAGTTATATTATGATTTTAGTAAATTCATATAAGAATATTTATTATTAAGAATTTTATGAAATTATATATCATTATTAAATTATATTTAATATTAATTATTTTAAATTATATAAATTCATATAAGAAAATTTATTATCAAGAATTTTATGAAATTATATATCATTATTAAATTATATTTAATATTAATTATTTTAAATTATATAAATTCATATAAGAAAATTTTTATGAAATTATTTATTATTATTAAATTGTATTTAATAATAATTATATTAAATTATACAAATTCATATAAGAAAATTTATTACTAATAATTATTTTAAATTTTATTAAATCATATATTTTAATTAAAATATATTTAATAATTATTATTTCAAATTATATTTTATACTATCATATATTATGATTTTAGTAAATTCATATAAGAATATTGATTATTAAGAATTTTATTAAATCATATATTTTAATTAAAATATATTTAATAATAATTATTTCAAATTATATTTTATAGTATCATATATTATGATTTTAGTAAATTCATATAAGAATATTGATTATTAAGAATTTTATTAAATCATATATTTTAATTAAAATATATTTAATAATAATTATCATAAATTATATTTTATAGTATCATATATTATGATTTGAGTAAATTCATATAAGAATATTGAGTATTAAGAATTTTATTAAATTATATATTTTAATTAAAATATATTTAATAATAATTATGTTAAAATATATTTTATAGTATCATGTATTATGATTTGAGTAAATTCATATAAGAATATTGAGTATTAAGAATTTTATTAAATTATATATTTTAATTAAAATATATTTAATAATAATTATGTTAAAATATGATTAAATTATTTATTACTGATATTAATAATCTTATTAAAATTTAATAACAATAACAATAATCATTTATCTAAACAAATTTCTGCTAAGGGTATTCTAGTCATTTTAGTTTTTTCCCTTATGCTATTACACCTCCATTCCATTCAACCAAACACAAGAATATTATTACGCCTCTATTCCATTACATTCAACCAAACAATTGATTTGTTATTACGTCTCTATTCCAATACAGCGAACCAAACGTGCCCTTAGGGTTTGGTTTTTCAATTTTTAATTTTGGTGATTTCAATTCTCATTGATTTTGATAATTTTCGATTGGATTCCATGTAGTTTAGAATTGAAGATGATTGAATTCAATATATGTATGTGATTCAAAGAATTGGTTTGATATGAATTACTTTGGTGCAATTCATAAGAATTGCTTTGGTTTTTTTTATTTTTACTTAATGTATACATGTTCTTGGAGAGGAATATTTTGGTTATGGTAATATTATAATACATGTATATATATCATGATTTGTGCAATTGATTTTTCCGTACAATTATATTGGCATACATTTGTAATTAAATGTTTTGGTCAAATTTTGTTTCTCATTTTTGGAGTTAAGTTTTAATTATATTATGAGATTAAAGTTACGATTAATAAATAACCTAGACAATTATTGTCTTTGTTGCGAGGATTTATAGTTTTTTCACGGTAATTATTATTTTTAAGAGTTCTAAGTTTATTGAATCAATTATTGGAGGAGGTTTGGTCTCATATTTTTTTAAAGGTAAATTCATTAATTCATTTGATGAATGGAACCATACAATTCAGGGAAAAAAATAACAAATACTTGTCGTAGATGGTAAAGGACAAGCTCTATTAACACATTAAAAGTTTTAGCCTCAGTATCAATAGAACATTATAACACGTTGACAATTGGTTTTATCATAACTCAAGCACGACATATCTGAAGTAATTGTAAACACTCAACACGATAAGAAAATCAGCCCCGGATGGTCCAAATCAGCAAGCAAAAATTGGCAAAAGAATCAAGCATTCACCAAATTATAGAGGATGACAATAAAACCATCCCTAAAATCACTTATAAAACTAAGATTACATGCATAAGTAAAACTAAAAGTTGCACTACAAGAGCATACAAAAAATTCTAAAACTGAAGATTTATTAAACAATAGAAAAACAAACAAAAATATATATAAAACTTAAAACAACACAGTTTACCTAAATTTTAATGGCTTGATAATGGCCATGTTACGAACTGTACTTGTACGCTATATAATGGAATATATGTCAATTATGATAAATGCAGATATTTTAATTGTTCCAAATAATTTTATTTTGAGTTACTTTGAAAATTGTAGTGTATTAGAAATTTTAGTTTTGATTTTTAATTATTATAGAAAATTTTAAATTTAAATTTAAATTTTGGTATATTTA
Organism: Gossypium raimondii; assembly: GCF_025698545.1. Lineage (NCBI taxonomy): Eukaryota > Viridiplantae > Streptophyta > Magnoliopsida > Malvales > Malvaceae > Gossypium > Gossypium raimondii. The sequence continues at coordinate 34,733,102 of NC_068568.1, read as the reverse complement.
AATTTTTAAAATAAATTAATTAAAATAATAAGTTGTTAAAGTGACATCTGTTGTAAAAATATTTTATTTTAATATTATGAAAGGTTGTGTGCATGTAACTTAAGTTATGTTAATATCGATTAGCCCAAAGGAAAGTTAATATTTAACAAAATTACATGTGCAATCGTAGTAATAAACATGTGACGATTATTTGGTTTTACATGTGAGTAATAAATCGCCCAAAGGAAGATTTATTATTTGATATATTTTATTCTTAATGTTTGATTACTACAACAAGATATCACTTGCAAGTTAATAATTTTGTCCAAAGATGAAATGTTAATGGAGTGTCTATATCTCAAAGTTTACCTTTATTCAAATTATTGTAGTTTAAATTTGAAGCCTTATGTGAGATTGTTTTGATTTATTCAACTATTATTATACTTGCCAACATCACTGTATGTTATTTTGGGATAAATATGTATACATATATATACTATTATCTTTCAATTTGATTGAAAGATGAAATTAAGAGAAATATTTTGAAACAAATAAATTGATTTTGGCTTTGAATTTTAATTAAAGATATCTAATATTTTAAATAGATTAGTTGAAACAAAATGCTACCAAAGTTACCTTTTTGCATAGATTAGTTTATTTTTAAAATGTCAAGATGATTATATGTTTTTATTTATGCGATTATTTATTGACCCAAAGATAATTAATATTTGATGAATTCCAACGACATCTGTGGTGATAAGCGTGTGACAATTATAAGATACTTTATGTGAGAAATAAGTTAATCCAAAGATTGATTCATTTTTGACATAATTTATTGTCAATGTTTGATTGTTACAACAAGAGTATCACTTCTTATTAATATTATTGTCTAAAAACTTGATATTAATGTTGTGTTTGGTATATTGAGAAGAGATTAGCCGCTATTTTGATTTATTGTTTATTTCTGAATATTGATGTGAGCTTGTTTTCATCTATTTTGTTCTATATTTAGCTAATTCATTTTCTACTGCCACAATATCTGCTAATATAAATTTTATACCCATGCTTAATGGGACTAATTTCAAGGAATAGAAAAGGCACTTACTTATAGAGCTTGACTGTATGGACGTAGACCTTGCACTAAGGGAAGAACAACCTGCACCTCTTATTGCGGCAAACACCCCTGATGCTAGAAGGAATTTTGAGAGGTGAGATCGTTCAAATCGCATGAGTCTATGATCATGAGCATAATATTCTAGAAGCCTTAAGGGGTACATAATCTGAAGAGATTACTGAGGCCAAGGGTTTTTTTGACGAAATTGTGAAACATTTTGTCAAAAACAATAACGTTGAGATGACATCGCTTCTGACTTCTTTGATGTTTGTAAAGTATAAGGGTCAAGGAAACGTGAGGGAATACATTATGGAGATGTTCCATGTTGCTTCAAGATTTAAGGTACTTAAGATGGAACTTTTTGAGGAATTGCTTGTTTTTATGGTTTTGGTATCGCTTCCTGCACAATTTAATCAATTTAAATTAGCTACATCTGTCAAAAGGAGAAATGGACTCTAAATGATCTCATTTCTCATTGTATGTAAGAGGAAGAAAGGTTGAAACATAATAAGCTTGAAAGTGCTCATTTGGCCAGTGCCTCTAAAGATAACAACTTACATTATGAATAGAGTACCTATTAAAGTAGTTACAAAAACACCTTATGAGCTTTGGATCGGTTGAAACCCTAATCTAAAACGCTTTCACATTTAGGGATATCAAGTTGAGGTAAGGCCTTATAAGCCACATGAAAAGAAATTGGACTCCAAAACAATGAGCAACTACTTTATTAGTTATTCTAAGTGATCTATGGGCTATAAGTTTTATGATCCCACAATTAGGAATATTTTTAATGTAACACTCCTAATCCGAGTCCGTTGCTGGATTAGGGTTACGAGACATTACCAATCAATACACATCATTATACAATTATTTCACATACATCATTCAATCATTAACACATCGTAGACATTCAATCTCTATTACCACCAACCGAAATTATGCTTATTATCCATACCAAAGTGTACCAAATTCACTTGCCAGAACCATTCATTCATCTATAATCATTATCTCAATTTCAATAAAATCATATAACAATTATAGACCAAATTCCTTAACTCATATACTTATATAATTTCATACTATCGCATATGCCAAATTTAAGCCAAAACACAAAGCTTATTACATATCAAATGCATATATATCAATTACCAAAGTTACTTATACCTATTAAATCATCACGAGGTCAATACATGTCATTTTTTTTCCAACTTCAAAAGTTATTCAATTGGTCATTTATATATGGTTACATTCGTGCTCATCACATAACTTATATGTCAATTCGAAACGTCGTCTCAAATTACCATGATTCAACTATCCAAAACATATACCAAAATCACATACCTTATTAACCATGTTATATATATATATACCATATAATCAACCAATTCATCATTCCAAATCCAATCACACCAAGGCATTTCTTAAGCAATTATATACCAAAATGGGCCGTAATGTATGATTATACAAACATTAAATCACAACAGTAACAAGTCATTTCATAAAGCCAAATACATAATCATCAACATACCAAAATGACCATTTCTCATTAGGCCGAATATACATAGAAACATACCAAATCTCAACACCAATTACATATCATAATTAAACCATAATCACATTTAATATCATGCCATATCACATGACAAGATTTTCACCTTTCAAAAAAAAATTCCAAGACCTCTAGTCTATACATGCCATACTTTAGTATTTACATTTCAAAAAAAAATACCAAAATAGATGTCCGATATTGTGATTAAGTCTTTGACGATCCCCGGATCCGAGCTAGCTTTATAACACTATAAAACAAAGAAAACTTCACACAGTAAGCTCAGAGCTTAGTAAGTTCATAATATAATACATTTAACTCATTATAAAAAAAATACTATTATGGCATAATTGCTAACACATAGTTCAACTCAAATTACTACTCAATCTTATTCATAACTTTTACTCATTTCATACCATTTCTTTTAAATCACATACAAATATATTTATTTCTACTCATTCCCAACTTATTCAACCATGTTCATCCATTCTTATACTCTTGTTTCTATTTCATACATAACAACATCAACCACATAGGTTACGAATATACCTGTACCATCTCATACATATCATTTACCACTTCCTCGTTCAATGACATCGCACACTTAGTGCCAACAAATTCGCCAAAGCTATAATATATCGCACACTTAGTGCCTTTACGTTAAACCAAAATTTGGCTAAGTATCGCACACTTAGTGCCAATTATTCAGCCAACGCGGCTTTAGTCTCGCACATTCAGTGCCATTTTGGTAGCCATATATATATAATATTCGCACATTTAGTGCCGCATATATTCGATTCACATTTCACATTTTTAATTTCTCAATCCCATTTCTATTCATTTCATCTCATTCAAATATAATTTAAAACCGTATGCATTAGATTCGAACTTACCTCGGATGTAGCAACGACGAGATTAGTCAATTAATCGAGTACTTTGTTCTTGCCTCGATCTAGATTCGAATTTCTCCTTTCTTGATCTATATACATTTAAATTCACTTATTCAATCTCACATTTTATCCACATAAATCCATAAACACATAGTTAGACATTGTTTTTTTAAAATTAGTACTCATATTTTCACCTTTGGACATTTTAGTCCCTAATTCATAAATACACAAAATACACATAATTTCTTTGTACTCATGCTTGGCCGAATTTTTATTGAGTCCCTAGCAACCCATATTCTTCATTTATTTCACATCTAACTCCTCAATTTCTCATTTTCACAATTTAACCCATAATGCTCAAATTCATCAAAATCCAAATACAAAACATATTTATTTATCACATATCCATAATATTTCATCAATTATCATTACAAAACTTACAAAATCATCAATGACACATTTCAAAACCATAATCAAATTTTAAAATTGAGGCATGGGCTTGATAGATTATTGAGCAACAATCACAAAAATATAAAAATCACCAAAAATGAATCAAAACACATACCTTAATTAAGAAAATTTCTAGCCGAAACCTAGCTAGCTTTTTCTTTCTTTTCTTCCTTTGAATTTTCGGCAAAATGAACACCAAATGCCACTATTTCATGTTTTGTTTTAATTTAATAAACATTAAAACATCAATTACCATTTTATCCTTAACGAATTAACATGAAAATCATTTAATATAAGCCCATTTATGTCCATTCCCACTATCCATGGTCTAATATCATCATAAGGACCTTTCATTAAATAAACCATAACAATTGGACACTCTTAACTTATAGCATGCTACTTTTACACTTTACACTATTTAGTCCTTTTATCGAATTAAGCACATAAATGATAAAATTTTCACACATATCACCTATCATGCTGTAACATAGAAAATAATATTAAAGTATTATTCTGACTCGAATTTGTGGTCTCGAAACCACTGTTTCGGCTAGGGTCTAAACCGGGCTGTTACATTTAAGACATGAACTACAACATTTTTTAGGATATTGAGTTTGGAGGGAGAAATAAGGTTAGAGACGTTGCTTTTGAGGAGGAATTGAGTTCTAACTCAGTTTCTGCTATTACTTTTGACGATGTTCAAGTTTTCATACCTACCATTTATCAAGAAGTGAATCCAGAATCTTAACAAGACAATGTTGAACAAATCCCTATTTAAGATGAGGTAATTGTTCCAGAAGAACAAACTCAACAACCTTAAGAGCAAGTGTCATTAAGGAGGTCCACGAGAGAGAGGAGAAATGTTATTTCAGATGATTATGTTGTATTTCTCCACGAACATGAGGATGACAATGGAATGATGAAAAATTATCCAATCAACTTTCATCAGACCATGAAAAGTTCTAATTCTCAAAAGTGGATTGATGTCATGTAAGAATAGTATAAGTCTATATAAGATAATAAAATTTGGAAACTTGTGTCATTACCTAAAGGTGCAAAACCAATTGGTTGTAAATGGATATTGAAAAACCAAAAGGGATACAAATGGTAATATGGAGAGGTAAGGCGCATCTTGTAGCTAAAGGATATACTCAGATAAAAGACATTGATTTTACAGAGATTTTCTCTCTAGTTTCATCGAAAAACTCTTTCAAGACAATCATGACGCTTGTTGCTCATCTTGATTTTGAGTTACATTAGATGGATGTTAAGTTCTCTTTTTTCAATGGCGACATTAAAGAAACAATTTATATGGCACAACTAGAAAACTTTAAGTCGAGGGACCTAGAAAATATGATTTGTAAATTAACAAAATCCATCATGGACTCAAACAAGCTTCCCGTCAATAATATCACAAGTTTAATCAAGTAATTGTCTCGTTCTATTTTGAGATGAATATTGTTGATGATTGTGTGTATCACAAATTCAGTAAGAGTAAGTATATATTCCTGGTTCTATATGTCGATGACATTTTGCTTGCCACAAATGATATAAGCTTATTGCACGAAACCAATAGGTTTTTATTTAAGCATTTTGAGATGAAAGATCTTAGGGACGTCTTTTTTATTTTAGGAATTCATATACATTGAGACAGATTTTGGAGTATTCTTGGATTGTCACAAAAGAGATATATCGATAAAGTACTCAAAAGGTTTGGCATGCAAGGTTGTAGACCAAGTGACACCCTTGTTGCTATAGGAGACAAATTTAATCTTACTCAATGCTTTAAGAGTAACCTTGAAATTCAGAAAATGCAAAAGATTTCATATGCATCAACTGTTAGGAGTCTAATGTATGCTCAAGTATGTACGCATCCAGATATTGTGTACATTGTTGGGATGTTAGGCAGGTATAACACTCCAAACCCGACCCTTAAGGAGGATCTAGAAATGACACGTCACTACCTTAAAATCGTTATCTTTAAAATCGTATCTGGCATAAACCAATTTAAACTACAGTTTAAATTAGTATAAAATATAAATTATTTATCATTCAAGAATAAATAAGATAGTACCCTTTGAAAACCATAAACATTTCATTGAATTTTCATTAGAGCCATAGGTTCATGATCATGAGTTTAGATACAAAATAAATTCTTCAAATGTTAATGTAACACCCCAATACCCAGCCCGCTTGGGACCGAGCACCGGAATGTTACATTCATTGCCGAAGCAACTTTTGTTAAATTCGATTCATTCAATCATTTTATATCTCACTACTAAGACTAAGGGTGGGTTTGGATGGGCGATTAGGTGCGGTGCGGTGCGTTTAGCTTACTTTTTGTCTCACGCTACAGTATCGTTACAGTATCTAATCTCACCGCCACTGCTGTTTTTACACTAACCGCAGGTAAACGCGCCGTCCATCCAAACCTACAATAAATAGAGTTTAGAACATAATTTAAAAATCTATTTTAATTCAATTCGAACTTCTGATGGCACTCATAATAGTTTATAATTGAATCGGGACTAAATTACAAAGTTTTCAAAACCTCAAGTCATTGTTGCGACGTTGGGGTTCCCCGTTACGACATCACTCACTAACTCGAGCTCCGCGACGTAGTATGTTCAACGTCGCGACATGCACCCTATTTTGTCCATCTTTTTTTTTTTTACAAATAAGTCCATTAAATCATCATAAAACAATTATTCACTTAATTTTCCATCAATTCATTTACAGTTCTCTTGTATATTAGCAATTCAATTATTTATAACAATTTTTTAATATTACGCTCTTTTATTATTTTTCCTCCTCCTCCTCTCCATTCCACATCCTATAAGTGTATAAATATATTTATATGAGTATTTACAACTTCTAGTATAGCATGCTTATATGCAACATTAATTATGTTTTCACTAATTACATATTTTTAGCAAGATCGCCCACTAGAGTAGCAATCACTAAATTATTTATATCTTGATCCACAGAATTCAAAATTAATATCTGCTTTTTGTTTCTAAAACTAAACTCAATGAAATTTGTACTATAAAAATGTCAGAATTTATACTTAGGTAAATTAATACAGTTTATTCTTTAAACCCACCACTGTTCTGCTGCTTGGCAGCTCTGACTCTTCTTCATTAAAAATTTATTAACTTTCAGCATAAGTCTTGTACTAATTTGAAGTTTATTTCCTTTGAAGATAGACTCGTTAAGCTTTTATTAATATGAATTTAATATTCTAAACATTATTTTTACAATTTATAATGATTTTTCAAAGTTAGAACAGGGGAACCCAAAATCATTCTAACTTTGTCTCACAAAAATTATCATATATCATAATCTAAAATTCCATTGCTTACACCATTTCCTCTATGAAAAACTAGCCTCAATAGTATTTAATTATATATTTTATTCAACTCTAATTTTAATTCTACAATTTTTGGTGAATTTTCAAAGTTTAGTTACTTCTACTTGTCCAAAAACTATTTTAGTAGAAACATTTTCTTTCCCATGGTTCATTTGCACTAACTCGTCATCTAACCACGTATATTTATTATACTTTTAGTTACTATCCAAATGAATCACTTATATTTATATGTTGATAGCATATTCATTTCTTTACCTTAATACTTGTCATAATTATAAATCATGTCATACTTCATCAATATTTTCTATCTCTAATGTATAAATTAAAATACACACATATTATACTTTTCATTCACAATATATTTAACTCAACTCACTGAAATACAATTAAGGTTAGTTTGAAAACTTATCTCTGTTGACAAAAATTTCTTCTCTTTTGCTTCTCTTCCATTTCTTTCTTAACTTCATTACTGCCCTTCTCTTTTCATTTATTTTTCTTTACTTCCATCTACTTGTTTCTTGCTTCTAAGTTGATGAACATACTCTCTAAGATATATACTTCCATTTTCCTTTTTGATGCTCATGGAAATTCTCATGATTTTGGAGTGAAATATTGAAATTGAATAACCAATGACCAAATTGTAAAAGAAGGAAATATTTTTTCTCATTCATTTGCCATTCATGTTGGGGAGAGGAGGATGAAGAAAATTCTTCATCTTTCCTCCCTTTTATAATATCATTTTATTATTAAAATGTTATAAAATATCTAACTTATTTATTATTAATATATTATTTAAAATATCACCAACATCATGATTACAATCCAATGACCAATATTTTATACTTCAAGGCTAAGCAAATCTAATGGTCATAATTCATCCATATATCCAATGGCATTTTGGTAATTTTTTTAAAATAATTTATTTATTATTATTTTGCTAAATGATCATTTTGCCCTTGGTCAAATTTTATATTTCCATTTATGTCCTTTTCACTTTTAGTCTTTCAACTTTTTAGATTTTTAGTTAATTTCACTTTTAGTCTTTCAACTTTTTAGATTTACGCTTTGACCTCTCAACTTTTGAATATTCACACTGTAACCTCATCACTTTTCACCTTTTCACAATTTAGCCAGTACCTCAAATTTATATCTCACAATATAATACTCTATATTTTATTTTATTTCATTATTTATTATTGGACCTTCTCCATTATCCAATACCTTCCTCTCGACATTGATATACTTTATTTCATGTACTCAATAATTCAATTATACACTTTCTAAATATATCACTTTATAAAATTTAAGATGATGATCTTAGGGCATTACAAACATTCTTCCCTAAATAAATTTTTTTCCCACAATTTTCATAATTTGAGTAATTATAAATTTTATTATTTCTTTACTTCCTTTTATTGCCTTGATATCCTTCATCCTTGTGATCATATCTCTAAAATTTCTTCATCCCAACGATGCACTTGCTTCTAAATTCTTCGGTCTCGTGAACATATATTTTACTTATCCTTCTAATTAATATAATTTTTTTCTTTCATTTCTTCACAAATTCATGTGTTCTTGTATATATTTTCAATCTATCAATTATCTATAACTTTTATATATCCTTCTAATTTTTACATAAATCTTGAAATTTCATTATTTAACCACAATATACACTTCACTTAATTTGCATTACATCACTAATGTATAACTTACTATACCACTCCATGACCTTCAATACAAGTATAGGATATTCTAACTTACTAATTTCTATTTGAAGTTAAATACTCTCTCTCACCTTTATTTGATGGTCATAGTAAACTTTAACAGTTTAATAAACTTAACACATCACTTTAGTTGTATTATTAAACTAATACATCATCGTTTTTTCATTATTTCTAATAATAAGATTTCAAATTATAATTTTCTTAATTGAATTTCTTATTTCATTTTTCTCTAACATCCCTTATCCTTTATTATCTTTACGTCTTTTTTCACTCAGAATCTATCTTATATTATTTTCTACCAAGGGGGTTTTGAGGATGTTATAGTTAATGTATTAACACCACCCCATGTCATGCATCCTACAAAATATAAGAAGTCTCGCGGTGACAATAGTCCTCTGCCGTAGTCCTCAGAGATTCCTTTACTTCATCAGCAGGCCTAATAAGGAAAGGTAACAAAGTAAATTCAAAGAACTTAGTGAGTTCCAGAGGAAAACATTACAATTGTCACATATAATGCAAGTAAATATTTCCAACTCAACACGGTCACAAAGTTCTCCAGTTGGCGAATACCAAACACAGACAGACTATATACTAGACATTATTCCTTTGGCGTGCACTCTACGTCCATGCAATCATACAAACCGCCTTCTTCATGTTAGACACAAACCCTAGTCCAAATTCAGAGCCATATCATTCGTTCATTCATTTTTCTTTGTCACGATTTGTCAATCTAATTTGTAATAACACTTGCCCTACCATAGGCTACATAACCATTTTCATGTATTGCAATCTGCCAGTTCATTTCTCATTTCATTGAAGACGATGCCATGAGTTCATTTTCATATTTCAGATCACATTGTTTATTTCAGAAAGCAAGGAGTAGTGGCTTAAACACGAAAAAAGGTTCTTACATCTTCAACACAGACAAGCCAAACCAGACTAATAACAACAAGCATCCATCACTCTTGCACAAATATTTTATCTTCATAGAATATGTGTACTTACCTCAAATCAAACATAAACAAGGGCATTACACACACATGGAGTAAGAAAGAACTCACCAGAAAGTGCAAAAAGTTCAAACAGCAAGACTCTTGCCTTTATCATAAGAACCTTCAGGAGAGTCTTAAGCTATAATATAAATAATTAAACTTATCAGACTGTATACTAGAAAACTAAACTAAACTAAACAAACTTGTAAGTAACATCATCACAAAACCCAGATTTAGGAAGTTTCCTTCCTTACACTCAAAACTGACGCTAAAGCGTGTAGCTTAAAAGTCGCGTAAATAGCCATGAAATAACCTAAGGTTCATTGATATTTATCAGGTGCTAAAACAACAAAATAGTTGGTTGAATACAACGAACCTAAATCTTCAAGCAGGCTTCTGGTTTAAGGTTTTTCGAGAGAAAAGGGCAGAAAAAGTTTGAGAAGAAAATATGTGTGCAAGAGAAAATGTAAAACTTATTCAAGAAGCCTATACTAACTTTACACAACTATACACAGAAGCTGGGTTTAGTGGATAAGTCTGATTATCCCACTAAACTCCCTCAATTTCTATGACTAAGCACTTTCTCTCTCATCATAAATATGAGTCTTATCGACTACAATAACTTAGTTCTATTCTAACCAATTCTCATTTGTCTAACTAAATTGTTCAATCGGAGTAATAATATAATAAAATAATAAATAGTTCTTTAACTAAAGACTTAACATAATTGTCTAACAACTGGGGTGGCGTATACTCTACAAGGGAGTCCGCCAAACCACCAAGCTCGCCCAAGACAGATTTTGCCCAAAGGCGTACTCACAGACTTACATGCTTAGTCACAATTAATACCTTACCCACTCAGATCTTGCTCTAAACACCGTACTCCAATAAATAGTATTTGAACACTAGGATTTCACCGAGTGAGATGTTACACAAACATTTAAGCAACCTGCTATGGACCATTGGATAATAGCTAAGAGGGTTATGAGGTATCTTTAGAAAAAAATATTACATGCTTACATATTTGAGGTCTGATAAGTTAGAGATCATCAGGTATATAGACTCCGATTTTGATGGAATATTGATGTAAAATTTTGTCACTAGGGTGCAAATTGTGACAATACTTGTTAGTCCTTTATTCCAATAACAACAGGAGCACATCAAAGTCAAAGCACATAGACTTTAAGTTCCCAGTTATTAAAGTAAAAGTTCAGAGTGGTTAGGTGTCTATAAAGCATATTGAAGCAAATTCCATGATTGTGGACCCGCTTACTAAAAGACTACACCCAAGGTTTTATAAGAGCACACTGCTCATATAGGTGTAATGTTATTTCGGAATAATCAGTTATAATGGGAGTTTGTAATTTTAAATACTTTTTTGTTATAGATAAATTTTTGGTTATTTCAACTTAAGGTTATTTTCTGCAGAAATAAAGTTTATTTGGTTTATTCACACTCTGATTTTGGTAAGGTTTGCTCTCACTAAGGTTAAGGAGGACCAATTAGAAATAAGCATGTTTGATTCACATTGCATGTAATTTTCATGCTACACATCCATACTTGATTTATGTCATTTGGTTATGTTAATATACGTGATCAATGATGGATTTAGTTACGATATATGTAACGAAAGTCGCATTGGTCCTATGTTAACATAATTAATGGACGAATTGTTTGGAATAACTTTTGTATATGATATTAAAGTTTTGAGTTCAAAAGGTTATATAATGACATATAATTATAGAGTAATTAATATATATGTGGTCCAAGTGGGAGATTGTTGGAAAATATAGACATCACATATATAATAATAGTATTTATATGTCATTATTTACTATTATAAAAGATTAACCCAAATATGTGTAGATATTTTAGTAACTAATTTCTAATTGATGATGGGCTAATTAGAAATTAGGGTTATGCAAAAGTTATATTTTAACATTATGCTTCTCAAATTACACATAGGTATAATTTGAAAGATTAAAATCATAAGATCAAAAATTTCAAGAAATCAATAAAATTAAGTACGTTTTCGCATTTAATTTTAATTTTATGATTTGATTAATAAAAATTTATATTAGGTATAAGCAGATTGCGCTCATGTGCTGTGCATTACTGGCTTTTACATATCTTGGTGATTACCTTATTTGCTGGAAATCCAAAAAACAGCCTACTGTCAGCCGCTCTTCTGCTGAGGCTGAATACAAGGCCATGGCCTCCACTGAAAGGAGGCTTACTTTTTTTCCCCCTAGAGAGAAGGCAGAGAACTCTAGGAATAAAAAGTTTGACCATGTCTAGTACGTGTGAAAAAAAACTGCTGTCATTCTTATTTATTCATAAGGAATTTATATATTGAATCATAAGTGAGAGAATTCCTATTTCTAAATAGCCCTTGCCCCTATCCCTTATCAAAAGAAGGGGAAAAAAAAAGAGCTAGGAATCTTATTTCTTATATCCTTTTATTTGTTTTGAACCTTTCAGACAAGTACAGATCAAAACCATTAGCATTTATATAGAAGAATTATTCTGTACTTTTGGTAGAGACTAGCTGAGGTTGACAAATTATAACTTGCATGTATGAATAAAAAATAAACCAAACTTTTGATCCTTTATTAATCTTTCAAATGGTTGTGAAAAGGAAGCCCTTGATTAATAAATTTTGGTCCAACCCACAACACTGGATAAAATATTAAAATACAAAGCATAATTATTTAAAAATAATAATGACATATGGGAAATGGATCATCAAATTTCCCCAACCAAACACCAGCCTTCTTCTTCCAATTCACGATCCAAAACAAACTTCATATCATCAACATCAACACCTTCATGTTTCTCATCATCATCTTCAATCTTACCTTCATGATTTTCTACCTCTTCTTGAGATTGAGAACTCGCTTTCAAACCATCATTAACTACATGACATTGATCATCATCATCATCATCTTCATCATCATAAACTTCATAGTCACTAGATAAATGGTCCAACATCCTTGCTGCTGAAAACCCTGAAAAATTCAAACCAGGCCTCCTATCAACCACTTTCCAGGTGACCAACCTATAGTTTGTGGCCATATCATTTGACCTAAACTTATGAGTACCCTTGGCCTTATCCTTGGACTTACAAGCCGGGTGCATGTGACACCCTAGGCACCGAGGCCTACCGCATCGTCCGGTAAACTTGGAATGGTTAGTAGGCTTCGCCGGAACTTTGGTGAACAACCCGGCCGTTGTAGGTGAATTGACCTGTTGAACGAACCGGGGTTCAGGTCTCGGATTCCATGGAGATGGGAGGACCCTGTACGTCCTAACCATACCATGTTGACGACCTTCCCTCTTCATTTTTGGTCAGAAAGTGTTGTGGGCTAAAAGGAATGATAATGGATGAGGATAAGCATGGTTTGTGACTCTTTTTATATGTTTTGGGTTTTGAAGGGACAAAGCTTGGGAAGCAAGGACTTCAAAATTTGGTCGAAGCTACGTGTGTAACAAGCTTATAACAATAATTGATTGCAGTGACAGCTGAATATAATAAATTAAACAAATTGATAAACTTGGCAAACAAGGTGTTGGAATTATTTGCTTTCTTTGACTTTTTTTCTATATATATTAAAAAGAAGTCAACATTCCCTTTTTGGTTTAATTCTTCTATTAATCCCTATATTATGTGAAAGTTGTGAATTTAGTCTCTATACTTTAATTTAGTCATTTTCAGTCTGTGCTCTTATAATTTTAAATTTTGAGTCCTAACCAAATGGTAGCTATTAAATTCATTAAGTAAAGTTCTACTATTTCTAAAATTGATGCGACAAGTTTATTATCAATTGTGTAATACAAGATACCATGTTAGCTTGCTATTTCTATATATTACTAAAAAATGAGTTATTAGATTTAATGATTTTCATTTGCATTAAGATTGAAAATATGAAATTTAGAAAATATAATGACTAAGAATGATCCAGAGGAGAATACATACTAAATCTACAACAATACGTATAATATAATATTGATAAAGGTATTTAACTAAACAAATTTAACTGTTATCGTTTGGTCAAGTCTAAAATTTTAAAATTCAAAAACTATAAAACATAAATTGACAAATTTAAAAAATACAAAACTAAAATTAATCAAATTAAAGTTTAGAAATTGAATATCCCAAACAATCCAATATCTAGAATTTAGCCCAGTTAAACTAGGGAGTTTTAGGCCTCTTTCAGACTTACCCACCACCATTCAGAACCCATAAACGAATTAATGAGGCCTCAGTTCAAAGCCCATTCAACGTTTTTCTCTGGCTTTTCGCCCCCCTGCTTCAATGGAATAAAACCCTATAGCAAAGCTCTAGAACCCCCCCTGTATTTTCTCAGGAAAAAAGTCCGGAAGAATCGATGGCCGCTTCTCTTTTAAACAAAGCATTAAAACCCATTAAACATCCCAACTTCCTCTCGGCCCTCCGTTCTCTAAATTTCAGTTCTCTCGCCACCGCCCATGGCAACCCCTCCGACGGTCCATCTTCTTCTTCCTTCACATTCGACAACGCCAATAACAACAAAGAGAAAGACGATAATACTATATACATAAAGCCACCGACTTCAAATGCGAGCACCGAAAAGACGACGTCGGTGACGATGCCGATGTCGTTCATGACTGGATCGATAGTTGGGAAGAGATTTTATGAGAAAGTTACTACGAGAGAGTCTGATGATGGAGTTGGATGGACTGTTATGCTTGATTATAGGACTCTTAAAACCCCTTCTAAAAGGCCTCTCAAGTTGCCCACTTTGGCTCTTGCTAAGGCCATTGCTGCTGAATGGGAATATCAGGTAGATCATTTTTCTCTTCTTTTCTAATTAACTGTTATTCTTTATTTTGTTTTATAAAACTTGGGGCTTTCCTTTTGAGATTGAGTTTGTTGCTAGCTTAGTCTTTGCTTTGGGTGTCTTTGGATTTTTGTTATGTGGTATGACTTAATCTTGTCTGAATTGGGTGTCGTTTGATGAATGGTAACTTCAGAATGTGGATAGGGTGAATCCAAAAGATGTAGTCTATATGTTTTAGTTGATCATCTTAGGTCCAATTGTGAAGTATTGTACAAAGGAGGTTCCGTGAGTTTTTTAATAACTAAGAAGATGTTAATTGTTTTTAGCAAACAGATGGAATCAGACCCTTTACAATGCCATTGATGAAACTTGCTTGCACGGCGCTGGAAAGAGTTCCTCTCACACGCACGAAGATCATTGAACATCTGATGAAGAAATTTGATCAAGACTTAGTGTTCTGTCGTGCACCAGAGGATAACACTTTGACGGCTGGTGTTCATGGTGTGTAGGTTATATCATACTTTGACTGTATCATATCGTACTTTGATACTGAATCATCAGGCATGTGCTTGATGGAAAACCAAATTCCTTTTCGTTTCATCTCATGATTATATTATTGATTCAGTGTGAACACCAAAATGCAATAATATCTGGCATTGTGGCTTCTTCTTCTTTTTTTTTTTTTTTTTGCAGCAAGGCAAGTTGAGAAAGTTGATCCTTTACTTTCTTGGTTAAATTCTGAATTTGGCTTTCAGCCTATTGTGTACTCTAGCTTCTTTGGTGGGAAGCAAGGGGAAGGTCTCTCAAAGGCTGTTGAAAACCTTCTGAAGAAGACAGATGACTGTGAATTGGCAGCAATTGATGCCCTTGCAGCTGCGGCACATTCATTGGTTATTGCTCTAGGAATTTTTCGTGGTAAATTGCAGATTGAGGAAGCAATCGAGTTGATTAGACTTGAGGAAGATTTGCAGGTCTTTTCATTTCAGTAAAATCTATTATGCTAACACATGCATATGCATGTATATATCATGTAACTTGAGACTTCTCTTATATATTTGTAGGTGGATAAATGGGGTTTAGTAGAAGGTGGGCATGACGTTGACATTGCTGACCTCAAGGTACAAATCTCATCAGCAACCGTGTTCCTTGGTCTTTCTAGGAAGAACTTTTTTCATTGAGGAAACCTCGAGGCTACGAAAGCTTCTTTTTTTTAACTATAAATTCGTATCTCCTAATGTGATACCAAGTGTTGTAAGATTGATGATTTTATTGAAATAAATTAATAATTGAATACGAATGAATTTAAGTGCCTGCCTTTCATCGACTTGTGGTATTTCTAATGATAGAAGACTCCCATTTGTGTTATACAAGGAAAGGTGATTGTGTGCCTAAGGCCTTGAAAACTTTAATCCATTATTGTGATCTTGCTTTGCAGTAGCAGACATCTCTTCTTTGCAGCAATAGGTGCACATCGGTGGCTGTCTCTCAATGTCACAATTACAGCAAGCTGTATCACAATCATTGTTGCAACCTGTTTGAACAAGATAACTGAAATATTAGAGCTGGATTCATGTCTTATGCATCGATGTGCATGAAAAATCGTTGTCAAGTCCATGTTTTTGAGAAAGAAAATTAGCATGAAATATGATCTAAATAAAGTGGATGATCCAAGTTTTATCACATCACCTGTAATGGTTACATACTTTGGTGGCTCAAAGCCAACTGAAAGGCGATTGCTGGCTTGAACGACATTAGAAAAGATGAGGGCAAAAATCCATGTTATCATTAACCACTTCACCATTGTAGAACATACTTGGGAGGTGAAGTTCTCTCTTTGGCACATATAATCTGCTCAAGTCTCATAGATGGTGGACCTAACTCGTTACGTTAGAATTTGAAAATGGAAAGTTCACTTTCATACACTTTCTGCGAGTATAATAATGATTCATCCCGAAACTATGATGATAAATTATAATCATCCAAACCAAGCGAAGTTCTTATTCTTTCGGAACATATATAATAAGAGACACAATGATTGAATGCAATGTTTGTGTAGGTAGTAACTTCAGATAATTTGTTTTGCTTTCTACTATAGTTGGTTGAAAATTAGATGGATACTCAAAACTCCGAAATCTCTAGCAAAAACAGCATGATAAAACCTACCAATCTGAATGTTATTATATTAGATTGAATGCAACAAACAAAAATAAGGATCAATTGAACCAAAATCAGCACTTGAACAACAAGATTAAGTACAATTGTGAGGGAGAATACAATTATTAAATCAAAGCAAATTGTTCAAGGAATCCTCACAAGAAAAAAA
This sequence comes from Gossypium raimondii, assembly GCF_025698545.1. Classification (NCBI taxonomy): domain Eukaryota; kingdom Viridiplantae; phylum Streptophyta; class Magnoliopsida; order Malvales; family Malvaceae; genus Gossypium; species Gossypium raimondii. The sequence continues at coordinate 34,715,894 of NC_068568.1, read as the reverse complement.
AAATCCAGATTGACTGGTTTTAACATCTTATTTGTGGAGATTAAGACTTCAAGCAGTAAGCTCAAGATGCTTGATGTGTGCGATCTGCTTTCCCGGGTTCAGCCCCTTTGGACAAGCACGAGCACAGTTCAATATTGTATGGCAACGATACAGCTTAAACTCATCATTTATGGCCTCCAATCTCTCCTTTGTGTATTCATCACGGCTGTCGCTTATCCATCTGCATATAAGATGCATGGTTAACAAACTTTACACACTCTCAGGAGAAAAAAAGACAGTAATCAGAATGTAATAACTACCAAAACTAGTCAAGGAAAGAACAAAAGATCAACAAGCAACAAAACTACTCTAGTTTATTTTGATTGACATGTCCCATTACAAGTTTGATGTAAATCAGTGGAATGAACATGATGGACATGACATCAAATATGGGAGCATCAGTTGAATTGATAGTTTACCAAGAATTAATAAGTGGCCAAAACTTGTCTGGAACAAAGGTTAAAGCTCTTGTCAGGTACCTAGATAACAAGGGTTCAAACCATGTCATCCCTTCCCCCTCCCTCATTATTGTAATGATTAAAAAAAGTTTAATAAGTGAATCATTCTAATACTGTAATTCAGCTACTAATGAGAAATATCCCTTTCGCAATTTCGCAACCAAAATTCATGGGGCATTCGACTACTAGAAATGAAAAGAATCATCAGAGTTTTCTTAAGTAACAAGGACACTAAGGACCCTAATCTCAAACAAATAGTACAATTAGCAAGAACTTAAAACGTAGGTAACAATATTATAATCAAGAATCACTTCCGATGTTGAATTAACACATCAACCCTACATATTATGCCCCCCAGGAACAAAAACATCTTCATTCATTTCTGCTTCCTACTAAACTCTTCATTTTCCTTGAACTCTTATGTCTAACCATTACCATGGAAAGTATGATCTTCCAAATACGAAAAAAAAAATTAGAAAAGTTTGAGCATTCTCCTTTCAAACACACACCTCTATACAACGGGCATTTCCAAGTCAGGTAAAGTAGCATTCCCTTTTACAAGACGGACTATAAACCAAGAAACTCCTTAGTAAACCACGAGCCCAAAAGAGTCCTAAAACTTAAACTACTTAATAATCAATAAAAGACTAAACACTAACTTCAGTGAATCAATCAGAGAACCCCAATTTTGAAGGGAATAACGTGAATTGTAAGATTCACTATCAAAAATAGAAAATAAAAGTTCCTTCTTTTCAGTTATCAACCAAATAGATGGTGAAATAAGCCAAAAAGAAAATCACCAACAGCATCAATTTAAGAAATAAAAAGCCTTAAAGCATTCACTTTCAGTGTTCTCTGTTAGTCACTCAAGATAAAGTTAACTCTTTTCCTATGAAACAATCAAATCAATTGCAATCCCAGTCCACAAATCCTTCAGAAACATCAAATTAACAGATAAACCCAAAATTAAATAGTTAGTACCTGTTTGCATGGAGCAAAGCAGCAGGACCTAGATAAGACTCGGGATTCCACCAATAGCTGGGACAGCTAGTGCTACAACAAGCACACAAAATACACTCATACATCCCATCTAGCTTAGCTCTATCCTTTTTACTCTGCGGAATCTCTTTTCCCGCCGTCGGCGGCGGGTTTTTCCTCTTCAACCACGGTTCAATACTCTTATACTGATTATAAAAGTTGGTCATATCCACCACCAGATCTTTTATCACGAACATATGCGGCAAAGGCGTTATGGTGGTCTCCGACGATCCTGATTCGATCTTGGTCAGACAAGCTAAGCCGTTACAGCCGTTGATGTTCATTGCACAAGAGCCGCAGATTCCTTCACGGCAGGAGCGGCGGAAGGTGAGCGACGGGTCGATCTCGTTCTTGATCTTGATGAGGGCGTCAAGGACCATAGGCCCGCATTCTTTTAAGTCGATTCTGTAGTCTTGGAGCTGGGGTTTGGTAGGATTATCTGGATTCCATCGGTAGATTTGGAAGGTCTTCATGTTGGGGGAGGCGGCGGCTTTTGGTTCCACCTTTTGAGCTTCTGTTTCGCTAGCGTACGGCCTAACCACCACCATCCTCGACGCCGGAGCCACCGTTGGTGATGACACTCGTGATGCCATATTCATCGCCCGTCGAATCAAACTGGTCGCCATGGTTTTAGGAGAAGAATATGACAAAAACCAGACACGAAAACACAGTTGAAAAGAAAGTAACAAAAATATTTCAATATTTAGGGGATTTATATTGAACAAGATGACGGAAATGGGCTAGAAATAAAAGTTGAGGGTTTGGTGATAAGAGGGGTATTATGGGGAATAACTTTTTTCTATCGGAGCTACCTTTCCTAGGGCGTGTGCTGAGCCTCAGCATGCCCTCTAGTAAGAATGGGATACGTGGACGACCATGATTTGAGGACGTTTATTGAGAAGTGTATGGATTTATGTGGTTGAATCAAATGCTTAAAATTTTTTCTTTTTTAGGAGTATATGTAATGTGGTGTGAATCAAAAGTCTATTAGATATACGAGAGTAATTAATATAAATATGAAATGATAAAAATATATAGAGTTTAAAATTTGTAGGACTCTCATCTTGTAGATGGGTATTAATATTGGTTGTTGAAGTAATTAAATTTACATCGTTGGATCTTGAGAACTCAACTATAAATATAGGTATTTTTCTCATTTGTAATAATTCCATTTTACTTCACTCATTCTTGAATTAAAAAATATATTGAAAATATTTACTCGAATATCTTATATACATTTGTTTCTTGTGGTTTTTCATTTCTCTCGTTGCTCTTTCATTTTGAGTTGATTCTGCTATATTTTTCTGTGTCCTAGAGAATTTTCTTGAGAGTTGCTAAATTGACTTAAGTAAATTTGAAATAAAGAAATCGTTTAAGATCGTACAGTTTTCCAAACTTAAGTCATAGCCCTATGAAATATATATTCCAAGAGGAAAGGTTAGGACAACATAAAATTTAATATAAACATTTTAGTAAACTATATAAATAATCATAAAATTATGCTTCAATTGCTCTCTAGCTTTAAAAAGTTTATAAAACTACGAGGTTGTTGCAGTATGATCACCTATATGGATGTGGCAGGTTAATTTTGTTTGACTAATATTTTGACTTTTTTATTTTTTATTTTTAAAAATATTTTGTCAATCAATCATGAAGTATGGTGTGATAGTTGCTTACTTTATTTTTTAATTATATAGTTGATGATTCGATCTTCACTTATGAGAATAAAACACATTTCATAGTCAATCATATACTTCTTCTTTCGTTTTAAGCAAATGATAGCTTCGTTTTCCATTCCTTGTGTACAAGAACTTAGGGGTGGAAAATTTTTATGGGTTTGCAAATAATTGGCTTTTTTACTTAAATATTATGAAAAATAAATAAAATACTTAAATAGCATGTCAGTTGGATTATGTACTAAAATGGTATATTGATGCAAATAGAGGGTGCTGCATAGGCGGCATCACCCTAAAAAATCTGACATAGTTGACTAAAAAAATTATTATTTTAATAGTGGTGCCTGTTAGATTTGTAAAATAAATTTGAAATAAAACTTAGAACTGTAAATTAAAATCTATCATATCAAATCATCAAGAATAAATCAAGAACAAAACTAGATGCGAAAACGTACCTGAATTCATCAATTTCTTGAAATCTACAGATCTTGGGTTTTGATATTCCAAATTAGCACACAATAAATCTTGAGAAGTTGACTCTCTCTTTTCTAAAGATGAGATATTAGAAAATTTGTCTCGTGTGTAATTTGGGGACCATAACCTAATATATATAACTTTGGCATATTAGCCCTAATTCCTAATTAACCCATCATTAATTAGAAATTAATTAGAACTCAATTACTAGAGTATCTACACATATTTGACCTATACTTTATTTAATAATTAAAGCCCAATAAACCTTAACCAATTTAGATCACTTTTAATTTGGGCTAACCTATCATGATAGTAAATAATAACATGTAATTGCTCTTTTTATATATGTGATGTCCATATTTTCCAACAATCTCCCACTTGGACCACATATATATACTAATTACTCTATAATTACATGTCATTATACTATCTTATGAGCTCAAAATTTTACTATCATATTCAAAAGGTATTCCCAACAATCTCGTCTATTAATTATGTTAACATAGAACCAAAGCGACTTTCGTTACATATATCGTAACTAAATCCATCCCTGATCACATATATTAACACAACCAAATGACATAGATCAAGTATGGATGTATAGCATGGAAATTACATGCAATATGATCTAAACATGTCTATTTCCAACTGGTCCTTCTTAAACCTTAGTGAGATCAAACCTTACCAAAATCAAAGTGTGAATAAACCAAATAAACCTTATTTCTGCAAAAAATAAACTTAATATCCATAAACTGAAATAACTAAAAATATGTCTATAACATAAAAGCATTTAAAAGTACAAACTCCTACTAAAATCAAAAATCCTTAAATGACATTACACCCATATGAGCAGTGTGCTCTTATAAAACCTTAAGTGTGGTCCTTTAGTAAGAGGATCCGCAATCATGAAGTTTGTCCTAATATACTTTATAGGCACCTAACCACTCTGAACTTTTACTTTAACAACCAGGAACTAAAGTCTATGTGTTTTGACTTTGATGTGCTCATGTTGCTGTTGGAATAAAATATTGCAATTTGTTTTCACAATTTGCACCTTAGTGAAAAAATCTTGTATCCATATTCCATCTAAATCGGAGTCTGTATACCTGATGATCTCTAACTGATTAGACCTCCGATATGTGAGCATGTAACCTTTTGTTCTCTGAAAATACCTTATAACCCTCTTAGATGTTATCCAATGGTCCAAACCAGGGTTGTTAATGTAGACAATATTGCAATGTATACAAACTTGAACATACATTAGACTTCCCACTGCTAAAATGTAAAAAATATTACGCATTTTTGTAATCTCAAAATCATTCTTAGGGCATTGATTTAGACTATACTTATTATTGACAAGCAGTATGTCATTAAATATAAAACCAAATATAAAACCTTACTCCCACTAAACTTATGGTATATACAATTATCGACAAAATTCATCTCTAAACGGAATGAGATAATCATTTGGTAAAATTTGTAATACTATTAACGAGAAGCATGCTTAAACCCATAGATAAAGTTCTTTAATTTGCAAATCATTAACTTTACATCATCAGACACAAAGTTTTCTAGTTGCACCATATAAATGTATGATCAATGTTACCATTGAGAAATCATTAACTTAATATTCATTCTTAAGGTCAAAATATTCCACTAAAGCTATTATAACCCTTTCTCTAGTGGACCTTTTTAATGACATTCGTTCTTGAGGTTGTTGAGATTGTTCTTTTGGAACAATTATCTAATTTTGAATAGGGAGTTGTTCAACATTGTCTTATTGAGGTTCTAGATTCACTTCTTAATCAATGATAGGTATGGGAACATAAACATCATCAAAAGTAAAAGTAGGAACTGAGTTAAAATTCAATTCCTCCTTAAAAGCAATGTCTCTAACCTTATTTCTTCCTCCAAACTCAACATCCTAAAAGAATGTTGCAATTTTCGTCTAAAAAATATTCCTAATTGTAGGATCATAAAACTCATAACCCTTAGATAGCTCATAATTTCCTTGAAACTTATACTTTATAGACATCAAAGAAGTCAAAAGTAATGTCATTTCAACCTTATCGTTTTTAGCAAAACGTTTCTCAATTTCGCCAAGGAAACCTTGGCCTGAGTAATCTTTTCAGATTCTGTGCCCCTAAAGGCTTTTGAAATGTTGTGCTTCATGATCACTAGATTCATGCAATTTGAACGATTCCACCTTTCAAAATCCCTTTTAACATAAGGGGTGTTTTTCGCAGTGAGAGGTGTGGGTTGTTCTTCCCTTAGTGCAATGTCTATGTTCATACAGCCAAACACTATAAGTAAGTGTCTTTTCCCTTCATTGAAATTAGTCCCATTAAGCATGGGTATAGAATTTATATTAGCAAATATTGTGGCAGTAGAAGATAAATTAGCTGAATATAGAACAGAAATAAATAAAAATAAGCTCACATCAATATTCATAAGTAAACAATAAATTCAGGATAATGGCTAATCCCATCTCAAGATACCAAACCCAACATTAATATCAAGTCTTTGGACAGTAATATTAATAGTAAGCTGTACTCTTATTGTAGCAATCAAACATTGACAATAAGTTATGTCAAACATTGAATTAATCTTTGGACTAACATATTGCTCACATAAAGTACCTTATAATTGTCACACATTTATCACCACAGATGTCATTGAAATTCTGCCAAATATTAACTTACCTTTGGGTCAATTAATAAATGCATAAATCACAAAAACATATAATCATCTTGATATTTTATATAAACTAATCTACATAAAAGAGATCACTTTGGCGGCATTTTGCTTCAACTAATCTATTTAAAATATTAGACATCCTTAATAAAACCCAAAGCCAAAATTTGAATTTATTTGTTTCAAAATATTTCCTTAATTTCATCTTTCAATCAAATTAAAAGATAATAGTATATATATGTATATATATTTATCCCAAAACAACATACGTTGATGTTGACAAATATAATAACAGTTGAATAAATCAAAATAACCTTACATAAGACTTTAAATTTAAACCAAAATAATTTGAATAAAGGACAACCTCATATCAAGATATCGACACTCCATTAAGATTTCATCTTTGGACAAATTATTAACTTGTAAGTGATATCTTGGTGTAGTAATCAAACATTGACAATAAGAACATGTCGAACAATAAACTTCCTTTGGGCCGATTTATTACTCACATATAAAACCAAATAATCGTCTTATGTTTATTACCATAGTTGCACATGTAATATTATTAACCTTCATTTGGGCGATTAATATTAACATAACTTAAGTTACATGCACACAAACTTTTATATTTTAAAACAAAATAATTTATACAAAAAAATCACTTTGGTGACTTATTGCTTCAATTAAGTAATTTTAAAATATATATAGTTATACTAATATTCAAATTTAAAATTTACCCAATAGTCAAAGGTCAAAACTAAAATTTTTTATTGCACTACAGTTTTCGAAATAACCCAAAATAAGGTTGTCTAAATAGCGCAATAAAAAAACGAAAACCTTAATCTTTGACTCAGTTTAAAAAAAAAAATCATATATATCAAAACCAAACATAAATAATGTAGTGGTTCAAGGTCAAATAACTAACAAGCGCATGTATTCATAATTTTGGCATAGAAAAACACTAAAGCAATTCACGAATATACATGTATTCATAATCAAATAGAAAAACGTACCTTGAATATACCATGTAAATCCAAAGTTATATTTATGATTAAACAAAGATTCGCATGAATACTTGAAAAATATTTTCAAGCCAATAAATCTCAAAAGCAAAATCATAATAATTGGTATATCCCACAATTCATACAATAAACCATATCATCATAATTTAACCAAATATTTGGAACCATAAGATGCCAAAACCTAATATTATACGACCAAACTTAAAACTAAAAATATATATGTTTATATCTTGGTAGCATAGATAATTGAAATTCATTGACTAATATTAATATCTTTAAAATAAGCAATTATGTACTAAGAAAAGAAATCAAAATAGGTGGCACAATTGGTAAAATTCAATAGCAACTATGATGCAAAACATTAAACGTGAAAGATTAATTCATCTTGCACCAAAGCACCCATAAAATTGAATATATAACCATAAAAAAACTTCAATGATATCCATCAAAACTTAATTTCACCAATTAAACTATAAAAATATCTTATTGAATAATGGTTATAAACACCTATTCACGTCAACTATAAACATGGATTAATCCTCAAAATCATTGATATGCATATAATATATATACACACAATTATAATAATAGAAAAATAATACTGGCTTGCCTTACATATTTCATGTAAACTCAAATTTATATTCAAGACTAAAGACATTATCATAAAACTTCTTTATACGCACAAACACTTACAAAAAATTCATAACCACCAAATATAAAAAGAATCCCAAATTGTATAAAAGCCTTCATATGCACAACCACTTATGAAAATTCATAGTCACCATATTAAAAAATCCAAAATATTTTAATTTTAGTTAGGTTCTATAAGGACAAAAACTTATATAAAATAATTATAGCGAAACCAAAAGTAATCATTCAGATATATGAATTGAATTCAATGATGAATATAATTCATCATGAATAAAGACAAAAGAAGATAATTCCATATACATTCAATCACAAACAAAAATTTAAAACAAATAATGAGAAAAATATATATATCTTAACAAATTCATTTATTCGATTATCAAGTGAATTAACTTTCAAAACCAATTATACAACCCAATTGGAATTCTTTAATTGAAAAATTTGTAAGTCTGTAACTCTAATCTAATAATGACTTTAACAAAAATTTATAAAATAATTGTGCGAAAAGAAGAGAAAGAAATCTCCCAAATCAATTTTTATCAATTGATTATAAATAAATAAATAAACCTTCATCTTTCGAATAGCATATGCAAATATTAAACTAGATTATATTTATAAAATCCTAAAATTTTATTTAAAGAATCAAAACCCAAAATTTTTAAGAATCTCAAAGATTCAACATAATATATAATTAAAATATCAAATCCATAAAATTAGAAAAGAAAAATGAATCAATCCAAAAATAATAAAGAATCAATTCATTCTCAATTATTCAACATGACAAAGCTCGGATGCCACTTGTTAGATTTGTAAAATAAATCTGAAATAAAATTGCAAACTGTAAACCAGGATCTATCATGTCAAATCATCAAGAATAAATCAAGAACAAAACCAGATGCGGAAACGTACCTGAATTCATTAATTTCTTGAAATCTATAAATTTTGGGGTTTGATATTCCAAATTAGCACACAAGAAATCTTAAGAAGTTGACTCTCTCTTTTCTAAAAATGGGATATTAGAAAAATTGCCTTGTGTGTAATTTGGAGACTATAACCCTAATATATATAACTTTGGCATATTAGCCCTAATTCCTAATTAGCCTATCATTAATTAGAAATTAATTAGAACTCAATTACTAGAGTATCTACACATATTTGACCCATACTTTATTTAATAATTAAATTTCAATAAACCTTAACCAAATTAGATCGCTTTTAATTTGGGCTAACCTATCATGATAGTAAATAATAACATGTAATTACTCTTATTATATATGTGATGTCCATATTTTCCAGCAATCTACCTGATAGGCGGCACCACATTTGTACCAGACTAGTATGAAACCGGTATTTATATACGGATACAGTGCAGGGGTGTGGTGCCTATCTGATAGGCGACACCAGTGACCCCTATCTGATAGGCGTGCGTATTAAATTTTCCACTTAACCACCCGGCTCAATAATAAAACTTAGTTAAAAAAATAGTAGAACATAAGGTAGAAGAGAGGGAGAAAAACGAAAGAAAGGAAAGGTATTTTTATTTTTACTTTTAAATAGAATATATTATGATGAGAATAAATTATTTTGTTAGTATTATATAGTTTTTTAGTGTTATTTTTATGTTTTGTTTTAAAGTTATTTTGTTTATTGTGATTTGTTAGATTATAAATGTAAATTTATATTAATTTTTAAGTTATTTTGTTAGTAAGTTTTGTGTTTAGGTTAACTATTTGTTTAAGGTTTATTGTGATTTGTTAGGTAATGAATGTTATGTTTTAATATTTTTAATATATTTGAAAGTTATTTTGTTAGTAACTATTATAAAGTAATTGTTAGCTAGTGATAACAACAGAAAAATATAGATAAATATTGAAAATCAAAATACAAATATTTTGTCATATATATTGGTAGAAATGACAATAAATCTGATATTTTCTGATGAGATAATAACTTCAGCACAAAGGGAGAAAGTTGATAAGATGGTGAGAGAATTGCAAGATTACAGAATGAAACCAGAAGAAGACATCATTCAACATCTTATTACTGTAAATCAAAAGATGCAAGAAGTGTTATGGAAGGGTCATGAACTGATTAGAAATAATAAAGTGCAGTACTTAACCCTTAAAGGGACATTAATAGAACGGGAGCATCAAATCATTTTAGACCAACTTTGGAAGACATTGGTACCACAAACCTATTTGAACCTAGTTATATACTTCGTGAAGTTTATAATCTCTTATGGTCCAAGGAAAATAGCGAGACAAAGTGTAGGTTTGCGAAATTTGACTAGGAAGCAAAATGTGTTCAACATACCATGGATGGATAAATTAGTTGTTAGGAAATTACCAAGAGAATTTTTAAATTCAATACCTGTTATAAAGATTGAAGGGGAAGAAGATCCTGAGGAATTTTCAAATTGGATTGTAGAAGATGAATTTGAAGAGATTTCAGAATTTAATATAGAGAATTTCCCAGAGGAAGATACAGGATCGGAGATGGAAGAAAACGTAGAAATGAATTTAAGTTGTTAAATGTAAAGATAAATGTTGTTCATGTACAAAATGAGAACTGAAAAAGTCTGAGCTTATGAATGAAAAAAAATTGCATATTGATATAATTTTGGTCTCCTTTTATTCATTAAATTTTTTATGTAAGTATTTTTTTCCTGTTCGAAATTTTTTATTTCTTTTTTAACAGATTGAGTATTGAAGATGGATAATCGGTTTTTCATATGTGTTTATTTCAATGGAATAATCTTGACAATAACTATTGGATGTATATTTGAATACCGCCAACAAATAGCAATGAGATTTAATAGAAATGTCTCGTTCGATGATATGAAGGAAATGATTAGTGCAAAAATTGTTAGACGTTTGGGAGAAGGATTTCGAAACTTTTCTACAAGTTTTCAGTTTCGATAAATCCCATCAAATTCACCGAAATAGAACTTATAGACGATGAAGACGTGGAGACAATGACCGCTCTTTATTATGGGAATCGAAGTGACCAAAATTCACCAATTTAGTTATTTGCTGAGTTAGCTAGTGTGGAGCCAACTCAATATTTCAATCCGTTAGGTAAAAAACATGGAGCTCAAGAACCGTGTATGGTGGCTCCAATATCGTACATTGATAGTTAATCGATTGTATGCGGGATTGATAACGAGCTTAATGTTGCACCCGATATTGATGTGGTTGGTGATGATGGATACAGTAGTAGTGATCCTTGGGATCACGAGGTTGATAGTGATGGTGATCCCGATGTAGATGAGGTTCCGAATGATATTGACAACAAAAATGTGAATGACGATGGAAACATTAACGTGTCTTCAGTCTGGAACCAAATTCAACGTATTGTGATACACAATAATCTTGGAGCACACATGTCACTCATAGACCCCGACGCGGCGCACGCAGTTGAGTTCCGGAGTACCCTGAAATACTATCTACTCACTGGCTGGCCATAGATTCCGATCCTGAGGAGTTGTTCATGGGCCAGAGATTCGAAAGTAAGGAAGATTGCGTGTTTGATATTAAACGGTATAGAATGAATATATCAATGGACTACAAAGTCGTTGTGTCTAAACCAACATTATATATTGGGAAGTGTTGAAAGTCAACGGAAAGCTGCAATTGGCAGGTACGAGCCGCATTTATTCAGAAGTCACAGATGTGGGAGATACGAAAATTTGTTGGACCTTACACATGCACGTCAACACGTATGACAAAAGATCATCGAAAACTTGATTCCAAAACTATCTGTACGTGTATTATGCTAATGGTGAAGGACATGTTGACCATTTAAGTTTCGGTACTGATTGTTAAAATGCAGGCATGATTTCAGTATCGAGTATCATACTGAAAGGCGTGGATAGCTAAATAGATGGCAATGGAGCAATTGTACGGGGATTTTGATGCGTCGTACAATGAGCTACAGAGACGGATAGCCGCTATGTAGGAGTACATACCGGGGACTGTCATTAAGTTACAGACACCACCTTATTACGATCTGGATGACCAATTACAACCAGGAAAAAGAATTTTTCATCGGATGTTCTGGACATTTGATCCATGTGTGCGCGCATTTCCCCACTGCAAGCCGTTTGTGCAAGTAGATGGGACCTAGCTATACAGAAAATATACACAGATCCTACTTCTTATGGTTACTTAAGATGGAAACAAGAACGTGCTCCCAATAGTGTTTGCCATCGTAGATAAGGAGAACATAGAATCATGAGAATTTTTCCTTACGAATCTGCGGAGGTATGTTATTGACAACGATAATATTTGCATCATCTCTGATAGAGGGAAATGATTAATTGTCGCCATTAAGCGTTCTGGTGTGCCATGAAGATCCGTTTACTACATCTAACACATTGCGGCAAACATCTACCGAGATTATAAGAATGCAGACTGGTGGAGACAAGTTGTGAAAATGGGTAAATGATAAACTTATCTTTTCAATATATGTTTTAATGTTTTAGGGTGAGATTGTAACTTATATTTTCTTAATACATACACAACGCACGAGCTAGAGCCACACATTTTTGGGTAAAGAATGACTCGACTTGAGAGTGACATGGAGGGTCAAATGAACACATCTTTTCGATAGTGGTTGGGTACCATGGAGCTGTGGTAATGGGCTCAAAGTTTCGACGAGGGCTTTCGCTATGGTCATATAACCACTAACTTGGCGGAGGGGATTAACTCCGTATTGTTGAAAACGTGACATCTTTCAATTTCATCTGTCTTCTCGGCTACATTCTAAAGGTTGGCTACCTTGATACCAAGCATGGGTCAGCAACAAGTCAACTAGATGGAAGCGGGACACGTGTTTGTCGAAGATGTCAGGGATGCAATGGTTGCAAACCATTGGATGGCGAGGTCAATGGATGTAGAAGTATATTTACGACGTCTTGAAACGTTTCGAGTTACGGAGACCATCGGTCGTTGACCCGGTATATCACCTAGGTCCTATGGTGTTGATATTCGAAGCAGACGATACGATTGCAGGAGGTTCCAGACACTTCATTATCCATGTGCGCATGTCATGGCAGCTTGTGCTAAAGTCTCACTGAATGTTGAATAATTTATCGATGATGTATACACCCTCGAGCATATGTTGCGTGTCTGGAAGAATGAGTTCCTTGTCCTGCCTGACCTGTCTACGTGGAAGGTGTCTCCAACGACTTTTGAGCTTGTCTCAGACAAAGGGTTGTGTAGGAATCCGAAAGGTTATCCTCAATCATCCAAAATTCATAATGAAATGGACATTAGGGAGAAATTTGACGGTAAGTGTTATGGATTATGCAGATTAGCTGGCCATAATCGGAGTAAATGCCCGCAACGAAACTATCATATTGGATAATCGTCACGATCGGGTAGGAACTGAGCTTATGTAATCCAATGTACCTAATTTAAATTACAAAGTTTGTTCCTCGTTTTAATGTTGCAATGTATCTAATTTATGATCACAAAGTTTGTTCCAAGTTTTAATGTTGTAATGTATCTAATTTATATTACAAAGTTTGTTTCAAGTTTTAATGTTGTAATATATCTAATTTATGAGCACAAAGTTTGTTCCAAGTTTTAATGTTGTAATGTATCTAATTTATGATCACAAAGTTTGTTCCAAGTTTTAATGTTGTAATGTATCTAATTTATGGTCACAAAGTTTTTCTAAGTTTTAATGTTGTAATGTATCTAATTTATGACCACAAAGTTTGTTCCAAGTTTTAATATTGCAATTAATCTAATTAAATAAATACAAATATTATCTTTTTTTTTCATTTATAAACTTTTTCGAATTAGAAAAGTACAAACTTTGTAATATTTAAATTACAAGAAACCCCTAAAATTGATGGTTTGAAGGTGTGGTTCTAGGGGTATATTTTTACGAGGGTTGACGTTCATGTTGCGGGTGATCGCGGCGATTAACATTCTCTTCAACCACAGGTGGGGCTGTGTGAAACATGAAAAAAAAATCATATGCCCTGAACACCATCAATGAACTTGAGCCGGGAGGAGTGGAGTATTGCGGTGGATACGAGCGAGGAGGAGTGGAGTAATGCGGTAGATACGGGCTTGAAGGAGTGATGTACTATGGTGGTACTGGACTGAAGATATCAAACTTGGAATGATATCCTGTCCTGACAAACCTGGGAAATAGTTATTGACTCGCAACTTCGAATGATAAGAACTATCCCCAGAATGTGTATTCGATCGCTCGGGCTCTAGCTTTGGCTCGGGTTCAAGGTTGGGCTCGAGCTCGGGTTTAGGGTCGGGCTCGTATGCCCTAAGTCGACGCATGTATAGGGGGACTACAATCGATTGCCCACCAAGTAAATATGGTTTCCCTGTACTGGAGTACCATTATATGTACTCTAACGATGGTTGCAAATCGAAAGAAATATCCATCTAAGGTTTCTGCGCCATCCGATTATCCAACACTGCAATATACTTCTGGTGTACAACCACCCAATTATTTTCATGTTTTCCTCTCTTGTTAATCCCATGGATTTTTCCTAACTGTATTGGCAGATCCGGGATATACTAGATGCAACCAAACTGCCGGAATACTCGATCACCATGATGCCACTTGACTGTCTAGAAATTGATAATGAGTGTGTTAATGCACTACAGGTGTGAATGAATGTGGGTAGACGAGGGTATACCAGTCGTAATTTTCGGTCTCCGATACGACATCCAGATAAACTACACGATTAATAACATGGTTAAAATTTAACACTGTTCGAGTAAGATATACAAAGTAATTACATGTCGCGAATATTGGAATAGCTTACCTCTTCTCCGGCATGTTATTCAATCATGAGACGATATATCAGAACGATATATGACCTCTCGATACCTAGATTGGTACTCCATCTACGAAAACAAATTACATGTTAGAATAGTATCATTAGAATAGTATCATTAGAAAAAAAGTCAATTAATTTCTATAAAAAGTAAAATTTTCTCACCTGTTAACCAGTGGAAATACGTATGCTTGGTGACTAATCGATACTAAGAATGACATCTGGTAAAGGGCCCAAGATTGCAGCAATATGAGTCATCGACCTATGTCTACAGCATCAGGCTTTGTCGTCCGAAAAAGCTAACGATACAACACAGCCAGAACTGCAGAACCCCAACTATACGAGCAAACATTCTGCAAGTCAGTTAATAAGGGTAAATACATCAAATGAACCCTGTTGTTGTTCGCATCCGGCATCAATACACCCCCTATAATATGCATAATGTACACTCAAGTTGCACATATCACCTTATGCTCAGTGGCATTAATTGATAAATGTTCAAAATTGGCTTTCAGCCATGAAAATCTCAAACCCGTAAATTTGGACTAGCATCATTGGGCGAGACTCCTAGTAGGCTATAACAAAGGGCAGTCGAATCAGATATCGTACTTGCGCTCGTTACGACACTCCCATTGATTGGAAGCCCAAGTTGCAGTGCAACATCCTCTAGAATGATAGTGCACTCCCCACATGGCAAATGAAAAGTGTGGGTCTTTAGGCGCCAACGCTCGACCAATGCAAATATTAAATCATATAGCAAATCAAACATCCGGATCAATGTTGTTGACCCGAATTCGGCTAACTCTAAGTATGACATTAGTCATTCATCTGGGGGATATCCTAAACCATTCACCCGACCCCTTAATGCGCGGTGCAGGCTCTGACACTGTTAAATTACAGAAAATGGTTATTATAACATAATTTAGTTTCGTAAATGACATGGATAATTTATTTTCGTAAATGACGTGGAACTTTTTTTAAGGGAACCCGTGAATAACAAATAACAATATACTACCATATTATTAACTGTGTTTGATATGTGATCATCATTCTTAATCAATGAACCCATTTCGATACCGCAATTTCAAAACAAAATTTGATAATTAATTTCTAAATTTGATGCATTTTAAATATTTATCAAAATACCTAAATTTTATATATTGCTTTTAATTACAAAAATACCCAACAGCTTTTGTCCAGTATCATATTTTTTTGCTATACTACATTAACAAAATAAATATATTTTATAAATTCCAACTCAAATTCCAACTCAATGGTCTCATTCACAAATTCCATTTCAATGGTCTAATTTTTACCTACATAAAAACTAAAAAATTTATATTAAAATAATAAAAATAACATGTCAATCAAAAGAAAAAAAACAAAAACATAACATAAATTATCTCAAAATAATAAATACGAATATTGTTATTATTATTTAAAATGATAATAAGTAAAATGTATTGGTTTAAAAGATAATATATATAATAACATGCCAACTAAATTATTGTCAAAAAAAATATAATTATTTTTCTAGAAGGATTCAAAAGAAATTTAAATTATAATATTTATAAAAAATATAAAATAAAATTTAAAACACATAAACTCTTATTCCCTATTATAAAATCTAAAAAAATTAGAACACATAAACTCTTATTCGTCAGCGGGTCGGGTTTTCGTCGTATACCCGTATTTCTTTGGTGCCGCCTATTTAGATGGCATATCTGATTTTTTATTGATTTTTTTAATCAACTATGTCAGATTTTTAGGGTGGTGTCGCCTATGCACCACCCTCCACTTGCATCAATGTACCATTTTGATACATAATCCATCTGACATACTATTTAAGTAATTTTTTTCATAATATTCGGGTAAAAAAGCCCAAATAATTGCTTCATCTCCTTTTTCACTGTCATGGGAAACCATGAAATCTTTGCTTCTATTGGTTCCTCCATGCTCAATGATCTGAATATATATATATATATATATATATATATATATATATATATATATATATCAAATTATAGCAACATTTACAAACAAGTGAAAACACATTAAGAATATATATGGGGTATTAGAGAAGAAAGGTTTAACTTGTTAGAAAAAAGTCATAATGATTTTTTTGGCTTTTCAACTTTACAAAAGAAAATCATGTAACCCTTCATTTAATTTTTTATTTCTTTCGACTTTTAAACTTGTGTTTTTTGTCAAATCACTTTAAAATGGGTGGAGAAGTTAATGTTTGTTAGCTTTGCTAATGTGACATAAATGTGGATGACATGTTAACATTTAATAATTTTTTCAATTTTAAAAATATTAAAATATAATTTTTATATTAAAATTTTAATTTTAAAAATATTTTTTATATTTTTGAATTTTAAAATTTTAAAAATAAATTAAATGCTTACGCGTCAACAAAGTTAAAAAAACATTAATTTTTTCATCTATTTTGGGTGATTTGATAAAAAAGAACGTAAGTTTAATGCTAAAAAAGGTGAAAAATTAAATAAAGAGCTAAAATGACTTTTTTTTGTAAAGTTGGAGAGCCAAATAAATTATTATGCATAAAAAATATATATTTCTTATTGGGAACATTATTGTCGTCATTGAGTACGCTAAGATGTCGTGCATTGCATGCATGCATGGCCAGGCACACAAGGAATAATAACAAAGCCTTACGCATGTAAGTTTTGTCGTTGGCTTGATAATCTTCATAAAATGGAAATTGAGTTGTATCTAGGGAGTGCAAGATGTCTTGAACATGTTTATGTCAAGTAAACAACTAAATTGTAGTAAAAGTGAGTCTCTTCTGCCTTTAGCAAGGCTAATCTTTATGAGATTCAAAGGCTTACCAAGTTTAAGATTAGAGACCTGCTGGTAAGATATTTGGGAGCACCTTTAGTACGTAGTAACAAGAAGACTAGTCGAAAAGATAGTGTGCAACTGATAAAAAAAAGATAACAGACAACGTTAATCATTGGTCCTCCAAGCTCTTATCCTATGCCAAGAGACTCCAACTTATTCAATTAGTGTTGTTCAATATAAAAAATTATTGGTGCAAACACTTTTTATTGCCTAAATCAGTAATTCACAAGATTACAAACAATATTCTCTCTCTTCTTCTTCTTCTTCTTCTTTTTTTTTGTTGAATATCATAAGAATGCTCTTGATTCTTTTGAAAGAGTATGCTATCCTAAACTAGAGGTTATAAGTGTTTAGATATTTTAATATTTGATAAATAAATTATTCTTAAAAATTAGGGGTTACCAAATATGGTTAAGGATTTTTCTTGTATTTAGTTTTACTAGTTTTAGCTTTGAGCTTACTATTTTTAGCTATTGTAAAGCCTATAAAAGCCTAGAATCATTTGGAGTTATTCATCAATTCAATCAAAATCATCCTCTCTCATTTGAGTTAAAAGCTCGTTTTTCTCTCTTTCTCTACTTGTAAGTGCAATACTCGGAGCCAAGTTTGTTCTTGTTAGCCTAGAAAAGGTTTCACCTATGGCCTCAGAAAATAGTTTTGTGTGTAAAAGCTTGATTTTCAATGATGCCAGAAAAGGCGATTTTAGAATCCCATTTTCATAAATCAAACTTGTAAATATTAAAAATGAATATTAAGGGGTTGGTATATGATTTTATTAAATTTTTACCCATCAATTTTGTTTATTAATTGTTTAATTTAGGTACGAGTACTAAATTGTAAAAGTCTTATCGCTATAGATTTTTAATTAGCTAAAGGTTCAAAATGGTAATTAAACCAATTTACTTCATCAAATAGTGTAGAATGATGTTAATTTCCATTAACTTTGGTTAATTATGATTATGGTCTAATTAATTAAAGTTTAGTTAAGTTAATTAGGTGATTAAACAATAAATTAAAGTATAAAAGGCAAAAAACTTGTGTTTGTAGATTTTGATTTGCTAAAAAAAATGAGCGTTTCTGAAGTTTTGTCCGATGACCGGATTGGTGACGGAATTAGCACTGATGAGGAGCGTAACACCAAAAAGGTCAGGTTTAAAGTGGTGGGAGGGGATTCAACGGATAACATGATGGTAGACACAATTTCAGTGAGAGGAGTTTCTTGGAAAGAGAAGCTTTTGGGAAGGAATGGTTCTGAATCATGTGATGGCACCTCTGATGTGGACCTTGTAATTGAAGATGGTGACATTCTTCAATCCTCCATTAATGGAATCCCCGCCATTGATTTCTCGGAACGATTAAGGAATATTTTGGTTAGAGATATGGAGACTACTGTTGTCGTCAAGTTGTTGGGACGTAACATAGGCTACGGAGTGTTACTCAATCGCATTTCAAGCCTTTGGAAACCCTCTCAACCTTTTCGCCTGATGGACATCGAGAATGGTTATTACCTTGTCCGATTCCAGTGGCTCTGACTCAAGGCCCTTGGATAGTGTTTGGACACTACCTAACCGTTCAGCCATGGACGATTGATTTTGACCCGTTGAGACCTTTTCCTAGCGTGGTTATGGCTTGGATCCGCTTTCCAGGACTGCCGGGATTTCTGTATAAAAAACGGATATTAGAGGAGATAGTAAACTTGGTCGGACAAGTGGTTAAACTAGATATCAAGACAGGTAGTGGAGCAAGGGGACAATTCGCAAGAATGGCTGTGTCGATAGATATGGAAAAGCCACTTACCTCGCAAGTCTCGATCAACGGCAGGATGCAACGGGTGGAATTCGAAGCTCTTCCCACGGTATGTTTTTCTTGTGGCAACTATGGCCATCTAAAAAGCTCTTGTTTTTCTTCTTTGACAGATCGGAACATACACGGTGGTAAGGAGGACTCACCTAAGGCGATGGACAAGGAAGCAGATCCGGCGGCGGCGGCGGCAGACGCCTTTGGTCCGTGGATGGTAGTCCAGCGCAAATCAAGGCGCAATCAGGCTGGAAAACGAAATCAGAAGGCGAAAGTTGCGGAAGGAAATCTGGCTGGCTCCAGATTCGCGGCGTTAAACTCTCTAGACAAACAACCAGTAGATTTGGGGACTGAAAATTCGGGGTTGAAGGAGATTACTTTTAAACAAGGAGAATTTATTAAGAAATTAAAAGAGAATAGGCCTGGGTCAAGTTCTGGGTTGCTGGTTGAAGGATATAAGGGTAAGGAGGTATTGGGTCAAGGCAGTTTTATTGGGCCTGCTGAACAGACTAGTGGTCTGGCTTATTTGGGTGATGAACAGAAAATAACGGGGGAAGGCCTGACGCGGGACAGACTGCTTTTAGGGGATAATATTGGGTCTAACTTAGACGGAGCCCAATTAATTTCTACAGCTAAATCGAATATGGGAATTTAGGGAGCTTGGAGCACACTGTTCAGTTCGGTCCCGCATCTGATCTACAGAATAAACACTCCTCTTTACACTTCAATCCCACATTCGCAGGTCCTCTTGAATTGGTGGTGGATTTAAATCCTAATTTTTTGGATCCCAAACGGCATTCGGCCGTAAATTTTAAAGAAAATTCAGATCACAAGTTGAAATCAACAGGGTCAAATAATAGATCAGGGGCCTCTAATATTTTAAATGTTTTGCCAAAAGGATACGGATTGGATAATAAAAAAGGGAGTGGGCGTAACGGAAGAACACTAAATAAAACAATTCATGGACGCGGGGGACGTTTTAAAATTGCTGGAAGTTCACGTGTCCCACTTCTAGATGCTATGAATTCTATGGCAAAACTTATTGGTGAACAAGTGGAAACCTTTACTGATAAGGTCGCTGCTAATGATGAGGGAGGTAAAGTTTTCTGTTGCCCTTTGAAAGGTTAGTCCTCGTACCTTTAATTTTTTTATATTTATGAATTTTACTATTTTTTCTTGGAATTGTTAGGGTTGTGCTAGCTTGAAGTTTATTCGGGTTTTCCGTGAATACAATCGGGAACATAAACCAGATTTGCTTAGCCTTATTGAAACGAGGGTCAATGGAGGAAAAGCTGATTCGGTTATTGCAAAACTTGGTTTTCATCGTTCACATCGTGTGGAGGCAACGAGGTTTTCTGGTGGTATATGGATTTGTTGGAAGGAATCTGTTTGTGTGAATGTTCTCAAAAATCATTCTAAATTTGTGTTAGTTAAAGTTACTAGTACCTCTTTCAGGCAACCTTTTCTGGTCACCTTTGTGTATGGTAGCCCTAATTATAGTAAAAGGAGACTTTTATGGGAGGCTTTACATAGAACTATTCCAGTTGATGGGTCTCCATGGATGGCGATTGGTGACTTTAACACTATTTTTTCTCCCACTGAAAGGAGAGGGGGTTGGACTCTAGGGAAAAGATGTCTGTTTTTTGGCGAGCTTATAGACTCAACCCTATTGCAAGATATAAGTTTTAGAGGTTCGCAATTCACTTGGTAAAGAGAGGGGATTATAGAGCGTCTGGATAGGGCTATTTGCAACAATGCGTGGTGTACTTTTTTTTCCAAATTCCATGGTGAGTCACTTGCCACGACTCAAATCTGATCATAGCCATTAAAAATGTATTTGATGCCATATTTCCATTCCTCAAAAGGGCATCCGTTCAGATTCTTAGCGGGTTGGGTTGAACATCTAGTGTTTTCGGATTTCGTTAAAGAGAATTTGAGGGTTTCTGCTAACATGTCAACAGTACACTCCAAGTTTACTAATCAAGTTAAAAGATGGAATAAAGATGTGTATGGTCATATTGCTACCCGTAAGAAGCTTTTGACTAAAAACCTTCATAGCATTGAGATTGAGCAGATAGAAGAAACTTGGCATATCTTAATCAAATTGAGATAGAGATTAGAGGGGATTTGGAAAATGTGTTGCATTATGAGGAGATACTTTGGTGACAAAAGGCTCGTTGTGACTGGTTAGTTTTGAGGGACCGCAACACCAAAATTTTTCACATGCGCACTTTGAAGAGAAGGAAGCAAAATCAAATCACCACATTAAATAATGATTTGGGAGAGTGAATTATGGATGATGAGGAATTGAAAATTAAAGCGATTAATTTTTATACTACTTTGTATGGTGAGCACCCCGGTCCGATGAAAGGTTTACCCCTTAATGCTTTCCCGCGTATCACTGACGGAGATTTTAATCTCCTTAATAATCCAGTTTCTGATGAGGAAATCAAAGTTGCTCTGTTTTACATGGCACCTTTGAAGGCTCCAGGAAGTGATGGATATCATGCCTTTTTTCCATAAAAGTCAGTGGGATCACGTAGGCGCCTCCGTTTGCAAATGGGTTAAGGGTATTTTTGCTGGTGAAAGCATTGATTCAGAATTGAACAACTCGCTTATTGTTCTTATCCTTAAAATCTAAAATCTAGAAGGTTTCGCTCATTTTTGACCAATTAGTTTGTGTTATGTTCTCTACAAGTTGGTTATGAAGGTCATTACTAATCGATTTGAAGTGGTTTTCCCCAAACTTATAACTCCTGAGCAGACTGGCTTTCTAGCAGGATGGAGCATCACAGACAATATTGTCATTGCACAAGAAGTTATTTTGTAACACCCCTTACCCTAGACCATTTCCGGTGTTGAGCATGGGGCTTTACTTGACTTAACTTATTAGTTCAGGGCATAAAAATTTGCTTTTAAAATTTATTTCACTGTTCACCATAATGCTGTGCACCTGCAGAACAGTCACTAATTTAATTATAACTTGAGTTACAAAACTCAAAATTTAGATCCGTAAATTTTTCCTCAAACTAAACACATATATTATCTTACCATAAAATTTTAAGAATTTTTGGTTTAGCCAATTAGTATAGTTTATTCATTAAATTCTCCCATGTTTCACTGCCTAACGGTTTTGACCTTTATTCACTAAAAATCAATTTTCTCATTGTATGATTTTCATATGGTGTTCTCACTTGTTTCTACAGAAATAGACTCACTAAAGAATCTAGACATATAAATTATAACTCATAATTATCTTTTTACAATTTTTAATGATTTTCTAAATTCAGAATAGGGGACTCAAAAAACCATTCTGAACCTGTCTAACCAAAATTCAAATATCTTAGAATATAAAATTCCTTTACCCATGCCGTTATATTTCTATGAAAATAGACTCGATAAGCTTTAGTTCTATATATCATTCACTCTCTAATTCATTTTATACTATCCTTGGTGATTTTTCAATGGCACGTCATTGCTGCTGTCCCAAAACTGTTTCATGGCAAATTTTTACTCTTTCATAATTTCTAGGTATAAACTATCACCTAGGCATTCATAATACCAAACATATTCTTACTTAGCCATTTTAATAGCTAAACATTATCACATATTTACACATCATCCTTTAGCAATATCATAAGGACATACATTCAAAATGACTAAGTCTCTATACATGCCATAGCTCAAACATTGATCATCATAAAATACCGAGTTGTTGCTGTTGTTGATAGTGTAAGCGCTCTCCGACGTTTTTAAGATCCCCGAATTAGCTTTGCAATACTATAAAAGAAGGAAAATAAAAGAAGTAAGCATAAAGATTTGTAAGTTTACAAGCAAATAAATAATAACATTTGACACAAATAATTATACTCAAATGTCATGATCTTTAATTTCCTCTTTACTTACTCTCTTACTCATTCACTTACTTGTTTACTTAGATAACTCATGATTATAGCTTACTCTTCTCTTGTTTAAATGTTAGTTCTCAATTGATAACATAATATGTTCTTAACTCTTATAACTCACCTGAATTTGCTATTTATGCTTTTACCTGAACTTTCATGGAACATAATTTGTTTACTAGCCCGTTGAGCCACATTGGAATAATAAGGATACGTGGGTCTCTTTTCTGATAAGAACATGCCAAATCCATTTCCCAGACATGGTCTTAGACGAGATGTTTCTTGTACTGCCAATGCCATATCCCAGATATGGTCTTACATGGGAGTTCTCATATCAGTGCCCATGCCATGTCCCATACATGGTCTTACGGGGGACCTCTCATCTCGGTGCCAACGCCATGTCCTAGACATGTTCTTACATGGGACCTCTCATAATCTCAATGATGCCAATGTCATGTCCTAGACATGGTCTTACATGGGATCTCTTTACCCAAATGTCATGACATTTGTATCCAATACATTCCTTATGTTTCAACGAGACTTTCTAACACTAATTCTCTATCTTCTCATACTTGAGTCAACATTAAATAATTTCATAAAATAAATACATAATTGCTGGAAAATAGCAGCATTAATAATAATTATTAAAATATTGGATTTATTTACCGTAAACTTACCTTGGTACAAAATATGGTCAAATCTATCAACTTAATCTTCAACCTTTTTCTTTCCTCGGTCTAACCCCGGATTTCTTTTTTCTTGATCTATAATGGAAAATTTAGTTTATTTAATACTCACATTTATCAAAACAGCCCTCGACTCTAACTTTGGCAAAATTATGATTTCCCCCTAAACTTTTACATATTTACACTTTTGCCCCAAAGCTCAGAAATTAAACTTCATCCCATATTCTTATGTTTTATAACATGATGAACATTTTTCCCTTCTATGGCAACATCGAATTCCCACTCTAACACTTATAAACATTAGGTATTTTTACCGATTATGTCGTTTTACTCGTTTTCACTTAAAATCGCTTAGCAAAAATCGTTTAACATAATTTAAGACTTCATATTTTACCATAAAACATCAAAATAAACACATTTCACCTATGAGTATTTTTCCAAATATAAACCCTAGGTTAAATTATTGCTAGAATAAGCTAAATCAGGTTACCGAGACTTTAAAAACGTAAAGAACATTAAAAACGGGGCCTGGAATCACTTACTATGGAGCTTGAAAGCTTGAAAACCCTAACTATGGCTTCCCCCTTGCTAATTTCTGCCAAATGAAGAAGATGAGCACTATTTGCCATCTTTTCCCTGTTAATTCATTTTAATTACCAAATTACCAAAATGCCCCTAACTTAAAAATTTCCTATTTCACTTATCTCATGTCCATTTTTGTCCATGACTTAACCAATGGTCTAATTACCATATAAAGACCTCCAATTTAAAAACTCATAACAATTGGACACTCTAACATGTAGAACTCAACTTTTGCACTTTTTACAATTTAGTTCTTTTAACTAAATTGAGTGCCCAAACGTCGAAATTTTTGAACGAAATTTTCACGAAATCATTCCGTGAAATTGTAGGCCATAAAAATATAGTAAAAATAAATTTTTCCCATCGGATTTGTGGTCCTGAAACCAGTGTTCTGACTAGGCCCAAAATCGGGATGTTACATTTCTCCTCCTTTTAGGGATTTTCATCCCCGAAAATATTACTTGTGAAGAGATTTGGGCACTGTTTTCACATAGCCTCTTCGAACTCCCGTGTAGCCTCATCAACCGCATGCCTATTCCATAACACTTTCACAAGTGCAATACTCTTGTTCCTTAGTTGTTTGATCTCTCTATCTAAATTTTTACCTGTTCTTCAACATAAGTCATGTCTGGCTGAATCTCAACCTCTGTCGGTGAGATCACATGTGACGGATCGGAATGGTAACGACGTAACATAGACACATGGAATACATAATGAATCTTCTCTAACTTAGTTGGCAAAGCTAACCGATATGCTAAGGGCCCAATTCTTTCAGTCACCTCAAACGGTCCAATGAAACGTGGACTTAGTTTGCCTTTCTTGCCAAATCTGAAAATTTTCTTCCACAGGGATACTTTCAAAAACACTTTGTCACCAACTTGATACTCGATCTCTTTTCTTTTTAAATTTGTATAAGACTTCTGTCTGTCTGAAGCTGCTTTTAAACAATTTCTGATAGCTTTTACTTTCTCTTCCGTTTCTTTGACTAAATCAACCCTGTAAATATGATTTTCCTTAAGCTCTGTCCAATACAAAGGCGTACGTCATTTATGTCCATACAAAGCTTCATAAGGAGCCATCTTCAAACTCGACTGATAACTATTATTATAGGCAAACTCTACCAACTGCAAATATTTCTCCCAACTGCCTTGAAATTCTAAAGCACAACATCTGAGCATATCTTCAAGTAGCTGAATAACTCTCTCTGACTGACTATCGCTTTGAGGATGGAAAGCTGTACTGAAGTTCAACTTTGTACCCAAAGCTTCCTACAATTTCCCCCAAAACCTCGAAGTAAATCTCGGATCTCTATCTGAGATAATCGATAATGGTACCCCATGTAGTCTGACTATCTCTGAAACATACAATTCAACCAACTTGTCAAGTGAATAATCCATACGAACCGGGATAAAATGAGCTGACTTCGTTAACTTATCAATAACAACCCATACTGCATCTTTCTTTTTCGGTGTCAACGGCAACCCTGCTACAAAATCCATGGTAACTTGGTCTCATTTCCACTCAAGAACTAGCACAGGCTGCAATAAACCTGAAGGTACCTGATGTTCGACCTTTACCTATTGACAGATCAAGCATCTAGAAACAAATTCTGAAATATCTCTTTCCATTCCTGCCCACCAGTACATTTTCTTTAAATCGTTATACCTCTTTGTATTACCTAGATGAATAGACAGAAAACTACTATGTGCTTCTTGTAAGATCTTCCGAATAAGTTCATCATTCTTTGGTACACATACTCTGTCTCTGAACATTAACAACCATCAGAACCGATCTAAAAATTAGACTCTACACCCGACTCGTATTGAGCTATTTTAGCTTGCAACTCACTGTCATTTTTTTGAGCTTCATAGATTTCTTCGAGAAGCATCGGTTTAGCCATCAACTCAGCTAAAATGGAACCATCATCAGATAAAGCCAAACTGGTATTCAAAGCTCTCAATACAAATAAAGATTTTCTACTCAAGGCATTAGCAACAACATTTGCCTTACCCGGGTGGTAATCGATCACTTACTCATAATCTTTAATCAACTCTAGCCATATTCTTTGCCTCAAGTTCAAATCTTTCAGAGTCATCAAGTACTTCAAGCTTTTATGGTCAGTAAATATTTGGCACTTTTCACCGTACAAGTAATGTCTCCAAATCTTCAACGCAAATACAATGACAGCCAGCTCTAAGTCATGCGTCGGATAGTTTTTCTCATATGGCTTTAACTGTCTGGAAACATATGCGATGACTTTATCTTCTTGCATAAGTACACAACCCAATCTGTTCAAGGATGCATCACTGTAAATCACAAATTCTTTACCCGGTCCTGGTTGTACTAAAACAGGAGCTTCAGTCAACAATGCCTTTAACTTGTCAAAACTCTACTGACACTTTTCAGTCTATTCAAACTTGACATCTTTCTGCAACAACCTTGTCAACGGGGTAACTATCATGGAAAATCCCTTTACGAATCGTCTGTAATAACCAGCTAATCCAAGAAAGCTTCTAAACTCTGATACATTTCTAGAAGGCTTCCAATTAACAATTGCTGAAATTTTACTCGGATAAACTTTAATACCATCACCTGAGATAATGTGTCCAAGGAATCCAACTTCCCGAAGCCAGAACTCATTTTTACTAAACTTGGCATAAAGCTTATTATCTCTCAAAATCTGTAAAACGGTTCTCAAATGCTTGGCATGTTCAATCTCATCACAGGAATAAATCAGAATATCATCAATGAACACAACTACAAATTTATCCTAGTAAGGTCTGAAAATTCGGTTCATTAAGTTCATGAAAACAGCAAGAGCATTAGTCAAGCCAAATGGCATCACAAGAAACTCATAGTGACCATACCTAGTCCAAAAAGCAGTCTTCGGAACATCTGACTCTTTAACCCTTAACTGATAATAACCGGATCTCAAATCTATCTTGGAAAACACAGTAGCTCCCTTCAATTGGTCAAACAGATCATCAATTCTAGGCAGTGGATATTTGTTCTTTATAGTTACTTTGTTAAGCTGCTGATAATCTATGCATAATCTCATCGAATCGTCTTTCTTTTTCACAAAAAGCACTGGTGCACCTCATAGAGAACAACTAGGCCTTGCAAAACCTTTATCAGTTAATTCCTGCAACTGAGCTTTCAATTCTTTCAATTCCAATGGGGCCATTCTATAAGGAGTAATAGAAATAGGAGTTGTATCTGAAATCAACTCAATACCAAATTCAACTTCTCTATTAAGAGGCAAACCTGGCAATTCTTCCGGAAACACATCTAAATACTCACGTACCACTGGCACTGATTCAATTTTTAACTCCGAATCTCTAGTATTTAATACAAAAGGAAGATAAGCTTCACACCCTTTTCTCAAACATTCCTGAGCAGACATAACATAAATCATAGCGAGAAAACCATTTGACTCATCTGAATCAACCCGGATAATATCACCATTTTCACATTTCAACTCAATGTATTTCTTTCCGCAATTCACTATCACATCATGGGCAGTCAACCAATCCATACCGAGAATCACATCAAACTCATCAAATGACAATAGCATGAGATCGGCCGGAAAACAGTTACCTCTAATCATCAAAGGGCAACTCTTACATACTTTGTCTACTAACACATACTGACCTAATGTATTTGATACTTTAATTACAAATTCAGTAGATCCTATAGGCATGTTCATACTAGGCATTAATCTCATACAAACATAGGAATAGGTCGAACCCGGATCAATCAAAGTAATAACATTAGTATCATAGAGAGAAAATGTACCCGTAATCACATCAGGAGAGAATGCCTCTTCACGAGCACAGATAGCGTATGTTCTTGTGGGTGCTCTAACATCTGGTTTAGCAGCTGAGTCTCTGGGCGTACCCTTGTTACTTGCTCTAACTCCCAGATTCCTCTGTGGTCTGCCTTTAGTAGGAGCATTTCCCGATCTCGCACTCGGTATTACTTATCTTTTAACTGTTTCGGGAAATCTTGAATATAGTGATCTGGTGCACCACATCTAAAGCAAGCATTTTCATTTGCTCTACACTCTCCAGGATGATGTCTACCGCATTGGGCACATTCTGGCTTAGGTGGTCGAGTACTACCGGTACTTGCGATTGTAGTAGTCTGAGCTCTTGGACCCTCAAATCTTCTACCTCTGTTTCGGCTAGAATACCTAGCTGAAAAATTTGATCCACTAGAGAACTCTCTAGGCCTCTTGGATGTAGACTGAAATGATATGCTAATTTGCCTTTTCTTCGTGTCTGGCACTTCAATTTCAACTTTTCCCTTCTCTTTTTCTTTTAACAAATCTTCTGCCTTACAGGATCTTTTAACCAGAACAAAAAAACTCTCTGATTTCTAAAACACCCACTGACAGTCGGATATCATCATTGAGCCCATCTTCAAATCTCTTGCACATATTAGCTTCGGTGGACACAAACTCCCAAGTATATCTACTAAGTCTAATAAATTCATGTTCATACTCGATCATAGTCATCTTACCTTGTTTTAACTCAAGAAACTCTTTTCTTTTTTGATCTATAAACCTCTGACTGATATACTTTTTACGAAACTCCTCTTGAAAGAAATCCCAAGTAATTCTCTCACTCGGTACCACTGACACAAGAGTCTTCCACCAATGATAGGCCGAATCTCTGAGAAGTGAGACAACACACTTCATGCACTCTTCAGGTGTACAGGATAATTCATCAAAAAATCTGGTAGTATTCTCGAGCCAAAATTTAGCTTTCTTTGCATCATCATTTTTAGTAGCCCGAAACTCTTCAGCCCATTGTTTTCTGATCTTATCAACTGGTGGTCTTTCTCTTATAACTATTCCTATAGCTGGGGAAGCTACATGGGAAACTTGAGAATCATGAGGGGGTGGAGGTCTAACAGTCGGACTCGTACGAATGAACTCGGCAAACCAATCATTCCTAGCTTGGAAGAAGGCTTCTCGAGCCCTTCCTCCCTAACTAATTGATACGGGCCTTTCTCTACTATCGAGTGGCACCGTCCCTTCTGCGGAAGCGGGCGTATTACTCTCTACATCATCTGCACCAGCTCGTTCAGGATCCATAACTATAAAAGAAAACATTTTAAAATCGTCAAGAGTCATCACACTATCAAAATATAAGTATGGCATGTATAGCTAGACTTTTATTCACACCGAATGTTTTGAAAACTGACTAAACCTGCTCTGATACCAACAAATGTAACACCCCTTACCCGAGACCATTGCCGGAGTTGAGCATGGGGCGTTACTTGACTTAACTTATTAGTTCGGGGCATAAAAATTTGCTTTTAAAATTTATTTCACTGTTCACCATAATGCTGTGCACCTGCACAGCAGTCACTAATTTAATTATAACTCAAGTTACGAAACGCTAAATTTAGATCCGTAAATTTTTCCTAAAATTAGACTCATATATTATCTTACCATAAAATTTTAAGAATTTTTGGTTTAGCCAATTAGTACAGTTTATTCATTAAATTCTCCCCTGTTTCACTGCCTGACGGTTCTAAACTTTATTCACTAAAAATCAATTTTGCATCATATGATTTTTATATGGTGTTCTCACTTGTTTTTATAGAAAATAGACTCACTAAGGAAACTAGACATATAAATTATAACTCATACATATTTTTTAAAAATTTTTAATGATTTTCTAAACTCAGAACAGGGGACCCCAAAAACCATTCTGACCCTATCTAACCAAAATTCAAATATCTCATAATATAAAATTCCTTTACCTACGCCGTTGTTTTTCTATGAAAATAGACTCGATAAGCTTTAGTTCTATATATCATTCACTCTCTAATTCATTTTATACTATCCTTGGTGATTTTTCAATGGCACGTCATTGCTGCTGTCCCAAAACTGTTTCATTGCAAATTTTTACTCTTTCATAATTTCTAAGTATAAACTATCACCTAAGCATTCATAATACCAAACATATTCTTACATAGCCATTTTAATAGCTAAAAATTATCACATATTTACACATCATCCTTTAGCAATATCATAAGGACATACATTCAAAATGACTAAGTCTCTATACATGCCATAGCTTAAACATTGGTCATCATAAAATACCTAGTTGTTGTTGTTGTTGATAGTGTAAGCGCTCTCTGACGTCTTTAAGATCCCTGAATTAGCTTTGCAATACTATAAAAGAAGGAAAATAAAAGAAGTAAGCATAAAGCTTTGTAAGTTTACAAGCAAATAAATAACAACATTTGACACAAATAATTATACTCAAATGTCATGATCTTTAATTTCTTCTGTACTTACTCTCTTACTCGTTCACTTACTTGTTTACTTAGATAACTCATGATTATAACTTACTATTCTCTTGTTGAAATTTTGGTTCTCAATTGATAACATAATATGTTCTTAGCTCTTATAACTCACCTGAATTTGCTATTTATGCTTTTACCTGAACTTTCATGGAACATAATTTATTTACTAGCCCGTTGAGCCACATTGGAATAATAAGGATACGTGGGTCTCTTTTCTAATAAGAACATGCCAAAGCCATGTCCAAAACATGGTCTTAGGTGGGATGTTTCTTGTACTGCCAATGCCATATCCCAGATATGGTCTTACATGGGAGTTCTCATATCGGTGCCCATGCCATGTCCCACACATGGTCTTACGGGGGACCTCTCATCTCGGTGCCAACGCCATGTCCTAGACATGTTCTTACATGAGACCTCTCATAATCTCAATGATACCAATGTCATGTCCTAGACATGGTCTTACATGAGATCTCTTTACCCAAATGTCATGACATTTGTATCCAATACATTCCTTATGTTTCAACGAGACTTTCTAACACTAATTCTCTATCTTCTCATACTTGAGTCAACATTAAGTAATTTCATAAAATAAATACATAATTTCTGGAAAATAGCAGCATCAATAATAAGTATTCAAATATTGCATTTATTTACCGTAAACTTACCTTGGTACAAAATATAGTCAAATCTATCAACTTAGTCTTCAACATTTTTCTTTCCTCGGTCTAACCCCGGATTTCGTTTTTCTTGATCTATAATGGAAAATTTAGTTTATTTAATACTCACATTTATCAAAACAGCCCTCGACTCTAACTTTGGCAAAATTATGATTTCCCCCTAAACTTTTACATATTTACACTTTTGCCCAAAGCTCAGAAATTAAACTTCATCTCATATTCTTATGTTTTATAACATGCTGAACATTTTTCCCTTCTATGGCAACATCGAATTCCTACTCTAACACTTACTTATGAACATTAGGTATTTTTACCAATTATGTCGTTTTACTCGTTTTCACTTAAAATCGCTTAGCAAAAATCGTTTAACATAATTTAAGACTTCATATTCTACCATAAAACATCAAAATAAACACATTTCACCTATGAGTATTTTTCCAAATATAAACCCTAGGTTAAATTATTGCTAGAATAAGCTAAATCAAGTTACCGGGACAATAAAAACGTAAAGAACATTAAAAACGGGGCTTGGAATCACTTACTATGGAGCTTGGAAGCTTGAAAACCCTAACTATGGCTTCCCCCTTGCTAATTTTGGCCAAATGAAGAAGATGAGCACTATTTGCCATCTTTTTCCCTTTTAATTCATTTTAATTACCAAATTACCAAAATGCCCCTAACTTAAAAATTTCCTATTTCACTTATCTCATTTCCATTTTTGTCCATAACTTAACCGATGGTCTAATTACCATATAAAGACCTCCAATTTAAAATTTCATAACAATTGGACACCTCTAACATGTAGAACTCAACTTTTGCACTTTTTACTTAGTCCTTTTGACTAAATTGAGTGCCCAAACGTCGAAAATTTTGAACAAAATTTTCACAAAATCATTCCGTGAAATTGTAGGCCATAAAAATATAGTAAAATTAAAATTTTTCCCATCAGATTTGTGGTCCTGAAACCACTATTCCGACTAGGCCCAAAATCGGGATGTTACATATTCACTCTATGAGGAGCACGCAAAAAAATCGGAGATGGATGACCATTAAAATTGAACTAGAGAAAGCTTATGATCGAGTGCGCTGGGATTTTATTGCCGCGTCAATTCAAGCTGCAAGTATTTCTAATTTTTTACGTAATGTTATTATGTCTACAATTTCCAACTCTACTATGCAGGTTTTGTGGAACGGGGTTCCAATTCTGAATTTTTGGCCAGCTAGGGGCGTTCGACAAGGTTGCCCTTTATCTCATTATTTGTTTATATTATGTATGGAGTGATTGAGTCATAGTATTCATGATGCCATTGATGTTGGCAATTGGGCCCCTATTTGACTGGTTCGTAATGGTCCACCACTTTCTCATTTTTTTGTTGATGATTTGATCCTTTTTGGCCATGCTGAGGAACATCAAGCTCGGGTTATCAAGAATATTCTTGTTGATTTTTTGTAATTACTCGGGTCATAGGATTAATATGAGGAAGATGAATATTTTTTCTCTAAAGGCGTGGATGGCAGTTTAAGGAGACGTATCAACAGTTTTTTTTTGTTTTCAAGAAGTGAACAACTTGGGGTCTTTTTTAGGTGTACCCCTTTTTTCAAGAGAGGGTTACCAACAACACACTACGCTTCGTGGTTGATAAGGTGCGAAGTAAGCTGTCTAGTTAGGATGCCAGGCAACTTTCCTTAGTAGGTAAGGTGACTTTAGCTCAATCGGTTCTTCTTTCGATCCCAAGTTATTTTATGCAGACAATGATAGTTCCTAAAGGCTTATGTGATAAGATTGAACGCATTGTTCAGAAGTTCGTTTGGGGATCCACTAACGGTAATGCTAAGGTGGCATTGGTTAGTTGGGATTTGGTGTGTCAACCAAAATCTCATGGGGGCCTTGGTCTGAGGCATTTGGAAGATCATAACACTTCTTTCATGATAAATGTTGGTTTTAACATTGTCTCTAATGTCAATGCTTTATGGGTTCGGGTCCTTTGGTCAAAATATAGGATTCCCAATGGTTTACCTGAATTTATCAAGGGGGCGTTGTTCTTTCTTATGGAGATCCATTGCTATGGTATGGCCTCTTATCCGTGAAAACCTTTTATGGTTTATTGGAGATGGTAATAGTATCCAATGCTGGCGAGACCTTTGGAATCCAAATCGTGGCCCCTTATTCTATCATATTCTATGCTCTTCTAACCTTTATATGGATTGTACTCTTAGTAATATGATTGCAGGTGATGGTTCGTGGAAATTAAACCTTTTTCAATTGTAGGTTTTAAAAGATATCATTAATAAAATTGTTGGAATTCCACCGCTGCATCCTTCTTTGGGCCCAGATAAAATAGTATGGGGTGCTACTTCGACTGGCTTATTTTCTCTCAAAAGTGCTTATAAGAAGATTCGAAATGGTACACTGAATCCTAAAAAATGTATTTGGGAGATGCCTTGGAGATTTAATGGACCTCAGCGAATTTGTTTCTTCTTATGGCTTACCCTCAAGCGTCGTTTACTTAAGAATGTTGAAAGGACAAGAAGAGGTATTGGGAATAGCATCGCTTGTGGGTTTTGTGGACATGAATACGAGGATATGTTACATGTACTCAGAGATTGCTCTGCTGCTAAAATCATTTGGGACAAACTTATTCCAGAAAAAAGATGATCTAGGTTTTATATCGATTCCCTTCATAATTGGATGGCGATTAATCTTCAAAATCATTTCTCTATTTCTTTAGATGGGGTGGATTGGCCATGCCTTTTTGGGATTATCGCTTGGCGTATTTGGAAGAATCATAACTTTTTTATTTTTCAAGACTTTTCTTAGAGTTACGAAATGTCCTTAAAGTTTCATACAACTGGGAAAAGCAATATACATTAGCCTTAAAAGAAGCTTTTCTCAAGGTACATTGTTATTTTCATAATTCATATACAGATAGCAATTGGGTAAGCTTGAGAACAAATGGTTCGGTTAGCCTTGATGAAGGCTTTGCAACAGTTGGAGGTTTTGTGTGTGATCATAATGATGGGTGGATCATGGGGTTCTGTAGGTATTTGGGCAATTGTACGGTGGTAGAGGCTGAGCTTTGGGGGATATTAAATGGCTTAAATCTTATTTTGGACAGATGGTTCGAAAGGGTCTTAATCCAAACTGACATCATTGAAGTTGTTAACGCTATTCAAGAAGGTTCTTCAGGAAATTCTAATTTTGCACTCGTTAGAAGAATTCATCTTATCCTTAAAATGGTAAAATAGTGGAGGATTCAACGTATACCTCATGAAGAGAATCTAGTTGCTAATAGTCTGGCCAAGTCAGTTCATTCTAAAAGGCTAGGCTTAAGATTGGTTGAGGATTTAACTTATTGATTTTGTAACCTTTTCTTTTCACAATATATATATATATATATATATATATATATATATATATATAAAAGGCATGTAAGTGGAAAATGCTCATCTTTTTCTTTCTTCTCCATTGAAACAACTAAATAAAAACCTAAAGACCATTTTTGAAAGCTTTGTACATTAGGTCCTTGATTAGGTAAATTTTTTTAAGTCATTTTCTTGTAATTTTTCTATTTTTGAGGTCATGAGAGCTTAATTTAGCTAGCCTATGTACCAATTTGCAAAATCATAAAGTTTTTGAAAGTTTCCATTATTGATTTCTTGAATATTTTAATATTAAATTGATAGATTTTAAACTTAGATGTGAAAAGGACTAAATTGTAATGTTTAAATTGTTAGTTTTGTACATAAGGAATAAAGTGAATAAATTGTGAAATTAATATGAAATTTTAATAATAATATATAGTAGGAGTCCTTAAGGGATGTAATTGAAATCAGTTTAAAATTATACCTAAAATTTAAAGATATAACTATTTCGATTTTAGGGAGTAAATTGAATAAAATGCAAAACTTTAGGGTATTGAAAAATAAAATTTCATAGGTTCAAAAATATCATGGCATAACATAAAAATATTTGGTATTGATAAATTATTTAAAATAATTAATTAGATCAAGAATTGAATCAAATTGGAGATAATCAAGGAAAAACAAAAATAATCGATTAGTCCTCAAGATTCAATTTGTTTACTGTTTTTCCGTATAAGTTCATATGGTATATATATGTGTTTAAATAATTATGTCTTTAGGGTATTGAAAATAAAATTTCATAGGTTCAAAATATCATGGCATAACATAAAAAGGTTTGGTATTGATAAATTATTTAAAATAATTAATTAGATCAAGAATTGAATCAAATTGGAGATAATCAAGGAAAAACAAAATTATCGATTAGTCCCTCAAGATTCAATTTGTTTACTGTTTTTCCGATAAGTTCATATGGTATATATATGTGTTTAAATAATTATGTGTTTGATTTGTATATGTATAATTGATTATGAATTAATTTTTGGGAAATTGGTATGAAAGGTGATATTTGGACTAAATTGCAAAGAAATGTTAATTTGTGTAATATGCCCATTTGAAGTTAGTAAATGTTAGGATACGATTGGCATGCCAATAGGGTTTTATGCGCACTTGTACGGGATTAGTTACAGATGTTACTAAGTTCCAATATTTGTTGCGGAATCGAAGATACATGTTACATAGGTTTAGCTTGGACCGGTAACTTGATGTTGTTTTAAAGGTTTAATCCGGATAGGTAACCTGACATGTATATTTTCATCTTGGATAATCAATCTGTCGTGTTGTTATAAAGTTTTAGCCTGGACTAGGAACCTGACACGAGTATACATAGCTCGGACAAGCAATTGGAGTAACGGAGATACCTGTGTATCCAAATCCGTTTACTAGGGTTCATCGGGCGAAACAGTTAAAGTGAAAATCAAAAAGTAAAATTACATTATATGAAATTGATATCCAAATGGACAATTTTTTAATTGAACATGAGTATGGTATTGAAATGTTGATATTGTGATATATATATATATACATAATTGTATCTTTCTTTAATTGAATAAGCTTTGAGTTTGGTTCAGTAAATGACTTGAATTAGCATGTTATGTACTTGTGAGATCATATGATTTGATTATAAGTAAATACTCACCTTGTTAATGTTTTGGTTTGCCATGTTAGGAACATTGAAGTGAGTTAATCTTCTGCGCGTTTAATTGGATTTAATTTCAATTGTTATTTGGTTGCCTTAATTTTAGATAATTTATGTTATTTTGTTTAATTACTTTTAATTTGGTTGTTCGTAATATGATTTTAGATTAGCATTATTTAGCCCGATTAGTGTAAAATATTAATTTAAGTTTAATTCAACCTCCCTTGGACACGATTCTTAAAATACTTCCCAGAGTGTTTCGTTGTAACATTATTCTATATTACAATTTGACTCGCACACTTGCAGACACCATTATTTTATTTATTATATATTTTGTTGTAGTATTTCCAGTACAAATGTTCGCATGTCTAGCAGTGGTCAAGAGTTGACTGATCTTCCTGAGGGGCACAAAACCATTGGTGTCAAGTAGGTCTACAAGACAAAACTGAATGAAAATGGGGAGGTTGACAAGTGCAAGGCATAGTTAGTGGTTATGGGGTACAAACAAGAGTATGGTGTAGACTACATGGAAGTTTTTGCCCCAGTTGCAAGGCATGACACCATTAGATTGGTGATTACTTTAGCAACGCAGAACTTTTGGTCTATCTTCCAGTTAGATGTCAAATCGACATTCTTACATGGATACTTAGAGAAATGGGTATTTATTGAACAACCCCCTAGTTATATTAAGGTTATATTAAGGTTGGAAATGAGCATAAAGTTTATTGATTGAATAAAGCTCTTTATGGACTAAAACAAGTTCCATATGCTTGGTATGGTCACATTTAGGGTTATTTTTTAAAAGTAAGGTTTCAAAAGTGTCCATATGAACATACACTTTTTGTTAAAATTGGAGATAATGGGAAAATGCTCATTGTATACTTAATGTTGACGATCTTATTTTTACTAGGAATGATAGGGTCATGTTTGATGATTTCAAGAAATCTATAATAGATTAGTTTGATATGTCTAGTCTTAGGAAGATGCATTATTTCTTTGGCCTAAAAGTGATACAATCTGATGATAGAATTTTTGTCTCCTAGAAAAAGTATGTGAGAGAAATTACAGATTCAAGATGACGGATTGCAACTCTACCAACACTCTAACTGAGTTTGGCTTAAAACTAATTAGAAAGGAGATGAGAAGAAGGTGAATAGCACACTTTACAAGCAATTTATAGGCAGTTTGATGTATCTAATTGCTACGATGCCAGATATTATGTATCCTGTGAGTCATATTAGTAGGTACATGGAGAGTCCAACTGAAAGGCATTTATTAGCTGCCAAGAGAATCCTTCGTTACTTGCAAGGAACCAATGATTTTGGTATTTTCTACAAGAAGGGTGAAAAGTCAAACATGATTGGCTTCACTGATAGTGATTATGTAGGAGATCAAGATGATAGAAGAAGCACTTCAGGCTATGTTTTTATGCTTGGCACAGGGGTTATTTCGTGGTCATCTAAGAAGCAATCCATTTACACATTATCAAACACAAAAGTTGAATTTGTTGCTAATACAACTTGTGCTTGTCAAGCTATTTGGCTTAAGAGAATCCTTGAACAACTACAATTCAAACCAGAAAGAGCCACTACAATTTTCTATGATAACAATTCAACCATTAAGTCGAAGAATCTTATGTTGCATGGAAGAAGCAAGCATATTGATGTAAAATATTACTTTCTGTGAGGTCTTAGCAATGAAGGAACAATTGAGCTAGAGTACTGCAGAAGTAAAGATCAAGTTGATGTATTTATCAAGCCTCTTAAGTTGGCATCATTTGTCAAGTTTTAGAAAATCTTGGCCTTTGATGTCAAGTAGTATGTACTAAACTGAAAATGTACTTTCTGTTTAAAGGGAGGGCTGTTGAGATGGTTTTATATTTAGTAAATAAATCACCCCTAAAAGTTAAGGATTATCAAATATGGTTGAAGATTTTTGTCGTATTTAATTTTTTGTTATTTTTAACTTTGAACTTACTAATTTTAACTATTGTAAAGCATATAAAAATTAGAACCATTTGAAATTATTTATCAACTCAATACAAATATTTTTCTCTCATTTGAATTAAGAGCTGATTATTTTCTCTTTCTCTGCTTGTAAGAGCAACAATAAGTTGGTTATTGTTTCACTATTTCATTTTTATTAAACATACCATGTACATATCATAATTTCATGTTATAACAAAAACTTCAAGCTATTAGGCATGGTTAATTGTGCCAGTTCGTGGAGTATTAAGGAAGTGAAACGAGGGAAGGCTAAAATTATAATCCAAAAATGATATGTGGGGCAAATGTTGACACCGATCCTACATCATGCAATTTCTATATCCCTAGCAATAGTAGATTGTAATTCTTGATCAGACATGTTGCTTGTATTCCTATTGAATGATTTATTGCTAAATATCATGGCAAGGGCACTCTTTGATCTCCGAATTGGTTGAGTCCCCCCGTTACTCTTTTTTGCCAGATCCTCCGATAGTATGTTGACAAGATTCTCGAAAAGCCGCCGGAATGTTGGATACCTTGACACTGATTTTGTAATCCCTTGTAACCTTTATTAAGAAGCAAAAACAATGAGGTTCGATTAGGAAAGCATGACACAATGTCAAGAAAGATTAACATGTTAGTTGCATTCTCACCTTCGGGCTATTGCATCAAGCTCAGCTCGTTTACGGTCAGATTCGGGAGGAGATCCGATCTTTGAAATTTTCAACCTTTCTGGATCACCACAGAGCAAAACTAATTTGCCTAAGTAATCCTCTTCTTCCTCGGAGAGATTCTCAGATTTTATTTGCTCCTTTAATATCAAAAAGGGGTTAAGAAACCAATCGAAGAAGGTGTCTTTCGGTCTGTTTGTAGCCGTTATTTCAGTATTGTCACCTATATAGAAGCATCCATTTGGAAGTTTATGACAATGATCTCTTTCATAAGTTTTCTTGGGGTTACATAAGAAAAAACAAAATTTACTTACTCAATAATATGCCAGATCTATTGTTGTTCACAGAGCGCAATAGTGTTTGAAGAAGGCAATAAGCTGGCAAGCCTATCCCGATCACTCTACTTCCTTTGGTCAACTTGGCCTCTTCAATGTCTTTTGAGGTTATCAGCCTTTCAGAAACCATTTTTTCCCCATGGCGCCGGCACTCCTTAAATAAGCCCTCAAGTAGCTATATAATCATAAACAAACTCTTTTAGCAACCAATTACTGTAAGATATGAATATCTTCAAATTTTAGTATCAGATGCATGAAACAAAATGCAGGTTCTATTCCAAATGGAAAACAGATAATTCACCTCGAGTGGCTTCAAATCAATCCTTGTATTCGTAAGTGAATCCATACGAGCAGGAGGATGAGGTTTCAAGGAGTCAGATTCCGATAATGAGCCTGCATTAGAGATGGGCTCCTTTAGGTTTTGGCGATACTTAGGCCTGTTTATAAAAGAAAACCTGTAAAAATTTGTCCTGTTGTTATATATAATAGTGATAAGTTATTAGAGTGCCAAATAAAACCTGGCAAAGCAAGATCCTTCAGGCATGTCAAGGACATCATTGCTGTATTCATCGTATATGGACAACGAAGCAATAACGTAACAAAGTCCGAACCAAAATGAGGATTCCTGAATTAAGAAAAACCCACAAAATCGAGTTATATGTTGAACGGAAATATGGACAAGGAAGACAAAAGCTATGTAGAAGATATTAACCTGATAAACAATCACCCCTGCGTAGGCACCGAGGAAGATGCTGGAGACCATGGAGCCCAACACTGCTCCAACAGTAGCCAGTGGCCAAAGTAAGATAGCAAGGCCTGCAAATGGTACGCATATAGTCTCCAAGAAAGGGCCTTCTCGACCTATAAGGTCATGAAATAATCGACGCCACCCCTTATAGAGCATGTAAGGACTTTTACATAGGGCTATAAGCGAAATCACAGGAAAATCTACTATAAAACCAAGCACCGCAGCTATAAGCGCTGGTG
Organism: Gossypium raimondii; assembly: GCF_025698545.1. Classification (NCBI taxonomy): domain Eukaryota; kingdom Viridiplantae; phylum Streptophyta; class Magnoliopsida; order Malvales; family Malvaceae; genus Gossypium; species Gossypium raimondii. The sequence continues at coordinate 34,675,164 of NC_068568.1, read as the reverse complement.
GAAGATAAAGAAATCTGCATATGATGATCATAGAAAAGTCAGTTGAACATAAGTAATTCTTTTGAACATGAAACCAGTAAGAGCAAGAACCGCATATCTACCTAATCTCGTAGTATTTTCCATTTGGGGGCCCTTTCTGTCGCAGGTCTTCCATTAACGAGACATAGGAATGGAAACAAACATCATAGAAATCCCTGACTACAGTGAAGCTGCCACTGATAGTGCTCAGTGTGCCATCCTGGAAACAAATCGATATAAGTCTCCCTTTCATGATACAAGAACAAGAGATGTTAATCTATGAAAAAATTTTATATTATCGGAACACGGATGCTTAAGACATACATAAAAACAATGGACAAACACATTGGTCTTTCCTTTTCCTACAGCATCAAAAGTAGCAAATATCGGTGAAAGAAAGCCGTACAATACACCTCCTATGCTACTTCCAACAATGCCAACGACGACCCATAATATCAAGACAACCGGTAGGAATACGCAAATAAAGAGCTTCAGAAATGGTCCTAATAGTTTAGTTCTGCTCAATAAGGAGATAAACAGAGTAAGAAACCGAATAAAATAATATGGAGGCAAAGCAAATGGGAAAGTCAGGGGGCAAGAAAATCACCTCACAATGCTATAACAGGTCCAGTAACCATGAAACGGCAAAAGCCCCAATATGATGGATGAGTTTACGATTGTAATAATAAGACATATCAGTGGGCAGAAAACGATTCCTGAATGTATAATGCAGTGCAAGATTTCAATTCCTTAGTTGGATACAAAAACAAAAACATAACCAATTTGAATGTATTTCCTTAAACTGCATGTCCTAAAAACAACATAAAAACAGATTTAAATCACTCACCTTTAATTGTGCCTAACAGTAGCAAGCCAAAGAAGTAAGGTAGAAAGCATATAAAGTTCCATAAAGTAGCCAAAAACCCCTTTGGAGCCTCCATATTTTCTCCAGATCTCAACAATGTTTAAACTGTCCCAGTCCACTATAACCAATTTGCCTCAAAACCCAACATCAAAAACTTACAAAAAAAAAAAAATTAAGTATAGTTTATCTCGGTAGCTGGCTCCAAATCACAATGGGACTGCCAAAATATTTGAGAGTCTGGAACCCTTGGTTTGATAAAAGCTTAAAGCTTTGAATGTAAAACTAACTGAAAAATATCACATGGGATGTGCAGATTAAGAGCATATTTGACAGTTGATAAATCAGTCAATAAGCAAAGAAATGTTTAGCTTCTTTGGTTTTCTTTTTTTTTTTTTTTCACTAAAATTTCCCCGGGGGGGGGGGCGTTGGCCTGAACTGGAAGTTAAGCAATCTTGAAATACTGTGCCTCCATTTGAATCAGACAAAATAATTGGAAAACAATGTCAAAACTAATAAAGAATCTAAATTAAAAAAAAAAAAAAGAGGCCATGGCAATATCCTTGTAAAACTTTTGGTTTGGTTTTAACAGCAAACCTAACTTTATAGTTGAATGTCACCCTTGCTCATCACCATGCCACGTAGGAAAGTAATTGCATGGGCTGACGCGTGATTAAAAGTGCGCGTGGTGTCTAATAATTGACGTTTGTGTCTCAAACCTTGGTCCGTGTGTTGTCGGCATCTTGATCGTTGCTGTTCGAAAATTATTAAAATATGTTTTAAGAGAAAGAGACTGTTCTTCTTTCATTCAACCAAAAAAAAAAAAACCAAGCTTAAGTGCTCTCTGATTATTACTTAATAAAATATGACAAGCGGAATGGATACCTTTTCTTTTTCTATTAACACTTTACATTTTAAAAACTCTCCTTTCAATTTTCATAAAATGCTATTCCTTATATTTTACATTTAACATTTTAAAACATTAAAGCAAAGGAAAAAAACACTTAAACACATGTTTTAATGCAAAACATATGTAATTTATGCATGTAATTCAAAAGGTTTCAGATGCGATTTAACTTTATTTGATTCCTGTATGATTTTGCGAATAATCAAAATTTCAATACATTTTGTTAAGATTATACGTCAATAAAAGAATATCCAGCCTAATTAGAAATTAACAAAGATTTCATTATTTCCCTTTCTAGTTGGAGAAATCATAGTTTGGGATTCCGAACTCTTTTTTGACGAAAAGATTTCCATTTATTTTTTTAGAAAATTTCTCTTCTTTTTTTCTTTAAAAACAAATAATTTTTTTAAAAAAAAAATGATTAGTGGTCCATTATCTACCATGACAAAGAATCCTATTAGTCATCCTTCCGCTTCTTCTTTTTTTTGTTCTTTTTTCGTGATCACTGGGTTGATTCGTTATGATATTGTTTTTAACATCTTTTATGCAATACATTAATTAAAAGTTATAATATTTAATAGTTTAATAGAAATAAAATATTAAAAAAAGTTTAAATTTTCAAATAAACAAGTTTTCTCTCAAGTAACCAACTGGCTAAGTGACTTGATTTACATCCCAAACTGGGAAAAGACATGAATTTTGGTTTCTCAAATGGTTTCTTTGCCACTTTGTTTTATCTTTTAAAACAAAAATCAACATTCTATAACTTGCACACTTTAAATAATAGAAAAAGTTTGGCCATGGAAAGGGTGAAAGAGTTGGTTGGAGTGGAGTATGAAAAAAAGATCTAACATTCCATCAACTAAATTTTCCACTACTAATAAGGTTGGAAGTAGACATTTGGTTTGTTTTTATTATATGGTAATTATGTTTGAAGTATTCTATAATATTATAAATTTAAGATTTTTTTATGTATTTAATTGAGATATTTTACTTGCAATTTAATTGAAAAAAATTAACAACAGAATCTTTTCTTTTTATGCATTTAACTGAGATTTTTAATTGGGAAGAACAAGACCCATAATTGTGGGAGACAAAATTAGGCTTAAAAGGTGGGTGGATTAGCAGAGGAAAAGGGGCAGTGGGGGAAAGGGTGAGAATCGGAGTAGGTGGAGGGATGGGAGAACGGTAGGAGGAGGAGAAAGAATAGAAAATGATGAAAAATGACAATTTTATTACGTCTGTAACAGAAAATAGTTAATAATAATTAATTTATTATTTTTAAAAGTTTAATAATTAAGTTGAAAATTAAGTAACTCTTTTATCATTGAAATTAAAGCTGAGTAACTAACACTTTACCCTTTAAAATATTTTATAATTATATAAAATTTAATTCAACACATAAGATTTTCAAGCAACCTCAATAAAGTATCTTTCGTAACTTAGATAAACTGATATGTTAAGTTGTCATAATGTGGTTCCCAATCTTATCATCATTTATTTATCATTTTGTTGTTTTTTATTTATTATATAACTATATACTGTTTTTTGGTAAATACTTTTATAACTATATACTAAAAATTCTATCACACGTATAAATCAGATAAATCATATATTTAAAATAACATATAATTTATAATAAAATATGTGGTTCAAAATTAATTAATAGTAATAACACATGCAATATTTATGGTATTAGAATAAATTGAAGATTTAATCTATATGTTTTAATTATTGACATAATTGGGTCAATCTACTTTTATAATATCATTCATTAGTCTAAAGTTAATATTGTTAATTAATTTAATAAAATGTCTTACATTAATTTTTCTTAAGAACAACGCTATTTCAACAAAAAAATTATTTTAATATGACGAGTTCAAATAGGTATTTCTAAGGAAAAAAATCCACATTTCTAAATTTTCAACATTATTTTTTGTTACATGACAACCAAGTGGATATATATATATATATATATATATATATATATATATTTAATTTCAAAATGTCATACCAAAGACTTATGAAAGAATTTTAACAATTGTAACAATTGGACCTAAATTTTAAATGCAAAAGTAGAATAACTAAATTTCAAATGTACAAAATGTATAGAAACTTATATATATTTTTGTATGATGAAAATAAATCCTATCGAGGTTTGTAGCTTTCGCTCCCGACAATGTGTAACCTAAGAACTTAAAACATATTTTAATCTTCAAATTTTTACTCTATCCTTTAACACAAACAAATAATCAATACGCGAAACATGAATTAGGAACCATATTAGATACAACTAATTAGCTAGTTAGTTTAATGAGAACAACCTTAAACATTTTTGGTAAATGTAGATATGAACGGTAAGTTTATTAAAATAATTGCAGTATTAGAATCACAAAAGCAAGATCTGATATAAACTTAAAATTGCAAATCAAGATCTGTAATGTCAAATAATCAAGAACAAATTAAGAAAAAAAATTAGATGCAGAAACATACCTGGATACACGGATTTCTTGAAATCTTTTGTTCTTATGGTTTTGATCTTCCAAAGCAGCACACAAGTAATTTTGAGAAGGTGACTCTATCTTTTCTAAAGATGGGATATATAACACTGTATACCCAGTCCGGTCTCTGAGCTCAAATATTAGGATGCCGCACCACTGTCTCACAACAGACACTGTACAAATGAACTCATTCTTAAATAAACTTCTTCCATTTTAACAAGCTCACATCGAAACACTATTAATCTGCAATGAGTGAATGAGTTTAACAAGCTCAGTGAATGCCTAGAACATCTACCATGTAAACCATTCATCAAGCATTAACGAAACAACCATATAGCACAACCTCAATAGTTCCAACTCTAGTGTCATTTTATACTCACTCATGCATTATTTACCAGTTCATTTACATGGTAATCATATTCACTTTTAAGCATATATCACATTACACATATAATCACATAACATTTAAGCATATATCACTATACTCATAAACATATTTATAGATAATTTGACACTTGAGCTATGAAACGTAAAAGTGGGCTCTATCGCCACTCATTGGATACACGGATCTTCAACACACCAAATGACTTATAGAGTCGAGCATATCCCAACAAGTGAAGCATATAGCTAACACTCTCCATCACACAAAACATGTCCCATTGAATGGATCTTAGCTCACATTCCCTTATCTCTCCAACATGTCCCAAGGCTTCAACGCCCAAATCACGTAACGCATATCGGTGAGTACTCACAATCATATGGCATGCCAACTATATCCAATGGTCTCAAGGTTCACAAGGCCAAAATATTCGTTTTTAAACACATATTTTACTTATCGTTCCTGCACTTTTTAATTGCCCAATCACACTATATTCATGACTTAATAATTGTCATATGACACGTATAACATGCCCACAATTAACTCTTTCACGATAACCATCATAAGCTTATATAACAATTTAATCCGCAATTTCACAACACATATTCACATATTAATCAAGAGTATGAGAAAGCTTACACCCAAAATTTAGTAGTAGCCCTTACACTCAAAATTTAGAGTAGAGGTTTAGGCTACTACTAAATTCCCAATTAACACATTGAATTGTGTCCACAAGCAGCTATTCTAAACACTCACCAATACACTTTCGTTAAAATTTTGAAAACCCCAACTAGCCTTTCCTTAAGTCGTATATGGTCTTAATGAATCCGAAGCTTTAACATAAAAAATCACACAACAACACATTAAAAAATTAGCTAAGGACTCAACTCAAGCAATAAACAAAATAAGCCTAAGCTAAGTTCTCAAGTAACCGAAGCCTTCGACACATCAAACTTAAAACCTAATTATCTCGGTCTATACTTAATTGTTTTGCCTAAAACTGATTTCATTAATCTAATTATTCACCAACGAATAATTCTCAACCTTTAAACTACACAAAACTACCCAATTCATGGTACCAAAATTTTTCGACAAGTTAGGCTATTTTCACAAAAAATTATTAAAAACAAAGAAATACTTAACGAATATTCAAAGTAAGTTTAGAAACCTTCTAATCTAATTAAAACTAATTGAAAAACACTTTAAAACCATGTTTTTACTCAAAATCTCGAAATCCACCATTAAAGACCCAATTTTCAACTTTTATTTAAAACATGCAATTTAATAGCTAAAAAATTTGTTTCAAAGGCTAAATAAAATTAAAAACTAATGGAAAGATGAACGATTACGTTCGATGGAAGAAGAAAAAAACTTTTAATGCAAATATGAGAAAACCCACATGTGAGGAAGATGAAAAAATCAATGAGATTTTTCAGGTGTTTTCTTGAAATATTATGAAGATTAATGACTTAGGTGATGATATGAATCGAAATGATGAAAATTTAACAAAAAAAAATCGAAGGTGAGAGATTGGGAGAATAAGGGATGGCACAAACAAGCAAAATGAGAAGAGTTAACCTGAAATCGGTAGATGGGGGATGATTTTAGGTTGTATTTTTGAAATTTGGTAAAACTGCAACATAAACACATAGGATTTTGACCTTTTTACAAAGCAGTCCCTATTTCAAAATTAAAAGCCTTTTTAGTATTATTTTTAGAAGTTGGTTTAATTTTCAAAATGCCATGAACAAGAACATTTTTGAATACCATGCTAACGAAATTCATGAGCTCACTAAAGCTAAAATTTCTAAAATACCTCTAAAATTACTAGGCCTATTTTGGGGTATTACAGGATATTAGAAAAGTTACGTATGTGTAATTTGGGGACCATAATTCTAATATATAACTTTTGTACATTAACCCTAATTTTTAATCAACTCATCATCAATTAGAAACTAGTTACTAGAGTATCTACACATATTTGACCCATACTTTATTTAATAACTAAAGTCCAATAAATCTTAATCAAAATAGATCACTTTTAATTTGGGCTAATCTTTTTATGATAGTAAATAATAACATGTAATTACTCAGTATTATATATGTGATGTCCATATTTTCTAACAATCTCTCACATGGACCACATATATATTCTAATTACTCCATAATTACATGTCATTATATAACCTAATGAGCTCAAAACTTTATTATCATATCCAAAAGGTATTCCGAACAATCTCGTCCATTAATTATGTTAACATAGAACCGAGACGACTTTTGTTATATATACCGAGACGACTTTTGTTATATATATCGTAACTAAATCCATCATTGATAATGTATATTAACAAAACCAAATGACATAGATCAAGTATGCATGTGTAGCATGGAAATTACATGCAATATGATCCAAACATGTCTATTTCCAACGGGTCCTCCATTGCCTTAGCGAGATCAAACCTTATCAAAATTAGAGTGTGAATAAACCAAATAAACTTTATTTCTACAAAAAATAACCTTAAGTTGAAATAACTAAAAATTTGTCTGTAACAGAAAAACATTTAAAATTACAAACTCCCACTAAAACTAAAAATCCTGGAATGACATTACACCTATATGAGCAGTTTGCTCTTATAAAACCTTGGGTGCAATCCCTTAGTAAACGGGTCTGCAATCATGGAGTTTGTCCCAGTATGCTTTATAGGCACCTAACCAATTTGAACTTTTACTTTAACAAACAAGAACTTAAAGTCTATATGATTTGACTTTAATGTGATGTTGTTGTAATTGGAATAAAATACTACCAATTATTTTCACAATTTGCACCTTAGTGACAACATTTTGCATCAATGATCCATCAAAATCAGAGTATATATACCTAATGATATTTAACTTACCAAACCTTCGATATGTGAGCATGTAATCTTTTGTTCTTTGAAGACACTTGATAACCCTCTTGGCTGCTATGTAATGGTCCATACCAAGGTTGTTTAAATGTCTATCTAATATCCGAACAATGCACGCAATATTCAGACGTGTACATACTTAAGCATACATTAGACTCCCAATAGTTGATGCATAGGGAATCTTTTGCATTTCTTGAATTTTAAGGTTACTTTTACGGCATTGAGTAAGATTAAATTTGTCTCCTTTAGCAATAGGGGTGTCACCTGGTCTACAACCTTGCATGCCAAACCTTTTGAGTACTTTATTGATATAACTCTTTTGTGACAATCTAAGAATACTCCAAGATTGATCTTGATGTATCTGAATTCCTAAAACAAAAGAAGCGTTCCCAAGATATTTCATCTCAAAATGCTTAGATAAAAACCTCTTGGTTTCTTACAATAAGCCTATATCATTAGTGGTAAGAAAAATTTCATAAATATATAGAATAGAAATATATACTTACTCCCACTAAATTTGTGATACACACAATTATCAAGAATATTAATCTCAAAACTGAACGAGACAGTTACTTGATAAAACTTGTGGTACCATTAGGGGGAAGCTTGTTTGGGCCCGTATATAGATTTTATTAATTTGCAAACCATATTCTTTGGGTCTCTCGACTCAAAGTTTTCTAGTTGAACCATATAAATTGATTCTTTAACGTCGCCATTCAAAAATACAGTCCTAACATCTATCTGATGTAACTCAAGATCAAAATGAGAAACAAGCACCATGATTGTCCTGAAAGAATTTTTGAATGAAACTGGACAGAAAGTGTCTATAAAATCAATGTCTTCTTTTTGAGTATATCCTTTAGCTACAAGACATGCCTTATACCTTTCCACATTACCATTTGCATCCCTCTTGGTTTTAAATATACATTTACAACCAATTGATTTTGTACCTTTAAGTAATGGGACAAGTTCCCAAGCTTTATTGTCTTGTATAGACTTGTACTATTTTTGCATGACATCAATCCACTTTTGAGAATTAGAATTCATGGCCTGAAAAAAGTTGATTGGATCATTTTACTTTATTATATTTTCATCATCATGATCTTGGAGAAATACAACATAATCATCTAAAATAACATTTCTCCTTTCTCTCATGGACCTCCTTAATGACACTTGTTCTTGAGGTTGTTGAGTTTGTTGTTATGGAACAATTATCTTATCTTGAATAGAGAGTTGTTCAACATTGTCCTATTGAGGTTTTGGATTCATTTCTTGACCAATGATAGGTATGAAAACTTGAACATCGTCAAAAGTGATAGCAACAACTGAATTAGAATCCAATTCCTCCTCAAAAGCAATGTCTCTAACCTTATTTCTCTCTCCAAACTCAACATCCTCAAAAAATGTTACAATTCTTTCTAAAAAATATTCCTAATTGTGAGATCATAAAACACATAGCCCCTAGATCGCTCAGAATAACCAATAAAGTAGATGTTCACTATTTTGGAGTCCAATTTCTTTTCATGTGGCCTATAAGGCCTTCCTTAACTGGCCACCCCGAAATGTGAAAGTCCTTTAGACTAGGATTTCAAACTTTCCAAAGCTCATAAGGTGTTTTTGTAGCTGTTTTAGTGGGTATTCTATTCAAAATGTAAGATGTTGTCTTTAGAGGTACAGGCCAAATGAGCACTTTCAGACTTATCATGTTTCAACCTTTCTTCCTCTTGCACACAATGAGAAATGAGCTCATTTAGAGTCCATTTCTCCTTTTAACAGTTGTAACTAGTTTTAAATTGGTTAAACTGTGCAGGAAGTAATACCAAAACCATAAGAACAAACAATTCCTCAAAAAGCTCGATCTTAATTTTCTTAAGTCTTAAAGCAACATAAAACATCTCTATAATGTACTCCCTCACATTTCCTTGACCTTTATACTTCATAAACATCAAAGAAGTCAAAAGTGATGTCATCTCGACCTTATCATTTTTGGCAAAATGTTTCTCAATTTCGTCAAGAAAACCTTGGCTTAAGTAATCTTTTTAGATTCTATGCCCCCTAAAGGCTTTTTGAATGTTATGCTTAGTGATCATTAGACTCATGCAATTTGAACGATCTCACCTCTTAAAATATCTTTTAGCTTTAGGGTTGATTTTCGTAGTGAGACGTGCAGGTTGTTCTTCCCTTAGTGCAAGGTCTATGTCCATACAGCCAAGCACTATAAGTAAGTGCATTTTCCATTCTGTGAAATTAGTCATATTAAGCATGGGTATAAAATTTATATTAGCAAATATTGTGGCAACAGAAGATGAACTAGCTGAATATAGAACAAAATAGATAAAAACAAGCTCACATGAATATTCATAAGTAAATAATAAATTCAAAATAGTGGCTAATTCATCTCAAGATACCAAACAAAACATATTAAAATTCAATATCATAATAATTGACATATCCCATGGTTCAAAATATAGATCATATCATCATAATTTAACCAAATATTTGAAACCATAAAAATCAAAACCAAATATTGTAGAACCAAACTTAAAACCAAATACTTTAAACATATATCTTACTTCACATACTCTTATATCAAAGCACCCACAAATGTTATATATATTTCATAAAATATACAATCAAAAACTAAATTTGTATAATGACAATTTAGTATTATTGACTTAAAAATATAATTCACAATAGTATTAAATCAATCAAAGCCTAATTTCAACATAATTAAACCATAAAATCCAAATACCATTTATGTCCTAAAGAGCATTAATATGATAAAATGGATGAAATGAAACTTTACCAACAACTAATCCAGTAAAACCAATTTAGCAAAGTTGATAACCTTAAGGATAAAATTGTTAAAATCAATGTGAATAGATGCAAAATAAAATAAGGGATTGTTAACATGTTTGACATTACACACCAAATACTACGATGCTTTAACTAAATACTTCACAACCACTTTAATACAAAAAAACACTTAAAATATTAATCAAAACTATATATCCCTATTTATTTTTATAAAACCTAAAACTTTAATTTAAAAATAAAAATCCAAAAATGTTATCAAGAATCTCAAAGATTCAACATAGTATATAATCGAAATATCAAGTCCACAAAATTTGAAATAAACAAATCAATCCAAAAGAATAAAGAATCAATTCATTCTCAATGATTCAACATGATGAGGCTCAAATGTCACTTATTAGAATTGTAAAAACAAGATCTAATGTAAACTTAAAACTGTAAACCAAGATTTGTCATGTCAAATCATCAAGAACAAATCAAGAAAAAAACTAGATGCAGAGGCATAGCTAAATACATGGATTTCTTGAAATCTTCTGTTCTTATGGCTTTGATTTTCCACATTAGCACACAAGTAATTTTGAGAAGGTGAGTATCTCTTTTCTAAAGATGAGATATTAGAAAAGTTACGTATGTGTAATTTGGGGACCATAACCCTAATATATAACTTTTACACATTAAACCTAATTTCTAATTAGTTCATCATCAATTAAAAATTAGTTACTAAAGTATCTACACAAATTTACTCATGCTTTATTTAACAACTAAAGGCCAATAAACCTTAACCAAATTAGACCACTTTTAATTTGGACTAATCTTTGAATGATAGTAAATAATAACATATAATTACTCTTATTATATATGTGATGCCCATATTTTCTAACATACAAAACTAAAATCATTGGAAATTTTCAACAACCACAACCATCTAAGAAAACCAAAACCATCAAAATGTTTAAGAAAATAACAAATAATAAAATTTTGAATACATTAAATTGATGCAAGAGATGTGAGTTTTAAGATTATTTGAGAAAAAGAAGAAGACAAACTTAGAATATTTTTGATTAAATCGTAACTTTCAATAGTTAAACTATAATCTAAGTCAAATTTATGGAAATTCTAGGTCGAAGATATGAATTGAATATATTTATAGTCTTGTCTCTTCAGAGTCTTTCTTTCTTAGCAGAAAGCAAGTTCTTATTTTTCCTTTGTGCATGTTTTTGTCTTACTTGTCAAAAGACATGTTTTGAATTTGGTTTAGTTTTCAATTTTTTTAGCATTACGGAGTCAAAATTTTCAAAATCTTTGTATTGAAGGAAAGGAGGAAACTGATTTGATCATTAACTTTGACTAGATTCTTGTAGATGATATCTATTATGAAGGCAAGTACGGGAGAGAGTTATTGCTATGATACTTACTATTATCGACCCACAACTTGAATGGGTTCAGGTCAGATTCTACACGGTTCGCACATTGAGCTCGCATATTGGGGTCACGTATCAAGCTCGTATGACGCTAAGTGTTATTGCACATGGAACTGTACGATGTGGGTTTGTACGTCACTACATAGGTGAACCCCTATCGTATAAGCATGTGTTAAGTCTATAGTAGGGTATATGTTGGCATACATGAAACCTACCTAGGATATCACATCAATGAACAATAATCATATCATATAAATATATAACCTTACCATCTAAAGAAGATAGAGAAAAATACTCAACAATTATCAACTTGTTTTTATCGTTTATATTCCTCTTCAATGGTTTTTATGTGCAAAGCAAAATGAGCAAACACATATTGAATCATTGATTACATAACATTTAATTAATATTAATTTGCATTATGTGATCAGATCATAATGTGAAAAGACAATTTATATTAGCAGGTAATTTAAATGGTTCATAGTCTAACCGAAATTGAGCAACTTGATTAAAAGAATTTTATACCGTTTATCAAGTCAAATTAGGGAGATACCTTATCTTGGGTATTGAATCAGATGGCTTCCAAAATATATAGACATAGATGTTATTATTTAGATTGACAATAACCGGAATGACCCAAGTAGCATAAGTCCTAAAATCGCTTATGGATTTATTCACTTATAATGTTCATATTGTGGCTTACCTCAAATCTGAGTAAGTGACGAATTATGTGTGCATGACTCATATACTTTCATTTATTAAAAGTCTAAGTTTGATTGCTCATAAAGCCAAAAGTTGGTACATTGGGTGTACGGCTTCTGCTTGACGTAACTTCATTCACAGTAGTGGAATTTATAGCCCAATAAAGAGTAAATGATATTCTCTCTTTTGCATTACATGATACATGAAAAATAACATGGTTATGGGTTATTATCTAGGATGAATGATTTAATTATTATTTTTTATTAATTGACTTTTTCATGAAGGAGATGTAATGATTATCATGAAATAAAATAGGATCATATTGGATGAATGGACTTAACCCAAAGAGATTAAGGATATTCTATGAGGGTAACACAGATATGCAAGGTAATTGGATGAACACTTAATTAGTAGCTTTCCTATGGTATATAATATGGTTTAATTAGTCATGGTACTTTAGTGGAAAAACTCCATGACTAAACAATGTTGTAATTAATAAATGAAGAGTGAAACTTAATTACAAATTATTTGATCCCCAATTACATATGTCATACTAGTCCCTTCACTAGCTTGATATAACCTTCATGGATTGCAATTGAATTGATGAGATGAAAGTATGAAAATGACGTATTAGAGAAATAGATCGCATGTATCACTATCCGCAGTGAATGTGTTTTCTCGCTATGAGCAAGAGATGACTTAGAGATCAGATTAGTTTTTTTTTGAACTATTATTTAATTGATTGTAATTAAATAATTGAAGTTCGAAGAGAAAATTAAATTAATTAGTCATCGTGGTATTAGTGAACAAGTTAATTAAATTTATTTACTCATAGATTTTAGTACAGTAAGATCGTCATGATTTTAACAAAATTAGAATTTGGTTGAGAAAATAATTTAATTAAAAATAATTAATTATATTTAATTAATTAAAATAAATGATTTTTGGGAATAGAAAACTTGGTTATTGGGTTGGTTAAATTATATGAGTTGTTTTAAATATCAAGTAACACATATAACTGTATTGAATACATAAGGCAAGCCCAATGACCCATTTCACATAAGATGAGCGACAACCTTAGTTCCCAAAATAAGGATTCCACCACCCATAAGTATTCTATATGGAGTTTTGTGTATTTTTACATTAAAATATTATTATTTTGTTTATCCATATTCAACTAAGACTCTTGTGGTTTTCTCTATAAATAGAGACTATTGGCTAGATCAAACACTCCATATTAAGCATCGATACTCTATCAGTGAGATTTATTTCCCTAAATAAATTCTAAATTTTGTATCAGAGCTCCAGGTTGTGCTATGTTATGAAGTAAACCAAGATCGAATCTCTCTCTTCATCTTATTTGATTAATATTTTATAAGATGTGGTATTCTTGTAATTATTCACATGTTTACGAGAATGTATGTGAATGAATGAAATATTATATATTTTTATATAATTATTATTTTTTGCCAAGGTTGTAGTTCTTAGGAAATAGATCGTGGATTATCATCTCCACATAGGATTTTTTATTTATAAAATTCCTGTGTGTCGGAATCGAAAATAGGACATAAATGTAATTTTTCCAAAAAGGAGTCCATGATGAGTAGAAGATTGAGTGATGGCAATCGAAGACACATTGAATGCCTTGTGGCAAAAACTATGTAATTTTTTTTATTTTTATTTATTTTTTAGAAATAGAATCGTGGAAACCTTGGCTGATAATTTTATTTTATTACCTATCTCTTTATATATTTGTTTAATAATTATTTATAATATAATTGTGATATATATATGTATTAGATGATCCATAGTTGATCTATTAAAGATAAGAAGTGTGGTAATGAGAAAATACATGTGTTGTATTGTTCCATTCACTTCTTTAGGTTATTCGATTACTGTGAGAAGTGTGGTAAATTGAAGGTGCATGTCTAGGATTGGATCTGGTAAGGAAAGGTTTGGTTTTTAAGTGGTCAAATATGACTCACCTCCCTTTCCTGGTAACCTACCTGGGGTACTGTTCAGATTCACTTTTTTGATTTTTCCCTTAAAAGAAAAACCGTGGAAAATCAAAATTGTTTGATTGACTCTTATGAATAATTGAATATGGATATTATAAAATTTTCATAGCATGTCACGCATATATGAGATAAGCATGCTATACAGTTTAGGAAAAAAAATTCAACTGTACTTGTCATACATATATTGATCATACATGAATGAAACCATAAATTATGAAAACCTTGCATGTCGTTTAAAATATTGAGTGGGAGAAGGTCCCTAAACAAGACCTACGATTTCCATCAATAACTTCTTATGATGGCATCGCAAGTGCACTACCCCATGGTAAAGTTGCTATATGAATTTCACTGAGGAGATTTCATAAAAGTAAGAAGAATTCTCTTCTAATCAAATGAAAATTGGATTATCCTTTGTGATAGGCATTATCATGTGATAGGTCAAGAAATTATATCTTCAAAAGAGGACAACTAGTCAAAGCATGCTACTCAGTGATATTGTCCCATGATAACTCATTTGTGGTGCATGATGTGATTGATGTTGAGTTGATGGTTATACATTCAAGATCTTCTAGTTAAGTAACTCCCCACGGAGCTCAAATTAAGTTAGAATGATGGTCAAATGTTACACGATTATTAGTTCGTGTTAGAATGATGGCCAAATGTTACACGATTATTAGTACATGTGTATGCCTAAGGAATTAGGTTCATGTACTAGTTGGATGGAAATCCATGTTCTTACTAGTTGATCATGATCACCCCATGGTGGCTTGATTCAATGGGTGTGGAAATTATTGTTGCAACGACTGACAAATGTTTTCAAGGTTTAGTGTAAGACGCATGTATCATCTTAATGCACATTGTAATGTTGCAAAACATTTTCAAACATTTTCTTAATACAAAGATATTAATATATGAATTATTTTATTTTCAATTAAAAAATGGCATCAACTCCCTTATTGAACATACTCACTGAAAACAATAATAAGGAATGTAAAAGGAATCTGATAATTGTCCTGAGCTGTGTGTAACTTAAAACAATTATTGATACTAAATGCCCTCCGACCATTCAAGCTAAGGCTAGAAAATGCTAAAAAGAGTCTGATGAGATAGCTCGTTTCTATATGTTAGCAAGCATGACTAGTACTCTATATAAGCAACTGGAGAGCTGTAAGACTACTAAAGCGATTCTAGATAAGCTAGAAGACATGTTTGGAGGCCAAGCTGCCTTGGCATGATAGTTTGATATAACTAACTTAATGAATGCCCAACAAAAGCCTGACACTCTAGTCAAAGACCATATAATGACTCTTATGGGTTACTTTACCGAGATCGTAGACAATAAGACCAATTTGGACCAAAACACCCAAATATAGATGGTGTTCAAAAGCTTGTCCAAGGATTTTACTTGTTTTTGAGTTGCATATAACCTTGGCTACAAAAACCTGGTGCTTACACAACTCATGAAGGAGTTACAATATTATGAGTTGATGTTGAACGGTGATCAGCTGGTCCAAAGAGTAGAAGCGAATACAGTCATCATTTCTTCCAAAAAGAGGAAGGGAAAGTTCACTAAGAAAGGCAAGCCTAAAGACTTTGGGCGCCACAAGTGGAAAGGAAGAGAACCAAAAGCCAAAAGACTTATCTAAGTCTAAATGCTTCTTCTGCAGCAAGAAAGGGCACTTCAAGGCAAATTGTAAAGAGTGAAAAGAATACCTAGCTACCAAAGGCAAAGGTATGTGACTCTTGATGATAGAAGCTTTTTCAGTAAAAAACTCAATAGATTACTGGGTCATTGATTTGAGAGCCACTAATCATGTCTCTGTTTCTCTATAGGGGTTCAATAAGACGAAATATCTTAAAGATAAGAGCTTATTGTTGCTGACCAAGAATAAGACAAGTGTGTCAGTTGAAGTACTAAGAGATGTACATCTTTGTTTTGATAATTTTAGGAAGATTATTTTAAAAGACATTTTTTATGTACCAAGTTTCAAAAGAAACTTGATTTTCGTTGCATGTTTATATAAAGACGACTTGACCGTGACTTTTAATAATTGAATTACAATATTTAGAAATTGTAATCTTATCTGTAATGGATGGATGTCAAATAATTTCTATTTTATCAAACCAAAGATATACACACTACTTGAGAATGAAATATCGTATAAAAGACTTAAAACTTCTCACTCTAATAAGGCATACCATTGGCATTTGAAACTTGTTCATATTAACCGAGAAAGAATCATTAGACTTGTGAAAGAAGACATCATAAGTTCACTTAGAGAAGTTGATCTTCCATAATGTGAATCTTGCTTGAAGGTAATATGACTAAGCGACTTTTTAATGCAAAAGGAACGAGGGATGGAAAACTTTTGGAACTTGTGTATACTGATGTATGTGGCCCCATAAGTGTTAGTGCAAGAGGTGATTACGAGTTTTATGTAGCCTTTAATGATGACTATTCCAAATACGGGTATGTATACTTGATGCACCACAAGAGTGAAACCTTTGATGAATTCAAAGAGTTTCGTGCAGATGTAGAGAAACAACTAGGCTTATCGATAAAGGCAATTCGGTCTGATCGAGGTGGAGAATATTTATTTGATGAGTTCTTAGGGTACCTCATAGATAATGAGATTCTATCCCAGTTAATCACTCTAAGAACTCTACAATAGAATGGCGTGGCAGAGAGAAGAAATCGAACGTTGTTAGACATGGTACGTTCAATGCTAAGTTATTTGAAGCTTCCAATCTCTTTTTGGGGATACATTATACAAAGGACTTTCTATATTTTGAATGATGTGCCAACTAAGGCAGCATTGAAAACCCCATACAAATTATGGTATGGTAGAAAGTCGAATCTTAATCATTTTAGGATTTGGGGATGCCCGAACCACACATTGGAAAAAGATGCGATGAAGGTGGACTCACAAAAAAATTTGTACATGTTTGTAGGATATCCAAAGGGAACAAAAGGTGGTTCATTTTATAACCCAAATGAGCAAATTATTATAGTCTCAAATCATGCTATTTTCCTTGAAGAAATTTACATGAATGACTTTAAACCTCGAAGTAAAGAGGTACTCGATGAGCTTTTGGGAAATATAAAAAACCCTACGGAAAAAGTTCCAGAACGAACTCCTAATAGTAGACTTGTAAACAATCAACAACATAGGGAGCCTCGTCGCAGTGGGAGAGTCTCTGGTAGGCCTGAGTTCTTTCAATCTGGTAGAAGTATTTTTATCATTGAGTTTGCCGAATAGGAATATGATGACTCACTCACATATGATGAAGTGATGTAAAGTGTTTATTCCAAGCTCAAGGAAATAACTATGAAAGTTGATATGGACTCTATGTATTCAAAATCAATGTGGGAACTTATAGACTTACTAGAATAGATAAAACTCATAGGGTGTAAGTGGATCTACAAGAAGAAAAGAAATGCAGATGGAAAAGTGGAAACTTATAAGGCTAGACTTATAGCAAAAGGTTATAATAAAAAAGAAGGTATCGATTACAAAGAAACCTTCTATCTGATTTTCATGCTCAAGTTAATCCGCATGTTAATATCTATTATGGTGGCTCTCGATTACAAGATCTGACAAATGGATGTCAAGATAGTGTTTTTGAATGGCTATCTTGAACAGAGCATCTACATGATGCAACCTAACAGATATATAGCTAAAGGAAATGAGCATAAAGTTTGCAAATTACTTAGATCTATATATGGATTTAAGTAAATGTCCTGCTCATGGAAGCAAAGATTTGATCAAGCGATCAAGACTTTTGGATTTGAACGAAACATAGATGAACCTTGTGTTTATAAATGTTTAGGGGATGAAAAGGTGGTCTCTCTAGTTCTATATGTCGATGATATTCTACTAATTGGGATTGATGTAGGGACATTGTCATCGGTTAAACTATGATTAACCCAATAGTTTAGCATGAAGAACTTGGGAGAAGCTAATTTTGTTCTTGGTAATTGAATCCTAAGGGATCGAAAGAATAAAGTGATAGAAATGTCTCAGGCTTCATATATAGACAAGATATCGGAGCGTTATGCAATGACTGAATCAAAGAAGGAAAACTAGCCCTCGTTATCAGGATTTCATCTCTCTTTAGAGGACTATCCTAAGACAACAGAAGAAAGAGAACATGAGAAAGGTTCCTTATGCTTTAGTAGTAGGAATCCTCATGTATGTTATGCTATATACACGTCCAGATATTTGTTTTACAGTGGGGTTGGTAAGTCGATATCAAGCAAATCTAGGACCCATGCACTAGCTAGAAGTTAAGCATATACTCAATGTAACACCCCAAAATAGGACCTAAGAGTTTTAGGGGTATTTTAGAGATTTTATCCTTAGAGTGTTCTGAATTTTGTGACATGATTTATCAGTAATTTTTTTTACTATGGTTTTTAGAAAATTAAATCAATTTCTAAAAATGAGTTTTAAATACCTTTAATTTTGAAATAATGACTGATTTGTAAAAGGGCCTAAATTGTGAGTTTTTAAAAGGTAACTAAACCAAAACTTTTAAAACACCCTATTTTCCCCTCCATCTATATTAAAGTCACGTTAGATTTCTCCTATCCTTTGTGGATACCATCCCTTGCTTTCCAAATCTCTTCTCATTCCAGTTTTGATTCCTAAACTCTATTCCTTTGATTTCTATCATCCTCCTAGTCATAAACCTCTATAGAAGTTAAAAGAAACACCTAAAACCACTATAGTTTTCTCCATTGTCAAGCTTTCGGGTTTTCACTCAAACTCTTAGATTATCGTCAACTAAGATAACGATTCAATCCCTTATGAATTTCTAATGTTATCTAGTCTTCAAAACTGAATTTTTAGCCATTAAATCGTATGTTTTGAGTAAAAGCTGAAAATTGGGTCGTTAATAGTGGATTTTGGGGTCTTGAGTAAAAACGTGGTTTCAAAGTGTTTTTCAATTAGTTTTGACATGAGTAAGAGGTTTCTAAAGTTACTTTGAAATTTTGTTAAAGAATTTTAAAGTTTTAATGAATGTTCAGAATATAGCCACAATATGTGTCGAAAAATTTGATACCATGAATTAAGTAGTTTTGTGTGGTTTAAAGGTTGAGAATTAGTCGTTGACAAATGATTAGATGAATGAAACTCGTTCTAAGTGAAAAGATTAAGTGTAGATCGATACATTTGGATTTCAAGATTGGTTATGTTAAAGGTTTCGGCTACATGAGAACATAGCTTAGACTTATGTTTTTGATTGCTTGTGGTGAGTCCTTAGCTGATTTTTAAATGTATTGTTGTATGAATTATTATGTTGAATATTCAAATTTGTTAGGACCATTTACGAGTAGAGATAAAGGCAAGGAAAAGCTAGTTTGAACTTTTGAATTTTCGGTGAAAGTGTAATCGGTGAGTGTTTGGAGTCGCTGCTAGTAGACACGATTCAAAATGTTAATTGGGAGCTTAGGAATAGCCTAAACCCCTATCCTAAGTTCTGGTGTAGGCTTTCTATTTTCTTTGTCTTATTTTGGCAAATTATGTGATTATCTGAATAATTTTGGATTGATTATTATGATGATATATTGTGTTATGAGACATGTGCAATGACTATTGTGAATTGTATTATGGGCATGATATACATGACAAATGAAAAAGATAATGATATGCTTATGATGCATGTAGCAAAAGCAATCGGAATTTCGATAAATATATATGTATTGAATTATGGAATGTGATATTATTATGACAGGTAATATGTGAGAATACTTGTATGTGATATATGATGTACTGATTTTAATGCACACATATGTGGTAGGATATGTGATGGCTCAACAAGCATTATTGTGGCACTTTACGTGCAAATTAAATGTGAATTTGATAAGCATGCATTGTGTACAAGTTTGTGATGTGAATTGATGAATATGAACAGAGATGATGTGCATTAAATTAGTAATTAAAATTGTGTAATTGTGGATATTTTGGCCTTGTGACCTTATGAGACCGTTGGATATAGTTGGCATGCCATAGGATTGTGAGTACTCACCTATATATGTTTTGTGATTTGGGCGTTGAGGCCTTAGGACGTGTTGGAGAGATAAGGGAATCTGAGCTAAGCTCCATTCAATGGGACATGTTTGGTGTGTTGGAGAGTGTTAGCTTTATGCTTCACTTTTGGGACATGTTTGATCTATGAGTATATGTGGTGTGTTGGAGATTCGTGTATCTAATGAGTGATGATAGAACTTACTTTTACGTTTCATAGCTCAAGTGTGAAGTTATCTTAAAATGTATATATGTGTAATGTGGTGTATGCCTAAATGAGTATGTGGTTGCTATGCTAATTATCATTTAGATGTGATATTATATCTTGTAATAATACGATGTGAGATGTATCCATAAACATGTGAATAATATGCTAAATGAGCCGATTTAAGTTTCATAAAAATGTTAGTATGTTCTTATAGTAAATTGTGTAAGTAATTGTGGTTTGAATATTTTCCATTTAACTTGTGTATGCATATGAATATATCAGCTAGACTTGTGGGTTTTAAAGCATGTATATGTTGTTTAGTCTTGATGAATTGTTGTTAAATGAATTCTATATAAGCGAGTTGAGTGTAATTGCATATAGGAGTATATGTTAGTTTCATGATTTAATGAAACGTGAATATGATATTTTGACTTGATTAGAATATGGTTGTGAACGTGTTGTAGTATGCTCTTGTTTAACCTTTGATATTGTGTGTATATTACGGTTATTCTAAGCATTCACTAAGCTTGTTAAGCTAACCCACTATTTTATTAAAACCATTGCAAATTAGTAGTGTGCCGGTGTGAGCGGTGTGGTTTCATGGGGTGATCAAAGCAATCCTTTTCCGTTATTTCGTAGCTGTTATTGTTATTTATTTTCATTTTGGGACTAAGGCAATGTGGTATACTTTTAATGATATTTTTCATGATGCTTTGGAAGTTCCATAGCTTAATTACTCTTAGGATTTTGAGAATTGAATCGTATTATGCCGATTATCATTTAAACTTACTTTCAATGTTTGATACTATTACTACATCCGTTTTGACATTTATTTGATGATGATATGATAGCATGATGAATTGGTCCGAGTTACCGATAATTTTTAAGGTTTATGTTTTTAAGCGAGAAACAATAAGCAGTTTTGGTACTGATTTTCCAAGCACTATCAATACCACTTGAGGGAATTATCGATACCTTTATTATATTATTGATACCTACGTAATTTGTTTTGAAATTTTACTAAGTGATCCTAATGCATGTCAATTATTACTATGAGTTTATTTGAAGTATGTTTGGCATGTTCTAAGGATGATTGATATATGTTTGACTAAAAAATTATAAGATCACTGATAAAGAGGATGATTTCTTAATAATGTGACAATTAACTATGAGTATGACATGAGACGGTGGTGTGGCATCCTGATATTCGAGTTTGGTGACCAGGCTGGGTATAGGGTGTTACACTTAAGTATTTATAGAGAACGAGGGATTATATGCTTGTGCATTCTAGAGGAGACCTTACTCCTACCAGAACGAATTTTGACTTCCAAAGGTGTTGAGATTTGAGGAAATCGACATCGGGCTATGTTTTTGTCCTAGGTGGTGGGTCCATTGTATGGAGAAGTGTAAAGCAGACTTATACTGCAAACTCCATTATAGAGGTCGAATATGTGGCTGTTTCTGAGGCTACCAAAAAAGCAATATGGCTTCGAAAGTTCCACATGGATTTTAAAGTCATTCCTGGTATGGAAAAAGTTATCACACTATATTGTGTCAATAGTATGGCAATAATGAGGCAGTTGCAGACGAAATTGTGGATATAGTCAAAGTCGCATTTGAGGACAACCTTGCGGACCCGTTTACCAAGACTCTGTTAAAGTATGCCCAAAGACCAATCATCATATGGTTGTAATTACATAATCGTTTTACCTTGTTTATTAAAATAAGGCAATGCCATTGTTATTTCAATTTCTTTTTCTATGTATATAAATAAACTAATTAATAATAAAGCCCTAAGAATAATATGATTTTTCTTAAAAGGCCTTTAGTCAAATATTATTGTAGGTTTGGACAATAATAATTCATTAAGACTAATTTGTAATTGATTAATGACAAAGTGTTGTCATTGACATAGGGATGTCAAAATCAATACATGAGTATGTGCCAGAGAACAACATAATGGACTGACCCGCCATGAGTATACTTCTTGGATTATTATGTAATAGTCACAAACATTACTCATAGTGATAACTATGTATATGATCCTCAGACTGGAGCTCAACATTGTCCCAACATCGTGAGTTGTATATTTTGATATAATCAAACATCTAGTGTAATAGGTTGAACTATATAAACTGATGTTGGATATATCACAATCCATTTAGTGGGATATGATTGATCAAGATAGGATTTATCCCTCCTACATAATGGGAGTAATATCTTGGGCCACTTGATGAAGTAAGACTAGAAATGTATGGCCATGCTCAAATAAGTTGGTATGAGTTATCACACTAATTTGTTTAACATAGTCTACTCAGATTATCAAGAAATATGGGATTGGACTATACAAGTGTGACTATACCATTGTCCAATCTAGATATAAAACATAAAAGGATATGATACATGAAAAGTTTATTACAGAAAGGTTATGTCAAATCATGACTTCTTGTAACTTGGGTAGCAATGATGCATTGCTAGATGCTACTCATTGCTTGTAACACTAGAAATCTTCTAGAATTACTATTAACGTTACAAGAACCTATAGGGTCACACCTTATGGTTAAAGCGAACAGACTTCACACCAATAGAATGGGTGTATACCCTCCTACATACGATTGTGATGGATTCTTATCCGTGGCATATAAGTATCGCCTGGCAGATAGTATTGCCTGGAAAATAGTATTGCCTGGCGGATAGAATTACTTGACGAATAGAATTACCTGACGAATAGGATTGCCTAGCGGATACGATTCATAACATCGTTCTAGAGTTAATATTTACGGAAGTTAGTTTTCATTTGGAAAGAATATAATTTCATTATCTTCCACGATTTTCTCTAAAAACCAAAAGGGGAATTATTCTATTTTTAATATACATGATATTACTACAATCTCGAATTATGTAAGGAGGAAGTAAGAAAATCAAACTAGGTCTAGCAACCAAAAAGTTTAAATTCTCTCTAAAAAAGTTCAAAGAGTTTTTGTTGTTCATGCTTAACAGGGTGGACTACGTAGAGACTGAGACAATTTTGTAGCAGCAAAGGATTTCAGCCAACAATGTTATTCGCCTTTTTAAATTTTGAAAAGGTATATCTTCAACCTTTTTTGTTCCTCGTACATGGATTTGTGGTTGAGGATTGTCGGAATAATTTTTCTGCTGCGCCACGGAGTGTACCAACGATCCAATAGACTCTACTAGCTAGGAGTTTTAAGTAACACGTGGAGAGCATGGGAATCTAGAATATGGCTTATTTACTTCACTAGGGCAAGTGGGAGACTGTTGGATCTGGTGCCCTGAATGTAGTATTTTCATTTGTAAACTTGTAATTTTTTTTGAATAGATTGGTTAATAAAACAAATTCATTGATTACATTAATATACTTAGTATAATTTTCCTCACATGGTTTTTTCATGCAAAGAAAAATGGAAGAAAATGTTGCTAATTGATTGTTTAAATGTTTAACTAATACTAAACGGTATAACATGGTCGAGTTATAGTATGGAAAGACAACTTGTATTAGTAGACGAACATAAACATGTCCTTAGTATAATCGAAAATGAGCAAACTGATTAAAATCTAATATGTCATCTATCAAGTCCAATTGAGGAAATGTCTTGTCTTGGGCATCAGAGTGGATGACTCCTAGAAGATAGAGACATAGATATGACTGACAAGATTGACAGTACATCGGACAGGACCCAAACAGAGTAGTTCCTAAATCGGTTTACGAATTTATTCACTTGTGACGTTCATGTGTGGCATACCTAAATCCTGAGTGGATGGTGGACTATGTATACGTGACTCGTACACTTTGATGTAAGTAAAAGCTTGAGTTCAAATAGATAAGGAACCGAATGATAGTGAGTTGGGTGTACGAATTTTATAGTATGTAGTGTCATTTACAACAGTGAAATTCATATCCCAAAACATGGGTAAATGATATCATTTCATTGGTATTACATGGTTGATGAAAAGTAAACGTGGCAATGGGTCGTTCATCTTTGTGATGGATGACTTGATCACTATTTAATAGTGATTGACTTTTCATGAATGAAAATGTAATGGTTAATGAGATAAAATATGATCATATTGGAAGAATGGATATTATCGCAAAGAGATCAAGAATATCCTATGAGGGTAATACACTTATGACAAGGTCATTGGTCAAGTACTGAGTAGTTGCTTTCGTAATGGTATGTCGTTGGGGAGAGCTTAGTCATAATACTATAGTGGAATCATTTCATGACTAAATGAGTTTACAATTAATAGGTGAAAAGATGGAGCTTAATAATAAATAATTTGAGTCTCAACTACATATGTCCAATCGATCCCTCCATTAGCTCGTTGAAACAAGAAATTAATTGTGTTTGAATAGAAATGAACGAAATGAATAGGTATAGAGAAATGGAAACATTCAGGAATGATTATGATTTTCTCTGAAATGGAGAAATGGAATCATTTGGAAATGAATGTAAGTTTCCAAAACTGGAAATAGAAATAAAAGCTGAAATGGAAATAATAAAGAAAATGAAAATAATCCATTTGCAATCCTATATGGATTACTTAAAAAATGATCGAAATAATGAGTTTATATTTTTGGACTATTTTGAAGCCCAAAAATAAAAATAAACCATTCGGTCATAGTGAACATGTTGAGTTGCAAAATATTGAACATATTTTCTCAAAATTTTATTAGGGGCAAAATTGTCAAAATTTTACAATGGGTAAAATCATCAAAATTTTGTTGAGGGTAAAATAGGGATGAGAAAATTGTTTTATATATAAATATTAAAGTTTATTTTGGGAAATAGAAAAACTGAACCGAGTTGAATCACATTACAAACTACTATGTTAAAAAGGCCTAAGAAGTACTCGTAATTGGACTCGATGTGAGAGAGGCGCAAAAACTCCTCATTAACATGAAGGGGGAGACAACCTTAGTAGAGGTGCTCATGGGCCGGGCCGGGCCCATAAAAAAATTTCGGCCTGGGAAAAAAATCATAAGCCCTGGCTTTGGCTCATTGACCCATTTTTTAATAAATACCAAAATTTATTTTAAAATTAAAAAGTATTTTAAAAATATTTTAAAAATATTTTAAAATTAAAAAAATTTTAAAAAGTATTTTAAAAATATTTTAAAATTAAAAAAATAATAAAAAAAGCATTTTAAAAATATTTTAAAATTTAAAAATAAATATATTTATTATATCGAATTAGAGGCCTGGCCTGGGCCAAAAAGTGGTGCCGAGGCCTTTGCTTTCTAAACAGGCCTCGTTTTTTTCCCAAGCCCATATTTACGGCGGGTAGTCGGTAGTAAATGCCTGCCCCATGAGCACCTCTAAACCTTAGTAGGATTACTAGGGTGTGCCATCCACCCTATTCCTATTATAAGTAGGATGTTGTTTTTCTATTTGAAATAAATAGTTACAACTCAACAAGGGTTCTACCTTCTCTTTTTATAAATAGATAGCACCAGTAGAGCTATTAACACAACTTTGAGAATTGTTATGCTGCCAAAAAATAGAGATAATTTATTCTCAATTATTATATATATATTCTAGAATAACAATTCTACCAGTTTTTATTAATAAGAGAGAATTTTATTTTCACCCCAAAAGGAGAAAACTTTTTCTAGTTTTGTGTTTCAATTCAATTGGTTTGAGCCTACACTCGAAGCAATTTATGACACGAGAATAGGAAAGAAGACCATTTGGTTGAATGTTGGGAATAACGAACGTCCTCTAAGCCAAAAACGTAGGTACAAATTTAGTTAAGGTTTATTGCTATAAATATCACAAATCGAGTCGGTTTTGAATTTTTTTTTCACTGTGCAAGAAAATTATTTTCAAATCGGGATATTTCCAACATGTTGGATCTGGTTCCCTATGTGTAGTATATTCGTTTTGTATACTTGTATTTTTCAAACAAATTGGTTTAATAATAACATCTATTAATTACATTAATACCATTTGTATATTATCCTCAATGTTTTTGCAAGCAAAGCAAAATGGAAGAAAGTATTGGTCATTGGTTATCTAACGTTTAACTAAGCTAAGTAGTATTATGTGGTTATATTGTAATATGGAAACACAAATTTTATTAGTAGATGAACCTAAACATGTCCTTAATCTAATTGAAAATGAGAAAACCAATTGAAAGACGAATATGTCATTTATCAAATCCAATTGGGGAGATGTTTTGCCTTGAGCATAGGAGCAAATGACTCCCAGAAGATAGAGACTTAGATATGACTGACTAGACTAACAATACCTCAAACAGGACCCAAGTAGAATAGATCCTAGATTTGTTTATGGATTTATTGACTTTTGATATTCATAATGTGACATACTTAATCCTAAGTGGATGATGGGTTATCTATGCATGACTTGTATACTTTCATGTAAGTAAAAGCTTGAGTTCAAATAGATAAGGAATTGAAAGGTGGTGTGTTAAGTATACGACTTCTACAATATGTAGCATCATTCACAATTGTGGAATTCATAGTCCAACAAATGGGTAAATGTTGTCCTCTGATCAGTATTATATGATATATGAAAAGTAAAAATGGTCATGGGTCGTTTGTTTTTGTGATAAATGACTTAACTACTATTTGATAGTAATTTAATTTTAATAAAGGAATATGTAATGGTTACCATGAGATAAAATAGGATCATATTGAGAGAACGAATGTAATAACTCATTTTTTAGTGGTGTCGAAGATAGTGGTTTTGGGGCCACAATTCCGACGAGAGAGTCATAGATACATTTAATTGATATTTATGAGTTAAATTTAAAATAATAGTGAATCATGATTTAATAGATTTTATTAATTGGTTAGTTAGTCAATGTACAAATGGTGCGTCCCACAAGTTAGTGGTTTTGGAAAATGAGGCATTAGGACCTTATTTTCATAAATCGAGCTCATAAATATTATTGTTGAATATTATAAAGTTATAGTATAAGTGTATTGAGTTTTGGTCCAAAAATTTTAATGATTTGATAGTTAATTATGGAAAAAGACTAAATCGTAAAAAAATAAGTTTGTTATTATTGAATTTTGGTTGAAAAAGGCTTAGATTATAAATTTTCAAGGGTTTTCATGGCAATTTAACAACTTTTATAATAAGTGGGACAATTGGTGGTTGTTTATTTGTAATATTGTTATTTATAATATTAAATTAAGTTAAAATTTAATTATAATAAAAATATTAAAACATAAAAAAAGTTGGTTTTCATTCATTCATCTTCTTCCATTACCGAAAATAAAAACATCAAGCAACACTGTTGAAGCTAAGGTTTGGCAAAACTTGGGTGCTTGCATGTAAGTCTTTCGGTTATTCGTTTTTCGTAAATTTTATGTTTTTGAGATCGTTGCAACTAGGTCTTTTTAACTCGTATATCCGTTTTCAAAATTTTTAAAGATTAATAAAGTTTTAATTGATGGAAATTGAATTTTTTGATGTTTAATATTTTGATTATAAACTTAGATATATTTAAAGACTAAATTGTTAAGTAAATTTTGTTAGTTTTGTGTATAAGGACAAAATTGTAATAATATAAATTTTATCATGAAATTTCTAAAATTATGTTTTTATATGAATTTACAGTGATGACATTGTAATTGGATTGGAAATCAAAGCTTGATTTTGAATTATATAATAGTTTTGGCTCTAAGGGCTAAACCTAATAAAATGCAAAAGTTTAGGAAATTGTGCAAAATGAATAAAAGATATTATATTCATGAATCCATATGGTTTAAAGTTTTAAAATTTGATAATGTGAAATTAATTATTATATAAATTAAGGATTGAATCGTACAAAGGAAAATTGAGAAAAAGTAAAATTTGCAAAATAGTCCCTATGAACAAATTTGCTTCTTTGGTTGTATTAGGAAAGTTCATAATGTATTAAAATGTGTTTATACATATTAATTATTGTTGAACCTTAAGGATATAAATTGTTAATTTTGTGAGATGGAATTGAAAAGTTATAATCAAATGCTAAGGTGAGTAAGGACTAAATTGAGAATTGTTCAATACTAGGAAGTATAATTTTTATGGATTTCTAAATGAACATGAACTGTTACAACATGTATACTTATAACATAAAAGTGTCTATGATCATTAAATGTTACAAATCTTGCTTTAATGCACGTTTAAATGTAGTAAACGATTAGGATACGATTGGCATGCCAATAGGGTTAGAATGTGCGTTTGTATGGGATTGCACTTCGGTGCCTCTATTCATGCTACGGTGTCTCTGTTTGCACTTCTGTGCCTCTAATTGCACAATCATGCCTCTGTTTGCACTACAGTGCCTCTGTATAGAGTTACGATGCTCTTTGGTATGTTGTAGTTACCCAAGTATCCGAATTATGTTACTATAGTTTATCGGGCTATCTGTTAAATGAAAGTATATGTATTGACTTCATGAATTACTTGGAAATGATATGTTTATATGACTATTGAAATGTTAACTAATGAAATTGAATAAATTATGAATATGTGTTTAAAATTTGTTTGAAATGATATCCAAATGACTGGAAAGCTTATAGTTATATGTATGAAACGCTCGCTTTGTAAATGTGATATTAGTGACAGAGTTATATGTTTAAAGGAAATGGTATATGATTGTGAATATGAATTGACATGATCAATTGGTTAATATGATTTATATGTTGGATCTTTCCTATAGAATGATTTGGAAATATGTTGTACTAAATGATTGAGAGATTATACGACCGTTACGTGAAATGCTCACCTTGTTATTGTAAATGTCTGGGCAGGAAATCATATTAAATTAGTTATACATTTTTACTTAATTGTAAACTGAGGTAAGAGTTTTGTTTAAGTTCTTATGAACTTACTAAGCTATATAAGCTTACTCCGTTTCATTTACTATTTTCTATAGTTGACGTTTTATGGAACTAAGTAGTTGGATCAACTTCAAAGCTTACACTATCAAGCATCAGCCTTGATAGATTTTAAATCGTTTATTTCGGTTTTGTGGCATGTATATAGGCTATCTTTGGATTGTTGTTTTGAATTTATAAGTTGTAGTTGTATTGTAATATAATGGTTGCCATGTAATAAGTTGAATTTAAGATTACTATGGTATGCATATATGGTAAGTGATGAAAGTATGTTTATAGATTCGGTGCTTGATCTTGAATCATGAAATGGTTGGGAAATGGTAAAACTTAGATGAAATCTTTGGTATTGATGAATGGTAATTGTATGTTTGGTTAAAGTGAACATAGCCTTGAATTATGAAAGCTTTTGAAAAGGTAATGCTAGAATGAAAAGTTGAATTATACATGTTAATAAGTAGTAGTATTGGATGAATCTATTTAGTCATATTTGTTTTGGATTTATAGCTTTCTTTGGTTGATTTAAAAATGAGATTTTGATAAGTTTAGTGTGGCAAGAATGTGCCATTTCATTATGTGATACAAAGCTTGAATGAACCATTAGAAAGAATCATGTTGGTATTGTAATTGTTGGATGTTGGCAAAGTTTAGAACTTGATTGAGATGATGCCAAAATGGCCTATTGGTTAGACACTTTAGGTTGTTTGGTGTCATGATTTGGCTTAATTGCTTAATGTTTTTTAGGCATTCTTAGGATGATATATGATATGTTTTAAAATGTTTTGCATGATAATTATGCAGGTTGATTGTGTGTTTTGATGCTCCAGTGTTTGAATTATAGATTTGAGCACGAAAAGTATCCTTTAAAATTGTGATTTTTGATCATCTGGGTAAAAGTATCGATATTAGTGACCAAGGTATCGATACTTGACCAAATGAACAATTTTCAAATTTTTACAAAATGCAAAAATGGTATCAATAACGATTTTGGTATCAATACCTATCACAAAAATATCAATACTTATTTCTTTGGTATCGATACTTAGATCAAACTTATGAAAATTTTCAAGTTGGTCTTTAATTCATACTTAATTCTATTAATCTATGTTTGTATGCTCGATTTAATCCTTGACGTATTCATAACTTCTATTGTGCATGTAATTAAACTAATTAATGATTTAAGATTCGATTAAATATTAAAAAATGTGTTATAATGTTCTCGTAACTATTGTAGCATCCTGTAACTCGGGTCCAGTGTGCAGTCTAGGTATGGGGTGTTACTATGAATTTATCCTAAAAAGATTAAGGATATCCTATGAGGGTAACACATTGATGACAATGGCATTGGACAAGTACTAATTAAGTAGTTTTTGCAATGATATGTAATTAGGGAGAGCTTAGTCATGATACTATAGTGCAATGACTTCGTGACTAAATAAGTTTATAATTAATAGGCAAAATGTTGGAACTTAATTATAAATTATTTGAGCCATAATTACATAGGTCTAGTCGATCCCTCCACTAGCTTGTTGAAACTAGAAATGAATTGCATGTAGAACCAAATGAAAAGAAATGAATAAAAATGATGAAGTTAGAGAAATGAGTTGTATTCAAAAAATGAATGTGTTTTCTCACTGGGTATAGAAATGACTTGATAATAAATTTAAGATTTTCGAATTATTATTTATTTAATCATAATTAAATAATTAAATTTCAAAAATGGAATTAAATTAATTAGTCATTATGAATCCATTGAATATGGAAATTTAATATATTTCCTTATAGATTCTTTTACGGTAAAGTCGTTATAACTTTAATGGAATTAGAATCGCGTTAAGAAAATTATTTAATTAAAAATTTAATTTAATTAATTAATATTTATTTTAGGAGTAAAAAATAAATATTGGGTTAGATTAAACAAAAGCCCTTGAAGTACATATAATTTGACCTAATACATGAGAGACCCAATTCCCCTTATTTTACTTATGAAGGGCGACAATCCTAGTGTTTTTATCTAGAGTGTGCCCCCCTCTTTTAGTTAGACTAGGATAGTATTTTTCTATTAAATAAATATTATTTGTGTTATACTTATTCAATCAAGATTCTCTTATCTCATTTTATAAATAGATGGCACTAGCGGAGCTATTAACAAATAAGTTTCATATATTGTTATTCTGTTAGAAAGTAGTAGAAATTTATTTTCTTAGAATAAATTTTATTTCCTTGGAACAATAATTTCTACCAATTTCTATTGAGAGATTTACTTTCTCATTGAAAGTAATCAATTGTTTTTGGTTTTGTGTTTGGTTCTTGTTGTTTGAGCCCACACTTGACGCAATTTGGGGTACGAAGATACTGGAGAAGGTCGTTTGGTTAAAAGTTGAAAACGTTTCAAATCTGTCTCGCATAGAACATTGGTACTTTTTGGTAGAATGTTTATTACTATAAATATCACAAACCAACTCTGTTTTGAAAATTTTCAAACTTCCGCTTAATAGTAAATTATTTTCATAATAGGATTTTTCCAATAATGCAGCCCGATGTTCTTTTCTTAATCAAGACTTTAGTTTATTCAAATAAGATGGAAGAGCTACAAGTAGCACTTAAATTTGATTCTTGTTTTTGTATTGATAGGTTAGGTTGTAATGGTAAACTAGCTTTGTTATGAATTTGTAGTAGCATTGTTACTGTATTTGAGTATTCTCAAAACCATATTAATGCAATTATTGATGAAGCTGATGGTTTTAAATGGTGATTGGCAAGTTTCTAAAACTATCCTAAGTCCAACAGGAAACAAGATTTTTGTCACCGTTTTCTTAATTACTTGATTTACCTTGGGCATGTATTGGGGACTATAATAATCTCCTATCTCCGAGTGATAAATTTTAGGGTGCAGATTGTTGGGATCTAATGCCGTTAGTGTAGTTTTTCATCATCATCATAATATATATATGTAATTTTCCAACAGTTTATTTTTAAAAAAATTCATCATTCACATTAATATCGTTTGTATTTGTCTTCCATGGTTTTTGCATACAAAGAAAAATGTATAAGCAAATATTGGCTCACTGGTTACCTAATGTTTAACTAATATTAAGTTGCACTATGTGTTTAGATCATAATGCAAAAAGACAACTTATAATTAGTTAGTAATCTAAATGGTGGTGGTCTAAAGAATCGGAATTAAGAAAACTTAATCAATGACTATTATGCCCTCTATCAAGTCCAATTAGTGAGATACATTGTCTTGGGTATTAAAGTGGTTGACTCTTAGAAGATAATGACATAAATGTGATTGTCTCTACTGACAATACATCAGACATGACCCAAACTGAATTCATCCTAGATCCGTTTATGGATTTATTCGCTTGTGACATTTATAGTGTGACTTACCTCAATCCTCAATAAGTGACTGACTCTGCTTGCATGACTCATATACTTTGATGTATTAAAGTTTGAGTTCAATTGGTAATAGATTCGAAAGCTAGTACATTTGGTATTCGACTTCTGATTGCATGACTTTATTTACGATAGTGGAATTCATAGCCATATGAAAGCTAAATGGTATCCTTTAGTATGCATTGCATGGTTGATGGAAAAATGGTATGGTCACGAGTCATTTTTCTTGTATGAAAGATTTAATTACTATTTTTTAGTAACATGAAGAACGATGTAATGGTTATTGTGAGATGAAATAGGATCAAATTGGATGAACGAATTTAACTTAAAGAGATTAATGATATCCTTTGAAGGTAACACACATCTGACAAGGTCATTAGACAAACATAAATTAAATTGCTTTTGTAATGTTATATAATGGGGAGAGTTTAGTCATGGTGCTTTTCATGAATTGATTCCATGATTAAATAATATTGTAATTAATAGACAAAGAATCGAAAGTTAATTATAAATTATTTGAGCCCTAATTATATATATTCAATTGGTCTATCCGCTAGCTCAGCACAATCCTATACGAATTACATTTGAACTGATACGAAAAATAAATGAAAATGACGAATTAGAGAAATAGATCTCATGTATCACTATTCGTAGTGATTGTGGTTCTCACTATGAGCAAGAGATGACTTAGATGTTAAATTAATTTATTGATTATTATTTAATTTGATTGTAGTTAAATATTTGAAGTTTGAAAGTGGAAATTAAATTAGTTAGTCATCGCATTTTTATTGAATAAGACAATTGAATTTATTTACTCTTAATGTTCTAGTATAGTAAAGTTTTCATGACTTTTATTACTAGGTAATCTAAATAGTATGTAGTTTGAAGAATCAAAGTTGGGAAAATTGATTTAAAGGACTATTATGTAATCTATCAAGTCTAATTGGGGAGATATCTTATCTTGGGTATCGAAGCAGATGAC
Source organism: Gossypium raimondii (assembly GCF_025698545.1). Taxonomy (NCBI): domain Eukaryota; kingdom Viridiplantae; phylum Streptophyta; class Magnoliopsida; order Malvales; family Malvaceae; genus Gossypium; species Gossypium raimondii. Next base: position 34,641,146 of record NC_068568.1, on the reverse strand, counting down.
TCTTGAAAGATAGAGACATAAGTGTGATTGTTTGGATTGACAATACATCAAATAGGACCGAAGTTGAATTTATCCTAAATTCATTTATAGATTTATTCACTTGTGATATTCATTGTGTGACTTACCTCCATTATGAGTAAGTGATTGACCATGTGTGCGTGACTAATATAATTTAATTTATTAAAAGCTTGAGTTCAATTGGTAATAGAATTGAAAGTTGATGTGTTGGATATATTACTTTTTCATGACATGACTTCATTTACAATAGTGAAATTCATAGCGCAATGAAGGGTAAATGGTATCCTCTCATCAGCATTACACGGTTGATGAAAAAGTAATGTGGCCATGGGTCATTCGTCTAGGACGAATGATTTAATTTCTATGTATTAGTAATAGACTTTTTCATGAAAAAAGATGTAATAATTACTATGAGATAAAATAATATCATATTGAGGGAAAAAATTTAACTCAAAGAGATTGAAGATGTCATATGGGGTAACACACATATGACAAGGTCATTGGACAAGTATAAAATAAGTTGCTTTCGTAATGATATATAATAAGGAAGAGTTCAGTCGTAAAGTATAGTCATGGTACTTTTAGTGGACTGACTCCATAACTAAACAATGTTTTAGTTAATAGATAAGAAGTTGAAACTTAATTATAAATTATTTGAACCCTAATTGTATATGTTCAATTAATCCCTTTGGTAGCTCAACACAACCTTTAAGGATTGCATTAGAACTGGTACATTGAATGAATGAAAACAACAAATTTTAAAATAGATCGCATGTATCACTACTTGTAAGGAATGCATTTTCTCGGTAAGAACAAGAGATGACTTAATGGTTAAATTAATTTCTTTGAATTATTATTTAATTGATTGTAATTAATTAAGGTTCGTAATAAACTAATGGAAGTTCATAGTGAAAATAAATTTAATTAGTTATCGTACTTTTATTGAATGAGATGATTAAATTTATTTATTCATATATTCTAGTCTTGTAAAATTATCATAACTTTAACGAAATTAGAAATCGGTTGAGAAAATAATTTAATTGAGTGAATTAATTAAATTTTTTTAAATAATTAAATAAATAATATTTTGAGAAATAAAAAGCTTATTATTGAGTTGAATAAATTATATGAGTTGGGTTAGAGTCCATATAACACATATAAATGAACCCAATGAACCAAATAGGTCCAGATAACACATTTGATGGGCGACAACCTTGGGTATCCCAAATAAGGTGTCCTGAGCACCCTATATAGTCCTAGTGCGACTATGAGTTTTCTATTAAAATATTATAATTTTGTCTCCTTATTCAAGTAGAACCCTTGTGATTTTTTTCTATAAATAAGAAATATGGGCTTGGTTAAAAATACATGACATTGAGCGTTGTAACTCTCTAAATTTATTGTGAGATTTATTTTAAGAAAACTCTATTTTTCATGACAGCTCAAGTTAGGTTTCTAGTCCATAAAGAGAATTAGTTTTCTCCACTAGAAAATTAATAGCTTTCAATGTGTGTGATTGATTTATGTAATTAAAGTTCACTCTCTAAGCAAACCGTGAGCTCAAGAATAATGGAGAAGATTGAATTGGTTGAAAGTCAGGAAACCACTAAAACACTTATGTCGAAAATATAAGTATTAAATTTAGTAAATTTTATTACTATAAATATTACAAAAACTCACTTTAAAAAAAAAAAATTTAAATTTCCGTTATGCGAAAACTGAAATCTTTCAACAACAATATAAGGGAGGTGGCTATGAAAATCGACATTAGCAAGCATTGGCAGAGCCACGTAACAAAGAAAAAGGTTTTTTTTTTAATTATATAATTGGTACATTAACTCCACAAAATATTTGAAAATTGTCATGAAAAATACTTTTTCGCAAAAAAATTAAAAGGGACTGCCAAAATTTTTAAAAATAATTATTTTAGATAAAATAAATCTCTTTCCACCCACTAAAACCTAAAATCTTTAATTTTTTTATTTTCTTCCAATACTCCTTACTTCTTTCTCTCCCATACACTCTACAATTTTTGTAAGATAGGTATTAAATCTTTTGGTTGTTTCAGTGGGTCTCCCTAATTTGGTAATAACTCTTTAATTTTTTTTCAAGTTTTATTGGTTAATCTTTAAAATTAGGATTGTAGTTTTTCTTATGATAGATTATGATTTTTATGTAAAATTCAATTTTTTATTGAAAGATTTTAGGATATTGATTTTGTATGAGATTCCTAACATCGTGATTGGGTAATAATTTTAGAGCTTATTTAATACAAATTGAATAAATTAGGATTAATTGTATTTATAATCTTAAATTTCTTGAATATTTATTAGAAATTTAATATTTTATTTAAAATTATTGTTACTAATGCGATTATTATGAATAGTGTTTGAAAATAATTGATATATTGCATTCTTAAGACACAAAAAAAAGTGATTTTTACTTTTGAGAAAGAAAATTACTAATTGCATGTTAGTTTCGTGAACATCTTATATTTGTTTAATGTGAAAGAAAATAATTGATATGTTGTTACTAATTTTCTTTCGGATTGGAAATTGCATGTTAGTTTCGTGAACATCTGTTATATGTTTAATGTGAAAGAAAATAATTGATATGTTATTACTAATTTTCTTTCGAATTGGGCAAGCATATTGGCTTGGATTTAGTATTCTGAATATTTTTTTATTGTCTTTTTATTTAAAAAATAGTAATCGAAGTCCTCCAAAAAGGGCACACAGCCCGTATCTAAAATGTAATCTTTATGCGACTTCTGTAGACGATAATATCTGATATCCTAAAGTGCACCTCCCACCAAAAAAAGAAAAACAGTAGATATCATCACTTTGATCTTTTTATCTTAAATTAATCTTCCAGCTCCTAAAGACGATAGTTTAAGATATATGATTATGATTTTCCTTTTGACATCTGTATCACTTGCACTTTAAGTTGATAAAAATGATAATGTTTCTACAATTATGAAATTTTCTTGCTTTCAGTGGGTTCTATGTCATAACCTGCATCTTTCTCACTTGTATAGTTCTAATTATAGAGATTATGATCCCAAAATTTCAGAACTTGATAGATGTAAGATGCATATATAGCAAGTAGGAGAAAAGAGACCATAGTTTGCTGATGCTGAAATCCAAACTTGGACGCACTGAATGTCACTACTGCATAAGCCCGGGATTTAAAATTCTCCTTTTTATAAATGTGACAGCTAGCAGATAATGTAATGGATGTTAGGCTGTACCATTAAACCAGTGTTTTGGGATTATGAACAGAAATAAACCACCACCATCGTCACTGCTTTAATGCATCTAACAATGGTGGAATCCATGATCTAAAATATCGCCTTTTACGGATAGCATCTTTCCTTCATGCAGTACGATTATCAAACAGGTAAAAACGGAATTGTGCCGAAGTCAGAAAGCAGAGATATTAGCACAATACACATGTAAACATGAGCTTTTAAATTGTGGTATGTCATTCTGATTTATACCTGAAAATTCAAATGTACAAACATTGAACATGTAAAAACTTTCAATCCTACAGAGTACCTAAAGGCTTATTGGTTTCCTTGTTTGGGTGGGATGTAAATTTCCTTCCTGTCAAATGGTTTACTTCGTCGTGGAACATCAGCTATGTTACAGAATTCAGTCAAATTTTTTCTAATTTGAACTTTCTTCGTATCTGGTGGCCTAGGTCCCAAAACACTCAAGTAAGTAGTTGCTCCATAAACTTGAGATGACTGCACAACAGCATCATAAGCCTTTGAGGAGAGGTTAAGGCTTTCATTTTGAGCTCTCATGTACAAGTCATATGCAAGCCTTGGTTTACCATCATTTGCCAGAGCCTCAATCAACATCTCATATGTGATCTCATTTGGTGAGATGTTCTGGACTTTCATGCGGTGAAACCATTCATATGCTGCACTGCTCATGCCATTCCGAGCACACCCACTAATAATTGCATTGTACGTCACCACCGTCGGCTCAATACCAGATGATGCCATCTCTTGAAAGACTGCATTAACCATTTTGAAATTTCCTTGTCCAGTGAAAATTGAAGCCATGATTGTATAAGCGTACAAGTTGGGTTTAACACCAACCTTTATCATATGATCCCACACCCTGAGGGCTTCATCATAGAGTTTACCCTTTTCGAGGGCACTGAGCAATGCTCCATACGAGATGATGGTGGGCTTTTCCCCTTGCTCCACCATTCTCCTAAATATCTGCACAGCAGCAGTAGTTTCTGAAGCCTTGGAACATGCCACAAGGACTGCATTCCACTCCCTGCTGCCAGGTTTAAGGCCTTTTTCTTCCATCTTATTAAGCAACCTGACACCCCATCGCCATATTCCTCGTTGTCTGGCCGCTGAAAGTAATATATTAAAGTGAGACACAACCAATTCATAGGACATGTTATTAGGACTTGGTCCCTTGTCTAATAGATCCTCGTAAATCTCCAAAGCAGCCCACCACTTCTTAGCCTTCCCCATTACCCAAATCAAATGGTTACACACAGATAAGCTTATCTCTGAAAAGCTTTCTCTAATCCTGCTATAAAGTTCTTTTGCAACAAGATAATGTTCTTCACGGGTACAAGCCCATATAAGGCGCTCATAATCTTCCCTGCTAAGTTTAAGCCCAACATTGTCCATATCTCTCAGGAGTTTCAGCACATTGGTGCTCAAATTTTCATCCTTAACAAGCCACCGCCGCATGACTTGTTGGCAAATACGAACTGTGAATTTCTCAAGCTTAACAAACTCATATTCCCAATTTTCATCCGCATTTCTTCCAATGTCTCCCTTCACATATTTTTCTCTTAATTCAATAAAGAACTTCAAAGCTCCATGCCCATCTTCCATTCTACGATAAGCATATAAGGCAGTAGAATAGGACACTGGTGACGGACTGAAGCCCTTCTCTTGAATTTCCTCAAGAACATTTAGGGCCTTTGTAGCTTCTCCTTGCTCCACATAAATTGCCATCAAAACATTATAAGTAACAATATTGGGAATGATCCCCTCCTCAGCCATATCATCCAAGATTTTCTCCATTTCACCGAATTGTTTGGAGTGTTTCACTGCACCCAATAAGCTGTTGTATATGAAAAGGTTTGGGCCAATGCCTCCACCACTTTCTTTCTTCTTTCTCTTGAGCCACTCAACAAGGGACATTGCAGCATCCATGTATTTGTCCCTTCCAAAACCACTAATCATGCTTGAATGTACTTGAAGAGGCAGTTCACCCATATCTTTGAGAACCTTTCCTATGTCATCTGCAGTTTTAGCAAACTGTAAACTGCGCGCCAGTGCCCGAACATCAATCCTTGCACTCTCCAACTCAACTTCTCCCTCACTACTAATATCCACTTCCTCACTTCTATCCCCATTGCCATTATCATCATCCTTTGAGTATGATCCTTCTCTCTCAAGTTCATTCCCAGTTTCTTGTCGCTCCAATGCCCAAGCTGATGCAACCAACCCACTAGAAGAACCTCCCTTTGGCTCACAGAAGAGGACAACTTTCAATTTAGAGTAGCAACAGAGGAATTCAAATCTCAAACAACAATTCAAGTTCCTACAACAAGTCTCACTCCTACTAAATCTTGCATAGCTTGAAAGCAATAAGAAACTGTGACCTCTACCGTCAATAAGACTCCATTTTTTCCTGCTTCTAGGTTTAATAGATGCAAAACAGGAAGAACCATGCTCAAAATCCAAATGGGGTACTACCAAAGAGCCACCATGTGATGGCCAGATACTTAAAGCTTGCATTTTTACAAAAAAAGTTTACAGAATTAAGAAATACCCAGAGTTAAAGAAGCAAGGAAATATCTTACTACAATCTCATGATAGATTCATCGATGCTCCTTAGTCTTTGCAAGTACTTAGTGACTTCAGTCCTGAACTGACAGGAGTTTCTACAAATTGACATACAATTAAGAATATAAAAATGAAAAACGAAAATTTGATGGGAAGAGCAAGGCTAAGGCATCTGAAAGATGAAAGCTTGGGTGGATATAAGTTGGTTGTGTTGTTCTGCTGTGGTCTCTTCACAGCCATTCAATTGCAAGGAGAGCTGGAGAGGTGAGGGAGCCAAAAATCAGACAAAAATTCGTCATTGTGTGGCAAGAAAAAGAAAACGTGTTTGGGTTTTCTTTGCCATAAATGGGCTAATGTCCAACAAGCACAAGCTTATTCGTATTTTTTTTCATATTTTAAATAAAAACATAAAATTTAAAAAAAATTAATTTTTTTAAATATAAAAATAATTTTAAAATATAAAAAATTTCTAAAATTCAATGTTAGCTGAATTGGGCTAGACCAATTGGTTGGACTGAAAATTGGCTAGGGTATCGGTCCGATGAGAGATCAAAAAGCGGTTGACTCGCGAACCAGTACGGACTAGTTGTATCGAGGTAAGATTCAGTTGAACCAATTTCGAAATAGCTTAACCAATTGGTTCCCAAAATGACTAACCTGACCAGTTCAAAGTAAATAATTTATTAAAAGATAAAAATACTAAAAATTATAAACATTGATTCAACTCATTGTTTAACTGATTTTTTAGCATGATTCATCTAGACCACATCAGTTCTCTTGTCAACCAGTTTTTACCCTCTCACCGAACCGTTACCCAGTTGATTCTTAACCCAACCAGTTCGATTTGGTTTAGATAACATTGAATTTTGAATTTTTTTCATATTTTTTTATTTTTCTATTTTTGAATTTTAAAGAATTTTTATTTTTCTTATAGATATTATTATTTTAACAAAAATTAAAATTGTTTAAAAATGTTATGTTTTTCGTTTAAAATAATAAAAATTAATTTTAATTTTTTAAATTTATGTACTTTAAAAGGTATGAACCAAAGTGATAAAAAAAATTGTAAATGTTAAGGGCTAAAACATTTAAAAAATTTAAAAATTGATTGATCTGCGAACCGGGCTAAAAAAATCAATTGAAATGGAAATTGAATCGATTTTAATATTTTTTATTTTTAATTATTTATTTGCTTTGAACCGGTTAGATTGGTCGTTTTGGGAACAAACTGGTTAGACCGAATTGAAATTAATTTAATTGTCAGTTCAATTGATTTTTTTAGGTCGGTTCAATTAGTACATACTGGTTCGTGGGTTAATCGATTTTTTACCTGTCACCGAATAGATACACTAATCAGTTCTTAGTGTGGCTAGCTGGTCCGGTTAGGTTTGGTTTATATAATATTGAATTTTAGAATTTTTTTATATTTTTAAAATATTTTTTGTTTTTTGAATTTTAAATAGTTTTAAATTATTTTCATAATTTTTATTTTAAAAATCATCATTTTTTAAAAATTATGTTTTTATTTAAAATATGAAAAAATAATTTTAAAATTTTCATGTATTTTTAAAGGGTAAGGACCAAATTGACAAAATTATAAATGTTGAGGGCTAAAATTTATTTTACCTTTGATATTACAACGTCAAAGTTAAATAAAAAAGTACAAGAACTCAATATTTCAAAATTAAAGTATAAGACTAAATATTAAATTTCAAAAGAGTACATGGACCTTTGTGATATTTAAACCTTAAATTTAAACCTAATACTCATTTTTTAAAATACTTGTTCTAAAATCCAAATATATTAAATTAAACCCAAACTCAAATAATATACTAAAGTCAAAATAATTAATTATAGCCTAAATCTCATGCCTAAAAGAAAAATTTATACCCAATACCCAAATATAGTTTATAAAAGTTAAAGGCGAAATCAAAATCTAATTTAATAAAATAATATTTATTAAGAGATTAAATATTTTAATAATATTATATGCATTGTCAGTAATTTCTTAGCTCAATTGCAAGAACATCGTGTTGTAGACATGAGAGCTTTGGTTTGTTTTTAAGTAACCTCATTTCCCTCTTTTATTATTAAAAAATATTTTCTATTACTAGTTATAAACATGTATTGTAATATACTAAATTAAACATAATTATTGATATTATATCTTTTATTATAATTTTATAATATAATAATAGTTATATATATGTATTAATAGTTTTTGTCATAATTATAAAGTATAGTATTATATTGTATAATAGTATATAATCTATTATAGTTAGCTATTAAAACCAACCAAATGAAATCAATTCAAGCAAAGCGGTTGATAGATTTAGGTTTGATTTTGGACCAATTAATAATTATATATATTAATAGTTTTAAAATATATTATTACATTACGTAAACTATATCGGATACTATAATAGTAATACATAATATATTAATTATTATTTATTATATGCTATAAGTTCCTATACTTTTCTTAAAATTGAAAGTTAGCCCTCCTATATTATATAATGGCATATCATCTCATCTCATCTCATATATAATAATAGTTTTTATATATGTATTAATGATTAAACATTATAATATTATATAATACTATATCTTTTATTATAGTTTATAATATAGTAATAGTTATATATGTGTATTAATGGTTTTAGTAAGTTACATATTATGGGAAGGATCCATTGACACCGATGTAAAACTAAAGTAGCTTTACACCATTTCATATCTCTTTGTATGATTAATATTTTAATGGTCCAACTGTCACATTTTATTTTTCATCCATATAGATCATGCATGTCAAATTTAATGTAAATTAAAATTTTCTAACTATTTGTTTTATATAAAAAATTTAACCATTCAATAACTATTAAGATATATATATATATATATATATATATATATATATGTTTTAGATAAATATGATAGAGATATCGGACCAATTTGAAAAATTACATGCATGATAAGTACAATTATATCGATAAATTTAACGGTTGATTGTTAAAATAGTAATAGTATAAAGAGATACAAAAGGATGTAAAACTATTTTAGTTTTACACTACTGTAAGTGGATCCTCCCAATGTACTATATTATTATATGATGAAATAGTTTATCGATTAGTGATATAAACCAACTTAACTGATTGAATCGAGCTAATTCAAGCAAATCGCTTGGTTTTGATTTTGGACCAATTAATAGTTATATATGTATTAATAGTTTTAAAATATATTATTACATTATTTAATATTACATCACATATTGTAATTGTAATACATAATATATTAAGTATCATTATATATTATTGTTGATTATTATATTAGTTGAAACATGCTGTAAGTTCTTATACTTTTATACATTTGAAAATCAGCCCTCCTACTATATTATATAATGCTATATTATATTACATACTATATAATATGTTAATAGTTTATATATATATATATATATATATATTAAAGTTAAATTAGGTAATTGATTGATTTAATGTTGTCATTTTGATTTCAATTTTGAAATTTAAAATCTTTTAAAGCAAATTAATCAACTTTACACCTATATATTATATTAACACCAAATCCATTACCAACAAAACGTGGAACCCAAACGTAAATCTAATTTAAACTTTATTCAAAATCCAACTTAAATAAAATAAACTCATTCCAAATTAAAACTTAATTTAAAAATAATAATATTAATAAAAACATTAAACATTAACCAGTAAAAACTAAAAGTAAAATTAAATTCTCAAATTATAAAAAAATTAAAATCTAAAATCCAAATCATTAAAATTAAATTTATTAGTGTTGTTATTACTATTGCATAATATATTATGTTTAATAATTTGTGATAAAGTATAACACTAGTTATCATATTATTAAATTAATATATTATGTCATTATATATTTTATATTATCATTAAATTTAAATTTTATAAAATTTAATAATTAATAATTTTATATTTATTATATATATAATTATAGTATTAAAAATATTTTATTTCAATTAATTTTTTAAAATTTTATTTTACTTTATAATTTAACATACAATTTTTTTATTCTTTACTTATTCTATTAATAAAATTTAATATAAATATATATCACATTTTCATAAAATAAATTATTATAAAATTTTTTTATTTTTAAGTAATAACATAAAATTATATTAATTATGAATGTCTATTGTGGTTCTTTAGTTATAAATTCGGGCTTTTTTGGGCTTTGGGTTGGATTTATCTCGAGCTCGGGCTAGATTGGTCTCAAACTTGGATTGTTATGGGCTTAAGCTTTCTCGAGCTTGGATTTTCTCAAGTTTGGACTTTTTCAGGCTTGTTGGAAAAATTCGATTTAGAAAACAACCTTGTTGCATAGTGGAAAATTAAAATTTTTCTAAAACCGAGTGGTTGTGATATTTATAGCAATAAGTTTTTTTTTACCAAATTCCTACCTATGTTTTGAATAGGTGGTAAAGTACGTCATTGCCTTTCGACCAATACAGTCTTTTCCACTATTCTCGAACCTCGGCTTACTTAGAGTGTGAGCTCTAATCATGAATTGAAGAACACAAATGAAAATTTTATTGATATTTAGTAGGAATATCAATATCTCTCAAAGGCTAGAAATCGAAAGATGAAATCTCTCAAATTTTAAAATTTATTTGTAGGAATAAATCTCACTAAATTTTCACAAAGTGTTGACACTTAAGTAGTGTGTGTTTGATGTAGCCAATAGTCACAATTTACAGAAAAAATCACAAGTCTTAGTTGAACAAGTAGGGAAAAAAATATTTTAATAGAAAACATACACATAATTCCCTATTACGAATATGTATAAGTGGCGGCAACCTAGTTTTGGGAACTAAGGTTGTCGCCCACTTTGTGGGACGGGACATTGAGTCTTTCTCATGTATTAAGTATAATTATATATGTTATCTGTTATTTAAATTAACTCTTGTAATTTAACCAACCCAATAACTCATTTTGATTCCCAGAATATTATTTATTTTAATTAAATAAATTTATTTGTTTTTCAATTAAATTATTTTCTCAAACCCAATTTTAATTACATCAAATTCATTACGACTTTACCATACTAGAATCCTTGAGTAAATAAATTTAATTAAATTTTTCACTTTGAAAGCTGCGATGACTAATTAATTCAATTTCCACTTCAAACTTAAATTATTTAATTACATTCAATTATATAATAATTCAAAGAATTAATTTAATCTCTAAGTCATCTTTTGTTCATAGCGAGAAAACAATTTTATTGTGGATAGTAATGCATACAATCTATTTCTCTAATACATCATTTTCATATTTTCATCTCATCAATTCAAATGCAAATTATCAATGCTACACCAAACTAGCGAAGGGACTGATTGGACATATATAATTAGAGCTTAAATAATTTGTAATTAAGTTCTGACTCTTCGTTTATTAACTACAACATTATTTAGTCAGAGTCTTTCCACTAAAGTACCATGACTGAACTCTGCCTATTATACATCATTATGAAAGCTACTAATCAAGTGTTTGTCCAATGACTTTGTCATATGTGTGCTACCCTCAAAGGATATCCTTAATCTCTTTGGGTTAAATCTAATCACTTAATATGACCCTATTTTAACTCATGGTAACCATTTCATCTTCCTTCATGAAAAATTCAAGTACTAACAAATAGTAATTAAATCATTCATTTTAAACAAATGACCCGTGACCATGTTATTTTTTCATCTATCATGTAATATCGTTGGGAGGATATCATTTACCCATTATTGGACTATGAATTCCACTATTGTAAGTGAACCTACATCATGCAGAAGTCATATACCCAACATACCAGTTTTCGGCTCTATTACCAATTAAACTTAGGCTTTCAATACCTCAAAGTATACGAGTCACGCACTTGTAGTCTATCACTTAGGATTAAGGTAAGCCACACTATTGATAAGTGATAAAAGTAATATATATTAATCTCGTTCTTAATGTGTTCTTGGATGATTATTTATGCAAAATGGTGAATTTTATGCTCCTAATCCTTTAAATTCATGTTTCTATACTTAGGAGAGCATTTGGGAGAAAGAGGAGCGAAAAATGAGCGAAAATCAGACAAATAGAGCAAATTTTAGGAGCCACACGGGTTGGGCTTTCCCACACGGGTTGGACACACGGCCATGAGCCAAACTGTGCAATTTCGCAATTCGCATACCAAACACGCGGAATAACGTAATTTTTAGGCTTTTCGGGCATTCTAAAGGGTATAAATACCAAATAGAAGAAGATAATTAGGGGCCATCAGAGAATAATGAAGAAAACAACTTGAAGAACACCATTAGAGCCAACTCTGAAGTAGAATTCCATTAAGATTAAAGATCTCCTTTTAATTTCTTTTGAAGTTTTTATGAGTTTCTTTATTTCCTATGGATATTTTGTCTTTAAGATGTTTTTATTCGCAATTATGAACTAATTCCCTAGATACCTAGGGAAAATGAACCCTATGATGAATTCTATTATTTGATTTCTGTTTTAAGTGATAAATATTTGATTCTTGTTCTCAATTATGTGCGTTTATCTCTTGTTAATATTTTCGGGATATTAATTCATGTTTAATGTGTTTAAATCAAATGAGGAAAAATCCGTATTTAAGAGTAGATCTAGCATAATTTAGTGGAGTTGCATGCAATCCTAGAAATAGAACGGCATAAATCTACCGGATTAGAGTCAAATCTAATAGGGGAATCCATAGATCGAGTTAATGCAATAGGGGTTTTAATTAGAAAGAAATTCCAGTTAATCAACCTAGAGTCAGTTGCTTTTATTCTCAAAAGAGATATTAGCATAATTTAGGGATTTCTACGGATCAAGATACCAAGTGAATAATTCGTTTAATTTAGATTCATAATAATAGATGAAGTCTAGGTGGATTTTTTCCTAGGTATTGTTTCTCTCATTAGTTATTATTCAATTATTTTCCTGATTTATTCGTTGTTGAGTTCTTTAGTTAAATTAATTTAGTAATTTTAGTTTAAACCAATCACTCAAATTTTCAGCTAAATAATAGGAAAATTGTAATTACTAGTACTTTTAGTCCTCGTGGATACGATATTTCTACTCACTGTAGCTATATTATTTATCGATAGGTGCACTTGCCTTTGTCGTATTTTTAGTTAGTTTTAGGATACATCAACTATGAATGTCACAAGTGAATAAATCATTAGACGGATCGTGAACTTATTCTACTTGAGTCATGTCCAATGTTTTTTCAGTTCAGACATGTAACAACCTATTTTTTAGTGGTGTTGAGAACAGTGGTTTCGGGACCACAGTTCCACCATATCAGTTCGTAAATATTAAAGAGGTCAATAGGATCGTATTAAAATTTGGTTAAGAAATTGTAATGTTTAGATAGTTAATTAAGTAAAAAGGACTAAAAGTTCAGACATGTAAAAATGACTTTTATGGTAATTAAACCATTTAGAAAGATAGTGGACAAATATGGATAAAGCTTGGTTAGTTATTAAGTTAAATTTATAAGGGCAAAATATTAAATTAATAATTAAGAAAATATAAACTAAAAATAAGACAAAATTTATCATCATCTTCATGCTTACCACCGAAATTAGAAGGGAATAAACACCTTAGTTGAAGAAAAAGATTCGACCAAGCTAGGTTTTGTGCATGTAAGTGATTTTTGCTCCTGTTTTTAGTAGTTTTTAAGTTTTTTTAATAGTTTTAGCTTAATCTAGCTAACATGGGGTTTAATTTGTAAAAATGTTAAATGTTTTGAAACATGTCATTGATGAGTTTGATGTGTTTTTGAATTTTAATGGTAGATTATTAAGCTTGGTTGTTAAATATGACTATTTTGTAAAGTAATTTTGTATAATTATTAAGTTTAGGGATTTAATTGAGAATAATGTAATTATGACATGTTTTTCTTATGAAATTTCAACATGTGTAGACTGATTTGGGATGGTTATGAATTAGGTTCAATGGGTATAAGGTTTAATTGTGAAAATAATCATGTTTTAGTCTTAAGGATCAAATTAAATAAAATGTAAAATTTTGGAGCAAGCGTGAAAAATTATAAAGGAAGACATATGCATTAAATTGAATATTAAATGAATTTGAGGCTAATAAATTGAAATAAACTACTTCATAGATCAAGAACCAGTAGATAATTGTGGAAAAGGAAAAGTTACTAATTAGTCCCTAAATTTTTATCATCTCTGTAGTTTAGCCCTGGTAAGTTCATACGGTATGATTTTGTGTATTTTAGTAATGCTATTATTAAAATTCTGTAATTTGTTGACATTGGTTTTAAACTGAAATGTTACGGTTGAAATGGTGAGAAAATGGATTGAAATGTAAACTATTATATGATTACGTGTATCGAGCCCGGATAAACATAGGATAGGATACAATTGGCATGCCAATAGGTTATATTGCGCATTGTACAGGATTGACTTGTGATAAGATAATGATTCCTGACTTGTTATTATCCACTGAATATACCGGAGTTTAGCATTTGTTACAGACTACTGTGTTATATTTACAGTGATTTTGGTGTGTTATTGGGGGTGGATGTAAAGCCTACAGGCTTGACACTTGGTGCCCACGTGTGTTTCCAGAGGAATGTTAGCCTACGGGTTAGGAACTTGGTGCCCAAGCGTGTTCTCGATTGGTTTGGCTCGTTTGAGCTTTCTGGCCTGTTTTAGATGGATAACCGCGTATCCGTATCTGTTTATATCGTTCATCGGGCAAATTTTAAATGGATAAATGTCTTTCTAACAAAATATATAAATGTTTATGTGATTTTCGATGTTATATCATGACATGGTGTTGAATGACTATAACAACCCGTTTTTAGTGAAATCGAAACAGTGATTTCGGGACCACAAATTCGATGCGTGAATAATTAGTTTATTATTATTTATTTTTCTATAGCATGTTAGTAGTATCGTATAAAAAATTTGTTAAGAAATTTTACCATTTGCATGCATAATTCGATAAAAAAGACTAAATTGCAAAAAGTGCAAAACTTGAGTTCTATAAGCTAAAGGGATTAAATAGCTATGATATTAAATGGTTGGAGGGTTATGTTGTAATTAGACCATTTTTTTAGTTGGTGGACATATTTGGACATAGTTTAAATGATTTTTAAAGTTAGAAACAAAGGTTAAAGTAGTAAATAAGTAAATAAGATTAATTAAACAAAACAAAAATTTTTGTATCATCTTTCTCACTTGGTTTCCACCGATTTTTGAAGAGAGAAAGCACCATTTTTTGTGCTTTGAAGGTTCGACTAGTCTACCTTGTTCGTGTAAGCATTTTTTCATCCTGTTTTTAATGATTTCTATGTTTTTGAAGTCATTGTAAATTAATCTAGCTAGCCCATGAACTAATTTACAAAATTGTTAAAAGATTAGGGTTTTTCCATGAATGTATACATGTTGTTTGTGATGTTTGATGGAAGAAAATGAATCTTTGTTGTTAGATAAACAACTTTTGTTAAGTGATTTTTGATGAAATTGTTAATTAGGGATTAAATCAAAAAATGAGAAATATTCATGGTGTAATTTGTGAAATAATGAAATGTGTAGGCTGTTATGAGCTTATATGAAATTCAGCTAGGCTTGGGTACGGATGAAATTGCATGAATTTCATTTTACAAGCTTAAGGACTAAATTGTAAAGAAATAAAAACTTTAGGGGCAAAAGTGTAATTTTGCAAAAATATGAATTTGGATTGAATTGAATAGAATGACTATTAAATTTATTGAATTTATTCATTTAAATCAAGATAGACCTCGTACGGCTTTAGATCGAGGCAAAGAGAAAGCTTTAGATTAATCGACTTCGTTTCTACATTTTATTGTCGAGGTAAGCTTGTACGTTTAAATAGCATTTTTAAATTATGTATTAAATGCTATTATTTTATAATATCATATTGTGTTTCGATGGACTAATGGTCTGTGACACAGCTGTGTGACCCTAATTCTGAACTGTACACGGTTTGGCCACATAGCCATGTTTTTGAGCCACACGGCCTGGTTACACGATCGTGTGACCCTTGCTTTCAAAATTTTTCATGTTTTTCTATTTTGCTTCAAATTAGTCCCTAATTTTTTTCAAACTATTTTTAAGGACCTGTAAGCTTAATATAAGGCCAACAAGTGTATATATGCTATGTTTAATGTGTGGATTGAATATTGATATTTAAATTAATATTCGAATGGACTAATGATGTCATTTGATTCAATGTATGTTGTAATACTCCGTAACCCTAATTCGACAACAGAGACAGGTTAGGGGTGTTACAAAACAATCACATCTATGTTTCTATCTTCTAGGAGTCTACTCCAACACCCAAAACCATGTATCTCATATTCGGACTTAATAGACGACATGCTAGTTTTTTAATTGGCTCACTCAATTTTGATTAGATTATGGACCATTTAAATTTCTTACTAATATAAGTTTTCTTCTCGCATTATGATCCATTCACATAATGCAACTTAATGTTAGTTAACATTAGGTAATCAGTGAGCCAAAGTTTTCTCGTTTATTTTGCTTTACATGCAAAAAATGTTGAGGACAAATACAAATGATATTAATGTAAATGATGAAATTTTATTAAACCCATTTGTTCGAAATTACAAGTACAAATGACAAATTAACTACAGTTAGGTTACTAGATCCTACTAAGATCTTAGGTGCAAAGGCGAGGTAGCTACACTAGTGAGTGGTTGGATTTAAATAATTATCTGTATGAGATTAAAGATAGTGGATTGTCTCTTTAGGCAAGACCCACATATGTAGATAAAAACTAAATTGCATAACCAATTACTTTTGTGTTATGTTGTGTAATGCTTAGCAGTTATAATTACTTAATTTGTTGTTGTAAATATCGAAGGTTTTCTTCACAGGATGTGTAGGGTGTTCAAAGATGCAAATAGATCTATTATTGGAATGTTTTCATGCCCTTTAGGTGTTCAACAAAAAAATAATGGAGAAATTATGGATGATAAATATCTTTTGAACTGTTTTGGAAATCTGAGTAGTACAAAATTTGAAACTTTATAGTTGAATAAGATTCCATCCTTGCTTTGTAGTGGATCTTGAATATGAAATCAAGGATGTGGAGATTTTATAAAATTTTCAATAAGATTGACTTCCTAATCTCTTCCATAAAAAAATGTTTGTTCCTATAAGATTCATAGAAAGATTAATTGTTTTGCTGACACGTTGGGAAAGGCTATAACTTACAATATAGAAAAGTTCATGAGACTGCATGGGCGAGGGGTTAAGGACTATTTTCTTTTATTTTCTCAAGTACCTACTGTCTAAAATTTTTTTATAGTAGTAATATTTTGGTTTAGAAAAAACACTACAAAATAATTTCTAGTGAAGGAAGTACTTCAAAGAAAAAATCTTCTGTAAAACGTTTACTTCTAGAATATGTAACCTAATTCATTACTCGTTTAATTAACTAGAATATCTATTCAATTAACCACCAATTAACATAAAGAAAATAGAGGAATTAATACTTAACATACTTGAAAAATAATATTAAAATAAATTAAGACTATTGCAATAAAAGAAAGGGTAAGGCAGTGGTCAGGTAATTAGTCCATCAATTAATGGAACTAATATCTAAATCGAGTGATTGTTGCTATAAGCACATAATGCTTCTTAAGTCTTTCTGTTATGATATCGATTGAAAAGATAAGAGAGAAGTCATTCTTGCTGCTACAACTTGATTGTAATATAATGAGTAGGTAGTAACTAATTAGCATACTTAGTACTTAATTACAAGGAACCAATCCCTACTAGGAGCTGTTATAACAACTTGTTTACCAGTTTCAACACTCCCCCTCAAGTCGGAGGGTGATATATGTCTATCACTTCCAACTTGGATATTAAGTGTTGATGTTGTACTGCTAGTCCTTTGGTGAGAATGTCTGCAAGCTGCTCCTTTGTTGAAATCTGTTTAGTTTTCACTAAACCTTTCTGAATACTTTCTTTCACAAAGTGGCAATCGATTACAATGTGCTTGGTTATTTCATGGTAAACAGGGTTTGTTGCAATTTGAATTGCAGCTTGACTGTCACAATAAAGCACAACTGGCTTACTTTCTTTGATCCCCAATTCTTTAAGTAATCCTTTTAACCATTTCAACTCTGCAACAGTAGATGCCATGCTCCTATATTCTACTTCTTCTGAAGATCTTAAGATAGTGCTTTGTTTTTTTTATTTCCAAGAGATTAAGGAACTTCCAAGCTTTATACAGTACCTTGTTATTGATTTCCTAGAAATAAGACAAGATGCCCAGTCTGAATCACAGTATGCAATTAATATTGGATCTCCATTAGAAGTAAGCATAATTCCTTGTCCCGAATTGCTTTTAATGTATCTCACAATCCTCGATGCAGCTGCATAATGAGACTTCTTAGGCTTATACATGAATTGACTCAAGTGTTGTACACCATAAGCAATGTCTGGTCTAGTGTTTGTCAAGTATAACAATCTCCCAATTAGTCTTTGATAAATTGTTGCATCTGCTAAAAATTCATCATCATTTTTCAACTGCAATGTTTCATCAAATTCTACTGTTGTAAGCTTTTGATTCTGCTCTAATGGAGTGACTGCTGATTTCACTCCTTTTAAACTGACATCTGCAATTAATTTGAGAGCATATTTTTTCTGATTTATCACAATGTCTGCATCTGACCTTGATATTTCGATCCCAAGAAAATATTTTAGACTCCCAAGGTCCTTCATCTTGAAATTCTTGTGCAATATACTTTTTAATTCGCTGATTAATTTACTATAATTTCCTGTAATCAGCAGATCATCAACATATATTAACATGATGACTTGTTTGGATTCTACACTTTTTGTGAACATGGAGTAGTCGTGTTTACTTTGAATGTATCCATGTGAAACCAAAGTTTCAGTCAACTTCAAATTCCATTGTCGTGAAGCCTGTTTCAGGCCATAGAAAGATTTAAGCAACCTGCAGACCCTATTCTCCCCCTGGTTGCGAAATCCCTCTAGAAGAGCCATGAACACTTCCTCTCGTAAATCACCTTGTAAAAAGGCATTGAAGACATCTAACTGATAGTGGCCAGTGAAAAAAGGGCTGCAAGAGCAATAACAGTATGGGCAGTGACTTGTTTTGCTACTTGAGATAACGTGTCTTGAAAGTTAATACCTTTCTGTTGATTGTAGCCCTTGGCAAAAAGTCGAGCTTTGGACCGTTTAATTGTGCCATTAGAGTGATATTTGATGTTAGACACCCATTTACAACCAATGGAAGTTTTCCCAGAAGGTAAACAGTCCCAAGTGCCATTGGATTCCAAAGCTTGTATTTCCTATTGCATAGCCTCTATCCAACACTTATGTTTAACAGCCTCAGAATAGGATTGTGGTTCAACAAAGTGTGATATGGTGGCAGCGAAGTGTTGTGTATGGAAAGGTAAATGATCATAAGAAAGAGTAAGAGGATACGAACCTTGTATCGCCAGTAAAGAGGATGAAGAGGATAGAGGAGAACATACAAAGTCTTGAAGCCAAGATGGTCGTCTAGTGGTTCTTGTGGATATTTGAAGAGGAGGAGATGGATCTAAACGTGGAAATGAGGAAGGATCCAAAGTGAAAGAGGAAGAAGAAAGATCGAAGGAGGTAATGTGAGAAGGTATGGGGGTTGGAAAGAAAATGTGAGTCTTCTATGGGGCCAAAATTTGTGATGGGAAACATCGGAGTAGCAGGAAATGAAATTTTGAAAGGAAAAATGGTCTCATCAAAGGTGACATTTCGGTTAACAAAAAATTTCTTCGAAAGAAGATCAAAGAGAATGTACCCCTTTCGAACTAGAGAATAACCAAAAAAAACGAATGGAATAGCTTTAGGGGAAAGCTTATCATGATAATAAGGTACGGTGGCATAACATAAGCAGCCGAAAACTCTCAGATTATCGAGAGATGGAGGAGTTTTGTAGAGTTTTCATAAGGAGATTTCCAAGACAAAACAGAGGTAGGTAAACGATTCATAATGTAGCAAGATGTTAGCACACATTCTCCCCAAAATTTAGAAGGCAAATGAGAGTGAAATTTCAAGGCTCTGGCAAGTTCAAAGAGATGGCGATGTTTGCGTTCATTAACCCTATTTTGTTGTGGAGTATCGATGCATGAGCTTTGATGGACAATACCAAGAGAGGTGAAAAAAAGGTGTGCATGTAGAGTTAAAAATTTCAGAACCATTATCACTCTGAATGACCTTGATATCAGTTGAAAATTGTGTTTTTGCAATGGCAACAATTTGTTTAAGAGTGATAGAAGCATCACTCTTGGTTCGTAAAAGGTACACCCAAGTCATTCGAGTGAAATCATCAACTATAATGAGGAAAAAACGATGACCACTATGAGTTGAGATTCTATAGGGTCCCCAAAGGTCAATATGAATTAAAGAAAAATCATTAGTAGTTTGAGTGTGACTACGAGGAAATGGAAATTTAGTTTGTTTAGCTAGTGGACAAACAGAACAAGAAGATAATTCATTAAGATAATGTAAAATAGATTTTAATTGAACAATTTTTTTCATTGTGGAAGCAGAGGTGTGACCAAGGCGAGCATGCCATACATGTGGATCATTATGTAAAGCTATAAAAGAAGTACCAATGGGCAAAGAAATATTGGAAAATTTGCGAGGATGAATAAGACTGGAAGAGAGCTGATGTGGGTGAAAGTAATAGAGACCAGCATGTTCTTTACCAATCCCCAACATCCGTCCACTACAAAGGTCCTGTAAAAGGAACAAGGAAGGGTAAAAAGACAAAACAATTGAGGTCTCTATTAAGTTGAGAAACATAAAGCAAATTATAATTAAAATCAAGTCTGTATAAGTGGGGGAAAGGATATGATGGCCAATATGAGTAACAGAGGCTGATTTCCCATTAGGCAATTGAACACAAGGGCTGTTAGGAGTAAGCGCAACAGAAGAATTCAAGCATTGAAAATCAAATGTCATATGGTTGGTAGCTCCTATGTCAAGGATCTAGCCAGATGATGTAGAGGAAGAGAGCGTACCAGCCATGTGAACAGTAGCAAAAATAGATGAATCCTTCTGCAAAATAGTCAGAAGTTGCTGGTACTGTTCCGATGTTAAAGTAGGAGCAGATGAAGCCTGAACAGAGGATGGAATCATAGGTTCAACTGAATCAATCGAAGAGGTGACATTAGTAGCAACTGATTTCTTGTGAGTGAACTTAAAATCAGGAGGGAAACTAATTAGTTTAGAACAATTTTCACGTTTATGACCCCAGACATGACAGCGATCACAAGTGCCATTGAATCTGCAGTTGGAGCTACTAGTGGTAGTAGTTGAGGAGTGAAGTCTTGTAGGTTCAGATGTAGAAAGTAGTGGAGAAGAGATTTAACATTGAGATTCTTCCTGAACAAGCATGGAGTAGGTTTGATTGAATGAAGGCAGTGGTTGCATAAGTAATATTTAACTACGCACAGCAGAATAGGAATCATTGAGGCCCATTAGAAATTGAAAGAGTCGTTGTTGAAGAAAAGAGGCAGATGTGGTTCGAGCATTTTCACAACAACATGCAGAGCAAGGCACTAAAACATCATACTCATCCCATAAAAGGCGGAGCTGTGTGAAATACGTGGAGATGGAAGAAGTACCTTGAGTGTGAGAAGAAATAGTGTGATGGAGATAATAAATTCTGGACCCATCAACTTTGCTGTAGCGTTCTTGAAGATCCTTCCAAACAAGGCAGGCACTCGAAGCAAAAACAATACCAGCTGAAAGTTCTTGGCAAACGGTGTTAAGGATCCAAGAGAGGAAAATAGCATTGCAATGGTCCCATTAAGGATGAAGATCAGCTGGAAGATCAGCCCGTGAGCAAGTGCCATCAACAAATCCAAGTTTGTTTTTGGCAAGAAGTGCAATTTTCATTGATCGACTCCATATATTATAATTCTCAAAGCCAAGAAGCTGATGAGAGACTAGTAGAGTGCCAGGAGTATCAGAGGGGTGAAGATAAAGAGGGTGATGAAAGTCAATGACAAGAGAAGATTGATGGATTGCCATTGAAGAAGATTATGAAGAAAAAAACAGAGAACCAAGAAAAAATTGAACCTGGCTCTTAATACCATGTTAAGATATCGATTGAAAAGATAAGAGAGAATAAAATGCTTCAAGTTTGTCATTCTTGCTGCTACAGCTTGATTGTAGTATAATGAGTAGGTAGTAACTAATTAGCATACTTAGTACTTAATTACAAGGAACTAATCCCTAAATATTAGGAGCTGTTATAACAACTTATTTACCAGCTTCAACACTTTCAACTCTCAATTAAGGTATCAGGCTAAGCTCTCTCTAACCCTGATTTCCCTAAAATGTACAAGTCAAGCTATCCCAAATTCCCTCCAAACAATAGGTCTTGCTTATAGATTAGGCTATAATAGTTCTTGAATCTATTAGTTGAGGCAACTAATCAATATTCTATCTTAGGTTAGATCTCTATTTTTCTTTAGTTTAAATCAGTGTCAAACAATATAGTTGATTAATCCTTATTTATTAATTTATTATTCCAACTTATTAACCTAATTAATAATTCTCACCCTGTTATCAAATTAATCCATTAACCTAGGTTTACCAACTAGAGTCCATATCCATTAAAATGTAGTTAACAAAGATGGAATACTAAATCTAGTTAAAAGAATGATTCGAGGCAACTATATAGTAGAATAATATTGATGGCTACTTTTGTTCCAAGCCTCGAGAGTACAACTTTAATTAGTTAGCATATAAATGAATTTTTTGTTTTTGGTTTTTTGGTATTATATGTACCTAGAAACCGCCATCTCAAGGCCCTCAATGAACTTATGCATGTAAAGCCTAAGAGAGGATTAAATCTGCAATAGCTGCGACAACGATGATGCTAGTGATGGCTTTGATAGTAATTGCATTAGAGGGTGATCGTGCTAGACTGTTACTACTAGATAAAGGGATTACACTATCAACAATGGTAGCCTTGTATTTAGAGCTAGGAGAAGGGGAGTCAGAAACTTCATAATCAGCAGTTGGCGGCAAAGGAGGGGATGAGACCTCCTCGGGAGACTCAACTTCAAAAGGGGATCCTTTATTGGCCTTGGAGCTACCTTTTTTTCTAGAGCTAGGAGAAAGGGAGCTTGAAGAACTCTTTGGGGATCCGGAAGCAAATGACTTGGGTGCTCCTCCACTGGATTTTGATGGTGACAGAGAAGGGCCACTAGAGGATGGCGATGGCGACTTGGTAGAGGAAGACTTGGGGGAGGAAGTTGGGGAAGCAGAGGATGGTGACTTCGAAGGCGAAGAAGATGGCGACTTTGAAAGGGCTGATGAATGTGATGAATCAGCAGCTAATGCACAAGTGCAACAACAAGAAAATGTTGGCAGGCCATCTTTCTCTTTTATTTATTGATAGTTTCTTATGATATGTAAATATTTGTGTCTGTCTGTGTACAAAAAGAAGGGGTGAAAAGATTTCAAATGTTTCTCTATGATAAATAAGCAGTGCAATGCCAATGAATTATTTGGAAGAATCGATAGCCATGTGAATTTAAATATAACCTAAACAAGAGAACGATTTATCCAATGCCATGGAAATGAACCATTTGGTTGATCGAATTTCATGGCTTTCTTGTGGAAGAAATTGAACCTTTAACATCTTGTAAGAACAGATTATAGTTTTCATTAGTTGTTTTCGAAGCTTGTTTATTTCTATTTGTTAGAAAAGAAAGTTAAGCAAACTACTAATTTAGTTGCTATGTATATATTATTTCCTTATAAAATGTAAACTAAACCAAATTTAGTAATTAATCATGTTATACTTATAACATAACCTCTTAATGGTCAAAGACTTAGAGTTCAAAGATTTTGAGTTTCTAAGTTTGAAGGTTGAGGTAGACAAATTAAGATTTAAGAGATAGAAATTCGAAAAGTTTACTTAATTTATTCTATTATGTAATATTACACGTAAGATATATATCAACCTACTTAGTTACTAACAATTTAATGTAAATAAATATTCATTAGCATTTTACTTTTGCAATGCAGGACTTAATTGTGCATATTAATAAAAACAAATAAATCTTAATGCAAAATAAATTAATATATTTTATTAAAATATCATTAAAAAATAAAATTTTATTTTAAAGTATATCATTACAAAAAAAAACCTTTAATTTAACAACTTAAGCTAAATGTTTGACCAATAAAACTAATTATTACTAACTTTATAAAGTACATGAATAGAATCTAAAATTCTAGTGAAATATTAAACTTAAAGTTAGAAATTCACTGAAACTTTTAACTTTTGAGAATAACGTCGTGGACAGCTAATCCAGTAGATTGATCTACAATTTCATGCCTCCATCTTGACATAAGCTTTGACAATTTTTTTAACAAAAAACAAAGTTAAAGCATTAAGAAAAAATATTCGTTTTTACTCTTTTCTTCCGGCATTTGGTCAAGAAAAAACTACTAAACGTCACAAATAATAAAAAAAAACCCGCCGCTAAAGCATAAATCACAGCCGCTTTTCCTAAATTCTACAGCATTTTGTGCGACGCTTACCCAAACATCGCTAAAGCTACTATATATTTTAGCATGTCTGGAAACACCACTATATATTTGTTTAAAAATGCCGCAGAAAGCTCCTTCCTCTATAGCTATTTTTATTTATTTATTTCTCATATTATTACTCTAAAGATCTCCTAGGGTGCCTTTTTTGATGTCACTTGAAAGTTAATATCGTAAAAAAGAGAATTTGTTGTCTTCCTTCTGAATATATGAGCATCCACCCATATCAATTTTGTCAAACCTAAATTATTGATCAAAACTTGACCATATTGGATAGGAGACCCTGAGTTATTTTATATATTTCAATTTAATCCTACATCATCTTATTTATACCGAATTGTAAAATTTGGGGGTTGAATTGGGCGCTAGTGATGACTGCCAAATTTTTTGATATACTTGTTGGAGAATAATGACTTGTTTCTAATATTTTATATTAACTTGGGTTAGTGCTTGCATGGGAAGTGATGAAGGGTCAATAAGAGTGGCTATATAAGGGAGAAGGAAACCGGTGAACACATATTTTTTCCTTCTTCCAAAATTCTTCTCAACTATCATTTTTCTCTCTTGCTATTTTCGCGTAAGAGAAAGAGAAACGAATGAATTGAGCTACATGTTGGTGAAAAATAGCCAATTAGATTAATCAAGTGAGGAACTCGTGAATTGAAAGGATAAGAACCAAGTGACAAGGGAGTGTTTAAGTTGGTGTGGGTGCTATGGCTTTGAGGGAATTGTTGGTGACTCACTGAACTCAAATCTTCTATTTGTATCTTGTATGATTTTGTGTTATGGTGTTTGGGTTATAATCGCTGAGAATTCACTTGCGTGTTTTTTTATGATGAAGATGTTGATCTGTTATGGGATTTCTGCTGAAATGTTAATAGGTGTGTTAAGTGTTGCGGTACATAATGCACGTCTGTTGCGAGCATGAAATTTGGGGTACCTATAAATTGTATGCTGGGTAAAATGTTACTGATCATGTTGTTTTGTTGAATCGTCCGTTGGTTGTAATGTGTATTACTGTTGTGGTGAAATGTTAGCATGCTCTGTTGTGTGTCATTGAGCAATATGATTAGTTGTGTGTGTAAATATACTATATTTTTTTGTATATATATTAACTTGATGAGAATGAATTGCATTCGGTACATGGGAGGTATGTGTTAGTTGGTGGATGAAAGAATAATTAGATGTCATGTTGTGCACTTTGTGCCACACGTTAACTGGCTTTGGAAGGATCGATTGAAGGGTATGGAGAATGTTTATTGCATGTTATTTGGCTTTGTAGAGGTTTGGTTGGACTATACATGTAACACCCCTAACTTGTATCTGTCGCCAAAATAGAGTTACAGTATTATAGGAGTTTACAGTACAAACAAACAGAATTTCAAACATTTCATTTCATATAAAAAACCAATCAAAATCATACATATTGTCCCTTATACGAGCCCTCGAGGCCATAAATACACATTAGAAACAAGTCGGGACTAAATCAGAAACTCGGAGAATTCTTCGAAAAACATTGAAAATTTTCAAAGCTGTAGGGGTCACACGACTGTGTGGCCAAGCCGTGTGACTCACACGGCCAAGAGACACACTCGTGTCTTAGGCCGCGTGGGCATTTGAAATAGGGACACACGACCATGTCCCAGCCCGTGTCCGTGCCCATGGAACTTACTGACTTGGTCACACGGCCAAGCCACACACTCGTTTGCTAGGTCGTGTACCCTTTGAAGTAACTTCACACGCCCGTGTGCCAGGCCGTGTGCTAGGCCGTGCAACAACCTAACTTGCAACCTTTTGAGAACTACAGGGGACACACGACTATGTCGCCTAGCCGTGTGTCACACATACTTGTCTCTGCCCGTGTGGACGAAATTAGGCTATTTTACAAGCCATTTTTCTCACCCATTTTGGCATGTACCTATACCCAAAATTTTACATATATACAAGCTATAACAAGGCACCAAAATCATGAAAAATCAAGCTATATACATATGGTGTATTAACATACAACCAATATGCCTATAGGCACCTCAAATGTCAACATATAAACAAGTAACCGTGTACTCAATTTGACCAAATAATATTCACTATCTTTTAAACTAAATTTACTTCAACATATGACATTTAAATTAACTAATAACCAAACACCAAAAAGGTACCAAATCCACATTTAAAACATATCATATAACCTATATTTCATGCATTTTCAAACTAGTCTTTCATTTTATTTATTCAAACACCTAACCAAATACAAATGCTTGCATAACAACTTAAATTCATCAACATTAAACCATTCATAAGTGATTGCATTCATACCAATTTATCAAGTCAAAAGATACATATGTACAACCTAGAAAACAAAGTGTCCAAACATACAACTTAGTAATTCACTTTTATACCAAAATGAACTAGACACATATACATATATACTTATAGCCACATATACATGCCACAATCCCAAAAAAGTTCAAAAGCTACTAACTATGATGGATAGTGTGAGCTGGAGTTTCAATCCGTCCCCAGTCAGCAAAAGTAAACTACAAAACAACACACAAACATCCATAAGCTTACAAAGCTTAATAAGTACATAGAAATTTAATTGACTTAACATTAAATGCAAGAAATTTTATTTTATTTAATTAATGTTATCAAAATGTAACCACAGCACAAAAGTGCAATCAGGACCGAAGTACAACAAGGTCACGTAAGTGCAATCAGGGGTATAATTATATAACAATTAACTACTTGATTATAAGGTACAAATACATAAATGAATCAAATGATATAATTTAATTACTATGAACTTACATCGACACCAAGCGAAGGAGTACGATCGACTAATCTACGACTTTCGTCTTCCCTCGATTTAAATTTGGTTGAGATATATCTTGATTTAAATAGATAAATTCAACCAATTTAATAACCATTCTATTCAATTCTATCCAAATTCACATGTTTGCAAAAATTACACTTTTTCCCTTATACTTTTGATATCTTTTAAATTAAGTCCCTAGTTCACAAAAATGGAAATTCATGCAATTCAACCCCAATCTATTCATAGCCGAATATCAATTAGGTCCCTAGAAAACTCCATATTTCCTTTATTTCACAATTTCACCATGTATAATTTTTTATTTTTCAATTCAATCCCTATTTGACAATTTCATCAAAAATCACTTAACAAAATTTGTTTAACTATCAACAACTAACCATTTTCTTCCATTTAACATAAAAAATCTTGCACATTCATTAATGGAAAACCCTAACAACACGTTTGGTTCGCTGTATTGGAATAGAGGCGTAATAGCAAATCAATTGTTTGGTTGAATGTAATGGAATAGAGGCGTAATAGTATTCTTGTGTTTGGTTGAATGGAATAGAGGTGTAATAGCATAATGGAAAAAACTAAAATGACTAAAATACCCTTAGCATAAATTTGTTTGGGTAAATGATTATTGTTATTGTTATTTAAAATTTAATAAGATTATTAATATCAATAATAAATAATTTAATCATATTTTAACATAATTATTATTAAATATATTATAATTAAAATATATAATTTAATAAAATTCTTAATAATCAATATTCTTATATGAATTTACTCAAATCATAATATATGATACTATAAAATATAATTTAACATAATAATTATTAAATATATTATAATTAAAATATATAATTTAATAAAATCCTTAATAATCAATATTCTTAAATGAATTTACTAAAATCATAATATATGATACTATAAAATATAATTTGAAATAATTAATATTAAATATATTTTAATTAAAATATATGATTTAATAAAATTTAAAATAATTATAACTAATAAATTTTCTTATATGAATTTGTATAATTTAAAATAAATATTATTAATTATAATTAAATAATAATATATTATTTCATAAAATTCTTGATAATAAATTTTCTTATGTGAATTTATATAATTTAAAATAATTAATATTAAATATAATTTAATAATGATATATAATTTCATAAAATTCTTGATAATAAATTTTCTTATATGAATTTATATAATTTAAAATAATTAATATTAAATATGATTTAATAATGATGTATAATTTCATAAAATTCTTGATAATAAATTTTCTTATATGAATTTATATAATTTAAAATAATTAATATTAAATATAATTTAATAATGAACGATCAATGGTGTTGGTATTTTTAATCAATAAAAGCCAATATGAACGATGAAAATGAGAATGTGTTAGCTACAAATGCGGTTTAAGAGAATAGTCACTTAAAATATACATGGTTGTAGTAAATAGTAAACATGGCTATGCTTAAATAATATTTTTTAATTATTTAAAATATTTTTAATTAATGCGTGTATATGAATATACACATTTAATTAGTTTTATTTTTAATAAAATTTTTCTAATTTATTCATTCAATTTTAACCACCTTACAATTTATTCATTGTATTATCGATCCAATTTTAATATATTGAATATTTGTTTTTAATCAAGTTCTTTACTTGATTATATCTAATGTTCCAATTTTAAAAATTCGATTAAAATTTTTGAACTACATCAACTTAAGAAATTCGATCCCAAATTCAAAATTTTCAATACCAATAAAAGTTAACTTACTAGATCACCACTTGCAAAATATAACTCTCCAAACATTACTATGGATTAAACCAAAAAAAAAAAAACAGAACGGATATAGTTCTCGTACATCAACACTCAGAATAATAATATATGACTTACGTAACTATTACACAAGTAATGGTTTTACATTTCAATGATGTGTTCAGAATAATGCATATATTGGCAACGCTACTATGACTTGAGAACAATTCAGGGACAACATGAAACTGGAAAAAGATCATCAATACAAACTACTACAGCAGCAATAAAATTTTATTGCTTAAGTGGGGGCGGCACAGAAATATGTTGACTCAAATTTCCACATTTTCAACACTATTGAGGCATGTTCTGTCATGCCACTAAAAACCAAAAAATCAAACACCCTTTTTCTTTTAGCTTCAGGCTGGTTGGACAAATGAAGGCCATGTTCCTGTTTTTATTAAGGCCATGTTCCTGTTTTTATTGTGGCCATGTTCCTGAGTTGAACAATATGATTAATAGAAACAACCCGAACATCTTCTATTTGATATGAAGGTTACTAACTCAGAAAAATATATATATGAAGGTTACTGGGCTAGCTACCATAATTAACACTTGTCTCGTGACAATGAACTTTAAAATATAACATAGGATAGAAGCAAATAAGGCCTTTTCATATGGTTCAAAGGAACTTCATCAATTATATGCAGTTACTTTAGAATTTCAGAAGTATTCCATATAAATGCTTTCGATAGAAAAACAACAGGATACCTCATCTACTGCATGGAACTCAGGTAAGCTAATTCTTCGTTCCACTAGCTCAAATTTTTCCTTTACAACAAGCTCCATAATCTGCAATCCAAACGGCATGAAAGGCATATCAGTGCCAATGATACAATATAAAAGTACAAATGAAATAGTTGAAATTCTCATGACAAAATTGTGCGCTTGAGACCGAGAAGTTCGATATTTACGAGCCTAAATATAAATTACAGCTCAAATGAATGTTTAAGAAACTTACAGTTGCTCGAGTAATCCCAGGAAGACAATAATCTCGACCATAACACAGGAAAATATACAGGTCATATCATCCATCATGGTTTACACCCTTAACCCAAACAAAACAAAAATAGCCAAACCTAGAGAGAAAGGTCTCTCAAGCTTTCGGTAAGAAAATCAAACTAAATACGCTTGTTATCTTGCGAAATTTGATTAATCGATTGATAATACTTGTCGAAGCATTTAAAGATAGTAAGTCAAATTGAGAACAATACTTGCTCGAATAGCATGAAAGAATGAAAACAGCATTCAAATCATAGATCAGATATTAGAACATCATCTACTCTCAGCTTTATCGTAAAATCAAATGAAAGTCTTGCATTGGACAATACCTTTGCCAGTATGTTATTAGAACATATTTTTTATGCTCCATGATTAAAGATTTTGTGTGATCATTCATACACAACAATCAGTGTTCATTTATCAGTGGGTTTGCAATTTGTTTACTACTCTTTGTTTAACACAACTTGCATGGCAAATAGGTAAGACCAAAGTTTTCCTTAGAGCTGGTCAGATGGCTGAGTTAGATGCTAATAAAACAAACACGAAAAATACCCCCAAAAAAATTCTAACAAAAAGTAGAAAAAACAATAAAAGAATGTAAAATTAAATAGATAATCAATCTCTGCAAATAGCAAGACAATTTCATAGAACAAACAGAGAGCAATTTACACAATATAAATGGACTTAAGCAGGTTTGGCCAACAACAGCAAGGTTAGAAAACAATCGAAAGTTATTACTCTATTAAAATTCCACAACTTCAAACAAAGAGCAATTATAAGTCAAAGTTAATAACATGCAGAACCCAATCCACAATATACGCAGGTTTTCTGCGTGGACAAAACCTTTCGATATTGTTGAAAAAAACCCAAAGAAGCTTACCCACTAATTAGATATGCAAAATGGCAGCCAGCTCTCAGAAATCATTTCCTCTTTCCCCACGTTGCATTATTGTATTATAGGATTGAGGTGCGTTGCTTTGTTTTGCCCTCAGTCCCTCACCAATTATGTTACTATGCTTGCCAGAAATTGGGGCAGAAAAAAGAGAAATTTGAGAGAATAAGAAACGGTGAAGAAGAAGAAAACAATCTAAAAAACTAACCCAATCTCAACAAAAAAGATAGATAGAGAGAGCAAATCTGCAAAAATAATAATAAAGGTTGTATCTTCCTTACCAGATCCAATGGACAGAACACAGTTTCACTGATGGAGAGGAACGGAAAACGTGAGATGGAGGCTGCTTTCTGATCGGTGTTCGAAGTCCAGTTGTGACGCAAAAAAGAGGTAAAAAAGAAAAGGAGAAGACGGCGAGGAGAGTGGAGAAGAAAGGTAGAAGCAAGAAATAGAAGACAGTGGATAGTGGAGAAGAAAGGTAGAAGCAAGAAACAGAAGACAGTGGATTTTGGGTAAGATAGAAGCGTGAATCGGAGGGTAAAACAGGGACCAAAACTGAATCCGGACCTAAACTAAGCGCAAGGAAGGGATTAGAAATCGGTGGATTTTGGGGATTACATCCGTAATGTAATTGACCCGTATTAGGCTAATACACCCAACCAAACAATGTATTAAGTGGTGCCCACGATTAGAGGTGTAATGGCTATACCAATACACCCAACCAAACATGCTGTAATAGTTTAACACTTTCATGAATTAGTCCTCGGGTTAGCTATATTAAGCTACAACGATCCCGAAAACATAAAAATCATTAAAAAAAGGGACAAAATCTACTCACATACAAGCAAAAGACTGATGGTCGGAAGTTTCAAGGTTCCATGGCTTCTCTTCCTTCAATATTCGGTTGAAAAAAATGAACATGCATGCTTATTCTTTTGTTTTCTATATTCTAATATCTTTTAATTATCAAATTACAACATTAGCCTTATTAATTAACCTTTATAATATAATTTTTAATGACCATAAAAGTCCACTAGCAATTTATATGGTCTAATTGCAACATAAGGACTCATACTTTAAAGTTCTATAGCCATTTAATACCTTTAGCTACTAGAACTCCACTTTTGTACTTTATACGATTTAGTCATTTTCATCAAATTAAACATGCAAACGATAAAATTTCTTAACAAAATTTTTATACGGTAATGATAGCATGCTATAGAAATTAAAATAAAAAATAAAATAAATATTTTTATGTCGAATTTGTGGTCCTGAAAGCACTGTTTCGATTTCACTGAAAACGGGCTGTTACAGTATGGAAATATATGCGCACAAGTATGTGATGACCCTACAAGGGTTCTTCTTAACTATGAGACTCTGTGGAGTTTAAGGCTCTAAGCCTCATGTATGTATGCAATTCCCATAGCCATGGGCATACGCAAGGTAAGATAATCTACTGGACTTGTCCTCGTGTTTCAAGCTAAGACAGTCTGCTGGACTTATCCTTATGTTTCAAGCTAAGATCATCCGTTGGAATTGTCTCCAAGTTTCCATGCAAAGGCTATACGTAGGACTGCGCTATATGAAAGTCTGTGAGACTATTTGTTCAAGAAATCTGCAAGAACAAGTCCGTAAGCATGAATTTGTATCTATAAATCTGGATATATGAATTCGTACTTATGAATCCCCATATGTGATTCTGCATCTATGAATCTGCATATATGAATCTGTACTTATGAATCTTCATATGTGATTCATATGTGATTCTGCATCTATGAACTTGCATGTAAGAGTCCACAGGGACTCTTTTTCAAGCAGGAGTCCACAAAGACTATTCGGTGAGTATGAATCCACAAGTTTAAGTTTGCCAACGTATGATTCCACAAATCTAAGTCTGACAAGAATGAGTTTGTATGTATGAATCCGTGTATGCAAGTCTGTGGGAACATGTCCACTAAATAGGGACCCGCAAGTATGAATTCGTATGTATGAACCCACCAAGTTCGAATCCGTGTGGATAAGTCACCGTGTGTGAGTCCGCACGTAAAGGTCCTCCAAGTGGGAAATTTCATGCATGAGTCTTTAGGGACCAACCGTTGAGTGTTAGTCCGCAACAGTATTATCTGTATATAGTGGGGGCAACCTGTAGGCTAAGCTTTAGGATAAGAAATTCTTGTAACTGAGTATGAACAACATTGTAATTATTCCAACGTAGGTTGATTGTTGCAATTTAATGGAGTCATAATTGTTAATCATCATTAATTCACATGTTAATGTCTCAAACTAGAAATTAGTATGATTGTAGCATTCGAGAAGAAAAGTCTACTTGATTCCTTCCATTCTTTTTAGAACTCCCATTTCTCACCTGAGGGATAGAGAACATCAAAGCCCAGCCCAATGTTGGTAAGTTTATACATACAGTCAAAGTCTACCTATCATACGTTGAAGGACCCCACAATGGCTTGGGCGTGCAACATAATGTTTGACTTTAACTTAAGAAAATAATATCGTATGTTGGCAGTGGTTTCTGCCTTATAGCTCTCTAGGGCCTTGTAGCTCTCTTTATGCAACCGCTCCATCTTTGTATGATGTTGTTCCTTATGGCTTTCTTTTACCCCTCCGATGATTTTTTCTCTGTTTCCAGCTAGCAGACCTTTTCCTACAATTCTTTTTCCTTGGCCCCCCATGTTTTCCTTTTTTCCACCTAGGCATAGACAAATTCAGCAAGCTCTGTAATTTGGTGAACAGTGCCTTCATGTAGTTTGTAGATTTGGTTAAGGGTTTCCTCACTTGATTTCATTACTTTTTAGAATTCCACTTGTTTTGTCTCATTCTCATTGCAAGCTTCTTAGAGGGAACCTCACTTGAGTTCACACTTCGCCACCATCATTTGGAAGGTACCCACCAATTCTCTTATTGAGGGCTTTCAAGTATTGGACAAGTCCTTCTCCCATTTCTATTTGATTGTATATGGGGAGAAGGGATATCACCCTGCACTGATATGATCCCTTAAATGGAGAAAAGTGTTTACCTCGCCAGTAGGAGAAGTCAGTTACAGTGAGTCGAGAGGGGAGGCATACAAGATAGTGCAGATGATACAAAAACCTTGCCCCACAGGAGGAGACACAGTAATTGGGGTAGGCGGGTCTATGGGAACTATTAGAGACTCAGTAATCACTGGGTTGGAGGATTTAGTGGGAGACTTGGGGGTTGCAAGAATAGTGGATGTAACGATTTCTCTTCTAGTTGTGTCTAATTCCTTCCCTCTTCTATGATAGATCAGTCTTCCATCGGTACTGTCTTTTATGCTCTAAGTTTTTCCTTTTTCCATGGCCTCTTGTGGTCGCAACTACTAGCTCTTTTCCTCGGGGCAGCAGATTTCCCAGTTCCACACAAACTGTCCATCTTTGAATATAGATCCATTCCGTGCCTTGGTGTGTTTGAAAAATCAGAGGAGTCGGTGGAGTCTGCTTTATCAGCAACATTGTCAGCACCATTGTTTACACGAGCACTTGTTGATTCCTCCTGAACACTTGCAAGTAAGGCGGACTAACGATGAGGATGCAATTTACAAACAGTGTAGAAAAAGTTTTTAGGCACCCCTTTTTTTTCCCTAATAAGACTAAAGCTAGATCATTGTGGGTCTCATATGGCCACACACATTTAGCAGGCAACACTTCCACCGGATCCGCGACATGCATAATGTCAATTGCTTGACAAACATTGAGACTTTTTTTGCCTAGACAGTAGATGAAAATGTTTCTAGCGGTCAAAAGACTTTCTAGAACTAAGGTGTGACCTATCTTCAATCGATTATATTGCTCAATGGCAATCTTAGAATAAAAAATTTGTCATTAGAGACAGGTAGTTTTTCTAGGAATGGACCACTTGATTGGGAAGTCGCCTTCGAGCTTTCTCCTCACCCGAAATGTACTTGTTGCGATTGAGGTGGAGATTCGAAGCCCAATTGTGAACTATAGGCTCGTGACCCCCGCGAACACTGAATGCACCATTTCTACTGAGGCCTCTCAATTGTAGGCCTTTAGTTGATAGATATGTTGGAAGACACTGAGCATGAGTGGTTTCTCCTATTTACAAAAGTCAATAAAATAGGCCACTGGCGTCCACCAAGACAGATTGACGAGTTGGCTCGGCGCGATTCTGTACTCATTTAGGATAGTGTAGAAGAATTGATGCAAAGGGAGATGAAATTCAACCTTTAACAGATAGAGAGTCAGTAAGAAACCTCATTCAGTGTCACTTAATAATCCCTCTCCTTGAACGATATCAAAACCATAAGCAAAATTTGGCAATCGAATTCCCCGAATCACCAAGTGTTGTACCATCTCAACTTTGGTTGTCAGGCAATGGTAGGAAGATGTTTCTACTGGAGTTCTAGCTTCACGATTTTGTGGCTTATCGCCATCCTCTATGGCCAAAATACCCTACGGCCTCGTTGATTCTGAGCACCATAACTCCCTACTCTACTTCCTAAACCCACTCTAAATCTAACCATTTTGGGAGGTGGTAATTAAAACAAAGAAAATGAAGAATAAAGGTTTACCTTTGGGACAAATATAAGTTCCAAAACGAAAGTAAAAGAGATACTTTAGTAATGAGAATGACCAACTAAAGAAAAGAGGTAGAATGAGGGAAAAGAGACAAGGCTTTCTCGGAAAGTATTCAAGAGTCAAGTTATTTTGGGGTGAGGGGAATCAATAGAGTAAGCAACGATTCCACTTCCCTAAATTTAGATATAAAACAAATCGCCATCTGGAAGCTTTAAGTTTTAAAATTTTAAGTAACTGCTCAAGGCCTCCAATTCGCAGATGGCATGTGTCAAAGTCTTAGACGGATTACCTTAAAACCCATTGACATAGGGATGAGCAAAGCTCGATTCGATTCGAAAAAATAAAATTGTAACACCCCTAACCCTTATCAGTCGTCAGAATAGGGTTACAAAGCATTACCAGACTTTTCAGATCAAATACAAACATTACATATCATTTAGCATACATATCATAAATTAATCATATTGTCTCTCTTATGAGCCCTCGAGGCCTAAAAAATGTGTTAGAAACAAATTTGGGACTAAACTGGGTACTTAAACTTTTTTTCCAAAAATATCAATTTTTTTCAAATGAGTAGAGGACACACACCTGTGTGTCCATGTCGTGTGGCTCACACGGCCAAGAGACACGCTAGTATCTCAGGCCGTGTGGGTATTCAAAATAGGGCACACGACTGTGTCCTAGTCTATGTCCAAATTTAAGTGCTTACTGACTTGAGTCACACGGCCAAGCCATACGTTCGTGTGCTCGGCCGTGTGACCATACGGACTTGCGATATTAAGGTACAGGGGTCACACGGCCAAGTTACACACCCGTGGGCTAGGCCGTGTGTCACACACGGATGAGACACACACCCGTGTGAAAATACCTGAGCATTCTGTTTTGAAATTTTTAAGTTGCAAGGGACACACAATCAAACCACACACCCATGTGTTAGCCGTGTGTCTCACACGGTCCAGTCACACACCCATGTGTCTGGCCGTGTGGACTTAGAATGAACCTTAAACATCAAGTTTACCATTCTCTGCAATCTCGAACACTAAGTAACTCAGAAACCATTTGTTCAACCAATTCAAAACATAATCAAATACAATTAAAACATATCAAAACAATAATCTTAAATACCTAACCTATGTACCTTCATAAGTATTACAATCATATTATTAAAACTTATAAATAGAAATTATTCCAATCCAATTTATTAACATATCTATGTCAATCCAAATTTACCTTTTTCATGTTCATTTATGCACTAATTTAAAACATGCCATACCATAACTTTAACATAAAACATATGCTCATATATATAACCAACCAATATTAACTTATAATCTTATTTACCATCAATCCAGAAAATAGTTAACATTTAGACGCCCTAGGTACATGCCGACACAAAAAGGAATAACATCACCACATTTGAGTTCAAGATCGTTGATGGATGCTGAATTGACTATCAAGCTTAAGTACCTAACCTGCGCACCGAAAACAAAACCGTACGCTGAGTATAAATTTAGTGGTATTTCTACAATCCGAATAATTAAAGGCAAGATATTATAATATATATAATCACACAATAACATTAGTCATTCAATTCATCAATTCATAAACACATCATTTATAACATATTCAATTCTCATCACTTGCTATTTCAAATCTCATACTTGTTATACAAATAGCTTTTCACAATATGATACACCATTCATGTGTCTCATTTTCATTTCACATTCAATGTTTTCCAATACCAATCATAGTATCATTTCATTTAATTACCCATCCGATGGATACACGGATCTAACCAAAACACACCAGTTTTGTACCTAGTACCTCATCAAATAATTTGAAGTAATAAATTGACACCTGGTGTCTCATCGGCTAAACCGAAGTAAATTAGCACCCAATGCCTCAACGAATTAATCCAAAGTAATAAATTGACACCCAGTGTCTCATCGACTCAAAGTCGAAGAAATCCCTGAACTCTTCCAATCCTATGGCATGCCATCTATATCCGACTCAGCTCGATACAATTAATAGGGTTTAATTTCACATTTCAGATATAATCAATATCCAATACTGATTTTTCATATAATCACATAATTGCACATTTAATCATTTCAATTCAAAAATCAATCCATTCAATATATATATCTACCAATTCAATTCATTCAATCAATTATCAAAATATCAATTACTTACCTCAACACTTACCTTAACACTTACCATATACATTAAATAAAAATTACAATAATTAATAACTAGTTTGGATTATAGAAATACAAACTAGAAATTTCGAGCTATTCCTTGTCGACTTTATCTTTTCCTTTTAGTTGAAGATTCCGCACAATGTTAGCTATGAAATTAAAACAAGTAAAATTCATTAGTACAATACAATTCAATTTCACATTGAATATTTCATTTTATTCAACATTTACCTAAATTCTAATTTAGTCCCTAAACCGAGACAAGCTTTATTTCTTCATAATTTATTATATATTTCATTCAATTTCCACTTTAAACTAGACTTAACTCTCTAATTTCACTTAAATCCCTAAATTTTGATATTTTTACAATTTAGTCCCTAATACTCAAAATTTGTAATTTATTCTACAATTCAATCCTTTTTCATTTCTAGTTTAAAAATCTATCAATTATCCCTAATACTCAAATTATTCAACATGAACAACATTTAAAAATTCAATAATTTCTAAAATTTCAACATAGGTTGGGTAGTATTTAATACCGGATTTCAAAAACATAAAATTACAAGAAAATGGACTAAATTGACTAACCAATTGAGCTTTGAACCCTTGAAACCCTAACTTTTCTCCTTTTTTTATCATTTTCTTTCCTTTCTTTCCTTCTCTGCTTTCGTTTCTTTCTCTCCTTTTCTTTTTATTTTAGTTAATTATTTTAATATAATATAATATAATATAATATAATATAATATAATATAATATATATACTTAACATTTATAATATTATATTATATATTTTAAATTTAAGTTTTATAATAAAATACACTTATGCCGCCTCATTCAATGCAATTGGAATAATTGCTTATTTAGTCCCTTCAATTATTCTTTAATATATAATTCAACTTTCACCCTTTATGCAATTTAGTCCTTATACCTAATTACTCTTCTTTCATGCAAATTCACCTAAACAAAACCTAATTAACTACACAATAAACTTTTTAAATGTTTTTAATAAATATTTACGAGTTCATTTTTTGAAAATGGAGTCCCGAAAATACACTTTCCGACACCCGTGACTATCGGATCGTTCATAATCAACCGTAGACATTTCACCTTGTTTCAACATCAAAAACTCTTGTTTTCTATCTTCGATATACAATTCACCCACATATTTCTTTTGAAATTCCTTTTAAAAGAATTCCCAATTTACCTGATCTGTGGATACATGACGTGTCATTGACTGCCAACAGGTATATGCTTCTCCTTGTAGTAGAGAAACAACACATAGTAAACTTTCACGTGGGTTGCATTCAAGTTGTTACAAGATACGTTTAGTAGATTCAATCCAAATTTCATCAACAAAAGGATCAACTCCTTTCCATCCTAAGAATTTTGTTGCACCATATTTATGCAATTCTTTTATCGGAGCTCGATGAACAGTAGGGGTAGATGTCGTAACGGATGTGGTTCCCGCCACACGCTGAAAAGCATCAGCAATTGCTCCAAGTAATTGTGAATCATTTGTTTCCTCAATATTACCTTGCTTAACGTTAGGTTGTTGAGTACTAACTGGATTAACACTTGGTGTTGCCGATTCTGATTTGTATTTCTATAATGCGAAGCTAGTTATTAATTGTTGTAATTTTTATTTATATGGTAAGTGTTGAGGTGAGTAATTGATATTTTGATAATTGATTGAATGAATTGAATTAGTAGATATATATTGAATGGATTGATTTTTGAATTGAATTGAATATATGTGTAATTATGTGATTATATGAAAAATCAGTATTGGATGTTGATTATATCTGAAATGTGAAATTAAACCTTATTAACTGTATCGGGCTGAGTCGGATATAGATGGCATGCCATAGGATTGGAAGAGTTTAGAGATTTTTTCGACTTCGAGTCGATGAGACAATAGGTGTCAAATTATTACTTCGGATATATTTGATGAGGCAATAGGTGCCAATTTACTTCGGTTTAGCCGATGAGACATTGGGTGTAAAATTATTACTTCGAATTATCTGATGAGGCACTGGGTGCCAAACTGGTGTGTTTGGTTGGATCCTCCGTCCGAGTCGTGTTCATAGGGGTAATTAATTAAAATTGTATTATGATTGATGTTAGATGATATTGTATGTGAAATGAAAATGGGACAGTAAATTGAAATTTGGATTGAGACACATGAATTGTGTATTCATGAATTGGATATGGAGTGAACAAAATTATTGTCTAAATGATATGTGTATAATTATCCGAGTCAACTCAAACAAGTAATTCAAGTTTCGAGTTTGAGTCGAATTGAATTTTACAATTCGAATAATAGATTGGTATAAATACCCTTTTGGTTGCTACCAAGTTTGAAAATGAGTAAATTGGTCTCTCTCAACAAAAATTACAAAAAAAAACAAAATAATTTTAAAATTCAAAATATTTATAAAATATATAAAATTATATTTTAAAAAATTATAAAAATTCTACAAAATTCTAAAAATATATAAAGAAATTTTAAAATTAAAAATTTTCTAGAATAATCATTTTGGGACCTAAATAAGTTAATTAATGATTCAAGTTTATCATACTAAAGTATTTTTATTATTTTGCTTTGAAAAGGTTTTCAAATATATATGGTTTCAAATTTATGTGCTCTAACATGGAATTAGTTATACTGTAACAAGATTTTAAGTTGACATGTTCAATTTTTTAAATTAACTCGAACTATTTTAGTCTACTCGATTCAAGAAAATTTTAAATCGAGTTAGGAAGATAAAATAGGACTTGTGAACTCGATTAACTCAAAAATTTTCACTCGATTCAATCAAATACTCACTCCTACTTTGGCAATCAGTAAAAAGGGGGAAGTATCCACCTAATAAGGTTCGCAGACCAAGTATATTCCGAATGTGTTTTCAACATGGTAGCCACAGATCTATCCATCAAGATTATATTTTTTAACATTCCGCAAGGCCATATTCTATGTCCTTATGACAAGACTATCCGCAAAACTATTTATATGCTGAGACAATGTGCCATATGAATAACCATGAGCCTATTCAAGGAAAAATCTCACACAAAGTCTGTTTGTAGAGATACCCGCATCATGTTTGTATACAAAGTCATTCGCTAGGTATCGAGATATGGGAATAATTACCATATCTCATATAGATTAGTAAATGGTGTGCACTACATTATTTACAGCCTATTTGTTTATGAAAATCATATATCAGTGAGCTGATCTTGTGTAAAACTTAATATTATATTATATATTTTTAATTTAAGTTTTATAATAAAATACACTTATGCCGCCTCATTCAATGCAATTGGAATAATTGCTTTTTTAGTCCCTTCAATTATTCTTTAATATATAATTCAACTTTCACCCTTTATGCAATTTAGTCCTTATACCTAATTACTCTTCTTTCATGCAAATTCACCTAAACAAAACCTAGAAATACTGTCAGTAGAGGTAGACCACCGAGAAATACCAGAAGCGAAGTTAGCAGTAAAAGTGTGAAGAAAGATTTAACTGTGAGACAAGAAACTAGAACACCTGCTAGAGCTTACGCCATACGTGCTCGTGAGGATGCATCATTCACTGATGTGATTACTGGTATATTTTCTCTTTATGATACAAATGTTATTGCATTAATTGATCCCGGGTCTACTCATTCCTATGTTTGTGTGAATTTAGTATCTAATAAGAGTTTTCCTGTCGAATTTACTGAGTTTGTGATTAAAGTGTTAAATCCTTTAGGCAAATATGTGTTAGTTGATAAGGTTTGCAAGAATTTACCTTTGGTGATTCAAGTTCATTGTTTTCCGGCTAATCTGATGTTGTTAACATTTGATGAGTTTGATGTTATTTTGGCGGTGGATTGGTTGACATTGTATGATGCCAAGGTGAATTGTAGACAGAAAATTCTTATGTCCCAAAGCTCGAAAATTAAACTTCATCTCTTATTCTTGTGTTTTATGACATGCTGAACATTTTTCCCTTCTATGGTAACATCAAATTCACACTCTAACACTTACTTATGAACATTAGGTATTTTTACCAATTATGACGTTTTACTCGTTTTCACTTAAAATCGCTTAGCAAAAGTTGTTTAACATAATTCCAAGCCTCATATTCTACCATAAAAAATCAAAATAAACACATTTCACCTATGGGTATTTTTCCAAATATGAACCCTAGGTTAAATTATTGCTAGAATAAGCTAAATCAAGTTACTGGGACTTCAAAAATGTAAAGAACATTAAAAACGGGGCTTGGGATCACTTACTATTGAGCTTGGAAGATTGAAAACCCTAAATATAGCTTCCCACATTGTAAAATTCGGCCCTAGCTTGAAGATGGACAAAAATTGGCTTTTAATTTTGTTTTTAATTCATTTTAATAACTAAATGACTAAAATACCCTTCACTTAAAAATATCCTATTTCACTTATATCATGTCCATTTTTGTCCACAATTTAACCAATGGTTAATTGTCATTTAAAGACCTCCAATTTAAAATTTCATAATAATTGGACACCTCTAACATGTAGAACTCAACTTTTGTACTTTTTACAATTTAGTCGTTTTGACTAAATTGAGTGCCCAAACGTCAAAATTTTCAAACGAAATTTTCACGAAATCTTTCCGTGAAATTGTAAGCCATAAAAATATAATGATAATAAAAATTTTTTCCTCATCAAATTTGTGGTCTCGAAACCACTGTTCCGACTAGGCCCTAAATCTGGCTGTTACAGCCATTATATGGATGGAGCTAATGCACGTACTATACCAAAGCATGGTTCACACCAAAGTGTACATTTTATACTTTTGTGTTATATGATTGCGCGAGATTGCTTATGCAAAACTGTGCCAAGCACTCAAATTAGCCGCTGAAAGGTAAGTAAACAAGTTAGCTACAAATGAGGTAGTGTGGATTAATTCTACATCACAAGGTGGAATAAGATACTAATGGTAGTGAATGTTCTTTGATGGGTCAAATCCCTCATCTATTTAATAAGTAAGGAAATTTTAGGGGACGAAATTTCTTTTAAGGGTGGGAGAGTTGCCACATATGAATTATTGATCAAAACTTGGCCATATTGGTAGGAGACCCTGATTTATTTTTTATGTTTCAATTTAATCCGACAACATCCTATCTGTATCGAATTGTAAAATTTAGGGGCTAAAATGGGCATTAGTGATGATTATCAAATTTTTTAAGAGTCCTATTGAGGAATAATGGCTTGTTTCTAATATTTTATATTAAATTAGGTTAGTGCTTTCAAGGAAAGTGATGGACGGACATTAAGAGAGTGGTTATATAAGGGAGAAGGAAATTAGTGAACATATATATATTTCCTTCTTCCAAAATTCTTCTCAGCTATCATTTTTCTCTTTGGCTATTTTTGCATAAGAGAAAGTGAAACAAATGAATCGAGTTGCATGTTGGTGAAAATAGCAAACTAGCTTAATCAAGTGTGGAACTCGTGAGCTAGTGGGAGAAGAATCAAGCGACAAGGGAATGGTTAAGCTGGTGTAGGTACTACGGTTTTGAGGTAATTATTGGTGAGTCATTAAACTCATATCTTCTATTTGTATCTTGTATGTTTTTGTGTTGTGATGTTTGAGTTGTAGTCATTAAGAACTCACTTGCATGTTGATCGGCTGCGCGAGTGTGCGTTAAAACAACTAATTTATACAACAATTTTTAAAGACCGGTTTTACTACAAGCGTACAATGTTAGTTGTAATATTTATAGTTCTGATGAAACACGAAGTATTCCAAGGGGTCAAACCTAAAGGAAGAAGCGATTGAGCAATAACTAACATACACAATAAAGTCTAAGTGGCCACTAACACGATTTTATAGTACGACAATTCATAACAAGAAGAATTTGCAAGAAAATTAAATATGCTACTCTAAGGATTAAATTGCTAAGAATGTAAAACTAAGGGATTGTCCAATAAATAACTAATGGGGGTTGGTTGACTTCGATGTGGTTCACC
Source organism: Gossypium raimondii (assembly GCF_025698545.1). Taxonomy (NCBI): domain Eukaryota; kingdom Viridiplantae; phylum Streptophyta; class Magnoliopsida; order Malvales; family Malvaceae; genus Gossypium; species Gossypium raimondii. The sequence continues at coordinate 34,597,335 of NC_068568.1, read as the reverse complement.
GAACCTTGGACAAGGGACATTAATCGCTTAAATTACCAAGTTGCTCCTTTTTATCTTTCGATCTTAATTTTACCGACTTAGACGAATTAGGTTTGATTTATCTTTTGATCTCACCTGTTAGTCCGGGACTAATGAACGGGTGCGTGACAAGAGTAGCTTCTAGTCTCACTTGCCTAGATGTTCCCTTAGGGGCGTCACTACCTAAGTTCTTAGTTCTATTAGATTTAGCCTAATTTATTATGATTTAGTCCTTTATCAAATATTTTAGTTTACTTACATCTCCATCAACCAACCTTCTTTGAGGTTTAGCTACTCATGTTCAAAGTGGAAGAAATAAACATGAAAATGGAAATTAAAGGCACAATGAAAGTAAAACTTAAGAAAAATATGAAAGCTGAGATTTTTATGTAAGAAAATGTAAACAACATAAAATTAAAAGCATTTAACCAGGAAATGTAAAGTAAATAACATAAAAGGAACACACTTTAACAAATTCAAAATAAAATAAACTGAAATACATTAAACTAAAGCTTAAAAGGTCTTGAAAGCAAGGTACATGGGTTGGAAATGTAAACAAACCTTACCTACAGTAATAACTAACTTAACTAAAACTAAGAACAACAAGAACAATAAGTAAATGCAGGAACATAAACTTTAAACTAAGGTAGAAGAAGAGAAAAATAAAAACCCTAGAAAAGTGTAGAGAAAATCTAAAGAAAACCTAGAGAAAACTAAACCTAAACCTAAAGCTAAGCTAAAGTGTGTCTCTCTCCCCTCAACCATTTTTGGTTGTTTTTAAGTGTATTTTGGTGACTTTTCATTGCCAAAAATGCCCTTACATAGGCCTTGTGTGATTGGTGGACCGAAAAGACAAAGACTATCCTTTTTGTCCAAGTTTGTCCCCCTAACGAAGATGGTATCACAATACCTAGATGTGGATATCATGATACCTCAGGCAGTATTGAGCCTTGGGCTCTTCCTCGGAGGGTGGTTATCGTGATACCACTGAAGAAGGTTTTCAATCTTCTATACTGTTAGAGGTATCGCGATTCCAAAGGTTGGATATCGCGGTACCTTGCTCTTGGTGTCAGTTTTGCTCGTTTTCGACCTCCAATATGTCCCTACATCACTCAGACACATGTTAGGCCTCCCAATGGTGCTATCAGCCAATTTGGGTCACAAAAATGGGCAAAAATAAGACATTTTCACTTATTAACTAAAAATATGAAAATAATGAAAAACTACACTAAAGATGCTATTTTGCTCGAGAAAAAGCTGCTTAAGTGCATCGAAAAAGCCTAATTTGCCAAATCGATTTGTGGTAGATCAAATCCCCCACACTCAAGTCTTTTCTCGTCCTCAAACAAACACATAAAACATACAGAAAGACGATTCTTTGACTGAATTAGGTAATTAAGTTACACAGAAGTAAAACATCAAACTTGTACGAGAATTACTTCACATGCAACTTAAGAATGATATCTAGCTAATTTACTTATTCCTAATGCAAACATTATTAGTTCAAGAAGTTAAAGTGTTAATAAACATAAAGGCAATGTAAATGCTCATATATACAAATGTTATCCGTTAAATAAATTATACGGATCGCTCATAGATATTTAAAAGGAATTGATCATCTTTGTTCTAACAAATGTAAGTTATATACAAATTAATGCGTTGGTGACTTAGTCAGGCCCCAAAGGTCTTCTAGGCTTATAAACGTTCTAAGACTAAGGTTGGTATCAAAGAAAGGTCATCTCAAAATAGTTCAAGCACTATGAATAGTATATCACATGGCATTGTTCTTAGTTCCCCCAAAATGTGATCGTTTTAGCTGATCACCTTATTTCTCCTTCTCTCATCTTTCTTATTTCTCCAACAATGTGGAAGAGGGTGGTTGATATTAGCTTGTTTTTGTGCACTATGATTTTGAGACATTATGTTATGCTCCTTTCTTTTTCTCGTTTTGAGCACATTTTTCATTTGTTTGTTCTTTTCTCTCATAATGCTTTTGATCCTCACTTTTCTTTCTTTCATATTTTTCTTTTATTTTTATGCACAATTTTTAGCAAGAATCACTTACAAGCTAATTCAACCCTTCTTCACTAGTCACTCAAGTACACTTTATAAGAAGCCTCTGTAATGTTCCTACCTAACCTCCAATGTCTATGACCTAACGTCCATTCGATGGTGCATTACAAAGTTTAGGGACCATGAAGGATTGAGTTTTAAACTCAATTTCAGCTTAAGGTTTCAAACACAGAGGCTTATTAAGAAGGGGCAATGTAAGGCTCAAATTCGGGAACTAGGGATAATGTGGCATTTAAGGTAGGTCCTTGGCTACACAAACAATGCCTAATGTCTTTCCCAGATTAATCACCTAGAAACAATTCTATCAAGCATATATCTATCTAAATGAACAATAAGCAATTCGAATTATTTATCTACAAGGATCTGTGTATTTTATTCGTCCTACAGTACATTTTATACATTTTGATTTTGGTTATTACCTTTAGCCTATCATACATATTAACTAAGTGATCTAATTAATCTTAGTTAGGAGTAAGAAATTGTCTAGTATCATTCAAAATTACAAGTTTGAAAATTCTATATACTCATTTGATATCTACAACTACTAACTTATTACCTAATTACAATCCAAGCACCAAGCAATAGCACAAAATAGAAACGAAAACAAGAAATATTTTTGGATTTTTGGAAAATTAAAACAAAAACGAAAAATATTTTTGGGATTTTTTAATTTTTTTTGAAAAAAGCATAAAAACTAAATAAACACACAAATAAACATAAAAATAAGAAAAAATAAACACACATAAAGCTTATTTGCATCCTTCCCCCACACTTAGACTACACATTGTCTCCAATGTGTTTAAAAGAAAGGATAGGAGATTACCGCACTTCCCTAGAATGAAGCATCAGTCTAGCTCGAATGTCCACCTCCTCATTGAATCTCTATATATCGTGTAGCCTTTCAGGGTAAATCGTTGCACATAAGATAAAAAAGAAAGAAAAACAAATAAAAACAATAGTAACAATACCAAACATAAAATAAAAATGTCCAAACCAAATCCAAAAGTGTTTAATAGTTTACAGGCCGTATGAAAATAAATAGAATGCTAAAACATGTAACTACTAAGAGTCATCCTCGAGACCCTCGCTTGGTCCCATTATTCCTTTACCCTTGTCGCTCACAACGGACCTTGAGGATTGCATCCAAGGTTGGTTACTTGGCTCACGTATGACGAGTCCTCCTCTTTGTTGCCTTGCAAATACAAAGGCATTCTCAAGGTTTCCTTGATAGGACACAAAGTCATTATCCTCTATGGCCTCATCATCTATTTCCTCATCGGCCTCCTCTAGTTGTTCTGCTGCACCTTCATTGCCCTTGGAAGAATTGCTCAACCATTCACCCCATTCTATACCTTGTGCCCTTTGACTCCTTACGAAAGTTTCCATGAACGGCTTCATTGACTCTAGGAGTCGTATGTTGTAGCGCATGTCCCTACCCAACCTATTTTCCCACTGCATAGGTTCATTGTCGATTTTCTTATTGGCGCTCTTTTTCGTCATAGTTGGAGGCACCTCTATTTTCTATTTTCACTACTGGTGCCATTATTGTATTTGTTTTTTTATGAAGCTCTTGGAATTGATGCATTAGGGTGTCTCCAATAATGCTAGTGGTTGGACGATGAAATTGTTCTGTAGTCCCCATTACCACACCAGCTTAGTGGCACAAGTCAGTAATCAAGTGAGAAAAATAGATTCCAACCTTAATGCCTGATACACATTTTCGGATCAATTTATTGACCCATTTCCCAAGGCTAACTCGCTTACACTGCAAAATATAATATAACAAGATAGCTTAAAAAACATTAACTGTATTAGTGTTGAGTAATTGTGAGATGCGATCACAAATGAATTGCATCCACATCTTAATGACGGGAAACATTATAGCCTACTTAAAAGATAAGGGATGATTCTTGTAACCCTCTCGTTTCCATTCCCCCTCCTCCTCAGTTTGAAATGATAAAATAGCGTCCTTATCAACACTTTCAAAATTATTCAGACCCATGGTATGTAAATCATTATTTTCATAATAATGGACGACATAATATTCACTAATAGCTCTAACGGATATATCAACTTTACTATGTCGAACATATACCTTATTTTTCACAGAAAATTTCAAATTAGAGTAAAACTCCAAAACTACCAGAAGTACGGGTAATGTAGTCAGCACCATAGCAAGGTTCATCCAACGATTGAAACGGACTAAGTTGAAAAATTCCTCATAGTTCGAAACCAAAGGTTTGAAGCCCCTTTCAAAGATAAAAGTTCTTCCTTGAATATTTGAGAAAAAAGTATCAGCCTCATTCAATTTAAATTTATCAAGGACATACTTCGGTGACAGAGGTGGTTTGGGTTGGGACTTAGCTTGTTTCTTAGTTATAGGAGACATGTTTATTAATTTCTAAACAAGCTACCTATAATGTAGTTGCAAAATATTAAAAATAATAACGAAGGCAACGATATCAAATGCAAAACAAAGGAGAAATGGGAAACTTAAACCATGTTATGTGTGTGTCAATGAAGTCAATGAAATCTCGTGTTTCCCAAGGAAAAAGAGTATCATACCTGCAAAATAAGAAGATAACAAGAAAAATAAAGCAAAAAGTAAAAAGATATCAAAGAAATTTGAAAGGAATTTAAAGGGGAGTTGAGAGAAAATAGAGAGGGAAGGGTTTTTAAGGATTTAAAATAAATGTTTTGAAGGAAAATAAGAGGAATGAGGGGTTTTGGTGTGTTTGGAGGCTTAAAAAGCTACAAAACACGCGGATTGCAATACCTAAAGTTGGTTATCGCCTGACCCGACTTGGATATCATGATATCTTATAGTGGATATTGTGATATCCCCTATTTTTGAACTCCCCACATTCTATTATGTTTGAGATATCACGATACCGAAGGTTGGGTATCGCAATACCATGTGTAAACCAAAATTTTTGTTGTTTGAAATTCCATGGGCATCATGATATCGAGGGTTCGAAATCATCATACTAAAAATATTTTTGGTCCCCTCTCGAAACTATCCAAGAAATCGCAATATCCCCTTTTGGGTATTGGTATTTCACTAAACTAACCCCAAAAGCACAACAAAATTATAAATTTTCATCTTAATCCTAAAAAGTTCAACCTACTAAGTTTAAAACTAGACCAACACAAATTAAAATCCTAATCTACATGTAGAAAATATATGGAGTCTATGCCCAATAATTCAAATGTTTACAACTTTCGATTCATTTTCCATAGGTGGCAAGTTAAAATTTCTTCTCGAGGTGATAAGTAATACCCCCATAGTGATGCTTGCACAAGGTTCCGGGCACCAACTCATGTTTCCCTATTTTCAAACCTATGAATTGGTTCGTGGAACGTTGTAACGCGTAAGTTTGTGCAAGTGTTCACAGTTGTTATCAAGTAATAAGTAAGTAAAAGAGTTATCATCTCCACAGGGACTGTATATGTTAATCAATTAATTGTAAAATTAGAGTTAACAATCTGGTGATAGAACACAATATTTTTTAGTGGTGTGATGCAAAAATAATTACTAAATGTAAGGTGATCCCTAATGCAATTTTAATCTAAATGAAAAGTATGAAGTGAAGTGTATGAAATGAGTTTAGCAGCAAAAACACAAAATTCAACAATCAATAACATGAATAGGCTAGAATAATTACATCGTTTAACTTAATTCATTTTTCTCATGCTTAACAGTGTTTGGAAAATATTCCATGGAAACTTGATCTTTCATGAGTTTTGAAACCAAATTTAGTCCTTTCGGAATTTTTTACTTAGTAAAACATGCATTTTACTGATCATATTAAACTATGAGTTTTTTAGAATTCATGTGAAGTAACAGGGACAGGTTAGGTTTGAAACAATTTAATCACATAAACCTAAAAACTATGTAAGATAATAGAGCTCGTTAAAGTTATTATGAATCTTCAATTTAGTTGGGTTAGAATCTAAAATAAGCATGCACTTTTTAACTACCCTGTCCATTAGCCATTGTCTTATTAGGACCGCTCAGTTAATTCTAATGCATCCAATCACGTATGAATGAAATACATACTTGAGTTTAATTGAAAACATGATCAACTGAGGCACAAACACTATAAACATGATTTAAGCCAAATTCATTGAATCAATGAAATCATCCTAGCTAAACATATTTAAGCTACCATTGTTGATGACAAGATAGCAAAGCACATTGCAAAAATGATTAAAATCAGAGTAACAAAGTAAAAAAGAATAAACTCTATCAAATCAATAGTCTTGAGAACTCTAATTGAAGATGTTTTCCTTTGATCCTTATGCTACTCCTTTGCTAATGGCTTCTTAAGGTGGCCGGCCAAGAGATGATCTTATCAAGGTTTTGCTGGCTAAGAAAAGAAAGACTATGAGATGCTATGCATGAGAATGAAGAGAGGAAATGAAAGAATAAGACTATGGGATGCTATGTATGAGAATGAAGAGAGGAAATGAGAGAATAGAAGAATGGTATGAAATGAGAGATGAGGGATTGAGTAAGGGATGAAATATATGTAAGAAGGGAGTGGGTACTTATACTTGAGATTGGTGGGAGAGTTTACTAAAAATGGTGAAAAATATACCCCAATTTACTCCTTTACTTGGCCGACCACACATTATGGAAAAAGGGTGGATGATGGTTGCTTAATTCAAGCATGAAATCATGCTAGAATCAAGAAAAGGTTGGACGGTTTCAAAGGAAAAATTTATGGGCTCTTTTTTAATTTAATTTCAACTATAGAGACCTCAAATAAATAACCCAAAACTAATTTTTGGGCAGCCAACATGCTTGTGCCGAATTGGTCTTGTCTTCTCCTTTTTTGGACAGTTTTGTGACCCATTAAATAATCAAACTTGTCCACCATGTAACATCATTTTTAACTGGGTCAAAGTAACATCTCCATGACCCAATTTGCATGGTTTTGCCATCCAAGTAGGGTAGAATTGCTCATGTCCATGCAAGAATTATAATAAGTTTCATGTTCTATCAACTTCATAGTCTCCCTACATAATAAAATATAACACATTAATAAATAACATGAAATAATTTAATTTATGCACAAAATTAATAAAATAAATCACATATTTGCATTTTTTATAAATTCATGCCCATCATCAAAATATGAAAAAAATTCACTTGATTAATTAACAAATACTCAGGATTAATATTATTTTCAAGTTAAAAGGTGTTATAAACTACTAAAAAAACCTATATAAATTAGAGCTTACAAACGTCTCTTCATGATCCTTTGTCTCGAATGCCTCGCATCCTTGGTCTCGAACCTACCAACACACGCCATTTCAAATATTTCATCTTGTTAGTTAAGTGATTTGACACTATCTGGATGGCTTGGCACTTTAATTCCTTATTAGGGGATATCTCATTCACCTTAAGCTCTAGTTCCACACATCTAAAGGTTTATACCCCTCCATTGACTTATATCATCATTTCTCCTTTGTCTGCATCTATGGTGGCTTTAGAGGTAGCTAGAAATAGTCTCCCTAACAATATAGGTATCTCTACATCCTCTTCAAAGTTGAGAACTATGAAATTTATTGGTAAAATGAAATGTCGAACTCTCATCGAAACATCATCCAAAACTCTTTTCGGGTGGACAAGGGACCTATCGACTAGTTGGAGGGTTACTGGAGTTTCCCTAAGGTCACCTAGGCCTAACCTACGGTAGATGGACAAAGGAATTAAGTTGGTACTTGGTCTAAGGTCATAAAGTGCTTTGCCAAAATTAAAACCCCCAATATCTATGGGGATGGTGAAACTACCAAGGTCCTTAAGTTTTGGTGGGACTCTCCTAGGCACAACAGTAGTACATTCGGCATTAAGATTGAACCGCTCAAATCTCTGGATCCTTTTTCTCCTAGACATAACTTCTCTAAGGAATTTGACATATTTAGGCATCTAGTCTAGGACCTCAAGCAATGGGAGATTGACATTCAAAGCCTTAAACATTTTGAGGAGGTCTAAAAACTCCTCATTATCCTGCTTCTTCTTTTTTTCTAGACAGCTCGAAAAGGGTCTGTGCTTCGAACTCGATGGTTGTGTTGGAATGGTTCTATCCTCTGGTTCAAATTGTGTGGGTACTCTTTCGAGTTTTTCCTTCTCTACCACCTCATCTCCAACACAAGAAGTGTGGGTACTCACTTTCTTCTCCCCACAAATCGGTCGAATAGGTTCCTTAACCACAGCTCCTGATCTAAGGGTGATCACTTTGGCATGCTCTTTTCTTTCCCTATTCGAATTGGGTTCGGTATTACTAGGTATGACAGAGGCTAAATTATTTTGCAGCAATTGCAAAACTTGGTCTAATTAACCATAGATTTGATGCATATCGACTTGTACTAGATGTAAATCTCCATCTACTTTACTCACCCTAATTAACAATGAAGGGTCACTACTATATGTTCGTTTTCTCTCTTGATCTTAGGGTACCCTAAAAGGTAATAGAGGTTGGTACGATGCGTTAAGTTTTAGAGGATTAAGGTTTTTGTTCCCTTGATTAAAAGGTCCTGCTTGATTCCCTCCCCATCTAAGGTTAGGATGGTCATGCTATCCCAGGTTATAGGTGTCGGACTAAGGGTTATATCCTCTATTCCCTACATAATTAACCTTCATATCGTTTCTCTCATCGTCATATCCTACATTAAAATGGGTTAGACTGGGTTGGTTTTGGACTTGCGCCTTGCCTGCACTCATCTCCAATTGATTAAGCCTTTTGAGGACTTGTTGATACTTGTCCTCGCTTCCAACAATATTCACTGCTGATTGTTTGGGACATATATATGAATCGCTCAGCCAACCACATATAAGAGTTCATTGTCATGTCCTCGATAAGTTGACAAGCCTTGTCGTAGGTCTTTAACATGAATGCTCCTGAGGATGCTCTATCAAGACTAGAGCGTAAGTTTCTGTCAAGTCCATTGTAGAATATTTGAAGTGGCAACCAATCTTGTAAACCATGGTAGGGATACTTGCACAACATCAACTTGAAGTGCTCTCAAGCCTCATATAATGACTCTTCATCCAATTTTCAAAAATTTGTAATATCCATCCGAGGTTTCATGGTTTTGCTCGGAGGAAAATACTTTGCCAAAAATTTGCTCGCTAGCTCATCCCAAGTGTTGATGGAATCTATCGGCTGTGAATCTAAACACATAAAAGCATTTCCAATAAGAGAAAGGAAATAACTGAAGACGTATAGCCTCATCGGATACCCCATTATATTTGAAAGTATCACCAATGGCTAGAAATTGCTTGAAGTGCTGATATAGATCCTCATTCATTGACCCTTGAAATTGAATGTTCAATTGTATCATTTGTATCACGGCCGGTTTGATTTCAAAATTGCTATCATTAAGCACCGGACGATTAATGGTACCTCGAACAACATCTAAGTTAGACATCATGCAGTTGTGCAAAAATCGTTACTCCCTGGGTAGCTGTAGTGGTTGTCGAATCCCTCATTGCAAATTTTTCATAAGTTGCTCTCTTAGTAGAGGTGGTACGTGTCTAGGGTGTTGCACCCTCCTCGCATGTGTGATGATACATTCCAGTTCTAGCTCAAATGGTAAGACATCGATATCGGTTCAAGTCATAGAATGCCTTATACATGCAAAAAAGATTAGAGAAAATTAATTAAAATTGGCAAAAAAATAGAAAATAAGGTCTTATTTATAAATCCTACTTTGGCCACTTATCTATTCCTAAAAGTGTACCCTAAAAATTACTCAATCTAACACCGTCTTCCCCGACAACGGCGCCAACAACTTGATCGGTTGCACGCATGCTCGTTAAAACAAGTAATTTATACAAAAACAATTAAAGCCCAATTTTATTGCAAGCGTACAATGTCAATTGTAATATTTATAGTTTTGATGGAACACAAAGTATTCTAAAGGGTTGAACCCAAATGAAGAGGTGATTGAGCAATAACTAGCATACACAATAGAGTTTAAGCGGCTACTAACATGATTTTATAGTACGACAATTCATAACAAGAAGAATTTGCAAGAAAATTAAATGTGCTACTCTAAGGATTAAATTGGAAAGAATGTAAAACTAAGGGACTACACAATAAATAACTAATGGGGTTTGGTTGACTTCAATGTGGTTCATCAAAACTCGAAGTAGGGACATAAGTCATTTAAATTATTTCAATCTCAATTTTACTGGCTTAGACGAATTAGGTACAATTTATCTTCCAGTCTCACTAGTTAATCTAGGACTAATGAACGGGTGTGCGACAAGTTTACCTTCCGGTCTCACTTGCCTAGATGTTCCCTTAGGGAAATCACTACCTAAGTTCTTAGTTTTGTTCGATTTAGTCCAATTTATTATGATTTAGTCATTTTTCCAAAGATTTTAGTTTACCTGCATCTCCATCAATCAATCTTCTTTGAGGTTTAACTACTCATGCTTAAAGTGGAAGAAGTAAACATGAAAATGGAAAACAAGGCAGCCATGAAAGTAAAACTAAGAAAAATGTGAAAGTTGAGATTTTTATGCAAGAAATGTAAACAACATAAAACTAAAAGAATTTAACCAAGAAATCTAAAGCAAATAACATAAAATGAACAAGCTTTAATAGATTCATATTAAAATCAATTGAAATACATTAAACTAAAGCTTAAAAGGTCTTGAAAGCAAGGTACATAGGCTAGAAATTTAAATAAACCTTACCTACAGTAATAACTAGCTTAACTGACACTAAGAACAACAAAAGCAAGAAGTAAATGCATGAAAATAAACTTTAAACTAAGGTAGAATAAGAGAAAAATATAAACCCTAGAAAAGTGCACAAAAAAAACTAAAGAAGACCTAGATAAAACTAAACCTAAAACTAAGCTAATGTGCTTCTCTCTCCTCCTCAGAAATTTTTGGCTATTTTGAAGTATATTCTGGTGACTTTTCATTGCAGAAAATACACCTACGTGTGCCTTGTGTGATTGGTGGACCGAGTAGACAAAGGCTACCCTTTTTGTCCAAGTTTCTCCCCTTGAAGAAGGTGGTATCGCAATACCTCGAGTAATGTTAAGCCTTTGGGTCTTCCTTGGAGGGTGTATATCATAATTCCCAAAGAGGATATTGCGATACCCTTGTCCTTGGTGTCATTTTTGCTCGTTTTTGAACTCTAACATGTCCCTATATCACTCAAACACATGTTAGGCCTCCTAATGGCGCTATCTACCAATTTTGGTCACAAAATTGGAAAAAAATGAAACATTTTCACTTATTAATGGAAAATATGAAAATAATAAAAAGTACGTTAAATATGTTATTTTGCTCGAGACAAAGCTCCTTAGGTGCGTTGGAAAAGCCTAATTTGTCACATCAATTTGTGGCAAATAACGTGTCTTACTGATGATGAAGATGTTGATCTGTTATGGGCTTTCTATTGAAATGTTAGTGGGTCTATTAAGCGTTGCAGTACATATGCAGGTTTGTTACGAGCATGAAATTTGGGGTACCTATAAAATTTATGTTGGGTAAATGCTACTAATCATGTTGTTTTGTTGAACCATCTGCTAATTATAATGTGTATTAGTGTTATGGTGAAATGTTGATATACTCTGCTATGTGCAATTGAGCCATATGATTAGTTGTATATGTGAATTTGCTGAATTTTTGGTATATATATTAACTTGATGAGAATGAATTGCATACCATGCATGAGAGGTATGTGTTGGTTTGTGGATGAAAGAATAAGGAGTTGTCATGTTTTGCACTTTGTGCCACATGTTAACTGGCTTTGCGGAGGTTCATTTGGAGGGTATGGAGAATGTTTATGCATGTTATTTGGCTTTGCAACGGTTTGGTTAGACTATATGGAGATATATGTGCACAAGTATGTGATGACCCTACAAGGGTTCTTTTCAGGTATGAGACTTTGCAAATTATGAGGCTCTAAGCCTCATGTATGTATGCAAGCCCTATATCCATGGACATACGCAAGGTAAGACAGTTCGCTGGACTTTTTCTTATGTTTCAAGCTAAGACAGTCCGCTGGACTTGTCCTCGTGTTTCAAACAAAGACAAATCGTTAGACTTATCCTAATGTTTCAAGCTAAGATCGTCTATTGGACTTGTCTCAAAGTTTTCATGCAAAGCTTATAAGCAGGATTCCGCTATATGAAAGTCTACGAGACTATCTATAACAGCCAGTTTCTCAATGGTGTCAAAAATAGTGGTTTCGGGGCCACAAAATCGACAAGTGAATTTGTAAATATTATTACTTAATATTTAAAATTCAAATAAAGTATTATAATAAATTTTGATTTGATAATTTATGTTATTTGAACGAATGATTATGTCCAAGTTGTAAATAAATAAAGTCAAGTGGTTTTGGAAAAATGAGGTTTTAGTACCTCGTTTTTATAAATTGAGCTCGTAAATATTTTATTAAATATTTATGGAGTATTTTAGGTTATATTAAAATTGGGTTAAGAAATTTTAACGTTTAAATAGTTAATTAAACGAAAAGGACTAAATCGTAAAAGACGTAAAAGTTGAATTCTATATGTTAAAGGGGTTAAATGGCTATGAATCCTTAAATTAAAGGACTTAATGGGTAATTTTACAGTTTAACATTATAGTGGACAGTTTGATGACAAATTCCATGAAATTTAATTCATTATTAAATGACAAAATGGTAATAAACAAAATTATAACATAATTAAAAACAAAACCATTGTTGTCATATTCTCCAATTGTGTTTTTCACAATCGAAAACTATTGGAGAAGAAGGAAGCTTTCAGTCAAGCATGGGTGATGTGCATGGTTAGTGATTTTTGTCCCGCTTTTAGTAATTTTTATGTTTTTGAGCTCGTATTAGCTTAATCTAGCTAACTCAGGGGTCAGTTTGTAAAATTGTTAAATATTATAGATCATGTCATGGATGAATTTGATATGTTTTTGTAATTTTATGATAGATTGTTAAGCTTGTTTGTTAAATAGAAGTATTTCATTAAATGATTTTTTAGTAATTTTAATGTTAAAGGATTAAATTGTTAAAAAGTAAAATTTATGGTATTTAATGTAAAATTTTGATGATTATGGGCTGATATGTGAATAAGAGAAATTCAGCTAGCTTGGTTGATGGTTAAAAAAATGATAAATTTTAGGTTTCGAGTTTAGGGACTAAATTGCATAAAAGGTAAAATATTGGGCTAATTTTGTAATTTCACAATAGTATGGATTATAGGTTTAAATTAGATATTTTAAATTATTTGAATTTTTTAATTAAATGAAATTATATTATTTATGTTCAAGAAATGCTAAATATTGGAGTTAAATCAAGGAAAAGCTAAAGTTTCGGACTAGTTGTCGACTCCGTTTTAGTAACTGTTTCAGTCGAGGTAAGTTCATAGTCTTTGAACTAAAACTCTATTTATTTAATTTAAATACTTTAGTTATTACTTTGATATCTTTATTATATTTATATATATATGCAAATGGTTAAGTTATGAAATGAGAAATTATGGATTATGTAATTACATATGTATTAGTGGGTTTTACCTGACTAGCGCTGGGCACAAAAAATTGTCGGTTTATCTGATTAGTGCTGAGCACACATTTGACATTGTTGGTTTATCCAACTAGCGCTAGGCGTAAAACATTGTCGATTTATCCAACTACTGCTTGGCGTAAAACATTGTTGGTTTATCCAACTAAGTTGGGCACACATTTGACATCATCGATTTATTCGACTAGCGCTGGGCGCAAGAACTTGTCGGTTTATCTGACTAGTGTAGGGCACACCTATCATCAGTTTATCCAACTAGCGCTGGGCGCAAAATTTTGTTACGTTGATTTTTTCGCCACCGAGTACTAATAATAGATTGAAAAGGACGATATACAAAGAAGATATCAATGAGAATGTCAAAAAGGATAGTAATGAAAATGTCGATGTTTCATTCTTCAACTAGTCGCTATTCAAGTAACATGTTTCGATGTGAAAATTATTATAAGTTTGAATATGAGACGAACGTTTTGATTAGTATGGTTTGATAATGAATATTAATATTATGGTGTGATTATATGTATCGTATGTCATAAATATGTTTTCTAGCTATAATTGAAGTGTGTTTAGAGAATTAAATGGTGACATGAGTATTTTCTGATTAACTGAAGTTATTTCATTTGGTTCAATAGGTAATTCAGGTTGAAATTGAAATATATATATTATTAGCTATGCTAGTACATAAATGAAATATATGAAGATGAAGTGTGAAATGTAATGTAAATGCAAGTGCATAGTATATGATGAATATGGTTGAGGAAGTTGAAACTTTGATATGTTTTATGCCATGTTTTAGTGAAGTTTATAAGTGCAACGTTTCACCAACAAACTTTATGAGTTGTTGTGTATAGGAAAGGAATTTGGCTCACAAGGAAATGAATCTATCTTTACTTGTTTAATCTAATGTATATGGTAAGTTTAAGTTCTATTATACGAGCTTACTAAGTATTAATTACTTACGTAGTTGATTTTCTTTATTTTTGTAGGCCATTAGAGAGCGCGACCAGTTGGAATCTCATCGGAGCATGATCACACTATTCGAACCTTATTTTGGTAGATTTTTTCTATATAAGTTCCAGGTTATAGATGACATGTATAGGGCTTGTTTATAAATGGAGTTTTTCTTATTATGTTATTTAGTCAACTTTGTATGGTTATGCCCTTTTGTGTATATGCGTTTGTTTGGACTCGTAATGTTTTGGCATGTTTGTGTTTTTTGGTCACTTTAAGTACTATGTAAATATGTGGCTTGAGACAATCTATATGTGGTGGAAATGGTTTAATGCTGTGAGTGAATATAGAGATATTTGTTCAGGTTATAATGTATGTTTGAATGATTTGGATAGGTTGTGATTGAAGAGCCATAAGAATGGCACATTGGTTAGATTTAGGATGAGCATGAAATTGGTATGTTTTTGGATGTTTGATGTTTGTTTTAAACATGTGAAAGATGGTTGAATTAGTGTATCTTGGTGTGCAAGGTTTGTGGTTTAAATAGCTTGTTTTAGGGGCAACACTTACTGCACACGGCTTGGGACACGGGCTGTCATACGGCTATGTGGCACACACGGTCACCTTACACGGTAGTGTATTTTAAATTTTAGGTGTAGGTTTCACACGGTCCGTGACACGATCGTGTGACCATATTTCAAATACACACACGATCTGACACAAGGTTTACGACATGCCCGTGTGACCATATTTCAAATACACACACGATCTGACACAAGGTTTACGACATGCCCGTGTGACCCCTTTTTTGCAAATTTTGGATTCTACCCTGAAGTTTCTGTTTTGATTCGAATAAGTCCTTGATTGTTCCCAAACTATTTTTAGGGCCACTTAAGTCCAATTAAGGCATGTAAAAGTATTTATATCATATTTAAATTATGTTATTGAATATAAATATGTGAATTGCATGTTGGTCCATGTTGCGATGTTTAAGGTTCTGTTTTGCATTGTAATTTTTTGTAACCATAATCTGATATTGGAGATGGGTTAGGGGTGTTACACTATCTATTCATGAAATTCACGAGAATCCATACGCATGAATCTATATCTATGAATCCGCATTTATGAACCTGTACTTATGAATCCGCATATATGATTCTGCATCTTTGAGTCCACATATATGAATCCGTACTTATGAGTCTGTATATATGATTCTGCATCTCTGGATCCACATATGATTTTGTATCTATGAATCCGCTTATGTGATTCTACATCAATAAACCCACATGTAAGAGTCCGTAAGGACAATTCTTGAAGCAGAAGTTCACAAGGACTAGCTGATGATTATGAATCCACAATTTTAAGTTTATCAAGGTATGATTCTACAAATCTAAGTTTGCCAAGAATGATTTTGTATGTATGAATCCACATATGCAAGTCCGAATGTATGAGTCTGCGGGAACGTGTCCACTAAACAGGGACCCGCAAATATGAATCTGCATGTATAAACTTGATAAGTTTAAATCCACGTGTATAAGTCACCATGTGTGAGCCTGCACATAAAGGTCCTTCAAATGTGAAATTTTATGCATGAGTCTTCAAGGATCAATTGTTGAGTGTCAGTCCGCAACAATATTCTCTTCCAAGCTACTTCGTACATGATCGACTACAAAAATTGATAACGAGTTATCTTGTATGAAATTGATGCAGATGCGTAAGCAAAACCATCCTACAAGATATACTAATGCACAAATGATGAAAATGGAGAACAATGTCAATGTATAAAACGTGCCAATTGGAAAGTTGTGCCAATATGAATCATGTCAAGAGGGCACCATGAATACATGCGATCTGACCTCGTGCAAGTGATGCCAAACATGAGACCAGACCATTGAAGTCATATCATATGATAATATCATGATCATGTATGTTATATTAATAGCTCACTAAGTGTATTTGAACTTACCTAGCTTTTTGCTATGCTTTTCAGGTAAAATGGGCTATGCGAGACACTGGAGAGGGACTAAGCCAGAATCTGTCTAGCCTATGTGAGCTTGTTCTTCTTAAATGTAAATGCATATAGTGGGGGCAACCTGTAGGCTAAGCCTCAAGATAAAAAAATATTATTGTAACTGAGTTTGAACAACATTATAATTATTCCAACGTAGGTTGATTGTTACAATTTAATGAAGTTATTATTGTTAATCATCATTAATTTGCATGTTAATGTCTCAAACTAGAAATTAGTATGATTGTAGCATTCTTGTTTGGTTAGTCAATCGGTCGAGTGTTTAGGATGCTACAAATTCTTGAGTTTTTTATTAACATAATTATGTGTTTTTAATGATGTTATCATTGTTAGGATCCATTTGATAGTTTAATAATTCTTTTAACAAAGAATTAACTTGTTACAATTTATATGAATTTCTATTTATCCTAGGATTTACGCACATTTTATCCAATTAAAATTTTAATTATTACAATACAATAAGTTTTTAACGGTTAAGGATTTTATAAAAGCAAAATAAAATATATAATTAATTGATTGATTGATAGAAAACAATGATGATATTTTAAAATACACTTTAAAAAGTTGTTACACTTTTTACATGGCTTGAAATTGTGAGGAAAGTTAAACAATCAATCTAGAACAAAGGAATTAAAAAAAAAAGAATAGAATTGGTCATGAACAATAAAATTAGGACTTAATCGAATTAATCATAACTAAGTCAATAACTAAATTAAAAAAACCAGAATCATGTGGGAGATGACACAAACCATGCCAAAATTTTCAATGGGCAAGTTAGAAATAATATGTGTATAAGGATGAAACAAAATAGAAATCATTATAGTTCAATGATCAAATTAGACAGAAAACAAAAATCAAAGGGCTCATATAGAAAGTACGCCACATAATTTTTTTTTTAAAAGAGAGAAATCATGTTGTTTGGGTGGGATATCATATCGAGAGATTAATGGATTTGTCTTCTCCATTTCATATTTTCAATTAACTTAACATAAGAAAACCTATAAAACCATTGATGGGCATCGAAACCACCAAATGTGATTTCCTACTCTCTAATTGAATTAAATAGTATTATAGAGTAGTAGGGCCGATCCCAAAAGGACTGAGATTCCTGATTTTCCTATTTACATGACCAAATTCCTGAGTCTAGTCAGCTGTCATGCCCACAACCTATGCGTGCAGAGCTGAAAAATAAATAAGGGAGAGTTTAGTTGATAAAGAAAATCAAGTATAAAATAAAATGAAATAATAACAAAATGATAGTTGTGAAAATAAAATTAAGTAGTTCAAATTAAATTGGTAAATTAGTGTGTGAATGCTCAGTCTTAGCCTCAATACACTCCGAACTCAAACAGATCCTTGAAAATGGATTTCCTTTCTCTTATCGATAAGTTGGTTATATCTATCAATGATGCCCCAACCGCCAACTCTTCCTTGTGTAGTTGGTCACCGTACGACCTGGAAACCAACCCTTATTGATTATCTAACCATGTAACACGCATTCACGATTTAAGATCTTAGTAGCCTTTTGATTTAGAAAAGTCCAACTCAAATTAACGGCCTCAACCACGTGGGTCGTTTAAATCTGATCACTATCTCCCTTGACGGAACCCAACTAGCTTTTTCCAATTGGACACACCAGTTTGTTCACGGGAACTTGAATATGGTGGACAACTGACTTACTTTCCCAACTATATGCCAAAACAACTTTCTTCCAATGTGCACTTTGAGCTGAAATTGGATCAACTTTAAGGGACGAATGTGACTATCCCATATATCGGAGAGATAAGGAATATTGTGTTAAAAATTTTTAGTGTGGGTTCATATCTCATGATTTTTTATAGGAATGATAATCGGCCTAAAGCTAAATGGGCTTTAGTTGAGCATGAAATAAATCATACTCAATTGGGGTTTAAAAGTGTATTTGAATGTAATGGTGATAGGTAAAAAGGAGAAATGACTTAAAAAGCAATTGAACCAGAAATAAGTAAATGGAAAAAAAATGGCAGTAAACTTGAATAGCAACTGATTCGTGAAAGAGAAAAGGATTGTTTTTAATTATATTCCAGTCTGTTTTTCCAAGCCACCATTACAAGGTATTTATACACTTTTCATATGTCAAATTTAGCATGATTCCGCCTAAGATTATGCTTAATCAACCAACTAAAATCATATTTTTTTCTATTTATAGAGTTTGACAAATTTACAATTTGATTTTTAATCAGCCACTAATTCTGTAACTTTTCAATTTGGCCCCTTTTATTGCTTCCTATTCCAATTTTTTTATTTGAACTTCGATATTCCAATTGCGTCTTGACAAAATTAAAACAAGAAGTCACAATCTTAGTATCATTCTATTCAAAATTTGATCATAAATAAGTACATTAAACACACAAATTTAGTTTGCTATCAACCCTTTCAAGAACCTATAAAACCTAAGAAAAAAAATAATTCTTTTGAAAGAAAATATTGGTTTATTTTTCCTTATTTTCAAGAACCTATAAAACCCTTGATGCAATCATATTTTTCCATTTAAGGAAAATTCCAAACATTTTATCCTTAGTTTTCATTGGGTACACCCAAACTCTTCTGAAAAAGTAATTAACGAAAGTTACGTAGCAATGTTTTCTTCCTAACGTAGGTGTCTAGGAAGGCTCTCAAACATCTAAGTGAACATAATCCAAAATAGCTTCTGTATCATGGATAGTGATGCTAAACTTCACTCTCTTTTTTTCTTTCCAGAAACAAAATGCTCACAAAAATCTAACTTGAAAGTCTTTGCACCTTTTAACAATCCTCGTTTTGTTGGAATTTGTAATGATTTCTCACCAACATGCCCCAATTGCATATGCTACAACTTGGTCGAATCTAGTTTGTCATCCATTGAATGCTACAGTTGTTGCCCCAATAGCTGTACTACTTTGGAAGTAATATAAGTTATTTTTCCTAATGCCTTTTGTTTCCATAATTGCTCTAGATATAACTTTGAAAGCTACATCTCTTATAATAACAACTGAACCTTTGGATTCGAAGGCTCCCAAAGAGATGAGAATCTTTTTCAAATTGGGTACATACTAAACATCGATTAGAAATTTGGTTGATTAATCCTAATTCTGTAGTCGTATTGAACCTATCCCAATTGTTTTATAGACATTTTTATTACCTATATAAATAGCTCCTCCATCTAATTCCATTAAATCGAATAACCATTCTTGATCAGGGGACATATGATAGGTGCAACCTGAATTAAATATCCACTAATCTGAATATAGTGACGATGGTAAATCAACCAATGATATTTCAGAGTCACTGGTATCTTGCTCTGCAATACAAGCATCTGGTGCATTCTTATATTTCTTATTTAGCTTCACGTAGTCCTTTCAATGACCTTTCCCATGACAAAAGGCATATTCATCTTTTCCAAATTTGACTTTTGACTTTGATCTCCTTCTCTTTTTTTATTTTTGCTTTTTTTTTCAAATGACCTTGTGCTACCAATGCCTCGGTTACATTGTTCTTACTTTCTTTCTTAGTTTTCTTTTTGAGCTCATAACCATACAAAGCATTAGTTAGTTCATTAAAAGTTACCTTATCCTTTCCATGAAGTAAGGTTGTTTAAAAATATTCAAATTCATCGGGAAGAGATGATAGCAATATTAAAACCAAATATTCATCTTTATGGTTTCATCCAAGCTTAATAAGTCTGCCTCTAACTGATTAAAAGTTGTGATTTGTTCATTCATAATAGTGTCTAATTGATAATCAAACCTCAATAATCTTTTCTTCATGTAGAGATTATTCTAACTACTTTTCTTTAAGAATTTATCCTCTAATGTTTTTCACAGCTTATATGTAGAAGTTTCATTCTTTAAGCTATACTTCTGTCCTTTAGAAAGACAAGATTCAATTGTACCACATGTCAAGTGATTGATGGTAGTCCATTCTTTCTCTTTTATGTTTGCTGGTTTTTCTTCTTTAATAGCAATGTCATGACCCTGATAAAGCAAAATGTCTAATACCTCCCATTGCGACATGCCAAAATAACAAGTTTCATCAAACAATTCCATCAAAAACTTTGTATTTGGTATTACTGCCCTTAATGGTATAGGTGACGAGCTTGATGACAACCTCAATGCCATTTCAACAAGCACTTGATATTGGACTAATGAGTGTAGTTCAAGAATAATGCACTAGGTAAGTTCATAGGAAATAGAGGTGGGTCATAGATACTCTTAAATACCAAGTCTTTCTTAGTCAGAATTTTTCCTAAACACGCACTTTCACACAACTACACCTATATCTAGTAATCAAGTTCCTAGGAAAGAGTGGTGCACATACATACTTTTAAATACCAAGTCTTTCCTAGCTAGAACTTTTTATAAACATGCACTTTCACACAACTACACCTATATCCAGTAATTAAGGAACCACAAATAATTTTCAATAGTGAAAATTTCTTTTTTGATGCTAAAGATTAGACAATGCTGTAACCACAAAGCTTACTAATAAAATTAACTCTTTTTCATCAAGGATTTGATACCAATTATTAGAGACACTAAGTAATATTCCACACAAGTGTAGCTTCAATAATGAACACCTATAACAAATTAAAACTACCCAAATCTGCTGACAAACTACAATTAAATATTAAATTGCAACAACAAAAAAACCAATAGAATAGAGAATACACTAAATTTACAAAGTTCAACAAATTATCTACATCCTCGAACACCTACATTATCTACATCCTCGAACACCAGCACCAAATGATAACTTATTGACAAAAAAAAAAATACAAACTAATAAAATTTTAATTAAAAATTTTCTGAAAATATACTCAAAGTATAATAATGAAGGAAAATAAACTTTAAACTGCTTTTAAAACAATTGCTTAAGGCCTTAATATATAGAGCCGGAAAGGCAACATAAACTATCCTTTATCAATGAGGGTTTTTAAGGAGCCAAAAACAACTCCAAAACTTTAGTAAAACTTGGGTTATCTCATTTTCTAAAGTATTTTCATAGAAGTTCATGCGTGGACAGGTTTTGATATCGATGCAGGTCATAATCTTTTGAACATAATTAAAAACACTAAAATATTAAAATGATGATAAAAACATGTGTCCAAAACCAATATTTATTCGAATCCAGTAACACTGCTAACGATGACAAATAGCAAGACGTCGGTTCTTTAGCCAGAACTAAATCCAGAATCCAAGTGTAGGAAGAAACATTGTCGGGTTTTGGACAACACACAAGTTTAAACCAACGTCATTAGCAGTTTATGCAGCAGCGTCGGCTGGAGGAGCTTCGGATGCTGGGGCATTAGCACCAGCAGGGCCAGAAGCAGGGGCATCACCACCAGAATAGTCGGCATCTAGAGAGTCAGCAGCGGGTTCGTCCGCCTCTGGGCCTTCGCTTGGGTCCTCGCTTGGTTCCTCACTTGGGTCCTCGCTTTCATTTGGACTCTCGACACCAGGGGAAAAAGCAAGGTAGCTAGCTGGGCCACCTGCGGGGCTGGCAGCAGGAGAAGAAGATGGCGACGCGGAAGGTGAAGAATTGGCAGCAAATGCCCCAACAACAGCCATGAAAGCAAGGGCAATGACAAATACTTGGCGTGCCATCTTTCTTTGCTTTTCTTGTGTGTTATTTCCTTGATTTAATTTATTCATATTAAATAAATTAATTAATGCAGTAGCTTCTCTAAGATAGAGAAAAGCACTGCAAAACTGATGATTAGTTAAGGCACAGGTTTAAATAAACGGTAACAAGAGAAATGCATGGGAAATCAATTGATTTTTGAGAGGTTGGCCGAGTTTCATGCTTTATTTGTGGAAGAAATTCAACATTTAACACCTCACATTTTTAACAAAACATGTTATTGCATTGTTTTTCACTTCAATACGCAATAGAAATTTTGAGAAATAAAGAGATAATTTGTTTGTTTGTGTTCTACGTACAATATTTTTCCTTCTAAATACAACATTTTTAATGTTGATTTCAAGATTTCATTTTAGGGTTCTTGAGTTTGAATTTTGACACAGAGGAAAGATTAATTGCATTTCTTTTATTTACATATAAATATATTTTTGTATTTTTTTATGTGTCTATAATTAACTCCTCTCAATAACATATTCTTTTAATGTCGACATGAATGATCAACAAAATAGGGTTATATAATCTCAATTAATAAGAACGATGCTTCTCACTATTTTATGAAAAATGTGTTTATATATATAGATTTTGCCGGATAGCAAGCAAAATCAATTATATAGTTTTGGAAACCAAGATGTTAAAAGGAAATTTCATTTCTTTCTCACCAAAGAATTTTTCTAGAATGTCACCTAAATCAACAGATACTTCGTATCAATAAAATTACGAAATTTCTATCCAAAAAGAACAGAAGAGAAGGGAATCCATTGCCTTCAAATCCAAAATTGTTCCAAGATAGAATCCAAATCAGCTTAGCACTTAACAAATGAATTCACTAACCTTTGCCTAGATAGAAAGAGGAAACATTTCTGTTGCTTGGTGGGAACTAATATAGGTATATATGTTATGCATATATTCGAGCTGAAGTGAAAAAATTTCTTTAAGGGGTTAGAGATAAATCATAAATTTTAAAAGGATTAAAATGTAAATTTATCATTATATTAATTTATAATTTTTAAATTATGAAGGGGTTACAATATAATTTTACCACCTATCCCTTAACTATGCCCTTGATTATATCTTATAATAATTAAAATTTAAATCAAACTCTGTTTATAACGACACGGCTTTCAATAGTATTGGAAAATATAGTTTTAACCAAATTTAATTAATCAAATTATTAAATAATTTATAATAGAATAATTACATACAGAGTATAAAAATGAGGGTCGAATTAGTGAGTGTGATTGAATTAATGTGGTTATTAAAAGTAGTATAGAGATTAAATTGTAAAAAGAATTGCTAATGGTTTTTGAATTAAAAAATAAAAAAAAACACCTAGTTAAAAATTAAATTAGGGGCTATATAACAAATAGATAAAGTTAACATTAAATTAGTGGAATATGATATTAAATTCACTCATCATTACTAATGTGATTTTCATTAAATAATCACTTTATATTAATTAATTAATAAATATTAATTAAACTTAATGTTGCGAAGTGGCCATTTATGCAATGGCGAACTCAACCTGCAAAGCTACGAGCTCAACTCAAGTTGTGAGCTCAAACAAGTATGTGAGCTCTACACTTGCAAGCTCACCTAAAGATGCGAACTCATCAAACTTGCAAGCTCAACTCAAGTTGCGAGCACATCAAAGTGTGAGCTGTTAAGATTTTTGGTAAACCCCTAGTGTGAGCAAGGTTCACATATTCTGATATCAATGTTTTTTTTTTAATTTGCTTATTTGAGTTTACTTTTCAAAGCAAGCAGGGTTACTATTGATGTGATGCTTTTAGGTACTGATTTACCTAATCAATTTGTGTGTAAGTTTTAACTTTGCATTTTCAAGGTGACTTAGTGGGATTTGTTGATTATTTGTAACCACTACACCTATATATATATATATATATATTGTAATTCATGTAAAATTGAAGATGATGATAATTTGATAGCAGTTCATAAAATTTGCTAAGTATTTTCCTTGTTTTCTCTCTTATTTTTATTGTCATGTTCTCTCAACTTCTCAAAACACCAATAATTGGTATCAAGAGCCTAAGTCTTTGAGGGCCTTGTGTGTGTTTTTCTTCTTGAAAAGAGTGTTGATCGTATCTTGTTTGTATTGCAATGTTAGTTGGAATTTTTACACCACCTCCACCTCCTATCTTTGCTGAAGAAATCTACCATATTTGGGTAGTGAAGATGAAAATGTATATTCAGGCATATGACTTGTGAGAAGTTGTTGATTTGGACAAAGAACCACCACCTTTGCGAGCTAATCCAACTATAGCTTAAATTAGACAGCACTGCCTTGCCTTCAAAATAGTGTGTCTAATGTTATTTTCACGAGAATTATGGCTTGTGAAACTCCCAAACAAGCCTGGGATAAGTTGAAGGAGGAGTTCTAGGGGACTAAGAAGACAAGGTAGCAACAACTTTTGAATTTGAGGAGAGACTTTGAAAACCTGAAGATGAAGGAGATAGAAACAATCAAATAGTATGCAAACAGGATCATGTCCATTGTCAACAACATAAGGCTACTTGGCGATCAGTTCAATGATCGAAGGATTGTTGAAAAAGTAATCACAACATTGCCAAAGAAGTATGAGTCCAAGATCTCATCCTTGAAGGACTCGAGAGACTTGACAAAAATCTCTCTGTCAGAGCTCATAAATGCTCTATATGCTTAGGAGAAAAATAGAGCGAGCAGAGAAGAGGGGCACGCAGAAGGTGTTTACCAAGTAAGAAAGAAAGAGAGTCCATGTTCTTCAAGCAACAAGGGTAAGAAGAAATGGAATCAAACAAAAGAGAGGTCAAAAAGAGATGGTGAGAAGAAAAAGTATCCATCATGCTCAAACTGTAAAAAGATGGGTCATTCAGAAAAGTTTTGTTGGACCAGATTTGGTGTGTAGTGTAAAAACTATAAGTAATTTGGCCATGATTTTAGAATTTGTAAAAACAAAGTGCAGCAGCAAAAGCAACAGTCTAATTAGGCTCAAGCTGCTAATGAAAATCAAGCTTAAGAGGAGCTCGTATTCACTGCTTCATACTTCGCAGTCAACAACCAAGACAAGAAAAACTTGTTGATTAACAATAGTTGTACAAACCATATGGTTTCAGATGAAATCATGTTCAAGGAGATTGACAGATCCTTCAGTTCGAGAATCAGAGTTGGAAATGACCAGATCATTGAAACCAAGGGAAAGGGAGATGTTCAGGTTTGCACTCTTACAGGTACAAAAGTTATTACTGATGTTCTTTTTATACCTGATATAGATCAGAACTTGCTCAGTGTTGGTCAGCTTGTTGAAAAGAATTATTCTGTTGTTTTTTAAAAGAATAAATGTGTTATATCTGATTCAACTGGTCATGAGCTTATGTTAGTTAAAATGAGTGATAGGAGCTTTGTTCTAAACTGGAACTTAGTCACCTTTAAAGCTTACTCTAGTTCAACTAATGGTACTGACTTGTGGCACAAGAGACCGGGGCATGCCAATTATAGATTTCTTGGTATGTTGTATAAGCATGGTTTGGTTGAGAACATGTCTGAAGTTACTTAACGAATTGCAGTGTATGAAATATGTTAGATTGGGAAGCAAGAAAGACTTCTATTTCTTGTTAACAAGGTATGGCGAGCTACTGAAAAGCTACATCTAGTTCACACTGATGTATGTGGACCAATGAAGACTGTTTTACTTAGTAATAGTAGGTACTTCATTTTGTTTATTGATGATTACACTAGATATTATTGGGTGTATTTTTTGAAGTCCAAGTATGAAGTTGTCAAGGTCTTCTGGAAGTTTAAAACTGTTGTTGAGAATCAAGCTTGCTCAAAGCTAAGAATACTTTGGTCAAATAATGGGACTGAGTATACTTCTAAAAAGTTTCAAAAATTTTGTGAAGATACTGAGATCAAGCATCAGTTGACAAACACATACACCCCTTAGCAAAATGGTGTATGAAAAAGAAAAATAGAAAATTTATGGACATGAAAAGATGTTTATTGTTTGAGAAGAAACTACAAGACAAGCTGTGGGCTGAAGTTGCGAGCACCTCAATTTATTCGCTCAACAAGTTGCCAACAAAAGCTGTGAAGGATATGGCACATTTTGAATAATAGTTCGGATTCAAGCCATCAATGTCACAGCTAAAGATCTTTGGTTGCTTGTGCTACGCACTTATTCTTGATGTCAAAAGGAACAAGTTAGAAAGAAGAGCACAACTAGGTATCTTTGTTGGTTATAGCAGTTGCAAGAAAGGGTATAGGATTTTTTATTCCTTCACAAGCAAAGTGTTTGAAAGCAAAGATGTTAAGTTCAATGAGGAAGCCATGTAGAATTGGGAAGCTACAGAAGTAAAAATGGTTGAACAAAGTCAGGTTTAGCTGAACGTATGAACTGATAAAGTTCAAAACCAATATGCTGATTATTTTGATGACTTACCAGTCAGAGGCATCAAGCTTATATTTGAAGTATATGAAGATGTAATGTTGTCGTACTAGAGCCTGCGAGCTATGAAGAGGTAGCAAAAAAGAATAGCTGGATAAAAGCTAAGATAGCCATGATCAAGAAGAATGAAACTTGGGAATTGGTTGACAGACCAGTTCGTTAGAAGGTTATTGGTGTTAAATAGGTCTACAGAACCAAGTTAAATGCTGATGGTTCAGTAAACAGACTCAAAGCCATGCTAGTTGCAACAGGATTTAGTCGACAATATGGTGTTGACTATGTTGAAATGTTTATGCCAATAGCTAGACTAGACACCATCAAGCTGCTACTGACTATAGCAACTTAGAAAGGGTGAAAAATACATCAGCTTGATGTGAAGTTTGTATTCCTCAATGGTATTTTAAAGGAAGAAATTTATGTTGAACAAACATAGGGATTTGTAGCTAATTGCAAATAGCATATGGTATGCAAGCTGAAGAAAACCTTGTATGGCTTGAAACAAGCTCCGCAAGCTTGGTATGAGAGAGTTGACAAGCACCTAGTGAGTTTGTGATTTGAACGGAGCATCAACAAACCCACATTGTATGTGAAGAAAGAAGGAAATGAGACCTTAGTAATAGTGTCTTTTTGTGTTGATGATCTACTAGTAACTGGCAGTTGTGGAAACCTGCTAACTGAAATGTTTGATCTTGGAGACATGACTTATTTTCTTGGTCTAGAAGTATTTCAATTAGATCAAGGTATCTTCGTAAAAAAAAAGTTTTACATTAAAGATCTTGAACAAATTTTGTATGTGAAATTGCACGCTAGCAGGGACTCCCATTACTCAAGGTGAAAAAATCTCAAGCCATGGTGAATTTGAAAGAGTTGATGAAGGCAGTTATAGGAGCCTTATAAGATGTTTGCTTTATTTGACAGCATCGAGGCCAGATATTATGTTTTCTGTTAGTCTACTTTCGAGATTTATACGTTGTTGTAATGTGATCCATTTTAAAGTTGCGAAGAGGGTTCTCAAGTATGTCAAAAGAACCTTGAGTTATGGAGTTGAGTATGTGAAGAAAAATGAGCTGAAGTTGACTAGTTTCACAAACAGTGATTGGGTTGGTTTTATTGAAGATATGAAGAGCACTTCAGGGTACTTTTTCATTTTAGGACCAAGTGTATTCAGTTTGAGCTTAAGGAAGCAAGAAACTGTTGCACAATCGACCACTGAAGCTGATTACACTGTAGCAGCTGCAGTAGTAACCCAATCACTTTGGCTAAGAAAGTTTGTCTAATTTATATCTAAAGTAAGTGGAAGCAACAGAGATATGTTGTGACAATTAATCTGCTATTGCAGTTAAAAAGAACCCTGTCTTCCATGGCAAGAAAAAACACTTCAAGATAAAATATCACTTTTTTAGAGAGGTCGAGAATTCAAATGAAGTGAAATTGGTTCATTGTAGTTCAAATTTTCAACTTGTTGATATTCTTACAAAACCTCTTGGAAAGATGAGGTTCGAGAGGCTAAGACATGATATTGGAGTTCGCGGTATTATGGCCAAGGAGGAGTGTTGCGAAGTGGTCATTCATGCAGTGGTGAACTTAACCTACAAAGCTACGAGCTCAAACATGTCTGTGAACTCTATCCTTGCGAGCTCACCTAAAGATGCGAGCTCATCAAAGCTGCGAGCACATCAAAGTATGAGCTGTTAAGGTTTTTGGTGAACTCCTAGTTAAAGTGCAAGCAGGGTTCATATATGTTGATATCAATGTTTTGTTTATTCTGCTTATTTGAGTTTACTTGTCAAAACAAGTAGAGTTAGTATTGATTTGATGCTTTTAGGTACTAATTTACCTAATCAGTTTGTGTAAGTTTTAACTTTACTTTTTTAGTGTGACTTAGTGGGATTTGTTGATTATTTGTAACCAGTACATGTTCGAATTAAGTGACCCAAATCTTTGTTAAAATAAAATACATTGGTAAAATGAAATAAAAGTAACATCTATATAGAACTACATTTCTTTTATTTTATTTTAGAATAAGGTTTTCAACCTTATTACACATAATTTATTTGATATTGATTAGAATAAGGTGTTTCAACCTTACTACACTCTTTCTATTAGAATATGGTTTTACAAGCTTATAAATAGATATAGTCAACTCCTTTCGTAATCATTCGAATTCGACATAGTGAATTATCTTCTTCTCTACCCGTGGTTTTTTCCCAAAAGAGTTTCTACGTGAAATCCATGTGTTTTTTATTTTCCTTTCTCTTTTCTTTGGGATACATTCTCATTATTGACATTTTATTTTTCACAAATTGGTATCAGAGCTTTTGGGTTGTTCATCTCAATCACAGTAATGACATCTTTGAAGGATGAAATTTCACTGTTGGATTGCAACACCAGATTCGTTTTATGACAGATAAAGATGCAGGCAATTCTTGCGCAGATATACTTAGAGGATACCCTACTAGGGATAGATAAGATACCTTCGACATTGATGGAGGAAGAGAAGAGGAGTAAAGAGCAAAAGCCGTTAACACAGTTACATCTGAATTTGTCTAATGAAATTTTACAGGATGTGATCAAGAAGAAGACTGCCACTACATTATGGAAGAGGCTGGAACAAATATGTATGTCAAAATCTCTAACCAGTAAGTTGTATATGAATCAGCGTCTTTATGCTTATTATTTGGAGGAATGTGCATCTGTGCACAAACACTTAACAATGTTTAAAGATATTCTCTCAGGCTTGAAGGCCATAGAGGTTTAGTATGATAAGGAATATAAGGAAGATCTAGGGTTGATTTTACTTTATTCATTGCCTCCGTCTTATTCAACCTTTAGAGACATGATTTTATATAGCCGCGAGTCTCTCATAGTTGATGAGGTTTATGATTCTTTGACCTCGTATGATAAGATGAAACATCTTGTGGTTAAACCCGACTCTTAGGGATAGGGTCTCATTGTTCGTGGGAAACAAGATCAGAATGCTAATGATGATCATGGAAGGACATAGGAATAAAATCCTCGCAATAAATCTAAGGGTAGAACGAAATCTTCAAACATAGGTAAAACTTAAAACTCGTGCAATAAGAAAGGGCATATTAAATCTGAATGCTATAAGCTGCAGAACAAGATCAAAAGGGAGGCTGCGAATCAAAAGGGAAAATGACCAGAAAAATTCAGTGAAACTGATCTTGTAGAAGACTATAATAATGGTGAACTTCTAGTCACTTCTGTCAACAATTCTAAAGTGAGTGAGGAGTGGATCCTTGATTCGGGCTACACCTTCCACATGAGTCCCAATCGGGATTGGCTTACAACTTACGAAACAGTGTCTGAAGGTGTTGTTTTGATGGGAAATAATGTTTCGTGTAAAATCACAGGTGTTGGAATAATTAAAATTAATATGTTTGACGGAGTTGTTAGAACATTTAGTGACATGCGACATGTTCCAGAATTGAAGAGAAATTTGATTTCATTGAGTACTTTTGAGTCAAAAGGGTACAAATACATAGCTGAAAGTGGGGTTTTGAAGATTTACAAAGGTTCCCTCATTGAGATGAAACGGAAGACAAAGACTACCAAGTTATATGTTTTGCAATGTTCTATGGTTACTGGTGATGCAGCTATAGTTTCCTCTTCCTTATCAGATGATGATGTTACTAAACTTTGGCATATGCGCCTAGGGCATATGAGTGAGAATGACATGGCAAAATTGAGCAAAAGAGGACTTTTTGATAGGTAAGGAATTTGCGAACTGAAATTTTGTGAGCACTGCATTTTTGTGAAGCAAAAGAGAGTTTGATTCGCCATATTAATCCAAAACACGAAGAGAATGTTGGAGTATATTCATTATAATCTATGGGGGTCATCTAGAGTGCCTTTGAAAAGTGGAGCTAATTATATGCTAACACTTATTAATGATTTTCCTGAAGTAGAAAAGCAATGTGTTTTTTGTATTTTAGTCTTGGAAAACTATGATTGAAAAACAAACAGGAAAGCAAATAAAACACATCTGTACAGACAATAGCTTAGAGTTTTGTTTTGATGAGTTTAATGAACTGTGTAAGTTAGAAGAGATCATGAGACACTTGACAGTTTGTCATACTCTACGGCAAAATGACATTGCAGAATGAATGAACAGAATGATAATGAAGAAGGTTCGATGTATGTTGTCAAATGCCAACTTACCAAAGTCATTTTGGGCTGAAGCAGCCTCTACTACATGCTTTTTGATCAACCAATCTCCATCTGTTGCCATTAATAAAAAAACTCCACAAGAGGTATGGCTTGGTAATTCTATTAATTTTTCTAATTTAAAGATCTTTAGGTGTCATGCGTATGTTCATGTTGATAATTAAAAATTGGAATCGAGATCCATTAAATGTGTTTTTCTTGGTTATAAAGTTGGTGTAAAAGGGTAAAAGTTATGGTGTCCTGACAATAGAAAAGTTGTGATTAGTAGAAATGTTGTTTTTTATGAAACTATTATGCTACCTAACTTATCTCTTAAAGACTCTTTCAATAAAGAACAACAAAAGCAGGTGGAGCAATAGATTAATTTAGAATCTAAAACAAAGTCGACTCTTCAAGCTAGTACAGAAATTCAGAATATTCACCACAATACTCTATTATCGAAAACATAACTAAAAGAGAGATTAAACCTCCAAAGAAGCATGTTGAAGTTGATCCAGTTGTTTATGCTTTAAATGTGGCTGAAGATATAGATGTAAACCAATAGCCATCTAATTATTCTGAGGCGATTAGCCGTGAAGACTCAAAAAAGTGAATGTTTGCTATGCAAGAGGAGATGGAATCACTCCACAAAAACAAAACATAGGATCTTGTGAAACTTCCTAAAGGCAAAAAGGTTGTTCGTTGTAAATAGGTGCTTAAAAAGAAAAAAGGGGCTCCAGGAGTTAAAGAACTCAGATGTAAAGCAAAGCTTGTTGCAAAGGGTTACAGTCAAATTCCAAAAGTGGACTTTACAAATGTGTTCTCCCCAATTGTGAACCATAGTTCAGTTCAAGCTTTGCTTGGTATTATGGTCATGCATGATTTGGAGCTTGAGCAGTTAGATGTAAAAACTTTATTTTTGCATAGAGAACTTGAGGACGATATTTACATGCAATAACCAGAGGATTTTACAGCCTCAGAAAAAGAAGACTATGTTTGCTTGCTGAAAAAGTCCCTTTACAGTTTGAAACAGTCACCAAGACAGTGGTACAAAAGGTTTGATTCATTAATGACTTCTCATGATTTCAAAAGAAATAGCTTTAACAGTTGTGTTTACTTTAAGAAAAACAATTATGGTTCTTTTATGTATCTACTCATTTATGTTGATGACATGTTGATAGTAACGAAAGATAAAGGAGAGATAAAAAAGGTCAAAGTCTAGCTTAGTAAAGAATTTGATAAAAAAAATATTTAGGACCAGCAAAGAAAATGCTTGGTATAGAGATTCTCATATATAAAAAAACAAGTAAATTGTACCTAAGTTAAAATGGGACATTGAGAAAGTTCTCTGCAGGTTCAATATGCAGACTGTTAAGCCTGTTAATACTCCTTAAGCAGTCTATTTCAAACTTTCATCGGCTTTGTCTCCACAATCAGATGATGAAATTGAGTATGTGTCACATGTTCCATATTTTAGGGCATTGGGCTCTCTTATGTATGCTATGGTTTGTTCACGTTCAGATTTATCATATGCAGTTCGTGCAATTAGCAGATACATGGCGAATCTTGGTAAAGAACACTGGAAAGCAGTTTAGTGGATTTTAAGATACTTACGAGGTACTACTGATGTTTGCTTACAGTTTGGAAGAACTAGAGATGGAGTCATTAGGTATGTTGGTTTTGATTTTGTTGGAGACCTTGATAGAAGAAGATCTCTCACAGTTTATGTCTTTACAATCGAAGGTTATGCAATCAGTTGGAAAGCCACTTTGCAAACTACAGTCGCTTTGTCTACCACCGAAGCTGAGTACATGGTGATTACTGAGTCTTGTAAAGAAGTCATTTGGTTGAAGGGACTCTTTAGTGAACTCAATGAAGACCTTCAAATCAGTACAGTATTTTGTGACAGTCAAAGTGTCATCTTCCTTACAAAAGATCAAATGTTCCGTGAGAGATCAAAGCACATTGATGTTCGGTATCATTTTGTTCGTGATATTATGGCTCGTAGTGATATTGTTGTGAGCAAAATTAGTACTCATGAAAATCCTACAGATATGATGACTAAGTCACTTCCCATAACCAAGTTTGAGCATTACTTAGACTTGGTTGGCATTCATTGTTGAAAAATACCCCTGAAAGGATTTCATGGAAGAGGTGGAGAACTTGTTCGTTGAGAGTTCGTGGTGAAGAACTTATTCATTGAGAATTCATGTCAAGGTGGAGATTGTTAGAATTGAGTGACCCGAATCCTTGTTAAAATAAAATACAGTGGTAAAATAAAATAAAAGTAAAATCTATATAGAACTACACTTCTTTTATTTTATTTTAGAATAAGGTTTTTCAACCTTGTTACACTTTATCTATTTGATATTGATTAGAATAAGGTGTTTCAACATTACTACACTCCTTCTATTAGAATATGATTTTACAAGCCTATAAATAGACATAGTCTTCTCCTCTTGTAATCATTTGAATTCGACATAGTGAATTATCTTCTCCTCTGGCCGTGGTTTTTTTTCCGAAAGGATTTTCACATAAAATTTGTATGTTCTTTATTTTTCTTTATTTTTTCTTTGCAATACATTGTCATTATCGACATTCTATTTTTTACACTACACCTATATATATTGTAATTCATATGAAATTGAAGATGATGAGAATTTGATAGCAGTTCATAAAATTTGCTAAGTATTTTCCTTGTTTTCTATCTTATTTTATTGTCATATGTTCTCTCAGCTTCTCAAAACAACAACACTTAATCACTTATTAATCTAAAACATTTTCTTCCACCATCCATCAAAAAGAAAGAACATTTTCTTCTTCATTTACTCACCATTACCGTAGTTTCAATTGGGAAAATTGGTAAGTTGTGCTTTTAATTCAAGTTAAGTAATTGATACATAATGCTTAATGTTATGCGATCTACGAAAATAAAATTTACTCGAAAAATAGAAAGTGATAAGTAATATCATATTACAAAATTGATGATAATTTTCTTTTTAATAAATATAAAAATTAAATAAAGGGTTTAAAATTAAAAAAACATAATTAAAATTAAAACAAAACAAAATAAAGTCAATGGGGAAAAATTCTAACCAAAGGTAATTTTTCACTCATGAAAAATATAACAACATAAAATTATATTAAAAAAACTCAAAATTTACCGTTTCTTTTGATAAAACACTATATTTTTATTGCACTAAAATAAATTAATAAATTTTAACTTATCGTACTCAAATAAACTAATAACCTTCCTAAATAAAATCAACATTTATTTACTTGATACAAATCAAAGTACAGAATTTAGTTAAAAAAGTAAAATAGTTTAGGTTGTTTCCTTTTAATATTACGGAAGGAAAAATACAAAACATAAATTATGGAAATTACCAAAGTAATGTTAAAGGATTGGAATAAAGTCATTAAATAGACAAAAGAAGAGAATTTGCATGTAAAATGAGTAAATCACAGAGTTTGTCTTTATCATAATTTATTTTGGATGGGTGATTTAATTTTAAAAATTATTAACTCGAATTTTTTTTAATTTTGCAAAACCAAATCCAACTATTATAATTGCAAGTGAAATGAATTTGTATGGGAGTTGGTAATTTGGAGAACAGATACTAAACATTTTAATTTCTTAAATTATCACTGCAAATTTAAATGAGCATTTAAAACCAACTTTGTTAAACATAGTAAAATAGCAGCAACCCAGGAAATAAATGTAATTGAAGAACGCATTATTTGTTAGGCAATATTTCACCTGTTTTCAAAGTTGGATGGCTTGCATTGATGGGATTTGTCAGCTAGTTTTATTTCTACACCTATTTCTTATATTTTATATTTGGAATTTCTTGTTGAACAAATTTTGGAGTAAAAGAAGAAAAACACAGTATGAAAACCTAAAACCCTCAGAAACAGGTAACTGTTTAGTCTTCATGATTATTAAAGTGTGTAGGCTACCAAACTAATATATGATTGAATTGAATGGAACAGCTTTGAAAGGATGGTCCCTTTATTTTAGCCTTAATAAAAGTCGGACAAAATTAACAATTTATTTCACCCTCTAATTTTATAGTATTTAATTTTTTAACTTATAAATTTATATATTTTTGTCAATTCATTCTAAAATAAATAGAAAAATTAACGTTTTTTAACTACGTTGATGTGGTATATACATAGATTGTCACGTGAATGACACGTCAAGATTTAATTAATTTTTTAATTTTAAAATTCAAAAAGTATAAAATATTTTTAAATTTAAAATCATTAAAAAGTACAAAAAATATTTTTAATATTAATTAAATACTGACATGCCATCTATGTTGCAATCCACATGTATGCCACACCATGTCAATAAACTTAACAAACATTAATTTTTCATCTATTTTGTGATGATTTGATAAAAGATAAATGGTTAAGGGCTAAAAATATAATAATTGAATAGAGAGATAAAATAATTTTTTTGTAAAGTTAGAGTGCAAAAATAATTATGCCTTAAGTTTAAAATATTGGTGAACGAAAGTCAATTATTGTACATAAAGTGCAGATTCAAAACCCTTATCCTTTATATATCCATGTGAAAAAAAGGTGTATTTTTCAAGGTTTTACAACTAAAATTTCCAGCTTTCTTCCGACACAAATTGTTTCTCAAAGTTTCTCCTTAATACTTCATATAATTTATTTAATATTTGTTGGCATGCTTCCGAGAATTTTAATTTATAACATGAGAAGTAAATGTATTGTTTTTAATGGAATTTTATCTACTAGTTCTATTGAGAGATTTTGTGAGTTCCGGAAATTGAAGAATTTGCATATATATATATATATATATATTATTAAGTTTTGATTGAATTGATTTTATAAGTAAATTAAGTATCAACTTAATTAGAAAAATTAAAAAATCATTTAAGAAAACAATTATTATTATTATGACGTATTTTTTATCTTTTATATTTTATTTAAAAATTATGAAAACAAATGAAACTTGAAATAAATTTACAAAATAACTTGAAGATTTAATCCTTGTTAGCTTTCTCTACAATTTTCTTTTATAAATATTTGTTTACTCACACCAAGAATGTGGCATAATTTACTATATTTATGAACATGTATTATCTATTTGTGAATAATAATGTAAAAATTGTATAAAGATTTATGAATAATGATGTAAATTGTAATGTTGGATGGTTTGATTTAATAATTAGATGATGTAAAAATAAAAAAGCAAATAAACGAAATTTAAATTATATTTTATGTTGGAATTTGTTTACCTACGCAAGAAGAAAACATAATAGCAGTCAAAACTCAAAACACAATCTTTACCATAAGTTTACAAGTCAAACAAAAATAAATTTATAAGTTTGTAATTTACTTTATAATGAAGAAATAAAATTTTGGAGAAGGGGAAATGAATGATTTCCCATTCAACAG
This sequence comes from Gossypium raimondii, assembly GCF_025698545.1. NCBI lineage: Eukaryota > Viridiplantae > Streptophyta > Magnoliopsida > Malvales > Malvaceae > Gossypium > Gossypium raimondii. The sequence goes on along the minus strand of NC_068568.1, from coordinate 34,561,018 downwards.
TTCAATTCAATTGATGAAAACCCCCCAATAAATACAATAAATAAAACACAAATTACAACAACATTTCTCAGCCAAATTCACTTCTTACATCAACAACTACCTTAAATATTCCTCTCATTTTTATTTTACAAATTATGCTGAAAATCCCAAATTTTCTTTTTCACAGTCCCTTGTTTTTGCTTCACATTATTTCCCAATAACAAAAAGATCCTGAACAAGAAACCCAAAAGGACTAAACTCGAATTCGAATATAGACCATTATTGTATTTATCGGATTAAACCCTTTTTTTGTTTGGTTTCAAGATCTCTTGTTTTTGCTTCCCAAGAGCAAAGAGAAGTAAAACAAAATCCGAAACAAGAAACCCCATGCCACTGTAATCAGTAAGCAATTCCATTTGCTTAAATCTGTAATCCCTTCTTGCTTCAGAATATCCAAGCCTGTTGTCAAACATGTTGAGCTTGTAATTCTCATCCCCAAAGTATTGCTTAATGACTGCAGTAATCTCACTTTCATGGCGGGAGGGACTACTCCAAGTGGTGAATTGTCAAATATTTGAATCCCTCTCACAAAACACTTGGTTGGGTTTTCAAATTCGTTTTGTAAAACTGCTTCATATGGGTATTTCACAAGGGACAAGTAATGGAACCATATCCAGTAAACTGGGATTCGGTCGCGGTTGATGAAGAAGCCGCTGAAGAGTAAGAAATACGCTAAAATAGCGACCACGATCGTGTAGCCTAACATCACATGCGGGACGACACCCGAAAGGAATGTCACGAATGAACTTCCAGACCAAAATGAAGCAAACATCATTAAGAAATAGAATAAGAATCCCGATAATCCACCATCCAGCCCTACTGCCCAGAATGTTGTCATTGCGAAAGCAAACGAAAGGAAAATCAAGCCTGGTAACGCCACTAATGCATTTGATATAACGTATGATAATCTTCTGTAAGCGTTGTAAGCGGTTTCTCTCATGAAAATGTACCTTTCTTGGAGAAAAACGGGAAGAGCATCGGCACAAGTGTAATATGTTGTCGACATTGCAAATGCGAAAAACCCTAGTCTTTCCTGCACCCCTTTTGGTGAATTATCAAGTTGCCAAAATACTGTCGCTAAAATGAACCCTGTCACTAAAACTGCTGCCAAACGAGTTCCAAACAACTCCGGCATCCGTTTTGAATTTAGGATTGATCGCTTCGACAATACCACCATTTCTTTCCAAAATGGATTTGCAAATGTTGGAACCATGGAAGATGAATTGATATCATTTGTAGCACCTGGAACAAGTTTGCCTCGAGATATACTGGCGCTAATTGCTTCTTTTAATGACAAACCTAGTTCATCTGGCTCGGAGTCTCCGGTATGCTTCATGCTTTGCCATGACTTGTTGAATTCGACCAAACTTTTTGTTCCTCCAGGAGATCCTTCGAGTTCTCGGATTAAGTCCAGGGCAAACTCCGTTTTGTTCTCGTTCTCGGGTATCGGATACCCGAACTCCGAGAAATACAGTGGCAAATTCGTCGGTGAACCACTGTAAACAGTTTGTCCACGAGACAAAAATATCAATCGGTCAAGCAATCCAAGAATACGATAACTTGGCTGATGAATTGACATTACAACAATGCTTCCACTCTGAGCTATCCTCTGTAAAACCTTCACCACCATGAAAGCACTGGTTGAATCCAGCCCTGATGTAGGCTCATCCAAGAAAAGAATAATGGGGTCATGAATTATATCGATTCCGATCGATACACGACGCCGCTCTCCACCGGAAACACCACGATGACCTTCGTCGCCGATAACAGTTTTGGCTGCATTTCTTAAGCCTAATTGATCGATCAAGGCTTGAACTCTCATTTTCTTCTTAGATTTCGACAAAGTCCGAGGAAGGCGAAACTCAGCTGCGAACATTAAGGTTTCTTCGACAGTAAGCATTGGGAAAAGCAAATCATCTTGCATAACGTAAGCTGAAATCACTTTCAACATTCGAGATTCCAAAGCTTCGCCATTTAAAGTGACGTTTCCTTTCAAACTCCCTTTAGCTATTCTGTTGGCTAAAGCATCAATTAGCGTCGACTTACCCGAACCACTCGCTCCGAGCACAGCCAGTATCTCACCGTCACGAGCTTCACCGGAGATATTATTAAGCAATGTCTTGGTCCTCATAAAATAACTATCTCTGGCGGCAAGTGGATTGCCAACGACAGCAGCATCTGCAGAGGCGCTTCCGCCCCTCCGTCTGAAGAAACCAGGCAACGCCATTTTGCGAGGAACCTTTACACTATAAGTAAGGTTGTTAAAGGAAAGGACGAAGGGTATCGGGCGCGGCTCGGTGACGTTGACGAGGACTTCATGAATAGGAGTTTCGTCTCCGGTGACTTCTTTCCGCGCATCACCGACGTGTTTAAGTAGTTGGCCAAGTGTTGGGGAAGGCCCTCTGGCGGTTGAGAGTTCGCCGGCGGTAAGCTCCAATGAGGGCTGAAAATACTGGGAAGAGTTATTGCTAGTATTAGCCGATGATATGTTTTCGGCGACAATACGAGACATGATAGGTTTAAGACAAGAAGACCAAAAAGTATAGGTGTTTCTTTTTTAAGAGTGAAATGGGTGTTTGTTTTGGCTTTGGAGAATTCTATTTCTCTATATATCGGAGTTTTAATATTAATTGTTTGTTTATTAAAATTTTTTTATTTTTCTTAGCACTGGTTTTATTGGGCGGTAATTGAACGGCCACCTAAATCATCCAAATCTGAAAGGAGGAAGTTCATGGGAGGAGAAGAATAGCACACGCGGGAGAGTATGTTTGATGGGATATGTGTTTAGATGGATGGGTGAAAGACGCGTGGTGTAATGGGTTTATTAGTTCTAGGGGAATTAGGGCGTAAGCTTTATTTAGTTAGTAGTAAGGGGATGATGACTTTAGTTTAATGGAATATATTAAAGCCTATAATTTGACTACTTAATCTCAAGTTTTAATGGTTTAGTTATGGGTTAATAGATAAACCTAGGGCTGATGGGTTAATAGATTTCCGCATGTAATCAAATCTTTTTTAAGAAATAACAGCCATATTTCTTTTACACATTTTAATATAACATTCAATGCATTATATATTACTTTTTAAAGAAAATTATTGGATTAGATTTTTTTAAAAATTGTACGATTAAGCTGTAAAAACGAAAATGGTCAATTTCCAATGACTCCCCTCTACCCAACGGCTATATGGCAATGGCTACCCCAACCCAACCACTACATTTTTTTTTCTATTTAAATCCCTAATTCCATTCTTTTTCAATTCAATCTCAACTTATCTCTCTCATTTTCTCAAATCTCTCTTAAATTTCTCTCAATTCCCTCTTAATTTCTCAGTCAATTTTTATTCCTCTCAACCCTCTTTTTTATTAAAATTGTATTAAGGTTTTTTAAAATTAATTTTTGTATTACAATTTATTTTGTATTTATTGAAATTAGTAATGGAAAAATCTCTAATTCGTTTCGAGAACAAGCACATTTCGGTCGATCAATTGCAAATGGTAAGAAATTTTTTATTATATTTAATCTAATTTAATTTAAATATTTTGTTGTTATATTAAAATGTAATATTTTGTATTTTTTTTAGATATAGTTGGAAGATCGGATTTTGGAGATGTATATTTGTAATCTACCCACTCCTCCATCGTCTTTAATCGAATCATACTTGAGAGATGTAAGATTTTTTCATGTGGCTCGTATGGGTAGAGGGTGTAAATTAGACCCCACACTTGTAAACGTGTTGGTGGAAAAGTGGAAACCCAAGACACACACATTTCATCTTCCATGTGGCGAGTGTACTATCACACTCAAGGACGTGCAATTACAGCTCGAGTTACTATGGATGGACCAGTAGTGATTAGGTCAATTATCGCAACCGAATTAAGAAATGCATGTGAGAAACTTTTAATGAGGGTTCCGAACACGATTTATGGAGCCCGAATAGATATGAATTGGTTGAAAATAAATTTTGGTGGGATCGATGTGGAATCGAGTGAAGTTGAAAGACAACAACATGCTCGGGCATACATCCTTATGATCATCGGGGGTCTCCTAATGCTCGATAAATTACGAAATCTTGTCCATTTAAGGTGGTTGCTAAAACTCGTGCACTTTAGAGAGACGGGAGAACTCAGTTGAGGGTTAAATGTGTTGGAGACATTGTACCTGGAGATGTTTCGGGAGACGCAATCATAAAAATAAAATCGGTGCCTGCATGATACTACTGCAATTATGGGGGTGGTATCGACGGCCATCTTTACGTCCTCGAGTGGACTACCCTTAAACATTCCCACTTGTAACAAGGTAAAATTCATTAGATAATATATTTATCATAATAAAATTATTTAAAATTTAAATGATTGTGTTAACAAATTCTTTCAATAGGTGGAACATGGGACGAGTTATGTGGGACTACTAGAGGAGATTCAAGATATACGACTTCTATTAGATCAATGATTAGAAGATAAAGTATTTATTTTTTAAATTTTAATTATATAATATTGTTATATGCCAATAACCAGATACCTGAGTCCTAGAAAGGATCCGAGCCTCTGACCCACAACCCGACCACAAGTAGACAGCAAGGCATACTAGCTTATAAGGTAAGGCTGTAGACCCAACTCACAAGAACCTTGCGCGAGCCCACAGGGCAAGGTCGCAAGACCAGCTCACGAGTCCAGTTCGTAAGGCAAAGTTACAGACCCAGCTCATAGGAACCTAGAGAAGATCATAGTCTCACTTCGCATACGCCTAAATAACTCACTAAAAGGGCCACGTGCTCCGCAGGACATCTAGACACGTGTCCAATAAGTACGAAACCCGCCTAGAGCGCCAGTTCCAAAATTAGAAAGGACCACGTGCTCCGTAAACAAGTGTCCAACAGACATGAAGTTCGTAGAGAATGTTAGTACTAGTGACAGAGAATGTTAGTACCGGGGGCAATAAAATCAAGACAAAGTAGTGGGGCCTTGCTATGAGTTGTAATAGTACTTATAACCACATGTATAAATACCCCAACATTCCTACTCAATAAGATATAAGAAAACTATTACTCAACAATTAGTGTGGTGAGCGTAGAACTTACTTCCAATCATTAGACTTCTCCTAGTTTGGTTAAGTTTTCTTTGACACTCGAAGCAAATGGCTCAGCCAAACGAAACTTTCCCCTTCAACCCCTTGTGAGGACAAGCCAGAGCATCGAGTTTCGGTGCCCAACACGACAAGACAGACTTATTTGTTGCATGGTCCGTTGATAGGCTAGAAAACCTTGACAATGTGGTTTGTCGGGGACCTTCCCTTTTCTTAGATCTGGACCTCTCCAAAGGTTAGGGACTGCCACTTTCTCTTAACAAGGAGGCACCCCCACAATAGTTCTTGGTCCTCCAAGAGAAGATGAAATTCATTAGAGAGCAAATGACCGCTCAAGAAGTGCAGTTTGTAGAACAACATGCCTTCCAGTAAGAGCTACTGATACAGAATGAGGAGTTGTAAAGAATGATGCACGCGGACAACTCTGGTTCCCAAGACAACATGAATACACAAGATGAAACCTCAAGCACACAAGTGAAAGAATGGCAAAACAAAATGGACGAGTTGCGCTGAGACGTATGGGCATTACATCCTGAGTCATAGGACATGGACTGGTTGTTCTGCTCCAACAACCCGTTGGCCCCCAAAATTGCGACAATACACTACACCAAAATAGGTTTTTAGTGGTGTTTTTTTATGCAAAAAGTGCCGCAAAAAATGCCGTTGTTGTCAACGCCGCAAACGTAGAAATAAATGCCGCTATAGACCATGACCTTTAGCGGCGCTTTTCCCACAAACGCCGCTACAGATCAGGACCTTTAGCGGCGCTTTTTCCATAAACGCCGCTCTAGATCGGGACCTTTAGCGGCACTTTTGCACAAACGCCGCTATAGATCAAGACCTTTAACGGTGCTTTTCCCACAAACGCCGCTATAGCTCAAGACCTTTAGCGGCTCTTTTTCCACAAATGCCGCTATATCTCAAGACCTTTAGCGGAGCTTTACCACAAACGCCGCTATAGAACAAACCTTTAGGGACGCTTCTCGCAAAAACGCCACTAAAAACATAACATTTAAAAAAAATATTTTAATCAAATAATATTTATTTTTATGATAAATATTTTATTTTATTTTATTTTTTAAATTTGAACTTTAAATATACTTTCAAGGATAAATAAAAAATATTATTTAAATTAAATTTTTTATGAAAATTTTAACTTTAAAACTAAATATAAAAATTAATGAATTTAGTTTTAGAATTTAAAATAATAAATTAATAATACAATTAAAATCCAAAAGTTAGAACTCAAGTTGTCGTAAATATTAAAGTAAAAATAAAAATTTAGAATCAAAACTAAAATAAATAATACATATGAGAAATAGACTGACTAGTTGAACCTGCCTATGACTATACACATCACAAGAGAATTGAGTTGAAGCTCTATCAGCAACATCTTTAGTTTCATTGGCGCTGCAATTGGCACTCTTTTCCACCTCAAGATTGGTATGTCATCTAGGACTTTGGTGAAGAATCAGAAATTCCAGGGTCTGCACAAGGCTTTTGCACTTCTATTGTAGTTGAAAACCAAGGTATACCCTGCTTAGCATAGAGCAAAATGTAGGCTTCACAGGACAAACACGACTTCTTCTTCAACACAAGTAACCTACAAAAGACGAACATGACCATTATGCACTATTATTCTAAGTACCATCAAAATGTTATCGAGCATATTACAAATTGACACTTAAATTTCAAACTTAGGATGGAAATTTGCAATATCGATGAAATTATCAGATCCAAATGCTTGAAGAACAAGCAAAATATTTAAAGCAAGGGGGAAACAGAACCCTCAGAAGGTATCCTTCATAAGCAAGAAACTTTCAACAAGAAACACATTGTATCCAGTTCGAACCGGATATGTTAGTAACTATCCTTAGTAAAACCGAATGCACATTAAAATGTGAACAAATTCATCAACGCTACCCTTGAATCATTCATCTTATGCCACATATTAGGAAAGGATCGAATGTAGCAAACATAGTGTCCAAAAGTAGGTCTCGAATCGAATGTTTCACAACGCAAATAGTTGATACCTCGGTTCCTCCTATTGCAAAAGGATAACAAATGAAACAAGTTCAATAATCATGCATTAAACATAAATTTTGTCTTGTCTAATATGCTCACAAAACCAATAATCATGAATTCAAAATCTTTTAGATTATTTGATAAATAAAATATTTTATCTTTCTTGGAAATAAAATAAAATAAAATAAAATAAAATAAAAACAAGAATCAAATTAGTTCAACTCCAAGTCTTTAGTCAAATTTAATTAAACCTCAAGTTCTTTGTCAAAACAAAAGAATATATATTAAAAACCAAGAAAACACATACCTAGTTTGATTGGCAAAACGTCGTTTTCTTTGGTAGGTGACCATTAGGAAGATTAACAATTAATTAAGAAGATGAAAGAGATAGACCTTGAAGAGTTTTTGCAAGCAAATTGATTAAACTTCTTCTATGTTCGAATTTTTTGATATTCGATTCTTGTTTGTGCATATTGCAAATTGATTAAACTTCTTCTATGTCCCCATGGGAAATATTGTTCTTCATGATCTGTGAACAGAAGAATTTTCCAGAGGTAAGCACCATCAGTGATGATAATGTATAAAGAATTTTCCATGATCTGTGAACATGGAAAGAAAAAGCTTCAATTTTCATTCTTCAAAAGGAACCGTGGTGCATGGAACACCAGCTGAAAAACAGAAGGGCACTAGAGAGTAAGAAAAAGAGATGTATAAGGAATGAAATATTGTCTACACTTGCTCAACTTCAACCATTTTTTTCTTTTTACACTAATTCATGCTGTATATGTAATTTTACAGTAACAGGAACACATAAATAAAATCAAGAAAAAAAATTATGTATAAGAAATTTGTTTGTTATTGTGTCATGACATGCTTCTGTTGAACTTCAGATTTTAGGAAGTTAGATTACCCCAAGGTGATTTCTATTACTGGTCTATACTTCGACAGACACTCTACTTACCATTGCATGTTGTAGCAATGCAGATTACTTTTTTTATTCCAAATATTATGAACACAATTAATCAGTAGAGCTTATTTCCTCAATTATCAATATTTTAAAGTAATAAATATAAAACTCAAGTTATTGAAGACAGTCTAGTCTAAACTAAAGCATGCACAAATCATAACAAAGAAAAAGAAGAAGAAAATAATTAAAATAATATTATAAGACGAAAATTACGAATTAACTTTAATTTCAAGTATTAAGCTCCATAACAACAAAAACAGGAACATAAAAAGAACAATTTTTGCAACAACCCAATCCCAATCATACCAACATCTTATTTAGTCCCAAAGTTCAAATATCAAACACATAAATTACAAGTAAAAAGAAAGGGAATTATGAAATCAATCCTAGTCCACATTAGCATAATTTTCCATTTGCAATGAAAAAAAATAGGGATTAAAATAACCAAACAAACAAGTGAAAAGGGAAAAAAAGAGGGAAAATTATCCCCCAGTATTAACTTAAAAAAATAGAATGGAGGGATTCAAGTGGAGAAAGACCTGGCCTTTGACTTTGAGGTTGATATGTGCGGCGGATTGATCGCCAGGCTTCTTATCTTCCTCTTGCGGCCCCGACATATTGTTCTTTTTCTGGGTTTTGCCCTCTCACTGATTTCTGATTCCGATTCTTCACTCAATCGATCTTTTATAGAATTAGGGTTTTCTTTTTCATTTGATTTCAAATTATTTTATTATTTTATTAGGGTGAAGGAGAAAAAAAAAGCCCTAATTTAATTTCCTCTACAGCAACAATGGCGAAATTTCAAAATTTTTCAATGTATCTGGAAAAATAATTCAAATAAGAAATTACAAGATATCTTCGACAAAGCCATATTTGATGAGCTCCTCGTTCTCGTACTTGTCAAGACCCATGAAAATGGTGTAATTGCCAGCTTCTGCCCGGGCTTTGAAGTAAAACAACATTTTCCCTTCCTTTCGTCTATTGGGAGAGACAAAATTAGGGTTTTCCTCTTTTCGGTTAAGGAAATATTGGGAGACCAACCACATTATCTATTTTTCCTCTGCAAATACCGAACAGAACAGAAGTCTTTTTTGACAAAGAGAAAGCACAAAAGGAATTCCAAAAACCTTATCTGCTTTAGTAGCGGAGCTCCTTTTGGAGATTTAAGGCGGAGAAATTTGGGGATAAAACGCTCCTTTTTTTTTAAGTAAAATGATTTTTGCGGCGTTTTTATAAAAAACTATCTTTTGCGGCAAAAAATTATTTTATTTTGAACAAAATGACGCCGTTTTATTCTACTAAAAATATTTTATTTTGTCTGTTAAAAATTATTAGTTAAATGATTTTATAAAACATTGATTATTACCTTTTTATAAATTGAATTTTATAAAAAACAAGTACTCTCAAAATAAATATTATATATTTTAATAAGAAAACAAATGATTAAGTGACTGTAATTAATTATTAAGTTAGAATTATCCAATGTAAGCAATCAATCTCTCACATATCAAATTTCTATTAAAGATGAGGCGTTAATCATGATTTTATATTATTCTTTTCTAATCTAATCTCCATTTTATTAGAGATATTTCCTAACTAAAATATAACTATTTTGCTAGATGTTCGTTGTGGAATGATTTTAGTTTTTATTTTATTTTATTTTTGTTATAATTTGGTCCTATCCAAAATAGATAGTTACCTATCTATATCAATCATTACATTAATTTATTTATTTATCAATTTTTTAAATCTAATATTTAAATATATAAATATAAAAATATTAATTAATTTTATAAATTTTCATCATTTAATAAATCTAAAGTAAACCTTAAATCCTAAACCATTTTATAAATAAGGAAGCTTGCGGCCTTGGCTCGTTCAATCCAGGACTCATTCTAATTCTGATTGGGAGTAAGAAGATCCGTTTATTCGATGTATGATCACCCGATTAAGCCATGATTGTATATGCTAATATAAATGTATGAAATGTTATATGCTAAATTGATGGTTATATGCCATGATTAACTAAGATTTTTGATACATGGTTGAACATATGACATTGAATTATTATGGATTGATATTGTAATTGAAAATTTGTATTTGATTGGTTTCAATTTAAGCATGATTTGGGTGCTAATTTACTTGTCGTTTTATTAACATTCACTAAGCTTTTTAAGCTCACACCCTCACATTCATGCAATTAACCGACGAGATTGAGGAGCTGAGGAGCCGAGCAAGAGAGTTCCAAGAGATTAAGGCTTGATAAGGATTTAGTTACAAGTTTTAGAGATGTTAATCGAGTATTGTGGAACTTCCGAGGCTTAGTTTAATTTTGGTTGTAATTGGACTTGGACATTGGACATTTTTAATTTTTGATGGTTTTATAATATATGATATATGCATGTTTGAGTTTGATTATTGGATAATTTATAATGTATTGTTACTTGATAACACGGTGATTGATAACACAATGTGTGAGGCATAATGTTTACACTAACCATTGTTTAAATGAAGCTTCCATGGAGTGGTTTACTAGCGACTAAGGTACGCCACTTGGTTGAATTAACCAGTGGGTGATATGCATGAAATTGAATGTTTAATTCTATTTAATTGAGGCTTAATTGGTGTTAATAAATTCAATTGAAGGTGTATGAATATGTATGATATTTAATTGTAGCTAAATCAGGTTTAATTGGCCATTAAAATACTCAAAATCGGGTTTAAAATTGAATTTTTCACACCAAAAAACTGCAGTGGACTGTTGGGGGTTTGAATTCTGGTCTTTTTAAATTGGTTCTCTAGTATGTTTAAATTACAAATTAGTCCTGTAACTTGATAAGTCTAATTAGAGCCTTAAATGATAAGGAAACTTGATAAAATTTTAGTATTAGACTTGTAATTGATAAAATTTGTTAGAAACGCACTCAATTTAATATTCAGGTATAGTACTGATAGTTTGAAATTGCTACAATTTAGTCCTTAATAATAAAACTTGAATTAGACATAGAAAATAAACTCTGATTAAGCTAAAATTTTTATGGCTTACATAAATTGACTAAAAGAGGGTTGGTAAATGTATAGATCTAAATTTGGGTTAGTTGAATCGTAGGTGATAAAATGATAAAAATGCCCTTTGGTTAAATTATGTATAAAAAGTTTAAAATTGGCTTACAAATTGCTTCTGCATTAATAAATAACTAATAAATGGATAAAATTGAGGTGTTATAAGGTCGGGGTGTGTATTGTGAGATCATTAGCTGAAGAGTCACTTAAGTGGCTAATGTAATGCTTCGAATTCAGGTTGGTTCGTCCCGGTCGGGTTTGGGGTGTCACAATAAATGTATGTTAATACTGTAGTTCAATTACTTTATTTTATTTGAGGAATTATATTGAAATGATTATGATTTTACCTATTCATTTTGGTTAACTTACTGTAGCATTTCCGTTACATATATGAGCGAGCTCATAAGTTCGTAGAGGTCGAGGGGATTAAAAGAGCGTCATGAGCTACCTTTCAAAGAGAAGATAGGCAGCCCAGAAACATATAAGGACCTCGCAACAAGTAGGGCCCCCCAACTAGTCCCTACGAGTTAGAACCGATAAACCATAAAGAAATAAAACCCAGAGTGATGCATTTATTAACCCTCAAAGACCTCAGCAAGAGTAGGCCAAGAGATTTCAGGCCTACGCCCTTCTGAACGCTACACGTACTTACATCCTTAGCCAAGTAAAGAGTCTTGGCATCTTCCCTAAACCATCTTTGATGAGGAACATTGATAGGAGAATAAACTCTAGGGACCGGTGTGCTTTCCACGATGATATAGGGCACAGAACTGAAGATTGCTTCATACTGAAAGATGCCATAGAGGACACAGTCTGAAATGGAGAACTCATTGAATTCGTCAATCAGAGTAGTTTGCAGTACGGCCAGAGCTTAAGAGGCGACCCCAAAAGCAAACAGAAGGCACGATGCACCATCCATGTGATCGAGGGTATTGACGACGGCTGAGCGGGATCAAACACAAAGAGACGGGCACAGATGAAAAGTGTGATGTCAGTCAGTGCTCCAAAGAGGCCGCGACGAGAAGAAAAGTGGAGTGTTGAGTTTGGTAGCGACAATAAAGATGTAGTCCGCGATGAAGAGGGAAATGACCTAATGGTAGTCTCAGCAATAGTCACCGGCTTCGAAGTCAAAAGAATATTGGTCGACAGCAAAAGGACAGTGGAGGTTCTATCCTAGGGAGCATACAAAAAATAGGGTTAAAAGAGCGGTCGTTATCCAGATCTAGCCAGCTATACGGTTTTGCTAACCATCTAGTCGAGGTGAAAGGCTTAGTCACCCTGTCAATCATCTTAGGGGATGGCAAGCATACAACCATAAAGTATGTCTAGTTTTACGTAGTGGACCACTCGGTGGCATACAATGCAATATTTTGGAGACCAATGATTAAAATGGTGAGGATGGTGGTGGCATCTTTCTGTATGAAAATTAAGTTCCTAACAAAGACTGGGGTTAGTTTCCTATGACCTGATCAACGCACAGCAAGGTAATGCCACATGCTGTGTATCAAGCAAATGATGGAACCCATAACTGAAGGGCAGAGTTTGTAGGAGGATGAATTAGCAAGCCAAGTTCTTAACCTGGACAGTTTAGATGTGAGAGAGTAGCATAGAAGTAAAAAGCCCAAAACTGCGAAGTACACCAAAACTCTGCAACTCTTTTAAGACAATAAGCAGAGAATGGTCAAGATTTCGTCAGCATTAAAGGAGGACAAAAAAAACACGTTAATCAAGTGCCTAAAGAAAAACTTGGATGTCTCTGCCTGGTCCATGGCGGACATGCCGGGTGTGGTCCCGCAGATAATCAAGCACAAGTTGAATGTGCTTTTTGAAGCAAAGCCGATAAAATAGAAAAGAAAAAAAGTTTTCACTGCAGGTGGTATAGGCAGTAAGGTAAGAGGTCAATAAGTTACTATTGGCAGGGTTTATCAGGGAGGTAGAATACTCAAACTTGGTCTCAAATGTGGTAATAGTGAAGAAGGTGAGTGGTAAATAGAGGCTGTGCATCGACTACATAAACCTCAACAAGGCGTGCCCCAAGGACAACTTTCCCTTACCCTCAATCGATCATCTAGTTGACGCCTCCGCAGGCCATCGTTTCATGAGTTTCATGGATGCTTTTTTAGGCTACAATCAGATCCTATTGGACTGAGATGACCAAGAAAAAATGACCTTCATCACTGAAGAGGATCTCTTTGGCTATCAGGTCATGTCGTTTTGCCTCACGAATACAGGGGCGACCTACCAGGGGCTAGTGAACAGGATATTCAAAAATCAGATTGGTTGCAACCTAGAGGTTTATGTGGATGACATGCTTGTGGAAAGTGAGTCCATGGGGGGAGCACGCGAGAAGTTTGTCAGAGACGTTTGCAATGCTAAAAGCTCACGACATGAAGCTAAATCCAAAGAAGTGTGCTTTTTGTGTGCGAGCCAGTAAATTCTTGGACTTTATGATCTTAGAAATGGGGATAGAGGTAAATCCAGAAAAGATTCAAGCCATCATGAAAATGCCTCCCTCGCAAACCATAAAATAAACTCAACGCCTCACAGGCAGGGTTGTGGTGCTAAACAAATTCTTCTCAAGAATGGTGGACAAATGCCTCTCTTTCTTCAAGGATCTAAAAACCTCCTTCTCATGGACTGAAGGATGCCAAGCAGCCTTCAAGAAATTGAAACAGTATCTCACCTCCCCTCTACTGTTGAAGTCACATCAGATAGGAGAAATACTCTACCTCTACTTGGCCACCTCAAAAGAGACGGTCACAACAGTACTGGTTAAATCAAAGGGTGCCCATCAATTCCCCGTATACTATGTCAGCAAGGTACTCTAAAAAGACGAGCTAAGGTACACAAAAAATGGAAAAATGTATCTATACCTTGATTATTACAGCTCACAAATTACGACCGTACTTTTAAGCCCATCCAGTCATCATAGTTACTAATCAACTTATGAAAGAGGTGTCATCCCAAGTAGATACCTCAGAAAGAGTAAAAAAGTGGAGTATCGAGCTCACTGAATTTGGGGTAGACTTCGCCCCACGAACAACAATAATAGGATAAGTACTAGCAGACTTCATAGTGGAGTGCTTGTTTGAGAAGACCAATGACACAACAGATAATACGGATTATAGCCTGATATATCGAATAGTAAAATACCTTGTAAAGATTATGTGATGTATGAACATTGATGAAAGTTAGTAGTTTACTCAGACATATTTTATGATGAGGCATAACATGCTAACAACTTTTAAGTTTTTTGGCGAAGTATCATGTGTCCTATATTTTGTACTAAAAATTGTTTTTCTGTTTGTTGAACACCATTGATAGTAAATCCACCCCTAGAAAGTACACATAAAACTAACAACGCAAAAATTTGGCTAGTTTATATTGACGGCTTCACAGCCAAAACAAGATCAAGGGCATGCGCACTCATAATTGACTCTGATGGAAACGATTGACAATATGGATTATCGTTCAGGTTCTAAACATCAAATAACACCAATGAATATGAATAATTTATCTCAAGATTGCAACTAGCATGTTAGTTAGGAGCAAGGGATTTGATCGTCCACACAAATTTCCAATTGGTGGCAAAGCAAATAAATGGTAAATATGATGTAAAAGAAGCAGTGCTGAAAAAATATCATGCGATGGCAACTCAACTACTCACAGGATTCAACAAAGCCGAGGTTAAATAACTTCCAAGAAATGACAACATACACGCAGGTGCTTTGTCAAAGTTAGCATCCTCCATCATTATTGAACAAAAAAAGAAAAATCCTGCTTGAGCATAGGGAAGCCCCGAGCTATGATATGCCCCAAATACTTTGTATGGCCTAGGAGGAGACATGGATGATGCTAATAGTCCTCACACTGCAAGGTAAACAAGAAAGTCAAGATAGGAAAGAGCTCACAAATCTACAACGCAAGGCTGCAAGGTATGTCATTATTGTGAACTATAAATATTTACTAAATTCCCTATATATGAGTTGGATACTTAAATATTGCAAACTTATTATGTTCTAAATTAAAACAACGTGTTTCATCCTACGTTTAATAGATACACCCTTCTGGAAGGTGTACTATATAGAAAAGGGTTTTCACATCCACTGTTGTGGTGCCTGTCAATGGCTGAAGCAGAATACATTATGAGAGAAATCCACGAAGGAATTTGCGGTCACCACTTAAGAGGTAGATTGCTTGCACAGAAGATCCTTAGGCAAGGATACTACTAGCCTACCGTACAGGAGAATGCCCATCAGTTAGTTCCCAAATGTGACTCTTGCCAAAAAAATGCCAAAATTTAGCAACAACCAGTAGAGCCCCTTCAGATCATGTCAGGTCCTTGGCCTTTTGCAACTTGGGGGGTCGATATCCTTGGTCTATTCCCTATAACCACAACATAAAATAAATTTATAGTAGACTGTGGACTACTTCACCAAATGGATCAAAGCCAAAGCTTTAATGACAATCACAGAAAAGCAGATGGAGTCTTTCCCATGGAAATCAATTATTTGTAGATGTGGGATACCTCGTACAATTATCATGAACAATGGCATGTAGCTCCAAGGAAAATTCAAGTAGTTTTGCACTAACCTCCAACTAGCTCTAGCTCAAAGTTCCGCAAAAATGCCACAGACCAACGGGCAAATGGAAGCTATGAACAAAAGAATCTTGTCAGCCATTAAGAAAAAGTGGGAGAAGCTAAAGAAACTTGGCTGGAAGAATTACTAGGAATTTTCTGGGCTTTGTGAACTACAAGTCACATGGGGATGGAAGAAATAACTTTTCTCTCATAAACAGCGCAGAAGTTGTAATCTTACTAAGATTGGTTTGAGGTCGCATAAAACACGTCGCTTTGATGAGGAAGCTAATCAAGAGGCCCTCAAGCTCAACCTTGATTTGATCGACGAACTTAGAGAGACAGCTAAAATTAGAAATGCAACACGAGCCCAACAAGTAGTGAGCTGCTATAATTCTAAGGTCAGAAACAAACAGTTCCAAGTGGGCAACTTCATCTTGAGAAATACTAAGGCTAGCCTACCTACTTCCTAATAAGGAAAAATGGCTCTAAATTGGGAAGGATCATATAAAGTGACA
This sequence comes from Gossypium raimondii, assembly GCF_025698545.1. Taxonomy (NCBI): domain Eukaryota; kingdom Viridiplantae; phylum Streptophyta; class Magnoliopsida; order Malvales; family Malvaceae; genus Gossypium; species Gossypium raimondii. The sequence continues at coordinate 34,544,743 of NC_068568.1, read as the reverse complement.
GAAAAAATAGGTTACAGAGCATATAAACTAGCACGAATGGAAGGCACAGTTGTACTACGAATTTGGAATGCCCGACATCTTAAGAAATACTATGTATAACCCCCTATCCTATGAATGAAAAATCTTCGCCAACAGTATTCGTGTGACTCAAAATAGTTAGCGAGAGCAAAGCTCTCAACTGTCATATTAAGGTTCACAGGAAAAGAGCCGCAACCTCTAAAATAGTTAGCGAGAACAAAGCTCCCAGTTGTCATACTAAGGTTTAGGGAATGAGCTACAACCTCAAAACTAGTTAGCGAGAGCAAAGCTCCCAATTGTCATATTAAAGTTCATAGGCGAAGAGCCGCAACCTCTAAAATAGTTAGCGAGAGCAAATCTCCCAACTGTAATATTTTAAGCGAAAAACCACAACCTCTAAGACATTTAACGAAAGCAAAACTCTCAGTTTGTTATCCTTTAAAATTTTTCTAAGTACGAAACAACTCGTGGATTCGTATCCGCAGCTTGCTATCTTTCAAAATTTTCCAAAGCATAAAACAGCTTATGTATTAACACCCCTAATTGTGCTACCTTTCAAATTTATCGTTAAAGATTGCAGCGAATGATCGTCCAAGGTTCTTCGTAAGTACTGACATAATTGTGCGATAAAATAATTAAAGTTGTAAAGACACAAAAGCAATAACTACAAAAACATATTCTCATTAAAAAATAAACAAAGTACAGAGTATTCAAAAAATCAAGGGATATTATCCCTCTCTATGCCTCGGCACATATCATCAGAAGGAGTAACATCGTTGCTCACAGCAGAGAGGACCACATCCTCGTTCGCAGAAGGATCCTTCTCTATGTAAAAATCTGGAAAACCTTTCCAAGTAGACACAAAGAAGTCCCACGCGGCACCTGAAGGACATAGCACATCCAAGCCCTGCGAGCTCATATCCACCCCTTCAAGAGCATCAAGATCCACCTTGCGAACATCAAAAGGACTAACAGTGACCTGGGCGTGAAGCAAAATTTTCATCTTTAACTTCGAAATAGAGCTTAAGACATTCTTGGTTGTCTTTTTCTTAAAATTATCGAAGACCCGAAGATGTTCCCTAATCATGCCTTCAACTTGGTCTTGACATTCATGAATAATCCTATCTGTTTCTACTGCGTGCTCTTCTATAAGCCTATCCAACTCAGCTTACAGAGCATCCTTACTTTCCCTTTTAGTGGCCACCTAACGCTCTAACCCCTCTACCTTAGTCTCCATTATGGCTAAATAGTCCCTGAGATCTTTATTTTTCTTAAAGATGGTATCATTTTCCTCCGTCATCTTACGACGCTGCTCGCTAACTCTCACCAACTCCTCTTTAAGATTCGCGAGCTCCTTTTGACGGGCTTTTTCATACCTTAATCCAACAACATTGGCCTCAGAAAGAAAAAATCATAGAGAGGAGCATAGGCTTGAGGCTGGGGGTAGTTACGCATTACTTGGCCTAATAGCTTCTAACACTGAAGCCTTCCATCCGAGGGCTATGACATCAGGGTTATAGGGGTACTCTTGCACGCTCAAGTCCCCACGCCAAGGAAATAAACCTCTATTACCCCAAATTGGCATTCCTCTAATGACGGGCACAAGAGGAGAGATACAAGTAGTAGCTAGAGGGGTATCATTAACAGCAGAGATCAGTGAACTAGCAGGCAAAGTAAAAGATGGTAAGTTCGTCGGTAGATGATGGGGAGGACTCGAAGCTCCAACAACAGCCCAAGATAATCTGCTCTCTTTGTACTACGATGCTTAAGCTGTGCACTGTTCCTATCCTTTTCGCTTACAGAGTTAATATGCACAACCCTTGTGGTGGTCTTACGCTTCTTGCGAGCACCGCCAACCAAGGAATCAATGTTCACTATCTCGTCAAGTTCGCGAGAAAGGCTATTAGTTCCACTTAAAGTATCCATGGAGCCCTAGTCGATTCTTGCACCAGCAATAATACTGTGATTAGTGGAAGCAGTTAATAAATTAATATTTGACCTAACAAACCACCCTTGTACGAACTCAGCAAGAGTAAACAGACAAAATTTCATCTTGTAGAAATAATAGAAGAAATTAAAGGGCTTTGCCATGTGAACCAACAGTATCTGGGCTAATTGATCAAAAGAATCATAGGCCAGGTAGCATTCTTAAGCAACACACCAACCGACTAAGCAACTTCTTGATTGTCACCAAGCCTCCATCCGTTAGGGCTAAAACCTTCCAAATAATATCTAAAGACATTCTTTGGTGTGATGAGCGTCTGCAAAGTCAGCGAGTGACTAGCGCGAAGCCTCTAAAATTGGGCAACAACTTCATACGTGGCAAGGCTTTGCTGAAACGTACACATATCCTTACTAGGTGAGGTCGATCTTATGGGAAATCTGAAGTCCTCACCAAGCATATTGCGAACTTGGGCGTACTTTCCTCGGTTTAGATGAAGGTTGGAATAGTGATTTTGAATAATTGTTTACACTTTATTGTAAGGAGAAAAATAGTAGAACCCTGTTGAATCCTTCGAACCATGACCCTTCAACTGATATAAGTGCTGGAAAATAGCGATCATAGGTATCTCGCCATGCTGACTATAGTCAAGGAAATACACCATAGCGAGCCACCAAGAAAAGCCCAAAAGTTGCCGGAAAACGATGTTGTAGTCATTCAGAAGCCTGTAGAAGAAAGGGTGCAGCGGCAAATGAAACCCAGCCTCCAGAGCGTGGAACGGAAGCAGGAAGCTATCATTGGGAGTCTCGCACAGCCGATGTGACCCTTTTGGAAGGGAAAACTAATACGTAAAATTAGGAAGCTTTATTCCCTGCACCAACAAGACTCGTTCTAGCTAGTCTCGTTTAGTGGTAAATGCGTAAGATTTCTCAGTCACCAGAACCAAAACCGGCTGATGGACTAGGAAAATGCGATTACCAGCTCCTCTCACTCTCACCGTACTATCAATAAAAGAAGAGAATAGAATATTTAAAATAAAAGGCAAATTTTTTAAAAACCAACTTTGTTTTAATTGTAGAAAACGCTAAGAATAAATGATTTAGGGTTCTAAAAGACATATTTTTAAATAAGTTCCCTTCTCGCCTCTTAGACGGTTCGTATGAATGAGGGAAATCAATGGCGTATATGTGAACAAATGAAAATGGTTCAATTTTAAATGATCAAATATACACACGCGAGAATCACTCGTGCACGTGACAGAGCGACCATCATGCATTACAATCTGCAGCGTACCTATCAAGCTGCATTTGATCCTAATGTGATAGACCTAAGGAGCTCCAATTTATGACACCCTTTACGCCCACTTGGGGGGAGTAGATTGTTATATATCAATAACCAGAGACCTGAGTTCTAGAAAGGATCCGAGCCTCTAACCCACGACCTGACCATGAGTCGACAACAAGGCATACCAGCTTACAAGGTAAGACTGTAGACCCAAATCGCGAGAATCTTGCGCGAGCCCACAGGGCAAGGTCGAAAGACCAACCTATAGATGCAGCTCGCAAGGCAAAGTTACAAACCCAACTTGTAAGAACTAAAGGAAGATTGTAGTCTCAATTCACATATGCCCAAAGGACTTACTAAAGGGCCACATGCTTCGCAAGCTATCCAGACACGTTTTCAGTAAGTACAAAGCCTACCCAAAGCGTTAGTCCTAAAAGTAGAAAGGATTGCATTTTCTGTAAACACGTGCCCAATAGGCTTGGAGTTTGCAAAGAATGTCAGTACTAAGGACAAAGAATGTTAGTATCAAAGACAATAGAATAAAGATAAAGTAATGGGGCCCTGCTGTGAATTGTAATAGCACTTATAACCGCATGTATAAATACCCAAACATTCCTATCAGTAAGATATAAAAAAATTATTACTCAACAAATATTAAAGTAGTTGATTTAAAAATTAATAGTAAATATATAATTAAATTTTTTATTATTTTAATATAGTTTGAATGGACGCCATACTCCGATCTGAGCATGCATCCCGTCCGAATGGTTGGTGAATCCCGACATCTGGCACGTGAAGGTGCCATTGGTAGTGTACGTGTAAGACCCCCAACCAATCTCCATCCTGGATTAGGGTTACAGAATGTTAATGTACAAAACAAAACCTTAAACTTCAAAACAGAACAATAATTCAACTTAAGTATAAATTCCCAACAACTCAATCCAATTATAGCAAACATACACATTTGGCCTTAAATTAAGCTTTCGGGGCCTTAAAAACAATTTGAAAACGACTGAGGATCATTTTGAATAAATAAAAAATTTTAGGTAAAACCTAAAAAATTGAGAAAAATAGGGGTTACATGGCCGTGTGACATGGCTTAAACCATGTGAACATTCGAAGTAGGGACACACGCTCGTGTCCCAGCCCATGTGTCCGCTCATGTGTGTATCTGAAATAGTGCTATATGGTCGTGTAGTAGGTCGTGTGCTAAACTGTGTGACAAACTCTTTTGAGACACACGGTCATGTCTCAAACCGTGTGGAACTTGTACTGAAAATATAAATGGCACACAACCGTGTGAGGTGACCGTGTATGGCACATGGCCGTGTGATAGCTCCTGTCTCAAGCTGTGTACTCCAAATTTAGCCCCAAAAACAAGCCATTTCAAAACCTATACTTTAATATGAAAACACACCTTTCTTATACACATTCATATGACCAAAACACACCTTAAACCCATACAAAGCATACCAATTCAACCATCCTATATGTTCTAACCAATATGTCATTTAAAGGCACCACATTTCAAACACTTAACCTAAATCAATTTAACAACATAAGTTCAATCTTTTAACATACTTAAAATATACCAAATATCCACATCCAAAACCATATCAATCAACCATTTCCTTCCTAATTTCAAAAGGCCATGCACAATCATTAACATCTTATAAATACACTTCATATACAAACCATCAACAAAAGCATTAAGGCACACTAAGGCTTGGCACAATCCAATACATGCCAAATAGACATAAAACCCTATACATGCCACTTATAACCATTTCAATATATTCAAAAGCTACCAAAGTAGATCAATGGATACTGTGATTGTGCTCTGACGCAATTCCAACCGATCGAGTTTTTCGATGATCTACAAAACAAAGAAAACAACTATATAAATAACTAGTGCTTAGTAAGCTCATAAAAAGGAACTTAAACTTACCAATTGCATTAAATTAATCAACCATGAGTAATTCCATTTAGTCATAGACCAAATTTCCTTTTTCCTATACACCATACCTCACAAGGTTTGTAGGTGAATCAATGCACATATAAATCTAACCCATTCAAGGCATACGACATATCAAACATTTCAATTTCACCATTCATCTACCATATGACTACCATATACCTTCATTTTCTTTTAACTATACTTATCATATATTCCATATCCTTATTTTAAATCATAGATCATTTCGTATAGTCATATACTCTGTAAAGCTTTAAATACCAGTTCATATCATGAAAAGAATTTCACTGTATAAATCATTCATCCACATAATTCAAATGTTACCTATTCAATCCAAATACCTCAAAACAACCTCCATTTCAAAGGATTTTTCATACCATAAATCACGTTTACTCAAAGTAACAATCCTTACATGTAACTTAGAAACTCATGATAATATCTTTCACTTACCAATACTATAAATATGCCATAATATATATGTGTACATAAATATATTGCAACTCCATTATTTCATAGCCCAATGAACTAGTAACTTGACTCGAATACTCGGGTAAGTAGACCACACCAGAAGCATCGTAGATGCGTAACAGAGGCACTGAAGTGCAGATAGAGGCACGATTGTGCAATCAGTGGACCGAAATGCAAATAGAGGCACTGAAGTGCAAATAGAGACACCAAAGTGTAACAATGGCATCGAAGTGCAAACAGAGGCGCAGAAGTACAATCTCGTAAAAATGCACATATTAACCCTATTGTCTAGCCAATCATATCCTAAGCGTTTACTACGTTCAACCAGGAATTAAGCATAAATTTGTTACTTTATACACATTCATTATTCGGAAGCACATCATCATTTTCGTATGTTTACAATAACTCCATTACATTCATATCAATAGTGTGAAATCACAAAAATACTTTCATCAACTATTCATTTTCATATGTACTCATTTGTAAGAATCGATTTCCAATAATAATAAATGAAATTTCTTAAACATATATTCAACTAACTAACAAACAATGATATAGAAACAAGATATAATTCCTTAAACATATCAAAACACTATGAACTTACTATAATCAAAGTAAAGATTTAAAGACGCAATTTATAATTCCTGACCACCAAATACAATTTCACCAATCACATCAATAATTGTTCACATATCCTTTAATTTGATTAATTTCTATAGTTGATCCATAATAATAATTTATCACACCTTTATCAATTAACTTTAAACATAGCATAAATATCTATTTGCATTCATCCAAAATAGAAAATAATGATTTCAATCCTTATACGAGCTTACCTTGACTGAAACAGTTACTAAAACAGAGTTGACAACTAGCCCGAAACTTTAGCTTTTCCTCAATTTAAATCCGATTACGGCATTTCTTGATCTAAATAATAATTCAACCCAATTAATACATTTCCAACATTCTAGCACATGGTTTTATGCAATTAAACCCTTCTATTAACAATTTAAAAAATTTGGCCCCAATATTTTAACTTTTATACAACTTAGTCCATAAAACCGAAACTTGCAAATTTACCATTTTTAGCTAAAATTCATGTTAGTCGATTTTTACCTAGTCTCATAACATCCCATAGTTATCATCAATTCACAATATTTTCCTTTAATTTTTACCATTTTCATAAATAAGTCCTCAAACTTAAAATCATAAAAAATACTTAACAAAACATGTTTATTTAACAACCAAGCTTAACCAACTATCATAAAACTTCAAAAACATATCAATTTCATCCATGGAATAATCTATAACATTTAAAAATTTTACAAATTGACCCATGTGTTAGCTAGATTAGACTAATACGAGCTCAAAAACATAAATTACTAAAAATAAGACAAAATCACTAACCATGCATGAAAAATTAAACTTGGCCGAATGTAGTCCACCCTAAAAATGGTTGTTTAGGTGTCTAAGCTTCCAAATGAAGAAGATGAAATGTGATTCTTTTGTTTATAATAATTTAATGATTAATTACCATTTTTCCCTTACGATAAATCTTTAAAATTTCAACAATTTAAGGTCCAAAACCATCCACCATCTAAAAATTTGGTATAATTACCATATAAGCCCATTACTTTAAAAATTCATATTCATTTAACCCTTTAACATATAGAATTCTACTTATTCACTTTTTACGATTTATTTCTTTTCACCTAATTAACTATTTAAACGTTAAAATTTCTTTACCAAATTTTAACATAACCCTAATAGCACGCCATAAATATTTATTAAAATATCTACAGGCTCGGTTTATAGAAACGAGGTCCCGATACCTCATTTTCAAAAACCACTTACCTTTAAGGATTTATCACTTGAACCTAATTACTCATTTAAATAACATAATTGATCAAATCAAAATTTATTATAAACTATATTTGACTATTACGAACTCACTTTCAAATTTATGGCCCGAAAACCACTGTTTCCGACACCATTAAGAAACAACTATTACAGTACACTAAGGTGCAGATACACGAATCAGATAGAGTTATGTGGCAGTTTGGGTTTGGGCAAACGATTCCATCGACATCCCAAGACATCAAAGATCTACACCATATTGACTTGCGGGGGAAAACCAATAATTTGGGTTACATTCCACGCAGAATATATCAAAATTTGGAACCATAAGTATGACTTTTTACCTAATTGCTAATCAATTATCACTTAGGAGTTAGCCTGCGATTCGAAATACATGCCATGACCATATCTAGAAACGGAAGAGGCGATGGGTAGGTAACATCATACGAGGAGGCCACAACGAGCGCCTAAGAATCCAAGGTTTGGAGCAGGTGTCGAGGCGGGTCCATCATCTACACCAATGCAAGAACAAGCACTGATGGTCGCACCACCCCCCAATCAGTATGGCTCAAGTTATTCAGGTGCTTTCACTAAGCCCATCATTTTTACACAAGCACCACATCTTGCACCACATTTGTCTGTTTCTACATAGACTCCAAGTATTATTTTCTACTTTGATGCCATTGACGTTTGAGACAATAACGATTCCAATGATGACATGTCGGTGGAGTATGTTTAGGGGATCGACAAAAATTCTGATTATTTTAACATTGATGTATGAGACACAATATGGTTATATGCCTACACTAATAGTGCCGCAAACACCTTAGGATTATTATTCTACCAAGGTAGATTATCATCGCAACTAGCTATTCCTAGAACGGAGGATACACGAGGACAACCGAAGAGCAGTTTGTAATCAATCACTAATGAAGGCGAAGAAGATGAGAGGCCGAGACCACAACGTGCCTAAGGGTAGAGGTGACGATGAAGATGAGGAGACCGATATACAACTTGAATGAAAAATAAATTCGGCTCTCAATCAACAACCACCACATTGTGGCACACATTCTGCTCGACAATAGGAATGATTTTTTTGTACTCTTATGTAAATCTTAATTGTTTAGCTAAGTTATAGTCGATAAGATTGTATCGATATTGGATATGAAATGTTTTTAAATAAATATTCTTTTTGAATCAGAATTGGCAATATGAATGATTTTTTTGTACTCTTATGTAAATCTTAATTGTTTAGCTAAGTTATAGTCGATAAGATTGTATCGATATTGGATATGAAATGTTTTAAATAAATATTCTTTTGAATCGAATTGGCAATATGAATGATTTTTTGTACTCTTATGTAAATCTTAATTGTTTAGCTAAGTTATAGTCGATAAGATTGTATCGATATTGGATATGAAATATTTTTAAATAAATATTCTTTTGAATCGAATTGGTTATCATTGTCATTTTATATTGTTATACCAAGTTTGTATGAGAAAAATGGAACAAAGTTGTATATTGTATTGTGCTCTATAGTATAATAAAAATGCATATTTACAAATTTAAAAAAAACAAAAGTATGAATGAAAAAAATCAACAAATAGATTTCGGTTAAAAGATTAATAAATCAGTTAATGAGGTGTTGTCTTTATAGTAACTCGTCGGTGTAGACATGACGACATTGTATGCCCTGGGTTCCTACAAAACCCATATAACCTAGGTTGGTTTGTTTTCTCCTGAATATCAATGTTTTCGCTTATCTGAGTAGATGTCAATCAACCTTTTGGTTTGCAATGAAAAGAACTATTGGGTAACAACTAGAATGAAGCGCTTGATACCGACAGCCACATACTTTCATTTGGGACCGGTGGGAATACGTTTCTCCATACATTATACATGTGTTTTATTTTTACATTTTATCCACAAAGTTCATGTGATCCAAACGTATGGAGGAACATGTTGCAATTGCATGAGCGCATGGAAATAAAAGAGTGTCAAACCTCCCACAGGTGCAGGTCCATTGTCTCAAGTGTACATGATACGCTCCTCATGCAATACCTCGGTCGGGTCTGTCAAACTCCGTAACCAAAAACAATAGGTCTTCGTGTGAGTGACATACTGAGTGCATACAGTTTGCTCATGTTGTAGATTCCTTAATTTCTTTCATAATGTCCTCGCACCAAACGTGGCCACCCATCTTCCGTCCAATATATTTTTCGCTCACTTTGGAAAAAGTTTTTCCAAATGAAAATATGTTTCTTTTACAATTGAGGTTACTGAAAAGTGACACATTCCCTTCAATATAGAATTGATGCATTCCATCAGGTCTTTCGTGATGTGCCTATTGTTGGATCTGGTGCCCTAAGTGTAATATTTTCGTCCAAATACACTTGTAATTTTTTCGAACAAAATTGGTTAATAAATTTATTCATGAATTACATTAATATTTTGTATATTTTCCTAACATGGTTTTTGTACGTAAAGCAAAATGGAAGCAAATGTTGCTCATTGGTTGCCTAACGTTAAATTAATACTAAGCAGTATTACACAGTCGGATCATAGTACGAAAAGATAGTTTGTATTAGTAAACAAACCTAAACATGACATTAGTTTAATAAAAAATGAGTAAATTGATTGAAAGACTAATATGTCTTCTATAAAGTCCAACTGGGGAGATGCCTTGTCTTGGGCATCTGAACGGGATAACTCTCAAAAGATAGAGGCATTGATGTGACTGACTGGACTTATAGTACACTGAATAGCACCCAAGAAGAATAGACCCCAAATCCATTTATGGATTTATTCACTTGTGACGTTCATAGTGTATCATACCTAAATCCTGAGTGGATGATGAATTATGTATGCGTGACTCGTACACTTTAATGTAAGTAAAAGTTTGAGTTCAAATAGATAAGAAACCAAAAGCTGGTGCATTGGGTGTACGACTTCTGTAGTATGTAGAGTCATTCACAACAGTGAAATTCATAGCCCAAAACGTGGGTAAATGATATCATCTCATTGGCATTACATGGTTGAGGAAAAGTAAACGTGGCTACGGGTCGTCTGTGTTTGTGATGGATGACTTGATCACTATTTGATAGTGATTGACTTTGCATGAAAGAAGATGTAATGGTTACCATGAGACAAAATAGTATCATATTAGAAGAACGGATATTACCCCAAAGAGATTAAGGATATCCTATAAGGGTAACACACTTATGGCAAGGTCATTGGACGAGCACTGAGTAGCTGCTTTCGTAATGGTATGTCATTGGGGAAGCTCAGTCACGATACTACACTAGAATGACTTCGTGACTAAATGAGTTTATAATCAATAGGAAAAAACCCCGAACTTAATTATAAATCATTTGAGCCTCAACTACATATGTCCAATTTATCCCTCTGCTAGCTCGTTGAAACCAGAAATGAATTGCGTGTTTGAATAAAAATGAACAAAATGAATAGAAAAAGAAAAATGGGAAACATTCAGGAATGATTATGATTTTCTCCAAATAGAGAAATGAAATCATTTGGAAATAGGAGTAGGTTTCCGAAAATGAAAATGGAAATGAAAATAGAAATTTACAATCCTATATAGGATTACTTAAAAAATGATGGAAGAATGAGTTTATGTTTTTGGACTATTTTAAAGCCCGAAAATGAAAACAAACCATTTGGTCATAGTGAACATGTTGAGTTGTGACATATTAAACAAATTTTCTTAAAATTTTATTAATGGTAGAATCGTCAAAATTTTAGTAGAGTAAAATTGAGATTAGAAAATTATTTAATATGTAAATATTAAATTTTATTTTGGGAAATAGAGAAACAAAATTAGATTGGATCACATTACAGAGTACTAGGTCAAAAACACCGAAGAAGTACTCGTAATTGGACCCGATGTGAAAGGCCCAAAACCTCTCATATAACATGAAGAGGTAGCAACCTTAGTAGAAATACAAGGGTGAATCATTCACCCCTTTCATACTCTAAGTAGGATGTTGTTTTTCTATTTAAAATAAACCTCTATAACTTTATAAGGGTTCTACCTTCTCTTCCTATAAATAGGTGGCATCAGTTTATTCTCAACTTATAAACATATTTTTCAGAATAATAATTTTACCAGTTTCTATTAAAGAAGAAAGAATTTTTGTTTTCACCCCAAAAGGAAAACCTTTTCGTGTTCTATGTTTTGATTTTGTTGTTTCGAGCCCACAGTCAAAGTAGTTCGTGGTACGAGAATAGTAGAGAAAATCGTTTGGTTGAAAGCTAGAAAATATCAAGGATCCGCTTATTTAAAAACACAGGTACATATTTGATTAAGATTTATTGCTATAAATATCACAAACCAGTTTGATTATCAAAATTTTAATTTTTCGTTGTACAAGAAAACTGTTTTCAAACCAGATTTTTTTCCAACACCCATATTGTAGACCATCGTCATATTATTATGTCCACTAATCAAAAGGTATGTTAGAGAGATACCTTGTGCTAGCATTATGAATGGCTAATAAGTTTTCCAACATTTTATAGAAATGGTGTTTGACGAGCTTGTACCCTGTCAAGGAAAGTGAATATTTTATGCATTAATCCCAACATCTACTGGCCAGTTAAATATCAGACAATTGAAATAGTGGTGAATACATACCCATGCTAATCACTTGTGTGCACTGAGCTTTAGATTCGTTCTATTCATAATAGTTTGCCACATCATGTTTTAAATAATACCTATGGTGTATACGATCCCAAAGGCTTCTCTACCATTCAATTGCAGCCAGTATTCTAGGTCCTATGTTGGAGATGACGCATTTATCGTGTTAGGGGACAACATGCCTCCATAACCTAGACAAGAAGAAATCTCAACCGTGTTTCTTCTCCAACGTGTTATGGTAAAGGCAATTGACAGGATTTTTTTATTGACATCCCTATGCCACAGCCAACAATCGATGCGTATACCTCTCATACATAAAGGTGCCATCGATTTGTACCAATGGCTTACAGTACTAGAATGCCTATCGACATTGCTTGAAAGTCCAGTAGAAATGATAAAACACTCGGCATCGATGGACCAACTGGTCGTTGTAGTACACAGACATCGTTTCCAGATTAGTTACGCAACCTGGAACGTACTTCCCCAATACCTGACACCACTTCCACAAATAATTGTACGATGCGTCCTACCCATTATGCATCTTCTCCAATGTCTTCTACTTTGTGATCCACGCCTTGTAGTACGACGATGTGTAATCGTACTAGTTTTGTATATATTTGTAATTAAAACTAGCACAACAATCTTAAGACTTGCTTTCACCATAGGTAGTATTATGTTCGCGATTATCTCCGAATCCAATTTTAGATGATTCTGTGAAATACTTGCAACAACACAAGTACGTTAAAATTAGGAATTCAATACCCCAAATATAAGACAGTCATGACACAATACCTGCGACAACACACCTATGCGGAGTGATATATTTATTTATGGTCCACAACCCTATCTTATTTTTAACAGAAGCCATGATTTTCAATACACATCTCCTGTCTTGCATTACGTATTTCACCTCAAATTTTTTAAATCGGGATTTAACAATGTGAAATTTTACCACGTTTTTTATGTTTTATTTCTTTACTAATAGTGAAAAAACCATCTTTAGAGGAAAACTCCTTCCCTACTTCTAAATCACCCGAATCTAACAAAGAAGTCATATGGCTCGGTCTTCTGTATAGGAGTTCTACAAACTCTAAACCATCTTCTATTGAGAGATCTATATTATGCATGTGGGTCGGAGGTGAGTAAGCTTTGAACTACAGATCTTTTTTGGCATCTTCGCCCGAACCTTAACTGTCTAAACCTTCAACTTTTGTTTTAGTTGGAATCGATTCTGGTTCAAAAAATAATACAACTTTTGAACCATCCGCCTCGGGATCCCGGATTGGATCGACATCGAATTTAGTGACCTCTTCATTCTCAACCCACTAACATCTTCAGGGTTGGATGGCCCCACTAGCATCATTAATTCTTGTATAGTTGTCGAAACAACAAAAATCACCTACTGATTGCCACCATTCGAACTTAATGCCATACCCATATAAGTGTTCCCAATGTTGAACATTGTTGACTAAAGTTCAAATCAAAACCACTAACTGAGTGTTGTATCGGGGTTTAATATTCTGGATTACCACCAAACCCCAATTACTGGACGTTCTACTTTCGTGGTTGTAACTAGGGCTGAAATTGATGAGTTTCTTCCCATTTATGATTTTGGGATATCATAATGGAAACTTTCTAACAAAGCAGTGAACCTACAACACAACTCTGTCGTTGGACTCTCAGCTTGTTCTTCTGTTTCAGCCTCTTGAACTGGAACATATGTTGACCTCCGACCGCCTTCATCTGTGTTTCCAAACTCCGTATATAACTCGAGTATTGGTGACCCGCTAATAATACGTGTCTGTGTAACACCCTGTTTTGGCAAATCCTAAATTTAGCGAGTAAAATGAAAGTAATATGAGTGGCATAGTGCTATCCACCCAATTGATGCTTTTGGTGTATAGATTGGGTGCATAGTTGATGTTATAGTATTATGTAAGAATTGTTATTTGAATGTGATGAGTGGTAGAAAAGAAGAGATTGGTAAGGATAATGACGATTTTTGGGTAAATTGGGTTATCGCCAAAGGTATTGTATGCCCAGTTTATAAGGTTATCAAGTTAGTTACGTATTAATAAGGTAGTTAGGATGGAAAGAAGGATTGAACCAGAATTATAAAATATTGAATTTCTACTTATATTTGTAAACCATTTTATGAAGGCAATCTTGAAAGTTTAAGATACATGTCAGGTTCCAATAAGGGCTTAGGTTATTTATATAGATACTCAAGTTAGAAAAGAAAGAGTTTTTCTTATTCCTTCTTCAAGAAGTATTGTTACTTGAATCTTAAAGAACTTACAATGTTTCTTTCTACCTCAAGCTAGAGTTGTAGATCTGGGTCTCTGTCAGTAGGTACTCCATGTCAAAGTAAGTTTTATGGCTTTACATGATATGCTATAGAAGATTAGGATTGTGAGGGTCTGAACAGTAAGATGAGGAAGTAATGCTTTATATGAAGGATTATCTGGGTTTATGTTGATGGAGCTCTTCCGTTTTAGTGGTGCTCTTTCGTTTCTTAGTAATGGTAGCTGTAATTTCTTGTTGGATCTAGAATTTACGCTATTATTTGTGGATGTCAAGTGAGTCTCTATATCGACTCTTGTATGTATACTACCCATATAAGGCATCTCTGTAGAAACCGAAACTAAAGAAGTATAGTATGATGGTCATGCAACTGTATGGATGAATGCTAAGGATAGAATGCATGTTCTGGTATGGAATCTGGGAAGTTTAGTTTTAGTCATACATATGTGTCTTAGATGTATGCTATAGTATGCTCTGTTAAGAAAAAATTGTAGAATTAAAGATGAATATGAACTGTGTCAGTGCGTGATGGGTTTGTTAAGAGAGTCTGTGTCTGTTCATCGTGTTGGAGTTTAAAAAGGCCCGTCAGGACTTTAAATACGATCTCTGAAAGGAAAAGCCCATGGCCATGGAATTTTCTGAAAGGAACTAAACAACAATGATTACCCAACAGGGTTCCCTACGTATCCTAATACGATGATGGGTAAACTTCACATAATGTGAGTTTATACGAATTCATATCACAAAAATAAAATAGATAAGCAATGCGTTTGTGGTGCAGTATGAAAGGAATGCCATTGTGACAAACTTCGTAAGGAATGCCTTCTTGGCACACTCTATAGAACCGTCTTGGAGGCCAACCATGAATAAATAGCCTGTGTGGAAAATTCTGACATGAAAGCCTTTGTGGCAGATTATGAAGGAAGGCATCTGTAAGGATTCCTATAAGAAGAAATTTTATGGCGCACTCTAGATGAGCTGCTCTAGTGGCGTGTTCTAGAAAGGCTCTCAGTAATGAACTATGAAGGACGTCCTTGTGGCAGGTTCTGTGCTAAGTAATTGGCATGCTCTACACTGCCTTTAAACGTAAACATTGAAGTCAAAACTATGAATTGTACATATGGACTATATGGTAAGTTAGATCATAAAGATTAAGGTTCAATCAGAGATAGTGAGTTAAAGAGATACGGCAAAGTAATGAGCTAGTACTAATATGGATTTTGAATAAAGACGTAACCTTTGTATAATCAAAGGAAGTACCTGTTACTTGTGTATGTGCTCTTACCTAATTTACGATAAGATGATGGCTCAGAGATTTAGAGAATGTAAGTAAAGTATCGAACACAATGAAGAGAATGAAATATTCTTAAACTAAGGCATGGCAACAAGAAATTATAAGAGAATAAAATTTGAGGAAATATTCGCCAGAGAAAAAGATAAAGGTTGTGAACAATGAAATTGTCGGACTAAAATATTGATTGCTATGTGCAAATATAATCCAAGTAAAAGATGTTACCCTCACTAAGCTCTTGTGAACTTATATGTGTGTGTTATGTTGCAGGCATGATACCATGGGTCTGTGCTAGGAGGGACGATGCTAGGACTATGCCAAAAAGCGGCATTTCAAGTTATTATGCATACAAAGCAAGCTTAATGGAGGATCCAAAGATTGAAATACTCATTAGAAATCCACACTTGGGGTATTTGTGATAATTTAGGGTTTCAATTTGGATATCATTATAATTTAATTACCTCATGTTGTATTTGTATTTACTTATGTATTTTAGTTTGAAATTTGTAATTAAGTAAGTTGTCATTATCTGTAAACCGCATTACAAAATCAAGCTTGTGTTTGTAATTGTGTGGTAATACCCAAGATTCGGATCAAGTTGAGGGTGTTACAGTTCACACCATCACCTCCATCTCTCTTATGCCTCTGATATCAAAAGTCTTGTATTTGATGAGCTCAATTGAAGTACAAAATTGATATTTCAATGACGATACTCTCATTTGGTTGGACCTGACGATTTTTTACCTAATTCTTGCATGCAACTTCGACAATTGTAGGTATCACGGACTTCACTGTCATAATAAACAATAACATTAATTCATCCACTCATTTTCAATGAAATAACTTATTTCACATGTTCAAAAAAATATTATGCAGAAAAATAGAGTTGTAATTATATATGAACAACAAAATTCAAACCTTACTGGATGCAATTACGTGTTTTCTCCAAATTATGCCTTACGAAATGCCATGTGAACTTCCACTTCTTCTGATTCTTCTTGCAATTTTGTTTGCTCGAAATTGCCTTATGGCACTCAATCCTGAAAGCCATCCTTTTATAGAGTTCGGATGAGTGACAACTGATTTGGAAAATTTTCCCAGGTGAGTGGGAAGGTTGTACGTGCTGAAGTTGGTAGAGGGAAAACGCTCCACGTAGGGCGCATATTCAGTACACTGTAAAAAATATGCAATGAAAGCGTATCTAGTTGGATGCGTTTTTAGCTGACATGGCATGAAAACACGTCCAGCTGAACCCACTTTCAGTGCAATTTTCTGGCAATGCAAAGAAAACATGCCCTACATTAAGCGTTTTCTCACTATCAATTTCAGCTCCTACAAATTTCTCACTCACCCATCAGATATCCTAGGATTCTCGGGATAATATTTTTTGAAAAATTCTAGTTGACCTAAACTTGCTGTAAACTACATCAATACCATTCAAAAAAATCGCAAAAAATACAAACTAAGAGTTAATCGAATTGAGTAGTTCAATTGTGTGGTTGAATTGAACTAAAATTTACAATTTGAATAATTCAAGTAAACGATTGGTGTAAATACGATTGTTGTAAATATCCTTTTGGTACTTGTCATTTTTGAAAATTACACCAAATTGGACTTAAATAATTTCAAAATTTCAAAATAACATTAACTTTATAACTCAAAAAATTATACAAAATCTAAAGAGTATATAAAAAAATTTAAAAGTATAAAAAACCCTATACCCACAAACCCTAAAACACTAAAACCTACAAAACCCTAACCTTAACCCTACCTTAACAAAAATCTAAACCCTAACCTTAAAATAAAACAACCCTAGCAGTGTTTTCCTTCTAATCCATTGAAAATGTGTCCAGCTCGTTTTTCTGACTTAATCCCATAAATTTTCAAAAAATCGCTCTAATTCAATAAAAATTTTTTATAAAAAATGATATTTTTAGGAATTTTACCCTAAACAAAAATTGATAAGACACATTTTTTATTTTTATTTTTTAATTAAGCATATTTTTCTAAATTTTATTCCACTATTGTTAAATCTGCAAAATCAACTTGTACGTCAAAAAATTATTTATTAATAAAATATAAATTAAAATATATTACAAATATAAAGTAATATAAAAAATATTAAAATTATATTTATGTTAAAAATAATAACTAAAACCATACTTATCTCAAAGGTAAATTAATTAAATAAATGTTAAATTTTAAAAACAATAAATAAAATAAAATACAAGCATGAGTGGTAAAATAGAGTTTTTCTTTCCTTCTCATTGGGGGGTTCGGTGTATTTAAAATTTCAAGCAGAGTACCTCAAATGTAAAAATTTTCTTCAATTTTCCTTGGAAAACCTAACCTCGTTGAAGGTGCAGAGAAAAATCCAAAAGGGCTCTTAATCTACAAAAAAGGTATGCATGTGGATGAAAGCACACTCGTTTGTATTTAATTACATGAATGATGTTGGATATAGAACAAATATTGATCGACTGCAGCGTAAGCTTTGTTTAATTTGCCCTCACAAAATTAATTAGTTTAATTTGACTACTTAATCTCTAAGGTTAACAGGTAGACCTAAGGTAGGGATGAGGGAACACAAAAATATTGAAAATCATCCCAATCCTATTACTTTACTTTACTTTTTAGGCTTATACATATAAAATGCGTTTTAATAAAAAAAAAAAAGTCAATTGAGTTTTTGCTAAATTCCTACACACTCTTGTTGTAAATCGAAGCTTCTTCCTTAATAGTTTCCGTCTTTAATTACGTTAATAGTTAAAAAGCAATTTACAAACTAATCAAATAATATCATGTGACAATTTATGATTTAATTTTATATTTTATTAAAATTATTAAAAATTATTAAAAATAGTAAAATTGATATAAACTTATTAAAATTATAAAATTTATTAAAATCATTAAAATTTTATAAAACTTATAAAGATTTCTAATAAACTACAAAAAAATTTAGTCATCGACCGTTAGGGTCATTTTCATGTTGAATAAAATATTCTCAATCTTCCACAAATAAAACGATAATTACAAGACCTTCTCATTTTATTGATACATTATTATTTTTATTTTAAAATTTTCATCTCAAGTTTTTAAAGTACAGTATAGTAGTTTGGATATTGAAAAGTTGAAAATTGTTTGCTAAGTATTGTATGACATAAAGTATTTTTATACAATTAGATATCATAAAACCAAAATTTCATTATCGAATGGTTGCAAATTTTAACATATTTCATTATGAAATATTCTAACGACTATTCTCATTATCCAATGATTGGTCTAATGTCACGTGTTTATTTTAATTTTGGGGTTTAACTTTCAAAATAAGGAAGAAATAATTTTTATATATTTTATAATTTTTAAAAATATTATTTTTATACTTTATTAGAACTTGTTTTGAATCTTTTATAAGTTTATACGAATTTTGTATAAGTTTTATAATTACCGATGATTTTTACAATTCTTTTACATTTTTTCATAAGTTTTTATGATTTTTTATAAGTTTATAGAAAGTTTTAAATATTTTAAATATGTTTTAATTTATTTTTATTTTTATAAGTTTTTAAGAATTTTAGTAAATTTTTTATAAATTTATATAAATTTTAGTATTGTAATATTTTTAATAATATTTATAATTTTTATGAGAAACATATAAGATTAAATCGAAGCTATCACATGTTGCCATTTGATTGGTCAATCAAATGATTTTAACAGTCAATGTGATCAGAGATGGAAACCATGATCGATGATGTTTAATTGATTGTTTTTTGTTAACGACGGTAGCTCAATTTGGGTGTGAATTTAGTGGAGGGGCTCAATTAATATTTTTTTTATTTAAGCACCTTTTAACCTATAAAACTATTTTTTATGAATTTTAATTTGATTTTTGTTAAAATGATAATTAATTGTATTTGTTTCAATTGAATTTTTTATTCATAAAAATCATGTTTTATTTATAAGTTAGTGAAAATATTAAATTAATATAGAAATATGTCTTTTAATCTAATAAATTAACATCAAAATATAATATTTTTTGGTATTCTTTATGTCTATTTTTTTGTTTATATTCGAGGTTTGTGACTACCCATTTTAATAATATTGTCTCTAAAATTTAAACCTATATTATCCTTTAAAACTGTAATATATCTTACCATTATACCCAACCAATAACATTAAAATATAATATATTTGACTACATGAAGAAAAGTAGTTTATACGACATATTCGTAGAGAAAATAATCAGGTAGTGAACTCTCTAACTAAAATGACATTTACAAATAAAGAAGAACTGTACTTATTGAAAATCCTACCGAGATTCAAGGAACTTTAAAGAAGAATATTGGTAGAGGATCTTTACTCCCTAGTCCTACCTTATAAATTTTTATTTTCTTTAGACTATATTTCTACCAATATATATATATATATATATATACTATCAATCCTAACATAGTTCATCTTTTTTCTTCTTTTCACTTTGTACCAATACAGATTTAAATTAATTAGCATTCAAAGCTTTTATCGGACATGGTAAAACAACTGCAACCCACGCAATAAATGCAATTGAAAAATGCGCTACCCGTAAGGAAATTTTCACACTTGGATGACTAGTAATGATGGGAATTAGAGTTTGCTAGTTTAATTAGGGGTACATCTGATAATAGAGTATAATACATAATGGTTAATATAAGATTTGATAGATATATATAGTAATTTGGTATTTATATTTTTGATCAATTTATATTTCAATTTAACATTTTTCTTAATTTGGTAATTAAAATTTTTGAGCCCAATTTGGTACATGAAGTTGGTGTTTTTTCCTTAATTTGATACTTAAGCTTTCTTTTAGATTCAATTTGAAGTCTAAATTTATTAAATGTTATACAAATTAAGTAAAATATTAACAATGTTAAAATTTTTTGTTATGCTACGAAATATTGTCAAGATTAGAAGAAATTCATGTTAAAAAATAGATATTGAGCTATGCTTAGCAATTAATATTAAATAAGAAAAAGAGTTTTAAGAATCCAAATTAAAAGAAATTCATTATTTTCAATCAATTAATTAAAATTAAAAGTAATTGAACATATAAAATAAAAAAATCATATCATCTATCACATGTTGATCATACATTGATTATTTTGCTACCTCATAAAAAATAATATTGTTAGGATATTGGAGTAATTTGTAAAACGTTTGACAAGTTTAAGTACCAAATTAGACTCCAAAAGGTTAAATACCAACTTAATAAAAAGTGTCAAGTTTAGATATCAAAATAATAAAGGGTGTCAAGTTCGGTTACCAAATTAGACCAAAATAGTTTATGTACCAAATTAGGAAAAAAATTAAATACTAAATATTATATTAAACGGATATATAAAAATACCATACGTATAATTTAATTTTATACAAAAATTTTAATTTTAACAAATTCAGGTTATGGTTACCAATGTGAAATCATTTTATGTTATTTATTGTGATAAAGGATTTGCGACTGCATGGTATAATTTTAAAAGATACATCAAAACAAGTGTTTAGCGATATCTTTTTAGCTCTTTGGTGCCACAATATACATAGCAATGTAATAGGATAGACTACTTTACCTATAAAGGCTAATTTCCAAGTATATTTACGGAAATGGGCCAATTTCTGCATTATTTACCGAAAAGGGTTGATTTTGGAAAATGTGTCAACGTAGGAATGTTTTAAGGTGAAATTTCAACAAAACGCGCTGACGTGGACGCGCTTTGCTGACATGGCAAAATCGCTCCCCCAGGGCCGCATTTTGCTCCGTGTTTTTTTCCCCAACGGCTATTTTATGTTTTGACCATTGGGGGGTCCAATGGTAAAAAAAAAGTATAAAAGCCCTCCTATTATTTCACACAATATTTCTTCAAATTTTGGCAAAAAACTCTCAAATTTCTCCTTAAATTTCTCAAAGCTCTCTTTAATTAAGTATTTCCTTTTAATTTTATTTCTAAATTAGTATTTTTTATAATTTAAAAAATATTTGATTGTGTTAGCAATGGCCGGGCAATTAATTCGTCTCGATCATAAACATATCTCCGTTGAACAAATGAAAATGATAAGGGTTAATTTTAATTTTTGTATATTATTTAATATTTTTTCATTTATGTAATTTTAATTAATTTGTATTTTATAATTTTTTATAATAGTCTGTAGATCAGGTGTTACAATGTTATATTCGTAATATGTCTGGTCCTCCATCACCGTTGATAGAAAATTACTTGAGGGAAGTGGGTTTTTGGCATGTGGCCACTATAGGCTGGAGGTGCAAGTTGGACCTGAAACTCATCAGCGCGTTAATAGAGAGCTGGAGACCCGAGAAGCACACATTCCAACTTCCATGCGGAGATTGTACTATCACTTTGAAGGACGAGCAGTTACAATTAAGATTGTCGGTGGATGGGTCCGCACTCACCGGGTCCGTTCAATCTGTTGATTCGGAAGCCATATGCTACGATCTTTTGGGTGCGATTCTGTATAATATTTACGGAGGTCGGATCGAGATGGGCTAGTTACAAGACACGTTCCTGGAGCTGGGAATGATTCGACTGAAGTAGAAAGAATATGATATGCTCGGACATATATCCTTGATATGATTTGAGGTTATTTGATGCCGAACTTGTCACAAAACCTCATACATCTGAGGTGGCTGCTGAAACTCGTTGATTTTAGAGCAGTTGGTGAATTTAGTTAGGGGTTTGCCGTGTTGGCAACATTGTACCGGGAGATGTGTGGGGCGACGCCACCAAATAAAGCCAAAATCAGAGGTTACCTATCATTACTACAATCATGGGCTCGGTTTCGCTTTCCTTTTTTACGTCCTCGAGTGAACCATCCATATACATTCCCACTCATAATGAGGTAAAATTTTTATTTGATTTTACAATTATTACATAGATTTAAAATAAAATTGTATGCTAAAAATTTGTTTAATTAGGTGGAACCATTAGGCGAGTTATGTTGGAATACCTACCGCTCTTGAAGATATACAGCTTCTATTAGACCAACGGTCGGAAGCGCAAGTAAGTATTAAATAAAATATATAAACATAAAATAGTCGTTTCTTATTTAGTATTTAGTATTATGTATATAACTAGTATTTTTTTCACGTTGATATAGTTTCAATAGATACCATACGAGGACTCGCCAATTCGGGCAGTAATTCCAGATGAATTCTTTCAAAATCCGCACATTTGGCATGTTAAGGTCCCATTAGTCAACTATGCTAATGTCGAGATGTACCAGACAGATAGAGTGTTACGGCAATTTGGATTCTGACAATTGATTCTTGAGGCACCTGAGGTGCTCGATAAAGAGCACAAAATTGACTTACAGCAAACGAATACGAATTGGCCAGTATTCTTCTCAGAATATATAGAAATTTGGGAAAATGGATATGATCATATACCTACTCGCATACTGATCATCGTTCCAAGTTAGCGTGCGCGCCGGATTACATGCCATGGTTTAGGATCCATGGCAAGCCATTTGCTGTCGGAAGAGTAGAGGCGTTGGCAAATCCGTGTCAAAAGAAAACGATGAGGCCCTTTTAATCCAAGGAGAAGGGATGATAGGACGGGCCCATCAACAGCGCCAACACAATCATCAGGCCCAACAACAGTGCCCACACAATCATCGGGCCCAACGCCTCAACCAACGACACCCACACCACAATCCCTTTAGATTATGCCAGGTGCGTATCCTAGCCATTATATGTATCCTAACCCTTATATGTTTCCTTTTCCCAGTCCTATGCTAGGTTGGAATGCATGGCCCGGTGCATCTCCTTTCCCAATGACTCCAACTCAACTGACGATATATAGACCATCGTCGCCGGAAGGATCGCACGAGGCACTGTCGAGGAGCTTATCTCATTACCAATCCTCATCGCCTTATGAGATTTAAACACCTCCGCCGTGGGTGATGTAAACACCTCCACATTCTTTATTCTATCAAGGTGGGTCATCCTCTTAACACCCACAACCCCCGTCGGAAGCTAAACCAAGGAGGAATCCAACGCGTAATCGTCGACCACCCCCATATGGCACTGATTTTGATCGGCATAGACATTGATTTTTTTAATATATTTGTACAAAATATTTTTGTATTGTTTCATTTAATAAAATAAAAGTTTTTTTTAATATTTTAATAGTAAATTATTTTTATATTTTTTAAAAAATAGAAGTTCTTTTGAATAAGGTAATAGATATAATGCAACATAGTTTCATTACAGCAATTATCAACTATTTCGGTTTGAACATAATCGAATTGTATGACTTGGGTTCCTACACCATCCGCACAACTTCTGTTGGTTTGTTCTTTCCCAGATATCTATATTATTACGTATTCTACTCGAGCAAGGTCGACCTTTTGGTTTATGACGTAATTCTCTATCCGGTAACAACTTAAACGGAACAAGCGATACAGACGACCACTTACGTTCATCTCGGACCGGTGGGAATTCGTATCTCTACACATTGTACATGTATTCTATTTTGTACACTTCGTCGACATATTTCATAGGATCCAAACGAAGATTCTGACAAGCTACAATTGTATGAGCGCATGGATAACGAAGTGTACCAAACGTCCCACAGTTGCAAGTCCTGTTTCTCAGGCGTACACGATATTGCCTACCGGTAATACATTGGTTCGATCTGTTAAAATCCGTCACACGAAATCATAGGTTGTTGCGATCGTGACACACTGTGTGCTTAGTGTTGGCCTGCGCCTTTCCCTTTTTAATTTCTTACAATACCTTCTGGAACCATACATGGCCTCCTTGTATTTGGCCTTTATAACTCGTTGCTCGTTTTGGAAATAGTGCCGTCAAACAAAAATATGTCTATCGCACAATCGAGGTTATTAGAAAATGATGCGTTCCTTTTAGAACAGTATTTATGCTTTCAGTCAGGTTTGTGGTCATATGACCATATCGTAGGTTGTCGTCTTATGCTTGTGTCCACTGTTTGAAAGGTATGTTACATAGGTAGTCTGCGCCTTGATTGTTAACTAAATGCAAACTCCACAACATCTCATGAAAACGATCCTTATTGATCTTGTACTCTGCCAATATAAGTTGATAGCAAAAATCACATACCACTATTTCATTCAGAATAAATTGAATATTACAAAACAAATTTATATTAATAGAGATTAAATACCCATGTTGGTCACTTGCCGTCGTTCAATGGTAGACCGATATTGCCCATAGTAGTTGGACGCAACTTGCCTTAGACAATACTGATGGTGTGTGTGATCCTATAGGCTTCCCTGTCGCTCAATTATGGTTAGTATTCCAGTGCCCCGATTCGATATAATGCAGATATCAGGTTGGGGGCATACATGCCTCCCTAACCTAGAAAGAAAAAAATCTCAGTCATCACCTGACTCCCCCGGTGTTATTGCAAACGTAATTGGAAGGATTCTCCCACCGCCATCCTATGCCATAACTAGCAATAGCCAATGGGTATATCTATCATGCATAAATGTACCGTCAATTTGTACCAATGGCTTGCAGTACAAAGATGCGTCTAGGCATTACTTAAAGCTCCAGAACATACGCTTGAACACTTGGCATCCACGGAGCAATCGGTTATTCTAGTATGCAAGGACCGTTTCAAGGTTTATTATGCAACCTGGAACGTACCTCTCCAGCACCTGACACCACTACCATACCTCATTATATGAAGCGTCCCACCTACTATGCATCTTTTCCAGCGCCTTCTGCTTAGCTATCCAAGCCTTGCGGTAAGAGGGCGTGTACCTCAATTGGCTATGAATATTGGAAATTAAGACCGACACAGAAGTCCTGGGATTTGCCTTCAACATCAATAGTATTAAGCTAGCTATCATACCTGAATCCATCTTGGAATGATCTTGTGAAACACCTATCAACGAAGTACGTTAAATAATGCAACATTAAGTAATAACATTATTATTCAAAAACCCTAAACACCTAGTGATACTATACCAGCAACATAAGTATATGGACCTTTGTACTTTTTTTTATCTCTCACAAGCCTATCTTTTTCCTAAAAGAGGTTATGATTTTCCATGAACATGTACCATCTTGGACTGCACAGTTGGCCTCAAACTTCTCAGATTTGGATTTAATCACATCGTAGTTAACCCCGTGATTGATGCTATGTTGTTTCAATGCACAAAGAAAACTATCTTTATTGGAAAACTCCTTACCAACTTCCAATTCACCCGAATCTAATGACGAAATTGTACGGTCACACCTTCTGTGTGGTAGATCTGGAAACTCCAACGCATCATCTGTCGATATATCGACATTATGCATGTGGGCTGGAGGCGAGTAAGCCCTGAATTGCGGATCTTCTTCTTCTTCATCTGAACCCCCTTCAACGTCTTCAGTTTCAAATGGAATAGGCTCTGGTTCAGAAAATAATGCAACTTTTGCACCATCGAGGCCGAGCTCTTGAGGTGGATCCACATCGGGCTCATCATCCAACCTACCATCATCTGCAACATACGAGGTCCCCTCGCCGGTGGACGTTGTAAGAAGTACATCATCCCTTCTTGTAGATGTTTCGTAATGTCCCCAATCAGATGTGGATTGTCGACCACCAAAAGTTGATGTCATTCCCCAATACGTATTTCCAGCATCGAACATCGACCCACCGATGTGCATGTCCCATCCACTAATCGAGTGTCGTGTAGTTGTGTATTCCATACTGCCACCAAACATGGGGGCTTCTGTGTTCTACCTCTTAGTAACAGAGTGTTGGGTAGGGGTCATGTATTCCTCTCGAATAGTAATAGATGTTGAAGTCACAAATGTTTCATTTATCGATGAAAATTGTACATATAACTCAAGACAAAGTGATCCACTAGCGAGATGAGTCTGCTTTATCACCTCAAAGCTATGACCACCTTTGATATAAAATGAGTCATATGTCACGGGATCAATCGAAGCACAAAATCGATACTTAATAGAATAAACCCTCATTGGCGTCGTTTCAAAGATTTTGCGCTTACTTCTTTTACGAAATTCTATCAAATCTATAGTCTGGTTAAAAACCAGTCGCGTTATGTTCTCCGATAAAAAACAACACCGTTCTCAGTGTCACGAACCTCACCATCATAGTAAATAACAACATTAATACGTTCACTCATCTTCAATTTCTATTCTTCTTAGCCTCTCTAATTTTTCTTGCTGTAACTTATGCAACCTGAGAATAAAATTTGGCTTATTTATAGCCTACGACCAAACATGAATTACTGTAGAAAAAGAGCGTCGATGTGGGAGCTTTTTTAATCGATTTTGCTGATAGTGCATCCTGCTTAAAGCGTTTTTGACACTATATGTTTAGAAACATCTTTTAAAAATTATTTTTTCAGGAACTACTGTAGAAAAAGAGCGTCCACGTGAGAGCTTTTTCAGTAATTTTGCTGACAGTGCATCCTACTTGAAGAATTTTTCACAACTGTATTCTCAAAATTATTTTTTAGGAACTACTATAGAAAAAAATAAAATCCTTATTGTCAATATAATTTTCCCTAGACCCTAAACCAAAACACAATATTATTTTTAAAAAATAAACCCTAATTTAATTAATTTTCTTAAAAACACTAAACTCTAATTTAATTTATTTATTTAAAACCCCTAAACCCTAATTTAATTAATTTTTAAAAAAGAACACTAAATCCTGATTTATTTTTTAAAATTTCTAAAACCCAGAACCCTAAATTATTTTAACAAAATCTTAAACCCTACAAACATAACCCTAAATTATTTTAACAAAACCCTAACCCTAAAAACCCTAAAAATCCTACACCAAAAAACCTAGGTACTAAACATGCAAAAAGCCCTAACCTAGAAAAAACACGGAGCAAAATGCGACCCTGGGAGAGCGATTTTGCCACGTCAGCAAAGCACATCCACGTCAGCGCGTTTTGTGATGACCTGGCAAAATCACTCCCCAAAGGGCGTGTTTTGCTAAAATTTCACCCTAAAACGCTCCTACCTAGATGTGTTTTGCCAAAATCGACCATTTCCGGTAAATAATGTAGAAATTGGCCCATTTCTATAAATATATTTGGAAATGGGCCTTTATAGGTAAATTAGTCAATAGGATAAGTGTTGCAAAAATCGCAACTATAAGCAACATTGCGAAAAGTAACGATGTTTTATTAAAAACATTACTTTTTGTGGCATTTTCTCCAAAAACGTCGATAAATGTAAGGTCTTCAGCGACATTTCTCTTTTTAGACGTTGCAAAATATAAGACATTTTTACAATATTTTTCCACAAACATCACTAAATTCCTAGTTTTTTATAATAAAAAAATCATGATTTTTTTTTACATTTCCTAATAAATTGTAATACAAGTCAATCATATATAATTGCACATTACTATATATAAAATAATATATAATTTATAAATTTCAAAATGTAAAATCAACATTCATATAGCATAAAACTGAGCCAAAATATGCACCACTAAATTATATACCAAATGGTATATCCAACATCATTCATCACCATAATTAACATAATACTATCAACTCCAAAATGACCATTTACACACTAAGAGTCCTTATGTACATGCCACATAGTCTAGACTCAAATTGAACATATAAATACCATATCAAGATAGTGTGTGTGCTCCTCCGCAGATCTAGTTCAACAACTTCTGTAAGGTGATAATCTACAGGGAAGGAAAATAACTAGAATAAAAATTAAGAATTCTTAGTAAGTTCAAATGGAATCACTAAAAATACCTTGATAATTTAAAGCATAATTATGCTAATCATTTTTGCATTCAACATGGCTATCTTTGGCACATAATGACATAATGTTCGCCTCCAAACATGCAAATGTTTAGAGCTAAAATCGTGCAAATAAATAAATAAAAATTAAGTGTGGTATTTGCAAGTGAACAAGTCAAATTGTAATATAGATTTGTGTTATAATGGAACACTGGTAAGTATTTCGAGAACCGTACCTAAGGGATTGCATATTGGAGAAATTATTATTAAATTAATTACATAAAAATAATTATTAATCTAATCGAGTCATGAATTAGTAGTGTTAATACAAATTAAAATATTAATTAAACTAATTAAATTAATTAACTTAAATAACCTAATGAAATTTCCTATTCCTAGTGTCAATGATGCAAGCCTGTAGCCTATGATCGATTAAATCTCTAATTATCTAATTAAATAATTAATTATCTTCAATTGAGTTATTTATCACCCTTAGCTAATAAAACCCTTCCGGTCTCTTCTTAGGCATATGGATACCTTCTCAATCTCACCGTTTAGCACAAGTCATACACGACAAGATACCCTTGCTGTCTTACTTGTCTAGATTTTCCATCAAGGGCATCACTCCCTAATATACTAAGCAGTCTTGAATAAACACCCAATTTTAGATAAATAATTACTTAATCGATTAATTAGTTTAATAACCAAATCATGCAAGATATAAATAAAGCATAATGATGTATTCCAATATCTATACAAATGTTAACTGATTAGGTTAACGAAATATAAATAAAATACTAAACTAGAAGAGTAAAGAAAATGCTCATGAATATATACTAAAGCACGGTTTTGGAGCAACCTCCGCTTGCAAATGTATTCACATCGAAATAGAGAAGTTCTAACTAAGTGAGTATAGAAATAAAATACAAAGAAAACTGAATAATAAAAACTGTCTATCTAAGTCTGCACACATTCAGGTGACCCAAAAGTTACTTATATAGGCTATGGGCTACTAGGTGACCACTTAACCTAGATACACTTTGGGATTCTAATTAATGCACTATTCTAACAAATGCTTGGGGTCAGAA
The DNA here is from genome assembly GCF_025698545.1 of Gossypium raimondii. Lineage (NCBI taxonomy): Eukaryota > Viridiplantae > Streptophyta > Magnoliopsida > Malvales > Malvaceae > Gossypium > Gossypium raimondii. The sequence continues at coordinate 34,515,097 of NC_068568.1, read as the reverse complement.
TATGAAAATATCCAAAAAGTGTCATCCAAGGTATCATCTTCATTTTGGCCTACCTTCGTTGCATCATCATGATGTGGGGAGACTCCTCGTCACCGTGGATTCTTTCCCATGATTGTTGCATCATTATGACTAGGGGAAATTTCTTGTCACAATGTCAAATGTTTTTCCAGCCTTGGCAACGTCGATGATCTGTTAGCCTGCCTTGTGTCACGACTCGATCATCATCCCTTGTATTCTTGAGCCTGAATTGGTACCCTACACACTTAAATAACCCATTAGTCACTCTCGAGTCCCAAGTCGGCCTTATGGGTCATCGAAACAGTAGAAAACGTGTAAAAATGCTTATTTTATTAATATTTAGTTCCTAACCTACTAATACTAAAAATGTAATAATTAATTATAAAATGCTAAGAAAACAAACTTGTTAAGTGTCGTAATGTATTTAAACTACCACTATAATTGGCAACAGGTCACATAACTAATCACATATCAACATTACCAAATAAGTGTGTTAGTCATGTTTTCATATCATGAATAATATCACTACATTTATTCAATCAGACACCTATTACATATCAAATGTCAACATATACTATCTCATTTCCAATTCACATATAAGTTTTCATTTTTATTCAATTAAATATCACTCGATGGAACTATAGTAAAATGGACTCGGATACACGGGAATAAGTTGCTCACACAAGTTGACATTATATCAGGGTTGCTCACACAAGCTAACATTATATCAAGGTTACCTGTCTGGGCTAAACTTATGATTCTTATAACCGAGAATCTACAGCAAATGATAAACCTCATTATAACTTGTAAAATCCCTGATCAAATACGTGTATAACCCTACTGGCATGTTATACATATCCTAACCTTTTACTAAGTTCATATGGGCATCATTTCCATATATATATGTGTCATTACCAATATCTGAACATGATTACATATTCCATTTACAAGTCCTATAATCAATCAACATTTACAGTTTTGCACCATGTACTATTTCACAATAGCTAATATTCACACGATTATTCAATTCAGCCCGTTATATGACACACATGTAAAATTCAATAAATTCTAATTATATCTAACATATATGTCACACTTGAATTTTGTATCAAAACTTGGCCATATTAGATCGGAGACCCTGAGTTATTTTATATGTTTTAATTTAATCCTATTTGTATTGAATTATAAAATTTGAAGGCTCAATTGGGCATTAGTGATGATTACCAAAATTTTTGAGAGACCTGTTAGGGAATAATGGCTTGTTTCTAATATTTTATATTAAATTGGGTTAGTTCTCACATGGAAAGTGACGAATGATCAATAAAAAACTGGATATATAAGGGAGAAGGAAATCGGTGAACATATATTTTTTCTTTCTTATTATTCCAAATTTTTCTCAACTATCATTTTTCTCTCTATCTATTTTTGAATAAGAGAAAGAGAAACGAATGAATCGATCTGCATGTTGGTGAAAAAGGGCAAATTAGCTTAATCAAGTGTGGAACTCATGAATTGGAAGGAGAAGAACCAAATGACAAGGGAATTGTTAAGCTGATGTGGGTGTTATGACTTTGAGTTAATCATTGAACTAAAATCTTCTGTTTGTATCTTGTATGTTTCCATGTTGTGGTGGTTGGATTATAGTTGCTGAGAATTCAGTTTTGTGTTCTTTTGATGATGAAGATGTTGTTTAGTTATGGAATTCCTGCTCAAATGTTAATGGGTGTGTTAATTGTTGCAGTACATATGCATGTCTGTTAGGAGCATGAAATTGGGTACCTATAAATTGTATGCTGGGTAAAATGTTACTAATCATGTTATTTTGTTGAACCATCCGCTGGTTGTAATGTGTATTAGTGTTATGGTGAAATGTTTGTATGCTTTGTTATGTGTCATTGATCCATATGATTAGTTGTATGTGTGAATCTACTGAATGTTTGGTATATATTAACTTGATGAAAATGAATTGTTGGATCTGATGCTGTAAGTGTAGTATTTTCGTTAATATACACTTGTAATTTTTTCGAATAGATTGGTTAAAAAAATTCATTGATTACATTAATATACTTTGTATAATTGTCCTCACATGGTTTTTGCATACAAAGGAAAATAGAAGAAAATCTTGCTCATTGGTTGTCTAATATTTAACTAATACTAAGCAGTATTATATGACCAGATCATAATAGAAAAAGACAACTTGTATTAGTAGAAGAACCTAAAAATTTCAGTAGACGAACCTAAAAATGTCCTTAGTCTAATAAAAAATAAGCAAACCGATTGAAAGACTAATATGTTGTTTATCAAGTCTAATTGAGGAGATGCCTTGTCTTAGGCATCGGAGTGGATGACTTTGAGAAATAGAGACATAGATGTCACTGACTAGACTGACAATACATCGGACAGGGCCCAAGCAGAATAGATCCTGAATCTATTTATGGATTTATTCATGTGTGACATTCATAGTGTGGCATACTTAAATCTTGAGTGGATGGTGGACTATGTATGCATGACTCGTACACTTTCATGTAAGTAAAAGCCTGAGTTCAAATAGAAAAGGAATCAAAAGCTAGTGCATTGGGTTATGACTTTTGTCGTATGTAGTGTCATTAATAATAGTGGAATTCATTATCCAAAACACGGGTAAATGATATCCTCTCATTGGCATTACATAGCTGATGAAAAGTAAACGTGGCCACGGGTCATCCGTCTTTGTGATGGATGACTTAATCACTATTTGTTAATGATTGACTTTGCATGAAAGAAGATGTAATGGTTACCAAGAGACAAAATAGTATCATATTAGAAGAACGGATATTACCCCAAAGAGATTAAGGATATCTTATAAGGGTAACACACTTATGGCAAGGTCATTAGACGAGCACTGAGTAGCTGCTTTCGTAATGGTATGTCATTGGGGAGAGCTCAGTCACGATACTACACTGGAATGACTTCATGACTAAATGAGTTTATAATCAATAGGAACAAACCCCGAACTTAATTATCAATCATTTGAGCCTCAACTACATATGTCCAATTTATCCCTCTGCTAGCTCGTTGAAACCAGAAATGAATTACGTGTTTGAATAAAAATGAACAAAATGAATAGAAAAAGAAAAATGGGAAACATTCAGGAATGATTATGGTTTTCTCCAAATATGTGAAAACAAGAGTGACACGGCCGTGTGGCTAAGCCGTGTGACATATCCCAGGCCATGTAACAATCGAACAAAGGGACACACGGTTGTGTCCCAGCCCATGCCCTTACCCGTGTAACTCACTTAGTTAGGTCACATGGTCGTGTAACTCTCTGGCTTGCCACACATGACTGTATGCTAGGATGTTTAACTCACTAACTTAAAACACTAGGATTTTACAAATGACACACGACCGTGTAGCTAGGCCGTGTGACAGCCCGTGTCCCAAGCCGTGTGATGCATAAACTGACCCTAAATTCAAGCCATTTCAAGGTCAAATCATACCTAACTAACCATTCCGTTTGGGCACATGTTCAAGGGATTTAAACATAATTCAAACACACCTAAACATACCATTTCAAACATCCTAATTCATCTAACCAATATGCCATTGAAACGCAGCACAATTGCATCAAAAAATCATGGATAAAACCAAAGGAACATAGCTGCTTTTCAAGCACATAACCTAATTCAATTATCTATCAAATCATATCACGCATGACCATTTCCAATCCATCACAAAAGACCATACATTTCAATTACCTTAAAGTGGTCAAAATGACCTAACTGAACAAGGCATTACAAGTCTGTCAAGCCAAACATAAACTTCAAAGGCATAAACATACTAAATCAACTATTTGCACATTCATGAACTACCATTACAAAAGATCATATCCATGCCATATATAACTTTGTCCAAGTTACTCAAAAGCTACCGAAATGGTTGTTGGATAGTATGATAGGTCTCCGACAAGCTCCCAACCGATTGAGCTTTTGAATATCTAAAAAAACAAAGGAAAGTAACTACGTAAGCAATGAGTGCTTAGTAAGCTCATACGAATTCAAACAAAACTTACCATTTCAATAACATAGTTTATAGAATAAGCACAATAACATAACCAAGATCATAAGCTTAGCATAATCCTATACAAGCACCATCAAACTCACAAGTTAGGATGCTTATCCATGATACAAATGTATTCAATCATACAGTAGGTAAGTTTCACATATACATCATTTAATTCATCAACTTTTTTATATGATCACGAGTCGTTTCATTTGTATACTAACCGTGCCATTTCCCTTACTTACCCGTTGAACCATCTAGAATTACAGCAAATTCTCGAGAGTATTCACACACATAGTGTGCCTTTCCATATAACCGTAACCTTTCATTTTCAATAATCCTCACACGAGCTATAAAATGGGTCTGCTCACACGAGCTGTAGGTCAGAAAGTTAGCTAAATGATGCTACTCACATGAGCTGTGGAGAATTTGCAACAAATGTAGGACCTCAGCTATCGGTAGGACATTCAAGACCAGCACCCGAAACACGAAATCCCTAATGACATTTCATTCGTATCCTAAGAATTCTTAAGGTTAAAACAGGATTCGTTATCCGTCAATTATTCATACGTCGATACATTTAAAATTTCAAGTCCATTTATATTAACACAACATAGCAAATAATCAATTTAACTAAAATTAATACGATCATAGTTTATACTAACCTACCTCGATAACTAGGGTCATAGAAGTAGAATCCAAAACTAATATGAAGCTTTAGCCTTTGCTCAATTTAAGTCCGGTTGTTGTATATCTTGATCTAAATAAACAATTTCATTCAATTAAGTGCTTCTAGTATTCAATTTAATCCATAATTCATATTTATGTAAAATTACAAAATTACCCCTAGTACTTTAACTTTTCACAATTTAGTCCTTAAACTCATAAGTTGAATATTACTCATTTTATCCTAAAAGGGACCTTGAAATAACCCATTATTACCAAGAATTTACAAGAAAACCCATAGATTTACATCTTCAACAATTTAATCCCTATTTGTAATTTCATCAAATATCACATAACAAAACATGTTTATTTTACAACAAAGATTAATAATCTATAAAATAACTTCAAAAAATATTAAAAAAACCATGGCAAGTCCCACGACCTTTAACAATTTTGCAAATTAACCCCTGGGCTAGCTAGATTAAGCTAATAGGATCACAAAAACATAAAAATCATTAAAAACGGTGCTCGAATACATACCATGCAATGAACCTATGCTAGCCAAACTTTAAAGCCCTAAAATGGTGTTTATTTCCTTCAAACTTTTAGTGGAGAAGACAACAATGAAGATGATACTATGTTTTAGTTTCTTTTGTTTTAATTTAATTATTAATTTACTATTTTAACCTTGGTTATTAACTTTACAAAATAACAAATTCGTGTCCATAATTTTCCACTAATTCCTTAAATAGTAAAAATACTATCTTAGTCCATTATTTTAAGATTTCATAATCATTTGACCCTTTTGACTAATAGAATTCAATTCTTACACCTTTTATGATTTAGTCCCTTTTACCAAATTAGCCATTTAAAATTCAAAATTTCTTAACGAAATTTTAATACGCCCTTAAAATAATCTCATAGACATTAAATAAATATTAAAATAATAACTCACTCATTAAAATTGTGGCCCAAAACCATTGTTTTTGACCCCATTGAAAACGGGATGTTACAAGCTCCCATGACCTCAAATCTATAAAAAGTACAATGAGAAGGTTTGAATTTATGATGCAAATGTTCGTCGAATGTTAACAAAGGTTCTTTAGGTTTTCTTCTTCTTTTGGTGGCAAGAAAGGAGGTGGAAGATGAAGATGATATTCCCCTCACTAATTTAGGTTATATAGGTTGATTAAGACTTAATTAACAAGTTTATTAACTTGATAATGATTTAATTAACTTAATTAAATCATTAACCATACTTAGTGGGAGATGTCACCACCATCCACTAAAATCCATTGAATAATGGTTTATTTATCACTTTAATGAATTTTTTAATTACTATTTAAGTCCCTAAAACTTTGGCCAACTAAAACTTATAGTGATTAAAATTTACAATTTAGTCCTCTACTTAATTAGTTATGAATTTAGCTTAAATTTTGGACAAATATCTAATATATTTTTATATTATCTCCCAAAATTTTACATTTATTCAATTTGACTTAGGATAAGCATAAGTTTTATTCCTAACTTTGGATTAAAATCCAATTTTATATATTCTAATGAGGAACTTATACTTTCTATTTCTAACATAATTTCATGACAAGTTTCACATTTATAGTTTTTTCCCTAATGTAACAAAGTTAGCAATAAGTTACATCAACTTTACAATCTAGTACTTTTCATATTCTAAGCTTAAAATCTATCAATTTCAAGCCTTAGTCTTCGAGGAATACTTTCTAAAACTTTAAAGGTTTTACAAATTGCTATATGCTCTAGCTAAATCAAGCTCCCATGACCTCAAATCTATAAAAGTTACAAGAAGAAGGCATGAATTTACCTTCCAAATGTTGTCCTAATGTTAACAAAGGTTTCTTAGGTTTCTTCTTCTTTTGGTCGACAAGAAAAGAGGTGGAAGATGAAGATGACATTTCCCCCGCTAATTTAGCTTATATAGGTTGATTAAGACTTAATTAATCAATTTTATTAACTTAATAATGATTTACTTAACTTAATTAAATCATTAACCATACTTAGTGGGAGAAGTTATCACCATCCACTAAAATCCATTGTAAATGGTTTATTTATTAAAGTTTTGTCTAATTGCTATTTAAGTCCCTAAACCTTTGGTCAATTAAAAACTTATAGCGATTGAACTTTTACAATTTAGTCATTGACTTTAATTAACTGTTAATGTAATGCCCCAAAATTTGAACATTTGTTTGACAAAATTTTGACAATTATTTAGTCTCTGTATCTGTGGCTAAATGCTCTTTTTGTGCGTTTGAGATCAGGTGTTCGAGTCTTCCCTCTTGAAATATTATAATTTATTGTGGCATAACCCCTATTAGCGAACTGACGACTTAAGTTTATTTATGCGTTAATTGGTGTCAAGAATGAGTCTGCTGGTTTGATGGTTAAGTTCCTGTATACTCTATGGTCTTGTTTTGGCATAACCCCTATTGGCAAAACGGAGATATGTTTTTGCTATTTTGCAGAATTAGTTTTGTTTTAAAAGAATTTGGTTTCCTAAACAATTTTTCTATTTTTTCTTCTTTCTTTTTCTTTTTTTTCTTTTTTATTTCATAATCGCTGAAGGTGCCGATATTTTTGCTATTTTGAGTTCGGGTAGGTGCGCATTTCATTATTTTTTGACTAAAAGGTTAATTATGTGAGTTTATTGTAGAATTTCTGCTAAACATTCATTTTCATTCATTTTTATTTAAGTTAGTTTCGACTTGTTTTGTTTGGACTTGTTGTTAAGCAATTGTTTGACTTTCTTTTTAGGCGTAGATATCGAAGGTAACGATCTCCAATGCACTAATTCTTCCAATTGTCATTGACTCATTGGTAAGCTTTTGACATTATTAGTTAAGTGTTAAATTGTACGAACTTGGACATTTATGTTGTTTAATTTGTTATTGAATGGTCGTTTTAGGTTCCGAGATTTTTCTGCGTTGCTTCAACATCAAAATTATACTAATTGTGTAACAAAAATTTGAGTTTTTACAATTTACGAAGGCTAGAAAACATGGCTCTCGATGCCACACAACCATATGAAAGGCTGTGTAACTCACTATTTTTGGATTAGAAAAACACAGGCTAGGGACACGAGTGTTTGTCCAGGCCGTGTAACTTATTGTTTTGGATTTAAGGTCACATAGGCCAGGGACACGGGCGTGTGTCCAAGCCGTGTGAGGATTTGTGAGTCATACGGGCGTATGCTAGACCGTGTAACTCACTATTTTGAGCTATATGGCTGTGTGCCAGGCCGTGTGGACCACATGGGCTAGACATCTAGGCCATGTGAATCCACACGGGCATGTAAGCCAAATTATTGAAATTTTCCCTAGGGCCATAAGTGTTGTTCAACTTGAACGTAGGCCTTTCGTTGTTTCCGTATGATTTGAATTAGATTGTTTAATTTGATATCCAATATTATAAGATTGAATAATTGATTATCCGTACTATAATTTATGCGATAACTGTTAAATGATCTGTATTATTTGATTATGAATTGCGTTTGGATAATACATCCTTAATATCTAACATTTGTAATCTGTATCTACATTGGGTGGGAATGACATAAAGAATGAAGTGCTGGCAATTTAATAATCTACCGAATTGAGTGGCTGAGCCACAAATTTGTATATGATTCTAGCAGTTTATCACGTACTAATCTGACAGTTAGTCTAAAATCATTCTGAAACGTTTTATTCCAACACTATGTGGTGTGCAGGGCTGGATGAGTATTTAATACCCTATACGGTGTGTTGGGATGGTCAGAGATGATGTGTAATAGATGTAGGTAAAAAATTGCATCTATATATGATATGTTCTTTTTCTGTATTTGTTATGTTCTGTAACTATAACAAATATCATCTGTTCTGACTTTGTATTTGAAATTGAGAAATGTCTAAATAAAGAGAAAATGAACATCTATATGTGTTATACATACTTATGACTTGATTATGTACGTTGGGTACACGCTGAGTTATACTTATTCTGTTTGTTGACTAATTTTCAGGTAACCCATCAAATTAAGAGGCTCGGCGCGTCAGGAGCTTGGTCATCTCTCCTTTCTGATTATGTTCATTTTTATTTAAAATTATACTATCGTATGTTCTTTTGGGATTACAGTGTTTAAGTTTGAATTACCTTGATGGCTTACTATTTAAATGTTTTCGGATAACGAATTTCTCATAGTTAAGGTTTGATTTTTCTTAAACGTTTTTATGTAGCTCACCAGACTTGGTCTTAACGTTAGGACGGGTATGGGGTGTTACAATTAGTGGTATCAGAGCCAGATTTACAAAACTCAGACTGTGTTTTTAGGCTCTTATATTTATTAAATATGTTTTTGAAGGAAAATTTTATTTGAGTAACTCTGAAAATTGATTTTATAAGAGACCGAGTCTCCGGCGCCGAACCTATAAGTATATCTACTTTAGCTAGACTATTTAGCTAAGGAATAATCGTAATAGTTGAACTTGTGGTTGTAGTTAGAAACTGAGATATGAACTGTGAAATGAGACATTTGATGAGAATTCTGAATTGATCTGTGAACTTCTGGCATTATAGCTAGGTTGATATTATGAGTTCATGTGGTAGCCATAGACATGGTTCGCGTGGGCGCTGTGGATGCTGAAGAGGAGGAGAGTCATCCTTTAGGGGTAGCATGCCCAATCTAGAGACCAACGAGACGGTTGGTACTCCTATTGCTAAGATAGGGTCTCAGACTCCAACAGTTGGGGATGACGTACTGTTCCAGGCTATGCTATATGTGTTGCAGGGGTTACTTGGGTCTATTTTCGATTTTGAGGCTGAGGGTCGATTATTGATCGAATCTAGTCGAATGAAGCTGAGATATTTAGGGGTGTCACTAGAGTCACCTCTACACTGGCTGAGTATTGGTTAAAAGCCAATAAGTGCCTTATGAATGACATCGATTGCACTCTTACTCAGAAATTGAGGGGTGTCGTGTCTTTGCTCCGAGACGAGGCTTATCAGTTGTGGTTGATAGTTGAGCAGGACGCCTAGCCTAAAAAGGTCACTTGGGATTTCTTCAAGAGTGCCTTCCAGAACAAGTATATTGAGGCAATCTATGTGGACTCGTGGACGCGAGTTTATGAGTCTAGTGCAGGGTAAAAGATCTATGGTCAAGTATGAGCTTGAGTTTTTGAGATTGAACAAATATGCTCGAGCTTTGGTATCAATGGACTATGATAAGAGTATGTGGTTTGAAGAAGGTTTGTGTTATGATCTTTGAGTTTTGGTAGCTGCTCAGAGGGAGCGAGTGTTTGTAGCCTTAGTTGACAAGGAAAAGATAGCAGAAGGGGTGAAGTGCACTAATCGCGAGAGGAGAGACCGAGTGAGAGATCAAATTAAGATTAAGAGGGATTCGAGCTCTTCTAGTCTTATTTAGCGTTCTAAGAAATGGACGAGGTTTGATGGGCCTCCAATGATCGAGGCAATACTTGTATGAACTGAGTTTCAATTTTGTAGCGAATGTGGGAGACTCCATTTAGGCGAGTGCTGGAGGAAGTTGGGGGCTTGTCTTCGGTACGAATCGATAGAGCACCGTGTTTGGGACTTCCCTTAACGATCTGATCAGGTGCAAGCTTTTGTACAGACTCTAGCTTCGGGCCTCGTTCAACCTCCAAGAGTAGCTCACCTAGGGGTTGTGGTATGGTCAGGGTTGGTAATAGTAGTAGTCAAGGTCAAAGAGCACCGAGTAGAGGTGCGGGCCAGACTGAGCCACGACAACATGCTCTTGTGTATACAGTGAGGCATTGCAAGGATAGGGACGACACCGGCATTATAGTGGGTACGTTCTTTATTCATATTGTTCCATACTTTGCTATGATTAATATTGGGTCTACACATTCTTATATATCTAGTACTATATCTGTGAACTTGGGTATATCTGCTAAGTGTAATGCTAAAGAGATTTTTGTAATTCGCCCATTGGTTCAGTCGGTTCGATTTGATAAGATATATAGAAAAGTGTTGTTAGAAATTCAGGGCCTTGTGTTTCTGGCTAACCTGATGGAATTGCCGTTTGGTAAGTTTGATTTGATTCTGGGAATGGATTGGCTTGTAGACCATTAAGTTAGTTTAGATTTTTCTTCTAAGTGGGTCACTCTGAGATCGAATGAGGATTGTAAGATCATTATGATCAGTGAGCGTCGAGATTACCTTTCTAACTTGATCTCTGCTCTTGTAGATGGAAAGGTAGTTCAGAAAGGTTGCGAGGCATACCTAGCCTTTGTATCTGATTCTGGTTCTGTAAAGACTCTTCAGACGTTTTCCCTGGAAAGTTGCTGAGAGAACCTCCATACAGGGAAGTTGAATTTGGTAATGACCTGTTACCAAGTACCTCTCCGGTATCCATTACTCCTTATCATAGGCACCAAAAAATTTTATGAAATTGAAAGCCCAGCACAGTTCTGTGGGGCATTTGTATTTTCCAAAATCGATCTATGTTCTGGGTATTATCAGCTCAATGTTAAGGAGATTGATGTGTATAAGACTACTTTCAAGACTTGTTATGGGCATTACGAGTTCCTAGTTAAGCCTTTCGAATTAATGAGCGCTCACTACAACAAAGTAGGCCCTACAGTGAAACTTTTTTTACTTAAAATGACACAAAAAAGGTTGGCATAGGTTTCGTGATGCTTCTCCCGACGTTTCCAAAAAGGTTGTATTTTAGTACAGTTGGCATAGGTGCCGCGACAGTTTTGAAAATGCATTGGCAAAGACCTAGTCAAGGCCGACCTTTAAAAAAGGTTGGGACAGAGCTGTCTAAGGCAACCTTAAAAAGGTTTGGATAAACCTTGTTATCTAAGGTAACCTTTAAAAAAGGTTGGGATAGACCTTGTCTAAGGCAACCTTAAAAAGGTTGGGATAAACCTTCTTATCTAAGACAACCTTTAAAAAAGGTTGGGATAGACCTTGTCTAAGGCAACCTCAAAAAGGTTGGGATAGACCTTATCTAAGGCAACCTTTAAAAAGGTTAGGATAGACCTTATCTAAGGCAACCTCAAAAAGGTTGGGATAGACCTTGTCTAAGGCAACCATTGAAAAGGTTACGATAGACCTCCTTTAAGGAAACCTTAAAAAGGTTGGAATATAAAACAACCTTTAAAAAATGTTGGGATAGACCCGTCTAAGGTAACCTTAAAAAGGATGGGATAGACCTTGTCTAAGGAAAACTATAAAAAAGGTTGGGATATACCCATTTAAGGCAACCTTAAAAAGATTAGGATAGACCTTGTCTAAGGCAACCTTTAAAAAAGGTTGGGATAGATCCGTATAAGGCAACCTTGAAAATGTTGGGATAAACCTTGGCTAAAACAACCTTGAAAAATGGTTGGGATAGACCCGTCTAAGGAAAACTTTAAAAATGGTTGGGATAGACCCATTAAAGGTAAACTTAAAAAGTTTGGGATAGACACGTCTAAGGCAACCCTAAAAAGGTTAGGGTAGACTCGTCTAAGGCAACCTAATAAGGTTGGGGTAGACCTGTCTAAGACAAACTTGAAAAGATTGGGATAGATCTTGTCTTAGGTCCCATGTTTTTTATTTTCTCTACATTTCATTTCCCTTTTCCACCCTTTAGCCACAAAGCTTTGTCAAGGCAATTATTTGGCAGGCCACTTTAGGAACTCCTTAGAAAAAAAAAAGCATCAAGTAGAACGAATGAGCACATCAGTCAGAATAGATCTGAAAGGATGTTGAACTGAATAAGTCAGGATAGATCCCAAAGGCTGTTAAACTAAATAGAGTTTACTCTTTCCTCTTGTTGTTTATTTTAATTATGTTTTCTTTGAGTTCATTGTTTTTGACATCAACGATGATATTTTAAATCCTATTTGCTAGGATGGTTATTTTAAGATCTATTTTATTCATGTTTAACATGTTTAGGCCTCATTCAATCATGTTTTCAATTAATATCATGATGCATTTCATTCACACATGATTGGGTGCACTTAGATTAGTTGAGCGATCCTAACCAGACGACGGCTAGTAGATCCTTAAACCCGACTAAGTTGAGGTTCATAATATCTTTAGTTAGCTCTATTATCTTGCACAGTTTTTAGGTTTATGTGATTAAACAGTTGCAAACGTAAATGTCCCTGTGGCCTTACATGAATGCTAAGAAACCCTTAGTTAATATGATCAGTAAAATGCATATTTAACTAAGTAAAAGACTCTGAAAGGACTTAATTTGGTTTCCAATCTCATGAAAGATCGAGTTGTCGTGGAAGTATTTTTGAACATTGTTAACATGATAAAGTAAATTGAATTAATTAATATAATTATCCTAGCCCATTTAATGTTGATTATTTTTGTTACTAAAGCCATCCATTCATACATTTAGGTAAATTGCTTCTAGATTAGAATTGCATAGGGATCAATCTTTGCATTTAGTATATTTTACTTAGTTTAATTATCACCATCCAAATTATTGAGTTTTATTTCAAATTGTTAATGATAATTTTGCAATTAATCAGTTAAGCTTATATAGTCCTTGTGGAGACGATAACTCATTTTACTTATTACTTGAACAACTGTGTACACTTGCACAAACCCTGTAAGAAGTTTTGTGCGTTATTGTTGGGGACTGTTGCTTTAATCATTCTTTGTGAAAGTATTTTTATAGTTTGGTATCTATTTTTTATTTATATTTTAAATTTACTAATTTATTCTTTATTCTTTATTTTTTGTGATTTATTTTCTTGTGTTTTATAAGCATAGATCGAATGATTGATCTATTACCCGTGGACCCTAAAATCGAAAATGAAGGACAAGGTAATGGACCTTGGAAATCAAAATGAAGGACAAGGTAATGGAGTCAATCAAGTGCACAACCCAGTCCTTATTGCTGATGATAGGGATTGTTCCATCAGAAAATATGTTGCGCCACTCTTCATTGAGTTAAAACCGAGAATTAGAAGGTCAGATATCGAGACACCCCAATACAAGTTGAAAGTAATGTTTCAAATGCTCCAAACTTAGGCCAGATTAGTGGTATGCCCATAGAAGATCCATACTTACACCTTCGATTTTTCATAGAGGTGAGTGATTCATTTAAGTTAGCTAGTGTGACTGAAGACGCACTGAGATTAAAACTGTTTCCATACACATTGTGAGATCAAGCACAAGCATGGCTGAATTCATTGCCACCAAGTTTAATATCTACTTGGAAAGAATTGGTAGAAAGGTTTTTGGTAAAGTATTTCCCACCGAGAAAGAACAAAAAGTTGCATAATGAGAGAATTTCTTTCCAACAACTGGATGACGAGTCTCTATATAAGGAGTGGGAAAGATTCAAGGAATTACTTCGTAAGTGTCCTCATCATGGGGTTCGTCATTGTATCCAGTTTGAGACATTTTATAACGATCTCAACGCAAACACAAGATTAATGGTTGATGCTTTCACGGATGGTGCGATTTTGTCTAAGTCTTATAACGAGGCTTATGATATCATCGAAAGGATCGCTAGCAATAATTACAAATGGTTGACAAATTGAGCAGTTTTAGGAAGACGAGTAGCCGAAGTGCATGAAGTGGACGCACTGACTTCACTCTCTACTTAGGCATCTTTTATTTCCTCAATGTTAAAACAGTTTACCACTAATGGTTTGAATAATTTTGCAGCTCAGTCACCAAGTCAATATGATATTGTTTCTTGCGTTTACTGTGGGGATGGTCATTCTTTCGAGAATTGCCCTTCAAATCTCGAATGAGTTTATTATATAAAGAACCAGTATCAAAATAGAAGTGGGTAGTGACCACAGTCTAACTTTTACATTCCTTCATGGTGGAATCATCCAAACTTTTCCTGTAGTAACCAAGAAAATGGGCCAAACAACAATAAGATGAAGCATAGACCCAACTAGACCCAAACCACCTCAAGCTGAGTCATCAACTAGTTTGGAGGACTTGTTGAAAGCATACATGGCTAAAAATGACACATTGATCCAAATTCAAGCAGCAACACTAAAAAATCTAGAAAATCAAATGGGTCAGTTAGCTACTAAGCTTCATAGTATACCACAAGGAGCCTTACCGAGCGATACGAAAAATCTGAGAAATTTGAGTAAGGAGCATTACAAAGTGGTTGAGTTATGAAGTGGTAAGACTTTGGAACCTAGAGAGGTTGTGCTTGAAAATGAGCCTACTAAAAAGAAGGAAAGTCAACCAACAGTTGATATTCGTACAACAGAAAAGCCGGATGTTGAAAAATCTGATAAGGTAAACTCTAAACTAGTGAATTTTGAAAAGTTAACACCCTCTTTTATAGATTTATCTCCTCAAAAAAGTTATCTGTATCAACCTAGAGTTCCATATCCTCAAAGACTTCAACAGAATAAACGAAAACAAGAGGTAGAATTCAAGAAGTTCTTGGATGTTTTAAAGCAATTGCACATCAACATTTTATTGGTGGAGGCTTTAGAGCAAATGCCTAACTATGTGAAGTTTATAAAGGATATTTTGTCCAAGAAGAAATGACTTAATGAGTATGAGACTGTCGCTTTGACGAAGGAATGTAGTGCATTCTTACAGAACAAACTACCTCCGAAATTGAAGGATCCTAAAAGCTTTACGATACCTTGTAACATCAGAGAATCATACTGCGGTAAAGCTTTTTGTGACTTAGGAGCAAGCATCAACTTGATGCCCAAATCTATTTTCAAACTGTTGGGAATAGGTGAAATAAGACCTACTACTATGACACTTCAACTAGCGGATTGATCATTAGCATATCCTGAAGGGAATATCGAGGATGTTTTGGTAAGAGTTGATAAATTTATTTTTCTTGCTGATTTCATTATGTTGGATTGAAGTAGACAAGGAAGTTCTAATCATTCTTGTAACAACCCGTTTTTCAGTGGTGTTAGAAATAGTGGTTTCGAGGCCACCAAATCTAACGAGTAAGTTTGTAAATATTATTATTTAATATTTACAAGTCAAAGGTGACTTTGAAAAGGTTTTTGATTTGATAATTTATGTTATTTAAGGGATTTATTAAGTTCAAGTGGTAAGACTTTAAGGTCAAGTGGTTTTAAAAAATGAGGTATTGAGACCTCATTTCTATAAACTGAGCCATAAATATTTTTATAAATATTTACGGAGAGTCATTAAGGTGGTATTAAAGTTTCGTTGAAAAATTTTAACCTTTCGATAGTTAATTAAGCAAAAAGGACTAAATTGTAAAAGCTGCAAAAGTTGAAATTTATTAGCCAAATGAGTTAAATAGAATTATTGAAGGGACTTAAATGGAAATATTGCCATATTCAATTATGATCGACGGTGAATAAGTTGTTTTAGTTGTTTAAATTAATGTTTATAATTATAATAACATAAAATTAATAAATATAACATAAAAAGAAAAAAAATTCATTCTTTTTCATTCTTCTCTCCCACCGAATGAACCACCATGGAAGGAAAGCTTGGAAGCTTCAAATGTTTTAAATATTCGGCCCACTTGCATGGTAGGAAATTTAAATCCGTTTTTAGTTATTTTTATGTTTTTGATATCATTGCAATTAGGTTTAGCTATCCCGTACCTTTGATTCTGAAACTGTTAAAGATTTTGAATGTTTCCGTTGATGAATCTAGTGATTTTTTTATGTTAAATGATGAATTTTAAATATTAGTTGTTATTTAAAAGTATTTTGTTAAGTGATTTTGATGAATTTTCTGATTAGGGACTAAATTGTTAAAATAGTAAATCTACAAAGATTTGATGTGAAATTGTTGCAAATGTGGGCTGTTTTGTTTGCCATGAATATTCGGTTGATGTGAATTGGCATTAAAAATGGTAAATTTGCATGTTTTAGGCTTAGAGACTAAATTGAATAAAAGTAAACTTTTAGGGGTAATTTTGTAAAAATATAAAAAATGACTAAATTTGGTAAAATACATTATTTTAATGTCTAAATTAATAGATTGAATGAAATTACTAATTTATATTAAGATTGGGTGGAAAATCGAGGAGAATAGGAAATTATCAAAATGCCCCTGTACGTTGACATTTCTGAAATTTGGCCAGGTAAGTTCATAGATTTAAATAGAATTTTAAATTATGTTTTAAATGCTATAAATTTATAATATCAAATTATGTCTCAACGAAAAAATCCAAAGGCGTATCAGCGATCATTGACCAATGAAAAGGGATAGGTTCGACTATCGAATATGAAAAGCGATAGCTTCAGCTATCGATTATGAAATGGGATTGTGACGACCATCGAGTATGAAAAGGGATAGCTTCGGCTATCGAATATGAAAAGGGATAGCTTCGGCTATTGATTATGAAAAGGGATGGTGACGACCATCGAATATGAAAAGGGATAGCTTCGGCTATCGATTATGAAAAGGGATGGTGACGACCATCAACTATGAAAAGGGATTGTGATGACTACTGATTAATGAAAAATGATGGTTTCGACCATTGAATATGAAAATGGATAGTTACAACCATCGTTTAGGACACTTTGTGTAAACTCCGGTAAGGGTTCCGATTGACTTCACTACGACAAATATGGAAAGGTATGATGTACCAATGATCAAAGTATGAATATTCATGTTTATGAAAGGTATGATATAAGTGATGCTATGTTATGTACCATATCTTACCATGTGATGATATTGCTAAGTTATGTGTTTAATCACTAGCTTGTGGTTATGGTTAATGTGATGTTTATGTCTTATGTGTATGCAAATGAAATGGTGAGTGTTCAATAAAAACTAAGACATGTTTATATAAAACTCAATGGAATGGTGATACATGGAGAATCACGATATGTTGTGATGGATGATTAATCCAATTGAATCATACTTAAGTATAATGGTTATCAATGTCAAATTCATATGAATCATGTTTAAATGAATTAACAACTGTTGTTGATGTGCTAGGGCTTATGTCAAGCTTGTGGATATGATTGATGTTTATGATTATGCTTGTACTATGCATACGAAATGGGTAACAAAAGGGAATAAAACGATAAGTATGTAATTGGGATGTATTATATGTGAGCAAATTGCTTATGCTATGAATGAATACACCTATGTCATGGATAAATACACTGAATTGGGAGTTAATAGTGTTGTTTAGGCTTATGATAAGCATTGGGGAAGGAATGGAAAGTAAGTAAATAGAAAGATTTATAATTTTATAAAATGTTGATGATTATATATTATGTCTCATGAAATCTTATCATGTTATGAATGACCAATAAATATGCAACATTAATAAACTTACTCATTTCTGAGTTGATGATCATATCGATTTATGAATCTTATAGCATTGACATAGATTATGTTTATTTTATAAAGTGTATTATTGAAATGGAATATTATGCTTAAATTTTATACGAGCTTACTAAGCATTCATTGCTTACATAGTTTCTCTTTTACCTTATAGATTATCGGAAGCTCGACCGGGTTGGAAGCTAGTCAGAGATCCACCACACTATCCATTGATTTTATCGATAGATTTTCATGCTTTGGTCATGGTTATAATGGAATGTATAGGTGTTTTGTGCTTGATGATATGGCCACTATGTTTGGCTTGTAAATATGGTTTTATGATTGATGACATTTTGACATTTTTGGGCTTGATGTCTAATGCTGAAATGGTTTAGTGATGATATGTTTTGAATGACAAAATTGGTATGCTTGTGTATGATATTGGCATGTAATGTTACTTGGAATTTGTGAAACTTATGTTATTTTGATGCCTTGATGGCTGGTGTGCTTTTGGCACTGTGATGTTTAATGGTTGGTGTTATATGATCAAATTGATGCATGGTTTTATGGCCAAAGTGGTATGTGTTGGCATGTTTGCAAAGTGATCAATGAGGGCATGTTTTGATATATGATTTAATGAAATATGTTTGGTTGAATTATGACCATTTGGACCTAAATTTGGTATTTATATATATTAGATATTGGAACCATTTGGTAATGACTAGTTTTGTGTCATATATATGGTTTTGATACATAAGAGAAGTGGTTCAAATGGTAAAGTTATTTTGTTATGGTATGAATCTAAATTGGCAAGGTTGGTATGTGTCAAAAGTGATATGTTTTGGTATGGAAATAAGTTAGTTGCTAAATGGTTAAATATTCACATGTTTAAGTATGTTTAATGTATGTGTTTGAGGTGTTTTTATGGCATATTGGTTGAATGGAAATTGGTCATTTTATGCATAGTTGAACATGTTTTAATATCTTGGTCATATGTGAAAATGGTTTGTTTAGATATGCTTGAATTAAGTGAAAGGAATCGCCTGCAATTAACCTATTTCTTGTCCACACGGCCTAAGATATGGGTGTGTGTTTCAACCGTGTGTGACACACGAGCAGTCGACACGACTATGTGCCCCTTGTAGGTTTTAAAGGTGGCATTTCGAGAATTGCACGGCCTGGCACATGGGTGTGTGGCTTGGTCGTATGACCCAAGTCAGAGAGTTACATGGGCATAGACACGGGCTGGAACATGGCTGTGTGTTCCTATTTCAAATGTCCACACGGCCTAAGACACAGGCGTGTGTCTCAGCCGTGTGAGTCACATGGTTTGGCCACACAATCGTGTGATCCCTATAGTGTGAATTTTTCCATGTTTTTCCATGAAGTTGTAAATGTTTTCAATTTAGTCCCGAATCATTTCTAAAGTGTTTCTAAAGCCTCAAAGGATTAAATAAGGGACTATATGCATGTGTTTGAATGAAAAATGATGTGATTCATGAAATGATTTGGAATGAATGCTTTGATGTTACAGTTTTACAGTAATGCTCTATAACCTTATTCTGATGACAGATACGGGTTAGGGGTGTTACAATCCTGGGGAGACCTTTCCTAGCCAAGAGAAGAATGTTAATAGATGTACAGAAAGGCGAACTCACCATGAGAGTTCAAGATGATAGGGTAACATTTAACATTCAAAAGGCCATGAAATTTCCGAATCCAATGGAAGAATGTTTAGTAATGGAGGAATTAGAAACCTTAGTTTCTATGGAAAGTAATTTTGAAAGAGACCCGTTGAAGAACACTTTAAGGTCTAAACCATTCGAAGATGAAAAAGGTAATGAAGGTTTGGTTTTGATGGAAGCCAATCCGAGGAGTTATGATCAACCACTGCGGTTCGAACCGCTAGAGTTGTTAGTTCGAGAATTTATACACCCTAAGTTGTCAATTGAGGAACCGCCTAAACTCAAACTAAAGCTACTTTAGTCCCATGTAAAACACATTTATCTTGGTAATAGTTCTACTTTGCCTGTGATTGTTTTAGCAAGCTTAACAGAACATCAAGAGGAGCAATTGATTGTTGTTTTAAAGAAATTTAAAAAAGAAATTGGTAGGACCATAGCTGACAATGAGGTATAAGTTCTTTGTTCTGTATGCATAAAATTATTCTAGAGCAAGGTAATAAAAGAGACTTAACCCTATCATGAAAGAAGTGGTACTTTAACATTTTTTACTCTAAAAATTTTCATAGAAGTATAATAATTTAATAAATTCATTGTTATTACACCTTAACTTTATCATATGAATTTAATTAAAAACTATTGAGCTTTAAAATTATGACAAGATCATGCTTCGATGTACGTGTATTGAGCAGTGAATATTACAAGTAGATATAAAATGTGCAGTGTATTGCGGGTATAATAGGTCTACTTGTAATATTTATATAAAATATGCAATGTGACACCAAGGGTCTGGTTTTGCGACATCAATGGTAGCATCAAATTTTCTTCATGTTTTTGCCTAAGTCACCTCTTGCAGAAGCTATAATTAGTTGCTAGACCCCAAAAGGTAGGATTTTTCCATTTTAGTCACAAAACACACACTAAAAATACACAAATTAACTACTTAGACAAAAATCTAACAACTATTAAAAATCATATAATAAGAACATAAAAATACTTAAATACAATCTCTAAATGTCAAAAAGGATATAATTTATCATATCAAATTATAACAGATCAAATTCTCTCACACTTAAGTCTTTGTTTGTCCTCAAGAAAACACAAGAAATAAGAAATGTACACAGAGACGAACCTTGAGCAAGAATAGTGAAAGTGATTAGTCAAGAGGTATATAAATGTAGATGATTCTTCTAACATGCACCCTAAGTATGATATCTAGGGAATTTACAACTTCTAATAAATCAAGAGAGTTCAAAAAATTACAAGATGAGCAAGCATAAAGGTAATCATACAAAATTACTTGTTGAAAAAAACGAGTTTGAAAAATGCAACGGAAAATATGTTTCAGGGAAAACAAGAAATTGGTTATGTTATCTAAACTAATAAACACTTAATGAAAAAGAGTACCTTTTGATTCCTCTAGGATGAACGCTTCGACCTAATAGTCTTCTCCACTATCCTCAAGCTCACATCTGCCGAGTGTGAGCTCGCTTTGAATAAAAAAATCCACAAAATTACTAGTGGGGTAATTTTATAATTTCTCTAAAATTTTGGGTCAAGTTGTAAATAAGAAAAATATTTCTAGAAATCTTCTGAAATAATTTCTTTAGAGAATTTTCTCTCTACAACTTTCTCTTGAATTCAAGTGTGTGTAAAATAATAACCCATGACTCTCTTTATATAAGGAGAGTTTAGAAAATTTATTTATCCTTAAACTTAATCACTTTAATATTCAAATAATATAATGTTTATCAAGATAAATATTAGATTAAATTTATTAAATTAGTAGAATATTTATCTATAAGATAAATATTAAATTAAATTTAATATTAAGATAATAACTTTAATATTAAATTAATAAAATACTATCAAGATAAGTATTAAATTAAATATAATATTAAATCTATTAAAATAATATTATTTTTGGAATAGTTAATTTAAAATCAAATTATCTTGTAGAGTCCAAGTAGGAGTGTGATTCCTCCACTGCTCAATCGCCGAAGGACTACCCATCGGCCACTGGAATGTCGTCGTCATCAACAATATAATGTCCGGTGGTGTCATCTCAGGTGCACCCTCACGATACCCCAAGCTGGTTAAACTGTTGTTGGTTCGGTCCAGTCCAACCACTGGTTTGACCGTCGACTCGGCTTCACATACCACGCCCAGTTCAACCATTTTTTTGTCTTGATCTCAATTTTGGGTTCTCGAGCCCACTTTTTGATGCTAGGTCAAATTTTCAAGTTTAATTACCCATTGGGCTAATATTCTAACTTGAAAATTAATTTCCAAAAATATCATATTAATTTTAATTAATTTGATTAATTTAATTTTACTTGATCAAAATTAAGTTTCCCAAAAATCACTTAGATTTTCCAAATTAATTTTTTAATCAAATTCTCTAGTTGAACAAATCTCATGATCACCTAATTTATTTTCACATCGAATAAATCGAATCAATTAAATTACTTCCAAAGTCATAGAATTTTCTTTTGATTCAAATGCAGTCCAAACAAGCTTTTGATGAGCTAGCGGAGGGACTAATTTAGACATATACAATTAGGCTCTAGTAATTGCAATTATGTCCAGAAGCATTGTTCCGATAATTTGCAATTTACTTAATCATGGAGTCAGTCCAGAAGAGGTACCATGATTGAAAACTCCTTATTGTACACTCTTTACGAAAGTAATTCATCCAACTGTTTTGTCCAATGACCTCGTTATGTGTGTGTTTCCCTCATATGATATCATTGATTCCTTTGAGTTAAATCCATTCACTCAGTACAATCTTATTTTATCTCATTGTCACCTTGTGTCTTCTTAATGATTAATATGATGACTGTTAACAAATGACTGTGATAAATTGCTTGTTCAAGAATAAGCAACCCGTGGCCACGTTCCATATTTATCAATCCACACAATACCAATGAGAAGATAACATTAACTCTTTAATCGAGCTATGAATTCTATTCTTGCTAGTAAAGCCATGCCATACACAAGTCATGTACCCAACATACTGGCTATGGGCTCAATCATCTTTAGCATAAGCCTTTACTTATTTCAAAGCATACGAGTTACAAACGCATGTTTATTAGCTAACTTGGGATTTAGGTAAATCACACCATGATTGTCACAAGTGAATTAATTCACAAATTGATTCAAAATTAATTCAACTTGGGTCCAGTCTAGTATATCATTCTTCCAATAAGTACATCTTTGTCTCTACTCGTGGAGCCAACTGTTTCGATAGCCAAGACTAAGCATCTCCCCAATTGAAATTTTAGATGACATAATAATCCTTTTACGTATTTGAATCAAACGTTCACTTTGATTCTTTTACGGGATTACGAACTTGTTTAGATTATCTACTAATGCAAGTTAACTTTCCTGCAATGTAAATGTTCTTACAGTGCCACTTATCATCAGTTTGAACTTAGACAATCAATGGGCTATTATTTTTTTGTCACAATTTTTCTATATATGCAAAACGTGAAAGAAAGAAACATAGGATATAATAGTGAAATGTGAAATTAACTTTATTTATTTATTCATCGTTCAAATATGTAGAAAACAATTACATGTTTACTACAATATGGGCACATTCCCCATCATTACTGTCCTTCATTTAAATCCATGAAAATAATCTAAATAGATACAATGTAGGGAACTCTAGTCATTCATTTCTCACAAAAAACAACAAATCAAGAATCCAAAAATTAAAGGTCATATAGGAATTCTAGGCTTGTAATATTCCGAGGCTTAACGGCGGTTCACTTTCAAAGAAAGGATAGAGTCAAAATGGTTCAAGCACTAGAATCAGTTTAACACATGACATTATTCCGTAATCACCCCCAAATGTAACCAATATCCTAACCACCTAATGTCTCCTTCTCTCGCCTACCTCATTTCTCCAAAATTCTAGAGAGACTCAATTAAATTACCATAAGCATAAAGGCCTTGAAAATTTGTGCATTAACAAGTGAAATAAGACCATTTTCTGCTCAGGGAAAATCTTAACATTTGTTAACTAAATCTCTCGTTTTCACTCTCAATGTTTTTATTGATTCTATGCTCTTTTTATCACTCACTATGCATTTATCCCTTTCCATGCTTTTATTTACTCAAGATTTTTCATTTAGCATATTAAAAATAAGGTTCTCTAGTAATGGTATTGAATCAACTCTCCACTAGTTCACTCAAGCATACTGTAATAGCCCATTTTTAGTGGTACCAGAAACGGTGGTTTCAGAACTTCATTTTTCGATGATCGAGTTAGTAAATATTAATAATTAATAATTAATATTTACTAGTCTATTATAGTATTATATTAAATTTTGGTCTGGTCATTTGGTTGGTTGAATGTTTAATTAGGTTACAAGGACTAAATCATAAAAACCGTAAAATTTAATCGTTATTGACTTTTAAAAGCCATAAGGTTCAAAATATGAATGGTTCAGGGGTTTATATGGTAATTGAAGCATTTTCTTTAGTGGTTGGACGGTTTATGTTAATTTTATTAATATATAAGTTGAAAATATATGTTAATAATATAATAAAAATAATGAAACAAAAACCCAATCATCTTTCATTTTGTTTGGACCACTAAAAACACTAAGTAGAAGAAGGGGAAGACATTATTGAGCTTGAAGAAGTATTCGACCATTGCATGGTATGAAATTTAAAGCCCGTTTTTAGTAAATTTTATGTTTTCGAAATCGATGTAGCCTAATCTAGCTAACCCAAGGATTATTTTGTAATACTGTCAAAGATTTTAAAAGCTACCATTAATGATTATTGCATGTTTTTAATAGTAAATGATAGATTTGTAAGCTTAGAAATGTTTAAGGATTACTTTGTAAAGTTATTGTTGATAATTTTGCATTAAGGAATAAAAAAGTTGATAAAGTTGTTATGAATTTTGTTAAATTTGAGTAGTAGTGGGTGTGGAAGGGTGTATTTAGAAATGAATCATAAAACAAAGTTTAAATGTGAAAGTTGTAATAGTTTCAGTTTTAAGGACTAAATTGAATAAAATGTAAAAGTTTAGGTAAATCTTGTGAAATGTTAAATAAAGATTCATATGCATATAATTGTACTTTATAAGTATTTGAAGTTGATAATTGAATTAAATTATTATATAGATAAATGCAAAAAGGAAAAATTGTTGAGTAGTCCATGGTATCGTGTTTGTTGTTGTTTTGGTTTAGGTAAGTTCACATAATGTTTAAGTAGATTTATTCATTGTCTTTGAGATTTAGTATGTATATGTATAATTTGTGATTGAGATATCTATTATGTAATAATCTTGAATATTGATGGACTAAACTGTGAAGCATGGTATAATTGATTTTAATGATTGAAAAAGAAAATGGATACAATTGAGTTGATGTGATAATGTTGATGATTAAATGACTAGAAGCTATGGATATAAAGTGATGCCCGTAAAACTTAGTGAACAACTAGGATACAAATGACATGTCATTAGGGTTATTACCATCTCGGGTGCTAGTCTTGGATGTTTTATCGATGGCTAAGGTTCTGCATTTATTGTGGATTCTTCATAGATCGTGTGAGCAGCATTGTGTAATGTTACCATCCCGACCCACAGCTCATGTGAGTAGGGCCATATTCACAGTTTGTATGAGCATTTATGTTCGTAGCTTGTGTGAGCATTTCTATCCCAAGTATCCAACGTTATTTTGCTATAGTTAATCGGGTAAAAACAAGACTTATGGAATGGAAATGATAGTAGGATTTGATTTATATGTGAATGGTAATATGTGTACCAAGTATGTTTGCTTGTATATGATAGAAAATCATGGAAAATGTTTTATGTTTCAATTGTGAAGAAACTAACCTTGTTGGGTTTGTGGTTTGTATAGGCCATCAAAGAATATCATGTTTCACATTTATATAATTGTGTGTTCAATGCTTAAGATACATTAATGGCGGTAAGTTGTGTTAAATTCCATATGAACTTATTAAGCATTGTGTTTCTTGCATCCGTATTGTATGATTTCTTGTAGACCATTAGAAACTGCGGGGACGGTTGGAATCAAGTTTGAGCTCACACTATCCATTTAACAACTTGGTAGGGTTTTGATCATTTTAGGCTTGGTTATAAGTGGTATGTAAATAGGTATTTTGGTCATGTGTATATGTAAAGTTGAGGCTTGAAGTAGTTACTTTGGTGTGTAATTAAATGGCAACTTGTTGAAGTTGGACTTAGGTTAAATTCATAACCTTATGTATGGGTATGTATATTTATATATATGATGTTTGATCATGTTCCAATTGTTAAGTTTATGATGTTGTTATGAAAAAGGTATGATCGGCAAGTATGCATGTAACACCACAAACCTGACCGAGTAGGTTTGACTCGAATCCGATGTGCCAAATTAACCACTAAAGTGACTCTTCGTTAACTCCCAACCTAACCTCCAACACACCATCGAATTATAGCATGCAACATGCTAAGTTATAACACAACATCAGAATATATACATAGGAAAACATGCGTGCTTACAAAACAAATAAAGGAAAGGTTCGCATGTCAAATAGTAGCAAGACGTAAATGTTCGCAATCATCAAATAGCATAAAATTCACATGACAACATTCAAAATGAGTTTGCAACACATAAAGTATGAGTTTGCACAAAAGCATAAGTTTACGTACAGTTGTATAGGCCCGCTTAATTAACAATAGTTCGCATAATACTTAAGTTTGCAATATATGGTTTCACAAATAAATAGGCTTTACAAGCAAAGGAATAGTACATGCAAGGGTTTCCATACTTTAATAGGGTTCGCATAGAAACATGGTTTCGTATACATATATGGGTTCGCTAAGTAATAGGACTATCACGAACAGGGGTACGCATGTAATTTTTGAGGTCGCATGCATATAGAGGTCATAGAAAATAGTACTTAGCAATAAATTTGACATGCATATTTTGATAAGGGTTAAAGCAATACAATGTAACATTCATGCATGAAAGAAAAAGTATGCTTAAAAACATAGCTTAAAACAGAGATTAAGACTTAGTCTAAAAATCATTTTACGTGCTGGGATTGTGGGTGAGGTTGCAAGACCCATTTCACAAATCCTATAAAAAAACATAAGTTTGTAAAAATAATTCGTATGTGCTTACTAGAAATCATACTTAAAAACTTATCTTTTGCTTGTTCAAAAAACATATCTTATATAGCGCGAAACACGCTTACAAACTTTTTTATCAGAATGGCTGAGAAACGTAAAATATGTTCTTGCCCTTAACACACTTAACACACTAATCAGAATTTTGTCTTGTTAGATCTGCGGATCTCTGTATAATGCCTTAAAATGACTCAAAAAGTCCTTATAACATGTCTCATAAGTTCAGATGCCCCAGGGTCTAAATTCCCAAAATCATAGAAACACAGAGGTGAGTACTCACAATCTTTTGGTATACCAATATATCTAACATGGCTCGCAAAGGAGCCTATACAAAGACATATCAAAGAGAGCTCAAATATGGAGATTACTTATCACAGAGAGCTTGAATGAGAGCTTGCTTGAAAACACTTGTAAAGAGATTGCACAAAAGGTCGAGCAAACACAATTTATAAATCCGTACTTTTAAAAATGTTTCTTGATAACATAGGCTCACATAGGAGCTTGCTTAAAACTTAGCTTTAAAATTATATCTTAAAACTGTAATATAAAAATAGAGCATCGAGGGTTGAAAATAGGTTTTTGTCAAAAACTTACCTTTGAAACTTAGTTTGAAACCAAGTTCTTTGGAAAAAAAAGTAATATTTAGCTAATTCATCCTAAAAAAATTATGGAAGTTAACATACTTATGACAAATCCAAACTGAGAAAGTTAAACAAGCTTGGCTTTGCCTTAATCCTTTTTGGTAGGTGGTCCAACTAGTTCACACATACATAATACACAAATTACTTAATGGAAAAACTTATAGAATTTACACATGCAAGCGAACCTAGCTATTGGAAAAATCACACCTAATAGGACAGAAATTTACACTGAGTGCTACGAACTGAAATTAGAATAAAGACTTGATGAAAAATATTTGATGAGAGAATTATCATGAATTAAGGGTCGTATTTATAAACATAAGAGTCTTAGAAATCTTAGGATACCCTACTTGACATAGGAATGATATTACTTGCAGATAAAGTATTCTTAGGGACACTATATCTTTTATTTCCTAATTTGTGTCTAATGAAATCTTTGACTGGTGAACTCCTATTACACAACTTTCCTGGTGAACCCCCAGCTCACCAAACACATTGGCAAACTATAGCTCACCAAACATTTTGGCGAAGCTTAGCTCTCGATGAATTTAGTGAAGCCCTAATCTTGTCTTTGAGCGAAAAATTATTATTCTGGTGAACCCCTTGCTCCTGAGAACACTATCAAACCCTCACTTCACAAGGCCAAAACTTTCAGGCCCAACTTTGAGATGTTACAGTACATTTGATGTTGTTTTCTGTATGAACCTAAGTGTATTGTTTTTGATGAAATGGATGTTTGAATTGGTTATTAGGTATTATTGGTCCATGTTGTAAGGCTAATGAAAGTAGTTTGAATGCTATGTGTTGGTACCAAGTCTAGTTAAGCTTATTGAAATTTTTTGTTTATTATTTGTGACTGTGCCTTAGACATATTGGTTAGAAATAAAAAAATCGACATGTTTAAGTATGTTTTTGGTGCATTTTGTATAGGCCTAATGAATGGTTAATGGCTTGTTTATGGCATAAGCAAGTAATCGATTGTGTGACTTGAATTATAAGACACATTTTCGCACACACGGGTTAACACGTGGCCATGTGTCACACATGTACAAGTGACACAATCGTGTACTTTTTATGGTCTTTGTGGTTTTGACTAAACACGGTCATAGTCTCTCACACTGCTTGGCTACACGGTCGTGTTAATGTTTGTAAAATTTTACAATTAGGATCACACAACTTCAGTTTTTTACATAGCCTAGCAACATGGTCGTGTGACTCTATTCTACACAGCCTAGCAACACGGTCATGTGACCTTATTGTATAATTTTCCATAGTTATTTAAAAGTTTTTAATTTAGTCCTTATTTGTACTTGGGTCAACTTAAGACCTTTCGTAAGACTTGGATTTGTTTGTAATTCATCATAACCATGAATCATGACTTGTATTTGTTAAATTATTGAATGTTATTAATGTTAAATGTATATGATTAATTCTTTAACTATTGTAGCATCCTATAGCTCGGGTAAATGAAACTATTATTGAAGCTGCTAGTTTTATCGGGTCAAGAAATGGTCAATAGAGCTATTTGTAAATACTCATTTGATTCAGAATTATGACGAATCTATTTTCAGCAAACTAGAGAACTAAAATGAAGACTTGGAATTATGAAAAATCTATTTTCAACATACTAGAGAACTAAAATGAAGACTTGTACTTCAGAGTTCAGTACCGATGGTAATGGAAATCTATGTCATTGTAACCATTTAGGTGTGCTGAAAGATTCAAAATTAACACAAGATAGCTTATGTAAAGCTCACAATAGTACCTATTCATGTCATCAGGACAATATTAGAGTGTATAATTTTATAAAATAGTTGTATCGATAGTAAAGTATAAGAAGAGAAATTTTAGAAAATGTGACCAAAAGTTTGTTGCGTTATCAAGTTTAAAGTTGAGTATCAAGATCCGTCACTATAATAATTTTGGAATGAAAATGGAATTAAGTCACTATGGACTTTATATCAAGTTTATCGCCATCACCGAAAAAGTAAAATGCAATTTGGGTTACTGTTGACAGACTCACCAAATCCACATATTTCATTTTGGTTTTAGCAGAGTACTCACTTGAAATTTGTAAATGTAGAACTCTGTTATATTGGTCTAAACTAAGTGAAAGAAAACTAGTCAGGACTAATTTGATCAAAGAAACAAAAGATAAAGTCTGCATTATGAAAACTGTTTAGAAACTACTTCAGACCATCAGAAATCATATATTGATCTAAAAAGAAAGGAAAGCTCAGATCAGGATTCATTTAATCATATGAAAATGAATTAGATCCTGACCTACCATATTCATAAGAACCAATAAAGTTATTGATATGAAAAGTAAGAACTACGCAATAAATGAGTACTATTGGTGGCAATTTTATGGCTCCGACATGGTAAAGGGGAAGTTATATGAAAAACTGAAGAATCTATGAGATCACAATACCGAACTTATTCCGATGATCGAGTCACTATATATTAAGAATCTATAAAAAACTGAACAAATATCGAGGATAAAATTTTCTAGGCGGAAAGTTGTAACAGTCTAATTTTCAGTGGTATCAAAAATGGTGGTTTCGGAACTCTATATTCCAATGATCGAGTCAGTATATATTAATGATATTTACTAGTTTATTATAGTGTTTTATTGAATTTTGATTTGATAATTTTTGTTAATTTGTTAACTAGTCAAGGTACAAATGGTGCGTGCCGAAAGTTACTGGCTTTGGAAATTGGGGTACCGAAAGTTATTGTTGAATATTTACAGAGCTATTTTATAAGTAGATTAAAGTTTGGTCTAGAAATTTCGATGATTTGATAATTATTTAAGAAAAAAGGAGTAAACCGTAGAAGTCGTAAAGTTAATTTGTATTGATTATTATTAGCTAAAGTACTTTATTAATAAATATTTAAAAATTTAAAAGGAAATTAGACCCACTTAGTTAATAGTGGACAGTTTGATCATGATTTTGGGTGGAAATAATAAATTAATTTAAAGGGTAAATTGGTAATTAAATAATTAATTAACAAAATAAAAGGGAAAAGTGATCATCTTCTTCCCTATTTCATTTTTTCAACCAAAAAAACATGGGAGAAGAGCTTCGAATCAACCAAACCATTTTCCTCTTGCATGGTAAGCAAATCAATCATGTTTCTTGTAATTTTTATGTTTAAGAGACCGTTGCAATTAGGTCCAGCTAACCCGTATCTCCATTTTTAAAACTATTAAAGGTTTTAAAAGTTATCATTGATGAATTGTAGATGTTTTTGTTACAAAATAGTATATTTGGAAGTTATGAAATGTTTAAGGATGATTTGGTAAAGTAAATTTGAATAATTTTGCTTTTAGGGACTAAATTATGAATATGTTAAAAGTGATATTAAATTTCCTTAAATTTGAGTTTTTGAGGGTTGTAGAAGGACATAATTGAAATTGGAATGAAAAACGAATCTCGGTTGTGAAAGTTATACTTGTTTCGATTTTAAGGCTAAATTAAATAAAATGAAAAACTTTAGGAAATTTTAAAAATGATAATAAGATGTTATAAGTATTAAATATTTTGTTGTAAGGTATTTCTAATTGCTAATTGAAAATAACTTACTATATAGAACAAGAACCGAAAGATAAGCGCGGATAAAGGAAAAATTGCCTAAAAGTCCTTGGTGTCATATTCGTTGTCAATTTTGATTAGGTAAGTTTCATATGAGAATTAATTTGTTAATGAATGTTTATTATTGTATTATTTAATTGTTTTATAGTTAATTGTTGTAATATAATAATTATTGGCATTGAAAGAACTATAGTTCAAAGTACAATAAATATGGCTAATACGAATCATTATATGATATGGAATGGTTATGAAATATTAATTGGTTTAAGTTACAAATATATGGTTGTTGGGTATGCGAATTGAAGTGAGTAAGTTTATGGTTATTTGATATATGTATGAAAATGGTCAAAAGAATGGAAAGATTAAATACGTGATACACGACTCGTGTGAACTTAGTGAATAGCTAGGATACGAACGACATGTCATTTAGGTCTTTTATAGTAGGTACTATTTACTAGTGGTGGATACCTTACCAATGGCTAATATCCTACATATATTGTGAATTCTCTATAGCTCGTATGAGCAGCATCGTGTAACGGTTAATGTCCCAACTTACTAAATACCTTATCGATGGCTAAGATTCTGCATGTGTTACGGATTCTTGATAGCTTGTTTGAGCAGCATCATGTAATGGTTAATGTCCCGATTTGAAACTCATGTGAGCACTTCCATTCACTGCTCATATGAGCATTATTATCCCATGGATCTGAGGTATATTCGCTATAGTTCTCTAGACAATGAAATTAAATGTGATATGAAATGAAATTGTTTAAATAATGTGAATACTAAATCTGAAATGGATACATGAGAATGGAATGAATTAAATGTTATACTTGTTGAACGTTTTTTACATAGATTAAATGGTGTCGTTTAAAATGTTACTTGATTCATGTGTGATAATCTGACCTGTTGTTATTAAATTGTGATAACAAGGAACTATATAATAACTAGTCAATTCAATTAAATGCAAATTGAGGTATTGTTTTAAGTTCGATTGATAAGTAAGCAAAAATGAATTGAGTTAAAATTGGCCAAATGTGTTTTGGATCGTATTAAATGTAAATGGTTATATTATAATATTTTGTAATCTAATGTATTAACCTCATGATGTGTTAAGAGATGTACTTGTGAATGTAACAAGATGCCAAATGATATCCATACTTGTTACATTAGGTTTTCATAATTTAATTGTAAACTTATCAAGGTAGGTTAAATGAATTTCAAACGATCTTACTAAGCATTTGTAATGCTTAACTTGTTTGCTTTTCTGTCTTTGATAGGTTATTTTGTAGAATGCGTCAGTCGGATCAACTTTGAGCTTAATTATCCAGTCTTTAATTCTGTAATCTTTGTTTATTTCAGATTCAGTTATGTGGCATGTATATAGGGTTGTATTTGTGTTTAAGTCATTTTGGATGTTCATGATCTTGGTTTAATGATGTTGATGATATTGGAAGACTTGATATTATTATGAGAAATGAAGTGGCAAGTTAATAGCCTATTTGAAATATGATTTACTCAAGTTAATGGTTATGCACATGTAAATAGGTGTTACAGTTTCATATGTATATATGAAAATTGTGTTTTGAAATGGTACATGTTTGTTCAAATGGTATTTTGGTTATGTTGGTAGGCTTGTGAATATGAATGTCTATGCATATTTGTAATGTTTTGGTCTTGATCTATAGGTTACATTTTAATGAGTTAAAGAATGGATAGGTATGGCATGTGTATTCAATGGATGTTTTATGTTTGAGCTTGTACGCAATACTTAGGATAAAGTAGATTTTGAATTGGTAAGATGTCTATTTGGTCTTTAAGGTAAGGTTAATGGAAGTATTTGAATATGCTTTGTTGATACATGAAATTATTGTTATATAGAGATGTTTAGGTGATAGAAGTATGGATGAAAGGTATTAAAGGTTAACTTGCAAAAGTTTGAATTGAGGTTTCAATTGTAGCCTATTGGTTAGGCACTTAAATTGTATGAAATAAGGGTTGTTTTAAGAATGTTTTGATGGTTATTTAGATAGGTTTGAATGTTGGTCTGATATAGCTTGTAACCTAAGTGAACTAGGTTTTGGTGACTTGTTGAAAAAGGATCCTTTAAGTGCACAAGGGCTAAGACATGGCCTAACACACGGTCATGTGCCATACAAGGGTATATGGCACGATCATCTGCTCTGTGTGATTTAGGTTTCAATTAGCACACACAACCACAGTTTGTTACATGGTTTGGAGACACAACCATGTGACTCCACCTACACGGTTTCTACCCTTGCACAGGGTTGAAAAAGATGACCATGCTTCATAGCTTCACACTGCCTCAACCTATCATAAGGTCTAACCACACAGTCGTGTGATCCCTGTTTTGTATTTTTTCCTTCTTTTTCTAAAATGTTTCAAATAAGTCTTTGTTTCACTTTAAATTATTTTAGAGCTTGTGTGTTCGTTTTAACCTTAGAAATATATAAATATCATGTTTTTTTTTCTATTATAAGATTGATGATCACTGATCATTTTGAGAAATTTTACATTGATATAGCATGGTTTTGTTTTGTTATGTGTGGTAGCATATCATAACCCTAATCTGACGACCGAGATGGGTAAGTGGTGTTACACGTACAGTATAATCCAAGTATTTTGTAATGTTTATGTTGAATTATATATTTTGGGATTATTTGAATGTATACTTAAATGTTGCGAATTGGTACAAGGTGAGAAAAAGGACCGAATTGAAACGTTTTATATTGTTATATGTATTGTGCCCAAATCATCATTGGATAGGATACAATTGGCATGCTAATACATTATTTTTGCGTGTTGTACGGGTTTGATATGAGACGAGATGATGATGGATGAAATTTTATTATACACTAAATGTACCAGAATCCAACATTTGTTGTACATTACTGAGTTACATTTACAGTTACTCAGGCGTGTTTCTGGGGAGGATGTAAAGCCTACGGGCTTACCACTTAGTGCTCAGGCGTGTTTCTAGAGGGATGTCAGGCTTTGGGCTTGGCACTTAGTGTCCATACGTGTTCTTGGTTAGATTAGCTCGTTTGAGCATTTTGGAGTGCTTTGGGTGGATAATCCAATATCTGTATATGTTCATATTAGTTCATCGAGTTGAATCGTGATTGCTAAAACATAAAATGAATAGTAATTGATGTATTGTGATAAAATCTTGATGAATGACTTGAAAATTTGTTTGTTCTTATTGATATGGTAATTTGATTTGGTCTTGAATCAACTTGTATAATTGAAAGGTTATATCGCTTGTATGTGATGAAATCACCTTACGATATGGTTGTGGTGATAGGTTAGATGTTAGTTAATTGTTTATTAAATAAACTTTGATAATAGGGTTTGCTATATCGTTTTCAACCTAAGAACTTACTAAGCTCAATTGAAGCTTACTTTGTTTTATTTTCATGTTTCCTGTAGTTATCGTTTTGCAGAACCTGGCGATTGGATCAATTTAAAGATCACACTATCCACTATCTTTTGGTAGATTTCAAAAACATTTTCTTTCGTTTATATGGCTTGTAATAGGAGTGATTTGTATATACATAAGTGTTTTGTAAAAGTAAGTAGTATGTTTTTTTATTGAACAAAGGATGTATGCTTGTTGGCTAAATGATTTGGTTGCTCATGAATTGATATAATAATCTTGAATGTGGTAACTGAGCTTGGTATGTGATAGAATGAGATAAGTGTTTGGTGAGTTATAATATGTTATGGAACAATTGGATAGGTGATATTTTGGTTGGCATATATATAAGATGATGGTTTGATATTTGGTTTTATTGTTATAGATATGTTAAGTGCATTAGTTCTTTTTGTGTCAATTGCATGGATGGAAATACTCTAACATATGGCTAATAGTTGATGATAGAAGTTATGGGATTTTTTGATGTTTCATATGAAATTTGCTTAGTTATGTCCAAACTTAGTATCAAATAAGAAACACTTTAGTACTTGATATTGTTTATGATGGTGCCTTATGGCATATTGGTTAGAACTAGGCAAATAACATGTTTTGGTATGCTTTTGGTGTATTTTGAATAGCTGTATTGAATGGTTAATGGCATGCTTGTGGCTTAAGTATACAATTGATTGTGTTGCTTGGTTTATAAGATACATTTTGGCACACACGGGCTAACACACGGTTGTGTGTCACACATGGGCAAGTAACATAGTCGTGTGCTCTGTATGGTTAGGGTGATTTTGAGTAGACATGGTCTCAATCTCTCACACGATGTGTGAATGTTTGCAAAATTTTAGATTTAGGTCCACACAGTTGTGTGACCTTGTTATACACATCTTCAATTTGTGACATAGTTTGTATACACAACCATGTTATCTAGATCTACACAGCCTTAGCCTATCAGACGGTTGTGTGAACCTGTTTTTAAAAATTTTCCCCACTTTTTGTTAAGTTTTTATTTAAGTCCCTATTTGATTTCATTTCAATTTAATAGCTTCTATAAGCTCGATTTAAATTCGAACTTGTATGATAACCA
Source organism: Gossypium raimondii (assembly GCF_025698545.1). NCBI lineage: Eukaryota > Viridiplantae > Streptophyta > Magnoliopsida > Malvales > Malvaceae > Gossypium > Gossypium raimondii. The sequence continues at coordinate 34,479,514 of NC_068568.1, read as the reverse complement.
TGTTTGTTTGAATGTTTAAGATTTGACACATGATTTATTGGATTTTTAAATTGAATTCACATGTTCTTGTTATGTTGATTATTGTCGCATCCCATAATCTAATTTCTGCGGTGGAGATGGATGAGGGGTGTTATACATGCTATTGGCTTTGGAAAGTCGAATGGCCAATTTCTAGGAATCCATAGGTGATGTGAGGGAGACACTTGAGGTAGTTGAGGGACACACTACAGAGTTGGACTCGATGGAAGAGCAACTCAGGGAATTTATGCTGGAGTCACTCAGTTCTGATGTAGAAGCAATACAAAGGGTGCTCAATTCCACAGTAGATAATCTGACAATATGGAAAGATGCTCTCGAGGCCATGATGATGAATTTGAAAAAGGAAACAATGGCCACGACGAATGCTTTTAACACAAGAATTGATGAGCTCAAAAGAGAGCTTGGTGTGTGTCGAGTCGTCATGGGTAAAGTAATGTTGGGTGCAACACTAAATTGTGAGATAGATGACCCCAAACTGGAGAAGTGTAATTAGGCAAGGTTCGTGAGGGAAGTGGACAACTCCTTGTGGAATATGGAGTAATATTTTCGCGTCGTGGGCATCAAGGATGATGATGCTAAGGTAAAGAATACTTCTAAATATTTCACTGATTTCTCTATTTTATGGTGGCAGCGAAGGTCAATAGATGAAAGGCATGGTCAGAACATAATTGGGTCTTTGGAGGAGTTCCCTAAAGAGTTCAAGGAGCAATTTTACCCTTAATATACTGAGAAGGATGCTCGATCTAAGTTGTGTCGATTCTCACAACAAGTCATAATTAGGGAGTCTGTGAAGGAGTTTAGAGAACTAATGCTCTAAATCACTAATCTATGAAAGAAATAAGCATTCTTCTATTTCATAGATAGGTTGAAGCCATGGGTTAGATAGGAATTGGAACATCGAGGGGTCTAAGAACTGTTAAAAGGCATGATCATTGTGCAGTCATTAATCAGGCTTGTTTTGAGGAAGTGCAAGTTCGAGTCTTCTAAGCCCAAAGAGAAGGGAAATGGTGGGGGAGATGACGAAGGACATGTTGAGTATAGCAAAGGAAATAGTGACAAAAGGAAACCACAGAATGGGAAAGTGAAACCCAACAACAACCCAAAAGAAAAGAATAGCCAAATAAAATGCTTCATTTGTGATGGTCTGAACATGATAAAGGACTGTCCAAAAAAAAATTTCGACATCGAAGGGGATGATGAGCTAGATAAAAAATTGGTGAGGCTTGGTTCAATTATGTATTCTGTTGAAGCCAAGAGGGTCAAAGAGAGTGAAAAGAAGCCAATACAATGCTTTTTATGTAGTAGGCCACATAGGGTGCGGGAATTCCCACAGTGATCCATGTTGTAACATCCGTGTTATGCCTCAAAGTTGGGTACAGTGATGTATCGGGTTAGGAAATAGTAGGAAAATTTCGAAATAGATCCGATAAGAAATTGGGAAATGCTTAGTAGATGAAAAAACTTGATTTTGGACATTGACTAAATTGTAGGAAAATAAAAATTGATAGGGAAAAAGTGAGAAAATCAAAAGTTTGAAATGATTACATAGAATTGGTGGAAAAGGAGGGGGGCCTAAGTGTAAAATTTTAGTAAAATAAGGTATGATTCACATATGGTATCACGAAATAAGGTAAAGTACAAAATGGTAATTATTTAAATTAGATAATTATGGAAACATAATGGTTAAATGGTGAAATTGTGTTGAAATGGGATTAGTCATTTAATTTGAAAATTAATAAAATTGATTATTAAATTAAGAGATATTTTTGTGGAATTATGTAGAAAATTGAAGAGAAAAGATGAAAAGCCATTCATCTTTCCTATTTTCATGCTACCACCATTTTTCTCCATCTTTTGGACTTTTGTTTTTATTATATTGAGGTTCTTCCCCCATTTTTGAACTTTTCTAAGTTTATTTCTTCAAGTTTCTTTCAAGTTTCCTTTGCAAAATCAATAGAGTAGTTTACTAGCTACCTTAATTTCATGAGAAGAGTCTTCATAGATGTGCAGAAGGAGAAAGAAAGTAAAAATTAGGTTGTGATTTCAAGTGACTAAGGTAAAAGATGATGAAATCTTCAAGACATGTATGTTTATTTCAATAAAATAACATAGAAAAGTTATTTGATTGTGGTTTTAACATGAATATATATATTTTTATATGGAATTGAAGAAAATAAAGAAGATGGGTGAGGATCAAATTGAAGAAAAAGGAAAAGAGGTGATCAAAGAGTAAGAAGAAAGGAAGCTGTATTATTCAAGCTTTGGTTGTAAGTACTTCAAGAATTTTACCTTGTTTTTTTTAATCAAGCTCAAAATTTGCTATTTAGATGTTTTAATTACTAGTATTATATGAATTTATGAAATAATTATTTATGGAAATCTATGTAAATTATATATATTCTATTATATGATGTGAAAATGAAGAAATTCATATTATTGGTGAAAAGGGACTAAATTGAAAAGAAAGAAAAATATGTCATAATAATTTAAAATGTTGAAAAGATGGTTTATATGAAAAATATTAAAGTTATGGTGTTATAAATATTAAAGTTTGGAATATATATATGATCGAGGACTAAATGGTGAAAAGTGACAAATTACGGTGAATCTTTTGAAACGTATAAAATGATGTAATATGTTGCAAGAAAAGCCCATGTAGACAAGATGTGAAATATTAGGATATAGATGGCTTAACATTAAGGATATTTAGCGCACCTTCTGTTCTGTTAGCACTTCGGTGCCCTCTATTCCGATTGCAGTATGGTACCCTTTGTTCTGACATTGCACTTCTATGCACCTCTGTTCTGTTAATGCACTTTGGTGCAATTTTGCATCTATTTCCATATATTCTAAATGTTCTATTTAGTCTCCAGTGGGCTACTAAACAAAATCTGGTTTAAATGAACAAAAATGTAACATGGCCAGTTACGATAAGTGTTTGAAAGGAAAATTTTGAATTAATCATGGTGATGAGAAAAACTTAATATATATATGAATGTAATGTGTACTAAATTATATAACTAATATCTTTTTTAAATTCTTGATGTACTTACTAAACCTTTACCAGCTTGACGCGTTTATTTTTAACGCGTAGGTTGAAGATGGATTAGGAAAGCTAGAACTGAGGTTGTGGTCAGCTCAACTCATCACATCGTCAAGCTTGGAGAAGAGTGTGACACTAAATTTTGGTTTAGTTTGGCATGTGCATAGGCTAAATAGTGTACGAATGGGTATGAAGGACTAAAATACAAACTTTGCAAAATTTATAAATTTAGAGAACTTAAACAAAAACTCAATACGTTTGTGGTGCATGATAAAAAGTGAGTGATATGAATGATATATATGCTTAAATTGTAAATTGGTTTTGTTGCATTTGAAAGTTGTATGCAAGGAATTAAAGGTAAAAGTTATAAAATTGGCAAAGAAAACTTAAAATTTCAAACAGGCACAAGGTTGTCAAAAGTTACATGAGCGAACCAGATGGCTGTGTGATTTGACCGTGTGGTAGACATGGGTTGTGACATTGCCGCGTGAAAAGTGGAAGCAAATTTTTTAGAACCACATAGTTTTCGAGATCTGCACGACTCAAGGACACGATCGTGTGCCCTGTTTTTCATAATAATCCTTATTTAACTTTAGAGTACTATCTCAAATGCAAGGATGTTTAAAAAAAAGAAAAAAATTATTGAGCTCATCCCTCGTCTTGGCAATTATTTAAAAATATTCAGCAAGTGATAATTTTACTTTGAAAAAAAAGTTAAAGTGAGCTATTCTGATAATCAATGTAGCATTCCTATTCTTGATTCAATTATCATGTAGCGTATAGAAGTGTTACATTTATTGGTATCAAAGCCTAGGTTTTTTTAATCTTGGGTCGAAAATGGATCTAGATGTACATGCCATATAGGATGTACTGATGTGATGAGATGAGACTTTGTTATTAAACTGTGAAATTGTGAATTCTAGATTTGAATATGTCAAATAGGTCTCGAAAATTTTATGGAGAGGAATTAGAAAGTTGTAACACCCTTAACTCATCTCCATTACTGAATCAGGGATTATGAAGTGCTACTAAGCAAAACAGAACATTTGATTTCATTCCAACATAATTAAACAAATAAAGTACAAACATATTAGAAACATATCAATTCATGGTATAAATACACTTATAGGCCCTAATTCGGCTTACGAGGTCCTAAAAATAGTTGGAGAACAATTAAGGATCAAACCGAAACAAATCAAAAAATTTTAGGAATACTTGAAATTTTGAAAAATAGGGGTCACAAGGCTGTATGGCCAAGCAATGTGAACATTTGAAGTCAGTACACATGGCGGTGTCCCAACCCACGTGTCTGCCCATGTGAGTATTTGAAATAAGGTCACATGGTCATGTCGTAGGCCATGTGCATACTGAACCTAAAACCAATAAATACACATGGTCTTGTGAAGTGACTGTGTGTGGCACACGATTGTATGATAGCCCATGTGCTCCATTTTTAACCCCTAAAACAAGCCAATTCATTCACCATTCCTTGTACAAAAAGACATGTCATACCTAGCTCATTTCCATGGTTCAAAAACACATTCAAATCTCCAATTACATGTCAAAATTTCATCCATCCTATGCCTAACCAATATGTCCTTCAAAGGCACCACAATTAATGATAATTCATTCAAATAACCTAACGAAGAAAGTACTTGACATTGGTCATCTATTCATACTCAAGCCATCAACTATATTGGCCAAAATGTAACATTCACATTAAATTACCATTCCAAGCATCATAACCTAATCTTAACATTAAGGACAACCAAACTAAAACACTTCAAACATACACATTCAAAACCAACCATTCACTAGAAATACCATTATAGCATAACATTTACATAATCACAACAAAACAACTATATGCATGTCACATCCCAAAATGAATTACAAAAGCTTCCAAAATGACTGGATAATGTGAGCTCTAAATCAACCCGTCCAGTCAGTCCGTAACCTTAACAACTACAAAAGAACATAAATGAAACAAGTAAGCTAAAGAAGCTTAGTAAGCTCATTGTTTAAACATCAAACTAACTTACCTTATTTGATATAAATATTCAAAGAGATAATTTACAATTCCCGATAGCCAAATACAAGTTCACAAACCACATTAGTTTTTTGCTCACATATCTAAATATATCATGATAACCTCTTCTCAAATAACTTACTATTACCACAAACAACCTTTCATCAATGTAATTTTCCACACATGTAAACAAGTAATTCGTTGAAACATTTTACACTTACTATTACCATGAATATGCATTAACATTTAAGCATACAAGTAAGTTATAAATTCAAAGAATACATTTCCTGTTGAACTAAGTAACTTGACTCGGATACTTGGGTAACTACACCACACCAGAGGCATCATAGATGCATAACTGGGGCACCGAAGTGCAGACAAAGGCACAAATGTAAACTCAAAAGCACTACAGTGCGAACTGTAAGGCCCCGAAAAAAGGTCTAGTAGTTTACGGTAAGTTTACCGGGTTTTGAGTGAAAATTGAGAATTAATTGGGTTAAATAGCGATTTATATTCTTAATTAATTAGCATAATTTCATTTAAAAATTGATAAATAATATTTCAAAAAATGAAAATATTTTTAGAAAAATTAATTTTATGGTTTTAAATAATTTGGGATAAATTGGAATTTAAAATTAATTTTAAAAGGGGTTTAATTGGGTGAGTTAAAATATTAACTAAATGGGACTAATTTGAAAAACAAGGGAAATATGTAAGAGGTATTATAGCAAATAAACCATATTTTTAGAATTTTGGGGGGAAAAGGGGGAGTGTCCTTATGGCAAATTTCCCAAATTTTGAAAATCAAGTGGGGTTTTTAGTTTTAAAAAACTCTGCAAGTAACTCACTTTTCACTCATTTTTCACTCGAATTAAGAGATTTTTCGCTTCTTTTTTTTATTGCTTGTTTTCATAAACCAAATATCAAAGAATATATCTAAACATTTTCTCTCCCAAAATTCTCTCTAAAATCTCTCGAAATAATCTTCAAAGTTGGACAAAAAGTCATTTTAATTTCTTCAAGCATTTTGATTCAAACTTCCAAATCAATGATTTGAGTTCAGTTAAAGGTAATCATCATCTCTAAACTTGTTTTTAAGTTGATTTCAATCATTATTTGTTAATAAGTTATAATAATGGATTTTCAACTTTAATTTTTTCTTTCTTGAACTTGAAGATCAACAATGATGGATCTTTAATTTTGATTTGGAATCCAAATATTAATGGATGTGTCATAAAGTTGCCTATATAAGGGTACAGGGGCCTAGTAAGAAAAAAAATCTAGACACAGAGGGCCTAAATTAACGTAGAGTCACCACTAACCAATTAGGGCTAGGTTGGTTAGCCACCTATAGTCTAAAAATCTAGAATTAATACTACGGAAAAATCCTAAAAGTCTAGACTCGATCTCATCACCAAATTTCGGGTCCGGGAGTATGGTTACATGTGGGGAAGGTTATTGCTCCCCCACAATGCCTATCCGAGGATAGTCTTACGGGGTCTTAAGAGCTAGGTTTTTTTTTTGTTTAAGCATATTAATGTTTTAATCTAGGCTAAAATCTTATGGAAATTTTAAATGGAAACTATAAACAAAAATGTCTTCGATTTACTTGTAACTTGATTAAGATGCATTCACCAAACTTATCTAATTTGAAACTTAAATAATTCGAGTAAAATACATCCAATTCCTAAAATTAATTCCATCTTAGAATTCTAAAAAAAAACTAGAAATTACCAATGAATTAAGAGAAATATTAAAATCCATCTACAACTTATTCGATCTTTTATTTTATTATTATTTTAAAAGATTTAATTAATAACGTTGAACCTATGAATATATTATGAAAGTATCCTATGTCGGGTTTATGATTTATGTTACCTTAAATTCTTGATCTCGATTTAAATTCATCAAAATTCTAAAATAATAAATCTTAAATAACATTTATTAGCTTTCTTAAAAGTTTCTAAAATAAAATACTTAGAAAGACCTACTTATGATTTACAATTCACCTACAAAAATCTTTAGTTTTAATCTTGACTAAAGTCCTAAAAAATATTTACATATTAACTTAATATTCTAATTCTATATGATATTTAAAACTAATTTAAAACCCTAAAAAATATCTTCCATATTATTTATAATTTTTCTAAGGTAAATGGTAGGTAAGATCTTAAGCACGAACCTAAATCTAAATGTAAAAACCTTATGGTTTCATTAAAATATAACACCTACTTAACTAACTTCATGTCAACAATTATAGGATGAAAAATGACCTAGAATTTCCTCTTTAAAATGAATAGTAATAAACTAGGAAAATTAATTAAATTGGCTAAAGTTAATGAAAAGTTCAAACTCTTTCAAAATGACAATAATAAAAGAAAAATTAAATAAATGAAATAAGTAAGACCTTCACATGATGATGAAATAATAAAAATAATACACCTTATTCATAATACAATAAAAGAATCAAAGTAACATAAATAAATAATATTAAAATGTATGTAAGGGAATATGTAAAAATATATATAAATAGACATGAAAATAAATAAAAATGAAATAAGAATAAATGAAAATTATACAAGTGTGAATAAATATAAAACATTAAAATAAAGTGCATAATTAACATTAAATATATAATGTATAAATGCAAGTGAAATGAAAGATATAAGTGTAAATTATAAAGATGGAAACAAAATGGCATAGCTTAATTTTAGGACTAAAAAATAAAAAAATATGGAAGACAGAGGACTGATGTAGCAATTAATTTACTTTTAATTTTTAAATTTAGGATTAAATCAAAATTTTAAATAAATAGAAGGGTTATGGGTGTGAATAGGTCAGAGAGCGAGGGTGGTGCTGCAAAAAATGGTGTATTTTTTTGTAAATTTAAAAAGTAAGGGGGATGTGAATAAATTACTCAATTTTAACACCTATAAATGAAAAAAAAAAAACTATTCATTCTTTCGTTTTAACCTCATTGTTTTTCAAAAAAAATATCCTCCTCTTGCTCTTCCAACTTCTATATTGGCCATGGTGTTGGGCTCTCCGGCCTCCGGTGGTGGAGTAGCCGCGTACGGTGGCCGGAATTATTTTTTTTTTTGCAAATCAAAATTTTCTTTAGTAAAAATCATTAATTTTCCTAAAAATCAAATCTTTATTTCAAAATAGTTAAAAATTCAAAATTTTGTTTTAAAATTTTAAACTTTCCTTTAAAATAACTTTAAAAAACATATTTGTTTTTTCAAAATCTAAACTCTCTTTTTTTAAAACCATTATTTTTCTTAAAGATTACATTTTTATTTTGAAATAGTTGAAAAAATCAAAATTTTTCTTTAAAATTTTAAACTTTCCTTTAAAATAACTAAAAAGAACAAATTTTATTTTTAAAATCTAAACTTTCTCTTTTTTAAAAAGAAAAACACTATTTTTCTTAAAGATTAAAGCTTTTACGTTGAAATAGTTGAAAAAAAAATCAAAACTTTGTTTTACAATTTTAAATTTTCCTTTAAAATAACTAAAAATATATATTTTTATTTTTCAAAATCTAAACTTTCTCCTTTTTAAAAAAAATCAAAACTTTTCCCGAAATCAAACTTTAAAAAAAAAAAGAAACCTTTATTTTAGAAAGGGGAGGGGAAAACGAGATTTTTGAGGGCTCCTAAGGGCGGAGGACCGACGGTCCAATGATGTCCCCTTCATCGAAACCCAAAATCTGATCCCTCATGACATGCCTATGGCCAAAAAAAATGATAGAAGAAAAGAAAGAAAAAAAATAGAATGCTTGTAGTTGTTGTGTTTTTCTTTTACCTTTTTTTTTAAGAACAAAAATAATGAAAAGCCTTTTCTTCTTTTTTTTAATTTCATTTCATGTTTATATATATATATATATATTTTTTTTAATCTTGCTTATTTGTAAAAAAATGATAATAATAACATTTAATAGTAGTAATAGTAGTGATGATAATAATAATAATAATAATAATAATAATAATAATAATAATAATAATATGGGTCTTTTACAGGCCCAAAAAGGAAAAAACAAAAGAAAAATAAAGGTCTCAAATAGACCAAAACCGGGTGGGCTTCGAACAACCCAAGAGCGAACAAAAATTTAAATGGGTCCCCAATCGAGCTCGGACAAAAAGTGGGTGTCTACAGGATGTCTAAGCTCAAAATAGGTCTAATAAGAGGTTTTCAATCTTAAACAAAAAGATTAAACACATTTTATTGATCAATTTTGAGAAATTCGAATTTGATCAAGAACATGGATGATTTTTTCGAAAATTTATGAAACGGATTAAATGGTGAAATTAATACTTAGAATACATGTCATTGGACTAGGAATGAATATTAGAAGTGGTTTGAGGTGCTGAAAAGGGAGTTTAGTTGAGGAATTCCATATTTCGGCCTAGTTATGCAACATCGGTAAGGTAGTTTAAAGCAATGATTTAGATTCGTATACTTTATCAAATTCCGTGTTTCTTGTTTCTATTCTTAGTTTGTAATGCATACTTTGTCTTTGTTAAAGCTCTGCATCAAGAGGAGGAACGTGCAAATCAGAATTGAAGCTCAAACTTGCTTGTTTGAACACATTTTTTGCTTAAAGAACTAAGTGTGGAGGTCAGTGATATTAAGGGCAATTTGGTAAATTGGCCTGATTATGTGTTAAATTAAAAGTTTAATTGGTGTTGTTAATGACTTAATTGCATATTGGATGGTTGGATTTACAAAAATAGGTTTTATTTTATAAAATAGCAAAATGACAATTGGTTTGGTAAGTTTTGTATTTTGCTAGCATGATTAAATTGTATGGAATAAATTGATATTTGGAGAATTAATTGTTGATTTATTGAACATTTGATCAAGGTGTTCTAATTGTGTATGAATATTGGGAAAAATGATATTTTCTATGCTTAATTTTATTGAGGTTAAAATTGCTTAGCAATATGCTTTTACTTGCATTTTAACATCCTAAATTAAGTGATTAAACAATAAATTTTATGCCTTGTATGTATGATTATATTGGCAACATTGCATGGTGGATCCATTGGGTATGGTTGGAATGCCATAGGATTTGTGAGTACTCACCATTATTTGTGATATTGTGAGCATATGGCTCTTGGTGGACTGATTTGTTTGGAGTAGATAAGGGAGTGTTGAGCTTAAGTTTCCACTCATCGAGTTATTTGAGGTGCTATAAGGGAGCATGTGGCTTCGGCCCGCTCAAATCGGAGGATTGTATTTGATTTGTGGGAGTTTGAAGATCCGTTTATCCAATGTATGATCACACGTTTACTTTTTTCCATGGATGTATTATGCCAATATAATTGATTGATTGATTGTGCCAATATAATTGAATGTTTATGTGTTAAAATATGATTTTACATGCCATGGAAAAATTGATTCTTAATTCTTGAAATATCATGTGATGTTACGGTGAAATGTTAACATGTTGTGACTAAAAATTTAATGTTTAATTGCTTTGATTTATGCATGATTAGGTGCAAATTACTTGATGTTTTTACTATCATTCATTGAGCTTTTTAAGTTCACACCCTCATATTTCATGTAGAGATTTTTTGGGCGTAGGGAGTTGAGAAGCGAGTGCAAGGGCGATCCAATAATAAGGCTTGGTAGTGGCTTAAGAAATTTACTTTAGAGACTATATAGGGGCATTGTGATGCTTTTGAGACTAGTGTTATTTTACTTATAATGGACATTGGACATTAAATTTTAGACTTTAATTTGGGTGATTTTATAATTTCTTTAATACATGATTTTATGTCTAATTGATGTTTGATTTATGGTCTGTTGATGAGTGTTTATACGGTGGTTGATAACACGGTGTATGAAGCATGTATTTTATACTAACAATGTTTAATTGAAGCTTACCATGGAGTGGATTGCTTGAGGCTAAGGCATGTAGCTTGTGTGAATTAATTATTGTTTGCTAAGAGTGTAATTGGGTGTCAAATTTTGATTAATTTTTTCATATTTGTTGTAAATAAATTAAATTGGAGATGTGTGGATGTTTATGGTAATTAATTGTAGCTATTTCAAGCTTAATGGGTAAGTAAAATATGTAAAATCAGGTATTTGAGAATGAATTTTTGACAAAATAGGTGCAATGGTTTGCACATGGGCGTGTGTCTTTTCACACGGGTGTGTGGGTTTTTGGGGGTTTAATTTTTGGTTTTTGTAATCCAGTATTCTAATTTGCTTAATTTATAATTTAGTCCTAAAACTTGATTAGATTAATCGAAGTCTTTAATGATAGGGAAACTTGGTAATATTTTAGGATTAGACTTGTAATTGTTAATATTTGGTAGAAACACTCTTAATTTTTAATTTGGAAAATGTACTAAAAGTTTGTAAAAGTTACGATTTAGTCCTTAATAATAAAACTTGAATTAGACATAGTAAATGAACTCGAATTAAGCTGAAATTTTTAGGGCTTGTATAATTTGACTAAAAGAAGGTCAATAACTATTTAAAAATAAAATCGGTATAGTTTAACCTTATGTGGTAAAATGACCAAACTACCCTTAAGTTTAAATACTTAGAAAAAGTTTAAAAATGGTTCACAAATTGGTTCTGCATTAATAAATGACAGTTAATTAGTCATAAATGAGGTGTTATAAGGTTCTGATGTGCGTCGGGCGGTCGTTACCTGGAGAGTCGATTCAGTGGCTAATGTAATGCTTCGAATTTAGGTTGGTTCGTCCTGGTCAGGTTTGGGGTGTCACACGAACAGAGACACAGAAGTGCAAATAGAGGCACTGAAGTGTAATCCCGTACAAGAACGCATACTGACCCTATTGGTATGTCAATTGTATCCTAAGCATTTACTAGGTTTAATCGGGCATTATACAAAAAATTTGTTACTGCTATACACATTCATCATTCAGAGGCACTTCATCATTTCCGTATATTTACTATAAATCCAATGCAAATCCAATGCATTCATATCAATAATGTGAAATCACAAGAATTTCTATCATCAGCTATTCATTCTCATATGTACTCAATTGCAATAATCGATATCATATAGATAACTAATAAAAATTTCACATACATATATACAACTAACTAGAAAACAATGACATAATAACAATATATTTACATTTACATATCAAAACACTATGAACTTACTTATGATCCACTTCTGGTTAACAAGCAAGGACTACTCTGCAATTTTCCCCTTTCCTTAGTTATTTCCTTTTTTACTCAGTTCTTGATCTATATAGTAACTAAATTCAATTTATGAAATTCACATACATTACAACTCAATTCAATGCATAAGACCCTCAAGTTTTCATTAATTACACATTTTCCCTAAACTTTTACATTTTTCATAATTTAATCCCTAAACCTGAAATTTCCAAATTTAACAAAATTTTACAACTTCTCATGCTAATCGAATTTTCACCCATCAATTTATAGCCTACATTTATTCTAAATTCTTAAAAATTCCCTATCAATTTTAATATTCAATCAATTTGCTCCTTTAACTAAAAGCTAACAAAATTGCTTTACAAATTAATCATAATCAATCACCAATACTTTAAATCCATCCTTTAACATCATGAACAACAAGAATTCATCAATGGTGAAATCCAAAATTCTTAACAGTTTCCAAATAAGGGTCTGTTTGTTTGGCAGTAAAATGTTTTCCGTAAAATGATTTCTGGAAAATGATTTACTTTTCTGGAAAATGATTTACTGAAAATATTTTCTGGTGTTTGGATGAATCTGTGTAAAATATTTTCTCATTGCTTATGATTTCCTAAAAATATTTTCTAAAAAGTTGTTTTTACATATATTAATATATATTAATAATTTTTATATTTTAAATTATTTTTACATATATTGAAATGATTTATTTATAAATAAATCAATCAAATTAAATATATAATAATACTCAATTATTAAGCTACAATATTAACCGTCATAAATTGAAAAACCAAAGTCAAATAAATTATTTGTAATTGTGTTATAAAAAATAAAAAACAAAGATTGATTAATTATAAATTAGCTTCCAAACCACAATTAAATACTAGAAATATGACAATTAAATTCTATTCTTTTCATATTCGGGAAGGGAATGCCAACAGCTATCTTAGATAGTCAAGAATGACAATAGTTAGCAATCATACTACAAAATATGCCTTTGTGCTTTTAAAGGCACAGACAAACAATAGATAATCTTAAGAAAAATGAACACAGGTGATCAGTGGCTAGAAAGCACCAATTTATGAATTTGACAAATAGATCCATAATGCCAAATACATGAAGAGAAAAAAATCATGTATAAATAAGTTTGGCAAAAGTACAGAACTATTCAAATCTCTTTAATGAAATATTTACAATACCCTTTTTCTCAATGTCTGTGCGTCTTAATGCATGTTATTTCAAATGTTTGTCATCAGTAACTCAATGCAAGACATTGCCAGCACCAAATAACTTTAAAACTAAAACCAACCGTTGGCTAGTAACTAAAACAGCCTATGGCCACCATGTAGAACGTGCAATGTCGAGCCTTGAGCTGGTCATCAATGCTAAATGGAAGAGTTGAAAATCACATCTGTTGGGGTTTTGACACCAGAGGAAGAAAACAGAAGCAAGTAACCCGGATGATGTAAAGATTAACTTTATTACTTGAATAAGCAATAAGCCATATATATAAGTAATCCGGATTACATGTGTTGGTTTTTTTAGCAGAAAACTAAGGAGAAAAAGAAAAATGAATGCAAAGAAGTTTGAACAAGAAGAAAACTAAATTTGATCTCCAAAAATCAGATCTTTTTCATTGACTTAAGAAGCATTTATGTTACAATGAAATATGGCAGTTAACTAATGTATAACTGCTCCCACTAATACATGACTAAAGCTTAGATAGAATTACACACAAAATGTAGCTGGCATACCAGCTATAACATAAAACATAAATCAACAACTACTCCTACTAACTTTAAGTATAAATTACATTGCAACTAAATCAAGTTACAAATGAACAAAATAAACAAAATGTTGTCGCTTATCCGGTTCAAATTGGATGTCGGTCTCATACCGGTTTGTCATTGGTTTCTGTTGCATTGTAGGCCAAAGTTCAACAACATCATGTACCTTGCTTACTAAAAAAGTAGTGCATATTCCTTTTAGTGCATTAAGGGGAATTATCATTATGGTATGTTAGACATCAGAAGAACCTATATATTCTTAAAAAGTACATATATGAAAAAGCAGAGTGTTGAAATGACTATTCAATGACATTGAAAATAATATATGGGTGTCCAAATTTCAGATTCTAGGGCATAAACAAAGCAAATAACAAAGACAATGTCACCACAGCAATATCAGATCAGACTATTGAAGAGTCATAAAAGAAGTCACAGCAGTCTAACAACAAAAATTCCCACTACAAGCATCTTAGAAGCAAAAGTTTGCAGCATTGATCAGAAAACATTTAGCTAGTGAATTCACTCAGACGTGCATTTCATTATATCGCCAAAGGACCAACTATCACCTAACGATCAATAAAATGGAGCAACAATAAACAACAATTTCAAGCATTGTAAAAAATTTGAAGTTATAATAATTTTAGCCTTACATTATTAGAGACTCTTATTTTAATCAAACAATATAGAAGAAATTAATGCAAAACACTAGGAGTGTCACGATGTGAGTTACATAAAATATGTATCTATAAGATTCAAATGCTTCCATTCAACTAATACAAATAAACTCACCGATTCTACAGAATAGCAAGGAACCATAAGAACAACTCCGATCAAGAACTTTTGCTTCTGTCAATCCAAGAACACAGAATTTTTTTACAAAAAAATGCAAAACCAAATAAGGAAAAAAATGAAAATTTCAATTAGAAAAAAGGAAAAACACAAAAACTTACCTCAGGATTCTTTTATGAAGAAAGGTGCTCGAAAATAAGAAATAATGAAAGGAAAATTGTTATGACTGAAAAAACTCCGACAACAAAAGTCACCCAAATAAGAGGGGAATAGCCCAATAGATAATCTGTAATCTTCATCGGCTACTACACTTTCTCTCAATTTGATGACAATCAGCATAATTCATTAAAATAAAAATGTTAGAAATCAAAGAACGACCATCGCCTTAAGCCAAGACCCAGCGAAGAATTCATGGTAGATTTGCCTGAGAAAAAGAGAAAGAGAGGAAACGAAACAGAATATACTGAGAAGAGAAAATGAAGAACAGAAGAAGAAAAAGGAATGAAGAACGAAAGAAGGAGAAGGAGCCTTACCTGGATGAAAGAGGAACCGGAAGAGGTCATTGACCAAACTGATTTGCAACCCAAGGGGAAGGGAAAGGGGAAAGGGAAGAGGAAAGGGAAAGGGGAGAAGAATGCGTCATTTTCTGAAAAATGGCTTACCGAATTCAAAAGGGTAAGACATTTTCCTCAAAAAAGAACTAATTTTTGTGTGTTTTGTAAAATATTTTACCCTAGAAAATCATTTTCAGCCAACTAAACATCAGAAAAGCCTGAAACGCTTTTACAAAAAAGCTTTTACAAGTTATCAAACAGACCCTAAAGCTAGACTTAGTTGCAATGATCTCAAAAGATTTGAATGGGACTGAATGAAGACATTTTTGTTCCTACTATTGCATTGAATTTGCAAGACTTTTCTTTTATGGTCGTAAGGGCAGAGAGGATTGAAGAAGGGCTAAGCAGACAAAGAGATAAGAGCTTAGGAAAGAGGATGGAAACTAGTTCTGTAGCTCTACTATCAGTAAAAAGAACTAGAGATTTTAGAGGTACAAGATGCATGTCTCCTATGGTTAGGCTGAGAACAATAGGTCAGATAAGACAAGCACAAAAAATAACTTTAGTTGCTAGCACCGAGGGTTCTAGAAGAAGACCAGCACTAGCATGTGAAAATTATGGTAAATCCTGTTTGGGAGAATGTCGATTATTAGCCTAAGCTTATTTTATATGCAAGTTAAAAGGTCATATGATTAGAGACTGCCCAAAAAGTCAATAAAAGGTATTTTAGTTCAACAAAGGGGGAAACAACCAGGAGTTACTACTGCTACTAGTAGTGGGCTTAGATCAACAAGGGAAATAGTTAGCATATCTAAAATACAAACTCTACGGGCGTATGCCATCAGAATTCGAGAGGACAGAGACGTATCCGATGTGATCACTGGTAAAAGAAAAAAATGAATTGCTGATAAAACTTACTGAACATGAGTACTAGTTACGAACCCTTTTGGGCAGAGCGAGAGAGTGAATAAAGTTTACAAATGGTGTCCTTTAAAACTCCAAGATTGTGAATTCTCAGTTGATCTTATGGCACTTTCATTTCACGAATTTGATTTAATATTAGGAATGGATTGGTTGTCAGAATATAGGGTTGTAGTTAATTGTAGAAGGAAAAGAACTTCTTTAAGAACTCTTAAAGAAAAGGAAATGATTGTGATTGGAGAAAACTTTAATACACTGTCAAATGTTATGTCTATTATGGAAGCTTTTAAAATGGTAAGAAAAGGGTATACTGCCTTCCATGGTTATATTCCTGATACTTGAGAAAAAAGTCTTAAAATGGAAGAAATACCAATACTCCAGGATTATTCTGATGTATTTCCAGAATAATTATCAGGTTTGCCACCTGAGAGAGAAGTAGAATTTGATATTGAAATAATTTTGGGTTCGACACCAATATCTATTGCACCTTATCGAATGACACCCACTGAGTTAAAAGAATTGAAGACACAATTACATGAGCTACTTGATAAGGGTTTTATATTCTCATCGTGTCACCATGTGGTGCACCGGTATTGCTTGTGAAGAAGAGAGATGGGTCTTTGAGGCTTTGCATAGATTATCATTAGTTGGATAAAGTGACAATGAAGAATAACTACCCGTTGCCCAGAATTGATGATCTGTTTGACCAGTTAAAAGGAGAAAGTGTATTTTTGAATATTGATATCGGATCAGGATATTATCAATTACGAGTCAGGGAATTTGATGTGTAACACTCCTATCCCGAATCTGTCATGGAATAGGGTTACAAAATATTACTAAAGTTTAAAATTTAAACGAACAGAAAATTCAAACATTTCATAACATATAGCATTGATGTTAGAACCAATCATAATCATGCATATTGTCCCTAATACGAGCCCTCGAGGCCCAAAATACACCTTAGAAACAAATCGAGACTAAATAAAAAATTCAAAGAATTTTTTTCAAAAACTCATAAAATTTTCAAACCTGTAGGGGTCACACGGCCAAGAGACACGCCCGTGTCTTAGGCCGTATGGGCATTCAAAATAGGAACACACGGTCGTGTCTCGGCCCGTGTCTATGCTCGTGTAACTCACTGACTTGGGTCACACGGCCTGGCACACGGGCAATAACCTCACACGCCCGTGTGCCAGGCCGTGTGCTAAGTCGTGTAATAGCCAGACTTGCAATCCATTAAAAACTACAGGGGACATAAGGCCGTGTCACCTGGCCGTGAGTCACACACGGCTGAGACACACGCCCGTGTCTCTGCCCATGTGGACGAAAATAGACCATTGTACAAGCCATATTTCTCACCCAATTTGGTACACCTACAACCACCATTGCACATGTTCACAAGCTATATTAAGGCATTCAAGACAAGTAAAAATCAAGCCTTAAGCATGTAGTATATTCACATACAACCAATATGCCCTTAGGAACCTCAAATGACAATATGCAAACATGTATAATCATGTACACTATTAAACCAAACAAGCCAATAATAAACCAAGCCATTTTGCCTCATTTCAGGCCACTTAGCCTACCTATCAAAACATACCAAAACTTCTTAAATGGTACCAAATAAGCCATTCCAAAATAGCATCAATATACATATATGCTTTCCATAACAAAGTACCAAAACACACCAAAATATAAAACATATATCACAAGCATATTCAACTACCAATTTACATTTCATCATTCAACCATAAATCAAACCACACACCAACCATATAAGGTAATTATGCACAAACTAAAATGTGCCAAAACATAAGCCAAATAAGTGGCCAATCCTAACAAACACATATAGGCTTACATTAGCGAAAATAACGTATACATGCCATTATAAACAGAATTAAACAACTGAAAATACCAAAAGAGTCGATGGATAGTGTGATATAGCTCCGACAAGCTTCCAACCCGAACGAGCTTTCCAATCACTATAAAACACGAAAAATAACACAGATTAAGAATTTAAGCTTAGTAAGTTCGTATGACTTAGAAATTTAACTTGCCATTTTTAATCACAAATTAAGGTAAGGCAACTTAGCATATCCCAACAAATTTGGTCAAAAGCCTAAACACATGTTCACCAACATATTAGCCATGTAAATCATATATATAATCCAATACACATGGTTGAATTCAACAAGTAATAACATTTTATATACATGAATTATTCATTTCATATATCAATGTATCATGTAATATCACTTTAATGTATTTCATGTAAATACCTGTAAAAGTTCATATCGAACTCATATAATCTCGTAATAGAACTATGTTCGTTGAATCGATTCGAATATCGTTGGATATGCGGGTACAACATGTAACGCCCCAAAATTCAAGTCACTATTTTTTGCTTGTTTTGACACAAATTGCTTGTTTGCTTTAATGGTTAAGTGATTTGGGTGTGTATGGGAGTGTTTGAGAAGCCTGGGTTCAAGTCTTGGCCTTCGCACAATCTTTTTTTTTTCTCTTAAATGAATCTGGACACTGGCACTTAGGCCTTTTATATATTAATACTTGTTTTATGACACAAAGAGCCTATTGGTCCAGTGGTAGGTGGAGTGTAAGGTATCCTTGAGGTTTGAGGTTCAAGTCCTATGATGTGCAAGGAAGTAATTATTTTGTTGCTTGAACTGTGTAGGTAGTAGTGTTGGATTGAAACACAGTAGTGGAGAGTTTGAACTGGTCATAGAGAGGGAGTTAAGGAAGAATTGGTGGAGAAAATCAATGAGGGATAAGGGAAGGATTTTTAGGAGAAAATCAAAGAATTTGATTAGAAGTGGGAAGTTGTGTCGTTTGGGGAGTTTTGAGAGTGGGAAATTCGGCTAAGGGGAGTTTTGGGGTTATTTTTTACTTTTGAGGGACTGTTGGTTTTTAATTTATTTTATTTTTCTCTTTGTCTGCTTCGGTTTGGGTGAGCATTTTTGTTTTCTCCTTTTTCTTTTGGTGTTGAACCTTGCAAAGACTTCAAAGTATCTCCCGGGTTTGTTCGTTTTATTCTTCTACCTTTCCCTTTATGCCCCTTTTTATTTTGGCCGAATAGCCTTTGGTTCTTTTCTCTTTCCCTTGTAGCCGAATATTGTCTTTCCTTTTTCTTCTCTCTTAGCTGAATACTGCTATTCTCGCCCTCTTCATCTATTCAATTTCGTTAAGACTTGACAACTATTTTCTGACGGTTTGATTACCATGAAGAGTGAAGGAGTATCAAGTGATATTATAGTCGTTGAGACCTCTCTCTCATCACTCGATCAAGGTAAGTAGGTGGGCTAGTCATTTTTCTAAGTGTAGGCCGTATGTCCTATGCTTCTGAAAATTATCATGTGTGGATTTCAACCACGTGATTAAGCAATCTTGTTTAATGCATCTGTTTGCAATGTAGATATCCGTCAAGAAGAGGGTAGTCAACTTTCGTTAGTGGATTAGGAGGCTAAGTCATTATTGCTAGTCAAGGCAAGTATTAGTTCATTTTTTTGGTTAAGGTTCAAAGGAAGGAGAATACCCCTTTTTGTTTAGCGACTAATAGAAAACGTGTTTGAATATAGATTTTGGGTGTTCGTGGATCCTTATGCGTTTTCATAAACAGGTGTGTAATCACCCACTACAACTATAGTTCGGTGAAGAGTCGAAAGGCCATTAACACGTTATGAGACCACACGAAAGTGCGATCGCTCGAATGGTAAGCATAACGTGTGAATCATGGGAAAATAACCAAATTACCTTTGAAGGGTAAAATGACTGAATTACCCCCGAAGGGTAAAATGATCGAATTACCCTCGAAAGGTAAAATGACCAAATTACCCTTGAAGTGTAAAATGATCTAATTACCCCCGAAGGGTAAAATAACCGAAACTCCCCTATAGGGTAAAATGACTGTTATACCCTTAGGAGTTAAAATACGTGTAAGACCAATTTGCTCTATGAGATATATATAACTGTTACTGAGTATGACATACTGCATACACGTATGATTTTTGACATGACATACTGCACAGGGTTGGGTTTCTGATATATGGGAAGTATACTGTACTGGTGGCTTTGCCACATATACTGTTAGTGGCAGCTTTGCTGCGTTACTGTTACTGGCAGCATTGCTACATCACTATTACTAGCAGCTTTGTTGTGATATTGGTGTGTTGGCTGGGTGGGTCAATTTTATCCCCATATGGTGTGTTGGTGGTACAGAGTGGTGTGTTGGCTGGATTGGGATGGGTTGCATTACTGCATTGCATTGTTACTGTATTGGGATACGGCCCACACTGTTATTGTATTGGGCTAAGGCCCACACACTGTTACTGTAATGGACTAAGGCCCACACTATACTGCTACTGAATAGGGCTCAGGCCCAGACGTTACTGCATATTGTATGTTGACTGTTTGGTAGAGGATTACACACTGAGTTTTCGTAAACTCACGCTCTCCTTTTAACTATACAGTTAATCCTCAGCCTTAGATGATTCGGTGCTGCGAGGGAGCGAGATTTTGCTATCCTAGTTGAAAAGGTAAAAATCGCCTAGGATATGAAGCGCTCTGAATGCCAGAACTGTGATAAAGATAGGGGCAGGTTTAAGAGGGATTCATAGCCCTTAAGTTCTTTTAGAATGCCTAAAAAGAAGGCTAGGTTTGACGGGCCAATCTGAGCTGGGGTTTCTGTTGCAAGACCTCAGTCTTGTGCTAATTGTGGGAGACATCATTTAGGTGAGTGATAGAAGAAGATTGGGGCATGTTTCAGATGTGGGTCTAAAGAGCATCAAGTTAAGGATTGTCCTCTAAGGCCCACTCAAATGCAAGCTGCATGTCAGAGTTTTGCTCAGCCAGTAAGAGGTGGTCAGTAGCCACCGAAAGGCCATAGGCAGGTTAGAGGTGGAAATGGTGTGGGACGAGGTCATGGAATGTATGGTAGAGGGGTTGGTAACATTAAGGTGAGGCAGCTAGCACTGGAACATTCCTAATTCATAATGTACCTTACGTTGCTTTAATTGATATAGGGTCTACGCATTCATACATTGCATGCAATGTGTTTGGCACCTGGGGTATCATGCGTGAGAGTACTATTAATAAGATAATTGTGTTAAGTCCACTGGGACAATCAGTAAGGGTAGAGAAGTTGTTCAGAGATGTACCCCTAAAGGTTCAATAAGTTATATTTCTAGCGGATTTAATGGAGCTACCGTCTGGTGAATTCGACCTAATCTTGGGGATGGATTGGTTGGTTAAACACCGTGCAAGTTTGGATTATGCTGCTAAGCGTATGGTGTTAAGGACTATTGAGGATGAGGAGGTGGCTGTAATTGAGGAGCGAAGGGACTTTCTGTCTAATGTGATCTCTGCATTAAGGGCTGAAAAATTGGTTCGCAAGAGCTGTGAGGCGTTTTTAGCCTATGTTGGTGTATCTAATTTTGAGGGTTCTTCTGCTGGAGATATTAGAACTGTTAAGGAATTTTACGATATTTTTCCTAATGAGCTCCCTAGGTTGCCTCCAAGCCTCGAAGTTGAATTTGGAATTGAGCTTTTGCTAGGAACGGCTCCAGTGTCTATCGCCCCTTATAAGATGGCACTGAAAGATCTGGTAGAATTAAAAGCTCAAATCCAAGAACTATTGGATCGATGATTCATTCGACCTATTGTGTCTCTGTGGGGAGCACCAGTATTGTTCGTGAAGAAAAAGGATGGGACCATGCATATGTGTATCGACTATCGACAGTTGAATAAACTGACTATCAAGAATAAGTATCATTTGCTGAGGATAGATGATTTATTTGATCAGTTGCAAGGAGCTTCAGTTTTCTCTAAAATAAATATTTGTTCTAGGTACCATGAGTTGAGAGTTAAGGAGGCTAATGTGTATAAGATTGCGTTTAGGACTCATTATGGTCATTACGAGTTCCTTATAATGTCGCTTGGGTTGATGAATGCACCAGCTATCTTCATGGACCTAACGAACCGGTTTTTCTAGCCCTATTTGGATCAGTTCGTGGTGGTTTTTATAGACAACATCTTGGTGTATTCAAGAACCGAGGATGAGCATAATGCGCATCTCTGAATTGTCCTGCAGATTTAAAGGGAAAAAATGTATGCTAAGTTCAGCAAGTGTGAGTTCTGGCTATGAGAAGTGACATTTCTGGGTCATGTGGTATCTACCGAGGGGATTAGGGTGGATCCTCAAAAAATTGAAGCTGTACTGGATTCAAAACCACCTAAGACCGTATTTGAGATTCGAAGCTTTCTGGGTCTGGCAGGATATTACAGACGTTTTGTTGAGGGATTTTCCATAATTGCTGCACCTCTGACTAAGTTTCTGTGAAAAGGGTACCATTTAACTGGACTGATAAGCATTAAGAAAGTTTTGAGATATTGAAGAAAGTTCTAACTAAGGCCCTTGTCTTAATACAGCCAGAGTTTGGGAATGAATTCATTGTCTACAGTGATGCATCACACGTTGGTTTGGGTTGTGTGCTGATGCAGGAGGGTAAGGTGGTTGCCTATGCGTCTCATCAACTTAAGCCTCACGAGGCGAATTACCCTACTCATGACTTGGAGTTAGCTGCTGTGGTATTCGCACTAAAAATTTGGAGGCATTATCTCTACGGTGAGAAGTGTACTATCTACACAGATCACAAGAGTCTTAAGTAACTCCTCACTCAGAAGGATTTTAATCTTAGGCAGCGAATATGGATAGAGCTACTTAAGGATTATGATTGCTCGATTGAATACCATCCTAGGAAGGCTAGCATAGTAGCGGACGCACTAAGCCGTAGGGCTATATCTGATTTGAGAGCGATGTTTGCTCATCTCAGCCTGTTTGATGATGGTAGTTTGTTGGCTGAGTTGCCAGTTAGACTGACGTGGATTGAACAGATTAAGGGTAAACAGTTGTTGGATGAGTCACTAGTTCCTCGTTTCCGTCAGGTTGAGAATGGGGAAACTTTAGATTTTGGGTTGAATAGTGAAGGAGTACTGTGTTTTCATGGGAGAGTCTGTGTACCGAGGGATAATGATTTGAGGTAGTCTATTCTACAAGAGGTGCATAGTAGTCCTTTTGGTATGCATCTTGGTGGGAATAAAATGTACTATGACATTCGTGAGTTATATTGGTGGCCTAGTCTTAAGCGTGAATTTACTGATTTTGTGGGTAAGTGTTTAACATGTTAGCAAGTGAAGGCTGAACATCAATTACCTTTAGGGTTGCTTCAGCCAGTTAAAATTCCACTTTGGAAGTGAGAGAGTAACCATGGATTTTGTGAGTGGGCTGCCCTTAACTCCTACCAAGAAGGGTTCGATATGGGTTATTGTAGATCGTTTGACTAAATAAGCCCATTTCATACCAGTTCGTACTGAATACTCTTTGCAGAAGTTGGCTAAACTGTATGTGGCTGAAATTGTAAGACTGCATAGGGTACCGACTTCTATTATATCATATAGAGATCCTCGATTTACGTCTCAATTTTGGAAGAAATTACATGAGGCTTTAGTTTCTAGACTGGATTTTAGTACTACGTTTCATCCCCAGATAGATGGTCAATCCGAGAGGGTGATTCAAATATTGGAGGCTATGCTAAGGTGTTGTGTAATGGATTTCCGAGGCAACTGGGAAGACTATTTGCAGCTAGCAGAGTTTGCGTATAATAATAGCTACCAGTCCAGTATTCAAATGGCACCGTATGAGGCATTATATGGTCGTAGGTGTCATACTTCTACTTGTAGGACTGAGCTAAGCGAGCGGCGAGTTCTGGGCCAGAGTTGGTTTTTGATACTGAAGAGAAGGTAAAACTAATTCGAGACCGATTGAAGGACGCATCTGATAGGAAAAAATTCTTATGCGGATCATAAATGCCAAGAGATTGAGTTTTCTGTGGGGGATTACGTATTTCTCAAGGTTTCTCCATGGAAGAAGATACTGAGGTTTGGACGGAAGGGTAAGCTTAGCCCATGGTTCATTGGGCCTTACCATGTACTAAAGCGTGTGGGACCAGACGCTTATCAACTTGAGTTACCTCCAGAATTAGATCGGATTCACGATGTGTTCCACGTCTCCATGTTAAGGCATTATCGCTCTGAACTCACACACATAGTACTAGTTGAGGAGATCGAGGTTAGGCCAGATCTAATTTTCGAGGAGTAGCCAGTGCAGATTTTGGACCGTGAGGTTAAGGTACTGAGAAAGAAATCCATTCCATTAGTCAAAGTGCTCTAGCGTAATCATAGTTCAGAAGAAGCCACTTGGGAACCCGGGGAGGCGATGCAAAGCAATACCCTCATCTTTTCTGACCAGGTAAATTTCGAGGCCGAAATTTTGTTAAGGGGGTAGAGTTGTAATGCCCTAAAATTCAAGTCTCTAATTTTTGCATGTTTTGACACAAATTGCTTGTTTGCTTTAATGTCTAAGTGATTTGGGTGTGTATGGGAGTGTTTGAGAAGCCTGGGTCCAAGTCTTAGTCTTGGCACAATTTTTAGTTTTTCTCTTAAATGAATCTAGACACTGGCACTTAGGCCTTTTATATATTAATACTTGTTTTATGACACAAAGAGCCTATTGGTCTAGTGGTAGGTGGCGTGTGAGGTATCCTTGAGGTCTGAGGTTCAACTCCTGTGATGTGCAAGTAAGTAATTATTTTCTTGCTTGAACTGTGTAGGTGGTAGTGTTGGACTGAAACACAATAGTGGAGAGTTTGAACTGGTCATAGAGAGAGAGTTGAGGAAGAATTGGTGGAGAAAATCAAAGAATTTGATTAGGAGGGGGAAGTTGTGCCGTTTGGGGAGTTTTGAGTGTGGGGATTTTGGCTAAGGGGAGTTTTGGGGTCATTTTCGGCTTTGGAGGGACTGTTGGTTTTTAT
The DNA here is from genome assembly GCF_025698545.1 of Gossypium raimondii. Classification (NCBI taxonomy): domain Eukaryota; kingdom Viridiplantae; phylum Streptophyta; class Magnoliopsida; order Malvales; family Malvaceae; genus Gossypium; species Gossypium raimondii. The sequence continues at coordinate 34,454,294 of NC_068568.1, read as the reverse complement.
TTTATTTTGTTTTTCTCTCTGTCTGCTTCAATGTGGATAAGCATTTTTGTTTTCTCCTTTTTCTTTTCATGCCGAACCTTGCAAAGACTTCAACCTATCTCCCGGGTTTGTTCGTTTTGTTTTTCTACCTTTCCCTTTATGCCCTTTTTGTTTTGGCCGAATAGCCTTTGGTTCTTTCCTCTTTCCCTTGTGGCCGAACATTGTCTTTCTTTCTTCTTCTCTCTTGGCCGAATATTGCTCTTCTCTCACTCTTCATTTATTCAATTTCGTTACGACTTGGCAACTATTTTCTGACAGTTCAATTTCCACGAAGATTGAAGGAGTATCAAGTGATATTACAGTCGTCGAGACCTCTCTCTCATCACTTGATCAAGGTAAGTAGGTGGGCTATTTTTTTTCTAGGTGTCGGTCGTATGTCCTATGGTTTTAGGTGTAGGCCGTTTGCAATGCAGATATCCGTCAAGAAGAGTGCAGTCACCTTTCATCAGCAGATTAGGGGGCCTAAGTCACTATTGCCAGTCAAGGCAAGTATTAGTTCAGTTTTTGGTTAAGGTTGCAAAGGAAGGAGAATACACCCTTTTTGTTTAGTGACTAATGGAAAACGTGTTTGAATGCAGATTTTGGGTGTTCATAGATCATTGTGCGTTTTCATAAACAGGTGTGTAATCACCCACTGCAACTGTAGTTCGGCGAAGAGTCGAAAGGTCGTTAACATGGCATTTGAGACCACAGGTGCGAGTGATCGCTCGAGTGGTAAGCCCAACGTGCGAATCATGGGCAAATGACCGAATTACCCTTGAAAGGAAAAATGACCGAATTACCCCCGAAGGGTAAAATAACCTAATTACCCCGAAGGGTAAAATGATCGAATTACCCTCAAAAGGTAAAATGACCGAATTACCCTCGAAAGGTAAAATGATCGAATTACCCCCGAAGGGTAAAATGATTGAATTACCCCCGAAGGGTAAAATAATTGAATTACCCCCGAAGGGTAAAATGATCGAATTACCCTCGAAAGGTAAAATGACTGAAATACCCTCATAGGGTAAAATGACTATCATACCCCTAGGAGTTGAAATACTTGTAAAACCGATTTGCTCTATGATATATATATGACTATTACTGAGTATGACATACTACATACACATATGATTTATGACATGACATACTGTACGGGGTTGGGTTTCTAATATATGGGAAGTATACTATACTAGTGGCTTTGCAACATATATTGTTACTGGCAGCTTTGATGCGTTACTGTTACTGTCAGCGTTGCTACATCACTATTACTGGCAGCATTGCTGTAATATTAGTGTGTTGGCTGGGTGGGTCAGTTTTATCCCACATGGTGTGTTGGTGGTACGGAGTGGTGCGTTGGCTGGATTGGGATGGGTTGCATTCTTGCATTACACTGTTACTGTATTGGGCTAAGGCCCACCTACTGTTACTGTAATGAGCTAAGGCCCACACTATACCGCTACTGAATAGGGTTCAGGCCCAAACTGTTACTGGATATTGTATACTGACTGTTTGGTAGAGGATTACACACTGAGTTTTCGTAAACTCACCCTCTCCTTTTAACTGTGCAGGTAATCCTCAACCTTAGATGATTCGGTGCTGCGAGGGACTCGGAGGTGGCCACACTACTGCTGTTGTTACATTCGCTTTTATTTTAACTTAGTTTATATATTGGGTTTTGTTTTTGTAATAAGGCTTTTAAGTTGGTTAAAATTTTTAAATGAGTTTTTCCTTGTATATTTTAAACTGGTAGATTAGGAGATGATGAATATTTTAAACTGCTAGATTAGGAGATGACGACTTTTAAATAATTACCGTTTTCAAAGACACGAGTTTTAAACGTTAGAGTTTTCAAATGCTTCCACGTTTTAAATCAACTTAATATAATAATAGCAGTTAATATGGCAAACATTTGGTTAAATGTTCTGATAAACATTACTAAATAGGTTTCCAAACTTAAGAAACGAGTTTTATCAACAAGTCTAAAGATTGAGAGACACTTCAATGTGACGCACCAGATACGGCCATAACGTCTAGGCCGAGCTTGTGTTGTTACAGTACATACAAGGTGTACTAAACTGTAATCCGTCAATTCATGTACATTATGCTCATACGAGATATAAATGGTAAGCTCATACGAGCTGAGTATCGATAAGCTCATAAGAACTAAAATCGATAACCCTAGTGACATGTCATTTGTATCCTACGAATTTCTAAGGTTCAAATGGGGCTCAGTAATCGTCGTACATCTTCGGATATGCGATTGGTATTCATATATGATGTTAGAGAAAATAACATACATCTAATTCAATCAAAGCATATAATTAGACTATTTAACTACACGAACTTACCTTGACGAGTGTACGTAGATACGAAGACGATTAATCTGATATTTTTCATTTGCCCCGATCTAACTCATATGAGGTCTAGCCAGATCTATATGAATGAATTTAACTCATTTCAATATAATTCTTATTCAATTTAGTCAAACATATAATTTTGGAAAAATTACCATTTTGCCTCTATACTTTTAATTTCTTTGCAAATTAGTCCCTAGGATCAAAAAATGAAATTCATGCAATTTAATCCTTACCCAAGCCTAGCCAATTTTTATACATATTAATAGCAGCTCATTTATTTCATAAATTCACAATTTTACCACATAATATTCTCTATTTTTCAATTCAATCCCTATTTGACAATTTTACTAAAAATTCCTTTACAAAATTTGTTTATCTAACAACAACCATTCATTTTCTACCTTCAAACATCAAAATTCAAGCATGCTCATCAATGGTAAACCCCAAACAATTTAATAATTTTACAAATTATTCCCCAAGCTAGCTAGATTAAGCTATAACGATCCCGAAAACATAGAAATCATCAAAAACGGGTTAAAATTGCATACCTAATTGAAGGAATTAAATATGGCTGAATAACCTAGCTTCCATGGTTTTCTTTTCTCCCATTTTTGGTTCAGTAAGATGAGCATAAGATAATGGTTTTATTTTATTACTTTTATTTTAACTTTATTTGTCATTTATTAATTAATTACTTAATTAACCTTTAAAATAATTAAAATTTACACAATTGCCAAACATTATCATCCACTAACATACTAATGGGCTAATTACCATATAAGGACCTCCACATTAATTTTCTATAGCTATTTAATACCTTTTACTATTAGAACACAACTTTTCCACTTTACGTGATTTAGTCCTTTTATCAAATTAAACATGTATACGGTAAAATTTCTTAACGAAATTTTTAAACGATATCTTGTCATGCTATAAACCATAAAATAATAATAAAATAATTTTTTTGACTATAGATTTCTGGTCTCAAAACCACTATTCTGATTTCACTAAAAATGAGCTATTACATGATGTACCAAAGACTGCCTTCAAAACTTGGTATGATTCTTATGAGTTTTTAGTTATGTCATTTGGGTTGACTAATGCATTAAATGTTTTTATGAATATGATGAACCAAATTTTCTAGCCCTAATTGGATCAGTTTGTTGTAGTATTTATAGAAGATAGATTGGTATATTCAAAGGGTGCTGAAGAACATGACAAGTATCTAAAATTTGTGCTGTAGATTTTGAGAGAAATGCAATTGTGTTCCAAGTTAAGTAAGTGCGAATTTTGGTTAATAGAAGTTTCTTTTCTAGGACATATTGTATCTGCAGAAGATATTTAGGTGGATTCAAAGAATATAGAAGCTATACTTGAATGGAAAACACCAAGGAATGTGATAAAAGTAAAAAGTTTTCTTAGACTAGTCAGTTATTACAGAAGATTTGTTGATGGATTCTCTATGATCACTCTACCATTGTCCAGATTGTTACAGAAATATGTCAGATTTGACTGGACTGAAAAGTGTTAATAGAGTTTTGAAAGCCTAAAGACAACCCTGGCAGAAGCCCCAGTGTTTATACAACCTGAATCAGGTAAATAATATGTAATTTATAGTGATATTTCGTATAATGGATTGGGTTGTGTGCTAATTCAAGAAGGAAAAGTAGTTGCTTATGTTTCCAAGCAGTTAAAGCCACATGAGAAAAATTATCTGACTCCTGATTTGGAGTTGGAAACGATAGTATTTGCGCTGACGATTTGGAGACATTATTTATACAGGGAAAATGTTATACTATAACTGATCATAAGAGTTTGAAGTGTCTTTTGACTCAGAAAGAGTTGAAGCTTAGGCAGAAAAGGTGGATTGAGTTGTTTAAAGATTATGATTGTATTATTTATTATCATCCTAGAAAGGCGAATATAGTAGTTGATTCTTTGAGTAGAAAATCTATAGAAACTTTGAAAATAATGAATGTTCACTTGAAGATGAAGCAAACTGAAGAGGAGTTACTAGCTGAATTAAGAGCAAAACCAACCCTACTGCAGAATGTAAAAGATGCACAGAAGGAAGAAGAAAAAATATTATCGATGAAAAAGCAAATCAAAGATGGGAAGAAGAATGAATTTGAAGTTGACAGTGACAAAAATTTGAGATTTCATGATAGATTATGTGTACCTAACAAAGAACAGTCGAAACAAAACATTCTTCGTGAAGCTCACAACGGTTCTTTTGCTATACATTCAGGAAGTAATAAGATGTACCATGACTTGAAGCCATTCTACTTGTGGAAAAGAATGAAAACTACATTAGTTTTGGGTACTCAATTGAATTTTAGTATCGCATTTCACCCTCTGAGCGATGGACAGTTAAAACAAGTAATTCAGATGTTGGAAGATATGTTGAGAAGTTGCATTATTGAGTTTGAAAGAAGTTGGGAAAGGTATTTACCTTTGGTTGAGTTTACTTATAATAATAGTTATCAATCTAATATTCAGATTGCTTCGTATGAAGCAATGTACGAGAATGTAGAACCTTCGTGTGTTGGACAGAATTGGGTGAAAACAAATTAGTAGTTCCAGAACTGATTAAAGAACTAGAATAGAAAGTGAAATTTATCAAAGATCGTCTAAAAGTAGCCTCCGATAGATAGAAATCTTATGTTGATCTTAAAAAGAAAGACAGTAAGTATAATGTGGGTGAAAAAGTATTTCTGAAAGTATCACCATGGAAGAAGGTTATTTGATTCAAAAAGAAAGGGAAATTCAGTCCAAGGTATATCGGGTCATACGAGATTTTAAAATGGGTTGGTCTAGTTGCCTATCGACTAGCCTTACCGCCAGAGCTCTACAGAATTCACAATGTTTTTCATGAGTCAGTGTTACGAAGATAGATCCGATCCATCACATGTGATCACACTTGAAGTAATAGAAATTCAACTAAATTTGACTTATGAAGAAGAACCAGTAAAGATACTTACTTGAGAGGTAAAATAATTGAGGGATAAACGGGTTCCTTTGGTAAATGTTTTATGGAGGCACCACAACACAAAAAAAGCAACATGGGAAAGAGAGGAAATAATGAGGCAGCACTATCCATAGTCTTCTACATTAGGTAAATTTCGAGGACAAAATTTTTATTTAAAAGGGGGAGAAATGTAACATCCGTGTTATGCCACGGAGCTGGGTACAATGATATATTGGGTTAGGAAAAAGTAGGGAATTTTTAAAATAGATAGAATAGGAATTATGAGTGTCTATTTAGAAAATATTTAGAGCCGATAACAAATTAGGAAATGCTTATTAGATGAGAAAATTTTATTTAAGACATTGACTAAATTGTATGTAACAACCCATTTTTAGTGAAATCAAAATAGTGGTTTCGAGACCACAAATCTAACATTATATGTAACACCCCAAACTCGGCCTAGGAGTTATGGCCGAATCTGGCTGTGTCACATTGAGGTGTTTAGCGAAAATTGACCTCGTTGGTAAAAATTCATTTTTAGGTTTAAAAACCCCTTTACTATTATTTAACAAATCATCTAGTCAAAACGTATATCTTGTTATTTTATATTGTTTTAATAAGTTGGACTAAAATCGCGAAAAATTTTGAAAATTTTAATGTTTAAATTTTGTGTCTTTGAGAAAGGTAATTATTTTAAAATTCGTCATCTTCTAATCTATCAGTTTAAAATATTCAAGAAAAAACCCAATTAAAATTTAAATCAACTTAAAGGCCTTACTAGAAAAACAAAACCCAATATGTAAACTAAGTTAAAATAAAAGCAAATGTAACAGCAGCAGTAGTGTGGCCACCTCCGAGTCCCTCGCAGCACCGAATAGTCTATGGCTGAGGATTACCTGCACAGTTAAAAGGAGAGGGTGAGTTTACGAAAACTCGGTGTGTAATCCCCTATCAAACAGTCAGCATGCAACATGTAGTAATAGTCTAGGCCTGAGCTCTATTTAGTAACAATACAGTGTGGGCCTTAGCCCGATATAGTAATCAGTGCAATGCAGTAATGCAACCCTTTCCAATCCAGCCAACACACCTCTCCGTACCACCAACACACCATGTGGGGATAAAATCGACCCACCCAGCCAACACACCAATATCACAGTAAAACTGCCAGTAATCAGAATGGCTAAGAGCCGTAAACAGGATAACTATAAGTTATAAACAGAATGGCTACAAGCCATAAGTACAGTAATATGATTGGCACAAAGTCATCGATGGCGGTGATATGATCAAGACACGACCATCGGTAGCATCGCGAAAATCGCCGACAACGATGATCGCAAAAAAGTCGCTAGTAACAGTATATGTGGCCAAGCCACTAATAATAGTGATTGTGGTAGAGCCACCAATATAGTACTTCCTCCTTACTAGTATCCCAACCCCATGCAGTATGTCGTGCATGCAGAATGTCATGCTCAGAATTGGCCATACAAATCACAAACAAATCAGTCATAAAAATCATAAACAAATCAGTCATACATAACATAAGGCCATAACAGCCATTTTATATCCTAGGGGTATAACAATCATTTACATCATGGACAAATCAATCATTTAACCTCAAGGGGCAAAATAGTCATTTTACCCTTTGGGGATATATTGGTCAATTTACCTAACAGAGGTATTACAGTCATTTTTCCTACAGGGGCATCACGGTCATTTTATCCTACAAGGGTATTTTGGTAATTTCACCCATCGAGGGTATTTTTGTAATTTTACCTATCAGGGGTATTTTGGTAATTTTACCCAAAGGGGGTATTTCAGTAATTTAACCCAATGGGGGCATTTCGGTAATTTTACATATTGAGGGTATTTTGGTAATTTTACCCATTAGGGGTATTTTGGTAAATTTACCTATCGAGGGTATTTCAATAATTTTACCCTGCAAGGGTATTTCGATATTTGCTCACGAATCGCACGCCCATGTGGTCTCAAACGCCGTGTTATCGACTTTTCGACTTTTGCCGATTCACAGTAGAGAGGGTGTGATTACACACCTAATTGTGAAGTCGCGTTAAATCCACGGATGCGGAACCTATATTTGGCAATCAAACTTCGTTAATTGATTATATAGTTATACAATTACTTAAACTAAAGTTGTTACAATCGCTCGCTTACCCAACATCGATCGAGCAAAGAAGAACGGTTCGCTTACTCAGGTATTCGCCAACCCTCGTCCCTTCACGGTATACCTAGGCACCAACTGTAATTTATAAGCACTTAAGTTAACCGGTAAAGGGAATCACCATTCTATTATACTTACCAATAACGCACGAGAGAGCGACCACCCAAAAGCAAGACCCACGATCGGCCCCCAAGGGATGGGAGGATTCGGCAATCAGAGAAAATAAAAAGAGGAAAAGTTGTCCAGGGGAGAAACCGACAAGATGAGGAGGAAACATAAAAGAAGAGGTGGGAGAAGAGTGATGTAGAATTCAGCCACAGGGATTCGGCCTAAAGAAGAAAGAGTAAAAAGTTTGGGGTTTGGGAAAAGAAGAACGAGAAAGAAAGCAACAGAGTGGAGAGGGGAAAAAGGAAGGGAGCTTTCGGTAGAGAAAAAAAGAGAGGGGAAAAGAGATTCGACCAACAAGAAGAAAAACAAAAAGAAACTGAGAAGAGGAGCAGAACGAACTCGAAACTTGCCAAAATCAATACCAAACGCCAAAAGAAAATAAACCGAAATTAACCAGAATTCCACCTGCGCAAGAGGGAAAACACTCCAATACTGAAAGCCTCAGAATGGTCGATTCGGCACTAGCAAACCCTCTTAGCCGAAATTCCTAAAGTGCTAGATTCCTGTTTCGGCACAACTCCTCCTCTCCATAAACCCCTCGATTTTCTCCACAAATCTCTCCCCTTATCACTCCCCTGAATTCTACTCAATTCCCTCCATAACCAGTTCAAACTTTCTTTGGTAGTATTCCACTCCAACTTTCCCACTTACACAGCTCAAACAGCAAAATAACAATCCATTGCACAACCCAATACTTGAACCTCAAACCTCCCAGTTACACTACACACCACCTTACCACCAGACCACAAGCCCTTTTTGTGACATAAAACAAACACTATTATTGATAAATCCTATAAACTAGCGTCCAGATTCATTTGAGGGAAAAACTAAAAAATTTTGCCAAGGCCAAGACTTGAACCCAAGCTCCCTTGTAACCTTAATGATGCCGCAACCACTAGACCACATGCTTCCTTATAACATTTTTTTAACACAATAATTTAAAAAGCCTACATCCAAGCATCCAGGATTTTATCCACTTAAAACCAAAATTTTTGCTAAAGCCCTGGTTTGAACCCAGGATTTTTCCAACTCCTCTCAGGACCCTTAACCACTAAAGAAGACATACTTTTATGCACAGTTTCCTAACCGTTCCCTTGCTCAAGGCCCAATACTTCTAAGCCCAAATTCTGGGGTGTTAAAATATTTATTTTATTATTTTATTGTCTACAACATTATAATAGTACCATATAAAAACTTCGTTTAGAAATTATACCATTTACATGCTTAATTTGATAAAAAGGACTAAATCACGTAAAGTGCAAAAGTTGAGTTCTAGTAGCTAAAGTATTAAATAGCTATAGAACCTTAAGGTTTGAGTCCTTATATGGTAATTAGACCATTAATGGAGATAGTGGATGTACATGGCTTGGCATTAGTGAAATTTTTAATGTTTTTAAAGATTATAATAGTAATTTGGTAAATAAATGATAAATTAAATAAGAAAAACAAAGTTGTCATCTCTTTTATTCTTCTTCAACTGAAACTTAGGGTAAAGAAGCCATTGGAAAAGCTTCAATACCCAGCTAGCTTATTTCTAAGTGCATGGTATGTATTTTACTCCCATTTTTGTTGATTTTTATGTTTTCGGGATCGTTGTAGCTTAATCCAGGTAATCTAGGGACTAATTTGTGTAACTGTTAAACTATTAAAGTTTTTCCATGAATGAATGTGTATGAGTTTTGATGATTTATGGAAGAAAATGGTTAGTTGCTGATAGATAAACAACTTTTGCTAAGTGATTTTTGGTGAAATTGTCAAATAAGGATTAAATTGAAATATAAAAAATTTTACATGGTGAAATTGTGAAATAAATGAAATAAATGAAATATAGGGCTTGCTAGGGACCTATATGATATTCAAATGTGATGGGGTATAGGAAAATTTCTTGAATTTCCATTTTTATGAGCTAGGGACCAAACTGAAAAGAAACCAAAAGTATATGGGTAAAATTGTAATTTTGCTAAAATATGAATTTAGGTTACATTGAATAGAATAATTATTGAATTGAGCTAAATTTATCTGTTTAGATCAAGACAAACCTCGTACGGCTTTAGATCGGGGCAAAGATAAAGTTTCAAATTAGTCACCTCCGTATCTACGATTAATCATTGAGGTAAGTTCGTGTAATTATATTGTATTTATATTTTTTTTCAATTGAATTATGCATGTGTTGGAAATTTTCATATATATATATATATATATATCGGTCGCATATCCAACGATGTACAATGATTATCGAGCCCCGTTTGAACCTTGGGAATTCGTAGTATGCAAATGACATGTCATTAGGGTTTACATGATTTGGGTGCTAGCATGTGTTGCAGATACTCCACAGTTCGTGTAAGCATTCTGATTTACAGCTCCTGTGAGTATACATGTACAGGAATTGATGGATTATAGTTATATGAGTTAGCACATTATGTGTGAGCTATCCCGGGTATCTAATGGTATTATAAATGGTTCAACGGGCATTATTCGAAAAGGAAATGGAAATAGTTTGAAACGAACTAAGACATGGATACATGTGAATTTTATTAGAATGGTGATACATGGTATATCGAGAGTGAAATGGATGATATATGCATATGATACATGATTCAATGTTGTGCTTATCCATTATATTGCCTATCTTATATGATTAAATGGCTAACATGTTTGGTGTATATGCTTAGGCATTGGCCAAGTTGTGGTTTGATTAGGTCATATTTAAATTACTTATTATGTATTGAAATGGTAAGTTGTGTTTTATATTATACGAACTTATTAAGCATTTATGCTTACTCTGTGTAAATTTTCCATGTTTTATAGTGAATCGGAAGCTCGTTCGGTTTGGAAGATTGTTGAAGTTATATCACACTATATATCGGCTATATCGGTACTTTTGGTGTTTCTAAGTTTTGGTTGTAATGGCATGTATAGGTGTTTTGATTAATGTTTGGCCTATGAGCTTTGGCTTGTATTTATGGCATTTTGGATGATGATAAAGATTTGGTTTTTGGCATATATATATTTGACTTTATAATGGTTGATATCTTGGTTCATGATACTTGAATGATTGAAGATGAAATGGTAGCTTAAAGTGCATATTGTAAATGGTCTTGTGATATGTTTAAATGTTGTGGTTTGATACATTTGTTATGGATGACATATATGGTTAGGGGTGTTAGATGTTGAATGGCACATTTGGAACCATTTCGTGTGTTATTGATAGGTAAATCAAATGATATGTTTTTTATGTAAACTTAGTTTGAATTTAGTGAACATTTTGTCAAAATTGAGTAAATGATTATATATGTGTAGTTGTTGAGATTGAGGTGCCTTTGGGCATATTAGTTGTATGCAAATGTATCATATTTGATTTTCTTGATCATGCATGGTTTTGATGCACTTTGATGGCTTGTTCAATTCTGCAAAAGTGATTGTAGGCATATGCATGAATGGGTGAGAAAAATGGCTTGGAAGTGACCTATTTTTCGTCCACACGGGCAGAGACACGGGCGTGTGTCTCAGCCATGTGTGACACATGGCCTGGTGACACAGCCATGTGTCCCATGTAGCTTTCAAAGGGTTGCAAGTCAAGCTGTTATATGGCCTAGCACACGGCCTAGCACACAGGTGTGTGAAGTCATTTCGAAGGGTACACAGCCTGGCACACAAGCGTGTGGCTTGACCATGTGACCAATTCAGTGAGTTACACGGGCTGGGACACGGTCGTGTGTCCCTACTTCGAATGCCCATACGGACTCAGACACGGGCGTTTCTCACTCACACGGCCTAGCCACACGGTCGTGCGACCCTTGCAGTTTTGAAAATTTTCATTATTTTCTGAAAAGTTATATAACTTTTCAATTTAGTCCCAACTTGTTTGTAATGTGTTTTTAGGGCCTTAAAGGCTCATTTAAAGCATGATATGCTTATTATAAATTGGTTTGTCTATGATTAATGATATGAATTATAATTTCTAAAATTTTTATTTACTTTGAATTGAAAACTTCGGTAATGTTTAGTCGATATTAGTATCAGAGCTACGGTTTAGTCAATTCTCAGCCTGAACGTAGCATATATGAGTCTATCTATACATGCCATTATATAACCTATGATAGTGTGATATCTCCTGGCCATTTTAAAACAAGTTTTCTTATAGCAATGACATCCAACCGAGTTGACTCTGATGAAGTTGAGAGTAATGCTCAAGCCTCCGTTCACGGAGTAGCATCGAGCAGTACGAGGCCCGTATCTGAGGGACAGAGAGCGAGTGGTTTATCGAGTTTGTAACACCCCAACTCATATCCGTCGCCAGATTAGGGTTACGGGGCATTACCGATTATACCACTGTTCATACATAAAAATATCTTTGCTTCAAACTCAAAAATTTTAATCACATCAATTATTCGGAACTTAATCACATATTGAATCTTAAGATCATAGCATTTCATAAATAAAAACATATTCTGACATATATCACACATCTCATACATAGAACATATAATGTAACATCTATTTCAAGAATCGAATATCAACCCATTTTACATTAGATATTTATATAATCAATTTTCAAACCAATTAACATACCTCTTAGACATACAATATATATGCTATATAAATACATAACCAAAATCATATTGAGTTAAATTTGATAATTGAATATACCATCATATTTATATATATAACCCATTCCATACCAAACATGAAAACTATCAATTTAATAATAAATTACCAATCCCAAGCAATCATGATATAAGCACAAGTATTTGTTTAACTCATCATTAGTCGAATACCTAAGTACATAATTAGCCATATAAACCCATATTACATGATTATATATTCACAAACTTTTAAAACCATAAACTAAAATTATAGACTAATTATCATCTTAAAATTTATACCTACATAACAACGTCCTTCCTTGATTATTCGGCTACCATAGTTAACCACATAGATAGTACAAATGATTCTATTCAATTATAAGTTAAAATATACCATTTTACAAATCATAATAAAGTGATCCATTCACAACGAACAAATTCATAAGCATAGAACTTTAATCAAACTTATTACTAGCGAATACTAACTTACATTTAATTCATTATTTAACTAATCATATATCAACACGACATGTTTATAATATAATCATGAAATCGAACTATTTTGTTCTATTTCATAAATATCACGAAAAGCCAACTTGTTTCTTACTAATTCGGCTAACAAAATTAATTTGAAACTCTTATTATAATGTCGATTAACAACCAAAGCTATATAACCAATTCACATTCAATACATAATCATCATACCAACTCATGCTAATCCACACAATAAAATCATACAATATACCTCACAATGCCAAAACTAGTATACAATCACCACACATTTTATAACATAAAACTCACTTACAAAATAACCTTAAAACATAATCGAATACACACAAGCCATAATATTATTATTCAGCCATTTTCGCACGGCTTTATATATAAACAATTTCAAAATTCAACCACAACGAATACTAGCCTATACATGCCATATGTTAAAAAAATTTTCAAACTTTCAAAATATCGAGATAAGGGTCGATAGTGTGACGGACTTTCATAACGATCCCTGAGCTCGTAACCAACTTTCAAAATCTATAAAACAAAGAACAAACATACACACATTAAGCTTTTACAAATTAGTAAGTCATAAGCAAATGAGACATTTAATCTTATACATAATTTAATCTAAATAAACAATAATAAGCCATCATAATTTCATATATATATTTCCAATTCATAATTTCATACACCAAACATATATAATTTGCATCATTTTTACTTAGGCCGAATGCATAATGAACCATTAACATAATCAACCTTTGCTTCTACAATAATAATAATAAAAACATCATTTGGCGAATATATATATTCATATATACATACACATAATTCACATTAATATATGATATTATATCATCAAGTCATACATTCAACTTACCATATTTTTATAACTCGAATAAATACATACTTGAGCCTTTCTAATCTGAATTTTTTTATACTCGACCCTAACTTATTATAGCCCATTGAACCATTCGAAATTAAATAGGATACTCGAAAAATTGAACGTTTCATACAACGCCATCATCCCAGACGTGGTCTTACATGTAATCACATATTGATGCCACTGTCCCAGACAGGGTCTTACACGTAAATCACAAGTCGATGCCAACGTCCCAAATGTGGTCTTACATGACAACACATAACAGAATTCTATGTCATGACATACGTATCCTAGATATTCCTAAGGTTCATACGAGACTTTTCGATGTTGTAACTCGATCGAAACAATCTTGTAACCATTTTTCGATGTTTATACACTTTCAGTCAGTACAAATTATATTCATAAAATTTAATTCAGCATATAAAATTTCATATATTCAAAATTAAAAACATTTATATGCTTATAGACTTACCTCGGATATCGACGGACGGAAATAAATGATTATTCGATTATTTTTGCTTTTCCTCGATCCAAATCTGATTTCTTTGGTTCTTAATCTAAACATATTCAAATTAAACTCATTCAAACATAATTCTATTCAATTTAACCCAAAAACACATAATGGGCAAATTACCATTTTGCCCCTGACATTTTGTACTTTTTACACCTTAGTCCAAATTGCACAAAACACAAAACATGCAAAATTTGCACATACCATGTTTAGGTCGAACCTTCCTCATGTTCATACCAGTCCATGCATTTCATTTATTTCACATTTTAGTCCCTCAAAATTTTATTTTCATGATTTAGCCCAAATTATTCAAATTCATAAAAAATCCAAAGACAAAACATTATAATCTATCACATATCTTTTATTTTATAACAACAAATACCAAAAATCACAAACTATCATCAATAATAAAACACAAAATCATTATCAAATTCAAAAATTAAAACATGGGCTTTGTAGATTTCATAGCAACAATCTCAAAAACGTAAAAATTATCAAAAAACTGAGCTAGTTACATACCTTAATCAAGCTTAGCTATGGCTGAATGTGGCTTTCTTTTTCTTTTCTTTAGCTAGTTTCAGCTATTCAAAGATGGACATGCATGTATATTTTGATTAAATGTTTTATTATATTATCAAATTAATATAATTACTAAATTAACCTTTTATTTTCATTCAAAATCCACTAACAATTGGTTTTATGTCCACTCAATATTTAAATGTTATAATATCAACAATAATACCTCCGACTAAAAGAACAAATCAATTTAGCATTTTAACAAATAGTTAGTAATTTTTACTTTTTATGCGATGAAGTCATTTTATTAAATCGAACACTCAAACGATAAAATTAAATCACAAAAATTTCACAGATATCAATTCACACATTATAAACTCAGATAATAATATTTAAAAAATTTTATGACTCGAATTTGTGGTCCCGAAATCACTGTTCTGATTAGGGTCTAAACCGGACTGTTACAATTCTCCCCCCTTAGGGATTTTCGTCCCCGAAAATCTTACCAGTGAATATAGGTTTGGGTAACATTTTCTCATAGCATCTTCGAGCTCCCACGTAGCTTCTTCAACCCTGTGTCAGTGCCTTAAGACTTTTACTAAAGAAATTTTCTTATTCTGAATTTCTTTCACCTCGTGATCTAAAATTCAGATCGGTTCTTCCTTGTAGGTCATATCGAATCGAATTCCAACCTCAATTGGAGAAATCACATGTGATGGGTCGGATCGATACCGTCGAAGCACCGAAACATGGAATACATTATGGATCTTTTCTAACTCAAATGGTAAAAACAATCTGTAAGCAATCGGCTCGATACGCTCTATAATCTCATATAGCCCAATTTGCCTTTACGACCAAATTTGAGTATTTTCTTCCACGGTGAGACTTTCAAAAACACTTTGTCCCCGATCCGAAACTCAATATATTTACGTTTTAAATCTGCATATGACTTCTGACGATCTGACGCAGCTTTCAAACTATCGTGAATCACTTTCACTTTCTGTTCAGTCTCTTTGATCAAATCGACCCCGTGTATCTTATTTTCACTCAGTCCAATACAAAGGTGTTCGACATTTACGACCATACAAAGCCTCATAAGGTGCCATTTTGATACTCGATTGAAAACTATTATTATATGCAAATTCAATCAATGGTAAGTATTGTTCCCATGTACCTTCAAACTCGAGAATGCAACATCTCAACATATCTTTGAGTATCTAAATAATTCGTTCAGACTGATCATCTGTCTGCGGATGAAAAGCAGTGCAAAATGTAATTTAGTACCTAAAGCATCTTGCAGTTTCTTCCAAAACCGCGATGTGAACCTTGGATCTCTATCTGAAACAATAGAAATAGGTAGATTTCTTCCAAAATGAGCTGATTTAGTCAATCTATCCACAACAACCCAAATTGTATCTTTCTTACTTGGTGTCAAAGGTAAGCCCAATACAAAATCCATCATAACTCTGTCCCATTTCCACTCAGGTATCATAATTGGCTGAAGTAACCTAGACGACACTTAATGCTCAGCTTTAACTTGCTGACAGATAACAAATTTCGAAACAAAGTCAGAGATGTCTCGTTTCATACCAGGCCACCAGTAAAGCTGTTTCAAATCATTATACATTTTCGTACTACCTGGATGAACAGATAATCGACTACTATGAGCTTCATTTAAAATCATCTAAATCAACTCTGAATATCTCGGAACACACATTCGGCCTTTAAACCTCAAACAACCTTCATTATCAACTCGAAACTCTGAATCAATATTCGTACCATATTGAGCCCATTTTGCTATCAATTCATTATTAACTTTCTGAGCCTCACATAACTGTTGAATAAAAAGCGGTTTCGCTTTCAACTCAGCTACTAGCGAACCGTCATCAGATAGGGCCAATTGAGTATTCATTGCACGTAGAGCAAACAAGGATTTCTGACTCAAAGTATATGCAACAACATTGGCTTTTCCCAGATGGTAGTCCATTATAAGCTCGTAATCTTTTAACAACTCTAACCATCTTCGCTGTCGTAGATTCAAATCTTTTTGAGTCATCAAATATTTCAAACTTTTATGATCAGAATAGATGTGACATTTCTCACCAAACAGATAGTGACGCCATATCTTCAATGCAAACACAATAGCTGCAAATTCTAGATCATGTGTCGGATAGTTCTTTTCGGGCAACTTTAACTGTCTCGAAGCATATGCTATAACTTTGCCTTCCTGCATTAAAACACAGCCCAAACCATTTAAAGATGCATCACTAAAGATTACAAATTCTTTACCCGATTCTGGCTGAACTAATACCAGAGCTTCGGTCAAAAGGGCTTTCAACTGATCGAAACTTTTTTGGCATTTTTCTGACCACTCGAACTTAACATCTTTCTAAAGTAGTCATGTCATCGGGGTTGCAATCATAGAGAAACCTTTTACAAACCATCTATAGTAACCAACTAGTCCTAGAAAACTTCGCACCTCGGATACATTTCTAGGAGGCTTCCAATCTAGTATAGCCGAAACCTTGTTCGGATCAACCCGAATACCTGATGCTAATACAACATGGCCCAGAAAGATGACTTCTCGTAACCAGAACTCACATTTACTAAACTTCGCATACAACTATTTTTCACGCAAAGCCTGTAGTACTAATCTTAGATGTTCAGCATGTTCGGTTTCGTCACGGGAATAGATCAATATGTCATCTATGAACACAACAACAAATCGATCCAAATACTGTCTGAAGATCCGATTCATTAGATCTATAAAAACAAAAGGTGCATTAGTAAGTCCAAAAGGCATAACCAGAACCTCATAGTGTCCGTACCTCATTAGAAAAGTAGTTTTCGGTACATCAGAGTCTTTAACTCACAACTGATAGTAACCTGATCTCAAATCTATCTTAAAGAACATTGTAGCCCTTTTTTACTGATCGAATAAGTCATCAATCTGTGGCAAAAGATATTTATTCTTTATAGTTACCTTGTTGAGCTGTCGGTAATCAATGCATATTCTCATAGTTCCATCTTTCTTTTTCACAAATAAAATCGGTGCACCCCAAGGAGAGAAACTCGGTCGTGCAAAGCTTCTATCAGCCAATTCTTGCAACTGAGTCTTCAAATCTTTTAATTCTGTCGGTGCCATTCTATATGGAGTTATCGATATCGAAGTAGTCCCCGGCACTAACTCAATACCAAATTTTACCTCTCGGATCGATGGCAAACCTAGTAATTCTTTAGGAAACACATCCGGATACTCACACACAATTGGTATTGATTCAATCTTCTTTTCAGTCATTTTAGAGTCTAGCATATAAGCAAAGTAAGCTTCACAACCCTTTTTCACATATTTCTGAGCTAACATCGAAGATATCACTGCCGGTAAACCATTCAAATCATTAGACTCAATCCGAATAACCTCATCATTTTGACATCTCAAATCAATAGTCTTCCATTTACAATTCACAATAGCATCGTGTAAGTTTAACCAATCCATACCTAGAATTATATCAAACTCGTCAAATGGCAACAACATCAGATCAGCTGGAAAACATAAATTTCGAATCATCAAGGGACAATTCTTGCACACTTTATTAACCAAAACACACCGACCTAAGGGGTTCGATACTCAAATCACAAACTCAGTAGACTCTACAGGCAAAGTCTTGCTGGATACTAAATTCTCACACACATAAGAATGAGTCGAACCAAGATCAATCAATGCAACAATACTAGTATCATAGAGAGTGAAAGTACCGGTAATTGTAACACCCTTTACCCGAGACCATTTTCGGAGTTGAGCATGGGGCGTTACTTGACTTACTTATTAGTTTGGGGCATAAAACTTTGCTTTTAAAATTTATTTCACTGTTTACCATAATGCTGTGCACCTGCGCAGCAGTCACTAATTTAACTATAACTCGAGTTACGAAACTCAAAATTTAGATCTGTAAATTTTCCCTGAAACTAGACTCATATATTATATTACCATAAAACTTTCAGAGATTTTGGTTTAGTCAATTAGTACAGTTTATTCATTAAAGTCTCCCCTGTTTCACTGTCTGACGGTTCTGACCTTTATTCACTAAAAATCAAATTTCTCATCGTATGATTTTCATATAGTGTTCTTACTTGTTTCTACAGAAAATAGACTCACTAAGGAATCTAGACATATAAATTATAACTCATAATTATTTTTTTTTACAATTTTTAATGATTTTCTAAAGTCAGTATAGGGGACTCCAAAAACCATTCTGACCCTGTCTAACCAAAATTAAAATATCTCAGAATATAAAATTCCTTTACCCACGCCATTATTTTTATATGAAAATAGACTCGATAAGCTTTAATTCTATATATGATTCACTCTCTAATTCATTTTATACTATCCTTGGTGATTTTTCAAAGTCACGTCACTACTGCTGTCCCAAAACTATTTCATTGCAAATTTTTACTCTTTCATATTTTTTAGGTATAAACTATCACCTAGGCATTCATAACACCACACATGTTCTTAATTAGCCATTTCAATAGCTAACCATTAGCCATATCATATAAACACACTCAAAATGACTTACTCTCTATACATGCCATAGCTTTACACGTTTCGAAATCACATAATACCGAGATGTCTGTAGATAGTGTGAGATGAACTCCGACGTCCTTGTGATCCTCGAATTGACTTGGCGATGCTATAAAAACAAGGAAAATAAAGAAAGTAAGCATAAAGGTTAGTAAGTTTACAAGTAAATAAATAACAACATTTATCATAAATGATCATACTCATAAATTTCATCAAACATTAGAATCTTTACTCACTTCTTTACTTACTCACTTACTTGTTTACTTACTTGCTTACTTAAATAACTCATGATTATAACTTACTCCTCCCTTGCTGAAATTTCTTTCTCAACTGATAATTGAGATATTCTCAATCCTTATAACTCTCCTGAATTTATTATTATGCTTTTATCTAAACTTTCATGTAACATGGTCTATTTACTAGCCCCGTTGAATCACTTGGAATACTAAGGATACTCGGGTCTCTTGTCTGATAATACATTCCAAAGCTATGTCCCAGACATAGTCTTACATGGGATGTTTTCTGTACTGCCAATGTCATATCCCAGATATGGTCGTACACGGGAGTTCTCATGTTGGTGCCCATGCCATGTCCTAGACATGGTCTTACGGGGGACCTCTCATCTCAGTGCCAACGCCATGTCCCAGGCATGGTCTTACATGGGACCTCTCATCTCGGTGTCAATGCCATGTCTCAAACATGGTTTTACATGGGACCTCTCATAATCTCAATGATGTCAATGCCATGTCTCATACATGGTCTTACATGGGATCTCATTCCCTTAATGTCATGACATTTGTATCTGACACATTCCCAATGTTTCAACGGGGCTTTTATCACTAATTCTCTGTCACTCGTACTTAAGTCAACATTAGATATTTTCATGAAATAAATACATAATTGCTAAAAAATAGCAGCATTAATAATAATAATTATCAAAATATTGCATTTATTTACCGTAAACTTACCTCGGTACAAAATATGGCCAAATCTATCAACTTAGTCTTCAACCTTTTTCTTTTCTCGGTCTAACTCCGAATTTCATTCTTCTTGATCTATAATAGCAAATCCTTGACTCGAACTTTGGAAAATTACAATTTTGCCCCTAAACTTTTGCATAATTACACTTTTACCCCAAAGCTCGGAAATTAAACTTCATCCCTTATTATTATGTTTTATGACATGCTGAACATTTTTCCCTTCTATGGCAACATCAAAGTCCCACTCTAACAGTTACTTATGAACATTAGGTATTTTCACCGATTATGTCATTTTACTCGTTTTCACTTAAAATCGCTTAGGAAAAGTTGTTTAGCATAATTCCAAGCTTCATATTCCACAAAAAAACATCAAAATAAACACATTTCACCTATGGGTATTTTTCCAAATATGAACCCTAGGTTAAATTATTGCTAGAATAAGCTAAATCAAGTTATCGGGGCTACAAAAACGTAAAGAACATTAAAAACGGGGCTTGGAATCACTTACTATGGGGCTTGGAAGCTTGAAAACCCTAACTATGGCTTCCCCTTGCTAATTTTGGCCAAATGAAAAAGATGACCACAATTTGCCATCTTTTTCCCTTTTAATTCATTTTAATTACAAAATTACCAAAATGCCCCTAACTTAAAAATTTCCTATTTCACTTGTCTCATGTCCATTTTTGTCCATAACTTAACCAATTGTCTAATTACCATATAAAGACCTCCAATTTAAAATTTCATAACAATTGGATACCTCTAACATGTAGAACTCAACTTTTGCACTTTTACAATTTAGTCTTTTTGACTAAATTGAGTGCACAAACATCGAAATTTTTGAATGAAATTTTCACGAAATCATTCTGTGAAATTGTAGGCCATAAAAATATAGTGAAAATAATTTTTTTCTCATCGGATTTGTGGTCCTGAAACCATTGTTTGACTAGGCCCAAAATCGGGATGTTACAATAATAACGTTTGGGGATAAAGCCTCTTCTCGAGCACGAATAGCATAAGCTCTAGTAGGTGCACGAGCCTCAGATCTAACAGCTGTGTTTTTGGTTCCTTTCTGTCTGCTACTCACATTACCTGAGTTTCTAGGTGGTATACCTCGAGCGGACATATTACTTGGTCTCGCACTCCGTACAGTATTTTGCTCTGCTAACTCTGGGCACTCATGAATAAAATGATCCATTGATCCACATTTAAAACAGGCCCGATCATTCAGTCTACAGCTATCGGGATGTCATTTACCGCAGTGTTCGCACTTAGGTTGATTAGATCTGACGTTACCAACACTAGCTACTGAGATAGCTTTCAAACTCATAGGTGGTCTATCCCGATCACGTCTAGAATAACCCGCAGTAGCCTTTGAACGACTAAAATCATCTCTGAACTTCTTTGATGCTGACTGAAATGTCTTACTCGATGATAGCTTAAGGGAATCCTTGGCTTCAAAATCAGCTTTTCTTTTATCTTTCCTGTGCTCTTCAGCTTTGCATGCTCGCTCAACAAGTACAACGAACTCTTTTATTTCAAGGATGCCAACTAACAGTTTAATATCTTCATTTAACCCGTCTTCGAACCTTTTACACATTCTAGCTTCAGTCGACACACATTCTCGGGCATAACTATTGAGTCTCACAAATTTCTGTTCATATTCTGTCACACTCATGCGACCCTATTTTAACTCGAGAAATTCTTTGCGCTTTTGATCAATGAATCTCTAACTGATATATTTCTTCCGAAATTCAGTCTGAAAGAACTCCCAAGTGACCAGTTCTTACGGGATTACTGATACTAGTGTATTCCACCAGTGATATGCAATGTCTCGTAACAAAGATACAGCACATTTTAGGCACTAGTCTGGGGTACAAGATAGCTCATCAAACACACGAATAGTATTATCGATCCAGAATTCAACTCGCCTGGCATCATCATCAGTGGCTCTGAATTCTTCAGCCCCATACTTTCAAATTTTATCAACCGGCGACTTATTCAATCTCACAGGATCAGTAACTTGCGGCATTATAGGTATTTGAGGAGGAATCAGTGAGGTAGGAGGTTGTGGAACAGTCGGATTCATCTGGATATACTGAGTAAAACAATCATTCATCATTTGGAAAAAGGCTTGTTTAGCCTCTCCCACTTGGTTACTCGAAGTCGATCGAGAATCAATCGGTGCTACCCCTAGAATAAGAGCGGGAGCATTACTTTCCACGTCATCGACTACGGCTCGATCGGGATCCATTTACTATAAGAAAAAACATTTCAATTGTCAAGAATCATAACACTATCGCAGTATAAAAATTATGGCATGTATAGCTAGGCTCGCACGCGCTACGTAAGTCCTAGAACCGACTAAACTGTAGCACTGATACCAATCAAATGTAACACCCCAACCCATATCCGTCGCTAGATTAGGGTTACGGGGCATTATCGATTATACCACTGTTCATACATAAAAATATCTTTGCTTCAAATTCAAAAATTTTAATCACATCAATTATTCGTAACTTAATCACATATTGAATCTTAAGATCATAGCATTTCATAAATAAAAACATATTCTGACATATATCAAACATCTCATACATAGAACATATAATGAACATAGATTTCAAGAATCGAATATCAACCTATTTTACATTAGATATTTATATAGTCAATTTTCAAACCAATTAACATACCTCCTAGACATACAATATATATATGCTATATAAATACATAACCAAAATCATATTGAGTTAAATTTGATAATTGAATATACCATCATATTTATATATATATAACCCATTCCATACCAAACATGAAACTATCAATTTAATAATAAATTACCAATTCCAAGCAATCATGATATAAGCACAAGTATTTATTTAACTCATCATTAGTCAAATACCTAAGTACATAATTAACCATATAAATCCATATTACATGATTATATATTCACAAACTTTTAAAACCATAAACTAAAATTATAGACTAATTATCATGTTAAAATTTATACCTACATAACAACGTCCTTCCTTGATTATTCGACTACCATAGTTAACCACATAGATAGTACAAATGATGCTATTCAATTATAAGTTAAAATATACCATTTTACTAATCGAATAAAGTGATCCATTCACAACGAACAAATTCATAAGCATAGAACATTAATCAAACTTATTACTAGCGAATACTAACTTACATTTAATTCATTATTTAACTAATCATATATCAACACGACATGTTTATAATATAATCATGAAATCGAACTATTTTGTTCTATTTCATAAATACTAATGCCGAATCAAATCGAGTTTATAACACTTAGTATGCATTGTACCAAAATATCACAAAAAGCCAACTTGTTTCTTACTAATTCGCTAACAAAATTAATTTGAAACACTTATTATAATGTCGATTAACAACCAAAGCTATATAACCAATTCACATTGAATACATAATCATCATATCAACTCATGCTAATCCACACAATAAAATCATACAATATACCTCATAATGCCGAAACAAGTATACAATCACCACACATTTTATAACATAAAACTCACTTCCAAAATAACCTTAAAACATAATCGAATACACACAAGCCATAATATTATTATTCAGCCATTTTCGCATGGCTTTATATATAAACAATTTCAAAATTTAACCAAAACGAATACTAGCCTATACATGCCATATGTTAAAAAAAAATTTCAAACTTTCAAAATATCGAGATAGAGGTCGATAGTGTGACGGACTTTGTTAACAATCCCTGAGCTCATAACCAACTTTCAAAATCTATAAAACAAAGAACAAACATACACACATTATGCCTTTAAAGCTTAGTAAGTCATAAGCAAATGAGACATTTAATCTTATACATAATTTAATCTAAATAAACAATAATAAACCATCATAATTTCATATATATATTTCCAATTCATAATTTCATATATCAAACATATATAATTTGCATCATTTTTACTTAAGCCAAATGCATAATGAACCATTAACATAATCAACCTTTGCTTCTACAATAATAATAAAAACATCATTTGGTGAATATATATATTCACATATACATACACATAATTCACATTAATATATGATATTATATCATCAAGTCATACATTCAACTTACCATATTTTTATAACTCGAATAAATACATACCTGAGCCTTTCCAATCTGAATTTTTTTATACTCGACCCTAACTTATTATAGCCCGTTAAACCATTCGAAATTAAAAAGGATACTCGAAAAATTGAACGTTTCATACAATGCCATCGTCCCAGACGTGGTCTTACATGTAATCACATATCGATGCCACTGTCCCAGACAGGGTCTTACACGTAAATCACAAGTCGATGCCAACGTCCCAGACGTGGTCTTACACGACAACACATAACAGAATTCTATGTCATGACAAACGTATCCTAGATATTCGTAAGGTTCATACGGGACTTTTCGATGTTGTAACTCGATCGAAACAATCTCGTAACCATTTTTCCTATGTTTATACACTTTCAGCCAATACAAATTATATTCATAAAATTTAATTCAGCATATAAAATTTCATATATTCGAAATTAAAAACATTTATATGCTTCTAGACTTACCTCGGATATCGACGGATGAAAATAAACGACTATTCGATTATTTTTGTTTTTCCCCGATCTAAATTCGATTTCTTTGGTTCTTGTTCTAAACATATTCAAATTAAAATCATTCAAACATAATTCTATTCAATTTAACCCAAAAACACATTAATGGGCAAGTTACCATTTTGCCTTTGGCATTTTGTACTTTTTACAATTTAATCCAAATTGCATAAAACACAAAACATGCAAAATTTGCACACACCATGTTTAGGCCGAACCTTCCTCATGTTCATGCCAGTCCATGCATTTCATTTATTTCACATTTTAGTCCCTCAAAATTTTATTTTCATGATTTAGCCCAAATTACTCAAATTCATAAAAAATCCAAAGACAAAACATTATAATCTATCACATATCTTTTATTTTATAACAACAAATAAAAAAATCACAAACTATCTTCAATAACAAAACACAAAATCATTATCAAATTCAAAAATTAAAACATGGGCTTTGTAGATTTCATAGCAACGATCTCAAAAACATAAAATTTATCGAAAATCGAGCTAGTTACATACATTAATCAAGCTTAGCTATGGCCGAATATGGCTTTCTTTTTCTTTTTCTTTTTCTTTTCTTTAACTAGTTTCGGCTATTCAAAGATGAACATGCATGTATATTTTGATTTAATGTTTTATTATATTATCAAATTAATATAATTACTAAATTAACCTTTTTATTTTCATTCAAAATCCACTAATCATTGGTTTTTATGTCCACTCAATATTTAAATGGTATAATGTCAACAATAATACCTCCCACTAAAAGAACAAATCAATTTAGCATTTTAACAAATAGTTAGTAACTTTTACTTTTTACGTAATTAAGTCATTTTATTAAATTGGACACTCAAACGATAAAATTAAATCACGAAAACTTCACAAATATCAATTCACACGTTATAAACTCAGATAATAATATTTAAAAAATTTTATGACTCGAATTTATGGTCCAAAAGCCACTATTCTGATTAGGTTCGAAACTGAATTGTTACAGAGTACTATGGACGAACCCGGCTACTCAACAACCTCCACCCCCTTCTGCTCCCAACTGGTCCCCGTTATTCCTCAAGTTTTGGAACCTTTATGAGTTCATAAGCCACTTTTTAATAAGATTCATAAGTACGTGTCTGAAGAATTCAGAGCCACTGCTGAAGATGATCCTAAGAGAGTAGAATTCTGGTTAGATAACACAATCAAAGTTTTCGACAAACTATCTTGTTCACGGACCGAATATGTTAAGTGTGCGGTATCTTTATTGAAAGACTCAGCTTACCAGTGGTGGAACGCGTTGATTTCAGTCATGTCGAAAGAGCATATAACCTGGGAATTCATCCAAATCGAGTTCTGAAAGAAATACATTAATCAAAGATTTCTAGATCAGAAACGTAAAGAATTTCTTGAGCTTAAACAAGGTCGTATGTCTGTGACAGAATATGAACGAGAGTTTGTTAGACTGAGTAAATATGCCCGGGGATACATTCCAACCAAGACTATCATGTGTAAAAGATTCGTGGAAGGGTTAAATGAAGATATAAAGCTTCTAGTCGAAATTCTTAAGCTGAAAGAATTTGTTGTATTAGTTGATCGGGCACCTAAAGCCGAGGAGCTTAGTAAAGAGAAAAGAAATTTTGATTTTGAAGTTAGAGAGTCTAGAAAGAGATCAACTAGAAAGTCATATCAGTCATCGTCGAAGAGACCAAAAGAACATCTCAACCATTCAACAGCTTCAGTTGGGTATTCCAGTAGACACAGAGGTAATCGGCGTTTGAGTCCAAAGCCTCAAGCTACATCTGTAGCGAATATGGGTAGCGTCAAAGATAACAGGCTCGAGTGCAAGCACTGTAAAAGACCACATTATGTTAAATGTAGATTGAAGAATGGAGCATGTTTTAGTTGTGGTTCCTTCAAAAAGTAACTTAGAGATTACCCTAAGAAGTCCAAGAAAGAAAAAGTTCAGACTATGAGGCCGTGAAACACTTCTGCAAGAAGTAGACCACCTTCTAATCCTGAAAATGTGACTAGTAGCCCTGGTGTAACAAAAGATTCTGATGTGAGATCTGAAGCACGAGCACCAGGTAGAGCTTACGCTATTCATGCTCGAGAAGAAGCTTCTGGGCCAGATGTTATTACTGGTACTTTCTCTATTTTTGATACTGATGTTACTGCTTTGATTGATTCATGATCAACTCATTCGTATGTATGCACGAATTTAGTATCTAGTAAGAAATTACCTATTGAGTCCACTGAATTCGTGGTTAAAGTGTCGAACCCCCAGGTTAATAAGTATTAGTTGATAAAGCTTGCAAGAACTGTCCTTTGATGACTCGGGTCATAATTTTTTAGCTGATTTGATGTTATTGTCGTTTGATGAGTTTGATGTGATTTTGGTTATGGATTAGCTAACTTTGCACAATGTTGTTGTGAATTGTAGACGAAAACTTATTGTATTGAAATGCCAGAACGATGAGACATTTCTGATTGAATCAAACAATTTGAGTGGGTTGTCTATTGTTATTTCGGTTATGTCAGAGCAGAAATACGTGAGGAAAGGTTGCGATGCTTACTTGGGATATGTATTAGATTCTAAAGTCTCTGATTTGAAGCTTGAATTAGTGCAAGTGGTTTGTAAATATCCTGATGTGTTTCCAAAGGAGTTACCTGGATTACCACCAGTCCGAGAGGTTGAGTTTGCTATTGAATTAGTACCGAGGACATCACTGATATCGATAGCACCGTACAGAATGGCTCCTACTGAGTTGAAAGAGTTGAAAGCGCAGTTGCAAGAATTGACAGATAGGGGTTTTGCTCGACCCAGTTTCTCAGCTTGGGGTGTATTTGTTCTATTTGTTAAGAAAAAGGACGGATCAATGAGATTGTGTATTGATTACCGTAAGCTCAACAAGGTTACAATCAAAGGATGATATGCTTATTATAAATTGGTTTGGCTATGATTAATGATATGAATTATAATGTTTAAAATTTTTTTTCCTTTGAATTGAAAACTTTGGTAATGCTTCGTAACCTTATTTCGGTGACGGATACGAGTTAGGGGTGTTACATTGTACAAAAATAAAAATTTATGGGGAAAAAGTGAGAAAATCAAAAGTTTGAAATGATTACATGGAATTGGTGGAAAATGAGGAAAGACTAAGGGTGACATTTTAGTAAAATAAGTATGATTCACATATGGTATTATGGAAAAGGGTAAAGGATAATATGGTAATTAGATAAATTAGATAATTATGGAAACATAAAGATTAAAGGATGAAACTATGTTAAAATATGATTGGTGGATTAATTTGTAAATTAATAAAAAAATTGATTATTAAATTAAGATATATTTTATGGAATTATGTAGAAAATTGAAATGAAAATATGAAACACCATTCATCTTTCCCATTCCCAGGCCACCACCATTTTTCTTTATCTTTTGGACTTTTGTTTTTATTAAATTTAGGTCCTTCCACCATTTTTGAACCCTTCTAAGCTTATTTCTTCAAATTTCTTTTATGTTTCCTTAGCAAATCCAATAGAGGAGTTTACTATCTACATTAATTTCAAGAGAAGAATCTTCATATATGTATTGAAGGAGAGAGAAAGTAAGAATTAGGTTGTGATTTCAAGTGACTAAGGTAAGAGATGATAAAATCTTCATGAAATACATGTTTATTTCAATAAAATAGCATAGAAAAGTTATTTGATTGTGTTTTTAACATGAATATATTATATGTTTTGATATGGAATTGAAGAAAAGAGAAGAAGGGTGAGGATCAAATTGAAGAAAAAGGAAAAGAGGTGATCAATGAGTAAGAAGAAAGGAAATCTTATTATTCAAGCTTTAGTTGTAAATACTTCAAGAATTTTACCTTGTTTAGTTTTAATTTAGCTAAAATTTATGCTATTTTGATGTTTTAACAACTATAATTATATGAATTTATGAAATAATTATTGATGGAAATCTATGTAAATTATGTATATCTATTTTATGATGTGAAAATGAAATAATTCTTATTATTGGTGTAAAAGGACTAAATTGAAAAGAAACAAAAATATGTCATAATAATTTGAAATGTTGAAAATAGGGTTTATATGAAAATATTAAAGTTACGATGTTATGAATATTAATTGTGTGATAAAATTTACAAGTTTGGCATATATATTTGATCGAGGACTAAATGGTGAAAAGTGACAAATTACAGGGTACCTTTTGGAATGTATAAAATGTTGCAATTCATTGGAAGTAAAGCCCATGTACATGAGATGTGAACTACTAGGATATAGATGGCATGTCATTAATGATATTTAGCGCGCCCTCTGTTCTGTTAGCACTACGATGCCTTTTGTTCCGATTGTATTCTGGTGCCCTTTATTCTAACATTACACTTCGGTGCACCTATATTCTGTTAATGCACTTTGGTGCAACTCTGCATATGTTTCCAAATATCCTCAGTGTTATATTGAGTCTACAGTGGGCTGCTAAACAAAATATGGTTTAAACGAATAGAAATGTAACACGATAAGTTACGGTAAGTGTTTGAAAGGAAAAGATTGAATTAATGATGGTAATGAGCAAAACTTAATATATATGATTGTAATGTGTAATAGTTTGTATAAATAATGTTTTTTTTAATTATTGATATTCTTACTAAGCCTTCACCGGCTTAACACATTTATTTTTAACGTATAGGATGAAGATAGATTTGGAAAGTTAAAACTGAGGTCTTGGTCGGCTCATTTCATCACAGCGCCATGCTTGGAGAAGAGTATGACGCTAAAATTTTGGTTTAGTTTGGCATGCACATAGGCTAAATAGTGTGTGAATAAGTATGAAGGACTAAAATGCAAACTTTGTAAAAATTATAAATTCTGATAACTTAAACATAAACTCAATATCACTACACCAAAACAGGTTTTTAGCGGCGTTTTTTTAGGCCTTCAGCGGCGCTTTTTAGTGCCACTAAAGGTATTTGGAAGCGCTGCAAAAAATGTCACTATCGACAATGTCGCTAAGTTTGCAGCGTTTACAGAAATAAAAGCTGCTAAAGGTCATGTTCTTTAGCGGCGCTTCAAAAAAAATGTTGCTAAAGGTCATGTTCTTTAGCGGCGCTTCCTCAGAAACGCCGCTAAAGGTAATGTTCTTTAGCAGCGCATACCAACAAACGCCGCTAAAGAACATGACCTTTAGCGGTGCTTTCTCCACAAACGCCGCTAAAAGTAATGTTCTTTAGCGGCATTTTTTTCCACAAACGCCGCTAAAGGTCATGTTCTTTAGCGGCGATTTTTTTCACAAACGCCTCCATAGAATATGACTTTTAGCTGCACTTTTATAAAAACGCCACTAATTTTGGGATTTTTGTAAAATAAATTTTTTTATTTTTTCAGCCCTCCTGTAGCAACAAATCAAAAGCAACCAAATCTAAATCAGCCCAAAGTAATAAATTTATATAATATTTCAAATTAAACGAATAAAATAATATTAATATCAATAAATAAAATAAAATTCATATTATTTTTACAAAAATGTTAAAAGTTAAAATGATAAAAATATTTATACAATACACTATGACGACGGAAGTTGCGACTGCTGAAACATCTTCATCATATTCTGAAGCTGCTGTTGGAGTTCGTCGTACTTTCTGCTCTGCTCTGCTCTGCTTCTCTCGATGCCGCATCTGCTTTAAGTTGTAGCTTTAGTTCTTCATATTTCTTTTGAACCTATACTTCTCTCGCTGCAGCCTCTACTTCCCTCGTTGTCGCCTCTGCTTTAAGTTGTAGCTGGAGTTCTTCATATTTCTTTTGAGCATCAACTATGGTCGCTTGCATCTGAGCCATCTGGTCTTTTAACCTCTGAACTTCAGCTTGAGCCTGACTCCCCGAAGGCATGTATTGCTGCGAGCTAGATCCAAAATATTGGGTTGGGTTAACAAAAGATCCTTGAAATCGAACTCGACCATACCTTTCAGGACCCAAAACTTCAGTAATAATCCAGTTATCAATGCCTTCAAGATGAATAGAACTATCACTAGAAGCAATCGCTTCGTACTCCGCCTTTTTATCCTTTAGTTTTTCCTAATAAATAAATCACATAGTTAGGAACGCAATATATATTAAAAAAACAAATGCAACATAACTTAACAATAGTCGCATTACAAGCAATGAACTAAAGCATTAGAAAATAAACACTATAAATAACTAAAACAAGTCAAATTGTATTAAGTAAACGTACCATAATATCACCAACTTCAGGAGTCATAGGATATGCATCTTTCTTCCTATGTGTAATTTCAAAAAGTTGAAGGTGTCCAACTTTTTGACCGGACGACAGTTCCTACAATATAGTAGTAAAAATATTATTTAATGGAAAGTTATACATATTTGACAGTATTAAAAATTAAAAATACCTCCGCCTCAGCTACACATGCAAAACTTTTCAACCCGGCTGTGTGAGTGAATTTTTGTTTCTGTCTGCTACTTTTTCCAACTTGTTCACAATCCTACGTTATGAAATTTTTAGTACGTAAATAGTAAATACTATAAACCAAAATAATTACAAGAGTTTGGAAGTACGTCATACCTCGCCTTTCTTCGAATGCCAAAATCTAATCGCATCTTCCCATTGGTACCTTAGCATACCCGGCGGGACATTTTGCAATTTCTCATCGAGGGTTGTTTTTGTCTTATAATAATATTTCTTCAAAGTACTTTTATGGTCTCTCCATCTTTTTCCCAATGCCTTCTTTACATAAGTATCCGAGACCTCTAAAGCAAACCTCGCCTACAAAAAACACAAGTTAAGAAAGTAAATATAAATGAAACTAATTCCCAAAGTCTGCTGGGAACGACTGGACACAATGATTGTGCATATTAAATGCATCCCGCAACATACCTTCCATGTCATCCCCTCTATCAGACTGATGGTAAGCAGTACCAAGATAAGATACATCCATTCTTGAAGAGGAAGTACTAGGCGGGCATTCTCCATGAAATAACCATTGTTTATAACCCTGAACAAACCCATCAACAATTAGATGCTCGTATACAACCTAACGATAATGCCAGTTAATGTTGACACAATTCTTACAGGGGGCAAAGAATCATGTTCTCTTGGCTTGCATATTGAAATGCAAAATTTAGAAATGTCTATACTCCATTTCAATAACAGTTGCTTACCATTGACAAATTCATCCAAGACCGGCCCATTTCTTAATTCTTGAAGTTTGATCTTGACAATAAATTGAACGGGTTTAGGATTTAAGAATAAGTATAATTAAGCTATGTAAGTTATGTAAGTTATGTATTATGTAAGTTATTTATTATGAAAATTATGTAAGTTATGTATTATGAATATTATGTAAGTTGTGAATTATGTAAGTGTTGTATTATGATCAATTATGTAAGTTATGTATTATGAAAATTATGTAAGTTGTGTCTTTGTATAAGTTATGTAAGTTATGAAAATTATGTAAGTTATGTAAGTTTTTATTATGAAAATTAAGTAACTTATGTATTATGAAAATTATGTAAGTTCAATATTATGTAAGTTATGTACTATGAAAATTATGTAAGTTATGTATGTTGGGTATTATATGTAAGTTATGTATGTGTATAATGAAAGTTATGTAAGTTGTGTATAATGTAAGTTATGTAAGTTAAGTATAATTAAGCTATGTAAGTTATGTAAGATGTGATAGTCATGTAATTAAGTTATGTTTTAAAATATAAACCAATATGGCATTTTCCTTAACAAAACAACTGAATCTTATTTAAATAATTTACATTGTTATTTTATATGATAGAAAATTAAATTGAAAGTGTCAAAAATTAACTTTAGTTTTATCCAAATAAATATTTTAATCACAAATATCAAATATAAATATGCACTTAAAATAACCTACAATAAATAAAACTTAAATAATAGTATAGAAATGCAAATGATGGAAATAATAAAAGTACATAGTAAAATTAAAAATATAAAATTAATAAATTAATATTTTAGTTGAGTGGTAAATTAAAATTTTACTAATGTAATTAGTTCAAGTTCAAATCCTACAATATTTTTATTTTTATTAATTTTAAATTTAGAAAAACTAAAATATAATCAAAATGGTATATATCTGAGAGGAAAAGTCGAAATTTTTTAGGGATCTCAAATTAAATTGTGATTTTTATAATAGTAAAAGTGCAATTTCACAATTTTAATAGTCAATATATTCATAATTTTAAAAGGATTAAATCATTTTTTATCATTTTAAGAGAAGTCAACGTGCAATTTTATATTTACTAATTTAAAAATTTTAAAATCTTAAAGAGCTTAAATAAAAATTTTCATTTTAGAGAGTTGAAACTCATCGACTCTTCAATGAATATAATTTATTTTAATTATAGAAAACGGTAACCTTCTTCTTTGTTAAATAAAGAGAGAAATTACTGCAGATTATAATAACTCAAATGTTTATATAAATACGCTAAAAATATAAATAAATAATATAATATCAATAATATTAAATATGCTGAAAATATAAATAAATAGTCTCAAAACCATAGAATTTATTATTGCAAAGCTGATGATTGAAGTTTATGTTTTGTCTTGTTTAAGAACAAAACGAACAAGGATTAGGACAAATCAGAATTGTCCAACCCTCTTACATGCAGACCAATGCAGTATACAAAAAAACCAATTCAAAAAATGGAAATAAAATAAAGCACGTCAAACTGAATACATATTTGTGCCATAATCCTTCTGAATAAATTTGTTAATCAGTAACAAATAGGAAACATTTGCTGGATTTTTGTTCAGTTTATGTTTAACTGTGCATCATTTTTTTGTTCAGTTTTCAAAGATTATAATTTTAATCTAAACAACATAGCTTAACATTCAAGTGCAAAAACTCATCTGCTTAACATTCAAAATGTTTAACATTCAAAACATAGCTTAACATTCAAAATGTTTAACATAGCTTAACATAGTTTTCAAAGATTATAATTTTGTTCAGTTTATGTTTATGTTTAACCCAAGTGAAGAAACTCATATGCTTAACATTCAAAATGTGCAATACGAGAGGACTGAAGAAACTGTGCCAATCAACACCATGTCTAAATGTGTAATACGACATAAATCTCTCAACTCCACAAACTCATATGCTTAACTGTTGTGCCAAAACAGAATACCAAGTAATATGTTTTTAAAAATCAATAATCCTACCAACCCTAAACACAGAGAAGACCCTAAACTTCCCAAAACCCTAAAAATCATTGAACTCCGTCAAGAAAGCAATGTGCGCATTCCCAATATAACAGAAATTAAAGCATTACAGTACCTTGATTGCGATGAACAGAAATGAAAGCCCCGAACAAACCCTAAACACAGAGAACACTCGCATTTCAGTTCATTCAACGGGTCATCAACAAATTACAAACAAGAAATTTAACAAAAACAAGAAAATGCAACCTTTAAATACAAAATATAATCAAAATGGTACCTTAAATAATGAATACCCAAAAAAAAGAATCTGACTGCAAAATCACCTTCTTCTCTGTGTAGGTTATGTAACTTTGAAAGAAACCCAAAAAATAAACCTTTTCCTTGCTGCTAAAACAACCAATCGACGAATCGGGGGCAAAACTTCTCGACGAACTACTCTCTTGGAGTATTTCCCTCTGGCTGTTTAGGGATTTTGAGAAATGGGGGATTTCGGACTGGGGGCGACGACTTAGGAGAAAGAAGCTGATTTTGGAAAAAAACAGCGTCATTATCATTTTAAATTTTGCGGCTTTTTGATAAAAAACGCCACTAAATTTTAACTCGGCAACGAAGCGGTGTCGTTTTCTTAAATTTTTAATATGCTCTTTGCGGCGTTTTACGAACAAGCGCCGCTACTGGTTAGATTTTCTGGCGTTCTACTTCAAAACGCCTCTACGGATTAAATTTCTAGTAATATTATTTATGTTAAAAACGACAACGTATTATATTTTAACATTTGTGGCGCTAACATAAAAACGCCACTAGATTCACAACTTTTACGGCGTTTTGATAAAAAAACGCCAGTAAAATTTAACTCGTCAACGAAGCGGTGCCGTTTCGTTTAATTTTTAATATGTTTTTTATGGCGTTTACCAAAAAACGTTGCTAATTTTAGATTTTGTGGCGTTTTAAATCAAAACGTCAGTAATGATTAACTTTTTATTACTATTAAAATGGCCTCGTTTTATATTATAATATTTACGGCGCTTACGCGAAAACGCCACTAGTTTCACAACTTCTGTGGCATTTTGACAAAAAACGCCACTAACCTTTAACTCGTCAACGAAACGGTGCCGTTTTGCTTCATTTTTTATATATTTTTGCGGCGTTTTCTGAACAAACGCTGCTAATATTTAGATTTTGTGGCGTTTTTTAATGGAAACGCCGCTGCTGATTAATTAACTTTTTATTAATATTATAAATAAATTTTCAAATTATTAATATACATTCTTCTAGACATTACTTTTAATTGATACATTAAAATTATGACATTATTAATATTATTAATAATATTATTTAAAAATTTTATACAGATTTATTATTTTCAATTGTTAAAATTTTATAAATTTTATAAATCTTAGAGAGTGTATAATTTAAATATTATCAATATTCAAAATTATTAATTATTTATAGTATTCAAATAATGTATTATAATTTTAAAATTATATATACTCTATTTTTAAGTGAATATATAAATGATTAATATATATATATGTAAATAACACAATTAAGTAATTTGTTTCATCATATATAACATATAAATATGCCATTCGTCAATTAGTAAACTAATCATTTGTGTCACTTAGAACCCTAGTATCATAATAATAATTAAAAAACAATACGTATTTGTCATTTTTTTGAATTCGGTACCAAAAAAGTCATCAAACCCTAAAACTCGTAACTCGTAACCCTAAATTGCCCAAACCCTAAAACCATGCATTGTAAACCTTAAATTATAAACTGCAAAGCGTAAACTGCAAACCGTAAACCACAAGCATCAAGCCCTAAAACACTAACATCTTATAAGCCTTGAACATTAACCTCTTAACATGACTAAAGTGGCCTAAATCCCAAACCCCAAACCTTAAACCTTAAACTCTCAAACCCTAAACCCAAAACACTAAACCTACATCATAAACCCTAAACTCAAAACTCTAATCAGAAAATAATAAACATTATATAATGATTAACCCTAAAACCCTAAACCATATACGATAAACTTTAACTTATAATAATCACTGAACCTTAATCACCAAACTCTCAAACCCTAAACTAAAAACACTAAACCTACATCGTAAGCCGTAAACTCAAAACTCTAATCCAAAAATAATAAACATTATATAATGAACCCTAATACCCTAAACCTAAACCATATATGATAAACTAAATATATATAATAACCCTTAAAAATGAAATTATCATTTTTGCGGCGTTTTTTTGAAAACGCCGCAAATGCAAGTAAACCTCAAGATAAGCGACGTCGTTTTGTCAAACTTTCCGCCAAAGGTGATCACTAAACGAAGTCGTCTCGATAACTTTTTGTATGCGTTTTTGTAAAAAAAACGCATGAAGAGCGTTATATTGCGGCGTTTGTTAGTAAGCGCCACAAAAGAAATCAAATGGAAATAAAACGAAGTCGTATTACTGAAATTATTTTGCGGCGTTTCTACATAAGCGCTGCTAAAGGCCCATCTATTGCAGCGATTTTATTAAAGCGCCACTAAAGAAATAAAAGGAAAAAAAACAAAGTCGTTTAGCTCAAATTCTTTTACAGCGTTTTCTAT
Source organism: Gossypium raimondii (assembly GCF_025698545.1). Classification (NCBI taxonomy): domain Eukaryota; kingdom Viridiplantae; phylum Streptophyta; class Magnoliopsida; order Malvales; family Malvaceae; genus Gossypium; species Gossypium raimondii. The sequence goes on along the minus strand of NC_068568.1, from coordinate 34,417,588 downwards.
GTTGCGCCGCTAAATCATGTTCTATTGCGGCGTTTTTTTTAAAAGCGCCACTAAAGAAATGAAAGAAGCATAGAATGAAGCCATTTTGCTAAAAAAATTTTCTGCCGTTTTTCAAGGATCGCCGCTAATTCAGGAGCTATTGCGGCGTTTCTGTAAAAGCGCCACTAATGAAATAAAAGAAAATGAAAACGAAGCCATTTCGGTGAAATTTTTTGCAGTTTTTAGGATGAACTGCCGCTAATTCAGCGCCTATTACGGCGTTTTTCTAAAATCGCCGCTAATTATGATTTTTTATGGCGTTTTTAGGTTAACGCCGCTAAAACTTAATCTTTTGCGGCGTTTTTTATTAAAACGCCGCTATAATCACCATTAATACCCTAATTTGGTGTAGTGTATGCTTGTGGTGTATAATAATAAGTGAGTGATACAAATAATTTATATGCTTAAATTGTAAATTGGTTTGGTTGCATTTGAATGTTGTATGTAAGGACTTAGAGGTAAAAGTAAATTTGGCAAAGAGAACTTAAATTTTAAAATAGGGACACGGTTCCTAAAAGTTACACTGGTCAACCACACGGTCATGTGGCAAACATGGGCTGTGACATGGTCGTATGAATACTAGAAGCAAATGTTTTTGGAACCATACTATTCTCGAGATCCACACGGCCCGAGGACACGGTCGTATGCCTTGTTTTTCACAAGAATCCTTATTTAATTTTATAATATTGTCTCAAATGCAAGGATGCTTTAAAAAATAAGAAAAAAAAATTATTGGTCTCATCCCTAATCTTGGCAATTAATTAAAAATATTCAACAAGCGATAATTCTACTTTGAACAAAAAGTCAAAATATGTTATTCTAATAATCAATGTAGCATTCCTATACTTGATGCGGTTATTGTGTTGGGTATAGGGTGTTACACATGTTTTCCACTATCAGTAAATGAGAGAAAGCGAAGTCCGATGAGGAGATGCTATTGAAGCCTGAATCAATTATATTTAATTCCACTAAAGCGAAGAGTGAAGCAAGTAGAAAAGGTTGATGTTGTGGACATCAACATCCTAAACAGAAAGAGGAGTGCTCTTATCGATACGGGGGCATCTGATTTGTTTATATTAGAGAAATTCATGGGTAAACTTGCTCTCCTAGTTAGCAATTCAACCAAGAATATCAAAACAATAAATTCCAAAGAGGTCCTAACTATGGGAGTAGCACAAGGAATTGAGCTACAAATAGGCGAGTCGAAAGACAATGAAGATTTCGAGATAATTCATTTAAATGATTATGACTTCGTGCTTAGCTTAAATTTCCTTGACCAAATTAATTCTCTTTTGGTTCCTTTTGTTAATTGCATATATATCTTGGACACTCTTCAACGACAATGCGTGGTGCCAGTGAGTCGTGATGACAAAAGAGGAACCAAGGTATTGTTAGCAATCCAGTTAACTGAGGATGTTCATTATGGAAAGAACATCAACTTGGTAGATTGGAGTGCTGAGGAGACCACCTTAGGAAAGCTAAAGGTACGGCAAACCGATGCGTAGCCTATTTAGTTATCAGTGGGGCTACCACCTATGAGAGAGGTAGGTTGTGCATAAGACTTTAGAGGAAAACTAGTGATGCAAACTGGACAGTCAGAATGAGTAAATGTGATGAGTAAGGTACATATCAAACACTTATCTAGTGTTTTTCATTATAACTTACCATTGGCTTGACAAAGACACAGGGGCCATTTCAGAGTAATGAAATGGGTAAACCGAGGAACTTACAAACCAGAGTTGGCGGGAATACTCAAGGTTAACCTAGTGTTCAATATGGGTGTTCCAAAGTCTATTTTTGAAGATCAAGGGGATCCCAATCGAGGCAAGTCACAATGTGGGTAAGTAAGAGAGGTGGGCTCTTGCAAACGAGATGTACCAAAGAGCAAAACGGTTCGAGTTAGGTGACAATAGAACTTGAGGAAAATATTCCGATGGGAGAAACTACCCAATTGAGAGGCTAGTTGGGAAATAATTGAGGCATCAAGAAAGTTTCAAGGCGAATCAAAATAGTGTCATTCTGAGGATACAATTTGGGCTTTGCGAGAATGGGTAGGGGAAATATTATGGGCTGTAGATCAAAGCCCGTGACGAATGCGCAAAGAGTGCCCCGAAAGGTCAATTGATTAAATGAGGCTAATTTGACCCATTTTAACTGGCCTAGTTCATGGAACATGTGGCGAAATCTATCTACTTGAAGCCTTGGTGGCCCACTGAAGCATCTGAAGGAAATTAGGGCTACCTTGGTAAATATGGAAAGTAATATTAGAAGATATGTAATATGATAAGATTTGATTTTGTAATCTTAGAAGATCATGTAAATCCTTTAAGAATCTCAATTGTAGATAGGCTTTAATCTCAATCGTCGATGTAAAGTAAATTGTATCAATAACACCCTTAACCCCTCTACGTCGTCGGATTAGTGTCACTGGCATTACTAACAAATCGAACAATTAATCAATCATATTTACACATATATATACTAACCATTAAAATTATAATATACAGGGGCAGGTCACGACAATCTAATACTTTTATATTAGAATCTTAAATAATCGAATAACTAATCATGATAGGCAATGCTAAAATTGGTCTTCCATTGTCTACACTCTTATCACTATTTATCTCTTCTTGAATGCTAGAAGTCGGATACATATAAGACTATTCCAATTATTAACATCAGAGTATTGGTCCATACTCCGACTAAGATTATCTTTTTACATTTATCTTCAATGATGTTAGTAGAATGCACATAATATAGGCTTGCTAATTCATTCCAATTCAGAGTAAAAGTTACTCTTACAGCCCTTATTTCGAGTCTACGGGACCCTAAAAATAGTTTAAAACTAGGCAGGGACTAATTAGGAGTAATTATGGAATTTTAGGGTTTTTTTTGAAATTTTCTAAAAATAGGGGACACACACCCGTGTGGAATGCCCCAGGCCGTGTGACTCTCGAAGCTGGGACACACAGCCGTGTCCCAGCCCGAGTCCTTGCCCGTGTAACTCGCTATCTTAAGACACATGCGCCGTGTCTTTGCCCGTGTAACTCACTATCTTGGGTCACACGCTCATGAGTGTTGCCTGTGTGTGACACACGCCCATATGGCCAGGCTGTGTGCACCTAAAAGTACCTTAAAACTCAACTTGAAGACTAAGCAACTCATTTACCAATTATTTACCCTATTCAAAACATAATTAAACATGCTTAAAATACACCTAATTCATCACCTAATATGCCTAACCAGTCTGCCATCATTGATACCTCATTTTATATGTTCAAATACATCAACAACACATCAAACATTCAAGACTTTTGTTCATATCACATTTACCATATTTGAACTAAATTTCAACTTCTAAAGTTACCAAATTTGAAGCTAAGCATATACCAAGCATTATGCTAAGCTACCAAACTTTAAGCTATCACATACCAAAATATAAACTAGGCTAACAACCAATATAGCCTCAACCATAAACATATACACATTTAACCATCACTTCACTAGCAACTAAGATAACAACATTAACAAAGAACTCCCTTGGTACATGTCATTACAAAATAAGATATCACCACACTTGAGCTCGGGATTTATGATTTGATGCTAAGTCGATAATAAATCGAACAGTACCTAGCCTTCGCACGGAAAAGAAAACCACACACTAAGTAAAAATCAATGGTATTTCTATAATTCGAATAATATAAACTTGATATAAGTATTTAACATGCAATATGAAACAAGTAAGCTATGTTCAATAGTTTCAATTCAATAATATAATTTTTTCTCATTCCTTATTCACATCTACTAAGATTTCACATATTCAAATATATATATCAATGCCACTTCGTATAACATTTGAATATATCAACTCTTACAATGGCATGATTCATCTTTTTGAATCACTTCTTGAATTCATTTCAAGTTCACATCTCATTTCATCATTTCATATTTCATTTATCATTTCACATTCATTTCTCTTCTTTGTCATTTCAATATTTTCTCATCTTTTCCATTTCAATATTTTCTCATCTTAGCCATTTCAAAATCAATCACATAACTTATTATTTAATTTTCCCTATTAACACGACTCGGACTCAGACGGATACACGGATCCAACCAACACAACAGTTTGGCACCCAGTGCCTCATCGGATAAATCTAAAGTAATAACTGCGCCTAACGCTATATAAATTGACACCCAGTGTTTCATCGGTTAAATCTTTGCAATTGGCATCCAGTGCCTCATTAACTCGAGGTCAAAAAAATCCCTGAACTCTTCCTATCCTATGGCATGTCATCTAAATCTGACTCAGCCTGATACGGTTAATAGGGTTTCATTTCACTTTTCAATACAATTAATTTCTCAATTTCATGAATGCCTATCGTCACATTTAAGCATATATTCAATTTGATAATAATCACATTCTTCTCAATACACATATATTCATAATCAATATATTTCATAATATACAAAATCAATCCATTTCATTTCAATTATGAATTTAATCCAATCCCAAAGTACCAAAGTTCTCACCTCAAATGCATATCATATGCAAACAATTATATATGCAATAATCTATTATATAATTCGGATTATAGAAACACAAACCATGAATTCTGAGTTATTCGACGTCGATTTTATCCTTCCCCTTTTTACTGGAGGATTCCGGTACGACGTTAGCTACGGAATAAAACAATTAAATCAAATTAATATTAGACACTAAAATTTTCAATTTTCACACTATATTTTTCTTATTTTTCAATTTAGTCCCTAAATCGAGACTAATTTTAACCTTCACATTTAACTTCATATTTTCATACTAATTTCACTCTAGACCACATTTAGCATCGTCTTTTCCAATTCGACCCCTTAATTCAAATTTTTCACAATTTAGTCCCTATTGCTCAAAATCAACAATTAATTCCATAATTAGTCTTTTTCCATTTCTAACTTAAAAATCTATCTATTTAATCCCTAATATTTAAACTATTCAACAATGTCAACATCTAAAATCTTGAACAATACTAAAAATTACAACATGGGTTGGGTAGCCCTAAATACCAGAATTCCAAAAATATAAAAATTACAAGAAAATGACTAAATTGCACTAACCAATTTGAGCTTAACCCCTTAAGTACCTAGCCATGCGTTCTCTCCTTCTTTTCTTTCTTTCTTTCCTTTTCTTTCTTTTCTAATTTGCATGCAATTCTCTTTCTATTTCTTTATTCTTTCTTCTATTATAATTATTATTAACTTTATAATATAACATATATTATATATACATGCATTTACACTTAACCATAACCCGCGACATATACACAACCATTTATTAAATGGTTCAATTTCTACTTTAGCCCCTTTAATTTATTTCAATTTATATTTTAATTTTTAACTTTAACACGATTTAGGCCCTATACCTAAATCACTTCTAATTCATGTAAAATTACTTATCCAAAATTTAATTAACTACACAACCAACTTCGTAAATATTTTTATTAAATATTTACGAGTTCGGTTTACGAAAACGGAGTCCCAGAAATACACTTTCCGACATCCCTGACTATCGGGTCGTTACAATATCGTTGGATTTGTGAGAGTTCAATTATAAATAGAGACCTTCCCTCTCATTTGTATTCATCTCATAGTATTAATTCAAAGTTAGTGAATATACTTTGAGAGTATTTATTCAAACACTTGGCGTGTTTCTGCTTTCTAATAACTTTTTGTGTTCTTTTATTGTTCTTTTGTCTTTGAATTAACTCCGTTTTATTTTTAATGCCTTAGAGAATGTATATAAAAATATTTCACTTGGTGAGAATTAAACTACTTTAAGCATATTTGAACTCAAAAATTGTCTAAAACTACATAAATTACAAGACTAAATTTCTAGCACGTGCATATACTTTATAATATATGTTTTATGTTTGAGTATTTAAGGACGCATATAGCTTCAGCAACTGACAAGACCAATCACATCTATACCTATAGTTAAAAAGAATCCCCAAATAAGTTTTCTGCATGATACCTGTCTTATTATCTTTTAATTTTAATTTTTTATTTTGAACAGAAAGAGACTGCGTCGTTTGGACTACATTTCTCAAAGACAGAAGCAGGCCAATTTATGTCGAGCGTTGAGACAAATATAAAGCTGCTTTGATGGCGGCTAATTTTTGTGCTTCAAACCTAGCATTTAGAACATGGCCATTAGATAAATAGGAAAGGTTATTCATGGCCAATCAAGTAACTAAGCTTTGGCCACGTGGGACATAGCATAACACATGGCACATACGTGGAGGAAAAGGATCCTCCGTTTAGAAAAAAATGAGCAAGTGTCTTGCATGCATTTTTTTTTATATTTAGTCAAATTTTTATTTTGTTTAAATTTCAAACCAATAAAAATTATATTTAAGGGAGAAGAAGAATAAAATGATTGTCGTATGGAACAAATGAGTGAGCTTGGTGATGGATTTTTAAGCTATTCTATGATAATAAAAATTCACAAGGTTAGGTGAACTTCTATGATTAAAAGGTTGGTTTTAAGTATTTTACCATGTTTTGAAGGGGTAGATAATTGTAAACTACCTTACATTCTAGTCATTAGAAAATTTCCAATCATACCCTGATGTAGATTAAGGTAAAACTCTTTTTTATTGCTCATAAGTAAATTAATAAATGCTAAATATATTTTTGGGATCAATCTGATTAACCAATGAATAAGTAAAAATAATAGAAGAAATTAAAAATTAAACACATAAATTTAACATGAAAAATCCCTCCAAAGAGGATAAAAATCATAGGCAAATATAATTTCACTATAATGGCAAAAGAACGTAGAGTATAAGAGATGGAAATAAAATTAAATCTCAAACTCGAAAATAAAGAACCCTCAAAATATAAATACAAAATTCTCCAAAAGTATTATGAGTTTTAATTTCTAATGGGTGTATTTTTAATATTATAAAAAATCTATTTATAGGCTAAATTCAGTAACTCAAATAAATTATGCTAATAAATGCTAAATATATTATACTAATAAATATTAAATCTTCTAGAAAAAATATATTTTGTTTAACTTAACTTGCAAATAACCTCTTATTTGATTAAAATATGAGGCATACTTAACAACTATCTAACCAAAAAGAAGCATATGTATTTATTATAGTAGTTTATATTCCTTTGACTTCCATCCTTATGAAGTAGCCAAATCATGGTTTGTTGTTAAGCTATTAAACTAGGATTGTTGATCAATTTGAGTATGAAGTAATAGTTATCTCCATTTTTCTCTTGGCAGATAAGTTGTGTACGACTAATTTGTATCTTTCATGTACAAGTTCAAGAAGCAACCAGCTCACAAGTCTCCGTTACTCCGAAATCAAGTTTCCTACCACAAGTTTAGTTACTGTGACAACACGTTTGGGAAAGAGTAATGAAAATGCCAGCAGCAATGAAAGTACTAAAAGAGTTGTACTGAATGTGTTTGCAAATGGCTTAAAAGCAAATTCATTGAAGGCTAATAGAAGAATAGCTTCCATGGCGTCAATGTTTATATGCATGTAATACCCTTTTAAAAATAATATCTTTCCCTCAAGTTGAGAAGGAAATGCTTAATAGTGATGGTTGATTTTCATTTTCATCTCTTAAAATTATTTCAAATATGCTATAATACCCAGTGCGAAGCATGGGCAGACAGACACTCTAGTATATATAAATGAAAAGACCATGGTGGATTTACCAAATCAAAATTGCAAAAGATAAGCATGTATTTGATTCATTTCTTTGTTTTTCTTTTTCACACTGAGAATTATGAATAGTTTATACATGGCAAAAGATATGCAAAAGAGAATTACATTGGAGTTATATTTCCTGTATGAGCCATGCAAAAATAGATATAGATAATCTTACCTCGAATAATTTCCCCCAAAAATATGACTGGTAAAAAATCCACACCTCTGTTATAATCTACGTAGGGGCAAGCTAAAATGTAATGTCGATGTAGCGATTTCAAATATGTAGGGGCAAGCTGAAATGTAATATCGATGCTGTTATTTCAAATATGAAGGGTTGACGAGCTGGGTAGTAGTTTTACGTGACTTGAATGGTTCTTTTGTTCGATGTTGCTTGAGACTTTGGCTAGGATGCAAGGCACCTCATATTGTTGAAGCGGTATCCAGACGGGAGGCTTTATCTTGGATCAAGTCAACGAGATTGGATGACATTATTATGGAGTTGGATTGCTCAAGAGGTTTAGAGTATGGACCTTTCCGAGTTTGGTTTGGTTATTTAGGATTGTATTGAGTTAAAATTTCATTTTCAATTATGCGGTAGAATGTCTTTTATTTTGACTAAAATTTATTTTGGCTTTTTTCTCCTAATTAAACTTTATTTTAGGTTTCCCACTTAAACTCTAATTAACCTAGAGTTGTTGTAGTCATATATGCTATGAATTTTAGCCTATAAATAGGCTTAGTTACTCTAGGTTTTACACAACAAAAATATTTAGATTTAGAGAATTTTGTTATTTGTTTCGAAGGGTTTTTCTTGTGGGGCTTTGGGTTTTCTTTTAATTCTCTCCATCTTTTGTACTATTCTTTATTATAGTGAAATCTCCTTTCACCTGTGATTTTTTATCCTCTTTTGAGAATTTTTTCCACGTAAAGTTTACTTGTTCGATCTTTTCAATTTTTATTTTCTTCACTTTGTTTGTTGTTTAATCAAGTTTATCCCCTACAAACTCGTATCAAAGCTAGTTTGATTTCTGAAGTCAACCCGTTCAGAGTTGACAGCATTAAGATTCGATATTGAGAAGTTTGACTGAATTGCAAATTTCAATTTGTGGCAAGTTCAGATGACGACAATACTGGTTCAGAACGGTCTGAAAAAGGTCATTACAGGGAAGAAGTCTACAGATATGGATCAGTTAGAATAGGAAGAGCTCGATAAAAGGCTCTATCCAGTATTCAATTATGCCTCACAAACAATACGTTATAGGAGGTTTTGAAGGAGAAAATAACGTATGCGTTATGGACGAAACTAGAAGCCTTATATATGACGAAATCTCTAGCCAATAGGTTAGTATTAAAACAACGTCTCTACACCTTTAGAATAGCATAAGGTGAGTCCACTAGAACTCATATTAGTGAGTTTGTTACCCTTCTTAATGATGAGGATCAAGCTATGTTGTTGTTATGCTTTTTGCCCTCTTCTTATAAAACTTTCAAGGAAACTCTTATCTATGGGAGTGATGATCTCTCATTCAAGGATGTGAAGGGGAATCTTTTGAGCAAGGATAAACTCGACAACAAGTTAGGCCCAAACAAAAAATTAGACTGGCAAACCTCAGTTCTAGTTGCAAAAGGCAGAAAACAAACCAGAAAGATAGATCGAAACAGGTCTAAAGCAAGGTCCAAATTCAGAAATCGTGACAAGTATTGTGACTATTGTAAAAAGATGGGTCATGTTAAGGCAGAATGTTATAAACTTCAAAATAAAATCAATAATGATGCTGAAAACAATGAGAAAGATAAGTAGAAATCAAAATTGTTGATGCTAGTGTAACTGAGGACAAAGGTGATGATTTCTTATTGGTGTCAACAAGTGAAAGCTCTCATCTTACTTCCAAATTGATATTAGATCCAGGGTGCCCCTATCACATGTGTCTCAGCAGGGACTGGTTCTCCACGTATAGTTTAGTTAAGGGAAGAGTTGTGTTGATGGGGAATAACTCTCCATGTAAAATATCTAAAATCGAAAGAGTACAAATTAGTATGCACGACAAAATTATTTAGACACTTTCAGATGTCAGGTATGTTCTTGATTTAAATAAAAATCTTATCTCATTGGGAATTTTGGATTCTAATGGTTGTAGGATAGTCATTGCATCAAATGGCTTAAAAGTTTCTCGTAGGGCTCTTGTTGTGATGAGAAGACAAAAAAAGGTCAACCTATACGTTATGCAAATGTCAACGGTTACTGGTGCGACTGCGATTACCGAAGAAAAGTTGAAATCACCACCACATCACAATGAGAATCAACTTGATGTAGCGACAACACGACGTGACTCTTTCTTCACGGATTCCAACTCAACCAAATGTTGACACATGCGATTGGGTCATATGAGTGAGAAAGGTGTGACAGTCTTATGCAATAGAGGTTTTCTTAAAAACACTGAAGTTGGTAAGTTAGGTTTCTGCAAGCATTGCATTTGTGGGAAACAAACCCGAGTTAGTTTCGATTCAGTAGTGGACAGCACAAAAGGGACTCTAGATTACATTCATTCTGATTTATGGGGTCCATCTTCTGACATCTTAAAAGGAGGTAATAAATATTTCCTAACTTTTATTGGTGATCACTCTAGAAAAGTTTGAGTTTATTTCTTGAAACAGAAAAACTAAGTCTTCGAAATCTTCAAACAGTGGAAGACACAGTTAGAAAAACAAACCAGAAAATTCGTGAAGAGGTTGAGAATGGATAATGGTCTTGATTCTTATTCGACAGAGTTTAAGGATTTCTACACATGGGAAAGAATTGAAAGACATCGAACTGTTGTTGGAACTCCACAGCAGAATGGAGTTGTAGAAAGAATGACCAGAACCTTGCTAGAAAAAGCTTGATGCATGCTTTCTAATGTAGCCTTAGGGAAGGAATTTTGGGCTAAAGCCATAAACCTGGCAAGTTATTTGATAAATCGATCTCCTCATCAACCATTGAATGGTAAAATTCCATAGGAGATATGGTCAGGTAATCCTCCCAATTATTCTAATCTTAGAAATTCTAGTTGCCTTGTTTATGCTAAAGTTAGCCAGAGAAAGTTCGAACCAAGGGCAATTAAATGCATCTTTCTAGGATACTCAACTGGCATAAATGATTTTAAGTAGTGGTGTTCGAATTTCGACAAAATAATTGTTAGTAGAGATGTTACGTTTGATGAATCAGAGATGTTACGTTTGATGAATCAGAGTGGCATAAATGATTCATGTTTCGATCAGAAAATGGTACTTTTACTTTTAAAGACACAACAAATCAGAGTGTCTCAAGCAAGGTGGAGTCAAAAGCTGAAATAGGGGGCGATATCACGATGAGCAAATGCCCAACGTCACAATGATGAGATGAACAGAGGTCTCATCCAAATGAAGAGTCTCACGATATAGCAACAACATGAAAAAATTATGATTCTTGCACGTTTAAAGTTGTTTCGGATCTATTTGGGGTTCTATCCAACCCTCAGGTACCCTCACCATCTTAGTTAACTGATTATAAGTTGACTCATGACAAGAAAAGACGAGAAATATGACCACCACAAAAATATTGTGAAGGAAACCTAGTGACTTATGCTCTAAGTGTTGCTAAGAGCATTGATTCAAACGATCCTCCGTGTTATTATGAGGTAGTTCAAGCCTTTGATTCTAGTAAATGGCTCATTGCAACAGAAGAAGAATAAGACTTGGAGGCTAGTTAAACCACTCATCGGTAAAAGAATCGTTGGCTGCAAATGGGCGTTTAAAAAGAAGGGCTACAGTTAAATTGAGGGAGTTGATTTTCATGATGTTTTCTCTCCCGTTGTGAAACATACGTCCATTCAGGCATTTTTGGCCCTCGTTGCCTTAAATAATCTTGAGTTAGAGCAGTTAAATGTAAAGATTTTTTTCAGTGACCTTGAGGAGGACATCTATATGTAACAACTGGAAGGCTTCAAATTTAATGGTAAAGAAGATTATATTTGTCTCTTACAAAAGTCTTTGTACAATTTGGAGCAGTCTCCTTGGCAGTGGTATAAAAAGTTTGAATTCTTCATGTTGAGTATCGGTTTCTCTCGAAGTAAGTATGATAGTTATGTTTATCTACAATGTCTTGATGATGGTTCTTTTATATATTTGTTGCTTTATGTTAATGGTATGTTAATTGTGGCTAAGAATCCATCTGAAATTGATCGTCTTAAAACCATGCTTAACTCTAAGTTTGAGATGAAGGATTTAGGTTCAACAAAGAAAATTTTAGGGATGGAAATTTTGAGAGATAGACATTCCGGGAAATTGATTTTATCACAATAAAGATACATCAAGAAGATCCTTGAGCGATTTGATATGCAAGATGCAAAACCAGTAAGTACTCCTTTAGTTGCACACTTTAAACTCTCAATTTCAGATTTCCCATAGAATGAAAAAGATGAAAAGTACATGTCAAAAATATCTTATTCAAGCACAGTTGGAAGTTTGATGTATGCAATGCTATGCATTTGTCCTAATATTTCACATGTTGCTAGTGTTGTTAGCCGATACATGGCCAATCCTAGAAAGTTACACTGGCATACAATTAAGTGGATTTCAGATATTTACGGGGTATTCATGTGCTTAGAGTTTGGAAAAACTCAAAAGGGTTTAGTCGGATATGTTGATTCTGATTATACGTGGAACTTAGATCGAAGAAGGTCTTTCACAGGTTACCTATTTGCTTTTAAGAATCATACCATTAGTTGGAAAGCGACACTTCAACCTACAGTGGCTTTGTCAACTACTGAATCAGAATACATGGCAATTATAGAAGCAGTAAAAGAATCAATTTGGTTAAGGGGTCTGTTCAGTGAATTGGTAAGTGAAAAATGGGCAACTATCGTATATTGTGATAGTAAAAATGTCATACATCTCACCAAAGATCAAATGCATCACGAGAGAACAAAGCACATAGACATTCGTTATCATCTTGTTCGGGAGGTGATCATTCAAGGGGATATTCAAATTCTTAAAATTACCACTGAACACAATTTGACTGACATGTTGACAAAGAGCCTTTCACTTTCAAAGTTTAAGCATTGCTTGGACTTAATAAGTATTTGACGAAGAATTAGTTAAGCCCGTAATAGGGCTCGGCAAGGGAGTTGGTCCAAATACGAGTCAAGGTAGAAATTTATGGGAGAATGCTTTTTATTTTGACCAAAATTTATTTTGGCTTTTCTTCTCCTAGTTAAACTCTATTTTGAGTTTCTCACTTAAACTCTAATTAACCTAGATTTGTTGTAGTCATATATGCTACGAATTTTATCCTATAAATAGGCCTAAGTTACTCTAGGTTTTACACAACAAAAATATTTAGATTGAGAGAATTTTATTCTTTATTTCGAAGGTATTTTCTTGTGGGGTTTCAAGTTTTCTTTTAATTCTCTCCATCTTCTGTACTCTTCTTTATTATAGTGAAATCTCCTTTTTCCCGTAGTTTTTTTATCTTCTTTTGAGGAGTTTTTCCATGTAAAATTTGCTTGTTTGATATTTTCAAAAATTTGTTAATGTAGTCTTATTGTATGCTAATTAATGATTGTGATGTTGTTATGAATTGCATTGTAGAAGTTATTTCGAAAACTCATGCTACTGAAACTAATGATATTGAAAAGCTTAGGAACGAGTGTATTGAGTAAATTTGTTAACTTGGGTTAGAATTGTCCTTCTTTCAAAAATTTAATAATGTCTTTGCTTACCTTTCTAAATAAAAATGCTAACCGGTAAGCATTTTATTGAAGTTGCTAAAATGATGAATATTTATTATTAAAAGAACAAACATTCAATAAGAATAAATAATAAAACTTTCTAACAAAAAATTGTTTAATGAATTTGATGCACATTGTAGGTTAAATTTTTTGGGTCAATTAGAAAGCGTTACATGTAAGTCGAAATTATCATGCGTAAAACAAAATTACAATGGTGAAAATGATGACATCATATTGTGTCATAATTATTATTAATTTAATTAAGAGATAAATATTAATTTTTATATTTTCACTAATTAAAATAAAATAATTAAATGATAATATTAAATTATTATTTTATCTCTAAATTAATTAAATTAATAAGAGATAAATAATAAATAAATAATAAATAAAAGGGTTTAAATTTTTGTATAACAATCAAATAAGGAAGTTAAATTCTACAAGAATTTTCTTTTATTCAAGTAATTTGCACTATAAAAAGGGGTAATCTGAAGCCATTCTACGAATACACAAGTTCAAGAGGCCCAGAAGATCTCTATAGATATCTCTAAAGAAGATGAAGAACTTGAAAAAACTCTAAACACCGCATCAGTTCTAAAGAAAAGTCACCTTTGATCCTATTTAACCGTGGTGAATAAGTCAAAAGTTGTTTCTAAAGAAAGCCACCATTCGATCCAAATAAACTGAAGAAAGGATGTTCAAACCTATTTCAAGAGCAAGTAACCAGCTGCGCGCGTGCGCATTAAAACAATGAATTTATAAAACTATTTTTAAAGCCTAGTTTTACTGCAAGCGTATATGTCAGCTATAATATTTATAGTTTCACAATGAAACAATGAAGTATTCCTATTATCGAACCCAAAGGAAGAGGCGATTGAGCAATAACTAGCATACACAATAGAGTCTAAGTGGCTACTAATACGATTTTATAGTACGACAATTCATAAAAAGATGAGTTTGCATGAAAATTAAATATTTTACTCTAAGGACTAAATTGCAAGAAATGTAAACTAGAGGGACTATTTAGCAAATAACTAATGGGGGTTGGTTGACTTCGATATGGTTAACCAAATCTTGGACGAGGGACATAAATTGCGTAAATTACCAAGTGACTCCATTTTATCTTCCGATATCAATTTTACCGGCTTAGACAAATTAAGTCTAGTTTATCTTCCGATCTCATTGGTTAATTCGAAACTAACGAACGGGTGCGCGACAAGATTACCTTCTAGTCTCACTTTATCTTCATATTCCCTTAGGGGCATCACTACCTAAGTTCTTAGTAGTATTCAAATTAGTTCAATTTGTTACAATTTAGGCCTTTGTCTAAAGATGTTAATTTATCCACATATCCATCAACCAACCTCCTTAAAGGTTTAGGTACACATGCACAATGTAACACCCCTAACCCATATCCACGTCGGAACAGGGTTACGGAGCATTATCGAACTTATAGATCAAACAATCAAACAATTTGAATTCATTTCTCATTCAATTTAAAAACCATTCATAGAAAATCATATGGTCCCTAATACAAGCCCTCGAGGCCTAAAATAAACATTAAAAGTGGTTTGGGACTAAACCGAGCACTCAAGAAATAT
Source organism: Gossypium raimondii (assembly GCF_025698545.1). Lineage (NCBI taxonomy): Eukaryota > Viridiplantae > Streptophyta > Magnoliopsida > Malvales > Malvaceae > Gossypium > Gossypium raimondii. Next base: position 34,402,474 of record NC_068568.1, on the reverse strand, counting down.
TTAGGAAAACATGGAAAATTTTCAAAGTGCAGAGGACACACGCCCGTGTGGCTAGGTCATGTGTCTCACACGACTAAGAGACACGCCCATGTCTTAGGCTGTGTGGGCATTCGAAATGGGGACACACGGCTGTGTCCCAGCCCGTGTCTGAACCTGTGTAACTCACTGACTTGGGTCACACAATCGAACCACACGCCCGTGCGCCAGGCCGTGTACCCTTCGAAATGGCCTCACACACCCGTGTGCCAGGCCGTGTGCTAGGCCGTGTGAAGCTACTGACTTGATTTCTATAGAAGTATCAGGGGACACATGGCCGTGTCACCTGGTTATTTGTCACATACGGCTGAGACACATGCTCGTGTCTCTACCCATGTGGACAAAAATAGGTCATTTTCCAAGCCATATTCCTCACCCACATTGGTACCAACCTAAACACATCAATTTCCACATGATATCCATAAGCACATTCATATGACCACTTTTAAACATACCAAATATACTTCCAAAGTCTACCCAAATGGTCAATCACATATATGAGACATTGTGCCTAAAACTTAGCATGCATACATATCTAAAACACAACCATTTAGTGCCAACACACAATCTCAGAAGCAAGGCATTCATATAGCAACTATACACCATATATCATAAGGCCATTTACACCTTTTTACATATCAACACATACACCATTTTCAAGCCAAATCAATTGGCTAAGTACACAACAAAACATATAGGCTACATTAGCCAAAATACCTATACATGTCATTTAACCCAAAATATAAAGACCAAAGTACCAAAATAAGAGTCTGATAGTGTGACACAATCTCCGACAACTTCCAAACCGAGCGAGCTTCTAATTCACTATAAAACACGAAAATTAAAACAGAGTAAGCAATTAAGCTTAGCAAGTTCGTATGAATAATAAATACAACTTACCAAATCATCCACAATATAAGTAAACAAAAATAAAAGCATAGATGCAACTTAATTTGGCCCAAAGCCTATCACACAATCACAATCATGTTAGCCATGTATTTATATATCAAATATAAATCACTTCTCGTATTTCACATAAATAACTGTACTAGTTCGAATCGAACTCATGTAACCTCAAATCATCACTGTGCCAGTTGAACCATTTGGAATACTATTAGATACTCGAGTATCTCGCACACTAAGTGCCAAATACGTGGTCGAAACCACCTCTATCTCATATCTTATATAGATGCTCACTCTCGAGTCATCACTGGGTCTGCTAACACAAGCTGTTGATCAAGATGTAGCTACACGATGCTACTCACAGAAGCTATAAAGTAACCGCAACACATGCCAAAAACTCAGCCACGGGTAGGACGTACGAGACCAACACCTAAAGCACGGTAACCCTTAATGACATGTATCTATTCCTAAAGTTCAATCGGGATATTTACGTCGTCAATACTTTATCGAATATTTCCATAGTGTCGTACCATCACAATTATAATCATAAAGTATTTAAAAAACATATAATTTAATTCTTATTAACATACGAACTTACCTCGAATTTTATACGGAGAAATCAACCGATCAATCCACTACTTTATCTTTCCCCGATCTAAATTCGAACGTGACTTTTCTTGATCTATATATATAATAAAATTTAACTAATTTACTAATTATTCTATTCAATTCAATCAAATTTCATGTTATGGAAAAATTACCATTTTGCCCCTAAACATTTGACTTCTTTACAATTTAGTCCCTAAGCTCGTAAAATAAATTTCATGCAAATTTCTCCCCAAAACAAGCCTAGAAAAATTTCATATACACCCATATCAGCCCATACATTTCAAAATTTCACACATTTAACATAAAATTTTCACATTTCTCAATTTAGCCCCTATTTGACAGTTTCATTAAAAATCCTTTAACAAAAGTTGTTTAATTAACAACAATGATTCATTTTCTTTCATAAAACTTCAAGAACAACTAAAATTCTCTCATGTAAAAACGCTATACTTTCAACCATATTGCAAATTAGTCCCTGGGCTAGCTAGGTTAAGCTACAACGATCCCGGAAACATAAAAATCATTAAAAACGAAACAAAAACGCACTTACATGCAAGAAGAAGAAGTGGTCGAATATCAAAGCTCCAAAATGGTGTTTTTCTCCCCTCTAGAATCGGCTAGGTGAAGATGAACACCAAAAAGGGATTTTTTATTTAATTTATCTTTTAATACCTAATTACCTATTTACCCTTACCTAACTTTAAAAATTACTCAATTACCAACCCATGCACATCCACTAACTCATTTAATGGTTTAATTACCATAAAAGGACCTCCACATTAAGGTTCTATAGCTATTTAACACATTTAGATAATAGAACACAACTTTTTCACTTTACGCAATTTAGTCCTTTTTTACAAATTGAGCATACAAACGGTAAAATTTCTTAACAAAATTTTTATACCATAATTCTAACATGTTGTAGATATTAAAATAATATTAAAATAAATTTTATGACATCAGATTTGTGGTCCCAAAACCACTATTCTGATTTCACTGAAAACGGGTCGTTACACTCAAAGTAAAGAAAATAAACATAACATTGGAAAACAAGGTAGCCATGAAAGTAAAGCTTGAGAAAAATATAAAAGTTTATATTTTAATGCAAGAAAACTTAAATATCATGAAACTAAAAACACTTAACAGAGAAATCTAAAGCAAGAAACATAAAACGAACAAGCTTTCACAGATTTAAAGTAAAATAAACTGAAATACATTAAATTAAAGCTTAAAGAGTCTTGAAAGAAAATTACATGGGCTAAAAATTTAAATAAACATTAGCTATAGTGTTAACTAATTTAACTAACATAAAGAACAAGAAAAACAAGAATTAAATGTAGAAAAATAAACTTTAATCTAAGGTAGAATAAGAGAAAAATAAAACCCTAGAAAAAGTGCAGATAACTAAAGAAAACCTAGAGAAAACTAAACCTAAAACTAAGCTAATGTGTGTGTCTCTCCTCCTCAAAATTTTTGGTTGTTTTGAAGTGTAGTCTAATGACGTTTCAATGCCAAAAATTCCCCTCCACGGGTCTTGTGTGATTGGTGGGTCAGATAGACAAAGGTTGCCCTTTTTGTCCAAGTTTGTCCTCCTGATGAAGGTGATATCGCGACACCCAAAAGAGGATATTGCGATATCTCGAGCAGTGATGAAACTTAGGGTCTTCCTTCGAAGGTGGATATTGTAATACCCAAGGGGATATCACGATACCACTAAAGGTAGTCCTTGGTCTTTTACATTGTCAAAGGTATCGCGATCCCAAGTGTTGGATATCGCAATACCCTTTCCCTAGGTGTCGTTCTCGCTTGTTTTCGACCTTTGACATGTCCCTATAGCACTCAAACACACGTTAAGCCTTCAAATGGCACTATTGGCCAATTTGGGTAAAAAAATAGGCAAAAATGAGACATTTTCACTTATTACTCAAAAATATGAAAACAACAAAAAACTATACTAAAAACTTTATTTTTCTTGAGAAAAAGATCCTTAAGTGCGTCGAAAAAGCATAATTTGCCATGTCGATTAATCCTAATTTGCCACGTTGATTTGTTGTAGATTAGCAAGTCAACACGACACTTGAAGAAATTCGCATCCATCTAACATCAATTTAGATGAACCTTGAATCGAAGCCAAACTAGAAAGAAAAATCAAAGGAGATTTCTTGTATTCAAGAAATTTCCAAAGATTGTAACTTTTCTTTCAAAGTTATCAATAAATTTAACTTTGAATTTCAAGTCAACTTTCGAATCATAATCCGTCTGTGCAAATTTATAGCACGCTCGGTGGGATAGTCTCTACTTTTCATCTATCGAAAAGTCAAAGTTCAAAGTTGATATGGTTTCAAAGAAGATCATCATCAACAAGCTTGCTCAAGCTAATCCTGCAGCCCACTTGTGGATCAAGTGTAGTTCACCGATTATCATTCAAGAGTAAAAACATCCAATCTATTTATAAATATAAGTATAAATTATATAAAAATCTACTTATAGTGGACATTAGAATCTTAAAGTACAGAAACTTCTTATCCTAATAAATATTAACTTTATAATAATAAAATATTTATAACACTTCACATTAGATATAATTTGATAAATATTATGCCTTGTTAGAACATTATTAAGATAAAACTGCTGTGGGAAAAATTATTGGGGAAGGAAACAAATACATATATCTATAATATGCATAACATGTTACCTCGTTAAAAACCTTACTAGGAAAACCCATGGGACAAAACATTGGTTAAGGAAAAAGAGTACAACACATATTTACTCCTCTCATGACAACATCACATAATATCTCATATTCTACGATTCCAATATTTAATGCTAGATTTTCAAATGATAACTTGTATAAATTTACTAAATATTTATATCATCATTATTTTGAAAGTTGTGAGTGAGTAAACTTTAATCATGATCCTTCTAAAAGAATACATATGTTCAAATCATTTCAATTAATATAAATATTTATGTAAACATATTGAACAATTTCTCGAGAATTTCTATATGTTTCTAGCATTCTAAATCCTTCAAAGATTTTAATATAAACTTTACTATATAGTAACTTATATAAAAGGTTGTAACAACAACTATTAGACATATATCAAATTTTTATGAATTGTCGACTAATAAAATATCTAAAAGTTATTATATTCACAACAAAATAATATTATATAATTTTATAATCAATGTCAGAACTTAGCGAAAAATTTCATTTTTTTTTTGTTTTCACAACAGTATCAATTATTATCCTACTGGCTTTACACCTTTAGATGTTTGAGCTATTGATTCAAAAACTTCACGATTTGAAAGTGAATTCCAGTTGAATTTATATCTTTCTATTTTGGCCAACCTAACCTATATCATAATTTTTCAATAGATTTATTCAATATCCTCATTTTCTTTCATTATTTTGACCATAATATTGCATGCCAAATCATTGTTGATAACTTTTCATTTCGGTTCCATATTTTCTCGTAGTAACATATCTTATTGAGATCTATTTGTTTTTCACTATTTTCATCTTCAATTTCATGTACACGAATCTCTTCTACAGTTTTAACAATTAGTCATATCTTGGGGCTCTTCAGGATCACCCACCTCTACTGTATCACCATGTAAACTTATAATTTTATTTTACGAGAATTTTTTTTATTTTTAATATTTGGAACCAATTGATCTTTCATTCTTCAAGCATGCATTACTTTATTTACTCTAACAAGTTGTCTTACTGAGACTTCAGTTCAAATCAAAATATTAGTTGGTATATAACATTCGGTTATTCTTATTATTTCAATAAATGCATTTAATGTTAGTTTGCAATAAAGTGAATTATCTTTTAAACCTTTAGTTCAAATTACTTTCGCAATGATCTAGATAATGATAATTTATTCCAAGTAATTATTTTATCCATATATTATTTCTCTCCACTAATTTTGGGAAAACTATCAAACCAAGATAGTAATTACCAAATCAAGTCATAATTGAATCTCTAAATTGTTAAAAATATCTAATAGCACAAGGATATTCGTACCTAATTTAATGTTTATTCTCAACTTTCTTTGAATACTCATTTTGTGCATTGTGATGGAACAACTTGAACATATATCGCATATTCAAAAAATTTAAAACGGAAAATATTTGACTTTGACCTAAAGCCAATTGTAATGGTGAGTATTTGTTATAACTTATCGGCATGATGCTATAAGTGTTGATGCATGTAAAATATTATATCCCCATACAAATACATAAGTTTTGTTCTCTAAAGTGGTGGTCTAGCTATTAATTGGAGGCATTTAATCAACTAACATATAATAATCATCAAAAGCCTGAGAAAGAGTCTCACTAGCATTAAAAAGAATTTCTCAATCACATGATTTGAAACTTTTGTTCTTAAACTAATTATCTAACAAGTAATCTTGCAAGTGATATGTTGCGAGTTTATAACTCACATGTGATTATCTTGTAAATGCATCTACCAAAATTATATCAAAGTATCCACTTGTTGGTAAATGGGATTATATTTCTTTTATAAATGTAAGATATTCAATATCAACTTTTTCTAGTGAGGTTTTAATAAACAATTTTCTTTGAAAATAAGAAGCACTTGACAAATCTTTAAATTAAAAATCTTCAGTTGTTTAATAAATATTCATGTAAATTCTCATTTTCGCATCAATTATTGATTGGGGTGGTCTAACCAATCATGTCAAGTAATTAAAACTATTTGGACTAGTAAATTTTAGGTTTACTATCTCATGTGATTCAACAATACTAATGTAAACTTCGATTTACCAAAGATATGTGATTTAACTATACTAATATATGCATAGTAGGAACTAGGGAAAAGAAGGTAGTTTTCCAAGACAAAATTCTTACTAAAATCTAATAGATTTAATATATCGAAATTAATCTTCTCCTCATCCATAATCTCAATATAATAGTCATTATAACCAATATCATTTTAAAACATAAATTTGTTTAGAATGACTAGAACATAATGTATTAATTATCTCTTTATTTGTTTAGATTACAATGTATTAGCTCTTATAGAGCTTTGTATTACAATCGATTAACATGGGATAATAATATATTAGCTCTTTTGGAGCCTTAAATTATTTTTAAGGCAAATAATTGATTTGTTTCATCACCGAATAATAAAATGTTTTTAATCCCTAATGATAGAATGCACCATTAGTAGTCTACAAGACATAATGTTTAATTCCTTCTAAAGAATATTAATAGAGTTAATAGAATATTCAAGTGTACGAAAAGTACAAGAGCAATGACTTTTATATCATATTTGATAATAAAGTTACCAACTCTTTAAATTATTATTTTAAGAACTCTTGAATAGCATTGTTGTTCATGTTTATTTTTCCACTTCTAGTGGTGAGATAAATTACTATAATTATGCTTAAGGTGATTATTATCATTATGTTATAACAAAAGATCAATTTAAAATATCAAATTATATTAATATTGTAACATATAAATGGCTTGATAAGAATAAATAAAATAATTTCAAAATGATGACATAATTTCTCATTCACATTTGATATTTCAACTTAACCGGTTAAAATTTACAGGATCTACATAATTTATGGGGAAAAAGAGATAAATATTATATCAATCAACTAATTCAAAACCAAAAGAAGCCAATATGGTTTAATATTAAAAGATTTATTGATTCATTGAAAAAAGTTTATTGAATATCTTGAAATTCCTTATCATATCTAAAATTTCTCTCTACTTATATCACAATAAAACAAATATCAATAACAAGAATCAAGATTCATGTCAATATCAAATATGTCACCATAGAAGTAAAATAAGTTAATCAAAATAATTATAATTAATCATGATTTAATTAATTAAAAAATTAATCGATATGAAACATTAAATAAAAGAAATTATAAAATTTTGCATCTTATTATCTAAGTCATTTAAAATCTTAGAAATTATAGAGGATAAATTTATATGAAAATAAATTTAATCATCGACACAAATGAACTATCACTCCTTAATAAAATTATGATGATAACGAATTATGTAATAAATAATAATAGAAGTAAAAGAACGAGAAAAAGAGAAAACTATGTATTCTTTTATTCATCAATCAACTATTCACAATACTTCTCTAAAATCTCAAATTATAAATATAAGAAATATAAATTAATATAAAATTCTACTTCTAATCTTCATTATAAATAAAATTATCCTTTGATCATTTGTTAGGCCAGCCCGGAATACCGGACCCAAACATTCTATAATTTTAAAGCTCACTAATCATTATTGTAATTCCGCGAAAGTCAGTAGGGCTCTTTTGGTAATTACAACATCTCTGATTTTTTAGTGTTGACTGTTGACTGAATCCTTATCCATAGGTTCCAGCCCAGGCCGTAATCATAGAAGAAAAACCCGATGCGTTTAAGCTCTAGCTCTCTTCGAAAAATCAAGGTTATTTTTTTTAATCTTCTCTTTTCTTCACCTCCCTCTTGAATTTCATTGTAAGTTCTCTTTTCTTTTTCTTTAATATTTCTTTGAATCCTTGTGCTCCTATGCCCCCAATTTATCGATTATTTATTATAGATCTGAGAGATTCTCGAGCTTTTTATATTTGAATTTGAATTTGCCGCTTCTTTATGTTTTTTTTTTTGGCATGCATGTTATTTGTTTGTTTATAGTTTTTGGTTATATGATTTATATTGCTAATTTAACAGTTATTTATTTAGGGCTTTAGGGTGTTAGAAATTGAAATCTGAAAATTAGGTATTCAATTTTCATGTTTAAATTAAGGATTTCGGGGGGTGGGGGGGATAGTATTTTTCCTGTTTTATGATGTGTATTTGCGAGGCCTTTTTGGTACTGATTGGTTTTCGCTTTTAGTACTTGATTTTTTATGCCATTAGATTCGAAGCAAATGATATGTGTGTGTGCGTGTTGTGTAAAAGTCCTGATAGGAATAAGAATCATCTTCTTTACATGAATATTTCTTGTTTAGGGCTGTTAGAAATGAGGGATAAGAATCATCTTCCCCTTGTTTGGATAATTTGATTTTAGTAAAGGGAGGGAAAGCAAAGGGAGTTGAGAATCTCTCATTTTCCCTTCCTTTCCTCTATTTTTTAATACCCAATTTGGGGTAAAGTGAAAGGAAATTTGTAAATTTTTATATTAGGTAAAATTTTGATTTTTAACCTCTTTTTTTCTTGAAACTTTATTCGATCATCTTTCTACCTACAGACCATTGAACATCGGACTTATCCTTCTAGTATTAACTTCAGGCTTTAGCAGAGATCAAAGCATTTCAGTATTCATTGTTATCCTTGTAAACTTGAATATTAGCCGCCAACCAAACATTTGGGGCTTTGTCAAAATAATCAACTCATGTAATTATGATAACTAATGTTTTACATTTTGTTAGATTATTAGCTTCTCTTTTCTGAATTTGTAGCAACTTCATTTGTATTATTGGGTAACACTTTAATTATTTTTCTATGAAGAATATTAGTGTTTTATAATTTTAATTTAATTTTAGTATTGTTATGTATGCAGGGATAGAATTGGAAATTTCATTCAAAATAAATAATTTCCTTTACTTTCCATAGTTTACCCAAACAAGAAATATTAAAATCACTTTCCTTTCCTTTATTAATTTTAAGAATCCAAACAAAAATAAATATATCATTTCCTTTCTTTAACCTTCCATTCCATTCCATTCCATTCTATTCTTTACTTTCCTTTCCTTCAATAATATTTATCCAAACACAGGGTGAAATCTTAAATTTTAAATTATACTCAAAGGTGTTCTTTTCATGTTCAAATTAAGGATTTTGGGGAAAAATAGCATTTCTTTTTCTTGTTTTGCAATGTGTATAATCACTGCATTAAAAACACAAGGTCTTACAACCATATTAGATTCTCTGGCATAGAAGATATCAAAATATCATCATTAATCTCCTTTTTTCAGTTCTTTTCTTTCTAGATCATTATAAATTTTTGAACTTTCTATATATTCTATATAGGAATAGAAAAAGATAGACTAGAACCATGCCATTGTCTTTTTGGTTCTTATTGAAATGCTTGTTGCAGGAAAAGAAAAATGCCTAGGTATGATGACCGCCGCAGTAGTGGTACACGCCTTTATGTTGGTCACTTGTCTTCGAGGACAAGGTCACGTGATCTTGAGGACATGTTTAGGAGATATGGGAGGTAATCTATTCTTTTATTATGTTTAAGAAATTCATAAAATTCGTAATCATTGCATCTGGTAGTGGTTTAGGTTAGTTAAATTTTATTGCATAGTTCAAGTGTTTCGTTCTTTTTTCTCCATTTAGGTGTTCTTGGTTTTTTCTAGTGTTCCATTTTTATCAATTTGGGTGTTCATGGTCTTTTTATTCTTTCGTATTTGTTGGTCATTAGGATAAGTTCAGGACGTAGTGACAAAGAAGTAGGAGATACTAGAGTCCTTCATGAGCTCTTGTTGTAGTGCTGGACATCTGGTATTCCATATAAAACATGAGTGAGAATATTGCACCCTCCACGTGTCTGTGTGTGTGGTTTAACTTGAATGATCTTGTTGAAGGTCTCTTGGCTTTTGCCTAACATGGAGGTCTATGGTGAGAGGGTCCATGGTGGATTTGGCCAGTCTTTCTAGTGTTATTGCCTGTTTTTATCGAAATGGAACAATATCAAAAGTGGTGTTTTTGATTCAACTCTGAGGGGCGAACTCTCAACCCTTCGATAATTGTGTCTTGATGGCCTTTCTGTTTCTGGCACCCCTTTACGCAGAATACGTGATGTGGATATGAAGCGTGACTATGCATTCGTTGTATGTATTCTTTACTCAATTTAAACCGAAACTGCTTGTCTTCCTTGTCAATAAATTTCTTTAACATATGTTGTAAATATGATGGTTTTACTTGGATCTTTTTTCTTCATTGTTTGTGCATCAGTGTGTCTATGTTGTCTTGCTCCTTGATAACAGGAATTCAGTGACCCTAGAGATGCTGATGATGCAAGATATTCATTGAATGGTAGAGACCTTGACGGAAGCCGTATAGTTGTTGAATTTGCCAAGGGGGTGAGTTTTCTGATTGCTTTTCACATAACAGAGATTTTGCTACCCTTTTTTTTTCTCTGATGTTAATACCTAAATGATATTGAAAAGGTGAAAGGTGATGGATGTTGGCTGTTGACTAATTTAATATATATATTACCTCTGGTCTAGAAGAAAGATATTTACATTAATACCCTTTGGGATATTATTTGCTTCTTGCTTTCTGCATTAGAATCAACATATGAGAGAAACTGGTTTCCGAGTGTCATTTGAAGGTGATGCCGACACTGCGTTATTTTATTTTGTTGCTTTGCATTATTTGTTCTCATTATTGTCCTGGATTTTGTGGAGTCTTTTAATCAAATATTATTTTACCATCCAATCTGATTTGAATTACAATTTAGGTGCCTCGTGGCCCTGGTGGGTCTCGTGATTACCCTGGAAGAGGTCCTGCTCCTGGAGCAGGGCGCTGCTTCAACTGTGGAATTGATGGTCACTGGGCTCGTGATTGCAAAGCTGGGGATTGGAAGAATAAGTGTTATCGCTGTGGTGAACGAGGCCATATCGAAAGAAATTGTCAAAACAGTCCAAAGAAACTGAGGTCCTCACCTTTCTTCCTTCTCATCTGTTCTGTTCTTATTCCAACCAGTTATCATATTTAAGCTACTTTTTTGTTTACTTGAGAAACAACTATACTGGTGCAGCCGTCGACCTCGCAGTTACTCACGTTCACCTAGTCCTCGCCGTGGAAGAAGCAGAAGCCGCAGTTATAGTAGGGGACGTAGCAACAGGTTTGTATTTACTGTTCCTCTTTCAAAATATAAATTGCCTTCGACTAAAATGCACTTTGGAATTTGCTATTTTGTTTTGAATTAAAATTGGAACAATATTACACATTTACACTACATAAATATGACATGGGTAAAAAATGAAGCACAACACGAAAAAAAATATAATATGAATATGACATTAATGTCTTAATTTATATAATACGAATATTAACTTTAGTAAATCTTTTTATATAAAATACTTTCAACGTGATTAGACATGACAAAAATATATTAAAATGGAATGAATGTATGGATTGTCATGTCTGATTAAAGTTCTCATGCAAGTAATAAGAGTCGAGGAAGATTTAATCGGCAGAATTGTTTTGGTTTTGTTGAAACTGATGTTGTGCTGAATCTTGACCTTCTGCAGTAGATCGAGAACACCTGTGAAGAGAGAACAAGGTTTCGAGCGCGATGATAGAAGATCGAGGAGTCCTAAGTCCCACAGGGGTTCTCCTTTGCCACCCAGAGGCCGGAAGCATGGTCCAACTCTCGACGAAAGAAGCCCACAAGAGGGAGGTAGTCCTTCCTCGAGAGATCGGAGGCACACCAATGGCTCCAAATACAGCCCCAGGGAAAGGAGCCAAAGCCCAGATCATGAAGCTGATGCTGAGGACAGGGCTTATAGGAGTTCCACAAAAGAAAACGGCCAGAGTCATAGCCCTAGCCCAGTACCAAGGGAGGATCGGAGCCCGATTTACAATGATGATGATGATAATAATCGGGCTTCTAGACGCAGTGAATCAAATTAAGCGGAGGCGTAGATTGGTGTGTGTTGAAGTCCTTAGTGATCAGCCGTGATTTGCAATAAGAACTTGGAGTTTTGTATGGATGGATATTTTTTTCTTTTTTGTTGAATAGTAAGCACTGTTAAGATTTATTAAAAGCCTATTTTTATAAACAGTTGACAATTACTGCAATAACTATGAAACTATTAATATATATACTCAATAGAAGTGATGGTTCATTTGATGTTAGTATAAATTAAATTAATTTTACATGCTTTCATAAATTTTAAAATTTTATTTTTTTCTAATTTTATGGTCATTTTAATATTTTTCAAAGGAAAAAATTTTCATTTACACCTTATAGAAATTAGACATTTTATAAAAGTATGGGTATCATTATAAAACACATTGAGAATTTAAGTATTGTATTGAATATTATTAAAGTATATATATGACATTATAGAGGTATGTGGTATTATCCTAATACCACTCGAGAATTGGAATTCAAGGTTGGGATATCAGAAGTTAATGATTTAACAAGTGTGCTATGCCAAAAATAAGGCATTTCTTTCCTCTTTGGCCACAAAACAGGCACTGCCTTTTAGTTGTCAAACCATTAATTTCGACTACTTCCTCAAATTCAATACCAATTAGCACCCCTGATCTAAGTTTAATTTCTATTGTGTAGGATCCATTGTATGACAAGCACAGAGCATACAATTAAACTCATGGGAGATTTTCTTTTAATGATTCACCATTGTTGATCAGAAAGAGAATAGGAAATATTTAGGAAGACATTTTTTAAAACACACTGGTATTTTATTTAGAAAACTTCGATTGAACTTCGATTGAACTTCGATTGATTACAAGAGAATTGTTTTCCTTTATATAGGAAAACTTTGAGAAGGAGATTTTTGGGCTTATCCTAATTTTTACATACAAACCTGATAAGGAGGAATCTCCTTTACATAAGAAACAAACTACTTTTATGACTCGTATAAAAAATTAATATACTTTTGACTCATACTTTTATACTTACTTTTTGACTTATACTTTTTTGTAAGAGACAAGCCTACTTTTTTGACTAATATAAAAAACATAGTGACATCACATCTAATCTATGACTCATATAACAAACATAATGAAACATCACGTCTAATCACTTTCATAGTCTGTACTGACATCAGAAGTGAGATTCAATTCTTCTATCATCTTTACTTTTTCTTCTTTAGCTCTATAGCACTTTATCTCCATCTGTTTAATCTGTTGTTCAAGACCATCACTTGAATTGTAAAAATTGTCTTCTTCATCCATAGGTGATGTCTTTTCCTGCGAATTAGTCTAAGCCGGTGTACTTTGAATGACATTACTAGAAAACCATGGATAGTCTTATGACCATTCTTTTGGATCTGGTATGTTTGACTGGTATTCTTCTAATGCCTTTTTCAATTGTTTTTGATAAGGTGTCGGTGGTTCAATCTTTATGTCCCATGGTGCTAATACATCTCCTAGAGGCCATATTTCTATTGGAATAGTTCTATTTACTTGGCACAAATATTTTTGTAAATCCTTATAATTATAAGGATTTGAACTAACCTCTAAAAAATATGTTTTGTGTATCCAGGCACTAGGGAATGACCCTAATTGTGTTGCAGGACCATTCTGCATAAAATACTGAAGCTTGTAAAAAATAATCACAATATATTGTGCCCTGGTATCTTTGAACTGTTCTCTCATGATCATGTCAATCCATTGTTCTAAAAGGTAAAATCATTTAAAGAAAATTGATAATTTTTTTTTATTTTCAGACCAATCTCATATTGGGCAGCCATAGTCAGAAAATGTAAAAGATCTTCAATGAAGAATTCCATCCCAATATGAAACAGGCGTGTCAAGTACCACATCATCCATTTTAATTCATCAGGGAAATCAGTGAATTGAATTTTAAGTGGATGAATAAATGGATAATCTTCATGAAGTCCTAATGGTTTAAGGAATAATCCACCAAAATCTCGAAAGATACTTAACTGGTAAGAAAGCATCATATTTCTGGCCTCTTTGTGGAATATTTTTTCCATGATTAGACTCAACACTTCCGGAGGATGTTTTGGGTGTGAATTTGGATGGTAAAGTATAAAAAAAGAACAATGTGGGGGTTGAGTTTTCTTGGATTTTGATGATGAATGCCTTATCATGAAATTTTCAGGGGGTCTTCATAAAATATCAACAAGAACATTGGTTTTTCCTTTAATGTGTTTAACATCAAAAGAATATTTGAAAAACCATTCTAACCATCTGAGCAGTTGAGGATGGGGTATATCTTTTTGTTTGAATTTTAGCATTTTAGGAAATGAGGACTTGTCCATTTCAACAAGAAAGTGATTTCCTATAAGATGAAATTCAAATTTAGATATACATTTCTTTACTGCAAGGATTTCTTTGAAAGTGGAGTGGTAATGGATCTCAGCATTTGTGAATCTTCCACTTTTATAACCACGTAGTTGTCTTTTTCCATTTCTCTCTTCAAAAAGTACAGCTCCCCGTATTTATCAGTTGCGTCTGACTGCAAAATTATTTTGCCTTCTGATGGAATATGTAAAGGTGGCAAATTTTGTAGCTTTGCTTTCAGCTTTTTGATCGCTTGAGTTTGTCTGGCATTCCTTGGAGGAGAATTTTTTTTAAACATTTTTCTTAAAGGATTTGTAAATTTAGAGATTTTTGGAATAAAATTTTTGAGATAATTTACAATTTCTAGGAATTGTTGAACTTGCTTCTTGGATAAATTTTCATCTGGAAATTTTTGCAATTCTTCTGCAATATGTTTACCAGGCTAATATTTTCCATCTTTAAGATTCATACCAAGAAATTCTATTTCTTCTCTGTCAATCTGCATTTTCCTTTCTAAGAGCATGATTCCATATTGAAGGATTATTTGCTTGAATTTATCCAAGAGATTGGAAAGTTGTTCTTGATCTGGGCTATAAAGAAGGATATCATCTATAGAAATCATGGCTTGATCCATAATAGGCTGAAAAATCTTTATCATGGCCTTCTGAAATAGTGATAGAGTAGTTTTAAGCCCAAAAGGCATTGCTGTCCATTAAAAGTGTTTATTTGGGATGTAAAAACCCATCTTAGGCTTGTCTTCTGGATCTATGCCTAGCTGCCAAAATCCTGCTTTCAGATCAAACTTGGAGAAAACTTTTGCCTTTGCTAGACTGGAGAATAGTGAATTTCTGTTGGGCAATGGAAACTTATCATCTTGAAGAAAAAGATTAAGAGGCTGGTAATTAATTACTAGCCTCAATTTGCCTCTTGCTTGTTTTGATCTTTTGTTGACATGGAAAACTTCACATGCCCATTGTGAATTTGAAACTTCAATCAATCCTTATTGTTATATCTGCTGACATTTTTCCTTTGCTAGTTTCTGATGTTCTGGATTCATTTTAGTGTAACTAACTCTGGTAGGATTGATATCTTCACTCCTTTTAAAAGGAAGTTTCATAAAAAATTTAGAATTTTTCCATAATGGATTTTCACATTTCTGAAGAAATTCTGAATGAGAGTCTACACAAGATCTTTCCTTTAATTCTTCAACAACTTTTTGGATCTTTCTTGAGTGGACTATGAACAATTTAGGGATTTGGACAAAAGGTTTAAACATTTGTTTATACCTTAGTCCTTCAGGAAAAATTATTAATTGTTTGGTTTTTGTATAGAGATTAAAACCAATAACAAGATCTTTACCTGAGAATTTTGACCCTAAAACTGTTGTAGTCACTGCACATCTTGGAAAAAACTAAATTTTAATAGGTTTGCTCACCAAATGTGTTGCAAATACTTTGTCCACTGCAGAGTTGAAGTAAAGAAAGTGTGGTTTCCACCATTCTGATGGAAAAATTTCTGGATTCATGATTGTTTCTGCCGCTCCAGTATCAATAAAAGTAATAACAGTAATAGGCTTACTGTATTTATCAAGATAGATCGAAACTGGAATATGGGGAATAGAAACTTGGGTTGTTGAGAGTATTTGAGACTGCATCATGTATATCTCACTTGATGAAAACTTAGAGTCACTGTATTCAAGACTTTGAATTGCATATAGTGACTGTTCATTTGGCTCCTCGTCGATAGAGAATAAAGATTCAATATCATCATCTTTGCCGATCTTTATTCTAGATTCTTGTTGTATCTGCTGGATCATTTTTGCTCATTTTTTGTTGTTGGGGCATTATTTTGCAAAATGTCCTTTCTGATTGCAGATGTAACAACGAGTTGATTTAGCTCATTTAGAAGATCTTTTCTTCTTAAGAAATCTCCATCTAATTCTTTTCTTTCTAGGTATCTTTGGAGAAAACTTTCTCAATTTTCTTAAATGTTTCTTTTTTCTGGTAGGGCAATAATAAGATTTGTCTTTGCCACATTTGATTTTGAGATAAGAATCATCACAGCCTTTGTCTTACATCCTATCAACATGAAGATAGTCCTTAAAGACTTTTCTTCTGTTGCACAAGTCTTCAAGAGTAATATAAGTCTCTTGCTGAATTCTTCCAATAGTTAAATTGAGGATGTTTTTACCCTGCCTTAGTAAGCTGTGATTGACTGCCACTTGGATTGGATCAGGTATGGATGTAAGCACTGCTTGTTTGAGACTTGGATCTAACCCAAGGGCGCAAAAGAGTTTAGTCATTGCATAAAAATGCTTTGATAAATCTCTTCTTTTGTATGAGTAACATTATTTTTTGAAAAATTCTTTTCTTTTTAGAGTCAATAGATCTTCAAGACTTCCAATAAAAAATTATGAATAATCCTGATTGCTTGTGATAAGTCTGTCAACACTAAAAATTGCATTTGATATTCTTGACTTATAGAATTCCACCAGTCTTTTAACATTCTCACAAATCTGGAAACAAATTCCATCAAAATGTTATAATGATTTTCTTCTGTCAGCCTTTTGGTTTCTAACCAAGCATGGAATTATTGCAGTCTTTTTGGCCATTTGTTTGTTGGAATATCATCTAGAGTGAAAATCATATTTCCACCCGAAACATGAGGTAAAGGTCTTGCATTTAAAGGTTCAACTGCTTCACTCATTTCTTCATTATCTGACATTTCAACTTTTACATTTGGTTGAGTTGTGGCCATTACTTGTAGATCATGACATTTGAAGACTCAAAATCTTTTGAAGTAAATTCTGATGAAGATGATTATTCAGTAGGAGAGTCTTCAGGTTCTTGTAAAATAGATATTTTTGGAAGCATTTCCTAATTGTAATCCTTCACAAAATTTGATAAAGGATTACTATCAGAAAGTTTTTCCTTTTGAATCATGAATGATTTTAATACATATTTAGGTAGAGAAGGGTTTTTTTTTGTACTTTCTTATTCAACAAGTTTTTTTCCCAAGGCCTTTTCTTTTTACCTTTTTCTTTCTTCTGCCTCTTTTTTCTCTGCTTTTTTTTTAGCCTTGATCTGTAAATACAGATCATAAGTCTTGGGTTTTTTCTTTTCTGCAGGAGGAGGAAAAATTATTTTTTGAGTTCCGGATGATGGAGGAGTATCCAACTGTCTGATTGAAGGAAATAGTTCAATACCATTCTTGGAAAGGTTAGGAGGTGGTATTTTCCCTGTTTCCTTTAATATCTGGATCTATTCTTTGAGATTTTGCATTTCTTTTTCTCTCTGTGTAAGGTGAGAGAAAAAAATCTTGGCCTGGCGCTACAGGTTTTCTAGCGACTTCTTTCAGTTTTTTTTGGAAAAGCTGAATAAGATCTTTAATCATCTTTGAATTTTCATCAGCTCTAGTTTTAAATTTGGAGACTTTTGAGTCAATTTGATTGACTTTCGAGTCTATTTTCTTCAAGATTGAATTTTGAGCCAAAGCATTTTCTATTTGCCAATTGAGAGTAGCTTCTGCCGCCGTTATTTTGACTAGTTTTCCTTCTGGATCTACTTGTAACTTTGAAGGAATTTTTGGAGTATGAATATACTCTTTTTTTGAAAATTTTGTAATAGAAGGAAAATCTTGATCATAAGAAGATGCTGGCTGATACATGTATACTTCTTGACTTATCTGAGACGGAGTTAAAGTTTAGGCTTATTGGGAACAAGATTGAATCTGATTTTGTTTTTGAACCCATTTGTTGATCCTCTTATAACATGGCTGCTTTAAAGGCTTAACCAACCATTTTTGTTGGTCTTGAGGATCTTTCTTTGGTGGTGGAGGTGGTGGAAAACACTGATGTTCAACTTCTGGCGGTTTTTTTTAGTTTATCAACAAAATAATCAACAAGATAAACAAATTTGCCATTATCTTCTCCTAGAGGACCAATATTTAGATCATCATTTATCCACCATTTGTAAAACTCAGACTATGTTGATTTCTTGTGAGATTTTTTCTTGTGAGGCTTGTAAGCTTCATTATCCATGCCTGCAACCCATTCGTCAAAACTTAGGTCATTACATAGTTCACAGAAACATATAAGATCCCATGGACAATGGCCTGTAACAGGGTCTTTAAAATAATATAGAGGTTTTTTGTCTAACTGAAAACTCTCTATAAGAGTTGATTCTGGCCTTGGACTTCCAGGTTGGAAAGGTTGCATCATCAACTATGTTGGGAAGATTGGTGGTGTAACTTGAGGTCTTACATAACTGTGATCAAATCGAACTTCATTGGTTCCGTCTGATTTGGTGATGATCTGACTTTTGGTTGATTTGATAGGTTGATCATGATTATGCTGATGGATTTGCTCATAATTTGTTACCCACTTTTCTGGCAAAAGTTTCAACAACTCTTGCTTGGGTATTTGTTTTGGCACATGCACACAGTGAGGCTCTTCTTTGGTATTAACATAAATGAGAAGGGAATCTTCAGAACCATGGTGTGACAGGTTAAAGGGTGATCTTGAATATACACTATTTGATAGTGAAGGGTCACTGCTACTGCTGATTCAACCATCTCAGCTCCAATAATCTGGATTTGGACTTTTAAGGCATCCAACAAGTTTGGATCTTAAAGGGACATGATAAAATTAGGAAATAAAGTTACCATCGCCATTCTTGAGCTTAGAGTGGCTTCAACTGTCCCAATACAGGTGTCCTGATATTGTTTATATCTTGAATCTAATAGAGCAATCCTAGACACAACTGATTTCCCAGATGTTCCATGATAATTTAGAGCTAATTTGACTGCACCGAAATGGATATGTGAATATCCATGTTGAATCCAATCTTGTGAAAAATTTGAAGGAGCTTCAAGAGTGACAAATTGTTCTTCCTGGCCTCCATAAATCAAATGCTTGTCAAACTTTGAGGACTGAACATATTCTCGAATATTCTTGCGACTGATACTAATTAGTGACTTTATACTCTTTATTGGGGGAATAACTAGGTTTTTGATAGGTAGAGTATGGATTTACAAGTGGTAAATATGTGGCTTGTACATTTTTTTTCCTCTGTAAAGTAAATTACCTCATATAATGAGGATATTTTCTTAAGTACATTGAATTTTGTTCTTATCACAGTTTTAAATATCTTCATTTTAATTATTTTATATTTTTATAATAATATTTTTAACCAAGTATAAAATAATAAAAATATTTTAACAATATATTTATTTATAAACCATTATTGGCAACATTTAGATATGTTGTTTCGAATATCTATTAGTTAAGGAATGAGTTATCACTTAACAATATGAAATCTTAATGGAGAAGTATCACTCAACAAGATCGTATGGGTTATACAGCAAAAAGTATGTACTATTGTCATGGAGCTATATCTTTCGACTTGCGAACCGTGCGGCCTTAGGCAATCCGTTTATTTTAAACTCGCCTAAGTCAGCCTTTACTCCAAAGGTGAGGCTTCTTTTAGAATTCCTCCAAGACACCAATTTGTATAGCGGAAACAATTGTGCCAAAAGAAGCCACAAAAGAACAATAGAAAGCTACAGAAAGAATGCACGAAAGGTGTTTGAGTAAATGCTCAAAGAATTCTATTACTTATAAGAATTCAAGTTACAATAGATGATTTACAAGTGAGGGGGAGGCTCTCTATTTATAGTTGAGCTCTCCCAAAACTGACGGTTAAGATCCAAGTTACATCGACGGACGAGATTAGTCTATCCTTTGATTTTAGGGATTTACAAGATTACATAATATCAAATCAAATCTACAAGATATGATTCCCATATTTACTAAAAATAGCCTATGTTTCCATATCTTTATTATTGAGCCTACCAGGCTTCAATTTGACAGGCTTCTCTAACAGTTCTTTGAATAAGGCCAGTTCTCGTGGGCTAAATGATCCCCATCTTACCGAGAGGCCTTTATGGGGCGTATCTTGTGCCATGGTCATGGGCTTTGCAATTTGGCTCGTGACATTCTCCCCCACTTATTCTCGCAATGCCCTCGTTGCACCTTCAAAATAACACTGACTTGGTTCACCTCAGAACTTTTTCGTTGCCTTGGCTTTTTATCGATTTGTCTTGCGATCGAGTTGTCCCTTCCTTCGAAACTTTTGCCTCGGCTTCTGTCACCTCTTAACTTGAACTATTGCATGTTAGAGTATGCCCAAAGATCAATCATGAGATGGTTGTAATAACATACTTGATTTATCATGTTTATTAATATAAGGCGTTACCATTATTATTTCAGTTTCTTTTCTGTGTACATAAATAAACTGTTTTATAGTAATGTCCTGAGAATAATATGATTATTCTTAAAAGGTCCTTAGTCAAGTATTATTGTTGGCTAGGAAACAATAATGCATTAAGACTAACATGTAGTTGATTGATGATAAAGAGTTGTCATTGATATGGAATGTCAAGATTGATGCATGAATATGTGTGTTAGAGAACAACATATTGGACTGACCCGTTATGAGTATGTTTCTTGGATTATTATGTAATTGTCAAAACATTACTCTTAGTGATTAATATGTATATGATCCTCAGACTTGAGATCATCATAATCCCAACATCGTGAGTTGTGTATTTTGATACAGTCAGTGTATTTTGATACAGTCAAACATACACCGTAACTAGTTGTTCTATAAATGCTGATGTTGTATATACCATAATCTGTGTGGAGGGATATGGTTGATCGATATAGGATAAGTCCCTCCTACATAATGGGAGTAATATCTTAGGCCATTTGATTGAGTGAGACTAGAAATGCATGGTCATGCTCAAATAAGCTTATATGAGATGTCATACTTATTTGTATATCATAGTCTACTTAAGATATCAAGGAACATGGAATGGACTATGCAAGTGTGACTATTCCATGACTTGTGTCCAATCCAGAGATAAATGACTTAAGGATTATTGCATGAAAGGTTAATCATAAAAGGTTATGTCAAATCATGATTTCTTGTGACTTAGGTAGCAATGATGCATTGCTAGGTGCCACTCATTGTTTGTAACATTGGAATCGTTCTAGTGTTACTGCTAACATTACAAGAACCTACAGGGTCACACCCTATAGTTGAAATGAACGGAATAAAATATAGTTAGTATTGTGTTTGGTTATCGCTTGAATTAAATTAATTATAGAATTAATTTAATTGGGTAATCAAATATCGAACACATTATCTGTACAAGGTTGTTGTACGCATAATGAGCATGAATTTGGTTAGTATATAAATTCAAATAAACATATAGTTTACCGAAATCATTATTATAATTAATGTAATTATAATTTTCGGTTTAAAAAAACGTTGATATATTTATTTAATTTTAAGAAACCCTAAAAAGGGATATAAAATCCCGTTTTTCTTTGCTTGGTGTGTCTAGCAGCCGTCAAAGCAAAATCTTTTCAAAAACAGTTTTTGGGATTCTTTTCGTTTATTGTCAACAGGGTGGATTACGTAGAGGTCGGAGTCACGATAGATTGCGGCTAGATTCGATAGCAGATCAGATTACTCGTTGTCGAGGCATCGCTGTCCACTCAAGATCACCATTCGATAATTTCGAAACACTTTTTCACCCCGATTCGTTCCTCACACATGGATCCATGGTTAGAATTGCCGGATGTTTAATTTTTCTGCTGCGCCGTAGGGGTGCCGGCGTTCCAACAGTGCACTCGTTGGTATATCTCGTTGGCAAGAAGTCTCCACTCTAACTTTCCCCAATTTTGACTTGTTCCCATTGGAATCCCCTTGACTCTCACATCTTGGCTTCGTACTGCCCACAGATCCTTGGCTTTCTTGCTTATGAACTTCGAAAGGGCCCCTAAGAACTTGCCAAGCCAACAAGTTAGAATTCAAAACACTAGCAGAGTGTTCGCAATGTACCTTACTCGCAGCATTTACTCGTTTCAACTGTGTTTGCATATCTTCTTTCCCCTCGAAGCCTGATACACAACCCACCTTTCCCAAAGGTGACGGCTCCACAGTCGACTCCACAAGCCTCATATTGATTTCATGCTCCATTAACTTTTCCGAAAGGGCTTTCGTAGCATTCCGTTCTATCGAGTCAATGTTTCTCCTATATGAAACATCTTCAACTAGATGGATTGACGACAACACCTTGGTCCCAGCCTTCATATCTCGATGCACAGGCACAATGATTTTTTATAATAGACCAGTGACAATATGAATTTGATCGGCCCATGGATATAGAATTGCTTGAATCTTGTCAAGGAAGTTTAAGCCAAGCACATAATCGTAATCATCTAATTGGATTACCTTAAATTCTTCCTTGCCTTTCCATTCGTCAATTTGTAGCTCTACATTTCGAACTACTCCCACAGTTGAGGCCTCCTCAAAATTTACCGTCTTGATCTTTTTATTCGATTTCTTAATCGAGAGACCAAGTTTCTTCGCAGCCTTTCCTGATATGAACAAGTCCGATACTCTTGTATCAACAAGAGCACCCCTCTTCTAACTTGCAATGTTGATGTCTACAAACATCAACCCTTCTCCAACATCCCTTTTCTGAGGAATGAGCACCATCGAATTGACCCTCGATGTCTTTTTCTCAACAATCTTCGCTTCCTCTAGCTCATCTTTCTTTTCAATAGCCAAAATCTTCTATTTCTTTGGACATTTTCGCACCATGTGTGGTCCTTAAAAAAGGAAGCATTTTATCCTCTTCCCCTTGTCCATTGGGTTGTTGGATCCCCGCTTCTCATCTCGTGGTTTCCCATTGCCACTAGTGCTATCAGTACTATTGGCCATCATCACTATGTCCCTCTTCATCTTTCTCATGGTTTCTCTCACCATTGCCCTTTCCATTTGGCTTAGATGACTCGAACTTGTCTTTCGTTAGACCAAGCTCAACAAAGGACTCTACTTTGGCCATAGCTATAGTAAGTTCGGTGATTTCTTGCCTACGCAACTTATACTTTGCCCACAGCTTTAACCCATCCTCAAACCAATAGAATGCTTCTTTTTTGTTCAAGTCAGAGATTTGAGCATCAACTCGCTAAATGCCTGAACATACTCTCGAAAAATGCCTTGTTGCATAAGATGACGCAACTTAGCCCGAGCCTCCTTCTCAGCATATTGTAGGTAAAACTGCTTCTTCAACTCTCTTTGGAATTCCTCTCAAGTCCCAATTATGTAGATTGGAGTAGTGTTTACCTTAATGACATTACCTTAATGACATCATCCTCGATGCCCATCGCTCGAAAGTATTGCTCCATTTCCTACAAAAAGTTGTCCACATCCCTTGCGGACCTTGCACCCTTGAAGTTCTTCGATTTGGGAATATCCGTTGCTTGTTGGTTTGGCCTCGAAGTTAACATCCCATTACTCAAAGTAGCTTTGTAAATCATGAGCTCCCCCTTAAGCTCTTCGATTTCCTTCTTCATTGCCAGCACCATATCTTCGAGAGTATCATCCCTCTCTGCCAGCTTTTCCGCAGTGGAATTGATTAATCCATTCATCTTTTCCGCATTAGCACCGAGAGAATCCAACACAAATTCTCTGAGTTACTCTTCCATTGAGTCAAACCCATCTGTGCATCCCTCGGCCAACTCAAACGTCTCATTCATATCCCCCACGGGCTCTTCAAGATTACCCACTAGATTTTCTAAAGCTGACAGCATGTCCCTCGAACGACTTGCTTTTCTGGCCCTCACATGGGTCTCTATTGGTTTATTCTGATCAACAACTTCTTTCGACATCCCAACGGTGCCTTTGCAACCAATAGCTCGGATACCACTTGTCACGGGGTTAGATCTTTCGACTTGTGAATCGTGCAACCTTAGGTGATCCGTTCGTTCCAAACTCGCCTAAGTCAACCTTTACTCCAAAAGTGAGGATTCTTTTAGAATTCCTCCAAGGCACCAATTTGTCTAGCGAAAGCAATTGTGCTAAAAGAAGTCACGAAAGAACAACAGAAAGCCACAGAAAGAATGCACGACAGGTGTTTGAGTAAATGCTCAAAGAATCCTATTACTCTTAAAATTTTAAGTTACAATGGATGATTTACAAGTGAGGGGGAGGCTTTCTATTTATAGTTGAGCTCTCCCAAAATTGATGGTCAAGATCATGTTACATCGACGGACGAGATTAGCCTATCCCTTGATTTTAGGGATTTATAAGATTACATAATATCAAATTAAATCTACAATATATGATTCCCATATTTACTAAAAATAGTCTATGTTGCCATATCTTCATTATTGAGCCAACCAAGCTTTAATCTGATAGGCTTATCCAACAGTTCTTTGAATAGGACCAGTTCTCATAGGCTAAATGATCCCCATCATATCAATAGATCTCCATGGGATGCATCTTGTGCCATGGTCACGAGTTTTGCACTTAGGCTCGTGACATTATGGGTTAGATGTTAATGTAGTTCTCTACATATATCGTATTAAAAATAATTTTTCGTATATTTATACGAAATTAATAGAGAAAAGTCTACTAAATTAAAAAAGTAATCAATTATTACGTTTATTTAATATAAAATAATGTAAAATTATTAAACAATTAATATAAAAAATAAACCATGCATGGCTTTGAAAAGAAACTAGTTTCAAATAAATTAATATATTTATATTTTATATCTAAAAATTCAAACAATTAAATAAAATAGTTTATTTTATATTTAAGTTTTTTTATGCAGTGAGAGTGAAAACCAAAAATTTTATCTCAGATCGAAAATGAAAACAACTAGGAGCGAATCTATAAAAAATTTTAGTGGAGGTCAAAATTAAATTATAAATTTTGAGAGGTCAAAATATAATTTTATTATTTATTAATTTATAATTTCATCATTTTAAAAGGATTAAATATAAAATCGGTATTCGAACTTGTCTATTTCTCCTAGATTGATACTTATGGTTTTTTGTCTCAGATTGGTACTCGAACTTTTTTCCGTCCACGAGTTTGATATCTGAGCCTAATGGCGTTAACTTCATGACAAGTGGCAAAATAAGACTATGACACATGGCATAAATGATGCCATGATGATGTCATAATCTAAAAAAATTTAACAATCAATAAAAAAATTTAAAATTTTCTTTCTTTTTTTTTCCCGATGACCTTTCTTCTTTCCAATTTCCTTTTCTCTACTAACCACGTTTACTTTCAATGGTTGATTTCAATTCTTCTCTTGTTTGTTATACATGTTTTCTCTTCTTTTCTCTGCTAAACACATTTGCTAAACATGTTTTCTCTTCTGTTTGTTTCCTGAGAAAATATGAGAAAGAACAAAAAAAAAAAAATGGGATTTTTTTTTCTTTACCTTGCTTTCTTTTTAGCTACTAGGTTTTGAGCTTATCTCTGTTTTATATTTTAAGTATTGGGGTTCATCTTCTTTTTAGCTACTAGCTTTTATAGTCACCAATTAATATGGAAATAAAACTTACAAAGCAGATCTTCTTTATATAGACCCAAAGTCTCATTTCTCTTGTTTTCTTAAGCAATGTGGGATATGAGATATGTGTTTATATAGACTCATGAATAGGTTTGTATTAGAGGTGCTCATGGTAGGCCGGCCCATAAAAAATTTTAGCCTGTCCTAGGTCAGGCCCACCTACCAAATATGGGCCTAAGATTTTGCCTGTGCCCGCCGAGAAAAAATCATAAGCCTGCCCTACTGCCCATTTTATTTTAAAATTTTAAAAATTAAAAAAGTATTTTAAAAATATTTTAAAATTAAAAAATTAAAAAATATTTTAAAATATTTTAAAATTAAAAAAATTAAAAAGTATGTAAAAATATTTTAAAATTTAAAAAATATATATATTTATTATATCGGGCCGGGCCGAGCCTGGGCCAAAAAAGTGGTGCCCGAGGCCCAGCCCGTTTTCTAAACGGGCCTCGTTTTTTGCCCAAGCCTATATTTTGGGCCTATATTTTTACCCAAACCCTCCCATATTTCAAAGGGCCGTCAGGCAGGCACCTGCCCATGAGCACCTCTAGTTTGTATCTTGTTCCTAAACAATGTGGTTCCTCTTTAACTAAATATAAGATTAAAGGCTACATTATATTTTATATTTTTTACTTATAGAGTTTAAATTTTTTACAAAAGTTAAGATTTGTTACATTGTAAATAAAACTTTTAAATTCTATAAGTAAATAAATTATAAATTATAAAATGAGTATGGTAAAATATTAAAAATAAATATTTAAAAATTACTAATAGTTGAGTGATTATTTTGTAAGTTTTATAATTCGATAGGCAAAAAATCATAGCTAAGTGACTACTAATATAATTTAATCTAGATATAAAAATATGAAAATAATTATTATATTTTATGTATATTGTATTATATATTTCTATAAAAACTTATTTAACATAATTATATACTTGTTTAAATAGATTATCTATCTAGTCAAAATACATCTGAAATAAATTTATCAAGATTCATTAGGTGATGAAAATTAAATTAAAATTAGGATAAAAAATTAATGAGTATAGTAAAATATTAAAATAAATAAATATTTTAAAATATATATATATCAATTTTTAAAATTACAAGAAAATATACTATTTGAGTACCAAATACTCACCAGTTATTTATTAATCAAACATTTATAATATAAAATAAAATAAATAATAAAAATTAAAAGTATAACTTCTAAATTTAAATAATGGAAAATTATTTTAAAATTAGAATTGCATGGATATTAACTTCAAACGTTTAAAATTTAATAGAAGATCATTGCATGTACAAGTTTCATATGTGCAATTTATTCTTTTTTAATAGTCCTTTTGTATATGCTAACAATTCTAAAATGCAACAAGATTAAAGATCTCAAAAGATTATAATATGAGAAAATGTTAACAAAATATAAAAAATAGAAATTGTTTTGTAAAAAAATTATAAAATATAGTGTAGCCTTTAATCTTATGTTGTTAGTTAAAAGAGGAAGGAATCCCACATTGTCTAAGAACAAGTTGCAAACTTATTCATGGCTCTATATATACACATATCTCACATAAGCATGTTCACATCAGCATGTTTTTACTAACACGGGATAAAGCGCATCCCCGTTAGCGTGCTTTTATGAAATTTTCCCTTAAAATGCTTCCATGCAGGAGCGTTTTGGTTTTTTTGGCCCATTCCGGTAAACAAAATTTAAAGTGACCCATTTTTGTAAATAAAGTAAGAAATGAACCTTTTTTAGTATAATAGTCTCAAATAACAAATAACAAACAATAAAGAACCCAACACGTTCAAAGAACAAACAAATAACTAACATTTTCAACACAAAATCATTGCAACTAGAAAAAAAAATTAACAACCTAATATGATAGCAAGATCCCAAAATAAGAGCAAGAACCTAAAAAAAATTAAAATTATTTAAAATTATTTGAAAATAAAAAATCTATAACCCAAAAAGAGAGCAAGAACTCAAAAAAATAAATAAAATACCAAAAAATATAAAACCCTAAAAATCATGTATCCAATGAACAATAGGGGCAATTCCTCCCTTGAATTTATTGTCCTCTTAACTCCATGACCTGAAGAACTTCTATTAGGCTCCAAAAAAATCGATTCTCTGTTGTTGCCATGGAAGCGGTGCTATTACTGCTTCCTTTGGCTCCTCAACTCACTCTCAGCCTCACCAGAAGCCTCCTTAGCCTTTCATCAATAGGTGAAGAGTATAATTTCAAAAGCTTAATGATCAAACTTTGGTTGTTTTTTTTTTTTTGCTTTAAATAGATTTTCTTGAAAATACAAGCTAAGATTTGAGAAGACGAAGAAAAGAGAAGGGTTTTGATGGTCGAATCGGCCGAAGAAGGCCATGGATGGTGGTGACTCATGGCGACAGAGGCTAGGGTTAGAAGAAGAGGAATAGGGAGAATAAACAAAACAAAAAAATAAAAATAAAAAAGGAATGAAATCGTGATTTGTTTTGGGTGAAAGAGAAAAATGTTTTATGTTTTTTAAGGAAAAATAATTAAAAGAGAAAATGAAAGGAAAAATAATAAAGGGGTCTAATTTGTAGCCAAAAAGGGTGACACGCGACAGCTAGCGAATGACCAGCGCTACTATGTCAGCAAAAAATTAACGTGGTTAGGTTTAGGTACCAAACTCGTTGACGGAAAAAAAGTTCGAGTACCAATCTGGGACAAAAAAATAACCATAAATACTAATCTAAAAACAATAGACAAGTTCGAGTACTAATTTTATATTTAACCCTTTTAAAAAAGATTATACAGAGTTTTTCTTTAAAGAGTGCAAAATGCAATTTTATAATATATTAACTCAAAATTCTAGTATTTAAAGACTAAATTAAATAATTTTCATTGAGAAGACCAAGGTTAAAACAACATTCAAACTTAAACAAAGCAAAGGAAGATTTGTTCGATGAAGTAATATATCCTTCTCTTGTTTGTGAGGAATTTTAAAAGCTATAACTTCAATTCCAACTCCCATATCTAACTTGCCAGATCTGATAAGCACCAAATTATAAGAAGGTTCCAAAGTACAGAAAGAAATTATATTGTTAGCAAGAGGTCCATACAATTTTACAAGATTACATTTACGTTGAGCATAGGAAGTTATTGGATCATCCATTTACTGAGGAAGAGGTTCAAATAACAGTCTTCCAGATAGGAGCACATAAGGCGCCAGGAATTGATGACAAACCCGGTTTCTTCTATCAACATTATTGGAATATTGTAAGCTCTTTAACTGCACAATCTTGCTTAAGGAATTGAATAAGATATTAATCGCCCTGGTTTCGAAAAGTAATAGTCCTCACAACGCCCAATTAGCTTATGTAATGTTGCATATAAAATATGTGCAAAGGTTTTGGTTAATAGATTGATTACGCCTTATGAGAAGGCTTTTATCCATGGGCGTAATATTGTAGATAATATTATGTTAGGGTCGGAAATTATTCATACAACCAGACAAAAGAAAAAGGGCAAAGGAATCTTAGGTGAACTTAAGGTGGATATGTGTAAAGCATATGATCATGTTAGTTGACACTTTTTTTTCTGTACTATGGAAACAACAATGAGATCTAGTGAACGCCCGCGACAACTCATATTCCAATGTGTTAGTACTATCTCTTATCAACTACTTGTTCATGGGTGCCCAACAGAATCGTTTGCACCAAAGCGTTGCTACGTCAAGGAGATCCCTTGTCGCCTACCTATTTCTCTTCTGTCAAAATGCATTGTCCTTGTTATTTAATCAAAGTTGAAGTGCAACACAAAACCCAGGGTATAAAAATTGCCAGAGATTGTCCTACCGTTTCGCACCTATTATTTACAAATGTGTTTATTATTCTTCAATGCCACAATACACTCTTGTCGTGCTCTTGAAAATGTCATAACTTACGGTTATGCAAGTCTTCCTGTTCTTTAGCCCTTCAGGTTTGGCAAAGCGTAAACGATGGATGTCCGGTACCGAACCAAGTAAATACTTGGGTATCCAGATGGGATTAATTACTAATAAGAAGTTAATTCTTTCAGTTGTTTCTTGAAAAGATGAAAGCGAAGTTGGCTAAGCTAGAAGTCCTCGTGTCTCTCCCAAGGTGGTAGATATAGATTAATTCAATCTGTTTTGTCTTCTATTCCCATTTGTTTGATGTCCTGCTTTAAGGCACCAAAATACATCAACGGAAACTACATATGTATAACTGGGACACATTATGCCAGTCGATAGGACGGCTAGGAATTAGGAATCTGGAGGTTTTAAATGATGTGTTGCTAAGTAAACAAGACTGGACACTGCTCACATGTCCGAGAAACTTGGCTCAACAAGTACCTTCAGGAAAATATTCAGACAACATTTTTATAATGTGAGTCCAAGGAATGCAGAATCATGATTATGGAAAAGTCTAGATGCATGTCGAGATGGTGTTGACATGCAAATTTGGAGAGGTGATTGGGTTGGGATAGAGGCAAACTCCTTTCTCTTATTTTCAGATAACCAGGTTGGAAATCAAGGAATGAGTATTAACAAAATCATACATCCTACCCTTAAAACTTGGGACTACCACCGTATTCTACAAGAGCTTGGGGAAGGATTGGTGACGGAGCCGGTTAAACGAAGTTTTTCTCTCTACAAGGCAGAGGCATAAGTTTTCAGTAAAAAGCGCATACCATCACCTGTGGAAGATAAAATATGGGAACTCGACTCCCAAGGTAATGGATTTAATTTGACGAAATTATGGAACATGAATCTGTGTTTTTCCCTGGAAGTGTTGCAAGAATGCTTTACCTTTAGGTGTTGAACTGAAAAAGAGATCTATGAGAGTGAATGATTTATGTTTCATGTGTAACTTGGAAGAGGAGACTCTGGATCATTTATTTAAGGACTGCTTTGTTGCAAAAGCATTATGGTTCAGTTGTCATTCGAAAGTTCGGACTGAAGAAGTTCAAGGTTCAATAGTAACAATCGTGTATTCAAAGGGAAAATGGTTCTGACGAGGACAGGTTAAGGATCCCTGCGTATATAGCACCAGATAGTCTGGAAACTTAGGGACGACAAAGTATTCAAAGGAAGTCAACCATGCCCAGGTAATGCAATCTATAAAATCGACTGCATAGCTCATAAGTGTTTTTGCGTAACCATATCCGACACTAAACTTGGTCATGAGCAAGCCTTAACCTCTCCATACAGCACAACAAATAGAATAGAATAGAACACCTTTTGCATAATCACCAAACAGGAAATGATGCTTATAACTTATTCTTGGCTAATTATTAAACAGGTAACAAGTTAATAACAATTACAAGTAAATTTAAAAACAGACGTTTTCTGCATATTTACACGAGGTAAATTCTTCAAAACCTAACAAGTTGAGGTGCAAGAAGAACTTGCACATTAGTTCTTAAATCTGAATTTTCTGAATGTTACCTATTTACAGATAGGTCCAAGAAATTACCAACAACTTGACGTAACAATTCTCATAAAAAATGGATTATTTACCATCTTCAGCCATGCCGATTTATGAGATATATGCTTTAACCAGATCTGAATAACTGCACACCAGACCTGTTCTTGGACATGTAATTTTACCATTGTTTTTCTCAGCCATTTCTTTCAGAGCCTACCACACAAGTGACATCACAATAAGACTTTGAGAATGATATAGGTAATTTACATTCCAAGACACGAAACCTAACATCTACTTTCATCTATACTCTTAACTTTAATTCAATCACATTACTGAACTTTTATAACAAATTAGGTCACTTACGCTAAGTGAATTTAACAAAAATGCTGACTTCGAATGTATACATGCGTGGCTTATTCTTATGTCATCAAGATAATGCCCAACCAACATTTTAAGTAATTTCTTTACCAGGTGTGCATTCTGGGTTCATTTTAGAAAGGAAAACAAAGTGTTCTGTCAGTAAAAAAAGAACCCAATGTATGCACACTTGGTAAATATTTTAGGCACTATAATTATGAGATGTTAAGAACAAGCCACATATTTTAGGCATTATCTTTATAAGATGTAATGAATAAGCCTCGTTATGCATACTAAGTCTGATTTTCTATTAAACTTAACAGAATTAGCAAAAGTGGCCTAATTTATTAATAATAGAAGTTCAGTGATGAAATTAAAAGTTTGAGAACTGCATGAAAGTTGATGCTAAGTTCAATAATCTAGAGTGTAAATTACCCAGAAATATGATTAACATGAGTGAAGAAAATGTAAACAGTTCTGAGGTCAAATTTGAACCTTAGTGCTGTAGACATAGCCATTAGGTAAGACTTGTGGTGGGTTTTCAGTATCCATCAGCTCTTTGGTTATGTAGCAAACAAGCTTCGAGTGATGCTGCTTGGAATATGGCAAAGGCATGGCCAACTTCCGGAAGCTGTCCTGTGACAATGGGTCCTCCTTGGTGCAGTCATCTTCGTAACAGTATCTAATCATATGTCAATCGAAAAATCATGTTTGCCTGAGTACAAAGAAGCTGAAAACTTAAGAGTATAACTTGGTTGGAAAAAGCATTTAACATGAAAAGTAAAATTCCTGTATCTTCTCCGTAAGTTGATTTAATGAGCACTCTGCCGACACGGAGGCTGCTAAGTTGGCAGATAATATAAGTTAAACAATAGATAGTTATGTAATTGCAGTTACAGCAAGGATACGGAGTTTTCAAAGCAGACAAGCCCGCTTGTAGATAAGTAAGCAGCAATGGCTCCAGAGTCATGCCATATAACCTGCAGAATTCTTGTTTAAACTGATCCACCAGGAAGTCCCACTGCTTAGGTTCAAACAAAACCTGATTAAAAGAATTGTATGAGCTTTGTTACAACCCCAAGCGTTATTAGCTCTCACAAGACTATCATACTGCAGCCTTAAGGTTGTGCTTGGTAGAGTGAAAAGGTGAGAGGATGTTAGAGGGCAGAAAAGTGGAAAGATGTGCGGACTTTTCAAACTTTGAATTCTAGGAGCTTGAGTCACATCTTTCGTGAAGGGAACAGATGTGTGTATGCCCTTGCCCAACTAAGGAGTAATTTTCAAACATCCTCTCCCTCATATTGTAATTTTCTCTTAGACTGCTTTTGTATTTGTAATTCCCCTCCTACTACTGTTATTCCGCTACTTGAAGTGGATGCTAAAGGGGTTATTTTGTATCAGATGAAGACTTAGTTGTTTTTTATGAATGCAGTTCCTTTCTTGACCAAAAAATATAAAAAGAAAAAAAGTAAAAGAAAATGAATTTTTAGAATGCTTGGTAGGAAAGAAAAGGGAGGAAAAAAAAAAAAAGCAGTATCATTTTTTAAACCTAACAACAAAAGCAAATCACTCCAAATTGGAAAGAAAATATGAAACAAATGAATGGTGCGAGCCATGTGCATTTTACTGGATATTTACAAATTCATCTATCATGTTTTAGAAAGTTAAAATATGCTGTTAGTCCCTGTACTTTTATAGAATTTGAGATTTAACCTGTATACTTTAAAAGTTAAAAAATCAATCCTCCTACTTCTTCAATTTAAAAATCCTAGTTCAATCATTATCATCGTTGGTAGTTTTCGTTAAAATATGTTAATTTAACATGCTTATTTTTGTCAATCAATATCATATACCACGCAAAATGACAGCAGCCTAAGCATCATTCCAAATTGATGGAAAATACTTACAATTTTAATGATTGGACTAAGATATTTAAATAAAAAAAGAGAACTTAATTTTTACCCTTTTAAGTACAAGGACTAAATCTCAAGTTTTGTCAAAGTACAGGTGCTAACAACAGATTTTCTTTCCTCTCATTTTTCAATCATATCAGGCAAGAGGTGGAAAGAGGCTATAATGGTATCTTAACTTAAAGAGGCTAAAATGATAAAATAATATACTTTTAATTTTCTTTCCTCATTTCTCAATCATATCAAGCAACAGGTGGAAAGAACATTATTTTTTCTTTCCAATTTTCTATCATTCCTACAAACATACCATGGAAAGAAAGCAATAGGATTGTTGAGCTGCAGAACAAAATTAGGCAAAAAGATGTAATGCTCTAAAATAATAAAATTTTAGCTGCATTATCCAAATATAAAATATTAGTGCCAAAAACAAGATTGTTTGTCTATTACTAATGTTCCACATTTAAAGGATTGTTTGTCAATTATTGTTAGAATGTGAGCAAATACAAACAATCAATAGCAACATTAATAGTCTCTGTTAGTTTTATCTGATGTGGCAATTAAAAAATCCAACTCTAAAAGACATGTCAAAATGTTATAGGATCATTCCTTATGAATGTTACCCTAATATCCACGCAATTAGACTTAAAAGAAAACAAAAGAAAACACAATATTGTCAAAACGAGACCAGACAGACCAGATGAAAAAAGAACCAAAGGTCCAACCGTGACATATAATTGAAATAGGTGGAACCGTTTCAAACCAGTAAAAAAACTGGTTAAAAAATTTCAAAAAAACCAGATTATTTATTTATTTTTAATTTTTAATAAAAATTTGAATCTTTTTCACTATGTTTTCCTTTATTTTTATCTTCAATTTTCTTTAAATATATTTTTTCTTTTTCTTTTCCAAGTTTCAATATTTTTATGAAATTGTTTAATTATTAATTTATTTTTAAAATTTTTTAAAGTGGCTGAGCCATCTGGTTCAACCAGGAACCAAAGATCCAACCAATTCGACTTCTAGTTCTTACAACACTGGCAACAAAACAAAAGGGTTATGGCATCTCGAGGTTACCCATTAACCCACCCAAAAAAAATCAGTAGCAACAATGTGAAACCCAATCAGCCGCTCAAAATCTGAAATTCATCATGAATGGCCCCAATCCAAACTGAAGCAACGGCATCAACAACCCAAAATCTGTGTGAAATCAAGTTGAAAGCCACTGGAAATCTGATCAGAAATCCGAAATCCATCATTACCAACCCTAATTGCAACTCAAAGCAACCCCAATTGGAAACCCTTGTTTTAGAAATCCCAAATCACGAAACCCTAAACCAACCCCTGTTTTTCAATTTCTTGTTCAAAACTAAAACCCAAGCCCATGATTTTGGAGACTCCAAATCATAAAATCAAAATCGTGTTTTCAGACCCCAAATTTCAGAATTGAAACCCTCAGCACTTCATTTTTCCCTTTTTTTGCTTCTCCCTTAGCCAGTAACCAATCTACAAATTTATTCATTTTCTTTTATTACAAAATGGCATGGATTAATCAAATAAAGAAAGCTCAATCATACGCCATGTGTTTCTTCTTTTAGAGTTGGATTTTTCTTTCTTTTTAATTGCCATGTCATATAAAACCAACGGAAACTATTAACACTGACTAACAGTCCTTATTTGCTCAATTCCTAATATTAGAGGAACTAAATTGCTCCAAACCCTATAGTACAGGGAATTTAGGGGTATTTACACCTTTTCTTTTGCTCTGTATATCACTAATGTGCCACATTTATAAGGTCATTGATGATGTAAATCAAGCAATTGATATGCTTGATTTTTGCGTCGATTACTTCCTGTTCTTTCATCTTTAGCATTGTAAACCAGTCATTCCACTGAGCATAACAAGCAAATAAACTAACTTGAACCAGTAGTCTATTTAAAAGAGGGATTAAATTCACCTTGTATTTTGCACATTCAGTGTGGCTTCTAACGGCCAAAGTTGCCATGACTCGTTGAAATTCTTTCAAATGAGTTGCTCCCCATGGGGAAAGGTACCTTCGAGCGTACGAAATAGCGCGCATGTAGTTCTCAGCTCGTACCAATTCAACGAATTCCTGAAGTCTCAACTGGAACTCGAATTTGCTCTTTCATAAAAGAACAACAAAAATGATTGAATCTGAGATACAATACTAGATACAATCTGAAATCTCAGGTCAAAATGTTTAAGGGTGCCCACATAGTTTTTATAGCAAGTATTAAAGAAAATCTATATTTAATGAATGCAGTTAAGAGAGAAATTTAACATAGCATAAGGCTGATAATCCAAAATCACAGCTCAAGTATGTTTAACTCTTAGAGAATTGTGGAGGTTAAAACATCAAGTGGAACAAAGAGAGGAAAATGATCATGATAACTAAGAAGACACAATGAATGAATGCATACCTTGGATTTCTTCAACCTTGATTTGTTATCTGCACACCAGGCAAGGGCAGGACCCACCTCTTGATTTCTAAGGCCATCAATAACCTTCTTAGCTTCTTGGAAAACATCAATATCGACAAGTTCCTGGCACAAAAACATTCAATTAAGTATGAGCATATTTGTAGGCAAATGGTGATGGAAAAGATAATTTTATTTATTTTTATATAAAGACATGTTTACTTCAAAGAAAACAGCAGAATCTTGGTTAAACCAAGCTAGTTCTCTAGAGAGGTTGCATGTGATGTGAAACTTATGAACAGCCGTAACTTCTAAATGTATGCTAAAACAAGCATAAAGCCTCTATTGGACCTCCACAATTATTACGAGGAATTAATTGGAAACTGTTGTGAAGATACCGGCAAAGATGACAAGAATGTTTTCAGTGATGAGCATCTAAGGAAAAAGAAAACTGTCCAGCCAAAGCTAGATAACTGATGAATGACAAAACATTCTAATTCAAAAGGTTAAAACATGTATTTAATATAAAGAAAATACAATGCCATCCAGATTCAATGTAATCCTGCTTGTTAGTCCTATCTTATTCTCTGATTATAAGAAAAGGCAGAGCATACTTTTAGTGGCTAACTCCATAGAAAACTTATGAAATTAGAATTGAGAATTTGTGCATACATTTCATGTTCATGCATTTCACCATGTTATTATCGTATTCAAGGTATTTAATTTATATAAATTTGATACCTTAATAATATATATATATATATATATAGGTTTGGAGACATGGTATATGTTGTGTTAATGTTATTTCTTCATGTCAGGTCTAACATTGCCATGTCTATATGAAATGAAGCAAGCATGTAAATTACCTGTATGTTGCTGCTTTCTGCCAGCTTCATTGCAGAGTCATAGTATGACATACGCGACATGTAGTCCACAAGGACCCGCTTCAATCGCACATTATTCCATTCAGAAAGGTTCTCAGCATCCGCTGAATCTAAGTGATCAAGACGAGCACGACACCTATGAGCTTGCAAGTTCTCTGCATGACTCCCCTCTTCCAACTGGATGATAAAGAACATATAGACTTTAGTAGATCACTATGCATTAATGACTTAAGAAGGACTACTCATTACTTTGGATAATAAATTACTAAAACACAAAATACAATCCAGTTGCTCAAATACGAAGAAAAATAAATCTACCATGACTACTAAATACAGCGGCCAACTAATCTGCAAAGGTTATACTTGTTAAATTGAATAAATTATTGAATTACGAAAAATGCCAATTGATAAACAGATATATGTATGCGCGCGTATGTAAAGCAAAAAAGTGAACAATATTGGCAGGGGTTTCTAGAGACCATTACTTAATATAGGTTAGACGGTTTTGCAGTTAAACATAATTTATCCCCAAATCCAGTATGATAAGATTCAAAACTCTTTAACTTATTCGATATTTCAACTTTCCATACAAATTGACGAGTTTTAGATTTATTCTTGCTTTAATTCTACAAATTCATATCATCAAATTTAAGTGAAATTGTCAAAATTTCAACTTTCATACAAGTCCAGCTCTTTTACACCGAATTAATTATTCTCTTCATTTTCATAAAAATTCATTAATTTTAGATCATATAAAAACACAGCCATTTTTCACTCAAAATATCCAAAACTACTTTCTGCCTTTTAGACCTCCAAAAGTTCAAAGGAACATAATTTTGCTAATTCCAATACAGATCACATTAAATTAACTTAAAAAGAAAGAAAAATAATTAAAAAATAACAAAAAAAAAATCTCTTCTTTTACCTTGCGCTTGATGCCCTGCAAACGGGAAACAAGGGAAGTGAGACTCAAAATGGCATCGTCTTTGGATATTTCGTCGGAGTCAGCCACGTCAGTGACGCTTGAAATAACGGCAGAGACTTCTTTCTCGACTGTTCGGTGATTGGTTCGGATTGTTTTCTTGAAATGTTCAAAAGGAACACGCAAGAATTGGTGCTCTAATTTTAACGATTCCGTTAGATGGCTCAGTTTCGAGGACGGCGCCGTGTTCGATGTGACGGTAATTGCGGTTGTCGTTGCTGCGGTTTCGGGGCCTGTTGCGGCATTCGAACCGCTACCGTTTGGAAGTGGATCGATTTCCATTCGAAGGGGAAAGAAACCGGTTTGAGTTCAAGGAAGAGTGGAGACGAGAAGAAAGGAATGATTAGTAGCTTTCTTACGGTGATGTGGTGAAACGACAGCGTCTTTTACGATAAAGCAACTGGATCTGATTGTGGACCGAGCTTTGCCAAAAATTTTCTATGGGATAATTACAAATTAGCGGTTAACATTTACAGTTTTTTAAATTTAATTTTCATTTTTTATTGAGTTAAATTTATCAAAATATTAACTAAAGCATTAATTTTTAAGTATATGATGTTGACACGATATAATTTCTCTTATATGTCATAATAACAAATAATATAAAATGTTCAAAAATAAAAATTTAAAATTTAAAAAAATTGTATGAAGCACCCATGGATTGCCTTATAGGCTACCATGTTTAAAATTTTAATATTTTCTCTTAAAAAACAACAATTCAGCTCTTTCTAAAAGATTGATAGCTTTTCAAAAAAAAAAATTGATTGTTAAATTCAACCTTTTTTAAAAATATTGAAGGTCAAATTTGGCTAAAAAAATAAGAATAAGGGCCAAATAGATAAAATGTATAAACATTAAGAGCTCATTTTGTCATTGTGCCTTTTTTATACTAGTCTAATTACAAATCGAGGAAGTTATTAATCAACAAAGTTTGAACCTTTGTCATCGAGTGCCAACAAGAAGCCTTAACCCCTTCAACCAATAGTATGTTTGGTTCACTGAATCTTATATTACGTCTTGTAATAAGATTACAAAAATGCAAGGTTATGAGTGGAATGTAAAATTAATTTACTTCGATTCACTTGGCTAGAATGTAAGATTTAAGTGTTTGGTTGATAAAATGTAAAACTGTCATTATCATATAATTTTGTCTTTTACAATTTCACTTCTTTAACATTTTTTAATCTCAAAATTTTCATAGAAGTATAATAATTTAATAAATTCATTATTATTACACCTTAACTTTATCATATGAATTTAATTAAAAACTATTGAACTTTAAAATTATGACAAAATAATGCTTCGGTGTACGTGTATTGAACAGAGAAAATTACAAATAGATATAAAACGTGCAGTGTACTACTGGTATAATAGGTCTACTTGTAATATTTATATAAAATATACAATGGAACACCTTGCAGAGTATCCCAGTGATCGAATCCATAAGAGGTCGATAAAAAAATTGAATTCACAGCAATAAGAATGCAAGATAGAAAGTCTAAATAGTTAGTACTAAACAACCTATAGTACGACAAAACATAAATAGAATGTTTGAGGCTAAACTAATATCTAAGGACCTAATTATAAAGATATCCAAAATTGTAAAAGAGATAATCAAGACAAAATGGTAGCTGGTTAATTTCCATGTTGATAATTAACTTTTAGATTAGGAAATTTAGTAGAATAATTTTCTAATTGAATTAATTAATATCTCTCATCTATAATTTACCCAATTTACAATTTAGTTCGATTTATCTCTCGATCTAACTTAAACTAAATAGGGACAATTGAATTCTTACACAATAAGATTTCCTCTTAATCTCCCTTATCTATATTTTCACCTAGAGTCGTCAATTTTAAGTTTTGGTTTTATTCAATTTAGTCTAATTATTCAATTTAGTCCATAAACCTTAAGATAATTATTCAACATTTCAATTAACCAACTACCTAAGAAAATTAGTTCATGATTATCTTAATAAACCAAAACCCTATCATTTTCATGTTCATTTAAGCAATTAAATAAAGCGAAAATTAAGAAGGTTTAGAAATTTCTTAAATTTGGATTCGATGAAGTCTTTGATTTGATGATTTTGATGGAGTGAGAACATAAGATTCCTCGTTTTGATTGTTTGATTGCAAACTTTGAATAAGGAAATCATTGAAATCTATTAATATTTAATGTGCAAAATAATGTAACAAGAAGAGAAAATTGCAAAAAAAAAATTAAGGAAAATTGCAGCAACCTAAAACTTCAAATTAACCTAAAAACTAAAACTAAAGAGATCCCTTAAAAGTTGTTATAAAGTGTTATTTATAGTGCTTCTAATGTTAACCTAAAATAGACAAGATTGCCCCTATTTTAAACAACCAAAATAGCATGTTTTGACTGAAAAACCCCTTGTGGAATTCAGCTCGTCGAGCCTCGATGTTGCGACACCAAGAACTGGTTTTGTGACTTTGCAAATAGAATCCTCTCAGATCTACCTAGCAGCATTGGTGTCATGACTCTAGTTTTGGTGCTGCAACTCTGACTCTTTGAATGGCTAGACTCCTTCAACATTGGTAACTGTCCTCGATGTTGCAACTTCAGTAGCTTATTGTCATAACCTTGACACCTGATGTCGCGACACCTAAACATTGGTGTCACGAATCTGTCACTAGTTCACCTATTGTTACTTCTCAAAATTCAACTCCCAAGCTGGTGGACAGTTTCAATGTTGTGACACCAAGGGTCTGGTGTTGTGACATCAATGGTAGCATCAAATTTTGTTCACGTTTTGGCCTAAGTCACCTCTTGCACAAGCTAGGATTAGTTGCTAGAGCCCAAAAGGTAGGATTTTTCCATTTTGGTCACAAAACACACACTAAAATACACAAATTAACTACTTAGACAAAAATCTAACAACTATTAAAAAGCATACAATAAGAACATAAAATGCTTAACTACAAGCTCTAAATGTCAAAAAGGATTTAATTTATCATATCAAATTATAATAGATCAAATTTTCCCACACTTAATTCTTTGCTTGTCCTCAAGCAAACACATAAAACACAAGAAATAAGAAACATACACAGAGATGAACCTTGAGCAAGAATAATGAAAGTGATCAGTCAGGAGGTATATACAATATAGATGATTCTTCTAACATGAAATCCTAAGTATGATATCTAGAGAATTTACAACTTCTAATAAATCAAGAGAGTTCACAAAATTACAAGATGAACGAGCATAGAGGTAATCATACATAATTACCTGTTGGAAAAACGAGTTTGAAAACTGCAGCGAAAAATATGTTTTAGGGAAAACAAGAACTTGGTTGTGTTATCTAAACTAATAAACACTTAATAAAAAATCATACCTTTTGATTCATCTAGGATGAACGCTTCGAACAAATAGTCTTCTTTGCTATCCTTAAGCCGAGTGTGGGCTTGCTTTGAATACAAATTTTTTTCACAAAATTACTAGTAGGGTAATTTTGTAATTTCTCTAAACTTTTAGGTCAAGTTGTAAATAAAAAATATATCTGGAAATCTTTTGAAATAATTTCTTTAGAGAATTTTCTCTTTACAACTTTCTCTTGAATTCAAGTGTGTGTAAAATAATTACCTATGACTCTCTTTATATAAAGAGAGTTTAGAGAGTTTAATTATGATTAAACTTAATCACTTTAATATTCAACTAATATAATACTTATCAAGATAAATATTAGATTAAATTTAATATTAAATCTATTAAATTAATAGAATATTTATCTATAAGATAAATATTAAATTTAATTTAATATTAAGATAATA
The DNA here is from genome assembly GCF_025698545.1 of Gossypium raimondii. Lineage (NCBI taxonomy): Eukaryota > Viridiplantae > Streptophyta > Magnoliopsida > Malvales > Malvaceae > Gossypium > Gossypium raimondii. Next base: position 34,360,687 of record NC_068568.1, on the reverse strand, counting down.
ACTTTAATATTAAATTTATAAAATACTATCAAGATAAGTATTAAATTAAATATAATATTAAATCTATTAAAATAATATTATTTTTGGAATAGCTAATTTAAAATCAATTTATTCGGTAGAGTCCCAGTAGGAGTGTGATTCCTCCACTGTTCAACCGTCGAAGGGCCACCCGTCGGCAATTGGAATGTCGTCGTCGTCGACACTATCGTGTCCGGTGGTGCCATCTCAGTGCACCCTCATGGCACCCCAAGTCGGTTCAACTGTTGTTGGTTCGGTTCAGTCCAACCACCGGTTGGAACGTTGGCTCAATTTCACATACCAGTTTCTGGGTCTCAATCTCGATTTTGGGTTCTCAAGCCCACTTTTTGATCTCAGGTCTAATTTTCAAATTCAATTACCCATTGGGCCAATTGTCTAATTTGAAATTTAATTTCCAAAAATATTATATTAATTTTAATTAATTTGATTAATTTAATTTTATTTAATCAAAGTTAATTTTCTCAAAAATCACTATGATTTTCCAAATTAATTTTTCAAGAAAATTCTTTAATCAAATTCTTTAGTTGAACAAATCTCATGATTGCCTAATTTAATTCCACATCGAATAAATCGAATCAATTAAATTACTTCCAAAGTCATAGAATTTTCTTTTGATTCAAATGCAGTCCAATCGAGCTTTTGTTAAGCTAACGGAGGGACCAATCAGACATATACAATTAGGCTCTAGTAATTACAATTATATCCAGAAGCATTGTTTTGATAATTCGCAATTTAGTTAATCATGGAGTCAGTCCACAAGAAATACCATGATTGAAAACTCCTTATTGTATACTCTTTAAGAAAGCAATTTACCCAACTGCTTTGTCCAATGACCTCGTCATGTGTGTGTTACTCTCATATGATATCATCGATTCCTTTGACTCAAATCCATTCACTCAATAGAATCCTATTTTATCTCATTTTCACCATTGTGTCTTCTTAATGATTAATATGACCACTGTTAACAAATGACTGTGATAAATTGCTTATTCGAGAACAAGCAACCCGTGGCCACGTTTCATATTTATCAATCCACACAATACCATCATTAACTCTTTAATTGAGCTATGAATTCCATTATTTCTAGTAAAGCCAAGCCATACAAAGTCATGTACCCAACACACTGGCTGTGGGCTCAATCATCTTTAGCATAAGCATTTACTTATATCAAAGCACATGAGTTACATACATATGTTTAGTGGCTAACTCGGGATTTAGTTAAATCACACCATGAATGTCACAAGTGAATTAATTCATAAATGAATTCAAAATTAATTCAACTTGGGGCCAGTCCAATGTATCATTCTTCCAATGAGTACATCTATGTCTCTACTCGTACAGCCAACTGTTCTGATAGCCAAGACTAGCCATCTCCCTGATTAGAATTTTAGACGACATAATAATCCTTCTACGTATTTGAATCAAATGTTCACTTTGATTCTTTTACAGGAGTACGAACTCGTTTAGATTATCTATTGATGCAAGTTGTCTTTCTTGCAATGTAAATGTTCTTACAGTGCCACTTATCATCAGTTTGAACTTAGACAATCAATGAGCTATTATTTTCTTGTCACAATTTTGCTATGTATGCAAAACATGAAAGAAAGAAACAAAGGATATAACAGTGAAATGTGGAATTAAAATTTATTTATTTATTCATCGTTCAAATATATAGAAAATAATTACATGTTTACTACAATATGGACACATTTCCCATCATTACCGTCCTTTATTTAAATCCATCAAAAAAAATCTAAATAGATATAATGTAGGGAACTCTAGTCATTCATTTCTCACAAAAAACAACAAATTAAGAATCCAAAAATTTAAAAGTCAAGGTCATATAGGACTTCTGAGCTTGTAATGTTCTGAGGCTTAAAGACGATTCAGTTTCAAAGAAAGGATAGAGTCAAAACGGTTCAAGCACTAGAATCAGTTTAACACATGACATTATTCCCTAATCACCCCAAAATGTAACCAATATCCTAACCAACTTATGTCTCCTTCTCCCGCCTAACTCATTTCTCCAAAATTCTAGAGAGACTCAATTAAATTGCCATAAGCATAAAATCCTAGCAAAATTGTGCATTAACAAGAGAAATAAGATTATTTTCAACTTAGGGAAAATCTTAACATTTTTCAACTAAATCTATCTTTTTCACTCTTAATGTTTTTATTCATTCTATGCTCTTTTTATCACTCACTATGCTTTTATCCCTTTCCATGCTTTTATTTAATCAAGATTTTTCATTCAGCACATTAAAAATAAGGTTTTCTACTTATGGTATTGAATCAACTCTCCACTAGTTCACTCAAGCATACTGTAACAACCCGTTTTTAGTGGCATCGAAAATGGTGGTTTCGAAACCCCGTTGTTCAATGATCGAGTCAATAAATATTAATAATTAATATTTATTAGTCTATTATAGTATTATATTAAATTTTGGTTTGGTAATTTGGTTGGTTGAATGTTTAATTAGGGTATAAGGATTAAATCATAAAAATTGTAAAATTTAATCGTTATCGAATTTTAAAAGCCATAAGGTTTAAATAGGAATGGTTCAGGGGTTTATATGGTAATTGAACCGTTTTCTTTAGTGGTTGGACGGTTTATGTTAATTTTATTAATATATAAGTTGAAAAAATATGTTAATAATATAATAAAAATAATGAAACCCCATCATCTTTTCATTTTGTTTTGACCACCAAAAACACTAGGTAGACGAATGGGAAGACATTATTGAGCTTGAAGAAGTATTCAACCATTGCATGGTATGAAATTCAAAGCCCATTTTTAGTAAATTTTATATTTTTGAGATTGATGTAGCCTAATCTAGCTAACCCAAGGATTATTTCGTAATACTTTTAAAGATTTTAAAAGCTACCATTAATGATTATTACATGTTCTTAATAGTAAATGGTAGATTTGTAAGCTTAGAAATGTTTAAGGACTATTATGTAAAGTGATTGTTGATAATTTTGCATTTAGGGAATCAAACAAAAGTTGATGAAGTTGTTATGAATTTTGTTAAATTTGAGTTGTAGAGGGCTATAGAAGGGTCTATTTAGAAATGAATCATAAAAGAGCTTAAATGTGAAAGTTGTAATAGTTTCAGTTTTAAAGACTAAATTAAATAAAATGTAAAAGTTTAGGTAAATACAATAAAATGTTAAATAAAGAGTCATATGCATATAATTATACTTTATAAGTATTTGAAGTTGATAATTGAATTAAATTATTATATAGATAAATGCGAAAAGAAAAACTTACTAAATAGTCCTTGGTATCGTGTTTGTTTTTGCTTTGGTTTAGGTAGGTTTGCATAATGTTTAAGTTGATTTATTCATTATCTTTGGGATTTAGTATGTATATGTATAATTTGTGATGGACATATCTATAATGTAATAATCTTGAATATTGAAGGTCTAAACTGTGAAGAATGGTATAATTGATTTTGATGATTGAAAAAGAAAATGGATACAGTTGAGTTCATGTGATAATGTTGATGATTAAATGACTGGAAGTTATGGATATAAATTGAGGCCCGTATGAACTTAGTGAATAACTAGGATACAAATGACATGCCATTAGGGTTATTACCGTCTCGAGTACTAGTCTTGGATGTTTTACCGATGGTTAAGGTTCTGTATTTATTACGGATTCTTCACAGCTTATGTGAGCAACATCGTGTAATGTTACCATCCCAACCCATAGCTCGTGTGAGTAGGGCCATATTCACAGTTTGTGTGAGCATTTATATTCACAGCTCATGTGAGCATTTCTATCACGAGTATCCAATGTTATTTCGGTATAGTTCATCAGGTAAAAGTAGGATTATGGAATGGAAATGATAGTAGGATTTGATTTATATGTGAATGGTAATATGTGTACCAAGTATGTTTGCTTGTATATGATAGAAAAGCATAGAAAATGTTTTATGTTTCAATTTTGAAGAAACTAACCTTGTTCGGTTTGTGGTTTGCATAGGCATACCATGTTTCCTATTTATATAATTGTGTGTTCAATGCTTAAGATATATTAATGATGGGTAAGTTGTGTTAAATTCCATACGAACTTAATAAGCACTGTATTGCTTACATCCGTGTTGTCTAATTTCTTGTAGATCATCAGAAACTGCACGGTCGATTGGAATCAAGTCTGAGCTCACACTATCCATTTAACAACTCGGTAGACTTTTGATCATTTTGGGCTTGGTTATAAGTGGTATATAAATAGGTATTTTAGTCATGTGTATATGCAAATTTGAGATTTGAGTAGTTACTTTGGTGTGTAATTAAATGGCTACTTGTTGAAGTTGGAATTAGGTTAAATTGATAACCTTATGTATGAGTATGTATATTTATATATGTGATGTTTGAACATGTTCCAATAGTTAAGTCTATATGTTATTATGACAAAGGTATGATCGATAAGTATGCATGTAACACCCCAAACCCGACCAGTAGGTTCGTCTCGAATCCGACGTGCCAAATTAGCCACCGAAGTGACTCTTCATTAATTCCCAACCTACCTTCCAAAACACCACAGAATTATAGCATGCAACAGGCTAAGTTATAACACAACAACAAAATATATACAAAGGAAAACATGCGTGCTTACAAAACAAATAAATGAAAGGTTCTCATGTCAAATAGTAGCAAGACTTAAATGTTCGCAACCATCAAATAGCATAAAATTCACATGATAGCATTCAACATGAGTTTGCAACACACAAAGTATGAGTTTGCACAAAAGCATAAGTTCACATACATTTGTATAGGTTCTCTTAAATAACAATAGTTCACATAGTACTTAAGTTCGCAACATATGGTTTCACAAATAAACAAACTTCACAAGCAAAGGAATAGTACATCCAAGGGTTTCCATACTTTAATAGGGTTCACATAAAAACATGGTTTCGCATACATATATAGGTTCACAAGTAATAGAACTATCACGAATAGGGGTACATATGTAATTTTTGAGGTCTTATGCATATAGAGATCACAGAAACCAATACTTAGTAATAAATCTGACATATATTTTGATAAGGGTTAAAGCAATACAACGTAACATTTATGCATTAAAGACATCAACTTTATTCATAGTAAAGTTATAAGTAATTACTTTAAGATATGGTTTGCAAAACTTAAACTTTATGAAAATTATTTCAATAAAAAAATAAAAAATATAATAAGTCTAAAACCCCCCATGATAAAAATAAACCCTGTCACCTTTATCCCAGGTTCACCAATATCTATTTAGGGAGGAGCCTCACCAAGTCATCTACCTTGCTGCTGCTATCTGCGACCTACTTCCCTACGAAGTAAGAAAGGAGTGGATGAGTTCTTTGCGAACTCAGTCAATAATCAGGAATCAACAGAGTACGCTTAAAAACAGAGCTTAAAACAGAGATAAGACTTAGTCTAAAAATCATTTCACGTGCTAAGTTCGTGGGTGAGGTTGCGAGACCCAATTCGTGGATCTTGTCAAAAAACATAAGTTTGTAAAAGTAATTCGCATGTGCTTACTGGAAATCATACTTAAAAACTTATCTTGTGCTTGCTTGAAAAACATATCTTATATAGCGTGAAACACGCTCACAAACTTGTCTTATCAGAATGGATGAGAAACATAAAATATGTTCTTACCCTTAACACATTTAACATACTAATCAGAATTTTGTCTCATTGGATGTGCGGATCTTCGTATAACACCTTAAAATGACTCAAAAAGTCCTTATAACATGTCCTATAAGTTTAAAGTGAAGCAATACACTCTTCTGTACACCAACATGTCCTAGTGAATGGAGCATAGCTCGACATTCCCTTATCACTCCACATGTCCCATGGCCTCAATGCCCAAAATCATAGAAACATAGAAGTGAGTACTCACAATCCTTTGGTATACCAATATAACCAACATGGCTCGCAAAGGAGCACACATAGACACATATCATAGAGAGCTCAAATATGAAGATTACTTATCAAAGAGAGCTCCCATAGAGAGCTTGCTTAAAAACACTTGTAAAGAGCTCACACAAAAGGTCAAGAAAACATAGTTTATAAACCAATACTTTTAAAAATGTTTCCTGAAAACATAGGCTCATGTAAGAGCTTGCTTAAAACTTAGCTTTAAAATTATATTTTAAAATCATAATATAAAAATAGAGCCTCGGGGGCTTGAAAATAGGGTTTTTTCAAAAACTTACCTTTGAAACTTAGTTTGAAAACAAGTTCTTTGGAAAACATAACAGTTAGCTAATTCATACTAAAAAATATGGAAGTGAACATACTTATGACAAATCCAGATCACTCATCGGAAACTGAGAAACTTAAACAAGCTTGGCTTTGCCTTTATCCTTGCTGGTAAGCGGTCCGACTGGTTTGCACATACATAATACACAGATTACTTAAAAGACAAAACTTACAAAATTCACACATACAAGTGAACCTAGCTATCGGGACCATCACACCTAACAGAACAGAGATTTACACTGAGTGCTACAAACTGAAATTAGAATAAAAACTTGACGACAAAATATTCGATGAGAGAATTCTCAGGAATTAAGGGTCGTATTTATAAACCTAAGAGTCTTAGAAATCTTAGGATACCCTACTTGAATTAGGAAGGACATTACTTGCGCGTAAAGTATTCCTAGAGACACTATATCTTTTATTTCCTAATTTGTGTCTAACAAAATCTTTGACTGGAGAACTCCTAACTTACCTGGTGAACCCCCAGCTCGCCAAACACACTAATGAACTATAGCTCCCAAACATTTTGGCTAACCCTAACTCGTGATGAATCTGGCAAAGCTCGTATCGCGTTTTTTAGCATATACTATTATTCTAGCGAACACCTTATTCGTTAGAACACTGGTAAACCCTCACTTCACGAGGCTAAAACTTTCAGGCCCAATTTCAAGATGTTACAATACATTTGATGTTGTTGTCTGTATGAACCTAAGTGCATTGTTTTGGATGAAATGGATGTTTGAATTGGTTATTAGGTATTATTGGTCAATGTTGTAAGGCTAATGAAAGTAGTTTGAATGCTATGTGTTGGTACCAAGTTTAGATGAGTTGATTGAAAATTTTCGTTTATTGTTTGTGACAGTGCCTTACATATTGGTTAGAAATAGGAAATTGACATGTTTAAGTATGCTTTTGGTGCATTTTGTATAGGTCTAATGAATGGTTAATATCTTGTTTATGGCATAAACAAGTAATCGATTGTGTGACTTGATTTATAAGACACATTTTGGCACACATGGGTTAACATACAGCCATGTGTTACACACGGGCAAGTGACACGATCGTGTGCTTTGTATGATCTTGGTGGTTTTGATTAAACACAATCACTGTCTCTCACACGGCTTGGCTACACAGTTGTGTGAATGTTTGTAAAATTTTACATTTAGGATCACACAGCTTTTAGTTTGTTACACGACCTAGCAATACAGTCATGTGACTCTATTCTACATGGCCTGGTCACAAGGTCGTGTGACCCTGTTTTATAATTTTTCCCTGGTTATTTAAAAGTTAGTAATTTAGTCCTTATTTGTACTTAGGTCAACTTAAGAGCTTTTGTAAGCTCGATTAAGACTTGGATTTGTTTGTAATTCATCATAACAATGAATCGTGACTTGTATTTGTTAAATTATTGAATGTTATTGATGCTAAATGTATATGATTAATTTTTTAACTATTGTAGCATCCTGTAGCTCAGGTCAAGCGATGAGACTAGGTGAGGGGGTGTTACATTTAGTGGTATCAAAGTTACGATTTAGTCGATTATCACATTGAATGTAGCACGTATCGAGTCTAGAAATACTTTCCATCTTATAACCTATGATAGTGTGATGTCTCCTGATATATTTTGATTGTATTTTCCTTTGCTAGCATCTATCACATCTTTGTACAAATTCGTAGGTGTCTATGTTCATGGTTGGCCAATAAAATCCTGATTGTAGCACTTTTTGAGCTGTCCTTTTTCCGCCAAAATGCCCCCTACATGGAGATGTATGGAATCATTGTAAAATGTTGTGTATCTCTTCCTCCACTACACACCTTCGGGCCAATTGACATGCACATTGTCGAAACACATACGGATCTTCCCAAATGTAATTTTTTGATTCATGAACTATCCTCTTCTTCTGTTGCCAGGATACTTGTGGTGGAATGACATATCTTGCAATATACTTGACATAATCTTCATACCAGAATGTTATGTGTTTCATAGACCTTGTCTGATAGATGTCTACCCTGAATAATTGCTTATCTGTTAAAGTCTCTTTAATTTCTTCTATATTTTCTACTTTTAAGTTATTCTGGATTCTAGATAAATGATCTACAATTTGATTCTTAGTCCCTTTTCTGTCCATTATCCATAAATCAAATTCCTGAAGCAGTAACACCCATCTCATCAGCCTAGTATTTGTCTCTTTTTCTTCATAGCGTATTTTAAGGCAGAATGATCAATATAAACATATACTTTATTTTCCATTAAATAAGGTCAAAATTTTACGCAAGCAAACACCACCTCTAGCATTTCTTTTTTTAGTTGTAGTGTAATTGCATTATGCTAGATTGAGTGTTTTGCTTGCGTAATGAATAGCCTCAAATATGTTATTCTTATTTTGTCCCAAAATTGTGCCTACTGCATAGTCTTTAGCATCACACATAACAATAAAAGGTTCTAACCAATTCAGGGTAACGATTATTGGTGAAGATATGAGTTTCTTTTTTATTACCTCAAAGGCTTTGATGCAATTTTGGTCAAATATGAAAGGTACCTCCTTTTGAAGAATTTGATTCAATGGTTTAGAGATGTGAGCAAAATATTTTATAATCTCCAGTAGAATCTAGTGTGGCCCAAGAAATTTTGAACACCCCAGACGATTGTTGGATTGGGAAAGGTTTTTATAACCTCAATTTTGGCTGTGTCGACTTCCATACCTCTCATTGAGATTTGATATCCCAATATCAATCATTCTTTCACTATGAAGTGACACTTTTTCCAATTAAGTATTAGATTGGTCTCTTCTCACCTTTTTAAAACCTTTTCAAGGTTACCCATGCATTCTTGAAAAGAGTCTCTGTAGACTGAAAAGTCATCCATGAACATGTCCAACCCCTCCTCTAACATATCAGCAAAGATAGCTGTCATGCATCCAATAAAGGTTGTCAGAGCATTGCATAAGCCAAATGGTATTCTTTTAAAGGCATAAGTGCCAAAAGGACATGTGAAAGTAGTTTCCTCTTGGTCATCTTGTAACAGCCCAATTTTCAGTAGTGTCAGAACAGTGATTTGAGATCACTAAATTCGATGAAAAATTTATAAAAAATTATTAATTAATAATTATAAGTTAAGCGTGATTTTAGAAATATTTTTGAATTAGTGAATTTTGTGATTTAATAGAATTATTAGGTAAATTGGGTCGAAAATGAGGTATCGAGACCTCGATATTATAAACTGAGCCGTAAATATTTTTATAAAATTTACGGACTGTCATTAGGGTAGTATTAAAGTTTCGTTAAGAAATTTTAATGTTTTGATGGTTAATTGATATTCTCGAGACTCCATTTCGGTAAATTAGACTCGTAAATATTTTCATCAATATTTACGAAGTTAGTTGTGTAGTTAATTAGGTTTTAATTAAGTGAATTTGTCTAAATTGAGGTTAATTTTGAAAAAGATTAAATTGCAATAGAGATAAAAGTTTAATTATAGATTAAAGAAAAGTTAAAAGGACCGAATAGGAATGATGTCTTTTTCTAAAGTTGAGGCGGCACAAGTAGATATTTTTATTTAAAATTTAAAGTTAAAATATATTATAATATTATAATAATATTACTTAAAAGTTAAGTTATATATTATATATATTATATTATATTATATTATATAATAAAAGAAAGGAAACATAATGGAAATTGAAACGAAAACAAAGAAGAAACAGGGAGAAAGAAAGAAAGAAAAGAAAAAGAAAAAGAAAAAGAAAAATTTGGGGTTTCAAGGTTGAAAGTTAATATGGTAAGTTAATTTAATCCATTTTCTTGTAATTTTGAGTTTTGGAGTTCTAGAACAAAATATTTCGTGGTTTATGTTGAAATTTTGGAAGTTATTATATTTCTAGACATTGATTATGTTGAATAAATGAAAGAATTAGGGTTAAATTGATTGAATTTCAAGTTAGAAGTTAGTAAAGGGTTGATTTGTAAAATAAATTATAGGTTTTGAATTAATGGGGACTAAATTGAGAGAATTTCGAAATTAAGGATTTATGGTGAAATTAGAGAGTTAAATTAGTTTAAAGTAGGAATGGAATGAAAATATGAAATTAGTTTTGAGGATAAAAATTAGTCTCGGTTTAGGGACTAAATTGGAATTTAGGCAAATATTGAGTAAAAATTAAAATATTTAATGTGAGATTGAATGGTGTTGTATTGATGATTTTTAATTATTTTAATTCCGTAGCTAGCGTCGTACCGAAATTCTCGACAAAAAGAGAAAAAATATAGTCGACGAGGAATAGCTCGGAATTCTTGGTTTGTATTTTTATAATCCGAATCTAATTATTAATTGTTGTATTTTGATTAAATTTTATAGTAAGTGATTGAGGTTAGAATTATTGTGTTTTACAATTGAAATGGATTGTTTTGGTATGTGATGAAATTATATTGGTTGAATTAAATTGGAATATATATATTATGATTATATATGTGTAAATGTGAAATTGTGCAAATATGATAATTGAATTATTATTGGTAATATGTATAATTATTAGATGCATTGAAATGATTATCGGAACCTCGATTGGGTTGGAAGCTTATCGGAGATATATCACACTATCCATTGGTTTTATCAGTAATTTTGGATGATTTAATTCTGGTTATAATGGCATGTATAAGTTAAATTGGCCAACGTTAGCTCATTAATGTGTTGATTTTGATTGGTTATAAATATAAATGCTTGATGAAATGAAATATTTGCAAATTAATTTGTAAACTCTGGTAATGCTCTATAACCCTATTCTGGCGATGGATACGGGTTAGGGGTGTTACACATTTGGGTGTAATGGGGTTTGATGCTACCCTAATTACCCATCAAGAAAACAATAGTAATCTTCTCCTGCTAATCTATCAAGCATTTGGTCAATAACGGGTAGTGAAAAATGGTCTCCAACCAGTAACTGTTCTTGTTGAAATTAACTCATTTTTATCATTCTCGACTACTGTTAGGCCTCCCTTGTTTGGAACACATTGTGTAGGGATAACCCATTCACTATCAGAAATAAGGTAATCAATACCTATGTCTAGCCATTTAAGCAATTCCTTCCTTACCACCTCTTTTGTAGCTGGATTAAGTCTACATTGAGCATCAACTATAGCTTTCTTCCTTCTTCTAATCTGATTTTATGTTGACAAAATTTAGGATTAATTCCTTTGATGACAGCAATCGTCCATCCTATAACTTTTTTTTCTGCATTTTCAGGACACTCAATACAGCCTCCTCTTGATTCGCATTTAAGCCCACATCAATAATCACCGGTTGAGTATTTTGTTCCCCTAGATACCCATTAGGTAGCGGCTTCAATTCTAACTCAAGAGGTTTGATAATAGATGGCACCATTTTTGTTGAGTTCGAGATAATACATGGTAAAAATGCTAAATCTAAACTAGGAAGTGTATACCCCTACCTAATATGGATTGGAGGATTGTCTTAAACCTCATCCATGCCTGCCCTAATGTTAATGTGGTACTTTGCTTGAAATAAAATAATTGTGTGTAAATGCTCAATACCTTGCTCATAGGCAATACTCAGCAAAGAAATAGCTGCACAAACTCAATCCAAGTATTAATGGTGTCTAGGCGAAGTGCATCTAACCACATTTTTTCCTTCCTATCCAATGTAAATGGAATTGGTAATAACTTGATAGTATTTGGTGGAACACCTGCATAAGTGACGGTACTGCATATATGATCAAATCTCCATAGGAATGCTATGGGGTCCTTAGTTTTATGATTGGTGAATATGATTATTAGAAATCCATGTTAGTAAAGAAGGGTTCAGCTCAAAATGTGAACTATGAATGACGAGATAAGTAATGCTACACCTTAGCCAGTCCATATCAAAGAATGTCCCCAAGACCTATAAATATTTTTAGTAACTATTTTTTGCTAAATGAATCGTATCTTTAACCTAAAAAAATTCCTAATTATTCTAATTAAGTGAAAAAAAATTAAAATTGAACTAATGACGTTGCCTCCCCGGAAACGGAGTCAACAACTTGATCGCCTCTAGACGTACTATGTCTAGAGTGTGAATACTTCAGCAAAAGATATATATTAATGTGGCGGTATCTGCAAGTATGCGGGTTATGTTGTAATATAGTTACAAGAGAGTAGGTGAGTCCTTCGAGGATCGAACCCAAAGGAGGGTAGTACTAGATTAATTTCAATCTAAACACCAAAAGATCTAATTAGTACTTGAAATAAGTTATATTATGAAAATATAAATAATAGGGATTTTTTATGTTTTTATAATAATGAATATAATAATAAGCAAAGCAGATAAAATCAATAATTTGAAAAGTAAAATTGATCAGATCTAATTATGGGTGATTAGCTTGCTTCAGTAATTTTAATCATCCTCGTCAATCAATTAGTCAATACCCTAGCAAGATCTTCTGATACGTCCACTAGAATAATGAGTCAGCAGTGGCTACTTATTTTCCGACGGTTAAGGTGTTCATGGATAGGTCATACCAATTTTGGGTTAATTCCCAACTTGATAACTTCTTAGGGTTTTCAGGCCTAGGGTTTAGGCTCCATTGAGTAACCCTACAAAACAATCAATCCATCATACCTCCACTCGCTAATCCCCCTTAGAGGGATTAGTTCCTCATGGTTTTCGTAAACAATATAAAGCTGAAATAAAATGTAAACATGATAAATGAATCAGAAGTATAAATTTTAGAAAAAAAGCTTGATTTGTATTAAGACAAGAGTGAATCCACAACGTCTGATGACATCCACAAACCAGATTTCCAGAGATAAAATAAAGAACAAACTGAAATAAAATCTAAAGCCTAAGAAAAGAGAAAAACTAAACTAAAATTGAAAGAGAGTTTCTAAGTTAAGTAATTGGTGTCCATAACATGTGCCAAATGAGCTTATTTATAGATTTGAGGTGGTTGTCATCCTTAACCCTAGGTTAGCTGATGTTCCCAAGCTTTAAGTTGGATTGTGCGGACCAAAACGCCCCTTGCTCACATATTAATTCCCATCCGAAGTCGATGTTGTGACACATCAGGACCTATGTTGTGACATAAAAGTCAATATGCTCTTCTTTAGGATGTCTTCAAGTGTATGTCGAGACACTGTTAGGTTGTGTCACAACATCGAAGGCAGTCTCAAAATTTCTCCATTCTACTCCCTATGTTGCGACATCGAATGCTTTGTGTTGCGACATAGTGACCAATATTGGTTTTGTACACCTTTTAATGGTCTCCTGCACACTTAAAGTTCATTAGCTCACCTTTAGGCCTCATTTGTCCCCTAAGGTCAATAAAAGATTCAATTTGCACATTTTATTGAATTTAATTAAACTTGAATAAAACATAATTAAAACATAATGATAATGTTTATTTTCAAGCTCCTAAAGTGTGAAAATTAGTTTAATCTGCGACACCAAATTACGGTAGATCAGCCTCCATAAGCTGAGCCCATGTCCTAACCTTTATTATCATCTGTAAAATTAGAAAATTAAAGGGGTGAGCATTTTAAAGCTCAGTGTGGATCATATATCATAGCAACAGAAATTAAGACATAATCTAAACAGTTTAACAGATCCATATGCAAATATACAATCACTAAACCTTATTTATGAGTATACATATCGATAATGTCGATGCAATGCTTTTTCAGAAACATTGCATAATTTTAAGAAAACATTTCCTACTCACCTCCGCTACACACCATAATGAGTTCTCAAGAACTCGTCCATCCAATAACACACCAATAATGTGGACAAGCCAATAGATATTGCAGTCAAGCTGCTAGAAACAGAATATTGTGGTCGAGCCACTAGATAATGAAGTCAAGCTGCTAGATACAGAATATTGTAGGTATACTGCCAATTAAGTCATCCTAGGTTGCCCGACAATAATGACCCGCCACCTCGGGTTGTTCGGCAACAATGACCTGCCACCTCGAGTTGCCCGACAATGATGACTTACTAATATCAATATGCAATTAAATTGCCAGAACTTCCTGCATACATTCATATCCCAACCCCCATGCATGTGATATGGCATATAAAACAAAATTTTCAGTAGGCATGCTTTACATTCGAATTAGAATCAACATAGTGACATGCTTTACATGCAAATCAAAATAAGTATAATGGCATGCTTAACATGCAAATCATAATCAGAAAAATAGCATGCTTAACATGCGAATCATAATTAGAATAATAACATGTTTAACATGCGAATCAAAATAACAATAAACTAGAGTCATGTTTGTATTACATGCATATCCAAAATTTCTATATATCACATTACATGAGCATCAGAAAAACATACATCATCACATATAGCAGAATATTGTATCATAACATAAAAATATCACAGGTTTGAAGTTTCAGAATCCTCCTTTTTTATCGAAATTTACAATTCATTTGAATACTTAGTGTATTCAACCATTTTCACTTTTTAGAATATTTCTTACACAATTATTTAATACTTTCAAATTTTTACAATTATCCACAATATCATATATTTTAACAAGACAAATCCCCACACATGATTTCACAATTTCGATGATAACGACTTCATTTCTGACTCTAAGGGAAGAGATCGAATCTTGAGCCCTTAGGTTTAAAAAAATTTCATATCATATTAGAACGAAGTTATTGTAGTGAATAACTCTCATTTTTGTGATTAAGTGAAATACTTAATCGGTTGTCCAATCATACCCTTTCAAAAGTGCGATATGGATCTAGGGTTTATGAATATCACTTCATAATACACAATAAACCGAACTATTAGATCGTCCTAATCAAATATAAAAGTACGAGAGAAAATTGTGAAGGGAGGATGTTCTATACTTACGCAATATCGAAAGAATAGGGGCTCAACAACTTTCCATGATAAATCAATTATGGAGAAGGATTCGCAACTAGGAAGAAAATAACAAAGTATATAAAAAATTAGAAATAGGATGTGATTAAATCCCCTTTAAGATCAAAATATCAGAATTTAATGTTTAGAAAAATCAATTATGAGTAGAAGAGGAGAAAAGAAGAAGGCTGAAAAATTTTGGTGGTGGTTGATAGCGGCAGTGGTGGTTCGGTGGAGGAGAATTGAAGAGAAAAGGTTATTTAAGGGTGAAAATAGAAGAAAATAAGAGAAAGGGGGGAGCAATGAGGAGAGGCGACAAAGAGGTAAAATGAGAGCAAAGATGAGGAAAATAAAATAAAATGAACTAGTGTTTATGTGCAATGGATGGCCAAGTATGGTAAGGGAGAGAAAAAGGCAATAGGAGGGACAAAGGCACCAAAAGTGGGAAAAAGGGTTATGTAAGGCAAGTGAGGTGGACGGCAATGGGGTGTTGACCATCAATTTTGATGCCAAAAATTTTAGGAAAAAAAATATGTGGATGATGGAAATTGAACCTAATATCTCTAGGAATTAAATTAGGCTCTCAACCACTTGACTACTTACTTCATTGTTTCATAATTTGACGAAATAATAAATAAAAATATGGGGTGTGATACTTGCCGTCTAGTTAGGTTAGTAGAAGGCTAGGAAGCCCTGCTAGGTTAATTAGTAGCCAACTATTTAGAACCCTACATCAATAATTAATTAAGTAAAATAATTGGATCTAAGGTAAAGGAACTTGCGTAGTCAAAATAAAGAATATGAGAAGCTGATACATGAACTTAGGACTAGATTTAGGTTTAGTTCAATTTATTTGGTTATTGCTATCATCCTACTTTTCAATTAACACTAATAATTTGTGACTCAAGTAGACTAGTAGCTATTTTTTGTAATTGGCTCAATAGCAATTTTCCCCAAACTGCAATCTTTTGGGAAGATCCTCGAAATACTTACCAAGTGTTTCATTGTAAACAAACTATATGACAACCTAACTCGTATATTTGCGAACACCACCTCAATTCCATATATATTTTGTAGCAGTATTGGTCTGTTGTTTAACATCATATCAATAATGTGCAAGCGTACATTGTCAATGCAAGTATAGTAGACAGATGTGAATCTGTGGGATATCGATCCCATAGGGAAGGGTGTCTTTTGTCTATTAATGTCGGCACAATAATTGGATATAAACGAGATGAATTGTGAGGATAGTTGTCGATGCAATAACTTTAAAAATAATAAAATAAAATATGATGATGAAACTAGGATCCCCAACATGAATCTTCAACAGAATACTAAGTGTTCACAAGGTATAAAAGTATAGGTGATTGTCGATGCAATAAAATTCAATGTATATCTTACTCAGTGTTACTCCTTTATTTAACCTTAGACTTAACCATGCATATTAACCTCACCTTCAGATGATGGTAGTGTGGCACTATTAAGAACAAGTGGACTAAATTCCTCTAATCCTCACTCAAATTCTGTTGTAATGCTTGTTGGCTCAAACTGTCATTGCACTTTCTAGTGTCAGTGATTGCAATAACACTTTCATGTTAAAAAACATTCAAACCCCAAGATTAAACAATAAAAGCAAGATTAAATAAGATAACATTTCACCAAGAATTCATCAGTACTTTCATACAATCAGAAATCAAAGAGTAATCACCAGCATGTATGAAATAAGAAATAATCAAATAGAGAATACTATCCATAGACAACTCGACTGAATATCTCTATTCCCTCTTGTCGCACACTTAGGTCTCCTCGTTAGGAGCTAGTCTGCATCTGGTTTTCATTTTGGCTTACCCATGAGAGGATTAAGCTACCATGGCCGCAAGCTCCAAGGTCCGATGATAAAGATGATGATGGAGAGAAAAAAAACTCAAGGCGGGCCCCTTTTCTTCTCATGTCCGCCTTTTATGTCCTCCCCTATAGTACAGGTGTCCTTTCCCTAAAATTATTCTATCATTGTTCGTACAGGTTGGTTATAGTAGACTGAACAGCTCATGCAATTTTGGTTCATATCCGAATAGCTGTCAGGTGCAGCGACAATTCTGAATGAAATTTGGAATTAACCCATGCAGCGACATTACAGACATCTGTCAGGTACAGCGACAATTCTAGACGCAATCTGAAATTAACTAATGCAGCTACATTAATACAATAAGATAGCAAAATTAAGGATAAAATAGACTAGGATTCACTGAGTTATAAAATGCAATTTACTAAATTGAAAATGTTAAAATGTATGCTAAGGATAACTAAATGAGAACAATTTAACCAATAAGTAGGGGCAAAACCTATGTTCTTTCTAGTGCTATCACACCCCCAAACTTGAGTTTTTACTTGTCTTCAAGTAAAACAGAAACTAGCAAGGCTACAAAAAATTTTACTAAGGCAAATGATCATTCTAGCAACTTGAACCCGTTAATTTCCAATGGATGAATCACATTCAGATGAAAGAATATTGCGTCGAAAATTCATAAGCATGAATGAATAAGGTTGCAACTTCATCAATGCTAGCATTATGCTTTAAACTCTAAGTTCTATCTATCATTATAGCATTTATTTTATAATACTAAGTATATATATTTTGGAATAAGGGATATCATTGCATTATTGTACCCTTGTTCCTGAGAAGTAACGATAGGGTATAACAAACCCCTAGGGAGTATGTAATTGCGCTGACACACACTCATGCAGAGACAGCCTTTGGCCAGATTGATCTTTCTAAAGCTTGTATTGGAGTGTTCCTTTTTTAACATCCCATACTACACCCACTTTGGAGTGTCTCTACTTTATAACTATATATACATATATAAGCAGCTATACAAAGCAGATTCATGCAAGATTTAAAGAATGATAGCAGTCATCCATTACTAATGCAACCTAATCCTTTCATCAAAGAATTGAAGCTACAACCTTCTGTCAAATTTATCCAACTCATTCATTGCTAATTTACATGATTCAAGAATTAAGCATCAAATGTAACAAAAAAATTTTGAACAATTTTCATTAACTAAAATTAAACCTTGCATGCTTTATTTTCGAAAATAAAAATTTTGAAATGTGGGTGCATTTCCAAGCCCCATGTGCATTCTCCTAAACTTAAAGTTTGCATTGTCCCCAATGCACTGACATGAAAATGTAATGATAATGAAAATGCAATGGCAATGTATACTTATCAAAATAAAACCTACAACTACTTGCAATGCATGAATACTATAACTAAAGCTTAAAATAAACTAACTCAGTTATCTTCAGCCATCGATGTGGCTGCATGGTGTTTCTTTCTCATACTTTTCTTTTCCTCCTTTTTTCGTTTTTTTATCCTTGGAGTGCTTCCTTTTCTTTTCTTTGGACTTTACGCGGTTGTCGGATTGCTCTTCAGTTCCTAGCTCAGCCCCGGCATCACCGGCTGTTGTTTGTTTAGGAGAGGCCACTTGGAGTGGTCCAGTGTAGACCACTATTGCCCATGAATTACATTGCTCCTCATTGGTGACCTCAGCAACTTCCACTAGTCTCGCTCCAGTTCGCTCTAAATTATCAATATTTTCACCCATAGACTCGGGTGCGGTGATAACCTTCTCAACAAAATCTTCATTTTCATTTTCTTTCTCATTTTTAGAAACTTCCTCTTCTTTAGAAACTACTTCCTCTTCTACAACAACTTCTGCTTTTGCAGCACCAACAAAAATATCATCCTCAAACAAGCTATCAATCTTTCGCAAGCATTCTTCAATGTCTCTGGATTTCTCTTCTTTCTTATTATCAGAGACCTGCACAATGTGTGGGGATGCCACCGGTCTATCTTGGTCTTCTAAGTCATCATCCAAGGAAGAGAGGTTATAATTGTGAAATTGGTGGAAACACGGAGAATTTTGGTAGTGGGGATGGGATCAATTGGCCTAATGTGGCTACAATAGAACTGTTCTAGGCTCTGGTATAGGCATAAAACAAATTCTGGGATCTCTCCATATCTTCTTCTACAGCGACAAGCTTGATCTGCCTGTTGTTGATGGAATTTACCATTTTTTTGACATCTTTCAATTTGTGCCATAAAGATGTCTCTGCATTCAGGTTAGTTCTTTTGCTGTCGGCTTTGGCTTTGGCTTTGCCCTTTCTTTTCTTGCTAGTCTCTGCCTCCTTCAGTATCGACGTGTCTTTACCTCAAGTCATTCTTTCTACAGAAGCTTCATTGATTAGGCCCTTTTTTTCCAAGATTTCTTCACCAGCACGGGGCATGATTATTCTTTGCTGGCACAATAACATCACCCGTGATGGGAAAACTAAGATTCCAGTCTGCCTTGCAGCCCAGTCTGCCTTGTAGCCCAGTCAGCTATTTCTTGGTGAAGTATTGCACCCACTTTAATTTTTTGGCCCTTGACGATAGAATATATTAGACACATTCTATCTAGGGTGACTGTGGTACTGTGAGTGGAGGGCTTTAGCCTGTAGTTGACAAAGTGAAACCAAATTTTATCTTGTAGCGTCAGGAAGTGATGATGCATCGTATAGTTCTTTTGATGGAAACTCGTCTAAACTGCTCCCTCGACACGGAAGTCTCTCACCAACGTGTCTTGTTTTTCATCTGTGATGTCATCCATAAACTCAGAGTGTTCGTCGACATCGACCTTGGTGTTGTACAGCTCGTTGATGTTTGCAGCGTCCCATGGTATTAAAATTTCTTGAATGAAAATAAACTCTAACTCATGATCGTAGAGATTGGCATAGAACTCACGTACCAGTGAAGATGAGTAGCTTCTACGATGGTTGCAAAAAGTTTCCCACTTTAACTTCGAGTTGGTTTTGGAGACTTGTTTACCCAAATCTTGTTGTGGCGAAAGAGAAATGCCCTGCTCAGGATAAAATTTGCCCTTCAATATGTTGTTGTGAAATCGTTTCTTTGTCACTTTATTTAAAAAGACTACTGGCTCATTTATCTGCACTGGACTGGGGGATCCCCGATCCCCATTCACGGACTATGGTAGCAAAGGTTGCGTGGTCCCCAGTAGATTTGGTGGCTTTCTTGACTGAGCCTCTTGTTTTTTCCATCTTTTTTTGAGGAAAAATGGTTTAAAGGTAAAAAGATAGGATTTTTAGAAGAGAAAAAAAATAAAAATGCTTGCTTGAATCCGTTACAGTCGGTAGAGTAAGGGAGAATTTATAGTGAGTGAAAGAGAAAGATTAAGAAGCGTGTATTTTTGTAGAGAGATATAGGGCTAGTGAGAAGAGTTGTGTCCAATAGAAATTGTGCTCGCTTATAAGGATCAAACAGTTGAGTGAGCTTTGATCCAACAGTGGAATCTGACTTTCTCTGAATTCTAAGGAGCTATAAATAGTGGTTCAGACATATAGAATGCTTGACAGTAAAGCTTCAATGCGTTGACAATGATACTTAATTATTCTGTAAAAAAAAGGAAAATAAACTTTAACAAAACAAAAATAAAATAAAATCACGGATTACTGATTAAAAATTAAAACTTTTTGACCAATTTAATGGTATCTGTCTCATTTTGATCATTGTTGCCAAAATAATGTTTCAGCCTCTGTCCATTTACTTTGAACTGGTGCCCATCACATAAATCTCGAATTGTGACTGCACCATGAGGAAATACGATAGCAACTTCAAAAGGTCCAAACCAACGTGAACGTAATTTACCTGGGTGCAATTTGAGTCAAGAATAGAATAATAAAACTTGTTGACCCGCGATAAATTGTCGCTGTAAAATAATCTTGTCATGCCATTGTTTGGTATTTTCCTTGTAAATTGTAGCATTTTCATATGAATTTCTCCTAATCTCCTCTAGTTCAGTGAATCCAATAATCTGTTCTTTCCAGCCGCTTCATAATCCATGTTCACTTGCTTAATTGCCCACATTGCTTTGTGTTCTAGTTTGACTAGAAAGTGACATGCTTTCCCAAAACCTAATTGATACAACGACATCCCTAATAGAGTTTTGTATGCTGTCCGCAATGCCCATAAAGCGTCATCCAATCGGAAAGACCAATATTTCCTCGAAAGGTTTACAACCTTCTCAAGAATGTTCTTAATTTGTCGATTCGATACTTCGGCTTGTCCATTGGTTTGCGGATGATAAGTAGCATCCATTCTATGGTTAACTTCATATCTCTTCAGTGCGGTCGCCACTTGGTCACAATGAAAGTATGTACCCTGATCACTAATCAATGCCTTTGGTGTGCCAAATCGACTGAGTATATGCTTGTGAAAAAATTTCAGCACTGTCTTTGCATCATCCTTTGGGACTGGAATAGCTTCCACCCACTTCGAGACCTAGTCAACAACTACTAATATATACAAATTTACAAATGAACTTGAAAATGGTCCCATAAAATCCATACCCAAACATCGAATAATTCAACCTCCATAATTGGCTATTGTAACATTTTATTGCATCGAGATATAGAACCGGTACGCTGACACCTATCACATTGATTCACAAAATTGTGGGCATCTTTGAATAATGTCAACCAATAAAGTCTTGATTGGAGAAATTTAGCAACAGTTCTCGTATCACCGAAATAACCTCCACAAGGAGTATCATGACAATACTTCAGGATTGAAAACATCTCTTCTTCCAGAACACAACATCGATTAATGTTGTCATTGCATACTTTGAATAAATACAACTTGTTCCAATGATACTTCATTAGGTCAAGAAGAAATCTTTCTTTTTTATGGCCTGTGACACCTAAAGGGAGTTCTTCACACATTAGATAATTAACAAAATCTGCATACTAAGGAGTTGCATCTACAACAAATAACTTCTCATCTGGGAATGCGTCAACAATTTGAATTATGTTTCTGTCTTTACTTCCAACTTCCAATCAGGATAGATGGTCTATAACTTGATTCTCTAAACCCTTACGGTCTTTTATCTCGATGTCAAATTCTTGCAACAGTAATATCCAATATATCAGTCTTGGGTTGGCATCCTTTTTTGCAAAGAGATATCTCAACGCCGAATGATCAGTGAATACAGTAACCTTTACACCGACAAGATAGGAACGAAACTTGTCGAAAGTAAAGACTACAGCCAGAAATTCTTTCTCTGTGGTGGTATAATTGAGTTAAGCCTCTATAAGAGTTTCGCTACAATAATAGATGACATGAAATATTTTTCCTTGTCATTGTCCTAGCACTGCACCTACAACAAAGTCGTTTGCATCGCACATAACTTTAAAAGGTTGAGACCAAACGGGTGCAACGGCAATGGGTGCATTCACTAGCTTCTTTTTTAACTAAATAAAGGCATCCAGACATGCATCGTCAAAGAAAAATTTTTGATTCTGTTCCAACAATGAGCATAAGGCCTTTGCAATTTTTGAAAAATTCTAATAAACCCCGCATGTCCCAAAAAACTGCGAATACCTTTCATGTTTGTTGGTGAAGGAAATTTCTCAATGATTTCCACCTTATCTTTGTCTACTTGAATGCCTTGACTAGAGATGCGGTGTCATAATACAATGCCTTCAGTTGCGATGAAATGACATTTTTCCCAATTCAGGACAAGATGTGTGTCCTCACATCACTTCAGTACTTTATCCAAATTGTCAGCGTAATGATCAAAATCATTCTCATAGACTAAAAAATAATCCATAAACACCTCTAAAGAGTCTTCGATCACAATCTGAGAATATTGCCATCATGCACCTTTGAAATATGGCTGGTGCGTTGCAAAGACCAAAAGGCATATGACGAAAAGCGAAAGTACCAAAAAGGCAAGTGAAGGTTGTTTTCTCTTCATCCTCTGGTGCAATAGCAATTTGATTGTACCCAGAATAACCGTCTAAAAAGCAATAATAGGCTTTTCCAGCAAGCTGATCCAGCATTTGGTCGATGAAAGGAAGTGGGATGTGATCCTTCTTTGTGGCCGCATTCAATTTGCGATAATCCATACAAACTCGCCATCCCATGAGAATGTGTGTAGGAATTAATTTGTCATTATCATTGTGAACCACAGTGATGCCACTCTTTTTAGGCACACATTGCACTGGACTTACCCAATTGCTATCAGAAATCGGGTAAACAATTCTAACATCAAGCCATTTTATGATTTCCTTCTTGACAAATTCCTTCATCTTCTCATTTAATCATCTTTATTGTTCAATTGATTGCTTGCCTTCATCTTCCAACTTGATCTTGTGCATGCAAAAAGGAATAATACCTTAAATATTGGCAATACTGAAACAATAGCTTGTTTATGTTGCTTGAGAATATGGACCAATTTCTCTTATTGACTTACGTCCAGTGTTGTGAAGACAATAACTGGGAGAGTAATGTCACTGCAAACTCTTCAAAGAGTGTTTTGCTTTGGCCATTGAATTCTTCCTCAATTAGATCATCTAGCACATCAACTGTATGGCATTCTTCTTTGTCCTTGTATTGAATAGATTCAAAAACACTAAACGTGACTTGCTCATCATTAAGTCACATGGTTAGCTCACCTTTATACACATCAATCAGAGTTCGACTGGTGACTAAAAATGGTCATCCCAAGATCATGGGAACCTCCTTGTCTGCCTCACAGTCAAGTATGATAAAATCAGTCGAAAAAATGAATTTATCCAAACGAATTAAGACGCTTTTTACTTGCCCTTTAGGTTGAGCCAAGGATTGATCGGTAAGTTGTAATGTCACTGCAATAGATTTCATGTGACCAATTCGCAACTTTCTAAAAGTAGATAGTGGCATTAGGTTAATGCTAGCTCCCAAGTCGCATAAAGCCTTACCCAAATAATGATTGTCAATTGAACATGGGATGGTAAAGCTCCCAGGATCTTTCAATTTAGGGGGCAACTTATTCGTCAAAACAACACTACAACCATCTGTGAGTGCAATAGTTTTAATATCAGTGAGCTTTTTCTTCTTGGACAAGAGGCCTTTCATAAATTTCCCATAACTCAAAATTTGTACAATAACATCTACTAAAGGAATGTTGATCTGCAGTTGCTTCAGTGTGTCCACGAACTACTGATATTGCTTGTCATGCTCATTCTTCTTGAATCTTTGTGGGAAGGGTAAAGGTTGGATTATATCTTCTTGCGCCGACACATTTGATTGCATCGACAGTTTCGAAGGTCGGATAGTAGGCATATGAGTTACAATTCGTGAAACTTCTTTGTCTGATGTATTGACAAATTCTTCAGATTCAACCTTCTCACCAGTGATCACTTCATCTGCATCTTGAAGTGCTATAGTAGAGTCGATAAATGATTCACTAGTTTGTTTACCACTCCTAAGAGTGATAACCTTACAATTTTCTTTCCCCCTTGGACTAGGATTTTTTGTGTCACTAGGTAATGAACCTGATGGTCGAGTATTTAGATTTGAAGCAAGTTGTCCTAACTGTGCCTCTAATGCTTAAATGAAAAAATTTCCTTGCACGATAGCTCCCGTGTGAGTAATATGCTCCCGAATTAACGTCTCAAGAATTGCTAACGGGTCAGAAGTTGAAGCTTGAGTGTACGGTTGTCGTCGATGTCCTTGAACATGTTGATTTGGTATTAAAGAGTGTTGTGGTTGCATTAGATTTTGATGTGGATGTGTTTGGCCTTGTTATGGATTCATATGAGCGTGGTGATTATAGTTCTGTTGCTGATGATTGTAATTTCCTTGTCTGGGATTATAATTGCTCTAAGTAGATGTATTCTGATATCTAAATGTCGTAGAATTTTGTCCAGCATTCTGAGTTCCCCAAAATGGTTGGTTGCGTACAAAGTTTTTGTAAGAATTTCCATAAGAATTGTTGCAGATGTTACTACTATAACATGCATTCTTTACATATTGTGGACAGTCTTCAAAGCTATGGTTTTCACTACAAATCTCACAAGAAAAAGTAGGAACATTAACTTGCTGAGCGACTTGGTGCAACGCTACTCATCCCTTGCATATTTTTAATCATGTTTATAAGAGAAGAAACTTGAGTACTAAATGAGATTATTGCATCCAATTCAATAACTCCTAGAGTAGTTTTTACTTGTGCAGCCCTGGAGACAGGGTATTGATAATCATTTTGAGCAATTCTCTCAAGAATTCTCACAGCATCATTATAAGTACAATCCAGCAGAGGTTTATTGGCTGATGTGTCCCATTATAAAAAATCTCAATTTGCGTTTCTGGTTGAATATTGTGTATGGGAAAACGTCGGAGTA
Source organism: Gossypium raimondii (assembly GCF_025698545.1). NCBI lineage: Eukaryota > Viridiplantae > Streptophyta > Magnoliopsida > Malvales > Malvaceae > Gossypium > Gossypium raimondii. The sequence goes on along the minus strand of NC_068568.1, from coordinate 34,335,302 downwards.
AAGATTTTCATCATATAGCTGATGATAAGCAGTAATATCATTTCGAAGATGAACATTTATTTTCAACGGTTTAAACCGCAAAATAAATTGTGTTACTAGTGCATCTCAAGAAGTAATTGATCCGGCAGGTAGTCCAAAAAACCAAATTCGTGCTCTTTCCTGTAAGGAATAAGGAAATAATTGCATCTTCAAGGCATCATCAGGAATGCCTTGTTGACTAAAGAAAGCACAGATCAATAGAAAGGATTTAAGATGTTCTCTCGCATCTTCATGTGGTAGTCCAACATATTGTCCATTAGAATTCAACATTTGAAACATTACTGGCTTGAGTTTGAAATTCCTAGCTTAGATTGCTGGCCTAACAACTCTTGGTTGCAAATCATCTAAGACAGGTACTACAAAATCTCGTATAGTCCTATTTTGAATGCGATCATCTTGCGGCAACAATGGGTTATTAACATTTTGCTACTTCATCGGGGGTATGGTTGCATTGTTCCTTGGTAGAGCCATATTTCTTTGTTCTCAAAGTCTATTTCAAATAGTCCTTTCAATTTTTGGATCAAAAGTGGCAAGAAAGTATGAATTTCTTCGGGTCATAAAACACCAAAAAATGAAGTTAAAGAAATAGAAACAAAGAAAAAGAAATAGTTAGTGAATACTAAATGTTATATAAGGAAAATAAAGTGCAAAAACACACAAAACAATAAACATCAAACAAACACCATCCCCGACAACGGCACCAAAAACTTGATCGGTTGTTTAACGTCAAAACAATAATGTGCAAGCGTACACAGTCAATGCAAGTATAGTAGACAGATGTGAGTCTGTCGGATATCGATCCCATAGGGATGGGTGTCTTTTGCCTATTAATGTCGATACAATAACTGGATATAAACAAGATGAATTGTGAGGATAGTTGTCGATGCAATAACTTTAAAAACAATAAAATAAAATATAATGATAAATTGGGATCCCCAACATGAATCTTCAGTAGAATACTAGGTGTTCACAAGCTATAAAAGTATAGGTGATTGTTGATGCAATAAAATTCAATGTATATCTTACTCAACGTTACTCCTCTATTTAACCTCAGACTTAACCATGAAGTATGACACTATTAAGAACAAGTGGACTAAATTTCTCTAATCCTCACTCAACTTCCGTTGTAATGCTTGTTGGCTCAAACTGTCACTGCACTTTCTAGTGTCAGTGATTGCAATAACACTTCCGTGTTAAAAAACATTCAAACCCTAAGATTAAACAATAAAAGCAAGATTAAAAAATAAAAGCAAGATTAAATAAGATAACATTTCACCAAGAATTCACCAGCACTTCCATACAATCAGAAATCCGAGAGTAATCACCAGCATTTAGAAAGAAATAAGAAAGAATCAAATGGAGAATACTATCCCTAGACAACTCGACTGAATCGTTCTATTCCCTCTTGTCGCACACTTAGATCTTCTCGTCAGGAGCTAGTCTGCATCTGGTTTTCACGTTGGCTCACCCATGAGAGGTTTAAGTTGCCATGGCCGCAAGCTCTAAGGTCGGATGATGAAGATGATGATGGAGAGAAAAAAACTCAATGCTACATCTTTTTCTTCTCATGTCCATCTTTTATGTCCTCCCCCACAGTACAGGTGTCCTTTCCCTAAAATTATTTTGTCTTTGTTCGTACAGGTTGGTTATACCAAGATAGCTCATGCAATTTTGGTTCTTATCCGAACAACTGTCAGGTGCGGTGACAATTCTGAATGCAATCTGAAACTAACCCATGCAGCGACATTGCGGACATTTGTCAGGTGTGGCGACAATTCTGGACGCAATTTGGAATTAACTCTTGTAGCGACATTAGTGCAATAAGATAGCAAAATTAATGATAAAATAGGCTAGGATTCATTGAGTTATAAAATGCAATTTACTAAACTGAAAATGCTAAAATGTATGCTAAAGATAACTAAATGGGAATAATTTAACCAATAAGTAGGAGGAAAACCTATGTTCGTTCTAGTGCTATCAAGTATTCACACTCTAGACGTTAGTATGTCTGGAGGCAGTCACATACTTAAATCCTGAGTGGATGACAGACTATGTATGTGTGACTCGCACACTGCGATGTAAGTAAAAGCCTAAGTTCGAATAGATAAGGAACCTAAATCCTGAGTGGATGAAGGACTATGTATGTGTCATTCATATAGAGGAATTCATAGCCTAAGACATGGGTAAATGATATCCTCTCATTGGCATTACATGGTTGATGAAAGGTAAACATGGTCACGGGTCATCCGTCTTTGTGATTAATGACTTGATTACTATTTGATAGTAATTGACTTTTCATTAAGGAAGATGTAATGGTTACCATGAGATAAAATATGGTCGTATTGGGAGAACATATATTATCCAAAAGAGATCAAGGATATCCTATGAGGGTAACACACTTATGACAATGTCATTGGACGAATACTGAGTAGTTGCTTTCATAATGGGATGTTGTTAGGGAGAGCTCAATTAGGATACTATAGTGGAATGACTTCGTAACTAAATGAGTTTATAATTAATAGGAAAAAAAATCTTAAACTTAATTATAAATCATTTGAGCCATAATTACATATGTTTAATCGATCCCTCCGCTAGCTTGTTGAAACCAAAAATGAATTGCGTGTTTGAATCAAAATAAATGGAATCAATAGAAAAAAGAGAAATGGAAAAACATGTAGAAATAATTATGGTTTTCTCTGAAATGGAGAAATAGAATCATTTGAAAATGAATGTGGTTTTCTCAAAATGGAAATAGAAAATGAAAACGAGAAATGCTTCATTTGTAAATGAAATGGATTACTAAAAATGATCGAATAATGAGTTTATGTTTTTTAGCTATTTCATAGCCAAAAATGAAAATAAATCTTTCGGTCATAGTGAATAAGTTGAATTGTGAAATATTAAATATATTTTCTTGTAAATTTTACCAAGGGTAAAATCTTCATAATTTTATTGGGGTAAAATTGGGATGAGAAAATTATTTAATATAAATATTGAAGTTTATTTTGGAAAATAGAAAAATAGAATCGAGTTGGATCAAATTACAAAATTCTGGGTCGAAAAGCCCGAGAAGCACTTGTAATTGGACCCGATGTAAGAGAGGCCTGAAAACCCCTCATGAAACTTGTAGGGGGTGGCACCCTAGTAGGAATACTAGGGGATGCTGTCCACCCTAATCCTACCATAAGTAGGAAGTTGTTTTTCTATTTAAAATAAATTTATCTAATTCAACAAGGGTTTTACTTTCTTTTCCTATAAATAGATAGCACCAGTATGACTATTAATAGAACTTTAAGATATTGTTACTCTGTGAAAAATAGAGAGAATTTATTCTCAACTTTTAAATATATTTTTTCGGAATAACAAGTCTGTTAGTTTTTATTTTGAAGAGAGATTTTCTCTTTTCACCCCACAAGAAAAGAATTCTTTTTCTAGTTATATGTTTTAATTCAATTGATTCAAGCCCACACTCGAAGTAATTGGTGGTACAAGAATAGCGGAGAAGATCATTTGGTTGAAAGTGTAGTAGCCCATTTTTTTAGTGGTGTCGAAAATAGTGGTTTCAGGACTACAATTTCGACGAGTGATTCCATAAACATTAGTAATTAATATTTATGAGTTAAATATAGTATGGATAGATTTTATTAATTGGTTAGTTAGTCAAGGTACAAGTGGTGCGTACCGAAAGTCAATGGTTTTGAAAAATGAGGTATCAAGACCTCATTTTCATAAATCGAGCTCATAAATATTTTTCTTAAATATTTATGGAGTTTTTGTATAAGTGGATTGAAGCTTGGTTTGGTAATTTTGGGGATTTTATAGTTAATTAAGGAAAAATAACTATGTCACGCCGTAATAATTATTTATTGTCCGCGCTAGTTTATGATACAATGAGTAAAATAGACTAGTGGTTAAGTATGTGAATTAATTCCTAGAGGTACCAAGTTCAAGCCCTCGTAAGATTACCTTTTTTAATTAAATTTTTTACAACTTTAGCAAAGTGTGAACACTCTTGCCATCCAAACCATGTTGTCATATTAGGGATGATTCTTTTCTTGATTATAAGGTCAACATTCACCTTTTTCTCCCTTTTTCACTCCCATGATCCCCTTTCCATGCCTTTGTCCCCTCAACTTACAAAATTTCCTCCCTTACCTTACATTGGTCGTTCATGTACCTAGATATGTTCAATTCACTTTTTATTTTTTTAAATTTTCTCCTCCCCTCTCTTTCTCATCCACCACCTTGCTCTTCCCCCTTTTCTCTCTTTGTTCTTCCATTTCACCATCTAAATCACCATTTCTTTTCATTTCTCCCCCACTCCACCACTACATAGGTCATCGTGCCTTCACCTCACCATTGTCGCCATTGTCGCGCCATCACACCATCGCCGTCAACCACTACTTGACAATTTTTTATTTTTTCTTTACTCCTCCTTTTTCCTGAAATTCATCTATATAATCCCTCAATTTTGATTTTTTTCATTAAAACGTTACTTCCCATCCTATTTTCTAACTTTTTGTTTTACGTCATATTATTTTCTGCTAGTGCCGAATCCTCCTCTCTATTCATCATATTGTGGGAAATCATTGAGCCCTCTTTCCTCCGTTACTATGTAAGTAGAGTCAATCTTTTGTCATTGATTCACTCTTGTATATTTTATACATACATACTCGACTAAGACAATGCTAACCATTTTAATTTATGGGTTTTATAGAAGTGCTAATAAAAAAATCTTGGTTTCGTAACCCAAATTGTAGAATTGTGAGATTAAGTCGAAGAATTTCAAGCTTGAGAATCAAACTCTTTCTTTAGAAGTTGGAATTTGGATCACTGTGAACAATTTGCAAAGGTGTGGGGATTTATTTTATTAATAATGATTGATATTATTTTTTATCAAGATATTAATAATATGAATAATATTTAATTATCGTTTAATTAATTCTTTGAAAAATAAGATATTGGGCGAATATGTTAGTATTCATAAGGATTGAAAAAATCCAATAAAAGAGGATTTCAAGTAAGTGTTCTGAAACTTCATATCTGTGATGAAATATGTGATTGTGTGATTTCTGTTAAAAATGTTTTTGTGTGATTTCCTAAAACTTATGATATGTGATATATGACGATTTGAATATGTATGTACAATAAACATGATATTGAATTATTGATGTTCTAGTTCGCATGTTAAACATGCTAATATTCTGATATTCTGATTCGCATGTTAATCATGCTATTAATCTGATTTTGACTCGCATGTTAAGCATGCCATTATTTCTGATTCTGATTCGCATGTTAAGCATGTCACTGTGTGAAACCGAAAATAAATTTGATTTGCATGTAAAACATGCCTACCGTAAAATCTATTTGGTATGCCATATCACATGCATGGGGTTGGGATAATATGTTTGGAGGAAGTATCTGGCACTTTAATTGCATATTGATATGAGTAAGACATCGTTGTTGGGCAGCCCGGGGTGGCGGGTCATTGTTGCAGAGCAGCCCACGATGCCTTAACTGGCGGTATACTCCCAATGTTCTATATCTGGCAATATATCTGCATTATCTGGTGGCTTGTCCATAATATTGGTGTGTTATTGGATGGACAAGTTCTAGGGAACTCATTATGGTGTGTAGCGGAGATGGGTAGGATCTATTTTCTAAAAAATCTACACTAATTTTTGAAAAAGTGTTGCATTGACATTGCCATTATGCATTCTGATAAATGTGAAATTGTGACTGAATATCTATATGTATATGATTTGTTTAATCTAATGCTTTATGTGTTAATTTTTTTTATTATGGTTTGTAACTCACAGAGGGTTTTTAAACCTCACCCATTTTTAATTATCATTTTTCAGATAATAATAGAGGTTAGGATGGGCTCGGCTTACGAAGGTGCTCTCGGTCATTTTCAGAAAAATATATTATTTTGGTACTTGATATTTTGGGGATGTATTTTTATTACTGTGGACATTTGCTTGGGATTTTCTTTTGGACTTTGGATTATTTTGGTTTTGGATTTTTTTGCATGATTTAGGTTTAAAAATTATCATTTAAAAGATTGTGAAATTGAAAATTTACGATGAATTTTTCATAACTAAGTCAACCAAGGCCCAACAAGGGTGTTTTCAAAATTCAATACTTTGTTTTCGAAACCCAGCACTATCTACACATAAATTTGATATTTTATGAGAGATATACTAAATCTATATTTTAAAAATGATAAACGAGTTTTAGATGTGCAAATTATCCGCTGTGATGTTTTAATTGAAGTACGATATTTTCTGAAAAATATCAAAACTTGAGTTTTCTAAAGATAAACAATTTAAAAAAAATTAGTTTTCTCAAACAAGTTACAAGGATGTTTTTAGCAACAACGATTTTTAAAAGAAAATAGTTAAATCATTTTCTGCGCCATCAATATGGCAAATGTGATATTCGAGATTCGACCATAATGTCTAGGCCGAGTTTAGTGGGTTACAGACTAAATCGTAAAAATAAAAAAAAAGTATTCATTATTGATTTTTATTAGTTAAGTGGCTTAAGTAGTAAATGTGGGAGGACTTATATGTTATTTAGACCATAATATGATAGCTTCAATAGTTAGTGCATTTGATTAAATTGATTTGTATGTTATTTTATAATTAAATTAAATTATATGTTATAAATTAAAATAAAGAGAAGGTATCATATACTTTCAATTTCTTCTTCCATCGACCGAAAACACTAAGTAACCATAAGTATCCATAGATTTTTTTCTTTGAGCTCAATCGGTGCTCTTCCATGGTAAGCAAACTAAGCTTGTTTTTCATAAATTTTATGTTTTTGAGATCGTTGCAGCTTAATCTAGTTAACTCGTGCTTTCATTCAAAACGTTAAAGTTTTAAAATGTTTTCATTAATGAAAATTGAAGTTTTTGATGTTTAATGGTATGGTTGTGAGTTTAGTTGTGGATGAGGACTAATTTGTTAAGTGAATTTTGTTAGTTTTGTGTATAAGGACCAAATTGTAATAATGTAAAATTTATCATGAAATTTCTAAAATTTTTATAGGGTTGTATAATGATGAAATTGTAATTGGATTCAAAATCAAAGCTTGATTTTGAAAGATATAATAGTTTTGGTTCTAGGGACTAAATTGAATAAATTGTGAAATATTGGGGAAATGATGAAAACTAAAATTAAGTTGATAAATGCATTGAATATGGTGATTTAAGGTAATTACCACTGATAATTCAAATTGAATTATCATATAGATCAAGATTTAAACCAACTGATAGATAACCGAGAAAAAGGTAATTTTTTTTACTAGTCCCTAACATTTCTACTATTGTTATTGGTACCTAGTAAGTTCATAGGATAAAATTTTATATATAATTGTGATTTTGGTGGTTTTATTGAATATTTATGTGTACGAATTATATTGTGAATTGTGTGCAAATTTGTACGAAGATGAGAAACGAACTGTATTGTATTAACTTGCATAGATATGTAAATTGTGCCCGGATGAACAATATGATAGGATACAATTGGCATGCCAATAGGGTTATTCACACACTTTTACGAGATTTTCACTACGGTGCCTATTGATTCGCACTACGGTGCCCATTGATTTGCACTCCGGTATCTATTGATTCGCACTCCGGTGCCTACTGTTAAAGCACTTCGGTGCCTACTGTTGTGGTGTATTTACCCATGTATTCCTATCTATTCATTTAGTTCATTGAGCTAAATGTTAAAAGAGAATGTATTATGTGCTTTTGTATACTAATTGGAAATGAATGTGATCACTTGATTATGTGTACTCTTATCCTTTAATTGAGTAAAATGGTACATTTTTTTATGAGCTTGATGAAATGTTACTAAATTGATTTTATATGAATGAATGGATAAATTATATGATTTTATATCAAATACTCACCTTTCAGTTGTGACATATGATGACAAGAAACATAGTTAAACTTGCTATTTTGTTATGTTAGTTCTGTTATGAGGTAAGTTTACGGTTTTAATACTTATGAGCTTACTAAGCACATTTAATGCTTATTCAGTTATGTTTTCCTGTCTTGTAGATATTTTGCAGAATGTGAAGATCGAATCAACTAGGAGCTCACACTATCCAATTTCTGACTCGATATATCTTTTATGGTTCAAGAATCACTTTTGTGGAATGTATATAGGCTTGATATGTATAATGTCATCTAGGATGACAATGATTATGATATGTGTGCCAAATGCTTGTGTTTAATCATGATATAAAATGTTTATAAGTCATGCTAAGTGGTTGTGCTTACTTGAAGGGTGATTTTATGGTTTTAAATTATGACTAGTATTTGAATGATGCTTGCATTATGATTAATGGTATGAAGTGAATACATGTGAATGTTAATAAGATAACAAGTAAAGTGCAATTGTAGGTTGATACATATGGTAAAAGATGCTCAATTGAATGATGTTATAACATGCTAAACAACATGCTTGAATTGCATGAATGGTACAAATCCATTTGGATGACATATAATGCTTATATGACTTGCTATAAAATAGTGCCTTTAAGGTATATTGGGTAGATGCAAGATGTTGGTTTATGACATGTTATTGCATGATTTTGTACATTTTTGGATAGTTCAAAAGAATGGATGTTGCATATGTGTGTCGCACACAGGTAAGTGACACGATTATGTGCTCTCTATTATTAGGGTGGTTTTGGTTGAACACAGATACAATCTCTCTCACACGGCCTGGAAACACTGCCATGTGAATGTTTGTGGGATTTTACATTTAGGTCCACACGACCATGTGACCCTGGTTTACACGGTCGTGTGACCCTATTTTACACGGGCGTGTGACCCTGCTTTACACTTTTGTCCAACCTTTTCTGAAATGTTTTAAATTTGTCCATGTTTGTTTCAAAATTAATTTTAGCTTTCGTAAGCTCAAATTAACTTCGAATTTTGTATGCAAGACATGATTTGTTTTTTGAATTGATGATTTAAGGTTGTTTTGAATAAAATACTTGAATTAATTACATGTTTTGATTCTATTATTTACTGTAGCGTCCCGTAGCTCGGGTTCGACGACCAGACTAGGTGTAGTGTGTTATAGAAAGCCAAAAAAATGTCAAGGATCCACTTATTCAGAAACATAGGTACAATTTTGGTCGAGAGTTTATTGCTATAAATATCACAAACCGGGTCAGTTTTCAAAATTTTAACTTTTCGCAGTGCAAGAAAACGGTTTTCAAACTAGATTTTTTCCAAGAAAATAGTTTTTCTCTTTGTATAACTATTTATGGGGATGGAAAAGAAATACGAGATAACTGATAACTCTTGAAAAGAGTTATATTTCAAGCCTCTAGATTGAATTAATTGTTTGTAATTAAGTAAATATGTTTGTATTTTTAGATATTTTTAGAACATTACATAATAATGCTTGGATTGTGCTAAACATGTTATTATTTGTTACTTCTATTATTAGGGAAAAAAGGTGTTGTTTGTGGTTGGCAGCAGGTGCATGATAAAGAATAGAAGAGAAAAAGAGTAGGAAAATGAAAGAAGTGAAAAATTTCCATGAAAAAAATATTGGTTAGATTGCCAACACGAATGCCATGGAAATTCCAGGAAGATGACGCAACAATCAGTCCACATCACTCCCAGTCAGCTGTACTTGTACTAGATAAACCACTTTAAAAAGGAGGAAGCAAAAGGTGTGTACTGAGAGGGAGGGACCTACCCTATTAAGAAGGAAAGAGAAAAGGAGAATTGGGGGAAGAGAGAGAAAAAGAGAGAAAAATAGTTTCTACCTCTCTGCATCAGACTCTTGTGAATTCTCAAAAAAAGAGCGGAAAGGGTAACAACTTACAGAGCCGAAGAATTACAGATGCAAGGAAAGGGAAAAGTAATCTGCCATGTGTTTTGCATCAAATCTCATTATTAGATTGAAAGCTAGAGTAGCGAAAGCTTCTTGCAGCTCTACCTTTATTTCCTAATTTGAACTTGCGATTCGTCAATTTAAACAATGATGTTGAATGGTTTTATTATGGATTCGAATGTTCAACCCATGAGCTAATTTTCTTTGGGTTGGAATTATTTTGGGTGAATTTTTATTATTTGTAATGACCATGGTTAGATTTTAAGTTGAATACTATTTCATTTGATTTTTTATTATTTTTAATGCATGCATGCAAGCTCTAGACATAGATAATTGTGTAGCATATTATTAGATCTGATTTAATTCTGAAAAGATTAATTAGATTGGATTATAATCGGTTGATACAAGCAAGTATTCGAAAGAATATTTGTAGCACTCTAGACATATAAGTTGCAATCTGTACAGGGAAAGAGAGAAAAATCTGGATATCATTCTTGAGTTCTGTTGGCATACAAAAACTTAGAATGATAGCTCAAAGTCTGGCCTTCAAAAGAAGCAGACTACAGTAGTGATTCCCTGAGCAATAGAATGGTCAAGATTTCTTCATGGCATTATTATGTTATAGAAATAAACCCAAGTAATTCCAACCTTTATCATTCAATAGTACAAACTCTTTCCCAATTATTCTTTGAGAACTGCCATAGCATTCTAATTGCCCTAGCATATTTTTAGTCATATTTCATTTTATTAATCCTTTATTACAAAATTTTTCCCAATTACATCATGTTTCTTTTTCACAATTTAATTAGTTAATTTCTTAGTAATGGCATAACCAATTATTTTATTCAATTTCAATATCTGTGGAGATGATACTCACTCATCACTTTATTACTTGTTTCGAAGTGTATACTTGTACATTCGCATTACATATTCACACGCGACAAGTTTTTAACGTCGTTGCCAGGGATTAGAAATTTTGATTTGTAGTGTTATTATCTCTTTAATTTTATTAGTTTAGCTTAATTATTGTTTTGAATTTTTTTTTTGTTTTTTAGGATTTTTTTTGGTGCATGAGTAGAGATATTTTAGAAATTGAAGAGTATTCTTTTGATCCAGAAATTGAGAGAACCTTGAGAATAAGGCGAAAAGACTTGCGAGAAATGGAAAGAATTAGAAATGATCAGGTTAAAGAATAGCCATTACATCAAGAAGGAAGGGATGTTGATATTCCTCGAATAATAGATGACAGACACAAACCCATCAGAGAACATGTAGTGCCGATCTTAGATGATTTGCATCCAGGAATTTTCAGGCCACATATTCAAGCTCAGCATTTCGAGTTAAATTCGGTGATGTTTTAAATGTTACAAACAGTGGGGCAGTTTAGTGGATTGCCTACTGAAGATCCAAGGTTGCACTTAAGACTCTTTTTGGAAGTCTACAATTGATTCAAGCAACAGAGTGTTCTTGAAGATGCCATGAAATTAAAGTTATTCCTTTATTTATTGTGAGATCGTACCAAAGCATGGTTAAATGCATTGCTGTCAGGTACTGTGGCATCTTGGAATGAACATTGTCAGAGGTTCCTGCTGAGATATAATCTTCCGAACATGAATGTCAAACTGAGGAACGATATTACGTCCTTTCAGCAATCTGAGGATGAAAGCATAGGAGCGATTCAAGGAGTTAAATCAGAAAATACTTGATGCATGGTTTCCAACATTGGACACAAATGAAAATGTTTTACAATGGATTGAATGTGCATACAACGATGGTGGTTGACATATCTGCCAATGGGAATCTGTTTGATAAATCACATAATGAAGCATATGAAATTCTGGAGAGAATAAAAAACAATGATTATCGATACCCTATTACCAGAGTAGGGACTGGCAGAAGAGTTTCTAAAGAAATGGAATTTGATGCGATCACTTCCCTAGCAGCTCAGGTATCATCTTTAATGAATCTGATTAAGACACTGAAAAGACCAGCTGCAGTGTAGGAAATGAAAGCAGTCGAGTTAGCATGTGTTTATTGCGAAGAAGGTCATGTTTTTTATGAATGCCCATCAAATCCAGCCTCAATTTATTATATGAGAAATTTCAATCGCAACAACAACCCATATTCCAACACATATAATTCGAGATGGAAGCAACATCCTAACTTCAGTTGGAGTAATTCAAGGGGAAAATTCTAGCAATGCTATTTCAAAAAAATGTTATGGGTGCATCACTTGGATATAATCAACTCATGCCACGACGAAATGTTCAGCAAAATTCACTTTCGATTTCCTCATTAATGGAAGATCTATTGAAGGAATACATGGCTAAGAATGATGCTATGATGCTATCATTCAAAGTCAAGCTACATCTTTAAGAGCTTTAGAGAATCAAGTGGGGTAAATTGCCAAGGCATTAAGCTTAAGACCGCAAGGAGCACTACCAAGAGATTCTAAAAATTCACGATCTCAAGGAAAGGAACAGTGTAAAGCTATTACACTCAGAAGTGGTACGCAGCTATCAGGAGTTGTTAATGACACCACTATTGAAGAAAGTAGTTTAGATTTCACAAATAAGAAGAATTTAGAACCAGTAGTGGAGCAGGCTATAAAGGAAAAGAGCAACCAGAAAAATGTTGAAGTAGATTCACCTTGCATTTCCAATAAAAATGCCACGGCAAAATAACCTCAACAAATGGAAGGAAGGCCACTACCACCTTTTCCTTAGCGTTTCCAAAAACTTGAGCAAGATTTTTAATTCAAGAAATTCTTGGATGTCCTGAAACAACTACATACCAACATACCGCTGGTGGAAGCATTGGAACAAATGCCCATCTATGTGAAATTCATGAAAGATATCTTATCAAATAAGAGAAGTTTAGGAGAATTCAAAACTGTTGCTCTCACTGAAGGATGTACAGCAATGCTAAGAAACAAATTGCCACCAAAACTGAAGGATCTAGGGAGTTTTACTATACCTTGCTCTATTGGAAACCATTATGTAGGCAAAGCACTATGTAATTTAGGTACGAGTATAAATCTAATGCTTATGTCTATTTTTAAGAAGCTGGGAATAGGGAAGGCAAGACCAACAACTGTCACTTTGTAATTAGCTGATAGTTCATATGCATATCTAGAAGGTAAAATAGAAGACATGTTGGTAAGAGTTGACAAATTTATTTTTCCAGCAACTTTTATTATTGTGGAATGTGAGGCTGATAAAGAGGTACCAATCATACTTGGGAGAGCTTTTCTAGAAAATGGCAGAACATTAATTAATGTTCAAAAAGGTGAATTAACTATGAGAGTTAATGATCAGCAAATAAGTATTAATGTTTTCGATGCTATGAAGTGTGTAGATACAAATGAAGAATGTCACACTATGGAGATAGTTGACACAATAGTTCAGGAAGAAATGGCAGATTTTTATCACAATAACTATAATGATGATGCAAATTTATTTGAGTTGATTGAAGCAGAAATGATTGAAGAGCTTGGTGAACTGATGGATGTTAAGCAAATCGAGAATGGAGCAAGGAAAAGTTTCGAATTATTAAATTTATTGGACCGTTCTTTTAAACCTCTTCGGCCATCCATAGAAGATCCTCCTATGTTGGAATTGAAGCTTTTGCCAGCACATCTAAAGTATGCTTACCTGGGAGACAACAACACATTGCCAGTAATTATTTCTGTAGCACTGACATTAGATCAAGAAGCTCAATTATTGAAAGTTTTGAAGAAATATAAGAAAGCATTGGGATGGACGATTGTGGATATCAAAGGAATCAGTCCAACAATCTACATGCACAAAATATTACTAGAGGATTGCCATGGCAAATCTATCGAGCAGTAGAGAAGACTCAATCCCATTATGAATGAAGTTGTCAAAAAGAATATTATCAATTGGTTGTATGCAGGAATCATACACCCAATTTCAGATAGTTCTTGGGTGAACCATGTTCAATATGTACTTAAAAAAAGGGGTGTCATCGTGGGAAGCAATGATAATAACAATTTCATTCCTACTCGTACTATCATGAGATGGAGGGTTTTTATGGACTACCAGAAGCTCAAAAAAGAAACAAGAAATGACCATTTTCTTCTACCATTTATCGATCAAATGCTAGATCGATGAGCGGAGAAAGCTTTCTATTGTTTTCTAGATGGTTATTCGGGGTATAACCAGATTGCCATAGCTCCTACTGATCAAGAGAAGACCACATTCACATGTCTTTATCAAACTTTTGTGTTCTAACGAATGTCGTTTGGATTATGCAATGCCCCTGTAACATTTCAGTGTTGCATGGTGGCAATCTTTTCAGACATGGTGGAGAAATTTTTAGAAGTTTTTATGGACGACTTCTTGGTGTTTAGCGATACTTTTGAAGATTGTTTAAAAAAACTGGAATTAGTTCTTTTTCAGTGTGAAGAAACCAACCTTGTTCTCAATTGGAAGAAATGTCATTTCATGGTTTGTGAAGGCATCATTCTGGGACATAAAATTTCACAGCAAGGAATTGTTGTTGACAAAGAAAATTAAAGTTATTGAGAAATTGCCACCACCCTTATAACATCCCTAACCCGTATCCGTCGCCAGAACAGGGTTACGGAGTAATACTGAACAAACAAAACAATAAACCATTCAATTCATACATCATGCAAACATAATCTAATTACATTCAAATACATTCATAACGTCCCTTAATCGAGCCCTCGAGGCCCCAAAAATACTATAGAAACAGTCCGGGACTAAATCGAAAACATTTAGAAAGTTTAGGAAAAAGTTAAAAAATTTGGACTGTAGGGGTCACACGGCCGTGTGACTCACACGGCTGAGACACACGCTCGTGTCTCAAGCCGTGTACAATCAACATAGGGACACACAGTCGTGTCCCAGCCCATGTTCGTGCCCGTGTAACTCTCCGACTTGGGTCACATGGCCAAGCCACACGCTCGTGTGCTAGGCCGTGTAACAATCGAAATAACAACCTTTAAGACCTACAAGGGACACATGGTCGTGCCTTAGCCGTGTGTCACACATGGCTAAGACACACGCCCGTGTATTAGGCCGTGTGGACAAGAAATAGGCCAAAATCCATCCTTTTTGTCACCCAATTTCAACAAGTACTTACAAGCCAAATGAACCTGTGATCAAGGCACCAAAACGTGCCAAAATATGCATAATAAGACTATTTCAATATACCATAAATTCATTCAACCAATATTCCATTTAGGCACCTCAATCATAACCAAGCATTCATACTTACTTTTGCATCAAAATGATCATGTTTCATCCAAACAACCTTAACTAAATTCCATATTAACATATAACCTTATTGACCACATTTCAACCATGTCCACACATACCACTTTGGTCATTTAAACCATGCATCAATTTAGCAAAAATACACCAACCATCAAGACATCAAATGGCAAAAACACACCAACCATATTACCATATTTACAAGCCAAACATAACAACTAGTTCATCAAACACAATTCCACCTATACATGTCATTATAACCTTAATCCATACATCAAAAACTACTGATATAATCACTGGATAGTGTGATAGGTCTCTGATGAGCTGCCAAACCGGTCGAGCTTCCGATAATCTGAAAAGTAAAGGAAAATAACTATGTAAGCAATGATTGCTTAGTAAGCTCATATAAACTTTAAACATAACATGCCATTTAATAATGAACTTTATAGGTAATTATAAACCTAAACCAATTCCACAAAGTTTATCAAACTTTTTTTAACCATCAACTCATAAATGATTAAGTTCATTAATATCACATATATTTTTCATTCCTAACATAATAGGATTTGTAAAACATATTACTCAATCATTAACCTTTTCATAATATTATGAACCACTCCATTTACTTTCTTACCATTCCATTTACTTACTTTCCATTTCATTTACTTAGCATAATCTTAAATAACAACATCAATTCACTAATTAGTATATATTGTTTATGACCTAGGTAAAATCATCCATAGTATCGTAAGTTTCTCACATATAAGTACATCATTCAACTCATCAATCCCTTTTTCATCATATTACATCTCAACTCTAAACTTACTATTTCTTTACCTTTTCTTACCTATTTCATTTGCATAATACAAGACATAAGCATAAACATCACCCACATGATAAACCATTTTATTAGAAAATACATGGTTTGATTCTTACCACCCTTTCATGAACATAAGCATATTTCCATTTGGACACTTAGCATTTCAATGCATGGCTTTAAAAGTAAACATAATAAAATCCAACCAATAGCTTGGTACAAGCTTAAGCATCATCAACAACACATGTTAGTGCATTAATTCAAAATTCACTTGAATTAACATAGTATAAGTCATTAAACATGAATAACCTCACTTGAAATCATCAATTTCATGAACATAGACATACCTTCATTTAACATTTTCTTTTCATTCCTTTTTCATAGGTTTCATGATATAAATCATTTGAATACTCAATTGAATAGAAAATTCATCAAATTCATTAAAAAAATCACCTTCCCAAATTTTTAATTCGAAGAACGACTTACGGATAAGAGTACAACATCAGATCAACCGAACACACCAAATAGAAGCTTATAAAAGCTAATCCAACCGAAACACGCCAGACAGAGAGTATAACACAAGAGTTCGTAACAAATGTTGAACCTCAGTTTACTCGGGTAATATACAGATATCTCCCTCCACTACCATCTCCATTCCAAACCCCTGTAACACACCAAATCACGATTGTACTCTATCCTGCGTTCAATCCAAACCGAGCATCAAATTTAATAATATATCTCAATTTACCATTCCTTACCAACAATTAAAAATAAATATATAAGTTGTTCCATGATAATATACTCAAAAATTCATATTGATATTAAATTCTAAACTGTACGAACTTACCTGGCCAAATTGCAGAAATATCGAAGTATAGGGGCTTTTTGGTAATTTTTTATTTTCCTCAATTTTTCCACTCGGTCTTGATCTAAATTAATAATTTCATTCAATTTATTAATTTAGATAGTAAACCAAATTATTCTATGCAATTTAGTATTTTTACATTTTTACAAAATTACCCCTAACATTTTACTTTTATTCAATTTAGTCCTTAAGCCTAAAACATGCAAATTAACCACTTTTACCCAAATTTCAGCTTAGCCGAATGTTCATAGCTTCCAATACATACCATATTTATAAAAATTCCACATCAAATCCTTGTACTTTTATTATTTTAACAATTTAGTCCCTAATCGATAAATTTATCAAAAATCACTTAACAAAATACCTTTAAATAACAACTAATATCTCAAATTCATCATTTAACATAAAAAAAATCACTAGATTCATCAATGACAACATTCAAAATCTTTAACAGTTTCAAAATCGAAGGTACAGGCTAGCTAGACCTAGTTGTAACGATCTCAAAAACATAAAAATTATTAGAAACAGGGCTAAAATCACATACCAATCTAGAATTTGAACTTGCAGAAACCTCCATGCTCAAAAATGGCTTCTTCTCCCTTTTTAATTCGGTGATGGAGAAATGTAAAAGATGATAAAACATTTTAGCTTTATTTAATTTAGTTATCAAATTACCATTTTACCCTTAGTCAATAATTAAATAAAATACCAAATTCATGCCCATAATTGTCCACTAACTACTTGAATGGTTTAATTACAATTCAAGTCCCTTTAAATTTAATTAATAAGTCATTTAATCACTCAAACCAATTAGTGATCAAATTTTACATCTTTCACGATTTAGTCCTTTTAAATTAATTAACTATCGAAACGTTAAAATTTCTTAACAAATATTTAATACCACCTTAATGACACTCTGTAAATATTTATAAAAATATTTACGGCTCGGTTTATAGAAACGAGGTCTCGATACCTCATTTTCTAAAACCACTTAACTTTAGGGTCTTGCCACTTGAATTTAATTAATCACTCGAATAGCATAAATTATCATATAAAAATCCTTTTAAAATCACATTTGACTCGTAAATATTAAATAATAATATTTACAAACTTACTCATCAAATTTGTGGTCTCGAAACTACTATTTTCGACACCACTAAAAATAAGCAGTTGCAACCCTCCATAATTAAAGGTATTCACAGTTTTCTTGGCCATGTGGGATTCTATAAATGATTCATCAAAGATTTTTTGAAAATATCAAAACCCCTGTGTACATTGTTGGAACACAATAGATCTTTCAATTTTGATGGTCAGTGCTTACAAGCATTTGAGGAGTTGAAAAAATGGCTACTCACAGCACCAATAGTCATAACACCAGATTGGATGTTACCTTTCGAACTTGTGTGTGATACAAGTGATTTTGCCATAAGGGCAGTGCTTGGGCAAAGAAAGAACAAGGTATTTCATGCTATCTACTATGGAAGTCGTACGTTGACTAATTCACAGCTAAATTATACCACCACTGAAAATGAGCTGTTAGCTATGGTATTTGCCTTTGACAAATTCAGGGTTTATTTAGTAGGCACTAAAGTGACGATTTATACGGGCCACTCTGCTATTAAATACTTGGTGACAAATAAAGATGCCAAGCTCAGGTTGATTTGATGGATATTGTTATTACAGGAATTTGATCTAGAAATTAGAGATAGGAAAGGCATAGAAAATCAAGTGACTGATCACTTGTCTCGAATTGAAGCAGGAAATGAAGACGGTCATATTGAGCGCATTCAGGATGATGTTCCAAATTAGCAACTGTTAGTTGCCATGGCATTACAATGGTATGCTGATATTTTAAATTTTTTGGTTAGTAGACTGCTACCACCTGACCTCACAAATCAAATATGGAAAAAGTTTCTCCATGATGGCAAGCAGTATTATTGTGATGAGTCGTTTTTATTCAAACAGTGTGTAGACTAGATAATTCAGAAGTATGTTCCAGATGACGAGATTTAAAGTATTATTGTCATCCAGCACCATCCAGAGGGCACTTTGGAGGCATGAGAACTATAGCTAAAATTCTCTAATCAAGTTTTTATTGGCGAACCATGTTTAAAGATGTTCATGAATTTTTCCAAGCTTGCAATCACTATCAAAGAACTGGAAATCTTTCGAGGAGGTATGAGATGCCCTTGCAAACTATTTTAGAAGTGGAACTATTTGACGTTTAGGGAATTGATTTTATGGGACCAATCCCACCTTCTTAAGGCAATGCATACATACTTTTAGATATTGATTATGTCTCCATATGGGTTGAGGTTGTTACTTTACCAACAAATGATGCCAAATCGGTACTGAAATTTCTCCATAAGAATATTTTTACCAGGTTTGGTACTCATCGTGCTCTAATTAGTGATGAAGGTTCACACTTTGATTGCAAATTAGTTGCTAATACTTTGAACAGGTATGGAGTTAAACATAAAATTGTCACGGCATACCATCCTCAGACAAATGGGCAGGCAGAAGTCTCTAATAGAGAGATTAAACAATTTCTAAAGAAGGTAGTCAATCCCAATTGAAAAGATTGGTCATCCAGATTGGATGAAACTTTATGGGCATATCGCACTACATTCAAGACGCTATTGGGGATGTTGCCCTTCAAGCTTGTTTATGGGAAACCCTGTCATTTGCCCGTTGAACTTGAACATAAGACATATTGGGCAATTAAGAAGTTTAATATGGATTGGAGTGCTGCTGGTACCCACCGCCTATTGGAGTTGAGTGAGATGGAAGAATTTCGAGCACAAGCCTATGAGAATGTCAAGTTGTACAAAGAAAAGATGAAGCAATGGCATGATAACAAAATTTTGCCACGGTAATTTGTACCTAGACAACAAGTCCTGTTATTCAATTCTAGACTTAAATTATTTCCTGGCAAATTGAAATCTCATTGCTCTGGTCCATTCAAGATAGTACATGTTTGTCCTTATGGAGCTGTACAAGTTAAAGGCAACAAGACTGTCTGGTTCCAATTTCAAAGTCAATGGCCAATGATTAAATCACTACTTTAGAGCCCTTATAATTCGTGTTAAAAGTTCCATCAATTTTCGAACCATTTCATATTTCTTTCTTATTCTATTATATTCATTGCTCTTAATTTTGTGTTTTGTTTCTTCAATAAGTTTATTTACTTGTTATTATTTTTTTATAGGCACATTATGGCTTACGATTGTAGACATCAGCCCATTCATTACATTAGTTAATTTTAATTTCTTGATTTTTCTGCTATTTTGTTTTTCTCGCTTAATTTTTCCTTTGTTTGTGGCAGGGTACACTCTTAGGTTAATCTTAGCCAACACGTCATCGCTATATTTTCTCTTACGTTTACCTTAATCATTTTACTTCTTTCTAACTTATTTTTTGTTTCATTTTCTTCAACCTTCTTTGTTTTTACTCCATTCAAACTGTAAAGGTCTCACCTTTTTTATTTTTTCAGTCACTATTGTTGATACAATGGCTCGCCAAGCACCATCCTCTTCCACCCCTATACCTCTACAAACATTTTTTAGCAAAACTACATAAAAGAAGTATACCCAAAACATATCAAAGTGGCCATTTTGTTTGGAAAAAGGTTTCCTTTTTCAATATGCTCCGTTTATGGGTTACTCTGAAGCTATTTCTTCTGTAGTGGAGAAACATGGATGGAAAATCTTTTGTATCCACTTCGATGATGTTCTCACCAAGTTAGTGAAAGATTTTTATGCTTATCTCACCTTTCCGGACGATGCCTTTATATATGTGTGCGGTGTATCGGTGATGTTCAATGAAGACTCCATTAATGCACAATATGGGTTATCTGACGGCCCAGACAAACACACCCAAATTGTCAAGTCTATGACCACTGAAGGACTCTCACAAGTACTAACAGATTTATGTGTCGAGGGGATGAAGTGGACGGTTTCTAGAAATGATTGTTATACCATTGACCGGGTATTGTTAAAGCCTCACTGTAGAGTCTGATATCATTTCCTCAAAACTTGTCTCATCCCTTCTACTCACAACTTAACTGTTTCAAAAGAACGCATGTTATTATTGCACTCGATTATGACGGGTGAAAGATCAATGTTGGAAGCATTATTTTTAGAGAAGTCCACCGCTACTCTCAAAAGAATGCTAGTGCCTTAAATTTTCCATCCTTCATTACAACACTTTGTCAGCGAGCGAAGGCTCCTATTCAAACGAATTAAGATACAATCCCTAACAAATGAGCCATCACAAAGCAACTCGCCCTAAGATTTTCTGAAGAGGAAAAGACAAGGCATCTAGGCTCCACATCTACATCATCACCATTTCTGCCTACTGATACTACTCTATCAACATCTCATAGTAATTTTTTGCAGAAAGTGATTGATGCGCTTGAGATGTTGCAACAACAATTTCGCATACTGGGGAAACACCAACACAGGCTAGCCATTGATTTTGGCTGCACTCAAGAGGAAATGGCTCTCTTTTGAGGGTATATCCGACGAAGAGATTAGGCCATGAAGAAATCTCTTCAGAAGAACTTTACCCAACCCATGCCTCCATTCCTTATTTTTCCTAAGGAATTATTGTTGGAGCTAAAGGAGAATGATAACGATGGAGAAGAAACTATTATGGAGAAGAAGACCACAAAACCAAAAGGAGAAGCAGAGAAAATCGAATATGTCCATGTTGAATCTAAGAAGGAAGATGAGACATGACTCAAGCTACAACACCTACAGACACCACCACTACGCTGACCACTGCACCTATGATAGAATAAGAATGTGCAGTTCATCAATTGATTGATGATCTCACAAAGTCAGACACTGATGACGAAGAAAATGTGCCTATTAACCAGCTAAAACGGAAGTGCTACAAGCAAACTACTAGAAAATCTGTCCAAGATGATACTGGTGAAATAGCAAGGAAGCAGCACTACAAACGAGTTACCAAGAAATCCACCCAACCCAAATAGAGTAACGTCAATTCTTTCCAAGCTTTTGTTTTTCTTTCTTTTATTTTATACTATATGTTTCATGCATTCATATTTAGTTGTCATGGCATTTTTATAGTTGATAGTTGTTTTTGCATTTTGCCATATTTCATTGTTCATGCATTAAGGACAATACATCCCTTAGGTTTGGGGATGTGTTGTGTTGTACATATATTATACTGTAGATAGATGCTTTAACATTCATGCATTTTGTCATTCATTTTGCCATTACATACAAATGCCAAATAACTACTAAACTATGATGAGTATATTGATATCGGTGATGTTCGATGAGGATAATAACTTTTCGACTAATTTAGAAAATTGTGGAAGTTGATGAAGCATGTTTAGCTTAGGATAGTTGTTTGAAAATTGATTCCTAAAACAACTTAAGTATCAATGCAGTTAAGTCTGTAGTAGGATTCTTTTAATGCATTTAGAATTTCTTGATCCTAAATTCAATAATTTGATTATAAATTATAACAAATACATTAGCAATAGTTTTACACTCCAATGTTTGAAACTGTTGAGTAGTTCAGTAATGCTTTGTTTGCTCCATTGTATTATTGATCAGACAAATGAATTCAAAAAAGAGTGGTTATAGAAAAAAAATTAATTTAGGGACACTCCATTGTAGTAATAGGCTAATTAGTTAAGGAGGTAGTTGTTTGCCAAATCAAACCCCAAAATAGATGCAAAAGTTAGCTTTATTGACATAAAATACATATGGATTGCCACGTGGATACCACATAAGCAATTAATTAATTTTTTTTTAAAATTTAAAAATTATAAATATTTTAAAAATTAAAAAGTATAAAATATTTTTAATTTTAAAATTAATTAATTGTTGACATGGCATTCATGTAAATGATATGTTAGAAAAGTTAACAAGCATTAACTTTTTCATGAAATTTGAAATGATTTGATAAACAATGTAAATTAAAGAATTAAAAGAGATAAAATTAAATGAATATTAAAAAATAAAATTGGAGTACAAAATTAATTATTATGCATTTCATAAAATATATCTTTTATTGTGTAATCATCGTTTGGCTTTTGCATTGAGAAAGAAAATGATTCTTGTAATCCCAAAGAAGTTGCATGAATTAAGGGAATTGGCATCATTATGTTTAATGAAAAAGTCACGTCTTCGTCTTGTGTGTTTTTTTTTTTCCTTTTCGAAAAAAGCTTGGAGATTATGTCCACTAGTTTGGTTTTTTTGGTAAAATAACAAAAAAATAATAATCTTTATCTACTAATTTTTATTTTCTACAAATAATTTTATTAAAATTTAATTAATATTCAAATAGCCACTTAGACAAATTTGCATTCAATTTTATTCGATCAGAGCATTAGAAGAAAACATTCAATTTATAACCTTTAAATTGCGGTAATAATAACCATGTTAATAGAATAAAAGTAAAACTCCTACGGCTGCACAAATTTAATTTAAATTAACATTAAATTCAAATTTTAATATTTTTATGTTTATTTTAATTTATATATTCAAGATTTTAGTATTTCTCCTAATAATATTTTTCAATCAACTCGTATTTTATTAAAATAATAAATATTTTACAATTTTATTTAACGAGACAATAATAAATTCAAATTCTTAAAAATCTAAATGTAATATATTTTAGTAAATTTAATTTATAATAGTGAATTGTATTTTCTATGAATTATATCATCATAAAAATATTTAGTTTAACGATGAGTATGAATTAAGTTCTAATTCAATTAACATCAGTAAATAAAATGGATGTAAATTTAAACGTACTAAACTGGATTTATCCTCTTATTAAATTCACAGGATCTAGGCATTTGTATAAAAAAAAATAATTAGTATATAATACTCAACGCAAAAGCGTTAGTTCAAAGACGAAAATACCCTGAACCTTTTCTCATATTTTCTCCGTTCCGTCGCCTTTAAAACCAAAATCGCAAACGATCTCTAATAACTTCTGTTTTAAGAACCTTAAATTTCGAGGGATTATTATTATTTTCTAATTCGAATTTTGAGACAACTTAAACTTTCTTAACGACATACAGTTTCTCTCCTTTAATGGTAAGTAACTAAATGCAAAGATTTTCTTTTCAGTGTATCGAGTTCGTGAATTTACTATATTGATTTTTAGTTAAATTACTCGTCTTTGGGCTTTTGAGGAAAGAAAATTTTGACCGTTTGAAGAGTGAAGTCTGTTTCTTTTTTTGTTTTGTTTTTTTTGTGTGTGTGTGACTATTTTTCACTGGGTCTGTTTGGTTGCTGAGAAAGTTGAAGTGGAAAAGGAAGTTTTCACCGAGTGTTTTCTCAAGCTCTGTTTCTAAAATTCAAATGTTTTCTTCTGATTTTTTCTTGGTAAGCTAAGGCAATCATCAACAGATTGATTTCAACTGTATTGTTTTATATTTAGTATTTATAATTTACTTAAGGTTTTTCGTTTTTCCTTCATAATGGAATTATTATTTTTTTATTTGATGATCACTCAACTCTGGGATCCTTGTTTTTGTCAGAATTTTATGAAATTAATTTTATTTCTTTATTCTTCTTTAAGGTCTTTTTTTTTTTGGTTAATAAAAGGTTTCTAAAGAGTCGAAAATGGTGGTGAATTTAGATTCAATCTTAAGCATTACTCTTGGCCTATCTGTTTCATATACATAATTTTGTTTCTTTAAATCATTTTGTAGGCAACTGAAATTATTTTTAAAACATTTATATTTATATTTTCCTAATAAAAAGGTACATGTGATGTGAGCCAGCTTCAAGTGGGTGTAGGATATAAATACTGTTTGATACCGAGACATTAGAATTTTTTGTAATCTTTTCGTAGGTATAAATATTAGACATAAATTAAAGTTATTGTACTGTATTCAGGTTCTTATTTTCCTTTTGAACTTCTATTTTTTATTTTTCTGTCTTTTGCCGAATCTTAATTACTAATGATTCTTTTTTTTATCTTGGTACCCTAGTTTTGGCGTTTAGGTTTCTCATAGCTTTGTCCCAGCTGAGTTGGATTCGGATGTAAGCAAATGTCAGATACAAGTGTGTATCTTGAAATGAATATATTAATTTTCTTATAGTTTTTCATGTATTCAGTATTTAGAGGATAATATATCATTCTCATATTTTAATACGAGTAAAACACTGAAGTTAAATCCTAATCCTTAATTAGAACTGAAGAGTCTGCCAACTAAATGAATCATAAGATCTGAGTTTTACTTTTATGATTTTCGCATTTTAATATTGTCAATACATAACCAGTGTATGATTTCTCTATATCATGTTCTTTTTCATGATTGACATCTCAATGTTGCATATGCATTCTTTTTCTTCTATTTGATATTCCATTACCATGAACGTGATACCAGAAAAAAAATTAAAACATGAGATGCCATGAAAAACACACGACACAATTACATGAAGATGTCAATATATGTATAACAAGTTGTTATATATAATAACATTTTAGATATGATTATGACATGAAAAAGATAACACGAAAACAATATAAATATCTGAATTTTTTCAGTTGTATTTCTAGTGATCTTGATGATGTTTTTTGTGTGTTAATAATGCCCTTTACCCTTTTTACAACTCACTTTTATGGTTTATATAATTGTTTACAGGTTTATTGAGGTCCATTCTTTGAGGATTGTTATGTTATAAAAGGGATTGGGACTCATTCCATTTTCATAAGCTGCTCTAATTGATGATATATATAGAGATGAAGAAACTGTTTTTCTTCAAATCTTCCTCTTCTAGCAGTGGTAACAACAAGGTTCTTTCGGCATCAATGGATAAACAAGTTTACCAGGGGAAAACATCAGAAAGTTGGTTGAATGATCAACTTGTTGACATGGCTGACTACAGTTGGAAGCTAATGTCTGATAGCCCCAGCTTCAGTAATGCTTCTAGTCTTGTTCGGAGTCGTTCTTTGTCATCAGGCAACGAGCTTGGACAACAAAATTGTTCTTCCTCACAACAGCAGTATGATCACCAATCGCGGTAAGGCATTTGGTGTGCTTGGATATGACATTAGTATTTTTTTTTCACTTCTATAAATCATAAGGAGTAGCATTGATGTTCTTGCGGTTTGTTCCAGATGCAGGGCTCATATGCCTGAGAAGAAATCTAAGGCAAAACGATGTGAAACAGAAATTATCAGTTTCGAGAGGCCGTGTTCTTCTGGTTCTTTGAGGCTGCACCATGATTCATCTGGCAGCTCTTCCTCTTGCTCTAGCAATGTGTCGGCCCAAGTTATCGATCGCTAT
Organism: Gossypium raimondii; assembly: GCF_025698545.1. Lineage (NCBI taxonomy): Eukaryota > Viridiplantae > Streptophyta > Magnoliopsida > Malvales > Malvaceae > Gossypium > Gossypium raimondii. The sequence continues at coordinate 34,309,162 of NC_068568.1, read as the reverse complement.
ATTGACGGAGAACAGCTTCCGGAAATTAGCAAGTTAAGGAACAGTTCAACTCCAGGAAATGGTGGTCGGAGGCATCCACCGGGAGCTCGATATACTGCACCTTCATCTCCGACACATAGTGTCAAAGAGAAAAACAAGTCTCATTCATTTAGGGATGGTGACAGCACTCGTCTTCACTTTTCATCTAGAGATAGGGTGGAAAATGGATTCGGGCATGAGTCGCCACGAATGGTTGCAAAGAATGTGATTGAGAGGCTTTCACAGACTCATGTTGTCCCAAAATCAAGTTCAAAGGGATTCAACCGTCATATTCCGATCACAAAGGAAGATGTATATGGTGGATACTTGAATATGCGTCCTGAGTCCAAATTGGAAATGGATGAGCCTTACAAAAATTGTTTCATTGAGGGAAACCCTGACGGTTTAAATTCTTCTGAAGATGATTCAGTAGTCGAGTTAGAAAGACGATCTAAACATGCCAAGGAAAGAGCCTTGCTTCTTTCTGAAGCTCATGAGCAGGAAAGCTTTATTTGTAATGGTGGGTTTGATGTTTCATCGCTCATTCGGTCTGTTCAGCACCTAAAAGAGGAGAAAAAAAAGCTAGCCCTCGAGGTTTTGGATCTTCAACAGTCTAGAATTGACGAGAGAGCGAGTGCTAGGGAGGAACTGAGAATGGCGAGGGAAGAAATGGAGTCACAGATTGAAAAACTAGAGAAGGCAAAGCATGAGACACAGTTGCGATTCGAAAAGGAGTTCGATAGAAGGTCAAGTGATTGGTCGGTTAAGCTTGAGAAGTATAGCTTAGAAGAGCAAAGGCTTCGTGATCGAGTTCAAGAGTTAGCAGAGCAAAACGTTTCACTTCAGAGAGAAGTCTCTTCCTTCAATGACAGGGAAACTGAAAACAGAAGCCTTACGAAGTACTCAGAACAACAACTTAAAGAGTTGATGAGAAGGGTTGAAAAGATGAACGATGAGAATCAAGATCTAAGTCAAAATCTCTCCGAGTCACAAGAGAAGCATAGAGCAGCAATGGAAGATGTAGCTTGCGTTAGAAGAAATCTCGAAGAGAAAGAGAAGGAGTGCAAGGAATTGCAAAAGTCCGTTACCAGACTACTCCGAACATGCACCGAGCAAGAGAAAATGATTGAAGGGTTGAGAGATGGATACGGTAAGGAGATCGACCAGAAGCAATCTATGGAAAAGAATGAAAAGCAAGTGCAAAAATTACAAAGGGAGCAAATGAGGTTAACTGGAGTAGAATTGGCATTAAGAAAGGAAGTAGAGTCTTATAGGCTTGAAGCTTACTCTCTTCGACGCGAGAATATCTATTTGTTGAATCAATTAAAGGGTAATGGAAATGAAATTATCGGATTAACCTCCAAGTTTGACAACGAACTGCAGGATCATGTATGCTGTCTACAGAATCGCGGACTGTCTATGCTTAATGAGATTATCAATCTGTCTTCAAAGTTAATTGAGTTCATCAAAGGAAAACCTAGTCATCTTCAAGGAATGCAACCAGGTTTAGATAGTCTATTTATTGTTGAATCTGATCTTAAAATCGAAGGCTTTAAACGTGGAATTGAAAGCCTAAGGAGAAGTCTGCAGACAATATCTGGTTTGTTGCATGAGAAATCCGGTTTGGTTGCCTCGGACTCTCACTCAGCATCCGTGGATCCAACCATGTCAACAAAACGCAACAATCAATCTTCAGAGGTAAGGGTTTTTTTGTTGTTGTTGTTGAAATCTGCGGTTGAAGAAGCTAAACACATTGAATAAAGGGCTTTTCATTGCTCATTGTTCTTCAATCATGCTCATTATTGAACTTGTGTTTTTTTTGTTTTCAAGTAAAGATTTAATGTGGTCTTTTAATCTGGTTTGGTTTTTTTTCCCTTAAAACTGTGGTTAATGTGTAGTATTTTGGTTTTTCAAAAATCAAATCAAATGCTTAATAACTGAATTAAAAACTATGGTTTTTTGGGTTGTTTTGTCAGCCCTAGAGCTTATAATAACACTTGCACACTTTTCCAGAAGATTATAAGAAGTGAGCTTAAAGCAGAAACTATGATGACAAGTTTGTTGAAGGAAAAGCTTTATTCAAAAGAGGTTGAAATAGAAGAGTTGCAAGCTGAGGTTGCGGCAGCTTTGAGAGGCAATGAAATACTAAGATGTGAATTACAAAATTCAACTGACAACATTTCATGCCTCACTCATAGGTTGAAGGATCTTCAACTTCAGGTAACCTTTGATGTTTAATTCTGTGTATCAACAAAATGCTTTCTTCTTTGCTTATGAATAGTTGCTATCAATGTTACATGGACTTGGACTAAGTGTTAATGTTGAATATAGGTATGTGTCTGATGGGATATATTTAAAACCTTTTCCTATGTTTTCCATACCTCTTTCCTGAATATGTGTCGGATATTGGTGTTAGGCACGTCCACATGTGCTTTTGACTTGTTTGCACATTAAGAAATCCTATATGTTACTTGGACTCTGCAATCTTTTTTCTAAAATATGCCTATTCGATTCTTGTGTTGGACACTTACTGAACATGAGAATAGGGATATGATTATATATTTTTTCAAAAATTGAGCATATTCATTACCAATAAATGCTCCTATTGTACACTAATTCTTGGGATAACATATTGTGTTATGCATGTATGTTTTGCGTAGGGAAAGGGAGATAATGAGAGATAAATGTTACAAAGGGTTAGATATATTGCGGATGATGATATTTATACTTTTTAACTAGCCTGTCTAACTGATTGGATCAAAATTTGAAGGTCCAACTAGTTTGACCTTTGATTCAGTTTTATGTCACTCACTTTTTTTGCTGTTACCATTGCATTTCCTCTCACAAGATATTGTTTCCTAAACATTTTGATTAGTCAAATGTGTCAAAATCCTAAACAGATACCGAAAAAAGATGAAAATGTAAGTCGACTCGAGAGCGAGTTACAAGAATCAACAAAGGAACTAACCATATTGAAGGGTATATTGGTTAAGGTTTCACAAGAGAGAGATTTGATGTGGGAAGAAGTGAAGCAATATAATGAGAAGAACATGGTTTTGAATTCAGAGATTAATGCATTGAAAAAGAGAATAGAAGGTTTGGAAGAAGACATACATCTAAAAGAAGGTCAGATTACAATTTTGAAAGACACTTTAAGCAATCATAAAAGTTGTGATCTTCTTGGTAGTCCCACTTCTATGCCTGAATTCTTGCTGGAATGATTGTCAATGATCGAGGAATGCACATATTTATGTTGTATTTTTGTATCTTTATATTTTATTTTTGTGTTTAAGGCATTTATGTATGTTTATTTATATTTTATTATCATGTTTCGAATCAGATTGTGTTTTGGGAGATAATGAATTGGCTTTTAATAGCAAATAGTTTTCTTTTTGGGTTAATAAAACCGTAAAGTATTGTACAACATCGAAATCTAACTAGATGTTTAATTATGTAATTAACTTTTGGAGGTAAGTTAATGCAACAAAATTATTAGGAAAAATTATCCATAAATATTTATTACCAAAACAGCTATATGGTGATTGGTGAAGCAAATCATGAAAATCAAAATCAAAATAATTCTCTACAAGGAGAGAAAATAAGGTAAATAGTTTGCTAAAAAAAGGAGAAAGATAAAGAGTAAAAGTTGCTAAAATGTTGGTTTGTTGAAAGCCTAAATGTTAGTCAAAACTCCCCCATTATACAGAAAACAAATTAGAAAAACAAAATTGAAATAAAATGGAAAAGAAAATTCTAAATCAAAACCATCAATTCAAGGTTTCCTTCTGTTAAAATATTTCTCCAAAACTACCTTCCAAACTTTCTTACTCTTTCCTCTGTTTTCTTTTGTCTCAATACATTCTTCAAAAATCTTCCCTCTTTTTGTCTTTTTCATTTGATTCTTCTGTTTATCTAAACCTTTAAAATAATGGGTTTTCTGAATCTTCTTGTACAGGCTTATAACTGAAAAGATCATACAAAATTCTTAATTGTTTCTCAAGGTATGTAAGAAGAAAATGTATGTTTGATCTTCGGCTTTTTTGCCTAATAATTATATTTCGATGTTTCTAATTGATGGGTTTTTTTTTTTTTGTAAAATTTGATAGGTGTCTGATTTTTTTAATTTTTCAAATTTCATGTTTTGTATTTCTAGACTTTCTTTAAAGAAACAACAAATTTTGTTGTCAATCCTTAAGGCTCAAGCTCATCAATATAATCCATTTCTATGGCTGTATAGTTTGGCAATATGGAATTTTGATCACGGTTTCGGGTCTTGTATTTAGAATTTTTTTTTGTTGTTTTTTTAAGGTATCAATTGATGAGTATCCGAATTATTTATTTGTTTATATTGTCCCAAATTGATATTTCTCTTGTTGTAGGCATGTTCATAAATTTGTTTCCAATTTAAGCATGTAGATGTTCATAATCTGAAAATTCGTCTTGGAGTTTATTTCTTCATTTCATGCATTTCAGAGGCATGTGAATTGGCTTATGTTACTTTAACTCGAGTTTGAGTGTCGGATATGTGTATTTGGACACAGGTATATTCAGTTTCTTTTTTGAAAATTTTCATGTATTTAGAAGATTTTTGAAGGGTCATATCTTCATACCAATATACGGATATGTGTCGAACACGAATACTTCTAGAAAATTATAGTCAAAGCAATATAGTTGGTTCATTGGATCTCCAAAAGCATATATAGATTGATTTGATTGCATTTTTTCTTATTATAACTGTGCAGATTAATATTTAGGATTCGAATGAGAGTTTTATAGGTTCATTTCATTGCAACTTTGCAGAAATTGGAGCAAATACTTGGGATTAAAATGAAGGTTCTATACATATATTCTTTTCTTTTTCTTGAAAAAAAAAAGTTGCAACTGTGAAGATTAATGTGTGTTTTATACGATAAAATTGGTTTCGGGTTTGGATATATAGCAGAAAGTGGAGCAAATACTTAAGGTTACCAGAAGAGTTCCCAGTATTGATTTTTAGGATTAAAATGAAGTTCATGTGATTTTTTTTTGATAAAGAAGTTCATATGATTTAAATGAAGGTTTTATAAGTTGTTTGTATTGCACCTGTGCAGATCAATGTGTGATTTATATCTGGATCATCTGTTGCAAACGAATACTTAGGGTCAATAGAATTCCTGGTATTGATTTCTGTGAACAATTTTGATTGCTGCTGGGTCATTTGGGTGAGAATATGTAAGTTATGGTATCAAGATCGTTAAAACGAATTGCGTCTCGTTGCTGGAGGCCATCCTTTGACGGTGAGAATTCTTGTAAGGCCGGCGATGCTAATGGTAGGGTTGATGGATTGTTGTGGTACAAAGATTCTGGAGAACATTATACCGGCAAGTTTTCAATGGCAGTAATTCAAGCCAACAATCTATTGGAAGACCATAGCCAACTTGAATCAGGTCCTTTGAGCTCATTTCAATCAGGCCCTTATGGGACATTTGTCGGAATTTACGATGGTCATGGAGGTCCTGAAGCTGCTAGGTTTATAAATGAACACCTTTTCGACTATATCAAGAGTATGTTATTCCTTCTCTACTTTGTTGAATATAATCATCATTTATTACTTTTTCACTTTAATTTGGATAGGTCATGATGCCTCGGCTTGTTTCGGAAACTTCATTTTTTGATAATCGTAACATGGATGACAAATGTCAAAATTGGACTCAACTCTAATCCTCTTCCCGTGCATCTAATTTCTTTCCCCCCTTCTCTGGCTCTAGTTTCTGAGTTTTTATTGCTAATGGATCTCGTTACTAACTCAAAAGCTATTAACGATGCAGAGTTTACAACCGAGAATCATGGAATGTCAGCCGATGTTATAAACAAAGCATTTTTAGCTACCGAAGAAGATTTTCTTACTCTCGTCAAGAAGCAATGGCTAAGTAAGCCGCTAATTGCATCTGTTGGTTCGTGTTGTTTGGTCGGAATAGTTTGTAGCGGACTGCTATACGTTGCCAATGTTGGAGATTCTCGTGTGGTCTTAGGTAGACTTGAGAAAGCCTTTAAAGAGGTGAAAGCAATTCAATTGTCGACCGAGCATAATGTACGTTGCGAATCTGTTCGGGAGGAGTTGCAATCATTGCATCCCGATGATCCAAAGATCGTGGTCCTTCGGCACAAAGTATGGCGTGTAAAGGGTATAATACAGGTAAAATTATTGTCCCTCCTTGTTGGTAGTTTGTTGTTCCCATTGTTTCTTCGATTTATGTTATTTGAACACCAGTGAGTGTCAAATACATATACAGTCAATTCTTCATATCTATAATTCGAAAATGTGTCTAACACATGAGAAGGACTTGAAATGTCGGAGCAACATTATCTTCTATAACGATATTTTAAATGGGATTGTTGCTATATGTATTTTTAATGAGTTCCAAATGAACTTTTAATGAGAATCGTGATTTGAATTACTATTTCAATTTTCTTGAATTGGGATATGACATTTTCCATAACATACAGAAATCTAACCATGTCGGTATGAGAGAATTAGCATGTTGTATAAAATGATAGTTTTATGATGTGATAGATTGCAAGATCCATAGGGGATGCGTATTTAAAGAAGGATGAATTCAACAAAGAACCTCTATTGCCGAGGTTTAGAGTTTCGGAACCATTCGAGAAGCCGATCCTACAAGCGAAGCCATCGATATTAGTACAAAAACTGAGTCCTAAAGATCGGTTTCTTATATTTGCATCGGATGGTCTGTGGGAACTTCTTAGCAATCAGGACGCAGTTAACATAGTCAACGCCTGTCCCCGTACGGTAAGATATCATGTTTGATTTTTGAGTTGGTTTATTTTGGCGTAAAAATGAAAGGATGATGATACACGCAGGGTATTGCTCGAAAACTAGTGAAAGCAGCACTTCGAGAAGCAGCAAAGAAGAGAGAAATGAGATATTCGGATTTGAAAAAGGTGGATCGCGGGGTGCGCAGACATTTCCATGACGACATTACTGTTATTGTTTTGTTTCTTGATTCCCATCTCCTTAGCCGCGCCTCCTGCCGCCGATTCTAATCTCTTCTCTACGCCTTCCGTCCACAACTACGTACCAATTAATGCCTCCTAATACACACACACACATACATACATATATATATACATACATATCATCAAAGTAACACTAATCTTTAATAATTTCTTTTTACAAATTTTTTATGTAAAAATATCTCATATAAATAAATAAAAAATATCATACTTTTCATTTGATATTATATAAATAAAATATTTTCTACAATTATTCATTTGTAGCAATTTTAATTACATTTGTTTATTATTCTATTTTTAATCTAATCAAATTAAATTTATATTAATCCATGATATCTATACATTCAATTACAATGTTTGATGATATCAATAAATTCATTTGTTCTGATCATATTTTGAGTTTTCATGTTGGAATATTTTCAAATATTTATAGTGTTCCAATAACTATAAATGAAATGTTGTAATTTAAATTATTGGTCAAGAGTCATATCACTTGATTTTTGACAAAATTATAACTATTCGAATAATATTATTTGAATAATTATAATATTAAATGAATAATTATGTGTCCTTTTAAATACATTATTATTCATAAAAGACACCTATTGAAATATCTCTATAAAGAAACATGAAAATTCCTATAAATAAGAATGAGATTTCATTTGGAAATCACATCAACAAGTTCTAATATTCTTTCTATCCTTCCTCCATTCTTTTAATATTATTAGATTATTCTATAAAGAATATTCTTTGTAGAAATTGAGTTTCTTATTATAAATTGCTCAGTGCTTAATAGACTGTTCTTATCAGTGCAAAACGTAAATAGTCATTGGCTTCATTGTATCATCGAGGTTAATTTGCTTGAAACACTTTTGCACACCGAATATAGGTGGAGGCGAATATAACTTTAAAGATAGTGACTTGATACAGGGCTTGGAGCCTTATCCTATTTCTTTATTTTTTGTTCGAGTACCGTTCGTGTGTTCGAGATTTTTCCTCACCGAAGTTTTGTACTAATAATTTTAAGGTTATATTTTATTATGACTATTACAACACATGAAAGTGAAACACTAAGGGAGTTGGTTTCCAACTTTGCCAAATTTGATCAGTTTGAAGGCGGCAATTTTCAACGATGGCAAAAAAAAGATGCACTTCTTATTATCAACTTTGAATATTGTCTATATTTTTGGATACTTTAAGACCGGAAGAGAATGAAAACGAATCTGTTGTTACAAACCGAGAAAGGAAAAAATGGGACAATGATGATTACATGTGCATAGGCCACTTTTAATGGTTTGTTCGACACCTACCAGAACGAGGTCACCACTAAAGAATTAAGGGAAAATTTGGAGACAAGATGCATGACCGAAGATGCTACAAGTAAGAAATTCTTGTTAATCGTTTCAATAATTATCAAATGGTTGATGGTCATTCTGTTATGGAACAATTTCGTGATATTGAAAAAAATGTTAAATCAAGTTAAGCAATATGATATGAAAATGAATGACATGATTGTTGTATCCTCCATTATAGACAAACTTTCACCATCTTGGAAAGACTTTAAAAGAAGTCTAAAACATGAGAAAGAGGAAATATCTATTAAGGTTTTGACAAATCATCTCCATATTGAAGAAAAATATCGAAAGCAATATCAGAACCTAGATTCTGAAAATGTCAAAGTGCATGTTACGGAGGAAGTACAAACTACTAAACCATCCAAGAGAAAGTTCAAACAGATTGATAGAGCACCTAAGTTCAAAAAGAAACAAAAGGGCTTATGCTATCATGGTGGTAAGCTGGGACATTTCAAGAATGAATGTCGATTTTTAAAGAAGAAATAATCTTTTGAGGCTGATAATAACGAAAAATTCATTGCAATGATATCTAAAATTAATATGGCGTAAGATGATAATGCATGGTGGATTGATACTAGAGCAACCAAACATGTGTGCAAAGACAAAAGCATGTTCACAATGTTCACACAATGTGAAAATGATAATGTCTTGTACATAGAAAATTCTTCCACTGCAACAATCAAAAACAAATGCTCTATTGAACTACAATTCACTTCTGGAAAGGTTTTAATATTGAATGATGTACTTTATGTACCAAAATTTAGGAAGAATTTAGTGTCTAAAACTTTGTTGAATAAATTCGGTTTCAAATTTGTTTTTGAGGTAGATAAGTTTATTTTGTCTAAGGGAGGAATTTTTGTAGGAAATGGTATATGCATCGAGCATGTTTAAACTCAATGTTATTAATAAGAATAAACATAATATTTTTGTTTATATGGTTGAATCTTCTTATGGCATTATAGATTAGGTCATTTGAATTATAGGAAATTGAACGACATGCATAAATAAGATTTAATTCTGTTTTTAATAATAATATTGAAAAATGCAATACATGTATATTGACTAAAATTACAAGAAACCATTTCCCTAAGGTTAAAAGGAAAACAAAGTTGCTTGATTTGATACATAGTGATTTATGTGACATGCATAATACACCTACATTAGGTGGAAAGAAATATTTTGTTACTTTTATTGATGATTGTTCTAGATATTGCTATGTATATTTATTGCATTCAAAGATGAAATGCTTGATAAATTTATAATTTTAAATCAAGTTGAACTTGATGTGAATTATTTATCAAGTGCTTAAAATCAAATAGAGGCAGAGAATACTATAATCCAAGTTATTTTGAATCCATTGGAATTATCCATCAAGTTTTAGCCTCTTACACACCATAACAAAACGATATAGCTAAAAGGATAAATAGAGTCTTGACTAAAATAGTAAATTCAATATTATCATATTTAGGTCTTAGACAAGGTTTTTGGGGAGAAGTTGTTCTAACAGCTTTTCATATATTGAATAGAGTTCCTAATAAGGAAACTAAAATAATCTCATATGAACAATGGAAGAAAAGGAAACCAAACCTTAATTATTTGAAGGTTTGGGGCTGTATAGCTATTGTCAAAGTTCCAACACTTAAACGTAAAAAGTTAGGTGAAAGATGAATTAAATGCATATTTATAGGATTTGCGCATAATAGCAAAGCATATAGGTTTATGGTAATTGAACCAAATGATTCTATTTCAATTAATACTATTATTGAATCAAGAGATGCTATTTTGATGAAAATAAATTTAATTCTATTTCAAGACAATTACAACCACAACAATTGATTCATTCTTTAAATAAGAAAGAGATTCTACTAGAACAAGTTGATAATAATGATGAATCTTGTCAAGAATTAAGAAGAAGTAAAATGATTAAAAATGTCAAAGATTTTGGACTAGTTCATTATATTTCTTGTAGAAGGAAAAGATAAATGTATATGCAATAAGATGCTTTATTGTTATAATGCAGAATCTGATTCTATTACATTTGAAGAGGCAATGAAATCTCAAGACTTTGCTTTTTGGAAAGAATCAATAAATGATGAGATGGATTCAATAATAGGAAATCAAACTTGGATATCAATTGATCTTCCACCGAGTTCCAAACCAATGGTTATAAATGGATCTTCAAAAAGAAAATGAAAGTTGATGGAACCATTGATAAATTTAAAGCAAGGTTGGTAGCCAAAGGTTTTACACAAAAACGAGGTATTGATTACTTTGGTATCTATGCTCTAGTAGCAAGAATTGCTACGATTAGACTTTTAATATCACTTACCTCAATTTATAATTTGGTTGTTCACCAAATGGATGCTAAAACTGCATTTTTAAATGATGAATTGGAAGAGGAAGTGTACATGGAACAACTAGAAAGATTTGTTGTTCCAGGACAAGAGCATAAGGTATGTAAGGTTGTTAAATCTCTATATAGACTTAAACAAGCACCAAAACAATGGCACCAGAAGTTTGACAAGGTTGTTTTAGCTAATGACCATAAAATAAATGAATCTAATAAGTGCATATGTAACACCCCAAACCCAGCCTAGACATTATGGCCAAATCTGAAAATGTTACAAAGAAGAGTTTTGAATCTAATCTTATCGTGTTAAAAATCTCATGTAGTTTATTGCTAAAAAGAAATCCACATTTTATAAAACACATTTATTATCATATTCATTACTGAAACCGTCGATAGTTTATCCTTTTAGAAAAACATGATTTACAGCAAAAATCTTAAGAGTCGCTATATTTTGAAAACCAAGTTGTACTTTCCAAAACGTTTATTTGCGTGAAATCGTTATTTCCGTAAAATTGTTTATTGTGCATCGCAGAAAACTTAATCAAAACCAAAACCAACAGCAAAACCCAAAAGAAATCCAAAATTACAAAACTCTCAAGAAAAACCAAAAATCTAAATGAAATCGTAATTTAAAAGTAGTTCGCGAACTAGTGGTCACTATTGAGCCTCCGTCGTACCAACCCGCCTATGCTTGAGGATTACCTGAACATAACAGACAACAAAAGTGAGTTTTCAAAAACTCAAAGTGTAACTCAACGGAAACATACATGCATATAATTCAAATTTCCAACATAACAGAACAAAGCGGACATAAGTCCTAAACAGAGTCAGATCATATCCGAATCATGCAGATATGCAAGGTTCTATCCCCTAACCTCTATACACCAACTCTGATCATCCCATCACACTACGTGCTGTATAAAACACTCACCCATCCCTACACACCATATAGTGTCTATACGACACTTATCAGAATAGGTTGCAGCTATGTTTTTAGTATATCGGTGAAATATTATCTCACAGGATACTTCCCCCACATATACAAATCTCACCCCATACACAGATACAAATAATAGATAAACAGATATATCAGAAACAACATGTCCCACATGCTCAAATACAAATATTACATACGTTTATACAGAACAAACATATCATACATATTGCACTTCATAGTACTCAAACCAGTCTTTCAGAATCAGATTTCATGCATTAGGGTTTGTTTTGCCCTTACCGAGCTGACGAAAGACCCATAGTTGATCGAAATGATGTGTGCGACCCTAGAGAAAATACTGAATTTTGGGCCCACATGCCTGTGAGGCCCACACGGTTTCACCCGTGTGGCCCACACGGCTAAATTGGCTTAGCCCGCGTGACCCACACGGCTACACACTCACATGGTCGTGTATCGTACACGACCGTGTGGTGTCGACAGTCCAGTTTTTTTACTTTCGCCGAACGTCATTTTCTCGTGTTTTCATTACACACCTTGTTTATTTTTTATGTTACAACAATCATGAGACCTCTGAAACCTAAAACATCATTCAAACGATTAATTCTAAGTACCGAAACACCAAATTACCAAAACCCAATCGTCATACTTAAAATTTTTACCTAATTGAAAGGCTCGATCACTTACCAAAACAGTTACAAATCTGAAGAACTACTCTGAGATGCTCATCATGTTCATCTTCGATCTTAGAGTACACCAGGATATCATTGATAAAGACTATGATGAACTGATCCAAACCAAAGAGCATTCATCAAACCAAAGAGCATGATTAAGAACTCGTAATGCCCACAACAAGTCTTAAAAGTCGTCTTATGAACATCAACTTTCTTAACCCTAAGTTGGTGATACCCAGAGCGAAGATCTATCTTCGAGAATACTAAAGCCCTATGAAACTAATCAAACAGATCGTCAATCCTCGAAAGAGGGTACTTGTTCTTCACAGTTAACTTGTTTAACTGTCGGTAATCGATGCACATCCTCATGGTACCGTCTATTTTCTTTACGAACAAAATCAGTGCCCCCATGGTACCGTCCTCATGGTACCTCGATGCACACACTAGGATGGATGAACCCAAGATCTAGAAGCTCTTAAAGCTGAGCCTTAAGCTCCGTAAGCTCTTTCGATGCCATTCGATAAGGAGCGATGGACACTAGAACTGTGCCAATAGAAGCTTAATGCCAAACTTAACTTTCTGATTCAGAGGTAATCCCGGTATGCTTCACACCCTTTTCGAACCAATTTTTTGGCCACTAGAATGAAGATTATGTTAGATAAGTAATCCCTACACTCGTTGATCACCACAACTTCTACATCACTCTCGATTCTCAGAACGACCCTCTTAGTCGCGCAATCCAAACTGACTCAGTGTTCTATTAGCTAGTCCATACCCAGAATTAAATCAAATTCCCCAAATAGTAACTCCATCAGATTTTTCGAAAACACAACCTCTTGTACTTCCAGCTAAACATTCCTATACAGTCTGTTTACCTGAACTGAGTAACCCAGTGGACTCCATACAGAAATCTCATCCAAAGTACTTTCAACAGGAATCCCTAAATTACCAGAGACAGAACTAGCTATATAGAAGTGTGTTGACCCTATATCTATCAAAGCAGTATACGAGGCATCAAAAATAAAGAACGTACCTGTAATCACATTAGGGGCGTCTCTGTCCTCTTGGCACCGAGTAGCATATACTAGCGTAGGTTGCCTCACCTCAGTCTGATTAGCACCCCTGTCTGGTGCTCTCTGTCCTCTGGCCAAACCATTACCACCTCTAGTAGAACCACGACCCTTAGGCGGTTGCTGTACTGCTCTCTGAGGCTGAACAAAACCTAGAACCGTAGCTTGTATCTGATCAGAACGTTGTGGACACTCTCTAATCTGATGATCCATCGACCCACAATGCAAACATGCCCCCAATCTCCTCCAACGTCTTCTGGAAAGTGCCTACCACAATCGTTGCATGGTTGAACCCCAGTAGAAGCAATTGGAACTCTCACTCTAGAAAGCCCATCAGGTCTGGCTCGTTTTTTAGGCCTCTGAGCAGAATTAAAAGGCTTTGAATCCCTCTTATTCTTACCCATCTCTCAATCCCATTTTGGTGCTCTACGAGCTTAACCTCCTCGGCGATCTTCATCTTGTCTACCAGAACGGTGAACTCTCGCTCTCTCTCTGGAGAGATCAAAACCCTCAGACTGTCCCTTAAACCATCCTCGAAACGAACACACTTTTCATACTCAGATGCCACAATCCCTCGAGCGTAGCAGCTCAGTCTCAGAAATTCAGCCTCATACTCAGCCACAGACCTATCTCCTTGCGTGAGATTCATGAACTCACGCCTACGAGCATCTACATAGCTCGCACCCACATATTTCCCCTGAAAGACGGTCTTAAAGTAATCCTAAGTAAGACGATTCGATTGAGTACCCTCCTCAACTGATAACCACCACTAATATGTCTTGTTGCGAAGCAAAGAAACTACACCCTTCAGTTTTTGCTCAAGAGTACAGTCAATATCATTCATTATTCTCTCGGTGGCCTCCAACCAGTATTCGGCCATAGTAGGGGTAACTTCAGTGACGCCCCTAAATAGTTCAACTTCAATAGACCCGATTCGTTTAGTTACTGACCCCCGGTCCCCAGATCCAAAATACGATCCAGTGACCCTCTTCAATACTATAAATATGGCTTGAGACGGTGCGTCATCCCCAGTCGAGCGACTTTTAGACCGGTCTTAGCAGTAGATGTAGTCGGAGTCTTGCTCGAATCTAGATTTGGCATACTGCACAGTTAGAAAGACTCAGCTCGAGTTCCTCTATGGTACCTACCGCGCCCACGAGTACCACGGTCACGCATTCCACGAGCACTCATCGTAATTATTGTTTTATCTACATTACAAAATTTTAAGCATCAATTTCAGTATTTATTAACAATTGTTTTATGCTCAGACATTTATCAGAAGTTTTAGTCTCTAACTAACACAATATAGTTTCACATAGTTCTAACTACATTATTTTTAAGTCCAGAATTACTTACAAGATCGATGCCAGAGACTCGGTATACCACATACTTAACTAAAAAAGAAACAAACTTTTTTTGAAAATCAGTTTTTTTACAATACAATTTTGAACCCAAAATTCACATTCCGAGTTTTGTAACTTGGCTCTGATACCACTAAATGTAACACCCCAAACTCGGCCTAGATATTATGGCCAAATCTAGAACTGTTGCAAAGAAGGGTTTCGAATCTAATCTTATCGTGTTAAGAATCTCGTGTAGTTTATTGCTAAAAAGGAATCCACAGTTTATAAAACACATTTATTATCATATTCATTACTGAAGCCATCGATAGTTTGTCCTTTTAGAAAAACATATTTTGCAGCAGAAATCTTAAGAGTCGCTATATTTTGAAAACCAAGTTGTATTTTCTAAAACGTTTATTTACGTGAAATTGTTATTTCTGTAAAATTATTTGTTGTGCATCGCAAAAAACTTAATCAAAACCAAAACCAACAGCAAAATCCAAAAAAAATCCAAAAGTTCAGAAAGTCCCAAAATTACAAAACTCTCAAGAAAAACCAAAAAAAAATAAAATCGTAATTTAAAAGCAGTTTACGAACTAGTGGTCACTATTGAGCCTCTGTCGCACCGACCCACCAGTGCTTGAGGATTACCTGAACAGAACAGAAAATAGAAGTGAGTTTTCAAAAATTCAGTGTGTAACTCAATGGAAACATACATGCATATAAGTCAGGTTTCCAACATAATAGAACAGAAGCAGACATAAGTCCTTAACAGAGTTAGATCATATCAGAATCATGCAAATATGCAAGGTCCTATCCCCCATCCTCTACACACCAACTCCGACCATCCCATCACACTACGTGGGGGTATAAAACACTCACTCATCCCTACACACAACGTAGTCTCTATACGACACTTATCAGAATAGGTTGCAACTATGATGCCAGTATATCGACGAAATGTCACCTCACAGAATACTTTCTCTACATATACAAATCTCACCCTATACACAGATACAGATAATAGATAAACAGATATATTAGAGACAACATGTCCCGCATGCTCAAATACAAATATTACATACGTTTATATAGAACAAACATATCATACATATTGTACTTCATACTACTTAAACCAGTATTTCAGAATCAGATTTCATGCATTAGGGTTTGTTGTGCCCTTATCGACCCTATAGAAGGCCCACAGTCAATCAGAATGACATGTGTGACCTTAGGGAAAAATACTGAATTTTGGGTCCACATGCCCAAATTGGCCTCGCCTGTATGACCCACACGTTTGTGTATGCATACCTGTGTAGGCCTACACACCCAAATCGGCCTAGGCCGTGTGATCCACACGGTCACACTACCATCTGTCGCACACGGCCGACCACATGGTCGGACACACGCCCGTGTGGCGTCGACAGGCCAATTTTTTGACTTTCGCCAAACATCATTCTTTTGTGTTTTCGTTACACACCTGGCTAATTTTTTATGTTATAACAATCTCGAGACCTCCGAAACCTAAAAACATCATTCAAACTATTAATTCTAAGTACCTAAACACCAAATTACCAAAACCCCAATTGTCATACTTGAAAGTTTTACCTAATTAAAAGGCTCGATCACTTACCAAAACAGTTACGACAGTCTAACACACTACACGATCGCAGACGAAATTTGATCCCCTTGATTAACACCTACCACAAGAATTCACAACATTAACACATCCGACTATTGCACGAAATTAAAGAACACTTACCTACCACAATTTGAACAAGGAACACGGAACCAAAACGCAACGATTTGAACGAATCTTTTGCGAACAGAATTCAAAGAAAAGAAGAAACAAAAAGTTTACAAAGAAAGACAGAAAAACAAAAACAATTGGAAGAAAAAGAGTTTGGGAAAAGAGAAAAGAAAAAAGTCAAGTGTGGAAAGGAGTTTTGGGGGAAAAAAATTAAAAAAACAAAAACCACTAAATTCCTCAACTCCCCACTAACCCACTAACCAACATTATCCCACAAAATCCTACCCGCTAACCATATCTAACTACCTTATAATTTCACTTCCACCAAACCTCTATCACACAACCGAAGCAAAAATAACATCCTTTAATCACACGGGGGTTCGAACACAAGACCCTGAGACAAGCTAACACCTTACCACTTGAACTAGTAGGCTTATTCTGATATAAGTTCACCAAAAATATAACAGGGATAAGGCTAGGATCAAAATAACAGAATTATCCAAAAAGTGGGACTTCAACTCAATACCTTAAACACACACCCATATCACTTAACCACTGAAGTTGATACTCTTTTATTCATTTATGACAGATTTCACAAAAATAAGATTAAATAATTTAGGGTGTTACAACATATATAGCAAATTTGAAAATTGAAAAGGTGTCATAATTTGCTTATATGTAGATGACAAGTTCATTTTTTGCACAGATTTGGAACAAATAGAAAACACAAAGTAATTCTTGTCAAATAATTTTGTTATGAAAGATATGGGTGTAGTAGATGTTATTCTTAGGATTAAAATAACTCAAGAGGAAAGTACTATAGCTTTATCACAATCACATTACACTGAAAATGTGCTTAAAAAGTTTGATCTTTTCAATTGTATACCAGCATTTACACCTATGGATCCTTAAATAAAATTAGTATATAATGCTGGTAGGAGAATTGATTAATTGAAATATGCAAGTCTAATTGGTTGCCTTATGTACATAATGACTTGTACAATACCATATATTGCATATACTGTTGGGAAATTGAATAGGTACACAAGTAATCCAAGTAGTTTGCATTGGCAATGTTTGAATAAAGTACTTAGGTACTTAAAGAAAACTATTAACTATGTATTGTGTTATAATGTATATTCTTCAGTTTTAGAAGGGTATTCAGATGTTAGTTGGATTACAAGTTTGGAAGATCATACATCTACTAGTGGATGGATCTTTATTCTTGGTGGATGAGTCATTTATTAGGGTTCCAAGAAACAAACATGTATTACTAATTCCACCATGGCAAAAAAATTTTATTGCATTAGCCGCTGCATCTAATGAAGTAAAATGGTTAAGAAATTTTCTTTGTGATGTACCTTTATGGCCTAAGCCAATTTCACCTATATCTATCCGTTGTGATAGTGAGACTACTCTAGCAAAGGCATATAACCAAGTATATAATGAAAAGTCTAGACACATTGGATTAAGTCATAGCAACGTTCGACAATTAATCTCTAATGGAGTGATCGCTATTAATAATGTGAGGTCAAGTGAAATTTTGGCAGATCCTTTGACAAAAAGTCTTGCTAGAGATATAGTCAGCAAGACCTCAAAAGGGATGAGACTCAAGCCCATTAATTAGAGTCACCTATGATGGAAACTCAACTCAAATCTTGGTATAACGTCAAGTCTTGAGTTCAATGAGACAAAGTACATCATTAGTATGTGACTTTTAGCACTATAAATAAATTCATCCTAATATTAAAGTGCTAGGTACCCGTAATGATAAGGGAAGGATGAGTAATGTATTCTTAATGGACCCATAACATAAATATGTTAGTTTTATAATTACGGGAACACTCTTGATGGGATCTACTTATGTGAGTGGAAGTGTGGCTTCTTCTAAGAGCTCAAAGGCTTGGCTCTGACAGCACTCATTAAAAGAGGACACAGACACATGGACATAATAGTGTCCCTGGATACTATGCATTGACTGATGTTGAAATCATTGTGTGAGATGCATTTGGTTAATCAAATGAAATAGCTGGTTCAAAGCTTAGTCTACAGTGCAATTTCGATTAACTTTAACATATTTTCACTAAGTGAAGGTTCAATCTTAAGACACTTTCATTTATGCAAATTAATTTTCAAGAATATCAAAATCTAAAATATTTTGAAAATGATGAGAGATTGTTGGAACAGGTTCAAATATTTATAGTGTTCCAATAACTATAAATGAAATGCTGTAATTAATCAAAAGTTAAATCTTTTGATAATTGGCCAAGAGTCATATCACTTGATTTTTGACAAAATTATAACTATTCAAACAATATTATTTGAATAGTTATAATATTAAATAAATAATTATGTGTCATTTAAAGACATTATTATTTAAAAAGATACCTATTGAAAGATGTCTCTATGAAGAGATATGAAAATTCCTATAAATATGAATGAGATTTCATTTGGAAATCACAATAACGAGTTCTAATATTCTTTCTATCCTTCCTCCATTCTTTTAATATTATTAGATTATTCTATAAAGAATATTCTTTATAGAAATTGAGTTTCTAGTATAAATTGCTCAATGCTTAGTGGACTATTCTTGTCAGTGCAAAACGTAATGGTCATTAGCTTCATTGTATCATTGAGGTTAATTTACTTGAAAAACTTTTGCACACTGAATATAAGTGGAGACAAATATAACCTTAAAGATAGTGGTTTGATACACGTATTGGAGTCTTATCCTATTTTTTTCATTTTTTGTTCGAATTCCGTTTGTCTATTCGAGATTTTTCCTCACCAGAGTTTTGTATTAATATGAAAGTGTCCTGTGAGTATTGTAGACAACGTGATTTCTGAGTAATTTATTAAAAAATTAATAATTTTAATATACAATTAAAAATCAGAAAAGTTTAAAAATAAAATATTTTTTGACAAATTTCCTTCGTATTTAAATAGAATATGTATCACTTTAAATTTTAATAGTTTTAACAAAATGTTCAGCAAAATTAAGAGAAATATATATATTCTAATTTGTAAAAAAAAACTGCAAAATAACTTTTGACGAATTTTCTTTTCAAATTATTAAAATTTAGAAATGATAGAGATACCATTTACGAAAAAACAGGTCATAAAATAACTTTCCTTTAGAAATTTTTATATTTAGTATTTTTTTACTTTCTTTAATATGATTGATTTATTTTCAAAATTTTCAATTTCTTTTAAAAACCAACCATTGTTCGTGTCATGTATCGACTGAAATAATTAATCTATATTACTCTGATTATTTAGGGAAAAAGAAGAAAAACTAAATTTCTACTTACCAAAAACCTTACCTAAGAAAAATAGAATTATCTATAAATGTTAGTTAGAACTTGATAATTATCTAATATCATTTTCGCAATAAATTCATCATTATAGAGCAACATATAATAAGGTATTCAACTTAACTATACATGTATGCATGTATATATACAATGAGACCAGAGTCTAAGTATAGGAATGGTATTTTAGATGCTGTTGGAACTCCAAATTTAAAAACTCAACATTGCTATAGATGATGTGATCTGCCTCTAATATGATCACTTGTGCATATGATATCACCAGCAACTCCAGTACTAACAGTCATTTACAGTACAAAAGTTCACTGAGATTTTGTTCATCTCTAGTTGCACTTGCAAATTATCGGTCAGCCCTCACTGTAGCGACAAAAATGAAAGATGCCTAGTTTCGACATCTAAACCATCATTGCTTATATTGACATGAAAAGAATCTAGAAATTTATAAGACCTTGGAATAGCCCACAAATCTATATTCATACTACGCTCATTCAAACAGTTCAATTCGAAAGGAACTTCCAAAAGCAAGGGCTTTATCCTTAATCCGGCTAAATAAAGAACTGGACTTAAATATACACAATGAAGATAACTACTTTAGTAATACTTGCCATATCTTCCCCATATAGACAGCTAATGACATGACCGAAAGTCCAGCTGAAATATAAAGCAAAATAACACCTGAAGCTACTAAAATCCCAGCTTCTCCAAGGCTGCACAAAGGTAAAAATAAAGAAAAATAGTTAACACTAAAAGAATGATTCAACCAGGATTGTTAGGGCAGTTTATAAACCTGCTATCCCGCGTAGCTAGAAGGATGGTTAGTGCAGCCATTTGTGTGGCAGTTTTCCACTTTCCCAAATTATTAACTGCAACAGCCTGATAAATATATCAAACTTAATAAATAAACTCCAACCAAAACTCGAGCATTTCCTCATCAGAAAACCAAAATGATCTAAAAACCTTTTATGGTGCGCAAGGGAATATGATTTTGAAAATTTGGATTTCATTTGCTAAATTAATTGTAGAATGAAATGCATACATTACGAGTAAATTAGTTGAGTTTCAGTACAAAAGGTATGAATTTGTCAAATTCATAAATTCCTTACGATATGTTTGCAAACTTGATTTGGGCATAAAATTTGGATTTGGATTTTTTAAATCAAATTCTTTTGTTTGGATGTGTAATAAAAAAATGGAGTTGGATTTAAGCAAATTCATCCTCAATTTCAAAAGAGAAAAGAATCTGGATTTTGAAATCCATTTTAATACTTAGAATTTAGAAAACTCAAATCTCATGTTTCAGAGTGTTTTTTAATTGACAGTGCCAAGCAAAGTGCAGTGTGCCTTTTTGGTGATCTGATCATTTGTAATCAAGCTTATTCTATCAAATAAGTATTTTATTGTTGTCGAGCAAAACAAAGTAACAAAAAAAATAGTAACAGTTATGAATACTAATGGTTCCTGCTCCAGCATTGTTGATTATGAACAGTAACCAAAATCAAGATTTTAATTAATACATTCGTAAATTATGTTAGAATAGACCATATGCTATTTCAAAACAAAGTAACCAAATTAAGAAACAGCCAAAGGATCTATAGTTCCTGCTCTCGCATTGTTCATTATGAACAGTAACAAAGATGAATTTTAAGCTCAAATTAATTGAAATTCAAATCCAAATCCAAATTTTAATTATTCAAACAATGAAATCTTGAATTTTAAATAGTTTATTTCCCAAATAAAGAATTTTAAATTCATGAATTCTAAATAGGCCTTTAGAAATCCATAGATTTGAGAAATAATGATGAATGCTGCATTTGTACGTGTATTATCACTTAATTTGCAATATTTTTGAAATCCAAAATCCAAAGTTTAAAATCTAAGTTTCCAAACACTACCCTAATTTATAAGTAAAAAACATACCTCTAAAAGCATACTATTCTGAGAAGCAGCCCATTCCCTAACGGCAGACATCGTTATCTACAAATAAGTTGCCAGCTACTTGTAAATATCTATAAATGATTCATAAAATATAGAAAAGATTGGCTATAGTATATATTACCTCTCTTCCAATAATGGCTATCGATGGAACTATCAGTAGCCATGGCACTTGCCCAAAGTTGGCAACATTCAAAGGTCTTGAACATAGTAAAACCAATGTAGCAGCAACCATAAGCTACATTCAACAGGCATGGGGTCAGATGAAATATCAAATGGCTATGCTAATTTTTCTCTAAGCTTTTCCATGTATTTGGATGGTCTTTAAAGGGTCCTATCCCAATACCCATGCCTGGATATGTATCAATCACAGGACATGAGTATTTCAAGGAAAAAAAAAAAAAGAAGAGTCGGAGCCTCATAGCTAAATGGTTCAACATTCAAACAAGTTAATACAGCAACTATAGCAATTAAACTGTACTGAAGAAATCCACAAATTTCAGCATATAAAAAAGGGAAGGAAAAAACAAACCTTGTCCGCGACTGGATCCAAAAACGCACCAAAGACAGAATGTAACTTCATCTGAAAGAAATAACAAAGGTTATACTCCGATCAACAAAAGTAACTAAATCTTACAAAATGAGGGGAACAGCAAGGCTTCCTTCATATTTGAATAGGGGGTTGGTCGAAGCCATACCTTCCTAGCAATGTACCCATCAAGCCAATCAGTTATGGCAGCCGCAACAAATATACTGGTAGTAGCAGTCCTTCCCCACCAACTATCCACATAAAAGGCTAAAGACAGAAAACCATTCGATTAGTCTCATGGAATACAAAATTTTCACATTAGCAATATAGTTAGCAATTGCAATTGGAGATCAAAAGTACACCGCCCATACATCAAAGGATTTTGCTAACGAGTTACTTAAGTTACTATTTAAAGTAATACAATAGTCGATATATATTTTTAAGAGTTTACAAACACAAACACAATTACAATACAATTATAAACACTCGTCCGAGCAATTAAAAAGTATAATTGAACTACTACAAAGCATAAACGGAGGAAGAACTGGAATATAATTGGAATACAACAGTTGATGATCAATTGATTATTGTCGATTCATTGAAAATTGTAACTTACCAACAAAAATTTCCAAAAGGAAAACAAATGATAACATAAAATTATTCAATTTAAATATAGTTATATAAAATTTAAAAAGAACAAAGAGAGAGATAAACTTAACTGAAAATCAGAAGCGGCACGGCGGCGACGCGACCGAGTGTTAAAACAGTGGGCAAAGTTAAAATTTTGGAAGAAGAATTGTCAGAAGGGAAGTTAGGGTCGCGCATTTGTGGTTGGGGTTCAATCAACGGCGAGGGTTTGGAATCGGGATCCATATCTGCAAGAATGCGGTCCGATCCGGGACCCGATCCGTTGATAGCTCCTTTATTGTTTGCTGAGGAAGAGAAGCAGTTGGGAAAGGCAAATCTCACAAGAGGAAGTAGGTTTTTTTTGGGAAGAAGGGAATTGCTAAAATGGGTGGAGGGTGAGAAAAGGGCAGTCATGCGCCGAGTTAGGCGGAGTGGAGGTGGAGGTGGAGGGCGGGTGGTGGTTATTGTTCGGACCCATTGGCGGGGCTTGACGTAGATTGAAGCTACCAGGCTCAGTTTCAGTCCTGACATTTTGGGGCGTTTAATTTATGGAGTTAAAGAGCTTCGCATCTCTGAGATGTCCTCCGAGTGTTGAGCTCTCCCTAAATTATGTCAAATTCGCTGTGGGCGAATCAAAATATAAATATAAAAAAGCTTAATACAACCTTAGATGCTACTTACACCACCTTTGGTTCGCTCTAATGGACTAATAGAATAGATGTGTAATGAAATAGAGGCGTAATAGGTAAATTTTTTGTTTGATTGAATGGAATGGAATAGAGGCGTAATAGTATTCTTGTGTTTGGTTGAATGTAATAGAGTTGTAATAGCATAAGGAAAAAAATTAAAATGACTAGAATACCCTTTGTAGAATTTTTGTTAGGTAGATGATTATTATTATTGTTATTAAATTTTAATAAGATTATTAATATAAATAATAAATAATTTAATCATATTTTAACATAATTATTATTAAATATAATTTAATAAAATATATAATTTAATAAAATATATGAATTTACTAAAATCATAATATATAATACTATAAAATATAATTTAAAATAATTATTATTAAATATAATTTATAATCTATGTTGTTTAAATTTCTCAATAGAATAAGTTCAGAATCAACTTAATATGTATTACCTTATTGTATTTGGTATGCTCCCAAATATAAGCCTCTGATATATTTTAACCTCTCATTGTGTCTTCTCTCGCTTGCATGGAGTTTCTCGACATGCTAGATACCATGCCAATGTTCATGCTATTAAAATATTATTACCACATAAGGAACGTGAATTGATTTACTAGTACAAATATTTTGAGAAAAAAAGTTGAAAATATGGCCTTTTTCTTTCTTATATCAAAATCTATGGATCTTCTACAACAAACTTAAGCCAAAATTCGGGAGGAAGCAGACAAAGTGGGAAGTAAAAGGCAAAAACAAGAGGCTAAGCGGCACAAAAGCTTATCGATCCTCACTCGGATAAGCATCTTCCCCATGTAAAGAACATGGCTAATGTCAAGTGCCATGTCATTTAATCGAAAATGGAAGTTGTATTGCACCTTCCACTTTGCTAAAGCACTAATCTTCTTCACTTTCTTCCATATCTTTCTTGTTATCCGCTTCATCATCTTCATCGCTATCCTCCATTTGGCCATCATTCTCCTTGTCTTCCTTTTCATTACCCTTATTGCTGGCTCTTTCTTATTGCCACCATTGCACGATAAATAACAAAATAGTTGTATAAATATGCTAGTTGAATAAAGGCACATTATAGAACAGTCTCAACAAAATAATCTAGCATGTAAATGATAAGGTTAAGAGACTTCTTTCTTTTCGAGATAAATTCTTATTCTTCTCTTGTTTTCACATGGATAGATGAACATACCATATTCATTGAACATAACTTCACCGAACATAGTCCACCCTCAATTTTGGTGAGTTGGAGAGTCATTCTAGGTCCAATTTCTTGAAGCTTAACGCGCTTTTGTAGAGGCACGATTAACTCGACTAAGATCACTAGTCAAAGTAACTATTGCACTTCCTCATCGACTTCGCTTCGATCCATAACCCGCTCTTCATATAATAGATCAAAGGAGTGAGGAGAACTAAGCGAATCACAAAGAGTATACCATTCAAAAGGACGATTACTATAAATACGTATAGCTCATAACAATACGAAGTCGCTCACATCTTGAAGATTAGAAGATCGGGCACTTGATGGTTACTTGCAATTTTCGAATTCTCGTGAGACACCAACAGTCAGAGTCGATAGAATAATGTCGAAAATCAATAAGCTTCGTGTCTTTATTGTAGTTAAGCAACACAATCCTCGGCAAGAAGAAAGTTTAACCTAAAACATTCATGTCCAAACAATGTTAAAGAGGAAGAAGAAAAGAAATGAGACACTTTGGATACTATAATTTAACTGTCTAAGTGAACTCACGGTGTTGATATCAATATCCGGAAAGATGTTCTTGAACACCATAGTCGTGAGCCTTAATTGTTCATCACCGCCATAAAACCGATGAACAATCGCCCAAAGATATATTCAAAATTACTACCATGAAGGTTCCATACAAGTTAAGGCATAAACTCAAAGAAAGCACGAGGTTTCAATCTCTCTTTCCAAATTATACAATCAAACAATACATACACACACAGACATGCATCAAATTACGATAGTATACAACTTGCGGTTTCACATCTCGAATAGTTCATGAGTTTCAACCAAAGGATTCTGAAGTTGCGGTAAAAGACGGTGATTGTTTAGACATATAAATATCGAGTTAGAAAAGATATATGCAGATAACCAATACCATGATCCATTTTATTTTCCCATTTTGATATAACAATGTCTACTAGAAATATTTTCCTATAAAAGAAGAAAAAATAAACAAAAACTTGCCTTCATTGTTGCTGCAGAGCGTACGTATCGCATCTCGCTCGACTTGCCTAACAATGACTGAAGTTCTTGTAGATTTCCTTATAATTCTTTCACCTTCGCATCATCGGGGCATCATGATCTTTGTGTCTGAAGTCTTTTGAGTAAGATTTTCATAATTGGAATCACCATCTAAATTTGAAAGAACTTTCTTTTCTTCATAGAAGGCTTTCCAGGAAATATCAGACGCTTCTTTGTGCGAACCCTGCTAGGGTGATTAAATATAAAAATAAGGGCAATGAAATGGAGATGTAAATACAATACAAAAAAGGTAAAAAAAGCTAAACCTTTCATCTGCTTCATTTTCTACTTCCTCATCTGGCTCAGGTTCCTAGCAACCAAGCCATAGAAGAGAGTCAATTTTCAAGATACCAAAGGTGTGAAGTTCCTGGCTCAGGTTCCTTTCATACACACCAAATGATTATAACAAAAAAAGGGTTTTCAGATCTCTAAATTGGCACATAGTTCATAATTAGAGAGCAAAAAATAGCATTTCTAAACTAATAATTTAAGCAATGGTCATTTGCTGCACTAAAGGACAAGTTATTTTGTCTCACTTCAAATTTATGACAAGTTAATCACAAAAGAATATTATTTACAGTATTTAATATTTGTTTTAAATTATAATAATTGACCATTTTTTCATCATTTATAGTGCACTGAGTGAAATTCTTATATGCATTAATCTTAAATAAATTGTTGTTTGATACTTGCAAGTTACCAAAATTTGGGTCAGCCATTGAAAGTTTTTCATGAATTAAAATATGTTTCTAATTCATATTCTTTTGTATATTTAGAATTTAGATTTTTATTTTCATTTCTAATAAATGTTCTTTATACTTTTCTAGTAAAAAAAGGCAGTGCACCCATCCGGACCAGGAGCCTTTTCACCATTTTGCTAAAAAATAGCTACCTTAATCTCTTCTATAGGAATAGGCTTTGCCAGATCAATTTGAGCATCAGTAGAAAATGTTTTAGGCATTACTTCTTTTAGAAGATCAAGCGAACAATCAAAAACAATCTTATCAGGAGAGCCAATAAGCTTTTTATAAAAATCAACAGCAACTTCTAAACTTATAATCATCTAACTCAAGCTCTTCCAAGCAACTTCTAACTCTTTAATGTCAGTACTCTAATTATAAACTCCTGAAAAATCCGAGCTCTCCCGAGGATTGGCAATCACGTTGAAATGCCCAGCTACTAACCAAGGAGAAGCACCAACATTGTGCTTAGTCTCCAAATGAGTCCATAACCTCCTCCTTTCACAACCATCAGTACTTCCATAAACCTCAGAAACATACCAGAATTGATTAGAGCTTTTAATCAAGCATGTGATAGTCTGATCTGTGTTAACAACCTCTGTAACCTCCAAAAAAGTCCATCCATAAAAACCATAATCTTCCATTCTCAGCATCATTGTAGTTGTTAATGGCCCTCCAACCCTGAAACCACTTTTCCAATAGCTGTCACATTATTTTCCTTCACTCTAGTTTCAATCAAACAAACTATATCAACTCTCAGCTCCTTCATTCTATTCATAACCCTAATGTATTTGAGGGGATTGTTAAAACCCCTTACATTCCAAAAAAGGATTAACTAAATCTTCTCCCAGTTGACCTTGATCAATCTGTTCCAATTCACACTTTTTTTTAAAGTAGTGAAAGGTGAGCACAACTTATTTCACTTGAAAAATTAAACAAAATTAAATTATTTAAATTGAATTAACGAATCAATTCAAATTCATTTTTCGATTTTTTAAATTTAAGTAAAATTTTGAATTCAAAAATTTCAAATAAACTTCATTTTAATTTATGTTATTAGTTTAGTTTTCTTTTCCTTTTTAACATTCTTTTCTTTTATTGTCAAATGTTATACAAATTATTTCAATATTCTAACAATGAAATTTTATATAAGGTAATAAAAATAAAGGTAAATTATCTAGTCGCTCACCCAACTTTTAGGGTGCTTTTATTTTGGTCAACTAATTTGAAATCTTTACAATTTCGTCACACAACTTTTAGGATATTTTTATTTTAGTCACCCAAGCATTAAATCTCTAATAATAGTTAATTATACATGTCATATCATGTTTACACTTTCATTTTGATCACCTAACTTCTAGGTCGCTTTCATTTTGGTCACCCAAAAAATATCTTTTCTAAAGTATTGATTGAGGTAAAAAAAAATCAAGGTTCAAAGTGAAAAAACGGTAGAAACTAAAACAATACACAAAAATTGTCAAATTGTATTGTTTTATCCTGTTATAAAAATTCTAAATTACTTTTTTTAATATTGGAATTTTAAATTTCAAAACATCAAAATAAATTAAATAAATTGTTAAAAAATTTATCCCTTGATAATATGTCAATGGTTTTTACTATAATATTGAAATTAATTAATTTAATCTCTTTCTAAATTTTAAAATTTCAATTTATGTTTCCAGATTCTTCTTAACGAAATCAACTTAAATAACTCATATTTAATAATTGCCTACAAAACTCAAATTTCTTTTAATTATATAATTTTGAATCTTCTACTATATTAAAAGCAAAATAAAAATCCTTACAATTAATTAAATTAAAATTTTTCTTCATTTAGGCCAAGAAGTGATAAAAAAATTATGAGTTTTATTTTCCATGGAAGATAAAATTAATTAATTAATTGATTGCAATGATTTTTCTTTAATTTTAACTTAGCATGAAAGATTCAGGATCATATAATCAAAAGACTTTTGTGTTTCATAAACAACTATTAACTATGAGTTATTTGAGTTGATTTTAATTTGAATTTAGAAACATAAAATTTAAAATTTTAGAAGGAGATTAAATTAATTAATTTCAATATTATAGTAACAAATTAGCCGATACTATCAAAGGATAATTTTTTTAACAATTTATTTATTTCATTTTAATGTTTTGAAATTTAAATTTTAAATATTTTAAAAGAAATTGAACTTTTGGCAAGGGAGTAAATAAGTACAATTTGACAATTTTTTTAATGCATTATTTAGTTTCTACTTTTTTTTCACTTTAATCCTTAATGTTTTTTACCTAGCTCAATACTTAAAAAAAAATATTTTTTGGGTGACTAAAATGAAAGCGACCTAGAAGTTAGGTGACCAAAATGAAAGTATAAATATAATGTGCTGTGTACAGTTAACCACCATTAACACTCGAGTAACTAAAATGAAAGTGTCGTAAAAGTTGGGTAACAAAATTATAAGGATTTTATTTTGGGTGACCAAAATGAAAGCACCTTAAAAGTTAGGTACTAATTAGAAATTTACCCTAAAAATAATCAATGTCTTAAAAGATGGTATGGAATTTGTTTTGTATTTTAAATATTCAGTTTCTTTTAGTTTTATTTTTCAATTTAACATAATAATTGTTTTATTTGGAGTTTTAAAACTTTGTTTATTATTCTGATGTGGAAAAGTGTTGGGTTTTGAAAACCGAATCATTCCAAGAAATTAAACTGAACATAGTGTTGGATCTTTGGTTTGTTAATTAGTTGGTTGTAATAATTTAGTTAGCATTTAGAATTTAGAAATTTAGCCTTTAGACTAATTTGTAAGAGAGATAAAATGTGAGGGGTCAGAAATAGAACTAGATTTAGAAATGGGGTCATTTTTTCCAAGGTTATCGTGGCAAATTTCCCGTCTGAAAAATAGCCCCTAAAGGGAACGGTTACTAACAAACCATTTTCACAGGCTTTCATCATTTCTCTCCATTTTCTCTCAAATTTCCTTCCATTTTCTTTCTAAATCTAAATCTAAATCTAAATTTCATTTCATTAATTTTAATTATGAAAGTCTAAAGTCTACTAAATCCTTTCCTAAAATTAAGATATATAAAATACAATTTTCATTTTCTTATTCATTTCTTTTTGTTGTCGATCTTAGAGAGGGAGGTGATGAGTTAGGGCCAGTTCTTCATAGCTTAAAAAAAGCACTTCTGACTCCAAAAGCACTTTTGAAAAAAAAGCATGAAGAACAAGTCGCTTTAAATGAAATTTTAGCTTTTCAGAAGTGCTTTTAAAAAACACTTCTGAAAAGGAGCTGAAAAGAAGAAGCTAAAAATTTTAGCTTTTCCTCTCCCAAAAGCACTTTTGGTGCTTAATTACTTTTTCACCCCTCCAATAACATAGTATTTTTCTTTTTTTTTCTTGGTGCTAAATTACAATTGTGTTAAAATCATTAATTAAAAATAAAAAAAATATTTTTTTAAAATATTAATTACAAATATTTAATGGCTATATTTAAATATTTAAAATATAGTTTATATATTCTAATTAAATTTTATAAATAATTAATATTTATTAATTAAAAATATTTACAATATATATTTTATTTACGCGTTACACACTGAGTTTCAAAACTCACTCTTTGTTTGTTTGTTCTGTTCAGGTAACCTTCAGATTTATGCGGGTCGGTGCGTCGGAAGCTCAGTGGTGACCACATTTCCGTAAAATTTCATTCCTTTAGAATTAGTTTAAACTTTTATGGTTTTTAGGAGTTTTATAATTTTGGGACTCTCCGGACTTTTTGGGACTATTTTTGGTTTTGGATTTTATTTTGGTTTTCTAAGCATAACAACTGATAAAATTTTTTTTTCTGAAAATGATAACTTTTCTGAAATAACAATTTTCAAGAAACAATTTGATTTGCCAAAATATGACATTTTAAAGAAACTCAGCTGCAAATTAATTGGATAAGTTTTCCAAACAATTAGAAAGGCGTAAACGAGCAACGATTTTAAATTAAATAAGTATATCAATAAGTTTTTCCAACAAATCGGATATACTAAATAACAACGGTTATGATGACTTGTGAGTAATGAAGAAGTTGTTTTTAAATTTTCTTCGTAACATTTCTAGATTCGGTCATAATGTTTAGACCGAGTTTGGGGTGTTACATTTAGTGGTATGAGAGTCAGGTTGCAAAACTTAAGCTGTGAAATTTTGGGTTCAAAATTTTATTGTAATCGTTTTCTGAATAAAGTTTTTTTTTTATATATAAAAGTATGTATGTGGTACATCGAGTCTCCGGCGCCAACCCTGTAAGTAGTTCTAACTTAGAAATACTATAGTTAGAAAACTTTGAAATGTCTAGAACTGCAAATAGTTAGTTAGAGACTGAAATGTCTGAACTTTTTAAAACTACTTCTGATAATTATTTGTAGCATAAAATATTGGTAATAAATACTAAAATTGATTCATAAAACTTTGTAATGTAGATAAAACTTTGAATATGATGAGTGCTCGTGGAATGCATGGTCGTGGTACTCGTGGGCGTGACGGGCGTCGTAGAGAGACTCGAGCTAAGTCATCCTCGGTGGGCAGTATGCCTAATTTGGATATGAGCGAGACACCGTCAACATCTACAGTTGAGACTGGGTCTTAAAGTCACTCGGCTAGGGACAACGCATTGTCCTAAACCATGCTTAGAGTATTGGAGAGGGTCACTGGGCCCCATTTTAGTTCTAGGAGCCATGGATCGGTAACTGAACGAATCCGGTCTAATGGTGCTTAGCTATTTAAGGGCGTCACTAGAGTCGCCCCGACTGTGGCCAAATACTGATTGGAGGCCACCGAGAGGATAATGAATGACATCGACTGCACCCCTGAGTAGAAATTGAAGGGTGCAGTATCTTTGCTTTGCGATGAGGCGTACTAGTGGTGGTTATCGGTTGAGGAGGGTACTTAGCTGGATCGGATTAATTGGGAGTATTTTAAGACTACCTTCCAGAGGAAATATGTGGGGGCGAGTTATGTGGATGCTCGCAGGCGCGAGTTCATGAACTTCAATCAGTGGGATAGGACTGCGGTTGAGTATGAGACCGAATTTTGGAGATTGAGCCGGTATGTTCGTGGGATGGTGGCATCTGAGTATGAGAAATGCATTCGTCTGAGTATGAGTATGAGGCCGAGTTATGATAGCTTTGCAGAGGGAACATGAGTTTACCATTTTGGTAGACAATGCGAAGATCGTCGAAGAGGTTAAGCGTGTTGAGCGCCATAACAAGGACCGATAGAGGGTAAGAATAAAAGGGATTCAGAACTCTCTAGTTCTATTCAGAGGCCTAAGAAACTTGCCAGACCTGACGGGCCTTCTAGAGTTAGAGTTCCAGTTGCTCCTACTCTGGCTCAGCCGTGCGTGACTGTGGTAGACGTCATCCGGGTGAGTGTTGGAGGAGGTTAGGAGCGTGTCTACGATGTGGGTTAATGGAGCATCATATTAGAGATTGCCCACAATATTCTGATTAGATGCAAGCTCTAGTTTCGGATTTTGTTCAACCGTAGAAGGCAATTCAGCAGCCGCCTAGGGGCCGTGGTGCGGCTAGGGGTGGTAATTGTATGGGTAGAGGACAGAGAGCACCGGGTAAAGGTGCTAATCAAATTGAAGTGAAGCAACCTACACTGGTATATGCTGCTCGACGTCGTGAGGATAGAGATGTCACTGATGTGATTACGGGTACTTTTCTTATTTTTTATACCATTTATTTTGCACTGAAAGACATAGGGTCAACACATTCCTATGTAGCTAGTTCTGTTTCGGTTAACTTGGGGAATCCAGTTGAGAGTACTTCTACTGAGATTTCTGTACTGAGTCTATTGGGTCAATCAATTTGGGTAAATAGACTGTATAGGAATGTACAGTTGGAAGTACAAATGGTTGTATTTTCAGCTAATCTGATGGAGTTGCCGTTCGAGGAATTTGATTTGATTTTGGGTATGGACTAGCTTGTAGAGCATCGAGTCAGTTTGGATTGTGCTACTAAGAGGGTAGTTTTGATATTTGAGAATAATGTGGAGGTGATTATGATCGACGACGTCGAGATTACTTACCCAATGTGATCTCCGCTCTTGTGGCTGAAAAACTGGTTCACAAAGGGTGTGAAGTGTATCTGGCTTTTATAAGTGATTCAGTTTCTGTGGACTCCTTTTTTAGGAACATTCAAATAGTTAAGGAATTTTTGGATGTTTTTCCTGAGGAGTTATCGGGTTTACCTCTGAATTGGGAAGTTGAGTTCAGTATTGAGCTTCTACCGGGTACAGCTCTGGTGTGTATTGCTCCTTATCATATGGCACCAAAAGAGCTTATGGAACTAAAGGCTCAACTTCAGGAGCTCTTGGATTGTGGATTCATTATTCCTAGTGTGTCTCTGTAAGGGGCACCTGTTTTGTTCGTAAAGAAAAAGAATGATACCATGAGAATATGTATCGACTACCGACAGTTGAATAAGCTAACTGTGAAAAATAAGTACCCACTTTCGAGGATCGATGACTTGTTTGATCAGTTTCGAGGGACTTCGGTATTTTCCAAGATAGACCTCCGTTCTGGGTATCATCAGCTTAAGGTTAAGGAAGTTGATGTCCATAAGATCGCTTTTAAGACTCGTTATAGGCATTACGTGTTTTTAGTCATGCCCTTTGGTTTGACGAATGCTGCAGCTACATTCATGGATTTGAAGAACCAAGTTTTCTAGTCATATTTAGTTCAGTTCATCGTAGTATTCATCGACGACATTTTGGTATACTCTGAGACTGAAGATGACCTTGATGAGCATCTTAGAGTAGTTCTTCAGATATTTCGGGAGAAACAGCTCTATGCTAAGTTGAGCAAGTGTGAATTTTGGTTAATAAAAATCTCATTTTTAAAGCATGTGGTTTTGCAGAGAGGATCCAAGTTGGTCTTAAAAAGATTGAGGCTGTACTTGATTGGAAACAACCTAATAATGTTTTAGAGATCCGCAGTTTTCTAGGTCTTGCGGGCTATTATTAGAGGTTTGTTGAGGGGTTATCATTAATTGTAGCTCCTCTGACTAAGCGTTTGTGTAAGAACGCTTATTTTGTCTTGACTGATGAGCAAAAATCATGATTTGAGAAGCTTCCGTTTTAACTCAGGCTCCTGTAATGATACAACCTGAATCTGGTAAAGAGTTTGTGATATATAATGATGCGTCACATGTCAGTTTGGGATGTGTTCTGATGCAAGATGGTAAGGTTATGGCTTATGCGTCCCGACAACTTAAGTCACACGAGGGGAATTACCTAATGCATGATCTCGAGTTGGCTATTATGGCTTTTGCCTTAAAGATTTGGAGGCATTATCTGTATGGTGAGAGGTGTATCATCTACACCGATCACAAGAACCATAAGTACCTCTTTACCCAAAAGGAGTTGAACCTTAGGCAGTGTAGATGGTTTGAACTGCTCAAAGATTACGACTGCATTATAGAGTATTATCTTGGTAAGACAATGTGGTGGCCGACACTCTTAGTCATAGAGCAATGACTGATTTGAGGGCGATGTTTGCTCGCCTAAGTTTGTTTGATGATGGGAGTCTGCTAGCCAAGTTGCAAGTTAAGCTGACTTGGATTGATCAGATTCGGGATAAATAGTTAGGGGATGAATCTCTAGTTCTACGTTTCTGTCAAGTAGAGGATGGTAGTACGTCTGACTTTGGGTTGAATAATGGTGGGGTTCTGTGTTTTCGATGACGGGTTTGTGTATCGAATGACTCTGATTTGAGACAGCCTATTCTGAGGGAGGCGCATAGTAGCCCTTATGTTATGCGTCTTAGTGGAAATAAGACGTATCGAGATATTTCGGAACTGTATTGGTGGCCGAGTTTGAAACGAGAAGTAACAGGTTTTGTTTCTCGTTGTCTAACGTGCCAGCAAGTTAAGGCGGAGCATCAGTTGCCTTCGGGTTTGCTCCAACCCGTGAAGATTCCCTTATGGAAATGAGAACGTGTGACTATGGACTTCATTAGTGGGTTGCCCTTAACTTCTACTAAGAAGAATTCTGTATGGGTCATCGTGGATCGGTTGACCAAGTCTGCCCATTTCATACATGTTCAGACAGATTATTCTTTTCATAGGTTGGCCAAGTTATACATTTCTAATATTGTGAGACTTCATGGGGTTTCGGTTTTGATGATTTCAAATAGAGATCCTCATTTCACTTCTCGATTTTGAAAGAAGCTTCATAAGGCTTAGGGTTCGAGGTTGGATTTCAGTACTGCGTTCCATCCTTAGATAGATGGTCAATCTGAGAGGGTGATTCAGATATTGGAGGATATGCTTTGGAGTTGTGTAATTGATTTTCAAGGTAGTTGGAAGGAATTTTTACCATTAATCTAGTTTGCCTACAATAACGGTTTTCAGTTTAGCATTCAGATGGCACCTTACGAGACTTTGTGTGGTCGTAAATGTCGTACCCCGCTATGTTGGACTGAGTTGGGCGAACGATGAGTTTTGGGTCCTGAGTTGGTTTCTAAGACTAAAGAAAAAGTCAAATAGATTCGGGATTGTCTTAAGGCAGCTTTTGACAGGCAGAAGTCCTATGCGGATTTGAAAAGGAGGGACGTCGAGTATTCTGTGGGGGATTGTGTGTTCTTTAATGTATCGTATTGGAAGAAGGTTCTGCGTTTTGGACGTAAAGGCAAGTTGAGTCTTAGGTTTATTGGGTCGTACCAGATTCTAAAGCGCGTGGGATCGGTTGCTTATCAGTTGGAGTTAGCTCCAGTGTTAAATCCTATTCATGATATGTTTTACGTCTCTATTTTGAGGTAACGGTCTGACCCGTTTCATATTGTTCATGTTGAGGTGGTCGAGTTTAGACCAGATTTGACTTTTGAGGAGGAGCCAGTTCAGATTCTGGATCAAGATGTGAAAATTTTGAAGAGAAAGTCTATTCCGTTAGTTAAGGTTCTGTGGCAGAATCATGGCACTGAGGAAGCCACGTGGGAACTTGAGGACTCGATTCGTCAACAGTATCCGTATTTGTTTGAATTAGGTAAATTTCTAGGTCAAAATTTCTTTTAGGGGGTAGAGATGTAATGCCTTGATTTATTTAACTCTATTTAATAAAGTTTGTCATAAATAAGTATCTGTTTCAGTGGTTAAGTGATATGGGTGTGTGTTTGAGGTCTTGATTTCAAGTCCCACTTTTAGAAATTTAGTTATTTTTGTTCCTAGCCTTGTCTTTAATGGCTTGACTTATATCATATTCGAAGTAAACTCATATTAGAATGAGCCTGCTGGTTCAAGTGGTAAGGTGTTAGCTTGCCTTAAGGTCTTGTGTTCGAACCCCTATGTGAGTGAAGGATGATAATTTTTGCTTCCGATTGTGTGTATCGGTGGTGTAGTAGAGGTTTGGTGGAATTGAAAGTTTGTGGTAGTAGATTAGAGTTAGTGGGTCAGTTTTGGTGGGATTTGTTGGTTAATGCGATAGTAGGGTGTTGGGATTTTATTTGATTCAATTTTTATTTTTTTAATTCTTATAATTTTTCCCAAAATCCTTTCTTTCTGACTTTTTTTCCTTCTTCTGCAAATTTTCGTTTCTTTTTCCTTCAACTCTTTTTATCAATCGTTCGTTCTAATCGTTGTGCATCCGGATTCTGTAACTCGTTCAGAATGGGTAAGTTATTGGGAAGTTTCTTATTTGTGTGTGGTGGAGGGAGGGTGCTAGTTATGTTTTTGACGGAATTTGTTGATGATGCTTTGATTTAATTTTTGTTTAGGGGGAAGTCAATAAGCTATTAGTGCTTCTCCAACTGTTTGAGTGGGGTGATTACTGTTCATTGACGGTAAGTGTGCGAATGTGTTGGATGCTATTGTGAGACTATGTTCTTGGATAATTTTTGTGTGAGTTTCATAAATTTTTATTGAAATTGCGCGTTGGAATACTGTTTTAAGTTTCGAAGGTTGCAGGGTTGTTTTCACATCAAAATTGAGCCAGGTGTGTAACGAGAAACTCAAAAAAGGGTGATCGGCGAAAGCCAAAAATTGGGCCTGTCGATGCCACACGGTCGTGTGCCTGGCCATCTCATAGGCCGTGTGTGACAGACGATCATGTGACTGGTGTGTGTGGGGTTGTGTGTGACATACGACCTAGGCCATTTCTAGTCGTGTGGGCCATGTGGGCGTACGGGCAAGCCACACGAGCATGTGGGCCTAAATTTTAGAATTTTTCCCTAGGGTCATACTTGTCGTCTCGAATGACTGAGGGCCTTCCGTAGCGTTGGTATGTGCAGTATAGGCCTTAAAGCTTTAAATCTGCTACCCTATTAGATTGAAATTGAAGTAAATAACATTAATGAGTATTATGAATTGCGATGTGCATGATTTGTTATGCTATGTAAAAGCGTGTGTTATATCTATTATACGAGTATGCATGATGTTCTGTATGAGGCGATACCTCGCCATTATGCTAGCAACGTTGCTGCGATTATTCTGAAAAGTGTTGTATAGACACTATGCGGTGTGTAGGATTAGGTGGGTGTTTTATACCCCATGTTGTGTGATGGGATGGTCGGAGTTGGTGTGTAGAGTATGGGGGTAGGATTTTGCATATTTGTATCTGTATAATTCTGATTCTGTAAAAGGTTTACATCTGCATCTGTTCTGTATGAGATTGAATCTGAATTTCTGTTT
Source organism: Gossypium raimondii (assembly GCF_025698545.1). Classification (NCBI taxonomy): domain Eukaryota; kingdom Viridiplantae; phylum Streptophyta; class Magnoliopsida; order Malvales; family Malvaceae; genus Gossypium; species Gossypium raimondii. The sequence continues at coordinate 34,271,830 of NC_068568.1, read as the reverse complement.
ATTTTTGTGTTACAGAATAAGTTTCAAAACTCACTCTCTATTTGCTTGTTATGTTCAGGTAACCCTTATATTTAGGTGGGTTGGTGCGACGGAAGCTTAATGATGACCACATTTTTGTAAAATTTCATTCTTTTAAAATTAGTTTAAACTTTTCTGGTTTTTGAGAGTTTTGTAATTTTGGGACTCTCCGGACTTTTTTGGACTGTTTTTGGTTTTTGATTTTATTTTGGTTTTCTAAGTGTAACATCTAATAAAACGATTTTTTTTAAAATGACAACTTTTCTGAATAACAGTTTTCAAGAAACAATTTGATTTGCCAAAATATGACATTTTACAGAAATTCCGTTGCAAAACATTTGGTTTAATAGAAAGGCATAAACGAGAAAGGATTTTAAATCAAATAAGTATATCAATAAGTTTTCCAAACAAATCAGATATACTAAGTAACAACGGTTACGATGATTTGCGTGTAAAAAAGTTGTTTTTAAATTTTCTTCGTAATATTTCCAGATTCAGCCATAACATTTAGGCTAAGTTTAGGGTGTTACAGTATGTAGCTTCTTTCACAACAGAGAAATTCATAGCCTAAGACAAGGGTAAATGATATCGTCTCATTAGCATTACGTGGTTGATGAAAAGTAAACGTGGCCACGGGTCGTTCGTCTTTATGACGGATGACTTGATTACTATTCAATAGTAATTGACTTTTCATGAAGGAAGATACAATGATTACCATGAGATAAACTAGGATCATATTGAGAGAACGAATATTATTCCAAAGAGATCAATAACATCTTATGAGGGTAACATTGGAAACACGAAAATATACACACCTTTTTATGCCCTTTTTAACTCAAATTCATGCAGTTTCGGCAAAATTCTTGTCGAAAAATATATAATTATTATAAAATAATTATTTTGTACTTAAATTCTTAACATGTTGAATTTTAATTAATTTTGATTAATTTTGATTATTTTCGACAGATTTGCACTAAGGGCAAAAAACGGCCTGACAGACACTACTAGAAGCACAAAATCGAGTAGCAATTTTGAAGCATCAAGGTGAAATAATTTTTCAGCATAAGACGGTCCAAATTATGTGTACTAATTCATAATATAATTAATTTTAATCTTAATCCAATTTAATTTGGTTAAATAAATTATTATTAATTAATTATGGAAAGGGGTCCAGTTGAGCTGAAATGAGAAAACCGAACCAACCGAGCACTAGGCACCTCAAAACCATCCCACATGCTGACCCAATCAGCTTGCTTGGACGATTATTTGGCTTGCAAAATGACCCTTGAAGACTTCTTCAAATTGCATTCAAACCCCTCTACTATTTGTGCATTTCTAGATTTGCCCTTACCTTAATATAGCAAGTTTGAAAACTTCAAACTTGCCGTATGTGTGGCAGGCCATAGGGGGACTCTATGGCTGCTGATTTTTGCTAAATTTGGCAGCCATCTCAACTTATAAATATCCCCCTTGGCTGCTCACTTCAAACACATCTCAACTCTTCTCATCTCTTCACTTCTCTTTCGTTTTTCTCTCTTCATTTCCCTTCCATTATTCTTCATTCCCTTGCCGATTTCACCTCTGGAAAAAGAGTCATTCATCCACCATTTGGAGCAGCATTCAAGTTTTCATAGAAGCCTCAGTTTGACAAGAGCAAGCGGAGAAGGAGGAGTGGAGCAAACTAGTTAAGATACGGGGAGAACACCTGATTTGATTCTTGTTCCCTATCCTTTTAATTTTGATGTTATGATGAACATGTATATGAATATTTATGATGTTGAAATGTTTAATTTATTTAATATGGCTTAAATTTAATTTGTGTTAGGTTGATTGCATTTCATCTACTTAATTTATTAAAATTGTGTTTGTGTTGTTATAGGCCTCGGTAAGATGTTTGATTAAGTAAAACCATGACTAAGTTATTCTTGCATTACAATTGTAAGGTAACTAATGAATTAATTATTTAAACGGATTGAAATTGTAATTAATTGATACAATACTTAATCGATGCATGCTTAATCATCTAAGGTAGCTGAGCATTAAATTAGCAATGGTATCTAACGATACATTAGCCTTGTATAACTTGCAAGATTATTGTGATTAAACTGTTTTAAGGTAGAAATACATTGTTACCTCACGTAATCTTTTATGTGCTTATGAGATTGAATTAATTATTTGAATTGGCATAGAGATATGTAAAAGAGATTATTTTAATTTCATTAGTATGTATGTGCGTTAACACATTTGCCTATTAAGACTTGTTTAATTGTTTGAATTGACATAGAGATATAGTCAAAAGATAAATGGATTTTGGTAGGTAAATATGTTCATAAGTTAGCAAGTTACTGAGTTGCCATGAATTTATTCGTAACAACATGAACATGAGTTTAATAATTTTAAGTTAAGAAATGTAATTAATCTAGCACAATTAGGCCATCTTGATTAAAATCATCTTTTGAAATCGTGCATTGGAGCTTTTATTTTATTTTTATTTATTTTACTTAGTTAAAAACTTAGTTTTTAAGCACCTTCTCAAATCAAAATATTTTTCTTCACCAAAGTGTTTTTAAATTGCATTCATAAATAATTCTTTTCACAGTTCCTGTGGGTATGATAACTCGACATTTACTTGTCACTTTATTACTTGTTGCGATTGTGTACACTTGCACATTTCTATCGTTCCAAGTTTTTGGCGCCGCTGTCGGTGACTGTTTTAAAAAGTCATTATTTGTGAATTTGTTAATTTTGCATTTTAGTTTATTTTTCTGTTTACTTTTTAACTTAATTATTTTTTCTGTGTTTATTTAAGGTGTTTATGAGTATTGACCGAATTAACGATTTAATCCTTTTAGGCCCTGAGATTGAAAGAACTTTTCAACAACGAAGAAGACAAGCAAGTAAGAGAAGGATCAAAGAGATGAACTTCGAAAATCTGAATTAAGAAAATGGATCAAACCCTGCTCAAAATCCTATCCTTATTACTGATGATAAGGATAGAGCTCTAAGACAGTATGTCATGCCAGTGTTTTATGATCTTAATCCTGGTATTAGGTGACCCGAAATTGAGGCACAATAGTTCGAACTGAAGCCAGTCATGTTCCAAATGCTTCAGATATTGGGCCAATTCAGTGGAACGCCTACCAAAGATCCTCATATTCACTTAAGACTGTTTATGGAGGTGAGCGATTCTTTCAAGTTAGACGGAGTACCCGAAGATGCATTACGATTGAAGCTATTCCCATATTCACTAAGGGACAAAGCTCGAGCCTGGTTGAAGTCATTGCCACCAAATTCAATTACCACTTGGAAATAGTTAGTAGAAAGATTCCTTATGAAGTATTTCCCGCCTAGCAAGAATGCTAAGTTGAGGAACGAGATCACTGCTTTCCAACAAATGGATGATGAGTCCTTGTATGAGGCATGGGAAAGGTACAAAGGATTATTACGGAAGTGCCCTCATCACGGAATCCCACATTGCATCCAACTTGAAACGTTTTATAATGGTCTCAACGCACACACAAGGATGGTAGTGGATGCTTCTACTAATGGTGCTATCTTTTCTAAGTCTTATAATGAGGCTTATGAAATCATTGAGAGGATTGCTAGCAACAATTATCAATGGCCAACCAATAGAGCAGTGTCAGGTAGACAAGTAACTAGAATACATGAAGTAAACGCTCTTACTTCACTCGCATCTCAGGTATCCTAAAGATCCTCAATGCTTAAAAATTTTACCACTAATGGGTTTAATAGTTTTGCAACTGAATCAATTTGAAAATGTAGCCTATGTCTATTGTGGGGAAGGACATTTGTTCAAAGAATGTCCATCGAACCTAGAATTCATGTATTAGATGGGTAACCAGAACCAAAATCGAGGAAGGTAAGGACTGCAATCTAATTTCTATAACCATAGTGGCGAAACCTCCCAAAATTTTCCTGGAGTAACTAAGGGGCTGAAACCAATAACACTTACGCCCAACCTAGACCGATCCAGCCACCCAGTTTCCCTAACAAGTTCAGAAACAAACCCAAGCTGAACTGTCCAATAGCTTAAAGAACCTATTGAAGGCATACATGGCAAAAAATGACACCACTTTAAGGAATTTGGAGAATCAAATGGGCCAGGTTGCAACTGTACTAAAAAATCAACCACAAGGTTCTTTACCTAGTGATACAGAGAATCCGAGGAATCTTGGGAATGAGCATTGTAAAGTGTTGACATTGAGGAGCAGAAACATATTAGAGTCCAACACCGACAAAGTTGAAAAGGAGTGTAACGCCCCAGAATTTGGGCCTAGAAGTGTTGGGTTTTGACCAAGGGAACGGTTTCGAAACTGTGTACAAAAGTATGTCTGCTTTAGTGGTTAAGGGTCCTGAGAGGAGTTGGAAAAGTGGATAAAACCCTGGATGCTTGGATGTAGGCCTTTTAAATTATTGTGTTAAAAAATGTCATAAGGAAGCATGTGGTCTAGTGGTTGTGGCGTCATTAAGGTTGCAAGGGAGCTTGGGTTCAAGTCTTGGCTCTTGCAATTTATTTTGGTTTTTATTTTAAAGGAACCTGGACTTTGGCCTTTAGACCTTTTAGTTAATTGAAGACAAAATGTGACACAAAAGAGCTTGTGACAAGGAGACAAGGGGCGTGTTGAGCTATTGAGGGGGGCTTGGGTTTGAATCCTATTGCAAGCAAAAAGGATATTTATTTTGCTAGCATGAGGCGGTAGGAGTTTGAGGTGGTTTCGAACTCAGTTGGGTGAGAGTTTGAATGGGTCTTGGAGGTTGTTATGGAGGATATCAATGAGGGATATATTTGGAGAGATTTGAGGAGAGAATATTGAGATTTGGGGAGGTTGTTCCAGGTTCCTTGTTCTAAATGGGGGAGATCGGCGAGGCCGGAATAGGAGTGTTTGGATTGAAGGGAATCTGCAAATCGCATCAGGTGTGTAAACTCCCCACTATAACTGTAGAATGGCAAAAGCCGAAAAGCTAAAATATGGCATTTGAGACCACACGAGCGTTGAAAGCCAAACCTACGAATCATGGGTGATAAACTATGGAGGTCTCTATGAGCATTTTCATGGGCTTAGGCCAAAATGGGCCACGTTGGGCCGAATGGGCTGTGTAGGTCCCACACTGATGAAATCCACGAATTATGAAAAATACTGGACTGGGCTATATAGATCTCATAGCCGTGGCAAAATTTGGGCTGAACGGGCCACCCGAGCGTGTGGGCCTATTTAGGTCGAGTAATGGGCATTGGGGCCATTTATGTTGTTATGACCAATTAGGTTACCTAAGTCGCACGAGGCGACTGCGGACCTTTTAAGAGGTTGATATCTGAACCGAGACCTTAAAATAGGTAAAATGATCGTAATGCCCATGTAGGGTAAAATAACCGTAATACCCTTGTAGGGTAAAATGACCCTAATGCCCCTATAAGGTAAAATGATTGTAATACCCCTATAAGGTAAAATGACCGTAATACCCCTGTAGGGTAAAAGGACCATAATGCCCCCGTAAGGTAAAATAACCGTAATGCCTCAGTAGGATAAAATGACCGTAATACCCTTGTAGGGTAAAATAATCGTAATACCCTTATAGGGTAAAAAGGCCGTAATGCCTCTGTAAGGTAAAATGACCGTAATGCCCCTGTAGGGTAAAATAACCGTAATGCCCCTATAGGGTAAAATGATCGTAATGCCCCTGTAGGATAAAATGACCGTAATACCCCTGTAGGGTAAAATGACCGTAATGCCCTGATGGGTAAATGACTATTTTTGCCCTTTGAGGTCAAATGATTGTTTTGTCTATGGTTAAATGACTGATTTGTCTGTGTTTGGGATGACTGATTTGTCTGTGATTTGAATGACTGATTTTGAGTATGGCATTCTACATACACGAAATACTGCATGGGGTTGGGATACTGTTATGGAGGAAGTACTGTACTGGTGGCTCTGCCACAATCACTGTTATTGGTGGCTTGGCCACATATACTATTACTGGCAGCTTTGCTGCGATACTATTACTGGTAGCTTTGTTACGATGCTACTGATGGCTTTGTGCAAATCATAGTACCGTTACTGATGGCTTTGTGCCGATCATATTACCGTTATCGATGGTTGTGTGCTGATCATTTCACTGTTATTGATGGTTGTGTGCCGATCATATCACTGCTACTGATGGCTTTGTGCCGATCATGTTACCGTTACTGATGACTATGTGCCGATCATATCACTACTACTGATAGCTTTGTGCCAATCATGTTACCGCATCGATGGTCGTGCGGTCATATCATCGCTCTCGATGGCTTTGTGCCAATCACATTCTCGTATTTATGGCTTGTAGCCATTACATTTATAGCTTATAGCTATCCTGCTTCTGACTCTTAGCTATTCGACTCACGGCAACTCTCATCGCATTATTACTACCGGCAGCTATGCTGCGATATTGGTGTGAGGGTTGGGTGGGTCGACTCTGTTCCCACATGGTGTGTTGGGTTGGTACGGGTGGTGTGTTGGCTAGATTGGGATGGGTTTGCATACTTGTACCATATCGACATCAGATCGGGCTTAGGCCCACACTATTTCAGACGGGCTAATGCCCATATCTTGTCTTATCTTATTAAAGGGCTTTGGCCTAGACTGATTCTGTTCGGTATGCCGACTGTTTGATAAGGGATTACACACTGAATTTTCATAAACTCACCCTCTCCTTTTAATTGTGCATGTAATCATCAGCCATAGTTGATTCGGTGCTGCGAGGGACTCTGAGGTGGCCACACAACCGCATCAGCTTTCATTTTTAGTTTTTGATTTATAAGTAACTGAATTTGGGTATTTTTATGTAAAAAGGCCTCTTTAAAGTTATAAACTTTAAATTGGAGTTTTTTTATTTAGTTTGATATAAACTAATAGTTGTAGAATAAGACAGGTTTTCAAAATGTAACCGTTTTCAAAGACACCACGTTTTCGCAATAAATGAGATTTTGGAAAATTTATAACGTTTTAAAAGTGATTAGTTTTTAATGATGCACGCTTGGAAATGAACAACCCGTTTTGGAATCACCGTTTAATAACAAAATGATTAATTGATTTTAAAGATTTTAACAACAACAAGTTTTATGCTAAACACCTCAATGTGACACTGCCAGATTCGACCATAACTCTTAGGCGGGTTTGGGGTGTTACAAGGAGCCAGCCGATGCTCAAGAATCAGAGGAAGTTCAACCGAGTGTTGAAATTTTGATTTCATCGGAACCATAATTTGCGAAATCTGACAAGGTAACTTCTGAACCAGCTAATTCTGATAAAATAACAACTCTGTTAGATGCAGAATTGCCATAGAAGACAAATCAATCAGTTCCAGTAAAGAAGCCTCCACCACCCTACCTTCAAAGACTTTAGAAACAAAAGCAGGAAATTTATTTCAAGAAGTTCTTAAACATACTCAGGCAACTTTATATCAACATTCTGTTTGTCGAAGTAATTAAACAAATGCTAAACTACGTCAAATTCATGAAGGATATCCTGTTAAAAAAAATGAAGACTTGGAGAATTTGAGACGGTAGCCCTGACAAAGGAATACAGTGCATATCTTCAAGACAAACTACCCCCAAAGTTGAAGGATCTTGGATGTTTTACCATACCTTGCAACATTGGAGCAACATATTATGGTTAGGCACTATGTGACTTGGGTGCGAGTATAAACTTGATGCCTATGTCAATATTTAGGAAGTTGGGGATAGGTGAAGTTAGACCTACTACGGTTACACTTCACTAAGCAGATCGATCCTTAGCAGATCCAGAAGAAAAAATTAAGGACGTATTGGTACGTGTAGACAAATTTTTTTCCTGCTGGCTTTGTGGTTCTAGACTTTGAAGTAGATAAAGAAGTGCCAATCATCTTAGGAAAGCCTTTCCTAGCAATCAGAATGACCCTTATTGATGTGCAGAAGGGCAAACGTACTATGCATGTTTAGGATGATCAGGTAACATTTAATGTTTTTAAGTCTATACGATTTCCTGACACAATTGATGATTGTTCTGCAGTGTCCGATTTAGAGAAATTAATCATGAAAAAGGAACCTAACTATGTTGAGGAACCATTGGAACAAATTTTGACATCAGACCCTCCAAATGATGAAAAGGAGGATGAATAATTAGCTTTGCTAGAAGCTAATCAAAGGGGATTTAATCCGCAATCCCGTTTTGAATCTTTGGAGTTAGAGAATAGCGATTATGCCTAACCAAAAGCGTCAATTGAGGGGCCACCTAAATTAGAACTAAAGGTACTTCTCTCACATTTAAAATATGTTTATTTAGGTAACGCTTCTACTTTGCCTGTTATTGTTTAAGAGAAATTAACCGTTGAGAAGAAGAAAAACTCATCCTAGTATTAAAACAATTTAAGAAGGCCATCAAATGGACCATAGTCGATATTTGCGATATTAGTCCGTCTGTATACATGCATAAGATCATCCTAGAAGATGGGAAAAAAGGAAAGATTGATGGACAACGAAGATTGAACCCCATAATAAAGGACATGGTGAAAAAGGAAATCATCAAGTGGTTAGATACGGGTATAATTTACCCCATCTTAGACAGTTCGTGGGTGAGTCCGATCTAGTACGTGCCAAAGAAAGGATGTATTGCAGTCATTGAAAATGAGAATAACAAGTTGATAATGACTAGAACGGTTATGTGATAGAGAATTTGTATCGATTACCGGAAGCTAAACAAGGCGACTAGGATAGATCACTTTCCTTTGTCGTTCTATTATTGTTTTCTCGATGGATGGATAGACATTATCAACTTGTTTAGCTTCTGATAATCGATGCAAATTCTCTATCATGTAACCGTTCTAGTCATTATCAACTTGTTATTCTCATTTTCCTTGATGATGGAAGTCTATGATGTCTATTTTTAATGACATGGTTGAGAAATAATCGGAAGTCTTTATGGATGATTTTTCAGTATTTGGAGATGCATATGATGATTGCCTAGCCAATCTAGCCAAGGTACTAAGGCGATGCGAAGAAACAAACCTCGTACTCAACTGGGAAAAGTGCCATTTCATGGTACAAGAATGTATTGTTCTAGGGCATCGGATAATGAGACATGGAATTGAGGTAGATAAAGCAAAGGCAGACGTTATTGAGAAACTTCCACCTCCAACATCTGTAAAGAGTGTTAGGAGTTTCTTGGGCCACGCTGGTTCTATTGAAGATTTATCAAGGACTTCTCCAAAATTGCTAAACCCTTATGCAAATTATTGGAGAAGGACACGGCGTTCAAAATTGATGAAGAGTGCTTAAAAGCTTTCAATTAGTTTCAGCACCTATAATCGTCACACCAGATTGGGATTTGCCATTTGAATTGATGTGTGACGCAAGTGACTTCGTGATAGGAGCTGTCATGGGCCAGCAAAGGAATAAATTTATTCATCCCATCTATTACGCAAGTCGGACTTTGACAGGAGCTCAACTGAATTACATGGTTACAGAGAAAGAGTTACTTACTATTGTGTTTGCTTTTAACAAGTTTCGATCCTATCTTGTAGGTACCAAAGTGACTATCTATACGGACTATTCAGCAATTAAGTATTTACTTGCCAAGAAAGACACTAAGCTAAGATTGATTCGATGGGTACTTCTGCTTCAAGAGTTCGATCTAGAAATTCAAGATTGAAAGGGAGTAGAAAACCAAGTAGCAGTCCACTTGTCCAGATTGGAGTCGCAAGAAGGGAATTCTCCACTTATACCAATTCAGGAGACATTTCAGATGAACACATACTGAAGGTAAATCATGTCTATAATACCCCTTGGTTTGCTGATATTGCTAACTATTTAGCTTGTGGTTTGATGTCGATTGATAAGACATATCATCAAAAGAAAATGTTTGTTCATGATGTGAAGTACTATTGTTCTAGGGCATCGGATAACGAGACATGGAATTGAGGTAGATAAAGCAAAGGTAGACGTTATTGAGAAACTTCCACCTCCAACATCTTTAAAGAGTGTTAGGAGTTTCTTGGGCCACGCCGGTTTCTATCGAAGATTTATCAAGGACTTCTCCAAAATTGCTAAACCCTTACGCAAATTATTGGAGAAGGACACGGCGTTCAAAATTGATGAAGAGTGCTTAAGAGCTTTCAAAGATTTGAAGAGTCGATTAGTTTCGGCACCCATAATCGTCACACCAGACTGGGATTTGCCATTTGAATTGATGTGTGACGCAAGTGACTTTGTGATAGGAGCTGTCATGGGCCAGCGAAGGAATAAATTTTTTCATCCCATCTACTACGCAAGTCGGACTCTGACAGGAGCTCAACTGAACTACATGGTTACAGAGAAAGAGTTACTTGCTATTGTGTTTGCTTTTGACAAGTTTCATTCCTATCTTGTAGGTACCAAAGTGACTGTCTATACGGACTATTCAGCAATTAAGTATTTACTTGCCAAGAAAGACGTTAAGCCGAGACTGATTCGATGGGTACTTCTACTTAAAAAGTTCGATCTAGAAATTCAAGATCGAAAGGGAGTAGAAAACCAAGTAGCAGACCACTTGTCTAGATTGGAGCCGCAAGAAGGGAATTCTCCACTTATACCAATTCAGGAGACATTTCTAGATGAACACATACTGAAGGTAAATCATGTCCATAATACCCATTGGTTTACTAATATTGCTAACTATTTTGCTTGTGGTTTGATGTCGATTGATAAGACATATCATCAAAGGAAAATGTTTCTTCACGATGTGAAGTACTCTTTTTGGGAAGAGCCATACTTGTTTAAAAAGTGTGCAGATCAAATGATCAGGAGATACGTGGCATAAGATGAAGTACATAATATTCTATACCATTGTCGCTTAGCTCTGAGTAGGGGACACTTCGGAGGTAGACGTATTGTGGCCAAGGTATTGCAAGCTGGATTCTTTTGGCCAACACTATTTAAAGATGCATATGCTTACGTAAGGAGCTGTGATCGATGTCAAAGGGTTGGATACGTCACCAACAGAAATAAGATGCCTCGAACAACATCATTGAGGTAGAATTATTCGATGTTTGGGGTATTGAATTTCTCGGACCTTTTCCTTCGTCTTTTGGTCAAAGTACATATTGGTGGCAGTAGAGTATGTGTCTAAGTGGGTTAAGGCTGAGGCATATCCGATAAACGATGCTAAGGTTGTGATGAAGTTTTTGTAGAAGCATGTGTTCACAAAGTTTGGAACCCCAAGAGCCATCATCAGTGATGAAAGGTCCCATTTTGTGAACAAGTGGTTGAAATGGTTACTAGACAAACATTGAGTGAAGCACAAGGTTGCCACAACTTACCATCCACAGAAAAATGGGCAAGTTGAATTGGCAACAAAGAGATCAAAGGCATACTCGAGAAGGTAGTTTGCCCGAACCGACAAGATTGGTCTAAAAGACTGGGTGATGCTTTATGGGCCGATAGGACAACATACCAGACACTTTTAGGGATGTCAACCTATAGGTTAGTCTTTGGGAAAGCCTATCATCTGCCCTTGGTGTTAGAGTACAAAGCTTACTGGGCTCTCCAACAACTCAACTTGGATTTTAAGCTTGCTAAAGAGAAACAGATGCTCGAACTCAATGAGTTAGAAGAATTTCAAATGTTCTCATACTAGAATGCCAAATTACTCAAGGAAAGACTTAAGAGATGGCATGACAAGCACATTTGGGTTCAAGAATTTAAAGCAGGTCAGCAAGTCTTTTTCTTCAATTCCAGATTAAGGTTCTTTCTAGGTAAGTTAAAATCACATTGGTCCTGTCCGTTTAAGATTCACCGAGTTTATCCATATGGAGTTGTCGAACTTCAAAGTAAGGAAGGTAATTTTCGAGTCAATGCTCAGCGCTTAAAACATTACCAGGGGATAAAATTAAACGGGATCAAATCTCGTTTATTTATTAGATATTTAACTTTTCTTGTTTTTCTTTTTAAATAAATGATTTAGGGTATATTTTCGGGATTAGTATGTTTAAATAAATTATGTCTAGGAGATTGGAACTTAAGCAGGACCATTTGTGACCCCTCCAATCTTTCCTGGGAATTGATTTTAACATAATCTTCCAAGAAATTATTCCCTAAATGGCAAAATAAACTTTTAATTTTCAAATAAAAGGGTCAATTTTGATCCAAGTTTTAAATTTGAACTCAATTTCAAATTTTCCTTAAGTCTAGGTACTTAATTGAATTATTTTCAAAATTTGGTTGCTCTTTTGTAAATATTAAAAATTTAGATGTCTTTTTTGTAAATATTTTCAAAAGGCATCTAGAATAAATGTTTTAATTTAATAAATAAGATGATAATCATTAATATATAATTATATCCATTATAATATATATTAATTATTATCAACTTTGCATAGAATTAGGATTAGTTTAAATTTTATCATATTTTATTTAATAAGTTTTTAATAAATTAAGAACAAATAATAATTTAATATACATTATATTAAATATTAGTTGTTGTTAACTTTATGTAGAATTAGAACCTAGAATATTTTAATTATTAATTTGTTCTAAGAATTCAAATTAAACTCCTACTTCATCCACTATAAATTTCACCTACCTTTTCCATTTTTTTCACTCACCCCTCAATTAAATCCTAGCATCTACAACCCACCAAGCACCAAATCACCTAGTGCCGAACTCTCTAGCCGCAACACCGCCCAGCTCCATTTGGCACCCTCACCCATTCACCTAGCAGCCTACGCACGCACCCAACAGCCCCCACGAGCAATGTGCACACCAGCAACCGCTCCATCTCACTGCACCTGCCGCCCGTCCAGCTCCAGTTGCTCACTAGGCCTGCTCGACGCACCTGCTTGCTGACCACTTCCCTGCATTTGCGCAGCACATGCATGCCTTACTGTTCCTTAGCATGCCTCTGCCGCCTTGCTACTCACACCACACCATCAAGACACATTACAACCATCCTTAAACCAACCTCTTTTGCTCTAGATTTATTTTCTTTGAGTTTTTAACTATTATAAAAAGGTGGTAAGCCACATTTTCCCCCTAAAATTTCAATTTTATTTAATTATTTAATTCTTCAAATTATTGAATTATTAATATTTTATACTAATTAAATTTTTGAAAAATATTTGTTTTTATCTTATGATCAGGTTAATCATGCCTTGCAAAAGAACTCGTGCCTCTGCTCAAATTGACGAATCACAAAATAAATTCCATTGTGAGGAAGCCAAAGCAAGATACGAAAGCTTTTTTAAGAATCAACAGATGCATCTAGAGAAAGGCTTTACATTGAAAGAAAGTAATTATATTGATTTCATGGCTCTCATTCGTCAGGTTGATGAAGCTCTCAATTGGGAGTTGTTTTATGAGAAAAGACCTAGTGTGGATGAGGAGTTAGTTCATGATTTTTTTTTGAATTTAATCTCAAGCGAGTTGACGGAAGTTTCTGTTCACGGAATCAAGGTACCAATAACCTTAAACGCTATTAATGAATTCTTTGAATTACTTGATTTTGAAAACGACAAATATTCTTCCTTTGTGAGAAATATTGAGTCTAAAAATCTGCAAGAAATTCTCAAGGAACTTATAGTTCCAGGTTCTAAGTGGACTATGTAAAAGCAAGGAATTCACACTTGTCGTAGAGAATAATTGACACCACTAGTGAAGGTATGGTTCTACTTCATTCGATTTAGCCTTATGCCTATTTCACATGGGACTACAATTTCATTAGAGCAAATGGTCTTACTATACTCGATTTTAACTAGAAAGACCATTGATGTGGGAAAAATCATTCTAAGAGAAATACAGAATTGTGCTGCTAGACGTTTTGGTCCAGCTTACTTTCCTTTTACGATAACAATTTTGTGCTTGAAAGCTAAAATTCTTGCAAACGTAAAGAAGACAAGTTATAACCAGGGCACAATCACAGATTGGGACCTCTATCGAATAGTCAGAGACTCTATTCTACAGCAATGAGTTGAAGAGAGCGAGGATCCTGAAGCAGCAGAAGAAGAATATCCTAAATAGATCGAACCAATGCAGTCAACTAAAATCCCTGATAAGGCAAAACCAATGGAACCAGTAACCAAACTTGACATCGCAACTTTAATGTTCAGGACTCAATCGCCTCGCCCAGATCTTCGAGATGAGCTGTCAAAGTTGATCGACATCATGCAACATATGTAGCAGCAGAAATAGGCTTACTGGAGATATTCAAAAATACGGGATGACTCAATGAGAAGTGGTCTTACGAAAATATTCAATGACCCATTTATTGTTGTGCCTAAGTTTCCAGATTTCATATTTGAACCATGGAGTCCACTATCGAAGAGGGGTAAAAGCGATTCATGCAAAAACAAAGACGATGGAGCAAAAGATGAGTCGAATTCAGAGGGATCTGCATATAAATAAAAAAAGGGGGGATCTTGACCTTATTTTATTTCCGTTCTTAGGTTATTTAGTAGGATTAGGTTTTATTAGGAATTTTTATCTTCACATAATAAAACAAGAGGTGGAAATCATTAATAAAAATGAACAAGTTGCAAAGTATAAAGTGTGGCAATAGATATATACATGTCTAAAATTGGATCTAGAGAGAGCTTGGTACTTAAGTAGTCAAATTGACTCACCTCCTCTTTGCTAGAATCCTACCTAGTGTATAGTATTTATTCACTTTTAACAATGAGGACATTGTTCATCTTACGTAGGAGGGACCGAAAAGTTGAAATTATTTCCACTCAGAATAAATTTTTCTTTTGATTATGATTATGATATATTTTGCTCAAAAATTTGAAATTTTGTTAAGTATGCTAAAATTCAGTATAAATAAAGTTTGATTATTTTAGTAATTGTTATGACATAAAATGTATTTTTAATAAAGTATGCAAATCATACCATAAAATTTTAGTTCCTTAGGAAAGCTAGGCATGCATGAAAGTTTAAGTTTCTAGAATTGAATTAGTAGTTTCTTGAGGCAAAATCCTAGGAAGCATGGAATGTTGAAAATGATTTAGGCAACTTTTGTTTACATCGTTTGAGCCTTTCAAGCCAACCTTGATGAAATTTTATCCCTTGAAACCCAACTTTGAGACTATATGGCCTAATTTTATTTGAACCCTTGCAATATTTTGCCATCACTTCTCTCTTAATTATCTTTAAATTGTCTCAAACACTAGACTTAGTGCTATTCAGAATATTATTTGAAAGAAAGTTTTGGGGAGTTGAAAATAAGTATCAAATGCTCAAAAAAATTGTAGTACATACAGTAAAATGCTTGTGAAAAAAACAGAGAGCATATGTACTTGAAAGAATATAGATGTACAAAAGAGCATGTGAAAGCAAAATAAGTTGGTATATTGAAGGTAATTATTTTGAAGCTCCGATTTAAGCTGAGTTTAGGGTTTTTAGCCTAATTTTATCTATCTTTTACATACCCCTAGCCTAGCCACAGTACAACCTTGTTAAAGACCTATTGATTCAAGTTTCTACGCTACCTACATTAGTAGAGAGAAATTGCTATGTTAAACATAAGAAGGCATAAGTTAAACTTAATGATTGCAACTTAATCTTGAATAAGGGAATAAAATCAAATTGGTAGGGATTTAACATGTCTTTATTAGGAAGCATTTAGTCTATTTTTGCTATCATAAGAATAATTTAGATTAATTTGAATGATATGTATCCATAAGTAGCATAAATATCAAATTTCTTATTCTTGAGCATAAGTATACCAAATTCATACTTTTGGGAAGAATGTTGTTCTGAAGGAATTGTTCAAAGGTGTTTCCAAGAAATTCTTTTCAATTTGTGCATTTCTTGGGATGAGCAATGAATTAAGTTTGGGGGTGTGGAAACATGAAAATATACACACTTTTTATGCCCTTTTTAACTCAAATTCATGGATTTTCCATAAGATTCTTGTTGAAAAATATATAATTATTATAAAATAATTATTTTATACTTAAATTATTAAAATTTTTAATTTTAATTAATTTTATAATTATTTTTTATTATTTTTGATAGATTTGCACAAATGGCGAAAAACGACCTGACAGACACTACTAGAAGCACAAAAGCAAGTAGCAATTTTGAAGCATCAAGGAGAAATAAATTTTCAGCATAAGACGGTCCAAATTATGTTTATTAATTCATAATATAATTAATTTTAATTTTAATCCAATTTAATTTTGGTTAAATAAATTATTATTAATTAATTAATTATGAAAAGGGCTCCAGTTGAGCTGAACCGAGAAAATCGAACCAATCGAGCATTCGGTAGCCCAAAACCATCCCACATGCTGACCCAATAAGCTTGCTTGTCTGATTATTGGGCTTGCAAAATGGCCCTTGAAGACTTCTTCAAATTGCATTCAAACCCCTCCACTATTTGTGCCTTTCTGGATTTGCCCCTACCTTAATATAGCAAGTTTGAAAACTTCAAACTTGCCACATGTGTGGCCAGCCATAGGGGGACTTTATGACTGCTAATTTTTTCTAATTTTGGCAGCCATCTCAACCTATAAATAGCCCCTTGCCTGCTCACTTCAAACACATCTTAACTCTTCTCATCTCTTCACTTCTCTTTTATTTTTCTCTCTTCATTTCCCTTCCATTATTCTTCATTCGCTTTCCGATCTCACCTCTTGAAAAAGATTCATTCATCCATCATTTGGAGCAGTATTCAAGTATTTTTAGAAGCCTTGGTTCGACAAGAGCAAGCGGAGAAGGAGTGGAGCAAACTAGTCAAGCCATGAGAGAACACCGTATTTTATTCTTGTTCCCTATCCTTTTAATTTTGTTGTTGCTATGATGAACATGTCTATGAATATTTTTGATGTTGAAATGTTTAATTTAATTAATCTGGCTTAAATTTAATTCGTGTTAGGTTGGTTGCATTTCGTCTACTTAATTTATTAAAATTGTGCTAGTGTTGTTATACGCCTCGGTAGGATGTTTGATTAAGTAAAACCATGACTAAGTTATTCTTGCATTACAATTGTAAGGTAACTAATGAATTAATTATTTAAACGGATTGAAATTGTAATTAATTGACACTGTACTTAATCAGTGCATGTTTAATAATCTAAGGTAGCTGAGGATTAAATTAGCAATGGTATCTAACGATACATTAGCCTTACATAACTTGCAAGATTATTGTGATTAAACTGTTTTAAGGTAGAAATACATTGTTACCTCACGTAATCTTTTATGTGCTTATGAGATTGAATTAATTTTTTGAATTGGCATAGAGATATGTACAAGAGATTATTTTAATTTCATAAGTATGTATGTGCGTTAACATATTTGCCTATTAAGATTTGTTTAATCGTTTGAATTGACATTGAGGTATAGTCAAGAGATAAACGAATTTTGGTAGGTAAATATGTTCATAAGTTAGCATATTACCGAGTTTCCGTGAGTTTATTCGTAACAACATGAACATGAGTTGAAAAATTCTAAGTTAAGAATTGGAATTAATCTAGCACAATTAGGTCATCTTGATTAAATTCATCTTCTGAAATCGTGCATTGGAACTTTTATTTTATTTTTATTTATTTTACTTAGTTAAAAACTTAGTTTTTAAGCACCTTCTCAAACCAAAATATTTTTCTTCACCAAAGTGTTTTTAAATTGCATTCATAAATAATTCTTTTCACAGTCCCTATGGTACGATAAATTGAAATTTACTTGTCACTTTATTACTTGTTGCGATTGTGTACACTTGCACATTTCCGTCGTTCCAAACACACTTATGACAAGGTCATTGGACGAGCACTGAATCGTTACTTTTGTAATAGTATTTCGTTAGGGAGAGCTCAGTCACGATACGTGGAAACACGAAAATATACACACTTTTTCATGCCCTTTTTAACTCAACATCATGCAGTTTCGGTAAAATTCTTGTTGAAAAATATATAATTATTTTAAAATAATTAAATTGCACTCAAATTATTAACATGTTGAATTTTAATTAATTTTATATTAAATTTTGATTAATTTTGATTATTTTCGACAGATTTACACAAATGGCGAAAAACAACTCGGCAGACACTACTAGAAGCACAAAATCGAGAAGCGATTTTGAAGCATCAAGGAGAACTAACTTTTCAGCCTAAGACATTCCAAATTATGCATATTAATTCATAATAAAATTAATTTTAATTTTAATCCAATTTAATTTGGGTTAAATAAATTATTGTTTATTAATTTTTAAAAGGGGCCCAGTTGAGCTGAACCGAGAAAACTGATCCAATAGAGCATTGGGCAGCCCAAACCGTCCCACATGCAGACCCAATCAGCTTGTTTGGCTGATTATTTGGCTTGTAAAATAGCCCTTGAAGACTCCTTCAAATTGCATTCAAACCCCTCCACTATTTATGTCTTTCTAGATATGTCCCTACCTTAAAATAGCAAGTTTGAAACCTTCAAACTTGTCACATGTGTGGCCGGTCGTGGGGGGGCTCTGTGGCTGCTGATTTTTACTGATTTTAGAAGCCATCTCAACCTATAAATACCCCATTGGCTGCTCACTTTAAACACATCTCAACCTTTCTCATCTATTCACTTCTCTCTCATTTTTCTCTCTTCATTTCCCTTCTATTATTCTCCATTCCCTTACCGGTTTCATCTCTTGAAAAAGAGTCAATCAACTACCATTTGGAGCAGCATTCAAGTGTTTGTAGAAGCCTCAGTTCGACAAGAACAAGCGCAAAAGGAGGAGTGGAGCAAACTAGTCAAGCCTCGGAGAGACACCGGATGTGATTCTTGTTCCTTATCCTTTTAATTTTGTTGTTGTTACGATGAACATGTCTATTAATATTTGTGATATTGATATGTTTAATTTAATTAATATAGCTTAAATTAAATTCGTGTTAGGTTGGTTGCATTTCGTCTACTTAGTTTATTAAAATTTTGTTTGTGTTGTTATAGGCATCGGTAAGATGTTTGATTAAGTAAAACCATGACTAAGTTATTCTTGCATTACAATTGTAAGGTAAATAATGAATTAATTATTTAAATGGATTGAAATTGTAATTAATTGACACGATACTTAATCAATGCATGTATAATTATCTAAGGTAGCTGATGGTTAAATTAGCAATGGTATCTAACGATACATTAGCCTTGCATAACTTGCAAGATTATTGTGATTAAACTGTTTCAAGGTAGAAATACATTGTTACCTCATATGATCTTTTATGTCCTTATGAGATTGAATTAATTGTTTGAATTGGCATAGAGATATGTACAAGAGATTATTTTGATTTCATAAGTATGTATGTGCATTAACACATTTGCTTATTAAAATTTGTTTAATCGGTTGAATTGACATAGAGATATAGTCAAGAGATAAATGGATTTTAGTAGGTGAGTATGTTCATAAGTTAGTAAATTACCGAGTTGCCGTGAATTTATTCGTAACAACATAAACATGAGTTTAATAATTCTAAGTTAAGAAATAAAATTAATCTAGCACAATTATGCCATCTTGGTTAAAATCATTTTTTGAAATCGTGCATTAGAAAACTTTTTTTACCTAGTTAACATCTTCGTTTTTAATCACCTCCTCAAATAATTCTAAGTGTTTTTAATTGCATTCATAAATAATTCTTTTCACAGTCCCTGTGGGTATGATAACTCGACATTTACTTGTCACTTTATTACTTGTTTCAATTGTGTACACTTGCACATTTTCGTCGTTCCAAGTTTTTGGCGCCGTTGTCGAGGATTGTTTTGAAAAGTCATTATTGGTGAATTTTTTAATTTTGCATTTTGTTTTATTTTTATGTTAAATTTTAATTCCATTTTTATTTTTATGTTTTGTTTCAGGTTTTTATTATTATTTATCAAAATTATTGACTTACCCACTGTAGACCCTGAAATTGAAAGGACTTTCAAAAAAATGAAAAGACAAGCGAACCAAAGAAGGGCCGAAGAGATGAATTTTGAAAATCAAAACCAAAATCCAGGAGGAACATTTGCTTATAGTACTCACAATTTGATCTTTTTTTGCCGATGATAGAAACTGTGCCATTCAACAATATGTCATTCCTCTATTCAATGACTCAATCCGAGTATTAGGAGACCCAAAATCGGGGCACAACAATTCAAGCTGAAGCCGGTCATGTTCCAAATGTTGCAAAATATGGGTCAATTTAGTGGGATTCCTACTGAAGACACACATATTCATCTTCAGCTATTCATGGAAGTGAGTGACTCATTTAAACTAGTCGGGGTGACCGAGGACGCCTTGAGACTGTGATTATTTCAATATTCCTTAAGAGATAGAGCACGAGCGTGGTTGAACTCCTTGCCGTCGGTTCCATAACTACATGGCAAGAGTTGGTTGAACGTTTCGTAGTGAAATATTTTCCTGCATTTTTGACCGCCAAGATCCAAAATGAAATCACTTCATTTCAACAACTTGATGAAGAATCTTTATATGAGGCATGGGAGCGGTTCAAGGAGTTATTACAAAAGTGCCCTCATCACGGTATTCCTTACTGAGTTCAAATGGAGACTTTCTATATTGGTCTCAATATTCATACTAGAATGATGGTGGATGCTTCGGCAAATGGAACCCTTCTTTCTAAGTCTTATAATGATCCTTATGAGATTATTGAAAGAACTTCCAGTAATAACTATCAGTGACCAACCAACCGAGTAGCCTAAAAAAGACGAGTAGTAGGAGTACATGAAGCAGACACACTTGCTTCTTTTAGCAACCCAGGTATCCTCTATGTATTCTATGATTAAGAACGTAATTTTTAATGGTTTCAATGGTAATTTGACAGGTTAGATACTGAACCAGTTTGAGAATATTTTTTGTGAATACTGTGGAGATGACAATTTCATTGAAAATTGCCCTTCGAATCTAGAGTCAAAATATTACATGGGAAATCAAAGTTGGAATGGTCGACAATCAAATTCTTAAAACTCTTCATGGTAGTATCATCCAAATTTTCCTTGGAGTAATCAATGGAAGGACCCTAGCAACTCTCTATGCCATCTCGACCAAATTATCCACCTGAATATTCTCAACAAGTGCAACAACCCCTACCAACTGAATCTTTAAGTAATCTTGAGAATCTACTGAAGGCATACATAGAAAAGAATGATGACCTAATCCAAATCCAAGCAACAACATTGAAGAATTTAGGAAACCAAGTGGGACAGCTAGCCAATGAGCTCAGAAGCAGGCCCCAAGATGTTTGGCCGAGCGAGACAGAAAATCCAAGAATTTTAGGCAAAGAACATTGGAAAGTAGTCATTTTGCCAAATGGAAAGACATTGGAGCCTAAAGTGGTTGAGGTTCAGGATGAGCCTATTGCAGCTCAAGACAAAGAGGAATTTCAATCGAGTGTTGAAACTCCTATTTTACAGAAGTCAGATTCGGTGATCCTTGATAAGGTAAACCATAAACTAGTTAATTCTGATTATCTAACACCTTTGTCGGATGCAAAAATATTTCCATAAAAGAGTTGTCTAGTTAAAGGTAAGATTCCACCACTGTTATATCCTCAACGATTCTAGAAGCATCAAAAGGAGACTCAGCTGAAAGAAATATTTGATGATGAGGTGACTTTTAATGACTTTGATGCTGCTAAATCCCTAGATATAGTTGAGGATTGCTCTACTATTTCTAAGATGGAATCGCTAGCTTCTACAGAATTGGAGCTTAATTCTTTAGACAATCCGTTAGAACATATTCTAATGGAGGATTCACCAAATGATGAAGAAGATGAGAAATGCTTGGCTTTGTTAGAAGCTAATTCGAAGGAATTCGCTCAAAATGTTCCACTCGAATCATTAGAGTTGTCATCTTAGGAGTATACGCAACCAAAGTCATTGGTTGAAGAGCCAACTGAATTGGAACTGAAGATTTTGTCTCCACATTTGAAATATGACTATTTGGGTCTGCCTTTAACTTTACCTATCATTATTTTAGTTGAGTTTACCAAAGATCAAGAAGAAGAGGCAATTGTTTTTTTTTTGGAAAAGCACAAGAAGGGTGTCGGATGGATTAGTGTAGATTTTCGAGTCACAGGTTGGAAGATTTGTAGGAATTATAGGAAGTTAAATAAAGCCACCAGGAAAGATCATTATGGGTTTTCTTTCCCTAATAAAATGTTGGACAAATTTGATGGGAAAGAATATGATTACTGCCTAGATGGTTATGGTTGTTATGACAAATGATCATTCGACACCACCATGGTCAATGATGATCCTGAATAAAATGGAGGGAGTTCTTTTCACTTTCTTTATCGTTATTTTATATTTTTAGTTTTTTTCTCATTTGAATAAAATGCTAGACTTAGATAAATATTTTTTGGGGTCATTACATTAATTAAAATTCTTTCTAGGAGATTGAGACTTAAGCGAGACCATTTGTGACCCCTCCAGTCTTTCATTGAAGTTTAATTTAATGTAATCTTTTGAAAAATATTTTTCTAAGTAGCCCGAAGAATTTAAGTATTTGTTTTTTTAAATAAAAAGTCAACTTTTAACCGAAACATTAAATTTTTTTTAGTTTACTTTTAGTACAGGAGCCTAGGATCCAAAAATGAGCTGCCATTGAGCTTAAGACACTACTAGGAAGGAAATATTCAACCCTTTTTCCGCACAACCCTATAGCCCTTACCTTGCTCCATCGCCTCTCCCAAGTAGCTCCATATTGCATCTCCCTTAACTCTTAAATTCACAACCCTTAACTCTCTAAATCACCACCCTAAACACCTTTATTCAAAGCCACTAACCATTGCACCTAAACTATCCTTAAAACTGCCACCCCTTCCAACTTTAAACCTTACCCTCAGCTACTCACCCGCCTGCCCAAAACTGAAACCACCCTTAATAGATTTTCTAAGTTCGACGTCGAGAGTCCCTTCATCTAGCACCATTCCATGAAGTGAACAGTTTGATATAATAGCTATGCTGCAACACATGAAGTTGCAACAACAAGATTACTAGAAATACTCAAAAATACGGGATGAATCAATCAGAGATGCATTTAAAATATATATTTCATAACCCGTTTGTTTTTGTGCCTGAATTCTAAACTTTATACTCGAACCATGGACTCTAATGCCGAGGAAGGAAAAAGATGAGTTAAATTCTGAGGGATCTGCAAATAAATAAAAAGGAGGGATCTTTACTTTATTTTCTTTCCTTTCCTAGGTTATTTAATATTTTAGGATTAAGTTCTATTAGGATTTTTTTTTTTTGCATAATAAAACAAGAGGTGGAAATCATAAATAAAAATGAAAAATTGCAAAGTATAAAATATAAAGTGTGACAATAGATATATACATGTCTAGGATTGGATTTAGAGAGAATGGAATTTAAGCAGTCAAATTGACTCACCTCCTCTTTTCAAATTGAAATTATTTCCTCTTAGAATAATTTTTTCTTTTTATTATGATTAGGTTATATTTTGTTCAAAATTTTGTTAAGTATGCTAAACTTCAATATGAATAAAGTTCTATTAATCCAATAATTGTTGTTAGCTGAAGTATAACACAAATGTACTCTTAATAAAGTGTGTAAATCATACCATAAAATTTTAGCTCCTTAGGAAAGCTAGGCATGCATGAAAGTTTAAGTCTCTAGAATTGACTTAGTAATTTCTTGAGGTGAAATCTTAAGAAGCATGGAATGTTGAAAATGATTTAGGCAACTTTTGTTTTGACTGTTTGAGCCTTTCAAGCCAACCTTGATTATTTTTATCCCTTGAAACCCAACTTTGAGACTATATGGCCTAATTTTACTTGAACCTTTGCAATATTTAGCCATCACTTTTCTCTTAATTATCTTTAAATTGTCCCAAACACTAGACTCAGTACTATTTAGACTATTCTTTGAAATAAGTTCGGGGGAGAGGAAAGAAGTATCAAATGCTTAAAAATTGTAGTACATACAACAAAATGCTCTTCAAAAAAAAAAAAGAGAAAAGAGAAAAAAGAGAGAGTATATGTACTCGAAAGATATAGATGTACAAAAGAGCATGTGAAGCAACATAAGTTGGTATATTGAAGGTAATTATTTCAAAGGTCCGATTCAAGCTAAGTCTAGAGGTTTTAGCCTAAATTTATCTTTTACCTACCCCTAGCCTAGCCATGTTATAACCTATTTAAAAGACCTATTGATTCAAGTTTCTGTGCTACCTACATTAGTGGAGAGAAATTGCTATGTTCAACATGTGAAGGCATAAATTAAACTTGATGATTGCAGCTTAATCTTAAATAAGGGAATAAAATCAAATTGGTAGGGATTTACATGTTTTTATTGAGAAAGAATTTAGTCGATTTTTGCTATCATAATAGTTATTGAGATTAATTTGAATGATATGTATACTTAAGTAGCATAATTGTCAAAATTCTTGTTTTTGAGCATACTTATGCTAAATTCATAATTTTAGGAAGAATGTTGTTATGAAGGAATTTTTCAAAGGTGTTTCTGAGAAATTCTTTTCAAATTTTTGTATTGCCCGGGATGAGCAATGAATTAAGTTTGGGGGTGTGGAAACACGAAAATATACACATTTTTTCATGCCCTTTTTAGCTCAAATTCATGCAGTTCCGATAAAATTCTTGTTGAAAAATATATAATTATTATAAAATAATTAAATTGCACTCAAATTATTAACATGTTGAATTTTAATTAAATTTATATCAAATTTTGATTATTTTTGACAGATTTGCACAAATGGCGAAAAACAGCTTGGCAGACACTACTAGAAGCACAAAATCGAGAAGCAATTTTAAAGCATCAAGGCAAATTAATTTTTCAGCCTAAGACGGTCCAAATTATGAATATTAATTCATAATATAATTAATTTCAATTTTAATCCAATTTAATTTGGTTTAAATAAATTATTGTTAATTAATTATGAAAAGGGTCCCAGTTGAGCTGAACCGAGAAAACCGATCCACCTGAGCACTGGGCAGCCCAAAACCGTCTCACATGCTGACCCAATCAGCTTGTTTGGCTGATTATTTGGCTTGCAAAATAGCCCTTGAAGACTCATTCAAATTGCATTCAAACCCCAGCGGAGAAGGAGGAGTGGAACAAACTAGTCAAGCCTCGGAGAAACACCGGATTTGATTCTTGTTCCCTATCCTTTAATTTTGTTGTTGTTACGATGAACATGTCTATTAAATTTGTGATGCTGATATGTTTATTTTAAGTAATATGGCTTAAATTAAAATCATGTTAGGTTTATTTCATTTCGTCTACTTAATTTATTAAAATTTTGTTTGTGTTGTTATAGGCCTCAGTAAGATGTTTGATTAAGTAAAACCATGACTAAGTTATTCTTGCATTACAATTGTAAGGTAACTAATGAATTAATTATTTAAACGGATTGAAATTCTAATTAATTGACATGATACTTTATCGATGCATGTGTAATCATCTAAGGTAGTGAGGGTTAAATTAGCAATGGTATCTAACGATACATTAGTCTTGCATAACTTTCATGATTATTGTGATTAAATTGTTTCAAGGTAGAAATACATTGTTACCTCACATGATATTTTATGTGCTTATGAGATTGAATTAATTGTTTGAATTGACATAGAGATATGTATAAGAGATTATTTTGATTTCATAAGTATGTATGTGTATTAACACATTTGCTTATTAAAATTTGTTTAATCGGTTGAATTGACATAGAGATATAGTCAAGAGATAAATGGATTTTGGTAGGTGAGTATGTTCATAAGTTTCAATGAATTTATTCGTAACAACATAAACATGAGTTTAATAATTCTAAGTTAAGAAATGAAATTAATCTAGCACAATTATGTCATCTTGGTTAAAATCATCTTTTGAAATCGTGCATTGGAAATTTTTTTTACTTACTTAAAATTCTAGTTTTTAATCACCTCCTCAAATCAAAATATTTTTCTACACCAAAGTGTTTTTAATTGCATTCATAAATAATTCTTTTCACAGTCCCTGTGGGTATGATAACTCGACATTTACTTGTCACTTTATTACTTGTTTCAATTAATAGGCAAAAAGCTGAAACTTAATTATAAATCATTTGAGCCCTAATTATATATATCCAATCAGTCCCTCCGCTAGCTCGTTGAAATATGAAATGAATTGCGTGTTTGAATAGAAATGAATAGAATGAATAGGAAAAGAGAAATGGGAAACATTCAGGAATTATTATGGTTTTTCTCGAATTGGAGAAATGGAATAATTTGGAAATGAATGTAGGTTTCAAAAATAGAAATGGAAATGGAAATGGAAATGGAAATGATACATTTGCAATTCTATATAGATTACTTAAAAATGATCGAAAGAATGATTTTATTTTTTTGAGCTACTTTGAAGCATGAAATTGTAAATAAACCATTCGTTCATATTGAACATGTTGAGTTGTGAGATATTAAACATATTTTATCAAAATTTTACCAGGGATAAAAAAGGGATGAGAAAATTGTTTAATATATAATATTAATGTTTATTTTGGAAAATATAAAATATGTATGTGATGGATTAAATTATAAAGGGTAGAGTTAAAAGTCGAGAAAGCATATATAATTGAGCCCAATACAATAAGAGGCTCGAATCCCCATTATAATACATATGAGGGGAAGCACACCCTATTAGCCCCTCTCCCTCTCCTAGTTGGACTAGGAAGTTGCTTTTCCATTTGAAATAAACCTTTACAATTCTAGAAGGGTTATACCTTCTCTCCCTATTAATAGATGGAATCGGTAGAGCTATTTACACAACTTTGAGAGATTGTTATTATGCTGAAAAATAGAGAGAATTTATTCTTAACTATTTACTATATTTTTTCGGAAAAATAATTCTACCGATTTCTATTAAAAAGAGAGAATTTTCGTTTTCACCCTAAATTAAAGTGAAATTTTTTTCTAGTTTTCTGTTTCGATTCAATTGGTTCTAGCCCACACTTGAAGTAGTTCATGGTACGAGAATAGCAGAGAAAATCGTTTCGTTGAAAGCCAAAAACATCAAACGTCCGCTAGGCTGAAAACACAAGTCTGAATTCAGTTAATGTTTTTTGCTATAAATATCACAAACCAGACTGGTTTTCAAAATTTTAATTTTTCATTGTGAAAGAAAATCATTTTCAAACCAGATTTTTTTAAACAATTGATACCAGAGCTAGGTTGTGCTATGTTTATGGTGTAAATGAGAAAGCTTGTTGTTATATGCTGGTAAGCGTGACCAACACCCTATATAAGCAACTGGAGAGTTGTAAGACTACCAATTTTGGATAATCAAGAAGACATGTTCGGAGGCCATGCTACCTTGGCTCGACATCTGCTATAACTAGCTTGATGAATACCTAGAAAAAGCTCGACACTTCGGTCAAAGACCATATGATTACTCTTATGGGATACTTTGCCGAGGTTTCAAACAATAAGGTCAATTTGGACCAAAACACTCAAATTGAGATAGTGTTCAAGAGCTTGTCCAAGGATTTTTCTTGCTTTCAGGTCGCATATAACCTTGGCAACAAAACCTGACGCTTACACAAGTCATGAAGGAGCTACAATCCTATGAGTTGATATTGAATGGCGGTTAACTGATCTGAAGAGTAAAAGCAAACATAACTATCGCTTCTTCCTTAAAAGGGAAGGGAAAACACACTAAGAAAAGCAAGGCTAAGGTCTCTAGGCCACCACAAGTGGAAGGGAAGAGAACCATAAAGCCTAATGACTTATCTAATTCTAAATGCTTATTCTGCAGTAAAGAGTGAAAGAAATATTTGGCCACTAAAGCCAAAGGTATGAAACTTTTGATGATAGAAGCTTGTTTAGTGGAGGATTTAATAGACCTCTAGGTCATTAATTTGAAATTCACTAATCATGTTTGTGTTTCTCTATAAGGGTTCAAGGAGGCGAAAGATCTTAAAGATAAGAGCTTATCGTTGTGGACTGGGAACAAATCAAGTGTGGTAGTTGAAATAGTGGGAGAAGCACATATTTATTTTGATAATTTTAGGAAGATTATTTTAAACGATGTTTTCTATATACCAAGTTTCAAAAGAAACTTAGTTTTCGTTGTATGTTTATATAAAGATAACTTGACCATGAGTTTTAATATTGAAATTTTAATATCTAGAAATCACAATCTTACCTGTAATGGATGGATGTCAAATAATCTCTATTCTATCAAGCCTAAGATGTACACACTGCTTTAGACTGAAATATCGAATAAATGATGACATCTTGTGAAAGACGACATCTTGCTTGGAAGGTAAGATGACTAAGTGATCTTTTAAAGAAAAAGGAACGAGGGTCGAAAAACCCCTAGAACTTGTGCACACTAATGTATGTGGCCCCATAAGAATTAGTGCAAGAGATGGTTACGAGTATTATGTAAAATTTATTAATGACTATTCTAGATATGGGTAAGTATACCTAATGCATTACAAGAGTGAAACCTTTGATAAATTCAAAGAGTTTTGTGTCGAAGTGGAGAAACAACTAGGTTTACCCATAAAGGCACTTCAGTTAGAGCAAGGTGGGGAATGTTTATTTGATGAATTCTTAGGGTACCTCTACAGAATGAAATTCTATCCCAGTTAACCGCCTCAGGTACTCCACAATAGAATAGCGTGGTAGAGAGAAGAAATCGAATGTTGTTAGACATGGTAAGTTTGATGTTAAGTTATTCAAAGCTATCAATCTCTTTCTTGGGATATACAGTACAAAGGATTTCCTATATTCTAAATGATATGCCAACTAAGATAGCATCAAAAACTCCATACGAATTGTGGAATGGCAGAAAGCCAAGCCTAAAAAATTTAAGGATTTGGGGATGCCCAGCCCACGTATTGGATAGAGATGCGAGGAAGTTGGACTCATGGAAATAATTGTGCATTTTTTAGGATTTCTAAAGGGAATAAAGGGTGATTTTTTTATAACCCGAAAGAGTAAACTGTTATAGTGTCAACTCAAGCTACTTTCCTTAAAGAAAGTTACATGAATAACTTCAAACCTCAGAGCAAAGAGGTACTTAAGGAATTTTCGGGAAATATACAAAACCCTAACGAAATAGTTCTAGAACCAACTCTTAATAGTAGACATGTAGACAATCAACATTGTAGGGTGCTCTCTCGTAAGCCTGAATTCTTCCAATTTGGTGAAAGTGTTTTTAACACTGAGTCTGTCAAATAGGAAAATGATGATCCACTCATATATGAAAAAGCTATACAGAGTGCTGATTCCAAGCTCTGGGAAAAAGCTATGAAAGCTGAGATGGACTCTATGTATTCCAATTCAGTGTGGCAACTTGTAAAGAAATGGATCTACAAGGGAAAAAGAAATGCAGATGAAAAAGTGGAAACTTATAAAGCCAATATCTTAGCGAAAGCTTATACTCAGAAAGAAGGCATTGATTACGAAGAAACCTTTTCTCTGTTGTAATGCTCAAGTCAATCAACATATTACTATCCCTAGCGATGAATATAGATTACAAGATCTGACAAATGGATGTCAAGAAAGCGTTTTTGAATGACTATCTTGAGGAAAACATCTACATGATGCAACCCACCGAATATATAGCTAAAGGAAATGTGTAACACCCCTAACCCACTTTCGTCTTCAGATTAGGGTCACGGGTATTACTAACCAATCAGAACGTTTAATTACAACATAAGCAAAGGCGCAAGCTGACTATTAACATTCATATTATACAGAGAGTAGAACATGCTAATTTAATATTTTCCATATTACTATTTTGAACAACTGAGTGATGAGATATGCAATGCAATACTAAACTTGGTCTTCCACTGTTTACAATCTTATCACTATTTATCCCCTCTTGAAAGTTAGAAGTTGGATACCTAACAAGACAATTTCAATTATTAGCATTAGAGTATTGGACTATACTCTGACTATCTACTTTCAGTGATATTAGTAGAATGACCTACTTAACCTAATTTAGGTTCGTTACTTCATTTAAAATTAGAGTAAAAAAATACCCATACAGTCCTTAATACGAGTTTACGGGACCGTAAAATTTGTCTAAGAACAAATAGGGGCTAATTTGAAACAATTCTAAAAGTTTAGGGCAAATTTCAAAAATACCAAAAATAGGGGACACGCGGCCTTGTGAAACACCCCAGACCGTGTGACTTTCGAAGTTGGGACACACGGCCATGTCCCAGCCCATGTAACTTACTGACTTGAGACACACGGCTGTGTCCTAGCCCGTGTCTCTACTTGTGCAACTCACTGACTTGGGTCACACGACTGTGTCGCAGGCCATGTGTCAACCCGTGTGGAAACTACACTTATATAGTTTTACAACACGCTCAAAGAACACGCCCGTGTGGTTTCCCGTGTGTGTCACACGGTCGTGTGATAGACCATGTCTCAGGCTATGTGCACTTAAAGTTTACCATTTCATACTTACTTGGACACTAAGCAACTCAATTACCAACCATTTAACCTATTCAAAATACCATTAAACATGCTCAAAATGTGCTAAAACAATCATCTTAGGTGCCTACCCAATGTACCCTCATTAGTACCACATTTCATATTTCCAACACATAAGAAGGCATCAACCATTTCATTCACATTCATACCAAATTATATAAATTGACTAATGTTCTAACTATTTAGCTAAAAGCTAAATCTAACATATACCAAAACATCAATTAAGTAATCTACCAAAACATAGCTTCACTCTCAACCATATGCACATATAAAGATCATTACATACGGAATTCAAAACATTATCATATTAACAAAACAATATCATTCCAAAAGACTGCCTAGGTACATGTCATTACAGATTTAAACATCACCACACTGGAGCTTGGGATTCATTGTTGGATGCTGAGTCGACGATAAGCTAAAAGTACCTAGCCTATGCACGGAAAATAAGAATCGTACGCTGAGTATAACTCATTGGTATTTCTATAATCCGAACAATTTAAACTTGATATGAATAGATAAGATATAAAGATGCAATAAGTAATGTTATAAAACATATGTATCAAATCAATAATGCCAACTTACTTATTCTTTATTCACATTCAATAGAGTTCACAAATTTTAGTACATAGCAATAATATTTCTTATGGCATATGAGAAACCAATTCATTCAATGGCATATTTCATCTCTACTTCCAATTCATGATTTCATTTCTCATAATTCAATCCATATTCACATCAGTCTACCATTGCATATTACATTTCACATATCATTTCCATTTCTCAACCATGTCATTTCAAAATCGAACACATCAATTTTATCATTTATTTTCCTTATTAAGATGACTCAGACTCGGATGGATACGTGAATCCAACCAATACACAAGTTTGGCACCTAGTGCCTCATCGAATAAATTCGAAGTAATAACTTCACCCAATGCTATATAAGTTGGCATCTAGTGTCTCATTGGTTAAACCGAAGCAAATTGGCACTCAATGCTTCATCTACTCGAGGTCGAAGAAATCGCTGAACTTTTCCTAACCTATGGCATGCCATCTATATCCAACTTAGCCTGAAATAGTTAATAGGGCTTTATTTCACTTTTCAATACAACCAATGTCTCAAGTTCATATATGTACATTATCACATATAAGCATATATCAATTTGATAGCAACCTCATTTCCTTAATACATATATTTAATTCAACATTCATGAAAATACATATATTTTTCAAATGTACAATCAAATCATCATGATTTTCAATTAATTCAAATCAACCTAATTGAGCAAGAAATCTCACCTCAATTACTTACCATGGTCAACCAAAATAAAATGCAATAATTTATAATTTAGTATGGATTATAGAAAGCAAATCATCTTACTCAAGGATTCGGAATGACGTTTTCTACGGAATAAAATAAAATAAATTAATAACATACTACTCAATTCACAAGAATTTCAATTTTTCTACTATATTTTGCTAAATTTTTAATTTAGTCCCAAACCAAAACTAATTTTAATCTCCACAATAAATCTCTATTTTTATACTAATTTCACTCCAAGCTAAATTTAGCTTCCTATTTTCAAATTTTACCCTTTAATTTCAATTTTTCTCAATTTAGTCCTTATTACTCAAAATGAATAATTAACTTCACTATTTAGTCTTTTTTCACTTCTAACTTTTAAATCTATCAAATTAATCCCTAATACTTAAACTACTCAACAACGACAATATCTAAAATATTAAACAATACTAAAATTATGAAATGTGTCGTAGCTCTATGTACTGTGATTCCAAAAACATAAAAGTTACAAGAAAATGGACTAAATTGACTAACTAATTGAAGTTGAAAAGTTAAAACCCCCTAAGTTATCGTCGGTCTCTTCTTATTCTTTCTTTCTTTTTCTTTCTTTTAATTTTTGCATGTCAAACATAAAAGAAAATGGTTTTGGCTTTTGTTTTAAAGCCTTATCTAATATTATTATTATTATTATTATTATTATTATTATTATTATTATTATTATTATTATTATTATTATTATT
The DNA here is from genome assembly GCF_025698545.1 of Gossypium raimondii. NCBI lineage: Eukaryota > Viridiplantae > Streptophyta > Magnoliopsida > Malvales > Malvaceae > Gossypium > Gossypium raimondii. Next base: position 34,239,340 of record NC_068568.1, on the reverse strand, counting down.
ATTATTATACATACATTAAGTTTTCATCTTATTTATTATAACATATATTTAATAAGTTAACATATATAAATATATATTCATCATTAATGCTCTCCACTTCAATAAAATAAATGTATATTTACTATTTTAGTCCCTTTAATTTATTTAAATCTATAATCCAACTTTTAACCCTTACGCGATTTAGTCCCTATTCCTTAATAGCTGCTAATTCATACAAGTTACTTATCCAAAATTTAATTCATCTCCAATATGACTCCGTAAATATTTAATAAAATTATTTACGAGTCCGGTTTGAAGAAACAGAGTCCCAAAAATACACTTTTCGACACCCCTGACTATCGGGTCATTACAAAACTAGCATAAAGTTTGCAAACTAGTTAGATCTATATATAGACTTAAGCAAACATCTTGTTCATGGAATCAAAGATTCGATTAAGCGATCAAGACTTTTGGATTTGAGCAAAATGTAGATAAACCTTGTGTTTATAAACATTTAGGGGATGGAAAGATGATCTTTTTCATTGTATATGTCGATGACATTCTACTCATTGGAAATGATGTAGGGACATTAACATCGATTCAACTGTGGTTAACCCGATAGTTTAGTATGAAGGGAAGAGCAAATTTTGTTCTAGGAATTCGAATCTTAAGGGATCAAAAGAGATAACACTGTCTCAAGCTTCATACATAAACAAGATATTAGAGTTTTATGCAATGACCAATTTGAACAAGTGAAATCAACCCTCTATACCAGGATTTCATCTCTCTTAAGAGGACTGTCCTAAGATAACAGAAGAAAGAGAGAACATGAGAAAGGTTCCTTATGTTTTGGTAGTAGGAAATCTTATGTATGCTATGTTATGCACACGCCTGGATATCTATTTTGTAGTGGGGTTAGTAAGTCGATATCAGGCGAATCCAGTACCAAGGCACTTGTAAGCAGTTAAGCATATACTCAATTATTTATGGAGAACGATGAATTATATGCTTGTGTATTTTAGAGGAGACCTTACTCCTATCGGGTATACTAATTTTGACTTCCAAACATGTCAGAATTAAAGGAAATTGACATCAAAATGTGTTTTTTGTCCTAGGTGGTGAGTCCATTGTATGGAGAAGTGTAAAGAACACTTGTACTGCTGAATCCACTATAGAGGTCGAATATGTGACTGCTTATGAGCTACTAAAGAAGTAATTCGGCTTTGAAAGTTCCTCATGGATCTCAAAGTCGTTCATTGTATGGAAAAATCTATCACACTGTATTGTGACAACATTACAACAATAGCTAATACAAGGAGACGAGAAACCACAAAAGGACGAAACATATCGATCGAAAGCCTTCTATCATAAGGGAGGAAGTTGCAGACGAAATCGTGGATGTAATTAAGTTTGCATCTGAAAACAACCTTGCCGGCCCATTCATTAAGACTCTACTAGCTAGGAGTTTTGAGAAAGACATGTAGAGCATGAGAATGCGTAATATGGCTCATCTACTTCACTAGGGTAAGTAAGAGACTGTTGGATCTGGTACCCTAAGTGTAATATTTTCATCTAAGTACACTTGTAATTTTTCAAACAAATTGGTTAATAAATTTATTCATGAATTACATTAATACTTTGTATTATTATCCTCAAATAGTTTTTGCACGTAAATCAAAATGGAAGCAAATGTTGTTCATTGGTTTTCTAATGTTTATCTAATACTAAGCAATATCACGTGGTCGGATCGTAATATAGAAAGACATCTTGTATTAATAGACGAACCTAAATTTGTCTTTAGTCTAAAAGACCAATATGTTGTCTATCAAGTCCAGTTGGGGAGATGTGTAACGCATGGTTTGTGCAAGTGTACATAATCATTATCAAGTAATAAGTAAGTATACGAGTTATTGTCTCCACAAGGACTGCATATGCTAATCAATATTTGCAAAATTAATATTAACAATTTGTTAAGAAAAACACAATAATTTTAAGTGTTGGAAAAAATAAATGACTAGATGCAAAGTGATCCCTAGTGCAAGTTAACCTAAATGCAAATGAAATGAATGGTTAAAATGGATGAGATGGATTTAACAACATAATTCACAAGATTTTAACAATAATAACATGCATAAGCTAAAATAATTACATTATTTAACTTAGGGTGCGTTTGGTTCGCTGTATTGGATTAGAGGTGTATTGGATTAGAAGTGTATTGGATTAGAGGTGTAATAGCAAATCAACTGTTTGGTTGAATGTAATGGAATAGAGGCGTAATAGTAATATTGTGTTTGGTTGAATGGAATAGAGGTGTAATAGCATAGTGGAAAAAACTAAAATGACTGGAATACCCTTAGCATAAATTTGTTTTGGTAAATGATTATTGTTATTGTTATTTAAATTTTAATAAGATTATTATTATCAATAATAAATATTTTAATCATATTTAAACATAATTATTATTAAACATATTTTAATTAAAATATATAATTTAATAAAATTCTTAATAATTACCGAAATTTGTTTTGGTAAATTATTATTGTTATTGTTATTTAAATTTTGATAAGATTATTAATATGAATAATAAATAATTTAATCATATTTAAACATAATTATTATTAAATATATTATACTTAAAATATATAATTTAATAAAATTCTTAATAATTAATATTCTTATATGAATTTACTTAAATCATAATATATTATATGATACTATAAAAGATAATTTGAAATAATTAATATTAAATATATTTTAATTAAAATATATGATTTAATAAAATTTAAAATAATTATAACTAATAAAATTTAATAAGTAAGAATTGAACTCTAAAAATAAAAAAACATAACCATATCGAATTATCATCAAGAACTCGATTGAATTTACAACAATTACAATTAAATGGAAGTATTGCCTCAATATCTCACATCAACTAAAAATATAAAGCAAGCATTCAATAGAAGAAATTCAAGCCGATACAATATCTCTTTCACCTCTCAACTCCAATTGGCCTTCCATGAAACCGATTCTTCACTTCAAACAAAATAGCTCACCAATCTAGCAGGAAAACAAATCATCCAAAGTTGCCATTGAAAATAACCTCCAACTTCATGTGTCCATTCCACAAGTTAAGGAAAAAGCAATCTCGCCAATTTTGGATTTATATGATGCATTGATAAATCAGAAATAGAAGGCCATGAGGTAAGGTTGCTAAAAATCACAATGAATCAAAAGTAATTTACCTCTCAGAAGGCTAAATTGCCAAGAGCACATGTTTCCTCTAAAGCACCAAAACCGGAAGGCATATTTGTTGACAAGTTGCGATCGCCTCAAGATCTTAGTTCAACTACAATATAAAGCAAGCATTCAGCAGAAGAAATCAAAAGCTTACTTGTTCCTCGTTTTCAGCAGAAGGAATCTCTACTTACTCGCCTATGTCATGAGCACCAATACCGAAACTAAACAATGAAGTGAATGATGTCCATCATCGATCCTATGAATTAAAACAATCAATGCAATCACTAAATTCGAAAAACAATTCGAAAAAACAATTACATGACAATGAAACATGAAACATGAAATAGTATAAGAACAATTTTATTACCATAATCCAAGTTTTGGTTAGTTCCCATTGCAACGGTAACTCTTTTCCGGCCCAAGTGCTTGATCAACCACAACATTCTCGCATAAAGAACCATGAAATAGCCCAAACCAGGTTCATAAGTAATATATCAAGATCACACTCCTTAGTATACAAATTTAATCAACAAGAGAATATATATATATATATATATAAGTTTTAAGTCATGTTTGAGCTTTCTGAATGCAAAATAGGAAACTACAACTTTGTACAAGAAAATAATTCAGAGCAAATATGATCCTTCCCATTGCCAGCTTTATATGAAAATCTTTTTAGTGCTTGATACTATAAAAAAAATTATGGCAATGCCAATAATTGAACAGCATGAAATTAGCAACTAAGAATTAATAAATGTTCATCAACAGACTTAATTTCTTTCCATTTATAACTTATATGCTCAAAAAGAAGTTTGAGCCAAAAGTACGAAAGAAAAAAGACAATAACCGTAAGCCATTAACAACTTCAAGGGGCAAACAAGAAGATTTTCAGGATAATATAGCCATTAAGGACCAGTATGTGGTCAAATAAGTTGATAGCTATCATTAAAATTTGCCTATTAAGGTTAAAATTTGCCGCTTGATTAAAAAGAAAAGAAATTATCTGATGACAAGTTAAAGTGAGTCACACTCGCACAAGAATGTACATACCTTATCTAAACCTACATCGACCACTGTTCCCACAGAGCTTGTGTGTTTTTCCTCAAGTGTGACACCTATAAAGTTATCGCAACAAATGAAGTCAACCAAAGATTCAATTCAGGCTCACCATTGATCAAGCATGTCTTCTAGTAGGCAATAGATTGCTAAGATTCCCCATAGAAACTGCACCCAAGTTCCTAACAATCTGGAACCTAACCTAACCTTATCATTTCTTTATAAAATCCTGTAACCTCAGTTTCCAATCAATTCCCCATACAAATTACATCCAAGCTCTTTACATTTAAAAAGCATATCAATTTATCTGTCCGCATCTATCCTTCCTACAATTCACCTTTTAACAATTATAGACCTAGTAAGAAACCTATAACAATCACAAAAGGCAAAGACCAAACTTTACCTTCTGGTAGGGAGCCCACTCATGCTTACGCAGATGATGTGGAGCATCAACTGGAGGCAACATCTCAAATTTCAAGATAATAGATGGCCTAAAACAATAATTAGACCATTAAACAAATAAGAAATTAGGTTAAAAAACTCATTGATCCGAAAAATAGTAGCAAACGAGCAATTTGACTCTCCAACCGAAAGAAAAGGAGAAATTAAATGAAAATTTGTAACATAGGGTAGAAAGAGTGAAGAGAAAGCAGAGGATTTTCCATTACTCGAGTGGCGAGCTCGAGAGATCGAAAGCGTTGTCGACGATAGAACCAGCGATGGCTATGGTGACAGTGGGGATATCGTCGGCTTTTTTGGTTTCACCGTTGATTTCTTTCTCAAAGGATGATGATTCAATCGCTAACCTAGAATTAAGCTAAAGACACTACAAGGCAGCCATTGAAACTAATTACAGAGAGGAAAAGAGAGTTAGAAAAGAAAAGAAAAGAAAAGAGAGAGTTGAAACTCATTACAGTGATTCCATTCCTTTACCTTTCAGTTGTAGTAACCTGGAGACTGGTTGAGAAGAAGAAGGTCGACTGGTTGAGAAGGCAATCGAAAGAGTGGCAGAGCGAAAAAGAAAAGAAAGGAAACGGAAGGAACAAATCGGCAGCAAAGAGGCGTAATGGACTGGGAGGAAATCGGCAGAAAACAAAAGCAAAGAAATAAGGAAGGAAATCGGATGAAGGAACAGAAGAGAAACAAGGGGATGGGGGGAGGGCAAATCAGGGAGGTGATGCTCAACCGGTAGCTAATCTGGGCAAAGAGGGGGGAATAGAAATCGGTGGTTTTCACCGATTAAGAAGGTAATGGATTAGGTACGTATTACCAATACATCAAACCAAACGACGTATTACACCCGGATTAGGTGGGGCCCACTGATTAGGGGTGTATTGGCTATGCCAATACACCAAACCAAACAAGCTGTTAGTTCATTTTTATCATGCTTATAGTGTTCCAGAAAAATAATCCAAGGCAACTCAACTTTTCATAAGTTTGAAACCAAAATTAAGTGTTTTCAAAATCTTTTACTTAGAAAAACATGCATTTTACTTAGAAAAACAATTGAGACAAAGAACATCATGAACATAACTCAATGAACTTTATTAAATAAAAGTAATCATTTTAGTTAAACAAAATTAAGCTATCATCATTAATGAAAAAACAACAAAGCAATTTGCAAACATAATGAATAACTAAAGAAGAGCAAAAAGGAAGAAAAAATTGTTTGATAGTGTGATCACTAATCGTGGAAGCTTCCTCCAATTCTCACAGTTGCTCCTCCATAAAATGCTCCTCAAGGTGGTCGACCATGAGAAAGTTTTTCTCTAGGAATTACTTAGCTAAATAAGGAAATGAGATGGGTGTAAAAGAATGAAAGTTAGAGAGAAATGGGAGGATAGATGAATGTGTATTAAAGGATGAAATGAAGAATGATTGAGAGATTATTGAATAGTGGAATGAAAGGGTTTATTTATACTAGAGGGATGGCTAATAGGTTTCCTAAAAATATAATTTTGAATCCCATGATATTCTCTCATGATTGGTCGACCATATATTGTGGAAGGGAGTGGTTGTTGTTTGCTTTATTCATGCTTGAATCAAGCAATGTGGTGGACGGTTTCAAGGGTAATTATTGAGGGCTAATTTTTGAATCTTTTGCAAGTGTGAGGACCTCCAAATAAATATCCCAAAAGTGAATTTTGAGCTGCCCAAATGCCCTTGCCAAATTGGGCTTCATTCTCCCTTATTTGGACGAGTTGATGACCCAAATGCTTTCCAGACTTATTCATCAATTGCATCAATTTTTATTAGATCAAATTAATTTCATCATATGCCAAATTTGCTTGACGTTGCCATCCATGTAGAGGGAAAAATAGGCTCGTGTACATGTGGATTTAACAAATAAACCATTCATGATTCTTTGGTCCAACTGCAAGGAATTAAATCAAAATGAATATGTCACATAAAATAATAAAATAATATTATAGGTTTTTTTAGTAGTTTATGGCACCTTTTTACTTAAAAATAATATTAATCCCGAGTATTTGATAGTTAAAAGGGTTTATAAAACCCAAACTTAATCCATTTCTCATCTTGAGTAATGCAGCAAAAAAATTAGGTAAGACAATCTCGCAATAGGTTTAAATAGAATCATTAAGTAGAATAAAATTTTGCACATAAGCATACATCAACAAAGTTATGCTCACAAACTCATTTTGTTGACTAGTTGCTCACATGCAAATATTATTTCATAATTTTATACTAAGTGCGGACAAATGCTAACTTAAGTCATAGAGTGCGTGTTTTTCAAGTTCATACATAATATTCACCATTCAAAAAAAGCTTCATTATCAATTCGACAGAACAATCACAAGATTTAATTAACAGTCCTCGTATGTTGAACTTAACAATTCCTCTCCACTAATGTAGTTGGCATAATTATCAAAATCAATAGGTCTTTTATAGGGTTGTAATGGGGCTAGGCTCAAGGTAGGGATAAACAGAAGTAAATTTTTATGTAACAACTCGTTTTCAGTGAAATCAGAAAAGTGGTTTCAGGACCACAAATTTGATGTGAAAATATTTATTTTATTATTATTTTCATGTTTAAAATATATTATTAAGGTCGTGTAATAAAATTCGTTAAGAAATTTTAACGTTTGTATGTTTAATTTGGTAAAAAGAACTAAATCGTAAAAGTCGCAAAAGTATAGTTCTATTAGTTAAAGGTGTCTATTAGATATGACATTAAATAGTAAGAGGATTTATTTGGTAATTAGCCCAAAAATTTCTTAGTGGAAAAGTATGGGTAAAGAATTGATGTTTTAATTATTTTAACAAAAGGCTAATAAGGTAAATTAATAAATAAATAAGGTAAAAAGGCTGATTTGAAGATATCATTTTCTTTAGTTTGAAACACCACCGAAAATAGGTTAGGAAAACTCCATTGAAGGAGCTTGGATATTCAACTAACTCTTTCCTTGCATGTAAGTACTATTTCATCCCGTTTTTAATGATTTTTATGTTTTTGAAGTCGTTGCAGCTTAACCTTGCTGGCCCAGGGACTAATTTGTACAAATGTTAAAGTTTTAGGGTTTTTCTATGAATTTATTCATGTGATTTTTGATGTTTAGTGGAAGGAAATGAATCTTTGTTGATAAATAAACAATTTTTGTAAAGTGATTTTTGTTGAAAATATCAATTAGGGATTTATTTGTATAATGTGTAAACTACATGGTTAAATGGTAAAATAATGATTTTTATGAGTTGCTATGGGATTATATTGAATTCAGATAGCATATTAACTGGATGAAATTACATGAATTTCAATTTACGGGCTTAAGGACTAATTTGTAAAGAAATCAAAATTATAGGGGCAAAAGCATAATTTTGCAAATGTATGAATTTTGGACTGAATTGAATAGAATGAATTTATCTATTTAGATCAAGTTAAAACTTGTACGGATTTAGACCGGGGTAAAGATAAAGCTTGGATTAGTCTACTCTGTTTCTACGCCTTTATCATTGAGGTAAGTTCGTGTAATTGTGTAATGTTTTAATGCTATCTTTTTGGTTGTATCTAAATTGTTGATTTTTATGTAATTAATTAATGTAATCCAGCGATGTTACGATGACTATTGAGATCCGTTTGACCCTTAGGAATTCGTAGGATACAAATGACAAGTAATTAAGGTTTTCATGCTTCAGGTTTTGGTCTTGACTATCCTATTGATGACTGATGTCCTGCATTTGTTGTGGATACTTCCAAACTCATGTGAGCAACATCATGCTTACATTTTGACCCACAGCTCGTGTGAGTAGGGCCATTTCACAGCTCGTATGAGCAACAATGTGAAAGAAAGGAAAAGATTACGATTATATGTTTAGCACACTTCGTGTGAGCTATCCCGTGAATCCGATAATATTCTAAATGGTACAATAGGCATGAATTGGAAAGGAAATGGTAAGTGTTCAATATGAACCAAGATATGTAATTATGAAAAAGCTTGAAATGGTGATAATACATGAAAAATATGTTATGTTATGGAAGATGATAGATCCAATTGAATTATGTTCAAGTGTAATGGTTATCTATGTTAAGTTCATATGAATTATGTTCAAGTATGCTAACATGTGTTGTTGGTGGTGCTTATGCTTGTCCCAAGCTATTGGTTGGATTATACCATGTTAAAATTTTAATATTATGTAATGAAATAGTAAGTTATGTTTTATGTTATACGAACTTACTAAGCATTATATACTTACGTGATTTCCTTTCCTATGATTTTAAAGATAATCAGAAGCTCATTCGGTTTGGAAGCTCGTCGGAGACCTATCACACTATCCCACAAATATATCGGTAGATTTTGCTATTTTGGTCATGGTTATAATGGCATGTATAGGCGGACTTGTATTAATGATCTAGTTGTTATGTTTGGCATGTATATATGTGGTATTAAGGTTGGTGAACTTTTGGTATTTTGATACTTAAATGGTTGGTGTTGAAATGGTCAAGTGAAGGTATATTTTGAATGACCAATTTGGTATGTTTGATTGTGACTCGGTATGTGGTCAATTGTGATATGGCTTGGTATGGAAATAGGTAGTTGTTTATGGTTGATTCATGGACAAATATGTTAATGTTTAAGATGATTTGATAATTTTTTAATGAGGTGCCTTTTGGCATATTGTTTGAATGGATAATCTTCTATATTTGTCCATAAAGTTCTAAAATGATTCAGATTTTTTCCTGAATCATTTCTGAAGTGTTTCTAAGGCCTCGAGGGCTCGAATTAGGGACGCGCATGTGTATGAATGAATTATACTATGGTTAATGAAATGTTTGGAAATGAATGTTTAAAGTTAAGTTTTCACAGTAATGCTCTGTAACTCTATTCTGACGATGGATACGGGTTAGGAGTGTTACATTTAGTGGTATCAGAGCCAGAGTTTAGTCAATTCTCAGACTGAACGTAGCATGTACAAGTCTAGAAATACATGCCATTATATAACCTGTGATAGTGTGATAACTCTTGACCTGTTTTGAACTACGCTTTTATATGGAAATGTAATCCAACTGAGCTAACTCCGATAAAGTTTAGAGTAATGCATAAGCCTCCGTCTACGGGGCAACATCGAGTGGCACTAGGTCCATATTTGAGGGCCAGGGAGAAGAGGATAAGAACGCCTTCTTCAAACTGATGAACGAATGGTTTACCGAGTTTGTACTAACGAACTCGATAGCTCAACGACCCCCACCCCCACCTGTTCCCCAACATGTTCCTGTAGTTACTCAGGGTTTGAAATCAACACGAGCAAGCAAGCCTCCAGTTGATAAGATACGTAAATATAGTGCTGAAGATTTTAGAGGTACAACTAAAGATGATCCAGAGAGGGTCGAGTTCAGGTTAGAAAATACTATCAGGGTTTTTGATGAATTATCTTGTATGCCGATTGAATGCGTGAAATGTGTTCTATCCTAATTGAAAGATTCAGCATATCAGTGGTGGAACACTCTAGTTTCTGTTGTGCGTGAAATGTGTTCTATCCTAATTGAAAGATTTAGCATATCAGTGGTGGAACACTCTAGTTTCTGTTGTGCCGAGAGATCAAATTGATTGGGAATTTTTCCAGGCAGAGTTTTGAAAGAAACACGTGAGTAAGAGGTTTCTTGATAAGAAACATAAAGAATTTCTTAAGCTGAAAGAGGGCCAGATGTCTGTATCTGAGTACGAGAGGAAATTTGTACAACTTAGCAAATATGCTCAAGAATGCATACCAGCAGAAGTTGCAATATGCACTCGATTTGAAGATAAACTAAATGAAGATATAAAGCTACTTGTTGGGATTCTTGAACTAAAAGAATTCGTGGTGTTAGTTGGTAGAGCACACAAGGCTGAAGAGCTTAGTAAAGAAAAGAGAAAAGCCAATTTTGAAGCTTGTGATTCGGGAAAATGACATTTGGAAAAGTCATACTCGTTACATTCGAAGAAATCCAAAGAGTATCATAGTCGTACATCAGCTTCGATAGGTTATTCTGGAAAAGATCGTGGTAAACAGCATTCGAGCTCGAAACTTCAAGCTACATCTGTAGCGAGTGTGGGTAGTGTCAAGGGCAACAGGCCTAAATGCCAAAAATGTACTAGATGACATTTCGGTGAATGCAGATTGAAAGACAGGTCATGTTTCATATGTGGTTCGTTTGAGCATTGTCCCAGAGATTGCCCGGAGAGGTCAGAGAAAGAAAAGGCTCAGATTGTTCGACTGAGCAACACTATCGTGAGAGGTAGACCACCTCAGAACCCTGGAGATATGGGTAATAGCCATAGTGGAACAAAAGAATCAACTGTGAGATCTGAGGCATGAGCACCAGCTAGAGCTTACGCAGTCCGTGCACGAGAGGAAGCTTCAACACCAGATGCTATCACCGATACATTTTCTATCTTTGATACTATGTTAGTGCTTTAATTGATCCGAGATCAACACATTTGTATGTATGCATGAATTTAATGTTAAGTACGAAATTTCCTGTTGAGTCCACTGAATTTGTGGTTAAAGTAACGAACCCCCTAATTCAATACATGTTAGTTGATAAGGTTTGTAAAAACTATCCTTTGATGATTTGAGGTTTTAACTTTTCAGCTGATTTGATGCTATTACTATTTGATGAGTTTGACATAATTTTGGGTATGGATTGGTTGACTCCGCATGAGGTCGTTGTGAACTATAGATAAAAGCTTATGGTTTTAAAATGTTAGAACGGTGAAAAGCTTCAGATTGAATCAGATAAACTAGATAGTATGTCTAATGTTATTTCAAATATGTCAGCACAAAGATATGTTAGAAAAGGTGGTGATGCATATCTTTTCAATATATTTGATTCTAGAGTTTCTGAGTTGAAGCTAGAATCAGTTCTAGTGGTATGTGAGTATCCAGATGTGTTTCCAGAAGAGTTACCTAGGTTACTGCCGATCCGAGAGGTCAAGTTCACTTTGAGTTAATGTTGGGAACATCTCTGATATCGATAGCCCTTTATAGAATGACACCTACAGAGTTGAAAGAATTAAAAGTGTAGTTTCAAGAGTTGACAGATAGGGGTTTTGCTCGACCTAGTTTTTCTCCTTGGGGTGCACCTACTTTATTTGTTAAGAAAAAGTATGTATCAATGCAATTATGTATTGATTATTGATAGCTCTACAAAGTTACGATCAAGAACGGGTATCCATTGTCGCACATTAACAATCTGTTAGATCAGTTGAAAGGTTTAACAGTGTTTTCAAAAATTGATCTTTGTTCGGGTTATTATCATTTGCAAGTTAAAGACTCGATGTGCTGAAAAGCATGTTCGGAACCATGTACGGACATTATGAATTTCTTGTGATGCCGTTTGGTTTGACTAATGCACCTGTAGTATTTATGGATTTAATGAATAGAATTTTCAGACTGTATTTAGACAGATTCGTCGTGGTATTCATTGATGACATCTTGATTTATTCACGAGATGAGATAGAGCATGTCGAGCATTTGAGAATTTGAAAAAAAATTTTGCAAACTTTGCGTTAAAAGAAATTATTCGCTAAGTTTAGAAAATGTGAATTCTAACTTCGGAAAGTCAAATTTTTGGGACATGTTGTATTAGCTGAGGGCATCAGAGTTGATCCGAGCAAAATTTCAACTGTTGTTGATTGGAAGCCTTTAAGAAATGTATCTGAGGTTAAAAGTTTTCTGGGTTTAGCTGGGTATTACAGAAGATTTGTCAAGGGATTCTTGATGATTGCTCCACCATTGACGAGATTATTGGGGAAAGATGTTAAGTTCGAGTGGTCTGAGAAATGTTAGCAAAGCAGTAATCAATTAAAAGCATTGTTAACCGAGGCACCGGTGTTAGTTTGACCATTGTCAGGTAAAGAATTAGTGATTTATAGTGATGCATCTTTAAATGGTTTAGGCTATGTTCTAATGCAGGAAGGCAAAGTGATAGCATATACTTCTAGACAGTTGAAATTGCACAAAAATAATTATCTGACGTATGATTTAGAGCTTCCAGCGATTGTTTTTGCTTTGAAATTTTGGTGACACCATTTATACGATAAAAAATGTCAGATTTTTACAGATCATAAAAGCTTGAAGTGCTTAATGTCGCAGAAAGATTTGAATTTGAGATAGTATAGATGGCTCGAGCTATTGAAAGACTACAAGTTGGTCATTGATTATCATCCGGGAAAAGCTATTATAGTTGCTGATGCTTTGAGTAGAAAATCTCTGTTTGCTTTGCGAGCGTTGAATACATGATTGGCGTTGTCTGATGATGGTTCGATCTTTGCTGAATTGAAACCTAGACTGATGTTTTTACAATAGATTTATGAAGTCCAGAAATAAAATAGCGCGTTGTTAGCTAAACGGAACTAGATAAAGTCAACTCCTGATTCAAATTTTTAGATTGGCTCTGATGATTGTTTGCATTTTAAAGGTAGAATTTGCATTCCGAGAAATTCAAATCTCATTTAGAAGATTTTGCAAAAAGCTCATAATAGTAGCTTGTCTATTAATCCTGGTAGCAATAAGATGTATGGTCATTTGAAATAAATGTTCTGGTGGCCGGGTATGAAATGAGAGATTTCTGAATTTGTATCGAGATGTTTAGTGTTTCAAAAAGTTAAAGCTGAACATCAGGTACCTTCTGGTCTGTTATAGCCAGTGATGATTCCGGAGTGGAAATGGGAGCACGCCACGATGGATTTTGTATTGGGACCGCCTTTTTCTCCAAGAAAGAAAGATGCAATTTGGGTCATCATTGATCGTCTGACGAAGTCCACACATTTTATCCCAGTACGCACAGATTATTCTCTTAATAGATTAGCCGAGTTATATGTTGCTGAGATTGTCAGGTTGCACGGGGTACCAGTTTTTATTATTTGTAATAGAGATCCCCGGTTTACATCATGATTCTAGAGCAAGTTGTATGAGGCTCTAGGTACTCATTTTCATTTTAGCACCATGTTTCATCCTCATACCTATGGTCAATCTAAGCAAGTGATTCAGATACTCAAAGACATGCTTTGATGTTGTGTTTTAGAGTTCGAAGGCAACTGGGAGAAATTTCTACTGTTAGTTGAATTTACGTATAACAACAGTTATCAAACGAGTATAAAAATGGCACCGTACGAAGCTTTATATGGTAGGAAGTGTCGAACTCCATTGTATTAGGTTGAGCTTAGTGAGAAAAAGCTTCACGGGGTTAACTTGATACGAGAAACTGAAGAGAAGGTTAAAGCGATTCGAGACAGTTTGAAAGCTGCTTCAAATCGATAGAAATATTACACAGATTTGAAATGAAAAGACATTGAATTTTAAGTCGGTAATAAAGTGTTCCTGAAAGTCTCGCCTTGGAAGAAAGTTCTACGATTTGGTCGTAAAGGAAAGTTAAGTCCAGGATTTATTGGGTCGTATGAGATCATTGAAAGAATCGAGCCAGTAGCTTACAAATTAACTTTGTGGTTAGAGTTAGAAAAGATCCATAATGTGGATCACGTATCTATGTTACGATGGTATATATCAGACCCTTCACATGTTATCTCACTTGTTGATGTCGATATTCAGCTTGATATGACGTACAGTGAAGAACCGATCAAAATTTTAGCACGAAAGGTTAAGGAATTGAGAACTAAAAGTATATCTTTAGTGAAAGTCCTTTGGCAATGACACAATATAAAAGTATTTCTTTAGGGAGCGAGTTGTAACAACCCATTTTTAGTGAAATAAGAATAGTGGTTTCGGGACCACAAATCTGATTTGAAAATATTTATTTTATTATTTTCATGTCTACAGTATATTAGTAAGGTCTTATAAAATTTTGTTAAGAAATTTTAAGGTTTGCATGTTTAATTTGGTAAAAGGACTAAATCGTAAAAGGTAAAAAGTATAGTTCTATTAGTTAAAGGCATCTATTAGCTATGAAACTAAATATTAAGGGATTTATTTGGTAATTAGACCAAAAATATTATTAGTGGAAAAAGATGGGTAAAGAATTGATGTTTTAATTATTTTAACTAAAGGTTAATAAGGTAAAATTAATAAATAAGGTTAATAGGGCTAATTTGAAGATATCATCTTCTTTAGTTTAAAACAGCACCAAAAGTAGTTTAGGAAAACTCCATTGAAGGAGCTTGGATATTCGGCTAACTCTTTCATTGCATGTAAGTACAATTTCATCCCGTTTTTAATGATTTTTATGTTTTTGAAGTTGTTGTAGCTTTATCTAGCTAGCCCAGGGATTAACTTGCAAAAATGTTAAAGGTTTAGGGTTTTGATATGAATGTATTCATGTGATTATTGATGTTTAATGGAAGAAAATGAATCTTTGTTGATAAATAAACAACTTTTGTAAAGTGATTTTTGTTGAAAATGTCAATTAGGGATTTATTTGTAGAATGTGTAAAATACATGGTGAAATTTTAAAATAATGATTTATATGAGTTTCTATGGGGTTATATTGAATTCGGCTAGCATAGTAAGTGGATGAAATTGCATGAATTTCAATTTACAGGATTAAGGACAAATTTGTAAAGAAATCAAAATAATAGGGACAAAAGCATAATGTTGCAAATGTATGAATTTTGGACTGAATTGAATAGAATGAGTATAATAGATTGAATTTATCTATTTAAATCAAGTTAGACCTTGTATGGATTTAGATCAGGGTAAAGATAAAGCTTCGGATTAGTCGACTCCGTTTCTACGCCTTTATTATTGAGGTAAGTTCGTGTAATTGTGTAATTTTTTAATGCTATATTTTTTGCTATATGTAAATTGTTGATTGTTATGTAATTAATTAATGTAATCCAACGATGTTACGATGACTATCGAGCCCCGTTTGAACCTTACGAATTCGTAGGATACAAATAACATGTCATTAGGGTTTTCATATTTCGGGTGCTGGTCTTGAATGTCCTACCGATGGTTGAGGTCTTGCATTTGTTGCGGACACTCCATAGCTCGTGTGAACAGCATCGTGTAGCTTACATTCTGACCCACATATCGTGTGAGTAGGCCCATTTCACAACTCATGTGGGCAATGATGTAAAAGGAAAGGAAAAATTAGGATTATATGTTTAGCACACTTCGTTTGAGCTATCCCGCGTGTCCGATGATATTCTAAACGGTTCAACGGGCACGAATTGGAAAGGAAATGGTAAGTTTTTTATATGAACCAAGGTGAGATACATGGAAAATATGTTATGTTATGGAAGATGATAAATCCAATTGAATTATGTTCAAGTGTAATGGTTATCTATGTTAAATTCATATGAATTATGTTCAAGTATACTAACATGTGTTGTTGTTGGTGCTTAGGCTTGTGCCAAGCTATTGGTTGGATTATACCATGTTAAAATTTTAATGTTATGTAATGAAATAGTAAGTTATGTTTTATGTTATACGAACTAGCTAAGCATTATATGCTTACATAGTTTTCTTTCCTATGATTTTATAGATAACCGGAAGCTTGTTCGGTTTGGAAGCTCGCCGAATACCTATCACACTATCCCACGGATATATCGGTAGATTTTGATATTTTGGTCATGGTTATAATAGCATGTATAGGTGGACTTGTATTAATGATCTAGTTGTTATGTTTGGCATGTATATATATGGTATTATGGTTGGTGAACTTTTGGTATTTTGATGCTTAAATGGTTGGTGTTGAAATAGTCTAGTGAAAGTATATTTTGAATGACCAATTTGGTATGTTTGATTGTGACTCGGTATATGGTCAATTGTGATATGGCTTGGTATGGAAATAGGTAGTTGTGTATGGTTGATTCATGGACAAATATGTTTATGTTTAGGATGATTTGTGAATGAGGTGCCTTTTGGCATATTGTTTGAAAGGATAAATGATCTTTTGAGTTGGTTCTATTATGCATGTTTTAGGTATGTTTTAAGGTTTGATTGTATATGAAAATTGCTAGTAGGTGTGTGCTTGAATTGGTAAAATAGATGGCATGAATTTGGCCTATTTCTTATCCACATGGTCTAAGACATTGGCGTCTGTCTCAACCATGTGTCCCTTGTAGGTTTCAAATGGTTGCAAGTCAGGCAGTTACACAACCTAGCACAAGGCCTAGCACACGAGCATGTGGCTTGGCCGTGTGACCCAAGTCAGAGAGTTACATGGGCATGGACAAAGGCTGAGACATAGCCGTGTGTCCCTACTTCAAATGTCCACAAGGCCTGAGACATAGGCGTGTGTCTCAGCCGTGTGACCCCTATAGTATGAAATTTTCTATCTTTTTCCATAAAGTTCTAAATGATTCTGATTTAGTCCCGAATTGTTTCTAAAGTGTTTCTAAGGCCACAAGGGCTCGAATTAGGGATGATATACTTGTGTATGAATGAATTATACTATGGTTAATGAAATGTTTGGAAATGAATGTTGAAAGTTACATTTTCACGGTAATGTTATGTAACTCTATTCCGTAACAAATGCTAGACCTCAACTATCAGTAGGACATTCAAGACTAGCACCTAAAACAGAAATCTCTAATGACATGTCATTTGTATCCTACGAATCTCTAAGGTTCAACCGGTAATGTTGATTTGTTTATACATTGTTCAATTAACATTATAAATAAAATAAAAACATACAACTTAAATAGCATTAATATGATAACCGTTCATACGAACTTACCTCGATGACTAGGGGCGTAGAAATTAGGTCGAACTAATCCAAAGCTTTTGCTTTGTCTCGATCTAGGTCCGTACATGGTTTATCTTGATCTAAATAAACAATTTCAATCCATATAATACTTGTAGTATTCAATTTAATCCACATTTCATATTTATACAAAATTACTATTTTCCCCTAACATTTTAAATTTTTACAATTTAGTCCTTAAGCTCGTAATTTGAGACCTAATCATTTTAATCCCTCTTATAGGCTAACCGAATTCTTTAGGGTCTCCCACCAACTCAATTAAACCATCATTTCATAAATTTAACATTAAATTTTACTATGTTCACAAATTAATCCCTAAATGCAATTTCATCAAAAATCACTTTACAAAACTTGTTCATATTTCAATCAAGATGCATAATCTATCATTTAACGTCAAAACCTACTCAAAAAAATTCATGGCATAACCCTCAGCCTTTAACAGATTTACAGATTAACCCCCGGGTTAGCTAGATTAAGTTATAATGAACTCAAAAACATAAAAATCATTAAAAACGAGATGAAAAACACATACCATGCACTATAAAGAGGCTAGCCGAACCAAGCACTCACCCATGGAGGTTTTGTTCCCTCAAAATCAATTTATGGTTATGGAAATAAAAGATGATACCTATTTTCTTTTTTCTTTGTTTTAACCTTAATAACGTAATTACCGTTTTAACCTTTAAAAACTAACAAAATTTCAATAAAACCATGCCATGTACATCCACTAATTCATTAAATGGTTTATTTACCATTTAAGTCCTTTAATTTAAGATTCCATGGCCATTTAACCCTTTTAACTAATAGAACTCAACTTTTACCCTTTTTACAATTTAGCCATTTTCATTTAATTAACCATTTAAACATTAAAATTTCTTAAAGAAATTTTAATACGACCTTAATAAAATCCCATAAACATTATAGCCTCTTCCGATTCCCAAGTAGCCTCTTCAATTCCATGACGTTTCCAGAGAACTTTAACTAAGGCTATACGTTTATTTCTCAATTCTTTAACTTCTCAAGCTAAAATTCTGATCGGTTCTTCACTGTACGTCTTATCGAGCTAAATCTCAACATCTATAGGTGATATCACGTGTGAAGGATCTGATCAATACCGTTGTCACATCGATACATGAAATACATTATGAATATTTTCTAACTCTGACAGCAAGGCGAACCGATAAGCTACTGGTCCAATCCTCTCAATGATCTTATATGACCCAATAAAATGCGAACTAAGCTTTCCTTTCCGACCAAATCACAGAACTTTCTTCCAAGGCGATACTTTTAGAAATACCTTGTTACCAACTTGAAACTCTACATCTTTTATTTTCAAATCTGAGTAAGATTTCTAACGATCAGAAGTCGCTTTCAAACTGTCACGTATCATTTTGATCTTTTCTTCAGTTTCTTGAATCAAATCAACACCGAATAACTTTTTCTCGCTCAGCTCAGTCCAATATAACGGCGTTCGACATTTTCGACCATACAAAGCTTTGTAGAACACCATTTCAATGCTCGCTTGATATCTGTTATTGTATACAAATTCAACTAACGATAGAAATTTCTCCCAATTACCTTCGAGCTCAATAACACAACATACTAAATTACTCGCTCAGACTGACCATCGATCTATGGATGTAATGCTGTACTGAAATGCAGTGGAGTACCCAGAGCTTCATGTAACTTGCTCCAGAATCGAGATGTAAACTGTGGATCCCTGCCAGAGATAATAGAAACTGTCACACCGTGCAGTTTAACAATCTCAGAAATATACAATTCTGCCAATCTCTCGAGTGAATAATGTGTATGCACTAGAATGAAATGTATAGATTTCATCAAATGATCTACAATGACCATCTTTCTTTCTCAGAGATAGAGGCAATCTCGATACAAAATCCATTGTGACATGTTCCCATTTCCATTCTGCAATCATCACATGTTGTAATAAACCAAAAGGTACTTGATGCTCGGCTTTAACTTACTGACAGATAAAAAATTTTGATACGAACTCCAAAATCTCTCGTTTCACTTTTGGCCACTAGTACACTTGTTTCAAATCACTGTACATTTTATTGCTACAAGGATGAATCGATAAGCTACTACTGTGAGCTTCCTGTAAAATTTCCTGAAAGAGATTAGAATTTCTCGGAACACAAATCTTATTTCTGAAGTACAAGCTCTTGTCTAAATCAACTTGAAAGTCTGAATCTAGTGTCGATCAAACATGTTCCTGTTTAACGATCAATTCAGCATCACTTTTCTGAGCTTCACAAATTTGTTGCAAAAACGTCGATCTAGCTTTCAATTCAGCTAAAATTGAACCATCATCAATCAATGTCAACTATGTGTTAAAATCTCACAAAGCAAACAGAGATTTTCTACTCAATGCATCAGCAATGACATTAGCCTTTCCCAAATGATAATCAATGATAAAATCATAATCTTTCAGTAATTCAAGCCATCTACGCTGTCTTAAGTTCAGATCTTTCTGTGAAAAATACTTCAAGCTTTTGTGATCCGTTAAGATATGTGGCTGTTGAATTTATACCGAAATTGGTTAAAATGTTGTCTCAAAAGCATACGGCATCCTGATAATCTGCAGAACACAATGTTCCAAATGACTCGAGGAGACAATTCATCTCCAACAAAGTGGCCAAACGATTTTGCAACTTTAATAAACCACTAGTTCTAAAACATGGCTTCAATTTTGCCATGTAATTATCCCAAAACCCTATAATCACGAGGGTCGACTGGTTACAGTGGAATACCTTATTCTAAAAACCTCTAAAATCGGTCGTCATCTCGATCATTCAGGAATTTTACGCAAATTTTCTTGAAGCCCAAGACAATAAGGTCTTTATGAAAGGTGTGTACGTAGATGCCTCTCCAATCACGATTAATTTTATTCATTAAAAATCATGTTATACCCTTGATTTTTATTAAGATTTAAATGAGGAGGAGGTGGATTATAAGGAGATTATTAATTTCTTAATCGAAGGTCAAGGCCATTGGGTCCAAAAGTCAGTAACCTGGGAACCATTGCAATTCCTGCAATCAATAATGACCTCGAAAGCAAAAATGTGGATATATTTTATCTGTGCAAAATATTTTCTTGCACAGCACGTCACAGAAGTTACATGTGATCGTGCTCTCCTTTTGTATGCTATTTGTAGGGCGACAGATTAATGTGGGGGACCAGATCCTCTACAATATGAGATAATGTGTCGGAGAGCACACACGAGGACTTTCGTACCCGCACTTAATTACAAGGATGTACGGGAGGGCTAGAGTGGAGATTGACCAAGAAGAACCAATTTTCCCACCAAAAGGCATATTAAATGATGTCATTTATGAACAGTTCTGTAATCAATGCACCGACTGAGTAGAGCAGAGAAAAGAGTAGGTGGAGGCAAACTAGGAATACATGGGAGACCGGGGGCTGCCAAAGTCAATGGAAGAACCCTAATTCATACCACTGAGGGTACAATGAAGGACAACGACATTGACTTTGGCAACGACTCAAGTATAGAAGCATACCTCTTATACAACACTGTGTGCAACTATGAATACGGGACGGTAATAAGCCATCTAACAGAGTAATTCGGCATAGATTCGTTTTGGTGCCCACAACCACCTCCGTTTTTGAAAGCCCCATCCGACACCACTCGACATGCTCAAGCCAAACAATCTACTGTTAGGGGAAAGGAGCAGATAGTCAATTCAGATGAGGGCAACCACATCGAAGATTTTAAGGATGACAACTTTGCTAACCTTTGAGGGAGTAAAAAATAAATTTATGATAGATTTTTAATTATTTTTTTCTTCTATTAGAATTTAATTTTATAAAAAAATGTGTGCTAATTCTATATAGGAACTTCACACTTTGGACGGTACTACATTTTGCATCTAAACCAGCAAGGAGGAGATCAACCAAAATATTTTGAGGACTTTACACGCCAAACCAAGTAATCTGATTCCTTTATCTTTTTATTGCACATTAGGGACAATGTGTCGAACATAGTATAAGGGTGACATAGGAAAATTTTTAAAATTTTATGTTATTTTATTTTATTAGTTTTTATATATTTTTATTAGTTAAAATTTATTCTATTGTGTGTTTTCTATTTGCTTGAGCTTGTAGAAATATAAGTGATTGGTTAGGAGCATGTACATAGGTTGATTTTTAAACTATAAATTTAACTTGAAAATAAATAATTTAGGTTGTTTATTTTTAGACCGATTAGTTCAATTTGTTAAACTGTGAATAAGAAAAAGAGTTAAATGTACCAAGTGATAAAGGTAGATACAAATAGGTATTTATGTTTGTTGAATTATAGGATGTTTGAATTAAAAATACTCAGTAAATAAGTCCATGTTTATTGAAACGGTGCAATATAATCAGTATAATCTTCACAAGCATATGCTTAAATTAAAACGAATTGTGGGAACAAAAGCATTGTGAGGGTTAAAAGCATTGTGAGTGTGATAAAAACATAGAACGTGATAAGAGCCAAGAGAGTGTTGAGTGTTCACACTGAAATAAAAATATGAGAAATTGAGAAAATCTCTCATATTGGCAAAAAAAAACTCGTAAGTGCTTATACTTATAAATATTGTATTAGAGTCCAAAGTATGTATGAAAATAAGTTGAGTAAGAAAACTTCAAACTGATTGTATTCTTCAATTATAAATGCTATATTCGTATGTACATTTTAATGAAACTATATGTTTAATTCTCTTTAACTTGTTTACTTTGTACCATTTGGAACTAATTTGTTTGAGTATAAATAATTATAAATTGTTTAATTTTCTAAATAGACTTATGTGTTTAAGCAAATCTTCCTAGTGTCGATATTCTAATATGATCTTGTGTACCAAGCTTGCTTAAGTACATTTCCTTGCATGTTTTTTTTCATTTTAGCACTTAAGGAGCATGTTTTTTGGCCGTTGTATATTTAATTATCACATTTTCAGCTTTCATAGTTTAAATTTAATTATTTGCAAAATAAGTGTTTTTATGCACTTTTTAGTATCTCGATGACCTGTAAGGCCAACTTAGGCAATGAGAATGACTAATGGGATATTTGAGTGTGTGGGATGTGTATTTAGCAACCCAAAAGCCTTATAGATGACCCGATTTGTGATATTTAGCAACCCAAAAGCCTTATGAATACGCTTTAAAAAAGGTTTTCTTGCATAGCGGAAAATTAAATTTTTTAAATTCGACCCGATTTGTGATATTTATTGCAATAAACCTTGAATTGAAATCATACATATGTTTTCAGATAAGTAGATCCTTGACGTTTTTTGACTTTCAACCAAATGATCTTCTTCGTTATTCTTGTACCACAAATTGTTTCGAGCGTAAGCTCGAATTAGTTGAATCAAAACACATAACTAGAAAAAAGTTTTCTTTTATCTTTGGTGTGAAAACGATAAATTCTCTATACTTTAATAGAAACCATCAGAATCGTTGTTCTGGAAAATATATTTAATAAATGAAAATAAATTCTCTCTATTTTTCGGTAGAGTAACAATCTCTCCAAGTTATGTTAATAGCTCTATCGGTGCCATCTATTTATAGGGAGAGAATGTAGAACCCTTGTTGAATTGTAGAAGTTTATTTCAAATAGAAAAAAAACTTTCTATTCCAACCAGGAGAGGGAAAGGAGCTAATATGGTGTGCTTCCCCTCATATGTATTATGATGGGGATTCAGACCTCTCATTGTATTGAGTCTAATTATATGTGCTTCATGAAATTTTAACCCAACACTTTATAATTTAATCCATCACATACATACTTTTATATTTTCCAAAATAAACATTAATATTATATATTAAACAATTTTCTCATCCCTATTTTACCACGAGTAAAATTTTAACAATTTTACCCTAGTAAAATTTT
Organism: Gossypium raimondii; assembly: GCF_025698545.1. NCBI lineage: Eukaryota > Viridiplantae > Streptophyta > Magnoliopsida > Malvales > Malvaceae > Gossypium > Gossypium raimondii. The sequence continues at coordinate 34,216,000 of NC_068568.1, read as the reverse complement.
GATAAAATATGTTTAATATCTCACAACTCAACATGTTCACTATGACCGAATGATTTATTTTTATTTTTGAGCTTTAAAACAACTCAAAAAGAATAAAATCATTCTTCCGATCATTTTTAAGTAATCTATATAGAATTACAAATGGATCATTTTCATTTTCATTTTTAAAACCTACATTCATTTCCAAATGATTCCATTTCTCCATTTTGAAAAAAAAACCATAATCATTCATGAATGCTTCTCATTTCTCTTTTCCTATTCATTCTATTCAAACACGCAATTCATTTCAGATTTCAGCGAACTAGCGGAGGGATCGATTGAACATATGTAATTAGGCCGCAAATGATTTATAATTAAGTTCTAACTTTTTTCCTATTAATTATAAATTTATTTAGTCACAAAGTCATTCTACTATAGTATCATGACTGAGCTCTCCTTAATGACATACCATTACGAAAGCATCTACTCAGTGCTCATCCAATGACCTTGTCATAAGTGTGTTGCCCTCATAGTATATCCTTGATCTCTTTGGGAAAATATCTGTTCTCCCAATATGATCTCATTTTATCTCATGGTAACCATTACATCTCCCTTCATGAAAAGTCAACCACTATCAAATAATGATCAAATCATCCATCACAAAGATGAACAACCCGTGACCACATTTACTTTTCACCAACCATGTAATGCCTATGAAAGGATATCATTTACTCATGTCTTGGGCTATGAATTCCATTGTTGTGAATGACACTACATGCTGCAAAATTTGTACACCCAACACACCAACATCTGGTTCCTTATCTATTTGAACTCAGGCTTTTACTTACATCAAATTGTACGAGTAACACATACATAGCCTACCATCCACTCAGGATATAGGTATGCCACACTATGACCATTACAAGTGAATAAATCCATAAACAAATTCAAGATCTATTCTTCTTAGGTCCTGCCCGATGTATTGTCAGTCCATTCAGTCACATCTATGTCTCTATCTTCTAGGAGTCATCTGCTCCGATGCTCAAGACACAGTATCTCCCCAATTGGACTTGATGGACAACATATTAGTCTTTCAATCGATTTTCTCATTTCTAATTAGACTAAGTACATGTTTAGCTTTATCTACTAATACAAGCTATCTTTTTGTACTACAATCTGACCTTGTAATATCGTTTTGTATCAGTTTAAATAATAGACAACCAATGAACAACATTTGCTTCTATTTTTCTTTGCGTGCAAAAACCATTTAAGGATAATAATACAAAGTATATTAATTTTAATAAATGAATTTTTTTATTAACCATACTATTCGAAAAAATTACAAGTTTACAAACGAATATACTACACTCGGGGCACTAGATCAAATAGTCTCCCACTTGCCCTAGTGAAGTAGATGAGCCATATTTCGCATTCTCATGCTCTTCATATATTTCTCAAAACTCCTAGCTAGTAGATTCTTGGTAAACGAGTCTGCAAGGTTGTTCTCAGATGCGACCTTGACTACATCCATGATCCCATCTGCAACTATTTCCCTTATGATATTATACTTTTGATCAATATGTTTTGTCCTTTTATGGTTTCTCTTCTCATTGTTATTATCTATTGTCGTACTATTTTCATAATAAAGTGTGATAGCTTTTTCCATACCAAGAATGACTTCAAGATTCGTGAAGAAATTTTGAAGTCATATTGCTTCTTTGGTAGCCTCAAAAGTAGCCACATATTCCTCCTCGATAGTGGAGTCAACAGTACAAGTCTACTTCACACTTCTCCACACAATATACCCGTCGCTTAGGACAAAAACACAATACGATATTGATTTCCTCGAATCCTAGCTCGTTTGGAAGTCAGAATTAGTATATCTGATAGGAGTAAGATCTTCCCCAGAATTCGCAAAGCTATAATCCCTCATTCTTCGTAAATACTTGAGTATATGCTTAATTGCTTGTCAGTGCCTTGCTCCTGGATTCGCATGATATCAACTTACCAACCCCACTACGAAACATATATCTAGGCATATGCATAACATAGCATATATGAAACTTCCTATTGTCGAAGCATAAAAAACCTTTCTCATGTTCTCTCTTTCTTTCATTGCCTTAGGACAGTCCTCTAAAGAGAGATGAAATCCTGATACGGAGGGTTGATTTCTCTTCTTCGAATCGGTTATTGCATAATACTCCAATATCTTGTCTATGTATGAAGCCTAAGATAGTGTTATCACTGTTTTCTTTTGATCCCATAGGATTCGAATACTTAGAACAAAATTAGCTTCTCTCAAGTCCTTCATGCTAAATTGTTGGGTTAACCATAGTTTAACCGATGACCATGTCCTTACATCATTTATAATGAGTAAAATGTCATCAACATATAAAACGAGAAAGACCATCGTTCCATCCCCTGAACATTTGTAAACACAAGGTTCATCTACATTTTGCTCAAATCCAAAAGTTTTGATTGCTTGATCAAATTTTTTATTCCATGAGCGGGATGCTTGTTTAAGTCCATATATGGATCTAAGTAGTTTACAAATTTTATGCTCGTTTCTTTTAGTTATATATCCTGTGGGTTGCATCATATAGATGATATCTTCAAGATAGTCGTTCAAAAATGATGTCTTGACATCCATTTGTTAAATCTCATAGTCGAGAGCCACCGCAATGGATAACAATATGCGGATTGATTTGAGCATGACAACTGGGGAGAAGGTTGCTTCGTAATCAATACCTTCTTTTTTAGTATAACCTTTTGCTACAAGTCTGGCCTTATAAGTTTCCACTTTTCCATCTGCATTTATTTTTCTCTTGTAGATCCACTTACACCCTATGGTTTTTATCTCTTCAGTAAGCCTACGAGTTCCCACACTGCGTTGGAATACATAGAGTCCATATCAGCTTTCATAGTTATTTCTCAGAGCTTAGAATTAGTATGCTGCATCGCTTTATCATATGTGAGTGGGTTATCATCTTCGTGTTTGATAGACTTAGTGTTAAAAACACTTCTACTAGATTGGAAGAACTCAAGCCTATAAGAGAACATCCCACTGCGATGAAGCACCCTATGTTGTTCATCATTTACAAGTCTACTATTAGGAGTTAATTCTAGAACTGTTTATGTAGGGTTTTGTATATTTCCTAAAATTTCCTGGAGTTCCTTTTTACTCCAAGGTTTAAAGTCATTCATGTAACTTTCTTTGAGGAACGTAGCATGAGTTGACACTATAGCAATTTTCTCTTTTGGGTTATAAAATGAACCACCATTTGTTCCCTTTGAATATCCTACAAACATGCACAATTTTTTCTAAGTCCAACTTCATTGCATCTTTTTCCAATACATGGGTTGGGCATTCCCAAATCCTTAGTTTTAGACATGGCTTCCTTCCATGCCACAATTTGTATAGAGTTTTCTATGTTGCCTTAGATGGCACATCATTCAAAATATAGCAAACATGTACTGCATATCCCTAGAAAGATTGGAAGCTTCGAATAACTTAATATCGAATGTATCATGTCCAACTACATTCGATTTCTTCTCTCTGCCATGACATTCTATTTTGGAGTACCCGGTTAACTGGGATAGAATCCCTTTTCCTATGAGGTACCCTAAAAACTCATCAGATAAATATTCCCCACCTCAATCAGACCGAAGTGTCTTTATGGGTAAACCTGGTTGTTTCTCTACTTCCGCATGAAACTCTTTAAATTTATCAAAGGATTCACTCTTGCGGTGCATTATGTATACATAAATATATATGGAATAGTCATCAATAAAGGTTACATAATACTTATAACCACCTCTTGCACTAACGCTCATGGGGCCACATACTTCAATGTGCATAAGTTCTAAGGGTTTTTCAACCCTTGTTCCTTTTGCATTAAAAGATCACTTAGTCATCTTACCTTCCAAGCAAGATTCCCATTGTGGAAGATCAAATTCTTTAAGAGAACTTAAGATGTCGTCTTTAACAAGTCTAGTGATTCTTTCTCGGTTAATATGACCAATTCTCAAATGCCAAAGGTACACCTAATTAGAGTCAGAAGTTTTATGTAACACCCCTAACCCGTATCCCTCGTCGAATTAGGGTTATGGAGCATTATCATACAATCAAAACATTTAAACTTAACTTTATTCAATAACATAAACAAATCATAAACCAATCATATACATACATACCATCCCTAAATCAAGCTCTTGAGGCCCTAAAAATACCTTAGAAACGATTTGGGACCAATTTGAAATCATATGGAAAGTCTAGGAAAAAGTCACAAAAATTTGGAAACAGGGGTCACACGATCGTTTGGCTAGGCCATGTGCCTCACACACCTGAGACATACGCTCGTGTCTCAGGCCGTGTAACCTTCGAACTAGGGACACACAGCCGTGTCCCAACCCGTGTCCTCACTCGTGTTCTCTAAATAGGGTCACACGGCCGTGTCACACGCTCGTATGCCAAGCTGTGTAACTCTCTGAGTTGCCCTACACGCTCGTGTTCCAGGCCACGTAACTCACTGAATTTCAACCTAAGAATTCAACATATGACACACGACCGTGTCGCCAAGCTGTGTGTCTCACACGGTTGAGTCACACACCCGTGTCTCAGACCATATGGACCTAAATTTACCTAAAATCAAGTCATTTCTAATACCATTTCATGCGTAATCATTTGCATCATTTGTGCACACTTTCAAGCCACCAAAACCCTATCAAAACATACATATAATTTCCATTTTAAAATTCCTAATTCAACTAACCAATATGCCATTCAAAGACACCACAATCAACAATTAAACATTTCCTACCTAAACATGTCAATTTTACCATGTTTCAATCATCAAATCCTAGTTCAATACTTACTAAAACATGTCACAAACTTGACCATTACCATACCACTCCAAGTCTATAGTAGAAGTCACTCAAACATGCATCATAAGATAACAAAAATGACACAATCTATCATGGTATCAAATGGTACCAACCAAGTTAACTTCCACAACTTATACAAGCCAAACACCAACTAAACATCCAACAAAATGGCATTACAATTCAACTTATACATGCCATTATAACCTTGGCCAAAACATTCAAAAAATACCGATATTTATGTTAGATAGTGTGATAGATCTCTGACGAGCTACCAAATCGATCGAGCTTCTGATAATCTATAAAACATAGGAAATAAACTATGTAAGCAATTACTGCTTAGTAAGCTCGTATAAAATAAAACATAACTTACCATTTCATTTGCATAATATAAAGCATAAGTTCAAACCATAAGCTTGGCATAAGCCTATACATCACCACCAATACACAAGTTAGCACACTTGCACATAAATCAAATGAGCCATCCATAATATAAGTCATTTTCCATATGAAATACATCAATTAGTTCATGCATTCTTTACATAAGATCACGTTTGATTCCATTTGAATACTTACCCTTTCAATCCCTTTTCTTACCTGTTAGAATTTCATTAGATACTCGGGAAAGCTTACACAAAGTGTACCTTTACGTATAACCGTAACCTTTCCTTTACATTATTGCTCACACGAGCTGTGAAATGGGCTTGCTCACACGAGTTGTGGGTCAGAATATAAGCTACACGATATTGCTCACATAAGCCGTAGAGAATCCGCAACAAATGCAGGACTTTAGTCATTGATAGGACATTCACGACCAACACCCAAAACATGAAATTTCTAATGACATTCATTCGTATCCTAAGAATTCCTAAGGTTCAACCGGGACTAGATATTCGTCATTTCTTTATAGTATTGATAGGTTTATGTATCAATTAATTCTATTATAAATACCATAGTATCATTCAATTAAATAAAATGAATATGATAACCGTTCATATGAACTTACCTTGATGATTAGGTCGTAGAAGTTAATCGAGCTAATCCGAAGCATTTGCTTTGCCTCGATCTAGGTCCGTACGTGGTTTCTCTTGATCTAAATAGATAATTTCAATCAATTTAATACTTCTAGTATTAAATTTAATCCACATTTCATATTTATGCAAAATTATTATTTTACCCCTAACATTTTAACTTTTTCACAATTTAGTACTTAAGCTTATAACTTAAAATCTAACCATTTAAATCTAAATCCATGTTAATAAAACATACAAGGAACCTTGAAACAAGTCATATTTATCATCATTTCATAATAAAACCCTAGAATTTATACCATTAACAATTTAGTCCCTAATTCCAAAATTCAGCAAAAATCACTCAACAAAACTTGTTTATTTTTTTAATAAAGATTCATAATATACCACTTAAAATCAAAAAAATTCAAGAACATTTATGGCTTAACCCTCAACCTTTAACAGTTTTACAAATTAACCCCGGGCTAGCTAAATTAAGCTAAAACGATCTCAAAAACATAAAAGCCATTAAAAACTGGGCTTGAAAACTCACCATGCAGGGATTTATCCATAACCGAATGCTCCAAGCTCTTTAATGGATTTTTAGGTTTCAAAGTAAAAAAAAGATGAAGATGACAACATCTGATTCATCATTTCTTATTTAATTTTCTTTTTAATTACCAAATTGCTAAATTAACCTTTTAAAATCATTAACATTTCAATAAAACCAAGCCATGCACATCCACTAATTCATTAAATGGTCCATTTACCATTCAAGTCCTTTAGTTTAAAGTCTCATAGCCATTTGAACCAAGTAACTAATAGAACTCAACTTTGTCATCATTTACAATTTAGTCCTTTTACTTAATTAACTATGTAAACATCAAAATATCTTAACAAAATTTTAACACGACCTTAATATATTCCCATAGACATTAAAATAGTAATAAAATAATAATTTACTCATCAAAATTGTGGTCCTAAAACCACTATTCTGATATCACTAAAAACGGGTTGTTACATTTTAAGTCTTTTATTCGATATTTCAGTCTCAAGCAGTGTGTACATATTTGGCTTCATAACATAGAGATTATTTGACATCCATCTATTACAGATAAGATTGTGATTTCTAAATATTGCAATTTCATTATTAAAAGTCACGGTCAAGCCATATTTATATAAAATGCAACAAAAATTAAGTTTCTTTTGAAACTTGATACATAAAAAACATCTCTGAAAATAATCTTCTTAAAATTATCAAAATAAATATGTACATCTCAAACTACTTCAGCTGCCACAGTTGTCCTATTTTCGGTCCACAATGATAGATTCTTATCTCTAAAATCTTTCGTCTCCTCGAACCCTTGTTGAGAAACACAAACATGATTAATGGCTTCTAAATCAATGACCCATTGGTCTATTGAATCATGCACTGAACAAGCTTCTGTCATCAAGAGTTCATTACCTTTGCTTTTGGTAGCCAGATATTCCTTCCACTCTTTATAGCTTGCCTTAAAGTGTCATTTCTTGTTGCAAAAGAAGTATTTAAACTTAGATAAGTCTTTAGGCTTCATGGTTCTCTTCCTTTCTACATGTGGTGGCCTAGAGACCTTAGTCTTCCCTTTCCTAGCACACTTTCCCTTCCCTTTTGAAGCAGTAACGATAGCTATCTTTACTTCTACTCTTTGGATCGATTGATTGCCATTCAACATCAACTCATAGGATTGTAACTCCTTCATGAGTTGTGTAAGCGTAAATTTTTTGTTGCCATGGTTATATGCGGCACGAAAGCTAGTAAAATCCTTAGACAAGATCTTGAACATCATCTCAATTTGAGTGTTATGGTTTAAATTGGCCTCATTGTTCGCGATCTCGGCAAAGTATCCCACAAGAGAAATCATATGATCTTTGACCAGTGTGTTGGGCTTTTGTTAGGCATTCATCAAGCTAGTCATATCAGGCTGTTGAGCCAAGGCAGCTTGGCCTTCATACATGTCTTCTAGGATATCTAGAATTGCTTTGGCAGTCTTACAGCTCTCTAGTTGCTGATATATGGGCTTGTAACAACCCGCCCGGCATAGACTGTATTGATATACTATTTCGTGTATAGCCTATTAAGCCAACTGTAGAAAAAGTGATAGATTGGTGAATTATAGATTGGTGAATTATCCATTAAATGATGGGTGGTGTATTACGTGGATTCAACGGTACGCCTAAAAGCGGAATGCCTCACTGGAATTTGCCATTTGGCGAACTCTAGGGTTTGGTGAACTCCAAGGTTTGGTACACTCTTCTATGAGACAATCTACCAGCCCCGGATACTTTGGGTGAACTTGTTAGTTCACGAATTGATAGACTTGTTTTTCACGTTTTATCATGAAAACTATGGTTCGATGGTTATCACCAGAGTTTAGTTGAGACCTAGTTGAAATTGAACTAGAGTACTGTAGATGATTAGATTTCAAATTGGTAGGCAAGTTTATTCTCAGGTTTTAATGGCGATAGTGGGATTTTTTTATCTTCCCACTAAGCTTTGTCCCCACTATTTGTACTATATAAGGATGTCGATAGCTGGCATATTCCACCTTTTTTTCCCTATGTTCTTCTCTAAGTCTCTGAGAAATTTTTGGGGTATCCTCATTAGAGAAGACGAGGAAGGTTTCCAGTAGCTAGTCAAGACGCCATTATTAAGTACCAACTTACTGGTAATTTCTGGAAAACCCTTAGGTTGTTATTGAGGGGATTTGTGTTTTTTCAATAGTGCATACATAGATTTTTAGAATTGATTTGTAAGGAATGAGACTTTATGATTATGATTTATATGCAATCGATTAATGCATTTATGTTAAATTTTAGTAGATAAATAATTTGATTGTTATAATTATTTCTTCTTTAGCCCAAGAACTTAGTGAAGGTCTGAGAGATCGAGGTAAATGACCAATAGAGTAGATTTTGTTCTGGAGTTACTGGTGAGTTCTTTCTTACTTTCTTTGAGTTATGAAACCCCCATGTTATGTGGGTAGTGTACGGTAAGTGTCTCTTATGTAAATGACATTGGTGTGTTGTGACTGGACGTGTGTGTAACAAACTAGTGTTGTATACGTAAGTATGGTCAATGTTGATGCTAAAATACCCTCATTGTAGCAAAGCCCAATACTAGATAATCTGTGATATGTGAAAATATAGAGAAGAGATCTACTTATAATGCCTCTAGTAGGGCAGTTATATTGCAAACCAGACTGGCAAATCACGGCCCAACCTTGCGGGAGAACACGTGTTCAACTAACATAGATGATATGAGTTATGGCTTGAATATGAATATGAATATGACTAATATGTGATTTTGATTTCTAAAACATGGGTCCGAGGCTAACACAATGATGGGTTTTTTGTAAACATGCATGATTGTGGGAGATATGTTTAAGTTGGTGAAAAGTGACCGCCTATGTACTGTGTTTAAGTTGGTGGACTATGTCTGCCTGGGTACTGTGAATGACATTTTAACGTATTGTGTCTGTGTGACAAAGTTTCACGAAAAAGTTTGATTTTCTTATGGGTAACGGTGCCTGTTGATTAATGATATTCCTGTAAATTATTTGTGTTTATTTTTGGAACTCGCTAAGTTCTGTTGAACTTACTTCGTTACTTTTCCCTCCTCAGGCATATTGATAGTAGAAGAGGAATCAATTGAAAGGGACTAGGCCAGAGTTGTAATTATGAGTAAGCCACTTGTTTATTTTTGTATCATGCATGACTATTTCGACAGGTTGTGTATAGATCTGTTTTGTAATAAACTTATGTAATTTCCTATGTCTTTTGCACTACTTCTGTTTTAAAAAGAAAATTGCCCTTTACTCTAAAAGTACTTGCCAAATTTCAGTAATTTGATGTTTATGAGATCATCCTTTATATGTATACGCCATAGTTGGGTAGTGGATGGATAATAGATTTTTCTTTTATAATTCCTATTATTTTCTTTAAAAATGTGTTACAAATGAAAGAAAAATAATAGTTTTTAACAAAAAGGGAAATCTTCATAACAGTTTTTCTAAAATTCTAAGTTAAATCGAAAGGTTTGAATTCACCAATAACGCCCCAGTCCATTGGCCAGCCTTTCTGGCTGAATGTTATATGCCATGTTTTCCTGACCAACTAAGGGGTGTTACAGTGCTAGTTACACTTGGCAGCATATAGCAACGAGCTATCTCATTAAACTCCTCCCAGCGTTTTCTAGCCTCATCTTGAGTGGCTGATGGACACTTATTATCAAGAATTATTTTAAGTTTCTTATAGCTTAGAACAATTACTAGATTCTTTTTCCATTCCTTATAGTTATTTTCGTTCAGTTTTTTTCAGTGAGTATGTTTAATAAGGGAGTTTATGGAATTTTCAAATTGAAAATAAAACATTCATATATTAATATCTTTGTATTAAGCAAATGTTTGAAAACATTTTGCAACATTACAATATGCATTAAGATGATGCATGTATCTTACATTTAACCTTGAAAACATTTGTAAGTCATTGCAACGATAATTCCTAGACCAATCGAATCAAGCCACCTTGGGGTGATCATGATCAACTAGTAAGAATATGAATTTCCATCCAATTATTACATGAACCTAATTCTTTAGGCATTCACACGTACTAATAATTGTGTAACGTTTGGTCATCATTCTAACCTAAGCATAGCTCCTTAGGGAGTTACTTAACTAGATGATCTTGAGTGTATAACCATCAACTAACACCTATCGTATCATGCACTACAAATGATTCATCTTGGGACAATCTCACCAAAGTCATGTTATGACTAGTTTTCCTCATTGAAGATAATTTTTTTTAATGTATTGCATGATAATACCTACCACAGGGGCCGGTCCAACTATCATATGATCATAAGAAAATTCTGCTTACTTTTAGGAAATCTTCTCAATGAAATCCACATAACATCTACCTTAGGGCAAGTCCATTTCATGTCATCATAAAAGACCATTGATGGAGGTCGTATGTCATGTTTAGGGACCTTCTCCCACTTAATATTTTAAAAACATGCAAGGTTTTTTATTTTCAGTTTTAATCATGAATTATTAATATATGCATTACAAATGTATGTGACATTCTTTCCTAAATTATATGACATGCTTATCTCATAAATACATGATATGCTATGGCAATTTTATAATATTCGCATTCATTTATTCATAAAATCAACAATTTTCATTCTCCACAATTTCTCTTTTAAGGGAAAAATCGAAGAAGTGAATGTGAATCGTACACTAGGTAGAGTCCTAGGAAAGGGAGGTGAGTCATATTTGATCACTTAAAAGCCAAACATTTCCTTGTCAAAACCAATCCTGGACATGCACCTTCCATTACCACACTTCTCACAACAATCGAATAACCTAAAGAAGTGAATGTAATAATACAACACATGTTTTTTTCTCATTACCACACTTCTTATCTTTAATCGGTCAACTGTGGACCATCTCATACATATATATATCACAATTATATCTTTAACAATTACTAAACAGATATAAAAGGAGATAGGTAACTAAAATAAAATTGTCAACCAATATTTCCATGGTTCTATTTCTAGAAAATAAATGAACAGCAAAAAAAATTACATAGCTTTTCACCACAAAGCATTCTTTGTGTCTTCAACCGCCATCGCTCCATTTTTTCCTTGTCATGGACTCCTTTTGGGAAAAATTACGTTTAAGTCCTATGTCCATTTTCGGCTCACAAGAATTCTGAAAACAATAATCATACATGGAAATGATAGTCCACGGTCTATTTCCTAAGAACCACAAACTTGGAAAAAAATAACAATTATATAACAAATATATAATATCACATTCATTCTCATATATTCCCCTAAACATGCGAATAATTACAAGAATATCACATCTTATCAAATATCAATCAAACAAAATGAATAGAGGGATTCGGTCTTGGTTTACACTATAAACATAGCACAACCTAGATCTAATACCAATTGTTCAAAAAAAATCTGGCTTGAAAAAGGTTTTCTTGCACAACGAAAATTTAAAATTTAGAAAACTACCTCGGTTTGTGATATTTATAGCAATAAACCTTGAACCGAAATCATACATATGTTTTTGGATAAGCGGATCCTTGACATTTTTCGGCTTTCAACCAAACGGTCTTCACCGCTATTCTCATACCATAAACTGTTTCGAGTGCGGGCTCGAACCAATTGAATCAAAATACACAACTAGAAAAAGTTTTCTTTTATTTTTGGGGTGAAAACAAAAATTCTCTCTTCTTTAATAGAAAGGGTAAACTACAAAAATAGTCACTTTTGTTAGCCTCGGATTACATTTTAGTCACTTATGTTTGAAATGTTGCATTTTGGTCACTTACGTTATCGTTTTGTTATGAAGTTTTCACTCTACCATTAAGCTTCGTTACCTCCCTAATGGTGGTCCTACGTGGTAGTCCAAATGGGTTTTAAATACCAACTTGGATGTCCTATGTCGCAGCCCAAATGAGTTTTATTTGGATTGTCGTGTACGACTTTCGTTAGGGAGGTAACGGAGATTAACGGTAGAGTGACCACTTTGTAACAAAATAATAACAAAAGTGGCTAAAACATAACATTTCAAACATAAGTGACTCAAATGTAATCTAAGGCAAACAAAAGTAACTATTTTAGTAGTTTACCCTTAATAGAAATCAGTAGAATTGTTATTTTGGAAAAGTATATTATTAGTGAAAGATGATGATGAATTCCATTAGATTGATTCATAATTAAATTAAGTATAAAAATGCATTAATAAATGAATTAAACATAATTAAACTAATTAAGTTATAAATTATACTATATATACAAAACTAAGTGGAATGTAAGAAAGGCATCATCTTTCTTTGTTCTTTCAAGCCATCCAAGCTTTGAAAAAAAACGGGAAAACTTTGCTTGTTCTTTAACATTCGGTCATTGATTTACTTAAGGTAACCAAGCCTTTTTCTTTGAATTTTTATAGATTTATTATCATGAGAGCTTTATTCAGCTAGCCCATTTATCAATTTTTCAATTTTTAGATGTTTAACAAGTTTTCAATACAGAGAAATTGATGATTTATGCTTGAAACTAAAGAGATTATTAGATAATAAACTTAGATTATGTCAATGACTATGTTGTAAATTAAGTTAAGCTTGTTAGATAACTTTGTGGCATCATGGACTAAATTGAATAAATTGAAAACTATTATGGAATTATGTTATGGGTACAAAGTATAGCGTCCCTAATGAAAGAATATGAAATCGGATTTTAATCTGATGTTAAATTTGGAAAATATGTGTATCACGAGTATAAGGACTAAATTGAATAAAATGCAAAATATGTTGGCTATGTATTTTAATGTGGTTGGGATGTGAGCTAACATTGTTTTATAATTGCATTATCGAACATAGCTAAAAACATCACCGAGTCGTCTCGAGAGAAGGGAAAGACGAGAGTCATAGACGAGTGAAAATTTTGGTTTATACTTTTATATTTTGAGTTCAATATATATATGATTGTTGATTATTAGCTATTGAGGAAAGATTATTACCTGTCTTATGAATCGAATTATGTTTGACAATATTAGATGTCGAGAATGGAATTGTTTTGAATATAGTAGAAACGAGCATGATATGAGTTGCTATATGTGATATGTGATACAAAATAATGATGAAAATGGTATGAGATCATGATATGTAAATTGGTTTATAATATGTAATTGAAACATTGATTACCCGATTAGTTGTTTGGGCAGAGTCAGATATAGTTGGCATGTCATAGGGTTAGGTATAATGATTATAAGCCATCGTTCTCAGGTAACTCGGGTTGGTAGAATGAATAGTACTGAAAGACAGTGAAAACCATTGTTGTTGGGCAACCTGAGGTGGTAGAATGTACATGTTCTAGTAGTCATTATTCCCATCCAACCCGGGATGACAAAGTAAAAGATTGATGTACCCGTCTTGAATTCGTGTCTAGTTAATAGGGTTTATAAAACATGAATTGGTTATAAGATAATTGAAATGAAATGTATATTAAAATAATGTGATTTGTAAATATTTGGAATATGGAAAATGACATCATGTGAAAGACCATGCGAACTGGTTTATACAAGCCCTGAAGGCCGATATGGAAATGAGATGAATCAATAAATTTGAAAATGAAATGAGATAACAAAATGAATGGGTAATATGAATTGAAATGAAAAATGAATGTGTTCTTGTTATTTAGAAGAATGGCATGACATAGCTATATTGATTGTCAATTGAACTAGCATTCAAATTGAATTGCCAATTATGATTGTGTATGCTTTTGGTATACAAAACATGTGAATGTGAATTAAAATGGTTGTGATTAAATCATGTATTGATTAAATTAGATCATGTTAAATTAGGGAGTCTCGAAGTTCTTGGAGATCAACTCATCGAATGTCAAATTAGAGGTATATCGGGTTAAACAATTGTCAGTGCCCATTGGCAGTGTTGAGGATTCGGAGAGGAATGTAAGCATCCCGAATTGTGAGCATTGTGGGAAGAGGCATATAAATTAATGTTGGAGGAAAACGAGAGCATGACTCTGATGTCGATCCTTTGAGCTCTTAGCTCGTGATTGCTTGAAAAATGTTAATGATGTTCCTACTACAGTTGGAAAAAAATCTGGTTTGAAAATGGTTTTCTTGCACAGCGAAAAATTAAAATTTTGAAAATTGACCCAGTTTGTAATATGTATAGCAATAAACCCTAACCGAAATCATACATGTGTTTTTAGCTCAACAAACGCTTGTTATTTTCAGCTTTCAACCAAACGACCTTCTCCGCTATTCTCGTACAACGAACTGCTTTGAATGAGAGCTCAAACCAATTGAATCGAAACACAGAACTAAAAAAAGTTTTCTCTCTTCTATTTCGGGTGAAAACAAAAATTCTCTTTTCTTAATAGAAACCAATATAATTTATATTCTGGAAAAATATATTAAATAATTGAGAATAAATTCTCTCTATTTTTCAATAGAATAACAATCTCTCAAAGTTTTGTAAATAGCTCTATCGGTGCCATCTATTTATTGGGAGAGAAGGTAGAACCCTTGTTGAATTGTAGAGGTTCTTGTAAACTTGGGCTCGAAGAATTTAATTTTGGACACACAACTCTAAATATTCACGAATACTGAGGGCACCGATACTTTTTACCAATGGGTTTTGGTAATGGTCCTCCAATGGTTAGTTTCCAATGATAGTTGAGGTTTGTGAAAGTTTGTGCCCCCTATTTTAGTGAATTAGTTGAGGAAGTATGGATCATATGGTTCATCGTCACAAAGATGATCTTGGTAACCCTACATATAAGGTTTGGTACCGAGGGAGTGAAGTTTAGTGTCACAATCGAGTATATTTTGGGCTTTAGAAGGGATTATTTAGAGGGAGGAGAGGCATGGTTTTTCTCCTTTCCACAAATGATGCCAATTGTTGATGTAAAGATTATCAATAAGGTTTTTGGAATAGGAAGATGAGATTTACACTATAGTGACGAAAGTTACCAATATAGTTTCCAAGTGTCCAAGTCAATGCAATTTTTTTTATAATATTGGGTAGTCTTGCCCTTTTTAGTAGAAAGGACGAGCTTTTATAAAGCTTAAATAGAGTTCATTATGGGTTTTGCTGAGTAAAGACCCTACCACCTAGGCTCTGGGTTAGGATAAGTGGTCAAGTTAAGAGGTATCTGAGTTGACTTGATGTGATCAATTAAGGCAGAGTTTTGTTCTAGGAAGTTTGTGATAAGAAATGTGGAGAAAGATGCTAGTATTCTTAAAGATTTCCTTGAGATTCTGTGAGTCCCAATCATTGTGTCCTTCTAACAAAGTGAGAAAAAAGGAGGAATGCCACTTGATAAGATCTTTAAAGAGCAGGGATTAGGGATGGTAAAAAAAAATCCAAACTTGACGAGTTTCAAATTTCTTGAACTCGATAAGGCCAAAATCAAAGAAACTTTTTCGATTTAGATCAAATTTTAAAATAATACTTTAAAATTTTCGAATGATTAATTATTTTAAATTACGGGTGTCCTTAAGGGATAAAAAATATCTGAAAAAATTTAAATATTTGCAAATATCCAAATCCTAGAAAAAAACACCCTAAAAGAAACCATAATGGTTAAGAAAGAGCACTAACACATTGAGTACCATTGTCATTCATGCAAGCCTTTTAGCAAACAATAATACTGAAATGATAATACTATATATTAGGGCAACCCTTGCAAGCCATGTAAGTCGGATTACTAAAGTACATTTCAAATTACTCATAAGGAATTCAATCTTTGATTAATGGTTCGTAAATTTTTATTACTAGCATAATCTGCACATCGAATCCGAACCAGTGCTCCCTTCTCGTAATCTGGTAGGCAAAAATTTGCGCGGACTAAGGATAGAGTGTTGAGGTTAGCAATTGGTATCCTTGTTTTTGTTTTCTGGGACTTGTCGTACAAACTGTCCTCGAATCCGTGGTCTCTGCTCAGCCAGCTTCTTTCTACTCTGATATCGAACCTGAAAATTCAAATGCCAATAAGAATCAGAATGGAAAAACATCTATTAAACATTTAGAACTTGTAAATCAACTCAGATGAGGTAACGTTGCTGGGGGGTAGCCCCAAAAGATACCAGTAAAGCTGCACACTATTAGGGAAAATTGAGTTTTCCGTAAGTCCAAGACGGTTATGTATATCGTACGTCCAACAAATATTTAGGTTTACTCAGAAGGTTTAATCAATTTTCATAAAATTCTGAACCACGGAAAAATTTACCTTCTTCTCAAAGCATCTTTCTTTCCTTTTCTGGCGGAATTTGTTCAAAGCAGCTTCTCTTTGAGCAAAACGGTTTTGATCAGCCCCATTACTGCTTCCAAATCCGATTCCACCAACAGTTCCGCCTTTCCCCAGAAGCCCATTCTCACTTTCGAGATTTAGTTCTCTACTATTTAATGCAGTGATGTTCCCATTCTGTCCATTGCTTCCATGGTTACTTTCCGGTGCACTTCCATTTGAACTATGGTTACCAGCATTGGCTTCAACATGTGGTGCACTTGACATATTGGATGACCCACACTGGCAAAGATCGTCCTGGTTATCTAATGTCTGATTTTGGGGCATCTTATGGACATGATGGTGGTAGTGGTAATAGTGGTGATGGTGATGCTGCACTCGCACCTGTTGGTCCGTGCCCTTTGCTTTAGCTAAAATCTTCTTGCCGATTGCAGCATCAGCCTTATCTTCTGCCGGAGGTTGCATTGCAGTAGCATGGCCCTTCTGGACAGGCTGAAAAGCTGAAGAGGGAACCGAAGTTTTAGATGCTGGCTTGTCATTGAGAACTGCTGATTTGCTAAAGGCATTGTTAGTGGTCGAACCCATGTCATTATTGTTACTATTGGACTGTTGATTCGGAGGCATGTTATTCGAGTTCGAGTGGAAATTCTTCATAGAATCCGTATTAGCAGCCTCCAAGCTATTATCAAGAGGAGAACAACTACCAACATTTCCTACTGGAGCCTGATTAGCAGTAGCACCAGAATTATATCTGCATGAAAATGGAAATTACTTGGACTGTGAAATTGGGATATTTAAGCATAAGAAGCTACAGTTTCCAAATACCTTGAGAAGGCTGAAAGGTCCGAATGTCTCAACACATTTCGCTCAGGGGCACTTGTTCCACTATCTCCAACATCTATCAGTCTCTTTAAACTTAGCTCGAGGGAAGGCATTTCCTTTGTTTTGTAGATGACCTTACCTTTTGTATCGGAGACCTGGGGGAGACCATCTGGGATGTCAAAGACTGCACTTTCTATCTGTGCATCGGTGTTCTTGGAGATGACACCTATCACATCAGCAGCTTGGTTTACCAAATCAACACCGAGTTTCTCACCAGTAAGCTCCAATTGTGCCTTCTCTAGTTTCTCATCATCTTTACTAGGGTTGAGTTCAGATAATTTTTCTTGATTACCACCAGCTACGTTGGTATTGACCTTTTCACTTGGGTTTTCAAGCTGCAAAGCTGTAATTTTAGGAACTCCTATCTCTAAATCTTTTCCCTTAACTGCATTGTCTGGCATTGTGATGCATCACAATTTAATCAAAGAAAAAGAAAAGAACAACAACCATATAAATAGCGGAAGTCCATTAACAGTTCCGCACATACCAAGTTCATCATCCCGACCGTCACACTCCCTCGTGATTGTTACAGGAACCCAGATATTACCAAGCACTTCAGACCTTGAATGCATGACCTGGTCTCGTGCTGATATTGGCTGGGAGCTGTCGACCTCTATCGCCCTCTTTGTCCACGAGCTCTGCAAAGAAACAATTTTACGGCATCCCGAAATTCCAAATTAACAGTGTATTTAAGGTTTTCGGCCATAAATATATTGCACCAGTGAACATGTCATCAATCTTTCATAATAATAAATTGAAACCTTTGGATGAACTCAAAGGACAGATGCATGTACAAGTTCAAAGAGTCGTATCTGAAACAATTTGGCTACCTATGCATGTGTATCAAAGTGCATGTCTAAAAGCATAAAATGCAATATTATACTCTAACAAGGAATATGAAATTGCTCAGCAGATTTGAATGATGACTTAGTGGAAACTAAAATAAGAAAAATTAAGATACTGATTGTATTTATAAGTGCCGTGTTATTAGGTTTTGAAGGCTAATTTTACAACTGAATTTGTCCTGGTTCATAAAAAAAGCAACAAGATGGAGTGAGGTCAAAAGAAACAAAAGCTTATATATAAAGCTGAGAAAACACTACATGATTGTTATAAAACCTATCAGTAAATTCCAAACAATCTTATATTTGACAATTAATTTTGGAATTTAATCATAATCGTTTTAATGCGTAAAATTTCATATCATGCTGCCCATTACAGTACTCAGAAGAACCGCATAATACCATAAACAATGTCAAAGCATAAAAGAAATTGAAAACCGAACAAAAATAGTTGAAAGCATGATCGAAGCAAGTATAGTTTCAATCTATGACCAATAAAAACAACAAGAATAAGTAATGAAGTATATAACTTCACCTGAGTGCCACTTCCATTGTCACTTCTGTCCTGCGCATTCAATCCCACACTTCCGATGTCATCCTCCTTATTATTTCCAGTATTGTTGTCTGAATCACCACTCTTTGATTTTGTGGATTTTTGAGTCTGTATGCCACTCCCACTTCCACTACCACTAGACTGTTGAAAGATAACAGATGAAAAAATATTTTGCATTTTTCTGCTGTCTCATGTCAAGAAACTGGTAAAAACAACAAAATCGTAAAAGCAAACATTTTGTATAAACATTCCAAGATTTCAATTAGGAAACTCGCCATAGGAGCAACTTGCTTTCACTCAAGCAGCTCAACAATTGACGGAGAAAAAGGAATATAAAGGACAGAGCTGAAATTGTTCATATAGTTTCATACATAAAATGAGTTAACTATAGTAACTCACGCTGTGGCATTTCCGCCAAACATGCTGCCAAAGATTTTTAAGCTCATTCTTTCGAATGGGCTTAACTAAAAAGTCGACTGCACCCTTGGACAAACACTTCAAGACTATGTTCATAGAATCATGAGAAGACATCACTGCACACAAAACTCACCAGGTGTAGCAGTTAAAAGCATCAATTGTTAAGAAAAAAAGGTATAAAATTGCATTGTTTTAAAAACCAGAGAAACAATTAAGGAAATATACTCACTAATCACTGGAATATTCTTGCGAGTTTTGTGGTTCATTATCTTGCATAAAAGGCCAATGCCTGACAAACAAGGCATTACTACCTCACTTAAAACAAGATCAATATGATTGGTTAGATCTTCCAAGATCTTCCAAGCTAGCAAACCATTTGACACAGCAGTAACTGCCAAGATTGAGAAAAAAAAACCTTAGGCTCATAGATAATAGGAAGAAAAACAGGAAAAAAGACGTGCATAAATGGTGTATACAAGGTGAATGTATATATATATATAGCAATCATATAAATATCAACCAAGAGGGCTATTTATGCTGGAAATAAATGCAATATAGTTAAGAACAATCAAAATCCTCTGAGATATACCATATCTATGTTGCTCAAATTTGGGTGTTTGTTGATTATAAGCATGTATTTGGCCAAAGTATTTTCAAATTTCTTTTCCGAAGGTCTTTCATGTATTTGGAAGGTCCTTTGAGGGTCATATCCAATACCCTCGCCCAAAAATATGTAAGAAAAATGAAGATTCAAAGCAACATAGCATCATACGACCTTAATGTTGGAAAAATACTATAATTAGACAAACAAGTCAGTATGAATAAATTAGGAGTGACTGAATATTTACTTTCCTATTTATAACACCAGTCAAAGTAAAAGATCAAAACCAAGAAGAAAATAAGCTGTCAAGTTAAAAGAAATTGTTAATACAAAATATTGTACTCAATAATAAAGAATCCAATCCACCATAAGCTGCCCTTATGCAATAACAACAATGAAGTAAGCCGCTGAACACTAATCTTCAGGTAACTTATGTCACTAGTCCAATTTTCACTGTATAAGACACTATAATATCATATAGCAAAACGAGAAATTCTATATTGAGAAAATTCACTAGCCTTCATAGCCACAATTTCGCAGCAATGCGCAAACAACATGTCGAGTTGAGTCATCATTTTCAACCAATAGAACCTTCAGAGACCTTAGTGGTAAAAACCTCTCCCAGCAAACTAAAGGACCACGACGCTGAACCACTGCTTTCTTCCCCTTGTTTCTGTTTTCCACATCCTCATTAATACGTGACTCATCTTCGTCCGAGAGGCCCTGCCCCTCACCCGTGACTCCATCCATTATGTTCGTGTTCTCATCACAGATATGTGTATTCAGTTCAACCAATCCACTAGTCACGGGACTGTTATTATTCATTTGAACCATCCCCATCAACCAGATTCAAAAAGACTGACAAGGAGGAAGGCGCTGGATTGAGTTGGTTCTTCTATTCCAAAAACAAGCGTGCACATCCCGTTGTCTTCAATATACAAACGTCTACAAACACAAACCTTTCACCAGTCCCTACAGACTAGAACATATTAAAGATTTAGTGTTAGATGTCACCCACATATAACAATCATATATAAATTTGCATGTAACAGTTATTCTCATCTTACTAACAAATATGCCTACACCCCATAAAACTCAGACCCATTTAACTCAACAGTAAAGCACACACATATAAATACGAGCTCTCAAAAACACTTAAGAAACTCTTGCATCCAACAGGAAAGAAGCCTAAGCTAGGTTATACTGCTATTTCTTTTTCTTTCTTCTTCTTCTTCTTCTTCTTCTTCTTCTTCTTTTCTTTTTTGGTAAACAGATTATATTGCTATTTCCACTATTATTCACTTGAACCATCCCCATCAACCAGATTCAAAAGACCGATAACAAGGAAGGAACCGGATTGAGTTGGTTCCTCTATTCTGAGAACAAGCTTGCACATCCCATTGTCTTCAAATACAAACCTCTAAAAACATAAACCTTCACGAAACCATACGGAATTTAACAAATAAAAGAGTTGGCATTAGATGTCAGCCACATATAACAGCCATGTTCATATAACACTCGCTCTCATCTTACTACTAAACCCAATAAATTCAAATCCATTCAACTCAACAATAAAGCATGGGTTTAAGGTTTGGATGATCTTTGAAAGGTGACACCTATGTCCAAATATGTATCACAACAAAGACAAATACTTCAAGAAAAATAAAGAGTCGGAGTATCATAGGAAAGAAGCCTTTAAGTTAGGTTGTACTGTTCCATTTCCACGGCATACAAATTCATATTTTTCAGTTTCAGACACTTAGATAGAAATATCAAGAAACTGAAATATCAAATACTTACATTCAGCTAGTGATTCAAGAAAATTCAGTTTTTGTTCTTCTACTAATATATATATATATATATATATATATATATATATAAAGCAACAAAAAATTCAAATAATAATAATAATAATAAAGTAGCAATAGAATGCACTTCTCATAAAATAATCATTTTTCGTAATGTTTAACGAAGTAAAAGAAATATAAAGAAACTAGAAACGTTTATAAATTGAAATTATACGCACGAAAAGAAAATGAAATCGAAATTTAAATCCTCGATATGGCTAATTCAAAAAATTCAATTTAAAACAGACTGCAAAAACTGAATTAAACAACCAAAAGAAAAAAGACTTGAAATTTCGATTTCCAGATTTATTTTCCCCAAATATCTTACAGTCCAAGAATCGTACTGGACCATAATTCTCAAATTTTACGTCAGTATAGTTGAAAACAGCACCAATTTTCTATGATGACAAGACAAAAAATATCGAATAAAAATGAAAAAAAAATATGATTGAAATAAAGAAATAAAGAAGAAAACTATCTGAAACATTCAAAAGTAAGTCGATTCAAATAAATTTGATGAATTGAATCACTCTTTATTCAAATAAATGCTCCAATGCCTTCTCTTTTTGCTCTTTGTTCTCCCGGGGGCAGGGTTAAAGAAAGAAAAAAGAAACTATTCTTATTTTCCACTGGAAAAAGAAAAGAACTAAAAGATTGAATTTTGAACAACATAAAAAAAATTATAATCAAATGAAAGAAAAAAGACAGAGATTTAATAAACAATGACAAATGAAACCAACATCCGAATTTCAAACCCAGTTTCAGGAAAATTGAAAAAGGAAAAAAAAAAAAAAGGTTTAGTCTCCCAATAGCAAAAGAAACCCCAGAAACCAAGAAAATTGTTAACAAAAAATATACTTGAATTTTTTTTAAAAAAATGCTGCAATTATTTACCTTTCGGAACTCGTTTCAGATCGATCCTCATTCCTCATCCCATTCTCTTAACGGTCGAAATTTTCAAAAGCTAAAAACAATGAAAATTTCAGAGGAAAAAAACACTCCAAATCTCGCTTCCAGTTACTCAAAGCACATTAAAAATCTAGGGGTTTTATTTAATAAATAATAAAAAGAAAAAATTCTAAATTTCAAAACAAGATTTTGAGGGAAAAAATATGGCTTGACTGGTTGAGAAACGGCGAAGGCCAAAGATTGTAAGAGTAAAAAAAACGATGAAGATACATAAAATAAAATAAAAAAGATATTATATTGCTGATGTGGAGATCACGTGGCTTAAGTAACGGCTCGAAATAACGCCATGTCAGCAAACCACGTGGGACTAAATCTGATGACGTGGGACCGAGATTTAAAGCTTGGCTGTCAGTAGTTTTGTGGTGGATCTTCGGCGATTCACTGAATCGTGTAAAGGGACAAGTGGCACGTTGTGCGTTGAGTTAATGATGCTTGGGGAATTTGAGGAGACGGTAAAAGTTGGACGACGTCGTTTTCCAAGTGACCACTGTATGCATAGCTTATTAGGCCATTGGCCTTGTTATTGAACTAATGACGACATCTTTACAATTCATATGACGAGAGTACCCTTATACATTTTCAATTTTACCTGTCAGTCCTAGGGTTTTGCCATATCAGCAAATAAATATCTTCGCTGGCACCTTGGATTAAATGATATAAAAATATGAAATATTTAATATATACAAAATTATTTATCATCTTTATATTTATATAACTAGTTTGTATTTATATATATTAAATTTAAAATATTAGTTTTTGTTTTAAATTTTAATGAATTTCTTTAACAAATAATTAATAAATTGAAAAGACATGTAATTACAAAATACTTTTAAAATATTTAACTAATTTAAAATCAATTATATTAATGTTATTTAATTTTAAAATATTTAATATTAAAATAATACAAAAAATAGTAATATATATTAATATTAATATTTTATAATTTAAATAACAATATTACTAATTTCTTACATATTATTTATTATATATATTGTTTAATTATTTGTTTTAATATTAAATTGTTAATATAATTTTATATTTATCTTTACTCTACTTTAATTAATAAATCTAATTAAATATTATTATATTTTAAAATATAAGTTTAACTAATTTACTTCGCACGGATTGACTATATATATAAATTATTTGGAGTATAATATATTTGTGATATTTGAATATATTACATGTATAAATGTTACGAGAAAATTTATTGAAATTTAAATAGTATTGACAACTATTTTACATGGAATGTCATGTGCTAATTAAAATATATTTCATTTTATTAATATTTTAATAAAACATAAATTTATATTAAACAAAATAGTTTAATGCGAGACAGAATTACGATCATAGTTTCATTTACAATAAAAGTTGAGAAAGTATTGTAAATATATATAATATTTTTAATTCTCATGTAAATTTTCTAAAAGAACTAAGATTTAAATGGTTTTAAATGATTGTTTATACTAACAACATGTAGAAATTACAAACTAAATAAATTTATATAAAGTTTAAGCAAAATTTAATAATAAGTTGTATATTAGAAAATTATTTAATTTCAACCAATGTTTAAATACTATATAAGATATAAAATTAGGACACTATAATGTTCAAATAATTCAGACAACTATTATAGTTTTTATTAAGTTTTTAAAATAATGTATTTGAAAACCACTTATTTTATCAATATTTCATTCAAATTTAAAATTTAAAAAAATGTCACAAAGATTAAAACAATTATGTAATTTCATAAAAGCATGATACTAGAAATTAAAAGTAAATAAATTTTTTCCTAAGTAATATAAAATTTTAGGGACTAACATAGTTAATAATATTAACATGTTTCTAAAATTAGATAATATTTTAATTTATGAGACTAAATGAGAAAATTAGAAAGACGAAAATCTTTTATAAAACAAATTAAAAACAGTTAGGGTTGATGTTCCAAATAACCCTTCGCGTTTCCCATATATAAAAGGTTTTTCTTTTCTTTCTCTTGCTTCATTTTATTGTTTTTAATCGGGAAAATTCAAATATTTTCAATTTTAATACCAAAAACATCATAGTTCCCCATTAATGTAGTTTATATTTTTAAAAGAAAAAAATCAAAACAGGATGTTTCAATTGCCAAGAGAGGTATAGATACACAATTTCTGGTGTACCAAAAATCGCTTTTGGATAAAAACTTTTGAAAAGATAATTACTTTTTCTATTATAAGTTGATGCCATTTTAGATTTGATGGATTATTTTAAACAGTTAAGACTCTCAAAGTTGATGATGATGTCATTTAAATATATCGAAAATTTTATATTTAAAATATGTTTTATAATATTTTTAAAATGTTATTATATCTAATTGTTGTATGCAATTATATATATTTTATTTAGGTTGCGATTTTAGTTTTAATTTTTAATTATAATTTAATGATGTTTAAAGCAATTTATCACTTAAAATTAATGATAATATATTAATGACAAGAAAACTATAATTAAAATTTAATTTAAAAATAGTGCCTAGGAAATATTTTAGAAGTCAAAAGAACTATTTTAAAACAAAATTTTCATATATCCTCTTGTACTTTCTTTTATATAATATATAATATAACAATATTATAAAATATGGTCAATAAATTATTCGTCTAGTGATGGTAAATTTCAGTTGAAGTTTTGTTGGTAAAAAGAAAAACCGTGGTTTGATTTTTTAAACATTACCACTAGAACTAAAATATAAGTATATACTCAGTAGTTATAAAGTGTAAAATTAAATTATTATAGTACAAATGGATTAAAAAGTGTAAAATTAAATAATTATAGTAGAAATAAACTAAGAATTGGAACAATCCAAATTACAAGTAATTATTTGAACTAAAACTCACATATAACAATAATATATATTGGACTCGGGTACCTACACATATAATTACACGTAATAAATCTCAAACTTAGATACTCTAAACTTAAAATCTCTACCTTCGCCAACTATTCCAAAGCCATGGTAGCTTGCGGTCGGATGCTCATATACAACCTCTTTTCTTTGAATATAAAACTTTGATTGTAATAACAAAAAGAAATTACCAAATATTTATGAGATAACCATAAAGATAAAAGGCCAATTTGAGGGATCAAATAGGAGCTTCCGCCTCCCAAAAATAAAAATTTTAATTTAATCCTCTCATAAATAGAGAATTTATAAATTAATATATAGTGAAATTGTACTTTGTCCTTTTCAAAATAAAAAATTTCAATTAAGTCCTCTTATAAAATAAAATACATATAAATTAATATAATAAAACTAAACTTTAACCCCTAAAAATAAAAAATTTGTTTAATCTCTTCAAAATGATAAAATTATAAATTAATATATAATAAACTTATATTTTGATCTATAAAAAATTTATAATTAAATTTTCACCACTGGTAAAAGAATTTCTAGATTCGCACTACATAAAAACATATAAAAATAATATGGTTTTGCAGTAACATAATGTCCACGTGTATATATTTAGGAGAAATGAATAAAAATATAATGTTTTGCTTGATTTAAATTGACTGCTATAATTTATTAAGATAAATTTGAGAAATAAACCTTTAATTTATACTTTTACTTGAGGAATCTCCTAAAATTAAATAAAATCTTTAAATTTTTATTAATTCATTATATAAAACTGAAAAACAAATATTATATTTGTGAATTTTCCTATGGTCTCAATACATAGAGTTAATTGCATTAGAGGTCCCCAAACTATGATCACTATTCTAAATTAATCCCTAAACTTCAAAACATATTAATTTCATCCTCGAACTATCGGGTTATATCAATTGAATCTTTTTGTTACTAAAACTGTTAATTTAACTATTGAGTAACGCGTACTTTTAAATGAAATTTTTTAAGAAAAATAAAATGTTAAAAAAAGCTAAATGAAACTAAAACAGTGTAGCATAACTTTAAAAACAACAACAAAAGAAAACTTTGTCGTTGATTTTTTTTCCCTTTTTTACTTTTAAATTGTGTGTTAATTTTTCAAAAAGAATTCACATTTTGGTATTTTAATTTAAGTTCTCATTTTAAATTATACCATATAAACTTCGCATGTTTGCCAATTAAAATAGAGGTGTTAATAGTGGAATGACTTTATTGATATAATCTCAATAGCTTAGGGTGTAATTAGAATATTTTGAAGTTTATTTATATGTTAATCGATTGTACTGATTATCATGTGATGAAACTCATACTGAGCGTCATAACTCACTCCCCATTTAATTTTCATTCTTATAGATAACCCGCCAGGTTAGGACTCGGACGCGACATCCGGAGGGTCCTGGCTCGATTTTTTTCCTTTTTAATACAAAATTAATTTAGGTTCATTATATGACTTATTATTCGAGGTTTGTAATATTTTATTTTAAACTGTGGCATGAAACTTAGGGTTTTGATTTTATTTGGCATGACATTTAATTTTATTTTAGGGTAATTAGAGATGACTATTCATAAGCTATGCATGAAACCCCAGTTTTTACTTAAAAACAACCACTTATTGCTTTTATGCTGCTATATTTTAATTAAGGTTTTGAAGATTATTAAAGTTATTTGTAACTAAGCTTTCTACTAAATTAAACAAATGTTTTAAAATATTGTTTTTAAAACTCCGATAGTTTACTGGGTCACTTCGGTGGCTAATGCAATCTTTCAAATTCGGGTTAACGTTTAGGCCGGGTTAGGGATGTTATATGGCTAATGGAAATATGATGTGTCAGCTTTTAAAATTGGCTTAAGATCAAATTTAACCCTCAATGCTTACATAATCTATCAATTTAGTCTTAACTTTAAAAGTTTAATGGGTTAATTGAATGAGTGGTGAGGCTCTTTGAGTTCATCAGAGATGGTAATAACAACGACGATGAAAATAATCAAAGTAACTTAGCTGAACCGATGTCAAATGGTTCAAGCATGAATCTTATGAAATCGATGAAGAGTGAACCATCAAAGACTGAGTCTTCTTAGCCATTAATGTTCAATCCAATAGTGGATAATCAAAGTATCAAGAGAAAAGAATGGGAAAAAGGTGAAAATTATGATATTGGGTTTTCAGGTGTTTTCATTTTTGTTATTTTTTTAATCAAATTTTGCTGATAATATTTTTAGCTTTTTAGGTGAAATGGTCACAAAGAAATGCAAAACTGAAAAAAAAAAAACAAACAAACCATACAATGTGTAAACATTGAGGGTTAATTTTTTTGGAATCAAGACTAAATTGACACAATGTATTAATTTTTGAGGGTTAAAGTTGCTATTATGCCAATTTTAAATGCTGACATGTCATCTTTTCGTTAGCCATTTAACAGTTGGTGACCAAAAGAGAAAAAATCAAATAGTTAAGTAATCATTTTGTAACTTTTCATAATTAGATTACCAAAAAAAAGCTTACTAATAATTAGGTGACTACCAATGTAGTTTATCCTTTCTTTTAAAGCAAGTTCTATACTTTTAAAGGTCGGGTCAGGTCGCAACTGAAAACTTCTAAAATTATTTGTTCAAGCCCATTTAGATGGGACCTAGATCAACTTGAATAATTCATATTCACTATGATAGAATAATATATTAAAAATATTTATATAAGTAATTTTAAATAAAATATCATTTTATTGAATTAGTAATTCAAATCATATTATAAATGACCTTATTCATAATTCAATTTGAACGAATAAAATCTATCAAGAAACTTTGTTAATACAGATTAGCCCTCTCTATAAATAGTTATCCTCTATAACATCATTTCACAATAATGACCTAATTTATTGTAGAAGCGACTTCTTTTGTTTTATTTTAACTCTATAACAAATTTCTTCGTATAATAACAACCATAATTATGAAATTCACTATATACTAAACTAGTTTTTATAATAGCTTCTTATATCATTTTATTGTAAAGATACACGTATTTCATATAAAGCAAGTCTATTCAAGAGTGCATACAAATTAGTATAATGATAAAATTGTACTTTGGTTCCTTTAAAATTTATATTTTATTTCTCTTAGCTTTGAGTCTATTAATTATATTTTTAAAATAAAATAATATTGATAAGTGAAATTAAAATAATAAATTTTATTTAAAATATCAATTCAATAAATTATTTAATCTCCATACATTAAGTATTTTGCTATGACATTGGTGAATTAAATTTGGCAAGTTTATCAATATAGGAAATTTATGGACTTGTTTTATTTTCTATGAGGTGAAAATTTAGAAAATTAAGTCATTTTATTTTTAATAATAAATATGATTTAAATCACAAATATTATTATAAGTATAAAATCAAAATTTTAACAAATAAATGAGTTTATTATAAAAAGAATGTTAACTGAAGTTTGACATAATCGACTTGGTACTATTGAATTGGATAAATAAATTCTCATGTCCCAATAAAAGGGTTAATAACGGTATGTGAATAAGACATGTAAGGCTATGGTTTTGCCCATGTTGTTTTACCTTTTATAATGTTTTACTTTATTTTTATTTTTGTTTCCTCTTTAAACTTTGCATCTCATGCCTTCTTTGTGGCCATTGTTTAAGGGGTTTCTTCATATATGCATGTTTCCTTCATCTTTTTTCTCATTTACTTTTTCCACATTCAAATTGGCCACAAAAGGGGAAAAAAGGATTCCTTCTCTTATTCCCTTAATTGGACCGCTCTTCATCTCTATCCATTTGTGCTTTTTTTTTTTTTTTGTTCCTGTTACCTTAAAAAAGAAAAAAAAAGTTATTTAATTTGTTTGAATCCAACCAAGTTTTTGTTTTAAGTTTTAATATTTCCAATATTCTTTAAAGAAATTAGATTTGTAAGTAGAAAAATATTATATAAGAATATATTTATAAAGAAATACGTTATCAATTAAAATGGTAAAATTAAAATTTTGGACATCTTGATGTTTAAGTTTAAGTTTCACTATTTTTAAATTTGTTCTAGATTAATTTTTTTAAAGATTTTATATAATCATACTTCACTTTGATTGATATTTGTCATTATCTTTATAAGCTAAAGCTAAATTAACTACTATATTTTAACTTTATTTTGATTTTTTCTTTTCTTTATTTGATTGAATTTTTCCACTAAAGTTAAATTTTTATTGAATTTTTCTATTCAATTTTACTTTAAAATAATTGGAAGACAACATTAATAATTTTTTATATTTTATTTCAATATTTTAAAATAAAAATTAATTAATATAATATTAGAATTAAATAAAATGGTCATTTTATAATAAAAAAACTTATTTTGTTTATGATATATTTTATTTTCAAGTTTTGTATTTCATTAAATAGAAATTCTAATTTAATTTATTATTTTAAATATTTATAAGTTAAATTATTTTAATTATTAAAATAAAATATTTGAAAGAAAATTTTATTTTAAATCATCAAAATTAATGTTGAGTGGTAAGATTTAATTAAAAAAAATCAAAGTTTGGTTGTAAATTTCAATAAAATTCAAAGTTTAATAGTGAAAATTAAATCACATAATAGTTTAATTACAAATTTATTCATATTTTCAAAATACAATGGCAAATATTAATGAAAACAAAGTATAGTGTGATGACAAATTTGCACTTTAGCCCTATTATTTATTATTTTTTAAATAGAAGATTTTGGCTAATATACTAAAAGGCCCTTGAACTATTTTACGTTGTTTAAATAAGCATTTATAATGATTTATAGTTAAATAAGTCCCCAACCTATGATTTTTACTTGTCAAAGCCCTCGATTTTATTATTAAAGTAAAAATATTTTGTGAATTGGATGAGAATAGTTTATTAAATAAAGATAAAATAATATTCTTTAAATTAAAACAAAATAATAGTTTAAAATTTGTTAAAAGTGTTTTTATTCTTAACACACTTAATCACTTTTTTGAAAATTATGATTACTTCTTTAAATTTTATGTTGATGTTAAAGTATATATAATATCTATTGCATCAAGAAGAAATTAAGATAAGAACTTGAAATTCAAAATATTTTTACTTTACTATTAAAATCAAGGGCTTTTATGGGTAAAAATTATGAGTTTATTTAACTATAAAAATAGTTTACGCATTTGTTTAAACGCTTTTAGTATATTACCCAAGACTTTTAATTAAATAAACCCTCAAACTAAGTTATTTAAATAAGCCCTTACAATATTTTTTACCTAAATAAACCCTTAGGCTATAATGGCCTATTTAAATAAACCCTTATAGTATTTTTTTATATCTAGATAAACCCTTGAGCTATATTGACTTATTTAAATAAACCCTTAAATCTAGTTGATACTCCTATAATTTTCATGTATTTTAAAATACATTTTCTAAGCTATGGATTTAGAAATTTTAAAGATACATTCTAAGTTAATCAGTGCTTAAAAATACTCCTAACCATAATATCATTTTTAAAAATATTAAGCTAAAATAATATTAATAAACTACACTTATTCTAAAGTTATAGATTTACACCCATCTTTAACTGCCATTAGATTTGTGATGAAATTTAAAACGAAAGATAACAATTTCTTCTTTTTTTTACTTATGATTAATTTCCATGTAATTTATTAATTTAAGTTCCATCTCCAAGTAATTAAAGATAAGGGCTTTTATGAGTATAAATTAAAGAATAATGATTTATTTAATTACAAAAATACTAAGGACTTATTTAAATAAATCATTATAGTTTAAGGTCGTTATTAATATAAAATTAAGCCTAATCATTGCCTAATTAGTTGATATTCAACAGACTTATGACACTAAGTTCATTAGAGTCTTTTTAAGGTACTTCATTAATGACTCAAATATAATATCTATACTTATGGTCAACTAAACATCAACTCAAACAGTAAAGTCTCATCAACTTTTTTTATTGGATTTGGATTTCATCTTACAATATATGTAACAATGAAAATTATGAATCTTTATAAACTAAAATACCCTCTCATATACAAATTAAATTATATATTTTAAGGATATATAATAAATCAATCAAACTAAAAACACCACAAATAACAAATAATTAACTTTATCGTTGTAAAACTCAAAACTGATTTCTATATAAATTTACATTGGGTATGCCATAATAGATTATCACATGCTAACATCGGCAGATTTATTGGGTAATTAAAAATATTACAATTCTTTCTTTAATAGTTGACAATTTAATATTAATAAAATATATAAATTTCTTTATATTTATATGTATCTTTCAGAATTTTACTTTCCAAATACGAAAACATAAAATGTTAATTAGAAAGTCCGATGAATTCAGAATTTTACTTTTAAAATACTTTCTACAAAGTGAAATCATTTTTATCTAAAAAGTGATATCTATAGAGAGAGCCTATAATTTTATACTATTTTATATATTTTATATTATTAATATTATATCTATTCAATTGAATATATCGATATAATAATAATATTTATTATATATGTAAATTTTGAATCAATCTTATATCTTTATCATATTAATCTAAAATAGTGTCTATATTAATATTTATTCAACAATTGAATTTTTTATATAAAATAAATAGTTGGAAAATTTTAATTATATCAAATTTGACATACATGATCTATATGAATAGAATAAATATAACAGTTGGAGCATTAAAATATTAATTGTATAAAAATATATGAAATGATATAAAACTATTTTAATTTTACATCGGTGTAAATGAATCCCTACTCAATAAGGTTTCATATACATGGGTAGGACACCAATGTAAAACTAGAATATTTTACACAATTTTCAAACTCTTGTATCAAAATTCAATCTACGAATAAAACTAAAGCATGTTTTTGATTAAAAAATATTTCTTTTAATTTTTTTCCTTTAATAATTATGTCTGTCTTAATTAATCTCTTCTCCTTCTAACAATATGAATTTTTTTCTTATTAAGTTCTCAACTCTCTCTTCCTACTTATTTCAATGTCGATGATTTTGTTGAAACCTAACAACTACTAATTGTTTTTTTTAAATTGAATGTTGAATGGAAGTGTTTGACTGCAGTGACCACTTCGGTTGCCACTGCGATAAACAAGTAAAGAAAATAAATAATGAGCACACAAGATTGCTTATGTCACGCCCCAAAATATAAGAGGTTAATTGAAATGGTTAAATAAGAAATGAATTAGGCTTAATGGCTAAGTGTTAGTGAATCCACCCTATAGACCCAAGTTTGAGTTCCCTTCCTTCCATTTTATTTTCGACAACCTAGGGTAAAGTCACATTTGAAATATATATGGTTAGGAATTAAGAATAAACAAGAAACGGGCGATAGGCCTAATGGTTAAGTGTTAGCCTCTATCTTAGAGGTCCTAGGTTTGAGCTTCCTCCTTCCCCTCCTATTTTCCTTTTAATTTCGGTAAAATTGGGGAATTTGCAAGTGCTGCCCCTAGGGTTTCAAACCCTACCTATTTAATCATTATTTTCCCATTTGAATTAGGTTTGCCTCTTTTCAAATTCTAGTAAAATTTTTCTTCATCTTTTCTATTTCTTTTCTTTTCCTTTTTTACACCATATTTTCATCCTAATTGCTGATAATTATTTTGCTTTCCTAGATCAAATCATCCCCCATTCAATCATTTTTCTATCAGTTTTGTAATTTTCATCAATAGTGTTCATATCTTTGCCAAGAAATGATAAATACACCTCGTTTCAATGATTAGATCCTGTATTTTTGTAATTACTATACAATGCTAATATTTCATTTAATTAATCAATCTTTTATGGTTCTTGCAAAAATTTTGGAAAACTTTTCAAAATCTTGAAACCATCCGTAAATTCATGTGCAAATGTCATTTGAAGGACTAGATTTAGGTGAATCAGACTAAAATTGGGCGCGAGGAATGTCAACCGGATTTGTGGTGAAAGGTGTGTGCCTTTTCTAAGTGAATCGGTGGTGATCGTGTGTAGGTATAGGGTCACACGGTCTTTCACACAGACGTGTGGACCATACAAGTAGACCATATGACCACCACAAGACCATGTGCACATGAAAAACTTAGGGATTTCGTGAATCACATGGCCTGCCACACGGCTGTGTCTCTCTTGTAAGGTAATTTATCGTTTTCCACATGACATCAGGCTGTTACACAGCCTGGCCACATGGCTATGTAACCCTTCCACACAGTCTCAAGCCTCTCACACGGCCTGGTCACACAGCCGTGTGACCCCTGTTTTATAATTTTACCTAAAAATTTATGATATGTTCAGTTTAGTCCTTATATGGTTCCTGAAGTGTTTTTAGAGCTTTTATTTACTCAATTGAGTCCCTGATATTGTGTTTATTTTGGGATTTCTGATTTAATGCCTAAATTGCTATTGTTATATTGTATGAGATGTGAATGTCACATGCCTACTATCACTATGATACTGATAAACTATGAGTATTAGTATTTTTATCGCCCTACTGAGTACATGTTAAGCATGTCTACTACCACTGTTGAACTAAATACATGATAAGCATGTCTACTGATTCTACATTATTCTGTTACAAGCATGTCATATTACATTGTATGGGGTGGGACGATATGCATGAAGGAAGAGTGACAGTTTAATAATCTACAAACAAGTGGTGGCTCGTCCACCAACCAGTTGGTAGTTTATCTGCAAATGTTTTTATTTGAAAATATTGGCGATTTGCCCATAATTTTTACAACAAAGTGGCAGTTTATCTGCAAATCAGTGGTGGTTTATCCATAGCCCGATGTGTATGGATGGATGAGTTTTGGAGAACTTTTACTATGGTGTGTAGCGAAATTGGGTAGGATCTTTTTTGATAAATTGAAATTGTATTGTCATTCATAAGCATGTGCATACAAAATGATGAATTTTGAAATATTATAGTGATGTGTTGATTTGAAAAACTGATACTATGAATTGCTATACAATTGTAATTATTCTAAGAATTGTTATTTCGTATGCTTTGCCTACTTTTTTACACCGATTTTCTTGTTATTGGGCTCACACTAAGCATCTTAAACTCGCCTATTTTAATTTTCATATTTACAGATAACCTACAAGGTTAGAAAGTGGACTCGACATCTGGAAGGTCTTGGCTCAAAATAATATTTACATTAAAAGTATTTTAGAATTAATATTATAGTTTTGTTATTTAGAATTGTATTGTTTTATTCGAATTGTGTCACAAGACATAAGTTTTGGGTTTATCTGGTATGCATGGCATATAATGTGATTTTAGGATATTGAAACATGGATTTTGAGTTAAGTATCTGATTTTTCATCATTAAAACTATTTTGAATATCACTTTTCAACTGCGATATCACGTAAATGAGATTTTGAAAGGTAAACAAATAGGAAAGCAACTTTTCCTAAGTAAATTTTAAAATCCATCATTTTTTGGTAAATTATATTTCTTAGTGAAAAGAAAATAACACGCTAAGTTTTCTTAAAAAATATGCAATCATTTTAAATAACAGTTTTATAACCTTCGATTGTTACTAGGCCATTTCAGTGGCCCATGTAATTTTCTGAATTGGGTCTTAACGTCTAGGTCGAGTTGGGGAGGTTACATTTGATGATATCAGAGCCACAAGTTTTTCAAAACTCAGACTATGAAATTTTGAATGTGTCTGCATGCATGTCTTAAAAAAGGGTATTTTAGGAAAAATCATGCCACAAACTTTTGAAAAATGATATTCTTCTAAAAGAAATTAAATCCAAGACTTCGATGCCGATCTTACTTTAGTTACTATTGTTTCTGAAACTTTAGATGAACTATAAACTTTAGACTGTAAACACTCAGAAAAACAACTAATGCTTAAACTTTTTATGTGAAAATTGTAGATATGGTTTAGATTTTAAATTTTTGAGAATTCAGTATGAACACCCAAGGCAGACGTGGTAGGGGTAGGCCGCGTAGGGCTGTACCTGTTGAGCCACCCACTATTCAAGGTGACATCCCAATTTTTGAGGCAAATTATGTAGAGGATACATTTTTCATTAGTGGCGGAGGTTATGAGAATGAACATGATGCAATGTCGCAAGCGATGCTAAGAGTTATACAGAGGGTTGTTGGAGCCCAAACTGAATCTAGGAGCCGAAGATCCATTACTAAGAGGCTGAGTACTGGATGGAGTCGAAGGAAAGGATTCTAAAGGATTTAGATTGTACTCTAGAACAAAAATTAAATGGCACTGTGTACTTGCTAAATGATGATATTGCTGGTGGCAATTTGTTGTGAGGGGTATGTAGGTTAAACGTTTGACTTGGAGATATTTCCAGAAGGCCTTTCAAAAGAAGTATGTGAACATAAGGTATGTGGAAGCCTGCAGACTCGAGTTAATCGAGTTGAAATAGGGAGATAATGTGGTAGCTAAATATGAGGTCGAATTTTTGAAGCTCAGTCACTATACTTAGGGTATAGTTGCCACTGAGCAAGACAAATGCGCGAGGTTCAAAAATGGGCTAATTTTTTACCTCAAAATGCATATTGCTCAATACCAGAAAAGGTTGTTTGAGATCTTAATAGAGAAAACCAAGATTGTGGAGGAAATCAAACAAGTGGAACTCAAAAAAGGGAGAAAAAGAATAAGGTCATGGTTAAGAGAGATTCTAGTTTCACTAGTTTGAATACTCGTCCTATAAAATGAGCTAGAAAGGGTAAACCGTAGCAAGGGGTTGCTGTAGCTAAATCTGGGGATAAGACTCCCAATTGTATCTATTGTGGTAAGTGCCACCCAGGCAAGAGCTAGAGGAAATTGGGTGCTTGTTTGAAATATGTGTCGACTGAGCATTTGATAAAGGATTGTCCTCGTTGGGTCGAGTTGGTGCAAGCTTCGACCCTGAATCAGGCCCAACATCAAAGAATGAGATAGTTACCTCCAAGGAGTTGAGGTCAAAATAGGGCCGCTAATAATGTCATGACTGTTAATTAGGGTGTGAACCAAACTTTGGCTAGGCAACCTACCATTTTTTATGCTATTAGAGGTCGTGAGGATAGGGATGCATTTGACGTCATTACAGGTACCTTTACCATCCATTCAGTTCTGTACTTTGCCATGATAGATATATGATCTACCCATTCTTATGTTTCATGTGGTATGACTGATAAACTGAGTATTGGGGTAAAGAAAACCACTATTGATGTTACTGTAGTTATCCCTTTGGGACAATCGATTGTTGTAAATAAGATCTATAAAATATGTCCATTAGAGGTTCAAGGTGTAGTGTTTTCGTTGGTCTCATAGAATTACCTTTTGTTGAGTTTGATTTATTTTTGAGAATGGATTGGTTGGTAGAACACCAAGTTAGTTTGGACTATGCCTCTAAAAGGGTAACTTTGAAAACAACTGAGGGTAGTGAGATCGTTATGGTTAGGGAGTGACAGAACTATTTATCTAATGTGTTCTCTACCATGGTAGCTGAGAAGTTAGTTCGAAAAAAGTGTAAGGCTTATCTAGCCTATGTGTTGGATGTAAGTGCGAGTAGTGCAACTATAGATAATATCTAAACAATTAGGGAATTCCTAGATTTTTTTCTCGAGAAACTACCAAGGTTACCTCTAAATTGTGAGGTAGAATTCAGAATCGAGTTGTTACCTGGAACTGTTTTGACGTCCATTTTTCCCTACCACATGACACCTAAAGAGCTTCAAGAATTAAAAGTCCAACTTTATGAGCTTTTGGATCGAGGGTTTATTAAACCTAGTGTTTCTCCGTAGAAAGCTCTAGTCTTGTTTGTTAAGAAGAAAGATGGCTCTCTAAGGTTGTGCATTGACTATTGACGGTTGAATAAACTTACCGTTAAGAATAAGTATCTACTGTCTAGAATTCATGACTTATTTAACCAATTCTAAGGTGCAATAATGTTCTCTAAAATAGATTTAATGTCTGAGTACTATGAACTAAAGGTGAAGGAGACGAATGTGCCTAAGACTGCATTTAGGACTCGATATAGTCATCACAAGTTCCTTGTGATCCTTTCAGATTAACCAATGCTCCTGCCACCTTCATGGATTTAATGAATCGAGTGTTCCAACCCTTCCTTGATCAGTTCATCATTGTGTTTATCGACGGCATCTTAGTTTATTCTAAAACTGATATCGATTACAATGAATGTCTTAGGGTGATTTTACAAATTCTCTGCAAAAGGAAACATTATGCGAAACTAAGTAAATGTGAGTTCTAACTTAAAGAAGTCATGTTTTTGGGTCATGTGGTATTCACAGAGGGTATCCGAGTAGATCCGGGAAAGATAGAGACTATTTTGGAATGGAAACAACCCAAAACTATTTTTGCAATCCTAAATTTCCTTAGTTTAGCTAGGTATTATAAGAGATTTGTTGAAGGGTTCTCTCTGATTGCTGCTCCTCTAACAAAGTTGCTGAGGAAGAATACTCCATTTAAATGGACAGATGATGAGCAAACTAGCTTTAAAATGCTAAAATCGGTGTTGACTTAAGCTCTTGTGTTAATTAAACCTGAATTAGGAAAGGAGTATGTGGTACATAGTGATGCATATTACACTGGCCTTGGTCGTGTGTTGATGCAAGATAAAAATGTACTTGCCTATGTGTTGAGACAGTTGAAACAACATGAGTACAACTATTTGACTCATGATTTGGAATTGGCTATTGTGGTGTTTGCATTAAAATTTTTGAGGCACTACCTGTATGATGAGAAGTGTTGTATCTATACCAATCATAATAGTCTTAAATATCTTCTCACCCAAAAAGAGTTGAATTTGAGGCAAATGAGGTGAATAGAGTTATTAAAAGACTATGACTGTATGGTTGAATACCACTCTAGAAAAGCCAATGTATGGTAGATGATCTAAGTAGAAAACAAATGACTGATCTAGGAGCGATGTTTGCTAGGTTAAGCCTAGTATATGATGGAGGCTTACTAGAAGAACTGCAAGTGAACCCCACTTTGGTCAGTGAGATTAAGGATAAACAACCATTAGACATGTCCTTGTTTGTAATGCCCCATTCCTGACCCTTAAGGAGGATCCAAGAATGGTGCGTTACAGCCTTAAAGTCTTTTCCTTATAGAAATGTATTTGGTGGAACCTTAGGTTTTACAAAAACAGTTAGGTATATGCTATAGTAGTAATATATGAAACGTTTAAACTTAAGGACCCAAAAACTTTTAAAACATAAAACTTCATTGTAAGGATTTAAGGGAAGAGCATAGTTTGACGAATACAAATTGTAGTTACAAAATATTGTTTTTCAAATTTCAAGCATTGATGCCACCCTCATTTGTCATGTATAATACAAAATCACTAAAAACCTCACACAATAAGTATCCTCTAGCACAGTCCTTGAAGGTTCCTTTACTTCTTCAGTGGTTCTAAGAAGGGAAGATAAATGGAGAAAGTTCATAAAGCTTAATGAGTTTTAGAGGGAACATTAGGATATCCATATGTCACATAGACAAAAGGACTCTTCCCAGCTCAGTGGGACTTACAGTTTGCCCATTGGCAAATACACCGCACAAACTGAATTCATGTAGCTCGCCTATTAGAGAATACCAAACTTACACAAACTTTAAAAAAATAGAACTCATTTTAGTGCATACACTATGCCT
Organism: Gossypium raimondii; assembly: GCF_025698545.1. Taxonomy (NCBI): domain Eukaryota; kingdom Viridiplantae; phylum Streptophyta; class Magnoliopsida; order Malvales; family Malvaceae; genus Gossypium; species Gossypium raimondii. The sequence goes on along the minus strand of NC_068568.1, from coordinate 34,176,611 downwards.
ATGCATTCATGCAGACAACCTCCTTCGTGCTAGCCAAAAACCCTAGTCTGTGTTCAGAGATTGTATCATTTGTTCGTTTCTTTTTCCTCTGTTATGTTTTGCCAATATAGTTTACATTACACTTGCCCTACCAGAGGCTACATAACATCATTCATGTATTACGATCTACCAGTTTAATGCTCTTTGCAATGAAGGCAACGCCATGAATTCACTTCCTTTATTCTGACTATATGGTTCCTTTTTTAGAGTAAAGTGGGTGCTGACTAAGTATGAAGTAAGACCCTTTCATTTCTTACATAAATATGCAAAGCCAGACTTTTCACCAGATAGACAAACTTACCTTGAACCAGACATGTACAACACACACGTGAGGTATGAAGGAACTCATTAGAAGATGTAATAGAGATTAAACAATAGGTTCCTTACCATTGTCTCAAGAGCTTTTGGGAGTTTCTTGATCTATAACATAAATAGTTAACTTACAAAATCATGTTTTTCAGAAGAAGTAAACAAGTTTTCAATAACACTTAATCAGGAAACCTAGAATTTGGAAGTTTCCTTCCCCTAATCTTTAATTTGTCCCTAAAGCACAAAACCCTAGGGTTTCATAAATAATCATGAAAATAGCTAAAGTTTCATCATTATTTACTAGGTTTCATGATGGTAAAGTTAGCTAATTAAAGCAAACTTTAATCCTTCAAACAAGCATTGGCTCTAACTCTTTCCAAAAAAATGCTGAGAATTTTTTTGAAAGGAAGTATAAATTGCAAAAGAAAGTATAAAACTTGCTTAGGAAGCTAATGTTAGCTTTATATAGGTGCACACAAAAGGAAAACTTAGTGGGCAAGCTTATTTCCCTCTACTAACTTTCCTTCGGTACCTGTGACTTCTAGTTTTCTCTCTTATCATAAATACATGTCCTTTCATTTTCAGAAACTCTGTCCAATCCTAGATAGTCCTCATTAGGCCAACTAAATATTTAAATTAGAGAATAAGATAACAATATATGTATCGTTCCTATTAGACTAGGGGTTTAACAATAAAACTCACTATTTTCATCTATCCGTTGAGGCGGCGTATACTTTATCAAAGAGTCTGCCAAACCTCAGAGTTTGCCTTAATCAGGCCTTCTCCTAAGGGCGCATTCATAGACTTTAAGTACTTAATAAATTTCTAACATTTTTCTTACTCAGGGGTCACACTATAAGCCTTACTTCAATTAATAATACTCGAGTGCTACACTTCACAGGGCAGAATGTTACAACTCTTCCCCACTTAAGAAATTTCGTTCTTAAAATTCATACCTAAAAATAATTATGGACACTGTTATATCATTATGCTCTCCCTTTCCCAAGTGACTTACTCAGTGTTATGATTCCTCCATAGTACCTTTACTAAAGGAATTCTCTTATTCCTCAACTCTTTAACTTCATTGGCCAAAATACGGACTGGTTTTTCCTCAAAAGATAAGTTTGGTTCAATATTAAGCTCTTTAATTTGTACCACGTGCTCAGGGTTGGATTTATACCTTCACAACATTGAGACGTGAAAGACGTTATAAATCTTTGATAGTTCAAGAGGTAAAGCCAATATATACGCTACCAGACCATAGCTTTCCAAAATTTCATAAGGTCCCACAAATCTTAAGCTTACCTTTCCTCTTTAGCCAAACCATATAATTCTCTTCCAACCAGATACCTTCAAGAACACTTTGTCTCCCACATCGAAGGAGGTTTCCTTTCTCTTTATATCAACATAAGAATTTTGCCAATCCTAAGCAGCTTTTAAGTGGTTACGAATGACAAAAACCTTTTGTTCAGTTTCACGCACTAAGTCTAGACCCATGATTTTTCTTTACTTTAACTCTGTCCAACAATTAGGTGTTCTACACATTCTACCATATAAGGCCTTGAAAGGAGACATCTTTAAACTGGCGTGATAACTTTTGTTGTAGGCGAATTCAATTAGAGGAACATACATTTCCCTGTTTATCCCAAAATTGATCACACAACAACGCATCATATCTTTTAAAACATGAATTACTCTCTCAGATTGGTCATTAGTCTGAATGTGAAACGCAATGCTAAATTTCAACTTGGTTCCCAATGATTACTGTAATTACTGCCAAAATCTAGAGGTAAATCTTTGATCCTTATTAGACACAATGGACGATGGCACTCCATGGAGATGCACCACTTCAGTAATATATAGTTCAACTAGCTTTTCTAAAGAATATGTGGTATTCACAAGCAAAAAGTGTGTTGATTTTGTGAGCCTATCTACCACCACCCATATAGATTTTTTCTTAGAGGGACTGAAGGGCAATCCAGATGCAAAGTCCATGGTGATTCTGTCTCATTTCCATTTGGGAATTTTCAGAGGATATAGTTTTCCCGATGGTACTTGATGCTCTGCCTTTACACTTTGGCATGTTTGGTATGTTAAGCACGTGGAAACGTATTTTGAGATCTCTTTTTTCATTCCTGACCACCAGAAAGATTCCTTCAAGTCTCTATACATCTTGATGTCACCAGGGTGAAGTGAAAAAGGCCCTTAGTGAGCTTCTTTTAACAAATCCTTTCTTAATTCATTCTCTACTAGTACAAACTCTTGATTTCTGAATCCGAGTTCACCCTCTTTACCAATATTGAAGTGCACTGCTTAGCTTGAGAGCATCTTTTGTTTGAATCATTTGCATTTGACATCTTTCTTCTTTTCTCCTAAAATTTGGGAGAGATGAGTTGGTTTCACTACCAACTTTGCCAATAATGCTCCATTATTGGTCAAAGTCAATTTAGCTCACAAGGAAAACATGGTAGCCATAATTTTCTTGCTCAATGCATGTACTGCCACATTTTCTTTTCCTGGGTGGTACTCAATGGTCAGGTCATAATATTTCAACAGTTCCAGCCATCTCCTTTAGTGTAGGTTCAATTCTTTCTGGGTCATCAAGTACTTTGGAATTTTATGATCAGAAAAGATATGACATCTTTCCTTGTATAAATAATGTCTCCAGATCTTTAGTGCTAAGACCACAACTGTCAATTCTAGATCGTGCAGGGGGTAGTTCCTTTCATGCAATTTCAATTGGTGTGAAGCATATGCGGTGACCTTCCCTTTTTGCATAACGACACAACCTAGACCATTCAATGATGCATATGTGTATACTGTATACTCAACTTTAGGCTCGGTCTGTGCCAACGCTAGAGTTTCAGTCAAAATGGCCTTTAGCTCTTTGAAGATTTGCTGACATTCGTTGTTCCACACAAACTTCTCCTTCTTCTTCAACATTTTGGTGAGGGGTTAGGCTATAATAGAGAACCCTTTCACAAATCTCCTGTAGTACCCAACCAACCCCAAGAATTTGCATACTTCAATGACATTCTTAGATGAGCTTCATTAAAGAATTACTTTTACCTTGGCGAGGTCTACTGATTTTCCATAAATTACAATAGTATTGAAATCTCTTTTTCATGTAACTTTTGCTTATTTAAGAGCTAAATCAAAGTATCTTAGTATATATTTAGGTTTTCATACTTAAAATAGTAATTTATGCTTTTTAGTAGTTTTTATTACATTTTATATATTTAAATAAGGTCACATGAGCTTATAGGTCAAGTCGGGAGCTAAAGAGGCTTATTCGGGCGAAAATTGATGCTTATGTCGCGACACTAAGACACTGATGTCTCAACATCGAAGACAGAAGCCAAAAACAAGTTCTGGAGTTAAACTTTCCTCGAGTGTTGTGATGCAACATATCCCCTATGGTTGGTTGCAACATTGTAGGCTTGTATTGCAACCGAGTCCTTACGTAGCATGTTTTTGAAGGAAATTAGGAGTATCTGTCCTAGTCGAACTCTAAGGACTTCAAGAATATTTTAGGCACTTTAATATTCTAATTGTAGCCTACATAAAGGCCATTATAATCAGTTTAAACACACAATTTTAGGGAGACAAAAAATATACTTAGGGTTTTTATTTTATTCTTAGTTTCTATTTAGGCTATTTTATGTTCTTGTAAGTGAAAGATCCTATTTTGAAGTGAGACTCTCATGAGTGGAGATTGTTTTAGAGCCACGCTTTCATTGATAAATCCATGAGCATCTCTTTTCCTTTATTCTATTCTTTTTACCTCTTTTTTTAACATTGTTTAATTGAATGTTTGTGTAAATATTAGAATTAGTTTATGCTTTATACATATCTCACATGTTTCAACTGTTCTAATCTTATTAATTAATTGAAGGATAGAGTTTCTTAGCGGATTATCTGTTTGGGAGAGGAAGAACTTAAACCCTAGGCTTGACAACCCTAGAAAGTCATTTAGGTGGGAATTAACCCAAAATTGGCATGGCCTATCCGTGAACACCTTAATCCCGAACTAGTTCTGACTGTAAGGTCGAAAGATAAGTAGTTCTTACTGACTTACTATTCTAATGGACATATCGGAATATCCTGCTAGGGTATTGGCTAGTTGATTGATTAGAACCTTACATCAATCATTAATTAGGTAAAATAATTGGATCTAGGCTAAAGGAACTTGTGTAGCCAAAACAAGGGATAGGAGAAGCCGATATATAAACTTAGGAGTAGATTTAGGTTTAATTCAATTTATTTAGTTTATTAATATTATTATCATCTTGCTTTTATATTAACACTACTAATTTGTGACTCAAGTAGAGTAGTAATTTTTTCCCATAATTGGTTTGATAACAGTCTTCCTCAAATTGCAATCCCTTGGGTACGATCCTCGGAGTACTTACCTTTTTCATTGTAACTATATTACAACCTAAATTGTATACTTGCGGAAACTGCCTCAAATATATATCTTTAGTTACAGTATTCACACTCTGAACATTGGTACGTTTAGAGGCAGTAAAGTTGTTGGCCCCGTTGCCGGAGATTGCAACAGTGATAATTGTTATTGAATCAATTACTTGTGAATAATATTAGTCAAAAGATAAACAAGCTACATAGTATACTATTTTTTTCATTAATTGTGTTATTTTATTTTTCAAATTTTATTTACTTATTTATTATTCACATTTTTGACTCAACGATTTAATTATGAAAAATTTTGATTACAGGTGGTTTAATGATGAAAGGATCTCTTAAGATGATAATAACTCTTGAAAAGAGTTATATTTTCTGCCTTTCGACCTAGCTAATTGTTTGTACTTAGGTATATTTTGTTGCATTTTAGGGCATTTTAGTTAGTATTTGTTATATTGCATTTGAACTTGGACTATGTAGAGTTATTTGGTGCTTTTAATTGGTTTTTGTGGAAGTTTAGTGTGGTGGTAGGAAAGGAACATGTTTTCGAAAAAAGGAAATAAATGAGTGAAGTTTTGTTGGGGCAAAGTGTAGATGATATAATAGTAGAGTGCCACAACAATGTCAGGAAGACTGAGTCAAATATTTCACGCGCAGCTATTTCAGTTTGAATTTTAAACTCATACTAGATAAATCACCCTAGAAAAGAGGAGAAGATTAACACAAACTAATTGGTTGAACTCTATCTATAAAAGGATGATGAATGGAAACTCAAAAGGCATCCCGGAGAGAAGTAGAAGAGTAAGAGATCTCGAGTGGAAGAGGAAGTCATCCTCTCGGTCAATATAGGGTTGTGTTACTAAAGTGTGGACTAGTGGAAGTTGTTTTCTTGGCGTTCTTCCGTTATTTCCTTAGGGCTCTTTTGTGAACTTATTTGGTTGTAAATGATGGTGATGGTTTGGAATTATATTTTCCAACTAATGAGTTAAATTTCATCAAGTTGGTGTTATTTTGATGATACTTAACTGTTTTAAGTTTTCATGGTATAAATCTAATTATTTTATTGCCCATTCAATTGTTTAAGTGCAATCCCTAGGAATAGTCGATGATATATTATTCTTGTTAAGTTGATTTACTGCGGGGAAATGTTAGATTACTTAACTAATATTGGATGGCATGAACAACATTCAAATGATGCTTGTGTCAAGAAGGAATTACACATGTTACTGGAATAAAACCCTGTATAAGAAGGGATAGTGACTTGAGATTTTGCCCCTAAAAGTGGCAGGCCACTCTAGGACTCTTTTGTACAGTAAGTTAATCAAGATTTTTCCACGGAATTATTGCCAGTAAGGTTGATTCTGAGTTATCCTAACTTTCCACATAAATATCGTAGACACTATACTTGATTGTCGAAATATCTTCGCCTTAGCATTCTTAGTTGATTATTTGTTCATTTATATATTATTCAACAATAGTTCCTGTATTTACATTTATGTTATCACATTTTCCATAGCAATTCCAATTATTTACCCATCATCATATATTTACCTTAGTTTTTGCCATAACATTTCCTTCAATCACTTATTATAACATTAACTTGACCCTATTAAGATAACTTGACCAATTTTGTGCCTCAATCTGATCCTCGTGGGAACGATACTCACTTATTACTTGAACCGACATGTATACTTGCATAAAAATCGCACACCATTTTACAGGCGACAAGTTTTTAGTGCCATTGTCGGAGATTAACAATTTGGTGAAATTTGGTTTGGTTATTTTACTTAATAGTTTTATTTAATTGAGTTTAATTTAATTTTTACAGGTTTTCCATCTGTGCATGAGCAGAGGTATTCCTGTGAACACAAAATACCTTTTTGATCTAGAGATTGACAGAACTTTGCGAAGTTAGAGAAAGAATTGAGAAAAATGGCTAGAAATAGGAATGATTTCAATGGCCATCCAAATGATCACAATAAGAATCCTCACATAGGGAGTGTAGTGGATGATCAAGACAGGCCAATCAAAGTGCATGTTGTCTCGATGCTAAATGACTTGAATCCAGGAATAGCCAGACCGACTATACAAGCTCAATAATTTGATTTAAAACCGGTAATGTTCCAAATGTTACAATCTGTAGGGAAATTTGGTTGTTTACCCTCTGAAGACCCATGACTACATTTAAGACTTTTTCTAGAAGTGTGCAACTCGTTCAAACAACAGGGTGTTCCTGAAGACGCCTTGAGACTTAAACTATTCCCGTATTCCTTAAGAGATCATGTTAGGGCATGGTTAAATGCTTACCGTCAGGAACAGTGACATCATGGAATGACCTTTTCCAGAGATTTTTGTTAAGGTACAATCCTATAATGAATTGATGTCAAATAATATCTATTTTATCAAACCAAAGATGTACACACTGCTTGAGATTAAAATATCAAATAAAAGACTTAAAACTTCTCACTCTAATGAGGCGTACATTTGGCATTTAAGACTTGGCCATATTAACTAAGAAATAATCACTAGACTTGTGAAAGACGACATCTTAAGTTCGCTTAAAGAAGTTGATCTTCCACATTATGAATATTGCTTGGAAGGGACATCACTAAGCTAACTTTTAATGCAAAAGGAACGGGGGCTGAAAACCCATGGAACTTGTGCACACTAACGTATGTTACTCCTGAGCTTTAGTGTAAAAGGTTATTGATGACTATTGCAAATATGGGTATTATACCTAATGCACCTCAAAAGTGAAACCTTTGATAAATTCAAAGAGTTTCATACAGAAGTGGAGAAATAACTAGGTTTACCTATAAAGACACTTCGATCAGATCGAGGTAGGGAATAGTTATCTGATGAGTTCTTTGGGTACCTTATAGAGAATGAGATTATATCTCAGTTAATCGCTTTGGGCACTCCACAAAAGAATGGTGCGGAGGAAAGAAGAAATCGAACGTTTTTAGACATGGTACATTCGATGTTAAGTTATGCGAAGCTGCAAATCTCTTTCTAGGGATATGCGGTACAAATAGCTTGCTATATATCCAACTAAGGCAGCATCAAAAACTCCATATGAATTGTGTCACGGTAGGAAGCTAAGTCTAAAATATTTAAGGATTTGGGGATACCCAGCCTACGTATTGGACAAAGATACGAGGAACTTGGACTCACGGATAGAATTGTGCATGTTTGTAAGATATCTTAAAGGAATAAAGGGTGGTTTGTTTTATAACCCGAAAGAGTAAACTGTTATAATGTCAACTCATGCTACTTTCCTTGAAGAAATTTACATGAATGACTTCAAACGTCAAAGTAAAGAGGTACTCGAGGAACTTTCAAGAAATATACAAAACCATAATGAAACAGTTCCAGAGCCAACTCTTAATAGTAGACTTGCAAATGATTAATAACATAGGGTGTTTTATCGCAATGGGAGGGTCACTGGTAGGCCTGAGTTCTTCTAATCTAGCGAAAGTGTTTTTAACATTCAATCTTCTGAATAAGAAGGTGATGATCCACTCACTTATGATGAAGCAATGCAAATTGTTGATTCCAAGATCTAGGAAATAGCTATGAAAGCTAAGATTGTAACAACCTTTTTCTAGTGGTGTCGAAAATAGGGGTTTCGGGACTACGATTCAAACAAGCGAGTTAATGTTTTATTATTTATTTAATTTTTACGGGTATTTATCAAAGTCGTACTCAAATTTGGATAAAAAAATTTAATGTTTAGATAGTTAATTAATTGAAAATGACTAAATTGTAAATGATGTAAAAGTTGGTCTCTCTTAAATAAATGAGTTAAATAGCTAGATAATGTAAATCAATGGACCTACTGGATAAATAAACCATGAAAATAGATAGTGGACAATTATGGACAAGGTTTGGTTGAAATTTAAAGTTATTGTTGTAAGGGTAAAACAGTAAAATGTCAAAAAATAACATAAACAAAATTAGGTGATCATCTTCTCCATTTGTGCTTCCTTCCGAAAACCATAGCTAAAAGGTTAAACTTTCGGCCAAGCTAATTTTCTTGCATGGTAAGTGACTTTTATTCTGTTTCTAATGATTTTTATGATCGTATTAGCTTAAATTAGCTAACCCGGGGGTCAATTAGTAAAACTATTAAAATTCTTGGGATCTAAAATGAATGAATCAAATATGTTTGAACTTAGTTGATAGATTAATAAGGTTGATAGTTAAATATAAGTATTTTGTTAAGTGATTTTGGTAATTTTAATGTTTAGGGACTTATTTGTGAAAATAGTAAAATTTCATGAAAACATTATGAAAGAATGATAAATATGTGCTATAAAGGGTCCCTATGAAAATGATCTAGCATGAATTTTAGTTAATTATGGTTAAATTGTAAGTTTCAGGTTTAGGGACTAAATTGCATAAAGTTAAAATGTTGGGGTAATTTTGTAAAATAATGGTGGATGGACTTAATTGTATAAAACTACTTATTTAAGTGCTGGAACGGTATTAATTGAATGAGATTACTCTTTATATGAAGAAACAAACCAAGCAGACTTGAATCGTGGGAAAGCTAAAGTAACTGAATAAAACTCGATCTTATTCCTGCAACCATTTTTGTTAGGTAAGTTCGTAAGTTAATTTAGTAGTTAATTGACTGATGTTTTGCAATTTAATGTTTATCTATATATGATTGGTTCATCAAATTCCTTGGATTGAGAAATGAGAAAGACTATAATTGAAAGATATCATGCCATTTTACGCAAAATGAGAAAGACCATAGTTGAAAGATACTGTGGCATTAAACCAGAATGAATAAGACCATGGTTGAAAGATACTGCGACACTAAACCAGAAATGTGTAAGACCATAGTTGAAAGATACTATGTCATTAAATCTGATACGAATATGTCATCACATTGGTAATAATCAAGACCATAGTTGGAAGACACTATGACATTACTTCGAGAATGCATAAGACCATGGTTGGAAGATACCATGGCATCCTTTGGAACAATGAATTACTCGGAAAGGTACGCTATTAGAGTGAATACTTTATTGAACTATTGAGGTTTGTTGTATGAAAATGTATCAAATGAACATATAGATGCTTTATGACTTAATGCATAATTAAGTTAAATAATCTTGAATTAACAAATTATGTTACATTCTATACGAGTTTACTAAGCATAAATTGCTTAGGTTGTCTATATTTTTCCTTGTAGATCTTGAAAAGCTTTGACAGTTGGAAGATTGAGTCAAATCACACACACTATCCGTTCATCATCTCGATAGTTGTTTTGATATATCATCTCGATAGTTGTTTTGATATTTTGATGTCGGTTATAAATGGCATGTACTAGGAATCTTTAAGCTATTTTTTTAATATGTTGATGTTTTAACCTTATTTTAGCTACTTGTACATATATGGCTTAGTTTTGGATTGAAGTTGTATACAAGATAGTGTTTGGTATCTTAATTTCACCTACTTATATATATGGTCATAATATGTTTGTGGTAGACATGAATGGTAAGAATGAATGATAAATTTGGTATGTTTTTATGGTTGAGTATTGTGGTTAGGATGCAAAGTAGATTGGTGTGATATATGAGTTTGATTTGGAAATTGAATTGTGGTGTCAATGAGGGCACATTGGTTAGACATTTAAGTGTTTGAATAGGTGTTGTCATTGTCTTTTTTTTTATGGTAGGTGAATTTGGCATGAAATGAACTTCTTAAAGATGAGATTTTACAATCTCATTTTGAAATTAGGTATCGATATTTTAACATTTGGTATCGATACTTGACTATGTGAACAATTTTAAAACAAACAGAATTCCAAAATGGTATCGATTTTTATTTGAGTATCAATACTTTTTCATAAAATATCGATATCATAAAATAATTATCAATATCCTTATTTTTCTAAGAAACATAATTGAATTTTGATATCGATTTTTAGTAAGGTATCGATTCAAGATCGTTACCAACTATGGATTTTCTTTATTGACTTTAAAACTTTAAAATTTTGTAATTTGATCATGTTACATGTTTGGATTTCACAATTAGGTCTTTATAGATTTCAGGTTTTTTTAATATTTTTTATTATATTTGATATCAATTACAAATAATTTATTTTTGTTTTAATAAAGTATTTATCAATTGTTGAATTTTGTCGTAGCATTTTTTTACTTGGGTCCAACGACCGGGCCGAGTAAGGGGTGTTACAAAGACGGATTCTATGGATTCCAACTCAGTGTGGGAACTTATAGAGTTACCGATTGGGATAAAACTCATAGGGTGTACGTGGATATACAGGAGGGAAAAAATGCAAATGGAAAAGTTGAAACTTATAAGGCCAGACTTGTAGTAAAAGGTTATGCTTAGAAAGAAGGTATCGATTACAAGGAATCCTTCTTTCAAGTTGCCATGCTCAAGTCAATCTGTATATTGTTATTTATTGTGGTGGCTCTTGATTACGACATCTGGAAAATGGATGTCAAGACAATGTTTTTGAATGGGTATCTTGAAGAGAGCATCTATATAATGCAACCCATTAGATATATAGCTAAAGGAAATGACCATAAAGTTTGCAAATTGCTTAGATCCATTTATGAACTTAAGTAAGCATCCCACTCATGGAATCTAATATTTGATCAAGCGATCAAAACTTTTGGATTTGAGCAAAACATAGATGAACCTTGTGTTTACAAACGTTTAGGGGATAAAAATACGGTGTTTCTCGTTCTATATGTCGATGACATTCTACTCATTGGGAATGATATAAGGACATTTTCATCAGTTAAACTGTGGTTAACCTAACAGTTTTGTTTGAAAGACATGGGAGAAGCTAAATTTTTTTTAGACATTGAATTTTAAGGGATCAAAAGAACAAAGTGATAGTACTGTCTCAAGCTTCATACATAGACAAGATATTGGAGCGTTATGCAATGATCAATTCGAAGAAGGGAAATCAACCCTCTGTATTGAGATTTCATCTCTCTTTAGAGGACTATCCTAATACAACAGAAGAAAGAGATAACATGAGAAAGGTTCCTTATGCTTCGATAGTAAGAAGTCCCATGTATTCTATGTTTTTCACACAGTCAGATATAGGTTTTGTAGTGGGGTTGATAAGTCAATATCAGGTGAATCCAGGACCAAGATATTGACAAGCAATTAAGCATATACTTAAGTATTTACAAAGACGAGGAATTATATGCTTGTGTATTCCGGAGGAGATCTTACTCCTATTGGATATACTAATTCTGACTTTCAAACGTGTCGGGATTCGAGGAAATCAACATCAAGTTGTGTTTTGTCCTAGACGGTAGGTCCATAATGTGAATAAGTGTCAAGCAGGGTCACAGTACTAACTTCACTATGGAGGGCTGAATATGAGGTATGGAAAATCCATGGCACTGTAAAAGTGCAGATATAGCTAAGCTCAAAGAAACCACATAAGGACAAAACACAATGATACCAAGTATCATTAGGAAGACAGTAGTGTTTGACACATTGATACAAAGTATCAAAAGGAAAATAAATTTTTTTTCTAGTTTTGTGTTTTGATTCAATTGGCTCGAGCTCACACTTGAAGTAGTTCGTGGTACGAGAATAGCGGAGAAGATCATTTGGTTGAAAGCCGAAAAAATATCAAGGATCAGCTTATTCAAAAACACAGGTACAATTTTGGTCTAAGGTTTATTGCTACAAATATCACAAATTGAGTCAGTTTTCAAAATTTTAATTTTTTGCTGTGCAAGAAAATCATTTTCAAATCAAATTTTTTTCCAACATCTTGCATACTTAATTAAATCGTTAAAACTACCTTAAGGCCGGTATTGGCCCAATAGGTCAACTAACTCAAAAGTATGCGTAAAAATACTTATTTTGCAATAATTTAACTCTAAGCTAAGAAAACCAAAAATGCAATAAAATATACTAAAATGGCTAGAAAACAAGCCCATTAAGTGTCATAAAGTACTTAAATTACCACTATGATTTGTGGCAAGTCATCCCTTATAGTTTCTTCAAAATGGTCTGCAATTATAGCAACATTGACCATTGTGTTCTTGAAACTCACACAAAATTATGCTCCTTATGAAAGTTGGTCACCTATAGACACTTTCATCTTTTCTTATAACTTATAGATATTCTCCAAGGACATTTCGCAAAGGCAATCCACTTAACCCTGATCCATTTTGGTTAATTTGTAACAATATTCAAATTCTCTCTTGAAACCTTTGAATAATTTCGGATGACATCTTTGAAAGTTTTTCCATCTCTAAAGAGCATACTTAAACATAATTTTGGATTTTCATGGTTTGGATTATACACTAGAAACTTCTTTCTTTTCCTTGCACCATGTTCATGTTTCTCCCTAGAACTAAACCTTACTATGCTACCATGGTCATCAAACTCATAGTAATTTGTCTCATAACCATTTGCCTCTTGTGTGCTTTCATCATGCCTTTCTTGGACTTTTCCATCCTCCAAACTTCATTTTCAAGTCTACATACCGTCCTCTCTATATTAGCATCAATATTATAAATTTTTTTTTTTACAGATTTTCATCTAAAGTTTTTCAACTTATCCCTAGCAGCTTGCAACTCCTCATCCCCCTCACCATCTGAAAGACATCTAACATTAGTCATATAAGCTTCATCAACATCCTACCAATCAACATTCTCCCGCTCACCATCCGCCTCAAAATCCCCTTGACAACACCCTTACCATCCCCTCCCCCCCTTGTTAGACCCTTCAATAGCTCCCAAAACAACCTCCTTACCAACTTCTAAATCATCATTTTCATAAACATGTGATGCATTAATGTCTTGTTCTACAAGAGGCTCACTATCTATTTCATGCTCCACATATAAGTCAATAGCAAAATGCTTGTACCAATAATTCAACATATCTATATGGTTGCTATCATCCCATACTACGTTAAGGCCACCTTCCAAACTCCATTCATAGTATGGATTGCACACCTTTTTGTACTATATTACATAACTCGAAGTAGGATATGGCATCAGGATCCTCTTTTATCTTAAGTTTATTCTCACTCACATACTTAAGATATGGGTCATGCACAAATGCCCATCTCCATGCAAATTTATTTAATATTCATCATCACACATTTGTATTTAAATAGAAAACATAATTTAAAAAATTCTACTATACAAATCTGCATGTAAATTAAATAACACAATGATGCAACAAATAATAATTCCAAAAAAAAGAGAGCAGCCAATAATAATTAGGGTAAACTACTAAAATAGTCACTTTTTGTTTACCTCAGGTTACATTTTAGTCACTTATGTTTGAAATGTTATATTTTAGTCACTTACATTATCGTATTGTAACATTTTAGTCACTGAGCCGTTAATTGCCGTTAACAATATAACGGTAAGCTGACATGACATATTAAATCATCATTTTAAATGAAAATTTTAGGTAAAATTATACAATTGATTCCTATATTTTTCATTTTGAGCAATTTAATTTTTCTTTTATGTTTTTAACTTTTTTCTTATTTTCCATTCTCTTTTGTTTCTCCTTATATTTTCCTCCCTTTTCTATTTTTTAACATAGTTTTTATGTTTTCCATTTATTAAAATTAGTCCCTATACTTTTATTTTTTGAACAATTTATTTTTTCCTTTTATTTTTATTCACAATTGTCTATAATCGGTAAAAAAAATTAAAAATCTTTATTCTAGGTTTTCGTTGAAGATCAATACAAAATATTTTAACTTTCCTTTTTTTCTTTATTTATCATTCTCTTCTGCTTTCTCCTCTATTTTCCTCCTTCTCTGTTTCTTTTAACATAGTTTTTCTATATTTTCCGTTTGTTAAAACTAATCTCTATACTTTTATTTTGGTATTGGGTATTTCTTGTACGTTACATTTAATATTTCTTTTGATTAGTTTTAATATATTTTACGCTTAGGGTAACGATTTTGTATTGCTCTTCAATTAAAACCCAAAATAAAGATTTTTTAATCTTTTTTGCTTATTGTAAACAATTGTGAATTGGGGTTTTTAATATTTTACACTTATTGTTGATGCTATACAAAGGATCCAAAAATGGATTATTATGGTGATTTTATAGAATTGCTTGGACCTGATATTTCAATCAAGATTCTCATAATACTGGTTAACCCTTCTGATCCCATTAGAGTTAACTTGATCTCTAGTTTTTGGCACCAATTTGGTAAACAAATTAATGTCTTTGGTAGAATTTAGCTTGGTGTTCTATTATTGAAGAAGAATTGGTATTGATTAATGCAATAAGATCGATTTTATTCATCTTGCAATGATCAAAAACGATCTTTGGGTTTACACATAGAGTTTGTAATCAAAGATAATTTGCTTTAACAAATAAAGAAATAAAATAAAAATTAAATTGTTCAAGAAAAAATAAAAGTATAGGGACTAGTTTTAACAAATGAAAAATATAAAAAACTACATTAAAAGAAATGGAGAAGGAGGAAAGCGAGAGAGAAGTAGAAAAGAATGGAAAATAAAAGAAAAAAAAGAAAATTAAAAGAACATAAAAGAAAAGAATTAAATTGTTCAAAATGAAAAAATATAGGGACCAATTTTATAATTTAACCTAAAATTTTCGTTTGAAATGATGATTTAATGTGCCACATCAGCTTACTGTTACACTGTTAACGAAAATTAATGGCTTAGTGACAAAAATGTTACAATATGATAACGTAGGTGACTAAAACGTAACATTTCAAACATAAGTGACTAAAATGTAACCTGAGGTAAACAAAAGTGACTATTTTAATAGTTTACCCTAATAATTATTAATTGAAGAACAAATCCAACAAATAACCAATAATAATTCCAAACAATATATTGTCATCCACATTCAAAATAAATTAACAACCAATAAATTCACAAGTTGTGACACTCTTTAACAATAATTAAAGAAATACACAAAATAAATTAATTATAATCAATTTTTACCCACATGTTAAACATATACACAACAAAATCACATATTGTCGCACATGCTAAAAAAAATACATAAAATAAGTCATTTTACTCATTGGTCACTAAAATATTAAGCCATTGAAGAGTTTAATTCAGCTTATTTATTGAACAAAGTGGCCACTAGAATAACTTGCAGGTGGTTAGCATGTTAAGCAAGCTGTATGCTGATGGCCTAAACTGTCTCTTGTAAAAAAGATATTGATTCGTGGGAGGCAGTTTGCGGCTGATTGTTCAGCCAAAGTGTGGAGGACTGATGCATTTGATCTGCAACGTTTTGAAAAACCTCCTGTTGATGTCACGGGCCGTAGTTCGTCTAGCCCCGTGACATTGAGACGAGGCAAGTAATAACCATGGGGCGCATAGCAGTATATTTTCTGCCTAGCTCGTTTTAACTAGCTTTGATAGTTATATATATATACTATTTTACATTGGCACATGTAACTTTTAATCTAAATCATTTTAAGCAAAAACATTCTCTATAAAATGATAGTACAACTTTTATTTTATTTAAAATATAGTTAAAGAATTCAAAATTTAATTAAGCTTATTTATGTAATCATAATAAGAATTCAAATTTTTCTTATGTTTAAAGACAACAAAAGATAATATTAAGCTAAAACAATACTAACACATTAGGAGTATAATAAAAAGAGTCAAGTTTAATTTTTATTGTTATTATTATTTTTTATAATCAACAACCAAGATTGAAACATCTAACAACTAAAATAGTTTAAAAGTCATTTGTCAGGTTTTTGTAGTCATTATTCTAAAGAGTCACTAATGAAATTGGTGTTGTAATCTAAAATGAATATATTTATATATAATTTTAAATTTGAGAAATATTAGAAAGCATGGTGCACATTAGGGCGGGGTCACCCAACACAAACCAAATATATTTTTAAGATTTTAAAATCAAAGATAAAGATGGCATCTTTGGCTTTAAAAAATAAAAAAAATAGTGTTCTTAAATTTTCAACTCATGAGGTAATATGTACTATAAAGGTATCTGAATTTCATTATCCCCTTTTTATTTTTATTATTTTTTCTGTACAAGCGGGCAAACAACCTATCCCAAGAGCAAGAAATTCGTTTCTGATACATTTGACTAACCTATATTTCACTCGATTACAATTTTAGATTCAATTTTGAAATTCAAAATTTAAGTTTTCAAACCCCTGAATCCAATTCAACAGATATTGCTATCAAAATCAAATTAAACACCCAATTTCATAAGCCCAAATCTCAAATATTAAAATACCAAGTCGATTATCGATTTCAAATGCAATCCTGACCTCTTCAAAACTCGGTAATAGAAAAAAGTGTTAGGTTTCTATTGGTTGAAATTTCAATACTTTCAGGTGATCCAAAATTTCTAAATGATTCAATCTTTCTTTCTTTCTTTCTTCTTTTTTCTTTTTACATTTACTTTCTTTTAATTAAGACTTAATTTTTAAATTTTATGTATTATTATTTTATTATTTTCCACATGTAATTATCTATTTAGATTACCTAAATAATAAATTACATCTCATTAAAATAATCTACATATAAAATTCCACATCACCCTTAACTTTCTTAAGGGTACTTTTACCAAATCTAGTAGAAAAATTATTTAAAAAAATTAATGGCCAAAATAGCTCAAAAATACAATTAAGGCCATTTTGACCAAACATGGAAACTAATTTGTCATTAAACCTAAATTGAAAGCTATAGCGTCTTTTTATGTTGATTAAAGAAAAGAAAAATAGATTTCAATGATGTTCATCAAAGATTATCTAATAGCCGTAGATTTTAGCCTGAAAAAAAAAATAAAATGATCTAACCATCCACTAAAACCCTCAAACAGCTGATACAGGAAAAGGTCTACACTAAATGAAGTAGCTGAGTACTAAATAAGTGAGAGAAAAGTCATGTTGCTCCAACTCTTGATTTTTCTTTATATACCAGTGTCCAACACCCATATTTGACGGGCATCTAGACATCAGTATGAGGATATAACCCTTCTATGGCCCTCTAAATACATGGAAAAACTTTGAAAATGTTAACATGAGTGGCGAT
Organism: Gossypium raimondii; assembly: GCF_025698545.1. Lineage (NCBI taxonomy): Eukaryota > Viridiplantae > Streptophyta > Magnoliopsida > Malvales > Malvaceae > Gossypium > Gossypium raimondii. Next base: position 34,158,792 of record NC_068568.1, on the reverse strand, counting down.
CTAGTACCCAAGACTCAATCCAGAGTCGGAGTACCATAGAAGGAAAAAAAGCTCAAAAGAGAACACTAAACCACATCACAATTATATAACAATAATAACTTCATTTCCTTCTTTCTTATGGCTAAGAAAAAACTTGGTTCGGAGAAAGCTTGAAGAAAATACATGCTAAACTAAACGTGCGGTAATGCAACATATGTTGTCCAGCACTACATATGATCGGCCCTGCCATCATCCTCACTGATTCCATCACTGGCATGCCTGATGACCAAATTAAGCAGATATTACTTGCAATATTTTCTGGCTAAGCATATAAGATATTTCTTATATTTCTATAGTTGCACGAGACATGACTCGTTTTATGACAACCAATTTCAAAACTTAAAGAAAAAAGACACCATGTTGCAACAAAAGGTTTCACAAAGGCATTCATCTTACTGCTCCGGATCTAAGTATAACACAAGTAAAGGATACTGCAGTTCATCTTCATACCAAATATCAGAACAATGTTGGGCCTCAGCATATCAATGTGTCATCTAAAAGCTTAAATGGTGCCACAGATATACATCCGTTATTCCATGAAATGCATATTCATTTTTCTAGTGACTACATGTGCCGAATAGAGGCAAGAATGCTATAAAATCTATTAACTACAGTATGATAAGTGTCCTTACCATGGAGAGAGAAATGTGATGAATGCACTGCAACAAATAATGCAAAATAGCAGGCCACTGTTTAAGGAATGAGGTGATTGCAAATGGACTATTTTAATTAAAAAGCATATTCTGTGAACCAAGATCGAAACCAGGAAGCAAAATTTCATTTTAGAAGAGTTGAGGAACAAACCGCCAAGAAGTAGTAAGATTCCGGGCCTTTCTGTCCAATTGAAGATTTTCCAAGGCAGTTGAAGCTCGAATCACATCTTCTGGGGTATCATCATCATACCTCCAACTGTACTCATCTTTCCTGTAACTGGACACAGAGGATCCTGCTCTCCTGTCTAATTTGCCAAAGGTATTAAATGAGAAAAAATAGCAATAACGTAGATGTGTGTTTCGTGACCAATACATAAGGTAGTCAGTTACCAGATGAATGCGAAACAGGAGCTGACCTGACAAACAAAATGCAAAACCAGTCAGCTTTTAGCAGCATTTGGAACAAAAATGGAAAACAATAAAGATGAAGAAATCATAACTACAGGAGGTGAAATTAGACCAGGACCTCCCTAATGGGGGTAAGCCGACGGAAACAGTTGATGACGAGGGTCTTCTTGTGTTTCGAGACTCTAAACTAGATGAGGGCTCAGTTTCTTGTGATCTCCTTCCAGTTCCCCTAGCTTGTGATATGTTCTAGAAACGTCATCAGCAACAGTGAGCCATTAGTTTTCCATGCAAAATTATTTCAGGAACATTAAAATGCAAAACCTTAATCAGATACACTTTTGGATATGGATATAGGGATAGAAAACTCCAAATACATTGAAAATTTTTAAAAAGAATGAATATTCCTAAGCCGTACACATACTACTATCCAACACTCACACCCAAGCAACATAGATAAAAATATATACAATAGAGATTAACTAACATCAAACTTCAAGAAGCCTTCAAGAACATCCAAAAGCACAGGTCCACTATTCCCGTTTCTGTTGAGATCATAACCACTTTTGCCACTGAAGTCTTCCAACTCAGCTTTCCAAGAATCTTTTTGCTACAACGTAAAAGAACAAATATCCAATGCTTCACTAGTAAGCTTCAAAGAAAAGAACAACCATAAAGCAATGATCATATTCATAACTGTAATACACTGAAAATTACTTGATTACCAAATTACATTCTGGCAGATAAACTTTTAGTGTGTGATTTAGTTGCGCCCAGTCTAAGTACTCGCATAGTAGTGCGGTTAAAAGTCTTCCTGCATTTGGAAGTTCAAGGTGCACATTATCATACAGAAGAACAGGAAAGGCAGACGTAGAGAAGATATCCAAAACATAACAAATGCAACATGAGCATGACTTAACAATTGAGAAATGAACTACTTTTTAAAGACCATACTCAAGGACCAGCAACAAGCAAGCCAGATATAGATTCTAAAGATTACTAATGCAAAAATAAAAACATAAAAAGTATACAACATATTGATATATCAAGGTGCATGTAAATTGGTACCAAAACAATCTTGGACTTGTTAGTCAATTAATACCAGCAAATAATAGTCCGTGAAGAAGTAAGATTAACTATCTAAATGAACATAGGGAAAATTCTGGTCCTAAGGAACAAAAGGAAAACTAGATATTAGCCTTTTCTTTAAAAAATAAAAGGAGAGCCAGCCTATGTTGCTCCGACTCTTCAGTTTTCTAGAAGTATCCGTATCCAACAATCATGTCCGGTACATGGGTATGGGGATATGACCTTCAAATACATGTAAAAACGAGGAAAAATCTAGCCACACCCATGTTAGGCACACATGCATACCCAACGATGACACTCAAGTAAGAAGAACATTAGAGCCAGAAGCCAAATCACATGCAGGCTACTAAATAACTTCAAATAGCATTATAATAATAAGGGTTAAAAGTTTAATAGACAGACCCAAAGGAGAAGCATGAAGTCGTTTAGCACGATCATTGCAACTTCCCAATAATGCAGGAGGTAAACCTTCTTCTTTTTCAATGACTCGATCTTCCTCTTCTATTGCTTCAAAGACACTTGCCCTAAGTTCAGCCTAGCAAAAAACCAAAAGGGGTGACAAAGAATCGTTAACCAAAAGCAATTCAAGTGCATAATTCATTGGAAACTGAAATACCAATTAAATTAAAATTACAAAACAAAGAGGAAAAACGAGAAACGTAATGTTCAAAGGAGAAAACAGCTTTCTTAATTCCAAAATTTCACAAGCAGCAATCATTTAAAGATAATAACACTACTAATTATGGCTTCATTAGATCGGCACTTGATATGCCCCTTGCCCAGGCCCTCTTTTCTTTCATCCCCTGTCTAGGAGCCCAAAACAGACAGACCAGGGAAACAAATTTCCAGCACTTCGAAATACAAGAGAGAATTCAACAGTGTCATAACTAGGCTCAACATCCCTGAAAATTCAGGAGACAACTTTCTCTTCTATTTCCTTTAGAAACAATCAAAACTCGGAACAGCTCATTTGAAGTCTTCCAAAACCAAATTAAATATAAATAGTAGATACTCCGGATCTAGCAAACAGTTCCCACTTCAATTACTCGAAAGAAGTTAACCTTTTCATTAGCAGCTAAATGGTGCACTAATCCCATTTTGTACCTTCCACAAATCCAATACATTTCAAAGAAATTATCAGCAAATTTGCTCAATTAAAGCGCATGAAAATAAAATATGAAGAATACCCAGGTGCAAAGACACTTCTACACATTCAAAGTTTCCAGCATATAACTAAACAAAAATAATAGCAAATTTCCTACCCTGCTCCTCACTCCTCAGTACTTCAAAACAACAAAAATTGCATTTCCAATTTCTCTAACTTTCCCCCAAATAAAAACACACCTAGATGCTTAAAACCTATTAAATCTTAACTTGCGGGTCCTACATTAATAGCTAAAGATCTAAAACCCAATTCACCTATTCGAATAATACTAAAAATACGTAGTTTTACAAAATTAAAATAATTCAGAACACGAGATCCAGCCAAAAGAGGATCTTTTTACTCAACTACAACTTAAGAAAGTCAAATTCTTCAACCCAAATTATTTTATTCTTTCACGATTACGAGAACCAAACACGAAATTCTATTAACAAAACCAAAATAATAACAAGTTTTTTTTCTTACCCGGATCTTAGCTAGAACCCCTTTCTTCTCAAGGGTTCGTGTAACTAGGGTTTTCAAATCCATCATTTCTCTCGTGTAATCATCCATTCTCAAAATTTCCTAGAAATTTTAAGGGAATTGATTTTTTCTTTTTCTTCTTCTGGTGACGAAGAAATGAAGTTTGTTCTGCTGCGAGATAGTAAAAATGGAAGCAGCAAATTATAATTTTATATAACAATCTTTTTCCTGGTGAATGTGGGATCCACTGGAGGTAAAATGTGATCTCGGCCGTTCGATCTTGTAATCTGATGGGAGATCCCGCAGAGTGTAAAGTGTGATCTTAACCGTTCATTTCTATATCTCGCAAGGTAGTCCCAACTAGACCTGTCCATGGGCCTGGCCCGGAAAAAAAATTTTGGCCCGACTATTAGGCCCAGGCTGGCCCGGCCCGAAATATGGGCCTAAAATTTTGTCCAGGACTGGCCCGGCCCGACCTAATTTTTAATAAATACAAAAAAATATTTTAAAATAAAAAAATAAAAAATATATTTTTAAAGTATTTTAAAATTAAAAATAAAATAAAAATATATATTTATTATATTGGGCGGGCAGGCAGGCTCAGACCAAAAAGTTGAGCCCGAGCTCGACCCATTTTTTAAACAGGCCTCGTTTTTTGCCCAAGCCCATATTTCGGGCCTATATTTTTACCCGAACCCTCCCATATTTCGGGCGGGCCGTCCCGGGCGGGCCGCCTTGACCCATGGGCGAGTCTAGTCCCAACCGCATCTAGGATGCACCGTTTTTTATTGAAATTGATATGCAGATGTTTTATTCCAGTGTATTGTTTTGAGTTCACAAATATTTTAGCATAAAAATGTTTAATATATAAAAAAAAAGATAAATATTAAAATTATATATTGTGTAATTGTATACATGAACTTTCATTTTGATTTGATCCAATTCTTGTAAATTATTAACACAATTATTAATACAACATTATTTTTATGTTTATATATTGCATACATAAATAATTATATTTATCCAATATAAAAATTGATGTATTTATTTTTTAAATGTGTAAAATTAAATCAAAATTAAAGTTTCACGTGTATAATAACATCAAATTAAAATTCATGTATATACTTGTACATTAAATCAAAGTTTATGTATAATTTTAAAATTTATCCCTAAAAATATTTTAAAATATGTTAGAGTTGTGTGACCCAAATTCTAAGAGATTGCTTGCAAGTCAAGTTAAATAAAATATATTTTCTTTCTAGAAGATTTAGTATTTATTAGTATAATATATTTAGCATTTATTAGTATAGTTTATTTGACTTACTAATTTAGCCTATAAATAGACTCTTTTACAATCTTAGAAATAATACCCATTAGATTAGAACTCATAACACATTCAGAGAATTTTGTGTTTACGTTTTGAGGGTTCTTTGTTTTTCGGGTTTTTGGGGTTTAGTTTTATCTCCATCTTTTGTACTCTTCATTCTTTTGCCATTATAGTAAAATTAACTTTTCCCGTGGTTTTTTATTCTCTTTGGAGGGGTTTTTCCACGTTAAATTTGTGTTTCATCTTCTCAATTTCTTCTGCTATTTTTACTTGTTTGTTGCTTAATCGGGACGATCCTAACAAGTGGTATTAGAACTAGTTCAATTTTCATAGATCAGACCGTTCAGAGATGGCAGCAACAAGGTTTGAAATTGAGAAGTTCGATGGTGAGACAAATTTCAATTTGTGGCAAGTTCGGATGATGGCAATTCTAGTTTAAAACGGCTTGAAAAAGGTTGTTACAGGGAAAAAGCCTGAGAATCTAAATCAAACAGAATGGGAAGAGCTTGATGAAAAGGCTTTATCGCAATCCGTTGTGCCTCATGAATCTGATGTGCGGGAGGTATTGATGGAGAAGACCTCATTCGCCTTGTGGAAAAGGTTAGAAACTCTTTATGCGACTAAGTCTCTGGCTAATCGTTTAGTGTTGAAACAACATCTATTTACGTTTCGCATGAACGAAGGTGAGCTTCTTAAAGATCACATCAGTCAATTCATTACTCTTTTAAATGATTTAAAGAACGTTGAGGTTCATATTGATGATGAAGATCAAGCTATGCTATTATTGTGCTCTTTACCCTCTTCATACAAGTCTTTCAGGGAGACCTTGATTTATGGCAGAGACAAACTCTCGTTCGAAGATGTGAAGGGTCATTTGTTGAGTAGAGACAAACTCGACAATAAGTTTGGTTTGAATAGCAAAGCAGATAGGCTTCCGTTTTGGTAGCATCAAAGAAACGAGACAAAAGGTGTCGCTATTGTAAAAAGTTAGGTCACGTCAAAGCAAATTGTTTTAAACTGCGAAATAAAAGAGTTGCTGAGAGTAACGAGGAATATGTAGTTGGTGCTAATTTGGTCGATGAAGGTGGTGATGATTTCTTGTTAGTGTCAACGAGCGACAACTCCAAGCTTAAGTCTGAGTGGATCCTAGATTCAGGATGTTCTTTCCACATGTGTCCCAATAGAGAATGGTTCTCCACATACAGTTCAGTTGAAGGTGGAGTTGTGCACATGGGAAACGATTCATCTAGTAAGATAATCGGTATTGGTACTGTTAAAATTAGGATACACGATGGGACGATTATGACACTTTCAAATGTAAGGTATGTACCTGATTTACAAAAGAATCTCATCTCCTTGAGTATTTTAGAATTGAAAGGATGCAGATTCAACATCGAGTCGAGCGACATTAAAGTATCTCGTGGAGCTCTTGTTTTGTTAAAAGGTAAAAGAACTGGCAGTCTTTATATTTTGGAAGGTTCTACAGTGACCGGTGAAATTGGACGTCCCTCGTTCGTTATGGAGTCAAAGTCAACTCGTTTGGAACGGAGGCAACTTGGTCATAGGAGGGAAAAATGTATGACCGTTTCGTTGAAGAGAGGTTCTCTTTTGGATGCAGGCTTTTAAAAAGTTAAGACACTGTGTTCGTGAAAATTAGACCCGGGTTAGTTTTGATTTGGCAGTGCACAAGTCGAAGGCTAGAAGTCTTCCAGCTTCTAAGCATAGATTCGACTCAGTTAATTCCCAGCATAGTTCAAGATAGGCCCGTGGCGGGTTTTGGCAAAGATGGCATTGAAAGAATTCGTGTCAAGGTGGAGATTGTTAAAGTTGTGTGACCCAAATTTTAAGAGATTGATTGCAAGTCAAGTTAAACAAAAATATATTTTCTTTCTAGAAGATTTAGTATTTATTAGTATAATATATTTAGCATTTATTAGTATAGTTTATTTGACTTACTAATTTAGCCTATAAATAGGCTCTTTTACAATCTTAGAAATAATATCCATTAGATTAGAACTCATAACACATTCAGAGAATTTTGTGTTTACGTTTTGAGGGTTCTTTGTTTTTCGGGTTTTCGGGGTTTAGTTTTATCTCCATCTTTTGTACTATTCATTCTTTTGCCATTATAGTAAAATTAACTTTGCCCGTAGTTTTTTATTCTCTTTGGAGGGGTTTTTCCACGTTAAATTTGTGTGTTCATCTTCTCAATTTCTTCTGCTATTTTTACTTGTTTGTTGCTTAATCAGGACGATCCTAACAAAATATAAAATGAATTAAATTAAATAATTTCAAATATAAAAATATAAAAATATAAATCAATTATATAAAATAATCATCAATAAACTTCACAAATAAAATTACATCATTCAATAAATAAAAAATAATAAAAAGATAAAAATTATCCCACACATTAAACAATAAATTATCCACAAATTTTTGAAAAAAATCACTATCCTTAATATATAAAATGAAAGTTTACATAAAATTGTGTTTATGAAACATTTAGAGATTTTGTCTTTTTTTGTCTACTTTCAATTTTAAACTTACTACTTTTAAAATTTAAAGTTGGTATATTATTATATAAATTCAGTTTGTTTGACGATTGAAATAAAATAAATAAAAAAACAATTCGGTTTGTTTGCTAGAAATGGATGTTTTTTCGCGGCCATTCGGTGAATGTAGAACTAAAGTGGAAAATAATAACTTGGAATCAGTGATTGTTATTTTTAACCCATCTTTTCCTTCTTCAATTTCTTTTTCATTTCTTCAAATTGTGGTTTGGTCAGAAAATTTTTAATTTTACTATAAACTCGAAATCATCCAAATTCACAATAAATTCCTCAACCTTAAAAAAATAAAATTATAATAAAAATTCCCATTAAGATTATAGTAAATGTGAAAAATGGGGGAGAAGGGGAGGCTCAAGTGTGCCTTTTATCAGTATCCCTTTATTATTTTCAAAATTTTTTAACTTTAATAACCCTGAAAAGAATTATTGTAACACTCTTTACTAAGCCTGGTGATGGTCATGGATAGGAGATGTCACCAGAATTGATATGAAAACTTAATAAAATTTTCATTAATCAATTTTAGCATTTTCAAGGCTTTAAAGACATACTAAAATCTTATTACATCACTCTCAGGGTGATAGTGACACGAGCCGCGGATCAAAGCTCATGACCATTGCACAAATACGTCCCATGGAGGTCAACTGATTAAATGGGGCTCATTTGACCCGCTTAAACTGACCCGACTCGTTGAACATGTGGAGAAGCTGATCTACTTGATGTCTTGGTGGCCTAATGAAGCACTCCAGTAGAACTAGAGTTACTAGGGTAATTATTGTAAATCCTAAGGGATAAAGATGTATAAAGATTAAATCCATTAGAACTCTCAATTGCAGATAGACTCTAATCTCAATCATCGATGTAACTCAATTTGTACCATTGAATTTGGGGGAGCTAAACTATAAATAAAGACCTTCCTCCTCATTTGGAATCACTCAGTTGTAAACCTTCAAAGTAATAGAATACTTTTGTGAGTATTTACTGAAACACTTGGTGTGCGCTATTTTTTCGTGGCTCTTTTGCTCAATTCAAGTCCCTTCGCCTTTTCGAGTTTGCTTCCGCTTTGCTTCGGTGCCTTAGAGAATTTGTAACACCACTTGCCCAACATGATCGTTGGGTCCGAGCTACATTATGCTACATTTATTGCCAAAGCAACTTCAAACAATTATACACCATACAATCATTTACGCATGTAATTAAGTGTAAACCACTTTCATACTATGCAACATGTTCATTTTTGGGTCCCACAGAAAGCTCTTTTGCTAACCCAATGTTGAATTAGGACCAAATTGTAAAGTTTTAAAACCTTGGGACGGCATCGCGATATCATCAACTTAGAGAGTTACGTCGCGACTTCAAGCATCTTGATGTCATGATATAAGTCACTGTCGACACATGTAGCGACCTCGAGTCCGACGTTGCCCCTGTTTTGGCAAAAATCCCATTTGGTACTAATTCACTTGTTTTCAAACCAACACCTAAATGTTTTCATTCAACCTTTCACAAATATAATGTTATTATATCATGCCAATCTAAACCAATTCAAGAGAATAATCATCTAAACCGAGCATTCGATATCATACAACTTAAAATGTTATTATATCATGCCAATCTAAACCAATTCAAGAGAATAATCATCTAAACCGAGCATTCGATATCATACAACTTAACCATTCATAATTTAGGCATATTCAATTCCATATAAACTATCCATATCCAAAACACTTCCTTTACCAACTCAAACATGTTTCATTATACAATTTGGAAATTGAGCAATTCAATGAACTTGACATGAACTATCCAAAGTATACACTAAGCTATATTTCATGCTTAACATTCAAACTTACCATTTATAAATCATTCATCAATCTAGCTATTTCAACTAGATTACTTGCAACCTTTAACATATTAAACCATACAAGTTTAAGATCATCATTCTTAATGGCACCAAACTTAACCAAATCATGCATCAATAGGTTATATGTCAAGTTAAGCATTCAAGTTCAACCATCACCACATTACTATGTAACTATCAACTCAAAATGACAATTTACACCACAAGGTACCCTTATATGCATGCAACAATATTTAGAAAAAAAATTGGACATGATTTTATCGTCTCATCGATAATGTATGCTTCGCGCTAATCCAGCTTGGCAAGTTCTGCAAAGTGGTGATCTACAAGGGCAGGTATCAACTAGAGTAAACATTTACAGCATGTTTGGTTCGCTGTATTGGAATAGAGGCGTAATGGAATAGAGGTGTAATGGAATAGAGGTGTAATAGCAAATCAATTGTTTGGTTGAATGTAATGGAATAGAGGCGTAATAGTATTCTTGTGTTTGGTTGAATGGAATAGAGGTGTAATAGCATAATGGAAAAAACTAAAATGACTAGAATACCCTTAGCATAAATTTGTTTTGGTAAATGATTATTGTTATTGTTATTTAAATTTTAATAAGATTATTAATATCAATAATAAATAATTTAATCATATTTAAACATAATTATTATTAAATATATTATAATTAAAATATATAATTTAATACAATTCTTAATAATCAATATTCTTATATGAATTTACTCAAATCATAATATATGATACTATAAAATATAAATTAACATAATTATTATTAAATATATTATAATTAAAATATATAATTTAATAAAATTCTTAATAATCAATATTCTTATATGAATTTACTCAAATCATAATATATGATACTATAAAATATAAATTAACATAATTATTATTAAATATATTATAATTAAAATATATAATTTAATAAAATTCTTAATAATCAATATTCTTATATGAATTTACTCAAATCATAATATATGATACTATAAAAGATAATTTGAAATAATTAATATTAAATATATTTTAATTAAAATATATGACTTAATAAAATTCTTAATAATTATTAATATTCTTATATGAATTTACTCAAATCATAATATATGATACTATAAAAGATAATTTGAAATAATTAATATTAAATATATTTTAATTAAAATATATGACTTAATAAAATTTAAAATAATTATAACTAATAAATTATCTTATATGAATTTGTATAATTTAAAATAATTATTATTACATATAATTTAATAATAATATATAATTTCATAAAATTCTTGATAATAAATTTTCTTATATGAATTTATACAATTTAAAATAATTAATATTAAATATAATTTAATAATGATATATAATATCATAAAATTCTTAATAATAAAATGTTCTTATATGAATTTACTAAAATCAAAATATAACTTGAGAATTATATTCTGCATAAACATAATTAACTTATATTAAGAAAAGGTTAGATGAAAATGAAATTCTACATCATAATCCATATGTTATATAGTTTTACAACATCAAAAAGTTTGAACATTGATTTTTAATGGTGAGAAAGAAATCTTCTGACCCATTCCAATCGCGCAACAGAAGGTAAACTAAAGAAAACGATCATTTGAGTTGGATGATCTGGAATTTTACTCAAAGCTTCATACCGCTGATCGTCGGTTAAACCTTCAATTTCCCATAAGGTTGAATATAAATTTGAAGCTTTCTCTTCCATCTTTTGATATTCTTCTGACTTCTGCTGAACTACCACCTCGGAGGCAATACTCCTACTGATTTGATCGCCAACGGCCTTGATGTTTTCGGCCAATAAAGTGGCAGCCTCATCAAATGAAGAATACATATTATCACGAGCAATAGATTTCTTCTTTCTCTTGTTTGAAGATGAGGAACCCCTTGGTCTCTATCTCCTCGCGGCTCCGTACCAGAAACATCCATGTCGTCCAAAGAGACGTCAGCTTCGCAGTCATAGAATGTGTTTCTCTCTTCATTCATATCTGTAGTAGGTACATCCTCAGCATTTATTTCTTCAAGAACATCAGCAGCTGTTTGAACATCTTTCCCAGTCGCTCGATCTCTTGCGTATATGGCAGTAAGCTGATCGTAGTAAGGGAAAGTACGATGTCTGAATTGAGCGGCTTCTTTGTGACTCTAAAAAAAATGAGGAAATCATATTAGTTATAAGTTTGGTAAAAAAAAACAAATAAAGACTTGAAATACATTTTACCTTTAAATAGGAGTCCCAAACTGCATCTTCAATAACAACGAGCTGCCTATGCTCCTCCCAACCAAAACCGCTATTGTTTTGGCCATTAAGCATGTCATAGACGATTGACCATTCCCTTTTTAGTAACCTAATTCTCGATTCAATATTTGATTTCGCCTTCAACATTGCATTTGGTAAAGCCTTTTCTAGCATTTTTTCCAACTCATTCAAATAATCGGCTTTGAACCCGGTATTAGCATTAAATGTTCCAACATTGTGTAAGTCCACCATGCAAGAAACCAAGGCTGCATCTTCTTCTGGAACCCATTTTCTTTTGGTTCCTCGAGAAGCTTGAGAAGAAGCATGTGATTGTGGAACACCTGACATAATTATCTTAAGAAAAAAAACAAATTAACATTATTTACTATTTTTAATATCATGAATCAAAAGGTGAACAGTTTATAAAATTATATTGTTAGTTCAATATCATGAATCAAAAGCTCAATACTAAATTTAAAATTATAACACATGCTGAATGAAAAGAAATTAAATTATAATTCAACAAGTTTAGTACAATACAGAATTTTATTCAAACACCACCAAAGTTTCATAAACTAGATACATAAAATAACATCAACAAATTAAGTCAAACTCAATTTGTCCCTAAACCTAACTAATTTCTAGATGCTTGCCATTCATCGAACATTTGGTTGGCTAGTTCCATCCTCCAAGTAGCCCAAGCATCCGATGGATGAATATTTGTGATATTCGGTTCATCGTCATCCACCACATTACTAGGTAATCCTTCTCCCACCTCCGCTTCAATGGGATCAATCCTCATATGAGTTCGAATAAAATTATGGAGCAAACAACATGCAATAATAATTCTATTGTGCACCCTTACAGGATAGAACGATGGACTCCTAAGTATTCCCCATCTAAGTTTTAATAACCCAAAGCATCTTTCAATAACATTACGTGCTGAGGCATGTTTCATATTAAAAAACTCTTGCGGAGAACTTGGCTGATAACCCTGACGCCACTCGTTCAAGTGATATCGTTGTCCTCTAAAAGGTGGAAGAAATCCCTCAAAATTTGTGTATCCAGCATCAACTAGATAATAACAACCTATAAAATTAATTTTTTTTTAAAATGATTAATTCAGCACAAAAAGTTTGATCTTAATGAACAATATCAAAGTCCTCTAACTATCCACTTTACCATGAGGAACTTTTAGTCCATGTCTTCTACTAATGGCATATCGAAGAACCCGTCCATCGGCAACTGAACCTTCCCAACCAGGAAGAACATAAACAAATTGCATCTCAGGTGTACAAACACCTAGCATATTTGTTGCTGTGTCACCTTTTCGCGTTCGATATCTAGGTTTATCAACTGTTGGAACCCTAATCTTGATGTGGGTTCCATCGAGAGCACCTAAGCAATTCTATATCACATGATATAAAACCTTGAGTTAGAATACTATTTTAAATCTAAAGCAACTAAATGTTGTACAAGCTATATATAAAACTCAGTGCAATACCTTAAACCATTTCCACCTTGTGTCAGAAGAATCAATTGAATTGGCTCCGCTTTTAAATAACACATCTTGTAAGCGTATGACAGCATTTAAAACACTATGAAATGCTCTGCTAACAGTTTCCCCGGACCTTCTAAAGTGATGCTTGATAACTTGATTTTTCAGGTGATGGGAGATGATATGTAAAAACATTGCTACTTGCTCATCAACAAGCATGAACCTTGATAGCTTCAATCCCCTATCGATTCTAACATCTCACATAGTTTAAAAAAGGCAGTTCTATTGATCCTAACTTGTTCAATACAAGTCTCGTCACTAGCATATACAAGCCTTTTCACATAATCCCTTTTTGCATAAAAATCTAAGGTATAGGACCTAATCCTTGGTCTATAAGTATGTAGGCTAAGGCTGGCACCCATTCTAAATAAGAACCAAATCGCAATTCTACAGATTTCCAACCATATTGTCAATGCAATACCAATTCTTTTACGCCTCACACTTTGTGCAATTAAAGCCAGACGAGCCATTACTGTAACATATTAACATTAGAACACACTATCAAAGAATTGAAGTTGCAATTATACATTATCAAATAAAAATAAACAGCACAAATTTAGAACACACGAAGCAAAAAAGTATCTATTAAATGATATCGTTGCAACTTTAATTTCATTTCTTTATCAATTACCCAAACAATAATGAAAGAAAAGATATTTAAAGGTATATGTATAATTGACCTAAAATTAATTGTTGGTATTTGTTAGATTATAACTAAACTCATTATAATTTAAAATTATAAAGCATGTTCAAAGTTTGAACATTGATTAGTTTATTTATTGATGATTAGTTTAATTAAGGTGACCTAATTTTAAAACAAATAAAATAAAGAATGAGGATTTGGTTTACTAATGAAATTGAAGTTTTAAAACTTTTATAACATTTTAAATTTAAATTTCATTTTGTAAAAATATATATAACTTTTATCTCATTTACATGTACAAATAATTATTAAAAAGTAGTATTGTATTTGCAATTATGATTGGAAAAGATTGTAATGTAGTATTGTATTTACATGTACAAATAATTGTGATTTAAGCCCTTTATTTTAAAAAAACATACATATCTTCTAAATGCGCCATTTTCACACACATACCATGCTATATAACTACTAATTAGAATTTAAAATCTTATTTAAAGAAAATTAATTCTTTTATTACTTGATAAAACTTTTGTAATATTAAATCAGGATCCAAAATCTTACTTAAATATATCAAATTTCTTATTATTATATTTGTTGGAATTAGTCATTGGACTTATTAAATCAAAATGTAATCAATTGGTGTCTATCAATACTTGAATTCAACTTTTATTTATTGTTTTTAATGTTTATGTTAAAACTAAATCCAACACCAATCAAATTGAATAAGGTCTAAACATTGCTATTGAGGAAAAACACAAGATATAGTCCATGCATTTTTATTTTTATTTATTAAGGAGAGTAAAAGCTATTACATAGCAATCAATCTAGGAAAACATAAATCAATAACATCCTCATGCATACATTCAAAGCAAAATCAAGAGGTCGGGACAAGAGTAAAAGCTAATGATGGACTCCTTTTGTAGCCTTTGTTAAGCAATTAGCCATCCTATCGCATTCTCAATGCATATGTGTAATACCAATATCTCAATATCAATGCAACAAGTCTCCAATGACATGAATGACATACGAATTCAGTTGTTGTATCATTAGAGTACCCTTAACATGATGCAATGCTTCCAAACAATTTATTTCTAACAACACATCACAACGGCTATGGATTTTCCGAAACAACAAAGTATAACAGAAAAATTATTATACTCAATGTCAAAAAACAAGATGAAACAACAAAGTATAACAGTCAAAATTTCAAACAAAATCTCACTGTCCAACTGTACAAATTTTCAGTGTTTCAAACCACATATCAAAAATAATACAGTTGGTGAATCCAGTTGAAGACTACACACAATGGCCTCTGCTGTTTTGCGATATGTCAAGGAGTTTTCGACTGTTAGTACATCAAATATAAATCCTAAAACTATGTCGTGATGTTGAAAAGCACACTTTTTGACATAAAATGCATGAACAGGGACTGCTCCTTAAGTTCCTACTGTGTTTTTTCCATGTAATTTCTCTTTACTTCTGTGTTAGCCCCTCTCATATAATCCTTTTCTCATATTTCAAGATCAAAAGTAAAGGGCACACCGATGCTTCCCATGCAATGAAAATGATGATTTATAACCCTCTCTAATCATGCCAGAGCCCAAAAACTTGATCTTCAGAAATACCAACATGAGCATGCCACTATCCAAGGCAAAGACAGACAAAGAAATGAAAAGTTCAAGATTCATACCTCAAACCAAACGCTGAGACCTAGAGAAAAAATGAAGCAGTGGATCACAAGAATCAGCAGTGAATTACACCTTCGAGACTGCAAGTCAAGCCGCTAACAGAGCATGCATGCCTGGATCACAAGAATTAGCAGTGAATTATAGCTGCAGCTATGTTATTGAAATTAGCAGTAAAGGTTTAGACTTGTTCACGGAATTTACAAAGTTAAATAAAAAAGAAGCATGATTCAACAAACTGCTACAAACTTTCAGAAGAAGACATAATTTTTAAAACATGAATTTTTAACCATATTAGTGAACATTTGAAGCACGCAATTCCAAGGAAAAAGTGGAGGGGATGATATCAATTTCCTCTCTTTTTGGATTTCTATTTGTTAATGACAAATGCAACCTTAGATTTCAGCTACTCCAACATAAATAGAACAGGGTAACAATTTTATAAGAAACCAAATCAAACAAATTTCCACAATTAACTCCAGTAGTTGTTCTGTAAGCCAGATCTCCTTCCAGGCATAAAAGTAAATTTCTAACGACAATAACTAATTTAACTTTAAAAATCCATTGGCATGAACTAATCAAATTTATGTTAATAATAGATACAGATTCGTTTTCTACAAAGATATACAGAAGCAATGCATCAAAGCAAGCCAGCCATTACTGAATACATCTGCCTCCAAGACTCAACAACCAAAAAATCTAAAATCTGAACTCTAACAAGAAAAACAATTACAAGAAAAATGGCGAAAAAATGGTTTGAAAAGCAAGAACCCTTAGCAAAGAAAAAATGTTTGGTAGAGAGAATATCTGTATGTATTTCATGGAAAGGAAATAGTTTTCTTTTTTCTTTCTTTCAGATCAAATTTGTTGAGATAAATAGAGAGAGAGAGAGAGAGAGAGAGAGAGAGAGAGAGAGGAACCCTTCGGAAGAGCTAACGAAGGAAATTTCTTGTAGCGATTGAGTCGACCAAAAAAGAGTTTCAGATTAACATCAATTGGCTTGAGTTTGAGAGCAGTATATGGAAGCATCAATTTTCTCAAATCCATTTGAAGTTGCCTAAGAGGAGCAAAAAGCTTCCCCCTCGAAAACACAGAACTCTTTCGGATTTTATTCCCAGTGATATGGTCTGCATTCGGTTGCTGTTGCTACTGCCTTTTCACAATTGGCTTAACAAAAACCTTCGTCTTTCTCTTTTTTTTTGTTTAAATTCAAATACCAGAACATGATTTAACCAAACCAACAAAAAAAACGAAGAACCCCCAAAAAGACCGTAACTGTGCAAAAATAGGCCTAAATTCAAAGCTGAGTAGACTAATTTTGGACTTGAAAAGAGTCGCTCAATGCTAAAGTTAAAGAAGCGAGCCATACCTCAGAGGAGGGAGACGCCGCAACCTGTTCGAATGGAGTATTGAAAGAGAAGAAGGGTTTAGGGCTGGGTTTTTGAAGAAAGGGCAATTTTCACTAGCAACTGCTGTTGAGATTACTCACAGGCGATCTGAGACGCTGGAGATTTGGTTCGAAGAAAACTGCTGTTGATGTTGGGAGGGAGAGGGTGGGGTGGAGATGGATTTTGGCTGGGGAGGGTAAAACAGAGACGATTAGCTAATCCTTACTTTTGGAACGGATTAGAAATCGTTGTTGAAGCAGAGAAAATGAGGAATACATCCGTAACGTAATAGGCTTGTAATAGGCAATACATCAAACCAAACACGGGATTAAGTGGGGCCCACGGAATAGGGGTGTAATGGCTAATCCATTACACCAAACCAAACATGTTGTTAGAATGCTTAGTAAGTTCAAATGGAAAATACTATACTCACATTGTTCTTATATAAGCATAATAACAAGCCTTAGTTTGACATAATGCTGGCTAGAACATGTAAAGAATAGCAGACCAAGATCATGTTCAAGTTGTTCAACTCAAGAAAGAAGGATTTAGATAATCTAACTTGTAAAAAAAAAAACAAATTTAGAAATAAAGAGAATAAAAAGAATAAAAGAATAAATTTGAGAACAAAGAATAAATAAAAATAATAAAGAACTATTTAATATTTACAGACTCGGTTTAGGGAAATGAGGTCCTGAAACCATAATTTTCGACACCCCTTGAAATCGGGCGTTACACATATATTAAATAAAACATAAACACACATATTATACAAGATGGGATAGTAAGTTCAATCAACTTATTTGTTCAAAATGTGAAATAAGTGGATACCTCAAAGACTACTCTGTAAATTTAGCTATGAGCTCTACTTTGATCCAATTATTGATCAATACAATTATTTTATATAAATAATCAATACAAAATATTTTCATACTATGCCATGATATGCATGATCCTATATGATTTTAATTTTCAAATTTCCCCATATTTTACATTATATTCAATTTAGTCCTTGAACTCAAGATAAACATAACTTTCGATTCTAGCTTTAGATTAAAATCCGATTTCATATATTCTCATTAGGGACCTTATACTTTTTATTTCTAACATAAATTCATTTCAAGTCTAAAATTTATTCAATTTTGTCCTTAATAAAATAAATTTAATAAACAAGTTAAATTAACTTTATAATCTAGTCTTTTTATAATCTAAGCTTAAAATCTATCAATTTCAAGCCTAATTTTTCAAAAATTAATAATGAAAACTTTCTTAAACTTCAATAGTTTCACAAATTGGCACATGAGCTACTTAAATCAAGGTCTCATGACCCTAAATCTATAAAATTATAAGAAAATGGCTTAATTTACTTAACTAATTGATAACCGATTGGTAGGAGAATTTTTTAAATTTTCTTCAATGATGGATGGGGAAGACAAGAGATTTTCACTAGCTTTTCTTATATATATATATATATTAATTAGATGTTAATTAACCTTATTTATTTAATTAAATTATGATTTACTTAACAAAATTAACCTTTTAATCAAGCTTAGTGGAATTCCCCATCATCATCCACTATCACATAATTTAAAACGATTTAATTACCATTTTGAACCTTTGGCTAATTGCAATTTAAATCTTCAAGTCTTTTTTCAATTAAAACTCTATAGCGACTGGACTTGTACAATTAAGTCCCTGAGTTTTAATTAACTATTAATTCAATCAAAATTCTTGATCAATTTTCAATATATTTTAATATTATCTCTACAAATATTCATATTTAATATTTATGGGCTTGGTTTAGAAAATGGGATTCTGAAACTGCATTTTTGGTACCACTGAAAACCAAGTCGTTACAGAATTTATGCGAGAATTCTCATTTTTCGAGAGTAAGACTAACTTAAGTGGATTTCAACCCAAGAGATCACCTAAGGCCATGTGGTTTGCTAGAATAAAGTTCTATCCCCATGATAGTTGGTATTCGAGCCAATGTTTGAAGGTGTTGATTGAGATGATGAAATGATGAAATGAATAGAATGTCTCGATGGAGACCCGTGGTGTAACACCCTATACCCGGCCTGATTGTCGAGCCCAAGCTTTAGGATGTCACATTTGTTGTCGGAGCAACTACAATTGATTAGAAACAAATTTCATCATTAACCATTAACTTATAAGTACGACAAGTGTAAAAGATAATATATAATCATTTTTAGGTAATATACGAGCTTACGAAAGCTCAATACTATCACAGGGTCAAACTGGGACTAAATTAAAAGTTTTTCAAAGTATGTCAGGTGGATGTTGTGATTTCTAAGGCTTGGTATTGCGATTTTGAATACAGTAGCCAAACTTCCCAACCCAAGGACCAAATTGAAAAGTTTTCAAAATAAAACAAGGTTGGTATCGTGACATTGAGGGTATGGTATCACAATGACGGTAACAAAACACTAAGTCCTTGTTTTTCAAAGCTTCCTACTGAGCATATTAACCAATATTTGCCCCCAAGTCCTCAATTCAACCATTTCATGCATTCAAATATGGCAAAACATAGTTACCAAAACATCCACCTCACTTATATGTATGACTATATCATTTCCATAAAATCGCAACATATATACAAAGTATTTTTAAAGAATCTCTAGACATTAGAACAAGTATCCCCTAGGTACATGCCTTAAGATCAAAATGAAACACAATTTACGAATTTTGTTGATCCATAAATGGTTGTCTAGATGCTGGCTTCAATTCCTGGGGTTTCGAGAAACACCTACATCTACGCACTAAGAAAACAAATTGTACATTAAGCAATAGGCTTTGTGGTACATTTATAATTCAAGTATATAGTATAAGCATTGAAAAATCAATCCTAAAGTAAACATGTTTAACTAAATTGAAATATCAACCATATACTTATAACTTGGAGTTACCAAGCTTTGCATCTTCAATATAAACATATTAAGTGAACAAAACTAACACCAATTCTTTCCAATTCAATTCAATCTATATAGACATTTCATTATACTTATAATAACAACATTTCAAACATAACAATGTCAAAACATTCAATTATAAGTCTTATTTCTGATATACCACTTATAATATCACATAATTCATTCATTTTTGGAGTCTACCAACTCATTTGAATCTGTATTCGGCCCCTAAGGCTCAATTTCATTTGATTTGTGTACTTTGCTGTATGATTTCAACATTTCTTTTGTATTTAAGTACAAACCATTCAAATAGCATCATTTATTCACATTCATACCATTCACAAAGTTACATTATACAATCCTTATTAACCTGGCTCAGACTTGGACGGATACTCAGATCGTCTAACCAACACACCAAACTGGCACTGCAACACCCTTAACCTGTAGCCGTCACCGGATTAAAGTTACGGAGCATTACCGTACAATCGGAACCCTTAATGTTAAATTCATTTAATAACATAAACATATCATAAACCAATCATTCACATACATATCATCCCTTAATCGAGCCCTCGAGGCCATAGAAATAACTTAGAAACAATTTGGGACTTAATTGTCAGTGCAATAAATATTCAATAGAATACTAAATGCTATCAATGTCAATGTCAGTGCAATAAATAGATAGAAACGAGATAAATTGTGAGAGTAGTTTTCGAAGCAATAACTTGAAAAAAATAAGATAAAATATGATACTAGGACCCCCAACGTGAATATTCAATAGAATACTAAATGCTCTTAAGGTATAAAAGGAGAGGTGATTGTTGATACATTAAATTGCAATGAATATCTTACCAAGCTTAACTTCTATATTTGATCAAAGACTTAAGCATGCACATTAGCCACACCTTCCAATGATTGCAATGGAACACTATTAAGAACAAGTGGATTAAATTCCTCTAATCCTCAAGCAACTTCCGTTGTCACGCTTGTTAACTTGAACTGTCGCTGCATCTTCCAGTGTCAGTGATCGCAATAACACTTCTATGCTAAAAACATTCAAACCCAAAGATTAAACAGTAGAAGCAAGATTGAATAAAATAACATTTAACCCAAAAATTATGTGTACTTTCGTATTAACATGAAATAGAAAGGTATCACCAGCGTTTATAAAAGAAAAATAAAAGAAATAAGTGGAGAGTACTATTCCTAGACAACTCGAACTGGATCTCTTTATTTCCTTTTATGTCGCGTTTAGGGCTCCTTGTCAAGAGCTAGTCTGCATCCCTTTCACGTTGGTTCACTCGTAGGAGGCTTAAGCCGCCATCGTCAAAAAGCTTCAAAAGATAGGTTGAAGAAGATAATCCCCCAAAAAGCCTCTCCCTTTTCCTCTTCACGTGAATATTAATATTTATCCAAATAGCACAGATGTCCTTTCATTATAATCATGCTGCCTCTGTACGTACAAGTTGGTTGTACCAGACTGGATAGCTCACACATTTTTGTTCTTATCCGAGTAGCTGTCAGGTGTAGTGAAAATCCTCGGCGCAATCTGGAAATACTCATGCAACAACATCAATATCAATACATGACAAAATTAAGGAAAAATAGGTTAAGATCCACTGAGTCATAAATACATTTTACTGAACTAAAAATGCTAAAATATGTGCTAAAGATAACTAAATGGGAACAAATTAACCAATAAATAGGGAGAAAACATATGTTCTTTCTGGTACTATCACCTCGTCCGTGTAGCTCTCTAAGAAGGGTCACACGGCCGTGTCACAAGCCTGTGTGCCATGCCGTGTAACTCTCTGAGTTGCCCCACATGCCTGTCTACTAGGCCATGTGTTAAGCTGTGTAACTCACTGACTTGTGCCCTTTGAAAACCCTAGATGATACACAGTCGTGTTGCTAGGCTGTGTGTCTCACACGGCTGAGTCACACACTCGTGTCTCAGACCGTGTGAACCCCAAATGTACCTAAAATCAAACCATTACAATACCATTTCATGCATATACTTTCAACCTATTTAAGATCACAATCAAGGTACTTAAGCATCATTCAAACTTGCATCAAAATGCCATTTCAACAACCTAATTCAACTAACCAATGTGTCATTCAAAGACACCACAATTATATCAAAACATCAACTATCAAAATATATCAATCTTGCTTCATTTCATGCATAGTAACCTAGTTCAAACATATACCAAAACATAATACAAATACTCATCTTCATACCATTCTAATCACACCAAAAGAGAACCTATTTACAAGTATGTTAAAGTACCTAATGACATAGTTTGATAAAGTGTCAAAGTATATCAAACTAACACATCTAGCCACATATACATGCTACTACCCTAAGAGGCACAAAAACTACCAACTTTGATGAATAGTGTGAGCCGATTGATTGATCGTTCCAAAATGTTAGCAACAATTATCAACTATTAAATGTCGACCAACACGTAGGGACTAATCTACTATTTTCCCTTTTCCTCGATCAATGTCTTTTTGATCCAAGTTTTGATCATGCATGAAGAAAATCAAAACCAAAGCTTCCCCTCCTTTAATGGTGATTTCGGTCAAGGAAGAAGAAAATGAAAAAGATGATAGTTTTTTTTCATCTTTTATTTAATTAACATTTAACTTAATTATCAAATTACTTAATTAACCTTTAAAAATTACCATAATTACATTAAAACCTATCCTTGTACATCCACTATCATCATATATGGTACAATTACCATTCAAGTCAATTAACTTTCATTTCTAGAACCATTTGATCCTTTTAACTAGTAGAACTCAACTTTTACACTTTTTACGATTTAGTCCTTTTACTTAATTAACTACTTAAACATCAAAATTTCTTACCAAAATTTGACTATGACCTTAATATATTCCCATAAACATTAAATAAATAATAAAATAATACTTTACCCGTTAGAATTATGGTTCCAAAACCACTATTCTAATATCACTAAAAACGGGCTGTTACAACTCTCTCCCTTTAGGAAATTTCGTCATCGAAATTGTTACATGAGAATAGATTCAGACATTGTAATTTTATTGACTCTTCGGTTTCCTAGGTAGCTTTCTCAGTACCATGTCGATGCCACAAGACTTTCACCAACTGTACTTGTTTATTCCGGAGTTCTTTGACTTCCTGAGCTAAAATTTTCACTAGTTCTTCAAAATATGAAAAATCTGGCTATAATTTGATTTCACTATGAGGAATCACGTCTGATAGATCAGATCTTTATCGTCTTAGCATAGAAACGTGGAATACGTTATGAACTTTCTCGAGCTCAAGAGGTAAAGCTAACCTGTAAGCTATAGGACCAATTCTTTTGGTAATCTCGTATGGCCTCATAAACCTCGAACTTAACTTTCCTTTCTTGCTGAATTGCAACACCTTCTTCTACAAAGAAAGTCTTAAAAATACCCGATCGTCAATAGCAAATTTTATATCTTTTCTTTTCAAATCTGCGTACGACTTCTAACGATCAGATGTAACTTTCAAACAATCGCGAATAACTCAAACTTTGTCTTTAGTTTCTCGAATCAAATCAATCCCTATCATTTTGGATTCGCTCAGGTCAAACCAATACAACAACATTTTACATTTCCTTCCATATAAAGCTTCAAACGGTGCCATTTTAATACTGGATTTATAACTGTTATTATAAGCGAACTCAGCTAACGGTAGGTATTTTTCCCAACTACCCTTAAACTCAAGAGTATAACATCGTAGCATGTCTTCCAAAATATGTATTACTCGTTCTGATTGCTCGTCCATCTAAGGATGAAACGCTGTACTAAAATTGAGTTTAGTGCCCAAAGCTTCGTGAATTTTACTCAAAAACCTCGATGTAAATCGCAGATCACGATCAGAAATAATAGATATTGGAATTCCGTGTAATCTCACAATCTCTGACACATATAATTCTGCTAGCTTTTCAAGAGTAATCTGTTCTGACTAGAATAAAATGGGTTGACTTAGTCAATCTGTCAACTATCACCCAGATCGAATCTTTCTTTTTTAGGGTTACAATTAAACCAGATACAAAATCCATCGTGATTCGTTCCTACTTCCACTCAGGAATCATAACAAGCTGTAACAATCCCAACAACACCTGATGCTCTGCTTTTACTTGCTGGCAAATCAAACATTTAGATACGACCTTACAAATCTCATGTTTCATACCCGACCACCAGTACATTTATTTCAAATACAATACATCTTTGTGCTACCCGGATGAATGGAATATGTACTACTGTGAGCCTCCGATAGAATCTCATGTTTCAAATTTAAACTATTCGAAACACAAATTCTATTATGATAACATAATATACCATCATCACCAATACTATATTCAGTCGTCAAATTATCCCAAACCAAGTTTCGTTTCATTATCAACTTCAGATCATCATTTTGAAATTCCCGAATTCGTTGTAGAAATAAGGGTTTAGTTTTCAATTCCACTAATACAGAACCATTGGTATTCAAAGATAATTAAGTATTCAATGCTCGAAGTGCAAACAATGATTCCTTTCTACCGAGTGCATCCGCAACCACATTAGCCTTTCGTAGATGGTAATCAATAACCAAATCATAATGTTTCAGTAGTTCTAACCAATGTTGATGCTTCAGATTCAGCTCCTTTTGGGTCATTAAGTATTTTAAGCTTTTGTGATCAGTATACACGTGACATTTCTCACTGTATAAATAATGCCTCCATATCTTCAAAGTGAAGATGATCGTAGCAAGCTCAAGATCATGTGTAGGATAATTTCTTTCCTGCGGCCTTAATTGTCGAGAAGCATAAGCTATTACTTTCCCTATTTGCATTAACACAACCTAAACCATTGATAGATACATCACTGTAAACAACATATGCCATTCTAGATTTAGGCTGAGTTAATACTAGAGCTTCTGTTAACATGCTTTTCAATTGATTAAAACTTTGTTGACATTTATCAAACCAAGGAAATTTGACATTTTTCTGTAATAACCTGGTCATAGGTGAAACAATGATCGAGAAATTTTTAATGAATCACCGATAGTATCCAGCTAATCTCAAGAAACTTTAAACTTCAGAAATGTTCTTCGAAATTTTGCATTCAACAATCACAGATACTTTATTCGGATCAACCCTGATTCCATCCGCCGAAATAACATGTCCCAGAAAATCTACTTCTCGTAGCCAAAATTCACATTTACTGAATTTCACATACAATTGTTTTTCACGCAAAGTTTGCATTACAACTCTTGAATGTTTAGCATGATCCGAATCGTTCAGTGAATAGATCAGTATATCATCAATGAATACCACAACAAACCGATCTAAATATGTCTAAAATACCCGATTCATCAAATTCATAAATGCTACAGGAGCATTAGTTAAACCAAATGGCATCACTAAAAATTCATAATGACCATATCTAGTTTTGAATGCAGTTTTCTTTACATCTTGCTCCTTAACTCGTAGCTAATAATATCCTGACCTCAAGTTGATCTTCGAAAATACTATAGCTCTGTAACACCCTAAACTCGACCCAGACGTTATGGCCAGATCTAGCGATGTCACATGATAGGGTGTTTGAAAACCGTGTCATCGCGTTAAAACCATTTCCATTGAATTCCTTATCTTAATATCTTATTAGTTCCAAAATTGTGTTGCTCATTTAATCGATAGTTTCATAACGTTATTCGTTTGTGGAAGCTTTTAAAACAGATTAAACAATCGCGCATTTAGGAAAAACATTTGTTTCTTTGGAAAACCGAGGTTTTCTAGTACTAGCAGTTGTAATCCATAAGGTAAAGATAATTAAAACCCAGAACCAAAGTCCAAAAGTCCAATTACAACCCAAAAACTTAGGCAGTAAAAATAGAATAGAAATAAAACAAATTATCGTAAATATGGGTTAAAAACCAGTCCAAAATCGTGGTCACCGCCGAGTCTTCTGCCTCGCTGATCCGTCTAGATCTGGGGATTACCTCTACACATTTAAACAAAAGGGGTGAGTTTACGAAAACTAAGTGTGTAATCCCACAGAAAACAAACAATAACAAATCACAGTGC
Source organism: Gossypium raimondii (assembly GCF_025698545.1). Classification (NCBI taxonomy): domain Eukaryota; kingdom Viridiplantae; phylum Streptophyta; class Magnoliopsida; order Malvales; family Malvaceae; genus Gossypium; species Gossypium raimondii. The sequence goes on along the minus strand of NC_068568.1, from coordinate 34,132,683 downwards.
ACAATTAAAGCAGTCCTGGGCCTAAGCCCTTTTTCAGTATCAGTAACAGTTTGGGCCTTAGCCCATCTCAGTACAGTATCAAATATGCAGTAGGACCTTAGCCCATCAAAGTATCAGTAGCAATCACGCAGTATTTAGTAACAAAGTCTTACCCAACCAGCCTTTACACACCATCTTTGTCCAACCCTACACTCCATGTGGGGATCAAATCAACTCACCCATCCCTACACTCCAGGTAGTACCGAATGTGGCACAAAACAGTAATTTGCAGCTGAGCTGCTAGTATGTTAGGCTTAAGAGCCTTTCATTACACTTCCTCCAAATATAATTAACCCAACCCCATGTAATGCAACATACAAGTCATGACATGCTATCTCAGGACATCAGTACATATAACCAGTTCAATATACAATCATACTATCATTATGCTCAACACATATATAATCCAAATAGTCAGTTCGTACAATTAGGGGTCTAAGTGATGCTTACCAACCCTATATATAATCCAACTTGGGTGACCCGTGTAACCTTAGCAATCAATTCACTAAAAATGGGCTCACACGCCCATGTGGTCTGCCCATGTGGGCCCACATGCCCTTGTGGCCCACTCGGCCCAAATTAGCCTTGGCCGCGTGGTCCATTTTTTAAAGTAAACAAATATTCATATATGTTTTCACTATTTACTTATATGTTCCTCCAAAGTTGTCTACTTGAGTCACTGTTACTAAATTATTTATATCTTGAGCTAAAAATTTCCAAATTAAGGTCTGCTTGATGTCTTTGAAACTAGACTCAAATACCTTTCTACCATAAAATTTTCAAAATTTTTGGTTTAGCCAATAAGTACAGTAAAATCTTCAATCTTACCCCTGTTCTACTGTCTAACAGCTTTGACCTTTCTTTGCTAAAAATTAATCATCTCTTAGTACAATATTTGGATGATGTTACCATTTGTTTCTATTGAAAATAAACTCATGAAAAATTTAAACATGTAAATTTTAAACCCTAATTATTTTTCTCCAATTTTTGGATGATTTTCCAAAGTCATAATAGGGGAACCTGAATTCATTTTGACCTTGTGTCACAAAATTTATTATATCTCACGATTTACAATTCCATTACTTACACCGTTTCTTCTATCAGAAACTAGACTTAATAAGATTTAATTCCATATTTTTTCATCCTTTAATTCAATTTCCAAAATTTATAGTGATTTTTCAAAATTAGCCTACTGCTACTGTCCAAACAACAAGCAATTTTGGCTTTTCACCGAATCCCATTTTTTGCGTTTCGAGTACACACCTAGTTTTGTTTGATGCTAAAACAGTCTCCGAGCACTCTAAAGCCTATATTTGAACAAATAACACTAATTTAATCTCACATAATGTGATCCGAAATTGAACTCGTATCGATGTTTTGACCAATAAACCTTACCTTCAACCGATGAACAGTAATTCCCACACAAACTAAGACTCCGAGTGGTGATTACGAGCACTTGGATCCTCCCCTAATTGGCATAAACAAAACACTTTAGAAGAAAGTTAATAAATGAAGATAAATCACTTATCTAAAAAATAGCAAACGATTGCAGACAAACATGGAATGACACGAGGTAGAGTGGGAAAAGAAAAATCAAGAAGATGAAGGGTGAAAGAGAGCAGAAATTTGGCAGCAATGAATAGAAAAACAACAAGAGGGTGGAGGGATTTTGGGGAAAGTAAAAAAAAGGAAAAAAATATGAACATAATATTTTATAACCACCCAATCCCTTATTTCTCTCCATCAAACTCCTAACTAAATCCACTACTCAGATTTTTAGTCCATCTCAAACTCTCTTGGACGCACGAGCAAAAATAATTCCCACGCCAAGATTCATACACAGGACCTTCTTCACACCGACACTCCACTTATCCACCAGACCAGCAAGCCCATTCTGTTAATTATTTGCCAACTTTTACTTAAAAGCCTACTGACCAAAGATAGGGCTTATTCATAAAAATACCAAAATTGGCCCAAGTCCTGACTTGAACTTGGGACCTCCCAAACGCACCCAAAACACATAACCACTAAAACAGCCAGATATTTTGTGTCACACATTCACAATACCTAAAATTAAAATGTTGGGGCATTACAAGCTCCTTTTAATTGATCGAACAAATCATCAATACGAGGTAACGGGTATTTATTCTAAATGGTAGCTCTATTCAACTGTCGATAATCTATACATAGTCCCATTGATCCATTTTTCTTCTTTATAAACAAAACTGGAGCACTTCAAGGTGACACGCTCGGCCGAATAAATCCGTGATCTAACAACTCTTGCAATTGCACTTTTAGCTCTTTCAATTTTGTTGGGGACATTTTGTACGGCTTTATCAAAATTGTAGCTATTCTAGGCACAAGTTCGATCACAAATTCTACTTCTCGTGTTGTTGGTAATCCGAGCAATTCTTCAGAAAAACATCAGCATATTCCTTGACTACTGGTACTTACTCAATTTTTGATTTAGTCATTTTTGAATCAAGAATGAAAGCTAAATAAGCTTCACATCACTTTTTAATAAACTTCTGAGTTGAAAATGCCGAAATTACATTTGTAACACAATCGACCACATCTGCCTTAACACAAATAAATTCACTATTTGGACGCTTCAAACTAACTTGCTTCTTTCAGAAACTCACTATTGCATCATGCTCAGACAACCAGTCTATTTCCAAAAGGGTATCAAAATCATCAAAAGGTAACGACATCAAACTAATGGGAAAATCGTAACCCCTAATTTTAAGTGGACACGATCCACACATCTGATTAACTAAAAAACATTGAACCAGGGGATTCATAACTTTGAGAGTATATTCAATGAACTCAATAAGTAATTTATTTTTGTCTACTAATGCAGTGCATATATACGAGTGAGTTGATCCATGATCAACCAATACATATACATTGATATCTAAGAGAGAGAAAAATACCCAAAATAACATTTGGAGCAGTAGCTTCTTCACGAGCTCTAATTGCACAGGCTCTAGCTAGGGTTCTCACTTCAGATCGTTTATTCATCTCGCTTTTCTTGCCTCGACCAGGAGTAGTGTGTCTAGCATTTCCTGATCGTCTGCCTCTCTGTGAGGTTGCTTCAGGCTTGTTTGATTTATTGCCAAAATCATTCTGCCTTTTTGGACAACCAGGAAGAAAATGGTCGGTAGATTCACAACAGAATCAAGCTCCCGAATTTGATCGACATTCACCAAAATGCCTTTTATTGCAATCATCCCAAACAGGAATGGCCCTCTCAACATTCTTTACACTTCTAACACTAGTTGCTGGAGAATTAACAGGCTTAAAATTACTTTGCCTCGGTTTATCTTTGCTAGTGAACTCTAAAGGGGCAGTCGATTGATTTGTCTCATTTCTATATTTCTTCGATGGTGATGATTGTGTAGGCTTAAACGACCTATTAAAATCTTGAAATCTCATTGTTGTTTACTTTTGCAAATTTTTTTAATTTTCTGAGTTCGTTCCAAAAGCTTTACCAAATTCCTGTAACTTTAATGCTGCCACAGACATACAAATATCATCATTCAACCTGTCTTCAAACTTAATACACATTTCCTTCTCACTTGATACTACATTACGAGCATATTTGACTAGTTCTACAAATTCTCGTTCATACTCAGCTATAGACTGATTCCCTTATTTTAGCTCAAGAAATTCTTTTTCTTTTCAATGAATAGTCGACTAACATACTTTTTCTTAAATACAGTCTGAAAGAAATCCCACCTAACACGATTAAGTGATGCCATCATGCTCAATGTGTCCCACCGTAAGTATGTTTCATCTTTTAGTAACGAGATTGCACATCTCAAACAATATTCAGGAGTGCACATCAACGTCGCGAAGACTCTCTTTGTGTTCATTAACCAGTACTCGGCTTTTCCAAGATCATCATCAACTTTGTCTCTGAATTCCTATGCTCCACACTTCCAAATTTTATCTACTGATACTCGAGCATTCACCACAAGTACAGGATTTTGAGAATTCAGAGATGTTGGGGGAGGCGCAGTAGGTTGTGGAGGTGGCGGAATTGTAAGATTTGCTTGTTTGAATTCATTGAACCACTGGTTCATCATTTCGAGAAATAAATTTTTGATCTTGTCACCAAAGGAATGTGGAATATTACTTACTTTAGGGTTTAAAGCCTAAAAAATGCTTTCAGCTTCATTAATTACAGCCCGATTTGACTCAGTTGACATATTGAATCTATAAGAAAATACAATACTAGAAAGGACCAAAAGCATCATACTATTACATGGTATATATGGCATGAATATACTAACTCTACTCCGCTACATTAGTTCTAGAATTGACTAAAACGTAGCTCTGATACCACTAAATGTAACACCCCTAGCCCGTATCCATCGCCAAATTAGTTACCGTACAATCGAAACCTTTAAACTTATATTTATTTATTAACATAAACATAACATAAACCAATTATTAACATACATATCGTCCCTTAATCGAGCCCTCGAGACCTTAGATATAATTTAGAAATAATTCGGGACTCAATTGAAAACATTTGGAAAGTCTAAGAAAAGTTCACAAAAATTTGTAAACAAGGGTCATATGGCCGTGTGCCTCACACAGCTAAGACACACGCCCGTGTTTCAGGCCGTGTAACCTTTAAACTAGGGACACACGACCAAGTCCCAGCCCGTGTCCTCGCCCGTGTAACTCTCTAAGAAGGGTTACACGGTCGTGTAACTCTCTGAGTTGCCCCACACACCCGTGTACTAGGCCGTGTGTTAAGGCATGTGACTCACTGACTTGTACCCTCTGAAAACCCCAGATGACACATGGTCGTGTCACCAGGCCGTGTGTCTCTCAAGGTTGAGTCACACGCTCGTGTCTCAGACCGTGTGAACCTAAAATGTACCTAAAATCAAACCATTACAATACCATTTCATGCATATACTCTCAACCTATTTAAGATCACAATCAAGGTACTTAAGCATCATTCAAACTTGCATCAAAATGCCATTTCAACAACCTAATTCAACTAACCAATGTGTCATTCAAAGACACCACAATTTTATCAAAGCATCAACTATCAAAACATATCAATCTTGTTTCATTTCATGCTTAGTAACCTAGTTCAAACATATACCAAAACATACTACAAATACTCATCTTCATACCATTCTTTCTAATCACACTAAAACAGAACCTATTTTCAAGTATGTTAAAGTACCTAATGACATAGTTTAATAAAGTGTCAAAGTATATCAAACTAACACATCTAGCCACATATACATGCCACTACCTTACGAGAAATAAAAACTATCGATTTTGATGGATAGTGTGAGCCGATTGATTGATCGTTCCAAAATGTTAGCAACAATTATCAACTATTTAATGTCGATCAACACGTAGAGACTAATCTGCTATTTTCCCTTTTCCTCGGTCAATGTCTTTTTTATCCAAGTTTTGATCATGCATGAAGAAAATCAAAACCAAAGCTTTCCCCTTTTTAATGGTGATTTCGGCCAAGGAAGAAGAAAATGAAAAAGACGATAGTTTCTTTTCATCTTTTATTTAATTAACATTTAACTTAATTATCAAATTACTTAATTAACATTTAAAAATTACCATAATTACATTAAAACCTATCCATGTACATCCATTGTCATCATATATGGTACAATTACCATTCAAGTCCATTAAATTTCATTTCTAGAACCATTTGATCCTTTTAACTAATAGAACTCAACTTTTACACTTTTACGATTTAGTCCTTTTTATGATTTAGACCTTTTTACTTAATTAACTACTTAAACATCAAAATTTCTTAACAAAATTTTAATACGACCTTAATATATTCCCGTAAAAATTAAATAAATAATAAAATAATAATTTACTCTTTGGAATTATGGTCCTGAAACCACTGTTCTAGTATTACTAAAAACGGACTATTACAGGCACCAAAATGCATCCTAGCATATAAAACACATACCTGGCACACGAAGTTCATCCTGGCGCATAAGTGCGTATCTAGAACATGAAATGCATCTTGGTGCATAAGCGCGTAACCCATACACAAATCAATCATACGACATGCCAATTATATCTGACTTAGCCTGACTAGTTAATAGGGTATCAAATTTCAATTCCATTTATAATTTTGTATACATATAAAATTTTCAATCATATACACTATAATAATTCAATTCATTAACATAACATACATATTTCACTTCATTTAATACATATTCTGACTCAATTCATTGGCATGTCTCATGTTTCAAAGGATTTATGCTATTTTCTATTTTATTCAATTTAGTCATCTATTCTGAGAATTCACATTTAAACTCGATCCAATAAATTATATCATTACTATATACTTACCTTGATACTCTCGTATACATGTAATCATGAAAATGCAAGCAATTTATACAACTTAAATTATAAATGCACAAACTGAAATTTTCGACTACTCATCGATCACTTTCATTTTTCCTTTCCCTTTCGACGTTTTCAATTCGACTTTGGCTACGAATAATCATAAAACACATCCCAATATCATATTCCAATTGAAATAGAATCAAATACCAAATTTTGCAAATTATTCAATTTAGCCCCTAAAAGTGGGACAAGTATAACTTCCAATTTAAAGCCTCGGATTAAAATTTGATTTCATAAAACTCATTAGGGACCCTTTTTTTAAATTTCCTACCAATAATTCATGAATAATTTTCAATTTATTCAATTTGGTCCCTAATGTATGAAACAAACAATTAAGCTTTACAATTTAGTACTTTTCATATACTAAGCTTAATTTCTAACAATGTAACACCAAAATCATTCAATTCTCTACCTTTTCAGATATTAAGCTCCTTCTACAGCTCCATCTAGTCCTTATCTTGATTGTGCATCCAACCTATTATAGAACATCTGCAACCGTAACTAGTCAGGTAGACCATGGTGAGGGCATCTTTGTACTAGCAACTTGAATTTCTCCCAAGCTTTGTGAAAGCTTCCCTTTCTAATTGCTTAAACATGGAAATCTCTCTCATTATTTGAATCATCTTGCTGATAGGAAAGAACTTGTATAAGAACTTTTTTGCAAGTTTATTCCATGTTGTGATATATACTGGTGCCTGTGAATCTAACCAAGAGAAAGCGTTTTCTATTAATGAGAAGGGGAATAGGCAAAAACGAATAGTGTCATCGGTGACCCTGTTAAACTTAAAAACATCATAAAGTTGGAGAAACCATTTTAAATATTGGTTCGGGTAATTCGTCATAGTTCCTCCAAACTGTAGGTTATTTTGAATCATCTAGATCATTGTTGGCTTTATCTCGAAATTGTTTGTTGTTATGGCCAGCCTTGCGATGCCACCTTGTACTGCGTCAAGGTTTGGCAGCGCATAATCTCTCAGCATACACTCTTCTCAAGCCATTGGTGGTTCTATCGATAATTCAGGTGGTGGAAGATTTTGTAAGTTAGGTTCGTCAAAGAGTGGATTATTCTGGTGGGTTAGCCACAGCAGGTGAGTTATTTTGCATTTGCTATTGTTGTTGTTGTTGACAATTTGGGCGAATAATTCTTTCTGCATCAATAGTTGGCTCTATAGGTGTGCCTCTACTTCGAGTTATGCATTGAAACCACAAAGAAAAGTAAAAATTAAAACAAAAATTAAAATTGTATATATAATTTAAAATTTTCCTAACTATCTTATTAAACGTAAAAATTAAAACTAGTCTAGTGGTGTTGCCTTCCCGGCAACAACATCAACAACTCGACCACCTCCGGATGTACTAACGTCTATATTGTAAATCCTGCAACCAAATATTATCGTTAGGTAGTTCCCGCAAATATATGGGTGAGGTATAATATAGATTTATGTAATGAATTATTGGAGTACTCCGAGGATCGTACCCAAGGGAGGCGAAACTAAACTAATTCTAACTTCAACTTTAACATATCTAATTAGTAATTTAATTAAACTATATTATGATAAATCCTAGGATGATAAAAAATCATATTTTTATAAAAATAAAGATGGGAAAATAATTTGTAGATTTTATCATTTTTAAGAATGGGAAACTAACTTGTTTTGGCAGTCATTACTAAGTCCTATTTTGTATTCTATTCAATCAACTAGTTATTAACCTATTAGGATCTCTCGATCTTCCACTAAACTAATGAGTCGGTAAGAACTATTTATCTCTCGACCTCACAGTCCAAACTAGATTAGGGTAAGGTGTTTATGGATAGGCAATACCAATTTTGGGTTCATTCTCACCTAGATGACTTCATAGGGTTGTCAAGTCTAGGGTTTTAAGTTCTTTCTATCCCAAGCAGCTGATCTGCTAAGAAACCCTACATAAGAGTTAATTACTCCCATGTCCACTCCTTAATCTGACATGAAGGGATTAGTTCCACATGGATTTACTAAATATCATAAACTTAATTGCAAATATAAACATAAAGAATAGATTAAGTAAAGAGTTTAGGAAGAAACTTGGTATATTGATTTAGCTCGAACAATAATCCACAAAGAGTTGATTATCTCCACAAATCAGATTCTCCGAAGAACAAAATAGAAACGAAAGTAAAATTACAATGATAAGGAAAACCTAAGTACAAAATAAACTAGAAAGAAACTAAAAACAAAACTAAATAAAAGTCGTAACCTAAAACTTGAATCAAAACTGTCTATAAAGTGTTTAGAGGTACTATTTAAAGGCTTAGGGTTGGCTGTCGTCTATTGACCTAATTCGGTTGACATTTTTACACTAGATTTTTTGTGCAGACCAAAATGCCCTTGGCTCATTAATTCCCCTCATCACGACACTGAAGGCAGTTTTCTCCTTTTGAGTGCTTTACTCACTATGTTACGACATTGACACTCTGTGTTGCAACATCACGACCAATCTCATGTTTTTATGCCTCTGATTGATGTCTTGCAAACTCACTAAATATGTTAGCCTTCTTTTAGGTCTATTTTGGCCCCTAAGGTCGTATAAATGGATCAAATCGCACTTTTTATTATTTGTGAACTAAAATTAAAAACTAAGTAAGAAATAACTAAATTACTTTTATACGAGCTCCTCAAGCATGAAAATTGGTTTAATCTACTAAAACAAATTGTGGCAGATGAATATGCTAAATTTCTGGGTCTTTTCAACAGTTTGTTCCCTTGCATCCATCGACTCCTTTGACACAAACATTAGAACCAAAGGACAAAGCCACTTACATGGCTAAATAGTGATAAAGTTTAAATGAATAACTTAGATATTATACTCAAGGTACGATGGAACTTACCAAAATTCTTTACTTAGAGCTTTTTCTACTCTACGGGTTCCTTCCCTTTGGCACTGAGACTTTCTTCTATTTCTTTGGTTAAAACAATAAAATGACTTCTTGAAACATAAAAAGCAACTAAAAGTTTATGATATAACATGAATCTATAGACATGCAAATAGTTTTTGAATAGAATTTTTCCTTCCTATTCAATAAACAAAAATGGAAGTCTTACTGAACCTCTCTCACAACAGCTTTTTCTATCTGGTAAAACTTAAAGAAAAGTTTAAGAGTTACCAGCAGACAACTTAAGACAGAAGCTCTTGTAAGCTTCACAAACAACACCTTTGTTAACAATAAAGATCTCTTCTGGTTTTCTTCGATGATAAGAAAGACTAGTAGAGGAGATGAAACAGAAGTCTTCTCTCCACTACCAGGCTATGCTATTTATAGATAACTTACATCCAAACCCCACTCAGGATTAACTCTATTCAATAATCATTCTCACAAGCTTCCACTAATTAAACACATCCTATGAGGCTCTCTAAGTGTCCTGATACTGACACGTTACCTCCACTAGGATGTTAGATGACTAAAATGTGTCCCGCTAGCTACTACACTAACATTATCAGTGACACAAAAACACGGGTGGTGGATTTACTAGCGGGAAAGTCTACCAATAAGGTTCTCGCCACAACAAAGAACTTGCAAATCCATGAAGTGAAACTCCGTAGTATCAGCGAAGTTCTATGAACTACTTCGCCATGAAGTTACCAACCTTATCCTATCTAAGTCTTACGACTTAGGTGATCTTTGTCAGTGTAGTCTCTCCAATAATACCAGCTCGCCAAATTAGGGTGTGACATTTATAGCTCACATAAGTTTGTATAAAACTCGAGAAAAGTTTTAAATTGTATTAAATGATTGAAGTGATTAAAGTTATGAATTTTGATTGTTAATTATTTATAACTGTTCCATTTTATACGTAACATTCCATAACTCGATCCCGACGATGGGGATGGGAAGGGGTGTTACATTTAGTGGTATCAGAGCTACGATTTAGTCAATTCTAAGACTGAACGTAGCATTTATTGAGTTTAGAAAACACATGCCACGATAACTTGTGATAGTGTGATGTCATATGATCCGATATGACTATTTTCGAATAGATATACCATGTTAGCCTTGTCTAATCGTGTCGTATTATATGAGGTAAATGATAATGATTCTACTTTCGATCATGTAGCTAGTCATAGTACGCTCATTCTGTAAGGGCCAGATACTGAAATGTGAGATATTTTTTTTAAAAGATAAATCAATGGTTCTTAAAGTATATGCGAGTTAATCATGTGGCTATATAACCTCCACCTCTAACTGTGCCTTCCACGACACCCCATTGTCCTCAAAATCTAGTAATTATTCACAAACCACCAATTGATAAGATTAAAAAATGTGGAGCTAAATAATTTAGGGGTAAAACTGATGGTAATACAATTAGAGATGAATACTGACTGGAGAATACTCAACAAGTTTTGATGAAATGGTATGTTCATCTCAAGATAATCTAAAATTCACCATGTCAGTTTTGAAAGATGAAACTTATCAATGGTGGACAACTTTGACAGGAATTGTTCCTAAAGATCGAGTAAAATGGAATTTCTTTCAATTAGAGTTCAAAATGAGATATATCAGCAAACTATACCTAGAAAAGAGAAAAAGATACTAGAGTTGAAATAGGGAAATATGTTTGTAGGAGAGTACGAATGAGAATTTATCAGACTCAATAAATATTCCAGAGAGATTGTACCGATAGAAGATGAAATGTTTCCTTATTTCGAATGGGGTCTGAACGAAGACATATAGATGTTGGTGAGAGCTCTAGAATTGAAATAGTTTGTAAACTTATTTGAAAAGGCACAGAAAATGGAAGTCATATGCAATGAAAAGAAATAGGCTAAGTTGAAACTTTGAGACTTCGGTAGACAGAGTCTGACTAGATCGTTTTTTACTCTTTCACTAAAGAAGTCAAGAGATGTTCATAGTTATTTTACTTCTTCGTCAGGGTATTCGGGAAAGGACAAGCCAAAATTGAGTAACTTAGGATCCAATAATATACCAACAACCAACGTAGGTAGTGTTCGTAAAATGAATAGATCAGTTTTTATTCATTGTGGGAAAACTTATTGAGGTGAGTCCCGATTAAAAAGTGGGGCTTGTATTTTGTGTGGTTCCAAGGAACTTTGGAAATGAGTGTGATGGAATTGGGTGGATTGAAATAAATAATAGAGTGTGAAATCTATAGTCACTTATTAGAATAGTAGACGACCAGGAAATAGTGGTAACGCAGGAAACAACCGAGTTGAGACTAAATATATGGTTGCTAGGTTTGAAGCTAGGGACCCTGCTAGCTATTCAAACTCATGAGGAAACCCCTACTCCTAATGTTAATACTGGTACATTTTCTTTAATTTGATATTTCTATATACTAATTGATTAACTTTGAATCATTGCATCCTTACAGTTACACTGCATTCGTAACCAAAAGAAATTATCAATAGGGTTGATTGAATATGACGTTAAAGTAACAAACCTGATAGGTCAGTATGTTTCATTATTTAGATGTGTAAAAAGTGTGATAACTCTAAAATATAGAATTATCTTCAGAACTTCTAAACTAAGGAGGAGAAGGCCCAACCAACCATAGAGATGTCCAAATTAGACACTCAAGACATGGTAAAATATTGAAAATCATCCACAAATTTCCCACATGTGACCGTCCAACTCCCCTCATCTTTTCAATTTTTTCTCCCATAAATAAAGAAAAAATAGCAAAGTCGTCTACCATTTTCCTTAAAGAAAGGGTTAACCATGTGAAGAGAGATTTTCAAGGCTATTATTTACTAAAAATAGCCAACCTTTTCAAGTATATCCACATCTATTCACTCATTTCATTGACCCCTTACTCACCATCTTTTCTCCCATTCTTCATTTCTTCACTTCCCATTTGAGAGATCAACACAAGAATTTGAGATAAAGATTTCAGAAGTTCTTTGAGTAGCAAAATTTAACATCTTGAAGGCAGTTGTACGAAGGAGAAAAACAGAAGGAAGGAGGAAAAGAAACACCAGATTTGTCTTCTAGTTTGTTTCCCTTTCAACTTTTTATTTTGTTCTGAATTGATGAACATGATTGCTAAATATTTTTCTCCTTTTAATTTAATTAAAATGACTTAATTTTGTTTATGTTAGATTGATTGTTTAAAATTATGTTAATGATTTTATGTGCCTTGGTTGCTTATTTATTCAGATAAAACCATGAACATGTTAATCGTGCATTATAAATGTAGGGATGCAATTAAATTAAGCATTAAATTAGAACCAGATTGTAATTAATTGACACAATATCTTAATGGTGCATGTTTGATCTTTTATGATAAAATTAGGTCAAATTAGTAATAATAACGAAAGAAGTTTATTACCTTGCATAACCTTAGGATTAATGTGATGAAACTGCTTTTAGTATAGAAATATTACTATTACCTCACATAATCTAATGTCTGCATTTATGAAAATTACTAAGTTGCTTGAACATAGAAATATGCTTGAAAAACTTAATAATTGAATAAGTGTGACTTCATGGGTTAATAAATAGCCCGAGTTGCCATGAAATTCTTCGTAACATCATTATTTAAGTAATTCTAAGTTAAAGAAGATAATTAATCTAACTCTTTTATGTCAAAGTAATTAAAACTTGTAAATTGTTGCTTAATATTCTCTGTTTACATTTCAATTAGCCTTTGCAAACTTAGATAATTTTAGTTAAGTTAATTAGCTATTTCAATCTACTCCAATTTATTACCATCACCAATTTGCTAAGTTTTTATTTTCACAATATTTGCCTATACGGTCCCTATGGAGAGATACTTTTTACTTACTAATTTATTACATGTTGCCGACTGTGTACACTTGCACATCATTTAAGTATCTCACAAAAAGAGTATATTGAAAATATGGAACCGTAAATTCTCTGCTAATCTAATGTTATTTCCACTGATAAATTTGATATTATTCTCTATATGGATTGATTGACTTTATATGCTATGGTAGAAACTGTAAACAGAAAATGAATTGTACTTTGATGTCAGAAGAGTGAATCGATTAATGTTAGTGTTGATAAATCTGAATGTTCCATCAATATTATGATAGCGTTATCTTCTCAAAAGATTATCAGAGAAGATCTTGCATTTTAGATACCAAAATACAAAAAATTAAGATAAAATAAGTTTGATGGTTAATAGATTCTTTAATCTGTTCTCAAAAGATTTGTCAAAATTTTCGCATAAAATAAAGTTGAATTTTTTTATTAAATTAGCACTAGAAACTTATCCAATATCTATTACACCATTTAGAATTGCTCCGACAACATTGAAAGAATCGAAGACTCAGTTTCAAGAGTTATTAAACCAAGAGATCATTCAATTGAGTGTGCCACCTTAGCATGCTTCGGTCCTAATTGTGAAAAAGAAAGATGAAACCTTGAGATTTCATATTGGTTACAAAAATTTGAATGAAACTACTGTAAATATCAAATATTTGTTGCTCCATACTCATAACATATTGATTTACTCGAGGAATATAGACAAACATGATGAACATATGGGGTCTGTACTGGAGACTTTATGAGAAAAGAAATTGTATGAAAAATTCATCAAATGTGAATTTTGACTCTTAGAAGTAAGATGTTTGGAACATGTTATATCAAATAAAGGTATTCTTATTGATCTGAACAAAATATCATCAGATCTTACTTGGAAATTTCTAAAAAATGTGTAGAAGTGCATAGTTTTCTGAGATTAGTTAGGTATTACACACGGTTTGTTAAAGACTTTGCAATGATTGCATTACCATTAACGGAGATATTACAGAAAAATGTTAATTTTTTCAGGAAAAAATTCAGTCAACAGAGTTTCGATCAATTGAAAGCTATAGTAATAGAGGCTCTAGTGTTGACTCAATCTGAATTTGAGAAAGAATTTTTTGTTTCCTATAATGTTTCACTCAATGGTTGGAGTGAAGTATTGATGCAATATAGAAAGAGGATTTAAGATTTTTAGAAAGATGAACTAGTGTTACAGCTAAACGATGATTAGTTAAAATGATCAGACTTCAGAGTTTAATTTTGTTGAGAATGGAAATCTATGTTTTTGAAACTATTTATTTATGCTGAAAGATTCAGACCTAAAGCATGATAATTTACATGGTACTCATATCTGTACCTATTCATTTCAGCATAGCAATATTAAAGTGTATAGTTTTATAAAATAGTTGTACTAGTTGTAAGGTATAAAAAGAGAGATTTCAGAATATGTGACAAGATGTCTGATACGTCGACAAGCTAAAGTTGAGCATCGAGTTCCGTCAAGCAGTTTACAAAATGTGATAATTTAGGAATGAAATGGGAACAAGTTACTAAGGATTTCATATCGAATTTACCACAGTCACTGAAAAGAAAAGATGTAATTTGAGTTATAGTTGACAATTTGACCAAGTGAACACACTTCTTTCCTGTTTGAGTCGAGTACTCACTTGAGAAGTTAACAAAATTTTTATATCATAACAACTATCAATTGAGTATTAAATGGTGTCATATAAAGCTTTTTTACGGTTGTAATTAAAGAACCCCTTTGCGTTGGTTAGAGTTGAGTTAGAGAAAACTGTCAAGATCATGTTTGATCCATGTGACAGGAGAGAAGGTTCACGTTATATGAGATTATTTGAAAGCTGCCTCAGATTGATATAAATTATGTATTGATTTGAAATAAAAGATATCGGGTTTCAGTTGGGTGAATAAGTGTCCCTAAAAGTCTTACCCTGGAAGAAATTTTTGCAATTTGATAGAAAAAGGAAACTCAGTCCAAGACTTAATGGTTAGTATAAGAACCTCAAAAGAAATGAACTTGTTGGATGTTTATTATTATTGCCGCTAGAACTTGAAATAGAATATTCACAATTTTTTCCATGTGTCAATGTTCAACAGTGTAAATTTGATCCTTCTCACATGAAATTTCTTCATAAGATGAGGTTATAGCTTGATTTGACATACAGTAAGGAACCTGTTAGAATTTTTGGCTTGAGAAGTTAAAGAGCTACGAAATAAATAGGTGTCAGTAGTAACAATGTTTTGATAATGACATGATATCTAAGAGGCTTGGAATCGAAAAAAACCATGAAAAGACAGTACCTTAATCTTTTAAAAGGTAAAAATTTTAAAGACGAAATTTGTAACATCCCGCCCGATGGAATCTTAGTATTCGAATACTGTTTACAGAATGGGTTGGATAAGATGTGTTAGAAGTGAATAGTTTTTAAGCTAGTATAAAAATAAGAATCATTTTGAGTGCCCTTGTGACGCCTTAATGTTGGCAAACACTAGAGTAGCACATAGCGATTAAGAGTTATGTGTAATAAGGAAATATTTTCCCCTAGAAGCCTCTATTGGAGTGCATAGGATGGGTGGAGTCTCTTATAGGTAAATGAAAATTGTGAAAAGAAGAATATGTCAGTAATGAAGAACACTTCCAATGATGGCTTTGAGCTAGTTAAGATATAAGGAAATGATGGTTAAAAATAACTAAATATGAACTAAAATAGTTAAGAACCAAAAGGAAGTACTTGATTAATATTCTTGGAATTGGGAATATTTGGATAAGACCACCAATTGACTGATGTGAAATTTGTTGAGTCCCAATACAGTCAAGGGAAAATTCAAAACATGCAAGAAAATAAAGATATCTTATCTTTCTCCTCATTAGAGTAGAACCAAGGAAAAATAGGAAAGCTCCTCTAGGCAAGTTAAAGGCAGGGTAACATCGGGCGTATGGGTGAACCCTAAGTAATAAGATGTTATCTGCCCCAATAAAGCTCTTAGTGTAAACGTAGATGCATAAATGATATAGAAGAGAATGCCTAGCGAAGCATTGAGGAGACTCAAAAAATAGAGTCATCACCAAGAAGGCGTGATGTGCCAAAGCGTGAATTATTATGCCATCAGATACGCTCTGATGGAATGACCAAGGATAAGGGATGATCTGAGACCTAAGGGTAAGTCTCACATGTGTTTTCGTACGCCAGTGGTGGTGCATCTAATTGGTGATCACATGGATTAATACACGTGTCAAACATCCACTAGAATAAAGGAAAATATCTAGTTAACCAGACGAGAAGAGAAAGATTGTGGGGGAGTAAGGTCCACGCCAAAGGAAAAACTAAGAGAGTTATATAACTAGCTAGAAGTAATGATAACACACGAGTTTATACAATAAGGATTATGGCGAAGTTTAAGTCTACGCATAAGATGTAATACTCTGTATAGTGAAAAAAATAAGGTGAAAACAATAGTTGTATTATTCAAATTGTAAACGTGATTTTACATTGTACAAGGAGACATTCGTAATAAGAATACACGAGGTAATTCAGTAAACGAAAGGAGAAAATTTTATTAAGTCATTGCTCGTCCAGTATATAGGAGAACAGAAGAGTCTAGGTTATGTCTATTTTAGGAAGTAATACCCAAAACTTGGATTTGATTGATCGGGTCGGGTGGAGGGTGTTACAAAATTTCCTAAAGGAGGAGAGTTGTAACAACCCATTTTCCAGTGGTATCGGAAATGATGGCTTCAAAACCCCATCTTTTGAAATCGAACATGTAAATATTTTTAATTATTATTTACGAGCTTAATATAATGTTAAATAGCTTTTAATGGTAAAAGTTACAAAAGTTAATCGCTATAGATTTTTAATGGTAAAAGGGCTAAAATAGTAATTAAACCAAGGTTTAAATAGACAAATATACCATTTTTAGAGATAGTGGGGTTAATTAAATAATGTTAAAACTATAAATTATATTATTATTAAATGAATAAAAGTAAAATAAAATAAATGAAACATCATTTTTGTTTCATCTTTCTTTTTCTCAATCAAACAATAAGAAAAAAAATAGGGAGAAGCCATTTTTGAACTTTCAAGTAATCGACCCTTGCATGGTAAGCATTTTTAAGTTGATTTTTCGTAAATTTTATGTTTTTAAGATCATTGTAGCTTAAGTTAGCTAACCCGAATATTAAATCGTAAAACTGTTAAAGTTTTGAAATGTTCCATTGATGAATTTTGAAAATTTTGGTGTAAATATGTTGGTTTATAAGCTAAGAAATAGAAAAGGACTAAATTATAAATTTAAAATGCTAGTTTTGTGTATAAGGACTAAAATAAAATAATTCAAAATTAGCATGAATTTTTTGTAATTATAGATATTAGAAGGTTGTAGAAGGATGTGATTGAAATCAGATTGAAAAATGGGGCTTAAATGTGAAAGTTTAAATTGTTTTGGTTTTAGGGACTAAATTGAATAAAATGTAAAACTTTTGGGTGTTGTTGTAAAATGAAATTGAACTATCATATGCATGAAATAATTTATTACAAGACATTTTAAACTGATAAATTTAAATGAATTACCATATAGATCAAGATTTGAATCAACCGATAGATGATTGAGGAAAAGGAAAATTACAAATTAGTCCCTAATACTTCAATTATCGTTGATTTTACTTGGTAAGTTAATATGGTATATTTGTATATGTAAATGTGATATATGTGTTTGAATTATGAATTTTATATACTTTGAATGTGATTTGAATTACATGCATATTAGTACAAAAAAGTGAGAAATGGACTAAATTATAAATAAATTATCTAATGTGTTAAATTTGCCCGGATGAACATATGAAAGGATAGGATACAATTGGCATGCCAATAGGTTTATTTTCGTGCCTTACGGGATATGGTATGTGATGAAACTGATGTATGGAGAATTTACTATTCATACCGAAATCCATCATTTGTTGCAGATTACCGAGCTTTGTCTCTACAGAGACCTTGGTGTGTTCTGTAAGGATGTAATGTCTTATGACATATGATGCCTATGGGATTAGCACTTCGATGCTTAGGTGTGGTCTGGAGTTATCGCTCGAATGAGCAATTTGGTGTGTTTTGGTGGTTACCCGTGTATCCTTATCTGTTATTATAATTCATCGGTCTAAATGGTTGTGGAATCAAGTTAAACGAATGAATGGTATTTTGTATTGTGATAGAAATGGGTGATATAAGGCTGAATGACTGAAATCATGATATGTGTTCCGAATTGATTTGTTATATGATGATTGAATAATGTCTCACCTTATTGTTGTTAAATGTGAAAACATAAAAGTTGTATAGTTAGCTAACTTGTTATGTTAATTATGAATAGAGATGAGTACACTGTTTTAGTTCCTATGAACTTAATAAGCATTCATAATGCTTGCTTTGTTTCATTTTCTAGCTTTTGTAGTGGTCATTTTATGGAACACGCCGATCGAATCATCTCCGAGCTCACACTATCCAACTTTTAACTCGGTAGTCTTTTAAACATTTTATTTCCAGTTATGTGGCATGTATATAGGCTATGTTACGTATATGTGTTTACTCGAACGATTATGACTATGATTAATAAATAATGGTTGCCTTTTTATGGTCATATGTTGTGAACATAAATGTGCATAATGACAATGTGTCAAGCAAAGGTTGAGGTATATGAATGGTAAACTATTAATGTGAATTGGTTGTGTTTGAATGGTAAATATGGAAGATATCATATGCTGAAATGGTTGAGTTTGAGATTGGTTAGCTGTATAATTGGTTGAACAATTAATAAATAGGTACTGAAATAGAGGAATGATGTGTGCTTGGGTGCCATTAAGGCATATTGGTATGAATGATTGAACATGTTTGAAATATGGTAAGATGTTTAAAAGTGTGCAATGTGGCATTAATGTAAGCTATGTTTGAGGCTAATGAATGGAAAAACATTGAATGTTTCAAAGGTTGAGATAATATGCTTGGAATGCCAGGCTTGTTGGTTTAGCTTGTGAAATGGTAACCTAGGTATATGCCATTTGGAATTGTTAATGGAATGGTGTTAAATGGTAGATTTTGGTGCAGAATTTGTGGTGTATGGTATTGAGCCATATTGGTATGTTTGAATGGAAAATATTTGGATGTTGAATTGGGATTTCCATACATGCTTGAGTGTTTGAAGGTTCAAAGTGGGTTATGTCATGTTTTAGTATCAAATTTTTGTGTAATGACTTGAAAGATCTTGTATATTGATAAATTAACATTTTGGTACATGTTTTGGTCTGTTTTAGTACAAGTATAGGTGTGCGAATATGCACCAATGTGTTAAAAGTTTGAGTTGTTTTGAAATAAGATCAAATGACCTACTTTTACACCACATGGGCTAGCCACACGACCGTGTGAAAAACACAAGCCATGAAATGGCCGTGTGATTTTTGTTAAAAATGAACATTTAGGGCCTCACGGCTTCTGTTTGTTACACGAGCCAGCCACACAACCATGTGACTAATGGAGGACATGGCCATTTTTGTGCCACACGGCCTAGGCACACAATATGTATCCCTATTTTGCATAAATGTCCTTATCTTTTAAAAATGTTGCTGTTTGATCCTTTTTTATTCTTGGGTCAACTTTAGAGCTCACGTAAGCTTGTATAAGATTCGGGAAAAGTTTCAAATTGTATTAAATGATTGAAGTGATTAAAGTTATTGAATTTTGAATATTAGTTGTTTATAATTGTTCCATTTTGTATTATAGCATTCTGTAAATCGACCCCAGCGACAGGCGATCGATGTTACATTTTGGTTCCTTATCTATTCGAACTCAAGCTTTTACTTACATCAAAGTATATGAGTCACGCATACATAGTCCATCATTCCCTTAGGACTATGGTATGACACACTATAAACGTCACAAGTGAATAAATTCATAAATGGATTTAGGATTTATTCTACTTGGGTCATGTTCGATGCCCAAGACAAAGCATATACTCAATTGGACTTGATAGACGTCATATTAGTCTTTCAAAAGGTTTGCTCATTTCAAATTAGACTAATGACATGTTTAGGTTTGTCTACTGATATAAGTTGTCTTTTTGTATTATGATCCAACAAAATAATACCGCATAGTATTAGTTAAACATTAGACAACTAGTGAGCAAATATTTGTTTCCGTTGGCTTTACATGCAAAAACCATTGAGGACAATATACAAAAGGTATTCATGAATAATTTTATTAAACTAATTTGTTTGAAAAATACATGTGTACATAGAAAAAAAATACTACATTTTGGGAACCAGATCTATTAGGGGGAGACCATGAGGAAGATGGAAATGACAACGGGGGCAACGATAAGCATGGTGGCAATGGGAAACCACTTAATGGAAAGTTGAAACCCAATAGCAAATTGAAGGGGCCAGTGAAATATTTCCTTTGTGATGGTTTGCATATGGTGAGGGACTATCTATGTAGCACCTAGTATCAGCGAGACCTGAGTTTAGATGAGTAACTCGAAGGAATCTGGGTGGTGGGATCCTATTCGCCCAATCGATGCTTTTGGCGGATAGATCGAACGCATAGTTAACAATAGAGTATCATGAAACGATTATTATGTGAATGGCTTGTGTCATAAAGAAGACAAGATTGGTAAATGTGTCGAGGGTTCTTGGGTAATGAGGGTATCGCCAAAGGTAAGGTACACCTCATTTCTCTAGTTATGGTGCAAGTTACGTTCTAATGAGATGGTCAGGAATGAGCGAAGGGATACATCAATGATACGAAAAGATTTTAGATTCTTATATACATTTCTCTACAGCTTTAAGCCACTAAAAGGCAATTTTGAAAGTTGGTGACACATGTCAAGTTCCACTATGAGAATATGGATTTTACATATATATTGATGTAAGCTTTATAAGAAAGAGGGAGTTATCTTCTTCCTTTTATTTGAAAACACCACTGTTGACTTGCTTTGAAGCTTATTGAGGATCTTTCTTGCTAAGCTGAAATTAAGGATCGGAGTTCATGCAAAAGGCTATTTCATAACCTGGGTAAGTATTATGGACTTGCAAGTTGACTTCTAAAAGAGTAAGCCTATTTTATGTGTGTAAATAGTAAGATGAGGAAGTAAGGAGTTGTATGGAGGTTATGTGGGTTTCAGATGATGATAAAATTTATATGAAAGAGTTTTAATGGTATCCCTATGTCTTATGAGTAGTGAATTGTTGTAACCTCCACAACCTAGCCTAGACGTTATGGCCGAATCATGAAGGGCACATTAGACACCTTAGTGTCGGACCTACTCCAACGATAGTTTAAAACCTACAAGTGCACTCTTTTGTAAAACTGAGGTTTCTATTGCTAACTTTGGAAAACATCCATTTACTTAGTCCAACCATGCTTAGGTCAAATCAGTGAATTAGGTGAGTTATTATAAAAACCTTACTAATGGCGTTGCCCAAAAAAAAATTTTGTTATCTTCTTAGTGGCGAAAATGTACCATTACTAGTCAAATTATTAATTTATCCATATATCATGCGTAGTGCACTTCAACATATATAAAGACCATGTATCTATACCAAATATGAGTGTCATGCATGTATGAAAAAACCCAAAATCTCAAACAGTCCTAAACCAAAATTTAAAGAAATTTGATAATCCAAAATCGAATAATAATAATAAAATGACCTAAAATTATAATTAAATTAAAATAATATGACGAAGTGAAGTCTGAAGTCTGTCGTACATCTGCATGCCAATTTCGATCCTAAGTTCGACCATTTCCTGAGAAGTTGAGGTAATGGAGTGAGCTTAACAAGCTCAGTGTGAGGCTAAACAAGCAGATATGAAGCATTCAAACAAGCAATTTCATAGAGGTACCAATGACACAATAAAACATTCTCAAAAGTAATTTCAAATCAACATGATCATGACAAATGCACATGTGAGATCCTACCCATACTATCCACTACACACCATGAGTTCCCCTGAACACGTCTGCCAAACTCCAACGTATATGAGTAAAGCTTGATGCAGTAAAACCACTAATAATTAATAATGTAATGGAACTGTCAAATAACAAATAATGCGATATAATCGCCAACCCCCTCGGTACTCTAAATGCAGTAAAATGACTACGAATATATGCAAACTTAATGTGCCGCTAGTACTCCATGGAACTCCTTCGTCAACAACAAAGTCCCATCCTAATGCATATCAATATGTCATACAATCTCATACATAATCATATCTCAATAATTTTCACATTCATTTGATATGCTCAGGATGTTCTCAATAATCACATACTTTCAATAAATGGAAACAATGCTCCAACTTTCAAATTACCATTATGATGTTATTTATCAATATCGTTCAATTTCACATACTTTACGAATTTTCATTATTCATAAATAACAACCTTTTTAGTACACAATATAAGAAATATCTCATGCATTTAGATCATACATAAGCTTAATATCTCAACACATCATACCATTCAATAAAAAATTCTTATATCTCATAACTCAAATATACATTACAAACTCAATCAAACATTCATACTATCAAACTAGCAATTTTGCCAACATGTTAATCTTTTAAGGCTCGAAACGCACCTGGTTCGGCCACTCACAAATTAAATAATTTGGCTATTAAGTCAATACAATTATCAAGCTAATTTAACAAATATAACCTGATATTTAAAATTTTCAAAGAATTTTATGAGTTTAGGACCCACACCTTATTTTTTGCTTCCTCGTAGCACACTAGTGAGTTTTCCAATTTTCCTTAATAATTCCTTAAACGAACTAAGACAAAATTCAGTATAAATTCAATTAATTTAACCTTAAACCAGCCCCCAAACACCCACTTATGAGTTAAAATGAATCATCAAAGTTATAACTTTTTTTACAAATTCAAACTAGTTAGATTTCTTACACTCTATCGTTGCAAACCGTATGTGCAATCGTTCTTTGGCTTTACGAATGATTTGGGGTCAGCACCTAATTCAATAATATAATGAAAAATTAGTATCTAATTAATGATTAAATTCTTTAATTTAATCAATCCATAGCATTTACCCAACAACTATGTTGAAATAACGAACTACTTACCCTTAATTGCACTTACACTTCACAATTTACGAGTTTCGAATGCCAATCGATCAAGAAAATTTTTCCCTAATTGATAGGGGTTTAAAAGCTAATTATAAGGTTTCAAGAACTAAAATTAATCCTGGAATTAATTGGGCAAGATTCAAGAAACAAAATAACCCCCTTTTTTACACTTATGCGCATGCACCACCACCTATGGTGGCCAAAATTGGGGCTAAATTGTAAAATGGTTTGAGATCTCATTAAAATCTAGAAAAATACCTTCAAAATAATTTAAATTCCCCCAAATTCTAGATCTGGAAATTTAGGTTTCTAATTTACAAAATCAATCAAGAAATAAAGAGAAAAGAGACCTTATCCAAGCTAGTTGAGAGAAATGACAATGGCACTTTCTTGGCAATATTTGAGATTGATCTTGGAGTTCAAAATTTCATATTTGGGGCTGATTTAATTGAAGAAAAATGGCATCAAGGTAGGGATGAAGATGATGTACAATCTTGATGCAAAAAGAAAAAGAAAGAGATGTGAAAAGGGAAGGTGTAGGTAATGACAACAATGGAGGAAAAAAGGGAAAAGAAAAAAATAATGATGAGGAAAGGGATGGCTAAGTGAGAAGAAAAGGGAATTAAAAGCTAATTATTTTTATGAAAAATTGTATTTATACCTAGGTTTACTAGGCTTGGATGACAATACATAAAAAAATAAGAGAATTTGCAAAACATCAATTTATTTTGTAAAAGATAAGACTTGAACATGAGACCTCCACCTAGCTTTCATGTTCCTACATCCATTAACTAACCATTGGGCCAAATCCATATTTGTGATATATCTCTACATTTTATTGAACTAAAATTGGGATGTTACAATTGTTGAGATTTCGTGATGGATGTTTGGATTTGAAGACCAAGCTACAGTTCTTGGGTATCAGGTGAGTCTCTAAGCTAAATCTTACTTATATGTTGTTCATATGAGTGCTTCTATGAATGATGATTAAACTATGTAATCGAACTGAAAAAGTATGGTATGGTGATGATATTGTATGTTTGTTTGATAGATTTTGCATATGTAGTATGTACGAAATTTGAAGAGTGAGTAAGTGGTTTGAATCATAAAAGTTAAAGTATGGTTGTAGGGGCATGTCTAGAAAATGTGATATTGAGATGTGAAACCATTTGGTGTTTGTATGAATCGAGTTTTGAGTAACGAATGATTCCAATCTATGAAGAAGTCTGTCAAGTGAGTCTATGTCAGTTCACCATAGTGGAGTCTAAAGGGGGTCCCTTGGGACTAAAAACACGATCTCTAGTATGAACCATTTATAGGAAAAGTCCAAGGCCATGACACCATATTGTGTAAGACCATAGTTGGACTATGACATCATATGGAAAAAAACTAAAGGAAGGTGATTACCCAAAGGGGGTTCTCTACGTGACCCAGGACTATGAGGGGCAAACTTCGCAAAAAGGTAGTCTTTGTGGCGATCTATGAAAAAAAGCCTTTGTGGGGATCTATGATAAAGAAGCCTCTATGGCACACTCTAAAGAAAGGCCCTTGTGGCGACCATCTGAAGGAAACACCTCTGTGGCAAACCCTAAAAGAAAGAAATGGTTTTCTCAGTGAACTCTAAAGGAACGATTGTTATAATGAAATTAAAAGGAAAAGCCACAATGGCCTGTCATGTTACACCTTAGGTAAGATATTCTAATGAGCTTTCTTTGTGGTGAGCTTTGTATGAAATGTTATGGCATGTCTTACATGGTCTTAAGACAATAATAGAGAAACTAGAATGTGTCAGAGCATGTGGTGAATTCAAAGTATAGGTTAATTGGACTTGAAGAACAAATCAGAGTAAGGGCAATGTCTGGTAAATTGAAGAAGGTTATTTGTCTGTAATTATCAGAAGAAAATGCGTATTCTCCAAAAAGGATCAAATTGAATAATTAAAGACGTATCTTTTATCTATGTATGAAATCATTCATAAATTTTGAGGAAACGATGACTTAGAGTATGGGTATGGCTAAGGAATCATAAAAGTGCAGAGTGAAGAACGTAGGTAATGTATCAAAGATGTGGAAAGTAAAACATGATTTCAAAGTTAAGGGTGACATCTATGGTACGAAGAATGGCATTGTTGGAAGGTATCCACTAGAGACAAGTTGAAGAACAAAGAACAATGAAATACCGAATTTAATTACCATATGCAAAATACCATAACAATTCAGGTAAATAGGTGTTATTCTTACTAAGTTATCATGAACTTACCTCTGTGCATTATGTTACAGGTAAGTTGATTTGGGTCTACGCCAAGAGGGACAACATCAAGGCTACAACAAAGAAACGACAGGGCAGGCTATTATGCATACATAACGTGTTAGTAGCATAAATGTAGCCAGTAGCATTTCTTAATATTTACACTTGAGATACTGTAATTAAATTTTTAGGTTGGCCTGAAAGTCTTTGTAATAGAAATTATTGTACAATAATAGTAATTGTCCAAAGTATATTCAATTGAAATTTTAGTTGGGAGATTATTTTAATTAAGTTATAATAGTTATGAAACTCAGGTATGAGTATTTAAGCATAAGTTTGTATTTGTGTCGTAACACTTGAGATTCATATCCGGTGAATCAGATCGGGTTGGGGGTGTTACAAGTTTTGGTATCAGAGCCCAGTTTAGCCGATTTTTGGACCATAAAGATGAAAGAGCCTTGTATGCATAATGCATCGAGCCTGACTTAGTCTCTCAGGTACGAGTAGATAGTTTTTTATGTGTAAGGTAAAAAAGGAAATGAAATAAGAAGACAATAAAGAAGGTAAGGGAATGATTATGCTAATGAGAAAGAAAAATTTTACACGTTTCAATGGCAAAATGAAAGATAAAAAGAAATGAAGTACATGAAAAAATAAGTAGAATTCAACCCTCCCCTTTTACCAGGCTGATTGGTGGGCTCGGTAGGGACCTCTTTAGTAGGAAAAGTGTTTTTTGGAATTCGATCCCCTAATATTGTGTGCTCTTCATTATATTCAACAACAGGTGTGGATGGAATGATAAAACCTTTCGATTGCCTCCACTCTCTCTGGAAAGTTTCCCACTTTTCGCCTTTTAGATTGTAAACATCGAAGTTAAGTGAATTAATGGAAATATCCTTGAGACAGTTGAAGTTAACTTTTCTAAGATCGAGGGACCTATAACCACCTAGGCGTGTAGCATCAGATTTGATTTCCATTCGGTAAGGCTTCAACGAGGTTCCTTTGGGTATCCTCTTGATATTTCTTGAAGGTTTCATCATAGGAACGATACTAGCTCTCTAATTCTCCTTGGTGTCTCTCTCTTATAATTCTAACCCTCTCTTTTAAGGAAATAATTTCATGCTTTAGTGAATTGACTTCCTTCTTTAGCTGCTTATTTTCAGTCTGAGATCTCTGTGTTTGCCCGCTAGAGTTGAAAGTTGTTCATCCAAATTTCCAATCAAATTGGTAGCCTCTTGATATTTCTAGTGTAGTTCAGCCAAAGAGTCCTTACCATATTTTTTAGCCTTCTTTAAATTAGATATTTTATTTCTGTAACGTTGGCTAGCACTTTTAAAAGCCCCACTTTAAAGACCTTGCTCAAGAGACTTAATCTTTAAAACTTGGGCCATAGTAGTTAGAGGGTTCTCATTTGAAGTGGATGCAAGGTACGAAAAGAAAGCTTCTCTTAGTTGAAGAGGTAACTAAATTTTCTGTTGTTGGGAAATGATGCTGAGAGGTGTGGGGGTTGGCATAGACTTCAAAAGTGCTCGCTAAGGGAAGATACTTCTTGTTCCAACTGGGACAGTCTCAAGTACTTGAAAGGAAAAATTGTTAGTTGAACCACAAGGATCACCTCTGAAGGACTTTTTGACAATGGAGGATCAGATGAAGGCATGGGAGAATTTGGTTGAAGGGCAGACTTCTCTGGAAAAGATGGAATCTCTGGAATAGTAGGAATTGAAGGTGTAGGGGCAATTAAAGTCATAGGCTCCCTGTGTGGCCTATGCCTTATAAATGAGGGCAATAGCTACTATCAGACTCTTAAGTGTCCTCTTCCACTCTAACCCTCTTCTTTGTTTTTTTAACTACTGATTTCTTAGATGAAACAATAATAGTTTTTCCTGAGCTATGAGCTCCCTTAAGGATAGATGAGATGTTCATTTCTTGAGAGTTTGAATGAGATAGAAGCCCTACATCATCAACAGGAGAGTTAGCTTAACTGGAAGTAAAAGCAAAAGTTGTATCAGGATTAATAGTGAGATTCCAATTTCGAGGATAAAAGCCACAAATGCTATAAAAATATAAGGGTGGCTCTATTTTATTTCCCAACAGAATGCTTGCCAAGTCTTTGTTTGAGTTATACGGCCAGGCTTCAAAACCAGAAAACACTCTAAGACTGTCCAGCCATTTGAAAGAATCTTCTGATGGATAACTATTAGGACGTTACAGTCCAAATAAATTTTTACTTTTTTCCATCGAAGGGGAAATGAGCCAGACAAAGCATCGATGAGACTTGGTTCAATTATGTGTTCTGTCAAAGCTAAGAGGGTTATAGATAATTATAAGAAGCAAGTGAAATGCTTATTATGTAGTGGTCTACATAGGATGGGGGACTGTCTAGAGTGATCCAAGATATCCGTGTTGGATTTAGTGCCTTGAGTGTAGTATATCCGTTTGTAAACTTGTAATTTTTTGAATTAATAAAACAAATTCATTGATTATATTAATATAATTTGCATAATTGTCCTCATATGTTTTTTGCACGCAAAGAAAAATGGAAGAAAATGTTGCTTATTGGTTGTCTAATGTTTAAACTAATATTTGACAATATCATGTGGTCAGATCGTGATACAGAAATACAACTCTTATTAGTAGATGAACCTAAACATGCCCTTAGTCTAATAAAACATGAGAAAACCAATTGAAATACTAATATGTCATCTATCAAGTCCAATTGGGGAGATGCTTTGTCTTGGGCATCAAAGCAGATGACTCCCAGGAGATAGAGACATAAATGTGATTGACTGGACTTACAGTACATCGGACAGGACCCAAAAGGAATAGATCCTGAATCTGTTTATGGATTTATTCACTTGTGACGTTCATAGTGTGGCATAACTAAATCCTGAGTGCATGATAGACTATGTATGCGTTACTCGTTTAATTTGATGTAGGTAAAAGCCTGAGTTCGAATATATAAGGAACCAAAAGCTAGTGCATTGGGTGTATGCCTTCTACAATATGTAGCGTCATTTACAACTGTGGAATTCATAGACCAAGACATTGGTAAATGGCATCTTCTCATTTTTATTACATGGTTAATGAAAAGTAAACGTGGCCACGGGTCGTTTGTCTTTGGGATGGATGACTTGATTACTATTTGATAGTAATTTACTTTTGAAGAAGGAAGGTGCGATGATTACCATGAGATAAAATAGCATCATGTTAGGAGAATAGATATTATCCCAAAGAGATTAAGGATATCCTATGAGGGTAACACACTTATGATAAGGCCATTGGATGAGTATTGGTCGAGTTGCTTTCTTAATGGTATGTCATTGTGGAGAGCTCAGTCACGATACTATAGTAGAATAACTTCATGACTAAATGAATTTATAATTAATAGGTGAAAACCTGGAACTTAATTATAAATCATTTAAGCTTCAATCACATATGTCAATCAATCCCTCCACTAACTCGTTGAAACTAGAAATGAATTGCATGTTGAATCAAATGAACAAAAATGAATAGAACTGGTGAAAATGGAGAAATGAGAAACATTTGAAAATGATTATGGTTTTCTCCAAAATGAAAATAGAGAAATGAAATCATTTGGAAATGAATGTGGTTTTCTCCAAAATGAAAAATAAAAATGTGTAACAGCCTATTTTTCAGTGGTGTCAAAAATGGTGGTTTGAAAACCTATTTTCGACATGTGAGTCCATAAATATTATTATTTAATATTTACAATATTAGTATAAATTTTAATTAAATTTTGGTCCATTGGTTTTGTTAAATAGTTAATTGAGGTACAAGGACCAAATTGTACAAGCGGTAAAAGTTTAATTAATATAGATTTTTATTTAGTTGATGGACCAATTTAGTAAGTGGACCTTTTAGCTTTATTGGTTAGTTGATGATGATGTATGTTTCCATTAAAATAAGTTAATCATGCTTAATTTTAAGTTAATTAAATCTTAACTTAATTAATTAATGTTTAATAATTATTAAACCAAGTTTAAAAGGCAATTTTCAAAGAAAAAAATACAATCCATTTGTGTCCATCTTCTTCCCCACTGATTCAAAGAAGAAAAAAATAGGCTTGAAGTTGTCCAAGCTTTGGTCCTTTAATTTATAAGATTGAGATTTGAATATACCAGAGGATAATCAAGGAAAAGGCAAAATTGCGAAATAGTCCTCGACGTTTTATTTCTTGATATTTTTATCAAATTTTCAATTTGTGGAACTCGTCAGTCAGATCAACTCGAAGATCGCACTATCCTTCTATCGACTCAATAGAATTTTACTCATTTTAAGCTCGGTCTTGTGGCATGTACTTAAGTGCTTATATATGTAATATTTTGTGAATGGATAGTTTGGTTGAAACCTTGTTTAATGTTTGAATTTGGAAAGTTAATGTCCATATATGCATAAATGCGTGTTTCGATAAAATGATAGGCTTTTTATGCGTGCCTTGTTGAATGGCAAATTTTGGGTGTATAATGGTATGATTTGATCATGAAAATGGTATAGTTCAATGTTGTTTGAATAGTTGAAAGCATGATAGATAAAATGGTACTTTTGTTGAGTTGTTTAAGGTGTTTTTGTGCCAAATTAAGGCAAGATGATTTGATTAAATTTTGCATAGATTAAATGATGAAATGAAATGCATTTTGAAGTGTTTTATGTAGGTTTTGATGTGTTCTTTAAGGCACTAATTGAATACATTTTAGTTTAAGCATGAAATGGCATATTGGCTTTAAGGTATCGATACTTAGCATTTTCAATTAGTTTTCAAACAAACAGAATGCCAAAACAATATTGATACCAAACTAAATTATTAATACTTGACATTAGGGTATCGATACTTTACAAGGGAAACAATACAGTTGTACATTTATCAGTTTTTACAAAAGAAACAAAATCATAAAACAGTATCGATACATCAAGGATGAATTTTCCAAACACCGAAACTAAATTTGGTATCAGTACCTTTTAGGGGTATCGTACCTATTCTAAAATTTTAAAATTTTGCAATTTGGCCTTATTTCTTGTTCGGATTAACAATCAAGTTTTTGTATGTTCGATTGAGTCTTAGGAAAGTCTCTTTATCTTATACGACTACAATTATGAAATGTTTGTGTGTTTGAATGGTTTATTTTCAATGTTTTCATTGGTAGTTGCTCCAGCAACGATTGTAGCATCCTATAACTCAGACCCAGTGATCCGGTCGACTGAGGGGTGTTACAAAATGATCTGAAAATGCATTTTGGTTTTTTGAATTAAATGAAGTTCGAAAATGTTAATAGATCATTTGGTCACAATGAACTGTTCAATGAAGAAATATGAAATATATTTTCTCATAGATTTTTTACGGTAAAGTCATCTTGATTTTAATGGAATTAGAAATATATTGAAGTTTATTTTGGGAAATAAAAAAATATCGGGTTGGATCAAATCATAAAGCATTTTGCTAAAAGCCCATGAAGTAATTGTATTTGGACCCAATATGGAATTTGCCCAAAAGCCCATTATGTTAAAGGGGTGGACAGAAAACCTTAGTAATAATAACTAGGGTTGCCACCACCTATACTTCTTGTTAGACTAAGAGTTCATTTTCTATTTGAAATAAACTTCTACAATTCAACAAGGGTTCTACTGTAACACCCAACTGAATGATCGGACGACCAACTCTTCCTGATTTCAATTATTATCATATGTGAAAGTAATTTAATAATTAATCAAAAATTCAATAGAGTTTTACTATAAAAATATATATGAAACAACCTTCTGATAAAATTAATCTATTATAATATTAATATGTCTAACTAATTTCATGAGTCTAAATACAATTTGAACTAGATTTGAAAAGTTCTTACACACGTACAAAACAGAAGTTTAAACCACACGATACCCTGATCTCTACACATGTTACTAAACTAATAGTGGCATGCTCACACAAGGCTTTGAAGATTTTGGCTTAGGTCCTTATTTCCCCACGAATCATTGTTTAAAAATACTTGAAATGAGGAGAAAAAACATGGTAAGTTCATGAGGAACTTAATAAGCTCTAAAATATAAGTTACTTCAATTTAAAAATTTGCCACAGATCTTACTTAGACAAGACTTGTGCATTCATATACCATATCTTATGTCTGGACTTATGAACCGTAGAGGTGCAATACATAACGAATAAGAGTTCCTCTTGTAAAAGATCATGAAGCATATAGTCTCTTCGTATAGGCTTGTTGTGTAAAATCTTGGTATAAAACTTATTTAATTGAGATAGTCATTTCATATTAACTTGGTGGACAATCCCACAGACTCTTTCATGCGGATTTCTAGATGCAAACTCTTATATGCGGACTCATGTATGGGAACTTATAAAAGAAGATTCATGGATACAATAACTTATACATGCAAATTTGTAGAAGAAAATTCATGGATAAAGTAGATTCAATCATGCAGATTCATAGAAGAAACTTTATGAACATAGCGGATTCTTTTTACGGATTCATAAAAGAACTTCTTAATCATAGTAGATTCATACATGCAGACTTTGTCGCAGACTTCGTATGGTGAAATCTCACATATAACTTTAACGATTAAGTCTGGCAGACTTTCATATCTTTCCTATGACATGGTCATGGGCTTGCTTACACATATGAGGCTTAAAGCCTTAGACTCCATAGTGTTTCATACATATAAAGTCTGGCAGACTTTCATATCTTTCATATCATATTCCTTTACACATATATCTCCGTACAATCCAACTGAACCTCTGCAAAGTCGAATACCATGCATATATATATTCTCCATGCATTCTACCCGAAACCTTTTCAAAGCCAATATCATGAGACACAAAGTGCACATGTCATTTCTTCATCTTTCGTACACCAAAATAACCCTCCATACCCAGCATATCATTCATATTCAAACATATAGGAAACATGAAACTGACCATTCAATTAATAACACAACATAGATTATACCAAATATCATCTAGTGAACCATTTCAATGATAACTTCATCAATAATTATTTTTTTTCCAGTGAAAGTTCATCAATCAATGGATTTAAAGAAAAAAATCAAACATGCATATGTAAATTATCATTTTGTATAAATAATCCATGATAATTTAACTCATCATTAATAGAACGTGAAGTCAACTACAACGTGATAACACAATGCTGATATATATAAAACAACCACAGATAGTTAGTGTAACAACCCATTTTCAGTGCTGTAAAAAATAGTGGTTTCGAGACCACAAATCTGACGAGTAAGTCTGTGTTGTTATTTAATATTTATGAGTCGATTATAGTATTATATTGAATTCTGGCTTAATAATTTTTATAAGTATAAGTGGTTCAGTCCAAAAGTTAAGTGGTTTCGAAAAATAAGGTACCAGGACCCCATTTCTATAAACTAATCTTGTGAATATTTTTATTAAATATTGACGGAGTAATTATTTTGGTATGTGAAGGTTTGGTTCAGAAATTTTGATGTTTAGGATGTTAATTAATGTAAAAGGATTAAATTGTAAAAGAGGTAAAAGTTAATTATTATAGATTTAAAATACAAAAGGGACCAAAATGGTGATTAAACCATGGTAAAAAAGTCCAAGCGGTGGTGATGTCAATCATTCCACTAACCTTTGGGTTATTTATTCATTAGGTCCTAGTAATTGAAGGACCAATTGTGTAATTGGACCTTCTTTAAGTGGCCAAAAGGTAGGAATGATGTGGAATTCTCTATATTATGGTTAATTGCATTTAGGTCCTTATTAATTAAAAATGACTAAATTGTAAAGGTTAATAGCTATTGAATTTTATTAATTACATTACTTAAATGGTATATGTGTGAGCACTTATATTGTATTTAGACCATTTGTAATGTTAGTGGACATTAATAGACTTACAATTGTTAAAGTTTAAATGAGTATTAAAAGCGTAAAATGGTAAATAGGCAAATGAAATGATAAATTAAAAGATTACAAAATAAGTTATCATTTTCTTTCCTTTTTCCTTGGTGCTAAATCATGTAGCCATTGTTGGAGAAGAAGAAAGCTTCGGCTAGCTAGGGTTTCCCTATTTGGTATGTGATTATTACTCATTTTTAGTGATTTTTATGTTTTCAAACTCGTATTAGCTTAATCTAGCTAACCTGAGGACGAATTTGTAAAAATGTCAAATGTTATGGATTATTTCATTGATGAGTTTGAGTTGTTCTTGAAGTTTTATGGTAAATTATTAAGCTTAGTTGTTTAATAGGATTATTTTGTAAAGTAGTTTTAGTAATTTTAATGTTTAAGGACTAAAATGTTAAAGTGATAAAATTACAGGGACTTGATGTGAAATAACAGCAAGTATGGAATTTAGTGGAGTGTTATACTATTCGGCTGAATTTAATTTTAGTTAAAATTGGTTAAATTTCAAGTTTTGAGCTTAAGGACTAAATTGCATAAAACTAAAATGTTACGGTAATTTTGTGAAAAATTCTAAAAGGATTTAATAGCATAAAAGTGAGTTAATTTTCTATTGGAATTAGTTAATTGAACGAAATTATTATTTTAGATCAAGAACGAGTGGAATACTGAAGAAAAGAGAAAATTGTAGAATGGTCCATATACTTTTGTCATCACTATAGTTTAGTCTAGTAAGTTAGTTCAATTAACTTTAATAAAATTTAAATGCTTGTTATATAAACTTAATTATTGAATGTTGATTAATTAGTTAATGCTTGTACATGGAAAAAGAATTAATGAGTTATTATCACTTGATCATTGATGAAATGCCCTGAGCCAAACAAACATAGGATAGAGTATGATTGGCATGCCAACAGGTTATTTTGCGTGCAGTACAAGTTTGACTTGAGATGTGACAATGATTTCTATATATCCTTTGTTCACTGAGTATCCTAAGGTCCTACATTTGTTGCGGATGATAGCCTATAGGCTAGGTACTTAGTGTCGTGGTGTGTTATCGGTTGAATTAGTTTGTATGAGCGTCTGGTGTGTTCTTAACGGTTAACCGTGTACCCGTATCCGTCATCATTTATTGAGAACTGTTTATTGATCACTGAATGTTATTGAAATGTGTAAAATTGATTTGTACGACTGTTGAAGCATTACTTACCCGTTGTAAGCTGTGATTGATAGGAACTATGTTAATAGCCTTGTTGATAGGGACTCTGTTCATTAATCATATTATTTGAATTATTATTTTAATACGAAAAACTTTATTGTTTAATCAACAAACTTACTAAGCTTTACGAAAGCTTACTCATGTCCTTGTCTCTTTCTTTGTAAGTTACGTTTTGTGGAAATCGGGAGATCGAATCAACTTGAAGAATAACACTCTTTGAGGATCTTTTGGTAGATTTTTAATTTGACTTAGCTTACATGGCATGTAATAGGAGCATTCGGTTATTTTCTGTAATGTTTCATAAGTACATGTAATGTGTTTTGGTTGTGCATTTTGATGTTGTGGTATATATGTTTAATTCCATGTTTAAGCATAAGTGAACAAGCATGAAATGGTAAATATCGCTTGAATAAGGTATGGTATAAAGGAATTGAAGGTAAGCTATATTTGAGTGTGTTGTGGCTTGTGTAATGTAACTAAAGTAGTGAAATGTTGGGTGATTGAGATGTGGTGTCATTGATGACACATTGGTTAGGTCTTTGATTTTTGATTTGGCATATTTTGGTTTGTCTTGAATTTTTTTTGTGGTCTTGTGATCATATGTTATAAGTTAGTTTAGGTACCTAAGCATTTAGTGGTATCATGAGCACATTTTGGGTCATTTTTGGGAACACATGGGCAACCCAAACAGGCATGTGCCCCTAGCGTGTTAGGTGCAAGGTTCACACGGGCTGACACATGGCCTGCAATACGGCCGTGTGACCCAAGTCAATGAGTTAGACGGGTGGACACATGGGTGAGCAAACAGGCTTATGGAGTAGCCACACGAGCATGTAGGATAGCCATACGACCATGTTTGGAGCTACACGGTCTGGACACACAGCCGTGTAACACCTGTTTTGAAAATTTTCACATTTGCCTCGAATCTTCTGTTTTGTTTTGAA
This sequence comes from Gossypium raimondii, assembly GCF_025698545.1. Lineage (NCBI taxonomy): Eukaryota > Viridiplantae > Streptophyta > Magnoliopsida > Malvales > Malvaceae > Gossypium > Gossypium raimondii. The sequence continues at coordinate 34,097,004 of NC_068568.1, read as the reverse complement.
TTGGTCCATGATTGTTACTAAACTATTTTAAAGGCCCCGTAGGCTCAATTTAAGGACCATAAGTGTAGTTCTACTCCGATATGAATTATTTATGAAATTTCGTTAATTATTGGGTAACTTGATGCTATCTGTTATTGATTGTTTTGAATTTTCCAATAATACTCTGTAACCCTAATCTGACGAAAGAAATGGGTTATGAGTGTTACAATTTGAGTTTAGAAATTGAGCAACACAATACCTTAGGTTGACACAGCTTACACCTGCTTATCCTACTCTTTATCACTTGGGCCTCCTCTTTCTTGGTTGGCTAAATATAAAAATCATATAAAGAACAAAACAAAGACATACATTTGTAAGAAAACCTTAATTCATCTACATGCAGAGGAGTTATAAATGTTAACTAAGACTTAAATCATTACAGTTAAAAATAAATTATGCTGGAATCCCCTGACTTTCCTTTCTTTTTCTTAAATCAAAAGGTGCATAGAAGTTAGAAACATTACCAAATTTCTAAGTTTTCAAATATTTAGGCTAACACCCTAGAATCTTCCCTCATGCAAACCATTTATTAGTTTTATTTCTTATAGAATGATCCAAGAAAAAGAAGATGAAAGAAAGAAAAATGAAAGAATCCTTCCTTTATATAGTGTTTTGTAACGCTTAGGTTTGTGCAAGTATACACAATCATTATCAAGTAATAAGAAAGTATAAGAGTTATCTTCTCCACAGAAATCGTATATGTTAATCAATAATTTGAAAATTAAAGATTTCAAGTTGGTAAGAAAACATAATAAATTAGGGTGAATGATCCGAAATTAAATTAATTATCTAAATGCAAATTTACTTAAATAAAATGAGATGAATAATGTGAAGGAATGGCTTAGCAGAAAACTCACAAGCTTCAACAATAATAACATGAATGAGCTAGAATGATTACAACATTTGAATCAATTCATCTTTCATCGTGTTTAACAATGTTTCGAAAAATATTCCATGGCTACTCGATCTTTCATTAACTTGAAACCAGTTATAAGTACTTCTGAAATCTTATACTTAGAAAAACATGCATACTACCATGATCATATTTAACTAAGGGTTTCTTAAACTTTATGTGAAGTAACAGGGACATATTAGGTATGAAACAATCTAATCACACAAATCTAAAAGTTGTGCAACGTAATAGAGCTCTCTCGAGTTATTACGAACCTCTAATTTAATCGGGCTAGGATCTAAATTAAGCATGCATCTTTCAATTATTGCATCCATTAATCATCATATGGCTAGGATTTATCAACTAATTCTAATGGATTCAATCACATTTTAATGAATGAAATACATGCATGAGTTTAACTGAAAGTATGAACGATTGAGGCACAAAACATCATAAACATGAATCAAATGAAATTTGTCAAATTAATGTAATCATTCTAGCTAAACAAAACTAAGCTATCATTGTTACTAAAAAACCATTAAAACAATTTGCAAACATGTTGAATAAGTACAAACAAAATAACGATAAGGAAGAAGAAACTCTGAATGATTTCGGTAGTCCTTCAAAAATCGATCGTAGTGGTTTCCTTCGATCCTTGTGTTTGCTCCTACGTAAAGTGCTTCTCAAGGTGGTTGGCCCAGAGAGAATTTTCTCAGGAATTTCTAGCTAAGGGGAATGGGGAGAATGAATGGCTTTCTACGTGAAAAGAAGAGGAAACTGAAGAGAGAAATGAGAGATGAATGAAAGTTGAATGATTGAAGAGGGATGATTTGAGTGAGGGGTGAAAGGTGGTAGTTATAGTGGATGGAGGGCTTGAGAGGTTGTTTAATATTGCATGAAAATCCCTTAATTTTCTCATTCCTATGGCCGACCATGAATTGTGTGATGCATGGTTGGGAAGTTGTTGAATTGTTGATCGATTCTCTCCTGATTCATGGAATAGGTTGGAATGTTTTGAAGGTGGAAGTTGGGGGATAATTTGTGATATTTTTGCAAGTATAAGGACCTCAATTTAATTATCCCAAAACATGATTTTTGAGTTGCTCTTGATGCTTGCCGAATTTGGGCTTCTCTTCCTCCTTAATGGACAATTTTGTGACCCAATTCAATACACAATTAGATTTCTTTTCAGCAAACAACTTCAACTGGGTCAAGGTAAAATTTCTGAACCCAATCATGCTCTAACCATTCATATGACTTGTTCATGTGTGACATTTAATTTGTTTCCATGTTAGTCAATTTCATGGTCCCACTGCAATAAATTAAGCACTTTATTAAACATGTAGCAATATAAGTTAATTTTATACAAAATTAACTCTAAAAATTAATAAAATTACAAACTTGCTAAAATCATGCTCAAATATTAAGTAAAAAGATGTGACATAAGTCTATATAATTTAGACTTATCATCTTTCAACCACCGATTCCCTTAAACTTAAGTCGGTCAATATTATTAATACCCTTAATCATAATGCTTCCCACTAAAAGAAAACTCTTAGTTCTAATGTAACGGAACTTAATTTAAATTTTAACTATTTACCAACCAGCCCAAAAGATTCATATCATCACACTAGAACCCGCTTAAACGGAAAATTTTAATTAAGTACCTAAAATTTCCAATATACGAAACCTTTAATGATTTCAGGTGTAACATCTACCATCTCTCCCTATAAATATATGACATCGATAGGGCTATTTACACAACTTTCAGATGTCATTATTTTTCAAAAAAAAAAGAGACTTTTATTCTCTAAGAATTAAATATATTTTCCAGAATAATGATTCTGTCGGTTTCTATTTGAGAAGGGATTTTTGTTTTCACACTAAAGAAAAAAAAACTATATCTAGTTCTGTGTTTGATTTGAATCGTTCAAGCCTAAACTCAAAGTAGTTCATGGTACAAGAATAGAGGAGAACATCGTTTGGTTGAAAGCTGGAAATGACAAGGATCCGCCTATCTAAAAACACATGTGCGAATTCAGTCTAGGGTTTATTACTATAAATATCACAAACTAGATCGACTTAAAAAAAATTCCGCTGTGCAAGAAAACTGTTTTCAAACTAGATTTTTTTCAACAATTTGCAATCAATAAAAAAGAGGCAGAGACTATTGGTAATAAGTCTTTAAAGCTTGGGTCAATGATACTCAATTCTGCAAAAGCAAAGAGGAATCGCAGATCAAAGAAAGACTACTCTTTTTGGTATATGGCAACAGACTTATTCATATCGAAGAAATTTGTGCGTAACCTCAATCTGTAAATTAGCAAATGGACCAAGAAGATCATGATCGTTAATTCTAAAGAGGTCCCAATTGTAGGAGTAGCACAAAGAGATGAGCTACAAATCAATCAATGGAAGGGCAAGGAAGGCTTTGAGGTAATTCACTTGGATGATTACGGCTTTGTTCTTGGCTTGAATTTCCTTGATAAGATTAATGCTTGACCGCTGCCAGACGTGTGAATGTCTGGACTAGAAATACTACAGCAAAAGGAAAATAAATAAGCAGCGGTGTCCACAAGTATACGAGTCAAATTGTAATATAGAAAAGTGTTACAATGAAACACTCTGGGAAATATTCCGAGGATCGTACCCAAAGGAAGTTGAATTAAAATAAAAATAATTTTCTACACTAATAGGGCTAAATAATAGTAATCTAAAATTATATTATGAAAAAACAAAGTAAAATTAATTACTCGAAATAACATAAATTAACTAAAATTAAAGACAACCAAATAACAATTGAAATTAATCCAATAAACTAGGCAAAAGATTAACTCACTTCAGTGTTCCTAATTAACTTAAAAACTCGGGTTTTATCAAGTTAGCTATTAATTAACTAGTTATTACCATTCGACCTCTAACTAGTTAACAAATCGACCAATACACGCTTATATTTCGATCTCACTTTCTCAACCGAAATAAATTATGATTTACTCGGTAAATTTATCTTTCGATCTCGTTTAGCCTAAATTACTTCCTAGAGTTTAATCACACATAGTTTAAGCCAACTAACTCAGACTCAAACCTTAGTTCTTCAGTTAGCTATTCTCACATCCACTTGTTAAACTCCCTAAGGAACCTAGCCACTCATTGATCTAGATGTAGTTAACCCTAATTTCATATTTAACATGCAAAATAGGAAATTAAATAATAATAATAATGAGAGAGTGAGATCGTTTTGATATCAATTTGCGCGCAAAAGCCAGATTTCTTTTGACAGTAGCAAAGACAATCCCAGTTGCAATTGGAAACCAAAAAATAAAAATAAAAATTAATTAATTAAAGGCTTGGGTTGAAATTCAATCCAAGTTAAACAAAGAAAAAAAATTATGTTTATAACATAAAAAAGATTAAATTGAAACAAAGGAGAAACTGAAATAAAAACCTAAGACCAAACTAAGTGGTTCACTTGGACAAGCCTCTGAAAGTGAGGCTAAACACACCTATTTATAGCAAAAAATGTTTGACTCAATTAGGTTAATTAACATCCTTAAATTGATAAATGTTTATTGTGCGGACTAAAGCACTCCTAGCTTAATTATTTGTCTTCATCATCTGGTGTCACGATACCACAGGATCGATGTCGCGAAACTGCCTTTCGAGTCTAAATTCCTTGGCTTCGAAGTCCGGTGTTGTGACACCACATCCTGGTGTTATGATGTTGCCATTTCCCTTCGCATTCTTAGCTCGAAATCAGTGTCCTGCACACTCAAGTAGCTTGTTAGTTCATCCCTAGGCCCGTATTGGCCCATTAGGTAATCATATGGCTAAAAATTACGTAAAAATCTTATTTTGTGAAAATTAAACATAAGCTAATAAAAACTAAAAGCGTGATAAAAACATATAAAATAGATAGAAAACAAGCTCGTTAAGTATCGAAAAGACTAGTTTGTCACAACGAATTGTGTTATATCAAACTCCCCCACACTTAATTTGTTGCTTGTCCTCAAGCACCAAAACAAAAACACACAAAATACAAAAATAAAATAACTAAATGATGCTTGACCATGTTGAATACACAAGATTAGTTCGGAACATTATAAACAAGACAATGTTACTAAACACATAATTCTACCACAATATATAATTGACTTTCGATTTTCAATATCAAACACATTAGTTCACTAGGTTACAAGGTAAAAAAATTCAAGAATATTAAGCATGTTATTCCATCGAAACAGATACACAAAATTTACATTTATGTTCAAAGAATACAAGTGGTCAAAAATGTCAATATTTAGTTTAATTTTCATCCATAATTCGTATCACTTAGGTCACATAGGACTTTTTTTCTTGTAACGTTCTGTGGCTTAGGTTGGTTCAGAATTGAAGAAATGACTCTACAAATTGGTTTAAGCACGAAAATAGTTTGGCACATTATATTGACTCTGATACTACCCCAATTATATCCCTTAGCTCACCACCTTATATCCACTTATCTCGCTTTCCTTTTCTCTCTATTTCCTAAGATACAGTATAGTATTCATAAGTACAATCATCTTAGTGAGTCTTTTGTGCAAAATAGAGCATTTTTTTCCTTTTTCTCTTTCCTTTCTACCCACTTTGCTTTTATTTTCTCAGGATTTTCTCTCTTCGTTTTAGCCTTTACAAAGCTTTTCTTCACTTGATTTTTTTACTAATGCACAACTTTGCAAAAAGCTTATACTCACTATCCTATAGTATCCCTTAGTTTTCCCTCTCGATTGTTTTTATTTTGAAACCTATGTGTTGTATCTATCTAACCCTCAATATTAATGGCCCAACGTCTAAGTTTGTGCTAGGACCAAAAAGAAAAGTATCAATAGATATGCATTAGGCTTATGGTTTCATTCGAGGTTTATCAAGAAAATGAAATTAGGCTCAAAATTAGGTACTTGGGAATTTACATATATGGTCAACTTTTTGGCTCCAGTGGTGACTAAACAATACCTTAGGTCATTTCTAAGTGTCTTAATTCATGGAATCAATTAACTAAATTTTAACATTCTAATGACTTATAATTCAAACAAACATATATGCTTTTTATGCACTTATTTGTCATTTGGTATACTTAACACACTTTCACCTATTTACAGTGTAACAAAGTGAACTACTTAATTTAATACTAAACAACCTAAAATAAATTAATATACGACTAAATTTACAATTTAAACACAAAATCCTATTTGCATGCTCCTAACAGATCACTTGTATTTCTACAAGCTAAACAAGCACACAAAAATTAAAAATTAATTGCAAAAGCAATTAAAAACAAGAAATTTTTTTAAAAATTCTATGTTACCCCCACACACTTTATTTATCACATTGTCCCTAATGTGCATGATCTATTGTAATTCGGTGTAGCAGATTAAACTAATTATCACACTTTTGGAGCTTGAAAATAAGAATTTTCAGTAGGTTTGAATTATGTTTTCTTAAGTTTTTAATAAGTTAATAAAATGTACAAATTGAGTCTTTTATTGACCTACGGGTAAGCTAACGCACTTTGTGAGTGTGTAGGAGACCTTCAGAAGGTACACTAAAATGATACTGGTCATTACGTCGCAACACGGGATGTCCTATGTCACAATTTGGGGAGTAGAACAGAGAAATCTCAAGACTACCTTCAATGTCGCGATATAATCTGAGGGTGTCACAACATACCCCTGAAGATAGCTTAAAAGGAGCATACTAATTGCTATGTCTGACACAGGTCCTGGTGTGTCGAGACATCGACTCTGGATGGGAGTTAAACACAAAACAGGGGCGTTTTGGTCTGCACAATCAAACTTAAAGCTTGAGAATGTTAGCTAACCTAGGGTTAAGGACGACGGCCACTTAGAATCTATAAATAGGCTCCTTTGGCACATGTTATTGACATCATTCTATTAGCCTAGATTCTCTCTTCTAAATTTTGTTTAGTTTTCTTTCTTTCTTAGGTTTTTAGAATTTATTTCCAATTGTTCTTTGTTTTCAAGAGATCTAATTTGTGGAGATCATCAAACTCTATGGATTCATTTCTATCTTTAATACAATCAAAAATTTTCTTAAACTCTACACTTTAATCCATTTATCTTGTTCTTTCTTTTCATCTATTCCATATTGTTTATGAAATCCATGAGGAACTAATCCTCCTATGGGGGATTAGCGAGTGGAGGCATGATCTATTAACTGTTTTGTAGGGTTACTTAATGGATCAGCTATTTTGGAAAGAAAGAATGTGAAACAAACCCTGGGTCTAACAACCCTAGGAAGTCATCAAGGTGCGAATTAACCCAAAATTGATATTACCCATCTGTGAACACCTTCACCCTAAGCCAGTCTGGACTGTGAGGTTAAAAGATAAGTAATCTATGTTGACTCATTTATTAGTGGAAGATCGAAAGATCCTACTAGGGTAATGACTAGTTGATTGGCAAGGAACCCAAAACAACAGTTGATGGGCATTCCAAAGCGAGCTAATCACCCATAATCAAGATTTGATTCATTCTACTTTTCTGTCACTTGAATTTTATTTTATCATTATAGAAACCTTAAAACCCTTTTATTATGTTTACATACTATAACTGATTTAGAGTACTAATTAGATCTTTTAGTGTTTAGGTTAGAATTGTTCTAGCACTCACCTCCCTTGGGTACGATCCTCGGAGTACTTACCTACTTCATTGTAAAACTATATTACAACTCGACCCATATACTTCTGGATACTGCTCATATTTCGATATTTTATTGTAGTATTCACACTTTGGACGTTAGTACATTCGGAGGCGGTCAGTGCACCTAAGAGATAGGAGAAGAGACTACCTACTTTAAGAGATAAAGTTTTTTAGAAGTAGTCGAGTGGTCATCCTTGTGCTGATTTTTCTCCAATTTGTTGTGTAGCATAATTTATGGGGTTCTTACATAGAATAAACACATTTTTTAAATAATATAAACTAAATAAAGAAAATAAAAATAAAATCATCCAAATTCAAATTATATAGTCTCAAAATAAATAAATAAATGAATAAAATTTCAAATTATAAACTGAGCTTCAATGTCGTGACACAACCCTATTTTTGGCAACCCTGGAGGTTTTAAAGTTTTGTGTCGTAACACTGGAGTTTAGTGTCGCGACATGGCCCTCAATTTTCCAAAATGCGTTTTTTTGGGCGTGTCTGACTCTTTTGTTTGCTCATAATTTGAAAATAACCTCTCGAATAGCCACTATTTAGCTTCCTAAAGTCTAATCCTAATCTATTGACTATACAAAAATAATAGAAAACTAGTTCATAATACATTTGTACAAATTTTACAACACAAACTAGGATATTCTCCACTGGGCTTCAACTATGACCCACTAATTCATCCATGTCCCAACTCCAGTTGCTCTCCAAGTCCTCTGATTCATCCTTCATTTCCATTAACGCTCTAAATTCTAGTTTTTACTTCTCACATGTCTTCTCGATGGTGCCCCCAAAATAATGTTTTAACCTCTGCCCATTGACAATGAATGCTTTGCCTTCTTTTTTTGTTAGTTCTACTGCTCCATGAGGTGACACTTGCTTTACTATGTATGGCCTTGTCCATCTCAAACGTAGCAGTTTTCTTGGAAATAGTTTGAGCCTAGAGTTAAACAATAATACATGCTACCCTGGTAGAAATGTTTGTTTCTTGATGATGGCATCATGTCGTAGTTTGCTCTTTTCTTTGTATAGTTTCGCGTTTTCATTGGCCATAAACCTAATTTCTTCCAACTCATGCAGCTAAAATAGACATGTTTCTCTAGATAACTCGGGGTCTAAGTTCAGTTCCTTGATGGCCAAATATGCTTTTTTCTTTAACTCAATTGGAAAATGACAATTTTTTCGTAAAATAGCCTATAATAAAACATATCTAATAGAGTTTTGTATGTTGTTTAATATGCCCATAACATGTCATTCAACCGTATGCTCTAGTCTTTCTGATTGGGGTTCACTATTTTTTCCAATATTTGTTTCACTTCTCGATTTGATACTTCTGCCTGCCTATTAGCTTAGGGGTGGTATGCTATGGCGATCCAATGTTTAACACTATATTTTGCTAAGGCCGCTTCTAACTGCTTGCTGCAAAAGTGGGATCCTTTGTCGCTAACAACTGCTCTGGGCTCCAAAATCAAGAAAAAATTTTTTTACGTAAAAACTGAACTATAGCTTTGGTATCATTAGTTGGTAATCCTACTGCTTCCACCCATTTCGAGACATAGTCTATTTCTAGGAGAATATATTGATTGCCAAAAGAACTGGGAAATGGGCCCATAAAATCAATGCCCAAACATAAAAGATTTCTACCTCCAAAATCTCAGTTTATGGCATTTCATCCCTTTCTAAAATGTTGCCTTGTCGCTAACACTTGTCATATCGTTGTGCAAATTCGTAGTCATCTTTGATCATCATCCGCCAGTAAACTCCTGATTGTAATATTTTTTGTGTTGTTCTTATCCCTCTAAAGTATCCCCTACATGGGGATGTGTGGCACCCTAACAATATGTTTTCCATTTCTTCCTCTAACACACACCGCCAAATTTGTTGGTCTGCATATTGTTGAAACATGTAAGGTTCTTCCTATATGTACTTCCGGGCACCATACATAATTTTCTTTTTTTTTCTACCATGACACATATTGTTGTGCGAAAACGTGTAAAAGAGTAAAATTATTGTACTAAAAAATCACACTAAGTTCAATTCCCAGGAAAGAGAGGTGGATCACAAGGGTCGCTTAAGTACCAGGTCTTTCCTAGCCAGAATATCCCTCAATCGTAATTTAATAGCACAATAAATCACTACAATCATACTCACAATTCATGCAGAATAATACAATAAAGAACACAAGAATTTAACGAGGTTCAGCAAAATTTACCTACGTCCTCGGGCACTACCAAATATATTTCACTCCAAAATACAAGTGAGAATTTACAAAGAGAGAGAGAGAAAATAATGCCTTAAGTAGAGAATGGCAAATTTTGGGATGATGAAGAAGAAAAATAGTTAGGCCTATTTATAGTTGAGATTCAGGGATCAAAATTGCAATTATCTTATGCCAAATCTCAATCCCACTTTTGGTGCCTTAAATCCCAGATTTTGATACCCATATCTTTCTAATACCTATATCTTTCTGATACCCATATCTTTGACTTTCTATAAATATGGATGATTTCCAATAATCTCCACATTGAAGATTTGATTCGAATAATCTTATCTTCACACAATTCTCTCTGTATTTGTCAACAACACTTGATAGTGCCTTCTTCAACTATTAAACATGCCCTTTCATAAACTGATCAAATCGCTTGTACCACTGCCTCGGAGATTGTTTCAATCCATAAAGTGACTTTGTCAGTTTGCAAACCCAATTTTCTTTATCAGCAACCTTGAATCCATCTGGCTGAGTCATATAGATTTTCTCTTCCAAATCACCGTGTAAAAATGTGATCTTCACATCGAGCTGAACTAGTTCAAGGTCATATTGCGTAACCAAGGCTAGCAAAATCCAAATAGACGAATGCTTCACAACTGGAGAAAACACTTCATTGTAGTCTATTCCTTCTTTCTGAGCATAACCCTTTGCTACCAATCTAGCCTTGTATCGAACTTCATTTTTACCAGGAAATCCTTCCTTCTTTGCATATACCCATTTGCATCAAATTGCCTTCTTTCCTTTGGGTAGTGTCACCAACTCCCAAGTCCTATTTTTATGAAGAGACTAAATTTCTTCATTCATAGCTTACTTCCACTTTACACTATCAGGGTTACTTCTTGCTTCTATGTAAGTAGAAGGAATATCATCATCTGCAATTAGAAGTGCATAGGCCACCATATCATCAAAGCGAGCAGGCATACAAATCTCTCTTTTTGGCCTCCTATATGCAATTGAATCATGTTGCTGTAGAAGTTCTTGGGTCGAAACCTCTTCATCATTTGTTCCTTCAATATTAGTTGGATCATCATTAACCTTTTCAAGCTCCACCCGCTGTAAAGTGCCACTGGTTTTGTTATCCTTTTGTGAATCCTTGTTCTTCATCATGGTTGATTCATCAAAAGTCACATCTCTACTGAAAACAATCTTCCTTGTATCAGAACACCAGAGACGATATCCTTTTACTCCACCAGTTATACCCATGAATAATGCTTTCTTTGCTCTTGGGTCTAACTTAGATTCTTTTACATGATAATATGCAGTGGAACCAAAAACATGTAAAGAATCATAATCAGTAGCAGGTTTACCAGCCTACCTCTCTAGAGGATCTTTTCTATTTATTGCAGCTGATGGCAACCGGTTAATTAGATGGCACGCATATGTAACTTCCTCAGCCCAAAATTCCTTGCCCAATCCAGCATTGAACAACATACATCGAACTTTCTCTAGTATAGTCCGATTCATACGTTCTGCCACCCCATTCTGTTGTGGTGTATCTCGAATAGTGAAGTGTCACACAATGCCCTCATCTTGACATACTTGTAGAAATGGATCATTCTTGTACTCAGTACTATTGTCTGATCGAAGTTGTTTGACCTTTCGACCAGTTTGGGTCTCCACAATCTTCTTCCATTTCAGAAATGCATCCAAAACTTCATTTTTCCTTTTCATTAGATACACTCATACTTTTCTTGAATAATCATCAACAAAAGTAACAAAATAGTGTATACCTCCTAAAGAAGCCACTTTAGTAGGTCCTCACACATTACTGTGAACGTAGTCCAGAATTCCTTTTGTATTGTGAATTGTTGAACCAAATTTTACCCTCCTCTGCTTGCCTAGAACACAATGTTCACGAAATTCCAATTTGCAAGAATTTGCACCTTTCAACAAGCCTTGCTTCGCCAAACTCTGCAAAGCTTTTTCACCGCATGTCCCAATCGCATATGCCATAACCTGGTAGCCTCTGAATCTGTATCTTTCGCAGATGCTGTTGATGTTGATCCAATAATTGTACTTCCATTTAAATAGTACAGATTATTCCTTCTTGTGCCTTTCATCACCGTCAATACCCCAGCTACTACCTTTAGTAATCCATCTCTCAAAGTGATTGTGAGCCCTTTAGATTCTAGGACCCCAAAGGAGATGAGATTTTTCTTCAAGCTAGGTATGTAGCGAACATCTATCAAGACTTGAATTGAGCCGTTGTGATTTTTCAATTGGATTGTACCTACTCCCATTGTCTTACAAGCGCTGTCATTGCCCATAAAAACAACTCCACCTTCTAGTTCTTTAAGACTAGAAAACCAATCCTTATTAGGACACATATGCTAAGCACATCCCGAATCCAAAATCCACTCATCTGTATGACATGCCATTGCCATGCCAACCAAGCTAAAGTCTGACTCATCATCATGCTCCACTACACATGCATCAGAAATAGCCTTGCTCTTTTGTAACTTAGGAAAATTCTTTTTCCAATGCCCTTTCTCACGACAAAAAGCACATTCATCTTTGGCAGGTCTCCCGTTGGACTTACTCCTACCAGATTTGTTGATGTGCGAACGACCTCTTACTGTTAAGACTTCTGTAATTGTATCTCTGTGATCTTTTTTATCTTTCTTTCGAGTCTCAGATCTATACAATGCACTACAGACTGCATCAAATGTGATTGTATCCTTCCCATGAAGCAATGTGATGGTAAGATGATCATATTCATCAGGAAGAGAATTCAACAACAGTAATGCCTTGTCTTCATCTTCAAATTTCTCATCCAAATTTAGCAAGTTTGCTAAAATTTTATTGAATGAGTTCACATCGTCATTCATCGACATACCTGGTGCATACGTGAATCGATAAAGTTTCTTTATCATATAAAGCCTATTTTCAAGACTTTTTGTTAGAAACTTTTCTTCCAGTGTATCCCACAACTTCTCCGCTGATGTCTCCCTCATGACAGAGCACTTCTGCTCTTTGGCCAAACATAGGCGAATTATTCCACATGCCTGTCTATTGATCTTGGCCCACTCCTTATCATCCATCTTGTCAGGTTTTTCTTCAAGGGCTATATCCAGCTCTTGCTGACATAAGACATCCAAGATCTCACATTGCCACATACCAAAATCATTGGTACCATCAAATTTCTCTACTTCAAATTTTGCATTGGTCACAGTAGTCTTTGCTGATGACGATGCCTTTTCCATTTTCTCCTCAATCCCAACTATTGTACGTGAACAGTGCCGTGAACAATCGTATTCCCCAAGTACGAATATAGCTCTGATACCAATTGTTGTGTGGAAGCGTGTAAAAGAGTAAAATTATTGTACTAAAAAATCACACTAAGTTTAATTCCCAGGAAAGAGAGGTGGATCACAAGGTCGCTTAAGTACCAGGTCTTTCCTAGCCAGAATATCCCTATATTGAAATTTAATAGCACAATAAATCACTACAATCACACTCACAATTCATGCAGAATAATACAATAAAGAACACAAGAATTTAACGAGGTTCAGCAAATTTTACCTACGTCCTCGGGCACTACCAAATATATTTCACTCCAAAATACAAGTGAGAATTTACAAAGAGAGAGAGAGAGAGAGAAATCAATGGCTTAAGTAGAGAATGGAAAATTTTGGGATGATGAAGAAGAGAAATGGTTAGGCCTATTTATAGTTGAGATTCAGGGATCAAAATTGCAATTATCTTATGCCAAATCTCAATCCCACTTTTGGTGCCTTAAATCCTAGATTTTGATACCCATATCTTTCTGATACCCATATCTTTGACTTTCTATAAATATGGATGATTTCCAATACATATGCAGGAAAAAAATCATCGGGCTAAATAATTGACAATATCAACATAACAAGGTGTTTTATGAGTCAACCGCATTACCTAGTGATGGATTACTTGGAACAACTACTCATCAAAAAATCTGTCATTTATTTCTAAGTCAACCTTTCTCTCTGCTTCCATTTTCAACCTTGAGAGATAATTGGTGACTTGATTTTCTATGCCTTCCCTGTCGAGGATCTGGAGATCAAATTCTTGAAGTAGTAATACCCACTACATTAATCTGGCCTTTGTCTCCTTCTTCTTCATGACATATTTCAGAGTTGAGTAATCTGTGTAAACATAAACTTGATTTGCCATTAAGTATGAGTGAAACTTTTCGCATGTGAATACTACAACCAAAATCTCCTTTTCTATAGTGGTGTAATTACATTAAGCAGGGTTCAAATTCTTACTCACATAATGAATTGCATGAAAGTCTTGTCTTTATCTTGTCCCAGTATTGCTCCAACAACATAACCACTTACATCGCACATAATGACAAAGAGTTTTGTCCAATCTGGGCTGACTATAATAGGAACTAAAATAGGTCTTTGTTTAAGCATGTATCAACCCGATTTTCAGTGGTGTTGGAAATAGTGGTTTCAGGACCCAAATTTCGACAAGTTAGTCATAAATATTATCATTTAATATTAACAAGTTAAATATGATGTTATTTGGAATTTCGATTTTATAAATTTTATTACTTGGTAAGTTAATCAAGGTACAAGTGGTTTGTACCGAAAGTTAGTGGTTTTGAAAAATGAGGTATCAAGACCTCGTTTTCATAAACCAAGCCCGTAAATATTTTTATTAACTATTTACGGAGTTTTTGTATAAGTGGATTGAAGTTTGGTTTACTAATTTTGGTGATTTGATAGTTAATTAAGAAAAAAGGACTAAATTGTAAAAATTATAAAAGTTAATCGTTACTGATTTTTATTCATTAAAAGGCTTTAAAAACTTTATTTTAAGGACTTGCATGGAAATTAAATCTTAATTCATTTAACTAGATGATTGGTGCATATGTTTTAATTTTTTCATAATTATTAAATAAATTAAATATAATAAAGTACGTTAAAGTAAAAGAAAAATAAAGCATTATCATCATTTTTCGCATCAACCACCATTTTTTTTCAAAACAAAATAACCAAGGAGCCATTTTTGAATAGCGAGGGTTCGACCAAGCTTGGCAACCTTGCATGGTAAGCTTTTCCAACTACGTTTTTAATAAATTTTATGTTTTTGAGATCGTTGCAACTAGGTCCAACTAACTTGTATCTCCATTTTAAAACTATTAAAGATTTCTAAAGTTAAAATTTATGAAAATTGAAATTTTGGTGTTTAATAGTTTGATTATAAGCTTAGATATGTTTAAAGACTAAATTGTTAAGTAAATTTTGTTAGTTTTGCATATAGGGACTAAAATGAAAATTTGATGAAAATTGTCATGAGATTTCTATAAATTTAGGTTTTAGATGGTTGTAGAAGGACATAATTGAAAACGGAATGAAAACGAAGTTCAATTGTGAAAGTTACACTAGTTTTGATTTTCGAGAATAAATTGAATAAAATGAAAAAGTTTAGAGGGCATTCTAATAATAAAATTAGACCGATATATACTTATAATAGGATGGTATAAGATGTTTGAAATTGATAAATTGAATTAAGTAATTGAATAGATCGAAAATTAGACCAAATTGAAGATAATCGGGAAATGACAAAATTTATTAATTAGTCCTTAGAGAGTTGTTTGTTTGTTGTCTTAACCCGATAAGTTCATATAGTATGTTTATGTTAAATTTTATGCATTCAAATTATAATTGTAATTTTGTTTAATTGATATTTTAATTTTTACGTTCGATACAAAAAGGTGATATAAAGGATTAAATTGAGTACAATGAATTGCAAATTGAAATAATTATGGAATTAACCTTAAATTAGAATGAAATAGGATATTTTATGTGATGAAGTTATGTTTTGATGAGATCGTTGATTTGATTCAATTTAGATCAGTTGATAGTGATAAGGACTAAATTGAATATATGTGAAAGTATAATATAATGTTATAATGTGAAATTGAATCAGTATTGTTATGTGATATGCTATCACATTTGAGAATTGATGATTGGTTGATGAAATTATGTAATGAAATTGAGAAATTGTTACCCTATTAACTGTTCGGGCAGAGTTGGATATAGTTGCCATTTCATAGGATAGAAAGACTTTAGGGTTATACGACTACATGTCGAGGAGTGTTGGGCACACACATTTGTCGGTTATACTGACCAGTGCTAGGCACATCTATTTTTTTATTTTACCAACTAGCGCTAGGCGCAACTTATTATTTTGGATTTATCCAATAGGCACTAGGTGCCAAAGTGGTGTGAATTGTTTAATCCTTGTATCCATTTAAGTCTGAGTCAGATTAATAGGGACATGTATAATGTAAATGAAATAAATAATATTCAAATTGATTTGATACGATGATTAGGTGATACATATGAATATTGAGAATCGATTATACAAGCCCATGGGACCAATATGGAAACATGAATGACCACCTTCGGACGTACCATCGTCCAAATTAGAAATCTTGCACAATATAAATATTAAAAAAGGTAGTTTCCATAAGTATACGGGTCAGGTTGTAATATAGTTACAACAGAGTAGGTGAATACTCTTACGATCGTACCCAAGGGACGCGAGCACTAATTTAATTCTAACTTAAGCACAAATAGATCTAATAAGTACTTAAAATATATTATATTATGATGAAATGTAAATAAAGGTGTTTTAGAATTTATAATAATAGTAAAAAGAAAAGAAATAAATAAATAATGAGAAATCAAATAGTAGAATCTGTCAAATCTGAGTATGGGTGATTAGCTCGCTTCGGTAACCAAAACCAACTATTGCTTCAGGTTTTCTTTTTCAATCAACTAGTTAATACCCCATTAGAATCTTCCGATCTTCCACTAGAATAACGAGTCAGCAAGAACTACTTACCTCTTGACCTCACAGTCCAAACCAGTTCAAGGTTAAAGTGGTCATGAATAGGCCATACCAATTTAGGGTTAATTCCTACCTTAATGACTTGTTAGGTTCGTCAAGCCTAGGGTTTAAGTTCTTCCTTTCTTGAACAACTGATCTGCTAATAAAACCCTACAAAACATTTAATTAATCATACCTCTACTCGTTAATCCCCCATCGGAGGATTAGTTCCTTATGGATCTCATAAACAATATAGACTTGATATATAGAATAGACATGAACAACAATTCAAATATATAAATTTTAGAAGAAGCTTGATTTGTATTGAGTAGAATGTCGAATCATCACAGAGTTTAATCAAGTTCAAAAATTTGATCTCTTCCACAAAAGTAAAGAATAAAACTTAAATAAACCTAAAGCCTAAGAATAGAGAAAAACTAAAGACTAAAAATAGGAAGAAAATTATACAATATGAAAACTTATCCATAACATGTGTTAAATGAGCCTATTTATAGACTTAGAATGGACGTCGTTCTTAACCCTCGGTTAGTTTCCGTCCTCATGCTTAATGTTTGATTGTGTGGACCAAAACGCCCTTGGCTCAAAAATATTTCCCGTACAAAGGTAATGTCGTGACACACTAGGTCCTGTGTCGCGACATGGAAGGCAGTATGCTTAATCTTTAGGGTATCTTTAGGGGTGTGTCGCGACATCCTTAGGTTGTGTCACGACACCGAAGGCAGTCTTGAAATTCTTCTATTATGCTCCCTATGTTGCCACATCCAACTCTCTATGTTGCAACACAACGACCAATATCGAGTTGGTACACCTTCTAATGGTCTTTTGCATGCTTAAAAAGCATATCAGCTCAGCCTTAGGCCTCATTCAGCCCCAAAGGTCAATAAAAGACTCAAACCACACAATTTATTGAATTTGGATAGAATTATGAGAACTTAACTAAAACTTAACCAAAGTGCTTGTATTCGAGCTCCTAAAGTGCGAAAACTAGTTTAATCTGCTACACCAAATTATGTTAGATCAGTGATAAATCGATGGATGTGATTTGAAATTTGTATTATGAAACAAAGTAGTAATTGACATTAAATTTGAAATTGATGTATATTTGGTATAAAGATGAATGGATATGATATGGGAATGAAGTTCATATGATTTAATACTGAATTTGATTGAGAATTCAAATTATGAAATGAAATAATGTTTGTATTTATTTGAAATAGATTGTATAATATGATTAAGATAGTGAATTGATTAAATGATTATTTGTTTTGTGAATGATAATGAGATGTTGAAGTAAGTGAATTGAAATGTTATATGATTAAGTTACTATATGGTATGATAAATGTTGAACTCACCTTTTTTATATTTGATTTTCCATGATAGGCAAACTTTACCAAGCTAAGTGGCATGTCGTGTATAGTTATAACATAAGGTAAGTTACTTGGTTTTATACCTATTAACTTGTTAAGCATCATACATGCTTACCTCATTTGTTTTCCCTTTCCCTATAGATTGCCAACTTGCGGAACACATTATACAGATCGTCTGAAGCTCACACTATCCTGTATTGATTCAATAGTCTTTCTATCTTTTAAAATTCAGTTTTATGGCATGTATAAAGGCGATTTGTTTTTTTTCAATCTTGAATGTTGGCACTCTAGTTCTTGATTTTGGTTTGTGTTTTAAATGGTTATATGTTATGTATATATACTATTTTGGGTTGATGGTTTACAGTTATAAGTTGAAGTTGTAATCTGTTATAATTGTTTTCATGTATAAGGTTGAATTTAATGATTACTATGGTATATATATGGTACATGATGATAGTATGTGTGGTGATGGTATGCTTGATTTTAGATTATGAAATGGTTGGGAATGGTAAACTTGGGTGAAATGTATGGTATATGTGTTAGTTGATAGTTGTGGTATATGCATTCATTAAATTAAGTTGTTTCAATGATATGGTAAGTTTTGATTATGTACCAAGGTAAATGTGTGATTGAGATATATATATTTATATGGTCAACTTTGTAGGAGTTTAAACACTTTTAGGCTTGTTAAAAGGTAAATTTTGGGAAGTATTCTTGGTAAATTTTACTATGATGATACATGCTTTTATGTATAATTGAGTTTTATGGTTTGAATTTGGTTGTGATGGTGACAAATGCCATATTGGTTAAGCATTACTAGGATGTGTTATATCATGCTTTGGATTGAGTTTATAAAGTGTTTTGGGCAAGATATAATGTACTTGAACTTGAGTTTTGGTAATGTACATAGGTTTGGATTGCATCATTTGAAAAATGACCATTTTGATGTCACATGGTTTGCCACACGACCATGTGCCTTGTCGCGTGTGAATATGATATGCGATTTGTGCAAGTATACATGTCGAATCCAGTAATAATGTGATAGTGAGTATCATTCCCACGAGTATCAGATTGAGGCACTGAAGTGGTCAAGTTATTATAATAAAATGCGATTAGTGCTATGGTAAAGCTATGGTCAGTGGCAATTAATAGGGATAGTGATGTATCCAATATGTGGAATGAATTGATACTTGGAAATTCTATGGCAAAACAAGAGTAGAAATCTAAAGAAACTTATGAGAATAACTACATGAATAATACTTAACAAATAAATAAATGAATAAGAATGCTATGGAAAAGCTACTGCGACAAAGGTAAGGGTTATGCGATGTTGAGTGGGAAGGTCGAGATTACTAAAAATCTACTTTTCCTGTCAGCAATGGCTCAGCAAAATCATACTTAACCTGGTACTCAGAAGACTTCCTAAGTGGCTTGCCTCTTTCGAGAGCAAAAACCACAAGTTACCTTGCCTGTGTCTATAGGCCTTATAATATTGTACCCTGCACTGTTACCTTCTATATGATCGCAGCTCTATGTCTAAAGTCTACTACAAGTATTTGTTGAGTACTTGTTCATATCATTCAACCATGGTCCAACTAATCCAACCTTTTTAGAATTTAGATTAATTTAAGGGTGTGCTACACAATCGACTTTGTCTAGGGATTGCTCACATACATTGTAAAGAATAAAATAATTGCATGAAATAGTAAAATAACTCAGATTTATACTGCAGCCATTAAAGATAGTTAAAGTTTCATCAAAGTAATCCCAACCCTATGAGATTTAACTCATAGGTTGGAAAATAAAATTCAACTCCAACATCGTTTTCATCAATGTAATTCACGAAGGACTAGATTTAAAATAATGGAAGAACGTTGGGAAGACAACGTTCCCTTGTCCAATCCACACTTCAGTTGTGCAGTGCCCTGAGAAGGCTGAGAGGGGTTGCCTACGTCTTCTCTCTTTCTGTCTTTGTTCAGCTGCTACCCTCTAATTTGTCTAGGATCTCTACTCGCAATTACATGCCATAGGGTTTCCTCCTTTGCCTCTTTTTAAATTTCTTTGTTTTTCTTTTGTTCTTTCAGGATAATTCCAACAACCCAAAGATTTATCTTCTCCTTTTTTCTAGGTAGATTTATCTAGTACAAGTAGAGTTGGGCTGAAGCTAATATGCGTTGAATGCTGACTCGACACCTTCCTGGCATTGCCACGGCATACTGGCTGGCAATCTGACCACCGTTTTGCCCCGAAAAAACTTCACTCATTTATTTCTTGTTCCTCATCCTGCACCTGCCAATAGTACAAAACACAGCCTTTCCACGAGCAATTAAAAGCACCTAATATTTAAACGCAACCCAAGTTCTAATGCAATGCTAAAAATACTAATGAAATGTCCTAAAATGCAACTCGATGTACTTAAATATAGGCAATTAGCTAGGTCCAAAGGCATAAAATATAACTCTTTTCAACAGTTATCACACCCCCAAACCTGATTTATTGCTTGTCCTCAAGCAAAATATGCATAAATGCCAACATTTTGCCAACGCACCAGACCAACTCATACTGCCAGGCTATTCGAAGAACAACAAGTACATCAGTTCTCAGCAATCTCCATTTTTCCTAAAACTTGTTCGAGTGTCAAAGGCTTGCTCAACAAAGGCAGTGCAAAATTTTTTCCCTAAACACAAAATCTCCAAAGTACTCATGTATTTTCTCCTTTTGGCCTATAGAAACCATTTTCCAATTTACTTATTTCATTTATTACCTAAGCATCTTGCTTCAAGCCGACTCAGAATATATTAATCATATTTATGGTTTTTTTTTTCTTTCTTTTCTTTTTCTTCTTTTTTTTGAATGGTATTATTATTGTTATTATTAGGGGATTTAGCCTATCATGAAATTCTCGTCACAATTTCTAAGTACACGATCTCATCACAATTTAAACTGAAAGTCACCCATAAAGCTCAAACTTTTGACTAAAAAGATGGATGAAGCATACAACTACCTCCTTAGCTACTCAGTTCTTTTTGCTACAGCAGAGTGCCCCTAATTTTATTTTCATGAAACACACTCTTGCTTAGACTTACCTTTCTAATCAACAGCACGATGAAGCAAACAAAGTGATGATGACCTACTTGGTAATTCTAAACAGTGGAGTGCCTACTGTTCTTTATTAAATAATGTTGTGGCAATATAACTAATGCTCAGCTTTAAAAAATCCCTAAGTTCATTAAAAGATACCTATTATATAAAAAAGACAAACTGTGATGCCCCAAACTCGATCGAGACGGACCGGCCCGAATCCGAAGTGACTCTCCAGCTTAAGTCCACCCAAAACACACCCCAACCTTATAACACCTCAATTCTAACTAATTAACTATCTAATTTTAATGCGTAACCGATTTTGTGAACCATTTTAAAATTATTTCTAATTATTTAACCCCTAAAGGTATTTTGGTCATTTTACCATCTAAAGTTAAAAAACCTATTTTTAGTTCTAAATTATTACCAACCTTCTTTTAGTCAATTTATGCAAGCCCTAAAAATTTCAATTTCAATCGAGTTCATTTACTAAGTCTAATTATTATTTTATTAATAGGAACTAAAGCGTACATTTTATAAACTTTTGATACATTACCCAAAATATTATCTAAGAATATTTCTACCAAATTTTAACACTCACAAGTCTAATTCTAAAATACTATCGAGTTTCCCTATTGTTAAAGGCTTCAATTAATCTAATCAAGTTTTAGGACTACATTATAATCATATTTAGCAACCATCAATTATATTAGCCACAAGCATTCCACTTCTTGGCAAGCTACAATTAAACTATGTTTGTAACACCCCTAACCCGTATTCGTAGCCGAATTAGGGTTACAGAGCATTACCATACAAATAGAATATTAAAAACATACATTTCATACATTATTGAAAACATATTATAAAACAATCATTCACATACATATCGTCCCTAAATTGAGCCCTCGAGGACCTAAACTTACCTTAACAACGTTTCAAGACTAATTTGGAAACATTTGGAAAGTATAAGAAACAGTTAGAACAATTTAACTACAGGGGTAACACGGTCGCGTTCCTCGCACAGTTGAGACACACACTCGTGTCTCAGGCCATGTAAACTTCGAAATAGGGACACACAGCCGTGTCCCAACCTATGTCCTCACCTATGTAACTCACTGAGTAGGGTCACACGCCTGTGTGTCGGGCCATGTATCTCTCAAAATAGCTCACACGCCTGTGTGCCAGGCCATGTGCTAGCCCACGTAACTAACTGAATAGCATGCAAAAGAACCTACAGGGGACACACGGTCATGATGCTAGGCCGTGTGTCACACATGGCTGAGTCACACGCTCGTGTCTCAGCCATGTGGACATAAATTTGCCCAAAATTAGACCATTTATAACACCAAAACATGCATACACCTTTAGGCCTTTTATGCACATAATCAAGGCATCAAAACACTATCAAAACATGCATATAATGACCAATTCAATAGTTCTAAATCAATCAACCAATATGCCATTCAAAGCACCTCAAATGCAAACATTAAAACTTACCTAAACATGCATACTTTACCACTTTTCATTCATCAACTACTAGCTTCAAAAACTTACCAAACATGTCACAATTTGACAATATTTAAACTATTTCAAAACATACCAAATAAGCCATTCCAAAGCATGCATCATAAGATAACTATAATATAACATAATTTGGAAAGCATCAAATGGTATCAACCAAGACAACTTATAATCATCAACTAACATTCAACTAAATACCATAACAAGTCCACCTATACATGTCATTATAACCTTGGCCAAAACATAAAAAACTATCGATATTTATGTTGGATAGTGTGATAGATCTCTGATGAGCTTCCAAACCGATCGAGCTTCCAATAATCTATAAAACATAGGAAAGAAACTACGTAAGCACATAATGCTTAGTAAGTTTTTAGAACATGAAACATAACTTTCCATTTCATTTCTATAACGTTAAGTACAAGCATAATATAATCCAACAACAAGCTTGGCACAAGCCTATGCATCATCATCAACACACAAGTTAGTGCATTTATACATAATTCACTTGAATCAACCATATGTTAAGTCATTTCCATAACAAAATACATCATTTGATTCATACATCCTTTTCATGAGCATATTCATAATTCCATTTGGAAACTTACCTTTTCAATTCCTTTTCATGCCCGTTGAACCAACTAGAATATATCGGATACTCGGGAAAGCTCACACGAAGTGTGCTTAAACGTATAACCGTAACCTTTCCTTTACATCATTGCTCACACAAGCTGTGAAATGGGCCTACTCACACGAGCTATGGAGTATCCGCAATAAACGCAAGACCTCAGCCATCGGTAGGACATTCAAGACCAGAACCCGAAACATGAAATCCCTAATGACATGTCATTTGTATCCTACGAATTCCTAAGGTTCAACTGGGACTCAATAATCGTCATAGCATTACTTTGGATATACATTTTTTAATAGCATTATAAATACATAAATACATACAATTAAATTACATAAATATAATAATCCGTACATACAAACTTATCTCGACGAGTACGGCGTAGACACGAAATCGACTAATCCAAGGCTTTAGCTTTTTCCTGATCTAAATCCGTACATGGTCTACCTTCATCTAAACAGAAAAATTCTATCCATTTAATACCTCTAGCAATAAATTTAGTCTACATTTCATATTATGCCAAATTATTATTTTGCCCCTAACATTTTAAATTTTTACAACTTAGTCCTTACGATCATAAATTGAAATTTAAACATTTTAATCCTCTTCTCAAGCTAGATGATTTCTCTAGGGAGTTAAATCAATCCATACAAACCATCATTTTATAAATTTACCATGAACTTTTACCATTTTTACAAATAAGTCCCTAAATACAACTTTCATCAAAAATCACTTTACAAAACTTGTTTATTTATCAACAAGGACTCATAATCTATCATTAAACATCAAGAATCACACAAAAGCATTCATGGCATAACCCTCAATATTTAATAGTTTCACAAATTGGTCCCCGGGCTAGCTAGATTAAACTAAAACGACTTCAAAAACATAGAAATCATTAAAACCGGGTTGAAAACACTTACATGCAATAAGAAATCATGGTCAAATGTACTAACCCTTCTCTAATGGTGATTTTTAGTGGTGAATAAGAAATGAGGAAGAAGATGTTCATCTTTTCTTTCTTTTTTATTTTCAATTTAATTACCAATTTACTATTTTACCGTTTAAAAACGATCATAATTTCAATAAAACCTTTCCATGAATATCCACTAACACTTTAACTGGTCTAATTACCATTCAAGTCCCTTAGATTAAAATTTCATAGCTATTTGGCTCCTTTAGCTAATAGAACTATACTTTTACACATTTTACAATTTAGTCCTTTTCACTTAATTAATCATGCAAACATTAAAATTTCTTAACGAAATTTTAATACAACCTTACTAACACCCCATAGACATTAAAATAATAATAAAGTAAAAATTTACTCATCAGATTTGTGGTCCCAAAACCACTCTTCTAATTTCACTAAAAACGGGCTGTTACAATGTTAGTATAAAATACATGTTTCAAACATCATGTTCTCGATCACCATATGAACTCTCATCAACATATTATAAACCACACAATAATTAAGCATAAAAATCAAGCATTAAAATAATTATAACATCACCAAAATATAATTCCAAATAAATATCCAATTTCCATTACAATTAAATTAAATCTAGTCCCAATAAGTGCCACAATACCCCTTATTATTTCTAAATAAGAATCCTTAAGCTACTACTGAGCCTTAATCATGGATCGGCCTTGTGCTCACTCCACCACTGCTCAAGCTGGAAAAGTCTTTGCACAAAGGTGTGAGGGTGTGAGGTTAAAAAGATCAATGAATGATCGTAAAGATAATAAGTAAATCGCACCCAATTCATGCATAGATCCAAGCAAATTAAGCATTAACATTTCAGTCACAATATCACATATTATAATCATAATAACATATGTTATTCCATGAATAAAGTTCCAATTTACTATGGCATATGAAATCAAAATTTAACTTATAAACATACATTTATATTGGCATAATATATACATGGCAATATTTAAATGTGTTATCATAAATTGGATAAACGGATCTCAAAACTCCTACATATCAAAAACAATCCTGGGTTGAGTAGGCCGAAGCCACACGCTCCCTTATGTCGCCTTACAGTCCCGTTGAGTGGAGACACAAGCTCAACACTCCCTTATTTACACCAAAAATCAGAACTTCTTGAGTCATATACTCACAAATAACACATAGAATGGTAAGTACTCGCAAATTCTATGGCATGCCAACTATATCCAATCGATCCACCATGCAATGTTGTCAATATAATCATACATACAAGGCATAAAATCTGATGTTTAAGCACTTAATTTAAGATGTAAAAATGCCATGAAAGCCATGTAGCTTAACAATTTCAACATCAATATAATTAAGCACAACAAATGCCTTTATCCATGAGTCTTAAACCAATCATAACACCAACATCAAGTGCTCAAAAATTCAGTAACTCATGCTCCAATTAATAATCCATTCAATCCAAATTAATCATGCCAAAAGCTTAACACACAATTTTTCAAAAGCCAATTGCAATAGTACTCTTGTAAAATAAAATTAATTTTTGAAAATCCAACAAAATAGGATGTGATTAAGTCATTAAAAACACTATTTAAAACTTCAATTTAACATATAACCAGGAAAATTTACCAATAGCCTTTAAAATCACTCACCTCCATACTTTGTTTTTCAAACAAAGGTGTGTTAAAGTAGGTAAGTTTGAGCCTCAAATCCAGTTAGCATCATCCTCATCTTGGTGTGAAGCTTTAACAGAGACAAAATATGCATTACAAACTAACATTAACATCAAGAAATTTGAAATTTCATAAACTATACGGATCTAAATCGTTTCTCTAATCTATCGTACTGAAATTGCACAATTAAGTCGAAACATAAAATTAATCAACTAAACGTCCTTCTCAGCACCACAAACCACTTCTAAAATCCATTCCTAGTCCATTAACATAAAACCTAAGTGTTAATTTCATCTATTAAATCATTTTAATTTTTTTTGAAAAATCAACTCATCTTCCTATTTAAAAAAATTTTATCAAAATTGATCAACCAAATGAGTTTGATATGTTGTTTTATGATTAAAACCTCTTAATAAATATATTTTGAGCTTAGACATCCATTAAAATTTGGATTTCAACTCAAAATCATGGACTCACCATTATTGAGTTCCATGTTCAAGAAAGAAGAAATCACAACTTGAAAATCCATTTTAATCAATTTAAATAGAAAATAATGATTGAAAATAACTTAAAAATGAATTTAGAGTTGAGAATTACCTTCAATTGATCTCAAATCATCAATTTAGAAGATTGAATCAAGATCCTTGAAGAAATTTCGGATGACTTTTGCTCAACTTTGGAAAACTTTTATGGAGATTTTGGAGAGAATTTTGAGAGAGTAAAAGTTTAGATCTATTATCTGATGTGGTCCATGAAAATGAGCAAAAAAAAGAGAGAAAAAGCTCTTAATTCGGGTGAAAATGGTGTGCCAAGTGAGGTAGTTGCGGTGTTTTTAAAACTGAAAACCCTACCTAATTTTCAAAAATTGGGGAAATCGCCATCAAACCACTCTTACATTTCCCTTGTTTTTCAAAATGGTCCTATTTAGTTAATATTTTAAATTCTCTCAATTAAACCCCCATTTTAATTTGTTTTTCAATTCTAATTAGACCCAAAATATTTGTTTTACCCAAAAATTATTTAAAACCATAAAATTAATTTTTCGAAAAATATTTGTATTTTCTGGAATATAATTTACCGATTTTTAATAAAATTAAGCTAACTAAATTAAAAAAATCACTAATAACCCCGATTAACTCCTAATTTTCAGTCGGAGCCTAGTAAACTTACCCGAAAATACTAGACCTATTTTCAGGGTCTTACATAAACACACTGAGTATAAGACATCTTATTTTTAGGAATTAATTTTCAAGCATATTAACCTAAGCTAAATTCACTCAATCCATTTTCGTATGTTCTAGGTATATCGAAAAAAATATAAACTCGTCATTGAACATCATAAGTATAATTGTACTTATAAACCAATAGTACTTCGATGGTTACAATGCAATGGCAAAACATCCATATTATATAAAGTGAAACCTAAATGCACAATACACCCCCAAACCTAAGGGATGCATTTTCCTCAATACATGTGCATGCAACAAAAAATAATGCTATGGATAGAAAAATGTCATGGCAAAATGAAATGAAATGCATAATCATCAAAAGAAAAGAAAAAAAACTTATCTAGCTTGGATTGTATTGTAGGTAATTTATTCAGTTCTTCATGTGAACTTGCGGGCACTGACCTTGTACCTCATCTTCCTTTTCAAGGTGTTTACATTTTTACCTTCTTTATCGGTTTCCGTGAGATCATCAATCAACTGATCAATCGCGCGATCCTGACCAGTCACATATGCTGGTGGAGATGGTGGTACAAGAGTTTTGCCTTTTGTGGTGGCAGGAGTTGTAGCAGTAGTAGCGTCATTTTGTCCCTCCTTTCATTCTTCTTTATCCTTCCCAAGCTCAACGGATATTGACTTCTTCATTTCCTCAACAACTTATCCAAAATTAGTAGTGGTCTCTTCATTTTCTAAGTCAGCTCCGACAGTAGGTGGAGCTAGTTCTGCTGTAGTCTCAATAGATTGCAGTAAAACCATGGGGAAGATAGGGAATTCCGGCATTGGTTTTGAAAAATTATTTTGCAAAGATCGCTTAATTTCCAAATCCCTATCCCTCACATATGACCAATTCTGAGTATATTGTTGTTTAGCCTGGACCAACTCTTCAGCTAGTTAGTATTGACTTTCAAACAAGGACACCCTTTGCTCTAGCTACTTCAGGGAATTCAATATTTGGTGATCAAATGGGCCCTAAGAAACTGAAGGTAATGTTGTGGGAACGCGCGTGGCAGTATGAACCTGACCTTTTTTAGTTGCCGAGACAATATCAATGCCTTGGAGCATGGCAAAAATTGCCTATGTTAGTCCACCCTTATTAGGGGTAATATCCTCAGCATCAGTAAGAGGAACATTAGCAGTCTTGCATAATGCAATAATAAGAGAAGGAAAATTTAAACTTCCGACATTCTTCTTAGCACAACGATGGACTTCCTGAAAAATGATATGTCACATGTTAATCGTTCTTCCTTTTATAATAGAATGCAACAACAACATCCTTTCCTTGGAAATGGTGGTATTGTGCGTGGATGGCATAAGTCAACTTTTCAAGAAATGATACCACACTTTCCCAATCGATTTCAAGGGAGCCCTTTCAACAGTGTAGCAATCCTTACTAGAGACAATCCATTGTGTGCCCTCAACACATAAATCCTTCAAAACTTGTGTTAAAACCTCAGCTGTAATGTTATCCACCAACTCGGTATCTTGTACCTCTTTAAGGCTAAACTGGGCATTTATATGGTCCTCATCAAATGGTGAAAAGGTGCCCCCCTCACATAGATGAAAAGAGAATCAGGGGAGTTCACACGGGTATAGAACTCCCTAACTACTCTACCCAAAACATCCCTTGGGTGCAAGCAGAAAATGCCCCACCCATGTTGTTCTACTATCGACGAAACAGACTAGTCATACCCCATATAAGGTTCATCCTTAAATAAAAATCTTTGCTCAAAACAAAAGGGACACTTTAAAATGTTATTTGAGTACCTTGTAGTTGTAGCAGAGTTGAAGAATGTCTTTGGTTGAGAAGCGCCAGTGCACGATGACTCTACGGTTTTAGAAGCATATTTGGCTCGAGCCATTAAGAAAGAAAAAAGAGAAATATTTGAGAGATGCAGTGTAAAGAAAATGAAGAAGAGGTTGAAGTTAAAGAAACCGTAAAGGTAGAGCTTTATAAGAAACGTAAAACATGAACAATTGAAGAGAGAGAAATAAGGGGGGTTAATAATGACAGTTTTAGGGAAAAAGAAACGTGCTAGGGAAGTATGTGACGTGGCGAGAAGAAAAGAAAGAAATCCTTAGGGAAAAATAAAAGAAAATGACCTAGCCCTACAATATAGGCTGACTTCTAAGGCTCCCAAAAAAATTTATTAGGTTAATCTGCTCAAGGACTCTCCTTTGGACTTTTCAACCCAGTCAACCCTTGATAATTTAACACCTTATCACCCAATTTGTCATGGCAGAATACTCATCTGTAATGCCACAGCACTCATCCTCCTAGTACATACTAAGAAGTTTGGTCTTTTATCCTACCATTGAAAAGTTGCACTAATGTAAAAGAATCAGAAATGAAATAAAAATTTCGCACATAACCAACGAACAAAAATAACTAAAAACAATAAAAGTAAAGTAAAGTAAAGCAAATAAATAAAATAAAATCTAAAATTTCTAACTCAAGCAGTTTGAAGGTCGATGCTCTGCTTGTCACGCTCCATATGAGCACCCCAGTAGTGCTTCAAGCGTTGTCCAGTAACTTTGAATGTAACACCCGTTTTCATGTATTTGATATCAACAACTCCATGTGAAAATACTTGAACTACTTCAAAAGGACCTGACCAGCGAGATTTCATGTCTCCTAGATAGATTCCTCATTCTCTGACAATGATCACACGATTGACAGAATTCATGAACATCTTTAAACAAATTTGGCCAATAGAATCCCGAATGAAGTACTTTAGTAGTGGTTCTCATTCCTCCAAAATGTCCTCCATAATGAGCTAAATGAAAATGCTCTAAAATACTGTGCATTTCATCATCAGGGACACTTATGAATGATTTGATTGGCACAATGTTTAAATAAGAAGGGTTCATCCCATTAACAGTGCTCAGCATCATGAAGAAATTTTTACCTTTTGTGGGTGTTTAAATCAGGCGGCATCACACCCCTCACTAAGAAATTCTCTATATATACGTACCAGGATAATGTCGTGGCAAATAGCAATTGTTCAGTTGCAAAATCTTCTTTAATAAAGTTATTAATGCCATCTACATTACCCAATTCTAACCTTGAAAAATGATCAGCCACTTGGTTTTCAGTCCCCTTTTGATCCCAAATTTCCAATTCAAACTCTTGTAATAACAATACCCACCTAATCAACCTCGGCTTGGCATCTTTCTTAGGCACCAAGTACTAAATAGCAGAATGATCTGTGTAAACTGTGACCTTGGTATCCACTAGATAAGGCGAAATTTTTTGAACGCGAACACCACAACTAATAGCTCTTTTTTTGTGGTGGTATAATTAAGCTATGCATCCGTCAGAGTCTTGCTAGCATAATATATTGCACATAGTATTTTGTCTCTCTTCTTCCCCAACACTGCTCCCACGGCATAATCAATGGCATCGCACATGAGTTCGAATGGCAAGGTCCATTCTAGAGCTACTACAATTGATGCTGCTACTAGTCTTTTCTTTAATTCCTCAAAAGTACCCAAGCAGTGTACACAAGGGTTTAGATAACTTTAAGAAATCCATAATGAATCTTCTATAACATCATGCATGACCTAGAAAACTTCAAACACCCTTGACGCTGGTGGGAATTGGCAATTTCTCTATTACTTCAATTTTGCTCTATCTACTTCAATTCCTCGTTGTGATATCCTATGCACTAAGACAATTCCTTCACGAACTATGAAGTTGCATTTTTCCCAGTTTAAGAAAAGATTTGTCTCTTCACAGCAGCACAAAACCAATTCTAAAATTTTCAAACAACCTTCAAAATCGTTGCTAAATACAGACAAATCATCCATGAAAACTTCAAGGAAGTTCTCCACTATATCCTAGAATGTGGTCATCATACAACATTGAAAACTTTTCGAAGCATTACATAATCCAAACGAAATCCGTCTAAATGCAAAAGTACTATATGGACACTTGAAAGTTGTCTTTTCTTGGTCATTGGGAGCTATGGTAATCTGATTATACCCTAAATAATCATCCAAGAAATAGTAGAAAGCTTTCCCAGCTAACGTGTTCAACATTTTATCAATAAACAGTAAGGGGAAATGGTCCTTCCTAATTGCCTTGTTAACCTTCTGATAATCCATGGACACTCTCTATCCTGTGATCACGAGAGTTGGTATGAGCTCATTATTGTCATTGCTAACTACTGTAACACCTCCTTTCTTGGGGACACATTATACAGGGCCTACTCATGAGCTGTTTGAGATTGGGCAAATAAAGTCTACGTTAAGCCACTTGATAATCTCTTTCTTGAAAACTTCTTTCATTATCGGATTATATCTTCTCTACTACTTAATATACTTGTTGTGGCAATCCTCTAACAAGATTTTATGCAAACAAAACATAGGACTGATCCCCTTTATATCAGTAAGGGTCCATCTTAACGCCTTCTTAAATCGTCACAGGACTTCCAGCAAATTGACTTCTTGTTCGAATGTCAATTTCGCAGAAATCAAAATCGGTAAGGTACTGTTATCTCCCAAGTATTCATATTTTAAATGTTGTGGCAAAGGTTTCAACTCCAATGTAGGAGGTTCCTCTACAGAAGGTCTAGGAGGCCTGAATGAATGACTTGATAAATCCAAAGAGTCAAACTTTTTCCCTGGTCTCTCCAATGTCTGTTTGGCTTCCATGAATTCACCGAGTTCTTTGAAACGTACTTCATCAATCCTTTCTAATAACTCTTTGTTATTATCAGAATTATTGTGGCAAATTCTGTTGAATTCCTCCTCCACTTTCGTTTCTATCAAACCAATAATGTGGCATTCTTCATTTTTTTCTCTACATTTCAAAGCACCAAAAACATTAAAAGTAACCTGTTGATCATTTACCCTTATGGTCAGTTCACCTTTCTGTACATCAATTAGGGTTCAACCTGTAGCAAGAAAAGGTCTTCCATGGATAATTGGCACATTTTGATCAGCTTCAAATTCTAGAACAAGAAAATCAACAGGAAAGATAAATTTATCCACTCTTACAAGTACATCCTCAATTTTACCTTTCAGATGGGCGTAGGACCGATCAGCTAATTGTAAAGTCACCATAGTAAGTCTTGTTTTCCCAATTCCTAGATTCCTATAAATAGACATAAGCATTAGATCTATACTTGCTCCTAAGTCACATAAAGCCTTACCAACATAATGATTTCCAATGGAACACGAGATAGTGAAACTCATTGGACCCTTTCGCTTTGGAGGTAATTTATTCATCAATATTGTTGTGCACCCTTCAGTGAGAGCAACAGCCTCAAATTCTCCTAATCTACGCTTCTTTGACAATATGTCTTTCATAAATTTCACATAATTGGGCATTTGCTCCAAAGGTTCTACCAACAGTATGTTGATATGGAATTGCTTCAAAACATCTAAAAACCTTTTAAACTAAATGTCTTGCTTGGAATTGTGAAATCGCTGAGGAAAAGGTAAAGGTGGTCGTCCTTCAGGTTGCTGATACTATTTTGTTGTGGCATTTTTGTTAGCAACATGATTTAATTTTGTCACAACATTTCTCTGTGTACCATTTTCAGGTGTTGCCTATCAGTCAGTAGGTTCTAAGATCCTTTCTTGATTATGGCTGGATTTGTTTTCTTCTGCCATGACATCCTAAACAACTCCATCCAACTAAGTCCCACTTCTAAGAGTGATGGCATTGCACTGTTCCTTCCCTTCGGTTCTCAAATTTTTAGTATCACTTGGCAATGCTCCTTGTGGCCTTGACTTTAGAGTGTTCGCTATTTACCCCACTTTATTTTTAAGAGCTCGAAGAGACACAGCTTGACTCTAATTCACAGCATCATTTTTGGCCATATACTCCTTCCACAAATATTCAATATAATTAGAAGATGATACCTGACCTTGTTGAGCATTTTGCCTCGGAATAAGATGATTATAATCTGGCAGTGCATTATGGATATTTTATCTTGCAACATTGTGTAAACTCCCCACACCTTGATTATTCTAACTCAAATTTGGATATTGTTTCTACCCTGGATTGTACATGTTGGAATAGGTGTTATTTTCTAGTTAAAATTACTAGTGTAGTATACTGATGTTGGGTTTGATAGGCATTCATCAAACACATGATCTTTGCCACAATAAACGCATGACAGCTTGACTGATTTCATCTCCTGGACTGCAATTGGATTTTTCATTGTTTTAATCATGTTAGCTAAAGAAGATACCTAAGCTGTCAACGAAGTAATTGCGTCGAGTTGCTTGGTACCAGAGCTCTCTTGTACGTCCCAACTCTTGTGGTAGGATATTGATAGTCGTTGTTGGCAATCTTTTCCAAAATCTCATATCTTTCGTTGTAAGATTTATCTAGTAATGTACCATTGGCAAATGCATCAACTACCATTCTCATATGTGTATTCAACCCATTATAGAATATTTCTATTTGAGTCCAGTGCTAAAATCCATGCATTGGCCATTTTCAAATTAAATCCTTAAATCGTTCCCAAGCTTCATAGAATGTTTCATCCTCTAACTACCAAAAAGACATGATGTCATTTCTAAGCTTGGCATTCATATTCAGTGGATTATACCCTAGCAAAAACCTCTAGCAAAGATCATTCCAGGATGTCACTATCCCCGATGACAAATTATTTAGCCATGCTCTGGCATGATCTCTTAAAGAATATGGAAATAGTTTAAGTCACAGAGCGTCTTTAGGAACACCCTGTTGTCTAAATGAGTCACAAACCTCTAGAAAAGTATTAAATGTAGTCTTGGATCTTCAATAGGTAATCCACCAAATTGTCCTACCATTTGTAACATCTGAAACATTAGCAGTTTCAGTTCAAACTGCTGAGCTTTTATGGTTGGTCTGACTATCCCTGGATTTAAATCATCCAAAATTGACACAACATGTTCTCGGATTGGCCTATCTCAGTCATCTATCAACCCACAGACATTCGAATCAGTGCCCTAACCAGTCAAATTATCATTCATACCTAGTATCACCCTTCGAACAGGAGGATTAGTATTTGACCATTCAGATTATCATGGAGACCAAGACCATTTCTGTTCCTAGCCATTTTTTAAAGTTCTTTCCGCCTTCTTCGTAAATTCTGGGTTAGCAGAAATGTCTCTTCTCATGCACTGATGGCAAACCTATAGAGATTAAATATAACTAAGTTAAATAAAACTAATAAAAATATTTAAAATAACTAAACCAAATTACACCAAATTGTCGGTCCACGGCAACGACACAAAAACTTGTCGCGTGTGAATATAATATGTGATTTGTGCGAGTATACACGTTGAATCAAGTAATAAAGTGATGAGTGAGTATCATTCCCACGAGGATCGGATTGAAGCACTGCAGTGGTCAACTTATTATAATAAAATGTGATTAGTGCTATGGTAAAGCTATGGTAAGTATATAGTGGCAATTAATAGGGATAATGATGTATGCAATATGTGGAATGAATGGATACTTGGAAATGCTATGGCAAAACAAGAGCAGAAATGTAATGGCACTAATGAGAATAACTACGTGAATAATACGTAACGAATGAATAAACGAATAATAATGCTATGGCAAAGCTACTACGGTAAAGGTAAGGGTTATGCGATGTTGAGTGGGAAGGTCGAGATTACTAAGAATCTACTTTTTCTATCAGCAATGCCTCAGCAAAATCATACTTAACATACTGCTCAAAAGAGTTCTTAAGTGGCTTGCCTCTTTCAAGAGCAAAAACCTCAAGTTACCTTACCTGTGTCTACAGGACTTTAATATGGTACCCTGCATTGTTACCTTCTGTATGATCACTGCTCTATATCTAGAGTCTACTACAAGTATCTATCGAATACTTGCTCATATCATTCAAATAAGGTCTAACTAATCCAACCTTTTTTAGAATTTAGTTAAATTTAAGGGTATGCTGCACAGTCGACTATCTCTAGGGATTGCTCACATACATTGTAACGAATAAAATAATTGAATGAAATAATAAAATAACTTAGATTTATATAATTAAAGACAATTAAAGTTTCATCAAATTAATCCCAACCTTATGGGATTTAACTTATAGGTTGGCAAATAAATTCAGCTCCAACATCATTTTCATCACTATAATTCACGAAGGAACAGATTTTGAATAATGGAAGAATGTCGGAAAGACAGCGTTCGCTTCCCAATCCACACTCCAGTTGTGTAATGTCCTAAGGTGGCTGAAAAGGGTTGCCTGCATCTTCCCTCTTTCTGTCTCTATTTAGTCGCTACCTTCTAATTTGCCTAAGGATCCCTACCCGTAGTTCCGTGCCCTAGGGTTTCCTCCTTTTCTTCTTTTTAAATTACTTTGTTTTTTTTTCTTTCAAAAATAATTCCAATAGCCCTAAGTGTTATCTTCTCCTTTTTTTTAGGTAGATTTATCTGGTACAAGTAGAGTTGGGCTGAAACTTATATGCGTTGAATGCTGACTGGACACCTTTCCGGCATTGCCACGGCATACTAGCTGGCAATCTGACCACTGTTTTGCCTTGGAAAAAGTTCACTCATTTATTTCTTGTTCCTCATCTTGCACCTGCCAATACTACAAAACACAGCCCTTCCATAAGCAATTAAAAACACCTAATATTTAAATGCAGCCCAAGTTCTAATGCAATGCTAAAAGTACTAATGAAATGTCCTAAAATACAACTCGATGTACTTAAATATAGGCAATTAACTAGGTCCAAAGGCATAAAATATAACTATTTTCAAGAGTTATCATGCCACTGGTAATTTAGATATTGGATTATTGACACGGCCTAGCCACATAGTCGTGTGAATGTTGGCAAAGTTTTACAATTAGGTCCACAAGACCACAGTTAGTTACACAGCCCGGTGACATGGCCATGTGACCCTGCATTACACGGCATTAGCCTATCACACAATCTAGCCACTCGATTGTGTGACCCTTGTTTTGTATATTTGCCACAATTTTTTGAAAAGTTTCCAATTAGTCCCTTCTTAGTTCTGAATTGTTTTTAGAGCTTTTGTAAGCTTGATTTAACCTCAGTCTTGCATGTATAACATATTTAACTAAATGTTTGATGATTAATGAATGTTTTAATAAGTTTGAATTAAAATAACATGATCCTATTTTATTATTTACTATAGCATCCCATAACCCTAATCTAGTGACGGAGATGGGTGAGGGGTGTTACCAAGCACCTCAAAAGCCTGGACACATTCTTCATTAAATATCAAGGGTGTGCCCTTTGGCTATAATTAACTTGAAGGTTTTGAGACCTCTATCGAATACCTGGAGAAAGTGAGGATCCCAAAAAAAAGAAGAAGATCCCACAGAGATCGAGCCAGTGTAATCGGCTAAAGTCCCTGTTAAGGTGGAACCAATGGAACCAGAAGCTGAACCTAATATCGAGACTTCAATGTTCAGAGCTCAACCGCCTCACCCAAATCTTCAAGATGAGCTATCAAAGTTAATGGACATAATGCAACATATGCAGTGGCAGCAACAAGCTTACTGGAAATACTCAAAAATAAAGGATGACTCGATGAGAAGTGCTCTTATGAAAATTTACAATGACTCATTTATTTTTGCGCCTGAGTTTCCAAATTACATATTTGAACCATGGAGCGCATTATCGAAAAAGAAGTGAAGTGATTCATACAAAGAAAATAATGATGGAGCAAAAGATGAGTCGAATTCGGAAGGATCTGTAAATAAATAAAGGGGGGATCTCGACTTTATTTTATTTATGTTCTTAGGTTATTTTAGGATAAAGTTAATTAGGAATTTTTGCATAATAAAACAAGAGATAGAAATCATTAATAAAATTTAACAAGTCGCGAAGTATAAAGTGTGGCAATAGATATGTACATGTCTAGGATTGGATTTAGAAATAGCTTGGTACTTAAGCAGTCAAATTGACTCACCTCCTATTTTCTAAAATCCTACCTGGTGTATAGTATCTATTCACTTTAAACAATGAGGACATTTTTCATTTTAAGTAGGGGACCAAAAAATTTAAATTATTTCCACTCAGAATAAATACTTCTTTTAATTATGATTAGGATATATTTTATTTAATAATTTGAAATTTTGTTAAGTATGCTAAACTTCAGTATAAATAAAGTTCTATTATTTCAATCAATTGTTATGTTAGCTGAATAATGATAAAAATTTATTTTTAATAAATCATGCAAATCGTACCATAAAATTTTTAGTTCCTTAAGAAATGTAGGCATGCATGAAAGTTTAAGTCTCTAGAATTGACTTAGTAGTTTCTTGAGGCGAAATCCTAGGAAGCATGGAATGTTGAAAATGATTTAGACAACTCTTGTTTGGACCGTTTGAGCCTTTCAAGCCAACCTTGATGAAATTTTATCCTTTCAAACCCAACTTTGAGACTATATGGCCTAATTTTATTTGAACCCTTGCAATATTTAGCCATCACTTCTCTCTTAATCATTTTTCAATTGTCTCAAATACTAGACTCAGTACTATTCAGAATATTCTTTGAAAATAAGTTTGGGGAAGTTGAAAGAAGTATCAAATGCTCTAAAAATTGTAGTACATACAGTAAAATGCTCAAAGAAAAGGTACATGTACTTGAAAGAAAATAAACGTACAAAGGAGCATGTAAAAGCAAAGTAAGTTGGTGTATTGAGGGAAGTTATTCCAAATGTCCGATTGAAGCTGAATCTAGGGTTTAAAAGTCTAAGTTTATCTATCTTTTACCTACCTCTAGCCTAGCTACGTTACAACCTTTTCAAAGACCTATTGATTCAAGTTTTCTATGCTACCTACATTAGTGGAGAGAAATTGCTATGTTCAACATATGAAGGCATAAGTTAAACTTAATGATTGAAGCTTAATCTTGAATAAGGAAATAAAATCAAATTGGTAAGGGTTAACATGTCTTGTTAAGGAAGCTTTTAGTCTAATTGTGCTATCATAATAGTTGTTGAGATTAATTTGAAGGATATGTATACTTAAGTAGCATAACTATAAAATTTCTTATTTTTTAGCATAAGTATATTAAATTCGTAATTCTGGGAAGAATGTTATTCTGAAGGAATATTTCAAAGGTTTTTTCTAAGTAATTCTTTTTAATTTGTGCATTACTCAGGACGAGCAATGAATTAAGTTTAGGGGTGTGGAAACACGAAAATTTACACATTTTACATACCCTTTTTAACTTAAAATCATACAGTTTCGATAAAATTCTTGTCGAGAAAATAATTAATTTTTACAAAATAATTAAAGTGTGCTTAAAATATAATCATGTTGAATATTAGTTAATTTTATAATTAATTTTGATGACTTTTGGTTATTTTCGAATGATTTGCACAAAGGGAGAAAAATGGCTCGGCAGACACTGCTAGAAGCACAAAATCGAGAAGCAATTTGAAGTATCGAGGCGAACTAAATTTCAGCCTAAGAACGTCCAAAATTATATGTATTAATTCATAATATAATTAATTTTAATTTATATCTAATTTAATTTGGGTTAATAAATTATTATTAATTAATTATGAAAAAGTGGTCCAGTTGAACTAAACCGAGTTAACCAAATCGACCAAGAAATGGACAGCCAAAAACCGTCCCAAGAGCTGACCCAAATCAGCTTATTACTTGATTATTTAAGCTTGCAAACAGGCCCTTGAAGACTTGTTCAATTTGCATTCAAACCCCTCCACAATTGATGGCTTTATAGATTTGCCCCAAGCCTAAATTAGCAAAGTTGAAACTATCAACCTTGCCACATGTGTGGCCGACCAAGGGAGGGCTCTTTGGCTGATAATTTTAGCTATTTTTAACAGCCCTCCTCAGCTATAAAAACCCCCCTTAGGCTAGTCATTTTAGAAACACGCCTCAAGCATTCACATCTTTCCTCTCTTCTCTCCACTTTCTCTCTTCTTTTCCATTCCAAAATTCCCTTGCTCTCTTACCGATTTCTTCTCTTGGGAAAGGGGAAATCATCAGCTATTTGGAGCAGCAATTAAGTGTTCATAGCAGCCTTGGTCGACAAGAACAACGGAGAAGGAAGAACGGAGCAACTAGTCAAGCAACAGAAAAACACCAGATTTGATTCTTGTTCCCTATCTTTTTAAGTTTTTTTGTTGTTATGCTGAACATATCTATGAATATTTATGTTGTTGGAATGGCTAATTTAATCAATTTAGCTTGAATTTAATTCGTTTTAGGTTGATTGCATTTCGTTTGTTAAAATTATTAAAATTGTGTTATGTTGTTATATGTCTCGGTAAGATGCTTGATTAAGTAAAATCATGACTAAGTTATTATTGCATTACAATTGTTAGGTAACTAATGAATTAATTATTTAAATGGATTGAAATTGTAATTAATAGACATAGTACTTAATCAGTGCATGTTTAATCATCTAAGGTAGCTGAGGGTTAGATTAGCAACGGTATTTGACGATACATTTTCCTTGCATAACTTTCAAGATTATGTGATTAAACTGTTTCAATGTAAGGATACTTTGTTACCTCACATAGTCTTTTATGTGCTTATTAAATCGAGTTAATTGTTTGAGTTGACATAGGGATATGTACAAGAGATTATTTCGATTTAATAAGTATGTATCTGCAATAACATATTTGCCTATTAAGATTTGTTTAATCGGTTGAATTGAAATAGGGATATAGTCAAGAGATAAATGGATTTTGGTAGGTGAGTATGTTCATAAGTTATCAAATTGCCGAGTTGCTGTGAACTTATTCGTAACAATATTAACATGAGTTTAATAATCCTAAGTTAAGAAATGTAATTAATCTAACACAGATATGTCATCTTGAGTAAAATTGTATTTTGAAATCGTGCATTTGAGATTTATTTATTTAGTTCACTTAGTATAAAATCTTAGTTTTTAATCACCCTCTTCAAACAAAATATTTTTCTTCACCAACATGTTTTAAATAGCATTCATAAATAATTCTTTTCACAGTCCCTGTGGGTATGATAACTCAACATTCACTTGTCACTTTATTACTTGTTGCGATTGTGTACACTTGCACATTTTCGTCATTCTAGATACCCATTTTTCAAATGTGTCAAGAGTGGTTTCAGTTACATTGTTGGTGGCTTAATCATCAATGGGACCATCTTATCTAGAGAGTGTCCCTCTAGATCCAACGGTTCCTTACAATGCCCCCACCAATCTATTTGATAAATTTGTTCCAGATATTCCATTGTTGCTTCTTTAGTAACCTCCTCTTCCATTATTTCTTCTGTATCTAATGTATCAGATCTACTATCCCTTGAATCTTCATCACCTTTCTCTAAATCGTCATCATCTAAAATTTCATTATCTATTTCAAAGTCTATCGGTTCAATGATCTTCATTAATTCTTCTATTGGTTCTGGACCTCTGATTTTCCTCCAGGTATGGTCGTTGCCAGTTACTTCTTTTAGTAGCAGAATTATCTCATAGATTGTTTTAGTCCAAACACTTTCTCTTGCAATAATGTAAAATTAACCTCTACTATCCTCATCTAAACCCCCATAAAAATGTCGTAGTTGGATGACTAAGTCAATACCACCTCTAAGCACTTTTTGAAGAATTATTTTGAATTGATCTCATGCTTGTCTCAATGTTTTTGTTAATTTTTTCTTGAATTTTAACAATTCATCATATGTATTTAGAATGGTAGGCATTGGTATAATTCTACACAAAAACAATTGCATGAATTCCTCCCACAAAGTGCTAGTGCTTCCAACCACTCTTTGACTTGACCTCCGAGTGTAAAAGGGATTAACAATAACTTAATCGTTTCATCAGAAACTCCTAAATATCCAAATATGTTGCAGATTTATTCAAATCATTTAAGAAATACTACAGGATCCATATTGATATTGTCACCATGCTGAAGATTTTTCAACACCTAATTTGTTCTAATTCAGCGTGGCAGATTAAACTAGTTTTCATACTTCAAGAGCTTGAATACAAGCATTTTTATTATGTTTTATTTAAGTTTTCATATTTTGTTTTAAATTCAATAAAAGTGTATTGTGAGTCTTTTATTGACCTTAGTGGCCAAATTAGGCCTAAAGGTGAGCTAACATATTTAGTGAGTGTGCAGGAGACCATTCAAATATATAAAAGCTCAAGGTTGGTCGTTGCGTTGCAACACAGGAAGTTCAATGTCACAACATAAGCATAGGAGATCAATAGTTGTGTTGCTTTAAGTTCAATGTTGCAACACGGGAAGTTCAAGTCTACCTTTGGTGTCACGACGCACCCCTGAAGCCACCTCTAAACAAGAGCATACTGGCTCCGATGTCGCAACATAGACGCTAAGGTATCGCGACATTGGCCCTGTACGAGATTAATTACGATCTAAGGGAATTTTGGTCTGCACAATGGAAATTAAACATGAAAACATCAGCTAACCCAGGGTTGAGGATGACGGCTACCCTAAATCTATAAATAGGCTCAGTTAGACCTTGTTTAAGGATAACTTTTCATAGTCTAAGTTTTTCTCTATAATTTAAGTTATAGTTTTTCTTTCTTTTAGGTTGTAGATTTAATTTACAATTCTTTTCATTAGTGTTCTTCGGAGAACGTGATTTGTAAATGCAATCAAACTATTGTGGATTAAGTGCTTCAATCAAATACATCTCAAGATTTTTCTTAAACTCTTTTATTGAATTGTTTTTAATGTTCATTCTATGTATCAAGTTCATTGTGTTTATGAGATCCATGCGGAACTAATCCTCTTATGGGGGATTAATGAATGGAGGTGTGATTAATTAATTGCTATGTAAGGTTTCCTTAACAGATCAACTATTTGGGACAGAAAGGACTTAAACCCTAGGCTTGATGGCCTTAGGAAGAGATTTAGGTGGGAATTAACCCAAAATTGGTATGGCATATCCGTGAACACCTTAACCCCAAACCAATCTAGACTGTGAGGTCGAGAGGTAAGTAGTTTTTTTGACTTGTTAGTTTAGTGGAAGATTGAGAGATCCTGCTAGGGTAACGACTAGTTGATTGAATAGGCACCCGAAATAGGAATTAGTTATAACCACTGAAGTGAGCTAATCACCCATATCTAGATTTGATTGAGTTTAGATTTCACTTATTCAAAGTTCACTTTATTTATACAATTTTTATTCTTTAATTATAAAAAACCCAAAAACTTTTCTTTATGTTTTCTCATAATATAATTTATTTATTTATTTTACTAATTAATTCTATTTGTGTTTAGGTTATCTTTAATTTAGTACTTCCTCCCTTACGTACAATCCTCGAAGCACTCACCTACTTCGTTGTAAAATTATATTACAACCTGACTCGTATACTTGTGGACACCGCCTCAATTCCATATCTTTAGTTGTAATATTTACACTCTAGATGTTGGAATGTCCGAAGGCGGTCAAGTTGTTGGCACCGTTACCGGGGAGGTAATGCTACTAAATTGATTTTAATTTTTTATGTTTTAATAGAATAATTATGAAATATCAAAATTATAGATACAATTTTATTTTTATTTGTACTAACATCTTTTATTTTCTTTTTTGGTTTCAGTGTATGACTCACAGTAGGGGAACACCTTTAGAACTGACCACTGATAAAGAAATAATAATTCGTATAAATCGTCAATAGCAACAACAACAAAAGAAGATGAGAACTCAATTGCCTGATGTAGGTAACCTACCGTGCGAGAATCCGCTGTTTGATGAGGTTGACAATGCTAACTTCCAAGATCTACCTCCACCACCACAATTACCAGCAAATCCACCTATGGCGCAAGCAGAAAGGACCTTAAGGGATTGTGACTTGCCAAATCTAAAAATGGCTCAAAAAAGCATTACAAGGCTAGCCATCATGGCAAAGAAATTCAAAATTAAACCGGCCATGATCCAAATGATCCAAAATAACCTGCAGTTTAAGGGCACAATGACTAAATACCCAAACCAGCATCTAAAACGGTTCCTTTAGCTCTATGATACATTTCAATACAACAGGGTCACTGATGATGTTATTCGTTTTTGGTTGTTCCTCTTCTCCTTGATTGATAACACATTTAGTTGGTTAGACTTGCAGGCTTAGCATTGATCACGACATGGAATGAACTTGCGAAAAAATTCTTGCAGAAGTTTTTTCCTATTAGCAAAACAATCTAACTAAGGAGAGAGATCACCAGATTCAAACAACTAGAAGGAGAAAGCTTTCACGAAGCCTTGGAGCATTTTAAAATGTTGATACAAAGATGTCATTCTATAATGGGTTGGATGCATATGCACACCCAGGATTAGATGGAGTCGCAAGAGGAGCCCTGATGAATAGGACATACAAGGATGTGTATGACCTAATTGAAAACATGGCGATGAATTCTTGCCAATGGCAAATGAAATATTTACTTATGGCCAACGATAATCTACGGTAAAAGCTATCGAGGAAGATGATAGATACCAACAGATTTTGGACAGACTTAACCACATAGAATCCTCATATAGTGCGTCATCAATATGTGGAGGAGATAAACCTCTTTTCCATTATCTCAATAACCCAATCAAGGAAATGAACTACATCAGGAATAGAGGTGGAAACCCTTATTCAAATACGTACAATCCTGGCTAGAGAGATCACCCAAACCTGGGATGGGGTGAAAACTAGGGATGAGGTAATAACTCTAATTTTGCCAAAAATAATACTTACCAACCTCCCTATTTATAGAAGCCTCGGGAAAGGGCTAACTCGAATGACCATACTGTATGTGGTCAATGCCTGGACTGGATCGAAAAGGAAATGCAATCAATGACGACCGAAGTAAAACATGTGCAATCTGAGTGAACCAATAAGACGAAAAAGTTGATTAAGATGGAAAATCAAATGAGTCAATTGATGAGCATGATGGGAGATATCAAGAGGAAAATTGGCACTGAAATACCAAGCAACACAGAGAATAATCCTCGAAAGGAAGATAAAGAGCAAGTAAATACAATGGCGCTTCTCTTGGGTAAACTACTAAGTAACCCAGAAAACCCGACTCAAGAGAAGAACAAAGAGGATTTCAAAGATCTTCAAAA
Organism: Gossypium raimondii; assembly: GCF_025698545.1. Lineage (NCBI taxonomy): Eukaryota > Viridiplantae > Streptophyta > Magnoliopsida > Malvales > Malvaceae > Gossypium > Gossypium raimondii. Next base: position 34,052,764 of record NC_068568.1, on the reverse strand, counting down.
GAACCCTCAACCAGCTGAAACCAAACTAGAACTAGAAGTGGTAGCTGCACCGGCAACTGAGCCAAAGAAAGAGCCAATCAAAGAATATACACTAACAACAGTACCATTCCTTTCACGATTAGAAGATAAGAAAAAATAGGATGAAGCAGAGTTTGTAAGTTTCCTAAACTTATTTAAATCTCTAAATGATAACCTACCTTTAATAGAGTTAATTGAAAATGTTCCTAAATACGCTAGGTATTTAAAAGAAATTATGTTTAGGCATAGGAAAATTAAAATAGAAGAGCAGGTTAATATAGACGCCTCCTATAGAGTGATAATATCTAAACAGATTCCCTTAAAACTAAAAGACCCAGGGAGTTTTACAATACCTATAGAGATAGGTGATATTCACTTTAGCAAGGTTCTACATGATTTAGGATCGAGTATTAATTTAATGTCATTATCTATATATGAAAAACTCGTGTTAGGTTAGCTTAAAAATACCCAGATCACACTAAAATTAGCCAATAGATCTTCAGTACAACCGAAGGGGTACTTGAAGATGTATTGGTGAAAGTGCAAGTTTTATCATTCCGGTTGATTTCGTAATCCTAGATTTTGAAGAGGACCATAAGATACCCATTATGTTGGGTAGACCATTTTTAACAACCTCAAGGTCCACCATTTTGACCTAAAATAATGAGTTAACTATGAGGATCAATGGTGAGACAGAAATTTTTAATTGTGGTCATCAACAGAAGGAGGTAAATAGGGAAACATTAGAGAAACAATGTTACCAAATATCTATACAAAACCTTAATTACCTTAAATCGAGAAAGCTTTTTTCTATGATTAGTGTAGGTCAGAAAAACAAATTTAGAGAACGAGATAAGTAGAGGAAGGTGAAATGGCACGATGGATGCTGGACCAATACTGATAGAAACGAAACCAAAAGAGTGTCCACGTCTACATTAATAGGACTGACGGATGAATCCAACAGCAAGACTTGAAATTTTTTAACTAAATATTAACTTTATTTATATTATTGTACATTAAACTAACCAATAATTTAGAATTTAATCTTTATTTAAATTGATGTTTAATATAAATCAAAACATTTTGATAATTGAGAATTGGGGATGAAACAGAGTCAGTGTTGCAACAAAGCAACTCCATGCCGCAACATCGATGACAGACTAAAGAAATCGAGCAAATTGGCACAATGTCATGACACAACAAGCATAATACCACAGGGCTAAAACATTTCAAGGCGATGTCGTGACATCGGCATCCTGTCAAGGGTGTTGTGATAGGGAACCCCTGTGTTGTGACACCATTGCAATTTTCTGCAGGGTCAACCAGACCCGTTTCTTAACGCGCTAGTTTCGAACATATTTTAACCTAGTTTTTAAGTGTAAAAACTTAAAATTTGTAAACCTAAACTCATTTTTACTTAGCTCTAATCCTTTTCTAACCCTCAAACTTCTCAAAGCCTCTCAAAACACCTCAAATACTTAAAGCCTAAAACCCATTTTCCTCTATTGTTACAATCTTTGCTTCAATTGGTGAAGGAATAATAAATTAAGGAAAAATATTACGAGCTTCGCATAAGTAATCCTGGAAATCCCATATCAGTTTAAGATTTCTAAACTTGTATCTTAATTGTTCCATTGAATTACTTTTATTTGAAATTGATTGAAGTTTGTTAGCTATCCTAGATTTAAAAACATTGAATATGCCTCTAAGAAAATATAGAAGAACTAATGAAACCAGATCATCAATGGTTACAAATGATGTACCAATGACGACTATTGACCAATCTATGAGTCGTCCAAAAGTATTATAGGAGATACTTTTAATTTTTCATACTTTTAATTTTTATTGTCAAATGTATGCTTAAGCTTGTAGAAATACAAGTGATTGGTTAGAAGCATGTATATAGGTTGATTGTATTTACTATAAATTTGGCATGATAGTGAATGATTTTAAATTTTCAATTATTAGACTACTAAGTTCTATATATTACTTGTAAATAGATATTGAGTAATTGAATAGACTAGATGATATAGTAAATGTAGGGAAACAAGCATGTTAGTATGTATGATAAATAGTTGAATTTGTAAATGTTTAAGTAATTAAATTTGTGAATATTGAGATACCTAGGGATCACCTAAGGCATTTTTTGGTATATGCCCAGAGCCAAAAAGCTAACCTATTTAACAATCCTTAGTAGTTATTTTGAGCCATAAAACTTTTCTTGATGAAACTTCATGAAAAACCCGAGCCAAAATATTAATTTGTACTTACCTTTTTCCTTCGTCCTGAGTTGTATGAATATATATGTCTGGCCATACATATTGAGGGTTAAATAGATACATCACGATAGGTTTTTTAAAAATAGAGTGAAATGGGAAGAAATAATGTGATATAGTAATTATAGGTTAACCAATATGTACAAGACAAAAGAAAAATTCAAAAAGAAAGTCAAAATGAGTGGAAAAAGTGTGTAAAAAACAAAAGCATTATGAGTGAGATGTGTAAAAAAAATGGTGACAAAGTCACAGAATTAGAAAAACTCAGACATTAGTGCACAAAAACTCGTGAGCTGGTCGTAGTTGCTATATTATGTTGCGACTTCCTATGTGGAGAAATAAGAAAGATGAGAGAATAAGAAATAAGTCAGTGAGTGGATAAGGGTTATTAAGGGGGAGAATAGGGAACAACATGATGTGCCAAACTATTTCTGTGCTTGAAACTATTTTGATGCTTCCTGTTCTTAAATTCCATACTTGTCCTAAGCCTCAAAAGGCTACAAGCCGAAAAGCCCTATGTGACCTAGGTAAACTTATTCATGAATTGACATTATTTTGAGCAATTATAATAACTACTGTTTGTTTTCTACTAAGATAATCAAATTACTTGTATGATTTATGGATGGATTCATATATTTGAAAACTTTAATGACTATATACTTTGTAACATACTGGACTTACGTGTTTGATATTGAAATTGGTATATCATTTATATACCATGCCAAGATTATGTGTAAATATAAAAATACCTAGTTATGTACTCTGAAACCAATCTGTGTAAGATACTTGCTAAAGGGTCGTCTTTTCTTTTTTTGTTTCTATCTCGCCTTGCTTGAGGACAAGCAATGACTTAAGTGTAGAGGAGTTTGATCTGCTGTAATTCAGTGTAATAGATTAAACTAGTTTTCATACTTTAGGATCATGAATATGAGCATGTGGTTGGCCAAGAGAGATTTTCTCTCAAGAACTTCTAGCTAAGGGAACTCTCAAAGAGAGGATAGAAAAAAAAAGAGTGGAGGGCTTAGGCGTGGAAGAGAGAAGAGAAAGGTGAGTGAATGTTTGATGAGATTCTTGGATTATGGGATGAGTGAAGTTGGTATTTATACATGAGGGAAGGCTTGGGAGTTTGCTAAAAATAGCATGAACATCCCTTAAAAATCTCCCATGCATGGCCGACCACATTTTGTGGAAAAGGGGTTGATTTTTTCATGATTCAAGCATAATTCTTGCTCAATTTGTGGCATGGTTTGGACAACAACTTTGAGATTTTACTAGGGCTTATTTGTGGGTTTTTTTAACATATGTAAGGACCCTCATTTAATTTTTCCAAAATTTGGTTGGGCTGCTCTACTAGGTCATTGCCAAATTTGGGCTCATTCCCCTTTAATGGACAGTTTTGGGCTCAATGTGAAGGCAGAATTGTTCTTTTCAGCAACCCACTTCCAAGCTGGGTTAAAATAAATCCTTTGAGTCCAATTTTTTGGCTTTGTGAGCTAGTCGATGTACTCTTATAAGCATTTGGTGCGTTTCGGATGGATTAGCTCTTATGAGCATCTGGTGTGTTTTGGTTGGATTGTCGATGTACTCTTATCCGTAAATCGTTCATCGGATTCTAAATCTTGGTAAGGTAACTTGTTTACTGATTTTAATGGATTTGTCATATATTTAAATTTTCAATTGAATTTTTACGATTCACCGGTTCAGATTGTGGATGACAGGAAATAGATTTGGTTGTACTATTATTTGATTTGTTGTACTTACTTTGGTAAGATTTATCGTTTTAATATGTTGAACTTACTAAGCCTCATTGAGCTTACTTGTGTAATTTTCTGTTCTTGTATATATTTTGAAGGTTTGACGATCGGATCGGCACTCAATTCACACTATCCATATATTTCGATAGTTTTTTGAACGTTTATTTTTTATTATATGGCATGCAATAGGCTTCTGTCTCATTATTATTGTTTTGGATATGTAAAATCTTAAGTATGACCTTAAGTGCAAATAAGTAACTTATATGACTCAGCCATGTGAGACACGCGGCATGGCGACACGGTCGTGTGTCATCTAATGAGTTCTTTGGGATGCAAGTCAGTAAGTTACACAGCCTAGCACACGGCTGTGTGGGGAAATTTCGAGTCTTACACAGCTTAGCACACCACTGTGTGGCATGGCTGTGTGACCCTACTTACTAAGTTACACAGGTGCGGATACGAGTTGGGATACGGCCGTGTGTCCCTAATTCGAAGGTTATACAGCCTGAGACACGGACATGTGTCTTAACCATGTGAGGCACATGGCCTGGCCACACGGCCATGTGACCCTTGTATTCAAAATTTTGTAACATTTTCCTAGACTTTCTAAATGATTTCAATTTAGTCCCGAATTATTTTTAAGGTGTTTCTTGGGCTTCAAGGGCTTAATATAGGTACGGTGTGTGTATGTATAAATGGTTTATGTTATGTTTATGATATTGAATAAAATTAAGTTTAAATATTTTGATTATATGGTAATGCTTTGTAACCCTAATTTGGTGACAGATACGGGATAAAGGTGTTACATTTAGTTGTATCAGATCTACGGTTTAGTCGATTCTTGGACTGAATGTAGCATGATTAATGTCTAGAATTACATGTCATATAACCTGTGATAGTGTAACATGTTCGATTCGATCTAACCTTTGTTTTTCTTATAAATTGTAAAGATGTCAGACGGATTTGATCATGCTGACAATGACGAGGTTAATAGTAATTTACCGACCTCTGATCAAGGGACAAGTAGTAATATCTCGATTCCACAAGTACATGAGCATGAACTTAAAAACATGTTCTTCGGGTTTATGAACTAGTGGTTCAATGAATTTATACAAATGAATACTCTAGTTCAACGACCTCTACCCCCTGTTATACCTCCTATTGCACCTCCACCTCCTCCTGTGATGGAATTTAGTCGATGAATTCCAATAGAAAAGCTTAGGAGTGTGGTACCGAAAAATTTTGAGGTAGACCGGAAAATGATCCAGTTAAAGCCGAGTATTGGCTTCAGAACATCTTACGAGTTTTTAAAGAAATAGCTTGTCTTCCTAATGATTTTCTTAGATTTGTTGTTTCACTGCTAAAAGAAAAAGCGTACAGTTGGTGGACTACATTGGTAGTTGTGGTACCGAGAGAGAAAATTTCCTAGAATTTATTTCAGACCGAGTTTAAAAAGAAGTATGTCAGGAAACAGTATCTGGACAAGAAAAAGAGGGAATTTCTTGAGTTACGGTAAGGAAATAAGTCAGTGGCTGAGTATGAGAGAGAGTTTGTATATCTTAGTAAATATGCTCGAGAAATTGTGCCTACTGAATAAGATATGTGTATCCGATTTGAAGATGGCTTGAATGATGAAATCAGAATAACGATCAGAGGTAATAAAATTTGAGAATTTGTTGTCTTATCTGATCGTGCACAGAAATTGGAGGAAGTGTACAACCGCAAGATACAAAGGGATAGACTGATTCAAGAGATTAACAAGAGAAGTTCTTTTAAGTCGTCTTTTGTACCACCAGCAAAGAAGACTAGAGAAGACTTTAATCGAGCTACTTCAATGTCTGAGCACCCGAACAAAAAAATTTGATTCAGCATGATTTTAAAACTCCTATGGAACCAGTTTAAAATGTGGGAAGTGTACGAAATGCTCCGAAGCCCAGTTGTAAACATTGTGGAAAATTTCATCCTGGCAAGTGCAGAGCTAAGTCGGGAGCATGTTATAGATGTGGGTCAACTGATCACTTTCTTTGAAAGTGTCCTAAACAGTTAAATGAAAATAAAGAACACAATGAAAAGCAAATGTCTATATCTCAGAAAGGTAGACGTCCGGGCCAGAAAAGTATTGGTGGGATTACTTGTACAGGAGCAAAAGACACCGTTGTTCAGTTAGAGGTTAGAGCATCTATTCACACATATGCCATTCGAGCCAAAGAGGAAGCTACTGTACCTAATATGATTGTGGGTAATTCAATCTCTTTGAAGTTACTGTGCATGCACTGATTGACCCTGGGTCAATGGAAACACGAAAATATTCACACTTTTTCATGCCCTTTTTAACTTAAATTCATGCAATTTCGGTAAAATTCTTGTCGAAAAATATATAATTATTATAAAATAATTAAATTGCACTCAAATTATTAACATGTTAAATTTTAATTAATTTTATATCAAATTTTGATTAATTTTGATTATTTTCGACAGATTTGCATAAAGGGCAAAAAACGGCTCATTAGACACTATTAGAAGCACAAAACCGAGAAGAAATTTTGAAGCATCAAGGAAAATTAATTTTTTAGTCTAAGACGGTCCAAATTATGAATATTAATTGATAATATAATTAATTTTAATTTTAATTCAATTTAATTTGGGTTAAATAAATTATTGTTAATTAATTATGAAAAGGGGTTTAGTTTAGCTGAACCAAGAAAACCGAACCAACCGAGCACTGGGCAGCCCAAAACCGTCCCACATTCTAACCCAATCAGCTTGTTTGGCTGATTATTTGGGTTGCAAAATAGCCCTTGAAGACTCTTTCAAATTTCATTCAAACCCCTCCACTACTTATGCCTTTCTAGATTTGCCCCTACCTTAAGATAGCTAGTTTGAAACCTTAAAACTTGCCACATGTGTGGCCAGCCATGGGGGGACTCTATGGCTGCTGATTTTTTCTAATTTTAGCAGTCATCTCAACCTATAAATACCCCCTTGGTTTCTTACTTCAAACACATCTCAAACCCATTCATTTCTTTACTTCTCTTTCACTTTTCTCTCTTCATTCCCTTCCATTGTCCTTCATTTTCTTCCCCTTTCCCTTGTTGATTTCACCTCTTGAAAAAGATTCATTCAACCACCATTTGGAGCAGCGTTCATGTGTTCGTGAAAGCTTCGATTCAACAAGAACAAGCGGAGAATGAGGAGTGGAGCAAACTAGTTAAGCCTCGGAGAAACACCAAATTTGATTCTTGCTCCTTATCCTTTTAATTTTATTGTTGTTGTTATGAACATGTATATGAATATTTGTGATGTTTATATGTTTAATTTAATAAATATGGCTTAAATTTAATATGTGTTAGGTTTATTGCATTTCGTCTACTTAAGTTATTAAAATTGTGTTTCTGTTGTTATAGGCTTCAGTAAGATGTTTGATTAAGTAAAACCATGACTAAGTTATTCTTGCATTATAATTGTAAGGTAACTAATAAATTAATTATTTAAATGGATTGAATTGTAATTAATTGACACGATATTCTTGCTCCTTATCCTTTTAATTAATTGAATTGTAAGGTAGTTAAGGGTTAAATTAGCAACGGTATCTAACGATACATTAGCCTTGCATAACTTGCAAGATTATTGTGATTAAACTGTTTTAAGATAGAAATACATTGTTACCTCACGTAATCTTTTATGTGCTTATGAGATTGAATTAATTGTTTGAATTGGCATAGAGATAGGTACAAGAGATTATTTCAATTTCATAAGTATGTATGTGTATTAACACATTTGCTTATTAAAATTTGTTTAACCGGTTGAATTGGCATAGAGATATAGTCAAGACATAAGTAGATTTTGGTAGGTAAGTATGTTCATAAGTTAGCAAATTACTGAGTTGCCGTGAATTTATTCGTAACAACATGAACATGAGTTTAATAATTCTAAGTTAAGAAATGTAATTAATCTAACACAATTATGTCATCATGATTAAAATCATCTTTTGAAATCGTGCATTGAAACTTTTATTTTCTTTTTATTTATTTTACTTAGTTAAAAACTTAGTTTTTAAGCACATTCTCAAATCAAAATATTTTTCTTCACCAAAGCGTTTTTAATTGCATTCATAAATAATTCTTTTCACAATCCCTGTGGGTACGATACCTCGACATTTACTTGTCACTTTATTACTTGTTGTGAATGTGTACACTTGCACATTTCCGTCGTTCCAGTCAACTCATTCTTATGTTTGCATTGCATTAGTAAAGTAAAAGAAACTACTTGTTGAATCAACTGAATATGATATTCAAGTTACTAATCCACTAGGTCAGAGTGTGATAGTTAACTTAGTTTTTTGTAAATGTCCACTGAAAGTTAGAGGATGTGAGTTTCCTGATTTAATGTTACTACCCTTTCGGTAATTTGATGTTATTCTTGGTATGGATTGGCTATCATTACATGATGCAATTGTAAATTATAGGCAGAAACGGATTGATTTGAGATACCAGACTAGAGAGATGATTTCAATTGAATCTGATGGGCCAAATAGTGTTGTTAGAATCATTTTAGCTGTTTTCGCAAAGAGATTGATACGTAAAGGTAGTGAAGCATTTCTAGCATACATTCCTGATACCAGAAATCCAGAATCAAAGCTAGATCAGTTACCAATTGTTAATGAATTTACTAATGTATTTCCTGAAGTGTTCCCGAGTTTGCCTCCTGATCGTGAAGTTGAATTTTTGATTAATTTAGTTCCTAGAATTGCATTGATATCGATATCACTATATTGCATGGCACCAACTGAATTAAAAGAGTTGAAAGCACAGTTGCAAGAGTGGTTAGATAAAGGGTTTATTCGACCAAGCGTATCTCCCTAGGGTGCACCTGTATTGTTTATGAAAAAGAAAGACAGCTCTTTGAGATTGTGTATTGATTACAGACAATTGAATAAAGTCACAATAAAGAATAAGTATCCCTTGCCACATATTGATGATTTGTTTGATCAATTAAAAGGTGCCACAGTGTTCTCGAAGATAGATTTTAGATCCGAGTATTATCAGTTGAGTGTTAAAGACTGTAATGTGTCAAAGATTGCTTTCAGAACTCGTTACAGTCATTATGAGTTTCTGGTAATGCCATTTGGTTTGACTAATGTCCCTGCTTCTTTTATGGATTTAAGGAATCGAGTCTTTTAGCCTTATTTGGATAGATTTGTGGTTATGTTTATTAATGATATATTGATCTATTCCAAGACCGAATCGGAGCATGCTCAACACTTGAGAATTGTGTTACAGACTTTGAGAGAAAAATAGTTGTATGCAAAGTTCAGTAAATGTGAATTTTGGCTTCGTGAGGTTAGATTTTTTAGTCACATAGTATCATCTAACGGGATTCGAGTTGAACGAGTAACGTTTCTGCTGTGATGAATTGGAAAACTCTAAAAAATGTTTTTGAAGTGCGAGTTTCCTAGGTTTAGCAGGTTAATACCAACTTTTTGTTAAAAACTCTTCGATCATTGCTTCACTGATGACCAGATTACTACAGAAAAATGTCGAGTTTGTTTGGTCTGATAAGTGCCAACAGAGTTTTGATCAGCTGAAAAACATGTTGACAGAAGCTCTAATGTTGATTCAGCCTGAATATGGGGTAGCATATGTTGTCTATAGTGATGCATCTCTCAAAGGTTTAGGTTGTGTATTGATGCAGGCAGGGAAAGTAATAGCTTATGTTTCACGATAGTTAAAGCCACATGAAAGAAATTATCCTACTCGTGATCTCGAATTGGTTGTAATTGTATTCGCTTTGAAGATTTGGAGACATTATTTATACGGCGAGAAATGTCACGTGTTTACGAATCACAAAAGTTTAAAGTATTTGATGACTCAGAAAGAACTAAATTTGAGATAAAGACGTTGGTTAGAGCTACTGAAAGATTATGATCTGGTTATTGATTATCATTCTAGAAAGGCTAATGTAGTTGCGGATGCACTCAGTCGAAAGTCGTCATTGTTTGCACTTCGAACGTTGAACGCTCATTTAGCTCTGAATGAAGAAAAGTTGAGACCTAAACCCTTGTTTCTGTAACGAATGCGGGACTTACAAAACGACGACCTGAAGTTGACATTGAAACAACATTTGGTTCAAAATAATTTGATTACTGAGTACAGTGTTGATGCTGATCGTACATTACGTTATCATGATAGGATTTATGTTCCGCATTATTTAGAATTGAAGCATTATATTCTGTCTGACACTCACAATAGTACATATTCCATTCATCCTGGTAGCACGAAGATGTATTGTGACTTAAAACAGATGTACTGGCAGCAGGGTAGGAAACGTGAAATTTGTGAATTTGTAGCTAAATGTTTGATTTGTCATCAGGTAAAAGCAGAGCATCAAGTACCGTCATGTTTACTACAACCTGTTATGATTCCTGAGTGGAAGTGGGAATGAGTCACGATGGATTTTTTGTCTAGTTTACCTATAACTCCAAAAAAGAAAGATTCAATCTGGGTAATTGTTAACAGATTGACTAAATCGACACACTTTATTCCAGTCAGAACAAATTTCTAACTTGAGAGATAATCGGAACTATATGTGTCTAAGATTGTGATATTACACGGGGTCTCTATATCTATCACTTCTGATCGTGATCCGATGTTTACATCTAGATTTTGGAGTAAACTCACGAGGCTTTGGGCACTAAACTCAATTTCAGTATAGCATTTCATCCTCAAACAGACAGGTAGTCAGAACGAGTGATACAGATTCTGGAAGATATGTTGAGATGTTGTATACTCAAGTTTGAAGGTAGCTAGGAAAAGTATCTACCGTTAGCTGAATTTGCTTATAATAACAGTTATCAATCCAGTAAAAAGATGGCACCGTTCAAAACTTTTTACGAAAGAAAATGTAAAACACCGTTGTATTGGTCTGAATTGAGTGAATCCAAAATGGTGGGAATTGATATGATCCGAGAAACAGAAGACAAAGTTCGAATTATTCGATATTGTTTGAAAGTTGTATATAATCATCAGAAATTGTACGTGGATCTGAAAAGAAAAGATATAGAATTTTTTTTTGGCGATCGAGTATTTCTAAAAGTTTCTCTGTGGAAGAAAGTGCTACGTTTTGGCAGGAAAAAGAAGCTGAGCCTGGGATTTATCGGGCCATACAAGATTGTTGAAAGAATTGGCCCTATAGCTTAAAGATTGGCTTCGCCCTCTGAACTCGAGAAAATTCATAATGTGTTTAATGTTTCAATGCTGAGACGGTACAGATCTAATCCTTCACATATAATTCCTCATAATTAGATAGAATTACAGTCAGATATCACATATTTTGATGAACTATTGAAAATTTTGGCTCGGGATGTTAAAGAACTGCGAAATAAATGGCTACCGTTAGTAAAATTCTTATGGAATCGTCATGGAACAAAAGAAGCTACCTGGGAAATCGATGAAACTACAATATCTAAATCTATTCTCAGGTAACAATTTCAGGGATGAAATTTTCTAAGGGAGGAGATTTGTAATAGCTCAATTTTTAATGGTGACGGAATAGTGGTTTTGGGGCCATAAATTTTCATCGTGTTGACTCGTAAATATTATTTTTAGAATATTTATGGATCATTAGAGTCGTATTAAAATTTGGTTAAGAAATTTTAACGTGTAGATAGTCAATTAAGGAAAGGGACTAAATTGAAAAACATACAAAACATAGTAAATCTTCAATTCTATTGATTTGATAGCATAATTATTAATGAAAAGGGACTAAAGCAACAATTAGTCCATAAGGTTTTTATGGACAATAATAGGCTTTTAAATTGTTGATTTATAAGGTTATAACTAAGGGTAAATATGTAATTTAGTAAATTAATTAAAGTTTAAGTTTATTTTTTATGGACAATAATAGGTTTTTTATGGACAATAATAGGCTTTCTATCATCTTTTCCATGTTTCCACCAAAAATCAAAAGGAAATTTCCATTTTTGAAGCTTCAAATTCGGCTAAGAATAAAACATTTGCATGTAAGTGAAATTCATGCCCGTTTCTTGTAATTTTTATGTTTTTGAGATCGTTGCAACTAGGTCTAACTAGCCCGTACCTTCATTTTTTAATCTGTTAAAAATTTTAGAAGTTTCCATTGATGAATCTTAAATTTTTTTTATGATAATCATGTATTTGAAGCTTTGGTTGGTTGTTTGATGATTTTGTGAAGTGATTTTTGTTAAATTTTCATTTTAGGATTAAATTCTGAAAATGTCAAAAATTTAGTGTTTGATAGTGAATTTGATGTTCTTTAGGGACTATTTAAGGGCCTAGTATATTCTTCTGGAATATTGACTTGAGAAAAATGGTTAATTTGATGAATTTCAAGTTAATGGACTAAATTGCAAAAGTTGTAAAAGTTAGGGGTAATTATTTACATTTAAAAATAAAAGGGTATAAAATTTAAAGTGAATTGGAAGGTGAAATGTAAGGTAATATTTGTAGAATTTTATATTTTAGATCAAGATCTAGTTGATACTCGTGGAAAAGAAAAAATTACGGAATAATCCCTGAACTTCTGCAACTATTACAATTCAGTCTAGGTAAGTTCGTACAGTTTATAACTTAACATCTTTATGGAATGTTTGATGATAATATGTAATGTGATAGTTATATTTGATTATAAATTATATAAGTTATTTAAGGAAAAATTGTTGAAATTTTATACGTGGATCGGATTGAACGCGGGATAGAATACAGTCAAGATATGGTGTGTTATGGGGGATTGGAGTGGAGATGGTTATGGAGTGATATATATATATGTTTCTCGAGTAAACGAGGCTCAGCATTTTTTGCAAACTCTCGTGTTATACTCTCTGTTTCGGTGTGTTTCGATTGGACTAGCTCTTCGAAGCCATTGGTGTGTTTCGAATAGATTAGCTCTTATGAGCATTTGGTGTGTTTCGGATGGATAAACTCTTATGAGCATCTAGTGTGTTTTGGTTGGATTGTCGATGTACTCTCATCCGTAAGTCATTCATCAGATTGTAAATCTTGGTAAGGTAACTTGTTTAATGATTTTGATGGATTTGTCATATATTTGAGTTTTGAATTGAATTTTACGATTCACCGGTTGAGATTGTGGATGACAGGGAACACATTTGGTTATACTATTACTATTTGATTTGTTGTACTTACTTTGGTAAGATTTATCGTTTTAATATGTTGAACTTACTAAGCTTCATTGAGCTTACTTGTGTTATTTTTTGTTCATGTAGATATTCTGAAGGTTGGACGGTCGGATCAGCACTCAAGCCATACTATCCATATAGTTCAGTAGTTTTTGGAACGTTCATTTTGGATTATATGGCATGTAATAGGCTTTTGTGTCATTACTATTGTTTTGGATATGTAAAATGTTAAGTATGACCTTAACTGCAAATAAGTAACTTATATGATATATGTGTAAATAAGGTAAGATGTTTCAATGCAAATATGAATGATATGTGTTAATGCAATATTTTGTTTGAGGTGCCTATGATTGGTACATTGGTTAGGTGTTAGATTTGGTGAATTGATAAGTTTCGATTAATGTTTCATTTTGATGTATAATTGTATATACTTGTAGTATAAATGAGGATACATTGGTTAGGCACTTAGGATGTTGATTTAGCTTATTTGTGGCTCGCTTAATGTCACTTTGAATAGGTCTTTTAGTTGGTAAATGGATTACTTAGAGTCCAAGTAAGCTTGAAATGGTAAACTTGTTGTTTAAGGTTCATTTTGGGTCCACACGGGCGTGTGACTCAGCCGTATGAGACACACGGCATGGCGACACGGTCGTGTGTCATCTGATGAGTTCTTTAGGATGCAAGGACGTGTGGGGCAATTTCAAATGTTACACGGCCTACCACACTGATGTGTGACATGGCCGCGTAACCTACTTTGTGAGTTACATAGGTGGGGGCACGGGTTGGGACACGGTCGTGTGTCCCTAGTTTGAAGGTTACACAACCTGAGACACAGGCATGTGTCTTAGCCGTGTGAGGCACATGGCCTAACCACACGGCCGTGTGACCCCTGTATTCAAATTTTTGTAACTTTTTCCTAGACTTTCCAAATTATTTTAATTTTGTCACGAATCATTTCTAAGGTGTTTCTTGGGCTTCGAGGACTCAATATAGGGGCGATGTGTGTATGTATGAATGGTTTATGTTATGTTTATGATATTAAATGAAATTAAGTTTAAATGTTCCGATTGTATGGTAATGCTCCATAACCCTAATCCAACGACGGATACGGGATAAGGGTGTTACAATTCTTCACTTATATTAAAGCACATGAGTTACATACGCATGGTCAGTAACTAACTCATGATTTAGGTAAATCACACCATGAATGTCACAAGTGAATTAATTCACAAACAGATTCAAAATTAATTCATCTTAGGTCCAGTCCAATGTATCATTCTGCCATTGAATACATCCGTCTCTACCTGTGGAGTCAACTACTCAGATAGCCAAGACTAGCCATCTTCTCAATTGGAATTTTAGACGACATAATAATCATTCTCAATATTTCAATAAAATGCTTACTTTGATTCTTTTACGAGATTAAGGACTCGTTTAGATTATCTACTGAAGTAAGTTGTCTTTCTTACAATGTAAACATTCTTACAATACCACTTATCATTAGTCTGAACTTAGACAATAAATGAGCTAATATTTGTTTGTCACAATTTCACTATGCATGCAAAATATGAAAGACAGAAATACAAAAGACATAACATGAAATGTGAAATTTATTTATTCATCGTTCAAATACATAGAAAACAATTACATGTTTACTGCAATATTGACACATTTCCCAAAAACACTTTCTCTTGGAAAGAAAGCACTGGGTAGTAAGTGGGTGTGCAAGATTAAATATAAACCCAATGGAAGTATTGAGAGACTTAAAGCTTGTATTGTTGTTTTTGGTAATCACTAGGTAGAAGGTATTGACTATAGTGAAATTTTTGTACTTGTGGGGAAAAATGTGAGTGTTCGGGCTTTATTAGCTATTGCAACTTCAAAAAATTGACAATTACATCAAATGGATGCCCATAATGCCTCCCTGCATGGTGATCTTGATGAAGAGGTTTACATGAAACTTCCTCCAGGTTTTGCTCCTGATGAGCCTGGAATGGTTTGTCGTTCAAGTCTTTGTATGGGTTGAAATAGGCTCCTCAGTGTTGGTTTGCAAAACTTGTTACTTCACTGAAAGAGTATGGATTTCTTCAATCGTATTCTGATTATTCTCTCTTTATATACACTCTGGGATCTGCACGCATTAATGTGCTAGTTTATGTTGATGATTTGCTTATTTCTGAGAACGGTTCCGCTACTTTGAAAATTTTTAAGGGGTATCTTAGTTCTTGCTTCCATATGAAGGATCTTGGTGTTTAGAAATATTTTTTGGGGATAAAGGTAGCTCATAGCTCTTTGGGGTTATTTCTTTGTCAAAGAAAATATGCATTTGATATTATTTCGAATGCGAGTCTTTTGGGAGCAAAGCCCACAGGATCGATAATAGAGCAAAATCATAAATCAGCGCATGCTACAGGGACGATTTTGTTTGACCTTGAGCTATACAGATGGTTAATGGGCTATTTAATTTATTTGGCAGTGACCAGACCTGATTTGGCATACTCAGTTCATGTCTTACCCCAGTTTATGCATAAGTCGAGATAAGAGCATTGGGACGCGACTCTGTGTGTTGTTCGATACTTGAAAGACTCTCCTAGCCAAGGGATTCTTTTGAGATCTGATAGTGATTTGTCTTTGAAAGAGTGGTGTGATCCAGATTGGGCTGCTTGTCCATTAACTCAACATTTACTTACTGGCTGGCTTGTCTTTCTAGGATAATATTCTATTTCCTAGAAAACTAAGAAACAACATAATGTTTCTTCTTCTTCTACTGAGCCTGGTTATAGGTCTATGGCTTCCATCACTTGTGAGCTCAAATGGCTAAAGGCCTTGCTATTGAGCTTAGGTGTTCATCATCCTAAAACAATTCCTTTATTTTGTGATAGTCAATTTGCATTGCATATTGCACAAAATCCCATATTTCACAAGCGTACTAAACATATTAAAATGGATTGTCACTTTGTTAGGGATGCAATCCGGGATGGGTTGATTGCACATTCTTATGTTTCGAGCTCTGTTTAGTTGGCTGACATTTTTACAAAGGCACTCGGTAATCGCAATTTGAATATCTTCTCAGCAAGTTGGACATTTATGATTTGTATGCTCCAACTTGAGGGGGGTGTTAGGATATTATTATAGGATATTATCTTTTACAAAAAATGAGATATTATAGGATATTATTATGGATATTATCTCTTAGCAATTTGATTCATAATGAGATATTATATGATATTATTATGATATATTATCTTTTAGCAATTTGATTTCTAAGTAATTATTACTATATATATATATATATACCATTGAGGTCTATCAATAAAATTCAAGAAATTATCTTATTCTTGTCAAGGGACACCCTGTATTAGTCCCTATTCTCGTTTTATTGGTTTAAATACTTCTCCGTGGAACAAAATCTCATATGAAATTGATGTAATGTATACCATAATATTCATGATCTAACAAACTTCAAAACTAAAAACTCCTAAAATTATTTCTAGCAAGCTTCACAATACGGTCATACGCTTTGTTGGTGTCAAGATTCAAGGCACCAAAAATATCATTACCTTTCACCTTTTGATGTATCACACGGATGAATTTTAACAATATCATTATGGCATGGGGATATCAAAATATTCATCACTAATTGTAGTTTGTTTACTAAGGCTTTCGAATTGCAAAGGTTTATTGCTCAAGGTTTTTCTTTAACTTTATGTTTGAATCAGTCAAGTTATCGATTTTTGATTTAATTTGTTTAATTAATTGAGTCATCGGTTTAATAATAATTTTAAAATAATAATAACCAATTGAACTAATTAAACCACTAATTTTAATCACAAATTCTCTTTTTTATCAATTTAAAGTGATTTACTATTTTTGATTATATACTATTAATTAAATCGACTGAACCATCAATTTTCAAAATCGATTCAATTGATTTGGTTTTGACAATAGTAAAATAAATTTTCTAATCACAAATCAAACAACCCTTCTATAACCGAATAATGTTTATTAAAAATAAAATTGTATATTTAAAATAATAATTTATATAATATGTATTTACTTAATAATACAGTTATATGTTAAAAATGTTTATACCAATAACAGATGCACCTTAAAATAATTTATTTGCAATTAAACAAAAACTACTTTTTATTGATATGTATTGAGTATAATGATAATACAAATTATATTAACACGATAAGATTTAAGTTCAAAATTCTCAAAAAATATTGAAATAGGTTTATCAAATCAAACCGTTATAAGTCAATGCCAAAATTTCTTTGTGCATGGACCAATAGGAATGTTGTTATATAAATAGATATATTGGTACATATAATAGATTTTAGTAGTATAAAATATTATTATACAAATAGATATGTTGAAGAATCATAAAGATTATAAAATTAATTTTGGTATTATAAATTTTATAATTTTTAATTAATACTTTTCACAATTTTTAAATTTTTTTACAAAGTATTTAGTTACAAAGTTAGGTTTCCAATAAAAATTTTGATATTTGATTATAAAATGGGTTTCCAAAAGTAATTTTAGTATTTGGTTACAAAAGGTTTTCAATAGGAATTTTAGCAATAATTATATGTATTGGTAGTTGTTATAAAAATATTGTTATATATATTATATAAATATATTTTGAAATAGATGACGTGGCACGTTGATCTCGAACATTGATTAACATTGATGATCAGCGTTGATCAGTCAACGTCGACCTTGACAAGTCACGTCATCGATTCTAAAATCTATTTATATGATATATAACTACCATAATCTATAAAATATAACAACATAGCTTTTTTTTATTTATAAAAAATAACAACATTTTATACATATAACAAAATCTATAATCTATGCTAACATATTTAACATCTTCGGCTTAGAGGTGATCATGGGCCGAGCCGGGCCCAGAAAAAATTTCAGCCCGCTTCCTAGGCCCTGGCCCGGCCCAGCCCGAAATATGGATTTGAAATTTTGTCTAGGCCCGACCTGGGGAAAAAATACTAAGCCTGCCCAAATTAACCCTTTTTAAAAGATTAAATTAATTTTTTATCATTTGAGGGCAAAGTGTAATTTTACCATTACTATTTTAAAATTTTATAAATTATAAAGAGTTAAAAAAAAGAATTTTTATTCTTATTTTAGAGTAGAACCCTTGCCCATGAAATATCATATTAACAAATTTAACAATACTAATAATTAAAATTAAATTTTAAATTTTGAAATATAAAAATTAAAAATTTTAAAATAAAAATAAAAAAATTTTCAAAATATACGGGCTTAGGGAAATGGGAAATGGGAAATGGGGAGGGAAATGAAAATTTTATTTAAAAAATATATATTTATTATATTCGGGCCGGGCCGGGCCCAAGCCAAAAAAATTTTGCCCGAGGCTCGACCCGTTTTCTAAATGAGCCTCATTTTTTTTCCAAACCCATATTTCGGGCCTATATTTTAATCCAAACCCTCCCATATTTCGGGCGGGCCGTAGTGAAAGTTCCGCTAGAGATTTTAGTATTTGGTTAGAAATTTTGGAAGTTTATGGATAACAAGCTAATTTGTTTTTTTTTTTTATGGAATATGAAGCTTATATTTAAAAGTTGACCCAAGAATTTTTGAAAAATAAAAAGGGTAAACTACACCATTAGTTACTAAATTATGTGTAAATTTTCGTTTTAATCACTTAACTAAAAAAAGTTACAATTTGATTATCAAACTATTCAAAAGTTTTTATTTAAGTCACTAGACTATTAAGTTTTTTTTTTTAAGTTTCACTAGCGAGCTCAGGGGTGAGCAAAACTTAATTTAATTTAAAATTTTTGAAAAAAAAAATTGAATTTCAAGTTATTCGAGTCAACTCAAATAAATAATTTGAGTTTCGGGTTCGAGTCGAGTTAAATTTTACAATTTGAATAAGTCGAATAACTCAAATAATAGATTGATGTAAATACCCTTCTAATCTCTGTCAATTTTAAAAATGAGCAAATTGATCACTCTCTCAACAAAATTACAAAAAATTCAAATAATTTTAAAAATTTAAAATAATTTTGAAATTCAAGATATTTATAAAATTCCAAAAATTATATATATATTTTAAAAATTCTAAAAGATATATAAAAAGTTAAAATTTTAAAATGTTCTAAAATAATAATTTTGATATCTAAATAAGTTAATTAATTATTCAAGTTTATCACACTAGAGTCTTTTTTTATTGTTTTGCTTTGAAAAAGTTTCCAAATACATATGGTTTCAAATTTATTTCCTCTAACATGAAATTAGTTATCTTTGTCATAAGATTTTAATTTGACATATTTAATTTTTTAATTTAATTAGAACAATTTTACTCGAGAAAATTTTAAATAAAATTAAAATAATAAAATATGACTCAAAAAATTTATTACTCAATTCGATTGAACACTCATTCAAAACGAACTCTAACTAACGATTCGATGATATTATGGTGGATCGGTATCCATTTACTCATGGTTTATTTACCCAAAATAAAAAGCTAAAAACGCACCTTAAGCTCAAAACCTTTTGCGAGGACAAAGTCGTAATTTGAACTGAATCAAACAAATTCAATCTCTACTCTCCACGCTATAAAATTGAACTCTCTTAAAACCCTAATTCCCAAATCTTCCCTCGCTGCCCGCAAATAAAGTTTCAAATTTTCTCCCATTCTTTTATTAATTTCGATTTAATTATTTTCGTTTTCTGATTCGGTGATTCGCGGAACAATGCCACCAAAGCAGCAAGGGAAATCGAAAGCCGATTTGGCGAAGAAGCAAAAAGTGGTTGAAGACAAAACCTTTGGATTGAAAAACAAAAACAAAAGCAAAAATGTTCAGAAATATGTTCAAAATCTCCAGCAGTCCGTTCAACCCAAAGCCGACCCGTCTAAAGTCGCTGCTAAGGTACCCTACTTTCTATCTCAAAAGCAAAATATTTGAATTCACAATTTTAGTCTGTTATGAAATAATTATTCATTATAAATTCATTTTATGTTTATTATTTACTTATTTTGATATTGAATATTGAAGTAAATGCTTGTTTTAACCCCTTCTTTTGTTTTTATTTAAAAAAAAAAAAGAGATTCTTTTTAATATAAATTCTTTCTCTCTATGGAAACTCTTAAACTTTTATGAATTTACGATTATTTGTTTCTATAGGGAATAGGTATTCGTTGGATAATTCGTTCCATGTTAAATATTTGCATATTTTAATATTGACTGTTGAAGTAAATATTAGTTCTGATAATTTTTTGGGTATTTAGAACAAAACTAAGTTTTTCGAAATGCACATTTTATACAACAATGGTTATATTTGAAAATACAATGCATTTTAGCGCATCTATGCTAATAATAAAATTATTATTTATTTCATTGCTATAATGGAATACTTTGACTAAATTTAGTATCACAAGTGAAGTGACACCTATTTCAATTGGGTATGGTGTCACGAGTGAAGTGACACAAACTGAGTTTAGTATCACAATCAAGTGACACTTCCAGTTGAGTTTAGTGAGACTAACTCAAAAAAGGTTTCAGAATCATTAAATTAAAGAATGAAGAGGTAAGTGTGTAATTTAAAATTTTTATATCTAAAAAATATTTATGAAAATATATATTTATATTTTAAATTAATAGTAATTTTTGAAATGGATGGTATTTTAAGGGAGAGATCAGAGATTTTTGTTTTGTTTTTAAAGAGCGGAAGTTATTTTGCTTAAAGATCTTTTTAGATTAGAAGGTAAAAGTAAAATTGATTTTAGGTTTTTTTTGCTTGAGTTGGTGTCCGGTTAACTTGTGAGACCAAATTCTTCCTTTAAAGAATTCGCAAATTGTTATGATGAACAGAAAAAGAAAGAAGAAGAGAAAGCTAGGGAGAAGGAGTTAAATGATTTGTTTAAAATTGCTGTTACACAACCAAAAGTGCCTCCTGGTACGTATAGTTTTGGTTTTTGGTGCTTAATTATCCGTTTGTTTTGTGTTTTATATTTAAAATCTGGGTTTGTTTAGTCGATAACTGAAGTTGTGTATTGGATAGGTGTGGATCCCAAGTCGATAGTGTGCGAATTTTTTAAAGCAGGACAATGTACGAAAGGGTTTAAGTGCAAGTTCTCTCATGATTTGAATGTTCAACGGAAGGGTGAGAAGATTGATATTTACAGTGATAAGCGTGATCAAGGTAACTGATAAACATATAGTTAGTATGCAATGATTTGACTTTTTGCTGTACCAATGGGATTTTGATTTCTTTTTGGGATTGTTTTCCTTAAGAAACGATGGAGGACTGGGATCAAGAGACACTTGAGAAGGTTGTTGAATCAAAGAAAACAGAGTATAACCAGAATAAGCCCACCGAGATTGTATGTAACTCTTTCTTTCTCAATCTTTCATTTCATAAGTTGTTGGTTGTATTCCACTGTTTATATTTTAAAATTTCTGCTCTGCTCTCTTGTATCTTCCCTCTGCGTTGAAGTATAGCAATTTAATAATGCTTTTGGAAGTAGAGTTTAGTGTAATGAGGAGCAAAAACTTAGAAGTTAGAAAATTATGTTGGCAATCAGGTTTCGTTGGGTGGACTCGGTTTTTTTACACCTAATGATGATAATCACTAAGTGTTAATTCTGTCTGGTAATGGTTGTTTTTTTTTTCACTTGGAAGAATAAAACCTATGTTATTTGAACTTGGGTGTGAGTGCCGGATGTAGATGTGTGTCTGACACGGACATGCTCAACTTTTTCTATGTTTCCCCTTGAATTTTGAGAATCCTTGACTGATCTTATCTCCAATCTCATATTAGACACAGGTGTTGGGCTCAGGTATTTCCAAAAAGAATGAAGAGTTGAGCAACATAATTAAATACCAGCTAATGACCAACTCCGTTGACATAGTTTTAGGTTATTTCCCCTTTTGGCTTTGATTCTTCTCAACTTAACTGACAAGCCATTCTTAACAAATCCCATGTCTTTCTATTGTTCATGTTTGAGAAGATTTATTATTTGTGATCTGACTTCTTCATGTGGTTAGATATGTGTACCAATTCAACTTTACTTTTATAATACTTGTGACACAGGTGTGCAAACACTTTCTGGAAGCTGTCGAAAAGAAACAGTATGGTTGGTTCTGGGTATGCCCAAATGGTGGCAAGGATTGTCACTACAGACATGCCCTTCCACCTGGATATGTTTTGAAATCTCAAATGAAAGCTCTTTTGGAGGAAGAGAGTGAGAAGATTACTATTGAGGAAGAGATCGAAAACCAGGTAAATTATCTTATTTTTGTGCCGAAGTTGTGATTTGATCCTTTTCTTTTTTTCTTTCTTCCCTCAATGAAAGGACCATTTAGCTCATATGTGTAAACTAGTTATTTTTTTTTTACCGGTATTTGATCATTGTGTAATTGTTTCTTTTTTTTCAGCGTTCTAAAACAACATCATCGACACCAATGACTACTGAGCTATTTATGCAATGGAAGACGAAAAAGATGGAAGAAAGAGAGGTTAGTTTGGCTGCGCAACGAGCAGACAGGGCTAAGAATGATCGCATGAGGTATTATCTTCCTGCTGGTTGATCGGTGTTAACATCTCCCATTTGAGGAATCTTATTTATTTGTTTGTCAATTTCAGTGGTCGTGAATTGTTTCTCTCGGATGCAAGTTTATTTGTGGATGATGCTGAGGCATATGAGGCATACCATAGAGAAGAACCTGAGGATACTGAGCAGAAGGTAATTCTTATACTATCAATCTTTGTTACCATTGATAACACTGTCAGCCAAAAACTTGTTTTTCTAATCAGTAGTCGGTCTACATTACTCTTCTATCTCCCTCTCTGTCCACCTAGGGATGGCAATAGAGTGGGGTGAGACAAGGTGGTCTTTTGCGACCTGACCCGACCCTACTTTCATGCATCTCGCTCTGATCTCAACTTTATTATAAACTTTAACACCCAAACTTGATCCCAAGAAAGAAAACTCCTAGACCCCACCCTGCCTCAAAACATTACATAATTCTATATATTATTAATTTTTACAAGATCAAATAAGATACATATATACAAATTAAGAAAACCTAATTAAAATTGGTAAAAAAATAGTTCAAATGTTATAAAGTCTTAAAATGGAAAAGAAACCTAATTAAATTGTATAAAGTAGTTATAAAATTAAATAGGGGTATTTTGGTAATTTTCTTGGGCATGTTTGATTTAAGCCCACCCTACCCGAACCCAAAATTCAATTGAATACCTGCCAGCCTGAATCCAAAATTTAATTGAGAATCCACATCACATCAAACCCGATAAGAAAACCCATCCTATAGAGTCGGTTGAATCAGAATCTGATGGGTCTGGATTATTTTGCCATCACTATCTCCACTTACCTACCGCAATGCACGCATGCACAAAAAGCCCTATATGGGAGACATTTTTGCTTTGGAGGAACAGCAACCTTGAGCCTTGTAAATTTTCTTATTTTACTTTGATTTTAATACCTGCCTGCTTTGGAACACAACAGAACATGAATCTAGAACTCTAGATACTTCATATCTACAAGCTATGTTAATTGGACTCCGATGGTGGGTGTCAGGCATGTGTAAGTTTAACGTTTTTCCAAGATTCTCCTTGTATTTGGAGGGTCTTTGGAGGATCACATCATCATATTCATGTCCAAATAAACATGAACACTGGCACTTCAAGAAAAATGAAGAGTTTTGTGGACATGCTTATTTATTATTATATGCGGCATGTTGGACATGAAGTGCTGGATTTATCGTGTTTCACAGTGTAGCCATGTATTGAAATATTGGAAACTCATTATTTGATTTGTTCTCTAAACATGCATTGGTGGTGCAACTGCTAATATTACAATTGAACTATCCAGCTATGCTATGCTAACTAGACTTGGGCATAAGTGTCGGATATGATAAACTTACATCTGTGTCCTGATACATGGTCAAACATGGATGTTGGACGTGTGCTTCAAGAAAAATGAAGAGTTAACATATAGCTACTATGAAGCTGGTTGTGGATTATTCCATGTGTTGGTTACAGGGGGCTTCACCATTGGGGGTTCTTTGGATTTGCAATGCTTTTGAGCTTTGATTGAAACAGAATCTGTTATTTATCTTTGATCTCAGACATCAAATTTTAATTGGTAACACGCTAAAATCGTCTGATTTACAGTGGGTAGAAACTTGTATATTTACTGAGGATGAGGATCATGAAAACTTAAGATGCATTTCATATATTTCTTCTCTGCTCACTTTCAGTGTCTTCAATTTCAGGGCAAGGATGACACAACAGCAGCTGGGCCGAGTGGCACAGCTAGTGTAGCTGCTGATTCTGAAGATATCCTTCTTGATGATGATGACGACGATGATGAACTTGACATGGATGAGCTGAATGAACTTGAAGCTAGTTTGTCAAGAACATCCGTTCAAATTCAGGAACCAGGTAATCCAGGTTCATCTTGAGAATCCATTTTTCTTAAAGGGTTAGCATAAAACTCCATAGAATCTTGAAGCATTAAGAGTGTGTAAACCTAACGTTTAACCGGGAATGAGAAACAATTTGTTTGAAACTGGAAAGATGTTCTGTCGTGCACCTTATTTTGGCTCATTAATGTTAGTCAAGTTTTGCTTCTTGTAGCCTCTTCATGCAGCATCTTTAGTTGACAAATAAGCTTCATAATCCAATCATTGGATTTGGGTGTAACTTGTATTTGTTCGACATGGATATTCTTTTAAATGTTTCTGGAGGGTCATATCTTATTCTCATGTTCAAAAATGTTTCGGAAATGAGTGCTCCAAAGAAGCCGAAGAGTAAGCGCAGTCCTTTGCATTATCAATGGTAGTTTATTCAAACTCTTGGCTTAAAGTGTTTTAGTATATTCCGTCAATGAAAGTTTTACTTAATTTTAAAAGGAATATACTAAAAACTTTCATGCCAAGAGTTTGAATAAACTAAGTAAAATTTCTTTAAAAAGGGTGATTTGTTTACGGTAACGAGGCTAAATTTGGCAGTGAAGAAAGGTGTTAGGACCTACTACGTCCCTTTTTATGTACACTAGTCTTGATCCCCGCTTCCGCTGGGGTTTCTAATTTTCTTTATAAAATTTTAGTTAAGGTAAAAATTAACTGTAAATTAAAATTTATTGATTATGAAAATTAAATTTATTATAATTTTTTAAATCAGGTATAATAAGCTAATGTGAGGGTTAGTTTGTAGATCAATCACTTTAAATAAATTATTTAAATTATTAAAATTTCCTAACATGTTGAATAAATTACTTCTTTTAAATTTATTAATAAACATGACATGTGTTGACTTAGAAGAATAATTAAAATTTAATATAAAAATAGAATGATGGGATACTGCAATGAACATATTAAAATAATATATAAAACAAATATTAACCTACAAAAATCTATAAACTTGTAACAGTAAATTTTATTTTAAATATAAAAATATTAATACAAAATTTAACACATTCTTTTCTCTATTCTTTATTTTCTTCTCCCATTTTCTTTTTTTTTTTTTACTGAATAATAATTTATAATATGTTAAACATATTAAAAATAGCCCAATTGTTTGTTTGTTTTTTTTAATTAAGTTCTTTTTTCTTTTCATTTCTTTTCTTTGAACCCCAAACAAAGAAAAGTAGAAAAAGAAGCGAGGTGTACATTAGCCAAGTTGATTTATGCAAGATATTAACATACTTTATGTTGCTTAAGCCTAGTTGATCTGAAATGTGAATGTAAAATTTTGTTTAAACTCATCCATATTTACAAAAGATCAAACCAAATCTATTTTAAGACCGTCCATATTATTTTTAAAAATATTTATATTATTTTAATTAAATATGTAATAATTTTATATATTTTTATTTATTACAATTTTTATATAGTTATATTAACATTATTTTAGTGTTTATATTAGAGCGGTATTATATATTCAGCATAAATTTATTTTTGTGTTATAAATTATATAATATATAAAACTAACATAATATAAAGTATTATAAACTTAAAAGAGATTGAGTTGAACTTGAGCCTTGAATATTTAAGTCAAAAGGCGACCCATATTTGAGTTGAACTTTTATAGTTGAAAACATTGGATCACATCGGGACTCTTATGAAAATATTATTTTATCTTGATTTTAGCTTTACTTTATAGAAAATTGATTAGATTATAACTCTTATGTAAGTAAAACTTAAGTAGTATATAAACTTAAGTTTTGTTTAGGTTGATGTAACTTTTAACGTTGCGTTTTGTTTTTTCTTAGAGAACTTTTAGAAAATGGATTAATTTTTTGAGAAGACATCATTTTTAGTGTTTGAATGACTCTGTGCAAAATATATTTTATTGTTAGAGAGAGAAATTATTTTCTAAAAATTATTCTTAGTGACATGTAAGCCTGTTTTCTATTCGAGTCGAGCTTTGAATAGAATTTTTGAAATCCAAGCCTAACTCGGTTATATATGCATATATTTTTATATTTTATAGATACAAATTTTTAGTATAGAAAATTAACCCCAAACTCAAATATTTTAAACCCAATATCCAAACTCATTCTTACACAAAAACCAAGCCCAAGCCCAAACCCAAACCCAAAGCAAGGAGGCGGCAGATGGCTCGTCTGGTGCAACTCGGGTCTCTTGTGCTCGGATTCTTTCTTTGTCAAATTATGCTGTACTGAGTGCATTGGCATTCACATATGCTCCGGCTAGTGTAATATATGATATGACGTTTTTCACTGATGTTAATTCCTAGAGGAGAGGACCTAGAGAATTGTTTAATTGAATCTATTTCTTTCTGCTGCTTAATCATATCGATGTCGTATAGGGGATTATCAGGTCCTGATAATTGTTTTGGTTCCTCGTGAATTTGATCTGTAAAGCATGAATGCTAATGATGTTCTTTTGCCAAAACTGGCTTGTTCAGTTAATCAAAATGGAATCCATAACTTTTCAGGTTGGACTTGACGTGAATAATAAAAATATATTCAAATGGGAAAATGGTAAATTAAGTTTGCTTGGAGCCGAATAAGAATTTATGATTGGAGTAAAATCCAAATCCGAATGCAAAGGGGAATGATCGCCATCTGTAAGGTCTAAGCTCCATAATTTTGCCACCTGTCCTTCAGCCCTGCTATTTGAAGCCGAAGAAATGGAAAAGAAATTGAGTTTAATTTGGAAAAAATGGGTTCAGAGACTTTGATTGAAGTGATTCTTGCAATTCTTCTTCCTCCTGTTGGAGTTTTTCTTCGTTATGGCTTAGGGGTATTTCACTTTCCCTTTCTCTTTCTCTTCATATATATATATATATATATATTGGTATATGATGTGGATTACAAAATGATGATGGGTTGGCAGGTGGAATTCTGGATTGATTTGGTGCTGACATTGGTGGGTTATCTTCCAGGAATTATATATGCAATTTATGTATTAGTAGTATAGCAAAGTGCAGATATTTTCTGCTTTTGTTTTATAATTTGGTGTAGATTTTGATGGAAATTAGCTGTGTTTTCAGTTAATGAGATATGTTTTCTTCCATGAGTATCTCAATTGTAAAGCAAAGGATTAGAAGTGATTTGATTTTATAAACATCTTTTCCTGCATTTTTTTTTTATTCTTTATCAATAAGCATTAATATTTGGTATCTACATTATTAGATTGAATTTGATTATCAAAAACCTTGTAAAGAGGATATCCTTTTAGCCTACATTCTCTCCTAATTCTCATTCTATTTCTTCTTTAATAAATATTAATCACTTTCTACCATACCCTGAAAATTTGTAGATAGGCTCTTCCTTCCTCTCATCCACCATCGCAATTTACTTTACAGCATTTTCCTTTATTTTACATATTCCCACTCCCCCTTGCCTCATAACCCATTCATCCATGGCCCTCCACATCAGGTTTCTTCTTTTTCTCCACACAACTTGGATTCTCATAAGTGATAATCTTAACTTTTATAAAATCAAGATTTGGGCAAATTTCTGAACTTGGATTTGGATTTCAACAAATCCCAGAAATTTTTTAAAGTTCTCAAAATTCAAATATCATAAACTTTTCTTCTAAATTGAAAACTATATCCTTGCTCTCACTTTTTCTTTTGGTTTTTCAAGTTTCCAATACAATTTTCTTTTCAAAAAAATTATTAGTTTAAGGGTAAAAGAATTTACTAAAAATATTAGTAATTTTCTTGATCATAAGAACTCAAAAGATTTTTTTATCAAATTTAAAATATATTTTTATTTTTTAAAATTACTGGCATGCCATGTCCATTTTCTTGATTTTTCTTGACGGATAGATATTTTTCTTGATCATATGAACTCAATAGTATGACTTCTTCTTTTTTTTAATACATAATTTAAAATTCACATATTACAATTTGTAATATCCCATACCGATCAAATCTTATTTGAGCTATAAAATATTACATTCGTTGTCGAGCAATTATAATCTTATTTATAAATCACTTGAATAATTTATACATATTATTAAGCTTAACACATAATTACATCCTGTTATGCAACCAAATCTGAGATTCAAATGTGTTGAAAACTATGGACATCACGTATATAATAAAAGTAATTGCAAGTGATACGAACCCGATTACGGGGGTAATTGAGTCGTTGACATACCCAATCGTCAAATTAAGTAGTTCTCGTTTCGGTTTAACAAAAGGTTTATATTTTAAAGAAGATGGTTTAAAACAGCGGATAAAAATGAAGATAGGTTGAATAGATGGATATAACGAACTTAAAACAAGAATAAACCTTTAATAGAAATTAAGGGCACATTTGGTTTGCTGTAATGGAATAGAGTTGTAATTAAATAGAACTGTAATGGAATAGAGCTGTAATAAGTAATTCAATTATTTGGTTGAATGGAATGGAATAGAACTGTAATAGTATTCTTGTGTTTGGTTGAATGGAATGATGTTGTAATGGAATAGGGCTCTAATTGAATAGAATTGTAATGGGATAGAGCTGTAATCAGTAATTCAATTATTTGGTTGAATGGAATGAAATAGAGTTGTAATAGAATTCTTGTGTTTGGTTGAATGGAATAGATGTCGTAATAGTATAAGAAAAAACTTAAATAACCAAAGTACCCTTAATGAATTTTTGTAGGTAGATGATTATTGTTATTAAATTTTAATAAAATTATTGTTAAATATATTTTAATAAAATAAAATAAATAATTTAATTATATTTTACCATAATTATTATTAAATACAATTTAATAAAATAATATATAATTTAATAGCATTCCTAATATAATTATTAATAATATTTAATAATAATTTTAATATAATATTATTATTAAGAATATTCTCACATGTTCTCTTAGGTCACAATAGCCAATATAAAAATGAGTTTAACATACGGTATGATAATCACTACAGTAAAATAGGTTTTTAGCGGCGTTTATAGCGGCATTTAAACCAAAAACACCGCAGAAGATCAAGTTTTAGTGGCGTTAACACAAAAATGCCGCAATAAATGATAATTAGCGGCGCTACAAACAAAACGCCGCAATAGATCATGAATTAGCGACGCATCCTGTAAAACGCCGCAAAGACTTTGTGCAAAACGGCTTCGTTTTTCTCCTTTTATTGTTTTAGTGGTGCTTATTAAAAAAATGCCGCAAAAGATCGGGATTTAGCTGCGCTTTATTAGAAACGCTAGTATAGATCAGGAATTAGCGGCGATTCTTATAAAACGCCGCAAAAAAATTGTGCAAAACGACTCCGTTTTTTTTTTCTTTTATTGGTTTAGTGGCGCTTTTTAAAAAATGCCACAGTATATTGGGCTTTAGCGGCGCTAAGGTGAAAACACCGCTATAGATTCCGGCGTTTCTTGTAAAAATGCCGCAAAAAATTTAAGCAAAAAATTTAAGCAAAACGACTTCTTTTTTTTCACTATATTTCTTTAGTGGCGCTTTTTACTAAATGCCGCAATAGATCGGGACTTTAGCTGCGCGTTTTACTAAAACGCCGCAAACAGTTGTGCAATACAACTTCGTTTATTGTTCTTCTTTGGTGGAAAGTTTGATAAAACGACGTCGCTTTTCATGAGGTTTAGTGGTATTAGCGGCGTTTTTGTTAAAATGCCATAAAAAATTAAATTTTAGGGTTAATTTAAGGATTAGTATTTAAGGTTTATTGTATACAATTTAGGGTTTTAGGGTTCATGATATAATATTTATTATTTTAGGATTAGGGTTTTGAGTTCAGGGTTTATGGTACATGTTTAGGGCTTGGGTTTGGAGTTTAAGATTTAGGGTTTACGTTTTAGTGTTAAGATCAGGTTAGTGTTTACGACTTATAAGATATAGAAGTTTAGTGTTTTAGGGCTTGATGTTTATGGTTTAGTGTTAATGATTTAAGGTTTACAATGCATGGTTCTGGGTTTTGGATTTAGGATTTAGGGTTTAAGGTTTAGGGTTTAGTATTTAGTTTTACGGGCTTTAGGGTTAATTACTTTTGTGATACCAAATTCAAAAAAATTACAAATACTTTTTGTTTTTTTACTTCTTATTATGTTATTAGGGTTCTAAGTGACACAATTGCTTAGTTTATTGACTCGTTGTGGCATATATGTTATGATGAAACAAATTAATTGTGTTATTTACATTCGTTTATTAACTTAAAAATAGAGCATAAATTTAAAATTGTAATACATTATTTGAATAATATCAATAATTTATAAATTGAATGTTGATAAAATTTAAATTATAAACTCTTTAAGATTTATAAAATTTATTAAATTTTAACAATTAAAATAATGTATTAAATCAGATCATATTTTTAAATAATATTATTGAAATAATATTGATAATGTCATAACAATGTGTTGCTTAAAAATAATGTCATATGAATGTATCAAATTCATAAATCTATTAAAAATTTGAAAACTTATAAGCTTATTAATATATATTTAAAAAGTGAATAATTAGTGGCATTTTCCTGAAAAAACGCCGCAAAATCTAAATATTAGTGACGTTTTGTCAATAAACGCCGCAGAGAATATAATAAAAATGGAATGAAACAGCGCCGTTTCATTGACGAATTAAATATTAGTGGCGTTTTTTCTCCAAACGCCGTAAAAGTTGTAAAATTAGTGGCATTTCCTTGTAAGCGCCATAAAAGTTGGAATAGAAAATGGGGTCATTTTAAACATATATCAGTTTTGGACTGAATCCCCGCTCCCAGCCACAAATCCCCTATCTGTCGAAATTCCTAATTCTTTTTTCTATCTGCGATTTCTTACATGCGATTCTTCAATTGAAAAGCTTCAGTGTTCCGTTGTTCGGTTTCTTGCAAACTTATAAGGATTATTTAGCTTCATTGTTTCGGTTTCTTGCTAACTTACATAACCCACATAGAGAAGACGGAGAAGGTGGCCAGACATTCGGATTTTGTCCTCTGGGGAATCAGTATTTAAGGTTCGATTTCCCGATTCTGCGCATTTAAACATTGGGTTTTCTTGTCTTTGTTAATTTTTTTGTTTGTTATTTGTTGATGACCCTGAAATGTCTTGAAATCGTCTTCTCTGTGTATAAGGTTTTCGATCGTTTCATTTTTCTTCATCGTCGCGAAGGTACTGTAAAGCTTTCACCTCTTTTATATTGGGAATGCTTTCATTGGTTTGGAGTAAATGTTATGTTGTTGGTGACGACGGTTTGGAGTAAATGTTATGCTTTCATTTCTTTTCTGTTGGTGTCGATGAAATCATGTGCTTGTTTTTTTTAATATGAAATTTTGATGTGTAATTTAGGTTTTATTTTATTAATTGATAAAAAAAAGTTGTTACAAGTTTATGATGATTACATTTCCAAGTAATGAATTCGATTTTAATGGATTTTTATGAGACTATGTTTCTCAAGATTTTAATGACAGATTCCTTCAATTTAGGTTTTGGGGTTCATAAGAGTAGTATAAAATCTCAAAAAAGAAATTCAAAAAATCATTCAAGAAATCAAAAAAGAAATCATGAATTTAGGGTTGGGATTTTAATTGGTTTTTGCAGTTAAGATGGTACCTTCTATTGGTTTTTGCTGCTAAGATGGTACCTTCTATTGATTTTTGCTGCTAAATCAACCATGTCGGGAGACCGAACTCTATAACCCCAAATGGCTAAGAGCTCATCCATACCATTGACTTTCTCATCATAATCTGGTTTGCACATTACGCATAATCTGGTTTTCCACATCATTTAAGCATATGAGTTTCTTTAAATCACTAGTTTTAATTTAAGAATGTGAGTTAAAATATAATGTTGGGTTCCACTTTCTGGTTTGTATCTTAAATTATAATGTTTTAACTATGACTCGTAATTGCATGTAAACTTATTCATAATCACATTTAGACTTTGCTTAAATCACAAATTGTACCTCATGTGTTCGGTTTTCTTTGTTGAAAATAAATTCTTTTCCTTGGTAACAGTTCTTGTAGCTTAGAAAGGAATATGAACACAAAATTTTCCCTTTCTCTAGCATGTTTTTTCTGCAGCAGCTTCGTGCAAAAAACACAATCATATAATTAATTGAAAAGAACTATGAGTTTTTGAATAACATAGGACTATGAGTTTTGATTTTTTATTTCACATATGAAAAAAACTAATGTTATTAAAATTTAGTAACTTTTATGTAAAATTTGAAGGTTTTATTTCACCAAAAGATTGCTATAAATAATTAATTTATTAAAGAGTATACCTTATAATTAATTGTTATCACGTTATCATAAAAGATAAAATAAAATATAAAAATATGTTTTCTATTAAAATTGACTATTAAAATAAAATGTTATTAGAGGATTATCATACCGTATGTTAAAATCATTTTTATATTGGCTATTGTTACCTAAGAGAACAGTGAGATGCTAGATTGAAGCAAATATATTAGGCATTGAAATATTCTTAATAATAATATTATATTAAAATTATTATTAAATATTATTAATAATTATATTAGGAATGTTATTAAATTATATATTATTTTATTAAATTGTATTTAATAATAATTGTTGACACCATTTTTTTGATAAAATGGAGTCGACTTAGATTTTAAAAACGAAAACAAAAATGGGAGTCGCCACCAATCCTTTTTGATGAGGTGTGATCGGATCACCTCGAAAAGTGATTTTTTTAATAAACGATTTGATTTTATTAAAACGACAATTTTGATCCATGAAATTCAGAGAAACATGTTTGAGAGTCGATTACGTACAACGAAGGATTAGCACCCTCGTAGTGCCCAAAAATTAGTACCTAGCTGATTAATTAATGTCTTAGTGTCGAAGATTGAAAACTTTAAAGATATTTAAAATACGATCCTTTATTGAAATGTTGAAAATTTTTAAGAAACGGACTTTTTCACGTTAATCGAGAAAGAGAATTATATCCAGTAAGTTAGGATATAATGTCTTGAATTCCTGATGCACAAGTGAATGCCAAAATTTTATTTATTTAAAAGATATTTAGCCATCTCGGATTTTAAAAAGGGATCACTACCAGTAAGTTAAGACGCGATCTTTTTTAATTCCCGAGATCGTTTAAAACTTGAGTTTGAAAAGATTCACGAATTTAGACTCGTTGTGAAAATCGAAACTCCGTAAGTTAAGGATGATCTTCTCGAATCTAAACACAAGATTTCACTTATTCAAAAGTTATAATTTATGCATTGAATAAAATTAGTGTAACACGAAATAATAAAAATGAGACAAGGTGTCAATATGGGTAACAAAATAAAAATGAATACGATGGCATAAACCTAAATAATACAAACAATAGCAACAAAAATAAAATAAATAAAAATACAAACCAATAACATAAAAGATAACAAGCATGTAAGTGCATAAAAATAAAACGTTCTTTCAAAATAATAATGAAAACGTAAAAAAGTCAATAAAGAAAATGAATGAAATTATAAAATGTAACAAAGATATATGTTTGTACATATATAAAATTATAAGATATATATATATATTCAAGTATGCATGTATATTTATGAAAGTTAAAAAATATGTACATAAATATATATAGACATGTATATAAGTTAAAAATAAGTATGCATATAAACATATATATGTATATGCATTAAAATATATGAATATATATGTATACGTATGTAAAAGTGTGCATCATGGAAAAATATATGTATATAACAAATAAAAATATGTACGTAGATATATATTATAAAAATGTATATGTATATATATAACAAAACTTGGAATCAAAAGAGTACCTGGCAATAATAATAATAATATTAGTGATGTTATGTAACAGCAATAACAATACAAACTAATTTAGAAATAAAATAACTAGAATCACAAATGACGGATCCAGTTGAAATTAAAACAAAATTTGGGGCCAAAATCAAAGAAAAGAAAACAGAAAAGGATTAAATCAGGACGTGCGAAAGGAGGGGGGGCCAAACGGGAAATATTCCATGTTGATTAAACGGTGCCGTTTCAGTGAGGCGCGTGCACATGGCCTATGGGCCAAATTGAAACAGAAGCAAGATCTTATGACCAAAATTAAGTAAAAAAAAAACTGCATTGAATATGCCGCAAAATTGGAGGAACCAATTGCGCAAATAATCCCATAAGCGAAAACACGCGGATCCTCCCCCAGGGTCGGGTCAGCGCGCGGGTCAGGGCCAAAACGACGTTGTTTTGGCTCCTGACCCCTCTTGCAAAAACGGCGCCGTTTTGATTAGGGTATTTAAGTTAAAAAATTTTAAAAAAACATTCAGCCCCTCATTTAAAAAAAAAACTGAATCCTTCCCCTCTTCTCACAAAACCCCCTACTCCGGCCTGAGGTTCCGGCTCACCTCCGCCGTAGCACCGCCGGCGGCGGCGGTCGGAGGTGCAAAATGGGGTCATTCTAGCCCCGTTTGAAGCCGATCATTCCTTGGAACCCGGATTCGAGGTTGGGTTCGTTAAAAAATGGGCCAAAACCGAAGGGAAAAGGAGGAATCTGTTCGTTTTCCCCCTTCTCCGGCGCGGCGCAGGTAAGGCCTTTCTTTTGTTTCTTTGTTAGTTAGTGTAAAAAGGTAAAAATAAAACAAGAAAATAAAGATAGAAAGGATATTCGAACACCAAAAAAAATCACCTTTTTCTCTGATTTTCTTAATAATCCAAAGGCCAGTGGCCATGACAATGTTTTTTTTTCCTATATAGCCGATTTGGCTAACTTCTACTTTGGCAGTGTATTTGGTCAATTTTGCAGCTGATTGACGTGGAGCAGGTGGCGCAGAGAGCAGGCGCGGCGCCGGTCAGAGGGCAGGTGGACGAAGATTTTTCCATTGTAAATGGGCCTGGGTGTTTTGGGGCTTGTAGTGGGTTATTTGGGTAGTTAGGCTTGTTGGGCCCGGATAAATTTGGGCTTGTACAATAATTATGTTAAAATATAATTAAATTATTTATTTTTATTTTTATTTTTATTAAAATATATTTAACAATAATCTTATTAAAATTTAATAACAATAA
Organism: Gossypium raimondii; assembly: GCF_025698545.1. NCBI lineage: Eukaryota > Viridiplantae > Streptophyta > Magnoliopsida > Malvales > Malvaceae > Gossypium > Gossypium raimondii. Next base: position 34,017,038 of record NC_068568.1, on the reverse strand, counting down.
TTATCTACCTACAAAAATTACAAAAATTCTGTTAAGGTACTTTGGTTATTCAAGTTTTTTTCTTATACTATTACAATATGTATTCAATTCAACCAACCATAAAAATTCTATTACACCTCTATTTTATATAAATCTAAAATACGAATGTCACTGCAATTTCTCAGTCCAACGCTGCCACAGCAAAAGATGAGCGGCGCGAGATTTCTCTACAGCAACGGCGTCGTTTCTTGCTCCCCCGATGCTCCTCCCATCACTACTTTCCTTGAATCCCTTCCAGGTACTAAAACCCAAACCCATTTCCATCTCTTTCCATTTTGTTCTTATTGAAAATTTGCAAAACACTTATTTAAATTAACTTTTCCCACTCTCAGGATCTTACACAACAACTAGAACGCATGAAAATGGAACAACCCTTTTGTTTTGGGAAAGGCATTTAAAAAGATTGTCGAATTCTACAAGAATTCTACTAAATTCAAACCCAGAACTCATGTTCAAGGCGAACAAGAAAAGCCCATTGTTATTTTCTCCTTTTTATGTGACTTCATCATTGAAATGGGAGTCAAGGGTTCGGTCATTGGTTAGTAATTCATTGAACCAAGTTTTACCCATTGCTCTCAAGGAGAGGTCTAATGGGGAGGAGTTGGCGGTTACTGCTCTTGTTTCTGGGGATATCGAGAAGCTGAAGGCAATGAAGAATGTTGGTGGTGGTGGTGATGATGATAACGGAGTTTTTCAGGTTCTTGATCTTCATTTGCATATAGGGAGTTATATTCCTCCGGTGTTTGGGATCGAAGAAAGTGGAGCACATTTGGCTTTGGTGGGTCGCGGAAGGGATCTTGCCGATGCTAAGTATTCGGATTGGGTAAGGTTAGAATTGCTTATAATTCTTGTGTTAGTATCGTGTCCTTATTTATTTATTTTTTGTCATAATCATATTTAAAATTTTTAATATTTCTATAAATTTCTATGTGAACGTTTCACAATTAAATCATTTTGCTACATTCATATATCCATATCTTTTTCATGTTACTTTTACATCTGCAATATGTTTTAGTTACATTTTTCATGTGTTGTTGGTGTATGATATTGCCAAGTTGCATTTGGAAGAAAATAAGTTAAGATTTTCATAAAAATGTGAAAATTTAAGATGCAGGTGGAAGAAAACCGTAAGTTGACTTATTGGGGTTGTTTCGTCTTTCTTTTTGGTGGATAATTTATGTTAGTCGGACTCGGATGTGAGAGTTAGTTACAAATATATGTCCAACATGGGTATGCACAATTTTTCCCAAAATTCCTATGTATATCGGATAGAAATATCAATGCCAGGATAAGCATTGGACATGGATATCGGATAGAAATATGAAGAGTTGGACCAAGATAATTATATATATATGCGTATATATGTGAAGTTTTTGGTTTTCTTTATATCTTTTTGATATGCTGTGATGAACTTTCGATTTGACAACTTTACACTCTGTAGGTTAAGGAAGCCATTGGAGAAATTGAGGCCTCCTTCAGTGACTGAGCTCTTGTTGTCTAACGATGGTGATCGAATACTTGAGGGCTGCATTACAAACTTCTTTGTCATTTGCCAAAGGGTAAGTGGTCAAGAATTCAGAACCTACACTTGGAATGGTTTATATATGTTACTTTGACTCTATTTTTCTTAAAATACTTGTATCCAAGACTTTCTCAACAATAAGTATGGGGGATATGATATGACCCTCCAAATACATGGAAAATTTAGAAGAAAAAGAAATTTGCACATATCAGTGCCGGACACTCATACAATTGCCAGAAACAGAATTATGTGAATGACTTGTTTGCTCTAAGCATTGTATTGGGAGTATATGTTTCATGCATCAAATGATTTTCTGGTTATAGATGCCAACTTTAGGAGAAAGATTAAGATAGTAGTTTGACCTATGTTGTTCCAATTTTTCATTTTTCTTTAAGTACTTTTGTTCGAGATTTGTGTCCAATGCATATTCAGATATGGGTATGTGGATATGATTATGTGGATATGATTTGGATTTATCAAATACATAGAAAAACATAGGGAAAAAAAACCCGTATCAGATACACACTTGTATATGATACTCATACCCAAGTCTAAGAAACATAGGTCTAACAATCTAAGATTGTCAGCCTGGCTGAATTGTAGAAAAATATGGATTTTCATGATATTTTACGACTATTTTATAGCGATTTTCATTCTGTGTTGTGTTGGTGTAGCTATGGGTGTTTATGTGCTTCCTTTGTTCTTCTCTTAATTTTATAATCTGTATTCCCCTATGGCATTTGCTTTTAGGATAAGAGTGAAGCAGAGGGGAAATACCTGGATGACTACAATAATGTGAATTCCGTTGAAGTACAGACGGCGCCTATTTCCGATGGTGTTCTTCCCGGTGTTATTCGGCAACTGGTAATTGAGTAAGCCCTTCTCTCATCTTCAAAATTCAATTTTCTTTTATTAGTTCTTTGTTATCTGAAAGGTATCATTCAACTAAAGTCTTTGCTACATATAAATTTAACTTATGTCCCTTGGATTTGGATGTTTGTTAGATATAGGTGTGTCAGATGCGCTTATATCAATTTTTATTTTAGTTTTTTTCATGTATTTGAAGATCATATTCTCATATTCGATGTCCGAAAATGTGTCAAATGTACTGTAAGAAAATGAAGAATCAAAGTTACATAGAATTTACTATATTCATTCAGTATCATTTCTATTTTGTGTCAATGGCATGTTGACTTCGAACCTGTTAACCCTCTACTAAATTATTCGTATCCAATCCTGGTAAAGATTTTAGATTCTTACATGATTGATTGCTGGTGCAGCACTCTTGAGGTGGATCAGTGGTATAAGTGTAGGATACAAACATATGTCTACTCAAATTTTTTCAAACATTTTCATGTATTTGAAAGATTCTTGGAAGGTCATATTTTCACAGTCATGTCCAAATGTGTCAGACATGAATGGCAGATACGAGTAATTCAATCTACTAGAATTAAACAAATAATATACTTCTACTATGATCTTCTGTGCTAAATTGTGAACTTTCCAATCCGATCCGTGCAGAGTATGCCATAGCAAAGGCATCCCAGTTTGTGAAGTTGCACCATCATGGGAAAGACATCGACTTTGGGAAGAGGCATTTGTTACCAGTAAACTATTTTCTTTTTTATATTTTTTGTTTGGATTTGCCATCAATTTTCAGAATTGTACATGCAAATGCACGTGTTGGTTCATGTAATAATCACAGAGCGATGCCATCACCTTTATATGTATGGTTTGTGTCTGACATGTGTATATTCAATTTTTCTAGGTTAATCTACATATTTATAAAGCTCAGGGGCAAATTAGTCTCTTTACTGTAAAGTGAGTAATTTAGTCATTGTACATCTAATTGGAAGCAATAGGTAAAATTGTTTTAAAGTGACTGAGAAAATACTGCTGTTCAAAAAATACTTGTGTTTTAAAATGACAGTGAAGAAATGAGCAATTTAGTACTTATCATGTTCTAGAAAATGTTGAATTTTTCTTCTCATGTTACTTTAAAACAAAGTCAGCAGTTTTAAATGTTAAGGGTACTGCGTTTAAAATTTACAAATTTGCTTCAAAATTAAATGTAAAAAGGTTAAGTTGTTCACTTTTGAAGTAGAGGTACCAATGTTCTCTTCAGCCTATGGTACATCGACCTGCTAGGTAGTTTAATCTTTTTATCGAAGGTTTGTCATATATTTGGGAATTATACCTCCATAAATGTGTGTTGGATCCAGGTGTTGGACATGGATGCTTCATAGAAAATGAAAAGAAACAATTAGGATCTGATAATATGCTGAATTAAATCACTAGGCTTTGATTTGTATTGAAGGCTGAAGGTTTAAACAAAAAAATCAATTGAAACAATACACTGTTTTTGCAGATAGCTTGAGAGTTTTACAGCACGTGGAGACTATTAAAGTTCCTCAGCCATGGGAATCTCTCGAATCAAAAAGTTTCGAAGGAATATCATGGATTGAGAAAAAGTTTCAGGTGCGTATCTTTTTTACAATGGCATTAGGGACCTAGGATTTTAAACTGTGTTGTTTTCCTATGTTATTCGAATTCAAGTTTTGAGTAGCAGATATGAATGTGTCGAAAATGGGTGTCTTCAAACAAAATTTTGAAAATTTTTTCCATGTAATTGGAGGGGTATTTGAAGGGTTATATCTCATACTCATGCAACCAAATTGCGTTGAACATAGGCGTTGGACACAAGTACTTCAAAGAAATGAAGATTCAGAGCAACATAGTTTTTTTTCTCATAATCGTTCTTCTTTGTTGAAATAGCAGGGTCCCGGGATTATCACAAAAGTCATCCAGGTAAAATTCAATGAGTACAGGTTATTTTAAACTATACAACTCGTATAAATGTTCATGTGTTTTAGTATTGCACATATTTGGAATAAAATAGAGAGAGAACATATTGAAGTATGGGTTGCCATTTTGCATGAGAAGCCACATTGTTTCTTGACTCATTTTGTTTGTGTTTGTTGATTGTTTATGTTCTAATGGAACTGTAGAAAGGGATCATGGAGAGAGCCAGCACGGAAAGCCACCCATTAAATGAATCCATATAACGGACAATGAAATTTCATGTGTCATAAGATCATCTGTGAGCGAGACGCAAAGCTTGCATCATGCCATAAGCATAAATCCCTGGTTTAATTCGACTGAAACAAAGGTAACTTTGTCTGCTTTTGGGCTAAAGCAGCCATACATGAATGATCGGTCCTCCATTTTTTGAAAAACAAAAATTGGATTGTTTGATCTGGTAGCCGATTAGATTCGGTTCTTCCCAGTAATAACTTGACTTGCATCCGCACAAGAATCATAGTGTCATTTTGGCTATACACTGAATCATATTCTTGTATATTTGCTCTTCATTGCTAATGTGGATGGAAGTTGGGTGTTGTTAAGAGGCTTTAAAACTTGTGATGATAGTAATGCAATGTGAAGGTTCCATGGTAATATTCTTATAAAGTGGAGTGTATGTGATTATTTGGAACCTGTTATTTATGAGATGAGCAATAATGGTTTAGAATGCATGCATCCATGCAGGGGTGCTTGAACATATTATGGCTTACCCACCTTGTTTTGATACCCTGTTTCTTTCTCTTTGATTTTCAATCAGAACTATACATGCAATTTCCAACACAGTAAAATGGTTTCTTTCATTCTTAAAAATCAATTAAATAATTGAGCTCCAAGTCAGAGCGCCATAACCGATAATTTGATACATCAATTTTAATTTGGTGTAATTATGCACGTTTATGCATATATTTAAATAAATAAATGCATCAATTTATTTTTATATTAGATAAATGTAATTATTTGTGATTGTAATATGGAAGATAATATTATCAATAATTATGTTCATAATTTATGAAATTTGAATAAAATGAAAATTATATATATAATTAAAGTTAATAAATAACAGTCCACGTTATAATAAAGTTGTAGCTTTGAGTTTATCCCCAAATTTATTTCAAACTAAGCTCAAGTTTTAAAACAAAAACCGATCGGATTTGATTATACTTAATATATTGTTGTTCCAATGGAAAAAGTAGATTTGTCAATTTTAGATATCAAGGAAAAAAGAAATTGAAGAAATCAATATCGATGGGGTGTATGATGGAGGAGAGGTGAAAGTGAAAGAGAGAAAGAGGATGAAAATGGAAGAATTTGAAAGGAAAATGGATATTCAATAATAATTTAATTTAATCTAATATATTTTACCTTTACCTTTGGAGGAGGAAGGTTGGAACATAAAAACTTCAACTGGATGATGGACTTGAGCTGAAAAATTCGGTGGTCTTGAAAGGAAATCAGCAAGGACATTATGTTTTCCTTTTATATGAACAACATCAAAAAGTAAATTTAGAAAACCATTCTGCCCATCGGAGGAGTTGAGGATGTGGTATTTCTTTTTTAACTATAATTTAAGTATTTAGTTTGACAAAAAAAAAGTTTGTGTCTACTTCAAAAAGTGGTATAATTTAAGGGTTCTTATTCAATTAAACCTAATTAAAACATAAAACAAAACATGATATAAAATGACAAAAGAAGGAAAAAAATGAATACATAAATGTAATAAAGTTTATAATATATAAACAAATTGTGTCAAACTCAATTAATTAAGTACACCAAAAAAACCCAAATCAAAATTTTTACAAAGCCCAAATTAATTTTTTATGGTAAAAGATGATTATGGGTATAGTCACATTTATGTTTTTAATAATACCTGTAATTCATTGAAAAATTAAATTAATTAAAAATTAATATTTTAATGATTTGATTTTAAGTATATTTTATAATTTATAATAAAAAGCAAATGAAAAAGTATGGAAAATGTATAAGGTAGAAAATTTCAATTTATTTTATTTCTTTTAATATTATCCTTTATATACTTTTTTAAAATTTTAAAAAATTACATTTATCAAATAATCTAATTATATTGTGTACTTAATTTTAATACATATACAGAATAAATTTATAACTTATTTGAAAAATTAAGTGTTAAATTTATGTTATAATTCTTTTTGTATATTATTTAAAATTAAATGTTAAATGCAATTAGACAGTTTGATAAAGAATAATATAATATTAAATTAAATAAAAATAAAATAAAATAAAATTATTCTCTTTAAGTGATTAGTAGGTCCTTATCTACTTATCATTTTCTACACTTTTTGTTAAAAAAAGTATCTAGTAATTTTGATTGTGAGTTATAAAACATATTTAAAAATGATGTTGAAAATATTAATTTTCAATTAATTTAACTTCTTTTAAAACATTATCAAACAAGACCTTAGTTTTTCAATACTTAATTTTTTAGTACTTAATTTTTCAATTTATCAAATAGCACTTAAGTCTAAAAAACCACTTACTAAAAAACCACCCACATAGAAAACTATTTTATTTTTTTCTCAAAATATATATTTTAAATTTTTAATATATCTTTCTTATCATTTTCATTCATTTCACAATTATCGATTTTACATGTAATTCGTTTTAAGTTATCTCGAACTAGTGGAGGGTTGATTGGACATTTATAATTAGGGTTCCAATAATTTGTAACTAAGTTTCAACTCTACTCCTATTAATTACAACATTATATAATCATGGAGTTATTCCTTCTATAGTACCATGATTGAACTCTCTTTTATTATGTATCATTATGAAAGCTACTTATTAAATGCTTGTCCAATAACAATGTCATAAGTGTGTTACCTTTATATGATATCATTAGTCTTTTTGGGATAAAATATGTTATCCCAATGTGATTCTATTTTATCTCATGGTTTCCATTACATCTTTCAATATGACAAAGTCAATTACTAACAAATAGTAATTAAATCATTTGTCATATGACAAATGACTCGTGGCCATTTTCAATTTTCATCAATCATGTAATGTCAATGAGAGAGTATCATTTACCCTTACATGGCTATGATTCCACTGCTGTGGAATGGGGTTACATCATACAATAGTCATATACCCAACGTACTAGCTCTCAGTTCCTTATCTATTTGAACTCAGGTTTATAATTCCTCAAAGTATATAAGTTACGCATATATAGTTTATCATCCACTTAGGATTAAGGTATGTCATACTATGAATGTTACAAGTAAATAAATCCATAAACGGATCTGGGATAATTCAACTTGAGTCTTGTTCGTTGTATTGTTAGTCTAGACAATGACATCTATGTCTCTACCTTTGACTTGTCACAAATTGTAGTGGCAATTTAAGTACTTTTCGACACTTTATGAGCTTTTTTTCTAGCCATTTTATGTTTATTTATTGCATTTCCAGTATTAGTAGATCATATATAAATATTAGCAAAATAAGCGTTTTACACATGTTTTAAGTTTTTTGATGACTCGTTAGACTAATTCGGACCTCGGGAATGATTAATAGGCTATTTACGTGTGTAGGATGCCATTTCAGGATGGTCATGTCACGACACAAGGAGGTCTATGTTGCAACACAAAATTTTGAAGCTGCCAGAGCTGAAAAACCACCCCACATCCTGACAAGGGATTTTCCCAATGTCATGATGACTTGACGAACTTGGAAAGAATATCTTCACAGCGACGTTGCGCAAGGAGTTTCCTGATGTCACGACAACAAGAGTAAACTTGGGAATATTCAACCGAATTTGGACGGCCACATAGGGTTATTTTCCCTAATTGAACCCTAATCACTCCAATGGCATTTTAGGCATCTAGCATCCTAATGTTTGCTTATATAGACAACTTTATAACCTCATTAGAGGGGGTTAGACCTAGATAGACAATTTTATTTACTTTGTTTTTATTTTTATGTTCCTGTGGTCGGAATTATTTTTATTCCGATGTGAAGACGATTGCGAGTGAACATTGCTCCGGAATCACGCTTCTATTCACGAGCTTTCTCTTATCTCTTATTCTTTTATTTATATTTTCATTAACCTGATCAATTAGCATTTGTATGAATATTAGAATAAATTATTAAACTTTATTTTATAATTGACATGTTTCAGTTATAGAACTGATTTATTCATTAAGTAATTATTTATCTAAAATTAAGTGTTTATTCAAGAGTATTTAATATATTAGGAAGTGACACCCCTAATAGAATATCTAGATAGGTGAGACCGGAAGGGTATCTTGTTGTATATAACTTGTGTCAAACGGTGAGACCTAATGGAGAACCGTATTCCTAAGAAGAGACCGGAAGGGTGACTAGGTGGTAATCCTTAATAAAGATGAGACCTGACAAGTATTCTTATTAAGCGTGATAAAGAATCAATTAAGGTTAATTAATGGCTTAATTAGATAATTAGGTATTTAATTGATCATAGATTGAGAGCTCGCATCGTTGACTCTAGGAATAAGAAATTCCATTAGGTTAATTTAGGTTTAGTAATTTAATTAGTTTAATTAATATTTCAAATTGGATTCATACTACTAATTTGTAACTTGATTAGATTAGTAGTTATTTTTTGTAATTAATTTAATAATAAATTTCTCCTATCTGCAATCCCTTGGGTATGATTCTCGAAATACTTACCAATGTTCCGTTGTAACACATCTATATTACAATTTGACATGTTCGCTTGCATATACCACACTAATTTTATATCTTTTTATTTGCATGATTATCACTCTAAATGTTCACATGTTTGGAGGCGATCAAGTTGTTGGCGCTGTTGCCAGGGATTGCGACGGTGAAAATTGTTATTAATTTAATTGCTTTGTAAAATAATACTAGTTGAAAGATATATGAGTTAGATAATTTTCCAATTTTTAATTAATTTTTAATTTTTATTAATTTAATTTTTTTAGATACCTTGTTGACTATTTAATTTAATCATGGATGTAGTTGATGATGAATTTGATGATGATAGCAATTGGGACGAGGAACGCGAGATGTTTGCGTGGTACGATTACGATCAATGGGAAATTATGGAAAACCAAAGATTGCTCATGATAGAGTTGCTCTAATGAAGAAATGAAGCTTCGACGAGCTATGACAAAGAATACGACATTCCTGGATATCCAGCTCAGTAAGAATTGGATCTAATCATGGATGATAAGGTATACCGGGATTTGTATGAGCAACATAGAAACAATAAAATATCACGATGGTCGAATAGAGCTTCAACAAACCAACGAAGTCATGATCGAAGGTGTGGTGATTATGAAGATTTATACAAATTTCCCCCGGAGTCGGTGGGATATAGTCCTTTCGCTTCAAGTTGGAAGTCCAAGCTAAATTAGAGGAAGTCCAAAGACAATCAGAACAGTTAAAGATATAAAATATCCAACCGACCTCTCTCATAATTTGCATGAGATAGTTTCATCGAGGCTACCACATTAGTCTATATTGCGGATGTGGTGGAAATAAAAGAACTGTTGGTGCAAATATTGGAAATGATAAAATCACTGACACAACAAATAGAGGCATGAATTTTTTTAGAAGTAATCGGACATGATGTTCCCAACTCAGATCATGAGAACCATCGTATCGTCGTCAATCACTTTGAGTTAGATGATAATAGTCAAGAAGAGTTTAGAACTGGAGACCACGGGGAGATGTTGAATATAGTCGAAGGCATCTTCGATCCAATTAACATAGAGATAGACATAGCTATAGATGTAGACGTAGATGTAGATATAGAAGTAGAAGTAAATCTAAGCACTAACATGGAGCTTAACCAGATTCTGAATAAAAGTGTAAACGAGCTGATACAATTTCTGGCCAAAATCGAGGAGGTGCCAACTAAAGCAACTGACGAGTTTGTCTTGTTCTTGTTCAATGATGATAGTAAAGCTTGAGTTAACAGAGCCTCACGTGACACGAATGTGAGAAAGCTCGAGGTAATAATACCCTGAAAAACAAATTGGGGTTGGCTTGGATTCGACACCAAGTGGCTTGAAATGTGGATGTTGCATTGGTTTAAGATAAGGCAACATCGATGGGATCAACTTAGGGTGCTGGTTTGCATATCTTGATGGAAAAACAAATGATGGATCAAATTCTCGAGAACTAGCTAGAAGTTCTTCTTCAGAGGCGATACGGATTGTCCCGAGCCTGACAAAGGGCTTCCTATTTAAATTTCTTTTAATTTTAAATTTTCATTATAGTTGATTATTTTCATTATTTTTTATTTAAAATTTTAATTTAGATGTTTTTACATGTTTTATACAAGGGTCGTTGAGTTTAGAAACAAGAAGAATCAAGGATTTGAAGAAGATAAAATTTCGCGCATGGGGAGGTCGAGACAGCCTGTGACGTCGAGACGAGGAATGTCGCGTCGTCTTGATAAGCCCACTTCATGTCCCAATGTGGCCTAGCATCATCACGATGAGCAGTCTCAACGAGGGGACAAACTGACGGTGACGTTGGGATGAGAAATGACGTATCTGTCACATCCTATATTATTATTATTTGCAGAAGTTTGAGAACAAGAAAGGAAGTGGTCTAGTGGTTTAATACTCCTTAGCTATCCTAGTGGTCCTAAGTTTAAGCCCTCTTGTTCCCACTCATTTTATTTAATTTTTAGACATTTTTCCATTTCTTTTAGTGCTTGTTGTCCACCCCATTTTAACCAAAAATATGAGGATTCCTTTCCTCCCATATAGGTCAAACTTACCTTATATGGAGGGAGATGATCCCCCTTTTTACTCCATGTCTCCCTCTTCTTGCCAAAACTTCTTACCTTGCCTTTAGTTGAGGTTCATTGAACCTAGTCATGGTTGACCAAGCTCTCACCACCCCTTTGCCGTCCCTATTTCCCTCTTACTCCCATTTTCTTTCTTTTTCATTTCTTTTCTTATCCATTTTCTCTCCATTTTGCAAAATAACCACCGCCATTTCTTTTAATCTTTACTCTTTTCTCCACTGTGACCAAACCCTCTACTACCGTTCAACACGCCTCGTGGCCGTCGCACCTCCTCTCCTCTTTTTTCTCCTCTCATTGCTGTCGAGCACCACTGTGGGCCCTTTTCTCTATTTTTTATTTTCTTCCTTATTCTCTTTGTGCCGAAACCCTTTAATTTCTTCCCCTTCAACCACCGTTGGACCACCGATCCTTCGTCACCGGACCTCCATTGAACCACTATCGCCGTCGCCTCCTTTATTCTTTTGTTTCTCATATTAATTAAACTTACATCTTCTCTTTGCTCTATCAATTTTTTTAGATTTCTCAACTCATTGATCTCGTCCCTTTCTCAATTTATTGTCTATCCCAGCTTAACCAAGTTGTAAGTGTTGGTTATTTGGATTGTAAAATCCTTCTCTTGGCGATTTCATATCATGGCCGAATGGTATAGTGTCCATAAGGTCAATTTTACATATCATTATTTATTATTTATTTATTATCGTACTAATACTATTCCATATCATTTGAAGGACCAAACGATAATCATAAGGGAGAACCCTAAGTTCAAATTAGAAATAATCTTTTCGAGAGTCCAAACCTGTGGGATAAGTGTTGATAAGACTATTAGTAATCGATCTTTAAGTGATAAATTATTTTCAAAGGATTCTAAATAATAAACGTTACTCATGTGTTAGATTCGTCTTGCGAGTTAGATTAAAATGAAATAGTTAATAAGGATTGTGGAAAATTGGATCTTCGATAAAAGGTGTGGGATCGTTACTATTCCTTGTTTGTGATATAGTTATTTTATTATATTAATAACTTAATTATAATAAATCATGAGCACACTAAATATTTAAGAAGTGTTGAAAAACTTATCAAGATGTACACAAAATAAGTGACTTTAACCGAGTGATTCTATGAAACACATGATAATTGATGTGATTATGATTGTGACTATGATGTATGTGTAGATCTCATTCTCATGATATGTGATGTATGACTTATGTGATATATGCGATGATTTAAACATGTGAGATTTATATATGTGTAAGCTAAAAATATTGAGATCCATGATCTAATGTGAAAAACATGTTTAACATGTTAAAAGTGATTATCATGTGATATGTGATTATGAGAGCATGTTTACATGTACAAGTGTAAAAGTGATCCATATGTGTTAAAAAGTGAATTTGCCATATCACACGATGGGGTGGGTAATTGTGAAAGGTGGAAGCAGTGGTAGTATATCTACAAATCAGTGGTGACTTGTCCACAAAATTTATTAGTGGTAGTATATCTGCATATCAGTGGTAGCTTGTCCACAAAAGTGTTATCAATGGCAATTTATCTACAATTCAGTGGTGGCTTATCCACAACAGGTGTTTCGAATGTATGAGTTTTGGAGAACTCCATATGTGGTGTGTAGCGGAAATGTGTAAGAACTTTTATAAAATGTGCATTATTTTTAAATATGCATGGAATGTCCATGCATAAGTATTAGTGTTATAATCTATGAAAATTATGATGTTAGACATGTCATAATTCTTTTATGGAATGATCTGTGTGTGAAAATACATTTGTATTGATCTCACACAGAGCCTTTTAAAGCTCACCCACGTTACTTGTGTGTTTCAGATAATCCTCGTGGTTAGGACTTGGATTCGGTTATCGAAGATGCTCCCAGAAAAAGGTTTTCTTGATTATGGACTTACATTTTATTTTGGGACTTTTATGGACTTTATGATTTTTTTTGGGCTTTTATTTTTGTGATAAACTATTGAACTGTGGCATGGTATTTTAAATTTTGAGCATTGGTTAATTTGCATGGCTTTCTATTATGGATTGAATGAATTGGTATTTTCTTAATAAAACTATTTTTGTAAACTCTATTTAACGAACATGAACTTAAGAATCACTACGATGTTTTCAAAATAAAGACAAAGGATTTCCCTTATTTTCTTAAAGAAACAATAACTTTGGTTTTACAAAAACAAATGAATCCAAGTCAATAAAGGTTTTCACCATTTCTATGGCCTATGTAATTACTTAGATTGAGTTGTAATGTCTAGGCCCGATTTGAGGGGTTAGATTTAGTGGTATCAGAGCCCGATTCAAAACATGAACTATGGGTAAAGTGTTTTCGAAAAATTTCATGCATTATAATAGGGTATTTTGGGGAAAAATTCCACTTTAAATTTGTTATAAAAGAAATCTGAGACTCCCGATTCAAAATTTCATGCATTATAGATTGTGAAAACTATAAAAAACTATAAATTGAGAAAACTCTAGATTGTGAAAACGATATATATCAAGAAAAGTGTTAATTAAAAGAATAAAACCTTGATTAAAAATACTTAAGTGACAACTTATCTTTATTGACAAACGTTCATAAAACTTAGAATGAGTAATCGCGGAGTTAGAACTCGAGGAATGAGAGCTTGTAGAAAGCAAGTTCAAGGAACCCAAGTTCACTCATTCGCATATCAAGTGCGAACCCCTAAGCCAGTAGCGGAAAACATGGAAAGCACACCCATTGTTGAGGAAAGTCAACAAAAACATGCAAACGAGGCTGTATCGTAGGCCATGTTACGAGTGTTAGAGCAAGTGGTGGGTGCTCAGACTGGAGCTAATAGTCGTGGCACTATTGCTGAGAGACTCTGTTCAAGTAGGGTTAAGTTGTTTAGGAGCGTTGATGGGACGACCCCCATTGTAGCTAAAAATTGGCCGGAGGCTACAGAAATGATCTTAGATGATATGGAGTGCACCCTTGAATAGAAGCTTAAGGGGACTATGTCATTGCTACATGATGAGGCCTATCGCTGGTGGCAAGCCATTGTGAGAGGTACCCAAGCCCATCGATTGATGTGGGAATATTTTCTGGAAGCTTTCCGGAGAAATATGTGGGCTTGAGGTACGTAGAGGCCAGAAGACTAGAATTCATTGAGCTTAGACAGGGTGACATGTCCGTGGCTGATTATGAGGCTGAGTTATTGAGGCTAGCTATTATGCTCTGGGTATGGTAGCAGATGAACAGGATAAGTGCGCCTGATTTGAGTTTGGGCTAAGGTCAGAGTTGATAATGCAAGTAGCTTCGCTTCAAGAGAGGGTTTTCAAAGCTTTGGTGGAGAAAACCAAAATCCATGAGGAAGTTAGGCACATAAAGCGCGAAAGGAAAGAGCAAGAAAGAATTCATGGAAAAAGAGAATTGACCCTAATATCCAAGAACCGACTAAACCGTAGCTCTGATACCATTAAAATGTAATACCCCTAACCCGTATTCATTGTCAAAAAGGGTTACGAGGCATTACTGAGCATAACACAGTCTAACACAGTTCTTTATTACAATTCATGCTCTGAAGTTTAACCGAGTCATAACCACTTAATGAACATACCATTTCGTAAAATTATACACAACCGCACATTAATATAAGTAAAACTATCCCATATGACTTTCTAGGCATACCTATATAAAACATAAACAAGCATCACTAAATAACCAAATACAATTGTAACCATTGCCAGCTTAGGTTCATTTCACAATAGCCACATTAAACATTTTTGTACACAAATAACAAATCAATTTACACCTGATTTGCATGATAAATAGCATGTCAAATTTTCATATACTCAATCAATCAATTAATCATTTATTCAATCATCCAATTTAACCTTTATAGGTCATACCAATATCAAAACTAAATCCCAACTAGGTACCATTTCGTAACTAAACAACATTTTTAACCAAACACATTTTACTTGCTCAAGTGACTGTAAAACAATCTCTTATACATAGTCATCTTTTGCCATCACCAACCGTACCTAAACAACCAATATGTAAAACAATCTCTTATACATAACTTAGCTTATAGGAACTCATATTTTATTGTAAAAACACATCCATCAAATAAATCGTTGATTAACCTAAACTTATAAACCAAACACCATACATTTATATACCATGGCCGAATATACTCAAACATTAGCATCATTATCAAGCCATTTTCGCATGGCTACATATATACAGATCAAAATAAACCTTATTGAGACTAGCCTATACATGCCATAAGTTGAAAATACAAACTTTTAAAGTACCAAAATAGTGATCGATAGTGTGACGATGTTCCTAGATGATCCCCAAACTCAAGCTAGCTTTCAAAATCTATAAAACAAAAAAAAGACACACAAAGTAAGCTTTGAAAGCTTAGTAAGTCATAAGCAATTATTTCATCACGAGAACATATATAATTTGATATGTAATAGACCAAAAATTTAGCTAATCTCAAACATATATTCAATCATTATTCTCATATAATCCAAATTACTATGTTAAGTAACTTCACTTACCTTATTCTTTAACGAACATATACACCATATACGTACCTGAGTTATTTAGTTCAAATTCACATTCGTACTCATTTTGACCTTGCCCGCTGAACCATTCAGAGTTGTTAAGGACACTCGAAAATCATGTAAAGTGAGTACAATGCCATATCCCATATATGGTCTTACATGTTAACATATATCGATGCCACTATCCCAGATAGGGTCTTATATGAATCATACACGATGCCAATGTACCAGACATGGCCTTACACGAAATCACACCTCAGAAATCATAATATTATGACATTAATATCCTATCCTATGGTTTATTTGGGGCTTTCGACTTTGTAACTAAATCAATTCATGCACAAAACCAGTCATCCAATGCTCAAATCAAATCAGCAATATATATATACAAATAAAATTCAATTCGACTATATAAGTATACATATATAATTCAATTCGGTAATAGGTGCATACCTATACAATTCATTTTGGCAATATAAGTATATATATACATTTCAATTCGAAATAGGTGTATACCTATACAATTCATTTCGCAATATAAGTATATATATACATTTAAATTCGCAATAGGTGTATACCTATACAATTCAATTCGGTAATATAAGTATATATATACATTTCAATTCTAAATAGGTGTATACCTATACAATTCAATTCGGTGATGTATATTCAGATACAAATCAAATTGGCTATAAATATCTATATATAAACCAATTTGGTAATATAAAAAACATTTACATTTCAATTCAAAACAAACATTTATTTACTTATGAACTCACCTTGTTTTTGGAATAAATAGAATGGATCGACTATTTGATAACCTTTGATTTTAGCCAATCTAAATCCGATTTCTTTCGTTCTTGATCTATATACATGAAAAATTAACTCATTTTATTCATAAAATCGTCCCATTCAGTCTACAAACACATATTTGGACATTTTTATACTTTAGCCCCTAAAGTTCCATATTTATTCAATTTAGTCCCTACTTTACAAATACACAAAGTTCATGCAATTTAATACCTTCCTAAGCTAGCCAAATTTTCCTAGTGCACATATCAGCCTATATTTATCATTTATTCACACATTTAATCACACATTTTCACATTTCACAAATAAATCCCTAATTTGGATTTTCATCAAAAATCACTTTATAAAATATAAAAATCTAACATCAAATATTCATATTTCATCATTAAACATCAAAGACCACATAAACTCATCAATGAAAACTATCAAAATCTTTAACAATTTTGAAATCGAAGACACGGGCTAACTAATAGTAGCTGTAACGATCACAAAACGTAGAAATCATTAAAAACGGAGTTAAAACCGTACCTAGATGAGCAATCAAAGTTTGGCTGAACCTAATGCACTCCCATGGATATTTTCTTCTCAAATTTTTGGTGGTGCATTAAGGAAGATGATGGCTTTTATTTTTATTTTAATTATTATAACATTATTTACCAATTTACTATAATAACCTTTATTTTAACATTAAAAGTTCACTAATTCAAGTCCACTACGTCGACTCATGCTATTTGTGGCTAATTTAAATTTAAAGACTTTTATTTTGAGATTCTATAGCTATTGAACCCTTTTTGCTAATACAATTCAACTTTTATGCTTTACGTGATTTAGTCCTTTTTACCGAATTAACCACTCAAACGGTAAAATTAAATCACAACATTTCCACACATATCAAATAAAATACTGTAAATACCAAAAATAATATTAAAATAATTTTACGATCTTGAATTTGTAGTTCTAAAACACTGTTCCAATTTAGCTAAAATCGGGTTGTTACACCAGCATTGCCACAACATTTGTGTTGGCAAACTGTCCAAACTTTGCTATGACAAACCTTCAATCCTTTACTTCTTTTTCTACACTCTGCACCTGCCAATCAATCACCAAGCAATTCCTTCGCATTGGCAATTAAAAGCAACATGTAATAACAGTTAAGCACAATTCAAGCTCTTTAATGCAATGCTCTAAAAATACCAATACAATATCCTAAAATGCAACTAAACTCACCTAAGTACAGAGAATTAAATAAGCCTAAGGGCATGGAATATAACTCTTTTCAAGAGTTATCAGACCCCCAAACCTGAGTTATTACTTGCCCTCAAGCAAAGTATTTATGAATGCATGAATGCAAGAATTGCCATGGCCACATAACCACTTTTGTATTGCCAAACCATATATAGAGCCTTTTGTACTTTAGTTCTCAACAACCTTTTATGTTTAAAAATTTGTTCAAGTTTCATAAGTTTATTTAGCAAAGGCAATGCGGAAAATATTGCCGTAAAAACAAAAATCCTACATACTCTTGTATGCAATTTGACTATAGCAAATATCTCCTATTTTACTTAGTTTATCTTTTACCTAAACTCAATTTTCTTTTTAACCATGGCCCCGTATTTACTCAAACACATGTATATCTATTTATTATATTAATATATATTTTTTAGAAAACTAGGGGATTCAACTTGTCACATGGTTTTCTGATATGACAATAGCATTGGAGCATACAATTATTGCCGAGGATTTAATTATTTCACAAGTGGAATGGAAGTCACTCATGAAGCTAAGGCTTTTGACTTAGAAGATGGATGCAGCAAACTACTACCTCCTTAGCTACTCAGCCTATTACTACAGTGGAGTGCCCCTAGAGTTTTTTTTCTTTATTACACACTCTTGCCTAAAGTAGCTTTTTCTAATAAAAAAAACAATGGAGCAAACAAAGTGTTGCTGACCTATTCGGCAATTCTAAGCATTGGAGTGTTTTATGGAATTTCTCTGATTTTTTCTTAAGTTTCACCATTTTATTCATTATTGGGTATTGCCTTTTTACTGAGCTTAGCTTCAAAAATCTCTAAGTTTATTACAAGAACTTACTATAGACACATTGTAATTGAAGTTAGGACATCTCATTTTTAGGGGTCCATTCTTAGGCAAACTATCCTAAACTAAATTCACCTAATCCACTATCATATTTTCTAGATTTATTGAAGAATTAATCTCCACATCGAACATCACAGAGAAAAATTACACTCACAACAATCTAAACAATCCTTGGAAATTACGTGTGTCATGTCAAAATGAACATGCTCAACTAAATATCTAATGCATCCTAAATGCTCAATACACCCCAAACCTAAGGGATGCATAGACTTGAATCATGAATGCAAGAATAGATTTACACTTAGAATGTCATGGCAAAAATATGGATGTTATAATGCAATAAAGGGAAAAGCACTCCCCTGACTCGGAGCTTAATTATCGTTGCTTCAATTTTGACTGGTGGACTTTCATGCCGAATGCTTATAACATAGTTTCTATTTTAGTGATTGGAGTGGCATGTCTTCCTCTTTGTTATCAGACTTGGTGGTCTCATCAATGATACGATCGATTTTGCGGTCTTGTTTAGTCATTACTTCTGTAGATGTAGGTGGGGCAGTTGCAGTACTATCCTTCGGTGGTGCTGGTGTAGAGGTTGCTTCTTTAGTCCCCTTGTCATCGATCTCTATGTAGAATGATTTAGTCATTTCTGCATCTTCATCAAATGATTTGGTTTGTTTCTCTTCAGCAGCAAGGTTGGTGGTGCTAGGTTCTACTTCAGCTGGCTTTGCGTCGGCCATCCCTTCTTTGACAAATGCCTGCAATTCCTTAAGAAATTCAAGGAATGCAGGCATGGGCTTGGTAAATTTATTTTGAAGGGACCTCTTCAAGGTAGCATCTCTCTTCTCCACATAGGCCCAGAAAATGGCCATTCGTTCTTGCGCCTTTTTCAAGCCTGTAGCAATTCAAAGTTGCTGAGCCTTGAAGAGATTGAGCTGCTTCTGCAACCTCTCAAATGAGCTGAGCACTTTTTGCTCAAATAGACTGTTGGAAAAAGAAGTGGTTGTTGTAGCAAACGTTGGTGTAGAGGATGTAGAAGCTGAGCTAGGTGGTTGCTGCTGTGGCAAGGCCTCTCCAGATATTTTGGCTACAAAAACCCTTATGATTGCCCCCATATTTAGGGTTATATGCTCACTAGGCTAGACTTGGACATTGACATGCTGACAAAGTGCAGTGATTAGGATGGAAATTTGAAACTCCATGCATTTTTCTACGTAGAATGGTGGACTTCATTGAAGATTATTTTGCCCATATTAATCCTTTTGCCTATCATGATGGAGTGGAGCAGCAACATCTGCTCCTTGGAGACTGTAGAGTTATGGTTAGGAGGGATTAATCATGTCTTTAAGAAATGATACCAAACTCTGCAACTGGGCTTTAAGGATGTCCTTTCAACTGTGTAACAGTCTTGCCTAGATATTGCCCACTGAGTTCCCTCAACACAAAGATCTTGGAGGACCTGATTCAACCCATCAGAGGTAATTCAACCATGTTTTTCTACCATAGAAGAGACGGAAGCGTCATACCCTATAAAAGGTTCATATTTGAAAAGAAAACCTTTTTCAAGGCAAAATGGCCTCTTGGAAATATTGGTCTTATACTTTTCCTCTCCCAAGCATTAAAGAGCGTTTGTGGTGGCACAACAATTGTCTAAGGTGCAAATCATCTTGCAATTGTTAAGGTTTAGTGAAAACATGGATTTAGAAGAGAAAAGGGAAAATTTTCAATTGCGAAAGTGGTACAAGTAGCTCTGAGAGATCAAAGAATTAGGGTAACTGTGAGGAGAAAAATGAGGGGATTTGGGCAAAGGTAGAGGTAATGACGACAATGTAAGTGGTAAGTAGCGGTGTGATGTAGGTGCTTGGATGAGAGGTAATCATGGCCTAACGTAGGTAATTGGATATTGGGAATTGGAGGGAAATAGGAAAATTGATGCTAAAGGTTTGGGAAAAATTTATGTTGGGCCAAATTGTTACATACCCGAACTTCAAAGTAAACAAAAATAATTAAACAAGTTAAATGAAAGAACTAGGAGAAACTGGAAAACAACAAAAATAAAATAAAAAATTATTAAGATGCTGAGATTAAACATCACGGAGCTCAATGGATTGTTTGTCTCGAACCACATGAGCACATCGGTAGTGCTATAAACATTGACCATTAACCTTAAAAATGATCCCAATCTTGCTATCTTTGAAATCAACAACTCCATGAGGATATACATGGGGGGACATGACTAGCGGGATTTTAATTTTCCAGGAAACAATGTGAGCCTAGAGTTGAACAATAACACCTATTGTCCTAGTTCAAATTACTGTGGCAGAATCCTTTTATCATGCAAATTCTTGGTCTTCTCCTTGTATAGTTTAACATTTTCTTATGCTTGTGCCTTGAGTTCCTCCATTTCATTCAGCTCTAACAATCTTTTATGTTCAGAAGAGATCCAGTCCATATTCAGCTTTTTAATGGCCTAAAATGCCTTGTGCTCCATTTCAACAGGTAGGTGACATGGCTTTCCATAGACAAGCTTAAAAGGTGACATCCCCAACGGTGTTTTAAATGCAATATGATAAGCCCACAAAACTTCATCCAGTCTGAAAGACCAATCCTTTCAAGTTGGGTTCACAGTTTTTTCCAGTATCTGCTTAACTTCTCTGTTAGAAATCTTAGCTTATCCAATTTTTTGAGGGTGATTTGTCGTGGCAATCTTATGTTTCAACCCATACCTATGCAAGGCATTAGCTACTAGTTTGCAATCAAAATGAGATCCTTCATTACTGATAATGGCTCGTGGTGTTCCAAACCTTGTGAAGATGTTCTTGTGCAAGAACTTCATCACTGACTTTGCATCATTGGTAGAGAGAGAAACAACTTCAACCCAGTTAGAAACATAGTCCACTGCCACAAGTATGTATAGGTTGCCCAATGAGGGTTGAAATTGACCCATAAAGTCTATTTCCCTGACATCAAACAACTCAATCTCTAAGATATTTTGCAACGGCATTTCGTGTCTCCTTGATAGATTGCCTGCCCTCTGACAATGATCCCATGAATTATAAATTTCATGGGCATCCTTGAATAGATTTGGACAATAGATATCCTATTAGAGTACCTTGGCAACAGTTCTCATTCCACCAAAGTATCCTCCATAAGGACCTGAATGACAATGTTGTCGGATGCTGTGTATTTCATCATTAGGGATGTACTTCCTAATGCTTGAATAGGAAGGGTTCATCCCAATAATAATGCCTTGCATCATGAAGGAATTTTTGTCTTCTTTGGCTATGAGATTAGGTGGCATCAAACCACTTACTAAGAAGTTCATTATATCGACATACCAAGGTAATGCTATGGAAACTAACAGTTGCTCGTTTGGGAATTCTTCCTTAATAAGTTTGACATTGTCATATTCATTTCCAACTTCTAATATTGATAGGTGGTCAGCCACTTGATTTTCAATCCCCTTTTTATATCAAATTTCTAAATCAAACTCCTGTAGCAAGAGTATCCACCGAATCAATCTTGGCTTGGTGTCTTTTTTGGTCACCAAATACTTAATAGCAGAATGGTCTGTGTAGACTATGACTTTAATACCAACTAAATAAGATCAGAATTTATCAAACGTGAATGCCATAATAATTACCTCTTTTTCAGTGGTGGTGTAATTAAGTTGCGCATCCGTCAGGGTCCTACTTCCATAATAGATTGTATGAAATACCTTGTCTTTCCTTTGCCCCAACACTGCTCCCATAACATAATCATTGGCGGCACACATGAGTTCAAAAGGCAATGTCTAATCCGGAGTTATTGCAATTGGTGCTACTACTAGTCATTTCTTCAAGTCCTCAAAAGCTATCAAACAAGGTTCATCGGAATTGAAAGGTCTATTTTTCTACAGCAAGGCGCACAAGGGTTTAGATATCTTTGAGAAATCTTTAATGAATCTTCTATAAAAACTTGCATAGCCTAAGAAACTCTGAATACCCTTGACACTAGTAGGAGGTGGAAAATTTTCTATTACCTCAAATTTTTCTTTCTCAACTTCAATCCCTTACTGCCATACTTTATGCCCCAAAACAATGCTTTCACGGACCATGAAATGACATTTTTTTCAGTTCAAGACAAGATTTGTTTCTTCACAGTGACAAAGAACCAATTAAAAAATTTTCAAGCAACCTCAAAGTTATTGTCAAAGACAGAGAAATTATCCATAAAGACTTCAAGAAAGTTTTCCACCATGTTAGAGAATATTGCCATTATACAATGCTGAAATGTTGCCATAGCATTACATAACCCGAATGACATTAGTCTAAACAAAAAAAGTACCGTATGGACAAGTGGAAGTCGTCTTCTCTTAGTCACTAGGAGCTATAGCAATATTATTATACCCTTAATATCCGTCCAAGAAACAATAGAATGCCTTCCTAGCTAATCTATCCAACATTTGATTAATAAACGGTAAGGGAAAATGATCCTTCCTAGTTGCCTTGTTGAGCTTATTATAATCCATACACACTCTCCATCCCTGACAATGAAACCTCCTTGTTGGGCACACATTTTACAGGACTTACCTAAGAATTGTCAGAGATAGGGTAGATAATACCAGCATCGAGTCACTTGATAATCTCTTTATTAACAACTTCCTTCATGATAGGATTTAACATTTTCTACTATTTAGTAGAATTGCTATGGCAATCCTCCAATAAATTTTTATGCACACATAGAGCAGGGATAGTTCGCTTGATGTTAACAATTGTCTATCTTAATGCCTTCTTAGATTGTCGGAGAACTTTCAACAACTTGACCTCCTAATCAAATGTCAATTGTGCCAAAATAAATACTGGCAATGTGTTGTTATCTCCCAAGTAAGCATATTTCAAATGCAACGGAAAAGGCTTCAACTCCAGTGTAGGAGGCTCCTCTATAGATGGTTTAGGGGGATTGAAAGTGCGAGCTAATAAATCCAAGGACTCAAATGTTTTCCATGGACTCACTGAATTCTTCAAAATTTTTCATTTTATTTAGCTCATGTGAATTAGTATCACTATTAGAATTGTTGTGGCAAAATTTTGCAACTCTTCCTGGACTGTATTTTCTATCAAACCAATAGCGTGGCATTCTTCATTCTCATTAGCATATTTCAGGGTATCAAATACATTAAAGGTAACCTACTGATCATTCATCCTCATGGTCAGTTCACTTTTTTTCACATCAATCAACGTCCTACCTATAGCAGGAAAAGGTCTTCCAAGAATAACCGGCACATCTTTGTCAAATTTACATTCTAAAATAATGAAATCGGTAGGAAAAATAAACTTATCTACTCTTACCAACACCTCGTCAATTTTGCCTTCTGGATGTGTGTAGGATTGATCAGCTAGTTGCAATGTGACTCAATTGGGTCTTTCTTTTCTGATTCCCAGCTTCCTAAATATAGACATAGGCATTAAATTGATGCTTTCTCCTAAATCACACAATGCTTTACCAACATAATGATTTCCAATTGAACATGGGATAACAAAACTCCTTGGGTCCTTTAACTTTAGAGGAAATTTATTCTTCAACATTGTCGTGCACCCCTCAGTGAGAGCAATAGTTTCAAATTCTCCCAATCTTCACTTTTTTGATAGTATATCTTTCATGAATTTCACATAATTGGGCATATACTCCAAAGCTTCTACCAAGGGTATGTTGATGTGGAGTTGTTTAAGGACATTTAGAAATCTTTTGAACTGGGCATCTTGTTTACAATTGTGAAATCAATGAGGAAAAGGTGGAGGTGACCATCCTTCAGGTTGCTGAAGTTGTTTTGCTGTGGCATTTTTATTAGCAACATGATCTGATTCTGCTGCAACAGTCTTCTGTTTAGCCTTTTCAATTGTAATGTAATGTTCAGATTGTTCTGAATTCTTTTCATAGTTGAGACCTGATTTGTCCTAATTTGTAGTAGCATCTTTAACAATTTCATTCAGCTAAGTCCCAATTTTGAGAATAATTGCCTTTCAGTGCTCTTTCCCTTGTAATCTTGACTTCTCAGTATCACTTGGCAAAACTCCTTGTGGTCTCAAATTTAAAGCATTTACTATTTGCCCCACTTGATTCTCAAGGGCTCGTGGGGATGCAACTTGACTCTGAATCATGGAATCATTCTTGGCCATATATTCTTTTAGCAAAGATTCAACAAATAATGGTGATGAAGCTGATGCCTGACCTTGTTGGACATTTTGTCGCAACATGGGTTGATTCTAACCAGACAGTGCCCTATCGGCATTCTGTCTAACAAATTTGTTTGAATTCTCCGTACCTTGATTATTCCAACAAAAGTTTGGATGTTGCTTCTAACCTAGACTGTAGGTGTTAGAATAAAGATTGTTATTCTAGTTGAAATTACCCATGTAGCACACAAATGCTGGGTTTGATGGGCATTTATCAAACATATGGTCTTCACCATAATAAACACAAGATAGCTCGACTGATTTCATCTCCTGGAGTAACGTTGGCCTGTTCATTGTCTTGATCATATTAGCTAAAGAGGATACCTGGGCTGTCAATGAAGTGATTGTATCAAGCTCTATGGTGCCAACAGCTCTCCTGCCAATCCCAGCTCGCATGGTAGGATATTAATAATCATTGTTGGCAATCCGTTCCAAAATCTCATATGTTTCATTATAGGATTTATCCAACAAAGTACCATTGGCAGGGGAATCAACTACCATTCTTGTATGTACATTCAGCCCATTATAAAACATCTCCATCTGATTCTAGTACTGGAAACCATGCATCGAACATTTTCTAAGTAATTCCTTAAATTTTTCCTAAGCTTTCTAAAGCTTTTTATCCTCTGTTTTCCAAAAAGATGTGATGCCATTTCTAAGCTTGGCATTCATGTTCGGCAGATTATACCATAGCAAAAAACTCTGGCAAAGGCCACTCAATGATGCCACTGTTTCCGACGGTAAAACATTAAGCCACGCTCTTGCACGATCGCTCAAGGAGTATGGGAAAAATTTAAGCCATAAGGCATTTGTAGGAACACCCTGTTGTCTAAACTAGTCATAAACTTCTAGAAAAAGTCTCAAATGTAGTCTCGAATCTTAAGTGGGAAACCCCCCAAATTGTCCAACAGTTTGTAACATCTTGAACATTACCAGTTTCAACTCAAAATGCTGAGCTTGTATGTGTGGTCTTACTATCCCTGGATTCATGTTATCTAAAATTGGAACATCATGCTCTCCAATTGGCCTGTCTCAGTAATCTATCACACGATGAATAGGACGATTGACATCCTGACCTTTTGGATTTAATGGACCATTCATACCATGATCATTCCCTTCCCTAGCCATATGACGTAATTCTCTTCTCCTTCTTAGCAAATTTGTCTCGATCTTTGGGCCAAAAGGATACTCTTCTTTTACAGGAATGCCTCTTCTCATGCACTGATGGGAAATCCGTAGAAATTAAATACAACTAAGTTAGCTAAAACTAATGAAATAGAATAAAAATAACAAAATCAAATTTCATCAATTGCCAATCCCCAACAAAGATTCCAAAAACTTGTTGCTTGTGAATATGATGTGCGGATTATGCTGGTATACATGTTGAACAAGTAATAAAGTGATGAGTGAGTATCGTTCCCATGAGCAAAATGAGAGAATGATGATGTATAAAATGTGCAAACAAAACAAATAAACTAAACAAAAATGTCACGACAAAACCACTATAGAAAAGAAAATTAAGGAACTGAAATGTTGAGTATGACGGCTGGGATTACTAATGCATCTACCTTTTTTAACTATTAATGCTATAGAAAAGTCTTGAACATTCTATTACTTGAAAGTTTCTACAGAAGTCTACTTCTTTCGAGAGCAAAACCCTGGGTTACCTCCCCTAAAGCACTATATATCTATAGACTTAAGTTCGGTTAGCACTAATATTTTCTACCTTCTTTCGTATGTGGCACGGTTTTATGTCTAGAGGTTGCTGTGAATAAATATCTATCATTCACTCATATTATCCAATGTTTATCTAGTTAATCTAACCCTATTGAAATTAAGTTATCTTTAATAACCTGTTGCACATTCATCAATGCACAGTCTACATATCACATGAAATACCATTGAATAAAACAAAAAAATAATTCCAACTTAAAATATAAACATTAATAGAAATTAAATGGTTTAGAAAAGTAATCCCAAGCATAAGAGATTTAGCTCATAGCTAGGCAAATCAAGTTTGAGTTTAATGTAGTAATCAACATCATCTTTAACAAATAAGTTCTAAAAGAAATGCAATAAGAACCAAAGGAGAAAATTTGAGATAATAGCTTTTAACTATCTAGCTCTCAACACTGACAGCGCAATGTCTTGTTGCTGCCAAAGATGATGCAGTCATTTTCTTCTTCTTCGACTGCTTTCCTTCTTGGTCCCTTCCTCTTCTTTTCTATCAAAAGCTGCTCCTCAAATCTTTCTATCAAAAACTTCTATTTTTTAGGGTTCCACCTTTGGCTTTTATAGGTTTGAACTTCTAGGGTAAGTCCATCAGTACATAATCCTTTCTCTATTTTTCAAGTGGATTTATCTGATACAAGTGCAACTGGAAGTGAGAACGGTTCACATTGAGTGCTGACTAGGAATTTTACCAGCATTGCCACAACATTTGTGCTAGCAAACTATCCAAACTTTGCTATGGAAAACCTTCAATCCTATACTTCTTTTTCTACACTCTGCACCTGCCAATCAATCACCAAGAAAGTCCTTCCCACAGACAATTAAAAGCAACATGTAATAACACTTAAGCACAATTCAAGCTCTTTAATGCAATGATCTAAAAATACCAAAGTAATATCCTAAAATGCAACTAAAATCACCTAATTACAAGAAATTAACTAAGCCTAAGGGAATAAAATATAACTCTTTTCATGAGTTATCAAAGCACCGGGTCAAGGTGTTAATCGGACAGATGCAAAACAACTAGCACTTGTGTATGCAACTAGACACAGAGAGGATTAAGATGCATCAGACGTGATAGTAGGTAATTTTAGCATTATTGGTATTCCTTATTTTGCATTAATTGATATGGGATCTACACACTCATATGTGTCTTGTGAAATGGCTAATAAGCTGGAAATTCTGGTAGAAGAGACTGTAAGTGATGTAACTATCCTGAGTCCTTTAGGACAATCTGTGCCTGTTAACTAAATTTATAAGAGATGTCTGTTACAAGTCCAAGGTAAGGTATTTCTTGCAGATCTAATGGAATTACCATTTGGAGAATTTGATCTAATTTTGGGCATAGATTGGCTGAGTGAGCATCGGGTTAGTCTTGATTGTGATATAAAATAGGTTACCATAAGGACTCTAGATGGGAGCGAGCTAATCATGATTAAGAGCGTCAAAATTATTTATCGAATGTGATCTCTGCCTTAGCAACTAATAATTTGATTCGTAAAGGATGTGAGGCCTATTTAGGGTGTATATTGGATACGAATGTAGATGGTGCAATGTTGAAGAATATCCGTGTAGTGAAAGAATTTCTAGATGTCTTTCCAGAAGAGTTACCTGGTTTACCTCCAGAACATGAGGTTGAATTCAGAATTGAGTTGCTTTTTGGGGCAGCACCGGTGTCTATTGCACCCTATCGCATGGCACCTAAGGAGCTTAAAGAGCTCAAAGTGAAGTTGCAAGAGTTGCTAGATCGTGCCTTCATAAGGCCAAGTGTATCACCGTAGGCAGCTCTAGTGTTATTTGTGAAGAAAAAGGATGGGTCAATTAGGCTTTGTATTGATTATCGTCAGTTGAACAAACTGATTATGAAGAATAGGTACTCTTTATCGAGGATAGTTAACTTTTTTGATCAATTTAGGGGTGCCACAGTTTTCTTTAAGATTGATATGCTGTCGAGTTACTATTAGTTGCAAGTGAGAGAAGTGGATATACACAAAAATGACTTCCACGACTTGGTATGGGCACTATGAATTCTTAATGATGTCCTTCGGACTCACAAATGCCCCCACCGCTTTCATGAACCTTATGAACAGAGTCTTTCAACCTTATCTCTATCAGTTTGTCGTAGTCTACTTTGATGCCATTCTGATCTACTCCAGGTCTAAGTTAGAGCATGAGGAGCACTTAAGGTAGTCCTTCAAATCTTGCGTGAGAAAAAGTTGTATGCAAAATTTAGTAAGTGAGAGTTTTGACTCCGAGAAGTGATGTTTTTGGGACTTGTGGTATCTGCTGAGGATATCTGTGTTAACCCTAAAAAGATCGAGGCTATTTTGGATTGGAAGCAGCCTAAGAATGTTAGTGAAATTTGGAGTTTTCTCAGACTTACTGGGTATTATTGGAGGTTTTTTGAGAGATTTTCTTTGATTTTTGCACCGATGACAATGCTATTGAGAAAGAGTACGCCCTTTAAATGGACTGATGAATAGTAGGCTAACTTTGTAAAGCTCAAAGTAGTGTTAAGTCAGACCCCTGTATTGATCCAATCGAGTTTGGTAAGGATTATGTGGTGTACATTTAACCTTCTCATACGGGTCTTGGATGCGTATTGATGCAAGATAGAAAAGTAGTGGCTTACGCTTTAAGGCAGCTCAAACTGCGAGTGTAACTATCCTACACATGACCTTGAATTAGCTGCAGTGGTTCTCGCTTTTAGGATTTCGAGGCGTTGGATAGAGCTCAAACTGCATGAGTGTATTATCTACACAGATCATAAGAGTCTTAAGTATCTCCTTACCAATAAGGAGTTGAACTTGAGACAGAGGCATTGGATAGAGCTACTAAAGGACTATGACTGCACTATTGAATACCATCCAGTAAAGCTAATGTTGTGGCTGATGCTTTGAGTAGAAAAGAGATGGGTGAGTTAAGGGCAATGTTTGCTAGGTTGAGTTTGTTTGAGGATAGAGGCTTTCTTACGGTATTGCAAGTGCGACCTACTCTGTTGGATGAGATTAAGTTAAAGCAGTTACCAGATACACCTCATGTGAAACTTATCGAGAAGGGTAAGAATTCAGATTTTGCCATTAATTCCGAGGGATTTCTGTGCTATCGAGGGAGATATTATGTACCTTCAGATTCAAAGTTGAGGCAGTCCATTCTGAGGGAAGCGCATTGTAATCCTTATGTTATGCACCCTAAAGGGTGTAAGATGTTTTGAGATTTTTGTGAGTAGTATTGGTGGCCGAGACTGAAGCATTATATGATCGACTTTGTGGCAAGATGCTTAACATGCCAACAAGTCAAGGTTGAGCATCAATTTTCTTTTGGTTTGCTCCAACCTATTCAGATTCCTCAGTGGAAATGGAAGCGTGTCACCATGGACTTTGTTAGTGGCCTACCTTTGATGCCTTCAAAGAAAGAATCCATTTGGGTAATTGTTAATTGGTTGACTAAGTCTGCCCATTTCCTGCTAGTGCGTACAAATTATTCGTTACAGAGGTTGGCAAAATCGTATATCTCTGCAATTGTGAGACTTTACGGGGTATTGGTTTCTATCATTTCTGATTGGGATCCTAGTTTCACGTCTTGATTTTGGAAGAAGCTATATGAAGCTCTTGGTAGAAGATTGAACTTTAATATCGCTTTTCATACGTAGTTTAATGGACAGTCTGAGAGGGTTATCCAGATTCTTGAGGATATGTTGAGAGGTTGTGTGATTGATTTCTGAGGCAGTTGGGAGGAACATCTACCGCTTGCTAAATTTGGGTATAATAATAGCTTCCAGTCGAGCATTCAGATGGCTCCTTATGAAGCTCTCTATGGATGCAAGTGTAGGACACATCTTAGCTGGACTGAGTTGGGGGAGAAGAATGTGTTAAGATCAGATCTAGTGGAATAAATAGAGAATACTGTAAAGATTTTTAAAAATTGTTTGAGAGCGGCATCAGATCAACATAAATCTTATTCTAAATTAAAGAGGAAAGATATAGAGTTCAGTGTTGGTGATGGGGTCTTCCTTAAGGTTTCACCTTGGAAGAAAGTGTTGAGATTTGGTCGCAAGGGGAAATTGAGTCCGAGGTTCATTGAACTTTATCGCATCACTAAGAGAGTGGGACCAGTGGCATATCAGCTAGATTGTATCCATGTATCTGTGACGTTAGATTGTATATGTGACGTTTTCATGTATCCATGTTAAGGTGATAACGATTTGACCCTACCCATATAGTTCCAATTGAGGAGATTGAGTTTGACCAAATTTTTCATTTGATGAGGAATTGATACAGATCCTAGATCGTGAGTTCAAAGTTTTGCAGAGGAAGTGGATTCCACTCGTGAAAGTTTTGTAGGGGAATCGTGGCTCTAATGAGGCTACTTGGGAGCGAAAAGATTCAATGCGATAACAATATCCTTACATTTTTCCATTAGAGAAATTTCAAGACGAAATTTTTATAAGGAGGGTAGAGTTGTCACATCCCATATTTTAATTATTTCGCAAGTTTGAGAACAAGGAAGGAAGTGGTGTAGTGGTTTAATACTCCTTAGCTATCCTAATGGTCCTAAGTTCAAATCCCCCATGTTCACACTCCTATTATTTAATTTTTAGACATTTTTCCATGCGCTTTTAATACTTGTCATCCACCCCATTTTCACCTTAAATAGGAGGATTCCTTTCCTCCAATATAGGTTAAACTTACCTTAAGTTGAGGGAGCATAATCCCCTTTTTACTCCATGTCTCCCCCTTCTTGTCAAAACTTCTTACCAGGCCTTTAGTTAAGGTTCACAGAACCTAGTCTTGGTTGACCAAGCTTTCACCACCCTTTTGCCTACCCTACCTCCCTCTTGCTCACATTTTCTTTCTTTTTCATTTCTTTTCTCATCCATTTTCTCTCAATTTTGCAAAATAACCACCACAATTTCTTTTAATCTTTGCTTTTTTCCTCCACTATGACCAAACCCTCCACCACCATTCACCACACCTCCTCTCCTCCTCGTTTTCTCCTCCTATCGTTGCCGTGCACCACCACGGGCCCATTTTCTCCTTTATTTTTTTATTTTCTTCCTTCTTCTCTTTGTGTCGAACCCCTTTAATTTCCTCCCATCCAACCACCGTCGAACCACCGCTCTTTCGTCACTAGACCTCTACCGAACCGCCGACCCTATCACCGCCAGTGATCGAATTTCTTCCCTTTCTTCCTCCTCTATTTTTCCATTTCTCATATTGATTAAAATTACATCTCTTTGCTCTATCAATTCTTTTAGATTGCTCAACTCATCGATCCCGTTCCTTTCTCGATTCATTATCCATCCCAGCTTAACCAAGTTGTAAGTGTGGGTTATTTAGGTCGTAAAATCCTTCTATTGGTGATTTCATATCATGGCCAAATGGTATAGTAGCCATACGGAAAATTTTACATATTATTTTTTATTTTTCGTTATCGTACTAATACTATTCCATATCATTTGAAGGACCAAACGATAATCATAGGGGAGACCCCTAAGTTCGTGTTAGAAATCATATTTTCGAGAGTCCAAAATCGTGGGGTAAGTGTTGATGAGACTATAAGTATTTTATCTTTAAGTGATAAATTATTTTCAAAAGATTCTAATTAATAAACATTACTCATGTGTTAGATTCGTCTTTTTAGTTAGATCAAAATGAAATCATTAATAAGGATTCTGACAAATCAAATCTTTGATAAAAGGTGTGGGATCGTTACTATTCCTTGTATGTGATATAGTTATTTTATTATATTAATAACTTAATTATAATAAATCATGAGCATACTAAATATTCAAGAAGAGTTCAAAAACTTATCAAGATGTACACCAAGTAAGTGACTCTAACCGAGTGATTCTATGAAACACATGATAATTGATGTGATTATGATTGTGACTATGATGTATGTGTAGATCTCATTCTCATGATATGTGATGTATGGCTTATGCAATATATGTTGTGGTTTAAACATTTGAGATTTATATATGTGAATGTTAAAAATATTGAGATCTATGATCTAATGTGAAAAGCATGTTTAACATGTTGAAAGTGATTATCATGTGATATGTGATTATGAGAGCATGTTTACATGCACAAGTGTAAAAGTGATCCATATGTGTTAAAAAGTGAATTTGTCATATCATATGCATAGGGTGGGTAACAGTGAAAGGTGGAACCAGTGGCAGTATATCTACAAATTAGTGGTGGCTTGTCCACAAAAGTGTTATCAGTGGTAGTTTATCTGCAAATCAGTGGTGGCTTGTCCACAAATGGTGTTTCAGATGGATAAGTTTTGGGGAACTCGATATGAGGTGTGTAGTGGAGATGTGTAGGAAATTTTATAAAATGTACATCGTTTTTAAATATGAATGGATATCTCCATGTATAAGAATCAGTGTTATACTCTATTTAATGAACACGAACTTAAGAATCACTACGATGTTTTTAAAATAAAGAGAGGATTTCCATCATTTTCTTAAAGAAACAATTACTTTGGTTTTACAAAAATAAATAAATTCAAGTCAATAAACGTTTTCACCATTTCTATGGCCTATTTAATTGCTTAGATTGGGTCGTAATGTCTAGTCCCCGTTTAAGGGGTTACAACTTTGTCTCGACAAGCAGTCTAATGTTGCAACAAAGGGCTATCCACATCGCAACGAGCCATGACGTAACGACAATTGAACTCATAAGCTAACGCGATGTCATGACTAGTGGAGAATTGACATCGCAATGAGGCGACGATTATAAAAGGGCCTCATCATGACTAGCCCTAACTAAAACCCCCCAAACAATCTTCTGTTTTCTTCTTCTCCGCTGTTCTCCACCTCCACGACCTCCACGACCTCAAACCCTTTGCTTCTTTAGTTTTTCTTTGTTTATTAATCATTAATCCTCCATTTGCATCATTTTTCTTCCTATTTTCGGATTAAGGCAATCCCTCATTGAGTCTCAACAAACTTCTCCTCTGATGAAAAATAACGGTGGCCTATAGGGAAGCACGGTGACAACGACATTCTGACAACTTGAAAGCTTGATGATACTCAATCTTTTTTTTAATCTTTGAATATTTGTGTTGGATTTTGATAAATATATTAGCAAACCGATAATTTGTTTGAATAAATTATATTGTGTTTATTGGCTGTTGAATTTATATCAGAATTTGGTTAGTATGTCGTCTCAAAAGTGAACAAGATCCCGATGAATCGCGAAATGCAATATTCTAAATGACCCAAGGAGGCGATTTGTCTCTAATGAAGAAGCCAAATGATCTGGCAACTTCGATAAACCATGGATCTCCGAACGTGGCTTTGATTTTTCCACACAATTAATCTACGACCCTATAATTACGAGGTTGGACCACGTACAGCGGAACACATTTTGTCGACAACCTTTCAAATCGACCTCCATTTTGATCATTCAGGAATTCTACGTGAGCTTTCCTGAATCCCAAGACAACAAGGTCTTTATGAGAGGCGTGTACGTAGATGCCGCTCTAATAGTGATCGAGGCTGTTCATAAAACACCTCGCTATTCCTCCGATTTTTATGATCAATTAACTGAGGGTCAAGTCAATTGGGTCCAAAAGTCGGTAACCCAAGAACCATTGTGATATCATCAATCAATAATGACACTAGAAACCAAAATGTGGATATATTTTATCTGTGCAAATTTTTTTCCTGCACAGCATGTCACGGTAGTTACCGGTGATCATGCTCTTCTCTTGTATGCCATTTTGCAGGGCCGAAAGATTAATGTGGGAGACTAGATCCTCTACAACATGAGACAATGTGCCAGAGGGCACACACGAGGACTTTCGTACCTGTATTTGATTACAGAGATGTGCAGGATGGTGTTAACTTTTCGTTTTGACCTCTCTGTAGAAATGAGAAGGAGCGTAATGCTTTCGCATCACTTGTTTCAACTTGTCCCATGTTTCAATTACCCTTTCATAGTTTCTTTAAAGATTAATTCCAAGTTGAATCCACCAAATCAACGTATAATCAAAAAATCTAAGGGTCGCCAATGAGACTTTTTCCTTTTTCGGGCATTTATAGTAACATAACATAAGTTCAATTTTTTATTCCCACTCACAATATGCTTCCAGATCATACTTCCCTCAGAATGGTAGAATGTTGAACTTTGGTTTGGTTAAAAAATGTTGTCCATGGTCATTATTAACCAAATTCTCATCATTTGTACGAAGACGAGGCTGATCAAACTTATCTCCCCAATTACGATTCCGGCGCTCAATTTTGGCACTTAGACATTCCAAATTTTTTATGATCGTGTCTAGAATAGTGTCATGTTGCTGATCTCGAGCATTTTGAACCTCTTAATCCCTTTGCAACTTCCCACTCATAGTATTGTGAATTATTATGAAAGCCTGAAAAGAACACATCACTGGAAAAAAGAAAAATTAAGTAAACCTTGCTACTATGCACCCAGAAATAAAAATCAAATTGTCAATGAGGTAAGAATTAATTTTGTGAGTCTTTTAAAATTGTTTATATCAACTAATCAGAATGTATTAGAACCAAACTATCAATGCAAACCTAGTGGCACTAGGTATCCAAAATCGGCTAGACATCAAAGAATTGTGTTGCACAAAGGAAGGAATGTGCAACGTGCTTTAACCTACTAAAACAAGAAACAATGAAGTGTTACAATGCATAAAGGAACAATAAAAATAAAAAACAAATGAAAACCTAAGACTAAGAGTAAATGAAAATTCAAGAAAACTAGAAAAATAGTGAATCAACTTGACAAGCTTCGTTCGAGGTGTTCCCAATTTCTAAAAGTCCTGAAATTTAAACTAGAGCCTCTTGAAATAATGTAGATCTGATCTAGAAATTTTTGATACAGAATTCAACTAACATAATATTTCTTATTCTTCTTATTTTTCTATTTTTTTCACTCTTTCGATCACTTTTTTTGGTAAATATGTTTTTTATATTCTAAAATAGTGCCAAGAAACAATATGTAAAATTTTAGATCATTTGAAAAACATTTACGCACTGAAAAATATTTTTTCCAAAAAATGTCTGGGTAAAAACTTGTTTTCAGGCTGTTAGTTGGAAATCAATTTTATAAGAACATAAAGAACACCTAAAATGCCCAAATCTGTTACCAAATGATACGGATGAGTACAGAAGAATGCAGTAGAAGAATCGTAGTTTGTCAAAGTCGCGGATTTGATTTAAAGCTCTAGACATTCAGAAAGAAACTTGGATTTTGACACAACCTGAAACACAATCAAATCTAAGTCAAATAAAACAAATAAATAACTAAATAACTAAGACAAATAAAAAGAATAATACATCAAATATTGAAACAATAAAAAAAAGAAAATAAAGAAGATAAATGGAAAAGATAGAACGTGATATGTAGAAGTCCTAAGAAGCCTTGGAAACACGAAGAATCCAATACCCCTTTCAAGCGGCTCTAATTTCCCCTCCAAGATAAAAAAACTTGGCAAGAATAGGTTTGAAGTTGATCCCCACAACCTGAATAGATTGTTAAAATTCTACTACAAGAAACCCTAGAGAAATTCTTGAAAAGAAAAACTTAAAGAAAATTTATTAACTAAAAGAGACGTTGAATAATAATGAATTGTGTACAATGAAAATATATTTATATAGGCTAGCTAAATAAATCTAAATAAAACTATTAAGTATACTAGAACTCTAATTAACCTAAACAAGAAGTAGTTTTAAACTAAACTTTCTTGTTGACATAAAACTCCTAAATAACTTAAAATACTAAATAATTATAAAAATTTAGAATAATAAAATAATAAGAGCTGATAAATACAATATTGAGCTCATATATAATAAAAATTAAGCCTAAAACTCAAACCCAATATGATTTAAACTCAAATTAAAATCCTGGAACTCGTAATTCCTGTCATAATCCCATCAGGAATTCTACTCACATAGTCTTCACTAAAATAGTCATAACCTGAGTTCCCGAACTCAAAATAAAGTGATTCAAAGTTCGTTGTGAAGCAAAGAGATAGATCTTCAAACTTTGTGAAGACATCTCAACCTAGAAATGCCTGGATCCCATCCAAAAAGTCATCGCAAGTATACTAATTTCCTAAACTTGAAAATTGGCAGGTTCGATGATTGAAATTTAATAAATTTCACCCCATCTATACATGTATCAACTTTGGGGTGATCATGATCAACTAGTAAGAACATGGATTTCCATCCAATTAGTATATGAACCTAATTCCTTTGGCATTCACACGAACTAATAATTGTGTAACATTTGTCCATCATTCTAACTTAAGCATAGCTCCTTGGGGAGTTACTTAACTAGATGATTTTGACTGTATAATCATCAACTCAATACCTATCGCATCATGCACCACAAATAGATCATCTTGGGACATCTCACTGAGTAGCATGCTATGACTAGTTGTCTTGTTTGAAGATAAAATTTCTTGATGTATCGCATGATAATACCTACCATAGAGGCCGGTCCAACTATTATACAATCATTAGAAAATTATGCTTACATTCAGGAAGTCTCCTCTGTGAAATCCACATGACAACGTCTACTTGGGGCAAGTCTGTTTCATGCCATCATAAGAGACAATTGATGGAGGTCGTAGGTCTTGTTTGAGGATCTTCTCCCATTCAATATTTTAAAAACATGCAAGTTTTTTAATTTCCAGCTTCAATCATGAATGATCAATATATGCCTAACAAGTACATGTAGATTCTCTCTAATCTACATGGCATGTTTATCTTATATATGCATGAACATACATTCAAAGTCCTATAATTATCATCATGCTTATCCCATAAAATTAAAAACATAAAATTAAATGAATCTATCTAGCCAAAGTCTCCATGATTCCATCTGGAAAATTAAAAATTCCAAAATTTTTCTGTCACCATCGTCGTCGACCACCGTTAGGTCGAACCACCATCGGCCACCACCAGACCATCGTCGTTCACTTCTTGGTTTGTCTGGGTCAGGTTATAATCGTTTTGATCTATTTAGATGCATCTTGATTTTTTAGGTTTAGGCAGGAAAAATTAGGTTACAATATTCTTATGTTCGTTTCCGACTCACATTTTTAATTTAAATAAATAATAAAATAAAAATCCTTCATGGAGATGGTGTCCACACTCTAAAATATACATTCCCAAGATAATAATAAATTAAAATTAAATTTCTAGGAATCACAAATTTAGAAAAATTACTTTATCATCCATAATAATAAAATAGTAAAATACTACCATACATTCATTCACATACATTCCCTTAAGCATGCATACAATTACGAGAATATCACATCTTATCAAATATCATAATACATGAAGAAAAGAGAGAATTTCGGTCTCGGTTTACACTATAAACATAGCACAACCATAGCTCTGATATTAATTGTTGGAATAATCTGATCTAAGAATGATTTTATTGCACATTAGAAAAGAAAAATTTTGAAAATTGATCCAGTTTGTGATATTTATAGCATTAAACCCTAGACCAAAATTGTAACTGTATTTTTAGATAGACGGATCATTATCGTTCTCACTTTCAACCACAAACTACTCCGAGTGTGGGTTCAAACCAATTGAATCAAAACACAAAACTAGAAGTTCGTTTCTTTTATGTGGAAAGAAAAAAAATTCTCTTCTCAAATAGATATCTGTATAATTGTTATTTCGAAAAAATATATTCAATAGTTGAGAATAAATTCTCTTTATTTTTTGATAGAGTAACAATATCTTAAAGTTGTGTAAATAGCTCTACCAATGTCATCTATTTATAGGGAGAGAAGGTAGAATCCTTGTTAAATTGGTGAAGTTTATTTCAACTTGAAAAATGAACTCCTCGTCTAATCAGGAGTATAGGTGGTGACAATCCTAATTGATATTAGTTAGGGTTAGCCGTCCACCCTATTAACATAAGGGGCTTTTGGGTCTCTTGTATATCAGGCTTTTAACCCAATATCTATTTTTTATTTCCCAAAAATAAACTTTAATATTTATATTAAATAATTTTCTAATCCTAATTTTACCCCCGATAAAATTATGACGATTTTATCTCTGGTAGAATTTTTGAGAAAATATACTTCATATTTCACCATTCAACTTGTTCATTATGAATTTTCATTTTCGGGCTTTAAAATAGCTCAAAAACATAAATTAATTCTTTCAATCATTTCAGAGTAATCCTTGTTCGTTGTTAAATGAACCATTTCTCATTTTCATTTCCATTTTGAAAAAACCACATTCATTTGCAAATGATTCCATTTCCCCATTTTAGAGAAAACCATAATCATTTCTGAATTTTTTCATTTCTCTATTTCTATTCATTCTGTTCATTTCGATTCAAACATGCTATTCATCTCTAGTTTCAACGAGGTAGCAAAAAGATCGATTGGACATATTTAATTGAGGCTCAAATTATTTATAATTAAGTTCCAGCTTTTCACCTATTAATTATAAACTCATTTAGTCACGAAATTATTCCATTATAGTATCGTGACTGAGCTCCCCCCAATGACATACCATTACGAAAGTAACTCGATTAGTGCTCGTTCAATGACCTTATCATAAGTGTGTTATCCTTATAGGATATCCTTGATCATTTTGGTATAATATCCGTTCTCCCAATATTATCCTATTTTATCTCATGGTAATCATTACATCTTCTTTCATGAAAAGTCAATTACTATCAAATAGTAATCAAGTCATTCATCACAAAGATGAACGACTCATGGCCACGTGTACTTTTCATTAACCATGTAATGCCAATTAAAGGATTTCATTTACCCATGTCTCAGACTATGAATTCCATTGTTGTGAATGACGCTACACACTGTAGAAGTTGTACACCCAATGCACCAACTTCTGTTTCCTTATTTATTCAAATTCAGGCTTTTACTTACATCAAACTGTATGAGTCACGCATACATAGTTCGTCATCCACTCAAGATTTAGGTATGCCACACTATAAATGTCACAAATGAATGAATCCATAAAAGAATTCAGGATCTATTCTCCTTAGGTTCAGTCCAATGTACTGTCAGTCCAGTCAATCACATCTATGTCTCTATCTTCTGCGAGTCATCCGCTCATATGCCCAAGAAATCATCTCCCCAATTGAACTTGATAGATGACATATTAGTCTTTCAATTAGTTATCTTTCCATATCACAATCCAATAACATGATATCACTTCGTATTAATTTAAACAACCAATGAGCAACATTTACTTCAATTTTACTTTACGTGCAAAAACCATTTGAGGATAATAATACAAGGTATATTAATGTAATCATTGAATTTGTTTTATTAATCAATCAGTTCAAAAAAAATTACAGGTTTAGAACCAGATCCAACATTACCCTCATAGGATATCCTTAATCTTTTTAGGATAAATTCGTTCTCCCAATATGATCCTATTTTATCTCATGGAAACCATTACATCTTCCTTCATGAAAACTTAATTACTATCATATAGTAATCAAGTCATTCATCATAAAGACAAATAACCCGCGAGCACGTTTACAATTCATCTATCATGTAATGCTAATGAGAGGATATTATTTACCCATATCTTGGGCTATAAATTCCACTATTTTGAATGATGTTACATACTGCAAAATTTGTATACCCAACGCACCAGCTTTCGGTTCTTGATCTTCGAATTCAGGCTTTTACTTAGATCAAAGTATACGAGTCATACATACATAGTCCATCATTCACTCAAGATTGAGGCATGCCACATTATGAACGTCACAAGTGAATAAATCAACAAACAGATTCAAGATCTATTCTTCTTAGGTCCTGTCCAATGTATTGTTACTCCAGTCATTCACATATATGTCTCTATCTTTTAGAAGTCATCCACTTCGATTCAAAAGACAAAGCATCTCCCCAATTAAACTTGATAGACGACATATTATTCTTTCAATTGGTTGCTCATTTCCGATTAGATTAAGGGCATGTTTAGGTTTGTCTACAAATATAAGTTTTCTTTCTATATTATGATTAGACCACATAATACCGCTTAGTATTAGTTAAACATTAGACAACCAGTGAGCTAATATTTGCTTATATTTTTCTTTTCATACGAAAACAACGTGAAGACAATATACAAAAGGTATTAATGTAATTCATGAATATTTTTATTAATCAATTTGGTCAAAAAATTACAAGTGTACAAACAAATATACTACACTTAGGGCACTAGATCCAACATATGCTTTTAGTCAACTACGAATGAGAGTTCTTGTAACTCAGTAAGTATGCTTTCGAGTTAGTACCCACCAAAGAAGAAAGTTGCAAATGATTCCTTAGGGGAATGAGAGATGGGCTTCAAGTTCAACTTAGAATATTTGTTAATCTAGCTGAACGAGAAAAAATGGTTGAACCAGTGATAACTCTTAATTATATAGACATTTACATCACCTTTTGACTAGTAATTCATGCAAATTCTGAGTGCTTGATAGCAAATTCGGTAGTTTTTATTAAAAAAAATTCAAGTTGGATAAATTTAAAATAAAATTCTATTTTTACTTAATTACATGCTAATTTTAGATGCTTTTGCCACTTTGAAGCAATTTGGAGCACTAGAAGAAAATTCAGTCTTGAAAGCTCACCTATTGATGCTCAACGTAGTAGTATTTCTATGACATAAGACATGCAAACATGGGTTGATAAATAATCAGCATGGGATGCCCCAAATGAAGTACTAAGCTCTCAAATTCACCTTGATCCAACTCTTGAATAGACCACTACTAGACAAGCCTATTGCCAAGAATGAATCCCAAACCATCCATTCCCTCTAACCCTTCTCCCTTGAATCAAGCATGAATCAACCTAATATCCTTCCCAAAATAGCAAACCATCTATTCCCTTGAACCCTTCTCCCTTGAATCAAGCATGAATCAAGCTAATATCCTTCCCAAAATAGCAAACCATCCACCCACCTTCTTAAACCAAGGGTTGGCCATTTCTAAGGAGAAAACCAAGGGGAATTGAGGCTAAAAATAATCGATGACGTTGGGCACTCTCAAGTATAAATAAGGGTGTTAGTTTCACTTCTTATCATCAACTTATTCTTCATCTCTCATTCATCTACAAGCATCCACCACTCTTCAATTCTTTTCTTTCATCTTCCATTCATCCATTTCCATTTGAGAAAGTATTTGTAAGGTTTTGAGAGCAATTAATTTTAGCAATATTCAGGGCTTCTAAGCTTGGTAGTCACAGAAAGAAGAGAAAAACGAATGAGGAGCTAAGGGAGCAGTGGCACGAAAAACCACCAAAAATGGCTTAGCAATTTTCTTTCCCTTCAATCTTTTATTTTTATTCAATTCAATAAACATGATTGCAACTAAGTTTTCTTCTTTGAGTATAATCATGATTATTTAATTTTTTTGGTGTTAGAATGATTTAAATTATGTAGCTTAGATTATTTAACTCTGTGAAAGATTTTTTGTATTTGATTTGTTTATTCATTCAAGTAAAATTATGAGCATTTTTTCATGTATTATAAATGAAGGAAGCAACTGAATTAATTAGTTAATTCAACCAAGATTATAATTAATTGACACAATATTATGTTTGATCATTTAGTGATTGAATTAGTAATAATATTAAAATGTTGTTACCTTACATAACGTTTGTATGATGTGTTAGAGTATGCCCAAAGATCAATCATGAGATGGTTGTAATAACATATTTGATTTATCATGTTTATTAATATAAGGCGTTACCATTATTATTTCAGTTTCTTTTCGTGTGTATAAATAAATTGTTTTAGAATAATGTCCTAAGAATAATATGATTATTCTTAAAAGATCCTTAGTCAAGTATTATTGTTGGATAGGACAACG
Source organism: Gossypium raimondii (assembly GCF_025698545.1). Classification (NCBI taxonomy): domain Eukaryota; kingdom Viridiplantae; phylum Streptophyta; class Magnoliopsida; order Malvales; family Malvaceae; genus Gossypium; species Gossypium raimondii. The sequence goes on along the minus strand of NC_068568.1, from coordinate 33,974,558 downwards.
ATAATGCATTAAGACTAACATGTAGTTGATTGATGATAAAGAGTCGTCATTGATATGGAATGTCAGAATCGATGCATGAATATGTGTGTTAGAGAACAACATATTGGACTGACCCATTATGAGTATGTTTCTTGGATTATTGTGAAATTGTCACGACATTACTCATAGTGATTAATATGTATATGATCCTCAGACTTGAGATCATCATAATCCCAAACATCGTGAGTAATATATTTTGATACAGTCAAACGTACACCGTAACTGGTTGTTCTATAAAGGCTGATGTTAGATATACCATAATCGATGTAGAGGGATATGGTTGGTCGATATAGAATAAGTCCCTCCTACATAATGGGAGTAATATCTTAGGCCACTTGATTAAGTGAGACTAGAAATGCATGGCCATTCTCAAATAAGTTGATATGAGATGTCATACTTATTTGTATATCGTAGTCTGCTTAAGATATCAAGGAACATGGAATGGACTATACAAGTGTGACTATTCCATGACTTGTGTCCAATCTAGAGATAAAGGACTTAAGGATTATTGCATAAAAGGTTAATCATAAAAAGGTTATGTCGAATCATGATCTCTTGTGACTTAGGTAGCAATGATGCATTGCTAGGTGCCGCTCATTGTTTGTAACATTGGAATCGTTCTAGTATTACTGCTAACGTTACAGGAACCTACAGGGTCACACCCTATAGTTGAAATGAACGAAATAAACCATAGTTGGTATTATTTTTGGGTTTCGCTTGAATTAAATTAATTATAGAATTAATTTAATTTGGTAATCAAATTTCCAACACATTATGTACAAGATTGTTGTACGCATAATGAGGTCATGGATTTGGTTAGCATATGAATTCAAATAAATATATGGTTTATCAAAATTATATTATAATTAATGAAATTATAATTTTCGGTTTAAAATATTATTATATTTATTTAATTCCTAAAAACCCTAAAATAAAAGGATATATAGGAATCCCGTTTTTCTTTGTTTTTGTGTCTAGCAGCCGTCAAAGAAAAATCACTTTTAAAAATTGTTTTGGGGATTTCTTCCATTCGTAGTCAACTGGGTGGATTACGTAGAGGTCGGAGTCTCGATAGATTGCGGCTTGGTTCGACTGTAGATCAGACTACACGTTGGTGAGAAGTTGCTGTCTACTCAGAATAAACATTAGGTAATTTCGTAACCTTTTTCACCCCGATTCGTTCCTCACACATGAATCGTGGTTAGGGTTGCCAATTTTTAAATTTTTTTGCTGCGCCGTAGGGGTGCCAGCGATCCAACAGTGGTATCAGAGCCACTTGTGTGACACAGACTCGGGTTTAAATACTTGGGTGATGCAATTGTATGAGATGCATGCTTCAATTTTATTAAATTTCCTACTGTTTAAATCGTTTAAGAGTAACCTGATAATCGTTCCTTTTGACAATGGATTAAATGTTAATCATGGTGTTATGGCCTAATCGGTTTTATGCTATTACTGTTAAGTGTTAATAGGTCTATGATGGTGCGACGGTGGTGTTGACAGTTTCCAGTAAGAGTTAACTGGTTAGTGGAACAAGGGTTGTTCTGGCATGAAACCTCAGGGATTAAAATCCCGAAAACACGATTCTGTTGATAATAGTTATCAAATTGTAAGGTTTCATTTTGAATGGGGTATGCAGTTCGTACCTCCCTCCACCGCCTCAGCCCCATCTTCTTAAAGTATTTTTTTAAAATAAATAAAACTTGGTGGGCTATAAAAGTTGAAAGGATATGTTTTAATACACCTTAACAAAAGTGTTTATTTATGTATGCTATTTTTGACATGCACGGTGTTTGAAATGCATAGTTATAACCCGACAACCCATTTGATAAAAGGTTGTAATTTTATAAATACGGCCTGCATGTCGTGCCTTGCTACTATTCTCTTGTATTTCTCTTCTCATCTTACTCCCTCGTATACAAAACGAGTTTCTACATATTGTAATTTGCAAGAGTTGCTGTGGGCTAGCCGAGAAGGAAGATGGGCCAACCAGTGTGGACTGATAACTTGAAAACTGGCTTACAACTTTAGGTTTCCTTTTGGTTCTCCCATTGGCTTGGGTTGCGCCACCTTAGTTTATAGGCTATAACTATTGCATTCATTTATTGTTTTATTCATGTATGAGATATGCTATGGATGTCTAAAGCATGCCAAATTTTAAAAATGTTAAAATTTGATAATATTGAACCACATTAACTGATGAGATCAATTAAATGGCTAAATGGACTAATGTAAACCATAATTGGTGAGATGGAATGATCTTAATAAAATCCCTCTATTAAAATATTAAGTCAACATAGCCTTCCAAAATTTGCCCTCGTTAAGGTTTCGATCAATACTGTGTAGGTTCTGCTAAAGCGAAGTACTAGTATTTATCTTGGTTAAACGCGAAGAATAAAAAAGTGATATTTGTTGGTTAAAATTGGTTAATGACTTAACTAGGTTATTCTAATAGGATTAGAAACCTAGAGGCGAGTAATTTGGATAAATCACAAGATGATTAGAACAAGAGTTGTTCACCAAACTTTAGGAGTTACATATGATGTAATTAGCAAAGTGTTGCTTACCTAGATAACCATAATCTTGAGAGTAAAGCCAAAGCTGACTTAAGAGGAGGTGAAATATGGATCCTTAACCCACTTGAAATACTTTTCGAGAAAGTCTTTCCGAAACTAATCTATGAGGGTATTAGTTTTGTAATAAAATAGTGGGAACATCATTTAATTAAGTCCTTTTAATGATTGATATAAATTTGATAAATTTTCACACGCATAATTTCATTGTTGTAGATACATTATGGCTGCAAACACAAATACACTATCATTGCAATCGGTCCTTGAGAAGGACAAGTTGAATGGTTTAAATTTTCTTGACTAGTTCCGTAACTTGAGGATTGTCCTCAAACAAGAACAAAAATTATATGTCATTGAACAACCAGTTCCTAACGAACCACCCGCTAATGCCTCGAGGGCTGATAGAGATGCTTACAAGAAGCATGAATCCTGAGCTTCAGAAGCAACATGAGGACATGGTTGCTTATGAAATGATTAAGCACCTGAAAGAACTTTATCAGGGGCAAGCACAGTAAGAGAGGTTCGATATCTCTAAGGCCCTATTCCAATGTAAGCTGGCTGAAGGAAGCCCAGTAGGACCTCATGTCCTTAAGATGATTGGCTATATTGAAAGCCTGTCTAAGCTTGGGTTTCCATTGAGTCAAGAGTTGGCTACTGATGTTATTCTGCAATCATTGCAGGATAGTTACAGTCAGTTTGTCCTCAATTTCAATATGAATGAAATTGATAAGACTCTGTCACAGTTGCTCAGTATGTTACGAACTGTTGAAGGCAACATGAAAAAGGTTGGACCCAAGCCTATACTGATGGTCCGTAATAATAAGGGCAAGGGAAAGGCCAAAGTTCAGACAAAGCCCAAGGGCAAAGGTAGGCCCAAGCCTGGAAAAGTAAAGGCTGCATTGAAACCTAAAGGAGGAGTGGCTAAGGAAGGAAACTATTTTCATTGTGGTGTGACTGGACATTGGAAGCAGAACTGCCCTATCTATCTTGAGGAAGTCAAGAAGGCCAAAATAAGCGGAACGTCTACTTCAGGTATTTATGTTATTGATATTAATTTATCAACTACTACTTCATGGGTGTTAGATACTGGTTTTGGTTCTCACATTTGTACTTCTATACAGGGACTGCAAAGGAGTAGGACTTTTGCTAGAGGAGATGTGGACCTACGAATTGGAAATGGAGCAAAAGTTGCTGCATTAGCTGTAGGAACATATAATTTATCTTTGCCTAGTGGACTTGGTTTATGCTTAGAGGATTGTTATTATGTGCCTAGTTTGACTAGAAACATTATTTCAATTTCTTGTTTAGACAAAATTGGTTTTGAGATAATTATTAAGAATAATTGTTGTTCCTTTTATCTCAATAATGTTTTCTATGGTTCGACACAATTGATTAATGGCCTCTATATTTTAGATCAAATAAATCCCATCTACAACATAAATACTAAAAGATAAAAAATAAATGACTCAAATCAAACTTATCTATGGCATTGTCGTTTGGGCCACATAAGTGAGGAACGCATATCCAAGCTCCATAAAGATGGTCTCTTGGATTCATTTCTTTTTGAACAATTTGAAGTATGTGAATCTTGCTTATTGGGAAAAATGAATAAATCTCCTTTTACTAGTAAAAGTGAACGAGCTAGTGATTTATTGGGCTTAATACATTCTGATGTATGTGGGACAATAAATACACAGGCTAGAGGAGGATTTCACTACTTCATTACTTTCACTGATGATTTCAGTAGATATGGGTATGTCTATCTCATGTGCCATAAGTCTGAATCCCTTGAAAAGTTCAAGGAATTCAAAAATGAAGTACAAAATCAACTACGAAAAACTATCAAGACACTTCGATCTGATCGAGGTGGGGAGTATATGAGCTTAGAGTTTGATGATCTTTTTAAGCAATGTGGGATTGTCTCACAACTTACTCCTCCTGGTACTCCTCAATGGAATAGAGTTTCTGAAAGAAGAAATCAAACTTTGTTAGACATGGTTCGATCCATGATGAGTCATGTTGATCTGCCGACTTCCTTTTGGGGACGTGCACTTGAGACAGCTGCTTTCACACTAAATCGTGTTCCATCTAAATCAGTTCAAAAGACACCATATGAGATGTGGACTGGGAAACTTCCCAGTATGTCTTTTATGAAAATTTGGGGTTGTGAAGCTTATGTTAAACATCAGATGTCTACTAAGCTTGAACCTAAATCTGAAAAATGTGTTTTTGTGGGGTATCCAAAAGAAACCAAAGGATATTATTTCTTTAATCCCACTGAGAACAAAATACTTGTTGCTCGGACTAGTGTCTTCCTAGAGAGAGAATTTATTTCTAGAAAAGGAAGTGGGAAAAAGATTGAACTTGATGAAGTTCGAGAATCACAAAATACCACTGAACCAGAGATAGAACAACAACAAGTTCCACAAGGGATTAAGGAACAAGTAATTACTGTAGAAACACAACCAGCACGTAGATCTTTAAGAGAACGCCAAGCACCCGAGAGATATGGATTTCTCATTAGAACGCATGGTGACGTTCTACATATAGATCAAGATGAGCCTAGGACATATCAAGAAGCGGTGACGAGCCCAGACTCAGAGAAATGGCTTGAAGCCATGAGATCTGAGATGGATTCCATGTATGAAAACCAAGTATGGACTTTGGTTGACCCACCCGAAGGGGTTAAGCCCATAGGGTGCAAGTGGGTTTTCAAAAAGAAAACCGACATAGATGGTAATGTACAAACATACAAGGGTCGATTAGTCGCTAAAAGGTTTCGCCAAGTTCATGGTGTTGACTATGATGAAACCTTTTCTCCTGTAGCTATGTTTAAATCCATCAGGATCTTGCTTACTATAGCTGCATTTCATGACTATGAAATCTGGCAGATGGACGTCAAAACAGCTTTCCTTAATGGGAAACTTGAAGAGGATGTGTACGTGACACAACCTGAAGGTTTTGTCAGTCCAAAGGATGTTGGAAAGGTATGTAAGCTACAAAGATCCATTTATGGATTAAAGCAAGCTTCTCGAAGTTGGAATCTTCGTTTTAATGATGCAATCAAAGAGTTTGGTTTTATCAAAAATGAAGATGAGCCATGTGTTTACAAGAAAGTTAGTGGGAGCACTATAACATTCTTGGTACTGTATGTGGATGACATACTTATCATAGGAAATGACATACCTACCCTGCAGTCTATTAAGACTTGGTTAGGAAGTTGTTTTTCCATGAAGGACTTGGGCGAAGCCACTTACATCTTAGGAGTAAAGATCTATAGAGATAGATCAAGACGACTATTAGGTCTAAGCCAAAGTACATACATAGATAAAGTACTGAAAAGGTTCAGTATGGAAGAATCTAAGAGAGGATTCCTACCTATGAGACATGGTATTTCACTCTCGAAGGAAATGTGTCCTTCAACTCCACAAGAGAGAGAACGCATGAGTAAAATTCCATATGCTTCCGCTGTTGGATCTATCATGTATGCCATGTTATAATTAATTGACACAATATTATGTTTGATCATTTAGTGATTGAATTAGTAATAATATTAAAAATGTTGTTACCTTAACCTTTGTATGATGTTTGCTTATAAAATTGTAAGTTGATTGCACATAGAAATATTTTTGATAAACTTAATAATTGAATAAGTATAACATTATAACTTAATTAAATAAGGTTAATAAATTGTCAACTTGCCACGGAATCTCCGTAACATCTTTTACCATTGTTTAAATAATTTTAAGTTAGAATGATAATTATTTTAACATATGCATGTTATTGTGATTAACTTTCAAGAACTTGGTTGCTTATTTATTCTGTGCTACATTTTATCTACATACTTAGATTTATTTTAATTAATTTTTTATTAAACTCATCACAGTCTTATTTATTTTGCGACAATCCAACTTGCTAAGTGCTAATTTCACAACTCTTGATTTACATTTGCAGTCTCTGTAGAGATGATATTTATTACTTGTTAATGATTGTGTATACTTGCACATCATTCTAATATTCTCGAGACAACAAACCATGGGCTTGGATAAGAAAGTTTAGCATTCTTGAGAATTCAAATAAATAATCAAGACCACTAGTTCGCAACCTCCATGAAAGCAAGCTAGAGAGTTTCGAGGATATTGGAAATCAACATCATCAGATTTTGAATTAGAGAAAGACCGGGCTAGAAAATCTTCAATATCTATTGGCAGTGCTAAGGATTTTGAGAAGGGGCATAAAAATAAATGTTGGAGGAAACGGGATCATGTCTCAATGCGGATCCTTAGAGCATTTAGCTCGTAATTTCTTGAAAATGCTAATGATGTTCTTATTGCCACTAAGAGATTTGCCTTTCTAACTAGAAGTCGGAGAACTGCCCCTGGTGGCTTAGTTGAGAGGGGTAATCAAAGAAAAGAAATTGATTTGGCAGTAAATCATCCCCACCTCATTTTAGGTAAATTTTGAGGACAAAATTTCTTAAGGGGGAGAATTGTAATGACCCAATTTCTACTAGTGTTGAAAAACGCAGTTTGGAAACCCCATTTTTGTAAATCGAGTCTTTAAATATAAAATAGGAATATTTATGAAGTTAATATGAAATTATAATAAATTTTGGTTTAGAAATTTAACCGAGAAAGTGGTTAATGAAAGTTTAGGGACTAAATTGTAAAAGTCTAACTAAATTATAAAAGTCCAATCGCTATTGATTTTAAATTAGAAAATGCTTAAGGACTTAGATAGCAAATATCTAAAAGATCAAAATGGTTATGAAATGATTTTTCTATCATGATTTAGTGGATGATGATGATAATTCTCATGTAATTTTAATATAGTATTAAACAAATAAATAAACCTTAATTAATTAAGTAATTGTAATTAATTAAGTTTAATTAAATCTTAATTAAGCTATATAAACAAATTGATAGTGGAAAGATGAAAAAAAGCCATAATATTCTCCAAGCTATCATCCTCCTCTATTAAAGAAAGAAAACCTTCAACTTGTTTTTACATTTGCCATTATTTCAAGTAAGTCCCTAAGGTCTTTTTATTTGATTTTCATGGATTTTGAATCATGATAGCTTCATTTAGTTAACCCATGTATTAATTTTTTCAATTGTTAAGTTTTAAAAAGTTACCATTGCGAGAAAATGATGAATTAGAATCGAAATTAATACTTATTAAGCTTAGATCATGATAAGGACTAAAATGTAAAGTTAAATAAGCTTGTTATTTAAATTTGTAACATTAGGGACCAAATTGAATAAATTGAAAAATCTCATGAGATTATGCTATAAATAGAAAATATAGGTTCCCTAATGAGAGAATGTGAAATCAGATTTTGATCTCAAGCTAAATATAAAAAATAGGATCTATTGAGTATAAGAACTAAATTGAATAAAATGAAAAATATGTTTGACTTTGTATTTGAATGTTAGTTGAATGTAAACTAATATTTATTCTATTATTGAATTATCAAATGCAGCTAAAGATGACGTTGGGCCATTGCGAGAAAATTGAAAAGCTAGAGTCATTGATGAGTGATGAGAGAAATTCGATTGGTACTTCTATGATTTGAGATCATACTATTTATATGCATATATATTGATTGCATGACTAGATATTGAGGTAAGATTATGACTTGTTCCATGAATTGATTTGTGTTCATGATATTGAATATCGAAAAATTGGACCTGAATTGAATATAGTAGAAAAGAGTAAAATATATTTTATAAATGATTTGTGATACAAAATGATGATGATAATGGTATGAATTATGTTATGTGGTATTGGATGTATATATGTATTGATGATAAGAAGAATTGAGAATGATGATATATGTATTGGATTATACAATGTAATTGAAACATTGGTTATCCTATTAGTTGTTCAGACAAAGTTGGATATAGTTGGCATGCCATAGGGTTAGTTATAATTACTATAAATGTAATACCTCATACCTGACCCGATCGTCGGGTCTGACCTACAGACTGCCACATTCATTGTCAAAGCAACAATGATCAACTATATTCAATTTACATCATTAGAATTTTAATGCAGGCATCACACATATAAAACATGATATATCATAATTTTTGGATCATATACGAGCTTACGAAAGCTCAATATCATCCTAGGGCAGAACTAGGACTAAACTATACTAAATTGTAACATTTTCAAAATTTCTCAAATGGGTGTCGCGACTCTCAAGGCTTGGTGTTGAAACTTTGAAGACAGTAGCCAAGCTTCCCAACTTAAGGACCAAATTGTAAAGTTTTCGAAACATAACAGAGTCGATGTCATGACCTTAAATAGGAGACACCGCGATGTGATAAACTGATGTCGCGACTTCATAGGTAGAACACTAGGTTCCCATTTTCCCTTGATTTCAACCTAGCATGAAACAACAATGTTTGCCCTTAAGGCCCTAACCATCCATTCAACATCAATAAACATGATCAATATACAAGTTTTCAAACCATTAGAATCATTTCCATGCATGACCAAAACCATTTTCATGTATATTCACAACTTATTTACAACCATTTTGACCATTTGCAAAATTTAACAAGGTAATCTTAGGTACATGCCACTTGACCAAAATGAAATGAGATATACAAACTTAGTTGAGTCGAAAATGGTGGTCCGGTTGCTGACTTCACTTCCCGGGGATTCGAGGATCACCTATACCTAAAAGTCAGTGGTACTTTCATGATTCAAGATATTATATCATACACATTAGTAATATGACATTATGTACATATTCTCAAGATCCACCAATACACATCTCATAATGCAACTCAATTGATCATATTATACATATTTGAACCTATTTATAAAGATGACAATTCAAACTACTCGATATGGTATCATATTTAACCAATTCAATTCATTTTTCCCATTTGTCTATCATTAAGATATTTGGCATTCATTATCAATCATGAATTCAACATTTATACATACTTATTATTGATATTAAATCATCCCAATTCCATGATAAAACCATATCATTTTCCTTTTTACTTATCATTCAATCCTTTTTTGGAGTTTATCGACTCATTCTCACTCGTTTCGACCCCCAGGGTTTGATTTCAATTATTTTGCACCATAAGATGTATGCTTTCTTTATTACAATTCACACATGCACATATTTACTTACATATCATCATACTATTTCATCTCAATACCATTTACCCAAGTTTACCATTTATATCCCCTATTAACATGACTTGGACTCGGATGGATACACGAATCATCCAACCAACACACCAACTAGCACAAAGTGTATCATCAGATAAACCAAAGAAAATAAAACCAACACATATGATGCATACTAGCGCATGAATTACATCCTAGCACAAAAAGTGCATACTTGCACATGAAGCGCATCCCAGCACACGAGGTGCATTTTTTAACTCAACCCGACTATATTCAACTATATGCAACTCAACCCGACTAGTTAATAGGGTACCAATGTTCAATTTCATTTACAGTTCAGTACATATATAATTTCTCAATCATATTTATATAACAATTCAAATCATCATCTATACACATTTATTTCATATCATACAACATATTTCTAACCAATTTCCACTTCGTATATCATAATTCAATTAAATCATACCATTTTCTATGTTATTCATTTTAGTCCTCTATATTGATATTCCATATCAAACTCAATCAAAACATTTCATACTATCACTATATATTCACATTAGTGATTCATCAATCAATAAACATGCATATACAAGCAAAGATTTCTATCCCAAATCATAAAAGTACAAATCGAGATTTCATGTCACTTGTCGATAATTTTCGCTTTTCCTTTTCCTCTCGAAGGTTTTGTGTTGACGTTAGCTATGTACAATCACAAAACATATGACACTATCAATTTCCATCCAATTCACAATCATATACAAGATGAAGCATATTTTGCAACTTATTCAATTTAGTCTTTAAACCAGAGATACGCATAACTTTCGATCTAAAGTTTCGGATTAAAATCTGATTTCGCATTTATACATTAGGACCATATACTTTCTATTCCTACCATAATTTCATGATAGGTTTTCATTTTATTCAATTTGGTCCCTAATGTAACAAAGCTAACAATCAAGCTTGTTAAGCTTTACAATTTAGTCATTTTCATAATCTAAGCTGAATTTCTATCAATTTCACACCTAGTTCATCCAATTCTCAACAATGCCAAATTATCAAAATTTCACCAATTGAATAAATTGATACAAGGGCTAGCTACTGTTGGAACATTGGTACACCCCGTGGCGCAGTAGAAAAATTATTACGGTGATCGATAACCATGGATCCAAGTACGAGGAATGAATCGGGTTGAAACAGGGTTGAAAATATACCTTTTCGATCAGATTCCCTTACACAATGTTGATCCCAAGCCCCAAAAAATTTTCTCGGCCTCTACATAGTCCACCCAATCAAACAACGAGCAACAAAAATTCTCTTGAACCTTTTAGAGAGAATTTTCAAAAACAACTGCTAGATCTTTTTCTCTTTTCTTGGTAACCTACACACATTTTGGGATTGTATTCCTTTTTCTTAATATCACATAACAAAAATGGAATAATTCCTTTTTCATTTTTAGAGAAACATATGGAAAGTATTAAAACATTGTATTCTTTCCAAAAGAATATTAACTTTCATTTTTTATCTTTAACTGAAATTATTATAACTATTTATTTTAATAATTTAAGTAAACTATATTCGATTAATATTTTATATGAATCAAGTTCATATATTAATTTTAATTATGTTCTCTATCTGTGTACAACAAGTTTTTACATATAATGCATTCAAAATTTAACTAACAAATTAAATTAATTCAATAATTAATTTAATTCATGTGACAACTAAACACAATACCAACTATGTTTGGATTTTGTTCACTTCAACCATAGGGTTTGACCTTGTAAGCTATTGTATCGTTAGTAGTAATACTAGAACATTTCTAATGTTACAAGCAACAAGTGGCATCTAGCAATGCATCATTGCTACCCAAATTATTGATTGACGCCAGACGTGCGTGTAATAGCTCGTTCTTTAGTGGTGTCAAAAATATTAGTTTCGAGGCCACAAATTCGAAAAGTAAGTTCATAAATATTATTATTTAATATTTACAAGTCAAATTTGGTATTTAAATAAATTTTAAATTGACAAGTTATGCTATTTGAACGAATAAATAGGTTGAAGTGGTATGACCCTAAAGTCAAGTGATTTTAGAAAATGAGGTATCGGGACCTCGTTTCTATAAAATGAGCCATAAATATTTTATTAAATATTTACAGAGTGTTATTAAGGCTGTATTAAAGTTTCGTTAAGAATTTTTAATGTTTCGATAGTTAATTAATTAAAAGGATTAAATCGTAAAGGATGTAAAATTTGACACTATTAGATTTGAGTGATTAAATGGCTTAATGAATAAAGGTAAATGGAATTAAATGGTAAATAAAACATTTAAGGAATTAGTGGACAAATATGGACATGGATTTGGTGTTTTATTTAATTATTAACCAAGGTTAAAATGGTAATTTGATAAATTAAATGAAATTAAATAAAACCAAAAGCTTTTATCATCTTTTTAAAGTTCTTCTTCACCAAATTGTTAAGGTGGAAGAAGCCATTGTTATACCTTGAAGTTTTGGAAAATTTAGAAGCTAGCATGGTATGTGATTTTGGCCCGATTTTAATAACTTTTATGTTTTTGAGATCGTTGCAACTGGGTCAAGCTAGCCCATACCTTCATTTTTATTAAATTTTTAAAGATTTTGAATGTTTCCATTGATGAATATTTGTGATATTAGATGTTAAATGATGAATTTGATGTATTATTTGTTATTTATAAGTATTTTGTTAAGTGATTTTGATTAATTTAACTTTTAAGGATTAAATTGTTGAAATAGTACAAATATAAGGACTTGGTGTGAAATTATTAAAATTTGGGTTTTAATGGATGCTATAAAATTTGGTTGGTATGAATTTTCAATAAAATTGGTTAATTTGCATGTTTTAGGCTCAAGGACTAAATTGAATAAAAGTAAAATGTTGAGGGCTATTTTGTAAAAATTTAAAAATGACTAAATTGCATAAAATGAATTGGTTTTACTATATAAATTAATGACTTGAATGAAATTATTAATTTAGATCAAGAACGAGTGGAAAATCGAGGAGAAGAGAAAATTACCAAATAGCCACTATACTTAGTCATTGCTGCAATTTAGCTAGGTATGTTCGTATGAACTATAATCATTTAAATGTTGATTAAATTGAATTTTTAATGTTTTTTTCTAATGTAAATGAATCAAATATATATGTTATTATGGAATTTATCATGTAAAGAAATTATGGAAATCCAACGAAGTTACAATGATTATCGAGCCCCGTTTGAACCTTAGGAATATATATGATACAAATGACATTTCATTAGGGTTACCATGTTTCGGGTGCTAGTCTTGAATGTCCTACCGATGGCTGAGGTCCTGTATTTTTTGCGGATGCTCGTCAGCTTGTGTGAGCGACATCGTGTAGCTTACATTCTGACCGTCAACTTGTGTGAGCAGTCCCATTTTATGGCTCGAGTGAGCATCGATGTAAAGGAAAATGAAAAGGAATGGTTTTGACCATTTGTTTAGTACACTTTGTGTGAGCTTTCCCGCGTATCCGATATTATTCTAAGTGGTTAAATGAGCATGTAAAAGGAAAGGAACAGTAAGTGTTCCAATTGACTAGGTTATTAACCTTTGGAAAGGTATGAAATGATAATGATCCATGTATATATATCTTTTTTATGGAAAGTATGAATTCAATGGCATTATATTCATGTAATACCATGTGATAATTATATTGAGATATGTGTTAAAGCACTAACATGTATTGTTGATGATGCTTAGGCTTGTGCCAAGCTTATGGTTAGAATATATCATGCTTAATGGTAATGTTATACATTGAAATGATAAGTGTTAAAATGGAAATATGTTTATGTTCATGAAAAGGTGGTATGAATCAAAAGATGTATTTTCTAATGAAATGGTTTATCATGTGATTGATCCCAAAAGAGTTATGTATAAATGCACTATCTTGTGTATTGATGATGATGTTTATGCTTATGTCTTGTGTTATGCAAATGAAACGGGTAAGAAAATGGTAATGAAACAGTAAGTTCATACTTGAGATGTAATATGATGAAATAAAAGATTGATTAGTTAAAGGACATATTTATGTGTGAGAAGTATACTTATGTTATGGATGAATTTACTCATGTCATTAATAAATACGCTAATTCATGAATTAATAATGTTATTTAAGCTTATGCTAAATAATGTAATGGAAAGTAAGTAGATAAAAGATATGTAAGTAAAGTGGTTCATAGTCTTATGAAAAGGTTCATGATTGTGTAACATGTCTTATAAAATCCTATTATGTTAGGAATGAAAAATATATGTGATTTTGATAGACTTACTCATTTGGGAGTTGATGGTTATGAAGTTGATAAATCTTGAGGCATTGTTAAAGGTTTATATTTAACCTATAAAGTTTATTGTTGAAATGGATTGTTATGTTTAAATTTTATACGAGCTTACTAAGCATTCACTGCTTACGTGATTATTTTCCTTTACTTCTCAGATTATCAGAAGCTCGATCGGTTTGGAAGCTCTTCAGAGATCTATCACACTATCTAGCATAAATATCAGTTGTTTTGATATGTTGGTCAAGGTTATAATGGCATGTATAGGTGGACTTATGTTTAAGGCTAGTTGCTACTTTTGGCATGTAAATGTTGCTTTGAAATTGTGGCACGTTTGGTACTTTTGATACCTTGTGATAGGAAGTTAATATGGTTAAGTTGATGCATGATTTGATAACCAAATTGGTAAGTGATGGTATGCTTGCAAGGTGGTTAAGTTAGGTTATGTTTTGAGATAGAAATGAGCTAGTTGGATATGACTGAGATATGGTCAATTATGCATATGTTTAGATATGTTTGATGAATTGTGATTGAGGTGCCTTATTGGCATATTAGTTGGATGGAATACTGGTACAGTGAATTGGTCATTTTATGCATGTTTTGGGTATGTTTTGATACTTTGGTCATATGTGCAAATTGTGTTTAGGTACATGCTTGAGGTGAGTGAAGGAAATGGCTTGATTTTGGCCAATTTCTTGTCCACACGGCCTAAGACACAAGTGTGTGCCTCAGCCATGTGTTACACATGGCCATGCGACACGATCGAGTGTCCCCTGTAGGTTTTCAAAGTTCAAGTCAGGTAGTTAGACGGCCTAGCACACGGCTTGGCACACGGGTGTGTGAGGCCATTTCGAAAGTTACACGGGCACGGACACGGGATGGGACATGGCCGCGTGTCCCTATTTCAATTGTTACACGGCCTGAGACATGGGTGTGTGTCTCAACCGTGTGGGTCACACGGCTTTGTGACCCCTGCAGTTTAAAACTTCTAACATTTTCCTCAATGTTTCAATTATTTTTGATTTAGTCCCGAATCATTTCTAAAGTGTTTCTAAGGCCTCAAGGGCTCGATTAAGGGACAATATGCATGTATATGAATGGATTATGCTATGTTTGTATTAAGGTTTGGAACTGTATGTTTTTATGTTACGTTTTTATGGTAATGCTCTGTAACCCTATTTTGATGACCGATACTGGTTAAGGGTGTTACAGTGCGAATGTCTGGACTGGAAATACTACAACGAAATAGATAATTGTAATATAGAATAATGTTATAACGAAACATTCCGGGGAGTATTCTGAGGATTGTACCCAAGGGAGGTTGAATTAAATTGAAATTAATTCTCTATACTAATAAGTCTAAAAAGTACTGATTTAAAATTATATTATGAAAAATCAAATAAACATTAATTAATCTAATTAAGCTAAAAATTATTTAAACTAAAAATCAATCAATTTAACAATAAAAAATAATCCAATAAAACAAGCAGGAGCTTAACTTCAGAACTCGAGTTTTATCGAGTTAGCTATTAATTAACTAGTTATTACCTCTCGGCCTCTAACTAATTAATTAATTGACCAATAGACGCTTACATCTCAGCCTCACTTTCTTGATCGTGATAAATTATGAGGCACTCGGTAAACTTATCTCTCGATCTCGTTTATCCTAAATTACTTCTTAGGGGCGTCACTCCCTAGGGTTCAATTGCAAAATATTTAAGCCAACTAACCCAGATTTCAACCCTCATTCATTTATTAATTATTCACACATCTAAGGAAATACACTATACATGGATCGAAATACAAAAATTCCCAAACTCATTTTTAACATGCAACACAACAAATTAAATAAAAGTAAGGAGTATAGAAAGAAATCCATTTTCGATATCGCTTGAAGCTCGGAAGTGAAATCTCCTTTAACAGTTGCGAAGATCACCTCAATTGCAATTGGAATCAACAACTAGATAATGAAAAACTGATATATGAAAGCCTTGGATCAAAATTAAATCCAAGTTAAAACAGTGACAAAAGTATGAAAAGGATAAACTAAAAAGAAAATAAAATTAAACTAAAAACCTAAAATACTAAAATGGCTCACTTGGCCAAGCCTCCCCAAATGAGACTTAGCATGCCTATTAATAGAATTTATGCTTAAACCTAATTAGGGTTACTAAACAACCCAAAAAATCTTATTCAGGTACATTGTGTGGACTAAAATACCCTTAATTAAAATTCCTATTCGTCACTTGGTATCGCGACACCACAGGACTGGTGTTGCAACATTACCTTCATTATCTTGATATTTTGACTTTGAAGTCTGGTGTTTCGACACCACTTCCCAGTGTCGCGACGCTGCAGTCATCCCTTACCTTCTAAGCCTAAAAATAATATCCTATACATTAAATAGAGTCGTTAGATCATCCCTAGGCCTATAGTAACATAACTCAATATTGCATAAATATGCTTATTTTGCATAATTTAAACTCAAAGCAATTAAAAAATAAAAACAAAATAACAACACATAAAAATACTATAAAACAAGCTCGTTAAGTACTGGAAATACCTTAATTTTTCACAATGAATTGTGGTAGATCAGTTACAAGAAGTCATGATTCAACATAACCTTTCTGTGATAAATTTTTCATTTATTATATCCTTTTATCTAGATTGGACACAAGTCATGAAATAGTCACACTTGTATAGTCCAATCTCATATTTCTTGATATTCTGAGTAGATTACAATAAAAAAATAAGTGTGATATCTCATATCAACTTATTTGGGCATGGCAATGTATTTCTAGTCTCACTCCATCAAGTGGCCTAAGATATTGCTCCAATTATATAAGAGGGACAAATCCTATCTTAATTAATCATATCCCACTACATATATTGTGGCATACCAAACATCAGTCTTTATAGTACAACCTGTTACGATAGATATTTGATTGTATCAAAATATACAATTCACGATGTCGGGACAATGATGATCTCAAGTTTGAAGATCATATACATAGTTATCACTATGAGTAATGTTGTAACTATTACATAATAATCCAAGAAACATACTCATAATGGTTGAGTCCAGTATGTTGTTCTCTAACACATACTCATGTATTGAATTTGACATCCCTAGGCCAATGACAACATTTTTTCATCAATCAACTACACGTTAGTCTCAATGCATTATTATTATTCAAGCCGACAATAATACTTGACTAAGGACCTTTTAAGAATAATCATATTATTCTCAAGAATTTATTATTAATCAGTTCATTTTTATAAACACAAAAAAAGAAACTGAAATAAAAATGGCAATGCATTATATTAACAAACAAGGTAAACGAGTATGTGATTACAATCATCTCAAAAATTGGTCTTTGGGCACACTCTAACAGCTAGATCAAGCTCACATTGTAACAGCTCGAATTTGGGGCTAGTCAGAATAGTGATTTCGAGACCACAAATTCGACGAGAAAAAAATTTATTTTCATTATATTTTTATGGTCTACAATTTCACAAAATGATTTCGTGAAAATTTCGTTCGAAAATTTTGACGTTTGCGCACTCAATTGTTATGAAATTTTAAATTGGAGGTGTTTATATGGTAATTAGACCATTGATTAAGTTGGTGGACAAAAATGGGCATGGTTAGGCATGTTTCCAAAGTTTTTCATTAAGGGCATTTTGGTCATTTAGTTATTAAAATGAATTAAAAACAAAATTAAAAGCCAATTTTTGTCCATCTTCTCCATAAGGTCAAAAATTGCATGGAGAAACAATGGCAAGGGTTTTTCAAGCTTCCAAGCTCGATTGTAAGTCCGTTCTAGCCTCGTTTTTAATGATTTTTACGTTTTTGAAATCCTCGTAACAATACTTACGTATCTTTACCATTATTTTGAACTAGGGTTTGTGTTTAAAAATTTACCCATGAGTGATATGCATGTATTTTGATGTTTTATGGAAGAATATGAATGTTTGGAGTGTGATGAATGTCTTATACTAAGTGATTTTCGATGAAAATGCCTAAAATGATTAATTTGTAAAAGTTATAAAATATGTCACAAGTGTGTGAATAAGTGAGAATTGTGGACTGCTATAGGTATGAAAATGGTTCGGCTAGGCCAAAATGCAAGGAAATTGAATAAAATATATTTTACGAGCCTAGGGGCAAAATCATAATTTTGTAAAACTTTAGGGGTACAAATGTAATTTTTCCAAAGTATGATTTTTGGACTGTAATGAATAGTGTGAATGTTATATAAGTTAAATGCATTTTTATAAATTAAGAAAGACGAGAAATTGAAATTGATCAATAAAAAGAAAAGTGAGAAAAAGTGAAAAATTCCCTAATAAACCTTTGGAATAAAAAGGGATACGAATGAAGTGACAGAAATGATCACATGTGTGGCACGGACTGTGTGTAGGCCACTATGTAAAAGTGAAAGTGATGGTCACGTGTGTAGTACTATGTGTAGGCTACTACGTGTACTGGAATGATAGGTCGCATGTGTAGTACTATGTGCAGGCTACTACGTGTATCGGATGGTAATGGTCACATGTGTAGTACAATGTGCAGGCTACTATGTGAATCGAACATCATTGATTAGTAAGGTGGTTGCTATGTGCTGATTCCACCGGATATCATTGATTAATAAGGTGGTTGCTATATGCTGAATCCACCGAGTATCTGTTATTATTCCGAAGTGTTCATCGGGAAATTGACTAAGTGTAATTGAATAATGAATATAGGTGTGGAATTTAATTGAATATCGACTTAGAAATGAAAAAGTGAATTTTGAATTGAATTGTGATTGAAAGTGAAAAAGTGAAATTATGAAAGAGTACATTTAGCAACAAAACAGTTTAGACAACAATAGTTGTGTGACTTTGAAAAATCACCAGAAATGGTGGAAATTGAATTAGAGGCTGAATAATATATGAAATTGAAGCTGAATGAGTCTATTTTTACATAAAAGACACAAAACAAGCAAAAGAGTTATATATTTTGCGATATTTGAAGTTTTGTTAGACAGAGTCAGAATGAGTTTGGAATCCCCTGTTCTAACTTTGGAAATTATCAAAAATTGTACAAAAATAATTATGAGATAAAGTTTATATGTTTAGAATCCTCAGTGAATATATTTTCAAGAGAAACAAACGGAAACAATGAGATAATTAATTTTTAGTGAAGAGAGGTCAGAACTATCGAGCAGTGAAACAGGGGAAACTTTAAAGAATAAACTGTACTATTTGGCTAAACCAAAAATTCTAAAAATTTTATGGTAAGAAGATATGTGAATCTAGTTTTGGGGAAAATTAACTGTTCTTAATTTGGAGCTCTATAGCTCAGGATAAAAATAATTTAGTGACTCTGACTCGGAGAGACAATTTTAAGTATACATGTAAGTGAATAGTGAAACTATAGAAAATGTTATTTCTAAGAGTGTTATATACATTAAGGATGTGGAATGGAGAGGAGGAGGAGGAAAATTGGAAGAACATATGAATGATTTGTGTATAATTGGTCATATGCTCGATTATAATCGATAAACGATTGTAAAGTAATGCTGTTTATAATTGTGCATTATTAGTTATGGTTAAAGTTCATGTGAGAAAATAAAGTTTCATAGTATGTGTATGTGGTATACTTGGTATATGATTTGGTATGTAGCAATGTCAGAAATGGTTTATGAATTAACTCATGTTGGTAAGTTTGATACATAAATAAATGTGGTGCTTATCCATACTTATAATGCTTATACTATATGTTTATTTGGCTAGCATGTTTGGTGTGTATGCTTAGGCTTTGGCCAAGTTGTGGCTGGATTACGCCACATTAAATTTATAAAATTATGCACTGAGATGGTAAATGCCTAGATGGAAATATGCTTGTGATCATAAAAGGGTGGTAAGGTTTAAAGTTTGTAATCTTTATTAAAATGGTTTATCATGTGGTTAGTCTTCAAAAAAGACTAGCTTGCGACTATGGTTGAGTGTAATGTTTATATCTTGTGTGATATGTATTGGAAAAAAGTAAAGAAAAGGAAATGAAATACTAAATTCATGCTTGAAGTGTAAAATGACGTAAAAAGGGGACGTTAAGTTAAACGATAAATATGTATTAGTATTGAACTTAATGAAATTGAACTGTAAGTGAATTAAATGAAAATTGCAAATGATATGATTTGAATTAAATGAATTATTGTGGTATTGAAATATATATTGGATTGAGAAATTGAATTGAATCGTGAACATGAGAAACGTGAATTAAATGAAATGGAAATGAAGTATTGAATTGCATGAGTATGTATTGGGTCTCAGAAGCCCTATTTGTTACAAATATAGTATTTTGAAGTTATAACGTTAAGATTTATAAAAGCATGTTAAAAATTTGAAGAGTTTAAATTTGAATGAAATTTTATAACTCAGTTTAACATGTTTATAAGTGTATGTGTTATGGTAGTGCCTCATACCCTATTCCGGTGTCGAATATGGGTAAGGGGTGTTACACAAATGATTCATTTCAATAAAAATCAAAGAAAAATGGCTAGGGAATTACTTGAAAATGATAGTCAAATGCCCAAACTAGGTTAAAAGTTTATTCTTTTTTATTTCTTTCTAATGGAGGATGATGTGAAAGGTTGAAGATAATGATGTTTATCATCTTTATCCACTATCATTTTACTTATATACTTAGATTAATTTATATTAAACTTAATTCATTTACTTAATTATGATTAATTAAGCACTAATCCTTAATTAGTTTAATCTAATGACATTCAACATCACATCCCACTATCATCTATTTAAAATTGGTTTGATATCCAATTTAGTTCTTTAGATAATTACTATTTAAGTCCTTAAGCCTTTTCCCAATTAAAAATCTAGTTAAAATTTTAAAATTTAGTCCTTGGGCCTGAATTAACCACATTTTTACTAAATTACTTAACTAAATTTTAATATCAATATAATAACTTTGTAAATATCCATATTTAATGTTTACGGACTCGATTTATGGAAACGAGGTTCTGAAACCATAATTTCCTACAATGGAAATCAGGTCGTTACAAGTAACCATTATTGCTGAGCAACCCGAGGTGGTAAAATGTACATATTCTAAAAGTCATTGTTTTTGAGCAACTCGGGATGACAGAGTAATCATATAGTGAAAATCATCGTTGCTGGGCTACCCAATATGGTAGGATATACTGATTGTGAAAGTCATCATTTTCAAGCCACTCGGGGTGGTAGTGTGTACATGTTCTATTAGTTGTCGTTACCAAGGCAATCAGGGATGATAGAGTAATAGATTCGCGTTTTCGTCCTAGGTTCATGTCAGGTTAATAGGGTTTACAAAAACATGAATTCGTTATATGGTAATTGAAATGAATGGGATTAAATTTGGTATACTTGTACATATGTGGAATATGGAAAAAAAAAGCATGTGAAAGACCGTGTGAACTAGGGGTGAGCATTCGATCGAATCGAATTGAATTGAATCAAAAATTTTCGAGTTAATCGAGTTTTTGAATCTCATTTTATCATCCTAACTTTATTTGAAGTTTTCTCGAATCGAGTCGAGTGAGATGGAATTCGAATCGAATCGAATCGAATATATTTGTTCGAGTTAAATTTTAAAAAATAATTTTGGGTCCTTGTAACCGTTGTCACCCATCATAATAAAATTTGTCTACCTTAATCAAATTTTTTATTAACTTTCATCACCTCATAATTTATTTATTAATTTTTTATATACTGGTTAGCTTCTTTGCTTGCTTAGTTGTTTCAATTATCTTCAGATTCTTGTCACTATGTATTTTGGAATCAAAAATATATTAATTATAAAAATATGATTTTTTAATAAAATTTATTTTAAAAATAAAATGTGAAATTGATAGCAATATAAAATTTTAACACGAATATTTTATGGCATAATTAATAATTCAATTTTAATAGAAATATTCAATATGACTAAACAATTCAATAATATAAATAATATAAAATGTGAAATTTAATTTAATAATATAAATAGTAAATATAAATAAAATTATTACTATTTATGTTTAGTGATTTTTTGGATAATTTTGATTTTTATTTGAGAGTAAAGGGTGAGAAGTAAAAGTTTAGGGGAAAATAAAAAGTTTTGGAGAATAAAAGTTTGAGGGAAAGTAAATAGGGGAGAGTAAAATTTTGGAGGGAAAATATTTAAAAAAAATTGGAGGGGGAAGGTTGGGGTAGATGGGAGGTGGGATGGAAAGGGAATAAAAGTTTTAGGGGAAAAGTGGGAAGGAGTAAAAATTTTGAGAAAAAATAAAAGGTTTTGAGGGTTTTTGGGAGTAAAATTTTGAGAAAAAGTAAATGGGAGAGTAAAATTTTGGTAGGAAATGGATTTTGGGTAGATTGTGGGGTTGGGAGGGGAGTAAAAGTTTTGGGGGGAAAGTGGGAAGGAGTAAAAGTTTTGAGGGAAAAGTAAAAAGGTTTGGGAGTTTAGGGTAAAACTGTCAAATATTATAGTTTGATATTCGAATTATTCGAATTATTCGAGTTATTCGAATTCGAAAACTCAACTCGATTCGAACTCGAAATTCGAAAAAAAATTCGAGTTGATTCGAATAACTCGATTAACTCGATTCGTTTAACTCGAAATTCAAATTTTTTTTCGATTTTTTTGAGTCGAATCGAGTTTTGCTCAGCCCTAGTGTGAACCGCTTAAAAATGAGCCTTGGGGGTTGATTTGAATAAGAACAAGTCAATAGACTCGAGAGTGAATGTGATAGTAAAACAAAATTGAGCATCAATTTGATATATGTATGTATGTATGTATGTATGTATGTATGTATGTATGTATGTATGTATGTATGTATGTATGTATGTATGTATGTATGTATGTATGTATGTATGTATGTATGTATGTATGTATGTATGAATGAAATAGGTAAGATTTGAAATGAATGGAAAATGATTATGGTATGTATTAGAAAGCATGAAATGGTATGATCATTTTGAATTGTCAAATGAATTAGTGTCTAAAATTGATATATAGTAAATGAGAAAGTGTAATGAAATGGTTATAACTAAATCATGAATTGAATTGTGTTAATTTATATTAATGCTACTGTTATTTGACTTGAATCATGAAAGTACCATTGAACTTTATCGCTAAGCGTACAATTTTTTTATTCTGTGCACAAGTTATAGTACATAATGGAAGTACCAAAACGTGATCCAACATCCAATCAACAGTCCTCGACTCAACAATATTTGTATAGTTTCCTTTCATTTTGAAATATGGCATGTACCTAGGTCTTGAGTCAATTTTGCATAAAATATGATCATGTTGATAATTAAGTTAGCAATGATTAACTGAATATGGTCAAATTGTATTATAGATGTTTTAATTTGAGATAGTTGAAGTTAAAATGAACTTGATATGAAAATGTGGTAATAGATTGGATGTATGAAATGGTACCAAATGGTTAGTTTGGAAGTTTGAATAATCATGTTAACATGAATTGCATAATGGTTAGTTTTGTGTATTTGAGATTGGTATAATAGTTGAAATGTATGAAATGAGATATGTATTGATTTATTTTAGGTGTTATAAATTGGTACCAATTGGAACTCTTTGGAAACAAAAGATCAAGTCATGATGATGGGCTCTTAATGTTGCAACAAGAGGAAGTTAGTGAGTTATGTCGTAACCTAGAACCCCTGAAGTCGTGATATCAATCCAAAGTTTGAAAATTATACAAATTCGTTCTTATTCAACCTCAAGTCATCTATTGAGCTTTCATAAGCTCGTATAAGGATCGTATATGATTGCGTAACATGTTGTAATATTATTTTAAACCTAATAATATGTATTAACTGTTAACTTGAAATATAATTCGATCGTAGTTGCTCCAAAAATGAATGTGACATCTCATAGCTCAGACCTGGCGATCATGTGGGGTATGAGGTGTTACAATGAAATTTAAAAAAAATTCATAAACAAGACCTTTATTGTGATATCTATAATAATAAATCTATTAAAATAAATTACATGTGTACCTGAGCTAAAGAGATGGCTAAAATCTAGGTAGCCTTTAGGAAGGTGCCGAATTTGTCAAACAATCCAATTTGTAGTCCAAATCTTTCAACTAAATGATCTTCATTACTTTTGAAGTCTTAGATGTTTAAAGAGTGGGATCCAACTCAAAGAACCAAACTCAAAACAAAAACAAAGACTTCTCAAAGGGTGGAAATCGAATTTATCTAAAATGGTAGCCAAAACTAAAATTTACTCTTGCAAATTTGAATTATAATTTCCAAGAAGAATATAATTATAATATTAATATTTTAGAAAAAGAAAAGCTCAAGAAAATTTTAGTTTATTTGAATTCAAGAAAAACTAACGCAAATAAATGTTCACTCAAATTTGGCAGAGTTTCCATTAATGTTACATGTAAACTTTGGTACCCCTAGTACATATATAGAGAGAAAAATCAAAAGAGTTGCATTTAATTTGGAAAAAAAGCATAAAATAATATTTTAATAGAAAATCTCAAGTCGAAGACATAAGAGAGTCCCTCTCTTAGTGTACTATGGCACTTGCCCCTTAGGGGGCTCCTTAGGCCTTTTATGTATTGAGTTTTACATAGCCCAATTTTAATTATGTTAAAATCGTGATGATTTCACTAAATTGGAATTTATGTGTAAAGTAAATTAATTGTCCAATTAAATATAAATATGATGATTAATTAATTTAATTTTTACTTTCGGATCAGTTATTTAATTTCATAAAGTTAAATAATATTCTAAAGAAATTAAATTAATTTCTAAGTCATCTCTTGCCATCTTGAGAAAATGAATTTACCTTGTATAGTAATGCAAACTATTTCTCACCATTATTTTCATCTATTCATTCATACAGTATATACAGAGTTATGTTGAGCTAGCGAAGGGGCCGATTAGATATATATAATTATTGTAAGCGATGCATTTTACTTTTTTTTGAGCTATTAATTCCATTATTTTAAGTGATACCAAGCTATGCACAACCTAATGTACCAACTTATGACCCATTATCATTAGAACTCAGGTTTCCAATACATCAAGGTACATGAGATATGCACATGTTCTATCATTTACTCGGGATTTAGGTAAGTCACACTTTAAATGTCACAAGTGAATAAATCCATCAATGGATCTAGGATAAATTCAAATTAGGTCCAGTTTGATGTATTGCCAATTCAGACACTTACATTTATGCCTCCAATTCTAGGAGTAGGAAGGCTCCAAAGTCCTAGGAAGGTCTCACCAATATTTTTTCCAATTTGAATGAGGATTTAGCCTCAATTAAAGCCTTCATCAATAACAATTAGGCTTATATGAGTTTCTTCCTAGCCTCGTTTCTGCGAACTACCTAAAATAACCTTTCTCTCCTCATCACTGTTGATGTTAATGGTTTTAGTAATAGGATTGTTTTCACCCCTACGTTTTCCTCTTTCTTGATGTAGTTACTTTGCATTGAAACCAAGGTAGTCAGTACCGCTTTAGTGGACGCATTGTTTTTCTACTGGTACTGGTACATAACGGTACTGGTCTATTTCGGCGAACCATTTTAGGTTCGCTATTTTTAAAAAATTTTTATATATATATAAATATCAAATATTGAGGTTAAATACAACTCAAATATAAAATACTCATCAAAATAAAATTTACTCAAATATAAAATACTCATCAAAATAAAATTTTGGTTGAAGTGATAAAGAAAAAAATTTAAAATGTTATCGTCATGGGTTCAAATCTCACCATATGTAAATTTTAAGATAAAAATACTCATCAATTATATAAAATATTCTTTAATAAGTTTCTCAAGTGCAATCCATTGTAAAATAAAATCAAATTAAATAAGTAAAAAATTATTCCATAAATTAAACAATAATATCATCACATACTATGCATATAACAATTCATAATTCAACAAATTCAAGATAAATAATAAAAATTTGAATTTGAGCAAAATCAACTGATATGCGCTGATACAACCGGTACCGACCGAAATTTACACTGGAATGAAACCTAAAGTTTGTTGTTCCGATTTACTATAGGAATGTAGCATTCCGACCGATACAGACGGTACCAAAACGGTACCAACTACCATGATTGAAACTCTGTCAAATTAAAAGCTATATAATAGCATCCCCTAGTCCTGAGTTACACCTAACGCCTTCCAATTCCTTCTTAAGTACGTGCGAACTCCCCTTGGTGTATTGTCATCACCTTCATCTCATCCAAACTAGGTTCCCCCTTTTTAGTAATTAATCTCCTTCCCATAATAGTGGCTCTCCTCCATTCTTTGTAAAAATTTCCTTCTCTTTTCCCTCGTATATGCCTAACAATTTTTTAATAGATTACCTGAATGACAACAAGCATACCAAAAATATAATAATATTTCATATTTAAACATAACATTAATATGGTCCCTATTTGGTTGTTTAAAGTTGAAACCCTTAGAAACGAGTACTCAACTTTGGTCATAGCTTTTAGTCACGTGACTTCCAATAAATTCTTCATTGGTATCAATGGCCTTAAAATCAACAACAATTCTAAAAAATGTATCGCCTATGTGATGCAAGCTTTCTTTTGTTATTTGATGGATTGGAAGATTATAAGCATGAATACAAAACTCAATTGTGATGAAATCGATGCCCTCTATATCACCATTCTTATTTCATTCTTTCAACATCATATGACAAACTAACCATGGTGTTGCACAAAGAACTTTAGCTCTGTCTCATTTAGTTTAAAAACAAATAAGTACATGTTCCTCTCTAGGACATGAATCTTGAAAGGATGTTTGGTTGGCCAACTGCTTTTAGGAATATGAACCATCAGACCAACCTTCATTTCCTTATTGAAGACCACATTCACGATAGGAGATAAAGCCCTAACATGTTATTCCGCTTTATGATCTCATTCTAAATCTAGAGTTTGGATTTTCTTTGAAGTTCTTAGATTACATTCTCATGCATGTCTTCCTTTCAACTCTTATTTGTCTTTATGAAAGATGACCATAAGAAAATGATAGGACAAAGGGAAAAACCAAACGAATGCAAAACAAGAAACAAAAATAACATACAAGAAAAATACCATAAACAAATTGATATTTGACCTTACACATGCCTAGAAAAAAGTAGAGAACCACAGTAAATAAAATTGTTGAGGGGGATTGACTCGTCTGGAATAAGTCTTTGAAGTGTCGTCCTCAGGGACGCCAACCCAATCCCTCAACAATAGAAGGCTTTGTCCCCCGATGGAGGGTTTTATCCCTCTGCGGAGAGTCATGTACAGTTCACGGATAGGGCGTGTAACCTCCCAACTCAGCCTAGATGTTATGGCCAAATTGTGAAGGTCACATTGGTCACCTAAGTGACCAGCCTACTCTATCAATAGTTGAAACCTCAAAAACACTTTCTTTTTATGAAGCCGCAGTTGCCTTAATTAATTTTGGAAAACATTCATTTAATTATTCCAACCATTATTAAGTCAAGATAGCTAATTAGGTGTGGATTTTCAAAAAACTCAATACACATCATTGCCTTTGAAAATTATTTTGTTTATCTTGGTTATAGCGAAAAATATACCATACTATCTCAATTATTAACTTAGTCAAATAACATGCATAGTTCAATTTCTATTTATATATAAATCTAAAAATCCATCCTAAGAATGAAAATCATGCATGCATGAAAATCCCCAAAATGAAAATTGTTCCAAACCACAGTTTTAAATAATTTTACAGTTCAAAAATCAAATAATAATAGGAAAGAAAACTAAATAAATAAAATTATAATGGTGTTTCGAGTCCGAAGTCCATCGTACATCCTAAGTTCGTTCATTACCGGAGAATTTGAAGTAATGGGGTGAGCTTAACAAACTCAGTGTGAGTCTAAACAATCAAGCATATTACATGCATTTAAGCATTTTATCATAGAACCAAATAATACAATCAATATCCATAATAACATTCTTATGTAACATGATCCTAACATAATGAACATATGAATTCCTACCTAAACCATCCGCTACACACCATGAGTTCCCCAGAACTTATTTTTCAAACTCCAAAGTATGCGAGCAAAGCTCGATGTGGTAGAAACCACCATATAACATAAATGCAGAAAATATATCGTATAACATATAATGCGATAAAATCGCCAATCCCCTTGGTACTCCAGGTGTAGTGCACTGGCTACGTATAAATGCGGACTTAATATGCTACCAGAACTACACAAAACTCCTCGGTCATCTACATAATCCCACCCCATGCACATGCAATATGTCATACTATCACATACATAGCCATAAATCAATATTTTTCACATTTAGTTGGCATTTTCAATACATGCCCTCAATTATCATATATTTTCAAAATATGGAATCAATAATCCAACTTTCAAACTACCATAAAGATGGTATTATTCCCAAAACACAATTTCATGTACTTTCATATTTTTTTTCTATGTACATATACAGTAGTCTTTCAAACATATCATAGCAATTCACTTGTACGAATACATCATGCATAAGCCTTGTTTTCATTCATAACCATGTCATACATACAACCAATCATACATAAAATTAACCAAACATTCATGACAATGTCAATCATTCAATCAAACAAGTAACAATGCTACCATGCCAAATAGTTAGGGCTCGAACTGTACCTGATTTGGCCACTTACAAATTTAATTTCTTAGATATTAAGTCAAGCCCAACCAGAAAGCTAAATCATCAATTTAATCATAATATTTATTATTATAAAAAAAGTTATTAATTTTAGGTCTCACACCTTAATTATGTTATTTTGCAGCACATTAATGAATCTTGCAGTTTCTTTAATAAACTCTAAAATGGACCTAAATTAATTAAATAAAATAAAATCAATATATAACTCAATAATTACACCTCTTATACATCCCCTAAACACCCACTTATGGGTTCATTCCAATCGCCACAATTACCACTATTTTTGAATCCAAACTAGTTAGATTTCTTACACTGATTTGAGGCGAATCTTACGCGCGAACGTCTTCCGGCTTTACTAATGATTTGGAGCATTTGGACAGCACCTAAAATACCATAAAATCAGTAGCTAATCTTAAATAAAATTCTTAATTTAATCAATTCATAACCTTTTCCCAATATCTATGTCGAAACAACAAACTAGTTTACGATTTCCCACACTTATGCTTCCCGAATTGTCAGATCCAATTTGCTAATTGGTTAAGAACGATTTTTCATAATTAAAACATATTTCAAGGATGGTTACGATGGGTCCAAGAACCCAAAAATATGGGAAATAATTAAAGAAAAACAACCCCATTTCTTGCCCAAAGGTGCGCGCACCACCACCCGTGGTGGCCAATTTTGGGCCTGATTTAAAACCACCTTAGAAATTGATTAAAAAGCTGGAAAAATATCCATTAAATCCTTAAAAATCCCCCAAAATCCAGATTTGAAAATTTAGGTTTTTAATTAACAAGATTTATCAAGAAATTGAGAGAGAAAACGATCTTACATAAGCTAGACATTATGGGCGACAATGGCACTTCTTGGCAACGTTTCGAATCGATCTTGGAGACTCAAGATTTCAAATTTGGGGTTGATTTAATTAGAAATAAATGGAAAAATTATGATAGAGGAGATGATGCAAAATATTGTGGCAAAAAGAAAAGAAAAAGATGATAAAACTAGGTGTTATGCTTGACAGCAACAAT
The DNA here is from genome assembly GCF_025698545.1 of Gossypium raimondii. Lineage (NCBI taxonomy): Eukaryota > Viridiplantae > Streptophyta > Magnoliopsida > Malvales > Malvaceae > Gossypium > Gossypium raimondii. The sequence goes on along the minus strand of NC_068568.1, from coordinate 33,944,691 downwards.
AGAGGAAGAAAGAAAAATTGAAGATCAAGGAAGAGAGGAGAGGGGAGGAACAACTAGGATGAGGGATTTAGAAACAAAGGATTTTGTAAAAATATTAATTATTTTGCAAGGGAAAGGATTTAAACAAGGTACCTCGAATTAAATTCCTTGCTTTCACAGTTAACAAGTAACCAATTATCCAACTCCTTATTTTTATACAATTCTACATTCTCATTAAGCTAAATTTTGAGATGTTACAGCTCTACCCCCTTAAAGAAACTTCATCCTCAAAATGAATTGATTCGAAACGATGAGGATACTGAAGCCGAATCAAATCCTCTGACTCCCAAGTAGCCTCCTCAACTCTATGATTTCTCCAAAGAAATTTAACTAATGGAATTTACTTTAGCCTTAACACTTTGACTTCACGATCTAATATCTAAACTGGTTCCTCCTCAAATGTCAAATCTGATCTAACCTCAATCTCCTCAACTAGGACAACATGCAAGGGATTCAATCGATACCGTCTCAGCATTGAGACATGAAACACATTGTGAATATGATCAAATTTAGAAGACAATTCTAGTTGGTAAGCCACAATACCAACTCTTTTAAGCACTCAATAAGAACCAATGAACCTAGGGCTTAACTTGCCTTTTCGACCAAACCTCAAAACTTTCTTCCATGGGGAGACTTTAAGAAAAACCAAATCCCCCACATTGAATTTGATGTCCTTGCACTTTAAATTGGCATACGACTTATTTCTATCAAAAGATACCTTCAATCTTTCTCAAATTAAACGAATTTTATCCTCGGTCTCCGTGACTAATTCTTGACCAATCAACTTTCTTTCACCCACTTCAGTCCAACATAAAGGCGAGCAACACTTACAACTATAAAGAGCTTCGACAGGTTTCATTTGGATACTTGACTAATAACTATTATTGTAGGCAAACTCTTCCTTCAGTAGATGTTCTTCCCAACTACCTTGAAAGTCGATTACAAAACTCCTTAACATATCTTCTAAAATTTGAATAACTCTCTCTGATTGACCATCGAATTATGGATGACAAGTTGTACTAAAATCCAACCGAGTACCCAACGCCTCGTGCAATTTCTTCAAGAATCGAGACGTAAATCGAGGATCCCAATCTAAAATAATCGACAGTGGCTCACCTTGAAATCTCACTATCTCAGAGATATAGAGCTTAGCCAAATTTTGAAAACAATAATCAGTGCAAAGAGGAACAAAATGGACGGACTTCATCAATCTATCCACTATGATCCAAACCAAATCTTTCTTAGTAGGTATCAATGGCAACCCACTAACAAAGTCTATTGTCACTCTCTCCCACGACCATTATGGAATTAGAATTGGTTGGAGCAACCTAGATGGAAACTGATGCTTAGGCTTAACTTACTGGCAAGTCAAACACTTTGATAAAAATTCAGTTACCTCACGTTTAAGACTTGACCACCAATACGCTTCTCTTAAGTCACGATACATTTTAGTAGTACTAAGATGCATAGCATAAGGATTGCTATGTGCTTCCTGAAGTATAGAATATCTCAAATTCTGATCGTTAGGCACATAATATCTCCCTTTAAAGCATAAAATTCCATCAGAATTCATCCCAAAATCCTCAATCGACCCATCTTCAACTTGTTTAAATTGAGGTGTTAGATTTTCATTCAAACTTTACTTATCTCTAATTTCCTAAACCCAAATAAGCTTTACTTACAATTCAGCCAAGATACCCCCATCATCATACAAATTCAACCAAGCAAACATAGCCTTTAAATCAGACATTGACTTTCTACTTAGGGCATTAACCACTACATTAGCCTTTCTGGGGTGATATTCAATCGTACAATCATAGTCCTTCAACAATTCAATCCATCTACATTGCCTCAAATTAGGTTCCTTTTGAGTAAGAAGATACTTGAGACTTTTTTATCAGTGTAAATAGTACACTTCTCACCATACAAGTACTGTCTCCAGATTTTAAGAGCAAAGATAGCAGCTGCCAATTCCAAGTCATGAGTGGGGTAATTACCTTCATGTGGCCTAAAATGTGTCCAGGCATAAGCTACAACTTTACCATCCTACATTAGGACACAACCAAGCCCAACATGCGAGGCGCCACTGTACACGACATACTCATTTCCGTATTCCAGTTGAATTAGGACGGGAGCTTCCTTCAACACATATTTCAACTTTTCAAAACTAGCATGCTGCTATTCACCCCATATAAACGAAGTGTTATTTCTCAATGGCTTAGTTAATGGGGCCGCTATTAAGGAAAAACCCTCAACAAACCTTCGATAATACCCGACAAGACCCAGAAAAATCTGAATCTCTAAGACATTCTTCGATTGCTTCCAATCTATTATGGCTCCAACCTTTTTGAGATCTATGTGAATACCTTCAACTGATACTACGTGACCCAAAAACATAACTTCCTTCAACTGAAATTCACACTTATTGTGTTTAGCAAAGAGTTGTTTTTCACAGAGCGTCTGTAGGACCAGTAATATCCATCATGTTCGATTTCTGTCTTGGAATATACCAAGATGTCGTCGATGAATACAATGATGAACTGATCAAGGAAGGGCTAAAAGGCACGATTTATAAGATCCATAAAGGCCACTGGCATATTAGTCAACCCAAAAGGCACTTGTAATGTCCATAACGAGTCCTAAAAGTAGTTTTGGGAATATCATATTATTTTACTTTGAGTTGATACCCAAATCTTAAGTCAATTTTTTTTAAAGACAGTTGCATCACTGACCTGATCGAATAGGTTGTCAATCCTTGGTAGAGGGTACGTATTCTTAATAGTTAGCTTGTTCAAATATCGGTAGTAAACATATAACCGTAATGTGCCATCTTTCTTCTTCACAAATAAAACCAGTGCGCCCAATGGTGAAACACTTGGTCTAATAAAACCCCTATCTAACAAATCTTGCAATTGTACCTTCAACTCTATAAGTTCCTTGAGTGCCATGCGGAAGGGAGCGATGGACATCGATTTCGTTTCTAGCAACAATTCAATATCAAATTCCACTTTTCGCTCCGAAGGAAACCTTGGCAGTTCCTTAGGAAACACATAAGGAAATTCCCTTACTGTATGAATGCTATCAATTGAAGGATCAATGGAACTTGCATCTCAGACATAAGCCAAAAATGCTTCACAACCCTTTCGCACCATCTTTTCCGCTACCATAGCAGAAATCACATAGGAAAAATAATTCTGACGTTCCCCAATCATAACAATTTCTTTCCCAGTATTCGTCACTAAATTTACCCTCTTCAGTGCACAATCCAAACGAACTTGATGCTCAACCAACTAGTCCATCCCCAAAATTAGATCGAATTCATTAAAAGGAAGTTTCATCAAGTCGACGAGAAATACCTCTCCATGAACCTTTAAAAAACATCTTAAATAAATTTTATTCACAAGTATGGAGGATCTTAAAAGGCTGATTACAGTAACAGTGTTTTCAGCTTCCTCTATCCTAATCCCCAATTTTGTAGCCACATCACAAACAATATACGAATAGGTAGATCCTACATCAATTAAGGCAAAATAAGGTGCTGAGTAAATAGTGAAGGTATCTGTAATGACGCCAGTCGCATCTCTGTCCTCTCAGCATCTAGCTGCATAAACCAAGGCAGGTTGCCTAGCCTCGGCCCGATTCGTACCCTAAGTTGGTGCTCTCTAACCCTGATTACCATTTCCATTTCGATTCTGATTACGGCCCCTATGAGCACCCTGATTACCTATCTAATTTTGACCCTTATCTTGGCCCTGATTCTGAATCGAAGTCTGTACCTGATTATTCTGACAGGACAATCCTTAATGCTATACTCCATCGAGCCACAAACCAAACAAGCATCCATTGATCTCTAACATTCACCTTGATAGCGCTTCTAACAATGTTGACAAACCATAATTTACCTTTCTTTAGGGTCCACTATTTCCCTATTCTACGGTGGTTTAACCTCTCTGGCCCACTTAACATGTCACGGATTTGGGTCAATAGGGTCCATCTCTCTCTTGGACTGATCCCTACGTTTCCCCCTTTTTCTCGTACTCCACGCACTTAATCTCCTTAATAATTTTATTCTTCTCAAAAAAATCCTCAAACAAGCGCTCTTGATGCGGAGCTACCTGAACTTTAAGGTCATACCTCAGGCCCTCGTGAAAATGGAAACTCTTCTCCTGCTTAGATGCCACTATACTAGGTGTATAGCGGCTCAATCTCCAAAATTTTGCCTCGTACTTAAAAAATATCCTATCGCCTTGTTTAAGCTCAATAAATTTCAATCGTTGGGCCTCCACATAGCGAGGGCCCACAAACTTGCCTTGAAAGGCCTCTTGAAAATAAGCCCAATCAATATGCTCTGGCAGCGTACCCCTAACTACTAATTGTCACCAGCGATATGCCTCATCCTTTAACAGAGACATCGCACCCTTCATCCAAAACTTGTTCAATGGTTTCCATCCAGTACTCAGCCACTACAAGAGTAGTTCCAACAATACCCATAAACAATTATGCTTTACTAGAGCGGAGCCTCTAAAAAATTGTCCCACAACTAACACCACCCATTGGAGCCTCAACAACCCGATTCAAAGCCCTAAACAAAGCCCGTGTAATAGGATCATTTTCATCATAGTCATTATTATCCCTATTTTTTGATTCCCATCCTTATTAGTAGGTTCACTGTTAATCTCATTCTGTTCATTATTCTGTTTTGGCTTTAGAGACACAGCTGACTCAACCACAGCCCTCAGAGGTCGCCCCTTACGACCCCACCTACCACGAGTGATCATTCCACGACTATTCATTTTGGTGTCTTATGAATCTACAATTTAAAAGTAAGAGTATCATTAGTACTTTGTTTAATATCTTAACGTACTCTCAATCTATAATTCTTTCACTACCATTTTATGCAATATTCTTTATAGTCTTACTAATGTTTCATTACTATTTCTATGGACTTGGTATCGGACCTTCAGACTCCGTCGTTCCTTGTAAAAAGTACTTTTCAAAATACGGTGGATTTTTTTTCCCAAAAATACCCTTCTCACGTATGCATGCATGCAGACTCGTTTTGAAAAGATTTAAAAATTCAGTCCAAGGTTTTAAACTTAGGCTCTGATGCCACCAAATGTAACCTCCCAAACTCGGCCTAGACGTTATGGTCGAATCGTAAAAGTCACATTGGTCACCAAAGCGACGAACCTACTTCATCGATAGTTGAACCCTCAAAAATATTCTTTTTTTATAAAATCGTGGTTGCCTTAATTAATTTTGGAAAATTTTCATTTAATTATTCGAACCATTATTAAGCCAAGATAGCGAATTAGGTGTGAAATTTCAAAAAACTCCATAGACATCATTACCTTTGAAAATTATTTTGTTTATCTTAGTTACAGTAGAAAATATATCATATTATCCCAATTATTAACTTAGTCAAATAACATACATAGTTCAATTGCTATGTATATATAAATCTGAAAATCCATCCTAAGAATGAAAATTATGCATGCATGAAAATCCCCAAAATGAAAAAAGTCCTAGACCTCAGTTTTAAATAATTTTACAGTCTAAAAACTGAATAATAATAGGAAAGAAAAATAAATAAATAAAATCAAAATGGTGTTTCGAGTCTGAAGTTTGTCGTACGTCCGCATATCAATTCCGATCCTAAGTTCATTCATTACCTGAGAAGTTGAAGTAATGGGGTGAGCTCAACAAGCTCAGTGTGAGTCTAAACAATCAAGCATATTACACACATCCAAGCATTTTCTCATAGAACCAAACAACACAATCAATATCCATAAAAACATTCTTTTGTAACATGGTCATGACATAATGCACATATGAATTCTTACTCAAATCATCCACTACACACCACGAGTTCCCCAAAACCTATTTGCTGAACTCCAACGTATGCGAGCAAAGCTCGGTGTGGTAGAAACCACCATATAACATAAATGCAAAAAATCAAACATACAGCATATAATGCGATAAAATTGCCAATATTATATAATACGATAAAATTGTAACACCCCAAAATAGAGTCTAGAAGTTTTAGGGGTATTTTAGGGATTTTAGCCTTAGAGTGTTCAGAATTTTACGACATGGTACATCAGTCATGTTATTGAATATGGTTTTTAAAAATTAAATCAATTTCTGAAAATGAGTTTTAAATACGTTTAATTTTTAAAATAGGACTGATTTGTAAAAGGGTCAAAATTATGGGTTTTTATAAAGCAAATTAACCAAATTTTAAAAAATCACCCTAATACTTCCCCACTTAAAGCTATTTCACATAAACCCTCTCCTTTTGTTTTGTTTTTACTGTCCCAAGTTCTCCCCAAACTTTCCCCTTCAATTTTATTTGTTAAACTTTATTCCTTTTGATTTCCATCATTCCCCAAGTGTTAAACCTCCATACATCTTAAATCTCCATACATCTTTAAAAAGAACACCCCAAAACACCATAGATTTCTCCATTGTTGAACTTTTTGAAATTTTTGGGTTGTCGATCAAATGCTTGGATTTTTGTCAACTAAGGTAACGAATCATTTTCTTGTTAGTTTTTAATGTTATCTAGTATTTTAAACTAAGTTTTTAACCATTAAATCGTATGTTTTGAATAAAATCCAAAACTTGGGTTATTGATGGTGAAATTCGGTATTTTGCATAAAAATGATGTTTCAATTAGTTTTATGTAATTAGAAGATTTTAAACTTACTTTAAAGTTTCATTAAGAATTTCTAAGGATTTAATAAATTTTCGTGAAAATAGCCATAAACATGTCAAAAAATTTTATACCATGAATTGATTAGTTTTGTGTAGTTTAAAGATTGAGAATTAATCGTAGGTGAATAATTAGATGAACGGAATCAGTTTTAGGCGAAAAGAGTAAGTATAGAGGAAGATATTTGAGTTTCAAGATTGTTAGTTGAAATTACAATTTCATGAGGAATATAGCTTATACTTGCATTTTTGGTTGGTTTAGGTGAGTCTTTGGTTGAATATTGATTGTGTAAATTGTGTGGTTATTATGTGTGAAGCATTAAAACTGTTGGAACCTTCTCGAGCAAGACGAAAGGCAAGGAAAATCTAGTTTAAGCTTTCGACTTTTTGACGAAAATGTAATCGGTGAGTGTTTGGAATCGCTACTAGTAGACACAGTTCATAGTGTTAATTTGGAGCTTAGGAATAGCCTAAACCCCTATCCTAACTTTCGAGTGTAAGCTTTCTATTTCTCTTGTTTTATTTTTAGTAAATTATGTGATTATGAGAATATTTATAGATTGATTATTATGATGCAATATTATGATATGAGACATGTGTGATGACTACTGTAAACTGTATTGTGTATTGGGAATAATAAATATGCCGAATAATAGTGATGATTTTGTGTTAGCAATATAAATGTGCAGTGAAAATGTGCAAAAATCGATAAGTACGTATGTGTTGAATTATGGAATGTGATGCTAATGTAACAGGTTATGTATGTGATATACTGATTTTAATGCACTCATATGTGGATGGATACGTGATGGCTCAATAAGCATTATCGTGGCACTTTAAGTGCAATTAAGTGTTAATTCAACAAGCATGCATTGTGTACAAGTTTGTGATGTGAATTGATGAATATAAACAGAGATTATGTGCATTAAAACAGTAATTAAAATTGTGTAATTGTGGATATTTTGGCCTTGTGATTCTTGAGACCATTGGATATAGTTGGCATGCCATAGGATTGTGAGTACTCACCTATATGTATATGTGATTTAGGCATTGAGGCCTTGGGGAACGTTGGAGAGATAAGAGAATGTGAGCTAAGCTCCATTCAACGGGATATGTTTGGTGTGCTGGAGAGTGCTAGCTTTACGCTTCACTTTTGGGACATGTTTGACTCTATGAGTCTACGTGGTGTGTTGGAGATCCGTGTATCTGATGAATGGTGATAGTGCTCACTTTTACGTTTCATAGCTCAAGTGCCAAATTACCATTTAAATGTGATATTATATGTTGTAATAATACCATGTGAGATGGATGTAAAAACATGCGAATTATATGCTAAATGAGTTGATTTAAGTTTCATGAAAATGTTAGTATGTTCCTATAGTAAATTGTGTATGTAATTGTGGTTTGGATCATTTCCATTGAACTTGTGAACGCATGTGAATATATCAGCTAGACTGATGGGTTATTAAAGCATGAATACATTGTTTAGTATTGATGAATTATTGTTAAATGAATTATATATAAGCGAGTTGAGTGTAATTGCATGTAGGAGTATATGTTAGTTTTATGATTTAATGAAATGTGAATATGATATTTTGAATCGATTAGAATATGGTTGTGAACGTGTTGTAGTAGGCTCTTGTTTAATCTTTGATATTGTGTGTACATTATGGTTATGTTGAGCATTCACTAAGCTTGTTAAGCTCACTCACTCCTTTCTTAAAACCCTTGCACAATAGTTAAGTGTTGATATGACTGGTGTGGTTCTAAGAGGTGATCCAAGCAAGTCGGTTTTCATTATTTAGTAGGTGTTATTGTTAATTGGTTAGGTTTTAGGAATAAGGCAATGTGGTAGACTTTTATTGATATTTTCCATGATGTTTTAGATGCTTCCATAGAATATATGCTCCTAAGTTTATGAGACCTATTTCGTATTATGTTGATTATAGCTTTGACTTAGTTCCGATGTTTAAGACTAGTATTACGGTTGTTTTGATGTTTATTTGATGACGATATGTTAGTATGATAGATTAGTACATGTTTGAATGATTTATATGCTCAAGTATGTTGTATTGTTCTGGTCTAGAGTAGAGGTATATATATTCATGTTACAAAAAGATACCTCTGTGACTTTGAAATGTATAGGGAGACAGTAACGTAATTTGGTATCGATACCCTATCACGATTATCGATGCTCGAGGTAGAAATATCGATACTTTGGTAGAGGTACCAAAAATTTTCTAGGTTTGGGTTTTTAAGCGAGAAACAGTAAGCAGATTTGGTATCGATTTTCCAAGCGGTATTGATACCCTTTGAGCGAATCATCGATACCTCACCTTCAGTATCAATACCTATGTGGTCAGTTTTGAGATTTTTCTAAGTGGTCCTAATGCATGTTTGATTATTATTACAAGTTTATTTAAAGTATGTTTGGCATGTTCTAATGATGATTGATATATGTTTGAATGAAAATTCATAAGATCATTAATAAGGGGGATAAGTTCTTAATATTATGACAATTTACTATAAGTATGATGTGTGACGGTGGTGTGTCATTCTAATATTCGGGCTCGGTGATCGAATCGAGAATAGGGTGTTATATTTGGCGGTATCAGAGCCTAGGTTATTTAACACTCAGACCTAGGTGATTGTTGTGTGTTTGGGGTTTCAAACCACATGTGTCTAAATTTTTCTAGATACTTGAATTGTTTGAAATAACTCTGTTTGAATTGCATGAGAATTGTTTGAAATGTTTTGATTGAATTACTTGAATTGCATGTGGGGTAGGAATGGGAACACATTGCCTTAATCCTAAAGTTTGCTTGCAGGAACGAGACTTGGATCATCTCCTCGCCACTCACACCTTTGTTTGTTTGTTTGCGTATGTTAGATTACTAGATATGCCTCCTAGATGTCTTAATATGAGAGCTAGTGCTCAAGAAGATTGTACATTGGAACTACGAAAATGTGCAAGTCTACACAATCGCAACAAGTAATAAAGTGACAAGTAAATGTCGAGTTATCATACCCACAGGGACTGTGAAAAGAATTATTTATAAATGCTATTTAAAACACTTTAGTGAAGAAAAATACTTTGTTTGAAGAGGGTGATTAAAAACTATGATTTTAAACTAAGTAAACTAAATAAATAAATCTCAAATGCGCGATTTCAAAATACGATTTTAATCAAGATGACATAATTGTGTTAGATTAATTACATTTCTTAACTTAGAATTGTTAAAACGAATAAGTTCACGACAACTCGGTAATTTGCTAACTTATAAACATACTCACCTACCAAAATCCATTTATCTCTTGACTATATCCCTATGTCAATTCAACCGATTAAACAAATCTTATATACTTATTAAATCGAAATAATCTCTTGTACATATCCCTATGTCAATTCAAACAATTAAATCGATTTAATAAGCACATAAAAGACTATGTGACGTAACAAAGTATCCTTACCTTGAAACAGTTTAATCACAATAATCTTGCAAGTTATGCAAGGCAAATGTATCGTCAAATGCCGTTGCTAATCTAACCCTCAGCTACCTTAGATGATTAAACATGCACTGATTAAGTATTGTGTCCATTAATTACAATTTCAATCCGTTTAAATAATTAATTCATCAGTTACCTAACAATTGTAATGCAAGAATAACTTAGTCATGATTTTACTTAATCAAGTATCTTACCGAGGCCTATAACAACATAACACAATTTTAATAATTTTAACAAATGAAATGAAATCAACCTAACACAAATTAAATTCAAGCTAAATTGATTAAATTAACCATTCCAACAACATAAATATTTATAGATATGTCCAGCATAACAACAACAAAAATTAAAAAGATAGGGAACAAAAATCAAATCCGGTGTTTTTCCGTAGCTTGACTAGTTGCTCCGTTCTTCCTTCTCCGTTGTCCTCGTCGACCAAGGATTCTATGAACACTTAATTTCTACTCCAAATAGCTGATGAATGCCCTTTTCCCAAGAGGAGGAATCGGCAAGAGAGCAAGGGAATTTTTGAATGGAAAAGAAGAGAGAAAGTGGAGTGAAGAACGGAAAGATGTGAATGCTTGAGGGGTGTTTTTAAAATGACCAGCCTAAGGGAGTTTTTATAGCTGAGGATGGCTACTAAAAATAGTTAAAATTATCAGCCAAAGAGCCCTCCCTTGGCCGACCACACATGTGACAAGGTTGATAGTTTCAACTTTGTTAATTTAGGCTTAGGGCAAATCTATAAAGCCACCAATTGTATAGGGGTTTGAATGCAACTTGAACAAGTCTTCAAGGGCCTTTTTGCAAGCTTAAATAATCATCTAATAAGTTGATTTGGGTCTGCTCTTGGGACAATTTTTGGGCTATCCATTTCTTGGTCGGTTGGGTTCACTCGGTTTAGTTCAACTGGACCAATTTTTCATAATTAATTAATAATAATTTATTAACCCAAATTAAATTGGATATAAATTAAAATTAATTATATTATTCATTAATACATATAATTTTGGATTGTCTTAGGCTGAAATTTAGTTTGCCTCGATACTTCAAATTGCTTCTCGGTTTTGCGCTTCTAGCAGTGTCTGCCGAGCCATTTTTCGCCCTTTGTGTAAATCTGTCTAAAATAAACAAAATTCATCAAAACTAATTATAAAATTAACTAAAATTCAACATGTTCATATTTTAAGTGCACTTTAATTATTTTGTAAAAATTTAATTATTTTTCGACAAGAATTTATCGAAACTTATGATTTTAAGTTAAAAAGGTTATGCAAAAATGTGTAAATTTTCATCTTTCCATACATCCTCTACACCTCCTGTCCCACCGTGTAGAGTGAATATACCTGATGAGGGTGTAAGCCCTCTGATGGAAGCTATGATTGGAGTGTTTCAGCGAATTGCTGGTGCTAACCCTACTCCTGCACCTTCCAATCATATGCTTGTTAACCGAGGGTTGCCACTTGAAAGTCTTTGGACATTGGGTGGTAAGGAATTTTCTGGAGTGAAAGGTACTAATTTGACTGTAGCTAAATACTCGTTGAAAGGATCCTCGAGTAGATGTCCTGTTCTGACGTAGAGAAGTTAGGTTGTGTTGTGTCCTTACTCGACTGTGAGGCTCATTGTTGGTGGAATACGGTTAGGAGAGGTATTGTTTCTGCTAGATTGACTTGGAATTTCTTTCTTGAGGTTTTAAAAGAAGTTTATGGGCGAGCAATATATGGAGGCTCGTAAGCGTGAGTTTTTTTATTTGGTTCAGGAGATTTGTCAGTGGTCGATTATGAGGTTGACTTTGTAAGACTTATCATTATGCTTCTTAGATGATACATTCTGAGAGGGACCATTGTAAGAGGTTTTGATTTGGGATTAATCATGAGATTTGGGTTTACTTGGCAATTCAGAACGTGGAGATGTTTGATAAGTTAAATGAGAAAGCCAAAGAAATTTAGGAGACTTTGGTTGAGATGCCTCTTTCTGTGGTAACTAAATTGGGTTAGAGGACTTCTGATGATGCATCTTAACGACCTTCTGAGAGAAGATGTGATACTCAGGGTTCTGGTATGAGTGCACAACACGAGTTATGACCAAGTCAATCTGGGCAGCAAGATAGTGTTGTAGTTAGTACTGGTGGTTCGTCGGGTGGTTTTGGATAGATGCATTGTGCACATTGTGAGCATAGGCATTTGGGTGAGTGTCGTAAGTTAACAGGTGATTATTTTAAGTGTGGTTCAAAGGAACATTTTCTGAGGGGCTGTCCAAACAGATTTGAGCTTTCACAGACTCAGAGTTCGACACTTGCTTCTGAGCTAGCTAGAGGCCATGGTCGCGATAGAGGTAATGGGAGACCGTTTGGACAGCGAGTTGTTGCTCACACTTTTGCTTCACAGATTGAGTTTGGAGGTCCAGCTCAGTTTTATACTAGAAGGGAGTCACAGGATCAAGACTCGAACGTCACGATTACGGGTATTTTTGTCTTGCGATCACTTCTTTTATTCTCATTGATAGATTTAGGTTCTATGCTTCATAAATTTTAAGTGAATTAGTTAATAAGTAGAGAATCCCGATAGGGACTGGTGAATTAGGAAAAATGGTTACGAGTTCTTTAAACGAGAGTGTCGTAGTGAGTAGAGGAAATTGTTAGCAAAGTTATTGTAGAATAAGTTCATGGTAGTGAATAGAATCATTAAGAAAAGTAGTAGAAAGTTAAAGGGAATAGGAATCAGAGTGCGCAGCGAAAGTGTGATGGTCAGTTTAGAAGTAGAAGTAGCAAATTCTATGATTAAGCATGTAACGTCTTAACAAGGAATTTTGAGGATGAAATTCTTTTCAAAAGGGGAGAATTGTAACACCCCAAAACAGGGCCTAAGAGTTTTAGGAGCATTTTAAGGATTTTAGCCTTGGAGTGTTTGAAATTTTGCAACATGGTAGATTGGTTATGTTTTTTAATATGGTTTTTAAAAAATTAAATCAACTTCTGAAAATGAGTTTTAAATATCGTTAATTTTGAAAATAGGACTGATTTGTAAAAGGGTCAAAACTTTAGGTTTTTATACAGTAATTTAACCAAAATTTAAAAAAATCACTCTAATACTTCCCCCACCTATAGTTATTTCACGAAAAACCCTCCCCTTTTGTTTTGTGTTTACCGTCCCAAGTTCTCCCCAAATTTTCCCCTTCAATTTTATTTGTTAAACTTTATTCCTTTGGATTTCCATCATTCCTCTAGTATTAAACCTCCATAAATCTTCAAGAAGAACACCCAAAAAAACAATAGATTTCTCCATTGTTGAACTTTTTGAGATTTTCGGGTTTTTCGGTTTGTCGATCAAACGCTTGCATTTTTCTCAACTAAGATAATGAATCGTTTCCTTATTAGTTTTTAATGTTATCTGGTCTTTTAAATTGAGTTTTTAACCATTAAATCGTATGTTTTGAATAAAAGCCAATAGTTGGGTCATTAATGCTGAAATTCAGGATTTTGTATAAAAATGATGTTTCAAAGTGTTTTTCAATTAGTTTTGATGTATTAGAAGGTTTCTAAACTTACTTTAAAGTTTTGTTAAGGATTTAATGAATTTTCGTGAAAATAGTCATAAACATGTCAAAAATTTTGATATCAAGAATTGAGTAGTTTTGTGTAGTTTAAAGGTTGAGATTTAGTTGTAGGTGAATAATTCGGTCAACGGAATTAGTTTTAGGTGAAAAGATTAAGTATAGAGGAAGATATTTGAGTTTCAATTTTGTTAGTTGAAATTTCAGTTTCATGAGAAATATAGCTTAGACTTGCATTTTTGGTTGGTTTAAGTGAGCCTTTGGCTTCATATTGATTGTGTAAATTGTTTTGTTATTATGTGTGAAGCGCCAGAACCGTTGGAACCTTCTTCGAACAAGGCAAAAGGCAAGGAAAAGCTAGTATAAGCTTTCAAATTTTTTGTGAAAGTGTAATTGGTGAGTGTTTGGGATTGCTACTAGTAGACAAGATTCATAATTATTGTTAAATGAATTATATATAAGTGAGTTGAGTGTAATTGCATGTAGGAGTATATGTTAGTTTTTTTTATTTAATGAAACGTGAATATGATATTTTGACTTGATTAGAATATGGTTGTGAATGTGTTGTAGTATGCTCTTGTTTAACCTTTGATATTGTATGTACATTGTGCTTATTCTGAGCATTCACTAAGCTTGTTAAGCTCAACCACTCCTTTCTTAAAACCTTTGCATAGTAGTTAAGTGTCGGTGTGAGCGGTGTGGTTCCAAGGGGTGATCCAAGCAAGTCCTTTTCCGTTATTTCGTAGGTGTTATTTTTAATTGGTTACGTTTTGGGAATAAGGAAATGTGATAGACTTTTATTGATATTTTCCATGATGTTTTGGATGCTTCCATAGACTATATGCTCCTAAGTTTATGAGATTTGTTCCGTATTATGTTGTTTATAGCTTGGACTTACTTGTAACAGCCTGATTTTCAGTGGTGTCAGAAAATAGTGGTTTGAGACCACCAAATCCAACGAGTAAGCTAGTAAATTTTATTATTTAGTATTTAAGAGTCAAATGTGATTTTAGAAAGATTTTTGAATTAGTAATTTGTGTTTTATAAGGATTTATTAGGTTAAGTGGTTTAGAAAATGAGGTATCAAGACCTCGATTTTATAAACCGAGTCGTAAATATTTTTATAAATATTTACGGAGTGTCATTAAGGTAGTATTAAAGTTTCGTTAGAAAATTTTAACATTTTGATAGTTAATTAATTAAAAAAAGACTAAATTGAAAAGGTGCAAAACTTGTTAACTAAAGAAATAGTGATTAAATGGCCTAAATGGTAAATACGGAGGACTTAAAGAGTAAATTGTCCTAAGTGAAGTGGCTGAGGCGGCATAAGCAGAAAAAATCATGAAATTAGGTGATTTAAGGGAAAAATTGGAAATAAAATCAAATTAAAATAGCTAAAATAGGATTTTAAAGGTTTCTAGCCAATTCTTCTCCAATTTTCAACCAAAAACAGCCACAGGAGAACTCCTAAAGCTGGTTTTTTATATTTTTACTTCAAGTGAGTTCAATTCTTGCTTATTTCTTGTAATTTTATGTTTTTTAGACTTTTATAATTAGGTCCAATTAGATATTACCTTAGTTTTTGGTTTGATTGAAGATTTTGGAAGTTACCATTGAAGAATAAAAGATGTATTAGATAAATAAACATAGATTTAGAGCTTTAATTTTTTGTATGATGATTTTATAAAGTGATTTTGTTAACTATTGATTTTAGGACCAAATTGTGATGAATTAAATTTTTGTTTATCAAGGGTGTATGATAGCCTAGAATATTTAGATAAATTGTGAATTGAGAAAAATTAGTTCATTTGATAAACTAATTATAAGGGACTAAATTGCAAAAATTATAAAAGTTAGGGTGATTGAGTAATTTTGAAAATTAAGGGGTATTAAGTGTGAAGTGAATTGGAACTGAAATATATGCTAACAAATAAATAATTTTATATTTTAGATCAAGAGTCCGTAGACAATCGTGAAAAAGGGAAATTAGCAGAATAGTCCCTGAACTACTACAAATCTTACAATTTAATCCAGGTAAGTTTGTATGCTTAAAGTTTAATAATTATATTGAATTGATGTATGATATTATGTATTTAGTATATTGTTGAAAAATGGAATAATTTTAAATTCTGAAATTGAAGTGAATATCCGATTTAAATGGAACGTGGGATTGAATATAATCATTGTGTGGCGATCAGCAAAGGAAGAATTGACGGGAATTTACCCAAGCAAATCGAGGTTCAGCATTTGTTGCGAAATTTAGTGTTTATCCGTTTAGCTCTCACGAGCTTCTGTTTAACTCATATAAGTTTCCGTTCAACCCTAATGGGTATTTGTTCAGCTCTTTTGAACTTCTTTTTAACCCTTATGAGTTTCTGTTCAGCTCTTATGAGCTTTCGTTTAACCCTTATGGGTTTCTATTTAGCACTTATGTGCTTCTGTTCAACCTTCGGGCTTCTGAAAATGATGTACTCATATTCGTAAGCCATTCTCTGATTCGGTAAGATTTGGTAAATGATTTATGTGATAGAAACTGAAAGATTTATTGTTTATTATTGATATTGATTTGAAAGAAGTGTGTTCATCGACTGATATTATGATTGACAGGGAGAATGCATGAATAATTTACTATTTAATTTGTTATATTAAGTTCGGTAAGATTTATGTTTAACCTATCGAACTTACTAAGCTTTATTAAGCTTACTTATGTTGTTTAATGTTCTTGTAGATTAACGTGAGGTCAGGAGATCGGATCATCACATCAAGTCACACTATCCAACTTAATCCGGTAGCTCTTGCAACATGTACTAAGGTTTATATGGCATGTATAGGGTTGGAATGGTTTTAAGTAAAGTTGGTTTGTGTAAATATTATGAGTTACAAGTAAAGTTGGTTTGTGTAAATATTATGAGTTACACTTTGTTTATATTTCTAATCCACTTATATAAGTATGGATTAATCATGCATAAGATGTATTTGAAATGGTTAAATGATGGTTAAGTAATAGGCATAATTGAAGCATGGTTTGAGCTAGTGAATTTAGTAAAATATGTATATAGGTGTATATGGTTAATTTGGTAGGTTAGGATATTTGAATATATGTGATGACATGTTAGGTATAAAACTTGGTTTTAGTTTGAATTGAAAGTTTTTTTTTTTTGTGATTTGTGAATGTGCAAGTGGTTGTGCCTAGGTTGATATCAAGATTGGGTGAGAAAAGTGGCCATAAAATGGCCTATTTTCGTCCACACGGGCAGAGACACGGGCGTGTGTCTTAGCCGTGTGTGACACATGGCCTAGCGCATCGAATGTCCAGGCATATGGTTTGGCCGTGTGTCCCCTGCGTCTTTAAAATTGAGAAACAAAATGCCCAGGTTTTTGCACACGGCCTATCACACGGGTGTATGGCTTGGCCATGTGATCCCTATACCTTAATTTCATAACACACAGCCTAGCACACGGGCATGTGGCTTGGCCGTGTGACCCAAGTCAGAGAGTTACCACGGGATGGACATGGGCTGGGACACGGTCATGTGCCTTACATCGAATGCCTACACGGCCTAAGACACGGGCATGTTTCTCGGCCGTGTGGCACACAGGCGTG
This sequence comes from Gossypium raimondii, assembly GCF_025698545.1. NCBI lineage: Eukaryota > Viridiplantae > Streptophyta > Magnoliopsida > Malvales > Malvaceae > Gossypium > Gossypium raimondii. The sequence continues at coordinate 33,927,275 of NC_068568.1, read as the reverse complement.
TGTCCCCTGCACCTAAGGGAAATTTTGAAATTTTGAGAAAAATTCTCTGAGTTTCTGGTTTAGTCTCGATTTACTTCTAATGTGTATTTTTGGGCCTCGAGGGCTCATACAATGGACAACATGAGTGATTTATAATTGGTTTCTGATATGTATATTAAATTTTATGAAGTTTTCGTATCTAATCTAAAAAGTTCGGTAATGGTCTATAACCCTGTTCTGGCGACGGATAGGGTTAGAGGTGTTATATTACTTCCAATGTTTGGGACTAGTATTACGGTCGTTTTGATGTTTATTTGATGACGATATATTAGAATGATGGATTGGTACCTATTGGAATGATTTATATGCTCAAGTATGTTGTATTTTTTTGGTCTGGAGTAGAGGTATCTATATTCATGTTGTAAAAATGATACCTTCGTGATTTTGAAATATGTAGAAAGGCAGTAACATAATTTGGTAATGGTATCGATACTCGAGGTAGTAATATCGATACTTTGGCAGAGGTACCGATAATTTTTGAGGTTTGGGTTGTTAAGCAAGAAACAATAAGCAGTTTTGGTACTGATTTTCCAATCAGCATCGATACCCCTTGATAGAATTATCGATACCTCACCATCAATATTGATACCAACGTGGTCAGTTTTGAGATTCTACTAAGTTGTCCTAATGCATGTTTAATTTTTATTAAAATTTTCTCTAAAGTATGTTTGGCACGTTCTAATGATGATTGATATATGTTTAACTGAAAATTCATAAGATTGCAAATAAAGAATATGATTTCTTAATAATATGACAATTTACTATGAGTATGATGTGTGACGGTAGTTTGACATCCTGATATTCGGACTGGGCGATCGGGCCAAGTATAGCGTGTTACAAAAATCGCCAATCCCCTTGGTACCCCAGGTACAGTACACCGACTACGTATAAATACAAACTTAATATGTCGCCAGAACTCCACGGAACTCCTTCGTCATCCACATAATCTCACCTTATGCACATGCAATATGTCATACTATCTCATACATAGCCATAAATCAATATTTTTCACATTTAGTTGGCACTTTCAATACATACCCTCAATTATCATATACTTTCAGAATATGGAATCAATAACCCAACTTTCAAACTACCATAAAGCTGGTAATATTCCCAAAACAAAATTTCATGTACTTTTATATTTTTTTTCTGTGTGCATGTACAGTAGTCTTTCAAATGTACTTGTCCATACTTGTCCCATACGTTATCTCTTACACTTATCATACTTTCAGAGTCCTATCTTTACTTTTCCTTTAAAGGACCATTCATACCCTTCTTTCCTAATTCCTTACACACTATTCATTTAAAATGTGTCGTGAAGGCATTCCTTCAGTTAAATAACCACAAAGGCTTCCTTTGTATTCTCTATAAGGGCTTTCCTTTATAGAGTTGCCACTAAGGCATCCTATCCTTAGGTTGTGCCACAAAGGCGCTCCTTTTCATATATATCCACTAAGGCTTCCTTTACGGAGATTGCCATAAAGGCTTTCCTATCTAGAGTTTTCCACAGAGGCTTTCCTTTGACAGAGATCGCCACAAAGGTGTTTTCTTTCAAAGATTTGCCACAAAGGTTGTCCTTTAATAGGTTCACCACAAAGGTTTACCTTTCTAGAGTTTTTCCACAAACGCTTTCCTTTAACAGGTTTGCAAAAAGGCTTACCTTTCTAGAGTTTTTCCATAAAGGATGTCCTTTAACAAGTTCGCCACAAATGCTTACCTTTCCAGAGTTTTGCCACAAAGAATGTCCTTTAACAAAGATTGCCATAAAGGTTTTTCTTTTCCTAGTAATTTACGCGATAAGGATTTACTTAGACTCGCACTTAGTGAGGTTTGCCCCTCATCATCTTGGGATGCACAGAAGACCACATTAAGTAATAACCTTAATTTTTCCTATATGATGCCATAACCCACCAATTACAATCTTACACGATATGGTCTTCTTTCCATATGATGCCATAACCAACTAGTTACAGTCTTACATAGTAACGTATTCTTTCCATATGATGACATAACCCACCATTACAATCTTTCACGATACGGTCTTATTTCCTATTTATAAACTTGTCCTTTTAGAGATTCGTGTTTTTAGTCCTGATAGACCCCTTTGACGACTCCAAAGATAGACACAAACTCTTCATACTTAGACCCATCTTTCATGAACTCATCATATCTTGACTTACTCATAACAGACATATTAACACATTTCCATTATCCAGACACAAACATCCTTTAACCTAAATATTCATGTTTCATACTTGACCATGGAACATCATGTTATCCATACATGCAAGTCCATAATTCGTAAGTTCCTTGTTAGAGTCATCACATCATATTTTACTAGTTCTATTTCACAATTTGGTTACTTAACATAAAAGTTTCTAAAAGGCATATTATGCATGCATGAGTCAGTTTATGGACTCACATGATAACCTCAAAGGGAAGCTTAGCCTTTATAAATATGCGCCATATTTATATATATACATTCTTACTAGTACTCCTTGATTCATCATACTTACCTTTCTTCAGAGTTAGCCATAAGCTTTCTTCTTTTAGAATATCTTATATGCCACACATACCAAAGTTAACTATGGATTCCTTTCCTTTCGTTTAGAATCCACCAAACTAGGGCATCAATAGCGCAATCAGAAAGTCCCTACATTTAATCAAATCCTAACATTGTGCACTTGAAACTCACCCTTCAGCCTTACTTTTATAAACAACACTTAAATAGTCAGAACTTCTCTAAATGAGATGTTACAAGCAAATATTAGCTCACTGGTTGTCTAATGTTTAACTAATATTAAACGGTATTATGTGGTTGGATCATAATACAAAAAAACAACTTATATTAGTTGACTAACGTAAATGTGTCCTTAATCGGATAATTAGTCCCTAGATGGCATTCCCATTCACCGCTTTCGTCAGCTAAAACTTCTATAATCTTGTCCATGTTAATATTCTGGAAAAGCGTCAAATCAAATTCTTACACAAAATCGTACAAAAACAAAGGAACATTATAATATTTAGAAATTTCTGGTGGGCAAATTTTTTTTCTTTTCCCTGAACTATTGTCCACGACCACAACGCTTCTCCCAATCACTTTAAATTAGATTTTTTCAATGCAGCGTAGAACTCTTGAACAACTAGGATGCTTGCAGATTTGGTTGGAAGTCTACAAAAAATTTCCCATCTATGGTAACAAACTATTTCTCGATTAGCATCGTTTAGCACGAATAAGGATTCGAAACCTCTTTCTTGAAGAGGTGTTTTTCTCTTGGTCTCTTGGAAATAACTTTTAAATTTCTTTTCCTTTTCTTTGATTTGAACAAAGTTTTTAGAATAGGATTCACTATCGAGAATGTGGTTACGCATGTTTTTAAGGATGAAAAACACAAATAATTATGCAAAAAAAATTTACTAATGAGTTGTTTTGATGTTTCAAGGTGGCTTGGGACTTTGGTTGTTGATCAAGGGGAATTTTTAAGGGTTTTTTAGTGCAACTTTGGCATGTAATATTTTTGAAATCTAGACAATTTCGTTTGGGCCAGAAAAAGGAAAGTTGTGGAATTTAATTGGTGTATCACAACAAAATGAGGGCATGTCGCGACACGATGTTGAATTTCCACAATCTGGCTAGTTCAATTTTGTTGTGTCGCAACACAAAGATTGTGTGCCACAACACTACTTTGATATCTCCAATTTTCATGTTTTAAAGTTTTATGTCGCAACATAAGGTTGCTTGTGTCACAACACAACATGGAATATGCCAAATTTCTTCTTTTGGTGCAAGTCAAAGCCCTTTAGTTGTCCATAGTTACCTTGGGCAGCTTCGTGCTTCATTTCTTGCTTCCTAAAACCTTTTATCTACTAAATCTAATACAAATATTAAAAAAATCATAAAATTCAAAACAAAAATTTAATATACAATATGTACAAGTTTAATTTAGTTATCGATGGTTCAATAACTATGTATTGCTACCGGAATTGTCCAATAATTTGTCAAGTTTCACCATCAACTTTTGCAGCCTTTGTTGATCATATTCATTCACCAATAGAGTTCATTCCAATCAGGATCTTTACATTTCTCTCGTTTCCTTGAATTAGACTCACCTGCACTTACACAACTACACACATACCTTCGATCAAGGTCATTAGGGGTTAAATCGCATAAAACAAAACATTCTTTCCCTAATAATTCCTCCATTTAGGAATCATGGTGACATTTGAACAATTCTATTTTGCCATTGATTTTCATTATCAATTCTTTTTTTTCAAGGTCAATGGTCAATATAGATGTGGCCAAAAATGGCCTACCCAACAGAATGGGAATTTCTTGATCCTACTCAAAATTGAGGACTACAAAGTCTACCGGTATTATGATGCCCCCTCACTTTAACTAATACATCTTCTAACACACCTTTAGGGTGTACTAGAGATCTATCGGCAAACTGTAGTGTTATCAAAGTATATTTTAACTCCCCTAATCCGAGTTTTTGGTAGATCAATACAGGCATCACATTAATGCTAGCACCTAAATCACAAAGTGCTTTGCTGAAATGCCTATACCCTATTTCTACTAGAATTGTAAAATCCTCGAGTCTTTTAATCTAAGGGGGTATCTTTCTCATAATAGCACTACAAGAGGCATTAATGTCGATTTGTTCACCCTTTTTCAATTTTTTATGGCTTGCAATGATTTATTTTTGGTACTTTGCATATTTAGGAATTTTATCTATGAGTTCTAAGAATGGTAAATTAACATTGACAGATTTAAATAAATTAAGGAAACTTACAAAATTAGTTTCATCCCTCTTTTGTTTTCCGTCTAACCTAAATGAGAATGGTACATTTTTCGTGCTTGATTTTGAGATTACTGGTTCAACTACTGGTTCCATTACTTCTTCAGTCGAATTTTCGTTCTCAGTTTCTTCCACAGGCTTATCAACATATTCAGACAATTTCTCCTCTTCATTTATAGGTGCACTTACGTTGTCAAGTTTCTTATTCGATTGCAGAACAATCGCATTCACATGTTTTTTCCCATCTCTCCAAGGGTTGTTCTCCGTGTTACTAGAGATGCCTTGGTCGATTTGTTTTTGTAATAAACCCATCATTTGGTGCATTTGTTCCTTCATGCCGTTCATATCTACACGCATGGCTTTCATCTCCCATTTTATTCGAAGGAATCATTGACCACATGCAATATGGTCATATCCAATGGATCTTTCTTGAGTTCTTTGTACATGTGGTGGTTGGTATGGAGGGTTCAGTTTATTTTGCACTGGGTGCTCTCCTTATTTTAGGTTCGAATTATCCTTTCAACCAGGATTATATGTATTTAAATAGGGATTTCTACCCCTATTACCAATATAGCTAACATCCTCTGGTTGGTTCTCCATGTATGACTCTATTCTCATAAGTTTGATGGAGGTTTCTAATCGATTCAACTTCTCCAAAAATTTTTGATATTTGTCTTCTTTGCTAATTGTTTTCATGGTTAGAGATTTTGGTTTGCATGTGAATCTTTCATTTGGCCACATATATGAGTTCATCTTCATGTCATTTATGATTTTATATGCTCTCTCATATGTGTAGTTCATAAGAGATCCTTCGGCTGCTCCACCTATACTAGCCTTTATGTTACCATCTACACCATTGTAGAAAATTTGAATCTAAAGGCACTCTTTTAATACATGGTAAAGGCACTTTCGTATAATTGATTTGAATCACTCCCAGGCCTCATATAGTGTTTCACCTTTGAATTATTTAAATTTGACGATATCATGTCTAAGTTAAATGGTTTGGCTTATATGGAAAATTTTTTAAAATTTATGGAAAAAGTTTTCCTCTAGTTCATCCCATGTTGTTATGGAACCTAGTTCCAATGAATCAAACCATTCAGTTGCATTATCACATAATGAGATTGGAAATAGCCACAGACGAACATAATCATTAGTTACCTCATTATATTTAAAGGTGTTACAAAGTTGAAGGAATCGCTTCAAATGTTTATTCGGATCCTCCATCATATTTCCTTTGAACTACAACATGTTCTGGATCATCAATAATGTAGTCGCCTTTATCTTAAAATCATTGGCATTGATTGCCGATCTTTCAATACTATCTCACATGTTGTTATGTGAACTCGCGCAATGTTCGTTGAGCCATCAGTAGCTCTCAATGGATTTGTTCTTGATGTTCGAGTGGATTATCAAACAATGTGTTCTCCCAAAGTAAATCAATTATTGCGGTTGGACCGTCTTCCCTTGTTTAACGATGACACCTTAAGAGTTACTCTGGATCAGGGTATGCCTCGATTGGGATGCTTCCACTTTGAGTCATACGCTAAACCTAAGGCAGAAAAATAAAAGTTAGTAATTAAACAGAAAATAAAAGAAATTGTATCTATAAATTCTAGCTTTCTTATTTATCTTATTAATTTTAGAAAATAAAATTTTTATTTAATGCGAAAACCTCCTCAGCAACGGCACCAACAACTTGACCACCGCCAAACATATGAACATTTGACTAGAAAATAACATATCGAAATATATAAAATCAAGTAAGCAATGTTCGCAAGTATACGAGTCAAATTATAATATAGTAAAGTATTACAACGGAACATAGGGAAGTATTCTGGGGATTGTACCCAAGAGAGGACGAATTAAATTTGAAATCTACTTCTATAATAAGAAGTCTAAATAATAATTAAAATCTATATTACGAAAACTAATAAAAGAGATAAAAATCATAAACTAAATTAAACTAAAGTAAATTATATAAAATAAACTAACAACTAAATCAGGTTAACAGGCAAAAGAGTAACTCATTTAAGTGTTTGTAGTTAACTTTAAAAATTGCGTTTAAACATAATTAACTTTTAATTAACTAGTATTACCTCTCATCCTCTACTAATTAACTAATCGACAGGTACTTGTTTATCTCCCGACCTCATTTTCCCTATCAAGATAAATTACAATTTACTTGGCAAATTTATCCCCGACCTCATTTAACCTAGATGACTTCCTAGGGTTGTTAATCCCAGGGTTTATGCACACATAATTTAAAACCAGTTAATTCCTATAGGAAACCCATATTCCTCCGTTAACTACTCCCACATCTTCTCGTTAATCTTCCTAAAGACTTAGCCTCTCATGGATCTAGATGTCATAACTCTTAGATTTAATTTAAACATGCAAAATAACACAATTAAATTAAAATAAGAGAAAGGTAAGAAATTGTTCAATTAATTGAATTGGATGTGTTCGAAGTTGCGTAATCTCTTAATAATTAATTAATCTTTGATGAGTGCAAAACAAAAATAAAATAAACTGTTGAATACTTCAATAGAAAAGACTTAGGTTCAAACTAAACCTAGTCGAAAAGAACAAAATTATTTTGAAACGGAAAATAAAACGAACTAAAACCTAAATCTACTAACTACGGCTCCTAAAGGCTTGCTTACATATTAGCAATAACCTTTATATTTATACTGATGTTTAGAAACCCTAATTAGGTTTATTGCAAGCCCTAATCTTGGAAACTATTGATTGTATGGACGTTTATAGCCTTGTCGAGTCTTGTGTCCACGTTTAGACCTATGTCATGACATAGATAAGGTGTGTAGCGACACGACACCAATTTCCCTAGCTAGGATGTTCGATTTCACGTGTTGTGTCTCGACAAACTTGTGCTACACTCAGGTGTCGTACATAAAGTTGTTGGTCTGTTAAATACACATCCTACACATTTAATTAAACATATTAGAACTACTTAAGGCCCGAATTGGCCTAATAGGTCAACTAACAGCAATTCTTTCATAAAAATGCTTATTTTGCAAAAATTTAACCTAAACTATGAAAGCTAAAATACGATAATTAAATATAAAATGGCCAAAAAAAAGCTCCTTAAGTGTCGAATTGTACTAAAACTAGCACTATATTTGGCTGCAGGTCAATAGTGTAGCATACCTAAATCCTGAGTGGATGACAGACTATGTATGCGTGACATATATACTTTGATGTAAGTAAAATCTTGAGTTCAAATAGATAAGAAATCGAAAGCTAGTGTGTTGGGTATACAACTTTTATAGTATGTAATGCCATTCACAACAGTGGAATTCATAGCCCGAGACATGAGTAAATGATATCCTCTCACTGACATTACATGGTTGATGAAAAGTAAAAGTGGTCACAGGTTGTTCGTCATTGTGATGTACTTGATTACTATTTTATAGTAATTGACTTTTCATGAAGAAAGATGTAATGGTTACCATGAGATAAAATAAGATCATATTGGAGGAACAGATATTATCCCAAAGAGATTAAGGATATCCTTTGAGGGTAACACACTTATGGCAAGGTCATTGGACGAGCATTCATCTACTTGCTTTCATAATGGTATGTCATTGAAAAGAGCTTAGTCACGATACTATAGTGGAATGACTTCATGACTAAATGAGTTTATAATTAATAGGCGAAAAGCTAGAACTTAATTATAAATCATTTAAGCCCTAATCCCATATGTCCAATTGGTCACTCCGCTAGCTCGTTGAAACCAGAAATGAATTGCATGTTGAATCAAATGAAGAGAAATTGATAGAAATGGTGAAAATAGACAAATGAGAAACATTTGGAAATGAATGTGGTTTTCTCAAAAATGAAAATGTAAATGACCTGGAAATGAATTTATGGTTTTTGAATTAAAAGAAGTTTGAAAATGGAAATAAATCATTTGGTCATAGTAGACTCGTTGAATGTGGAAATATTAAATATGCTTTCTTATAAATTCTTTCACGGTAAAGTTGGCATGATTTTAACGGAATTAGAATTAGGTTGAGAAGATTATTTAATTGAGAAATTAATTTATTAACTTGAGATGTTTATTTTGGGAAATAGAAAAATAAATATTGGGTTGGATCGAATTATAAAGTATTGGTTAAAAGTCCAGGAAGTACTTGTAATTGGATCTGATATGGGAGAGGTCCAAAAGCTCTTCATGTTAAAGGGAGGGATGGCAAACCCTAGTATTAACTAGGGTTGTCATCCCCTATACTTATAGTTAGACTAGGAGTTTGTTTTTCTATTTGAAATAAACTTATAGAATTCAACAAGGGTTTTACTTCTTCTTCCTATAAATAGATGGCACCGATAGGGCTAAAAAAACACAACTTTAAGATATTGTTATTTTGCCCAAAAATAGTAAGTTTATTCTCTAATTAAATATACTTTTCGGAATAATAATTCTGTCAGTTTTTATTGAGAAGAAATTTTTGTTTTCACACTAAAAAGTAAAGAAAACTAATTTTGGTTTTGTGTTTGATTCGAATCATTCAAGCCTACACTCAAAATACTTTGTGGTACGAGAATAGCGGAGAAGGTTGTTTGGTTGAAAGCCAGGAACGAAAAGGATCTATCTAGTTGAAAACACAGGTGCTGGTTCAGTAAAGGGTTTATTGTTATAAATATCACAAATCAGTTCGGTTTTCAAAATTTTTACTTTTCGATGTGCAAGAAAACTGTTTTTGAACTAGATTTTTTTTCCAACACCATATACCCCAACAATTGACCTATATAGTATAGGTTAGGGGTTTGAATCCTACCAAGGGTAAGACGCTCACGTTACTTCTTAGTGGGTGAGCATACATCCACGTACAGTTCAGGCATCCCCTTCGTGAACCATACACGGGTCTTCGGGAGTGTGGGAAAAAACCCTTCCCCGAGGGACAATACCTTTATTTGTTAAGGAATTGGGTTGGAGTCCCCGAAGACGACACTTTGAAGACTTTTCTTGGAGGAGCTGGCCACCCCCTCAACATAAAAGACGCCTTTTATTGTTGAGGGTGGATCGACTCCTCTAAGAGAATTTTTCGAAGTGTCATCCTCGAGGACGCCAATTTAATCACTCAACAATGGGAGTTATTGTCTTTTTATTCTTGAGGAGGGTCAGCTCCTTTGAGAAAAGTCTTTGAAGTGACGTCTTCGGGGATGCTGACCTGGTACCTCAACAATGGAAGGTATTGTCCCCTGGAGGAGAGTTTCATCCCCTACTCTACGAAGAGTCATGTACGGTTCACAAAAAGGGGCACTTCAAACGTACATGGACATACGATCACCCACCAAGAGGCAACGTGAGTATCTTGCCCTTGGTGGGATTCAAACCCCTAACCTGTACTATATAGGTAAATTGTTGGGGGTATATGGTACCATATACCCTCAACAATTGACCTATATAGTTTACGTTAAGGGTTCGAATCCCACCAAGGGCGAGATGCTTATAATGCCTCTTAGTGAGTGGTTGTATGTCTATGTACGGTTGAGGTGCCCATTTTTATGAACCGTACACAACTCTCTGTGGGATGGGGGACAAAACCCTCTCTCGGGGTACAATACATTCCATTGTTGAAGAACCGAATCGACATCCTCAAAAATAATATTTCGAAGACTTCTCATAAAAGGATTAACACCCAACAAAAACCTGAGTGAATCATTTAGAAAGAAGCTAACACATTGAGTCATAAAAAGGGTCATTTAAGACCATGCATAAAATGCTTCCAAGCTTGCCACAAAAAAACCCTGGGCCGATTCTTTATTTGAATTGATCAATTATGGCAATTAATTTTATTAACATATGCTTGCCAGTTCACCATCATTGAAATACACCTAATATCATAATTTGATGTCACTTACTGAAATTTAAATTTAAACCGTAAGAAAAATTAATATATTTAATATTGATTTAAATTAAAATAATTTAAAATAATATTTAAATTATTTGATTCTAATTTAAAATTAAAATAGTACATAAAAAGCAAGTACATGGGAATGAAACACCATGCTTCGACCACTTCTTTAATTCCTTATAAAAGTTTCTAGCAAATGCTTAAAATCCAATGATAATAAGGCACGTAAAATATCACCGTTTAAAACCTGGATTTCGCAACAGCTTTTATATTGGGAATTAATTTATTTTTTTTACTTCATAATATTTTTGTATATTAGAACCTAAATTTTAAGGGTTTTAAGAAAATATTAAAAATTAATTTAAACGAAAAAATTTAAATTTTAATATAAAAATAATTATCAAGTTTAAATAAAAGATTTAAACCTAAATTTAAACATAATTATTAAATTTAAGAAGTAATTTGAACTAAAAATATTTTAAACCCCAATATAACAATAATTATTAACTTTAAACCCAAAAATAATTTAATTCAAACCGTATAAATATCTTTTGATGAGAGTGATGACAAAAAGTGAAAAGGACAACAACCCATAATTTAATATATATTTTTTAATTTATTTTGATTCTTAAATTTGAGAATTAAATTTATTTTAGTTTTGAATTTAAAAATATAAAAGGTTTGAAGATGTCGAATTTTGGGATTGTGTCACATTATTATTTAAAAATAAAAAATTATAAAAATTTTAAGATGATAACATAATACTAAAGGTGTTCATAAGTTAGATCAGCCTAAGTATGACATTAACACACTTTATTTTTGCCTAAGCTCCGACTCAAAATATGAGTCTAAAATTTTGTCCAATTATGTCCATATTTGAAAAAATTAATCAATTCCATTTTAGGCTCAATTATATTATTTTTAAAAAATTAAAATATATAGTTATATTATTTTAATTTAATATTTTTAACTTATTAAAATTTTATATATAGTAATCTTAACATTTTTAATGTTTACATTATACTACTTTAATTTTTATGTATTATAAATTATATAATATATAAAAATAATATAATATAAAACATCACTAACTTCAAAAAAGAGGTTACATCAGGCCGAGCTCAGGCATTGAATATTCAAATATGGAGTCTAACTCATATCTTTAACCAGCCCCATTTTTCGGGCATAATAAATTTGCCCAAACAATCCCAAATTTCGAGAATAATCCTGCCCGTGAAAAGATCGTCATGGTCATTAATCTTAGAGTTCACATACAAAGTCCTAATAACTGAACCAGTGGTTGAGCTGGTCAGACAATTGATCCTTGATTCAATCGGTTCAACTACTAGACCAACAATAATTATATAAATAATTAAAAAATCATATTTTAAAAAAAATTATTAAACGAGTTCAACTACAAGTTTTTGTCTCTCAAGTTTCGCTGGATTCAAGTAGTTTCTAAATTAATTAATCCCTTTGTTTAGACTGGTGTATTGATTGGTTCTCCGTCCAATTGGTTTAATCGACCAATCCAGTCATGTTAAAAAAATGCTAATCATATTATTAATTCTTGACGAAATCCAAGTTCAGAAACCAAATGGATCTGGTTGTCAAGTTTAAGTATCTAAAAGAAGTATAGTGCCAAAATGGACCTAGTTACTAACTTAAAGGGCCAAAAGTTATATTATTGCTTTTGTTTATTGTCTTTGGATCTCTTAAATAAATCCTCCATTCTCTCTTCGGTACTATTTTTCATTCTCTCTTTCAAAACTCAAAATCATCCTCAGGCCACCCTTTTCAGTTGTCTTGCCACGAGGTTTTTCGAAGGTAAACATAAATTCTTTACCTTCAGATCCTATCTCTTTAGTTTATGAAATAAAATTTTCATCATTTTCTTTTCCTTTCATTTCTCCTACGATTTCTCAGTTTGAAGGTATCTTTATATTTGTTTTAGTTTTTGTCATTAGGGTTCATCAGAATTTCCACTTTTTTCCTTCTTTGGGAAGTTTAAATTCTGAAGCTTTTTTTTAATGATTTTGAGTAACACCTAGGATTTTTATGGATGAAGCTAAGGAAATAGTTTGCTTAGTTAGTGAAACAGTTGCTGAGTTCTTTTATCACTATAATTTATATGGTCTGAAAATGTCTATTTTATCGGTTTCTATTTTTTTTCTTTTTTCTTCTATAAATTTCAGTCTTGGAGCTTTAATTTTGATGATTTTGGAAAATACCCAGATCGGTTATTGAATGGATGAGGCAAAAGAGAAGGGTGATTCCGTGAGTATTGTTTCAGGATCTTCAGTAACTGTTAGTGAAACTGTGGTTGAAACAATGGCTTGCGAGGATCGAATTCGGATCAAGGAAGGAGGTGAAGCGGGTCTTGGTAATGGAGATGATGTAACGGTGGAGGTTTTGGATTCTCATGTTCATATTGATGGGGGAGATGGAGGGGCAGTTCAGGCCCGTTCTATTGATGAAGCGGTTTGTGGTCATCAAGAGTCCAGTAAAGTTGGTTTGGAGGTTAACATGAGAACCTTAGATAGTGAATGCCATGCGGTAGGTGGTTTGGGTTCAAGGAATGAGGTTTTGGGTGGTGAAGCTAGGGCTCAGAATGAGGTAAATGGAGGTGTGGTTCGGTCTTGTTCTAATGATGTAGTTTGTGGTTGTGATGAGTCCGATGAAGTTGGTTTGGAGGGTAATCCGAGTACCTTAGATAGTGAAGGTGATTTAGCTGGTGATTTGGGTTCAAGGTATGAGGTTTCAAGGGGTGAAGCTAAGGCTTTGAATGAGGTAAATGGAGCCAGGGTTTTAGGTTTCAGTGCACTTGATAGTTCTGCAGGTAAGAACGCAGAGCAGTCTAGCGGAATTAATGAAGGTGGGGGAGATTTGAATCAAGCTACGGAGACAGGTAAAGTTGGTAATTTGGATAGTTATGAATTGAATCATGGAAACCAGAAACGAGTTGTATGTTTGTCTGCTGCATCCGAAGATTCAGGTGTACAAACTAAAATTGTTGAGGAAGCTGCAATGGCAATTGATGAGGAAGATTTGAATGCCTTAGATGGTGGTCAAGAAACTCCTATATCTGAACCGATAAAGAAAGCTGCGAGTGTCAATGTAGATGCCGCATCCTTGAATGTCAATACGCTGGTTACTGCTGAATGTGTTCCTGATTCTGAAGCTAAAGGTATGAAAAAGTGACATTTAGTGCTTTTGATCATAATTTGAAAATTCAAGTTGAAGAACAGCCATGAAGTTTGAGATTAGGTGTTAGCACTGAAAATCTCGACATTATATATGCAGATCCGGTCTATTCATGTCAGTCAACTGGATCGATTGCCGCAGGCCAATTAGACGAGAAGGTACTTCCAAATTCTATTAGTCCGATGGTAAAAATATGCATCTTTGGACCAGACTGATTCATCGTCTTTTGCAGGTTAGTTCCAACATGGAAATTGACAAGCAAGGTGCTGATTCCGAGCAACAGCAGATGGAGGTTAAAACTCCTCATCTAAGCACCCAAAAACATGATACGGGTGAAGTTGAAAGAGTTGATTATTTTAAATTGATTTTCTGTTTTTTTTTTTTTTTGGTTCCGACAATGTTGATTTGGTCGGGGTTTATCTTGTGCAGGTAATGTCCAATCCTTAAAACCTGAGCCAATTATTGACGGAGGAGAGGGAGTTGGTTTAAGCACGGTGGAAGCAGTGCTTGATGAAAAGCAGGTTTCCGATGCTAAAGAAGTCGGTTTTGATGCAGAGAAAGATGTTAAAGTTGAGAAAATGGGAGTTAGCCCAAAAAATCACGATGCAAGTGATGTTTCGGAACCATTAGGTCACCAAATGGATGTATTTGTTGGTAGTGGTGAAGGTGAAGCCTCAAAAGTTGATAACAATGTTTTGAACCAAATATCTCCTGCTGTTGCTTCTGATAAGGAGTTACAGTCATCAGGAAATGAAGATCCGTTGGCTAAAAATGTGGTTTCTGAGGACGATTCAAGTGTAGGGCAAGAAATGAATGTTGAAGATCAAATTACTAGTGATGAACCGGATTGTTTAGAGCAAGTGGAAGAACGTGATAGCGACTCTGACCAGCCAACCAACGTAGATGAACAAACTGTTAAACAGACATCTCTCAAGTCCTTGAGTGGCGTAAAGATGCATCAAGCCCAGCAGCTTCTGTCCGAGGAAGGAGGATTTTCAGTTTCTGATTTAGTCTGGGGTAAGGTCAAGAGCCATCCATGGTGGCCAGGACAGATATTTGATCCTTCTGATGCTTCCAAGAAGGCAGTGAAGTATCAAAAGAAGGACAGCTTTCTGGTAGCATACTTTGGGGATCGGACATTTGCTTGGAATGAACCATCTGTTTTGAAGCCGTTCCGAACACATTTCTCTCAAATAGTAAAGCAAAGTAATTTAGAATCATTCGAGAATGCAGTCAATTGTGCTTTGGAAGAAGTTTCTAGACGAGTCGAGCTCGGTCTGGCTTGCCCTTGCATACCGAAGTATGCCTATGACAGGATAAAATTCCAAAAAGTTGAGAATACCGGAGTTCAGGAAGAATCAAGTTTAAGAGATGGTGTTGATGTATCTTTAAGTGTTAGTTCTTTTGAGCCAGACAAATTAATTGACTATATGAAAGCATTAGCGGAGTCTCCATACAGTAGGGGTGATCGAATCGACCTTGTGATTGCTAAAGCTCAATTGTTGGCATTCTATCGTTTAAAAGGTTATCATCAGCTGCCTGAATCCCAATTTTCTGAGGAGAAAAGGCTCGAGGTAGTTGATTGTGCTACTCCTATGGATACGGATGGTGAGCTAAAATCCGAGGCTTCGAAGACTCGGAGAAGATCTTACCTTAAACGGAAGCATAATCTGAAGGATGGATTGTATCCTAGTAAAAAGGAGAGAAGCTTGTCCGAATTAATGAGCGAGACATTTGATTCTCCTGATGGTGAAATCGGGTCTGATGTGATAGGTAATAAGCCCCCTTCATCATCATTTGGCAAGAAAAGAAAAGCCATTGATTCCTCGGAAGACTCAGTGATGCAGGACCGGAGGAAGACATCTAAAGGGTCTCTAAGCACACCTCATTTCCCGAAGCCTTCCTTTAAGATCGGTGAGCGTATCAGTAGAGCTGCAAGCCAAATGGCTGGATCCCCGTCGATTCTAAAGTCCAGTGGTGATAGGTTACAGAAGCTTGATGGTGGCTGTGAAACTCCTGCCACGTGTGGATATGATGTTCCCATTGATAATCTTGAGGATGCAGAGGGAAAGCGGATGGGCATTTTGACTGAATATTCATCACTTGACGAGTTGTTGTTGCAACTTCACTTGGCAGCATGTGATCCGATGAAAGGTTACAGTTCTCTTAATATTATTATTAGCTTCTTCTCAGATTTCAGAGATTCGATAGTTCTGGATCGACTTTCCAGGGACAAAGCAGTTGGCCAAAGGAAGAAGTCACCAAATTCTATCATTGGTTTTTCAGAAACTTTTGAGTTTGAGGACATGAGTGACACTTATTGGACTGACAGAATAGTCCAAAACGGTTCGGAGGAGCGGCCATCACTTGGTACCGATAGGGGACAATATCAATTTGTGCCTGTCGAATTAGATAAACCAATTCAAAAAGTCCGTAAGTCTCGAAAGCGGTATTCTGATGCCAGTCATGATTTGAGAGCACAGAAACCCCCTGGCTACGTTGATGAGAGGGCCCCAGCGGAAATTGTTATGAGCTTTCCTGAGATCAATTCTGTTCCTTCAGAAACAAAGCTAAATAAGATGTTGAAGCACTTTGGACCATTAAAGGAATCCGAGACAGAAGTTGATTGCGAAACCAGCCGTGCCAGAGTTGTTTTTAGAAGATCATCCGATGCAGAAGTTGCTTACAATAGTGCCAGTAAATTCAACATCTTTGGGCCGGTGTCTGTAACTTATCAACTCAACTACACTATTTCGGAATCATTCA
The DNA here is from genome assembly GCF_025698545.1 of Gossypium raimondii. Taxonomy (NCBI): domain Eukaryota; kingdom Viridiplantae; phylum Streptophyta; class Magnoliopsida; order Malvales; family Malvaceae; genus Gossypium; species Gossypium raimondii. Next base: position 33,910,585 of record NC_068568.1, on the reverse strand, counting down.
AAGCTTCATTGTATGCTCCAATCCTAGCTGAGGAGAATCCATTCATTGCTTCAGCCCCTTGTGGGGACCATGCACTTATTGCCCCAAGCCTAGGTGAGGAAGCTTCATTCATGGTTTCAACCCTTGGTGATGAAACTTTACCCATTGCTACTACATTCCATGAGGAGCCTTGGTTCATAGCCTCAACTACAGGTGAGGATACTTTGGCCATTCCCACGACCTTAGCTGATGGAGCTTCGGATGTTGCTACAACCATGTATGAGAAAACATTGCCTGTTACAACGACTGCAGGTGTGGAAACAATGGCTGATGCTACAACTATTGTTGACAAAACCTTTACTGTTGCCACAACTGTAGGCGAACAATCTTTGCCTGTTTTCACAACCATTGATGAGCAATCGTCAACTGCTGCTGCAAGCTTGGTTGACGAAGCTTCATTTTCCCATTTAACTTCGAGCAAAGGAACTTCGACTATGACCACAACCTTGGGTGATCAAACTTCAAGCATTGCTACCTTCCATCCAGAAATTCCTAGTGTTCCTGCAACTGTGGGTGAAGAAACTTGTAGCATTCCGGCACCCTCGGGTGAAGAAACTTGTAGTATTCTTCCAAACATGGATGCAGAAACTCCTATCCATCCTGTGACCTTGGCAGAGGAATCCCCTAGTATTTCTAGAACCTTGGGCGAAGATACTCCATCTGTCCCTGCAGCCTCCAATGAAGAAGCTCCGGTAGGTACTCTGATCTTCAGTGGAGGAACTCACACCCTTCCTGGAAAATTGGATCGTGAAACTAAGACCGTTCCTGCAACCTTGTGTGAGGAAACAACCATTCCTGCAACGTTAGGTCAAGAAACTCCTACCCTTCCTGCAACATTGGGTGAAGAAACTCATAGTGTTCCCTCAACCTCGAGTGACGAAAATCGTGGCATTCCAACTAACTTGGATGAAGAAACTCCTACTGATCCTGTGACCTTGGCAGAGGAAAGCCCCAGTATTCCTGAAACCTTGGGTGAAGAAACTCCAGCTGTTCCTCCGGCATTCAGTGAAGGAACCACTATTCCTCCTTCCTTCCATGAGGAAACTCCTACTGTTCCTGTAACATTGGGTCCAGAAACTCTAACCATTTCTACAACCACGACTGAGGAAACTGCAAAGATTCCTGCGACCTTGGGTGAGGAAACTACAAGTGCTCCTGTGACCCTGCATGAGGAAACTCTGGCTATTCCGACAACTTTGGATGAGGGCAGTCCAACTATGACCACAAAATTGGATGAGGAAACTTCAACCAGTCCCACAAACTTAGCTGAGGAAACTTTGACTACTCCTACATCCTCTGGTGTGGAAGCTTCAACAGTTCTCACAACTAACAGCGAGGAAACATGTGCTGTTTCTACAACTACGGAAATGGAAACTTTACCCCCTGCGGGTGCTGAAAGTGTAGAACCTGCAACTTAATAGCTTTACTGTCAAAACTACTCAGAAATTTCAGGTATTACTTTTCTTTTGTATCTCTTGAAAGATTTTAACTTGATGGTGTTAGAATAATTGGAAACTATTTGAGAGCATGGTTCGAGTGATATCTTGCAATCTCATGCACTTAATTCAGTTAAAGAATTGTATGTTTCGTCTTTTGAGTGTTTACTGGTGTTGAAGAGGTCAAAACCTAAATCTATATTACTGTATATGGCATCACTAAGTCAATGGGTAGAAATAGGAGCAGCTGTTTGGGCTTGTAGGGTCAAGATAAATGCTTCGGGTTTTACATCTTTTCTTATAATGTATTTATGAGGTTGGAGTTGATTCTTAAATTAGATGTTCATCTTCAATGTATCTCTTGGTTCAAAGTAGAGAAACCTACATGATTGCTGCATCACGTGAGTTTACCCTATATCGGTGTTCCCTAAGACCAGTACTTGTCTTTATTTATGTGCTTTAGTTTCTTGGTTTCTCATTTATTTTATCTGCGTTAGTTTCCTGGTTCTCTTATCGTGATCTTTTGGCAGAATTGTTGTAGGGGAGAACACACCAGTGGTTTTGATTCGAGTTGCCATAAAAGAAAGCAAGGAGGCGGCAGATGGCTCGTCTGGTGCAACTCGGGTCTCTTGTGCTCGGATTCTTTCTTTGTCAAATTATGCTGTACTGAGTGCATTGGCATTCACATATGCTCCGGCTAGTGTAATATATGATATGACGTTTTTCACTGATGTTAATTCCTAGAGGAGAGGACCTAGAGAATTGTTTAATTGAATCTATTTCTTTCTGCTGCTTAATCATATCGATGTCGTATAGGGGATTATCAGGTCCTGATAATTGTTTTGGTTCCTCGTGAATTTGATCTGTAAAGCATGAATGCTAATGATGTTCTTTTGCCAAAACTGGCTTGTTCAGTTAATCAAAATGGAATCCATAACTTTTCAGGTTGGACTTGACGTGAATAATAAAATATATTCAAATGGGAAAATGGTAAATTAAGTTTGCTTGGAGCCGAATAAGAATTTATGATTGGAGTAAAATCCAAATCCGAATGCAAAGGGGAATGATCGCCATCTGTAAGGTCTAAGCTCCATAATTTTGCCACCTGTCCTTCAGCCCTGCTATTTGAAGCCGAAGAAATGGAAAAGAAATTGAGTTTAATTTGGAAAAAATGGGTTCAGAGACTTTGATTGAAGTGATTCTTGCAATTCTTCTTCCTCCTGTTGGAGTTTTTCTTCGTTATGGCTTAGGGGTATTTCACTTTCCCTTTCTCTTTCTCTTCATATATATATATATATATATTGGTATATGATGTGGATTACAAAATGATGATGGGTTGGCAGGTGGAATTCTGGATTGATTTGGTGCTGACATTGGTGGGTTATCTTCCAGGAATTATATATGCAATTTATGTATTAGTAGTATAGCAAAGTGCAGATATTTTCTGCTTTTGTTTTATAATTTGGTGTAGATTTTGATGGAAATTAGCTGTGTTTTCAGTTAATGAGATATGTTTTCTTCCATGAGTATCTCAATTGTAAAGCAAAGGATTAGAAGTGATTTGATTTTATAAACATCTTTTCCTGCATTTTTTTTTTATTCTTTATCAATAAGCATTAATATTTGGTATCTACATTATTAGATTGAATTTGATTATCAAAAACCTTGTAAAGAGGATATCCTTTTAGCCTACATTCTCTCCTAATTCTCATTCTATTTCTTCTTTAATAAATATTAATCACTTTCTACCATACCCTGAAAATTTGTAGATAGGCTCTTCCTTCCTCTCATCCACCATCGCAATTTACTTTACAGCATTTTCCTTTATTTTACATATTCCCACTCCCCCTTGCCTCATAACCCATTCATCCATGGCCCTCCACATCAGGTTTCTTCTTTTTCTCCACACAACTTGGATTCTCATAAGTGATAATCTTAACTTTTATAAAATCAAGATTTGGGCAAATTTCTGAACTTGGATTTGGATTTCAACAAATCCCAGAAATTTTTTAAAGTTCTCAAAATTCAAATATCATAAACTTTTCTTCTAAATTGAAAACTATATCCTTGCTCTCACTTTTTCTTTTTGGTTTTTTCAAGTTTCCAATACAATTTTCTTTTCAAAAAAAAATTATTAGTTTAAGGGTAAAAGAATTTACTAAAAATATTAGTAATTTTTCTTGATCATAAGAACTCAAAAGATTTTTTTATCAAATTTAAAATATATTTTTATTTTTTAAAATTACTGGCATGCCATGTCCATTTTCTTGATTTTTCTTGACGGATAGATATTTTTCTTGATCATATGAACTCAATAGTATGACTTCTTCTTTTTTTTTTAATACATAATTTAAAATTCACATATTACAATTTGTAATATCCCATACCTGATCAAATCTTATTTGAGCTATAAAATATTACATTCGTTGTCGGAGCAATTATAATCTTATTTATAAATCACTTGAATAATTTATACATATTATTAAGCTTAACACATAATTACATCCTGTTATGCAACCAAATCTGAGATTCAAATGTGTTGAAAACTATGGACATCACGTATATAATAAAAGTAATTGCAAGTGATACGAACCCGATTACGGGGGTAATTGAGTCGTTGACATACCCAATCGTCAAATTAAGTAGTTCTCGTTTCGGTTTAACAAAAGGTTTATATTTTAAAGAAGATGGTTTAAAACAGCGGATAAAAATGAAGATAGGTTGAATAGATGGATATAACGAACTTAAACCAAGAATAATCCTTTAATAGAAATTAAAGACTTGATTCTTAAACGTTTCAAGGTGATTGGCGGAAAGTCGGATAGAACCGAGACCCGCTATCTAGTAAGATAGGAACCAACGGTATAAGGGATAAACACCATACTCGAAAGTGATAAGTTCAAGAATGGAGATAGGATGACGCTACTAGCAATGCTAAATAAGTCAGATCAAATCACCAAGAACAATGAGAGTTGGAAAAAAACTCACAAAGTCTGAAATATTTCATAAAATATCAAGATGAATAAAGTTGATCAAGTTGTGTAAGTTGTGTAACCTTCAAACAATTTACAAGAAGCTATTTATAAGCTGCCACTAGTCCAGCCGAATAGCCACATGAATAATTCTATCCTAAATGCAATCTATTGACTTAATTTTAGCTGAAAACATCCAATGTATGATTTCAATAATCGGTTGTCCATTGAGTTCCACGAGCAGTCTTGATGAGATACCCTTTGGTGTGCACGAACAGCCTTTGCGCTGACTTGAATTAATTGATACTGAAAATGCATTTAGATGGTTGGTCAAAGGTGTTTAATGGCTGAGTAAAAACTCCCTTGAGGCTGCCGAATACATGAACAGAAATTGAATGGAAATGGAATTGGTTTATGAACTTAGTAGATTCATGCTCAACCGAATGGTCATGGGTGTGAACATTGAGCATGGAACGGTCACTAGAGTTGATGGCTGATCAATCATTAAAATTGGTTCATGAAATTCATGCTTCAGCCGAATGGACACTTTCATCCCCTTTGGCACGTTCATGCATGCTCAGCTAAGATGTTTATTAGCTGAAATAAATTCTACCTTAATGCATGAATCAACAAGTGAATCGAGATGGAACGCCGAATGGTCATAGGGGCTGGCTGTTCAGCTCACAATTGTCGGCTCTTTGTTTTCATGAAGAGCCAACTGAATAATGCACAATCAACTCCTAAGTTGCATTCACATGCAGGTGCATGGTCCTTCATTAACTAGCTTCGATGTATCAGCTAGATACATGAATTCCCAGATGTATGTTCAGCCGCCTGAATGTCTAGCTGCTTGCTGCCTTTAATTGCCGTACATTGAGCCTATTGAGAGCAGCAAATACAACCTGCCTTCAAGACAAACAATAAGGACGGATTAAATGTGGTTAAAAGAAACAACTGGACACAATTAATTTGTCTAAGCATTAGACACAATTAATGTGTCCGAAATAAGACCCAAATAAACATATAGCAAAGCTGTATGAAACAAGACAAAATTAATATACCTAAAACATATTTAAAACGTCCAGCTTATGACATATTTAAACACTTGATTAAAATATCAACAAGACAAAATAAACACAAATAAATATGTAATAAATCTGTCTGAAATTGGACATGCTTAATGGACCATCAATGACATGAATTAAATATGTAATGACTTAAATATGCAGCATGCTAAGATAAAATAATGACCGAATGATAATGATAAAATTATAAACAAATCAATCAGACATGTAATTAAGCTGTAGAAACTTAAAACAAAACTAATTAAACCGAAATAATCAAGAATGTTTGAAACTTATTCAACAGCTAGTTTAGCTAGCTAAATGGCAAATCAGCTTGAAGTAAAGTGCAAAGGATCTAGACGAGCAATCCCAAGTTCGATCGGTGGAAGCCTTTTTCCAAATCTGTCCACCAAAGCTGAATTTGCTTCTTTGAATGCTTGGATCGAGCTCGATTAATTGGACCAGTTTGTAGCTTGATTGGATCTCGATTGAAGTCAGCTGAGTCCCTGGGCGGGTTCGTATCAACAAGTTATTTTATACTATCATAATAGATTAGCCCAATTTAATAGTGATCTAATTTGATTAAGGTTTATCGAATTTTAATTATTAAATAAAGTATGAGTCAAATATATGTAAATATTCTAATAACTAATTTCTAATTAATGATGGGTTGATTAGAAATTAGGATTAATATGCAAAAGTTATATATTAGGGTTATGCTTCCCAAATTACACATCAGATAACTTTACTAATATTTCATATTTAGTTTCTCTAAATTTCTTGTGTGCTAATTTGGATTTCAAGAAATCGATGAACTTAGGTACGCTTCCACATCTAGTTTTATTCTAAGTGATTTGACATAACAGATCCTGATTTATAGTTTTAAGTTTATATTAGATCTTGTTTTTACAGTTCTAACAAGTAGCATCCGAGCTTCATAATGTTGAATCATTGAGAATTAATGTTTTTAGATTAATTCGTTCTTAGGAGTATTTGGAATTATATTAAAATTTTTAGTTTTGATTAGTTATGAATTAAGTTTTAAAGTTTTCTTAATAATTTAGATTGAATATATAACAATGAGATTGTTGATTGGGCAATTGCATGATTGGAATGTAATTCTTGATTTATAATTCACATCAATTTTTTTCCTTCATTGGTTACACATAAAATTACTAGAAGTCAGGATATGCATGCGATATATTTAGAATATCATATAGTCTGATATTATAGATTTTTATGATCTTTTGAAAAATATATTATGATATTCATATTTTTTATTATAATTTTTTAATCATTAGAACCATGAACTCAAAAGTTCATGGTAGACGGTTATGTTGATTTAGGGTGAGTTTGGATGGGCGATTGGGTGCAGTGCGGCGCGTTTAGCTTAATTTTTTCCTCACGCTAGAGTATCTAATCTCACCACTATCGCTATTTTTACACTAACCGCAGATAAACACACCACCCATCCAAACTCACCCTTAATGTGAAACAAATATGAATCTTAGAAAAGCACATGTAAAGTGTCAAAAGTTATAAATGCTTTGTAAGTAGATTATATGGCTATGGGCTCTAAATTAACCCTATTTCTATGGGAATAACAACTTTACATCATGTTTGGTTGAGTGTAATCCCATAACTTTTACTTGTCTATTCGGTAGGCCCAATTTATTACTTTGTTTGGTTGGGGGTATTTGCGAATAGGCCCGTAATGGAAACCGACTGTATTTCCGTCACATGGGTTAAGAATTGCGATTCCATTCAGGATGGAATGAAAATGAAACCATAGCTGGACCAAAATGTCCCCTCTTGCTTTCCCCAATTATTTTCCCAAATTGAAACCTGGGTTGAAATCAACGATATGCATAAGCACACCCGCTTCAGATTGTTCACCCTGATTAAAGGTAAGTTATGTTAAAATTTTCATATTATTCGTTCTTCATCTTCATCTCTCTTCAAAAGATTTACTTTTTTTTTGAGGATTTTTTGTTTCCCTGAATTTGGCTTAATTTGGGGATGATTTTTTCCTAGATTAACAAAGAAAAGTGAAGATTTAAAAAATAAATTTGTTTTTTTTTCTGGAACTTGTTTTCCCCAAACTATTTCTCTGCCAACGCTTTTTTAGATGAACCAAAAATTTGTAGAAATAAAAAGAATTTGATTTTATCAGGTCTTTTTCTTTTTGTTTCCCCCAAGTTTTCATTAATTCGACAATGTTTTTTTTTTCTAGATTTAAAAAAAATTCAAGATTTCCAGAAAAAAATTGATTTGTTTCAAGACTTATTTCTTGTTTCCCATTGAATTTTACTTATATGTTTCTTGATCTGTAAAATTTTCGCAACTGGCTTGTTGCTTATTTTGGAATTATATTAATTTGTCATTTTGCTTTTATTTTGCAAGTAAGCAATCTGGAAGTTTACGATTTCTACTAGTTGATTTCCAAACATTTTAACATTTAAACATGCATATTGCAGACGTAAAAAACGATTATTTGTAGGTATTTTATCAAGGCTGGATATAAGGTTATCTTTTTATATTGGAGGTGAATTTTACTTTTGTTGATTGTTTATTTGTATGGTTGATTGTTTTTTGTTTGTGTTCAGTGGATATTTGTATTGATTCTGCAACTTGTGTGTGTGTAGGGGAACCTACCAGTCGTATTGCAGGTCTCTTCTTGAGGATCCTTTGCTGGAATGCTTTGTGCTCGTTGATGATTTCAATTTTCAAGGTTTGTGGATTATCTTTCTCTATGTTTTATAATTTGACATTGATCATGACTCGAATGCATTAAATTGGCTTTGTATAGGTTATTTTGTATGATATGAGTTATTGAATTACTTCATTAAAGAACTCTATAAGAGGAGGGTGTCATAATTTAATAGAAATGTGCTTCTTTGTTTCATGTTGTTTTCTATATATGTTAAGACATTTGATGCTGTTCAACTTGTTTTAGAGGAGTTTGGTCAAGCATCGGTGAAATTTTTTAGAATTTTGATGTAAATCCTCTTGGTTCTGCATCAATCGCACATGTATTACTTTTTCATTTCTTTACCTGGCTTGAAGTTTTATATGAGCATGCTGGGAAGGGTATTGGTTTATGTATTTGAACATATAAAATCTTTGAAGGCTGAGCATTTTCATTAAATAAGCTTCATGCTTGCCAACATACAACAGGATATGACACATTTGCTGTTTTAATGCTACCATAAAGTTTAACAGTTTTGCGGGGTTCTCGGGTTCTGAAAATAGGATAATGCTTACAAGAATCTAGTGGATATACCTTAACATATGTTTGTATCTGAATTAGGTTCATCAAGCAGGACTGAGAGGTGATAAGATCGATGTTGTTGTTAAGGTAAGTCCCCTTGAAAATGATTTTAAAACCTCATATGTCTATGTGGTTTTGACCATTCAAGCTTATGGCAGGTGCAACATCCGGGAATCCAGGATCTTATGATGAACGACATTCGTAACTTGCAAGCATTTGCACTATACATTCAGAAGAATGATATCAAATTTTATCTGTTTTCCGCTACCAAGGAAATGGAAAAACAGGTATCTGTATTCACACTGATGTTCCTTGCAAAACACATCTATCATTCTTTTATGTATTTTTCAGATTATGTAAATTGACAGTATCGTTCCACTTGGATTTGGATTTCTTTTTTCTTCAGCATGTCGTTAATTATTTATCCTTTGTGTTGTCAAGATCGGATATGAGTTTGACAGAGAAGCCAATGCTATGGAGAGAATTTGCGATTTATTATACGAGAATAACTTAAAGAACTTTGAGTTTTTGAATAACATAAAATGAGGAATGGCTTTTGAGACAAAGGGATTACAGATCTCAGCTCCTTCTGTATTTATGTCGAGTTTTCTTCATGTTTTTGAATAACATAAAGAACTATGAGTTTTTGAATAACATAAGATCAAGGACTATGGTTTTTGAATAACAAAGGACTATGAGTTTTGATTTTTTATTTCACATATGAAAAGAACTAATGTTATTAAAATTTAGTAATTTTCATGTAAAATTTGAAGCTTTTTATTTCACCAAAAGATTGCTATAAATAATTAATTTATTAAAGAGTATACCTTATAATTAATTGTTGTTATCATGTTATTATAAAGGATAAAATAAAATATAAAAATATGTTTTCTATTAAAATTGACTATTAAAATAAAATGTTATCATAGGATTATCATACCGTATGTTAAACTCATTTTTATATTGGCGATTGTGACCCAAGAGAACAGGTGAGAGGTTACATTGAAGCAAATATATTAGACATTGAAATATTCTTAATAATAATATTATATTAAAATTATTATTAAATATTATTAATAATTATATTAAGAATGTTATTAAATTATATATATTATTTTATTAAATTTTATTTAATAATAATTATGTTAAAATATGAATAAATTATTTATTTTATTTTTATTAAAATATATTTAATAATAATCTTATTATAATTTAATAACAATAATCATTTACCTACAAAAATTATGTTAAGGGTACTTTGGTCGTTTAAGATTTTTTACTTATACTATTACAACATCTATTCTATTTAACCAAACACAAGAATTCTATTACAGCTCTATTCCATTCAATTCAACCAAACAATTGAATTACTGGTTACAGCTCTATTTCATTACAACTTTATTCCATTACAACTCTATTCAATTACAACCTTATTCCATTACAGTGAATCAAACGTACCCTTAGTATTGCTGTCTTTATACTACCCTTATAAGTATATATGACAATATATGATTTTGTTAAGGTATATATTTTATTTGTAAATCATATATGTTCAAGCCCATTTTTGCCTGGGGCCCATATGACCCAAACAAAACCAATTAAAAGTCCATAATAAAACAAATGTTCATTTACAAACCCAAATGCCAACCCAAATTAAATCTAACCCAACAGCCCCAAACCCAAATTTTAAAAAAACTCTAGGCGGCCCAATGGCCCAAAATGTTTAAACATTTTTCAGAAAACCCTAGCCTCCCTAACTCTTTTCACCTTGACCTCCACGCATGCCCACTTCCGCAGCCGCACACCACCGCCTTCATCCACGCCAAGATCGACACTACTCACACCGCAAAAGACCACCAAACAAAGCAACAGTAGCAATAAATGACAAAAGACAAAGAATAGAAAATCAATGGTGGTAATATGGCTATAAAAGCCAAAATATTCTCGTTGTACATTTTTTTTACACGCACTTTAGAAATAAAAGGCAGAACAGAGGTTTTTTAAAGGTTGAACTTTTACTGTTTTCTTCTCTATTTATTTATTGTTATTTATTTATCTTTTTTACAACTTCATTTTAACAAAAATAACATAGTAATAAAAAAGGCACCTGATTCGCTCCGAGATTCTGTCGACGGGGGCTCCCCTCTCGCATTCGTCTTTCGCCGTTGGCCGTTTGCCATAATGGCAACGCGTCGGGACGCCGGGGAATCCCAAATAAATGGAGGAGGGTAGATTTTTGAGAGAGTTTTAGAGGCTCTCTGATTTTTTTGTTCAAAATGAAAGATGAAGTGTTTTTTTGTGTGAAATTTTTTATTTATATGGGATCAATACGGCGCCATTTTGAGCCACTTGCATCAGTGGCTAACACGACGTCGTTTCGTCTTAGACCTGAAATCGACCCGACCCAGTATCCAGGATCCGCGCGTGTTGGCTTTGAGGGGCTATTTGCACAATCAGCCCCTCCGCCTTTCCAGTGTGCGCAATCGGTCCTATTTTTTTTTAATTTTGCCCCATGATTTTTCTGCGTATTTCATGCTGGTCCGCGTGAAACGGTGCGCATGGGCATGGGAATAATTCTTTCTTCAGTCCTCATGCCCTTATGCGGTCTTATTTTAGTCCCTGACCATTTAAGTTCATTTTTTTTAATTTGCTTTTGTTTATTTTTATTAGTTTTCATGTTTATTTTGATTTTGTTTTTATTTACTTTTTAAACTGTTTAGATTTTTTTTATATTATTTCATGTAAACAGTTTTATTATTATTTATTTTAAAGATTTTATGTATTATATATATTAAACAGTTTTAGTTTATATATATTACTCTAAGTTTCCTTTCCTATATTACATTCCAAACTTTTTATATAAGTATAAATTATTTATTTATTTATTTATTCATGATAAGATGTATTATATATATGTCAAATATTATAAACCGCTTTCTACTATTTTCTTTTAAATTGTCATTTTATCTTTATTTTGAACTCATTTTATGTATTATTTAGTTAAAATTGTTTTATTATTTAAAATTGTTTTACATATCTTTTAAGGGCAATTTACCAATAAAAGCCCTTTTTTTTTTAAAAATTACCGAAATGGGCCCATTATTTTATTATTTACTGGAATGGTCCTTTTTTGGGAAATCGCGTCCACGTCAGCGCGAGTTGCTGACGTGGACGCGATGTCCTCCAAGGTGAATAGTACCTAATCACAAAATTTGATGTTGCCCCCAACGGTAAAAAAAAAAACTATAAATACCCCCACCCCTTTTTATTTTTTCACAAACAAATCCTCTCTCATATTTCCTCTCAATTCCTCTCGATTTCCTTCCAAAATTCTCTCAAATCTATATTTAATTTCAATTTCCTCTTAATTTCCTTCAAAAATTCTCTCAAATCCATATATAATTTCAATTTCTTCTCAATTTCCTTTTTTAAAATAATTTTAAATTTTTTTTGATATTTTTATAAATCGTAAAAATTTGTCCGATTTCATCAATGGCCGAATCATTGACTCGTCTTGATAGGCATCACATATCGGTGGAACAAATGACAATGGTAAGTGTTAAATTTAATTTTAAATATTATTTAAGAATTTTTATTTATGCATTTTAGATAATTATTAATTTATTATTTGTTATAAAAGTCTCAGAGATCGGTATTGGAATGCAATATCCGAATATGCATGCTCCTCCATCATCATTGGTAGAGAACTACTGCGGAAGCGGGTTTTTGCACGTGGCAATGGTGGGCCGGGGATGCAAGTTGGACCCGAAACTGATCAGTGCGTTGATCGAGAGGTGGAGACCGAGACGCACACATTCCATCTTCCATGTGGAGAGTGCACTATCACTCTAGAAGATGTTAGTCTGCGATTGGGATTGCTTGTGGGCGGGCACCCAACACGGGTCCGCCTAATCTAGCAATTGGGAGGCGGTGTGCTACGAGCTTTTGGGCGCTATTCCGGAGAAAATGGAGGGAGGTAAGGTCGAGATGGGCTGGTTACGTGACACATTCCCTGATCCGGATGAAGATTCAACCGAAATTGAAAGAATCCGATATGCTCGGGCATACATTCTTCAATTAATTAGAGGTTATCTGATGCTCGACACGTCACGGAGCCGCGTACATCTAAGATGGCTGCTAAAACTCGTTGATTTTAGAGCAGCCAGTGAATTTAGTTGTGGGTCTGCCGTCTTGGCAACATTATATCGGGAGATGTGCGGGGCGACGCGACCGAGGAGAGCAAACATCGGAGGTTGCCTGTCACTACTGCAGTCATGGGCACGGTTTCGGTTTCCATTTCTACGTCCTCGAGTGAACCACCCATATACATTCCCACTCATAACGAGGTAAATTTTATTATATTACATTTTACAATTATTATGTAGATTTTTAAAAATAAAAGTATGCTAAAATTTTATTTAATCAGGTGGAACCATCCGGCAAGTTATGCTCGATTACCGTCCTCTCTTGAAGATATACGGCTTCTATTGGACCAACGGTCGGAAGCAGAAGTAAGTATTATTGCAAATAGATATTTCCATACATTCGCTATTTGATTGATATTTAGTATTTAGTATTTAGTATTTAGTATTATGTATGTATATAACAAATATTTCTATCATGTTCATATAGTTTCAATGGACACCATACGAGGATCCGGCAATTTGGGCAGTAATCCTAGAAGAGTTTTTACAAAATCCACAAGCTTGGCACGTGAAAGTCGTGTTGGTCAACTACGCAACCGTGGAGCCGCACTGCATGCACAGAGTGCTACGACGCTTGGATGTAGACAACCAATTCTGGTGGATCCTGAGGTGTTTGACGATCAACACAAAGTCGACCTTCGGCAATTGAATACGGATTGGCTGAGATACTGGTCTGGGTACACGAAAATGTGGGAAGATCGGTATGAATATCTACCTACTCGGGAACCAATCATCGTTCCGGAGTTATCGTGCGTTCCAGAATACATGTCATGGTTTAGGATCCATGGCAAGCCATATTTACTGATGCCAGAGGAGAGGCAGCGGCAAATACGTGTCGAAAGGGTAAGGTGCAGGCCTCTAAATCTAAGACGACAAGACGAAAGCAGCTCCTCAACGAGGCCCAGACATTCACCCGGCTCATCATCAGCGGCCATGCAATCACCAGGCCCAACGAGAGCACCGACGCAGTCACCCGACGCAGCAGTTCAACCGATGATACCCACGCAACCGCCTTTTCAGATGATGCTAGGTGCGTTTCCTAGCCCTTATATGTACCCTAACCCTTATATGTATCCTTTTCCGAGTCCTATGGCAGGTTGGAGCCAAATGCCCGGTTCAACTCCATTTCCTGTTATGCCGATCGGACCGCCAATGTATAGGCCAGCAGCACAGGAGGGATCGCAAGGGGGACCGTCGGAGAGCTCTCCTTTTTACCAATCCCCACCAACGTATGGGTTTCAAACACCGTCGCCGTTCCTGATGCAAACACCTCCACATACACTATTCTTTGAAGGTGGATCATCGTCCCAAGTATGAAAACTAGATGCCGAACCGAAAGAACCAGAATCCCCACCGGAGGAACAACAACTGCCGCCGAAAGCTAGAGAAAGGAGGAATCCAGCGTGTAACCGTCGACGGCCGCCATGTGGCACTAAATCCCCCAAGCATAGACATTGATGGCCTAGCCTAATTTATTTGTACAAATATTTTGAATATTTTGATATTATTTTATGTAAAAAAATAGAAATTTTTGGAGTTATTTTGATATTATTTGATGTAATAAAATAGAAGTTTATTTGATATAATAAAAACCCTAGCCTAATTTAATTAAAAACCTAACCTAATTTAATTAAAAACCCTAGCCTAATTTAATTAAAAACCTAACCTAATTTAATTAAAACCCTAGCCTAACCTAATTTAATTAAAAACCTAACCTAATTTAATTAAAAACTCTAACCTAATTTAATTAAAAACCCTAAACCCTTAACTTAAAAACCCTAACCTAATTTGATTAAAAACCCTAGCCTAACCTAATTTAATTAAAAACCCTAACCTAATTTAATTAAAACCCTAAACCCTTAACTTAAAAACCCTAACCTAATTTGATTAAAAACCTAGCCTAATTTAATTAAAAACCCTAACCTAATTTAATTAAAAACCCTAGCCTAACCTAATTTAATTAAAAACCCTAACCTAATTTAATTAAAACCTTAAACCCTTAACTTAAAAACCCTAACCTAATTTGATTAAAAACCTAGCCTAACCTAATTTAATTAAAAACCCTAACCTAATTTAATTAAAACCCTAAACCCTTAACTTAAAAACCCTAACCTAATTTGATTAAAAATCCTAGCCTAATTTAATTAAAAACTCTAACCTAATTTAATTAAAACCCTAAACCCTTAACTTAAAAACCCTAACCTAATTTAATTAAAAACCCTAACCTAATTTAATTAAAACCCTAAACCCTTAATTAAAAACCCTAACCCTAACCTAATTTAATTAAAAACCCTAATCCCTTAACTTAAAAACCCTAACCTAATTCAATTAAAAACCCTAACCTAATTTAATTAAAAATCCTAACCTAATTTAATTAAAAATCCTAACCTAATTTAATTAAAAACCATAACCTAATTTAATTAAAACCCTAAACCCTTAATTAAAAACCCTAACCCTAACCTAATTCAATTAAAACCCTAAACCCTTAACTTAAAAACCCTAACCTTAACGTAATGTTAGATTTGGAAAAATGTTTTGACCGGTACTAACAAATAATAATTTTACATAATTTGATAATTTTACTAACCATTAATACAATTTTTGACTTAATAATTTTACATTCATATAATGTTAGATTTGGAAAAATGTTTTGACTGGTACTAACAATTAATAATTGTATATAATTTGATAATTTTACTAACCATTAATACAATTTTTTGACTTAATACAATTTATCAATTAATAATTTCACAAACTTAATTTTTTTACAATTACATTCAACTATTGCGATTAGGGCATGATCGACTTGTATGGCCTGGATTCCTACACCATCCGCACAACTTCGTTTGAGTGGCTATTTCTCGGATATCCATATTGTTACGTATTCTAGTCGAGTAAGGTCGACCCTTTGGTTTGCGACGTAATTCTCTATCCGGTAACAGCTTAAAAGGAGCAAGGGATACGGGCGGCCACTTACGTTCATCTAGGACCGGTGGGAAAACGTGTCTCCATACGTTGTACATGTTTTCTAATTTGTACACTTCGTCCACATAACTCATCGGATCCAGACGGAGTTTCTGACAAGCTACAATAACATGAGCGCATGGATACCGAAGTGCATCAAACATCCCACAGTCACAAGTCCTATTTCACAAGTGTACACGATATTGCCCGCCAACAACACCTTGGTGCGGTCTGTCAAACTCTGTCATGCGAAACCATAAATTGTCTCGATCATGACACACTGTGTGCATGGTGTTTGCCCTCGCCTTGGCCTTGTTAATTTCTTGAACTACCTTACTGCACCATACATGGCCTCCCTGCATCTGGCCTGCATAACTTGCTGCTCGCTTTGGAAATAACGCCGCCAAATGAAAATATGTCTCTCGCACAACCGATGTTAGCGGTAGATGGCGCGTTCCTTTAAGAACAGAATTTATGCATTCTGCTAGGTTCGACGTCATATGGCCATATCGTAGGCCGTCGTCGTATGCTTGCGTCCACTGTTCGAAACGTATGTTACAAAGGTAGTCTGCCCCTTCGCCATTTTGGGATCGTAAAATTGCCAACATCTCGTGAAAACGATCTTTATTTATTTCATACCCTGCCAATATAATATCATAGCGAATAATTTATACCACTTCTACCAATAAAAATAATTCAAATTGACAAACGAAATAACACAGATATAGACTAAATACCCATGTTGGTCACTTGTCGTCGTTCGCTCTTAGATGGAAATTGCCTGTAGTAGTTCGAAGCAACGTGTCTTAGGCAATATCTATGGTGTGTGCGCTGCCATAAGCTTCCCTCTCGATCAAATGCAGCTAGTATACCTGCGCCCCGATCTGAAATAACACAGATATCAGGTTGGGGGCACACATGCCTCCTTAACCTAGAGAGAAAGAAATCCCAGTCATTAGGCGACTCACTCGGTGTTATTGCAAAAGCAATTGGAAGAATTCTCCCTCTGCCATCCTGTGCCACTGCAAGCAATAGCCGATGAGTATACCTACCGAACATGAAGGTACCGTCAATTTATACCAACGACTTGCAGTATGGAAATGCGTCTCGGCATTGCTTAAAGGTCTAAAACAGGCATTTGAACACTTGGCATCCACGTAGCAATCGGCCGTTGTAGTAGGCATGTTCCGTTTCAAGGTCTGTGATGGTACTACGGGCGTATCTCTCTAGCACCTGACACCACTGCCATATTTCATTATATGAGGCGTCCCACCTACTATGCATCTTCTCCAATGCCTTTTGCTTAGCTATCCAAGCCTTGGGGTAAGAGGGCGTGTACCCCATTTGGCTACGGATATTGGTAATTAACACCGACACTGAAGTCCTAGGATCTGCTTTTATCGTGGGCAGTATCAAGCTAGCTAACATAGCTGAATCCATTTTCGGATGATCTTGTGAAACACCTACAAAGGGAGTACATTAAATAATTAATAATTACATAATAAAAGTATTATTCAGATATAGTTAATACCATACCTGCAGCACATGTATGTGGACCTTTGTACTTTTTTATCTCCCACAACCCTGTCCTTTTCCTTAACGAGGCGTAGATTTTCCATGAACATGTGCCGTCTTGCACCGCACACTTCGCCTCAAACTTATCAGATTTTGATTTAACGACGTGGTAGTTAATGCCGTTTTTGACGCTATGTTGTTTCAAAGCACCAATAAAACTATCCTTGTTGGTAAACTGATTACCAACTACAAGTTCACCGAAATCTACCCCCGAACTTGTACGATCACGCAACCGGTGTGATAGATCTGGAAACTCTAACGCATCATCTGCAGACAGATCGACATTATGCATGTGGGCTGGAGGTGAGTATGCTCTGAATCGTGGATTTTCTTCCTCATCTAAACTCCTGTCAGCATCTTCAGCCTTTGTTGGAATAGGCTCCGGTTCAGAAAATAAGCCAACTTCTGTACCATTCGGCCCGGGCTCTCGAGATGGATCTACATCCGAGTCATCTTCTAACCCACAATCATCTGCAGTGTATGAGGTCCCCTCACCGGTTGACGTTGTAGGGAGTACATCATCCCTTCTTCTGGGCATTTGATAACGTCCTCAATTGGATGTAAATTGCCACCCGCTAGAACTTGATACCGCTCCCCAGTATATATTTCCAGCATCAAACATCGAGCCACCGACGTACATATCCCATCCACCGACAGAGTGTCTTGCAGGGGATGTGCAATCGACACCGCTACCGAACATGGACTGTTCTATATTTTGTAACCCGCTGACCGAGTGTCGGCCAGGGGTGGTGTATACATCTCGAACACTGGTCGCTGGTACATCAGTTGGCGATGTAAATTGTGCATATAACTCAATATAAGCTGCTCCACTAGCAAGATGAGTCTGCACCATTGCGTCCAAGCTACGAGCACATTTTATGTCGAATGAGTCATATGTTACCGGATCAACAGAAGAACAAAATCATTACGTGATAGACAGAACTTTCATTGGCGTCGTTCCAAAAATTTTACGCCTAATCCTTTTATGAAGTTCTGTCAAATCTATGTTCTGGTTAAAAACCAGTTGCACCGTATTCTCTGACAAAAAAAAACACCATTCTCGGTGTGGCAAACCTCACCATCGTAGTAAATAACAGCACTAATACGTTCACTCATATTTGAAACTCTAACCTTCTTAGCCTTTCTAAATTGTTTCTGCTGTGACTTATGCATTCTGAGACCATTTTCTGCTTAATTTATAGCCTCAGCCCAAACATGCTACTGTAGCAAAATTGCGTCCACGAGGGCGCGATTTCACAAGTTCTTCATAAATAGCATCCTGGTAGAAGCGATTTTATATTACTTGCTCAGAAACGTAAAAAAAAAATTTCTTACATGACATACTGTAGCAAAAGCGCGCTGACGAGGCCGCAATTTCACAAATTCTTCTCAAATAGCATCCTGCTAGAAGCGATTTTATACTATTTGCTCAGAAACGTCAAAAAATAATTATTTCTTCCGTGACCTACTGTAGCAAAAGCGCGTCCACGAGGGCGTGATTTCACAAATTCTTCTCAAATACCATCCTGCTAGAAGCGATTTTATATTATTTTATCAGAAACTTCAACTCGAAATTATTTCTTCTAGGACCCTAAAACCCTAAAAAGCCTGAACCCTAAACCCTAAAAGCCAAAAAAACCTAATGTGGGAAAAACCGCGAAATCGCGTCCACGTCATCGCGATGTCAGTGCACGTCAGCAACTCACGCTGACGTGGAAGCGATGTCCTGGCGCATGCACTGACATCGCGCTGACGTGGACGCGATTTCGTGGTTTTTGGACCATTCCGGTAAATAATAAAATAATGGGCCCATTTCGGTAATTTTTGAAAAAAAGGGCTTTTATTGGTAAATTGCCCATCTTTTAAACGCAACTTATTTATTTAAAAATGTTTTATTTATTTTTCGTTTCAAAGATTTTTCTTTTCCTTCATATTACTTAATTTATACTTTTATATATACACATTATTTGTTTTATCTTATTTATATATATCATTTTTTTTATTTTTTTTGTATATTATTAACCTTAAATCTCTTGTTTTGCATTATCTATTTTAGACACATCATTATCATTTTAATTTTTTTTATGTTTTATTTTATTTTAATTTGCTTTATACCTTCTAAATTATTGTTTAATTTATTGGTCTTTATTTATCGATGATTGTATTTGAATGATGAATGTTGTGAGATTATTGCTATTGTTATACTTTATCTCGTTTATTCGCTTTCATATCATTGGCATTCACTCGCATAAATATTGTATTCGTATATTATTGCTCCGTGCGCGATACTATATTTTATTTCATGTCATTGCATCGTGGATGTTCCCACGATTTTTGTTTGATATAATCCACTTCATTTCATTACCAAATGAAATAAATGTATGCCTTTAAGTGTTGTACCCGCAACTATTCAAGAATAATTTTTTGAAATAAGACATATTTTGCGTTTTGGTAATTCGAGGAGTCGTACCCTAACTTACGGGGCTTCGACTTTCTC
Source organism: Gossypium raimondii (assembly GCF_025698545.1). Taxonomy (NCBI): domain Eukaryota; kingdom Viridiplantae; phylum Streptophyta; class Magnoliopsida; order Malvales; family Malvaceae; genus Gossypium; species Gossypium raimondii. Next base: position 33,890,562 of record NC_068568.1, on the reverse strand, counting down.
GTTAAGCCTAAATAGCAAAGTACCCTTTTAAAGCTTCAAAATCAAAGAAATTTCGTTATAAGGAAACATTTCGCTTTTCGGGTGATTCGAGAAATCGTACCCGAACTTACGGGGTTTTGATTTTCTTATTAAGCTTAAATGGAGAAATGTCCCCATAAATTTTATTTCAATAAAAATTAAAGTCAAGTTTATTCTCTAAAATTTCAAATGCCGCGCCCTAACTTACGGGGTGTAACATTTCGTTACTTTGGAATAGGCGGGTCTTTAACTCATTTTCAAATTTACTCAAAATTTTTAAATGCACATCAATAAAAATGGATTGTATTTTAATTTTCTTTTCAAAATTTTAAATTTAGGCATTTAGACATTTATTAATCAATGAGGTACCAATTTTTGGGCGCATCGGGGGTGCTAACCCTTCCTCATACGTAACCGACTCCCGGGCCCGATCTCTTAAATCATCGTAGACCAAAATTATCGTTTTGATAAATCGAAATATTTTATTAAATCGACTATTGCGAGGTGATCCGATCACACCTCATCAAAAAAGATTGGTGGCGACTCCCACATTCGTTTTGATTTTCCAAAACCCAAGTCGACCCCATTTTCGCAAAAAAATGGTGTCAACAATATAAATGTGTAAATTTATCGGTAAACTTAATTCGGTTTGCTTTATGGTTTTAAGTTTTGTGTTCATTTATGTTAAAATTATTGATAATTTTTTTATGAATTCAATTATGATTTTCGGACATTCATTGAAGTTGTTATTTTTTCGGTTTGGATATATATATATATATATATATATATATATTTAATTTTATGGGTGTTTTGATGTAAATTCATGTTAAAATTATGCATGTTTAAGGGATTTAATTTTAAGTTCAGGTTCTATAATATTAGGTTTTGACATCTTATAGTTTCAAATATTTGGTTTAGGATGATATGGTTTATTGTATGAATTATGGAATATGCCAAAATTATGAAAACATGTGTTTGTTAATTATTCGCCTTGAATCACTACATTATTTCAGTTTGGTTTTGACATATATGGTTTTTTTTAATCAGTCAAAGTTTAAGGTTTCTAGTTTTTAATTGCACTATTAAGACAACCTTATTTTGAGTTATTTTAGAATCAAATGCAATAAAAATTTAGTTTTGACCTTTGACTATTGGGTAAATTTTAAATTTGAATATTGGTATAATTATATATTTATTTTAAAATAACTTAATTAAAATAATAAGTTGCCAAAGTGAACTCTAATATTGAAATTATTTTGTTTTAAAATATAAAATGTTGTGTGTATGTAACTTAAGCTACATTAATGTTGATTGGCCCAAAGGAAGATTAATATTTAACAAAATTACATGTGCAACTGTTGCAATAAATATGTGACGATTATTTGGTTTTACATGTGAACAAGAACTCGGCCAAAGGAAGATTCATTGTTCAACATGTTCTTATTGTCAGCGTTTGATTACTACACCAAGATATCACTTACAAGTTAATATTTTTTGTCCAAAGGTGAAATATTAATGGAGTGTTCGATATCTTAAGATGGGGCTTACCTTTATTCAAAAATTATTTTGGTTAAAATTTGAAGTCTTATGTGAGGTTGTTTTTGATTTATTCAACTATGATTATATTTGCCAACATCATTGTATGTTGTTTTGGGATAAATATATATACATATATATACTATTATCTTTTAATTTGATTGAAAGATGAAATTAAGAGAAATATTTTGAACAAATAAATTTAGATTTTGACATTGGGATCTAATTAAGAATGTCTAATATTTTAAATAGATTAGTTGAAACAAAATGTCGCCAAAGTGATCTCTTTTATGTAGATTAGTTTATTTAAAATATAAAGATGATTATATGTTTTTGTGGTTCATGCATTTATTAATTGACCCAAAGGTAAGTCCATATTTGGAAAAATTTCAACGACATATGTGGTGATAAATGTGTGACAATTATAAGGTACTTTATGTGAGCAATATGTTAGTCCAAAGATTAATTCATTGTTAGACATATTTTATTGTCAATGTTTGATTGCTACAACAAGAGTACTACTTATCGTTAATATTACTATCCAAAGACTTGATATTAATGTTGTGTTTGGTATCTTGAAATGAGATTACCCATTATCCTGAATTTATTGTTTACTTATGAATATCGATGTAAGCTTGTTTTTATTTATTTTTTGTTCTATATTCAGCTAGTTAATCTTCTGCTGTCACAATATCTGCTAATATAAATTCTCTACCCATACTTAATGAGACTAATTTCAATGAATGGAAAAAGCACTTACTTATAGTGCTTGGCTATATGGACATAAACCTTGCACTAAGGGAAGAACAACCCACACCTCTTATTGCGGAAAGCACCCCTTATGTTAAAAGGGATTTTGAGAGGTGGGATCCTTCAAACCGCATGAGTCTAAATATCATTAAGCACAATATTCCAGAAGCCTTTAGGGGCATAGAATTTGAAGAGATTGCTCAAGCCAAGGTCTCTTTGACGAAATTGAGAAACGTTTTGCTACAAACAATAAGATTGAGATAACATCACTTTTGACTTCTTCGATGTCTATGAACTATAAGGGTCAAGTAAATTCTGAGCGATCTAGGGGCTATGAGTTTTATGATCCCATTAATTAGGAATATTTTTAGATGAGAATTGCAACATTTTTTTTAGGATGTTGAGTTTGGAGGAAAAAATAAGGTTAGAGACATTGCTTTTGGGGATGAATTGGATTCTAACTCAGTTCTTACTATCACTTTTGACTTTATTCAGGTTCTCATGCCTATAATTGATTAAGAAGAGACTCTAGAACCTTAACAAGACAATGTTGAGCAATTCCCTATTCAAGATGAGGTAATTGTTCCATAAGAACAAACTTAACAAACCTCAAGAACGAATGTCATTAAAAAGGTCCACTAGAGAAAGGGTTATAACGGCTTTAGTTGAATATTTTGACCTTAAACTGTATTAAATGAATGTTAAGTTAATGGCTTCTTAATGGTAATATTGATCATACATTTATATGGTGCAACTAAAAAACTTTGTGTCTGATGATGTAAAGTTAATTATTTGCAAATTAAATAACTTCATCTATGGGCTTAAGTAGACTTCTCGTCAATAGTATTACAAATTTTACCAAATGATTATCTTATTCAATTTAAAGATGAATTTGATAGATAATTGTATATACCTCAAGTTCAGTGGGGGTAAGGTTCTATATTTAGTTTTATATATTAATGACATACTACTTGTCAATAATAAGTTAAGCCTTGACCAATACCCCAAGAATGATTTTAAGATTAAGGAAATGCAAAAGATTCCCTACGTCCGAAGAGTAGAGAGTCTAATGTATGTTTAGGTTTATACACATTTGGATATTGTGTTACACTGTTGGGATGTTAGGCAGATATTCAGGCAACCTTGGTTTGAACCATTGGATAGCATCGAAGAGGATTATGAGGTATCTTCAGAGAACAAAATATTACATGCTCACATATCGGAGGTCTGATAAGCTAGAGATCATCAAGTATACATACTTTGATTTTAATGGGGTATTGATGCAAAATTTTGTCACTAGGGTGCAAATTGTAACAATAATTGGTAGTCCTTTATTCTAATAACAACAAGAGCACATTAAAGTCAAAACACACAGACTTTAAGTTCCTAGTTGTTAAAGTAAAAGATCAAAGTGGTTAGGAGCCTATAAAGCATATTGGGACAAACTCCATGATTGTGGATCCGCTTACTAAGGGACTACCACCCAAGGTTTTTCATGAGCACACTACTCATATGGGAGTAATGTCATTTGAGGATATTTGGTTTTAGTGAGAGTTTGTACTTTTTAATGTTTTTATGTTATAGACACATTTTCAATTATTTTAGCTTACGAATATTAAGTTTATTTTCTGCAGAAATAAAATTTATTTAGCTTATTTACACTCTGATTTTGTAAGGTTTGATCTCACTAAGACTTAAGGAGGACTAGTTGAAAATAAATATGTTTAGATCATATTGCATGTAATTTTCATGCTACACATCCATACTTATTCTATGTCATTTGGTTGTGTTAATATACGTGATCAGGGATGGATTTAGTTACGATATATGCAACGAAAGTTGGCTTGGTTCTATGTTAACATAATTAATGGACGAGATTGTTCAAAATACCTTTTTGGATATGATAGTAAAGTTTTGAGCTCATAAGGTTATATAATGACATGTAATTATAGAGTAATTAATATATGTGGTCCAAGTTGGAGATTGTTGGAAAATATGGACATCACATATATAATAAGGGTAATTACATGTTATTATTTACTATCATAATAGGCTGGCCCAAATTAAAAGTGATCTAATTTAGTTAAGATTTATTGGCCTTTAATTATTAAATAAAGTCTGAGTCAAATATGTGTAGATACTCTAGTAACTAATTTCTAATTAATGATGGACTGATTAAAAATTAGGGTTAATGTGCAAAAGTTATATATTAGGGTTATGGTCCCCAAATTACATATAAGATAACTTTTCTAATATCTCATCTTTAGTAAAGAGATAGCAAACACTCTTTGAATTTCTCGTGTGCTAATTTCGAAGATCAAAACCGCAAGATCCGTAGATTTTAAGAAATCGATGAATTCAAGTACGCTTTGGCATCTAGTTTTGTTCTTGATTTTTTCTTGGTGATTTGCCATGATAGATCCTAGTTTATAGTTTTAAGTTTATTGTCCAAGGAATATAAATGCGATAAAACTATACTTCTAATTAATATTGGAGTCCTAAAGTACATCAAACTTATCTTGATCTTGATGGATATCTATTTAATAAAAAAATATTTATAACACTCCCTTTTGATGTCTATTGATAGATAATGTGCCTCGTTAAAATCTAACTAAGATAAAACTTTGTGGGGGAAATTTCTAATGAAGGAAAAAGAGTACACATATCTATAATACACATAACATTTGCCTCATTAAGAACCTTACTAGAAAAACCCAGTGGGACAAAACCTTGGTTAAGGGAAAAGAGTACAATGTGTATTTACTCCCTCTCATTACAATATCACATCATATATCATATTCTACGCATTCCAATCTTGAATACTAGCTTTTCAAATAATCACTTGAATGAATTTAACAAACGTTTATATTATTAATCTTCTGAATGTCATGAGTGAGGAAATTTTTGGGAAATATATTTTGATCTCTTTAGGAGTCCCAACAATAATCATAACAAACTTTGATAATAATCATTCTATAAAAATACATATAGGTATTTTGGATAATTTTATAATCTTCATTCAACTACTATTCACTAGGTCAAATTTACCATATATTTGCAAATCGTTTCAATTTATGTAAATGTTTACGCAAACATATTGGATAATTTCTGATAATTTCTATATGGTTCCACATTCTAAATCCTTCAAGTATTTTAGTATAAACTTCCACTATATAATGATTTATATAAATATTGTAACAACAATCATAAGAAGCATGTCAAATCTTTCATGAATTGCTACACTAATAATATATCTAAAGGTTATTACATCGACCACTAGAGAATATCTTTTCATAATCATTTCTAGGATTTAACAAAAATCTTCATTTTTCTTATTTCATTTTCACAAATCTACCTATTTGTACCCCTACTGGCTTTATATCTTTAGACGTTTCGGCTATTGGTCTAAAAACTTCATGAGTTTAACTATACTTGAATTGCGTGTTTCCATTTTGTCCAATCTATTTCATGTCTATAATTCTCAACAAATTTATTCAAGATCCTTATTTTATTTCATTATCTTAACAATAAAATTGCATGAAAAATCGTTGTCAACGACTTTTCATTCTTGCGGTTCCATATTTTCTCGTATTTATAGAACTTATCAATATCTCTTTATTTTCATTATTTCCACCATCAATTTCAAATACCTGAATCTCTTATGGAGCTTTAATGATTAGTTATGTCTTGGGTTTCTTCGGGAGCACTTGTCTCCACTATATGACCATCTATATTTATTATTTTCTACAAGAATTTCATCTTCTGAATCCAATCAATCTACTATGCTTCAAGCTTGCATTACTTCCATTTATACAAATTGTCATGTTGAGACTTTAATTCAAATCAAAACATTAGTTGGTATATAATATTTGGTTGTTTTCATTATGTCGAAAATACATTTAGCGTTAACTTGCAATAAAGTGAATTATCATTTTGAACATCTTGTTCAAATTACTTTGTTTATTAAAGTTTTCTTTTACCCTAAAGCCAAAATTATTTAAAAGTTATATCAAGTTTCTATAACTACATTCTTTTACGAAAAAAATGGATAAGAAAGTACAAACATTAATATTATTTTAGTAGCAAAATAACATAACTAAACATATTTGGCTATTTTTTTGGTTTTCTTTCAATTTTTAATATGGTTTTAAAATTTTCAGTTTAGCCCTCAAAAATTTAAGAAAGAACAAAATCAACTTTCTTTTATAAGTAAAATAATTTAATAATAAAATGAATTAATATTAGTTATGAATGTGAATTATATTTTGTATGTGAAATAATTTTATCTAATTTTAAAAAATATAGTTTTTTATTAATTATTATTAATTGATTCTTATTAAAATTTAAAATGATGAAGACCTAAATCTTAATTTAATAATAGGTTTTAGAGCTTGGAGTTGAGATTTATTTAATATGTGTTATCATTGTCATAGTATTTTTCCACTTATAATTTAAAAACAAATCAATTCTAAAATTTTAAAGTTCAAAACAAGTTGAAATTCAAATTCAAATTTTAATTATTTAAACAATGAATTTGAATTAATTAAAATCTTGCATTTGATTGGAAATCATGAATTTCAAATCTAATTTTGAAAATCAAATTCAAGTTTAAATTTCCAATGGCTACTTAATGGAATTTGGAATCTCATATAAATATATAGAAATTCTTAATGGAATCTTAGAATCTCATACTCGTTAACAAGGACCACGACATTCATGATCAAACTTTGACTCAATTTCAACCTTTTCCCTTATTCACTAATTATATATATACTGTAGTTTACAAAAAAAAAAATCCTACGTGGCATAGCTTATAAACTATCATTTGTTAGGGTGATAATATGCACTAAAGATTTTCGAAATTATTGCACTCATCAAAGAGAGAAGGCAAATTGCAAGGCGCAAAGGTCTGTCAGGGAGTCCTTCTGTGACACTTTTTTTCGCAGATGATAGCATTGTCTTTGGCGAAGCCACTGAAGATGGGGGTCAAGACATTTTGAGGAGACATGAGAGTGCATCTGGTCAACAGGTTAACTTCTAAAAGTCCTTGATTTTTTTCAGTTCCAATGTTCCTGAAGACACTTGTAATCAGGTTACACATCAGTTGGGTGTCAGAAGAGCATTTTGTATGGAACGCTACTTGGGTCTCCCAACCATGGTGGGAATGAGGGAAAAAAGAAGAAGCTTCTTAGCAGATTTGTGATCGGATGAGGGCGAAAGTTAATAGTTGGGATGCTCGGCTGTTGTAGTATTACAAGCACTTCCAACGTACTCTATGTCGTGTTTCTTGCTACCCAAGACTTTGTGCTCGGATTTAGACAAGATTATGAATTGATTTTGGTGGCAGAAAAGCTCGAGTCCGAAAGGAATGCACTGGAGTAAATGGGCCGATTTGTGTTTGCCAAAAGAGAGTGAAGGTATGAGTTTCTAAGATTTCTGTAAATTCAATATTGCACACCCTTCGTATGTTTGGAAAAGCATATATGCGGCACGAAAATTTGCTGGAAGACGGGATTGGTTCGAGAGTGGGATTTGACACCCAAAATTCAGTTTGGAGAGATAGATGGCTTCCGCGATGAGCTGGTGGACAAATTCAACAAACAAGAGTTAAATGGGAATATAGAAAGGGTGGCAGATTTGATAGATCACTCGTCTAAAAGTTGGAAGGAAGGGCTCATTACCAGTACTTTTACTCCTGATGAAGCTGCAGCCATTCGGTGTATTCCCTTATCCAAAAGGCTTGATGTTGACAAGATTGTTTGGTGGGGTGAGAATACAGGAGAATACTCTGTCCGGAGAGGCTATAGAACTCTAATCAGCAACCAGATGACAGTGGACGACATACGTGGGAGCAGAGAAATTAACAAAAAACTCCGGCAATTACAGATTCCTCCTAAAATAAAAATTGCAAACAGGCAAATAATTACATCCCTAAAGCCTATATTCTATACAAAAAAAGGATTGCGGCCTCCTCGACATGTCCCAGATATGGCGGTGAGCCTGAAACATCGATGCATGTCATCACAAGGTGTGGCCCTGCAAAAGAGGCATGAGATTTAATTAGTATTGGTTGGCCTTCAAGTCTTAATACTGATTATATGTGGGCCTGGTTTGACTTTGTTTTTAAGCATGGAAGTAATTATACCTGCAAAGTTGTAGCGATCACAGTTTGGGCAATTTGGCATGCTCGAAACAAGCAGGTCATGCAAGGCAAGCAACAAACAGCTCAGGATATTACTATCAGAGTGGCTAGTCTAGTACGGGAGTTTGATGAGATAAACCGGAAATTACTTGACCAGAGAGAGACCATGAAAACTCACTAGAAACCTCCACAGGACCCAAACGTAAAAGCGAACTTTGATGCAGCGTTCAAACCGCAAATACACCAATTGTGCTCTAGGTTCGTTATCAGAAATGAGATAGGGTTAATAGTGGGCAGTGGTGCAGTTAAGAATGATTATATCTCAAACTCTTTTTCTCCTGGAGCTATAGCATGTATCCAAGCTCTAAAGTTTGCGGAAGAGATGGGATTTAGACAGCTTGGAGTGGAGGGCGATTCCCAAATTATAATCGTGAAAATCAACCAGGGCGTAGTAGACAGATCTAATATGGTTGTCTATATTGAGGAGATTAAAGCTATGGCAACATGCTTTCAAAGGATTTCCTTCAAGCATGCAGACAAAAATGCTAATGGTGTAGCTCATATAATCGCCCAGTAGAGATTTAATTTGACTGAAAATACGTTTTGGGTTGAGGAGGTACCTCTAGAGGCAGTCGAAGCGGTGAATCAAGATAATCAAATTCCGACTCCTTCAAATTGAAGCAAGATGATCTCTTCCCAGCTAATGCATGGCTGTTATGCGATCCGAAAATGGGTTATGAAGCTTCGAGATTTCTTTCTGGTTTTGTGTTTTTTACTGTTTCGACCCTTCAGCTCACCCAGGCTACCCGGATATTTCTTTTGTTTATGGTATTTATTTGTGCTGTTAGTACTTTATTAAATGTTCTGTTTTGGTTTTGTTTATTAATAAATAATATCTTGGTATTTTCTTTCAAAAAAAAGGAAAAAACTATTTACTATAATTTAAAAAAAATCAATTCTAAGGCAAATTCCTTATAAGAAATATAGTGATAATTTTGGAATAAAAAATCCATATATTTTGTTAATATTTCCAACAGTCTCATTGTATAATAAAAGTATTGTATTATATGTAGTATAAAATCGATTACGGGAATAAAAATTCAAATTCAAATTACAATTTACTTTTATTTGATATAAAATCTGAAATGGAAATTATATAATTTTTATTAATTATAATAATATGAGATTACATAATATTAACAATACATATTGCTTACTTAAGAAAAATACAATATGTTGCTATATTTAATTAATTAATTAATTTTAAAAATATTTATATTTATTGGTCATTGTATCGATGCATTTAGAGTTACATTTTATTTTCAATATTTTATTATTCGTCATATTTTTGTTGAATGAAATCAACACAAGATTATGCATATATAAATGTACTTTATTTTGCATCAATATTTTCATGTGATATTTAATTTAAATAATATATGCTCTAAACCTGCATTTATTGAAATAAATATGGATATATTAAATATACACTCAAAATACAAACTATAAACTTCAAAAATATCTTTAAGAATTAACTTTTAATGACGACAATATTAAAATTATTTTAAACTTAAATTATATTTTTAAATAAAGACACGTTTTGATATCAATAATTAAAGTAAATTTATATTTTTTCAAAAACCATTAATTTCTTTTCATAACAATATGAGATTACAAAAAAGAAACAATTTCTATGTGGCATAACTTATAAAAATCTATTTGTTATGATAATTATTTGTCACGTGTAATTGTTTACTATATTTAAAAATCAATTCAAGGTAAATTTCTTATAAAGATATAATGACAAATTTGGAATAAACAAGTTTCATATATTTTATTAATATCTCGAACATCCTCATTGTATAAAAATGTAATAGACTATATTTGGTATAAAAATGATTACCATAATAAAATTCTAAATTCTAAATTCCAATTCCAATTTAATTTATTTGATTTAAAATCTAAAATGAAAATTATATAATTTTAATAATTATAATAATACGATTCACAATATATGTTATTTACTTTTAAAAACTCATATAAGTTGCTATGTTTAATTTATTAATTATTTTTTAAAATATATATTTATTGGTCATAATATTGATGCACTAAGACTTATTTTATTTGAGATATATTATTATATGTTATATATTTTTTTGAATAAAATCAACAATTTTTATATAAATACAAAGTTATATATGGGCATAGTACAAAAAAAAGGCCATTTCTTAAATTATTTACGGAAATGGGCCGCTCCAAAAAATAATTACCGGAATGGATTGAAAACATTAAAACGCGTTGATGTGGACGCGTTTTCAGGGGAAAACATGAAAAAGCGTGCTAAGGTGGACGCGCTTTAGGCAAAAGCGCTAACGAGGACGTGTTTTTCCCCGTGTTTGATTAGGATTTTTGGTTTATTTGCAAATTAGGACTTAAGTTTAGGGTTTAGAGTTTGTTTTTTAATTAGGGATAGGGTTAGGGTTAGGTTTAGGTTTAGGGTTTGTTTTTTTAAGAAAAAAGAAATTAGGGTTTATTTTTTTAATTGTTAAGTATTGATTTGAAAGAAATAAATTTGACAAGATGTGATATGAAAAAATAAATTTGACGTGATGTGTTTTGAAAAAATTATTTTGACGAAATGGATTTTGTTTTTTTTTATATAGTCAGTAATAGTATAGAAAAAGCCTCCAGCTGGACGCTTTTTCTGTATTGTTGATTTTGAAAAAATAATTTTGAGAAGATGGTTCTGAAAAAATATCCTGGGATTCCCGAGAAATTTGATAGTTGGGGTTGAAAAATGCTTCAAGTAGGATGCACTGTCAGCAAAAGTACTGAAAAAGCTCCCACCTAGACGCTCTTTTTAGTAGTGCTGGTGACAGTGCATCCCACTATCCCTTAGGCCATAAATGACTCAAATTTCATTCTCTTGTTGCATAAGTTATAGCAAGAGAAATTGAAGAAGTTGAGAAGGTATAAGTTGATTTATTGTGTTAATATTTATACAAATCATTATATTTTTGCATAATGTTTTTTATTTTGAATTTCTTTCGACAGATAATTTGGTTGAAAATGAGCGGACGTATTAGTGTTGTTATTTACAACGACGATGAGGTCCGTGACACTGAGAACGACGTTGTTTTTTTATCGGAGAACACAACGCAACTGGTTTTTAACCATAATATAAAATTGACAGAACTTCATAAAAGAATTAGGTGCAAAATCTTTGGAACAAAGCCAATGAGAGTTTTGTCTATTAAGTATCGATTTTGTGCTTCGGCTGATCCCGTAACATATGACTCATTTGATATCAAAGGTTCTCGTGGCTTGAAGGCTATGGTGCAGACGCACCTCGCTAGTGGATCACCCTATCTTGAGTTATATGTGGAATTTTCAACGCCAAATGAAGCACTTGCGACTTCAACATCTACTATTGTTCGAGAGGAATACATGACCCCTACCCGACATTCCGTTAGTGGGAGGTAGAACATGGAACCGTCTATTTTTTATGGCAGTACGAAATACACGACCTTGCACGACACTCTGTTAGTGGATGGGACATGCACCTCAGTTGGTCGATGTTTAATGTTGGAAATACTTATTGGGGAATGGGAGCAACTTCTAGTGGTTAGAAATCCACATCTGATTGGGACATTCTGAAATGTACACGAGAATGGGTGATGTACTCCCTACGATGTCTCCCGATGAGGGGACCTCCTACATTGCAGATGTTGGTGGGTCAGATGATGACTCCGATGTGGATCCACCCCAAGAGCCCGGTGCCAATAGTGCAGAAGTTGCATTATTTTCTGAATTGGAGCTTGTTCCAACTGAACCTGAAGACGGTGAAATGGGTTAAGGTAAAGAAGAAGAAGAAGATCCGTGATTCATGGCATACTCGCCTCTAGCCCACATGCATAATGTCGATCTGTCGACAGATGATGCGTTGGATTTTCTAGATCTACCACACAGAAAGCGTAGCCACATAAGTTCGTAGTTAGATTCGGGTGAATTGAACGTTGGTAAGGAGCTTTCTAGTAATGATGGTTTTTTCGGTGCATTGAAGCAATATAGCATCATGAACAGGGTTAACAACCACGTGGTTAAATCCAAATCTAAGAAGTTCAAGGTCAAGTGTGCAGTGCGAGACGGTACATATTCATGGAAAATCATGGCTTCTGTTAAGAAGATGACAAGGTTGTGAGAGATAAAGTTCACCGGTCCGCATACATGTTTACCTCTGATACAGAATCATTGGGTGTTTAGGGTTTTTGAATATTACTGTTATTATTTAATGTTTCATTATTTAACGTACTCATGGGTTGACAGGTGTTTCACAAGATCATCCCAAGCTGGATTTAGAGATGATAGCGGGCTTAATACTATCGATGGTAAAAATAGATTGTAGGACTGCTATGTCGGTCTTAATTACCAATATTTTTTAACCCAATTCAAGTACATGCCTTCTTACCGCAAGGCCTAGATAGTTATGTAGAAGGCGTTGGAGACGATGTATAATGGGTGGGACGCTTCATACAATGAGGTGTAATAGTGGTGTCAGGTGTAGGAGAGGTACATTCCAGGTTGCATAACAGACCTTGAAACGTTCCTGCATACTATAACGATCGCTTGCTCATGAATTCCAAGTGTTCAAGCGTCTGTTTTGGAGCTTTAAGTAATGTCGGGACACATTTTAGTACTGCAAGTCATTGGTAACTGCGGCACAAGATGGTGACGGGAGGATCCTTCCTGTTATGTTTGCAATAACACCGGAAGAGTCAAGTGACGACTGAGATTTCTTTTTTTCTAGGTTGAGGAGGCATGTTTGCCCCCAACCTGATATATGCGTTATATCAAATCGAGGCACTAGAATACTAGTCACAATTGAACAACAGGGAAGCCTCTGGGATCTTACACACCATCGGTATTGTCTAAGGTATGTTACGTCCAACTACTACGGGCAATATTGATCTACCGCTGAACGACGACAAGTGACCAACATGGGCATTTAATCACCACCAATATTATTTGGTTTGTAATATTCAATTTGTTCTGAATGGAAGAGTGGTATGTGATTATCTCAATCCATTTATATTGACAGGGTACGAGATCAATAAGGACTATTTTCATGAGATGTTTGGTGGCTTTTACAGTTAATTAACGATCAAGGCGCAAACTACCTCTGTAACATACCTTTTGATCAGTGGACACAATCATGTAATTGCGGCCTACGATAAGGTCAGATGACTTCAAACCTGACTGAATGCATCAATTTTGTTTTAAAAGAAACACGTCATTTGCTGATAACCTCGATGTACGAAAGATATATTTTCGTTTTACGACACTGTTTCCAAAACGAGTAGCGAGTTATAAAGGCCAAATGTAAAAAGGTCGTGTATGGTGCCGGAAGGTAGTACAAGAAATTAATAAGGCCAAAGCACGGGGCAACTCCATGCACACAGTGTGTCACGATCGTGACAACCTATGGTTTTGTGTAATAGAGTTTGAAAAATTGAACCAAGGTATTTCTGGTGGACAATATCATGTACACCTGAGAAATAGGACTTGCGACTATGGGAGGTTTGACGTACTTCGTTATCCATACGCTCATGTAATTGTAGCTTGTCAGAATCTCTGCTTGGATCCTATGAGCTATGTCGACGATGTGTACAAATTAGAATACATGTACAACGTGTGGAGACACGTATTCCCACCAGTCTTAGATGAGGGTAAGTGGTCGTTTGTATCGCTTGTTCCATTTAAATTGTTATTGGATAGAGAATTATGTTGCAAACTAAAAGGTCGACCGTGCACGACTAGAATACGTGATAATAAAGATATCTAGAAAAGAACAAACCAACAGAAGTTATGTAGGTGGTGTAGGAACCAGGGTCATACAATGACAATATGTCCACATCAAAATAACTCCTAATTTATTAAATAAAATAATATAAAAATAATTTGTAAAAACATATTCAAAAGAACTTCTATTTTATTAAATGAAACAATATAAAAATAAATTGTACAAAAATATTCAAAAATAAATCAATGCATGTGCCGGTCAGAATCAGTGTCACATGGGGGTAGTCGGTGGTTACACTCTGGATTCCTTCTTGGTTCAACTTCTGACCGGGGTTGTGGTTGTTCGGGATCAGCTTCTTGTTGTGGGTATTGAGAAGATGACCCACCTTGATAGAACAAAGATTGTAGAGGTGTTTGCATCACCCATGGTGAATGAGCGTAACCGACTCGAATCCCATAAGGCGATGGGGATTGGAAATGAGTTGAGCTCCCCGACGGTGCCTCGTGCGGTTCCTCCTATGACGATGCCCTATATATCATCGGTTGACTCTGAGTTATCAAAAAATGAGATGCATAGGGCCATGTATTCCAACCTTGCATAGGAGTGGAAAAAGGAAACATATAAGGATTAGTATACACATAAGGGCTACGATACGCACTTGGCATAATCTGATGGGGCTGTGGTGTGGGCATTGTCACTTGCTCTGTTAGGGCCGGTGATTGCGTAGGCACTGTTGGTAGGCCCACCTCACTATCCATTGTCCTTGGATTTAAAGGGCCCCGCCATTCTCTTTCGACACGAATTTATCGACGCCTCTTCTCTTTCAAGAGAAAATATGACTTGCCATAGATCCTAAATCATGACATGTAATATGGACCACACGCTAACTCCAAAACAATAATTTGTTCCCGAGTAGGTATGTTATCATACCGATTTTCCCACATTTCGATATATTCTGAGTGAAAGACCGACCAATGCGTATTTGGTCGTTGTAAGTCAATTTTGTGCTCATCATCGAGCACTTCAGATGCCACGAGAATCGGTTGTCAAAATCTGAATTGCCGCAACACTCTATCTGTCTGGTGCATCTCTACGGTAGCATAGTTAACCAATGGGACCCTGACATGCCAGATGTTCAGATTCTGTATGAATTCATCTGAAATTACTGCCCAAATTGTCAGATCCTCGTATGGTGTCCATTGAAATTATATGAACGTGATAAAAATATTAGTTATATAAAGAATACAAAATCGACTATGTTGTGTATATATAGTTTAATTTAAAAAAAATACTTACATGCACTTTCGACCGTTGGTCTAATAGAAGCCGTATATATTCAAGAGCGGTAGGTATTCCCCCGTAACTCGGCGAATGGTTCCACCTATTTAAATAAAATTTTAGCATAAAATTATATTTTAAATCTATTTAATAATAGTAAAATCTAATATAAATTTTACCTTGTTAAGAGTGGGAATGTATACAGGTGGTCCAGTTGAGGACGTAAAAATGGAAAGCGAAACCGAGCCCATGATTGTAATAGTGAGAGACAACACGACAGACCCCAACTGAGTTTGCCAGCTGCTCTAAAATCGATGAGTTTCAGCAGTCGCCTTAGTTGTACGAGGTTTCGTGACTTGTCCGGTATCAGATAACCTTCGAGGTTCTGAAGGATGTACGCTCAAGTGTATTGTACTCTTTGTACTTTAGTCGAATCATCCCCCAGCACCAGGGATGTGTCTCGTAACCAGCCCATATCGATTCGACCTCCGTAAATAATATTTGGAATTGCACCCAAAAGGTCGTAACATATGACTCTCCTGTCAGCAGTTTGAACGGACCCGGTGAGCATAGACCCACCCACCGGTAACACCAATTGTAACTGCACCTCCTCCAGAGTGATGGTACACTCCCCACATGGAAGATGGAATGTGTGCGTGTCGGGTCTCTATCTCCCCACAAACGCGCTGATGAGTTTTGGGTCCAACTAGCACCCCCGGCCTATATAGGCCATGTGCCAAAAACCCGCTTCCCTCGAGTAATTTTCAATCAACGGTGATGGAGGACCATGTATATTACGAATAAAACATTGTAACACTCGATTTACCGGCTATTATAAAAAATATAAACAATACAAATTAAATTACAAAAATGAAATAAAAATATTAAATAATATTAAAAATATGAAATTAACCCTTACCATTTTCATTTGGTCGACAGTGATATATATTTATCATTTAGACTAATTAATTGTCAGGTCATTGCTAACATGATCCAATTTCTTAGAAATTATAAAAAAAAATAATACTAATGTAGACAAAAATTAAAAATTTAGAGAGCTTTGAGAGTTTTTTTGAGAAATTTAGAGAGAAATTTCGAAGAATTTTTGTGTGAAAAAAATGGGTGGGGGGTTTATAATTTTTTTTCCTGCCAACGGTCAAATTTTTAAATGGCCGTTGGAGGTGACCATTAGGGGAAAACACGGGGAAAAACGTGTCCCCATCAGCGCTTTTTACTAAAGCGCATCTACGTCAGCACGCTTTTGCTGACACGGGGAAAAGCACGTCCCTGTCAGCGCGCTTTTCTGCGTTTTCCCTGTAAACGCGTACATGTCAGCGCGTTGTAGTATTTTCGGTCCATTCCAGTAATTATTTTTTGGAGCGGCCCATTTCCGTAAATAGTTTAGGAAATGAGCCTTTTATGGTACTATGCCCATTATATATGCATATATAAATGTAATTTATTTTTACATCAATATTTTCATGTGATATTTAACTTAAATAATATACGCTCTAAATGTGAATATATTGAAATAAGTATGGATATATTAAATATACACTAAAAATAAAAAAATTAAACTTAATTACATTTCTATCTATAATTATGTTAAATAAATTATAGGGAAAAATTATAAAGCAATTTGACACAAATATATATTTAGTTTAATTCAAATATATTTTAAAATTAAATTTTAATATCCATAATATTAAATTTACTTTATAGTAAAATTTTAAATTTAAAATATTTTTAAATAAAGACACTTTTTTAAAGTAAATTTATATTTTTTCAAATATCATTAATTTTTTCAAACCATTAATTAATTTAAAGAAAACACCAAAGTTATACTATTAATACACACAACTTACCTGTTCAAGATGAGGATTTCAATTTTAATTCACAAGTTTGTTGTATTGTTTGGTTATGAAATTTTTTTGAGACTGGCCGTAAATATGGTTCATCGGTTTCTTAAATCTTATTTAGAGTTAGTTTTGAAGATGGTTTCATACACATTTGATGTTTCAAAAAAAAAATTATATATTTTGTCAGGTGAGTCGAAGTTGCCTTTAGTTGAAGTTAAAATTCGATCAAAATTGTAGACCTGATAACGAAATGAAGCTTGAATATAGTGGTCGAAAATAATTTGTCAGCTATTTATTAAATGTTTTGATTCAGGGTTTGGGGTTAGTAATTAAAGTTTTGGAATGCTAGAGGTTTAGGGTTAGTTTTTAAGGTTTATGAATATTGGTTATGGTTTGATAGTGACATGGGAAAATTTCTCGGTGCTTTGAGTGAGTTGTCGAGACCAACTCAAGGTATGCAACTTATTCAATGCATGATCCCAAAGGTTACTCAACGACATTTGTAAGATTTTTGGTCGTTATGCTCGAGTGTTAGGATCAACAATATTAATCATTTGTCTAACGTTAGGGTTCAAGAAAGTGAGCCATGGTTTTTGGTCAACACAAACAATATTTTCAGTGGTTGTGTCTGTTGCGAGGATAAACAAAAAGTTTATTTGTTTGAGGTAAGCCATTGAACTAGCTAGTGGCATGGATGATATTAATGTAGTAAAAATGATCTTTATGTTTTATATTTGTGACATGGACCAACAAAAGTATGGAAACGAACTCAAATGACGAATGAATATGGATATTTTAGCAATCATTGACTTCGGCTTTATTTGTTAATAAGAAAGATAGGTCATTACAATTATATATCAATAATCCTCGGTTGAATAAGCTAACAATTAAGAATAAATATCTTTTGCCTCAAATTAATGACTTGTTTAGTCAATTACAAAATGTTTAATTTCAATGTTTTCTAAGACCTATTTGAGGTCCAGATATTATGAGTTGAAGGTTAGGGTGTGATGTGCCAAAGATAGCATTTCAGACATGGTACGAGCATTATGAATTTTTAGTGATGTCTTTTGGGCTAGCAAATGTTATTGTGGCGTTCATGGATCTCATGAACTGCGTTTTTAGTTTTATCTAGATCAGTTTGTGGTGGTTTTTATTGATGATATCTTGATAAATTCGAAGTCTATGGATGAACATGATCAAAATCTTAGAATTGTGTGACAAGTGTTACATGAGAAGTAGTTGTACGGAAGGCTTAGCAAATGTACGTTTTGGTTAACCGGGGTAGTGTTTCTAGGACACGTGATATATAATGACCTGATTTTCAATTGTACCAGAAAATATGATTTTGGAACCCTATTTTCGTAAATTAAGTTTGTAAATATAAAATAGGAATATTTACGGAGTTAATACAAATATATGCTAAAGAATGGTCAAGTAATTTGGCCGATAAAATAGTCAATTAAAGCTTAAAGACTACATTTTAAAAGTACAATCACTATTGAGTTTTAATTAATAAAAAGTTTGAGGACCTAGATAGCAATTAATCAAAAGTCTAAAATGATAAATAAACCATTTTGAAATGAGAGTTAGTGGATGATGCTCCACAAGTATGAATAATGAATAGTTGAAGTAAATTAAACCATGATTAGGTTAATTAAGTTAAATTAATTAAGCTTTAAACTTTGGAAAAACAGGTTTGGAAAATGCAGCGAAAGATAAGTTTAAGGAAAAATCAGACTTTTAAATTTTTTTCAAAACTAGAACTTGATTGTGATATCTAAAATAATAAACACTTAATCAAAATTATACATTTTCTATTCATCTAGGATGAATGCTTCGACTGAGTAGTCTTCTTCGCTATCCTCAAGCTCACGTTTGCTGAGTTTGGGCTCATTTGGAAATAGAAATTTTTCACAAAAATTACCAGTGAGGTAATTTCGTAATTTCTCTAAACTTCTAGATTAAATTGTAAATAAGAAAATATCTCTAGAAATCTTCTAAAATAATGTATTCATAGAATTTTCTCTCTATAACTTTCTCTTGAATTCAAGTATGTGAAAAATAATGACCAATAGTTCTCTTTATATGGGAGAGTTTAGAGAGTTCAACTATAATTAAACTTATCACTTTAATATTAAATTAATATAATACTTATCAAGATTAATACTAGATTAAATTTAATATTAAATCCATTAAATTAATAGAATACTTATCTACAAGATAAATATTAAATTGAATTTAATATTAAGATAATCACTTTAATATAAATTAATAAAATACTATGAAGATAAATATTGCATTAAATTTAATATTAGAACTATTAAAATAATATTATTTTTGGAATAGTTAATCTGAAATCAAATTATCCGGTAGAGTCCTAGTAGGAGTGTGATTCCTCTATTGCTCCATCACCGAAGGACCACCTGCAGGCCACCGTCGTCGCCACCGGCACCATCATGTCCGATGGTGCCATCACAGGAACGACATACTCTCGGGACACTTAGTCAGTTCGGTTCGGGCCAGTGGCAACCTTATCGGTCTGGTCCTGCCACCAGTTGGACTGTCAACCCAGTTCACATACTAGACCTGGTTCAACCAGTTTTTGGATGTTGGTTTTGGGTTCTCGGGGCAAATTTTCGATCTCAGGTTCAATTTTCAAGTGCAATTACCCATTAGACCAATTGTTTGACTTGAAAATTAATTTCAAAAAATATCACAGTAATTTTAATTAATTTGATTAAATTAATTTTACTTGATCAAAATTACTTTTTCCCAAAAATCACTTAGATTTTTCCAATTAATTTTTCAAAAAATTCTTTAATCAAATTATCTAGTTGAACAATTCTCACGACCACCTAATTTAATTCCACATCGAATAAATCGACTCAATTAAATTATTTCCAAAGCCATAGAATTTTCTTTTGATACAAATGAAGTCTAATCGAGCTTTTGTTGATTTAGCAGAGGGGTCAATCTGACATATACAATTAAGTTCGAGTAATTGCTGTCGTTCTGACAGTTTTATCAATTATATACTTTTTACGAAAGCAATTCATCCAACTACTTTGTCCAATTACCTTATCATGTCTATATTAACCTCATATGATATCCTTGATTCTTTTTTGTTAAATTCGCTAACTCAATACAATCCTATTTTATCTTATTGTCACCACTGTGTCTTCTTAATGATTAATATGATCACTGTCAACAAATAATTGTGATAAAATTTCTCATTTGAGAACAAGCAACCAGTGGCCACGTTCCATATTTATCAATACACACAATGCCAATGAGAGGTTATCGTTAACATTTTAATTGAGCTATGAATTCTATTGTTGCTAGTAGCCTAGTGTTTCACTCAATCCCTTAGTTAAATTCTTGTTCTATATACGGAGCCCCAAGCTTAGTATAGTGTTTCCCCCAATCCCTTAGAGAATGGCTTATTGCAGAGAGAAATATTTTACATAATCTTTTTGTATTATCCCTCACTAAAAACAAAACTGGAAAAATCTAATTATATGTCTGTTTAATGGCACAACTAGGTTTCCGTCGATATTCTTTATTGTAGAGAGAAATATTCTAATGGAATGGTTATTTCATCGGCACTGATAATACGGAAAAGATTGATTTGCATTATTGGGAGCGAGTCGCCAGTGGTGGTTGTGCTATCTGGGAGTATGGAACCCGGTTTCAAATGAGTGAGCCAATTTTTTACACGTATTTAAAATTAAGTATTTAAAAATTTTGAGCTTTGATTTGTGGTAGTCATATAAAATTAAATTTGCGAAATGCAGGGAGATATATTTGTGATAGTCTTATAAATTTAAATTTACCAAATGTTGAACTACTTGAACGACAAGTGACAGAAGGTTCTCATGTTCTGATGTAGAAAATCTCTAGAAAGTAGAAACAAATAGTTTTGATAAGGTTAACACATTGGTCAACTCTAACAGTCTTGTTCATGAGCTGTGTACTAGTGGTTGAACATTTTCTTTCTGAAATTTATATAGGTGTTATGGCTGTAAATTATTTGAATTAATGGGTCCCCTTTGGTTATTCGTATCTTGGATTTAGTACATTGCATGTTTGGTTATGCTTTGTCGGGTTCATGAGCGTGAGATAGCAAAGAAGTCGATATACTCATTAAAGGTAGCATATCCTTGATATCAAGCTAGTTGAATGTGAGCAAATACAAGTTGTGGTTTGTTTGTTTGTTTTCAACGAACTTTAAAATTTTATTATCAATCATGAAAATATTTTCGACTATTAAAATCTCTTTCCCCACCAATGAAGTGGAGAGTGGACACTTCCAAATAGTTTTGTTTGTTTACTTGTGGAATGGTCTTAAATACATTCCAAGTTCTTCTCGTTTTTCATGTGTGTGTGTGTGTGTGGTTGATCATTCTTTAAATATCTTAATATGTACACTCTCTTGCTTGAGTACTCTAACCTTTTAATCTTTTGATGGATATATTCATCAGAGATGCTAATCTTTACGATGATGAAATGTTGTACACATCTAGTAATCGTTGGTTGCAACAAAAATACATCATGGGCAGAGTGTTGGGTAAATCAAACACCTATATATTTCTCAAAGTGTTAACAAGTTCTAGAAGTGAAAACATTTGTAAAACACTCGATTAGGAGTTTCTTGCATCACCATTTGTCTTGTATGTTTTGAGTTTCAAGTTCATCACACTCCAATAGTAAAATTACTCTTCTGTTTTATTATTTATTGTATTTTAATTGTATATATCTTCTCCGAACTAATGTTTTATGTTTTCGCATGGCGAAAGGATCCCATAACGTTCACTTATGCTTACCTGAAGTTTGTTCTAAATTTTTCCAAAAATTGGGCTGCCTAGAAAAAAAAAACTTGAAATAGGTTTACTTAGTACCAGTTAAATCGAGCTTGATTTTAGATAAATCTAATTATTATATTTAAGCATGATATGTTCTAATACTTTGATTTAAGTTGTTGATGTATGTATTCTAACTATGGAATATCATGTTCAAATATTCTACAAAGAAGCTAATTAGGAGATTCTACAGTTGTTGATGGTAATTGGAATTTAAGAATATAGGCTTAAGGGTTTAATTGGAATTTAAGCATGATATGTTCTAATATTTTAAATTTATATTGATGAATACTTTCTTCCTATATTGACTTAAGTGAGTAGATATATCATAGTGTACATTTTTTTATTCCACAAACAATCTTAAAAAGTTGAGATATATTTTTTAATAATTTATTATAACATTATAAGACACCTAATTTACTATAAAATTATAAAACAATCTTAAAAAGTTGAACTGATTTACATATCTTTGCCATGTTCACTATGGTTTGAACAGATTAAGTTACTCTTATTTTCATGCAGAGCATGTAGGAGCCAAATTTGCAGTTCAAATTCGAAGCCATGCTCAAAAGTTTTTCTATAAGGGTCATTGCTTTAAGTTCATTACAAGATTTCCTTGATTAAGTAAATGTATTATATCTTTTATTACCAAGATTTACTTGATTAAGAAAATGCATTGTATATTTTATTACCTTGCATATGTATTATTTATTTTAGTTTTGATTCTAAATTTGTATTTTTACTTAAGTGGTCCAACTTTTGGATTTTAATTGTGTTATTAATTTATTATTTTAAATTCTAAATTTAAATTCATTAATTTTATATTTATATTTAGTTTTAAAGTTAAAATTTTAGTAGAAAATTTAATTTAAATAATATTTTTATTTATCCTTAAAACATAATATAATATTTATCATAGAAATAAATATTATTTGAAAAAAAATTATTTTTTTAAAAGATATATTTTTAGCGGCGTTTGTGTGAAAAGCGCCGCTAAAGGTCTATTCTATAGCGGCGTTTGTGGGAAAAAGCGCCCTAAAGCTCAATATCTTTAGCGGAATTTGTGGGAAAAGCGCCGCTAAAGGTCCTGGTCTTTAGCGACGTTTGTGGGAAAAGCACCACTAAAGGTCTTGGTCTTTAGCGGTGTTTTTTTGTAAAAGCGCCGCTAAAGGTCATGGTCTTTAGCGGCGTTTGTGGGAAAAGCGCCGCTAAAGGTTATGGTCTTTAGCGGCGTTTGTTGGAAAAGCGCCGCTAAAGGTCATGGTCTTTAGCGGCGTTTATTTATAAAAACGTCGCTAAAGTTAGCGACGCTGTCATTAGGGGCGTTTTTGGCGGCGCTTCTCAAAGGCCGTAAAAAGCCTAAAAAAGCGCTGCTAAAAGCCTATTTTGGTGTAGTGTACACAAGTCATGTACCCAACATACCAACTATCAGCTTGATCATCTTTAGAGCATAAGCTCCTACTTATATCAAAGCACATGAGTTACATACGCATGGTCAGTGACTAACTCAGGGTTTAGGTAAATCATACCATGAACATCACAAGTGAATTAATTCACAAACGGATTCAGAACTAATTCATCTTGGGTCCAATTCAATGTATCATTCTTCCAATGAATACATCTATGTCTTTACCTGTGGAGTTAACTGCTCCGATAGCCAACACTAGCCACATCCCCAATTGGAATTGTAGACGACATAATAATCCTTCTAAGTATTTGAATCAAATGCTCACTTTGATTCTTTTACGAAATTACAGACTCATTTAGATTATCTACTGAAGTAAGTTGTCTTTCTCGCAATGTAAACATTCTTACAGTGCCACTTATCACTAGGTTGAACTTAGACAATCAATGAACTAATATTTGCTTGTCACAATTTCGCTATGCATGCAAAACATAAAAGACAGAAACACAAAAGACATAATAGCGAAATGTGAAATTAATTTTATTTATTTATTCATCGTTCAAATACATAGAAAACAATCACATGTTTACAACTATATGAGCACATTTCCTAACAATCAAATGTTAGGGTCCAAATATGAAAATATCCCAAGAGTGTCGTAAAAATTTAGCTCCATTTTGGCATTCCATCGTCACGTCGTTGTGACGTGGGAATAATCCTCAACATGACGTCGCCACCGTGAATGCTCTTCCATAATCATCGCGTCATCATGACGAGAGGAAGCTCCTTGTCACAACATCAAGTGTATTTTGGGCCTTGGCAGCTTTGTTGCCCTATCAGGCTCCTTTGTTCTGTGGCCCAATCGTCCTCCCTTGTATTCTTGGACCCAGACTGGCATCTTACAAACTTAAATAACCCATTAGTCGCTCACGAGGCTCGAGTCAGCTTACAGGTCATCGAAATAGCAGAAATTGTGTAAAAACGCTTATTTTATTAACTTTTAGTTCATAACCTACTAATACGAGAAATGCCATAATTAATTAAAAAAGTACTAGAAAACAAACTCGTCAAGTGCAAAAATGACCTAAAATAACTACTACATTTGACGTCAAGTTAGTGGTTAGCTAGATAAAGCTACAACGATCTCAAAAATATAAATTTATGAAAAACAGGTTTAAAAATCATTACCATGCAAGAGTAAAAAGATGAAAGCTCCAACTTCTTTTCTTTCTCCTTAGTTTTGGCCAAAAAGATGAAGAAGACAAGTGAATGGCTTTTTTTTTTTTCAATTTTTATGTTTTCACCTATTTTTATTACTTTAATTATATTATAATAAAATTTTTAACATCTTTTTCATTTAAAACCCATACCAACAGTCCACTATTATAAAGAGATGGCTAATTTTCACTTTAAACCTTGAACCATTACTATTTAAGCCTTTTAGCTAATAAAATCAACATCGATTAATTTTTACAATTTTTACGATTTAGTTCTTGTACCTTAATTAATCACTAAATCAGCAAAATTACCAATTCAAAATTCAATTCACCTATACAATAACTCCATAAATATTTAATAAAAAATATTTATGGGCTCGATTTATGGAAATGAGATCTCGCTACCTTAATTTCCAAAACCATTAACTTTAGGGTCAACCCATTTGTACTTTAGCTAATTGTCGAATTAACAAATTTATTAGATCAAAATCCAATATAACACTATAATAAACTCATAAATATTATTAAATAATATATACTGACTCGATCATCAGAATATGGGGTTTTGAAACTGTCATCTCTGGTATCACTAAAAAATCATGAAAATGGTTGGAAACAAACCCTGGAGACTGAAATGAGTACGAATAGATCGGTAAACTCCAGAAAGGGATTGAATGGTAAGTTAAAAGATAAATGATGTAATTTAATCATGGAATTGAATGGCTTTTTGTCTATAATATATATGTAACACCCCAAAATTGGGCCTAGAAGTGTCGAGAGTATTTTAAGAATTTTAGCTTATAAGTATTTAGAATTTCGTAAGGTTAGTAATTGATAATGTTTTCGACAATGGTTATTAGGAAAGTAAGTGAATTTCTGAAAATGAGTTTTAAATACATTTAATTTTGAAAATAGGATTGATTTGTAAAAGAGTCAAAAATTGAGTGTTTTTATGAAGCAATTTACCCAAAATTTTAAAATAAACCTAAAAACCCATTTCTTCAAATTGATTTCACGATAGTTGCTCCCATAGTTACTTGTGTCGTCCCTTCTACTCTCCCATCTCTCCCAATTGATTTTTACTTCCAAATCCTAATCGCTCTTGATTTCCAACATCTTTTGAACCATAAATCTAAATTGAAACCAAGAGAAACACCCAAAAACCTCACTAATTTCATCATCTTCTTTAAGAGTGGGTTTTCTCAGATTTGAGTCAAAGTTCGTATTTCTTCCATCAAAGGTAATCATTCATCCTTCTAATAGTTTTAGATAATATATGATCTCTTAAACTGACACATGTTTAAATAAAAGTAGAAAATTTTGTTGTTAATGGTGAATTTCAGGATTGTGGATTAGAATGTTTATAAAGTTACATCAAAGTTTTTCGATACCTTGAA
Organism: Gossypium raimondii; assembly: GCF_025698545.1. Taxonomy (NCBI): domain Eukaryota; kingdom Viridiplantae; phylum Streptophyta; class Magnoliopsida; order Malvales; family Malvaceae; genus Gossypium; species Gossypium raimondii. Next base: position 33,864,298 of record NC_068568.1, on the reverse strand, counting down.
ACATGTAGTTTTGTGTAGTTTAAAGGTTAGGAATTAGTCGTAGATGACTGTGTAGATGAATGAAATTTGTTTCGTGCAAAAAGATTAAGTGTAGATCGAGATATACGAATTTAAAATTTTCTATGTCGAAAGTTTTGGTAAAAAGAGAACGTAGCTTAGACCATCTTTTTATTGTTTAAGGTGAGTTAATGATTGATTGTTTTTTGTATGTTTGTATGGTTTGTCTTGTTAAAGTGTTGGAGTCAATAGGGCATTCAACGAGTAGAGACAAGGCAAAGAAAAACTTGTCTGACCTTTTGGCGAAATCATATTTCTGGTGAGTGTTTTGGAGTCGTTGCTTATAGATGATTCATTGCGTAATAGAGAATTTAGATGTAGCCTAAACCCTACTTTAAATTCTGAGAGTAAGTGTTCTCACACCTATGATTAAATGTGATATATGTTGGTTGTGCAAGTGTGAAAATATGAACATATATGAGATGCTATGATATGTGCTATAAGCTTGTGATGCTTGTTGTGAAAGAGAATATTTGGGTATGTTATTCATGCCATGTGACAGTAATTATAATGTGCTAATGATGTGAATATGTGCGAAAAATCAGTAAGTAAATATGTGATAATAATATTGATATTTTGGCCTTGTGATTTTATGAGACCGTTGGATATAGTTGGCATGCCATAAGATTGTGAGTACTCACCTTTGTGATTTGATTTTGGGGTGTTGAGGCCCAGAGACAGTTTTCAAAGAGATAAGGGAATGTGAGCTAAGCTCCATTTACCAGGATATGTGTGTTTGGTGTTTTGGTGTTTTGGAGAGTGTTAGCTATGAGCTTCACTTATGGGACATGATTGACTCTATGAGTCATTTTGAGGTGTTAGAGATTCGTGTATCTGATGTGTGGTGATAGAGTCCACATGATGTTTCATAACCTAAAAAGCCAAACTATCATAAAATGTGACTGAATGTGATTAAATGTGATTAATATGTGATTGGATATATGCTTAATTAATCATGTGGTTAACGTGATAAATGTGTAATAGTATAAATGGAAGATGATTAAATGTGTAAAATATGATGTTAGAATTAAAAAATGTTGTTAATATGTGATATGTCTTCTTAGTCAATGCATAATGACTTATTTACGTAGTGGTTGTTATGAGCATTCACTAAGCTTGTTAAGCTCACCCACTCCTTTTTAACCTTTACAGATAAATAGTGCCAGTGTGAGCGGTGTGGTCTCGAAGGGTGATCCAAGCTAGAAACTTTAGTAGCTATGAGTAGCTATTGATTTATTTATTTGAGTTTTGGGAATAAAAGGCAATGTAGTAGATGTTATGTTGGCTTTGTTATGATTTTTTTTGTTTGCATGCCTAATGTGCTTAGGAACTTTGTGGACTTTAAATATGATTTTTGGGACTATTATTTGAGACATTTCAGTGTTTATTTTATGAGACAATTGATACATGATGTTTGGAACCTATTTGGAATCATCTTTGTGATAATATATGCTGTGTTTTTATGGTCTGGAATAGAGGTATCGATACTCAAGTTTTAAAAATGATACATTTGAAATTTTCGAAGTGCAGGAAGTTAATTTCACTAGTTGGTACCAATATGTTGCCATGAGTATCGATACTCAAGGTAAAATTATATATACTTTTTCAGTGGTACTGATATTTTCCAAAAGTTTAGTTTTTAAGACGAGAAACAATAAGCTAAATTAGCATTGATATTCCAAGTGGTATCGATAACACTTGAGAGAATTATCAATTCCACTCTACCAGTATCAATACCTACGTAACAGTTTTGGGATATTTTGCTAAGTGATCCTTTTTTTTTGTTTGGTGCTTATTTTATGATTGTACAATGTATGTTAGCACATTTTATACACCAGAGAGTAAATATGACTACATTTCATATGAATGCCATAATAATAAAGGAAACAAAAGGATGTATATTTAATAATATGTCAACTTATGTTGTATGTGATGTGAAACAGTGGTGTAGCATCATGATTTCGAGCTTGGTGACCGGGCCGGGTATAGGGTGTTACATTTGGTGATATCAGAGCCTAGGTTCAATAATACTCAGAACTAGGTGATTGTTGTGGATATTCTGATTGGGGTTTTGCAACCCATGGATCTAAAAATTAAAGTGATTAAATTATTTTGATTGATTGAATTGCATGAGATATCTCTTGTTTGTAATGCATGTAAGGTAGGGATGTGATCACATTGCTTTTAATCCTAAATTTTTCTCGCAGAAACGTGACTTGGATCATTTCCCCACCACTCACACCTTTTTAATTGTTTGTGTATGTGAGGCTAGTTTGATATGCCTCTTAGACGTGTGAATGTAAGAGTTGATGCTCAAAAGGATGGTACATCCTCTACACCTCTTGTGTCTTCACGTAGGATAAACATACCTAATGAGGGTGTAGGCCCTTTGATGGAAGCGATAATTGGAGCATTTCAGCCGATTGCTGGTGCTAACCCTGCTCCTGTACCTGTGAATCGCGGGTTATCGCTTGAATGTCTTCGGGCGTTAGGTGGTAAAAAATTTTCTGGAGTTAAAGGGATCAATCCGAATATAGTTGAGTACTGGTTAAAAGGAGTTGAAAGGATCCTCAAGCAGATCTCATGTTCTGACGAGGATAAATTGAGTTGCACATTGTCCTTACTCGACAGTGAAGCTCATTATTGGTGGAATACTGTCAAGAGAGGTACAACTGCTGATCATCTGACTTGGGATTAATTCCTTGAGGTATTTAGGGGGAAGTTCATGGGTGAGCAGTATATGGAAGCTCATAAGCGGGAATTTTTGGACCTTGTGCAATGTGGATTGTTTATGGCTAACTGTGAGGCAAAGTTTGTGTGACTTAGTGAGTATGCTCCTGAGATGGTTTTGACTGAGAAAGAATGTTGTAAAAGGTTCCCTTTGGGGCTCAATCGAGAGATTTGGGTTTACTTAGTGGCCTAAAATGCAGAGTTGTTTGATAAGACTTTGGCTGAGCCAACTCGTTCTGTGGTGGCTGAGACTAGTAAGAGGGCTTCTGATGGTGCTTCTGGATGACCGCCCAAGAAAGGGAGAGATAATTACAGTTCTGGTAGGGGTGCAAGACATGGGTCTCGACCGAGTCAGTCTAAATAGTAGAGTAATGTTGTGGTTAACACTGGTGGTTTGACTGGCCACTTTGTGTGCATTGTGATCGTAGGCATCCTGGAGAGTGTCGTAAGTTGATAGGTGGTTGTTATAAGTGTGGTTAGAAAGAACATTTTCTGAGGGATTGCTCGAATAGAATTAAGGTTTCACAGACTCAGAGTTTGGCACCTGTTTCTGTGCCTACTAAAGGCTGAGATCGTGGTAGAGGTAATGTGAGACCAGTTGGATGTCGGATTGTTGCTCACACTGTTTCTTCATAAGTTAAGTCTAGAGGTCCAGCTCGGGTCTATGCTGTTAGGGAACCTGATGATCAAGATCCAACTAATGTTATCACAAGTACTTTTACTTTGCAATATATTCCATTGTTTTCCTTGGTTAATTTTGGTTCTACACATTTGTATATTTTGATCGAATTAGCTTTTAAGTTAGGAATTCCTGTAGATATGATTGATTTGTGTATGACTGTAATTAGTTCCTTTAGAGATAGATTCGTTGTGAATAAAGTTTATCGTAGATGCCCCCTTATGATACAAGGGCATGTTTTCTCTGTGGATTTCATGGAACTACCGTTTTATGGTTTTGATGTTATTTTTGGGATGGATTGATTGATTGAACATAAGGCTAAGGTAGAGTCTGAGATGAAGCGAATTACTTTGAGAAATAATGATGGGCTGGAAATTGTTGTTGGTGGTGAAAGACCAGAATTTTTGTCTAATGTAGTTTCGCCAATGAAGACTGAAAAGATATTCGCACTGTTAAGGATTTTTCTGACGTGTTTCCTGAAGAGTTTCTTGGTTTTCCACCTGATCATAAAGTCGAGTTCGGTATTGAGCTCTATCCTAGTACTGTATCGGTGTCTATTGCGCCTTATCGTATGACACCAAAAGAGCTCAAAGAGTTAAAGATTTAGTTTCAAGAGTTGCTAGATAAAGGATTTATTTAACTGAGTGTATCTCCGTGGGGTGCACTAATTTTTTTGTGAAGAAGAAAGACTGTACGATAAGGATGTCTATTGATTATAGGTGTAATAGTTCATTTTTCAGTGGTGCCAGAAACAGAGGTTTCGGGGCCACAAATCTGACGAGTAAGTTCATAAATATTATTATTTAATATTTATGAGTCAATTATGGTTTTAAAAAGGTTTTTGATATGATAATTTATGCTATTCGAATGATTAATTAAGTTCAAGTGGTAAGACCTTAAAATCAAGTGATTATAGAAAATGAAGTATTGGGACCTCGTTTCTATAAATCGAGCCGTAAATATTTTTATAAATATTTATACGGAGTGTTGTTAAGGTTGTAGTAAAGTTTTGTTAAGAAATTTTAATATTTGGATTGTTAATTAAGTAAGAAGGACTAAATCGTAAAAAGTGTAAAAATTGAATTCTACTAACTAAAGATTTTTAATAGCTATGAAAATTAAATTCATGGACTAATATGGTAAATATACCATATTATATATGAGTGGGCGGTTGGCTTTTGTTTTATTATGAATATATATGTTTTATTAATTAAAATGAAACTAAAAACATCATCTTTCTCCTTTTAATGTTTCGCTGGAATTAAAGAAAGAAGGAAGTCATGGATGATAGCTTAAGCATTCAATCAAACTTTCCTTTTGCATGTAAGCTAAATTTGAGTTTATTTATAATAATTTTTATGTTTTTGAGATCGTTGCAACTAGGTCCAACTAGCCCGTGCCTTCGATTTTGAAACTGTTAATGATATTGAATGTTTCCATTGATAAATCTATGTAATTTTAGATATTAAATGATGAATTTGAAGTATTATTTGGTATTTAAAAGTATTTTGTTAAGTGATTTTTGATGAATTTGCCGATTAGGGACTAAATTGTTGAAATAGTAATAGTTCAGAGACTTGATGTGAAATTGTTGTAAAAAAGGGCTGAAATGGAGGCTATGAATATTTTGCTAGTATGAATTTGCAATAAAAATGGCTAATTTGCAGGTTTTAGGCTCAAGGACTAAATTGAATAAAAGTAAAATATTAGGGGTAATTTTGTGAAAATTTCAAAAATGACTAAATTTCATAAAATAATTTTTTACTATCTAAATTAATAAATTGAATGAAATTATTAATTTAGATCAAGATCGAGTGAAAAATCGAGGAGAATAGAAAATTAACAAAAATCCCCTATACTTTATCATTTCTGCAATTTAGCCAGGTAAGTTCGCATGAACTATAATCACTTAAATTTTGATTAAATTGAACATTTAATGTGTGATTTTATTGTAAATGAATCAATATATATATGTTATTATACAATTTATCAAGTAAAGAGACGATAGAAATCCAATGACGTTCGACGACTATCGAGCCCCGTTTGAACCTTAGGAATATATAAGATAAAAATGACATGTCATTTGGGTTACCATGTTTTGGGTGCTGGCCTTAAATGTCTTACCGATGGCTGAGTTCTGACATATGTTACGAATACTCGTCAGCTTGTGTGAGTGACACCGTGTAGCTACATTTTGGCCGTCAGCTTGTGTGAGCAGACTCAGGTTACCATGTTTCGGGTGCTGGTCCTGAATGTCCTACCGAGGGCTGAGGTCTGACATTAGTTGCAGATACTCATCAGCTTGTGTGAGCAGCATCGTGTAGCTTACATTCTGACCATTAGCTTGTGTGAGCAAGCCCATTTTACAGCTCGTGTGAGCTACGACTATATGATTAGCACACTTTGTGTGAGTTTTCCCACATATCTGATGTTATTCTAAATAGTTCAACGGGCATGAAAAGGGAAGGAGCAGGAAGTATTCAAATGACTTATATTATGAAAACTATGAAAAGGAATGAAAAGGAAATGTTAAATGAAAGTATGACTATGTTCATGGAATTGATGATTTCAAGTGAGGTTATTTATGTTTAATGACTTATCTTATGTTATTCAAGTGAATTATGAATTGATTCATTAATATGTGTTGTCGATGATGCTTAGGCTTGTGCCAAGATATTGGTTGAATTGTATTATGTAAGTTTTAAATATATGCATTGAATTGGTAAGTGATCAAATAAAAAGATGCTTATGTGCATGAAAGAGTAGTAAGAATCAAAGTATATAATTTCTCATGAAATGGTTTATCATGTAGTTGGTTTCAAAAGAGTTATGTTTAAATGCACTAGCTCAAGGCTATGGTTGATGTACATGTTTTTGTCTTACGTGTTATGCAAATGAAACGGGTGAGAATAGGTAATGAAATGATAAGTTCATAGTAGAGATGTAATATGATGAAATAAAAAGACTGTTGAGTTAAAGAACTTACTTATAAGGAAGAAATTTACTTATGCTATATACGAGTGACTTATGTCATGAATAAGTACACTAATTCGTGAATTGGTAACGTAATTAAGCTATTGCTAAGTAATATAATAGTAAGTAAGTAAATGAGATGGTTTATTGTTTTAAGAAAAGGTTGATGATTATGTAATTCAACTTATAAGACCCTATTATGTTAAATGGAATGTATTCAAGATGTTAATGAACCTATTCATTTGTGAGATGATAGTTATGCAGTTTGATAAATCTTGAGGCATTGGTATAGGGTTATTCATGACTTATAAAGTCCATATTTGAAATGGAAAGTTATGTTTAAAGTTTATACGAGCTTACTAAGCATTCATTGCTTACGTAGCCATCTTTCTCTTACTTTGCAGATTACCAAAAGTTTGATCGGTTTGGAAACTCATCGAAGATCTATCACACTATCCAGCGATTATATTGGTAGATTTTGATGTTGTAATCAATGTTATATTGGCATGTATAGGTGGACTTCTGGTTCATGTTAGTTGATGAGTTTGGCACATATATGTCATTGTGGTTGGTGTAACCTTGGTACTTTTAATGCCTTATTGATGTGTGTTATTTTGACAATGTATTAATACATGTTTGAATGGATAAAATGGTAGGTGATGAATTGACCACAACATGGTCAAGTTATGGTATGCTTTGGAAAGGTTTGAATAGATGTGCATGATTAAAATATAGTATGTTTATATGTTGTTTATTGGAACCATTTGATAATGGCTAAATTGGTGTCATTTAGATGGTTTTGATGCATGTGAGAAGCGGACCAAATGGTAAAGTTATTTTGATATGGCATGAATCCAATATGGTAAGGTTGATATATGTCAATTGTGATATGTTTTGGTATGGAAACAAGTTAGTTGATAAATGGTTAAATATGTATATGTTTAGGTATGTTTAATGTATGTGTTTGAAGTGCTTATATGGCATATTGGTTGAATGGAATTTGAACATTTGAAATTGGTCGTTTTATGCATGTTTGAACATGTTTTGATACATTGGTCATATGTGCAAATGGCTTATAAGGGTGTGCTTGAATCTGGTGAAAGGAATGGCTTATATTTGACCTATTTCTTCTCCACACGGCTTAAGACACAGACGTGTGTCTCATTCGTGTATGACACATGGCCATGCGACATGGTCGTGTGTCCCCTGTAGGTTTTAAAGGTTGCTTTTCAAAAGTTACACGGCCTAGCACACGCCTGGCACACGGGCGTGTGAGGCCATTTCGAGTGTTACACGGCCTGGCACACGGGTGTGTGGCTTGGCCGTGTGACCTAAGTTAGAGAGTTACACGGGCACGGACAGGGCTAGGGCACGACCATGTGTTCCTATTTCAAATGTCCACACGAGCGTATGTCTCATCCATGTGAGTCACATGGCTGGCCACACGGCCATGTGACCTCTGCAATATGAAATTTTCTATATGTTTTCCTCAATGTTTCAAATATTTCCAATTTAGTCCCGAATCGTTTCAAAACTGTTTCTAAGGCCTTGAGGGCTAAAATAAGGGACAATATGCATGTGTATGAATGAATTATACTATGGTTAATGAAATATTTGAAGATGAATGTTTTAAGTTACATTTTTACGGTAATGCTTTGCAATCCTGTTCCAGAAATGAATACGGGCTAGGGGTGTTATAATAGATGGTTGAATAAGTTGACTATTAAGAATAAGTATCCTTTGCCTTGAATTGATGACTTTCTTTTATTCGTTTTGACGTGCAACAGTGTTCTCGAAGATTGATCTTAGATCTGGGTATTATCAATTAAAGGTAAAGGAATCTGATATTCTAAAAACAACTTTTAGGACTCAGTATGGGCATTATGAGTATTTGGTAATGTCATTTGGTTTAACTAATGTATCGAAATCATCTTTTATGTATTTGAAAAATGGGGATCGACTTTGAAAACGAAAATTGGAGTCGCCACCGATCTTTTATTAAGGTGTGACCGGTTCACCATTAAAAATAAATTTTAGGTCTGCGAGATTTGAGAAAATAGGTTCGGGAGTCAGTTACGTACGAGGAAGGGTTAGCACCATCGTGACGCCCAAAATTGGTACCGAATTGATTGCTTAATGTCTTAATGTCAAAATTTTGAAAAGATTTTAAAATGCGATCCTTGGAAAAGAAAATTTGAATAAAATAAATTGGATGATGAGACTCACTTATTTCAAAGAAATAGATTGACACACTCAGTAAGTTAGAGTGCAACATTTTAAATCCTCGAAATTAAGTTTATCTTTTGAGTTTTAAAATCTAAGCATTTGAGAAGGATATCCAATTTGGGTCAAATGAGAAAAAATCAAAACCCAGTAAGTTAGGGTTCGATTTCACAAAATTCCTAAATATCGAATATTGCTTTTATTTTTATTTGTTAGAAAAATCCTCGTCTCGAGGAAACAATATGTCATATCCAATACGTTAGGACACAACGCATCAAATTCCCGAGAATGAGTTTTTTTATTTGCGTTTTGATTAAAAAATAATCTCGATCATTTAGATTCGACGAAGAAAATTTGAACCCAATACGTTAGGGCTCAATTCTTTCGAAGATTCCAAATGCCGAACTTTGCTTTATCTTGAAGATTTTTGAATAAATTGGTTTTGATACTTAGATTATATTAAACATAACTTTCTAAGCGAATAAAGCGCGATAGAATGTACGATGCGAAGTGACAAATCGTAGGCCCAAAGTATACACTAATGAACACAAATAACCCTTAAATATAGATGAGCAACACAATACATACATACACAAGCGATAGTCCCGTATAATATCCATACCAATATCAAATACACAAAGGTTTGAAATATAGAAATATCCATAAAATATATGAATGGATTTTAAGACTAATATGATAAAAATATATAAAATAATGTATATGAGTTAATTTAAACAAATAATAGAACGAAAAACTTCACATAATAGTATATAGCAATAGGTATTTATAAATATATGTATATATAGTTTAAAATTAAATAATATATATTACGTATGTACATATATATATAATAATACGATTTAAAAGATAATAATAAAGAACAAAGTAATATATATAAATAGGTAAATAGGAAAAATAATCAAATATAATAATGTCAATAAAAATAATAAATATAATAAATTAATCAATGAATTAACGTAAAAACAAATGAAAAAAAAAGGAATTAAATCGCAATTAAACCTAAATTGACAAGAAAATAATAGAATTAAAACAAAGTGTAGGACTATATCACAATGCGCGAATTATATGGGGGGTTGAGTGGGAAATATCCCCTCCCTTCCAAAACGCAGCGTTTTATGCGAGACTGAATTGAAACAAATTCAAAATTCATGCGGGAAATTTCCAAAGAAACAAAAATGAAATTAAAAAAGATGGAGTAAAACTGAGGGATCAAAGGCGCAAATAGACCATCAGACCCAAAACGAGCGGATCCTTCCCTCGGGTCGGGTCACCGCGCGGGTCACAAGCCTTTAAACGGCGTCGTTTCATATCACGCATTTAAACTAAATTTTTGTTAAAAAAACATTTGCATCAACAAAGATAAAAAATAAAAAATGAAAAGACCTAAACTCTCTGCTAGGGTTTTAACCCCAACATTTGCGCCGCTCGGAGGCTCCGTCAGTCCTCGCCCCACCGTCCTCGCTCGAACTTCGATCACAACGAAGTGAACGAGGACTTAATCGATGCCAAGAAGGTAAATCCATCCCTTCCCTTCTCTTTTATTTATTACTATTAAAAATAATATATATGAAACAGAGATAAAACCGAAGGAAAAAGAACTCGAAAAAAAAACACCTTTAGAAACTGATTTTCTATTGCTTTTCAAAATTTTTCTTTCATACAATATTTGTGCGTGTGTCCTCACAAGAATGAATCAATCGGCTTTTTATATTGCCGAATATTACAAAAATGGTTTTTTTCCCTTTTTTTCCCTTTTTCTATTATTTCTTCCGTTTTTTTATATATGATGGCCTACTGTTGTTGTTGTTTTGCTGTGTTGTTTTCATCTTCTTTGCAGGTATGGAGGAGTGCACACGTACGGAGGTGCAGTGACATGGAGAGGACACGTAATGGTGTGGCTCAGCTGCGGCGGCTGAAGTTGTTTCAGAAACTGCTAGGGTTTCTGCTTCTGAAAGTTTTGTTTTGGGCCACATTGTAATTGGGCTAGGGTTTAGTAATTTGGGCTGATTTAGCTTTAGGTCTGGGCTTGGGTTAATTGGGTTTTGTAATCTGGACATTAATTTATTGGACTTTTATATTTTTATTTTATTTTATTTTATTTTATTTTATTTAATCTGATATTCTAAAAACAACTTTTAGGACTCAGTATGGGCATTATGAGTATTTGGTAATGTCATTTGGTTTAACTAATGCCTTTGCTGCTTTCATGGCTTTGGTGAACCACGTATTCTATTCGTACTTGGATCAGTTTGTGGTTGGCTTGATAGACGATATTTTGGTTGAATCTCGTTCTGAGGAGGATCATGATGAGCACCTAAAGGTTGTCTTGCAGATTATGAGGGATAAAAAATTATTTGCTAAGTTAAGTGTGAATTTTGTCTTAAGGAAGTTGTGTTTTTAGGACATGTTGTATCGACATAAGGGATTTGGGTGGATACTAAGAAGATTGAGGCAATCTTAGAGTGGAAGCCGCCTAAAAGTGTTATAGAATTTTAGAGTTTCTTGGGATTATGACTGTGTGATTGAATATCATCCTAGCAAGGCAAATATTATTACTGACGCATTAAGTAGGAAATCAATAACGGAGTTGAGAGCTATGTTTGGGCGCTTGAGTTTGGCTAGTGATGATGGTTTGTTAGCTGAACTTCAAGTGAGGCAAACTTTGGCTCAACAAATTAAGGAAAAACATCCAGTAGATGGATATTTGTTGAATAGGATTCATCAAGTTAAGTAAGGTGTTAAAGGAGACTTTTATGTTGATGTAGAAGGTATCTTGAATTTCTGAGGTAGATTGTGTGTGCCGCAAGATGTGGATTTAAGACAAGCGATCCTTACCGAGGTGCATAGTAGTCCTTACGCTATGCATCTCGGTAGTAGTAAAATGTATCATGATCTCCGTGAAGTTTATTGGTGGCCTGGGTTGAAGTGATGTTACAGATTTCTTGGCTCAATAATTAGTGTGTCAAAAGGTGAAAGCTAAACATCAATTTCCTTTAGGTTTGTTGCAAATGCTTGTGACTCTTGAATGGAAGTGGAAAGGATCACGATGGCTTTTGTTTCAGGTTTGCCTTTAACGCCATCGAAGAAGGATTTGATTAGGGTTATAGTAGATCGATTTTCGAAGAGTGCGCATTTCTTGGCAGTGGGTACCAATTATTCTTTGCAGAAGTTTGCAGAGTTGTACAAATGCGAAGATTGTACGTTTTCATGGAACTCCGGTTTCTATCATTTCCAATAGAGATCTGCATTTTACTTCGAGGTTTTGGAAGAGTTTGCAAGAGGTTTTGGGGTTGAAACTTACATTCAGTACGACTTAGCACCTCTAAACTAATGGCCAATCTTATAGGGTAATTCAAGTGTAGAAGATATGTTGCGAAGCTGTGTGATCGAGTTTTGTGATAGTTGGGAGCAATATCTGCCTTTAGCAGAGTTTGCTTACAACAATAGTTTCCAAGCGAGTATTCGTTTGGCACCGTTTGAGGCGTTGTATGGTAGGAAGTGTAGGACTCTTTTGTATTAGACGAAGTTAGATAGAAAGGGTGTCATTTGATCGACATTAGTTCGAGGGACCAAATAGAAAGTGAAGTTTATATGTGAGATGTTGAAAGCAGCAACAGATAGGAAAAAATTTTATGCAGATTTGAAATGTCTACACATCGAATTTTAAGTTGGTGATAAGGTGTTCTTAAAGGTTTCTCCATGGAAAAAGGTTTTGAGGTTCGGAAGAAAAGGTAAATTGAGTCCAAGATATGTTGGACCCTATGAAGTTGTTGAGAGGATTGGGCCAATAGCTTATCGACTCAAGTTTCTACCGAAACTTGAGTGAATTCATGATGTTTTCCATGTGTCTATGCTACAGAAGTATCATTCAGATCCGTCGCATATTGTGCCAGTAGAGAATATCAAGGTTCGACCTAATCTCACTTATGAAGAGGAACCAGTAGAGATTTTAGCTTGTGAAGAAAAGGTTTTGCAAAACAAAAGTGTTCCGTTGGCTAAGGTTCTATGGCGCAACCACAAGACGGAAGAGGCTACTTGGGAAACTGAGGAAGTGATAAGACGTCAATATCCTTATCTATTAAGCTCAGGTAATTTCGAGGACGAAATTCCTTTTAGAGAGGGAGTATTGTAACACCTCAAAATTGGGTTTAAAAGTATCGAGAGTATTTTAGGAATTTTAGCTTATATGTGCTCGAAATTTCATGAGGTTGGTAATCGATAATGGCTATAAATAAATTAAGTCAATTTCTAAAAATGAGTTTTAAATACCTTTAATTTTGAAAATAGAACTGATTTGTAAAAGAGTCAAAATTGGAAGTTTTTATGAAGCAGTTTACCCAGAATTTTAAAATCAACCTAAAAACCCCCATTCTTTAAATCGATTTTACGATAGTTACTCCTCATAGATGCTTGTGCCGTCTCTTCTACTCTCCTATCTCTCCCATTTGATTTTTTACTTCCAAATCCTAATCCTCTTGATTTTCAACATCTTTTGAACCACAAATCTAAATTGAAACCAAGCACCCAAAAACCTCACTAATCTCATCATCTTCTTCAACAGTGGGTTTTGTCAGATTTGTGTCAAAGCTCGTATTTCTTCCATCAAAGGTAACCATTCGTCTTTCTAATAGTTTTGAATGACATCTGGTCCGTTAAACTGAATTCTTTGCCATTAAAATGCATGTTTTAAAGAAAAATAAAAAATTTGGTTTTAATGGTGAATTTCGGTATTGTGAATTAGAATGTGGTTTCAAAGTGTATTTCAACTTGTTTTAACATGATTAGAAGGTTTCTAAAGCTACATTGAAGTTTCTACAAGGATTTCTCCAGTTTTAATGAATTTTCGTCATAATGGCCAAAACTTGTCGAGAAATGTTGATACCTTAAAATGTGTAGTTTCGAGTAGTTTAAAGGTTGGGAATTATTTGTAGATGACTATGTAGATGAACGAAATTCGTTTCGTGAAAAAATGATTAAGTGTAGGCTGAGATATACGAATTTAAAGTTTTCTATGTCGAAATTTTTGGTTAAAAGCGAATGTAGCTTAGACCATTGTTTTTGAATGTTTTTTTTATCTTTCTATGGTTTTTCTTGTTGAAGTGTCGGAGTCAATAGGGCCTTCAACAAGTAGAGAGAAGGCAAAGAAAATCTTGTCTGAGCTTTCAACTTTTTGACGAAAGCATATTTCTGGTGAGTGTTTTGGAATTGTTGCTCGTAAATGATTCATTGTGTAATAGGAAATTTAGAGGTAGCCTAAACCCCTACTCTAAATTCTGAGAGTAAGTGTTTCCACAACTATGATTTAATGTGATATATGTGTGCTTATGCAATTGTGAAAATATGAACATATATGAGATGCTATGACATGTGCTATAAGTAGTGACTATCGTGAAAGAGAATATATGGGTATGTTATTCATGCCATGTGACAATAAATATGTGAGTATGTTTTCATACCATATGACAGTAACTATAATGTGCTGACGATGTGAATAGGCAGTGAATATGTGCGAAAAATCGATAAGTAAATATGTGATAATAATATGGATATTTTGGCCTTGTGATTTTATGAGACTGTTGGATATAGTTGGCATGCCATAGGATTGTGAGTACTCACCTTTATGATTTGATATTGGGGAGTTGAGGCCTAGGGACAGTTTTCAAAAAGGTAAGGGAATGTGAGCTAAGCTCTATTCATTATGATATGTGTGTTTGGTGTTTTGGAGAGTATTAGCTATAAGCTTCACTTATGGGACATGATCGACTCTATGAGTCATTTTGGTGTGTTGGAAATCCATGTATTCGATGTGTAGTGATAGAGCCCATATTATGTTTCATAACCTCAAGAGTTAAACTATCATAAAATGTGAGAGAATGTGATTAAATGTGATTGGATATATGTTTAATTAATCATGTGATTAATGTGATAAATGTGTAATAGTATAAATGGAAGATGATTAAACATGTGAAATATGATGTTAGAGTTAAAAAATGTTGTGAATATGTGATATGTCTTCTTAGTCGATGTATAATGACTTGTTTGCGTGGTTATTTTGAGCATTCACTAAGCTTGTTAAGCTCACCCACTCCTTTTTAACATTTACAGATAAGTAGTGTCGGTGTGAGCGGCGTGGTCTCGTGGGCTGATCCAAGCCAGAAACTTTAGTAGCTATTAGTAGGTGTTAATTTATTTATTTGAGTTTTGGGAATAAAAGACAATGTGGTAGATGTTATGTTGGCTTTGCTATGATTTTTTTGTTTTGCATGCCTAATGTGCTTAGGAACTTTGTGGACTTTAAATATGATGTTTGGGACTATTACTTGAGACATTTCGATGTTAATCTTATGAGACAATTTATGCATGATGTTTAGAACCTGTTTGGAATTATCTTTGTGGTGGTATATGTTTTGTTTTTATGGTCTAGAACTTAGGTATCGATATTCGGGTTTTGAAAATGATACCTCTACAATTTTTGAAGTGCAGGAAGTCAATTTTGCTAGTTGGTATCAATATGTTGCCACGAGTATCGATACTAAGGGTAAAATTATCGGTACTTTTTCAGTGTACTGATATTTTTCGAAAGTTGGGTTTTTAAGATGAGAAACAATAAGCTAAATTGGTATCGATTTTCCAAGCAGTATTAATACCACTTGAGAAAATTATCGATACCACTCTACCAGTATCGATTCCTACATAACAGTTTTGGGATATTTTGCTCAGTGATCCTTTTATTCGTTTGGTGCTTATTTTATGATTGTACAATGTATGCTAGCAAGTTTTATACACCCTAGAGTAAGTATGACTACATTTCGTATGAATGCCATAATGATAAAAGAAACAAAAAGATGTATATTTAATAATGTGTCGACTTATGTTGTATGTGATGTGAGGCGGTGGTGTAGCATCATGTTCTCGGGCTCGACAACCGGGCCGAGTATATGGTGTTACAATATATGTGTGATTTACAAGTGGTATTAAGTGTTTTAAAATGACATAAAGTATGGCGCTTGACAAATAGCATGAATTGGTCATTTCTTTTACAAATGCATAATGGTTTGATTTTGGTATTTTCTATATGAATGATCACACACGATGCATATATATGGTAATGGAATGAATAGCATAAGTAGGTGGTAAATTTAATGGAAAATGGTTAGGTATATATTAGAAAGTATAATAAGTAATAATCATATATATTGGTTAAAGAAATCATGTTTTCAATTGAGGTTCTATGAAATGAAAGTATTAGTATCTTAATTGGAATGGCATGACATGGTAAGTTTAAATGCTAATATGAACAACATTGAATTGTGAAAAGGGTTATTTGTATGCTTCACTAGATAGTGGATGCTTTTTGAATGAATGAGTGTATGAAATAGCTAAAGTTTGAAATTGAATTTATTGTATGCATTTGATTAATGTTTGGATTTTATTAACTTAAATCATGAAAATACCACTGAGCTTTATCACTCAGCATATGGTTTGTTCATTCCGTGCACAAGTATAGATGTTTCTTGAGGTTACGAGAAGTAATTACAGCATCCAAGCAGTGACCCTCGACTCAGCAATGTTTGTATAGTTCCTTTTGTTTTGGTATATGGCACTTGTGTACAATTTTTAGGTATTTACGGGTTTTGATACGTGTATCTATTTATTGTTCCACATTTGGTTAATAGGGGCACATTTCTAATAACGATTCAATATGGTAATGATAGATATGGTGTAACACCCCTTACTCAAGTTTTACCAGTAACCGAGCCATGGATGCCACATTTGAGCATTAAGTCACTTCAATTTGAATTTCACTTTAAACACTCCATTTCAACTAATAGATCTTATTTGAGGTATTTTTTTTATTTTTAGGAATTCCCAACATTTTGGTCGTGATTGGAAGTCAAAACGAATAAAGGTGGTAAGAGAAATTCAAGTGGTTTGTGTAGAAATATAAGCAGGATACTTGTTGCAACCATAGTAAAGTCTTGTGGTGACAACAAGAAAAGTATTGTTACGACAAGGCAACAAAGCTCTCACTATTTAGAAGAAATGAAACAGGCCCATCATTTTCATGACAACAAAGTCTTGTTGTGACGGTGCCCCTTATCGTAACAACAAGAAAAGCTTTGTCACAACAATGCCCTTATTATTTGGGAGAAATGGAGCAATACCATCGTTGACGTGACCACAAGATTGGAGTTAACATAATAATGCCATTGCAAAGGCCAAATTTAAATCCAAACATCTCCAAACACATACCAATCATTTCCATACCTAAACCAATCATTTAAGGCCACCAAAACACCTTAAAATACTATGTAATGCATCATATAATCAACATAATTCAACTAAATCACCAAATCATTAAATATTTAACTACACAAAATGCATTAGTTAGAATTAATATACATAGACCACAAAATACCTATGTACATGCCATAAACTAATACCAAAAGCTTGATTTCATACTCTCTTCCACGCCTTATGGTGTGATGTGATGTGATGTGTTGAGGTCGAAGCATTGGTCAAGAACTTCAAAAAGAACGTTTACTTACGTGTTAGAAAACAACGCATTAAGTTACATTGTAAATTAGTAAGTACATCAAGAATTGAACTTACCTTTACTATAATTAAATTCAATATGATAGTACATTAAATATAATAAAATGAATTAAGATAAATAAACACGAAATGTATATTTAACATTTATTCTAACCATATTTCAATTAAAGGTTGACTATCAATTTCTTTTATCACTTTGCATTTAACCTATTGTAGACTTAAACTAAACAAGCAAGATATGCAAAAATAACACTGAAATCACTAGCACGAATGTGCTTTCACTGTAATTAACCTAAGTGCAAAGTCACTGAAATGCATCGAAGTGAACACTGTCACTATGTATCGAAGTGCATTATCATTTGTTTTGTACCAAAGTGCCACTACACTAGCACACTCAAGTTTTCCCAATGGCATGTCATTTATATACAACTTGTTTACATCTTGTCTACATGGACATTTACTATGTTGTTAACACTAAAATCATTTATCAATTAGCATCATATAAAATTTAAATTCTTTTCAACTTAGTCCTTATTAGTACAAAATTCACTAACCACTATAATCTCACTTCATATTTAATTCACTTTCATGTAACATTTCACTTGAACATCTTACCATGAAATACTTAACCCACATAATGACTTTTAAACTCTTTGCAATTTAGACCCTTTTACCATAATATCATTACACTTAACCTATTCACTTGTAATTGAAATTCAATTCATATCACCACTACTCTTTAACCAATTTCATAATAAATGTTAACTTATTCATATATAAATTAATCATATAATCATTAATATAACAATTTAAATATAATTTACACTTAGGTTTAATCGGTAAAGTAAAATTCTTGAGGTACTTACCCAACAAAAGCTTGGATGAAATTTTTCCTCCTTTATTCTTTTGCTACTTATTTCCCTTATTAAGACCTTGATGTTCAATTCTCTTCTCTTTCTCTTTATTTTCATATAAAATATATATACAAATTTAATATCAAAACAAAGATCACATATCATTTCCACGCACTTTAATGAAACAAATGTAAAATTCATGATAAAATCTCATTATTCTTACCTTACTTTCTTACACAAATCCCTATCTTAAGTTTTATCTCCTTTGAGATAAACAAAGTTGTAACTTTAAAGCATACATTTAGTACCTCAACATAAACATCGCATAAATAGTTTATCTACATGCCTATCGTCCCTTATTTGACCCTTCAAGGCCCTAAAAACACTTTAGAAATAATTCGGGACTAAATTGGAATCATTTCGAAAGTTTAGGGAACAAATTAGAAACTTTGAACTGTAAGGGTCACATAGCCGTGTGGCCAGGCCGTGTAATTGACACGGCTGAGACACACGCCCGTGTCTCAGGCCGTGTAACATTTGAAATAGGGACACACGGTCGTGTTCAAGCCCGTGTCTGTGTCCGTGTAACTTTTGAAGTTGGGTCACACGGCCAAGCCACACGCTTGTGTGTCAGGCTGTTTAACTCTCAAAATGGCCTCACACACCCATCTTCCAGGCTGTGTGCTAGGCCGTGTAACAGTCTGACTTCAAATCTTAAAACCTATAGGGGACACAAGGTCGTGTCGCATGACCGTGTGTCACACACGGCTGAGTCACATGCCTATGTCTCAGGCCATGTGTCACATACAGCTGAGTCACACGCCTGTGTCTCAGGCCGTGTGGACATGAAATTGGCCAAAATCAAGTCATTTCTATCACCATTTCAAACTTGTACCTAAACACCATTTTTGCCCAAATTCAAAGCACCAAAACCTTACCAAAACATGCATAAAAGGACCAATTCAATAGACCATTAATATACAACAAATATGACATAAAAGGCACCTCAATTACAATCAACCAAACAAACCTAAACATGTACACTTACCATATCTCAACCATACTTATATAAATCAATACCACTTCAAAACATACCATAGCCATGATCATTAGAACTTCCTTATAAAATTACCATTTGGTCACTCAAGCATGCATCATACCTTAGCCATATTAACACATACCAACAAGGCATCAAAAGTACCAAAAGTACATCAACCAAAAAAAAATATACATGCCAAACTTATCAACTAACATTCAAACACAAGTCCACCTATACATGCCATTATAAACTTGGTCAAAACATCAATAACTATTGATATAATCGTTGGATAGTGTGATAGATCTCCGACGAACTTCCAACCCGATCGAGCTTCCGATTATCTATAAAACATAGGAAAGAAAACTATGTGAGCATATAATGATTAGTAAGTTCGTAAATCATGAACTTAAGTTACCATTTCAATGCATAACATTAACATTAAGCATGATACAATCCAACCATAAGCTTGGTGCAAGCCTAATCATCATCAACAACTCATGTTAGTGCATCAACTCATAATTCACTTGAATTAACATAAGGTAAGTCATTATACATGAACAAATTCATTTGAAATCATCACTTTCATGAACATAGGTATACTTTCATTGAACAGTTTCTTTTTAATCCTTTCCATAGATTCATGTCAAAGTTCATTTGAACATTTATCGTTCCTTTCCTTTTCATACCCGTTAAACCATTTAGAATAACATCGGATACGCGGGAAAGCTCACACGAAGTGTGCTAAACATATAATTGTAACCTTCCCTTCTCCTTTACATCGTTGCTCACTCGAGCTATGAAATGGGTCTGGTCACACAAGTTGTAGGTCAGAATGTAAACTACATGATAATGCTCACACAAGTTGTAGAGTATCTGCAACAAATGTTGGACCTCAGCTATCGGTAGGACATTCAAGACTAGCACCCGCTACAAGGTAACCCTAATAACATTTCATTTGTATCCTACGTATTCCTAAGGTTCAAACGGGACTCCATAATCGTCGTAACATCGTTGGATTTCCACCATTTAATTTCAATGCAAACAATACATGAATATACAGATCTATATAACATTAAAATGTTATTTAATCATACGAACCTACCTCGATGACAAAGACGTAGAAACGAGATCAACTAATCCGAGGCTTTAGCTTTTCCTCGATCTAGATCCGTGCGAGGTCTATCTTGATCTAAATAGGAAAATTCAATCCATTTAATACATATACTATTCAATTTAGTCCAAAATTCATATTTTTGCAAAATTACAATTTTCCTCATAATATTTTAACTTCTTTACAATTTTGTCCTTAAGCTCGTAAATTGAAATTTAAGCAATTTCATCCACATTTCATGCTAGTCGTATTCACTAGGGACCTACACCAACCCATACAAATCAAAATTTCACAATTTTACCATGGAATTTTACGACTTTTATAAATAAATCCCTAAATGACAATTTCATCAAAAATCTCTTTACAAAACTTGTTTATTTAACAACAAGGACTCATAATCTTCAATCAAACATCAAAAACCATACAAGCATATTCATGGAAAAACCTTAAACCCTTAAATATTTTTCAATTTAATCCTTGGGCTAGCTAGATTAAGCTACAACGATCCCGAAAACATAAAAATCATTAAAAACAAAGCTTAAAAACATACCATGCATAGGCTATTCTTAACCAAATCCTCCAAGCACCAAAAATGGTGTTTTTCTTTCTCTTTTTCGGTGGTGAAAGTAACTAAAGAAGATGATACAAATTTTTATTTAATTCAATTTATATTAATAATTAAATTACTTATTTAACCTTGTTTATTAACATTAAAATCACTTAGTTTTATGTCCATAAATGTCCACTAATAATAATAGTGGTCTAATTACCATATAAATCCCCTTACTTTAAAATTTCATAGCTTATTGATACCTTTAACTAAGAGAACTCTACTTTTGTACCTTTTACGATTTAGTCTTTTTTACTTAATTAAGCATGCAAACGTCAAAATTTCTTAACGAAATTTTTATACGACCCTACTAAAATACTGTAGACATTAAAATAATAAAATAATAATTTAATCATCGGGTTTGTGGTCCCAAAACCACTGTTCTAATTTCACTAAAAATGGATTGTTACAACTCTCCCCCTTAAAGAAATTTTCGTCCCCAAAAATCTTACGAAAAAAAAGGTTCGGGCATTGCACTTTCATAGCTTCTTCTGGTTCCCTGGTAGCCTCCTCTATTCTGTGACATTTCCAAAGAACTTTCACTAAAGTTATGCTTTTATTTCTCAATTCTTTAACCTTTCGAGCTAGAATTCTGATTAGTTCTTCACTGTACGTCATATCTGGTTGAATCTCAACATCAATAGGTGAAATCACGTGTGAAGGATCTGATCAATACCGTCGTAACATAGACACATGAAATACATTCTGAATCATTTCTAACTCTGACGGCAAGGCTAATCTGTAAGCTATCGGCCCAATTCTCTCAATGATCTCATACGGCCCGATAAACCTCAGACTAAGCTTTCCTTTCCGACCAAAATGAAGAACTTTCTTCCAGGGCAATACTTTCAAAAACACTTAATCATCTACTTGAAATTCGATGTCTTTTCTTTTCACATTCGTATAGGATTTTTATCGATCCGAAGCTGCTTTCAAATGATCTCGTATTACTTTAACCTTTTCTTCGGTTTCTCGCATCAAACTGTCCAGTATAACGGAGTTCGACAGTTTCGACCATACAAAGCCTCATATGGTGTCATTTTAATGCTCAATTGATAACTGTTGTTGTATGCAAATTCATTTAACGATAGAAATCTCTCACAGTTACCTTCGAACTCCAAAACACAACATCTATGTATATCCTCGAGTATCTGAATCACTCGTTCAGATTGATCGTCGATCTGAGGATGAAATGCAGTACTAAAATGCAATCGAGTACCTAAAGCTTCGTGTAACTTCCTCCAAAATCGAGACATAAACTGCGAATCTCTATTAGAAATAATAGAAACTGGCGCACCATTCAATCTAACGATCTCAGCCACATACAACTCTACTAATCTCTCGAGTGAAAAATCTGTATGCACTGGAATAAAATGTGTCGAATTCGTCAAACGATCAACAATGACTCATACAGAATCTTTCTTTCTTAGAGATAGAGGCAATCTCGATACAAAATCCATCGTGACACATTCTCATTTCGACTCTCGAATCATCACTGGTTGTAACAAACCAGAAGTTACCTGATGCCCGACTTTAACTTGCTGACAAGCTAAACATCTCGATACGAACTCTGAAATCCCTCGTTTCATACCTGGCCACCAGTACATTTGTTTCAAATCATTGTACATTTTATTGCTACCAGAGTGAATAGACAAGCTACTATTGTGAGTATCCTGTAATATCTTCTGAACAAGGTCAAAATTTCTTGGTACACAAATTCTTCCTTTGAAATACAAACTATCATCGGAACCAACATGAAAATCTGAATCAAGAATCATCCCAATCTATTTCCATTTAGCTACCAATACATCATCACATTTTCAAGCTTCACAAATTTGTTGCAAAAACGTCGGTCTACCTTTTAATTTAGCTAAAATTGAACCATCATCAATCAATGTTAATCGCGTGTTCAATGCTCGTAAATCGAAGAGAGACTTTCTACTCAAAGCATCAGCAACAACATTAGCCTTTCCCGGATGATAATCAAAGATCAAGTAATAATCTTTCAATAACTCGAGCCATCTGCGCTATCTCAAATTCAAATCTTTCTGTGACATTAAATACTTCAAAAAATTTTTATCCATGAAAATATGACATTTTTCTCCATACAAACGGTGTCGCCAAATATTCAAAGCAAACCCAATAGCTGTAAGCTATAAATCATGTATCAGATAATTCTTTTTGTGTGGTTTCAACTGTCTAGAAGCATATGCTATCACTTTGCCCTCTTGCATCAAAACATAGCCCAAACCTTTCAATGAAGCATCACTATAAATCAAAAATTCTTTACCAGACTCTACTTCAACTAACACAGGTGCCTTGGTTAATAATGCTTTCAACTAATTAAAGCTTTGCTGACATTTCTCGGACCACTCGAATTTAAATTTTTTTTTGCAATAATCTCATCAATGGTGTAGCAATCATCGAGAATTCCTTGATGTATCTTCTGTAATATCCAGTTAAACCTAGAAAACTTCTGACCTCAGATACATTTCTTAGAGGTTTTCAATCTACCACAGCTGAAATTTTACTCGGATCAACTCTAATGCCATCAATCGATACCACATGTCCCAGAAATCCAATATCTCGAAGCCAGAACTCACATTTGCTAAACTTAGCAAATAATTGTTTTTCGCGTAAAGTTTGCAAAACAATTCTCAAATGTTGGGCATGCTCAGTCTCATCTCGTGAATAGATCAGAATATCATCAATAAACACAGTAAAAAATCTATCTAAATACGGTCTGAATATTCTGTTCATCAAGTCCATAAATACAACAGATGCATTAGTCAAACCAAATGGCATCACAGGAAACTCATAATGTCCGTACCTGGTCTTGAACGCGATTTTTGGCACATCTGAGTTTTTAACTCGCCACTAATAATAACCAAAACGAAGATCAATCTTTGAGAATATCGTCACATCTTTCAACTGATCAAACATATCGTCAATACGTGGCAAGGGATACTTATTCTTGACCGTGACTTTGTTGAGCTAATGATAATCAATACATAATCGCATGGATCCATCTTTTTTCTTAATAAACAACACAGGAGCACCCCAAGGAGAAAAGCTGGGTCGAGTACAACCCCTATCTGTCAACTCTTGCAACTATGCTTTTAACTCTTCTATCTCTGTAGATGTCATTCTATAATGAGCTATCGATATCGCAGGTGTTCCTGGCATTAATTCAATAGTAAACTCAACATTTCTAATCGGTGGTAACCCAGGTAATTCCTCTGGAAACACGTCTGTACACTCACATACCACTAGAACCGATTCTAGCTTTAACTTAGAAACAATAGAATCAAATATATAAGCAAGATATGCTTCATATCCTTTCCTAACATATTTCTGTGCCAACATAGTCGAAGTAACATTAGATACACCATCCAGTCTATCTGACTCAATTCGAAGTTTTTCACCGTCCTAGCTTTTCAACACAATATGCTTTCGTCTACAATTCACAGCAACATCATGTAAAGTTAACCACTCCATACCTAGAATCACGTCAAACTCATCAAAAGGTAGTAACATCAAATTAACCGAAAAGTTGCAACCCCAAATCATCAAAGGACAGCTTTTACAAACTTTATCAACTAACACATTGTAACACCCCAAACCCAGCCTAGACGTTATGGCCATATTTGGCAATGTCACACGATAGTGTTTTTGAAACCTCGTTGTTACGATGAAAACATTCCATGTAATTATCTTTAGTAAACCTTTGTTAGAACTTAGGAAGTCGTCTTTCTTCATTTAAAACATTTGTTTTGAAACATCTCTCATTACGGAAGCTTTACTAAAACAGTCTAAGTGATCATGCATTTAGAAAATACTTTAACTTTTTGAAAATCGAATTTCCTACGACCAGTAGGTATAAATCCATAAAGTAAAAATAAATAAATAAAAACCCAAATTTAAAACCAAAGTCCTAGAGGGTCCTTAAATTATGACCCAAATAATCAATAATAATCAAATAATAAATCGTAAATTGAAAACCATAATGTCCAAAAATTACTGTGGTCACCGCTGAGTCCTTCGTCGCGCCGATCTATCTAAGTCTGGGGATTACATGTACACATTAAACAAAAAGGGTGAGTTTACGTAAACTCAGTTTGTAATCCCGCAGAAACAAACAAACAATCAGTATTCACAGTGCACAGTTGAACAGTCTTAGGCCTAAGCTCTATTTAGTATAAGTGACAGTTTGGGCCTTAGCCCATCTCAGTACAGTGTCAAAAATGCAGTAGGGCCTTAGCCCACCACAAGACGATGAGCAAGAATAAATATGCAAGAGCAAAATCCTACCCAACCAGCCTCTACACACCATTTCTGTCTAACCCTACACTCCATGTGGGGATATAATCAACCCACCTAACCCTACACTCCAAGTAGTACCGAATGCGGCACAAAAGCAAAGAGTTTGCAAATGAGTCGCCAAGAATTAGGCTTAAATCCTTTCAGTACACTTCCTCTGAATAACAACCCCCAACCCAATGCAATGCAACATACCATGGATGATATGTTATTATGCAATTTTAGTACATATATTCAGTTCAGATATTAACATGCTCAGTACAGATATCATTCAGTCAATTCCACACATTTAGGGGTCTAAGTAGCGCTTACCGACCTTACAGTAGGTTGACAGTCGACTTAGGCGACCCGTGCAATCTTAGAAACATTTCGGTAAAAATGGGCCCACACGCCTATGTGGCCCACTTGGCCCAAATTATCCTTGGCCGTGTGATCCATTTTTAATGCAACTCATGTTAGCTAAATATTCATATATGCTTTCACTATTTACTTATATGTTCATTCAAAGCTGTCTACTTGAGTCATTGTCACTAAATTATTTATATCTTGAGCTATAGAATTCCAAATTAAGATTCGCTTGATGTTTTTTTAACTAGACTCAAATACCTTTCTACCATAAAATTTTCAGAATTTATTGCTTATCAAATAATTACAGTAAAATCTTCAATGTTATCCCTATTCTGCTATTTGACAGCTTCAACCTTTCCTTACTAAAAATTATTTATCTCTTAGTATGAAATTTTGATGATGTTTCCGTTTGTTTCCCTTGAAAATAAACTCATTAAGGATTTAAACGTTTAAATTTAAGCCCCTAATTTTTTTTATAATTTTTGATGATTTTCCAAAGTCAAAACAGATGAACCCAAAATCTTTCTGACCTTGTCTCACAAACTTTATTATATCTCATAATTTATAATTCTATTGCTTACATTGTTTCTTCCATGAAAAACTAGACTCAATAAACTGTAATTTCATATTTTATTCAAACTCTAACTATATTTCCACTATTTTTGATGATTTTTCAAAGTTAGACAACTTCTGCTGTCCAAAACTATTTTAGTGCAAAATGATGATTTCCAAGTTAATAACACCCTTATTTCCTTTCTCTACAATTTTTTTCACATCATTTTCTCTTATTTCTCTTATTACTCGACAGCAAGCAATTTTGGCTTTTCACTGAATCCTATTTTTTGTGTTTCAGATACACACCTAGTATCGTTTCTGATGCGTAAGCACTCCTAAGCCATCAGAACCTAAAAATCGACCAACATATCTCTAGATTAATCACTTAATTCATTCTTAATCAACCAATTTTGGAAGGAACTCGACTAAAAACCTAACAAAACCCTTACCTCGCTTGAGTAACCATGACTTCGCATAATCACAGCATCGATTCAAAACCACCAGCCCCTTGATTAACTCCTAAACACCAAAAAGGAATCCCCCTTTTAGAGATTAAGCAAGAACGATTAACAATAGACAAAATCGTTACTTACCGAACACGCGCAACCAATGATGAACAACCGAATCAATTGGAAAAAGAGAAAGAAATGGAAGAGGAAAAAACGAATGGAAATTTCGGCAGCAACTAGGGGAAAGAATCGGTAGAGGAGAGAAAAAGGAAGAAGAAGAAAATGTCAGAAAAAGTTTAGGGAATTGGAGAGAAAACTGAAATTCTATTTTTTTTTTACAACAGAAAGATAATCAGATTATTTTCTGATAACCTCTCCCCAATTATCTCCTAAAATCACTCCCTATTAACCTACTAAAACACAACTACTAAGAATTTAGTCCCAACACAACTCTTTGCCGAAATTGGAGCAAAAATACTGTCTCCATGCCATCACAGAGAATTGAACACAGGACCTCCAACACTCCACTTAACCACCAGACCAACAGGCCCATTTTGATATAAACTTACCAACAATTAAACTGAAGCCCTTTGCACAAGGTTAAGGCTTTATTTATAAAAATACCAAAATCTACCCAAGTAAGGCTTGAACTTGGGACCTCTCACACACACACAGAACACTTAACCACTGAAGTTGACAAATATTTGTGTCATATTTTCACAATAACAAAATTAGAAATTTTGGGGCGTTACACACATACTGACCTAGGCAATTTCTTATCTGACACTAAAGTCGTACATACAAATAAATATGTTGACCTCGGGTCAATCAAAGTAGTAACATCCGTACTAAAGATAGAAAATGTACCAGAGATAACATCTGGCACTGAAGCTTCCTCTCTAGCACGGATCCCATAAGCTCTAGCCAGTGCTCGTTCCTCAGATCTTACACCAAAGTCCTTTGTCCCACTACGACAATTGCCTGCATTTCCAGTGTTCCATGGTGGTTTACCTCTCGCAGTAGTGTTACTCGGTCGAGTAGTCTGAGCCTTTTCTTTTTTGGACCTTTCTGGGCAATCTCTAATATAATGTTCATACGAACCACATTTAAAACATGCCCCATCTTTCATTCTGCAATCACTGAAGTGTTTTCGACCACATTGTTGACATTTGGGCTTGTTGCTTTTAACACTGCTCATGCTTTCTACAGAAGTAGCCTGAGGTTTCGAGCTTGCATGTTGTTTTCCTCTATCTTTACCTAAATAACCAACTGAAGCTAACGAACGACCATGATGTTCTTTCGACTTCTTCGATGGTGATTGGTATGACTTTTCTGCTGATCTCTTTCCTGAATCACAAGCCTCATAATTGGATTTTCTCTTTATTTTACTCAGTTCTTTGACTTTGTGAGCTTTGTTAACCAGAACTACAATTTTTTTTCAATTCAAGGATCCCGACTAATAGCTTGATGTCTTCAATTAACCCGTTTTCAAACCGTTTGCACATAGCAACCTCTGTTGGTATACATTGTCAGGCATATTTACTAAGTCGAACAAACTCTCTTTCATATTCAGATAATATCATCTGGCCCTATTTCAACTTAGGAAACTCTTTACATTTTTTATCAAGAAATCTCTGACTCACATTTTTTTTTCAGATCTCAGTCTGAAAGAATTCCAGTCTATTTATTCTCTCGGCACAATCGAAACTAAGGTATTCCACCACTGATAAGCCGAATCTTTCAATAATGAAATAGCACATTTTACGCATCCTGTCGGTGTACATGATAATTCATTAAAAACTCTTATTGTATTTTCTAACTAGAATTCAGCTCTTTCAGGATCATTTTCGGATGTATCTTTAAATGCTTCAGCCCCATATTTACAGATTTTATCGACTAGAGGCTTGCTCACTCGTACTGGTTCCAAACCTTGAGGAACTACGGGGACCGGTTGGGAAACAGGTGTGGTGGAGGTCGTTGAGCCATTGGGTTCGTTCGTACGAACTCGGTGAACCATTCATTCATCATTTGGACGAAGGCTTCATTAGCCTCTCCTCTCTAGCCCTCAGATACGAGCGTACTTCCACTAGATGTTGCTCCATGAATGGAGGCTTGCGCATTACTTTCAACCTCATCCGAATCGGGTCGGTTGGATGACATTATATCTATATGAAAACATAGTTCAAATCGAGTCAGGAGTTATCACACTATCACAGGTTATATAATGGCATGTACTTCTAGACTCGTACATGCTACGTTCAGTTTGAGAACCGACTAAACCATCGCTCTAGTACCACTAAATGTAACACCCCTAACCCATATCCATCGTCAAAATAAGGTTATAAAGTATTATTGTAAAATTGTAACTTTAAAAAATACATTTAGTACCTCAACATAAACATGGCATAAATAGTTCACCTACATGCATATCATCCCTTAATCGACCCTTCGAGACCTTAAAAACACTTTAGAAATAATTCAGGACTAAACTAGAATCATTCGGAAAGTTAAGGAAAAAAATTAAAAAATTTGAACTGCATGGGTCACACAGCTATGTGGTAAGGCCGTGGACTCACACGGCTGAGACACACGCCCGTATCTCAGGCCATGTAACATTTGAAATAGGGACACACAGTCGTGTTCAAGCCCGTGTCCGTGCTCAGGTAACTTTTGAAGGTGGGTCACACGGCCAAGCCACACGCCTAAGTGCCAGGCTGTGTAACTCTCAAAATGGCCTCACACGCCCATGTGTCAAGCCGTGTAATAGCCTGATTTGCAAATCTAAAAACCTATAAAGGACACATAGCCATGTGTCACACACGGCTGAGTCACACGCCCGTGTCTGAGGCTGTGTGGACATGAAATTGGTCAAAATCAAGTCATTTCTATCACCATTTCAAACTTGTACCTAAACACCATTTGTTCCCAAATTCAAAGCACCAAAACCTTACCAAAACACACATAAAAGGACCAATTAAATAGACCATTAATATACAACCAATATGCCATACAAGGCACCTCAAATACAATCAATTAAACATACCTAAACATGTACACTTACGATAACTCAACCATACTTATATAAATCAATACCACTTCCAAACATACCATAGTCATGATGATTAGAACTTCTTTATAAACAAACCATTTAATCACTCAAGCATGCATCATATCTTAGCCATATTAACACATACCAACAAGGCATCAAAAGTACAAAAAATACATCAACCAAAATAACATATACATGTCAAACTTATCAACTAACATTCAAACACAAGTCCACCTATACATGTCATTATAAACTTGGCCAAATCATCAATAACTACCGATATAATTGCTGGATAGTGTGATAGATCTTCGACAAACTTCCAATCCGATCGAGCTTCCGATTATCTATAAAATATAGGAAAAAAAACTACGTAAGCATATAATGCTTAGTAAGTTTGTAAATCATGAACATAACTTACCATTTCAATGCATAACATTAAAATTAAGCATGACACAATCCAACCATAAGTTTGGCACAAGCCTAAGCATCATCAACAACACATGTTAGTGCATCAACTCATAATTCACTTGAATTATCATAAGGTAAGTCATTATACATGAACAACTTCATTTCAAATCATTATTTTTATGAACATAAGTATACTTTCATTGAACATTTCCTTCTTAATCCTTTCCATAGATTTATGTCAAAGTTCATTTGAACACTTATCATTCATTTCCTTTTCATGCTCGTTGAACCATTTAGAATAACATCGGATGTGCAGGAAAGCTCACACGAAGTGTGCTAAACTTATAATTGTAACATTTCATTTTCTTTTACATCGTTGCTCACATGAGCTGTGAAATAGGTTTGCTCACACAAGCTATAGGTCGGAATGTAAGCTACACGATGTTGCTCAAATAAGCTGTAGAGTATCCGCAACAAATATAAGACCTCCGCCATCGGTAGGATATTCAAGACCAGCACCCGAAACATGGTAACCCTAATGGCATGTCATTTGTATCATACGTATTCCTAAGGTTCAAACGAGACTTGATAATCGTCGTAACATCATTAGATTTCCACCATTTAATTTCATGGCAAGTAATACATGAATATATAGATCAATATAAAATAAAAAAATTATTTAATCATACGAACTTACCTTAATGACAAAGACGTAAAACCGAGATCAACTTCTTGATCTAAATAGGAAAATTCAATCCATTTAATACTTATACTATTCAATTCAGTCCAAATTTTATATTTTTGCAAAATTAAAATTTTGTGCCTAATATTTTAACTTCTTTACAATTTAGTCCTTAAGCTCGTATTTCATCCGTATTTCATGCTAGCCAAATTCACTAGGGACCTACACTAACCCATACAAATCAGCATTTCATAATTTTACCATGGAATTTTACTACTTTTATAAATGAGCCCCTAAATGACAATTTCATCCGTATTTCATGCTAGCCAAATTCACTAGGGACCTACACTAACCCATACAAATCAACATTTCACAATTTTACCATGGAATTTTACTACTTTTATAAATAAGTCCCTAAATGACAATTTCATCAAAAATTCCTTTACGAAACTTGTTTATTTAACAATAAGGACTCCTAATCTTCCATCAAACATCAAAAACCATATAAGAATATTCATGGAAAAACCCTAAACATTTTCCAATTTAATCTTTGGGCTAGCTAGATTAAGCTACAACGATCCCAAAGACATAAAAATCATTAAAAACAAAGCTTAAAAACATACCATGCATAGGTTGTTCTTAACCGAATCCTCCAAGCACCAAAAATGGTGTTTTTCTTTCCCTTTTTCGGTGGTGAAAGTCACTAAAGAAGATGATACAAAGTTTTACTTAATTTAATTTATCTTAATAATTAAATTACTTATTTAACCTTATCTATTAACATTAAAATCACTTAGTTTTATGTCCATAAATGTCCACTAATAATAATGGTCTAATTATCATATAAATCCCTTACTTTAAAATTCATAGCTTATTGATACCTTTAACTAAGAGAACTCTATTTTTCACATT
Source organism: Gossypium raimondii (assembly GCF_025698545.1). Classification (NCBI taxonomy): domain Eukaryota; kingdom Viridiplantae; phylum Streptophyta; class Magnoliopsida; order Malvales; family Malvaceae; genus Gossypium; species Gossypium raimondii. The sequence goes on along the minus strand of NC_068568.1, from coordinate 33,832,722 downwards.
TTATGATTTAGTCCTTTTACTTAATTAAGTATGCAACGTCAAAATTTCTTAACGAAATTTTTATACGACCCTACTAACATACCATAGACATTAAAATAATAATAAAACAATAATTTACTCATCAGGTTTGTGGTCATGAAACTACTATTCTGATTTCACTAAAAATGAGTTATTACACAAAGTTTCTCACCACTTGAATCTAAGCTTTCTAGGATGTTAATCTCTTTGTTTCACTAAAATCTCTAATAAAATTTGATGGTTTAAAGCCTAATCTTGTTGATTATGGTGGAAAAGGACTATAATGTAATAAAATAAACAGTTTCTTTTATGAACAGTAGAAGATGGCGTGAGAATAGATGAAGATGAATGAAAATTTCACATATTTCTATCTAAATGTCTTATTAATTTTAATCAATAAAAATTAAAATATAATATAATAATCTAATTATCATCGTTTTAAATTTTATAGCCATAATTCATTCTCAATTTCCAACACAATCTCCTATTTCACTAACAATTATTACATATTTATCATAATTATCTATTTATGGAGTGACCATTTTGCCTTTGAATTTTCTCTACAATTTCATCTTTGATTCATGGCACTCTCTTGGTATAATTACATTTCTAATCCTTCCTCTTTTTCCCTTCAAATAATTTAATTTTTACTTTTAATTTTTCACACTTTTGCCCTAACACTTTTCATACTCTTACAATTTATTCTATACCTCGGATTTATTTCTCTAAACACACGAGTCTTTTTAATTCCCTCCGATCTCCAATTACCTTATTTACTAACACTAATAATTCCTATTTTATTTACTTCGAAAATTCTAACTCATTTATTCTCGAATTGGCACTATTCACAACTCAAGGGGTTTCAAGGATGTTACAAATGGATTAGATTTCTTGATGATCATTATACATTGAAATATGTTATGCAATGTTTTGAGGCAATGCCCAAACATGGTTTGATATGTTAAGTGCTTTAAATTGTGTTGTAGGAAATGTTGGAAAAAATGGATTTTTTGGAAGCTTTGAGGCATATTCTCGATTAGTAAATGTGGAGATTTGAATCATAAAATTATGGTTTTAAATTCTACTCCATGAGACCTTTACAACGGTATATCATATACTCAAAATGGTTGAGTGATGAATGAGAAATTGATACTCAAAGTACGCCTCTTAGGAATTATGTTGAGGAAAATGGAAAGCTTAGTCTTACATTGGTTAAATATCAAGTGTGGAATATATTTATATATGTGAACCAACTTGGTGGTTATTGAATGACTAAACTAATATTCATACTTGCATGCAGAGCGGTGCAAATCCAAACTCGTCGAGGTTAGGGGCGCACCTGTACAACATAGGCAATGCAAAATGTTTGAACCAGTCAGGCCTTCTAAGCCTATGCATATTTTAGCCCAATACATAATCTTATTTTTTTTCCTCAGCAAAGCTTATCTGTCTGGAATTAAAAGGAGTTAAAGGCTTTTTTAATTCAATCGTTAATTTAGGTTTAAATGGCTTCTTAATTCACGGACACGTTTTTGGCTCCATTAGTCAAAGATTTCCAAAAGTTTTTTGTTTGAATTTATTTAAAACCAAATAATCTACAAGAACAGAGATACATTGAAATTTTCCAAAATTCCAAGAGATCTTTTCCTTGCATATTTTTTTCTGAATTATTTTCGATGATAGACAAAGGCAAGGCTAATGTTCGTTGATCACTACAATCGTGCTACTGTCGTGCTCATCTTGTTGTTGTATCCTGGGAGACAATCGACCAATGTTTCTCTGACACCATACGAGCGGTCGAATCTGTCTTAAGAAAACTGTGAAAACAAGCCTCAACTACCAATCCGGTTTTGCTACCTACCTACGAGTATAATATTTCAATTCAGTCTTTATTTTTATTCTTTTCTGATTATATAAATATATGTATATTTATATTATTTTTGTTCGATATTGTGATTTAAATATATATTCTACATTAATGTTTATTTTACTAACGTATGTGCAACAATTTTAAGACAAATCCTTTAAATCTTTCTAATCCGAGACAAGCAGGACACCAACGAGAGATTGTATTATGTTTCAAACAAAAATTCAATTGAACAATCCTATTTTAGGATTTATTCCTACCATTTTAACAGGATTTGTTTAATTTTTGTTTCAAACAGAAAATAAATTGAACAATCATGTTTCAAGATTTTATTCTTGCCATTTAACAGGATTTGTTTGATTTTTGTTTCAAACAAAAAACAATTGAACAATTTTGTTTCAGGATTTTATTCCTGTTGCTTAATAGGATTTGTTCAATTTTTTTTGTTTCAAACAGAAATCAATTGAATAATATTGTTTCAGGATTCTTTTCCTATTGCTCAACAGAATTTCTTTGATTTCTATTGTTAACAAAATTTATTTGATTTCTGTTGTTACCAAAAATTGATTATTGATTTTTATTTCAGAATTTTAAATTCTGTCGTTTAACAAAATCAAAGGGTAGTATAAACTGAAAATTAAATTTTTTGTTTACTAATTCTGGTTCCGTTTCTGAAATCTTACCAAAAAAAATGGAAACTTCCACCAATTCGCAATCTGGAGCGTTGATTCCAACTCAGGCTTCGAATCAAAACTCAATGTTTTTGGTGGCTATAAACCATAACGAGAAGTCTGTGAAATTCTATAGATAGAATTTCAAGACATGGCAACAGAGGATGTTGTTCTATTTGACCATGTTGAACTTGGCCAAAATTTTGAAGGATGACCCTCCTACTATTAAAGAGGGTGAAGTAGATGACGTTACCACCTTCACTGCTGTTAAAGCTTGGGAGCATTCTGATTTCATGTGCCGAAATTATATCCTGAATAGGTTGCCGATTGCATTTTACGAAGTATACAGTGTCAAGAAGACAGCTAAGGAATTATGGACGTCATTGGACCATAAATACAAAACCAAAAATGCTGGAGCTAAAAAGTTTTTAGTTGCAAATTTCTTGAATTTTGTAATGGATGATTCTAAACTAGTTGTGAATCAAATTCAGGAACTTTAACTAATCATACACAGAATTCTTGCTGAAGGGATGGTCATAAGTGAATCCTTCAATGTGGCAGCCATTATTGAGAAGCTACCCCCTGCTTGGAATGACTTCAAGAACTAACTAAAGCACAAAAGAAACAAAATGTTAATGGAAGACTTGATTGTCAGACTTCAGATTGAAGAATACAATAGAGATGCTGGCAACAACCTTAACAAAGTAGCAAATGTCAATTGTGCTAAGGCAAATGTGGTAGAAGTAAAAAAGGACTTCAAGAAGGGAAAATGACATTAGAATGGGTCTATATTGGGACCAAAAATTGGCGTTTCCAAGAAGCAAAAGTTTTAAGGGAAATGCTTCAATTGCAACAAGATGGGGCACAAGTCATCTGACTATAGGCTTCCAAAGAAAGTTAGAAATAATGAGGCCAATGATGTGGAAGAAATTTCCAATGAAGTGTCTAATATAGATTTATGTGTTGTAATTTCTGAAGTCAACATGGTTGACTCAAATCTAAGAGAATGGTGGCTTGATACTGGTGTCACACGTCAAATCTGCTACAACAAAGACTCATTTTTTGAGTTGGTGCCTTGTGACAAAGGGGAGAAGCTCTATATGGGCAATGTTGTGACTTCCAAGATCAAGGGGAAGGGTATTGTGGTCTTGAAGATGACTTCTAGCAAAGAACTCAAGCTTTAAAATGTGTTGTATGTGCCTGACATACGCAAGAACCTTATTTTTGGGACACTCCTCAGTGTACATGGTTTTAGGATGAAGTTTGAATCCCAAAAGCTAGTTTTGTCTAAAGGGAGAATGTTTGTGGGAAAGGGATATGTATTAAATGACATATGGAAACTTAATGCAATCTCTGTAAAAGAAAAGACAATGAATAAAAATGTTGCTTCTTCTTCTGTTTATATGCTTGAGTCATTTAATTTATGGCATGGTAGGCTCGGACATGTTAGTTATGATCTTTTACGTAGATTTATTAATTTAGAGCACATTTCTTCATTTCACATTAATTATAAACATAAATTTGAAACTTGTGTTGAGGCAAAATTAACAAGGTCTTCATTTCAAACTGTTAAAAGAAATACAGAACCACTTGATCTAATACATAGCAATGTTTGTGAACTATAGTGAAATAACCACAGATACTCGAGATAGAGTTACTTACACGAGTTGTGAATATAATGCTCATACAAGCTGTGAACATGGGCCTGCTCAGATGATCTGTGGGTCGGGATGATAACTTTACTCGATACTGTTCACACGAGCTGTTAAGGATCAGCAACACATGTTGGACCTTAGCCATCGGTAAAACATCCAAGACCAGCACCCTATACCTTATATACCCTAATGATATGTCATTTGTATCCTAGTTGTTCACTAAGTTCATACGAGCCTCATTTCATATCCATACCAGCCTTTCCTTTGAACATCAACATATTCACATGAACCCACTGTATCCATTTCCTTTTTTAATCATAAATATCAATTCTGTTATACTTCACAGTATAGTCCATCCAATATTCAAAATTATTATACTATAGATATTCAACTACAAGTTATATATACATTCCAAATCACAAAGGCAATTTATAAATCAGCTTAAGCGTTACAAGAACTTACCTAATAAAAAACGACAGCAAACACGACACCAAACACTATTAAGCATTTTTTCTTTTTCAGTGTTTATCTGCCGATTGATCCGTTTCTTGATCTATACAATAGTTTAATTCAATTATCAACTTCAAGTACTTATAAAGTATAAATATATGCATATGACTCTTTATTTAACATTTTACAGTATTTTCCTAAACTTTTACATTTTATTCAATTTAATCTTTAAAATCAAAACCTTTATAACTTTAACATTTAAACCCCAAATTTCAATCTGATTATAATATTATACTTTAACAACTCTCAAGTACCTATTTTTACCAAAATTCATGCTAGTTTCATCATATTTTCATTTTAGTCCCTAAACTCAAAAATAACAATTTCTACTTTACAAAATAACCCAATTCCATAACAAAGCTTCAAACCCTATCAATTAAAATCTAAAAAGCTTCCGACACAACAATGGTAAATTTTAAATTTTATAACAATTTTGAAAACGGAGGTACGATTTAACTAAATCGAGTTACAACGATCTCAAAAACATAAAATTTACGAAAATCGAGCTTGAATTTCATACCTTGCAATGGCCGAGTGCTTCTTGAAGCTTAACAATGGCTTCTCCTTCTTTAACTTAGTGTTTTCGATGGTGAAAGACCAAATGAAAAGATGATGGTGTTTTTGTTTCATTTTTTTATTATATTATTAACATATATTTTTAACTTATACTTTAATAATTTCATCACTAACCGTCCAAAAACTAAATAAAATGGTTTAATTACCATTTAAACACCTGAACCATTCCTATTTAAACCTTATAGCTAATAAAATTCAAAAATAATTAACTTTTATGATTTTTTACGATTTAGTCCTTATACCCTAATTAAGCATTCAACCAACCAAATTACCAGATCGAAATCTAATGTAATGTTATAATAGACTTGTAAATATTAATAAATAATATTTACTGGCTCGATTATCGAAAAACGTGATTCTAAAACCACTGTTTTTGGTACTACGGAAAATAGGTTGTTACATGAATGATCTTCTCTGTTACTCTCAAATTTTCAAATACTTAGAGAGTGAGCTCCAACTCAAAGAATCGAACACCGAACAAGAAACAAAGACTTCCGAAGAGAGAGAACTTGACTTTCTCTGAGGGGTAGCCAAAATTAAAATTCACGCCTCCAAATTTAAATTATAATTGTTAAAAAGAATGCAATCATAATCTCATAAATTTAGAACAAGAAAAACTCAAGAAAAATAGAATTTATTTGAGTTCAAGAAAAATTAAATCAACTAAATGTTCTCTAAAATTCAACAGAGTTTCCCCTTAATTTACATGTAAATTTTTGCACCCCTAGTACATATACAGAGAGAAAAATTAAAAGAGTTATACTTAATTTGGAAGAAGCATAAAAATAATATTTTAATAGAAAATTGAAATATAAGCTCAAGTCAACAGCACAAAGGAGTCCTTTATGTGTTATGGCACTTACCCCTTAGTGGGCTCCTCGAGCCTTTCATGTATTAAGTCTAATTATGTGTGCAGTTTAGTCTTTAATTTAAATTAAAACCAAGCTCATATAATCATCCAACTCAATAATTATTTTCTGTTTTAAAATAATTTATTATTAATTAATTCAATTAAATAATTTACACAACTCAATTTTAATTTTGTTAAAATCATGATGACTTTATTGCATTAAAATTTATGCGTAAGGTAATTTAATTGTCCAATTAAAATATAACTACAATAACCAATTAATTTAATTTTTACTTTGGACTCAATTATTTAATTTCATGCAATTAAATAATATCTCAAAGAAATTAAATCAATTTCTAAGTTATCTTTTGTTATCTCGAGAAAATATATTTATTGTTGATAGTAAAGCAAACTATTTCTCACCATCATTTTCATCTATTCATTCATGCAGTCCACACAAAGTTGTGTTGAGCTAGTGGAGGGACCGATTGAACACATATGGGTAGGGCTTAAATAATTTTTAATTAAGTTCTAACTCTTCATATATTAATAAAAAATTATTTACTCGTAAAATCGTTCCACTAAATTGTCATGATTGATCTCCTTATTATATACTATTATGAAAGTTATAAGCATTTAAGCTTTTGTCCAACGACCTTGCCATGTAGATGTTATCTTCATAGGCATTGACCCATTTATGTTAAACTCGTTCTCCTATTACGATCCATTTTATCGCATGGTCATCGTTGTATCTTCCATGATGAAAATTATCATTACTTACTAACAGTATTGATAGTCATTCATCTCGGACGAATGACTCGTGACCACATTTCATTTTCACTATCCATACAATACTAATGAGAAGATACCATTTGCTCTATTTTTGAGCTATGGGTTCTCTTATTGTAAGCGATGTCAAGCCATGCACAAATCATATACCCAATGTATCAACTTACAACCCACTATCGTGAGAGCTCTGGTTTTCAATATATCAAGGTATATGAGATATACACTCATGGTTTGTCATTTATTCAAGATTTAAATAAATCATATTATGAATATTAAAAGTGAATAATTTCATAAATAGATCTAGAATAAATCCAACTTAGGCTCAATGTAATGTATTCTACATTTATTCTCCTTTCTCGGAGTAGGAAGGCTCCAATGTCCAAGGTAGGTCTCACCAATATTTTGTTCTAGGTTAGCCTCATTAAAGCTTTCATCAATAATAATTGGGCCTATCTGAGTTTCTTCCCAGGCCCGTTTTTGCGAACTACCTAAAATAACCTTCTGTATTGCTTCTAGTCCCCACCGCTTCCACTTTCTCACTGTAGTTACTTTGCATTGATACTCTACCCCCTTCCCTATGCATAGACTTTGAATATCCTTTCTCAAGCCATCTTGAATTATAAAAGCGATACAATAGCATTCACGAGTCCCGAGTTGCACCTTATGCCTTCCACTTCCTTCTTACTTGTGTGTAAACTCTCCTTCACATAGCAGTGACTCTCATCCATTCTCTGTCAAATTTCCTTCTCTTTTCCTCCGCATATGCCCAACAGGTGTTAAGTAGATGAGCTAAATGACAATAAGCATACCAAAAATCCAGTAATCTTTCATATTTAAACATAACATTAATATGATCCTTATCTGGTTTTTTAAGGTTAAAACCCTTGGAAGTGGGTCCTCTACTTTGGTCATAACTGTTAGTCGCATGATATCCAATAAAATTCAAATTCTTCATTACTATTAGTGGCTTCACAACCAACAACAACAATTCAAAAAAATGTCTCAAAGTTCTTTGATTGATTGGGACATTATGAGTATGAATACAAAACTCAATCGTGGTGAAGTTGATGTCCTTTATACCACCATTCTTAGGTCATTCTTTCAACATCAGAATTATAGTGTCGCATTTAGTTTAGAAACAAATATGTACATATTCCTTTCCAGAACATGAACTCTAGAAGGATGCTCGTTTTAAAGGCATGTATATTTCTATTTTAACTAAATTAATCGACCAAATCAAATTAATTCAGATAATTGGCTCAGTCACTAAATCTAATTTAAAAATTTTAGTTAACGATTACTTTAATTCAAAATTGAATAATTAACTAATTAACCTAAATTATTAATAAAATAATATTATATAAGCCCAAAATATAAAAAAAAAATAAAGAATAGATTAGATTTATACAAATATTTATAATCAGCTTAGAACTTACTGGATTTATACAAATCTTTGGGACAGGGTAGCTTAGGCTTTTTCTTTTCTTTTTGGTGTTAAAACAAGGTATGAAAGCATGGTGCCGCTTGGCCTCCTCTTTGAATCTTCACCTTTCTAATTTCTTTTTTTTTCCTTGTCATTTCATTACTCAAAGTCAACAGTTTTTTTTTTAATTTCATCACTCAAAACCTAAACCTTATTTTTCTAATTAAAAAAAAAACATTGCAATGGCTTTCTTCTTTTTTTTTTCTTTTTTTCTTTTTTGCGTTTCAATTTATTTGAAGAAATGAAAAAAAAACATGTAAAGATTTTGGAAAAGAAAAATTATGTAAAAATTTATGTTAATTTGGTTAATCACTCAAATTAATTAAAATTATTCTGGCCGATTAATAGATTTTTAATAAATTTCAGTTCGGTTAATAGTTTTAAATTTTTTATTAATGATATTTTGGGTTTTTTTTTCAAAATTGACTCAAAAGAATTGATTAATTACGAAAATAACCCAAGTGCAAAATATTGTACGAGAATGACCCTTTTCTACAGTGCACACCAATGCCGCCTTACCCACTGATGGCACCACCCCTAATTATGACCCAATGATTGACCGTTTTAAAAAAATATTTTTTGGTGTCACCATTTATATATTTTTCTACATACCCATTGAAAATATGGGTATTCCAAGAGAAAAATAAAAAAGAAAAATAATAATATTTTAATGGGTGTCTTTGTTCTCGTTGGCGACACCTATGTTAATAAATTTGATTTTTTTTGTGCCGCCAAGTTGTGTGGCGGCACCAAAAGGTTATATATACCCATACCTAATGGAAGATCAACATATGTTGAAGTAATTGGTTTTTTTTTTTTAAATTCAGTTAAAGAGATGAAGGAAAGGGATAAATTTTTTAGATTAGTTGTAGGGAAGAGAACAGGAAAAAAAAATTTAAGTGTATAGAATTAATTAGTAATCTAGATAAATCATATTATGACAAAACATAAAGAAGATATTTTTGGGTTTTTATGAATGAAAGAATAAGATTGAATAAATAAAGTGAACTTCGAATAACTAAAATCTAAACTTAATCAAATCTAAACATGGGTGATTAGCTCGCTTTGGTAGTCATAATCAACTATCATCTCGGGCTTTCTTGCTCAATCAACTAGTCAATACCCCATCAGGATATTCTGATACATCCACTAAAATATTGAGTCAACAAAAACTACTTATCTTTTGACCTCACAGTCTAGACCGATTTAGGGTTAAGGTGTTCACGGATAGGTCATATCAAATTTGGGTTAATTCCTACCTTGATGACTTTCTAAGGTTGTCAGGCCTATGGTTTAGATTCTTCCTTTCCTGAATAGCTTATTCATTAATAAATCCCTACAAAACAGTTAATTATTCATACTTCCACTCACTAATCCCCCATAAGAGGAGTAGTTCCTCATGGAATCTATAAACACAATAAACTTGATAAATAAGGTACGCATAAAGAATAAATCAAGAGTAAGGTTTAAGAGAATCCTGATTGTATTTGATTGGTGAAAGAGCAAAAATCCACAATAGTTTGATTGCATCTACAAATCAAGTTCTCTGAAGAACATGAATGAAAAGAACTGAAAAGAAATCTAGACCCTAAGAGAAAGAAAAAAACTGAAAACTAAATTACAAAGAAAAACTTAGAATATCAAAACTTGTCCTTTAACAAGTGTTTAAGAGTGTATTTATAGAGTTAGGGTTGTCATCATCCTCAACCCTAGGTCAACTGATGCTCTTGTATTTAACTTTTTTTGTGTAGACCAAAATACCCCAGGCTCGTAAGTGTTTCCTTTACAGAACTGATGTCGCGACACCCTAGTGCTTGTGTCGCGACATCGAAGGCAGTATACTCAAGTTTAGGGTAGCTTCAAGGGGTGTGTCGCGACATTCAATAGATGTATTGTGACACCAAAGGCAGTCTCGAGATTCTTGCATTCTGCTCCCTATATTGCGGCATCAAAATTCCCGTGTTGCAACACAACGACCAGTGTTGAGTTTGTACGCCCTCTAATGGTCTCCTGCACACTCACTAAGTACATTAGCTCACTTTTAGGCCTCATTTGGTATTTTAGGTCAATAAAAGATTCAAAATACACTTTGTATTGAATTTAAACTAAACTATAAAAACTTCACTAAAACATAATGAAAATGCTTATATTCAATCTCCTAATGTGCAAAAACTAGTTTAATCTGCTACATTGAATTACGGCAGATCAATGTATTAGATGAAGGCCGATCGAACCTTGTTTTGCTAAAAGCACCCTTGGTTAGGGGTGAGCAAAATCCGATTCGATTTGAAAAATTCAATAAAAAAGTTTAAATTTTGAATCAAATAGTTCAATTTTTTTGATTTAATCAAGTTATTCGAGATCAATTCGAATAAAAAATTAATTTTTCAGTTTAACTCAAATATGAAATTCACAATTCGAGTTATCCGAAAATCCGAATAAGAAAAGACAACACTATGTCGTTTTGATAAATGTTTCCCTTTTCTAAAGTTAAAAGTCAAAACCATTAAGTTAAAAGAAAAAACTATATCGTTTTAATAAATGTTTACTCATTAAGTTAAAAGGCAAAACCATTATCTTGTTTATGTAGTTAAATAATCTTGTACTTCGTCTACTAGTTAAATAATCGGTCCATGTAAATGCAACATTGAGTATAAATAATAGGATTCGTTTACTCAACTAGACTTGACTTGAAATTTTTTGACTTGATTTGATTCGATTCGAAAAAATTCAAATTGAGTTCGGTTGCTAAAGTAGGATTTGTCAACTCGACTAACTTGAAATTTTTTGACTCGATTCGACTCCACTCGATCGAATACTCACCCCTACCCTTAGGTTATTAGGTTCCTAATGGTAGGGGTGGACGTTCGATCGAATTGAATGAAAAAATTTCGAGTTAATCGAGTTGATAAATCTTATTTTATAATCTTAACTCGACTTAAAATTTTCTTGAATCAAGTTGAGTGAGATGGAATTTGAATCGAATCGAATCGAATCAAATATATTTGTTCAAGTTAAATTTAAAAAAATGACTTTGGGTCCTTGTAGCCACTACCACTCACCGAAATCAAATTTGTTATTAACTTTCATCCCCTCGTAATTTATTTATTAATCTTTTCTATATGGGATAGCTTCTTTATTTACTTAGTTGCTTCAATTCTCTTCTGATTCTTGTCACCATGTATTTTGAAATTAAAAAATATATTAAATGTACAAAAATATGATTTTTTAATAAAATTTATTTTAAAGATAAAATGAGAAATTGATACCAATAGAAAATTTTAACACAAATATTTTATGGCATCATCAATAATTCAATTTTAATATAAATTAATAAAGATTTAGCATGATTAAACAATACAATAATATAAATAGCACAAAATGTAAAATTTAATTCAATAATATAAATAGTAGACATGAATTCGAAAAAAAAAAGTTTTTGAGATTTAGGAGGAAGTAAAAGTTTTGGGGAAAAGCAAAAGGAGAAAAATTTGGGGGGTTTGAGGGAAATAAAAGTTTTGAGGGTTCAAGGAAAGTAGAAATTTGAGGGGAAGTAAAAGTTTTAGGGGGAAAGTAAGAAAAAAAAAGTTTTGGGGTTTGGGAGAAGTAAAATTTGTTGAGGAAAAGTCAAAGGGTTTGAGGGCGGTAGGGGAAATGAAGTAAAAAGGTTTGATATTTATTTTATTTGAATTATTTGAGTTATTCGAATTCAAAAATTTAACTCGATTCGAACTCGAAATTCAAAAAAAATTGAGTTGGTTCGATTAGCTCGATTAATTCGATTCGAATAATTTGAAATTCATTTTTTTTTTCGATTTTTTCGAGTCGAATTAAATTTTGCTCACCCCTACCTGATGGACTCAAATCAAACAAAGTTGAATATCAAGCAGAAGGCTTGTTGAATATCACGAGATTTTTGATGGACCTGATTCAAGCAAAAGATTATGAAATAAGAGAAAAAAACTTATTAAATTACATTAGCTTCTGTGTAATGTGATTATTCCAATTGTAGTTAGTATTATTGTAATAAAAGTTAAGATGATAGTGGAGATAATCAAGTTTTCGATCCATTATTAATGTAAGTAGAAGTATAATAAATAAAAAGAAAAGTTTTTAGTTCACAAGAAAACAAATTATCGTTTTTAACCTTTAAAATTTAATTCGTATCTGAACCGATATAAAATCGGAAGAATAAAACAAACCAAGAAAGAATGAGGAAAGAAAATGATAAAAAAAAACCGGTAAAAAAATAAGGAGAAAGAGAGGGGGAAGAAAAAGTGTGAACGCATGACGATGTGAAAAAAATTGAAATGGAGAAAAAAAATAAAATCAGGAAGGAAGAAATTGTAACGGAGATGTGCAGGAAAAAAATGAATGGTGGGATTGTTAAATAGACAAAGAAAAATACGGCGAAGTATGCCATGACGGAGAAAAAAATCCTTTAAAGAGTTTGAAAAAGGAAAAGCGGGAAGAAAAAATGTAGGATTGGGAAGAAAAAAACTGAAAAAAAAAACATGAATAAAACAGAGAAAATGAAAAGAAGGAAAAAATGGGTCTAACATGCGTGACCGATCGATCAAATTAGCATCATGCCCCTCTTTTTTCTTTTCCTTTTCTCTATTGTATTAGTATATTGTGACTGAGAAAAAAATTTCTTTAAAGAGTTTGAAAAAGAAAAAATGAGAAGAAAAATGTAAGATCGAGAAGAAAAAATGGGGAAAATATGAATAAAATAGAGAAAGAAGAAACAAAAAAGGGTCTGACGCACGTGATCGATCAGTCAAATCGACATCAAGCCCCTTTTTTAATTAGATCAGTCAAATCTTCTTCTTCTTCCCCTCTCCACTAGTTTTAGAAAAAAAAAGATATGAGTTTTTTTTTTGTGTTATTTGAAGTTTGAGATTGTTGTGTTGGTATTTTGTGGAAAATTTTTAATAAACTTAAGGTATGTGAATTTTTAATTGTAATAACTGTAATATATTTAGTTTTTTAAGTGGTGATTAATTTTTTATTAATTATGCAAATATCACAATGAGTTCTCTTCTCCGAGCAACCGATCACACTGCATTGATTATTAATGATCCAGTAAAATATTTTGATATTTATTAATCACAAATATATTTATAGAGTTGCGGCTTAACTTATATTTACTTAGTCAATTTAACAAATGCGGTTATATGATATGGACAAGATTAGTATCGAGTGTTGAGGCCGAGAGTCCATATTCTAAGGTACCATTAGGACGAACGCATAATGCCATGCTTGGATGCCGTCAAATTTGGAATAGCAGCATCCATCCGGATGTTTGACTTAAGGGTGGACTTAATATCCGCCTTGGTTGAGCGGTGGTGCCCAGAGACCCACACTTTTCTTCTAACGTTTGGAGAGTGTACCATCACCTTGGAAGACTTTGCAACGCAACTCGGGCTCCCAGTTGACATTGATGTGGTCACACGCCCAAGTAAAGTGGTTGAACCTTTGGCCCTTTGCTACCAATTACTTGGATGCTCGTTTGGCAATGGTGAATCTAGATTTACCAATTTAAAAATTTCCTTGTTAAATGAAAATTTCCAAAAGATATTGAGCAGTGCCACTAAGTTGAAGCTGATGTGCACTACTCGAGCGTATATATTGCAGCTAATAGGAGGCTACTTATGTCAAATGCAAATAATAATAAAGTCCACATTATTCACTTGCCTTTATTGGCCAATTTGTACCGGGCTCGCTCCTACAATTGCGGCTCAGCAGTTTTGGCAACTTTGTATCGTGAGCATTGTTAGGCGAAAAAGCATGAGACACAAGATATATGCGGATGCCTGATACTATTGCAGTTTTGGGCTCTATACAGGAAATCATTTCTAGCATCAGTGGGTCACTAACCACATGTGTGGCCACTTGTAAATAGGTAAAAAAATTGTAAAATTGAATCAAGAATAATTATTTTTTTTGGAATATGTGCTAACAAGTTTGTTTTATTTTCAAATGGTATACGTGTCCAGTTATTGGGAAGTTGGAAACACTCGTTGTCTACCGCCATATGCTAAAGGCATACGTCGAGGACAAAGTAATATTTTTTAATTAAGTTATATTTGTTTTATTAAATTACTTTGATAATGTTATTTGACTCATCTAACTATCATCGTGTTAAATATTGTGCAATTCATGTAGATGATATATTCCATACTAGACGTTGTGTCTGTCATTCTACTGTGGGTTCACAAACGTGCATATGTGTAGTGCATCAATGCACCGGTGTTGAACTTTTAAAAGGTGGAGTGCTACAATGCTAATCGAGTTATGCGACAATTTGGGTACATACAAGATGTTCTGAATGTTCCACATAAATTAGACAACGTCCATGGGATAAACAAGAGAAGTGATCTACCACAAATTGATATGGAAAATTAGGCTTTTTCGACATATTTAATGAGCTTTTTCTCGAGCAAAATAACATCTTTTACATAGTTTTTCGTTATTTTTAGATTTTAAGTTAATAAGTGAAAATGTCTTGTTTTTGCTTATTTTGTGACCCAATTTGGCCAATAGTGCCATTGAGAGGCCTAACATGTGATTGAAGGGTGTAGGGACATGTTGGAGGTTGAAATCGAGCAATAATGACACCAAAGGAAAGGGTATCATGATATCCACTCCTTGGAATCGCAATACCTCTAATAGTATGGAATATTAGAGTCACCCTTCAGTGAATCGTGATATCCTCTTTGGGTATCGCTATATCCACCCTTTAAATAAGACCCCAAGGCTCGACATTTCCCAAAGTATCGTGATATCCTCTTCTAGGTATCACGACATCGACATCGTCAGGGGGATAAAATTGGACAAAAAGGGTAGTCTTTGTCCACCCAGTCCACCAATAATCCAAGGCCTGTGTAGGGGCAATTTTGGCAACAAAACTCATAAGAAAATAGCCTAAAATAGCCAAAATTGGATGAGGAGGAGAGAGACACACATTATCTTAATTTTAGGTTTAGTTTTCTTTAGGTTTTCTCTTAGTTTTTCTACACTTTTTCTCGGGTTTTCATTTTCTCTTCTTCTTTCTTAGTTTAAAGTTTATTTTTCTACATTTTCTTCTCGTTCTTGATGTTATTAGTGTTAGTTAAGTTAATTATCACTGTAGCTTAGGTTTCTTTGCACTTTTAGCCATTGTACCTTGGTTGTATGACATTTTTAGCTTTAGTTTAATGTATTTCAATTTTTTCTACTTTAAATCTATTAAAGTTTGTGTCTTTTATGTTTATTGCTTTTGAATTTCTTGTTGAATGCTTTTAGTTTCATGTTTTTTTAAGTTTTATTGCATAGAAATCCCAACTTTTATAGTTTTCTTAAGTTTTACTTTAATGGTTGTTTTTTCTTCATTTCCATGTTCATCCTCTTCTTTATTTTCAGCATGAGCAGCTAAACCTATAAGGGGGTTGGTTAATGAAGATGTGGGTAAGCTAATTTTTGGACCAATTACTAAATCGTAATAAATTGGACTAAATTGAATAGACCTAAAAATTTAGAAAGTGATGTCCCTAAGGGAATATCTAGGCAAGTAAGACTGAAAGGTAATCTTGTTGCTCACCCGTTCATTAGTCTCGAATTAACCGGTGAGATCAAGAAATTAATTGGAAGTAATTCGTCTAAGTCGGTAAAATTGAGATCGAAAGATAAAATTGAGTTACTTAGTAATTTAAGCGATTTAAGTCCCTTGACTACCAAACCACATCGAAATAAACCAACCACCACTAGTCATTTATTTGGTTAATTTCTTAGTTTCATACTATTTTCAATTTAGTCCCTAGATTAGCATAATTAATTTTCTTGCACAAATTGTTTGTTATGATTTGCCGTACTATAAAACCGTATCAGTAGCCATTTAAACTCTCTGTGTATGTTATTTATCACTCAATCATCATCTCATTTGGGTTCGATCCTTAGAATTCTCTGGTGTTCCATTGTAACACTACAAATATTATAACTAACCTGTACGCTTGCATTAAAATCGTGCTTTAAAAATTGTCTTATAAAATTATTATTTTATATGCACGCGTAAAACCCGGTCAAGAGGTAAAGAAGAAAAAAATAGACAGTTGAATATCAATAATATATTGCATTGTAGAGTGCTCGAATAGAGAGGCGACTTCGATTGCAGTCATGTTATTTTAATTTCACGCCTTCGGTCCATTATCGACATTGGTACTCGGAGAACGGGTTGTCATATTTATTTGGTGGTCAGTTAATGGTAGTCTCCGAACACATGCACCAACAAGGAATGGAACATGCTGGATCACTGAGGTCAACTGTCTCATGTTACACAAACTGTGGCAGAGCCCGAGCTCGAGCACCAACCTCCGAAGTGTCATTCACAATCGAAGGGTACTTCTTACCATTTAGATTTACGAGTTTGCAATTTTGGCCCAGGGCCCCAAAGCTACCCATATAAGGTAGAGATATCTGGTTGCAGTTCTAATTTCAACAACTACAATCATCGATGATGGTTGATATGTTTGGCTCGACACCCCGTATTTTTAATACTCCACCCTCGAGCAAACCTTTGATCTAACATATGATTTTTCGAGTGTGTTGAATACACCTCAAGTATCATCCATGGATGATGAGCATGCCAGTTCAGTTGAGGAGGATATAGACCGTAACGGTCAACCCCCACACTGACGGAGGCTGCCGTAATGTTACACCCCCCAAACAACACTAAGTTCCCTTCAATATTGATACTTGTAAATGTGTTAATTTATACAATATTTGTAATTAAAAAATTGTATATGTTTCATCAAGACATTTATAATAAGTTTATACTTCTACCTCGTGCATTTTCTATTTATTTTTCAAAACATCAACCTCACAACTCTATAATTTTTCCTCATTTTTTGAAAACATAAAAGTCGAAATTGGTATCGATACCAGCTATGGGTATCAATAATTATGGCTTGGTATTGATACATTGGTGATGGTGATAAGAACTTGCCTCGGTGATGATTCGAGTCATTTAGATTGCCCAATCGTAAAATGGAGAAGTCACGTTCAATTCGGAGTTTGATGGAATTTGGCTAAGTATAGGCTTTAAACAAAAGGGTTTGAAGTATTTTAGATATGATAAGTATATGGTTTCGGCTAACAAGAAATAAGGTTATATTTAAGTCGATGAATGTGGATGGAATAGAAAAGCTCAAGGTTGAAGAATGAACCAATACTATATACAGTATTGACTTGAGACTTATAAAAACACTTGAGATGGAAAATGATAGAACCTTGACCCACTATCTATAAGGAGATAGGAACCAAAGGTAGAAGGGTCAACGCCACACTCGGTTTAGGAATGATAAGTTCAAAAAAAACAGGGTGACACCACTAGCTAGGCTAGATAAGTCAAGTTGAGTCTTAAAAGAACAAAGAGAGTTGAATTAAACTCACAATGTTATAAACATCCATAAAAGGATAAAAAGTATGTTGTCTAAATTGTCTCAATTGTCTAACTCCAAAATGATTACAAAATAAACTATTTATAGCTAAACATCTAGCTAGTCGAATAGACACTTAGGGAGCTGAATGGGTAGCAAATATTCAGCTTTAATGAGCTGAAACTTCTTGGAAACTTCCTAGAAATCCCTTTGAAGCTTCCTTGAAGCTTCCTTTGAAGTTTCCTAGCATGAGAGGAGCCAATGGACAGCTTCTAGAGGCCTTCATTCAGCTGGAATTAATTTGGAGTGATTGGGAGCTGAATTGGCTTGATAAAATTCGGTCAAGAGGGGTGAACTTGTTTTAATTGAGCTACCTTGAATATTTGGATAGTCTTGGACTTTAATGAGTAGCTTGGAGTACTCAACAGCCTTTGAATGTGAAACAACGAAATTGAACAGCCCTTGAGTGTGAAAACTCAAAACCGAATGGCCTTGAAGTGTGAATGGAATTTTCCAACTTGTGTGAAAGATTTTAAGGCTGCTTTGGAGATCTTGATAGCTAGCTTGGGGAAAAGAATCAGCAGCTGGTTTTGGCTTTTGCAATGACCGAACAGGTGTTTGGAGAAAGGCTATCAGCAGCACACCTTCTTTAATTGTCGTCCATGCATGTGGCTGCACCATTTTAATCTAGCAAATTAAATTAGTTTCAGACACAATTAAATTCAGCAGCAACTAAACTAATTAATTTGAACATGTAATTAATTTGTCTAAGCTAAGACACATTAAAATCAAACAATGACTAAGACACAAATTAATTTCAGCAACAGACAAGACGCATTAAAAATTGATATTAAGCTAAGGCATATTAATAACATGCATTAAACTAAGACACATTAAACACTACAATTATTAAATTCAATTATAACTTATTTATGAGCTGAAATAAATTAACTACTTAGCTAGACGCATAAAATTATTCCAGCATGAAATTGTTCTAGCAAAAATAAGATAGACGCAAGCTAAAATGAACTAAAACGAAATTAATTAAAAAGGATAAAATTAAGCTCAATGAGCTAGAATCAAGCTGAATTGAGCTCCATTGAGCTGGAATCGAACTAAGTCAGCTTGCAAGAGTTTGCAAGCAACGCTTCGGGAGCTGGTCCAAGAGTGTGCTCGGGGATACTTAGGATTTCTTTTTCATTTTTTGAAAACATCAAAGTCGAAATTGGTATTGATACCAACTATGGGTATTGATACTTATGGTCTGGTATCGATACTTTGGTAATTTTATCAATACTTAGGATTTATTTTTCATTTTCCTTAAACAACGAAGACGAAACTGGTATCGATAACAGCGATGGGTATCGATTCTTAGTCCCTGGTATCGATACCTTAGTGAATGTATCGATACTTAGAATTTATTTTTCATTTTTTCAAAACATTGAAGCCGAAATTTGTATGGATACAAGAATTGGGTATCAATACTTTTGGCACTGGGAGCAGTTTTTGACTTGATAAAAATGTTTGACAAAATTTTAATATAAACCTTTCATACAAATACTTAATAATTTTATTATGAAACGATTTGAACCCCAAAAAATGTAAACCTCAATTAATGACTTAAATTAAAATATTCTATATATATTTACAAATTTCAAATTTAAAAAATAAAAGAATCGCAACAACTAAAAGAAACACAAAGAATGCAACAAAAATATTGGCAGCAGAATGGAACATCGAGTACATCATTTTATATTCCCCTCAACTGTGAAGATCAATCAGCATGGTAGTTTTGATACGGGCGTTTGTTCTGACTGTGGTCGACTATTCTGCATAGCCAAAAACGGTTTGGTTCGACTGACGTCCATGTCACCACAAATCCTAGTGATCTCCAGTCGACCTTTGGGCACCTTACGTAGTCCCTAGTGCGGCAACAACTCAAATGCAGGTGGAGGCAGTTCTCATGTGGAGACATCCCTTAGAATGGGGAACTCGTTACCCCAAATATGCAATATACATTCTAGCATGTACACCTTGTCAATATATTATTCAGCATTCAAATTGAAGTTTGCACACACTACAACGACATGCGCACACAAGTACCGAAGGGTCTAGAACTTCCCACACTCGCACCGCTCATTTCAGAGATCAATTCCTAAGAACCTATCTGGGACCCCGCACGAAGGTTGATGTACTTTGTCATCTACAAAGTTTCCAAGTTTCAAGAATATAGTTCTACATTTATCAACTTCGCTCTCTGAGCATTGTCATTCATGGCATTCCTAACTTCTTTCACATACACGTGCCTCGCCTCCATTTGCTTAACTTGTCTCAACCCCATTCTTGGCATAAATGTTGTCAACCTGTAGAACGTAGCTGAGAAAACAACTGAATTTGGCATATGACGTGTACGCTTCAATACAGAGTTAACCGCTTATTTCCATGGCTCCATACTACCCAACCACTACCGAAACAAAGTATTTGTTTGACCCTCTATATCAGCCTCAAGCCTCCCAACCTTGTAACAACCCATCCAGCAAAGCCTTAGTGGCTGGATACTGTTTAGGTAGATAAGACAAATGAGATAAGTTTCGAATATGTATAGTGTTAGAACTAGACTAAGTATAGGAACCCTTCTTAAGCACGTCTATGACGCCTTGATGTTGGTGAACACTAGGTTGGCACATAGTGACCAAGAAGTGTGTCTGGTAAGGAATGCCTTAGTAGTAAATCTCTGATAAGGAATACCTTTGTGGTAATTTGTAAGGAGACGCCTTTGTGGCATAACCTAAAAAAAGTACCTTGGTGGTAATTTTCGTACAAAAATGTCTTCATGGCAAGATTCTAAAAGGAAAACCTCTGTGGCTATCTTTGGAAATGAGTGCTTTTGTGGCAATATTCTAAAAAGAAAGTCTTTACGGCTATCTTTGGAAAGAAATGCCTTCGTGGTGAAATCTAAAGAACAAATCTCATGATGACCATATAAAGATAACACCTTTGGGCAGACACTGAATGAATGATGAACCTCGTATAGTTACAATGGATGAATAGAAAGGCTAGTGTGCACTACAGTATGTGGCGAGGCAAAGATATGAGTTAAAATAAGAATAGAGAGTGCACTAAAGTAATGAAGATATGGGCAAATTCTGATATAAATATTAGGCGCAGTCTACCCCGCCCAAAGATAATGATAAGACTAGTAAGTATGGAATAAGTTATTAAGTCTGATGATAAGGTAAGTGGAGAGGTTCAGAATTATGTAAAGGTAAGAATTAAAAAAGGATATAGAAAGTAAAAAAGAGATGTTAAGTATAGTACGCACAAGAAAAGGAAACTGATTTTGAAGAAAGAAAGATGGTAGCCTCAGTATTGTACTCACCAAAGAAGAAAGAAAGGTCAAGAAATAACATATGCAATGTAGAATGAATGAAAAATGTACTTTAAGGTTTAGCTCACTAAGTTCTTACGAATTTACAAAAGTTGTTTCTATTTTTAAGTCTATAAAGGAATGTTTGCCTAGAGACAATGCCAGAGCTATGCTAAGAAAGCGGTGCGCTAGACTATTATGCATACAGAAGAAAACAAATGGCGTGTCAAAGTCTGCGCTAAAGTTCATTAAGTAGTATCCCAAAGAATACCCAGTAGACTAAGAGATAAAGTAGGAAAGTTTGAAATCTTATTCAGCCGTAGCAATAACCATCCATTGTATTTTTACAAGAAAATCTGTAATAACTATAGATAGTAGTTTGTACATAGGAGAAAGGTTAATGTAATAGTACAATGTACGCCTTAAGAGATTTTTTTACACTTATAGATACATTTACAACAATGAATAAGAAAGAAAAGTTTTAAGTTACATCCGTATAAAGTGTCACACTTAATATTTGGATCTGGTAGATCGGGTCGAATTGAGGGCGTTACAAGCCTGTGCTTGAAATGATATGGTTCTAGCTCATACTTTGCATATGTACTCGAATATGACACGTTATAATTCCTTTTAGTTTGTAAAAGTGCTTCGAATTATTTTAAGAATAAAAAACTAAAAATTAATTTTTACCCGTGTTCACGAGTTGTTTGTGCCAGTCTTTATTCTTGTACTATCGGTGGAAGTTGACGGCAATGTGGCATATGCAGTAGACGGATCTCCATGAAACCCCGGAACACTTAATCGCGATAACTAGTCCCTTTGATATGTCGAAAATAATGCAAACATTGTCTTGCCTAACAACATGCATCTACAAGTTGGTCAAGAAAAATTACCATGATTCGAAGTTCTCGGAGTCCACGATGACAAAGACGATGGGTAGTACGTTCCTATTACCGTCTTATGCAACCGCAATTAGAAGTGTCTACGTATATTTACCATAAAGCCAAGTACCATCAACTTGCATTAGCAGCTTGTAGTGTGAGAAAGCCCTAACATATGGATCAAACGTCAAAAACAAGCGATGGAAAATTCTTCTCCCCGATTGTAGTTCGTCCTTCGGGCCATAACAAGGCAACGTCTTCAAGTTGACGACAATACCTGACACCTACTTCTACATCATAGATATCCACCATTGCAGTTCATTGTATGACGCATCCTAATCACCATAAAACTGCTACATGGTCATCTATTTGGCCTACCATGCTTTTTTGTACGACACCCTAGATTGGAACCAGGCTTGCATGTCGTCAATCAAGATCGGTACAGGAATGATGGGCATGTCTTTCACCAGTTGCATGATGCAGTTGCAGATTATTTTCGCATCCAGTTTGCAATGGTCTTGCATCATATGTGCACCAATGCATGTATGAGGCCTTTCTAATTCTCAGATTGTCCATAGTTGAGTCCTTTATATAAATACTATTTGAACCCGCTAATTGCACCCTTCTTCAGCCCTCAAACATTCCTTAACACATAATGTCGGTGTAGACTTTGTGACATTGTAGTCCACCGACACCTTCATGTTGTACTGCTTGATGGCAAATACACAGCCAACCTTATTCTCGAACTATTGCCCTATGAACAACCCTTCAAACTCTAAATCTACCGCCAACCAGTGAGCAAGTATTATACTTGGGTACCCAGGGAATTCGGGTGCAAGTGTCGCATCAGGGTCTACTAATCTGTCGTAATTTGATACATCAAATTAGGCTCTCTAAACATAAGGAGCTTATTCTCAAGTAATTTAAGTTTTTTTTAAATGTTTTTGTTGATTTTGAGTTTTATCATTAATAATTTTTTATTAGTTTTAAGTCATTTTTAGACCCAAATTGGCCAATCATGTCATGGGGAACCTAATGAGTTGATTGAGTGTTGTAGGGAGTCGGCGGTGGGCCGAACATAAAGAAAACATCACCTAGAATGGGGTATCGCAATATCGAAACATGAAAGTTGTGATACCCTTTATAGTGCTGAAATAAAGAGAATCGAGGTCAGCAGCAATGATATCGCGATACTGAGCCATCCTAAGACCATCCATTTCAAGACTGTTATGGGTATTGCAATACCCAAGCACGATACCACTATCTGATAGGTGAAAAAACTACAAGGGAAATTTTATGTCCAATAAGCTTAAGCCTATATTTCACTTAAGGGCAAAATTATCATTGTTAGGTTAAGTGTTAGTAGGCTATAAATACAAATTTATAAGCCTTTCATTTCAGATTTTGTTGGATGAACATTTCTTCTTAAGTTTTCATAGTTTTAGGTAAGGATTTTCTTTCTTTTTCTTTTTCTTTTCTTTTTTCTTTTTAGAATAGATTTTATTTTTATTGTTTCTTTTCTTCCTCATTGTCGAAGACTATGTAAAAGGGAGATGATCAAACTCTTGGGTTTCATTCAATTTTCATAAATCAAATGAGCATTTCTCAAACTCTTTACTCTTATTTTATGCTTACCATGTGTTTGATAAAATGCTTGTTAGAAATTGAAGTTTAATTATGTGTTAAATTTGTTGATGGTTGGTTGATTAGTTATTTGCTAGTCAAGTTAATGTTTATGTTTGATATATTGATTGTTCAATTATATCAAAATGCTTAATTCACTAGAATTGAAACCTCTAATGGAAAATCTAGATAAATAAGACCGAAATGAGAGTTCAATATAATTGTGCCAAGTAGTGAGACCAAGAGGAGACCTATATGCTTAGGCGAGACTGAGAGCAGAACCTATGTGGTATGTTTTAGTTTAGGATAAGACCGAGAGGAGATTCTTAGCTAAGAGTGACAATAAATATAATCGGCATAGATTTATTAGCTTAGTTAATGATTAGCGAATCAATCGACCATCGGTTTATCATTTACATTTTTTAAAACAACAAGGAAGAAAATTAGATTAGTTAGTTTAATTGATAATTTAAATTTCGTTCATAAACAATTTTTTATTTGAACTTGTACTAATAATTTTTGACTCGATTAGATTAATAATTGCTTAACTTATAATTAACTTGATAAGCACATTTATCCACTTGGCAATCCTTTAGGTTCAAACCTTGGTATACTCGAGTGTCCCATTGACACTACAAATATTACAACTGACACTATACATTTCCAGTTAAAACCACACTTTTAAATTACTTTATAAAATTATTTGTTTTTCTATGTATGCCGCATGCGAGCATCTACGCTCAACATGTGGGCCTCAAGGTCATTCCGTATAATAATGCCACGACTCAGGTTCTCGATCGAAAGGGGGTGTACATCTTCACCTTCCTCCATGCCTTCATCGTCGATATTGTCTAGGACCTCATCCAAATCGAGGTCACTAAAATTTTCACCATCATGATGAGAATGATCATCATTATCGGACCTTTCTTCACCATCTGTATTGGTGTCTATCACCTCCGGATGTATCTTTAGACGAGGACCCGAGATAGAGTTGTTATACGAACTCCCACCATAGTTTGGATTTTCGGGCCATTGTGGTGTCCCTTCACAGTCTAACTGATCTGCCCATTCGACATTGAAATCAAAGTCAAACCCATGATGTTGACTTATTTGTGTGACATTTTGAACGGGCTCTAAGTCGACTAACTGAGCGAACAACTCAACTAGTTGGGGTGACGTTCCCAGTCGACTAATAAATTACGAGCATAGTGGTTAGGTCATCATCATCTACAAGTTCCATCTCCGTAAATTTCAACGGATCTGAGGAAATTGGAAATTTGTAAAATAATCTTGACATTGTCATCCGACAACGAAAAGTTATTTTTGCATTGATCTTTCATTTCACTTCTTCCATCTTTATAGTCTTATTGAATCTCATCCTTACTTTATGATGACCTTTGAATATAAAATCAACTTTAGTTGATGGTAGAATTGCCCCATCGAACTGAACATATACCAAAAACATTTGGCTATTCATCTTCTATACAATTTGTTTTCTCTTCTACTTAACACAAATCTTTTTTTTCTTTTTTTTTTCTCTCTATCTCTCTCTTAAAGAGTTAATGCAAGAAAAACTTCAACAAAATTCAGTTATATAGTGGGTGATGGCACCATAGAGCCTGTCGGCACCAATAAAATTTTTTTTAAAAAAATTCAGACACTGGTGCCGCCACACAGCTTGGCTGCACCTAAAAAAATTCAATTTTTTTTTTAAAATCACCAGTGCCGCCAACAAGAACGGTGGCACCAAAATTTTTTATTTAAATTTATTTGGTGCAGTCAAAGAGAACGACGACACCTATTAAATTATTTTTCTTTTTTCTTTTTTCTTTTTCTCCCAGAATACTTGTATTTTTAATGAGTATGTAGAAAAATACATATTGGTGTTGCCAAGGGGAATGGCGACACCAAAAAATTTATTTTTTTAAACGACTAATCATTAGGTCATAATTACGGGTGGTGCCGCCAATGGGTAATGACGGCACCAGTGTGCACTGTATAGAATGGGTCATTCTCGTATAAGATTTTACATTTGAGTCACTTTTATAATTAATCAATTCTTTTGAGTCAGTTTCAAAAAAAAAACCGATAGTTTGATTCGGGTATTAATTGAGCCGACTATTTGAACCCCTTAGCTCAGTTAGCCAGGCCCTTTTGGGAATATGAAACATCAAACCAACTTTCATTTCCTTATCAAAGACTACCTTCCGCTAAACGATAAAAAACCTAACCATCTAGTAGTTGAACCAATCAAATCGATTGAATAGAATAATTAGTGGTTTAATCGGTTTAACAATTGGTATGATTATTAAAACACTAAAATTTATATAAACTGCTTTTAATTTTTAAATGATGATGTGGCATATAATTGTACTTTTATATATTTTCAAGTTCAAAAATCAAAATAAATTTAGTTACTAAATTTAAATACCAAAATAAATAAAAATATACAAATACTAAAATTTTAAAAATTAAATATCATTAAATTATGTAGGTAAAAATCAAAATAAGATTTAAATTATTTGATAGTAATTTAAAATTAAAATGGTACATAAAAGCAAGTAGAGTGGGTATGGGAATGGAACACCAATGTTGGATCACTTTTTTAGTTGTCTATAGAAATTTCTAGCAAAATTATCTCAAAATGTCTAGTAAATGCTTGAAAACCCAACGATAATATGGCACGTACATGACAACAGTGTTATATTGAAAACCAATATATTTTGGTAAGAGAGATGACCAATCACTGAAAAAGTGTAAAGGACAACAACCATAATTTACTTGGGTTTTGTTTGGAATAATATCATTTTTTACTCCTAAACTTAACAACTACATTCATTTTAGTACTTAAACTTTTTTATCTACTTTAATAGCTTAACTTGACAACTTTGGTCCTTGAACTTGAAAATGTAAAAGTTCGATGACATGACACTTTGAGATTTTACCAAATCATCAATTGAAAATTAAAAAACTTATAAAAATTTTCAAATGATGACGTGATATAACTTAGAATGTCACATATAGTGTTCTAATAATTAGACCAATGGTTGAATCAATAAAACCATTGATTCCGAATTCAATCGGTTGATTGGTTCAACTGTTAAATAAAAAATAATTACAAATTCATAAAATATTTTAAAAAAATTGATTTAATTACTGGTGTTTGTCCTATTTTTACTAGTTTCGAGCAGTTTCATATTCAACCAATTCGACCCCCTTGTATGTGTTAGTCCACTAGTCGATTCTCGATCTAATTAGTCTGACTGGCCAATCCAGTTGTATTTCAAGAACAATAATCATATCATCAAATCTTGACGGAATCCAAGTTAAGGACCAAAAATGGATCTAATTTAGGTACTAAAGTGAAAAAAAAAAGGAATAGATACCAAAATGGACTTAATTTCCAAGTTCAGGGGCCAAAATTTATATTATCCCTTTTGTTTATTGTCTATGGATCTCTTAAATAAACCCTCCATTCTCTCTTTGGTACTTTTTTTTTCTTCGCTCTTTCAGAACTCAAATCATCCTCAGGCCCTCTTCAGTTTTCTTTCCAGGAGGTTTTTCAAAGGTAGCCGTAAATTCTTCACCTTTAGATCTTATCTCTTTAGTTTATGAAATAAAGAATTCATCATGTTTTTCCTTTCATTTCTCCTACGATTTCTCAGTTTGAAGGTGGCTTTATTTTTGTTTCGGTTTTTGTCATTAGGGTTCATCAGATTTTCCACTTTTTTTCCTTCTTTGGAAAGTTTAAATCCTGGAGCTTCTCTTTCGATGATTTTGAGTAATACCCAGATTTTTTTTTATGGATGAAACTAAGGAAATAGTTTGCTTAGTGAAACAGTTGCTGAGTTCTTTTATCACTATAATTTATATGGTCTGAAAATGTTATTTTATCAGTTTCTGTTTTTTCTTTTTTCTTCTATATATTTCACTCTTGGAGCTTTAATGTTGATGATTTTGGAAAATACCCAGATCGGTTATTGAATGGATGAAGCAAAAGAGAAGGGTGATTCCGTGAGTATTGTTTCAGAATCTTCAGTAACTGTTAGTGAAACTGTGGTTGAAACAATGGCTTGTGAGGATCAAATTCGGATTGAGGAAGGAGGTGAAGCGGGTCGTGATAATGGAGATGAGGTAACTGTGGAGGTTTTGGATTCTCATGTTCATATTGATGGGGGAGATGGAGAGACAGTTCAGGCTAGTTCTATTGGTGAAGCAGTTCGTGGTCATGAAGAGTCCAGTAAAGTTGGTTTGGAGGGTAACTTAAGAACCTTAGATAGTGACTGCCATGCGGTGGATGGTTTGGGTTCAAGGAATGAGGTTTCAGGTGGTGAAGGCAGGGCTCAGAATGAGGTAAATGGAGGTGTGGTTCGGTCTTGTTCTAATGATGTAATTTGTGGTCATAATGAGTCCGATGAAGTTGGTTTGGAGGGTAATCCGAGTACCTTAGATAGTGAAGGTGGTGCAGCCAGTGATTTGGGTTCAAGGTATGAAGTTTCAGGTGGTGAAGCTAAGGCTCGGAATGAGGTAAATGGAGCCAGGGTTTTGGGTTTCAGTGCACCTGGTAATTCTTCAGGTAAGAACACAGAGCAGTCTAGCGGAATTGATGAAGGTGGGGGAGATTTGAATCAAGCTACAGAGACAGGTAAAGTTGGTAATTTGGATGGTAATGAAGTGAATCATGAAAACCAGAAACCAGTTGTATGTTTGTCCGCTGCATCTGAAGATTCAGGCATACAAAATAAAATTGTTGAGGAAGCTGCAATGGCAATCGATGAGGAATATTTGAATGCCTTAGATGGTGCTCATGAAACTATATCTGAACCGATAAAGAAAGCTCCAAATGACAATGTAGATGCCACATCCTTGAATGTCAATACACTGGTTACTGCTGAATGTGTTCCCACTTCTGAAGCTAAAGGTATGAAAAATTGAAAATTAGTGCTTTTGAATATAATTTGAAATTTAAAGTTGAAGAACAGCCATGAAGTTTGAGATTAGGTGTCAGCACTGAAAATCTCAAACATTATATATGCAGATCCGGTCTATTCGTGTCAGTCAACGGAATCGATTGTCGAAGGTCGATTAGACGAGAAGGTACTTCCAAGTTCGGTTAAGTCTGATGGTACAAATATGCATCTTTGAACCAGCCTGATTCATCGTCTTTTGCAGGTTAGTTCAGACATGGAGATCGACAAGCAAGGTACTGAGTCTGAGAAACAGCAGATGGAGGTTAATACTCCTTACCTAAGCAACAAAAACCATGATACAGGTGTAGTTGAAAGAGTTGATTTTTTATTCTTATTTTTAATTTTTTTTTTTTTTTTGGTTCGGACAATGTTGATTTGGTCAGGGTTTATCTTGTGCAGGTAGTGTCAAATGCTTAAAACCTGAGCCAGTTATTGACGGAGGAGAAGGAGTTGATTTAAGCATGGGGGAAGCAATGCTTGCTGAAAAGCAGGTTTCCGATGCTAAAGATGTCGGTTTTGATGCAGAGCAAGATGTTGAAGTTGAGAAAATGGGTGTTAGCCCTAAAAATTGTGATGCAAGTGATGTTTCTGAACCATTAGGTCATCAAATGGATGTATTTGTTGGTAGTGGTGAAGGTGAAGTCCCAAAAGTCGATAACAATGTTTTGAACCAAATATCTCCTGCTGTTGCTTCTGATAAGGAGTTACAGTGCTCGGGAAATGATGATCCATTAGCTAAAAATGTGGTTTTTGAGGATGATTCAAGTGTAGGGAAAGAAATGAATGTTGAAGATCAAGTTACTAGTGATGAACCGGATTGTTTAGAGCAAGTGGGAGAAATGGAAGTCGTAGAACATGATAGTGATTTTGACCAGCCAACCAATATAGATGAACTGACTGTTAAACAGACAGCTCTCAAGTCCGTGAGTGGCTTAAAGGTGCATCAAGCTAAGTACCAGCAACTTCTGTCCGAGGAAGAAGGTGGATTTTCAGTTTCTGATTTAGTCTGGGGTAAGGTCAAGAGCCATCCATGGTGGCCAGGACAGATATTTGATCCTTCTGATGCTTCGGAGAAGGCAATGAAGTATCAAAAGAAGGATAGCTTTCTGGTAGCATACTTTGGGGATCGAACATTTGCTTGGAATGAACCGTCTGTTTTGAAGCCATTCCGAACGCATTTCTCTCAAATAGTGAAGCAGAGTAATTTAGAATCATTCGAGAATGCAGTCAATTGTGCTTTGGAAGAATTTTCTAGACGGGTCGAGATTGGTCTGGCTTGCCCTTGCATGCCGAAGGATGCCTATGACAAGATAAAATTCCAAAAAGTTGAGAATGCGGGAGTTCGGGAAGAATCAAGTTTAAGAGACGGTATTGATGTATCTTTAAGTGCTAGTTCTTTTGAGCCTGACAAATTAATTGACTATATGAAAGCATTAGCGGAGTCTCCATCCAGTGGGGCTGATCGACTCGACCTTGTGATTGCTAAAGCTCAATTGTTGGCATTCCATCGTTTAAAAGGTTATCATCAGCTGCCTGAATCCCAATTTTCTGAGGAGAAAACGCTTGAGGTAGTTGAGTGTGCCACTCCTATGGATACGGATGGTGAGCAAAAATCTGAGGCTTCGAAGACTCGGAGATCTTACCTTAAACGGAAGCATAATCTGAAGGATGGTTTGTATCCTAGTAAAAAGGAAAGAAGCTTATCCAAATTAATGAGCGAGACATTTGATTCTCCTGATGGCGAAATCGGGTCTGATGTGATAGGTAATAAGCCCCCTTCATCATCATTTAGCAAGAAAAGAAAAGCCATTGATTCCTCAGAAGAATCCGTGATGCAGGAAGGGAGGAAGACAACTAAAGGGTCTCTAAGCACACCTCATTTCCCAAAGCCTTCCTTTAAGATTGGTGAGCGTATTAGTAGAGCTGCAAGCCAAATGACCGGATCCCCATCGATTCTAAAGTCCGGTGGTGATAGGTTACACAAGCTTGATGGTGGCTGTGAAACTCCTGCTACATGTGGATATGATGTTCCTGTTGATAATCTTGAGGATGCCGAGCGAAAGAGGACAGATATTTTGACTGAATATTCATCACTTGACGAGTTATTGCTGCAACTTCACTTAGCAGCATGTGATCCGATGAAAAGTTGCAATTCTCTTAATATTATTATTAGCTTCTTCTCGGATTTTAGAGATTCAATAGTTCTGGATCGACTTTCTGGAGACAAAGCAGTTGGGAAAAGGAAGAAGTCGCCAAATTCTATCATTGGTTCTTCTGAAACTTTTGAGTTTGAAGACATGAGTGACACTTATTGGACTGACAGGATAGTCCAAAACGGTTCTGAGGAGCAGCCATCACTGGGAACCAGTAGGGGACAATATCAATTTGTGCCTGTCGAATTAGATAAACCAATTCAAAAAGTCCGTAAGTCTCGAAAGCGATATTCTGATACCAGTTATGATTTGACAGCACAGAAACCCCCTGGCTATGTTGATGAGAGGGCCCCAGCAGAAATTGTTATGAGCTTTCCCGAGATCAATTCTGTTCCTTCAGAAACAAAGCTAAATAAGATGTTCAAGCACTTTGGACCATTAAAGGAATCCGAGACAGAAGTTGATCGTGAAACCCGCCGTGCCAGAGTTGTTTTTAGAAGATCATCTGATGCAGAAGTTGCTTACAATAGTGCCGGGAAATTCAACGTCTTTGGGCCAGTGTCTGTAACTTATCTACTCAACTACACTATTTCTGAATCATTTAAAGCTTCACTGTATGCTCCGACCCTAGCTGAGGAGAATCTATTCATTGCTTCAGCCCCTTGTGGGGACCATGCACTTATTGCCCCAAGCTTAGGTGAGGAAGCTTCATTCATGGTTTCAACCCTTGGTGAGGAAACTTTACCCATTGCTACATCGTTCCATGAGGAACCTTGGTTCATAGCCTCAACTACGGGTGAGGATACTTCAGCCATTCCCACGACCTTAGCTGATGGAACTTTGGTTGTTGCTACAACCATGTATGAGAAAACATTACCTGTTACCATGACTGCAGGTGTGGAAACAATGGCTGTTGCCGCAAATGTAGGTGAACAATCATTGCCTGTTTTCGCAATCATTAATGAGCAAATGTCAACCGCTCCTGCAAGCCTGGTTGAGGAAGCTTCACTTTCTCACTTAACTTCGAGCAAAGAAACTTCGACCATGACCACAACCTTGCATGATCAAACTTCAAGCATTGCTACCTTCAATCCAGAAATTCCTAGTGTTCCTGCCACTGTGGGTGAAGAAATCTGTACCATTCCCACACCCTCGGGTGAAGAAACTTGTAGCATTCCTCCAAACTTGGATGAAGAAACTACTATCCGTCCAATGACCTTGGCAGAGGAAACCCCTAGCATTCCCAGAACCTTGGGCGAAGATGCTCCATATGTCCCTGCAGCCTTTAGTGAAGAAGCTCCAGCAGTTTCTCTGACTTTCAGCGAAGGAACTCATACCCTTCCCGGAACATTGGATCGTGAAACTAAGACCGTTCTTACAACTGTGTATGAGGAAACAACCATTCCTGCAACCTTAGGTCAAGAAACTCCTACCTTTCCTGCAACCTTGGGTGAAGAAACTTGTAGCACTCCCTCAACCTCAAGCGAAGCAGATCGAAGCATTCCCACTAACCTGGCCGAAGAAACTCGTGCCAATCCAGTGACCTCGGCCGAGGAAACCCCCAGTACTCCGGAAACCTTGGGTGAAGAAAGTCCATCTGTTCCTCTGTCTTTCAGTGAAACTCCTGCCATTCTTCCATCATTCAGCAAAGAAACTCCTACAATTCCTCATCCTTTCAGTGAGGGAACTCCTACTGTTCCTGTAACATCGGGTCCGGAAACTCAGACCATTTCTACAACCATGGGTGAGGAAACTACAACCATTCCTGCAAACTTGGGTGAGGAAACAACTGCTACTGAAACCTTGCACGAGGAAACTCTCGCTGTTCCTACAACTTTGGCTGAGGACAATCTGACTATTATTGCAAAATTGGATGAGGAAACTCCAATGAATCCTAAAACCTTGGATGAGGAAACTAAAACGAGTTCCACAAACTCAGCTGAGGAAACTTCGACTACTCTCACAACCTCAGGTGTGGAAACTCCTACCATTCCTGGAATGTTGGGTAGGGAAACTCTGACCATTCCTACTATTATGTGTGAGGAAACAACCATTCCTGCAACCTTAGGTCAAGAAACTCCTACCCTTCCTGCAACCTTGGGTGAAGGAACTCATAGTATTCCCTCAACCTCGAGTGAAGAAAATCATATCATTCCCACTAACCTGGATGAAGAAACTCCTACTGATCCAGTGACCTTGGCAGAGGAAAGGCCAAGTATTCCTGAAACCTTGGGTGAAGAAACCCCAACCGTTCCTCTGACATTCAGTGAAGAAACTCCGGTTATTCCTCCATCATTCAGCGAAGGAGCTACTATTCCTCCTTCCTTCAATGAGGGAAGTCCTACTGTTCCTGTAACATTGGGTCCAGAAACTCAGACCATTCCTACAACCACGGGTGAGGAAACTGCAAACATTCCTGCAACCTCAGGTGAGGAAACTACAAGTGCTCCTGTGACCCTGCATGAGGAAACTCTGGCTATTCCGACAACTTTGGCTGAGAACAGTCCAACTATGACCACAAAATTGGATGAGGAAACTCCAACCAGTCCCACAAACTTAGCTGAGGAAACTTTGACTACTCCCACAACCTCAGGTGTTGAAGCTTCAACAGTTCTCAAAACTAACAGCGAGGAAACATCAGCTGTTTCTACAACTACAGAAATGGAAACTTTACCCCCTGCGGGTGCTGAAAGTGTAGAACCTGCAACTTAATTGCTTTACTGTATTACTTGGAAATTTCAGGTATTACTTTTCTTTTGTATCTGTTGAAAGATTTTAACTTGATGGTGTTAGAATAATTGGAAACTATTTGAGAGCATGGTTTGAGTGATATCTTGCAATCTCATGCACTTAAATCAGTTAATGAATTGTATGGTTTCGTCTTTCAAGTGTTTATTGGTGCTGAAGTGGTCAAAAACTAAATCTATATTACTGTCAAAGGGTAGAAATAGGAGCAGCTGTTCTTTCAGGAGCTTGGAAATTAGATCTCTGGGGTTTAGATAAATGCTTCGAGTTTTACTATCTTTTAATAATTTATTTATGAGGTTGGAGTGGATTCTTAAAGGAAGTTCATCTTCAATGTATCTCTGGGTCCAAAGTACAGAAACCTACATGATTGCTGCATCATGCACATTTACCATATATCGGTGTTTCCTAAGACAAATGCTTCTCTTTTATTTATCTGCGTTTCTTGGTTTCTCTTTTATTTTATCTGCATTAGTTTTCCGGTTCTCATATTTTGTACTTTTGGCAGAATTGTTGTAGGGGAGAATACGTCCAGTGGTTCTGATATCGGTGTGGGGTTTGGTAGGGATGATTCGAGTTGCCATAGAAGAAAGCAAGCAGGTGGCAGATGGCTCATCTGGTGCAACTCGAGTCTTGTGCTCAGATTCTTTCTTTGGTAGAATTATGCAGTACTGAGTGTATTGCCCTTCACGTGTGCTCCGGCTAGTGTAATATATAATCATTTAGATGATGACCTTTTTCACTGAAGCTAATTCCTAGAGGAGAGGACCCAGAGAATTGTTGAATCAATTCTATTTCTTTCTGCTGCGTAATCATATCCATGTCGTACAAGGGATTATCATGCATTGCATTATATCGAATTATGGAGCCCAGTTCCTGATTATTGTTTTGGTTCCTTGTGAATTTGATCAGTAAAAGCATGTGTTATGATATTTGTTTTTGCTAAAACTTGTTAACCAATGGAATCCATAAATCGGTTCGAGGCTGATGTTCCGCATGTCAATCATCGTTGTGTTTGTCATGTGACCCAAAGTGCTTTGTACGGGTAGCATAGGTTAAATGAACATCGTTACCATAAGAATGCTTATTATAGCTTTCCAAATGAATAATTCGGAGGCAAATTTTGATTTAACCAAAGAATGGATCCATCTTGTTTACAAAGGGTATAACATTAATTAATATTATAAATAAATAGGAAACAATATCATAAATATTTGGAGATGAAAAGGAAATTGCTTCTCTAATCCGAAACTGGAAAGGGATTTGAGCCGACAACTCATCACATCATCTGCACAAGGAATGTTGTTGTTGATAAACAGCTTAAGATAAGATGAGTATTAGTTGGATACATCACTCACCTTCAGCATGTCTCCGAACATATCTTGAAATGGATTTCTACGCTGCACGCCATAGAACTTTTCCGCAATGTCACATACCAACTGAACCATCATGGTTGTGTCAGAACACCATACATCATGTACACTTCAACCCAACCCAAAAGAACAAAATGAAATTGTCGAACCTCATTGAATGCGGGTTCTCGGTCTATGCTAGGCTTGTACTTCACTCTCAATGCATTAAAAAGAGGCAACGTCTCTTTTTCCAACCTGCAAACACATGCAAATAGCCTGAATTTGAAACCTACAACACTAGTAACATAGATTAATATTACCCTTAAAACACCAATTTCCATCAATTAACAAAGTCCAGGTGTATATCAATTTTATTATTCCACAAAATTTCAGCTAATAATAATAATGACTTACGTTAGCAAGAGTAAATTGATAAACTGAATCAAATCAGATACAGGAAATTCCAGCTCCTGGGCTTGCACTTGCTTCTTTAATTCCTCCATAAGGGAACTAGCATCTTGAAGATTACCCATTGACAAATACCTACCATCCCAAAGTAATGTTCCTTCATTACTACACAATTTAAGACTACAAAATACACACTCTTGATTTTATTTCCAGGTTTGAATGATGCAAAGTTGAGAAATAACTAAAATCCCTACCGTTATTGGAATCACTGGAAGAATGATATCTATGTCAACAAACTCGACTTAAGTGTTGGATATGGATATATATCCAATTCAGGTATGTTCAAGTTTTTCCAAGATTTTCATGGATTTGAAGTGTCCTTGGAAGCTCATATTGCCATACCCATGTATGAATATGTGTCAGATATGAGGGTCGAACACGAGTACTTCAAAAGTAAAGTTTGGTATTATTGATTGCTTTTAAAAGTAGAGGCAACAAGAATAGTAAAATTAGAGGTGAGGGGGAAGTTTATCGATGAGCTTACATAAGAATGGCTCGTGCAATGGCTATATCATCTTCACCTGGATAACACTGTACGGTTGAAAAGCTCATCAGTTATGACATTAAATAAGTTTCAGATGAAAAGTAATACCCTTTGATCATTGAGCTCAAACTTGAACCTGAGTGCGTTGATTGAGTTATGCTAATCTTCCATACATTTTTTACAACCAACCCTAATACAACTATAATTTCTTAACTTGAGTTCTGAATTATTTTAGCACTTTACAGATCAAACGATGTTATTTGGACTCGGGTGAGAGTGTCGGATATGATTATGCGTCTCATAAGGGTATGTTTAATTTTTTTTTTTCTGTTTTCCCATGTATTTGGAGGATCAAATCTCCAATCCTTTGTTAGATATGAGTGTGACACGTGTTTTGGGCACCGGTATTTCAAGAAAAATGAATAATTGAAACAATAAAACCTTGAGGTGTATCCATGGCAAGGAGAAAGAAAGAGAAGAAAATTAACCTTGCTCATGAAGTTTACTAAAGTAGTTGCAAACTTCTTTAGGTTGTTTCCTCGAACGAAATGATACGATACTTTGGCCATGTCCTACAAAACAACATTACATGATTGTAGACATCCATACGTATGTTAACTCATGAACAGACCTTTGACCTCGATATAAGGATAGTTTCAAAGGCTTTTGTGGCAGATACTTGCCCATGCATGTATTAGCAGAGCATAAAAAGACCTCAACTAAACTGCCTGATCAACCAGTTCTCAAATGAACTGGCTGGTCCAGTACAATACTTCATGACCCTGATTCATTGCTAGTTGAGCAAGGGAGAAGAACAAATTTGAGATAGATCATTGAAGAAGCAAAAGCAAAGCCTAAATATTTACTTCCAAACCTACCATTTCAGGAGATTCAGAATATATGTACTCGGCCAGCATAGTATGCAGCTGCGGATCACCGTTCTTGTCAGCACCAAACTCTGCAGACCACCTAAAACCCGAAGTAAGAAAAATAGTTCAGGGAAAATAAAGTGCAAGTTTATTATTATAAACAGCCTAATCTTAAGCCTCCACAGGTATTGCAATGTCGCGGTATCTTTTAATCACAATCAGAGAGGCTATGATTCTTCCTATGTTACCTAGACTTGAGTGTAAGTGTAAGAGTAAGTGTTCAATAATCATCAAGAAATGAATAAAAAATAACTCAGACATCTACTA
Source organism: Gossypium raimondii (assembly GCF_025698545.1). NCBI lineage: Eukaryota > Viridiplantae > Streptophyta > Magnoliopsida > Malvales > Malvaceae > Gossypium > Gossypium raimondii. The sequence goes on along the minus strand of NC_068568.1, from coordinate 33,795,648 downwards.
TTATGCTGAAACACAAGGTAACTTTAACGGTACAATATAGCAATTCTCACTTTATAGCAGCTTTTAAGAATGAGGAGCAGCCGTGAAGACGTGTTTTTGCTGCCCCAAGAGCTTCGGTAAGTTCTTGAACATCATCTTCTACTGCAAAGTTACTAGGCACCGGAATCTGCGGAAACAGCTTGTAGATTTTCCGAATACGATCTGACGTATACATTTTACCGTAGTTACAAAAACAGAAATAGCATAACCAAACAAACCCGATAACATAATTAATTTTAAGGCTTTTCCTTTTTTATTATTTAAATAAAAGATACTCAAGTCATCGGAATAAGAGAAGAGGGTCCATAAACTCTTCATTACAACCTATGTTACTCTGACTCTTCATAAAGTATCCATGCCCAATACCCATTCAGATGGATATCTAAAAGTGGGTATGGGGATATGATCAACTCGAAAATAATTGAACATACCCAGGTGGAATACATACTCGAGTCTGAGTAACATAAATTACAACCTATGATGATAAGCAAATCAAACTACAAGAGAAGGCATGAACTGACCAAGGATCTCTGGGTCACATGGTATTTTCCCTTTGACAAGGGCATCGACAAACATGACTGCAAGCTCAGACCCACAAGTAACCTGAAAAGATCCGTTTCGTGACTTTGAAGCAACGGATAATGAAGTAAAAGACAACCATAAATAATACCAGCATAGCAGATACCCTCATGGCAATCTCTTAAGCCTTTCAATCATAGAATACTGTTGTCCCGTAAACAGCTAATATATCCTAGGCTTTGCATATAACATTGAGAAAAAAAAAAAACCTTACTAATAAGCTCCGGATAAATGTAAATGAAAGAAAATAATAACCTCCCCGTGCTTCAATTGAAGGCATGCCCCTGAATGAAGCAGATCCAAGGCCTCAGCACATCGTTGAGCAGATACATATCTGAAATAGGTTGTGCATGTTTCATAATCAATGATAAGTCTTTGAAAGAAAAAAGGAAAACATCAACACACCATTCTTATTACCTTTATCCTTATTGCAATATCCGAAATAGAACAAACAATGAAAAGCTATTAATACAGAACCCTGAATTGAAACTGGAAACCAAATATTAATGCAAGCGGCACCCTTAACCTACTCGAGCTTAGACGCCTTATAATCCATCTATAAGTGGATCTACCCCATTAAGCTCCATCTAAGAAGCTAGGCTGTGCATTCGTGTCTAACATATACTTTAACATTGGCATGGCTTTCCCACCCTTTAAATATAAGAAAGACTTGGAGAAATAAGATTTGAACCAACTTATATCCGACATGCACTCGAGTCCTAGTAACATAGACTGGTATACCATTTCCAGCCATTTATACCATGCACTTATAGACTAGATCTAGATAAAAAAAATTTAACGTACTTGTATCCTGCATGCGCTCATGAGTCTGAGTAACATAGACTAATATATCATTTCCGGCTATTTGTACCTCTAAAATTTTATAAATTTGGGAAACTGCAGTCATACCGTGCACTTATAGACTTGTACATCTGCTGAGCTCCGTAGGAATTACCATCGTTTATAACTTTCTCTAATTTATTAATATTCTGCATTTCATATTAAAAAATCAATGCAATTAGGAATTTTATACCATAATAATAAATTCCAATCATATAAGAAATCAAACACTAGAATTTACCACATCTATAATATAAAAATAAAAATAAACCAGAGATCAAAATAACAAAAGGTTCATTTAAATGAAATGTCACACCCAATATCCAATCGCTGTTTTTCTTACAATCAAGGGAAGTCTAGGGGACTAATAATTCAAAATTATCAACTTTTTTTAGCTACCAAGGAAATGATGGATTATTTCCTTTGTTTTTCACCAAAATTGTGTCAAAAAACAATGGTAAAAAGAAGGGGGAAAAGAACCTCTTGAACAGGAGGAAGATTAGCTCTTCTGGGTTTTTCTCTCGACATTTTCTCTCTCACTTAATTTCCACTTTCCATTCTTGAAAGATCTGATTTTCTTTTGTTTTTCCGGTTAAGGAAAGAATCCAAACTAAGGCCTGTTTCAGCAAATGGTTTGGGCCTCCTTATTTCTTATGTTTCTGTTTTATGAAAAAAAAAAAAATGTATTCAGTTATCTCCACTTGGACATGGAGGGATTAAAAGTTCATATTCATATATAGTAAACCTGTAGTTGAATGTCAAGCTAGAATGCAGGTGCTTTTCATTAAGTCGATAATCAAAACGTTTAGTCAGCAGATGTTAGTCCATCTTATGAAAATGAAAAAAGAGGGCATAGTAAGCAGCATAATGCAACCAAGTTCTTCCTTGGAAGTCATCAATGACAGTCATTCAAACTCTTAGTTTCTGTTTTGCACTGCAAATACAAATTGAATGGTGCTAAGCACTGTTATCTCAGACCAATGCCTGATGTTGACAGTGAAGGAAATGGCTGAGGCAAGGCAACATTCAAAACTTTAGAAATATGATCAAGAGACAGTCTAAATTTTCTCCTCTGAATAGTAAGTTTCTAAACTTGTGTTGCAAGTAATAAAATTATAGATAAAAGTCTAAAGGTGTGAAAACGCTTACTTTCAAAGTGTAATTTTCCATAAAAAAAAAGGTGTCATTTAGCAGTACATATAATACAAGTCACAATTGGATAAAAATATTGAATCTGTTTAGACAATATCCAACCCATTTTTAAGTTTATATTTTTATATATTATGGTGTAATGCAAATATTAAAAAATATATTAAATTATGTCGGTTGAAAAATTTAAAAACGAAATATATATAACAATAGTAAAAAGAAATATTAAATTTTGTAAATAAAATTTTAAAATAAACAAATTTGAACATACTTGCATTAACTATTTATAAATATAAATGGCTTGAAGCTCAAATTTGAGAACTATGTAAAGTTTGATATCATATCTAGACATTGGTAAAAATCATCATAGAATAAAAGACTTATTTTATATATATATTTACTTGTTTAAATAATAAATTTATTAATCTAATAATTTTAACATATTAACCAATTTTAGAAATTGATGAGACATGAGCCTCTAAACTTCTTAATTTTACACTTACAACCAGTGGTTAAGTGTTGACACCCACATCCTCCCCTTATAAATCTAATTTTGAAATTGAATAAATTAATCATCTAAAAATTAAAATAATTTAATTCATATCAATTTCAAAAGTGAGCAATTAATGACAATCAATTACGGCATTATAGTAACACATTTAACCTTCAATGTTTATATATACTTTTAACAAATTCAACCTCAATATTTACACAAATATTACGGGATAAATTTATTAAAATAAGACCAAATTGATAATGTGTATACAATTGAACAATATGATGATTAGTCATTAGTTACTTATTTTAAAATTGGCAATAATTAAATTATGCTGATTTATTTAAAAGGAATCAATTTGTTCAATTTCAAAATTAATAACTGAAAAATCCTTTTACCTAAATTTATCAATTATTTACTATATTTAATATTATTTAGCATTAAATATTTAATAAAAATAATTAAATTGATTAAACCTACAAATTAAACCAAAAATTAGTTAAATTGGTTAATCCAACAAATTAAACCAAGAATATATTTTGTTTTATCAGTTTTAACCTCCAATCAAGTTGAGCATTGCTTCTAAAAAATAGTTTTAGAACAAAAAATGCTTTGTAAGAACACTTTTTTAACCAAAAGCAAAAGCAGAAAATTTTAACTTTTGCTCTTGCTTATGCTTTGGGTTAAAAAAGTGTTCTTGCAAAGCGCTTTTTTTTATCTCAATAACACTTCTGAGAAACACCGCTAAACTAAGGCTTAGTGTCTACCCACAACGTTATGAAAAATGAAAATACAAGCTATAATTAAATCGAAATTTTTATAGACTTAAACTTTAAGCTCCAATATTTTTTTTTAATCGTTTCATCATGTAGATACATCACATTATAACATCAGGTATGAAAAACTAAAACGCAAAATCAACATATTTGATAGTGTTGGAAAGTTTTCACTCTCCAAAATCACATCTCTCAACATCTTCGGCATCGGATGAACAACGCTACTCATCAATTGAAAAGATGACTCCGTTTTCCTTCTTGAACACATGTGTTGTATGATCCACCACCTATTTTATTCACAAAACACTCATAAATACAGACAATTCTATCCCTTACATTCTTAAAACATACCTTACTTGGACTTGGGTGTCAATGTTAAACACGGATATAATATATATATATATATATATATATCTCTTCCACGGGTATGTTTAATTTTCATATCTCAATTGAGCCAAATCCTTGTATCTATGCTTGAACATGTGTCGAGGACAGATATTGGGTACTCGAGTATTTCAGGGAAAAAAAAGAATCAAAGTAATACAGTATACCTACCTCCAGTACTATAGCTCATAACCACACTCATTCCAGCAAAGATGATTAGGTTATTTATCCAATGAACATCTAAAAGCTAATTCTCTTAGTGAAATTCAAGACTTGTGATGCAAGCTACAGTTTTGAGTGAGTGTTGGACTTAGCTGAAAAAGATCAAAGAGAGAAAGGTTTAAGAGCACAAGAACTCACATTGGTATTGCTTAGCTCTAAGTTGTAGAAGTCCATAGCATCGGCTTTAAACAAAGGCCCGGCGTGCCATGTTCCACGATTAAGTTTGATAAACTTAGGACCTGCAATTCTAAAAACATGAACATTGTCAATGGCCGGAGGCACGTAGAAATGACCACAACGAGACTGCACCGCTATCTTCCCTTTCTCATTCTTAACTTCTTCCGAGTCCACCAAGGAAGGCTTAGCAATTCCGAGATACCAAACATGACCCCCTATAGATCCAAGGCATTGTGTCACACTGGCATGATGCGTAATCGTTGAAAACTTGAGCGGCCGGTTCTGAAGGTTCATGATGTAAAACCTAATACAATTGCATTGGGAAGTCAATACATAGAAAAGAATGTGAGTAAACAACCAAGACTTAAAGCTAAAATACCAAATCTGTAGCAATGATTAAAACCAGTAACTCAAGTTGTGCTACTCGATGTCAAGTTGGATTGGAATTATCAAAAATAACATCAAGTAGGGAATTTCTCCTCCTCCAAACTAGACAATTAGTACACTCCATTTACCATGTTATCAGGTTCCTCTGATTGAAATAACCTAAAAGACTAGACAACTGCAATTAGTATGAATTTTAATCCGAAAAGAGAAAAAGGTTCAAAACCCAATAATTGAAATCCCATAAAAATCCCCAAGCATGTAAGAAAAACCACAAAATAATCGGACAAAAACATAAACTTGTAACAGAAATAGATAAAGAAATGAAAAATTAAACCTGGGAATTCCTTTGGAAAGGTCTAGCTGAGCATCAGTCGGACCGAATTCTTCTCCGTCTGGGGATGCTTCAATGACTTGTCCGAATTCTTTGAAGCTTTCTGGGGTTGCTTCTATTGGCTTTAACTTTATTACAGTCAGTTCTGATTCCATTCCTGGTTTCTCAAGCTTCAATTTTCAGTTTGGGGAAAGACTTATATTTTGCAATTTATTATGATTTGGTTTAGCAAAAAATAAAGAACTAAGTGATGAAGAGGAAAGGAAAATATAATCTGAGGGCCTTTTTATTTTATTTTGTTATAATAATTATCCATCCAGTCATTCTCTTTTGGCTTCTACTACCAGCTAACCTCATCTTTTGTTTTCTTATAAAATCATCCTTTTCTTTGGAAGATTCTCCACCCGTCTCAAAAATGTTTTGAGTAAAATAATTAAGCCTACTTTTTGGTATTAGGTAGGGGTGAGCATTCGATTGAATCGAATCGAAAATTTTCGAGTTAATCGAGTTTTCGAATATCATTTTATCATCCTAACTTTATTTGAAGTTTTCTCGAATCGAGTCGAGTGAGATAGAATTCGAATCGAATCGAATCGAATATATTTGTTCGAGTTAAATTTTAAAAAATAATTTTGGGTCCTTGTAACCATTGTCACCCATCGTAATAAAATTTGTCCACCTTAATCAAATTTTTTATTAACTTACATCACTTCATAATTTATTTATTAATTTTTATATCTTGGTTAGCTTCTTTGCTTGCTTAATTGTTTCAATTATCTTGATTCTTGTCACTATGTATTTTAGAATAAAATATATATTAAATGTAAGAATATAATTTTTAATAAAAGTTATTTTAAAAATAAAATGTGAAATTGATACCAATATAAAATTTTAACACGAATATTTTATGGCATAATTAATAATTCAATTTTAATATAAATATTCAATATGACTAAACAATTCAATAATATAAATAATATAAAATGTGAAATTTAATTTAATAATATAAATAGTAGATATAAATAAAATTATTACTATTTATGTTTAGTGATTTTTTTGGATAATTTTGATTTTTTATTTGAGAGTAAAGGGTGAGAAATAAAAGTTTAGGGGAAAAATAAAAAGTTTTGGGGAGTAAAATTTTGGAGGGAAAATATTAAAAAAAAATTAGAGGGGGGAGGGTTTGAGATAGATGGGAGGTGGGATGGGAAGGGAATAAAAGTTTTAGGGGAAAAGTGGGAGGGAGTAAAAATTTTGGGAAAAAATAAAAGGTTTCGAGGGTTTTTGGGAGTAAAATTTTGAGAAAAAATAAATGGGAGAGTAAAATTTTGGTGGGAAATAGATTTTGGGTAGATTTGGGGGTTGAGAGGGGAGGAGAGTAAAAGTTTTGAGGGGAAAGTGGAAAGGAGTAAAAGTTTTGAGGGAAAAGTAAAAAGGTTTGGGAGTTTGGGGTAAAAATGTAAAATATTATATTCGAATTATTCGAATTATTCGAGTTATTCGAATTCGAAAACTCAACTCGATTCTAACTCGAAATTTGAAAAAAAATTCGAGTTGATTCGAATAACTCGATTAACTCGAATAATTCGATTCGTTTAACTCGAATTTTAAATTTTTTTTCAATTTTTTTGAGTTGAATCGAGTTTTGCTCACCCCTAGTATTAGGTAAGATTGTTTTGGCTCATGTCTGGCTTGTTCCGACCCAAATATGCAACAAAAAAAAACTTATTGTTTTTTATTGTTTTGTTGTTATTGTCTTGTTGTTTTTCACTATTTTGCTACTATTTCACTATTATATTGCTATTATTTTATTGTTATTGTATAACTCTTATTTTATTATTAATTTTGTTACTATTTTAGAGGCATTTGTCTGTTAAGTTACACCTATCTTAGTATTATTTAAGTATACATATTTTTTTTAAAAAATTCAATTTATTGGGAAACATTTATTTTAATATTTTTTAGTATTTTTGATGTATTATAATTTTAAAAAATAATACAAAAAAATTAATACGATCAGGCCGGATCCGAGTTTTAGTATTTTTATCCAAACCAGGCTTGGACAAAATGTTAAGCACATTTTTCAGGTCAGATTGAGCCTGAGCCTAACAAACAGGTCTAAAATTTTGATTGGACTTGGCCCAACCCATGAACACCTCTAATTCTGCACAATGCATGAATTGCATAAAAAAATTCATATTGCTGACTGACAAAAATAGAGAAATCTTTTTTAATCTTATTGGTTGGACTTCAAGAATATACATCATATTTATAGAACCGTAATCACATAAGAAAAAAAGAAGGAAAGATATATAATATGTTCTTAAATATATGCCTAAAAGATATCTCTTAATAATAATATCCTAACATGAATATATTAAAAGGTTTGTGTTGTTATTTAATTTTTACTACTATAATATTTGAATCGTTAAATAAGTAAATATTTATTTCAAAATGTTATTTACACTGATTACAGTAATTAAAATACAATATTTAAAAAATTAATTAAAATAACCGCTTAAAAATGACATTAGAATTTAGTGTATAAAAGTACAAGTGACCAAAATAATATTTTAATATTCTTTATATTATTGGATTTGTTGTTTAAATATTTTTATTATTTATAAATTTTATAAATATTTTACTAAAATATTTGGTTAAATAAATTTACTTTAAAGGAAAATTTATCATACTTATAAATACAAAATTTTTAATCAATTAAAAACTTTTATTGAATGAATTTATATAACCGATATCTATAATATAATATAAGTACGAGTATGAAAAAGCTTTTAAATTGACTAATATGATTTTTTCATTATATTATTAAATTTACTTTTATAAAGAATATTATTTATAAGATTTATCGTATTTATAAATAAAAATTCGAATTTAACTTAGATAAATTTAATTGATAAATAAATTATCTTACTTATAAATAAAAATTATAAGAATTATAGAATTTTATTAAATAAAAAGTTTTATTAACATGATGAAAATAATTTATTGATAGCAAGATAAATTTGTATTTTTAATGTATTTATTTTTGGCTAATTATTGGATAAAATGCTATTAAATTTAGATTTTTCTTATCAGGAATAAAGTTGAATAAAGTTGGTGTACTGAATTCAAACTCTTACAAAAAAAGGGGGCTAAATTGAAACAAAAAGTAAAGAGGAGGGCTTGATTAAAAGATTGAAGATTCAAAGATGACTAGATAATGATTGAAGGGTTGAAGATTTTTTTTAAAAGTGGCTGGATCAAGATTGAAGGTTTTTTTATATTATTACAACTCTATAATTAATTTAAATTCTAGTTTAAATTTGATTTCTTTTAATTTTGAATTATTTAGTGATAATATTTAGAATTATTTAGTAATAATATTTAGGAAAATCTAGCTAAATTTTAACACTAAAAGTAATATACCTAGTGGCTTCGTGGAATAATCAAATTCCTTATTTTCTTTCTCCTTCCTGCGATTTTGTTCTTTCAATTTTTTTTTCTTTTACTTTCAACTTTAAGTCTAATTATCTTCCAATGCCCTTTCCTTTCCCACTTTTCATGATTCCATTTAAACCCTTTATTATGATTTTTTTCATGATTAATTAAACTTTTTTTTAGCTTTAGCCCGGAAATTGCTCCAACAAAATAATCGTGAGATACAAACCCGCTCAAAAAACCTCTCAATGCAGTATTTTCTATCTCTTCGGTATATGGGATAGTACAAATTTATCCTTTAAAGTTGATTCAGTTCAATTCAAAAAGTGCACGTTGAGTTGGAGTTGTTTGACATACAGTTGGGAAGTCGAATCGGTTGTGCTATGTTAGAATTCCCGCGAACAAATTGGAGTGTCTAGGTGGGAAAAGCCAGTTGGATTCTCTCAAAAGAGATAAAGATTGGATTTAAACGACCCACGCGGTTGAGGCCGTTGATTCGAGTTGGGCTTTTCAGATCGTAAGGCTGTCGAAATCTTAAATTGCGTACACATGTATTGTAGTTAGAAATTTGGCAAGAATCAATTTGCAGGTTGTACCGGGATTGACTACATAAAGAAAAGTTGGCGATTGGGACGTTCTTGGCCGCTATAGCCAGCTTATTGCTTAGAAGGGAAAATCTATTTCAAGGATCGATTTAGGATTGAAGTACACCGAGACTAAGGCTAAGCTTAAAAAAATTATTTTATTTATCCATTTATTTTTACATTTTCGAATATGTTTTTATTTTATTTTTCGTATTTTCTTATCTTAATCAATTTAAACCCCCATTTTTATTTTTAGCATTTCTACACACAGATTGTGGGCACGACTGTGACCGCGACAACGATTTTGGTCACGAAAAAAAGCGAAATTAGATAGTCAGTCCCTGTGGATTCGACCTTACTGGTCTATACTGCTAATTACTGTTATTTAGTCGTAAGAATTTATATTTGATGGTTTCGACGCCCACCATTTATATATATTGAAAATGATAAAAATGTAGAAATTTGTTTATTATTAAAAAAATTAATTATTTTCAACAATTTCACTGATTATTTTGTTGTATTATTATGTTTGACTGAAAATGCCAAAGGGTGGGTTTGGATGCGTTTAGTTTACTTTTTGTCTCACGCTACAGTATCGCTACAATATCTAATCTCACCGCCACCGCTGTTTTTACACTAACTGCAAGTAAACGCACCGCCCATCCAAACTCACCCAAAGTCTATTTGCTATTATTTAATATCGCGTGTTTCTAAAGTAAAAAAAGGAAATTGTTATGTAGATGTTTGACTATACATATTTTCGTGTTTTAATTATTCAATTTTACAAATTAAATACAAAGTTGGAACTCAAATCTTAATTTTCAATTTCACATTTTTTTTATTCTCTGAAACAAAATCATTTAAATATGGTCTCCCCATCTCAAATCCATCTCCTCTCAACTTACTAGTGGCATTTTTATAAATATTTTGAAATAAACGTATTTACTTCCAATCTGATTCTGACCCGACCTAGTTATTTTTCAAAATTCATCCTCTCCGCCCGTCCTGAACTCAATGGATCGGATAGATCGAAACTCGTCAAATTGATTGAATCGAGTATTTTCTTTTTAAGCATATTCAATTCGATGCAATAATAAATCCTGAGTTCAATGTCCTTTATAACAAACAAGTGCACCGAGGTTAACATGATCAATGCATTTTCGAAGTTTGAATAAAATAAGAATCAAATATGATATTATTCAAGCTCCAATTCTTTTTAAGTAAATATATTTTAATATTAAAACATTTATAATTCTTATTCAAAATATGGACTATTTTCTAATATTCAGGGATCAATTTGATAGAATTTGTAAATATGAAGAATTAAATTTATTATATTGTTTAGAATTAAGACAAAATTGATAGAATTTAAAAGGTTTGAAAACTAACAATTAAACATTACAATTTAATCATTTTACATCTATGTTTAAAGCCTATTAATTTAAAACCAATAATGATCATTTTAAAAATTTTAACGACTTTATAAATTGATATATAAACTAATTAAATCAAATTTTCATTATAAGAAAAAGTAGTTAGAAATCTGAAGGATCGAATGCTTGAAATGTTTCCAAAGGTTTTCTTCCTTTTACTTGCCAAATAGCCTTTTTCTTTCTTTAATTTTAGCTTATATAGTTTAATTAGGTGTTAATTAATTTTAATTAATAAAGTTATGATTTAATTAACTTAAACCTCTTTTTAACCAACATTAGTGGATTCTTCCATTATACTCCACTAGTTTAATTTCCATTTTGGTTCCTTGGCTAATTGTAATTTAAGTATTTAAATCTTTGGTCAATTAAAATCTATGACGATAAGACTTTTACAATTTAGTTTCTATAGCTTAATTAAGTAATTAATAGACAAAATTAAAGAACCAAACTTTAATATTTTTTATATCAATATTTAATATTTACGAATTCAATTTATGAAATTGAGATTCCGAAATCACCTTTTCCAATACCACTGAAAGTCGAGCTGTTGAAATACATGACTTTAATGACATGTTCAAGCTATGATTGGTGTCTTATTTGCGCACTACTAAACAAGTAGAATTGATGGATGGAACTACAAGTGTTAAGGACATGATTCTAACCATGTGTTTGAATGTGGTTGTTTTAAGCTTAGATGGTGTTTATTACATGATTTTAGTGTCTTATAATGTCATGTGGTTGTTTTAAGCTTAGATGGTGTTTATTACATGATTTTAGTGTCTTATAATGTTTGGAGATGATTTGATATTGTTTTTAGGGTCATTTTTGGGTCTTGAAAAACTTTTATTGATACAATTGGTCAAATGTATCAATTCAAGTAAGTCAGTAGCAAAAAATAAACAATAGTAGAGACTACTACCAATACAAGTGTGTCAGAACAGGATTCCTCCCCTATTTTGACCTTTGAAGACCCGAACTTGATCCCAACCATTCCCGAACACTAAAAACCCAATGAAAATGTTTCTAATGCGTTTTAAAGCTTTTTTAAGAATGTAGACCTATAAATTAAAAAAAAAATTATAAAAATGACCCCATTTCAAAATTAATTATGAGAATAACCTAATTTCTACAGTAAAATTAGATGCCGTCACTTTCCCAAGTGACACCACCCTAAAAATCTCCCTAATCATGCTTTAATCATTATAAAAATTAAAATAAAAATAAAAAATGAATTTTTTATACTGTTACCTAACAAATTCTAACAAATTGACGGCACCAAACTGAAGCAAGGCAAAATGTTCAAAACCTGATCAAGTAATTACCTTTTTAGATTTGCTGAAAAAAATTGTTTTACTCATATTCAACGGCTCCACACCACTTTTCTTCACATAAGAGAGAGATTCAATCACTATATGACTATGAAAACTCGGTATGCATACAAACATAATCTTCTTTCCATTCACACAATGTTCTAGTCATATCAAGCATGTTACGAATTTAGACCTATGATAATAGTTAAATAATTAGGACGGTAAGAAAGTAAATAAATAACATGGCACAGCAAGAGTATAACAGAAAAACAAACTAGTTTTGACTGTATATAAATGTTTGATAGAACACATTCAAGCAGAAAAGCCCAGGACCAGACCTAAAACTCCTGAGCTGATTGCCATAAATAATGGGAACACAAGACACCATTCAAAGTTTATAATTACTCTCACAGACGGCAGACTCTGAAAAACACAAAAGCCTCACCACCGTCGATCAAGAACCCAGTTCTGTGAACAACATCCTCGACAAGATGGTGATGACTTAAAACTATTACCATCAAAACACACAACTAATCGTCCAATGATGGCTGACCCACTAATGAGAAGCAATGTTTTATTGTAGTAACCATAAAATAGTTTGGTTGGATCAACTGAAACCCGCACGGTTCACTTCCCACCCTTCTTGGCAGCAGACTTCGTCACCTTGGCTCCAGATGGATCTTTCTTCTCCACGCTCTTGATAACGCCGACAGCAACAGTCTGCCTCATGTCCCTCACAGCAAAACGACCCAGTGGGGGATACTCAGAGAATGTTTCCACAACCATGGGTTTGGTGGGAATCATCTTAACAAATCCTGCATCACCATTCTTCAAGAACTTGGGTTCCTTCTCAAGCTCCTTACCAGATCGCCTGTCAATCTTGGTCACCAACTCTGCAAACTTGACCGCAATGTGGGAGGTGTGGCAGTCAAGGACAGGTGCATATCCATTTCCAATCTGCCCTGGGTGGTTCATGATGATGACTTGGGAAGTGAAATTAGCTGCCTCCTTGGCGGGATCATCCTTTGAGTTCGAAGCAACATATCCTCGCTTCAGATCCTTCACAGCAACATTCTTGACATTGAAGCCAACATTGTCACCTGGAAGAGCCTCAGGAAGAGACTCATGGTGCATCTCAACAGACTTAACTTCAGTGGTCAATCCAGAGGGACCAAAGGTTACAACCATACCAGGCTTGAGGATACCAGTTTCAACACGACCCACAGGGACAGTTCCAATACCTCCAATCTTGTACACATCCTGAAGTGGAAGACGGAGTGGCTTGTCAGAGGGTCTCTTGGGCTCATTGATCTGGTCAAGAGCCTCGAGAAGAGTTGGACCCTTGTACCAATCAAGGTTGGTGGACCTTTCAATCATGTTGTCACCCTCAAAACCGGAGATGGGGACAAAAGGAATCTTCTCAGGGTTGTAACCAACCTTCTTCAAGTAGGAAGACACTTCCTTCACAATTTCATCATACCTAGCCTTTGAATATTTGGGGGTTGTGGCATCCATCTGTAAATGAAATAAATAGATATGTCATGCATAAGAATAATTACTAATTACAAGGCAACCAATTAGAAACTACTGAACATAAAAGCCTGAATGCAACGGCCTACCTTGTTGCAGCAGCAAATCATTTGCTTGACACCGAGAGTGAAAGCAAGCAGAGCATGCTCACGGGTCTGTCCATCCTTGGAAATACCTGCCTCAAAACCTCCAGTGGTAGAGTCAATGATAAGTACAGCACAATCGGCCTGGGAGGTACCAGTAATCATGTTCTTGATAAAGTCACGATGTCCAGGGGCATCGATGACAGTGCAGTAATATTTGGTGGTCTCAAACTTCCACAAGGCAATATCAATGGTAATACCACGTTCGCGCTCAGCCTTCAACTTGTCAAGCACCCAAGCATACTTGAATGACCTCTTGTTCATCTCAGCAGCTTCCTTCTCAAACCTTTCAATGACACGCTTGTCAATACCTCCAAGCTTGTAGATCAAGTGGCCAGTGGTGGTTGACTTTCCAGAGTCGACATGGCCAATTACGACAATGTTAATGTGAGTCTTTTCCTTGCCCATTCTGCAGTATTAGCTTCAAGCTGCACCAACATATATATAGTTAAACCAGAATCCCATGCATAAACAATCAGTAAAAAGGGTAGCCAGAAAAACAATGAACATGTTTACCCTGCATCCCAAAATTTAAAAAAAATGAACAAATTAACACAACACGATACTTAAGCTAGTTTTATGTTTAAAATTCAACAGAATAAACCATAACATCAATTCTAATAGCATAGTTCCTACTTCATGCTTTAGAAGCAAAAATTAAGTAGCATATCTATTTTTCGCCCTTACTTTTCTACAATTTTTAAGCATCAACTTTTTTTTTTGCAATGATTTAAGCATTAACTTTTATTGAACGAACAACTAAAGATACTATGATTTTACATTTGAATAGAAACGATTACAGCAAAGTTCTCAAAATGGACCAAGAAAACGCATTGATATCATAGTCTCCAAATTTAAAAAAAATAAAAGTTGGTCAGAGATTGACTCACTTAAACAATATGCACAAATCCAGAAATAATTATTCATATGAACGAAAACAAATCTACAGCCAAAAGAATCAATACAACGATCATAATAAACGACAATTTCTCTCAAAAGCTCAACTCAGATCTCCAAATTATTATCATACGATAAATCTAACAACAGTATTACAGAAAAAAAATCTCATCAGGAGAAAAAGAAGACAAAAATCAAAAGAGAGATCTAAATTACATCGAAATTAATATAAAAAGTTAAGCCAGGCGAATAAAAAACAGAGCAAATAAAAATATGAAAGAATGGATTGAATAAATTAGATCTGAGAATGGAACCTTTGGAATAGAAGCGATCTAAAGCTGAAATCGTGGCGGCAAAGCAGAAGAGAGATAATAATAGTAAGAGAGGTGATAGGGTTTTACAAGTAAGCTGCTCTCTCGTTCATTTTTATAGTCAGGTTTTAGCTTCTTTCTTTTTATTCCTAAAATGTCCTTTTTCAGATTTGTTTTGACAGATACGTCCTTCGGTTTCTTAATAGGGGCGTCGAGGTTTAATTTTCACGTATGTGGAGTATGATGTTGATGTGGTTGAAACGGACGTTTTTTTATTGGTAAGTGTAGTTACGCGCTTGTCTTGTGAGTGGGAGTTATTTGCTTTAGGTTTGGGTTGGGCCTGGGAATGGACACCAGCCATTGGCAGGCGTTTTGTCTGCACAAATTGCAATTGCAAACAAAAGGCCGTCTCATCGACTGGGATGTACCTGAGCAGCAGGAGATGAGAGATGAGCCACAGGTATTCCTTATTTGCTGGTGGGATCCATGTCAGGTTATTCCTTAAGGATCCCAATTTTCCTTTTACAAATCCCAAATAATTTTAATTAAATCGTTTTTTTACATTTTTAATATTTTTTCACAAACTTACTTTTTTAATTTCTAATATTTTTACAACTTTTAATAATTCTTTTACATTTTTAATAATTATTTGCAATTTCTTAATATTTTAATTAATTCTTTTATAATTCAAAATAAAATGTTACAACTTTTTAATAATTTTTATTATCTTTAAAATTTTTGAGTCTCTTAATGGCTGGTCAATACTTGATCAATGGTTACATCATCAATCAATGATGGACACGTGACATGGTCTGATTGGTTGAGTTTCTTTTTATACCGTTAACTTTTAGGTGTCAAAATGGATAACGAAGTAAAGTTCAAATGTCAAAATGGGACAAAAAAAAGTTTAGGTAGTAAAATAGGAAAATGGGTATAATTCAGGTAAATCATTAATAAAGCCTAAAAATTGATATAAAAGTTAAATGTAGATTTAGCTAAAATAGAAAAGTGCTAAAATTTTGAAATCTTAGATTCAAATATCATGATTCTCATTTACATGCATATTTTTTTTCTAGATTTATCAAAACATGAAACACATATAAATACTCTCAATGGGGTGTCTAGTGAGTTGAGACTCGGTTGATGAATGACATCAACTTAATCAAAATTCTATTTTAGTCACTTACTTATTGAAATTTGATATTTTACTCCTCATCAATTAAATCATTAATGGAAAGATGATGCGACCTTTTTTGTAAGTGTAATAATAAATTTACCCTAAAACATTTACAAATTCTATTAATTTGATCTTAACTTTTAAAAATTAAAAAATTTAATCCTTAATTTTACACGTTCAACAATAAATCAACAAAATTTGAGAATGTGAAATATCACTTGTAACAGCCCGATTTTGGGCCTAATCAAAATAGTGGTTTTGGGGCCACTAATCTGACGAGGAAAAATTTAATATTCTTATATTTTTATGATCTAAAGACGTACAGAATGATTTTTTGAAAATTTTGTTCGAAAATTTTGACGTTTGGGCACTCAATTTAGTCGAAAGGACTAAATTGTAAAAAAGTGCAAAACTTGAGTTCTAGAAGTAAAGGTGTCTAACTGCTATGAAATTTTAAATTGGAGGTCCTAAAAAAGTAATTATGCCATTGGTTAATTTTTTGGACAAAAATGGGCATGAAATAGGTGAAATAGAATATTTTTAAGTTAAGGGCATTTTAGTAATTTGGTGATTAAATGAATTAAAAAGCCAAATTAAAAGCCAATTTTTTCTCATCTTCAACCCATTGGCTGAATTTCAAGTGAGGAAGACATATCTAGGGTTTTCAAGCTTCCAAGCTCGATTGTAAGTTCGTTTTAGCCCCATTTTTAATGTTCTTTACATTTTTGAGATCCTCGTAGCTCGGTTTAGCTATTTCTACCATTATTTTGAGTTAGGGTTTGTATTTAAAAATTTACCCATGGATGAATTTCATGTGTTTTGATATTTTATGGTAGAATATGAAAGTTTAAAGTGTAATAAACAACTTTTACTAAGTGATTTTTAATGAAATTGCATAAAAGAACTTATTTGTAAAAGTTGTAAAATATGTGTAAAAAATGTGATTTAGTGAAAATTGTGGGCTACTATAAGAGGGAATATGAATCGGCTAGGCTTGAGTAATGAGAAAAATGAGTACTTTTCATTTTACGAGCCTAGGGGCAAAATTGTAAATATGTGACCATAAGGTGTTTTTGCTGCTGAATTGAAAATGTGTGTATTAAATGAGTTAAATATGTTATTATAGATCAAGAAAGACGAGGAATTGACCTTGATTGGGGAAAAGGCAAGGTTGTGGACTAAGACGCAAACATTTGATATTTTGGACCGAGGTAAGTTTGTATGTAAATAATGCATCGTTTTTACTTACGCTTTCATATTTTGATATATTTTGTTAAATGTGGCTGAATATTTGATGTATTTTACAAAATATCGACAAGTGAGAAATTTCTCGATTGAACCTTAAGAATAGAATATGATACAAGTGACATGTCACTAGGAACATATGTGAAAACTATGTGAAATTGTGATTAAGTGAATTCGGGTGCTGGTCTAATAAGTTCTACCAGTGACTGGGTAATCCAGCATGTGTTGTGGATACCTGACAGCTTGTGTGAGTAGTACTGAGTAGTTACGAATGACCGACAAGTTGTGTGAGCAGACCCGCGAATGTGAATAGCTCAAGAACGAGCCTATGTGTGATAAGTGATGTGAAGTAGCTTTGGCTACAAGTATGGCACTATGTGCAATATTTTCGATGTATCCGTTAATATTATGATGTGTTCAACGGGCAATGACTAATTGTAAATGATTGTGATTATGTGATGAATGAGTGCAGATACATGTGTGTATATATATATATATTCATGAGCAATGTGCTCGATATGTGATCAAATTTTGGTAAGGTTGATGTGGAGTAAGTATGACTATGAAGACTTGTAAATATTTGATAATGACTAGCTATTGGAATGGCTAGCTATGGACATGCTTGGTGTTATGTGTGTGTAAATGAAAGTTAATACAAAGAAAACATGAAAGAGTAAAATTAGTAATAAAACAGTTTTGGACAGCAGCCGTTGTATAAGTTTGAAAAATCACCAAAAATTGTGAAAATCGAATTAGAGGTTTAATAAGATATGAAATTAAAGTTTATTGAGTCTAGTTTTACATAGAAGAAATGGTGTAAGCAAGAGAATTTCATATTATGAGATATTTGAAATTTTATGAGATAGGGTCAGAGTGATTTTGGAATCCCCTGTTCTAAATTTGGAAACTAATTAAAAATTGTATAAAAATAATTTTGGGTTAGAATTTATATGTTTAAAATTCTTAATGAGTCTATTTTCAATATAAAAAACGGGAAAATCATCCGAATCCCATATGAGGTGATAATTAATTTTTAGTGAAGAAGGGTCGAAACTGTCAGACAACAGAACAAGGATGAATTTAAAGAATAAACTTTACTTATCGGCTAAACCATAAATTCTGAAAATTTTATGGCAAGAATATATATGAATCTAGTTTCAGAGAAATTTATCAGATCTAAATTCAGAGTTCCGTAGCTCAAGATATAAATAATTTATTGACTATGACTCGCGTAGATAGCTTGATATGAAAATGAGTGAATAGTGAAACTATGTGCAAATATGATTGTATTATCTTGAGAACACATTATGAGGATTGATAAAAGCATGTTAATAAATTGTTTATTATTTACATACCAACTTACTAAGCTATATGCTTGCTCCATTTTCTTTCCCTTGTCTTATAGTGTCACCAAGCTAGCTCGGGGTATGGAGATCGTCGGAGATCCATCCACACTATCAACACTCTTTTGGTATTTTGAAAGCAATATTATGAATTATGGCATGTATAGAGGACTTGATTATTTTTTTATGTGTCATAATTGATTTGGCCTAAAATGTTGGCCTATGTTATTTGATAGTTCATTTTGTATAATGCCATTGATGTTGGCTATTATTGGTTAAGTTGTACGTTTATGATAATGCCATGTTGTGTGTTGATAAATTTGGTATAAGTGTGTAAATGTTAGGATGGAAAAAGGCTTGGTAAATAGCCTAACTTTCATCCACATGGCTGGCCACATGGCTATGTGCTCAGGGCGTGTGCCCCTGTTTTCTAAGAAAATTTTCAAAGTTTTTAAAAGTTCTCAGTTTGGTCCCGAACTACATTCAAAGTATGTATTGGGTCTCGTAAGCCCATATTAGGGATTTTATGATGAAATATGAAAAGTTTTAATTTTGGTGAAATTTTATGACTCGGTTTTGTATGATTGGTTATGTTTAAGTCCGGTAATGCCTCGTACCCTATCCCGGCATCTGACACGGGTAAGGGGTGTTACATTTAGTGGTATCAGAGCCATGGTTTAGTCGGTTCTCGGACTAACATAGCGTGTGTATGAGTCTAGCTATACATGCCGTAATATACTGTGATTGTGTGATAACTCCTGACAATTTAAATTGTGTTTTCATATAGTAAATGGATCATGACCGAGCTGTAGCTGATGACATAAAGAGTAACGCGCCGGCTCCCGCGCAAGGGACTGCGCCAGTTGAAAGTAGATCTGAAACACATAGTCAGGGAGATGGGGCTCGGGAAGCCTTCCTCCATATGATGAATAATTGGTACACAAAATATATTCAGGCGAATTCGAACGGCCAACCTCCTCCACCCCCTCCTATTCCCCAACCGGTTCCCGTAGTTCCTCAAGGTACATAAATGGTAAGACTGACTAAGCCTCCGGTTGATAATATCCGAAAGCAAGGGGCTGAAGAGTTCAGGGATAATATAGATGATGATTTTGAGAAAACAGAGTTTTGGCTTGAGATTTCTATTCGAGTATTTGATGAACTTTCTTGTACTCCCGAAGAATGTTTAAAGTGTGCTATATCTTTATTGAAGGACTCAGCATATCACTGGTGGAATACACTACTATCCGTGGTTCTGAAAGAAAGGGTTACGAATTTTTGGGACACATAGTTTCAAGTGATGGTATTCGTGTTTATCCGAGCAAAATTTCAGCAATTGTTGATTGGTACCCTCAACTCGACCAATAACGAACCATCATTAGACAAAGCCAAACTCGTACTCATAGTTCTTAAAGTAAATAATGATTTTCTGCTCAAGGTATCAGCGACTACATTTACTTTTTATGGGTGGTAATCAATCACTAGCTCATAATCTTTTATTAATCCGAGCCATCTCCATTGTTGCAAATTCAAATCCTTTTGATTCATCAAATGCTTCAAACTCTTGTGATCGGTAAAGATTCGACATTTCTCACAATAAAAATAATGACGCCAAATTTTCAAAGCAATGACGATGACAGTTAATTCCAAGTCATGCGTCAGATAATTCTTCTCGCATGGTTTCAACTGTCTCGAGGTATAACCTACCACTTTGCCCTCTTGCATCAACACACAACCAAGACCATTTAATGACTCACCACTATAAATTATGAACTCTTTCCCCGTCTCAGGTTGCACCAAAACCGACGCCTCAATCAATAATGCTTTCAATTTCTCGAAACTTTGGTGACATTTATCAGTCCATTCAAACTTAATATTCTTTTGCAACAAATTAGTCATAGGAGAGGCAATCATCGAGAATCCCTCGACAAAGCGTCTATAATACCTAGCTAAGCCCAAAAAGCTTCTAACCTCGGATACATTCTTTGGCGGTTTCCAATAAAAAATTGTCGAAATTTTGCTCGGATCAACCCGAATACCATCACCTGAAACTATGTGTCTCAAAAATCCAACTTCACGAAGCCAAAACTCACTTTTACTGAACTTAGCAAACAACTTCTTTTCTCTCAAAATCTGCAACACAGTTCTTAAGTGTTCGGTATGCTCAGACTCATCTCAGGAGTAAATCAGGATGTCATTTATAAACACAACTACAAACTTATCCAAATACGACCGAAATTTTTAGTTCATCAAGTCCATAAAAATACCAGAGCATTAGTTAAATCGAAAGGAATCATAAGAAATTCATAGTGTCCATACCTCATTCTGAAAGCAGTTTTTGGTACATCTGACTCTTTAACTCTCAACTGATAGTAACCGGATCTCAAATCGATCTTTGAAAACATTGTCGTCCCTTTCAACTGGTCGAACAAATTATCAATCCTTGGTAACAGATACTTGTTCCTTATATTCACTTTGGTGAGCTGACGATAGTAAATACAAAGTCTCATAGATTCGTCTTTCTTCTTGACAAACAGTACAGGAGCACCCCAAGGAGAAAAACTCGGTCTCACAAATCCCTTATCTGTCAATTCTTGCAACTGAGCTTTTAATTCTTTCAATTCAATCAGAGCCATTCTGTATGGAGCAATCGAGATTGGTGCAGTCTTAGGTAACAAATCAATAGAAAATTCAATCTCTCTAATCGGAGGTAACCTAGGCAATTCTTCCGGAAACACATCTAAGAATTCACAAACTACCGACACTGATTCAAGTTTCGACTCAGACATCTCAGTATTCAACACGTATGCAAGATAAGCTTCACACCCTTTTCTCATGCATTTTTTAGCAGACATGTGCGAAATCAGCATAGGTAATTTATTTGATTCATCTGTTTCAACCCAAAGAATCTCACCATTTTTACATTTCAACTCAAGGTTTTCTGTCTACAATTACCTTGTCATCATGTAATTTCAACTAATCCATACCCAGAATAACATCAAAATCATCAAATGGCAACAACATCAAATTAGCAGGAAAACAATGACCTTGAATCATCAAAGGGCAATTCTTGCAAACCTTATCAACTAACACATATTTGCCTAAAGGGTTTGACACTTTAATCACAAATTCAGTAAGTTCAATAGGCAAACTCTTACTAGATACCAAATTTACACAAACATAGGAATGAGTAGACTCGGGATCAATCAATGCAATAACATTAATATCATAAAGAGAAAATGTACCAGTAATCAGATCGAGAGATGACGCATCCTCACAAGCACGTATGGCATAAGCTCTAGCGGGTGCTCTAGCTTCTGGCCTCACAGCTGAATCTTTCACTACACTTTTACTGCTAGCTCCACTTTCGGCATTTCTCAGTGGTCTACCTCTACTGGCAGTATTACCCGATCTAACACTCTGATATTTTTCTTCCTCAGCCCTCTCAGGACAATCTTTAATATAATGCTTTTGAGAACCACATTTAAAATAAGCACGGCTAACCATATAACATTCGTTAGGGTGTCGTCTGCCACAATGTTGACATTCAGGTCTATTGGATTTAACATTACCCACGCTTGCCATTGAAGTAGCTTGATTTTTAGAACCCGAATATGATCTCCCACAATCTCGGTGTGAATACCCAGCTGAAACAGTCAATCAAGGATTCATCTCTTTGGACTTCTTTGACTGAGATTGGAATGACTGGCTCATTGGTCTTTTTCTTGTATCTCGGGCCTCAATCACAGTTTTTTTCTTTTTTTTTGTTCAACTCTTCAGCTTTGTAAGCTCAATCAACCAGTATCAATAATTCTTTCAGCTCTAAGATTCCAACTAACAGTCGGATATCCTCGTTCAACCCATCTTCAAATCTTTTATACATAATAGCCTCGGTAGACACACATTCTTAGGCATATTTACTGAGTCTAACAAACTCTCTTTCATATTCTGCCACAGACATTCGGCCCTGCTTTAACTCAAGAAAATCTTTGCGTTTTTGATCAATGAACTGTTGGCTTATGTACTTCTTTCTGAATTCCTCCTAAAAAAACCCATGTAACCCTTTCCTTCGGATCCACGGATACTAGTGTCTTCTACCAGTGATATGCTGAGTCCTTCAATAAAGATATAGCACACTTTAAACATTCTTTAGAAGTACAAAAAAGTTCATCAAATACCTTAATAGAATTCTCAAGCCAAAATTCTGCTTTCTCAGTATCATCATCTATATTAGCCTTGAACTCTTCAGCCCCTTACTTTCGGATATTATCAACTGGAGGCTTAGTCAGTCTTACCATTTCTGTACCTTGAGGAACTACGGGAACCAGTTGGGGAATAAGAAGGGGTGGAGGAGGTTGGGCGTTCAGATTCACCCGAATAAATTCTGTGTACCAATTATTCATCATATAGAGGAAGGCTTCTCGAGCCCCATCTCCTTGACTATGTGTTGCAGATCTACTTTCAACTGGTGTGGTCTCTTGCGCGAGAGCCGACGCGTTACTATCTACGTCATCAGCTATAGCTCGATCGATCCATTTACTATATGAAAACACAATTTAATTTGTCAAGAGTCATTACACTATCACAGTATATTTATGGCATGTATAGCTAGACTCACACACACACACTATGTTAGTCCGAGAACTAACTAAATCATGGCTCTGATACCACTAAATGTAACACCCCTTACCCGTGTCAGACGCCGAGACAGGGTACGAGGTATTACCGGACTTAAACATAACCAATCATACAAAATCGAGTCATAAAATTTCATCCAAACTAAAACCTTTCATATTTCATCATAAAGTCCCTAATATTGGCTTACGAGACTCAATACATACTTTGAAAGTGGTTCAGGACCAAACCGAGAACTTTTAAAAACTTTGAATTTTTTTTTAAAAAACAAGGGCACAGGGCCTGAGCACATGGCCATGTGGCCAACCATGTGGATGAAAGCTAGGCTATTTACTGTTGAGAATACAAATTAAAACTGTATTATTGAATCACAATCTGACTTACATCACATAAAATCATAGTATTTATAATACATTTGTTAACCAACCATAACTACTAACTAACAAGACTTCTAACTACTACCTACTAACTACCATAACTGTTTCCATACTCTAATACGCCACCATTCTCTTCGACTTCTGCTAACAACACCTGCTAAATGGACTTCTTTGGACCTAGCTTAAGACATGATCTGAATTTCGTAAACAATGACACTGACAGTGGCTTAGTGAACACGTCTGCAGTCTGCTCATGCGCTGGAATGTGACCCACAGCAAGCTTTCCAGCTGCAATTTTCTCACGAACAAAGAAAAGATCCAACTCTACATGTTTAAATTTGGAGTGCAATACTGGGTTTGCAGATACAGCAATAGCTCCTGAGCTATCACACCACACTGTAGGTTTTCACAAAGATGAAACATGAAGTTCTAACAAAAGTGACTCGAGCCAAACTACTTCAGCAACTGTATGAGCCAGCCCCCTATACTCCGCCTCCGCTGTGGACCTTGAGACAATTGGCTGCTTCTTTGACCCCATGCAATAAGGTTACCGCCAAGGAATACACAAAAACCCGTAGTAAACCTTCGATCATCTACATCTGTACCCCAATTCGCATCGGAGTATCCAACCACATCCAATGTAGCAGTCTTTGTGAATTGAATACCATAATCAACAGTGCCTTGAAGATATCTGAGAATGCGTTTGACTGCTCTAAAATGTTGATCAAGGGGGCGATGCATAAATTGACATACCTTGTTCACAGCAAATGTAATATCCGGCCTGATGATGACCACATATTGAAAAGCACCAACAATGCTATGATACTCAGCCTCATTATCAATCACACAACCATCATTGTAAGATAGTTTGGAAGTGGCAACCATAGGAGTAAGAGAGCTATTTGCTTGATTCATATTGGCTTTCTTCAACAAATCAATGATATACTTTGACTGATTTAAAAACAAACCAGCAGTAGTGGGGGTTACCTCAATACTAAGGAAATAATAACCAAGAGGCCCCAAATCCTTTAAAGCAAACTGAGTGTCCAGGGACGAAACAAAATTATCAATGCTTTTTTGATGATTTCCAGTGACTACTATATCATCAACGTAAACTAGAACATACAAGATCACTCCTTCAGCGTTCTTAACAAAAAGAGAAGCATCAGACTTAGTAGAAACAAATTGCAAGCCAATCAAGAATTCATGTAGCTTAGAAAACCATGCCCGATGAGCCTGTTTGAGACTGTACAATACTTTCTTCAGCCTGCACACTAGCAATCCTTCATCACTGTATTGCTCAAAACTAGGTGGTTGTGTCATATAGATCTCTTCAGACAACTCTCCATTGAGAAAAGCGTTGTTAATATCCACCTGTCAAAGCTGCCATCCAAATTTAACAGCTAAGGACAAGACAACTCAAATAGTTGTTGGCTTGACAACTGGGCTGAATGTGTCGTGAAATCGATGCCTGCCCTTGACAACTAAATGACCTTTGTAACGAGTGATAGTACCATCTGATTTTCTTTTAATTTTGAAAAGCCACTTGCAACCCACAGCTTTCCTATCGGTAGGTAAATGAACCAAGTACCACGTCTGATTCTTCATCAAAGCTTCATACTCCTATTGTGCTGCAAGAGTCCATTCTTTGCTGGTGAAAGCCTGTTCAATTGTAACAGGTTCAACTGCATTTAGCTCTGCAGAAAAAATCCTGGGCTTGAAAACCCCACTTTTGGACCTCGTTTGCATGGTATGCAAATTAACTGGAGAAGCCTGAGCAGGTTGACTAGGCAGACAACCATTTAGACCAGACGAGGAACTAGAGGTGCTGGATTCTGACATGGAGAATTGGAAAAAGGACTGCTAGGGACCATATTCATAGGAGAGCAACGTACTTGTGGGTGCACTTGTGGAGTATCAGATCCTGGCATACTGACAGAAGTATCCTGAGGTGATAAAGATATAGCTGAATTTGAATAACTGACCAGCCCTGAGATAGGCATCACAATAGGAACAACAGACTGTTGACGTTGAAAGTTAGTGAAGGCACGAGCAGACTGTGAATCACCTGTAAAATTAAAATCAATCGCAAAAGGGAAACAACCCTCATCAAATATGACATGTCTGGAAAAAAACACTTTTTGATTCCCAGCAAGGCACTTGTACCCTTTGTGTACCATACTGTAGCCAAGAAACACACAAGGTTGAGACCGAAACTGTAACTTGTGAGCATGAAATGGTCTGAGATACGGATAGCATCGGCAACCAAAGACTTTCAACTGCTGGTAATTAGGAATAGTCTTATAGAGAACCTCATGAGATGATTTGCCATTGAGAACTGGTGTTGGAAGTCGATTAATGAGATACACCGCACTAGTAAACGCATAAGTCCAAAAGCATAAAGGCATACTAGCCTGAGCCAGTAAGGTCAAGCCATTATCGACAATATGGCGATGCTTTCTCTTTACCAGCCCATTCTGTTCTGAAGTGTGAGGACAGGAAAGCCGATACTGAATCCCAAGCTGAGCCAACATCTTTGGAAACGGACAATACTCTCCTCCCCAGTCTGTTTGAAGAGCCCGTATCTTACAACCAAACTGTACTTCAACAAGTTTCTGAAATTAAAGAAATTTAGTCACAGCCTCAGATTTGCTTTTGATCAAATACAACCAAGTGTATCGTGAGTAAGCATCCAAAAATGAAATGTAATAAAGACAGCCATCAGAGATCATAGGAGCAGGTCCCCAAAGATCTGCAACAATAAGCTCAAAAGGAGCTGAATAAACAATATTTGAAGGTAAAAAATGAAGTTTATATAATTTTCCAAGTTGACAAGCAGAGCAAACTGAGCTCCATTTACAATTATTTGATACAACATTACAACTCTGAAGGATTGTAGCAACAGTCCTATGACAAGAATGTCTAAGGCGCCTATGCCACAGCTCAAAAACCGAATCACCGGAAGAAGACACCCCTTACTGTGCCGTATGAACTGCAACTAGAACACCAGAAGTGCTGAGATTTTCAGAAGTATTAAGATGCTAAGAAAGATCAAACTGATACATTCTATTATGCATGCGCCCCACTAGTAATATGGTCACTATCTTGATGTCCTCCACAAAACAATGAAGTGGATCAAATTCAAAATAGACACAGTTGTCACTAGCAAACTGTACAACAGACATTAGGTTCTTGTATTCGAGGAACATGAAACACATTCTTCAAATGAAAAATCCTGTTGGAATGAATAAACGACGAGGAACCAATATTGTCTACTGGTACAGACATACCATTCCCCATAAAAAGTTTATTTTTACCTGTATACTGAGTCACCTCTCGCAGACCCTTCAAGTCATTCGTTACATGGTTGGTGGCACCTGAATCGGGAAACCAAACATTGGAGGTCATATTATTCGAAGACAATTGACCAGAGGTAGAAGCCATATTAGCCTGCAAACCAGAGGTTTCCAAAAACCCCTTATGAGTGCAACAAAAAGAAGAAGCACAAGGCAGATTAGGATACTCCTGGAACTGATGGAAATGAACTTGCATGGATTGATGAGACACACCTTCAAAAGATTCATCAAATCTGTAATAACATTTGTGCACAGTGTGTCCAACCCGACCACAAAGTTGGCATTGATGTTTAGCATACATGAACTTCCTTCCATGACCTCTGCCTCTGAAATCCCTGGAGCCACCACCTCTATAGGATGATCGAGAACCATGACCAAATTATTTAACCTACCTAGCATCAGGCTCAGTATGCTGAACAATATTAGCCTGCAAAGACATACTCAAAACAAGATCTTGCTGTCGAGCCTCATAATCAGTCAGCATTTCCGTAAGATAATCAAGAGAAACATTCATTGCTAATGCTACAATGCGTATTGACTCATATTCCACAGGTAAACCAGTAAGAATGATACTGATATGTTCTTGCTCAGAAATACTAGTGCCAGCAGCAAGTAAAGTATCACACTGACCTTGAATCTTGGCTAGATATTCTTGAATAGACAACTGACCTTTCTTCTATGAATATAATAAATGTTTGAGAGTTGACACTATTAAAGAAGATTTAGCAACAAACCTTCTAAGAACAGTACTCCATACATCAAAACTTGAACCAGCCCCAGTAAGATGAACTAGAATACTATCAAAAATGGTGGACAACAGCTAAGAAGCCAATAGCTTGTCTTGTTGCTTATGAAAGACAAAATCAGGATTAGTAACAGGAGAGCCATTACTGTCAAGAACAGACTGTGGAGGAACCTGAACCGTTTCAAGAACAAATTCATGCAAACCATATCCTTCAAGAATTAACAAGATGTGTTGTTTCCATAAAAGAAAATTATTAACAGTAAGTTTCACCGTGTCATGTTTAGGAAACTGATGAAGTTTGCGCGAGGAAGCGTATCCAAGATCAGGAGAAGAAGCAACTACAGGTATGGCCATGTGAGCAGACTGATGATCACCATCATTACCCGATACTGCATTTGTTGCCATAATCGAAAGAAAAAAATTATGGCTGTGATACCATGTTGAGAATACAAACTAAAACTGTATTATTGAATCACAATCTGACTTACATCACATAAAATCATAGTATTTATAATACATTTGTTAATCAACCATAACTACTAACTGACAAGACTTCTAACTACTACCTACTAACTACCATAACTATTTCCATACTCTAATATTTACCAAGTCTTTTTCCATCCTAACATTTACACATAGGCCAACATTTTAGGCCAAATCAATTATGTCACATAAAAAAATAATCAGGTCCTCTATACATGCCATAATTCATAATATTCCTTTCAAAATACCAAAAGAGTGTTGAAAGTGTGGATGGATCTCCGACGATCTCCGTACCCTGAGCTAGCTTGGTGACACTATAAGATAAGTGAAAGAAAAGGGAGTAAGCATATAACTTAATAAGTTGGTATGTAAATAATAAAAAAATTATTAACATGCTTTTATCAATCCTCATAATGTGTTCTCAAGATAATACAATCATATTTGCACATTGTTTCACTATTCACTCATGTTCATATCAAGCTGTCTACGCGAGTCATAGTCAATAAATTATTTATATCTTAAGCTATGGAACTTCAAATTAAGATCCACTAAATTTCCCTGAAACTAGACTCACATATATTCTTACCATAAAATTTTCAGAATTTATGGTTTAGCCAATAAGTAAAGTTTATTCTTTAAAGTCATCCATGTTCTGCTGTCTAACAGTTTTGACCCTTCTTCACTAAAAATTAATTATCACCTCATACGGGATTCAGATGATGTTTCCATTTATTTCTATTGAAAATAGACTCATTAAGAATTTTAAACATATAAATTCTAACCCATAATTATTTTTATATAATTTTTAATGAGTTTCCAAAGTCAGAACAGGGGATTTCAAAATCACTCTGACCCTGTCTCATAAAATTTCAAATATCTCATAATATGAAATTCTTTTGCTTACACCGTTTATTCTATGTAAAACTAGACTCAATAAAATTTAATTTCATATCTTATTAAACCTCTAATTCGATTTTCACAATTTTTGGTGATTTTTCAAACTTATACAACGGCTGCTATCCAAAACTGTTTTATTACTAATTTTACTCTTTCATGTTTTCTTTAAATTAACTTTCATTTACACACACATAACACCAAGCATGTCCATAGCTACCGATTCCAATAGCTAGTCATTATCAAATATTTACAAGTCTTCATAGTCATACTTACTCCACCTCAACCTTACCAAAATTCGATCACATATCGAGCACATTGCTCATGAATATATATATATACATGTACCTACACTCATTCATCACATAATCACAATCATTTACACTTAGTAATTTCCCGTTGAACACATCAGAATATTAAAGGATACATCGAAAATATTACACATAGTGCCATACTTGTAGCCAAAACTACTTCACATCACTTATCACACATAGGCTCATTCTCGAGCTATTCACATTCACGGGTCTGCTCATACAAGTTGTCAGTCATTCGTAACTACTCAGTGCTACTCAAACAAGCTGTCAGGTATCTGCAACACATACCGGATTACCCAGTCACTGGTAGAACTTATTAGACCAGCACCCGGATTCACTTAGTCACAATTTCACATAGTTTTCACATAGGTTCCTAGTGACATGTCACTTGTATCCTATTCTATTCTTAAGGTTAAACCGAGAAATTTTTCACTTGTCGATATTTTGTAAAATACATCAAATATTCAGCCACATTTCATAAAATATATCAAAATATGAAAGCGTAAGTAAAAATGATGCATTATTTACATACAAACCTACCTCGGTCAAAAATATCAAATTGTTTGCGTCTTAGTCCACAACCTTACCTTTTCCCCGGTCAAGGTTAATTTCTCGTCTTTCTTGATCTATAATAATACATTTAACTAATTTAATACACACATTTTCAATTCAGCCCCAAAAACACCTTATGATCACATATTTATAATTTTTCTCATTACTCAAGCCAAGCCGATTCATATTCCCTCTTATAGCATCCCGCAATTTTCACTAAATCACATTTTTTCTTTTTTTACACATATTTTACAACTTTTACAAATAAGTCCTTTTATGCAATTTCATTAAAAATCACTTAGTAAAAGTTGTTTATTACATTTTAAACTTTCATATTCTACAATAAAACATCAAAACACATGAAATTCATCCATGGGTAAATTTTTAAATACAAACCCTAGCTCAAAATAATGGTAGAAATAGCTAAACCGAGCTACGAGGATCTTAAAAATGTAAAGAACATTAAAAACGGGGCTAAAATGAACTTACAATCGAGCTTGGAAGCTTGAAAAATCCTAGCTATGTCTTCCTCATGTGAAATTGGGCCAATGGGTTGAAAATGAGCAAAAATTGACTTTTAATTTGGCTTTTTAATTCATTTAATCACCAAATTACTAAAATGCCCTTAACTTAAAAATATTCTATTTCACCTATTTCATGTCCATTTTTGTCCAAAAAATTAACCAATGGTATAATTACCTTTTAAGGACCTCCAATTTAAAATTTCATAGCAATTATACACCTTTAGCTTCTAGAACTCAAGTTTTGTACTTTTTTACAATTTAGTCCTTTCAACTAAATTGAGTACCCAAACGCCAAAATTTTTGAACGAAATTTTTGCAAAATCATTCTATACGTCTGTAGATCATAAAAATATAATAATATTAAATTTTTCCTCGTTGGATTAGTGGCCCCAAATCCACTGTTCTGACTTGGCCTAAGATCTAGCGAAAATGATCTACTATTGTTGCCACCCGAGCTAGGGGTTTATCGAAAACATGCAGTCCCAAAGAAAAGTTCCTCGTGGTGTCTGCTGTCTCTGGATTGTATCTAATGTCTACAAACCAGTCGCGAGATAGCCCTTAAACTAGGCTCACTATCTCCCTGATCATCAACACCATATTTCGGCCATCGCTTTCCACCGTCAGTTTCCAAATTCTCGCCCACATCTTAGATGTTACGAGAGAAGAATAATTATGAATCCAAAACATAATGTATTTTTTATGTAATATATATAAGTTTATTTTTAAAAAATGGTTATGAATGATTGAGTGCGAGGCGAACTGCGAGAGGATAGCAAAGGGAGTTCGCGGACCCAACTCACAAGGCAGGCTCGCAGATCTAGCTAGCACGAACTAAGGGAAGGCCACAGTCTTAGTTCACATGTGTCCAAGGAGCTCGTATAAGGGTGATTGCGTGCTTCGCAGGCAACAGTGAAACACGTGTCTAGTTGGCCTAAAGCCCGCACGGAATATCAATTCTAGGAACGACGAAGTCAAGACAAAACAATGGGGTCATAGCGTGAGTTGTAATAACATGTATAAATATTCGAATACTCCCATTAATAAGGCAAGAGACAAAATTACTCAACAATTGGTGCGGTAAGCATGGATAGAACACACGACCTTCAAATGACCGAAGAAGATCGACGATCCAGATTCAAGCAGATAGAAACAGTTCAATTTTCAACGGTCAGATACATGTACCCAAAACTCATTCGTACATGTGGCAAAATAGCTGTTGTGCATCACAGCTCGTAGTGTACCCAACAAGTTGTATTTAAACTCGATGTGATGGATCTAAGAAGTGCCACTTTGTAACCCTCATTAGACCCACTAAAGGGGGGACTATTGTTATACATCAGTGATCACCAATCTGAGTCCTAGATCATATCTGAATCACCTACTCGTGACCTGGATAGGTCCCACCAGATGATTGAGTGCGAGGTGAACCGCAAGAGAACAGTAAAGAGAGTTCACGAACCTAGATCACATAGCATGCTCGTAGATCTAGCTCGCACAAACCAAGAGAAGGCCATGATCTTAGTTCACATGCTTCCAAGGAGCTTGTAGAAGGGGGACCGCGTGCTCTGCGGGCAACCTAGAGTGAAACATGTGTTTAGCGGGCCTGAAGTCTGTACGGAATGTCAGTACTAGGAACGGCAGAGTCAAGACAAAACAGTAGGGTCATATCGTGAACTATAATAACATGTATAAATACTCGAATACTCCCATTAATTAGACAAGATACAAAATTACTCAACACTAATTAATAATATATGATGCTTTATTAGTTGAACTTTTAAAAGATATAACCAAATTTAAAAAATTCAGATTAGTATAAAAAAGTATTTTTGACATTATTTAATTATTATAATTTGAAAATGAAATCACATTTATTTAATTAAAATATTTAATTATAAAAACTTTGGGTTTCATTTTTTTAATTTATTCAATGATTCTATAGATTTAAATTTTTATTAATTAATAAAATATTATACTATTTTTAAATAGAATTTTTAAAAGATATTATCAAATTAATTAATTTCACATCAATATACTATTTCACTCATTAATAGTTTAATCAATATTACTTTTTATTATCTCATAATAATTATTAATATGCTAATAAATTATTTTTAACTACTATTTTGTAATATATGAACAATAAAATGTATTCT
The DNA here is from genome assembly GCF_025698545.1 of Gossypium raimondii. NCBI lineage: Eukaryota > Viridiplantae > Streptophyta > Magnoliopsida > Malvales > Malvaceae > Gossypium > Gossypium raimondii. Next base: position 33,762,821 of record NC_068568.1, on the reverse strand, counting down.
CATTAGTTCAAATTTCTTCAAACTCATATTTTTTTTATATATTACAGATTACAATAAAAAATAATTATATCATATTATAATAAAATCTAATTATGTATTTTTGAAAAATAACTATTTATGTATTTTAACTTTTAAAACCTTGTTGCACGTATGATAACATCATATAACCTTTTTGTTTGTTAAACATAGAGTTAATGAAAACATTAGTACTTGAACTTGATTAATTGGCTCAAATTGATATCAAAGTTTTAATTGGATCAACTTGGTACTTTTGATTGACTTTTATCGACACACATTTTTTCCTAATTTTTTAAAATCGTTATCATTTCCTTGATTAGGCATTGTAGGGAATTAACTCGTGTATGCAACAAACAAGTAAATGAAGTAAAATTAAAAAGATCAAACATGCAAATTTTACGTGGAAAAACTCTTCAAAAGAGGATAAAAAATCACGGACAAAAAGAGATTTCACTATAATAAAGGAGAGTACAAAAGATGGTGAGAATCAAAGGAAAACTCGAAGCCCCAAAAGAAAAACCTTTCAAAATAAAGAACAAAATTCTCTCAATCTAAATATTTCTGTTATGTAAAAGCTAGAGTAACTAAGGCCTATTTATAGGCTGAAATTCATAGCATATATGATTAGAATATCCCTAGGTTAATCAGAGTTTAAGTGGGAATCTAAAACAGAGTTTAATTGAGAGAAGAAAGCTAAGAAACTTTATGTGCACGTTGCCAAGTCATGACGTGGCATTTACGTTGTTGGGATGAGGGGGCGTTGCGTTTTCAAGACGAAGGCTCTCTTCTCATCGTGACATCGGCTATTCGTCGGGACGAAGAAACTTCCTTGTTGTGATGTCACACACTGTTTGGCCCGAAAATGTAAGGCATAACTTCACAAATGATCTTCTACACTATTTTTGTACTACAAATTGTTTCGAGTGTGGGCTCGAACCTATTGAATAGAAACACAGAACTAGAAAATTGTTTTCTCTCTTTTATTTGGGGTGAAAACAGAAATTCCCTCTTCTTAATAGAAACCAATAGAATTATTATTCTCGAAAAATATATTTGATAGTTGAGAACAAATTCTCTTTATTCTTCGGTAGCGTAACAATCTCTTAAAGTTGTGTATTATGTCTTACTGGTACCAACTATTTATAAGAAAAAAATGTAAAACCTTTGTTGAGTTGTAGTGGTTTATTTCAAATAGAAAAACAACTTCCTACTTAGAGTAGGAGTGGGGTGGACAACACACCCTAGTATTCCTACTAAGGTTGCTGCCCCCTTCATGTTATATGAGGGGTTTTGGGCCTCTCTCACATCGGGTCCAATTACAAGTACTTCTTAGGCTTTTTGACCTAGTACTCTGTAATGTGATACAACCCAATTCAGTTTTTTTATTTCCTAAAATAAACTTTAATATTCTATATTAAACAATTTTCTCATCATTATTTTACTCCCATTAAAATTTTGATAATTTGACCCTCGGTAAAATTTTTAACGATTCTACCCTGGATAAAATTTTTGACGATTTTACCCCTGGTATAATTTCGAGAAAATATGTTCAATATTTCATAACTCAACATGTTCACTATGACCGAATGATTTATTTTCATTTTCAGGCTTCAAAACAGTAAAAATATAAACTCATTCTTCTAATCATTTTGAAGTAATCCATATAGAATTGCAAATGGATAATTTCCATTTCCATTTATGGAAACCTACATTTATTTCCAAATGATTCCATTTTTTCCATTTTGAAAAAAACCATAATTGTTGTTGAATGTTTTCCATTTCTCTTTTCCTATTCATTATTTTCATTTTTATTCAAACTCGCAATTCATTTATGGTTTCAACGAGCTATCGAAGGGATCGATTGGGAATATGTAATTAGGGCTCAAATGATTTATAATTAAGTTTTGAATTTTTGCCTATTAATTATAAACTCATTTAGCCACGAAGTCATTCCATTATAGTATCGTGACTGAGCTCTCCCCAACAACATACCATTACGAAAGCAACTACTCAGTGCTCGTCCAATCACCTTGTCATAAGTGTGTTACCTTCATAGGATATCCTTGATCTCTTTGGGATAAATTTCATTCTCCCAGTATGATCCTATTTTATCTCATGGTAAGCATTACATCTTCCTTCATGAAAAGTAAATTACTATCAAATAATAATTAAGTCATTCATCATAAAGACAAAGACAAAAGACTCATGGTCATGTTTGCTTTTCATCAACCATGTAATGTCAATGAGAGGATATCATTTACCCATGTCTCGGGATATGAATTCACTATTGTGAATGACGCTACATACTGCAGAAGTCGTACACCCAATGCACTAGCTTTCTTCCTTTATTTATTCGAACTCAGGTTTTTACTTACATCAAAGTGTACAAGTCACACATACATAGTCCTTGATCCACTTAAGATTTAGGTATGTCACACTATGAGTGTCACAAGTGAATAAATCCATAAACGAATTCAAGATCTATTTTGCTTAGGTCTTGTCTGATCTACTGTCAGTCCAATTAGTCACATCTATGTCTCTATCTTCTGGGAGTCATCCGCTTTGATGCCCAAGATAATATCTCTCCTCAATTGGACTTAATATACGTCATATTAACCTTCAATCGATTTTTTCATTTATGATTAGACTAAGGACATGTTTAGGTTCGTCTATTAATACAAGATATCTTTTCGTATTACGATCCGACCACGTAATACCGCTTAGTATTAGTTGAATAGTAGACAACCAATAAGTAACATTTGCTTACATTTTGCTTTGCATGCAAAAATCATTTAAGGACAATAATAAAAAGTATTAATATAATTTATAAATAATTTTATTAACCAATCTATTCAAAAAAATTACAAGTGTACTTAGACGAAAATACTACATTTAGGGCACCTAATCAAACAATAAGAAATAATGGCTCTAATTCCTCTACTCATCTTCACCCAAATAATCTGTTTCACATAACATTATATAGAAAAACAAGTACTCATTATCCAAATTAAAATAACGACACTTGAACTAATTTGCTTTGTTGGATTGATTTTTGAACTTCAAAGTTTTAACATCAATAATGGCATCCTTATGAAAACCTTCTTATGAAAACAATCTACTCGAAATTTAACAATGAAAACCTCTACAAAGAATGCCTTCATTTTATAAGAAATTCTGCCAATGAATATGAAACATAATTTTAAAATGTTGACATGACAAGTAAAAAAAATGCTTCTAACAAGAAGTGTTTTTCTAAAAAGTTTTTAAAGATAACATTATTATCTGCCACGGAAAAGACTAGATGGGATGTGTGAATTTTATCTTGGGATTTCTAGGTGTATGGTTAGGGTTTAGGGTTGGGGTTGAGTCATGATTTTAAGAAACATGTTGTGGGAGACGCATTTAGTATTCTCTTTTTAAAAAAGACTTATTTTCTTAAATTTTGAGAAAAACGACTTAAAATCCTAATTAATTTTTGTTTAAAATCGACATATTTGCCTGATTCTCCTATTTACTTACTTCAATAAATTGAAGTTGTAAAGACCAAAGAACAAAACAACCAACAATGAATATGTTAATGATGAATAAGTTAATATCTAAAAGACAAATAAAAGAAAAGCTAATTTTGTCTTAGCATTTTTTTTTACTTTCCATCCATATGCGAAAGTAATTTTCTCTTTCTTATTAAGGAATCAATTTTTTATTATTTGCAGGAAAGTGACTCTCAAGGAAAAGGAAAATAAACTAATTTTTTCATATCAAATGCTAGAATCATATTTCAACCAATTAAATTTCTTGGAAAATAATAACTTCCTATCATACCAAGCAGCTTTTAAGTGATGAGTAACTCTTATTTACTTATCATTTTTTACACTTTTAATAGAAATATTATATTATTTATGTTTTATTATGGAAAAATTTAAAAGAATAAATTATTGAAAATATTAAATTTCAACTAATTTAAGTTACAAAAATACATGAAATTTGAACTTCAAGTTATATTCCATTAATCAAGTGTTCATCTTCTCTAAAAATAGTTTGAGTTGAAATTATAATTATATAAAAGAATATGAAATATAATTTATAAAATAAATATAGCAATTAGTTATAATTATGTGTAAAATGAGACAAAAATAGAGTGTTTTCCACCCAAGTAGACTTTATTTATTTATTCATTATTTAAAATAAAGAAAAAGAGTCGAAAATATTCCAACACGTGATGTCATTAATGTAATCATCCAAAGCACGCACATCTCATTATTACTATTTTCCTTTTCCACCTCTACTCGCGAGTGGTAGGTACGAGGACCCACCTATGTGCGTTTACCTTACGAAACAACTCTTTCGTTATAAACAGATTTCTGGTAATTTAAATTAAAAATTAAAAATGCAGTTATGAACCGACCAATCCGGTTCATTTAATACCTATGTGCTCATCATTTCAACCAAAACAAACTTTCTTTTCAATCCAAATCTTCATTTTAAATTGGAATTTATACCCAAACCAAATATTTTAGCTTTTGAAAAATTGATTTTAATGAAATTACCCTTTTATCTTCCATTACGCCTTGTTTAGTATTACTTAAAATAACAATTTTAGCTTAAAAGTACTTTCAAAAAAATTTATGCTAAATAAACTGCTTTTAACTGAAATTTTTATTTTTAAAAGGAGAAACTAAAATTTTAGTTTTTTTCTACCAAAACTACTTTTAATGCTTAATTACTTTTCATCTATCCAACAACATGATCCTTTCCTTTTTTTCTTCGTGCTTAATTACAAATGTGTTAAAATCATTAATTAAAAATAAAAAATATTTTTAAAATAATACAAATGTGTTAACATCTAATTACAAATATTTGATAATTATACTTAATTATTTAAAATATAATTTATATATTCTAATTAAATTTTATAAATAATTAATATTTATTGCTTAAAATATTTAAAATTTATATTTCATATATTAAAATATTAACAAGTTATAATAAATTATTTTTTATATTCTTACTAAAATATAATAATATTAACTAATTTGAAAATTATTTAAATACATATTTATACTTGGTAATACCATATCTAAAATAGATATTTTATTTCTTAAAAGTAATTTTTGACAGCAACGCTAAACATTCAAATTTTAAACCAAACTTTTTAAAAGTATTTCTCAAAAGCACTTTTCCACAATACTTTTTAAAAGCATTTTTCAAAAGTAATATTAGACTGTCCTAAGTCTTCCACTTTACAACAAAATGTTTAAAATCGTCATTTTATCTTCTTGAAAGCACTTTTTAACAACAATAATAAAGACTATCAAAATTTTCAAAAGCAATTTTTAAAATATTTTTTTCATAGCACTTTTGAACCTCAATGGTAAACTAGTATTAAATGTCAAATTATCCACATCGAGTTCAAATCTTGTAGATGGAAAACTAATATTGAAATACTTATTTCTCTACGTCTAAGGATTAAACCCAGTTTGACTTTGAACTTAGTCGAGGCTCAATGTGACTACTAATTAAAATATGTTTTTTTTTATATCTGTTTATTATGATCTCATTTGAGATTTAATTTTATATTTTAATTTAAAACAATTTAGTTTCTCTATTTTTATAATGTTATTAATAATTAGTCTATAACGATAATAAAATTAATTATTTTGGTTAAATTAAAAAAATCACCCTTTCAACTCATCATGTTGACATGTCTTGACTTATATTAAGTGATGGTTAAATTTTTTGTTAAACACCCATTTAATATAAGTTTAAACCGTGTGACCCCCATCCCAAACCAAATATTGTATATATAAAAAAAAAAAAACTCATCATGTTCACATGAATTTTTTTGTTAAGACAAGTACTTTCAAGAAAATTTTATACCATCATTTAAAATTGAATAGATAACGATGTTAATTCTTGGATTAACTAATAACATTATAGAAATAGATTAATCACATTATGTCAAATTAAAATACTTTAAGTTAACAAGTTCAAGTTACACTTAGACCTATTCATGGGTCGAGTTACCCGCCCAGGCCCGAAGGCTTGCCCAAAATTTGGGACGGTTTGGATAAAAATATTAGGCCGAAAAATGGGCTTGGGCAAAATAATTAGGCCCGTTTAAAATATGGGTCAGGTTCAAGCTTGAACATTCAAGGTCTGAGCTCGGCCTGACCCATTTTTAATTTTATAACACTTTATATTATGTTATTTTTACATATTATGTAATTTAGAACACATTAATAAAATAAACTTATACTAAATATATAATACTACTATAATGTAAATATTAAAATAATGTTAAGATGACTGTAAAATGTATAAATTTATTAAATATTAATATAGTATAATATAATATAAATACTTTTTCAAAAAATTAAAAAATAATATGGGCAGGCCTAAAATGGGCTTGGGTTAGTTTTTCGCAAATATGGACAGGTTTGGGCAAAATTTTAAGCCCATATTTTGGGTTGGGTCGAGCTTAGGCAAGCATAATGTATGTTAATATCTTGCTTAGGCCCGACCCGACTAGAACTAACCCATGAGCACCTTTAGTTACACTATACATAAATGTGTGAGTTTTGTAACGCCTTCAACCCGATCCGATTAACCGGATCTGGATCTTGGGCAGTACCACACAATTATAGACACAAGCCTAACTTACTTTTAACATTTACAGATAATGACAACTTACTTAACTACAAATTTCAAACTAAAATACATGAGTAATACAATGAGTAAATACAAATATAACACAAGGTAATTAAATTACAATGATATCCAAATTGAAACTCTAATTTATTACAGGTACCCCAAATTGAATTTCTAAGGAGTATTATTGTCTTTGAATATGCCGCCAACTTGCTCTGTATGCATAACAGCCTAATGCGCCACTCTTAAGGCGTAGCCCTAACATCATCCCTCCTATCTCAGACTCATATCAATTCGCTTGTAACAAAATACACACCCATATAAGTTTGTAAGAACTTACTGAGGAAAACATCATTTACCTGTGTCATTTATGCACATCTTAGCTGGTAACTTATTTAGATAATCATATCGTTCTGAACCTTCAACTTAGTCACTGACGAATACTCTCTCAATTTCTATTCTCATTTACATGTCAAATATCATATCTTGTTTAAAGCTTATTTCTTACCCATCATCTTTGATATGCCACTTACCTTTTTCAATCTGATCTTTCATAAGTCTTTACTCGTTTCCTTTACAGAGGTCCATATGATCGAATCATGATTACTATTGTATACGTAACTTTAAGCCGTCGTTTCCTTTACAAGCACATTCCTTCTGATATATAGTTAGAAAAATCATTATTCAGAATACGTTTTTTTTTACGTTTATCCATCACTTCTTCTATATCTCATCACTTCATTTTTCATAGTCGAGTCTTGGTCTTGTATAACACTTTATCGTAACCTATAGAGACACTGCACCTTACTAATATTTCTAACCACACTGAACGCGCCAAAGCAATTTAATATAGAATTTTCCAAGAATCATTCCTTTAGGTTATGCCATTGCGAGCCTCACTAGAATACGCCACAAAGACACTGCTTTTAGATTTCGCCATGTACATCGTTCTTTCAGGTTTTCACCATAAAGGCTATCACGTTAGAATTTGTTTCACAAGCTATTAATTCATTGTTCGCCACAATGGCGGTTTTTAAGATTGAGCCACGAAGATGTTTCTTAAGGAGTTTGCCACAAATACATTCCTTTCATATTCCACCACAAAAGCTATCTTTCATATTACGCCACAAAGGCTTTTATTGCAGGGTTCGCCATAAAGGTGTTCCTTTCATATTGTGCCACATAGGAATTTCTTTCTTGATATGTTTACGAAATGGATTTGCTTAAACTCACATTATGTGAGGTTTGCCCATCATTGTCCCAGGACACGCAGAGAACCCCATTAGGTAATCACCGTCCTTTAGTTCATTCCGAAAGGTGCCAGGACTATGGACTTTTCCTTCAATATTCATATCAGAGATAATGTTTTTAGTCCTAATAGACCCCTTTAGACTCCATCGTGGTGAACAAACACAGACTCTCTTGACAGATCCTTCATGCATTGACACGATTCACCTTCATTTTTAACTCCACAACTTTCTCTTAATAGAGCATATCCATAGCATACATCTAAGACACACATATACAACCAAACCCACTTCTCATATTCCATATCATAACATGTATTCAATCATATAGTTACATGACCATCATACTATACTTTTCTAGCTTCGATTTCACCGTTCAATCAGTTTCTATAGAGATATCTAAGGTGAACAGTATACATGCAAGAGTCGGTGCAGAAACTCACCTAACAACCATGAACAACATCTTGAACTTTAGATCTAACAAGGAATTGCAACAACCACTGCTTATAAATCAGAAGAACACCATTAAAACTCATTTGTAACCTTTACCATCATCACAAACCTAGATAACCCTTATACTAAGCCTTAATTCTTCAACTTACTATTCATGCACTCTTACAGACCTACCATTTCATAGCACAACATACAGAGTCATAAAACTTACCTTGACAAGGAGCAATCATTGATAAAATATGGGATCTCAACTTTAGCTTAGAGAAATGCCTTTGGTTCCTCATGCCTCAAATGACCTTGCCTTAGAAGAAAGAAGAAGAGAACTCCCCTTTCCCAAACTTGAATATCTATTATTATAATCTAAGTTCTTATTGGAACTTGACAAATGTCACATCATTACTGAATTGTCTTATCAAATGTCTACAACTTCCGAGAAACCTAATTGAGTATTCCTTTATCTTTTAATTATTCTAGTTCACATTCAGTTGGTTCCTAACTAGCTTACCTTGCGACTTAACTTGCACAGTACCATAGTTAACGGGGCACTGTCCCTAGGGTGAACTCATATTCTTAGTACCAATTTTATTTGGCCGCTGATCTTATTCCAACTAACATAGCCACCTAGCAAGAAACTTTATTAACTTAACCACATAACTGTACACACCCGCTCTATACACCGAAAGATGCACTTGGGCGAAGCCTACTCTGCCAATCATACTTCCTTAGGACTATGCATCAAACCTTATACCCGCCAGAACCGGGGTGTTACAAGTTCAATGTTTATAATAATTAATTTTATTTTCAAAGCATAAAAAGGAACAAATTCAACCATTAAAAATTGCAACATAGATTAAATTAATTAAAAAATAGATTTTTTTTCTAAGTTTCTTATCTTTCATTTATTTATGAATGATAAAATAGAAAAAAATTAAATTCACTATTATTATATAAAATAATCGTTTAATATTTTATTTATTTTTATTTGAATAATTCAAGTCATAGACTTTATTTAGTCTAATAATAATGATAATAACAATATATAAAAGCATGAATTTGATTTTTTTAAAATTTGGCGAGAATATTTTTATATTTCATCATATTACTATTTTCATATTTTTAAAAATTTTAAATTAAAATAGGAGTTGTGATAATTATACATTTAAAGATAATTATAATATAATTTACTATTGTTAGTTAAAATGTTATATACTAATTTTAAAATAGAGTTATTACTTGAATAGAACTCTAAGCATAAAATATAGGAAAAAAGTTAAACACAATTATTGGCAATTATTAATTAAAAAGTTGACTAAAAAGGAGTTAGCTAATTTTATTAATGTAAAATCAAGATATTACTGAGTATTATGTTAATTAGTTTTTTTGAATAATGTTACTTTGCATTAATTACATAAATAAAGTTATATTATAATTTAAATATGTTAAAAATAATTTAATTATGATTCAAATTTTCTATTATAATATTTGAATTGATAAGTTAATATATTTTAATTATATTCAATAATTCAAATAAGAAATATTGTTTTACATTAATTACCGCAATTAGGAATACAATATTTTAAAAAAATGATCAAATATTAAACGCGTAAAATTAAACACAATCATGTGGCATTAGTAGCTAGTATATATAAAAGTACAGTTTGGAAAAACTTTTGAACTGATAAGTATACCATTTATTGTTCATTATATTACTTGAATTAGCATTAAAATAATATTTTATTAATATATAATTGATTATTATTAGATAATAATAAGAGTGATATTAATTAAATTTTAATTTATTGAATATAATTGGATAAATTAAAATAATAAAAATATACACAGATATTGCATACATTATTAATTATTATATAATAATAACAAAAGTAATCTAATCATGTATGTTGTTTTCTTCAAAAGAAGAAGTTATTATCACTTATTTAGTGTTATATACAAACTAAACTAAGATTTAGCAAATAAATAAATGCATTAGTGAGTCATTTTCATTTAAGTAGTATTATTTATTGTTTTATTCTCACTTTAGGGAAAACAAGGTTATTCAAAATTTGAATTTTAGATTTATATTTAATTTTTACCTTGTAGAAACTTTTTTATGTTTTTATCTAAGTCGTTTGTTTCTTTTCTTTTATATTTTGCTCGGTAGTAGTGTTAGTTTTTAAGCTAGTTATTGTCTGTCTTTTTCTCCTTTCCATTAATTTTTTCTGTCTTTTTTCTTATTAACTTAACCACGTGCTTCTCTCTTTTCAGTTTGTAAATCTATTTTGTGGATATCTTTGCTTGTTTCACAAGTTGTGATGGACAAATTACGATACCTGTCGTCGTTGAAATTTCACCAACCAACAATAGTTTCTCTTTAAAAGTAGGTGACTCTTTGTTGGCTTCTTAATCTATTTCTGTTTTGAGAGTATTTAAGAACAATAAATTATTTCACGAGTCGGTTTGGACTTTATTGTTTTAATTATATATATATATATTTGTTTGTTTTCCATTGTTTAAAAAGTTTGCTTTTATAAATTTTTGTCTGCTCTTGTAGCACATTTCTTAGTCTTACTCATGCATGTAGTCTTTGCTTTTGCAAGTGATTTTAGAGATTGTTTTGTCACCGTCTTATCCAGTTTGGTGGATGTTCGGTTCTTTTGTCAATTTTTACTCGCTACTTTAGGCCATTCAGGGTTGATTTCTTTATTGTATTAACTATTTGCAATCACTTTAAATAGTTATGCTAGAGTTGTAATAAAGTCAATTATCAACGTACCATAATGTTCAACTGATGTTAAAGCTAAAGCCTTTGTTGTGGTGATAGAACTTATACTTCACTACCTACTACGTGTGTTTTTCTTTTCAAATTGTATGATACTATTCTTGAAATGAATTAATGAATTTTCATTTTAAAATAAACTTTTATCTTAATTTCACCAGAAATTTATTAGCAGTTCATAGCTATTTATTCAATTTTCCACATGACTTTTTATTCTTTCGAAATAAATTTGGTGAAATGCTGATCCATCAACATGAAAATGATAGATGATTGTTTATTTCTAAAGTTATTGCTTATTAAATAAGACATTTTCAGTTTTTGTTCTTAGTTCGTTAAACCCTTTTTCTTTTCAATTCACCAAAATATTGAAATTAAACTACTGTTGTTAACTTATTATTACTTTAAGTGTCATAATTTTATTGATTAATCATTATCTATATTTCTTCACTTCTACGTCAAAAATCATATGACTATTTATTTAAATTATTCTTTTAAAACTACAAATAGAGTAGTAAAATTAACATAAGATCAAATTTGATCGCGAAAAGTCTACAAAAGGTCTTCAATGAATTGATATTGTTCTTGTTGGGGTTGTCTTTTAACTCTGCCAAGAGCTCGATGCTTGAAGTAACAACAGGTTCACAGAATAAGAGCACCTTGTCAGGTGTCTGATAAGACGAACTATGCATGTTACGTAGGGTGTTGGTTGGAATCGAACCCATACGCTATCGCATATATGACATTACTGGAGAAGAATTATTAGACTTCTGATGAGGTGTTCTCGCTTTGTGAACTCATCGCTTCCTTTGACTACCTCTTCAAACACTTTGGCTCTCAGTAGAATTGACAGACAAAACCCCTTATCAAGTACAATAACAACCCGTTAAAGGATCCATTAGTTTCCGACGAACGACACTTCACGAACTTCTCCAAATTGAGTTGGGCCCCCTCAATAAATTGATGTAATGAGTGTGGACAATATAACTTACTCTAGCTTAGGTATCCCTACTGCTAAAGAAGAAGAACCAAGACAAAATACACAACCCCTGCCTCATCCAAACAACCCAAGACCACCCTGGTCATCCCATTAGCAACCATAACCTCAAGCTTAGGTAAGGCACCATTATGATCCATACAATTCCTATAATAATCTACATTATTCTTATTAATCACTTGCACATAGCACCCGCCACCTAGATATTACACCGCTTACCCAAATCAACAACCTTATCCACTTTTTCCCATGCCTATCCCTACTTCACTCCTAGGGAACAAACCTCTCAAAACCCTAACATCACCTTACAACAATTCATGAAAATGCAAGAAAAGATGAAAATCCTTGAAAAACAGCTAAAGGATGAAAATCCTTGAAAAACAGCTCCTAAATAACAATAATTATACCACCAACAATAGGAAATGAATTTATGCAACAAAAAAAAATATTAAAGAGTTGCGAGCAAACCAAAACTCTTAACCACGAGCCCTCAAATAGGAGTACAACACAAGGAAATTGCTTAATCTTTTTCTCATACACAAGGAACCTAATTACACACCAATCATATCAATTTGAATTGAGTAAAACTCGATTTGATTCGGAAAAAAAATTTAAAAATATTGAATTTCGAATTAATTGAATCGAGTCAACTTAAATAAGTAATTCGAGTTTCGTGGAGTTGAATTTTACAATTCGAATAATTCAAATAATTTGAATAGCAGATTGGTGTAAATATCTCTTTGGTCCCTGTTAATTTTGAAAATTAGCAAATTAGTCTCTCTCACAACAAAAATTACAAAAGAAATTCTAAATAATCTTAAAAATTCAAAATGTTTATAAAAATTTCAAAATTTATATTTTTAAAAATAATAAAATTTTCAAATAAAATCTAAATAATATATAAAGAAATTTAAAAAATTAAAATAATAATTTTGGAGACCTAAATAAGTTAATTAATGATTTAAGTTTATCATACTAAAGTATCTTATTATTATTATTATTTTGCTTTGAAAAAGTTTTCAAATATATATGGTTTCAAATTTATGTGCTCTAACATCAAATTAATTATCTTTGTAACAAGATTAGTTATACTATTACAAGATTTCATTTCACTCGACTCAATTCGAAAAATTTCAAATCGAGTTGGATGATAAAATAGAACTCGTCAACTTAATTAACTCAAAATTTTTTTACTCAATTCAACTTAACTTAATCCAACACTCACCCCTAATATCAACCACATACGCTGAACCCCTCAGCAATGGGTTGATCTCTTTGAGGACCAAATCCAATACTTAAGGAAAGAATTGGAGTCTTTTCAGAAGTCAAGATTAACATATATGGAGTGGGATTACTCCAATGAACATTTGGCCCTAAAAATAGTAACGGAATACATGTCTCAAGCCTTCAATTACCTAAGGAGACATAACATGGTCAAAAGGACCTCAAGACCATATTTTCCAATACAACAATTACGTGAATATTCTAAGTACTTAGTTACACAAATATAAAATAAATACTAAACAATATATTATTAGTGAAACTAACATTTTAACAACACAAAAATATTATTAATAACAAAATTATAATAATATAATTGAAAACATAACATATTTATAAATAGTGTTATAAACAATAAATTAAAACTTTATATAATCATTTGTCAAAAAATTAAGGTTTAAATAAAATTAGGGTTTTTTATCTGCTACATATAAGGGTAAATGGTATTTAATGGGAGAAGAGGGTGGGGTGGTGTAACACCCTATACCTGACTCGATGACCAGGTTTGAGTTACGGGATGTCACATTTATTTTTGAAGCAACTTGATAAACTAAATTCAAATTCCATTATTAAACACTTAAATATAAATATACATGCTTAAAACACGATATATGATCATTTTCAGGCTATATTCGAGCTTTAGAAAGCTCAATACTATCCCAGGGTTGAACTAAGACTAAATTGCAACGTTTTCAAAACTTCCCTAGTTGGTGTCATGCCTTCCATGGTTGGGTGTTGTGACATTGAAGGCAGTATATAAGCTTCCCAACTTGAGGACCAAATTGTAAAATTTTCAAAATAAAACAGAGCCAATGTTGCGAAACCAAATAGGGGATGTCACGACTAGTGTCGTGACATTTAGGGTGTGAAATCATGACATCCTAGGCAATCCACTAACTCCTAATTTTATACAGTCCCAAACTAACATATGGCAATCATGGTTACCCTCAAGGCCTCAAATGACCATTTAACATATACACAACCTATTTAGCATACAATTTCCAAAACATCAACATTGTTCATGCATAACCATTAACTATTTCACTCATTTACAATATCATTACTAAAATTGACCATTTGCAACTTAATAACTTTTCCAACCTTACGTACATGCCACTAAGTCAAAATAAAAAAGCTATACAAACTCTTTTGAGTTGAGAATTACTGACTGGATGTTGAATCAAGACTTAGGACTTCGAGGATCACCTATACATGCACACAGAATAAACAAATCGTAGGCTAAAAGATAAATCTCAGTGCTACTTTTATGATACAAATTAATCTAATAAAAGAATTAACCATATAAACAATCAATTCATATTCCATAATCAAACAAGTTACAAGCCATTCATGTCAATGCCAAACTTATACCAAGTTTACATTTAGCCAAAGTTGTATACACATATTATTCTTATATTGTAATAACATATCATAATCAAATTTTCCCATTTCACCTTATCTATTCACCCCTTTTTAGTTGAACTTTCTCGAAACACTTGATTTGTTTCATTATCACATCAAACATATAATCTTAATTAACAATTCAACATGACTATGTTAGAAGATTCATTCAATCCACAACATAATTTCCTACATCATGAACCAATATATATATCACTGACCGCATGTGTGCGTGTGCAAAAAATAAATAGTTTTATCAAACAATTTAAAAGTGCGATTTTAACTGCAAGCGTACATTGTTAGTTGTAATATTTTTAGTGTCAATGGGGCACCCGAATATCCCAAGGATCGAACCCAAAGGATTTCCAAATTAGGTATTATCAAGTTAATTGCAAGTTAAGTAATTACTAATCTAATCGAGTTGGAAATTATTAGTGCAAGTCCAAATAAAATACGATTTGAACTATACCTAAATTAACAAATAAAAATACTATACTAACTTTCTTCCTTTTTACTAGAAATAATGCAAGTGGATTGAAATGATGGTTGAATGATTCATGGATTACTAACTAAGCTAATAAACCTATGATAAATATATATTGTTTGCTACTCTTAACTAGGAATGTCCTTTCGGTATCATTCTAAACTAAAAGATACCACCTAAGCTCTCCTCTTAGTTTCACTTAGGCAAATAGATCTCCTCTTGGTCTCACTATTCGACACAAGTGTATCAAAGTCCTACACGATAGACTCTCCTTTCGGTCTCATCTATCTAAATCTTCTACTAGAAGCGTCAATTCTAGTATAATATGCAATTTAATACACTAGAACAAACCACCAATCAATGCATAAATCATAACTTAGCTAAGTATCTCACTCATCAATAAACCAATAAAACAACTCAAAATATGATTAAACTTGAGTTCCACACAAGCATTTTAACAAACACATGATAGGCATAAAATATAAAAGATAAGGGTTGAGAAAATTCTCATTAATAGATAAACATCCGATGAAGCACAAGAGTCTGACCATCTTCATTTACAAGATCTTTAACAATAAGGAAGAAATAAAAAAAAACAACAAAGAAAATTTATTCTAAAAAGAAAAGAGAAAAACCTAAACTAAAAAATGAAAAGAAAAACCCTAAAACTATGAAAACTAAGGAAAAATGTCCAGCCACCAAATCTCTTATCTAAAAACTTATAAAGTGGTATTTATAGGCATCCTAAATTTAACCATTATGCCCTTAGACGTTATATTTTGATTGGTGTTGGACAAAAACTACCCCGGCGGTCATTTTTTTCCTCGTCAAATAGGGATATCGCTATATCCATAGTAGTCTCAAAATGGGGTTTGCCTTGGATGTTGGGTATTGCGATAAAAATGCAAGTGGTCTCCATTCTCTTTATTGTAAGACTATTAAGAGTATTTTGACTTTCATGCTTCGATATCGCGATAACCCTCTTCTAGGCAATATTTTTGCTCATGTTCGGGCCACCGTTGACTTCCTAAAACACTCAATCAAATTGTTAGGTTTCCCATGGCACAATCGACCAATTTGGGTCTTAAAAGAGTATAAAACTCACAAAAAAATATTAACAAAAAAACTAAAAATTGATAAATTAAATAAAAGACACTTAAATTGCTTTAGAATAAGCTCTTTAAGTGTAATAGAGAGTCTTGATGCATCAAATTACCACAGGTCAAACTCCCCCACACTTAAATTTTTGCTTCTCCTCAAGTAATCACCTAAGAAACATGCATAAAAGATGACCCTTGAACAATGAACAAATTTGACAATCAATTAATGGGTATGTACAGTGTAATAAATTCTTCTGCTATACAACTTAAGAATGAAACATTGCAAATTCACACATTTGGAAGCAAATCATTTTATTTCACAAAGTTACAGGATAAACAAATATAGAGGTAATCTATCAAGACAATAATCTTTACATTATTCTGTAAAAATAAGGTATGCAGATATGATGCATTTATACATGAAAGAATTTAACTTATTTATTCTTACTAAGTTCCACAAGTTTCGATTTTACAAACATTAATGCTAAGGTCACATAGAGCTTTTTGGCTTGTAACGTTCTGAGGCTAGGGTTGATATGAATTCAAAGAAAATGTCAACTCAAAATGGTTCAAGAACCATGAACAGTATAACACATGACATTGGTCCCATTTCCCCCATATATAATCATTAAACCCTGCGTCTTATTTCTCCTTCTCTCCAATAATGCAGAAGATATGGTTCAATAATAGCTAGTATAAACAACTTAGTGAGTACTTGTACCCTATGACAGTGAAAATCTAATTTTATGCTCCTTAATTGATTTCTCATTTTGAGCATATTTTTCAAAAAAAAAAAATCTTTTTGCTCACAATTCTTTTAGCCCTAACCATGCTTTTATTCATTCAATTTACTTTTGTTCACTCATATTTTTCATTCTAAGCACATATTTGTAAAAGTCTATACATGTCATATCAAACCATCTCTTCACTATTCACTCAATTCATTTTAAAGGCCTCCAAAATGTTTCTACCTAACCCTGAATGTTTGTGGTCTAACATAAATTCTATAGTACAAATCCAGATTATGGACCGTGAAGAGTTGATTTTTTAAAATTTTGGCTCGAGGTCTAGAAAAAAAAAGTAGGTTCATCAAGAAGGAATAATTAAAGGCTCAAATCACGGTACTAAGGATAATGTAGCATAATAATTGGTCATTTAGACTCTAGGCTAATAAACAATGCCTTAGGTCATCCCTTAACAATTCAATGAATATAAAACCAAAGCATGCTTTTACTTATTTCCAAGAATAATGTTAAATTCTAATACATGCATGTACACATATTATCTACACACTTATTGATCATTTGGAAAAAAATTCACACCTTTTAACTACCCCTCTCTATTAGGCAATGTAACTAATTGAACTAAACAATTTTCTTATAAAGAATAGAATTCATAGAGCATCATTCAAAATTTGTACAACTAAAAAAATCTATTACATAAAAACATACAACAAATCACCAATGGTAAATCAAATCATGTTCGAGTACCATGTAATAACTAAAATAGAAAGATAAAATACACACACAACCATAAAAATTGACTAAGCATGCAATTTTTCTATGAATGCCCCCATGCTTAAGTTACACATTGTCCTCAATGTGTCCCAAAGATAAAGTTTAAGGAGATTCCCCTTATCTAATGTAACTGTAAAAAAATGTTGGAGTAGTCCTCAAACTTTATTAAAGCTCTTAATGTTGTGTAGCTCTCGGTTGGTCAACCTACATAGAAAAACGAACACACCAAAAAAATATGAAATAAAAAAAAACTAGAAAAAATAAAACTTATCAAGTTTCTGGTGATCCATATCCCCTACATAAAAGAACTTCCAAGAGGTCCTTGACATCTTGAATCGTCGTTTGTTCTTCATGACTAGAATTAGAACCCCCTTGGCATTTGAGCACATTTTTAATGTCTTATTTTTTACCTTCTAAACAGCCACATCACGAGTCACTTTTTTCTAAAGCCTAACCAACTCCAAAATTCATTTTGGGGTACTCTAACTTTGGTCAACATGAACTCAATATGATATAAAGTCGTGTCACCTCGAATCGTAGTTCCCTCATGAGTTGTGTAAGCTTCAGATTCTTGTTTCCAAGGTTATAAGCAGCCTAAAAACTAGCAAAATTCTTGGACAAGCTTTTGAACATAATATTTATTTGGGTGTTCTGGTCCAAATTATTCTTATTGTCCACGGCCTCGACAAATTAACCCATAAGAGTGATCATATGGTCTTTGACCGAAGTGTCGGGCTTTTGCTGGGCATTCATCAAACTAGTTATTGCAGACTGTCGAGCTAAGGTAGTTTCACCTCCAAACATGTCTTCTAGCTTATCTAGAATTTCTTTAGCAATATTACAACTCTCCAGTTGCTTATACAAAATGTTGGTCACGCTTGCCAGTATATAGCAATGAGTTATCTCATTAGAATCTTCCCAGCGTCTTCTAGACTCAACTTAAGTGGCTGGAGGACACTTAGTATCAAGAACTGTTTTAAGTTTCTCACAACTCAAGACAATTATTAGGTTCCTTTTCCATTCCTTATAGTTATTTCCATTTAGTTTGTTTTCAGTGAGTATGTTCAATAAGGGAGTAGGTGTCATTTTTGAACTGAAAATAAAATGTTTGAAAAAAACATTTGCAACATCACGATATGCATTAAAATGATGCATGCATTTTACATTAAACCTTGAAAAACATTTCTAAGTCATTGTAACGATAATTCCCATACTCATTGAATCAAGCCACCATAGAGTGATCATAATCAACTAGTAAGAACATGGATTTCCATCCAATTACTACATGAACCTAATTCCTTAGGCATTCACATGTGGAACATAGTCCAGTGAAAAAATAAAAATAGATCCATGTATGAGGAACGAATCGAGTTAAAATAGGGTTGAAGATATACCTTTTAAAAATGAAAATGAAAATGAAAAATAATGTTGTTGGTTGATATCTGATAACTCTTGAAAAAAGTTATATTTCATGCCTTTAGACCTAGCTAATTGCTTGTACTTAACTACATTTTGTTGAATTTTAGGATATTTTAGTTAGCAATTTTAATATTACATTAGGACTTGGAATGTGTTGGAATTAGATGCTTTTAATCACTTGCGGTGGATTTTTTTGTGTGGTAGGAACATGTTTTAGAACAAGGAAATAACGGTGTGAAGTTTTGTCAGGGCAAAGTGCAGACAGTTTACCAGTATGGATGTCGTGGCAATGCTGGGAAGACCAAGTCAATATTTTATGCGCAACAGTCCTAGTTCAAATTCAAATTCAAACTTGTATTAGATAAATCCCCTTAAAAGAGGAGAATATAATCACGAGCTGTTAGCCAACCCTAGCCTAATCTATCTATAAAAACTGATGAAGGGGACCTCACAAAAGGGCGAAAAAAGTGGGAGAGATCCTTAGGCGTGAATAAGGGTTCGGCTACCCAAAGGACAAAAAATCGAAGGCAGTCCTTCTTAGCCATCATAGGACGCTATGCTGTCGAAGTGTAGACTGGGCAAGTGAAAGCTACTTCCCAAAGTTCTTCCATTATTTCCATTAGTATTCCTTCAAAAGATTGAATTGAAGTAGTTTAACGTAATGTCAGATAACATTTTGGTTTGGAATTTTACTTCCCATCCCATAAGCTAAATCTCATAGGGTTGGGATTACTTTCAATAAAACCTTAGCTATTTTTATGGATGCAGTATATATCTAATTTATTTTACTATTTCATTTTATTGTTCTTATTTCTTAATTAAAATGCAATGATCTCTAGACAAAGAAGGTTGTTCACATGCTATAAACTAATTCTAATTCCGAAAGGGTTGGATTGGTTGGATTAACATTGAATGAAATGAGCAAGTATTCGATAGACACTTGTAGTCGACTCTAGGCATAGAGTCACAATCAGACATAAGGAACCCATGCAAGATATCTAAAAAGAATATAGGCACGGGCAAGGTAACTTGATGTTTTGTCCTCACGAGAGGCTGACCATTTTAGAACTCTTCTGTGCAGTAAAGTAAATACGATTTTACCAAGGCATTATTGATAGTATGGGTCGATTATCTCGACCTTTCAAAGCAACATCACTCTATCCTTAGTCTTTGTCGTAGTATCCTTGTCACAACATGTTTAGTTGTTTATTTCTTTGTTTACATTCTATTTGGATAATCACTCTTATTATTGCCATTACATTTCTACTTCACTTTTGACATAACATCTTATTCATCAGTCTTGCCATATCATTAACCAGGGTATAATAACTTGACCCCTTTTGTGCCTTAACTTGATACTCGTGGGAACGATACTCACTCATCACTTTATTACTTGATTCAGTGTGTATACTTGTGCAAATCACACATCATTTTACACGTGAAAATATCCTTTGCACAATGTCAATCCTAGCCGCAACATAGTCCACCCAGTCAATTACAAACAAAAAACTCTTCTGAACTTTTTAGAGAGTATCCAAACTTTTGGCTGCTAGAACTAGTTTGATTTTCTTAGTCACCCCTTCATAATCTAGGATTGTATTCCTTTAATAATATCATGTATATTAAATACGGAATAATTTCATTTTACTTTTTAGAGAAAATCATGGAAGATATTGAAATTATATTCTTTTCAAAAGAAAACTAAATTTCATAAATATTAACTCTGGAAAGAAGTTGTGAATCATAACCACCAGTTGTGAATCGTATTCGTTAGGTAACACTGCCCGCCAAGCGATACTATTCTCTAAACGATGTTATCCCATGGGCGATACTATCTGTCGGGTGTTACTGTCTGCCAGGCAAAACTATTCGCCTCATGGTACTCATCCACCAACGATAAGAATCTACCATTGTTGTATGTAGGAAGGTTTGCGCCTGTTCTATTTGCATGAAGTCTATTCGCTTTAACCATAGGGTGTAACCCTATAGGTTCTTGTAACATTGGTAGTAATACTAGAACATTTCTAACATTACAATAAATAAGTGGCATCTAGCAATGCGTCATTGCTACCCAGGTTACAATAAGTCGTGATTTGACATAAACTTTCCATGATAAACATTTCATGTATTATATCCTTTTATCCTTTATATCTAGATTGGACACAAGTCATAGTTTAGTCATACTTGTATAGTTCAATATCATATTTCTTGATATTCTGAATAGACTATAATAAACAAATAAGTGTGATATCTCATATTAACTTATTTGAGCATGATTATGCATTTCTAGTCTTAATTTATCAAGTAGCCCAAGATATTACTCTCATTATGTCGGAGGGGTAAATCTTATGTTGATCAATCATTTCCCACTAAATAGATTGTGGTATATCCAACATTAGTCTTTATAGTTCAACTTGTTACAATAGATGTTTGACTATATCAAAATATACAACTCATGATGTTGGGACAATGATAATCCAAGAAACATACTCATGGTCGGTCGGTCTAGTATGTTGTTCTCTAACACATACTCAAGTATTGATTTTGACATCCCTTTGTTAATGGCAACACTTTGTCATCATTCAACTACACATTAGTTTCAAAGCATTATTAATGTCCAAGCTGACAATAATACTTGACTAAGAACCTTTTAAGTATAATCATATTATTCTTAGGACTTTATTATTTTTTTAGTTTGCTTATATACACATAAAAAGAAACTAAAATAACAATGGCATTGCCTTATATTAATAAACAAGGTAAAATAGGTATGTAATTACAACTATCTCATGATTAGTCTTTGGGCATGCTCAAACAATAACACCATTTCAATCATGATTCAATTCAAATAACATTTATCATGTTCATATTTTATATTCCCTATTACCTAGACTTGGGTTTAGGACAGATACACGGATCATTCAACCAATACACCAGTTAGGAAAACTGGCACACAAATTGCATACTGGCGCATAAGCGCATCCTGACACACGAAGTGCATACTGGAGCAATTCAAAGACGCTATTTATTTTTGGTTTCAACGAGCTAGTGGAGGGACCGGTTGGACATATGTAATTAGGGCTCAAATAATTTATAATTTAGTTTTAATTTTTCACCTATTAATTATAAACTCATTTAATCATGAAGTCATTCCATTATAGTATTGTGATTGAGATCTCTCTGACGACATACCATTACGAAAGCAACTATTCAGTGCTTGTCCAATGACCTTGTCATAAGTGTGTTACCCTAATATTATATCATTGATCTCTTTGGGATAATATCCGTTCTCCCAATATGATCCTATTTTATCTTATGGTAACTATTACATCTTCATTCATGAAAATTCAATCACTATCAAATAGTTATCAAGTTATCCATCACAAAGACAAATGACCTATTGCCATGTTTAATACCTATGAGAGGATATCATTTACTCATGTCTTGGGTTATGAATTCCATTTTTGTGAAAGACACTACAAATTGTAGAAGTCATACACCCAACGTACCAGCTTTTGATTCTTTATCTATTCAAACTCAGGCTTTTACTTACATCAAAGTGTATGAGTCACACATACATGTTCGCCATCCACTAAGGAATTAGATATGCCACAATATATGTCACAAGTGAATAGATCCATAAACGAATGCAAGATCTTTTCTACTTGGGTCTAGTCTGATGTACTGTTAGTCCAGTTAGTCACACCTATATCTCTATCTTCTGGGAGTCATCTGCTCTGATGTCCAAGACAAAGCATCTCCCCAATTGGGCTTGACAGATAACATATTAGTTAAATATTAATCAGTCCAGTTAGTCCGGTTTGCTCATTTTCAATTAGACCAAAGATATGTTTGGGTTCACCTACTAATACAAGTTGTCTTTCTGTATTATGATCCGGCCACATAATAGCGCTAAATATTAGTTAAACAATAGACAACCAGTGAGCAACATTTACTTCTATTTTGTTTTGCGTGCAAAAAACCATGTGAGAATAATATACAAAATATTAATGTAATTCATGAATAGTTTTATTAACCAATTTGTTCGAAAAATTACAAGTATACTTAGACGAAAATACTACACTTAAGGCACCAGATCCAACAATATATTGATTCATCAGACATTTTCAACTATAAAACAAAAGAATTTATAATCAACGTTTAAATCCCGACTCTAACTTGACTCAACTATGACATGTACTTTTAGACTAAATTACGGGCTCAATTTAGTAAAAACCAGCTAAACCTATAACTTTGATCACTAAATGTAACACCCCATACTCAACTTGGTCATCGGGTCTGAGCTGCGAGATGTCACATTCGTTTCTGAAGCAACTACTGTAAACTAAATTCAAATTCCATTATTAAACACTTAGATACAAGTATTACATGTTTAAAACATGATATATGATATTTTCGAGCCATATACGAGCTTACAAAAGCTCAATACTATCCCAGGTAGAACTAGGACTAAACGACAACGTTTTCAAAACTTCTCTAGCTAGTGTCGTGACTTCCATGGTCAGGGGTCATGACATTGAAGGCAGTACATAAGCTTTCCAACCTAAGGACCAAATTGTAAAGTTTTCAAAATAAAACAGAACCAACGTCGCGCCACCAAACAAGGGACATTGCGATGAGAAGGGCTAGTGTCGTGACTTCAGGGTGTGAAGTCGCAACAAAAGCCAGGGAAATTTTAAAAACATTGCATTTTAGTCCTGATTCGACCCCGGGATAGTATTGAGCTTTCGCAAGCATGTATATGGCCCAAAAATGATCATATATCATGTTTTAGGCATGTAATACTCGTATCTAATTGTTTAATAATGGAATTTGAATTTAGTTTATTGTAGTTGTTCCGACAACGAATGTGACAACTCATAGCTCAAACCTAACGATCGGGTTAGGTATGGGGTGTTAAAGGTGGGAACAAATGTGACTCTAAGGGTGTCAGGGGCCTTTCCCTTCAAATAAAAAATTGTTATTTAAGTTCCCTATAAAATAATTAAATTAAAAGATAATTTATGGAAAAATTGTACTTTTGGCCCTCAAAAATGAAGAAAATGATGTTTAATTCCTTAAAAAAATGATGAAACCATAAATTAATAGATTATAAAATTTATTATTCAATTCTAACCTCCTAAAAAGTTCCTAGATTTGCCCCTGAGTGTGAAACCCTTTTTCTCAATCTAAAGGGGTCTGGTTAGGGTCTCATTAATAGGGATGACAGCGGAGTAGAACAAGGGTAGATGTTGTCAAATCTATTACCATTCTATTGTTGGCATCATTTACCCCACCACCTGCCCCACTCTATTATGAACGTGTAACATTAAAAATCTCTATAGACGTTGGATGCATTCATCCTCACATCGTACCATCTTGATTCAGTTTAATTTTTACTAGTTATTTTTAATCTTTTTAAAAGGCAAGTAAATATTTAAAGATAATTCTTCAAAAAGAATGTCTAAACATAAAACATATGAGTTTTCTATATCACATTTCTATATTTTTACTCTTTTACTAATTATATAGACAAAGGTAAAATAACAATTTTGTATAGTGGAGTGGGACGGGATGAGCCAATTAATTACAATAAACATTTCATACCCATTGTCAAAAGAAAATCCAACTTGTTCTGCATCCATTTTAAATAAAAAAAAATCTCTCCATTCGAAATAGAATGGTTCGAAATCTATTGAACGGTTTAGATTTTTTTATCCTTACTCGTCGAGAAAAAAGTTCTCTAACGCCTTGGGAGTTAAATCGCCAATGTTTAATAAAATTAAATCACTTTTATCTATGACGATTCAAGGATAAATCGAAATAACACTGTTCATTTCATACTATTTCAATAAATAATTCATAGAATATATTATCTTTTTTTTTTATTTGTATATTATTTACAAAAAAAACCAAATAATAATAACAGGAATAACAACAACAATAAGGGTAAACTACACTTGTAGTTACTCAATTATTGGTAAATATTTTTTGGTCACTCAACTATTAAATTTTTTTATTACCGAATGTTAAATGACTAATTGGAAGATGACGTGAGAACTTTTAAAATTAGTAAATAGCAAATTTAACCATCGACATTTATGCATTGTATCAATTTAGTTTTGATTTTAAAAGAAAAATCTTTAACGTCTAAACATAGTGATTTGTTTTTTTCAATTTTTATTTTTGTTTGTGACCCTTTCACCTAAAAATCTAAAAAGAAAATCTATCAACTAATTTTGGTTAAAAATATATCAAAATGAAAATACCAAATTCAAGATAATAGTTTTCATCTTTTTTCATTCTTTTAAAATTAACCATCAATGTCTCAAATAAAAATAAAATTACAAAAAATTTAATTATAAAATGTGTAAATGTTGAGGGTAATTTTTTTATAGAATTAAAACTAAATTAACACAATGTATAAATATTAAAGTTAAATTTTAAAAAATGTGAAATTATATTTGTGTTAGTAAAAACGGATGACTAAAGAATTTTGGAATAATGGAATGACTAAAAAAGTTAAAAGGAATTTGACGAGTAACGCTAATAATGACAATAATAATAGTAAGACAACTTTTTGTAGTGTACTTGCTTGGTGTTGCCGCAGCAGTTATGTTTTGTTGCTTGTTTTGATTAATTTATTTTAAAGTGGTCTAGGGGACATGCTGGGTCCCAACTTTTCTTAGTTATCCTCTGCAAATGCCAACCTGTTCTTTTATTATTATTTTCCGCCATTTTTGCTCTCTTTCAAGCTTTATTTTTTGCCTAGATCCACTTCTCTCTCTTTGATTTTTAATTACTGCATTTTTGTTTTAATACACAATAAGAACAACTAAGAGATAGAATGTGACTTATCAATCTTTTAACTGAGATCTGTGAGAATTTTTCTATGTACCAAGGTATTGTAAATTTTCAGTACTTTCCTGGGTACATTTTTGTTTTCATTTTGAACGTATTTATTGAGTTTTTGTCTTAATAAAACTGTTCAAATTTGGAAACTTTGATATGGTTTTTTTTTCGTAAAGATCTTCTATTTCTGGAATCTGGGTTGTTCTTCATTTCTCAGATTGAATTCATTTTTCTTTTATAAATATTAATTCTCATTGAATTTCATGTTCTTGAAGAACAGGAATTATTTACAGATGGGAAAAAAAGGTGGCTGGTTTTCTATTGTGAAGAAAGCTTTGAGCCCTGAATCCAAGAAATCTCAGGTTTCAATGATTTAATTCATAATCTAATGGATTTCTTTTTTCGGTTTGGGTTTTCTTAGATTTGTTGTTTTTAATTAATTTCAGCACCAAACTCCAAAGCCAAAGAAAAAATGGTTCGGAAAAAGCAAAGATTTGGGACCTGTGTCTGTGCCTGAAGAAACTGAAGTGATAACTGAAGATGTAAAGTTAAAAGAAGCTGAAAACGAACAAAGCAAACATGCCTACTCTGTGGCTCTTGCCACCGCTGTGGCGGCCGAGGCAGCGGTGGCAGCTGCTCAGGCGGCTGCTGAAGTTGTCCGTCTCACTTCTCAGCCGCGCCATCTGGGGAAGTCAAAGGAGGAAATAGCTGCTATCAGGATTCAAACAGCATTTCGTGGATATTTGGTATATATATATATATATCATTCCTTTTCTTTTCTTTTCTTTTTGCTTAATTTTGATGTTTTATGTTCTTATTTATTACTTAATGAATTCAAACATTTTTGAAGGATCCGAAAATACATTGTGTTCGCCTGTTGTTTATGTAAACATATATGTATGAACTTTTACTGGATTTTCCATTGTTGTCGTCCATGTCGGTGCTATTGCTTGAATTGAAAGTTGTTATTGATTTTGAAACGATCGTTGGACATTTTGTTCGTATCGGCCTTTCTTGATGATTACTTGTGGCTAATTATGTTGATGATGATTACGAAAGGTGTTCTTGAGTGATGGTGATGTGTAGTATAATCATAAATTCTCCTGAATCATTTGTTTTGTGAGCGATTAATCATATTCATGCTATGAGTTATGGCATTTGAGTTCTCAGGCTAGGAGGGCACTGCGAGCTTTGAGAGGGTTGGTAAGGTTGAAATCATTGATCAGAGGGCAATCCGTCAAACGCCAAGCAACTACAACGTTAAGATGCATGCAGACTCTAGCTCGTCTGCAGTCTGAGATTTCTGCAAGGAGGATTAGAATGTCAGAAGAGAACCAGGCTCTTCAGCGCCAGCTTCAACAGAAATGCCAGAAAGAGCTCGAGAAGTTGAGAGCTCCCGTAAGTGCCTCGATTTTAGCACATTTTATGCTTTGAGCTCATGATTTCCTAAATCTTCTTCGACTTTTCGGCTTTCCTTGGACCATTTTTTTATGGATCTTGACCCTATTTGGACTTTACTGTACCTTTTACCAAACTCATTACACAATCTGTCCTCTAGAGTTTTGCATACAAATACTGAATTTCTAGAGGGTTGAGCCCTCATGTTTTTCTTTGAAGTAATTTTCTTCCATTTGATGATCGGTTTTGTTGTATTTTCCACTACCTTCAAAACTCCTTTAGTGAAAGATCCGACCTTCCGGAAAACAATGAAGATGGTATTATGTATGAAACCTGTCTCATACTGAAAGACTACCTTTCCCAACATTTGGACTTAGTGGAAAACCTTTTAAGGCTGATTGCAGAAGCATTTTACTTATAAGTCCTACTGTTTCTACTATTTAAGCAGAATGTATATGAACGCTGTTGAATCTATGGATTTGTTGTTTAAACGTGTAATTTGCAGATGGGAGAAGACTGGAACGATAGTACACAGTCGAAGGAGCAGATCGAAGCAAGACAACAAAATAAGCAAGAAGCTACTATGAAAAGGGAAAGAGCATTGGCTTATGCATACTGTCACCAGGTATCGGGTTCTACAGACTTTTTGTTTGCAAGAATGTAGATAACTGTGTAATGCTTTTCATATTTACAATCCAAATGTAGAATCATGAATCTAAATTTGTTACAGAGCTAAATGACCCTTGTTTTTCTTTTCCGTTAACAGCGATCGTGGAAGAACTGTTCTAGATCAGTGAATCAAACATTTATGGATCCGAGTAATTCGCACTGGGGTTGGAGTTGGTTAGAGCGATGGATGGCAGCCCGGCCATGGGAAGTCCGAAGCACAACTGATAACAATGACCGTGGCTCAGTCAAGAGTATGGGTGCTCGTTCGATATCTATAAGTGAAATCAGCAGAGCTTATTCTCGAAGAGATCTTAACAATGATAACAAACCAAGTCCAACACCTCAGAAGTCAAGTCGAGTTCCTAGCCACCAGTCTCCATCGACTCCACCTTCAAGGGCACCTTCGATTTCATCGGTTTCTGGTAAAACAAGACTGCCAAATCCGAGAGGAAGTCAATGGGGAGGGTATGAAGACTCAAGGAGCATACTCAGTACCCGGTCTGATCGTTATAGGAGACATAGCATTGCAGGGTCCTCAATGAGAGACGATGAGAGCCTTACAAGCTCACCTGCAGTTCCGAGTTATATGGCACCAACACAGTCCACAAAGGCCAGGTCCCAAATACCAAGCCCCTTAGGAAGTGGCACACCAGATAGGAGAGTGGCAGGGTCTGCAAAGAAACGGCTTTTGTTCTCAGCATCCCCAGCCAGTAGTAGGAGACATTCAGAGCCTCCTAAAGTGGACATAAGTGAGGTTAGAAAGAATCAACATGCACCAAGCAATGGAAGGCAAGTGGTTTGGTGAAGAGTGCAACAAAAGTTAGATTGAATAAACATGGAAGGGTTATTACAACTTGAAGCTCTTGTAGTGTGTTTGTGATTATCTTTTTCTTCCTAGGTTTTATGATTATTAATTATGAAAGGCTTACTTTTTTCTGGGTGAGATTTAGTTTATTGTTTGTGGTTGACAAACATTCTTAAAAATCTTCAAGTTTAGTTTCAATTCATGAAATTTGTAATTATTATGAGTAGACCTAAATGAATTTATGTCCAACTTTGCTCTCATAATCAATACATATAATTAACTTATTTGCTTTGAATTTAATATTTTGCCTATCTTTAAACAATAAACAAAGACTCCAATTTGATATCTTATAATTTATTTTATATAAACTTTGCAATAAAAAAGTTTTTTATATTATTAAAAATTAAAATAAATTGTTTTTTTTAAAAGAGATATTTAAATTATCATATTTATTTTTATCTAAAACTATTAAAATTGTTATAAAATAAAGAGAGATGGAGAGAATAAAGAACAAAGAAAATATGAAAGCAATAGAGAATGTACTTTATTGATAAAAGGGATTATTACAATCTACTTCATCGTAGTCTCTATTTATAGGTACAAGAAGTATAAAAGAAGTAAAGATCTAACTCTAATAACTATTAGAATTTAAATGCATCAAAACTTTATCTTGATCATGATAAACATCCACTTAATAAGATATTCATAATACTCCCCCTTGGAAGTCCATTGGTAGATAATGTGCCTCGTTAAAACCTTATTAGGAAAAATCCTATGGGATAAAAAACCTAATGAAGAAAAAAGAGTACACAATCTTCTATTACAAGCTATCTTGTTAAAAACATTTACCATGAAAATCTAATGGAACAAAACATTGGTTAAAGGAAAAGAGTGCAACTTGTTTTCAGACTCCCCCTGATGGCAACATTACATTATATCTTTGAGTCGACGCATTCCAATATTGTGTAGTAGTTTTTCAAATGTTGAAGTTGGCAATGCCTTAGTAAAAAGATCTGCTAAATTTTCATTAGAACGAATTTGTTGAACATTTATATCACCTCTTTTCTCAAGATCATGGGTGAAGAATAATTTTGGCGAAATATGTTTCATTCTATCACCTTTGATGTAACCACCCTTCAATTGAGCTATACCCGTTGCATTATCTTCATATAAGATAGTTGACATATTTTCCTATGAAGGCAAATAACATATCTTCTGGATATGTTGGGTCAATAACCTTAGCCAAGCACACTCTCAACTTGCCTCATGCATTGCAATTATTTCTGCATGATTAGAAGAAGCAACAGTTAATGTTTGCTTTGTTGAACTCCATGATATGATAGTACCCCTATATGTAAATAAATATCTTGTTTGAGATCGACTTTTATGTCGATCTGATAAGTATCCAGGATCAGCATAGCCAACTAATAAGGATTTTGAATCATTTGAATAAAATAACCCCATATCAATGGTTCCTCTGAAATATCTAAATATATGTTTAATTCCATTCCAATGTCTATGTGTTGGAGAAGAACTAAATCTTCTTAACAAGTTTACAGTGAAAGCTATATCAGGTCTTGTGTTGTTTACAAGATACATCAATGCCCTTATGGCACTTAGATATGGTACTTCAGGACCAATAAACTCTTCATTATTCTCGCAAGGACAAAATTGATCTTTATTCACATCTAACAATCGTACAACCATCGGAGTACTTAATGGGTGTGCTTTATCCATGTAAAATTTTTTATATCTTTTCCATATAAGTTGATTAATGAACATGAATTTTATCTTTTAAATGCTCGATTTGTAAGCCAAGATAAAACTTTATTTTTCCAAGATCTTTCATGTATTTTGAAGCTCTTCAGGAGTTCCAATAATATTTAGATTATCAACATAAACAACAATTATCACAAAATCTAATCCAAACCTTTTTATAAAGAAACATGGACAAATTGGATCGTTTTTGTAACCTTCTTTTAACAAATATTCACTAAGACGATTGTACCACAAACGTCAAGATTGTTTTAATCCATATAAAATTTTCTTTAATCTGATCGAGCAATTTTCTCAAGAAACTCTATATCTTTTTGGGATTTTAAATCCTTCAGGGATTTTAATATAAATTTCACTATCAAATGTACCATATAAATAGGATGTAACAACATTCATTAAATGCATGTAAATTTTTCACGTACCGCTAGACTAATAAGATATCTAAACATAATTGCATCCACCGTAGGAGAATATGTCTCTTCATAATCAATGTCAGGCCTTTGCGAAAATCCTTGTGCTACAAGGTGAGCTTTATATCTTACGACTTCATCAATTTCATTTTGTTTTCGCAAAAATACCCATTTATATCCTACCGGCTTTACACCTTTATGTGTTTGGACTACAGGTCCAAAAACTTCACGTTTAGAAAGTGAATTCAATTCTGTTTGAATTGTATCTTTCCATTTTGACCTATCTTTTCTATTTTTACTTTCCTTAGTAGATTTAGGCTCAGGATCTTCATTTTCTTTTGTTATTTCAATAGCAACATTATAAGCAAAATTATTGTCGACAACTACATTTTTTTTGGTTCCATCTTTTTCTCGTATTGACATAACTTATCGAGATCTCTTTATTTTGATCATTTCCATTTTCACTTTTAGGTACCTGAATCACTTCTTGAGTTTTATAATTAGTTATGTCATGGGTCTCTTCAAGAACCCTCGCCTCTACTATATGACCATCTTAAATATTAGCTCCTTTTTTTACGAGGATTTTTATCTTTGAAACCGACTGGTCTTCTACGCTTCAAGCATAGATTACTTTCTTTTGCACTAACATTTTCCCTTATTAGAACATCAATTCGTATTGGAGCATTTTCAACTGCTATGCGAGATTTAATGAATTTTGCAGTTGATTTGTAAAATGAATTATCTGTTGAACTTCTGGTTCACATTGCTTTGTATGAGGATCTTAGACATTGATATTTCATTTCAAGTACTTTATTAATCCAACTTTTTATTCTCTCCCCCTAATGTTGGGAAAATTGACAACTCATGTCATAACCAAATATCGAATTAATAGCTCAAAAATATTATAAGAAGACTCATATAAATATAGATTCTCAATCTCTTATGATGACCCATCTTTGTGTGTTGTGGTGGAGCAGTTGGAACATATACCGCACATCCAAAAATTATAAGATGAGAAATATTTGACTCTTGACCAAAAATCAATTGTAATTGAGAGTATTTATAATTTATTGGCTTGATACGTACAACATGTAAATCAATACAATCTCATGCTGAAATAGAAAATTTTGTTCTCATAAGTAATGATTTAGCTATTAGTTGGAGGCATTTGATAAAAAATTCAGGTAAATCATTTTGTGTGTGAACATGAGCTACAGGATGTTCAACTTTTATCCCAATTGACATGCAATAATCATTGAAAACTTGAGATGTAAACTCACCAACATTAGCAAGATTAATTGTTTTAATTGCATAATCTGAAATTAATCATTTAAACAAGCAATCTCGTAAATGACAGATTGCGAGTTGATAACGCATGTGATTATTTTGTAGATGCATCTACCAAAATCATATAATATCAAAACCATTCACATGATGGATGAATGGACCCATATTCGTTTCAGAAATACAAGACATTAAATCTCAACTTTAGCTAGTGAGTTTCTAATAATCAATTTTCATTGAGAACAAGTAACAAATGAGAATTCTTTAAATTAAAGAATCTTATGATTCTTTAATGAATGTCTATATGAATTCTCAATTAATTTTCACATCATATATTATCCAGGATGGTCTAACCGAACATGCCAAGTAGTAAATGCATTTGTATTAGTAAACTTCTAGTTTACTTTAACATGTGTTTCAATTGTACTAAATTGTAACAAATTGATAATTTTATTATCATCCATTTTAATTTGTATCCACATATAAGTACTATTGTGACATTTACTACTGGAAATGTCTAAATCAATGTGAAGTCTATACTGCCACTAAGTCAATAAATATAATTTCCAAATAGTTATATGCAGTATTCGCTTCAGGGAATATGTCAAAATATTCAAATGCCCAAAAAACTATTAATATCAAACTTTGAGAGTGGATCTTATTTTCCAGGTGTACAACAGGTACACAACCAATGACTTTTCATACATAAGTTTTGTGATAGCCCGAAATAGGGCCTAATCGGAATAGTGGTTTCGTAATCACAAATCCGAAGTGAAATAGTTTAATTTTATAAATTTTTATTAATTACTGATTGAATGAAATATTTTGTGAAAATATGGATAGGAAATTTTAATGATTTAGTGCCTAATTGAATTTTTAGGACTAAATTGAGAAAAATGCAAAGTGTGTGTAATTAGTGATTAAATGACTTAATTGAATTATTGCATGAAATGGAAGTGTTTATGTGGCAATTAGACCATAAATTAGTGTTATGGACATAAAAGGGTAATTCTAGAAAAATATCTAAGTAATGGGTCAAGGGCATTTTTGTCCAAATTGAATAAAAGACAAAATAAAGAGAAAATAAGTGTCCATCTTCTTCAAAATTGAAGAGTTGTTGCTGAAACGTTCATGTTCTATAGGCTAGGGTTCTTGATTTTTCTAAGCTCAATTGTAAGTGATTTCTTGCCTCGTTTTTAATTATTTTCGTATTTTTATGCTTATTGAAGCTTGAATTTCATGTTTCTACCATTTAATTTAAATGAAATTAAAGTTTAAAAATTGACCCATTCATGATATAATTGTAAATTGATTAGTGATGTTAAATAATGAATGTCTGAAGTGTTAATTACAAGTTTTAGTAGATGAATTTCGATGAAAATGTTGAAAAAGGACTAAATTGTGAAAGATGGTAAAGTGTGCATAAAGTTGTGATTTTGTGAAATTTAGGGCTGTTATGAGCAAGAAATATGATTTAGTGAAGTTTGAAATTTAAGAATTTAGTGAATTTTATTTTTACGAGCTTTGGGACAAAAGTGGAATTTTTGAAAAGTAATGGGAAAAAATGTAAGTTTGCCAAAATATTGTGTATGAATTGTATTTGAATGGAATATTGATAAAATGCATTAAATTGTGTTAATATAGATCAAGAAAGAAGAAATAGTGGAAGTGATCGTGTAATACCCCCTACCCGTATTCGTCGCCGAAATAGAGTATGAGGCATTACTAGATTTTACCGAATAAATATATATATATTTTCAATATAACCCCTTTATAAATATCTAATCTTCCCTGCAAATTTTAAACCGAGACCAATCCGACACAACCAATCCATTTGAATATATTTTCAAGATATATTTATCGTATTCATAAGATAATCTCATCACATACCAAAACCAAAATTTGTTAGCCATACCAATGGCTAACTATACATTCATTTCACATTAACATCTACTTTAGTAGCTTATACATGCAATTGATTTCCAAAATAAAGTTTCTTTATATACCGAGATCTTGAGGTTGATAGTGTGATGCGTCTCCGACCAAATCCGACCGCTAAGCTCTTAACATTCATACATCCATTCAATACATTATTTCTCTATCATGCACAAACTCAACATTCAAATTAGTCCAATAATTTCCATGTATCAATAATATATATCATGATTGATGAGCTCATCAATTCCATGATTTCCATTTCCTTGTTATTTTTACATATTTATCCCGTTGAATTTCTCGAAATTTCGATGGATTTTTAGAGGTACACTTTAGTGTACAAATCCGAGTCCGTCAATTCATATTAATGTGCGCACATTGCCATTTCAGAGAGCACACTCCCGCGAACCTCATCCTTACAGCGGGATTACTAGTCCAGGCTAAATCCCCTGTAATATAAACTCATAGAGTATTGTCGGGATTATCAGTCCAGGCTAAATCCCCTGCAACGACAATTACTCTAATGAGCTTGGATCTGAATTATCAGTCCAGGCTAAATTCAGACCCTAATTCGGATTACCCGTCCGAGCTAAATCTATTTTCCACATATTCTTCGGGAGGGCTAAATCAGGATAGGATCACCCGTCCGGGCTAGATCCTTTTTACCGTCAATTCCTTTTCAGAGATCCATCAAATTTTCCTTCCATTCAACCGGGATTTCTTCCCTTTTTTTATCAAATATATCAATGTTTCATTAATTTTCATATAATGAACATTCAAATCATATTCACATAACAAACATTTCAAGCATTTAAGAATATAATTCAAGTTACACGAACTTACCTCGACACTTGTTCGTAAACAAAAATCTACTAATCCTGAACTTTTTCTTTTCCTCGATCTAGCTTCGTATTTGAATTTTCTGGATTTGGTGCAAAAATTATGAAAAACCAGCTTGAAGAAACCCTTAGGACATTTTTGGCTGATGAGAATGCAGAAAAATAAAGAGAAATCTAGATAATTCCACTTTAGTCCTAACTTTTAAAGCAAATTTTGCAATATTCCAATTTTACCCTTAATTCTTCAATTCTCCGATTTTCTCACTTATGCCGCCTAAAATATCTCCTTTTGGGGTTATTTGCAATTTATGTCCCTCCTCATTTAACAATTGAGCTATTTAATTCTTCTAGTAACTTTTACACCTTTTTCAATTTAGTTCTTTTCACTTAATTGACTATCCAAACATTAAAATTTTCTAACTAAATTTTAACACCATATTACTAACACTTCATAAATATTTATAAAATATTTTTGACTCGGTTTTATGAGATTGAGGTCTCGATACCTTATTTTTACCCAATTTCTTCAATAATTTCTTTTTCTAACTAACCACTAAATCAGTAAAATTTTTCTATCGATATTTTCATACGATTTTCCTATCATACAGATATTCATGCAAAAATATTAAAATAAATTTCTCTTTAAATCGGATTTGTGGTTATGAAACCACTATTCCGATAACCTTGAATTTGGGCCATTACAGATCGGGGAAAAGAGAAGGTTATTGACTAAATTTTAAAAATAGTCGTTTTGCATCCGAGGTAAGTTATGTGTAAATAATAGCAATATATTTTTATAAATTGTGAATTTTATTTGATATGTGAATCAATATTGAATGTGGAAGGAAAATTGTTCATGAATTATTCAAGTGATAAAGTGTTGAAAATAAAGTGTTAAGTGTAAATTCCCGGTTGAACTTAGGAATAGAAGTGGATACAAGTGACATGTCACTAGAGATCAGAATTATAGTGTTACAGTGAGTCCTGGGTGCTGAGTGATCCAGCATGTGTTGCAGATACCTGACAGCTTGTGTGAGCAGGCCTGTGGACATTTCCAGTGTTATTGATCAGTGGTAGCTTCGGCTACATTTCAATGGTAGCTTCGGCTACATTTCAGTGTGGCACTTATGTGCTAAATCTCTACGTATCTGTGTATATTCTGAGTGTTCAACGGGATTAATAATGAGTTAAAGTGAATATGAAATGAAGTGTGTATGTAGTGATTTGAGCTTGTTCGAATTGGGGATCGTCGGAGCTCGTATCACACTATCAAAACCACCTCGGTATTATGTGTTTTCAAAATGTTTAAAACTATGGCATGTATAGATTCTTAATCATTTTGAGTATGTTCATATGATATGGCTAAGATTAGCTATTGAAATGGTTAGTAAAGATTATGTTTTGGTGTTATGTATGTTTAAATGGTAGCTAATACAAAGAAGCAGTTTTTTTGACAGCAGCAGTGATGTGAATGTGAAAAATCACCATAAATAGTATAAATGGAATTATAGAGTGAATGATATATATAATTAAATTTTATCAACTCTATTTTTACATGAAAGAAACGGTGTAGGCAAAGGAATTTTATATTTTGAGATATTTAAATTTTAGTCAGACAGGGTCAGAATGGTTTTTGAAG
This sequence comes from Gossypium raimondii, assembly GCF_025698545.1. Taxonomy (NCBI): domain Eukaryota; kingdom Viridiplantae; phylum Streptophyta; class Magnoliopsida; order Malvales; family Malvaceae; genus Gossypium; species Gossypium raimondii. Next base: position 33,725,876 of record NC_068568.1, on the reverse strand, counting down.
TCCCTGTTCTGACTTTAGAAAATCATTATAAGTTGTACAGAAATAATTATGGGTCATAATTTATATGTATAGATTCCTTAGTGAGTCTATTTTCAAAATAAATAAACGATAACATTATATGAATTATGTACAATGATATAATTGATTTTTAGTGCCAGGAGGTCAGAACTGTCGATTAGTAAAACAGGGGAGACTTTAATGAATAAACTATACTAATTGGCTAAACCAAAAATTCTAAAAATTTTATGGTAAAAAGGTATATGAGTCTAGTTTTAGGTAAAATTTACAAATTTAAATTTTTAGCTTTGTATCTTGAGATATAATTAAATTAGTGACAGTCGCGCAGGTTGACAGTTTTGTTGTGAACAGTGGATTTAATTTTAAAAGCAAATTTTTATGCTTCGAATTAGTAAATTAAGTTGGATGACATCTCGTACTCGATTCCAGCGATGGTCTCGGGTAAGGGGTGTTAGAAGTTTTCTCTCTTTCAAGTTCTCATCAGTATTTAGTAATATTTTACCACGTAATTTTAATTGAGAACTTATTCTGAATACTGTAGAGTTGTATTCATAGTTTTTTTTAAAACTTGCAACTTTATGTGTATCCAACCATAATAAGATTTAGATAGAATTATCATATTCTATTGCTCATAAGTAAAATTTTCACAGTCAAATATTTTACTTTCAACCCTTTAATAGGGATGATGACAAAAGAATAGCATAAAGATTATAAAATAAATATAAATTAATAACTCAATCCCTTTTTTATTCATAAGAAATATAATATTTTTCTCATTCACAATCTCAATATGAGATCCATTATGAATATATTTTAAAACTAATGCATTAACCATCACAAACTTTGTGCTTTTTAGATATTGATATATTAGCTCTTCTAGAGCTTTCAACTAATTTTGTACTATCAAATATTAGAATAATATTTGTTTGTTTTAGTACCAAATAAGATAAATATTTTCGATCTATAATGGTAGAATTCATTATTACATTTTCATATCATTCCTCAAAGAATATTAATGAAACAAAATATTTGGGCATACGCCACATATGTGGCCAATAATATTTCATATCACATTGATAACATAAATTATCTTTATCCTTTGAAGAGTTATCTTGGGAACTCTCATTATTCTCTTATTTGTTACTATATTCCCACTTTTAATGGTTCATAATTATATCTTATATTTTCTTTATGTTTGCATTCACTTGAGGAATGTAACAAATCTGTAGGGTAAACTTCTAAACACCTTTATTGATTTTTTTAATTTCATAATCACCATCGTAAACATACATGGATTTTAAATAAGAATTTATCCATTCATTTTGTCATGATTATTCTCCAATTATAATAAATATGATATAATAAATAAAACATAGTAAAATAAACCTGAAGATCTTTAACATCATCGCCATCACCTTGATTATTATCACGAGCATCCATTCTGAGATTGAATCTTTCAACATCCTAAAGATGAAGTTCTAAGGGTGGAAGTTTAAGATGAAAAGGAATTTGATTTGTGGGACGACTTCGAAAGATTTTGAAAAAATAGAGAATCGTCGTGTTAATAACATGTTATAAAATAAAGAGAGATGAAGAGAATAAGGGTCTATTTGATTGACGGAATTGATTTTCCGGAAAATCATTTCCAACTTTTCCAGCGTTTGATTGGAGGAAAACATTTTCCATTTGGAAAATGAACTCCAAAACAAGGGAAAATGGGTTACATTTTAGGGAAAATGTCTTACCCTTTCAATTTCCATAAGACATTTTCCGTGCTCTCCTCTCTATCGCCTCCTTCATTCCTTCCTTCATTTCGTAGAAAAGCGCTTACATTTATCGATTTTTCAAGAACTTGTTTTTTAATTATTCAATACTTGTTTTTTAACACAATTACAAATAATTTATTTGATATTAGTTTTTTCAATTTATAACGATTAATATTGTAGCTTAATAATTGAGTATTATTATAAATAAATCATTGCAATATATGTAAAAATAATTTAAAATATAAAATTTATTAATATATATTAATATATGTAAAAACAACTTTTCGAAAAATATTTTCAAAAATCTCCCAAGCGTGAGAAAATATTTTACAGATTCAATTAAACACCGAAAATATTTTCCAATAAATCGTTTTGCGAGAAAAGTAAAACATTTTCCGAAAATCATTTTACGGAAAATATTTTCTTGGCAATCAACAGACCCTAAAGAACAAAGAAAATATGAAAGCAATAGAGAATGTTCATTATTGATAAAGGATTATTACAATACTTCATCGAGTCTTTATTTATAGGCATAAGAAGTATAAGCAAGTAGACATCTAATTCTAATAATTATTAGAATTTAAAGTGCATCAAAACTTTATCTTGATTATGATGGACATCCACTTAATAAGATATTCATAACAAAATAAAATATTAATAAAATTAAAACTAAGAATACATGTTATGAATATCTTATTAAGTGGATATCTATCAAGATCAAGATAAGTTTTGATGTACTTTAAATTTAATAGTAATTAGAAGTAGATCTCTACTTCATTTATACTTCTTATGCCTATAAATAGATATTTTAGAGAAGTATTGTAAATATTCCGATTGATCAAATAAAATACGCTCTCTTTTGCTCTTTCATTCTCTTTGTTCTTTATTCTTTGTCTTTTATTTTATAACATGTTATCAACACGATTCTCTTTTAATTGTTTTTCTCCATATGTCATAAAAATATCCCAAAATTCACTGTTGTTGATTGTCTCCTAAAGCTATTGCTATTTCAATTGAGGCCTGCGCACTATGGGTAATCATTAGAACCTTTAACCACTAACAGCTTGTTTGGTTTGGTGTATTGGCTAAGCCAATACACCCCTAATCGGTGGGCCCCATTTAATCCCACTTCAATCCTCTGTTTGGTTCAGGGTATTGGCTAATACCCGTCTATTACATTACACCCCTAATCCCCAAAATCCACCGATTTCTATTACGTTCCTCTTTCTCAGATTAGGTGCTGCTTGAGTTTTAGACCCTGTTTTACCCTCCCGCTTCCCTTTCCGTCTTCTGCTTTCTTCCTTCATCTTTCTTTTCTTTGAAGATTACAATAAAATCGACGCTGGCCTTCTCAACCTTTTATTTTGGAGTTTCTTGAATGGAAAGGTAAATTCATATTTCTAACTCTCTTTTGCTCTCAAATTTATATGGATTCCTGTATTTTAATTAGCTTAAGTTCCAAGTAGATTTCTATTTCTTAAAGGTTTTTGTTGCTGGTGGAAATTGGAACTCGATTGCAATGTAAATTGTCTCGTTTTCTCTGTTTTAATTAGCAATGTAAATTGCTTCAAAACCCAAGACCTAAAAACCACTACTCCTCGAACTACCACTCGACCCTCTGGGATTTTTAAACTTACCCCTGTTTCTCCTACTTTGGCTCGATTCCTTGGAGCCCCAGAGGCTTCCCGTTCCGATGCTGTTAAGCATATCTGGATCTATATCAAATCCCATAACCTTCAGGTTCTCTCCATCTCTATTGCGTCCTATATAAAGTTATATTGTTTGGTCTAAATAAATGTGGGCTTGAGTAAATATCTGGGAAAATGTTGTTCAATTTTGGTAGTTAATTTGTACCATTTATTAATGGTTCTTGTTGCGAGTTGTTTGCTTGATGGCTTTATGAGGTTTCTTTACCCTTTCCATGGGCATTTGTTCCCTCTATAATATATTTTTTGTGCTTGTTAATCTTTGGGGTTTGGACTGTTTGGTGTTTATTGTTCAAGAGTAGTTAAGCTAGCAACTGTAGTAGGATTAAATTTTATGAATATTCATTTGCTACTGATTAGTTTCATTGATGGAGATTGGATTGTTATGGTTCATAAATATAAGTTTAGCCTTTTCACGCTTTTATATATAGCTTACATGCTAGCTCGCTGTTTCATTTTCCTACTAGCAGGTTTTTGTGGTGTTTTAGTTCTCTTCTTTCTAGATTTCTACCTCCTAAGCAACATTTTCACCCTCTACTTCATTTCTATCCTTTAATGCTTGCTCAATTACGGTTGTTTTGAAATATAAAACTAGTCACTTTTATCTCAGGAAGACAAACAAACAACAAAATTAGTCAAAAATAACTCCGCCTAATCACATGAACCCTCTGAAGTCGAACAAAAATAAAACCACTCTTGAATCGCACATGATATCTCACTTTAAAATTTTCGTTTTCTACAACTTTATAAGCATCAAGATTGGGAGAAAGAAACCAAAACATAAAACAACTTTGTTTCACTAAATGAACAAGGATTCCTAACATTTTAACATAGCCATGAAATCAAACACTAGCCCATCACTAGTGTTCTTACTCTTCTTACATTACTTTCTTTATTTCTATCTCACGGGGTTAATACAACTTTTAGTTCCATTATTTGCTCACCTATTCCTTGTCTCGTTGAAGCGGTCCCTAAAACTGGGGTTTGATTGAAAATTAGCATCGTGATCTCATATACTTTACCGGAAATATAGGTGCCTATCTAATTCATGTGTGATTGATTTTAATACTAGTCGAATTCTTAGAAGTGTAAATTATTTTGTATATTAGCACAGTTGTTAAATTTCTTGCGCCTAGTGTATCTGACCACTGTTGTTCCAGTAAATTGATGTTCTATGTGAAATTTTGTAGGTATTGATTGTTAGCTACCGATTTGCTCCGCAGACAAAATCGTTGGCAAGTCAAGTCAGTAGTTGCAATTGAAGAGGTTTGTTAACTTATCCAATCTTCTAAAATTGTAAGACTTCAAAATCAAATCTGAGAAACACATAAAACACATACATGCTGATTTTTTCATGGACTTTTAATTTTTTGGAAATTATTTTCTTTTTCGGTCTTTTAGGTATTTATTTTTATCGTATTATGAGTTTAGTAGTAGATTCTAGAAAGATTTGATATTGAATTGCATAAGCAAATGAACTTAATTGCTCTTGGATTTGTTTAAACAAATATTTTGTCTCACCATTTATGCCTACAAGTATATACAACAAGTCTATTTAACAAGTCCTTCCGAACACATTTTTAATTGGTATTAAAGCCTAATAACATAAGCTTTTGGTGTGAATTTCTATTAGATGGGGCATTAGATATAATCAAACTAATTAAAATTGTAAGGTGCTTAAAATTGAAGTAATAAATTAGAAACATTTTATTAAAAAACTAATTAAATGTGTATATTCATATACAACACATTATTTAAAAATATTTTAAATAAAACAAATTAAAAATATTATTCATATATCATTACATATATATCGACTTTTGAATATGTATCAATTTAACCCAATCCAATCATGAGTAAATTCATATAAAATTGGATCATTAGGTATAATCAAGTAAACAACTTGATTAAAAACAAATATTCAATATATTAAAATTGGATCATTAGATATAATCAAGTAAACAACTTGATTAAAAATAAATATTCATTGTTATTATGATTGATTAAAAACAACTTGATTAAAAACCAAGTATTTGGTAACATTGTTGATTAGAAAACAAATATTCAATATATTAAAATTGGATCATTAGATATAATCAATTAAACAACTTGATTAAAAACAAATATTCATTGTTATTATGATTGATTAAAAATAACTTGATTAAAAACAAGTATTTGGTAACATTGTTGATTAGAAAACAAATATTCATTGTTAATGTTAATGTTAAAGTTCTATTTTTGCTTCGTTAAGATTCTAAATTTGTCTGATCATTTTCTTTGATAGTGTGATATTGCTTCCTATTGAAGCAAATAAATTATTTAATTTCATTTCTTGTTTATTGAAATTATGATTAGAGAAATGTGACTTTTTTTACTGCGATTTGACAATATGGAACACATTAATATATTGCAGTAATGGCTCGTCTGCCTTTAATTGCACAAAGTGTGAGGTGACAAAGAATTGGTATTGCATTGACAATTTGGTTGGAAATCTGTAGAATCGCGATTTGGTTCTTATTTAGAATGGGTGCCAGCCTTAGCCTACATACTTATAGACCAAGGATTAGGTCCTATACCGTAGATTTTTATGCACAACGGGATTATGTGAAGAGGCTTGTCTATGCTAGTGACGAGACTTGTATTGAACAAGTACAGATGAATAGAGCGCCTTTTTAAACTATGTGAGATGTTAGAATCGATAGGGGGATTGAAGTCGTCAAGGTTCATGCTTGTTGATGAGCAAGTAGCAATGTTTTTACATATCATCTCCCATCACCTAAAAAATCGAGTTATCAAGCATCACTTTAGGAGGTCCGGAAACGTAAGCGAGCATTTCATAATGTTTTAAATCTTGTCATACACGCTTACAAGATGTCTTATTTAAAAGCCGGACCCGATTCTGGTGATTCTTCCGACACAAGGTGGAAATGGTTTAAGGTATTAGACGAGTTTTATATATAGCTTGTACAATATTTAGTTGACTAATATGATTAATCATAGTGTTCTAACTCAATGTTCTATATCATGTGATATAGAATTGCTTAGGTGCTCTTGATGGAACCCACATCAAGATTAGGGTGCCAACAGTTGATAAACCTAGATATCGCACCGAAAAGGTGACATAGCAACAAATATGCTAGGTGTTTGTACACCGAGATGCAATTTGTTTATGTTCTTCTGGTTGGGAAGGTTCAATTTGCCGATGGACGGTGCTTGAGATGCCATTAGTAGAAGACATGGACTAAAAGTTCCTCATGGTACAGTGTATAGTTAGAGGAATTTGAATTATTCATTAAGATCAAACTTTGTTTGCTGAATTAATCATTTTTTAGCCAATTTATTTTATAGGTTGTTATTATCTAGTTGATGCTGGATACACAAATTGTGAGGGATTTCTTGCACCATTTAGAGGACAGCGATATCATCTGAACGAGTGGCGTCAGGGTTATCAGCCAAGTTCTCCGCAAGAGTTTTTTAATATGAAACATGCCTCAGCACGTAATGTCATTGAAAGATGCTTTGGCTTATTAAAACTTAGATGGGGAATACTTAGGAGTCCATCGTTTTAATAATCTTATTAAAATTTAAATAACAATAACAAATTTCTGCTAATTATAAGAATTTTATTAAATTATATATTTTAATTAAAATATATTTAATAATAATTATGTTTAAATATGATTAAGATATTTATTACTGATAATAATAATCTTATTAAAATTTAAATAACATTAACAATAATCATTTACCAAAACAATTTTCGCTAATTATAAGAATTTTATTAAATTATATATTTTAATTAAAATATATTTAATTATAATTATGTTTAAATATGATTAAAATATTTATTACTGATAATAATAATCTTATTAAAATTTAAATAACAATAACAATAATCATTTACCAAAACAATTTTATGCTAAGGGTATTCTAGTCATTTTAGTTTTTCCATTATGCTATTACACCTCTATTCCATTCAACCAAACACAAGATTACTATTACGCCTCTATTCCATTACATTCAACCAAACAGTGGATTAGCTATTACACCTCTAATCCAATACACCTCTAATCCCAATACACCTCTAATCCAATACACCTCTAATCCAATACAGTGAACCAAACGCACCCTAAGGTACGCATAAATTTCTAAATTTTTTTATGCCCCTTTTATGCAAAGAAATTTATATAATCCTTACGTTGTATGTTTTTCTCCATTGTTGATTGATTTTTTAGTAAATTTATTTTATGAGAAAATATTACTACTTTGAGGTTTCTTTTAAACTAAGATTCTTTTATTAAATTATAGTATGCATAATATTTAGATGTTTAAATATTTTATTATTAAACTCTTGTTATTAAATATTCTTGTAATTTGATTAAAATTATGGGGAAAGTTTTATTAACCTACCATAGTTGATTAAAGGGAAATTTAATATGATCTGTTGAGTCTTATTAACTTACTAATGTTGAATGATTGTATTATATCTTTTAAATTGAATTTATAAATATTTGATTAGAAGCTTCATAAGATTTTATAACATATATGTGATATTGAAATTTGGTATAATGTGTATTAGATAACTTTCAAGCATCGTACACGAAAATTTTGATTGTTTATTAAACGATTTTTACTATTAGATTATAAATATTATTACGAAAACAAAGTTGTTTTACTACTTGCAATAATAGTGCTCGTGATAATTGCAGAGTGATGAAAATGATGCTAAAGATCTTCATATATATTTTACTATAATTTATTTATTATATCGTGATTATTATAATTAGAGACTAATAATGACAATATGGATAGATAGATTTTGATTTGAAATCTATACATGTTTGCGATGGTGATTATGAAATAAAAATCTATTGGGAAGTTTATAAGTTCGTCCTAGTAAATCATTGCATTCCCAAGTGAATACAAGTACAAAAGAAAATAAAACCAATATTATTTCGATATTTGGTAGTATAAAATTAGTCGAAAGCTCCAAAAGAACTAATATATTAATATCTTGTGACGGTTAATCCATTGGTTTTAAAATATATTCATAATAGATCTCATATTGAGATTGTGAATGAAGAAATATTATATTTCATATGAATCAAAAGAGGATTGAGTTATTGATTACTCTTGTTATTAAATTGAATTGATGTTACTATATTTGTGATCTTCGTTTGTCATTATCCCCATTAAAGGGTTGAAAGCAAAATATTTGACTGTGAAAGATCTACTTATAAGCAATAGAATATGGTAATTCTATCTAAAGCTCATTATGTTTGGATGCACATGAAGTTACATGTTTTTTAAAGCTGTGAGTATAACTCTATAGTATTTAGAATAAGTTCTCAATTAAGATTATGTGGAAAAATATTACTGATGCGAACTTGTAAGAGAAAACTTATGTATGAAAAATCATTGGTTATGTACCTGTTGTACACTTGGAAAATAAGATTCACTCTCAAAGTTTGCTATTAATAGATTTTGATTGGATTCAAAGTCTACTACTAGAGTTTAATTTGCTTACTTCTTGATAAAATCATCAAGACTCAATGCAAAATTTTTTAACATATTCCTGAAGCAAATATTGTATATAATTGTTTAGAAATTATATTTTGTTGACTTAGTAACATTATAGATTTCACATTGATTTAGACATTTCCAGTAGTAAATGTCACAATAGTACTTATATGTAGATACAAAGTAAAAGGAATGACAGTAAGATTATCAATTTGTCACAATTTATATTGACATTATTAGTACAATTGAAAAGAATGTTAAAGTAAACCAAAGTTTACTGATACAAATGCATTTACTACTTGACGTGACCAGTTAGACCATCTTGGATCATATATGATGCAAAAATTAATTGAGAATTCATGTGGACATTCATTAAAGAACTAGAAGAATTTTTAATTTAAAGAATTCTCATTTGTTGCTTGCTTTCAATGAAAATTGATTATTAGAAACTCACTAGCTAAAGTTGAGATTTAATGTCTTGCATTTCTAAAATGAATATGGGCACATTCATCCACCATGTGGATGGTTTTAATATTATATGATTTTGGTAGATGCATCTACAAAATAATCACATATGTGTTACCAACTTGCAACTTGTTGTTTGCAAGATTACTTGCTTAAATAATTAATTTCATATCATGCAATTAAGACAATTCATATTGCTAAAGCTGGTGAGTTTATATCAAAATCTTTTATTGATTGAGTCTAAAAAACTTCCGTAAAAGCTTGTTATTTATGCGCATAATGGTTTAGAGAAATTATTGATTGAACGCATCTGATTAATATCTAAACCATTACTTATGAGAACTAAACGTCCTATTTTAACATGAGATTATGTTGATTTACGTGTTGTACGCATCAAACCAATACGTTATAAATACTCCCCCATTACAATTGGTTTTTAGTCAAGAGCTAAATATTTTTCATCTTTGAATTTTTGTATGTGTATATATGTTCCAATTGCTCCACCACAACGCACAAAGATGAGTGAATCCTCAAAGAAAGTTGAGAATATATATTAATTACAAGTCTCCTTATATTTTTTAATGTTTTGAATGTTTTGGAGATTTAATTATGACCTGATTTGTGATTACTATTTTGATATAGTTTTCCCGATATTAAGGGAGAGAAATAATAGTTGAATGAAATCACTACTTGTAATGAGTTATCATTATTTAGATTCTTATAGAGAGTAATTTGAACCAGAAGTTCAAAAAAGATAACTAATTTATTACAAGTTAACTGTCAGATGTATATACCATCTAATATTTTGAATAAAAGTCCCAGTAGGACAATCAGTTAGAATAAATAATAGATCTATCGGTTCCAAATGTGAAAATACTTCTAGATGGTCATATAGTGGAAGCGGGTACTTTAGAAGAGACCTAAGACATAACTAATAATTAAAACTCTAGAAGAGATTCAAGTACCTGAAACTGAAGATTAAAATAGTGAAAATAAGGGATCTCGATAAGTTATGTCAATTTGAGAAAATGTGGAACCAATAATAAAAGTGGTTAATAATGGTTTTGCACGAAATATTATTGTTGAAATAATGAAACAAAAAGAGGATCTTGAATAAATCTATGGATTATATTGTTCAAAATAGAAAGATGCAACTTGAGTACAATTAAATTTGTGGAGTTTTTGGACCAGTAGTCCAAATATCTAAAGGTATAAAACTAATGAGGGTATAAATGAAGTAGTTTTGCAAAAACAAAATAAAAATATGAAATTTTTTGTTAAGTCCTGGCATTGATTATGAAAATATATAATATTCTTTTGTGGTGGATGCAATAACCTTTAGCTATATTATTAAACTGACAGTTCATAAAAGATTTTGTAATAGACCAATTTAGCCCGGGCTCACAAAAAAATAATAAACCCAAAATAATAAAACAGAGTCCAAGTCCAGTCCAAAATTATATCATTTGGCCCGATCGGAATGGCCCATTATTTGAAAAGGTTGAAGGTCCATCTACAAGTTTGACACATATGGAAACATAATCTTCAATAATATGCAATCTTAGATATGATATGCAATCTTAGAAGATATGATTTTGTAATCTTAGGGATTTAATTTGTAGATATCCTTTAATCTTAGCCGTTGATGTAATTAATCGGTACCGCTGGATTTGGGGAGGCTCAACTATAATTAGAGGCCTCTCCCTTCATTGTAAAGGACTTGAGTTGGGAGTAATAATAATTATTAAAAGTATTCACTCAAGTTTCTCTCTCTCTTTCGTTCTTATTTTCTGTGGCTTATTCTTATTTTGTTGATTTGTGTATAATTTATTTATTGATTTGTATATTGTTGATTTCAAATCTCTTTTCCTTATTATTCATTTTAAATTCATTATTTTCAAATTTGTTCACATTTTATTTTGCCTTATATTTTTTTTAAATTCATTGGTCTTTGATTATTGATGCTATTTAATCCTCTATTTGTTATTTTATTTTAATTTTATTAAATTAATTATTTTAATATTATTAACACTATTATGTGGCATCATTAATCTTGTATCATTATTATTTACTTTTTATGCCTTTAAATTTCAAATTTTGTTATATATATGCATGTATACATATATACGTTTTATAATATATACATATACGTACACATTTTTAATTTTTATAAATATATATATACACATACTTTTATATATTTTCTATGTTTCATAATTTTATATACATACTTATATATATATTTTTACATATTAAAATACGTATATTTATATATTTTTATTTTTATATGATTCACACATATATATTTTTCTTATATGTACATATATATATATATTTATATTTTATAATTTTATCTATTTTCTTTGTTATTATTATTGCTTTACTTGATGTTTATTTATTTATTTATTCACATGACCATTATTATCATTATTATATTCTTTAAATGCTTGGTTTTATTTGTTTATTTACTTGATATTGTGTATACATGATTGATTTGTTTTTTATTTATCTTTTCATTATTATTATTATTATTATTATTATTATTATTATTATTATTATTATTGTTCTTGATCATGCTATTTATATTTACATTATCACAATTGTTACTCCATTATATAATTTTTACCCAAATTCGTATAAAGAGAAAATTTTGAAAAATAAAGGCAATACTCGGTATTTGAAATCTTCGAGAGGATTGGGCCCTAACGTATTGGGTTCCAACTCTTTCGTTGAATCCGAATAATCGATAATGCTCTTTAATCAAAACATAAATAAAAAGCTCATTATCGAGAATTCAATACGTTGTGTCCTAACGCATTGGATATGACACGTTGTTTTCTCGAGATGATGATTTTTTCTAAAAATAATAAAGGTAATATTCAATGTTTAGAATTTTGAGAAATTGTGCCCTAACGTATTGGGCTGCGATTTCTTCATCTAACTTAAACAATTGAATATCCTTTTAAATTTTATTGCACGAGTTTTTTGGACAAGCTCGTTTTTGAGGAAGTGAAATATCATGCCCTAACTTATTGGGTGTGACATTTTCTCTTTTCGAAATGAGAGGGTTTTATCGAGTAACTTGTTTTATATAAGTTTTTAAAAAAATAAAAATAAAAGATCGTATTTTAAATCTCTTCAAAGTTTTTAATTTTCGACATTAAGACATTAATTAATTAACTAGGTACCAATTTTTGGGCGTTACAAGGGTGCTAATCATTCCTCGTATGTAACCGATTCCCGAACCCGTTTTTCTGAATTTCGTAGACCAAAATCGTGTTTTTAATAAAGTCAAATCGCTTATTAAAAATAACCACTTTTTGAGGTGACCCGATCACACCTAAATAAAAAGAATCGGTGGCGACTCCCATTTTTATTTTTCAAAATCCAAGTCGAACCTGTTTTTCAAAATAAAAATGGTTTCAACAGATTTAACTTGCGTTTAATGGTTGTTGTTACAACCTTTTATGAATCACTATATATTAAAGTTTATATTAAAATCCTTGAAAGATTTAGAATGCTAGAAACATATTAAAATTCTCGATAAATTGTTCATTTATATGAATTGAAATAATTTGAACATATGTAGTAAATTTGACTGAGTGAATAGTAGTTGAAGGAGGTTTATAAAATGATCCAAAATACCGATTTATATTTTTATAGAATAATTATGATTAAAGTTTCCTATGACTATTGTTGAAACTCCTGAAGAGATCAAAATATATTTTCCCCAAAATTTTTCCTCACTCATGACTTTCAAAAGAATGGTGATATAAATGCTTAGCAATACATTCAAATGGTCATTTGAAAAGCTAGTAGTCAAGATTGAATATGCAGAATATGAGATATTATGTGATGTTTTTATGAGGGGAGTAAATTTGCGCTATACTCTTTTTTTCTTAACCAAGGTTTTGTCCCATTGGATTTTCTTGGTAAGGTTTTTAATGAGGCAATATATTATGAGTATTATAGAAATTGTACTCTTTTTCCTTCACTAGGAATTTTTTTCCCACGGGATTTTTATCTTAGTAAGGTTTTAATGAGACACATTATCTACCAATGGACATCTAAGGGGGAGTGTTATGAATGTCTATCAAGATCAAGATAAATTTTGATATACTTTAAATTCTAATAGTGATTAGAAGTATATCTGTACTTAATTTATACTTCTTATGCCTATAAATAGAGATTTTGGAGAAGCATCGTAAATATTTCCAATTGATCAATAAAATACGTTCTCTCTTTTGCTTTCTCATTCTCTTTGTTCTTTGTTCTTTATCTTTTATTTTATAACAGATATAATTTTTAAATATTAGCATTTAGTTTTATCAAGCAACATTTATATTTACTAAATTATCAAATAGTTTTTAATATCAATTTCAGTAATAATTTTTTAATGCTTAAAATTTCAATTTATTTAATATTAAAAAGTAAAATTAGTTTATATTACTAATATTCATAAATAAAATACAAATATGAAGTAGTAATATTGAAATTATAAAAGATTGGGGGACCCTAAAGAAGTTAAAACTGGTGAGGAGCATAGCCGGTCTAGAACACCTTTTAAATGAAACCAAATTACCTAAACAGAGCCCAAAACCTCGCTCGATTTTTCGTTTCAGTGACAGAACCTGAAATACGAAAGCCGGAAGCCGCTTCAACATTTTCATCCTTGGATTTCTGAGGTTGTATCCCAAATCCCGCTAAGAAAAATGGTAAATTTCTAGATCCTTTTTATTATAATTATTTCATTTTCCCATTTTTCTCTGTTTTGCCATTTTTTTAAATGTTTTTGTTTGAATCTAATTAAATGCTTAATTTGGAGTACGAAAGTTCACCTTTTTTTAGGAATTATTTTACTATGGATGCCATTCAGTTTCATAACATGAATAAAGAATTTGTTTCAGCTTAATATTTCTAAAGGAAAAAAGATTATTTTTTGGGGGGAGAAGTTGTTATGGTGTTGTGGACTTTCTTTTTAGTTCCAAGTATAAGCCGAACTATGTTACCTGAGTTATTTTTATTTTAGTATTCTGTGTCCAACACATATTTTGACAAATATATGGAATAATTGAGCTTATCTGTGTCGAAACATACCCGTTTTAGATACTCACCTTCGCGTCCAGTTACAATTTGTTTTGAATAAATCTGATGCTGATAGACTCCTCTGAGTTCAGGCAAAAGTCCCTTTTGTTTATGGTGTAGTTTAAAGTACGTCTGTTGATAAACTCATGGAGATGTTGGGATTTGGCAGTTGATGTGATTTCCATGGTAGAGAAAGAGCCAAGGGAAGCTTCAGCCTTAGCTTATGTTTTTAAGTACTTGAGAGATATTTAATCTTCTTATCAATTTATTGATTTCATGGTATGAAACTTTAGTTTCTTGTTTATTCTATGACTCTAGATTTCTTTCTAATGTTGCTCGAATTGAATATGAGAATGTGTCTACCATAGGTATGTGTGCGTATCTATATTGAAGTTTTTCATGTATTTTGGGGGTCATATCTCCATATCTAAATACACATTGGACACAGATACTTCACAAAAAATGAAAGAGTTGAGGGAACTTTTAGTTTATGGCATTTGGTCAGTTTAGGGTAGCTGTGTGTTAGCCTTCAAAGAATTAGTAAAAAGATGAATCTTGAATGAATTAATAGCTTGTTCGCATTCAAAACCTATGTAACGTGGTCTCAGGGGGTGAGTATCAAATACAGGTATGTGTTTGACACGGATACTTTAGAGAGAATGAAGAGTCTGGAAAACATAGCTTAAAACTTATTAGAATTTGATGCAACATTAAAGAACTGCTTATGCTCACTAGTTGAACTCAAATTGTCTTTATTATGTGTCTGATACGGGTACTTTAAGGAATGAAAAATCCGGAAAGCATAGTGGAAAACTCGGTGGAATAAAATGTGACTTTCAAGAGCTGCTTATGCTAATTGATAACTTGTCGAACTAAAACTTTTTAGCTGCAATTGAGGGTTAATAGTGTTTCTTTTCTTTTGTAAAATAATTAAAGACTTGATTCTTCTGCTGCAATATATATAAACTTTAATTAATGAATTTCTAGATGTTCATCAGGCTACACCATTTTTCGCTGGGCTTGCAGTTGCTGCAGCAGCTCTTGCTGGTAGATATGGAATACAAGCTTGGCAAGCATTTAAGGCAAGACCACCAAAACCTAGAATGCGTAAATTTTACGACGGTGGTTTTCAACCTACAATGACAAGAAGAGAAGCCGCGTTGATCCTTGGTGTTCGGTAAGCTTTGTTCCGCATAACTCATTAAGGAAATGATATATTATGAATCTGTTATATATTTGTAATATCTATTTGAGAGTTAATATTATGATTTTAGATTCTTAAGCATACATGAATGACTCATTTATGAACTTTATCCCCTAGAATATTAAGGCAATCATATACTTTGAATATTTTATATATTGGTAATGTCTATCTGAGAGATAATATTATGATCCTCAAGTTTTTGGTGATGGGAGTTCTTATTTGATTACTTCCTAAGTTAATGTTTGAAGTTTCGAAAAATTTTCTGGCATCCGAATCCAACCCTTGTCACTACCTTAGTAAGACCAAAGGGTGATTGAGAACTATGAAGTGAGCCCCAATACATGCATCTTCAATTAAATTTTTTTTTCATATATTTGCCCAAATATATATGTGGGACACGAGTACTTTAGGGACATGCAGTATAGATTAGGGTTGGGGAAATGAAGAATGAAAGCAAGCATAGATGATACTTGTGGCATGCATTTCTTTAGTGTTTTCACAGATTTCCATATTTGTGATGATGTTTCTTTTCTACACCATATGCTTTAACAGGGAGAACGCGACAGCGGAGAAGGTGAAGGAACAACATAGGAAAGTAATGGTAGCGAACCATCCAGATGCGGGTGGGAGCCACTACCTGGCCTCGAAAATCAATGAAGCTAAAGATGTGATGCTTGGGAAGACGAAGGGCAGTGGATCTGCATTTTAAATCCAAAATGGCCTTTGCTTTTTATTTTGGGTGTCAAACTTCTAAACCATTTGCCTACTTATATGGAAGCATACCAAAATTTATTTTTAATGAAATAATATTAAAAAAATGGTATGAAAACTGTGGCTTTGCAAAAATATTTGAAGTGGTGTTGTCACACTGAAAAATATGCCGATGTTACGTCAAAATATGGGTGTCGTTGGGGGAATAAAATAAAAATTAAATGCGGCACCCACTTTCATCTGTAAATACCTCATTCTTTCATCAATTTAAGAATTCAAGATCAAACGCATTGTTTTTGGTGTTTTAATTATTATTTAATTTAATTTATTTGTAATAATAGTTATGTTTTTATAATTTTTAGTATTTGTTTGTTGATCAGATATTTGAATGCTTTTTATTTAATCAACATAACTTGTTCAGATACAGCGATGTTGGTATTTGGACTCGGGCCTACATATATATTTTTACCATATGCAAATGGATTGCATGATGTGTTTCTTTTCATCTTAAATCTCGGTGATCGACATCCCTTATCACATGAGGCTTATTTCGTAATTTATTTGCTCAATTTACTTGGATAATAAATTTGTATTTTGAGATTACTTTTGGAGGTTTTTTTTATCTTGGATTATTATGCACCAAATTGAAGTCTAATTTGAAAGGTTGTCTCATTTAGTCTATAAATAGGTAGCTTATTCGTATGAATGAATGCTTCGTTTGGAGAGTGTTAGTGCTGATTTTGTTAGTTTATTTGCTGTCGATTTTCTTTCTATTTATGCACTCGGCATTATTTGACAGTGTTAAATATGATTGTAAGTGAGGTATTGGATGAGTAGTTGTAACAAGTTGGGACTAGTTACTAGGGTTGCAATTACTTCTTATACGTGTAAGGGTGGATTGAGTTTTAACAAACAGGTGATTGGATCAATTGTTGAATGAACCATTCACTGAGTAAAGTTTGTAAAATAGGATCATTTTCGAACTGCGTTAGCAAAGTTTTAAATTGTTATATATTATCCATGCAAGTGTTTATATATATATATATATATGCCTTAAAGACTAAAATGTTGGTATTATATTGTTGTATTTATTTATTACATCTTTATGTTAGTGTTATATTAGTTGGTTGAAATTTTTATATTTTATGTTTGTTAAGGTTTGAAAATTTGGATATGATAATTGATTTATGGTAAAGCTTTGAATTTTCATGATATAAATTGTTTTAATTGCAATCAATATTTTTTTATTTTTAGTTTATTTTAAAATTTTAGTATAAAAATGAATAATCAATTTCGCTTATATGTCTATTTCAATGGGATAATTCGTGAGATGAAATTGGTTGTGTATTTGAATCATGTCATCAATAGAATGAAGTTTAACATAAGAGTAAAACTTGAAGAAATAAAAGAAAAGATCGGTACAAAAAGCACTCGATATTGTGAGAGAATGATGTCCAAGCTATTTTACAAATTTCTAATTTACCATAATATTACCATTTGAGTTCAACATTTATTTTTTAATTGAATTTTTTTGATACATAAAGTATCACAGTGTGTTAATATGATAGTGAACTCACCGCCTAACATTGTAGTTTCAGCTTACACAAATAAAAATGTGGACTTTTTAAAATAAATTAAAACTAACTTTTATGTTTAAATAGTTTCTTCTTAGGGTATATATTTATATATAAAACCCAATAATGGTCACTTAAATTATTCACTAAGCAAAACAAATTAATTAGTTATTATCTATTTTCACCCAGCACATGAAAAAGTCCAATATTTTGTGGTTGTCATTTTTTTTTGTAGGCATAGAAATATGGAAAATAATCTCTTTTTTTGTTTAATGCTAAATTTAGTCCTTAATGTTTATATAATTTTTTTTGTTAATTTAGCTCTTATTCTTTTTTTTTTAGTTAAAATTGATCCTCAACCTTTTAAAAAAGAGTCAAATTGTAACACCCCTAACCCGAATCCGTCGCCGGAACAGGGTTACGTTTCAAAATTTTTCTTAGAAGTAGGGGACACATGCCCGTGTCTCTGCTCGTGTGAATGGAAATAGGTCATTATTAAACAAAATACCTATACTTGCCACTATATCCAAAATCCAATCATTCAAACATACCGATATAACCAATAGATAGTGTGATATATCTCCAACAAACCTCCAACCCAATCGAGCTTCCGATAATCTGTAGGGTAAATAAAAACAATACGTAAGCAATGAATGCTTAGTAAGCTCGTGTAGCCTTTAATCATATTAGTTCATTTTAAAAAAAAATGAAATCTATACATATCAAGAATAATCCACTATTAATACCACAATACTCATGTAGCTATATTCAACAACTCACAAGGTGAATAAATCCACAGTATCACTTACATATTATCCCAAGCTTAGTAGGATTTTATATAACTTTAACTCTTCATAATTTCTTTATTTTCATTTGCATTTATTTACTTTCCACGCTTATTCCATATACATGACACAGAAGTCATAAACATATCATGATTACAAGCTAGTGCATTTAACCAAAGCCTTTTTCGAATTGATCACATGATAAGGCATTTCATAAGAAATTGCATAATTTAAACCTTACCATTTTTTCATGAGCACTAGTATATTTTCACTTAAATACTTACCAATTCAATGCATTATACAAATAATCATTCAACCAATAGCTTGGCACTTGAATAAGCATCAAGCAACAACACTGGTTAGCGTACTTGCATACATTACATATAAACTCATCATACATAAATTTTCTTGTATCAACATATTAAAGATAATCATACATTTACATGTCATGATACATATTATTCTCTTGTCGTTTCTTCATTGGCATATATCATTCATTTCATTATTTCAATGTTTCATGTACCATCACTTTTATGAATTTCGCGTACATACCAATAATAGTTCATTTCAAACTCATGTTATCTCACTTCAGAAATTTGGCCGTTTTATCATTTAAATATCAATGGTTACATTTATTTCAGATCAATACTAATAATAATCTATAAATCTTTCAATTCAATCACATAAGTCTTTTACCGTTTCTTTCTGAATCGAAGAACGACTTACGGATATGAGTACATCGTTCTTAGGTGTCATAGTCCAACTATGGTCTTGCACATATAAACACTGCCATGGTCCGACCATGGTCTTACGTTCATAGTGCCATAACCCAGTTATGGTCTTATCCGACAATTCATCCTTTGCCACAGAATGATTTTACTCAATCCCGCGTTCAATCCAAATTGAGTATTAAATTCGATAATATATTTCCAATAATAATTCATTTCTCAATATTTATAATTCAATTTGGCTTTCATTTGTTAACACCATATACTATTACATTGAGCCTTTATTTATCTCATGAACAATTAGTTCATGCTTTCTATTCACATTTTCATATTCAATTCACATTTTCAAATTATGTTCCACAATCATGTTTCCCTTCAATGGCTCAACTGTTTCATTTTGCTCGATTTAACTTTTCATTTAATTACCCCTATTAACAGACTCGGGCTTTGGCGGATACGTAGATTCTAACCAAACACACCAATACAGCACATTGTGCCTAAAACGGTACATAGTACCTGATCAGTATATGACATATAAGTACCTGATACGATACACGAGGTGCCTGAAATACGACACACGAGGTGCCTGAAATATGACATGCGAGGTGCTTGAAATACGACACACAAGGTGCCTGATACGACACATAAAGTGCCTGGTGTGCAACACATAAAGTGCCTGGTGTACGACACATAAAGTGCCTGATCGGCAAAGCCGATAAATTCCCGTTCTCTTCCAATCTTATGGCATGCCAACTATATCCGACTCAGCCCGACTAGTTAATAGGGTTTTCAATTCTCAATTCAATTTCACATTCATTCCAAAAGTTACTTTCAATATCAAATTCACCTTTTCATTCACGAATCAAATTTCAATTCAATACTAACACATATTTCTTATTCCATTCAATTTTCTAAATTCAGTTCAATACTAACACATATACATATATATTATTCATCATCAAATGACATTCGCTTTAATCAAAATTGTACAGAATATAGTTCATACAAACTTACCAGCAGGTTAATTTGCAGAAATACCAAGATATAAGAGCATTATGGTAATTTTCCATTTCCCTCGATTTTCTACCCGATCTTGATCTAAGTTAATATTTCATTCAATTTATTAAATTAAATAATAAAACAATTCATTTCATGCAATTTGGTCATTTTGACATTTTACAAAATTACCCTAAAATTTTACTTTTATTCAATTTAGTCCTGAACCTATAACATGTAAATTAGCTATTTTAAGATAAACTCATATTAGCTGAATATTTACATATATTTTTCCTCCTCCTCCACTCCATTCCACATCCTTGATATATATAATACCATTATTTACTTGTTAACTCATAACAATCTGTTCACTTGAGTCATAGTCACTAAATTAATTATATTTTAAGCTACAGAACTTCGAATTGAGATCTTTAAATTTTATCTGAAACTAAACTCACATATATTATTACCATAAAATTTTCAGAATTTTTTATTCAGCCAGTAAGTACATTTTATTCTTTAAAGTCACCTCTGTTCTGTTGTCTGACAGTTCCGACCCTTCTTCACTAAAATTTAATTATCTCCTCGTACGGGATTCAAATGATGTTACCATTTATTTATATTGAAAATAGACTCATTAAGGATTTAAAAATATAAATTTAAGCCCATAATTATTTTTCTCCAATTTTGATGATTTTCCAAAGTCATAACAGGGAACTCAAATTCATTCTGACCTTGTCTCACAAAACTTATTATATCTCATGATTTATAATTCCATTACTTTCATAGTTTCTTCTATAAGAAACTAGACTAAATAAGATTTAATTCCATATTTTTCTCATCCTCTAATTCAATTTCCACGATTTATGGTGAATTTTAAAATTAACCTCCTGCTGTTGTTCAAAACTGTTTTAGTGCAAGATGTTGATTACTAAGTTTATAACTCCCTTATTCCCTTTCTTTATAATATTTCCCATCACTTTCACTTATTTCCCTTCACTAATATATCAAGAACATAAGACCTTATATAAGAAAACTCTACTATAACATCATTTCCATACTTTTTCAATAATATCAAACTTAAAAATATATTGAAATCTTGATGTTCTTACCTTGTCCTATTGGTTTCAACCTTTAACTTGATTTTCTCTCTCCTCCAGCTTCTATTTCTTGAATCTAACTTGATATTTTAGCTCCCCGTAGTCTCCTTGTTATCTTTCTCTCTTGGGATATGAAAATTCTTTTGATTTCTAGGTGAAAATGATAAATTTTTGGTAGAAGGACCAAATTGTAAAGAAAACAAAACTTTCTTTCTTCTCTTCCCTTCTAACGTGAAATGCATGGAAAGATGGTGGGATGGTGGCTTTTCATCTTTCTTCCCACACACATATATATACACTAAATAAATTAATAATAAAATAATAAAATATCATTTAAAAATCAAATTAAAATATTAATAAACTAATATTTATTTAATTAATTAATCTAAAGTATCACCAACATCATCATTGCCTTCTAGA
Organism: Gossypium raimondii; assembly: GCF_025698545.1. NCBI lineage: Eukaryota > Viridiplantae > Streptophyta > Magnoliopsida > Malvales > Malvaceae > Gossypium > Gossypium raimondii. Next base: position 33,703,798 of record NC_068568.1, on the reverse strand, counting down.
TTTCTCTCTCTTCTAATTGAACATTTTTCCCTTTATAATCTTTTAAAATTTCATCCTTGAGTCATCACTTAATTTGGTAAAATTACAATTTAGTCCCTTAAAATTCTTCACCTTTTCAATTTGGTCCTAATTCATCCATTTTCCTTAGTTTCTAGATTATTCCACCCTTAAAATATTTGCACTATTGATCCTTCAGCTTTTTCATATTTACACTTTACCTGCTCAAATTTTGAGTATTTACTCTTGATCAACAAAACTTTTCTCACTTTTGCGATTTAATCCTTTCTTGAATTAATATGTCATAATATACTTCCCAATGTTGCCATAACTCAAAATTTCCCTTTTTGTCACTTTATTTCCTTATCTTACTATAGCAAGGATACCTACTTTCTTACTGTAGTAATTTTCGGGGTATTACACAAATTATTTTTTTAACAATAATACTGACTAAAATGTTAAATTTTTAAACATTGCAGGCCATATATCCACATGTACTCGACAAATAGTTTCATGTCAACATCAAGTATATGTAGACTGCCACACAAGTTTCCATTCCAACATCGTTAAAAAAATTAACGTTTTAGTTAGCATTTTCGCTAAAAAATGTAATTTGACTCTTTTGAAAAGTTAATAGTCAAATTTAACTCAAAAAAAGAAAATATGTCAAATCTAAATTTGACATTATGTGTTTGCTTTTCAAGGTTAATATGTAGTTTCTCTCCTAACTTGTCCAAAAGTATGTAGGTGATATTTGAACTTTCTTTGGACCTAGTTGGTACTTGAACTAATACTATTAGTTTGTGTTGACATGGTATTGATAGTCAATCTAGTGGTGTCACATGACAGCCTCTCAACATGCCATGTGGTGGACATAAATTAAAAAAAGAACTAAAATTGTTTACAAATATATAAATTAATAAAAAAAGTATATTTTTTTTACATCAAGAACGAACTTGTACAAATAGTTGTCCAGATACGTCTAGATGTATTATTTAGTTTGTATATTTTAATTCTTTTGTAAAATATTAGTTTTAGGTTATTATTATTTTAAAAATAAAAAATATATTTAAAATATAAAAGCATATAATATTTTTAAAATATAAATTTTTTGTAATATATAATAAATGAACTAATTAAAAAATAGAATTTATAAAAATATATAAATACATAAAAGAACTAAAAATACATCCCGATGAATTTGGATAAATGATTGTCTAAATGCACTTGAATCAATAAATTCATTCTTGATGTAAAACCTTTTTATATTAATTTATATAATTTAAAATTTCAAAATACTAATAATATAAATAACATGATATTTTATAAAAATAAAAAAATACTTATTAAAAATACATATAGAATGAATCTAAATAAATAAATAGGTGTCCAAATTCAATTCTATCTAGATAATATTTTTATCTTCTTTTTTTAAATTTATGTCTACCAAGTGACCCACATGTCTCCGTCAAATTACCTTTAATGTCACATCAGTAATAACTAACATTAACATTAAGGAATACAAATTCATATCAACTAAATTCAAAAAACAATTCAAGATAAGTTCAGAGATCAATTTACATATTAACCATTCTTTTTAATTCAAATAATAAACATAAAACAGAATAGACAGTAAAAATTTTGCCATTGAAAGTATGACTGCGGATGCCTGCTAAATAGAAAGCGTGTCTTACAAGATCCACCTTGTTTCTCAAATGATTGGATAAAATTTTCTCACACAAAATTATTTTCTTATCATTACAGCCTAATCTTTCCAACCCAGATCACCACACGAGAAAAAAGGGGTTAAAACAACAGAAACGGTTTAGAAATTCTAGTCGAGACCAAAAGCTTGGCCATTAAATTCACAAAGATGTCAATAGCCCCAGTAGTCATTCCGGATCTCATCATCGAATTTCTTTTTAAGCTCTGGATGTTTCTCAAAGTACTCGTCTGCCGTCATGGTGCTGATCTTTTGCTGTTCATAAAAAAAGATAAAAAATTCAGCAATTGTGATTTGGAACACAACAACACACATTTCGTCATCGTTTTATTTATTGCCTTAAGTTCTTGAACCTGAGCAATTTCTTTCTCCAATCGCTCAGACTCTTTCAAGGATTTCTCCTCCGCCTCCTTCAATTCTACAAGCTATAACCACAAATAAATAGCACATCATTCGAGGAAAAAACTTGGAGACAGGGTAAAAGAGAGTCAATTACCCTGTTGATTCTCACCAATGCATCAAATTTTGGTTTGTATTGAGGAGTGACGGTGTCAACGAACTTGGGGATCTCTACACCTGCAATGGAAAAGTAACATTTGTAACGGTGAATCCCTCAAAACTCCATCCAAACCTTATAAAAAGCATGATAAATATGATTACTTCGACTGCTAGAAATTGCAGACAAGTGAGAATTGAGTAGTTAGATGTCTATATTTTCTTCATTCTACTTCGAACATAAGTATAGGAGTATCTCAAGTTTTGGTGTCCGAAGAATCGATCACATAATAGCATTATTGAAATAAAACATCTACGGCATTAATCAAATTGTTAAATGCTAATAGCATTCAACAAGTGAATTGCACACAAATAAGAATTGTATTTGCAAACAAAATAGCACCAATTTAAACAATGTCCTCATTGGCAATTGATTTCCATTTAACTTTCAAGAAGTATGGGGCATGAAACCGATCTAGGAAAGATCAAGGAGATCTGAGTGGAAAATGATTGATAAGCGTATTACGCAAACTCGAGTGCAAGTGTCGATCAAAGCTAAATGTCCAAAATGGGTATGTTCAACTTGTTTCCAAGAATTTGTAGGCTTGAAGGGTCATATCCCCATATCTATGGTCCAGATATAGGTCAGGCATTGATATTTCCGTAAAAAAGAGTCAGAGAAATATAAAGCAATAGCAATAAAATCCATACTTTAATAATACCCCTTCCAAAACCCCAAAAACTGAGAGTGAAGAAAGGAAAGAGCTAGCTACTTAAGGTGACCATATCAGCATCCAACTAAGTAATAGTTCCCTTGTACCATAGAGATGATCTTCAAAGTAACAAATTCAAGAACACAAACAATTTATGATTTTACAGACCTGCAACTGATCTAAGCATAACCATATATAGGATGACTGGAAAATTGGATAGAGAGTAAGCCAAATATGATAACTATCAAATTAACTTACTCTCATATGCCTCTTTGTACATATCTACCAGGCGAGAGCCAATTCCTTTTCTATAGTACTCCCAGTCAATGGGTTCAGGTTCCTGCTTAAGAAATTGGATTATTAACAAGATAGGACTGAAACCTTGAACAAAACTAAAATTTCCTTAAAAATGAAAAAAAAATGTTCCAAAATCAAACCTTGAACAAAAAAATTCAACCTTATTGAAAATTTATTTCAATATAAAATATTAAAATCATCATTAAAAAACTAAAACTCTAAGATCTAATCAACGGATTAACCCAACAAATATATGAAAAAAATCAATAAAAATGCTTAAAAGGAGCTAGGGATTAGAGAGAATATAAGAAAAAGACCTGGCTGAATTTGGTTTGTAAAGTAGAGTTAACTTCATCAAAAGTGCGACGAAGAGTGGCGAACTCTTTGCGAGCCTCATCGGAGACCAAAAGCTTAGCAATCCCTTCCCAATCAATGTTCTTTGATGCTTTGAACGCGACATCGACGACTTTCTTCCCCGGTCCGCTCATTTTTCTTGCACTTTCTCGCTTCCCAAACGCTAAAATTTCAGGATTTTGTCTTCAAGATGAAGGATAAAATTGGAACTTGAGACAGTTAATGGGCCGGTTTGAACTATTTAAATTGAACTTGACCCAATTCGATGATAGACCGGACTTTGGTCCGAAGGGTGGCTTGTTTTAGGTCCAATTATAATTTTGGACCCATAAAGACTTTTGGGCCCAAGATTTTTATATTTAGCATTTTAATTGCCCTGTATTAAATTGAAGGTGGAAGAGTGGTATGGGGTTTTATGGGTGATTTGAATTGGAATTGTCCTGAAGTCTTTTATTTGGTGCAAAGATGGATTTTTAATATGTATTCCCATGTCAACTGCATTACTTATTTCTAAAATATATTTACATTTCCACTAGAAAGGATATTGTAAACAAGTAACATTAAGCCTCTAAATCATACATTAAACCAAAAATATAAATTATAAAAATCTTTTAGTTAAAGTTATTTGGTAACATTGTGTTTATCTTTAAAACTCTCATTTTAAATTATACCACAGAAAATTTAATAATTGAAAGACTTGGTTGATATAACATTGATAGGTTGAGAAATATAATTAAAACACGAATTTAAAATAAAGTCGTAAAAGTCGTTTTCTTTCTTCACCTGCATCATGAAAGTCATCAATCTTCATTTTTTCATAAGAAAAAAGGTAAGATTGAGAATGGGTTGTCTGCATATTCAACTCTGTGTCTGAATGCCTTCCAATTTGTTTCATCATAGATGCCTCATTTCATTATCTTTATTTACACTTACCTCTTCTCTTATTTGTGTTCATATAAATTTTAAAGTAAAAGTACTATCAGTAAAATCAAATTTGAACCAAAATTTATATATAATCTATAATAAAAACATTTTTAAAATAATTTCATTTAAAAAACATGGGATGGAATCAGAGTTGTTTGTAAAAATTATATACTCATAATAATGAACTATATTATATTAAAACATAAGAATAAGCTCTAGTACAATATTTCTTTTGAAACCCTAGTTACGTTGCAATTAATTTATGAAATGTATTTTGGGTATATATATTATCTATCATCATCCCATTTAAATAGGAATATTTTTGAACAAATAGTTAATTCAATTATATCATATAAATGTTATTACGGTTATCTTTGTTTTTCTAGTATTTAGATATGATTATAAATAAAATATTTTTCATTATTTGACAAAATTTCCTAAAATCATATTCTTTTAACAATCAAAATTTATTTTATAATAATATAATAAGTTATAGTAATTAATATCATAAACTTTTTTTGCCCAACTATACCCCACACACATATATATAAACTTAATTTGAATTACATATACTACATATATGAGAGTTGAGCACATTAGAGTAGCAAGGGATAAATAAAGCTAAGTATGCTTTGAACAAAAACCCATATTTATAAGATTAAAATATTCTATTTTATACTATAAAATTTTATTATTAAGTATTTATAAATTGTAATATATATTCATTATTAAAATATCAATATAAATATTTTCAATAATACATTAAGAATATTATTTAAAATTTAAACTTAACATTAAAATAAAACTGTGATATTAAATAATTTATTAAAATAACAATGTTATTAAACATAAATAATTAAATATGAACGTTTAATAATATTGAACATTATAATATTTATTATTAAAAGAAATTCTTTATAAACAACTATTATGACTTCTAAGTTAAGGTGGAGTAGAAAAAAAAAAGCTTTGACAAATGGTAGAGGGTGGCAGTGACAATATCTCAACTGAAGATCACAATACCGTAAAAGTTCGGTTCAAAGGTTTGACAGTGGATACGGGCAGTGACATGGCTGGGGATTTGTCTCCAGTGCCGATGATGTCATGGAGGGATAAAGTGATGGGGAGGGGCTCCCCTAATCCTGTCTGTGATGAAGATTTTAAGTTTTAGAAGGAGACATAACTAGATCTACTGTAAATGGGTTACCTACGATAGATTTCTCCGAGAGAATCAAACAACTTTTGGTAAGGGATATGGAGACCACAGTGGTGGTGAAACTACTAGGCCAAAATTTAGCATACAATTCTCCCCATAATAGGATCTTTAGCCTCTGGAAACCTGCGCACGCTTCCATCTCATGGAATTCGAAAATGGTTATTTTCTGGTTAAATTCCAGAGTAGGGAGGACTATGAAATGGTGCTTACCCAGGGTCCGTGGATTATTTTTGGGTAGTACCTCATGATTCAACCATGGACTCTAGACTTTAAACCCCTCCAACCATTTCCTAAAATTGTCATGGCTTGTGTTTGGCTACCTAGATTACCGGGTTTTCTTTATAAGCGTCGAATTTTGGAAGAAATTGGTGGATTGGTTGATAAGGTAGCTAAACTCGACTTCAAGATAGATAGTGGGTCAAGGGGAAGATTCGCCCGAATGGCAGTGTTTATCAACTTGGAGAAACTACTGATCTCGCAGATTCTGGTTAATGGTACGGTACATAGGGTTGAGTACGAGGTGTTATCGGCAGTTTGTTTCGCTTGCGACAGGTATGGTCACGTACAAGATTTGTGCCCTTTTGTTGGTTCGATGACGGACGGCGGTGGCAGCAAAGCTGAAACAACGATTAATATACCTGAGAAATAGAAGATAGAGGAGCCAGCGGAGTCGTTTGGACCATGGATGCTCGTCGAGAGGAAATCTTAGCGTAACCCGAGGGCGAATCTAAGCAGTAATGTGATGAATCCAACTATAAAGGGGGGTAGGTTCCATATTTAACGCTCGTTCCTCTTTAGGGGAAGAAAAGGCTGAAAATGAAGCGGTGGCTGCTGAATGCTGATTTATTGGGAGTTAAATTTAAAAAATGAGAGTTTTTGAAGAAGAAGGAATGTGTTAACCTACATGGGCTGAATAGGGATGAGCTCTCGGTTGGTAAAGGAACTTCTAGGGAGTGGTCCAGTTTGGGTTCTGGGGCCCCATTAAAAAATCATTAACTCCTTACTTGCTGGGGCTGCTAAACAGATTTAAAGTGGCATGTTGGGGGTCGGGTCCCTTTGATTAGTATTCTGGAATCACAAGGGAATGGTGCAGTGTCAATAGCTCCTTCAAACCCCATTGACTTAAATAATCCAATCATTCTTTTAGAGGATAAAAAGTCAGTGATTCCATCAGTTATTAATTCTCATTTTAATCCCACCTTTGAAGGTACGGTGGAAACAATGGTGGAATTAAATTTAAGTGTGCTTGATCCTAAGAGGCACTCGACTGTGTCTTTTAAAGAGAATTTTATTCCTATTTCTTCCAATTTCTCGGTTAATGTTGAATCGATTGGGATTGGTAAAGGTAATTCGATAGCTAAACGGAGAGGCTCCGGGGGGAAATGTGGTGTCTCCCGTAGTGGTAATGTTACAACCCGTTTTCTAGTGATGCCAGAAACAGTGGTTTCAGGATTATAAATCCGACGAGTGAGTTTGTAGATATTATTATTTAATATTTGCGAGTCAAATATAGTATTATATAGAATTTTGATCTAATAATTGTTGCTATTTGAACGAATAGTTAAGTATAAGTGGGTTGCCCCTAAAGTCGAGTGGTTTTAGAAAATAAGGTATCAAGACCTCATTTCTATAAACCGAGCTCGTAAATATTCTTATTAAATATTTACAGAGTTACTATATAGGTATATTGAAGTTTGGTCAAGAAATTTTAGTGATTTGATAGTTAATTAAAGAAAAAGAACTAAATCGTAAAAATTGCAAAAGTCAATCGCAATTAGTGTTTAAGTGCTAATTGAGTATTGTAACGCTGGGGTTTGTGCAAGTGTACATAGTCATTATCAAGTAATAAGTAAGTATCGAGTTATCGTCTCCACAAGGATTGTATTTGTGCTAAGTCAATTAATTTGTAAAATTATATTAACAATTTGGTAAATAAAAATACAAAATAATTGAGAAGTGGTGATTAAAATATATTAAACTAAATGCAATGATCCCTAATGCAAATTATCCTGAGTATGCAAACTATATGAATGAAATAGATTTTAGTGAAATTAAACACAATTTGCAACAATTATAACATAAATAAACTAGGACAATTACTTTAATTAAACTCAATTTATTATCAACATGCTTAATAACATTCGGAATAACATTCCATGGCAACTCGATCTTTCATGAGTTTGGAAACCACATTAGGTCCTTCCGAAATCTTTTACTTAGTAAATACGCATTTTACTGATCGTTATTTACTAAGGGTTTCTTAGCATTCGTGTGAGGTAACAGGGACGTGTTAGGTTTGAAGCAATTTAATCACACAAATCTAAAAACTATGCATATAACAGAGCCTGGTTAGAGTTTTTATGCAACCTACAATTCAATCGGGTTAGGATCTAAATTGAGCATGCACATTACAATTATGCGTCCATTAGCCGTCGTCTAGTTAAAATCACTCAGTTAATTCAGGTCCATTTCAATCATGTATGAACGAAATACAAACTTGATTTTAATTGAAAACATGATCGATTGAGGCACAAACATTATAAGCATGAATCAAATAAATATTATTTAATCAAAATAATCATCCTAGCTTAAATAAATTTAAGCTATCATTGTTGTAAACAAGAACAAAGAACACATAGCAAACATTTTTAAATTAAATTTAAAGGAAAGAAAGATTAAGCCCAATTCAGAGTGGTTGTCACCCAATACTCTGACTGACGAGGCTTCTTCGCTTCTTTGTGTTGCTCCTTTGTTGATGGCTCTCCAAGGTGGCCGACTAAGGGTTTTTTAAGAGGCTTAATTGCTAAAATCCTTATGCAAGGATGATGAAAGGGAAAGATAGCTAAAAGAATTGAGAGAATGATGAATGAGTTAGAGATGATAGGATGAGGGATGATTGAAAAAGTGAGAAATAAGCTTTTATTTATAGGAGGCAAGGGAGCTAGTTTGCTAAAAATAGGAGTGTCCATCCTTTGAAACTTCCTCCAAGAGTGGTCGGCCATGAATTAAGGAAAGGTGGCTGATTTTTCCTTTATTTTTGGTCAATTTGAGTGCCACAACAACTCAAGACTAAGACTCGGTCATCAACAAATCTTCGGAAAAATCTCTGATTTCTTTAACTCTTCTAGGACTTTGTATAATTAAACCAAAAAATGGTTTATGACATCCATATGCAGCCAAAAATTGGGTTGACTTGGTCCCTAATTTAGATGGTTTTGCAATTAGAAGAAAACTCTCAGACCTGTCCAAAAATAGTAGATAGTTTAGAGGACCAAATAATATAATTTAACCACTTTAATTAATCAATTTACTTAATTAATTAAAACCCAATTTATTAATGAAATATTAAAAATGAATTATTAAATATAATTTTATATTTTATTATTTAATTTAATCATGCATGACCCACTTTATAGCTTAAAAATATAATATGCTCAAATTAATATAAAATAAGTCATTTTATGCATGAAAACTATATAATAAAGTATAAATCACATTTTATAATTTCTATGTCCTAATTTTATATTTTCACATATTTCATTAATTTATTAAACAATTACTTGATTTTAACAACAAATTTAAGTAAAAGGTGATGAATTATATAGGAAAAATCCTATAAGGTCTTGCTAAGGCAAATTTTACTAAGAGTGTAAGTAGCATCAATCTTCGTCTCATAATCATGCATCAATAAATTCATGCTCATAGACCTTCTTTATTAAGAAGTAACTCATATACAAACATTTTAAAAATTTTATTCGAAGTTTCAAGATATGTCAACATGAATCATAGTTTGCATGTATGTCACAGCCATAGATAATATTCTTCATTCAACACAATTTCTCATCAATCAAGCAAAACAATCATAATGCTTATTTATGATCTTCATATGTTGAACTTAGTACTTCCTCTCCACTAATGTAGGTGACATAATCATCAAATCAATAGGTCTTTTATAAGGTTGTAATGAGGCTTGGTTAAAGGTAGGGATTTTAAGAGATAAGACATTTCGGTTTCAAAATCTTAACCTTTAACTTGTCTTGTATTTTTAGAAACTCAACCTTTTTCTTTAAGTGAACCTTTGGAACACCCCCAAACTTATTTTGAACTCAAGCTCATGCAAATTTTCCTTTTTGGAGACTGAGCGAACTTTTCTTCACTCTTTCTTTGTCTTTGTTGTTGTTGTTTTTTTTAAGCATGAGCACATACATCTTTATGAAAATTTCCTAAAATGTTGATTCCCAAGACAACTTTAGTTAAGACGGTGGACAAAATTATGATAGCTTCAAAAAATAGAGATATGACTTGTAATGTAGGTTTATTACAATGAACAGGCCTTTAAGCTCAAAATTATTGTTTCAAGGGTCTAATATCATAAGGTGGGCTTGAAAAGGCTCAAACGATCCAAAGAAAAATGGTGCCTATATCATTTTAGATTTTTATGTCTCCTAGAATTTCGCCTCAAGAAAGTTATTAAGTCAATTCTAAAGATATAAACCTTCATGCATGTCTAATCTCAAGAGAAACTAAGTTTTCATGGCAAACATTACCTAGGACTAAGATCATAAAAACATTCCATTTTTCATGATAACATACAATCACTCAGATAAAATCATCATTCATGCTTGCATACAAGCTATTTTATTGAAAAGAATTTCTCTAAACATTCATTTATTAAAACATACTTATGAAAGAAATGATTTGAAACATACTTGAAAATTTAAAAATTTTGAGCAATAATTTGCCTTACCCTCTTTAAAAAGAAGCAATGTCCTCATTGCAAGAACAAAGTAATGAATGAAAAATGAACACTAGGTAGGGCTGTAAAGAAAAAGAGGCGAGTCAATAAGACTGCTTAAATACCAAGTCTTTCCTCATAACCCAATCCTAGACATGTTCATTCTCATTGCCACATCACTCAGTCTTTTTCTTTCTAAAGAAGTATTTATTCATGCTTGATATGTTTTATTTTGTAGAAATTAAATCCTAATTAGTAAAGAAATATATTCCTAAAGACCTAAAAATAATTAAATAAATAACAAGACAAGAATCCCCCCTTTTTATTTTTCTAACTTATTCCCTTTGTCTTCTTTAGCTCCATCTTCGCTTGCATCGTCAGTCCCTTCTGTCTATGTCTCAAAGATAGCATCTGGGAACTCAGGAACAAAAGTATTAGAGATATTCTTAAAATTATTTTGAATTGAATCATCTCTAATTTTTTCATATTTCCAGTAAGTTTGTTGCTAATTGTGCATGAACTTGCACATATCCATCAAAATCGACAACTCTGATTTCCTTGAAGTACTTGCAGAAGTCGACATGAGTTGTATATTTAGGTTAAACACTTAGCTTGACTGGTTCTTCTTCTAGCTCAACCCTAGGTTCAGGGTTTTCAGCTCCTTCAGCTGGTTGAGAACTATTTGGTTCCTTATCAGATTCTTCTTCTTCAGTGTCTGTAACTGAATCAACTTCAGTTTTTATTTTATTTGTTGACTCTTTGGTTTCTTGCTCAGTTGTTTCCTCTTGCTCACCTTGGTTCAACTCATGCACTCTTTCTACCAACCTTTCAAGATCATGACTTGTAATACACCATTGAACATACTGCCCCTTTAGATTTGCTTGTGTTTTAACACGGGCCCTTAAGCAAAGTGAAGTGATTAATGATGGGAAATAAGCACTTCCTGCCTTCTTTTTAGCACACTCATGAATCTCCTTGAGGATAATTTTCCCAGCATTATTGGATTTTTCTGTCAAGATTGCATATAACAAGAGCATCCGTCCCATCGAGATGGTGGAACTGTGTGAGATAGGCATAAAACTGCAGCGAATAAAATAAAACCATACCTTTGGTACTGGTTTCAAGTATTCTCTTCGACAAGAATGGCTCCAATACTTTCTTATAATCCATTGGGATCCCAGATTTGTCACAACATCAAGCACTTGTTGAAGAAAATCCCAATTGATATTGCTCATCATAGGGTAGTACTCATATTCTTCAACATCAGGTAAATTAAACAAATCATTGATGGACTTAGAAGTAAGAGGTACCTTTTTCTTTCAAACAATGACTTCAGTAGCACCTTGCGTAGTCAAACTAGCATAGAATTCTCGAACTAGTTCATCATCAAGAAGTGAACGAGCATCACAGAATCGTTCCCATTTGAGAGCATTGATTATCTTTCTAACTGGCACAGGAACAACCATCACATCATTGCCCTTCAGATTAAAACCTTTTTTCGGCATCATCGGTTGATGCTTGAAAATTGAATCAAATCACTCTTTCACTTCTTCATTAACTACAATCGGGTTTTCAGAAGTAATCTTTAACGATCTAGTTCTTTTGTGAGACATAGTACTTTCCCAAAAATTCGATAGAGTTTCTGGACAAGAGAGAAAAGAGAAATCGGTAAAGTTGGTATAACTTGCTACGGCAAAAATCTTACGACGGCAAGGATGGTGCGGCGGCGATCTCTTTGCGGCAACAATAGGGAATTTTGGTAAAAAGAAAGAAAAGGACTAGGGTTTCTTTCTGGATTTGAGGTTGATAGCACAAGGAAGAGATTTAGGGATTTTTAGGGTGGAAGCAAATTGCTTTGAGGGATATGAAAATTAGTAGAATGAAGAGGGGTTTATATAAGGAAAAATTAGGGCAACATGTAGCAAAAATTTAGCTACATTAAAGTTACTTGGGTGGCAAGTAATGGGTGTGACGGCAAGGCTTAATTTTTTCCCTCCTTTTTGTTGTCTTAGGCCTCAAACTCAGACTGTATCTTAAAAAAAACTGATTAGTACTTGGGCCAAATTTGACCCCCTTTATTAACATAAAAATTTAAAATTTAAACTGAACAAAATGAAACTTAAAAATTTTAATTTGAAAATTTCTTTTTAACAAATTACATTAAATTAATTCCCAGGAAAGGTTGGACAGGTCACAACGGTCTCGCTTAAGTTCTAATCTCCTTAGACAGAATTAATTAATTGTAATAAATTAAGAAAATAAGTTCTAATTAATTATTTATTTATCCAATGAGTTCATGAAAAATTAAGGGTCTGTTAAGATGACTGAGGATTCAATTCGCTCAACTTCACCATCCTAGTAGTGTTTTAGACGTTGACCATTAACTTTAAACGTACCTCTATAATTGTCGTATAATTCAATAGCTCCGTAAGGATAAACTCAGTAGATGGTATAAGGTTCTTTTCATCGGGATTTCAGCTTCCCAAGAAATAACTTCAGCCTTGAATTAAACAATAACACCTTCTGACCTTCTTAAACTCGCGAAGTTGTATATGAGTATCATGCCATCTCTTTGATCTTTCTTTACATATTTTGGCATTCTCATAGGAAAACAACCTCAGCTCTTCCAACTCATCTAGTTGTAACATCTTTCTCTCATCGACTTGCTTAAGATAAAAAATTAACTACTTCAAAGCCTAGTGAGCTTTATTCTCCAATTCTAATAGCAAATGACATGTCTTTCCAAAGACTAACTGATAAGGAGTCATTCCTAATGGAGTCTTAAATGTTGTTCAATAGACCTATAATGCATCATCGAGCCTTCGAGACCAATCTTTTCTGCTAGGGCGTACTACCTTTTCAAGGATACCTTTGATTTCACGGTTCACTCTTTCAACTTGCCATTAGACTGGGGGTGATAGGCAGTAGCAATCTTGTGCTTCATATCATATTTGTCAAGCAACCATTTAAGCCATTTGTTCACAAAGTGAGAACCTTCATCACTAATAATAGCTCTTGGTGTCCCAAATCGTGTAAACACATGCTTATGTAGGAATCGCATGACTACCTTAGCATCATTTGTAGGGTATGCTTCAGCTTCAATCCATTTGGATATATAGTCCACAACAACTAAGAAGTATTTGTTCCCATACGAAGAAGGAAACGAGCCTAAATATTTGTTAAGGGCATCTCATTCCTCCTTGATATATTTCTGGTTCTTTGGCACTTATCGCAATTCTTTACATAAGCGTAAGCATCTTTAAATAATGTAGGCCAAAAGAAACCTGCTTACAAAATCTTTGCTGCAGTACGTGAACCACCAAAGTGTCCCCCACTTGGAGATGAATGGCAATGATATAAGACCTTAGCAATCTTACTTTTAGCTACACACTTTCAGATTATATTATCTGCACACTGTTTAAATAAAAACGGATCCTCCCAAAGATAATACCGACTATCATGAAGGAATTTCTTCCTTTGTTGGTATGTCATTTCTCGAGGAATTATTCCACATGCAAGATAATTGGCAAAATCAACAAACCAATGTGTTTTATGAATTTGACTCACCTCAAATAAGTGCTCATCTGGGAAATTCTCGTTGATAGGCACACGTGATCGAGTTACCTCATCTTGCTTTAACCTCGACAGATGATCAACTACTTGATTTTCAACACTTTTTTTGTCTTGGATCTCAAGGTCAAATTCTTGGAGTAAAAGTATCTAATGAATTAGCCTCGATTTTGCATCTTTCTTCGTGAGCAAGTATTTAATGGCTGCATGGTCAGTAAATACTGTAACTTTGGTACCTATAAGATATGAACAAAATATTTCAAAAGCAAAAGCTATAGCAAATAGTTCCTTTTCAGTTACCGTATAATTGAGTTGGGCTCCCATCAAGGTTCTACTTGCATAGTAAATGAGGTGGAACACTTTATTTTTTCTTTGACCCATCATAGCTCCAATGGCATAGTCACTTGCATCGCACATCAACTCAAAAGGTGAGTTCCAATCAGGTGTAATAATTATTGGGGTTGAGATTAATCACTTCTGTAGATCTTCAAAAGCTTCCAAACATGATTTATTGAAATCGAACACTGTATCTTTCTCTAACAACAAATACAACGACTTAGAAATTTTTGAGAAATCCTTGATAAACCTTCGGTAAAAACTGGCATTGCCTAAGAAACTTCTAACTCCTTTCACATTAATTGGGGCCGATAATCTTTTAATTACGTCTACCTTTGCTTTATCGACTTCAATTCCTTTCTTTGAAATCTTATGACCTAAGACAATCCATTCCTTAACCATAAAATGACATTTCTCCCAATTAAAGACAAGATTCGTCTCTTCGCATCTCTTCAGTACCTTAGCCAAATTACTCAAACAGATATCATAAGTGTTACCAAAAATAGAAAAATCATCCATGAAAACCTCAACAAAATTTTCAACCATATCAGTAAATATTGCTATCATGCTTCGTTGAAAAGTTGCAGGTGCATTGCATAAACCAAAAGGCATTCGCCAAAAGAAAACGTACCGTATGGACAAGTAAAAGTTATTTTATATTGGTCCTCCGGGGCTAAAACTATTTGGTTATATCCCGAATAGCCATCTAAAAAATAATAGAATTCATTACCTGCCAGTCGATCTAACATCTGATCCATAAAAGGTAACAGAAAATGATCCTTTCGAGTGGCTTTATTTAGCTTTCTGTAATCAATACAGATTTTCCAACCAGTAACAGTTCTTGTTGGAATCAATTCGTTGAGCTCACTTTCAACAATTGTGATTCTGTCTTTCTTCGGCACACACTGCATCAGACTTACCCACGAACTATCTGAAATAGGATAGATGACTCCTGCATCTAACCATTTGATCACTTCTTTCCTCACAACTTCTTTCATAATAGGATTGAGCCTCCTTTTCCCATCAATTCGAGCTCTTTCACCTTCTTCTAAAATAATTTTGTGCATTCAAAATGAAGGGCTTATACCTCGAATATCAGCTATGGTCCAACCAATTGCTTTCTTATATCTCTTTAAAACAACAATTAGTTGCTTCTCTTGATCTTTCGTTAGTTTTGCTGAAATAATCACAGGCAAAGTAGAACAGTCACCTAAATAAATGTATTTTAAATAGGAAAGAAGTACCTTTAGTTCGAGTTTAGGTGGTTCTTCAATTGACAACTTGGGTTGCACAAATTCTCTAACTTCCAACTCCAACAGTTCAAACCGTGTGGATTGAATAAAATTTCTCGGATTGGCTTCCATCAAAGCCATGTTTTCTTCACCTTCTTCATCCTCCAAAGGGTCAAACTCTAAGGCTTTCTCCAATGGATCTTCCTTAAAATTGCTTTCCATAGAAACCAAGGTTTCTATCTCTTCCATAATTGAACACTCCTCTGCCGGATTAGAAAATTTCATCGCTTTAAGAATGTTAAAGGTTACCTAATCGTTTTGAACTCGCATGGTGAGTTCTCCTTTCTGCACATCAATTAACATTCTTCCCGTGGCTAGGAAAGGTCTCCCAAGGATAACTGGCACTTCCTTATCTGCTTCAAAATCTAAAATAATGAAATCAGCAGGAAAATTAAATTTATCGACTCTTACCAAAACATCCTCGATATTTACTTTGGGATATGCTAACGATCGATCTGCTAGCTGAAGCATCATAGTTGTAGGTCTTACTTCACCTATCCCTAACATCTTGAAAATAGACTTAGGCATCAAGTTGATACTCACTCGTAAGTCACACAAAGCTTTACCACAGTAAGATTCACCAATGTTACAGGGTATAGTAAAGCTTCCTGGGTCTTTCAATTTTGGTGGCAATTTGTTCTGCAAGAATGCACTACACTCTTTTGTCAAGGCAACAGTTTCATACTCACTCAGTCATTTCTTCTTGGACAGTATATCCTTCATAAACTTCACATAATTCGACATTTGTTCTAAAGCCTCCACCAACGGAATATTGATGTGTAACTGCTTCAGAACATCTAAAAACTTCTTGAATTGCACCTCCTGTTTCTACTTGTGTTGCTGCAATCTTTGTGGATATGGAGGTTATGAAACTTTCGATTGAACCGGTCAACTTTTTTGAGTAGGTAAATTTGCATCCAAAGAAGATGTTAAAATATCTGAATTTACTAAGTCAGGGTTTACCTTGTCAGACTTTGTAGATTCTGATTCCTTTGGTGTAGGAACTTTAACATCTGGTTGACTTTCCTCCTTTTCAACATGCTTATCTTCGACATCAATCAATCGGGGTACCAGAGTCTTACCACTTTGTAATGCCACTACCTTGATATGTTCTTTACCCAAATTCCTTAGATTCTCAGTATTGCTCAGCAAGGTTCGTTGCGGTCTACTACGTAGCTCTGCAGCTAACTGACCCATTTGGTTTTCCAAATTTTTCAGTGTTGCTGCTTGACTTTGGATCAAAGAGTCATTCTTTGCCATGTACGCTTTCAACAAGTTCTCCAAACTGTTTGATGCCTCAGCTTGAGGTGATTTTGGAGTTTACTGATTAAACTCTTGAGATTGGTTGAGTCTTTGCTGAAATAAGTTGTTGTTTGGTCCATTTCCTTGGTTGCTTCAAGAAAAATTAGGATGATTACGCCATGAAGGATTGTAGAAGTTGGATTGGGGTCCTTGTCCACTCCTATTTTGATATTGGTTCCCTATATAGTAAACTGACTCAGGATTTGATGGACAATTCTCAAAAGAATGACTTTCCCCACAATACATACAGGAAACTGTTTCAAACGGAGTTGGTGGCTGAGCTACAAAATTATTAGTACTATTAGCAGTTAACTATTTTAACATAAAGGAAATAGACGATACCTGAGCTGATAACGAAGTGAAGAAGTCAACTTCATGAACTCCGACTATGCGACTTCCTGAAGCTGTTCGATTCGTTGACCATTGATAGTTGTTACTCACGATCCTCTCAATGATCTCATAAGCCTTATTATAAGACTTAGACAAAGTTGCATCATTCGCGAAAGCATCTACCATCAATCTTGTATTTACATTGAGACCATTATAGAATTTCTCCAACTGGATACAATGAGGAATCTCATGATAAGGACACTTACGAAGTAACTCCTTGAATCGCTCCCAAACCTCATACAAAGACTCATCATCCAATTGTTGGAAAGTTGTGATCTTGTTCCTCAACTTAGCGTTTTTGCTAGGTGGAAAATACTTAACCAAAAATCTCTCCACTAATTCTTGTCATGTAGATATGAAACTTGGTGGCAATGAATTGAGCCATGCTTGTGCTCGATCTTGCAACGAGTACGGAAACAACTTCAACCTCAGTGTGTCTTCAGTCGCACTGGCTATCTTGAATGAATCACTCACCTCCATAAACAATCGAAGGTGGAGATTTGGATCTTTCGTGGGCATACCACTAAATTGGCCCACCGTTTGTAGCATTTGAAACATCACTGGTTTCAATTCAAATTGGGTTGCCTCAATATTTGGCCTTCTAATTCCTAGGTTTAACTCACTGAAAAGTGGCACATCATATTGTGTGATGCATCTATCCCTATCATCGGCAATGAGGATAGAATTTCGTACATAATCGACTTCATTACCTTGGTCTTGATTCTGATTTCTAAGGTCCATCTCGACTTGTCTTTGAGCTGTTCGTTCATGTCTTCTTTATCTGAAAGTTCGCTCAATTTTAGGGTCTACAGGGAGTAAATTGATAATTCGATCTATGCTCATAAACACCTGTAAAGAAAATCACAAAAATTAGAAAGAATAAGTTAGTAATGTTAGAAGTAAATCAAATTGAAAATAAATAATTTCACAAAAAAATGACTATGGCAACAGTTTACAATTCCCGGCAACGGCGCCAAAAACTTGTAACGTTGGGGTTTGTACAAGTGTACACAGTCGTTATCAAGTAATAAGTAAGTATCGAGTTATCGTCTCCACGGGGATTGTATTTGTGCTAAGTCCCTTAATTTGTAAAATTATATTAACAAATAGGTAAATAAAAATACAATATAGTTGAGAAGGGGTGATTAAAATATATTAAACTAAATGCAATGATCCCTAATGCAAATTATCCTAAGTATGCAAACTATATGAATGAAATAGATTTTAGTGAAATTAAACACAATTTGCAACAATTATAACATAAATAAACTAGGACAATTACTTTAATTAAACTCAATGTATTATCAACATGCTTAATAACATTCGGAAAAATATTCCATGACAACTCGATCTTTCATGAGTTTGGAAACCACATTAGGTCCTTTCGAAATCCTTTACTTAGAAAATACGCATTTTACTGATCCTTATTTACTAAGGGTTTCTTAGCTTTTATGTGAGGTAATAGGGACATGTTAGGTTTGAAACAATTTAATCATACAAATATAAAAACTATACAGATAACAGAGCTTGGTTAGAGTTGTTATGCAACCTACAATTCAATCGGGTTAGGATCTAAATTGAGCATGCACATTACAATTATGCGTCCATTAGCCGTCGTCTAGTTAAAATCACTCAGTTAATTCAGGTCCATTTCAATCATGTATGAACGAAATACAAACTTGATTTTAATTGAAAACATGATCGATTGAGGCACAAACATTATAAGCATGAATCAAATAAATATTATTTAATCAAAATAATCATCCTAGCTTAAATAAATTTAAGCTATCATTGTTGTAAACAAGAACAAAGAACACATAGCTAAATTCTTTAAATTAAATTTAAAGAAAAGAAAGATTAAACCCAATTCAGAGTGGTTGTCACCCAAGACTCTGACTGACGAGGCTCCTTCACTTCTTTGCGTTGCTCCTTCACTGATGGCTCTCTAAGGTGGCTGACCAAGGGTTGTTTAAGAGACTTAATTGCTAAAATCCTTATGCAAGGATGATGAAGGGGAAAGATAGCTAAAAGAGTTGAGAGAATGATGAATGAGTGAGAGATGATGGGATAAGGGATGATTGAAAAAGTGAGAAATGAGCTTTTATTTATAGGAGAGGCAAGGGAGCTAGTTTACTAAAAATAGGAGTGTCCATCCTTTGAAACTTCCTCCAAGAGTGGTTGGCCATGAATTGAGGAAAGGTGGCTGATTTTTCCTTGATTTTTGGTCAATTTGAGTGCCACAACAACTCAGGACTAAGACTCGATCATCAGCAAATCTTTGGGAAAATCTCTGATTTCTTTAACTCTTAAAGGACTTTGTATAATTAAACCAAAAGATGGTTTATAACATCCATGTGCAGCCAAAAATTGGGTTGACTTGGTCCCCAATTTGGATGGTTTTTCAATTAGAAGAAAACTCTCAGACCTGTCCAAAAATAGTAGATAGTTTAGAGGACCAAATAATATAATTTAACCACTTTAATTAATCAATTTACTTAATTAATTTAAACCCAATTTATTTATTAAATATTAAAAATGAATTATTAAATATAACTTTATATTTTATTATTTAATTTAATCATGCATGACCCACTTTATATCTTAAAAATATAATGTACTCAAATTAATATAAAATAAGCCATTTTATGCGTGAAAACTATATAATAAAGTATAAAATCACATTTTATAATTTCCATGTCCTAATTTCATATTTTTGCATATTTGATTAATTTATTAAACAATTACTTGGTTTTAACAACAAATTTAAGTAAAAGGTGATGAATTATATAGGAAAAATCCTATATATTTTTCATTTACATGTATAAATGAAAAATGGGGTTATTTAAATGTCAATTAAATCATTTCTAATGTTAATGGTCGGCCATATACTTTGAGATTTGATTTTTATATTGGTTAAAATGTTTATTAAATTAAGTTGAAGTAATATTATTAAAAAAAACAAAAAGAAAACATGCCATCATCTTGTTCATTCTTTTTGGTTAAAACCAAAAATTCCATTTTTGGAATAGAGAAGAATCGACCAAGCTTTAATGTTCATGCATGGTATGTTTCCAATCCCGTTTCTCGTAAGTTTATGTTTTTGAGATTGTTGTAGCTTAATCTATCTAGCCTAGAGACTATTTTGTGAAACTGTCAAAGTTTTGAAAATTCCATTGATTTTCTTGCAGTTTTCTTGAAGTTTATTTTGATTTTAAAGCTTAATGATGAAATAAGACTTTTTTGTAAAGTAATTTTGAATAGTTTTGAAGTTAGGAACTAAATTATTAAATTGTTGAAATTGGCTTAAAAATTTTGTAAATTTCAGAACTTGATGGCTATTTAGGGATGCTACTGAATTTGGTTTTGGGTCTAATTGTATAAAAAAGAGCTTGTTTCGATTTTAGGGACTAAATTGAATAAAATGCATAAGTTTAGAGAAATTGTGAAACATGTCAATAAAGAAGTCATATTCATCAAATAGATTTTTATAATGATATCAAGACTGATTAATTGAAATAAATACAATATAGATCAAGAACCGATAGAAAATTGTGGAAAAGAGTAAATTGCAGACTAGTTCCTGATATTACTATTTCTACAGTTTGGCCTGGTAAGTTCTTAAGGTTTAATTTGGTTTAATTTGTAATATTATGTTGATTTTTGAATTGTGGTATGCTTAATATATATGTATAGATATTTGAATTTTTACAAATTGGTACAAGGTGAGAAAATGGATTGAATTGAAAAGTGTTACACGATTACTTGTATCATGCCCGGATGAACATAGGATAAGATACAATTATCATGCCAATAGGTTATTTTATGCGCTGTACGGGATTGATATGTGATGAGATGATGTTACATGACTTCATTTTTATACACTGAGTATATCGAAATCTAGCATTTATTACAGATTTTTGAGTTATATGTACAATGATTCTGGCATGTTTCTGGGGGCAGATGTAAAGCCTATGAGCTTGACACTTGGTGCCCAGACGTTTTACTAGAGGGATGTTAGCCTACGAGCTAGGCACTCAGTTCCTAGGCGTGTTCTTGGTTGGACTAGCTCAGTTGAGCATTCTGGCATGTCTTGGGTGGATAACCGCAGATCTGTATCTATTTATACCATTCATCGGGTTGAATTTTAATGGTTAAATGATTTAATGATGATATGTAATTGATATTTGGTTATGATTTCTTGTGAAAGACTTGTACATGTGTTCATGGTTTTCGATATTATATCACGACTTGATAATGGTTGATACTGTATAAATTACATGATTAAATGACTCATATTTGCAGAACTCACCTATTGAATGGTTGTGATTGAAAGGGTTAATGTTAGCTGTTGATTTTTTTAATTATAAAACTGTAATTATACGGTAAGTTATAACGTTTCAACATGTGAACTTACTAAGCTCGTAAAAGCTTACTTGTGTTGTTTTCCTGTTTTCTTGTAGATCTCGTTTTGCATAACTGGGCGATCGGATCAACTTGAAGATCACACTATCCACCTATCTTTTGGTAGACTTTGAAAACATTTAATTTGGGACATGTGACATGTGATAGGAGTATATTGTATTTGTTTATAAGTGTTCTTTATAAGTGGCATATTTTGTGCTTGTATATAAGTTGAGTGTTTGTGGAAAATAATGTGATTGATCATAGCTTGGTTTAAATATTTGAATGTGATATTTGCTTGATATGTGAAGGAATATATATCTATGATGGAATGAAATGCATATAAATTAAATAAATATGATAGGTAATACTTTGGTTAGAGTTGTTTTGGATGCTATGAATTATTATATAGATGTATAGCTTGTTTTGATAGTTAATGTGTGGTACATATGCTTTGTCAAAAGTGTAATTGATGATTATGTTATAGCATATTGTCATTTTATATGACCTTGTTTTGTTAAGTTTGAATTGGTTAGAAAATGACCTTAGATGTGGGATTTGATTATTATATGTGATGGTGCTTTATTACACATTGGTTAGGTATTTTAGGTTGAAATGTACCATGTTCAAGTTTGATTAATTTATAGATGATGGTGTATGGAACTAAGATATAGACATGGCTTGAAATGAATTTTCAACTGTAATTTTTCACTAAATGATAAAAAGTATCGATACCTAAAACCTAGAGTATCGATACTATATCAAATGAACAATTTTCAAATTTACGAATATAAATTTGGTATCGATAGTTTTATTTAGTATTGATACTCTATAACTTTTACAAATAACTTGATAAATATTACCGATACCTAAATTTGAGAATCCCAAAATGGTATCGATAATGTTTTTGTATCGATACTTGTTAAAAATATCGATACTTCTTAATTTAGTATCGATACTTTATACCTAGTTTTAAAAATTTATAAATAGGTCCTTATTCATGTTTAAATTTAAATTGTAAGTGGTTTAAGCTCGATATAACTCCGATAATGTATGAATAACATGTCTTTGATTAAATGATTGTTGAATGATTATCATTCAAAGAAGTATGAATTGATATCGCTTGATTTTTTTGTTATGTGTTGTAGCATCCTGTAACCCTAATTTGGTGACAGAGACAGGTAAGGGGTGTTACAGGTAAGACTTCTAGTAAAATTATCTGGGACTGTGGGGGCTGTTTTAAAAATTTTGATAATGTAAGAGTCCTTTTGTCTGACATAATGAACGTCATGGTCAAACTTATCAGTTCACAGATCGAAATGAGATTGGTAAGGAGGTGTTGAATAGTAATGGGAAAGGTCATGAAGAAAAATGTTTGCTCGGGCATTAAAGGCTAGCCTTTGTTTTTTTTTTAAATAATGTGTTTATCTATTTTTTTTCTAGAATTTTCAATGGTGCACCAGTAGTAAATTTCCACATATTTTTTGTAAGTATAACCGGGAGCACAAGCTTGATATTGTTGGTATTTTAAAGACTAAAGTTAGTGGTGGCAAAGCTGATTCAATCATCGCTAATCTCGATTTTCAATTTTCTTATTGAGTAGAGGGAATTGGTTTTTCTAGGGGTATTTGGATAAGATGGAAGGAGTCGATTTGTGTTGAAGTCCTTCAGAGTAATCCCTAATTTATTTTGATACAGGTTTCTAGTAATTCTTTAGAATAACATATCTTTGTTGTTTTCGTTTATGGCAGCCCTGATAGTCAGAAATGAAGACACCTTTGGGAAGATTTGAAGGTTATCATTTCGAGCAACGGATCTCCTTGGTTGGCAACAGGGGACTTTAATGCATTTTTTTCTTCTAGTGAAAAGTGAGGTAGGAAAATTAATGGGAAAAGATGTCCCTTTTTGGTGAATTTATGGATTTAACTGAATTGCATGATTTAGGGTTTAGAGACTCTTCCTTTACATGGCATAGAGGTGGAGTGTTTGAACGTCTAGGTAGAGCCATTGGTAATGATGAGTGGATTGCTTCTTTCCCAAATTGTTCGGTGACTCATCTTTTAATGTTCAAACCTGACTATAGACCTCTCTTGTTGTCTCTCAAACCATCGTTACGCTTTTCTAAGGGTTGTCCTTTTCGTGTTTTGGTTGGATGGGTTGAGCATCTAGATTTCTCTAAGTTTGTTATGGAAAAGTGTAGCCTTAATGGGCATATGTCAAATTCTCTATCTCACTTCATGATTCAACTCAAGAGCTAGAATAAAAATGTGTATGGTCATATTAGGACACGTAAAAAAATGATGATTCAGAAACTCTCTAATATTCAGAAGGTTATGGATTATTCTCAATCAGATTCTTTATTTTAATTAGAAATAGAGGTCCGAGAAGACTTGAAAAATGTCCTTAACTATGAGGAACTTCTTTGGAAACAAAAGGCAAGGTGATATTGGCTTTTTTTGGGAGACAAATATAAATTTTTATCATTGACGCACACTTCAAAGGAGAAAGTAGAACCAGATCATTGCATTGAAGAATGATTTAGGAGAGTGGATTTTTTATGAGAAAGAATTAAAAAATGAGGCGATTAGGTTATTTCAGAATTTGTATAGAGAGGCATTAGGGCAATGAGAGATTTGCCTTCTAGTTCATTTCCAAGGATTACAGCCGGAGATGTTTAGCTCTTGTGTAAACCGATCTCTAATGAGGAAATAAAGATTGCTCTATTTGATATGGGCCCATTAAAGGTTTCGAGTAGTGATGGGTTTCATACCCTCTTTTTTCAGAATCAGTAGGACCGATATGATAATGTCATTTGTTCTTAGGTTAAAAATATTTTTGTAGGGGAGTGCATTGATCCTGAATTGAACAATACCCTTATAGTCCTTATTCCTAAAGTTCAAAATCTTGAGAAGTTTTTACAGTTCAGGCCTATAAGCTTATGTTCAGTTCTATATAAATTGGTTATGAAGATAATTACTAATCGATTTAAAGTGGTCTTCCTAAGGATCATTGAGCAAGAGCAGTCTGGATTTATTGCTAGAAGGAATATCACATATAATATTATAATCGTACAGGAAGTGATCTATTATATGAAAAGAAAACAAAAGAATAGGAAATGGTTGGCAGTCAAGATAGATCTTCAAAAGACTTATTGATGCACATATCTTCAACAGATATTGTGGAATGGAACTTCGACTCAGAAATTCTGTCCGACAAGAGGCATTCGATAGGGGTGTCCTCTGTCCCCTTACCTTTTTTCTAAGCATGGAGTGGATTGGATATAACATCATTTGGCTATCAACTCTGGGCAATGGGTTCCTATTCGTCTGTCTCGATTAGGTCCCCCTTTTCGTGTCTCTTCTTTGCTGATGACTTAATTCTGTTTGGTCAAGTCGGTGTGAGTCAAGCTAGGGTCTTAAAAGGTGTGTTGGATATATTTTGTGGCTATTCAGGGTATAAGATTAATGCGCACAAATCTAATATCTGCTTTTCTAAAGGTGTTGGTGATGTTTCAAAGGAGAAGTTATGTAATATTCTTGGATTCCACAGAGTTCAGAATCTTTGGACCTATTTGGGTGCGCCTCTATTTCATAATTGAGTTACAAATAACACTTTGAGGTTTGTAGTTGATAAGGTTCGAAGCAAACTACATAGCTGGGATGTTAGGAAGTTATTAGTAGCAGATAGGGCCACCTTAGCTCAATCGATATTATTGTCAATCCCTAATTATTTCATGCAATCAATGATGATCCCTAAAGGGTTATGCGAGGAAATTGAATATATGGTTAGATAGTTTATTTGAGGCTCTTGAATTGGTGAAAAAAACTCGGCTTTGGTTAGTTAGGAAAATGTCTGTCAACCTTGGGATCACGGTGGACTTGGTTTTCAGAAGTTACAATATCAAAATACTTCCTTTATGATGAAGTTTGGTTTTAGTCTTGTGTCTGATTCTAAAGCTCTTTGGGTTCGGGTTCTTCGGGCTAAGTATGGAATTTCAGTTGGATTACTTGTTACGTTATTAAGTGTAAGAGGTTCTTTCTTATGGAAAGCTCTCACTAAGGCTTGGCCTCTTATTCGGGAAAATATGTTTTGGTCAATGAGGGATGGAACTAATATTAGATGTTGGCCTGATCCATGGATTCCAAATGTAAGATCTTTGGTTAGCCTGATTCCAAGACATTCCAATCTTGATATGGTTTGCCTTCTCTGTGAGATGGTTACAGGTGATGGTGTGTGGAATCTTGATATCTTCCAGCTTTGGTTATCAGAAGAGATGATTCGAAGGATTGTAGCAATTCCACCTCATCTGGATAGAAGGGGTGATAGGTTCGTTTGGGGTGGCACATCGACAGGTTCTTTTTCTGTTAAAAGTGCTTATAGGAAGACTCAGGAAAGATCGTGGAATCCAAAGGAGGCGGTATGATAGATCCCTGGAAATTTCAATGACCCTAATGAATTAGGTTCTTCATTTGGCTCACTCTCAAGTAGCGTTTGCTTACCAATATGGAAAGAGTTCATCGGAAGATTGGGCATGATTCGACTTATGGTGTTTGTGGGCATGGCTTCGAAGATATACTTCATGCAATTAGAGATTGTTCTCCAGCAAGGAGTATTTGGGATCAGTTAATTCCAATAGATCAACAAGCTTGGTTTTATTCTGGTAATTTGTAGGAATGACTTGTATCAAACTTGTGGAATCAACATGGTAGGCGTTTGGGAGATGTGGATTGGAGTTGTCTTATTGGGATAATCATTTGGCGCATTTGGAAGAATCGAAATCTTTTTATTTTTCAAGGTGTGTCCTAGAGTTCTAGTGAAATTATCAAAGTGTCTTATAGTTGGGCAAAACAATGTCTCTCTCAAAAGGGAATCCTTGGCTGAGATACGAAAATTGGGTCTGTTTAAATACTGATGGGTCAGTTAGAAATGAAATAGGTTTTGCGACAGCAGGAGGAATTGTTCATGATCAAAATGGGAGGTGGATTCTTGGCTTTAATAGATACTTGGGGAACTGCTTTGTTTTAGATGCTGAATTATGGGGCATCTTGGATGGTTTGGCTATCCTGATTGGTCGAGTTTATGATAATGTCTTAATTCAACCTGATAATCTTGAGGCGACTAAAGTCATTTAGGAAATTTCTTCTGAGGGTTCTAATTCTACATTGATAAGAAGATGTCATCAACTTTTGCTACAGTTTGGACAATGGGGTATATGCGCATCTCTAGAGAAGATAATCAGATTGTTGATAGTCTGGTCAAACTAGCATAAGATAGACATAATGGTTTAATCTTGTTTGATGTCTCCTCATTGGAGTGGAAGGTTTAGTTTTTTTTTTTGTAACTAGTTTGTTAATTTATTTTTCATAAAAATTCTTTATAAAATGTGATTTTATAAGTAACCAATCACATCTAGTTAAAAAGATTGATAATGACTCCTCTTTTAATTGAAAACCTCGTGTTTTCTTAAAACCAAAGTTTTCATACTTTAATAATTTGTCAAGCTAATTTTTTAGATAAGTGAAAAATGGTCACGAAAACAATATTTACTTATAATTAGGTGACAATTTTGTACTATAATCCATTATTATTTTAATAAAAATTAATTTTAAATTAATTTTATTATTAACTAAATAAATTTAAAAGTATTGAACACCTCTGCAAAGCGCGTGGATTGATAGTGTGAGAAGTGAAAAAATAATGCACTTATTATCAGTGAATAATCAAAACAGCATCATTACAAATTCAATAATTAATAAAATTCAACAAAAAAATAATAGAATATGGTTAATGCCACCGATCTTTGCTATTATTAATATTATTAATAGTTAAAAGAATTAAATTAATCTAAATTGTAATAAAGTTATCATTTATTGTATAAAAATATTTTGAAATTTTTTTTCGATTGTGGTTCAATTCTAAAGAAAATATTTTATTTGCATAACCTTAAAAACTTTAAAAATATTAACTCTATTAAGCAATAAATGACATTTTTATATGGTAAATATTGATACTATTCCAATTTAACCTTATTTGATTCTTTTTAATAGTGTAGATACTAAATTTATCCATTTAATATTAAAGGGACTAATTTGATCGATCCCCATAATAGTGGGACCTCTCAAGCACATTCATCAATTATCAACACTACTAATTAAACAACCATTGAGGTAATGAGCATGTTGATTATGGTAAATTAGGTTGAATAAAATGTAGATAACTTACTCAAGAATCGTTTGTATAATATTTATTTATTAAGTTAAATAAAGAAGTATGAACAAATAATTTATGTTCATTTATTAAACGAATAAGTTTGAATAGAGGTGTGTTCAATTTGTTTATGTTCATGAACAAGCTTGTTTATAAACTTGTTCATTTAAAGATAATTTTTTCTATGAAAAATACTTTAATAATATTTTTTTTCTCAATTTATACAATCTTCTCTATAACCAATGTTGTTTGAATTGGACCGAACTAGTCAGTCGAATCGATTGAATCGAGAACCGGTCGAGGTATCAATCCAAAGAGTGACTTTGAATTAGTTAGACTAGGAATCGGAACGACTGATTGAATCAGCTAAAAATCAATTGAATCGATAGTTGAACTATTTTTTAATCTTTTTTTTGAAAATTTCATTATTTTTTAACTGGACCAGTTGGACTGATCGGGCCGGCGAACCAATGGCCTGACTAGTTCAATCACCAAAACATTGTCTATAATAGTCACCCTTTATAACAACATTTCGCTATAATAGTCAAGCTTTTAGTAGAACCGATTTTTAATGTTTTATTGTAATCCTGTATAATAATTTTTCCCTTATAACAACAACCATAGTTATTAAATTACAACCATTTCATATAAGCAAACCTATTGATTATAAATTATTAAATAAAATGATCTTAATTAAAATATTATTTGTTTAAATTTCACACTAAAAATCTATTAATCATATTTTATTAGATAAAATAATCTCTTGTTAATGGAATTAAAGATATCAATTCAATAAATTATTAAGTTCCCTAATTAAATATTTTACTTGACTTTGGAACATCATATAAACTTATATAAATAAATTACTTGAACATAATAACTCTTGATAAATTAATTAATTTAATTTGATGACTCATATTGATTAATTAAAACTTGTTAGACTTATGAAATCATGCGAAAGAGTGTAAAATAAAAGATGTATTAAAGCAATAATGAATGAACCTCCTATGCATCTTTTAATTTTATTGATTTGATACTCGCTTCTTTATTTGATGAAGTTCGCGATATGAATTACATTATAGATTCATAACAATTATATCTCTATAACAATATGCTATTGTAGGTGTATAGCAACCAACTCTTTATAATAGGCGAAATATTGATAAACAAATGGGGCTATTATAGAGAGGGTTGAGGTATTTAATTTAGTTAGTTAGTTAGTTACTTTATTTTTGTTTAATTGGTTTATTGTTTGTAAATATGTTCATTTAACATTCAATGAACAAGTTTGTTTAACATTTGTAAATATATAAATGAACATACATGTGAACATTAAATGAATCGAGTCTGAACATATCAAATAATAAATGAATTGAGTTAAAAAATCATGTTTAAAATTTAAACGAACAGGAACCAAACATGAACAACTTCAAAAAATGAACAAACGAACATGAACAAAACTTTGTGCTCTTGAACCCGATTCATTTACACCCTTAATGGTACGCAACACATTACTAAAAAATACATTACCGTAATAAAATCTAACCGGTTCAATTTAGTATAAAATTTAGGGAAAAGTATTCAAATCGTTTTGATAAAAATTCCAATCATTTGAAAATATTTATTTATCCACTAAGATTTGGTGAAAAATACATTAATCCCTAATAAATTTTAAATAAAAAGAACATTTTATCTTAAATCTTTGTATTTAATAATTTTAATTAAAATAATTAATATCGAATAACTATAGTAAAAATTTAAGCTTTCTTCTTTTTAGAAGTCCCTCCATTAACTAGACACGCTCATGGGTTTGGTTTTATTATTATTATTAAAATTGTATTAAGATTTTCTTAAATTATTTTTATTACAAATTAATTCGTGTTTTTGAAATTAGCAATGGCAAAATCTCTAATTCATTTGGATGGCAAGCACATTTCGATCGATCAATTACAAATGGTAAGAATATTTTATTATATTTAATCTAATTTAATTTAAATATTTTCTTGTTATATTGGAATTTAATATTTTGTATTTTTTATATATAGCCGAAAGATCGGATTTTGGAGACGTATATTCATAATCTACCCACTCCTCCATCACCTTTAATCGAACCCTACTTGAGAGATGCAAGATTTTTGCACGTGACCCTTATGGGTAGGGGGTGTAAATTAGACCCTACACTTGTAAGCGCGTTGGTGGAAAGGTGGAGACCCAAGACGCACACATTCTATCTTCCATGCGGCGAGTATTATCACTCTCAAGGACGTGCAATTATAGCTCAGATTACCGGTGGATGGGTCGGTAGTGACTAGGTTAGTTGTCGCAGGCAATTGGAGAGACGTATGCAAGCAACTTCTGGGGAAGGTTCCAAAAATAATTTATAGAGCCCGGATAGATATTAATTGGTTAAGAAGAAATTTTGGTGGGCTCGATGAGGATTTGAGTGAAGTTCAAAGAGAACAACACGCTCCGGTGTACATATTTATGATCATCAGGGGTCTTCTAATGCCCGATAAGTCACGAAATCTTATCCATTTAAGGTGACTGCTAAAACTCGTGGACTTTAGAGAAGCAAACGAACTTATTTGGAGGTCAATTGTGTTAGCGACGTTGTACTGGGAGATGTGTCAGGCGGCAAAACCACAAAAAATTAAATTCGGTGGTAGCATGCTACTACTGCTATCATGAGCATGGTACCAACTGCTATTTTTATGTCCTCCAGCAGACTACCCTTATATATTTCCACTCGTAACAAGGTAAAATTCATTAGATAATATATTTACCATAATAAAATTATTTAAAATTTAAATTATTGTGTTAACATATTTTTTTCAATAGATGGAACCATGGGCCGAGTTACGTGGGACTACTGGATGAGCTTCAAGATATACGACTTCTGTTAGACCAACATTCAGAAGTGGAGGTTTATATTTTTTAAGTTTGAATTTTAAAATATTAACGTAGTTGATTTAAAAATTAATAGTATATATATAGCTAAATTTTTTGTTATTTTAATATAGTTTGAATGAACGTCATACTTTGATTCGAGAATTCAAGAAAACATCTCGTCCAAATTCTTGGTAAATCTCAACATATGGCACGTGAATGTGCCATTAGTAGTGTACGCTACGGTGGAGATGCACAAGTCTGATAGAGTGTTGCGGCAGTACGGGTTTTGAAAAATGATTTTGTCGAAACCCCAAGCCATCGAAGATCTGCACCACATCGACTTATGGGGGAGAATGGATGAGCATTGGCCTACATTACATGCGGAATATATCAACATTTGGAACAATAAGTACGAGTTTTTACCTATTTGCGAGGCCATTATAGCTCTGGAGTTAGCCTGCAATCCAGAGTACATGCCCTGGTTTAAGGTCTGTGGCAAGGCATACCTACTAGCGGAAGCGACGCGGGGTAGGCAACTACATACGAGGAGACCACAACAGGCGCCTAGGCATCCTAAGTTTGGAGCAACTGCTGAGGCGGGTTCGTTATCTACACATACATAAAACTAACAATGATGGCCACACCATCCCCCAGTCAGTATGGCTTGACTTATTTTGGTACTTTCACTAACCTAGTCATTTTTACATAAGCACCATATTGCACAACATTTTTTTTTGTTTTTACATCAATACCAGGTTTTATTTTTGGACCTTCATCCTCGGCATATTACACGTTGATGCCATTGACGTTTCAGATGACAATGGATTCAACGACAATATACAGGCCACCTGTGTTTGGGGTACCGACTAAAAGTTCAACCATTATGCCATTGGTGCATGGGGCACAATATAGTTATACCCCTACACCGATGGTGTCGCAAACACCTCTGGGATCATTGTTCCACCAAGGTGGAAATCTTCGCAACCACATGTTTCTTAAATAGATGATACATGATGGAAACCGAAGAGCAACCGATCGCAATCAACCACGAAAGAAGGCGAAGAAGAAGAGAGGCCGAGACCACAACTTGAACTAAAAATAAATTTAGGTAACCCGAAACAATAGGTTTTTGTACAAGTGAAACATTGGATGCATACAATTTTCTCATGTTATAGCCTTCCTAATTTCTTTACGTACATCATCACTCCAAATATGGTCGCTCTTCATCTGTCCAACATATTTTTCCGCTAGCTTTGGAAAAAGTTCAGCCAAACTAAAACATGTTTCTTTGACAGCAAAGGTTATCAACAAATGACGTGTTCCTTTCAATACAAAATTGATGCATTCTGCCAGGTTTGTCGTTATGTGCCTGCATCATGGACCCCCATCATATGATTGTGTTCATTGATCGAATGATATATTGGAGAGGTACTCCATCTCGACACTGTTAATGGCCCGTAAGTTTATAAATATTTTATGGAAACAGTGTTTCACAAACTCATACCCTGTCGAGAAAAGTGAGTAATTTATCCACAATGTCCAACATTTTTTGATTAGTTAAATGCCAACAATTGAAATAGTGATGAATACATACTTATTGTTATCAGTTGTACGCGTTGAGTTATAGAAACATGTTGTTTGGAGTAGTTCACTGCAACATCTCTTAGATAATACCTATGGTGTGTGCGATCCTAAAGGCTTCCTTACCATTCAACTGTGACCAGTATTCTAGGTCCCCTATTGGAGATGACACATATATCAGGTTGGGGGCAAACATGCCTCCTCAACCTACACATAAAGAAATCTCAATCTTCTACTAACTCCCCCGATGTGATTGCAAAGGCAACTGACAGTATTTTTTTTATTGACATCTTGTGCCACAGCAAACAACAATTGATGAGTATATCTACCGTGCATAAAAGTACTGTTGATTTGTACCAGTAGCTTACAGTACTGGAACGTCTGTCAACATTGGTTGAAAGTCTAGAAGAAACAATGGAACATTTAGAATCCATGAAGCAATGGATCATTGTAGTACTCAAGCATTATTTTCAGAATGGTTAGGCAACCTGGAGTGTACCTCTCTAGTACCTGACACCATTGCCATATTATTGTACAATACATCCCACCCATTATGCATATTCTCCAATGCATTCTGCTTTGCAATCCGCGCCTTGCGATACAATAACGGGCAATCAAACTGGCTATGAATATTTACAATTAAAATAGACACAACAACTCTGGGACTAGCTTTCACCATAGGTAGTATTATGTTTGCAATCATCTCCAAATCCAATTTTGAATGATCCCGTGAAATACCTGTAACAACACGAGTACGTTAAAATTAATAATTCAACACCCCAAATATAAGACATTCTTGATGCAGTACCCATGACAACACACGTATGCGGAGTGGTATATTTCTTTTAATGATTTTTCATGCACATTTGTTGTCTCGCATTGCGCATTTCACCTCGAACTTATCAGATCGGGATTTAACAATGTAGAAGTTTATCTCATTCTTGATGTTGTATCGTTTCATTGCAATGACAAAACCATTTTTAGAGGGAAACTTTTTCCCCATTTCTAAATCTCCCGAATCCAACGAACAACTCGCATGGCCCAATTTTTTGTGTGGTAGTTCTACAAACTCCAACCCATCTTCTACTGATAAGTCTAAATTATGCATGTGCATTGGAGGTGAGTACACCCTGAATTGTGGATTTTCTTCTGCATCTTCGCCCGAACCTTCACTATATGAACCTCCATATTCTAGTTTAGTTGAAACCGACTCTAGTTAAAAAAATAATGTAATTTTTGAACTATCGGTATCGGGCTCTTGGATTAGATCGATATCAGATTCAATACCCTATTTATTCTCAACCCCACTAGCATCTCCAAGGTTGGATGTCCCATCACCGATGGACGTCGTAGGGAGTACATAATCTCTTCTTATATAGTTGTTGAAACAACCAAAATCACCTGCTGTTTGCCAATCACTAGAACTTGATGACATTCCCCTATAAGTATTCCCAGTGTTGAACATCGGTTGATTGAAGTTCAAATCAAAAGAACTAATTGAGTGCTGTGTGGGGGACCAATATCTTGTGTTACCACCAAAACCTGGCTGTTGGACGTTCGGCCTGCCGCAGTTGAAATTTAAGGCTAAAATAGATGAGTGTCTTCCCATTGATGATTTCGGGATATCATAGTGGGAACTTTCTAAGAAAGTAGTGAACCAACTGTACAACTGTGTCCGTAGACTTTCAGCTTGTTCTACCGTTCTGTCCTTTTGAACTGGAACATATGTTGACCTCCGCAGGCCTTCATCAGTGCACGCAAATTTCGCATATAACTCGAGAATTGGTGATCCATTTGCAATATGTGTCTACACCGTCGCCTCCAACCCCCTTCCGCCTATGATATCGAAAGCTTCATATCTGATGGGGTCGACTAAAGCATAAAACCAATATGTAAGTGACGATACTCTCATCTAGTTGGATCTGATGATTTTTTGCCTAATTCTTCCAGGCAGCTCTGGTAATTGTATGTTCGGGTTAAAAGCCAACCGCATTATGTTCTCTGATAAAAAAAATGACCTTATTCTCGGTGGCATGCACTTCACCGTTGTAATAAACAATGACATTAATTTGTCCGCTCATTTTCAACAAAATAATTTGTTTCTCATGTTCGAAGCAAAAATATTATGCAAAAAAATAGTGTTGTAATTAAATATGAATAACAAAATCGATCTTTACTTTATGCTAATTGCATGGTATCTCCAAATTATGCCTTATGTGCGAACTTCCTATTCTTCTTACAATTTTGTTTGCTCGAAAATGCCTTATGCCACTCAATGTTGAAAGCCATGCTTTTATAGAGTCGAGGTGAGTGACAACTGAATCAGAAAATTTTCTCGGGTGAGTGGAGAGTTGAAAGTGCTAGAGAGAAAACGCTCCACGTTAGATGTGTTTACAGTGCACTGTCAGAAAAAAAAGCACTAAAAGCATGTCTAGTTGGACTCGTTTTCAGCTAACATGACATGAAAACATGTCTAGCTTGACGCGTTTTCAGTCTTTTTTTTTCTTATAGTGCACTGAAAGCGCGTCCTACGTGGAGTGTTTTCCCTCTACCACTTTCAACTCCCCACTTTTTCCCACTCACCCATTAGATATCCCGGGATTCCTGGGAAATATTTTTTGAAGAAATCTGAAAGTTTGAAATTATTTTCATAATGTATTGAAAGTTCGAAAATAATGCATTGAAAAATCTAATCGACCTCAACCTCCCGTAAAAAAAATTGAACAAAACTCAGTTGCATTCAAAAAATTGAAAAAATTACAAACAAAGATTTAATCAAATCGAGTCGTTCGAGTTTCGATTATGAATTGAATTGAATTTTACAATTCAAATAATTTGAATATACGATTGGTGTAAATATAGAATTAAATAATTATCAACTTTACATCTAAAAATTTATAAAAAAAAAGTAAAAAAAAACTAGACAAAACTTAAACCCTAAAATCCACAAAACCTTGAACCTAACCCTACTTTAAAAAAAACAAACCCCTACCTCTAAAAAATGAATTAAAAAGAAAACGCTTCCAGCTCCGGTCTAGCCCCATAAATTTTCGAAAAAATAGCCTGTAATTCTTTTTTTAAAATCGGTATTTTTAAGAAATTCAATCAAAATTCAAAGTTGGATTTTTGTGTTTGTAATTTTCATACTAATGTAATTACTTGCTTGTATAAAAAATATTAAGATGTTACATTGTATATCAGATCTATTTTTAATTATAACATTAATCAAGTGATGGAAAATGATACTTGTTTCTTTCAAAATTTTAATTACCAAATATTTTAATAAAATTCCTAAAAAGACAAACAAACTTATACAATTTTCCATCGTTGAAGTAGTCAAGTTTTACGACCTCCCTAGTGAGTAAAGGCTGTTGGGTTGGAATTTTGAAGAGTTTTTATTTGAGTAATTCTCTTCGAATGTGTGGGTATATTTCTACCGTACGTACTAATATTTTAATTATAGATTAACAAAAATAGTAAAATTGTACTTACGCTTCAAATAAATGTAAACAAAAGTTTCATTGTCACAGAAAAATTATATATATATATATATATATATATATATATTTCAAAATCATTGTCAAAGCCAAAGAAAATGGGGTTGACTACACTAATTAATTACAACTAGGAAAAAAAGAACCAATAACGAAAGCATCCTTTTTCCAAACAAATTGCTTAAATAGACACAAATTTTCCAATTTTTAAATAGAATGGTTTGAAGTTTGAAGAACGTGTTAGAGTTGTGTGACTCGAATTCGTCACTTCTTAAAGAAATATAAACATAGTGAATTTCTCCTTTTCTACCCGTGGTTTTTCCCGATAAAGATCTTTCACTTAAAATCTGTGTGTTCTTATTTTTCTTTCTTATTGCTTTGCGATTATTCCTATTACCATTATCGACATTGAATATAACATAGCAATTTAAAATGAAAAACATAGTTTAAAAATATATGGTGAAATACGACTTAACTATTAAATGTAAATCAATCTATTTATTTATTTTATGATTACAAATTTATGGAAATAATTGCAGTACTTATGTCGAAATTCTTCTCTCATTTAGAAAAAGACTAAACTTAGAATAAGCTTAATTGGTGTTTTGAAAGAGATTGATTTTCTTGCATGTTAAGTTATTTTCAAGAAAAATCAAATAGAAGACAAAATTGATGAATTTGGAGTACAACAATCGATTGAATTAAAATCCAGCATACTAAATATAATTAAAAATTAAAATTTACATTTATTGTATTATGTTGAAGTAAAGTTTTGATATTTGACAATTAAATAATAACAGCTCTTTTAAATCAAATAAAAGTCAACATCCAACTTTATAGGTTTTCTGAACCAACGTTACGTTTTGGGAAAATAATTATGAAAGTTTATTAAAAATATTTTATTATTATTTTTATTATTTGGTATTTTAAAATTTATACGAGATTTGAATTTATACCATCAATATTTTTAATTTTTTATTACTTTACCAAAGTTTTATTTTCTATGAGTATTTTATATTTGAGATTTATTTCATCTAATTATTTGATATTTGTGAATACTTTATATACATATATATCAAATGTTTTACAAAAATTAGCGATAAATCTGAAATGATATATCAGAATGGAGCAGTACCAGTAAAAAACAATACGTCCACTAATATGGTATTGACTACATTAAAAATAGTATGATTATCAAATTATTTAGGGAAATAACGTGTTTTGTGCCACATAAGCTACCCAGTCAGCCAAACCTGCATGCCTTTTTTTTTTTAATTGCTCACTATTGAATCCAAATAGCTGAAATTGAAGGGCAACTTACACATAAAAGCCTTATTTTTTAAAAAATTTATCGAAATGGGCCCAGTATTTTATTATTTACCGAAATGGGCCATTTTTCCCGAAATCGCGTCCACGTCAGCGCGATGTCAGGGGATGTGTCAGCAAATCGCGTCCACGTCAGCGCGATTACTTATGTGGCAACAAATTGCGTTCACGTAAGCGTGATTTGCTGACGTGGAAGCAATAATTCATGAACAGTTTATGTTTTTTAGCTTGGAAAACTTTGAAAGGCCATAACTTTTGGCTCGGTTGTCCGATTGAGACGATTTTTTTATTTCGAATAACTTTTCGAGATCTACGCGCTGACAAACATCCGAATGCGGTTTGCTGCAGTTTTCATTGAAAAAGATCCTTTTTTGCCTCTAAATTTTGATTTTTTCGGTTTAAAATTGAATTTTAAAACATTCAAATCATTATTTTCCTTATTTATTTGAAGTAAACACCGGATTTTTTTTACAGAATTGTTGTATTATTTTTTCTGATTTGACACGTGTATGGAATAGTCCGATAAATCATTAGAACGTAAGTAATATAATTAAGATAATAACAGATATTTTATAATATGTCAATTAATTAGTTTAGTTTAGTTGGTTTAGATGCTTGCTTTTTTCCTTAGTACCTTGGTTCAAATCTTCTTGCCAATAAATTTGAATCTTTTTCGTACTTCTTTGCATTTATTTATTTTAATCAATTAACTCTTCAATATTACATTAATATATATTATTAGTACAATAGTATAGACGGATTGACAATTTGAGCTACAATATTATGAATATTAACTACAATACATAATTTGAGCTACATATTACGATAATACATTAATATGTATTATTAGGGCAAAATACCAAAAAGGGCAAATTACACATAAAAGGGGTATTTATACTTTTTTTGGACCGTTGAGTCTTGTTCACGTCTTGGGCGAAATCGCGTCCGTCGACAACTTCATGACGTGGACGCGATTCTGAATCTCTCGACATCATGTTGACGACGGAAGCGATTTCGCAGAAAATGGACCATTCCGGTAAATAATTAAATAATTGGCCCATTTCGGTAAGTTTTTTTAAAAAAGGGCTTTTATTGGTAGATTGCCCGAAATTGATATATTGGAAAAATTAGGCTTATACGTTGTTTTTTTTTAATTGGCATTTTAGGTTTTTTTTTTAAATTAGAGATATAGGTATTTTTAAGAGAATGTGAAAGCGCGCCCAAGTAGACGTGTTTTCCTCTAACGGTCATTTCCCCAATGATTTTTTTACCGTTGGCAACGGTAAATTTTTTTAAGGGCCAATGATAAATTTTTTCCCTATAAACACTAGGCCATTTTCATTCTTTTCACTCAAATTCAACTCTCTCTATTCTCTCTAAACTCTCAATTTTCTCAAATTTTGTTCTAAATTTTTTGATACACTTGTTTGAAAATAATATAGTTTTATTTAATTATTTTGTATATTATTCGTTTCGATTAAATTTTCACGAATGACAAGCTCTCTGATTCGTTTCGATGACAAACACATTTCCATCGCTCAAGCGGTAATGGTAAGAAGAAATTTTAAATTTTGTTATTTTTAATTAAGTTAAATTTAAAGATTTTTAAAAAAAATATTTTAAATTAATTTATTTTGTCAATATAAATAAGCAATTGATCGTGTTTTGAAGTGGTTCATAAATAACTTGTCAAAGAGCCCAAACATCGGAATTCATGGCAAGACGTGGGATTCTTCCATGCATCTCGTGTGCTCAAGGCTGCAAACTCGATCTACACTCATCAGCGTGTTGGTGGAAAGATGGAGGCCTGTGGCATACACTTTCCATCTTCCATGCGACGAGTGTATAATCACTCTAGAGGACGTAGCTTTACAACTCGAGTTACTAGAGGATGGGCTAGTCATCACGGAGTCAACAGTCGTTCCTTGTAAAAAGGACCTTTGCAAGGGATTTCTAGGGAAGGTGTCGTACAAGTTTCAAGGTGGTCAGATTGAAACCAATTTCAAAGATCTTCCTCCTAATGCGCCCGACGTCATCAAAGAACAATACGTCTAAGCATTCATCCTGAGGTTAAACAAGGGCATTTTAGTGCCCAATAAATCACAAAATTTGTTACATATAAGGTGGCTATTAGACATAGTCGACTTCAAAGAATTCAGATGATTGAGTTAGAGATCAGCCGTCTTGGTCACGTTGTATTGGGAGTTGTGTTGGGTTACGAAATCGAATAAGATGTCAATCGGTGGTTGCCTACTCCTACTGCTGTCATAGGCATGGTGATGGCTACCATTTCTACGTCCCCGACTGAACGACCCTTATACGTTCCTATTGATGAAATGATAAAATCATTTGATAATAATATCGCTTGAATAGGTAGAACCATGGGCCAAGTTACGTGGGACTACTAGAGCAGCTCGAAGATATCCAATTACTGTTAGATCAACGCTCCAAAGCCGAGATAAGTTACTAATTTTTTCAAACCTATAATAATTATGCAATGATTAGTAAGTTAAAATCTCATACATAATAGAATTTATAATTGTGCACTAGAGTTTGAATGGATGCCATACATCGATCTGGATATCACAGAATGTGTCCCACTAGAAATTTTGGCCATTCTGAGTGTGTGTGACACAAAGGTGCCATTGATAGTGTACGAGATGGTGAAGATGCATGAATCAAATCGAGTGATATGATAGTTCGGGTGGAGGCAAAAAATTCCGTCGCCACTGCGAGACATGGAAGCACTGCACAAGCTAGATCTACAGGAGAAGACCAATAAGAATTGGCAAGATTACCATAAGGAGTACATCAACATTTGGGATCAAAGGATAGAATTCTTACCCATCCGCGAACACTTTTTCTCATCAGACATGATGGCCTGTTTAGAGTACATGACTTGGTTCACAGTCGCCAGCAAGCCATATCTGCTATCGGTGTAGGTGAGGAGTAGGCAACTTCATTAGAAGAGTATGCTTTTTTGAAAACCGAGGTTATCAGCAAATGACGCGTCCCCTTAAATATAGAATTGATACATTTAGCTAGGTTCGCTGTCATGTGGCCGTACTGTAGACCCCCGTCATATGATTGCATCCACTGTTCAAAGGGTATGTTGGTGAGGTAGTATAGAATTGATGCATTTAACAGCATCTTCTTCCTTATCTGTACCTTTATTGTCATATTCAACCAAAAGATTTGATGCACCATCGTCGGATCCAGTCGTAGGGAGTAAGTCATCAAATTTTCTGTACCCTATATGCTTGGTAAAGTTTGCACCAGATTACGAACCAGTGTATGTTGATGGCCCTTCGATATAAGTACTTTCACTTCAGGACATCGATCCACTAAAGTTGAAATCGAACGTACTGGCTGAGTGTCGTGCCTGGGTGTCGAGGTTCGAGTTATGCTTATACCCCGACTGATAATGGCCATCAGAGTTTAAATTGGCATCAGAAACCAAAGAATGTCTACCCATTGATGCTTCAGGGACATCATAATAGGAGCTTTGTAACAAATCAGTGAACTTATCGCACAACCGTGTAGTAGGACTTTCTATTTCAGCTTCAGTTCCAACATTTGCTGCAACGGTGGTTGAAGATAGACTAGCTCCATCGGCTCAATTTAAAACAATTGGATATTTAGAAAGAAAAATCTTCAAATGGTGATCCAAAGAAATGCAAACGACATTCACAACTCAACTCTTCAATGTTAGATATGAATTTGCTGTGTGCCTAAGTTCTAAATATTTCAATACTTTAATACCAAAATAGAACAAGGTAAAAGGGAATGCGTGCTTCAAAAATCGTTTCTGAATACGCGTTTTCGTTGAATAATAATAATGAAACTATTTTCAGTGCTCAAAAATCGCATTTCACAAATCAAATAATTTCATCAGATGTATGCTTCAGAGGGTATTCAATGCCTCAAAACGTGATTTAGATTTTACCCGGGATTCCCAAGTAATGCGAACTTGGTCGCATCATGTTTCGACACAACTCAACGTCATCAAGAGTGGCCTAAGCTCGAGGGGCGCAAGTGCAAAATAAAGCTTAATCTCAGCTCGTTGAGCTCAATTCAGCTCATTTCCAGCTCAATAAGCTTGTTTGCTCATTTTGAGTTTAATTTTAATTTATTTCATTTTAGTTGCTGGAATAATTACTTGCTTAGCTAAATTAGTTAATTTGGTTCAGCTCAATTAGTCCATGCGTTCTAAAACTGCTAGCTATTTAATTAAGTTAGTTAATATAGTTTAGTCTAAATAAATGTGTCTAAATTCTGGTCGTTTTAATTAAGTGTTAGTTTATACATAATTTTAATATGTTTCAGCTAAATTTAAATGTGCATTAATTTATCACATGTTTTTAATATGTCCACCTATTACATGTTTTAAATATGTCTAGCTACAGTTGAAATTAATTAGTAACTTAGCTTAAATATGTGTTATAATTATGTCTTAGTTTAAACTTGATTTTAATGTGTCTTGAGCTGTCGAATTAATGTGTCTTAAGGTGAGTTAATTTGCTGAATTAATTTACTGCAGGTACATTGCTTGGGACAACAATAAGTGAGCTGATGGTTCAGTTCTTCAAAGCACCTCTTCGTGGACTTGAATGGCCAAAGATCAGCTGTTGGTTATTCTTCCCAAAGTGGCCGGTTAGCTCCCCAAAACTACCTTGAAAGCTTTCACACCAACTGCACATTCCGTTCACATTACAAGGCTGTCCAGATTTTTGTTTTCACACACTCAAGATTGTTTACATTCGGTTTCATACTTGGGTGACCATTACAATACTTGAGCTACCAATTAAAGCTCCAAAACTATTCAGCTGAACAAGGGAGTTTCAATTAAAGCCATTCAAGCATCTAGGCCGAATCTACCCAGTCATTTCAGCTCATTTCAGCCCCTACTTAATTTCATTAATGTCCAACTGAATGATCACCTTATAGATGCTTTCCATTGGTGTCTCCCATGCTAGGAAACTTCAAGGAAGCTGCCAAGGACGTTCAAGAAGCTTCAAGGAAATTTCCAGCCATTTTAGCTTTAATTTGCTGTCCATTCAGCACCCTTAATAGCCTATTCGGCTATCCCATGTAAAAGGCTATAATATGTAGTTCAAATCACTTTGTAGGAACTTTTACTCCTTTGATTAATGTTTATAACATTTTGTGAGTTTTTCAACTCTCTTATTTCGTTTTAGACTCAGCGTGACTTAACTAGCTTGCTAGTGGTGCCATTCTGTTTCTTTCGAACTTATCACTCATTCCGAGTGTGGCGTTCTCCAAAAATATACCTTTGGTTCCTAACTTTCTAGTTAGCGGGTCAAGGTCCACCTTAAGTGACGTATAAGTCTTGGGTCAGCACTTTGATATAGTGTTGGTTCTTTCTTGTCCTTAAGATTGTTTTCCCATCTACATCTATCAACTTATTTATCTTATTTCTTTGATTAGCTGAATTATCATAATCCTCATTCATTTAACCATTTTTCCATTATCATTCTACTTAACCAAACCATCCTCAACACATTCATAACCTCTGAACCATCTAGCCAACCTTTGTTTAAAGTCTTACTTAGCCAAATTCAACTATTACTCTGCTCAGGAATGATACTTCTCCATTTTAATGATTGGGCAACAAACGACTCGAATCATCATCGAGGCGAGATCGTATCATTCCAAGATCAGGTACTTTTTTGGTAGGCTTTAATGGAAATGTTAAGAAAACTTGTCCAGCTAGGCGAGCTTCCCTACTGACATGATAGGAAAGCACGTTTAGTTGGACGAGTTTTCTCAACATTTGCACTAAAATCTGCAAAAAAAGTACCTTAATCTCAGGAATTTTTTAGCAGATTTGAAGCACATTTTGAAGATGTTCGATGAAAACACTAGTCTTGCTACGTGTTTTTGACCATAGAGATTTTTTTCTTTGCAATCTCACCCCTCTCCCTCGCCTATAAAAGGGGTTCCCCCTCTATGCTCTATCATCCCTATAAAACATCATCTCTCCCGGCCTTCATCCCTCCATTTTACAATATTTCTCTCTCTCGATTTTCTTCTCCGCTTCAATGTTAAAAATTTTTGTCACTAATAAAATTTCTGGTTTAAGGTATTCTTGAGTTGTTGGTGACGCGATATCGCTCTAAGACGCTCACAGTTCATATATCTTGTCGATATGAGACCATTAACATTGAAAGAGACATATTTGGTTCACATTGCATGTAATTTCCATGCTACACATTCATGATTGATCTATGTCATTTGACTATATTTGTATATGTGACCATTGATGAGTTTAGTCATGATTAATGTGACAAAGACTGCTTTGATCCTATATGGATATAGTCGATGGATGATATTGTTATAGAATACCTGTTATATGATATCAAGTTTTGAGCTCATAAGGTTGTACATTTATTAGGAAACATATGTTGCCCAAGTGGGAGATTGTTGGATTAATATTCTCAATTATGGGCACATATGTATAATGTATAATGCTATTATAAAGTGTGATACAACATTAAGTGACCAATTATGTTATAAGTGTCATAGATATTAAAGTGTCGTGGAAATAATGTGTAGATACTATAAGTAGTATTTATAATTTGATGATGGGCCAAATTATAAATACCCAAAATTGATTTAATAATCAATTATTTTAAAAAGAGGAAGTGGTCCCTAAGAAATAGATATATATCTTGTATTTCTTTTCCATCCCATCAGAGAGTTAGACAGAGAGAAACTATTTTCCTGAAAGATCAAAACTTTCTGGGGAATTTCCAACAATGGTTTCATGTAAACTTCCTCATATAATTTTGTTTTTAATAATTTGACATGACATATCCTAATTTATAGTTTTAAGTTTACATCAGATTTTTAAGATTCTAACACGTAGTACAAAAATAATTAGAAAATTTCACAACTTTTGATATAATTTATAAAAAACAAAAATAAAAACAAAAAAAATGCTTTATTCTCCTTCCTCCTTCCTTCTGCCATTGTGTGTTTAATAGGTTTTGCAAAAATATTAAAAAAAAATGTACTACCATTAATAGAGAAAGCAAACAGCTAGAAGGGATGACACCACTTCTTTTATCTTCTTTTATTGTGATAACTGGCTGCATGCATTAGGGGTGAGCATTCGATCAAATCGAGTCAAAAAATTTTGAGTTAATCAAGCTGATAGATCCTATTTTATCATCCTAACTCGATGCAAATTTTTTTTCGAATCGAATTGAGTCAAGTGAAATGAAATTCGAGTCAAGTCGAATCAAACAAAATTGTTTGAGTTAACTTAAAAATTAAATATGTAAAATTAAAATATTATTACAGTATAACTAATTACATGTTAGAGCACATAAATTTGAAACCATATATATATTTGAAAACCTTTTCAAAGCAAAATAATAAAAAAATTAAAATACTTTAATATGATAAGCTTGAATTATTATTATTTTAGAAAATTTTAAAATTTTAACTTTCTTTATATATTATTTAGAATTTTTTAAAAAATTATAATTTTTAAAATATAAAATTTGAAATTTTATAAATATTTTGAATTTTAAAATTATTTTGAAATTTTTTATAATTTTTGTTGAG
The DNA here is from genome assembly GCF_025698545.1 of Gossypium raimondii. Taxonomy (NCBI): domain Eukaryota; kingdom Viridiplantae; phylum Streptophyta; class Magnoliopsida; order Malvales; family Malvaceae; genus Gossypium; species Gossypium raimondii. The sequence goes on along the minus strand of NC_068568.1, from coordinate 33,658,963 downwards.
AGAGACCAATTTGTTCATTTTCAAAATTAACAAAGACCAAAAGGGTATTTACACTAATCTGTTATTTGAATTATTCAAGTTATAGAATTATAAAGTTTAACTTGACTCGAACTCGAAACTCGAATTACTTATTTCAGTTGACTTGAAAATTTTAAATAACTTGATTCAATTAACCTAAAATTTGATTTTTTTTTCTAATTGAATTAGTTCAGCTTGCCCCAACCACACACTTATCGCTAAAATATGATATTTTATTCCAAAGGTGAGACGTGTTAGGATCCCACTTAAAAAGATCACATTGTAGTGTTTATCAAATTTATGACTTAAAAGATTGACTTTAAGAAAGAAACTGAAATTATTTTTATTCCTTGTAAAATTTTTTCATTATAATTTGATTATTTTACTTAGTAAATTGTTAATTGAATAAATCCAATCTGATTTTATGAACCCAAAAATGCACTAGTTGTGATATTAATAAATTATGATTTTATGTTGTTTGCGAACAACATATTATTAATACCAATCCAAGAATTTAATATATGATTTGTCCCATATAATGCAATTTATTGCTTTCATGAAAGAGAATTTGATTAGTAAGAGCAAATTAACATTCATTAAAATCTTTCATTTTCAGTGTGATTTATTCTTAATTAACCTAAATGTTTCTATTTATAGTGTGAATGTCATTATTTCCTACAAATGAACCCTAATTTAATTACCACACCTAACACCATCAATTTCATGTTGAAATATTGGTTTGAGAATGTGAAGAGGAGAAGAGAGGTTCAAAATATGAAGGCCATCCTTTTTATTTTATAAAATTTGAGAAATCATTTTTCTATTTTAATTTGGAAAAAATAATCCCTCTAATTATATTTATATTACTATTATTCTTGATATTAATAATTTTTAATTAATGAAAAATTAATTAAAAAACTTGTGGAATTTTATCATATTTTTATACAACATAAATGAATAGTAAAATGTTTGTATCTTTTCCTTCTGAGTAGAAACTCCACCAGACATGTCGGGCGCACGTGTTATGGTAAAAGTGCAATCAAGCAGCTAAGAGCTCAAAACGCGTTTTTATTTATTAAGATAGGAGGTCCTTTTTCTTTTTCTTTTTCTTTTTTTAAAATAATATAGAAAGACCCGATTTTCGCCTTGATTTTTCTTTTTAAATATTTATACTTTTTTAATTCTGAATGATAAAAGCAAAAAGAAAAAGTTTCATAGAATGAAAATTTTGCTTTTGAGGAAGAAATATTTTTATATTCGTATAAATTTCCTTTATATGATAAATTATTCATTCCTCTGGCTTTCTCTAACTAAGCTAATCTAAGAAACATTTTTATAATGATTTGAGAAACAATTTATTCTTTTTTTAATACAATGTTTAATACTATCCATAGTCTATCCCAATCCTTAAATAGAAGGATAATATGTTTCAATGCACTTGAACTTACGTCCTCCTACACTGGTAACAATGCCGACGCCAATTGAACTAAGACTCAATAGGCAGAAACAACTGATTCTAATCTCTACTAAAAAATATTGCGTAATAAATTAATTAAATGTTGGAATATCAATGCAGTTCAATTGATACAGTTGTTATTATAGCTTTTCGATTTAAGAGTTTGAGGTTGGAATTTCTATTTATTTTTAAATGAGTGAAGATTTTAGGAAAAGTGGAAGCTAGTTTGACAGGTAACCATACGAGAATCTACATCTAGAATATAAAATTAGGTAACCAAAGTTGCTTTAATAAAATAGTAGACAGAGGGATATTAAAAAGATTAGAAATTATAAATATAGAGAAACCTTCATATGAAATCAATTTCCAAAGGTACCTTTAGGTCAACAAGATCGATTGAAGAAAAAGCTAGGGCTACATATCTCCCATAACTAACCTATATTCTCATTCCCATATGGGTATATATCCGGCATAAATGCATTAATTTTTTCTTTTTATATTTATATCGGGATATGTATTGAACACAAATATTTAAAAGAAAATCCTGATAACACCGTAATTAATTATTTTACTGAAAATTCTCAACCCTTTCTTCAAGTCCAGAGAGGCTCCCAAGGTGAAACAATACAAGTATCATCTAGAAAACAAGTGGTGTCAATGGGTTCTTTAGATTGTGACATTTCCAAGATTAGGGTTAACACATTGGCTTGTTGGCATTGCAAGGTCACAACCTCAGCTTGTGCCTTGGCCAGCTGTGCTTGGAGGTCACTCACTTGCTTTTGTAGCTGGAAAATCGCTCCGGCACACCCGTATACCGGATCCCGAATCCGAGAACTGGCCTCGTACACCATGCTACTTACTGCATCTTCTCTTTGGGACTCTGGTAGTTCCTGAGAATAGTTTCAGTTTTGTTAGCATAACTGATTGGAGATCCAAGGTTTTAAAGAAGAAAATTACCAAGTTAGAGATTATTTGGAAATCTGGCAATCATGCATCCCTTGGCTAGTCAACTTTTGATTTTTTGTCCTTATATTGTTAGTACTTGTATTTTTTATATAAAAGAAATGAGAAAAGAATTAGAGATATTAGAATACACATTTTAAATTCTATTATCTATTTCGAACAAAACATAATAAACATGATAAATTTAATGGAATATATATTGTAATCTTGACCGACTTGTATAAACCATTAAGTCGCACATTAATTTATTGGCAATTGAAGTCAAGATTTCCTCATTGCATGTGAACTGTAATCGTGACTTGACTTAGACCTTTTTACAATCAACACTGTGACCCTTTTTTCCATTTTTAATTTGAGGAAATCAATATATTGGTTTTTTAAAAAATAATGTCATTTGATAATGAGATTAAAACAGGAATTTGACAAGAGAAAAAAAGGGGGGTACCTGCAAGGATTTGATGATGTGGCTAGCTCCAAAAACTCTATGAGCAATGATGAACTTAGAAGGCTCAGTTGGTGGGAAATAAGGAGCCAAAACACACTTGTCGACGCAGCGACGGCGAAGGATTTTGCAGGCAGCACAAGGGCTGAGAACAAGCTGAGGAGAAGCTGCTGCTGCTCGCGGTGGTGAAGAAGATTGAGAGTCTGGAGAAGGAAGACTTGGTGAAAACTGAGAAAGTGGTGAAGAAAACGACGACGATGGAGAATAAGAAAACGTGGTTGGAATTGAGATTGGAGAGATTGAACCCCTCTCATTGTTTTCCATCGTTGCCAAAATGAAGAAAATAAAAACCGAGTGTGGTTTGTTTCTCGGGAAAAAGAAGAGAGAGATAGAGAAGGTGGTTTAGTTTAGTTGAAAGCAGGGAAAGGGATTTGTATAAATAGAGAAGGGAAATTGGAAAATAAAAATATCATAAATATAACCGCATCAAAACCCTTCGATGATGTCATGGTTGTGTGAAAAGATATGCTTTTGTGGGCGCAAATTGTTACTATTAGTTAATATTGGTATTAATTTATGAAAAATATGTATTATCAGTTGATAATAAAATAATGCATGGTCATTTGTGTAAGATAAAAAGTATTGAAGGGTTTATAGAATAAATATTAATTATAGTTGTTAAAAAACATAAAATTTATAATCTTATATCTCATTTTATCATTAATTGATGGTGTATGAGACTTATGCAATCCTTAGTTCATTAAAGTTTTTAATAATTATTATAATTTAGCGTAAATCAATTTATTCATCTAAATTCACATTGCGATACTAATATAAAATTAATTACTTTGCATGCTTCAATAATTTTATATATGATTTTGCAACAAAAAATATTAATACGTTAATAGATGAACAACTTAATCAGCAATATAATAAAATCTAAAGTCTCATATTTATATTATTACTAGTTGTTAATGTAAATGATTTTAAACATTTAATTTTTAATTAAATTTTAAATAACGTGTTTTAATTACTATTACCTATCATTAATAAAGATAACTTCTTTTATTTTTGAATAATATATGAATTTGGAATTATAAAATAAACTATAATATTAATTTGAAAAAAATTAAACTAAAACAACATGTAACAATTTTAATAATAGTTCATTATAAATACGAAAAATATTCACAATTTTTAAAAATGATTTTAAGAGTGCTTGTTTAGCACAATATAAAAATTTATTGATTTAAAAACATTTCATAATATTATATTACTTTATCATCAATTAAAATAATGTTTGATCACTCTTCAGCGTCACTGTCGTTCGAATGTGATTTTGATATTGCCTTTTTCATGAATTGTTGATTTAATGTCCAATTATTTTTTTATATAATTCTAACTTACTAATATTAACTGTCGAAACCATTTTTTTTTGTAAAAGGGTCGACTTTGATTTTAAAAAAAAAACAAAAATGGACATGGGAGTCGCCATCAATCCTTTTTGATGAGGTGCGATCAGGTCACTTCGAAAAGTGGTTATTTTTAATAAACGGTTTGATTTTAAAAAATGATTTCGATCTACGAAATTCAGAAAAATGGGTTCAGGATTCGGTTACGTACGAGGAAGGGTTAGCACACTCGTAACGCCCAAAATTGGCACCTAGTTGATTAATTAGTGTCTTAGTGTCGGAAATTGGAAACTTTGAAGAGATTCAAAATACGATCCTTTGCTGAGATGCTGAAAATTTTCGAAAAAAGGGCATATTTCACTTTAATCGAGAAAGATAATTATATCCCGTAAATTAGGACACAATGTCTTTAAATTCCCGATTCGAGAATAAATGCCGAAAAATTAACTTAATTGAAAGATATTCGATTATCTCGGGTTTAGAAAAGAAATCATGTCCCGTAAGTTAGAACACGATCTTTTATTAATTCCCGAGATTATTAAAAATTTGTGCTTAAAAAAGTTAGTGTACTTAGATTTGTCGAGAAAATCGAAACCCCGTAAGTTAGGGCACGACTTTTCGAATCTCAAAATACGAAGTTTTACTTATTTTAAAGTCATAATTTATGCATCGGGTAAAATTAATGTAATGTGATTTTGTAGTAATACTTAAAGTAAATCACACTGTTAGTTTGCATAGAATAATAGATGTGATAACATAAACGATATTAGTAAAGGCAAAAATAAAATAAATAAAAGATGATGATAAATAAAAGGAAAAAGCAAGTAGCAATCTAAAACTAGATTAAAAACAATAATAAACAAATACGTAAATAAATGGTGTGTAAAACGGCTAAAAAATATAAATAAAAAATATTACAAAGTTTGAAATTCTAAAAAGGGTATAAATAAGTAAATAATAATATTAATAATAGAATAGCAAATAATCTAAAGTTGAAAAATTATAAAAGATATAAGTACATAAATAATGATAATGTAAAAATTAATTAAGTTAACAATATGGTAATAATAATAAGTGTATAACTAAAAAGAGTAAAATAATAATAGTAATAATAATATTTAATTAATTAATTTAACAATAAAATAGCCAAAATAATAAAAAGGACTAAATTGAGCCTTAAAACAAAATTTTGGGGCAAATAAAAAATAAATAAAAATCGGGAGGACCCTTCTGAACACGCAATTAACAAGAAGGGAATAAAAGGGTAATTTTCCCTTCTCCTCCAAAACGCTGTTGTTCAAATAAGGACCAAACTGAATTCGCAATAAATTATGGGATACAATTTAAAAAGACCAAAGAAACTTGATTACAAAATCTCTAAAAAAGCGGAGGGGCTAAAAGGGTAAATAACCCAAAACTCAAAAACGCGCGGATCCCCTGGTCGGGTCGGGTTGACGAGTGGATCATAGGGGGTAAAACCACGTCGTTTTGGCCACGGGGATCAAGGCTCAAAACAGTGCCGTTTTAAACTTCTATAAAAACCAAATTTTTTTTTGAAATTTCATTTCTCCCATTTCTCTAAAAATAACAGAAGTTTCTCTCAAAAATCCCCCTCCTTCTGATCCTGGCTCCGATCGATGGTCACCGTCGCCGCGCCGCCGTGGCTCCACCGTGGGTGGTGGTCGAGACCGCGAAAAAAAAAAAAAAAATATATATATATATATAGGGTCCTTTAGCCCTTTATAAAATGGACTTGAAGGTAACACCTTCTTAGTCCAAAAAGTCGAGAGAAAAAAAAGCCTCCGCCCACTTTTAAACCTGTTTAGGCGACGGAGATGGAAACTCCGACGAGGTGGTCGCGGGCGTTCAGGTGAGCTCTTTCCTCTCCTCTTTTTTATTTATTTATTTTTGTGTATGTAAAGAAAACGAAAAAAGAAACAGAAGCAAACAAGTACTGAAAACAAACAAAAAAAAATCACCTCTGCAGTAATTTTGTTTTTTGTTTTCTAATGTTTGTTTTTATTTTTTTTTAATTCGTTTCTGTATTCCCAAAAAAAGACCCTTTGCAATCGGTTTGAATGGCCTCTATATAGTCATTTTTACACAATTTTTTATTCTATTTGTTGGCTGTCACTTCTTCTTCTCATCTTTGCAGGTGCAAATGGCGGTGGCAGATGGGGTTGATGACTGCGGTGGTGGCAGGATAGCTAGGGTTTCAGCTTTTCTAAAACCCTAGTTTGACTATTTGGATCACTTGGGGTTTGGGCCTATTGGGTTTAGTTTAGTTGGGTTGTCTGATTTGGGCCCGGGCTAAATTGGGTTTGTTTTTGGGTTTGTAATTGGACTCTAGACTTTGGTTATTATCTCTGGTTTGTTTGGATTTTATTGGGCCCCTACCAAAATGGCCTATAACATTAACTATTGGATGTTATTTATAAAACTAAATTTAAATTTGAATTGGTATATAACTCTAATATCAATTAAATGATTGTTAATATGCTTAGACATATATTTAAGTAATAACTCTATTTTAGATTAATAACATTAGCACAAATTAAATAAATTAAATTAACACAACTTTTTAGTGTCAAATTTTAACTAAAATTATAAAATTAATTTAATTATAATTATCACAATTTTCCTATATTTTATGTTTAAAGTTTTATTCAAATAACAACTCCATTTTAAAAAATAATACAATTTCTGTCCCATCCCAAAAATCGAGTTAGTGGAATTGGGTTTGTGAAACTGAGAGTGGTCACATCTTGATTTAAAAGGTTATCTTTATTCTTTTTTACTTAAAAGAGTTACTATCCCCTCCTTCCCCTTTTAATTTTTGTGAATTTCAACAAGCATAGGGTAAATTGCTTGTGCTGGCCCTAAGGTTTACAAACCCTAGGTATTTAACCAATTCTTTCCTAATTAGAATTTCACCTTTTCAAATCCTAATAGAATTTGTTCTCCATCTTCTTCTTCTTCTTCTTCTTCTTTTTCTCTTCTCTTCTCTCATTCTTGCATCTTATTTCCTTCTTTGTGCTGTTAATTATTTTTCTTTCCCCTATCGAATCGTTCCCCGATCATTTAATTTCTATTGCTATTTAAGAATTATCATCAATAACACTCGTTATCTTTGCCAAGAATTGATAAGTATACTTCGTTTCAATGATTAGATTTCGTAATTCCGTTGTACGAATTACCAACGTAAATCTTTCTTTCGATTAATCAATCTTTTTCAAATCTTGCCAAATCTTGATACCAATAGTTAGTTGTGTGTAATTTCCGTTGAAGGATCGGATCTAGGTGAATCGGATCAGAATTGATCGTGAGAAGTGTCAATCGGACCTGTGGTGAAATGTGTGTGTATTTTCCAAGTGAATCAGTAGTGATCGTGTGTAGGTTTAGGGCCACACGATCTCCCACATGGGTGTGTGGACCACACAACCATGTGCACCTATAAATCGTAGGGTAATTCGTGAACCACACGGCCTCAAGCCTGTTACGCGGCTTGCCACATAGTCGTGTCCTTATTGTAGGGTATTTTATTATTTTCTACACGACATCAGGTTGTTATACAACCTAGCCAGATAGCCGTGTATCCCTTCCACACGGTCACAAGGCTCTCACACGGCCTGACCACACCGTGTGACCCATGTTTTACAATTTTGCTTAGAATTTTGTGATATTTTCAGTTTAGTCACTGCATAGCCCTCAAATTGTTTTAAGAGTTTCTATTCACTCAATTGAGTCCTTAATATTATGTATATTCTGGAATATGTGATTTAATGTCTGAATTGCTATTGTTACAATGTATGATTTGTGAATGTTACATGCCTACTATCATTATAATTCTGATAAATTGTTACTGTTATTCCTACTTCTTCCTTACTGAGTGCATGTTAAGCATGTCTACTGCTAATGTTGAATTGAATACATGTTAAGCATGTCTATCTTTTCTGCATTGTTCTATTACAAGCATGTCATATTATATTGCATGGAGTGGGACAATATGAATGGAGGAAGTACTGGAAGTTTAATAATCTGAAAGCATGGGTGGTTTATCCACAACTTACTGGCAGTTTATTTGAAAATAATGGTGGTTTACCCATAATTTTTACTGGAAGTTTATCTACAAATTACTAGTAGTTTATCCACAAAGTGATGTGTAAGGATGGATGAGTTATGGGAAACTCTTATTGTGGTGTGTACTGGAGTTGGCTAGGATCTTTTCTGAAAAATTGATACTGCATTGTCATTCATAAGCATTTACAAACAAACTAAAAAATTTTGAATTGCTATATTGATGTGTTGATATGAAAAATTGATATTTTGTATTGTTATACGATTTTATTTGTTCTGAGAACTGATATATTGTATCCTTTGTCTATTGTTTGACACTGATTTTCTTGTGTTTAGACTCACACTGAGCTTTTTAAGCCCACCTCCCTTAATTTCCATCTTTACAGATAATCCACAAAGTTAGGACATGGACATGGACTCGACATTCAGAGGGCTTGTCTCAGATAGTTTTTTTTCATAAAAGTATTTTGGACATAATATTTATAATTTATGTTATTGGGGAACTTTTTATTATTATTTTGAATTGTGGCATGAGACTTAGATTTTAGATTTATTTGGCATGCATCAAGTTTAGATTTATTTTAGGCTATTGAAACATGAATTTTGATTTAACTATGCATGAAATTTTGTTTTCCATTAAAACTATATTGAATATCACCTTTTTGCTACAATATTAGGTAAATAAGAATTTTCGATAAGTAGATAAATTAGAAATCAACTAAGTTTTCAAAAATAGAACCATTACAAGAAAAATGTTAAAAAAAAAGTAAGTTTTCGAAACTTGTAAGTTTTTGTGAAAAGAGAGATGAGGCTAAGTTTTCTTCATAGGTAAACAAATGTTTTAAAAAGACTATTTTATAAACTCTGATAGTTTTATTGGGCCATTTTAGTGGCTAATGTAACCTTCAGAATTTGGCCGTAGTGTTTAGGCCGGGTTAGGGAGATTACTTTTGGTGGTATTAGAGTCAAGTTTCAAAACTCCAACTGTGAAATTTTAAATGAGTTTGCATGCATGTCTTAAAAAAGGAGGGTATTTTGCGGAAAACCATGTGCCACAAAACTTTTGGAAATGATTTTCTCCAAAGAAATTATATTTGAGACTTCGATGCCGATCCTAACTTAGTTACTGTTATTTCTGAAAACTATAGTCAAACTTTAAACTTTAAACTATAAACTTTAGACTATAAACACTCAGAAAAATAGTTAATGTTTGAACTTTTTATTTGAAAATTGTAGATAAACCTTAAACTCAGAGAAATGAGAAATGATAGTGTTTCTGTTAAACTGAGAATTTGGGGTAGACAAAATTGTTAGTGAAGTTATTGTAGTTAGTCATTTGGGACAGTCCTTGGCAGTGAATATGATCTTCAAGAGAAGCCCATTGGAGGTTTAAGAAGAAGTATTGTCTGGAATTGTATTGAAATCAGAGTGGCGCAACGGAAGCGTGGTGGTTGGTTTGAAAAGAGGGGATAACGAATTTTGTGGCTAAGTGATTGGCGTGTCAAGAGTGAAATTTTGGGGACGAAATTTCTTTTTAGGAGGGAAGAGTTATCACATCCTAAAAATTGGGTTAGTAGAATCAGGTTTGTGAAACCGAGAGTGGTCACGCCTCGATTTAATAGGTTATCTTTGTGTGTTTGTACTTAAAAGAGTTACAACCTAATGATTAAGGGTTAGTAAATCCTTTCTAGAGATCCTATGTTCGGGCCCTTCCTTTCCCTTTTAACCTATGCTCATAACAGTTTGATTCAGTAGCAATTAATATCCTGCGACAAATCAACTCAATAGAAAAATTCATGCATTTTATGTGATTGGTTTAATGATGTCATAAAGCATACTATACATACAATCACAAACATCGAAATAATAGTCATACGTATTGTTCACAATTCATGCGAATATATATAAACATCATATTAATACGGCCAATCAATTCATAATTCATATTATCAGGGACTTAATTGAATAATATAATATACTAAAATAGTTCAGGAATCAATTAGGGACTAAACTGAACAAAACATAAAATTCTAGGTCAAAACTATAAAATTTGAGATACAAGGGACACACAACTATGTGATTGGATTGTGTGCAATGCCCTAGACCTTGTATGGGGGGTTATATGATTGTGTGGCTGGGCCGTGTGATAGGCTATGGCCGTGTGGTATTTGCAAAATCAACCTACAAGGGAGACACGATTGTGTGGCAAAGCCATGTGGAGGGTCCTAGGTCGTGTGAGGATCGAATATTCTGAGGCATGGTTTGCCCCGATTCGCTTGTAAAAACACACACCTTTTTCTAGGATCTCGAACAACATCCCTCACATTCAAATCTGATCTGATGCGCCTGCAATGTGTCCTTCAAACAACATTTATACATGAATTAATGGCTGGGCTTAAGATTAATTAAAGATTACCGAGAATTTTGACAATATTCGTATAAGATCTATTAATTCGAATGAAAGATTAGTATCAGATGTAAATACTATGAGAATTTGGGATTAACTATCAGGATTGAATTGAACTTACTGATTCTTGGCGAGGATTAAAAATGTTTCTAATGGCGACTATAAAATTAGTTGAAAAATGGCTTGAATCGAGAATCGATTTTGGTTCGAGAAACAGAGAAAATATTTAGCAACAAAATAATGTGAAATATGATGTAAAAGAAATGAGAATGAAAGAAAAGAAAGAAGAAATATGGAAGAGAAACAAAATATTGGTTAGGATTGGAAAAGAAATAAAATTTTAGTTCAATTAGGTGAATATTGATTAAGGCATTGTTTAGCATTGCTTTAGAGAAACACTTTTGGAAGAAAAGTTGTGCTAAACAAGCAACTTTTGATTAAAACTTTTGGTTTTTCATAAACACTTTTGGCCAAATGGACAAGTTAAAATTTTTAGCTTTTCTTCTCCCAAAAGCATTTTTCAAAGCTTAATTACTTTTTCACCCCCTTCAACACACGGTACTTTCCCTTCTCTGGTTCTCCCTTCTCTTTCATTTTTTTTGCTTCTTCCATTTTCTCCAAGGTTTTTCCTGCTCTCCCCCTTCTTTCTTTCTACTCCCTTAATCCCATATTCTCATTTCAACTCCTCATTTAACTTTATCGTTTTTCCCTATTTCAGGTTAAGATCTTTTTTGTTGTTGCTGAGTTTGGTTGCTCCCTATTTCAGATTAAATTTCTCATTTCACTTATGATTTTCTTGGGTTTTCCATTTGGTTACCTAGTTTGATTCTTTTTTTGGTTTTTTTTTTCCATTTCAATTTGATTCTTTTGCTGGTATTTTCTCCTTTGATTTGTTGGATTGTATCCCATCAATACCTTCTAGAGTTTTGTTTGATGCTATGCTAAAACTTTTGAAGAACATGAACGATTAGAAGTTCCTCTTTTTTAATCTTGTTTAACACTCGAACCTGCTTATTCTTGCCTTTAGAAGTTCTTGTTTAGACTTAATGGACCACTCTTTTTTTTCCTAGAAGCAATTCCCAGACCTTCTGTGACGAGTATTTGACTGCAACTTGTTCCAAAAGAACATACCTTATCGTCTAGAGTTTATAGCTTATGGAATACAAGATTTGGAAGATAGATGGATATAGTGGTAGTTATAGAAAGCCTTATTTTGAATTTGGCAAGAGATTGACTACTTACACTATTGAGCTACAGTGATATTAACATGGAAATCAGCAAGTAATTCATATTGTTATTTGCTAGGCTAACCAATTTAATTGTAGATAAGAATCCTTTCACTGTATGTTATAAGCTTTAATGTTCTCTTTATGGCATGTGATTATTTATATGATTGTTATTTGGTAAATTACTGTTGTGGATAAACCTAAGATCTAATATATTGGACATTGTGATGATAGCATGTTCTTTCAATTTTAAAAATATATGAGCAAAATGAAATGAATTAGGATGCTGCAAAAGATTAATCACTTTGATAATTATTTAGTGAAATCTTCTACAATGGTGGCATTAGTCTGCTTGGATTCTCTTACTTTCATCAACATCATGATACACTTATAAAAGTAATCTAAGAAAATCAGTACCATAATTGTCTATTTCTCCAAGTTTCACTTTTTCTTCTCTTTTCTTGATGATGTCCATCACAGAGTTATGTATTACACTTTGAAGCTTGTCTGCTTCAATCTCATCAGAAGTTTTCCAAATTTTACTGCAAAAAAAAAATTGGTTTTTTATTTGCAACAACAAAAGGGACTAAAAATTATGAGTGAAAACTCTCGAGTACAAAGGTTTCTATTTTTTCCCCTTCATGTGTGTAAAAATTTCACATTTAATGAGCAAGGTGCCATTGGTAACCAACCAAACATCTTCTGACTGGAATTTACTTCTCACCAACAAATACTATCAGTCCATTTACTTCCCAACCAAAATTCTTTTATCCAAAGCCATAAGTAAAAAAACAAACATAGAAAGTTTTTTTACATGTAATAAAATGAAAGTTGAGAGAGATGTAGTAATAATTTTATATATAAGACTGCTTGGATCCATTGAAAAAAAAAGCTTTTTCATGTTCCAAAAACACCATGTCGAAGGTTCCATTCCATTCCTTTGATACCTTATTTAGCTTACTATATTTGCGCTTTTCATTTATGTAATTTGATGTTTGTCTGTGAAAGCATTTAATTTTGAACTCACCGATTCCTGCTTTGCCATTCTTTCCTTCTAGCCTGCACTGACATTATGTAAATTTTTATATAAATTCTGCATATAAATTTTTGATTCATTGTGTCCAAAGTGCAGGTAGAAGATAAATTTTTATATAAATTCTGCACATGAATTTTTGGTGAGAATAGATGAGTACTTCGGCCGTTGAAGTTAGTGGTGAAAAGGTTAAAGTAATGTGGGATAAGAGATTGACAGAAATATTCTATGATATTTGTATTAAAGAGATATTGAAAGACAATACACTTGGTACTCATTTCACAAAAGATGGATGGCTGAAAATAATGACCAATTTCGAGAAAGAAACAAGAAGGCTTATTCATAAAGACAACTTAAAAATATGTGAGATGCCTTGAAAAAAGAATGGAAGGCTTGGAAGAAACTTAAAGGCGAAGATATTGGTTTAGGGTGGAATCCTATAAAAAGAACTATTGATGTATCGAATGATTGGTAGGAGAGTAGGCTAAAGGGTCATTAATAATTCTTAACATTTTTGTTTTATTTATTTATTTATGAGGTTATTGATAATTTCTTATTAAAATACCAATTTATACGTAGATTGTGCTTAAAGCTAAAAAATTTAGAACATTGGGCATTGATCCTGAATTTGAAGGGAAATTGGATCAGATGTTCATGGGGGTAGTTGCAATTGGTGATAAAGCATGGACACATTCTTCTAGTACACTCCGTAGTGAATTTTTTGAGGATGTTGACAATGACATACCTGAATAAAATGAGGAAGAAAATGCGATAAATGATGTTTATATTGATAGAAACGGTAAAAAAAAACACGCTTGTGATTTCTACTTCACATTTTAAAATTGGAAGGAAGAAATCCTCAAAGTAAATTGGAGGGGCTGCAAGATTGTCTGGTCAAATTGAAAAATTATGCAATGCAACTGACAATATGGGTCAAGCCAATTTTAGTTTGACTCCTGATATGGATCCATATGGTATTCCATAAGCAGTCAAAGTACTTGATAGCATGTCGGAGGAAGTTCTAGAAGCTAGTCCGCTATACTTTTTCTCACTGAAGTTATTACTCAATAAGGACAAGCAAATTATGTTTTTATCAATTAATCCCAGCATTAGAGCTTTGTGGCTTAAGATTAGACCTGTTCATGGGCCAAGTCACTCAGCCTGACCCGAAAGCCCGCTTGAAAAGTGAGAGGGTTTGGGCAAAAATATAGGCCCAAAAAATGGGCTTGGGCAAAAAATAAAACCGTTTTAAAAATGGGCCAGGCCTTGGGTAAAACATTTTTTGCCTGAGCCCGACCCAACTTGAATTCACTAAATGACAAAAAAAAATCTACTATTTTTTTGTTATTTTAATGATATTTTCTTGTTGTTTTCTCCCTATTTTGCTACCATTTCGCTATTATATTGCTACTATTTTGGTGTTGTTGTTTGAATATTGTATAACACTTGTTTTATTATTAATTTTGTTATTATTTTAGAGACATTTTCTTGTTAAGTTGCATCTATCTTAGTATTGTTTAAGTATACATATTTTTTAAAAATTTATTTTCAATTTGTCCAGAAATATTTATTTTAATTTATTTTAGTATTTTTGATTTATTATACATATTTAAAAATTATGTAAAAAATAATATAATATAATATTTTTAATATAGGCCGGCTGGGTTGGGCTGGATTTTAGCATTTTTATCCGGTCGGGCTTGAGCAAATTTTTAGGCCCATTTTTCGGGCCAGGCCCTGGCCTAGCAAACAGACCTAAATTTTAACTTTGGCTCGGCCCGAAACCGACCCGCCCCGACCCATGATCACCTCTACTTAAGACGGAAATGGAGGAGAGTTGAAAATTTTCTAGCCTTTTAAGGTCTAGAGATATCTACTATGTGACTAAACAATAATGCTAAACTAGTTTTATCAGTAGTTGTTTATGTTTGGTTTTTTTATTTTGAATTTTGGAGATAAGATACAATTTTCAAACTTCAAAACACATATCTTCTAGTGAAATGTTGGGAATTTGTTTTTTACATCTTAGGCACCGGTGCAAAAGTTTCCCAATGTTAAGAAAGATTTCAAAGGTCTGGAGCAACAATAAGTCGATACTTTGCAATTGTGCTTGAGAAAGTTTCAAAGATGGTCATTGATCTAATTGCACCCGATGATCGTTTTTTAGCCCAATACCCAAACAAATACGTAATGATTCTAGATATATGTCATATTTTAGGGTTAAAATTTAATATTATATTTTTATATTTTTTTAATTAAAAATATGCTTGAGACTAATATGATTATTCGTTCATAATTGCATAGGTGCAATTGATGGTACTCATATTGCCGCTATTCTTCCACCAAATGAACAATTTCCTTACATTAGAAGAAAATGTGTCCCGACTCAGAATGGTATGGTAGCATGTGATTTTAGTATGTGTTTCACCTTGTTATGGTTGGATGGGAAGGATTGTTGCATGACACTAGAATATTTCTTGATGCAATTTGGGACCCAAAATACAAATTTCCGCACCTACCAAATGGTAAGATATTTCATTTATTTATTTTTTTAAATAATAAAGTATAAGTTCTTTAATTGATAATTTTTTTAAAAATAAACTACTTTTGAATTAATTATTTATCATATTATGACATGTAGGAAAATATTATCTTGTTGATTCTGGATATCCTCAAATGAAATGTTAAGTTGGACCTTATAGAGGACAACGATATCATTTACCTGACTTTCATAGAGGTAGACCTATATCTGGTAAAGAAGAGATATTCAATCATTCACATTCATCATTATGTAGTGTGATTTAATGAACTTTTAGTGTTTTGAAAAAAATGGGGTATTTTAAGGGATATGCCAAGTTATAGTTTTGAAAAGCAAACGTTGATCGTTGTTGCTATAATGGCGATACACAATTTTATCCGAAAACATGTCGATCGAAATGATGCAAATTTTATGGAATACAAAAATATTAACAGAGCATATGAGAATATTATTGATCTAGAAGATGAGCATGATGAAGCAAGTGATGATGATGATGATGATGATGATGATGAATCAAACAATTCAAGTGATTTTTAAATGGAATTAACAAGAGAGGCTATAACTTCTAGTTTAATGAATTCACTTTAAAATGCAAATGCTAATGTAAAATTTTAATATTTATATTTGGTATATAAATATTACCCTTTTGAAACTTTAATCCAAATACATGTAATATTTTAATTTGTTAGGTTTATGTTTTCTATGTTATGTTAATATCTAATATGAGTTATATATTCAAATTATATTTTAGAATAAAATAATACAAATGTGCTAAAATCATTAATTAAAAATATTTAATGGTTATATTAAAATATTTAAAATATATTTTATATATTATAGTTAAATTTTATAAATAGTTAATATTAATTGCTTAAAATATTTAAAATTTATATTTCATATATATAAATATTAGCAATAAGTTATAATAAATTATTTTATATTCTTGCTAAAATATCATAATATTAACTAATTTGAACATTATTTAAATGTATATTTGTTACTTTATAATACCATGTCTAAAATAGTTGCATCTTGTTTCTAAAGACGAACTCTAGTTTTCTTTCTAAGTAAGTTACATTTGTTGTTAACTTTCTATCACTTCTTTTTCTTTGTTGTTAAAGATATAGAGGTGATCATAGGTCGGGCCGGGCCGGGTCCAGAAATTTTTTTGGCCTGTTTTCCAGGCCCGACCCAAAATATGGGCCTGAAAATTTATCCAAGCCCAGCCCGGAAGAAAATTCCTAAGCCCGGCTCGGCCTGGCCCGTTTTTGTTTTTTTAGTAAACACCAAAATTGTATAAAAAACCTACAAAATATAATCAGCCAACCAGAATATCCATACATTAACCAATAAACATATTTAATTTTATAACAAAATATAAATTGTAAGCTAAATTCAATTTTCAACAATTAGAAATGAAGGTATCCTAAAAAAGTAACGGAAGAAACATCGTCCTCATCATCCTTCTTGGAACCAATTTCTAACATGAAATAAGAATAAATAATTAGATAATCAAATTGATGAAAAAATAATATAAAATTACAACAATAAAACAAGAATAATAATTACCCGTTGAAAATCCTTTAGCTCGCATCCAATCATCCAAACAAACAACGCCTTGAACCTTTTTTGGCTTAAGTGAACTCCTCAAAGGTGTGATAACTTTCTTACCCATGCTAAAAGCTGATTCAAAAGCTACAGTCGATATTGGAATTGCCAAAAGATCACGAGCCAATAATGAAAGCTCATTGTATCGAACTGAACTTTTGCTCCAATAATCTGAAACATCTATTTGACTATTCAACTCAAGCTCCGGTTCTTCCAAATAAATGTCCAATTGTGACTTTTCACTCTTAGTGCTAGATTCATTTAAATACCGTTTATAATCATCATGCTCATCAAAATATCCCCCAAAATCAGCACTATTAACATTGTGTTCATCCAAACTAGAATCAGCAGGATTTTTATCCGAAACATTAGAACTCCCAACCAAAGAGGAAGACGTGGATTTGGATTTCTTAACATACTTGTCAAACAAGAGTCTAAGATTGCTAAGAATGGTCCCAACAAAATCTGAAGGATGAATACCATAGATTGTAGTAAAGCAATACTGCACATAATTCAACTTGTAACGAGGATCTAAAATTGCAGCACATGACAATATCAACGAATACTCAGCCCAATACTTATTAAATTTCTCTTGCGTTTTCTTAACCATTGGAGTTAAAAACGAATAAGGACCTTTAACTGTATCAAGCAAGACCTTGTAAACCTTCCAAGCCCCTCTAAAATAAAGATTAGCCGTTGGATAATTAGAACCAGAAAAAACACAAGTCACATAATAAAATACCTTCAAAATTTTGCAAAGAATATCAACATTTCTCCACTCCTCGTTAGAAAGTGCAAACATTTGATAATCTTTATCCCGTTGGCCCCAATAATCTAGCACATCTTTATAGTAAAGAGAAGATTCAAGCATCAAATAAGTAGAATTCCATCACACACACAATTTGACGCAACTTTTTGGTCACATTCAAATGAAAACTTTTGTCGGCCACATCATAAAATCTTTTCCTATGAATTCCAAAATTTTTATGTACTTAATTCCATTTTGAATCTTACCAACAACATCATTAGCAAGTTCTAAACCAGCTTTAACTATAAGATTTAATATATGTGCACAACATCTAACTTGAAAAAAAGCACCATCACACAAAATAGCTCGGTTTGCACGAAAACTATTTTTAAGACAAGAAACCATAAATCATTATAAGAAGCATTATCCAAAGTGATGCTAAAAATTTTCTTATCTATACCCCATTGAGATAAACATAAAACAAGTTCATTCGCTATGTTCAAACCATCATACGGAGAAAATAAAGCTATAAACCTTATGATCTCTTTTGTAGCTTCCAATCTTTGTCAACCTAATGAGCAGTAATGCAAATATATTCATCATTAGTATGCTCCGAGTTCCAATTATAGGAAGTTAGACAAATTAAATCAAGTGCTTTAGCCAACTCTTCTTTAACGAGATCTCTTTTGCATAATACATTAGGACATCCCTAGCAGTTATATGTCTACTTATATTCTTAAAATTAGGACTAGCAATTCTTATAATGTATCTAAATCCCGGTTCTTCAATTGTCCTAAATGAATGCTTGCCACACACAAGAAAAGTGGAAATAGCTTGACGACACTCATCAGTATCAAACTTGTAGTTTTTTTATAGATGGAACACCTCCTGGTGATGGTTGAGTGGCTATGGTGTATTGAGTGACGTCCTTATTAAAATTTTTCAAACAACTATTTAGATGACGTCTTAAATGAGAGGTTTCACTAGAAGATTTAGCAGAGAAGATAGTCTTACAGTGATTACATTGTGCCTTCAATTCATTTTTGTTCTCGCATTCAAGCTTTGTCATTTCATCCCACACCTTTGAAGTGGTAGACTTTTGACGTTTGAGAGTACTTTCATACTCATTAAACCCATTGTCCACAGGTATAGGAGTGTTCGAACTAGCCATAGTCATAAAAACTCAAGTCCTGAAATCCAAAAATAATCTTAAGACACCACATAATACAAAAATAGTCATAATTCGAATATACCAATATATTTATAAAAATATATAAATGGCTTTAATAATATAATATAAAAATATATATATATTAAAAAATTTTGGTACAGAATCACGCTTCATAAACTACTATTCATAACAAAGTTATTGTTTAAAACAACATTAGTATGGAAATTAAAAGCAAACGTTGCCCATCTTGATATTTCCTTGTTGATTTGCAATCTCGATCTCGACTCTTCCTCCTCATAGGAAACATTTCTAAGCCTCCTGATATCCTCTAAAGGTCTGTGTCTCCAATCGAGCTTATCCTATTTTTACCAATTATTCTCACCAACCAACCGCTCTTCTTAGCATGAATGAGAGCTTCACTTATTTGTTGTTAAAAGCTTACACCATGTTTAATAATTTAAACCAACTGGTTGTATTAATTGAATTATTGAACCACAATATTAAAAGCTTACATCATGTTTAATGTTTCATATACTATCAACTATTGTCAAATCTTAGCTTTTCCCTATTATCATCTACAAATATACATTTAACTCAAATATATTCTTATATATTTGAAATATCATACATCATTTATATATTTCAATTGCATTGCTTAGAGCAACAGACAAACTTGTTATGCGAATGTATGTTTGGCTAGGTTGACAACTAGAACCATTGTAAGAGTTGCAAGAGAATATAGAATGAGAAATGAGTTTCTTTAGTTGATTGAATTCTATACTTTTTGTCATTTTTTATATTCTATTATAGAACTTTTTCATGAAATTCACACCTTATAGGCTCAATTGGAAGGTGAAAAATATGATTTCAAAATTACTGCATTGGTGCACTTGTTTCCACATATGTTTTTGTTCTTGTTGTAGTTTGTATATTGATGTAATTTCTATAGGATCTATATTGTTCTGGTCATGATACTCATAACTTTAATTTGGATGCCTAAGATATACTTTAATAATTGCCTGTGATATTGTCCTAGCTACCCTGTCAGGTTTAGACTGATGTTTTATTGAAAATATTGGTATATTTATGTCTTCTCTTATTGTTGATTATTCTTTTAAATTATCATTAAAAATACCTTTTTACCATGTCTTATTATGCTTTTTCAGAAATGTTTTTTTAGGTTGTCTTGGATGATTGGTTATTTTTATAACTTGGATTAAAAATGTTTTACTCATCAAATCCAAGTGAATACTAAATGAAATTCTTGAGTGTGTACCGTGTAGCATTGATTTTATTAGACCGTAAGTTGCAATAGTATTTGCCGAAATTAGAGTAATTTGAATTTTCCATGGAACTTTATTTTGTTGCCTACAGATTTAGTGCTTTCCAACAAGCTGGTTTTGTATGATTTAGAAAATCAGACCATTGGATGGACTGAGTGCAATTGTGAGTATTATGTTACTTTTCCTTTCACGATTGCTTTATAAATTTTTTACTAATTGGTGTAAATTTCAGTGTATTATTATTTTTTCTTTTTTTTTATGAGAGGTGTTATCTCTCTACAATTGTCTTAGCTAGAAAATTTATCTCATCAACAGAGTTGATCCTCGAAGCTTCCCCAAAGTTGATCCTAGTAACACTATCTACTGATTCTTACTGCTTTATATAGTATAATGTCTTTGTAAATGTATGGGTTTCATATCTCAAATCATTGGCATTATAAAATATTCAGTACCTTGAATTTGGCGAACTGGAAACTGTCATTTTATGAAGTGCTGGATGAGTTTATGAAGTCTTGTTAGAATCTCAGTTCTCTGTTAACTTGTAATGATTCATTTTATTCATTTACAGTGCATAAGTGATTTCCTTTTGGATTCTTCTTTTGATTTGGGATTTCCTTTTTTTTTTGGTAAGTTTAATTTTTTATTGTTGCCTTTTTGTTGATCGTGAAATCATTACAAACATGGGGTTACACATTGCTCAATGCTAATTAGATTGCTGTAGTTTTTAGTTGAACTTTTTTAACTTGGTGTACATATAAGTTCATGAGCATCACAACTGATCATACAACTCTTATCTGCTCTCTTTCAACTATTGTCAAACTAAGACCCGAAAATAGCAACTTGGTTCGTTTTGTTGAAGCATAGTTTAGTTTAGTTTTGTAAGTAAACATTGATGTATTCGAAGCATATATGTAGGCTTCATATATATTTTTGGTGTAAATTCGACATGTATTGGTAGGTTGTGGTGGTAGCTGGTGAGCCCTGGGGCATGGTTGACTGATATGTGCCAAGAAATATATGAAGTTAGGGAAAAAAAGAGTTTTAAGAAGGTAACATATGATTTGGTTTCTCTTCTTTTACAATTCCTACAATGCAATAATTTTTTTTGTTGCTATATTCATGTTTCTAATGTGGGGTTTTGGCAAGATGTACAGACCAAGAGGATTGGAGGCCATGGGGAGTATGGAAAGTGATTTAGATTGAAGATACATTAATGGCAGCAGCAGAGCCCTTTTTCTTTTCTGATATTTTTTGGGGAATATTTTTAGAGTTGATGTTAATGGGTTGGAGAAAAATATAAAGAAGTTAAAATAGGGTCTACTTGTTGTGGTTTGTTTGGTGTATAGATGTTTCATATTATTTATATAATGAGAATAATTATTGTTTTTGGATCAATATTTGTAATTTTGGCAACTATGATCCCATGAGATTATGTTTTGTCATTCATATTAGGCATGCAATAAGATGAGGTACTGGATTTGGTAAAAGAAATTGTGTCAAATTTGATGGTTGGAATCACCCATATGACAAAAGTTAAGTGTGTGTTGGATGAGATGGTAGCATTTGTCAAGGACTAATCTGCACAAATTATTTATTAACATTTGTTTATTAAATTGTATTTAATAATAATTATATTAAAATATGATTAAATTATTTATTTTTATTTTTATTAAATTATATTTAATAATAATCCTATTAAAATTTAATAATAATAACAATAATAATCATCTACTTAAAAAAATTTCTACTAAAGGTATTCTAGTCATTTAAGCATTTTTTTTATGCTATTACAATATCTATTCCATTCAACCAGACACAAGAATACTATTACAGCTCTATTCCATTCCATTCAACCAAACAACTGAATTACTTATTACAACTCTATTACATTACAACTTTATTCCATTACAACCTTATTCCATTCCCTCCAACCAAACATGGTGTTAAATCTTAAACCAAACTTTTTTAAAGTACTTCTGAAAAGTACTTTTCCACAATACTTTTTGAAAGTACTTTTCAAAAGTAATACTAAACTAGCCCTAAATAGTTAGGGTGGTTTGGCAATTAACCCAACATTTGGGTCGAAGTTAAGGGGGAATAATAAAGAAAATGGTGGTGAAGATGGAGTGATTCAAACCTGAGCATATAAATGAGGTGTTAGGCATGTTAAACATTGGGTTGCTGCCCATAACTTACTAAGTTTTTACTCTAAATTATATATATATATATATATATATATATATATAATGCGGTTTTCATCCCGAGTTGCTGAAAGTAAAAAGAAAAGAAATGAGAGAGGAGTCGATAAAATCTAGGACCTCTAAAAAGTATGCTAATTACTTAACTATCAAACTAAGGTAATTTCTTAATTATTTATTTAAAATCTAACCCTATATATTTTGAAGTGATATATAATTAACCCGTACATTACACGGATATACAAAGAAATATTTTATAAAATCACAATATTTCGGTCAAAATGCCTAGTTTCTTTAAAGTCACTTTTGGCATATTCTTTAAAGTCTTTTAATATATTTATTTAAATATTTCTTTTTATAATTTAGTCTATATCAGCCAATGCATTGGATTATTGGTCTAAATGTAAAAGATTGGTTAAATATTGGGATGAAACTAATTAGTTTTACGTGCTTTATTATTTCATGTTACAATATAATAAAATTGGAATAAGTTTGATATCTATATCTATATCATATTATTGAGAATGTCATCATATTTAATAATTGATTTTTCTACATAAAAAAGTAATTTATTGAAAAATAAAATACAACAACTACAAATTGTAGGTTTAAAACTAAATGAATCCTCCTTACGTAATTTACGAAAGAATAGGTAAAGTTTTAAAAGAAGTAGAATTTAAAGATGAAAGCAAATAGCTCATGTATATAATATAGGTTTTTACGGGAAAAAAAAAGTGATTACTTGTTATGGGTGCTTATTTTTGTAGGGAGAAATTTGAAGTCCACGTTCTTCATTGCTTAAATGACGAAATCACGGAAGGCAAAGTTAACGTGACTCATGTCCCAAAGACCAAGTAAAGCGTAGCATAAAATAAGGCCAACATTTCTTCAAGGGGAATTTGTTTTCTTGACTAGCTTCATGACCGCAATAGGGAGAGCTTTCACGCCGGGGTCGAGGTTACCTGGGCGCTTTGCGTGATCTAGGGGCTTTGTGAGAGTGATGAAGAGGCCCTATGAGTGGTTTAAACACTCCTTCAATTCCTCAAACTCCTCACTTCTCGAAGCTTCAAGGAAAAAACTCCGATGTAAGTTGAAGAAGTGTGACTACTCTAGGTAGGGGAGAGTGTTTGTCAGTTTAAACTGATTAAACCAATTAAATTGACCAGTTCAACTTAGTCGGTGTTGATTTAATTAGTTTTTACGGTTGGAATTTGATTTTATTGGGTATTTAAGCTGATTTTCGATTTTTAAATTGTCAAATCCATCCAATAAAAAGAACTTATTTTTTATTATTTAAAATATATTTAAATTTTATTTTATTAAAATCTAATGATCCAACCCAACAACTGAAAAAACCATTAAATAGCTAACCCAAATATCAAAATATCCAATTACCTAAAACCAGATTAAAAATAAAAATTAAATTAAAAACTCTTGTCGTTCCTTTCTTCAACAATCCTAAAAAAAAAATCCCTAAACTAGACAAGTGCCCCTTCTTTATTTCTTCTACCCAATGCCGCTCTCTCCTCTTCATTTCTTCTAAACCCTAAACGTCTAATGCTAATTGATTTTATATCCTTTTGTTTCCATTTTATAGTCGGTCAGGAATTTTTCTCTATATGTAAATCTAAGGTTTGAGTTTAATAGATTTTTTTTTTGTTCTATAATGAGAAATTCCTTACATGTTCTATGTATTTTAGATTTTAATATTTCACTCTCCCAAAGTTCCAAGTTGTTTTGTTGTTCATTTCATTTCCAATGTGACCTTCTATATATTTTTTCTTACATATATTTGCATCTGTTTCATAATATGCTTGCAACTGGAATGAGTTTGATGATATATTTTGTCTCAATTAATTTAGTTTGTTTTGCATTATGTTGTTAGACATTTTCTTTCTATTGGGCTTTTTATTTGTATGAGTTCTTGGCTATAGGAAAATATTATACGGTTGAAAAATCGATGGAAATTTAAAAATTTCTTTTGAAATCAAGTCGTTGTGTTATTTGTAGCAATATACTTGATTGAAATATACATGTACTTTGTACAAGACGGTAAAGTCTATACTAGCTTTCTACCGAAAAATCTTTTTGATATTCTTAAACAATGAATTACCTCCACTATGGGCTCAAGTAACATGAACCAAATCATAGAATGAAAACTTTAATCTTTCTTTCGGAAGAAAAGTTAATTTTTCTTTAATCGAAAACTATACGTTATTTCCGAAAATAAATTTCCAAATCATAGAATGGAAACTTTAATTTTCTTTCAGAGAAAGGTTATTTTTTCTTTAATCGAAAACTAAACATTATTTCTTGAAAATAAATTTTCACTATTTTTGTTAGAATAACGATATATGAGAAGTATGTGTAAATTACTTAACACATAGTTCCTATTTATATAGAAATAGTACTAGAATTTTGTTCAAATAAAATTAGACTAAATAATAATATTTTAATAGAAACTATAGTACTCTAAGTAGGATTAGAGTATTAGGGGCGGCAAGACACCCTTATGGAATACTAGAGTTGTTGCCCCTATCCTGTTACATGGCTTTATTGGGCCTCTTCAAGTATTGAGTTCAACTATATGTATTTATTGGACTTTTTATCCACCACTTTATAATTTATCCAACCTTATATTTATTTTTTATTTCCTAAATATTATTTATTTAATAAATTAATTTAATTAACTAAATTAAATTACCAATTAAATTATTTTCTCAACCCACTTTTAATTTCGTTAAAGTAATGACAATTTTACCATAATAGAATCTACAAGGAAGATATATTTAATTGTCTTATTCAACAAATTCACAATGACTAATTAATTTGATTCATTTATTTGAACTTCAATTATTTAATAACAATTTGATTAAATAATAATTGAAAAGCTTAAATTAAATCTCAAGTCATCTTTTGTACTTAACGAGAAAACCTATTCATTATGGACAGTGATATAAGCGATCTATTTCTCTACTTCATCATTTTCATTTATTTATTATTATTAGTTCTACATGCGATTCATTTATGGTTATCTTGAGCTAGCAGAGGGACCGATTAGACATATATAATTGGGGCTCAAATAATTTGTGATTAAGTTCTGGCTTTTTTGTTGGATGAAGTGCCACTAGTGTAGTATTTTCGTCAATGTATACTTGTATTTTTCGAACAAGTTGGTTTAATATAATATCCATTGAGTACATTAATATTCTTTGTATATTGTCCTCAATGATTTTTACACGCAAAACAAAATGGAAGTAAATATTGGTTCACTTATTATCTAACACTTAACTAATTCTAAGTTGTATTATGTGGTCGAATTGTAATACAAAAAGAAGACTTGTATTAGTAGATAATCCAAACATGTCCTTAGTCTAATCGGAAAGGAGAAAACTGATTGAAAGACTAATATGTTGTCTATCAGGTTCAATTGGGGAGATTTTTTTCTTAAGCATCGAAGTGGATGACTCCCATAAGATAGAGACAAAGATGTGGCCGATTAAACTAACAGTACATCAAACATGACCCAAGTAGAATAGATTATAGATTTGTTTATGGATTTATTCACTTCTAACATTCATAGTGTAACATACCTTAATCTTAAGTGGATGATGACTATGTTTGCGTGACTTGTATACTTTGATGTAAGTAAAAGCTTGAGTTCAAATAGATAAGGAACTGAAAGCTGGTGCATTAGGTATTGACCACCCTCGGATGTACTAATGTCCAAAGTGTGAATACTGCAACTAAATATATAGATTTGAGGCGGAGTCCGCAAGTATACGAGGTAGGTTGTAACATAGTTACAACGAAGTATGTAAGTACTCTGAGGATTGTACCCAAGGGATTGCAGTTTGGGGAAGACTGCTATCAAACCAATTATGGGAAATAATTACTAATCTACTTGAGTCACAAATTAGTAGTGTTAATATGAAAGCAAGATGATAATAATATTAATAAACTAAATAAGTTAAATTAAACTTAAATCTACTCCTAAGTTCATGTATTGGCTTCTCCTATCCCTTGTTTCGACTATGCGAGTTCCTTTAGCCTAAATCCAATTATTTTACCTAATTAACTATTGATGTAGGGTTCTAATACATCAACTAGTCGTTACCGTAGCAGGATCTCTCGATCTTCTACTAAACTAACGAGTCAATAAGAACTATATATCTCTCAACCTCATAGTCTAGACTAGTTTAGGGTTAAGGTATTTAGGAATAGGCCATACCAATTTTGGGTTAATTCCCATCTAAATGAATTCCTGTGGTTGTTAAGCCTAGGGTTTAAGTTCTTCCTCTCCCAAATAGTTGATTCGCTAATAAACTCTATCTTTCAATCAATTAATAAGATTAGAATAATTGAAACCATGCAAGATATGTATAAAGCATAAATTTATTTTAATGTTTACACAAGCATTCAATTAAATAATGTTAAAAAAGAAATATAAAGAATAGAATTAAGGAAAAGAGATGATCATGGATTTATCGATGAAAGCATGGCTCCGGAGCAATCTCCACTCACGAGAGTCTCACTTCAAAATAGGATCTTTCGATTACAAGAACATAAAATACCCTAAGTAAAAACTAAGAATGAAATAATAACCCTAAGTATATTTTCTGTCTCCTTAAAATTATGTGCTTAAACTAACTACAATGACCTTCATATAGGCTAAACTAGAAATATTAAAGTGCCTAAATTGTCCTTGAAGTCCTTAGTGTTCTACTAGGAAAAATACACCCAATTTCCCTCCAAAAGATTATTACCACATGCAAGACTTTTTGGGATGTGTAAGGACTATGTTGCAACACAGGTCTGCGATGTTGCAACATAGCACAGGGGGTATGTCGGGACATAAGAGGGCCGTGTTGTAACATCGATGACAGTTTTGCTCTAGAACTTGTTTTTGGCTTCTGTCTTTGATGTTGAGACATCAGTGTCTTGGTGTCACAACATAGGCATCAATTTAGGCCTGAATATGCATCTTTAGCTCCTGACTTGACTTACAAGACCATGTAACCTTATTTAGATATATAAAATGTAATAAAAACTACTTAGAAAGCATAAATTACTACTTTAAGTATGAAAACCTAAATATATAATAAGATGCTTTGATTTAGATATTAAACAAGCTAAAGTTATTTGTAAAAAGGATGTAAATACTAGTGTAATTCATGATAGATCAGGTATATGACTTCTGCAGTATGTAACATCATTCCATAATAGTGGAATTCATAGCCAAACTAATGGTAAATGATATGCTCTCATCAACATTACATGATAGATGAAAAGGAAAAGTGGTCACAGGTCATTTGTCTTTGTGATAAATGACTTGATTACTATTTGATACTAATTGACTTTTTATGAAGTAAGATGTAATGGTTACAATGTGATAAAATAGGGTCATATTGGGAGAACGAATTTATCCCAAAGAGATTAATGATATCCTATGTGGTAACAAACTTATGATAAGGTCATTGGACGAGTACTTATCAAGTAGTTTCGTAATGGTATATAATTAGGGAGAGCTTAGTTACAATACTATAGTAGAACAAATTCGTGACTAAATAAGTTTATAATTAATAGGCAAAAGTTGGAACTTAATTATAATTTATTTTATCGCTAATTATATATGTCCAATCGATCATTCCGCTAGCTTGTTGAAATAAAAATGAATTGTATGTATGTAGAACCAAATGGATAGAAATGGTAGAAATGATGAAGTAAGAAAATGAATCTCATGCACAAATGAATGTGTTTTCTCATTAAGTACAAAATTTACTTGAAAATTAATTTAAGGTTTTTGAATTATTATTTAATTAATTATAATTAAATAATTGAAGTTTGAAAATGGAATTAAAATTAGATTGAGAAAATTATTTAATTGACAAATTAATTTAGTTAATTAAATTAATTGAATAAATAATATTTAATTTTTGAAATAGAAAATAAGTATTTGGTTGGATTAAATTATAAAATGCTTGGTTAAAAGTCTAAGAAGTACATAGAATTGAACCTACTACATGAGAGGCCCAAAATCTCCCTTATATAACATAAGGGGCAACAATCCTAGTAATGTTTACAAGGGTGTGCTGCCCCCTCCTAATCTAGTTAGAGTAAGAGTGCATTTTTTATTCAATAAATATTATTTATAAAGAGCTTGTTCAACTATGATTCTTGTACCTAAAAGCACACTTAATTTATTATAAAGTTATCATTATTTTGCCATAAAGTAGTGAGAATTTATTAACTAAAAATAAGTTCTACTTTTTTGGAATTACGATCTTTACCGATTTTTATATAGAGAAATTACTTTTCCACAAAAAGTAATTAATCCATTTTTTTATGATTTGGTTCGTGTTGCTTGAGTCCACACTCAACGCAATTCAGGGTAAGAGGATAATGGAGAAGGTCATTTGGTTGAAAGTTAAGATCAGTTTGAATCTGTCTTGCACAAAGCATAAATATTATTCAGCTTTATTGCTACAAATATGACAAAACGTCTTGGTTCTTGAAAAATTTTAAATCTTCCTCTGTAACTGTAAAACCATTTTCTTAATTGATTTTTTTTCAACATTTTCTCCTATTAATTACCATATTATTTAGTCATGAAGTCATTCCACTAAGGTATAATGATTGAGCTCTCCCTTATTTTAAACCGTTATGAACCCTACTTATCAAGTGCTCATTCAACGACATTGTTATAAGTGTGTTACTCTCATAGGATATCCTTAATATCTTTAGGATAAATCTGTTCTTCCAATGTGATATTATTTTTTCTCATGGTAATCATTACACATTCTTTCATGAAAAGTCAATTACTATCAAATAGTAACTAAATAATTTATCGCAAAGACAAATGACCCATGGTTATGTTTACTTTTCATCTATCATGTAATACCAATAAGAGAAAATCATTTACCCTTTATTGGGCTATGAGTTCCACTATTGTGGAATGATGTTACATACTCTAGAAGTCTTGTATCCAACATACTAGCTTTCAGTTCCTTATCTATTTGAACTCAGACTTTTATTTACATAAAAGTATATGAGTCATGAATACATAGTCCATCATCCACTCAGGATTAATGTATGTCACACTATGATTGTCACAA
The DNA here is from genome assembly GCF_025698545.1 of Gossypium raimondii. Lineage (NCBI taxonomy): Eukaryota > Viridiplantae > Streptophyta > Magnoliopsida > Malvales > Malvaceae > Gossypium > Gossypium raimondii. The sequence goes on along the minus strand of NC_068568.1, from coordinate 33,629,267 downwards.
GTGAATAAATGCATAATCAGATTTAGGATCTATTTTACTTGGGTCATGTTCGACGTACTATAAATCCCGCCAGTCACATGTATGTCTCTATCTTCTGAGAGTCATTCGCTCTGATACCCATGACAATGTATCTCCCCAATTTGGACTTGATAGACAATATTAGTCTTTTAATTGATTTTCTCAATTTTGATTTGACTAAGGATGTGTTTTGATTAACTACTAATATAAGTTTCCTTTTTATATTACAATTCGACCACACAATACCACTTAATATTAGTTAAATGTTAGATACACAGTGAGCCAATATTTGCTTTCATTTTAATTTTAGTGCAAAAACCTTTGAGGACAATATACGGAGATATTAATGAAACTAATGGATATTTTATTAAACCAATTTATTCGAAAAAAAATACAAGTACATATAGACATAAATACTACACTAAGGGCGTTAGATTACATATGAGTCACGAATACATAGTCCATCATCCACTCAAGATTAAGGTATGTCACATTATGATCGTCACAAGTGAATAAATCCATAATCAGATTTAGGATCTATTTTACTTTGGTTATGTTTGATGTACTATAAGTCTAGTCAGTCACATGTATGTCTCTATCTTTTAGGAGTCATTCGCTTCGATACCCATGACAATGTATCTCCCCAATTAGACTTGATAGACATCATATTAGTCTTTTACTTGATTTGTTCAATTTTGATTAGACTAAGGACGTGTTTATATTAACTACTAATATAAGTTGTCTTTCTATCTTACAATTCGACCACATAATACCACTTAATATTAGTTAAACGTTAGATACACAGTGAGCTAGTATTTGCTTTCACTTTACTTTGCGTGCAAAAACCTTTGAGGACAATATACGAAGATTTAATGAAACTAATGGATATTTTAATAAACCAATTTTTTCAAAAAAAATACAAGTACATATAGACGATAATACTACACTAAGGGCAATAGATCCTAACACATACAACTGTGAATAAAGCCCACGTGGTACATTTGTTATATAATTTTATGATTAAAGTATTGCATTGGGTTGTAGATTCTTTTTAAATTTGCTTTAATTTGTAATGTCATTATGTTTTTTTAATTTACTTAATTGTTTTAGTATAATGCTTTATTCACCAAAAAAATTCAATTAAGCCTGTTAATCGATCAAACTGACCAATCTAAAGTCGATGTAGTTAAGTCGGTTATTTAGTTGTAGTTCGACCTAATAGATTTGATTAGATTTTTGTCAATTAAGTCATGTAAAAAAATGATTGAATCGACTGAAAAAAATTGAATGCACTCCCTGAACTCTAGGAGTGAACATGCTAGACACCAAAGGGGTTGTAGAAGGACCTAAAGAGGGCCTGTGGGTTCCTCGAAATCCTCAGACTCTTTGGTGGAAGGATCAGTGGTTCCCCAAATATCTAAGGGAAAGAAACTTAGGAAATGCAGGAGAGATAGGCGAGGATGTAGGGTATTGATTTCTTGAACTCCTCTTGATCTTAGAGAATTGTAACTCTAAGGTTTGTTGAAGAGTGGACCATAGAGACCTCGAGAAGGTAACATGTTAGGCGATCTGAGGGGGATATAGAAGGATTTTAAAGCGGCTTGTAGACTTCTCTGACTCTTTTGAGCTGAATGGACCTAAACTCTTTGGCTCAAGCTGTTGAGGTAGAGAGAAACTATGGGTGGAAAAAGGAGTTCTTGGTATCTAAGCTCGATTTTAAGCATTAGAGTGCCTTAGGGCTTAGAGAGATTTCATCCCAAGGTTACGTAGTAACATATGGGCGCTTTAAAGTTTTTAGGCTCTTCCTAGAGAACAAGGGTGTCGGGGCTATGATTCTGAGGCTATTTGGGCATGTGGTGTTGGAGGTTGAAAGACTTGATCCATGGTTTGTATGCAGTTACAATGACTTATAGACTCTTCAGACTCTATAAACCCATGGGAGGGAAGTTAGGGTCAATGTGTGCAAGAGGTTTTAAATTTTACCTTTGGGGTACATTACAACGCTTAAGTTAGATATGTGAGCAAATTGAAGAATTTTTATAGAGAAAAAGAGTAGATAAATAAACCCTATGATTGGGTTACTATGGGGTATTTACAAATGGCAAGTGAGCTTGCTATTTAATGTTATTGGTGGCAACTTGGGTGCTAGGTGGTGTACCTCTAACATGAGACTTTCTTTCATGGACTTCAAAAGATGTCATCTAGGCTTGGACTTTCTAACACTCAATCCCTCATCAGTTTGAAATGTATAAATATTCTTGAGGTTTATGGGTTGGCTTAGTCTTCATTTACTTAAAGAATGGTAACTCGTTCACCATTTGTGGGTACTAACTTGGTCAATATTCTCATCTTCAATGAATTATCTTGTGCGTCTTCCACATTCCTTATTTTGTGGCTCTTTGAAAGTTGAGGTGTGTCCAAGTTATCTTTTGTTAGGAGCACCAATCCTTTTAGTCGGGACTCTTTTTCCTTGCTTTAAGGCTTCATTTCTTTTTTTTTATCATTGATTTGACCTTTATTTGTTTGTTCTTGGTATTTCTTGAATGGATGCTCAAATTTAGTTGTGATACTTTTGGAAATAATGATCTTTAGTACGTGAAGGACTCCTCAAATTTCTTGAAGCCCTTTAAGGAGGGTCCCTTTGTGAGTTACTTTGGTGTATCTCATAGCAATGAAAATAATCTTTGGGATGAATATTAACGTTGAACACGATTTTTCTCAAAAAAAAGGAAAGCTTGGTACAAGGTCTATCCCTATTGTTAATGAATTTCTTCTTGTTTATCTTTCTATAGTTTTGGGTAAAGGGTTATGAAATTTTTGACATTTCTTTTTAGTGTTAATCCCTTGACTTAAGGTTTCTTTATTTTTATAAGGTTTTCTTATATTATTCACCACATCACCTCTATTTTTGTTATGACCTTAGATCAAGGTCTTTCTTATGTTAGATAGTCTTCTTGGTCTGACTTTTTCAGTTGGTGCTTTTTCAATCCTTTCTCAACTTTCTCTTTCCTTCCAATGTTTCCCTAACCTACATCCTCGAGAATTTTTTGCACAATCCTTTTAAGATATTCATTCCTGATAAGTTTCTTGATATGATTCTTGAGGTGGATAGATTTTTTAATGTCGTAGTCGTGGTTGTGGTCTTTGTGCAAGAGGAAACACCTGTTACTGTAATCCCTACAAGCTAATCGTGATTCACTTATAAGCTCTAAACAATATTTAATTGTATTGAAATTATTATAGTTTTATAATAATGTATTGGGATATTTCTTTATCCATAAGTGAAGTATATGATATTTAACACTTGTATAGATAAATCCCATGGAACACATTAGACTATGTAAGGGAATTATATAGAGTTATAATTATGAGATCTTTATGCATTAAAGCCATGATTCCTAAATTGAACCTGACCATTGTATTATTGGGTTGAGGTATTGATAATGCTCAAAGTTTGGCACATGTTAATGCTTCATGCATAGGATGCATGCAACTAATTTCATAAGTTGAAGTATATGATACTTAAGCATAACATGTGGGTGCTTGTTATGAGAACAAATACATTGAACATGACCTATTATGACAGTTCCATTTGGCATTTCACTCAAGTGTCTATGGAAATACTCCCATGTGTTGGTAGTGTAAGTAATTCTTAGACTTATGACACTGACTCACCTTGTATGTTGAGTTTCATACTTTGATTCATTATGAAGTGGGTTTGTATCGATAAATTGCTTAAGGTAGGATATTTTGGGTATATGACATAAGGCATATAAAGGTGGTGGAATGGTCCAGAAAGGATCCATCACCCTAAGTGATATGAATGGATATATCCTACATGCTCTTGACTCGTATTAATCGCACGTCCTTGGCCAAGGAAATTTATTAGGGTTAATACAAGGAGTTGCAAGACTAACATGGATAAGTAAAGGTAGACATCGTGCCATGACTTTTAGCTTATTTGAGATATATGATACAATGATAAAATTACACATAGATATCGAACACTAAAAAGTTTTGTCAAAAATATATTTTGTCTCTTCCAATAATTGGGGGTTATGATGGGTTTCTAGATCTCGCTCATGATGTTCAAATATAATTTAATAAAAAATATAATTATTTCTTAATTCAAATAAATTGTATTTGTTTCCAACATAATTGTAAGCCTAATGTGTCACACAATAATGGAATTTAGAAATTAAAATGAGAAAGGACGAAAATTGAATAGTTTAATAAAGTTTAAGGGTTTAAAGTGTAATTAATCAAAAGTTGATTAAAACCCTAGCCTATATAATCCAACTTAGCCATACATCTTGTGTAGTTGTTGTTTTTCTTTTGGGTTTCTCTTTTCATGAACAAACAAAAAGAAAACTAGTACAAAAAGTATTTTTTGAATTTTTGCTTCAAGTTTTTCTTTTGAAATTGAGATTGAGACAAAAAGGGTGTGGATCTGCGTGATCAAATACCTATCACTGTCTTTGGAAAATGGATCTTGACCTTACGAAGGTTTTCTAAATTCCTAGTGTGGATTTTGTTAGATCTGGTGCCCTAAGTGTAGTATTTCCGTTTGTATACTTGTATTTTTTTGAACAGATAGGTTTAATAAAATTATCCATGAGTTGAATTGATATTCTTTATATATTTTCCTCAATGGTTTTTGCACACAAAATAAAATTGAAGCAAATATTAGCTCACTAGTTATCTAGTGTTTAACTAATATTAAGCAGTATTACGTGTTCGGATCGTAAGAAAAAAATAAAAGTTGTATTAGTACATGAACCGAAACATGTCTTTAATCTAATTGGAAATGAACAAACCAATTGAAAGACTAATATGTCATCTATCAAGTCCAATTGGGGAGGTGTTTTGTCTTGGTCACTGGAGCAGATGACTTTTAGAAGATAGAGATATAGATGTAATTGATTGGACTGACAGTACATCAGACAAGACTCAAGTAAAATAGATCTTTAATCCATTTAAGTATTTATTCACTTGTGAAATTCATTGTGTAGCATACCCTAATCTTGAGTGGATGGTGGACTATGTATGCGTGTCTCGTATACTTTGATGTGAGTAAAAACCTAAGTTCAAATAGATAAGGAACCAAAAGCTAGCGCATTGGGTATACGACTTCTGTAGTATGTAGTATCATTCACTGTAACACCCCTTACCTGAGACCGTTGCCGGAGTTGAGCACGAGGCGTTACCTGACTTAACTTACTAGTTCAGAGCATAAAAATTTACTTTTTAAAAAAATTTATTTGCTAACGTTCATTAAATATATCCCTAAAAAGGAACTTCAAGACCCAAAAACATGCAACGAAAATGGTTCGGGTCCAAACTGGGAACATTAAAAATTTTTCTGAATACTTAAATAAATCAAAATAAATTATTTCACTATTCATAATAAAACTGTCCACTTGCGTAACAGTCACTAATTTAATTATAACTCGAGTTAAAAAACTTGAAATTTAGATCCATAAATTTTCCCTGAAACTAGACTCATATATCTTCTTATCAGAAAATTTTTAGAATTTTTGGGTTAGCCAAATAGTACTGTTTATTCGTTAAAGTCTCCCCTATTTCACTGTCTGATGGTTCTGACCCCTATTCACTAGAAATCAATTATCTCATTGTACAGAATTTTTATAATGTTCTTGTTTGTTTCTTTTAAAAATAGACTCACTAAGGAATCTAGACATATAAATTATAACTCATATTTATTTCTGTACAATTTTTAATGACTTCCTAAAGTCAGAATAGGGGACTTCAAAAACCATTCAAACCCTGTCTCACTAAAATTCAAATATTACAAAATATAAAATTCTTTTGCCTACATCATTTCTTTCATATGAAAATAGACTCGATAATCTTTAATTTTATATCTTATTCACTCTCTAATTCCATTTCTACTATCCTTGGTGATTTTTCAAATTCACGTCAATGTTGCTGTCCAAAAACTGTTCCATTGCAAATTTTTACTCTTTTATAATTTCTTTGTGTTAACTATCATTTATGCATACATAACACCAAGACATGTTCTTAATAGCCATTTCAATGGCTAATCATTATCAAGTATTTACATGCTATTTATTAGCGAAGACAACAATTAAATCAGTTTATAAACTATACGAACTTACCTAAACCGAACCAGCAGGAACCACAACAGCAAGGACTACTCAGTAATTTTTCATTTTTCGCGTTAGTCTACTGGTTGATTCGTTTCTTGATCTATAATATAATTTTAATTCAATTAACCATTTAAATACCTTAAATCATGCTAATGAACCCTTTATTAAAATTTTAATTCATACAATATTACCCTAAACTTTTACCTTTTGTTTAATTTAGTCTTTAAAATGGAAACTTGCATATTTTTCACAATTTGACCTAAAACCTTATTGCTAAATTCAACATGGTCCATTAAAATTCCTAAATAACTAAATTTCACAAAAATCCTTGTTAAATATCATATTTTATTAATTTAGTCTCTAAGTCGAAAACTAACTAAAGTTACTTTACAAATTAGTCTTATTTCCACATCAAGCTTCAAATTTAATCATTTAACATCAAAAACATCAAAAACTATCAATGTTAACTTTTCAAACCTTCAACAGTTTTACGATATAGTTCTTGGGCTAGCTAGATTAAGCTACAATAATTTTAAAAACATAAAAATTACTAAAAACGAACTAATAAGACACTAACATGCAAGGGACTATATTTGGCCAAACCTCTAAGCTTTCAAAAATGGTGGTTTCTTTTGGTCTTCTGGTGGAGTATGTAACAACCCGATTTTAGATCTAGTCGAAACAATGGTTTCGGGAGCACAAACTGGACGAGGAAAAATTTATTTTTTATTATATTTTTATGGTCTACAATTTCACGGAATGGTTTCGTAAAAAATTTGTTCAAAAATTTCGACGTTTGGGCACTCAATTTAGCCAAAAGGACTAAATTGTAAAAAGTGCAAAAGTTGAGTTCTAGAAGCTAGATGTGTTAAATTGCTATGAAATTTTAAATTGGAGGTCTTTAAATGGCAATTAGACCATTGGTTAACTTGTTGGACAAAAATGGACAAGAGATAAGTGAAGTAGGATTTTTTTAAGTTGGGGGCATTTTGGTCATTTAGTAATTAAAAGAATTAAAAAGGCCAAAATAGCCAAAAAATTGTCCATCTTCAAGCTAAGGTAGAATTTAGCAAGGGGAGAAGCCGTAGTTAGGGTTTCAAGCTTCCAAGCTCCATGGTAAGTGATTCTAATCCCCATTTTTAATGTTCTTTACATTTTTTGAGTCCCGGTAACTTGTTTTAGCTATTTCTAGCAATAATTTAACCTAGGGCTCATATTTGGAAAAATAACCATAGGTGAAATGTGTTTATTTTGATGTTTTATGGTAGAATATAAAGCTAGAAATTATGTTAAACAACTTTTGCTAAGCAATTTTAAGTGAAAACGAGTAAAATGACATAATCGGTAAAAATACTTAATGTTCATAAGTAAGTGTTAGAGTGGGAATTTGGTGTTGCCATAGAAGGGAAAAATGTTCATTATGTCATAAAACATAAGAATAAGAAATGAAGTTTAATTTCCGAGCTTTGTGGCAAAAGTGTAAATATGCAAAAGTTTAGGGGCAAAATTGTAATTTTGCCAAAGTTTGAGTTAAGGACTGTTTTGATGAATGTGCATGTTAAATAAGTTAAATGTGTTATTATAGTTCAAGAAAGAAGTGGAATCGACCTTGATCAGAGAAAAGAAAAGATTAAAGACTAAATTGCTAAATTTCTATATTGTTGCACGAAAGTAAGTTTGTATGTGAATTAATGCATTGTTTTAATGTTATTCAATATATTGTTGAGATTTGAGTGAATATAGATTAAATATTTGATGTAGATTATAAAAAAAATGTGGTTAAGTTTGAGAAATGTGGTAAAATGTTAAAAAAATAATGTTTCCGATTGAACACTCGGAATAGACCAGAATACATTGGATAAAAAGGCGTCACTAAGTGCTGATTCCCCGAATTATTGATTCTAAAAGTGGTTGCTAGGTGCTGATTCCACCATATATTTGATTGTGAAAGGGGTTGCTATGTGCTGATTCCCCGTATCGCTGAATATAAAGGTGGTTGCTAAGTGCTGATTCCACCATATATTTGATTGTGAAAGGGGCTACTATGTGCTGATTCCACGTATCACTGAATATAAAGGTGGTTGCTAAGTGCTGATTCCACCATATCTTTGATTATGAAAGGGGTTGCTATGTGTTGATTCCCCGTATCACTGAATTTAAGGTGGTTGCTAAATGCTGAATCCACCGAGTAACGCATAATATTCTGAGTGTTCAACAGGGAAATTGGAAAATTGAATGTACATATGAAATGGAATAGATTATGTGAGGAATATTGGGTTTGATACTTAATCGACCCATGTGTAAGATGGTATGAAATATCAAAACTATAAAAGAGTAAATTTAGAAATAAAACTGTTTTGAACAGCAGCAGTTGTGAAATTTTGAAAAATCACCATAAATGGTGTAAATTGAATTAAAGGCTGAATAATATATGAAATTGAAGCTGAATGAGTATATTTTCACATGAAAGAAACATATCAAGCAAAAGAGTTATATATTTTGAAATATTTGAATTTTAGTGAGACAGGGTTGAATTGATTTTGAAATCCCCTGTTCCAACTTTGGAAAATCACCAAAAATTATAAAAAAAAATAATTATGGCTTGTATTATACATGCTTGAACTTCTAAATGAGTCTATTTTCAAGAACAAACAAGAACATCGGTTGAATTTTGTACAAAGAGTTAAGTAAATTTTAGTGAAGAGGGGTCAGAGCTATCGGGCAGTGAAACAGGGAAAATTTTAAAGAATAAATTTCTAAAAATTTTATGGTAAGAAGATATGTGAGTCTAGTTTCGGGGAAAATTAACGAAACTTAATTTGGAGCTCTCTAGCTCTAGATAAAAATAATTTAGTGGCTATAACTCGACTAGACAACTTTAAATTTAAATATAAGTGGATAGTGAAATTATGTATAATGCTATTTAAGCATGTTATATACATAAAGGATGTGGGATGGAGAGGAGGGGGAGGACAATAAAATTTATGAATGAATTGTGTATAAATGGTCATATGCCCGATTATAATCAGTAAATGTTAAATTGAATGGTAAATACATATTGGTACTGAAGGAGCTAGTGCGGTATTGAAAAAAATGATCAAATGTTTAAGAAATTTAGTCATGATATATATATGTGTGATAATAATGATGTATGGATGATTATATTATTGATTTGCATTGATTAATTCGGTTTAGGTGATGGAAATGTCAAGAACATTTGTCTTTGATATGTGATGATCATGTAATGCCATGAAAATTTGTTTAATTGTGTGGTTTAAAATGTATCTATATTTTGTTATATAACTTATTTTGTAATCTATTTGACAAATGATAAAAAATTAATTCGGTTACTATGTGAGGTGAATTATGATTTGTGAAGCATATCTATATTCAAAGAATAATGGATAAAATACATTTATGTCATGGGTGAATGGTTAAACACTTGGGTTAGTATAAAGTGTATATTTAGTAACGTTTGTTGGAAAATAAATAATGTGTTTTGGTTTATATCGAATAGAGAAAATTTGTACTATCTTTGTGGCTAATTTTGTTAGCTGTATGGGAGATGAATAGTTAATGTATGTATGTGACAATTAGCTTACCAGATAGTGAACTATTGATATACTACAATAGTTAAAAAGGAAAATTTGACGATATGAGAATATGTAATGATACGGATCAATTCAGGTACTGAGGACGAATTCAACAAGTAAGTGAAAATTTATAAATTCATACGACGAGGAAGTGAAATATTGTGAGTATATTTAGCCAAATAAACCCTAATTAACTACCCAAGAATAACAATTGGAAAGTTTTAATTTGGATAAAATTTTATAACTCGGATTAATATGTCTATAAGTGTATTTATTCTGGTAATGCCTCATACCCTATTCTAGCGTTGATACGGGTAAGAGGTGTTACAATGTGACATCACCAGATTCGGCCCTAATGTTTAGGTCAGGTTTGGGGTGTTACATTTAGTGGTATCAGAGCTACGGTTTAGTCAGTTCTTGGACCAAACGTAGCATATGTGAGTCTAGCTATACATGCCATGTTATTACTCGTGATGATGTGATATCTCCGGCCTTTAATGAAATTGTTTTGTTAAGACAAAGATGATTTCCAATCGAGCTATTTTCGATAATGCTGAAAATGATATTGAGATGAATGAAATATGCTCACGTTATGTTGGAATTTAGAAAGGTAAGAATAAAAATTCGTGATATGTACGTTTTCATGTATGAAAAGAGATGATCATAAGTTAAAAAAAAAATTTATGTTGTGATAAGCTCATCCAAGTATGTTAGTGATTATATGATGCTATGTGCTCAACATATTTGATTAAGTGAATATGATAAGCGAATTACTTAAATAGATGGAATGTGTGTTTATGTACATCTGCTTGAATAAGTGAAATCAGTACGTTCATATGATAGAATCTTATGTTTAATTGTTAAATTAAAGATAATAAGATATTTTGTTTTATGTCTTTACTATTAAACCATGAATATTATAATAGCATGAAAATTGAATTGGAAGATTAAATTGAGTAGAACGCAAGAATGAGTACTTTTGTTCAGTGATATGTAATGAATCGACAAAAAAGACCATGGTTGGACCATGGCAATATGTGATTTCCGTATAAGACCATATATGGGATATGGCATTGGTGTGATATGTGCTACTGTGTAAGACAATACCTGGGCTATGGCATCAATATGTAAATATGTGTAAGACCATAGTTGGACTATGGCATAGAGAAAACGAAGTACTCAATTCTGTAAGACGTTCTCTAATTGAATAAATGTCGGTAAGTAAAATGGAAGCTAAGTATTGGAATTTAATTAGACATTAATATTGAGCTCGAGTAAGTAAATTCGTTGTGTGAAATTGTGGGTGACAGAAAATATTCATAATACATAGATGTATTAATTTGCTTGGAATGAATTACATGGTTATGATGGTATTACATTGATGATGAATGCAAAGTCATATATATATATATGTATTTATGAGAGCAAGTTAAAAGCTTTATGACCTCAACATCACCCCCTCATTAGTATTGTTTTATGACGAAAATTATCTTGATGAGACAGATATGTTTTTCAACTGAGTTAATTCTGACAGTATAGAAGTAAACACTTAAATGTTTGAGTGAAAATGTATTGATTATGAGTTGAAACTCATAAAGGTATAGATCAAAGAATATAACATTTAGTTATTGATAAATGTTATAATTATACAAGCATATGAGTTATGATATTTGGATTATGATGCTATATAGAAATTTCGATTGTGAATTAGTGATTTGAGTTGGCATATGAATTATGTGTTGAGAACAAAAGTGATTAAAAGCAAATGTTTATTAAATTCTTTGAGAATTTGAAATTAGTAATTACTTGGCTATTTGTAATAGTATGTGTTATGCGCATTTATGTGTAAGATAAATTTGAGGCTTTACTACACTCACCTCCCCTATCAGTAAAATGTTACAATAAAATTTGTGAGATTTTGGTTGAATAAGCTTACGAGTGTAGTGTTACAGAAACTTGTGTACGGGAGATTAATAATGTGGTCGGAAAAGTGAATGAATTAGCAAATGAAGACAATATAAAGAGAGAAATATTGGATAGTTCTGAAAACTACTCAGGTTATGCAAAGTTACTGTCACAAAAGAAGTTAAATCCAATTAAATAATTTATTCAGGTATGTTATTTAAAGAAAAAAAATTAACCGAAAGTTTTTCTGGATCGATTTCTGTTAGTAAAGAGATAATGTGAAAATTTTGATGACTGAATTAGACAATTGAGTAATGTTTGTATTATAATAATAACTGAGTACAATAGCTATAATGGATAATTACTATGAATCCTTTTAGACATTCCGTGTGTACAATTATCCTCAGAATTATATGTGACTGTTTAGTTTCAAAAAGAATTCTTATTGTATGAGAACATTAGCTAAACATATTAATAGATGAAAGAATTATTGGTTTGTTTGGGTTATGTTCGACATCGCCATGTCTTTTTCTAGTATTTATTCCCTTGTGTGAATATGAAAATTGATGGTAAAGTCTGAGTGAGGCTAATATTTTATTTCTACTGGCTATTGTTCTGTTGAATATACGTGAAGATTATATTGCTTCTATTACTTTGGATTTTAATATCTATGAGAGGCATTGAGAGACATTGATCTTTTAGACATCTTTTGGGATATCACCGGAATTGATATCATTTTATATGATGGTTGTGGCTTCTGTATAATGATACATCTAGGTTATATGAGTTTGAATATATCTACCGGACTTGAAATAAACTTTGAGTGTATATATATAGATTGAGGTTTAATCTAGAAGAAGAATTTGTATTCTTGAAGACTTGATACATAATTATATCTATCATAATGATTCTAATTGAGAAATATTGAGGTAAATTAAAGTTAATCTGATTGTTGAAGCTTTCTTTTGCACGAAAATATTGTCAACTGAAACATCATTTATGATTTAGCCTAAGTTGAATAAAGAGTTAATGATTATCAACATACGTTACTGAACTGTTTGAAGAGTGTTCTAGTGAAAGAGTGTACAGAGGTGTTTTGTGATTTTTATAGTTAAAACTGCAGGAAAAGAGTTATGTAACATATTTGATAACTATAGGAGTTTAAAATGTTTAGTGTCAGTGAAAAATCTAAAGTTCCGTCTGAATTTGAAATGTATTGAGTGGAAGCAGATCATTAATCTACTTTTTGATAGCAAAATATTACAAATATGTATATATTTGAATACTATAATTATGAATCAACTTACCAACATGAGCTAATTCATGGGTCACTCATGACATCACTTCACGCCAAATATACCACACACATGCTATCAAACTTTATTTTCTCTCATGAGCTTACCATGACCAGTAATGCACCAATATAAACATCACTCCTATTTCAAAGTTTATTGATTATAATCAGGAATATAACCAATTATACACAATTCATTCATATACTTTATTGTCCTCCTCCTCCTCTGCATCCCACATCCTTTATGTATATAACATGCTCAAACAGCATTATACATAATTTCACTATTCACTTATATTTAAATTCAAAGCTGTCTATTTGAGTCAGAGTCACTAAATCATTTTTATCTGGAGCTACAGAGCTCCAAATTAAGATCCGTTAATTTTACCTGAAACTAGACTCACATATATTCTTACCATAAAATTTTAAGAATTTTTTACTTGTCCAATTAGTACAGTTTTTTCTTTAAATTCACCCCTATTTCACTGCTCAACATCTCTGACCTCTCTTCACTAAAAATGAATTATCTCATTGTACAGAATTCGGATGATATTTCTGTTTGTTTCCTTTGAAAATAAACTTATTAAGGATTCTAATACTATAAATTATAACTCATAATTATTTTTGTACAATTTTTAATTATTTTCCAAATTCAGAATAGGGTATTCTAAAATCAATCCGACCCTGCCTCACTAAAATTTAAATATCTCAAAATATATAACACTTTTGCTTTCTCTATTTCTTTTATGTATAAAAAGACTCATTAAGCTTTCATTTCATATCTTATTCACTCTCTAATTCAATTTTCACCATTTTGGTGATTTTTCAAAGTCATACAACTGTTGTTGTCTAAAATGTTTTGTTGTAAAATGTATTCTTTCATAATTTGACTTTTTACTATCTCAATTCCATTCAATTTTTCACATCTCATTCCAATAGTTCATTTCAATTCATATACAATTCATTCAATTGATCACTATATTCAAAGCAATCCAATTTCTCATTTCCAATTTCAAGTCAATCTTCAATTCAATTCCACATATATATTCATCAGTCAATTACACTTAGCCAATTTCCCGATGAACACTTCGAAATAATAACAGATACACGGTGAAATCAACACATAGAAACCACCTTATAATAAATGATACCCGGTTTCACATAGTAGCCTGCACATAGTACTACACTTGTGACCATTTTAATTCGATACATGTAGTAGCCTGTACATAGTACTACACACGTGATCGAAGCTATCCGATACACATAGTAGCCTGCACATAGTACTACACATGCGACCTATCATTTCGGTACACGTAGTAGCCTGCACATAATACTACACACGTGATCGAAGCTATTCGGTATGCACAGTAGCCTGCACATAATACTACACGTGCGACCTATCATTTCGGTACACGTAGTACCTTCACATAGTACTACACACGTGACCTAGCAACTTCACTCGTATCTCTTTCATTCTGAAGGTTCAACTGGGAATTTTCACTTTTTCTCACTTTTTTTTACCAATCAATGTCAATTTCTCATCTTTCTCGATTTATAATAACATATTTAGCTTATATAACGTTCACATTATTCAATCCAGTCCAAAAATCACATTTTGATAAAATTACATTTTTGCCCTTAAAGTTTCACAAAATTATGATTTTGCCCCTAGGCTCGGAAATTAAAATTTATTCCTTTTTCTTATGTTATATAACATGCTGAAAATTTTTCCCTTCTAAAGCAACATCAAATTCTTGCTCTAACATGTACTTATGAACAATAATAATTTTTACCGATTATTCCGTTTCAGTTGTTTTCACTGAAAATCACTTAGAAAAAATTGTTTAACACAATTTCAAGCTTCATATTCTATCATAAAACATCATAATAAACACATTTCACCTATGAGTATTTTTCCAAATATAAACCCTAGGTTAAATTATTGCTAGAATAAGCTAAATTAAGCTACTAAGACTTCAAAAACGTAAATAACATTAAAAACGGGGCTTGGAAGCTTGAAAACCCTAACCATGGCTTCCCCCTTGAAATTTTGGTTCATCATGGAGAAGATGGACAAATTTTTGGTTATTTTCGCCTTTTTAATTCTTTTAATTACTAAATGACCAAAATGCCCCCAACTTAAAAATATTCTATTTCACTTATCTCTTGTCCATTTTCTTCCAACAAGTTAACCAATGGTCTAATTACCATTTAAGGACCTCCAATTTAAAATTTCATAACAATTGGACACTTCTAACATGTAGAACTCAACTTGTGCACTTTTTACAATTTAGTCCTTTTGGCTAAATTGAGTGCCCAAACGTCGAAATTGTTGAACGAAATTTTTAAGAAATCATTTTGTGAAATTATAGACCATAAAAATATAATAAAAAATAAATTTTTTCTTGTCGAATTTGTGGTCCTGAACCACTGTTCCGACGAGGCCTAAAATCATGCTGTTACAAAACTACCGTTTTCAACACCACTAAAAAATGGGTTGTTACATTAATTCTTGAAAGGCACTATCAATGGATGTCAGGCTACTGACATTGAGGGTTAGGTAGAAACATTTCAGAGATCGTGAAATGAAATTAAGTGAATAGATTATTCGATATGGCATCTATAAACTCTTACAAAATGTGCATAAAATGAAATATGAGTGAATAAAAGCATGGTGAGGATTAAAAGCAGAGCGAGCAAATAAAAAGCATTACTAAAGGTAAAAGTATTGTGAGTGAAAAGAGAGAAAAAATTGAAAATTTGTTCAAAATGAGTAATCAAGTAAATTTGTTTTTCATTATCATAGTGCACTAGTACTTGCTAAGTTGTGTGTACTAACCAATATTGAGTCGTTTCTTCCACATTATTGGAGAGAAAAGGAAGTCGAAAGAGGAGAAATAAGGTGGTGAGCTTAACGATCACATATCGGGGGAATTGGGAGCAATTCCATGTGTTATACTGTTAATAGTGCTTAAACCATTTTGGACTGATCTTATTTTGATGGAATAATGTGAAAATTATTGTTTTGATAAATTACCTCTATTTTTGTTTACCCTATAACTTTTGTGAATTAAAATAATTTACTCTTGATGTTGTGAATCTGCAATATATCATCTTTAAGTTGTATAGTAGAAGAAATTATTGCACTTTACATATCTATTAATTGATTGCCAAATCTGTTCACTATCCAAGGGTCATCTTTTATGCATGTTTCTTAGGTGTTTGCTTAAGGACAAGAAAAGATTTAAGTGTGGGAGAGATTGATCTACCATAATTTGATACGTCAAATTAGGCTCTCCATTACACTTAAAAAGTTTATTCTCAAGCAATTTAAATGTTTTTTCGTTACTTTTTTATTTTTGGTTTTATGTTAATAAAACATTTTTACTAGTGTTAAGCCATTTTTAGACCCAAATTGGCCAGTTGTGCCATAAGGAACCTAATAACTTCATTGAGTGTTGTAGAGAGTCGACAATGGTCCGAACATGAAGAAAACATCACCTAGAAGGGGCATCGCGATATCGAAGCATGAAAGCCATGATACCCCTGACAGTACTGAAATGAAGAGAATCGAAGCCAGCTACAATGATATCATGATACCGAGCAATGGGTATCACGATACCAAGACATCCTAAGATCACTCATTTCAATACTGTTGTGGGTATCGTGATACTGTTGCCTAACAATTGAAAAAAACTACAAGGGAAATTTTATGTCCAAACAAGCTTAAGTCTATTTTTCATTTAAGGGCATAATGGTCAATTTTAGGTTAAAACTTAGTAGGTTATAAATGCAACTTTATAAGCCTTTGTTTTCAGATTTTGTTGGCTAATAGTTTCCTTTAGTTTTCCATAGTTTTAAGATTAGGTTTTCTTTTCTTTTCATTTTTATATTAGGTTTTCTCTTTTCTTTTTAGATTAGATTTTTTTTGTTTCCTTATTAGATTTTTTTTGTTTCCTTTCTTCCTCATTCTTGAATACTATATAAAAGGGAGATGATCAAACTCTTGGTGTAACAGCTCGGTTTAGACCCTAGTCGGACAGTGGTTTCAGGACCACGAATCTGAGTCAAATAAATATTTTAATATTATTTTTGGTGTCTACAGCATGTTAATTTATATGTGTGAAAATTTCGTGTGAAAATTTTATAGTTTGTCCTCGATTTTATAATAGGACTTAATCGCGTAAAATGCAAAAGTGGCTAGCTATTTGTTAAAGTGCTATTTTGCTATGGCTTTTATAATGTGGGCTCCTTATGTTGATATTTGACCACTGTAAGTATGCATGGACGGAAATGGGCTTACATTATAAGTTTTATCATTAAAATCATTAAGGTTGGTTTACTAAATTAGTTAATTATGTTAAAATAATAAAACACAAACTAAAATCCATGCATGTTGTTCATCTTTTTGGCCGAAATTACCAAAGAAAAAGAAAGAAAAAGAGCAAGCAACATTCAGCCATAGTCCAAGCTTGATTCAAGTTCGTTTTTGCTCGATTTTTGATAATTTTTATGTTTTTAAGATCGTTGCTTCGAATACTAGCTAGCCCGTGCTTGAATTTTTGAATTGGTTGTGGATTTTGTGATTTTCCATTGTTGATAGCTTGGGATTTTTGTGGTTTGATGATAAAAAATAAATCTTTGTTGATAGATTATTATGTTTAATTAAGTGATTTTTAGTAAAAAGTGTATTAAGGATTAAATTATAAATTTTGTAAACCAAAGGGTCAAAATGTAAAATAAATGAAATATATGGGCTTATATGAACAAATGGAATATTCAGCCAAGCTTAGGTGTGGTAAAATTTTGAATATTTTGTGTTTTGTGAATTAAGGA
This sequence comes from Gossypium raimondii, assembly GCF_025698545.1. NCBI lineage: Eukaryota > Viridiplantae > Streptophyta > Magnoliopsida > Malvales > Malvaceae > Gossypium > Gossypium raimondii. Next base: position 33,611,490 of record NC_068568.1, on the reverse strand, counting down.
CTAAATTGTGAAAAAAGTGAAATGTTAAGGGCTAAAATGCAATTTTCCCATTTATGTTTTTTGGATGAATTCGCATAAATATATGATTAAATATTTCAAATTTGTATTGAATTAGATCAAGAAAAGAAGAAATCGGATTTGGATCGGGGGAAATCAAAAGTTGTCGAATAGTCGTCTCGTTCCGTTCATCTTCGTTCGAGGAAAGTTCGTAAGCGAATAAATGATTTTAAATTAAATTTATTTATATCTAGTCGAATGGAATTGTATGTATGTATACTACATTGTCGAATTGAATTTAGCATAGAAAGATTAGTTACGAGCTTAATTCGATTGAATTACGACATCTGAAAGCCCTAACGAACCATAGGAATTCTGATATGCGATATCGTGTAAGACCATGTCTGGGACGTTGGCATCGATTTGAGATTTGCGTGTAAGACCATGTTTGGGACATTGGCATCGTATATGATTTATGTTTAAGACCATGTTTGGGATAGTGGCATTGTTATTTGATTACATGTAAGACCACGTCTGGGACACTGGCATCGTACGAGCTTTTTGAGCTATCCGAGTATCCTTTTTGATTCCAAGTGGTCCAATGGGAAATGATATAGCAAAACCAAATGTGAGTTTGAATTAAATGATTCAGGTATGTTTGAGTTATATGAAGTTTGGAAGTAAAGGTAAGTATTATGGTATAACATGAAAATATTGACTAATCACTTAAATATGAGTATATATATGTGTTCAAGATTGGGAGAATTCGACCTATTTGTTTGATTTATATATGTTCTTTAAAAAAAACTATTTGCTTATGACTTGTTAAGCTATTTAAGCTTACTGTGTGTTTGTTCACTCGTTGTTTTATAGATTTTGGAAGCTGGTTACAAGCTCGGGGATCGGCAAGAAAGTCCATCACACTATCGATCTCTATTTCGGTATTTTGAAAGCTTGAAACTTGTATATATTTAGCCATGCGAAAATGGCTCAATCTTTGTGCTAATGTTCTAATGTTTAAGTAATTTTGGTAATGATATATGCGTGTAGTAATCTTGATATATAAATGTGTTTTGATTGTTAATGATGTTCATGTTAATGCAATTTCGGTCATGGTATAGATTATGTGGTGTGTTTAGAATTTGATTGCAGTATGAAGCAATGATATACATATATGTGGCTTATGATTAGTTCACTTTGGTATTTGCTTATTACTTGAGCTTATTATGAAGAAATGTTCCATTGTATATATGCTTGTGATGTTTTGAAATATAATTCGGTATTGGACAATGAAAAGCTTGGTTTATAATCGGCTATGAAAGTAGCTCACTTTAAAAGTGTGTTTATGGTATATGAAACATAGGTTAAATAATGGTTATGTCATTATTTTTGGTTGATTATTTAGATGTGAATGGAGATAGTAAATTATGGTTATGTTTTATGGTAGTTTGGTTTGGTCATATGAGTTTGAATTTGGGAACCGAACATATAAATAATGATACGGTTGAACATAAGTTATTTGATTGGTTTTAATTTATGTGAATTTGGGACACTATTGATATGATCATTTGTGGCTTAGTTATTTTGATTCGGTTTGTGGTGTCAAATATATATACATATATTATGTTTGAATGTTTAGTCATGTAAGTTCGGTTGTTAAATGATAAGTATTGAATATGTTTCATGATTGTTTTGTAATTGTTTTGGTACAGATCTAAATGTTAAATGATGGTTATGATTTAAGTATGTTTTGGGTAGCTTAAATGGATAGTTTAAAAGTATCGAGATAATGTTAAATTTTCAAATAGGTATGCATATGAGTACTTCTAAATTTCGTTTTGATATGTGGTATTTTTTGTTTTTTTTGGGGAAAGATGTGCATTATACATATATATATACATCAATAATATGTTTGGCCAAGTTGCATTATTACTAAAGTTGCATATATGATTGCATAATAATTATAGTTATTTAGTTCGAATGGCTTTATTGTATGCTTGTACGAAGTTACGAAATGTTATATTTGATTTAACTAATGAATTATATGAATGCCATTAATATTAAAGTTATGTTATTTAGACATTAAACTGTATTTAATTGACATGATTTTGTAGATGATTGATATTGGATTTAGAAGTTATATGGTATAGAAGTCGATATAACCATGTGTATAAAAATGATAAATGACTATGCTGATTTATGTTTTGTCCGGTAATGCCTCGTAACCTTAATTCAGCAAAGGATACAAGTTAGGGGTGTTACATTTAATTGGTATCAGAGCTACGGTTTAGTCGGTTCTAGGACTAACATAGAGCGTGTGAGTCTAGCTATACATGCCATATTTTTATACTGCGATAGTGTGATGATTCTTGACAATTAAAATTTGTTTTTGTATAATGAATGGATCCCGATCGAGCCGTAGCAGATGATGTGGAAAGTAATGCACCCACTTCCGCTCAAGGGGCAGTGCCTTCTGATTCGAGAAACATAACTAGTAGCCACGAGGGAGAAGCTAAACAAGCTTTCTTTAAATTGATGAATGAGTGGTTTACAGAGTTCATTCGTACGAATCCGGCTGCTCAACAACCTCTGCCCTCGCCTAATCCCCCTCAGACTTCTGTTGTACCTCCTGTTATGAATTCGATTCTGATGAGTAAGCCTCTGGTCAATAAAATCTAAAAATATGGGGCCGAAGAGTTCAAGGCCACTAATGATGATGATGCTGAGAGAGCTGAGTTTTGGCTCGAGAATACCATCCGAGTGTTCAATGAAATGTCTTGTACTTCCGGCAAATGTGTTAAATGTGTTGTTTATTTGTTGAGAGATGCAACATATCTATGGTGGAAAACTCTGACTTTTGTTGTTCCCAAAGAACGAATTACCTGAGATTTCTTTCAATTTGAATTTCGGAAGAAATACATTAGACAGAGATTTATTGATCAAAAGCAAAAAGAGTTTCTTGAGCTTAAAAAAGGTTGTATGTCTGTAACGAAATACAAGCGAGAATTTGTTCGACTGAGCCGATATGCACGAGAATGTGTATCCACCAAAGAAATAATGTGTAAAAGATCTGAAGATGGTCTGAATGAAGATATTCGTCTGTTAGTCGGTATTCTAGAGATAAAAGAGTTTGTTATACTTGTTGATCGAGCATGCAAAGTCGAGGAACTCGGTAAAGAGAAAAGAAAAGCTGATTTTGAAGCTAGAGATGTGAGAAAAAGATCTTCGAGTAAATCATTTCAATCTGCATCAAAAAAATTTCGAGAGGATTATAGCCGTTCAAAGGCTAATATGGGACATTCGAACAGAGGTCGAGCTAGACCGCATTTGAGCTTCAAAGCTCCAACTACTTCTGTTGCTAGTGTTGGAAATGTCCAATCTGATTGACCTGGGTGCAGGCATTATGGTAAACGACATCCAGGTAGTTGTAGATTGAATGATCGAGCTTGCTTTAGATGTGGATCTTTAGATCACTTTATCCGAGACTGTCCCGAGTCTGCTGAGCAAGAGATTGCACAAAATCCGAGACCGAGTAACACCTTAGCTAGAGGCAGGCCTCCCAGAAATACGGGAAATGTGAGTGGAAGTTAAAGAGCAATAAAAGATATACCAGTTCGATCTGAGGCTAGGGCACCTGCTAGAGCCTACGCCATCCGAGCTCGTGAAGAAGCTTCGTCTCCAGATGTGATACCTGGTACTTTTACTCTTTACGATACTTTTGTGATTGCATTGATGGATCCAGGATCAACACATTCGTATATATGCATAGATTTAATATCCAGTAAGACTTTGCTTGTAGAGTCTACTGAATTTGTGATTAGAGTATCGAACCCCCTTGGCAAAAGTGTCCTGATCGATAAAATGTGCAAGAATTGTCCGTTGATGATTTGAGATATCTATTTTCCGGCTAATCTAATGCTATTACCTTTTGATGAATTTGATATAATTCTAGGTATGGATTACCTAACTTTGTAGGATGCTATTGTGAATTGCAAACGGAAAACTATTGATTTGAGATGCAAGAATGACGAGATAATCTAAATTGAGTCCAGTGATCTGAACGGGTTGCCAGCTGTGATATCTAAAATGAAAACTCTGAATTATGTGAAAAAGGGTTGTGAAGCCTACTTTGCCTGTGGTTGATTCGAAAGTGACAAAAAAGAAAATAGAATCTGTAATGGTTGTCTGTGAATTTCTTGATGTGTTTCCTAAAGAACTTCCGGGACTACCTCCGATCCGAGAAGTTAAATTTGGCATTGAGTTAATACCGGGAAAATTTCTAATTTTGATAGCTCCTTACAGAATGGCAACGACCGAATTAAAAGAATTGAAAGCTCAGTTCCAAGAATTAACTGATAGAGGCTTCGCACGACTGAGTTTTTCTCCCTGGGTGCACCGATTTTGTTTGTGAAAAAGAAAAATGAAACTATGAGAATGTGCATCGACTACCGACAGCTCAATAAGGTGACTATAAAGAATAAGTATCCTTTACCACGGATTGATGACTTGTTCGATTAGTTGAAAAGGGCTACCGTGTTTTCAAAGATAGACTTGAGATCGGGTTACTATCAGCGGCGAGTTAAAGACTTTTATGTGCCGAAAACTACTTTTTGAACGATGTACGGACGCTATGAGTTTCTGGTTATGCCTTTCAGACTTACTAATGCACCTGCTGCTTTTATGGATCTCATGAATCGGATCTTCAGACCATATTTGGGTCAATTTGTGGTTGTGTTCATAGATGATATCCTGATTTATTCTCGTGATGAACCTGAGCATGTCGAACATCTAAGATTAGTACTATAGACTTTGCATGATAAGCAGTTATATACGAAGTTCAGTAAATGTGAGTTCTGGTTACAATAAGCCAGTTTTTTGGGACATGCTGCATCAGCATCGGGTATTCGGGTTTATTTGAGCCAGATTTTGGCAATACTAATTGGAAGCCTCCGAGAAATGTATCCAAAGTTTGAAGTTTTCTGGGACTTGTTGGTTATTACAGACGATTCGTAAAAGGTTTCTCAATGATTGCAACCCCGATGACGAGACTGCTTCAGAAAGATGTTAAGTTCAAGTGGTCAGAAAAGTGCCAGAAAAGTTTTGATCAATTGAAAGCTTTGTTGACTAAAGCTCCGGTGTTAGTTCAGCCAGAATCGGGTAAAGAATTTGTAATCTTTAGTGATGCATCTTTGAATGGTTTGGTTTGTGTTTTGATGCAGGAAGGCAAAGTGATAGCCTATGCCTCGAGACAATTAAAGCCACATGAAAGGAATTATCTGACGCACTACCTTGAGTTAGCTGGTATTGTATTTGCTTTGAAGATATGGTGTCACTATCTGTTCGATGAGAAATGTCATGTATATTCAGATCATAAAAGCTTGAAATACCTGATGACTCAGAAAGATTTGAATCTGCTACAGAGAAAATGGTTAAAACTGTTAAAAGACTATAAGCTTGTTATTGATTTTCATCCAGGAAAAGCAAATTTTGTTGCTGATGCTTTGAGTCAGAAATCACTATTTGTGTTACGTGCTATGAATGCTCAATTGTCTATGTATGATGATGGTTCAATTTTAGCCGAATTGAAAGCGAGGCCTTTATTCTTATAACAGATTTATGATGCTCAGAAGGTTGTTAGCAAAACGAGTTCAATGTGAATTGAATACTGATTCAGAGTTTCAGATTGATGCTGAGGGTTGCTTGAGGTTTAGAGATCGAATTTGTGTTCCGAGAAATCCAGAGTTGATTTAGATGATTTTGAACGAAGCTCACAGTAGTAGACTATTAATACATTCGGGAAGTACGAAAATGTATAACGATCTGAAATAGCTTTACCGGTGGCCTAGTATGAAGCGTGCTATCTCTGAATTTGTTTCGAAATGTTTAGTCTGTCAACAAGTCAAAGCTAAGCATCAAGTACCGTCTGGGTTACTGCAGCCGGTTATGATTCCCGAGTGGAAAGGGGACAGAATCACGATAGATTTTGTATCGAGTTTTCTTCTGTTACTGAGTAAGCAAGATGCGGTCTTAGTAGTGGTTGATTGACTAACGAAGTCGGCTCATTTCATTCCGGTACGCATGGATTATTCGCTTGATAAGCTTGCTGAGTTGTACATCTCTCAGGTTGTAAGATTGCACGGAGTACCTATTTCTATTATTTCGGTTAGAGATCCGAAGTTTACTTCGCAGTTTTGGAAGAAACTGTAAGATACATTAGGTACAAAGCTACACTTTAGCATTATTTTTCACCCACAGACGGATGGTCAATCTGAGCGAATTATTCAGATACTCGAGGATATGTTGAGATGTTGCATTCTTGAGTTTGAAGGTGCATGGTAAGGATACTTGCCATTGATTGAATTTGCGTATAATAATAGCTTTCAATCGAGTATTAAAATGGCACCTTATGAAGCTTTGTACGGTCGCAAATGCCGAACACCTTTGTATTGGACTGAGCTTAGCGAGAATAAGATTCACGGGGTCGATTTGATTAAAGAAACTGAATAGAAGGTGAAAGTGATTCGTGATAGTCTGAAGACAGTATCAGATCGTCAGAAATCGTATGCAAACTTGAAACGGAAAGATATTGAGTTTCAGATTAGGGATAAAGTGTTTTTAAAAGTCTCACCGTGGAAGAAAATACTCTGGTTTGGTCATAAAGGTAAATTGAGTCCGAGATTCATTGGGACGTATAAGATTATTGAGCGTATTGGGCCGGTAACTTACAGATTGTTGTTGCCACCTAAGTTACAAAAGATTCAGAATGTATACCACGTATCGATGCTTCAACGATATCAATCTGATCCCTCGCATGTGATTTCACCTTTGAGATTAAAATTAAGTCTGATATGACCTACGAAGAAGAACCGATCCGGATTTTAGATCACAGGGTTAAGGAATTGAGGAATAAGAAAATTTCTCTAGTGAAAGTCTTATGGCATCGTCATGGGGTAGAAGGAGCTACGTGGGATCCCGAGGATGCTATGAGAGAATGATACCTAAACCTTTTTGCCGATAAGATTTTCAGGGAAAAAAATCCCTAAGGGGGGAGAGTTGTAACAGCCCAGTTTAGACCCTAGTCGAGTAGTGGTTTTGGGACTACAAATTTGAGTCAGAAAAATATTTTAATATTATTTTTGGTGTCTACAGCATGTTAATTTATATGTGTGAAAATTTCGTGTGAACATTTTATCGTTTATGTCCTCGATTTTATAAAAGGACTTAACTGCGTAAAATGCAGAAGTGGCTAGCTATTTGTTAAAGTGCTATTTTTCTATGGCTTTTATAATGTGGGGTCCTTATGTTGATAGTTGATCATTGTAAGTATGCATGGACGGAAATGGGCTTACATTATAAGTTTTATCATTAAAATCATTAAGGTTGGTTTAGTAAATTAGTTAATTATGTTAAGATAATAAAACATAAACTAAAAACCATACATGTTGTTCATCTTTTTGGCCGAAATTACAAAAGAAAAAGAAAGAAAAAGAGCAAGAAACATTCGGCCATAGTCCAAGCTTGATTCAAGGTTCGCTTTTGCTTGGTTTTTGATAATTTTTATATTTTTGAGATCGTTGCTTCGAATACTAGCTAGCCCATGCTTGAATTTTTGAATTGGTTGTGGATTTTTTTATTTGAAATTATTGATAGCTTGAGATTTTTGTGGTTTGATGATAAAAAATAAAGCTTTGTTGATAGATTATTATGTTTAATTAAGTGATTTTTAGTAAAAAAGTGTCTTAAGGATTAAATTGTGAATTTTGTAAATCGAAGGGTCAAAATGTAAAATAAATGAAATATATGGGCTTATATGAACCAATGGAATATTCGGCCAAGCTTAGGTGTGGTAAAATTTTGAATATTTTTTGTTTTGTGAATTAAGGACTAAATTGTGAAAAAAGTGAAATGTTAGGGACTAAAATGCAATTTTCCCATTTATGTTTTTTGGATGAATTTGAATAAATATATGATTAAATAAGTCAATTTTTTATTGAATTAGATCAAGAAAAAAGGAAATCAGTTTTGGATCGGGGGAAATCAAAAGTTGTCGAATAGTCGTCCCGTTCCGTTCGTTTTCGTCTGAGGTAAGTTCGTAAGCGAATAAATGATATTAAATTAAATTTATTTATTTATATCTAGCCGAATGGAATTGTATGTATGTATACTACATTGTCAAATTGAATTTAGCATGGAAAGATTAGTTACGAGCTTAATTCGATTGAATTACGACATTTGAAAGCCCTAACGAACCATAGGAATTTCGATATGCGATATCGTGTAAGACCACGTCTGGGACGTTGGCATCGATTTGAGATTTACGTGTAAGACCATGTCTGGGACATTGGCATTGTATATGATTTACGTGTAAGACCCTGTTTGGGACAGTGGCATCGTTATTTAATTACATGTAAGACCACGTCTGGGATGCTGGCATTGTACGAATCTTTTTAGTTATCCGAGTATCCTTTTTTATTCTGAGTGGTACAACGGGAAATGATACAGCAAAACCAAATGTGAGTTTGAATTAAATGATTCAGGTATGTTTAAGTTATATGACGTTTGGAAGTAAAGGTAAGTATTATGGTATAACTTGAAAATATTGACTAATCACTTAAATATGAGTATAAATATATGTGTTCAAGATTGGGAGAATTCGGCCTATTTGTATGATTTATATATGTTCTTTAAAAAAAACTATTTGCTTATGACTTGCTAAGCTATTTAAGCTTACTGTGTGTTTGTTCGCTCGTTGTTTTATAGATTTTGGAAGCTAGTTACAAGCTCAAGGATCGTCAAGGAAGTTCGTCACACTATCGATCTCTATTTCGGTGTTCACTCGTTGTTTTATAGATTTTGGAAGCTAGTTACAAGCTCAAGGATCGTCAAAGAAGTTCGTCACACTATCGATCTCTATTTCAGTATTTTAAAAGCTTGAAACTTTGAACATATGGCATGTATAGGCTAGCATTTCTTTTGGTTGGTCTTGAAATTTGTATATATTTAGCCATGCGAAAATGGTTCAATCTTTGTGCTAATGTTCTAATGTTTAAGTAATTTTGATCATGATATATGTGTGTAGTAATCTTGATATATAAATGTGTTTTGATTGTTAATGATGTTCATGTTAATGCATTTTCGGTCATGGTATAGATTATGTGGTGTGTTTAGAATTTGATTGCAGATGAAGCAATGATATACATATATGTGGTTTTAATTAATGTGAATTTGGGATACTATTGATATGATCGTTTGTGGCTTAGTTATTTTGATCCTATTTGTGGTGTCAAATATATATATTATGTTTGAATGTTTAGTCATGTAAGTTCGGTTGTTAAATGATAAGTATTGAATATGTTTCATGATTGCTTTGGTAATTGTTTTGGTACAGATCTAAATGGTAAATGATGATTATGATTTAAGTATGTTTTGGGTAGCTTAAATGGATAGTTTAAAAGTATCGAGATAATGTTAAATTTTAAAATATGTATACACATATGAGTACTTTTAAATTTCGTTTTGATATGTGGTATTTTTTGTTTTTTAGGAAAGATGCGCATTATACATATATATACATCAATAATATGTTCGCCGTGTTTCATTATTACTAAAGTTTCATATGTGATTGCATAATAATTATAGTTATTTAGTTCAAATGGCTTTATTGTATGCTTGTACGAAGTTACTAAATGTTAGGTTTGATTTAACTAATGAATTATATGAATGCCATTAATATTAAAGTTATGTGGTTTAGACATTAAACTGTATTTAATTAACATGATTTGGTAGATGATTGATATTGGATTTAGAAGTTATATGGTATAGAAGTCGATATAACCATGTGTATAAAAATGATAAATGACTATGCTGATATGTGTTTAGTTCGGTAATGCCTCGTAACTCTAATTCGGCGACGAATACGGATTAGGGGTGTTACACTTGGACTTCATTGGATTTTCATCAATCAAATGAACATTTCTGAAACTCTTTACTCTTATTTTATGCTTATTATGTGTTTGATAAAATGTTTGTTAGGAATTTAAGTTTGATTATGTGCTAAAATTGTTGATGGTTGGTTGATTAGTTATTTGTTAGTTAAGTTAATGTTTATGTTTGATGTATTGATTGTTCAATTATATCGAAATGCTTAATACACTAAATTGATTCCTTTAGTGGAAAATATAGATAAACGAGATCAAGAGAAGAGTTTATCTTTAGATGGTTCGATGTAATTGTTCTGAGTAGTGAGACCGAGAGGAGATGTATATGCTTAAGTGAAACCGAGAGGAGAACCTAGGTGGTATCTTTTAGTTTAGGATGAGATCGAGGGGAGATTCCTAGCTAAGAGTGACAGTTAATATAATCGGTATAGATTTATTAGCTTAGTTAATTATAACGAATCAACTGACCATTGTTTTATCATTTACATTTTCTAAAACAACAAGGAAGAAAGTTAGATTAGTTAGTTTAATTGGTAATTTAAATTTAGTTTATAAAGAATTTTTTATTTGAACTTGCACTAATAATTTTTTACTCGATTAGATTAGTAATTACTTAACTTGTACTTAACTTGATAAACACATTTACCCACTTTTTTTTTTGCTCAATCGAGTTATTACACTTTTAAGCATTTGCAAAGAATGTAACAATCTACAAGATGCAACATTCCCCCACGAAAATGTCCCTCACCCAAGTACAAAAATACCAATATCTCAAACATCATAATTTCAAACCACTAGACCCCCAAAAACACCATCTGTTATTCTACCCTCTAAAAGAAAAATATGCAAATAACCAACACATAAACCACATATAACCAAGAATCCTTTAGGCACTAACAGCAAACCAACTTTTCAGAAGAAATACAGCAACATTACTCAAATTAAAATCACCACCATGCCTTAAACATACCAAGCCTTTTTATTCCTACAACTGCCAAAGCATAAGCCATCTCGTTTCTGTGCTTTTAGGCTTTCGAGAAGGAAACATTACCTACTCTAACCATCTTGTTTTCAGTTTCCTTGAAGATAGGATGCAACAACCATGATCTCAATCCTTTTTTCTCAAACCAACAAAACACCTCATTTGATCCACTCTCAATGATTAGAGAGCTTTTACCTTTCCACTCTATTGCTAAAAACACATCCAAAGCAATGATAACCGCTCCCATCTCAGCTGTAATGGAGTCTTTTGTTGCAACTGGACCAGAAAATAATGCCCTTGCCACCCCATCCGAGTCTCTTAACACCTCTCCACACCCGATCGCCATACCACTTACATTAAATTTTACCCAACCATGTCTCGGAGGACACCAAAACCTGCCACCCATCCCAAATTTTTTTAAATCACACCAGCTTCTAAACGGACAAATCCACCATGATCTCTCATCTACTCTTAATTCTTCTTGAATAGACCTAACCCATATCAAAGCCCGCATCTTGGAGTGAAAAACCAAACTGTTCATTGTAAGCCACTTCCTGTCAAACACCAACTCGTTCCTTGCCAGCCACACAGACCAACATGTCGTTGTTACCGAAATCATCCATAGGCTTTTGCCCACACCTGCATATAATACATTATTAAGAAAATATCAAAGAACCCATCAACTGGAATCCATTCAACATCCCACCACTCGAAAAATTTTCTCCAAAACCCTTAAATGAATTTGCATTGGAAAAAAAGATGCTCCACTTTCTCCGGTTCTCTATTGCACCAAGGGCAACCACTCTCCAACTGACAAATCTGCACACCTTTTCTAATCAGGAACTCCTTAGTAGGTAGTCTATCTATTGAAATCATCCAGAGGAAGCTTCTCACTCTATGAGGCACCTTTAACTTTCAAATCTTATCAAAGGTGAAATTAATGTCATCCACTCATTCTTTGATCAATAATTCAGTTAATTTCTTCACCGAGAAGACCCATTATCATCATGAATCCATATTAATCTATCCTCCTCTTTTGGCACCAACACCTTACTTCTAACAATTTCCCTTAAATGATTGAGCATATTTAATCCCTATCCAATAATGGTCGTATAATGAAATCAACCCAATTAACCTCTTTAAACCCATTCGAGTTTGAAAAGTCTTTCACCAACCCTTTCTTGTTATTGACTAAACAAAACAACCTTGGAAATTCCATTCTCAGAGGCCGTTCACTACACCAAATATCCTCCCAGAACATTATCGTATTACCATTCCCAACCAACCAATGAAAAGATTATTTCCCCATCCATTTAGCCACTTTTGAGTATTTAGCATTCTCCACGATACCCCTCCAAACCACCGACATATCTTTTGTGTTGCTCGTTCTAATTTGCTATTGCTGCGCAGGGGATCCATACTTCACAACTATAATTTTTCTCTACAAAGCTTCTCTTTCCACCGCGAATCTCCAACTCCATTTGGCCATGAGTGACTTGTTTTTAACCCTGATATCCACCACTCCCGTGCCCCCTTATCCTTTGGCAAACCAATTTGTTTCCACTTTACCATCGCCATTTTCCTTCGTCCACTTATACTTTCCCACAAAAAATTCCTTCTAATTTTGTCAATTTTATTAATCATGGCAACAGGTGCTTGAAAGATTGTCATGAAGTAGATAGGCAAAAAGCATAACACTGCATTAGTAAGCACAATTCTTCCTGCCCAAGGGAGTGAACAACACTTTCAACCCGATAGTTTCCTCTTAACTCTTTCCACGATTCCATTTCAAGAAGAAATCTTTCTTAGATCAGCTCCTAGAACGATTCCCAAATAATTGAACGGTAATTCCCCTGTCTTACACTTATGAACAGCAGTCATTCTATACAAAAAAATCCTCTTCAAAACCAAACCCCACAATGCATGACTTATGGAAGTTAATACTTAACCTAGAGAAAATTTCAAAGCAGCGGAGAGTGAACTTAGAATTCCTCACCACTTCCTCTTTCACCCTAAAAAATAAAATAGTGTCGTCTGCAAATTGTAAATGTGAGACTAACTAACCAGGTATTACATCTTTTATCCCCTCTATGATCCCCAACTCCTCCGCTTCAACCATCATCAAGTGCAGTACCTCCGTCACTAGAATAAATAAGCATGGTGATAATGGGTCCCCTTGTCTAAGACCTCTGTAGATTCTGAACTCATTTGTGACTGCACCATTAATAAAAATGTTGCTCTTGCTGTTGCCACACACTCCAACATCCAACCAATCCACCTCTCACCAAATCCCATTTTCAACAATATCAAATCCAAAAATCCCAGCGCACACAATTATAAGCCTTGGAGAAATCTAGCTTAAAAATCAAATATTCCCTTGCACATCCTTTTTCTTAATCGAATGAATTATCTCATTTGCGCTTAATATTCCATCAAAGATTTGTCTTCCACGAATGAATGCACATTGTGTATCACTTACCACGACCCCAATAACTTCACGTAATCTTCTCGGTAGAACCTTTGCAACTATTTTGTACAACGAACTCACCAAACAGATTGGTCTGAATTCAAAAATGTCATGCCAATTTTCATTCTTGGGTATGAGTGCTATAAAAGACGAATTAAAGCTTCTTTCCAACTTTCCAGTTTTGTAAAATCCCGCCATCATTTCAAACAAATCTTTTTGTACGACCTTCTAGCATTTTCTAGAAAAGCATAGATTAAATCCATTCTGACCCGAAGCTTTGTTCTTATTACAACTCCACATCGCTTCCTTGATTTCATCTATGGAAAAAGGCACCTCAAGTTTCAAAGCTTCTGCTTCTTTCAGCCTATTGAATTTCAAGACCATATCCATTTTCCATTTCCTCGAAGGGCAACTAAAATGGTCTCTAAAATAATTGAACATCTTATCTTTCAGCTCCTTAGGTTCACTATACCAAGAATTCCAATTTTCATCCCATGCACAATTTTCCTCTTCACTTTAATCTTTACCGCACTATGAAAAAAAAGTCGTATTAGAGTCTCCGTCTTTTAACCATGTCATTCTTGATTTTTGCCTCCAAATCGATTCCTTAAATTTAATTGTTTCCCCAAGTTCAAGATTCAAACTTCTCATCTCCTCTATTTCCAACTCAGTTAACTCTCAATTGTCGCTTTCAACATCCAGAATCTTAATCCTCTCTTCAATCTCATTTATTCTCTTTTCTAATACATTTCTATCCTCCCTATTCCATTTCCTAAGGGCTCCTTTTAACTTCCTCAATTTCCCCAATATTCTACCATTCATGCTGTCCATTTTATTCCATTCTTTTCTAATTAAACTCGGACACTCCTTTTTGCTAAGCCACGCATTTATAAACTTAAAAGGATTCGGACCCCAATCCACTGTTCCATTAGTTAACAAAATCAAAATATGATCCAATACTAATCTTTTTAGTCCCAGTTGTTGAATATCTTCAAAATGTTCTACCCATTCTTCATCCACCAAAAATCTATCCAACCTACTTTTCTTCTTATCTGGACCATACCAGGTGAATTTTTTCCCCAACAATGGCAAATCTACCAATTTGCATTTATCAATACAGCTCTCAAAATCCTTCGAACCCTTTAATAATCCCACACAATTACTTCTTTTGCTTTTATTCCTAATCGCATTAAAATCACCTCCCATAATCTAATGATTAGTGAACTATTTTTGAATCTCAATCATCTCCTCCCATAAAATCTTTTGTTCCGTCAACATATTGGGCGCATATACATTGATCAATACACCTTCCCAACCTTCAGAGAACCAATTCCCTTCTACCACTATAAATCTATTAACACAATATTCTTTTTCAATAGAAAATATGTTTTATTCCAAATTGTAATTAACCCACCCGAACGACCTACTGCAGCCACATACCTAAGATCAAATTTATTGTCTCCCTAAATTCTTCTAATTAGATCCCCAAACACTACCTCTAATTTTGTCTCCTATAAAAAACATACATTTACCCTGTGCATTCTAACTAATCTACTCGCCATTGCAACTTTAACCTCTGATCCCAAATCCCTAATATTCCAAGAAACAATTCTCATATCATCCAACCAATATTCCAATATACTCAAAACATCAAATTCAATCACGCACCTGTTGTTGCATTGGGGCTTTTTCGTTTTCTTCGAGTCTTTTGCTACTGGTTTTCAAGTCTCACAATATCCTCAATGACATCTCTTTCATCTCCCCTCACTCTTAACCCCAATTTCTTCCCCACTTCCCTATTCTGCTTTGCCTCCCTTAAAATTACCTTCCTCCAATTGCTGATGTCTGAGTCTGACAATGATAAATTCACGATTTTCTCTTCACTCCTTGACGCTACCCTGCCCTTTTCCTTTCTCCAAATTCTATCCCTCTTTTGTTTTTCATTGAAAGTCAACACCCTATCCTGAATATCTCGCATGGAGCTGATTTTTTTTATTAAAATGTTTTTTCTTCCTTATGATTTGGATTTTATTTAGGAATACATATTCTATCTCCTAGAAAAAAAACCACGTCCCCTGTTTCTGGTTCTTCTGATTTGTTTCTAGAATTTTGTTATGCTGTCAGGATATTTTCCTCACTCAAAAACAGCCCTTCATTTCTAATTGAGCCCACACCCTCTTCTATATCCACCTATACATCTGATTAGGGGTGAGCAAAACTCGATTTGACTCGAAAAAATCAAAAAAATTCAAATTTCGAGTTAAACGAATCGAGTTATTCGAGTTAATCGAGTTATTCGAGTTAATCGAGTTATTCGAATCAACTCAAATTTTTTTTTCAAATTTCGAGTTCGAATCGAGTTGAGTTTTCGAATTCAAATAACTCGAATAATTCGAATATCAAACTATAACATTTTACATTTTTACCCTAAACTCTCAAACTTTTTTACTTTTCCCTCAAAACTTTTACTCCTTCCCACTTTCTCCCCGAAACTTTTACTCCCCTCCCCTCCCAACCCCCCAATCTACCCAAAATCCATTTCCCACCAAAATTGTACTTTTCCATTTACTTTTTCTCAAAATTTTACTCCCAAAAACCCTCAAAACCTTTTATTTTCCCCAAAATTTTACTCCTCCCACTTTTCCCTAAAACTTTTATTCTCTTCCCATCCCACCTCCCATCTACCCCAAACCCTCCCCCTCCAATTTTTTTAATATTTTCCTCCAAAATTTTACTCTCCTATTTACTTTCCTCAAACTTTTATTCCCAAAAACTTTTTATTTTTCCCTAAACTTTTACTTCTCACCATTTACTCTCAAATAAAAATCAAAATTATCCAAAAAATCACTAAACATAAATAGTAATAATTTTATTTAAATATACTATTTATATTATTAAATTAAATTTCACATTTTATATTATTTATATTATTGAATTGTTTAGTCATATTGAATATTTATATTAAAATTGAATTCTTAATTATGCCATAAAATATTCGTGTTAAAATTTTATATTGGTATCAATTTCACATTTTATTTTTAAAATAACTTTTATTAAAAATCATATTTTTATATTTAATATATTTTTAATTCCAAAATACATAGTGACAAGAATCTGAAGATAATTGAAACAACTAAGCAAACAAATAAGCTAACCAGTATATAAAAAATTAATAAATAAATTATGAGGCGATGAAAGTTAATAAAAAATTTGATTAAGGTGGACAAATTTTATTACGATGGGTGACAATGGTTACAAGGACCCAAAATTATTTTTTAAATTTTAACTCGAACAAATATATTCGATTCGATTCGATTCGATTTGAATTCCATCTCACTCGACTCGATTCGAGAAAACTTCAAATAAAGTTAGGATGATAAAATGAGATTCGAAAACTCGATTAACTCGAAAATTTTTTATTCGATTCAATCGAATGCTCACCCCTACATCTGATCCCCTACTTGGGCCTATTACAAGTGCCAGACCCATATTTACTAAGTCCTCTCTAGCCCGATCCATACTTCTATTACTTCTGTTGACTCTAAATTCTCCTGCAACTAAATTTCCATTACTTTCGACATCATGATCTCCTTCATTTAATTCCCCCAACATCTTCTGACATTCTTTTCCGTCTCTATCATTTTCAATGTCTTTTTCCATAATTACTTCCTCCATAACGTTTCGATTGCCTTCCAGAGATTTCTTCGATTCCAATCCAATCGCCGATTCTGATTCCGACACACTTTCTTCAACCTCCTACTGTCGTATCTCCTTTTTCGAGATATTGCTTTTATATTCTTCCGGCCATCCCTTTTCTTTTACACTGATCGGAAAACTAATATCTCCCACCTCCAGTATTACTACTTCAATTTTTCTCAATTGTTTGATTGAAATCAACATCTCAATTTTCTCATAGTTGGTTGTTTTTGTCAAGTTCTCCCCCATCGAAACCAAATTGCCCCAATTGCCAGCAACCCTTTTGAACTTTTCGTAATTCCAGCAATGCAGAGGTACATAGTTGATTGTTTTAACTGCACTTTTAAATTGCTTTATAAAATTGTTTTCTTTTTGCGCACAAGCGTGTGTAGGTCAATGGTTAACTGGGATAACATCTCATTCTCTATGAGATGCCCTAAGAAGTAATCCGATAAATATTCCCCACTTCGATTAAACCAAAGTGCCTTTATGAATAAACCTAGTTGTTTCTCGATTTCCGTATGAAACTCTTTAAATTTATAAAAGGTTTCACTCTTGTGGCGCATTAGGTACACATACCCATATCTAGAATAATCATCTATAAATGTTACGTAATACTCGTAACCACCTCTTGCACTGACGTCCATGGGCCACATATGTCAATGTGCATTTGTTCTAAGGGTTTCATGGCCCTCGTTCCTAAAACTATATACAACGATCATAACTCACATTTGTAATTCACTATAATATGGTAATTATGATTAGTGTTATTTTTATGTGCGTTCAATTTTTATTCTATTAAAGTTTTTGTTTTATTGCATTGGGCAAAGTAGAAGAATGTAAGATTTTTTAATCTCATTATTGTGGACCTAATTAAGTCTAAAATTATGTAACCCAATTTAAGGGGATAAGAGTTTTACTTTTAATAGAAGTTAAATCTTATCCGCTCATTCGAATAATGGCGAACTCCTATTATGCTTCAATTTATCAATTTGTGTAATTAAGGGAAAAGTTTAAGAGGGAGAAATAAATTTATCGGATGTTCTTCTTCGTGTTCTTCTTTGTCGAGGTTAATGGTGAACTCCTATTATGCATCTAGTATTTTTATATTTGTAAAAATCATATTATTGTAAAGATCCTAAAATAATTGTTTCTGCAATTCTAGGGATTTGATTTGCATAATATTTATATCTAAAAAAATTTACAACAGGAATCAATTTTTAAGAGTAGAAATAGATGAAAATTTAAACAGAAAAACTAATTTGCTCTTTGATCAAAAGTACAGGAATTAATTTGCTCATTTTTTAGTAGAAGTGACAAAATACAATCTGACTCTTAGTACAAAAACATCCATGATTTTTTACCCACCATTTAGCTATTCTTACTTCTTTTATATTAAAAAAATTCAACATTAATAATTTAATATAATTTAAACTTTTCTTTGTGGTGTGAATTTAAGATTGTTTGTTGAATCCAAAGTCAACTAAAAAAGAAGTGGTAAAAAGTACTTGTCCTTTACTTTTAAGCTGCTTTAGAAGTGGATCCAATCATGGGTTTCCTTTGGAATATGTTTTGAAGAAAGGAACCAAAGTGAATTGATTGAAGCATCATCTATGTTCAAATTTTGAAATTCAATCATATTTAGGTTTGTTTACAATAAAAAATAATGTGGAATTAATAGGAGCGGAAACTTATCTTTTTACGGAGGTGATTGATATTTGCGTGGCTGAAGCAAAGGCATGTGAAAGGGCTCTTTTGTTTGTAGTTAAGATGGGTTATCGGCATCTGATTGTTGAAGGGGACTCTTTAACAGTCATCAAGAACATTAAGAAAAATGAAAAAGATAAACCAGTTCTTAGGCCAATAACGTATCAAATTAGTTTGCTGGAAAAATGCTTTGATTTTGTAACTTACACTTTTGTGCCCCGAAATGTTAATAGGACTACTCACACACTGGCGCTGGAAGGCCGGAGGCAATAGGCCTGTGGTGTCTGGCCAGATGGAGTTCTTGATTCTGTGAAGACGATGGCGATGATGGATCGATTGGCTTAGAATCAAAAATACCAGGGTTTTTCTTGACTCAGCTTTGAAAATGGTGAAGACTTACCGCTCCTCCAGTTATGGATTCAAAGCTTCGTTCTCTTCTCTTCCTAATCTTAAGATCTTTTTCAGAAGGAGAAGCGATACGTCTGTTGGCGGATATTGGGTTTTGAAATTAGCTGCAGTTTTTTTGGGTTTAGGGTGGTTTTTCTTATGCTATTTTGGTTTTGATTGTTTTTTAGGTTGTGTTGGCTTTTAGTTTAGGCTTTTTAATTTCTCTGTCTTTTCATTTTCTGTTCTGACTATGTCTTTTCATCTTTGCCTTAAGCCATGTAATTTTAATATATCAACCAATTTTTCATGCAAAAAATAATAATAATAATAATGTGGAATGGGTTTGAAATTTGTCCTCCATATACTAATTATGTTATTGTTTAACAACTTTCCTTTTCTATTTCTCTTTAAACTATTCAACACTAGCCTACAATTTTGTAAATAAATATTTAGTTAAATGGACATTTCTTTCTTTACTCATCTTAAGAGGCTATAAATATATTAAAATAAATTGGAAAAAATTCACATTTATTAAAATTCCGATTTTAACCAAAATATTTCAAGGAACTCATAATGTATATTTCTAGACACCGATTAAGTCCTCGTTAATCTTTTTTATTATTATTATAAATATTTGTTTGTTTTAATACATTTTATAGATTGGAAATTTTAATTAAAAAAGTGAAGTTTAGAGATTCGCTAATTTATTTATTTTGCAAACTGGCGGCCAATTTTTTTTTTTTTGTAATTTTAACGAAATAAGGTCCACGCGTCATTTGCTTATGCTTAGCTGTTACCACTATTTTTTCTTTTTTCAAATGGAGATGGATTTTTTTTCTTTGTCACACGCCTTTCCTATTTCTTTTTCCGTTTGTTTGTTTCTTGTTCTATTTCAAATGAGTAATGACCTTTCTCAAGAAAATGGTGCTTTTTTTTTTTTTTTTGAGAAATCCAAAATTTTACATCGTATTTACCCTTAACTTTATTCATTGGTCAAATTAATATATAACTAGAATGTTTTGCCGGGGCTTCAACCTTTTTATATAATTTTATTTATACTATAATTATTTATTATAATGATTAATATTATTTCTTTACTAATTAAAATACTTTTTATATAAATTATTTTATTAATTCAAATGACAAAAAGTTATGTTAGGTATAGATTGCTTTATAATAAATTATGACTATGATCTCTATTATATTTAAATTATATGATAGTTTCATGTACTAATATTTAACCGCACAAATTATATGTTTTAAGAATAAATCTTTAAAATTAAACTTTGGTTAATTATAAAAATTATTTTTCTGATGAAAGTTTAAACCCTAATGTAGCTTTTGATTTTTATAATTTCTCTATTTTTTACATATTTTTTATGTTCGTTTTATGATTTATGTTTAAAATTTTTAATTGCTCCTCTCAACAATGTCATCTCCAAGGGTTCAAACATGTGTCTCCCCTTAACAATATAATGTGACTTATCATTGCACCGAACACTTGCTACCTTTACTCTAACACTTATTGGGAGTGACACCTACAAACTCCGAATATAAAATAAAAATGAAAAATACCAACAAAATATATTACTTGATAACATATAAATTTTTCTTAGATCTAAATCATATAATTTAAGAATTAAATTATCCAATATAAATTTATATTTCAAGAATTAGAAGCTAAATGCAATGTCAAAATTAAAGGAAAAGAATTTAAAAATGAGGTAATTTTATTTTCTCAAAAATACCATTTCATTATATATTAATCAATTAAGAAAATACTTGAATAAAACTAATTATTAAAGCTTTTATAAAAATATTTACTTATAGTTTGATTTTTTTATTACTAAATTTTAGCTTAAGTTGAACTGAGTCTTGAGTTTGTATTTTTTTAAGTTAAAGTTTTTCCGAGTTCAAATTTTTTGAGCTTAGATTTTTTTAAGTTTAGACCTTTTTAAGATCGAATTTTTAACTTTTTAATCAAATCAGGTTTAAAATGAGTTTGGGTTCGAGTTTTTTCGTGTTAAGTTCTCAAGCTCGGGGTCATTTATTCATATCTACTTTTATATTTGCTTTTCATGCTGAAATTGAAATTTATTTATTTTTATTTTAAAGGTTTTTACAAAAAAAATTTCACATCATAATTTTAATCAAATAATTAAAATATGAACTATTTAGACTTAATAATATAATTAAAAAATAAATCCTAACTATGAGCACTACAATTTCACTATGTTCTTATAATGACGTAACGCCCAATGATATTCAACAAAAATATTGAAAAAGGGCAGGAGCGAACAGCTAGATCAAGCACTGATCAAGAATAAATTTGAAGCGATTCCAAAGAGTAAATTACTGTAAAAGAAACTTGATAAATCCAAAATTTAGATTTTATTCTGTTGTTCATGGATCTCATCAATAGATGATATTTACTGCTTCGCTTTTGGAAAATATTCGAGAAACCAAAATTTAGATTTACATAATCAACTCTTGACTATCAAACTCAATGTATTAACGGATTCTATTCTTTGGTTTTTTAAATCTTTATTGTTTGACAAACTTTTCTTAAATTATTTTTAGTGAAATAAGCACAATAATTATATATTATTATTTTAATTGAATTCAAACCTTTTTATTTCATAATTAACCTAGAAAACTAAGTTTGAGCGTTAATTAAATCAATAAACAATATTAATTTGAAATGCTCTCTTTTTATAATAATTTAGAAATTTAAAGGCTTAACCTACGGATTGTTATTTAAATTATGTTATTTTTCTATCTTGGTACCTAAATTATTTTTACTCAAAAGTGATATCTAAACTATTTTTCCCAAGTTGTTATCTCCGATAACCAAACTATTAAGTTTATTTTTTTATAAAGGTTATCCTACAAATTAGTACCTCAACTACTTTTTTTTCTCAAGTTGATTCTTTTATTAGTTCAACTATTAAGTGTATTTTTAAAAATATATAACAAATTAAAATTAGCTATGTGGCAAAAACAAAAAACAAAAAATATTACTTTCTCATTATATATCTCTTTTATTTTATATTTTCTTTCTTTCTTTCTTCTTCCTCTCATCTTGGGATGCTACCTAGGTAAAATTGACTCGATATATTATCATGACATCACATAAAGATTATTGATGAAAGTTGTAGGTCTTCTTTAAGGAACTTCTCCCATTCAATATTTTAAAAATAATACAACGTTTTTATTTCGGTTTCAACCATGAATGATTAAATATGCAATGACAATTATAAATGACATTCTTTTTCCTAAACTATATGGCATGCTTATATTATATATGCATGAACTTACATGTTAATTTAATTTCATACAATCACATATAGAATACTATAAAATTTCTAAATTAAATTGACTCTAACCATTCAAACATTTCCATGGTTCCATCTTTAAGGAAAAATAAAATAATTAAATTTATAATGTTTTTCTCAAACATCCTTTTGACTTTCCAGGTAAAAGTCAAACATCTTGTGGGTTCCACATCCCAAATTCCAAAAGGAACCTGTTTGCCAAAAATAATCCTAAAATCTAAAAACTCGAAAATAATCGTAAGTGACTTTCACTATCGACCGAGCCTCCACCACTACCAAATATTATTGTCATCCATCGTCGGTTAGCTCACCATTGGCCCACCACCAACTAGCCACCCTGCCGGGCTAGCGCTACCTCGTTCGATTTTGGTTTCGGTTTCGATTGCATTGTCTTTGACCTCACCTTTTTGGGTTTCCCCAAAAGTTTTAGGTTAAAAAAAAACCTAGCCTGTACTTGGTTCACATGAATTTTCTAATTTTACAAAAATAAAAAAAAATCCTACGTGAAGATGATAGTTCACGATCTAATTACAAAACCAATAAATATGAAAAACCAAAACTTCAACCAATTTAATGATAGGAACCACAACCTTTGGCAAAATTACTTTATAACATTTATAAAATAAAATATACATTCATTCACATGCATAATAATCCCAAACATGCATGCAATTTAATAATGTCATTTCTTATCTCATTTAATCAAACAATGAGAGAAAGAGACAAAATTTGATATCGATTTATATTATAAACATAGCACAACCTGGTTCTGATATCAATTGTTGAAAAAATCGATTTAGAAAATAGTGTTTTTAGGCAAAGAGAAAGTTTAAATTTTTTCTTAAAACCAAACCTTGTGATATTTATAGTAATAAACTTTTAACTGAAATAGTATTTGTGCTTTATACGATGCGATCTACGTTGTTTCTCGGTTTTTTACCGAACAACCGTCTCTCCTATCCTTTAACTCAGAATTGATTAGAGTGTAGACTTAAACAAAAAAAACCAAGTGCACAAAATTAAAATTTTCTTAACTTTTAGTGGGAAAGTTAATCCTCTCTATAAGAACCAGAAATTATGAGTTTTTCATAAAAAATAAAATTTATTCTAAAATAAATTGTCACTATTTTCTGATAGAATAACGATACTCTCAAAAGGTAAAATTAGGTTAGCTCATAGTTTCTATTTATAGAAATATGGTACAAGAGTTATGCTTGAATAATATGTAATTAAATAATAATATTTTAATAAAAGCACAATGTTCCATTAGAATTGTAACACAAGGGGCGGCGGCACACCCTAGGGAATACTAGGGTTTAATTCCCTTCTCATATAATTGGGCCTATTAGGCCTTTTGTGTATTAGATTACAACTATATGTGTTATCCAGATTTTTATCTACAATTTATAATTTACCCAACCCTATAACTATTTTTTGTTCAATTCATAACAATTTTATTATATTAAACCTATGATGAAATGAATTTAATTGCCTCATTCAATAAATCTACGATGACTAATTAGTTTAATTCTCTTTTCAAACTTCAATTATTTGCTTAAATCAATTAAATAATAATTCAAATAAATTAAATTAATTTTAAGTCATTTTTGTACCCAAAAAGAAAATGCATTCACTGCGGGTAGTAAATACATGCAATCCATTTCTCTTACTTAATGTTTTCATTCATTCCAGATTATCGATTCTACATGCAATTTGTTTCAAGTTATCTCAAGCTAGTGGAAGGACCGATTGGACATATATAATTAGGGCTAAAATAATTTGTAATTAGGTTTCGACTCTTCACCTATTAATTACAACATTATTAATCATGAAATCATTTCATTATAGTATCATGATTGAACTCTCCCTTATTATATACTATTACAAAAGCTACTCATTAAGTGCTTGTACAATACCCTCATAGGATATCCTAAATTTCTTTAGGATAAAATTTGTTCTCTTAATATGATCTTATTTTATCTCATGGTTTCCATTATATCTTTTGATATGAAAAAGTCAATTACTAACACTACACCAAAACAGACTTTTAGCGACGCTTTTTAATGCCTTTAGCGGCGCAAAAAAGCGCCGCTAAAAGTATTTGCGGCGCAAAAAAGCGCCGCTAAAAGTATTTGCGGCGTTTTGATAAGCGCTGGAAAAAACGCCGCTAAAGAAAGCGTCGCTAACTTTAGCGGCGTTTTTAGAAAAAAACACCGCTAAAGACCAATACCTTTAGCGGCGCTTTTTCCACAAACGCCGCTAAAGACCAAGACCTTTAGCGGCACTTTTTTTACAAACGCCGCTAAAGAACAAGACCTTTAGCGGTGCTTTTCCCACAAACGTCGCTAAAGATCATGAACTTTAGCTACGCTTTTATCACAAACGCCGCTAAAAAAAAACCTTTAGCGGCGCTTCTCACAAAAACGCCGCTAAAAACATAACCTTTAAAAAATTATATTTAATCAAATAATATTTATTTTTATGATAAATATTTTATTTTATTTTTTAAATTTGAACTTTAAATATACTTTTAAGGATAAAAATATTATTTAAATTAAATTCTCTATGAAAATTTTAACTTTAAAATTAAATATAAAAATTAATAAATTTAGTTTTAGAATTTAAAATAATAAATTAATAACACAATTAAAATCCAAAATTAGAACTCAAGTTATCGCAAATATTAAAGTAAAAATAAAATTTAGAATCAAAACTAAAATAAATAATACATATAAACAACAGATGACTAGTTGAACAAGCCTATGATACATATTGCAAGGTAATAAAAAATGCAATGCATTTTCTTAATCAAGTAAATCTTGGTAATAAAAGAATTAATACAATTTACATGACTCAATAATTTACAGTTTAATAAAAAATATAATCATGCAAATATGAAATCCAAATCCAGAATAAACACTTATTTACATCTCTAACTGCCATGCATTACTTCTTTACATGACTCAACAATTTACAGTTTAACGGAATCGAATTTCTCACCCACTACACCGCCTTTTTGTTTTTGGAACTGAATGTAACGCAAGGTGCTGGCAAGGAAAGCATCAGCCACACTATCAGGGTTTATGAAATCACTTTGCATCTCAGTATTAATTAATTCTATCAGCCCTTGGATTGCGGAACTGGTGATTTGCTTATTCTTAGAGGACCCTGCAACTCTACATTCATCCTCTGGAGAGTCCCAATTATCAGATGAATTGCAGTCACTTGGGCTTTAGAGTCCTATGATCAATAAACATTCATGAAACTCTACACAAATTAGAAGGCATAACAAACTTCAACAATAGCTGATCTGAGTAGTACAATTACCGCAATTTCTTCTTTATATAATACAAACGCTTGTGTGAAAAATTCATACGCACATGCTCAATATCACAGCCATTAGTTGCCTGATAGTCAGGAAACAGAACAAGGACAAAATACAGGTTAAAAGTTAAACATAAAATTCAAGCCTCTCTTCATAAAAAAGGAATATAACCAAAGACAAAGCCTGCAATTCTGTTCACTATGCATATATTGCTAATATCATAATGATAATATGCCATTCATTAAACTTAAAAGTCATAATGATGGGAGATTTATGATGATAGCACCCCCATCGCATCATCTTAAAATAAAATTATTGATCCCTAATGCCTGGAATCAACATAATAAATTAATGGAACATTGGTAATAGCCCTAAGAATGTCACAAATAAAGCTATTTATTCTTGTAAGCACCTGTTCCATCAAAAACCTTGCACTCTCGTGAGCAACATTATTTATCTCAGTATGCCTTTTCCCAACTATCAATTATAAAAATGGCATCTCTTGAAGTTCAATAAAATTTGTTATCATCTAAAATAATTTTCAGGGTTCAATTCACTATTTAACCAATGACTGTTATGCAGAGTTGGTTTAAGTCAAGACTCAAGATTAACCAATGACCAAGGTTTCTGTTTCTATATACCTGAGTAGCCATCACACGGAAATGGATTTTGCTTCAAATCTTGCGAAGTGAATACTAGAATAACCCCTGCAACTCTGCAAAACCAAAACCACTCTTTAGTACATGTAATCTCTCTATACATAACAATAACAATAAGAACCTTTAATAATCCAATGAAGTCAACTTGCACAACCACCACTCAGAATTTTTCTTTCAAAATCAACAAGAAATTTACAAGAAGAAGAAGAAGAAAAAGAAGAACTTCTCTTCTCGCCAATGAATCAGTTAAAAAAATATCATTAAAAATATCAAGGCAAATGAAATATTATCCACAAACGTACCAGTAAAGAAGGAAAACAAATTACTTAGAAATGAAATCTCGACTTGTGGCAGAGAAATTCCTAGTGAAAGCGAAGGAAAAAAATAAAGAGTGGTACTGGTGTACTTTAAAAGCAAAAAAGGGCGAAGAAAATTCAAGACTCGAAATTAGAAGATAGATTACAGAGAGAATGAAAGCAAAAAGGAAAGGGAAATACAAGGTTTTTTTTTTTCAAGTTATTGGTCTTATTGGGAAATAAAGGAGACTACTGAGATATTTATCCTTCAAGTAACACAGTAAACATTCTTCTCAACAAAAGACATTTTCTTACCACCAGTGTCGGGGACCAGAGAATCCAGAAAACTACTATAAAAACTGTATAAAAATTGAAAACTTAATTAAAATTTTCAAAAAAGTATTTAACTTTTAAAAAATTGCAAAAAAGAAATTAATTTTTCTAAAAATTACAAGAAAGATGCCACATAGCAAATTCTTATTCGCACCACATAACCAATTTTCTTATCACTACTCCAATAGTTTATGTACCCTACCAAAATAGGATAAGAAGCATAGTTCAAAGGCCAAATTAAGCATTATTAGACAAACCTATTTATGAACTCGAAAGCCATTGATGCTTAAATGAAGCTAAAATCCAATTCAAATTCCCTATGGCAATTATGAAAATGTCACTTCTCATTTGCAGTAAAAGAAGAACAAAAAAAAAGGAAGGATACACCACATTCAACATAAAAGTCATGCCGCTGTCCACAAGCACTCAAATTCGCAATCACGAACTCCACAACCATGAGAAGATTCATTAAACTGCACCCTTATATATGTTAGTCTGCAACAAGAAACCATTCATTGGTGTGTGATCAAGAAGCACTAAACATCTGGTATTGCAATGAAATTGTTTGGAGACAAATCATTACATTGAACATGCAAGTCCAACTCGACATCCTATGTTTTACACCAAATTGTTTAGTACCATAATTTTAGACTAAGATCACATCTTATGTACACAGTTTCAGTACATACTTTGACTACTCAAATGATCAAAGTTGACAAATACACTTTAAATATAGAAGTAAATGTGTCACCATGCTGTTTCAAACCAGCAGCAGATTGAAACCCCACGTTAACGAAGCCATCTAACGTATTAAAAACAATTTAAAACCAGCAACAAAAAATGTTCAATGTTACAAGAATGCTTCCAGCTCACAAATTAAAAATAATTAATAGAACTAGAAAATTCTTACCACAAAGGATATACGAGTAAAAGGACACTTTATATTCCTTAAAGGTCACTGTCTGAGGACTCCCACCATAAACTCTGGAAATACAGATAATGCCTACTATTGCCGTAAGAATAGCTGCAGTGCAAGGACATGCAATTTCTTTCTCCAAATTACCACCCACCATCTAATTACTCATCACCTGACTTCCAATCAAAGCCGCAGACTCGAAAAAAGTCATCAACCAAAATGTTTCATTCAAAAGATCTTGCCTATGACCCTGGAGAAAAAAACCCAAAGAAAGTTGATACCATTATGTTCAAAGAAAGTCAAAAAAATCCCATGTCTCGAAACTGAAGGAAAATATTGATGTTGCCAAAGATAGACACACATTTGCTACCCAAAAGCTAGGACTTGATGTAATCCTCTTCCATATCCCAACAACAAGGTGAAAGATATAAAACACCAAACAAGATTTCTTTCGACCTCTACATGAATAACAAAAAATAAAGAAAAAATAATAAAAAATTTCAGAATCTATATCACCCAACGATTCATAAATAAAGTTGGTTAATTCACTGAAAAAAAGGCAATAGAAACATGGAAAGATTAAGTTTTACTCACATTAAATCATAGAGAAGGCCTAAGAAACTACCGAAAAAAAGAGCAGATCCAAATCCAATAAGCATAAGCGTCACTGTATCTTCCTTGGTAATTCCATAGTAAACCAGCTCAAACTCTCTGTACACAGACCATAATCCTTCCAACACTGAGAAAACGATTATGTAGAAATCAGATCAACTTTTTTTCCCTTTTAATTCAGAAAAAAAGAATTTTTTTTTTACCTGAGGCGAGGGAATAGAAAAGGCGAAAGTAACGTTGGAAGCGGAGAGAAGAGGCGAAGGTTGGGTGGACGGAGAAAGGAGGTGACAAAGGGAATCGGGGTAGGGGAGAAATGGTTTGGGAAAAATAAAAGAAGGGCTGCCGATTTGGGAAAATTGGGGGGAAAAATAAAGGGAATCGGGGTAGGGGAGAAAGGGTTTGGGAAAAAAAGTGGGGGGAATCGATTTTGGGAAAAAGAAGGGGAAAAAAGAATATTTCATTTTGAAATTTTGTTATCAAATCTTCCATTATCTTTTGAGATTGTCCCTCCCTGTGTTTTGAAGGTATGAGCCCTTCTGAAAGGTATGCAAAAAGAGGGAGAGAGGGGAAGATAATGATGAAACGGTGGTGGCAGAGAGAAACACTTAGGTATTTTGAGGATACCAATTTTAGGGGGAAAATTTAGAGCTTTTAGGGTGGAATTTTGGGATAAAACTGCACCATTTCTAAAGTGAAATTACTTTTTGTGGCGTTTTTATAAAAAATGTCGCTATTGTTTATCTGAAAAACGCTGTAAAAAATTATTTTATTTTGAAAAAATAACATTTTAATAAAAAATAAATGATAAAATGGCTGTAATTAATTATTAATTAGAATTATCTAAATTAAATAATTACCTATATATCCATATCATTTTTATTTCATTTTTATTTTTGTATTTTTCTTATAATTTGGTCCTATCCAAATTAAATAATTACCTATATATCTAGATCAAATATATCAAATGGGTTACATTAAATATTTTTAAATATAAAAGTATTAATTAATTGTATAAAATATTGTATCATTTAACAAATCTCAAATAAGCCTTAAACCCTAAATTAGTCATTCAATATAC
Source organism: Gossypium raimondii (assembly GCF_025698545.1). Classification (NCBI taxonomy): domain Eukaryota; kingdom Viridiplantae; phylum Streptophyta; class Magnoliopsida; order Malvales; family Malvaceae; genus Gossypium; species Gossypium raimondii. The sequence goes on along the minus strand of NC_068568.1, from coordinate 33,581,762 downwards.
ATAAAGTCTATCTACTATATATCTCTTAAACAATATAAACTATACTCATAATTTTAATATATTAAAATTATTATTATCTCTTTTACCATTATATAAAAACATATTTAATATAAAAATTAAAAAAACTAGTTAATCTAAACCCTAACCCGACCCTTAAATCCCTAAATCCTAACTCCTAAATCCTTAACTCTTAACCCTTAACCCCTAACTACTAACCCCTAAACCTTTAAATCCCAACCCTTAAACCATAATCCCTAAATCCATATATAATTATTTGATCACGGCGGGGGCAAGGCAAAACACGAAAAAAACTGAACTGAATAAAAAATTGAACCGAGCACTAAAAATACTGAACCGGGATGGGATAAGTTAAGGATATCCTTGGATATAGCTTATATTGATTTTGAAAAACCAAATCTTCACATGATTTTGAAGAACCAAATTAATATTATCTCTTTTACAATTATATAATAAATTAATTAATATATAAATTAGAAAACACTAGTTAATCTAAACCCTAAACCATAAACCTAAACCCTAAAACCATAAACCCTTAACATGCATATAACCTCTAAACCTTAAACCACAGTCTTTAAACCATAAATCATAACCCCTAACCCATAATCCATAAACCTTAAAATGGTAACACCTAAACTTTAAACTAAACTATAGTGATATTTAATTCAATATTTTAAAATTAATACTATCTCTTTTACGATTATATAAGAAATTATTTAATATATAAATTAAAAAATCAATAGTGTATCCAAAAAATTATTAAAATAATAGTATTTTAATTTTTCCATTTTTAACAAATATTTTAAATTATTTTAAATCCCTAATCATTAGCGGCGCTTCCTCAAAAACGCCGCTAAATCCCCCAAAGCTCACAAAACAACGTCGTTTTGGCTTAGGTTCTTTGCGGCGCTTTCTTGAAAACGCCGCCAAAGCCCTGAGCATTAGCGGTGCTTTCTTAAAAACACCGCTAAATCCCCTAAAGCTCACAAAACGGCGTCGTTTTGGCTTAGGCTCTTTGCGGCGCTTTCTTAAAAACGCCGCTAAATCCCCGAAAAGCTCACAAAACGGCATTGTTTTGGCTTAGGTTTTTTGCGGTGCTTCCTAAAAAACGCCGCTAAATCCCCCAAAGCTCACAAAACGATGTCGTTTAGGCTTAGGGTTTTTGCGGCGCTTTCTTGAAAACGCCGCTAAAGCCCTGAGCATTAGCGGCGCTTCCTCAAAAACGTCGCTAAATCCCCCAAAGCTCACAAAACGACGTCGTTTTGGCTTAGGTTCTTTGCGGCGCTTTCTTGAAAACGCCGCTAAAGCCCTGAGCATTAGCGGCGCTTTCTTAAAAACGCCGCTAAATCCCCGAAAGCTCACAAAACGGCGTTGTTTTGGCTTAGGTTTTTGGCGCTTCTCAAAACGCTAAATCTAAAGCTCACAAAACGACGTCGTTTTGGCTTAGGTTCTTTGCGGCGCTTTCTTAAAAATGCCGCTAAATCTCCGAAAGCTCACAAAACGGCGTTGTTTTGGCTTAGGTTTTTTGCGACGCTTTCTCAAAAACGCCGCTAAAGGCCTGAGCATTAGCGGCGCTTTCCTTAAAGCGCCGCTAAATCCCCGAAAGCTCATAAAACGGCGTCCTTTTTGCTTAGGTTTTTTGCGGCGCTTTTTCAAAAACGCCGCTAAATCCCCCAAAGCTCACAAAATGATGTCGTTTTGGCTTAGGTTCTTTGCGGCGCTTTCTTAAAAACGCCGCTAAAGCTTATTTTTCGCGGCGTTTTCTAGAAAGCGCCGCTAATGCTCGATATTTAGCGGCGTTTGGTATCCAAACGCCGCTAGAAACGCCGCTAAAAGCCTGTTTTGGTGTAGTGTAAGGGTGTGTTTAATAAACTGAAAATTTAAGTGTTGAAAAGTTAAACACTGAATTTTTATTGCTAAATTTTATAAATGTTGAATTTATATTAGAAAATTGTTTGATATATTAGTAAATATAAGTACTTAATATAATTATTTTGTTTGATAAAGTTAAACATTGATTTTCAAAAGATTATTTTAATCTCATTAATATAATATTTTATATTATTTTAGATAGTTTTGGATGAAAGAAAAATATGTTCATTTGAATATCTCATTTTAAAAGAAATATAATTTATTTTATTTTTAATAAAATAAAATTAACTTAATATTTTCTACATTAAGTGATTAGTAGCTGCTTATCTACTTATCTTATTGAACATTTTTTTGTTGAAAATTTTATATTAAGTAAAATGTTAAAATGGTTATCAAACACATTTAAAATATTAAATTTTGAAAATTTACAATGATTTATCAAACACAGCCTAGTACATAATAGTTAAATATTCGAGTATTACGTCAAAGCCATAACAACCAACAAATGTCGTCAAACTTAATCCCCCAATCACCATCGTTTAACACGAATTGCAAGGGATTTATTCGGTTTTCAATGATCCACTCTTTCAAACTCATGCTCAAGAAATCATTTAAGGAGGTAGGAGTAATGATGTTGCACCAAACAACAAGAGCCGGAAAACAACCTCGAACAACATGCTTCGTAGTTTCCTTCACCCCACCAAAGTGTCGATAGCTCCCATCGTTAGCTAAATGTCTTTTGACACAATTCATGTTAGTGAGAAATTTATCATTGATCGTAAGCCAAAGAAACAATTTCACCCAAGCAAGCCCTTTATAACCTTACAACATGCTCCACTTCCGATCCTCCTACAAAGAATTTCGTCACATCAACGCTTCATAAGCAGATTTAGAAGAGAATCTCGTCTCTTTGTTCCACAACCTTCCCATGTAATCATTAATATCCTACCTTCGAGGGGGTCTTCGACTAGCAACAAGGTTACATATAGAATGGGGCAGCAAACCATTAAGCTCTTCCCAATTCCAATCACCATCCGCATTGAGCATGGACATAATTGGACGATGACAATTGATAACTTTCTCAGGTGAAACACAGTGATCAAATAAGATTCCAGCTTCCACCATCCATGGATCATGCCAAAAATCAATTGTGGCACCATTACCTATATTCCAAACTAGGAATTTCCTAACCTCCTCCTAAACCTTCACAATGCCCTTCCATAATGGTGAACAATTTCGAGCAAGGAAAGTAATTGGTAAGTCATGACCCCACTTATATTTAATTCTCAAAACTTATACCCAAAGCTAATTCAATCGACTTACCAGATTATAGCCTAACTTCATTAGAAAAGCTCCATTTTGTTGTTCAGTATGTTTGAGACCCAAACTACCTTGTTCAATGGGTCGACATAGAGTGTCCCACTTCACAAGATTTATTCTCCGAATCTCATCCGAGCTACCCAAAAAAAGTTATGGATTATCTTCTCCACATCAAGAAAAATGCCCTTAGGAATAACCATAAATTGCATGGCATGAATGGGAATAGCAGCTAACACCGCTTTAGCTAATGTCAACCTCCCCGCAAGGGATAAATTCTTAGTTTCCAACTCGCTAGCTTTTTTCGCATGTTGCTAATGAAAAATTGAAACGTTGTCTTAGTAACGCGTTGGTGCAAAAGTGGGACTTCAAGATATTTCCCAAGGTCCTTCTCCAATGTATACCCAAACTTATTACAAATCCCATTTTGCAACGAAACCTCAATATTAGCAAAACAGAAAATATTTTTTTAACAACTAATATTGTGCCCTGATAACTTATAGAAAAATCTTCATAGCCTTCTTAATCACCTTTCTCTCATCTATGGAAGCTTCTGAAAACAAAACCAAATCACCAACAAAAAATAAATGGGAAATTAGTGGGTCACCTTTAACAAGTCTCAAAGTTTTCCATAATCTTTGATTTACCATATAAGAAATAAGCTAAGTTAATCTCTACATACAAAAGAACAAAAATATAAGGAAATAATGGGTCACCTTGTCGAATGCCCATTGTCTATTGGAAATCCTTTGTCAAGCTTCCATTCCATGGCACTTGTATTAAAATTGAAGTGATACAATGCATAATTATACGCCATAAACTGGATAAGATACCAATGTCCACAAACATATCATTTATGAAATCCTAATCAAGACGATCATAATCTTTTTCAAGATCCACTTTTATGGCCATCCATCCCCTTCCCCCTTTCTCCCTTCTCATGGAGTGAATAACTTCTTGAGAAATAATGATATTATTTATGATGCACCTACCCGAAACAAAACTCAACTGATTAGGCAAAATCCATTTAAAAAGATAGGATTTAAGCCTATTCATAATAACCTTCGTAACAGTTTTGTATACTGTAGTACACAGACTAATCGACCTAAATTGGTGAAAGTATAAAGTAACATGAACCTTAGGGATCAAAACCAATTAAGGTTTTGCTAAGCCAACCACTCAACTTTCTCCATTCATGGTACCTTTTACAAAACTGCAAACACTTCTCCCTATATACACCCAATTCTTTTGATAAAATGACACATGAATCCCATTAATTCTCGGTTCTTTCAAAGGTGTCATACAAAAACGACATTCTTAACTTCCTAATCAATGGTTGGGGAAGAAATTGCACTAAGCTAAGCTTCAAAAAATTTATAAAAGCCACCCCGAATAGGAGACCCTCCTCTTGATTTTTGGTATCAAAGGCTTTCTTCTTGAGAAAGGACATCTTTTAACTCACCTTACAAATTTTGAGCAAGATCAAATAGATAAGGGGATGATCTAGACTCAAGGCATCTTTCAATTCCTCTTATGCGAGCTATTAGATGGGCCTTCCTCTTATGCGAGCTATTTATGTTCAAGGGATAAAAGGATGTCAGATTTCAACTTCTCAAGATTCCTAACATGAGAAGAATGAAAAGTGGACAACCACTGATAATTACAAACACACCTATCAAGTCGTCGTTGAAGAGACCCCTTCGCCCAAGTAAAAAATAGTCTCGAGCAACCAAGATCATGTAAACCAAAATCAAACATAAAATTAATGAACAAATCATTAACGCCACCTCTACCACTTGCTCTTCCCTTGCCCTCTTCCTGAGATAAGACAAATTTGAAATCTCCCCTAAGGTCCAAGGCACATTTAGAGGTGACACTAACCTAGCAAACAACTCCAAATGATTTCCACTTCATAGCTGACAGACTCACATACACAACCGTGAAGAAAAACAACTAGCCGAACCATCCTCTTTACAATGCAAATGAATGAATTGACTAAAAACACTAATGACCTCTATGGTAATACTCGATCTCTATACGATCCAAACCCCACCGAAAAAATCACATGCCTCAACATGATATGAACAATCAAAGCTACTCTTTCGAATGACCTAGTTAGCCTTAACACCACTAACCTAAGTGTTATGCAAAGTAAGAATACTAAGTTTATGAAAAGCATAAGTTGTTCCTATTGTGGACCCTCACCTGAACCTTGAGCCAAAATCATTTCATGTTGCTTAAACTGCTGAGATAATGATGTTACCCCATTCAGCCAGTAATGGTTTGGGCAACGCCCTAATTTTGATTTTTTTTCCTAACCTTGAGACCGCATCTAGTAGCTTTCTTCATGGCCAATGACCTATCTTTATTTTGGTAAACCATGGTCTTCCTTACTTGTCTTTGGGATTGACTCAAAGTATTATATTCTTCAGGATTAACTATAACCACCACCTTGTGAGTCTTTTCTTCCAAAGTCAGTTTTTTGTTCAATGACCTGTTGTGCTGCGACCTCTCCTTCATTCGACTCATCATTAACTCCCATTTTAGTCAGCCATTTTTACTATTGGATGCACCTTAGCTCCTTTGCATGGCCCTAGTCCCACTTTGTTAGATTGGGCTAAATTGGAATTATGAGAATAGTTGGAGTCGATCAAGTCTCAATCAATCACCACATTCTTTCCTCTTCTTTTATGTGACCTGAGACGTGAATCATGCATGGGAATAGGATTCACTTCCCTAGTTTTCAGAACAAAATCCTTATTTCCCACCTCAATTTGATCATCATCCACGTGATTTAAAGCCTTATATCTGGCATTCTCAGTTTTTTCTTGCTCTGAGAAGTTGCCTTATTCTTCTAAACTCTCTTTCCTGCATTGTTGATCGTCATTTTCGACTAGCAACTTACATCCATAACCCATACATTGGTTCACTAGGTTACTTCAAGCACTTAACCGACTGCACATTAACACCAGTATCACCTTTGTTCACAATAGTTGGACAATTACCTTATGTGTGTCTAAAGCATCCACAACTATAACGAATTGTAGGAAGCCCTCATACTCTATTCACTGAAGTTTCCCATCAATTCAGATGTAAGGAATGAGAGGTTTCTTCAAATCAACGATAACCACTACACGAGAAAACCTTAACAACCTTACAAATGATCGAGACAATAACTCTCATTAATTGCTTCATATAATAACAATATGGCAACTTAGGCAGACAAATCCATGCCACAATCTTAATGCTTGAGTTTCCTTTGTTGAGAAGTCTCTACTCCATAGTTAAACTACTTGTTAGAGTTATGAACAAACAAACAAAGAAAAAATAAAGAATTAGCAATCCAATTTGACTTGCTATATTTCATCAACTCAGCTTTTCAAATACAAATAATTCAATATATATTAGTTGATTCATGACAAAACTCAACTAATCCCACTAATACAATCTTGAAAATATAAAACGTAACTTGTACAACCCCTAAACATTCCATTCATCACCTAAATATATAAAAAAAATCCTACCAAATAAGATTGGTTTTATTAAACACGTATAACATAACTTTTGTAGCACACACCAAAATATTTTCATGAATCTATAGGTACAATCCGTAAACATACTCTATGAATATACCTTGCATCTGATCAATCTGCCAAGCTCTTCGAAGCTTATGTTCTCACAAGCTTGTTCTCACTTGGACAATCCACCAAGCTCGTTGTGGATGAAGAGCCCGCCAATATTCTTCTGCTTAGACTATCCTCCACTTTGGCTTGCACTTGGACTGCTCGCCACTTGTATGAGTTGTTGCATAGTTGGCCATCTTGCAACACTCCTCCTTAGCCACCATACTGCGAACACTAGTTTCATTTCTAAGCTTTACGAACCTCAACTTTCCTAGAGGCTTAGTCACAATATCCGTTGGCTGATCTTCAGTGCTGCAATAAACCAAAGTCACTTCCTTACTCTAGTCAACTTCTATCACAAACTGATACTGTAACACCCCATACCCGACCCGATTGCTAGGTCCGAGTACTGATGTTACAAGAACCTGTTTAATTTTACTATACAACCATAATTAATTCAGTTACATATAAGAACAACTTGAAAACATAGGCCTAATTGCCACTGATATCATACACTAAAAAAAACTGTAATGATTTCCTATGACCCTAGTTTCTGTGTACAATTTCATTATTTGAATATGATTCTACAATTCTTATGTTTGCCTTAACCTCCAAGGCGAGGCTTCTGCGAGTGCCACTCCACATACACATACAGCTTTTACTACTCCATATTGATGACCGATGGCTGGCTTGGTCTCTCAATTTGAATTTTATGTCACACTTGGCGAATTTTAAGTACTGTTGGCCCCACTTTGCATTGCCCTTGGTGAATCCCTTTATTATTCCAGAGACCCACACCCCTAGGGTGCACTTCGCTTATTCTGTAATTTATAGAGTTATTCATGCTGCCCTTTCTATCTTACCCATGGCATACCTCCAGTGTAGTGAACTCTCCCGTTGAGGTCCTACGTCTTACATCTTCGCAGAATTTTCCATGTTCACCGTCTTGATGGACTTTTCATAATATCATAATGCCATACCACCATGGTCTGACTCAACATAACACCCATGTTTAATTTCCTAACGAGCTATTTACGTCAACATAATGAAGAACTCTTTTGGTTGCCTTAGTCAAGCTAAGGTCTTACACCCTTCTCGCCACGTATTTCCTTGGTCCTGGTGAACTTACCCTGTGTTTACTATCCCAGTGGACTATATTTGTGTTTACTGTCCTAGTAAACTATCTTTGTGTTTATTATCCCAACAGACTATCTCTATGGATGTCATGGAGTGTTTCATCCATGGTTTTACACCGATTCACCATCCTAGTGTGCTATCATATAATGCTATGGAGTCTTTCATCCATGGTTTTTTTTATTATACTTGGTTGCCATAACATCTTTCATCTATAGTCTTACATTGTATACCTTATATCTTGTACCATACTATCATAGCGCCTTTCACACATGGTCTTACACTACATACCTCATACCAGACTGCCTTAGCGTCTTTCATCTATGGTCTTACACCATATACCTTATACCTTGTTCGATGTTGTCATGGCATCTTTCATCAATGGTCTTACGCTACAAACCTCATACCAGACTACCATAGCGTCTTTCATCTATGGTCTTCCGCCATCTACCTTATATCTTATACCATGTTGTCATGACGTCTTTCATCCATAGTCTTACACTACATACATCATACCAAACTGCCATAGCATCTTTTATCTATGGTTTTACGCCATATACCATCATCACGGTGTTGCCTTGAAGGACCAGTCGATACTACCATCGTAGTAAATATATTTCCATCATTTAATTTCCCAAACCCTCCTCCCATTGCCTCATTCATACCACCTAACCTTGATGCCTAAACACCACAATGTTCCCTCTACAACTGTAACATCTCAAGACCGAGTCTAGAAGTTTTAGCCTTGCAAGTAAGGGTTTGTCAATGTTTCGGCGAACTAGGTGTTCACTAGTGCTTCAGCGAACTAGGGAGTTCACCAAAAGATTATTAGCAAGGAGTTCGCCAAGTGTTTTGATGAAGCAGTATACACCAAAAGACGTGATAAGGGGTTTGCCAGATTTATTTCAATAGTGTTTACCAATATGTTTGGTGAGCTAGAGTTCCCCAGGTAAGTTGCGAACTAGGAGTTTTCTAGTTGAATTGCAAATTTAGGGTTTTCCAGTTGAATTGTGAACTGGGGGTTTGCCAGTTGAATTACGAACTAGGGGTTCGCCAGTCGAAGATTGAGTCATACTCGAATTAGGAAATAAAGATATAAAGTATCTAGGAATACTTTACGTGCAACTAACACATTTCCTAATTGAAGTAGGGTATTCTAATATTTTCAAAACACTTAGGTCTATAAATACAACCCTTAATTCATGAGAATTCTCTCATTGAATATTTTGCTATTAAGTCTTTGTTCTGAGACAAGTTCGTAACATCCATGGTAATTCTCTGTCTTGTTAGGTGATTGACCAAAAAGCTAGGTTTGCTTATATGTGTAAATTCTGTAAGTATAGTCTATTTAAGTAATCTATGTGTTTGTTTATATTGCAAACCAACTAAATCATCCACTAGCAAGGATAGAAGCACAGCCAAGCTTGTCTAGTTTCTTAATGTTTCAGTGAGTGATCTGGATCGTCATAAGTATGTTCATTATCATGAATTTCAACATGAATGTTTAAGTTTCGTATCTTGTGTGTGAATTGTTATGGTTTCAAGAACTTTGTTTTTTAAACTAAGCTTCTAAAGTAAGTTTTTGACAAAACCCTGTTTTCAAGTTCTGAGACTGTTTTCAAGACATGTATTTTTTTAAGTTGTGTTTTAAAAATATGTTTTATGCAAAAACAAGTCGATGTTTTTAAGTATGTTTTATAGAACGATTTTATAAATTGTGTTTTTATGAGATTTTGTACGAGCTCTTTGTGATAAGCAATCTCCCTATGCGAGCTCTCTGTGATATGTCTCTCTGCGTGCTCCTTTGCGAGCCATGTTGGATATATTGGTATACCAAAGGATGATGAGTACTCACCTATCTGTTTTTGTGATTTTGGATGTTGTGGCCCTAGTACATGTGAAGAGATAAGAGAATGTCAAGCTACACTCCATTCACTGAGACATGTTGGTGTACAAGAGAGTGTATTACTTCGTGCTGCACTTATGGAACATGTTATAAGGACTCTTTGAGTCATTCTGAGGCGTTATAAGGAGATCCGCATATCCACAAGAGAAAAATTCTAATAAGTGTGTTAAGAGTGAGAACATATTCTATGTTTCTCAACCATTTTGATACGATAAGTATGTGAGCATGATTTCATGCTATATAGATTATGTTTTCAAAATGGCACGACCTTAGTGTTTAAGTATAATTTTCAATAACACATGCAAAATTGTTTTACAACTGTTGTTTTCTTACAGAATCTGCGAACTGGGTCTCACAACCTCACCCGCGAACCTAGTACGCAAAACGATTTTAAGACTAAGTTTTATTTCTATTTTTAAAGCTCAATTTTAAAGCACACCTTATTGATTATTGATTATTCACTGAGTTCTCAATGAACTCACACACTCCTCTCTTACTTCGTAAATAAGTACGTAGTGAATAGTAGTGGTGAGGTAAATGACTTGGTGAGGCTCACTCCTGAATAGATATTGGCGAACTTAGGAACATAGACAACGGGGTTTATTTTTATGAGGGCTTTAGACTTATTATATTTTGATTCTATTATCCAAATAGTTCCTTTAAGTTGTAGTTATTTTGTTTTGCAAATCATGACTTGGAATATTTGATTATCTTTTGTTATGAATAAATTGATGTTTTTCATGCATGAGTGTTACGTTGATTTGCTATAAAAATATACGAGTCAAATTTATTACTATGTATCATTTTTTTATCCCTGTATGTTTGTGATTCTAAAAATTACATGCGTACCCTTGATTTAGTGAACCTATACATGCATACGAGCCTTATTAAAGTATGGAAACCCATGCATGTATGATACCTTTTGTTGTGACGACTGTTTGTTTGCGAAACTATACCGCATATTGTGAACTTAGGTACTAAATGAGCTATTGGTATCTAACGAACCTATACTACTGTATGCAAACTTATGTCATTGTGCAAACTCATAGTTTGTGTGTCCGAACTCATGTTGAATGTTGCTAAGTGAGCTTATATTATTCAATGTATGTGAACTCTTAAGTCTTTCTATTGTTTAACATACGTACCTTTCCTTTGATGTTTTGTAAGGTCGCACGTCTACATTTTATGTATGAAAATATTTTCGCTGCATTGTTTTTATTTAATGCACTATTGTCACAAGTAAATCGTATGTTAGAGGTTAGGTTGAAAGTTAACATAGAGTCACTTTGGTGGCTAATGTAGCTCGTCAGATTTGGCTCGAACTGACTCGATCGGGTTTGGGGTGTCACATTATTTGGTATTAGAGCTTTGTTCACTAGACTAACCAATCGATGGGTAAGCTCGCCAAGGTGGTGAGGTGTGTTCACTAGAATTGGCGAAGCGAGTCTGCCAGAATTGGTAAGGTAACTTCGCCAATATTTTTAAGTGTTATGTGTGTGAAATTGCTTATTTGGGGTAGGACTAGGAACGACATCGCCCTTGGTTCAACTATATCTTTTTTAGGATTATGCCTTAGATTATCTCTCTGCTATTTCCCAATCCAGTAAGTAAGTTATATTTTGCAAATGGTGTTGTGTATGAGTTATGTGTGGTGAATTGTATTAAGTTTTGGATACCCAATTAAGTGTGTTTGAAGTCTTACCTAATTCAGTATCTTATGTACGTTTAGAATAAGCAAGAATGCCTCATCGTAGAGTGAATGCAAACTATGTGAATGAAGTTGCTAATTCTTAAGAAGGTATTCAGACTTTAACTATGCAAGAGCGACCTCACAGGGTGAATATCTTGGAAGAAAGCATGAAGTGTTTGGTTTAGGAAATGATTGGAGCTTTTCAGTGAGTTGTTGGTGCCAACCCTGCACCTGCAAATCATGGTTTGCCACTATAACGTCTACAAGCTCTGGGTGGTAGAGAATTTAGTGGTATTAGAGAAGCTGGACCTACCGAAGCTAAATATTGCCTTGAGGGTGTTGAGAAAATCCTTGAGCAAATGGCATGTTCTAACCAAGAAATGTTGGGATATATTGTGTCCTTACTCACTAGCGGTCCACATCGTTGGTGGAATACCATGAGACAAGGAACTGTCGCGGATAGATTGACATGGGAATTCTTCTTAGGAACTTTGAAAAAAAATTTTATGGGCGAGAAATATATGGAGGCTCACAAGCGTAAGTTTATTAACCCTGTGCAAGGTGAACTGTCAGCGGCTGAGTATGAGGCAGAATCTGTGCGACTGAGCCAGTACGTATCAGAGATGGTTTCGCATAGGAAAGATTATTTCAGCAATTTAGTTTCTGACTACATCATGATATCCTGCTTTACTTGGTAACTCATGATAATGTGAACTTCGATGAGCTGGTGGACAAGGCCAAAGCTATTGAGGAGATTAAGGATTTACGAACTGAAGTTGGAGCTGGAAAGTTAATGGCTGAGAGAGTGTCCAAAAAGGACCGTGACCTGTGAAACTCTGGTAGAAACGTTAAGCGAAGCTTTAGGTCAAACCATTCGCATCAGAAAAATAACACCTAGGACGAAAAGAAGGGTTCACACAAGTCTGTGAGTTGGCCATTCTGTTAGTACTACGAGAGAAAGCATTCTTAGGACTGCCGTAAGTTGACTGGAGGTTGTTTCAAGTGTCGTTCTAAAAGCCACGTGATTAAAGATTGTTTAGAATGTTGAGAGGGTTCACAAGTTCAAAATACGACCCTTGTTTAAGTGTGAGCTGATACTTGTGGTCGAGGAAAAGGTAGAGGTGGCAAAACAAAGCCAGTTGGGCAATAGACTTTAGCTCACACTATTATGACCCAAGAAGAAGAGTTAGGAGGCCTCGCACAAGTCTATGCTGTAAAAGAACCCCATGAGCAAGGTGTCACAGCTGTAAATATAACCACCTTTACTCTCGAACTATTCCTTTGTTTCCCCTAATTTGCTCTGGTTTTACACACTCGTATGCTCTGAGCGAACTACATAGTGAACTAGAAAGTTTAGTAGAGACCATAGATAAAGGTGTGACTATTACTAGTTTATTTCAGGATTGTGTTTTGGTCAATAAAATGTACTGTCGTTTTCCATTGATGATTCAATGTTAAGTTTTCTATATGAACTTGATGGAATTTCCCTTCTATGGGTTTGACATGATTTTGGGAATGGACTAGCTGACTGAACACAAAGACAAGATCGAATTTGAGCTAAAAAGAGTTGCCTTGCAAAGTAGTGAAGGTGAGGAAGTTGTAGTGGTTGGTGAGCGACTTTAGTGTATGTCCAAAGTGGTTTCAGTGCTAAAGGTAGAGAATATGTTGATTAAAGGTGGCGAGCATATCTCACTTTTGTAATGGGTTCACAGGATGTAGCAAAAATGGTTCGCAAGATATGATCTGTGTAAGATTTTCTTGATGAGTTTCTTAATAAGTTACCTGGGTTACCTCTAGACCGCGAAGTGGAGTCCACCATTGAATTGTACCTTAGTAGTACACCAGTTTTGATTACGTCGTATTGCATGGCACCCAAGGAGTTGAAGGAACTAAGAATATAACTTCAAGAACTACTTGATAAAGGTTTAATTCGACCAAGCATATCGCCTTGAGGTTCGCCAGCGTTGTTTGTGAAGAAGAAAGATGGTAGCATAGGAATGTGCATAGACTACAGATAGTTAAATAAGCTAACTGTTAAAAACAAGTACCCATTGCCAAGAATTTACAACTTTTTTGATTGGTTGCGAGGTGCCACTATATTTTCAAAGATCGATTTGTGATCTGTTTATTACCAACTCAAGGTGAAGGAATCTGATGTGTTGACGACAGAATTTAGAATAAGATATGGGCACTACAAGTTTTTAGTGATGCCCTTTGGTTTGAAAACTGCACTTGCTACTTTCATGGACCTAATGAACGAGATCAATGTGTGATAGTGTTTCTTGATGACATCCTTGTGTATTCGCGAACTGAGGAAGGGAACATCACCCATCTGCAAATTGCGTTGCAAATTCTGTGAATGAAGTTGTTGTTCGCGAAGTACAACAAGTGCAAGTGTTGGATAAAAGGAGTGGTTTTTTTAAGGCACATCATTTTAGTTGAAGGGTTTTGCGTGGACCCAAAGAAGATCCAATTCATTGTAGAGTGAAGATCTCTTAGGAATGTAACTGAACTATGAAGCATTTTAGGGTTCACAGGTTACTATCGTAGGTTTGTTGAGGGGTTCGCCACTATTGCAACACCATTAACAAAGTTCCTTCAAAAGAAAGTGAAGTTCACTTGGAATGAGGAAAAGCAGCAAATCTTCGACAAGCTTAAAGAGATTTTCACCAAAGCACCTGTATTGATCCAGCTAGAACCAGGAAAGGAATTCGAGGTTTACAGCAATGCCTCTAAGACGAGGCTGAGATGTGTGCTAATACAGGAAGAAAATGTGGTAGCTTATGCTTCCAGGCAACTGAAGGTTCATGAGCAAAACTACCCAACTCACAACTTGAAGCTAGTAATAATGGTGTCTGCATTCAAGATTTGGTGACACTACTTTTATGAAGAAAGGTGTACTATCTACACAAACCACAAAAGTCTGAAGTATCTGCTCACGCAGAATGAGCTGAATCTGCGTCAGAAAAGGTGGATCGTAACTTTGTTAGTGGTTTGGATTGAAATGAGCTATTACAGAGTTTGTGACGAAGTGCTTCAGCCACTCAAAATTCTAGAATAGAAGTGGGAAAGGATCACCATGGATTTTGTGACGAGTTTTCCACTGACTACAACCAAGAAAGATGTTATTTGGGTGATTGTGAATTGCCTTACGAAGGGTGCACACTTTTTAGCTATTCACACAAGCTAGTCTTTGCAAAGGCTCGCAGAACTTTATGTTGTCGAGATAGTACGACTGCATGGCGTACTAGTTTCCATAACTTTTAATCGAGATCTTTGATTCACTTTGAGATTTTGGAAGATTTTGCAAGAAGCTTTGGGTTCGAAGTTAAATTTAAATACTGGTTATCACTCTCAAACAGATGGTCAATTTGAGTGAGTGATACAAGTGTTTGAAGACATGCTGCAAAGTTGTGTTTTGGAGTTCGCAGGAAGTTGGGAAAGTTATTTACCTTTGGTAGAGTTCGCCTATAACAACAATTATCAAGCAAGTATTCAGATGACAGCCTTTGAAGCACTGTATAGAAGGAGGTGTCGAACACCTTTGTGTTAGGCTGAGTAGGGTGAGAAACGAATCATTAGACCTGAGTTGGTTCACGAAATTGAAGATAAAGTAAAGTTAATATGTGAAAGGTTTACGGCTACTTCAGATAGACAGAAGTCCTATGTTGACTTGAAACGACGATATGTTGGGTATCAAGTGGGCAAGCATGTGTTTCTAAAGGTATCACCATGGAAGAAAGTCCTAAGGTTTCGGCATAAAGGAAAGCTAAGTCATCGGTTCATTGGTCCTTATGAACTAGTAGAAAGAATCGGTACTATAGCATATCAACACAAGTTGCCCTACGAACTTGATAAGATCTATGATGTGTTCTATGTGTCTATGTTAAGGAAGTGTCACACAAACCCATCCCATGTGGTGGCAGTAGATGAAATAGAATTACGACCTGATTTGTGTTATAAGGAAGAACTAGTAAATATTGTGGCTCACAAAGTGAAAGTCCTGCGAAGTAATAGGATTTCCTTAGTCAAACTATTGTGGAGAAACCACAAGACCTGTGAAGCTATGTAGGAAATAGAGGAATCAATGAAACAACAATACCCTCAACTATTTGAAACTGAACATTTCGAGGACTAAATGTCTTAAGTGAGGGAGAGTTGTAACATCCCGAGATCGGGACTGAAAGTTTTGGGCTTGCAAGTAATGGTTCATCAATGTTTCAGTGAACTAAGTGTTCGCCAATGCTTCGACGAACTGGGAAGTTTGCTAGAAGAGTATCAGCAAGGAGTTCGCCAAGTGTTTCAGTGAAGCAGTATACGCTAAAAGATGTAGTAAGGGGTTTGCCAGATTTATTGCAATAGTGTTCACCAGTATGTTTGGTGAGCTAGAGTTCACCAAGTTGTGAACTGGGGGTTCACTAGTTGAGTTGCAAACTGGGGTTCGCCAGTCAAAGATTGAGCCAGACTTGAATTAGAAAATAAAGATATGGTGTATCTAGGAAAACTTTATGTCCAAGTATTACATTTCCTAAGTCAAGTAGGGTATCCTAAGATTTCCAAGACATTTAGGTCTATAAATACGACCCCTAATTCATAATAATTCTCTTATTGAATATCCTGTCATTAAGTCTATGTTCTGAGGCTAGTTCGTAGCATCCAAGGTAAGTCTCTATCTTGTTTGCTGATTTTCTAGAAAGCTAGGTTCGCTTACATGTGTGAATTCTACAAGTATGGTCTGTTTAAGTAATCTGTGTGTTTGTTTATATTGCAAACTAGCCGGACCATCCACTAAAAAGGATAAAAGTAAAACCAAGCTTATCTAGTTTCTTAGTGTTTCGGTGAGTGAATTGAATCATCATATGTATGTTCACTATCATGATTTTCACTATGAATGTTTAAAGTTTGTATCTTCTATGCAAACTGTGATGGTTTCAAGAACTTTATTTTTTAAATTAAGCTTCAAAAGTAAGTTTTCAACAAAACCATGTTTTCAAGTTCTGAGAATCTATTTTAAAAATATGTTTTTTCTAAGCTATGTTTCAAAAATATGTTCTATGCGAGCTCCTAAGTGAGCCAATATTTTTAAGTATATTTTTTAAAACGAATTTCTAAACTGTGTGTTTATGAGCTTTTGTATGAGCTCTCTGTGATAAGCAAGCTCCCCGAACTCTCTGCGATATGTCTCTGTGCTTGCTCATTTGCAATCCATGTTGGATATATTGGTATACCAAAGGATTTTGAGTACTCACTTTTCTGCTTTTGTGATTTTGGGGGATGAGGCCCGAAGACATGTGGAGAGATAAGGGAATGTCGAGCTACGCTCCATTTGCTGAGACATTTTGGTGTATATGAGAGTGTATTGCTTAGCCTACACCTATGGGAGAAGTTATAATGACTCTTTGAGTCATTCTGAGGCGTTATAAGGAGATTCGCATATCCACAAGACAAAAATTCTAACAAGTGTGTTAAATGTGAGAACATATTTTATGTTTTTTTCAGCCATTCTGATAAGATAAGTATGTGAGCATGATTACATGTTGTATAAGTTTTTTTTTTTTAAAAAGCAAGCTAAGTTTTTAAATATGATTTTCAGTAACACATGCGAAACTATTTTACAACTATTGTTTTCTAATAGGATCTGCGAACTGGGTCTCGCAACCTCACCCATGAACTCAGTACACGAAAGGATTTTAAGACTAAGTTTTCTTTCTATTTTTAAAGCTCAGTTTTAAAGCACACCTTATTTATTCCTGATTATTTATTGAGTTTTCAATGAACTCACCCACTCCTCTCTTACCTCACAAATAAGTACGTAGCGGATAGTAGTGGCGAGGTAGATGACTTGGTGAGGCTCACTCCTGACTAGATATTGACGAACCTAGAAACATTGGTGATAGGGTTTATTTTTATGAGGGATTTTGACTTATTATATTTTGACTCTATTATCTAAATAGTTCCTTTAAAGTTTAGTTATTTTGTTTTGCGAACCATGACTTAGAATATTTGATTATCTTTTATTATGAATAAAATCAATGTTTTTCATGCATGACTGTTACGTTGATGTGCTATTAAAATATGTGAGTCAAATTTATTACTAAGTATCATTTTCTTCGATCCTTGTATGTTTGCAATTCCAAAATTACATGATCACCCCTGATTTAGCGAACCCATGCATGCATACAAACCCTATTAAAGTATGAAAACCCATACATGTATGATACCTCTCGTTGCAAAGATTGTTTGTTTGCGAAACTATACTACATGTTGCAAACTTAGGTACTATGTGAACTATTGGTATCTAGCGAACATATACTATTCAATGCGAACTTATGTTGTTGTATGAACTCATACATTGTGTGTTCGAACTCATGTTGAATGCTTCTAAGTGAGCTTATGTTATTCGATGTATGCGAACTCTTAAGTCTTTCTGTTGTTTGACATGCAAACCTTTCCTTTGATGTTTAGAAAGCTCGTATGTTTACATTCTATGTATGAAAATAATTTCGCTATAGTGTTTTTATTTAATGCATTATTGTCACAAAGTAAGTGCTGTGGTTGGAGGTTAGGTTAGGAGTTAACGGGGAGTCACTTCGGTGGCTAATATAGCTTGCCAGATTCGGGTTGAACCTACTCGATCGGGTTTGGGCTGTTACAGCAAGGCCTGAGAGCTTCACCTGTGGCGGTAACTAACAGGTTCACTCCCCATTTGCCCTCCTAACTTTATCTATCCAATTGAGGTTTAACCCCAGTTATCATGCAATATATGCATCTATTCATCAGCTATGTTAAAACAACAGTAATCAACTTGTTATGACTCAACAACATTATTCATGCACAGATTACTCTTGTATTCACTAGTTCATACAAGCAACATATCATTGTTTATCGTCCAGAAGCAGGGTGCAGAAAACTCACCTTATTTCCTTATCCTTGTTACCATGGTTGCCCGAATGCTAGTGTCTCCTTAGAACTGGAAGCAGTCCCTTAATTTCCCTCCTTCCTGGACATCTAGACCTAAAACTACTGTAATATGCAGAGCCTCTCACTGCTACGGTCTTTTTTTCTTCAAGATGACTAAAGAAGATGATGACTTTGAAGAGAAGAATGTGTAAACAAGATTAAGGAATCTCCCCTCTTCTCTCATCCTCCGACCAATATATATTCTCATGGCCCAATCTTCACAGACCGTCATTATCACACAATCCTAATTATTATGTTCCTACCTAACCAAACCAAATTTAGAGTCTAACTTTCTCCCAACCACCCACTAAATTTTCTACATTTCTCACTAGTACCCCCAACTTTCCATTACTACTTAATCAACTCGCCGACTCCTTCTTGAGTTTAGGTATTTTGGAAATTTAGGTGTGATAGATACTTTATCTTGAAGTGTTTTGTCTTTCCATGAAAAATGGGATTCTTCGCAATTGCAATGGTGGATTGATTGTCACACAGAATATGTGTTGCTCCAACTGGAACAATATTTAAGTCGCCAAGAAGTTTTTCAGCCAAATAACTTGATTCATCGCTAATACTGGAGCTACATACTCCACCTTAGCTGACGACTGAACAACAATCTGTTGCTTCTTGGAGCTCCATGAAAATATGCCAGATCCAAGTGAAAAGAGATAACCAGAGGTACTTTTCATGTCATCCACCGATCTTGCCCAATCATTCTCGGTGTAGCCAACTAGCTTTAATGCTTCTTCCTTTTCAAACTATACGTCAAGATTAGCAGATCCCTTGATGTATCCCAGTACCCTCTTAGTAGCCTTAAAATGAGATGTGTTGCAACAGTGTATAAATCTTGATAACACGCCCACTGCATTAATTTTAGGTCGAGTAGTAGTTAAATACAACAGGAAACCAATGAAACTTTTGTAAGCTTTCTTATCGACCATCTCAAACTCATCATTATTGTTAAACTTTTCTTCAAATGCCACTGGCACACTGACAGATTTGCACCTCTCCATGCAAAACCTCTTCAAAATCTTTAAGGAAAAACTCTGTTGGCTAATAAATATCCCTTCCTAGACTTGTAGCACCTCCATCCCAAGAAAATACCACATTTCTCCTCAATCTGACATCTCAAATACTTTCTCCATATGTATCTTAAACTCCTTCAACAAGTTATCACTGCTGTCAATTACCAATAGGTCATCAACATGTAAAGAAACTATTAATGTTGTGACCTTTTCCACTACATTTACATACAGAGTTTAGCCCATTTTAGAGCCTATTTTAGCCAATACAATGTTTTCCTAAGCCTGTAATCCTTCTCTTCACTTCCTCTAACTGTGAAACCAGGTAGTTGTTCCACATAAATCTCTTCTTGTAAGTACCCATTCAAAAAAAGCTTATTTAACCTCCAACTAATGAATTTTCCATCCATCCATGCTGCCAAAGCTAAAAGTAACCTAATTGTATCCAATCTTGCTACTGGTGCAAAATTCTCCATGTAATCAACCCCATATTCCTAACTGAACCGCTTCACAACCAACCTTACCTTCATCCTATTGAGTAAACCATCAGCATTGAGCTTGGTTCTATACACTCACTTGACACTGATAACTCTCTTGTGTGATGACTTATCAACAAGCTGCCAAGTTTGGTTTTTATGAATCATTTCTAGCTTAACTTGCATTTCCTCCTTCGGGTATTCTATTGAAGTACTCTCTTCATAGCTGACGGGTTCAAAAACTGTCATATTAGGCCTTTCATAAATTTCACTAATAGGTCAAGTCTCCGTTACTGGAAAATCATCAACATCGATCTCATCTTCTTTATACACTTCATCTTCATCAATTACAACCATCTGACTTCCATTGTCTTGTTCTCATTCTAATTTTTCCCAATTCCATGTTGCATTTTCAACAAGAACAACATCTCTACTTGCAAACACCTTGCAAAATGATGGATCAAAAACTCTATAGTCTTTCTTGTTGTTGCTATAGCCTTCAAAAAATATCAGGTTGTGCCTTCTTCTCCAACTTGCCCCTCTTAATAGTTGGAATATGAGCATAAAAGATGCATCAAAAAATCTTCAAGTGAGCAACTAAAGGTTTGAAGCCAAACCATGCTTCAAACTGAGTCTTCTCCTTCACAGCCTTGGCTGGCAACCTATCCTGAAGATAAACAATTGTACTTATAACTTCAGCCCAAAAACTCTTTGGCAATTTTTCTTAAACATGAGGCACCTGACTATATCCATCACGGTTCTATTTTTCTTTTCACTTACACCATTTTGCTAAGGTGTATAAATGTTAGTGAGCTGGTGTCCAATCCTTGAATCTTCACAAAACTTCTCAAACTTCCATGATGTGTATTCAATTCCATTATCAGACATCACGATTCTGATCTTGCACCTAGACTGAGTTTCAACTGCTAACTTGAATTTCCAAAATACTTGAGCAAACTTGGACTTCATTTTTAAGAAATAAACCCAACAAAACCTTGTACAATCATAAATTAACAAAACAAAATATCTATTGTCGCTTAATGAATGAGTTCTCATGGGTCCGCACACATCGATGTGAACCAAGTGAAGCTTTTCAAAAGCTTTCCAGGCCTTGTTCATAGGAAACGACAACTTACTCTACTTTCCAAATTGACATACGTCACAAGTATTTTCATGCTCAACAATTTTTGACAAGTTTTCAACAAACTCATCTTTAAACAATTGAGATAACAACCTATAATTAACATGACCTATTCTCCAATTCCATAACTTAGATTCATCTACTAAAGTTATATAGGCTTTAGATGTTGCTAAGTTCCAATCCAAAAAAAAAGCTTCTATCAGACATAGCAACCGATATAAGCTCACATCCACATGGATCAACAATCAAGCGTTCTTTATTCTTAAACACAATAGAATAGCCCTTTTCAAGCAACTGACCTACACTTAGCAGATTCAAATTGATTTAAGGTACAAAAAGAACATTTGAAACAAGTTTTGCACCTAATGGAGTGTTGATTAAAACATCTATTTTCCTTTCTGCCTTGATGTGCTAACCATTTCTAACTTTGATCCTGGAGTTGACACTTTTGTCAATACTCTTGAAGATACTTGTGTCAACCATTTCCAACTTTGACTGATTTGTGATCTGTTGTTGGTAGCAAGGCACGAGGCAATGAACATGAGCTCCTTCTGAGCTTGGTTTCATCAGCTCCCTGTGCCTGAACATTTTGCTATTGTGGTTGCCCCTTACTCTTGCATACCTATTCAGTATTACCAAGCTACTTACAGGCTCTACAATGAACATCAGGTCTGAACCAACAAAACCTTTTTGAATGACCTATCTTTTTTGCAATGAGAACATGGTGGATACTTCTTCCTTCCCCTATCTCTCTTTGACTTTTCTCTCTTCTCTCTAGAAACCTTCTTTACCTTTTGCTTGAAAGGCTCCCTCAGTACGCTCCTCTTATCTTAATGCTCTCCTTTGTTCTTGAGCATACAACGTATTGATCAACTCTGGTAGTGAGATAGATGACATATCCTTCAAGTTTTCAAGAGAGGAAATTTATTACTCATTCCTCTTTGGAAGTGCGGTTATGACCTTCTCAACCACTCTACTATCATTGAACTAGTCTGTAACATCTCGCCTGATGAAGTACAAGTGTACAAATACTATTTATGAAAGTAAGGCATATAGAGTAGATCTTGGGAATGTAAAGTTTTAAAATTGGATAATGTACAATAACCTTTTGAGTACGTCTAAAATGTTTCGATCCTGGAAAACACGAGACCTGACATATAGTCTTACAGAAGTATAATTGGCAGAGTGGTATTCGCCCCAAATACATTTTTTCGTATGATATAGGCGAACTCTGTAATGAGTACAAGAGAATAAAGGTTTCCATGATAGGTTACTAAGGTTAAAGGAATGAGAATTGTGGCTAAGTAAGATGAATTTTTATAACATGGGTCACACTAGTGGTATAGTGTCCTCGTAACTGTGGTCCCATACTAGTTAAGTTACAAGGTAAGCTGGTTAGGAACTAACCGAACGTGAATCAGGATAGTTGAAAAATAAGGGGAAATACTCAATTAGATTTCTCGAAAGTTGTAGACCTTGATAAGACAATTCAATAGTGATGTGACATTTGTCAAGTTCCAACGAAGACTTAGATTATATTAATAAGTCCTCAAATTTGAATAAAGAGAGTTCTCTTCTTCTCTCTTCAAAAATATTGAAATATAAGGCTGGAGGAAACGATCTTATTTCATTAAGTTGGATCTGAGACCTTGAATGTTATCAGTGGTTTTTTCAGTGCCAAGATAAGTCTTATTGCTCTGCAAAAGTAGATCTGTGTGAGTGCAAGAAGAAATAAGGCTCTATTTTAGAATTATCTGGGTACGATGATTGTAAAGTTTATCTGGATAGGTGTTAACGAAAAATTTTGTATTTTTACAAGGTTGTGGTCGCTGCAGTTTTAAGAAAACCTTAGACCTAGAGCCCAAGTTGATAAACATCTTTAATAGGTGAGTCCCTAGATTGACTCTTACATGTGTATTATGCTTATCTAGAAGCTTCTATGTTAAGTGTACAAAGCATGAGATTGAAAGAAAAGTATGATGTGGCGAATTTGATAAGAAATGTAAGACCTATCAATCTGAATGACTATGGTGTGCTTATGTCTAAAAGTAAGAATGAGTCTGGTAGGAAGTGCATGTGTGTCTGGTAAGCATAAGAATGTTTGTCATGAGTGAGTCGATGCATAATGAGTCTGTGTCCGCCTCAAGAGTCTTCAAAAAGGTCTGTCGAGACTGAAAACACGAATCTCTAAAAGGACAAGTCCATAACCATGGTGCAAAAGGACCATATCATGTAAGACCGTAAACTGGTGCGTTATGGCATCATATGGAAAGAAAATCATATCGTGTAAGACCATAACTGGTGGGTTATGGCATCATATGGGAAGGACTAAAGGAAGGTTATTACCTAACATGGTTTTCTGTCTGTCTCAGAATGATGAATGGCAAACCTCACTAAGTGTGAGTTTTGGAAAATCCCTATCATTTAAAACACAAGAAAAAGGACAGCCTTTATGGTAAAATTTTGGAAAGGTAAGCATTGGTGGCGAACCTGTTAAAGGATAACCTTTGTGGCAAAACTCTCGAAACGCAAGCCTTTGTGGTGAACCTATTAAAAGATAGCATTTTTGGAAAAACTCTAGAAAGGTAAGCCTTCGTGGTGAACCTCTTAAATAACGCACTTGTGGCAATCTCTAGATACGGAAGCCTTTGTGGCTATCTCTAAAAAGGAATGCCTTCGTGACGCCATCTAAAGAATGAACCTTGCAGAAACCATTTGAAAGAAACACCTCTATGGCGAACTTTGAACAAAAAGAAAGAAACCCATGGTGAAGTTTGATAAAGCGACATACGAAGTCTTCTGAAGGAACAATAAGTATGACAAACTCTGAAAGAAAAGCTCCGTAAGATGTGTTATGGCTAAGCCAATATAGTACATGGTAAGAATAACGAGACCAGAGTGTGCTAGAGTATGTGGCAAACCTAGAACATTATGTTTGAAAGGCCCTCTGCAATGAGAATGGTTAAGGAACCATGGAAGAATAAGACGAGGAACACGAGAGTGGTACAGAAGATATGAAAGGCAAGATATGACCTCAGTAATAAGCGTGGCACCCATGGTATAATGAATAGAATGTAGGGGATGTATCCCTTAGAGTTAAGTTGAAGAATAAAAGATAATAAGTTTGATAAAAGAGTTCTCAGATGAGACTCAAGTAAATGAGAGCTTACTCACTAAGTTCTATTGAACTTACCTCTGTGTTCTTATGTCACAAGTAAATTGATCGAGGCTAAGCCAGGAGGGAAGACGCCAAGGCTACACCCAAGGAGGGGCATGTTGGGTTATTATGCATACAGAGCGAGTGAGGCGGTGTGTTTGAGTATGATAAGAATACTGTGATTAGGCTAGGTAAACTATTCGCAAGCCTAGCAATGTAGATAAAATGTGTTGGCCAAATAAGCGTTGCCAGTGTTATCGTTTACGGGCAAGATAAGTGTCATATATATATTTGTACTTTTAAGTTTTTGTTGGGTGAAAAGTTTTGTTAAATGGTTGTAAGTATACATTGTACACTCAGATGATTTGTTGATTGGGCATCATAACTTAATAAGATGTATAAGTTTGAAAATTTTGTATTAACAAGTTTAATTAAAGACAGTAAGAGAGCATAACACCCGAGATCCGGATTGGGTTGAAGGTGTTACATGGTCTCCAAGCAATCTAATGTTGTTGACCACTACCATTATCATGTCTCCATTTTGCTTCACTGTTTCAACCTCCATCATCTTCAAGTTCTCAAAATCTCTTCTGAGATTAATAAGTTGTTGTTGTCTGGTCTTGTTTGACCCTAAAACTCCTCCCTTAGTTTATCCCAAGCTTCTTTTGGAGTCTTACAGGTCATAATCTTAGTGAATATCACATATGAAACACCACTTTGTATGCACAACATCGCCTTGTACTTCTTAGCACAATCATCATTATGCTGTCTAATTTGTGCTATGGTGGGATTCGCCCTCAACGGTGGTGACTCAATATTGGCATTCACTACCTTCCACAAGTCAAAAGCCTGAAGGTAGGTCTTCATCTTTACTACCCAAATATAATAGTTTTCACCATTGAACACGGGTGGTGGAGGAGGTGGAAAACTTGTTAAAGACATTTTTGCATAAACATAAAAGAGAAATGGCCCTTAAAGATCAATGGCTCTCGATACTAATTGTTGGAGTTATGAACAAAGAAAGCTAAAATAAAGAATTAGCAAATCCAATTTGACTTACCATATTTCATCAAATCAGTTTTTCAAATACAAGTAATACAATATATATTAGTTGATTCATAACAAAACTCAACTAATCCCACTAATACAATCTTAAAAATATAAAAACTTGTACAAAACCTAAACATGTCATCCAGCACCTAAATACATAAAAAAATCCTACCAAGATTGGTTTTATCAAACACATGTAACATAACTTGTGCAACATGCACCAAAATATTTTCATGAATCTGCGAATACAATTTGCAAGCATACTTCGCGGATATACTTTGCATGTGATCAATATGCCAAGCTCTTCGTAGCTTATGTTCCCGCAAGCTTATTCTCACTTGGACAATCCACCAATATTCTTCCGCTTAGGTTATCTACCACTTTGGCTTGCACTTGGATTGTCTGTCACTTGTACTAGCTGTTGCACGGTTGGCCATCTCGCAACACCACCAATTATTGACCATAGATCATCCAAGAACCCCTCGACAACACACGTCCATAATATTCCAATTTAGAGAACTTGACAAGAAAGTAATCATTGTCTAGATCGACAATCTAGAAACCACCAGAAATTTTCCACATGCTTTTGAATCTAGTAACTAGAGCTTTGTAACCGATAGCACAACAAGGAGTCGAACAATAACCGTCTGACACGTAGTTTGATCAATCAACCCATGCACCCTTTTAGAGAAATTGATCTCAAGATACAGTCCTTCCATTGTCACTTACACATCATCTTCTAAAAGGAAAATATCTTCACCCTCCAAACTAACATCATCTCCTCCACAAGTTTTGGTGTTACTCATTCACATTTCCTTAAAAGAGGCTTTCAAGGTTTTAGATCCATCCCCCATCTCTTGATTCTCACTATCACCATTCTCCACCTCTTTTTTATTCTTAACTCTTTTTGTGGCTCTTTCCAAGTCCACCAAAAGTGGTAAACCAGGCCGCTTAAGGCTTTCTAAAGGGTAAAGGTTGATCTCCTTCAAAACCAGTGATGATAGCTTGTTTTAAATACATATTTTTTTAACCCTTGCTACTATAATTTAAAATATTTTTCTTTTTTTAAAACAATTATATGAACTATTAAAAAAATATAAAAACCCTTACAATAATTTTTGTTGTTTTTTAAAAGAAAAGGATTTTATAAACTTTTTATAATCAATAAACTACACTATTAATCACTAAATTATAACTTTATCATTAAACTATTCAAAATTTCCATTTAAATTACTAAACTATTCAAAAATTTTATTTAAGTCAATGTGTTGTTAATATTTTTAAGTGTTTTGAACCGATATCTATCTAGAAAAATATATCTTAGTTCCACATTGATCGACGGTCAATTTCGAGATAAAAAATATTTGAATTTTAATCTGCAAATTTATGATATCTAAAATTATTTCATGAAAAAATCACAAAGGATAATAAATAAACAAATAAATAAAAGCTTTCAATTGATACAAGTCATAACATCTCTTTTGACATCGCGATAACTTAAACAAAAACTTTTGAATAGTTTAATGACCAAATTACAACTTTTTTAGTTAAATAATCAAATTGAAAACTTACCCATAGTTTAGTAACTAACGGTGCAATTTACCCTTTTATAATTGAATTATATCTGATTTATCTGATTTAAATATAACACGAAATCAATCAAATAAAGATTCCAAAATGCTTTATTATTAAAGCATGCAAAATCAGAGCGTATTGCTTTCATATTGGATTAAAAGAACACTTGTTAGCTCAAAATGAAAGTTGACAGAAAATTGACATAAATATCCTTACAATGAAAGACATACAAGTTATATATAATACAATAATAATTGCTGGGTGGGATGCTACACTCCATTACCACAACTTTCTTCCGTGGCTCCACTTATCTAGACAATACGATAATATTTTTTGATATTAATCACAAATATATATATTTTTTGGTTAAATATAAGTTTACCTTTAATCTGTGACCGGGTGGTCAGAGGAGCTATTGCCTGCAGCAGAACCCTGCTTCCTCTCGGCTTGAAGCGATCGACACAATGATTCAAGCTTATCTTTCTGATTCTTTGTCTTCTGTAATTGTTTCTTCATTTGCTCCCGCTACTCAGATCCAAAGAATAAGTTCTCAGGACCCACTTCTTCAAATACATGATAAGTTCCAAAGACTGAAAGCTTTAAAATTCATATATGTCAATCATACCTCTTCCACTAGTTCTATAAGTGTAACATCTGATTTCTCACATTTGCTCTTCATGAATGCATTTTCTTTCTCCAGTTCCTTTATCGATTTTGCCATCTACTTTTACATACAAAAAACGGAAATAGTCATTAACTTCTACATAATTCATAATAAAACCCAATTCTTTACTTCTTTTTTCTAAGTACCCGTTTTCCAGCACTCGGGTCCAATGCATATTTGGACATGAGTAAGGAGATATGATCCTCCACGAACCCTCCAAACATAAGAAAATCTTCAAAAATATTGAAGATACCCATATCATACACCCTGCCCATGTCTGACAGGCCCAAGTGACCAGCTATCATAAAATGGAGCAACAGGAAAATTTGAAATGTATGACTCTCAAAGATTAAGGCACGTGTACCTTCTCAATCTCTTGCTTAAATGTTTCAAAGACCTCGTTGCTCTTAAACAATGCATCCTGCAAATCACAAAGATAATGAGATAGGTACGATTATCCTTCAAGCAACACTGGAAATACTAATCTGGCTTCGGCATTGCGGCCTCTAGACAGTTAATATGCAGAGAATGTCTGATAAATGCATTCAATGGTGAGGTTGAAGCACTTCCAAAGCAAAACACCTCAAACATAAAGACGGTTGGTTTATCCCTTAGTCACTCGAGAAAGGTATCAAAAAAGCATTCCCCAACTGTTCTGTAGATAATAGCACTTCAAACGTCCACAACTTTTTCCATCATCAATGGTGCTTAGATTGTAGCCTTCTACTAAATTATTATGCCATAATTTTGGCATTACGTAGGCGAGAATGAAAGGTTCCAAACTATCAAAATACATGAAAAAGCTTAGAAAAATATGAGAGATCCGTGTCGGACATATACTTATATCCAACACTTAGTTACATCCGAGTACAAGAACATAGTCAATTACCGTAAAAAAGTAGGAGAATAAGTCCTCTGAACTGATGGATTATCCATCAAGCCATCCAATACAAAGGACTCAAGCACTCGGAACAGAATATTATATTCATCAACCTAAAAGAGAACAAATGCCAACAAAACCAATACAATAAATGACACGGGAAGAGTCGAACCTGAAACTGTTGGAATTTTTCTCCATCAGCCGCCAATTGCAAGCGTAAATTCTTTTCAGTAGCCAATAACTGCGACACTTGTTCTGCGTATACTTTCATCTGCGCTTGTTCCTCGACCAATTTCTCTTCATGTTGTTTAATTTTCAGATTGGCAAGTTGCAGTTCTAGTGTTTTCTGCTTTAGCTGTATCAAAAATCCAAAACAGTGAAAGTAAGTTCAGTCCTCGACAATGGGAACCAATTATTATTTCGAGAGAGAATTCCTTAGATATACCAGGAAATCTGAATCTATACCTTCAGTGCGTATTGCTGTTCAGCGAGGGCACATTGATCAGCAAACTCCTTCAACTTATTTCTTAACCTATACATGAAGAATTCCAAAATTTCAATTAATTATGAAGAACAAGCACTAAAACAATATAGGTGAGGATGATGCTTTAAATTCTATGAAATTTTACTCAAAATATCCAACATATCGGGAACTACTAATGTAAGAAAGATCAAAAGCTCAAATTAAAGATTCTAACTTGGAAATTTTCAAAAATTCGGAATGCAGAATAGATGCAACATGGTCATTCAAATAACTTTCAGAGTTTGCTTTGTAGAGTGGATAGAAAATTGGAGAACAAAAGTGAAAAGATGGAAAATACTTTTTTTTTTTTCAACAGTGTGCTTTGAAGGAAACTATGTTGCTTCAACTCTTCATTTTTCTTAAAGCACCCATGTCCGATGCATATCAGAACATGGATATGAAAATAATGTCTTACAATGGTCCTCCAAATGCATGAAAAGAAAAATAAAAGACAAGGGAATATAACCAAGTTCAAATCACTCCCAAGTTCGAGTAAATATAGGTAGGAAATATGGAAAAGTTGAGAGAAAAAAACAAAAAGTTCTCCTCCATACATGGCTTGGTAAAGAAAAACAAAATTTATATTTAACCTTTGTAAGGTGAGATGAAAAGGTTAAATATCGACAATCCTGTAATGTGCAACATGATTTGCATCTCTTCATTTTCTCTTTTCTTGTCAATTTAGAGTGATTTGTTTCTGCGAACAAGCATGGAGAAAATCATCTTTCCTATTGCTCTCATCTCACTTTTCTCTCCTATCAAACACACCTAACATTTATTTTTCTTTCTGCTATTCCACCCTCCTCTATCCATCCTTCCAATTTTCCACCCTACCAAAAACACAAGCACATCCTTGGTGTATTTAGATGTTACCAATCACGAAGAAAAATTGCTATGTTACTTAGACTCATGTACGTACAAGTGTTGGATACGTGTACGTGTCCAACACAAGTATGTTCAATTTTTCTAAGCATTTCATGTATTATTTGGAGAGTCTTCGGAGAGTCATATCTCCATTCCCATGTCAAAAAAAGGTGTCAAACACCAGTACCTAAAAAAAACTCAAAGAGTCTGAGCAACATAGGAAAAACATATAAGATGTAGACAAGCATTTCCAGGCTCTTACATCTCATTCTCCTTCAGTTGAGATAGACATTCATCCTTCTGCTCTTCCAGCTTATTGCTCACGTCCTAAAAAAAATCAAAAACAAAACCCTTAAGAAGTTACTCATAAAATATGTTAAAATGGGGAAAAAGAACTAAAGTTAGACTACTAGAATAAGGTTTCTCAGGATGTTATACAGATGTTGAGGAAATATTTACATTTCCTTTCATGCTAAAACTGAAGAGTCAGGAAGAAAACACAGATACACGTACAAGCACACAAAATCACAGAAAGTGAGACTTCAAAGAGCTGAAATATCATAATTCTATAGTGATATGCTAAAATGGAATCATTGTGAAGTATTCATCCAACAATAGATGAAGTTCCAACTCTTGCTTCAACTAATAGATGACTTTTCAAATTTCCATTTCTCTAGCTTTTGGCATATCAACTCCATTGATCTATGCTACATGTATGTGGTATGTGCCTTGGCATAGGATCTAGTCACAGGTCTAAACGAGAAAGAATTCTTGCTTCGACCTATGGTTATTCAAAAGGCAGATTCGTCCTTGACTGAACCCCCTCTCAAAATAATGTTTCTTTTTTATAGAATAACTGCTTGCTCTTTATTTCATATTGGCAGCCTTTTATAGGAGGTTAATGACAAAGGAAAGAGTCTTAATTGACATAAAATAGAATCCCTAACTTAGAGTTTATGAAGGAAACAAAAATCTAATATAATAGAGAAAATAAGTAAAACTAAAACTCTTAATAAAACCTGATATAATAAATAAATAAAACTAAAATTCCTATTGCAATAAAAGTGTCCATATCATTACTCCCCTCCTCGGAGTTGAGCTTATCCTCAAGCTCAAATTCAGAATAAACTTCAGAATTTATCCAAAATCATCTATCTCATCATCATCTTGCTTGCCTTCAACATCTGGTACTTCTATCCAAAATAACCTTTTACATTTGTGTCCCATGGAATAAGACTCGTCATAGTTATAACACATCCTTTAGCCCTTCTTTCCGCCATTTCTGTCTATGTCAATCTCTTAATAAATGGTGCAGAAGAACCTATTTTGCCGTTGTTCCCTATTGGTTCTGTTGTTTGTCCCCCTCCCTTTGCAATGCTCTTAGTTGTTGGAATGATTGAATTGCTGCCAATGTTTTGGGAAGTTGGCCAATTCAGGATGGCTCGAGATGACAGTTTGGAAGAGACATTTTGTTTACATTCCAATGTTCGAGCCATATTCATTGCAACTCCAAGGTTTTCCGGTTGTTACATCTCAATATCAATTCTAAGTTCCTCTATCAACCCGGCAGTAAAGAGGTTTACTTGTTGTCGAGGTTTAAGATCAGTAGTCCTAGCCAATAGTGATTGAAATTGGGTTGATATTCCTCTACAGTCCCAGGTTGTTTCAAGTTGGCAAGTTCTCCCAAGGGGTTATTACTCATAAGTGGTCCAAACCTTACATGACAACACTCTTTGAAGCACCCCCAATCAAGATTTGCCTCCTCTTCTTCCATTTGATCAAACCACAATTGTGCCTCTCCTAAAAAATGGAATGATGCTAAGCTTACTTTGTCTTCTTCGTTAGTTCGTTGATTGCCAAAAAATATTTCGCATCTTTTCAACCACCCTAAAGGATTTCCAACACCATCATAAGTGGGAAATTCCATCTTAGAGTATCGTGGCACCATGCACCCACCGTGTTGCAAGTCTAAATTCCTTGTCCTACCTCCGCTACTGCCCTGTTCTTCATTATTCTTCTCTGAATCTCCTTTTGTTATCTTTTGGACCGAAAGAGATAATATTGCCACCTGCTCCTCTAATGCTTGTTGCCTTGTAGCCATTTGTTCCATGAAAGCCTCCAGCTTGGCTGTCAAAGTCTTTTCGTCACCCATGACAGCTGGCTCAGATACCAAGTTGGGATGCGCCTTGGCGTAGGATCTAGTCATAGGTCTAGACGAGAAAGAATTCTTGCTTCAACCTATGGTTACTCAAAAGGCACATTCGTCCTTTACTGAACCCCTTCTCAAAATAACATTTCTATTTTATAGAATAGTTGCTTGCCTCTTTATTTCATATTGGCAGCCTTTTATACACTGTTAATAACAAAGGAAAGAGTCCTAATTGACATAAAATATAATTCCTAACTTAGAGTTTATGAAGGAAACAAAAACCTAATATAATAGATAAAATAAGTAAAACTAAAACTCTTAATAAAACCTGATATAATAAATAAATAAAACTAAAATTCCTATTGCAATAAAAGCGTCCATATCAGTATGTTACTTATTTAAGCCCATGTTTCAGGATCAATCATACTTAGTGAAAGAGTTGTATCATAAATCTCCTCATAGTTATATGCTATCTAAAATGTTGGACGATAAAATCAAGGATGAGCTCTTATATAAGTCCGCCTACATCAAAATATGGTCATTAAACCTTGATTGCATCCTGGAACCTGGCTGATAAATCTAATCTTAAGTTCTGTCCTTCGGTCGATACCCGTTTGCATTCGTCCTGCAAAATCACAAACAAATCATCAGTGTTTTCATAAAAAGAAAGTCAAACAAATAGCTTGGAAGTTACAAAGCAGAAATTTGTCATGGAAGTTGAAGATTTTAAAACAGAAATGGTGATCAATGATCTCTTTAATATATCAAAATGTAGAATAGACATTATGAACAGTAAAATAAAGGAAAGGCGCTTTTCCCATTCTGCAAAATTGTTATACAAATACTATATAAAGTTTTATCACTGCAAGTACTACTATAAAATTTGTATGAACAACTTTACCAAGAAAGAGTAGTTGAGAATTTTTATTTATTTCATTTTATATCTGGTCATGTGAAATTGAAAAAAAAGAATCACAACCCATGATTGTGCAAGGCTACATCTTAATTATTCTTTAAGTACTGGTATCCAATGCACATGGGCATAGGTAGGAGGATATGAGCCTCCAAGGACCTTCCAAAGATGGAAAAACTTGAAAAAGAATCGAACACACCCATGTAGAACATGTATTCGTATCCAAAACTAAGTGTTGGTTGTCAACAATGGCCTTTACAAAACTAAATACACTTCGTTTAGCCTAGCATGAGGGTTCCTACGTTTCTATATTTTAGCAGATTACTCTCACCCCCTCTCGAAAATTTATCTACATGGTATCTTTGATGGCCTTTTCAAAATTAAGTACACTTTCGTTTAACCTAGTATGAGGGTTCCTACGTTTCTGCATTTTAGCTGCTTACTCTACCACCCTCTCTCTGAAATTTAGCAACATGGTATCTTTGATGGCAGGGTAAATGACCCAAACCAGAAAAGAGGAAGGATAAGAAAAGGGGACAAATTTGAAGGCTAATCTGCAACATGTAACATTATCCAAAGCCCAAAAATACTAGGAACAAAGTGCATCAAGAACAAATACGAAATGTCAAATGTCATTAATCAAAAATTGATAAAAAAATCCAAAGAAAAGCATACCATTAACATTTTGTTTTGACGTTGTAACTCCCTACAAAGTGATTCAAGTTTATCTCGAACAGCAATAGCTACAGACAAAGGCAAAGCAAAAGGGAAGAAACAAAAATTAATCTGCCATGAAGCTAAAGATAACATTCACCTATAGCTTCAAAGTTCAGCTGGTCAAAGTTTTCAAGGAAAAGCTACATTGCTAGGACTATGGTTTGAGTGTCGGACATGGATATGTTCCATTTTTTTCAAGATTTTCATGTATTTAGAGGATCCTTGGAGGATCATATTCCCATACCCATGTGGCCATGTCCTAGTATGGGCTGGACACGAACTTCAAACATAGGTACTTCAAGAAAAACAAAGTGTTGAAACAACCTAGAGGAAAAGAACAAACAAGGAGAGAGAAGTCAAAGACTTTTCTCTTCAATACCACAAAAGAAAAGAAGAACCTCTGTAACACTTAACTGCAAAACAACTCATACAATAATAACTCTTTCCAAGAGACAACGTTAGGTTAAAATTTATTTGTTTAAGTCAGCACTATAGTAAGCTAGATGGTTATAATCTTTTGAGAGAAATCATAACAGTTATCACCAACCTCATTCCATGGCAAACCGAAGTGACCAAATGAACCAACTGATTTTCAATTTCTTCATTGGATATATGAATCTTAACTTATTCATTCTTCAAGTTTCTGACACCTAACATGCAGAAACTGCATGTGTCTGGCCTGTAGCCTACATCACTCCAACTCTTCATTTTGGTTGAAGTAACTATATCTAAAACTCATGTCCACATGGATATGGAGATATGACCTCCAAGGATCCTCATACAGATGGAAAAATCTGACCATACCTGTGTTCGACACATATCCATATCCAAGACTCATAAGGCTATAGCACTAGGCAGAAACTAGCATCCGATCTAAAAGTGTTAGGTAAAACTTGAAAGAGTCTTAGGCAATTAGGCGAATGTGCTCATAGCAATAAATGACAAAGACTTTTTGGACATCATAAATGTTATTTCAACTTACCTGCATCTCTTTCTGCAACAATTTGTTGATATTTCAAAGAGAATTCAAGGAATTCCTTTTCAGATTTGAATGTACGTTTTGCATTCTTGCATTTTGTTCCGGTGGTTTCCTGAGGAATAAACAGCACAATTAAGACTAGTGAAAATAACCTCTGAATAAACCAAACATAACTCAGTGAACAGACTATCACATTCTTGAAACCAAAGCAACTTAGTATAGTTATAAACTATCAATGTTGCAACTCAGGAGCTTATCCAACATAAAAAAGCAATTAAAAAAGAATGGAGATATCTAGAAACACTTTGTGAAATAGACTAACATAGTGAAACATTCAAATTCCTAAAACCGATTATCTTATTGTAATCCTTATGAACTGCTATAAGGATTATAATCCAGACAAGACATACTAACTAATCAGGCATTATTCTCAGTATAGCAAGGAGACAAAATATGCTTTCCATATAAATAAGCAATAAATACCATTACTCAAGTCAATGCGCATACCAAACTACACAAAAGCATAAGAATTTGCAAGAACTTAGTAATGCACTATGATATACTAACTGGTTTTTTATCTTTCAGCGTATTGACACTTTCTGATGAAGATGTTTCTTTCAAAGGAGTCAAAGTTGCTTCTGATACACCTTCAACTGCTGCAAAAATCAACCGATGAGCACTGAAAGAGGGGGGGGGGGGGAGAATCTACCTGAGTTTCATTTATGGAAAGACAAAATTTCATAAACAAATTGAAATTTAAGAAAATTTACATCTTTCTATACTTTGATACTCCCCTTCAAGATCAACTTTCACCTCAGTGCATTCTAATTTACCATCTACAGAGCCCAAAGAACCATTAAAACTGTCCCCTTCAGACAATGGAACTGGAAATGTTATTTGCTTTTGGCCCTTGCCTGCTCCAAACTCGGTGGAAACTAAATCCTCTTCTTTATAATCAGATTGCAAAGGCTTTTCTTGTTCCAAAATTGGAGTTTTTGGAGCCAATGAATCTGTAGGACTCTCAACAAAGCCATCTGGTAATGAATCCACCTCAGGAAGATGATTTGCTTCTGGGTTTTCCATTTTCTACCCAAAAAAATGAAAAGTCACTTGATAAGCAAAAATAAAGAAAACTCAGATCATAATGAATCTGGGTTTTCATTATAAAAAGCTGAAAGCTCCATCTTTATTTTATTTGCCGATGATTTTTAAGATTTGAACTTTTAAAACACCAATGAAACAACAAATAAATAAAATACAGTAACAAGGAAGGGATGAAATAAAAGGGAGAATACCAGAGATGAAGAAGATGCTAAAACCCTTCTAAAGCGTTGCCGTTTTAATGAAATTTGCCTTTCTTCGTTCTCTGTTCCTTTTATCTCTCTTTTTATTTTTTTCGTGTCTTAACTCTTAAAAGTGGATTGTAAGAAGCTGCAAAAATTATCTGATTTTATTCACTTTCAATTTAAGTAATAATTAAATATATTTATTATGACATTCTATTTATAAATTAAAAATCGTAACTATTTGATTTTAATTAGTATCAATATTTTTATAAGGTGAAATTATATTTTTATTTTTAAATTAGAAAAAGAATGAAACGTTAAAAAATATGTATTTCTCAAGTTCAAAATTTAACTCAACTAAGATTTGATTTTGTTCATTCAATCTTTCAAAAAATATTCAAAATAGTAAATTTTCTCAAATAACTAACCAAGCTTTTAATTGAAAATAGCTAAAATACTTCAA
Organism: Gossypium raimondii; assembly: GCF_025698545.1. Classification (NCBI taxonomy): domain Eukaryota; kingdom Viridiplantae; phylum Streptophyta; class Magnoliopsida; order Malvales; family Malvaceae; genus Gossypium; species Gossypium raimondii. The sequence goes on along the minus strand of NC_068568.1, from coordinate 33,545,383 downwards.
TCAAATAAACATGAACACAACTCTCCCTTTACAGCATCCGCTTTTTCGTTATTTATTTAGCCAAATTATGCTCTCTGTATTTTAACCAAGTTTAAAATGTTTTATTTAAAAATTAATTCAATATTTTACATTATTAATATTTTTCTTAAATTTTGTTCTTCATCAACTATACATAATAGATTCACAATGACTACATGATACAAATTTTGGCAAAAAACACAAATGATGGACTATTTTTAAAAATAAGATGAATTAAAATTTTCAAGAATTAAAATTAAGCTTCATTTTCATATAAGACTAAATCATAAACTTCATTTAAGTTTAAGCAATGGTGAAATATTTCAACCTTTGAAGATGGATTTACTTACACTTGAACACTTTCATAATTCTTTTTTTATTTTTTATCCTTAATAGTTCACATACATGTCAATTGTAAAAAACTTTCAATTTTCATAATCTCGTAATGTGTTTTGGAAAAAGAGGTGTTTGCTTGTTAAAATATTTGAAGCGAAAAAAGCGTTAACTAAGGAGCTGAATGATTTCCTTATAAATTTTCATAAGACACTCATCAGTGAATTCCATGAGCTCTTCTCCAAAAGGAAATCCATTTGGGCTCTAAAATCTAGAGTTAATCGGATTATCGAATGAGAGTGTAAAACGAAATTCTTCCATCTATCTACCATGATCAAGAGAAATTTCAATAAAATTCTGAGTCCCTTTTATGCGAACGATAGGTGGATCACGATGAGAACAAATATTGAAGCCTTAGCTCAAGAGCACTTCTCCAAATTGTTCTCAACATTTGAGGAATTCTCTGTTGTCTCATCTAGAGGTGCCGAACTTACCTGGCCCTGTTTCTTAAAGTTCAAATCATAATCTTTTTTATTAGAAGTTTCGTGTGTTGAGATAGCCAAGGTAATTTGGTCCTTCAAACCTACTAAAGCTCTCGAGCCAAATGGTCTTCACCCTTTCTTCTACCAGAAATGTTGACCTCAAGTGAAGCATGAAGTTATCATGTTGGTCTCAAAGGTTTTCTAGAGTTTGTCTAGTCCCACAACCCTAAATGAGAATCTAATAACCCTTATTCTAAAGTCTATAGAGGCTTTCTCTATCTCCTAGTTTTGACTGATTAGTCTATGTAATACAGTCTATAACTGTCACAACCAATTCCCCTAGGAACCCGAATTTAAAGATAAGTTCGGGAGCAAATTGGAAGAAAAAGGGAAGTTGAGGATCCAAATAAGTTGTTTTAAAACTTGAGTGGCTGGTTGGCAGATGACTAAGCTCTAACCTTGCTTTAATTAGGTTGGAATCGGCTGGTTCCATAGTGGGAGACATAATAATTAGGATTTAGCACAGACAAATGTCTGTGGAAACCGTGCCAGTGGTATATATATATGAGTGCGTATGAACAGAACACCTCTCAATTCTGCTTCTCGAATCTTATTCTCTAAGCATCGTATTCTTCACTATTCCTGAAGAATAAGAGATGGATGGAAGAAGTTTTTCATGTTGTAACTATCACGTAGATTTGAGTCTAGAAGTCAAAAAAATGGGAATTGGTAAGTTTCCTTACCTTGTGGGTGGTAGAAATGTAGAGTAAGGATCCATTAAGCTTTGGTATAAATATAAATTTTAGGTTTTTCTAAAACGCGAATGTTCTCAAAATTAACCGATAAAGGGTTGTTATGCCTATCTACCAGGGTGAAGGAAGCTTCGTCGTTCGTACAACCTAAGTTGTCAGGAATAAAAAAGCAATGTGAGTTTCTGTGCCACATATTTGAATCAATGAAAGATATTTATTGATTATGTATGCTATAAATGTGTAAAACTTGCATAAAGTAGACAAGATTAAATGTTTTAGGAAATGGTATAGTTAATGTTGACATGTAAGTGAATTGTATGTATCACTTAGTTTAGAAAATGAAAAGGATTGATGGGAATAAAATAAGATAGGAATAGGAAATGAGATAATTCTGTTAGATACTGCCATATGGTCTTGCTGAGTGCAAACTGTGATGAGCAAAGCTCTGAGCCTTACAGAAGAGACACTGCGATGTTTGAGCATCAAGGTTAGAGACGGTGAAATGGAGGAATTGAATGGGAAGAGTAAAGATCATGGCGAGGTCATGCTACTGATTGGAGGCTATACGCCTAAAATGAGTAAGACCATGGCTGAAGGACATCATGGCATCATGGTAAATAGGATTAAAACCATAGCTGAAAGATGTTATGGTATCCTTTGATAGTCCCCTGGGACAAGAAACATGAGGTTATATTGAGTAAGACCATAGAAGAAAGATGTTATAGCATCAAGAGATGAGTTGACGGCAAGAATGAGTAAGACCATGGTTGAAAGATACTATGGCATCACGAATAGTCCGTTGAGACACTAAACATGGGGAAGTACGCTTATAAGTTAGACAAGGAAAGCCCGTCGGGACACTAAACATGGAAAAGTCGACTAGGACACTAAACAAGGGACATACGGTGTAAGTTCATAGCCAGGTTATGGCATTGTGTAGAGCATCCTCAAGGACAAAATGCTCGAGGCTATTTGTTTGAACAAGTTGGTTGTAAAAGAGGAGTGAGAAAACCATAACTCGGTTATGGTTTTATCAAGACTCAATAAGGTAAAATGGATTCAGAAGTCTATATAGAGAATATTTTTAACCCGATGTAGGAGGGTTGGTAAGGATTGCCAAGAAAAGTGAACTCTAAGGCCAGCTGAGCCAAGGGATGCTCTTGTTCAAAGAGTAGGAAATTGGGGAGGTTCTGCGGACATAAAAGGAAATTAGAGGCTGTTATATCCACTACGGTTATACAGGGTTTAAACTCCCAAGACGACATAAATAGGAGCCTACAAAAGACTATTCTAGGTAAAATAATTTACCAGGAATAAGGGAGGAAATGAACTTAGAACTCGAGGAAATAAAGACCAAATGACCAATAATTGGTATAGCACTTTCTAATTAAGGTTTTGAGGGAGACACAACTTCTGTTGAGGTATATTTAGGTCCGTACTCTTGGATGACTACCACTCTAAAAAAAAATGGGCTTGACATTTAGTTGGAGTAGAAGTCAGCCAGCTATTAGTGGGAGGGCAAAGGCTTCATTGATATAATCTGCCTAATGTCGAAATTTATTAAGGACTACACAATTTCCTTTAAAACCCTCAATCCTTTAGTTGGAATTTTTTATTTGACAGCTTTACAGAATCTTAATAAGTTCATTGGACTTATCAATAATCTGCTTGATTGCAGGATAAAGTTAACAAGAAAAATTGAACAAAGGGCTGAGCCAGACTTCACCATCATGAGAAATGGGGGAAGAAATCATAACATGCATATAGAAGGGGACTTCCAGATACTACAACTCGAAGTTTAGCCTAGGCACAAATTATTTGAGTTGTACAACTAAATTCATAAATAGAATTATCTGGGGGAGAATTTTTAAATAATATATGTTTTAGTTTAGATTAGTGTGTGCAATTGATTGGATTTAGTTTGTTATTTATAATTTGTATCATCTGGATCCCAATTTCGATAAGTCAGTCAGGAGTCAGGTGTTAAAAATTTAGTGGTATCAAAGCCTAGTTTCAGTCGATCGTCTGGACATAGGAAGGTTAGATTTAATTCTATAAGCATGTCACGATCAAGTCTAGCTAAGTCCTCAGGTCATTATATAGGACTACTGAGTAATAAGGGAGTGAATGCAATTGTATGGATTATGAAGGCCAATATTGGGTATAACAAAGCCTAGGAAAGGAATAAGAGGCAAGGCACGAAAGACAAAGAGAGAAAGTAAAAGAAATAAAATTGTCATTGAAAACCTCAAAAGAATAGTTATAAAACAGGTTAATCCTTCAGTTATTCTCTAGAGCGGACTCTCTTGGAGAATCAATTTTCGATCTCTCAGACTCCCTCCATTCCCTCTAAAATTCCTTTCAGTTTGATCCCGAAGGGCTGTAGATATTAAAGCCGAGGTTAGTATTGGTAAACTGGTGAAGGCAACCGAAGTCTACTTAACTTAGGTTAAAGGGACCTGCGGTGACCAGTGCATGCAGTATCAAATTAGCCCTTGGTCTAGGCAGAAAATTTTGAATGCCTTGTTGGGTATCTACCTTATACTTCGTCAATTCCTCATCATTCTCCTTACTCTAACCTTTAAGGATTCGTACTTGGTCTCCTAGACAGAGATGGATTTAGCCAGCTTGGCAACCTGTTAGACAAAAGCCTCATGACTAGCAGAGCAGGACAAGAGATTTTTTGCTTTTGAAAAGGGCCTTTTCTGACTCGGCCTGCTTGGATTCAATTTCGACACAAGCTTGTAATAGAGCCTTATTCATGAGGGTTTTCTCTGTTGACAATATGGAACAAGAACCCACCAACTCGTTGAGAGTGAGCTTGTAGACGCCAGAGGAAGAAAATGAAGGTAGGCTAACTCCTTCAATTTTGGGGGTAGCTCCTAGTCTTGGCGTTGTAAAACAACAAAAAGGAGAAAAAATGATACCGACTCGCATGGAGATGATTTCACCAAGGGAAGAAGGTTTGGACTACCCCTAAAGAGGGAGTATAAGTGATGGCTCTAATAAGAGAAGGGTGGGGAACTAAAGTGTTAACAAGCGGGTCTACGGCGTGGGCAAACTCAACTCGAGACTTGAAGGGAACCAAAGGTAGGGGAAAAAATGTACTAGAGAAATTATTGGCGAAAATGTTGTAGTGGGTACTGACGGAGGAGCGGGGTAGTCATCCTCCAAAAGGACCGGTTGTTTGCCAAGTTATTGATAAGGTGACTTGATGCCACTACTCCCTGTGACACTAACCCCCTTTCTACTCTCGGTCTTTTATGACTTCTAGGACCAACTCGTACACTTGAAGTAACCAAATCCATAGATTGTTGTGCACTTTCAAATAAGGCCTCAATATCTATGACTCTTAGATGAAACAGGGGAGATGAGAGTGAGAGCTGAGTAAGACCTACAAGGGGAATAGCAAGGTCAACAACATTTTCAATTAATTCCCTACTTAAAGGCTCACGCTTAGACCCTAGTGGGAAGGTAAGCCAGTGTCGGGGTGGAATATTGCACACGGTATAGAAAAATCAATGAGCTCCCTCCGTTTTCCTACCAAATCCCAAGCCAAATTGCTATTAGCCCTAAATGGCCACACCTCTTTGGCTGACTGAACGATGCTAAGGTCCACGCTAAGATAGCAATTGGATGCACACCAACCGTTTGGGCTTCTTCCCTCCAAGCAGTAATGAAAAATGTTCCTAAGAGTAAGGAGCTTTCTTAATTCTAGAACTCACCTTAAACTTAGCCTATCAATTTGTGCTATAACAATCTCTATGTCTAAAGGCTAAAAGTAGCCACAGATAGATTCGATGGGAATATACCACCTTTGGGAAAGTTAAAACCTTTGGGAAATCTATTTCTCACCAAGATAAACTTTCTACAGTCTAGATAAATGTCTAGGGCCCAATCCTTAAGTAAAGGCTCACGACCCTGGAAAATGCTAAAGTAGACCATGCCAACTGAAAGTCCTTACGTCAAAACCTTCAACTTGTAAAAACGCTGGAACACGCCAACAAGGGCAGCTTATTACGACTACTACAGTGCAAGAAATACGCCATTAAAGTCCACTAGGACAAACCGAACAATTGCCTTAGTGCGATCTCATACTCCTTAAGCACACCACTAAAAAAAGGATGTAAAAGGGAGATGAAAGCTAGCTTCCAACAAATAAAGGGTAAGAGGAAGCCTTCATTAGAATCGCATAAGCGTCTCTCCCTTATCACGATATCAAATTGATATGCGTAGTTGGGCAAACGAATACCACGGGCTGCTAGAAAGTTCATCATTTCCTCCTGAGTGGTGGAACACCTATATGGTGACATTCCAAATGTAGTGCTAGTTCTAAGGAGATAGGAACCGCCTTCATTCTCGACGACAGAAATTTTCGAATGATCTCTCTAACTTTGAAGATCAAAATCCCTGGTTCGACCACTAAATGATGGTGCAAACTCGAACATGATAATACGAAGTGAAATTAAAGGAAAAGGGAGAGGAAGAATTACTTGAGAAGTAAGGAATACTTGTTGGAGTTAGATAACCACGAGAAAGGGAGCAAAAAGGATAAGGGAAGTAAAAATAGACGAATTAGGGTTTTTAAGAAAGAACTCAAAAAACAAGGAAATTTTAGGGGAAGGGGGAGATTGATACTATGTGAAAGGATTTCCATGACGTTTTAGTTTAAATAGCCAAACGTTTAGAGGAAGATTCGATTGAAAAATGGGTACTCAACTATTCACATCCTTGAACCTATTCTTGGCACTTGTCGACTTGGAAAAGGGCATTGTGAATCCCTCGAGAAAGAAAAAAAAACAGAAAACTTCACCTAAGTAAATCATGTAACGTAAATCCGCCAGGATAGTACATGCCTATACAGAATTAGGTCAATAACTGATACCATGGAAAAGTTCATCCACAAACCAAACCTTTAAATGTTCAGACACCTTATTCCAAATGCATAACCTAACATAACCAATTTGACCATTGATCAAGCTTCAAACATACCAAATTTCATATTAACCCAAACATACCAAAACAACCATTTGAATGCATCTAGATATCACTATATGCATCCACCATCACAACCATAACCAAGCAATTTACCAACTAGGATTTACACCGACACATTCACCATAATTATAAGTGTACAACATGTAACCAAAATGCTTATAATTTACATAACCAAAACCATATTTATATGCCACTTATAACTAAGACAAAATTAACAAATAACTACCGAATGAATTGACAGATAGTGTGATCTCCAACAACGTTCCAATCGACATAAAAAGTTCGACAATCTTCAAAAAAATAAACCAAATAAAGTAAGATTTCAAATAAGCTTAGTAAGTTCATAAAATCAAACATATCATACTTGTCAATTTAAATATAAATCGTATATAACAATGAAACTAATAATCCCTTTATCGTATTCCATCAATCCAACTACCAGAAATAATTAAACCTGGATGATTCATATCATCACAACACAACATCAAATAATCATGTACCAATATATAAATCATTACATCATCTTATACCTTTTCCATCATAATAGTTAACTATTTTGCCTGGAGAACAATATTAAATCAACTTTGGATATGCGAGAGGGTAATGCTCATACGAGCTAACATAAGGACATTAACTAATACACGATGCTGCTCACACAAGCTTTAGAGAATCCACAACACATGCAGGACCTCAAGCCGTCGGTACAATATCCATCACTGGTACATAGTACCTGCTAAATAAAACACCAGTACAGAGTGCCTACTAATATAACACTAGCACGAAGCCTGCTAAATATACACCGGTACAAAGTCTGCTATGCCCTAATGACATGTCATTTGTATCCTAGCTATTCACTAAGTTCACACGGGCTTATTTTGCTTTTCCGAGACATTACATACTCAACTTTATCCTTCCGAATCATTAATCATCACAACATTAAATTTCATATTATCAAACTTGTAATAAGTTAAACATAAACAATGTAACAAATGTAATATGAACTTACCAAAACAGGATAGCTAATGACACGTGATGACGATTACTCGATAACTTTTTCTTTCCCCCATTTATCAACAGACTGGTCTGTTTCTTGATCTAAATATAATAGTTTAATTCAATTAACCAATTTAAACATCTTAAAACACTTAAATTCATGCAATTAACCCTTTAATGATATTTTACACATTTACCCTAAACTTTTACCTTTTCTTCAATTTATTCCCTAAAATCGAAATTCTCACAATTATCACAAATTAGCCCAAAAACTCTTGTGCTGAATTCTATAGGGTCCCTATACAACCCACTTTTACTACTAAATTACAAGAATGACATGTTATTTTACAATTTTAACAACTTAGTCCTTAAACTTTAAGATTAACTAAAATCACTTTACAAAATAATCCTATTTAACTATCAAGCTTAATAATCTATCATAAAAATTCAAGAACAACACAAATTCATCCATGGTAAAATTCTAAACACTAAATAGTTTTACGATTTGGTCCCTGGGTTAACTAGATTAAGCTATAACGATGTCAAAAACATAAAAATCACTAAAAACGGATTGCAAAACATATACCATGCATCAAGTTAAGCTTGATCGAACTTCCAACTCATAACAATGGTGTTTTATCCTCTTAATTTCGGTGGTGATGGTCTTTGGAAGATGACATGTTTTAATTTCTTTTCATTTTTACCATATTTACTAAATTACCACTTTAACCTTTTAATTTAACTAAAATTTCCTATTTAACAAGCCATGACCGTCCACTTATTTTAGTTATGGTCTAATTACCACATAAAGACCTTAATGCATGATTTCATAACCATTTAATATAATTAAAATTATGGCTATTAACTTTTGTAGCTTTTACAATTTAATCATTTTTACTTAATTAACTATTTAAACATTAAAATTTTCTAACCAAAATTTAATACAACATTATGATAGACTCGTAAATATTAAATAAATAAAATTTACTAACTCGTTGGTCAAAATTATGGTCTTGAAACCACTATTTCCCACACCACTAAAAAATAAGTTATTATAGAGTACAAAACTACAAGATTAACCAATAAATGACTAATAGTGGTAGGTTGATTTTGATATGGTTCGCTGGTCTTCAAATGAGGGACTTAAATCACTTAAATTTCTAGGTGGCTCAATTTTATCTCTCGATCTCAATTTTACCAACTTAGACAAATTAATCAGGTTTACCTCTCGATCTCTCCAGTTAATCTGGGACTAATGAATTGGTGCACAACAAAATTACCTCTCAGTATCAATTTTCTAGATATTCCCTTAAGAGCATTAATTCCTAATTTTTTAGGCCTATTCGAGTTAGTCCAATTTATTATGATTAAGTCTCTTGTCCAGAAAATCAATTACCTACATCTCCATCAACCAACATTCTTTAAGCTTTAGCTACTCATGTTGAAAATAACACTAATGGACATGAAACTGAAAAGCAAAGAAACCATTAAGGTAAAGCTTAAGAAAATATAAAAGTTTAGATTTTTTTCAAAAAAAACTTAAAGAACGTGAAACTAAAGGCATTCAACAAGAAAATCTAAAGCAATAAACATAAAAGGAAAAAAAGTTTAGCCAATTTAAAGTAAAAGAAACTGAAATATATTAAACTAAAACTAGAAATGTCTTACAACCAAGGTACAGGGACTGAAAGTGTAAATAAACTTAAGCTATCGTGATAACTAACTTAATTAACATTAAATGTCACACCCCAAGTCTGGCAAATCCAAGGGTAAGGCGTGTAGTAGAGAAATAATCTGTTTGACGAAGTGTAATCCATCTAATTTCTTCTTTTGACGAATATGTGTGGACATATAGTAACCGCCATGTAAATAAGTGAAGATTCTATTTCAAATTATTCTTCTATTTAATTAGAAAGATTTTGTTAATAAAAAAGGTAATTGTGGTTTGAGTTATCACCAAATGTATAGTATGCCCTCTTTGTCTTAGTATTATGCAGGTTGGGTTGTAAAGTGACCTAGTTAAGAACCACCTGGATTGACTGGTCCAATATCCATTATGTAGGATTGTCGTTTATGTTTCTCTTGGAATATGTAAGCCATTAAGAAAGAAAAATTCTGAATTACGTGACACTTATTGAGTTTCAATAAGTAGGGTTGGGTTATATATATACATGTGAAAAGGGTTTTAAGAAAGGCTCTTCTTTCTTTAAGATATTACTCTTTGATTCTTTCTTCTCAAATCTAATTGAATCTCTTCTCCATTATGCTAGAACCTAAAGTTCTTGGTTAAAATCAGTGGCCATTCCATCTCCGAGTAAGTATCACCATTCTGCTTGTTAAGTTTTGAAAGAGTAAGTCTATATGAGGTATAAGAATAGTAAGTTGTTAGTACAAGGCTTTGCATGGGGGTTATAAATGGTTCAGCTGTTTAGTAATTTGTATAAATAAGGGTTGTAATAGTGGATTTATGTTCTTTAAGCAGCTGTTGCTACCAGTTGGAGAAGGATTTCTAAGTTTGGAGCTTTGAGCTGTAGTAAGTGAGTATCAGGTAAGTCTCTATCTCGATTCTACATATTTATGATAATACTAGAAAGAACATATGTTTTCTCTCTACTTATTGATTAATTTGTACCTATTTAGTTATCTTTAGCACATATTTTAGCATTTTCAGTTAAGTCAATTGCATTTTATAACCCAATGGATCTTAGCCTATTTATCATTAATTTTGTCATGTTTTGGTACCAATGTCGCTGCATGAGTATTTTTAGATTGTGCCCAGAATTGTCACCGCACCTGACAGCTGTACGGATAAGAACAAAAATGTATGAACTGTCACGTCTGGTATAACCAACTTGTAAGCATGAGTCTGAAAAAAAGACACCTGTGCTATTTGGGGATAAATATTAATATTGACGTGAAAAAAGGAGGGGGTATCATCTTCTTCAACCTATCTTTTGAATTTTTTCGACTATGGTGGCTTAAGTCTCCTACGGGTGAACTGACGTGAAAGAGATGCAGACCAGCTCCTAACAAAGAGCCCTGAGTGCAACACAAAAAGGAGTTGAGAGATCAAGTTGAGATTTTTTAGGAATAATACTTTCCACTTGTTTATTTTATATTTCTTTTCTAAACGATAGTGATTACTTTCTATTTCATGTTTGTAAGGAAGTATACATTATTTCTGGGTTAAATGTTATTTTATTCAATCTTGCTTCTACTGTTTAATCTTTGGGTTTGAATTTTTTAGCATGGAAGTGTTATTGCAGTCACTGACACTGGAAAGTGCAACGACAGTTCAAGCTAACAAGCATGACAACAAAAGTTGCTTAAGGATTACAGGAATTTAATCCATTTATTCTTAATAGTGTTCCATTACCGGCATCGGAAGGTGTGGCTAATGTGCATGTTTAAGTCTTAGACTAAATATAGAAGTTAAGTTTGGTAAGATATTCATTGCAATTTAATGCATCGACAATCACTTACCCTTTTATACCTTATGAGCACTTAGTATTCTGTTGAATATTCATGTTGGGGATCCCAGTTTATCATTATCATATTTTATCTTATTGTTTTCAAGTTATTGCTTTGACAACTACTCTCAAAATTTATCTTGTTGCCATCTATTTATTACACTAAAATTGATAGACAAAAGACAACCATCCTCGTGGGATCAATATCCGACAGACTCATATCTTTCTACTATACTTGTATCGACAATGTACGCTTGCACATTATTGGTGTACGTTAAACAACCGATTAAGTTTTGGCGCCGTTGCCGGGGATGACGTTTGTTTGATGTTTATTTTTTTATTTCATAATATTTAGTTGTTACTAAATTGTTTTCTTTTTGTCACTATTTTCACATCTTATTTTAGGTGTTGTATGATGCAAAGTAATTCGGAGTTTATTGCTAATTTTGATCCAGAAATTAAAAGAACCGTTCAGAGGAGACTTTGAGAACAAAGGAATATGGCTTTACCAAGAAATTATGAAGTCATACCCCCACTGCAGAACCAAAATGCTAATGACCCGCCATTGCCGCAAGACGCTCAAATACAAAACAGGACTATACAAGATTTAGTAGTACTCGTCTAGGATGACTTACAACTCGGAGTTGTTAGGCTAGAAATCCAAGCTGGAAATTTTGAAATCAAGCCAGTAATGTTTCAAATGCTGAATTCTAATAGGCAATATGCTGAACTGCCACATGAAGATGAATGAGAACATCTTAAATCATTTTTATTAATTTGTGCTTCTTTTAGTCAATAAGGCGTTCTTGATGACGCTTTGAAGATGCAATTATTTCTTTATTCCTTGCAGGGATGAGCTCGTACTTGGTTCATTGGGCTACCTGCCAGATCAATTACTTCTTGGAATGCACTAGTAACACAGTTTGTTTTGCGATTTAACCCGTCAATAATAAACGCTCGTCTTTGAAATAATATTACAGCTTATCATTAGTTGGACTATGAGAATCTTCATACCACATGAGAACATTATAAATCTTTGTGTCAACGTTGTCCCATGCAAGGCATTCAACAGGAAACACAAATTGAGATTTTTTGTAATGGGTTGAATTCACACACGATGAATCTTGTCGACGCATCAGTCAATGGTCCTTTGTTGGATTGTACTTATAATAATGCTATTGGAATTCATGAAAAAATTGCTCAGAATGATTATCAATATCCTATCTCTAGAGCTGCACAAGCAAAAGCTACTCCGAGAGTTATTGAATTGGACACAATATCTGCACTTAGTGCTCAAATTTCTTCTTTTGCAAATATGATAAAAAAATATGCAAGAGACTAGTGATGTTGCACCTATACAAGTCGCTCAACAAGTTGATGTTCCTGCTTTTTGTTGTGAGATTTATAATGACAACCACAGCTATGACGATTGTCCACAACATGCAAAGAATATCTTTTATGTTAGTAACATCTGTAACAATTCTTATGGTACCTCTTATAATAATTCAACACGCAATCAACAATCTTGAGGGAAATCAGAATGCTGGACAAAATGTTGTGACATTCTGATATGGGAATATATCTACGCAAGGCAATTATAATTCAAGACAAGGGAATTACAATCAACAAAAGCAGAACTACAATCAGCACACTCAGATGCATCTACAAGAAAGCTAGATGTATACACATCAGAATCAGAGCCAGATGCATCCACATCAGAATCAGACGTAGCCACAACACTCTTCAATGTCGAATTAACATGTTCAAGAACATCGACGACAACAGTACACACAAGCTTCTCCTTCTGACCCGTTAGTAGCTGTTGAAGCTTTTAATACGAGAACATATGACTCGCACAGAAGCTATTGTGCTAGGGAATTCATCTTTTATTCGGGCATTGGAGGCACAATTAGGACAACTTGCTTTGAATCTGAATACTCGACCATTGGGCATACTACCTAATGACACGAAAAATCTCAGTCCGAAAAGGAAATAACACTGTAAAGCTATCACTCTCAGGAGTGGTAAACAAACTAGCGAGCTGACTACAGACTCTACTATAACACTTCAAGATACTGGTGAAGTGATTCCTATTGATAAGGTTGAATCTGAAGAGCTTGTCGATGTACCAGACAAAGAAGTTCCACAAATTGTCACTTATATGCCTAATGTCCGACCCTCGAAATTGTCGATGCAATCAAAGGTGTCGGTGCAATTAGATGTATCTCCACCTTTACCTTTTCTATAAAGATTCAGGGAGAATGAGCAGGATAAGTAGTACCAATAGTTCCTGAACACACTGAAGCAACTTCATGTCAATATTCCTTTAGTAGACGCTCTTGTGCAAATTCTGAATTATGAGAAATTTATGAAGGAGCTCTTGTCCAAGAAGAAGAAGATCAGTAATATGGAAACTATTACACTCACAGAGGGCTGTAGTGCTATTTTGACAAATAAGTTCCCCCTAAAAATGAAAAGTCTTAGGAGCTTTACTATCCCATGTTTAATTAGCAACCATTGTTTGGGCAAGGCTTTATGCGACTTGGGAGCTAGCATCAACCTAATGCCATTATCTACTTTCAGAAAGTTGGGAATTTGTCAAATGAAACCTACTGCAGTGACATTGCAACTAGCTGATCGATTATTGGCTCAACCTGAAGGGCAAATCAAAGATATATTAGTTCGTGTGGATAAATTTTTTTCCAATTAATTTTATCATACTTGACTGTGAGGAAGACAAGGAGGTTCCTATAATCTTGGGCCGACCATTTTTAGCCACTGGACGAACTCTTATTGATGTTTACAAAGGTGAACTGACCATGCGACTTAATGATGAACACGTTACCTTCAGTGTTTTCGAATCTATTTAATGCAATGACAAAGAAGAATGTCATACTGTCTATGTGCTAGATGATTTAATCGAGGAAGAATTCAATGACCAAAGCATAATACCTTCTGAGGAGTTTGCAATGACATATGATGATGAATTCTTAGATGATTGTGACAGTATAGTTGAAGTTAATAATATTGAACTCAATCATGGATGGCAAGTTGAATCTTTAGACTTAGCCAACAGAACAGCTCATATTTTCAAGCCATCTATTAACGAAGCTCTTACTCTAGAATCGAAATCATTACCTACTCATATTCAATACGTCTTTCTTGGTGATAACAATACTCTTCAAGTTATTGTCTCTACAATACTGGATGTAACTTAAGGAGAGAAATTGGTCAATATTCTTAAGCAACATAAACGAGTTATTACTTGGAGTATTACCGATATTCGAGGCATTAATCCATCTTTTTGCATGCACAAGATCAAGTTGGAATATGAAGGCAAGTAATCAATTGAGCAACAAAGAATATTAAACGAGAAGATGAAGGAAGTTGTTAAGAAAGAAATTTTAAAATGGCTTGATGTTAGAATTTTTTACCCTATTACTGATAGTAATTGGGTAAGTCCAGTGCAATGCGTTCCCCAGAAAAGTGGCATCATTGTGGTTAGCACCGACAAAGGTGAATTAATTCCTACATGCATTCTTACGGGATGGCGAGTCTGTATGGGTTATCGCAAACTTAATCTGCTAAAAGGAAGGACCATTTCCCACTTCCTTTCATTGACCAAATGTTGGACAGGCTTGCTAGAAAAGCCTATTACTGCTTCTTAGATGGCTATTCTGGGTACAATCAAATTGCTATTGCACTGGAGGATAAAGAGAAAACAACTTTCACCTGTTCTTTTGTTACTTTTACTTTTTGTCGTATGTCTTTCAGTCTTTGCAACACACCAGCTACATTTTCAATGTGCATGATGGCAATATTCTCGGATATGATTGTATATTATTTAGAGATTTTTATGGATGATTTCTCAGTCCATGGGAATGATTTTGATCATTGCATTGACAATCCGGATAAAGTATTGCAGCGATGTGAAGACACACAACTTGTTCTAAATTGGGAAAAATGTCATTTCATGCAACTGAAGGCATTGTGTTAGGCTATCACATCTCTAATCAAGGCATTGAAGTAGACAAAGCTAAAGTGGAAATCATTGAGAAATTACCTCCACCGACAAATGTGAAAGGTATTCGCAGTTTTCTTGGGCATGCGGGGTTTTACCAAAGATTTATTAGAGATTTCTTGAAAATTACAAAGCCCTTATGCTCATTATTAGAATAGAATCAAAAATTCCTCTTTGACGATGCGTGTCTGTATGCATTCACTCAATTAAAGACGTAGTTAGTAAATGCACCCATTGTCATTGCACCAGATTGGTCTCAACCTTTTGAAGTTATGTGCGATGCAAGCGACTTCGCTGTGCATGCTGTTCTAGGACAACGCAAGGGAAAAATATTTCACGGCATCTATTATGCTAGTAAAACTCTTATAGAGACTCAAATCAATTATACCACTACAGAGAAATAATTGTTGGCTGTAGTATTTGCTTTCAACAAGTTTCGTTCTTATCTTGTCAGTACAAAGGTTACCATATTTATTGACCACTCGACATTGAGATATCTTTTCGCAAAGAAAGATGCAAAACCAAGACTGATACGCTGGATCTTATTGTTGTAAGAATTTGACATCGAGATAAAATACCGTAAAGGTTCAAAGAATCAGGTTGCAAACCATTTGTCTCAATTGGAAGTTGGTAGTGAAAATGGAAATGTACTTCAAATTGTCAACACATTCCCAGGTGAGAAGTTATTTGTTGTATATACAACCCCTTGGTATGTGGATTTGGTTAATTATCTAGTGTGTGGAAAACTCCCATTGGGTGTCACTTGCCATAAAAAAGAAAGATTTCTTCATGAAGTAGTGAAGTATCATTAGAACGAGCAGTATTTATTCAAGGTATGCAATGACAACATTATTCGGTGTTGTGTTCCAGAAGAGAAGATGCTTTCAATCTTGAAGCACTATCATGACGCTCTTTATAGAGGTCATTTCGATGGCATGCGAACTGCTACTAATGTTCTCTAATCAGGATTCTACTGGCCTTCATTATTCAAAGACACCCACAATTTTGTGAATCAATGCGATAAATGTCAAGGCACTGGCTCTATATCCTGATGCAATGAAATGTTGCAGCAGCCAATTATGGAGGTTGAATTGTTCGATGTTTGGGGTATGGATTTTATGGGACCATTTCCAAGTTTATTTGGAAATGTTTATATATTAGTAGCTATTGAATACGTCTCGAAGTGGGTTAAAGCTGTTGCAGTCCCAAAGGATGATGCAAAGACAGTGCTTAAATTTTTTCACAAGCATATACTCACCCGCTTTGGCACACCAAAGGCATTGATTAGTGATTAGGGTACACACTTTCATTGCAACCAAGTGGCAGCCGCATTGAAGAGATATGAAGTTAATCGTAGAATGGCTACTACTTATCATCCACAAACTAATGGACAAGCTGAAGTATCGAATCAACAAATTAAAATCATTATTGGGAAGGTTGTGAACCCTTCGAGAAAAGATTGGTCTTCCAGACTGGATGACGCTTTATGGGCATTGTAGACAAGATATAAAACTCTATTAGGGATGTCGCCGTATCAATTGGTTTTTGGGAAAGCATGTTACTTGCCAGTTGAACTGGAGTACAAAGCATTGTGGGCAATTAAGCAAGTGAACATGGACTACGAAGCTGCTGGAAAGAAAAGGCTATTGGATATCACTGAACTAGAGGAGATTAGGTGAAATGCCTATGAAAACGCTACAATTTACAAGGAAAAGACCAAACGATGGCATGACAGAATTATTTTGTAGCAACAATTTATTGCGGGTCAACAAGTTTTATTATTCAATTCTAGACTGAAACTGCACCAGGGTAAATTGCGCTCTCGTTGGTCTGGACCTATTAAAGTTGTCGAAGTATTTCCTCATGGTGCGGTCACAATTAGAGGTGTACATAATGGACACTAGTTCAAAGTGAATGGCCAGTGATTGAAACATTACCTTGAAAATATTGATCAAAAGCAGGCAGAGACCATTAAATTGGTTGAAAATTTTTAATTTTTATGGAATTTATTATTATGTAATTTTAGTTTATTTTTGTTTCTATTCAAGTTTGTTTTACTTTTTATTTGCAGAATAATTAGGTACCATTGTCGACGCACTTGGGCTTTATTGTCAACGCAGTCCGTACTATTGTACTATCACTTATAACTCATCAAGAATAAGAGCATATCAGAAATTTCAGATCCCACCGTTTGATCAAAAGTCACCTAGCTGTCTGATCTGTCTGAGCAGGCGCAATTCTCATTGGACATATTTATTCTCACCAGCTTTATTTCCCTTCACAAAAGTCACGCCTTTCCATCTTCTTCTTTCACTCGCTATAAATCCCCTCTTCACTGTGCTGACTGTAACACATAGAAAGCAACCATTTTTATTCACTTTTTATTCCCCAAGCTCGTACCTTACAACTTTAAACCATCTTCACTCCACAAAACAAACAAAATATGGCAAGAATGAGAGGAGCAGTCAAGAAAGCCACCAAGCCTATTGAAGAACACTCATCCTCTGCAACTGCAGTTCGTGAATCAGAATCTTCCATGCCAACGGAGAAAAATAAGTCGGTGATCTTTTTAACGAAAATGACCAAGGGTCGGTTTCAAGACAACATTTTGAAGCGAAACTTCCACTCAGAACAGGGTATTATCCTTTCGCAACAACAAGACTTAGGCAAGCAAGTCTACAAAACCATCTCTAAGCTGAAGTGGGAGACTTTCTGCACGCATCCTGGAAGCTATTCTCCTTTATTGGCATGTGAGTTTTACGCTAACCTTTATAACCATGAGTTAGAGTTTATCTTTGTTTGAGAAGGCTTAATCCCATGAGATGCTAAATAAATCAATGAGCTATACAACATTAAAGTGGATGTAGGGGAACATTTCGAGTTTATTGAGGATATCACATACGACAAAAGGGACATGTTGGTGAAGGATTTATGTGTCGAAGGAGCATTGTAGATGGGTTCACACCAAAAGAATTATGCGATGCACCGCTACTTCCTGACATTGCAAAGTAAAATCTAGTTTCATTTTGTCAACTGCAGGCTACTGCCCTCTACTCACAGCACCATAATCAACCTCGATAGAATGTGCCTAATACATTCAATTGTTAAGGGCAGAAAGATTAATGTCGGGGCAATACTCCACCAAGAAATTGCTGACTGCGCCGCAAGATAAACTAGAATTTTGGTTTTTCCCATCATTGATGATGTTATTGTGCTAGCAGAAAGGGATCATGCCCCGTGATGATGATGAGATCTTGGAGAATAAGGGGCCGATAAATGAAGCCTCTATTGAAAGAATGACTTGTGGCAAAGATACACTAACAATGAAGGAGGCGGAGACCAGCAAGGTAAGGAAGGGCAAAACCAAGGTAGAAAGTAAGTGGACAAACCTGACTGCAAAAATATCATTGTTGCGCAAAATGCAAGATATCGAGAAGTTGGCCAATTTCATCAGCAATAAGTAGATCAGACTTGTCACTACAATAGAGGACATGGACATATCACAAAATTTGTTCTACGCTTATACCAAGGCCTATAACAACTCTATTGTAGCTGTATTTCCAGTGTTCCAATCGATTATCTGAGATTATAAACCCTCATCCGAGGAACATGAATTGGGGGACCAAGACAGATTAGTGGAATCCTCTCCTATTGTGCACGTCTTTGATGATGAGAAAAAATAGGACTCAAGGGACATTGAGGAGTGCATACGAAAGACTGATAGCCTGGTCGAGGGTGACTTCATTAATAGTTAAGAGGCACCTGCTATTGAGGAAGAAGTTGATGTGGGAGAGGAGGAAGTCCATGTTGCATTTGTGAACGAGAAGGTCGATGAAAAAAATACTAAAAAAAACTGCTGAGAAAGAATCTGCTGAGAACATTGTCACTACATCCGATTTTATGGGTGTAACTACTGATAATCTGAAGCGAGATGGAGCTAGATTGGCGGAAGCTGCAGAGGTAACAAGTGATAAGCACCATAACTCATTAGCGATAGTGGTCTATACCGGACCAATCAATGTGACCCCTCCTACAAAAGAAGCAGCCGATGATGCTAGGGCAGCACCAGAATCTGAGAAGTGATCCGAGAACTGCGTGAAGCCCAAAGAAAAGCAAAGAAAGTGCTCCAAAGAGGAGAAAAAGAGGAGGAAGAAGAAACATCGTGTAGCCACATTGATGGCCGAGGAAAATTGAGTTGGTTTATTTTAAGTTTTAGTTGTATAGTTTATTTTAAGTTTTAGTTGTAGTATTCATGCATTTCATGTAGTTGTAATTTTCATTTTGTTAGTGCACATTATCGTTGTATTTTTATTGTCATTACATTTTAATGTTAGTGCATTGGGGACAATGCAAACTTTAAGTTTGGGGGTATGCATATGGGTTTTGGAAATACACCCACATTTCAAAAATTTTTTGAGTTTAATAAAACATGCAAGGTTTATTTGTGGTTAATGCAAATGTGTTTAAAAATTTTTGTTACATTCGATGCTTAATTCTTGAATCATGTGAACTATCAATAAATGAGTTGGATAAATTTGAGTGAATGTTATATCTTCAATTCTTTGATAAATGATTTAGGTTGCATTAGTAATGGATGACTAGTAGCATTCCTTGAATCTTGAATGAATCTTCCTTTTATAGTTGCTTATATGTATATATAGTTATGAATAAGAGACACTGCAAAGTGGGTGTATTGTGAAATGTTAAATATGGAACACTCTAATGCACGCATTAAGAAATGAATTTGGCTAAGGGCTATCACTGCATGAGTCTGTAACAGTGCAATTACGTACTCCCTAGGGGTTTGTTGCACTCCATCATTACTTCTCAAGAACAAGGGTATATTAATGCAATGATATCCTTTATTCACATAAAAAAAGACATATATTGTACAATAAATATTGTATTGGTAGATAGAATTTAGGATTTAAAGCATGATGCTGGTTTTGATGAATTTGCAATCTTATTTATTCATACTTATGTATTGTCGATGCAATATTCTGTCATCTGAATGTGACTCATTCATTGGGATTTTTGTGTATTGTCGATGCAATATTCTGTCGATGCAATATTCAAGTTGCTAGAATGATCATTTGCCTTAGTGAATTCTTGTGTAACCTTGCTAGTTTCTGTTTCACTTGAAGACAAGTAAAAACTTAAGTTGTTGGGTTGTGATAATATTAGAAAGAACATATGTTTTCTCCCTACTTATTGATTAATTTGTACACATTTAGTTATCTTTAGCACATATTTTAGCATTTTCAGTTCAGTCAATTGTATTTTATAACTCAGTGGATCTTAGCTTATTTATCCTTAATTTTGTCATGTTTTGGTACCAATGTCGCTGCATGAGCATTTTTAGATTGTGCCCAAAATTTTTGTCGCACCTGACAATTGTCCAGATAAGAAAAAAATTTTGTGAGCTGTCCAGTCTGGTATAACCAACTTGTACGTACAGAAACAACATGATTCTGAAAAAAAGACACCTGTGCTATTTGGGGATAAATATTAATATTGACGTGAAAAAAGAATGAGGGGGTATCATCTTCTTCAACCTATCTTTTGAAGCTTTTCGGCTATGGCAGCTTAAGTATCCTACGGGTAAACTGATGTGAAAGAGATGCAGATCAGCTCCTACGAGGAGCCCAGAGTGCGACATAAGAGGGAGTTGAGAGATCAAGTCGAGATTTTCCAGGAATAGTACTCTCCACTTGTTTCTTTTATATTTCTTTTTAAACGATGGTGATTACTTTCTATTTCATGTTTGTACGAAAGTATACATGATTTTTGGGTTAAATGTTATTTTATTCAATCTTACTTCTACTGTTTAATCTTTAGGTTTGAATTTTTTAGCATGGAAGTGTTATTGCGGTCACTGGCACTGGAAAGTGCAGCGACAATTCAAGTAACAAGCATGACAACAAAAGTTGCTTGAGGATTAGAGGAATTTAATCCACTTGTTCTGAATAGTGTTCCATTACCATCATCGGAAGGTGTGGCTAATGTGCATGTTTAAGTCTTAGATTAAATATAAAAGTTAAGTTTGGTAAGATATTCATTGCAATTTAATGCATCGACAATCACCTACCCTTTTATACCTAATGAGCACTTAGTATTCTGTTGAATATTCACGTTGGGGATCCCAATTTATCATTATCATATTTTATCTTATTGTTTTCAAGTTATTGCTTCGACAAATACTCTCACAATTTATCTCGTTGTCATCTATTTATTGCACTGACATTAATAGACAAAAGACAACCATCCTCATGGGATCGATATCCGACAGACTCATATCTGTCTACTATACTTGCGTGTATGCTTACATATTATTACTGTGACATTAAACAGCCAGTCAGTGTACTGTACAAATAAAAGTATATATAAATGATGATGATATGTCTATTAATTGGTAAGTGTAAGAAGCATAGTAAAAAAATGATATATGCGAGGTTCTATTTGAATAGAATATTGGTAATAAGCATGCAGGTAACGTCTGATACGAAAAGTATAAATCAGTCAGGAAAGCGAACAAATTTGAGAAAGTGAATACAAAATCAAAATTTTCAATCATGGTAGCCCAACTTGATTAAAACTCTGTTTCACTTTCGCATCCATAAAAGCATTTATTAAATTGTTCTTTGAACTCGACATTGGCAAAACGACTAACAAGATGTTGTTTAGCATTATTTGAAATGTGTCACATGTATAATCTATGAGAAGATTTTAGGAGGACATCTCTACTGCTTTCATAATCGCTTGATCTTGATCAGTAAAAATACTTTTCGGTTGCCCATGGCCCATGGCTTCTAAAAATGTTTCAAATAACCAACTAAATGACTCAGTGGTTTCATCTGATAAAAAAACACAACCAAACAAAACAGTATTCCAGTGATTGTCAATTCCGACAAATGGAGCACAAACCAAATTATACTTATTGGTTCTATATGTGATATCAAACACAAGAACATCTCAAAACAATCGTAATCCAATTTTGATCTCCCATCTCTCCAAAAAAATTAGCTATTCGATTATCCTGGTCCACTTGCATTTAATAGAAAAACATAAGGTCTTCAGCTTGCTTATATTTGAAAAAATTGATAATGCTATGTGCATCCCCTGTTTCAATCATTTTCTTTCTTTCAATTCGCAAGAAATTATGACAATCTCATTTGGCAAATGTAATATTTTCAAACTCAATCTCCTTCCTGAGAAACGAATATGAACTTGTTTGTTTGATTCCTGCAGCAACCATTGAACGAATAACATCTTCATGTCCTTCTAAAATTTTTCTTCTTGATCTCAAATTAATTATTTCTTTTGAAGTTGCTAAGTGGTGATTATGATAATCATTAAAGTAAGAAACAACCCAAACACATTTTTCTATTGTAAAACGAATTTTAGCTTGACAACCTGTCCTTGTCTGTAGACGATTAAATTTTTTCACTTTGCCAACATCTTTGTGTTAATGATACCCAGATTTTGAGCATAAATATTAACGTTGCCTTATAAGTTCAGTCATACTTCGTCTCTTATTTCCTCTTCGAATACTAAACCCCTTACTTAAAGCAAACTAATTATAAAAATTATAAGCCTCTTTTTCGGAATGCACTTTCAGTCCCACTTTTATTTCTTCAACGGGATTATATTTTTTTCTCGACAATATGAACTATTTCGTCTTAATTTGTCTCCATAAATGAAAATTACAAATTTAAAAAATTTGAGAAGAAATTTTAATATCTAATAAAAATCATGATAATACAAGAAATCATTAAAAATTTAAAAATCAATTAAAATCTAATAAAAACACAGCTCGAAAATCATATAGTTTTTTTTCTAGCACGCTAAGTCATTATTATTAAAAATCACAATTCTTTCAAAGATTCTAAATACAACTATATTTCAAACAAATGAAAATCAAGTAAAATACTTGACATCCCAAACAAAGTTCCACACCAAACTAAAATATATATATCTCTATAACATGTACCTGATCACTAATAAAAAATCTCCATAATTTGCAGTGGTGTAATGCATATTTAATTTAATCATGTCTAATATAAAAAAACTTCAATCAATAACAACAACAAACAAATTTGAATAATTGTATCTTCTTCTCAATTTTCATGATTCAATCATTATCATCATTATTATCGATTTGTGAAAATAGAAACAATTAAAATTAAAACTTACCTTAAACAAAAACAGTAGACATCACAAAACAATTGAATTACCTGGGGTTTGAAGGCAGCTGCGTGGCTAAGTTCCTTGGCAAGCTTTCTTTTCAGCCTTTGAAAGAAAATTCTCTTTTTGGTCCTTCTTCTCATACGTATGCCGCATCTACCTCATCTTTAATTCAGATGGTTTTAAGCCCACTTCGAATTGGGTGCAGCCAACAATTGAATAGAACCAATTGCAACAACCACCAATTGCCCAAAAAACAAAAAAATAATAGCAGTAGGGAACAATTGCAAAGACCTGAAGAGCCAACAATTGAATAGAACTGATTAAATACTAAAGTTACATATTTTATGTAATTAATTTGGTATATTTATGAGAATGCACCACTAATTTTGCCATATTTATTGAATTTTATGCAGGAATGTAATTTGGGGCTAAATAGAAGAAAAAGGAAACAATTGGACTGAATTGAAGAAAGAAGCGAAAAAGGAGGGCCAAAGAAGAATTTTTCCAAGATTAATTAGCTGAAATTTTTGAGTTAGTGGGAGAATATTTTGGGATTTATTTTATTTTGGGATATTTTTTCCTTAATTTCCTATGACTAGTTGGCTCCTAATTTAGTAAATCAACTAGTATAAATAGAGCTTGTATTGTTCATCATTTCATCAATCGAAAAATATTTAGCTTTTATCTCTCAATTCTCTCCTTCCTACATAGCCTTTGTTGTTTCTTTAGTTTCCTTTCCTTCAAATTTTAATTTCCAGTAGTTAATCACTATTTGCAATTCCTTTTTCAATTTTTTTTTCCAAATAGTCAACCACCCCACTTTAATATATTCCAACTCTCATACTCAATCACATCACTCACCTTTTTCACCCATTTACCTTAATTACTTTATCAAATACCAACATGTCCCAAACCTTAGCCAACTAAACCCGTTTTCAGCTTTAGGCCGAAATTAGCCTCGTCAAAACCCGTGAGTTACGAACCCTAGCCATTTAACTCCTAAAATTCCAGTACTTATTACTTCTCCGGATTAAGAGTATGATTTTGTCAACTCATAAAGTCAGATCAACACTAAGTCAAAAAAGACGTCGTTTGATTTAGTGTGGTTAGACGTACAGTTGGAATTCCGAAAGGAACGTTTCTAATCGGTTTTCTGTGAACACATTGGCGTGCCAAGTGGAGACAACTGTTTGGTTCCGTCAAGGGAGGTAGTAACCGGATTTAAATGCCCCACGCGGTTGAGGGCACTGGTTCGAGCTAGGCTATTCTAGAACGCAAAGCTGCCGGAGTTCTAAATCACGAACGTTTCGTGGTTGTTCGATCGGTAAGGGTTAGTTATTGGACGTTCCATAACTAATTTACACAAGGAAGAGTTGGTGTCCGAGGCGTCCTTGGTAGCTATAACTAGCTTATTGGAAAAGAGGAGTTCATCCAATTTCGAGGATCGGTTCAAAGACGAGGAAAATTCGTGTCTAAAGCTGAGCTCATTCTAATTAATTTTTCTTAATATTTATTTCACGGTTTTTATTATTCTATTTTCAACTTTTACTTTTGACGTTATTTTTCTGTTAATTTCAGGTTTTCAAATTTTTATCCCCCCGAACGTCTTGGGCACGACAGCTGCCCCGACATAAATCTGGTCAAGCGAGCAACAATTTACAGTAAACCAGTCTTTGAGGGATCGACCCTACTCCCTATACTGCATAATTTGCAAATTAAGGCGTAGGTTTATATTGGTGGATTCGACACCCATCAAGAACCAATTGTATTAGCCACCAAATGCCGAAAAAACAAAAAAAATAATGGCAGCAGGGAATAGTTGCAGAGATGTGAAGAGCCAACAATTGAATAGCAAAGCAGTTGCCGGAAAAAAAAAATAGCAACAGGGGGTTGCAGAGACGTGAAGAGAGAATTTTAATTAGGGTTGAGTAATTTTTATTTGGGATTTTAGGGATTTATTATTAAAGAAATTCATTAAATGAGGTATGAATGACATGTAAAAATCAACTGACATGTCATTAAATTATTAGGAAAAGATATAGATGACGTGGTGTCACTGTTTCATACAATCCTTTCCTTTGATTGAAGAGTGCAAGATGC
Organism: Gossypium raimondii; assembly: GCF_025698545.1. Lineage (NCBI taxonomy): Eukaryota > Viridiplantae > Streptophyta > Magnoliopsida > Malvales > Malvaceae > Gossypium > Gossypium raimondii. Next base: position 33,520,029 of record NC_068568.1, on the reverse strand, counting down.
TCTTTTGACTTATGATTGCTAGTTTATTAAAGCATACCTTTTAGGTAGGAGTGAGCAAAACTTGATTCAATTTGAAAATTTTGAAAAAAAAATCAAATTTCGAGTTAATCGAATCGAGTTATTTGATTTTTTAGAGTAAACTCAAATAAGAAATTTGAATTTCAAGTTGAATTTTACAATTCAAATAATTCGAATAACAAATTGGTCTAAATACCCTTTTGGTCCCTTTCAATTTTAAAATGAGCAAATTAGTCTCTCTCAACAAAATCACAAAAAATTCAAAATAATTTTCAAAAATTCAAAAAAATTTTAAAATTCAGAATATTTATAAAAATTCCAAAATTTTTATTTTTTAAAATTTATAAAAAATTTTAAATAATATATAAAAAAGTTAAAATTTTAAAATTTTCTAAAAATAATTTATTCAACTTTATCAATACTAAAGTATCTTTTTTTTCTTATTTTGCTTTGAAAATGTTTTCAAACATATATGGTTTCAATTTTTACTTTATGTGCTATAACGTGAAATTAGTTATACTGTAATAAGATTTTAATTTGACATGTTTAATTTCTTAATTTAACTCGAACAATTTCACTCGATTCGATTCAACTTAAATTTTATTTCACTTGACTCGATTTGAAAAAAATTCAAATCGAATTGAAATGATAAAATAGGATTCACCAATTCAATTAACTCAAAATTTTTCCACTTGATTGGATCAAACGTTGACGCCTACTTCTAGGAAGGGAACAAATGCGCGAAGCATTAACTTGGTTAAGGAGCAATTTTCAAACTACCTCTCCTTCCGATGTTCTTAATTTCTAGAATTTGCTTTGTATTTGTGGTACTCCTAGTTATGTAAACCTTTTGCTGTGTAAGGGTACGCCTTGAACAATATTTTAATTTTGCGTTTTATGAAATCCAGTTCCTTTTCCACCTAATATATATTAATATAGATGATATTTTTATTAATATAATAGAAATATCATATCGATTCAAAATTGTACATACATGAGAAATATAATTATATTGATAAATTTAACAATTAAATTGTTAAAATATTTATCATACAAAAATTTAAAATGTGTAAAACTCCATTAATTTTATATTGATGTAAACGAATAACTTCTCTTAACCTTTTAAATAAAGATAAATTATGCTCCAAGTCTCTTTCATACATTTAAAATTTAATCTCTCTAGTTTTATTTTTATAAATCTAGTCATTTTATTTTTGAATTTAAAATCTAGATCTAATTACTAATATTGTTAAAATTCTTATGTTATTTTCACTGGTGACATTTTCAAAAAGAAATACTCAATTAGTTAGTAGACATATAAGGAAAAAATATGTAAAGTAATAAATTTTAATGATATTACCAATTAAACTTGTTTTCTTAAATTCAAAAATTAAAGAGACTAAATTACTTAAAATAAAAAATTAAATTTCAAATGTACAAAAGTTAACTTGAAGCCCATTTTACCCTTGAAAGACATAATAGCAAATTTAACTTCTAATATTTACTTCTTTTCTAACTTTGCTGCTATTTTCTTCTTTTTATCACTTTAGCCCTCCAACATTTAAATTTTAGTCACTTCTTTTGTAACATTGTTCCTATTTTCTTTTATTTCTTTTTTTTTTCACTTTAACTCTCAATACTTAAATTTTAGTCAAACTTCTTTTTTTACAGCAAAGTTAACTAGACCACTAATATGGCAACCTACTTGGAGTTCATGTTTACTTAATAAAAATACATAAAATTATTAAAATATTAAAAAGATGAAAAAAAAGGTTCATAATAACATTATCCAGAAATTAAGTACAGGTGGCCAGCAATCTTATTAAAATTTTAAGAGTCCAATCAAAATTTTCCATTGGAAAAACAACAAATTGATTCAATTTTGAAGGTTTAGGACCAAAGGGATAGAAAAAAGAATAAGGCCCAAAGTGATAGAAAGGTAAACATTAGGGGTTAAATTTATCGACAAGAAGAAGGATGAAATCAAACATCAATAGTTCATTATAATAAAGAGATGAGCTAAAGCATCTGAAACCGAGATAGTCTCACTGTACAAATATGAAATGGAAGCAATTGCAAAATCTTCTCGTATGCCACACTCATCATATGGATCAAGAGGAAGTCTTTTTACTCTTTTTCTTGGCTGTTTTCGCAATCGCATCGCATATCTCTTTCTTCCGTTTGTTGTTATAGTTGTTGTTGCCACCTGTGCTCATTGCACTCCTACTCTGAAGCTCCAAAGCATCCTTCACAAAAAATTTTAACCTCCATAGGGTAGATTCACTCTGCACAAGCAATAAAGTAATTCCCCAAGTCTCAAACAATTCCATATCGAAACCTTGATTGATCAAATCAAAAGATATAATTATCGGGATTATCTGATTATACCTGAGCATCAATGTCAATCTCCACTTCTTCAGCCATTGCTTGAAATGCGGGATTACTTTGAGCAATAATCTCCAATGCTTTATTAAGATCCTCCATAGACAATCGGGCTATGGCTGTCCCAAGATTTCTTTTCTCTTCGGTTGACATTTTCCTAAAACATCATTTACAAAACTTGATATATTGTTCCCAAATCCGGTTTTTATATCTACACAAACATCTATAAGTGTATATATACAAGGCAACTCACAAAAGAACACTCATCAACCTTAACCTGGTTCATTCTTTTATTTCAGAAGCCAAACTTATAATGGCAATCCTAACCGCAAGTATTTGTGGACAATGCTAGTCAATCGTACATAACAATAAACAACAAATCTTACCATTCAAAAGGCTACGATAAAAAACATACAGATCATTTGACTCATCTGAATTATTGTCATTCTCACTTGTTTACAGAAAAATAACCAACATATGCATTCCGGATAGTCGAACATGTACCGAAAAAGACAGGGAAGTATAAACAAAGATAAATACTATCATATCATATAAATTTTTGCTAGACTCAAAAACAGATGAATACACATCACACTAGATAGCAAAATCTTTTGAGGTCTAAAACCAACCTGCACTTCTGGACGACAGTTTCTCTGAGATGTTCCAAATGTGTATCGACCTCATAAAGCTGAAAAGAATTTGATATTTTTTTAAATATTCAGGTGATTGAACTACAGTATGGCTAGGAAAACTGATGCCAGCAGTCCAGAAGATATTGACGAGATGTGTTTACAGTGCTAATTACATTTTGAAATATCTTTAAAAGCAAGTTGCTGAACTTTAAGATACCTCATTGCATAAATCACGGACCACTTTCGCGTGAGCAGCTTCTCGCACAAGCTGCATATCTAGCTGTGCTTCCGCCTCCTCCTCATCTCGTCTTCTCTCCTATGAGCACAAAATACAGGTTTTCCATTTAAAATGTCAGGAAAAATAGGAAATATTTACCGGATTTCTTGAGCAAAATATATGCTACTGAATCCAGGGAAGTTATTGAATACAAGCCAAGAAATCCAATCCCGAGATAGTCGTATTGGGATAAAGCCCAAATAAGCTTTACCTCTTCAGTGACTTTAGGAAGAAGAAGCTGCCATTTCTCCTCAAACTTTTCCAGCAAAGTTTTGGCCATTAGATGAACGTCACTTCCTTCATCATTATATTTCATTGCATTATTGAAAACCAATCTTACATCAGCACATATATCTCGAACATTCTTATATCCGGTACCATCCTTGGCCTCCATTTGGTTTTTTATTGTACTGAAGTCCATTGGCTTTTCAATAATCTATAGCACAGAAAATATTAAACAAATTGATCAATAAAAGGACACGAAGCAATTCAGAAAATCATCTAAAAAGATTCAGAAAAACACTAATGGCATCCCCGTATGTAACTTGGACTTGGATGTAAAATTCAAATATGGTTGTGTGTCCAATATGTTATGTTTAATTTTTTCCAAGCTCTTCCATGTATTTGAAAGATCTTTGGCAGGTCATAATCATATCTCCATACCCATATTTGAATATGTGTTGGACATAAGTACTTCAAACAAGATGAAGAGTCAGAGCAACAATGGTATCTGCAGCAATATTTCCAAGTGGACACTACAGCTTGACATGCCTATAAATGGGACACTAAAAGTCTGTAATACTTCTACCTCACAAGTTCAAAAAAGCATCATAATATACTAACTTAGAAGTGCCAATATGATGATCCAGTTTATACATCTTTATCACCTAAGCAGAGGTAAAGTCCATAATGAAATAATATTCTTATTTGTCATGATGATAGAATGGGCCCCATCTTTCAATATTGCTTGAAAAGAAGTTGATATGGTCAAGAAATGCAGGTGCAAGTGCCACATGCCTTTAAAAATGGCTCAAGTTATAACAGTCTTGTGTCAAAAAACATGTCAAATACCATTCAAATTCATAGATTATGCTCATCCCTAAGCTCAAACCAGAAAAGTAAGAAGTTAAAAGCATGTATTCTGGAAAAATGAAGGGAAAAAAAAAAAGCAATACAATTACCTCATAGTAATCATGTAAACCAAGACCTTTGACGTCTACAGGTTGCATAAACGGCCATGCCCACTTGTGCTGTGTAATCTGAAAGGGAAACCACACACACATCAAAAGCATTTACTTCCAACCTATCACATAATAGGGTTAACAAGCACATTTCCACATTTACAGTTTAGCTCCTTTTATATAATCTTGGCGGGGTGGATGTGGGCAGTGGCACAGAGCGATTGTTATTCAAATGGTAGAAGCATGACCAGCAGTCTTCAATATATATCACAACATATTCCTCTATGTTGCATGATATAACTCAGAATAACAGCAACAATTACATCAGCAAATAAAAATGTCATGAAATTGGAAAAAGATCATGTTTGAAATATCATATCACCCTTGTATGAAATGCTTAGTTAGTTTAATCGAACCAGATATGAAGATGGTAATGGAGTTTTCAAGAATCTTAAACCAAAAGTCTAAATTAATTATAAATGCTCGAAACAAACTTCAAATAACTGCTATAATTTCTAATTCACTCATTACCAATGTTTAGCTTGATTGAAGACCTCAAAGACTTAAAGCAGCCTGGCTACCAATGAAGTATATGCTAGGCAGAAGGCTTAAAAGCCAAGATCATTTTGATTAAGATAACATTTACGGCATAAGGTAACTGAAATCAAACAAGCACTTGCAGAGAATAAGTGGTTACCTGACGCACTATTGTGCCAAATTGGCGCATAAGCTCTTGCATTCTCTTTGCAGCAGCAGCTTCCCGTCGCGACGCATCTTGTTGCTGCTTTTTAATGCTTGGAACTTGTCTTCCCTTATCTCGTTCCTTTCCCATGGAGCTTCCTTTAGAACTGCTCTGTTGCTTTTTACTTGAATTCAAGTTGAATTGTTCCACTTCATTCACCTTTTGCTCAAGCTAAAAGAAGGAAAAAAAAATTAACCAATAGTTTAATTTAAATTAAAAAATCCAGAAACTGAGAATCCAGAAGCAGCATGCTTTTTCCTTTTTGGAACTAAAGCACTAAGATCAGCATTGTATTTACAAAATTTATGGAAATAATCAATAGAAGCTAATACGGAACCATATTATATGCAATATAAAAGTACATTCCCTACCCTATTCATTATATACTTCTATTTTGAAGGTTATACTCCTACATAACAGTAAAACAGATACAAACAAGTGCAATTATACAATTATTTTTAGTAGTCCGTCTTTTAACTGTAAACCATTAAATAAACTCAAGAGGAAAGAGATGTCATAAAGTCCTAATTTATCACTTACCTCGTCAACCTTTTGAAAGATTTCATCAACCCGGATTTTGAACTGCTCCGCTTCCGCACTATTATCTTTCGAAATTCCAGTTTCAGCAATTTCAAAATCAGGAATTGATGCCATTACCTGTTCCATCTAACCATAAAATGGAAGACGAAAAACTAATGAATGCCATGTAACTATTAGCTCATAAGCATATACCAGTAGAAACATATGCAATCATGGAAGTACAATGAGAATGCATATAGCAGCAATACCAAAAGGAAACAGGAAAATTTGAGGAAAAACTATACAGGACTTATATCACTATAGTTTTGAAGGACAAAAAATTCAAAATTCTTACAATTATCATAGGAAACACCATTTTCGAATTTGTATAGCCATTAGATAAAAAAGAAAACTTCCCCACAATTTTGCCAATCAAAATTCAAAATTCTCAACATCCCCATCATTCCTAAAATGAAGAAAAACAAGAACCCAAAATTCAAAAAAGCCTAATGCATATCCACCTATTCAAACTCATTCAGTCAAGTCTATAGGTCTTACATTTCAACTTCAATACCCCCACTAAAAAGAATTAGAAGAAAGATTGATGTTCTTTAAAACAGAAACACTAAACAAGTAAAAAGTAACCCCCCAAAAAGGGGGACATTTTAACCCCTTTTTTTTTCCCTTTTGGAGGGGTTCAACATAAAGATAAAAAACCGAAGGTTTTCAAGTAAACCCCATTATCAGATCAACCCCAAAAGAGCACAAAAACTAATCAAACTTCCAAAAAAAGAATGATTTGAAGACATGAAAGAGAAGAACAAGTGGAAACACATTCAAATACGTATAAAAGGTACGGATAAACATAAGAAAACGTAGAAACGTAGAGAGAAAAAGCTACCAGAGAAGAGGGGGGAGTTCAATTGAGGAAATGAAAAACCGCTTATAAAGGAAATGGGAAATGAAAAATGATTGAAGGGAGAGTTTCGCTTTCAAGTTTCAAAGGACTAGTCGGCCGTCGCGTTTCTACTGCTCTGGGTGCGATGCGTGCTCAGCTCTTATGGTTTTTTTGTCTCCACCAGAGGGAAACGATGTCGTTTTCCTTTGTGTTCTGTTACATCACAAATATTATGATCTTGTCGTACAATCAATTATTAATGTAAATGTGGTTAAATTGGTAAAACTTTGTCATAAGTCCCTGTACTATTCATAAATTTGAAATTTAGTCTTTATACTTTTGCTTTTAGTAACTTAGTTTCTATACTTTTCAGATTTTAAATAAAATTCAAGTTCAACTCTTAACACTATTAAAATTATATTATTAATTTTAGGTTCATTACAATGTCGTTTGTTTAGTTATATTACACAAGTGAGTTTTTTTTTATTTCAAAATGCCATTACAACAAATTTAACAATATTAAAATTTAACTTGAATTTTGAAATCTTAAAATAGATGGACTAAATTACTAAAAATAAAAATTACAAAGATTAAATTTTAAATTTGTAAAAAGTATAAGAAGGCATGACATATTTTAGCCTCATTAAATTATATATTTTAAGTCTAATCATTAAACTCTTAATTATAAGTTTGTGATTTAACCATACATATCAGTCCAACTCAAATTAATTAAAAATAAGAATTATATTTTTATTATAAGGGTATTTATGTATTTAATAATTTCATAATTTTTAAACCTTTTGGGAATATAAAATTTCAAATTAAAAATTAAAATGAATGAGTAGTAAAATTAGAATAATCAAAGTTATTTGGATGCAAGTCCAAACCTTTAATATAAAACCAAGAAAATGAGAAGAAAATAATATTTATCTTATATAAGCTCCATCTCCAAAACAAAGAAATGTGCCAAAATCCAAACCAAAACTCTAATACCTGTATTTATCAGTCAAGTTTAATCTATCAATTAATATTTATTACACATTTTTTACTAAATAAATGTGCATTAAAACAAACCAAAGTTTAGATATCAAAATGCTAGGTATAACAAACATTCAAAGCCAATAAGAGTCCTGGAATCCACCTAAAATCTCCTGTATTTAACATGGACACATTTTAAAGAGTTTGAAACTACACAACGGACTCACCACCGCCTATCAAGAACCCAGTTCTGCGAACAATATCCTCGACGGTGATGACTTGAAACTATAACTATTGAAACAACTGACTATGATGGACATAACAAAAGTTATGTTGTAATGATATAGTTTGGTTGGATCAACTAAAATCCGCACGGTTCACTTGCCACCCTTCTTGGCAGCAGACTTGGTCACCTTGGCTCCAGATGGATCTTTCTTCTCCACGCTCTCGATAACGCCGACAGCAACAGTCTGCCTCATGTCCCTCACAGCAAAACGACCCAGTGGGGGATACTCAGCGAAGGTTTCCACAACCATGGGTTTGGTGGGAACCATCTTAACAAATCCTGCATCACCATTCTTCAAAAACTTGGGTTCCTTCTCAAGCTCCTTACCAGAACGCCTGTCAATCTTAGTCACCAGCTCTGCAAACTTGACTGCAATGTGGGAGGTGTGGCAATCAAGGACAGGTGCATATCCATTTCCAATCTGCGCTGGGTGGTTCATGATGATGACTTGGGAAGTGAAATTAGCTGCCTCCTTGGCAGGATCATCCTTCGAGTTCGAAGCAACATATCCTCGCTTCAGATCCTTCACAGCAACATTCTTGACATTGAAGCCGACATTGTCACCTGGAAGAGCCTCTGTAAGAGACTCATGGTGCATCTCAACAGATTTAACTTCAATGGTCAATCCAGAGGGACCAAAGGTTGCAACCATACCAGGCTTGAGGATACCAGTTTCAACACGACCCACGGGGGACAGTTCCAATACCTCCAATCTTGTACACATCCTGAAGTGGAAGACGGAGTGGCTTGTCAGAGTTGGACCCTTGTACCAATCAAGGTTGGTGGACCTTTCAATCATGTTGTCACATTCAAAACCGGAGATGGGGACAAAAGGAATCTTCTCAGGGTTGTAACCAACCTTCTTCAAGTAGGAAGACACTTCCTTCACAATTTCATCATACCTAGCCTTTTGAGTATTTGGGGGTTGTGGCAGCCATCTGTAAATGAAATAAATAGATATGTCATGCATAAGAATAATTACTAATTACAAGGCAACCAATTAGAAACTACTGAACATAAAAGCCTGAATGCAATGACCTACCTTGTTGCAGCAGCAAATCATTTGCTTGACACCGAGAGTGAAAGCAAGCAGAGCATGCTCACGGGTCTGTCCATCCTTGGAAATACCTGCCTCAAAACCTCCAGTGGTAGAGTCAATGATAAGGACAGCACAGTCGGCCTGGGAGGTACCAGTAATCATGTTCTTGATAAAGTCGCGATGTCCAGGGGCATCAATTACAGTGCAGTAGTATTTGGTGGTCTCAAACTTCCACAAGGTAATATCAATGGTAATACCACGTTCACGCTCAGCCTTCAACTTGTCAAGCACCCAAGCATACTTGAATGACCTGTTGTTCATCTCAGCAGCTTCCTTCTCAAACCTTTCAATGACACGCTTGTCAATACCTCCAAGCTTGTAGATCAAGTGACCAGTGGTGGTTGACTTTCCAGAGTCAACATGGCCAATTACGACAATGTTAATGTGAGTCTTTTCCTTACCCATTCTGCAGTATTCCCTTCAAGCTGCACCAACATACATATCAACAAAGTCAAACTAGAATTCTACACATAATGATCAGCCAAAAAAAGCAACAAGAAAAACAATGAACATATTAAACCCAGTGCATTTTTACCCCCGTCCCCAATATTTACTGGAGCTTCACCACGGGCTTAAAGTTGTGGAAAAGTCTTAAAAATTTAACATCCGATCCAATACCATAGTTCCATATAAAATCAAAATTATGTTTGCTATTTCATCCAAAGGCCCTTTCTACTTCATGCTTTCAAAGCAAAAAAGAAAAAGCAGCAAATAAAATAATTAAGAATATCCGAAGTGAAAGCTAGTACTAAAAGCAACAAAGGGATGTAAGAACAACCGATAATAATACCTACAACTTTTAAAGAAAGAATAATTTTAACAAATTTTAAAATCCAAAAAGCCAAAAAGAAAACTGGATAATAGACTAATTCCATACAATAAAATCATATCAAACCTACCAAACAAATATGTAGAAATTTTCTAGTCTCATAATTAGAAAAAGAAGTGATTGAAACATAGAGTAATTCACAAATCACAACAAAATCATAAACAATATTCACAAATTAAAATTGAAATTGACTTATTTAAAAATCATAATTCATTCATATAAAAAAAACATACCCCGATCCTAAAAACAACAATTGTCATTAAAAAAAGCATACGAGATATCATCATTACAACAGATACAAAACACAAATGAGTTAAAGGAAAACAAAAGAAAAACGAACTCATTCCCGAAATAAGCACCAAATGGATAGGAAATTACAATAGAAAAAGAAATTAAGATCTGGATAAGCTAAAAATAAGGAAAAACAAATATTTTAAAGGACGAGGGAATTAAATTAATAATGACACACTCGAGAAACATGTTGGAATCTCCAATGGAAAACTGACGAATGGAAAAAAAAGGGAGTGGTAATGGGTGGTAATGGCTGTGGTTCACAATCTGAGGATAGCAGAGCTTTCCAAACGACTAATGAAAATCATGAGCAGCAAAGTTATCTGGAAGGGTCTTCATTCATCAAGGAACAATTAGAGCATCTACACAAGATTTTTCAATCACCACAGTTTTAGATGAATTCTTCTGTTCCTAACTTATCCAGTAATCCTTCTTCCTCCTTTGCCCGATCAAGTACTGATTTTTCTATTTTTTTCAATGTCAAGCCTTGTAAAACAAAGACGTGGATCATTGATTTTGGAGCTAGTGATCACATGACTAGTAGTCATTTTCTTTTCTCAACTTACACACCTTGTGCAGGAAACAAAAAGATCAAAGTAGCAGGTGAGTTGTTCTCGATAATAGCCAGGAAATGCATTATTAAAATTTCACCTTCCTTGGTTTAACATGATGTTTTACCTGTGCCAAATCTAGCTTGTAATCTAATACTGGTCAGTAAATTATCTTAGTCTTCAAATTGTCATGTTATATTTGACTCTTCAATGTGTAAATTTCAGGACATGGTCTCGGGAAGGATAATTGACAATGTTAAAGAATTTGGTGGAATTTGCTTTCTTGATGATGACCATCTAAGTCGACCAACAACTACTCTATGTTTAAACTCTATTTCTAGTTTTGATAAGGTTATGATTTGGCATTATCGGTTTTAAAACCTTAATTTTTACTATTTAAGATATTTGTTGCTTGATCGATTTAAAAATAAAGGCCCTTCTTTATATCACTATGAATTTTGTGAATTGGCTAAACATCATCGGTCATTCTTTCCACCTAAAAAATATAAAGCTTCCAAACCTTTTTTGTTAATTCATAGTGATGTTTGGGAACCTTCGAGGTCTAAACTTTTTCAGGAAAACGTTGGTTTGTCACATTTATTGATGATCATACTCGCATTTGTTGGGTGTTTTTATTAAAAGATAAGTCTGAGTTAAAAATGTGTTTTAATCTTTTTATGCTATGGTGAAAACACAATTAGGTGTGAAAATAGAAGTATTTCAGAGTGACAATGGTGAGGAATTTTTTAGTGACCAATTAGGCGTTTTCTTAACCAAACATGGAGTATTCCACCAAAGCTCTTGTACAAATACACAACAGAATAGGATTGCAGAAAGAAAAAACTGCCATATTTTGAAAATAACTAGAGCCTTAATGTTCACTAGTCAGGTACCACGTTATCTTTGAGGCGAAGCCTTGTTAACAACTACATATCTTATTAGTAGAATGCTCAGAAAAACTCTAAACTATAGAACTCCTTTAACTCTTTTTAAAGATAACTTTTCTAACTCTAAATTGATCACAAATTTATCCCTCCGAGTTTTTGGGTGCAGTGTTTTTGTTCATCTTCACAACCAAGGTAAACTAGATCCTAGAGCAAAAAAATGTGTCTTTGTTGGATATGCTTCTAATAAAAATGGTTATAAATGTTATGATCCAATTGATAGGAAGATTATTGTTACCATAGATGTCACATTTGTTGAAACACAAGCTTACTTTTATTCTAATCTTCAGGGAGGGAATAATAGTAAGGAAGATTTAATAATTGATAAAGAAAAGGCTAGAAATATACAACATAGTGATTCTAATAATGGGGAAGGCGAATTTATGATTAACACAGAAATCAATGATGTTAATGTTGTTAATAAAAATGAGTATGAAGGTGTAGGGTCTGATAATGAGAATAGAAAACAAACTAAGGAGTTATTATTTTACTCAATAAGAAATCGAAATCAAGAAAATGGAATCCATCAGATTCATCACCAAGAATTCGACTCGCAAGATCTTGTAAAAAGTCCATGTAAAACTCATAATCCAACCAATGAAATTTCTGATCTAGATATTCCAATTGCTAAAAGAAAAGGTGTTAAAAATGTTGTCAAATATCCCATGTCTAAATTTGTATCTTATAAAGCCTTGTCTTCGACATTCTCATCCTCTGTTTCGTGTCTCGATACTGTGAAAATACCCAAAAATGTGAAAGATGCTTTACAGGTTCCTGAATGGAAGAAGGCTGTTTTAGACGAGATGCGCGCTCTTGAAAAATCAAGTACATGAGAAACAGTGGAATTACATGTAGGGAGAAAATAATGGGCTGTAAATGGGTGTTCACAACCAAATTCAAATCGATGGATCTTTAGATAGATACAAAGCCCAGTTGGTGGCTAAAGGGTACCCTTAAACATATGTGATAGACTATCTTAAAACATTTCCTCCAGTAGCCAAGTTAAATTCTATTAGAGTTCTCTTATCAATTACAGTTAATCTTGATTGGTCCTTATAGTAGCTAGATGTGAAGAATGCTTTCCTAAATGGGAAACTTGAAGAAGAAGAAGTTACATGGATCCTCCTCTAGGTTTTGAAGAAAAATTTAGAACTCGGGTATGTAAGCTCAGGAAATCTTTATATGGTCTAAAGCAGTCTCCTCAAGCTTGGTTCGAATGGTTCACTAAGTTGTCAAAAAACAAGGTTACTCACAAGGGCTAGCTGATCACACAATGTTCTATCGACACTCACAAAGAGGTCGAATAACTGTTATTATAGTTTATGTGGATGATATCATGATTATAGAAGATGATATGGATGAAATAAGGTGTCTCAAGAAGCATCTAGCTTTGGAGATTGAGATCAAAGACTTGGGTCTTTTAAAATACTTTCTTGGAATAGAAGTTTTTTGATCAGAAAACAGTCTTGTGGTCTCTTAGAAAAAAATATGTGCTTGATCTTTTAAAAGAGGCTGAGATGAGTGGTTGCCACCTAGCTGACACACCAATTGATCCAAATGTAAAATTCGAAAATAAAAAAGGATGATTAGTTGATAAAGGGCAATACCGGAGATTAGCCGATAAGTTAATTTACTTATTACATACAAGGCCAGACATAATTTTGCAGTGAGCTTAGTAAGTTAATTTATGCACTCTCCAATGGAGGAACATGAAGAAGCAGTGTTTCGGATTCTGAGATACTTGAAGAGTTCACTTAGCAATGGCTTATTCCTTAAAAAATTTGAACAAAGAGGAATTGAAGCTTATACAGATGCAGATTGGGCAGGCTCAATAACAGATAGAAGATATCCATTAGGATACTGTACATTTGTTTGAGGAAACCTTGTGACTTGGCAAAGAAAAAACTAAGGTGTTGTAGCAAGAAGTAGTGTAGAGGCTAAGTTTAGATCAATGGCTCAAGGAATTTGTGAAATGATGTGGTTAAAAAGAATTATAGAAGAGCTGAGGAAACCAATAACTTCACCAATGAAGTTGTATCGTGACAGCAAAGCTGCCATGACGTTGATGACGCCAGTCATGCTCACGACGTTGTTCATACGCCTTCCCTAAGTTACATAAACACTTTCCACACTCGTAACAAATTAAAGGTTCACGATAATTATCAAATTCATTCCACCAAACCATTTATATACTAAAATAAACAGCAACACTCATAGTCTTGGTTTGCTCACAATGATTAATATTTGCTTAGTAAGTCAATTTATGCACTCTCCAATAGAGGAACATGAAGAAGCAGTGTTTCAGATTCTGAGATACTTGAAGAGTTCATTTAGCAAGGGCTTATTCTTTAAAAAATTCGAACAAAGAGGAATTTAAGCTTATACAGATGCAAATTGGGCAGGCAGGCTCAATAACAGATAAAAGATCTATATCAGGATACTGTACATTTGTTTAGGGAAACCTTATGACTTGGCAAACCAAAAAATAAAGTGTTGTAGCAAGAAGTAGTGTAGAGGCCGAGTTTAGATCAATGGCTTAAGGAATTTGTGAAATGATGTGGTTAAAAAGAATTATAGAAGAGTTGAGGAAACCAATAACTTCACCAATAAAGTTGTATCGTGATAGCAAAGCTGCCATGACGTTGATGAAGCCGGTCATGCTCACGACGTTGTTCATGCGCCTTCCCTAAGTTACATAAACACTTTCCACACTTGCAACAAATTAAAGGTTCACGATAATTACCTAATTCATCCCACTAAACCTTTAATATACTAAAATAAACAGCAACACTCATAGTCTTGGTTTGCTCACAACGATTAATATTTGCTTAGTAAATTAATTTATGCACTCTCCAATGGAAGAACATGAAGAAGCAATGTTTTGGATTCTGAGATACTTAAAGAGTTCACTTAGCAAGGGCTTATTCTTTAAAAAATTCGAACAAAGAGGAATTGAACTTATATAGATGCAAATTTGGTAGGCTTAATAACATATAAAAGATCTAAATCAGGATACTGTACATTTGTTTGGGGAAACCTTGTGACTTGGAAAAGCAAAAAAAAAAGTGTTGTAGTAAGAAGTAGTGTAGAGGCTAAGTTTAGATCAATGGCTCAAGGAATTTGTGAAATGATGTGGTTAAGAAGAATTATAGAAGAGCTGAGGAAACCAATAACTTCACCAATGAAGTTGTATCGTGATAGCAAAGCTGCCATGACGTTGGTGAAGCCGGTCATGCTCACAACGCTGTTCATGCGCCTTCCTTAAGTTACACAAACACTTTCCACACTTACAACAAATTAAAGGTTCACGATTAGCTAATTCATCCCACCAAACCTTTAATATACTAAAATAAACAACAACACTCATATTCTTGGTGTGCTCAAAACGATTAATATTTGCTAAGTAAGTCAATTTATGTACTCTCTAATGGAGGAACATGAAGAAGCAGTGTTTTGGATTCTAAGATACTTGAAGAGTTCACTTAGCAAGGTCTTATTCTTTAAAAAATTTGAACAAAGAGGAATTTAAGCTTATACAGATGTAGTTTGGGCAGGCTCAATAACGGATAGGAGATCTACATCAAGATACTGTACATTTGTTTGGGAAACCTTGTGACTTGGCAAAGCAAAAAATAAAGTGTTGTAGCAAGAAGTAGTGTAGAGGCTGAGTTTAGATCAATGTTTCAAGAAATTTGTGAAATGATATGGTTAAAAAGAGTTATAGAAGAGTTTAGGAAACCGATAACTGCACCAATGAAGTTGTATTGTGATAGCAAAGCTGCCATGACGTTGATGAAGCCGGTCATGCTCACGACGTTGTTTATGCGCCTTCCCTAAGTTACATAAACACTTTTCACACTTGCAACAAATTAAAGGTTCACGATTATTATCAAATTCATCCCACCAAAACTTTAATAAACTAAAATAAATAGCAACACTCATATTCTAGGTTTGCTCACAATGATTAATATTTGCTTAGTAAGTCAATTTATGCACTCTCCAATAGAGGAACATGAAGAAGCAGTGTTTCGGATTCTGAGATACTTGAAGAGTTCACTTAGCAAGGTCTTATTCTTCGAAAAAGTCTAACAAATAGGAATTTAAGCTTATACAGATACAGATTGGGCAGGCTCAATAACAGATAGAGGATCTATATCAGGATACTATACATTTGTTTGGGGAAACCTTGTGACTTGGCAAAGCAAAAAATAAAGTGTTGTACTAAGAAGTAGTGTAAAGGCTGAGTTTAGATCAATAGCTCAAGGAATTTGTGAAATGATGTGGTTAAAAAGAATTATAGAAGAGCTGAGGAAACCAATAACTTCACCAATGAAGTTGTATCATGATAGCAAAGCTGCCATGACATTGATGAAGCCAGTCATGCTCACGACGTTGTTCATGCGCCTTCCCTAAGTTACATAAACACTTTCCACAGTTGTAACAAATTAAAGTTTCACGATAATTATCTAATTCATCCCACCAAACCTTTAATATACTAAAATAAACAGCAACACTCATAGTCTTGGTTTGCTCACAATGATTAATATTTGCTTAGTAAGTCAATTTATGTACTCTCCAATGGAGGAACATGAAGAAGTAGTGCTTCAGATTTTGAGATACTTGAAGAGTTCACTTAGCAAGGGCTTATTCTTTAAAAAATTCAAACAAAGAGGAATTTAAGCTTATACAGATGCAAATTGGGCAGGCAGGCTCAATAACAGATAGAAGATCTATATCAGGATACTGTACATTTGTTTGGGGAAACCTTATGACTTGGCAAAGCAAAAAATAAAGTGTTGTAGCAAAAAGTAGTGTAGAGGCTGAGTTTAGATCAATGGCTTAAGGAATTTGTGAAATGATGTGGTTAAAAAGAATTATAGAACAGCTGAGGAAACCAATAACTTCACCAATGAAGTTGTATCGTGATAGCAAAGCTGCCATGACGTTGATGAAGCCGGTCATGCTCACGACATTGTTCATGCGCCTTCCCTAAGTTACATAAACACTTTCCACACTTGCAACAAATTAAAGGTTCACGATAATTAGCTAATTCATCCCACTAAACCTTTAATATACTAAAATAAACAGCAACACTCATAGTCTTGGTTTGCTCACAACGATTAATATTTGCTTCGTAAGTCAATTTATGCACTCTTCAATGGAGGAACATGAAGAAATAGTGTTTTGGATTCTGAGATACTTGAAGAGTTCACTTAGCAAGGTCTTATTCTTTAAAAAATTTGAACAAAGAGGAATTGAAGCTTATACAGATGCAGATTGGGTAGGCAGGCTCAATAACAGATAGAAGATCTATATCAGGATACTGTACATTTGTTTGGGGAAACCTTGTAACTTGGCAAAAGCAAAAAATGAAGTGTTGTTGCAAGAAGTAGTGTAGAGGCTGGGTTTAGATCAATGGCTTAAGGAATTTGTGAAATGATGTGGTTAAAAAGAATTATAGAAGAGCTGAGGAAACCAATAACTTCACCAATGAAGTTGTATCTTGATAGCAAAAGTTCCATGACGTTGATGAAGCCAGTCATGCTCACGACGTTGTTCATGTGCCTTCCCTAAGTTACATAAACACTTTCCACACTTGCAACAACTTAAAGGTTCACGATTATCTAATCCATCCCACCAAACCTTTAATAGACTAAAATAAACAGCAACACTCATAGTCTTGGTGTGCGCACAACGATTAGTATTTTCTTTTAATTGTTGAATACGTGAACCGTTGACAACAAAAAACGTTCATGTAAATCATCCCACAAAGTTTTTGCATTTCATAATTGGAAAGCATCAATATTTCCTCCAAATCGATAGTTTTGATAATCCAAGACACAAGCATACAATGAATGGTAATGCAATCATCGTTTGAGAAAGGGGGAACAATATCTATAATGGTACCATCACGATATCCAAAATTGCACCGAGAAGATAGAGCGATGTGAATAGCATAAGCCCAACATCGTAATTTTTAAGCTTTAATTGAATAGGAGTAATAAAATCATCGGGTCGATCTTAAGAACCCAAGAAAAATGGAGAGTCAGGTTCAATTTTAGGTGGTAGTGATGATAGTGGTGGTGAAGAAGTAGAATCGCTGCCAGCAATTGAAAAAAAAAATAATTTGTGTTAAACACTCAAGTCAGATGCCATGACAAGAATAGGGTAATCCCTTTCAATCTTATTGATTAAACCTCAAGAGTATACATAATATTTATACAACTGTAGTCACATAGGAAAAGGAAAGATATATAATATATTCCTAAATATATGCCTAAAATATATACAATATATTTCTTAAAGATATCCTATTATAATAATATCCTAATACTGACACTCTTTGTTCCTTTTGTGGTGACAGTGTTGAGATTTTAGATCATGTTTTCCTGAAATGCTTTTTCACTCAAACGGTATGATTTGGTAATACATTTGGATTCAAGGTTGATAATTTTAGAGACTTAGGTTTTATTGACTTCATTGAATCATATATCCTTAATCTAAAAAGCTCCATGACTAATACTTCCTATGCTACAACAATACTTTGGAGTATATGAAAATGCAGAAATAAGAAAATTTTTGAATCTCTAGATGTTTCTCCATCTTAGCTTGTTCAAATGACATACTCTTGATAATAAAGTCCAAATTGAATTCAAACCACCTTGAAAAATACATCAATTAGGCAACAACATGGATTGCCCACGTTCATTACTTGGAAAAATGGTTTTTCTGGAATTGATGGTGCCTATACCATTGTCAATTTTGATGAGGTAATTGTAAAACAAAAAAGTGACTATTACACAGATTGGAACCTTACCTCATTGAAGCTCTATCTTACAAATGAAGTGCTCTTATATGCATTCAGTAGGAACCATTTTATCACAATTTACCTGTAGAGGGATTTTCAACATTTCAATCTTTTACACTAACATATTTAATACTTTTATACACTAACATTTTGATTTTTTTCATATAATATTGTGGGTGGGGATGAGATTGCGATGAATCTTAAAAATTATGTTTAGAATGATTTTTAAAGAAAAATCTTTCTCAAGTCACAATTCTAAAAATTACCAATAATTTTAAAATTTTCCATGTAACGTGTTCGTTTACCTTTTAGTATTGTTGCCTAATTCTTTTATTCAATTATTGAAATAATTACGTTATTAAATCAAAATTGGAAAGTACCTTTCACAATAATTCCATTTTTTTCAAATGCAATAACTCCAATTCTATTTGATTTTATATAAGGTTGACCTATGTTTCTATTTTATATAAGTAAATTAAGTCCTTATTAATAATATTTATTTTAAAATTTTAAAATATTGACTTATGAAACATTTTGATTTCCAATATATACATACTTCTTTATTACGAAAATTATAATTTTATTATCAACTATACAAAATTTTATTTGATTTTATATTGTATCAACGTATTTATTTAATAAATAAAAAATTTCATTAGCATATGTAATACTAATAATTTTCTTTTAAAGATTCCTAATAATTTAAACTATACTAATTTCTCTGCTTTTACAAATCATATATATTATATTGCAAAATTTTATATAAAAATAAAATAAAATAAATAATCATGGACACGATATTTCACATTTTAATATTTATACACGTGTATTCTCAATATACATCCCATCATTTATTTTGTAAATTCAAATTTCTTTTTCCAAACAACTAACTTTAGATTTCTAAACTTCAAATAATCAATTCAAATAATAACTCACCTATATGTTTTAAAACAGTTCATCAACATTGGCTTAATTTTAAGAAACTTATTAAATTATCATTTTATTTTAAATTTAATATAACTTTTTTTGAATAGATTAGAACACTTTACATCAAGCTAGAAATAGTCAAAAGGAGAAACTATATATAACTCTAAACCTTCCTTTCTGTCAAATGCCAATTTGGCAATACAATTAGCTTCAACATTTTCTTCTTTGGGGACATGTTCAATTGACCAACTCTCCACATTCTGCAAAATTGAGTTATGCGTTTGATTATTGCTGAATTTGACCACTTCGACAAAGATTCCTTGATAGCCCTAATAACTTCTATGTTGTCTGTCTAAACCAATATCCTATCATGTTGTCTTCCTTGCACTAACGACACACCATCAAGAATGCCCTACAACTCAGCTTCGAATACTAAACATTTCCCCAATCTACGATTAAACCCAATGATCCAATTCCCATCGTGACCTCTCAAAACTCCTCTTGCAACAACGCATCCTCTGTTAATCTTAACAGCTCCATCAGATCTTATACAAATCCACCTTTTTGTTTCCACCATCTTTTCCCTCGGGACTTGCCTCATAGAACCTTCTCCATGAACATAAAGAAATTTTTTAGCCCAACTATATGCACCTTTGAGAATCTCCTTTGCACTCCACAACACACTTTAAAAGATACAACTATTTTTTTTTCCAAATACGCCACGTAACTATGCCAAAGAAACACGACCAATCGACATTCCTCATAATGAAATTTTGCCAATTCTGCAAATTAGACTCAAACCATTCCTACAAAATACCTGAAAAGAAATACTCTTGCTTCTGAGGTGGAATGATCTGAGACCATACCTCTTTCGCTGCATCACAATCTCTGATAGCATGAAGTACATCCTTCAGTTCATGTCCACAAATCGAACAACTTGCATCGCTACCAACTCCATGCCTTAGCCGCTCCACTTGAGTAAGAAACCACTTTTTGAGAGCCAGCCAAAGAAATATCCAAACCTTTTGAAGACCTTGAATCTTTCATGGCAATTTCCAAACTTCCTCCCTAGGATTCCATGAGCTCTCCTTAACCATCTGATAAGCACTTTTAACAGATAAGCAACTTGAAGAAGTCCCCATCCAAGCAATCTTGTCAGACCCCGCCGAGGGATGCAGAGGTGGAATACTAGTAATACTCCAAATAATATTCCGATAACCAAATCCAAAAGATCTCCAGATTCTACAGTCCTTCTTCTATAACCATATCCTTGAGGAAATAATGTAACACCCCAAACCCAGCCTAAAAGTTACACCCGAATCTGGCGTGTCACATTGAAGTGTTTTTCAAAAACCATGTTTTCATTAAACACTTCAATGTGACACGCCAGATTCGGGTCTAACTTCTAGGCCGGGTTTGGGGTGTTATATTTAGTGGTATCAAAGCCAAGTTACAAAACTCGGGCTGTGAAATGGGCTTTAGTGTTTTTTTTAAAGATGTTTACAAATGATTTTGAGGTAGTTTTGAAAGATTTCTTTTTGTGGCACACCGAGTCCTCAGCGTCGGACCAAGTAAGTCCTCCTGATATTGAAATCTGTTTCAAACTGTTATATTGTAAGTAGTTACTAGGCTTACTTTAAATGATAGACTATACTGAGACTCTTTAGCTAGAGTAAACTGAGTAACTACAGGAAACTAAAACTGTAGTGAGCTTGCGATTGTGAAAACAACTCTTAACTACTACTTCCATAAAACATCTGCTTAATTATTGGAACTATGAGCTAAATTCATAAAATTTCTAATTCAGATAATACGCGAAGTGATGATGAGCACTAGAAGAGGTGTAAGAGGCTGCGACAAATACTGTGGAAGTGCTAGGGCTGGATCTTCAGTATCAGGCCATATGCCTAACGTTGAAGCGAGAGAGGCTCCGGCGTCACAGGTACCTGAGACAGGGTTATTTGATCGAGCGGCTGGGGACGACGTATTGTCTCAAGCAATGTTGAGGATTCTAGAAAGGGTTGCGGGTACTGTTGGGTCGAATACCAATACTGTGGGCCGTGGATCTGTTACAGAATGACTCTGGTCAAATGGAGCAGAGATCTTTAGGGGAGTTACTGGGGTGGCCCCGAGTGTGGCAGAATATTGGTTGGAGGCCACCGAAAGAATTATAGATGACCTCGACTGTACATTAGAACAAAAGTTGAAGGGTGATGTGTCCCTGCTGAGAGATGAAGCCTATCAGTGGTGGCTTACGGTAAAAGAAGGTACTTCGTCTGACCGATTGGCCTGGGAATTCTTTAAGTCCATATTTCAGAGAAACTATGTGGGCACGAGCTATGTCGACGCTCGTAGGAAAAAATTCTGAATTTAGTTCAAGGTGACAGATCTGTGGTAGAATATGAGGCAGAGTTTCTACTACTCAATCGGTATGCTAAAGGAATAATGGCAACAGATTATGAACGTTGTGTACGGTTTGAAGATGACCTCAGAGACAGTCTTCGAGTACTAATAACTCCCCAAAGGGAGCGGGATTTTGCAGCATTGGTGGAGAAAGCAAAGATCGCTGAGGATGTGAAGCGCACTGAGCGCCTAAACTGAGAAAGAGAAAGGGGAAGAAATAAGAGGGATTCTGAGCCCTCCAATTCTGATCAGAGACCTAAGAGAAGGGCCAGAGTGGATGGGTCAGTCAGAGGTGGGCCCCCTGTTCCTGCTACTGGGTTACCACCTTGTGCTATTTGTGGGAAAGGTCATGTGGGCAAGTGCTGGAGGCGGGCGGGAGCTTTTTTGAGTTGTGGTTCCATGGAGCATCATCTGAGAGAGTGTCCCAGAAAACCGGATCAGATGCAAGTTTTTGGTAGGGGTAGTGTACAGCCACCTAGGGGTGTTAGCAGTCGCCTAGAGGCCGTGGATAGGTCAGGGGTGGAAATGGTTTGGGTCGTGGAGCTCCAGGTAGAGGTGTCAGCCATACGAAGGCGAGGTAGCCAGCTTTGGTTTATGCAGCACGTCGCCGAGAAGATGGAGACGCTCCAGATATGAATACTGGTACGCACTTTATCCATAGTGTACTATTGACCTAATTTGCAATTAGGATTAGAGTGCGCAGCAAAAGCGTAGTGGTGTAACCTGTGTTGTGCGGCTACTAGATAGTTGGAAATTTCGAAGACAAAATTTATTTATGGGGGTAGAGTTTTAACACCCCGAATTTAGGCCTAGATGGAAATAGGTCTTGAGCGTAGGAACACATAAAAATTTATGTGTGCAAGAAAATAATGTAAATGAACGTCTGCTTCAGTGGTTAAGTGATTTGGGTGTGTTTAGGAGTGTTTGAGAAGTCCTGGGATCAAACCTAGGCTCTAGCAAAATTTTAGTTTTTCCTTTTAAGTAAACCTTGACTCTGGACTGTAGGCCTTATAAATGAATGTGGTAGATTTACATCACAAAAAGAGCCTGTGGTGTAGGGGCAAAGTGGCAACACAAGTGTGGCAAGGAGGTGGCATCACAAGTGTGGTAAGAAGGTCAGATGTTCAAGTCTCACTACATGCAAATGGGATTATTTATTTTGCTCATGAGGAGGCAAGAGTTGGTGTTAGATTTGAACTTTGTGTTGGAGAGTTTGAATGGGTCAAATGAGTGATTTAAGGAGGGGATCATGGAGAGGTAAGGGAAGGAAATCAAGGTAAGTTAGGTAGGTGAAAGTTGGTGCCGAAATGGGGTCTTTGCTTTTGGAAATTTGGCTAGTGTGTTGTAGGGATGCCATTTTTCTTTTAGTCATTTCGGCTTTTGGCTCATTTTGTTCGATTTTGAAATAGTGATGTGGGTAGTGGCTGATTTTACTCTAGTCATTCCTTTAATTTTAATTCTTTTCGCCTTTTGCCAAAATCGAGTAATACCCATTTTCTCTACTATTTTTCTTTTCAACAATTGCTGCTTGTGTCGATTCTCCCTTTATTCTCCCCCTCTTGGCACTTTTCTGCTTTCTTGTTTCTCAATTTGACTGAACCAATCCCTTCTCTCCTTCCTTTCTTACTCATTCGAAGTTCTTGTTCTCACTTACTTAAAACCGAATTCACTTTCTCTTTATTTCTTTTTCTGCAACTTTTCATCCCTGTCAACCTTGAGTATTCTTTCTTAATCTGGAATTAGGCCGAATATTAGTTATCTTTTCTTCTTCATCTCTTCTAATTTGGTCGACATTTGATTGTTGTTCGTAACTGATTCTCTTCCTTCCCATCTGCTTTAATCCGCATCGTCAAAGTTTGTTGGTTCTGTGGCTGAATACTAGTTCTCTTGTTGGCCATGTGTTTTCCTTAGGTTAGTATTTGATTAACCTTGGTTATAGGATATTGATGCTTAATAATGGTTGTGGTACAGATAAGCCACAGGGAGGTGAGATCGTTTCATAATCATACGGCTTAGGAAGTATAAGCCGATTCAGTTAAGGTAGGTATTAATCTTGGGTTCGGCTTCTGTATTAAAAAGGCTTGTTAAATCTTATTAATGGAATGGCTAACTGAGTACCTTAATCGAATATAAGTTCTACGCTCGTGGGCTACTGCGTTTTTCTTCAACAAGGTGTGTACACACACCACTCCAATTGTAGATCGGCAAATGCCGAAATCCTGAAATGCCGAAAAGTCGAAAAGCCAAAAGTATAGCTACGACTATCACACGAGCGCACGAACGCGTGTGTGGATAAGCCGATACAACGACAGAGGTCACCACGAGCGATCTCGTGGTCTTAGGCCGTTTTTGGGCCAAATGGACCGTAATGGGCCGAGTGGGCCCAATAGAATTTTCTTGGATGGATGGAAACAATGAGCCGGCCATGACGATCGCATGGCCAAGGGAAATTTTGGGCTTAGTGGTCCACATGAACGTGTGGGCCCTGTAATATCCCAAAAATTACTACTGTAATACCCCGAAAATTACTACAGTAAGAAAGTAGGTATCCTTGATAGTAAAATAAAGAAGTAAAGTGACAAAAAGGGAAATTTTGAGTTATGGCAACATTGGGAATTATATTATGACATATTAATTCGAGAAAGGATTAAATCGCAAAAGTGAGAAAAGTTTTGTTGCCCAAGAGTAAATACTCAAAATTTGAGGGATTAAAGTGTAAATACAAAAAAGTTGAAGGACCAATAGTGTAAATATTTTAAGGGTGGAATAATCTAGAAACTAAGGAAAATGGATGAATTAGGACCAAATTGAAAAGGTGAAGAATTTTGAGGGACTAAATCACAATTTTACCAAATTAAGTGATGACTCAATGATAGAATTTTTAAAGATTATAAAGGGCAAAATGGTAATTAGAAGAGAGAAATCTAGAAGGCAATGATGATGTTGGTGATTTTTAGATTAATTAATTAAATAAATATTAGTTTATTAATATTTTAATTTGATTTTTAAATGATATTTTATTATTTTATTATTATTCTATTTAGTATATATATGGAAGGAAAGATGAAGAATCTTGATCTTCTTCCCATGCATCCAACGTATGAAGAGAAAAGACAGAAAGAAACTTTTTTTCTTTACAATTTGGTCCTTTCACCAAAAATTCACCATTTTCACTTAGAAATCAAAAGAATTTTCATATCCATCAAGAGAGAAAGATAACAAGGAGACAATGGGGAGCTTGAATATCAAGTTAGATTCAAGAAATAGAAGCTGGAGGAGAGAGAAAATCAAGTTAAAGATTGAAATCAATAGGACAAGGTAAGAACATCAAGATTTCAATATATTTTTAAGTTTGTTATTATTGAGAAAACATAGAAATGATGTTATAGTAGAGTTTTATTAAATAAAGTCTTATTTTCTTGATATATTAGTGAAGGGAAATAAGAGAAAATGATGGAAAATATTATAGAGAAAATGAATAAGGAAGTTAGTAGTCAACATTTTGCATTAAAATAGTTTTGGACAGCAGCAGTAGGCTAACTTCGAAAAATCACCATAAATTATGGAAATCGAATTAGAGGATGAGAAAAAATATTTAATTAAAGATTATTAAGTCTAGTTTCTCATAGAAGAAACGGTGTAAGTAATGGAGTTGTAAATCATGAGATATAATAAATTATGTGAGACAAGGTCAGAATGAATTTGGGTTCCCCTGTTCTGACTTTGGAAAATTATAAAAAATTTTATAAAAATAAATGTGGGCTTAAATTTATATTTTTAAAATCGTGAATGAGTATATTTTCAAGAGAAGCAAATGGGAACATCATCTGAATCCTGTACGAGGAGATAATTAATTTTTAGTGAAGAAGGGTCAGAATTGTCAGACAGCAGAACAGGGATGCCTTTAAAGAATAAAATGTACTTATTGGCTGAACCAAAATTTCTGAAAATTTTATAGTAAGAAGATATGTGAGCCTAGTTTTATAGAAAATTAACGGATCTCAATTTGGAGTTACATATCCAAGATATAAATAATTTTGTGACAATGACTCAAGTGGACAGCTTTGAATGAACAAATAAATAAATAGTGAAATTATACATAATGTTACATATAAGCATGTTATATACATTAAGGATGTGGAATGGAGAGGAGGAGGAGGAAAATATATGATTATTCAACTAGCATGAGTTTTCATTAAAAATGGTTAATTTGCATGTTTTAGGTGCGAGGACTAAATTGAATAAAAGTAATATTTTCAAGGTAAATTTGTAAAATTTCAAAAAGTGACAAAATTGCATGAAATGAATTTTTATTATTTAAATTAATAAATTGAATGAAATATTAATTTATATCAAGATTGGGTAGAAATTCGAGGAAAATAGGAAATTACCAAAATGTCCTTGAATTTTGGTATTTCTGCAATTTAGCCTGGTAAGTTCGTGTAACTTGAATTATTTTCTTAGATGATTGAACTATATATATTGGATTGAGAAATTGATTTGAATTGTGAACATGAGAAATTGTGAATTGAATGAAATGGAAATGAAGCTTTGAATTACATGAGTAAATATCGGGTCTCGTAGGCCCTATTTGTTATGAATATAATATTTTGAGGATATGTTGTAAAGAATTATAAAAGCACATTAATAATTTGAAAGTTTTAATTCGGATGAAATTTTGTAACTCGATTTAATACATATGCAAATGTATGTCTTCTAGTAATGCCTCGTACCCTATTCCGACGTCGAATACGGGTAAGAGGTGTTACAATGTGACATCGCCAGATTCAGTCATAACGTTTAGACTGGGTTTGGGGTGTTACAGGCCCACTTGGGCCCATTTACACCATTATAACCATTTAGGTTATCTGTGTCGCTCGAGGCGACTGTAGACCTTCGAAAAGGTTGTTAAAATGACCGAAATACCCCCATAGAGTAAAATAACCAAAATACCCTCATAGGGTAAAATGACCAAAATACCCCCATAGGATAAAATGACTGTTATACCCCGAGGAATTGAAATGTGTGTATGACCGACTTGTTCTATGATATATATATAACTATTACTGAGTATGATATACTGCATACACGTATGATTTATGACACGACATACTACATGGGGTTGGGATCTTGTATTGGAGGAAGTGATTGATATGTGAGGGTCGCACGGGTCGCATGAGACGACTGTGGACCCACTGATGGCTTTAAGCTGATTATGTGATTGGCAGCTCTGCTGCAATATTGGTTAGTGCCGCAACCGGTGCTACATAAGGAGTGTAGGGATGGGTGGGTTGATTTAATCCCCATAGGAGTGTAGGGTTGGACAGGAGATGGAGTGCAGGGTTGGTGTGGGTATTTATGCATTGCATATTCTGATTCTGATATTGAGATGGGCTTAGGCCTAGATACATGTGATATGTGCCATTTAATATGGGCTCAGGCCCAACCGAGGCTGATGGGGGCTAGAGCCATTTGCCACCGTTACTGTAATGGGCTAAGGCCCACACTGATTCAGTTACTGTTAAACGACTCAGGCCTAGACTGATTCTATTTCTTTAATAAGGGGATTACACACTGAGTTTTCGTAAACTCACCCTATTTTTAACCTTTTAGGTAATCCCCAACGTTAGACGGTTCGGAGCTGCGAGGGACTCGGAGAGGGCCACACAACTGCACATGTTTTATTTTGTTTTGGTCATTTACTTAAGCAATTTGATTTTGATTCGGGTTGTAATAAGGCCTCTATAATTTCTGGGTTTTAAATTTGGGATTTGATGTGATTGTGATTTATATCTGTTAGAAGTAGAACACGCTTTTCTAAAATAATAACTGTATTCTAACACTACGTTTCTGCACCTCAATTTTTTTTAAATATCATGTTTTCGTAAATCATTGCTTTAACTGAAGCTTCTGCAACAATAAGATTTTGAAGGTAATAACTTATTAATAAACCTCGATTAAAAAAAACAAACACAAACTGAGGTTTTATACAAGTTTTAAATGGCAAGACGTTTGAAATTTCAAGAAGGGTTTTTAACGAAAACATGGTTTTTGAAAAATACTTCAATGTGACATGCCAGATTCGGGTCTAACTTCTAGGTCGGGTTTGGGGTGTTACAAACAATATGTAGCAAAGTTGGCGTTGGCTAGGATTAGATTGATCAAGGGACCAATCTCTAGAATCCAACCATCCTTCCAACATGTAATGGTAGACCAAACTATAAATCAGTATAATTATAAACCTAATTGCGAAATCTAGAAATTCCTATTCAATTAAGCAAATGATATTGATTAGTTATCAAATAATTTACATATTAATATAAATCTTGGATAATAACCATATAACAATTAACAAGTGCTCATGATTTATGATATAATGTTGAAATTGTTAGACTTGTGACCCAACTTCTTATTAAAATAAAATACAAGTGGTAAGATAGGGGGATCCATGAGGGTGAAGGCCGCAGACCATCGTGGATTGCAATAAGCAAGATATCATGGGCCCCTGCAGTACGGTACAGTTTGCTCAAGAAGAATTCGTATAGAAGTTTACTTCCTTTGTTTGATATTGATTTAAATAAGGTGTTTCAACCTTACTGCATTACTTCTATTAAATGTTGATTAGAATAAGGTTTTCTAAACCTATAAATAGACGTAGTCTATACTCCTTGTAATCATTCGAATTCGACATAGTGAATTTTCTTCTCCTCTGCCCGTGATTTTTCCCCAAAAAGGTTTCCAAGTAAAATTTGTGTATTCTATTTCTCTCTCTTTTATTTCCATTATCGACATTCTATTTTTATAGATATTAAACTTTATAAAAAATTGAATATAGCCTATTATATTCTTTATTTTTTAATTAAGTTAAAATACAAATAATGTCACTAATTTATTTAAACATTATACATTGTTTCAAGTTTAATAACAATTAAGTAGTATTAATAGTTGCAACACACAAAAAATCGAATTAATTATTACGTACTTTTTAAAACATTGTACACTTAAATATAAAAATATTCACAACAACATCACTATTTACTCTAATGATAGGTTTATAAAAAAATATTTCTTTCTTAGAATATTTCTTATGTAATTTAATATAAGTTCTAAATAGTCTATTTTAAGTTACGATATTGCACTAACAAAATAAAATTTTCTAATAATTTTATTCTTCCATTTCTTATAAGCAATGCATATATCTATACAATTTTGCACTTCTCGACAAATCTAATCTGCTTCGTTATTCTAAGTGTTTATTCTACTTTGGGAATGAATAACTTATTATTCTTAACTCTTGGGTTCAAGAATTTCTATATAATTTAAGCGACACAATAAAAACTTTTTCTTTTCTTTTATTAACATATTTATGTATAGGATTTCATTCGCCCCACGGTTGGAATCTAATGATTGGCTCTATCTATAAAGATTTTGGATTTGCTCATAATGATCAAATTAGATCTGGTCTTGTTTCTACCTTTCCAGTCATTCTAGATACAATTTTTAAATATCAAATCTTTCGTTATTTAAATCGTCTATCTCCGTCACTTGTAGTTATTTATAATCTTTCTTACTTTTGAGATAAGCAAAGCATGAAAAGCCGTACTTATTTTACTCCTTTTACCTATCAGGAGAATGTAATTTCTCCTTTGTTTCAGTCATTTTTTATTAGTTTTCAGTAAAAGTAAATAGCAGAATCGTGGCTAGGGAACTATACTAGTGACCTACCTAAATTTATTGTAGAAATTTTCGGGATCAATGGTTAGACCATGCAAACTAGAAATACATTTTCTTGGATAAATGAGGAGATTACTCAATCCATTTCCATATCACTCATGATCTATATAATAACAGGCGATTCCATTTCAAATGCATATCCCATTTTTGCGCAACAGGGATATGAAAATCCACGAGAAGCAACTGGGCCTATTGTATGTGCCAATTGCCATTTAGCAAATAAACCTGAGGATATTGAGGTTCTACAAGCGGTACTTCTTGATACATTATTTGAAGTGGTTGTTAGAATTCCTTATGATATGCAACTAAAACAAATTCTTGCTAATGGTAAGAAAGGGGTATTGAATGTGGGTGTTGTTCTTATTTTTCCAGAGGGGTTTGAGTTAGCCTTGCCTGATTGTATTGCACCTGAGACGAAAGAAAAGATAGTCAATCTACCTTTTCAGGACTACCACCCCACTAAGAAAAATATTCTTGTGATAGTTCTTGTTCCTGGTAAAAAATTTAGTGAAATCACCTTTCTTATTCTTTCCCTAGACCTTGCTAGTAATAAGCATGCTCATTTCTTAAAATATCCTATATACATAGGTGAAAACAGGGGAAGGGGCCAAATTTATCCCAATGGGAACAAAAGTAACAATACAGTTTATAATTTTACGACAACATGTATAGTAAGCAAAATCATATGAAAAGAAAAAGGGGGTATGAAATAACCATAACTGATGCCTTGGATGGACATTAAGTGGTTGATATATCCCCCTAGGACCAAAACATCTTGTTTTAGATGGTGAATCTATCAAACTTGATCAACCATTAACAATTAATCCTAATGTGGTTGGATTTGGTTAGAGGGATGTTGAAATAGTACTTCAAGACCCACTATGTGTCCAAGATCTTTTGTTTTTCTTGGCATCTATTGTTTTTGTACAAATCCTTTTGGTTATTAAAAAGAAACAGTTTGAAAGGGTTTAAGTGTCTGAAATGAATTTCTAGATCCATGGATTTATCAACATCAAATTTGTAAAAAAGAACAAATTCTTGGTATAACGAAAAAAACTATAAAAAGTCTTTTAGTTATTTCTATTATTTCTCTAAGAATTGCTTTTACTGCATTCAAAACAAAATATGTATATTGTGAAGAAGACTATTCTTCTTTACTTTTTTTTCTTTTTTTAACCTAAACTGGACTAAATTGGAGGGTGTAATTATATTCCTATTGTCAATGTCGATTTAAATGTTACAAAATGGATATTGTTTTCTAAATTCAATTTGATTAGATGCTAAACATAAGATAAGTAAGTGGAGAATAGAAAGGAATGATAAATGAGGGAACAAATAATTATAGGAAGTATTCTTCATCTTTCTACCCTTCGACATAAGAAAATAAACTTTACACATCCTTTTCTTATGTTGAAATAATAATAATTCAAGACCCGTTACAAAGATTTCTTTTCTTAGTTTTGATTTTTCTAGATTTTTCGAAACCCTTTACTTTTTAAATTTACTTATTTTATTATAAGTAATAAGGATAACATAATAAGTATAAAATAAGTTGAAATAAGTATAATATACTAAGTAATGGACAAAAAAAGAGAAAGAATCCATACTAATTTTTTGATAAAATAGAATCAAGGCGATAAACTTATAAAATAATTTCAAAATTAGATGAAATACTAAAATAAAGAGTAAGGTTAGATTAGCCTAGAAAAGGTTTGATTGATATCGGTCAACAAAAAAAGAAATATTAAATATATATTGACTTGTGTCATCCAATTAAGTGATTCCTTTTTTTCTTCTAACCTTGAAAGTATTGATAGATATTATCGAAGAGCAGATGCTATGAATCATTTAATTGAAATTGAGTTCTTTTTTAAAAAATATCATTGAAAAAAGTGATCTATTTTTTGTCATTTATATGACCAAAATATTATGATCATGGTCATTAAGAATTCAACAGGACCCTTCCTTACGAATCAGACAAAGAAAGAGGAGGCGAGCCCAGCTGAGTTCTTACACTTTTATGCCTATAACTTAGTTCATCCCATTATCCATTATTCCATATTACATGGACAAACCTAAACCAGAATATGAACCATAAAAGAAAATACTTATTAAACCGATGACAAGTAATTTCAGTTTTTTACTAGTGGCTTTAATCTTAACCTCAGCTTTATTTATTGGGCGGGGATGGGTACAAGTTTCACGGGTGGTAGGGCAGGGATGGGGACAAAAATTAGACCCACCGTGGGTGGTGGGGCAGGTATGGGTATGACCTTGTACCCACCTCATCCCCGCTCGCTTCTCCCCATCCCCACATCATCCACGCCTGCCCTGCATAATATAATAAGTATATTTGAAAAAAATAAATATTTATACGAAATTAATTTTGATAATAGTACTCAACTCACATTCATTGCTATTTTTTAGAAAAAAGGAGATCACTCCATAGTTTCTCACCCCAATTTTAACAAACCTCACTCCTTCAGTTTCTCACTTTCTCTATTTTACATGAAAACCCTAAAACTATTCACCATTCCTCCATGCCACAACTTGCAAACTTGAAGCTCCTAATTCATCATCTCCTTTATCTTCTAAGGTCCTATTTTCCTCCCATTCTCTTTCTCTCAGTCTTTCTCTCTCTCGATCTCTCTCTTTATGTGGGATTCATCTCTAGCAGATCTATTCGGTATGTTTCTATAATAATTGAACGTTAGTTGTTGGTTTTTTTTATTTTTGTTCTTTTTTTTTCAATTGCAATTTCATTTTGTACTTGTTTTTTTTTCAATTGAGTGATTTTTTTTCTGTTTTGACTACTTGCAACTTCACAGAAATTAAGAAATTAACTTCACACTGCAAGCTCCTGTTCTCCTCCAACTTTCTCTCTCTCATTCTCTTTGTAGGAATCATCATAATCTGGTATGCTTTCTTTATTAATTTAATGTTAGTTATTCAATTTGACTGATTTTCTATTCTTATTTTATTCAATTACCAACAAAAATTTACAAGTTGTATTTAATTCTACCCAGAACATGAAAAGCTAGTTTTGGAGCAAAACCAGAGCCTTAATGAATTCAAAACATGAAACTTTGTTAGCAAACTAGAAAATATTACTCATTATCCATACTCCAATTAAGAATAGCAAACGAGCTTACAACTTATAAGTGGCTTTATGCAGTAATGAGTATATAGAAAAAAAAGGAATGAATTATTACATTAGTTTTTTTTCTTTTTATTTTCTTTTATATATTTTTTGAGGTGAGTCATTACATTAGTTTTGAATTGCTGCATGGAGTCATTACATTAATTTTTTTGTTCAATTGAGTGATTTTTCTTTTTTTTATTCTTGTTTTTGTCTATGTTAGTTCTTGTTTTTTTTGTTCAATTGAGTGATTTTTGTTCATGTTTTATTTAATGTTAGATAAACACGTTGGTTTATTAGATAAAAATTAGACTTGAACTATATTTATTTTATCGATTATTTCTCACCAAAAAAGTACTAGAGTTCTCGCCAAATATATAAAGATTAGTGGAAGAAAAAAATAGATATCGTTTTTAGCTTTTGGGTAATTTGGTTTCCATTAAATTTAAAGTAGAATGTTTATTAGAATGAGTGAATATATGCTTTATTTAGTGACTTTGAACTTGAGAATGCAACCCTCATAGAATTAATCCTTTTGTTGCTAGCATTTTAGTTTTGTTGACAATATACTATTATGGCTTTGCAAATGTTTCAGGGAAATGGCTGGTCCAGATGCTAATGCTCCCACCCCTTCAAAACCATCAACTTCAGCGAGTTGTACTCCGATTTCATTAGATGATGATGACAGCCTAGTAGATAGTGTTTCAAAGGATCATTCTATTCTACCTTTAACTAGTAGACATACATCATTAGTTTGGACTAAATTTACAAGAAAGCGAATGGGTGATGCCATAAAAGCCGAGTGCAACCATTATTCCAAGCTTCTTACTGGTGGAAGAAGAGCTGGAACAATCCAATTGAAAGATCATCTAAAAACTTGTCCAAAAAGAATATGTCAAGCTATACAACAAACTAGATTATTTGGTGTAAAGGCTAATCCTACTAACAAAAGTGATACATTGACCTTGGCACCATATGAGTTCCACCAAGAGGATGGGAGAAGAGACTTGGCAAACATGATTATTTTGCATGAGTACCCCATTAGCATGGTTGAGCACTATGGTTTTAGAAAGTCTTCTAAGACACTTCAACCGGGGTTTAAAGTACCAACTCGCAATACAACTAAGAAAGACATCATGCAAAGATATGTTTCTAAAAAGGAGAATATCAGTACATTGCTGAGAAAAGAAAAGAGTCAAATTACTTTAACTACTGACATGTGGAGCGCAAATAACCAAAGAAAAGGCTATATGACTGTCACTGTACATTTTATTGATAATGCTTGGAGACTACAAAGCCGGATAATAAGATATTGCATTCATTTTAAATATTTTAGGGATGGAGCTTTTTTAACTGGTTTAGTAACCTTTTATTTATTGCATATGGTAGGTTTTGTTATGTCCCAGCCCCTCACATTGCTGAGGTACTTGCTGACACTTTGAAAGAATGCATTCAATCTTGGAATCTTAATCTTAGATTGCCTACTATCACTGTGGACAATTGTACGACTAATGATGCAATGATGGATATTTTGAGTGGAGAGTTTCCTTATGGTTCCCTTCTTTTGTATGGTTAGGTTTTTCATATGCGTTGTTGTGCTCATATATCAAATCTAATTGTTCAAGATGGGTTAAGTTCTGTTGTAGCTGATAGTGTCTAAAGAATTAGAGATAATGTTGTGTTTTGGACTGCTTTTGATAAAAGGATCCAAAAGTTTGAATAAGTAGCTAGGCAATTAGTTCTTGAATACAAAAAAAAAATTTGGCACTTGATTGCAAGACTCGGTGGGATTCTACTTTTGAAAAGCTTACAATTGCTATGAATTATAGGGAAGTGCTTGTTATTTTGAGTGGCCGAGATAATCTTTATAAGAATCCACCAAACAGTAAAGATTGGGAAAAAATAGAGAAAATATGTGAAAAATTGGAAGTGTTTGGTACTACCACCCTTGGCTTCTCTACTTCAAGATTTCCCACTACCAATATTTATTTTCCCAAAATTTGTTCTCTTAGACTTGCTATATCTAATTTGCTTTCGTCTCCTTGTGATTATATAAGGAAAATAACACAAGTAATGCTAGAAAAATACAACAAGTGCTGAATTGGTGTTAATGGTCTAATGGGTGTGGCGACAATACTTGATCTAAGATACAAAATGGCCCTTATCCGCTTTTATTTTAAAAAAAATATTTGATCATAATGAAGTTGAGAGGAAGTTTAGTAGAATTAGTATTTTTCTTCACCAATTGGTGGATGAATATGGGTCTAAGAATAGTAGAGTTCAAGCTACTAGTTCTTGAGCACCTAGTGATATTGGTAACATTGGAGGAGATGTGTATATGCAAGAATTTACACAAATTATAGAGCAAGATAAGAGTCAGAGTTATGAAAAATTAAATTTGGAAAAATACTTGGAAGCTTCTAATGTACCACTTTGTGATGATTTTGATATCCTCACTTGGTGGAAGACAAATGGAAGCACATAACCCATTCTTCAACAAATAGCTAGGGATATTTTAAGCATTTCTGTCTCTACAGTCCCTTCGGAGTCTGCTTTCAGCACTAGTGGTCGAGTACTTGATCCTTATCGTAGTCGACTTCTACCAAAAACTGTTGAGACTTTGATGTGTGCTCAAAATTGGATTTGGAATAATTTTAAAGGTAGTTTATGATATTTTTTTATTTTGAATTTATTTATAAAATTGTAACATATCACTTTTTTTACATTGAATTTATTTGTCAAATAGAAGTGCAAGTTACTTATAAAGAAGCTTACATATGCAGGTTCTGTTAGAAAAATTGCATTTTTTGGTA
Source organism: Gossypium raimondii (assembly GCF_025698545.1). Classification (NCBI taxonomy): domain Eukaryota; kingdom Viridiplantae; phylum Streptophyta; class Magnoliopsida; order Malvales; family Malvaceae; genus Gossypium; species Gossypium raimondii. The sequence goes on along the minus strand of NC_068568.1, from coordinate 33,484,578 downwards.
ACTTTGAGGCATATTCTCAATAGGCAAAGGTGGAGAGTTGAATCATAATTTTATGGTTCCATATTCTACTCCATGAGACCTTTACAATGGTATATCATATGGTCAAAATGGTTGAGTGATGAATTAGAAATTGATGCTCAAAGTAAGCTATACTCAAAGTAAGCTACTTGGATATAATGTTGAGGAAAAATAAAAGGCTTAGATCCCACATTGGTTAAAAACCAAGTGTGGGATGTGTTTATATATGTGAACTCTCTTGAAGGGTAATTGAATGACTAACTTGCACCCGCACGATGTGGGCAACATGAAATGTTAGGACCAGTCGGACCCAAATGGGCTTGCAGATATTTGAGCCCAACACGAATTTATTTTCCTCAGTAGAAAAAATTTGCTTATATATGAAAACTTATCTTATTGAATTGATTCCAATAAATCTATTTAAATATTTTATTTAATGACAAATTTTGGAGCTATTTTTCCATAATTACAACACTCTCCATGCCTATAAAAGGCCATGATTCTGAATGGTTTTTTGGTACACTTTCATACTTTCTAAGAATTTCTCTTGCCAAAATTCTGTTATTCTAAAAAATCTCCTTTTCCATCTTTCGTGTTTTCTAAATATTCCGATGATAGAAAAAGACATTGTTCGTTCGATTGATCGTGGTAGAGGTGCTACTACTTCGATCACTACTGTTGTTGTATCCTTGGAGACTTTCGACTAACATTACTCCAAGTACCATAGGAGCGGCCGAATCTGTCTTAAGAAAACTATGTTTCACAAGCCTCAACATTTCGTAAAATCTTGATTCTCCTTTTATTTCAATTGTTTATTATGGTAATTGTAACATCCCAAAAATCAGGGGTTAGTAGAATCGGGTTTGTGAATAGAGAGTGAGTGATCATGCCTTAATTTTTTTAAATTATCTATGCATTTTTGGGAAATAAATGAGGTATTGGTTTGTTGGTTAAGTGTTAGTGTAAAGTTTCTTGAAATCCAAGTTCAAATCCCTTCTTTCGCATCATTTTTCTTATTTTGCAAATTTTGCCTTAGACCTTAATAGGTGACATGTCTTGTTTTTAAAAAATAAATATTTCAAATTATATCAAGAATGAGTTATTGGTTTGATAGTTAAATATTAGTGAATTTATCCTTGATGTCCTAACTACAATTCCCTTCCCATGCAAATAATTTAATTTTTTGACAAAAGCCCATTGTTTTAATGTGTGGGCCATCCAAACCTAGTTAACCTAGGTATAAATATTAATTTTTCACTAATAATCAGCCTTTAATCTTCCTCCTCATTTCCCTATCCATTCCCCTCCTCCTCTAATTCTCTTTGATTTTAATTTTTTTTCCTTTCCTCCATTGTTGTTGTCGCCTACACCTAGTTTTACCATCTCTTTCTTTTTTCCTCATTAAAACCAGCCCCAAATCTGAAATTTTGACCTCCAAGATCGATCTCGAACATTGCCAAGAAAGTGCCATTGTCGTTTCTCTCGACTAGCTTAGGTAAGGTCTCTTTTCTCTTTAATTTCTTGATTAATTTTTTCAATTAAAAACCAAAATTTTCAGATCTAGAATTTTGGGGATTTTAAATTATTTAAAATTTATTTTTTTATATTTTAATGAGATCTCAAACTATTTTAAAATTCATCCACAATTTTGGCCACCATGGGTGGTGGTGCGTGCGCCTATGTGCAAGAAAGGGAACTGTTTTGTTTCTTGGTTCTTTCCTATATTTTTCCAGAATTAATTTGAGTTCTTGAACCATCCTAATCAGCTTTTAAACCCATTTCAATTAGGGAAAAACGTTCTTGATCGATTGGCCATTCGGATCCAACAAATCGTGAAGCGTAAGTGCAATTAAGGGTAACTAGTTTGTTATTTCGATATAGTTGTTGGGTAAAGGTTATGAATTGATTAAATGAAGGAATTTAATCATTAATTAGCTACTAATTTTCCAATATATTATTTAATTAGGTGCTGACCCTAACGCCCCAAATCATCCGTAAAGGCAAAGAACGATTGTACGTACGGTTCATATCGATATAGTGTAAGGAATCTAACTAGTTTGAATTCATAAAATAGTTATAATTTCAACGATTGGTTTGAACTCATAAGTGGGTGTTTGCAGGCTGGTTTAATGGTAAATTTATTTTATTTATATTTAATTTTGGTTTAGGTTTGTTTAAGGAATTATTAATGAAAATTGGAAGATTCGCTAGTGTGCAACGAGGAAACAGAAAATAAGGTGTGAGTCCTAAACTCATAAAATTGTTTGAAAATGTTAAATATCATGTTATATATGATAAATTACCTTGCTGATTGGATTGTTTTAATAGCCAAATTTTTGATTTTGTGAGTGACCAAACTAGGTATGTTTCGAGCCTTTAAAGATTGACATGTTGGCAAATTTGCTAGTTTAAGAGTATGGATGTTTGATTGAGTTTGTAATTGCATATTTAAGTTATGAGATATGTGAATGTTTGACTGAATGATATAACGTGTTGAGATATTAAGCTTATGTATGATTTAAATGCATGAGATATTTGTTATATTGTGTACTAGAAAGGGTGCTATTTATGCACAATGAAAATCCGTAAAGTATGTGAAATTATACGATATTGGTTGATACCAACACAGTGGTAATCTGAAAGATTGTAACACTGTTTCCATTTACTGAAAGTATGTGATTATTGAGGACATGCTGAGCATGTCAAATGAATGTGAAAAGTATTGAGATATGATTATGTATGAGATTGTATGACATATTGCATATGCATTGGGTTGGGATTTTGTGGTTGACAGAGGAGTTCCGTGGAGTACCGGTGGCATATTAAGTCCTCATTATTTGTAGTCAGTGCACTGCACCTGTAGTACCGAGGGGATTGGCGATTTTATCGCATATTATATGTTATTGGCGATTGTATCGCTCTATTTGATATTCGACAGATTTTCTGCATTATTGATTATTCGGTGGTTTTACCACATCGAGCTATGCTTATAATGTTTTGGAGTTTGACAGACGGGTTCTGGGAACTCGTGGTGTGTAGCGGATGGTATGGGTAGGAACCTTTTTGGATTGCATCATTTGTTCAACATATTCGAATGTTATTGATTTATGCTACGCATTGTATTTTGTTGTATTGAATGGTATCGAAATTAATGATTGTTACTCGAATGAATGATGACCTATGCTCATACACCATTCAACATCAATATGATAATGGCTATGTAATGACATGAAATTCCTATGATGGTTTTGTTTTCTTCTGTTAATGTTAATATGTTTCTCTATATTTGATGTTTTTTCCCGTTTAAATAATTATTTGACTCACACTGAACTTTTCATAAGCTCACCCCCAATAGTGTTTAGCTTTTCAGGTAAACCTCAAAATTAGGACCGGACTCGGCATTCGGAGAATCAACTTGGACCTCGGATTATTATTTTTAATTAAGTATTATTAAGCCTTTATTGGTTTGGCTTGTAATTTTTAATTATTTCTAGTCTGTGGCTTTGTAACTTTTTTTTTGGGAATTTTTACATGCATGAACTACTCAAGCATAATAATCGGATAATGCATGATATCGGGCTTAAGTAAAATTTGATATTGTTCCCTAGTTTCCTCTACATTGCAAAGGAACTATTTTTGAAAAACAAATCGATAAGGCAACTAATTTTCCAAAATGACTTGAAAAATGATTTTTCCGCTGTATTAGTTTAACATCGAGTTTTTTTTTTAAAGAAGAGTGACAAGCAAACGATTTTTCTAAAACAACACTATCAACAGTAAAATGAATCCTAATAACATGACCTAATGAATGAATGCTTTTAAGCTAACTCAAAGTACAACTACGATTTTCTCTAAAATGATTTTATTTAAGGTCTTCAAAAGTAAAGTAAGTTAGTTTAGACATTTTGGTGGCTAATGTAGCCTTCTCAATCTAGCCATAACGTCTAGGCCGAGTTTGGGAGGTTACAGTTTTATTTGATTTTCATGATTGATAAATTAACTACAAATAATTATGCTCATATTTTATTTTATATGTGTTTATTTATAATTAATTATTTTTGTTCGCTAACGTGTTTTGTCTAACAATCTTAAGACAGATTCGCTTATTTGCAATTTTCTAATCTGACAAAACACCAAGGCTAAAAAGAAAAATAAATTTTTATATATATATTCGAAAATCAATTTTTTTTAAAAAATAAATCTGTTTAAGGATTTTCCTGCCGTTCAATAAATTTCCTTTTTTATTCTATTATTTATTTTTAATTTTCAAATAAATATTAAAAACTAATAAAATTTGTTTTGGGATTTTTGTTCCCGCCGTTTAACAAATTTTATTCGATTTTGTTCCCAAATTTAAAAAAAAGGTAAAATCCGTTTTAGGATTGATTCCTGCCTTTCAACGGATCTTATTTCTTTAATTTGATTTTTATTTCCAAACGGGAAATTAAAAGTAAATAAAATCATTTCGGGATTGATTCCCGTGTTCAACGATTTTATTCCAAATTTGTTTTATTCAAAAAAAAGTAAAATAAAAAAATTGTTTCGGTATTGATTCCCGTTGTTCAACGATTTTATTTCAAAATTCTTTTATTTTTAAAAACGAGTAAAATAAAAATCGTTTCGGGATTGATTCCTGCCGTTCAACGATTTTATTCCAAATTTATTTTATTTCCAAAAACGAGTAAAATAAAAATCATTTCAGGATTGGTTCCCGTCATTCAACGATTTCATTCCAAATTTGTTTTATTTCCAAAAACAAGTAACATAGAATCCTTTTCGGGATTGATTGCCACCGTTCAATGGATTTATTACATTTTGACTTTGTTGCAAAAACGAGAAATTAAATACAGTAAAATCTATCTCGGGATTTATTCCTGCCGTTTAACAAGATTTTATTTGATTTTATGTTGGTTCCAAATTCAAACTAAATTAAATAAAATCTATTTCGGGATTTATTCCCGCCGTTTAACAAGATTTTATTCGATTTTGTTTTGTTTCCAAACAAAGATGTAATCAAATAATTCTATTTCGGGATTTATTCCTGTCATTTGATAGATTTTATTTTGATTTAATGATATAATTTTGTTTCAGGATTGAGTCCTTCTGTTTAACAAAATTAATTTTGATTTTGTTTCCAAATTTTATTTTGCCGTTTAACAAATCAAAGGGAATTTTTTCTGTTTATGGTAGCCTTAATTGTGGCTTTAAATTGAATTAGAAAAAATTTATCGATGGTGAACTAAAAAGACAATATGAGAATGCATGTCTTGGATTGGTTCCTCGAAAGACTTGGTATTTAAGCGTGCCGAGTGCACCACCTCTCTTTTAGGGTTACCTACCTGGTGCATTATTTTATTGTGTTTTTAATTAGACCGTATAAACTTTTGTTTCAGATTTTTTTGGATTCCTGCCGTCTAATAAAAGTTGATAAGTTTTCTAAATCTGGTTTCGTTTCTTAATAGAAAAATGAAGACTCCCACCAATTCAATCAATTCTCGATCTGAAGCTTTGGTTCAAACGCAATCTTCGATCCAAAACTCAGTATTGCCAGTTGCGGCTACTGTAAGCCATAATGAGAAACTTGCAAAATTCTCAAGACAAAATTTCAAGACTTGGCAACAGAAAATGCTGTTTTATTTGACCATGTTCAAATTGGCCAAATTTTTGAAAGATGACCCTCTTACTATTAAAGAGGGTGAGGTAGATGAAGTCACCGCTTTCACTGCTGTTGAAGCTTGGAAACATTCAAATTTCTTATGTCGAAACTACATCCTGAATGGATTTTCGGATGCACTGTACGAAGTGTTTAGTGTTAAGAAAACAAATAAGGAATTATGGACATCGTTGGACCATAAATACAAAGCCGAGGATGTTGGAACTAAAAAGTTCTTAGTTGCTAAATTCGTGAATTTTGTAATGGTTGATTCTAAATTAGTTGTGAATCAAGTGCAAGAAATTCAACTGATCATTCACGAAATTCTTGCTGAAGGGATGATAATAATTGAATCTTTCCAAGTGGTAGCCATTATTGAGAAGTTGACTCCTGCTTGGAATGACTTCAAGAATTACCTAAAGCACAAAAGAAAGGAAATATCAGTGGAAGACCTAATTGTCAGACTTTGGATTGAAGAAGACAATAGAGGTATGGAAAAGAGGCTTAACAAAACAGCAAATGACAATGTTGCTAAGGCAAACGTCGTAGAAGCCAAGAAAGACTTCAAGAAGGGAAAACAACAGCAAAATGGGCCTAAATTGGGACCGAAATGTGGTGTTTCCAAGAAGCAAAAGTTTCAAGGAAAATGCTTCAATTGCAACAAGATGGGGCACAAGTCATCTGACTATAGGATCCCAAAGAAAGTTAGAGCTAAGGAGGCTAATGTTGTGGACGAAATTTCCAAGGAAGTGGTAAATATGGAATAATGTGTGTAACTATGAGTAAGAATGTTCTTAGTAAAGGGGAATGTTTGTGGGAAGGAGATATGAATTAAACTAAATGCTATCTCTATAAAAGCAAAACTATGAAAAAGAATGTTGTTCTTTGTAAGGCTCGAGTTTGTGTAAGTGTACACAATCGTTATCAAGTAATAAGTAAGTATTGAGTTATCGTCTCCACAGGGATTGTATTTATGCTAAGCAACTTAATTTGTAAAATTATATTAATAATTTGAAAAATAAAAACAAAATATAGTTGAGAAGTGGTATAAACTCGGTGCAACGATCCCTAATGTAAATTATCGTAATATGCAGACTATATGAATGAAATAGATTTTAGCAAAATTTAACACAATTTGCAACAATTATAGCAAAAATAAACTAGGACAATTACTTTAATTAAAATTAATTTATTATCATCATGCTTAATAATATTCGGAAAAACATTCCATGGCAACTCGATCTTTCATGAGTTTGGAAACCAAATTAGGTTCTTTCAGAATCCTTTACTTAGTAAATACGTATTTTACTGGTCCTTATTTACTAAGGGTTTCTTAGCATTCGTGTGAGGTACCAAGGACATGTTAGGTTTGAAACAATTTAATCACACAAATCTAAAAACTATGTAGATAACAGAGCCTGGCTAGGGTTGTTATGCAACCTACAATTTAATCAGGTTAGGATCTAAATTGAGCATGCACATTTCAATTATCTATTAGCCATCGTCTGGTTAGGATCGCTCAGCTAATTTAGGTGCATTTCAATCACGTATGAATGAAACACAGACTTGATTTTAATTGAAAACATGATCGATTGAGGCACAAATATTATAAGCATGAATCAAATAAATATTATTTAATTAAAATAATCATCCTAACTTAAATAAAATTAAGCTATCATTTTTGTAAACAAGAACAAAGAACTCATAGAAAACATCTTTAAATTAAATTAAAGAAAAGAAAGATTAAACCCAATTCAGAGTGGCTGTCACCCAAGACTCTGACTGACGAGGCTCTTTCGCTTCTTTACGTTGCTCCTTTGCTGATGGCTCTCCAAGGTGGCCAACCAAGGGCTCTTTAAGAGGGTAATTTGCTAAAATCATTATGTAAGGATGATGATAGGCGTGAGAGCTAAGAGAGTTGAGAGAGAGGATGAGAGATGAGAAGGATAAGGGATGAGGGATGATTGAAAAAGTGGGTGAGGCAAGAGAGCTAGTTTGCTAAAATTAGAAGTGTCCATCCTTTGAAACCTCCTCCAAGAGTGGCCTGCCATGAATTGAGGAAATGTGGCTGATTTTTCCTTGATTTTTGGTCAATTTAAATGCCACAACAACTCAGGATTAGGACTCGGTCTCCAGCAAATCTTCAGGTAAATCTCCGATTTCTTTAACTTTTCAAGGGCCTTATGTAATTAAACCAAAAATTGGTTTATAATCAGCCATGTGGAGCCGAAAATTGGGTTGACTTGGTCGTGACTTTGGACTGTTTTACAATTAGAAGAAAACTCTCAGACCTTTTAAAAATAGCAGATAGTTTAGAGGGCCAAATGAATTAATTTAACCACTTTAATTAATCAATTTACTTAATTAATTAAACCCAATTTTATTAATGAAATATTTAAAATGAATTATTAAAATATAACATTATATTTTATTATTTAATTTAATTATGCATGACCCACTTCATAGCTTAAAAATATAATATGCTTAAATTAATATAAAATAAGCCATTTTATGCATGAAAACTATATAATAAAACATAAAATCACATTTTAATAATTTCTATGTCCTAATTTCATATTTTCACATATTTCATTAATTTATTAAAAAATTACTTGGTTTTAACAACAATTTTAAGTAAAAAGGTGATGAATTATATAGGAAAAATCCTATATATTTTTCCGTTTACACACCCCCAAACTTAAATCATTGCTCGTCCCGAGTAATGTTCATGCACAGTACAAGGTCTTGCTAAGGCAAATTTTGCTAAGAGTGTAAGTATCATCAATCTTCGTCTCATAATCATGCATCAACAAATTCATGCTCATAGATCTTCTTTATTAACAAGTAACTCATATACAAAAATTTTGAAAATTTTATTCTAAGTTTCAATATATGCTAACAAGAATCATAGTTTGCATGTATGTCACAGCCATAGATAATATTCTTCATTCAACACAATTTCTCATCAATCAAGCAAACAAACATAAGGCTTATATATGATCTTCATATGTTGAACTTAATACTCCGTCTCCACTAATATAGGTGACATAATCATCAAATGAATAGGTCTTTTATAATGTTGTAATGGGGCTTCGTTAAAGGTAGGGGTTTTAAGAGATGAGACATTTCGGTTTTAAAAATCTTAACCTTTAACTTGTCCTGGATTTCTTGAAATTCAACCTTTTTCTTTAAGTGAACCTTTGGCACACCCCCAAACTTATTTTGAACTCAAGCTCATACATTTTTCCTTTTTGAAGACTAGGCGAACTTTTCTTCGCTCTTTCTTTGTCTTTGTGATTTTTTTTTAAGCATGAGCACATACATCTTTATGAAAATTTCCTCAAATGTTGATTCCCAAGACACTTAAGTTAAAATAGGTGCACAAAATTAGGATAATTTTAAAAAGATGGTAACCGGCTTATAATGTAGGTTCATTTCAAAAACAGGCCTTAAAACTCAAAATTGTAGTTTCAAGGGTCTAATATCATAATGTGGGCTTGAAAAAGGCTTAAACGGTCCAAAGAAAAATGGTGCCCATATCATTTTAGATTTTTATGTCCCCTAGGATTTTTCCTCAAGAAAGTTATTAAGTCAATTCTAAAGATATAAACCTTCATGCATGTCTGATCTCAAGAGAAACTAAGTTTTCATAGCAAACATTACCTAAGACTAAGATCATAAAAACATTCCATTTTTCTTGATAATATATAATCACTCAGATAAAAGCATCATTCATACTTGCATACAAGCTATCTTATTAAAAATAATTTATCTAAGCATTCATTTATTAAAACATACTTATGAAAGAAATGATTGAAACATACTTGAAAATTTTAAAATTTGAGCAATTTATTTGCCTTACCCCCTTTAAAAAGAAGCAATGTTCTCATTGCAAGAACAAAGTAATGAATGAAAACTGAACACCAGATTGGGTTGTAAAGAAAGAGAGGTGAGTCATTAAGACTGCTTAAATACCAAGTCTTTCCTAATAACCCAATCCTAGACATGTTCATTCCCATTGCCACATCACTTAGTCTTTTTCTTTCTAAAGAAGTATTTATTCATGCTTGCTATGTTTTATTTTGCAAAGATTAAATCCTAATTACTAAAGAAATAAATTCCTAAATACCTAAAAAACAATTAAATAAATAACAAGACAAGAATCCCCTGTTTTATTTTTTTGACTCATTCCCCTTATCTTCTTTAGTTCCATGTCCGCTTGCATCGTCAATATCTTCTGTCCATGTCTCAAAGATAGCATCTGGGAACTCAGGAACAAAAGTGTTAGAGATATTCTTAAAAGTATTTCGAATTGAATCATCCCTAATTTTTTCATATTTCCAGTAAGTTTGTTGTTGATTGAGCATGAACTTGCACATAACCATCAAAATTGACAGCTCCGATTTCTTTGAAGTCGGCATTGGAGTCATAAATTTTGGTTCAACACTTAGCTTGACTGGTTCTTCTTCTAGCTCAACCCTTAGTTCAGAGTTTTCAGCTCCTTCAGCTGGTTGAGGACGATTTGGTTCCTTATCAGATTCTTCTTCTTCAGTGTCTGTAACTGAATCAGCTTTAGTTTTAGTTTTATTTGTTGACTCTTCGGTTTCTGGCTCAGTTGGTTCCTCTCGCTCACCTTGGTTCAGCTCATGCACTCTCTCTACTAGCCTTTCAAGATCGTGACTTGTGATGCACCCTTGGACATACTGCCCCCTCAGATTTGCTTGTGTTATAACACGGGCCCTTAAGCAAAGTGAAGTGATTAATGATGGTAAATAAGCATTTCCTGCCTTCTTTTTAGAACAATTGTGAATTTCCTTGAGGATAATTTTCCTAACATTAATGGAATTTTCTGTCAAAATTGCATATAACAAAAGCATTCGTTCCATCGAGATGGTGGAACTATGTGAGATAGGCATAAAACTGTAGCGAACAAAATAAAACCATACCTTTGCTACTGTTAGGATCCCATACTTTCTTATAATCCAGTGGGATCCCAGATTTGTCACAACATCAAGCACTTGTTGAAGAAAACCCTAATTGATATTATTCATCATAGGGTAGTACTTATCTTCCTCAACATCAGGTAAATTAAACAAATCATTGATGGACTTAGAAGTAAGAGATACCTTTTTCTTTCGAACGATGACTTCAGTAGCATCTTATGTAGTCAAACTAGCTTAGAATTCTTGAACTAGTTCATCATCAGAAAGTGAACGAGCATCTCAGAATTGTTCCCACTTGAGAGTATTGATTATCTTTCTAATCGGCACAGGGACAACCATCACATCATTGCTCTTCAGGTTAAAACTCTTTTCCGGCATCATAAGTTGATGCTTGAAAATTGAATCAAATCTCTCTTTCACTTCTTCATCGATCAAAATCGGGTTTTTAGAAGTAGTTTTTGACGATATAGGTCTTTTTTGAGACATGGTATTTTCCCAAAAATTCGACAAAGTTCCTGCTTACAGAGGCAAAAGAGAAATCGGCAAAAGAAGGTGGAACTTGTTTCGGCAAACCTTGCGACAGCGAAGGAGTTGCAGCGGCAACGATAATGTACGGTAGCAATGGTGGTATGTGGCGGTGATAATGGCTGCGTGCTGCAGAGACGTCGATGCTTCGGCCAAGGAAAAGAAAAGCGCTAGAGATTCCTTTCGGGATTTGAGGCTAGAGGCACAAAAAAGAGATTTTAAGGAATTTTAGGGTGTAAGCAAATTACTTTGAGGGATATGAAAATTTAGTAGAATGGAGAGGGGTTTATATAGGGAAAAATTAGGGCAACATGTAGCAAAAATTTAGCTAAATTAAAGTTACTTAGGCAACAAGTAATGGGTGTGACGGCAAGGGTTAAAATTTTCCCTCCTTTTTGCTATCTTGGGCCTCAAACTCAGACTGTATCTCACTAAAAAAACTTATTAGTACTTGGGCCAAATTTGACCCTCTTTATTAACATAAAAATTTAAAATTTAACAAAATAATTTAAACGAGAAAAACATTTTAAAACCTAATTAGAAGATTTCTTCTTAACAAATTACATTAAATTAATTCCCAAGAAAGGTTGGAGGGGTCACAGTGGTCCCGTTTAAGTTCCAATCTTTTTAGACAGAATTAATTAAATGTACTTAATTTAAGAAAATAAATTCTAACTATTTATTTATTTACAAGACGAGTTTATGAAAAACCAAAGGTCTGTTAATTTGAACGAAGATTCAACTTGCTCAACTTCACCATCCCAATAGTGTTTGAGACGTTGACCATTAATTTTAAACGTACCTCCGTAATTGTTGTACAATTCAATAATTCCATAAGGATAAACTCGGTGGATAGTATAAGGTCCTTTCCATCAAGATTTTAGCTTCCCAGGAAATAGCTTTAGCCTTGAATTAAACAACAACACCTTCTGACTTTCTTTAAACTCGTGAGGTTCTATATGACTATCATGCCATCTCTTTGATCTTTCTTTACACATTTTGGCATTCTCATAGGAAAACAACCTCAGATCTTCCAACTAATCAAGTTATAACATCCTTCTCTCACCAGCTTGCTTAAGATCAAAATTTAACTGCTTCAAAGCCCAGTGAGCTTTATTCTCCAATTCTAATGGCAAATGACATGCCTTTCCAAAGACTAACCGGTAAGGAGCCATTCCTAACGGAGTCTTGAATGTTGTTCGATAGGCCCATAATGCATCATCCAGCCTTCGAGACCAATCTTTTCTGTTAGGGCATACTACCTTTTCAAGGATACCTTTGATTTCATGGTTCACTCTTTCAACTTGTCCATTAGACTGGGGGTGATAGGCAGTAGCAATCTTGTGCTTCACATCATATTTGTCAAGCAACAAACTTAAGTCATTTGTTCACAAAGTGAGAACCTTCATCACTAATAATAGCTCTTGGTGTCCTAAATCATGTAAACATATGCTTATATAGGAATCGCGTGACTACCTTAGCATCATTTGTAGGGTATGCTTCAGCTTCAACCCACTTGGATACATAGTCTACAGCAACTATGATGTATTTGTTCCCATATGAAGAAGGAAATGGGCCTAAGAATTCAATGCCCTATACGTCGAACAATTCAATCTTTAAAATGTTTGTCAAGGGCATCTCATTCCTCCTTGATATATTTTCGGTTCTTTGGCACTTATCACAGTTCTTCATATAAGCGTAAGCATCTTTAAATATTGTAGGCCAAAAGAAACCTGCTTGTAAAATCTTTGCTGCAGTACGTGAACCACAGAAGTGTCCCCCACTTGGAGATGAATGACAATGATATAAGGTCTCATCAATCCCACTTTCAGCTACACACTTTCGGATTATATTATCTGCATACTGTTTAAACAAAATATTGGCAAAATCAGCAAACCAGGGTATTTCATGAATTCGACTTACCTCAAATAAGTGCTCATCTGGGAAATTCTCGTTGATAGGCACACTAGACTGGGTTACCAACATCGACAAATGATCAGCTACTTGATTTTCGACACCTTTTGTGTCTTGGATCTCAAGGTCAAATTCTTAGAGTAAAAGTATCTAATGAATTAGCCTTGGTTTTGCATCTTTCTTCGTGAGTAAGTATTTAATGGCCGCATGGTCAGTAAATACTGTAACTTTGGTACCTATAAGACATGATCGGAATTTGTCAAAAGCAAAAACTATAGATAATAGTTCCTTTTCAGTTACTGTATAATTGAGTTGGGCTCCCGTCAAGGTTCTACTTGCATATTAAATGGGGTGGAATACTTTATTTCTTCTTTGACCCATTACAGCTCCAACAGCATAATCACTTGCATCGCACATTAACTCAAAAGGTGAGTTCCAATCAGGTGTAACGATTATTGGGGCTTTAATTAACCGATTCTTTATATCTTCAAAAGCTTCCAAACATGCTTTGTTGAAATTGAACACTGTATCTTTCTCTAACAATAAACATAGCGGCTTAGAAATTTTTAAGAAATCCTTGATAAACCTTTGGTAAAAACTGGCATGGCTTAAGAAACTTCTGACTGCTTTCACATTAATTGGGGCTGATAATCTTTCAATTACGTCCACCTTTTCTTTGTCAACTTCAATTCCTTTCTTTGAGATCTTGTGACCTAAGACAATTCCTTCATTGACCATAAAATGACATTTTTCCCAATTAAGGACAAGATTCATCTTTTCGAATCTCTTCAGTACCTTAGCTAAATTACTCAAACAGATATCATAAGTGTTACCTAAAACAGAAAAATCATCCATGAAAACCTTGACGAAATTTTTGACCATATCAGTAAATATTGCCATCATGCATCATTGAAAAGTTGCAGGTGCATTGCATAAACCAAAAGGCATTCGCCTAAAAGCAAACGTACCATACGGACAAGTAAAGGTTGTTTTATGTTGGTCCTTGCTACAATTATTTGGTTATATCCTGAATAGCCATCTAGAAAACAATAGAATTCATAACCTGCCAGTCGATCTAACATCTGATCCATAAAATGCAACAGAAAATGGTCATTCCGAGTGGCTTTGTTCAGCTTTCTGTAATCAATACAGATTCTCCAATCGGTAACAGTTTTCGTTGGAATTAACTCGTTATGCTCATTTTCAACAATCGTGATTCCACCTTTTGTTCGACACACACTGCACCAGACTTACCCACAAACTATCTGAAATAGGATAGATGATTCCTATATCTAACCATTTAATCACTTCATTTCTCACAACTTCTTTCATAATAGGATTGAGCCTCCTTTTCCCATCAATCCGAGCTCTTTCACCTTCTTATAAAATGATTTTATGTATACAAAATGAAGGGCTTATACCTCGAATATCAGCTATGCTCTAACCAATTGCTTTCTTAAATTTCTTTAGAACAACAATTAATCGCTCCTCTTGATCTTTTGTCAGTTCTGCTGAAATAATCATAGGCAAAGTAGAACAATCACCTAAATACACGTATTTCAAATGGGAAGGAAGTACCATTAGTTCGAGTGTAGGTGGTTCTTCGATTGACAACTTGGGTTGCACAAATTCTTTGACTTCCAACTCCAACGGTTCAAACCGTGTGGATTGAATATAATTTCTCGGATTGGCTTTCATCAAAGCCATGTTTTCTTCACCTTTTTCATCCTCCAAAGGGTCAAGATCTAAAGCTTTCTCCAATGGATCTTCTTCAAAATTTCTTTCCAAAGAAACCAAGGTTTCTATCTCTTCCATAACTGAACACTCCTTTGCCAGATTGAGAAATTTCATTGCTTTAAGAAGGTTACCTGATCGTCTTGAACTCGCATGGTGAGTTCACCTTTCTGCACATCAATTAACGTTCTTCTCGTGGTTGGGAAAGGTCTCCCAAGGATAATTATTACTTTCTTATCTGCTTCAAAATCTAAAATAATGAAATTAGTAAGAAAAATAAATTTATCGACTCTTACCAAAACATCCTCGATCTTTCGTTCGGGATATGCTAAAGATCGATTCGCTAGCTGAAGCGTCATAGTTGTAGGTCTTACTTCACCTATTCCTAACATCTTGAAAATAGACTTAGGCATTAAGTTGATACTTGCTTCTAAGTCACACAAAGCTTTACCACAGTAAGATTCACCAATGTTACAGGGTATAGTAAAGCTTCTTGGGTCTTTCAATTTTGGTGGCAGTTTGTTTTGCAGGAACGCACTGCACTCCTTTGTCAAAGAACCAGTCTCATACTCACTCAGTCATTTTTTCTTGGATAGTATATCCTTCATAAACTTCACATAATTTGGCATTTTTTCTAAAGCCTCCACCAACGGAATATTGATGTGTTATTACTCACATAGAGGAAATAGAGGATACCTGAGCCGATAATGAAGTGAGAGAGTCAACTTCATGAACTCCAGCTACTCGTCTTCCTGAAGCTGTTCGATTTGTTGGCCATTGAAAGTTATTACTCGCGATCCTCTCGATGATCTCATAAGCCTCATTATAAGACTTAGACAAATTTGCACCATTCGCGGAAGCATTTACCATAAATCTTGTATGTGCATTGAAACCATTATAGAATGTCTCCAAATGGATATAATGAGGAATCCTATGATGAGAAAAATTACGAAGTAACTCCTTGAATCGCTCCCAAGCCTCATACAAAGACTCGTCATCCAATTGTTGGAAAGTTGTGATCTCGTTCCTTAACTTAGCGTCTTTGCTAGGTGGGAAATACTTAACCAAAAATCTCTCTGCTAATTCTTGCCATGTAGATATAGAAGTTGGTGGCAATGAATTGAGCAATGCTCGTGCTCGATCTCACAACGAGTACGGAAACAACTTTAACCTCAATGCGTCTTCAGTTACACCGATTATCTTAAATGAATCGCTCACCTCTATAAATAATGGAAGGTGGAGATATGGATCTTCTGTTGGCATACCACTAAATTGGCCTACCGTTTGTAGCATTTGAAACATCACTGGTTTCAATTCAAACTTGGTTGCCTCAATATCTGACCTTCTAATTCATCGGCAATGAGGATCGGATTTCGTACACAATCGGCTTCATTACCTTAGTCTTGATTCTGATTTCCAAGGTCCATCTCGACTTGTCTTTGAGCTGTTCGTTCATGTCTTCTTTGTCTGAAAGTTCGCTTAATTTCAGGGTCTACAGGGAGTAAATCGATAATTCGATCTATGCTCATAAACACCTAAGAAGAAACTCACAAAAATTAAAAAGAATAAGTTAGTAATGTTAGAAATAAATCAAATTGAAAATAAATAATTTCACGAAAAAAATGACTATAGTAATAGTTGACAATCCTCGATAATAGCACCAAAAACTTGTAACGCTCGGGTTTGTGCAAGTGTACACAGTCGTTATCAAGTAATAAGTAAGTATCTAGTTATCGTCACCACAGGGATTGTATTTGTGCTAAGTCACTTAATTTGTAAAATTATATTAACAATTTGAAAAATAAAAATAAAATATAGTTGAGAAGTGGTATAAACTAGGTGCAATGATCCTTAATATAAATTATCCTAATATGCAGACTATATGAAAAAAAAAAAGATTTTAACAAAATTTAACACAATTTGCAACAATTATAACATAAATAAACTAGGAAAATGACTTTAATTAAACTTAATTTATTATCATCATTCTTAATAATATTTGGAAAAACATTCCATGACAACTCGATCTTTCATGAGTTTGGAAACCAAATTAGGTCCTTTCGGAATCCTTTACTTAGTAAATACGCATTTTACTGATCCTTATTTACTAAGGGTTTCTTAGCATTCATGTAAGGTAACAGGGGCTTGTTAGGTTTGAAACAATTTAATCACACAAATCTAAAAACTATCCAGATAACAGAGCCTGGTTAGGGTTGTTATGCAACCTACAATTTAATCGGGTTAGGATCTAAATTGAGCATGCACATTTCAATTATGCGTCCATTAGTCGTCGTCTGGTTAGGATCGCTTAGCTAATTTAGGTGCATTTCAATAACATATAAACGAAATACAGACTTTATTTTAATTGAAAACATGACCGATTGCGGCACAAACATTATAAGCATGAATCAAATAAATATTATTTAATTAAAATAATCATCCTAGCTTAAATAAAATTAAGCTATCATTTTTGTAAACAAGAACGAAGCACACATAGCAAACATCTTTATATTAAATTAAAGAAAAGAAAGATTAAACCCAATTCAGAGTGGCTGTCACCCAAGACTCCAACTGACGAGGCTCCTTCGCTTCTTTGCATTGCTCCTTTACTAATGGCTCTCCAGAGTGGCCGACCAAGGGCTCTTTAAGAGGGTAATTTGCTAAAATCCTTATGCAAGGATGATGATAGGCATGAGATTTAAGAGAGTTGAGAGAGAGGATGTGAGATGAGAAGGATGAGGGATGAGGGATGAGGGATGATTGAAAAAGTGAGAAATGAGCTCTTATTTATAGGTGAGGCAAGGGAGCTAGTTTGCTAAAATTAGGAGTGTCCATCCTTTGAAACCTCCTCCAAGAGTGGTCGGCCATGAATTGAGGAAATGTGGCTGATTTTTCCTTGATTTTTGGTCAATTTGAATGCCACAACAACTCAGGATGAAGACTAAGTCTCCAACAAATCTTCAGGTAAATCTCTGATTTTTTTAACTCTTCAAGGTCTTATGTAATTAAACCAAAAATTGGTTTATAATCAGCCATGTGGAGCCAAAAATTGGGTTGACTTGGTCGCCACTTTGGACAATTTTGCAATTAGAAGAAAACTCTCAGGCCAGTCAAAAATAGTAGATAGTTTAGAGGACCAAATGAATTAATTTAACCACTTTAATTAATCAATTTGTTTAATTAATTAAACCCAATTTTATTAATGAAATATTTAAAATGAATTATTAATATTATATTTTATTATTTAATTTAATCATGCATGACCCACTTCATAGCTTAAAAATATAATATGCTTAAATTAATATAAAATAAGTCATTTTATGCATGAAAACTATATAATAAAACATAAAACATAAAACTACATTTTAATAATTTCTATGTCCTAATTTCATATTTTCACATATTTCATTAATTTATTAAATTATTACTTGGTTTTAACAACAATTTTAATTAAAAGGTGATTAATTATAAAGGAAAAATCCTATATATTTTTCTTTACATTCTTTCCTGCTCATATGCTTAAGTAATTTAATTAATGGCATAGTAGGCTCGGATATGTTAATTATGGTACTTTACGTACATAAATTAACTTAGAGCACATTCTTTCGTTTCACAATAATTGTAATTATAAATGTGAAACATGTGTTGAGACAAATTAATAAAGGTCAAAAATCACTTGATCTAATACATAACAATGCTTGTAAAGCTTGATTAAACGAGAGGAAGGAATAAAAATCCTTATTACCTTCATTACTACAAGCTAAGACAAACAAAATTTATTCTCTATAAGCAAGAAGTTGAAAACTAACTTAATAAAAGAATAGGTAATAATGGTGGTGGATGTATTGAATCATTTCAATAACACCACCATACATTCCTAAAATAGAGTAACCAAGAAGAAAATTGGATTCTAAAGGAAAAGATGAACGCACAGCTAAAAAGCTCGGGGTTACCAAATGAAATATGGGGGAGCATTTCTATGACTAAATTACCTTTTAAATAAGGTACCGCACAAGAAAAGGGGCAAGCAACCACATGAGTTATGGAAAGGTAGAAAACCATACTACAACCACTTAAAAGTGTGGGGGATGTCTTGGTAGCGTAACATATAATGGTAAGTCGAGACACGTACGACGTCGACATAATATTGTTAAACAAATTATCTCAAATGGAGTTATCTATATTGATTTTGAAAAATTAAAAGATAACATTGCGGATCCACTAACTAAAGGCTTAAACTGAGATCATTTTGTTAAAACATCGAAAGGAATGTGACTAAAGCCCATGAAAATAGAAGGCGCTATTTGAAGGAAAACCCTACCTAGATGACTGGAGATCCCAAGATCTAGGTTCAAAGGGACAACCTAATTGCATAGACCTTGTGAGGTCATTGTGGAGGTACTTATCCCAAGTCCGTTCCTATGATGTAAACAGTGACTACAAATGGGATAGGTTAAGCAATTCTTTTAATGACCATTATGTGTTTCGGTGAGCCGAACAACATAAGTCACCTATGTGAGAGTGAAGTGGGGCCACCTGAAGGAGACTATTGGGGCATAGTTCTCTCAAACTCTTGTAGAACCGGGAGATGTTCATGGCTATATGAACATAACCATGAGAACTAAAACCTTGCCATGAAGGTAGTTGTGTGAAGTATATCATTGTTTTCACAAAAGGTAAAATAGTTCAAGGACATCACGTCTACTGGTCAGCTAGTACAGTAAATATACTTTCGCAAGGGAAGGTTTAATGGTGGATACCTACCTATCCAATGCAACTATAGATCATAGATTCTATCACCACATTGAGTCAAAGTTTTTTGGTAAAACTATCAATTTTCATTCATGTGAGGGATTGTGGAAAAATTGCATTTTTGGCAACTTTGAGGCATATTATCAATAGGTAAAGGTGGAAAGTTGAATCATAATTTTATGGTTTCATATTCTACTCCATGAGACCTTTACAACAGTATATCATATGCTCAAAATGGTTGAGTGATGAATGAGAAATTGATGCTCAAAGTAAGCTACTTTGGAAATATTGTTGAGGAAAAATAAAAGGCTTAGATTCGACATTGGTTAAAAACCAAGTGTGGGATGTGTTTATATATGTGAACTCTCTTGAAAGGTAATTGAATAACTAAGCTTTTAACCCTGCCTCATGCGTAGGGGGTGCAAGTCCAAACCCGATGGGGTTAGGGCACACCCGCACGATGTGGGCGATGCGAAATGTCTAAACCGGTCGGTCCCAAATGGGCTTGCGAATATTTTAGCCCAACACGAATTTATTGCCTGCGGATATTTTAGCCCAACACGAATTTATTTTCCACAGCAAACAAAATCTGCTTATATGTGGAAGCTTATCTTATTGATTTGATACCAATAAATATGTTTAAATATTTGATTTAATGGTAGACTTTGGGGCTATTTTTCCATAATTACAACACTCTCTATGCCTATAAAAGGCCATGATTCTGAATGGTTTTTTGGTACACTTTCATACTCTCTAAGAATTTCTCTTGTCGAAATTCTATTGTTTTAAAAAATCTCTTTTTCCATCTTTCGTGTTTTCTAAATATTCCGATGATAGAAAAAGGCATTGTTCGTTCGGTTGATCGTGGTAGATGTGCTACTACTTTGATCACTGCTGTTGTTGTATCCTGGGAGACTTTCGACCAACGTTACTTCAAGTACCGTAGGAGCAGCTGAATCTGTCTTAAGGAAACTAAGCTTCACAGGCCTCAACATTTTGTAAAATCTCAATTCTCCTTTTATTTCAATTGTTTATTATGGTTTTATTTGATTTTCATATTTGATAAATTAACTAAAAATAATTATGTTCATATTTTATTTTTTATGTGTTTATTTATAATTATTATTTTTGTTCGCTAACGTGTTTTGACTAATAGGTCCAGGTGAAGTTAAAGAGATACAATGCTCACAATTGATAGAAGAACTAGAAGATGAATGTGATACAAAACCAACATGAGTGACATGTATTGATTTATTTTTGGAATTTTTGCACTTTTGTTGCATTTGAAGACATTTATGATGTATTTTAGACATTGTTTGTATTTGGATATTATGTAAGGACTTTATTTTCTAAATTTTTTAAACTTGTGTTGAAGTTATATTTTATTTACCAATTAAAGGGTTGCGACGAATTTTGTTTTTTTGTAAATAGTGACAATTGGAATAATGTCACATATGTGGTAGGAGTCCGGAGGACAGGTATTTCATACTATTTTCATAAAAAAAATTGGTTTATATTTATTTAATTGATACTTATAAAGATATTATATGAAGTGGGTCATGGGGTAGGTATAGCGGGGATTAGGTGGGTCTAGGGACCCACGTGGATGGTGGGGCGGGGATGGATTTAGTCTTACGGGTCGTGGGGCGGGGATGAGGATTAAAATTCTTGGTGGGCACGGGTGTGGGGGGAGCACCCCCGGTACTTGCCCTGCCCAATTGACATCCCTAAGTAAGATACAACTTATTTCAAAATTAATTGAATGAATGAGCAGTTCATAAAAACAAAGCCTTCTTTCCTATTCCACATATTCTATAGTTCCTTACAGTATTAATTATAATATTCATGGGCAATAGATATTAATATTTAGGGATATATATTACCTTTCTTTTTCTCCTTTCAAATAAATTAAAATGATTGAATTTTTTCTATTTGGAATCGTCTTAGGTCTAATTCTTGTTACTTTGGATGGATTACTCATAACCACATATTTACAATACAGATGTGGTGATCTGTGGGACCTTTGATTAATTAACATACTTTTTTTGAGTCACCCTTTAATTTTTAAATTTTAATTGAACTTATTTAATACTTTTAATAAATATTAATTTAATAATTTTAATTTAATCCAAAGAGGTCAAATTCGAATTGTTGCCCAAATTTTTTCAGTTTGGTGTAATTTTTGACCTAACAAGAGCAGAATCACGCTCTGTAGGATTTGAACCTACGACATTGGGTTTTGGAGAACCACATTCTACCGAATTGATATAATATCACTTTCTTATCATAATAAATAAGATTGTAAAAGAGAGGATTCTTTTATTTTATAACTCCAATACATTGTGCACACCTATACTATCATATATCATATATAATATGAGAAAATGATAGATTATGTATGCCTAATTTTAATCAATCTAAAACAACTCCCTCGTTATTGCTCAAAGGAGAAGTAATAGGTAAGGATGACATTTGAACCCGTGACATTTTGTACCCAAAACAAATGCACTACCAAGCTGTGCTACATCCGTTTCAATTGGCCTACAATGTCAATGTAGAAAATCCCTATCTTGTTTTTCACATCCTTATTTCATCTATTGATAAACAAAAATGATCTTTCCATTTCCTCTTTTTGGTCTCATATCATATAACAACCATATAATGAATAATAAATGAATATTTTTAGCGGGAATTCTTAGGCGTAAAGGGACCTATTTTGTTATGCTACTTTAAGAAAGGGAAAATCTTATCTATCGAATTATTGTACATTTAAATTTGAATTTTGAATTAGGAATTCTGAGTACAAATAGACAAATCCAAGTGGTCTTTAATCACACATACATGTGATTATATATGAATTAGCATAATGTAATATGATAAAGAATGAGGATTTTAAATGCGGGATCTAAAAACATATCTTTCTATAGCACCGATACTAAGTACCCTTTGGTTCGGTTATTTAGCAGGTTTATTGATAGAGATCAATCGTTTCTTCTTGGATGCGTTAACATTTTAAAAAAAATCTATTTATTGTCGTGAGACGAGGCGAAAAAGATTAGATCAAGATACAATCAAATATATGTGACTACTCTCTTGGCCCTCTTTTATTTTATTTTATTTTGGGTTATTTAGAAATAGATAAAATTAGATAAAAGAAATAAGGAAGGTAGAATGAAAAAAGTGGATTCAATCTCAACGAAACTCGGGTTCAAGCTCCAATTAAATTACTATTAGAGCGAAAATAGAAACGTGGCTGGAACAACCGTATCCTACAAGATACTTAAAGAAAATACCGTACTGTAGTTTGATTCTAAATAGAGTTAGAAATCGTTGTATTACTTATTCTTATTATTTACTATTACTAAAAATATATATTGATTTACTATATTGATTGCAACGACATCTTTCATGATTTGGTTTTGAGTTAGCAACTTTTATTTCTTTTTTTTTTCCATTCCTATCTTCTTCGCTTTTGATCGGAAAATAGAAAAGTTGGGTGAACTAAAAACTCAAAGGAGGTACATGGCCAAGAGTAAAGATGTCTAAGTAACAATTATTTTGGAATGTACCAGTTGTGTTTGAAATGACATTAATAAGGAAGCAACAGGTATTTCCAAGTATATTACTAAAAAAAAAACCGAAAGAATACGTCCAGTCGATTGGAATTGAAGAAATTCTGTCCCTACCATTACAAACATACAATTCACGGGGAGATAAATAAATAAATCGAATCAAGTGCTTGTATGTAACCACTTCTCGAGAATATGAAAATATGATCTTAGGTATATAATATATTAAGTATAAGTACATAATTAGTTTTATATATAACATATATTTTCTTTATATATTATTATATTATTAACATTATTTATATATTATTATATATTATTATATATTTAAATTTATATATATTTAAATGATAAATAATAAAATAAACAAACCAAATCCTATTTATTATAATAATTCTATAATTTGAATTCTCAAAATAGGATTTTAGAAATAGGATATGATTCTTTTTAGAAATAAGGAATAAAGAAATCATGGATAAATCCAAGCGACTCTTTCTTAAATCCAAGCGATCTTTTCATAGGCGTTTGCCCCCTATCCAATTAGGGGATTGAATTGATTATAGAAACATGAGTTTAGTTAGTCGATTTATTAGTGAATAAGGAAAAATATTATCTAGGCGAGTAAATAGATTGACCTTAAAACAAAAATGATTAATTACTATTTTTATAAAACAAACTCGTATTTTATCTTCGTTACCTTTTCTTAATAATGAGAAACAATTTGAAAAAAGCGAGTCGACCACTAAAACTACTGCTCTTAGAACAAAAAATAAATAGGCTTACCCCTTTAATTAATTCAAAACTATCAAACGTAGACTGATGCTTTAGTCGAAAAAATCTGATAATCAAAATTGTCGTGTCGTAAGAATAAATAAATAAAATAATAGAATTCAGTTGGAGAAGACAAAAAAATTTTTTTATTGAGCGTCTTCGCTCATCTTGTTTTGATGACCTTATCAGAATCAAAATTTTTTATCATATTAATTTCTACTCTACCTTCCCTTAGTTCATTCTTGAGGGAACCCCATTTCATTTAAAGCATTTTGTTGGATTTCTTCCAATCTCCTTATTTTCTAATCTCGTTGGAAATCATATAAAGGCAATTCCTATTTGAGATAGCTATTTGTGCAAATATTTTACGATTTAGAAGCAATTGTTTCTTGTACAGATTGTGTATTAATCTACTATAACTATGGGATACTCCCACTCCGCTAATTACTGCATTTATTTGAGTGATCCACAAACGACCAAAATCCCTTTTTTTCCTATCTTTATCCCAATGAGCAAAAACTAAAGCTCTTATTCTTTGTTGAGTAATAGTTCGAGTGAGTCTTGAATGAGCCCCTCGAAAGTTTGATGCAAATAAACTACTTTTTGTTCAACATCTTCGAGCTATATATCCCGTTTAATTCTGGTCAATGAATAATTTTTTTCATGAATAACTAATTCTTTCTTTCAGCTATTCTTTTATAGTCTATTAATAAAAAAATGAATTCTTCCAATGTACAAAATAAAAATTCCAATGGCTTTTGCTACTCTAACTGTCTCGACCATGTTTTTTTCCTTTTTTTTAGGCATTTCATTGCGCCTTGAAATAAGAAATTGTATTGATACTAGGTGTAAAAAGAGCATATTAACTAAAATAAAGTAGTAAATAGAAATATATAAATAAATAGTGGGTTCCATCATTTCTATGGTTACTACTTAAACGGTAAGATCCTCTCTATACATCGGAGCTCATTCCTTCATTTAATTGGTAACTTGTATAGTTCACACTCTTCGGCTCTACTCATAAATTTTCCAATAATAGATCTTTCACAATGAGATCTATCTTATACAATAATGGTATGTAAGGATGATGATTAATTGGGTAGTTGACATTGTTAGTCCATTCTTTGCAAGAGTCAAAGCATGAGTCAAAGCATAATCTTTTTGCTTTTTAAATAGGATTTCCCCATTTAATGGATAAACATTTGCTACCAATGGGGAATTTGTTCTCATCTCAAATTCCAAGATTGGATTTGCACTAATGGAAACCATAAATTTCATACACAATAGAAGGATATGGTAGATCTATATTTTTTAGATAGTGAACGGGCGAACCCAATTCTATTCACTGGTATGGATCGTTGATATTGAAAAAGTTATTTCTTTTTTCTCAGCTCATGATCTGAACAAGTCACACATACACCCTAGTACATGTTCCTTGGCATTGAGGACATCCCCGAAGAGTAGCGGATTTCGTGATATTTCTAATTGGTTGTCCTACATTTCTAATAAGTTGTTTTAATAGTTGGCATACTGAATCATATACATAATAGACTGGTTTAGATCAATCCTAACCAAATGATTCTAAATTACTTCTTTTTCTATTTAATAGATTAATAAAATATTAACCACTTAGGCTTAACTTAAGAAGGAAAGGAAGAAGAAGGATTAAATCAATCTTAATTAAATTGATCTTAATTAAATTGTGGATTGGTGTTAAATCGTTGCTATTGCTATTTGTTATTTAATGTATTTAATTACTACAAGATCCATAATGCTATGAGCTTGTGCTTCTGTTGCTAACATAAAAACATTTCTTTCCTTGTCTTCAGAACAACCCATAGAGGCTTGCCTGTTCTTTGTACATAAACCCTTGTGAGACTTTTGTGAAGTTTCAGTAGTTCTTCCAATTCCAGGATAAATTCTCTTGTTTGTGCCCCATAAAAAGAACTAGCAGGTTGATGGATCATTATCCGAATGATCGTACAAGCATTTTTTGTGCAGTGCATACGACTTTACAATGGAATTCTATTTTTTTTCTTTCATCAAAAAAAGAAAAAGAGAAAGTATAGAGAGAGTCTATTAGACCTAGATCACTAAATAATCCAATTACAACCCTTCTTTCTTTTTTCGAAAAATTTCAAAAATATTATGATGGCTCATTGCTTTATATATTTATTTTGTTCGTGATTCAACAATCCCAATTTTTTTTGAAAAAAGGAAAGAAAAAATAGTATTTTTTGGTACTCTTTTATAACATAAATATTGTTAATAGCCTATAGTGTAAAAAGAAAAAAAGTATGTGATGCTAGAAAAAAAGTATGTGATGCTAAGATGGGCCCACAACATAATCTAATATTTTGAAAGAAAAAGAATAAAAAAAATTTCATATCAAATTTGAAGTGCCATTCTATCATTACTTACTAATTCATATTTCATATGGTGAAGGCATAGTCTTCTTTTTTCTTTCCATCAAATAAAGAAAACTCATTGGCATCGAACGTGAGAGAATGCTAGACGTTTGGTAATTTGTCCTCCAGCTAGGAGAAAAGATCCCATTGAAGCAACCGATCCCATGCATATTGTATGCACATCTGGTTGCACAAATTGCATAGTATCATAAATAGCTACTTCGAATATTACCCATCCACTAGGATAGTTGATTCGAGTCTCTATCAACCTCTTGGCTTAAAAAAGTAATCTTTCTTGATAAATTCAGTTGATTAGGATAAAATTATATCCCTTAATAGCTATATAGACACCTTTTGATGCATACGATTCAACAAAAATTGTGAAAAAAATTGATGTGTAGATTCCAACAATCTTTTGTTTTTTCTAATGTGCTGATAACTCTTGAAAAGAGTTATATTTCATGCCTTTAGACCTAGCTAATTGCTTGATAACTCTACTTGTATTAGAAAATTCTGGCTAAAAAAGAGGGAAGAAAATCATGGGCTGATTAGATTTACCCTAGGGAAAAAAACTTATAAAAAGCCAAAGGATGAAACCTAAAAAGGGGAGGAAAGAAAAAGAACAACAAGGAGGAAACCCTAAAGGGGGTGAACACAAAAGAGGAGAGATCCTTAGGCAAAAATAGAGGACTGTGGTTGAGAAGTGATGGGAATAGAAAGACGAAGGCAGTCCCTCTTAGCCACCACAAGACACTGTGTCGCTGGAGTGTGGGCTGGATAAGTGAAAGCTATCCTCCTGAAGTTCTTTCGTTATTTCTTGATTTCTCTTCGTGAATTGATTTGTTGAAATGATGTTGAATGCCATTCTGATTTTGAATTTTAATTACTGAACTATAAGCTAAATCTCATAGGGTTGGGATTACATGATGAAATATTTATTTTCTTTAATGGTTGAAGCATAGATCTGAATTAATTTACTATTTCATTCAATTTTTTTATTTCTAAAATTGTATGCGTGCAATCCCTAGACATAGATGACTGTGCAACATACCCAGAAACTAATCTAATTCTAAAAAGGTTGGAGTAGTTGGACTGTAATTGAATGATATGAGCAAGTTGTAACACCCCTAACCCCGTATCCGTCACCGGAATAAGATTACGGAGAATTACCATCAAACCGTAACATAAGAACATACATTTCCAAAAATTAGTACAATCATAGCATAAATAATTCATTCACATGCTAATCATCCCTTAATCGAGCCCTCGACACCCTAAAACACTTTAGAATGATTTGAGACTAAATCGAAAACATTTGAAACATTGAGGAAAAAGTTAGAAAAATTTAAACTGCAGGGATCACACAGCCGTGTGACTCACACGACTGAGACACAGGCTCGTGTCTCAGGTTGTGTAACAATCAAATTAAGGACACATGGTCGTGTCCCAGCTCGTGTCTGTGCTGTGTAACTCTCTGAGTTAGGTCACAAGGCCAAGCCACACGCCCGTGTGCCAGGCCTTGTAACACTTGAAATGCAACCCTTAAAACCTCCAGGGGACACACAGTCATGTCACATGGCTGTGTGTCACACACGGCTGGGACACACGCTCGTGTCTAAGGCTATGTGGATAAGAAAGGGACCAAAATCAAACCATTTCTTTCACCCATTCAAGCATGAACCTACCAACAACTTGCACATTTAACCAAGACCTTAAAACATACCCAAATCATGCATAATAATACCAATTCAATAGGCTATTTAACCATATAACTAATATGTCATATAGGCACCTCAAACACAAACAATCAAATATACCTAACCATAAGCATAATTGACCATATTCATATGAATACACATAGCTCATAACCATCTTAAAGCATAACCTAACATAACCACAATATGAACATATCCTCATATACCAAATTGGTCATTTCAGCACGCATCAACTCAACTATAATAACACCAACCATCAAGGCATCAAAGTACCAAAAGTACCTCAAATTTAAGGTAACCTTTACATGCCATATACATCAACTAAATCTTATACATAAGTTCACCTATACATGCCATTATAACCTTGAGCAAAATATCAAAATCTACCGATATAATCGCTGAATAGTGTGATAGGTCTTTGACAAGCTTCCAAACCAATCGAGCTTCCGATAATCTGTAAAGTAAAGGAAAATAACTACGTAAGATGAATGCTTAGCAAGCTCGTATAAACTTTAAACATAACATTTCATCATAAATATGATCTTTATATGACAAATGTAAAGCTTTACTAATGCCACAAGATTTATCAAACTATAAAACTATCAACTCACATCTACTTTCTATTCATAACATAATAAGATCTTATAAGTTGAACTACATAAACATCAATCTTTTCTTTAAATGATGAACCATTCAACCTACTTACTTTCCGCTCCATTTACTTAGAATAAGCTTAATTACATTAAAATTCACAAATTAGTGTGATTATTCATGACATAGGTAAATTTACCTTTAGCATAAGTAAATTTCTCACATATAGGTTAGTCCTTTAATTCATCAATCCTTTTTTCTTATCACATTACATCTCAATTGTGAACTTACAATTTCATTACCTTTTCTTACCTATTTCATTTGCATAATACAAGACATAAGCATAAACAAGAATCACATGATAAACCATTTCATTAGAAAATACATACTTTGATTCTTATCACCCTTTCATGAACATAAGCATATTTTTATTTAGACACTTACCATTTAAATGCATAACTTTAAAATTAAACATAATACAATCCTACCAATTGCTTGGCACAAGCCTAAGCATCATCAACAACACATGTTAGTGCATCAATTCATAATTCCCTTGAATTAACATAAGATAAGTCAGATACATGAGCAACATCATTTGAAATCATCAATTTCATGAACATAAACCTACTTTCATTGAGCATTACCTTTTTATTCCTTTTCTTTACTCTTTATATTTTCATAGTACAAAGTATAAAAATAAAATAAACCATATGTGTTCTTGTCATCCACAATCTCAATCGATGAATTGTAAACTGAAAAATATTTAGGATTTTTCCTATATAATTCATTACCTTTTACTTAAATTTGTTGTTAAAACCAAGTAATTGTTTAAAAATTAATGAAATATGCAAAATATGAAATTAGGACATAGAAATTATTAAAATGTGCTTTTATACTTTATTATATAGTTTTCATGCATAAAATGGCTTATTTTAAATTAATTTGAGCATATTATATTTTTAAGCTATAAAGTGGGTCATGCATGATTAAATTAAATAATAAAATATAAAGTTATATTTAATAATTCATTTTAATATTTCATTAATAAATTGAGTTTTAATTAATTAAATAAATTGATTAATTAAAGTGGTTAAATTATATTATTTGGTCCTCTAAACTATCTACTATTTTTGGACAGGGCTAAGAATTTTCTTCTAATTGCAAAACCGTCCAACTTGGGGACCAATTCAACCCAATTTTTGGCTGCACATGGATGTCATAAATCATTTTTTTGGTTTAATTATACAAAGTCCTTGAAGAGTTAAAGAAATCAGAGATTTTCCCGAAGATTTACTGATGATCGATTTAGTGCTGAGTTGTTGTGACACTCAAATTAACCAAAAATCAAGGAAAAATCAGCCACCTTTCCTCAATTCATGGCCGGCCACTCTTGGAGGAAGTTTCAAAGGATGGACACTCCTATTTTTAGCAAACTAGCTCCCTTGCCTCACCTATAAATAAGAGCTCATTTCTCACTTTTTCAATCATCCCTCATCTCATCATCTCTCACTCATTCATCATTCTATGAAGTGGGTCATGCATGATTAAATTAAATAATAAAATATAATTTTATATTTTAATAATTCATTTTAAATATTTCATTAATAAAATTAGGTTTAATTAATTAAGTAAATTGATTAATTAAAGTGCTTAAATTAATTCATTTGGTCCTCTAAACTATCTGTTATTTTTGATAGGTCTGAAAGTTTTCTTCTAATTGCAAAACCGTCCAAAGTGGGGACCAAGTCAAACCAATTTTTGACTGCACATTTCTGATTATAAACCAATTTTTGGTTTAATTACATAAGGCCCTTGAAGAGTTAAAGAAATCATATATTTACCTGAAGATTTGCTGGAGACCGAGTCTTAATCCTGAGTTGTTGTGGCATTCAAATTGAACAAAAATCAAGAAAAAATTAGCCACATTTCCTCAATTCATGGCCGACCACTCTTGGAGGAGGTGTCAAAGGATGGACACTCCTAATTTTAGCAAACTAGCTCCCTTGCCTCACCTATAAATAAGAGCTTATTTCTCACTTTTTCAATCATCCCTAATCCCTCATCCCTCATCCTTCTCATCTCTAATCCTCTCTCTCAACTCTCTTAGCTCTCACGCCTACCATCATCCTTGCATAAGGATTTTAGCAAATTAGCGTCTTAAATATCCCTTGGTCGGCCACCTTGGAGAGCCATCAGCAAAGAAGCAATTCAAAAAAGAGAAGGAGCCTCGTCAGTCAGAGTCTTGGGTGACAGCCACTTTGAATTGGGTTTAATCTTTCTTTTCTTTAATTTAATATAAAGATGTTTGCTATGTGTTCTTTGTTCTTATTTACAACAATGATAGATTAATTTTATTTAAGCTAGGATGATTATTTTGATTAAATAATATTTATTTGATTCATGCTTATAATGTTTGTGCCTCAATCGATCATGTTTTTAATTAAAATAAAGTTTGTATTTCGTTCATATGTGATTGAAATGCACCTGAATTAGCTGAGTGATCATAACTAGACGGCGGCTAATGGACGCATAATTGAAATGTGCATGCTTAATATAGATCCTAACCTGATTAAATTGTAGGTTGCATAACAACTCTAACCAATCTCTGTTATCTGCATAGTTTTTAGATTTGTTTGATTAAATTGTTTCAAACCTAACACATCCCTGTTTCCTCACGCGAATGCTAAGAAACCCTTAGTAAATAAGGATAAGTAAAATGTGCATTTACTAAGTAAAGGATTTCGAGAGGACCTAATGTGGTTTCCAAACTCATGAAAGATCGAGTTGCCATGGAATGTTTTTCTGAATATTATTAAGCATGTTGATAATAAATTGAGTTTAATTAAAGTAATTGTCCTAGTTTATTTATGTTATAATTGTTGCAAATTGTGTTTAATTTTACTAAAATCTATTTCATTCATATAGTTTGCATACTTAGGATAATTTGCATTAGGGATCATTGCATTTCATTTAATATATTATAATCACCACTTTTCATCTATATTGTGTTTTTATTTATCAAATTGCTAATATAATTTTACAAATGAAGTGACTTAGCACTAATATAATCCCTGTGGAGAGGATAACTCGATACTTACTTATTACTTGATAATGATAACGACTGTGTACACTTGCACAAACTCTAGTGTTACAAGTTTTTGGCGCCGTTGTCAAGGATTGTCAACTGTTAGCATAGTCATTTTTTTGTAAAATTATTTATTTTCAATTTTATTTATTTCTAACATTACTAACTTATTCTTTTTAATTTTTGTGATTTTTTGTTGAGGTGTTTATGAGTATAGATCGAATTATTAATTTACTCCCTGTAGACCCTGAAATTGAGTGAACTTTCAGACAAAGAAGACGTGAACGAACAGCTCAAAGACAAGTCGAGATGGACCTTGGAAATCAGAATCAAGGCCAAGGTAATGAAGCCGATAATGTATGAAATCCTATCCTCATTGCCGATGATAAGGATCGATGCATCAGAAAATATGTTGTGCCACTTTTCAGTGAGTTAAACCCAGGAATTAGAAGGCCAGATATTGAGGCAACCCAGTTTGAATTGAAACCAGTGATGCTTCAAATGCTGCAAACAGTGGACCAATATAGTTGTATGCCCACGGAAGATCCACATCTCCACATTCGATTGTTTATGGAGGTGAGTGATTCATTCAAGATAGCCGGTGTGATTGAAGACGCACTGAGGTTGAAGTTGTTTCCTTACTCATTACGAGATCGAGTACGAGCATGGTTCAATTCATTGCCACCAAGTTCTATATCTACATGGCAAGAATTAGCAGAGAGATTTTTGGTTAAGTATTCCCCACCTAGCAAAAACACTAAGTTAAGGAACGAGATCACAACTTTCCAACAATTGGACGACGAGTCTTTGTATGAGGCTTGGGAGTGATTTAAGGAGTTACTTCGTAAGTGTCCTCATCATGGGATTCCTTATTGTATCTAGTTGGAAACATTCTATAATGGTCTCAATGCACATACAAGATTGATGGTAGATGCTTCCGTGAATGGTGTAATTTTGTCTAAGTCTTATAATGAGGCTTATGAGATCATCGAGAGAATCGCGAGTAATAACTATCAATGCCTAACAAATCAAACAGCTTCAGGAAGACGTGTAGTCGGAGTTCATGAAGTTGACTCCCTCACTTCGTTATCAGCTCAGGTATCGTCTATTTCCTCTATGTTAAAACTGTTAACCGCTAATAGTACTAATAATTTTGCAGATCAGCCACCATGTCCGTTTGAAGTAGTTTCCTATGTGTACTGTGGGGAAGGTCATTCTTTTGAGAATTATCCATCAAATCTCGAGTCAATGTACTATGTGGGGAACCAATATTAAAATAGGAGTGGAGAAGACCCCATTCCAACTTCTACAATCCTTCATGGCGTAATCATCCTAACTTTTCTTGGAGCAACCAAGGAAATGGACCGAACAATAACTTATTACAGCAAAGACCCAACCAATCTCAAGGGTTTAATCAGCAAGCTCCAAAACCACCTCAAGCTGAGGCATTAAATAGTTTGGAGAACTTGTTGAAAGCGTACATGGCAAAGAATGACGCTTTGATCCAAAGCCAAGCAACAACACTAAAAAATTTGGAAAACCAAATGGGTCAGTTGGCTACGGAGCTTCGCAATAGACCGCAAGGAACCTTGCCTAGCAATACTGAGAATCTAAGGAATTTGGGTAAAGAACATATCAAGGTAGTGGCATTGCGAAGTGGTAAGACTCTGGAACCCTGATTGATTGATGTCAAAGATGAGCATGTTGAAAAGGAGGGAAATCAACCAGATGTTGAAGTTTCTATACCAAAAGAGTCAGAATCGGTAGAGACAAATAAGGTAAACCCTGACTTAGTGAATTCAGATATTTTAACATCTTCTTTGGATGCAAATTTACCTACTCAAAAAAGTTGTCCGGTTCAATCGAAAGTTCCATCACCTCCATATTCATAAAGATTGCAGCAACACAAACAGAAACAAGAGGTTCAATTTAAGAAGTTTTTGGATGTTCTAAAGCAGTTACACATCAATATTCCGTTGGTGGAGGCTTTAGAACAAATGTCGAATTATGTGAAGTTTATGAAGAATATACTGTCCAAGAAGAAAGGACTGAGTGAGTATGAGACTGTTACCTTGACAAATGAGTGCAGTGTGTTCCTGCAGAACAAACTGCCACCGAAATTGAGAGACCCAAAAAGCTTTACAATACCCTTTAACATTAGTGAATCTTACTGTGGTAAAGCTTTGTGTGACTTAGGAGCAAGTATGATCTTGATGCCTAAGTCTATTTTCAAGATGTTAGGGATAGGTGAGGTAAGACCTATGACTGTGGCGCTTCAGCTAGCGGATCGATCGTTAGCATATCCCGAAGGAAAGATCAATGATGTTTTGGTAAGAGTCAATAAATTTATTTTTCTTGCTGATTTCATTATTTTAGATTTTGAAGAAGATAAGGAAGTGCCAATTATCCTTGGGAGACCTTTCCTAGCCACGGGGAGGACGTTAATTGATGTGTAGAAAGGAGAACTCACCATGCGAGTTCAAGACGACCAGGTAACTTTTAACATTCTTAAAGCAATGAAATTTCCTGATCCGGCAGAGGAGTGTTCAGTTATGGAAGAGATAGAAACCTTGGTTTCTATGGAAAGCAATTTTAAGGAATATCTATTGGAGAAAGCCTTAGAGTTTGACCCTTTAGAAGATGAAGAAGGTGAAAAAAACATGGCTTTGATGGAAGCCAATTCGAGAAATTTTATTCAATCTACACAGTTTGAACCGTTGGAGTTAGAAGTCAGAGAATTTGTGCAACCCAAGTTGTCAATTGAAGAACCACCTAAACTCGAACTAAAGGTATTTCCTTCCCATTTGAAATATGTTTATTTAGGTGACTGTTCTACTTTGCCTGTGATTATTTTAGCAAAACTAACAAAAGATCAAAAGAAGCAACTAATTATTGTTCTCAAGAAATTTAAGAAAGCAATTGGTTGGACCATAGCTGACATTAAAGGTATAAGCCCTTCTTTTTGCATGCATAAAATCATTTTAGAATAAGGTGAAAAAGCTCGGATTGATGGGCAAAGGAGGCTCAATCCTATTATGAAAGAAGTTGTGAGAAAGAAAGTGATCAAATGGTTAGATGCGGGAATCATCTATCCTATGTCAGAGAGTTCGTGGGTAAGTCTGGTACAGTGTGTGCCGAAGAAAAGTGTAATCATGATTGTTGAAAATGAGCGTAACGAGTTAATTCCAACGAGAACTGTTACCGATTGGAGAATCTGTATTGATTACAGAAAGTTGAACAAAGCCACTCAGAAGGACCATTTTCTGGATCAGATGTTAGATCCTATGGTAGTCATGCAATTCATACATAAGTATGCGTTTACACGATTTGGGACACCAAGAGCTATTATTAATGAAGGTTCTCACTTTGTGAACAAATGGCTTAAGTGGTTGCTTGATAAATATGATGTGAAGCACAAGATTGCTACTACCTATCACCCCCAGTATAATGGACAAGTTGAAAGAGTGAACCGTGAAATCAAAGGTATCCTTGAAAAGGTAGTACGCCCTAACAGAAAAGATTGGTCTCGAAGGCTCGACGATACGTTATGGGCCGACCAAACAACATTTAAGACTCCGTTAGGGATGACTCCTTATCGGTTAGTCTTTGGAAAGGCATGTCATTTGCCATTAGAGTTGGAGAATAAAGCTCACTTGGCTTTGAAGCAGTTAAATGATCTAAAGTAGGCCAGTGAGAGAAGGATGTTACAACTGAATGAGTTGGAAGAGCTAAGGTTGTTTTCCTATGAGAATGCCAAAATGTGTAAAGATCAAAGAGAAGGCATGATACTCATATACAACTTCGCGAGTTTTAAGAAGGTCAAAAGGTGTTGTTGTTTAATTCAAGGCTGAAGTTATTTCCTAGGAAGCTAAAATCCCGATGGAAAGGACCCTATACCATCTACTGACTTTATCCTTATGGAGCTATTGAATTATACAACAATTATGGAGGTACGTTTAAAGTTAATGGTCAACGTCTCAAACACTATTGGGATGGTGAAGTTGAGCGAATTGGATCCTCGCTCATCTTAGCAGAACCTTAATTTTTCATGAACTCATTGTGTAAATAAATAAATAATTAGAACTTATTTTCTTAATTTATTACATTTAACTAATTTTGTCTAAGGAGATTAGAACTTAAGCGGGACCACTGTGACCCCTCTAACCTTTCCTGGGAATTAATTTAATGTAATTTGTTAAGAAGAAATCTTCTAATTAAAATTTTTAAGTTTCATCTTGTTCAGTTTAAATTTTAAATTTTTATGTTAATAAAGGGGGTCAAATTTGGCCTAAGTACTAATCAGTTTTTTTTTAAGATACAGTCTGAGTTTGAGGCCCAAGATAGCAAAAAAGGAGGGAAAAAATTAGGCCTTGTCGTCACACCCATTACTTGCCGCCCAAGTAACTTTAATGTCGCTAAATTTTCGCTACATGCTGCCCTAATTTTTTCCTATATACACCCCTCTTCATTCTACTAATTTTCATATCCCTCAGAGCAAATTGCTTTCACCCTAAAAATCCCTAAATCTCTTCTTTATGCCGTCAACCTCAAATCTCAAAAGAAACCCTAGTCCTTTTCTATATTTTTACCGAAATTCCCTATTGCTGCCACAAAGAGATCACCGCCGGACCATCCTTACTGTCGTAAGATTTTTGCCGTAGCAAGTTATACCAACTTTGTCGATTTCTCTTTTCTCTCTTGTGCAAAAACTCTGCCGAATTTTTGGGAAAGTACCATGTCTCACAAAAGAACTAGATCGTTAAAGACTACTCCTGAAAACATAATTGTGGTTGATGAAGAAGTGAAAGAGTGATTTGATTCAATTTTCAAGCATCAACCTATGTCGGAAAAAGGTTTTAATCTGAAGGGCAATGATCTGATGGTTGTTCTTGTGCCAATTAGAAAGACAATCAATGCTCTCAAATGGGAATGATTCTGTGACGCTCATTCACTTCTCGATGATGAACTAGTTCGAGAATTCAATGCTAGTTTGACTACGTAAGATGCTACTGAAGTCATTGTTCGAAAGAAAAATGTACCTCTTACTTATAAGTCCAGCAATATCAATTGGGATTTTCTTCAACAAGTGCTTGATGTTGTGACAAATCCGAGATCCCAATGGATTATAAGAAAGTATGGGAGCCATTCTTGTCGAAGAGAATACTTGAAACTAGTAGCAAAGGTATGGTTTTATTTTGTTCGCTACATTTTTATGCTAATGTTGGGAAAAGTATCCTCAAGGAGATTCATGATTTTGCTAAAAAGAAGGTAGGAAGTGATTATTTCTCATCATTAATCACTTCCCTTTGCTTAAGGGCCCGTGTTAAAACACAAGCAAATCTGAAGGGGTAGTATGTTCAAGGGTGTATTACAAGTCATGATCTTGAAAGGTTGGTAGAAAGAGTGCATGAGTTGAACCAAGGTGAGCAAGAGGAACCAACTGAGCCAGAAACCGAAGAGTCAACAAATAAAATAGAAACTGAAGCTAATTCAGTTACAGACACTGAAGAAGAAGAATATGATAAGGAACCAAATAGTCCTTAACCAGCTGAAGGAGCTGAAAACCCTGAACCTAGGATTAAGCCAGAAGAAGAACCAGTCAAGCTAAGTGTTGAACCTGAATATATAACTCCCATGCCGACTTCTGGAAGTACTTCAAGGAAACCAAAGTTTTCAATTTGATGGATATGTGCATGTTCATGCAAAACCAGCAACAAAACTACTGGAAATATGCAAAAATTAGAGATGATTCAATTCAAAATACTTTTAAGAATATCTTTAATAATTTTTTTCCTGAGTTCCCAGATGCTATCTTTGAGAAATGAACGAAAGAGACTAACGATGCAAGCGAAAATGGAGCTAAAGAAGACAAGGGGAATAAGTCAGAAAAATAAAAGGGGGGATTCTTGTCTTGTTATTTATTTAATTATTTTTAGGTGTTTAGGAATTTATTTCTTTAGTAATTAGGATTTAATTTTTGCAAAATAAAACATAGCTAGCATGAATAAATACTTCTTTAGAAAGAAAAAGATTAAGTGATGTGGCAATAGGAATGAACATGTCTAGGATTGGGTTATTAGGAAAGACTTGGTATTTAAGCAGTCTTAATGACTCACCTCTCTTTCTTTACAACCCTACCTGGTGTTCAGTTTTCAGTCATTACTTTATTCTCGCAATGAGAACATTGCTTCTTTTTAAAGGGGGTAGGGCAAATTGCTCAAATTTTTAAAATTTTCAAGTATGTTTCAAATCATTCTTTCAAAAGTATGTCTTAATAAATAAATGTTTGGAGAAATTGTTTTTAATAAGATAGCTTGTATGCAAGCATGAATGATGATTTTATCTGGGTGATTGTATGTTATCATGAAAAATGGAATGTCTTTATGATCTTAGTCTTAGGTAATGTTTTCCATGAAAACTTAATTTCTCTTGAGATTAGACATGCATGAAGGTTTATATCTTTAAAATTGACTTAGTAACTTTCTTGAGGCGAAATCCTAGGGGACATAAAAATATAAAATGATATAGGCACCATTTTTCTTTGGATTGTTTGAACCTTTTCAAGCCTACCTTATGATATTAGACTCTTGAAACTATAATTTTGAGCTTAAATGCCTATTCATTGTAATAAACCTACATTATAAGCTAGTACCATCTTTTTAAAATTATCCTAATTTTGTGCACCTATCTTAACTAAAGTTGTCTTTGGAATCAACATTTGAGGAAATTTTCATAAAGATGTATGTCCTCATGCTTAAAAAAAACAACAAAGACTAAGAAAGGGTGAAGAAAAATTTGCTCAGTCTCCAAAAAAAAATGTATGAGTACAAGTTCAAAATAAGTTTGGGGGAGTTCCAAAGGTTCATTTGAAGAAAAAAGTTGAATTTCGAGAAATCCACGACAAGTTAAAGGTTAAGATTTTGAAACCAAAATGTCCTATCTTTTAAAATCCCTACCTTTAACCGAGCCCCATTACAACCTTATAAAAGACCTATTGATTTGATAATTATGTCAGCTACATTAGTGGAGAGAAAATATTAAGTTCAAGATATGAATATCATAAATAAGCCTTATGATTGTTTTGCTTGATTGATGAGAAATTGTGCTGAATGAAGAATATTATCTATGGCTGTGACATACCTACAAACTATGATCCGTGTTGGCATATCTTGTAACTTAGAATAAAATTTTCAAAATATTTGTATATGATTTAATTGTTAATAAAGAAGGTCTATGAGCATGCATTTATTGATGCATGATTATGAGACAAAGATTGATGCTACTTACACTCTTAGCAAAATTTTCCTTAGCAAGACCTTGTGTTGTGCATAAACATTATTCGGGACGAGCAATGATTTAAGTTTGGGGGTGTGTAAACTGAAAAATATATAGGATTTTTCCTATATAATTCATTATCTTTTACTTAAATTTGTTGTTAAAACCAAGTAATTGTTTAATAAATTAATGAAATATGCGAAAATATGAAATTAGGACATAAAAATTATTAAAATGTGATTTTATACTTTATTATATAGTTTCCATTCATAAAATGGCTTATTTTATATTAATTTGAGCATATTATATTTTTAAGTTATAAAGTGGGCCATGCATGATTAAATTAAATAATAAAATATAAAGTTATATTTAATAATTCAATTTTAATATTTCATTAATAAATTGGGTTTTAATTAATTAAATAAATTGATTAATTAAAGTGGTTAAATTATATTATTTGGTCCTCTAAACTATCTACTATTTTTGGACAGGGCTGAGAGTTTTCTTCTAATTGCAAAACTGTCTAAATTGGGGACCAAGTCAAACCAATTTTCGGTTGCACATGGATGTGATAAACCATTTTTTTGGTTTAATTATACAAAGTCCTTGAAGAGTTAAAGAAATCAGAGATTTTCCTGAAGATTTGCTGATGACCGAGTCTTATACCTGAGTTGTTGTGGCACTCAAATTGACCAAAAATCAAGGAAAATCAGCACCCTTTCCTCAATTCATGGCCGGCCACTCTTGGAGGAAGTTTCAAAGGATGGACACTCCTATTTTTAGCAAACTAGCTCCCTTGCCTCACCTATAAATAAGAGTTCATTTCTCACTTTTTCAATCATCTCTCACTCATTCATCATTCTCTCAACTCTTTTAGGTATCTTTCCCCTTCATCATCCTTGCATAAGGATTTTAGCAATTAAGCCTCTTAAAGAACCGTTGGTCGGCCACCTTGGAGAGCCATCAGCAAAGAAGCAACGCAAAGAAGCGAAGGAGCCTCGTCAGTTAGATTCTTAGGTGACAACCACTCTAAATTGGGTTTAATCTTTCTTTTCTTTAATTTAATATAAAGATGTTTGCGATGTATTCTTTGTTCTTGTTTACAACAATGATAGCTTAATTTTATTTAAGCTAGGATGATTATTTTGATTAAATAATATTTCTTTAATTCATGCTTATAATGTTTGTGCCTCAATCGATCATGTTTTCAATGAAAATCAAGTTTGTATTTCGTTCATACGTGATTGAAATGCACCTGAATTAGCTGAGCAATCCTAACCAGATGAAGGCTAATGGACGCATAATTGAAATGTGCATGCTTAATTTAGATCCTAACCCGATTAAATTATAGGTTGCATAACAACTCTAACCAAGCTCTGTTATCTGCATAGTTTTTAGATTTGTGTGATTAAATTGTTTCAAACCTAACATGTCCCTGTTACCTCACATGAATGCTAAGAAACCCTTAGTAAATAAGGATCAGTAAACTGCGTATTTACTAAGTAAAGGATTCCGAAAGGACCTAATGTGGTTTCCAAACTAATGAAAGATCGAGTTGCCATGGAATGTTTTTCTGAATGTTATTAAGCATGTTGATAATAAATTGAGTTTAATTAAAGTAATTGCCCTAGTTTATTTATGTTATAATTGTTGCAAATTGTGTTTAATTGTACTAAAATCTATTTCATTCATATAGTTTGCATACTTAGGATAACTTGCATTAGGGATCATTGCATTTAATTTAATATATTATAATCCTCATTATTCATCTATATTGTGTTTTTATTTATCAAATTGCTAATATAATTTTACAAGTTAAGTGACTTAGCACAAATACAATCTCTGTGGAGACGATAACTCGATACTTACTTATTACTTGATAACGACTGTGTACACTTGCACAAACTCTAGCGTTACATGAATTTGTAACATTCAACTCAAACTCAAATGTATGACAAGTCTATCAAAATCACTAAACAAGTTACCTTACCAAGATTTACAATCCGATGAACGACTTACGGATATGAGTACATTGATAATCCAAATGAAACACACCAGATGCTCATAAGAGCTAATCCATCCGGAACACATCAATGCTCATAAGAGCTAATCCATCTGAAACACACCAATGCTCATTAGAGCTAATCCATCCGAAACACACCAATGCTTATAAAAGTTATACATCCGAAACAGATCAATGCTCATCAAAGCTTAACATGAGAGTTTCAACAAATGTTATACCTCAGTTCACTCAGGAAAACAGTCTCCACAACAATCTCCACTCTAATCCCCTATAACACATCGTATCTCGATTGTACTCTACCCCACGTTCAATCTGGTCAAAGTATTGAATTTCAACAAAATTTTCCCAATTAACTTACACATTTATAATAAAATATATCTAACATATTATTTGATATCATCCAATATATCATATAGCTACTAAATTTTAAACCGTACGAACTTACCTGGCAAAATTTCAGAAATGATAAAGTAGATGGGCTATTTGGTAATTTTTTCCCCTCGATTTTTCACTCGTTCTTGATCTAAATTAATAATCTCATTTAATTCATTAATTTAGATAGTAAAACTAATTCATTTTATACAATTTAGTCATTTTTGATAGTTTTACAAATTTGCCCCCAACATTTTACCTTTATTTAATTTAGCCCCTAAGCCTAAAACTTGCAAATTAACAATTTTTATTGAAAAACCATGCCAACCAAATATTCATAGCTTCCATTTCAGCCCATTTTTGCAACAATTTCACATCAAGTCCTTGAACTATTACTATTTCAACAATTTAGTCCCTAATCGGCAAATTCATCAAAAATCACTTAACAAAATACTTTTAAATACTAACACTTTAAATTCATCATTTAACATCTAAAATTACAAAGATTCATCAATGGAAACATTCAAAATCTTTATAAGTTTCAAAAATGAAGGTACGAGTTAGTTGGACCTAATTGCAACGATCTCAAAAAAATAAAAATTAAAAGAAACGAGCGAAAAACGGACTCACATACATCCATTGAAGCTTTTAAAAAGCTTCAAAATCAACCAAAAATGGCTTTCAGTTAATGTGAAAGAGAATAAATTAGGAAGACAACCTTTTGTTTCATATATTTTAACTTTTTCTTTATTAAAATAATAAATTAACTTATAAAACATATAAAATTAAAAGATTTTAAAGCTTAAAACCATCCCACCATCTTAGGTATGGGTAAAATATCCATTAAGGCCATCCAATTATGATTATTTAATAAATTAACACCTTTAAACTAATAGCGATAGACTTTTTTAGCTTTTACGATTTAGTCCTTTTGCTTAATTAACTATCTAAACATTAAAATTTCTTAACAAAACTTTAATAAAACCTTAAAAACACTCCGTAAATATGTATAAAAACATTCACGTTCATTTTATAGAAACAAGGTCCTAATACCTCACTTTCTAAAATCACTTGACTTTAGGGTCTTACCACTTGAACCTAATTAATCATTCATATAACATAAATTACCATATTAAAATACTTTTTAAAACCATATTTGACTCGTAAATATTAAATAACAATATTTACGAGCTTAATTGTCAGATTTGTAGCCCCAAAACCACAATTTTTGACACCACTAAAAAACAGGTTGTTATACAAATACTCGACAGATACTTGTAGTAGACTCTAGACATAGAGCATTGTTCATATAGAATGAAGACAAACAGCGCAGGGTACCGTGCTAGGGCCTATAGAGATAGGCCAGGTAACTTGAGATCTTGCTCTCGAAAGAAGCATGCCAGTTTAGGTCTCTTCTGAGTAGTAGATGAATAGGATTTTGTTGAGGCATTACTGAAAGTAAAGGTAGATTCTTAGTAATCCCAACCTTCCAAATCAACA
Organism: Gossypium raimondii; assembly: GCF_025698545.1. Lineage (NCBI taxonomy): Eukaryota > Viridiplantae > Streptophyta > Magnoliopsida > Malvales > Malvaceae > Gossypium > Gossypium raimondii. Next base: position 33,441,730 of record NC_068568.1, on the reverse strand, counting down.
GTGTAGACCTTATATCCTTTGCCGTAGCATCTTTATCAAAGCATTCTTAGTTGTTTATTTATTCGTTCGCATATTATTCACGTAATTATTCTCGTAATTGTCATTGCATTTTCACTCTTAACTTGTCATAGCATTTCTCATTATTTATTAGTTACACATATCACACACATTATTAGTCCTTTAAATTACCATTGCATACTTATCTTTGTTTTACCATAGTAGTAATCATAATTCATTATAATAACTTGACCACTGTTATACCTAATTCGATCCCTGTGGAGACAATCTTACTTATCACTTTATTACTTGATTCGACATGTATACTTGCACAATTCGCATATCATTTCACACACGACATGAGCCTTTTCTAACTTCTAATTTCTAACGAAGGGGTTTTGTCTTGCATTTTTTAAATAAAATAAAATTAAAAATGAAATTAAAGAAAGATAAGTTTTGGCCCGCTTTCCTATAATCTATAATATAGAAAAAATCGCTAAACTTATCGCACAAACTTTTCATTGATCTATTTTTTTCATTGGGATTCAATCCAAATCACGATGTCATTTCCTTGTTCCTGAATGGGTTTCATCAAACTTTTATTCAATTATTCTAGGTTTATGCTCTACTCCAAGTAAAGATCCGCCCGATTTTGATTTGCGCATATAGGGCAAATGACCCAGTACCACGTCTTTTTTCTATGATTTCATTTCATTTTTTATTTTATTTTAATTCCTTTTTCTTTGATGCTTTTTTCCAAATATCCAACATATTTCTCATATTATTCAATTGATTAATAGTTTGAAATTGTTCTTATTTCTATTTAGAAATTTTAAATAAAAAAAGATTTATGATTCTAATATATGATAAATTTATTTTACCACCTTAGCTTAAAAAATTATTAATTCCAATTATACGAAAATTTATTTTTAAAAGAAAATTATTAATTTGTTTCAAAATTATTTAGGATATATTATTTAAAATTAGAAAGAAAAATCACACGAACATATATATTTCTTTTTTTTTGTTTGAAAATAAAAAGCGGATTTAGTACAAGACTAAAATACCACTAAAGCTAAAGTTCACATGATGCTACTTGCATTGAGTTGTCAATATCCTCCTCTAGAAGCCTTCGTGCATGTGACGGTGTATCTACAAGTTCAAGCAATTGAGTCATTCCACCTCCCGCCGTCTTTGCTAAGCAATCAACAACCTTGTTGCTTTCTCTCCTAACATGTCGAAGTATAACTTGCCAGTCTCTATTACACCACTCATGAATCAGTCGGACTTCTACTATATTACTGTTTTTTGCAAAGTCATTCCTAATAGTATCAATCAACAGGGCATTTTCACTTTCCAACTCAACCTGCCTGAAACCCCATACCTATTACCATTTCAAAATCCACCAACCACACTCCACTTGGTCCTCTAAACACTCCTACTGCCGCCTTTTTCTACCTATCGACATCGAGCCATCAATATTTTGCTCTATGTTGCCATTGTTTCCAAACGATCTTGCCCATGCCGTAGCCGAGGCTATCAAATTCTAGCTACTTCCACTAGCATTATGGAAGATAAATTCATTTTGGTTCTTCCAAAGGAACCAAGTGACTATTGTAAAAAAATCAAGCATTCCCCTCCACGGAATTTTAATTCCCCCTTTTTTTGTGATATTCCAGTGAATCCATATCTCAAGTATTGAGTTAAAGAAAAAAATTTCCAATTTTTCCTAGGAATCAATGATTTCTGAATAGATTGAGAAAAACTATAGTCCATTACCACGTGAATTGTAGTTTCTACATACCAACCACATTGTTCGCAAAAGGGAATTGATGTCATACCTCTCCTTGTATGTTCCCCATTAGTCAAAAGTCTATTTCAGATAAGCAACCATAGAAAACTCACACCCTTTAAGGTGTCGCAACTCTCTAAATTAATCTGTCATACCCAAACTACCTTGGTCCACTAGTGTTAAAGAGATGCTTATACGTTTCTGCAATGGAGAAATTCCCTGTCGACAACCACCACCAAGAGATTTGATCAAAACCCAAATCCCTCAATGGCGTGTTGCAAGCACATATTCAGATAACAATATCTCTAGAGAGCATCGTAGATACCATTTTGTATTACATTCTCCTTCCGACGTCACAAGGTCACAGATGCGAAAAATTTCATCCAGGGGTTCATTACCAATATACTGTGGTTTTAACGGACCCAAATTCGTTTTCAAATTATCATTCCAAAAATTTACCATGCTCCCATCACAGATAGTCCAAATGAGGCCCTGTTTAATCTCATTCCAAACACTCGTAATGGATCACCATATGAACGAGCAGTTGTTTTGACGTATTTTCTTTGGGATGATTCCACGAACATTGTATTTATTACATAGAACATGAACGCACAACTTTTCTGTGTTAGCGACCAAATTAAACCCCAAATTTAAAAGTAAGAGTTTGTTTTGGTCTTGCAACTTTCGAATCGCTAAACCTCCATTCAACATCAGTGTATAACAATATTTCCAGCTAATGAGTGATGGTTTTCTACCTGAGCTTGTTGTTCCCAACAAGAATCCGTGAGCTAGCTTTTTAATTTCCTTGCAGATCGTGATTGGAATTTGAGCTGTAGCCATAAAATAATTGGGGATCACTTCTTGGGCAGCAATAATGTTATCAGAAATGTTTCGCAATGCAATGAAACTTGAGTTATTCTTTTTTACTAGCACTTCCATAGCTTGTTAAAGACAAATAACAATAGTTTGTGTAATAATTTTATACAGACCCGTACATAAGCTAATGGGCCTATATTGACTGATCAACTCTGCACCAATGCTTTTAGGAATAAGGGCCAAGAGAGTTCTGTTAAGTTTCTGGTCCGAAGCTCCTCCTAAAAAAATAGGTTGAACCATCTAAAAGACATTGCTTCCTACGATATCCCAATTTGCTTGGTAAAATTAGGCACGAAAACCATCCACACCCAACACTTTGAGCGAGGCCATGCTAAAAAAATAACATTAAATCTCCTCCATATTGACCTCGGTACATAGATCACTAATAATATGAGATCACAAATTTGAAAAACTCCCCTTGACAGAAAAGCTCCCAATCTAGTATGGGTCCACTGTATATAAAGCTGAGAAATACTCAACCGCATGCCTTGTAAGGATTTCATTATCATAGAACCACTTATTACCCTCTATTTTCAAACCCGCAATTCAGTTATGTCGATGCCTCTTCATTGTGAGATTATGGAAGAAATTTGTATTTTTGTCCCCATTCAATAACCACTCACTCTTGGACTTCTGAAACCAAAATATTTCCTCTTGGTTCAGTATGTTTTCAATGCCAAGTCACACTTCTTCTTCCCTCAATCTAAGCCTCATGTTATTATTTCATTCCCAGGCTTTTTGCATGCGTTCAAGTTTCATCTTTCCTTTTCTTTTCCTAGCAAAAATGTTACCAAACACTGTTCTATTCCTGACTTGGATCAATCGAGTCAAGTTCTCTAAATTCATCACAATTTTCACATCTTTACTCCAACATTTTAACACAACATCTCAGAACTCAGGGTGCGTTAACCAACTAGCAAGAAAGCTAAATGGTCGTTCTCTTTCCATTGAACTCTCCGGATGCGTCAAGATCAACAACAGTTGATGGTCAGACTTCAACCTGTGTAGGTGTCACACAGTTGTACTAGATGCAAAAGCCTGCCAATACTCATTGCAAATAGATTGATCCAATCTTTGAAATAAATTTCCCTTATTCCGCGTGGACATTGGTCCTTGAAATCATAAATCGAGAAGTCTGTGTTTGTGATACAAAAGACCTGAAACGATTACACCCTACAAGACTAGGTTCAGAATCGCCCTGTATTTCTTCCCCACACATAATGACATTAAAATCACCTGCAATCATCCATGGCTCCTTCACTTCACTGGCAACCTGGTCCAACTTATCCACAACTGAGCCCTTGTGCTTCATTTTGGACTCGCTTAAACCATAATGCAAAGAAACGGGTATTGACTTCTATCATCATGGATTTACATATGAACAAATTAAGGATGAACTTTCAAAATCTCCACCTGAGTTCCCTTATTCTACAGTAACCATATACCCCTTGTGAAGCCTGATGCTTCGAATCTAAAAGAATACTCAAAACCCAACTTCGCAATGACTGAATCTACCTTAAGATCATTGAATCGAGTTTCAAACAAAGTAACAAAATCTGGATAAAACACTCTTCTATACTCCTTTAAAAATTTAAGGAAATGGGTCTACACCCTTGATAGTTCCAAAATAAAAATAAAAACAAAAATTGAAATCCACCATCATCAAATAAAAAAATAAAGAAATCGGCTTTTACCACTGAAATCAAGCGGCCTTCGCATCCACCAGAAATTCATCCTTTGAACCTTCAACGTCGACAACATTCCCCTTCATCGCCATATCTTTCCCAACCTCATGATACAACCCTTGTAGAATATCTTCTATTGCCCCCACCACTGACATTGAAGGCTGCTCACTTTCTGATAGATTCGTCAGTTCTTGACCGATGTTATCACCCATTCGCTTCTTGCCTCATCATCTAGTCTTTGCCAAAAATTTTCTCCCATTTTATTTAACGAATCCAAAACTCGAGAGCACTAACCCTTACTTTCAGCGACATACTTGTTTTGGAAGGAGATTTTACTGCAACATTTTTTCCTCTAATTTAAAAATGGACTCATCACTTGAAAATTAATCTGACCCATTTCCTCGTCAATTAAAATTAGCCCCATTTTTTATCCATAATCAAAGGGGTCAGCCCAATAGGAGACCCACCTATTTTGTTGGACTATTTTAGTATGTTATTATTATATTTCGGCTCACTAACCAACACTGGCCCTTTCCCTTTACCCTTAGGGTGTCCTTTGCCTTTGCCTTTGCCTTTTCCCTTATTTGCTTCTTCTCCATGCCACCATTCCCTTCCAACATCCTTAATCTCCCTAATTTTCTCCCCTAAAAACTGATTGACATCTTTATCATTTAATTCCCCAAATTTTTCCCTTGCCAATTCCCATGATTCCCAATTAGAATTCCAAATCTGGAACTACTTACCATGTTGGCCTTCGCCAGCGCCGTTCTTTCCTTTCTCATTTTCCTTCATTCAACAATCATCCAAGACTCGTACTTCTCTACTTCTACCTCTTTCTGCAACACCATTTCCCGCTTTGGTGATTTATCTTCCCCCCAACGAATCCGCTTCTTGCCCTACTTTGTAAGGACATACTTCTCTATAATGCCCATACCTTCCACATTCGACACAAACCATGGGTAAGGAATCATATTTAACCCATTGAATCCTCCTATTAATCATAACCTTTGAGATTAAAGGCTTTCCCAAATCCACAAAACTGCCATTCTAGCAACTTGACTCCTCTGTTTAACATCCATATTATGGTCAATTTTCACCATCAGTCCTATCACATTCCTGATAAATTTCAGTAAGCTCTTAAAATAAATATTCTCTGGTAGCCCCGGTAGGCGAATCCAAACCATTAGATTATTAGGTAGTGATTGATCTATCGTAAAGGCTGGAGTCCATGGTTATACCATAAGTTATTAGTCAAAGATAGTTCACGGTCCCCTGATAAAGTAGCAAGGTAATATTCATTCTCATGAAATTTAACTGAAAAATAGTCATTTTTTAAGTCCAGAATCTGTAATAGACGTTTTGTTTTCCAAATGGCCAGTAACTTGCTAGACATGGTGAGATGAGAGATCCTTCTACTAAGGAGTTTAACAATTATAGTCTGAAACATCCTTTCGGTAATATACTGGTGTATCACTCAGAGAAAGTAATAGAGGGGATACCATTGATGACCTCATTTGTAGCATCACCTTCCATTAATTCAAAATCCTCATTCTCCTTCTGAGGTTTCTCACCATCAGCATTATTACCTATCAATTTGTCTTTCAACGATTCCTTTGTACCACCACTCGAGTTCACTGCCAATCCTTTCGTATCCAATATAGGATCATCTGGGTTAGGTGGTTCCTCTGGCCTACGACGTACTTTCTTAGTTGAATGTCTAACGTCGCCACCAGAAGACGACGTTACACCAGTGCTTTTCTCCATTTTTTCCCTTTGTTTTATTGTTAATTTCAAAACATATATATATCATTGCTTGACCGAAAATCTTGAATAATAAGTTGTATATTAAGATACGTTATAATTTTATAACATTCTCAATCATTAATTTCATATCAAAATATCATTATAGTTTTATCTTTTTTAAATTTCTTCCTATAATAAAAGCATAAATTTCTTTCATAATATTATAAACTATTTTAAAACAAAAATAAATACATAGGATTAATCCATCCATTGCACGAGTAAGAAAAACTAGTTATTTACTATTATAAAATGTTATGATAAACAAAAGTTTGATGGGTTTTAGTTATTACATAAAATATAGACCAAATATGTGTAGATATTCTAGCAACTAATTTCTAATTGATGATGTGCTGATTATAAATTAGTGTTAATGTACAAAATTTATATATTAGGCTATGTTTCCAAATTTGCACATACATAACTTTTTTGACATCTCATCTCCACAAACGAAAGACTTATTTTCACTAAATACTTACATGTTAATTTGGAAGATCAAAACCATAAGACATGAAGATCTCAACATATGGAAAGATTAAAGTAGGCTTTCACACGTAATTTTTGTTATTTTTTGGGGATCAAATCGTATAAGAAACGAGAAAGAAGAAATAGAGAAAATTAAGCACGCAAATTTACGTGGGAAAACTCCTCCAATCAAGAGGATAAAAAACCACGAGAAAAAGAAACTTCACTAATGAGCAAGTAATTGAATAGTACAAGATGGAGAATTGAAAAATGAAACTCTAATCCTAAATGGAAAGCTCTTTGACAAAAACACAAAATTCCTTAAAGCTCTCTAAAACTCTCTTTTAATATTGTGATGAGTACTATTCTAGGATTACTAAGGTCCTTTTTATAGGCTACAATTAGATTTCTAATCAGACTGAAGTATCTCTGGAAAAATTCAAGTTTAACTAGGAAAAGTAGCCCCGTTGAAAGTCTAATTACGCAGCTTCCTTGAGATAGAATTTGCCGTATCGTCACAGCATCATGAGTTATGTCGTCGGGACGTCGTCTTTTGTTTTGTCTCTATTTCAAATGCCTTTGCGTTGTTGTGATGTCACCGGTCCTCTTGTCGTAACATCATGAGAAAAATGTGAGACACACTTCACAAGTTTCCACCTTGACTCATATTTTAAATACCTCTTTTTTCGGGCCCCGTCATGAGCCTAACTCAATCTTTGCAAGATACTAACCAAGTCCAAATGGTGCTTGAACTTTGTAACTGGAAGACTGTTATTCAAAATGGTCATACTTTTCTTGCTCATATGACCAAGTCATATATGTAACAATCGAGTTGACTCCAACTCTGTAATAGATGAGGAAATTGCTCCTGCACTAGTCATTGTTGAACTCTGCAGAACATATAGACTGCCAATTTTTTGAGCTTTCATCAAAATAAGAGTTCCACGAGATACCTTAATGGTGCTTGAATCGATGACGATTCTACAATTTTTTGAGTCTAACATACCTAGGGAGATAATGTTTTTCTTTAAATCAGTCACATGTCTGACACTTGACAGTGTCCTTATAATTCTGTCATGCATCTTGATCTGAATGGTACCAATATTGATTATCTTACAAGGTGAATTATTCCCCATGAGCACAACTCCACTTTCAACTAGACTATATGTGGAGAACCAGTCCTTATTAGGATTCATATCGTAAGAACACCCTAAATCCAGATCTACTCGGACATAAGCTTAGACATTTTGGTCGTAGACATTACCAACCAATCATCACCCTTATCCTCAGCTACACTAGCATTGATTACCATTTTCTTGTTGCTTTCAGCAACCTTTATGTTCTTATTTTACAACTTATAATACTCTACTTATAGTAGCCGCATGTCTTGTCTCGATTCCTTAACTTCGATCCAATCCTACTTCTCACAACCAAAATCAAGACTTGCTCATCTGACCTATTCGAACCTAACTTATTGTTGAGTTTATCTTTTCTCAACAAGTTTCCCCTTATATCCTCGAACGAGAGTATATCTCTACCATAAATCAGGGTCTCCCTAAAAGACTTATATGAAGCGTACAAAGAGCACAATAATAGCATAGCCTGATATTCATCACCTATATTAACCTTGACATTTTTTAGACCATTTAAGAGAGTAACAAATTCACTAATATGAGCCCTAACGGATGCAAATTCGGCCATATGAAACGTGTATAGACATTGTTTCAACACTAATCGATTAGCCAGAGACTTTGTCAGGTAAAGGGTTTCTAACTTCTTCCATAAGGAAAATTCTATTTTCTTCATAAGCACCTCCTGCAACACATTGTTCGTAAGACACAACTGAATTATAGACAAACTGTAACACCCCAAACCTGATACAATGAACCAGATCTGAATATTGGGTGTGAGCACTCTAATATAAATGAAGCTTAACTCTACTTACACAAATTACAATGGATTTGAACTACTTAATTACAAGACTTCATAATACAATACATAAGTATAAACATTGAAAAATTTTAGTTATAATACATAGGAAATTTGATTATAAGTATTACTAAAATGATGTCCTGGTCTAACTTGGTTATCGTGATTAAGGGTTTTTATGTGGCAAATATACTTGACCATGTCATCAAAGCTTGCTCTGTATGCATAACAAACCAATACGCCACTCCTTGGGCGTAGTCCTGGCAATGTTCCCCTAGGTGCAAGCTCAAATTGAACCTGAAACAGAGAACACAATCCATGTAAGTTCATGAAAACTTAGTGAGAAATAATCATTTATACCTTAATCGTTTATTTTCCAAAAACAGGCGGATAGTCCATCACCGTTAACTCATTTTCTTAAATCTTCAGCTATTTGTAAGCAAGAACAGTTTACCATTAACGAACTATAATACTTTCTTCTATCTACTATATCATGGTCAATTTCCCCTTAACATTGTTTCATCAATGGCTTCATCCTTTTAGAACTTCTTCATTTCATACTCATCTTGATCATGATTCCCTTACTCAATGCTCTTCGCAAAACAATGTATGAATTCGCTTTCCTTACCTGATCTTTCTTCGACTACCCTTTCCTCTTATTGTTCATTGATAGATGTCTTTCATCAAACGATCAGACGTAGCATTTACTCAGGTTTGTTCTTTTTTTTCACTTAACCCATTCTTTGAATTTGCCACATGCTCTAGCCCATTCCAGTTTCTCGATTCTTATCTTAAGACCATGCAGGATATGCCATAACATTTCATATAAAACTCGCCACAAAGGAAACTCATTAGAATATCTCATCGAAGGTGTAATAGATACGCCATAAGGGCATTTCCTTCTGAGTTCATTACCACTATCATTCCTTTAGAGTTCGCCATAAATTCCATTTCTTTCCCTTAAGGTCCTCCACAGAGGCGTTTCCTTCGGATGGTTGCCACAAGGGTCATTCTTTAGAGTGCGTCGTAAAGTGTAAACTAAAAAATATATAGGATTTTTCCCATATAGTTCATCACCTTTTTACTTAAATTTGTTTTTAAAACCAAGTAATTATTTAATAAATTAATGAAATATGCGAAAATATGAAATTCGGACATGGAAATTATTAAAATGTGATTTTATGCTTTATTATTTAGTTTTCATGCATAAAATGGCTTATTTTATATTAGTTTGAGCATATTATATTTTTAAGCTATAAAATGATCATGCCTGATTAAATTAAATAATAAAATATAAAGTTATATTTAATAATTTATTTTAAATATTTCATTAATAAATTGGGTTTCAATTAATTAAGTAAATTAATTAATTGAAGTTGTTAAAATTATATTATTTGGTCCTTTAAACCATCTACTATTTTTGGACAGGTCTGAGAGTTTTCTTCTAATTGCAAAATCGTCCAAATTGGGGACCAAGTCAACCCAATTTTCGGCTGCACATGGTTGATCATAAATCAATTTTTGGTTTAATTACATAAGGTCCTTGAAGAGTTAAATAAATCAGAGATTTTCCCGAAGATTTGCTGGTGACCGAGTCTTAGTCTTGATTTGTGGTGGCACTCAGATTGACCAAGAATCAAGCAGAATCAACCACATTTCCTCAATTCATGGCCGGCCATCCTTGGAAGAAGTTTCAAAATATGGACACTCCTATTTTTAGCAAACTAGCTCCCTTGCCTCACTTATAAATAAAAGCTCATTTCTCACTTTTTATATCATCCCTCACTCATTCATCATTCTCTCCTCTCTCAACTCTCTTAGCTATCTTTTCCCCTCACGCCTATCATCATCCTTACATAAGGATTTTTAGCAAAATTAGCCTTTTAAAGAACCCTTGGTCGGCCACCTTGGAGAACCATCAGCAAAGGAGCAAAGCAAAGCAGCGAAGGAGCCTTGTCAATCAAAGTCTTGGGTGACAGCCACTCTGAATTGGGTTCAATCTTACTTTTCTTTAATTTAATCTAAAGATGTTTGCTATGTGTTCTTTGTTCTTGTTTACAACAATGTTAGCTTAATTTTATTTTAGCTAGGATGATTGTTTTGATTAAATAATATTTATTTGATTCATGATTATAATTTGTGCCTCAATCAATCATGTTTTCAATTAAAATCAAGTCTGTATTTCGTTCATACGTGATTGGAATGCACCTGAATTAACTGAGTGATCCTGACCAGACGACGGTTAATGGACACATAATTGAAATGTGCATGCTCAATTTAGATCCTAACCCGATTAAATTGTAGGTTGCATAACAACTCTGACCAAGCTCTGTTATCTGCATAGTTTTTAGATTTGTGTGATAAAATTGTTTCAAACCTGACACATCCCTATTACTTCACTCGAATACTAAGAAACCCTTAGTAAATAGGGATCAGTAAAATGCATATTTACTAAGTAAAGGATTTCGAAAGGACCCAATGTGGTTTCCAAACTCATGAAAGATCGAGTTGTCATGGAATGTTTTTTTGAATGTTATTAAGCATGTTGATAAAAAATTGAGTTTAATTAAAGTAATTATCCTAGTTTATTTATGTTATAATTGTTGCAAATTGTGTTTAATTTTACTAAAATCTATTTCATTTAGTTTGCATACTTTGGATAATTTGCATTAGGGATCATTGCATTTAGTTTAATATATTTTAATCACCACTTCTCAATTATATTGTGTTTTTATTTACCAAATTGTTAATATAATTTTAAAAATTAAGTGACTTAGCACAAATACAATCCCTATGGAGACGATAACTCAATACTTACTTATTACTTGATAACGACTGTGTACACTTGCACAAACCTATGTGTTACACAAAGGCATCCCCTTTATAGATCACCATGAAGGCTTCCTTTTTATAGATCACCACAAAGGCTTCCTTTTCAGAGATCACCACAAATGTTTCCTATTCATAGATCGCTACAAAGGCTTCCTTTTCATAGATAGCCACACCACAAAGGCTTTCTTTTTATATATCGCCACAAATGCTTTCTTTTCATTGATAGCTACAAAGGCTTCCTTTTCATAGATCGCCACAAAGGCTTCATTTTCATTGATAGCCACAAAGGATTCCTTTCAATAGATCACCATAAAGGCTTTCTTTTATGATGTATTTACAATAGGGATTCGCATAAACTCACATTTCATGAGGTTTTCCCCTCATCGTCCTAGGTCACGTTGGGAACCCTCTTTGGGTAATCACCTTCCTTTAGTTTTTTCCATATAATGCTATAGCGCAGCTATGGTCTTACACAATATGGTGCCATGGCCATGGACTTTTCCTATTAGATATTCATATTAGAGATCATGTTTTTAGTCTTGACGGACCCCTTTAAGCTACACGGTAATGAATAGACACACCCCTTTAGATTACACGGCAATGAATAGACACAGACTCTTCGTACACTAACATCATTCAAGACTCAATGCTTGATTCATATAAACACCCAAGCTATTTCCAAGCATGCCCATACAACCATATCACCTACTTGAACTCATCAGATTCGTACAAACTAGACATGCAAAGTCCATCAAACATTCATACAATAACATAATCATCAAGCCATACTTTTCTAGGTTCGGTTTCATAGATCAATCACCTTTCATAAGATTCGGCTTAGAGACTCACCTGACAACCATAGATTGCAGCTTGAACCTTAGATCCATCATCCAATCAGGGATTGCAACAACCACTGCCTTATAAAATAGAAAATCACCATTAAAACTTATTTCAAATAACATTGTCATCATCTCTAACCTAAATAACCCACATAAAAAGCGTTACTTCTTTATCTTATAGTTAAACATTTTTAAATGCCTAATCTTTCATAACACAGGAAGCCATAAAACTTACCTTGACATGGAGAATCATCCATATAATCTAGGATTTCATCTTCCACTCAAATGAATACTTTTTTTTCTTCTCAAGCCCCAGGTAACAATATTCTAGATGAAAAAAGACGAGATCTCCCTCATCCAAATCTCGAATATCTATTAATGTTATCTAAGTCCTTATTGGAACTTGACAAATGTCACATTTTACTATATTTCCTTATCTAAAAGTCCACAACTTCCAAGAAACCCATTTGAGTACCCCTTTATCTTTTAAATATTCTGTTTCACATTCAGTTGGTTCCTAACCAGCTTACCTTGTAACATAACATGCATGGTACTGTGATTAAAACACACTATTCTTCTAACGTGAACTCACACTCTCCACACCATTCCACTTGGTCACTACCTTATTCTAGTTGACATAGTTATATGCCATAGTGTTTTTGTTAACTTAAACACATAACTATATCCACCCATTCTATACACCTAAAATGTACTTGGGCAAGTACCACTCCACCAGACATAATACCTTAGGACTATACGCCAAACCTTGTACTTGTTAGAACTAGGGCGTTACACAAAGCATTCTCATCAAGTTTAGCCCATTCCAACAGATTCGAATCTGAAGGATTTTGCCTCGTAACATCCTTTTCCAGGCCATTCTAAACTAGTATTATTGTCATCCAACCTTGCTATACATTGAAATACGTGATCCCATCAAACTTCTCGATATCTAATCTCACTGTCACCATCTCTTAAATAGGTTGATTGTGAAATCTTAACCTAGGTCTAATACCAGTTTGTTAGGGATCAACCTATATAAGCAATGAAAAAGAAGGAATAGAGAAAATTGGGCACACAAATTTATGTGGAAAAACTCCTGCAATCAAAAGGATAAAAAAACCAAGGGCAAATGAGACTTCACTAATGAGCAAAGAATTAAAGAGTCCAAGATGGATAATTACAAAACAAAAACGAATGCAAAGCTCTCTGGCTAAAATAAAAAATTCATTTAAAGCTCTCTAAAACTCTTTCTTAATGTTGTGATGATTATGATTCTAGGGTTACTAAGACCCTTTTTATAAGCTAAGATTAGAGTTCTAATCTGACTAAAATATATTTGGAATAATCAGAGTTTAACTGCGAAAAATAGTCGTGATGAAAGTCTAATTGCACAGTTGCTCTGAGATAGAATTCATCGCATCGTCGTAACATTATGGGTCGCATTGTCAGGACATTGCCTCTATTTCGAACATCTTTGGGTCGTTGTGACATCACCAATCCTCTCGTCACAACACCGCGAGGAAAATACGACACACAATCTGCATTATTAATGATCTGGCATGGAAAATATTGGTTTATTAATATATATTAGATTTTTCTGATTATAAGAAGTGACATTCGAGCCTCGTTTGTTGAATCATCTGGAATCGATTGATATAGTTTTTTTCTTTTGTTTTTGAGTGATTTATTATTATGATTTTATGGATTCAATTTTAAATTTTTTTATGTTCTAGTTAATATATTTTGAATCTTTGAAATTCATGTTAAAGTTTTAAGGTTCAATAATTGTAATTTTTTATAGTTATGTTTCAATCCTTATTTCACAATTCTAATTTAAAGTTTGTTATACCCCTGTAGCTCCAAGACATGTAGGGCCACGAGAAGCTACTTGAAAGATATCCATGGATGGCCCTCCGCCACGCATCACCCTACTATTTCCCCATTTGAAGATCAGTCAGCCAGTCTCCTATCTTCAATCATCCGATTGATCACCTATGTCTCGCCCACCAAACCATTCGCTTTTAGTAGGAACGCACTTACCACCAAGAGGGGACCACTAGAGACCATTGAGACGTAACAACCTCATACTACCTCATCTAAAAGAAGGTAAAAGCAGTACTACACTTGAGGACAATCGACCTACCACCTAACCGACCGCACGAGCGAGCCACCACTCGTACTGTTGGTGATGTGGCACCTCCAGGCACGAGAACTTCCTCTATAAATGATCTTTCTTAATTTGACATGTGAAATTAGGCTCTCTTGAGTAATTAATGAGCTTGTTTTCAAGTAGTTTACAAGTCTATTTAATGCTTTTCTTATCGATTATTAGATTTTAGTAATAGTGATAGTTTTTCTTATATTTTACCTCTTTTGAGACCCAAATTGGCAAAACTATATTGTTGAGAGGCTAATGATTGATTTTAGTCTGTGTATGGAGATGACTATGGCCAAACCCTGAAGAAAATATCAACTAATTTGAATGTCACAACACTGTTGCATGTATGTCGTGGCTCTGATCCTCCATCATCTTAGAGGAGTAAAGCTTCAACAAGAAACCAACCTAGAGTAGTTCCCGAAGGATGTCACGACGCTAGATGTGTTGTATCGCAACACCAAACCCTCTGTCTCGACTCTAACCCTTCGAGATCACAACTCTAGTACTAATTGTTGAAGTGGAAGTGTTAGGGCCACTGTTGAGGGTGTCACCTCACCAACTAGGCTATGTCGTGACATCCAGAACCCCCAAGCTAAGATCATGTCGCGAGACCAAAGCCTAGGTGTTGCGACAAGGAAGTTTGACGAGTGAAAAACTGCAGGGGCAATTTTGTGTCCAAACAAGCTTAAGTCACTTTTCATTTAAGGGCATAATTGTAAATATTAGGTTAAATGTTATTAGACTATAAATACTACTTTATAAGCTTTTGGGAGTAGATTTTTTATGGTTGATCATTTTCCTTACTTCCCATATTTTTAGATTAGGTTTTTCCTTTTCTTTTTAGAATAGATTTTTTTTGTTTCTTCTTTCTTGTTAAAGACCTTCGTAAATGAATATGGATCAAGTTTTTGGGTGTTATTGGTTCCACATATAAATGAGCATTTTACCCTTACCTTTATATTGTGTATATCAACTATTTGATGAAATGTCTATTTGAGTATTAAGCTTTATTATATGTTGATATTGCTTTTGGTTAATTGATGAATTGATTGTTAGATTAAGTTAATGTCTATGCTTTATTTTTTAGTTTTTTTTATATCAAAATGCTTAATACGCTAGAATTGATGCCTTTAATGGAAAATCTAGATAAACGAGACCAAAATGAAAGTTTATTTTTTGATGGTTCAATATCATTGTGCCAAATAGTGAGACCAAGAGGATATCTATATGCCTAGGTTAGATCGAGAGGAGAGATTAGGTGGTATCTTCTATTTTAGGATGAGACCAATAGGATATTCCTAGCTAAGGATGGAAACCAATACAATCGATATAGGTTTATTAGCTTAGTTAGCCATTAACAAATCAACCGACCATCATTTTAATCATTTACATTGTCTAAAATAATAGGAAGAAAGTTTATCTTAGTTAATTTAATTGATAGTTTAAATTTAGTTTATAAATAATTTATTTTGAATTTGCACTAATAATTTCCTACTCGATAGATTAGAATTTGCTTAACTTGTAATTAACATGATAATCACATTTACCAAATTGGCAATCCCTTGGGTTTGATCCTTGGAATACTTGGAGTGTTCCATAGTAACACTTATAAATCTTACAACTGACCTATTACAATTATAGGTAACCATTTTAATTCTGATAGTTTTGTGTTGATTCAATAGCCTTAGCATAAGCATACCGGGGTGTGGTCACTGACCACATGAAGACCTTTCTCTATGAATAACATAAAGGAAAATGATAACGTAAGCACTTATCCTCAACACTCAATCTCCCTAGCCTTCATAGTCTCGTTACACCTCCCCTCTCCTATTTTTTTTTTCAGCTCTCTACCACTTGGACCAAACTTCTAGTCACCAACCCTTAACCTTGACTAGCTAGCCATATTCTTGTCTCAGCCTCTACCAGGGCCTCCTCATTTTTTAGAGAGATTCCTCTACAGCTCTACCAGTATATCCACCCATCTTGGTTGTTTTCTTCGCCTTCTCAGGCCATTGTTGCTGCCATCCCTATGGACCAAGCCTCTCGTCATCAACACTCTGGTTCCAAAAAACAAGTCACAAAGATGTAAGGGAAAATGTACCACAATGAGGAACAAATTTTTGAGCAACAATGCAAGTTTCAAGAACAAAAATAGCCCCAATACCTGCTAGACCTAAAGAATACTCAAAATGAACAATTAATAGGAGAGCTCAAGGAAGTCAGGGATGTTGCCAAGAGGGATAACTAGTCTTGAGCGAAGGATACTGCCTAGTCTACCCTCTTCAAAGAACCTAACATGTGGCAATCGAATGATCTCCTTACTGACATCAATCGTTTGGCTAGCTTCTAGAACTACGGTGGTCGTGGTAATGATTCTTCCTTAGAGGAGTAAACACCTCTCCTCCACGCACTTTGAAGCAGTTGGGAAGAGAGATAAATCAACACAAGAATCAACAAATCAATCAATTCTAAGTGTGGTATCAGCAAGCATGACAAGCCAGTTTAATATTAATAGCGTCAATGGAACACTAGAGTATTCCAACGATCGTACCCAAGGGATTGTCGATAAATTTTTTTATCAAGATAATTACAAGGTAAGCAATTAGTAATCTAATCGAGTCAAAAATTATTAGTGCAAATTCCAAAATAAATTGTTTATAAACTAAATTTAAATTTTCAATTAAACTAACTAATCTAATTTTCTTCCCTATTACTTTAGACAATGTAAATGATAAAACAATGGTCAATTGATTAGTTAATTATTGTAACACCCATACCAGACTCGATTGCCGAATCTGGATATGATGTGCCACAAATGGACTAGATTGGACTAAACACAAATTTTTAACTTAACAATTTTAAAGACTGGCTTTATTACTTATTAATAAATATTCTTACAACAGAACCCTTATATTAAAATAAAATTTTACTATCTCAAAAAGAATCTACTTAGATACAATGTAATTGGCCTCGAGGCAAAGCCTCTAAAGGTACCCTCTCCTATGTAGATGAAAACAAACTAATAATTGCTCCTTGGTTTATCTCAATATGGCTTGTTCCCTCCTTAAGGTCCTTGATCACTCTTTGAGTCCTGCAGACAAAAGCCAAATTTCTATAAGTTCAAAAAAACTTACTGAGTTTCTTTACTACACAAACTAACCCAAAACTTGTCAGGCTAATAATAAGAAAACTAAACACATTTAACTCATTGATTTTTTTGGGACTGTTTCTCTCAATCTGGGTTGGAGGTCATTAGTGCAATCCTTGAACTTATTTATAAGTAGATAGGCCTCTAAGGGATTTTCTTGTTGCTGATCCTAGAACCACTTGACAAGTTTTGACTATTTTTCTAGTACCTTGGACTTATAAGGTAGTTGTCCTGCCTACCACCCTAATAACCCTTTCGTTTTGCCTTCCTTGATGGTCATAGTAAACCCAATTATTCTCTGGTGGACTCTATCTTCTTACTTAAGTATTGTAGCACTTAATGGCACTCCGCTAGTGGGCTTAGTTAATAAGGACCCATGCTACTCTGGCGAACTAGATCTCACTAAAACCTACATCTAGGTTGTAATGTTGTTTGAAAAACTGCAGGTGCAGGAAGGAGAAGAGAAGAGAAAAATGATAGGAAATTGAAGGAACTGAAATATTGTCGTGACAAAATGTTGGTTAGATTGCTAGCACGAACGCCATGGAAATTCCAGGAAGATGACACAACACTCAGTCCACGTCACTTTCAGCCAGCTATACTTGTACCAGATAAATCACCCTGAAAAAGAGGACGCAAAAGGTGTGTGGTGAGAGGGAGGAACCTACCCTATAAATAAGAAAAGAGAAAAGAGAAAAGAGAAAAAGAGCACCAGAGGGAGAGAAAAAAAGAGAATAACGGTTTCTATCTCTCTGCATCAGATTCTCATGCATTCTTAGAATAAGAGTGAAAAGGGTAACAGCTTACAGAGCAGAAGAATTACAGACGTAAGGAAGAAGAAGAGAAATCTGCCCTGGGTTTTGCATCAAATCTCATTATCAGAATGAAAGATGGAGTAGCAAAAGATACTTGCACTTCTGCCTTTATTTTTTTATTTGAATTTGTGATTCGTGAATTTAAATAATGGCGTTGAATGGTTCTGTTATGAATTCTAATGTTCAACCCATGAACTAATTTTCTTTAGGTTGGAATTATTCTGGGTGAATTTTTGTTAACTTTTAATGCCCATTGTTTAATTTTGAGTTGAATATTGTTTCATTCGATTTGTGATTATTTTTAATGCATGCATGCAAGCTCTAGACATAGATGACTGTGTAGCATGTTACTAGATCTGACTTAATTCTGAAAAGATTAATTAGATTGGATTATAATCGGTTGATACAGGAAAGTATTTGAAAGAATAATTGTACTACTCAAGACATAGGAGTTGCAATCTGTACAGGGAAAGGGAGAAAAATCTAGATATCATTCTTAGTCTGTGGACATAAAAAAACTCAGAGTGATATCTCAAAGTCTGTCTTTCAAAAGAAGCAGACTGCAGTAATGATTCCCTGAGCAATAAAATGGTCAAGATTTTGCCATGACATTATTATGTTATAGAAATAAACCCAAGTAATTCCACCCTTTATCATTCAACAGTACAAACTCTTTCCCACTTACTCTTTGAGAATTGCCACAACATTTTAATTGCCATATCATGTTTTTAGTCATAATTGATTTTTTTAATCATTCATTACATCTCTTTATCAATTATTCACTTGTCCCTTTTGTTCAATTTAATTAGTCAGTTTCATAGTAATAGCATAACTAATTATTTAAGTCAATTCTGATCCCTGTGGAGACGATACTCATTCATCATTTTATTACTTGATTCGATGTGTATACTTGCACATTCACATTACATATTCATTTGCGAAAAGTTTTTGTTGTCGTTGCCAGTGATCAGTAAAATTTTGATGAAATATTTGGTATGTTATTATCTCTTAAATTTTATTTGTTTAGATTAATTAGTGTTTTGATTTTTTTGTTTTTCAAGATTTTTATTTTTGGTGCATGAGTAGAGATATTTCAGCAATTGAAGAGTATCCTTTTGATCCAGAAATTGAGAGAACCTTAAGAAGAAGAAAAGAATTGCGAGAAATATAAAGAATTAGAAATGATCAGGTTAGAGAAGAGCCATTACAAGGAAGGGATGTTAATATTCCTCGAATAATAGATGACAGAGACTGTAACACCCCTTACCCGAGACCGTTGCCGGAGTCGAGCACAAGGCATTATCTGACTTAACTTAATATTTTGGAGCATACAAATTTGGTTTTAAAATTAATTCGCTCTCATTCAATCAATATGTCCCTAAAAAGGACCCTCAAGACCCTAAAACATGCAACAGAAATGGTTCGAGTCCAAACCGAGAACATTAAAAATTTTTCGAATACTTAAACAAATCAAAATAAATTATTTCACTATTCACAATAAAACTGTCCACTTGTGTAACAGTCACTAATTTCATTATAACTCGAGTTACGAAACTCAAAATTTAGATCCATAAATTTACCCTAAAACTAGACTCATATATCTTCTTACCATAAAATTTCCAAAATTTTTGGTATAGCCAAATAGTACAGTTTATTCGTTAAAATCTCCCCTGTTTCACTGCTTGATAGTTTTGACCCCTCTTCACTAAAAATCAATTATCTCATTGTACAGAATTTGGATAATGTTCTAGTTTTTTTATTTTGAAAATAGTATCTCTAAGGAATCTAGACATATAAATTATGACTCATAATTATTTCTGTACAATTTTAATTATTTTCTAAAGTTAGAATAGAGGACTTCAAATACCATTATGAACTTGTCTTACTAAAATTCAAATATCTCACAATATATAATTCCTTTGCCTACACCATTTCTTTCATATGAAAGTAGACTCAATAAGCTTTAATTCTATATCTCATTCACTCTCTAATTTCATGTCTTCTATCCTTGGTGATTTTTCAAAATCACATCAATGCTACTGTCCAAAAACTGTTCCATTGCAAATTTTTAGTCTTTTATAATTTCTTTGTATTAACTATCATTTAGGCATACATAACACCAAAACATGTTCTTAAATAGCCAATTTTCAATGGTTAATCATTATCAAATATTTACATGTTATTCATTAGTCATATCATAAGGACACACACACAAAATGACTAAGTCCCTATAATGCCATAACTTAATTGTTTCGAATCATAAAATATCGAGATGTCTGTTGATAGTGTGAAACGATCTCTGACGCCCTTACGATCCCTGAATTGGCTTGGCGATACTATAAAAAAAGAAAATAAAGGGAGTAAGCGTAAAGCTTAGTAAGTTTACAAGCAAATAAATAACAACATTTATCATAAATAATTATACTCATAAATTATCATCAAGTATCATGTCTTTGCTTCTTCTTTACTTACTCTCTTGCTTGTTTACTTACTTGCTTGCTTAAATAACTCATGATTATAACTTACTCCTCCCTTGCTGAAATTTCTTTCTCAACTGATAACTGAAATATTCTTAACCTTTATAACTCACCTGAATCTATTTATTATGCTTCTACCTGAACTTTCATGTAACATAGTCTGTTTACTAGCCCGTTGAACCACTTGGAATACTAACGATACTCGGGTCTCCTGTCTGATAATAACATGCCAAAGCCATGTCTCAGAAATCGTCTTACATGGGATGTTTCATGTACTACCGATGTCATATCCCAGATATGGTCTTACATGGGAGTTCTCATATCGGTGCCCATGCTATGTCCCAGACATGGTCTTACGGGGGACCTCTCATCTCGGTGCCAACGCCGTGTCCCAAACATGGTCTTACTTGGGATCTCATTCTCTTAATGTCATGACATTTGTATCCAATACATTCCTAATGTTTCAACGAGATTTTTATCACCGATTCTCTATAATCTCATACTTGAGTCAACATTAAAAAATTTCATGAAATAAGTACATCATTTCTGGAAAATAACAACATTAATAATAATTATTGAAATATTGCATTTATTTACCGTAAACTTACCTCGGTACAAAATATGATCAAATCTAACAACTTAGTCCTCAACCTTTTTCTTTCCCCAGTCTAACACCGGATTTCGTTCCTCTTGATCTATAATAGCAAATTTAGCTTATTTAATACTCAAATTTATCAAAACAGTCCTTGACTCGAACTTTGGCAAAATTATGATTTTGCCCCTAAACTTTTGCATATTTCCACTTTTTCCCCAAAGCTCGAAAATTAAACTTCATCCCTTATTCTTATGTTTTATGACATACTGAACATTTTTCTCTTCTAAGGCAACATCAAATCCTCACTCTAGCATTTACTTATGAACATTAGGTATTTTTACCGATTATGTCGTTTTAGTCGTTTTCACTTAAACCGCCTAGCAAAAGTTGTTTAACATAACTTCAAGTTTCATATTCTACCATAAAACATCAAAATAAACACATTTCACCTATGGGTATTTTTCCAAATATGAACCCTAACATGAATTAATGGTAGAATAAGCTAAACCGAGCTACGAGGACTCCAAAAACATAAAAAAAACATTAAAAACGGGGCTTGAATGCACTTACTATGAGCTTCAGAAAGTGAAGAAACCCTAGCTATGGTGTCCTTGAAGTTTCGGCCCTATGGAATAAGATGAGCACATTTTGCAATCTTTTTCTCTTTTTAATTCTTTTTATTACCAAATGACTAAAATGCCCTTCATTAAAACTTTAGTTACTTTTATCTATGCATGCCCATTTTTTTCCATGAAAATCTAATGGTCTAATTACCATTTAAGGACCTCTACTTCAATTATGCACTTCAATTAAATCCTTTATCATCTAAAACTCATATTTACCCACTTTTGCAATTAGACCCTAATATGCAATTCAGACAAGCAATCGCTGAAATTTCTTATCAGTATTCTAACACATGCATCCAATCAATAGGTAAATCATAAAAATTAATCACAATAAACTTTTCTATCTTGAATTCGTGGTTTCACAACCACTGTTTCATTTAGGCCCTATTTCGGGATGTTACAGAGACAGACCCATTAGAGAACATGTAGTGCCGATGTTAGATTATTTGAACCCAAGAATTGCCAGGCCATATATTCAAGCTCAACATTTCGAGTTAAAGCCGGTGATGTTTCAAATGTTGCAAACAGTAGGGTAGTTTAGTAGATTGCCTACTGAGGATCCAAGATTGCACTTAAACTATTTTTGGAAGTCTGAAATTCATTTAGTCAGCAGGATGTTCTTGAAGATGCCCTAAAACTAAAGTTATTCACTTATTCATTAGGAGAACGTGCCAGAGCATGGTTAAATGCATTACCGTAAGGTACTGCGGCTTCTTGGAATGAACTTTGTCAGAGGTTTCTGCTAAGATATAATCCTCCAAACATGAATGCCAAACTGAAGAATTATATTACATCCTTTCGGTAATTTGAGGATAAAAAATTATATGAAGCATGTGCGCGATTCAAGGAGTTAATCAAAAAATGTCCGGTGCATGGTTTCCAACTGTAACACCCCTAACCCGTATCTATCGCTAGAATAAGGTTAAAGAGCATCACCAAAGTTTCAAATCAAATGGACCTAAATTTAAAACTTTCCAAATCATATCAATAAACACATTAAAACCAATTCAAAACATACATATTGTCCCTTAAACGAGCCCTAGAGGCCCTAATTACATGTTGAAACAAGAAGAAACTAAATCAGAAACTCAAAGAATTTTTCAAAAAATCATGAAAATTTTTAATACTGCAGGGGTCACGTGGCCGTGTGGGCATTCAAAGTAGGGACACACGACCGTGTAACTCACTAACTTGGGTCACAGGACCAAGCCACACGCCCGTGTGTCAAGCTGTGTACCCTTCAAAATAACCCTACACGCCCGTGTGCTAGGCCGTGTAACAGCCTCACTTACAACCCTTCAAAAGCTACAGGGCACACATGACCATGTCACCTAGCCGTGTGTGACACACGGCCGAGACACATTCTACTGTCTCTGTACGTGTGGACAAAAATAGGTCATTTTACAAGCCATTTTTCTCACCCAAACTAGCATGTACCTATACCAAAATGCACATATGCACATGCCTTAATAAGGCACCAAACTCAAGCATAAACAATTCATATACATATGGTATAACATCATACAACCAATATGCCCTTAGGCACCTCAAATGACAATATATAAACATGTTTAACCATGTATTCAAATTGCCCAAAATGACTAACTTTCAACTAAACTTGCATCAATACAAACCATTGAATTAACTTACCAAAGCCTATCAAATGGTACATATCATGTCATTCATTCACTAACATCAATAGACATTTATATACCTTTCATAACAAGATACCAAACCACAATAAGTTATAAGGCTTAAACAATATGCATATTTATCTATCACAATTCAAACATATTAAGCCAAACATCGACCATAATAAGGTTAATATTTACATGTCATAAACTAATCTCATATCAACATAAAATGCTAAGTCGCAAGCCAAACCAAATGGCTATTCCAACAACCAAAACACATGGCCAACATTAGCCAAAATACCTATACATGCCATTATAACCAAAATTAAACATCCGTAAGTACCGAAAGAGCCAATAGATAATGTGATAGATCTCTGACGACTTTCCAACCTGAACGAAATTTCAACAACTACAAAACACAGAAAAATTAACACAAAGTAAGCATGTCATGCTTAGTAAGTTCGTAACACGTACAGTCTAACCTTGCCAATACAATATACAACCACAAAGCATGTAAACCCAATCCAACATGAGAATAACTAATTCAAAAACTTATATATGTACATTCATACTCTTAACTTTCACAAGGTACACATTACTTACCTTTCATCAAACTAATGTAGTTTACATTGAAAGCTCTTACCAAAGTTCACACGAGGTAATAATACGATGGTTGACCCATCCCTTTTCGTAATTCGATAACCGAAGTTATCCCTTTTCATAGTTCGATAGCCGAAGCTATCTCTTTTCATAATTTGATGGTTGTCACCATCCCTTTTCATTGTTGATGGTCGAAGCTATCGCTTTTCATAGTTCGATAGCTGAAGTAATCCTTTTTCATATTTTGATAGCTGAAGCCATCCCTTTTCATAATTCGATGGTAGTCACCATCCCTTTTCATTGTTGATGGTCGTCACCATCCCTTTTCATAATCGACAGCCGAAGCTATCCCTTTTCATAGTTCGATGATTGACATTACGCCATTGGATTTTTTTGTCAACACTCAATTTAACATTATACAATAATAGCACTCAATTTATAAAATAAAAATCAAACTTAAATGTACGAACTTACCTCTACGATAAACGTAGAAAAATGAAGTCGACTAATCCGAAGCTTTTTCCTTGCCTCGATCTAAAGTCGTACGTGGTTTAACTTGATCTAAATGAATAAATTTAGCTCAATTCAATAATCATTATATTCAATTTAACTCAAATTCATATTTTAGAAAAATTATAATTTTGCCCCTATACTTCTGATTTCTTTACAATTAGTCCTTAGGCTCGAAAAATGAAATTCATGCAATTTCATCCCAACCCAAGCCTAGCGGAATACTATACAAGATTATAGCAGCCCACACATTTCGTTATTTCACAATTTTCAATTTAACCCGTAATTGACAAATTTACAAAAATCACTTGACAAAAGTTATTTATCTAACAATAAGGATTCATTTTCTTCCATTAAACATCACAAACAACTAAAATACATTCATGGTAAAACCCTAGACATTCAAAAATTTTGCAAATTAGTCCCTGGGCTAGCTAGATTAAGCTACAACGACTCTAAAAACATAGAAATAATTAGAAACGAGACAAAAATGACTTACATGCAAGCTAGAATGCCATGGCTGAACCTAGCATGCTTCCATGGTGTTTTTCTTCTTTCATTTTTGGTGGTGAAGATGGAAGAAAGATGATATCTTTCTTTTCTTTATCTTATTTTAATTACTTATTTACTAATTTACTTAATTAACCTTGATATATAACCTTTAAAATCACCTAATAAATGTCCATATTTGTCCACTCAACATGTCAATGGTTTAATTACAACATAAACCCTCTAACCATTTAACTTCATAGCTTTTAAATCCATTTATCTTATAGAACTCCAGTTTTGCACCTTTTACAATTTAGTCCTTTTTATTGAATAAAGCATGCAAACAGTAAATTTTCTTAACAAAATATTTATACTATATTGCTAACATGCTGTAGACATTAAAATAATAAAATATATATTTTAATGTCAAATTTGTGGTCCCGAAACCACTATTTTGCTTTCACTGAAAATGAGTTGTTACACCAACATTGGACACAAATGGAAATGTTTTACAATGGATTGAATGTGCATACAAGGATGGTGGTTGACGCATCTGCCAATGGGACTCTACTCGATAAATCATATAATGAAGCATATGAAATTCTTGAGAGGATAGCAAACAATGATTATCAATACCTGACTACTAGAGTAGGGACTAGTAGAAGAGTTGCTGGAGTTAGTGAACTTGATGCGATCATTTTCTTAACAACTCAAGTATCATCTTTAACGAATATGATTAAAACACTGAAAAGACCAGTTGTAGTACAGGAAATGAAAGCAACCGAGTTAGCATGTGTTTACTGTAGAAAAGATCATGTTTTTGATGAATGCCCATCAAATCTAGCCTCAGTTTACTATATGGGAAATTTCAATCGCAACAACAACAAGCCATACTCCAACAAATATAATTTGGGGTGGAAGCAACATCCTAACTTCAGTTGGAGTAATCCAGGGGGAAATTCTAGCAATGCTACTCGACAGAATGCCGCAGGTGCACCACCATGATACAATCAACTTATGCCACAGCAAAATGTTCAGGAAAATGTAGCCTCGAGTTCTTTATCGACGGAAGATTTATTGAAGGAATACATGACCAAGAATGATGCTATCATCCAAAGCCAAGCTGCATCTTTAAGAGCTTTTGAGAATCAAGTGGGTCAAATTTCCAAAGCATCAAGCTCAAGACCACAAGGACCACTGCCAAGTGATACTAAAAATTCACGATCTTAAGGAAAAGAATAATGTAAAGCTATTACACTCAGAAGTTGTACGTAGCTATCAAGAGTTGTTAATGACACCAATATTGAATAAAGTAGTTCAGATTTCAATAATAAGAAGAATTTGGAACCAGTAGTAAAGCAGGCTATAAAGGAAAAGAGCAACCAAAAAAATGTTAAAGCAGCTTCGCTATGCATTGCCAATAAAAATGCCACGATAAAACAACTTCAACAAATGGAAGGAAGGCTACCGCCACCTTTTCCTCAGTGTTTCCAAAACTCTAAGAAAGAATTCTAATTCAAAAAATTCTTGGATGCCCTGAAGCAACTACATATCAACATATCATTGGTGGAAGCATTGGAACAAATGCCCAACTGTGTGAAATTCATGAAAGATATCTTATCAAAAAAGAGAAAGTTGGGAAGTTCGAAACTATTGCTCTCACTGAAGGGTGCATAGCAATTCTGAGAAACAAATTGCCATCAAAACTGAAAGATCTAGGGAGGTTTACTATACCTTTCTCTATTGGAAACCATTATGTAGGCAGAGCACTATGTGATTTAGGTGCAAGTATAAATCTAATGCCTATGATTGTTTTCAGGAAGTTGGAAATAGTGAATGCAAGACCTACAACTGTCACTTTTCAACTAGCTGATCATTCATATGCACATCCAGAAGATAAAATAGAAGACTTGTTGGTAAGAGTTGACAAATTTATTTTTCCAGTAGATTTATTACTCTAGAATGTCAGTCTGATAAAGAGTTCCCAATCATACTTGGGAGACCTTTTCTAGCAACTGACGGAACATTAATTGATGTTAGAAAAGGTGAATTAACTATGATAGTTAATGATCAGTAGATAAATTTTAATGTTTTCGATGCTATGAAGTGTGCAGATACAAATAAAGAATGCCACGCTGTGTAAATAGTTGACACAATAATTTAGGAAGAAATTGCAGATTTTTATCACAATAACTGTAATGATGATGCAAATTTAATTGAGTTGATTAAAGAAGAAATGATTGAAGAGCTTGGTGAACTGATGGATGTTAAGCAACTCGAGAATGGAATGAAGAGAAGTTTCAACTCATTAAATTTATCAGACCAATATTTTAAACCTCATCGGCCATCCATAGAAGATCCTCCTCTGTTGGAATTGAAGCCTTTGCCAACACACCTAAAGTATGCTTATTTCGGAGACAGCAACACATTGCCAGTAATTATTGGCATTGACTGTAGATCAAGAAGCTCAATTATTGAAAGTTTTGAAAAAAATCTAAGAAAGCATTGGGATGGATGATTACGGATATCAAAGGAATCAGTCCAGCAATCTACATGCACAAAATATTACTGGAGGATTGCCATGGCAACTCTATCGAGCAGCAGCGAAGACTGAATCTTATTATGAATGAAGTTGTCAAGAAGGAGATTATCAAATGGTTGGATACTGGAACCATATAACCAATCTCGAATAGTTCTTGGGTGAGCTTTGTTCAATATGTACCTAAAAAATGGAGTGTCACTGTGGTAAGTAATAATGACAACGAACTCATTCCTACTTGTACTATCATAAGATGGAGGGTTTGTATGGATTATCGAAAGCTCAGCAAAGCAACAAGGAAGGAACATTTTCCTCTGCCATTTATCGATCAAATGCTAGATTGATTAGCGGGGAAAGCCTTCTATTATTTTCTAAATAGTTATTCAGGGTATTGCCAAATGCCTGTACGGACTGATCAAGGTTATTGTGTTCCGAAAAATGCCATTTGGATTATGCAATTTTCCTGCAACATTTTATCTTTGCATGATGGCAATCTTTTCTAACATCGTGGAGAAATTCTTAGAAGTTTTAATGGATGATTTCTCGGTGTTTGGCGATACGTTTTAAGATTGTTTAAAAAATCTGGAATTAGTTCTTTATCAATGTGAAGAACTCAACCTTGTTCTAAATAGGGAGAAATGCCATTTCATGGTTCGTTCACAGCAAGGAATTGTCGTTGACAAGGCAAAAATTAAAGTTATTAAGAAATTGCCACCACCTTCCACAATTAACAGTATTTGTAGTCTTTTGGGCCATGCAGGATTCTACAGACAATTCATTAAGGATTTCTCGAAAATATCAAAAGCCCTGCGTACACTATTAGAACACAATAGACCTTTCAATTTTGATGATCAGTCCGTACAGGCATTTGGGGAGTTGAAAAATGGCTAGTCACAACACCACTAGTCATAGCACCAGATGGGCATCTACCTTTCGAACTTATGTGTGATGCCATTGATTTTGTCATAGAGGCAGTGCTTGGGCAAAAAAAGAACAAAAGTATACCATGCTATCTACTATGTAAACCAGGCGTTGATTGATTCATAGCAAAATTATACTACCATTGAGAAAGAGCTGTTAGTTGTGGTATTCGCCTTCGACAAATTCAGGGCTTTTTTAGGAGGCACTAAAGTGACAGTTTATACGGATCACTCTGCCATTAAGTACTTGGTGACAAAGAAAGATACCAAGCCCAAATTGATTCGATGGATATTGTTACTGTAGGAATTTGATTTGGAAATTGAAGACAGAAAAGGCACAGAAAATCAAGTGTCTAATCACTTGTCTCAACTTGAAACAGGAAATGAAGACAGTCGTATTCAGCGTGTTCAGGATGATTTTCCAGATGACCAATTATTAGTTGCCATGGAATTAACATGGTATGCTGACATTGTAAATTTTTTTGTTAGTGGACTATTGCCACCTGACTTCACAAATCAAAGATGAAAAGTATTTCTCCATTATGCCAAGCAGTATTACTAGGATGAGCCATTTTTATCCAAACACTGTGCAGACCAGATAATTCGAAGGTGTGTTCCAGATGACGGGATTCAATGTATTTTATTTCATTTTCATTCAGCACCATCTAGAGGGCACTTTGGGGGCATGAGAACTGCTACAAAAGTTCTCCAATTTGGTTTTTATTGGCCAACCATGTTTAAAGATGCTCATGAATTTTGCCAAGCTTGTGACCGCTGTCAACGAACTGGAAATCTATCGAGGAGGTATGAGATTCCCTTGCATACTATTTTAGAAGTGGAATTATTTGACGTTTAAGGAATTGATTTTATGGGACCATTGCCACCTTTTTGGGGCAATGCATTCATACTTTTAGCTGTTGATTATGTCTCTAAGTGGGTTGAGGCTGTTGCTTTACCAAAAAATGATGCCAAATCGGTACTGAACTTTCTCCATAAGAATATTTTTACAAGGTTTACACTCTCCGTGCTCTAATTAGTCATGAAGGTTCACACTTTGATTGTAAATTAGTTGCTAATGCTCTGAACAGGTATGGAGTTAAATATAAAATTGCCACGGCATACCATCCCCAAACAAATGGACAAGCAAAAGTCTCTAATAGAGCGATTAAACAAACTTTGGAGAAGGTAGTTAATCCCAACCAGAAGGATTGGTCATCCAGATTGGACGAAGCTTTATAGGTATACCACACTGTATTCAAGACACCATTGGGGATGTCTCCCTTTAAACTTGTTTATGGGAAACCCTGTCATTTACCCGTTAAGCTTGAACATAAGACATATTAGGCAATTAAAAAATTGAATATGGATTGGCATGCTGCTAGTACCCACCGTCTTTTGGGTTTGAATGAGATAGAAGAATTTCGAGCACAAGCCTATGATAATACCAAGCTGTAAAAAGAAAAGATTAAGCAATAGCAAGACAACAAAATTTTTCCACGAGAATTTGCACTTGGACAACAGGTCCTATTATTCAATTCTAGACTTAAATTATTTCCAGGAAATTGAAATCTTGTTAGTATGGTCCATTCGAGATAGTACATGTTTACCCTCATGGAGTTATAGATGTTAAAGACAACAAGACTAGTTCTATTTCCAAAGTCAATGGCCAACGATTAAAGCACTACTTTTGAAACCCCTATAATTCGTGATAAAAGTTCCATCAATTTTCGAGCTGTATAATATTTCTTCTTTATTCTATTATATTCATTGCTTTTAAATTCTGTGTTTTGTTTCTACAATAAGTTTATTTACTTGTTATTTTTTTACAGATACACTATGGCCCAGGATTGTAGGCATCAGCCCATTCGTTACATTAGTTAATTTTAATTTCCTAATTTTTTTTCCTATTTTTCTTTTCCCGCTTAATTTTTCCTTTGTCTGTGACAGGGTACACTCTCAGGTTAATCTTAGCCAACACGTCATCGCTATGTTTTCTCTCACGTTTACCCTAATCATTTCACTTCTTCGCTAACTTCTTTTTCATTTCATCTTCTTCAACTTTCTCTATTTTTACTCCATTCAAACTAAAAAAGTATCACCTTTTTTATTCTTCCAGTCACTATTGATTATACAACGGCTCGCCAAGCACCATCCTCTTCCACCCCTGTACCTCCACGAACATTTTTCAACAAAATCGCGGAAGAGAAGTATACCCAGAACATATCCATGTGGCCATTTTGTCTAGAAAAAGGGTTCCTTTTTCAAGATGCTCCATTTATAGCTTACTCTGAAGTTATCTCTTCTGTAGTGGACAAGCATGGATGGCAAATCTTCTGCTTCCACCACGATGATGTTATCACCAAGGTTGTGAAAGATTTTTATGCTCATCTCACCTCTTCGGATAATGCCTTTACATATGTGCGTGGTGTATCAGTGAATGGAACAGTATCAAATTTTACTTAAGCCCGATATCATACATTATCGGGTTATTATTCTTGAGTAATCCATGCATGCAAACATCTCAGAAGAAAAGTTACCAAGCTACAGACCAGATGTCATTAAAAATTACAAACCAAAACCAATAGAGACTGATTAATACTTATTAAAAAAATAATCTAAGGTCCAAGGTGATTCTCCGAATCTTGAGTTCGGTCTTAATTTTGAGGTTTACCTTAAAAGTCAAACACTATGGAGGTGAGCTTATGAAAGCTCAGTGTGAGTCAAACAATTATTTCAACGGACAAAAACATAAAATACAATGAAACATATTAGGATTAGCAGAAGAAAATAGAACCATCATAGGAATTTCATATAATTACATAGTCATTATCAAATAGATGTCAAACGCTGTATGAGAATGCGGCATCATTCATTCGAGTAACAATCATTAATTTCGATAAAATTCAATACAACATATTACAACACAGATCATAAATCAATAACATTTGAATATGTCGTGAGCATGATGTAATGCAAAAAGGTTCCTGCCCATACCATCCGCTACACACTACGCGTTCCCCAAAACTCGTCATCCGAACTTCAAAACATTGTGGGCTTAAGCCTGTTGTGGTTAAAACTACTGATTACAATATGCAGAAAATTTTGTAGGTAAAAATTTAGAAAAGCTACTAGTAAAAGTGCTATAAATCATCATTCCCCTTGGTACTCCAAGTGCAATGCACTAAATACAAATAATGCAGACTTAATATGATGTCGGTACTCCACAGAACTCCTCCGTCAACCACAAAATCCCAACCCAATGCATACGCAATATGTCATGCAATCTCATACATAATCATATCTCAATAATTTTCACATTCATTTGACAGGCTCAGCATGTCCTCAATAATCACATACTTTCAGTAAACGGAAATAGTGTTCCAATCTTGCAAATCACCATTGTGTTGGTATCAATCAATATCGTTCAATTTCACATACTTTACAGATTTCTATTGTGCATAAATAGCACCCTTTTTAGTACACAATATAACAAATATATCATGAGTTTAAATCATACATAAGCTTAATATCTAAACATAGTAAATCATTTAGTCAAACATTCTCATATCTCATAACTCAAATATGCAATTACAAACTGAATCAAACATTCATACTATCAAACAAGCAAATTTGCCAACATGTCAATCTTTTAAGGCTCGAAACGAACGTGGTTCGACCACTCACAAAATCAATAGTTTGGCTATTAATCCAATCCAATCAGCTAGCTAATTTATCAAATATAACATGATATTTAATATTTTCAAACAATTTTATGAGTTTAAGACCCACACCTTATTTTTCGCTTCCTCGCAGCACACTAGCGAAGCTTCCAATTTTCCTTAATAATTTCTTAAACGAACCTCAATAAAAATTTAGTATAAATTCAATTAATTTACCACTAAACCAGCCCCCAAACAACCACATATGAGTTCAAACCAATCGTTGAAATTATAACTATTTTATGAATCCAAACTAGTTAGATTCCTTACATTGTATTGATGCGAACTGTACGTATAATCGTTCTTCGCCTTTACTGTAACACCCCAAACCTGGTCTAAATGTTATGACCGAATCTGGCAATGTCACATTGTAACACCCCTTACCCGTATTCGACGCCAGAATAGAGTACGAGGCATTACTAGAAGACATGCATTTGCATACGTATTAAAACAAGTTACAAAATTTCATCCGAATTAAAACTTTTAAATTATTAACGTGCTTTTATAATTCTTTACAACATATCCTCGAAATTTATATTCATAACAAATAGGGCCTACGAGACCCGATATTTACTCATGTAATTCAAAGCTTCATTTCCATTTCATCCAATTCACAATTTCTCATGTTCACAATTCAAATCAATTTCTCAATCCAATATATATATTTCAATCATTTATGAATATAATTCAAGTTACACAAACTTACCAAACTAAATTGCGAAATACCAAAATTCAAGGACATTTTAGTAATTTTCTATTTTCCTTGAATTTCCACCCAATCTTAATATAAATTAATATTTCATTCAATTTATTAATTTAAATAATAAAACAATTTATTTCATGTAATTTGGTCACTTTTTGACATTTTATCAATTTACCCTTAAAATATTACTTTTGTTCAATTGAGTCCTTGAACCTAAAACATGCAAATTGGTCATTTTAATGAGAACTCATGCTAGTTGAATAATAATTTTTCCTCCTCCTCCTCTCCATTCCACATCCTTAATGTATAATATGCTTATATGTAACATCATCTATAATTCCACCATTTATTTATATATTAATTCAAAACTGTCCACTTGAGTCATAGTCACTAAATTATTTACATCTTGATCTACGGAACTCCAAATTAAGATCCGTTAAATTCCTATGAAACTAGACTCACATATATTCTTACCATAAGATTTTCAGAATTTTTGGTTTATCCAATAACTACATTTTATTCTGTAAATTTTCCCCTATTTCACTATTTGACAGTTCCAACCCCACTTCACTAAAAATTAATTATCTCATTGTACAAAATTTGGATGATATTTTAGTTTGTTTCTTTTGAAAATAGACTAAATAAGGATTCTAAGCATATAAATTATAACTCATATTTATTTTTATTTAATTTTTCTGATTTTCCAAAGTCAGAACAGGGGAACCCGAATTCATTCTGACCTTGTCTCACAAAATTTACTATAACTCATGATTTACAATTCCATTACTTACACCGTTTCTTCTATGAGAAACTAGACTTAATAATATTTAATTCCATACTTTTTTCATCATCTAATTCAATTTCCAAAATTTATGGTGATTTTTCAAAGTTATCCTACTGCTACTCTCCAAAATTGTTTTAGTGCAAGATGTTGATTACTAAGTTTATAACTCCCTAATTCCCTTTCTCTATAATATTTCCCATCATTTTCACTTATTTTCCTTCACTAATATATCAACATAAGACTTTATTTAAGAAAACTCTACTATAACATCATTTCCATGCTTTTTCAATAATAACAAACTTAAAAATATATTGAAATCTTGATGTTCTTACCTTGTGCTGTTGATTCCAATCTTTAACTTGATTTTCTCTCTCCTCCAGCTTCTATTTCTTGAATCTAACTTGACATTCTAGCTCCCCATTCTCTCCTTATTATTTTTCTCTCTTGGAAGCTATGGAAATTATTTTGATTTCTAGGTGAAAATGGTGAATTTTTTGTGAAAGGACCAAATTGTAAAGAAAGCAAAACTTTCTTTCTTCTCTTCTCTTCTAACGTTGGTTGCATGGGAAGATGATAATTTTTTCATCATCTTTCCTCCCTTTTATATTAATCATTTAATAATAAAATAATACTAAAAATCTTAATAAAATATTAATTAAATAACATTTATCTAATTAATTAATTAAAAATTATCACAAACATCATCATTACCTTCTAGAATTTTCTCTCTATTTGACCATTTTTCCCTTTACAATCTTTTGAAATTCCATCCTTGAGTCATCACTTAATTTGGTAAAATTGCAATTTAGTCCCTCAAAATTCTTCACCTTTTCAATTTGGTCCTAATTTATCCATTTTCTTTAGTTTCTAGATTATTCCACCCTTAAAATATTTACACTATTGGTACTTCAACTTTTTTGTATCTACACTTTAACCCCTCAAATTTTGAGTATTTACTCTTGGGCGATAAAACTTTTCTCAGTTTTGCAATTTAATCCTTTCTTGAATTAATATGTCATAATATACTTCCCAATGTTGACATAACTCAATATTACCGCTTTTATCACTTTATTTCCTTATTTTACTATATCAAGGATATTATCTTCCTTTCTTCTCGTAGTAATTTTCGGTATTACATTTCTCTCCCCTTAAAATAAATTTCGTCATCAAAATTTCCTTGTTTTATTTTGATCATTAGCTTCATCATTTCTATATTCTTTCAATTATCCTTTTCTATCCATTCTTATCACTAACATTTCTAGTTTTATATCATTTTGTACTTCCTTTTCAATAATATTCTTCTTTTTACTTAATCGAGTTCTTATTTCCTCTCTTTCTTCATAACCGTAAGTCATTTCTTCATTTAGTTTTCTTAAATTCATCTGTATCATTCTATAGTTCTCTTCTGTATATATATAACTAGCTTAGTATTTGTATTCATTATCTATCCTTTCATTTCAAAATTTATTTTTAATTCAATATTTCAAACATGAATCGAGGTAAATATTTACCTTGTAACGAAAATTATTTATCTTTTTTAGCAGAGGCCCAGTAAATTAAATAGAATACTTAGGATATACGGAACTGATACAGAGGTGCATTATTATGCACTATTAAATAGAAAGCATTTAAGTATTATACAGAGAACATAAATGTGTTAATAATCAAAGAGCACGCTAAACACCCTTAATATCCTAATGGTTCTAATCTCGTCTACTTGGGCAAGTTATTTCATGCATGCATATCACTTTTACACTTTTCTCATAATGCTTTTACATGCTTTACAATTTAATTCTTGTATCAATAATCTGTATATTTATATCTTCTCTACCTTTAATACATGTATTATATTTCAAAATTCATTATTCATCCGTAATTTACTAATAATCCATATCATGTACTTCACATATCACGTTTACATGTTTTGCAATTTAGTCATCAGCACAATATTTCTTATAGCAAAACAATACACTTTCTAAATATGCATGCAAAATGAACAATAACCGGTCATAAACCGACTGCACCAACAGGCTTTCGTCTAACATTATAATTAGCTAACATTCTCACAACATAAGAACTCTATCAGAACTGAACAATTACACATACATATCTCTGAGAATAAAAGAATGTATATAATATCCAGAAAAGATCATCATGTTCATTTCGACTGTAAGCTTCACACACAAACATCTTTACCACTTAATTATCATTTCTCTGACTAATTCTGTTATCACAAACCTCACTTTATTCCATTCACTAAAAAAAAACTTCCAATTAATACACACATTCTTTTGAGTATCATACCTGAATATTTTGTCTCATCAAATTTAACTTCTTCTTTATTTACTCTCTTACTTGTTTACTTACTTGCTTGCTTAAACAACTCATGATTATAACTTACTCCTTCCTTATTGAAATTCTTTTCTCAACTGATAACTGAAATATTTTTAATCCTTATACTCACCTGAATCTATTTATCATACTTTTACCTAAACTTTCATCTAACTTAATTTCTTTACTAGCCCGTTGAATTACTTGGAATACTAAGGATACTCAGGTCTCTTATCTGAATATAACATGCCAAAGCTATGTCCCAGACATAGTCTTACACGGGATGTTTCATGTACTGCCAATGCCATATCCCAAATATGATCTTACATGGGAGTTCTCATATCGGTGCCTATGCCATGTCCCAGACATGGTCTTAAAGGGGACCTCTCATCTCGGTGCCAACGACATGTCCCAGACATGGTCTTACATGGGACCTCTCATCTCGATGCCAACGCCTTGTCCCAAACATGGTCTTACATGGGACCTCTCATCTTGGTGCCAACGCCATGTCCCAAACATGGTCTTACATGGGGCCTCTCATCTCAGTGCCAATGCCATGTCCTAGACATGGTCTTACATGGGACCTCTCATAATTTCAATAAGGCCAATGCCATGTCCCAGACATGGTCTTACACTGGCTCACATATCGATGTCGATGCCATGTCCCAAACATGGTCTTCTATGAGATCGCACGTCGATGTCATATCCCAGATATGGTCTTATACATAAATCACATATCACATGTTGCCACAGTCCAATCATGGTCTTTTCCGTCAATTCATCACATATCACTGAACGAAAGTACTCATTCCTGTGTTCTACTGAATTTGATCTTTCAATTCAATTTTTATACTATTATAATATTCATGGTTCAATAGCAAAGACATAAAACAAACATCATATTGTTTCTAATTTAACAATTAAACATAAGATTCTATCATATAAACATACTGATTACACTTATTTAAGCAAGTGTACATAAACATACATTCCATCTATTTGTGTATATTTACTTACCATATTTACTTAATCAAATATGTTGAGCACATAACATCATATGAGCGCCAAGCAAACGCGGATGAGCATATCACCATATAAACTTTCATTTTATTCTACGTTTCTACATTTCTCAACTCATGGTTGTCTTACTTCATACGTTAACACATACTTATCATGAATTTTCTATTCATACCTTTCTAAATTTCGTTTCATCATAAACACATTTCAATCACCTCAACATAATTTTTTTTAGCATTATTGGAAACAACCCGGTTAGAAGTCATCTCTATCTTAAAAAACAATTTCATTGGAGTCGGTAGATATTACATTATCACAAGTAATAATATGACATGTATAGCTAACTCACATACGCTACGTTAGTCCGAGAATAGACTAAACCATAGCTCTGATACCACTATATGTAACACCCCAAACCCGGTCTAAACGTTATGACTGAATCTAGTGATGTCACATTATAACACCCCTTACCCGTATTCGACGCCGGAATAGGGTACGAGACATTACTAGAAGACATACATTTGCATACGTATTAAACCGAGTTACAAAATTTCATCCGAATTAAAACTTTTAAATTATTAACGTGCTTTTATAATTCTTTACAACATATCCTCAAAATTTATATTCATAACAAATAGGGCCTACGAGACCCAATATTTACTCATGTAATTCAAAGCTTCATATCCATTTCATCCAATTCACAATTTCTCATGTTCACAATTCAAATCAATTTCTCAATCCAATATATATATTTCAATCATCTATGATTCAAGTTACACGAACTTACCAGACTAAATAGTAATTAAGTCATTCATCACAAAGACGAACGGGTCGTGACCACTTTTACTTTTCGTCTATCATGTAATGCCTATAAAAGGATATCATTTACCCATGTCTTGGGCTATAAATTTCACTATTATGAATGATGCTACGTACTGCATAAGTCGTATACCCAATGCACTAGTTTTTGGTTCCTTATCTATTCAAACTCGATCTTTTACATATATCAAAGTATACGAGTCACGCATACATAGTCTATCATCTACTCAGGATTAAGGTATGTCATACATAAATGTCACAAGTGATAAATACATAATTGGGTTCAGGATATATTCTTCTTGGGTTATGTTTGATGTATTGTTAGTCCAGTAAATCACATCTATGTCTTTATTTTCTAGGAGCCCACTCCGATGCTCAAGATAAAGTCTCTCTCTAATTGGACTTAATTGATGGCATATTAGTCTTTCAATCAGTTTGCTCATTTTTTATTAGAGTAATGACAAGTTTAGGTTCACCTACTAATATAAGTTTTCTTTCTACATTGCAATCCAACCACATAATATCGCTTAGTATTAGTTAAACATTAGATAACAGGTGAGCTAATATTTGCTTCCATTTTGCTTTGCATGCAAAAACCATTAAGGACAATAGAAAAAGGGTATTAATGTAATTGATGAATAATGTTATTAAACAAGTCTATTAAAAAAAGTACAAGTTTACAAATGAATATAGTACACCTAGGGCACTAGATCCAACAAAACATTGCTGAGTCAATGCTATGGATTGGATGCTGAGTTATTTCTTGAGACTTTGAGATCCACCTACACCTACACACAAAATAAAGAAATTGTACGTTGAGCAATGAAACTTAGTGGTACTTCCATGATTCAAGTCATATAATCGAAAACATTAGCATGCTAAAAATAAGAACAAGCATGTTTAAGTTGCTACCATTCCAATATCACCTATCCATATCACATATATAACCATATATGAATCATATATTCTCAAATTAAATAATTCCATAGAACATGTCATAATATACTTCCTATTATCAATATACCATTTCAATTCAAACCATTTAACACATCAATATCCCATTTTCGTATTGAATCTATTAGTTCGCGATGTTTCCATATTGGCCCTCCAGGCTCGTATAAACCAATTCCCATGGTCTTTCACATGCTATCTATAATTGCAATTCACATATAAGTTTTTATAATACCAATTCATATTATCAATTCACTAAAAACAAAAAATTTTTAATTTATCCATTATATTCATTATAAACCTAACTCGGACTCGAGACAAATACACGAATCAACCAACCAACACACCAATATGACACCAAGTGCCTCATCGGAGCGTCCGAAGTAGATATTGCGCTTAATGTCTCATCAATATAGCCGAAGTAAAATGTGCTCCACACCTCATCAGACATCCGAAGTAATAATGTACTCTGCGTCTAATTGGTAAAACCAAAGTATAAACTTGTACACAAATCTAATCCTATGGCATGTCAACTATATCCTACTCTACCTGAAAAGTCAATAGGGTACCAATGATCTAATTTCATTTTATAATCAATTCATATATCGATTCACAGCCAATATCATAATCTCATTTCAATTCATCACCAATTAATATATATATCCCATATCACATAGCATGTTTCATTCCATATTCATATAACGT
Source organism: Gossypium raimondii (assembly GCF_025698545.1). Classification (NCBI taxonomy): domain Eukaryota; kingdom Viridiplantae; phylum Streptophyta; class Magnoliopsida; order Malvales; family Malvaceae; genus Gossypium; species Gossypium raimondii. Next base: position 33,401,975 of record NC_068568.1, on the reverse strand, counting down.
ATCATGTATAAATTATATCATACTATTTTCTATTTCATTCAATTTAGTCTATTTTCTCGACATTTAATATCATCCACTTCAAATTAATTCATACAAAAATATAAACTTACCTCGATGGTAAATCATGCAATCGACATATATATTCAATGATCTTGAATCATGGAAATACAAACTGAATTCTCTCGTCAATCGTCAATGAATCTCGCTTTTCTTTTCCCTCTTGATGGCCAGATGTCATTTTTAGCTACGTTCAATAAATCAATAAATAAAGCAATCTCTGATTTCATCCAATTCACAGTCAAATACAAATTCAAACATATTTTGCATTTTGTTTAATTTTGTCCCTATATGCATATCTTTCGATATTTAGCATCGGATCAAAATTCGATTTCACATTCTTTCATTAAGGACCCTATACTTTTTAGTTATATCATAATTTAATGAAATGTTTTCAATTTATTCAATTTGGTTCCTAATGTTACAAAGTTAACTAACAAGTTTATTTAACTTTACAATTTAGTCCTTATCATAATCTAAGCTTAATATCAATCAAATTCAAGATTAATTCATCAATTTCTCAACAATGGCATCTTGCTAAAAACTTAAACATTGAGCAAATTGATACATGGACTAGCTAAATCAAGCTCCCATGATCATAAGTCTATAAAAATTATATGAAACAAGCTTTGTTACCTTACAATTGTGCTTGACCCAATGTTGAATGAACTAAAAGCTTCTTTCTTTATTGGTTTTTCTAAAACTGGACAGTTGAAACAATGAGGAAGATGAAAATCCTCTACTAATTTTAGCATATATACATAGATTAGTATTATTTTATCTTAATTAACCATATTTAATTAGTTAATTAAGACATAATTAAGCATATAATTTTTTCTAAGTGGAATTTATCATCATCATCCACTAACTTATGCCAAAAATTGGTTTATTTCTCTTTTTGGTCCTTTGGATAATTGCTATCTAGGTCCTCAAGCATTTTTTAAATTAAAACTCAATAGCAACTAGACTTTTACAATTTAGTCCCTGAGTTTCAATTAACCATTTTCTCGATTAAATTACTTAATCGATGATGATCACTAAACTAACTATAATTACGACAAAGGCAAGCGCACCTATCGAACAATAGTATAGTTATGGTGAGTAGAGAGTATCGTATCCACGAGGACTAAAAGTACTAGTAATAACTATTTTTCTATTATTTAGCCGATAAATTGGGGTGATTGTTTTTAATCTAAATTTACTAATCTAAATTAACTAAGAACGCAATAGATTTCTTATCAGATTCTTTAAGTACCAGTGTTTCACTCACTTCGGGTTGTACCCCCTCATCATTTTCCTTATCAGATTCCTGTTGCAGCTTTTTTTCAGGTTCAGCCAACACTTTCCTATTCCTTAATGTAACTACTTTCACATGCTCTTTTGGTTTGGGTTCGGTTTTAGTAGGTAAACTACCTTGCTGCCTTTCTAAAACCAATTTAGCAAGCTATCCAATCTGATTTTCGAGCACATGAATCGACGCTTGCTAATTTTTCAAAGCCGTCTCAGTGTTTTAAAAATGGGTTTCTGACACCAAAATAAATTTTGCCAACATCTCTTGAAGGTTTGGTTTCTTCTCCTACTGATAGGGTTGTTGTTGAAAGCCTGGAGGGGGTTGTGATCTTTGGTTTCCTTAACTACCCCATGAGAAATTTGGGTGGTTCCTCTATCCTACATTATAGTTATTACTATAAGGATTATTTTGAGGTGTAGAATTATTACTCATATAATTTATTTGCTCTTCTCCATGCTAAGTCCGAAGGGTAAATATTCTAAATTATTTATTCCACCTCCATTTGCGTCGCACTGCATCACCAGATGTACCTACATAGAAACACATAAACCATAATTTTTTTATTTAAAAGTTCTACCTGATTCGATAACATGGTGACCGTATCTAAGTTAAGAACACTGGCTGTTTTTGTTGGCTTCGTCCTCATGACTTGCCACTGATAATTATTCAGTGACATCTCCTCTATAAACTCATAAGCCTCTTTAGGTGTTTTACTGTTCAAAGTACCACCGGCTGCTGCATCGATCAATTGCTCAGTTGAGGGGTTCAAACCATTGTAGAAGGTTTGAACCTGTAGCCATAGAGGTAACCCATGGTAAGGGCACCTTCTCAATAAATTTTTATACCTCTCCTATGCATCATATAGGGTCTCTAAGTCCATCTGCACGAAGGAAGAGATATCATTCCTTAACTTAGTTGTCTTAGCTGGTGGAAAGTACTTCAGTAAGAATTTCTCAGTCATTTGATCCCATGTAGTGATAAAACCTCGTGGTAAAGAATTCAACCACTGTTTAGCTTTCTTCCTCAACGAGAAAGGGAACAACCATGAACGAATGGCATCGTTAGAAACACCATTTATCTTGAAAGTATCACATACTTCTAAAAAATTATCCAAATGAGTATTTGGATCTTCGTCTTGCAAACCATCAAACTGAACAAACTATTAACCATCTGAATAGTGTTCGGCTTTAGTTCAAAATTATTCGCAGCAATGCTGGGTCTCACAATACTCGATTCAGCCCCAGTTACAGTGGGCTTGGTTCGGATTTGCAGGATTCGCAACAACCACAAGAGGTAGCTGATTATTCTGATTATCAACCATCTCCTCAGTAATAATAATGTCCTCTTGCTCTTCCACTATATTCTGTCGACTCTGTCTTGCTTCTCTATGGTTTCTACGAGCTGTACTTTCAATTTCACTATCAAATACTAATGGTCCCGACAGATTTCTTCTAGTTATAAACTAAAGGAACCTGCCAGAAGCAAATTAAAATAAAAATTAGAAAACAAAAATTATACTAAAAAAATAAAATACAATAAAAAATGGCTAAATTAATAAAAATCGAGTGTTCCTAATATTTTAGTCATCGGCAACGGCGCCAAAAACTTGATGATCACTACACTAACTATAATTACGACAAAGGTAAGCGCACCTATCGAACAATAGTAAAGCTATGGTGAGTAGAGAGTATCGTATACACGAGGACTAAAAGTACTAGTAATAACCATTTTCTATTATTTAGCCGATAAATTAGGGTGATTGTTTTTAATCTAAATTTACTAATCTAAATTAACTAAGAATGCAACAAAAAATGAAATAGGAAATAATCGAATAATACCAAAGAGAAAGACAATACCCAGGAAAGAATCCACCTAGACTTCACTTATTATTCTGAATTTGAATTAAACGATTTATTCACTTGTGTCTTGATCCGTAAAAACCCCTAAATTATGTTAATATCTCTTTCAAGAGTAAGAACAACTGACCCTAAGTTGATTAATTGAAATCTCTTTCTAATTAAAACCCCTATTTTCGCATTAACTCGATCTATGGATTCTCCTATTAGATTTGACTTTAATCCAGTAGATTTATGCCATCCTATTTCTAGGATTGCATGCAACTCCACTCAATTATGCTAGATCTACTCTTAAATAGGGACTTTTGCTCCACTAAAATAAGCACATTAAACATGAATTAATATCCCAAAAATATTAAAACACGAAATAAGCATACGTAATTGAGAACAAGAATTAAGTATTTATCATGTAATTCAAAAATCAAATAATAAGATTCATCATAGGTTTCATCTTCCCTAGGTATCTAGGGAATTTAGTTCATAACCTGAAATGAAAACATCTCAAAGTCAGAAAAACCACAAGACATAAAGAAATTCACTAAAACTTCGAAAGAAGTTAAAAGGAGATCTTCAATCTTGAAGGATATATACTTCTAAGTTGGCTTCGATGGTGTTCTTCGAGTAATTTCTTCAATCTTCTCTGGGTGCTTCCTTAGGTCTTCTTCTAATTGTTATTTATAGACTTTAGAATGCTTAAAAAGCCTAAAAATGGGGTTTTTTCGCGTTTTAGAAACAGGGTGCAAAATCGACACGGTCTGGCACATGGGCGTGTGGCCAGCTCGTGTGGAAATGCTCATGCCGTATGGATGCTGAAAATAGCTTTTTTTGCTCGATTTTAGCTTATTTTTTGCTCTTTTTGCTCCATTATACTCACCTAAGTATAAAAATATGAATTTAAAGGATTAGGAGCATCAAATTCACTAATTTACATAATAAATCATCCAAAAACGCATCAAGAATGCGATTAAAAACATGTTACTTTTATGGTTTATCAATCAAATTTTATTATATTTTTATATTAACTCTATAAATGATCCTATTTTGTATTTACGGACTCGGTTTATGGTAATGAGGTTTTGAAATCGCATTTTCTAACACCATTAAAAACTTAGTCGTTACACATAGTCTAATCGAAATTGAGCAAATCGATTGAAAGACTATTATTTTGTCTATCAAGTCCAATTGGGAAGATGTCTTGCCTTCGACGTCGAAGCGAATGACTCCTAGAATATAGACATATAGATGTCATTGTCTGGCCAACAATACATCAAACAAGACCCAATTTGAATTTATCCTAAATTCATTTATGGATTTATTCACTTGTGACATTCATAGTGTGACATGCCTTAATCCTAAATGGATGATGGGCTATGTATGCGTGACTCGTATACTTTGATGTACTAAAACCTTGAGTTTAAATATGTATGGAATCAAAAGCTGGTACGTTGACTATACAACTTCTGCATGATGTAGCATCATTCCACAATAGTTGTAAAAGCCCGATTTTCTGTAGTGTCGAAAATGGTGGTTTCGGGACCCCATTCTCTGATGATCAAGTCTGATAATTATAATATTATATTGATTTTTTGTTAAATAATTTTGTTAATTGGATAATTAGTTAAGGTACAAGTGTGTTGATCCTAAAGTTAATGGTGTTGGAAAATGAGGTATCAGGACCTCGTTTCAGTAAACTGAGCTCGTAAATATTTTTATTAAATATTTCCAAAGTTATTATATAGATGAATCAAATTTTGGATAGGAAATTTTACCAAACTAGTGATTAATTATGGTACAAGGACTAAATCGTAAAAGTTACAAAAGTTAAATCACTAGATGTTTTAATTGTTAAAATACTTATTTTGTAATTGAACTAAAGTTCTAATTGACAATTAGACCATTTGGTTTTAGAGTGGATGGTTTTGGTGGTTTAAAATCTAAATTAATATGAAAAATTAAGTTAAAATTATAAGATAAAGATAAAAGCATAAAATAATACAAAAATTAAAGTGGAATGAAAGAGAAGGGTATTCTTCGTTATCCAACAAAAATATCAAAGTTGAAGAAATAAGAATCAGCCTTGAGTTTCAAGCTTTTCGCCTTCAATTAGTTAGGTAATTTAAGCCCTTTCTTGTAATTTTTATGTTTCTAAAGTCCCCAGAGCTTGATTTAGCTAACTCGTATGTCAATTTTTGAAATGTTTCCATTGATGAATCTTGAATCTTTTAATATTAAATAGTGTGATTGTAAGCTTAGATGTTATAAGGGACTAATTTGTAAAGTAAAATTTGTTAGTTTTGAGTGTAGGGACTAAAATTTAAATATTTTGAAAGTGACATGAAATTTTGTAATTAATGATTTTAGATGGTTATAAAAGGATGAAATTGAAATCGATTAAAACGATGCTTAAATTTGAAAGATATAGCTATTTTAGTTTTAAAGACTAAATTGAATAAAATGAAAAATTTAGGAACTTTCAAAAGTGAAATTTAATTGATTTGTACTTATAATAGGATGGTATAAGGTAATTGGAATTGATAAATTTTAATGAATTATTGTAGATCAAGAATTGAGTCAATTGGAAGATAATTGAGGAAAATGAGAAATTGCATATTAGTCCCTACATCCTAGTTATTTTTAGAGGTATGTTCATATGAGACTTTGTTAATTCATAATATAATTGTATTGTTTTGTATTGTATTGTATTGTTTTCTATCTTGAATTACTGAGTGTATATATTGTTGTTGGCATCAAATGGACTAAATTGAAAGAAAATAAAATATATAATAAATATGAATATGTACGCACTATGGAATGAATGGGAAAATGGCTATATGATAAGATAGTTTGTACATGATGATATTATATGGCTTAAAATGTATATGATTGCACTTTGGTGCCCCTAACTACACTTCAATGCCCCTATTAACACATCGATGCCTTTGTTTGCACTCTGGTGCCTCTGTTTGTATTTTGGTGCCTTTGGTTACAATTTGGTACCTTTATACAACACGATGGTACTTTCTGGTGTGGTATAGTTACCCAAGTATCCAAATTTATTTAGTAATGTTCATGAATTAATAAAAAAAAGGAAATGATTGTTAATTATTTTAAGATTATATTAAAAGGATATATGATGAATAAATTATATGCATAGTATTGAATTGATGTAACATAAGTGGATGGTAATGTCTTGAATAATATATATTACTTGTGATAATGTTATATATATGTAAATACTCAAATATACGTGGGGTTTACCATATTACTGTAAAATGCTATATCAAGTTAATGACAACATGTGTTCTGAACGGATACATACATTTGTTAAAATAATGATGGTAATGGTTTATTGATGACGACCCCGTTGCATGGTACTAGATCGAAATAATAAGTAAGTGTTGGAGTGATATATGATTTGGATGTCTAATGAGCTCACCTTATTGTTGTGAATTGGTATAACAGGCATAGGTCGTAAGTTAGTTGTTATGATGTGTTGAATTTAAGGTAAATTTATCGTTTTAATACCTATAAATTTACTAAGGAGTTGTAACACTTACTTGGTTATGTTTTTATGTTTTTTAGTTGTCTTTTGCGGAATGTGAAGATCGAATCAACTCCGAACTCACACTATCTAGTCTTCGCTTCGATAGTCTTTTGATCATGTTTAGATCGGTTATGTGGCATGTATATGGGCTTCATATGTATATGTGTTTGCTTAAACGGTTGTGATTTTGATCTATAGGTAATGCTTGCCTTTTTATGGTCATATGTGGTGAAATTTAACGACTATAATGGCAAGGTGTCAAGCAGAGTTTAAAGTATGTGATTGGTAAATTTTGAATATGAATTTATTGAGTTTGAATGTTAATGGGAATATTGAACCTTTATGTGTTGAATGGACTAGTTTGGAAGTAAAAATGTGGAAGGTATCGTATGCTTAAATGGTTGGTGAATGTACAAATTGCAATGTTATGTTTAGATACCTAAGTGCGGTTTAAGGAGTGGTAGAATTAGAATGGTTAGTAATATGTTTTGAGTATTTATTAATGTTGAATTATGCAGGTTTGATATGTGTCTAAAGTACTATTTGAATTGGTAATTGGTTTGTGTGTTAAAAATAACTCAAATGCTACATTTTTGGACTTCTGCCAGGAGGTATCAATACCTTTAGTTAAGGTATCGGTACTTGACCCAATAAACGATACTTTAAAAACAAATAGAATGTCAATTTGGTATCAATACTAAGGCAATGTATCGGTACCTTTGAAAAAGTATCGGTACACTGGTCTATGTATCAATACCTTTTGACTTTTATTTTGATTTTTGACAATTCGAAGCTAAAAGTGGTATCAGTACCTTGTAGGGTATCGATACCCACACTCATATTTTTGAAAAGTACAATTTGGTCCTTTTTCATACTTGAATCAATTTAAGAACATTTATAAGTCCCAATTAAGTCCCATTTTTGTTTGTAAATCCTATTGTACATGTATGTTATGATATGATTTGGTGTTTGACTTGAATGAATTGATAAAATCTGTATGTGATTGCTTCGATGATTGTTGTAACATCTTATAGCTTGGATCCGACAACTGGGTCGGGCTAGGGGTGCTACTATAGTGGAATCATAGCCTATAAGAGTAAATGATATCCTCTCATTGTCATTACATGATTGATGGAAAAGGAACATGGTCATAGGACATTTGTCAAGACAAATGATTTAACTTCCTCGAGTTTGTGGGATGGGAAAACATTTTGCAACAAGCTACGAGACTGGCTAGGGAAATCAATCGAGTGAGAACAAAATATGCAAATGTGGTTGCAACAAAACAACGAATTGACAAGGTGATCTATTGGGAGAAACCAGCATGAGGATGGCTCAAAGTTAATACAAATGGAGCGTGATGCATAGTTACAGAGGCACACACGAATGGTGGAGTAATTCGAGATCACGAAGGTTCATGGGTGGCCGGTTTTGCGAAGAATGTTAGGACTAGCTCGGTGATTGACACAAAGTTGTGGGAAGTACTTGAGGGAGGGGCTCCAACAAGCACGAAATCTAAGAGTAAGGAAAGTAATTTTGTAAAGTGATAACATGGTGGTTACAAGGCTAGTAAAGACACAGTAGATGGGGCATGATGATAATGCATTGGTGAGGGCCATCAATTTCTACAGGCTCTATACGAGGTTACTCGGCTCCTTCAAAATGATGGAAACAATATTGGTGCTCTTAGAGTAGTCATCATTTAAACTATTTCTAATTTGTTTTCCTTATAAAAAGTAAAGCATGCTTCAAGATAGGGTTATACATTCAATTGAGATTCTTTCACTTGCATTGTTTCATATAATCTATATTTTATGCGTGTTATCCTAGTGTCTCGTAGTGATATTATATGGATTTTTTATCAATTAATCCAACCAGTTAAAAGTAATAACTAACGAATCTTATCAATTTAATTTTCAGCTAATTATTGACAAAAGTATTTTTAATTTTAAATCACATCTTTATTTTTATTTTCAGATAAATTACTCTAATATTAACCCAAATATTTAAACTTTTGTTTTGATTGCTTAATGATGAAATTTTAAAATTTAATCAATAAATATTAATGATATATTTTTTATACATAAACACTTCAACATCACCAATACGGCAATATAACTTCACTGATAATTTTATCGTGTATTGGAAAATACAAATATTTTAAAGCATTGTCTCCTTGTTTTAACAATGATACATTCTTATCTATAAACTCATGTTTATTAATCCTAAATCTACTTTCCTCCATCTTCCTTAAAAGCTTTCTACCTTTTTTATTATTATTTATTTTACTGATATTTTGGTCAAAAGCTTTAATTCCAAGCACTAAATGCATGTGCATAGTTTACTTGCTTTGCTCATTACTAAATAAATAAATAAGTATCCCAATCCAACAATTTATTATTATCAATGCCATACTGTTTTCTCTTTTAAAGAAAATAGTAGTGTTGAAAATATATATATCTATATATATATATATATATATATATAAACCAGATGGATTTAATCCACGAGTGAAGATTTATTTGTCCAATAGTAATTGTAAAAAAAAAGTAAATCAAATTTTTAATGATGAATTTTGACTAATTCTACGTTGTACTTTTAAATATTTACAATACAACAGATGCAATAAATAACCCAACACGCATTGGCACGATATTTTGTTCCAGTTTTAATAATTGTTTAACTGTATTTCAAATTTAAAACTCTTTATAATTTTATAAACTACCTCTATTTATTTTGTTAAGGAGATACCTGTGTGATTATAAACATTACAAATAAAATCATATATTAATTAGAATACGGAGATCTAAATTAAAATAAGTCTGCTGGGATTTAAATTAAAATAAATTTGGATTAAATTTAAACTTGACAAAATTCTAAAACCTTAATCTTTTCTCATCTGTTTGAATTAAAATTTTAAATATATCGAATTTAAAGAATGAAAAATATCACAACTTTTACTTCTTCCTCTAATTTTTAAATCGAAACAAAAACGGGTCGTTGTTTTCATTGCAATAATAATATTAACTCACATGAAACAACATATTTCTTAATTATAAAGGGAACCTATTTAGAGACCTGAGTGTATGAAATAAATTTTATGTTTCAAAAATAATTTTAAAAGTAGAAAGAGAAATATATGGATTCCTACCTTGTAAGTGTAAATATCATGGGCCACCATTGACAAATGACAACCATTACCAAGTTTTTTTTTTTTTTTAAGATTTCCAGGTTTTTATCTTTTATAAAAGAAACAAAAAGAAATAAAGAAAAAAGTTGAATTAAATAATAACTTGATATATTTCCATCATTTGCGAACTTTAGAATATTCTAAAGCTGCTTATAACCTCAGTACAAATGCTGTACTTATTGGATTCTTAAAAGCAAAAAACACAATGATGATCAGTTTCTTCCCCTGCAATTTTTTTCCCAGGATTCAATTTGTATCTTTTAAACCTAATAAATTGTTCCTTTATTTCAATTTAATAGCAGCAAGCAAATTTGTTATTATTATTTTTTTAAAAAAATTGCAAAGTTCACAATATCGAAACTTGGAACAAGCCCATGTGCAGCTTTACCTGTTTAAGGGGGAAAAAAAAAGAAAAGAGAAAAAAGAAAATTCAAAGCATTTATTTGAATCTGAAAAAACAGACAAACAAGAACATAAAAGCACAAAAAATAAAGAAAATTGCATGGCTTATTTGGTTTCATGTCTGTTTTTACACCTCATGACAACCAATCACAATCATTGGAGATTGTGAAAGTTAAATGTTATAGATGTCAACACAACTACTCTCTACTTTGTAGCATTCTTTGGGAATTTCAGTGGCATCTTTTGGGATCTGAATATTGAGTGTTTTGTTCTTCTTATTTATGTTAGAATTTAGAGTGATTTGGCCTTTAATCGTCTAATTTAGAACAACTCTGTGGCTTAAGGTCGTTCCTAACTGGAGTTTTGTTTTTGTTTTTCTGTCTGTTTTGTACTCTCATTCTGTCATCCTTCTCTTTTTCAGTTCAAGTTCTACATTTTTACTGAAATCCCGTTTTTCCAGGATTTCCAAAAGTTTCCATCTTTGAAAATCCAGAAATATTACTTCTTGATTGGTTTACAGTTTTACTAAGCCCCATGTTCTAGTATTCACCAAAGTTTCCTTTTTTGAAAACCCAGACCTGTTTTTGGATTTCTGATTCTGGGTTTTGCTCATTTTTCTGATTTATTGATTGGTTGATTCATGGGTGAGTCAAGATCCATTGGTTTTTTCTTTCTTCTTCTGATTTTCTCCACTTGTTTTGGGGATCAAACTTTGGATAAAATCACTGAGTTACCCGGACAGCCAAAGAATGTTGGATTCAATCAATATTCAGGATACGTGACAGTGAATCAACAAGCTGGAAGGGCATTGTTTTACTGGTTGATTGAGTCACCAGTGAGTCGTAAACCCGAGTCAAGACCACTCGTTTTATGGCTCAATGGAGGACCTGGGTGCTCCTCTATTGCTTATGGAGCAGCTGAAGAAATTGGTCCTTTTAGAATTAGACCTGATGGAAAGACACTTTACTTGAATCGTTATGCTTGGAACAACTGTAAGCCTTTTGTTATGAAATGATGTTTTGCTTTTGTCCGTTTGGTTATGTCTGAATTTCATTTAAGATTGTCTTGTTTGAATTGTTGTGTAGTAGCAAATGTGCTGTTCCTGGAATCTCCAGCTGGTGTTGGGTTTTCATACACTAACACAACATCAGATTTATACACTACCGGTGATAAGAGAACTGGTAATTATATGTTAATGCATATTCAGACCGAGTCACATAGATGTAGTTAGTTTTGCCTAAGTTTTTGAGGGAATTGGTTCATATGGTTTAGATTGTAAGAGACTTGGTGTTGTGAATTTACAGCTGAAGATGCATATGTTTTTCTGGTTAACTGGTTTGAAAGGTTTCCACAATACAAGCATAGAGATTTCTACATTGCTGGTGAAAGTTATGCAGGTCATTTTTTCACTTTAATACCTGTTTTTCTTTTTTACTGTAATATTTTACTTTGGTTCATATATGAACAAAGCCTGAAGTTTAAGCTAAATGACTAATATAATTTCAGGTCACTATGTTCCTCAATTGTCTCAACTTGTTTATGAAAGGAACAAAGGGGTTCAGAATCCTGTTATCAATTTCAAGGGATTTTTGGTGAGAATGTCTCCGATTCTTTGTTTTTCTTGAAGCATCTGTGTCCGACACCAGGTTCCTATGCATTTCCAGACATGATTGCAACTTCAATTGTTGTAACCTGTGCAAATGACTTGTGTTTTTGTTCTGTCATAATATATATAGGTTGGAAATGCTGTAACGGATGACTACCATGATTTCATTGGCACATTCGAGTACTGGTGGACTCATGGTTTGATTTCTGATTCAACTTATCGAAGTTTACGAGTTGCATGTGACTTGGGATCCTCTACACATCCATCTCTGCAATGCATGAATGCTCTTAGAGCTGCTCAAATTGAGCAAGGGAACATCGATCCATATAGCATCTTCACTCAACCTTGCAAAGATACTTCAACATTACGGCATAACATGAGGGGTCATTATGTAAGTTCTCAATCAATTTGTTCTGTTTTTTCTTCCTATGAACACTATAATGGGGCCTTTCCATTGATCTCAAATATGAATGTTTGTATCATTTCGCCATTGTTTTATCAGTAATCTGCATAGTTTTACAAAAAAAATCAGATAAATTTGAAACTTAATCTTCACATCCAGTCTTGTGTCTCAGTGTGACTAGTTTTCTAGTGGGAATTGGCATTAAATCTGTGGGCTTTTTTCGTATAACTTGATGCAGTTGTTGAATTTCAATTCTAAACTTTAAAGCCGTGGAGGCTCCAGGAGGCACCATTTAGTTAACAAAAATTCTGCAACCACAGTTGTGGACCATATAGTACTCTCCTGTTAAAGTTAAGATTATTTGAATAAAGAGATAAAAGATAAAAAAGAGTCTTGTATTCAAATTTAACCTTTGTTCAGTCATGGCACAATTATATTTGAACTCATGTGTTAGTATCAGATGTGGGTATTCGAGTGTTAGTATCAAATGTGAGTATGTATCTGATACAGGTATGTTCAATTATTTCCAAGGTTCTCTATATAGATATATTTGTTTTTACGCAGATGATAAACACAAACACTCAAGAAAGAAGTAAAGAGTCAGTTTCTCTATTTACTTATACGATCACATTTCCCAAACAGACTGTTTTGAATTGAAGTTTTTCTCCAATTTTGTTCTTTTGAAATCCCTTTATAGAGCTTGGGTTGGATTGTTTCTTAAAATGCAGCCCTGGATGTCAAGAGCTTATGATCCATGCACCGAGAGATATTCGAAAGTGTATTTTAATCGTCTGGAAGTCCAGAAGGCACTTCATGCAAATGTAACTGCTCTTTCTTATCCATGGCAAACATGCAGGTATGCTATTTGATTTTATGAATCTCAGTTAATTTCTTTCTGGTATCCTGCATTTCATTTTTTTTAAGCATCTGTATTTGACACATATTCCGATAGTCGATTGCAGATATGATCACTTTCTGAATACATCGAGAATATTTAAAATATTTGTATCGAACATATACTTTATCCGAATCTGTAAATCTTTGTTTTACAGTGATATCGTTGGAAATTACTGGACGGATGCTCCTCTCTCTATGCTTCCTATATACAAAGAACTAATTGCTGCTGGTCTTAGGATTTGGGTATACAGGTTAAGTTTCGGTCTTTCGTTTTTCTGTTTCCGTAAATTGTCATCATGCATTCTGATAGAAGTGTTTGTGCAGTGGAGACACTGATGCAGTAGTTCCAGTGACGGCAACACGGTACTCCATTGATGCACTGAAGCTACCTACCGTCATTAATTGGTATCCTTGGTACGACAATGGAAAGGTGAGTACCTATATTATTATTATTATTATTATTATTATTATATGGTTGAAAATACACTTGTTGAGAATCATTACATATTTAATATATTTTTTTATTCATACCATAAAAAACTTTGACTTTTTTTCTGGATTATTGGAATTGGATACTATTAGATACAATCATTACATAATTTTGCTGTTAAGTTGGAAAATAAGGTTGAGAAAGAAGCAAGATGAGGGAAAAAGAAAAGAGATTTGATACTTATTTGTTGATCCGATCCAGGTTGGTGGGTGGAGCCAAGCATACAAAGGGTTAACGTTGGTAACAGTGACTGGAGCCGGTCATGAGGTTCCCCTCCACCGTCCCCGTCAAGCTTTTATTCTTTTCCGATCATTCTTGGAGAACAAACTGATGCCAAGTTAAAAAATCTTATCGATATCCATGTTGCTCGAACTTTGGTGAGTTTGAAATATTTAAGTGTATGGTCAAACTTTTATAAGTTTTTCATATACATGAAGGGTCGTACACTGCTGGACAGAGAAAAAGAAGAATCCGGGTAGCATAGGTTAATGTTAGTATTCATTTTTTCTCGATGAATAAGTGAAAAAGAAAATATAGAAATTTTTAATACAAATTGTCAAGAAATTATGTTGAGTGATCACTAAATTGTAGAATATTTTGTTGAAATGTATTCTTTATAGGACTTTGAATAATTGAAATTGCAGATGTGGTTCAAAGTAAGTTGTTAATAAATATTGTCTTCATAGTTGATGAGCAGCTTTTTCAGTTAGGTTGCTTTTGTTGCTTGAACGAACATTGGTTGTTAGCTCTTTGATGAGACATTAAATGTAGGTTAGGTTTAGAATTTGTTTTTTTAAGTTCAAACTACCATATCTTTTTAAAATATATCAATTTTATTCTTCTTATTTCAAAAAGAATGAAAAGCATTTTGTTATTATAGGAAAATTGTGTTTCTCATGGAGCAACAAATGATTTTCAATTGAGGGATCCAGTACTTAATGTAAAACTAAAACACTATTTCAACAATCCAACAGTCTCCATATATAAATTATTTTTAAAAATATTTATTTAAGTCTACTAAATATATAATATATAAAAATATTTTAGATCAATATAATAGAGATATCGATCGATTCAAAACTTTACAATTACATATATCTTAATGAATTGATGGTTAGATTATCAAAATACTAGTCATATAAAAAGAAGTTACGAAAATGTATAAAACCACTTTAGTTTTACACAAATGTAAGTGGATGGATCCTTCCCAATTTTAATTTTAAATTATGAAATTCTATCATTTGGTTTTAATTAGAAATTGTAAAATTTGTTAGAAAAATAAAGATAATCATTCAATACATTGACGGGTGGAAGTTTTGACTCCACAAACAGGGTTGAAATTTTATCGTGTGTTCTTAAATTATAATTTTAAGAAAAATTAAAAATAAATAAATAAGGCAATGTCAAAATATCATTCCCACTTGTAAAATAGAACTTCGCAAATAATTACTCAAAAGCAATTAATTAAAATACTAATTTTTAATTAATTTTATTCTTTTAATGAATTATCAAACAAAAACCTATATTTATCTCTTAGTTTTGGTTGAGATGCAAGTTTTATGCTTAAAAGAACCCGAGCCTCCAGCTTTGAGAAAGCCAAGGACTTCCTCCTAAACGATTATTGAATTTTACATTTACAAATTAAAATCAGTGAATTAATCAGGTGTTTAAATAATTAACTAAAAGTCATACCCATATACAAAATTTAATATATTGAAATATCCATTTAAGTGAAGAAATAAAATTCTTATTAAAAGACTGATTTAAATTATTTAATCTGTTTGGGTAATTAACTATCCTATGTAGATAGAATAAAAAAATCCATAAGTTCAGTAATGTATTTTAAAAATATATATTATAAGGACACATGCCAATATTTTAAATTTCTTTGTAGTTCTTTTTAAAATTAATTTACAATAATCATTTTAATTAGAGAAAATATTTGGATTGACATGTAGAATTGTATTTTAATTTTTATATCTAATTCTACTATAAAACTATATGGATAATTATAGAAGGGGTCCTTAAAATAAGGATTATAAAATAAAAAGGAAAAGTTGATAAAGAAATTGAAATGGAGGTCAACAAAGCCAACAAGTAGCCTTAATACGAGGCGTCCGATAGGGCGGGAGAGCGGATCCCTATCGTCTGATCCAAGGAACTTTACTTTATTGGTAATCCAATAAACAAAAGGGAAAGAGAAACGAAATCACGCGGTCCAAAAAACTATAAATCAGACGGTGGGCTTTTTCAATCCTTTGGACGGTCAAGATTAATGCTCACGCCCTTCATCAGTGCCATCAACGAAAAGTCAAAACATATTTTGGTCAAACCAACTAGCGCAGATCTTGAATATTCATCCACCTCACCTTTGATCTTCTTGTCTTCTCAATTTTTACACGCAATTAATTAGTTTATTTTATTTTTAAAAAAAATGAGACTTCTTAAAATGGAAATTAATTATAATTTTCTGCTGAGAGTGGTTTTTGCTTATTTTCCCTTGAATCACAAGCAAACCTCGCTTTCTGTATAAATATTTTAATATCGAGATTGCTAAGATAAATATATTATATTATAAACAATTTTATTTCACATATTACATGGAAAAATTTAGGCTCCACAAATTAGGTTTAAAGAGTGACATTCACCTTTTTTTTTGGATATAATAAAAATATAAAGTGTTAAATATTAAAAAATGAAATATGCGGCAATATTAATTTGAATACCTTTTGTGAAATTAAATTTTTCCGTAGCAATATATCAACTATTAACTCTTATATCATACTAGGAGTTTATCTTTAAATTTTACAATGATATTAATACAAAGATATATATTCTAGAAAGCATATATATTAAAGTAATTTAAAAAACTAACATAAAACAGAAAAGGTAAACTACTAAAATAGTCGCTTTTGTTTACTTCAAGTTACATTTTAGTTATTTATGTTTGAAATATTACGTTTTAGTCACTTACATTTAACGTGTTGTAACATTTTAGCCACTGAGCCGTTAATTGCCATTAATAGTATAATGGTAAGCTGATGTGGCACGTTAAATCATCATTTCAAACAAAAATTTTAGGTTAAATTATATAACTTCACAGCTTATAGGTATTATATATTTATATAAATTTTAATACGTTAATGTTGGTGAGGGATATCAACAAAGGAGGAGAAGATGATGGTGTAAAGGAAGTCGATTCATCTAAACAGGCAAAAAGTTAAAATAGATTATGATGAGAGTGATAGTTGTGAAGGTAAATGAGACAATGCAAAAAGTAAGTGCTAAGGTTGCTAATGAGGAAGAATGTCCTTTTCTCATCGTTATGTTGGGTATTTATAGGGGGAATCCTCTTGTCAGGTAGTTGTGATGTGGCAAGTTATTACCAATCAGTTGTTATCATTGAATGCATGGGGAACATATGTGGTGGAGCTCATTTTGTTACTCATTTGAGGTCATACAAGATTGTTATGTTCAGGTGGGTCTCAGCGACCCCTAAGAGAGTGTTCACACTGAAAAGTGAGTAACTTGACCATAACAACGGATGGTATGATGTAAGGGATATTCTTGCTACCAGCGAATGGTTCTATGAGAGATATCTCGTCTGAGAAGTTGAGTAGTCGATGGTGATCCGGAGTCAAGGAAGCTATGTAGCCGATGACAATTTAGAAGACAAGAGTGAAGAATCGTATTTAGGCGTTTACCCGATACTCTCTTTTATATTATATAAAGTTTGACAATATTTATGTTGTGTTCATATTATTATTTTTATTGTATCATGTTTTTGTATTATTTAACATATAAAATCTTAAATTATTAAAACTAAAATATATTTAATCAATCTTCAAATTCCATTTGTTTTATAGGACTCTACCAAATCTTTAACCATTTAATAGTTACATTAAGTTCAATATGTCCAAGAAATCGGTTTAATAGTAAGGTATATTTACATTTAAGTTGTTATTACTGTAATGATTTAATTTTGATTATAGTTATTTGGACATGTATTATTTTTATTATATTATGACACATTCATGATGTGGGTGAATTTTTTACATATAACAACTATATTTATAAAAAATTGATAATAGGAAAACAAACTAGGCCTTCGTTGAAGGCTTAAAAGTTAAGATATTGAAAATTGTTGCCTTAGGATTAGAGGTGCTCATGGGCCGGGCCGGGTTCGGGCCGGGCCCATAAAAAATTTCGGCCCGGCCCGAAATATGGGCCTGGAATTTTGTCCAGGCCCGGCCCGGGAAAAAATTCATAAGCCCGGGCCCGGCCCCTTTTTTTAAATAAATACCAAAAAATTATTTTAAAAATTTAAAAAAATTATTTTAAAAATATTTTTAAATTAAAAAAATTTTACAAAGTATTTTAAAAATATTTTAAAATTAAAAAAATTTAAAAAAGTATTTTAAAATTAAAAAAATAAAAAAATAAAATATTTATTATTAAATTCGGGCCGCGCCGGGCCGGGCCCGGGTCAAAAAAGTGGTGCCCGAGGCCCGGCCCGTTTTTTAATCGGGCCTCGTTTTTTTTGCCCAAGCCCATATTTTGGGCCTATATTTTTATCCAAACCCTCTCATATTTCTAAGGGTCAGTCAGTCGGGTCGGGCCGCCCACCATGAGCGACTCTACTTAGGATGAAATCCAGTATGTGCATTTTTCTAGATTTTGTATAGAATATAAAATGACAAAAATACTCTCATAGCAATGTTTGTTATTTTATAAAAAAAAAGGTATTTTTGTAATTTTTTTAGTTAAATCGGAATGCGGTTGATGGGTGAAATTAACTCAGTTAACCTTTTAAATAATAGTATAAATTCAAAGAATATATGAATTTGGATATTCTAAATTACTATTCGCATCTAATTAAAAAAATATTAATATTAACTCATTAAAGATCCATCATTTGAAATTCAAGTTTAGTTTTTGAATCTACTTACTAGGGATAAGAAATTTGAATTTGGATATATGGACTCACTTTTAATTTAAATTTTTAATTAAATTTGAATATTTTATTGGTTCTAAGTGGATAATATTATTTAATTCTTGAAATTTAAGATATACAATAAATAAATTCTAGTTTTAAAGTAATTATAGAAATTGTAAATATTGAATCCATAGGCATCAATCACTTTCAATTATACTATATGAACTAACCCTGACCATAAGCATCAAATTGGTAGAAATCATTGAAGTTTTTGATGTGGAAATGGTTCAACAAAATGTGAAGAGACAAAGTAGAAATCGTGTGTGGTTGAACAAAAGAATAAAAATAATATATATTTAAGCATCAAAAGAAGTTAAAAGATCACCAAACTTGTCTAATATTAATGTTATTATAATTATATGTGATATAAATTCTGATGCATTGAAAATGGGTGTTACGTACATTTTATGGCATTTATATATTTGGTTTATGTCTGTGCAATTATGTGACTGTCGTATTAACAACAGTGAAAATGTAAGGTTTATGGATGGTGAAGATTGGTGATCAAATTAATAGATTAAAAATTATTAAAGAAGTTGACATGCACGTTTCATTTTTTGACCTCCAAAAAGAACTTATAAATTACAGTTAGCTTAATAGAAGTCAATCAAAACGAGTTAACACACCAATTTAAGAGTTCAAACTCCAAAGTCTGAATCTCCAAAATTTTCCCCCAAAATCAAGTTTTTTTGGAATTTTCCAATGACCACACATCAGTACATTAATTCTTCTTCGTCCTTTCGTTTGGTTTATTTTTTGGTTATCGGAAGCCTTGTTGTTTGGTCGGCGGAGGGCGGTCACCGGAAAGAACAGGCGAGAGATAGGATCGTGAAGCTACCCGGACAGCCGCGGAATGTGAAGTTCTCGCAATACTCGGGATACATTACAGTGGAGGCTAAGGCTGGTCGAGCCCTGTTTTATTGGTTGACGGAGGCGCCGGCTAAGAGTCGACCTGAAACGAAGCCGTTGGTTTTATGGCTGAATGGTGGGCCAGGGTGCTCCTCTATAGCATATGGTGCCTCCGAGGAAGTAGGTCCCTTTCGAGTTCGGGAAGATGGCAAGTCTCTTCGTTTGAACCCCTACGCCTGGAATCAAGGTCAGATTCGTAATTCATTCATGCACCCAATTATCCCTTTAATTTTCAATAACATATAAAATATGATTATCAAATTAAACAAATATATATTTTTTATTTTCTAGAGGCAAATTTGCTATTCCTAGATTCACCTGCGGGTGTGGGATTTTCTTATTCAAATACATCATCAGATATTTACACTGCGGGCGACAAGAGAACAGGTATATATATATATATATTAACATTCACGAAACGAGTGAAATTGAAGTAAAAGTAAAATGAAAATTTTTGTATTAGGAGTTAGATTGTTTATATTTTATTCTTTTTATTAAAAATTAGATAAATTAGTTTAAATATTTATTTTGTTATTAAAATTTATCTTTTATATGAGGTACACATGACACACCACTTTAATTTTTAACTGTATAATTGATGATCAATTTACTTTTAATTTAATGTATAAGAATTAATTCGCTCAATTTTTAGTAGAAAAATAAAATACATTCCAACTTTTACTACAAAAGTCTCTATAATGCTTTTACCATGAAAATAGTCATGCAACATAAAAAATGTTAAAATTAGTTAGCCTATCCTTTAACTAATTTTTAATTTGATCCAGGTTTAACCCTTCATATCATTAGACTTGCTCGCTCGTTCGTATTTTTGTCAACTGTTTGAATATTTCATGTGTTATAACTCATAATTATGTTTTAGTATCGTCTTGAGTTGGTATTATTTTAATTTATGTTTCTTATTAATTGTGCCATGCCAAAAACCTTTTAAAAGTTAGTTTCAGATTTGAATTTTAATATTTATATTTCTTTATTAAATATGTTCATAAATTAAATGGGGTTGTTGTTTGTTCAAGCCTGAATTAAGTAAAATTGGATAACTAATTTCACTATTAAAATTTATTTTATAATAATAACAATATATTTTTGCAACTAAATTTAAATAAATTGTTAATATAGTTAAATGTAAATAAAATAATATATATTATCAAAAAATAATTTACTTGGAAATAGTACAAATTTAGAAAGATAATAGGACCCTTGGATTATGTTTTCTACTCACAAACAGCTAATTCGTACGTTAATTTTAAAATGGAAATGCAGCCGAAGATGCATACACGTTTCTTATGAAATGGTTAGAGAGGTTCCCAAATTACAAGCACAGGCCTTTCTATATAGCTGGAGAAAGCTATGCAGGTTTAATTAGTTTTCCATCACCCACTCTCCCCATTAATTAATTCGTTTGGATGAATATTAATTTTAATCTTTGCATTATCATTAAATTGGGTACTCTTTTGCTAACTTTTTGATTCTGTCAATTTTTAGGTCATTATATTCCTGAGCTATCTCAAGTTATCGTCCATCGCACCGAAGGAGTCAAGAATCCCGTCCTAAATTTCAAAGGTTTTTTGGTCAGTCCAAATTCATTAAACATGCCATATATAAATTTCATTACTTTAATTCCTTCATTTACTTTTTTATGATCAAATCTCTTATTCATCTCCATAACCTGTTCAGAAAACTTTGATATCTTAGATTATAAATATCTCGCTTTATGGGTTCTTCTCTGTATTTATTTTGATTAGTTAATTAATTAATTTAAATTTATAAAAGTAAGCTTAATTTAAAATTACTATTTAAACTTAATTATAAGAATATAAATAGTAATACAGTTTTTAAAATATTTTATTATTTTTGAAACTGTAACTGGGGCAATGATACGTTGGGGTAAGAAGATTAGAAAAAAAAACAAACTAACTCAAGTTGGCTCATGACCATTAAATTGAAAATTACTTTTATCTTATTATTGGGGTTTTTTACTAATATAATATAAAATTAAAAAAAAAAACTAAAATCACATGTAACAAAAATTATGTACCAAAATGGTACATCCAAAGTGGTGGAGGGTGGTGCATAGGCGGCACCACCCTAATTTTTGACAGATCTGACAAAAAAAAAAAAACAAACTGATAAAAAAAATAAAAAGTGGTGATGGAACAACACTGGTCACGCCTGGGGAAGAGGCAGCACCTGTCACGCCTTCCCCATAGGCGGCACCGGTTGCTACAACGATGGGGCATGTCATGCATGAAGGCCCGTGACTTGTTTGGGGACCATTATAAGGTCCCCAATGCCCATTTTTGGCCAGCTGGAAGAGAGAAAGAAGAAGAAAAGAAGAGAAGAGAAGAAGGAGAAGAAGAGGGCGGGGCGGGACGGGACGGGACGAAAAGGGAAAAAGAAAGAAAAAAAGAGAAGCAGAATAGAGAGAGGGAAAGAGAAAGAGAAGGAAAAATAAATAAATAGAAAGGAAAGGAGAGTGTGGGTGCCGCCTATGGGGATGGCGTGATTGGTGCTGCCTTTTCCCTAGGCGTGACCGGTGTGTTGTCTCATCAATTTTTTTTTTATTTTTTCATCAGTTTTATTTATTGTTTTTCATCAGATTTTTTTTTCTTTTTTTTGTGTCAGATCCGTCAGAAATTAGGGTGGTACCCTTCCACCACTTTGGATGTACCATTTTGGTACATAATTTTTGAAACATAGTCATTTTATTTTTTTAAAATTTTATATTATTTTAATAAAAAACCCTTTATTATTGACTTCAAATCATGTTAAACCTAACCAAATAAAATACTGAACATGGAGCAGTTGGGAAATCCACTTTTGGATGATTATTATGACAACATTGGATCACATGAATATTGGTGGAACCATGGTTTGATATCAGAATCAACATACAAAGAACTAAAAAGGTCATGCTCAAATGATACATTCTTATTCCCCAAGGATGGATGTAACAATGCTTTGAGTGGTGCTTATGAGGAGTTCGGCAACATCAATCCTTACAACATCTATGGTCCTCCTTGCAATGCCATTTCCACTTCTAACCATCGTTTAGCTCAACTCCCCCTGGTAAGTTCACCCCCATTTCTACCTTTTTATTTTATTTTATTTTATTTAGTGTTTGGCTGAAAATTGGATCCATTAATTTTAGCTAGAATTGCATGCGTTTAATATTTTACGTTATGTATTGAATGTGTCAGCCATGGAGATTTAGAGGAAATGATGAATGTGTAGTAATGTATACCAGAAGATATATGAATAACCGACGTGTTCAAAAGGCTCTTCATGCACATCTCACTCCTCTTCGTCATCCTTGGACTACTTGCAGGTTTCATCATTATTCCACTACTTTATTGTACTCTCAAATGAAATTTATTCATTTAATCATGTTGATGGATTGGATTAAATAATGGCTCAACTTTTTTGTTTTCTTCTATTCAAGTTCAATATATGTATCGCATTCGTGTTTCGATGATTTATTTCATACTAAAATGGATTATGAAACTAAACTAATTAAGGTATATATAAAATTGCAGTTCTGCTATTAGACGAAACTGGACTGATTCTCCAAAATCAATGCTTCCTATCATCAAACAACTTATTGGAGCTGGAATTAGAATTTGGATATTCAGGTAATTTAATTATTTTCCTTGTCAAAAACATTCATTATAATCGTCTGTATTTCACAACCTGGTATTTGATATGTTTTGAACAGTGGAGATACGGATGCTGTATTGCCTTTGACAGCAACCAGATATTCCGTTAATGCACTCAGCCTCCCAACCAACATCAGCTGGTATGCTTGGATTGATGATCAAGCTCAGGTATTTTATTATTTAACCAGTTTTCCTATAAATTTAATTTCATTTTTCGACATATTTATAGCAGAATATAATTATAACCGTCCCCCCACATTTTTCTAATATCGGTATACTGTATTTATTCTGATTAATATTAATACTTAATTTGGTGAAATATGAAAAAATATATATATATATTCAGGTTGGTGGTTGGAGTGAAGTATACAAAGGGTTAACCTATGTGACAGTGAGGGGAGCAGGGCATGAAGTTCCATTGACTCAACCTCAACGTGCGTTGCGTTTGTTTAGGTATTTCTTGATGAATTTGCCCCTCCCTTCTTCACTTTCCGATTAATTAAATTATTCATCAATTAGGATTCCATTTCTTGTTTATTACATATGAATATGATCCACTTGATCATCATGTATGCACGTATATATATAGAAAATCACAGCAGAAAAGAAAAAAGAAAAAATTCTGTTAGGGTTCAATATTTATATATAGTGATTTATTGTATTATTACAAATTATATATAGTGACAATAATTACATTGATTTGAATATCATTGTTATACTTATGTATTAACCAATCACAATACAATGAAAACTGGCTTGATTTGGTGAAAATGTTAATAAGTAAAGTTAAAATGAGGGTTAATATGCCTTTGGAATTATGTATTTGAGTGACTTGGTATTAAGAAAAGAATTATGGTTGGTTTTTTCTAACAAGCAATCAACATCGCTTTCATTTCATCAAAGCTCATAAATTAACATATGGAACCCCCAAAAAGAAAATGCAGCCAAACCAAAAGCTAAGCATGAGGGCTACAACATCGTATTGATGGACAGAGAAACCTTTATAAGGCAGCTATGTTCGAATATGGAGTTGAAAATACAAGGATTCAAATTTAAGGTCTAAATCTTGACGTAAACATCTAATTTTGTTTTAGGTTGGGTTTCAAAAATTTTAAAATATCATGAAATTTTTTTATTTTAAAATTTATTTGTTAATTAATTGAAATTTAAATAATGGCTAAATTGAGTTTTTCCTGCCTTAAATTTTAAGATTTTAAATTGAATTAAGTGAGATTGTGTTTAATTTTGATTTCAATTAAATTGAAATTAATCTTTAACTCTTTCTAATTTAATTTAATTTCTTGAAATTTTGATACTTTCAAATATATATATATATATATAATACAATTAAATCTGTGCTCTATTTTAAATAAAATTATTTGTAGGCTTGGGAATAATATGGAAATACTGGTAAAATTTTAAAAGTCGAAGCCCGTTTTCAGAGGCGCAAATTAATTTGTAAAATTCAAATAAGTTTCTTTAAAAGAGTGATTTCATTTTGAGGCAATAGTTTAATTTAGAGCCCAATTTCATTAAAGCCCGATTTGTTTTTTTAACTTGCAGCCCGTTTTTATTTTACATAGTCCAAATCTATTAATTTTTAGCAAAATTTTAAAGTCGCATTTTGAAGCAGTAGTTTAGTTTAGAGCCCAAATAAATTTCATTGAAGCCCGAGTTGCTTTTTAATTTTGAGCCCAATTTTTAGTTTGCAACATGTTTTTATTAAACATAATAGTTCAAATCTATTAATTTTTAGCAAAAAAATTTCGGCCCAAAGCTCAATTTATTGTGTGAGCTTGCACTTTACAGCTAACATTTGGAAACCCTATCGGGTTTCAGCCGCTAGTGTGAACACACACAACACACATTTTTCTGCCCTTTCCTCAACAGGTTTGATTACAGAGATAACAAATTATTGAATTCGTTTTCTCACCAGAAAAAGATCAAAGTAGAACAAAACAAGATAAGTATGTTAATAACTTGCAGGATTAAAAATAATCAAGATTAACAGAGCAATATATATGTATGAATAAGAGCGAGAAAAGGGGTTAGTAGTAGAGGTGTCCATGGGCCAGGCGGCCCGGCCTGGCCCGACAGCCCTCCCGAAATATGGGAGGGTTTGGATAAAAATATAGGCCCGAAATATGGGTTTGGGCAAAAAAATAAGGCCCGTTTAGAAAACGGGCCGGGTCTCGGGCACCACTTTTTTGACCCGGGCCCAACCCGGCCCGAATATAATAAATATATATTTTTTATTTTTTATTTTAAAATATTTTTAAAATAAATTTTTCTAGGCCCGACCTGAGCCCGGCTCATGGACACCTCTAGTTAGTAGTCAGCCATAGGGAAAAGCAAAAAATAGTGAGTGAATCAAAACTTGAAAAAAGAAATCAAAAGCAGAGAGCCTTTCATTTTCTCTTCAAAGGTAAACCATATATCTTCTTTTCTTTCTTTTTGGGGTTGCATGTGGAGAATAAAATACTTTTTATATAGTGATTTTTGTTATATAAGCGATTTATTAAGTTTAAGTGGTAAGATTCTATGGTCAAGTGGTTTTAGAAAATAAGGTATCAGGACCTCGATTCTATAAAATGAGCCGTAAATATTTTTATAAATATTTACGGAGTGTCATTAAGATGGTATTAAAGTTTTGTTGAAAAATTTTAACGTTTCAATAGTTAATTAATTAAAAAGACTAAATCGTAAAAGATGTAAAATTTGATCACTATTTGATTTGAGTGATTAAATGGTTATTTGAATAAAGAAAAGGGACTTAAATGGTAATTATACCATTCAAGGTGTTAGTGGACAATAATGGACATGAATATGATGTTTTATTTAATTATTAACTAAGGTTAATATGATAATTTGATAATTATATTAAAATAAAATAAAACCAAAATGTTTTATCATCATCTTAATGTCTTCTTCACCGATTTTTAATGGATAAAAACTCCATGGAAGACCTTAAATATTTGGCTTACCTTGTGATGATGCATGTAAGTCCGTTTTAGCACCGTTTTTAATAATTTTATGTTTTTGAGATCTTTGCAACTTGGTCCACCTAGCTTGTACCTTCAATTTTGAAACTGTTAAAGATTGTGAATGTTTCCATTGATGAATCTAGTGATTTTTGATGTTAAATGATGAATTTGAAATATTAGTTGGTATTTAAAAATATTTTGTTAAGTGATTTTGATGAATTTTCTAATTAGGGACTAAATTGTTAAAATAGTAACATTAAAATGATTTGATGTGAAAATAATACAAATATGGGCTGATATGGGGCCATGAATATTCATATTTTATAATTTGGCATTAAAATGGTTAATTTGCATGTTTTGGGCTCAGGACTAAATTGAATAAAAGTAAAACTTTAGAGGTAATTTTGTAAAAATTTTAAAATGACCAAATTGAATGAAATACATTTTTATTGTATAAATTGATAGATTGAATGAAATTATTATTAATTTAGATCAAGATCGGGTGGAAAATTAAGGAAAATGAAAAATTACCAAAATACCCCTAAACTTTAGTATTTCTGCAATTTAGCCAAGTAACTTCGTATGAACTGTATTTTGTATAATTTTGATTAAATTGAATGTTAATATATGATTATATTGTGATTAACTCAATATATATGTTAGTATGTAATTTATCGTGTTATGAAACGACATAAATCCAATGATGTACGACGGCTGCCAAGCCGCGTTTGAACCTTAGGAATTTGTAGGATACAAATAACATGTCATTCGGGTTTACATGATTCGGGTGCTGGTCTTGAACGTCCTACCGATGGCTGAGGTCCAGCATGTGTTGCGGATACTCCATAGCTCGTGTGAGCAGTATCGTGTAGCTACGTTCTGACCTACAACTCGTGTAAGTGGACCCATTTTCATAGCTCGTGTGAGACTTTTGATTTACAGCTCGTGTGAGCATCCTGATTCACAACTCGTGTGAGCATACATGTACAAGAATTGACAGATTACAGTTATATGAGTTAGCACATTATGTGTGAGCTATCCCGGGTATCCAACGGTATTCTAAACGGTTCAACGGGCATTATTCAGATGAGAAACGATAAGAGAATGATATGTATTATGACATGTACATATATGAACATATTTGATATGATGATACATGGAAATTATGTAAGTTAAGATAAGTAATAACTCAAGTGTTACATGTTGAGAATAAATGGTTATCAATGTTGAATTTATATGAAATATGTTGAAGTATGCTAACATGTGTTGTTGTTTGATGCTTAGGCATGTGCCAAGCTATTGGTTGAATGGTATTATGTTTACTTATAAGTTGCATTGAAATGGTAAGTGGTCAAATGGAAATATGTTTGTGTTCATGAAAGAGTCGTAAGGTTTAAATTATACAATTTCTTATGAAATGGTTTATCATGTGATTAATTCGAAAAGAGCTATGTTTAAATGCACTAGCTTGTACTGTAACAGCCCGAATTTGGGGCTAGTCAGAATAGTGGTTTCGAGACCACAAATTTGATGAGAAAAAAATTATTTTCATTATATTTTTATGGTCTACGATTTCACAAAATGATTTCGTGAAAAATTTCGTTCAAAAATTTTGACGTTTGGGCACTCAATTTAGTCAAAAAAACTAAATTGTAAAAAGTACAAAAGTTGAGTTCTATATGTTAGAGGTGTCCAATTGTTATGAAATTTTAAATTGGAGGTCTTTATATGGTAATTAGACTATTAGTTAAGTTGGTGGACAAAAATGGGTATGGTTAGGCATGTTTCCAAAGATTTTCATTAAGGGCATTTTGGTCATTTAGTTATTAAAATGAATTAAAAACAAAATTAAAATCCAATTTTTGTCCATCTTCAACCCCTAGGACGAAAATTGCATGGAGAAACCATGGATAGGGTTTTTCAAGCTTCCAAGCTCGATTATAAGTCCGTTCTATCCCAGTTTTTAATGATTTTTACGTTTTTGAAATCCTCGTAACAAGATTTACCTATTTTTACCATTGTTTTGAACTTGGGTTTGTGTTTAAAAACTTACCCATGAATGATATGCATGTATTTTTATGTTTTATGGAAGAATATGAATGTTTGGAGTGTGATAAACGATTTGTACTAAGTAATTTTCGATGAAAATGCCTAAAAGGATTAATTTGTAAAAGTTATAAAATATGTCACAAGTGTGTGAATAAGTGAGTATTGTGGATTGCTATAGTTATAAAAATGGTTCATCTAGGCCTAAAATGCAAGGAAATTGAATAAAAATTATTTTACGAGCCTAGGGGCAAAAATGTAATTTTTCCAAAGTATGATTTTTGGACTGGAATGAATAGTGTGAAGGTTATATAAGTTAAATGTATTTTTATAAATCAAGAAAGACGAGAAATTGAAATTGATCGATAAAAAGAAAAGTGAGAAAAAGTGAAAAATTCCCAAATGAACCATTGGAATAAAAAGGGATACGAATGAAGTGACAAAAATGATCACATGTGTGGCGCGGGTTGTGTGTAGGCCACTATGTAAAAGTGAAAGTAATGGTCACGTGTGTAGTACTATATGTAGGCTACTACGTGTACCGGAATGATAGGTCGCATGTGTAGTACTATGTGCAGGCTACTATGCGTACCGAATAGTTTCGATCACGTGTGTAGTACTATATGCAGGCTACTACGTGTATCGAATGGTAATGGTCACATGTGTAGTACTATGTGCAAGCTACTATGTGAACCGAACATCATTGATTAGTAAAGTGGTTGCTATGTGCTGATTCCACCGGACATCATTGATTAATAAGGTGGTTGTTATGTGCTGAATCCACCGAGTATCTGTTATTATTCCGAAGTGTTCATCGGGAAATTGACTAAGTGTAATTGAATAATGAATATAGGTGTGGAATTGAATTGAATATCGACTTAGAAATGGAAAAGTGAATTTTGAATTGAATTGTGATTGAAAGTGAAAAAGTGAAAAAGTGAAATTATGAAAGAGTACATTTAGCAATAAAATAGTTTAGACAGCAACAGTTGTGTGACTTTGAAAAATCACCAAAAATTGTGGAGATTGAATTAAAGGCTGAATAATATATGAAATTGAAGCTGAATGAGTCTATTTTCACATAAAATAAATATATCAAGTAAAAGAGTTATATATTTTGAGGTATTTGAAGTTTAGTTAGACAGAGTCAGAATGAGTTTGGAATCCCCTGTTCTGACTTTTGAAAATTTTAAAAAATTGTACAAAAATAATTATGGGATACAGTTTATATTTTTAGAATCCTCAGTGACTTTATTTTCAATAGAAACAAATGGAAACAATATCTGAATTCTGTACAATGAGATAATTAATTTTTAGTGAAGAGAGGTCAGAGCTGTCAAACAGTGAAATAGGGGAAACTTTAAAGAATAAATTGTAGTATTTTGTTAAACCAAAAATTCTGAAATTTTTATGGTAAGAATATATGTGAATCTAGTTTTGGGGAAAATTATGGATCTTAATTTGGAGTTCTGAAGTTCTAGGTAAAAATAATTTAGCGCCTCTGACTCGAATAGACAGCTTTGAGTATACATGTGAGTGAATAGTAAAATTGTAGTTAATGTTTTTTAAGTGTGTTATACACATTAAGGATGTGGAATGAAGAGGAGGAGGAGGAAAATTGGAAGAACATATGAATGATTTGTGTATAATTGACCATATGCTCGATTATAATCGATAAACGATTGAAAAGAAATGATGTTTATAATTGTGCATTATTAGTTATAGTTAAAGTTCATGTGAGAAAATAAAGTTTCATAGTATGTGTATGTGGTATACTTGGTATATGATTTGGTATGTAGCAATGTCAGAAATGGTTTATGAATTAACTCATATTGATAAGTTTGATACATAAATAAATGTGGTGTTTATCCATGCTTATAATGCTTATCCTATATGTTTATTTGGCTAGCATGTTTGGTGTGTATGCTTAGGCTTTGGCCAAGTTGTGGTGGATTACATACATTAAATTTAAAAATTATGCATTGAGATGGTAAATGTCTAGATGGAAATATGCTTGTGATCATAAAAGGGTGGTAAGGTTTAAAGTTTGTAATCTTTATTAAAATGGTTTATCATGTGGTTAGTCTTCAAAAAGACTAGCTTGCGACTATGGTTGAGTGTAATGTTTATATCTTGTGTGATATGCATATGAAACGGGAGTGGAAAGGAAATGAAATACTAGGTTCATACTTGAAGTGTAAAATGATGCAAAAAGGGGACGTTAAGTTAAACGATAATATGTATTAGTATTGAACTTAATGAAATTGAATTGTACGTGAATTAAATGGAAATTGCAAATGATATGATTTGAATTAAATGAATTATTGTGGCATTGAAATGTATATTGGATTGAGAAATTGAATTGAATCGTGAACATGAGAATCGTGAATTAAAAGAAATGGAAATGAAGTATTGAAGTGCATGAGTATGTATTGGGTCTCAGAAACCCTATTTGTTAGAAATATAGTATTTTGAAGTTATAACGTGAAGATTTATAAAAGCATGTTAAAAATTTGAAGAGTTTAAATTTGAATGAAACTTTATAACTCGATTTAACATGTTTATAAGTGTATATGTTTTGGTAATACCTCGTACCCTATTCCGGCATCGAATACGGGTAAGGGGTGTTACAATGTGACATCGCTAGATTCGGTCATAACGCTTAGACCGAATTTGGGGTGTTATAGTGACTGTGGTTGTATGATATGCTTATGTCTTGTGTGTTATGCGTATGAAACGGGTGTAGAAAGGTAATGAAATAGTAAGTTCATCCTTGAAGTGTAAAATGATTAAAAAGAGAATGATGTGTTGAATTGATGTTGTTATTTAAGTTAAAGAAAGTAAATGCAATGGAACGCAATGAAATGCAAATGAAAATAAGAAAATTTGAAAGGGTTTAAAGTTATTTAAAATCCTACTATGCTAAGGATGATATGTATATATGATGTTGTGGATTTATTCACTTTGTGAGTTGTTGAATATGGTTTTATGAATCTTGCGGTATCGGTATAGGATTATTCTTGATATGTATAAATTTCATATTTGAAATGGATTGATATGACTAAAGTTTATACGAGCTTACTAAGCATTCATTGCTTACGTAGTTATTTTTCCTTACTTTTCAAATTATCAGAAGCTTGATTGGGTTAGAAGCTAGTCGGAGATCCATCACACTATCCAACGATTATATCAGTAGATTTTGAAGTCTTGGTTAAGGTTATAATGGAATGTATAGTGGACTTATGGTTGATGATTGGTTGAATGCTAGTTAATGAGTTTGGCATGTATATATCATTTGAAGTGATGTAGCCTTGGTACATTTGGTGCCTTGTTGATATGTGTTAATTTGATAATGTGTTAAAGCATGTTTGAATGGCCAAAGTGATATATGATGAATTAACCTCAACATGGTCAATATATGGTATGCTTTGGAAAGGTTTTGAATAGATATGCATGATTGAAATATGGTTTGTATACATGTTGATTGTTGGAACCATCTAGATATGGTTAGATTTGTATCTTTAAATGGCCAAATGGTATGGTTATTATGCATCAATTATGTTATGTTTTGGCATGAAACCAAGTTAATTGATAATTGGATAAATATGCACATGTATAGGTGTTTTTGGTTGATGTTTTAGCCATTATGTTTTGGCTTGTAAATTTGGTATTTTGAATGATTGAAATGGTTGATATGTGGATATATGTATGTGGTCTTTTGATGGATGACTTTATAGTCTTTATAATACTTAGATGATGGAAGTTGAACATGGTCATTTTGGTATTAAAAATGTAGTTGATATTTATGGCTTATGACGCTAAATGTTAAATGGTAAATTAGGTACATATGAGTGTGAATTTGATATGTGTACAAAATGGTAAGTTTTGGCTAAACTAAGCATTTAGTTATACATGTTTAATTGCTGTGATTGAGGTGCCTTTTGGGCATATTGGTTGTATGAATATGTACCTATTTGGATAGTCTGTTGTTGTATGGTTTGGTGTACTTTGGGATACTTGATTACGCGTGGTAAATTGGTTATAGGTGTGTGCATGAATGGGTGAGAAAAAATGGCTTTGAAATGACCTATTTTTTTTCTACATGGTTTGAGACTTAGGCGCGTGTCTCAGCCGTGCGTGACACACAGCCAGGCAACACGACCATGTGTCCCCCGTAGGTTTTTAAAGGTTACATTTCGAGAGTTACACGGCCTGTCACATGGGTGTGTGGCTTGGCCATGTGACCCAAGTCAGAGAGTTACACGGGCTCGGACATGGTCATGTGTCCCTACTTCGAATTTCCACACGGCCTGAGACACAGGCGTGTCTCTCAGCCGTGTGACCCCTGCAGTTTTGAAAATTTTCATCTTTTCCCAAAAAATTTTGTATGTTCCCAATTTAGTCCCGATTTGTTTCTCATGTGTTTTTAGGGTTTTGAGGGCTCATATAAGGGACAATATGTATGTTATTAATGGAGTTTGCTATGATTGATGTTGTAAGATATATGATTTAAAATTTTGATTATTTTGAAATGTAATATTCGGTAATGCTCCGTAACCTTATTTCGTCAATGGATACAGGTTAGGGGTGTTACACTTTAGCTGTTAAGGGGCTAACTAACTTTTGTAAGAGTCATTTCCTTTTATCTTTAAACAACTATTGTAGGAGGGGGAAACAATTATCATTTTGACAAATCAAATTTTCATTCTTGTTCTCTTCCTCCCGATTCTCCTATTCTTCTCTTTATTTTTTGTGCTATCTCTCTTTTCTATTTCAACCTACAAAAAAAGTATCAGAGCTCATTGATCCTCCATAACTAGTGATTTAGTCACTACTCGGTTGCAAAAGGATATTAGGTTGCTGCAATAGGAGGTTGCTAAACTCCAAGGTGAATTCACATAATGGGATGTTAGGTTAGATACCAGATTCAAGGAATTCAAGGATGAGTTGAGATCTGAACTTCATAATTTGTTTGAGCAATATTTGGCAGATCCTACCCCTATTGCTAGTAATGCAGTTGCTCTAGCTAAGGGTAAGAGAATTTTGGGAGGGGCTCCACCTTGATTTGCTCCAAAAGATCCATTACAAGCCCCTATTGGTGGCCAGTCTCATGACCCCATGGAAACTAATCCCTTGCTAGAAATGGTGAGTATGAGTTTGGAATCTCGATTGGGTTAATTTGATAGTTCTAGTAGATCTCATAAGCTTGAGTACCCTCGATTTGATGGGACAAATTTTCAAGGATGGTGGTCCAAACTTGAACAACATTTTGAAGAAAAGGGAGTGACAAATAATGCTAAGGTTCGTATGATGATGCTCTCTAGTATGGATCGTACATGGACGGTAGTTGGATTCGACGACTCCCGTAGGTTCCCGCATATGGGATCCCTGGGGAAGAAGATCAAGTTGGACCTTGTGAATAACTTGATGCGCTATATCCCTTCAACCCTTTTAGTGAAATGCGGTAAAAGGAAAATCCATGGACCAACCCCATCGTCTCCAACCCGTAGGAACTACGAGATCACCCTAAGGACGCTTCAGTATCCAGGGGTTACGAACCGACCATGGAACTCTCGGGAGGGCTAGCCAATAAAAACTAACAACAAAAACATCATTAACGTTCGGGTGCTATAGCTAACAGCACCCTCACTCGTGTTCACACTAGAGCTGATAACATATATACATTCAGACTAATAGAAAAGCTCTTAAACATAGAGATAGACGACCTTAACCCTCTTGCCTCTAAGAAGGAGGAACCGCTTAAAATATCATAAGTGACCAATGAAACACCTAGATGTTAAAGCTATTTAGTCATGAGTAGAGCTCGTTACGATAGCTTTCAGATTCTTCTAGGTGACAAGACGACTATGTTACCAGCTCTAGGTTGAACACGAGTAAGGGGGATATTGGCTATAGCATCCGAACGTTACTACTGTTGTTGTTAGTTAGTTCTTAGTGGCTAGCCCTCCCAAGCATTCCATAAAGTTAGGGAGGAAGGGCGATAGCCACACAGAGAGTTTAGGATAGAGTGAGAGGGCTATTGGCTATAGCCCCCGAGCGATACTTCCTTGTTCTATAGTAAAGTTAACTATATTATGAACTACTGAGTGTAAGCCTCCTCGAGGGAGGTATGGAGGGGTAACTCTCAGTGTGGCTATTGCTTTCCCTTCCTAACCAACATTCAAACCTGTTAAAACTATTTCAAAACATGTCAAAATTTACCAATTCACAATCAACGTAAGTGCTTAATCAATATGGCCTCATAGACACCTCAATTCAAACATTAATAGCAAACATTCAATCCAAAATATAATAAACATTTCCAAATATATGCTAAATCATCCATTTATACCAACTTATAATACAACTCAAATCATGTTCAACCAAAACCATAATGACCTCATATCATTATACTAATTATATAACAACATTTCCAAACATTTGCACATATATAATCTATAATACAACCATTCATCAAAACTTAACTAAGCATATAACAAAACATTTTATCTCAATGTCAACCATTTCACGAAATAAAAATAATATGACATTTGCAAATAACTTCATCCTATCCATCATAAAAACCTACCATGAAAACATGAAACTTCACACTATATAACAACTTTAAACACATTACAATTCCAACAAGAGTTTAAAACTCATCAACTCAAAATATCCTATATACATGCCACAAAACCAAAATAACGAATCAACGAACTACTGAAACAGAACCTGGATAGTGTGAGCCTGAAAGTTGGTCCGTTTAACCAGTTTTGCAAAATGTTAACTACAGAAGACAAGAGCAAATAGAGTAAGATTAAGTGGCTTAGTAAGTTCATAGCTATAACACCCCCGGTCTAAACGTTATGACCGAATCTGGAGATGTATAAAAATGAATTAGAGAGTGAATGCTATATATAATTAAAGCTTATCGAGTCTATTTTCATAGAAAAATAATGGTGTGGGTAAAGAAAATTTATATTCTGAGATATTTGAATTTTGGTTAGACAGGGTTAGAATGGTTTTTGGAGTCCCCTATTCTGAATTTAGAAAATCATTAAAAATTGTACAAAAATAATTATGAGTTATAATTTATATGTATAGGTTCAGTAGTGAGTTTATTTTCTATAGAAACAAGTTAGAACACAATATGAAAATCATACGATGAGAAAATTGATTTTTAGTGAATAAAGGTCAGAACCATTAGGTAGTGAAATAGGGGAGAATTTAATGAATAAACTATACTAATTGGATAAACCAAAAATTCTGAAAATTTTATGGTAAGATAACATATGACTCTAGTTTTAGGGAAAATTTACGGATCTAAATTTTTAGTTTCATAACTCAAGTTATAGTTAAATTAGTGACTGCTGCGCAGGTGCACAACATTATGGTGAATAGTGAAATAAAATTTAAAAGCAAATTTTTATGCCCCAAACTAATAAGTTAAGTCAAGCAACACCCCATGCTCAACTCCGACAACAGTCTCGAGTAAGGGGTGTTACAAAAACTATTAAAAATTTCACATTTAACCCCTAACATCCAAAATCGATCCTATTAACACCTCAATTCAACCTTTAAACATTTGAAAATTTCACAAATTTACATGTTTAATTTTATATATTTGCATTGTAGTCCTGAAACTCAAAACTAACAAAAATCCTTTTACAAAGTAGTCCTAAACAACAACCAAGTTCACAAATTCATCATTTAACACTAAGAACATCAAAGAACCATCAATGGAAAGTTTCAAAACTCTTAACAGTTTTATGAAATAGTCCTCGGGTTAGCTAAATTAAGCTACAAAGATCTCAAAAACATAAAAATGACTACAAATGGATAAAAAATTCTTACCATGCAAGAGTGATTAACTATTGTCGAAACTGAAGCCCTTTCAATAGAGGATTATGGTTTTGTTTTTCGGTGGAACAAAGTAAGGAAGATGATACTTTTATTTTTTTATGTTTTTATTTTTTTATATTTGTTTTTAACTTTAACTTAATGTATAAAAAATGTGTAAAATACACTTACTAACTGCTCCACTTAATAAAAATCGTATATTTGTCTTATAAAACCTTTCACATTTACTAAACAAGCTATTCAATCAATAAAATTAGACAAGTGATTGAATTTTACACCTTTTACGCTTTAGTCCTTTTCTTTAATTAATTAGTCAAACAATAAAATTTCCAAATTGAACCTTCACATACCAATATAATAATATTTACAAACTCGATTTACAAAATGAAGTCTCAATACCTCTTTTTTGAAACCATGTGACTTTAAGAGCAACCCACTTGAACTTAACTATTTGTTCAATTATAAAAAATTACCAAATCAAAATTCAATATAAACTATATTTCACTCGTATGTATTAAATAATAATTATGAACTCATTGTCAGATTTGTAGTCCCAAAACCACTATTTCTGACACTACAAAAAATTAGTAGTAATCGTCAATATCATCTTATCATATATCCACATTGATGCTTGAATACTGAAGTGTCCCCTCGCAAGGCTCGGAGCTTCTCACGACGTAGTTTTCTCCCAGCAATCACGGATGGCAAAATCTTAATGA
This sequence comes from Gossypium raimondii, assembly GCF_025698545.1. Classification (NCBI taxonomy): domain Eukaryota; kingdom Viridiplantae; phylum Streptophyta; class Magnoliopsida; order Malvales; family Malvaceae; genus Gossypium; species Gossypium raimondii. The sequence continues at coordinate 33,365,051 of NC_068568.1, read as the reverse complement.
AATTCCAGTTTTCTCTTCCTATTCCTCCATTCGCTGTCCTAACCTTGATGCTCGAACACATTAGTATCCCATCTGCAAGGCCCGGAGCTTCGCTCATCACGGTTGCACTCAGCAACACCATATGACGGTATCTAACAGAATCACCCCTTCAAAAATTCTAGCCATATTTCACAATTTACAGCACACAACACAGATATATGTGATAATGTAAGCATAGTAACAGGGAACATGCTAGCTTATACATGTATCACTACAAAAACTCAACCCAAATTCCTGCTACTCATATAACATCCTGAAATGGGGTATAAAAACTCACCTGATACTTCTTCACCTTATCAGCTTAGCTTTCCCAAATGTTAGAGCTTCCATTCTCCTTGTAGCTAGGCATGACAACCAAAATCATAAATTAGACTCAGTATTCTCAGCTTAGAACTCAGGTTTCCAGAAACATGTAGAATCCTTAAAATGGTTTATGGGAATCCTCATATTCTTTTTTTAGCCTTACTTATACAGAAGGGCTAAGAACCTTACTCGCTTACTAGATTTTCCACTTTTCCTCCTTAAAACTCACGACCATCACTCCATGCAGAACTTCACATAACTATCTCTTCTTCGAAGCAATCAAAGAAGAAGATGAAGAAGAGAAGAAAGTGAAACAGAAAATGAGAGAATTCCCTCCCTAGGAAGTCATTCCTTGGCTATTTGTAGCCCCTCCTGCATGGTCTTCAACCATTTAGAAACCATCCATTAACAAAAATTTTATCCCTCACTGGAGGATTGGTTGGTTCTAATCTAGCCAAACTAGAATTGAATTTCAACCATTTCCAATTTCGTTCCTAATTTTTCCTAGTTTTTCAGTTGAGACTTCCAGCTTACGACCTTTTTCAATTCAACCCCCAAATCATTCCTAATTTTCGAGTTTAAAGAAAACTGAATGTGAACTCTCCCACCCTAAAAAAAATTTTGTCCTCAAAAATTCCTTTCACGTTTAGCCATAGAGGTAGATTTAGAAAAACTTTCCTTTGCTCTTGCCTCCGAGGGGTTCACATAATTAATCACCTTTCATCTTACAAAAGCTTCATCTTGGTTCCCCTTTCGTACCTCCACATTATTCTTGCTCCGCCCAATTTGTAGATCCCCTCAACCCTTAATGAATTATAAATACTGGCTCATTGGCGGGTATTTGACCATTTTGATGTTAGACATACTTTAATTCATTTATTCTCTTCCCTCTCCAATTGGTGATTACTCTGAAGTGAACAGTAGATGACTAACATTTTCTTATCCATAATTCTGGTGGATAATTCCATAGTTTTTGGATTCATTTATACGTTAACCCTGCCCATCTGATGGGCATTTCCTTACCTGACATAGGGGGTAACACCCCAAACCCGACCGGGGTGATCTGATTCGAATCTAGAATGTCACATTAGCCATCAAAGTGACTCACCATTCATCCTGAACCAAAGCTCCATCACACCAGCAAACCACATAATCAATTTTAAAAGAAACACAAGCTCGCGAACTCATATAGTCTTCTTCATGGTACGCAATAGTATAATGACTTAATAAAAAATTTAAGAACATGTGAACCTTTAGTTTTGAACTAAAATATACCTCACAATATACGGTTGTTCAACTATTTGACATCGAGGTTCGTTCCTAGTGCAGCTTACACTTGATACTTCGTAGTATCAAGCCCTATTTGGGACAAAAAAAGAATTTGTATACATAATAGGGTTCACATATATATAAGGGTTTGTATACATAATAGGGTTTGCATACATGTAAGGATTTGTATACATAATAGGGTTTACATACATGTAAGTGTTCGCATACATAATAAGGTTCACATACATGACAAGGGTTCGTAGAAACAGATAATGTGTAAGATAAATATTGACAAATTTCTATATATTACTTTCAAAATAGGGAGAACTAAATAGTGTTGGTTTTCATTAAAATGAAAGTTTAAGAACTAGTAATTAAATACTTTGGCTATTATTCTCAACGTAAAAACCCCACATTGCCTTTATGTTCCTAGAGTTTTGTCTTAAGGACATACTCAATTAGAATGCCGAATCTCTTACTTCGCCACTTCACACTTACGAGAGCTATCTACCTGAAAGGATAAGAGAGAAGAGTAGGTAAGCTTTTGTAAACTTAGTGAATGTTCGGGAGATCCGCAAAGCATACACAACAACACATGTTAAGTAAGAGTATACTAAAATAAACATATACAATTATGTGACCAAGGTTCGTCAACCATCTTTGGGAGCTTAGCTCACCAGAAGAAATCTGTGAGCTCAACTCTTCAAAACATATTTGTGAGCTTGGCTCGCCAAAACATATATGTAAGCTTAGCTCACCAGAATGTAATTGATCGCCTCTGGAAGTACCAACGTCCAGAGTAAGAATCTTGTACAAAATATATCAAATAGACGGTGTCCGCAAGGATATGAGTCAGGTTGTAATATAGTTACAATGAAGTAGGTGAGTACTCCGAGGATCGTACCCAAGGGACGCAAGCACTAAATTAATCCTAACCTAAGCACAAATAGAGCTAATTAGTACTTTAAATAAATTATATTACGAATAAACATAAAGAAATATTTTTGGTATATAAATAAAGAATAAAATAATATAAAGGGAAATATTTTGGAAAATTTTATATAGAAATTAAATCAGATCTAAGCATGAGTGATTAGCTTGCTTTGGTAATCATAACTAACTATTGCTTTGGGTTTTCTGTTCAATCAACTAGTCGTTACCCTAGTAGGATCTCTCGATCTTCCACTAGAATAATGAGTCACCAAGAACTACTTATCTCTCGACCTCATAGTCTAGACCGATTCGAGGCTAAGGTGTTCACGGATAGACCATACCAATTTTGGGCTAATTCCCACCTAAATAACTTCCTAGGATCGTCAAGCCTAGGGTTTAAGTTCTTCCTCTCTCGAACAACTGATCCACTAAGAAAACTTAGCATAACAATCAATTAATTATACATCCACTTACTAATCTACCATAAGAGGATTAGTTCCTCATGAATCTCAAAAACATAATAAACTTTATGCAAAATATAAACATTAATAATAAATCAAGAGACAAAGGTTTAAGAAAATCCTGAATTGTATTGAATGAAGCACTAAATCCACAAAGAGTTGATCAAGTTCCACAAATTAGATCTCTCGAAAAATGCAAATAGAAATACCGAAAATAACCCAAGCCTAAGAAAAAGAAAAAAACTAAAAACTGAAATTACAACGAAAATTATAAAGTATGAAAGTTGTCCATAATAAATGTTAAATGAGCCTATTTATTGATTTAGAGTTGTCTTCGTCCTTAACCCTAGGTTAGCTGATGATCTCATATTAAACATTTGATTGTGTAGACCAAAACACCCCTGGCTCATAAGTATTTCTTGTACAGGACCGGTGTCGCAACACCTTAGTACCTGTGTCGCGACATTAAAGGTACCCTCAGAATTCTTATATCTGCTCCCTATGTTGCAACATCAAACTCCTCGTGTTGCAACACAACGACCAATATTGAGTTGGTACGCCCTTTAATGGTCTCCTGGACACTCGCAAAGTATATTAACTCACCCTTAGTCCACACTTGGCCCCTAAGGTCAATAAAAGGCATAAATTACACTTGTTATTAAATGTAAATAAAATTCTAAAAACTCAACCAAAACATAATAAAAATGCTTGTATTTAGGCTCATCACATGCAAAAATTAGTTTAATCTGCTACACCAAGTTACGACAAATCAATAACCACTCTTAAACTTAATCACATGGATTATCATTCACATATATCATATATAAGAATAGCACATGTAATTACTATTTTAATGACCTATGTACACATGCCGAACACATTCTCTTACACTTCCATATATACGTTGGATACATAGATCTCCTTATAACGCCTCAGAACGAATCAATGAGTCTTAACATGTCCCATAAGTGCAACATAAAGCTAAACACTCTCCAATACACCAAACATATCCTGATGAATAGAGCTAAGCTCGTCATTCCCTTATCTTTCCAACATGTCTCAGGGCCTCAACGCTCAAATCATAAAACATACAAGTAAGTACTCACAATCCTATGGCATGCCAACTATGTCACATCCCAAAAATTGAGTTACAAAAATTGGGTTAGTGAAACCAAGAATGGCTAGGTCCTGATTTTGATGTTTTGATTGTGAAAATATGTCAAGTGAATTTGATTTGGTTAAGTGGTTAAGTGTTGTATTTGTGTATGTAAAGTTAAGGGTTTGAATATACTCCCTTAAATTTTTAGTTATTTTATTTGTTTTCTCTTGGATCCTTTAGCATCTAGCTTATGTTTTATTTCTACGCAAGTGTTAATAGAATGAGCCTGCTGGTTCAGTGGTAAGGCTTTAGCTTACCTGTTGGTCTTGTTTTTGAATCCTAACGTATGCAAATGGGAAATATTTTTGCTAAATTCTCTGTGTGTTGCTCATGTGGTAGTGATTAGGACAATTTGAACTTTAGTAGGTCGATAAGATTATTTTGGTCAGATTTATTTTGTTTAAAATAAAAATAAAAAAACCAATTTTACCGAAACCTCTCCCACGTTTCCACTTTCCCTCAATTGACGTGCACACTTTTTCCTTTTTCTATTTTTATTTTATTTTGTTTTGTTTTATTCCCTATTAAACTTTCACCCATCTTTTCTTGTTTTCTTCAATTGCTTTCTATTTATAGTTTTTTGGTTTTTCTTTTGTTACTCGAAATCCTCTTAAGTGTTTCAATTTTTGGTCGAGTAAGAGAATAGTTATTTTTCTCTTTCTATTGTTATCGTGGTGGTTTTTGGTTGATTAGTTTTGATAAAAGGAAGGGACTTTTACAATTGGTTCTTAGTTTTCATTATTCGATTTGCTTCTAGGAGAAGATTGAGGGGCGCTTTGTGTTCCTCCAATGACGTAAGCATTGTTAAGTTGTTGTTTTCTTTGTGGTAGGTGTTTTAATGTTATGTTAGTAAGCCAATCTTGATTTAGTGGTTTTTTTTGCTACTAATTCGATACGTTTGGAATACTAATTTTAGGATCTGGGGTGATGTTTTTTTCGTGAATCTACATTAATAGCAACATAAGGTGTGTGGAACTAACTTGATTTATCATTTGGAACTCGAGAAAAACACAAAATAGGGTTGTTTCTAAAAGTGCCCAATGTGTGAAATCCCTCAGCCCTTGTCCACACGGTCGTGTGAAACCTTGCAGACCCTGTGGACTACATGGGCTAGCTTTTTGGGTTGTGTGGGCCTTTTGGGCCAATTTTGAGGCCCGATTAGGGGCCGATTAGAGGACCCAAAAATTGGGTCCATGGGTATTATGTCGGCCCAGAAAAGCATAAGTTTCAATAAACAAAAATGGGCAAGTGTAGGAAGTATGTTAAATAAGTTTTGATAAGTATAATAGCGCATTATGTTTTGCTATAAGTAGGTATACGAGTGAAGCATGATTATTTTGTAAACCATGTGTGTTATACTTATTTAGTCATCTGTTCTGATAAGCTATTCGATTCAATTATGTAATATGAACATATGATATTATGATTTTGCATGTGCATTGGGTGGGTTTTGATGTTGAAGGAAGTGTTTTCAGGCAGTATTACTGCATTTTCGGTGGTTAAACTGTAATATATATTTGGTAGCTCAGTTGCACCATTATGAGTGGCATACCACCACGACTTACTGTGATTGGATGGATAGACTCTTATAGTCCTAACGGTGTGATTGGTTGGACGGAGTTGGAGTGTAGCGGATGGGGGTAGGATCTGTGTCTGCATTTGTTCTGGTCTGATATATGTTTATGAAATATGATATTTCAATCCGAAATATGTTCCAGAAATATGACATAATGATTTGATGTATGTTTTTGGTAATACAACATTCTAATATGATATTTGTACATTATAAGTAAAATTTTGTGATGACATTTATAATAAATAAAATTCTGTTTATAGGCCAAATAACACACTGGGCTTCTAGCTCATTTGTTTGTTTAATATGTTGCAAGTTACCTTTCGACTTAGGACCGGATGACGTGGTGAGCTCAGATTGGTTTTATGCTTAAGTTGGTTTGCTTATTTTTAGTTAATTAAGTTTTTTTGGACGTTTGATTTTTGAACTAAGATTTCGGTTTTGGTTTTGTTTTAGGCTTGATTTTGGTTTTTGTTCTATTTTTTGGTATTTGATATTTTCTAACGTAAAACTGTAAAATCATACGAGTTAATAGAAACGAATTTTGATTTTCAAAACTAAAACGTTGGTAATTTTCCCATTATTATATTAAGTAATCACTTAAGTATTTTCTATGAATAAAATATATGCTTTTTAATGAATGAATGTCTTAATACTGAAAATGATCTGTTGATGTTAGTTCTTTCAAAACGCGTGACTTTGAACTTGAATTCTGGGTTTTAATAAGTGTTTTCAAATTTTGGTTTTTCAAATCATATATGAGAGAGTTTTTTTCCAGAATTTTATGTTTTCGAAACATACATTGAGTTTGATTAAAACAAAAGCTTTGAACGAGTTGATGTAATTCCTCAGTATCCGATCATAACTTCTAGGTTGAGTTTAGGGTGTTACTAGCTATATTCAACAGTTTCAAAGATCACAATACCAAATCGCCATATTTACATATATAAAAAAATTACAGTTTTAACTTATATCTCAAACATAGGCTTTGTAATGTTTACTCCAAGCTCACTATAGTACAAACACTTACCTCGCAATTATACGAGCCCATCATATAACAACCACAAACCTCACATATTGTGAGCTTGTTATAACACAATTAAACACCTCTCATATTACGAGCATACCTTGCCAAACACTATTAACATACTTTATATAACAAAACATAGTCTAGGTAAAAAGCTTACTCTCAGATCTTAGGTTTAAGCCTAAGCTCTTGATCAACACTATTGGTCGTACATGCTAGCAGCAGCCTCAAGAACACTCACCTGTCTGGTTCGCAGGAAGCTTTACACAAGCTTTTCCTTGCCCTTTACTATGCTTTTTCGATGGTTCCGTAGGGTTCCCCACTTCACAAACACAATACATATGTTACTAGCAATCGAAACACATTAAGTTTTCAATGCAACCTTAGTTCTCATAAACCCAAACCTTTACTAGATTTTTTGAACCCAATTTCAATAAACCAAACTTATTCCTGTTGTTTGCTATCGATTCCTAAACTTTTAACCTTATCAAATCAAGTTGAAAAATACTTGAAAATAATAGGTTTACTTTAAAATTTGAACTTCACCATTAACGACCCCAATTTTTGACATGTAATTCTTGTTTCAATGAATCAAAACATGATTTGAAAAGCTGGAACTCATAAAAAATAATGGAGAATAGAATCTTACCTCAAACAATAAGAAAAATGGATTGATTCTTTGATTTTGTGAAAACTCGATAAAACAAGGATGAGGAAAATCAATGAAGTTCTTGAGGTTTATATAAGGAAAGTATAGGAATCACAATTTGACTAAAAGGAAATGAAAGTGTTTGGTTGTTGGAAGGATTTCCAAATGACAATAGAACTTTGAAAAAGGTTACATGCATGACTCTGTTTAAAATAGAGGAAGAAGCTTGCTTTTAAAACAATGGCTCAATTGCACATGCACTACTCCTAACTTTTACCCTTTTGCAATTTAATCCTTATATTTTAATTAATCTATTTTTCCCAAAATCAACTAAACATGGTTTCCTTCTCTATCCAAAATAGCGACCTCAGCTCGCCAGGCCAACTGGCGGATCCAGTTCGCCAAACTAGTAATAGCAGCTCGCTAGGCCCTCTGGTGACCCCAGTTCGCCGAGTCTATTGGTGAACACCAGTTCACAAGGCCTTTTTGGTGAATTGGTGTTTGTCAAGCCCAGAATTCTAGGCCAAATATTTGGATATTACACAATGCAACTAAGCTCGCCTACGAAACGTTTTCATTTCTACCTTGATAGGATACCAGAGCCACTGCTCTAATTTTGGAGTTTTACTCTAATAGTATCCGTATCCATGGTTTATTGATCCTACTCGAATAAGACTGTCATTGAACAACCCTATGACTAGTTCTACTTTTCTAAGGGCTACATCATAATGGGGAACAACCGGTAGGTATTCTTGCTTTGGAGATCTTAAAGGATTCTCCATTTTCCCGATGTCAACAGATGCCCTTCATGCATTAAGGGACAAGAACAATTTCTTACCATTAATTAAATTTTCCATAACTCCTCATGCTCTTCGTTGGTTATAAATAAACTAGAACTGTAAGGGGAAATTCATAAGCCTACATGCCTTTAGCTTGAACAATCCTTCCATTGTTTCTCACTTCCTTTCTTCCTCTCTTTCTTTTTTCTAATTTATATACATCCCAAGAGTGTAGTTCCCCGTCTACCTTCAACGTAAGAATCTTAAAAATAAATCTTTTGTTTTCTACCTTCCTTACCTGCCCACTAGCTAATTTTTCATAGAAGGCATAATCAAAGTGAAGCTTCCTAATTTTCAAGGGCACCCCCACCAGATACCATATGGTGGATTACCTGTTACCTTGAGAGAACTATTTTCCTTTTTTTTTTGCTCTTGGGGTGAATCAAGGGAAGTGTCGACTAGGTGGCACTAATGGCTCCTTCTTTTTTTCCTAGAGGAATGTTTTATCATAGGGGATTGTGCACCTTCTCCGCTTTTAGTCAATTTAGAAAAAGACAAGTACTTGCTTTAAAACCCGTGGAAGTCCATTTTCTCAGTCTCTCTGATCCTCCCCTGGACCCAACTCATTACGCCTGTTTTCGTAACATTGTAGGGAAACCATGTCAACAGTGCTCACTTCAACTCTTGGAGGTTTAAATTCAAGCCTTTGATGACTCGCGAATAAGGTGGGGGTGGGAACTGCATCCTGACGAAGATGTGTAGTTACAGCATGGGGAGTTACCCAACCCCGACGGATAATGAATTTAGTACCGAAACACATCTTCCTCCTCATCCTTCTTGTTTAATCCCCATTCAAACCTGACTCAAGGGCCTTCCTAATCAGACTTCAAATGCACAACTAAGTACATTTGTTGCTATGGATCTGATAGCTTTCTTGTTTCTGAAAATTCAAGAAAAGTCATTCTTACATCCTCTTAGAGGACTAACCAAGAGGTAGCAAAAACACCATTGAGGTGGTAACCCTCCTAACAAATAAAATGCTTAATTCCCTTTTGTATTTCTTCTCCAATTGAATTATCTTTTCTGTAGTAATTGTACTTTTAATCACTATATTTTCTTAATAATACTTTCCTTGTATCATTTCTTTGAATCGTCTATTTCTACTATCATTACTATCTACCAATTTAGGCGAATGTATTTACACTCAACATATATTTACTTGACAATATAACGAATCGAGGGCCTTAGCCAGATCGAACGTAATGCACATAAGGGGTACTTCTCCCAATTCCTACGTCTAGAGGACTGACAAAATCCTGCTTTGATACCATTTAATGTGTAACACCCTTTCTCGACCTGCTCATCGATTTCAGGTATGAGCATCGTAACTGAATTGATTCTTGTACATACTTAGAACTCACTAACTTTTGATATCCAATATTTATTTAAAAAACTATACAAAAGAGATTGTAAAAATTAAAATAAAAGTTTATTTTAACTCTGAACTCTAAAGGAAGTATTTGGTTACAACACATTCACCCCCTTAGCGAATTATCAAAGGTTCCCTTTTCTTATGTGCATGATGCCTTACTGACTATGATTCGTGGTTTATCATCGGCTAGCTTGGTCCCTCATCGAGTTCTTTATTCTACAAACCCTACAAAATACAGGCCAAACTTTAGTAAGTTCAATGAACTTAGTGAGTTTCTTTTCATACCTACATCATTCATAACTAAACCCTATCTTGCCGTGGTTTTAAATGAAAGGGGATGAAACACTACTGCCCATTTAGCTTAAGCATTCATGTTACACTTGGAGTGGTGGATATCGAGATGTCTTCCGTATTTCCTTCTTAGTGGATCAAATGCTTACAATTATTACTGGGTCAAGCTTATGAAAAATAATCATGATGTGACAATTTCCTAGATGATTCGTCACACATGCAGTTTCTCACTTTTCCTTACACACTTCCTATCAGGTATATCCTTTTTAGTTTGATCTTGGTTCGCAAACGCCATAACTCTAGCGAATACACTGATTTTCTTCTCATGAGGTCTATCTGCTATTAAGTCCTAGAAAAGGGCCACACTACCTTAGCAGTCTTAATAGTGTTTCTTCCTTTCTACTTCTACCCTACACTCGGGTTGTGATGTGGTTTGGATTACGTTGGTAATCTGCCCTACCTGCTATACCTTACCTTTAAAGTGGGACATATCCATCAGTAGAGATTCGTTCTGACCGACAAATTCCATCAGATGGTTATTTCAACAACCATTCAATTTTACAGTTTCTCTTCTAAGAGGATTTACTTTTGGAACAACTTTATGGTGGCTGTACTTATGATAGATCCTCATCTAAGAGGAATAGTCTTGACAGATGTATCTTTTACTTGGTGTTTCCCTTTTGGTAACTTCTAACATTGGGTTCAAACTAACCCCTTCGTTCTTTATGGATTAACTGGTGTACTTTTGGTCAACCTCCAGCATATATGGTTCCCTAAGTACCCCCTAGAGATTCTTAATGGCGTATCCTTATCAACGATCCTCGGTTAATCTTCTTTCATTTACTTATACGCCTATCACAACCGGTGCATCATCTCTCGTGATTGATTCTTTGTAGGTTACTATCCATATGCCCTATCAGCTTTCACGACTTACATTACGTCTCCCCTTCCATCGATGTATTTTTTTGACCCGATAGCTATCTATTGCATGTCCATACATTTATCTTCCTTCTAACCCCTTTTCCCTTGTGTGGAAAATTTATCACGATTACCATTTTGATTCTCCATACATACTTATTGTCCTTACATATTAAGTCGTGTTATGAGTCCTAATGGACCCCACATGCTCTGTCATAGCCAAATTGCTATCCTTCATGATTTAATCCCATGTTTAACATCATGATATAACACCCCATGTTTAGTGTCCTGGTGAATCATCCCGTGTTTACTGTCTCGGTGGACTACCAAGTGTTTACTATTCTGACGGACTACCCCGTGTTTTGTGTCTCAGTGGACTACCCTGGGTTTATTGTCCTGGAGGACTAACTCGTGTTTACTATCTTGACAGACTATATCGGTTGCCATAATCAAGCTATGATCTTACACTTTTAACCTCTTACAGGTGTTGCTTCGAAGGACCTTACCACCAACGCGGTGTCGCCTCAAAGAACGTGCTGACCACCATCGTAGTGTTGCCCTATGGAACCTAGTAACTATCAATATAATCTTAGCATATATCCACCTTGATGCTAAAACACCGAAGTGTCCCCCTGTAAGGCTCAAAGCTTCACACAACGCAGTTTGCTCCCAACAATATCAGATGGCAGAATCTTAATGAAATTCCAGTTTCTTTTTTCCCTATTCGTTTTCCCATTCCTCCATTCGTCATCATAACCTTAATGCTCGAACGCTACAGTGTGTCTTTCACAAGGCTCAGAGCTTCTCACATCACGGTTGCACTCGGTAACACTGTATGCGATATCTAACAAAATCACCCCATTTTCCCAAATTCTAACTTCGTCTAACCCTTCAGTATTTCCCACCATGTTTCATAATTTATAGCACACACCACAGATATATATGTGATCACGTAAAAATAGTAACAAGGAGCGCGCCAACTTAGACATGTATCACTACAAAAACTCAACCCAAATTCATGCTATTTATACAACATCCCAGAAATGGGGTATTGGAACTCACCTGATACTTCTTCGCCTTATCAACTTAGCTTTCGTAAACACTAGAGTTTCCATTCTCTTGGAAGCTAAGCATGACAACCAAAATCATGAACTAAACTCAGTATTCTCAGCTTACAACTCAGTTTTCGAAAAACTTGCATAATCCTTATGGTTTTCAGGAATCCTCATACTCTTTTTCTTAGTTTTACGTATACAGAAGGGCTAATAACCTTACCAACTTACTGAATTTTCCACTTTTCCTCCTTAAACCTCACAAGCATTGCTCTATGCAAAGTTTCCCATAACTACCTCTTTTTTAAAGTAATGAAAGAAGAAGATGAATAAGAGAAGAAAGTGAAATAAAAAATGAGAGAACTCCCTCCCCAAGAAGTCATTTCCCTGACTATTTATAGCCCTTTTTGCACGGTCTTCAACCATTTAGAAACCATCCATTAACAATCATATTATACATCGCTAAGGGACTGACTGATTCTAATCCAACCAAACCAGAATTGGATTTTAACCATGTCCAATTTCGTTCCTAATGTTTCCTGGTTTTTCAGTAGAGACCACTAGCTTACGATCTCTTTTAGTTCAACCCCTAAATCGTTCCTAATTTCCAAGTTTAAAGAAAACTGGGTGTGATATGCCAAATAAAGTCTGGGGGGGTAACATAGAATTGTTCAAAATTTTTCAAAATTTCAAAATTTTATTTCTTGTTTTTATTTGTTTTAGTAGTTCAATTTTTATTTTTGTGTGCTTGTTTGTGCGCGACCTTGTAGAAATACAAGTGATTGGTTAGGAGCATGTAAATAGGATTTTGTGTTTAAACTATAAATTTAATTTGATAATAATTGATTTTAGGTTATTTAATGCGAAACTAATTATTTCACTTTATTATGATGTAAATAGGTAAAATCATGTTAAGTATACCAAATGACAAATAAGTACATGAAAAAGATATATGTTTGTTTGAATCGTGGGTTATTATAGTGTTAAAATTTAATTAATTGAATCCATGAATTAAAACACTTAGGGATGGCATAAGGCATTGTTTGGTCACCATGAAAGCCAAAAAGCTGACCTTATATGTAAATTCCCTTGTACCTAATTTTTTAGCCTAATTCCAATTTTTGAAGAACCTCAAATGAAACCATGAGTCTATTATATAAATTCCTGATCCTTTTTCTTCTTAGTCCCAACACAAACTTAGATATCGGGCAATTAATATTGAGGGTTAGGTAGATACATCACGGAGGTTTAGAAATTAATTAAGAGTGAAAAATAAGGGATAACATAGTAATAAGGGACAACATAGTATCATGAGTATAAGATTTTTGCAAATTTGTGCGTTAATGAAGAAAAATAGTGTAGAAAAACTTTGTAAAGGCTAAAAAGCCAAGTGAGAAAATCTCGAATGAATAGGAGCAAAGTGAAAAAAAGAAGAAAAAAACACTAAAAATGCTCATTAGACTCACCAAGATGATTGTACTAATGAAAACAATACTGTACCTTAGTAAATAGAGAGAAAAGGAAGGCAAGAAAAGTACATATAAGGTGTTAAGCTAAGGGATATAATTGGGGTAGTATTAAGGGCAATATAATGTGCCAAACTATTTTTGTGCTTAAACCATTTTGTAGAGTCAATTCTTCAATTTTGAACCAACCTAAGCTGCAAAACATTACAAGCTGAAAAGTCCTAGGTGATCTAAGTGATATGACTCGTAGGTGAACATTAAATTGAATATTGACATTTCTGATTACTTGTACTCTTCAAACATAAATGGGTATTTGTGTATTTTTTTAGATGGAAATATATACATAACATTCTTGAATTTGTTTTCTTTGTAACCTAGTGAACTAACGTGTTTGATACAAAAAATCAGAAGTCAATTATATATCGAACTAGAATTACGTGTTTAATTACATTGTCTTGTTAATATTGTTCCGAGTCAATCTCGTGTATGAAGCATACTCAAGCACTATTTAGTGATTTTATTTTGTTTTTGTTTTGTTTGCTTGAGAACAAGCAAAAACTTAAGTGTGGGGGTATTTGACTTGCCGCCAATCGTGGTGTTAGTTTTAGTACATTTCAGCACTTAACAAGCTTTTTTTCTAACTATATTATAATAAATTATTGCATTTTGAACTTTCGTAGTTTAGATTTAATTATTTGTAAAATAAGCATTTTTTGCATGTTTTAGTATTTTGATGACCTGTAAGGCCAACTTGGGCCTCAAGAATGATTAATTGGCTATGTGAGTGTGTAGGGTGCCAATTGAAGCCCAAGAATACAAGGAATGACAGTTGTGTTGCAACATAAAGGAGCCCGTTTTGTAACACAGAACAACGAAGTTACCAAGGCTAAAAATTATTCCATGTCGTGACGAGGAGTTTCTCCATGTCATGATGACACGACGAATATGGGAAGAAAATCTCGCCAACGATGTTGTGACGAGGAGTTTCTCCACGTCACGACGACGTGACGAAGGCAGGGAAATATGTGGCTGATTCAATTAACGACAATTTTTGGATTATTTCCTATTTAGACTATAAGTATTTAACAATATCTTGCATTAATTAGTATCCAAAGTGTATCTAGGTTAAGTGGACACCAAGAAACATGTAGCTTATATAACTCACTTTAGAGTCACCGGGAATGGTGTGCAGAGTTAGAGCTAGAAAATTTTATTAATTTTTTAGTTGTATTTTATTTTTATGTTTGTTTATTCGGAATTCTTATTATTTTGATGTGAAGATGATTGCGAGCTGATCTACCGTAATTATATGTAGTAGATTAAACTAGTTTTTGCACTTTAAGAGCTTGAACATGAGCATTTTAGTTCGGTTTTAATTACATTTTCATAAGTATTAGTTAAGTTAATAAAATGTGTAATTTGAGTCCTTTATTGACCTTAGGGGTCAAATGAGGCCTAAAGGTGAGCTTATATACTTTGTGAGTGTGCAGGAGACTATTAGAAGGCGTATTAACTCAATACTAGTCATTAGGTTGCAACACGAAGCATGCAATGTTGCAACATAGAGAGCAAAATAGAAGAATTCCAAGACTGCCTTCAATGTCGCGACATAGCTTGAGGATGTCGCGACATACCCCTGAAGACACTTTGAAGCTGAACATACTACCCTCGATGTCGCGACACAGAACCTAGTGTGTCCCGACATTGCCTTTGTATGGGAAATAATAATGAGCTAGGGGGTTTTGGTCTGCACAATCAAACATTAAGCATGAGGAGGGCAGCTGAGCTAGGGTTAAGGACGACGGCCACTCTAAGTGTAATATCCTTAAATTGGGTCTAGTAGTTTCAGGTATATTTTTCGGGTTCCGAGCGTGAATTTAGGAATTTATCAGGTTAATAGTAATTTTTTAATTTAATTTAGGAGGTTAATTTCATCAAAAATCAATTAAACAATAATCTGAAAAAATAAAAATATTTTTAGAAATTAATTTTAAAGTAATTAGATAATTATCAGTGAAAATAATTAATTTGGGTCGAAAAAGAATTTTAAAATAATTTTTATTGAGGGTTAATTTAAGTTAAATTTAAATATTAATTACATTGGATTTAATTATAAAATAAGGGAAATTTTGGAGTATTTGTTTGGAAAATAAACCTTTAAATTCAGAATTTTGGAGGGAAAGGATCAATTGGTAAAGCAAGAGAAATATAGGAGTGGCCATTGGACAAATTTCCCAATTTTTAAATTTTTGGTGGGTTGTTTCGTTTTAAACACAATGCATCTAGCCTGCTTTTCACACCATTTACATCAGATTAGAGAGTTGTAAAATTTATTTTCTTTGTATCATTTTAAAGATCTATCATTAGAGAATAGATTCAACAAATTTCCTTCTCAAAATACTCTCTCTTTTTAACCGAAATTATTTACAAAAGTAGCCAAAATATTCTAAAATTTCTCAAGATTCTTCAATCAAGATTTTCAATTAAAGGATTTAGAACGAATCAAAGGTAATTATTATTTCTAAACTTTTTATGATGATTAGAAGAATATTTACATGATTTGAGTGATAATTAGATGATTTTTTATCAATATCATCTTCTTTAAAAGCTTAAGGTGCTTTAATGGAGGATCTTGAATTTTGAGAGGAAATCCACAAATCAATGGATGTTCCAACTCAAAATGGATCTATTAGAAGGGTTTTTCATCTTATTTATCAAGATTAAACATGTTTTGTAAGGTAATTTAAAGAAATTCAAATTTCATCATCTTTATGAACCGATTTTTCAGATTTTTGTGAAATTTATTTAAATGTGAAATTGATGCTTAGTATATGTTTATTTGGTCTATTATTGATGTTTGGAAGTGATTAAGAGGGTTGGAGTGATTGATTTTGTGAGGAATCGAGTTTTCGACTTGATGATGCAAATCTGGTAAGGTAACTTTGAGTGAGAATTTTGTGTAGCTTAGTTGATAAAAATTTGTGTTTATTATATCTTTTGAAAGGTTGTAATATCTATTTTATCTCTGTTGAAGCTCTGAATCTTGAAGAGGATAAAGCTAATTGAAATTGAAGTTTGGATTTGCTTGGTTGTGGTTGAGTTTGTTGTGTGGTGAGTGTTATTAAAGGGTAATTTGGTAAATTTACCCTCACTTATGCTTAATTTGATGATTAATTACTGATTGCAAATATTTAATTGAGTTTTTGTTGGTTAATTTTGCAAGACTATTCATATATGTTTAAGTGATGAAATTTTTGTTAAGTGTTGGTAAGTGAGCATCTAGTGATTTTATGTACTTGATTTGATTGATTATAATGGTGAACTAAGCAAGCATGCTAGAGTTTTTATTCATGGTATGTTGATATTTCAATTGATAAATGGACATTGATAATAGGTAATTGGTATGGTAGATTTAATTTGATGTTAAAATGGCTATGTTACATGATTCACATATGCATTTTAGCACTTTAAATTGAGCACATTATTGAATGAAATTATGTTATGATTGTCGAAACCATTTTTTAAAAGATAAAAAATTTAGTTGTCGACGTAAAATAAAAATAAAAAAAATTGGAGTCGCTACCGATCTGTTATTGAGGTGTGATCGGATCACCTTGAAAACAATTTTAGGTCTGCGAATTTTGAGAAAATAGGTTCGGGAATCGGTTACACACGAAGAAGGGTTAGCACCCTCGTAATGCCCAAAAATTGGTACCGAATTGATTGTTCAATGTCTTAAGGTTGAAATTTTGAAAGGATTTTAAAAATACGATCCTTTAAAAGTTTAAATTTGAACAAATTCAATTGAATAGCAAGATGTACTCATTTTAAAGAAATGAATTGCCACACTCAGTGAGTTAGAGTGCAACAATTCAATCATCAAAATTAAGTATTTCTTTTTAATTTTTAAATTTTAAAATTCATGTATTTTGAGAAGTTTATTTGGTTATTTAAGTCAAACGAGAAAATTAGAAGCCAGTAAGTTAGGGTTCAATTTCTCGAAATTCCTAAATATCAAACATTGCATTTATTTTAAAGTCGAGATAGCAAAATGCCATATCCGGTAAGTTTGGATCCAACATTTTGAAGTCTCAAAAGTTTTATTTTAAAATTGTATGGTTTTACCAAAATAAACACTTGGCTATTCAAATTCATCGAGAAGAATTGAAGCCCAGTAAGTTAGGGCACAATTCTCTCGACATTATGGACACCAGGCCTTTTTGAAAATTATGAAATAGAATGATTGTTGTGCTTAAAAAAACATACGATTTTTATAAATGTAGCATGATTGAATGGTAATATACAATGTTCAAGATAAATGGCAATCCCAACACACACTAAAAATAACAAGTAAATAATAGGTAATGCAAATATCAATAATAATTTTAATCATATCTTACAAACATCAATATTAGCAATTTAACATCCAATAAATTAATAATCAATTTTCTAAAAGATACATCAAGACAATGAGAGAAAAAATAATTAATATCCTATACATAAAAGTTCTAAAATAAATTAAATATATGAATTCAAAATAGACTCAAAATAGAATTAAAATAACCATTGAATAGTCGAATTTGAAATAAATTTGAAGCAAATAAAATACATATATTAGCTTAATATATATAAAAGATAAACATAATAATAATAATAATAATAATAATAATAATAATAATAATAATACATATACTGATTAAAAATCATACATAAAATATTGAAAGAAAAACGAAATTTAATGGGTAGCAAACATAAATAAAAATAAAAGAAAGATTAAATTTGTACTTCAAAAAAAATGAGGGACTAAAACAACAAATAGACGCATAATTCTAAGGATTTTAATTTGCTTGATGAAAACGACGACGTTTGAATATGGATTTAAATGAAATCAAAATCAAATCCGTAGTTCAAATTTAAAAAGTGAATAAAATCCAATTGAAATTATACTAAACATAGATGGACTCATTGTGCAAATAGACCAAAAAGGATGGACGAGCGGATCCTTCCCCGGGTCGAGTCACCGCGCGGATCTATGCCGTGAAACGACGTCATTTCCTTTTTGTTATTTAAAACAAAACTTTTTCCTTAAAAATCATTTTTGCTTTATTTCTTAGAAAAAACAAAAAAAAGGAGAATTCTGCTAGGG
This sequence comes from Gossypium raimondii, assembly GCF_025698545.1. Classification (NCBI taxonomy): domain Eukaryota; kingdom Viridiplantae; phylum Streptophyta; class Magnoliopsida; order Malvales; family Malvaceae; genus Gossypium; species Gossypium raimondii. The sequence goes on along the minus strand of NC_068568.1, from coordinate 33,346,554 downwards.
TTTCAATCTTAACCCCTTTGAACGTCGCCGACAACCAGGCCGATCTTCGCCCGATCTCCGATTGCGACGGAGTGGGCAAAGCCAGGTATGCTGCTCCTCCTTTAACCCCTTTTCTTATATATACATCTATATACCATAACAAAATAGAAGAACAGAGGAAAAAATGCAAAGAAAAATTAGAAGGAAAAGAAGAAGGAGTCCTCCTCTTTCAAAATTTTTCTTTCGTAAACCCTTTTTTATTTACATATTGTTCGTTCCCCCTTTTTTTTATTCTATATATATGCTTTATGTATATGGCTAATAGCAAAGCAGCAAAAAAGAGAAGCAATCGGAAAAGAAAAATAGAACCGAATCCCTAAAATAGAAAAAAAAGGAAAACCTTTTCTTTTGTATTGATTTTTGTTCATACAGTATGCGTTGTGTGTCTCTATACAAAGGTTTTTTTTTCGGTTCTTATATCCTCATTTGATTAAGAATCAAAAAAATCAAATTAAATCAACAACGAAAATATAAAAAAATCCTCATTGGCTCGTTCTCTACTGTGTTTCATTTGCGTGTCCTTCTTGCAGGTACGACACATGGGGGTGCAGACGTAGTGTGTACGAAGGTGGTCGTACGGAGGTGTGCATGGCTGGGGAAGCAACGGCCGCTGAAGCAGACTAGGGTTTCTTTGTTTGCACCTTAGTCGGGCTAGGTTAATTGGATTTAGGTTTGGGCTAGGCTAATTGGGCCTACTTGAATTTAGGCCTGCTAATGTAAAGAACTAGACTGTATTATTTTTGGACTTTTAATTTTTAATTTGATTTATTTTATTTTCTTTTGGGCTCGAGCAAATTGGGCTTATAACAGCTGCCCCTCTTTGCTCGTTGTCGTGTAACGGGAATGGAGCAAAGACTAAAAGCCCAATTTTGCCCGGTCGTGTTTGGACCTTTGGTGCTCTTCTTCTTCGAGTTCCTCGTTCCATCCTACTACATCTTCAGAGGTATTGGAATTGGTGCCTCAATCCACTCCACCGCAACGTCGGGGAGATAGGATTCGTAACTCGCAACTTTAATCTGTTTAACTGTGATGTCGAGGAAGCAAGATTCGCTGTTGTAGCTTCAATCTATTCCACTACACCGCCTGGGAAGTAAGATTCGCTGTTGTAGCTTTAATCCTTTTAACTGCAATGTCGGGGAAGCAAGATTCACCGATGTGACTTTAATCTGCTCCACTGCATCGTCAGGGAGGTAATATTCACTGCTGTGGCTTTAATCTTTTTAACTGCAATGTCGGGGAAGCAAGATTCACCGATGTGGCTTTAATCTGCTCCACTGCATCGCCAGGGCGGTAAGATTCGCTGTTGTAGCTTTAATCTTTTTAACTGCAGTGTTGGGGAAGCAAGATTCACCGATGTGGCTTTAATCTGCTCCACGATGTGGCTTTAATTTTCTCCACTGCATCGCCAGGGAGGTAAGATTTGTAATTCTTCGGTCTATTCCACCGTAATCTCAAGGAGATAAGACCTGATGCGATCTACTCTACTGTAACTTCAGAGAGATAAGATCCTTTATTTTAATCCGCTCCACTGTAATCTCAGGGAGATAGGATTACTAGCTTCAATCTGCTCTGCTGTAATCTCAGGGAGATAAGATTTCTGGCTTCAATCTGTGGCTTAAATCTGCTTCCTTACACTTGAAGATAAGATTTGCTGTCTTCAATCTGCTCCGCTATTGCTTAGGGAGACAAGATCTGTAATTTCCCAGATCTGTTCTCTGGGGAACATGACCTGTATAATGGACCTAATTATGCCTAATGATTAGGATGGCATGATCAAAATGAATCAAATTCTTCTAACTAGATATGTGAATAATGTTTGCATGAATGCAGAATTTTATTTTTTTGAGAATGATCTCGCTTAGGTTATCATTATTCGAAGTTTATTAAGGCCTTGACGTGTTACAACGCCTTCTTGCTCGGCTGATGTCTCCAAAGAAACACTTGACCAGATTACCCCCCACTGTAAACCTCAAAGTTATATCCACTGGGGCATAAAATCTATACCATTATTCTCCCAAGGTAACCCAAGGGTAGAAATATATGGCTTTTCCTCAATCCTTTCCTATCGCAACTAAAGGATACAAGATCTAAATCTTTCTGGTCCCCTTACACCATTCCTAGGGTGTCGTACCAAAGTCTTATACTCAAATGAAGGCTTTCCTCTCCGAGGTAACCTCTTCCTCTTGCCTGATGATTATCGCTTGCTTGTTTATTTAAGCTTTGTCATTAACCCATCATCTTCGCATTTCATTTAATCAATGCATTTGACAACAAAATCAAAAGAGAAAGTCAAAATTCAGACTCTTCCTTCTCAAATTTCCAACCTTTAAATTTGGTGAGTTCTAAACAATAGTCCTGTTTCAGGTTCCTGTATTATTTAGAAACTTTTTAGAGTAATATGCAAAACTTCCTTTGTGAAATTTTTATTAGTCCATTGATCATTATTCCAATGCAACATGCTTGGAAAAAAAGGTCATAACAATGGATAAGAATAAAGTTGGTTCTGAGCATAGCTTGAAAGAACAAATTATTGAAAATAGTAAAGAAGGATGACAAAGAAATTAATTGGGAATGTATATCTTGGAAAAGAAAAAAGTATTCCAAGAACAACAAATAATATGAGAATTGGGCGCCCCAGATATCGCAGCTTGAACTTCTCTGTACAAACTTTCTGAAGACCATTTTGAGTTGGACATGTGTTTAGGAGATCTACAGTGCTTTGTCGATGCCCCAAAATGTCGCCTATCCTTTCCTGTTGATTTAGGCATAGCAAGATCACCACATGCCCCAATATGATCAAAATTCGAATCGCTCTGATCACTTCATGCCCCTATTCCAATTAATATTTAAGCCGCCCTTTTCGGGTTTTCAACTCAAATCCCCTTTGGCCTAAGGTGCCCTTTGCGGGTTTTCCCCTTAGCCTCTCCATTTTTACTTTCTCATTTTCATTTTTTCATTTTTCACCCTTTTTTTTTGAGAAATCAAGGCACCCTTTGTAGGTTTTCACCTTGGTCCTTTCTCCTTCTTCAGGTGAGGTAATTCTTGACTGAATCTGAGTTTATAGGATTTGGCAAGTTTTACCATCTATCCTACTCAAGATCAGAGCTTCTCCGGAAAAGGCCTTTGGCATCCATTTTCCTCTAAAATCCTTTTGTGTAGGAAGAATCTTTCTTCAAATTAGGTTCCCATTATGGAATTTTCTGAGGCAAACCTTTTGATTGTAGGCTCACATTATTTGCCTTTGGTACATCTGACTATACTGAATAACTTTTAGCCTTTTCTTTTGATCAGATTGAATTCATTCTACTCAACTAAAACCCAGAGAACAGGGATTTCTACTTCAATTGGTAGAACTACTTCCGTCTTGTAAACCAGAGAAAATAGTGTTGCCCCAGTCAAAGCTCCGATAAACGTTCCAAAAAACAAAGAAGGAAGATGGTAACTTCACATGCCAACCATTGTAAGTCTCAGTCATATTTCCTTCAATTTTCTTGATATTCATATCTAGGCAATTCCTTGACGAGTCGTGACGTCTGATTTCAACTTGATTACGAACCTCAGTTATCGTGCTGTTGTTCGAGCTCAACACGTTATCCAATATAATTTTCTTTGGAATTCTATATCTACATGTGATGACTTTGGCGCATGAAGCAGCCTCTATCCCTTTGATGAAGTAATTAATGGTCTCAAAAATAAAACAATGCCCATCAGAAACCTTCGATGATGATGACGGCCATGCCCTATTTTGCTCAAAATTTGAGTCGCCCTTTTTGAATTTTCAACTCAAAACCACCTTTGGTCACAAAGCGCCCTTTGCGGGTTTTCGCCTTGGCCTCTCATTTCATTCTTTTCTTCTTTCTTTTTCTCTCATTTTTATTTTGATTTTTTTGATTTTTATTTTTTTTGAAAGGATCTAAACTCATGGGGTTAAGCAAGTCCATGGTATCTCTTTTGATTAGGACCATTGCTTCTCAATAAAGTCTTACACATAAGATCTTCCACTTTCACCTCGTATGCGAAAGATCTTTTGGTATCAGATTTCTTTCATATAGTCTTCTGGGGTAAAACTACAATAGAAAACTTTGGATCCTCCTCTTTAATCTGGATAAAATCCAACAAAACTTGAAGAGATGGAAACTTGACTTCAAACGGGCAAAGCTATACAGAGTCAACAACAAAGGCATTACCCCGGCAAAGAATTTTCATTGCATCATTCACACTGTACATTTTTGTCATCGCGTTGTTGTGCAGATTTCATTATCAGCGTTTAACCCGGGCATATCCTGGTATGATCCTACAAAGATATGTTTGAACTCTAGAGGTAACTTAATGAGGTCTCACTTCATCTTTGCCGTCAGGTCAATTCTAATCTTCACCAATCTCACAATTTCTGATGATTTCTTGTGAGGTAGGATCTGTCTATCCTATTGTTCAACCATCCTCAGCAAGTCTGGAGATAAGCTACAATCTTTGTCATTTTCAAAGTCATGAGATCCCTTTAAGCACATACCCCACTCAAAAGGAAAATCTGGGTCCGCAGCAGAGTCATTCACATAATTGATATCTAGGGACCCATAATAAGTACCAAAGAATATACAAAAGAATGTTTAAATTCATGAATAATTATTTGTACCATATGATCATGAATGAATGAATAATAATTTGGAAGAAAATTCAAAAGAATGAAAGAATCTGAAATTGTTTGCAAATACGTATTTCATTAAAATAATAACGTTCAGACATGAGCCTATTTCACAAGGGAGATTTCTATCATTTTTAGGCTAAAAACAACAAAAATGTTCTGAACATTACTTTAAATAAGTTCTAAAAACTACAGTGCTTTCTTCCGTAGTCTAATCACTTAGAACACTCTTAAATTTGTAAGCGCGGACATCTAACAAGGTCCCTCACTCAGTTGCTTTTCGTCGATGTGAACATTTCCCACTCTTCTTCATGCATTGCATTCACTCCATTATCAATTATGATTGGGAAACGGATTTTCTGCACTGAAGTCATCAAACTTGACAACACCCATGTTAATGAGCCTTTCAACAAGATTTTTAAAGACCGTGAAATTTTCTATCGTATGTCCCCCAATTCCCGCATGATAATCACACTGTGCATTCGCATCATACCACTTGGGGTACGGAGGTTGCAAGGGCTTTGAGTAGAAAGGGGCAACAATGTGCGCATCGAATAAGCGTTGATACAGCTCCTTATACGACATTGGAATTGGTGTGAACTGGAGCTTCTCAGTACTTGGTTTCACTCCAGATTCTTGTCTCAGTGCACCTTGTTGACTAGCGACCCCTTTACCTGGATGATTTACTGACCTTGAGTAACCTATGTTATTCATCTTATCTTCTTTTCTCCTTGAGACTGATTTTTTTGTTACTCTCTCCACCCTCTATTCTTCCATTTCTGATGGCGTTTTTGATCATTTCACCATTCATGATTATATTTGAGAAACTCTTTGAAGCACTTCCCAACATGTGATTGATGAACGGGGCTTTTAGTGTGTTGATAAAGAGCATCGTAGTTTCTTTCTCTAGGAGTGGCGGCTGGACTTGGACTACAACCTCTCTCCACCTCTATGCATACTGTCTAAAGCTTTCATTCGATTTCTTTTCCAAATTTTGCAAGGTGATTCTATCGGGGGTCATATCTGTTACATGCCCGTATTGTTTCATGAATGCCTGTGCTAGGTCCCTCCATGAACCAATCTCGGTACCGCTCAACTAATTGTAGCATTTCAACGCTGCTCCAATGAGGCTATCCTGAAAACAATGTATTAATAGCTGATCCTTGTTAATATACCCAGTCATTCTCCTACAGAACATGGTGATATGGGCTTCTGGGCAACTGGTCCCACTATATTTCTCAAATTCAGGCATCTTAAACTTGTAAGGGAGTACTAAGTCTGGAACCAAGCTCAGATCTTTTGCATCGATTCCATGGTGACTATCGGCGCTTTCTAGGGCTTTGAATTTTTCCTCCAACCATTTACACCTGTCCTCCCATTGTTTCGACAGTTCGACGTTTGCCTTCTCTTTTTCAGCCATTTCATCGAAATCAGGAATAACAAGATTCACTGGGTTATCTCTAGGATTAGAACCTGATCCAGCCAGAAAGTTCATCGGCATTAAAACATCAGTTTGAAACTGCTGAGGCTCAATTGAAACAGAGGATCTGCGCGGAGGTACCTCGGTCTGAATCTGCACATGCAAAGGCGTAAGGCCTAGAGGATAGATAGGTCTATCCTTGTCTTCTCCTTCATCATTTACCATAGGGCCCTTCCCCGTATTTATTCCTTTTAGTAATTGCGTCAACTCAGTCATCATGTCCTTTTGAGACTCCCGCATCCTTTCTGTTATGTCCTGTTGAATTTTCTCCAATTGCTCATTCATTTGTTTCTATAGCTGATCCTGCATATCCTTTTGCATTTGCTCCAATTTCTCTAATCTTTGATCCATTTCCTTAGTTTTCCGACGAGTACCGTAAGGATGTTTGATTGATTGGTTTTCCAGATTAGCTGAAACAAATTTACTCATTTAGACTCTTTCAATGGATTTTAATGCATACGATGCAGATGTATGAAATGCATGCCTAAAGAGATGTTGATTCTGATTCAATTACATTTAGGAAACTTTTCTAGAAAGAAAATTCCTTTACATAAAGCAGATGCATGTACGGCCTCGCCCTTATATTCCAAGAAACAACATCGATCTTTTTCTTCATCCGCATGTTTGTGATAATCTCGCTAATTTCCAATAGATGCCACTGCTAACTCCTTTTCTTGATCTTGGTCGCGGTCCATCCTCTGCCCATCTTCATAAGGCTCATCAGTTTCTTTAAGGGGTTGGAACGTCGAAGGCTCTTAGACGATCGCCTTGAATCCTCAGGCCACGAAGTAAGGTCACAAACTCTTCCATCGCTCTTCTTGTGTTTCTCAGAATATATTCAGGCAGCTGTATCGTTTTCCACTTTATCAAGGGATCCATATTCCATGACAAGCTTTCTAATTTAATAATTAGATTTGAATCAATATCTCTTTCCTAAGATACAAATGCAATGCAATCATAATCAAAACGAAACAAGATAGGTTAGTACAAAACAGAAGCAAACAAGGAAAACAAAAGTACCTAGTCAGGTAACCACTAAGGATTTGGAGTTGCTCTACCTAGGTTAAGTTCCTAAGTCCACTATATGAGGTTTGGTTCTAAAGCCAAGGTGCCCGAACCAGCAGATTTCTCGATCTTCACCCATTATAGGCTCATACAGACCGGGTTCGGTTCAGGGGAATACATTTCCCTATGGCTGCACGGAGATGAAAATCTCACGAAGACATAGGTACGGATGTATCCCGAAAGTGATTCACTATCCTACACGGAGGTGAAAACCTCACGAAGGAGTAGCTTCTCACTCCTACTTAAAAGGTGAGACTAAACAGTATTTATGTAATATGATTCCAAGGTATAAATTTTAATTTGCAGTGACCATACAAACAAATGCAAAGGGAGGATCGTAATTTTTCAAATCAAATTTTTAATTTTCGACAATAAGACCAAAAACAATCAGTTTACGGCTTGACTCTCTAAAGGTCCCCAGTGGAGTCGCCAAGTTGTCGAAACCATTTTTTTAAAAGATAAAAAATTTAGTTGTCGACGTAAAAAAATAAAAAAATTGGAGTCACCACCGATCTGTTATTGAGGTGTGATCGGATCACCTTGAAAACAATTTTAGGTCTGCGAATTTTGAGAAAATAGGTTCGGGAGTCGGTTACGCACGAAGAAGGGTTAGCACCCTCGTAACGCCCAAAAATTGGTACCGAATTGATTTTTCAATGCCTCAAGGTTGAAATTTTGAAAGGATTTTAAAAATACGATCTTTTAAAAGTTTAAATTTGAACAAATTGAATGAATGGCAAGATGTACTCATTTTAAAGAAATGAATTGCCACACTCAGTGAGTTAGAGTGCAACAATTCAATCATCAAAATTAAGTATTTCTTTTTAATTTTTAAATTTTAAAATTCATGTATTTTGAGAAGGTTATTTGGTTATTTAAGTCAAACGAGAAAATCAGAAGCCAGTAAGTTAGGGTTCAATTTCTCGAAATTCCTAAACATCAAACATTGCATTTATTTTAAAGTCGAGATAGCAAAATGCCATATCCGGTAAGTTTGGATCCAACATTTTGAAGTCTCAAAAGTTTTATTTTAAAATTGTATGGTTTTACCAAAATAAACACTTGGCTATTCAAATTCATCGAGAAGAATTGAAGCCCAGTAAGTTAGGGCACAATTCTCTCGACAGTTATGGACTCCAAGCCTTTTTGAAAATTATGAAATAGAACAATTGTTGTGCTTAAAAAAACATACGATTTTTATAAATGTAGCATGATTGAATGGTAATATACAATGTTCAAGATAAATGGCAATCCCAACACACACTAAAAATAACAAGTAAATAATAGGTAATGCAAATATCAATAATAATTTTAATCATATCTTACAAACATCAATATTAGCAATTTAACATCCAATAAATTAATAATCAATTTTCTAAAAGATACATAAAGACAATGAGAGAAAAAATAATTAATATCCTATACATAAAAGTTCTAAAATAAATTAAATATATGAATTCAAAATAGACTCAAAATAGAACTAAAATAACAATTGAATAGTCGAATTTGAAATAAATTTGAAGCAAATAAAATACATATATTAGCTTAATATATATAAAAGATAAACATCATAATAATAATAATAATAATAATAATAATAATAATAATAATACATATACTGATTAAAAATCATACATAAAATATTGAAAGTAAAATGAAATTTAATGGGTTGCAAACATAAATAAAAGTAAAAGAAAGATTAAATTTGTACTTCAAAAAAAATGAGGGACTAAAACATAAAATAGACGCATAATTCTAAGGATTTTAATCTGCTTGATGAAAACGACGACGTTTGAATATGGATTTAAATGAAATCAAAATCAAATCCGTAGTTCAAATTTAAAAAGTGAATAAAATCCAATTGAAATTATACTAAACACGGAGGGACTCATTGCGCAAATAGACCAAAAAGGCTGGACGCACGGATCTTTCCCCGGGTCGGGTCACCGCCCGGATCTATGCCGTGAAACGGCATCATTTCCCTTTTTTATTTAAAACAAAAATTTTTCCTTAAAAATCATTTCTGCTTCATTTCTTAAAAAAAAACAAAAAAAGGGGAATTTTGCTAGGGTTTCAATCTTAACCCCTTTGAACGCCGCCGACAACCAGGCCGATCTTCGCCCGATCTCTGATTGCGATGGAGTGGGCAAAGCCATGTATGCAGCTCCTCCTTTAACCCCTTTTCTTATATATACATCTATATACCATAACAAAATAGAAGAACAGAGGAAAAAATGCAAAGAAAAATTAGAAGGAAAAGAAGAAGGAGTCCTCCTCTCTCAAAATTTTTCTTTCGTAAACCCTTTTTTATTTACATATTGTCCGTTCCCCCTCTGTTTTCTTATTCTGTATATATGCTTCTATGTATATGGCTAATAGCAAAGCAACAAAAAAGAGAAGCAATCGGAAAAGGAAAATAGAACCGAATCCCTAAAACAGAAAAAAAGGAAAACATTTTCTTTTGTATTGATTTTTGTTCATACAGTATGCGTTGTGTGTCTCTATACAAAGGGGTTTTTTCAGTTCTTATATCCTCATTCGATTAAGAACCGAAAAAATCAAATTAAATCAACAACGAAAATAAAAAAAAATCTTCATTGGCTCGTTCTCTGCTGTGTTTCATTTGGGTGTCCTTCTTGCAGGTACGGCACATGGGGGCGTGGACGTAACGTGTACGGAGGCGGCCGATCGAGGTGTGCGTGGTTGGCAAAGAATGGTCAAGGCACTAGGGTTTCTTTGTTTGCACCTTAGCCGGGCTAGGTTAATTGGATTTAGGTTTGGGCTAGGCTAATTGGGCCTACTTGAATTTAGGCCTGCTAATGTAAAGAACTAGACTGTATTATTTTTGGACTTTTAATTTTTAATTTGATTTATTTTATTTGCTTTTGGGCCCAGGCAAATTGGGCTTATTACAGTTATGTTATGATTGATTGATTATATTGGCATTATAGCATGGTGGATCCATTGGATATAGTTGGCATGCCAGAGGACTTGTGAGTACTCACCATATTAATATGTTATTTGTGAGCAATGAGGCTCTAGGTGGACTGATATGGAGTAGATAATGGAGTGTTGAGCTTGTGTCTCCACTCAACAGTACTGATTTGAGGTGATATAACGGAGCGTGTAGCCTCGGCTCGCTCAATTGGGGATTGATTCTGATTTTGATTAGGAGTAAGGAGATCTGTTCATCTGATATATGCCAACTTGATTAAGCCATGATTGTATATGCCAATATAAATGTATGAAATGTTATATGCTAAATTGATGATTATACACCATGATTAATTATGATTTTTGATACATGGTTGAGCATAAGACATTGAACTATTGGGGATTGATGTTGTGACTGAAAATTTGTATTTAATTGTTTTCGATTTAAGCATGATTTGGGTGCTAATTTACTTATCGATTTATTAAAATTCACCGAGCTTTTTAAGCTCACACCTCACATTCTTGCAGATAACCGACAGGATTGAGGAGCTAAGGAGTCGAGCAAGAGAGTTCTAAGAGATTAAGGCTTAGTAAAGATTTAGTTACACATTTTAGAGATGTTAATCGGGCATGGTGGAACTTTCGGGACTTAGTTTAATTTTGGTTGTAATTGGACTTGGACATTGGAAATTTTTAATTTTGGATGGTTTTATAATATCATATATGCATGTTTGAGTTTGATTAATGAATAATTTACAATGTATTGTTGCTTGATAACATGGTGATTGATAACATGGTTTGTGAGACATGATGTTTACATTAACCATTATTCAAATTAAGCTTCCATGGAGTGGTTTACTAGTGACTAAGGTACGCCACTTGTTTGAATTAAACGGTGGGTGATATGCATGAAATTGAGTGTTTAATTCTATTTAATTGAGGCTTAATTGGTGTTAATAAATCCAATTGAAGGTGTAAGATTATGTATGATGTTTAATTGTAGCTAAATCGAGTTTAATTGGCCATTAAAATACTCAAAATCAAGTTTAAAATCAAAATTTTCAAGCAAAAAAGCTGCAGTGGACTGTTAGGGTTTGAATTCTGGTCTTTTTAAATTGGTTCTCTAGTCTATTTAAATTACAAATTAGTCTTGTAACTTGATAAGTCTAATTAGAGCCTTAAATGATAAGGAAACTTGATAGAATTTTAGGATTAGACTTGTAATTGATAAAATTTGTTGGAAACACACTCAATTTAATATTCGGATATATTACTGATAGTTTGAAATTGTTACGCTTTAGCCCTTAATGATAAAACTTGAATTAGACATAAAAAATAAACTTGGATTAAGTTGAAATTTTTAGGGCTTATATAAATTGACTAAAAGAGGGTTAGTAAATGTTTAGATCTAAATTCGGGTTAGTTTAGCCATAGGTGGTAGCATGACAAAAATGCCCTTATGTTAAATTACTTATAAAAAGTTTAAAATTGGTTCGCAAATTGCTTCCGCATTAACAAATTACTAATAAATGGATAAGATTGAGGTGTTATAAGGTCGGGTGTGTTTTGGGAGGTCGTTAACTGGAGAGTCACTTAGGTGGCTAGTGTAACGCTTCAAATTCGGGTCGATTTGTCCCGATCGGGTTTGGGGTGTCACACTAAGTCTATAAATAGACTCATTTAGCACATGTTATGGACACCTTTTCATATTGTATAATTTTCTCTTTAGATTTAGTGTAACACCCCAATTTCGGTCTAAACGTTATGGCTGAATCTAGCGATGTCACATTGTAACACCCCTTACCCGTATTTGACGCTGGAATAGGGTACGAGGCATTACCAGAACACATACACTTATAAACATGTTAAACCGAGTTATAAAATTTCATTCAAATTTAAACTCTTTAAATTTTTAACATGCTTTTATAAATCTTCACGTTATAACTTCAAAATACTATATTTGTAACAAATACGACTTTTGAGACCCAATACATACTCGTGCAATTGAAGACTTCATTTCCATTTCATTTAATTCACGATTCTCATGTTCACGATTCAATTCAATTTCTCAATCCAATATACATTTCAATACCACAATAATTCATTTAATTCAAATCATATCATTTGCAATTTCCATTTAATTCACGTACAATTCAATTTCATTAAGTTCAATACTAATACATATTTATCGTTTAACTTAACGTCCCATTTTTGCATCATTTTACACTTCAAGCATGAACCTAGTATTTCATTTCCTTTCCACTCCCGTTTCCTATGCATATCACACAAGATATAAACATTACACTCAACCATAGTCGCAAGCTAGTCTTTTTGAAGACTAACCACATGATAAACCATTTTAATAAAGATTACAAACTTTAAACCTTACCACCCTTTTATGATCACAAGCATATTTCCATCTAGACATTTACCATCTCAATGCATAATTTTATAAATTTAATGTGGCATAATCTAGCCACAACTTGGCCAAAGCCTAAGCATACACACCAAACATGCTAGCTAAATAAACATATAGTATAAGCATTATAAGCATGGATAAGCACCACATTTATTTATGTATCAAACTTATCAACATGAGTTAATTCATAAACCATTTCTGACATTGCTACATACCAAATCATATACCAAGTATACCACATACACATACTATGAAACTTTATATTCTCACATGAACTTTAACTGTAACTAATAATGCACAATTATAAACATCATTTCTTTTCAATCGTTTATTGATTATAATCGAGCATATGACCAATTATACACAAATCATTCATATGTTCTTCCAATTTTCCTCCTCCTCCTCTCCATTCCATATCCTTAATGTGTATAACACACTTAAACAACATTAACTACAATTTCACTATTCACTCACATGTATATTCAAAGTTGTCTATTCGAGTAAGAGTCACTAAATTATTTTTACCCGGAGCTACAGAACTTCAAATTAAGATCCGTAAATTTTCCCCAAAACTAGATTCACATATCTTACTACCATAGAATTTTTAGAATTTTTGGTTTAGCAAAATAGTACAATTTATTCTTTAAATTTCCCCTATTTCACTACTCGACAGTTCTGACCTCCCTTCACTAAAGATTAATTATCTCATTGTACAAAATTCGGGTATTGTTTCTATTTGTTTCTCTTGAAAATAGATTCACTGAGGATTCTAAAACTATAAACTTTATCCCATAATTAGTTTTTTACAATTTTGAAAATTTTCCAAAGTCAAAACAGAGGATTCCGAACTCATTCTGACGTTGTCTAACTAAATTCAAATATCTCAAAATATATAACTCTTTTGCTTGCTATGTTTCTTTTATGTGAAAATAGACTCATTCAGGTTCAATTTTATATATTATTCAGCCTCTATTTCAATCTCCACCATTTTTTGTGATTTTTCAAAGTCACACAACTGTTGCTGTCTAAACTGTTTTATTGCTAAATGTACTCTTTCATAATTTCACTTTTTCACTTTCAATCACAATTCAATTCAAAATTCACTATTCCATTTCTAAGTCGATATTCAATTCAATTCCACACCTATATTCACTATTCAATTACACTTAGTCAATTTCCTGATGAACACTTTGGAATAATAACAGATACTCGGTGGATTCAGCACATAGTAACCACCTTATTAATCAATGATGTTCAGTTCACATAGTAGCCTATACATAATACTATGCATGTGACCATTACCATCCGGTACACGTAGTAGCCTGCACGTAGTACTACACACGTGATCGAAACTATCCGGTACGCATAGTAGCCTACACATAGTACTACACATGCGACCCATCATTCCGGTACACGTAGTAGCCTGCACATAGTACTACACACGTGACCATAACTTTCACTTTTACATAGTGGCCTACACACAATCCGTGCCACACATGTGATCATTTCTGCACTTCATTCGTATCCCTTTTTATTCCAAAGGTTCATTCGAGAATTTTCACTTTTTCTCACTTTTCTTTTTATCTATCAATTTCAATTTCTCGTCTTTCTTGATTTATAACAATACATTTAACTTATATAACATTCACACTATTCATTCCAGTCCAAAAATCATACTTTGGAAAATTTACATTTTTGCCCCTAAAGTTTCACAAAATTATGATTTTGGCCCTAGGCTCGTAAAATAAATTTTATTCAATTTCCTTGCATTTTAGGCCTAGTTGAACCATTTTCACAACTATAGCAGTCCACAATACTCACTTATTCACACACTTGTGACATATTTTATAACTTTTACAAATTAATCCTTTTAGGCATTTTCATCGAAAATTACTTAGTATAAATCATTTATCACACTCCAAACATTCATATTCTTCCATAAAACATCAAAATACATGCATATCATTCATGGGTAAATTTTTAAACACAAACCCTAGTTCAAAACAATGGTAAAAATAGGTAAATCTTGTTGCGAGGATTTCAAAAACGTAAAAATCATTAAAATCGGGGATTGAATGGACTTATAATCGAGCTTGGAAGCTTGAAAAAACCCTAGCCATGGTTTCTCCATGCAATTTTCGGCCTAGGGGTTGAAGATGGACAAAAATTGGCATTTAATTTTGTTTTTAATTCATTTTAATAACTAAATGACCAAAATGCCCTTAATGAAAAACTTTGGAAACATGCCTAACCATACCCATTTTTGTCCACCAACTTAACCAATGGTCTAATTACCATATAAAGACCTCCAATTTGAAATTTCATAACAATTAGACACCTCTAACATATAGAACTCAACTTTTGCACTTTTTACAATTTAGTCCTTTTGACTAAATTGAGTTCCCAAACGTCAAATTTTTCGAACGAAATTTTCACGAAATCATTTTGTGAAATCGTAGACCATAAAAATATAATGAAAATAAAATTTTTTCTCTTCAAATTTGTGGTCCCAAAACCACTATTCCGACTAGCCTCAAATTCGGGCTGTTACATTTAGTCTTTAGATTTTCTCTTTTCTTAGGTTTTTGATTTCTGTTCTTGTTATTTACTTTTGTGGAGAAATCAGATTTTGGAATTACTGTCAAACTCTGTGAGGATTATGCACTTAAAATCAAATACAAATCAGGCTTCTTTAAACTCTATTCCTTAATTTTTCTTTATGTTCTTTCATTCAAGTTTATAACATTTATTAAATCCATGATGAACTAATCCTCTTATGGGGGATTATCAAGTGGAGGTATGAATAATTAACTTATTTGTAGGGATTTATCAACGGATCAACTGTTTAGGAAAGGAAGAATCTAAACCCTAGGCCCGACAACCCTAAGAAGTCATCAAGGTAGGAATTAACCCAAATTTGGTATGGCCTATCCGTGAACAACTTAACCTTGAACTGGTATAAACTGTAAGGTTGGAAGATAAGTAGTTCTTGTCGACTCACTATTTCAGTGGACGTATTAGAAGGTCCTACTGGGGTATTGACTAGGTGATTGAACAATAAAGCTCGAGACGACAGTTGATTATGACTACCAAAACGAGCTAATCACCCATGCTCAGATTTGATACATATTCGATTATTCAATTTTTTGTTTATTTATTTATTTACTTTACTTTTATTTACTTTTTATTATTTTTAGTATAGTTTATAAAAGCCTTTCTTTTAATTCTTCGTACTATAATTTGATTAAAGTATTCATTAGATATATTTATGTTTAGATTAGAATTAATTTAGTGCTTGCCTCCCTTGGGCACGATCCTCGGAGTACTTACCTACTTCGTTGTAACTATATTATAACCTAACCTGTATACTTGCGAATACCGTTTTTCCTATCTTTTGTGTATGATTTCTACTCTGGATGTTGGTACATCCGGAGGCAGTCAAGTTGTTAGTGCCATTGCCGAGAAGGTAATGTCACTATATTAGTTTTAAAATTTTCATACTAACAGAATAATTAGGAAATTTTTAGGTTACAGTTATGAATTTAATTTTCTTATATTCTACTAATTTTATCTTTTTGGGTTTAGTGTATGGCTCGTAATAGGAGAACACCTATAGAGCCATTCACAGATCTAGAGAGAATAATCTGAAGAAATCGTCGATAGTAACAACAACAACAGTAGCAGTCAATGCAGAATCAGCTACCTGTTGAATGAAATTTACTATCACGTGAGAATCCGCTGTTCGATGAGGCTAACAATAACAACATAGAATATCCACCACCACCACAAGTACATTGAAATATAAATATGGAATGTAATGAGAGGACTCTGAGAGAGTATGCGTTATTGAATCTGGACATGGTTCAAGGGAGTATAACGAGGTGATCTATCATGACCAATAATTTCTAGATTAAGCCAGCTATGATCTAGAATAATTTACAGTTTCGAGAAACAATGATAGGATCTGAGTTAACATCTAAAATGGTTCTTACAACTTTGTGATACCTTTAAGTACAATGGGGTTACTGATGATGCCATTCATCTTCAATTGTTCCCGTTTTCATTAATCGATAATGCCTTCTCTTGTCTAGATTCACAGGCACCAAGATCAATTACGACGTGGGATGAACTCGTAGGGAAATTCCTACAAAAGTTCTTCCCCATTAGCAAGATGGTCCTGCTAAGAAGGGAAATTTTTATGTTCAAGCAGTTAAAAGGGGAAAGTTTTCATGAAGCATAGGAGCATTTTAAGATGCTAATTCAGAAATGCCCACACCATAGATTGCTTGAGTGGTTACGACTGTAAATTTTCTACAATGGGTTGGATGTGCTTTTGAAGTCAGGATTAGATGAAGCAGCAGGAGAAGCCTTAATGAGCAGAACATATGAGGATGCGTACGAATTAATATAAAGCATGGCAATGAACTCCTGCTAGCGGCCAACTGAACGATATACATACGACTAAAGGCCATCTATGGTAAAGGCTGTCTAGGAGGATGACAGATACCAATAATTAGTGGAAAAAATCAACCGATAGAGGCTGAAAAGAATGCACCGTCTGTTTATGGAGGAGACAAACCACTCTTTCATTATATTAACAATCCTACCGAGCATGTGAACTACATCAAAAATAGGGGTGAAAATCCCTATTCGAATACATACAATCCTAGATGGAGAGATCACCTGAATCTGAGATGGGGAGGAAACCAAGGAGGAGGTAATAGCTTGAACCAAGTTAAAAATTCTAACTATCAACCTCTTTATTTAAAGAAACCCTAAGAAAGGTCAAACCCGAATAACCATACTATATGTGGTCCATGTTTGGACAGAATCGAGGGGGAGATGCAATCAATGAGAACGAATGTAAAACAGGTGTAGTCTAAGTGCACCAATTCTAGAAGAACATTAACTAAACTTGAAGATCAGATGAGCCGATTGATGAGCATTATGGGTGATATAAAAAGACAAATTGGCACAGGTATTCCTAGTAATACAAAAAATAATTTTTGTAAAGAAGGGAATGAGCACGTACAAGAAATAGCGCTCCACTCGGGTAAAGTACTAAGTACCCTAGAGACACAAACTCAAGAGATGCATACAGATAATACTGATGATATTCAGGAAGAACCCTTAGAAACTGATAATGAACCTGAACCAGAGAAAGTAGTTACACTGGCATTTGAGCCAGAGATAGAAACAACTAAAGTTTCTATCGTTGCAAAAATATTGTTCCCTTCGAGATCAGAAGAGATGCAAAAGCAGGATGAATACGAGTTTGTAAGTTTACTAAACTTGTTCACCATTTTAACATATCATAACCCTTTAGACCCCCTCAAAACCTCTCAAATTCCATAAACCCTAAATATCACTTTTTACTTCACCTTCTTAGTTTATTAGAAAAATTTATTCTTTCAATCTTATTCGGTGTAGAGAAAGGACGGGAAACACTGAAAGGAACAACAAAAAATGAATTTTATGAGGAATCCCATGACTTACACGAGGTTAAGAGTTCCTAACTTAAATTTTTACTATACCATTGAAATTAATTTCTTGATATTTTATTAGTTTGTAATTTAAGAACGCCGTGCCTTGTAGAAAAATTTGAAGAACTAATGAATTGAACATTGACGGTTCTAAACCCTTCCAGTTTCTCAAACCCAAATATTGAAAAATATTTTGTAGAACTTCAAAGAAAAACCTTCATTCAAGAGAGGAGATTTGATCCGTTGATGATTATCATAGGTGGGAACGTTTTTGGATGATTCCAAAAGACATTGTTGTGGTCCCTATTATTCAAGAATTTTATGCATCTTTATGGGACTAAGAGTCTAGGAATACTGAATGTCATATCTTAGAAAAGGTACTTGTGTGAGGGAAAGAAGTGCGAATAACCCTTCGAATTATTTGTGACTTTTATAATGCTCCATACTATGAAAAAGATTTTATTGATGACATTGACTTAGAGTATTTTTGAGATATATATATGGATTACATTATAAACTTTTTAACAGAAGGAAAGGGCAAATGGAAATATCGCCCAGGTACTAATATCCTAACCTCATTTCATCAAGCTATAATGTTTCCTGAAGCTAAAATGTAGATTCAATTTTTATGCACACGAGTTGTTCCTACTTTAAATGTGTCTAATGTGAATACTTTCCGAGCGTTTTTGCTTTATGCTTTTTTTTTGCAAAAAAAAAGGTATCCATTAGGAAATGGATTTACCTAAATATGAAGAGATGCGTCACTGGCTAGAAGGTGGGAGTTTTCTTCCCCCACTTGATGACGGCTTTATGCAAACGAGTAGGCATTTAGGTAGTATCCATAGAACAATCAATGAAGCCATCTCGAAGCATCATCGGAGACACTCTATTCACACAATACATTTAGCTTCGGGCAAAGTGGATAAAAGAGTGGAACAAATGTCAACAAGAGGCGACAGATGCCCCAGCTTCATCTCAAAGGAGAGCAAAACTAACCACTCAACAAGAAGTTGGAGAGAGCAATCATCCAAATTTGGATTGTATGATACATTAGATGTAGGAATCGAGCCCAATATTTCAGGATTTTGCACAACAAAACAACATTAGGGTACCTAATTACACGCCAGTTATGTTGGGGCCAATGCATCCTAAGCAGGAGGAAGATGTGTGTGAAAGCGAAGAGGAAAGGGAGGATGACGATGAATAAGGAGATAATGAGATGGAATTTAAGGAGGATGACTGAACTTTTTAAGTTTTGTTTTTAAAGATTGTATTAATTTTTAGATGATTTTAAATTGATTTTTTTAGTAGTAGGGTTAATTGTAGATTATTGGTTGTTTTGTGTCCTATTTTAATTTTCTACGTAGTAACCCCACATGGAGGAGGCACAACAATTAGAGCTTTCAACGAGCAATAGAGGAAGCACCCAATGTTGTGACACAGCGTGAGGATGTTGTGACATACCCCTAAAGACACCCTAAAGCTGAGCATACTGCCCTCGTTGTCGCGACACAGAACCTGGTGTGTCGCAACATCGCCTTTGTATAGGAAATAATTATGAGAAATGGGTGTTTTGGTTCATACAATCAAACATTAAGCACGAGGACGACAACTAACCTAGGGTTAAGGACGATGATCATTCTAAGTCTATAAATAGGCTCATTTAGCATATGTTATAGACACTTTCTCATATTATATAATTTTCTCTTTAGATTTAGTCTTTATATTTTCTCTTTTCTTAAGTTTTCTATATGTTCTTATTATTTATTTTTGTGGAGAAATTGGATTCTGGAATTACTATCAAACTCTATGAGGATTCTGTGCTTAAATTTAAATGCAAATCAAGCTTATTCTAAACTCTATTCTTGAATTGTTCTTTATGTTTATTCTTTCATTCAAGTTTATATTATTTATTAGATACATGAGGAATTAATCCTCCTGTGTGGGATTAACGAGTGGAGGTATGAATGATTAACGATTTTATAAGGATTTCTTAACGGATTAGCTATTCAGAAAAGGAAAAATCGAAACCCTAGGCCTCACAACCCTAGGAAGTCATCAATGTGCGAATTAACCCAAATTTGGTATGGCCTATCCGTGAACACCTTAACCCTGAATCAGTCTGGATTGTGAGGTCGAAAGATAAGTAGTTCTTATCGACTCAGTATTTCGGTAGATGTATCGGAAGATCTTGCTGGGGTATTGACTAGCTGAGTGAACAAGAAAGCCCAAGACAACAGTTTATTATGACTACTAAGGTGAGCTAATCACCTATGCCCAGCTTTGGTACTTATTCGATTATTTGATTTCTTGTTTTTTTATTTATTTTCTTATTATTTTTAGTATACCTTATCAAAAACCTTTCTTTTAATTCTTTGTAATATAATTTGGTTAAAGTACTAATTAGATCTGTTTATGTTTAGATTAGAATTAATTTAGTGCTCACCTCCCTTGGGTACAATCCTCGGAGTACTTACCTACTCTGTTGTAACTATATTACAACTTGACATGTATACTTGTGGATACCACCTTTCCCATCTTTTGTGTAGGATTTCTACTCTGGACGTTGGTACGTCTAGAGGCAGTCACGAGCAAAGATTGTTCTAGAACCGCGCTTCAATTATTTATCAATGAAAAATTTCTTTATATCTTTCTTTTATTCACTTATTTATATTTCGTTAGCTTAATCAACTAATGTTTATATGAATATTACGATAAATTATTGTGCTTTATTTATATATTGCATGATTCAATTATGGAATTTGTTAACTAAATAAGTTGATTAATTAACGAAAGAATAAGGGTTTATCATAGAATTGGTTGGTTTAAATTATGTGTGCTTAAACCCGAGGATTGACAACCCTAGGAAGTAATCTAGGTTAAATAAGTTTGAGAGATAAGTTTGCCAAGTATATCATAATTTATCTTGGTAAAGAAGCTGAGGTCGGGAGATAAGTGAGTATCTGTAGACTAGTTAATTATTAGAGGCTCGGAGGTAATACTGGTTAATTAATAGCCAATTCACTAAAAATTTGAAGTTTTAAGATAGTTAATCTTATGAATGTTAATCAGGGATTTAATTGGTAATAGGCTAGAGGCTTGTATTTTTTACACTAGGAATAGGAAATTCCTTTAGGTTAATTTAGGTTTAGTAATTTAATTAGTTTAATCACTACTTTAATTTGGATTCACACTACTAACTTTTAAATAAATTAGATTAGTAATTATTTTCTGTAAGTAATTTAATAATAAGATTCTTCAATCTGCAATCCCTTGGGTACGATCCTCATAATACTTACTGGTGTTCCGTTGTAACACTTGTAAATTACAATTTGACCCATATACTTGAGGACAACTCTTATCTAATTTAATATATTTTTGGTGTTGTATTTTCTAGTCAAACGTTCACACGTTTGGTGGCGGCTAGTAACTAATGACAAGAACGAACTAATCCCAACTCGAATAGTGATGGGATGACGTGTATGCATCGATTATAGAAAATGTAACACCCCAAACCTAGCCTAGGAGTTATGGTAAAATATGGAGATGTTACGTAAAATGGTTATTAATCTAGTTTTCGAAATATTTGGAAAATGTCATAAATTTTATTACTTAAAACCCGAGTTTAATAGAAAACACACCTAACTTAACTTTTAATTGAAAATGATGTTTGCTTACATTTCCCACAAATGATTACTTTGCAGTGAAAATTCTTAGATCATTATGTTTTAGAAAAACCAAGTTTATTTTCTCGAAAATATTTGTTTTGCAGGAAACCGCCATTTTCGATAAAGCGTTTTTAACAGTATCATGCACAAATAGAAAATAAAATCCCAAAACCAAAACAATCCCAAAATAGTCCAAATATTATAAAACACTTAAATCCCAAATTTAAATGAATCAAATGAAACAAATTTATTGTAACCGAGTTCCCGTGGCACTGACCCGCCTAAGTCTGAGGATTACTTGAAAATATCAGTCAACAGAATATGAGTTTTCGAAACTCAGTGTGTAACAATAACTTGAACAGTTAATTTATATCAAAAAAATTTAGCAGCAACAAAATCATAACAGAGTAGTACAAATACAAACATATTTTCCTACCTCCATCCACTACATACCATCTCCTACCATCCCAACACACCCAATGGGGGTATGAAACACCCATCCAACCCTACACATCACTAAGTGTCGATATGCCACTTTTAGAATATTTGCAGCTGAGCTGTCAGTGTAACAGACGAGTTATCACCACTCACAGAGATACTTCCTCCAAATAACATAACCCATTCTAGACGTAAATATAGATCAGAATAGAAATCAAACATGTTACAATTATACATGCACGGCAAAATAGATACAAACATATATAGCATTTTTTCAGGTTACTCATCGCCTATTATAAACTTTACTTATCATATGACTTCTCAAATATACGAATAGGTATCAAAATTTATACTAGCAGATGACTAGATTTCATATTTTACAGTTTATTTGATCACATACCGACCCCACAGAAGGCCTACGATTGACCAGAACGATATGTATGGCCCTAGGGGAAAACTTAGAATTTTGAGCCCACACGTCCTGACACATGACCTCACTGGAACGATGGAAATGTGCAAGTGTACACAATAGCAACAACTAATAAAGTGACAAGTAAATGTTGAGTTATCGTACCCACAGAGACTGTGCAAAGAAATATTTATGAAATAAATAATTTAACAAGTTGGTGGTGAAAATTTGATGATATGAAAAGGGGTTTAATTAAGATTAATAATTAAACTAATTAAAATAAAATAAAAATAACAATTTCGAATGCATGATTTCAAAACAAGTTTTAATCAATATGACATAAATGAGATAGATCAATTGCATTTTTTAACTTAACATTACCAGAACCATGTTCATGTTTGTTACGAATTTAATTCATGGCAACTCGACAATTTGCTAACTTATGAACATACTCACCTACCAAAATCCATTTATCTCTTGACTATATCTCTTTGTCAATTCAACCGGTTAAACAAATTTTAATAAGCAAATGTGTTAATGCATATACATACTTATGAAATTAAAATAATCTATTGTACATATCTCTATACAAATTCAAACAACTAATTCAATTTTCATAAGTATGTAAAAGATTAAGTGAGGTAACAATATATCTCTATATTAAAACAATTTAATCAAAAAATCCTACAAGTTATGCAAGGCTAATGTATTGTTTAATACCGTCGCTAATTTAACCGTCACTACCTATAACAATTTCAATCCTCTTAATAATTAATTCAATTGTTGCCTTACAGTTCAAATGCAAGCATAACATAGACATGATTTTATTTAATTGAACAAATCAACAAGACCTATAACAACACAAACATGATTTTTAATAAATTAAACAATAGAACGCAATCAATCTATCACAAATTAAATTTAAGCCATTTTAATTAAATCAAGAATAACAAAACAATGAACATTCATCATAAAAAAATAAAGAAAATAAAAGATTAGGGAACTAGAAACAAATTTAGTGTCTCTCTGAAGTCACTAGCGTGCTCTTCTTCTTCTCTACTCGTTTAGTCAATTCGAGGCCTCTATGAACACTCAAGTGCTGCTACTCCAAGACAGAAGAAGGATCTTTCTCAAGAGGAGAAATAAGAAAGGAAGGGACAAGAAAGAAAATGGAAAACGAAGGGAGGTTTTGGAAGGGAGAAAGTGAGTGAAAGAGAGAAAGAAGTGTGAATGAGAGGTGTGTTGAATGAATAGGTGAAGGGGGTATTTATAGGTGGGAGTGGCTGCTAAAAATAGAAAATAATTAGCAGCCACACACTTCCCTTGCCCGACACACATGGAGTAAAGTTTTGAATGTTTCAAACTTTACTAAATTTAGCTTGGGGAAAATCTTCAAAAGCATAATAAGTAGAGGGGTTTGAATGCGATTTCGAGGAGACTTTAAGGGATGATTGGCAAGTCAACAAATCAGCTGATTTGAGCTGATTGGGTCAGCATTTTGGACGGGTTTGGGTAGCCTGATTGCTCATTTGGATCAGCCTTTCGTATTAACACAACTGGGTCTCCTTTCCATAATATAATCAATAATAATTTATTTAACCCAAAATAAATTGGATTAAAATTAAAATAAAAATTAATTATATTATGTATTAATATTCATGATTTGGACCGTCTTAGACTAAAAATTCAAATTGCCTCAGTGCTTCAAAAATCATTTCACGGTTTGAGCTTCTAGTAGTGTTTCTCGAGCCAATTTTCACGTTTTGTGCAAATCTATCGAAATAAATCAAAATTTATGAAAAATTTATTAAAAAATTAATTAAAATTCAATAATTTACTAATTTAAGTACAATTTCATTATTTTATAATCAAATTATATTTTTCGACAAGAATTATTACGAAACTGCAAGATTTTGAGTTAAAAAGGGCATGAAAAAGTCTATATATTTTTTTGTTTCTACACCCCCAAACTTAGTTCACTACTCGTCCCGAGTAATGCAAAAATTGAAAAGAATCTCTTGGAAACACCTTTGAAAAATTCCTTCAGAAAACATTCTTCCCATAATTATGATGTTAGTATACTTAAGGTCAAGAACAAAAAATTCTGAGGTTTATGCCACTGAAGTATACATATTCTTCAAATTAATCTCAATTATTATTATGATAGCAAAAATAGACTAAATTATTTCTCAAAAAAGACATGTTAAATCTCTACCAATTTGATTTTATCCCTTTATATGTAGAACGTAGCAAGTTCTCTCAATTAATGTAGGTAGCATAAAACTTGAATCAATAGGTCTTCTAAATAGATTATAGCGTGGCTAGGCTAGGGGTAGGTAAGAGATAGATAAATTTAGGCTAGAAACCCTAGACTCAACTTGCATTAGACCTTCGAAATAATTACCTCCAATACACGAACTCATTTTACTTTTACATGCTCTTTTGTACACCTATTTCTTTCAAGTACATATGCTCTTTTTCTCTCTCTCTTTTTTTTTTGAGCATTTGATACTTCTTTTCAACTCCTCAAAACTTATTTTGAAGGAATATTCTAAATAGATTGAGTCTAGTGTTTGGGATAATTTAAAGATAATTATGAGAGAAGTGATGGCTAAATATTGCAAATGTTCAAATAAAATTAGGCCATATAGTCTCAAAGTTGGGTTGCAAGGGATAAAATTTCTTCAAGGTTGGCTTCAAAGGCTCAAATGATCCAAAAAAAACTTTGTCTAATATCATTTTCAACATTCCATGCTTCCTAGGATTTCGCCTCAAGAAATTACTAAGTCAATTCTAGAGATTTAAACTTTCATGCATGCCTAGCTTTCTTAAGGAACTAAAAATTTTATGGTATGATTTACACACTTTATTAAGAGTACATTTATGTCATAATTCAGCTAACATAATAATTATTGAGATTATAGAACTCTATTCATACTGAAGTTTAGCATACTTAACAAAATATCAAATTTTTGAACAAAATATAACCTAACCATAATTAAAAGAAATAGTTATTCTGAGAGGGAAAAATTTATTTCCAATTTTTTGGCCTCCCTACTTAAGATGAACAATGTCCTCATTGTTAGAAGTGAATAGATACTATATACCAGGTAGGATTTTAGAAAAAAAGGAGGTGAGTTAATTTGACTGCTTAAGTACCAAGCTCTCTCTAGATCCAATCCTAGACATGTACATATCTATTGCCACACTTCTTATTTTGCAACTTGTTCATTTTTATTTATGATTTCCAGCTCTTATTTTATTATGTTAGAAAAAAATCCTAATAGAGCCTAATCCTAAAAACATTAAATATCTAAGGAAAGAAAATAATATAAAGAAAAGACCCCCTTCTTATTTATTTGCAGATCCCTCATAATCCAACTCATCTTTTGTTCCATCGTCTTTGTTTTTGCATGAATCACTTCGTTCCCTCTTCGATATTACACTCCATGGTTCAAATATAAAATCTAGAAACTTAGGCACAAAAATAAATGGGTTATGAAATATTTTCATAAAAACGCTTCTTATTGAGTCATCCCATATTTTTGAATATCTCTAGTAAGCTTGTTGTTGCCAGTGCATATGTTGCATTATGTCCATCAACATTGACAGCTTACCACGAAGATCTGGGCAAGGCGATTGAGTTCTGAATGTTGAGGTTGCCATGTCAAATTCAGTTATTGGTTCAATTGGTTCTGCCTTATCAGGGATTTCAACTGACTGTATTGGTTCAATCTCTGTGGGATCTTCTTCTTTGGGATCCTCACTCAATTCAACTTATTACTACAGAATAGAATCTCCAGTTATTCGGTAGAGCTCCCAATCTGTGATTGTGCCTTGGCAATAACCTGTCTTCTTTATGTTTGCAATAATTTTAGCTTTCAAGCACAAAATTATTATTGTAAAGGGAAGGTATGCTGGGCCAAAATGTCGAACGGCACAATTTTACATTTCTTTTAGAATGATTTTTCCTACATCAATGATCTTTGCCGTTAAAATCGAGTATAACAAGACCATTCACTCTAATGAGATTGTGGTCCCATGTGAAATAGGCATAAGGCTGAAGCGAATGAAATAGAACCATACCTTCGCTAATGGTGTCAAATATTCTCTACGACAAGTGTGAGTTCCATGCTTTGACACAATCCACTTAGAACCTGGAACTATAAGTTCCTTGAGAATTTCTTGTAATTTTTCAGCCTCAATATTTCTCATCAAAGAAGAATATTTGTCATCTTCAAAATCAAGTAATTCAAAGAATTCATTAATAGCGTTTGAGCTTATTGGTACCTTAGTTCCTCGGATAGAAACACTCGTTAATTTTCTTGAGGTCAAATTCACATAAAATTCACGAACTAAATCTTCATCCGCACTTGGTCTTTTCTCACAAAATAATTCCTAATTGAGGGCTTCAACAATTTGTTGAATGCGCGCCATGAAATTGATATAGTTGCTCTCTTTAGTGTAAAGCCTTTTTCTGGGAGAATTTGCTGATTTTTGAAAATGCTATCATATCTTGCCTTGGCTTCCTCGCAGTGAATTTTTTTTTGTGACAGAGGCACTGGTTCTTTTGTGAGGCTTGATTAACTTGAACATAAGATGGAAACAAATATTTTCTCAAATTTTCAATTAGTATAAAATATTAATAATTCACTAAATTGAAGAATTAAATAGTTAAATAAAATTGAAATTTAGGAAAAAAATTTTCTTACCACTTTTGTATAATAGTAAAAATTTAATAAAATAATATGGAGCAAAATATTTCGAATGAGGGTTGGTTGGAGAGTGATGGTGATGATGGCTAATTGTAATGGTAATTGTGGTGCCAAGGTGACAAGGGTTCACGAGATAGAGGTAAGGAACAACAATAGTGTGTAGGCGTAGCATGAGTAGGTGTGACAGCTAGGATAGCAAATAGTAGCAGCGTGGTGCGATAGAGGCAGGTGCGTGCGTGAGCAGCATTGGAGCTAGGGCCAGTAGTGACGTGTTGGGCTAAAGCTTTGTGTGTCGAGTAGAGTAGCAATGTGTTGTGGTTTTAGCAGTAGGCAACGCAGTTGGCAGCAGCAGTGTGCGAGAGCTAGTGCGGGAGTTGTTGGGCAAGTGTGCACTCGGCAAAGGCAATATGGTCTGCTAAGCGGTGTTGCTGGTGGTGGTTTGGAGTTGCGGCACTAGGTGGGTTTGGATGCTAAGGCTGACGGTGGGAAGGGTGTATGGGAAAATTGATTTGATGAATGGTGAGCTATGTGAATAATGGATTAATGAGGTGATATTTAAAGTGATAGATGGAAGGAGTTCAACTAGAATTCTAAGAACAAAATAATGCTAAAATACTATAATTCCTAATGTCATGTCAAAATAATAACAATTAGTAAATAATATAATGTATATTAATATATTAATTTCTATTACTTTATTTATTAAAATAAAATTTTAATTAAAATATGATAAAATTTAAACTAATTCTAATTCTATATAAGATGATAATAATTAATATACATTATAATAAATATAATTATATATTAGTTATTATCATCCTTATTTATTATTTCAAAAAAATTATTTTAGTTGTTTAAAAATATTTACGAAAAGAGACAGTTAATTTCAATATTTACAAAATGAACAACCAAAATTTTCAAATAATTCAATTAAGTACCTAAACTTAGAGAAAATTTGAAAATTGAGCTGCAATTAAAATTTGGATCAAAATTGACCCTTTTATTTGAAAATCTAAAAAATTATTTTACCATTTAGGGAATAATTTCTTGAAAGATTATGTTAAAATCAATTCACAGGAAAGATTGGAGTGGTCACAAGCGGACTCGCTTAAGTTCCATCTCCTAGAAAAAAGTATTTTAACATACTAATCTTGAAACTATACCCTAAACCATTTATTTAATAAAAACAAGAAAAATTAAATATCTGATAAAATGAGCGATGATTTGTCCCACTCAATTTTATCCCCCAGTAGTGTTTCAAACGTTGAGCATTGACTTGAAAATTACCTTGCTTATTGTGGAGTTCAATAACTCCATATGGAAAAACTTAGTGAATGGTGAATGGACCGGACCAACGTGATTTCAACTTATCTGGAAAGAATTTTAACCTAGAATTAAACAGTTAGACTTGCTGACCTACTTCAAATTCTCGAACTCGAATGTACTTGTCATGCCATGTTTTTAATCTCTCTTTGCAGAACTTGGCATTTTCATATGAGAACGTTTGGAATTCTTCTAACTCGTTAAGTTGAAACATATGTTTTTCTTTAGTAAGCTTGAGATCTAAGTTGAGTTGCTAAAGAGCCCAATAAGCTTTGTGTTCTAAATCTTAGGGTAAATGATAGGCTTTCCTAAATACCAACCTATAGGGAGACATCCTTAAAGATGTTTTGTATGTTATCTATAGGCCCATAAAACGTCATCCAATCTTTTGGACCAGTCTTGTCAGTTTGGACAAACTACCTTATCGAGTATACCTTTATCTCTTTGTTTGCCAGTTCAGCTTGCCCATTTTTTTGCGGCTGGTAAGTTGTGGCAACCTTGTGCTTCACTCCATGTCTATTGAGCAATCATTTCAACCATTTGTTCACAAAATGGGACCCCTCATAACTAATGGTAGTCCTTAGAGTTCCAAACATTGTGAACACATGTTTGCAAGAACTTTGTCAGTACCTTGGCATCGTTTGTCAGATATGCCTCGGCCTCAACCCACTTAGATACGTAGTCTATTTCTACTAATATGTACTTGTTACCAAAAAAAGGAGGGAATGGACCAAGGAAATGAATACCCTAAACATTGAACAATTCTACTTTAATGATATTTGTTCAGGGCATCTCATTTCTGTTAGTAACATTTCCAACCCTCTGGCATCGATCACATCTTTTTACATAGGCGTACACATCTTTAAATAAAGTTGGCCAAAAGAATCCGACTTGTAATACTTTGGTCGTAGTACATGAACCTCTGAAGTGTCCCCCACTCGGAGCTGTGTGGCATTGATATAATATTTCATGTACCTCATCTTCTGCCACACATCTCCTGATCATCTGATCTACGCACTTCTTGAACAAGTATGGCTCTTCCTAGAAATAGTACTTCACAGCGTGAAGAAAATTTTTCCTTTATTGATATGTCTTATCAAAGGGCATTAAACCATAGACTAAATAGTTAGAGAAATCAGCAAACCAAGGGGTGTTAATGGCATGACTTACCTTAAGTATGTATTCATCTGGGAATGTTTCTTGTATAGGTACAAGAGTAGAAGTTCCCTCTTGAGGCTCTAATCTAGATTAGTGATTTGCTATTAGGGTTTTCTACCCCTTTTCAATCTTGAATTTCTAGATCAAATTCTTGAAATAGAAATATCCATCGGATCAATCTAGGCTTGGCATATTTCTTAGCGAGAAAGTATTTAATTTTCAAATGATCCGTATAAATCGTCACTTTAGTACCTACAAGATAAGATCGAAACTTGTCAAAAGAAAAAACAATAGTAAGTAATTCATTTTTGGTTATCGTATAATTTAGTTGAGCCCCCCGTCCAAGTTTGACTTCTGTAGTAGATGGGATGAAAAACTTTATTCCTTTGCTGGCCCATCACAGATCCTACCGTGAAGTCACTTGCATCACACATTAACTCAAATGGAAATTCCCAATCCGGTGTGACGATAATTGGTGTCGAAACTAACCGATTCTTTAGATCATTAAAAGCTTTCAAACATTTTTCATCAAAGTTGAATGTTGTCTCCTTTTCCAATAATTTGTAGAAGGGTTAAACAATCTTGGAAATGTCTTTGATGAATCTACGATGGAATCTGGCATGTCCCAAAAAGCTCCTAACACCCTTTACAAATGTTGGAGGTGGGAGTCTCTCAATGACATCTACCTTGGCTTTATCAACCTCGATCCATTGTCTAATTATTCAGTTCCCCAAAATAATACCTTCTCGTACCATGAAATGACATTTTTCTCAATTGAGTACAAGGTTTGTTTTTTTGCATTGCTCTAGTACCTTTGCTAGATTGGCTAAGCAATCATCGTAAGTATCTCCGAACATTGAAAAATCGTCCATAAAAACTTCCAAGAACTTCTCAATCATGTCAGAAAAAATAGCCATCATGCATGTTTGGAACGTAGTAGGTGCATTACATAAACCAAATGGCATGCGTCTAAATGCAAACATACCGTACGAGCATGTAAATGTCATTTGTAATTTGATTGTACCCTGCATACCCATTTAAAAATCGTAATAGTCTCGTCCTACAAGTCTATCCAGCATTTGATCAAAGAACGGCAAAGGAAAATGATCTTTCCTAGTCGCTTTGTTTAATTTCTGGTAGTCTATGCAAATTCTCTATCCGTAATCATTCTTGTTGGTATCAACTCATTTTAATTCTCTATGACCGTGATACCTCCTTTCTTTGGCACGCACTGGACTGAATTCACCCATGAGCTATCAGAGATGGGGTAAATTATACCCGCATCTAACCACTTGATGATTTCTTTCTTTACCATGTTTTTTATAATGGGGTTCAGTCTCAATTGTCCATTAATTTTCCCTTTCTTGTTATCTTCAAGGATGATCTTATGCATGCAAACGGATGAAATAATACCATGAATGTCGGCTATGGTCCATCTGATAGCCTTCTTGAATTGTTTCAACACTCAAATAAGTTTTTCTTCTTGTTCCTTAGTTAGTTGAGCTGAAACAACCACAAGAAAAGTAGATGCGTCTCCTAAATAAACATATTTTAAATGTGAAGGAAGTACCTTGAGTTCTAATTTACGTGGCTCTTCGATTGACGCTTTCAGTTGTACATAATATTTTCTCTCTAATTCTAAAGGCTCAAAATGGGATTGTGGGTTAAATTCCCTCTGGTTAGCTTTTAGCCAAGCTAAGTGTTCCCCCCATCATCATCACTTGGAAGTTCTAACAACAAAATTTGTTCTAAAGGATCCTTAACAGAGTTGAGTTTCTCTTCCACTACTAATTCCTCTAACTCAAATACTGTAGAACAATCATCATCTATATTAGGAAATCACATGGATTTAAAAACATTAAACGTTACATGATCATCCTAAACACGCATGGTTAGTTCGCCCTTCTACACATTAATAAGGGTCTTTCCAGTTGCTAGGAAAGACCTTCCTAGGATGATTGACACCTTTTTATCTACTTCAAAGTCTAAGATAAAAAATTTTGCAGGAAAAATAAATTTATCTACACATACCAATACATCCTCAATTTTTCCTTTTGGATGTGCTAAAGATCGATCTGCTAATTGAAGTGTAATCGTAGTAGGTCTAACTTCACCTATCCCTAACTTTCTGAATATTGACATGGGCATCAAGTTAATGCTTGCACCCAAATCACATAATGCTTTACCAGAATAAGTTTCTCCAATGTTGCAAGGTTTGGTAAAATATTTAGGATCTTTCAACTTTGGGGGTAGTTTGTCTTAATGATATGAACTGCGTTCTTTCGTCAGGGCTACCGTCTTAAATTCTCCAAGTCTTTGTTTCTTGGGCAGGATGTCCTTTATAAATTTGACGTAATTCGACATCTAGTCATCTGCTTCTACTAACAAAATGTTGATATGAATTTACTTGAATACGTTTAGGAACTTCTTGAATTGGCTGATTCATCTTCCATGGCACTTCTGCACCTAACGAAGTTGTTAGCTTATCGGAATTAATTGGTTTTGAAGTTACCTTTTCAAAGTTCACAGGTTTTGGTTCTGGTGAGATTGGAGTTTCAACACTTGGTTGAACTTCCACTGCATCTTGAGCATCAGTTGGCTCCTGTTCAACTTCAACAGTGTTAAGCTCTAATGTCTTTCCGCTCCTCAATGTCAATGTTTTACAATGCTCCTTATGGGGATTTCTCAGATTCTCTATATCACTAGGCAAAGCACCTTGTGGAGTGGCAAGTTGACCCACTTGGTTTTCAAGGTTTTTCAATGTGGTTGCTTGGCTTTGAATTAATGCATCATTTTTTTTGCTATATATGCCTTTAACAGGTTTTCCAAACCATTGGATGGTTCAACTTGGGCTGGTTTCAAAACTTGTTGGGTAAATCCAGTTGGCTGGGTTAGTCTGGGTTGTGTATAAGTGTTACTGGACCTAGTCCCTTGGTTACTCCAAGAGAAATTAGGGTGGTTTTGCCAAGATGGGTTATAAAAATTGGATTGCAGTCCTTGCTTTCCTCGGTTTTGGTTTTGGTTACCCATGTGATACACAAATTCTGGGTTTGATGGACATTCTTCAAACAAGTGTCCTTCCCCATAATAAACATAGGCTACATTTTTGTATTGATTCGGTGGCTAAGCTGCAAAGTTATTAAACCCATTAATGGTAAAATTTTTCAGTATTGAGAAAACCGAAGATACTTGAGATGCTAGTGAAGTGAGTGGATCCGCTTCATATATTCCTGTGACTTGTCTTCCTAACTCTACTCGATTGGTTGGCCATTGATAATTATTGTTGGCAATTCTTTCAATGATTTCATAAGCCTCATTATAAGACTTAGAAAGGAGAGCTCCATTAGTAGAGGCGTATACTACCATTCTCGTGTCAGCATTGAGACGATTATAGAATGTCTCCAGTTGGATACAATACGAGATTCCATGATGAGAGCACTTCCGTAATAATTCTTTGTACCTTTCCCATGCCTCATAAAAGGACTCATCATCCATCTGTTGGAAAGTAGTGATCTCGTTCCTCAACTTAGCATTCTTGCTAGGTGGGAAGTACTTCATAAGGAATCTTTCTGTAACTCTTGCCATGTGGTAATGGAATTTGGTGGCAATGAGTTCAACCAGGCTTGAGCTCTATCCTTGAGTTCAACCAGGCTTGTGTTCAACCATAGTGCATCTTCATGTACTCCGACTAGCTTGAAAGAATCGCTAACCTCCATAAACAGTCTTAAGTGAAGGTGAGGATCTTCGGTAGGCATTCCACTGAATTGGCCCACTGTCTGAAGCATCTAGAACATGACTGGCTTCAGCTCAAACTGTTGTGCCTTGTTTTCGGGTCTTCTAATACCCAAATTAAGCTCATGAAACACTGGCACGACGTACTGTCTTAGAGCTCTATCCCTATCATCAGCAATAAGGATAGGATTTTGAGCAGGGTTTGCTCCGTTTCCTTGATTCAAATATTCAAAGTTTATCTCTTTGGTCTTTCTTTGACTTGCTTGTCTTTTTCTTTTTCGAAAAGTTCTTTCAATTTCAGGATCTACAGGGAGTAAATTGATAATTCGATCTATACTTTTAAACACCTGAAACAATTATAGAAAAATTAATTAAGTTAAAATTGAACAAAAAAAAACCAAATTGAAAAATTAACCAATTCACAAATAATGTCATTTTAAAACAGTCCCCGGCAACAACGCAAAAAGTTGGAACAATGGAAATGTGCAAGTGTACACAATCGCAATAAGAAATAAAATGACAAGTAAATGTTGAGTTATTGTACCCACAGGGATTGTGCAAAAAAAATTATGAAATAAATAATTTAACAAGTTGGTGGTGAAAATTTGATGATTTAAAAAATTCTTAATTAAGATTAAGAATTAAACTAAGTAAAATAAAATAAAATAACAATTTTCAATGCAATTAATCAATTGCATTCTTTAACGTAACATTATTAGAACCATGTTCATGTTTGTTATGAATTTAATTCACGACAACTCAAAGAATTTGCTAACTTATGAACATACTCACATACCAAAATTCATTTATCTCTTGACTATATCTTTATGTCAATTCAACCGATTAAACAAATTTTAATAAGAAAATGTGTTAATGCACATACATACTTATGAAATTAAAATAATCTCTTCTACATATCTCTATGCCAATTCAAACAACTAATTCAATTTTCATAAGCAAGTAAAAGATTTAGTAAGGTAATAATATATCTCTATATTGAAACAATTTAATCACAAAATCCTGCAAGTTATGAAAGGCTAATGTATTGTTTAATACCATCGCTAATTTAACCTTCAGCTACCTTAGAAGGTTAAACATGCACCGATTAAATATTGTGTCCATTAATTACAATTTCAATCCGCTTAATAATTAATTCAATTGTTACCTTACAATTTAGATGCCAGCATAACATAAACATGATTTTATTTAATTGAACAAATCAACAAGGCCTATAACAAGAAAAACATGATTTTTAATAAATTAAACAATAGAACACAATCAATCTAACACGAATTAAATTTAAGCCATTTTAATTAAATCAAGAGTAACAAAACAATAACATTCATCATAACAGAATGAAGAAAATAAAAGTGTAGGGAACTAGAAACAAATCCAGTGTCTGTCTGAAGTCACACTAGTGTGCACTTCTTCTTCTCTGCTCATTTTGTCATTTCGAGGCCCCTACGAACACTTGAGTGCTGCTACTCCAAGATACAAGAAGGCTCTTTCTCAAGAGGAGAAACTAGCAAGGAAGGGATAAGAAAGAAAATGGAAAATGAATGGAGGTTTCGGAAGGGAGAAAGTAAGTAAAAGAGAGAAAGAAATATGAATAAGAGGTGTGTTGAATGAATAAGAGAAGGGGATATTTATAGGTAGGAGTGGTTGTTAAAAATAGCAAATAATTAACAGCCACACACTTCTCTTGGCCGACCACACATGGAGCAAAGTTTGAATGTTTCAAACTTTTTTAAATTTAGCTTGGGGCAAATCTTCAAAAGCATAATAAGTGGAGGGGTATGAATGCGATATCAAGGAGACTTCAATGGCTAATTTGCAAGTCAATAAATCAGCTAATTTGAGCTGATGGGTTAGCATTTTGGATGGGTTTAAGTAGCTCGATTGCTTACTTGGATCTGTATTTCATATTAGCACAATTGTGCCTCCTTTCCATAATATAATCAATAATAATTTATTTAACTGAAAATATTAGGATTAAAATTAAAATTAATTATATTATGTATTAAAGTCTATATATTTTTGTGTTTCCACTCACACCTGCTTGTGTGGCCCACATACACGTGTGACCCACATGGCCTAAATAGCTTAGACCTTGTATGTCACACGATCTAGCACACGGCCTGTCACACAACCATGTGTGACGCATGACTTACCACACAGCCTAACACATGGCCGTGTGGCGTCCACTGTGCAGATTTTTGGCTTTCGCCGTTTGCTATTTTTTCGTTACACATTTGATTCGATTTTGATATCACTTCAAAAATGGGACTCCTAAAATCGAAATATGATATTTAACATGGTCAATTTCATTATCGAGACACTAAATTAATCGAGAATCGAACACATTGAACTCAACCAACACCTCCAAAAACATATTCATACACTCACCTTAAAATATACAACAACCTCAAGATTCTTCAATTGATGGATGGAGGCTAAATGTACCACAATTCTCCCCTAATCGAACAACCAAACGAATAACATAATCAACAACCCCTTCGATCGACAAAGAAAAAAGAAAACCTAAGATACTCAACATGAATCGAAAATAAACTTTACCTACCCGACAACTTACGAAACATGAACAACAAGAGTGGAATTGAAAGTAACCAGGTTACAAATAGAATAGACTTTTCCAAATAATAGCAAGAGGAAACAAAATTAAACTTTAAACTTTTCGTTGGTAAAGAAAGATAGTAAAAGACATAAGAACAAAGTTATGAAGAAGAAAAGAACGTGCAGAAGAAGAGTAATTTTTTTAGGAACAAAATAAAAATAAAATACAAATACAAATAAAATA
This sequence comes from Gossypium raimondii, assembly GCF_025698545.1. Lineage (NCBI taxonomy): Eukaryota > Viridiplantae > Streptophyta > Magnoliopsida > Malvales > Malvaceae > Gossypium > Gossypium raimondii. Next base: position 33,310,231 of record NC_068568.1, on the reverse strand, counting down.
AAGATAACAACCAAATCACAACTGCCCCATTTGACCCTAAACACTCCAACATGCAGCGCAAGAGAAAATTAACAAAAATAATTCTAGTCACTCCCACCAAGACTCGAACTCTTGCCCAAAGAGCGTGAGTCACTTGACCACTAGACCAAACTGATTACTTCATCAGAATTGAACAAACCAAACACTTAGATTTTTTTGAGGTGTTACAACTCTACCCCCTTAAAAGAAATTTCGACCATGAAATTTACCTGATTCAAACAGATGCAGATACTGCTGTCGAATCAAATCCTCAGGTTCTAATGTGGCTTCCTTAGTGCCATGATTTCGCCACAGAACCTTCACTAATGGTATAGACTTCCTCCTCAGGACCTTGACGTCTCGATCTAAAATCTAAACTGGCTCCTCCTTAAAGGTTAAATTCGGTCTAACCTCAATCTCCTCAACATAAAAAATATGAGATGGGTTCGATCGATACCGCCTCAACATGGAGACATGGAACTCATCATGAATAGGTTAAACTCTGGGGGTAGATTTAACTGATAGGCGGCCGGTCCCACATGTTTCAGAATCTGATACGGTCCAATTAACCTAGGGCTCAACTTGCCCTTATGTCTAAACCTTAGAACTTTCTTCTAGAGAGATACCTTCAAAAAGACAACCATACAGAGCCTCGTAAGGTGCCATCTGAATACTGGACTGAAAACCACTGTTATATGTGAACTCGGTTAATGGCAGAAAATCCTCCCAACTACCTTGGAAATCAACCACACAACTCCGAAGCATATCCTCCAGATCTGAATCACCCTCTCAGATTAATCATCTGTTTGAGGGTGGAACGCAGTATTAAAGTCTAATCTCGAACCCAGAGCCTCATAAAACTTCCTCCAAAACCAAGAAGTGAGGCAAGGATCTCTATTAAAAATAATCGAGACTAGAATCGCATGAAGTCTCACGATCTCTAAATGGAGTAGTTTATCCTAATAAGAATAAAATGGGCAAACTTGGTCAAACGATGCAAGATGACCCAAATAGAATCTTTCTTAGTTGGTGTTAAAGGCAACCCACTAACAAAATCCATAGTCACTCGTTCCCATTTCCAAAGGGGATTCTTAACGGGTTGAAGCAAATCTAAAGGCAATTAGTGCTCAGCCTTACTTTGCTGGCACTTCAGACAATGAGAGAGGAAATTCGTTACCTCCTCTTTCAAACCAGGCCACACTAATATAGCTTACGCAGGTTACAATACATCTTATTTTCACCGGGATAGTCAATCGTATAGTCATAGTCCTTAAGCAACTCAATTCATCTACGTTGCCTATGTTTCAACTCTTTCTAAGAAAGGAGATACTTGAGGCTCTTACGATCGGTGTAAATGATACTCCTCTTACCATACAGATAGTGCCTCCATTTTTTAAGGTGAATGCAACCAGAACCAACTCTAAATCATGTGTAGGATAGTTTCCTTCATGTGACTTAACCTGTAAGGATGCATAAGCCACTACCTTACCATCTTACATTAGAAAACAACCTAATCCAACATGTGATGCGCCACTGTAAACCACCAATTTCTTACCAAATTTTGGCTGTATAAGAATAGGAGCTTGAGTCAAAACAAATTTGTGCTTCTCAAAGCTTGATTTTTTCTCATCAGTCTAGATAAATGGTGCATTCTTACGCAGTAACTTAGTCAGAGGAGCTGCGATAAGAGAAAACCCCTCGACAAAGCTCTGATAGTAACCTACTAACCCAAGGAAGCTGCGGATCTCAGAAACATTCCTAGATTGTTTCCACTCAAGCACAACCTCAATTTTCTTAGGATAAACTCGGATCCCCTCAGCAAAAACCATATGACCTAGAAAAGTGACTTCCCTAAGCCAAGACTCACATTTGCACAAGTTAGCATAGAGCTGTTTCTGATGGAGTATTTGAAGAACTACTCTAAGATGCTCATCATGATCATCCTCAATCTTAGAGTATACTAGAATATCATCGACGAAGACCAACATGAACTGATCCAAATATGGTTGGAAAACTCAGTTCATTAGGTCTATGAATGTAGCCAGAGCATTCGTCAAGATGAAGGGCATAACTAAGAACTTGTAGTGCCCATAACGAGTCCTAAAATTAGTTTTATGACTATCAACCTCTTTAACATTAAATTGATGGTACCCAATATGGAGATCTATCTTAGAGAACACAGAAGCCCCATAGAATTGATTGAATAAGTCGTCTATCCTCGGAAGTGGGTACTTGTTCTTTATTGTTAATTTATTCAGCTGATGGTAATCTACACACAAACTCATAGTTCCATATTTATTCTTTACAAACAGAATTGGTGCCCCCACGGAGACATACTAAAATGAATGAACCCTTGATCGATGAGTTCCTGAAGCTGAGCCTTTAATTCCAAAAGTTCCTTTGGCGTTATGTGGTAGAGAGCAATAGACATCGGAACTACACCTAATAGAATCTCGATATCGAACTTGACCTCCCGATCGGAGACAAACCCGACAACTACTCAGGAAAGACATCTGGAAACTCCTTAAAAGTTTGAATGTCCCAAATAGACAAAACCATAGAAGCTGAATCACACACATAGGCCTGAAATGCCTTGCATCCTTTACGAACGAACTTTTCGGCCATAAGAGCGAAGATTACATTGGATAAGTTATCCCGACACTCGTCGATAATAACCACCTCCAAATCATCCATAGACCTCAGAATCACTCTTTAGTTGCACAATCCAAGCTGACTCGATGCTCCACGAGTCAATCCATTCCATGAATTAAATTAAAATCTCTGAATGGTAAATCCATCAAATTAGCTGGAAATACAACCCCTTGTACCTCCAACGGTACTCTCCTATAGAACTGATTAACCTGAACAAACTGACCAAGTGGACTAATTACAATAACTATTTAAGAATTGCTCTCAACAAACATACCCAGATTCGCAAAAGTAGAACTAGCTATATAGGAGTGTGTTGGTCCTATATCTATTAAAGCAAAATACGAAGTAGTATTAATGAAAAACGCACGTATGATAACATTTACGGCGTCTTTGTCCTTGCGACGTCTAACTGCATAAACTAGTGTAGAGTGCCTAGCCTCCGTCTGATTAGCACCACTGTGCGGTGCTCTCTGACCTCTACCCATACCATTACCACCTCTAGCCGGACGATGGTCCCTAGGTGGATGCTGTACTACCCTTTGGGGTTGAACCAAACCCAAAGCTGGAGCTTGCATTTGATCAGAATGTTGTGGACAATCCCTGATACAGTGTTCTATCGACCCACATCATAGAAAAGCTCCTAACTTCCTCCAATATTCACCTAGATGGCGTCTACCACAATTTTTACATGACTGAATAATAGTAGGAGCAACAGGAACCTCAACTCTTTGAGGCCCATCAGATCTGGCCCGTTTCTTAGGCCTCAAAATAGAACTAGAGGACTCTGAATCCCTCTTATTCTTGCCTCTCTCACGGTCCCTATTTTTGCTCTTAACGTGCTGAACCTCCTCAGTAATCCTCGCCTTGTCCACGAAAGCAACAAAAATCTACTTCCTCTGCAAAGCTATCAGAACCCTACGATTATTACTTAACCCTTCCTCGAAGCGAATACACTTATCATAGTCTTTTGATACCATTCCATGAGCATATCTACTCAGTCTTAAGAATTCAGCCTCATACTTAGCCACAATCCTGTCTCCTTAGTAAGACTAATAAACTCGTGTCTATGAGCATCTACAGAACCCGCCCCCACATATTTTCTTTGGAAGACACTCTTAAAATAATCCCACGTAATCTGATCTGGGTTAGTACCCTCCTCAATCATCAACCACCATTGATACGCCTCATCGCGAAGCAGAGATACTGCACCCTTCAATTTATGCTTAGAGGTGTAATTGACATTGTTCATAATCCTCTCTGTGGCCTTCTACCAATATTTAGCCACACTCAGGGCGACTCCAGTGACACCCCTAAATAAATCAGCACTGTTGGACCAGAGTAGTTCAGTTACTGACCCACAGCTCCCAAAACTAGAACATGGCCTAGCAACCCTCTCTAAAACCCTCAGCATGGCTTGGGACAATGTGCTGTCCCCAGCTGAGTGACTTTGAGACCCGGTCTTAGCAGTAGTTGTAGCTGGTGTCTCACTTGTATCCAAATTGGGCATACTGCCTATCGAGTATGACTTAGCTCGAGCCCCTCTTCGACACCCATTGTGCCCACAGGTACGGCATCCACATGTTCTATGAGTACTCATCGTATATATTATCTACATTACGAATTTTACGTATCAATTCCAATATTTATTAGCAAATATTTTATGAAAAAAAAGATATCAGAAGAATTTACAGAGATGTTTTAGTCTCTAACTATCGCAGTACAGTTCTAATCATTTTAGAATTTTCTTCGAACTAAAGTTTATCTAAGACAGAAGTACTTACAGGATACGCGCCGAAGACTCAGTATTCCACAAAATTATTTTTTAGATTAATGCAGAAATGAAATTTACTCGAAAAACATTTTTCACATAATTTTGAACCTAAATTTTCACAGCTCGAGCCTTGCAACCTGGCTCTAATACCATTAAATGTAACACCTTAAACTCGGCCTAGACGTTATGGAAAAATATGGAGATGTTACGTAAAACGGTTGTAAATCTAATTTTCAAAATCTTTGGAAAATGCCGTAAATTTTATTACTTAAAACCCTTGTTTAATAGAAAACACACCTAACTTAAGTTTTTAGTTGAAAATGATGTTTACTTACATTTCCCAAAAACGATTACTTTGTAATGAAAATTCTTAAATCGTTATATTTTGTAAAAATCAAGTTTATTTTCCCGAAAACTGTCTTTTTTGATAAAACAATTTTAACAGTATCATGCAAAAATAGAAAATAAAATCTGAAAACCAAAACAACCCAAAATAGTCCAAATATTAGAAAATGCTTAAATCCCAAATTTAAATGAATCAAACGAAACAAAATTATTGTAACTGAGTTCCCATGGCATCGACCTGCCTAAGTCTGAGGATTACTTGAAAATATTAATCAATAGAATATGAGTTTTTGAAACTCAGTGTGTAACAATAACTTGAACAGTTAATTTATATTAGATAGATTTAGTAACAACAGAAACATAATAGAGCAGTACAGATACAGACATATTTTCCTACCCCCACCCACTATACACCATCTCCGACCATCTCAACACACCAAATGGGGCATGAAACACCCATCCAACCTTACACACCACTTAGAATCGATATGACACTTTTTGAATATTTGCAGTTGAGCTGCTAGTGTAATAGGCGAGTTATTGCCACGTATAGAGATACTTCCTCTATATAAGATAACCCATCCCAAACGTAAATATAGATCAAAATAGAAATCAAACATGCTACAGTTATACATGCACGACATAACAGATACAAAGCATATATAGCATTTTTTCGGGTTACTCATAGCGTATTATAAGCTTTACATATCATATGACGTCTCAAATATACGAATAGATATCAAAATTTATACTAGCAGATGACTATATTTCATATTTTACAGTCTATTTGATCACAAACAGACCCCACAGAAGGCATACAATCGATCATAACAATGTGTACGGCCTTAGGGGAATATTCATAATTTTAGGCCCACACGACCCAAATGGCCAGCCCGTGTGGCCTACACGGCCCAAATATCCCAGACCATGTGTCTCACACGGTCTAACACACGGCTTGTCACATGAACATGTGTCATATATAGCCTACCACACGACCATGTGGTGCCAGCTTTGCAGATTTTTGGCTTTCACCATTTTCCATCTTTTCATGTTTTTCGTTGCACACCTTATTCTATGTTGGTATCACTACGAACACGGGACTCCTAAAACCTAAATATGATATTTAACACAATCAATTTCACTATCGAGACACTAAATTAATCGAGAATCAAACACATTGAACTCAACCAACACCTTTAAAACATATTCATATAATCACCTTAAAACGAACAGCGGCCTCACGATTCTTTAGTTGATGGATAAAAGCCAAATGTATCACAATTCTCCCCTAATCGAACAACCAAATGACTAACATAATCAACAACCCCTTCCATCGATAAAGGAAAAAGAAACCCCAAGATACTCAACATCAATAAAAAATAAACTTTACCTAACCGACAACTTATGAAACCTGAACAACAAGAGTGGAATTGAGAGTTGCCATGTTACAAACATAACAGAATTGTTGAATAATAACGAGAGGAAAGAAAATCAAACTTGGACCTTTTCGTTGGTAACGAAAGATAGCAAAAGACACAAGAACAAAGCTATGGAGAAGAAAAGAACGTGTAGAAAAGGGGTAATTTTTTTAGGAACCAAATAGAAAGAAAATACATATACAAATAAAATAAAGATAACAACCAAATTACAACTACCCCAATGTCCTTCCCCACCTAAAATGTTAAACAAACAACCCATTTGACCATAAACACTCCAACATGCAACACAAGAAAAAGTTAACAAAAATAATTCTAGTCGCTCCCACCAAGACTTGGACTCTTATCCAAAGAGCATGAGTCACTTAACCACTCGACTAAACTGATTACTTCATTAGAATTCAACAAACCAAACACTTAGATTTTTTTGGAGTGTTACAAAAAACATAATTATGCAGCACAGAAATATCATTTTCCGCTATCTTTCATTGACCAAATGTTGGATAGACTAACAAAGAGAGAATATTATTTCTTTTTAGATGGTTATTATGGATACCGTCATATTCCAATCCATCATAATGATCAAGAGAAGACAACATTCACTTTCCCATTCGAGACCTACACTTTTTGACAGATGACATTCTATTTATACAATGCGACGACCACATTTATGCGATGCATGACGTCAATATTTGTAAATGGATATTCCTTTACTGAATATCTGACTAATCTAGAACAAGTTTTGGAGTGGTGCGAAGATACGAACTTGATTCTTAATTGTGAGAAATTTCACTTTATGGTCAATAAAGAAATTATTCTGCGACACCATATTTCTAATAAAGGGTTTGAAATTGATAGGGCTAAGATTGAGGTCATTGAAATATTACCATCTCCAAATTTAGTTCACGGGATCAAAAATTTTCTTGACCATGTGGGATTTTACCAATGATTTATTAAGTACTTCTCCCAAATTGCAAAGCCATTAAACCATATTCTTCAGAAAGACACTCCATTTGTATTTGAAAAAGCATGTGCGCAAGCCTTTTAGGTGTTGAAAAAGAAATTAGTCACAGCTCTAGTCATAACTAGCCTAGATTGGGGGAACCCTTTGTGATCATGCGTGATGCGAGTGATTATGTTGTATATGCAGAATTGGGACAAAAAAGGGACAACTTTTCACGTCATTCATTATGCAAGCAAAATGTTAAATTTAGCTCAATGTAACTATACCACTACCGAGAAAGAAATGTTGGCAGTAATATTCGTATGTGAAAAATTTAGTCCTTTCTGATGGCAAACTGAGTGTATGTCTATATAAACCATTCAACCCTGAAATATGTCATGAAGAAAAAAGAAACTAATTTCAAATTAATGCGATGGGTATTGATTTTTCAAGAGTTCGATCTTTGGATTCTGGATCAAAAAGGAACTGAAAATCAAGTCGTAGATCATCTCTCTAGACTAGAAGTAGATGCTGAAGAAGGAAAAAACTAGGCAGTCAACGAGAAATTTATAGACGAGCATCTGTTTCAAGTTAACCATCATCAGGTAATGACTAAACAACAACGAATGCCTTGGTATGAAGATATAGTAAACTATTTGGTGCAACGAGTCTTTCCTGCAAATTCTACGGGACAGAAAAGAAAATAAATTATGCACGATGCGCAAGATTACATTTGGGAAGAACCATACACTTTCTAGCAATGTACAGACCAATTAATTAGATAATGTGTAGCAGAAGAGGAAGTGGATGATATTTTAACTAGATATCATACTATACCTTGTGGGGATCACTTGGGAGGTAAAAGAACAGTGCAGAAGATTCTGCAACTAGGATTTTAATTGCAAAAAACATTCTAGGATGCTTACGAGTTTGCACGAAAATGTGACTGATGCCAAAGAACGAGAAATACTTCTAAACGTGACAAAATTCCACAGAAAGGAGTGTTAGAAGTTGAAGTCTTTAATGTGTGGGGAATATATTTTATAGGCCTATTTCAAAACTCGTTTTGAACCCATTACATATTGCTAGTCATTGGTTATGTCTTGAAACGGGTTGAAGCATTCATAGTACCAGAAAACGACACTAAATCTATGGTAAAGTTCTTAAGAAATAATATTTTCTCAAGATTTGGGACACCTAGAGCTTTCGTAAGTGATAAAGGATCAAATTTTTGCGGTAAACAATTGCAATTTGCACTAGCAAAGTATAGTGTCAAACATTGTATCACCATTGCATATCACCCACAAGCCAGTGGTCAAGCAGAAGTTTCAAATTGAAAAGTAAAATAGATATTTGAAAAATCTTTGAATCCAACAAGGAACGACATGTCAGTGAGGTTGGATGATGCACTATGGGCATATAGGATGACCTATAAAACTCTTTCGGGAATGTCTCCTTACCATTTGGTTTATGGAAAAATTTGTCATTTACCAATAAAGTTGGAAAAACAAGCATATTGGGAAGAACTAAACTTATATCCCACCTTGGCCAAAGAAGCAAGGATGTTTCAACTTAATGAGTTGAAAGAATTTTAATTCTTGAGTTATGAAAATGATGAGATATACAAGGAGAAGAGTAAGTTGCACCATGACACTATGATCAAAAAGAATAATTTTGTGCTAGGACAACAAGTACTCATACTTAACTCCAGATTGAAATTTTTTCTAGGAGAATTGCAATCACAATGGATGGGTCCATATAAAATCAACCGTGCACTCACCAACGGAGTCGTAGAATTGATAACCAAAGACGGGAAACTATTCCTTGTCAATGGGAAAAGATTGAAACATTATTTTGGGGGGAAAGTATATAAATTCTTTGAAAAATAGTATTTAGAGTGTAATGTATTAGGTAGCAAAGAAGACAAGGTAGTTGATGAAGGAGATGAAAATGTAGGAGACTGAAACCTAAATAATTCTACTCTCTAAAAAAATATGTGTTTGTTGCTTCTATATAGGTCAACCAATATGAAGGTTCACAATATTTACAAACTTTAATGACAAGATGAGGACATCCTTCCAACACCTCGCGACAGGTCACAAAAAATAGGAAAGTCCTAAAAATATTTTTATTTAGATGGGAGCACATTGGGGACAATGTGCATTCTAAAGTAGGGAGTTTACATAGAATTTTTAGTGTTTTGTTTTTGCTTATGTGTTTTTCTTTTATGTTTCTAATTCTTTATTTTAGTTGAAATTTTTTAAAATTTTTAATTTTTTATTATTGCATGGTGCTTGAGCTTGCATTAGTGCAAGTAATTGGTTTCTGATATAATGATAAACTTGGCATGATAGTAGAATAATTCTATTCTCCTAAAGTTAAACTAGTTAGTTCATTAGATTACATCATGCAATAGGTTAGAGGTGATTATTATGCTACAAGTCATACCTATAATGAATAACTGTATAGATATATATATATACTTGTTTTGAAGTTTAAGTATTGTGGAATCATAGAACTAGCATGATTGAGCTCATAAATTTTGAAATGTCTAGGGATGAGCTAAAGCATTGTTTGGTCAAGATAGAGCCTAAATGAACCAACCTCTATGCTATGTACCCTTAAATTGAACCTAAAGTACATTTTTCTTGCTTAAACCTTATTGTTGAAAACTTGAACCAAAAATTATATGTATACTCATCCCATTTTTATCTTGTTTTTCTCTATTTGCACAAAATTAGGCTTTGGGCCATAGATATTAAGGGATAGGTAGAGACATATTAGAGGTTTCAAAATAAATGAGTGAAAAGTGAAGAAATGGTACAATCTGGTGAGTATAAGAACCTTGAAAAACTATGCTTAATGAAAAATGGTTGAGTGAATTAAAACATTATGAGGGTTAAAAGTAAAGTGAGAGAATGAAAGGATGGAACATTTAAAAGGATTGTGAGTGAAAAGGAGTGGAACATTTAGAATGTGATCAAGTGAAAATTCATATATGAGTTTTAGAGAAAATTTTCATTCATACAAGGTACTAAAACTTACTTAGCTTGTTGTACTCATCAATATTGCACCATGTCTTCACATGTATTTGGAAAGATAACGAAGGTGAGAAAATGAGGAATAAGGAGGTGAGTTGAAAAGATAAATTAGGGGTCAATTAGGGGACAAAATCATGTGCCAAACTAATTTTCATCCTTGAACCATTTTGATGCTCACATTCCTTGAAACTGAACCAACCTTAAGCCTCAAAACGTTACAAGCCAAAAAGTCCTATATGACCTTGACAAATCAATTTATGAATGATTATCATGTAATTTGTATGAGAAATGAATGCTTTATGTTCTTCTGATATAAATGTTACATCTGTACAGTGAACATGGATGGATTAGTATGATAGACAGAGAATATATATGATAACCTTTAAATTTGTTCATGTGGTAATTCTTTGAACTCTCATGTTTACCGGTAGAAGTTGTGGGTTCTCTAAGTATCATATCAAAGTTTCATAATAGAATAGTCACTTTTATTATCTATGTCTCTAATTGAATCTCTTTATTAAGCATGCTTAGGAGTCGCAATCTTTTCCATGTTGTTTGTTTATGTGTTTGCTTGAGGACAAGCACCGACTTAATTACAGGGAAATTTGATTTGCCATAATTTGATATGACAAATTAAGTTCTTTTCAGTACTTAAGGAGCTTGTAATCTAGCATTTTATGTCATTTTCATAGTTTTACGAATTAGATGTTAGTTATATTTAATTAAAAAAATAAGTCTTTTTACGGGTTTTATCAACCAATTATGTCAACTCGAGCCTAATAAAGTTCTAACAAGTTGATGTAGTGCTGCAAGAAACGACTTGAACCAAAGAGTAAAATGAGTTAGGGGATTAGCTAAAATATCACAACTTAGAAACTCTAATGTCGTGAAATTGAAGCTGCACAAACACTTAGAAGAATTTTCAACCAACATCAACAAGGCAACTAGATAGTGGTCGAGGTCGCGACATTAGAAGCTAGAGTCGCCACATCTAACACTTAAAGTCGCAACATTCTTGGCAGTAGCCAAAGATGGAAGTCGATCACATGGTTGCAATAAAGTCGCAACATTGAAAAGCAAAGCCACAACATCCAAGCCCTTCTCTAAAGACTCAAGAAAATTGCATGCAATGTCGTGACATTGGACCTAAATGTTGGGACATTGACGCTCGACAGACTTAAAATCTACAAGGATGTTTCCATCCAAACAATCAACTTTAACTTGTAATTGAGGGCTGAGGTGACCCGATTCGGTCAAAAACCATCAACTTTATAAATGTTAATTAGAAACACCATTTAGGGAGGTGAATTACGATTTAAGGTAGATAGTTCATCAGATTTTGATTAAACTTTGTAATTTCAATTTCGATTTCTAATAAAATTTAGTTTTTCTCAATTTCGTTCTTTCGTTTTCTTCACTTGCTTTTCGTACTTTTTTTTGTGGATTTACCAATCGTGCCTGATCATACACTTACGTTACAAGAATATTTGTTGCCACCCAAGTTGATCTTTATCATTAGAAGTCTTCGGGTTATTGAGCTTTTTTAAACCTTACTATTTTCTTATCATTAGTTTCATTAATGCTTTGCAAATTGAGTGGATTTGGGATAATTAGAATGGTTAATAACTAAATTCTTAGGGAGATTGGTTAATTAAAGTGGGAGGTTAACCAGATTTAGGGTTTGAAACTGATTAATTAGATTAAATTGAATGAACTTAAACCTTAGAATTGACGCCTCTAGGTAGTAATTTAGGACCGAAAGGAGATTCTACTCGAAACCAATTTGAGTTGTCCCCATTTAGATCTATCATGTTGAAAGATAAGTGGACTAATTTGATTAATTGATAGAATTATAAACCGAAAGCTATTAATTAGGCCAGTTAATAATTAATTAGTAAAAACTGCTAAGTCTAGGTTAATTACAACCATGGAAGTTAATCAATTCCAGTTTGTCGGGAAATTCCAGTTTGTTATTCCCGATAATTTATCTGTCAGTTTTAATATTTATACAATTAGCCCCCTTTTGTTAATTAGGCCAGTTAATAATTAATTAGTAAAAAATCCCTAAGTCTAGGTTAATTACAACCATGAAAATTAATCAACTCCTATTTTTCATTCTTGAAATTTTAGCTACTAGTTTTAATATTTATGCAATTAGGTCCCTCTTTAATAGTAATTAAATTTTCACTCGTAATTCATATTTAGCCATACTATAATAACTATATTACTAACTATTTAGACTTAGTATTCCATGTTCTTTATTATTCTTTAGTTAGATGTTAGTCATACCTCCCTTGGGTATGATCCTCACAATACTTTGACATGTTTGCTTGCAATATACCACATTCATACATTTTTAATTTGTATTATTTTTATAGCCTCGGTGCACGCGCATTGGGCACTTTCAAATGGTCATTTAAAAAGACTTGGTTAGTTGATGTCCATTTGAACTTAAGAATAAGAAGTGTTTAAACTATCATGAACATTATGTGGTGTTTAAATGGCTAAATGGTATACATGGTCATATGTATCAAGTTAGCTTTGAGTTGTGAATGGTTTAATTGAGGAACATGAATGGTAATGATATAACAAAGGTATTCATGAAGTGTTGATGCAAGTATTATGCTTGAATGGATTGGTTTGAAATAGTTATTTCTTTGGATAGGTTGATATGGATTGGTACCATATGGAAATTCTGAAAATAGTATGTCTTGTCAATGAAGACGGGCCCTTATCGTCAGGACATCACTCACTGTGTGTTCAAAGTTACGGCGTGGTACCTCGACATCGCGACACCGATCTGGTACATTTAAATATTTTACATTTTGGTCCTTATTCAATCTCGAGTTATCCAAAAAGCTTTAAGAAGCTCAATTTAGCTTCGTTTTTAATTATAACATGTAATTATGTAATGAACTTGATAATCTGTGTAAAGTTTTGAAATTGATATCATAATTACTTTGGCAATGAATGTGGCATCTCATTTCTCGGACAGACTATACGATCAGGTCAAGTTTAGGGTGTGACCGCCTATAAACGAGATAGCGTTCATAGTAAAATATAACACCAAAATGTAAGAGATTAGAACGAAAGTGTCCGCAAGTGCATGATTCAAATTGTAATATAATTTAGTACAACGAAATACTTGGAAGTATTCTGAGGATCGTCCCCAAGGGTGGATGGAATAAATTATGAAAACCTTTTTACAATAATAAGTTTAAATAGTACTAATTAATTCCTATACTTGATAAACCGTAAAATAAATAATTGAGATAAAAATAAATAACCAAAATAAATAAATAAGAAAAATAAACTAATGAATTAGATCAATAAACTAATCAAGAAGATTAACTCACTTCAGGGTTTGTAACTAACCTCAGATTAGGGTTGATTAGGTATCACTAACCAATTATTACCTCCCGCCTCTAATTAACTAATCGATTGGTTGATACTTGTTTTGTAACACCCCTTACCCGTATTCCTTACCGGAACAGAGTATGAGGTATTACTAAATTTTTAAAAAATTTCACAAAGATTCCTACTTATTTTTGCTTAAACCTCCTGCAAATTTAGAACACATTCCAATATACCAACCAATTTCATTTGTATAAACACACATATAGTTTAACTATTAATAAACACTACATTTAAAAGGGAACCATAACATATATTTACATGATGATCCCACATTACATAAATTGTCTATACATGCCATAAAATTTCGGAACACTAGTAGTAAAATACCCCAAATGTGAAGGATAGTGTAGATGATTGTCTGACTTCGTTCCAATTTCCGAGTTGTTGGAAGTCACTATAACCAAGAGAAAAATAAAATCGAGTAAGCATATAGCTTAGTAAGTAAACACATGATAAATAAGTAATTACTCCCATAACTACACCAAAATATAAACTTATTCATGAATAACTTTATTGTTTAGGCAATTTCCAGCAAGCTGTTTTTCTGCGTTATAGTCGCTAATTTATTTTTATCTGGAGATACAGGGATCCAAATTGAGTTCCGTAAATTTTCCCTGAAACTATACTCATATACCATTTCACCATAAAAATTTAAGAATTTTTAACCCAGCAAATTAGTACAGTTTATTCATTAAACCTTCCCCTGTTTCACTGCCCAATGGTTCTGACCCTTACTCACTAAAATTCACTTAACTCTCTGTACAAAATTTTAAAAATGGTTTCGCTTGTTTCTAATAAAAATAGACTCAATAAGGATTCCAGGGATATAAATTTCATGCCATAATTATTTTTTTTCAATTTTTGGTAATTTTCCAAAGTTAGAACAGGGGATCTCGAAATCAATCCAGCCCTGTTTCAGTAAAATTCAGATATCTCCAAAATACAACTCCTTTGCTTATTCTATTTCTTTCATATGAGAATAGATACATTCAACTTCAATTTCATATATTATTCAGCTTCCCATTCATTTTCCACCATTTATGGTGATTTTTCAAAGTTACCCAATTGCTGTTGTTCAACACAGTTTATAATTAAATCGTTCCTTTTGCTTTTGACATTTTCTCCCATCTCATACATGGGTCGATTTAATATTCAACTCAATATTTACCCCATAAAATTTTCCACCATATGGCAATATTCATCTTCCACACTTTTCGTTGAACACTGAATGTTAGCCGTTATTGGTGGATCCCTGACTTAGCACCACCACCGAATCGGGAATCAAGACTTAGCAACCCCTGGGAATCAGCACATAGCAACCCCTTTTTATTTCAAAGATATGGTGGATATCGACTTAGCACCACCAATGAATCGGGAATCAAGACTTAGCAACCCCTGGGAATCAAAGACATAGCAACCCCCCTTTTCATTTCAAAGATATGTGGATATCGCACTTAGCACCACCAATGAAATCGGGGAATCAGCACTTAGCAACCCCTCGGGGGAATCAGCACATAGCAACCCCCTTTCACATTTATTAAAATAATCCACCACCCAACTTTTTGAAAATTACAATTTTGCCCCCAAACTTTTGCATAATTAGACTTTTGTCCCCAAGCTCGGAAATTAAACTTCATCACTTATTCTTAAGTTTTATAACATGCTGAACATTTTTCCCTTCTATGGCAACATCAAATTCCCACTCCAACACATACTTTTGAATATTAATTATTTTTACCGATTATGTCTATTTACCTGCTTTAAAATTGCTTAGCAAAAGTTGTTTAACATAATCTCTAGCTTCATATTCCACCATAAAACAGCAAAATAAACACATTTCACCTATGGATATTTTTCCAAATATGAACCCTAACACTAATTAATGGTAGAATAAGCTAAACCAAGTTAATGGACTCTAAAAATACGAAGAACATTAAAAACGGGGCTTAGAATCACTTACTATGGAGCTTGAAAGCTTAAAAACCCTAAATATGGCTTCCCCCTTGCTGATTTCGTTCACCATGAAGAAGATGAGCATATTTTGCCATCTTTTTCCCATTTAATTCTATTTAATAACCAAATGACTAAAATGCCCCCATTTAAAAAATCTATTTCACCCATTTCTTATGTCTATTTTTGTCCATCAACTAACTAATGGTCTAATTACCACATAAAGACCTCCAATTTAAAATTTCATAACAATTAGACACCCCTAAGATGTAGAACTCAACTTTTGCACTATTTACAATTTAGTCCTTTTGACTAAATTGAGTGCCCAAACGTCGAAATTTTCGAACGAAATTTTTACTTAAAATTTTCCTTGAAATTGTAGACCATAAAATATAATAATAACCATATTTTCCTCGTCGGATTTGTGGTCCCGAAACCACTATTCGACTAGGCCCAATCGGTCATATAACTCTCCCCCTTTAGGGATTTTCGTCCCAAAATCTTACCTAAAAGAGGTTTGGGTACTGTTTCCTCATAATTTCCTCCGGTTCCCACGTAGCCTCTTCCATTCCATGTTTTTGCCACAACACTTTCACTAAGGCTACACTTTTATTTCTTAACTGCTTGACCTCCAGAGCCAAAATCTTTATGGGTTCTTCTTCATAAGTCATATCTGGTCGAACCTCAATCTCTGTAGGAGAAACTATATGTGAAGGATCCGAACGATAACGTCGCAACATCGACACATGAAATACATTATGTATCTTTTCCAACTCTGGCGGTAAAGCTAACCGATATGCTACAGGGCCAACTCTCTCGGTAACTTCATATGGTCCAATAAAACGTGGACTTAGTTTGCCTTTACGACCAAATCTCGAATCTTCTTCCATGGGGATACTTTCAAGAACACTTTATCACCCACTTGAAACTCAATTTCTTTTCTCTTTAAATCAGATACGACTTTTGCCGATCCGAGGCGCTTTTTAGGCAATCACGGATTATTTTCACCTTTTCTTCGCTTTCTTTCACCGTGTCGACTCCATGAATCCGATTCTCACCGAAGTTCACCCAATATAAAGGGTTCTACATTTACGCCCATATAGTGCTTCATACGGTGCCATTTGTATACTTGATCGATAACTATTATTATAAGCAAATTCAACCAAGGGTAGATATTTCTCCCAACTGCCCTTCATTTCTAAAATACAACACCGAGCATGTCTTCAAGAACTTGAATCACCCTTTCGATTGCCCGTCGGTTTGGATGAAATGCAAGATCGAAATTCAATTTCGTACCCAAAGCTTCCTGTAACTTTATCCAAAACCTCAAGTAAATCTCGGATCTCTATCCGATATAATAGATTTAGGCACCCCATGTAGTCTCACTATTTCAAAGAACATATAATTCCGCCAACTTATCAAGTGAATAATCAATGCGTATCGGAATAAAATGGGTGACTTTGTCAATCTATCCACAATTACCCAAATAGCATCTTTCTTCTTTGGAGTTAAAGGCAATCCTCATCACGAAATCCATCGTGATATTGTCCCACTTCCATTCTCGAATCGTTATCGGTTGAAGTAAACCCGATGGCACTTGATGCTCACCTTCACTTGTTGATGATTAAACATTTTGTTACAAATTCGAGATATCCTTTTCATGCCCTACCACCAATACAACTTCCTCAAATCATTGTACATTTTCACACTACCGGATGGATGATAAATCACCACTGTGTGCCTCACCTAAAATAGTCTCAATTAGCTCATCATTTCTCGGTACACATATTCTCGTCCCTGAACATCGAATCATCTCAACCAATTTGAAAATCGAGTCAACACCGCTTCATGCGAGCTCTCTTGGCTTGCAATTTCATGTCATTCTTTTGAGATTCCGAATTTGTCAAGAAATAACGGTCTAGCTCTCAATTCAACCAACATTGAGCCATCATCGATAAAGTTAACATCGCACCCATAGCTCTCAAAGCAAATAAAGATTTTCTGCTCAAGGCATCAAGAACCACATTAGCTTTCCGAGGTGATAATCAATCACTAGCTCATAGTCTTTGATTAGCTCGAGCCATCTTCGTTCCGCAAATTCAAGTCTTTTGACTCATCAAATATTTCAAACTCTTATGATCGGTGAAGATTCGCACTTTTCACCATACAAATAATGACGCCAAATTTTAAAGCAAAAACAATGGCGCCAATTCTAAATCATGCGTCGGATAATTCTTCTCATGCGGTTTCAACTGCCTCAAGCATAAGCTATTACTTTGCCCTCTTGCATTAACACACACCCAAGGCCATTCAATGATGCATCATCAGAATTACAAACTCCTTCCGGACTCAAAGTTGCACCAACATCGGCGCCTCGATCAATAATGCCTTCAACTTTTCAAAACTCGTTGACATTTATCGGTCCATTCAAACTTGACATTCTTCTGCAAGAACTTAGTCATAGGAGAAGCAATCATCGAGAATCCTTGACAAACCGTCGTAATACCCAGCTAAGACCAGAAGCTTCTAACTTCAACACATTCTTTGGTGGCTCCCAATCAACAATTGCTGAAATTTTGCTTGGATCAACCCGAATACCTTCACTTGAAACTATATGTCCCAAGAATCCAACCTCACGAAGCCAAAACTCACTTTTGCTGAATTTAGCATACAATTTCTTTTCTCTCGAATCGCAACACGTTCTCAAATGTTCGCATGTTCCGATTCATCCCGAGAATATATTAAAATATCATCTATGAACACCACCACGAACTTGTCTAAGTACAAATTAAAAATTCGGTTCATCAAGTCCATAAAATAGTGGAGCATTAGTCAACCCAAAAGGCATTACCGAAATTCATAGTGTCCATACCTCGTTCTAAAGGCGGTTTTCGTACATCGACTCTTTAACTCTCAACCGATAGTAACCGGACCTCGATCGATCTTGGAGAACATCTGTTTCCCTTTTAATTGATCAAACAAATCATCAATTCTCGGCAAAGGATACTTGTTCTTTATGGTCACCTTATTGAGTGACGATAGTCAATACAAAGTCTCATAGAGCCGTCCTTCTTTTCACAAATAACACAGAGCACCCCAAGGAGAAAAACTCGGTCTCACAAATCCTTTATCTCACAACTCTTGTAATCGAGCTTTTAATTCCTTCAACTCACGGAGCCATTCGATACGGTGCAATAGAAATCGGTGCGATGCAGTAATGATCAATAGAAAACTCAACTTCTCTAATCGGAGGTAACCTGGCAATTCCTCCGAAATACATCCGAAATTCACGCACTACCAAGACGATTCAAGCTTCACCCGCTTATATCAAGATTCAACACATAAGCAAGATAAACTTCACATCCCTTTCTCAAGTATTTCGAGGCGGACATGTGCGAAATCACCATAGGCAACTTATTCGGCTCCTCTGTTTCAATCCGAGAATTTCACCATTTTCACACTTTAATTCAAGAATTTTCATCTACAATTCACCTTGGCATCATGCAATATCAACCAATCCATCCCCAAAATAACATCGAACTCATCAAATGGTAACAACATCAAATTAGCCAGGAAACAGTGACCTTGAATCATCAGGGGGCAATTCTTGCAAATCTTATCAACTAAGACATACTTGCCTAATGGATTTGATACTTTAACTACATATTCAAGTGTTTTCAACAGCAATTTCTTACTAGATACCAATTTCATGCATACATATGAATGAGTAGAGCCGGGATCAATCAAAGCAATAACATTTATATCATGAAGAGAAAATGTACCAGTAATCACATCGGGAGATGAGGCATCCTCTCGAGCACGTATGGCATAAGTCCTGGAAGGCGCTCTAATTTCTGATCCTCCAGCTGCATCTTTCATCACACTTTTACCACTGACTTTGCTTCCCACATTTCTCGGCGGTCTCCCTCTACTAACAATATCACCCGATCCAGCTCTTGGCAAATTTTCTTCCTCTCTTCTCTCAGGGCAATCTCTTACATAATGCTCTTGGGAACCACACCTGAAACAAGCTCGTTTAAATCCTCAACACTCACCAATATGTCGCCTGCCACACTGTTGACATTCGGTAGGTGTTTCCTACATTGCCCACACTTGCTACAGAGGTAGCTCGAGTTGTAGCTCCGCATCGACCTCCCTCGGTCTCTGCGTGAATACCCAATGAACCAGTTGGTCGTGGATCCATCCCTTTAAACTTCTTGGATGAGATTGAAATGTTCGCCCATTGTCCTCTTCCTTACATCTCGAGATTCCATCTCGCCTTCTCTTTTCTCTACTCAGTTCTTGACTTTACAGTCTGATCAACTAACACCACAAATTCTTTTAACTCTAAAATCCCAACATGCAATCGATGTCTTCATTTAGCCCTCTTCAAATCTTTTACACATAATAGCCTCCGTAGGCACACATTCCTGGGCATATTTACTAAGCCGAACAAACTCCCGCTCATATTCTCGCTACGGACATTCTACTGCTTCAACCTCGAGAAACTCTTTGCATTTTGATCAATAAATCGTTGGCTTACATATTTCTTTCTAAATTCTTCCTGAAAGAAGTCCCAAGTAACTCTTTCTTTTGGAACCACCGATATCAATGTTTTCCACCAACGATATGCCGAATCCTTCAATAAAGACACAGCATATTTCAAACATTCTTCAGGGGTGCAACATAATTCATCAAATACCCGAATAGTATTTTCAAGCCAAAACTCGGCTTTTTCCGGATCATCATCAACATTGGCCCTGAAATCTTCAGCCCCATGCTTTCGAATTCTATCAACAGGTGGCTTACTTGATCTCACCAATTCGGCACTCCGTGGAGCTACGGGGACCGGTTGAGGAATAGGAGGGGGTGGAGGAGGAGGAACATTCGGATTTACACGGACATATTCTATATACCAATCACTCATCATTCGGAGGAAGGCTTCCCGAGCCTCATCCTGTCCATGTGTCTCATGTCTACTCTCTTCCTGCGCGGTCCCTTGCGCGAGAGCCGGCGCGTTACTTTCAACATCATCTGCCACACTTCGATCAGGATCCATTTACTATATAAAACAAAATTTTAAATTGTCAGAAATCATCACACTATCACAATAATTTTATGGCATGTATAGACTGACTTCCACACGTATTTTATTGGTCCGAGAACCGACTAAACCGTAGCTCTGATACCACTAAAATGTAACACCCCTTACCCGTATTCCTTACCGGAACAGAGTATGAGGTATTACTAAATTTTTAAAAAATTTCGACAGCATTCCTACTTATTTTTGCTTAAACCTCCTGCAAATTTAGAACACATTCCAATATACCAACCAATTTCATTTGTATAAACACACATATAGTTTAACTATTAATAAACACTACATTTAAAAGGGAACCATAACATATATTTACATGATGATCCCACATTACATAAATTGTCTATACATGCCATAAAATTTGAACACTAGTAGTAAAATACCCCAAATGTGAAGGATAGTGTAGATGATTGTCCGACTTCGCTCCAATTTCCGAGTTGTTGGAAGTCACTATAACCAAGAGAAAATAAAATCGAGTAAGCATATAGCTTAGTAAGTAAACACATGATAAATAAGTAATTACTCCCATAACTACACCAAAATATAAACTTATTCATGAATAACTTTATTGTTTAGGCAATTTCAAAGAAGTTGTTTTTTCTGCGTCATAGTCGCTAATTTATTTTTATCTGGAGCTACAGGGATCCAAATTGAGTTCTGTAAATTTTCCTGAAACTATACTCATATACCATTTCACCATAAAATTTAAGAATTTTAACCCAGCAAATTAGTACATTTTATTCATTAAACCTTCCCTATTTTACTTAAACTGCTTCGACCCTTACTCACTAAAATTCACTTAACTCTCTGTACAAAATTTTAAAAATGGTTTCGCTTGTTTCTAATAAAATAGACTCAATAAGGATTCCAAGGATATAAATTTCATGCCATAATTATTTTTTCAATTTTGGTAATTTTCCAAAGTTAGAACAGGGATCTCGAAATCAATCCAAATTTGCTTCAAGAAAATTGAGATATCTCCAAAATACAACTCCTTTGCTTATTCTATTTCTTTCATATGAGAATAGATACATTCAACTTCAATTTCATATTATTCAGCTTCCCATTCATTTTCCACCATTTATGGTGATTTTTCAAAGTTACCCAATTGTCGTTGTTCAACACGCTTTATAATTAAATCGATCCTTTTGCTTTTGATATTTTCTCCCATCTCATACATGGGTCGATTTAGTATTCAACTCAATATTTACCCCATAAAATTTTCCACCATATGGAAATATTCATCTTCCACACTTTTTCGTTGAACACTCGGATTGTTAGCCGTTATTGGTGGATCCCGCACTTAGCACCACCACCGAATCGGGAATCAAGACTTAGCAACCCCTGGGAATCAGCACATAGCAACCCCTTTTATTTCAAAGATATGGTGGATATCGACTTAGCACCACCAATGAATCGGGAATCAGACTTAGCAACCCCTGGGAATCAAAGACATAGCAACCCCTTTTCATTTCAAAGATATGGTGGATATCGACTTAGCACCACCAATGAAATCGGGAATCAGCACTTAGCAACCCCTCGGGGAAATCAGCACATAGCAACCCCCTTTCACATTTATTAAAATAATCCACCACCCAACTTTTTGAAAATTACAATTTTGCCCCCAAACTTTTGCATAATTACACTTTTGTCCCTAAGCTCGGAAATTAAACTTCATCACTTATTCTTAAGTTTTATAACATGCTGAACATTTTCCTTCTATGGCAACATCAAATTCCCACTCCAACACATACTTTTGAATATTAATTATTTTTACCGATTATGTCTATTTACCCGTTTTGCTTAAAATTGCTTAGCAAAAGTTGTTTAACATAATCTCTAGCTTCATATTCCACCATAAAACAGCAAAATAAACACATTTCACCTATGGATATTTTTCCAAATATGAACCCTAACACTAATTAATGGTAGAATAAGCTAAACCAAGTTAATGGACTCCAAAATACGAAGAACATTAAAAGCGGGCTTAGAATCACTTACTATGGAGCTTGAAAGCTTAAAAACCCTAAATATGGCTTCCCCCTTGCTGATTTCGTTCACCATGAAGAAGATGAGCATATTTTGCCATCTTTTTCCCATTTAATTCTATTTAATAACCAAATGACTAAAATGCCCCCATTTAAAAAAATCTATTTCACCCATTTCTTATGTCTATTTTTGTCCATCAACTAACTAATGGTCTAATTACCACATAAAGACCTCCAATTTAAAATTTCATAACAATTAGACACCCCTAAGATGTAGAACTCAACTTTTGCACTATTTACAATTTAGTCCTTTTGACTAAATTGAGTGCCCAAACGTCGAAATTTTCGAACGAAATTTTTACGAAAATTTTCCGTGAAATTGTAGACCATAAAAATATAATAATAACCATATTTTCCCTCGTCGGATTTGTGGTCCCGAAACCACTATTCCGACTAGGCCCAGAATCGGGTTGTTACATGTTTATCTCCTGACCTCACTTTCTTAAACGGGATAAATTACAATTTACTCAATTCAACTTATCTCCAACCTCACCTAGCCTATGATAACTTCCTAGGGTTGTTAGGCCTAGAGGTTTAAGCACACATAATTCATACCAACTAATCCCCCTTAGGAAAACCTTAAATCCTCCATTAATCACATCCCCATCCACTCGTGAATCTCCTCTAAGGGATTTAGCCACTCATGCTATTCATAATCTCAATCTCAATTGAATAAATCATGTGAAGAACACGATTGATTCGAGATAGAAAAGAGATTTGAATAATCATGGATGTAATATCAAATGGGGAACAGAGTAGCAAATCACTCGATTGGAATAAAATAAATAAATTGAGTGCAATAACAAGTAAACTAAAATAATTCAATTAAATAAATATAAACTCTTGAATCAAAACTGATTCCAAGTTCAAAACAAAAGAGTTATGAAAAGCCGAAAGAAAATAATATAATCCTACTCCTAAAATACTAGGGTTTTTGAAGGCTTCTAGGATGACCTAGTTACATCAAACCACTAATGTCTTATTTATAGAAGTGTTGGCGGCCCAAATTAGGTCTTCGCATAAAGTTGATTGCACGGAAAAAAATAGCCTCGACATACTTGGGCAACACGTCGACCTGTGTCGACCGTATTATGTCTATAGTGCAGCACAACACACAATTTCCACTTTTTTTTGTTCGTTCTGTGCTTTGACATCCCGGGAAGCTTGTGCATCACTCGTCCCTTGCTTCCTTGTTAATTGGAACTTTTTATCTTAATCCTACACACTCAATCTAACATATTTGCACAACATTAGACCCGTGTCGGCCTATTGGGTCACAACACTTATAAAATATGTTAAAAAACAAATATTTTATTAATATTTAATCCTAAAGCCTAAATACCAAAAATGAAATATAAAATCCCAAATTGCCTAAAAAAGATCTTTAAGTGCGGAATTGACCCAAATAAACTACTACATTTAATGATAGGTTAAATACCCCCACACTTAAGTCTTTGTTTGCCCTCAAGCAAACTAAACAAAATAAAATAAAAACCAAAAATATCTACAACTGAAAACAGGAAATAAACATGAATAGAAAATAAAATGTACTTGATCTTGCTTGATACACGAAATCGGATCGGAGCATCGACGCTAGGAAAATTTGTCTAAATATATAACTCTAGCTATAAATTTAAACAATTATAGTTATTTAAACCGATACATTATTTATGAATATATATCTCCATCAAAATGTATATGCGAATATAGTATTTATTTTTACAAGGTATAATCAGTTCGAATACTTTTTCCTACTTAGTTTATTTTTGTCCATGCTTTGAACTCTAATGCAATAATATAATTTCCTCGTATAATCCCTTATGATTTTTATTTATTCTAATACGATTGAGATTTTTCTTAGGCACTTTTGTAAGGGTTATACTAGTCATCTTGCACTGCTTCAATAATCATAGATTTTATTGAGTATTTTATTTTAATTCAACATCCTATACTTTTACAAATGTAATTATCTATTTGTATCTACCTTTTCCAGTTGGTATATTTAATCATTTTTCCTGCTTTACGGATAATAAATTGAACTAATTAGTCTAAATATAAACAATCTAAATTATTCAATTTCAGGCTAAATTTACAATTAAAACAAACAATCTAAGTGTATGCTCCTAATCAATCACTTGTATTTCTACAAGCTCAAGCACGTAGCATACATGCAATTAAAAATTAAAAACTAAAAACGAAAGAAAATAAAATACTATAACGAAAAAATTGAAAATTTTCCTGAGTCACCCCCACACTTTAATAGGTATAATATCCCTAATGTGTAATTGAAAATAAAAAGGAAAGATGTCTCAACTGGTGTGATACGTGCAACTCAATTGGTGGGACTACTCCTTTCAATTTTGGCTCACAATGGTAGTATCGTCAAAAACTGTGGGGCTCCTACAAAGAAAAATTAAAAACACACAAATATATATAGAAAACACTAACTCCTAACTAATGAAAAACTAAAAAAAATAAAAATCATCCCAAAATAAAAATAGAGTAAAAAATCCAAATATAAAGATTAAAAATGTTCAGAATTAGTCGAAATCATGATCCAACTCCTCCACTAGCTTCCAAATTCTCCTATTCTTTTGCTTGACGTGATTGTCCTTACTATTGTTGATTGGTATCAATATGCGATTATTTTTCTTCCTTATTGTTGATTCCTTCATGTTATTATCATGAGTAGTGTTGCCTTGCATTGTAGTATGCCTACCACTCGATGTTGACCTTTCAACTACGCTCCTCATTTGGTTTGTCTCATTCTTATTCGCAGTTGTAGTTTTGAATAGTTGCGAGTATGGTTCCATCCACAGAGGAGTTTTTATGCCATACCTTTGAGCATAGTGTTCCACAATTTGTTTAATGTAGGCAATACCTTGTACCATATATTCTAGATGTGCTCGAATGTCACCTTCCCTTGATGTAGCTTGCTCATCATTCTTATCGATATCTTGCAATTGATTTGTGGGCCTTACGTTCTTTGAGAAGTTTTCACTTGAGGTGGCTATGGCCATTGGAAATCTTTAATCCCATATTTCTTAGCTATTCGGGTTGTCAATTTCCCAAGTTCGGTTGCATGCAGTTTGATATTCTAAGTATTGTTGTATTTGCACAATCGTTTATTCCAATGTCTACTTCTTTGGATGTGATATGGTAGTTCTTGATTGTATTGTGTCCATGTTTGGTTTGAATGGCTCAGATTTTTCGTATTTGCTTCGTCTTGCTGCCCTTTGATGTTATTTCATAAATAACTGATTTATTCTCCGTTTGGGAGGGGAAGATAACTATCTTTGGAAGAATATTTAATATTGATGGCTTAGAGGGTATTGGCTGCTGATAAGGACATTATATAGAGGCATTCTAGGGCTGCACTTGTCGTGCATGTAACTTTCCTAACCCAACCTAGACGTTATGATCGAACCATGAAGGCTAAATTAACCATCAGAATGGCTAAGTAAACCTGCTAGTCCTTTAAAAACCCTAATCGGACTAATTTTAGGAAAAGCCGTTGTTGTCATTGTTTCAAGTTAGATTAAAACTTCTACTTATCAAGTTGTTTGTACTTAGGATTCATTTTATTTTTGATAGTAATAATTTTAGAAAACCTTGGATATTGTTGTCCTTCGGATATCATTTGTGATGTTTAAGAAAACTAGTTGCATTAACGTTTTGTTATTCAAAAATCAAATCTTTGTAATGCAGCGGAAATCGATGAATTATGTCGATTTTTCTTAAGTCAGATAACATGCAATTACCGGTTATTAAGTTTCAAAATTCCATGCAAGCATAAATCCCTAAATACGAAATTACCAAGCCACAATCCAAGTAAAAAATATTACATTCCAAAACCAAAGGAAAACTCCAATTAAATAATAAACTTAAAAATAGTATGATGTCCGGGTTGGTACTCCAAATGTCAGGTCCGATCCTAATTAAAAAGGTTACTTGAAAAGTTTAAATTTAAAACTATTAGGGTGAGCTTATGAAAGCTCAGTGTGAGTCAACAATAATCCATCATGCAATCAATTATAATAGTTAACAATCAACAACATCATTGCAATATCGAACATGGCATAACCAATTAGTATATGAGCATGTCATGTGTATGATGCATTGCAAAAGGTTTCCTACTCATCCATCCTCTACACACCATGAGTTCCCCGAAACCCGTCTACCAAACTCTAAACAATGTAAGCTAAAGCTCAATATGGATAAACCACCAATGTCAGTAATGAAGTTAAACTAGCAACAACGATGCAGCAAGCTGCTAGAAATATGGACAAGCCACCAATATCAGTAATGCAAATAAATTGCCAATAACAGTGCAAACAAGCTGCTAGTAATGTGATTAAATCGCCTAATCTCCACGGTATTCAAGGTGTAGTATACTGACTCAATATGCGGACTTTCAATGCCGTGATACTCTACATAACTCCTCTGTCAACCACAAATACCCACCCCATGCAGATGCAGTATGTCATACACTAATGAGCATATCATGTTTAACATTAGAGTTTCGATATTACAACATTCTTAACATGTGTCTTAGTAAACATAATTGGAAACACAAAAATATATAGATTTTTTCTTCACCTTTTAAGCACTAATTCATGCAAGTTCTAAGTAGTTTCTTTCAAATTTTATACTTTTATTATAAAATATTTAATTTCAACTCAATTATTGAAACATTGTGAATTTTATTTATTTTTATAATAATTTTGCATAATTTGGGTTATTTTTTACAGTTTACACAAAAGGAGAAAAATTGACTCGATAGTCACCTTCAAAGAATTAATTGACGAGGCACCTTGGGAGCTTAAGATGATGAATTAAAAGCCATGGAGGAATTAAGTTTATGCTCTTGGAATTCATCGAATCAGTTGGTTTGATTTAATTTTTATCGGGAAAAGTGTAAGCCTGAAGCAAAGAAATGAGGCCTCAATTAAGCACATGAAGAAGAAGGACAGACAAGCCCAAGAGATCAGCCTAAACCATCCCTATTTGCTGCCCAAATCAGATAAATTTGGCTGATTTTAACACTTACAAAACAACCCTTAAGCTCTCCTTAAATGTCGTTCAAACCCCTCTCCTTCTCATGCAATTAATTTCTAGCCAAAAGCTAAAAATAGCAAGTTCATTCAAACACTCCTCCGACCTAGCATGTTCATCCATGTGAAGGGGGATTCATGTTATTTTTAGCTAATTTGAGTTTCAAATTTCAAGTATAAATAGCCCATTTCACTTCCTTATTCAACACACCTTTCATCTTTCATTCATCTCTACTCCACTTCTCTCTTTCACTCTTTTGTCTTCCAGTTTCGTGTCTTTCTTCCCTTTTCCAATTTCTTCTCTTGAAAAAGAGCTAGCACACTCCTTGGTGTAGAAGCAATCAAGAATTCATGAAGGCTTTTGATCGGCAGAACAAGCAAAGAAGAAGAGGAGCGCACTAGTCTGGCTTCGGAAAATCATCAGGATTTATTTTCTAATTCCCTTCTCTTTATCTTTTTTAGTTTATTCTGTGATTATAAATATGAATACTTGTTATGTTTATGTTCCAAATTTAATTAAAATACTTAAATCTCATTCGTGTTAGATTAATTGCATTCATCCACTTAATTTCTTAAGATCATATTTTTATTTTTATAGGCCTTGATAATTTGTTCAATTAAATAAAATCATGACTATGTTACACTTGCATTATAAATTGTAAGGTAACAAATGAATTAAATTTTAATTGGATTGAAATTACAATTAAGTGACACAAGATTTAATTGGTGCGTATTTAATCTTCTAAGGTAGCTAAGGGTTAAATTTAGCGTATATATTAAACAATGTAATCCTTGCGTAACTTATAAGATTGTTGTGATTTTAAGGTAGGAATTTATTAAATCCACTTTGTCTTATACTTTCTTATGAAAATTGATGATTAACCTAGCATAGGAATATGTTTTGAAAGATTGATAAATTTAATAAGCATGTGTGTTAACAAAAGACCAAGTTGCCAAGAAATTATTCGTAACAACATGAATATAGTAATAATAATTTAAGACAAAAATAAAATTAATCTAACACATTTATGTCATATTGATTAAACTTGTTTTTAGAAATTGTGGATTTGGAATTTTATTTTCTTAGTTAATCACTTAGTTAATTTTTAGTTTTATATCACCTCTTTCAAATCAATGATTTTTCCTCACCAAATTGTTTAATTTTACATTTCATAAATATTCACTTGTACAATCCCTGTGGGTACAATAACTCGACATACTTGTCACTTTATTACTTGATAGGATTGTTTACACTTGCATATTTCCTTCCTTCCAATTTTTTGGCGCCGTTTTCGAGTGTTGTTTTAAAGACATTATTTGTAAATTGTTAATTTTGCATTTTGGTCAATTTTCTGTTTAATTTTAATTTAATTATTTTTTCTGTGATTATTTTAGGTATTTATGAGTATTGATCAAATTATCAACTTACTCTATGTAGATAATAAAATAGAATGGACTTTCAGAAAAAGGAGAAGACAAGCAACTCAAAGAAGGATGGAAGAGATGAATTTTGAAAATCAAAATCAAAACTAAGGAAATGGAGCAAATAATGCTTAAAATCCTATGCTTACTACTATTGACAGGGATAGAGCCTTAAGGCAAGATTCCGTGTCATTGTTTCATGAGCTTAATCCGAGTATTAGGAGACCCAAGATCAAGACACAATAGTTCAAAGATGAAGCCAGTTATGTTCCAGAGGCTTCAGATAGTGGGCCAGTTCAGTGGAATGCCTATTAAAGATCCTCATCTTCACCTTAGATTATTTATAGATGTGAGTAATTCCTTCAATTTAGTTGTAGTACCCGAACATGCACTAAGACTAAAGTTGTTCCTATATTCACTAAGGGACAAAGCTCGAGTCTAGTTGAACTCATTGCCACTAAATTCCTTTACCACATGGCAAGAGATAGCAAAACGCTTCCTTATGAAACATTTTTCACCTAGCAAGAATGCTAAGTTGTGGATTGAGATCACTACCATCCAACAGGTGGATGGCGAGTCCTTGTATGAGGCGTGGGAAATATTTAAAGAATTGTTACAAAAATGCCCTCATCATGGAATTCCACATTGCATCAAATTAGAGACATTCTATAATGGTTGCAATGCTCACACGAGGATGGTAGTTGAAGCTTTTGCGAATGGTGCTCTCCTATCTAAGTCTTATAATGAGACTTAAGAAATTATTGAGAGAATTGCCAACAACAATTACGATGGCTAACCAATCAAACAACTTCGAGACAAGTCGCAAGAGTACATGAAGTGGACGCCCTCAGTTCACTCGTAGATCAAGTATCTTCGATATCTTCAATACTTAAAAATTTTACTACTAATGGGTTTAACAATGTTACAGCTTAGCCACCTAATTAATTCGAGAATATTGCTTGTTTCTATTCTAGGAAGGGCACTTGTTCGAAGATTGCCCATCAAACCCAGAATCTAACTATTACATGGGTAACCAGAACTAGAATTGAGGTAGGCAGGGACCACCCAAATTTTTATAACTCATCTTGGCAAAACAACCCAATTTTTTCTTGGAGCAACCAAAGGGCTGGACCCAGTAACAGTTACACACAACCAAGATCAACCTAGCCACCTAGATTTACCCTAAAATTTCAGAAATCAACTCAAGCTGAACATTCCAATGGTTTAAAAAACTTGTTGAAGGCATACATAGTGAAAAATGATGCCTTAATCCAAATCCAAATAGCCACATTGAAAAACCGGGAGAACCAAATGGGCTCGCTTGCAACTAAACTTAGAAACCAACCACAAGGCACTCTGTCTAGTGATATGGAGAATTCAAGAAATCTAGGGAAGGATCATTGTAAAGTATTGATTATAAGGAGTGAAGAGAAGATAGAGCCCAACACTGTTTAATATGAAGAAGAGCCAATTGACACTTGAGATAAAGTGGAAGTTCAACCAAGTGTACAAAATCTAGCTTCACCAGAACCAGAATATGCAAAATCTGATAAGGTAACTTCTAACCCAGTCAATTCTGATAAACGAACATCTTTTTTAGAGGTAGAAAAATTTCCATAGTAGATGAATTGCCCAGTTCAAGTGAAGAATCCTCTACCACCCTACCCTCAATGACTTCAGGAGCAGAAACAGAAAGTCCAGTTTAAGAAGTTCCTAGACGTACTTAAGCAGCTTCACATCAACACCCTGTTGGTAGAAGCTCTTGAGAAGATGTCACACTACGTCAAATTCATGAAGAATATTTTGTCCAAAAAATAGAGACTTGGAGAATTTGAGATGGTAGCTTTGACAAAGGGGTGCAGTGCATTTCTGCTAGATCAGCTACCCCTAAAATTGAAAGATCCAGGATGTTTTACCATACCTTGTAATATCGAGGCAACTTATTATGGTAAGGCATTGTGTGACTTAGGGGAAAGCATCAACTTGATGCCCATGTCTGTGTTTCAGAAATTGGAGATAAGGAAAGTTAGACCAACTACGATTACACTTCAATTAGCAAATCGATCCTTAGCACATCTGGAAGGAAAAATCGAGGATGTATTGGTATGTGTAGACAAATTTATTTTTCCTGCTAACTTTGAAACAGATAATAAGGTGTCAATCATCTTAAGAAAGTCTTTTCTAGCAACCAAAGAGACCCTTATTGATGTGCAGAAGGGTGAGCTTACCATAGATGTTTAGGACAACTAGGTAACATTTAACGTATTTAAATCTATGTGATTTCTTGATGCAATTGATGAATGTTCTGCATTGACTGAGTTAAAGAAATTAGTTGCAAAATGGGAACTAAATTCTACTGAGGATCTATTAGAGCAAGCATTAATATCAGACCTCCAAGTAATGAGGAGGGGAGGAATATTTAAACTTGCTTGAAGCTAACAAAAAGGGATTTATTCCTCAATCTCGCTTTGAATCTTTGGAATTAGAAAGCTGAGATTATGTCCAACCAAAAGCATCGACTGAGGAGCCATCTAAATTAGAACTTAATGTACTTTCTTCACACTTAAAATATGTTTATTTAGGTGACGTTTCTACTTTGCCATGATTATTTCAGTAGAGTTAGCTAAATAGTAGGAAGAGAAACTCGTTCTAGTTCTAAAAAAATTTAAAAAGGTTGTCGGATGAACCATAGCTGATATCTATGGTATTATTTCATTCGTGTGCATGCACAGAATCATCCTAGAGGATGGTGAAAAAGGAATGATTGATGGACAATGGAGACTGAACCTTATTATGAAGGATGTGGTGAAAACAGAAATTATTAAGTGGTTAGATGTAAGAATAATTTACCCTATCTCAGATAGTTCACGGGTAAGTCCAGCCCAATGCGTGCAAAGAAATGAGGCATTACAGTCATGGAGAACAAAAACAATAAGTTAATACCGGCCAAAATAGTTACGGGATGGAGAACTTGTATAGATTACCGAAAATTGAACAAGGCGACTTGGAAAGACCATTTTCCTTTCCCGTTCTTGGATCAAATGTTGGATAGACTTTCAAGGCGAGACTATTACCGCTTTCTAGATGGATACTCAGGGTACAACCAAATCACGGTAGCACTGGAGGATTAACACAAAAAAACATTCACATGCCTGTACAGTATGTTTGCCTTTAGACTTGTATGTCTTTTGGTTTATGTAATGCTCCTGCTATGTTTCGAAGATGTAATATAGTGATTTTTACAGATATGATGAAAAAGTTTTTGGAAGTTTTTATGGAAAATTTTTCAATTTTTGGAGACAATTACGATGACTACCTAGCCAATCTAGCAAAGGTACTAAGACGGTACGAAGAAACAAACCTTGTACTCAATTGGGAAATTTGACACTTCATGGTACGAGAAGGTATTATTTTGGGGCACCGAATAAAGAGACAAGGGATCGAGGTAGATAATGAAAAGGTAAATGTCATTGAGAAACTCCCACCTCCAACATCTGTGAAGGGTGTTAGGAGCTTTTTGGGACATGTCGGATTCTATCGAAGATTCATCAAAGACTTCTCCAAAATTCCTAAACCCTCATAAAAATTATTGGAGAAGGATACAACATTCAAATTTGATGAAGAATGCTTGAAAGCCTTTAAAGAGTTGAAAAATCGATTGGTCTCGGCACCAATTATCGTCACACCTGATTGGGAATTGCCATATGAATTAATGTGTGACGCAAGTGACTTCGCGGTAGAAGTTGTAATGGGCCAGTGAAGGAGTAAAGTTTTTCATCCCATCTACTATGCAAGTCAAAATCTGACAGAAGCTCAACTGAATTATATGGTAACGGAAAAAGAGTTACTTACTATTGTATTTGTTTTTTTACAAGTTTCAATCGTATCTTGTAGGTACCAAAGTGACTTTCTATATGGATCATTCGACAATTAAATACTTACTTGCCAAGAAATATGCTAAGTCGATATTGATCTGATGGGTAATTCTACTTCAAGAGTTTGATCTAGAAATTCAAGATCGAAAAGGGTTAGAAAATCAAGTAGCAGATCACTTACCTAGATTGGAACCGTAAAAAGGAACTTCTCTTCTTATACCCATTCAGGAGACATTTTCGGGCAAGCATGTACTTAATGTAAATCACATCCATAACACCCATTGGTTTGCTAATTTTGCTAACTATTTAGCTTGTGGTTTGATGCCACCTGATAAGACATATCAGCAAAGGAAAAAGTTTATCCATGATGTGAAGTATTATTTTTGGAAGGAGCCATACTTGTTCAAAGAATGCGGAGATCAAATGATCAGGAGATGTGTGGCAAAAAATGAGGTAAATGAAATTTTATATCATTTTCATACAGATCCAAGTGGAGGACACTTCAAAGGATCACGTACACTGGCCAAAGCATTACAAGCAGGGTTCTTTTGGCCAACTCTGTTCAAAGATGCGTATGCCTACGTGAAAAGTTGTGATCGATGTAAGAGGGTTGGAAACATAACCAATAAAAATGAGATGTCCCGAACAAATATTATTGAGGTAGGATTATTTGATGTTTGGGGTATTGACTTTCTTGGTCACTCCCCTCCTTTTGGTCACAAGTATATACTAGTATTAGTATTCTACGTATCTAAGTGGATTGAGGTCGAGCCGTATCCGACGAACGATGCCAAGGTAGTAATGAAGTTTGTGCAAAAAAAAAAAAACATGTGTTCACAAGGTTTGGAACTCCTAGACCTATTATCAATGATGAGGGGTCCTATTTTGTGAACAAATGGTTTAAATGGTTGCACAATAAACATGGAGTGAAGCACAAGATTGCGACAGGTTACCATCCCCAAACAACTGGGCACGTTGAACTAGTGAATAAAGAGATAAAAGGTATACTCAAGAAGGTAGTTTTTTTCCAAACTGATGAGACTGGTCCAAAAGACTGGATGATGCTTTACGGGCCTACACGACAACATACAAAACACCCTTAGGGATGTCTCCCTATCGGTTGGTTTTTGGGACAGCCTGTCATTTGCCATTGGAATTAGAACATAGAGCTTGTTGGGCTCTCAAGCAGCTCAATTTTGATCTCAAGCTTGCTAAAGCGAAACAGATGCTTCAACTTGATAAGTTAGAAGAATTCGAAATGTTCTCATATGAAAATGCCAAATTGTTCAAGGAGAGATTGAAAAGATGGCATGACAAGCACATTCAATTCTAATAATTTGAAACAGGTCAACAAGTCTTGTTGTTCAATTCCAAATTAAAGTTCTTTTAAAGTAAGTTAAAATCTCATTGGTCTGGTCCATTCACTACTAATCAAGTTTTCCCATACAGGGTTGTTGAGCTTCATGATAAGAAATGTAATTTCAAAGTTTACGCTCAAAGCTTGAAACATTACCGGGGATATAAAATCAAGCGAAATAAAACCTCGCCCATTTTATCGGATTCTTCATTTTTCATTCCTATTTTCAAGTAAATGATTTAGGTTATATTTTCTAGATTATTATGTTAAAATAAATTTTGTCTGGGAGATTGAAATTTAAGCGAGACCGTTTTCTGACCCTTCCAATCTTTCTTGGGAATTGATTTCAACATAATTTTCCGAGAAAATATTTCCTAAGTGGCACAATAAGTCTAGGATAACTAAGGATCATTAAACCACTAGACCACCTCACTCTCTTATTTTTATTTTTACGCTACTAAAGTAAAAATATGGGATGTGACACAGCTTGCATCAAACCTTCAGAATAAATACCTTAAAATTTACCAACTAATTGTGCACTTGAGTACACATGCTCTTTGTACATGTATTTTTTTAGTACATATGCTCTCCCTCTCTCTCTTTTTAACACTAGAGCATATTACTGCATGTACTACAAATTTTTTTGAGCACTTGATACTTCTTCTCAACTCCCCTAAACTTATTTTCAAAGAATATTCCGGATAGACTGAGTCTAGTTCTTAGGACAAGTTAAATATAATTATGAGAGAATGGATAGCTTATTATTGCAAGGTTCGGATAAAATTACGCCATATAGTTTGAAAGTTGGGTTTCAAGGGATAAATATTCATTAAGGTTGACTTGAAAGACTCAAATGGTCCAAACAAAAGTTTTCCTAAATCATTTTCAAGATTCCATGCTTCCTAGGATTTCGCTTCAAGAAATTACTAAATCAATTCTAAAGACTTAAACTTTCGTGCATGCTTAGCTTTTCTAAAGAATTAAAAATTTCATGGTTTGATGTACATACTTTATTAAGAGTAACATTTATGCCATAATTCAACTAATATAGAAAATATTGATATAATAGAACTTTATTTATACAAAAGTTTACCATAATTAACAAAAATTCAGATTTTTGATCAAAATATAACTTAATCATAATTGGATAGGAAAAATGAATTCTAAAAACAATTTCAGTTTTTGGTCCCCTACTTAAGATGAACAGTGTCCCCATTGTTAAAAACAATGTAGAAGGAACAAAAATCTAAGTTGTTTTCCAACTATTGACAAAGAATTTCTACCAAAGTTTTTGAAATTAAACTTATCATTTTTTAAGAGAAATAATAACACATGTTTTTAAAGATGAAAGAATTCACTTCAACTAATGTTTTTGCCATATCTATGGCCCATGTAGTTACTTAGAATGGGTCATAACGTCTAGGCCTTGTTTGAGGGGTTACAAGTTGAGTCTAGGGTTTTTAGCTTAAATAAATCTATATTTTACCTACCCCTAGCCAAGTCAACTTACAACCTATTTAAAATACCTACTGATTTAGATTTTAATGCTGACTACATTAGTGGAGAGAAATTGTTAAACTCAACTTATGAACGCATAATTAAACTTAGGGATTGCAATTTAATCTTAAATGAGGAAATAAAAGTTAATTGGTAAGCATTTAGCATATCTTTATCGAGAAATCATTTACTCTACTCTGGCTATCATGATAATAATTAAGAATTATTCGAATAATAGGTATACTTGAGTTGCATACATTCAAATTTTTTTTGTTCTTGAGCATAATTGCACTAAACTCATAATTGTGGGAGAAGTGATTTTTCAAAAGTGATTTTCTTAAACTCCTTTTTCAATTTGTGCATTACTCGGGAGAGCAATGAATTAAGTTTGGGGTGTAAAAACACAAAAATATAGACTTTTTCAGTACCTTTTGAGCACTAATTCATGCAAGTTCTAAGTAGTTCCAGTCAAATTTTATACTTTTATTATAAAATATTTAATTTTAACTCAATATTTAAAAATTGTGAATTTTAGTTATTTTTATAATAATTTTTCATAATTTGGGTTATTTTTCATAGTTTGCACAAAAGGCAAAAACTTAGCTTGACACTAACTTGAAACAATTACTTGACGAGGCTCCTTAGGAGCTCAAGATGACAAATTACCAGCCATGAGGACTTAAATTTATGCTCTAGGACTTCCTCAAATCAGTTGATCTAAGTTTTCGCCTGAATCAGATAAATGAAGTAGACAACTTGATGTAGATAAATGAAGCCTGAATTCAGCAAATGAATAGGAACGATGGACAAGCCCACCAGAGCAGCCCAAACCGTCTTGCTGCCAAATTAGCTAAATTTGGCTGATTTTAGCACTTACAAAATAGCCCTTAAACTCTCCTTAAATGTCATTCAGACCCCTCCCATTTTCATGCAATTAATTTCTAACCACAAGCTAAAAATAGCAAGTTTATTCAAACACTCCACCCACCTAGCATGGCCAGCCATGTGAAAGGAGATTTCATGCTATTTTTAGCTAATTGAGCTGCCACGTTAAAGTACAAATAGCCCCCTTCACTTCCTCATTCAACATACCTTTAATCATTCATTCATCTCTACTCTACTTCTCTCTTTCACTCTCTTGTCTTCCCATTCTGTGTCTTTCTTCCCTTTGTTGATTTCCCCTCTTGAGAAAGAGCTAGCATGCTCTTTGGAGCAGCAATATAAGCAGAGAAGAAGAGGAGCGCACTAGTCTGGCTTCAAAAAATCATCGGGATTTGTTTTCTATTTCCTTTCTCTTTATATTTTTCAATTTATTCTATGATCATAAATATGAATACTTGTTATGTTGATGTTCCTAATTTAATTAAAATGACTTAAATCTTGTTTGTGTTAGATTAATTTCATTTTGTCCACTTAATTTGTTAAAATCATGTTTTTTTGTTATAGGCCTTGGTTACACTTACATTATAAATTTTAAGGTAACGAATGAATTAATTTTCATTCGATTGAAATTATAATTAAATGGCACGTAATTTAATTGTTGCATGTTTAATCTTCCAAGTAGTTGAGGTTAAATTTAGCATATATATTAAACAATGTAATCTCCTTGCATAACTTATAACATTGTTGTGATTTTAATATAGGAATATATTTAATCCACTCGCCTTATACTTGCTTATGAAAATTGATTGATTAATCTAGCATAGGAATAAGTTTTGAAAATTTGATTAATTTAATAAGCTTGTGTTTTAACAAAATACTAAATTGCCATGAATTTATTCGTAACAACAAGAACGTAGTTTTAATAAATCGAGTCAAAGAATAAAATTGATCTAACACATTTATGTCAAATTGATTAAACCCATTTTAGAAATCGTGCATTTGGAATTTTATTTTCTTAGTTAAATTTTAGTTTTTATATCACCTCTTTCAAATCAACATATTTTTCCTCACCAAATTGTTTAATTTTACATTTCATAAATATTCGATGTATGCGTTGCATACTTTTAATTTTACAATAACAAGTGTCATGCTTACATGCTTTCTATACAATCATTTTCACATATTGTTTGTAATTTAAACATATACAAGCTCAATGTCATTCATGGCATATTACATGCATATCAATAAGTGTTTCAAAATTCAGCATGCTATACATGCATACAGTACATACATTTTCATCAAGACTTAGCAATCAGATATTTGACACACCAACATACGGTCAACCAATTACAGCACAAAGTCATACATCACATACAGCTTATACATAATACATTGGTCCCAATAGGGCCTTTAATAATCAACCTATCTATTTAGATACGTACCTCACTCGACACCTCATCTACTAGCACTTAGGCCATTCGGCCATGCCAAAACCAGCAACCAAATTTACCATTTAAACACTATTATAAGGTTTTTAGACCAATTTACCACAGGGAAAGACCCACACCTTAATTTGCAAGTCCACAACACTAATTCGTAAAGTTTGCGCTTCCACACTTAAGCCTTAGATGTGTCTAAATCCAAATTATAGAATTTGACATGTTAAAATACGGTTAAAACTAGTCTTAAAACACCCCTTAAGGGTTTGGGCAAATTAGTGCTCCACTAACGATTTCTCAAATCCAATTCGACAAGCTAACTTACACTAATTTGATGCGAAATGAAGGTGTGAATGAAATCCGACTTCACTACTGATTTGGGACATCAAAATTAGTTCCTCAGTTGGAAATAACACAAAAAATCAGTAAGTAAAATTCAACCTAAAGCCTTGTGCATTCTGCAAAAACAATAACCATTAACAAAATTAAACTACACAAGATCTCGTATAGATCCACACTTACACTACCCGATAACCAGATCTGAAATGTCAGATGAACGTGTTTAGATACCCTATTGATTTGGATTGTTAAGGATTTTTTAAACAAAGAAAAATCAAAGAACACACTATTTTAAGGGGTGGGAAATTAAGAGAAAGTAGTAGCCCAAACTAATGGTGTTCCAAGGGTGGCAACACCACAAACGGTGACAAAAATAGGGGTTGACTTGGGTGGCACAAAGAGAGATCTTTTGGTAGAAAATGGGACGGTTTTTAAGGCTAGAAACAATAATAAAGCGGCTGTAAAAATAGCAGCAAAATCAGAAAGAAAAGGAAAAGCCAAGAGAAGGAAAAAGGAATCTAACCGGTACCACCAGAAGTGGAGGAGAGGGGGCTGCAATGGACAGCAAAGGGAGGCTGATTTAGAGATTAAAAATGACAGTAATGCGGCTAGAAAAATGCCAGCAAAATAATAGACAAAGAGATGACACAACAATCCTGAATTTCATTTTGTTTGGGACGACACAAGGGGAAATAATTAGAATAATGGGAGAGAGAGATGAGATGGATGGCAAGAGCAAAGGAAGAATAGAGAAAAGCTAGAAAAAATGAAAGAAATAACATATATACCTAGGGTTTAGCTAGATTGGGTGGCACAAATCTAGGGGAGTGGGGGTAAAAATAGAAAAATTAATTTATTTTCTTGGGAAGAGATTCAAACTCGGTCTCTAAGCCAATTAAAATATCTCCTTACTCATTCTTAACCATCAGGCCAGTAACTCACTCTTGAAATAATTTTACAAAATTTAAAATAAAAATTTGGGATGTTAGAATGCAGACTTGGGAAATATATTTGAAGATCGTGTTGAACCAATATCAAAAAGTTTTCAAAAATGGCTTGTGTGTTGCGTCATGCCCTCTCTATGGCACGACACAACACTATTTTTTCCCTTGTTTGTATTGAATTTGAAGGTGTGTCCCGCCATAGGTAAGATGTGGCATGACACTGATAAAATTTAACATTCTTACACTTTCAGAGTTTGTATCACGCCATAGGATTGCTGTGTGATGGTATGGCTTCGATTTGGCCCCTTTCGAGACTTCTAAAAGGTCATCGATTTCCTATACATGCACCCTACTAACGTGTAGCTCCTCCTTTATACTCAAAAACTTGTTTACTACTAATTCTAACACAAAAAAATATAATTCCTACATCTAACAAATTAAAAACAATTTAATACACAATATTTACAAATTAAGTTTGATGGTTGAAAATTTATGTTGTTCTACCAGACTCTGGTAATTCCTTGAATTTCACCATCGACTTCATCAATCGCTCTCACCCATAATAGGCATTGCAATCACTCTTTCCATCAGAGTCTCGCCATTTATCCCATTCTCTCATCTTATTAGTACCTATACTTGAACAACTCAGGAAATACCTTCGATCGAGGCCGTTGGGGATTAAATTAAACAAGGCATAGCACTCCTCCCTAGCTAATCCCTCACTTTGGGAATTACAACCACATTTGAACACTTTTATCTCATCATTGATTTCTATAATTAATTCATTCCATTTGAGATCAATAGTCGATTTAGAAGTGGCCAAAAATGACCTACCCAACAGAACGAGAATTTTTAATCTTACTCGAAGTTGAGGAATACAAAGTCAACAGGGATTATAAATCCCTGTACCTTGACCAACACATCCTCAAGTACACTTTTTGGCTGCACCAAGGATCTATAAGCAAACTTTAGTGTTATTGAGGTGGTTTGAACATCCTCGAGTTTGAGTTTTCGATAAATTGATAAGGGCGTTAAATTGATGCTCGCCCTTAAATCACAATGGGTCTTACTAAAATGCATATATCATATCTCTATCAGGATTGTAAAGCAATTTGGATCTTTCAATTTTGAGGGTATCTTTTTCACAATTAGTACGTTACATGAGGCATCAATGTCAATTTGCTCATTTTTTTTTCATTTTCCTATGTCATTTCATAATTTCCTTTAAACACTTAGCATGCTTTGAGATTTTGTCAATAATTTCTAATAGTGGCAAATTGACATTGAGAGATTTAAATAAATTAAGAAAATTTATAAAATCTACCTCGTCCTTCTTTTGTTTGTCCTATAGTCGTGTCGGGAATGGTACATTCATTGTGGTCAGTCTTGCTATTACTAGATCAAACACCAGTTTGACTACTGATTCGACTACCTCTTCGATTAGCTCATGGTGCTCGGCTTACTCCTCTTCCATAGATTCGTCGACCTCTTCAAAAACTTCCTCTTCATGGATAGATGTGATTGGAAACTTTGATGCCTTACCCGATCACAACGTGATCACCTTAATGTGCTCATTTCCATCTCTCCGAGGGTTGTTCTCCGTGTTACAAGAGAGAATTTGACCATTTTGTTTCTAGAGCATCATCATTAACTGGCTCATTTGGTCACCGAGGTTATCCATCCAAGATTCAAGTCGTCCACACATTACTTTGACTTGTCGAGTATCCATATTCATTTTGTGCATCTTCCCCTCTAGTTGATCGAATCTTTGACCACATGCATTATGGTCATTGTTCACAAATTGTTGCAACGATGGGGATTGGTAAGAAGGATTTTGTCAAGTTTATGTTTGATTCGCACCTCCTCGGTTACTTCCCCACCTAAATTTTGAATGAAGCCTCCAACCGAAGTTATAGGTATTTGAATAGGGATCTCGACCCCTATTGCCTATATCGCTCGTCTCCTCTGATCGGTTTTCTGAATGTGGCCCCACCCTCGTCTACTTGGAGGGTGTCTCCAAATGTTAAGCTTTTCAAGGATTCATTGGAATTGATCATCATCGTTCTCTTCTTTCACAAATTTTACCATTGGTGGCTTGGATTGGTACATAATCTCTCCTTAGGCCACATGTACGATTTAATGGTCATATCCTCAATGATTTTGTAGGCTCATTTGTACGTATGGAACATGAGAGATCTGTCGGATGCTCCATCTAAGCTAGATTTGACGTGTTCGTCAACACCATTATAGAAATTTTGTATTTGGAGTCATGCTTGCAGTCTATGGTGTAGGCACTTTCTTACCATCATCTTGAAACGTTCTCATGCCTCATACAGGGATTCACCTTTATATTATTTAAAATTGATTATTTCTCACCTCAATGAATGGTTCGACTAGTCGGAAAAAATTTATAGAGAATTTTTTTTGCTAGATCGTTCCATGATCTAATAGAACCTGATGCTAACGAATCCAACCAGCCAATCGTATTGTCACATAAGGAGAATGGGAATAACTGAATAAACCACTTCAAGTGTTGATTCGGGTCTTCAACCATATTCCTTTTGAACTGCAGTGCATTTTGGATCATCTGAATCATGGTCATCTTTATTTCAAAATTATTGGTGTTAATCATCGGTTGTTCTATGCTTCCTTACACCGCATCTAATGTAGGGAGGGCGTACTCATGCAACGTCCTTTGATCCATTGGGAATCCTTCCCGATTGTTTTCTTGTTGCTCCTATGCATATTCAAATAATGGGTTTTCTTAGGGTAAATTAATTACCACGAATGGATCAGTATTCATCACTAGATGGTTACGCCTAAGTAGTTGCTCCGAATCTAGGTACAGTTTAATTGGAGTACTAAAGCTTTAGGTCATAAATGACTTGAATGAATATAAATATAAATATAAATATAAATAAACAAAAATTAAAAATCGTATCTATAGGTCCTAACGTCTCTACTTATCTTATTAATTGTAAAAAATATTTCCAAAATTTATTGCCGAAACCACCCCGAAAATGGTGCCGACAAATTGACTACCTATAAACGAGTTATTATTTATAGTAAAATATAACACCAAAAATATAAGAGCTTACAGTGGCGGTGTCCGCAAGTGACGGGTCAAATTGTAATATAGTTTAGTACAATGAAATACATGAAAGTAGTCCGAGGATCATACCCAATGGAGGATGGAATAAATTATGAAAAAAATTTACAATAATAAGTCTAAATAGTACTAATTGATTCCTATATTATGATAAATCATAAAATATTTAATTGAGATAAAAATAAATAATGAAAATAAATAAGAAAATAAAAAGACGATTTAAATTAATAAACCAACCAGGAAGATTAACTCGCTTCAAAGTTTGTAATTACCTTTAGATTAGGGTTTTAGGGTGGATTAGCTGCCAAACCAATTATTATCTGTCGGCCTTCAATTAACTAATTGATTGCTTCATACTCACTTATCTACCGACCTCACTTTTTAAAGAAAGATAAATTACGATTTACTCAGTTTGACTTATCTACTGACCTCGTCTAAACTATGATAACTTCCTAGGGTTGTCAGGCCTAGTGGTTTAAGCACATGTAATTGAAAACCCTAAATCCTCCATTAATCACATCCACATCCACTCGTTAATTTCCCCTTAGGGATTTAGCCACTCATGTTATTCTAAGTCTCAATATCAATTGAATAAATCATATGAAGAACATGATTGTTTGGGAGAGAAGATATTTGAATAATTGTGGATGTAATATTGAATGGGGAACAGAGTAACAAATCGCTCAATTGGAATAAAGAAATATATCGAATACAATAACAAGTAAACTAAAATACTTCAATTACATAAATAAACTTTTGATTCAAAATTGGTTCCAAGGGGAAAACAAAAGAGTTATGAAAAGCCAAAAGAAAATAATCTAATCCTACTCCTAAACCACTAGGGTTTTTGAAAGCGTCTAATATGACTTAGTTACAACAAACCCCTAATGTCTTATTTATAAAAGTGTTGGCAACCCAAATTAGGTATTCGGCATTGACAACCTCTGGACGTACTAATGTTTGAAGTATGAATACTGCAACAAAAGATAAAGAATTGAGGCGGTGTCTGCAAGTATACAGGTCAGGTTGTAATATAATTTTTACAACGAAGTAAGTAAGTACTCCAAGGATCATACCCAAGGGAGGCGAGTACTAAATTAATGTTAACCTAAACGCAATTAAAATTAATTAGTAGTTTAAATAAATTATAGTACAATGAAACATGAAGAAGAATTTTTAGATTTTTATAAATAAAGAAATAAAA
Organism: Gossypium raimondii; assembly: GCF_025698545.1. Lineage (NCBI taxonomy): Eukaryota > Viridiplantae > Streptophyta > Magnoliopsida > Malvales > Malvaceae > Gossypium > Gossypium raimondii. Next base: position 33,266,390 of record NC_068568.1, on the reverse strand, counting down.
TATGCATAAATAAAGTAGACTTCTAAAAACTTAATTTATAAACTTAATCAAATCTGGACATGGGTGATTAGCTCGCTTTGGTGATTATAACTAATTCCAATTTTAGTTTCTATTCAATCAACTAGTCATTACCCTAGTAGGATCTCTCGATCTTCCACTAAACTAACGAGTCGACAAGAACTATTTATCTCTCGATCTCACAGTCCAAACCAGTATAGGGCTAAGGTGTTCATGAATAGGTCATACCAATTTTGGGTTAATTCTCACCTAAATGACTTTCTAGGGTCATCAAGCCTATGGTTTAAGATCTTCTATTCCCAAACAGTTGATCTGCTAAGAAAATCCTAAATAATAATTAGTTAATCACACATTCACTTGCTAATCCCCTATAAGAGGATTAGCTCCTCATAGAATCTATAAACATCATAATCTTCATAATAAAGATAGGCATAAAGATTAGAGTTTAGAGAATCCTATTTGTATTGGATTGATGAAGTGAAATAATCCTCAAATGTTTGATTGCATTTACAAAGCAAGTTCTCCAAAGAATGTGAACTGAACAAAACTAAAAAGAAATCTAAACCCTAGAAGAAAGAAAAAAGAACTGAAAACTAAATTACAGGAAAAATTGAGAATATCAAAAGTTGTCCCCCAACAAGTGTTTTAGAAGTCTATTTATAGAGTTAGGGTTGTCATCGTCCTCAAACCTAGGTCAGCTGACGCTCTCGTGTTTAAATTTTGATTTTTCGGACCAAAATGCCCATGGTTCGTAAGTGCTCCTCGTACAAGACCGATGTCACGAAACCCTAGTGTCTATATCACGATATCAAAGGCAGTATGCTCAAATTCAGGATGGCTTTATGGGTGTGTCGCGACATCCCTTGTCTTTTTCGCGACATCGAATGCAGTGTCAGACTTCTTGCATTATGCTCTCTATGTTGCCACATCAAACTCTCTGTGTTGCAACACAACGACCAGTATTGAGTTTTATTCCCTTTGATGGTCTTCTGCACACTCACTAAGTACATTAGCTCACCTTTAGGCCTCATTCGGCCCCTAAGGTCCATAAAAGACTCAAATTACACTTTTTTATTGAATTCAAACTAAACTATGAAAACAAAACTGGAATATAATGAAAATTCTTGTATTGAAACTCCTAAAATGCAAAAACTAGTTTAATCTACTACACCGAATTACAGCAGATCAAACTCCCCCACACTTAATTCATTGCTTGTCCTCAAGTAAAGCAAAATAGAAACGAAAAGCAAACGACGACCCTTGAGCAAGTATAGTATAGAGATTGGATTCGCAGTACATAACTAGACGTTTTATGTTCACACATAATCTTTGCATGCTATATGACTGACTTACCATTTTGATATCAAACATCTAAGTGTAGTATATTAAAAAATACACAAACATTGAAGTTTTCAAATATGGGAATCCATCAATAAATTGTATAGGTAATTTGATTATCCTAGTAGAATAAAAACAGTCATTATCGAGATTGCTTAATCAATGTCAATTCATAAACAACTTTACCTAGATCACATAGGGCTTTTCAGCTTGTAACATTCTTAAGCTTTGGACAGGTATGGAATTCAAGAAAAGTAAGAATCAAAATGGTTTCAAGCACAAAAATAATTTGGCACATCATATTGTTCCCTATTCTCCCCCCTAGTGACCCTTACCCGTTCGCCTCCTTATTTCTCCTTCTCTCACCTTCCTTATTTCTCCACATAGGAAGTCACAGCATAATATGGTAACTATAGCTAGATCACGGGTTTTTATGCACTAATGAACGAGTTTTTCTACTTTGGAGACTTTGTCACTTCTTTTCTTTTTCACTTCATCTCACTCATAATGCCTTTGACTTTTCAAGTACTTTTCTTACTCGTTTTTATTTTCTTTTTGATTTTTTTGGTACACCTATAATCACTATATCAAACTAATTCTTCCTATTTCACTCTATTTCTACAAAATTTTTCGTACTATAACTACTTAACCCTCAATATGTATGCCTAGATGTTTATAGTCGTGCAGTTCAAGACCAAAGAAAAAGGGTAAGTACAAATTGATATAGATCAGATTTTGTATGAAGGTTCATCAAAAAGTGTTTTCTTGCCTAAAATAGGTATTAAGGATAAATAAACAGGGTTAGGTTTTTGGCTCTAGGTGTTTACCAAACATGCCTTAACTCATCCTTAGTTATCTCAATATTCACAGATTTAATCAATCAAATAATCACGAATTTAACCATTTATCATACATCCTAGCATGCTCGTTTCCCTATATTCTCTATATCATCTAGCATGTTCAATTACTTAATGTCTAGTTATAGTGTAATATATAGATCTTAGTAGTCTAATAATCAAAATTTTAAAATCATTCATTATCATGCCAAATTTACAGTAAACATAATCAGCCTATATACATGCTCTTAACCAGTCACTTGTATTTCTACAAGATCAAGCACACATTTGACAATAAAAATTAAAATAAAAGCACGCTCAAACTTTAGATAGCATATTGTCCCTAATGTGCACCACTATAGATAAGGAAAGAAGTTGCCCGATTGATCGTGACATTGTTGTATTCTGATGGTGGGTGCTTCTTTCCTTTATTCGTTACAAGCTCATAAATGACGTGCTTCTTTAATGTGAGGTTCCTTCATAGAAAACTTGAAACAACAAGGAAAACGAATATATACAAAAATCTATTGTTAACCTACACCTAAAATAAAAATTGTCCAAAATTAATTACAATTCAAAAATAAAAATGAAAAGTTTTGTCAATCATCCTTCTTCTCGAAATCAATCTCATTCCCTTCCTCTTCAACTTCGTCATCTTCGTTATCCTCCCTTTCCTCGCTTCCTTGCTCTTTTACTTTATGATGGAATGCATTGGACCAAACATGTCTGGCAGATAATATTGTACTCTCATATTGTTTTGCCGCGTAAATTCTTGAAGAACTCGTTCATTAGATCTCATTTTTGCTTTTCATTTGAGCGAGGTCAGGATGTCCATCTTTTCTTTCTAGCATTTGTTCCAATCCCCCTTTTTTGTTGTTGAAGCGACGTATATTACATGTATAATGTATCCCCTATGATACTTTTGGATAACTTTATGAACTGTTCAGTAGTTTTCATTGGAACATCGACTCTTTTGCACAAGGTTGTCACTAAGTAGTGGAAGAAGACCCCAACTTTCTGGCCACTGACGCTTCATATCATATAGTAATAGAGCTGTGTCCCGATGCATACCTATTTTTCTATAAAATAGCATATAACAAAATCACTCGAGAAGTATTAACATTAAAGCCATTTAAAGTAGTAGCAACTCGAATACATAATAATTGTGTCCACACTTTTGCGATCAAAAACATAATTGCTTGATTAAAGGACATGGGAATATCAGTACCAAGGCAATATTTCCACTCACCTCTACCTTCCGTTAAATAATTTTTAGCGTTATCCATATTAATGTCTCTAAAATAGTTTAAATCACTTTCCTCCACAAAATTATTTTCGCAATATGGAGCATTCTAAAATTCACAAATAACTCAAAGGGTAACTTGTAACTTTTTCCCTCGTATTGATATCGTTTCCAATGTGGCACCCACTGGTCTACTCGACTCTTAGTCCCTAAATGATGCATAAAATTCTTGTAGCACGAGACCACAACAAAGTTTTCAGGGTTTACATAGAAATGTTCCCAACTATGATATTGAACCAGCGACCATATGTACTTACAAAGAATCATCGACAACTCAAATCCTTGTTCTTAGATAAACGCTTTTCCTTGAAGTTTGAAAAAGAATTTTTTGACGTTTTGATTTGGAAAATTCGGTTGGTTTGTGGCCGTCAATGGTTCGAGTTCATTTGTTCTGCTAGCTTTTTTTTCGGAGCCATTTTCAACAAATTTTCTAACTAGAGAGACTAACTTAATGTCAAATAATAGATTTCTGATGCAACAATAAAATTTTTAATTGGAACCTCTAACCTTGACTTGAAAGTTCGTCTATCCTTTTGAGGATTGTTCCAATTTCCTTTGTGGATGTAGATCGTTTTATCCTACACTTGGTACATACAATGAGAGAAAGAAGATTATAGAAAAAATAATAATGAAAATAGAGTAGAAAATAGATTTTAAAGTTTAGGCAATTGGGTTACACGATGGGTCGAGTTGAGTCAATCCTGTAAAAAATTACAGTGATGTCGCGACACAGGAGCTCCATGTCTTGACACTGGAGTTCGATGTCGTGATGCACCTTAAAATTTTGAATTCTGGGGTATATTGACTTCAATGTCGTACCATAAAGGTGTTGTGTCACGACATCAAGCTAAATTGCTCGATTCCTTGAATCCGTGAGTGTTTTGCGACGCGGAGTTTCCATGTCGAAACACTGACTCAGTTTTGGCACCTCTTGAATTTCAAAATGTTTAGGCTCATAAAACCTATTTCTAAATAATTTAAAAAGCATTAAATCCTACTATAAATAAGTCCTAATGTACTTCCCCCCATTCTTTAGAGTAGACATTGTCCTTACTTGTAAAATAATTAAGGTGCGACTAAGAAAACTTCCCTAAGAAGGTTGAATCCTTGTTGATGTATTGACATCGGGATTTGTTTGCTCCAAGCGGACAGGAAGTACCTACAAGAAAATACTATGACAAGAAATATGAAATTTGTAATATAAGATAAAAGAAAAGAAATTAATAAATAAACACTAAAGTAATAGCAGAAATAAAACAAAATTTAAAATAAGAAAACGAAGTTCTTTAAAAATTGGGACGATCCATGTCGCAACCATAGAACTTTCAGCTGGTTCTCGACACTTTGATTCGTCATTTGTTCCATTGTCGATGTATATAAACCAGCCTCTCCATTCGATTCCAATGATCTTGTCTTATTTTCAGCTGACGTTACATTCATATTACAAGTCATTGGTACCAAATCTGAGCCAACCCCAAATTATTTTTCGGGGTATTATTGCCTCAAGCTTCCTCCATTCCATACCACATCAAGTTTTGGTTGCTCGAGCCTTGCTACCATTGTCGAGTGAGAATGAATCAAACCCCCGACTTCTTTGGTTGGCACCTTCTTTGCTATGGCCAGAAAGTGTATTGGCTCTTCCACACTTTCATTCACTATTGGTGTAAGCTCCACGTTAGTGGTTAGTTCATATGTCACTTCTACCTTTACATTTAGATATGTTGCTATGTTAGTTGGATCAGAGACCACTTCAACTATGTTCAACTCATCCTCATGGTCTTCAATTACAAGCTCAAGTTGAATCTCACCATGAATCTCATCATGATTATCAATAACACAAGGGTTCTCATGATTCGAGTTGTGAATGCTAGACATGTCCTATTTCCTTGGAGGTAGTGCTTCAGATATTTCTCACATCATTTTCATCATTTGTGTCATCATGTCTGACATGTTTTATAATACCTCAGAATTGGCCCTCTTGTTGGTTTCACGTGAATACATTTTATACAAATCATAGGGAAGCTTGTCTGAATATTCGAGCATGTCATGATCTTCTTCAAGTGCCTAATATGAATTACTAGTGAACTCTTGTGGATGTTTGACTATATCAGCACCTTAGTCATCACTCTACTGGTGCGTTGAGGCTTCATTTTCACGTTGCCTCAGCTTTATCATGAATAATTTTTTATTTCCCATAATCTCACATTCTTCATATACTCCCTCCTCATATATTTCATCACAAAAGATCATCTCATCATTAAACCACATCTAATCAGTTTCATTTATGTTTAAATGATTTTTTCGGGTACTCTCTATAGATCAGTGATTGACTAAATAAGTGTTCCTCTCCTCTGAGGTATATATTGCGATTAGCAAAGACAAAGAGTTAGTAAACTAAATTAATAAAAATAAGAATACAAATCGTATCTATAATTAAAAAATTTTCTAATTATTCTATTAAATGCAAAAATTAAAATCAATTTAGTAACATTGCCTCCCCAACAACGGTGCCAAAAACTTCACCACCTTCGGATGTACTAACGTCCAAAGTACGAATACTACAACAAAAGATAAAGAATTGAGGCGGTGTCCGTAAGTATACGGGTCAGGTTGCAATATAGCTTACAACAAAGTAGGTAAGTACTTTAAGAATCCTACCCAAGGGAAGCGCGTACTAAATTAATGTTAACCTAAACGCAAATAAAATTATTTAGTAGTTTAAATAAAGTATAGTACGATGAAACATAAAGAAGAATTTTTGGATTTTTATAAATGAAGAAATAAAATATTCATAAATAAAGTAGACTTTGAAAAACTTAATTTATAAACTTAACTAAATCTAAACATGGGTGATTAGCTCGCTTTGGTGATTATAACTAATTCCTATTTCAAGTTTCTATTCAATCAACTAGTCGTTACCCTAGCAGGATCCATCGATCTTCCACTAAACTAACGAGTCAGCAAGAACAACTTATCTCTCAATCTCACAGTCTAAACCGATTTAGGGATAAGGTGTTCTTGGATATGTCATATCAATTTGGGGTTAATTCACACCTAAATGACTTCCTAGGGTCATCAAGCCTAGGATTTAAGTTCTTCCTTTCCCAAAAAACTAATCTACTAAGAAAATCTAACATAACTATTAGTTAATCACACCTCCACTTGCTAATCCCCATAAGAGGATTAGTTCCTCATAGAATCTATAAACATCATAAACTTGACAATAAAGATAGGCAAGAAGAATAAATCAAGATTAGAGTTTAGAGAATCATGTTTGTGTTTGATTGATAAAGTGCAATAACCTTTTAACGTTTGATTGCATTTATAAAACAAGTTCTCCGAAGAATGCAAATCGAACAGAACTACAAAGAAATCTAAACCCTAGAGTGTTGTAAGAAATCTAAACCGAACAAAACTAAAAACTAAATTACGGAAAAAATTAAGAATATCTACAGTTCTCCCCCAATGAATGTTTAAGAGCTTATTTACAGAGTTAGGGTTGTCATCATCCTCAAGCCAACGTCAGCTGCTGCTCTTGTGTTTGACTTTTGATTATGCGAACCAAAACACCCCTGGCTCGTAAGTGCTTCCCATACAGGACTGATGTCACGACACCCTAGTGATTTTGTCGCGACATCGAAGGTAATATGCTCAAATTCAGGGTGGCTTCAAGGGTGTGTCACGACACCAAAGGTAGTCTCGAAATTCTTACATTCTGCTCCTTATGTTGCGATATCAAACTCCCCATGTTGCAACACAGTGACCATTATTGAGTTTTATGACCTTGTATAATCTCCTGCTCACTCACTAAGTACATTAGCTCACCTTTAAGACTTATTCGGTCCCTGAGGTCAATAAAAGACTCAAATTACATTTTTATTGAATTCAAACTAAACTGCGCAAACATAATTAGAACATTATGAAAATTCTTGTATTCAAGCTCTCAATGTGTGAAAACAAGTTTAATCTGCTACACCGAATTATAGTAGATCATGCACATCCTAGGTCTTTGTATAAAGTTGATTACGCGAACGGAAATAACCTCGGCATATTTGGGCAACACGTCGACTTGTGTTTTGTCACACCATGTCTAGGGCGAGACACAACACACAATTTTTGTCTTTTGTCATTTGTTTTGTGCTTTAATATCTCAGGAAGCTTGTGCATCACTCGTCCCTTACTTCCATGTCAATTGGGCATTTATATCTTCATCCTACACACTCAATTAAACATATTAGCACAACCTAATGCCCGTGTTGGCCTATTAGGTCACAAAACTTATAGAATGTGTTAAAAAACACTTATTTTATTAATATTTAAACCTAAAGCCTAAATACTGAAAAAGAAATATAAAATCCTAAATTGCCTAAAAAATAAACTCCTTAAGTACGGAATTGACCTGAATTAACTACTACATTTGACGGCAGGTTAAGGTGTTACAATAGACATAAATGTGACTAATTGTACTGGTAGTAAATCAAACAAGACCCAAGTAGAATAGATCCTGAATCTTCTTATATATTTATTCACTTGTGATGTTCATAGTATGGCATGCCTTAATCGTAAGTGGATGATGGACTATGTATGTGTGACTTGTATACTTTGATATAGATAAGGACCCGAAAGTTGGTGCATGCTTACTTTACTTGACAGCAAGTAGGTCAGATATCTGTCAAAGCGTAGGTTTCAGTGCTCATTACCAAGGTAATCCGAAAGAGTCACATCTCAAAGCGACAAAACAGATTATTAAATACATAAAGGTACAATCGACTATGGGTTATGGTACCAAAGATATAAGTATGGTATAGCTATGTATTGTGATGAGGATTAGGCTGGAAGTATAAACAATCGCAAAAGTACTTTCGGGTGTTTCTTTTTGTCTAATAATTTGGTGTCGCGGCATAGTAAAAAATAGAATTATATTTCTCTTTCAACAGCCAAAGCTAAATATATCGTGGCAAGAAGTTGTTGCACTCAACTTATTTGAATGAAGCAGATGCTCAAAGATTATAATGTCCCAACTCATTTCTAACGATTTATTGTGATAATATGAACACAATCAATATATCCAAAAATCACGTATTGCATTCTCGCACAAAACATATTGACATTGGTCATCATTTTATCCAAGAGTTAGTCGAAAACAAGATAGCTGGGTTGAAGTATATTTCGATAGAAAAACAACTTGCAGACATTTTACTAAAGAGTCTCGACGTAACTCGATTTGAAAGCTTTAGAGGCTCTCTTGGGCTATGCCGTATATAATTTTTATTTTTATTATTTTTATTTTCCTTCCTTCCAAATTTGTCGCACATGATGATATATTTTGGGAAGGAATTTTGTTTACATTTAAAATTTTTCTTATTTTTCTAAGATTTGCATTAAAAGAGGTATTTTGCTACTTAACTAGCATTTTTTAAAAGTTGGGTGCCTCACTCTCACTCAGCTATTGGTATCCCATCATTACTATCATCTTTCTTTTTCTTTATTTTGTTTTCATGGAAAGAGTAATGAGGACTACTCAAAAGAAATTAGGTGGGACATCAGATTCCCCGATCGAGATTGCCGATGAGCCATAACAAGAAGATTAAACCTCATTGCCTCCTTCCTCAACTGATGTTCTCAGGAAAATTGATGAAATTCTTTATTACATCCACTAGACTTTTGGTGTTCCAAAAGAAGCAAATGTGTAACAATCTAATTTTTAGTGGTGTCAAAAATGGTGATTTTGAAACCTCATTTTTTGATTAGCGATTCAATAAATAATATTATTTAACATTTACGAGTTCATTTCAATGTTATATGGAATTTCAATTTGGAAATTTTATTGAACGGTTAGTAGTTAAGGTGCAGGTATTTTGACATTAAAGTCAATAGTTCCAGAATAAGGTATTGAGGCTTTGTTTCAGTAAACCAAACCCATAAATATTTTTATTAAATATTTACGGAGTTATTGTATAAGTGAACTAAATTTTGGTTTAGTAATTTTGTTGAATTAGTGGTTAATTAAGGTACAATGACTAAATCATAAAAATTGCAAAAATTAATCGCTAATGAATATTTTTTAGCTAAAAGGCTTAAATAGAATTGGTTTAGGGATTTATGTGGCAAATAGGCCATATTTCATTGCATTGGGCGGTAAGTGCTAGTTTCTAATTAATTATATGTTAATAATATTGCAGTAATTAAATAAATATATATGTTAAAACATTAGTAAAATAAAGAAAAAGGCATTACCTTCTTTATTTTCTTCTCTTCCACCCGAATCCATCATTGCCAAAGCTTGAAGAATTCAACCAAGCTTCTCTCCGTTGCATGGTATGTAAACCAAGCTCTCGTTTTTCGTAAATTTTATGTTTTTTATATCATAGTAGCTTAATCTAGATAACTCGGGTACTAAATTGCAAAACTGTTAAAGTTTTAGAATGTTGCAATTGATGGTTTTTGTAAGCTTAGAAATGATCTAGGACTAATTTGTAAAATGGTTTGTCAGTTTTGAGTTTAAGGACTAAAATGTAATAATGCCAAAATTGACATGAAAATTTTAAAAGTTTTTATTCTATAGGGTTATAGAAGGATATAATTGAAATCGAATAGTAAAACAATGCGTAAATGTGAAAGATATGAAAGTTTTGGTTTAGGGACTAAATTGAATAAAATATGAAACTTTTGACAAATTGTGTAAAATGAAATTAAAAGGTCATATACTTTTCATTGAGTGTTTATAAGGTATTTGGAATTGATAATTTGAAACTAATCATCATATAAATCAAGATTTAGATCAATCGAAAAATAATCGGAAAAAAGAAAATTGATGAATAATCCCTACAATTCAACTTGCTAGTTAAATATATTAAGTAAGTTCATATTGTATGTGTATGTTTTAATGGATAATTATTTGTGTTATAAATGTTTGTATGTATAATATAGCTTGAATTACATGCTAAATGATACAAAAGGTGAATTTTGAACCAAATTGTAAAGTTATGCGTATGTGATAATTATAAATCATGTGGAATTCTGAATGGATATGATCTGTTATGACATATGCTTTGATTTATGAAAATGCTACGGCAATGTAAATGTTTTGAAATCTATAGAAATGTTCGTTCGAACTTAGTAAATGATTAGGATACGATTGGCATGCCAATAGGGTTAGTTGCACGCTTGTACGGGTTTGCACTTCGGTGCCTCTATCTGCAGTTTGGTGCCTCTGTTTGCATTACGGTGACTATGTATAGAATTATGATGCTCTCTGGTGTGATGTAGATACCCAAGTATCCGAACCTTTTTTCTAACGTTCATCGGGATATTCTAATTAAGTAAAATAAATGAATTATTCGATTGTATGCGTTAGACTTGAACAAATGGGAAAAATTGAATGAAATGAAAATTTTAAATATTTTTCTATATAGTATTATGATGGACTCACCTGCCTCTTGTGAAATGTAATGTCAATTTTTAAAAATACCATGTACATTGATTGTATTTACGTATCTTTTTTATTCCAAGGTAAGTTACAGTACATTTTAAACTATGAACTTACTAAGCTTACTTAAAGCTTACTCTTTTTCATTTTCTATTTTATATAGTTGGAAGTTTACAAAACACATCTATCGGATCATCCCAAAACTCATACTATCTAGCTTTAGTCTCAATAGATTTTCAAATCGTTCTACTCAGTTATGTGGCATGTATATAGGCTTGGTTGTGAATAAGTGTTTATGTGTTTTGTCACACTTGGGTTTTTTTAAGGACCCAAATTTAAAGGATTTTTGGGAGTTAATTGAGCAAAGTAGAGAGTTGGCAGGTTCTACTAGGAATTTTTGGAAAGTCTTGTGTCTGCCGATGAAATAATTAAATTTCAATTCTAGTTTGGTTAGAATTTAATCAGCTGGTCCCAAAGTGGGAGACATAATAATTACCGATTACCTAAAAGAGATTAGAAGATCGTGTATGGGAGATGTATATATAGGTGAAAAGTGGACATTCTTACAAAAGAAAATTCCTCATTAATTCTGTTTACCAAAATTTTCTTCTTACTTATATTGTCTTCTTCGATTGTTCCGAAGAAGAGAAGAACTTAAGAGAGCTCTTCATGGAGCTGATGTTGTGAGAACTAAAGTCTGGATGTAGATAAATTGAGAAACTGGTAAGTTTTTTTTAACTTTTATGTGCTTGAGATTTTGAGCAAATGAGGGCTAGAACTCCTATTAAGTTTTTGTAAACTAGGCTCTAGGTTTAAGGTTGAATATCTTTGAATTAATTGATAAATGGTTATCATGCTTAGTAGCTAGGATGAAGGAGGCTCTAGCAGTTGGACAAGCTAAGCTGACTAGGATTAAGAAAGCACTATGAGTTTCTGTACTCCATCTCTAAGAGTTCGATGATGTTGAACTACTGATTGATATGTGTCTATGTCTATTTTGTGCTATCTAAACCCGTGGTTGTGTTTGAACATGGTGACTGGTTACGCTTGTATATACATATATTGGGTGTTTATTTAGTTATGAATTGAAGTCTTAATGGGTTGCGTACTACATGCTAATGAAATACATACAATTATTTATGTAAAATGCCTATAATGTGTATAATATGCGGGGTATGGAGGGAAGTATCATGACGAGGTAGTTGAAGATAGGAATAGTTCGTGAAAAGGAGGAATGGACGGACTAAAAGGAGATTGGGTCGCATTGCGGAATGGTATTGATTGGTTCGCTCGAACGACACTGTGACGACAGCCTATTGACTCTATAAAATGACACCGTAATGGCAATTATCGACTAGCTCACTAAAGCGACACTTTGACGATGATCTATCGACTCTATGGAGCAACACTGCGACGGCGATTATCGACAGATCCTTTGAGGCGACATCATGGAAATGATTTATAAGTCCTTTAGGACGACACCTCGAAAGAGGTTTATTGATTCCTCGAAATCGAAAGTCCACCAAGACTTTAAACATGGAGTATATTATGTAAGATCATAACTCAACTATGGCAACATAGGAATCCGCCAAGACCTTAAACATGGAATATACTGTGTAAGACCATAGTTGGGCTCATCAGATAAAGTCTACCAGAATGATAAACTAGAGAACTAACGGAGCAAGAAAAGAGAGATCATCGTAAGACTCGTGCAGAGAGTAGTATAGTTGGATAATTACGGCACATCTGAGAACGCAGGTAAATGGGATAGTAAGAGAATCTGCCAAACTATAGAGAGGGAATAACTAGTAGAAGTATATGAGAATGCTTGTTAATAAAGGAATCCGCCAAATTGTGACGGAAGAGGACTAGGGTATATATGTGTGGTCTTACCAAGGCAAAGGAAATAGAAAAGGTACTCTATTCAAGGTAAGGACACCTGTCATTATTAGTTTGCTAGTGTTTAGTGAGTAATATAACATTGAGTATAATAAGTGAGTCAACCTGGCAAAATCTAAGCTAAACAATTGGAGCGGTAAGTCTTCCAGTGGTCTGCTAAAAAGGAGGATGATAAGGTAAGACATTGTAGGGCTACCATAGGTGGAGACTGTCAAGAATACTTGAGAAGGAATAGTCTGCTGGGGACTGTCAATAAGTTTATCTTAAGAAGATTGGGCTCAGGAGAGTAAGCAATCTGTGGGTTATGCGGGTTACATTGCGGTTGCGAGTCCACCAGGAAAAAAAGGGTGCTGGTTCATTTAGCCAATAACTTATTGAGTCCACGGATATGGATGATATAAAGATACCTCGTCTAGAAAAGGGGATCAGGAATAGGTCATGTCAAAAAGTAGATTTTCACTAAAGTAGTACGACAAATCTGTATGGAGATCAGGGTGGGTCAAAAGGATCAAGGAAGGGATTCGCAGCTATTGCGAGGCCTCGGTTATAACATCAGTAAGTTTTCCCAACTCGTGTTGGCAACTACGGGAAATTCATGATGAGGCATGTCATGTCGAGTTCAAGGGAAGCTTGGAATAACGAAAAAAAAGGTTAAGACCCATATGGAAATATTGTTTTGAAGACTGTTTTGACAAGTGGTAATGCCCACTGATATTTCATTCGGAGAAAACAATGTCAATGGCAGCGCCAGAGAAATTATGGATCTTCCTACGAGTTCCAGGGAGTTTCTCGTTTATGCTTAAGATTTTATGTTCCCTAATTTCCAGGAAAACCAATGTATAGGGTCTTGCTAAGTTCTCCTGAACTTATCATGTTTTCTGCTTCCATGCAAGATAGATGATGTATCAGAAATTTTAGTGGAGGGCCCAAACCAAACACTACCAATTTCAAGAATGGGTGAAGTAGTTATTTCATGTATATAAAGGGGCACCCTTAGAGGTCACACCTTGGGGTTAAAATTGGTTATTTTTGTAATAAATTCTAGTTGTAAATCTGTAACTAAATGTTAAGCTTAATAAGGCACCAACTATGTAAAAATAAATTTTATTTATTTATGCATAATACAAGTTGCAGTAGGGGTTACATTTAAATCTCTACTTGGTCTAACTCTTAATTAGTTAAAATATTGTTAAATAAAACAAGTCTTGCTCTTGTGACACTTGGTATTTGTATCTTGCGATCGAATCAAGTAGTGGATATTACATGTTTAAATGATGATTTTGGAAAGATGATGAAATGGTCCTTAGTACTGTTTGTTTGAAAGTATACATGTGTATGTTTAATTGAAGTGTTCGTGTTTTTGAATCAAGAAAGAGGATAGTTTTCGGGGTACTTGAATTTTGAATGCTTGTATGTTATGTATACAAGTATATTTGATGGCATTATAGTAGGTTTAGATTGAAGCTCAAAAATGATTAAAATGATTAATATAATGGGTTATTTCAAAAGATGTGTGATTTGGTAAGATACTAAATGGATGGTTAATAGTTCATGCCATTGTTTTGGTTATTTGTAAAGTTGATTGAATGTTACAATGTGGTCTATGTATTGGTAGTTGCCATGATATACTTAAGTAAATGTTGTTTGAAATGGGGTGCCATTTAAGGCATATTGGTATAATGGTTGAATGTGTTTAGAAAGTGGTAAATTAGTTTGTTTTCTATTTGTAGTTGATATATATACTTGCATTTTATGTATTTTCCGACATTTATATATTTATTTTTATAAGTTTTTAAGGTTTATATCTACTATAAAAGAATTGTTTATATTTTATTAAAATTGTCAAGTGGCATTTTTCATTCATCAAGATATGCTAAGTCACTATTTATTGGCCAAAAGTGCCTAACGGTTTTTTTAACATCTTTTACAAAATGAACTAAAAGCATAACTAATGCACATACCTAATTGGGTCAAAGAAAATTTAGGTACTAAAATGAAAAAGAGTATACTTAATGGGCTAATTCGTGAATTAATATTTTCTTTTTATTTTCTTTTTTCTTTCTTTTTTTTTTTTTTTTTTTGAGAAAAGTATGAGAACGATTTTGGAGGAAAAAATGTTATTATATGGAATTAAGTTAGATGTTAGTTTGATAAACTAAAATTAACTGACAAAAATTAAGTAATGAATTTTTACTACTAACTTTAAAGTATTAAATTTATATTAAAAATTTTGGTAAATTGTAAAATATAAATAAGAATATAATTATCTTGTTTGATAAAAAAATATTACTTTTAAAAATATTTATTTCTCAATTTTGATCTTATTAATATAATTATTTTGAATTGTTTTGCATAAAAGATAAATATGATAATTTGAATATCTCATTTCTTTTGAAGAAGATAATGTATTTCAATTTTTAATAAAATAAAACCACCTTAATATTATTTTACATTAAAGTGTTATTTGATAAACTAAAATTTAAGTAATAAAATATTAAATACTGAAATTTTATTACTAAATTTTACAAGTACCTAATTTATATTAAAAATTATTTAGTAGACTGTAAAATATAAGTACTAGATATAATTGTTTTATTTAATAAAAACAAATACTAATACTAAAAACCATTTATTTTTAATTTTAATCTTATTTATATAATATTTTATATTATTTTGAGTAATTTTGGGTAAAAAGAATTATGATAATTTGAATATATCAATTTTTAGAAAAATATAATTTATTTTAATTTTTAATAAAATAAAAAAACTTAATATTTTCTGCATTAAATATCTATCTACCTATTGTATTAAATACTTTTTTTGTTGAAAATTTTATAAGAAAAAAATAAAATAGTTATCAATGTTTTAAATGTTAAAAAATTCATTTTCAGATCTATGAAATAACCCCTCTATTAATAAACGTATTTAACATATTTTCAATCCTCCTACTCATATCTAATTTTAAATCGTTCAAGCCCATCTCATCCAACTCTACCAGCCCATCTAACCATTTATTCACATTTCAGACGGTCCAATTTGATAAAATTAAACAAAGATCTGAACCGGGCACCACATTCACAATCTGACGTTCCTCACCCTCTAGTCATCTTTTATGTCTCACCATGTCCATGGTTCCCAGTAGAAATGAACTACGGGGGAACAAGCCTATACCATAACCTACATGAATTCATCATTCCATACACTGCATCGTTATTCCATTACTCAATGGGTTTGCAATAGTCACTTTCCAACATTAAATAAGCTACCCATGAGTGTTCGTCTACAATACATCTCCTACCAAACTCCCCTGCACGATTGCAACTATCACATTGACATACAAGGTTGTTCCAACCCATCAAATTCAAAAGCACCAAAGAATACTATATAGCCAGGGACTACCTCTTGCACCAAGAATACTACCTCCACTAAACCCTCGTCTGCAAAGAGGGAGGGCATGATTCTAGTGGAAAAACATGCAAAATGAGAAATGATAATAGTCAAATTCTAGTAAAAGACCAAATATGACAATGACTAATACTCTGATAGTGTTATATGAAAACAGTTTGGACATTCACACTAAAGCATATCTGAAACTAATTCAACCTGAATGTAACAAATTGGTGGAAAGCTCCAACAGATGATCGTATAGTACAAGTGAAGCTACCTGTCTAGTCTCTAGTGAATACCAAAAAGTGGTTGATAATTCATGTGAAGCAGACCAATACTGTCTTCTGCATCAGCAGATCGCTCAAAAAAGGTTATAATTAGAATACTGAGATTAACCACTGATTGAAAACTCAGCACTAATTTAATTACAGTACAATTATATGAGATGTGGTAGACTGTGGCAAGGGAAATGCAGCTTTTTTTATAGATGACAGTTGACAGAATTTACGCTAGGATTAGGTAATGTTCTCATATCATGGTTGCTATCCTTGCTCAAAAGAAAGCAAAATAACTCAAGCTTACTTCAGGTTTTTGGACTCAATGTTCAATATTGATTGGAATTGCGGTATCTGACAGGAAGGATTACACCAGATGGTGTACAAGTCCTCCACAAACATGAGAGAAATCATGTTTATAAGCCTCATAACCCTTCAAGTCACCTAAAACTTCTGTCTACCAAGAACCCAAGAAGAATTGCATTTGTGCAAATAGTTAATGGCATGCAAGTAACCTATGAGGGAAGAAAACCAACTAAGAATTCATAATTGATGATAAATTTGGTTTCTCAGATAGCAAATTGTTATGAAATTACAGAACAGCTCTAGTCAAGTGACCTTTGAGGCAGATAGTCGGAGTTCCTCAAGGCAAGGACTTCAAACAGTGCATTAAGCTCACAAGTTTATTTTAGTACTTATGAGAAAAATCCAGAAAAAAATTAAAAAAAAAAAATTCAGGACAACATTACCATCCATTCATGAAAGTCAATGAGAATTTCAGAAGGGAAAACTTTATTTCAGTTGCATTACATCCCTATTGTAAGATTGAACAAGGTTCCTACTATGATTCAATGACTTCCTATAAAATTCTCCCCAAAAAAGATGAAAAAGAAAGATGAAACTATTCACAAATGAACTTCAAATTTCAAGAATCTATTAGTTCCTTTAGGCTCACGAGAAGATTCACATGACATGTTGGTACAATCATTCCCATTTGGCATCCTGGCCTACCTGCTTTTTCAATGAAACAAGAGGCTCTTTAAAGCATCACTACTTCGAGTATACTGAATGAATTCACATTAAAGCAACACATGTCAAAGTGATCCATGCTGATGCAGGAGCCTTTAATTAAGTATTAGATATATTACGGCACGGGTTATTAGTTACTGTTAGGGTTCAGACCTAAAGGCTAGGAATAAAACTTAATTTGCAAGAAAGCCTAGTAACTTTACTTGCAAGGGGAAAAGCCTATATAAATATGTTGCAAGCTTTACAACGAACACTACAACTATTCTAATGATTTTCTTACAAATAAACTAAAGGTTTTCAGTAACCCTACATTTTCTAGAGCTCCAACTTCTTTCTACTCGTTTTTCAGCCCTAAATCTTTCTATTGTTGTTGTTTTCTCCCCTAAATCATACCAATTTTTGGCATCAAAGCATAATATGATCCTAGGGTTTATATTAGGGTTTTCTTTTAGGCCATGGTTGGAAGTGCTGATTTTCTTGGCAAGAGTATGAACTATTAGCCATATTTATGATGAGAACCAGGAAGAAACTTAAGAATATATATACAGCTTAGAGAGAGCCCTTGATTGTTCATAATGAATTGACAACAACAATGGAAGGTGAAGAGGAGTCAAGCCTTGCGGTAGATGCACTTAGCCAACGATCTTCACTATTAAAGACATTGAGTGCTCATGGGAAGGATTTTGAAGAAGTTAGGGATCAGCACAAAACTAACTCATATTTCAGCCCAAAAGAATTTGAGATCCTAGTATGTTCAACATGACCCATGATGAAACCAAATTAGTTATTGTAATAGATGCTCCCTTGAGGGGTGATCAAGATCCTAGTTAATGCCCCAAAATGCTGTGCTACCTTCACCATATTCAACATCAAATCCAAGAGATGGAAGCATTCTTTAAAGAGTGGCCTCACGTAGATGATCATGACTTGTGTTATGTTACTATGGATGTGGATTATATTCTTGTGGGAACACCTTGGGTGAATGATATTCTTGATCAATTAGTTGACTCTATAGAGCTCTCAATGTGACAAGTGATTATCACCACAATAGGTTGAGAAGTTTTGATGAATGGAAGACAACTTTTAAGACTCCAAATGGCCTTTATGAGTGGTTAGAAATGCCAAGCAAGTTTATGCAGATCCTGAGTGTGGTGGGTAGACAACTAAATATTTCAAAACATGCAACAGTTGTAAAAGCTACTTTAAATGTTGTAAGTGTTTATATGTTGAATGGCCATGTTTGTTTGATCTTGATAAACTTGGCAGCATTTATGGATGCAGCTTCGTACTTATTTCTCTTGATGATTGCCTTTATGCTTGGGGTTTTGAAACTTGTTTCTCCAAAAAAATAAACTTGACGATGATTCTACCTTTGAATTTGATTATGCAAAAAGCAACTTCTTTCAAATATTGATGAATGTATCCAAAGAATTTTGGGTTAGATATAATTTAGGATGCAGGTTATAGGTGAAGTGACTTTGAGTTTGCAAAATTTGTACGTGAAAGAAAGGTGTTTGGATTTCCCAAACATGCCATGTATCGTAGGAGATGGCATTACATTCTCTCTATTTACAACAGATGCTAGGGATCTTTCTAAATTTTCAACTAGCTCTTCATTATCAATCCCTGTTGCAATACAGGTTGAAACTAACAAGGGGTTTGATATCGAAGCCAAAGCTTTCAGTGCATTAATCTAGAGATGAGTCAACTACTAATAATGGGAACTCAACTAAAGCTCAAGTTACTAATGAAAAGAGAGATTTTTTCTCAATGATGATATAATTTGTACCATCATTGAGATGATCTTTCCAGCAAACGCTCAAGATAGAACGGCTTATCATTGGAAAAGCCCTTTTTATAGGGTTTTTGGAGTTGTGGAGTGATGATAATGAAGGCAAGGGTTATTTCAACCAATACAATTCTAGGCTGTTTGAATTAATCAAATTTATTACTTCAAACAAGTTCCTTATGGTTAATGTTATAGTTTCTAAAACAATAGTTATGATCATTAAGAACCTTTTTAATTCTCTATTTCCTACTCAAGACTAGGCTATTACAGAAAGCATGCAACAAGCTTTGGAAAGAACCATTACCTCAAATTTCTATGAATCAAAAGTCATGTGGAGTAGGTAAAACAGAGCATACAAAGATACGCTATCTAGCCTATGTGGGAGGAAGAGTTAAAAATGCAGAGGAACAGGGTGTGGTGCAGAAGATCTTGGAATCTAATCCTGTTCTAGAAATATTTGGCAATGCAAAGACTGTCAGAGACAACTCAAGTCGCTTTGGAAAATTAATTAAAATTCAATTTGATCAAAGGGGAGAATGTGGAGTTGCAATTCTACATTTAGGATATATTGAGTTTGCTAAGGGACAAGAAACAGATGCTTTTGAACCAAAGGATGATAAATCTTGGGTCCATCTAAAAGGTGCTGTATAACTTTTTACATGCGCCGAGAAGACTCTAGAAGAGAGTCCTTATGTAAATGTGTTCTTGTGACTCGTGATGAGACCACTTCAAATCACTGGATCCAAATGCTCATAAACTCCTAGTAGAGATGTTTTAGCCAAATTTGTTTGTTCAAAATTATTTGACTTGCTTGTGGAAAATAAATATTGCTATTGATCAAGATATAGAATCAAATCCCTTGATCAGTGTTCTTTATATTTATGAATTTGAGAGTTTTAAGACAACCAACTTTGAGCAATTCTGCATCAATTTAACAAATGAAAAGCAACAGAAGCATTTTAACCAACACATTTTTAAGATGAGTATGAGTTGGAATTGATCGAGAAATTTATGTTGAAGCAGTGAAAGTTTTCTCATAGGAGTTGAGTTTTACACGCTGAAGCTGGGGAGACATGGGAGCTTTTTCATATTTTATTATTTCAAATTTATTTATTATGTATTAGGTATATTATGGACAGCTAAGGTTATTAGTTATCTAAAACTCTATTTGCAAGAAAGCCAGTGACTTTACTTGCAAGAAAGAAAGCCTATATAAATTAGTTGTAAGCTTTACAGACAACATTATTATTCATATTAATTTCTTTGAATTAATATAAAGAAATTACAGGTTTTCTATAACCCTACGTTTTCTAGTTCCAACTTTCTATTCATGTTTCAGCCCTAACTCTTTCTAATGCTGTTGTTCACTGTCGTAAACCACACCACATGCCCACTGATCCTTTACATGAAAGTGTACATATTTAACTTGTTACTACACATATCACCGAATCATACAACAGTGTGGTAAAAACACAGATAAAAAAAGTCAAACATGCTGCCGAATTACATGCACTAATCACGCACAGGGTAAGGTAAGCCTTAAGAGATAGCTGGGTTAAAGAAATAAACATTGAGACTGATTTGTAATATTAAGAAACAGTAAATGGAAAGATTAGATATTATGTCATAAAACAACCACAACAAACAGGAATACTGGTCAGAATTGCACTATGAAACAAATAACATACAATAGTGAAGTCAAGAAAAGAACTGAAGTCCGCAGGAACAAAACATTCAAAAGAAAGTAAATAAATGAAAGAGGATCTGTACATAGGGCAGAGAAGTTGAAGGAGAAGGGCTCTAGACAGGGGGAATGTTGGAGAAGGAGAAGCCTTTGTATCCCTTAAATGCATAATATGCAATCCTTGTATAATAGAAGCCTGGAATGAACAAAATGGATCCGAGTATTGCAAAGAAAAGCCCTGAAAGAAACAAATAGTAACCCAGAGATCAGCTAATTGGCCTAGCTTGAATAAAATTCAATTTATCTTTTAAGAAAGAAACAGAACCATGGGCGCGGTCACCGCCGACTTTGTTGACGGCCATGAAAATACCCAGGATGATCCCAAGGGTGCCAAAGACGAGAAGAGCGACAGCGAGGCCGATCTCCTTGTACGGAGGCCGATTGTTAATGGCGTGGGGAGTGTCCATCATGATATCCTCGTCGGATATCGAGAAGGCATGTTCAACGTACATGGTTACTCTAACTTCAGTATGCTATGCAATTAGATTGAGGAGAGGAACTTGGATTTAGATTTGGATTTGGAGGGATTCGAGCTAAGAAGAGGCGTCTTTCTCCCCCTTTCCTTAGAAGAAGAAGCAGATGAAAGGTCAAAATCAAAAATGAAAAAATTAAAAAGAAAATTAGGCATTCACATTTCTCCTCTTCAGTTACCAATTAGGCAATTACCGTGGGCTACTCGCTTTCTCCGTTGATGGTTATTTATTTATTTTAATATTATTAAGCTTAAATGAAAAATTAATTTTTTTAAGAGATTAATTTTAATTATAGCACTTTTATTTAGAAATTTTTTACATTAAGTGATATTTTAACTTTAGGTATCACTTTTGATTTAATTGTTATCTTATTAAAAAGTTTAATTGAATTAAGGTGTTCAAATTATGCTTATCTAATTTATTTACATGTAATTTTTAGTTGAATCGAATACCTAAACTATAATTTCATAATTAATGTAGGTCCTACCATTACACTCCGTTAAAAAAGCTAAAGCTAATCAAATTACGACACATGACATCTTTTTATTTATTTATTGTTTTCTTTTTAATTTTTCTTCCTTTTTTTCTAATTTTTTTTCTCAATTTTTTTCCACAATCACCAAACTTGTCATATTTGAAAGAATGAAAGAGAGCAAGAGGGTGAGATTGTAGCAGGGAAAAAATGGAAAGGAGGAGAGAGAGGGAGAGGAGAGGGACGAGGAATGCGGGAGGAGGAGATGGATGGGGGGATTATTAGCTAAAATTCAAAGAATACAAAATGTACACATGATATGCAAATTCCACTAAAATGCTACAAATGCATGTAATTTCACTTAAGAAACAAACAAAAGCTAAGTAAAAGAGGCATAAAATATAATCATGATGATCACTCATCATAACCCTACAATTAGTTTTTTGCTTGCCCTTAAGTAAAATTAGACATTAATGCAAATGCAACCAAGGGAATTTTTAACTAAAATTGACAACTGAAAATATCAATATATACAATTAAAATAAGTAAACAAGTTTTGATGAATAAAGTCGAAATTCAATATGCTTAATAAAACATAACAACAACAATAATTTATATAGTTAGAAAGAATTAGAGAAAATAGACCTTGTATGTGACTATACTCAATCTAGCAATGCATAATATGCAAGTAGCATTAAGGTAATCAAGACAACTAAACCAAGTTTTAATATCCTTTCTAAGGTCACCTAAGACTTTAACGTTGTTAGTAATGTAAATTTATTCCAGTAGTTACAAATTATTATTTCCAATAGTTATAAAGTGTTTTTATAGTTTCAAAATATTTAATATTTTTCTAACTGTTACATGAAAATATTATCATTTTGTTCTGCTAAATATTTTTCTAAAATCTTATAAATAGGAGGCATTTTTCCTTCATTTGATACACAACTAAAAAATAAAGCTTCTTCTACTCTCTCTCGACTCTCTTTCATTCTTTTTAAAACTTTAGAATTTTTCTTATATTGCATTAGAGGAAATTCTATCTAGAAGTTTGAGTTTTAACTGGGACCATCTGTGATCCCTCCAAACTTTCCTAGGAATTTATTCTAGTGTGATTTTTTCAAGTTAATTCTATTTTTAGATTATTTCAAAAGAGTAGTACCAATTGAGTTCTACTTTCCTTATTCGAGTGTATGAATATTGAAGATGTAACGCTTAAACTCGACCCAATCGTATGGCCGAATTCTGAAAGCTACATTGGCCACAAAAATGGCCCAGAAAAATTTTCATAACTTTAAATGTACTTTTTAAATCATTTACGCAGCTCATTCAAACTAGTAAAATCGAATGTTTAACTTAAATTTCAAATTTCATTTCAAAACCATTTGTCCACGAACATGTCCGAAATAAACTTTCGGAACTTTTGAAAAAAAAATCCAAAACTATTGGCTTCTCAATTCAAAACAAATGAAATAAAGTGTTTATTTTAATTTTATAAAAACCGGGCAAATTTCAGGAATCGAAAAAAATAATATCTCAATTGTAAACATTCAAATATTTATTCAAAACTATTTGATTTTCAATCATACTTCTAAATCATTTGTCGTTTTATTCAAAATTTAAAGAATTTGGTTATTCGTTATTATTTCGAAATAAAACGTATTAACTTCATAAATCAAATGTCTTTAGAAAACTCATTTGTAAACATTAATAATTTTGAAAACTAAATCTAATTTTATTAAAACGCATTTTTTAGAAATGCAACAGAAAATGTGTTATTGGTGGATTCTATTTTAAAAATCAAGTTTCAAGCGAAATCTTATCAAATACTAATTTATGCAATTTTTAAAACATTATGTCATGCAAGCAATTTATGCAAATCAGAATGAAAAATCCCCAAACTAAAGTCTCATGCCACAGTCCACACACAAACTTATTCCAAACCCAAAATATCAAAATAAAATTTAATTACTTTAATTTAAAAAGAATTCCGAAAAACTCCTCCAAATGTCGTTGTCGAATCCTAACCTTGGAGCTATCTGTAACATCAGAAAACTATATGGGGTGACGTATAAGGCTTAGTGTGGGATTAACAGAAATGTAATCACATACAAATAAACATAAACATTATATAATCACAATAATCATACCAGTTTCATATAACTCAATATTTCACACTTATACTATGCATGATCATGTCAATGCACATTTTGTAAAACAATGCAGATTTTGAGAAAACGGTTCTACCCATCTCCGCTACACACCAAAATCGAGTTCCCCAGAACTCGTCCATCCAACACACCATATTATGAACAGTGTCCCCAAAATCGCAGATAAATTGCCAATAATCAATATCGTGGACAAGCCTCCAAAATCGTAGATATACTGCCACATAATAAAAATCATGAGCAGTGTCACATTAATGCAAATACACTACCACATACTTCCACCTTTCACATATCCCACCCCATGCATGTGATATGGCCAAAATCACTTTTTCACTTAAAAATCAATTTTCACTTTGGCAAGTGAGACATGCTCATAATATCACTTTTCACTTAAAATCACATAGGCATGCTTAACATGTAAATCACATATGTACACATGGTACCAAAATTTCACATTTTATAAATCATGCGAAAATCAAATATGCCATAAGATCACAAAACATGAGAATGAGATTTTCATAGTTTTCATATCATTAATAATCAACGAATCACACACCATACATATAACCAAAATCAATGGTTTCTAATCATTTACTTGACATAGTCCATAACGATGGGTTTTATCTCTCTTAATGGATAAATAAAGTATCCTCATCAAACATAATTTAAATAATAATTTTAAAAATATAAAACATAGGTTTATTTTTGTTTAAATTTAAAACCTGTTGAATCGCCGGCACCCCTACGTCGCAGCGAAAAAAATAAAATCGGCGACCCTAACCATGGATCCATGTGTGAGGAACGAATAGGGGTGATCAAGGTTACGAAATTACCTAATGTTTATTCAGAGTAGACAAAGAATGACTCAACAACGAGTAGTTTGATCTCACTGTCAAACCAAGTCATAATCTATCGTGATCCCGGCCTCTCGTAATCCACCCAGTTGACTACTGAACGGAAGGAATCCCCAAAACAGCTTTTGAGAGTTATTTTTCTTTGACTACCGCTAGGCTCAAACAAAGAAAAACGAGATTATATATATCCTTTTGTTTTAGGGTTTTAGGAATTAAATAAATATAATAATATTTTTATACCGAAAATTATAATTACATTAATTATAATATAAGTTCGTAAACCATATATTTATTTGAATTCTTATGCTAACCAAATTCATGTCGTCATTATACATACAACAACCTTGTACATAATGTGTTGGAAATTTGATTACCAAATTAAATTAATTCTATAATTAATTTAATTCAAGCGACCCCAAAAACAATACCAAGTATGGTTTTTTCCGTTCATTTCAACTATAGGGTGTGACCCTGTAGGTTCCTGTAACGTTAGCAGTAACACTAGAATGATTCTAATGCTACAAACAATGAGTGGCATCTAGCAATGCATCATTGCTACCTAAGTCACAAGAGATCATGATTCGACATAACCTTTTTTTATGATTAACCTTTTATGCAATAATCCTTAAGTCCTTTATATCTGGATTGGACACAAGTCATGGAATAGTCACACTTGCATTGTCCATTCCATGTTCCTTGATATCTTAAGCAGACTACGATATACAAATAAGTATGACATCTAATATCAACTTATTTGAGCATGGCCATGCATTTCTAGTCTCACTTAATCAAGTGGCCTAAGATATTACTCCTATTATGTAGGAGGACTTATCCTATATCGACCAACCATATCCCTCTACATAGATTGTGGTATATCCAACATCGGTCTTTATAGAACAACCGATTCACGGTTATACGTTTGATCGTATCAAAATATACAACTCACGATGTTGGGATTATGATGATCTCAAGTCCGAGGATCATATAAATATTAATCATTATGAGTAATGTCGTGACAATTACATAATAATCCAAGAAACATACTCATAACGGGTCACCCAATATGTTGTTCTCTAACACACATATTCATGTAATGATTCGACATTCCATATCAATGACAATTCTTTATCATCAATCAACTACATGTTAGTCTTAATGCATTATCGTTGTCCTATCCAACAATAATATTTAACTAAGGAACTTTTAAGAATAATCATATTATTCTCAAGACATTATTATAAAACAGTTTATTTATATACACAGAAAAGAAACTGAAATAATAATGGTAACGCATTATATTAATAAACATGATAAATCAAGTATGTTATTACAACCATCTCATGATTGATCTTTGGGCATACTCTAACAAAACCCACACCTAATAGTAGATCCAACCCAAACCATCACTCTAAATAAAGCCCACACTTGGATCTAATCGATAGGTTACCTATTTATCAACAAAAAAAATCTTTCATTAGGGAGGTGATAGTACTAGAAAGAACATATGTTTTCTCCCTACTTATTGGTTAATTTGTCCCCATTTAGTTATCTTTAGCACATATTTTAGCATTTTTAGTTCAATAAATTGTACTTTATAACTCAGCAAATCTTACTCTATTTATCTTTAAATTTGTCATGTTTTGGTACCGATGTTGCTGTATGAGCATTTCCAAATTGTGCCCAGAGTTGTCGCTGCACCTGACAACTGTACGGTTAAGAACAAAAATGTGTGAGCTGTCTAGTTTGGTAAAACCAACTTGTACGTATAGAGGCAGCGTGATTCTGATGAAAGGACACTTGTGCTATTTGGACGAATATAAATATTCACGTGAAAAGGGAAAAAAAGAGGAAGCTTTTTGGGGGGTTATTATCTTCTTCAACCTATCTTTTGAAGCTTTTCGGCTATGGCAACTTAAGTCTCCTACGGCTGAACCGACGTGAAAGGGATACAAATTAGCTCCTGACGAAGAGCCCTAAGTGCGACATAAGAGGGAATGCAAAGATTCAGTCGAGATTGTCTAGAAATAGTATTCTCCACTTGTTTTTTTATATTTCTTTTCTAAACGATGGTGATTACTTTCTATTTCATGTTTGTACAGAAGTACACATGATTTCTGGGTTAAATGTTATTTTATTCAATCTTGCTTCTACTGTTTAATCTTTGGGTTTGAATGTTTTTAGCATGGAAGTGTTATTGTGGTCATTGACACTGGAAAGTGCAACGACAATTCAAGCTAACAAGTATGACAATGGAAGTTGCTTGAGGATTAGAAGAATTTAATCCGCTTGTTCTTAATAGTGTTCCATTGCCATCATCAGAAGGTGTGGTTAATGTGTATGTTTAAGTCTTAGATTAAATATAGAAGTTAAGGTTGGTAAGATATTCATTGCAATTTAATGCATCGACAATCACCTATCCTTTTATACCTTGTGAGCACTTAGTATTCTGTTAAATATTCACGTTGGGGATCCCAGTTTATCATTATCATATTTTATCTTATTATTTTCAAGCTATTGCTTCGACGACTACTCTCACAATTTATCTTGTTTCTATCTATTTATTGCACTGACATTAATAGACAAAAGACAACCATCCTCGTGGGATCGATATCTGATAGACTAATATCTGTCTACTATACTTGAATCGATAATGTACGCTTGCACATTATTACTGTGACATTAAACAGCTGGTCAAGTTTTAGCGACATTGTCGAGGATGACATTTGTTTGACTTTTATTTTTGTTTTTGCACTTTGTTTTTTATTATATAATATTTAGTTGCCACTGACTTGTTTTCTTTTTGTCGCTATTTTCACATTTTATTTTAGGTATTTGATGACCCAAGACAATTCAGAGTTTATTGCCGATTTTGATCCAGAAATTAAAAGAACCGTTCGGAGGAGACTTCAAGAACAAATAAATATAGCTTTACCAAGAAACAATGAAGCCATATCCCAGGTGCAGCACCAAAATACTAATGACCCACCGTTGCTGCAAGACGCTCAAATACAAAATAGGACTATACGAAACTTTGTAGTACATGTCTTTGATGACTTACAACTGGGAGTTGTTAGGCTAGCAATACAAGCTGGGAATTTTGAACTCAAGCCAGTAATGTTTCAAATGTTGAATTCTAATGGACAATATGCTGAACTGCCACATGAAGATGCACGAGAACATCTTAAATCATTTTTATTGATTTGTGCTTCCTTTAGTCAACAAGGTATTCCTGATGAGGTTTTAAAGATGCAATTATTTCCTTATTCCTTGCAGGGAAGAGCTCATACTTGGTTCCTTAGGCTACCTGTCGGATCAATTACTTCTTGGAATACACTAGCAACACAATTTGTTTTGTGCTTTAACCCGCTGACAATGAATGCTTGTCTCCGAAATGATATTACAGCTTATCATTAGCTAGATAATGAGAATCTTCATACTACATGGGAACGTTATAAATCTTTACCTCAACATTGCCCCATGCATGGCATTCGACAGGAAACACCAATTGAAATTTTCTATAACGGGCAGAATTCACACATGATGAATCTTGTTAACACATCAGCCAATGGTCCTTTGCTGGATTGTAGTTATAATGATGTTGTTGGAATTCTTGAGAGAATTGCTCATTATGATTATCAATATCCTATCTCTAGAGTTGTACAAGCAAAAGCTACTCTGGGAGTTATTGAATTGGACGCAATATCTGCACTTAATGCTCAAGTTTCTTCTCTTGCAAATATGATACAAAAAATATGCAAGGGACTAATGACGTTGCGCCTATACAAGTCACTCAACACATTGATGTTCCTAACTTTTGTTGTGAGATTTGTAGTGACAACCATAGCTATGAAGATTGTCCACAACATGCAGAGAATGACTTTTATGTCAGTAACATCAGCAACAATTCTTATGGGAACTCTTATAATAATTCTGCACCAATCAACAATCTTGGGAAACTCATACTGCTGGACAAAATGCTACGTCATTCTAATATGAGAATATATCTACTCAAGGCAATTATAATCCAAGACAAGGGAATTACAATCAACAACAGTAGAACTACAATCAGCACACTCAAATTCATCCACACCAGAATTAGATGCAGCCACAACACTCTTTAATGCTGAATCAACATGTTCAAGGATATCAGCTATAACCGTACACGCAAGCTTCTCCTTCTGACATGTTAGCAGCTATTGAGGCTTTAATGCGGGAGCATATTACTCGCACAGAAGCTATTGTGCAAGGAAATTCATCTTCTATTCGGGATGTGGAGGCACAACAAGGACAACTTGCTTTGAATCTGAATACTCGACCACTGGGCACACTACCTAGTGACCCGAAAAATCCCTATCTGAGGGGGAAAGAACACTACAAAGCTATCACTCTTAGGAGTGCGAGCCGACTACAAACTCTACTGTAGCACCTCAAGATACTAGTGAATTGATCCCTAGTGAGAAGGTTGAATCTGAAGAGCTTGTCGATGTACTAGACAAAGAAGTTCTACAAATTGGCACTCATATGCCTAATGTCCGACCCTCGAAATTGTTGACGCAATCAAAGGTGTCAGCGCAATCAGATGTATCTCTACCTTTACCTTTTCCACAAAGATTCAGGGAGAATGAGCAGGATAAGCAGTACCAACAGTTCCTGAACACATTGAAACAACTTCAGGTCAATATTCCTTTAGTAAACGCCCTTGTACAAATTTTAAATTATGGGAAATTTATGAAGGAGCTCTTATCCAAGAAGAAGAAGCTTAGTGATATTGAAACAATTACACTCACAGAAGGCTGTAGTGTTGTTTTGACAAATAAGTTATCCCCCAAAAATAAAAGATCCTGGGAGCTTTACTATCTCATGTTCAATTGACAACCATTATTTGGGTAAGGCTTTATGCAACTTGGGAGCTAGCATTAACCTAGTGCCACTATCTACTTTCAGAAAGTTGTGAATTAGTCACATGAAACCTACTATAGTGACATTGCAACTAGCAGATCGATCCTTGGCTTAACCTGAAGGGAAAATCAAAGACATCTTAGTTTGTGTCGATAAATTCATTTTTTCGGCTGATTCTATCATACTTGACTGCAAGGAAGACAAGGAGGTTCTCATAATCTTGGGGCGACCATTTTTAGCCACCGGACGAACTCTTATTGATCATGCGACTTAATGATGAACATGTTACCTTCAGTGTTTTCGAATCTATTCAATGTAAGGATAAAGAAGAATGACATATTGTTGATGTGCTAGATGATCTAATTGAGGAAGAATCCAATGACCAAAGCACAATACTTTCTGAAGAGTTTGTAGTGACATCTGATGATGAATTCTTAGGTGATTATGACAACATGGTTGAAGCTAATAATATTTAACTCAAGCATGGATGGCAGATTGAATCCTTAGACTTAGCCAACAGAACAGCTCCAATTTTCAAGCCATCTATTGATGAAGCTCCTACTCTGGAATTGAAACCACTAACTACTCATCTTAAATACGTCTTTCTTAGTGCTAACAATACTCTCCCAATTATTGTCTTCGTAACACTATATGTAACTCAAGAAGAGAAATTGGTTCATATTCTTAAGCAACATAAACGATTTATTTCTTGGAGTATTGTCGATATTCAAGGTATTAGCCCATCTTTTTGCATGCACAAGATCAAGCTGGAAGATGAAGGCAAGCAATCGATTGAGCAACAAAGAAGATTAAACTAGAAGATGAAGGAAGTTTTTAAGACAGAAATTATAAAATGGCTTGATGCTGGAATTATTTACCCTATTTCTGATAGCAATTGGGTAAGTCCAGTGCAATGTGTTCCTAAAAAGAGTGGCATCACTTGGTTAGCAACGACAAAGATGAATTAATTCCTACACGCATTCCTACGAGATGGCAAGTCTGTATGAATTATCGCAAACTTAATGCTGCCACAAGCAAGGACCACTTCCCACTTCCTTTCATTGACCAAATATTGGACAAGCTTCCTAGAAGAGCCTATTACTGCTTTTTAGATGGCTATTCTGGGTACAATCAAATTGCTATTGCACTGGAGGATCAGGAGAAAACAACTTTCACCTGTCCCTTTGGTACTTTTACTTTTCACCATATGCCTTTCGGTCTTTGCAACGCACCAGCCACATTTCAAAGGTGCATGATGGTAATATTCTTGGATATGATTGAAGATTGTTTAGAGGTTTTTATGGATGATTTTTCAGTCTATGAGAATGATTTTGATCATTGCACTAATAATTTGGATATAGTATTGAAGCAATGTGAAGACACACATCTTGTTATAAATTGGGAAAAATGACATTTCATGGCAACTGAAGGCATTTTGTTAGGCCATCGCATCTCTAGTCAAGTCATTGAAGTAAACAAAGCTAAAGTGGAAATCATTGAGAAATTACCTCCACCGACAAATGTGAAAGGTATTCACAGTTTTCTTGGGCATGTGGGGTTTTATCAAAGATTTATTAAAGATTTCTCAAAAATTGCAAAACCCTTATGCTCATTGCTCGAATAAAATAAAAAATTCTTCTTTGATGATGCATGTTTGGATGATTTATTCAATTAAAGAAGCAGCTAGTAAATGCACCCATTATCGTAGCACCAGATTGGTCTCAACCTTTTGAAGTTATGTGCGATGCAAGCGACTTTGCTGTGGGTGCTGTTCTAGGACAACACAAGGGAAAAATATTTTATGCCATCTATTATACTAGCAAAACTCTTATAGAGGCTCAAATCGATTATACCACTACAGATAAAGAATTGTTGCCTGTAATCTTTGCTCTCAACAACTTTTGTTCTTATCTTGTCGGTGCAAAGGTTACCGTATTTACTGATCACTCAACGTTGAAATATCTTTTTGCAAAAAAGGATACAAAACCAAGACTGATACACTGGATCTTACTGTTACAAGAATTCGACATCGAGATAAAAGTCCGCAAAGGTTCAGAGAATCTAGTTGTAGACCATCTGTCTTGATTGGAAGTTGGCAGCGAAGATGGAAACATACTTCAAATTGTCAACGAATTCCTAGATGAGAAGTTATTTGTTGTAGATACAACCCCATGGTATGTAGATTTAGTTAATTATCTAGTGTGTGGAAAACTCCCATTGGGTGTCACAAGCCATAAAAAAGAAAGATTTTTTCAGGAAGTAGTGAAGTATCATTGGAACGAGCCATATTTATTCAAGGTATGCAATGACAAAATCATTCAGCGTTGTGTTTCGGAAGAAGAGATGCTTTCAATCTTGAAGCACTGTCATGATGCTCCTTATGGAAGTCATTTCGGTGGCATACGAACTGTTGCTAAGGTTCTCCAATCAGGATTCTACTGGCCTTCATTATTCAAAAACGCCTATAATTTTTGAATTAATACAATAGGTGTCAGCGCATTGGTTCTATATCTCGACACAATGAAATGTTGCAGTAGCTAATTATGGAGGTTGAATTGTTCGATGTTTGGGGTATGGATTTTATGGGACCATTTCCAAGTTCATTTAGAAATATTTATATATTAGTATTTGTTGATTACGTCTCGAAGTGGGTTGAAGCTGTTGCAGTCCCAAAGGATGATGCAAATATAGTGCTTAATTTTTTTCACAAGTATATACTAACTCACTTTGGCACACCAAAGTCATTGATTAGTGATCAGGGTACATACTTTCATTACAACCAAGTTGGCAGCCGTACTGAAGAGATGTGGAGTTAATCATAGAATGACTACTACTTATCATCCACAAACTAATGGACAAGCTGAAGCATCGAATTGAAAAATTAAAAATATTCTTGAGAAGGTTGTAAACCCTTTGAGGAAAAATTGGTCTTCTAGACTGGATGACGCTTTATGGGCATTGCGGACAGCATACAAAACTCCATTAGGGATGTCGTTGTATCAATTGGCTTTTGGGAAAGCATGTCACTTGCCAGTTGAATTGGAACACAAAGCAATGTGGGCAATTAAGCAACTAAACATGGACTATGAAGCTGCTGGAAAGAAAATGCTATTAGATATCACTGAATTAGAGGAGATTAGGCGAAATGCCTATGAAAATGTTGCAATTTACAAGGAAAAGACCAAATGATGGCATGATAGAATTATTTTACAGAGACAATTTATTGCGGGTCAACAAGTTTTATTATTCAATTCTAGACTGAAATTGCACCCCGGTAAATTGCGCTCACATTGGTCTGAACCTTTCGAAGTTGTTGAAGTATTTCCTCATGGTGCAGTCACAATCAGAGATTTATATGATGGACACCAGTTCAGAGTGAATGGAAAGCGGTTGAAACACTATTTTGGGAATATTAATCAAAAGCAGGTAGAGACCATTAAATTGGTCGAAAAATTTTAATTTTTATTGAATTTATCATTATGTGATTTTTTTGTTCAAGTTTGTTGTACTTCTTTTCTTTTTTTTTTTGTAGAATAATTAGGTACCATTGTCGACGTACTTGGACTTTATTGTCAACGCAGTTCGTACTATTGTACTATCATTTATGACTCATCAAGAATGAGGGCATATTAGAAATTTTAGATCCCACTGTTTGATAAAAAATGACCTAGCCGTCTGATCTGCCTGAGTGGGCGCAATTCTCATTGGACATATTTATTCCCATAACTTTATATTCCTTCACAAAAGTCACGCCTTTCCATCTTCTTCTTTTACTCGCTATAAACCCCCTCTCCACTGTGTCGACTATAACACATACAAAGAAGTTATTTTTATTCACTTTCTCTTCCCCAAGCTCGTACCTTTACAACTTTAAACTATCTTTACACAAAAAAAATATGGCAAGAACGAGAGGATGACACACCCCTTACCCAAGACCTTTGCCAGAGTTCAGCATGGGGTGTTACTTGACTTAACTTATTAATTCGGGGCATAAAATTTTGCTTTTAAAATTTATTTCACAGTTCACCATAATGCTATGCACCTGCGCAATATTCACTAATTTAACTATAACTCGAGTTATGAAAATCAAAATTTAGATCCATAAATTTTCCTTGAAACTAGACTCATATATTATCTTACCATAAAATTTTCAAAATTTTTGGTTCAGTCGATTAGTACAGTTTATTCATTAAAGTCTCCCCTATTTCACTGCCTGACGGTTCTGACCTTTATTCAGTAAAAATCAATTTTCTCATCGTATGATTTTCATATGGTGTTCTCAATTGTTTCTACAGAAAATAGACTCACCAAGGAATCTAGAAATATAAATTATAACTCATAATTATTTTTTTACAATTTTTAATGATTTTCTAAATTCAAAACAGGAGACTCCAAAAACCATTCTAACCCTGTCTAACCAAAATTCAAATATCTCAGAATATAAAATTCTTTTACCCACACCGTTATTTTTTATGAAAATAGACTTGATAAGGTTTAATTATATATATCATTCACTTTCTGATTCATTTTATAATATCCTTGGTGATTTTTCAAAGTCACGTCACTGTTGCTATCCCAAAATTGTTTCATTGCAAATTTTTACTCTTTCATATTTTCTAGGTATAAACTATCACCTAGGCATTAATAACACCACACATGTTCTTAATTACCCATTTCAATAGCTAATCATTAGCCATATCATATAAACACATCAAAATGACTAAGTCTCTATACATGCCATAGCTTTACACATTTCGAAATCACATAATATCGAGATGTCCGTAGATAGTGTGAGACAAACTCCGATGTCCTTGTGATCCTCGAACTGACTTGGCGATACTATAAAAATAAGGAAAATAAAGAAAGTAAGCATAAAGCTTAGTAAGTTTACAAGTAAATAAATAACAACGTTTATCATAAATAATCATACTCATAAATTTCATCAAACATTAGAATCTTTACTCGCTTCTTTACTTACTCACTTACTTGTTTACTTACTTGCTTACTTAAATAACTCATGATTATAACTTACTCCTCCCTTACTAAAATTTCTTTCTCAACTGACAACTGAGATATTCTCAATCCTTATAACTAACCAGAATTTATTATTATGCTTTTATGTGAACTTTCATGTAACATGGTCTATTTACTAGCCCGTTGAATCACTTGGAATACTAAGGATACTCGGGTCTCTTGTCTGATAATACATGCCAAAGCTATGTCCCAGACATAGTCTTACATGGGATGTTTTCTGTACTGCCAATGCCAGATCCCAGATATAGTCTTGCATGGGAGTTCTCATATCAGTGCCCATGCCATGTCCCAGACATGGTCTTACGGGGGACCTCTCGTCTCGGTGCCAACGCCATGTCCCAGACATGGTCTTACATGGGACCTCTCATAATCTCAATGATGTCAATGCCATGTCCCAGACAACGTCTTACGTGTGATCTCATTACCTTAGTGTCATGACATTTGTATCTAATATATTCCCAATGTTTCAACGGGGCTTTTATCACTGATTCTTTATCATCTCATACTTAAGTCAACATTAGATATTTTCATGAAATAAATACATAATTGCTCAAAAATAACAACATTAATAATAATTATCAAAATATTGCATTTATTTACCGTAAACTTACCTTGGTACAAAATATAGCTAAATCTATCAACATAGTCTTCAACCTTTTTCTTTCCTCAGTCTAACTCCGGATTTCGCTCTTCTTGATCTAGAATAGCAAATTTATCTTATTTAATACTCACATTCATTAAAACAATCCTTGACTCGAACTTTGGAAAAATTATGATTTTGCCCCTAAACTTTTACATATTACACTTTTGCCCCAAAGCTCAGAAATTAATTTTATCCCTTATTCTTATGTTTTATGACATGCTGAACATTGTTTCCTTCTATGGAAACATCAAATTCCCACTCTAACACTTACTTATGAACATTAGGTATTTTTACCGATTATGTCGTTTTACTCGTTTTCACTTAAAATCGCTTAGCAAAAGTTGTTTAACATGATTCCAAGTTTCATATTCTACCATAAAACATTAAAATAAACACATTTCACATATGGGTATTTTTCCAAATATGAATCCTAGGTTAAATTATTGCTACAATAAGCTGAATCAAGTTACCGGGGCTTCAAAAACTTAAAGAACCTTAAAAACGGGGCTTGGAATCACTTACTATAGAGCTTGGAAGCTTGAAAACCCTAACTATGGCTTCCCCCTTGCTAATTTCAGCCAAATTAAGAAGATGACCACAATTTGCCATCTTTTTCTCTTTTAATTCATTTTAATTACCAAATTACCAAAATTCCCCTAACTTAAAATTTTCCTATTTCACTTATCTCATGTCCATTTTTGTCCATAACTTAACCAATGGTTTAATTACCATATAAATACCTCCAATTTAAAATTTCATAACAATTGGACACCTCTAACATGTAGAACTCAACTTTTGCACTTTTTACAATTTAGTCCTTTTAACTAAATTGAGTGCCCAAACGTCGAAATTTTTGAACGAAATTTTCACGAAATTATTCTGTGCAATTGTAGGCCATAAAAATATAGTAAAAATAAAATTTTTCTCATCGGATTTGTGGTCCCGAAACCACTGTTTCGACTAGGCCTAAAATTGGGATGTTACATTTCTCCCCCATTTTAGGGATTTTCGTCCCCGAAAATCTTACCTGTGATGAGATTTGGGTACTATTTTCGCATAGGCTCTGTGGGCTCCCATGTAGCCTCATTTTCCCCATGCCTATTCCATAACACTTTCACAAGTGCAATACTCTTGTTCCTTAGTTGATTAATCTCTCTATCTAGAATTTTTTCTGGTTCTTGAACATAAGTCATGTCTGGCTGAATCTCAACCTCTTTTAGTGAGATCACATGTGACGGATTGGAACGGTAACGACGTAACATAGACACATGGAATGCATTATGAATCTTCTCTAACTCAGTTGGCAAAGCTAACCGATATGCGAAGGACCCAATTCTTTCAGTCACCTCGAACGGTCCAATGAAACGTGGACTTAGTTTGCCTTTCTTGCCAAATCTGAAAATTTTCTTCCACGGGGATACTTTCAAAAACACTTTGTCACCAACTTGATACTCGATCTCTTTTCTTTTTAAATCTGTATAAGACTTCTGTCTGTTTGAAGCTGCTTTTAAACAATCTCTGATAACTTTTACTTTCTCTTCCATTTCTTTAACTAAATCAACCCCGTAAATCTGATTTTCCTTAAGCTCTGTCCAATACAAAGGCATACGACACTTACGTCCATACAAAGCTCCATAAGAAGCCATCTTTAAACTCGACTGATAACTATTATTATAGGCAAACTCTACCAACGGCAAATATTTCTCCCAACTGTCTTGAAATTCTAAAACACAACATCTGAGCATATCTTCAAGTAGCTGAATAACTCTCTCTGATTGACCATCGGTCTGAGGATGAAAAGCTGTACTGAATTTCAAATTTTTACCCAAAGCTTCCTGCAATTTCCTCCAAAACCGCAAAGTAAATCTCGGATTTCTGTCTGAGATAATCGATAACGGTACCCCATGTAGCTGACTATCTCTGAAACATACAATTCAGCCAACTTGTCAAGTGAATACTCCATACGAACCGGAATAAAATGAGCTGACTTCGTTAACTTATCAATCACAACCCATACTGCATCTTTCTTTTTCTGTGTCAACGACAACCCTGCTACAAAATCCATGGTAACTTGGCCCCATTTCCACTCAGGAACTAACACAAGCTGCAATAAACCTGAAGGTACCTGATGTTCGACCTTTACCTGTTGATAGATCAAGCATCTAGAAACAAATTCTGAAATATCTCTTTTCATTCCTGGCCACCAGTATATTTTCTTTAAATCGTTATACATCTTTGTACTACCTGGATGAATAGACAAGGAATTGCTATGTGCTTCCTGTAAGATCTTCCGAATAAGCTCATCATTCTTTGGTACACATACTCTGTCTCTGAATATCAAACAACCATCAGAACTGATCTGAAAATTAGACTCTATTCCCGACTCGCATAGAGCTATTTTAGCTTGCAACTCACTGTCATTTTTCTGAGCTTCATAGATTTCTTCGAGAAACATCGATTTAGCCATCAACTCAGCTAAAATGGAACCATCATCAGATAAAGCCAAACTGGTATTCAAAGCTCTCAATGCAAATAAAGATTTTCTACTTAAGGCATCAGCAACAACATTTGCCTTACCCGGGTGGTAATCGATCACTAACTCATAATCTTTAATCAACTCTAGCCATCTTATTTGCCTCAAGTTCAAATCTTTCTGAGTCATCAAGTACTTCAAGCTTTTATGGTCAGTAAATATTCAGCACTTTTCACCGTACAAGTAATGTCTCTAGATCTTCAACGTAAATACAATGGCAGCCAGCTCTAAGTCGTGCGTCAGATAGTTTTTCTCATGTGGCTTTAACTGTCTGGAAACATATGCGATGACTTTATCTTCTTGCATAAGTACACAATCCAATCCGTTCAAGGATGCATCATCAGAATCACAAATTCTTTACCCGGCTCGTTGTACTAAAACAGGAGCTTCAGTCAACAATGCCTTTAACTTGTCAAAACTCTGCTGACACTTTTCAGTCCATTCAAACTTGACATCTTTCTGCAACAACCTTGTCAACGAGGTAGCTATCATAGAAAATCCCTTTACAAATCGTCTGTAATAACCAGCTAATCCAAGAAAGCTTCTAACCTCTGATATATTTCTAGGAGGCTTCCAATTAACAATTGCTGAAATTTTACTCGGATCAACTTTAATACCATCACCTGAGATAATGTGTCCAAGGAATCCAACTTCCCAAAGCCAAAACTCACTTTTACTAAACTTGGCATAAAGCTTATTATCTCTCAAAATCTGTAAAACGGTTCCCAAATGTTCAGCATGTTCAATCTCATCACGAGAATAAATCAGAATATCATCAATGAACATAACTACAAATTTATCCAAGTAAGGTTTGAAAATTCAGTTCATTAAGTCCATGAAAATAGTAGGAGCATTAGTCAAGCCAAATGGCATCACAAGAAACTCATAGTGACCATACCTAGTCTGGAAAGTAGTCTTCGGAACATCTGACAATTTAACCCTCAACTGATAATAACCGGATCTCAAATCTATCTTGGCAAAAATAATAGCTCCCTTCAATTGGTCAAACAGATCATCAATTCTAGGCAGTGGATATTTGTTCTTTATAGTTACTTTGTTAAGCTGCCGATAATCTATGCATAATCTTATCGAACCGTCTTTCTTTTTCACAAAATGCACTGGTGCACCCCACGAAGAACAACTAGGCCTTGCAAAACCTTTACCAGTTAATTCCTGCAACTGAGATTTCAATTCTTTCAATTCCAACGGGGCCATTCTATAAGAAGAAATAGAAATAGGAGTTCTTCATGGAATCAACTCAATACCAAATTCAACTTCTCTAATAGGAGGCAAACCTGACAATTCTTCCGGAAACACATCTAAATACTCACGTACCACTGGCACTAATTCAATTTTCAACTCTGGATCTCTAGTGTTCAATACAAAAGCAAGATAAGCTTCACACCCTTTTCTCAAACATTTATGAGCAGACATAACAGAAATCATAGCGAAAGAACCATCTGACTCATTTGAATCAACCTAGATAATATCACCGTTTTCACATTTCAACTCAATGTATTTCTTCCGCAATTCAATATCATATCATGGGCAGTCAACCAATCCATACCAAGAATCACATCAAACTCATCAAATGGCAATAGCATGAGATCGGCCGGAAAATAGTGACCTCTAATCATCAAAGGGCAACTCTTACAACTTTGTCTACTAACACATACTGACCTAATGGATTTGATACTTTAATTACAAATTCAGTAGATTCTATAGGCACGTTCATACTAGGCATCAATCTCATACAAACATAGGAATGGGTCGAACCCGGATCAATCAAAGCAATAACATTAGTATCATAGAGAGAAAATGTACCCGTAATCACATCAGGGGAGGATGCCTCTTCACGAGCACGGATAGCGTATGTCCTTGCGGGTGCTTTAACATTTGGTCTAGCAGCTGAGTCTCTAGGTGTACCCCTGTTACTTTCTCCAACTCCCAGATTCCTCTGTGGTCTGCCTCTAGTAGGAGCATTTCCCGATCTCGCACTCGGTATTACTTCTCTTTTAACTATTTTGGGACAATCCCAAATATAGTGATCTGGTGCACCACATCTAAAGCAAG
This sequence comes from Gossypium raimondii, assembly GCF_025698545.1. NCBI lineage: Eukaryota > Viridiplantae > Streptophyta > Magnoliopsida > Malvales > Malvaceae > Gossypium > Gossypium raimondii. Next base: position 33,226,194 of record NC_068568.1, on the reverse strand, counting down.
CATTTTCATTTACTCTACACTATCTTGGATGACGTCTATCGCATTGGGCACATTTTGGCCTAGGTGGTCGAGTACTACTCTTACTTGCGACTGTAGTAGTTTGAGCTCTTAGACCCTCAAATCTTCTACCTCTGTTTCAGCTATAATACCTGGTTGAAAAATTTGATCCACTAGAGAACTCTCTAGGCCTCTTGGATGTAAACTGAAATGATCTGCTCATTTGCCTTTTCCTCGTGTCATGCACTTCAATTTCAACTTTGCCCTTCTCTTTTTCTTTTAACAAATCTTCTACCTTACAGGCTCTTTCAACCAGAACAACAAACTCTCTGATTTCTAAAACACCTACTGACAGTCGGATATCATCATTGAGCCCATCTTCAAATCTCTTGCATATATTTTCTTCGGTGGACACAAATTCCTGAGCATATTTACTAAGTCTGACAAATTCACGTTCATACTCATTCACAGTCATCTTACCTTATTTTAACTCAAGAAACTCTTTTCTTTTTTGATCTATAAACCTCTGACTGATATACTTTTTACGGAACTCCTCTTGAAAGAAATCCCAAGTAATTCTCTCACTCAGTACCATTGACACAAGAGTCTTCCACCAATGATAGGCTGAATCTCTAAGAAGTGAGACAACACACTTCATGCATTCTTCAGGTGTACAAGATAATTCATCAAAAACTCTGATAGTATTCTCGAGCCAAAATTCAGCTTTCTTTGCATCATCATCTTTAGTAGCCCGAAACTCTTCAGCCCCTTGTTTTTTGATCTTATCAACCGGTGGTCTTTCTCTTATAACTATACCTACGGCTGGGGAAGCTACATGGGAACCTAAAAATCATGAGGGAGTGGAGGTCTAACAGCCGGATTCATACGAACGAACTCGGCAAACCAATCATTCATAGCTTGGAAGAAGGCTTCTCGAGCCCCTCCTCCCTGACTAACTGATACGGGCCTTTCACTACTATCGGGTGGCACCGTCCCTTCTGTGGGAGCAGGCGCATTACTCTTTACATCATCTGCACCAGCTTGTTCGGGATCCACAACTATAAAAGAAAACATTTTAAAATCGTCAAGAGTCGTCACACTATCAAAATATAAGTATGGCATGTATAGCTAGACTCTTATTCACACTGAATGTTCCGAGAACCGACTATACCTACTCTGATACTAGCAAATGTCACACCCCTTACCCGAGACCATTGTCGGAGTTGAGCATGGGGTGTTACTTGACTTAACTTATTAATTCGGGGCATAAAAATTTGCTTTTAAAATTTATTTCACTGTTCACCATAATGCTGTGCACCTACGCAACAGTCACTAATTTAACTATAACTCGAGTTACAAAACTCAAAATTTAGTTCCATAAATTTTGAGTGAAACTAGACTCATATATTATCTTACCATAAAACTTTCAGAATTTTTGGTTTAGCTGATTAGTACAGTTTATTCATTAAAGTCTCACATGTTTCACTGCTTGATGGTTCTACCCTTTATTCAGTAAAATCAATTTTCTCATCGTATGATTTTCATATGGTGTTCTAACTTGTTTCTACAGAAAATAGACTCACCAAGGAATCTATACATATAAATTATAACTCATAATTCTTTTTTTTACAATTTTTAATGATTTTCTAAAGTCAGAATAGGGAACTCTAAAATCCATTCTGACCCTGTCTAACCAAAATTCAAATATCTCAGAATATAAAATTCTTTTACCCATACCGTTATTTTTATATGAAAATAGACTCGATAAAATTTAATTCTATATATCATTCACTCTCTAATTCATTTTATACTATCCTTGGTGATTTTACAAATTCACGTCACTGCTGCTGTCCCAAAAATGTTTCATTGAAAATTTTTACTCTTTCATATTTTCTAGGTATAAACTATCACCTAGGCATTCATAACACCACACATGTTCTTAATTAGACATTTTAATAGCTAACCATTAACCATATCATATAAACACACTCAAAATGACTAAGTCTCTATACATGCCATAGCTTTACACGTTTCGAAATCACATAATACCGAGATGTCTGTAGATAGTGTGAGACGAACTCCGACATCCTTGTGATCCTCGAACTGACTTGGGGATACTATAAAAATAAGGAAAATAAAGAAAGTAAGCATAAAACTTAGTAAGTTTACAAGTAAATAAATAACATTTATCATAAATAATCATACTCATAAATTTCATCAAACATTAGAATCTTTATAACTGATGATTATAACTTACTCACTTACTTGTTCGCTTACTTGCTTAGTTAAATAACTCATGATTATAACTTACTCCTCCCTTGCTGAAATTTCTTTTTCAACTGATAACTGAGATATTCTCAATCCTTATAACTCACCTGAATTTATTATTATGCTTTTATCTGAACTTTCATGTAACATGGTCTATTTACTATCCCGTTGAATCACTTGGAATACTAAGGATACTCGGGTCTCTTGTCTGATAATACATACCAAAGCTATGTCCCAGACATAGTCTTACATGGGATGTTTTCTATACTGCAAATGACATATCCCAGATATGGTCTTACATGGGAGTTCTCGTATCGGTGCCCATGCCATGTCCCAGACATGGTCTTACGGGGGACCTCTCATCTCGGTGCCAATGCCATGTCCCAGACATGGTCTTACATGGGACCTCTCATAATCTCAATGATTCCAATGCCATGTCCCAGACATGGTCTTACATGGGATCTCATTCCCTTAATTTCATGGCATTTGTATCCGATACATTCCCAATGTTTCAACGGGGCTTTTATCATTGATTCTCTATCATCTCATACTTAAGTCAACATTAGATATTTTCATGAAATAAATACATAATTGCTCAAAAATAAAAACATTAATAATAATTATCAAAATATTGCATTTATTTACCGTAAACTTACCTCGGTACAAAATATGGCTAAATCTATCAACTTAGTCTTCAACCTTTTTCTTTCCTCAGTCTAACTCCGGATTTCGTTCTTTTGATCTAGAATAGAAAATTTATCTTATTTAATACTCACATTCATCAAAACAATCCTTGACTCGAACTTTGGAAAAATTATGATTTTGCCTCTAAACTTTTGCATAATTACACTTTTGCCCCAAAGCTCAGAAATTAAACTTCATCCCTTATTCTTATGTTTTATGACATGCTGAACATTGTTTCCTTCTATGGAAACATCAAATTCCCACTCTAACACTTACTTATGAACATTAGGTATTTTTACCGATTATGTCGTTTTACTCGTTTTCACTTAAAATCGCTTAGCAAAATTTGTTTAACATAATTCCAAGCTTCATATTATACCATAAAACATTAAAAGAAACACATTTCACCTATGGGTATTTTTCCAAATATGAACCCTAGGTTAAATTATTGCTAGAATAAGCTAAATCAAGTTACTAGGGCTTCAAAAACGTAAAGAACATTAAAAACAGGGCTTGGAATCACTTACTATGGAGCTTGGAAGCTTGAAAACCCTAACTATGGATTCGTCCCTTGCTAATTTCGGCCAAATGAAGAAGATGACCACAATTTGCCATCTTTTTCCCTTTTAATTCATTATAATTACCAAATTACCAAAATGCCCCTAACTTAAAAATTTCCTATTTCAGTTATCTCATGTCCATTTTTGTCCATAACTTAAACAATGGTGTAATTACCATATAAAGACCTCCAATTTAAAATTTCATAACAATTGGACACCTTTAACATGTAGAACTCAACTTTTACACTTTTACAATTTAGTCCTTTTGACTAAATTGAGTGCCCAAACGTCGAAATTTGTGAACAAAATTTTCACGAAATCATTCCGTGAAATTTTAGGCTATAAAAATATAGTAAAAATAAAATTTTCCTAATCGGATTTGTGGTCCCGAAACCGCTGTTCTGACTAGGCCCAAAATCGGGATGTTACAGAGGATCAGTCAAGAAAGCCACCAAGTCTGTTGAAGAGCTCTCGTCCTCTGCAACTATAGTTCATGAATCGAAATCCTTCATGCTAGCAGAGAAAAATGAGCTAGTGATCTTTTTTAACAAAAGTATAACATCCAAAAAATCGGGGGTTAGTAGATTCAAGTTTGTGAATCGAGAGAGAGTGATCATGCCTTAATTTTTTAAATATACATTTCAAATTATATCAAGAATGAGTTATTGATTTCATGGTTAAACATTAGTGAATTTATCATTGAGGTCCTAACTTCAATTCCCTTCCTATGCAAAAAAATTAATTTTTTGACAAAAACCCTTTGTTTTAATGTGTGGGCCATCCAAGCCTAGTTAAACTAGGTATAAATATTAATTTTTTTTTACTAATAATCAGCCTTTAATCCTCCTCCTAATTTCCTTAGCCATTCCTTCCCTCCTCTCATTTTCTTCAATTTTAATTTTTTTTCCTTTCCTCTATTGTTGTCGTCGCCTACACCTAGTTTTACCATCTCTTTTTTTTTTCTTTTTCATTTTTCCACAAGATTTGTTAACATATTCTCCACCAAATTTGAAATTTTCAACTCCAATATCGATCTCGAACATTGCCAAGAAAGTGCCATTGTCATTTCTCTCGACTAACTTGGGTAAGGGTTCTCTCTTCAATTTCTTAATTAATCTTGTCCATTAAAAACCTAAATTTCTAGATCTAGAATTTGGGGGATTTTAAATGATTTCAAAGGTATTTTTCCAGAATTTAATGAGATCCCAAACCATTTTAAAATTCAGCCCTAATTTTAGCCACTATGGGTGGTGGTGCATACGTCTATGTGCAAGAAAGGTGGTTGTTTTTTTTCTTGGGTCTTGCCCATATTTTTCCAGCATTAAATTTTTTTCTTGATCCCTCGTATCAGCCTTTAATCACATGTTAATTAGGGAGAGACATTCTTAATCAATTAGCCAATCGGATACCACAAATCGTGAAGCTTAAGTGCAATTAAAGATAACTAGTTTGTTATTTCGACATAGTTATTGGGTAAACGTTATGAATTGATTAAATGAAAGAATATAATCATTAATTAGCTACTGATTTTCTAGTATATTATTGAATTAGGTGCTGACCCAAATGCCCCAAATCATCTGTAAAGGCAAAGAACGATTGTACGTACAGTTCGCATTGATACAGTGTAAGGAATCTAACTAGTTTGGATTAAAAAAAAGTTATAATTTAAACGATTGGTTCAAACTCATAAGTGGTTTTTTGGGGGATGGTTTAATGGTAAATTGATTGAATTTATACAAAATTTTGGTTTCGATTTGTTTAAGGAATTATTAAGGAAAATTGGAAGATTCGCTAGTGTACTACGAGGAAGCAAAAAATAAGGTGTGGGTCCTAAACTTGTAAAATTGTTTGGAAATGTTAAATATCATGTTATATTTGGTAAATTAGCTTACTGATTGAATTGGCTTAATGGCAAAATTATTGATTTTGTAAGTGGCCGAATCAGGTATGTTTCGAGCCTTAAAAGACTGACATGTTGGCAAAATTGTCAGTTTGATAGTATGAATGTTTGATTGAGTTTGTAATTGCATATTTGAGTTATGAGATGTGAGAATGTTTGACAGAATGATATAATGTGTTGAGATATTAAGCTTATGTATGATTTAAACGCATGAGATATTTGTTATATTGTGTACTGAGAAGGGTGCTATTTATGCACAATGAAAATCCATAAAGGATGTGAAATTGAACGAATATTGATTGATACCAACACAATGGTAATTTGAAAGATTGGAATATTGTTTCCATTTACTAAAAGTATGTGATTATTGAGGACATGTTGAGCATGTCAAATGAATGTGAAAAGTATTGATATATGATTATGTATGAGATTGTGTGACATATTGCATATGCATTGGGTTGGGATTTTATGGTTGATGGAGGAGTTCCGTGGAGTACCGGCAGCATATTAAGTCCGCATTATTCATAGTCAGTGCACTGCACCTGGAGTACCGAGGGGAATGACGATTTATCACATTTTTACTGGCAGCTTGTCTGGATTTTTATTGGCAAAATTTTCTACAAATTGTTATTGATGGTTTTAACCACAATGGGCTTAAGCCCATAATGTTTTGGTGTTCGGATGACTGGTTTTGGGGAACTGGTGGTGTGTAGCGGATGGTATGGGTAGGAACCTTTTTGCATTGCATCATGCTCACAACATATTCGAATGTTATTGATTTATGCTACGTATTGTGTTGTGTTGTATTGAATGGTATCAAAATTAATGATTGTTACTCGAAAAAATGATGACCTATGCTCAAACATCGTTTAACATCGATATGATAAGGCTATGTAATGATATGAAATTCCTATGATGGTTCTATTTTCTTCTGTTAAAGCTAATCTATTTCACTGTATTTGATATTTATTTTTGTTTAAATAATTGTTTGACTCACACTGAGCTTTTCATAAGATCACCCCCAATAGTGTTTAACTTTTCAGGTAAACCTCAAAATTAGGACCGGGCTCGGCATTCGAAGAATCACCTTGGACCTCGGACTAATCTTAATAAGTATTATTAAGTCTTTATTGGTTTTGGCTTGTAATCTTTAATTATCTCTGGTCTATGGCTTGGTAACTTTTCTTTTGGGGATTTTTGCATGCATGAATTACTCAAGTATAATAGCCGGATAATGCATGATATCGAGCTTAAGTAAAATTTGATATTGTTCCCTAGTTTCCGTTGTATTGCAAAGGTACCGTTTTTGAAAAATAAATCGGTAAGGAAACTAAGATTCCAAAATGACTTGAAAAATGGTTTTTCCGTTGTATTAATTTAACATCAAGTTTTTTTTCTTAAAGAAGAGTGACAAGCAAATTGTTTTTCTAAAACAACTGTCAACAATAAAATGAATCCTAAGTATACACGATCTAATGAATGAATGTTTTTAAGCTAACTCAAAGTACAGCTACGGTTTTCTTTAAAATGAGTTTATTTTAAATCTTCAAAAGTAATGTACGTTACCTTAGCCATTTTAGTGGCTAATGTAGCCTTTTCAATCTAGCCATAATGTCTAGGCCGGGTTTTAGAGGTTGCAAAAATGGCCAAGGATAGGTGTCAAGACAACATTTTGAAGCGAAACTTCAACCCAGAACAGGACATTCTCCTTTCACAATAGCAAGACTTGGGAAAGCAAGTCTACAAAACCATCTCGAAGCTGAAGTGGGAGACTTTTTGCACTCATCCTGGAAGCTATTCTCCTTCATTGGTATGTGAGTTTTACACTAACCTTTATGACCATGAGTTAGATTTCATCTTTGTTCGAGAAGGCTTAATCCCATAGGATGATAAAAAAATCAATGAGCTGTGCAAAACTAAAGTGGATGTAGATGAACACTCTGAGTTTATTGAGGATATCACAGACGACAAAAGAGACCTATTGGTGAAGGATTTATGTGTCGAAAGAGCATTGTAGATGGGTTTACATCAAGGGAGTTATATGATGCATTGACGCTTCCTAACGTTGCAAAGCAAAATCTAGTTTCATTTTGTCAACTTCCAGCTACAGCCCTCTACTCACAGCACCATAGTCACCCTCGATAAAATGTGTCTGATACATTCAATTATCAAGGGTAGAAAGATTGATGTCGGAGCAACACTCCACTAGGAAATTACTAATTGTGCCGCAAGGTATACTAGAATTTTGGTTTTCCCATTGTAGGTGATGTTATTGTGTCAGTAGAAAGGGATTGTGCCCCGTGATGATGCTGAAGTCCTAGATAATAAAGGTCGATCAATGAAGCCTCTATTGAAAGAATGACTCATGGCAAAGATACACCAATAATAAAGGAAGCAGAGGCAAGCAAGACGAGGAAAGAAAAAACCAAGGCAGAAAATAAGGGAACAAGCCTGACTGTAGAGACATCATTGTTACACAAAATGAAGGATATCGAGAAGTTTCCATCAGTAATAAGCAGATCAGACTTGTTACTACAATAGAGGATATAAATAGATCACAAAATTTGTTCTATGCTTATATCAAGGCCTGGAACAACTCTACTGTTGCTGCATTAAGTCAGTTAAGCCCGGTCCCAGTCCTAGAATTTTTAGTGGTCCTACCGATCATCCGAGATTATGAACTCTTATCCAAGGATGATAACTTAGTGGATCGAGACAGATCAGTGGCATCCCCGCCCATTGTGCACATCTCTGTTGATAAGAAAAGAAGAGGAATCAAAGGACATTGAGGAGTGCATGCAAAGGATTAATAGCCTAGTCGAGGGTGACTTCATTGCTGGTCAAGAGAAACCTACTGTTGAAGAGGAAGTTGCTGTTGGAGAGGAAGAAGTCCTTGTTGCAGATGTGAATGAGAAGGACGAAGAAGATGCTGAGAAAGAATCTGCTAAGAAAATTATCACTGCACCTGAGTTTGTGGGTGCAACTACTGATAATTTGGAGTGAGATGGAGCTAGACTGATGAAAGCTGCAAAGGAAGCAACTGATGGTGCCGAGGTAGACTCAGAACCTGAGGAGTGATCCAAGTACCGTGCGGAGCCCAAAGAAAAGAAGAGAAAGTACTTCAAAGACAAAAAGCGCAAGGAGGAGGAGAAAAGGAGGAGGAAGAAGAAACATCGTGTAGCCACATCTGTGGCTGAGGAAAACTGAGTTAGTTTATTTTCATTTTTTAGCTTAGTGTTCATTCATTACACGTAACTGTAATTTTTATTTTGTTAGTGCATATTGTCGTTGCATTTCTATTGTCATTGCATTTTGATTTTAGTGTATTGAGGACAACGCAAACTTTAAGTTTTGGGTATGGGGTTTGGTAATACACCCATATTTCAAAAAAATTTTGAGTTTTAAGAAGCATGCAATGTTTATTTCAGGTTAATACAAATGTGTTTGAAAATTTTTGTTACATTCGATGCTTAATTCTTGAATCATGTGAATTATCAATAAATGGGTTGGATAAATTTGACTGAATGTTGTATCTTCAATTCTTTGATGAACGATTCAGGTTGCATTAGTAATAGATGACTAGTAGCATTCCTTAAATCTTGCATGAATCTGCCTTTTATAGTTGTTTATATATATATAGTTATGAATAAGAGACACTCCAAAGTGGGTGTATTGTGAAATGTTAAAGATGGAACACTTCAATGCAAGAGTTAGAAAAATGAATCTAGCAAAAGGTTGTTGCTGCATGAGTGTGTGTCGGTGCAATTACATACTCTCTGGGGGTTTGTTGCATTCCATCGTTACTTCTCAGGAACAAGGGTACAATAATGCAATGATATCTCTTACTCACAAAAAAGAGACATATTTATGATCTTCATAGATACTTAGTATTGTACAATAAATGTTGTATTGGTAGATAGAATTTAGGATTTGAAGCATGATGCTAGTTTTGATGAAGTTGCAATCGTATTCAATCATACTTATATATTGTCGATGCAATATTCTGTCATCTGAATATGACTCATTCATTGGGATTTTAGGTGATTCAAGTTGCTAGAATGATCATTTGCCTTTGTGAATTCTTGTGCAGCCTTGCTAGTTTCTGTTTTACCTGAGGACAAGTAAAAACTCAAGTTTGGGGGTGTGTGATAGTACTAGAAAGAACATATGTTTTCTCCCTACTTATTGGCTAATTTGTCCCTATTTAGTTTTCTTTAGCACATATTTTATCATTTTCAGTTCAATAAATTGCATTTTATAACTTAGTGGATCTTAACCTTTTTATCCTTAATTTTGTCATGTTTTGATACCAATGTCGCTGCATGAGTATTTTCAGATTGCACCCAGAATTGTCGCTGTACTTGACAGTTTTTTTGATAAGAACAAAAGTGTGTGACCTGTCCAGTCTGGTATACCCAACTTGTATGTACAAAGGCAACATGAATCTAATGAATGGACACTTGTGCTATTTGGAAGAATATAAATATTCACGTGAAAAGGAAAAAAACTGGAAGCTTTTTGGGGGGTATTATCTTCTTCAACCTATCTTTTGAAGCTTTTTGGCTAAGGCGGCTTAAGTCTCCTACGGGTGAACCGACATGAAAAGGACGTAGATCAGCTCCTGACGAGGAGCCATGAGTGCGACACAAAAGGGAAATGAGAGATTCAAGTCAAGATTGTCTAGGAATAGTATTCTCCACTTGTTTCTTTTATATTCTTTTCTAAACGATGGTGATTACTTTCTATTTCATGTTTGTACGAAAGTACACATGATTTTTGGGTTAAATGTTATTTTATTCAATCTTGCTTCTACTATTTAATCTTTGGGTTTGAATTTTTTTAGCATGGAAATATTATTGCGGTCGCTGACACTGGAAAGTGCAATGACAATTCAGGCTAACAAACATGACAAAGGAAGTTGCTTGAGGATTAGAAGAATTTAATCCACTTGTTCTTAATAGTGTTCCATTGTCATCATCGGAATGTGTGGTTAATGTGCATGTTTAAGTCTTAGATTAAATATAGAAGTTACGCTTGGTAAGATATTCATTGCAATTTGATGCATCGACAATCACCTATCCTTTTATACCTTGTGAGCACTTAGTATTCTGTTGAATATTCACGTTGGGGATCCCAGCTTATCATTATCATATTTTATCTTATTATTTTCAAGTTATTGCTTCGATAGCTACTCCCACAATTTATTTTGTTTTTATCTATTTATTGCACTAATATTGATAGACAAAAGACAACCATCCTTGTGGGATCGATATCCAATAGACTCATATTTGTCTACTATACTTGCATTGATAGTGTACGCTTGCACATTATTGTTGTGACGTTAAATAGCTGATCAGAAGGTCAATTTTAAATGATTTATAAGATACACCAAATTGGCAAAACTCTCACCTGCACTTACTCTAATAATAATCAATCGAAGATTGATCTCGTTCCCAACGTTAAAGGCTTTCTGAAATTGTATTCATCAACCCTTCATCAAAAGTAAAATATGACGCGTTAATACTTAAAAGAAAAATACATTAAAACCCCTGAAACACATTCGACCTACAAGAAAAAGTAAGGAAGGAATAGTATATTTCATTCCAGTACCATACTTACTCTATTTCGATTAAAACAAGAGGGTCGAAGGATCACTATGCTTTTGAAAAGGATGAGAATCTAGAGAAAAGGTTCATTTGAAAAAGTGAGTCACTCAGTTCCATATTTTAAAACATAATATTTAAACTTATTGGAATAGGATTGTATAATTTTTGTTTACAATAGGGATGGTAGAGGTTGGAAATGGTGAAGAAAAGAGAAATAAACACCAAAATTGGTAGAGGCGTGCTGATGCAATGGCAACAGCGACGATGGTAGAGGTATGGCGACACAGACGATGGTGCTATGATGGAGGAGAAAGAAGAAAAGAATATGAGTTCGGTCACTATCTTAAAGGAGGAGAAATGAGAAGAGAAAAGAAAATGAGAATAAAAAAGGAAAAGTTGCAGGGTGGTTGCCACGGTGGTGGAGGGCGGCACTTGGAGAGGAAAAAGGAGAAAAGTGGCGGTGCAAAGGAGTTTTGGCGGTAAGGTGATGATGGTTCAAGGCCAGGAAATGGTGGAGGAGAAAGAAACAGAAAGCAAAAAGGAGGTTGATAGCTAAACAAAAGAAAAAAAAAGAGGAAATGGGAAGGAGTAAAGGGTTGTTCTACAATGAGAGGGGGAGAGTGATAGGATGGATGGAAAGAGTGTGATCAACCTTGTCTAGGTTCAATGAACCATTCATATGGAAAAAAATGGAGGAATTGGCATGTAAGGGGGACAATGGAGTGAAAAGGGGATCATGGTCTCCACAATTAAGGTGTGTTGACCAAAAGAAAAGGAAAGAATCTTTCCCCCACTATGGCAAGCGAGTTGGATAGAAAGAGGGGCTTTGCACATGGAAAGATCGCAAAAATTACTTAAAAGGTTTGTTGATTAGGGGGCTTGAATCTAGAACCCATAGGATATTAATTAAACTCTCAACCACTCTACCACTCACTTCCTTGTTATTAATTTAGCAAGAAAACAAATAAAACATGGGAAGATCTATGCTAAGGGTTTGAAAAAAATTTGTACCAAATAGAAATTAACGAGAGTGAAGGGGTTTGAACACTGATCATCAGGGACATTTCCACCACTACTCAATCACTATAATCGATATCTATTTATTATTAAATGTGCGAAGATAACCTTAAAAAAATCAGGGTGTGACCTCTCTTGGTTCATTAACCCAATTTCTACTAACCCTATTTTTAGGATGTTACAAAAGAACTATGTTAAACTTTGGGCACAACGTTCACTATACAAATACACTAATCAGGGTGAATTTGTTTCTAAGGCAATGATTTTTCCACAACATAGTAATATTTTAATCATTTAATCTTGGTTTATCTTCCAATCAGTGCTAACGAGTTTGTTTTGCAGTAGTATATTTTTTAACAATTTAGAAATGAATTATTACTACTGTTAAACATGTTTGCCTTGACAAACAAATATATTCCTAATCTCTCCAAGCTTGAGCCTCTTGATAGAACTAACTACATTTGTTGGTCCCAAAGGATTTTTATATTGTTCGAACAACTTGAAGTTGACTAAGTCCTCTTCAATCCACCTATCACCGAATAACCCAGAGATTTTGTCACCGTTCTCAGAGACTCAGATGTTGATGCCACAAAGGTCAATTTTGAAAAGGACAACAAAATGATTTGAGGTCACATGTTAAGCCCACGTGCTAACAACCTCTTTGACCTATTTGTCAAAAAACAAGTCAGCTAAGTACATCTATGATACATTGGAAAAAAATATGGAGCTAATGATGCTGGGGTCAAGAAATATGTCGTTGGAGAGTGGTTCAAATTTCAAATGACTAATGATAAGTCAATTATAGATAAAGTACACGTTTACGAGAAGTTAGTCTTCGACATCCTAACTGAAAGGATAGAGATGTGTGAAATTCTTCAAGCAAAAGTCCTGACTGAAAAATTGTCAAAATCCTGGTCTGACTATCGTAATATTCTAAAGCATAAGAAGCGAGACATTCATTTGAAACAATTGATTATTTATATGAAGAATGAGGAAGCCAATCGTCTCAAAGGTAAGGCCTTAATAACCTCAAGTCAATTTCCTTTAAAAGCTAACATTATGGAATCTGGTTATGGTTCTAGTCCCAAACTGAACATGTTTAAAAATGTTGGGCGTTCAAAGAAGATAGTAAAACACCATAACAAGAAGGCTATCAACTTCAAGAAACCAAGAAAGAATAAAAAACCCAACAATTCTATCAAATGCTATGTGTGTGGCAGAGCTGGACACAGAGCATATCAATGCTATCAATGCTCTGACCGCCAAAATGCAAAAAAACAACAAGCAAATCTAGTTGAAAATCTAGATGAAGCGATAGTTGTTGTGGTTTTTGAATTACAACTGGTCGAGAATAATGTCAAGTGTATTGTAGACATAAGTGCCTCCTAACATTTTTGCGCTAATAGAGAAATGTTCACTGAGTTTGAAAATGTAGTTGAAGGTGAACAAGTCTACATGGGTAACTCTAGCAGCTTAGAAGTAGTCGGTAAAGGAAAGATTTTTCTCAAACTTACTTACTTTTGGCAAAATGTTAACATTAAATAATGTCATTTATGTACCTTTTTGACGTAAGAATTTAATTAGTGGTTGATTATTGAATAAGACAGATATTAAACTAGTCTTTGAATCTGAGAAACTCGTACTTTCCCTTAATGTAGATTATGTTGGGAAAGGTTATCTGAGTGGAGGGTTATTTGTGATTGAGACTATGTTTAATAATAGTACTGCAACCATCACATTTGCTTATATTGTTGAATCTTTTGACATGTGACATGCTAGATTAGGTCATGTGAATATGCATTCTCTTAAAAAAAACTCATAAAATTGAATTTACTCCTTAATCTAAGTGATAGAAGCTTTAATAAATACAAAATTTGCATTGAAGCCAAGCATGCTAGAACGTCCTTAAAAAATATTAATGACAGGAAGACTGAACTGTTAGAATTAATTCATACTAATCTAGCAAACTTTAGAAACACAAATAATAAAAATGTAAAATGTTACTATATCACCTTTGTAGATGATTACTTTAGATACACAAAGGTTTATCTTCTAAGATCAAAAGATGAAGTTGATAAAAATTTTCTTCTTTATAAATCAGAAGTAGAAAACCAAATTGACAAGAGAATAAAATGTCTTAAATCCGATAGAGGTGGTGAATATGACATTAATTTCCTTAAAGAGGTTTGTGAGAAAGACGGTATTATACATGAATTTTTTCATCCTTATTAACAAAATGGCATAGCTGAAAGGAAAAAAAAATTCTAAAAGAAATGATTAATGCTTTACTTCTAAGTTCTGGTTTACCTGACAGTATGTAGGGGGAGGCTGTACTTTCTGCAAACCATATTCTTAATAGAGTGTCTCATGAAAATTTAGATTGTACTTTATATGAATTGTGGAAAGTTTGTGCCCCTAATCTACAATACTTGAGAGTATGAGGGTGCTAAGCAAAAGTAGGTTTGCCTTCTTTTAAAAAGAATACTATCAGATCTAAAATTGTTGATGTTGTATTTGTTGGATATGCTTTAAATAGTGTTGCATATAGACTTATGTCTTTGCATGATCATTCCATATATGAATCTAGAGATGTTGTTTTCTTTAAGAATGTGTTTCCTTTAAAGAAATCTATCATAAATATTGATACACATTTAGATGAACATGTTTTTTTCTTCTAGTACACATAATAGAAATACTCTTAATGATGATGTGGAACCTAAGAGAAGTAAAAGACAAAGGACGACCATTAGTTTTGGACCTAATTTCCTTATTTCCTTTGCAATTGAGATTAGTGATTTAGATTTAATAAGTGATTCTATTGCTTATGCATTTTTTTATAAATGAGGATCTAAAAGCCTATGATGAAGCCATAAAATCAATAGATGTGAGTTTTTAGAGAGATGCTATTAATAATGAGCTAGAATCTATTATGTCTAATCATACTTGGGAACTAGTAGACTTGCCTAAAGGTTGTAGACCTATTAGCAACAGATGGGTCTTTAGATTGGGAATAGACCAGATGGGTCAATCCAAAAGTATAAGCTAAGACTAGTTGTTAAAGGATTCACTCAGAAATTGGGAATAGATTATTTTGATACATACTCTATTGTGACTAAGATTTCAACCATTTGTGTTTTGTTTTTCTTAGCTTTCATTCACAATTTGTCGGTACATCAGATGCATGTGAAGACAACTTTCTTGAATAGAGATTTAGATGAAGAGATCTACGTTGAGAAACTTCTAGGGTTTGTAGCACCTAGTATGGAAGATAAGTTTGCAGACTCAGAAAATCTTTGTATGGTCTTAAACAAGCTCCAAAACAATGGCATGAGAAATTTCATAAGACTATTCTCAGTTTTGGTTTTATTGTTAATAGTGTAGATACATGTATGTATTCTAAAATGTTTGGTTTTGATTGTGTCATCATCAGTTTGTATGTGGATGACATGTTAATTTTCAGTTCCAATATAAAAGTCATTAATAAAACCAAAAATTTATTATCTACCTTTCCGATGAAAGACGCTTTCGTATGATCAGCATAGGTCAAGTTGAAGATGAAATCACACCCGACGAGTTCGAAGGTAAGCGAGGTAAGGAATTTTTAACAATCGAGTTATGGCAATCAAGTCTGAAAGTTGTTGAAAATGACTTAGTTTTAAAAAGATTCCTTTATCTTCATCCGAATAATTGCTATTCTTTGAATGTGGTTGATGTTGTTCTGTACGATTGACAAACCAAAGATTTGATTTTGTGCGATGTCGGTTTTTCACGAAAAGCGATTAAAATTTTCGATTTTGATAATTTCATGCATCAGTTACTGCATTGTGAAGAATCCATGATTTGGTGCAAACCTGTTCCGATAACTATAAAGAGTTTTGATTGTATGTTCCCGTGTATGCAAAAATCCTTTTGGTTTGACATGTTTGACTTAATGAAACCTTTGCTACGTTTCAGCATAAGTAATCAAACTCGCGTGTTTAAACCCGGAATCTATTTTGGTTCATTTTGTGGGAAAATCAAGCAACATCAATTGTGTTCGAATAATTTCTATTTGTTTGATACTTGATTTTTGAATAAGGTAACAAAATTTTCCCAATTTGTTTTCAATTTAAATTTGTTCCTTAAACAATTTCTGTGGTTGTACATGAAGTTTGCAATTCATCTCGAAAAGGTTAACTCAACCACAAAGTATCAATTACACTATACCCCCGAGGAGCGAAGGTTTGTGTTGATCGAGCAAGGTAAAAACTATCTTTATTTTCCTGCTCTTGAAGATAAACAAGGTAAGACACTTGAAAACTTTGAAACGTTTTTGTTCTCCTTGGATGGTGACAAACATTGTGTTGATGAATTGATTTTTGAAAGATACTTAGATTGTGAAATGGTTAATTGTTTTGCCTCGATTGAACACGATCTATCTGTTTTGATTGTTGACAAAAAGGTTCTTGTTTTTTATAATTGTGTTGATGCAATTGTGAGAGAATCTGTAGGCAAACGTCTAATGCACGACATGATTGTACAGCTTCGAGAACCATGTGAATCTTTTCAAATACCTGTTTGTGATGATTATGTCTATCTTTTGACTCATTAATCACATTTTGAACATGACTTGTGGAAGCCATTTAAGTTAATTGAATGCCTTGAACTCTATTCAATTCTATTTCGAACATTTGATGAGGCATTGGCAAGTACATTAGCTTGTTTGTATGATTGTCTGCCTAAATATGGTTTGCTTGGCAAGTGTGATTTCCTTGTAAAAACAAAATTTTTGTTTCGTTGTAGAATGAGTGATCAAAACTATGCTTTTAAGCCCGGAGTATGTGTTCCCAAGTTGTTTCCAAGTGAAGGTGACAAGTCAAAATGGTATTCTCCTAAAGAATGAGGGTATGCAAATAGCCTATTTCCTTTCCGAACCATTTGTGATTTTCAAGTTTTTGCAAGCGATTCTGTCATTTTTAAGTACAATGGGGTTCGTGATCTGAGGAGGTTCTCAGCAAGCAAATGGCCCGATTTGAGGACAAATCGTCTTCAAGAGGGAGGGTATGACGACTGCGTCATGTTACGACACAACTCGATGACATCGAGATTGGCCCAAACTCGAGGGGCCTAAGTGCAAAATGAAGCTTTTAATTTTAGTTTGTTAATTTGGTTGCTGGAATAAGGAATTTAATTCATTTATTTTTGTGTCTTTAATTATGTTTTAGTTTGTACATTATTAATATGCATCTTTAATTAATGTCCTGCATTATTAATCTACATCTCTTAACTTTGACATGCATTATGTAACTTCCATGTTAGTTTAAGTCTGCATCAATAAATTAAGTCATGCATTAAGTAACTCATTTGTTCATTTAGTTTGCATCTTAAACCTTGCATTTAAGCATCTTAGTTGTTTAATATGTTTGAGGTTTGTTTATATAAGTATGTTATTTAATTGGCTGTTACATTTTAATGCATAAATTAAAGTGTGTTTATTTTCATTTTAAATAAGGTGATTTAAGTTGTATGTTGAATTAATTTGCGTGCATGAGTGTTATTAAATATGTTGTTTTTGTTAGTGTTTTAAGTCTTCATCATGGTGCCATTTAAGAGGATGTTACACAAGCTTTTATCATGTGGTTACAAGGGAGCTTAAGGGACATCAATCAAAGACATTAATGATGCTTAAAGTCTTCATTAAGGAGAATTGACATGCATTTTCAACTACATCAGGTTCCCATGAAGAGACATGACTCATTGGTTTCCTTACAAGAGTTTAATATGAAATTAAAGTTTGTAATAACTTTATTTAATTGCTGAAGGTGAAAGGTCACAAATAGGCATTTGAACATTCATAATAATGCCTATAAATAGTTTATAAGAAGACATTGTTTGAGGTTAGATGACTTTTGGAACTTTGATAAAATTTTATGAACATTTTGTTCACGAGTGAGTTTACCTCCTCTCCTATTTTGTACAAGTCTTGTTCGACTTATCTAGCGTTGCTAGTGGCGTCTTCCCGACTTGTTTCTTTGAACTTATCACTCATCACTAAGTGTGGTGTTCTCCAAAATATACATTCGGTTCCTAACTTCCTAGTTAGCGGGTCAAGGTCCACCTTAAGTGACGTATAAGTCTCGGGTCAGCATTTTGATATAGTGTTGGTTCTTTCTGTTCTTAAGATTATTTTTCCACTTCCACCACCTATCCGACTTATCAATCATTTATTTCTTTATCATTAAACCGAACCTACATATTTCTAAACCCTCCGTTCATTCCCAAAACCACTTTGTTAGCTTTTGCATATCATCACCAAACTTGCAATTTCAACGCCCGAACATTCTCCTCATCGACGACCGATACAAACACGTGAATCGACTCAACTCACCCGGGTCGGATCACATCAGTTTTGATGTAATCCCTTTGAGAACTCCTTATGATTCTAGCATACAACTATTAAAAAAATAAAGGAAATAGTGTTTCTCAATTAGAGTATGCTAAAATTATTAGAAGTCTTATGTTCTTGATGAACTACATCGACCTGATATTACATATGCAGTCAGTAGACTATAGATATACCCATAATCCTAGAAATGAGTATTGAAATGCTTTAAAGCGATTGCTTAAATACCTTAAAGGTACAATAACTTAGGAATTGGATTTTATTGGATACCCTGCAGTCCTAGAGGGCTATTGTGATGCAAACTAGGTAACTGATAATGATGAAGTAAGCTCTACAAGTGGGTATGTTTTTACTTTGGGAGGAGCAACTATTTCTTGGAAATCTACTAAACAGACTTGTATTACTTGCTCCATGATGGAGTCAAAGTTTATAGCTCTTAACTTAGTCAGGCAAGAGGACAAGTGACTTATGAATTACTTGTAGAGATTCCTTTATGGGAAAAATTGACACCTTCCGTATCTCTATTATGTGGCTTACAAGCCGCAATTTGTGTTGCGAAAAGCCAAGCTTACAATGTTAAGAAACGCATATTCATATAAGACATGAATCTTTGAGATATTTAATAAAGAATGAAGTACTTTCTATGGAATACGTGAGGTTAGAAAGGAACTTAGCTAATCCATTAACCAAAGGATTAAGTAGGAAAATGATTCTTGATTCATCGAGTGGGATGGGTCTTAAGCCTAGTGGTTGAGGAATTCATGGTGGACACGCAACTTAGTTCTCTAAGTTCAATTTAGGTGAAACAAAACCATGAAAAGACTCATAGTGTACATTTTATCTATCCATATGGAAAACGATGTGCATGCATAAGGTTGAGTTCTTACTCTTAATTCATTCATAGCCCAGGGTTTGGGTGGTCCTATTGAGACAAACTTGATGAATTCACTGACATATGAGGTTGAGTTTATTACTCTTAATGAGTTCATATCCCATAGTTTGGGTGGTCCTAGTGAGACGGACTTGATGAATTCACCAAATTTAAATTTGAAAGAATAAGTTTAAAAAATGTTCTTAATGATTTCATAGTCCTAATTCAAATGGTCTATATTGAGATAGACTTGTTGAAATCACCTACGTTAGTGTGAAGAACTAGCCACCTTTTATGAAAGACATTGGGCAGTCTTTCTAGAGCACTTACCGGCATCCCTGTAACACTCTTAATTCATTTCCATTGTCGGAATAAAACTACAAGATCTTATAATACAAACATAACTTAACATTAAACCTAAATGAATAATTCCACTTAAATTAATTATCAATAACTAAGTTCCATTCATAACAAACATACTCATTTTGGGCTATAATCGAGCCTTCGGGGCCCTAAGAATACATTAAAAACAATCAGGGATCAAATTGAGACAAATCATAAATTTTGAGAAAAACATGAAAATTTGAGATGTAGGGGTCACATGGCCGTGTGTCCAAGCCATGTGACATATCCCAGACCGTGTGGGAATTTGAAGTTAGGACACACGACCGTGTCCCGGCCCATGTCTCTACCTGTGCAACTCACTGACTTGGGTCACATGGCCATGTCGCAAGCCGTGTGCTAAACCGTGTGGCTTCAGACATGGGCGTGTGACTATTCTACATGCTCGTGTGTGACTTCACACACCCGTACGCAGAAGCTGTGTACCTTTCGAAAATAATCTTACAGGGCCGTGTCTCAGGTTGTGTGTCATCCCATGTGAAAACTACACCTATACTATTTTACAACACAATCAGGGCGCACGCTCGAATGTGCTGCTCATGTGTGACACACGGCCATGTGTCAGACCGTGTGTACCTAAATGTACCTTAAAACTTAAGTCTACCAAATCATGCTTACTTGGACACTAAGCAACCCAATTACTAGGCATTTAACCTATTCAAAACACAATTAAACATGCTCAAAATATGCCAAAACAACCACCTTAAGTGTCTAACCAATGTACCCTCATTGGTACCACATTTTATATTTTTCAACATATTAACAAAGTATCAATCATTCATGATTCACATTCATACCAAATTTTTCCATATTTGAACTAGTATTTAGCTATTTAAACTACAAAACTTTAAGCTAAAACATATACCAAAACATTTAGATAGGCTAACCTACCAAAACATAGTCTCAAAAACAATCAAAAGACCTCCCCATATATATGTCATTACAAAATAAAGCATCACACCACAACTCTAAACTACACCATTCATCAGCTACACATCAAGATATTCATCTATGCATTATATATACTTATTCCAACATTACAAAATGTACTTAAAGAAAACCACTAATCTCACTCATTAACTACGTCTATCCACATTCATGAAACTCATATATTCAGCTATATATACATGCCACTACCCATAAATAAGATGCAAAAACTACCGACTTAGATGCATAGTGTGAGCTGGTTGATTGATCCTTCCAAAAAGTCAGCAACGATTATCTACAAAACAACCCAAGAAAACCCGTAAGCTTACTTATCTTAGTAAGGACATAGTATAACATTTACTCTAAATATAATCAAACTCGGTTCACATATTAAGTAATTACTCAAAGTTTTGGGAGCATAAATGGTGAAATGCTGAGACATTAAAATGCATTTAGAGGGTATCAAAGTACAAACAAGGGCACATATGTGCAGTCAGGGGTACCGAAGTATAAACAAGGGCACGTATGTGCATTCAGGGGTACCGAAGTACAAACGGGGACACATATGTGCATTCATATATAACCTACTACAAGTCAATTTCCATCATTTTAGATTTTTCCTCAATTTCTTACACATCTATTTAACGATCTAAACTTTTGTTGTAGTATATATAATCAAATTGAAAACAAACAACAACATAATTTATAGTTTAATTGCAATAAAAAACAAGTCACTACAAACTTACTTGAGCTAAATTGCAGTAAAGAAATTCAAGGACTATTCCGCTACTTTTCTTTTTCCTCGTATATCAACAAAATTTTGAACTAACACAAAATTTATTTCATTTATTAATACTTTTTTTAAAAAAAAAAACCATACCCTTCTATTTACAAAAATTACACATTTGGCCTTAACTTTTACACTTTATGCGACGTAGTACCTTAACCCGAAAATCATCTAATTTAATAAAATTTGCCAAGTACCACAATTAGCCGAATATTTTACCATATTAGTACAATCCACAACAACTCAAAATTCACGAGATTACCATGTAAATTTTAATATTTTAACAATTTAATCCATAACTCAAAAACTATCAAAATTACTAAATACATCATTTTTAATTAGCAATCAAGAATTCAAACCCACCATTTATCATTTAAACTAACTAGGATTCGTCAATGGCAACATCTCAAATATTTTACAATTTCTAAAATCAAGGTTTGAGCTATCTAGACCTAGTTGCAACAATCACAAAAACACAAAAATTACAAGAAATAGAATAAAAATAAGTTTACATGCAATGATCATAAGCTAACTGAACTTCAAACTCCCAAAGCTAAATTTTCTTTCTTCTATTTCGGTGAGAAAGCATGAGAAAATGATACCATTTCTTTTGTCTTTTATTTTTCTTTAATTTATTTATATAATTACTATATTGCCCTTATTTAAAATCTTAAAATTCTACAATAAAATGCACTTAACCATCCATCAATAAGTCTTATGGACAATTTACTGCATAAGTCCCCACTATTTCATTAATTACACAATTAAATCAATTTAATTCATTAACTACCAAAGTTTACATCTTTCACGATTTAATCCTTTTAATTCAATTAATTATTAAAACCTTAAAATTACTTCACCAAAATTTAATACTATACTTGTATAATTCCATAAACCTTATTAAAAATAAAAATATGACTTCATGTATCGGAATTGTGGCCCCGAAACCACCATTTTTGTCACCACTAAAAAACGAGATATTACAATCCCAAGGTTTATTGGCTAAAACTTGTTGATCTATCATGGAACATAAATTGGATCTGAGATTAGTTGTGTGTCATGAGTTAACCCCCTATCTTAACAAGTTCAAGATTCGTTCACTTGTTAAGAGAAGAATCACTCATTTCACTATGTACTAGTTCAAATCCATAAGATACTAGTGCTTAAGCGGCTAAATTCGTTGTTGCTTTTCTCATATATTTTCTTATGTTTACAAAATTTCCAATTACTTTACATTAATGGGGGAATGTTAGTAATGCAAATTTATTTCGGCAGTTACAAAACATTATTTTCAATAGTTACAAATCGTTTTTTATAGTTCCAAAAACATTAAATATTTTTCTAATCGTTACATGGAAATATTACCATTTTGCCCTACTAAATTACGTTTTTGCCTTTTCCAAAATCCTATAAATAGAAGGCATTTTTCCTTCATTTGATACACAACTGAAAAACAAAGCTTCTTCTACTCTCTCTCATTCTTTTTAAAACTTTAGAATTTTTCTTAAATTGCATTAGAGAAAATTCTGTCTACGAGTTTAGGTTTTAAGTGGGACCGTTTGTGACCCCTCTAAATTTTCCTAGGAATTGATCCTAGTGTGATTTTTCCAATTAATTCTATTTTCAGATTATTTCAAAAATACCAATTGAGTTCTACCTTCCTTATTCGAGTGTGCAAATATTGAAGAACTGTATTAATCTTGGGGGACGATGTCTACTATATGATTACACCAATTAGGGTGAATTCATTTATAAGGCAATGGTTCTTTCACATCATAGTAATAATTTATTTATTTAGTATTAATTTATTTTCTACTCAGTGCTAACGAATTTATTTTGAAGCTAGCGAAAGGTATAATATAAGAAAATTTTAAGCTCACAAACCCTAAACACTAGTTACTTTTAGATTCGCTTAAGCATAAGTATTAAATTCCCTCCTTCCCCGTAAATTGAGCATTTGTAATCCACAAACACCTTTTTACCATAACCCCGTTTTCAACCAAAACCCTTCAATAAAGCTTGATTTATTACAGAAGTGCAATTTCTAAAAATTTATCAATAAACACAATTAATCACTTTTCTTTACGTATGAACTTTGAAGCACTTATGTTTTTTCGCTTTTTTTTTTAAATATTATTAACAAATTTAGGGTAATTACCTTTAAACGCAAGTATAGGTAATGATTCAGATAACTACCTGAATTACTTAGTTAATCATATTTATAGAGCCTTTAGCTTTACTCATAACTAAATTAGCAAAGTATACTTGGAAACATTGAAACTTAAAACGCGAATATATATGACAGTCCAAGCATCTTTCCTATTTTAACAATTTTTATTATGTTATTAATTATTACAAGTTTAAATACATAAATATATTTAAAATATTTAACATAAAAGATAATGTAAATATATTTCGATAAGTTTTAAAGTAATAAAAATCAATATCAATTTTTTTCCAAAAATGTTATCAACTTATTCATATGTCATTTATTTGATTTCAAATTCTTTAAATATAATCTACTACATTAAAAAATAAAAAAATCTTCATGGAATAAAAATTTATCTTGAATAAATAACCCCACATATTTATACATGAATATTTTATAAACCGTTATAATTAGTTTTCTATATTCACATTTTTCAGTAAATATGATAAAGCATTATTAGTATAATGTTTAAACTAAAAATAATTATAATTTTATTATTAATAATATTAATTAAAACAACATTTAAATTTTATTTTCAATAGATATCACAACAAGTTTATACATTAAAATTTTTATGAACCATAATAGTTTTATTATTATGGATATTAAAAACATAACGAATATAATTTAGTTATGCAGATAATTTTCTGCTTTCTTTTATCTTTATTAGTAAATATGTTAATATATTATTAATATAATATTTAAATTAAAAAACAATTATAATTATTTTAATAATATTATTAATTAACACAATTTATTGAAAATTGTTTTAGATATGATTCTATCAAAACAAAAATTGTACTCAATACTTACGACCTATAAATTATTTATTTCAGAACTCAAAATAACAATAATATAAATAATTTATTTACTTCAATTTTTAAAATTCAAATAATAAAGATTGAAGAGTAGAAAGTACGAATGGAGAACATATTCATGCAAATATATATATTAGAATACTTTATATATCTTTTATTCTTTAATAATAAATACTTAAACTGATTATATAAAATTAAAATCTTTTATTAAAATAAAAACAATTAAATGCGTGTTAAGCAATCAATTAAAGGGGAAAGCACGATTGGCATTTGGTATGACCAATGAGCCCAAATACCATTAGTTTTAGGTGCATGACCCTCTATCCTTGTGGCATCTGAATTATAAATTTTTCAAAACCTTTATTCTATTTTAAAGAAATTTCTTCACATGATTCTAAAAACTTGATCTTCAACCATTTTTGAACTTTTATTTTCATTGTAAAGTTACATGAGTATCAGACGTCTCTTGATATTTAAAGCATTAACACCATGTTTCAGTGGCTTCATGATTATTGATGCAAGCACAACTTCCTATAAGATGCCTATAGCAGTTCTATAGTTACGTTCATAATGAAGTCCGTAAGGATGAGCCAATGAAAGAAAAATGAAACAATTGGAGCTTGGATGCACAGAATTCTGAACTTCTGTTTTGATGGCAGACTTCAGTTCCCTGTATTCCAATGGTGGATGTTGTCTTTCAGTAGCTCCTTGAGTTATCATGTCCATCCTGAGAAGCAAATGGAAGAAGACAAGTTATATTTAACTGATTGTAGGATTTGTTTGATATCAAGTTGCATCAATTTATAGCTTTACCTGAATTGAGGAGGTGGAAACATGGCTGTTATTTGGGGAAGTCCCTGCACTGCCACCAATCTTGATGAAAGGCATTTTTTCATCAGCAAGAGTTCTCAATTTGTCAAGCTCAGGCAACACTACCCGTCCTAGATCTGGTCTGTCTTTACGTCTCAGCTCTGAACACTTAAGGGCTAACTTTGCAAAGATCAAGGTCTCTTCCATGGGCCAGTCATGTACAGCTGGGTCTAGTATTCCAGCAAAATTTCCATTTTCAATAGCGTTCTCAACATGATGAGTCAAACCCATTGGTGGTTTAGCAGTAATTATTTGTAGAAGCATGATCCCAAGTGAGTAGATATCGGATTTTATCCCTAGCATTCCAGTTTGCTGATATTCTGGATCTATGTAACAGAATGTTCCGGCGGTTGATGTCATTCGATACTGAGTTACAGTGTCAGCAACTGATGGAGGAACAAGCCTAGCCAATCCAACATCACTAATCTTGCTGACATAATTGCGATCAAGCAAAATATTGCCCGGTTTCAGGTCACGGTGTACAATAGGCTCTGGTTTGGTTTGGTGGAGGAAAAGAAGACCTGTTGCAATCTCTGCAGCAATTCTAAATCTTACTTGCCATGGAAGTACTGGACTGTTATTGCGCCTAAATAGCCGGTCTTCCAAGCTTCCATTAGCCATGTATTCGTAGACTAGGCAGCAATACTCTGGACTGGCTCCAAGGAGAAGTACCATGTTTGGATGTCGTATGCAGCATAACACTTCAACCTGTATGAGTTGCCAAATACATGTGGTGAGTAAATTTTAGTAAGCATTTCAGCAAGGCCCTACTGACATGATTTGGCAGATTCTTACTAAATAGAATATTAGAATAGAGTAGCCGATACGTAGTTTAAGATTTTGTTAGATGTGTATATTGGCATAAGGAAGTATGCATATGTTTACTTGGAGATGTGCACAGATGATTGCTATTTACGATTTAATGCATTTGTGTAACTTGATTTGTGCTTAGAATTGCATGCTCACCTCTTGCTGAAACTGTAATTGTCCTTGGGCTGCATCTGGACGTAGTACTTTTATGGCAACAGGTGTGTGGTCCAGGTTGCAGTGGTACACAGGCCCATAACCTCCTTCTCCTATTTTGCGAGATGGCGAGAAGAGATCTGTTGCTGTTTCAATCTCTTGAATTGTATATTTCCTATACCTGAGATCATGCCCAAAATTATTTATAGCCAATTTCCTATCATCAGCTTCTTTATTGGCATTCTTTTCTACAATCTTTCTCTTTTGTGCTTCAAGTTCAGCAATCATTTGAGCTGCTTGGGCTGCCTCAATGGCCACCTGACACTTTGCTTTCTCCTTTTCTGCAAGTGAAAGTGCAGCTTCCTCAGCCAGTCGTGCCTCTTCTATTTTTTGTTCTTCTTGTAATTTCCAGCTTTGAAGTTCTTTTGCCTGTAATCAGAATTTTAATAAAATTATCGTATACCACATTCTAAACTTTTTAGATTATGCGCAGAAATAATTTCAGCTTTTAGATATTAAAGTACCCTCTGTTTTGCTGAGAGTGCTTCCTTGCAGGCTGCACTATACATCTCCATTGTCTGCTTGAGCTCCTGTTTGAGTCTTCTCATCTCAGCTTCCACATCATCCTGTGGCATCTGAATGGTTAAGTTCCATTCTTAAACATGTATATTCTATTCTCTTAGCTGTTTTGTATAGTAGTTAATTATGCTCATTTTCATGGCAGAAAAGTATTGCCTTACCATATTCTGAGATGACCATGATGTCCTACCACTTTCATGTGATGTTGAGGAGCTCTCATACTGTGAACTGAAATCAATGGACCTGTTTCCTGAGTATGAAGATCCAAGGCTTATGCTGTCATATTCAGAGCTGATCGAAAGCCGTTGAGTTCCGAAATCCATATTGTCGTGCAGAGATGACATGTTATCAGTACTTGGCCTCCCACTACTTACGAATGATATGTCAGATTCAGGAACTGAAGGCTCGTATTTATTTCTCGGTCTCGTGAACGGTGACCTGTTGCAGGCGATTGAAAATTTTGAGTTTCGAAGTTACTTGTATATATATATATTAATAATATTATTATAACTTACTTCATTTCCAAGTCTTCATACATGTTGCGTGGTGGATGTTGGGACCTACTAGGAGCTCCTACAGAAGCAAAATGAATAGCGTGAGTGAAGAGGGATACAAGTCAAGAATAGGAGGAGGAGGAGGCATGCAAGAACCTCGATATCTAGGGAAAAGTGCTTGACCCGAAGGGGATTCAGTTATTTCGGGAATGATAGAGGGTGGGGGCTGCTGTGGTTGAGGTGCAGGAGGGTGATGTCTAGCTGGAGGGGGAGCAGAAGCAGATCGCACTGATGAGATCTTCCCTTTGCCTATCACATATACTGTGCAGTAATTGGGAGCCCCTTTTGAGACTGTTGTTGTAAGCTCCGTGCTCCTGAATCTTCTGTCACGACAAGATATAGGCAAAAGCAATGTTATGACCCGCTAGATCAATGAGCCATATTATGAATTGAAATATTTAGATGCATCGATCATGTATGCATGCATTTAATCTTACAAGCAGAATTATTGTTGCATGCATGTGTGCGTGCTGGGTGGAGAAAGAGGAATCGATTACTTACCTAATAAAGCCGCCTTTAGTTGGGGCGCCGAGTACTAAAATCTCGATTGAAGAGGAGGAAACATAATCAATTAAGGCTTTAGCTATGTCGGTATCCTCCAGTATGATTTCATTACTTGTGATCTGTTGCAATATTAAATTATATAAAAAAAAGTTTATCATCAAAGAGAAGAGAAGGGAAAGAAAACGTACGTCCTTCCGCGAGCAGAAGCATCGGAAAGGTAGAAAGACCTCCTTGGCTTGGTTGTCCACTTGTTGCATATATGCTTTTGCAACATCATCGTTAACTTTAGATATGTTTGTGAGGAGCCCAGCTGCATGCATGCATATATAATAATTGAATGAAATGTGCAAGAGAGAGAGAAAAGATTGGTATTTAGTTGATTAATATATAAAAAGAAAGAAAAAACATACAAGGAGTGGGTATGGAAGAAGGTTTAGTTTTCACATGGACAAGATTGATAGATTGACCCTTGGACAAAAGATGATCAACGGTCCATTTCAATGCGTATTGACTTCCCTTGTCCTTGTCTATTCCCACTGCCACCATCGCACTGTGTTCTTTCCTTTCTCCATTTCTTCTCGCCATCTTTTACTTAAACCCCCTAATGCACCAAATCAAATCAATTTGCTTTGCTTACCCTTGCCTTTCTCATTCTTATATCATACATATTCCATAAACCTCCCCTAAAGACCATGGCTAATGAAGAGGGAAGTTTGGTAGGTTTATTTGTTTTCTGGAAACAATCAAAACTAATTGCCCAATAAAGTAGTAATTGGAACCATTAATGATTTTCTTACAAAACTAATTACACGTGTTATGTTTAAATGTTTTTGTCAGTTGAAACAATTAACTTTAATCTTACACTGCTCTTAACTGTAGATTTAAACGAAGATATTCCATTCTTGGCAAGCAATCCTACCATCGGTTGAACCTTTGAATTTAGAGCCTTGGATTGCCCACTTTCTTTCTTCTCATTTAGCCCTTATTAAGTTCAATTTGTTTCTTGTTAACCGTTCAACTTTGAGGTACGCTAGCTAACAAAACGAGTTGAATTTTAGTTCGATTTTGTTATATTTTGATGAGCTTTAAATTCGTGCTAGATTATGCATATCTATTATATTAGATAAAATATTATTTTTCTAAAAAAAAAAGATAGAAAAATAAGTAAAGATACGGAAAAGAAATAAATAAAGTATGTAACAATATATATTGGGTTGAGATATCAAAAAAAAAAAGTTTCGTTTCCAAGTAAATCTATGAATAATTTAAAATGAATTTATTTGAATACTTATATTTATATTAAATGATAACTACATCCATCACTTGATGTATTTACTAGGAATCAAATTTGAGGGTTTTTAAAAAATATATATATTTCTTCGATTGAATTGGTATAACATCATGCATAAACACAAAGTTGACCCAACCCTAGTTAGACATATATTTTTAAAAAATATTTCTTCGATGGTCAATGGTGCAGTGCAATGACTAGTCGAACATTTCCCTCCCCAATCCAAAGGGATAAGAAAACGATCAAATCTTTATGTTCCTAATGAATCTTAATTATCAAGATTTTCAAACATGCTCTTGTTTTTATTTATTTAATTTTATATTTTGTTGAGTTAGTCCTCGGCCAGATGCTGCAACACAATTTGTTGTGAGTCAACTCAACTTATTTGCCACTCCATTGGAGCAATAAATCTCGACTCTTTAATACGTGCTTTGCTTTCGGTGAACAGAACTTCTCTTTCACGAAGGCTAGATATTTCGCTTAGCAGCTACGCTATGATATTTTGTACCTCTCGTTGCGAAGACTTCAAAAGTTTTTTTTATTATTATTCCTTTTTTCATGTTTGAATTTTATATTGAATTATTTTATTGGTTCTGTATTAAGGGGTTAGATAGAATTTATTTGAATTTCTTAGTCATTTTCTCAATATTTTTATAAACTCAATTTTCTTACGTTCACTTACATATTCAAAAGTTCATTTTGCAATGTTCTTTATACATTTTGAAGTTTCTTTTAAAAATTCCTCCTATTACTTAGAATATTCTAATGTACAATATAAAGAAGTGACCTACAAAATACTTAGTAACTAAATTAATCGAACCACTGTATTTGGTTCGTGTTAATCCCTGAGCTTATGTTGTAGGTTTAAGTTACAAAAATCGCCTATTTATAGCAGTGAGTTGCTTTTACCAATAATGTATAAATTATGAAAAAAAAAAAAAACTATGCACATTGAATCTACAATTTCGATCTTACTTGACAAATCATCTAAGATCTACATTAAATTGAATGGGACACAACACAAGGTAGTTCAATTCTTTATTTATTATGATATGAGTCACTCAATTTAGAATTTTTAACTTGCTCTATAAATATGAATATTATATATCTGCAATGAAAGAAAGTCTTTCATTCTGTAAATGTCGTCGCGATGACCAAGTTTTATAGGTTTTAACTATTGAGTGCGTTTATCCAGGGGTAGAGTCAAGAAGGTTTGTAGGACTCTCATCCCAATGAAAAAAATTTATTTTTAGTCTTTTTATAATTTTAAAAATTTTAAATTAATATATAGTAAAATTACATTTTAACTCCCTATAAAAATGAGAAAAAATAATTTAATCCTTTTAAAATTATAAAATATATACTATTAAAATAATAAAATTTTACTTTTACTATCATAAAATATACAACTTTATTCTTACCCTCAAAATATTTTTGAATCCACCATTGCATTTATCCTTCTAAATTTATTTATATTCTGAATCATTTCTTCGTTCCCAAGTATGGGAAGATATCATTACTATTTTATTAATTACAATTCATATTTTCCTCGAAATCACCACGAAGCTGCTTTCATGTCCTTACACTAATGGCTATGTATGGATGCGTCTATAGAACCATGCATAAGTCATTACAATTATATATAGATTATACGTTGACATTTTTAATGAAGTATTTTTGTTTTTTAATCTAATATTGTATATGTATTTAACAAAATTATATATTTTAATACTTAAAATTAGCAATGTCAATTTTTAAGGTGTTTAATTCGGGTTTCATAAGTGTTATTTGTTTTGGAATTCATAATTAATTATTAATATTAGCATTTAACATTCATCAAGTCAAACCTAAAAGTTACCAAAAATACAGTCATGTGATTATATTTAACAAGTTACACACAAAATTAAATAAATTCACAATTATCACCGATTTTATTCTATTAACAAAAAATGAGAATTCAAATCTAATAATATTTCACCAAATCAACCTTAAAACCGAACTTAATGCTAAAAATCAACATTGTTACCTTTGGATTCCAAAATGTATAACTTTTACCAAATATAGGTACCACATTGGAATAAAATAAAACAAGTACCGCATTAGAAAAAGATGTCAAATTCGAGTACCAAATAATATAATAAGCCTTTTTTTTTGTTTTTGTATAACTTTACTCGATAATACATTAAATACTGCAAATACTTGATAATTTCAAGGCTAATTGGTAAAAATAAGCACTCGAACTGTTTCCAAAAAAATCAATTAAGTTCCTTTAAACCTTCCTATCAGTAGTTAAGGAAATCCTACCAATCATTTCTTAAGTTAGTCTTTATCTATCTAGTAAAACTCAAAGGAAGGTTTTAAGAATTTACCAGTAGATAATTGGCACCGAAGTTCTCTTAACTTTTATAGTTACTACCTTTGCTAGCAGCGAAGAATTGTCCTAGTTTCTTCGATGATAACAAATTCTAGTGGAGAAGATGAATCATAAATCTTCTCTCAATTACCACACTATCCTATTTATAGCTAACTCACGCCTGAATCTCAATCAGACTTATCTCTAATCATTACTAGTTCTCACATGCTTCTACTAATTAATCACATCCTATGAGACTTTACAAGTTCCCTTATTACAGACACGTTGGCTCCACAAAGATGCAAGGTGACATAAACATATCCTACAAGCTATCATACTTAAGTAACAATATTAAAACATGGGTGAGGATTTTATTAGCATGAAAAGTCCGCCCAATAAGGTGATCGCTTTATTATAACCTTTCTAACACTAGGACTGGTACTTCGTATAATTGGTGAAGTTTTTCGTAACTCTCCACCACAAATTTATCACCTTTACCATTCTATGTTTTGCAACTTTGGCGACCTCCACTAGCGTAATCTCTCAACCCAATCCGGCTCACCTAATCAGGGTGTGACAAGACTTGTTGTAAAATGTTATACTCAAAAAGAAGATATTGATTACGAAGAAATCTTCTCTCCAGTTTCCATATTTAAGTCAATCCGCTTATTGTTATCTATTGTGGCGACTCTTGATTACAAGATCTTACAAATGAATGTCAATACAACATTTCTGAATGACTATCTTGAAGAGAGCATCTATATGATGCAACCTACCAGAGCTTATATTAGTAGGCGAACCTAAACATGTCCTTAGTCTAATTGGTAGTGAACAAATTGATTAAAAGACTAATATGTCATCTATCAAGTCCAATTAGGGAGATATTTTGTCTTGGGCATCAAAGAGGATGACTCTTGGAAGATAGAAACATAGACATGACTGACTAGACTAACAGTACATCGAACAAGACCCAAGAAAAATATATCCTAAATCTGTTTATGGATTTATTCACTTGTGACATTCACAGTGTGACATACCTAAATCCTAAGTGGATGACGGACTATGAATGTGACTTGTACACTTTGATGTAAATAAAAGCTTAAGTTCGGAAAAATAAGGAACTGAAAGCTAATGCGTTGGGTGTAAGACTTCTGTAGTATGTAGCGTCATTTACAACAGTGGAATTCATAGCCCGAGACGTGGATAAATGATATCCTCTCATTGGTATTACATGGCTAATGAAAAGTAAACGTGACCACGAGTCATTCATCTTTATGATGAATGACTTGATCATAATTTGATAGTGATTGACTTTTCATGAAGAAAAATATAATGATTATTATTAGATAAAATAGGATCATATTGGGATAACGAATATTATCCCAAAGAGATCAATGATATCCTATGAGGGTAATACACTTATGACAAGGTCATTGGATGAACATTGAGTAGTTGTTTTCGTAACGGTATGCCATTTTGGAGAGTTCAATCATGTCACTATAGTGGAATGACTTGGGACTAAATAAGTTTCTAATTAATAGGCAAAATGAAGAAACTTTATTATAAATCATTTGATCCCTAATTACATATGTCCAATTGGTCCCTTTACTAGCTTATTGAAACTAGAAATGAATTACGTGTTTGAATTAAAATGAACGAAATAATAGAAACATATAAATGGAGAACATTTAGAAATGATTATGGTTTTCTCGAAATAGAAAACGGAATAATTTGGAAATGAATGTGGGTTTCTCAAAATAGAAATGGAAATGAAAATGATAAATGATCCATTTGCAAATATATATGGATTACTTAGAAATAATCGAAGAATGAGTTTATATTTTTGAGCAATTTAAAGTTCAAAATGAAAATAAACCAGTTGATCACACTAAACAAGTTGATTTGTGAAATATTGAATATATTTTCTTGGAAATTTTACTAGGATAAAATCGTCATAATTTTACCAATGGTAAAACTAAGATGAGAAAATTATTTAATTGGAAAATTAATATTTATTTTGGAAAATAGAAAAAAATGTATTGGGTTGGATTAAATTATTAAGTGTTAGGTTAAAAGTCCAAAAAGCACATATAATTGGGCTCAATACAATAAGAGTCTTGAATCCTCATCATAATACATATGAGGGGAAACACACCCTATTAGCCCCTCTCCCTCTCCTAATTGGACTAGGAAGTTATTTTTCTATTTGAAATAAAATTCTACAATTCAACAATGATTCTACCTTCTCTTCCTATAAATAGATGACACCATAGAGCTATTAACACAACTTTGATAGATTGTTACTTTGCCGAAAAATAAAGAGAATTTATTCTCAACTATTAAATATATTTTTCCAAAATAACAATTCTACCGGTTTCTATTAAAGAGAGAATTTATGTTTTCACCCCAAATAAAAGTGAGATTTTTTTTCTAGTTTTATGTTTTGATTTAATTGGTTCGAGCCCATACCCGAAGCAGTTCATGATACGAGAATAGTATAGAAGATTGTTTGGTTGAAAGTTAGAAAACATCAAGGATCGACTTATCTGAAAATAGAGGTATGATTTTGGTTTAAGGTTTATTGCTATAAATATCACAAACTGGGTCGATTTTCAAAATTTTAATTTTTTGTTATGCAAGAAAATTGTTTTAATTTTTCCAACAAAGGCCTTGTCTGTAATTCAGTTGTGCCTCATGAGTGATGTGTTGCAAAGGGTACTTTCAGAGAAAACAACAACAACATTATGGAGAAAGTTAAAAACCTTATATATGACAAAGTCTTTGGCTAACCGGTTGGTGTTAAAACAACGCCTATACACATTCTGTATGGTTGAATGTTCATCCATTAGGTCTCACAAAAGTCATTTTTTCTCTCTCTTTAATGATTTGAAAAACGTCGAGGTTTATATAGATGATGAAGATCAAGCTATACTATTATTGTGTTTTTTTCCCTTCATATATGTCTTTTAGGGAAACCTTTATTTATGGTAGAGATAAACTCGCCCTCGAGGATATAAAGGGAAACTTTTTGAGCAAAGACAGGGTCGAAAATGAGTTTGGCTTAGATGGTAGGTCATATGAGTAACCCTCGACATTTTTTGTAAGAAGCAAGTTTGAATCAAAGTCAAGGAATCGAGACAAGGTATGTAACTACTGCAAGAAGTTATGTCACATTAAGGCAGACTATTATAAACTACAAAATAAGAACATGAGGGATGTGGCCGTCTATAAACGTGTTACTGATTATAGTTAAATATCACACCAAAAATATATCGAATTAAATAAGCGGTGTCCACAAGCGTACGAGTCAAATTGTAATATAGATAAGTTTACAATGAAATACTGGTAAGTATTCCGAGGATCGTACCCAAGGGATTATATATTGGAGAAATTAATAATAAATTAATTACAGAAAATAATTACTAATCTAGTTGAGTCACAAATTAGTAGTGTAAATCAAAATTAATATTTTAATTAAATTAACTAACCTAAATTAAGCTAATGGACTTTCCTATTCCTAGTGTCGATAACGTGAGCCTCTAGCCTATGATTGATTAAATCCCCAATTACTTAATTAAATAATTAATTATCCTAGATTGAGTTATTTATCACCCTTAGTTATGACTACCCTTCCGGTTTATCTTCACTAAGGATTACTGCCTAAGTCACCCTTACGGTATCTTCCTAGGCATACGGATACCCTTTCGGGGTCTCTACTGGCATAAGTTATACACGACAGGATACCCTTCCGGGCTCTCTACTGGCATAAGTTATACACGACAGGATACCCTTCTAGTCTCACATGTCTCGATATTCTATTAGTGGCGTCGACTCCCCTTCCTTAGCGTACCCGTCCATTAAGGCATTCTTCCTTCTTGCGTATGTGTTATAGCTCTAAGCCCCAGTTCCTTGGTGAAAAGAGCTGTCGCCTTTAAATCATCGAAAAAAAAAAGAAGGAACCGCTCGAAAGGGACCACACAACAATGGCTCATAACTGGAAAACATAACAACAATGTCTCCTAGCTGCAAAAGACTGGCTCCCAACTGAAAATTTCTCTCGATCACTCTCTAACAGAAAGCCATTTTCCCTTTCGCAAAAAGTCAACTTGGACTTCTTTCCTAAGCGGAGATTTGGACTATAAGGGCTATTCCTGATCTTTCCTGTGATTCAATCGATTCCTAAGAACTTACCTTACCTCTCGCAAGGAACTTCACTTTCGTATAGTTGACTCGAATCGAATGCACTCTTAGAAGGAAGAATTGGATGTGCGCAGAGCATTCATCTAAAAACAGCATTTCCGACATTCACCATCAAAAGGGCGATCTCACACTAGCACTAGGATCTGTCTATGCTTGGACTGATTGGACGAGCATCTGCTTTTCGGCATATCGATACTTCTTCTTCCTCAGCGACTTGGAAATAGCATGATTCCACACGGGCAAGGAAAGGCAATGAATATTGTTTAGATACCCCACTCAAAGCAAGGATCGGAAGAGATGAGTTATGGCATTTCTAGGATTAGAATACGGTCCTATTGATTCAATCTTTATGCTTGGCACGGAACTCTTGTTTCGAGTGAAAGGGAGAGCAGTGGCCCGCACCGCATTCACAGGTAAATTTCCCTCTACGGGGCGGGGGTGGGAAAGTGGGCTTGAGGGTTCCCATTCACGGAGGGGGTGCAAGGCAAAAGAAAAACTCACATTGGGTTTAGGGATAATCTGACTCGACTGCCCTTTCATTGCACTCCCTTGGTCTTTCTTTTGAAAGAATTAGCCCATGGGTCAGCAGCGATATGGTTTTCTTCCCGTTAACTTCCTCTTTGACCATGGGTAGCTGGCTTGATGATTGATCTCGGTGAGTTCCACCCGTCTATCTAAGGATGGATCCCTTTTGCCCTCTTTTTGAAGCAAGTCCTCTACCAGTAGGGTGGGATTCTTCCTTTCTAGCAGCTCTCAAAAGGCTTCAAAAATGGATTGAGTCCTAAGCCGATCCCTTGAGACTAGCCGGACAATGGAGATAGGTGTGGATACGCATCTTTGAATTCATTAGCTCGCACAAGATCTACCTCCTAACCACAGAACCTCAGAGTTCTATCAACCAACAGCCTCATAGAATAGAGAAAGGAGTCCCCATTTGGATGATCTACACTCCCTAATATACTAAGTACCTTTGAATAAATAACTAATTTCAAATAAATAATTACTTAACAAATAAATTAGTTTAATAATCGAATCATGCGAGATATGAAATAAACACAATAATCTATTCTAATATTCATACAACAATTAATCGACCGAATTAACGAAATACAAATAAAAGAATAGAAGAGAAGAGATAAGAGAATGCTCATTAATATTATATTAAGGTGCATATCCTAAGCAATCTCTGCTTGCGATTGTCTTCACATCGGAATAGAAAAGTTCCAACTACACAAACATGAAAAGAAAAGAAAACTAAAAATTGAATAGTAAAACTGTCTGTCCAATTCTGTTTACAATTCCAGCGACCCTAAGGTTGCTTATATAGGAAATGACCTACTTGGTGACCAATCAATCCCAAGATACACTTAGATACCAAAGAATAAAATATTCTGCTAAACAATAGGTTCCAATTATGAAAATTTCCCAAATGTGTCGTAAGAAGAATCACTGTAATTTTGGTTGGTCATTTTCGCGTCTTCGAGACGTGGGGATGCTTTTCCTCACGACGTCAACACCGTGCCATTCTTCCCATTTCTTCATCGTGTCATCATGACGAGAAGGAATTTCTCGTCACGACGTCGAGTGCTTTCCTGGGCCTTGGTAGCTTCGTTGGCTTGGGCTCGTTGTCTCATGGCCTGATCATTATTCCTTGTATTCTTGGACCTAAAATGGTATCCTGCACACTTAATTAGCTCATTAGTCGCTCACGAGGCCCGAGCCAGCCTTACGGGTCATTGAAATAGTAGAAAATACGTAAAAATATTTATTTTATTAATATTTTATTCCTAACCTACTAATACCGAAAATGTAAAAATTAAAAATATTATGTGATCAAAAGTAATTCCATAGTGAAACCAATATAAAAGAACAAAGTATTGAAATAGTTTCCAATTCCATTCAATTAAGTTGATGACTATAGGTTAAAAGAATGATTTCTTAAACGTAGTAATAAAATTGAACCATTACCAACATCAAATACCCATTACAAAGATAGAGGTTCAAGATTTATGATTTTGAATAAAATTGTACATAAAAGCATAAAATATATTACATTTCTATTAACCATACAATTAGTAGTAGTGAAAATATACTTTCCCATTAAGAGATTCTCTTTAAAATAAAAATGGAAGAACATGAAGTAGATATTAATATTCTCACACACACTTTTTCTTGACTAAATTACTAAAAAAAGTCATTTTTTTAAATTACGAAAGTAGGCCAATTTTTCTTT
The DNA here is from genome assembly GCF_025698545.1 of Gossypium raimondii. NCBI lineage: Eukaryota > Viridiplantae > Streptophyta > Magnoliopsida > Malvales > Malvaceae > Gossypium > Gossypium raimondii. Next base: position 33,188,219 of record NC_068568.1, on the reverse strand, counting down.
TGAAAAATTATAGGAATGGGCTGATTTTGATAAAATGCTTCTAGCTGGAACTGTTTTCAGGGAAAAGTAAGAAAAACGCTTCCAGTTGGAAGCTTTTACTGGTTAGAGGGGAAAAGCTTTTCTAGTTGGAAGCGTTTTTCCTCGTGTTTTTATTAGGGTTTTCTAGTGGTCTAGGGTTTTATTACTAGGTTTTTAGGTTGTTTAGGGTTTTAAATTGATAAAAATTTTAACCTAATAATTGTAATAATTGAATTCAATATTTAAAATATTTGTATTGACACCAATCGTATATTATTTTTGATTAAAAATCAAAACTCGGAGTATTAAAAAAATATTTCTGACAAGATGGGTTCTGAAAAAATATCCTGAAAATCTCGGGATATCTGAAATGTTTCTGAAAAATGCCCCGAATAGTGAAGGTTAAAATTTGTAGAGAAAAGACGCTCCAAGTAGGACGCATTATCAACAAAAGTACTGAAAACGCTTATAGTTAGGCGCCCTTTTCAGTACTGTTGCTGACAGTGCGTCTTGCTTGGAGTGTTTTTTCTCTACAAGTTTCAATCCCTACTTCGAGCCATATTTTCATAAATGTATAAGATGTTATCCCTTGGGTTATGAATGTAACACATTTCAGCCTCTGGTGGCATAAACTGAGGAAATAAAATGTGAAGAAATTCAGAAGAATAAAAGTTCTTATGGAAGACATAAGTTGGAGCAACGATACTATTTGTATAAAAAGTAAGTAAAAGAATTGATTTTTCATGTTAATATTTATTTGAAGCATGATGTTTTTTTTACATAATGTTCTTTTTCAAACTTCTCTTGACATATAACTTGGTTAAAAATGAGTGGACGGATTAATGTTATTATTTATTACGATGGTGAGGTTCATGACACCGAGAATGACATAGTTTTTTTATCAGAGAACACAACACAGCTGATGTTTAACCAAAGCATAGAGTTGCCAGAACTTCAGAAAAAAATTTAGCGAAAAATTACCAGATCTAGCCAGATGAGAGTATCGTCTATTAAGTATCAGTTTTGTGCTTCGGTCGATCCCGTGAGATATGACGCTTTTCATATCAAAGGTGCTTGAGGCTTGGAGGTGATGGTGCAAATGCACATCGATAGTGGATCACCATTTCTTGAGTTATATGTGGAGTTTTTAAGCCAAATGAAGGCATTTGATCGTTAACATCTCTTCCTATTTAAGAGGCAAGAACGATTGAAAATGTCTATAGCCTAACCACTTTGTTAGAAAGTTCTCATAATGATATTGTTGAATCATCAATGGGAAGAGACTCATTCATATCAGCCTTAGATTTCAATCATGGGAGGCAGAACACCTAATAATCGGGTTTTGGTGGTAGAATAGAATACACAACCATTACACGTCACTTAGATAATGGGTGGGACATGAACCTCAATGGGTCAATGTTCAATGCTAGGAATACTTACTAGAGAATGACAACAACTTCCAGCGGTTGACAATCGACATGTGATTCTAGACGTTCCGACACGTGCACAAGAAAGGATAATATACTCCTTATGACGTCCATTGGTGAGGGGGCATCCAACACGACAGATATTGGTGGGTCTAAGATTGAAGATGGCAATAAATTTGATGTGGATCTAGTCTGATAGCTTGGTACATTCGATTCAGAAGTTGCATTATTTTCTGAACCAGATCCTGTTCCAACTAAACCGAAAGACGGTGAAGGGGGTAAAGATGAAGAATAATAAGATCCACGATTCACGGCGTACTCGCCTCTAACCCACATGCATAATGTCGACCTATCGGTAGAAGATGGATTAGAGTTTTCAAAACTACCACATAAGAGGCAGGTCCATGCAAGTTATTTGTTGAATTTGGGTAATTTGGAAGTGGGCAAGGAGTATTCCACTAAATATGGTTTTCTTCCTGTAGTAAAGCGATACAGTATCAAGAATGAGGTTAACTTCCACGTGGTTAAATTAAAATTTGAAAATTTTGAGGCCAAGTGTACAATGCGAGATAATATACGCACATGGAAAATCATGACTTCTGTAAAGAAGAAGAAGGGTTATGGACGATAAAGAAGTTTACTAGTTCGCATACATGTGTTACCACTGGTACAGTATCATGGCCATAATACTACCGATGAATGTATTTTCCCATGTTTCTATTAGGGTTTTTTGGTTGTTTTGGGTTTTATTAATTAGGGTTTTAGGTACAGTTCCACTTAATTTAACGTACTTATGGGGTTGTAAGTGTTTCATGGGATCATCCAAATTTGGATTCAGAGATGATCGTGAGCATAATACTATCGATAGTGAAAATGGATTTGAGGACTGCTATGTCGATTTTAATTGCAAATATTCGTAGCCAATTCAACTAAACGCTTTCATACTGCAAGGTGTGGATAGTAAACCAAAAAGCATTAGAGAAGATGCACAGTGGCTAGGATGCATCATACAGTGAGGTATGACAGTAGTGCTAGGTGCTGGAGAGGTACGTCCCAAATTATGTAACTAATCTTAAAATGGCCCGTGTACCACAACGATTGCTTGCTCCGTGGATGTCGAGTGTTCCACCATCTATTTTGGAACTTCAAGAAATGTTCTTAAGCATTCCATTACTACAAGCCATTGATACAAATATACGGTACCTTTATGTATGGTAGATATAACCATCAGCTATTGTTAGCTGTGACATAGGATGGTAATCGGAGAATCCTTTCAATTGCGTTTGCCATAACACCTAGGGAGTCAGCATATGACTAGGATTTCTTTCCGTCTAGGTTGAGGAGGCACGTCTTCCCCTAACTTGATATATTTGTAATCTTGGATCGGGGAACTAGAATAGTATTTGTAATTGAACGATAGGGAAGCCTCTAGGACTGTACACACCATCGGTACTGTCTAAAGCACATTGCATCCAACTACTACCGGAAATATTCTTCTACCGTCGAGTTAGCACACGTGACCTACATGGGTATGTTATTTTCACCAATATTTTTTGGCTTGTAATATTCCTTTTTTTTATATATTCTTTGGTATGTAATCGTCACTATCCACTTCTATTGATAGGGCACGAGATCATGAATGGTAGTTTCCATGAGATGTTAGAAATCTTATGGTCAACTAATGAGGAGAGGGCACAATACCTCTCTAACATCCCTTCGATCAGTGGACACAATCCTATGATGGGATTTACGATGGCCACATGGCCTCAAACCTAGCAGAATGCATCAATTCTATATTAAAGGGAATACATCATTTTCTGATAACTTAGTTGTGAAAGAAACATACATCTGTTTGGCAGAACTATTCCGAAAATGAGTGATAACTCTTGAAAAGAGCTATAATTCATGCCTTTAGACTGGGTCAATTGTATGTACTTAAGTGAACTTAGTTGCATTTTAGTTATTATTTTAGCATTTTTAGAATATTGCATAAAAAGCTTGGACGATGCTTAAATATTATTATTTGTTACTTTTAATTGCATGTGAAAGGGTTGTGTTTGGTAGGTTAGCAAGTGCAGGATGCAGAGAAAGAAATAAATGAATGAAGGTTTGTCGTGGCAAAAGGTTGGGCAATTTGCTAACACGAATGCCATGACAATTCCAGAAAGACCGAGTCAACACTCAGCGCATAATAGTTTTAGCCCAACTCTACTTGGAGAAAAGATTGTATGAAACTATCTTTCTATGTCATCCCTATCCATTTCCAATAAGAGAATGACACTTTGGATTTTTCGTTCTAAAAAAGTTCAAATCCAACTAAAAATGCTAAAAATCAGAAGGAAAAATCTCATCTGTCATTCTCTTATTGGAAAGGGATAGGGATGATGTGGAATCACAGTTTCATACAACATTTTCTCTTCCACTTGTACTAGAAAAATCTGCCTAAAAAAAGGAGAAGATAATCTTGGGATGTTAGTTTTTATCTTAGAAAAAATAATTTAAAAAAAGGAGAAGATATTCTCAGGTTGTTGATTTTTATCCTAGAAAAAAAGAATTTAGAAAAGGAGAAGATAATCTTGGATTGTTGAAAAAAGAATTTAAAAAGGAGAATATAAACATGGGTTGTTGGATTTACCTAGGAAAAAACCTATAAAAAGTCAGAGGAAACCCAAAATGACGAACAAGAGTGAAGATCTTTCGTTGAAATAAGAAACTAGTGGCTGCGTAGAGACGAAAGCAGTCTCTCTTAGCCATCGCAGGACACTGTGCTGTTGGGGTGTGAACTAGACACACGAAAGTTGTCTTCCCGAAGACTTTTGTATTTCTTACATTGTTCTCCATGAATTGAATGATGAAAATGGTGTTGAATGATTTTTTGGTATTGAACTTTAATTGCCAACGTATGAGCTAAATCTCATAAGGTTAGGATTACTTTGATGAAATTTTAACTCTCTTTAATGGCTACAGTATAAATCTGAATTATTTTACTATTTCATTCAATTTTTTATTCTTTAAAATGTATGTGAGCAATCCCTAGATATAGTCAACTGTGCAACAAACCCTTAAATTAATCTAAATTTTAAAAATGTAAGATTAGTTAGACTGTGGTTGAACGATTTGAGCAAGTACTCGACAGATACTTGTAGTAGACTCTAGACATAGAGCAGCGTTCATACAGAAGGAAACAGTGCAGGGTACCATATTAAAAGCTTATAAACACATGCAAGGTAATTTGGGGGTTTTGCTCTCGAAAGAAGCAGACCATTTTAGAACTCTTCTAAGCAGTAGGTTAAGTATGATTTTGCTGAGGCACTGTATACAGGAAAAGTAGATTATTAGTAATCCCTACCTTCCCACTCAACAACGCGTAACCGTTATCTTTTGTCGTAGTATCTTTGCCATAGCATACTTAGTTGTTTATCTGTTTATTTACTTATTAATAGTCACATCATCATTCTCGTAATTGCCATTGCATTTTTACTCTTTTTTTGCCATAGCATTTCCAAGTATTCATTAATTCCACATATTGCATACATCATTATTACTTTTAATTGCCACTACATACTTATCATAGCTTTACCATAACATTAATCGCATTTTATTATAAAAACTTGACCACTTTAGTGCCTCAATCCGATCTTTGTAGAAACGATACTCACTCATAACTTTATTACTTGATCCAACGTGTATACTTGCACAATTCGCATATCATATTCACACACGACAAGTTTTTGGCGCCGTTGTCGAGGATCGACAATTTGGTGAAATTTGGTTTTGTTAGTTTTTTTTAATTCCATTAGTTTTATTTAACTTACTTTATTTTAATTTCTACAAGTTTTCCATCAGTGCATGAGAAGAGGTATTCATGCTAACAAAGAGTATCCTTTTGACCTAGAGATCGAAAGAACTTCGCTAGAAACGGGAACGATCCTAGTCGCAATGATAACCTAAATGGTTTTGGTCTCAATAATAATCTAAATGGTCAGGGCACTAATCCTCATGTTCGTGGGGTGATAGATGACCAAGATAGACCAATCTGTGAGCATGCTGTGCCAATTTTGGATGACCTGAATCCAGGGATAGTTAGACCACAAATACATGCTTAATAGTTTGAATTGAAACCGGTAATGTTTTAGATTTTGCAAACAATAGGATAGTTTGGTGAACTGCCCACTGAAGATCCAAGATTGCATTTGAGACTTTTTCTAGAAGTCTGTGACTCGTTTAGACAGCAGGGTGTTCCTGAAGAAGACACCTTGAGACTTAAACTATTTCCATATTATTTAAGAGGTCATGTGATATCATGACTGAATTCTCTGCCGTCGTGAACAGTGGCATCATGGAATGATCTTTGCCAAAGGTTTTTGCTATGGTATAATCCCTTAAATATGAATGCCAAGCTTAGAAATGACATCACATCTTTTCAGCAATTGGAGGATGAATCACTATATGAAGCTTGAGAATGATTCAAATATTTAATTCGAAAATGTTCGATGCATGGATTCCAACTTTGAACTCAGATGGAGATATTCTATAATAGGCTGAATGTGTATACGGGAATGGTAGTTGATACATCTGCCAATGGTACATTTTTGGATAAATCTTACAACGAAGCATATAAGATTTTGAAAAAGATAGCCAATAATGATATCAATATCCAACAACGAGAGTTAGGGCAGGTAAGAGAGCTACTAGTTCCATAAAACTTGATGCAATTACTTCATTGACAGCCTAGGTATCTTCTTTAGCTAACATAATTAAAACAATGAAAAATTCCACTACAGTCTATGAGCTAAAATTAGTTGAGTTGTCATGTGCTTATTGTGGTGAAAATCATGTGTTTGACGAATGGCCATCAAACCCAGTGTCAATGTACTACATGGGTAATTTTAACTGGAATAATAACCCATATTCCAACACCTACAATTCAGGGTAGAAGCAGCATCTGAATTTTAATTGAAGTAATCAAGGTGCGGGGAATTTTAACAATACTACAAGACAGAATGCCAAAAATGTACTACCTGGTTACGTTCAACCTATGCCAAGGAAAAATGTTCAACACGGTCAAGCATCATCTTCTACTTCTATTGAAATATTTTTAAATAAATATATGGCCAAGAATGATCCTGTAATCCAGAGTTAAGCAACAACTTTACGAGCTCTTGAGAATCAAGTGGGACAATTAGCGAATGCTTTAAATTCGAGGCCATAAGGAGCATTGCCAAGTGATACCGAAAATTGGAGAACACAAGGGAAAGAACATTGCAAAGTGATCACTTTCAGAAGTGATACTCAGTTTCAAGATACCATGACAAGAGAAGATAACTTGAATAACAACCATGTAAAGATCCTAGAGCCATCTGAAAAGCACACTGTACCTAAAAAAGGTAAACAACAGAATGTTGCAGCTGAATCAAATTATGTTGCCAACAAGAATGTCATAGCAAAACAATATCAACAACCTAAAGGAAGACCACCTCTACCTTTTCCTTAGAGATTCTATAACTCTAAATAGGATGTTCAGTTCAAAAGATTTTTGGAGGTCCTGAAGCAACTCCATATTAACATACCATTAGTACAAGCTTTGGAGTAGATGCCCAATTATGTGAAGTTTATGAAAGATATTTATCAAAGAAGCGTAGATTGGAAGAATTTGAAACTATTGCTTTCAATGAAGGATGCACAGCAATGTTGATGAAAACTTACCTCCAAAGTTGAAGGACCCAGGGAGTTTCACTATTCCATGTTTAATTGGAAATCATTTTGTTGGTAAGGCGTTATGTGATTTAGGAGCAAGTATAAATATAATGCCTCTTTCTATTTTCAGGAAGCTAGGAATTAGGAAGGCAAAACCCACAATAGTCACGTTACAGCTAGTTGATCAGTCTTACACACATTTAGAATGTAAAGCTAACAAAGATGTACCGATTATCCTTGGAAGACCTTTTCTTGCTACAGGTAGGATTTTAATCGATGTACAAAATGGTGAACTGACCATGAGGATGAAGGATCAACATGTCACGTTCAATGTATTTAATGTGTTGAAATATACTGATGAGAATGAAGAATACCGTGCCATTGACTTGATAGAAACAACAATGGATGAAGAGTTCATGAGATTTTGCCACAGCAATTTTGATAATGATGAAGATTCATTTGAGCGGAGACCTTTGTGCAGTTTTTCCGGAGCAAAATAGACCTTTCAATTTTGATGAAAATTGTTTGGTGGCTCACATATATCCTCATGGATCTATTGATGTCAGAGACATGAAAATGGGGGTCACATTTAAAGTTAATGAACAACGCTTAAAGCACTACTAGGGTGCTCATGTGGAACGAGACAAGCAATCCATTGACCTTCACAATGCTTGAGGTTGCATTTTTATTTTTTTTCTTATATTTTCTTTAATTATTTTACTTTAGTTTCGTTGTTATTATTGGTTATATTTAATTTTTTCATGTTGTTTTCATTTCTACTTTTACTTTTTGAATAAATGAACAGTTTTTTCTAGATTCACGGAGACTAAAAAACACGGTGCCCGTAAATCCACTCGCAATGCCGAATGAAGTACCTACATTCTAGTCCAAGCCAGGGAAGTTCTCGTTCCCTATCTCATGCATTTTATTTCTTTTTCCATGACATTTTCTATGCATATCTATCTTTTTTGTTTCCTGTTACATATATGTACATGCATTGAGGACAATGCATTCCTTAGGTTTGGGGGTGTATTGTGCATCTAGACTACATTAGATATTTAGTTGAGGATGTTGTTTTAGTATTTTTTTATTATTTTTCATTCATTTTTCCGTGGCACACATGACTGCCAAGAATTGTCTAGACTGTGATGAGTGTGTTTTTGTCTGTGATGTTCGATGAGGAGCTTAATTCTTTGATAAACTTAAAAAGTTGTGACAGTGGATTAGGTGATTTTATCTTAGGATAGCTTGCTTGTAAATTGACCCCTAAAATTAGGATATCCTAATTCTGGTTACAATTGATCCATAGTAGGTTTCTTTTGATGAATTTATAGACTCTTGAAGTTATATTCGGTAGCATGGCAATATTCAATAATGAATAAAGTGGCAATGTTTAAGAAAATTCGTAAATTATTTTTCAAAAAAAGTAATCAAATACTCCAATGCGTAGAATTGTCGAGTAAGTCAACACCACTTTGTTTGCTCCATCGTGCTGGTGCTAGAAAGGTGAGTTTGAGTAAGAGTGTGTAATAAAGAAAATTAGGGGCACTCCACTGTAATAACGACCTGAGTAGCTAAGGAGGTAGTTGTTTCCTCCATCCATCTTTTTAGCCAAAAGCTTTTGCTTCATGAGTGAGTATTCAAATCGTGACATGATTGAGTATTGAGCAATTTAGTGTATGCTCCATTGTAATTGTCGAGTCAAAGAATCATGAGCTGAATCCCCTAGTAAAAATACATAAATAAATAGGCATAATAAATGGATATGTATGTATTTGAGTATGTATAAGGTCAGAATAAAAAGAAGGAAAACTAAGTTAGTTAAAAGATGAACTAAGTAAATTAAAAGGTGCTTGCTATAGTGAAAATTGCATGAATACTTAGAATTTTTCTTTCTGTTAGGGCAATATTTTCTGCACTGCCTTTGCTAAATAAGCTTATGAAACTTGATCAAATTTTTAGACATAGAAGATTGCTAAGAACTGAAGTACAAAATGCTCTTTTAAGGGTCTCACAATGCAAATGTGATTATGTTGCTATGGCAATTCTTATGTTCATACATTCATGCATATCTTGCTTCAGGACAAGCAAGAACTCATGTTTAAAGGTGTGATAACTCTTGAAAAGAGTTATAATTCATGCCTTTAGACTGAGTCAATTGTTTATACTTAAGTAAACTTAGTTACATTTTAGGATATTATTTTAGCATTTTTAGAAATTGCATAATGCTTAAATATTATTATTTGTTACTTTTAATTGCATGTGGAAAGGTTGTGTTTGGTGGTTTGGTGGTTTGGCAGGTGAAGAAGCGGAGAAAGAAATAAAGGAATGAAGGTTTCTCATGGAAAAAGGTTGGATAATTTGCCAATACGAATGCCATGACAATTCTAAGAAGACTGAGTCAACAGTCAATGCAAAATAGTTTTAGCCCAACTCTACTTGTATCAGAAAAATCTGCTTAAAAAAAAGAGGAGAATATAATCCTGGGATGTTGGTTTTTATCCTAGAAAAGAAAATTTTAAAAAGAGGAGAAGATAATCTTGGGTTGTTAGTTTTTATCCTAGAAAAAAAAATTAAAAAAGGAGAAGATAATCTTGGGTTGTTGAAAAAATAATTTAAAAAGAGGAGAAGATAAACATGGGTTCATGGATTTACCCTAGAAAAAAGCTATAAAAAGCCAAAGGAGAAAACCCTAAACGACGAACAATGGTAAAGATCCTTAGGCGAAATAAGAAGGTAGCGACTGAGTAGAGACGAAAAGAGGAAGACGAAGCAGTCCCTCTTAGCCATCACAGGACATTGTGCTGCTGGAGTATGAACTGGACAGGTGAAAGTTATCTTCCCAAAGTCTTCCGTGTTTCTTACTTTGTTCTTCTATGAATTGAATGATAAAAATAGTGTTGGATGATATTTTGGTTTTGAATTTTAATTGCCAACCTATGAGCTAAATCTCATAAGGTTGGGATTCCTTTTATGAAACTTTAACTGTCTTTAATGGTTGTAGTATAAATCTAAATTATTTTACTATTTCATTCAATTGTTTTATTCTTGAAAATGTATGTGAGCAATCCCTAGACATAGTCGACTGTGCAGCATACCCTTAAATTAATCTAAATGAAAAGGCTAGATTAGTTAGACTGTGGTTGAATGATATGAGCAAGTACTTGATAGATACTTGTAGTAGACTCTAGACATATAGTATCGTTCATACAGAAGGAAACAGTGCAGGGTACCATATTAAAAGCTTATAAACACAGGCAAGGTAATTTGAGGGTTTTGCTCTCGAAAGAAGCAGACCATTTTAGAACTCTTCTAAGCAGTAGGTTAAGTATGATTTTGTTGAGGCACTGTTGACAAGAAAAGTAGATTCTTAGTAATCCCTACTTTCCTACTCAACATCGGATAACCCTTATCTTTTGCCGTAGTATCTTTTCCCTTAGTTGCTTATCTGTTCATTTACTTATTAATAGTCACGTCATCATTCTTGTAATTGCCATTGCATTTTTACTCTCGTTTTGCCATAGCATTTTCACTTATTAATAATAGCCAATTCGGCTACTGTCAGTTTGGTCTGGGTTAGTGATAACCCAACCGGTTTGGTCTAGCCATCGATTGGACTATCGGTCTGGTTTCACATATTGGGCTTGGTTTAACCAATTTTTGGGTCTTAGTCTCGATTTTGGGCTCTCGGGCCCAATTTACGATCTCAGATCCAATTTTCAAGTTCAATTACTTATTGAGGCAATTGTTTTCCAAAAATATCATATTAATTTCAATTAATTTTATTTTACTTGATCAAAATGAATTTTTTCAAAAATCACTTCGATTTTCCAAATTAAATTTTCAAGAAAATTTTTTAATCAAATTCTCTACTTGAGCAATTCTCATGACCACCTAATTTAACTCCACATTGAATAAGTCGACTCAATTAAATTATTTCCAAAGTCGTATAATTTTCTTCTGATTCAAATGTAGTTCGATCGAGCTTTTGTTGAGCTAGCAGAGGGACCAATTATAAATATACAATTAGGCTCTATTAATTACAATTATGCCCAGAAGCATCGTTTTGATAATTCGCAACTACTTAATCATGGATTCAGTCCACAAGAAGCACCATGATTGAAAGCTTCTTATTATATACTCTTTATGGAAACAATTCATCCAACTGTTTTGTCTAATGACCTCGTCATGTGTGTGTTATCCTCATATGATATCCTTAATTCCTTTGAGTTAAATCCGTTCACTCAATACAATCCTATTTTATCACATTGTCACCGTTGTGTCTTCTTAATGATTAATATGACCACTGTCAACAAATGACTATGATAAATTGCTCGTTCGAGAACTAGCAACCCGTGGCCACGTTTCTTATTTATCAATCCACACAATGCCAATGAGAGGATATCATTAATTCTTTAATTGAGCTATAAAATCAATTGTTGCTAGTATAGCCATGCCATATACAAGTTATGCACCCAACATACTAGTTATGGGATCAATCATCTTTAGAGCATAAGCCTTCACTTATATCAAAGCACATAAGTTGCATATGCATGGTCAGTGACTAACTCATGATTTAGGTAAATCACACCATGAACGTCACAAGTGAATTAATTCATCTTGGGTCCAGTCCAATGTATCATTCTACCAATGAATACATCTATGTCTCTACCCGTAGAGTCAACTGCTCCGATAGCCAAGACTAGCCATCTCCCCAATTGGAATTGTAAACGACAATAATCCTTCTCAGTATTTGAATCAAATTCTCATTTTAATTCTTTTACGAGATTATAGACTCATTTAGATTATTTATTAAAGTAAGTTATTTTTCTCGCAATGTAAACGTTTTTACAATGCCACTTATCTTTAGTTTGAACTTAGACAATTAACGAGCTAATATTTTCTTGTCACAATTTCGCTATACATGCAAAATATGAAAGACAAAAAAATACAAAAAGACATAATAGTGAAATGTGAAATTAACTTTATTTTTTTATTCATCATTCAAATAAATAGGAAATAATTACATGTTTACTACAATATGGGCACATTTCCCAACTATCTCCACAGATAATCTAAGGCATTCCTTGATCTTTTCCTAATCGACGCAATAAATTCCAACCTTTCTCCCCATGACGTAACTTTGAAAATCCGTAAAAACCTATTAGCCTCCATTGATTATCCCCTTCCTCCACTTGAATTTTCACATCAATGTGATTATTTGGAAAACTTCTTAACTAAACTAGATCATTACCATTCCAGGCCAAACTGAGTCCACCCCTCGTACATTCAGTTGGAACGTCAATCCCATTTACAAAACCACATCTCTGTCTAACCTTATCCATACATACACCATCCATCTTAGTCTCCATAAAGAAGGCAATATGGGGATTATAGGTCTTCAACGTTTGCTGAAGCCTTTTTATAGTCCGCTTACTCCCCAATCCTCAGACATTCTAAATTAATATTTTCAAGGCTCTCGGTCAGTATGCCTCCTAGCAACCGTCGATAAAATATAAGAGTGAGCATTTAATTGCTCTTCCATAGATCCTAACGAATCCTAACAGTCAGAAACATTAGGATCCAAAAAATTCGATCGGGGCCTCTTCTTATTCTCCCTACTCTCAATTGGGTTATCTTCCAACTCTTGCTCCATTTCCTTCTAACCTATTTTATTGGAATGACCCTCTATATTCAGTGCATCCTGATTTGAAGAACCTTCCAAATTAAAACCCAAGATTGGATTAATATTTGTCCACAAGTTCCTTCTAATTTCCTTCCCTAAATTCCTCCTTAAACCATGCATTAAGCAATTTGTTTCTTTATTCTCATCATCCTTTTCTTCTCGAAGCCAGACATTGCTTATGGTTATGGCCTTCCTTGATTGCGCTCTAAGATTCAGATTCCATCCCAACTCCAAATCATCCCCACCATTGGTCAATCTAACTGGACAAAATTTGTCATTATGACCTAAGCAACCACCCAAAAAGCAAAACAAAGTGAGCATTTCATACCTAAAATTAACATAGACAAATTTTGAATAAGAAATCATTATCTTTTTTTTATCCTTTTCAACGATTTTCTGGCATCCAGATCAACTCTAATCCTCAGAAAATTTTTAAACCCTCGATTCACCTGATTCGTGTCATACTCTATGAAACTCCCGATAAAATTCCCCAATTACTTTGCTATTGTATCCGGAAAAAAACCCTGGCGGTAGATTATGAACTTGAAATTTATTTGATATTCATAACCAATATTTTAAAATTTATTTTACTTTATATTTTAACATAAAGACTTATTGTTAATTATAATTTTTAATATGATTATACAATATTTAAAATATATTTTCATAAATTAAATATTTATCAATTTTCATATATATTATGTTTTTATTTTAAATATTATCATATAATTATATTAATTATTATTTGTTTCGTTATAAACTCAAACTTTTTTTAGGTTTTAGATTGATCTATCTCGACCCTAGGCCTGGGTTTGTCTCGCACTTGGATTATTTCAAGCTTAGATATGCTCAGGTTTGGATTTTTCTCATATTCGAATTCTTTCAAGCTCGAATTTTATCGGGTTTATATAGTTACTAGTTTAAGTTTTCTCGTATTCAAATTTTTACAAGTTCGAATTGACACAAGTACTCTTATCTTACCAGCTCTAGCTTAAAGTACAATTAAAATATTTTTATATTCCTCCATAAATACAAACTTCTTTATTTGGCTAACAATAAAAGCATCTAAGCCAATGAACAACTTACATAATACAATTGCTAGAGTAAGAACCTAAATTTTAATTAGTGGAAAATGCGATTCATGATAGTTAATTGTTTATGACACTATAATCATAAAATTATTCTAATTGAATTGTAGGTAGAAACAGCCTGGTACATTCAAACGAAGACTTTTCACAACTCGTTTCTTCTTCTTCGTTTCGTACACCAAAACCAACTCTAATTGCGAGTCAAACATGCAGTCCTAAACATTGTCTATATAACTTCAATCAAACTAACAATCAGTAAGAAACTCTTAACCAGCCCCTCCGAAAGTACTGTGTAGTCTGTCTCGATGCCAAAATATTCCAAGCACTGCTTTTCCTTTTTTCCCTTCCTTCTCTTTTCATATGTTTTGATTGGCTTCACCAAAAAATTAGAAACTGCTAGCAGTAGTGGACTATACGGAACCAGGGATTCAACCAGGTTAGTGTATAATATCGGTGTAGTTGTTGATGTGAACTCAAACATGGGTACTATGGCGAATGTAAGGCCCAAAATTTGCCCGGCCCACCAGGGAAACAAAACAAATAAGAAAATAAAAAACCCAAATTTACAATGGCCCGAACGGCCCAAAATTAATTAAAACCTAGCCCACAAACTGAAAGGGTTTCAGCAAAAACCCTAGAGCGTGCCGCTCCTAGCGCCGTCTGCCCGAGACCCCTCGCGTGCCACCTGCGCTGCACGCCTCTGTCCAGTTCCAGCGCCTTCAACGCCACCACCGCTCGACTCGCCTATCATCAGCCTCCGTCACATCAGCACCTGCCAAAACACCCACAACATGCCAGAAAAAGCGACAAAAAGAAAAAAGAAAAAAAAAGTCGAAACAGCAAACAACGAAACAAATCGCAAAATGACGAAAATAATCATTAGGGAGTTTGTAACTTGGCTATAAGAGCCCTTATCTACGACTTGTATTTTTTTACGCAGATCGAATCAAAACCGAACAAGATTTTAAGAGGTTGAAAATCCAATCGTTTTCCTTTTTGGTTCTTTGTTTTCATTTTCTTTTATTTCTATTTCATTTATTGGTTCGTTCATCTTTTTACAAGCTCGTTTTAACAAAGAATCTAGAATAAGAAGAAAAGAAAAGGAATACCGAAAACCGCTAGACCCATCGCCGGAGCCCTTTATGGCCGTCGGAATCGTGTCGCTAGAAAACGGGGAAAGCCCTTCTCCTTCGGTCTTTTGGGGGATACGAAAGCTGGGCCTTCGAGCGAACTCTAAAACGGGTTGAAAACCCGGTGCTTCGGTGGTTCCAACCACCGCTTGCGGAGGAAGCCACGGCGGTTTTTGGCCGGAAGCCCAAGAGCCGGATGAGATGTTGAGAGAGTCTGAGAGACTCCCTCTCTGTTTTTGCTGAAATTGAAAGTGAAGTTTTTTTTCTCTGATTTTCGCTATTTATATTGGGTTTAAAACGACGCCGTTTTGGGTTCAGGCAACAATGGCCAAAACGACGTCGTTCCACGTCTGACCCGAATACCCGACCCATTTAGCGGAGGATCCGCGTGTTTTGATGGCCGAATGGGCTATTTACGTTTTAGGTCCCTTCACTTTGATTCTTGGCTTCAATTCGGTCTTTTTGCCTTCTTTAGCATTTTCAATTTGACCCCACTTCTTTCGCATTTGTTCCACTTTGGTCCGAGCAGAACGGTGCGTTTTAAGATTGGGGAATATCTCCCGATTAGTCCTTTAGCCTTTAAGCACTTTATATTTTAGCCCCGAATCACCCCTTTTTACTCATTTACGAATTTGGTCCCAAACTTTTAGCTCGATTTCAATTCGGTCCTAAGCCTGTTAATTCTTTTTATTTTTTTTATTTTTATTTTTTATTTTTTTAAAAAAAAGAGCAAAACAGTTCCATTAATATTTTTTTGTGCTTATTTATTTATTATTTTTAAAAAAATCAAATTTACACCATTATTTATTTTATTTATTATTCATTTTTTATATATATACATTGGTTTGTACATTGTATTCTTGACATTATTATTACTATCATATTTCATTATTATTTATTTTCCATTTTAAATGCTTTCAAAATTTAAATTCATTATTATGGTTATTGTGTTTATTATGATTATTGTGATGTTGTCATTGGTATCATTATTTTTACTTGTGTATGTTAATGTTGGAATTTGCTAGCATCAATGCTACGTGTATTCTTTTATGCATGTTATTTCATTATTATTTCGATTGTATATTGCGATATTGTTATTAGCCACATATGATCCTTTCGAAGTTTTTAAATGACTCTTTTTAAATGTAATCAAAATGCGCATTCTATTTTAAGATATTCCATGAATATTCATTCGAAATGCAAAATCTCAAAATAAGGCAATATTTCGCGTTTGGAAGATTCGGGAAATTGTGCCCTAACGTGCTGGGTTTCAATTTCTCGTTCGACCGAATAGCCAAATATCCTTTTAACTTTCAAAATAAGGCAATATTTTGCATTTGGAAGATTCGGGAAATTGTGCCCTAACGTGCTGGGTTTCGATTTCTCGTTCGACTAAATAGCCAAATATCCTCTTAAAACTTCAAAGCATGGTTTCATTAAACTATAAGGTGATCTTGGTTTCGATGGTTTAGAGTATCGTGTTCTAACGTGCTGGATGTGATATTCCTTCGGAATAAGAGAATCTTATATTTCAATCGTACTTTTTTTTTAAAAAAACTCTTCAAATTTTCAATTTTCGACACTAAGACACTAATTAATCAACTAGGCACCAATTTTGGGCGCATCGAGGGTGCTAATCCTTCCTCGTGTGTAACCGACTCCCGAACCTGTTTTCTGAATTTCGTGGACCAAACTTGTTGTTTTAATAAAATCAAATTGTTTATTAAAAACAACCATTTTACAAGGTGACCCGATCACACCTCATCAAAAAAGATTGGTGGCGACTCCCACATTCGTTTTCATTTTCAAAACCAAGTTGACCCCGTTTCATAAAAAAAATGGTGTCAACAGCTTGGCGATTCCGCTGGGGAAGTAACACGAGAGTCAAGCCACGAGTTGATTAATTTTTGTCTTTTCATCGAAAATTGAAGATTTGATTTAAATTTACGATCCTTTCATTGCACTTCATTCATCTTTATTTCGATTTTTCTCATTGTGATTTTGTTATGGTAGTTTAAGCTTGATATACTGCTGCATTGCATTACATGACCGTGGGTCACACCTTTAAGTGGGAGTGAGAAACTAGTCCTTCGTGAGGTTTTCGCCTCCGTGTAGGATAGTGGATCGCTTCCGGGATACATCCGTACTTATGTCTTCGTGAGATTTTCATCTCCGTGTAGCCATAAGGAAATGTGTCCCCCTGAACTGAACTCGGTCCGTATGAGCCTATAATGGGTGAGGATCGAGGAATCTATCAGTTTAGGTACCTTTACTCTAGAACCGAACCTCATATAATGAGCCTTAGGAGCTTACCCTTGTTAGATCCATACCAAACCCTAGTAGTTACTTGAATAAGCAATTTATTTGTCTCATTATTCTTTTCTTTCATGCTTTAAAATTTAGTTTGATATGCGATACTAACTTATCCTATTTTGCTTGGATTGCATGACATTTCATTTCTAAAGAGGTGTTGGTTAACATTCGATATCTAAATAGAAAAGTTCAACATGGAAAGGGAGTTTCTTGGTAAAGTGGAAGACAATGCGGCCGTTCGAGTTTGGTCCGAAAAGGTTCAGCAAGAAAAAGGTGATAGCCTCGCGGAAGGATACGTATCAGAATTATGGGATTTCACTTGCATTAGTGTGGCTTAGGATGGTGTGCAAGAATTAAAGGAGATATGGAATCAGTGGGATAATGAGATTAAGCAACTCTTTTACAGCAACTACGGTGATCTATCTTATTTACTTGATGTGAAGATAGACAAGTGCTTATTTCGAGCCCTTACGCAGTACTGGAATCTGGCCTATAGTTGTTTCACGTTTGGGAAAGTAGATTTGGTACCTACGATAGAGGAATATACGACCTTGCTACGGTGTCCGAAATTCCAAGTTGACAAAGTCTATTCGAGATCGGCTAATGTCCCGACTTTCTTGAAGAAATTAATGTGCATCACAGGAATGAGCGAGCAATGGGTCATAGCCCGGATTAAGCAAAAGGGGGACAGTAAATGCATACCTTGGAGGAACTTGCGAGATTTGATTTTGGCACATCCGGATGTAAAGAAGAAGGTTGATATTTTTGCATTGTGCATTTATGGTCTTGTTGTCTTCCCTAAAGCATTAGGCCATGTGGATGAGGCGGTTTCAGATTTGTTTGATAGGCTTGACAACCGGTCCCAGCGATTTTGGCGGAAACCTTCAGGTCCCTAAATGCATGTCGAAGAGCGGGTGAGGGAAGGTTCATCGGGTGCGCGCATTTGCTATTGGTGTGGTTCCATAGTCATTTTTGGAAGGTGGAAAAGGTCTCTTATCGGGTTTTCTCAGAAAACTACTCCCCGTTAAAGGAATTAGCAACTACGCCAAGAAGAGACGACATCACAGAGGAGAAATGGATGATGATCCTTCAAAATCTTCAAGAAGAAGACGTTGAATGGAGGGCCCCATGGATGATTCTTAACGAGATCTTGTATCGATGCGGGGACTTCGACTGGATCCCTCTACTTGGAATTTGGGGAGCTATCGGATATACCCCTTTGCTGGTATTAAGGCAATACGGATTGAGACAATTCATACCAGCGACGTATGGGCTGGCGCAATGTGAATTCTCTTATAAGGATGATAACTATAAGAGAAAAATTCGAGAAATATCTAACGCATGGAAGCAAGTTCACCGGATGAAAAATTTTACCGTAGGGGCCATGACAACTCCTGAATACTGCGGATGGTGGAGTAAAAGGGTTAATGACAATATCCCTGGTCCGAAAGAGGGCTGCGTGCAATCGCTAGAAGAGCATCTGCAAGTGGTTCCGTCAGAATTAGAGATCATCAAGCAGGACTTTGAGAAAAGGAGTTCAGAATAGGGAAAGAAAATAGAGCAGCTAGAAGAGGAGAAGATGCGTTTGGGGCTGGACGTCGATATCCATAAATTGGAAGCCGAGAAGTTAAGGAAAGGGAAGAACAAGGCCGAGGAGGATTTGGACAGTCTGAAAACGGATTATAAGAAACTACGGTTATCAATGAGGACTGCCGGTTTAGGTAAAACATCGGAGCAGTGGCGCCAGGAGATTAAAGAAGAAAGAACCAAGGCCGACAAGTGGGAGAAAGAATTCCAAGATGCCCGAGCTCGAGAAAGCGTTTTGGAGAAAAGCTTATCAGAATGTCAAAATGAGAAAGCGGGATTAAAAGCTCGGGTGGAAGAACTGGAAAAGTCACTTCATTTGTACCGCAGTCGCAATTCTGTGATCGAACTAAAAGCAAGTTTGAAAAAGATTGATGAATTGAATGGAAGGATAGGAGAGCTTGAAGATGCTTTACAAAACTCTGAACTGCGAATGGAGCTTCTTGAAAGGAGTAGCGAGCAGTGGCAAGAGAAATTCCATTACTCTCAAAATCAAATTAGGGAAAGGGACTACATTATGGGCGAAGCCGTGACCCAAGTACGAGAAGTAGCTGATCATTTACAAACCCTAGCAGTTCAGGCTGATGTACTGAGCTTAAAGTATGAATCAGAATCGAGCCGAGGACAAGATTTAGCTTGGCTCATTAGGAAGGTTAAGGCTTTGGGTATAAAGGCGAGGCCATATATGTAATCCATTTCATGTAAAGGAATTTGCTTTCTAGTCGAGTTTTTCTAATGAAATTGGATTAGAATCAATGCCTCTTTTTGCATTCATGCATCTACATTACATCTCATTATATGCATTAAAGTCTTAAAATGAAACCTAATTAATCAAAATTGTCACAGCTACCCTGGAAACCAACAAAAATCCACCAACCAAATATCACTACGGCACTCGACGTCAAACAAAAGCAATGGATCAGAGGTTAGAAAGGCTAGAACAAATGCAAAAGGAAATGCAAGATAAGATGCAGGAACAATTGGATAAAATTCAGCGAGACGCATTGGAATCCCAAAGGATTATGAGCCAGCTGGCACAATTGTTGGCCGATAAAGGAAAGAGCCCTATGATTAATTCAGGAAGTGATCAGGAGGATCCTGTTTATCCTCCAGGTTTTACCCCGACAAACACCCAAGCGCAACAAGCATGGGCCCACAAGGAGCACCTGGACCTCAATATCGAGCTGGCACCTCAGTACCAGTGCATTTTCAAGTGGGTTCGGGTTCTAACCCCGGGGACAACCCTACCAACCCTGTGGTCCCCGATCTCGATGACATAGCAGAGATGGAGAAATCAAAAACGGACCTGCCAAAACAACTAGAAGAGCGGTGTAGATGGCTAGAGGAAAAATTCAGAGCCATGGAGAACATCGACTACCAATGTAGAGTTGACGCCAATTATTTATGTTTGGTTCCTGATCTGGTACTCCCTCCGAAATTCAAGATGCCGGAATTTGAAAAATACAACGGGACTAGTTGTCCTGGAGCTCATATAACTATGTTCTGTCGAAGAATGACAGGATATGTCAACAATGATCAACTGTTAATCCATTGCTTCCAGGACAGTTTGATCGGGTCCGCAACCAGGTGGTACAACCAGCTGAGTCGTGCTAAAGTCAGTTCATGGAGAGATTTGGCGAAGCTTTCATGAAGCAATATGGCCATGTGACAGACATAACACCTGATCGAATTACGTTACAGAACATGGAAAAGAAACAAAACAAGAGTTTTAGGCAATATGCCCAACGATGGAGGGAAGTGGCAACGCAAGTCCAGCCACCCCTTTTGGAAAAAGAGGTCACTATGCTTTTTATTAACACGTTGAAGGCCCCATTCATCAGCCACATGTTGGGGAGTGCTACCAAGAGCTTCTCGGATATGGTAATGTCCGGTGAAATGATTGAAAACGCAATAAGGAGCGGTAAAATAGACGCAGGGGAAAACTTCAAAAGATCAGCCCCAAGGAAAAAGGATGGCGAAGTGAATAATGTAAGCACATATAGCAAGAGCCATTCAAAACCGATTATCGTAGGCCCCCCAAAATGATAACTACCAGTTACCAGGTCCCCTTAAGGCAGGAGCCCAACACAAGGCCCAACACAAGGACTAACACAGAGAGATTTCAATTCACGCCCATTCCAATAACCTACGGGGAATTGTATCAGAAGCTATTCGATGCGCACATAGTGTCTCCACATTATCTAGAGCCCATGCAACCTCCATACCCCAAATGGTATGACATGAATGCCCAGTGTGAATACTATGCGGGGATACTGGGGCACTCGATTGAGAACTGCACTGCGTTTAAGAAGGCGGTGGAAAGATTCATTAAGATGGGGATCGTAAAGCTTGATGACCCATCAGGACCAAACGTAGCAGGGAATCCGTTGCCCAATCTTTCTGATAGAGGGGTGAATGCAATAATTGAGAATGGGGGAAAGAGAATCAAAGATGACATTGCGAAGGTAAATACCCCACTGAAATGGGTTTGGAGGCAAATGATGAATCGAGGCCTAATCAAGCAAGAATCAAAGCAAAGGCCCGAAGGAATAGAGAGATATTGCGAGTTCCATGCTAAAGAGGGCCATGACATTCAAAATTGAACTGAATTCAGGGCCGTAGTATAAAATCTGATGGACAATAAAGAGCTAGAATTTTATGAAGAGATCAAAGGACTAGAAGAAGGAGAAGTCTATGCCTCGGAGGAAGGACCCGCGGGAAAAGCTCAAAACCGCCCGGTGGTGATTATTTCAAGGCCAAGAAACACAGGATCAGGAATACAACTGGCGCCAAAGGTCGTAATCCAAAAGCCTGTAGCCTTTCCTTACCAGGATAGCAAAAAGGTTCCTTGGAATTATAATTGCAATGTGATGATCCCGGGGAAGGAAAACCCGATAAATGCTTCAGAAGAGGGTAATGATGTAGGTTTCTATACGCGCAGTGGAAAACGCTACGACCCGACAAATACAAAAGGGGATCCTACAAAAGGAAAAGCTGTGGCAGTTGAGCAAGACAAAACAAAGACAGCCAGAATTGGATCACAAGTTAACGAACCCGTGACTAAAAATAAGGCTAGAAAATTTTTAAAATTCTTGAAGCACAGTGAGTACAGCGTGGTGGAGCAACTGCATAAGCAACCGGCACGTATCTCAGTGCTCGAGCTACTTCTAAGTTCGGAGACACATCATAATGCGTTGATAAAAGTGCTAAATGAGACTTATGTTGCTAACGATATCTCTGTGAGCAAGATGGATCGCCTGGTTAATAATATAAACGCCGACAACTTCATCTTCTTCAACGATGATGAGATCCTGCCAGGTGGTATGGGATCTACCAAGGCCTTGCACATTACTGCCCGTTGCAAGGGGTGTACACTACCCGGGGTACTCATTGACAATGGATCAGCATTGAATGTCTTACCCTTGTCCACTTTAAACAGGCTGCCTGTGGATAGCTCTCACATGAAGTCATGCCAAAATATAGTGAGTGCATTTGATGGCACTGAGAGAAAAGTGATGGGAAGAATCGAGATACCTCTATTGATTGGTCCGAGTACATACGAGGTGGATTTTTTGGTAATGGATATTAAACCATCTTACAATTGCCTATTGGGGAGACCTTGGATCCATTCTGCAGGGGCTGTACCATCGTCACTCCACCAAAAGTTGAAATTGGTAACAGAGGGCCGATTAGTAACTATAGGTGCAGAAGAAGACATCATCGCATCAGTTAGTAGTGACGCGCCATATATAGAGGTCGATAGCGAAGCGATAGAATGTTCATTCCGGTCATTGGAATTTGTAAATGCAACATTTGTCATCGAGGGGAGTAAAATTCCAGGGCCTAAGATATCCAAAGCTACGTCAATGAGTTTACAGCTAACGATGGGAAAGGGAGCGTTGCCTGGAAGAGGACTTGGAAAATACCTCCAAGGACGGGTCGAAGTACCGAGCTTGGTTAACAAACAGGACTGTTATGGTTTGGGATATAAGCCTAATACGAGGGAAAGGAGGAAGGAGATGGAGAAAAATCAAGAAAAGAGAAGAGCACGTTTGAGCAGGATAGAAGCCAAGTGGGGACCGATAACCTTTCCCCATATATCTAGGACTTTTGTTTCAAGGGGATTTGTCTACCTTGAAGAGAAGGATGAGGTTACAGAAGGAAGGTTTGGAAGGTTGGACATCAATGCCATATCCGCGGAAGAAAGGGTGGAAAGGAATTTATCGGGTATTCGCCCTTACAAACCTGGTAGCGTCAATAATCGGATCAGAAGAGATCCCTGTAACATTTAGAACTAATTCAGAGTAATGTTCAGAACACTTGTTGCCTTAAGCCTGGGGGTAACAATAATCTTTTGTAAAAGGCACATGTCAAAGTCTAATTTCAATGAAAACTTATCATTCAGTCTCACCTTGAGCAAATATTCTTTCATTCTTTTTCATTCCATTTATAATCATGCTGTGCATACAAGTATTCTTAGATTCTTTTATTTGGGCCTCCTTTTGTCCCAATAGCAGGTCTTCAGATATCAACGAGATGAGCGACACTGTTACTGACTCAGAGTCCCTATTTGAACAAGACGTGAGTATGGATGATCCTCAGGGTTTTGAAGATGACCGAGACAACTTTTTATCTCCAGATTTGTTAAGAATGGTGGAGGAAGAAGAAAAACAAATCCTACCCTATAAGGAATCAGTAGAAGTCGTGAGCTTAGAAGAGGGAAGGAATGTAAAGATTGGCACTGGCATTACCAAGAGAACAAGGCGAGACCTCATTGGGTTGCTTCAAGAGTTTAAAGATGTATTCGCATGGTCCTATCAAGATATGCCCGGGTTGAGTACTGATATCGTGGTACACCGACTGCCTATAAAGGAAGAGTGTAAGCCAGTTCAACAAAAGCTTCGAAGGATGAGGCCTGATGTCTTGCTAAAAATAAAGGAAGAAGTTAAGAAGCAGTTTGATGCTGGTTTCTTACAAGTGGTCAAGTATTCAGAATGGGTAGCCAATATAGTCCCTGTTCCTAAGAAAGATAGGAAAGTGCGAATGTGTGTAGACTACAAAGACTTGAACAAAGCCAGCCCAAAAGATAATTTCCCACTGCCTCATATCGATACCTTGGTGGACAACACGGCTGGATACTCACTTTTCTCCTTCATGGACGGCTTCTCAGGATACAACCAGATAAAAATGCATCCTGAAGACATGGAAAAGACTACATTCATAACTATGTGGGGAACGTTTTGTTACAAGGTAATGCCATTCGGATTAAAAAATGCCGCGGCAACCTATCAAAGAGCCATGGTAACCCTATTCCATGACATGATGCACAAGGAGATCGAAGTCTATGTTGACGACATGATTGCGAAGTCTAGAACTGAAAAGGAGCATGTACAAGTGTTGAGAAAATTGTTCCTAAGGTTAAGAAAATTCCAGCTAAAACTTAACCCAGCCAAATGTACTTTCGGGGCTAGATCAGGAAAGCTGCTGGGATTCTTAGTCAGCGAGAGGGGAATTGAAATTGACCCAGACAAAGTTAAAGCCATACAAGAATTACCTCCGCCGAGTACTCAAAAAGAAGTTCGAGGTTTTCTGGGAAGACTAAATTACATCGCTCGATTCATTTCACAGTTAACTGAGAAAGTGACCCCATCTTCCGTCTTCTTACGAAACACAATCCAGGTGTATGGGACGAGGAGTGCCAGAAAACTTTTGAAAAAGTTAAACATTACTTGTCTAACGCCCCAGTATTAATGCCACCATGCCCGGACAAGCCACTGATACTATACTTGACAGTATTTGAAAATTCCATGGAGTGTGTGCTCGGCCAACATGATGAGTCAGGACGAAAAGAAAGAGCAATCTACTATCTCAGCAAGAAGTTCACTGAATGTGAAACGAGATACTCGACAATTGAAAAATTATGCTGCGCCTTGGTCTGGACTACGCGGAGATTGAGACAATACATGTTATACCATACGACTTGGTTAATCTCAAAGTTGGACCCTCTGAAATACATGATGGAATCGACTGCTCTAAACGGAAGGATGGCCCGGTGGCAAATTTTACTGTCTGAATTTGACATAGTTTATGTGAGTCAAAAGGCTATAAAAGGGGGCGCAATAGCAGATTTTTTGGCTAGCAGAGCTTTAGAAGATTATGAGCCTTTGAGCTTTGATTTTCCAAATGAGGATCTAATGTATGTAGCAACCGCTAAAGATGATAGCCAAAGAGGCGATGTTTGGAAATTAAACTTCGACGGAGCTTCAAACGCCGTAGGCAATGGAATTGGGGCAGTCTTGGTATCTCCGAATGGAGATTATCATCCATTCACCAGCAAATTAGACTTTGATTGCACAAATAACATGGCAGAGTACGAAGTGTGCATTATGGGCATCCGTGCAGCTATTGAACGTAAAATCAAAGTACTAGAGGTGTATGGAGATTCCGCACTAGTAATCTATCAGCTCAAAGGCGAATGGGAGACAAGGGATCCCAAATTGATCAGTTACAGAAAGCTGGTTCTCGAATTGATTGAGAAATTTGATGGTATCACTTTCTGTTATCTCCCGCGAGATGAGAATCAAATGGCCGATGCTTTGGCTACATTGGCTTCCATGATGAAAGTAAATAAACAAGAGGATGTAAAGCCTATCCAAATGAGCATTTATGATGCTCCAGCCCACTGTTGTAACGTTGACGAGGAAGAGGAAAAAGACGACAACCATTGGTATCAGGACATATTGCGATATGTGAAAAATCACGAATACCCGAGCCAAGCAACTGAGAATGACAAGAGAACGTTGAGAAGGCTGGCTAATGACTACGTCTTAGATGGAGAGATCCTGTACCAAAGAAGAAAGGATCAGGTGCTGTTAAGATGTGTAGACGCTGTGGAGGCCAAGCAGATCTTGGAGGAAGTCCATGATGGTATCTGTGGAACACACGCTAACGGTTTCACAATGGCCAGACAAATCATGAGATTCGGATATTATTGGTCTACCATGGAAGGAGACTGCATCAAATATGCTAAGAAGTGCCATAAATGCCAGATTTACGGAGACAAAATTCATGTGCCTCCCTCACCTCTTCACGTTATGACTTCCCCATGGCCTTTCTCCATGTGGGGCATGGACGTCATTGGGCCGATATCGCCAAAGGCTTCAAACGGACATCGTTTCATTTTTGTAGTGATTGACTACTTTACTAAGTGGGTAGAGGCTACTTCTTACGCCAACGTCACAAAGGCGGCCGTTAGCAAGTTTTTAAAAAAGGAAATCATATGTCGGTATGGAATGCCCGAAAGGATCATATCTGATAATGCATTAAACTCGAACAATAGCACGATAACAGAGGTTTGCAGTCAATTCAAGATCAAGCACCACAACTCATCGCCATATCGTCCGAAGATGAACGGCGCGGTGGAGGCAGCCAATAAAAATATCAAAAAGATTGTGGGGAAAATGACTGAGACCTATAGAGATTGGCACGAGAAGTTACCATTCGCCCTCTATGCTTATCGAACGTCCGTCAGGACTTCTACCAGGGCAACACCTTTCTCTTTGGTTTATGGAATGGAGGCAGTGCTACCAATTGAGGTCGAAATTCCCTCTCTCCGAGTTTTATCAGAACTAGAGTTAGACGAAGCAGAATGGGTCCAATCCCGATACGATCAGCTGAACTTGATTGAAGAAAATAGGTTAAGAGCTATCCGTCATGGTCAAATGTACCAGAAACGAATGATACGAGCTTACAATAAGAAAGTTCATCCTAGGAACTTTCATGAAGGGGATTTGGTACTGAAGAAGATCATTCCCATACAAAAGGACTTCAGAGGAAAGTGGATGCCAAACTGGGAAGGACCTTATGTGGTAAAAAAGGCTTTCTCTGGAGGAGCGTTAATTTTAACAGAGATGGATGGCAAAAGCTTGGCCAATCCTGTGAATTCGGATTCAGTGAAGAGGTACTTTGCCTAAAAAAAAAAAAGGGAGAGGCCAAGGCGAAAACCCGCAAAGGGCGCCTTGAGACCAAAGGGGTATTGAATTGAAAACCCAAGAATGGGCAGTTCAATTGTTTTTTTTGATCAAAGATGAGGCATGCGGTAGTCTGGTCCTCTCCAAGTTAATAAGAGGAAAGATACTACAGCTTGGGGCATCAACAAAGCATCCTGAATTTTCTAAGCACATATCAAGTTCAAAGGGTCCTCCAAAAGTTTGCACAGAGAAGCTCATGCTACGATATCTGGGGCACCTGTTTTCATCTTATTCATTTTGTACCTTTGAAAAACTTGCTATTTTGATCAACTTATTCACTTCGAGCTTTACTTTCAATAAAATTTCATCTTATCTATTGAGATAATCTTTTTCATTTTATCTCAGCAAATTTTGCTATCTTGGCTAAGTCATTTCAAGCTGAGTTCTCAACACGTTTTCACATTGTCTATTATGATAATCTCTTTCAAGCATTTTTCATTGAAATAACGATTAATGGACTAATAATATTCAAGCAGAGGGAGTTTCGCATATTACTCTGAAAACTTCTAAATAATACAAGGACCTGAAACAGGACTGTTATTTAGAACTAACCAAACTTGAGAGTCAAAGGCATTTAAGAAAGAATGGTCTAAAGAGTGACTATTTCTCTGGTTTTTCGGGTAAGGACGCCGGCTGAATGAGAAGGCATCAGCAGTAGAGCCTTGATGAAAATCAGGCGATAACAACTCAAACATGAACGGATCATTCATGACATTCTGCATTCATGCAAATATCCATCATAAACATGCATAGTTAGGAGTATTTGATTCATTTTGATCATGTTATCCTAATCTTTAGGCATAATTAGGTTTATTATACAGATCATGTTCCCCAGAGAACAGATCAGCGAAAGAAACCAAGTCTTATCCCCCTAAGCAGTAGTGGAGCAGACAAAAGAAACCAGATCTTATCTCCCTAAGCAGTAGTGGAGCAGATCACATCAAGTCTTATCTCCCAAGCGAGAGCGGAGCGAAAAAAGAAACCAGATCTTATCTCCCTAAGCAAGAGTGGAGCAGATCACATCAAGTCTTATCTCCTAAGCAAGAGCGAAGCGAACAAAAGAAACCAGATCTTATCTCCCTAAGCAGTAGTGGAGCAGATCACATCAAGTCTTATCTCCCTAAGCAGTAGCAGAGCAGAAAAAAGAAACCAGATCTTATCTCCCTAAGCAGTAGTGGAGCAGATCACATCAAGTCTTATCTCCCTAAACAGTAGCGGAGTAGACAAAAGAAACCAGATCTTATCTCCCTAAGCAGTAGTGGGGCAGATCACATCAAGTCTTATCCCCCTAAGCAGTAGTGGAGCAGACAAAAGAAACCAGATCTTATCTCCCTAAGCAGTAGTGGAGCAGATCACATCAAGTCTTATCTCCCTAAGCAGTAGCGGAGCAGACAAAAGAAACCAGACCTTATCTCCCTAAGCAGTAGTGGAGCAGATCACATAAAGTCTTATCTCCCTAAGCAGTAGTGGAGCAGATAGAACCATAGATCTTATCTCCCTAAGCAGTAGTGGAGCAAATCGCATCAAGTCTTATCTCCCTAAGCAATAGTGGAGCAGACGAAACCAACCTTACCCCCTTTGAACTTGCAGTGGAGTAGGCTGAAGATACCAATCTCATCCCCATGGAGTTGCAGCAGAGTGGATCGAAGCAACAAAGCGCAGTGGATTGGAGCAAAGCCAAGAAGTCAAGACTCGACGAGACCGGGCAATTTTGGCCTTTCTTAAAAGTCTTTGCTTCATTCCCGTTGCACGACGATGAGCAAAGAGGGGCAGCTGTAAGGCCCAAAATTTGCCTGGCCCACCAGGGAAACAAAACAAATAAGAAAATAAAAAACCCAAATTTACAATGGCCCGAACGGCCCAAAATTAATTAAAACCTAGCCCACAAACTGAAAGGGTTTCAGCAAAAACCCTAGGGCGTGCCGCTCCTAGCGCCGTCTGCCCGAGACCCCTCGCGTGCCACCTGCGCTGCATGCCTCTGCCCAGTTCCAGCGCCTTCAACGCCACCACCGCTCGACTCGCCTATCATCAGCCTCCGTCACATCAGCACCTGCCAAAACACCCACAACACGCCAGAAAAAGCGACAAAAAGAAAAAACAAAAAAAAAGTCGAAACAGCAAACAACGAAACAAATCGTAAACGACGAAAATAATCATTAGGGAGTTTGTAACTTGGCTATAAGAGCCCTTATCTACGACTTGTATTTTTTTTACGCGCATCAGAATCAAAAACCGAACAAGATTTTAAGAGGTTGAAAATCCAATCGTTTTTCCTTTTTGGTTCTTTGTTTTCTATTTTCTTTTTATTTCTATTTCATTTATTGGTTCGTTCATCTTTTTTACAAGCTCGTTTTTAACAAAGAATCTAGAATAAGAAGAAAAGAAAAGGGAATACCCGAAAACCCGCTAGACCCATCGTCGGAGCCCTTTGTGGCCGTCGGAATCGTGTCGTGAGAAAACGGGGAAAGCCCTTCTCCTTCGGTCTTTTGGGGGATACGAAAGCTGGGCCTTCGAGCAAACTCTAAAACGGGTTGAAAACCCGGTGCTTCGGTGGTTCCAACCACCGCTTGCGGAGGAAGCCACGGCGGTTTTTAGCCGGAAGCCCAAAAGCCGGATGAGATGTTGAGAGAGTCTGAGAGACTCCCTCTCTGTTTTTGCTGAAATTGAAAGTGAAGTTTTTTTTTCTCTGATTTTCGCTATTTATATTGGGTTTAAAACGACGCCGTTTTGGGTTCAGGCAACAATGGCCAAAATGACGTCGTTCCACGTCTGACCCGAATACCCGACCCATTTAGCGGAGGATCCGCGTGTTTTGATGGCCGAATGGGCTATTTACGTTTTAGGTCCCTTCACTTTGATTCTTGGCTTCAATTCGGTCTTTTTGCCTTCTTTAGCATTTTCAATTTGACCCCACTTCTTTCGCATTTGTTCCACTTTGGTCCGAGCAGAACGGTGCGTTTTAAGATTGGGGAATATCTCCCGATTAGTCCTTTAGCCTTTAAGCGCTTTATATTTTAGCCCCGAATCACCCCTTTTTACTCATTTACGAATTTGGTCCCAAACTTTTAGCCCGATTTCAATTCGGTCCTAAGCCTGTTAATTCTTTTTATTTTTTTATTTTTTTTATTTTTATTTTTTTATTTTTTTTTAAAAAAGAGCAAAACAATTCCATTAATATTTTTTTGTGCTTATTTATTTATTATTTTTTTTTAAAAAAATCAAATTTACACCATTATTTATTTTATTTATTATTCATTTTTTATATATATACATTGGTTTGTACATTGTATTCTTGACATTATTATTACTATCATATTTCATTATTATTTATTTTCCATTTTAAATGCTTTCAAAATTTAAATTCATTATTATGGTTATTGTGTTTATTATGATTATTGTGATGTTGTCATTGGTATCATTATTTTTACTTGTGTATGTTAATGTTGGAATTTGCTAGCATCAATGCTACGTGTATTCTTTTATGCATGTTATTTCATTATTATTTCAATTGTATATTGTGATATTGTTATTAGCCACATATGATCCTTTCGAAGTTTTTAAACGACTCTTTTTAAATGTAATCAAAATGCGCATTCTATTTTAAGATATTCCATGAATATTCATTCGAAATGCAAAATCTCAAAATAAGGCAATATTTCGCGTTTGGAAGATTCGGGAAATTGTGCCCTAACGTGCTGGGTTTCGATTTCTCGTTCGACCGAATAGCCAAATATCCTTTTAACTTTCAAAATAAGGCAATATTTTGCATTTGGAAGATTCGGGAAATTGTGCCCTAACGTGCTGGGTTTCGATTTCTCGTTCGACTAAATAGCCAAATATCCTCTTAAAACTTCAAAGCATGGTTTCATTAAACTATAAGGTGATCTTGGTTTCGATGGTTTAGAGTATCGTGTCCTAACGTGCTGGATGTGATATTCCTTCGGAATAAGAGAATCTTATATTTCAATCGTACTTTTTTTTTAAAAAAACTCTTCAAATTTTCAATTTTCGACACTAAGACACTAATTAATCAACTAGGCACCAATTTTGGGCGCATCGAGGGTGATAATCCTTCCTCGTGTGTAACCGACTCCCGAACCCGTTTTCTAAATTTCGTGGACCAAACTTGTTGTTTTAATAAAATCAAATTGTTTATTAAAAACAACCATTTTACAAGGTGACCCGATCACACCTCATCAAAAAAGATTGGTGGCGACTCCCACATTCGTTTTCATTTTCAAAACCTACTTGACCCCGTTTCATCAAAAAAATGGTGTCAACAGCGAATATATGCTTGTCGATGGCTCTTTCAGATTTTTATGCCAAACATCCAAATTATGAAACCAGATTATCTCTGCAAAGATGGGAATCGCTTGGTGCCTTTGCTGCAGCGCCAGCAGGTAAGTTTGGGACCTTCTGTCATATAATTTTCCATCACGGATAAAGATATTTTAGTTTTTTAGGGTAAAGTACCCAATTCACGTTAAAGTGTTAATGTGAGTTTTTTTTATTGGTCTAATAACAATTTTAGCTTTCTAAAGTTTACACATTCTATTAATTTGACTCTAAATATTAAAAAATTTAATAAATTTAACCTTTAACATTTACAAAATCTAACATTTTATCTCCCTAAAATATATATTTTTTTCAGAAAATAAGTAAACTTATGCATCATATAATAAGCTAAACAATGAAAAAAAAAGTGGTATGTACAATAAAACGGGAAAATAAAAGGAATGAAAGTTAGCACCTTGCGAACAAGCAATATTTTTGCAGTCAAATAGGAGAAACTAGAAACAAATCATTTTTGCCCCAACTGAAACTGCTTCTTTTAAAATGAAACTTGAGCCCACAAATATTATTTATATACATAAATCCTTATATTAATTTCCATTTTTGCTTTTTAGAGGTGAATATAAACTATAAAGTATAATGCAATTATCAAAAATTGAATTGATGTTTTTGATAAAAATAGTAAATTAATACTAATTTCTTTTAAATTTAAATTATTTTCATATTTTTTTAAAATATGCAAATAATTAAATCAAATTCAATCATGGTAGTTGGAAGTCCTTTTAATTTATTGAATTTAATTTTTTAGATTGATCAACGAAGGAAATTACAAAAATAATTACAAGTTTTATTAAAAATTTTAAATTAAATTATACTAAAAAAAGAAGGTATTGTCATTCCCTTTGACAAGGTAGTGGAGAAATTTGAGATGAGATCATTGGCAAAGGTCATCTGAGTGGCGATGACTCGAAGAATTAACATGGTTTGATCTGATTGGACAAGAAATGAATAAATTATATAATTCTTAAAACATCAAAAATGATATATTTTGTAAACATCAAGTATTAAATTTATTGGGTTTCTTTTTAAAATTTGAACTAAAAACAAAGGACTAAATTTATTGAAATTTTATTTTAGAATCAAATTGATATATTGTAAATATTAAAGGGCTAAATTTGTTTTAGACAATAAAAAACCCATGTAAATACTTCCATCAAATTTTAAACGCGTTCAATGACAAATATTTTGATTCGAATAGTTTAATAACTAAATAAAAAATTAAAAAATCCATCATCAAAATAATACATTAGTAATCATTTTATACTTCACCTTAATTTTATGATAAACTAGAATGAGGCTTAATCCCACTTTTAGTTATTTTCTCCATCTTCTCAACTGAAGTGATTGCAAGAAGTTTAACTCACTCTTCAAATTCATTTCATATAAACATCATAAATGCCGAAACCAACAAATTTATATAAATTACTAAATGCTTAGCAAGTGGATTGAGTTTGAAACCTAAACTCATCACTACTAAAAAATTTAAATAATAATTATGAATAAATAAAATAAACAAATATTTACTAAGCAGACTCCATTCTTTTAACCCATCTCACATTTTAAATAACAACAATAATAATTTACTTTTTTTTTACTGATAAATATTGTTATTCTTGTAATAATTTAAAAGTTGTAAATTTAAGAGTAATGAAGTATATAAATTTTGATTTTGGTGAGAATTTTCGTGAAGTGGTACAGTTAATTTAGGAAAAGAAAGTTAAATTCTAGAAAGGTCCATGTACGGTATACTTTTTGCAAATTAATCCATCTAGTCCTTAACTTTTGAAATATATGTTTCTGAATATGATGCAATTTCTTTTTATTTAATTTATTCTGTTGTATACTTTTAAAAATATATAATAACGTGTCACATAAATTTTGATATTTTTATATAATTAAATAAATCATGCATATTTAAAGAATGACAAAATTGAGAAAATTGAATAATATTTGTCAAATTAAAAAATTTAAAAATATATGTTATATGATCACCACATATTTAAAAGATTATCATGTCAAATTATTTTCCGAAACTAATGAATACAAATCAATATCAGAATTGAAAATACACATCCAAAAATAAAAAACCCATGTCAATTTTTTTAAATAGGCTTAACCAAAAAATAAAGTTTGACTTGAATAATTTAGTTTATTTCAACTTACGAATTCTAATCTGGTAGAGCAATTAAAATTTTCTTTTTCTTTACTAGTATGTATCTTGACTTACAGTTAGTATTAGACTAATTTTTTTAGACTAATTTTAGAGTGAAATTTGAAGCTTGATATATGTTCTAAGTTTTTGTAATAATTTATTTTATGTACTTTTACTTTTAAGATTTTAGTCTATTTAATTTTTTTATATTTAAAATTTAAGTCTATTGGTTAACATTAATAAAATTTTCCTGTCAAATTTTTATGTAGCATCATATTAAATTAAAAAATTTGGTACTATGTAACAAAAAAATATAATGTACCTAAATTTAACGGAAAATTTTAATGCGCTAACAATTTTAAAAATAATCATGTCAATAATTTAATCAAAAGAAAGGATTAGACTAATTAATAATATTACAAAGTTAAGATATTGAATTATGTCAAAGATTAAATTTCAAATTTAAAAATTATATAAGAATTGATTTAAAAATAAAAGCAAATGACTTTATATATTTCTTATACCCATTCAACTTAAATTAAAAATTTTGTTAACAACCATAATTCCTATTTTTTCTTCAAAGTTGTAAGTAAAATTATAATTAGAATAAAATATTATAATTTATAATTAGATAATATTGAAATATATATATATTCAACGTTAAATCAACATAATTCTTAATTCTTAAAATTGTAATAAATTTAAAGAAAATCCACGTATAAGTGCCTCATCTCAAACCATTATCGGCCACAATTGAAAAAAAAAAATCCAGTATCACATAAATGTTTGCGGTTGACAAAGAAAAAAACGAAGTCTCCATCATAATCAATCCAGATAAAAATATTGTGTATACCCATACATTAGTAAACACGGAAATAGCCGATAAAGTCATTGATGAGAATCGAGTCCCGTCTCATTCATCTCTCTCAAATTGTTTACCCAATTTACAATGATAAAAGAACACGCACATAATTACATTTATTAAAATAAAGTTCTAATACATAATTTAGTATCTGAATTTAATATTTTGATAACGTGTTGTATGTGTTATTTTTATTGAATGTGATATTTGTATTCGATAAAAGTTATATATTTTGGTATTTGAAGATAATAACATTAATATTTTAATGTTTAATTTAAGTTTTAGAGTTAATTTGATGAAAGTTAATTACTAATATTTTTAGCTAATTATGAAATTTCATCAAATTAATCATAGAACACAAATTAAATCATATCCATCAAATTGTATTTAACATGTTAAACATAAAATTAAACAAATTCACAAATAAAATTAAATTTATTTTAACAAAATCATGAAAAGTTCAAACCTAAATAGCAATTAATTTTCATCAAATCAACTCCGAACTCGAATTAAACACTAAAAAGCTAACATTGATTCCTTTGGGCACCAATATATATATATATATATATATATATATATATATTCATCAAATACAAGTATCAAATTGGACAAAAAAACATAAATACTACATTAAAAAATTATCAAACTCAAGTACGAAATAATATATCGAGCTTAAAATAAACTACGTTTTCCTCTGACTTGTGGTTATATTAAATAAGAATTATTTGATATTCATATATATATTTTTAAAAAATCAAAGAAGAATTCATAAAGAAAAATTTAAGTATATTTTTATCCATTAAAAATTCCACTGACAGTAGACAAAATGTAACACTAATATAAAATAAAACTACAATTCAGATTACTACAAATTGGTATAAAAATGTCATTGTCTTTAACAATAGCTTAATAGAGGAAAGATATAAATAAAAAATAACTACTACAAACCACATATACATCATCTTGATCAACCACCAATACTTGCACCCTAGTCATCCACTATTATATCCCTTTGATGACAAACTCTAATTAACCAACTAGGCACTACCAAAGGCCCACAAAAGTCTCTGTCACAGTCACATTAGCTATGTACAAAAACCTGATCCTAAATGGCCTATCCTCCTCCTTACCACTCTAAGTCCTATCTCACATTCAATATCATTTTTTTCTATCTTGACAGAATTCCCTTATAATGGTTCTGAAAAGATCCGACGACACACTTGACTTAATAATTCTCGTATATTTGTCATAGCGCAAGTAGACTAAACTGTCGTAACTTTCAAAGAAATCGGATGAAATTTTATTCAATTACAGGCTTTCACTTAGGATGTGCTTGGTTGGGGTTAAAATAGAGGGAAAAAAAAGGTGGAAAGAAAATAAATTTAGAGTGTGCTTGGTTAGAAAGAAAAATGAGAGAAAAGAAAATAGAAGGGATGCTCATTTTCAATCATAATGTATAAAAATCAATTCTTCCAAATTGGAATGTTGAGAGGAGGGAAAATGAGAGAGATGTGTATGTTTGTTAAAAATTATACAGTTTTCAAATGTTTTATTTTCTTTCATTTTATTTTTCAACTTTATAAAGCAATGGATGGAAAGAAAATGTAATTTTCTTTCTATTTTTCCATCTATCCTACCAAGCACACTTATGGAAATAAAATTTATGTTTTCCATTCTTCTAATTTTCTACCCCTTCAATTTTTCATCTTTCCAATTTTCTTTCCACTCTACCAAGCACACCAAGTAACGCCTTAGGGTGTACTTGGTTGGAAGGAAAAGTGGAGGGATGGGAGGAGCCTAGGAGGGATTGGAAAAGTAGAAAGAAAATAAATTTTGAGTGCACTTGGTTTAAAAGAAAAATGACAAGAAATAAAATAGGAGGGATGTCCATTTTTCATCTTAATGTATAAAAATCAATTCTTCCACGTTAGAATGATGAGAGGAGAGAAAATGAGATTGTCGAAACAGTCATTTTGAAAAAAACAAAAAAAAAATTTAGGTTGTCGACTTTAAAAAAATGAAAATTGGGAGTCGCCACCAATCTTTTATTAAGGTGTGATTGGGTCACCTAAAATGACTTTGATCTACGAATTTTTTTAAAAACGGGTTCGGAAGTCAGTTACGTATGAGGAAGGATTAGCACCCCCATTACGCCCAAAAATTGGTACCTAATTAATTAATTAATGTCTTAAGGTCGAAAATTTTAAAAATTTAATCTTTAAAAACTTAAAACGTTGCAAATTAAGATCCTTTTCAATTCAGAGAAGCAAAAATGCCACACCTAATATGTTAGGGCACAACATTCTAATTTCCCCCAAAATGAATTAGGTCAGAATATAAAAATTTTAAAAGAGCATCCACTCATCCAAGATTTAAGAAACCACACCAAATACGTTAGGGCACGATCCCTTTAGAATCCCAAACTCGGAATATTTCCTTTAATTTAAAAGAACATCCACTTATCCAAGATTTAAGAAATCACACCCAATACGTTAGGGCACAATTCCTTTAGAATCTCAAACTCGGAATATTTCTTTTACTTTAAAAAATCTTCATTTCGAAAAATCAATGCGTCACATCCAATACGTTAGGACACAACGTGTTGAATTCCCAATAATGAGTTTATTTTGATTTAAAGAATATCCATTTTGAAAGAATTTGGTTTTAAAAATCGAGTAGAAAAAATGCAATGATATGCTACTTTAAATATATCATGCAATAATAAATATTACGATAACATGGAAATAATACAAACAAATAAATACAATAATGGCATGCAAAATATCAAATAAATGGGCAAGATAGTAAAACATGTAATCCTAAATCAATAGACCAATGATTGAAATAAAATAAAAAAATACCCTAGTTTAAAACAATTAAAATAACATCAAAATTAAATAAATTAAACATGTGAATATAAATTATGTTTTTAGTTGAAATATATACATAAAACTATATATATATATATAATAATTATTTATGGAAGTTAAAAAACATTATCAAAATATTGATTTTAAGAGCAATATATAAAAAAGGACTAAATTGAATTGCTAGTAAAAATAAAGGGGGTAAATTCGCAAATAAATAAAGCCTGGAGGACTTAATTGAATGCGCGAATTACATAGAGGGGCTGGAAGGGCAATTTTCCCTTCTCCTCTAAAACGGCGCCGTTCACACGGATCTAATTGGAATTTGAAATAAATTAAAGGCCAAAATTAAAAAAATGAGAGTACTTAATTGAAAACATATAAAAAGGTGGAGGGGCTAAAAGTGCAATTTGCCACTCCGCATAAAAACACGCGGATCCTGGGTCCAGGTCGGGTTGACGCGCGGATCCTCCCCCTCCAAAACGGCGCCGTTTTGATTGGCCTATTTAAGCCAAAATTAAGTCAAAATTTTCACTTCAAAAACATTTAAAAAAAACAAAAAAACCTTTTTTAAAAACACTCTCAACCTTCCTGTCCTCAAGCGATAGGCCGATCATCGGACGGTTTCCGACCACCGCACCGGCCGCCGATTTTCGGCGCCGGCACCACCGTCGACGGTGGCCGGGAAAAGGGAAAATCTCCCTTTTAACCTTTTCAACACCCTTATGCCCGAATCCGGGCTTAAATCTTACGAAACGAAAACGAAAGAGCCCCTAAAAGCAGAGAAACCTTTCGGCTTTCGGTCGTCAATCCTCGGTGACGACTTCCTCGGCCATCCACGGTGGCTAGGGCTCTAAAACAGGTGTTTTCCTTCCTTTTATATTTATATTATTTATATAAATAATACAATAAATAGATATAATCGAAAAAAATAAAATAAAAACGCAAGTATCAACCTTTATTCGCTTATGCCTCTGTTTGTGATAAAAATAGAGCCTTTTTATTGATTTCGAAAAAAAAATCCCCCCATTACAATGTATTTAATCTCCCTTTATAGCCGAATGAAAAAATAAAAAAAGAGAAACAATATCTGTTTCCTTTTGATTTGATTTTCAAATCTTTGATTTCTTTGTCCATATATTGTTTGTTTCTATTTTTATGCAGGTGAAAATCGAGGAAAATCCGGAGGATCCGGCTTGGCTCGGTTGCGGCGCTGTTAAAGATAAAAAACCCTAGGGTTTCATCCCGTTTTGGGCCATTGAAATTTGGGCCTCCATTGTTTTAAATTGGGCCATGTATTCTGGGCTCTCTTTTTGTTCCGGACATGTAAAATAATGAACTTTTTATTATTTTGGGCCGGGTAAAATTTAGGTATTACAGCTGCCCCTCTTTGCTCGTTATTGTGTAACAGTGACAAAGCAAAGACTTTACAGATGCCTAATTTTGCCCGGTCATGCTGGTCTTTGGTACTCTTCTTCTTCGGGTAGCCTTATTCCTTCCTACTGCATCTTCAGAAGTATAGGAAATAGTGCTTCAATCTACTCCACTGCAACTTCAGGGAGATAAGATTGGATACGACCTGCTCCACTACTGCTTAGGGAAACAAGGCTTGGTGGCTAAATCTGCTTCCCACTATCTTGGAAAGATAAGATTTGATGTCTTCGATTTGCTCTACTACTGCTTAGGGAGATAAGATCTACAATCTTCAACCTTCTCCACTGCTGCTCAGAGAGACAAGGTTTGGTGGCTTAAATCTGCTTCCCACTATCTTGGAAAGATAAGATTCGCCGTCTTCGATCTGCTCCACTACTGCTTAGGGAGATAAGATCTACAATCTTCAACCATCTCCACCGCTGCTCAGGGAGACAAGGTTTTGGTGGCTTAAATCTGCTTCCCACTATCTTGGAAAGATAAGATTCGCCGTCTTCGATCTGCTCCACTACTGCTTAGGGAGATAAGATCTACAATTTTCAACCTTCTCGATCACGCTCAGGAGACAAGGTTTGGTGGCTTAAATCGCTTCCCACTATCTTGGAAAGATAAGATTCGCCGTCTTCGATCCGCTCCACTATCGCTTAGGGAGATAAGATCTACAATCTTCAACCTTCTCCACTTCTTTCAGGAGACAAGGTTTGGTGGCTTAAATCTGCTTCCCACTATCTTGGAAAGATAAGATTCGCCGTCTTCGATCTGCTCCACTACTGCTTAGGGAGATAAGATCTACAATCTTCAACCTTCTCCACTGCTGCTCAGGGAGACAAGGTTTGGTGGCTTAAATCTGCTTCCCACTATCTTGGAAAGATAAGATTCACCGTCTTCGATCCGCTCCACTACTGCTCAGGGAGATAAGATCTGGTGTTTCACCAGTTTGTTCTCTGGGGAACATGACCTGTATAATTCATTTTATGAACCTAAATATGCCTAGTGATTAGGATGTCATGATCAGAATGAGTCAAATGCTCCTAACTAGGTATATATGAATGATGAATGCAAAATTTTATTTTTCCGAGAATGATCCCGCTTAGGTTGTCATTATTCAAAGTTTATTAAGGCTTTGTGACTGACATGCTACAACGCTTTCTTACTTGACTGGCTTTTCTGAAGAAACATTTAGCCAGGTTGCCCTCACTGTAAACCTCATAGTTTAATCCATTAGGGCGCCAAAATTCATACCATCGTTCTCCCACGGTAACCCAACGGTATATGACTTTTCTTCAATCCTCTCCTATCACAATTCAAGGATACAGATTATGAAATTCAATTACACCACTCTCAGGGTGTCCTATCAAATGCTTATGCCCAAATGAGGAGCGTTCTATCCATAGGGGATTTCTTCCTACCCCATCAAAACTTCTTGCTGTCTCATTCGCTATTTAGACAACCGAAGGAGTCTTATTTTAAACTTTTTCCTCCTTAGACTCTTTATCTTTTGTCCTTGGGGTGTTCCAAACAATAGACCTGTTTTAGGTTACTAAATTATTTAGAAATTCCCAGAGTAATAGGCCAAACCTCTTTTGTAAAAGTTAATTAGTCCATCAATCATTATTCTAATGCAACATGCTTGCGCAAAAATAAAAAATACTGAGTAAGAGATGAATTAATTCAGGAATTTATTGATAGTAAATGTCTTGAAAAGAAAAATATTCAAGAACAACAAAGAATGAACTATTTACAAGAACCAACAAACTTGGTACCAACAATATGAAGACTAGGTGCTTTGGATATCGCCGCTTGAATTTCTCCATACAAGCCAAGAACCATTCTGAATTTAACATGTGTTTAGGGGATCTACAGTACTTTGTTAATGCCCCCAAGACGTCGTGCATCCCTTTATTGTTGACTTTAGCAAGGTCACCATATGCCCCAATCTGACAATGTTTGAGCCGCCCTTTTTCGGGTTTTCAACTCAAACCCCTTTGGTCTCATAGGCCCTTTTCGGTTTTCACCCTAGCCTCTCCTTTTTTTTTTGAAATCGAGCGCCTTTGCGAGTTTTCACTTTGATTTCTCCCTTTCTTCAAGTGAAATATTTCTTAACCGAGTCTGAATTTACAGGATTCGAAAGATTTTTGCCATCCATTTCACTCAAAATCAAAGCGCCTCCAGAAAAAGCCTTCTTCACAACATAAGGTCCTTCCCAGTTTGGCATCCATTTCCCTCTAAAATCCTTTTATAAAGGGAGAATCTTTTTCAGAACCAAATCCCCTTCATGAAATTCTCTGGGACGAACCTTCTTATTGTAAGCTCGCATCATTCGCTTCTGATACATTTGGTCATGACGAATGGCTTTCAATTTTTTTTCTTCAATCAGGTTCAGTTGATCGTACCGAGATTGGATCCATTCGGCTTCATCCAATTTTAACTCAACCAACACCCGAAGAGAAGGAATTTCAACCTCAATGGGTAACACTGCCTCCATTCCATAAACCAAAGAAAAAGGTGTTGCCCCAGTGGAAGTCCTGATAGATGTTCGGTAAGCAAAAAGAGCGAAAGGTAACTTCTCATGCCAATCTTTGTAAGTTTCAGCCATTTGCGCTACGATTTTCTTGATATTTTTGTTTGCCGCTTCCACCGCACCATTCATTTTCGAGCGATACGGTGATGAATTATGGTGTCGAATATTGAACTAATTGCAGACTTCCGCTATTGTGCTGTTATTCAGATTCAACGCATTGTCAGATATGATCCTTTCGGGCATTCCATATCGACATATGATTTCCTTCTTCAGAAACTTACTGACTGCTGACTTCGTGACATTAGCATATGAGACTGCCTCTACCCACTTAGTAAAGTAGTCAATCACCACAAAAATGAAACGATGTCCATTAGAAGCCTTCGGTGATATTGGTCCAATGACGTCCATACCCCACATGGAGAAAGGCCATGGAGAAGTCATAACATGAAGAGGAGAAGGAGGCGCGTGCATTTTATCTCCATAAATTTGGCATTTATGGCATTTCTTGGCATGATTGATGCAATCTCCTTCCATAGTGGACCAGTAATACCCGAATCTCATAATCTGTCTAGCCATGGTGAATCCATTAGTGTGTGTTCCACAAACACCCTCATGGACTTCTTCTAAAATTTCCTTAGCTTCTACAACGTCCACGCATCTCAACAGTACTCGATACTTTCCCCTTTTGTATAGGATCTCCCCATCCAAGACATAGTCAATAGCTAGCCTCCTCAATGTCCTCTTATCATTCTCTGTTGCCTGATCCGGATATTTGTGATTCTTCACATATTGCAATATATCTCGGTACCAGGGAGGATTATTATTCTCCGCCTCCTCAATGCTGTAACAGTGGGCTGGGATCTCATAAATACTAATTTGAATGGGCTTCATGTCCTCTAACTGATTCACTTTAATCATGGAAGCTAGAGTAGCAAGAGCATCAGCCATCTGATTTTCTTCCCGTGGGAGATAACATAAGGTAATATTGTCAAACTCCTCAATCAGTTCCAAAACCAATTTCCGATAACAGATCAACTTGGGGTCCATTGTCTCACATTCCCCTCTTAGCTGGTATATTACCAATGCTGAGTCTCCGTATACCTCTAATGTCTTGATTTTCCGCTCTATTGCTGCCCGTATACCCATGATGCAAGCTTCATACTCAGCCATGTTATTAGTGCAATCAAAGTCTAGTTTACTGGTGAAAGGATGATAGTCTCCATTCGGAGACACCATGACTGCCCCAATCCCATTGCCTAGCGCATTCGATGCTCCGTCAAAGTTCAATCTCCAATAATGATTTTCTTGGAGATCTTTTTCAACATTTGCCACATACATCAAATCTTCATTCGGAAAATCAAAATCTAGAGGCTCGTAATCTTCCAGAGCTCTGCTAGCCAAGAAATCTGCTATCGCACTCCCCTTTACGGCCTTCTGACTTACATATACGATATCAAACTCAGAGAGTAGGATTTGCCATCTAGCCATTCTTTCATTCAATGCTGTTGACTCCATCATATACTTTAAAGGGTCTAATTTTGAGATTAGCCAAGTCGTATGATAAAGTAAGTATTGCCTCAACCTCTTGGTCGTCCAAATTAGGGCGCAACACAATTTTTCGATAGGTGAATATCTCATCTCACAATCAGTGAATTTCTTGCTGAGATAGTAAATCGCCTTTTCCTTCTTTCCAGTCGCATCATGTTGACCTAGCACGCATCCCATGGAGTTGTTGAACACTGTTAAATACAAAATCAATAGTTTATCAGGGCTGGGTGGTGACAGAACTGGGGTATTGGATAGGTATTGCTTTATCTTTTCAAAGGCTTTTTGACATTCTTCATTCCAGACATCAGGATTATGTTTCCTCAAAAGGCGAAATATGGGATCACATTTCTCGGTCAATTGTGAAATGAACCGAGCAATGTAATTCAGTCTTCCCAAGAAACCTCGAACTTCTTTCTGGGTACGTGGTGGCGATAACTCTCGTATGGGCTTGCTTTGTTCAAATCCCTGTAATCTACGCACATTCGTACTTTTCCATCTTTTTTAGGGACTGGGACGATATTGGCTACCCACTTAGAATATTTGACCTCCTGCAAAAAACCAGCATCAAACTGTTTCTTAACTTCCTCTTTTATTTTGAGCACTATATCCGGTCTCATTCTTCTAAGCTTCTGTTGTATTGGTTTGCAATCTTCTTTTATGGGTAAGCGATGCACTAAAATGTCAGCACTCAATCCAGGCATA
This sequence comes from Gossypium raimondii, assembly GCF_025698545.1. NCBI lineage: Eukaryota > Viridiplantae > Streptophyta > Magnoliopsida > Malvales > Malvaceae > Gossypium > Gossypium raimondii. The sequence goes on along the minus strand of NC_068568.1, from coordinate 33,144,810 downwards.
TCCTGGTATGACCATGCGAAGACATCCTTGAATTCATGGATTAATTCAATGAGGTCTCGTCTTGTCTTTGCGAGAATTTCGGTTCCAATTTTCACCTCCTTCCCTTCTTCCAGGCTCACAACTTCTACTGACTCTTTGTGAGGCAGGATTTGCTTTTCCTCTTGTTCTACCATCCTCAACAAATCCAAAGATAAACCACCATCTTCATCACCTTCAAAGTCGTGCGATCCCTCTAAACACACGCTTGTTCAAAAGGGCACTCGAGCTCAGAAGCAGTGTCATTCACGTCATTGATACACGAGACCTATTATGGTTACAAAAGAATGTATAAATTTATGTATAATTTATTTATGTAATGAAAGAATATATTTTAGGCGTATGAAAGAATGAAAGAATATTTACTCGAAATAATTGCAAGGATGTATTTTATTAAAATAATGATTTCTAAACATAAGCCTATTTCACAAAAGAATCATTGTTATTTCTAGGCTAAAACAACAAGTTTGTTCTGAATATTACTCTGAGACAGCTCTAAAGACTTTAGGTATTTCTTCCGCAGTCCAATTGTCTAGAACACTCCCAGGCTCATAAGGACGAATGTCTAGCCAACTTCTCTCTTCATTCCCAAGCTCATGAATGGCGTTAATGTACATATTTCCCAATGTCTCCTCAATGCTTTCCTCAATCGATTTCGTTCTTTCCTGATGAATGATCCCTCTGAATATGAAAGTTTTGGATATGTGGGGAATTATCATTGGCTCCCACTTAGTTTCCTCCCCCTTCAAACGCGCCCTTCTTCTTTCCTGCCTTTTTTCTATCTCCTTCCTTATTTGTCCTCTATCCGGCTTGTATCCTAAACCAAAATGATCTTGCTTTTCTTTCAGCATTGGAACCTCAGTCTTCCCTTGAAGATATCTCTCCAGCCCTCTTTCGGGTAAAGCTCCTTTTCCTACCAACAATTGTAAACCCATCTCTGTGGATTTGGATAATTTTGAAGCCACAATTTTGCTCCCTTCAGGAACAAATGCCGCATTTACAAACTCCAAAGATCGAAATGAGCATTCAACTGACTCATCATTGGTTTCCACATACGGCATCTCATTGGATACAGTTGCTATTATATCCTCTTCGGCTTTTATTGTCACTAGCCGACCATCTGACACTAACTTCCACATCTGATGTAATGATGACGGAACTGCCCCTGCCGAATGTATCCATGGTATTCCTAATAAGCAGTTATAGGAAGGTTTGATGTCCATCATGATAAAATCTACCTCATAAACTGTTGGACCAATCAGTAAGGGTACCTCAATTCTTCCCATGACCTTCCTTTCTGTACCGTCAAATGCCCTCACTACATTTTGACACGTTTTCATGTGCAAACTGTCTATAGGTAGCCTGTTCAGTGTGAATAACGGTAAAACGTTCAAAGCTGATCCATTGTCAATCAATACTCCTGGCAAAATATGCCCCTTACATCATGCAGTGATATGCAAAGCTTTGGTAGATCCCATGCCCCCCGAAGGTATTTCATCATCATTGAAAAATATGAAATTATCAGCACTGATATTATTGACCAACCGATCTAGCTTACTGACAGAAATATCCTTGGACTCAAGAGTAAGGACAGTACAGATATGCGGGCTGGTTGTTTATGCAACTGTTCAACGACATTATACTCGCTATGTTTTAAAAATTTAAGGAATTCCACAACTTCTTCCTCCTTCACTGGCTCAACTACTTTCCCTTTTTGCTCCCCTATTATAGACTCTGGATCGGTACTCACACACCGGCTCTTTGCCGCCTCGCTTCCTGGGACAGTCGTATTGCACTCGTAGTTCCATGGGACCTTCTTACTATCTTGGTAAGGAAAGGTTGTAGGTTTCTTTATTATGATTTTTGGCATTACTGGTGCTCTCACCTCATCCTTCTTGGGTCGCGAGATAATGACCACAGGTTGCACTATTCTTGGAACCTTCGAAGCCTCTGATGTACAAATGCTCCCCTACTCCTTAACTTCTTCATAAAATTCCATCTCCTTGTTATCCATCAAGTCTTGAACCAAGGTTCTAAATTCTGCACATTCCTGGATTTTATGTCCCTTCTTGTGATGGAACTCACAATAATTTTCCACCCCTTCGACACTTCTCTCTGAACTCGGGGTGATCAATCCCCTTTTCACCATATTTTCCCAGATCCACCTCAAAGGAATTTTCACTTCTGATATGTCTTCCTTGGTCTTTCTACCCATGCTCTCACCTATCATGTTCACTCCGTTGTGATCAGGTAATGGATTTTCTGTATTGGGTGAATCATCCAATTTTACCACGCCCATGCTTATAAGCCTTTCTACCAACTTCTTGAATACCGTACAATGCTCTATAGAATGCCCCACAATTCCCGCGTGATAATCGCACTGTGCGTTCGCATCGTACCACTTGGGATATGGAGGTTGCAGGGGTTTTAAGTGGTGAGGGGCAACCACGTGTGCATTGAATAGATTCTGATATAGCTCCCTATACGACATTGGGATTGGTGTAAATTAAAGCTTCTCTGTGTTTTGTCTTGTGTCAGATCTCTGTTTTGATGATCCCTGCTGGTTAACAGCCGTCTTCCCCGATTGATTGACTGTAATCATTTTTGAATATGAACTTGTGTTGTTAACCTCGTTCTCTTTCCTCTTCGAAGCTGACCTTCTGCTACCTTCCCCAGCTTCTATTTTCCCACTTCTGATAGCATTTTCTATCATTTCTCCGTTCATAATTATGTCAGAAAAGCTTTTGGAAGCACTCCCTAACAGATGCGTAATAAATGGGGCCTTCAATGTATTAACAAAAAGCATCATCATTTCTCTCTCTAGAAGAGATGGCTGAACTTGGACAGCAACCTCCCTCCATCTCTGCGCGTATTGCCTGAAACTTTCACCAGGCTTCTTCTCCATGTTCTGCAGAGTAATTCTATCAGGTACCATGTCAGTCACATGGTTGTACTGCTTTAAAAATGCCTGTGCTAAATCTCTCCATGAATTAATCTGGGTACGACTTAGTTGATTGTACCATTTGGATGCAGCCCCTGTGAGGCTATCCTGGAAGCAATGTATCAGCAATTGGTCATTATTAACATATCCAGTCATCCTCCTACAGAACATAGTAATATGTGCTTCGGGGCTACTGGTTCCATTATACTTCTCGAACTCTGGAGTTTTGAACTTGTGAGGAAGTACCAGACTTGGAACCAAGCTCAATTCTCTAGCATCAATTCCATGGTAACTCTCAGTACCTTCTATCACTCTAAGTTTTTCCTCCAGCCATTTATACTTTTCCTCGAGCTGTTTTGGCAATTCATCATTCATTTTCTCGATTGTCTCATCGAAGTCTGGGATAACAGGATTAGCAGGATTGTCTCTAGCTTGGAAGTTTATCGGTATTTCAGTACCGTCATGAGGCTTGATAGTAACGGAAGATTTGCGCGGATATATCCCCGCTTGTTGAGAAGTAAGTCCTGAGGAATAAACCGGTCCCTCATTGTCTCCTTCTTCATTGTTGAGCACCAACCCCTTTCCTTTGTCAACTCCTCCAGCCAATAACTGAGTCAACTTAGCCATCATACTCCCTTGAGATTCCATTATTTTTTCCATCATCTTTTGTTGAATCTTCTCTAATTGCTCATTCATTTGCTCTTGCATTTCTTTCTGGAACTGTTCTAGCCTTTGGTCCATGTCTCTAGTTTTGGATCGAGTACCGTAGCAGTGTTTGGTAGCTTGATTGGTTTCCAGATTAGCTGATGAGTGATTTAGATTAATTAGAATCCTTTAATGTATTTATTAATGCATATGAAACAATGCAATACATGAATGTAGAAAAGGCGTCAATTTGAATTCAATTCCATATAAGAAAACTTTACTAGAAATTAAATTCATTTACATAAAATGAATTACAAATACGACTTTTCCCTAGTCCCAGAACTCTAATCTTTCTAAGTAACAAAGCCAATTCTTGCCCCCGTTTTGACTCCGATTCATACTTCACACTCAGTGTCACTTGTAATCGCTAAAGTCTCAGATATGGTCAGCTACTTCTCGAATCTGGACTACAGATTTCTCAATAAGATGATCTCTGCTTCTAACTTGATTCTGAAAATGGTGAAGCTGTTCATTATTATGACTCTCGTTCGCTTTCAAGTGCTTGATCTGGATTTCACAATTTTGCAGCTCCATCTCTAACTCTTCAATTCTTTTCTCCATTTCTTTAATCTTGCTCAAGCTAGCTTTTAACTCTATCATAGAATTTCGGCTTCGATACTGACGAAGAGATCTTTCCAATATAATCACCCTATCCTTCAACTCGCCTTTTTCCTTCTGGCTTTCTGACAAACTCTTTTCTAATGCCTCATTTCACCTTTGCATCTCTTGAAATCTCTGTTCCCACTTATCAGCCTTGTCCTTTTCTCCCTGGATTTCTACTCGCCACTGTTCTGACGTCTTTCCCAGCCCAGCAGTTCTTATTGACAACCGTAACTTTTTATAATCCGTCTTTAGACTGCCCAGTTCCTCATCAGCCTTATTTTTCTCTTTCTTCAACCTCTCATTCTCAAGCTTCTGAACGTCTATGTCCAATCTCAAGTTCATCTTTTCCGCCTCCATTTGCTCTATCCTTTTCTCCAAGTCCGCATTCTTCCTCTCAAAATCTTGTCTTACCATTTCCAACTCAGAAGGAATGACTCGCAAATGCTCTTCTATTGACTGGCCCTCTTCCTGATTTATCTTAGGTGTATTATCATTTATCCTTCTAGCCCACCATTGATGATACTCAGGAGTTGTCATTGGACCCACAGCTAGCCTCTTCATTCGGCGAGTTTGTTTCTACGCACTAGCCATCTCTTGAACCTTCTTTCTATAACCATCATCCTTGTATGAATATTCACAATCAGCTATCCCTTGGGTTGCAGGTATAAATTGCCTTGACCTATATTGCCTTAGCACCAATAATGGGGCGTATCCAGAGCTCCCAAACCCCTAGCAAATGAACCCAATCAAAACTACCACACCTATACAGGATCTCATCCGAAGTAACCAAGGAGCTTTCCACTCAATGTCCTCTTCTCAAGATTTTGAAGAATTGTTATCCACTTCTCTTTCAAATGTCGCTCTCCCGGGCGTAGCGACTATCTCCTTTAATGGTGAATAATTTTAGAAAAACCCGATCGACACTTTATCCACCTTCCAAAAGTGATTTGTAAAACCACGCGAGTAGAAGCTGCACATCCAATAAATCTACCTTCACTGTTTTTCAAGACGCACTCAATGACCGAAAGTTTCTGCCAAAATTGCTGGAATCGGCGTAACTTTCTTATCGAGCCGGTTGAATAAATCAGTGACTGTTTCATCTACATACCCCAAGGCTTTAGGGAAGACAACCAAGCCATATATACTTAAAGCAAAAACATCTAACCTTTTCCTGACATCTGGGTGTGTGAGGATTGCATCTTTCAAACCTCTCCAAGGAACACACTTACTGTCCCCCTTTTGCTTAATTCGTACGACAACCCACTGCTCGCTCATTCCAGTTACACTCATCAGCTTCTTGGAAAAAGTTGGCACATTTACCGCTCTCGAATAGACCTTGTCCTCTTGAAACTTTGAACAACGGAGTAAAGCCATATACTCCTCTATCGTAGGCACTAAATCGACCTTCCCGAATGTAAAGCAACTGTAAGCAGGATTCCAGAATTGAGCGAGGGCTTGAAACAAACGCTTATCTACCTTCACATCAAGCAAATAAGGCAAATCCCCATAATTATCATAAAAGAGCTGTCTAACCTCATCACTCCATTTACCCCAGATTTCCTTCAATTCTTGCAAATTGTTTTGAGTTGCACTGATATGCGTAAAGTCCCATAACTCCGATACATGCCCATCAGCCAAACTATCACCCTTTTCTTGCTGCGTTGTTTCAGACCAAGTTCGAACAGCCGCATTGTCCTCCACTTTATCAAGAAACCCGCTTTCCATGTTAAGCCTTCTATCTAGCAACTGAATTTGAATTGACGCCTTTTATGATGAAATGGAATGTCATGTCATGCAAATAAAACATCAAAAGTCAGTATAACATAGAAACACAAGATATAATCAAGAAATAATAAAGATCCCTAATTGGATATCTACTAGGGTTTAGTATGATTCTACCTAAGGTGGATTCCTAAGGTTCATTATATGAAGTTTGACTTCTAGAGTAAAGGTACCTGAACCAGCAGATTCCTCAATCCTCACCCATTATAGGCTCATATGGACCGAGTTCAGTTCAGGGGAATACATTTCCCTATGGCTGCACGGAGATGAAAATCTCACGAAGACATAGGTACGGATGTATCCCGGAAGCAATCCACTACCCTACACGGAGGTAAAACCTCACGAAGGCATAGCTTCTCACTCCCACTCAAAAGGGTAAAATTGTTCAACTCATGAAATGTATAATGCAAACAATATTTAAACAAAAAGATAATGCATGCAAAAGGATGTCATGAGTTTTTTTAAAAAAAAATATTTTCTCGACAATAAGACAAAAAATAATCAACTTTGTGGCTCGACTCTCTTATTTTTTAAAAAATCCCCAGTGGAGTCGCCAAGCTGTCGAAACCGTCATTTTGAAAAAAAACAAAATTTTTTTTTAGGTTGTCGACTTTAAAAAAATGAAAATTGGGAGTCGCTACCAATCTTTTATTAAGGTGTGATTGGGTCACCTAAAATGACTTTGGTCTACGAATTTTTTTAAAAAACGGGTTCGGAAGTCAGTTACATATGAGGAAGGATTAGCACCCCCATTACGCCCAAAAATTGGTATCTAATTAATTAATTAATGTCTTAAGGTCGAAAATTTTAAAAAATTAATCTTTAAAAACTTAAAACGTTGCATATTAAGACCCTTTTCAATTCAGAGAAGCAAAAATGCCACACCCAATACGTTAGGACACAACATTCTAATTTCCCCCAAAATGAATTAGGTCAGAATATAAAAATTTTAAAATAGCATCCATTCATCCAAGATTTAAGAAACCACACCCAATACGTTAGGGCACGATCCCTTTAGAATCCCAAACTCGGAATATTTCCTTTAATTTAAAAGAACATCCACTTATCCAAGATTTAAGAAATCACACCCAATACGTTAGGGCACAATTCCTTTAGAATCTCAAACTTGGAATATTTCCTTTACTTTAAAAAATCTTCATTTCGAAAAATTAATGCGTCACATCCAATACGTTAGGACACAACGTGTTGAATTCCCAATAATGAGTTTATTTTGATTTAAAGAATATCCATTTTGAAAGAATTTGGTTTTAAAAATCGAGTAGAAAAATGCAATGATATGCTACTTTAAATATATCATGCAATAATAAATATTACGATAACATGGAAATAATACAAACAAATACATACAATAATGACATGCAAAATATCAAATAAATGGGCAAGATAGTAAAACATGTAATCCTAAATCAATAGACCAATGATTGAAATAAAATAAAAAAATACCCTAGTTTAAAACAATTAAAATAACATCAAAATTAAATAAATTAAACATGTGAATATAAATTATGTTTTTTAGTAAAAATATATACATAAAACTATATATATAATAATAATTATTTATGGAAGTTAAAAAACATTATCAAAATATTGATTTTAAGAGCAATATATAAAAAGGACTAAATTGAATTGCTAGTAAAAATAAAGGGGGTAAATTCGCAAATAAATAAAGCCTGGAGGACTTAATTGAATGCGCGAATTACATAGAGGGGCTGGAAGGGCAATTTTCCCTTCTCCTCTAAAACGGCGCCATTCACACGGATCTAATTGGAATTTGAAATAAATTAAAGGCCAAAATTAAAAAAATGAGAGTACTTAATTGAAAACATATAAAAAGGCGGAGGGGCTAAAAGCGCAATTTGCCCCTCCGCATAAAAACACGCGGATCCTGGGTCCGGGTCGGGTCGACGCGCGGATCCTCCCCTCCAAAACGGCGCCGTTTTGATTGGCCTATTTAAGCCAAATTTAAGTCAAAATTTTCACTTCAAAAACATTAAAAAAAAAACGAAAAAACCTTTTTTAAAAACACTCTCAACCTTCCTGTCCTCAGGTGATAGGCCGATCATCGGACGGTTTCCGACCACCGCACCGGCCATTGGTTTTGCCACGCACCACCATCGTCGACGGTGGCCGGGAAAAGGGAAAATCTGCCTTTTAACCTTTTCAACACCCTTATGCCCGAATCCGGGCTTAAATCTTGCGAAACGAAAACGAAAGAGCCCCTAAAAGCAGAGAAACCTTTCGGCTTTCGGTCGTCAATCCTCGGTGATTTACTTCCTCGGCCATCCACGGTGGCTAGGGCTCTAAAACAGGTTTTTCCTTCCTTTTATATTTATATTATTTATATAAATAATACAATAAATAGATATAATCGAAAAAAATAAAATAAAAACGCAAGTATCAACCTTTATTCGCTTATGCCTCTGTTTGTGATAAAAATAGAGCCTTTTTATTGATTTCGAAAAAAAAATCCCCCCATTACAATGTATTTAATCTCCCTTTATAGCCGAATGAAAAAATAAAAAAAGAGAAACAATATCTGTTTCCTTTTGATTTGATTTTCAAATCTTTGATTTCTTTGTCCATATATTGTTTGTTTCTATTTTTATGCAGGTGAAAATCGAGGAAAATTCGGAGGATTCGGCTTGGCTCGGTTGCGGCGGTGTTGAAGATCAGAAACCCTAGGGTTTCATCCGTTTTGGGCCATTGAAATTTGGGCCTCCATTGTTTTAAATTGGGCCATGTATTCTGGGCTCTCTTTTTGTTCCGGACATGTAAAATAATGGACTTTTTATTATTTTGGGCCGGGTAAAATTTAGGTATTACAGAGATAAATATGTATGCTAGTTTAAAATTATGCATTTTCTAAATGTTTTGTTTTTTCCTTTCATTTTTCAACTCTACCAAGCAAAGGAATGAAAGAAAATGTATTTACTTTTCATTTTTCCATCTCTCCTACCAAGCATACTTATGGGAAGAAAGATTATATTTTTTATATTTCTAATTTTTTACCCGTCAATTTTTTATCTTTCCACTCAAACAAACAAAGCCTTAGGGTGTTTAACGGATGTCCTCCACTATGTGAATCACCACAAAAGCTTTTGTAAGATGGAAAGTTTCATTTTCTTTAGGTGAAGTGAAAAAAAAGATAGGGTAGTGTTAGATAAATTGAGAGAATTTTTTTAAAAGTAACCTAATTACCTGACATGAATTTAATGGAATATATATATATATATATATTCACTTAAAATAATTCCTGTTTCTTAGAAGTGTTTTCCCATATTTAGATATAATTTTATGGGAAAAATGAACATTGGTTGGGTGAATAATTATTAGATCATATGGTCAATACATAGTTTTTCTAATGAGTTTGTAAGCATAATTACTCGTCAATCACAAGTATAATACAATCACAAACAACAAATACCTAAGTAATTAAAGCTCAATTGGCTGGTAGATTGGAATAAAATCAGACTTAGGCACATGTAGGATTTAAACTCATAAGAAATCCAAAAGAAAATTCACATGATAAAACTCAAGCTTAAGAAACTTTGTTTTTTAAATCTCAACTTTACCCTCAAGTAAAGGTCTACTTCACTAGTGTTGGTTAAAGGATGGAAATGAAAATGGAATTCAATTTATACAAAGGTTAAGGTGGATTTCCCCCTAAAAGAACCCTTTATAAATCCTTTCTCTCCAATTTATGCCATTTAAACTTACAATTATATTCAAAATGCAGTTGGATATCTACCACAGACATCAGCTGAAGCCTTATTTGCAATCCAACTTGGAGACAACCTTTCTCCTTCTTATAGTCCTTTGCTTATCAGAACAACCATGCCTGACTTCTCTCGCCTAGCAGAAGCTACAGTTTCCACTTTGGAAATGTTTGAATGGAACAAAGTTACACTTATATATGAAGACATGGAATTCAGTAATGCCATCATCCCCTATCTAACCGATGCATTAGTGAACAAGGACATTCAACTATCACACAAGATTGCAATCCCCACCTTTCCAGAAGATTTTCAAATTTTAGAAAGGCTTGAAGTGCTAATGAGCTCGCAAAGTGAGGTATTTGTGGTGCACATGTCTTCAAATCTTGCGTCTCGTCTTTTTGTAGCTGCAAACAAGGAAGGAATGATGGGCAAAGGATTTGCATGGCCCGTGACAGATGGTTTATCCAACTTTGTAGATACCATGGATCCTATAGCTATTGGTTCAATGAAGGGTGTAATAGGCTTAAGGCCTTATATTCCCAAGACGACAGCTCTTAAGAACTTCAGAACAAGATATAAAAGGATATCCAGCATGAAGCAGAACAAGGCTGCAACTAAGCTAAATCTTTTAGGTTTGTGGCTTTATGATATAGTTTGGGGATTTGGTATGACAGTGGAAAGAATAGGCAATGTGAATTCTGGCTTCTTGAAGGAGATGAATGACAGAACTTGGTTAATAGGAATCTTGAACCCTAGTTTTAGAGGGATCAGTGGGATTTTAGACTTGGTGAATAGGCAGTTCCAACCTTCGGTCTTTGAAATTTTTAATATAACTGGAAAAAGAAATAGAGTGATTGGCTATTGGACTAATGGTCAAGGAACATCTAAAAATAATAATTCAACTTCTAGGAACACCCCGAGAATACTTCAGGCAGAGGAACCAACGAGAGCAAAGTGGAGAATAGGGGTTCCAAGTAAGAAAGGGTTCACTGAGTTTGTGAACATACAGTCAGGGAATAAGAGCAATGATGATGAATTACCAGGGTTCTCTATAGAGGTTTTCAGAAAAGTGTGGGACTTGGCCTTACCTTCCACCACTAGTTATGAATTTGTAAACATTGATGGAACTTATGATGATTTGTGTTGCCAAGTTAAGTACCAGGTTTGTTCTATTCCCCTTAATTTTATTTTTCCAAATCTCATTTGTTTAAAGTGCAATCTCTTTATGATGATTCTTATTGTTGTTGGGAGTTATAGGAAATCCACGCTGCTGTGGGAGACATCTCGATTGTGGGAAGTAGGACAAATTGTGTTGATTTTACATTACCGTATTTGGAAACCGGGGTGGCCATGCTTATAAAAGTCCAACACAATGGGCCAAAAGATATGTGAATATTCTTGAAGCCTTTAAGTTGGGATCTATGGTTGGTAATCATCGCCATCTGCATTTTCATAGGGATTGTTGTTCGAGTTTTAGAGCGTCGTGAAAATACAGAATTTAATGGATCAGCAAGAAAGCAACTCAGCACAATTTTGATGTTTCCATGCCAATCTGTGGCTATTCCTCAAAGTATACTACCTTTCTTACTTCTCTTTCTGGCTCTTTTCCCCCCCTATATTTCCATGTTTATTCAATCATTTCATAGACTTGATTAACCTGATTTTTTGGGGTAACAGGAGATATGGTAGTAACCAACGGCTCAAGATTGGTGTTGGTGGTATGGATATTTTTGGCCTTAATTTTGATGCAGAGTTACACAGCAAATTTATCTTCAATCTTGACAGTCAATCAATTACAGCCAACAATCCCGAGTATTAAAGAACTGAGAAAATCTTATGTTGGTTACCAGAATCATTCATTTGTAAAAGGCTTCCTAATAAATCAATTAGGGTTTCAGGAGTCTATGCTCAAGCCATATTGTTCTGTTGATGACTACCAAGAAGCATTGTCAAAGGGATCTGAAAATGAGGGAGTTTCAGCCATCTTTGATGAAATTCCCTACATTAAACTATTTCTTGCTCAATATACTACAGGCTATCTCATGGTTGGGCCCACCTATAGAACAGATGGGTTAGGATTTGTAAGTTACCTTTTCTCTTTCTAAACATCTATCTAGTTATGATTATATAATTGTTATCAAAGCTATCAAGTTAATATTTGATAATCAAGCTTCTATCCTCCTTGAAAGTATATCCAGATCTAAAGCATATATGCAACTTTCCAATCTAAAATATATGCATGCAGCATACTATAATGATGGAATCTTTTATTTTAAAGTCGTATCTTAATATTATATAATAATTTCAGGCATTACCAATAGGTTCGCCAATGGTTGCTAATTTCTCAAGGGCAATCCTGAATTTCACTCAACGAAAATACATGAATTCATTGGAGAAAAAGTACTTTGGCATGGTATCCATAGATCAAGACGAGACTGGGGCAGTCTCTTCAGCTAGCCCCAGTCTTACTTCAAGGAGTTTTGCTGGCCTCTTTATCATTATTTCCATCATTGTACTTTTAGCCTTGCTTAGCTCAAAAATCCATATCTTACGAAGGCTCATCCAAAGATACATCTTTAGCAATTCTGGTGATATTGCTCATCCTCCACAAATCAACAACGTTGAAGAAAATCACAATTCTAACCAGAATAATAGAGATGAATCTATAGAAGAAGGTATACTGGAAGGTCGCTCATCATAGCATGCAGCTAGCTCAGTACATAAAATTTCAGGGCATCATGAATGTATGAAATGATTGCCATATGCATTATTAACATTTCACTATATATATATATATATCACTAGTTTTCTTGATTGTAAGTCATTTAATTATTTTTTTTATAAATTTTGTACTGTCTGATGAATAAAATGGTTACAAAATTAAAACATAATAATATATGATTTTAAATTTTGAGAATATGATAATTGATATTAAACTGGATTAAAAAGAATATTTTAAAATTATTTTTAAACATAAATATTATATTAGATTGTGTGAAATTTTATTTCTATATATAATAAATTTAAAGATGTTATAAAAATTTTATTATAATAAAGTGAATGTCTATGATAAGACTTTTTGTACTTTAGGACCCTAATGTCCGTTAGAAATAAAATTTTATTCTTTTATATTTGCTTATAAATATAGACTTTGGAAAATCATTGTAAATATCTCTATTGATGAATAAAACATGCACTTCTCTATGTTCTTCTATTTTCTCTTGTTCTTTACTCTTTTATTATTTATTTTATAATACGTTATCAATATAGTTTTACTAAAAATAATAGTTCTTTGTATCAAAGTTTAGATTTATTCATTTGAGGCCAAGATGCAGATATTTATGATAAGATGTAGAGATTTATAGGAAGTTTTCCTTTATTTAACATTCTATATCTATAATAATTTTAATTAGTTAAATTATGATTAACAGTGATTGCTTTATTATTTTTTTTTGTTTTTTAAAAAAAGCACAACCAACAAATACAAGTTTTTTTTAGTCTACTCTTGTGGCACGCTTTCTGTCTGCTCTTGTGGCATGTTTTCCTTTTTCTTTAGATTTGCTCATGTAGCACGATTCTTTTGTTGTTCATTGTTTTGTTTTCTCTTTAGTGTCTTTTGTCAATACTATTTAGTATTGTTTTTTTTTTTTTAGATTTTGCTTTGGATTCTTTAGAGTGGGACTGTTAGTGATAGATGCAAACTAAATTGGCTGGGTTGCAGATTGATGATGATGAGGACGAGGCATGGGAGATTAGTGGGGAGGAGGAGGAGGAGATCGAGGCTAATAACAGACTTAGTCCAGTTGGATCTTTTCTAACAGCTACTGTTGACCAGTTTCAGGCAATGCAAAATACCATGACAAATCTATAACATCCACTTAGGGGAGTGGCCATTTCAGATCTTGGGGAGAAGTGCCATCTTTTCAAATGTTTCTATGAGGTTGATTTGGATTAGGTCATGGTTGGGTCTCCATGGACTTTTAAAAATCATCTTTTGATTTTTTGGTTAGAAAAGAATGAGGATCCATTATGTGTCCATTTATTCTTTGTGGATTTTTTGGTGCAAATCCATGAATGGATTGCATTTTAGGAATTTTATTGGGCAATTTCAGGAGTATGACACCAAATTATTAATGCATGGTGGAAAAGGAGATATGCATGTCAAGGTACACATTGATATACGAAATCCATTAAAAAGGAAGAAGAAAATTACCCTGTAACATCCCGCTTGGAGGAATCTTAGTATCCAAATACTATTTAGAGAATGGGTTGGATAAGATGAGTTAAAAGTGAATGGTGTTAAAGCTAGCCTAAAGGTCAGAACCATTTGGGTGCGCTTGTGACACCCTTGGATTTGTTGAACATTAGGTTAGCACGAAGTGAATAATAAGTAAGTTGTTAAAGAAAGGTTCGCCCTTAGGAGCTTTTGGTTGGCGTGCATAGTTTGGGCAGATTCCATTATAAGAGAACGAACCTTGAAGTAAGAAGCTTATGTCAACAATAAGTGCACCTAGTAATGTTGACCTTGAGCCGGTTACGATATGAGGAAAAGATGGTTAGGGATTAATTGAATGTGAACTAAGATAGTTGAGAACAAAAGGAAAACACTTGATTAGTTTCTTGAAATTTGTAAGATTTGTATAAGACTACCAAATGATTGATGAGTCCCGATAAAATTTAGGGACGAGTCAAAAAATTAAGAAAAAGGTCGGAGGGTTAGGTGAGGTAGGTTAAGTATAAGGCCTGACAAATGACGAGCTCTGTACTCTATGTTATCCACCCTTTAAGACTTTTGAAGTATGCGTGGGTGTGTAGTTTATAATGAAATTTGATGTGAGATATCGTTAGGAAAGGATGCCCAGTAAAGCACATAGTGGACTCAAGTAGTAGAGTCATCACCAAGAGGTCACAATACGCCAACGTGTAATCAATCGAGCTATCAGCTATGCCCTAATGAAGGATGGGCTAGTGTCACGGACTGTTTTAATGGATTTTCAAGTTTTGATTTCTTCTTTCTTGAACATGAAACTCAACAATGGTGAATCCATGATTTTGAGTTGGAATCCAGGTTTTAATGGATGTCTAAGCTCAAAATATGTTTATTAAGAGGCTTTTAATCATAAAACAAGAGATCAAACTCGTTTAGTTGATCAATTTTGATAAATTTGTTTTTAATCAAGAAGATAAGTTGATTTTCTGGAAAATTTTAAAACAATTTAATAGATGAAATTAACACTTAGGTTTTATGCTAATGGACTAAGAATGAAGTTTAGAAGTGGTTTGTGGTGCTGAGAAGGCCGTTTAGTTGATGAATTTTATGTTTCGGCTTAATTGTACAATTTTGGTAAGGTAGATTAGAGAAACGATTTAGATCCGTATAGTTTATGAAATTCTGAATTTTTTGATGTAAATGTTAGTTTGTAATGCACATTTTGTCTCTGTTAAAGCTTCACACCAAGATGAGGATGATACTAATTGGATTTGAGACTCAAACTTACCTACTTGAACACATTTTTGTTTGAAAAACAAAGTGTGGAGGTGAGTGATTTTAAAGGCTATTGGTAAATTTTCCCGATTATATGTTAAATTGAAGTTTTGAATAGTGTTTTTAATGACTTAATCGTATCTTATTTGGTTGGATTTACAAAAAGTAATTTTATTTTACAAGAGGATTATTGCAATTAGCTTTTGGAAAAATGTGTGTTAAGCTTTTGGCATAATTAATTTGGAATGAATGGATTGTTAATTGGAGCATGAGTTACTGAATTTTTGAGCACTTGATGTTGGTGTTATGATTGGTTTAAGACTCATGGACAAAGGGACTTGTTGTGCTTAATCATATTGATGTTGAAATTGTTAAGGTACATGCTTTTAATGACATTTTTACATATTAAATTAACTGCTTAAACATATTATTTTATGCCCCGTGTGTATGATTATATTGACAACATTGCATGGTGGATCCGTTGATTATAGCTGACATGCCATAAGATTTGTGAGTACTCACCATTATATGTGTTCATATCTATGGGACGTTGGTAAGGTTGTATTAAAAATTTTTTAAGAAATTTTGACGTTTGCATGCTTAATTATGTAAAAAGGACTAAACCGTAAAAGGGGTAAAAATATAGTTCTATTAGTTAAAGGTGTCAAATAGATATGAAATTTTAATCTAAGGGGCATGGATGGTAAATGGACAAATTTATTTGATAGTGGATATTTATGGACTTGGTTTTATTGAAATTATTAATGTTTTTAAAGGGCAAAATGGTAAAAGGATAATTAAAACATAAAACAAAAAATAAAGAAAAGATGGTATCATCTTCTTTATTAAGTTTTGAACCAAAAATTTCCATGGGATAGAGAGCTAGGGTTCAACCAAGTTGAATTTCAATTGCATGGTATGTATTTCCATTTTTAATGATTTTTATGTTTTTAGGATCGTTGTAGCTTAATTTGGCTAGCAGGGATCAATTTACAAAACTGTTAAATATTTAAAATTTTCCATTAATGTTCTTGCATGGTTATTAATTTTTATGATAGATTATGAGTCCTTCTTAAATAAACAAGTTTTGTAAATTGATTTTGATGAAAATGACAATTAGGGACTTATTTGTAAAAGTAGTAAAAGTTTAAGTTAAATGCAATAAATGGCAGTTTGTATGACTTTATATAGGTCCCTAATAAGTTTGGTTAGCATGAAATAAGGATTAAAATGCTTAGATTTGAATTTATGAGCTTAAGAATTAAATTGTAAAAAAGTTAAAAAGTTAGGGGTAAAATTGTAATTTCATAAAAAAATGTGGACTGAATCGAATAATAGAGATATTAAATGGATTGGATTTTCTTATTTAGATCAGGATAGAACAAGAACGGATTTAGATCGGGGAAAAGCTAAAGCCTCGGTTTAGTGGATTCTGTTCTACGTGTTAATTGTCGAGGTAAGTTCGTATGTTTTTAATACATAATGAATTTTCTATTTGTGTTCTCGTAATAGGATGCTTCAGTTATTATGTTATTAGAAGAATAATGATGAATTGCACATATGTGCCCTAGATTGTATTTCAGTAATGCACATATGTGCCCTTGGTTGTACTTTGGTACCCCTAAATTGCACATACATACCCCTGTTTGTACTTTGGTACCCCTAGATGTACTTTTGTACTCTATTTAGACTTTGGTAATTTTGAATTGAATAATATATAAACTGTATTAAATTTATTGATAGATTAAACGATATACTACATTCTTACTAAGCTCTATATGCTTAGTCATTTATGTTGATTGTGTTGTAGATCATTGTTGCTGACACTTTGGACGGATCAAATCTTGAACTCACACTTTCCACTGACTTTTGTAGTTTTTGTATCTCTTAGGGTAGTGGCATGTATAAACCTAAGTAGTTGAATTTGGGGTTGAAACTTATTTAGGATGTTAATAAATTGTGTTTCATGAATGTGTACATAATAACTAAATATGTTTGTGTTTTGAAGTCAAGTATGCATAAGAGGTTATTTTGGCATGTACAAATTGTTTTGGTACCATTTGATGTTGGTTAGTTTGTGTCATTTTAATACTTATGATGTATGATAGCTATGTCCCAAATGGTAAGTTATGTTGAAGTGTTAGTAATCATATTTGAGGTATGTTTTTGTAAAAGATGAATTATGTTTGGTAGTAGAAATGTGATCAACATATGCATGTTTTTGGTAAGTTTGTATGTTTGCAATTGAGGTGCCTTGGATGGCATATTGGTTGAATTGTTTTGAACTTTTGAATTGGTCATTTCATGTTGGTTTTGGTCATGATTTGATGCTTTGATTAGGTGTTATAAATGCCTTTAGACGGTTGCTTGAATTGGTGATGGAAATGGCTTGTATTTTGACGAATTCATGCCCACACAGCCTGAGACATGGGCTTGTGACTCAGTCGTGTGTGACACATGGCTAGGCGACACGGTCGTGTGTTCCCTATAGATTTTAAAGCATACAAGTCAGGCTATTACACAGCCTGACAGATGGGTGTGTGGCTTGGGTGTGTGACGCAACTCAGAGAGTTACATGGGTGTGGACATGGGTTGGGACACGACCGTGTGTCCCTATTTCGATTGTTACATGGCTTGAGACATGGGCGTGTGTCTCGGCCGTGTGGCCCCTGCAGTCTAATTTTTCTAACTTTTTCTTATACTTTTCGATTGTTTCCGAACTGTTCTTAAGTTATTTTTAGGGCCTCGAGGGCTCGATTAAGGGATGTTATGTATGTGTTTTAATGTATTAGATTATGTTTACAATAATGTACGAAATGAACATTTTAATGTTACGATTGTATGGTAATCTCCGTAACCCTACTTCGGTGACGAATACTGGCTAGGGGTGTTACATTTAGTGGTATCAGGGTTACAGTTTAGTTAATTCTAGGACTAACGTAGTGGAGTAAAGTGTAGTATATACATGCCATGTATACCCTGTGATGGTGTGATGCTTTTGTTCCATTCTAAAATTGTATTTTCTTATAGATTCAAGATGTCAGCTAAATCAAATCGAGCTATAGTTAATGAAGCTAAAAGTAATGTTCAAGCTTCGAATCCCTGAGCAAGTAATAGTGCATCTATTCCATAATCTGTTGGTGATGAGATGAAAAATGTATTTCTTAGAATGATGAACTAATGGGTCAACGAGTTCAAGCAAGAAAATCTTGCAACTCCGTCACCTCCACCCCTTGTTGTGCCTCCTCTGGCACCCCTGAATACTCCAAACCCTATACTTGTGATGGTTACCTGAGTATCAGTAGATAAAATTTGAAAATGTGGAGCGAAAGAATTTAGAGGTACGGTAGATAATGATCCTTTAAAAGTCAAGTATTGACTAATGAATACAAAGAGAGTTTTTGCAGAATTGTTGTGCACCCCTAAAGATTGTTTGAGGTGTGCAGTATCCTTACTTAAAGATGAGGCATATCTATGGTGGGATACTTTGAGCACGATGACATCGAATGATCATGTTAATTGGGACTTCTTTCAGTGTGAATTCAAGAAAAAGTATGTTAGTCGGCTGTTCATTAACTGAAAAAAGAAAGAGTTTCTTGAGTTAAAACAAGGAAATTGGACTATAGCTGAGTATGATGTGAATTTGTACAATTAAGCAAGTATGATCGTAACATCGTATCAAGCGAGGAGGAAATATGTATTAGATTTGAAGATGGATTGAATGATGATATCCATATAGATGTAGCAACATTAAAGTTACGGAAATTTGTAGAACTTTCAGAGCGGGCTCAGAAAATTGAAGAAATTTGTAAAAGCAAACGACTGTCAGATTTGAAATTTTGAGACTATAACAAAATAGGGTCATTCAAGCCTACTCAAACGTCTCTATCGAAGAAATTTAGAAATGACACAAGTCAATCAGCTGCTCCATCAGAGTTTGTTGGTAGAGAGAAACCGAGGCAAAGTAATTTTCAGTCAATTAATTCTCCAACGGCTAGTGTTGGAAGTGTAAGAAATGTTGAGAGAACCGTTCTTGTGTGTGATGATTGTAATAAAAGACATTTTGGTGAGTGTCAATCAAAGTCTAGAGCTTGTTTCCATTATGGGTCTGCTGACCATTTTCTTCGTAACTGTCTGAAGAAGCAAAATGATTTCGAAAATAAATCAAATAAGCCTGAAGCAACTTCTCAGAGGGGTAGACAATCTAGAAATGTTAGAAATGCTACTTCTAGGTCAAGGAAATAACAGTGAGATGAACGTACGGTCTAAAGTAAGAACACTAGCTAGGGCCTACGCAATCTGAGCTCGAGAGAAAGCTACTGCTCTAGATGTTATTGCGGGCACTTTTTCTCTCTTTGATATTAATGTATATTTATTGATTGATCCTGGATCAACTCATTCGTACGTATGTACTACATTAGTAGACAAAAAGAAAATACCTGTTGAATTAACTGAATATACTATCAAAGTTACAAATCCCCTGGGTTAGTGTGTTCTAGTTAATCAGTTATGTAGATCATGTCCACTGAAAATTAAGGGTTACGATTTCCCTGCTAGTTTAATGTTATTACCTTTTGATGAGTTTGATGTGATTCTGGGTATGGACTGGTTGACTTTATATGATGCTATTGTGAATTGTAAAAGAAAACATATTGTGAATTGTAGAAGAAAACATATTGTGTTAAAATGCCAGGATGGTAAACATATCCAAATTGAGTCAGATAGATTGGATGGTAGATCTAATATAATCTCAGCTATGACGACACAAAAATATGTTAAAAATGGCTATGAAGTATATCTCACTTATACAGTTGATTCTAGACTTTCAAAATTGAAGCTAGAATCGATTCTAGTGGTATGTGACTATATAGATTTATTTCCTGAAGAGTTACCAAGGTTACCGCCGATCAAAGAGGTTGAGTTTGCTATTGAATTAATACCGGGAACATCTCTAATATCGATAGCCCTGTATAGAATGGCACTTGCAGAATTGAAAGAGTTGAAATGTCAGTTGCAAAAGTTGACAGATAGAGGCTTTACTCGGCCCAACTTTTCTCCTTAGGGTGCTCCTTTGTTATTTGTTAAGAAAAAGGATGGATCCATGCGACTATGTATAGATTTTCGATAGCTCAACAAATTCACAATCAAGAACACGTATCCATTACCACATATTGATGATCTGTTTGACTAGTTGAAAGGTGTGATAGTATTCTCAAAGATCGATCTTCGTTCTGATTATTATCAGTTACGAGTTAAAGACTCAGATATGCCACAAACCGTGTTTCATGTGATGCCATTTTGTTTGACTAATGCACCTGCTGTATTTACGGATTTGATGAATATAATATTCAGACTGTATTTTGACAAATTTATTGTTGTGTTCATTGATGACATTCTGATCTATTCAAGAGATGAGACAGAGCATGCCCAGTATTTGAGAATTGTTTTATAAACCCTACGTGAAAAACAATTATTCGCTAAGTTCGGCAAATGTGAGTTCAAGCTCAGAGAAGTCGTAGTTTTGGGAGATGTAGTATCAGTAGGTGACATTAGAGTTGATCCGAGCAAAATTTTAGTTGTGGTAGATTGGAAGCCTCCGAGAAATGTATCCGTAGTAAGAAGTTTTCTGGGTTTAGCTGGATATTATAAAAGATTCGTCAAGGGATTCTCGATGATTGCTATACCGTTGATGAAACTGTTGCAAAAAGATGTTAAATTTGAATGGTTAAAGAAATGTCAGCAAAGTTTTAATCAGTTGAAAGCTTTGTTAACCGAGGCACCTGTGTTGGTTCAGCCAGAATCTGGTAAAGAATTTATGATTTAGAATGATTCTTCATTAAATGGTTTATGTTATGTTTTGATGCAAGAGGACAAGGTGATAGCATGTGCTTCGCGACAGTTGAAACTGCAGAAAAAAATTATTCGACTCAAGATTTAGAGCTTGCAACTATTATGTTTGCTTTGAAGATTTGGCAACACCATTTGTACGAGGAAAAATGTCATATCTTCACGAATCATAAGAGCCTGAAGTATTTGCTGTCGCAAACAGATTTGAATTTGAGATAGCGCAGATGGCTCGAGTTATTGAAAGATTATGACTTGATCATCGATTATCATCCGGGAACGGCTAATGTTGTTGCTAATGCATTGAGTAGAAAATCTTTATTTACTTTGTGAGCTTTGAATACACGACTAATGTTGAGTGATGATGGTTCAATTTTAGCTGAATTAAAGTTAAATCGACGTTTCTGCAATAGATTTGCAAATGTCAAAATGGTGATGATATTTTGATAGCTAAACGAAAATAATTTGAGATGACACCTAATTCAGATTTTCATGTGGGTTCAAATTTGTGACCCGAGAAATTCCGATCTCATTCAATAAATTTTATAGGAAGCTCACAGTAGTAGCTTGTCGATTCATCCTGGTAGTAATAAAATTTACAGCGACTTGAAATAGATGTACAAGTGGCTAGGTATGAAACAAGAGATTTCTGAGTTTGTATCGAAATGTTTGGTTTGTCAGCAAGTTAAAGCCGAGCACCAGGTACCTTCCCATTTGTTACAACAAGTGATGATCCCAGAGTGGTAATGGGAATGTGTCACGATGGATTTTGTATCGGGATTGCCTCTATCTCTAAGAAAGAAAGATGTTGTGTGGGTTATTTAAAGAAATTCACGCATTTTATTCCAGTGCGTACAGAATTTTCACTCGAGAGATTGGTAGAGTTGTATGTTGTTGAGATTGTTTGATTGCACGGTGTGCCACTTTCTATTACTTTTGATAGAGATCCACGGTTTACATCTCGATTCTAGAGCAAGTTACACGAAGCTCTAGGTACTCGACTACATTTTACTACAGTATGTCCTCCTCAGGCAGATGATCAATCTAAGTGAGTGATTCAGATACTCGAAGATATGCTACGATGCTGTGTTTTAGAGTTTGAAGGTAAATGGGAGAGACTTCTGCCATTGGATGAATTTGCATACAACAAGAGTTATCAAGCGAGCATTAAAATAGCACTGTACGAAGCTTTTTATGGTCAAAAGTGTCAAACTCCATTATATTGGATTGAACTCAGTGAGAAAAAGCTATTTGGTGTTGATTTGATAAGAGAAATCGAAGAAAAGGTTAAAGTGATACGTGATAGTTTGAAAGTAGCTTCGGATCGACAGAAGTTTTATGTGGATTTGAAAAGAAAAAACATTGAACTTCAAGTCAGCAAAAAAGTGTTTTTGAAAGTGTCACCTTGAAAGAAAGTCCTCCGATTCGGTCAGAAAGGAAAACTTAGTCTGCGGTTTATCGGGTCGTACAAGATCATTGAGAGAATTGGGCCAGTAGCTTATAGACTAGCTTTACCGTTAGGGTTAGAAAAGATTCATAATGTATTTCAAGTATCGATGTTACTACGGTATTGGTCAGATCCTTCACACATGATTTCACCTGTTGATGTCGAGATACAACCAGATATGGCTTATAGTGAAGAACCGATCAGGATTCTAGCTCGAGAGGTTAAAGAATTGAGAAATAAAAGTATAGCTTTTGGGAAAGTTCTCTGGCAATGTCATGGAATAGAAGAGGCTGCCTGGGAATCGGAAGAAGCTATGAAAGTTCAATACCTCAAACTCTTTGCTGGTAAGATTTTCAGGGACGAAAATTCCTTTAGCGGGAGAGTTATAACAGCCCGTTTAGAGAAATTGAAATAGTGGTTTTGAGACCACAAATTTGATGAGTAAATTATTATTTTATTATTATTTTAATTTCTATGGGACGTTAGTAAGATCGTATTAAAATTCAGTTAAGAAATTTTGATGTTTGCATTATTAATTACACAAAAGGACTACATCGTAAAAATTGTAAAAATAGACTTCTATTAGTTAAAGGTGGCAAATAGGTATGAAATTTTAATCTAAGGGACTTGGATGGTAAATAGACCAATTGAGTTGATAGTGGATATTTATGGACTTGGTTTTATTGAAATTATTAATGTTTTTAAAGGGCAAACTTGTAAAAGTGTAATTAAAACATAAAACAAAAAATAAAGAAAATATGGTATCATCTTCTTTATTGAGTTTTCAACCGAAAATTTCCATGGGAGAGAGGGCTAGGGTTCAGCCAAGTTGAATTTTAATTTCATGGTATGTATTTCAATTCCGTTTTTAATGATTTTTATGTTTTTGGGACCGTTGTAGCTTAATCTAGGTAGCCCGAGATCAATTTGCAAAAATATTAAAGATTTAAATTTTTTCCATGAATGTTCTTGCATGGTTATTGATATTTTATGATAGATTATTGGTCATTGTTGTTAAATAAAAAGTTTTGTAAATTGATTTTTGATGAAAATGAAAATTAGGGACTTATTCGAAAAAGTAGTAAAAGTTTAAGTGAAATTCATGAAATGGCAATTTGTATGAATTGATATAGTTCCCTAGTAAATTTGGCTAGCATGAAATGAGGATTAAAATGTTTAGATTTCAATTTATGATGTAAAGGATTAAATTGTAAAAATATTGAAATTTTAGGGGCAAAAAATAAAATGTGGACTAAATTGAACAATAGGGATATTAAATAGATTAAATTTTCTTATTTAGATCAAGATAGACCAAGAACAGATTTAGATTGGGAAAAAGCTAAAGCCTCGGATTAGTCGATTTCATTCTACGTTCTAATTTTCGAGGTAAGTTCGTATGTTTTTAATACGTAATGAATTTTCTATTTGTGTTCTTGTAATAGGACGCTTTAATTGTTACGTTATTAGAAGAATAATGATGAATTGGACATATGTGCCCCTGATTGTACTTCGGTACCCCTGAGTTACACATACGTGCCCTTATTCGTACTTCGGTACCCCTAGATGTACTTTTGTACTCTATTTAGACTTCGATAATTCTAAATTGAATATTATAGGAATTGTATTCAATTTATTGATAGATTAAATGATATTGAATAATATATGGATTGTATTCAATCTATAAGCTTATTCGTTTTTGTGGATTGTTTTGTAGATCATTGTTGCTAACACTTTGGACGGATCAAATCTTCAGCTCACACTATCCACCGACTTTGGTAGTTTTTGTATCTCCTAGGGTAGTGGCATGTATAAACCTAAGTAGTTGAATTTGGGGTTGAAACTTATTTAGGATGTTATGAAACGGTGTTTGATGAATGTGTACATAATAACTAAATATGTTGTGTTTTGAAGTCAAGTATGCATAAGAGGTTATTTTGGCATGTACAAATTGTGTTGGTACCATTTGATGTTGGTTAGTTTCTCTCATTTTAACACTTATGTTGTATGATAGGTATGACTCAAATTGTAAGTTATGTTGAAGTGTTAGTAATTATATTTGAGGTATGTTTTGGTAAAATTTGAATTATGTATGGTAGTAGAAATGTCATCAACATATGCATGTTTTTGGTAAGTTTATATGTTTGCAATTGAGGTGCCTTGTATGCCATATTGATTGAATGGTTTTGAACTTTTGAATTGGTCATTTCATGTTGGTTTTGGTCATGTTTTGATGCATCGATTAGTTGTTATAAATGCCATTAGATGATTGCTTGAATTGGTGATGGAAATGGCTTGTATTTAGACAAATTCATGTCCACACGGCCTGAGAAATGGGTGTGTGACTTAACCGTGTGTAACACATGATCAAGCGACAAGGCTGTGTGTCTCCTGTAGGTTTTAAAGAATGCAAGTCAAGCTGTTACACGGCCTGGCACACGCGTGTGTGTGACTATTTTGAAAGTTACACGGGCGTGTGGCTTGGCCGTGTGATCCAAATCAAAGAGTTACACGGGTGAGGACACGGGCTGGGACACGACCGTGTGTCCCTATTTCGATTGTTACACGACCATGTGACCCCTATAGTCCAATTTTTCTAATTGTTCTTATATTTTTTGATTGTTTCCAATTTGATCGTTAATTGTTCTTAAGGTATTTTTAAGGTCTCGATGGTTCGATTAAGGGACATTAAGTATATGTTTGAATGTATTAGATTATGTTTACAATAATATATGAAATGAACATTCTAATGTTATGATTGCATGGTAATGCTCCGTAACCCTACTCTGGCGACGGATACGAGTTAGGGGTGTTATAGTAGGAATAGAGAAATTGAATTTAGAGGAAAGATATCCTAAATACATTAGGAAAGGTCTAGTGTAGTTAGAATTGCATAATTATTTAGGAACTTTTATTTTTAGGAAACATTTTCTGCAATTCATTTGCGAAACAAGCCTATAAAACTTGAACCATTTTTTTTTTGTTTTCATAGAAAACTGCTAAGAATAGAGGTATTAAATATACTTCTTATGGTTCAACAGTGCGAATAGTAACGTGTGTTTTGTTGAATTCATGCATTCATGCATAGTTATACATATTTTGCTTGAGGACAAGCAATAATTCAAGTTTGGGGTGTGATAATTCTTGAAAAGAGTTATATTTCAAGCTTCTAGATTTAATTAATTGTTTGTAATTAAGTATATATATTTTCATTTTTAGGATGTTTTTAGAATATTGCATAGCAAAGCTTGGATTGTGCTATAACTATTATTATTTTTTACTTTTCTTATTGTGGAAGAAAGGTGTTGGTTGTTGTTGACAACATGTATAGGATGAAGAAGAGGGGAGAGAAAAGAGTAGGAAAATGAAGGATGTGAAATATTGTCATGGAAATATATTGGTTAGATTGCCAACAATAGTGCCATGGCAATTCCAGGAAGATGACGCAGCAGTCAGTCCACGTCATTCTCAACCAACTGTATTTGTACCAAATAAACCACCCTGAAAAAAAGGAAGCAAAATGTGTGTTCTGAGAGGGAGGGACCTACCTTATAAAGGAAGAAACATAGAATAAAACAGGAGAGAAGATTTTGGAGAGAGAAGAATTGTAGAGCAGTTTTTCTCTTTGCATCAGATTCTCGTGGAAAAGCTTAGAGAAAAGAGAAGAGAGGATAGCAACTTACAGTGCAGAAAAATACAAACGCAAGGAAGGGGAAGAGAAATCTGCCCTGGGTTTTGCTTCAAAGCTCAGTATTAGAGTGGTAGCAAGAGCTTTTTGCAATTCTGCCTTTATTTTTTGAATTGAACTTTGTGATTCGTAACTTGAATGATGATGTTAAATAGTTTCGTTTTGGATTTGAATGTCCAATCCATGAGCTAAATCTCATTAGGTTGGAATTATTTGGGTGAACTTGTATTATCTTTAATGCCCATGGTCTGATTTTAAGTACATTACTGTTTCATTTGATTTGTGATTATTTTAAATGCATGCATACAAGCTCTAGACATAGATGATTGTATGCTATGTTGTTAGATCAAATTTAATTTTGAAAAGATTAAATAGATTGGATTATTATTGGTTGGTACAGGAAAGTATTCAAAAGAATATTTGTAGCTCTCTAGACGTAGAAGTTGTGATCTGTACAGGGAAAGGAAGAACGATCTAGTTATCATTCCTGAGTTTTGTAGAATACAAAAACTCAGAATGATAGCTTAAAGTCTGGCTCTCGAAAGAAGTAGACTGCAGTAGTGTATCCTTGAGTTGTAGATTGGTCAAGATTTTTCCATTGCATTATTATGATATACAAATAAACTTGAGTAATTCCAACCTTTATCATTCAATAGTACAAATCTTCCCCACTTATTCTTTGAGAATTGCCACAACATTTCACTTGCCCAAGCATATTTTCATTAATAATTGATTTTATTAATCCATTCATTAAATATTTTCATTAATTTATCATTTGTTTCTTTTGCACAATTTAATTAGTCAAACTCATAGTAATAGCATAACTAATTATTTTAATCAATTCCAATCCCTATGGAGACGATACTCACTCATCACTTTATTACTTGATTTGACGTGAATACTTCTACATTCGCATTACACATTCACACGCGACAAGTATTTGGCAGTCAGCCCGTCAATACACTAAACATAGGGTAGTCCACCGGAACTATAGAAACAAGGTAGTTCGTTGGGACAAAAAACACAGAATAAATCGCAATTATGAAAATCATGGAAAGTCACACAATCAAGGAAAATTGGTTGGATGAAAAATGTAAATATTGACCAAATGATAGTGAGCCAGCAGATTAATGGGGAATCCATCGAATAAGGCAAAAGAAGTGGAAAAGGAAATAGCTTACCAAACAGTAATAAAAAAAGCTGTAGGGCATATGAGTGGTAACCCAGATAGAACCAGATACGAGAAAGGACATACCAGTAATGCCTAGTGTGTAGGCAAACAAATTAAGGTTTATTCAAGGATCATAGATAAAGATCCATTATCAAGAGTCTCTAGAAGGTGTTCAAGGAACCCTGTATACTAGTGGTTGATCAAAAGCACGTCTATTAGTCCATAAGGAAATGAGGGGTTAGTTAGAACCCAACGATAGAGATATTATCAAGAAAGGAAACCTCAAGTGACAAGTATGTCTGTCAAGGCTATTCCTCTTTAAAGGAAAACTAGTGTGGAAGTATTAGCCAAATGGCTAGCTCAGTAGAGAACTGACATGTGAAAGGAATAATGAACTCGGGCGGTCATCTAGATGACGGTCTGCTGGGTAATGTAGGCTAAAGCAGTCCACGACAAACAAGTATATTTATCACCTCAAAAGCAAGATGCCGTGATTGGATGGAAAACAAGGAAGTAATCCAAATAACACTGCAACCTAAGGATAGGGTGGAAACATTAAAGACGAACCCAGATAAGAATGCCAATGTGCGTAGACCCTACTAGAAGGCCATATGAGTAGAATGTAAATTCTTCCGCCAGAGCCATGGCATGTTCATGCGCCAGGATGAAATAAAAAAGAATAGACATGGAAGGAATTGGAAGGAGAGGAATACAGATGGCAAGTTGTTTAAAGATGGGTGGGAATTTGCAAAGATGATACATCTACTATAAGGCACCATAGGAAATCAATGGGACATATGTTGACTAGGTAAAGATCGCCAATAATTATTTTACCATTAAAGGCATACAGATGTTGATTAAAAGTTTGACAGCTCAGGCAAACTGTGATCACCCAATGAATCAAGGATTAGTGTGTTTGGTTCTTTTCCATTTGATACCCCCTCCAAGATGGGCTCTATTTTAGTTTAATGCAATAAAGAAACTCAATATGTTCATTGGACTTACCAAAGTGTTGGCCTGTGCTTTGCAGGATTCGTGGATTAATGAACTCGAGGAAGGACCAAGACAGAATATGTTCAAATAAAGATCATCGTCAGTATGGTGTCATGCACATAAGATTGGGGTACCTTTAGAAATTTTGCCTAAGGGTCAAATTTATTGTAACTAAAGAGTTCCGTTAGAGTCTTGAGATGAGACTGTGAACTCTTTCTTTAAATTATTATCTTTGTTGTAAAGGTTTTTAAGTAAATAGGTAATACAATATGATTTTAAATAGTAAGCTCTAAGTGAGTACATTAACCTACTTCATATGTGATTCTCTGTACTCGAATTTGGTATTCGGGTTGGGTAAGGGCGTTACAAATTTAGTGGTATTAGAGCATGATTTAATCAGTCCTTTGGACCTACAAATTGGAAAGAGTACCTCTTATGTTCATGACATTTGATTTGGCTAAGTCTCTCGAGTCTTTATTTAATTAGGTTATTATGTGACAATTTAGATGATTGGAGGATAGTGATGATAGTAGAAATAGATGATTTGAAAAGGATACAAGGAAAGTGTAATTAACTAAATACAATGATTGAAGGTACAATTACTGGAGAAAAGAAAATTCCATTAGAGAAAAGATACAAAGGAAATGAAGCATTTTTTATCTGCCTCGTGCAATGGCTGCCATAAAGGTGTCTATGCCTTTTTTTAGCTAGACTTTTGAAAGGAGAAAAAATGACCCCGCTCGATTCTTGAGGGAGTGTTATACTCAAGGATGGCCTTAGTAAGTCTACAAATGGAGTAGAAAGTTCGTATTGAAAGGACCCATAGTAGCGGGAAAACTTAGCCGCGAGTTTGGAACTTGATAAGTAAGACCTTTATGTCAAGTTGAATGACACCTAGACGAGATAGTTGAGGAGGAAGGTACACTAGAAAAGCCATTTTTTTGTATACTTCTCTAGGCTTAAGAGACTCCCCATTTTGCAAGTGCACCTCTTCATCAAGGTACGACTCCGACCAGTCATTTTTCTTTTGCAAACCCACAAAGGGTTTAAATCTAGACCTCCATGCGGGGAGACCATAGGTAAATCCCTTACTTTGGCAGACAGATTCATATGAATCTAGAAAGTTATACATATTGTTGTCGGATAGAAAATGTGCACTTTTTAGTATAGTCCGTTTAGCTTTGCTTCCACTTAGAAAGTTAGTTAGAGATTTTTTCCACCCTATCGATAGTGGAAGGAATTCACTAGGGTTTTTAAAGAAGGGAGATGAATCCTTGACAGGGAAGATATGAGGAAGTGAGCAATGCTAACGTGGTCTCTCCATGATGCTATAGAAGAAATCGCAATGAGTGGAGTCTCAGAGAGGAATGAGGAGGTTGAGGGAAAGGACTCCCTCGGGACTTGAGGGAGACGTTCCTTGTTCTAGATTGATCGAGAATGGGAAGGGTACATAATCCTTTGTTATAAATCTTTAACAGTTTGTTTCCAATGGTGTCAGGAATAATGGTTTCGAGACCACAAGTCTGATGTGTCAATCTGCAAATATTAAATAATTAATTTTTACAAGGTTATTAGTGTTGTATTAAACTTTGGTTAAGAAATTTTAATGTTGAGATAGTTAATTAATTAAAAAGGATTAAATCGTAAAAGTTATAAAGTTACATGTTATAGATTTCACTTAACTAAATAACTTAGATAATTAAATTTGAGGGTTTTATGTTGCAATTAGACCATAATAATGAATTATGGTCGGTTAGTGGATGTATGAATTGAAATTTTTTTAATTTATCATATGTTTATTAATTAAACATAAGTTATTGTAATAAAATAAAACAACAAGGCATCCATCATCTTCTTTCTTTTAATTTCTTAGTCGAACACCATTGTAGGGAGGGGGAAGCTTTGGTTTTTTCAATTTTTCCTTGCATGTAAGTATTTATTGACTTGTTGTCTTATGAACCTTGTGTTTTTGTGATTGTTGTCTTTAATACCTAGCTAAATTAAGGATTAAATTGTGAAACCGTTAAACGTGTAGAAATTTACCATTGATGATTTTGAATTTTTTATGTAAATTGATTTTTTGAAATCTTGGTTGTTTGATATGATTAAATTGTAAAGTGATTTTAGAGATTTTTAATTTAGGGACTAAATAGGTAAAATGTTGAAGTTTTATTGGTTTTCTTAAATTTTCAAAATTTAAGGACTGTACTAAAATAGAAATAAATTAAGCCAACATGGAAATTTGCAAAATTTTGATAAATTTGGAATTTTGGGTTTAGGGACTAAATTGAGAGATATGTGAAAGTTTAGGAAAATGTGTAAATAATAAAAACTTAAGGGGTCATATGTATAAAATTGAGTTGGGATGTGTATTTGAATTTGATAAGATTGAATTTAATTATTTTAATCAAGATTTTATTCATACAGAGGATAAATGTGGAAAAGCTAAATTAACAAGTTAGTTGTCGACCTTATTTTTGCAATCGTTTTCATCTAGGTAAGTTCATATGGTTTAATTTAGTATAATTTGCAATATTTTAATGACATGTGATTTATGATGTATTTAATAATTATATATTTAATGAAATTATTATAAAAGTGATTCAAGGTGAGAAATGTAATTAAATTGTAAGTTATTATGCGGTTTTGCATATCCAGCCCGGATGAACATAGGATAGGATACAATTAGCATGGCAATAGGTTATATGCACTGTACGGGTTTGATTTGAGATGAGATGATGATTCCTGATTTATTCCTGTTAACTAAATATACCAAAGTCCAGCATTTGTTGTGGACTATCGTGTTATATTTACAGTGTTTCTGGTGTGTTACTGGGGGGTATATGAAGCCTTCGGGCTTGGCACTTGGTGCTGAGGTGTGTTACTGGAGGGATGTTAACCTATGAGCTAAGCACTTGGTGCCAAGGTGTGTTCACATTTGGTTTAGCTCGTTTGAGCGTTCTGGTGTATTTTGTATGGTTAATCGCGTATCTGTATATGCTTATACCATTCATCGGGCTAAATTTTTAATAGTTAAATGACCTAATGATAATATGTAACTAATACTCTATTATAGTTTCTTGTGAAAGACTTGTACATGTGTTCATGGTTTCTGAAATTATAGCATGCCTTAATAATGGCTGATACTGTATAAATGAAATGATTAAATGACTTGTATTTACGTAACTCACTTGTTGAATGGATGTGATTGATAAGGCTAATGATAGCCATTAATTTTATTAATTATAAAATTGTGATTGTTCAGTAAGTTATAACGTTTTATCCTGTGAACTTACTAAGCTATATTCAAGATTACTCAAGTTGATTTCCTGTTTCCTTGTAGATCTTGTTTTGTGGAATTGGGCGATCGAATCAAATAGAAGATCACACTACCCAACTTTATTTTGGTAGTTTTGAAACTGTTATACTTGGTTTTGTGGCATGTAATAGGATTGTTTGAAATATGTAATAGGAGTATCTAGTATATGTTTTCAGTACTTATTACGAGTGCTATGTTCTATACTTGTGTGGTGAAAATATGCTTTAGTGAATAATGTGCTAATTCATGGTTTGGTATGAAAAATCCAAGTATAGTGTGGAACTTGTCATGTAATAGGTGAAATTTGTATACGTTTAGATTGTGTGTTATATGTGGTATTGGTTAGAATGAAAAAATGATATTTATGTTTTGTAATAACTTATATGTGATCATGTTTTTATACCTTGGTGTGCTTATGGTCTTGTTGTGCTACTTGATCAGTTGATATAAACTTTACAAAATTGTTTGAATTGTGGTACAAATGAATGTGGTAGAATGAAAAGAGTAATGGTAAGTTTTGACATTAATTAGTGTATGGTTTTTGAGCTTAAATGCAAACCATTTGGTATATGCTTTGTGTTGCCTTTTAATGGCATATTGGTTAGAACTTATAGGTTGATTGAATTGGTATGTTCTGAATGTGTTTGAAGTTTGTTTTAATCATATGAATGTTAATAGAATTGGTGTGTCTTGGTCTGCAAGTTTTGGTTTTGAAATGGCTTATTTTAGGGGTAACTTTTGTTGCACACGACTTGGGACATGAGCTGTCACAGAGTCGTGTGCCACACACGGTCACACCATATGGCCATGTGTCTTTAATAATTTAGGTGTAAGATTTATATGGTCTGAGACACGGTCGTGTGTTTCAAAATAGTCTGTTGCACGGTCTGGCATAGGCGTACGAGAGAACCATGTGTCTCTAAATAGTTTGCTGCACAGTCTGGCACACGGCCTACGACACGACCATGTGACCCAACTTTGAATGCACACATAGTTTGGCACAAGACTGTGTGGCCATATTACAAATTCTCACACGGGCAGAGACATGGGATGGGACATGGCCGTGTGTCTATACTTCAAATGTTCACATGGTCTGGGCTATGTCACATAGCCGTGTGACCCTGTGTTCAAAATTTTCATGTTTTTCCAAAATTTTCTATTTTGTTTCAAGTTGATCTCGAATTACTTCCAAACTATTTTTAGAGCCCTGTAAGCTCAATTTAAGACCCGTAAGTATATGTGTGTTATAAATGTAAAATGTGATTGAATGTTAGTATTTAATCAAAATAATAGAGTTTATTTGAAGTTAAATGTTCTTAATTGTACTGTAATGCTCAGTAACCCCAATCAGGCAAAAGAGACGGGTTAAGAGCGTTACAAAATCTCCCCTCTAGGGGAAAAAGAAGTGGCCATTAGCGCTGCCTAGTCGGCACTTCCTTCAATTTACCCCGAGAACATAAGCAAGGTATGGAAAACAGATTCCTTAGGGAAATGAGTAACCCACCATAGTGTAGTTGATATGTGTGAGCCAATAGATAAGGAATTATCACCTTGCCTATGCCTTGTATGAAAGATTGAGCTAGTGGGTAGGTAAGGAAGGTGGATAAGGAAGGATTAATTGTTGAGAATTTAACGTCTGGAGTAGTAGGGAACTGCACTCTAGTAACGCAGTTAGATGAGAAAAAGAAAGATATGAAGAAGATAAGTGAAGAATATTAGGAAGGTTGGTCAAGCAAAAGGTCTGTGGAGTTGTGAACTTCCCATTAGCATTCTGGTTTATTTATAACCAAAGGAAAGCATGGGGAGTTATGCAAAACTTAAATGCGTGCTAAGGAACCGTTCAAATCCATCAATGCAGGTAAGCCACCTGTTGGCATCAGAAAAAGGAAGAACCCTTTAAAATGTCCACCTATTGGAATCCCCAAAGTAGTGATGAAGACCTTTCATGGGCGAGCTTAGTTGCTTCATGATTGAAAGGGATTTACCCATTAGGATTGGAAGAGTTAGCATATAAACAAATTTAGGAATGAAGGGAATATTTGCAAGAGTTTAAATCATGAATATATTAAGCTAGGCATAGTTTGTCTCAAAGAATCCATCAAATTAGGAATGTAAAGAGACTATATGGATGAGATTATTCCAATAGCACAATAGTATGATACTCGCAAATGAGTTGGTATCTATAATTTGTTAAGTGTTGATAGATTTGCAAATTGGGGGGAGCTGGTACAGGGTAAAAGTACGAAAGGGGACCAAGTTAAAAGTTCCAGTAAGAAGGAAAGGTGATTACTCTCGCGAACCCTACGAGGGAAAAATAAGGTAGAGTTTCCCCTAGTTTTCCACCAATGTTGAACTAAAAGGAAATTTTGAAGAAAGAAATATTTTTAGGGTGGGAGAGTTGTGACACCCCCATTAAGTCCAAAAAGTTAGAAATAATTCAGAGGTTAAATTGAAAAAATCCATAAATAGACGACCTTTACTGAAAATTTATGAAAACTTAGTGACTGAAATGGAAATGGTTGAGATCCAATTCAGGTTCGGTTGTATTAAAGTTAACTGGTTTGTTAGTGGGAGACAAAATGATTATCGATGCACAGTTTCTATATGATTGAACATTGTACGTAAGGTGTAATATATCGAGCCGAGGTCTGGAAGTGTTGCCATCACAAGTGAGGGTTCACCAGTGCTTCGGTGAATTGGGGAGTTCCCTAATTAAGTTTTGAACTAGGGTTCGCCAGTCAAAGTTAGAGCCAGACTAAAATTAGGAAATAAAAATATGGTGTATCTAGGAATACTTTTCGTGCAAGTAACACTTTTCCTAAGTCAAGTAGGGTATTCTAAGATTTTCAAGACACTTAGTTGTACAAATACGACCCTTATTCCATGAAAATTCTCTCATCGATATTTTGTTGTCAAGTCTCTACTCTAAATCAAGTTCGTAGCAATCAAGGTAAGCCTCTTACCTGTTAGGGTTGATTGTCCAGGAAGCTAGGTTCGCTTGCATGTGTGAATTCTATAAGCTTTGTCTGTTTATATAATCTCTGTGTTTATGTATGTTCCGAAGCAGCCGAACCATCTACCAGCAAGGATAAGACAAAGCTAAACTAGTTTAAATTCTCAAGCAAATTTGGTGACTAGTTAAGAATGGCCATAAGTGTGCGAATTCTTATGTAATATCTCGTTTTTTAGTGGTAATGAAATAGTGGTTTCGAGACCACAATTTTTGATAAGTGAAGTTGTTTTTTATGCTTTAGTCAATATTTATGGAGTTACATTAGGGTCGTATTAAATTTTGGTGAAGAAATTTTAATGTTTACTTAGTTAATTTGAGAAAAGGACTAAATCACAAAAGATGGAAAATCTAGTTATAATTGAATTATAGGAAATAGGTGGGTTAATTAATAAAGGAGGGAGGACTTATATGGTAATTAAACCTTAGTAAGGTCAAATGGACAGTTTTGCATGTTGAGTTAAATAATTATATGCTAAATAAAAAGGGGTATAATTGTAAATTAATAATAAAACTAAATTAAAATAATAAAAAAAATAACATTTTCATCTTCAAAAAGGGAACAAACGAAAATTTGGGTGAAAGAACACCATTTTTATCAAGCTAGGTTCAGCCATTCCCATTGCTTGCATATAAGCTCATTCTAGTTCCGTTTCTTGTAATTTTTATGTTTCTAAGATCGTTACAACTAAGTCCAGTTCACCCGAACCTTCATTTTTGAAATTGTTAAAGATTTTAGATATTTCCATTGATGAACCCTTGTTATTTTGGATGTTAATTGATGGAGTTCAAGTGTTAGTTTTTTATTTTGAGTAGTTTACTAATTGATTTCTTTGATAATTTTAGCAAATGGAGTAAATTGATTAAATATTCAAAATTTCATGGAAGTTGAGTAATTAATGATTAATGGTGGACTTCCCTAGCTTAGAATGATATTCGTTTAGCTTTGGAAAGTTGTAAAAATTTGTTAATTTGGAAATTTAGGGCATAGGGACTAAATTATGGAAAATGTAACACCCCCTTACCCGAGACCGTTGCCGGAGTCGAGCTCGAGGCGTTGTCTGACTTAACTTACTAGTTCGGAACATAAAAATTTGCTTTTAAAATTAATTTCACTATTCCCAACAAAACTGTCCACCTACGCGACTGTCACTAATTTAGTTATAACTCGAGTTACGAAACTCGAAGTTTACATTCGTAAATTTTCTCTAAAACTAGACTCATATACCTTCTTATCATTAAATTTCCAAAATTTTTAGCGTAGCTTATTAGTACAGTTTATTACTTAAATTCTCCCCTATTTCACTGCTCGATAGTTTTGTCTTCTTGTCATTAAAAATCAATTATCTCATTGTAAAAAAATCATATAGTGTTATCGTTTGATTCTTTTGAAAATAGACTAACTAAGGAACCTATACATATAAATTATGACCAATAATTCTTTCTGTACAATTTTAATGAATTTCTAAAGTCAAAACATAGGACTTCAAAAACAATTCTGACCCTATCTTGCTAAAATTTAGATATCTCAAAATATAAAATTTCCTTGCCTACACCGTTTCATTCATGTAAAAATAGACTTGATAAGATTTAATTCTATATATCATTCCCTCTCTAATTCCAATTCTAATATTTTTGGTGATTTTTTTAAAATCACGTCACTGCTGCTATCCAAAAACTGCTTCTTTGTATTAGCTACCATTTAAACATATATAACACCAAAACATGTACTTTACTAACCATTTCAATAGCTAATCTTTAGCCATATAATATGAATATACTCAAAATGAATAAGTCTCTGTACATGCCATAGCTTTAAACATTTTGAAATCACATAATACCGAGATGTCTGTTGATAGTGTGATACGAAGCTCTGACGATCCCAAATTCGAGTAAGCTCAAAACACTATAAAAGAAAGAAAAGGAAGAAAGGAGTAAGCTACTAATAGCTTAGTAAGTTACATGTAAACAATAAGCACTCATTTAATAAATAATATTTTTTTAACATATAACTAATCAATACATTTCTTAGCAATTTCAATCACTTATATATGCACAATCTTACCAAATTCACTTGCATATACATTTACACACTTAACCTTTATCACATATGCTCATTCTTTCAAATGTACCTGCATACACACCTCATTTCATATTCACTTTAACTCATTATTAATCCTGTTGAACACTCGGAATATACACGGATACGTAGAGAATTAGCACATAAGTGCCACACTTATATGTAGCCGAAGCTACTACAGATATGTAGCCGTAGCTACCACTGAAATGTAGCCGAAGCTACCACTGATCAATAACACTGGAAATGTTCATGGGCCTGCTCATACAAGCTGTCAGGAATCTACAACACATACTAGATCATCCGACACCCGAGACTCACTGTAACACTGATCTCTAGTGACATGTCACTTGTATCCACTTCTATTCCTATGTTCAACCGGGAATTTACACTTAACACTTTATTTTAAACACTTTATCCCTTGAATAATTCATGAACAATTTTCCTTCCACATTCAATATTAATTCACATATCAGATATAATTCACAATTTATAAAAATATATTGCTATTATTTACACGTAACTTACCGCGGATGCAAAACGACTATTTTTGTAAATTAGTCGATACCCTTCTCTTTTCCCCGACCACTTTCACTATTCCTTCTTTCTTGATCTATATTAACACAATTTAATATGTTTTATCAACATTCCATTAAATACAATTCAGACACAATATTTTGACAAACTTACATTTTTTCCCACAACTTTTCAAAAATTACAGTTTTGCCCCAAAGCTCGTAAAAATAAAATTCACTAAATTTCTTAAATTTTAAACCTCACTAAATCATATTTCATGCTCATAACAGCCCTCAATTTCACAAAATCACAACTTTATGCACACTTTACTACCTTTCACAATTTAGTCCTTTTTCAACATTTTTATTGAAATTCATCTAGTAAAACTCGTAATTAGCACTTCAATCATTCATTATCTATCATCACTCATCAAATTACAACTATATCATGAATGGCTAAATGTTTTAAACTTTAATTTCATTTAAAATAAATGGTAGAAACATGAAATTCATGTTTCAATAAGCATAAAAATATGAAAATAATTAAAAACGGGGCAGGAAATCACTTACAATTGAGCTTAGAAAAATCAAGAACCCTAGCTATGGTGACATGAAATTTTTGGTAGCAAGGGTCTAATTTGAAGAAGATGAACACTTGTTTTCATCTTATTTTGTCTTTTATTAATTTTTGACAAAAATACCCTTGACCCACTTACTTAGATATTTTTCTAGAATTACCCTTTTGTGTCCATGACACTAATTTATGGTCTACTTGACACATAAAAACTTCCAATTTCTTGCAATAATTCAATTAAGTCCTTTAATCACTAATTAGACACACTTTGCATTTTTCTCAATTTAGTCCTAAAAATTCAATTACACACTAAATCATTAAAATTTCCTATCCACATTTTCACACAATATTTCAATAATGGGTAATTAATAAAAATTTATAAAATTAAACTATTTCACTACGAATTTGTGGTTATGAAACCACTGTTCCGATTAGGCCCTATTTCGGGCTATCACAATTCTCTCCCCTTAGGGATTTTCGTCCCCGAAAATCTTACTAGTCAATAAGTTGGGATATTATTTCCTTATAGCCTCCTCGGTTTCCCATGTTGCCTCTTCCACTCGATGTCATTTCCATAACACTTTCACTAAAGCAATTTCTTTGTTTCTCAACTATTTCACTTTTCGTGCTAAAATTCGAATCTGTTGTTCTTCGTATGTTATATCCGATGGAATTTCCACTTCAGTCGGTAAAATCACATGCGATGGGTCCGATCGATATCGCCTTAACATAGAAACATGAAACACATTATGAATTCTTTCTAATTCCGGTGGTAAAGACAATCAATAAGCCACTGGACCAATTCTTTCTATCACTTCATACGAACCAATAAATCTTGGATTTAATTTACCTTTACGACCAAATCTCAAAATTTTCTTCCATGGAGATACTTTCAAAAATACTTTATCACCCACTTGAAATTCAATCTCTTTTCTTTTCAAGTTCGCATATGACTTCTATCGAACCGATGCAGCTTTCAAACAATCACGGATTATCTTCACTTTTTATTCGGTTTCTTTTACCAAATCGACTCCATGCAACCGATTTTCATGAAGTTCAATCCAATATAATGGAGTCCAACACTTTCGTCCATACAACGCTTCATAATGTGCCATTTTTATGCTCGATTGATAACTATTATTATATGCAAATTCCAGCAAAGGTAGATATCATTCCCAATTACCTTCAAATTCTAATACACAACATCTCAACATGTCTTGGAGTACTTTAATTACTCTTTCAGACTATCCATCGGTTTGGGGATGGAATGCTGTACTAAAATTCAATTTAGTACCCAATGCCTCTTGTAACTTCTTCCAAAACCTTGAAGTAAACCGTGAATCTCGATCAGATATAATAGACATAGGCACACCATGTAATCGAACTATCTCAGCAATATACAATTCGACTAACTTGTCAAGTGAAAAATTAATTCGCACAGGAATGAAATGGGCCGACTTAGTCAATCGATCAACTATCACCCAAATTGAGTCTTTCTTTTTCGGTGACATTAGCAATCCAGAAACAAAATCCATAGTAATTCTATCCCACTTCCACTCGGGCACCATAATAGGTTGAAGCAACCCTGAAGGTACTTGATGTTCAACTTTTACTCGTTGGCACACTAAACACTTTGTCACACACTCAGAGATATCCTGTTTCATACCCGGCCACCAATATAATTTCTTCAAATCATTATACATTTTTACACTACTGGGGTGAACTACTAAACGACTATCATGCGCTTCTTGCAAAATTTTCTAAATTAAATCAACATTTTTCGGCATACATATTCTGTCATGAAACATTAAACATCCATCTGAATCAATCCGAAAATCAGAATTATCATCCATTACACACTGAGTCCTTTTTCTTTGCAACTCATTATCCACTTTTTGAGCCTCACAAATTTCTTGAACAAACAATGGTCTAGCTTTTAACTCTGCAAATAATGATCCATCCTCAGACAATGTAAATCTCGTATTCAAAGCCCTCAAAGAAAAGAGAGACTTTCTGCTCAAAGCATCAGCAACTATATTGGCTTTTCCCGGATGATAATCTATCACAAGTTCATAATCTTTCAACAATTCCAACCATCTTCGTTGCCTCAAATTCAGATCTTTTTGTGACATAACGTATTTCAAACTTTTATGATCCGTATAAACACGACATTTCTCACTATATAAATAATGGTGCCAAATCTTCAAAGCAAAGACAATAGCAGCCAACTCTAAATCATGAGTAGGATAATTTCGTTCATGCAGTTTCAATTGTCGAGAAGCATACACTACCACTTTTCCTTCTTGCATCAATACACATTCGAGCCCATTCAACGACGCGTCACTATAAACAACAAATTCTTTTATTGACTTGGGTTGCACCAACACTGGTGCCTCAGTTAAACACTTCTTTAATTTCTCAAAACTTTGTTGACACTCCTCGGTCCATTCGAACTTAACATATTTTTGCAATGGTTTTGTCATCGGTGAAGCTATCATCGAAAAACCTTCTACGAATCAATGATAATATCCGACTAAGCCAAGAACACTCCTAACTTTAGATAAATTTCTTGGAGGCTTCCATTCAAATATTGTCGATATTTTATTCGGATCCACTCGGTACCATCTCCCGAGACAATATGTCCCAAAAATTTAGCTTCACTGAGCCAAAATTCATTCTTGCTAAATTTAGCAAACATTTTCTTTTCTCGCAGAGTCTGTAGCACAATTCTTAAATGTTCGGCATGCTCAGCTTCATTTGAGGAATAAATAAGTATATCATCTATAAACACCACAACAAATTTATCCAAATAAGGCAAAAAAATTGATTCATCAAATCTATAAAAATAGCTGGAGCATTAGTCAAACCGAAAGGTATTACAAGAAACTCATAGTGGCCATACCGGGTTCTGAAAATAGTCTTTGGCACATCTGACTCTTTAACCCTCAATTGGTGTTATCCGGATCTCAAATCAAACTTGGAAAACACTGTGGCATCCTTTAACTAATCAAACAAGTCATCTATTCGGGGCAATGGATACTTATTCTTCACTGTCACTTTGTTAAGTTGATGATAATCAATATAGAATCTCAATGTCCCATCTTTTTTCTTCACAAACAGCACGGGAGCACCCCACGGGGAGTAACTTGGTCTCACAAATCCTTTATCAAACTCTTGTAATTGCACTTTTAACTCTTTCAGTTCAGTTGGTGCCATTCTGTAGGGAGCAATCGATATTGGAGCGGTACCGGGCATTACTTCAATACCAAATTCCACTTCTCTAACCGGAGGCAAACCTGGCAACTCTTGCAAAAACACATCTAAATATTCACATACCACCTGCACTGATTCGATCTTCATTTCAGACACTTTTGTATTCAACACATAAGCAAGATATGCTTCACAACCATTTTTTAAACATTTCTGAGCAGACATGGCAGAAATCACAATTGGCATCACATTTGACTTATCTATTTCAACCCGAAGAACTTCACCGCTACTACACTTCAACTCAAGAATTTTCTGACTACAATCCATCTTGGCCTTATGTAATGTCAACCAATCCATTCCCAAAATAACGTCAAATTCATCAAATGGCAACAACATCAAGTTGACAGGGAAACAATGACCTTGTATCATCAAATGACAATTTTTACATATTTTATCAACTATCACATGTTTGCCTAAAGGATTCGACACTTTAACCACATACTCAGTCAATTCAACACACAAATTCTTATCAGACACTAAATTCATGCATACATAATAGTGAGTAGAACCAAGATCAATCAATGCAAGAACATTAGTGTCATAAAGAGAAAATATACCAGTGATCACATCAGGGGAAGATGCTTCCTTTCTAGCTTGGATGGCATAAGCTCTCACTGGAGCTCTCGCTTCGGATCTTATAGTGGTGTCTTTTGTTACACATTTACCACTAGTTCCAGTCCCTTCATTTCTCGGTGGTCTTCCTCTAGTAGTCACACTGCTCGATTTCACATTCTGAAACTTTTCTATCTCTTCTCTTTCTAGACAATCTTTCACAAAATGATCTTGAGAGCCACACTTAAAACATGCTCGGCTGATTAAATAACATTCACCCAAATGTCATTTTCCACAATGTTGACATTCCGGTCTAGTAGGTTTAACACTACCTACACTTGCCATAGAGGTCGCTTGAGCTTTAGAACTTGAATATTGTCTTCCTCGATCTCTTTGAAAATTCACACTAGAAACATTCGATTGAGTATTCATTTCTCTAGACTTCTTTGCTTGAGACTGAAATGACTTGCCCATTGATCTTTTTCTTGCATCTCTTACTTCTCTTTCCACCTCTCTTTGCTTTTTGCTCAATTCTTTAGCCTTGATAGATCTTTCAACTAGTACCACTAACTCTTTAATTTCAAGGATTCCCACTAACAGTCGGATATCCTCGTTCAATCCATCTTCAAACCTCTTACACAATGTAGCTTCGTTAGATACACACTATTGGGCATACTTGCTTAATTTGACAAATTCTCGTTCATATTCGGCTACCGTCATGCGCCCTTGTTTCAATTCAAGAAACTCTTTTCTCTTTTGATCAATGAAACATTGACTTATGTACTTCTTCCGAAATTCCTCTTGAAAGAAATCCCATGTAATTTTCTCTTTAGGCACCACTGATACTAAAGTTTTCCACCAATTATAACCCGAATCCCTCAACAATGAAATAGCATATTTGAGACTTTCTTCTGGAGTACAAGATAATTCATCCAACACTCTGATGGTATTTTCAAGCCAGAACTCTGCTCTCTCAGGATCATCATTTACATTAGCTCGGAACTCTTCGGCTCCGTACTTTCAAATTTTGTCCACTGGAAGCTTTGACAATCTTAACACTTCAGTTTGTTGAAGAGCTATGGGAATAGCTTGAAGAATTGGAGGGGGCAGAGGAGGTTGAGTATTAGGATTAGTTCTAACAAACTCAGTATACCAATTGCACATCATATGGAGAAAGGCTTCCAAAGCCTCATCTCCTTGACTCTAAGTCTCAGGTCGACTTTCAACTGGCGCTGTCCCTTGCGCAGAAGCAGGCGCATTACTTTGAGCATCATCAGCTGTATCTCAATTAGGATCCATTACTATATAAAAGAAAACATTTTAAGATGTCAGGAGTTGTCACACTATCATTATTCATTTATGGCATGTATAGATACTCTATTACACTTGCTACATTAGTCCGAGAATCGACTAAACCATAGCTCTGATACCACTAAATGTAACACCCCCTTACCTGAGACAGTTTTTGGAGTCGAGCACGAGGCGTTATCTGACCTAACTTACTAGTTTGGAACATAAAAATTTACTTTTAAAATTAATTTCACTATTCCGAGCAAAACTATCCACCTGCGCTACTGTCACTAATTCAATTAGAACTCGAGTTACGAAACTTAGAAATTTAAACTCGAAACTCATATACCTTCTTATCATAAAATTTCCAGAATTTGTGGCTTATCCAATTAGTACAGTTTATTCCTTAAATTCTCCCCTATTTCACTGCTCGATAGTTCTAACCTCTTGATATTAAAAATCAATTATCTCATTGTACAAAATTCATATAATTTTATCGTTTGATTCGTATTAAAATAGACTCACTAAGGAATCTATACATATAAATTATGACCAATAATTCTTTCTGTACAATTTTTAATGAATTTCTAAAGTCAAAACGTAGGACATCCAAAATAATTCTAACCCTATCTCACTAAAATTCAAATATCTCAAAATATAAAATTCCTTTGCCTACAACGTTTCATTCATGTAAACATATATAACACCCAAACATGTATAACACCAAAACATGTTCTTTACTAACCATTTCAATAGCTAATCTTTAGCCATATCATATGAACATACTCAAAATGAATAAGTCTCTATACATGCCATAGCTTTTAACATTTTGAAATCACATAATACCGAGATGTCTGTTGATAATGTGATACAAAGCTCCGACGACCCCCAATTCGAGTAAGCTCAAAACACTATAAAAGAAAGGAAAGGGAGAAAGGAGTAAGTTACTAATAGCTTAGTAAGTTACATGTAAACAATAAGCACTCATTTAATAATTAACATTTTTTTAACATATAACTAATCAATACATTTCTTAGCAATTTCAATCACTTATATATGCACAATCTTACCAAATTCACTTGCATATACAT
Source organism: Gossypium raimondii (assembly GCF_025698545.1). Lineage (NCBI taxonomy): Eukaryota > Viridiplantae > Streptophyta > Magnoliopsida > Malvales > Malvaceae > Gossypium > Gossypium raimondii. The sequence continues at coordinate 33,100,683 of NC_068568.1, read as the reverse complement.
TTACATACTTATCCTTTATCACATATGCTCATTCTTTCAAATGTACCTGCATACACACCTCATTTCATATTCACTTTAACTGATTATTAATCCTGTTGAACAGTCGGAATATACACGGATACGTAGAGAATTAGCACATAAGTGCCACACTGATATGTAGCTGAAGCTACCACTGATATGTAGCCATAGCTACCATTGAAATGTAACCGAAGCTACCACTGATCAAGAACACTGGAAATCACAACTTTATGCACACTTTACTATCTTTCACAATTTAGTCATTTTTCAACATTTTTATCGAAATTCATATAGTAAAACTCGTAATTAGCACTTCAATCATTCATTATCTATCATCACTTATCAAATTAAAACTATATCATGAATGGGTAAATTTTTTAAACTTTAATTTCATTTAAAATAAATGGTAGAAATATGAAATTCAAGCTTCAATAAGCATAAAAATACGAAAATAATTAAAAACAGGGCAGGAAATCACTTACAATTGAGCTTAAAAAAATCAAGAACCCTAGCTATGGTGACATGAAAATTTTGGCAGCAAGGGTCTAATTTGAAGAAGATGAACACTTGTTTTCATCTTATTTTGTCTTTTATTCATTTTTGACAAAAATGCCCTTGACCTGCTTACTTTGATATTTTTCTAGAATTACCCTTATGTGTCCATAACACTAATTTATGGTCTACTTGACACATAAACATTTCCAATTTCATACAATAATTCAATTAAGTCCTTTAATCACTATTTAGACACACTTTGCATTTTTCTCAATTTAGTCCTAAAAATTTAATTACGCAATAAATCATTAAAATTTCCTATCCACATTTTCACACAATATTTCAATCAATGGGTAATTAATAAAAATTTATAAAATTAAACTATTTCACTACGAATTTTTGGTTACGAAACCACTGTTCCGGTTAGGCCCTATTTTGGGATATCACAAAAAAGTAAAAGTTTTAGGAAAATGTGTAATTAATGAAAAGTTAAGGGCCATATGCATTGAATGGAATGTGAAATGTGTATGAGATTAATATATTTTAATTAATTATTATATAGATCAAGGCTTGAATCAAAAAGACAATAATTGAGGAAAGGGGAAAATGACGGAATAGTCCTTGCATGTTAACCGGAATTGAATCGTAGGTAAGTTCATAGTATTTCAATACGTAAATGAATTTTACTTGTGTTTTATATTATTTTTCTCTAGTTAATTCATGTATATATATGTGAAATTTACTTAGGTACCCCTGAATGCACATATGTGCCCTTGTTTGTACTTCGATATCCCTGAATGCACATACGTACCCCTAAATGCTCATATGTGTCCTTGATTTTACTTTGGTACCCCTGAATGTACATACGTGCCTTAGTTTGTACTTTGGTACCCCTGAATGCACATACATGCCCCTATTTGTACTTTGGTGCCCCTGAATGCACTTACGTTCCCCTGTTTGTACTTTGGTACCTCTGAAAGCATTATAATGTCTCAGCATTTCACCATTTATGTTCTTGAAAATTTGGATATTTACTTAATATGTGAACCAAGTTTAATTATATTTAGATTAAATGTTATACTATGCCCTTACTAAACTAAGTAAGCTTACGTGTTTTCATGGGTTGTTTTGTAGATAATCGTTGTTGACTTTTCGGATGGATCTACCAACCATCTCACACTATCCATCTAAGTTGGTAGTGGCATGTATATATAGATGAATATATATGTTTTATGAATGTTGATAGATGTAGTTAATAAGTGAGATTTGTGGTTATCTTAAAGTATATTTTGTAATGGTGGAAGAAGTCTATATATAATGCATAGATGAATACCTTGATTTGTAGATGTTGAATGATGTGGTTTGTAACAACTCGTTTTTAGTGAAATTGGAACAGCGGTTTTAGGACCACAAATTTGAGTCCAGAAGAAAAATTATTTTAATATTTTTTATGGTCTATAGTATGAAAGAAATATCGTATAAAAATTTTGTTAAGAAATTTCACTGTTTACATGCCTAACTCGATAAAAGGACCAAATTGCATAATGTGCAAAAGTTGAATTCTAGTAGTTAAAAGGATCAAATAGCTATGGAATTCTAAATTTGAGGTCCTTATATGGTAAATAGACTAATTAGTGGAGTTAGTAGATAATTATGATTAGTCATCCATGGAAAATTCAATAAAGAAAAGGATTAAATTGAAAAGTAAAAGATAAAAAGATGATAAGTAATAAAATAAAAGAACATATCATCATATTATCATATTTCCTAAATTAAAAAGATGAAACCCCTAGCTATGGAGACTTGAGTTCAAGCAAGCTATTTTGGCTTAATTAGGTGAGTATTCTTGTCCCGTTTTTAATAATTTTCATGTTTCTGAGATCGTAATAGCTTAATCTAGCTATCTCGAGGATTAATTTGTAAAGTTATCAAAGTATTAGGGCTTTTACACGGATGAGTATGCATTAATTATGAAGTTTTATGGTAGAAAATGAAAGGTTGTTGATAGATAAACAACTTTTGGCAAATGAATTTTGATGAAATTTTAATTTAGGGACTAAATTGAAAAGATGTAAAATTTATGGAAAAATTTTAAATTTTATGAAATACATGGGCTGCTAATATTATATGTAAAAATTAGCTAGGCTTGGAATAAGGATTAAATTGCAAGAATTTCATTTTCCGAGCCTAGGGATGAAATTGTAATTAATCAAAAGTATAGGGGCAGAATGGTAATTTTTCCTAAGATGTGAATTAGATTGAATAGAATATGAATTGTATTAAATTGATGTTGAATTCATTCGTATAGATCCAGATAGATCAAATGCAAAGTTAGATCGTGGAAAAGTGAAAGTATCGGATTAGTAACCTTTGTATTCACGAACATTGCTGAGGTAAGTTTGTGTAACTAAATTGAGAATTTATATTTTTTAGTTAAATTGTATGTATGTGATTGTAATATTGCCATGTATATGAAATTAATCACATATCTGACGATGACCAACAAGTATTAAGCCCCGTTTGAATAAATGAAATTTGATGGATACAGGGTTCCTGAATTGGTTGTGGTCCTGCATGTGTTGCGGACACACCACAGCTTGCAAGAGTGTCTCGTTAATAGCTGTTTGGAGCATCTCGATGGCTCTCTTGAGCTTCCTGATATATGGCTCTCACAAGCTTCCCGTTAATTGCTCTTCGGAGCATCCCAATTGGTTGTGATCTTGCATGTGTTGCGAACATACCACAGCTCTTGCGAGCATCCTGATATTTTACTCTTATGAGCTTCTCGTTATATGGTTCTTGCGAGCTTTCTGATAATTGGCTCTTTGGAGCTTCCCAATAACTGGCTCTTATGAGCTTACCGAATAATAGCTCTCCGGAGCTTCCTGATATTGGTTCGCATGAAATTCCCGTTACATGGCTCACCTGAGCTTCCCGTTTATGTGCTCATATGAGCATTCCTAGATATGAATTGATGGATTACAGTTTGTACACTTTGTGTGTACTACCCGTGTATCAATCGATATTTTGAATGTTTGAATAGCAAAGTTCTGATATAAGATAATATGAGTTCGAAACGAACAATTACCTGTATATATATGACATACGTGGAAATAATATACCTGGAACATGATTTGATTGTTATTTGAATGTAAAAATTACTTGATGACCTTGTTTATCCATGATTAATGGTTATTACATGTGATTACTTGGCTAATGTGATATGGATATGTGTTTAGGCTATGGCCAAGTTGATTGGATATTTCTTGTATACTTACCTTATGTGTGAAATAATGGTAAACTAATTTTCCTGTTATACGAACTTACTAAGCTTAAAAAGCTTACTCTGGTTATTTTCCCTGTTTCATATTAATTTGGAGGCTCGTTAAGGTTTGAAGTTGGTTGGATCTACATCACACTATCCATCAGCTCATTTCAATATATAGAGAAAATTTATTTTGGTTAGAATGGCATGTATAGACTAAATTTTGCCAGTGATGGCATATAAATGTTTTGATTGAAACTAGCCATTGGAATGGCTTGTGATGGACATGTTTTGATGTATATATAAGTGGTTTTATCATGTTTAAAGTATGAGCTTGATTATGCATATATGCTTTTGGTTATCTAAGTAAATATAAGTATTAGTAGACATGAAAATTAAATTTTCATTTGAGGTGCCTAAAGGCACATTGGTTGAATATGATAATATGTCATGTTTAAGACATGATTTTGAATTGATTTCAATGTTTTGATATGGTTTGAAAATATGAAAATTGTAGGTGTAGGTTGAAGGAAAATTTGGGTGAGAAATGTAGCCTTCAAAATGGTTTATTTTTGTCCACACGGGCAATGACACAGACGAGTGTCTCAGCCGTGTGTGACACACGACCTAGCACATGGGCGTGTGATTTGGTCGTGTGCCCCTTGTATCTTTTAAATTGAAAAACAGAATGCTCAAATTCTTCACACGGCCTGGCACAGGGCATGTGGCTTCGCCGTGTGACCTCTGACCTACTGAATACAAGTCAGTATGCTTACACGGGCATGTGGCTTGACCGAGTGACCCAATTCAGTGAGCACCTAATTTGGGACACGAGCTGGTACATAACAGTGTGCCCTACTTCAAATGTCCACACGGCCTGAGACACAGGCGTGTCTCTTGATAGTGTGAGCCACATGGCCTGGCCACACGGGTGTGTGTCCCCTCCACCTTTGAAAATTTTTGAAATTTTGCTAAAAATTCTCTGAGTACTCGGTTTAGTCTCGACTTGTTTCTACTGCATATTTTTTTCCTCGAGGGCTCATATAAGGGACAATATGATTTATTTTTATGTAAATGTTAAATGGTATGAAATATTTGTATTAGATCTATAAATTTTGGTAATGTTTTGTAAACCTGTTTTGACGACGGATATGGGTTAGGGTGTTACATTTATAGGTATCAGAGCTACGGTTTAGCCGATTCTCAAACTAACAAAATGTATACGAGTCTAGCTATACATGCCATTATATAAGCTGTGATTGTGTGATATCTCCTGACCATTTTAAATCATGTTTTTCATATAGCAATGTCATCCAACTAAGCTGATTCCAAAGAAGCTGAGTGTCATACTCAAGGTTCAGTACAAAGAGCAGCCTCGTGTAGTAGAAGGCCCGCATCTGAGGGCTGAGGATGAGAGGCTAAAGAAGCCTCCTTCCAAATGATGAATGAATGGTTTACAAAATATGTAAGAACAAATCTAACTGTACAATAACCTCCAACCTTCCTGTTCCTCAAATGGTTCCCGATATTCTAAAAAGTACAGAACTTGTTAGAATCGATAAGCCACTTGTTGATAAAATCTATAAATATGGTGCGGAAGAGTTTAGAGCTATAGTTAATGATGATCCAGAAAGAGCTGAATTTTAGTTAGAAAATATCATCAGAGTTCTTGATGAATTGTCTTGTTCATCGGATGAATGTTTGAAATGTGATGTATCTTTGTTAAAAGATTCAGCTTACCAATGGTGGAATATCCTAATTTTAGTTGTACTGAAAGAGAGGGTTACATGGGAATTTTTCCAAATTGAATTCTGAAAGAAATATATCAACCAGAGGTTTCTTGATCAGAAATGGAAAGAATTCCTAGAACTTAAATAGGGCCACATGACTGTATCTGAGTATGAACGGGAATTTATCCGACTGAGTAAGTATGACAGAGAATGTATCTCAACTGAAATCGCAATGTGTAAGCGATTTGAAGAGGGTTTGAATGAAGACATAAAATTGCTAGTTGGGATTCTTGAATTAAAAGAATTTATTGTACTGGATGACCGAGCACATAGAACTAAGTAAAGAAAAGAGACAAGCTGAGATGGAAGCCATAACTTCGAGTAAAAGATTTAACGGGAAGTTACAACATTTGGCTTCAAAGAAATCAAAAAGATATCATGATCGTTCTACTACCTCCGCGGGTTTCTCTGGGAGAGATAGAGGTATTCAACGCTCTAGTTCAAGATTCTAGGCTACATAGTGCGGGTAGTGTTAGAAACACCAAACCCGGATGCAAGCATTGTAATAAAATGCATTTTCGAGAGTGCCGCAAGAAAAGCGGAGCTTGTTTTAGATGTGGATCCTTTGACCACTATCTCAGACATTGTCCAGAGAAAGTTGAAAGAGATACTGCTCAAACTTTAAGGCCGAACAATGCAGCTACCAGAGGTAGACTACCTTGTAATCCCGAAAATGTGAGTGGTATTTGAGGTACGACAAAAGATTCAACTGTAAAATTTGAAGCACGAGCACCAGCTAGAACATATGCTCTTCATGCACGTGAAGATGCCTCTGCACTAGACGTTATTACTAGTACGTTTTGTCTTATTCATACTGATATAACTGCTTTGATTAATCCTGATTCAACACATTCATATGTTTGCACAAATTTAGTGACTATAAAAAAATTCTCCTGTCGAGTGCACTAAATTCGTGGTTAAAGTATCGAACCCCCTAGGCCAGTATGTGATGGTGGATAAAATTTGTAGGAATTGTCCTTTAATGGTACGGGGTTTCTGCCTCCCGACTAATTTAATGTTATTACCATTTGATGAATTTGATGTGATTCTGGGTATGGACTGGTTAACTCAACACGATGCTGTGGTGAATTGTAAACAAAAGTATATTATATTGAAATTCGGAATGGTGAAATGCTCCGTATTAAATCTGATAAATTGGATGGGTTGTATAATGTGATATTAGCCATGTTTGCACAGAAATATGTCAGAAAAGGTTATGATGCTTACCTTGCTTATGTGTTGGATACTAAGGTATCTAAATCAAAGATTAAATCAGTGTCAGTTGTTTGTGAATATCCTGATGTGTTTCCAGAGGAGTTACCCGGATTACCACAGGTCCGAGAAGTTGAATTTTGTATAGATCTTGTTTCGGGGACAACACCAATATCTATAGCACCATACAAAATGGCCCCTACAGAATTAAAAGAGTTGAAAGCATAGTTGTACGAACTGACTGACAGAGGTTTTGCTCGACCTATTTTTTCACCATAGGGTGCACCAGTTTTGTTTGTTAAGAAAAAGGATGGATCCCTAAGATTATGTATTAATTATCGACAGCTCAAAAAAGTTACAATCAAGAATAAGTATCCACTACCTCGCATTGATGATTTGTTTGATCAGCTGAAAAGCGCCACAGTGTTTTCAAAGATTGATATTTGTTTTGGTTATTATCAGTTACGAGTGAAAGACTCGGATGTACCAAAAACAACCTTCGAAACTAGGTATGGACATTAAGAATTCCTTATGATGCCATTTGGTTTGACTAATTCACCTGCAATATTTATGGATTTAATGAATAGAATTTTTAGACTGTATTTGGATAGATTTGTGGTGGTATTTATTGATGACATCTTGGTATATTCTCAAGATGAAATCGAGCATGCTAATCATTTGAGAATTGTTCTGCAAATTCTGCATGAAAAACAACTATATGCTAAATTTAGCAGGTGTGAATTTTGGCTTCAAGGAGCTGGTTTCTTGGACATAAAGTATCTGTTGAAGGCATTAGCGTGGATCCGCATAAAATATAAGATATTGTTAATTGGAAACCACCGAAAAATGTATCTAAAGTTAGAAGTTTTCTAGGATTAGCCAGTTATTATCGAAGATTTGTAAAAGGGTTTTTGATGATAGCTACACCGATGACACGGCTATTACAAAAAGATGTAAAATTTGAATGGTTTGATAAATGTCAGAAAAATTTTGATCAGTTGGAAGCCTTGTTGACTGAAGCACTAGTTTAGCCTTAATCGGGTAAGGAATTTTTTATTTACAGTGATGCGTCATTGAATGGTTTAGGTTGTGTTCTGATGCAAGAAGGTAAAGTAATAGCTTATGCTTCTAGACAACTAAAACCACATGAGAAGAATTAGCTAATACATGACTTAGAATTGACAACTATTGTCTTTACGCTCAAAATTTGGTGACACTACTTGTTTGGTGAAAAGTGTCATATATTTACCGATCATAAAAGCTTAAAGCATCTAATGTCACAAAAGGATTTGAATTTAAAACAGTGCAAGTAGATTGAACTGTTGAAGGATTATGACTTAGTTATTGATGATCGCCCGGGAAAAGCAAACATGGTTGTTGATGCTCTGAGTTGGAAGTCTTTATTTGCTTTATGAGCAATGAATACTTGATTGTCATTTTCTGATGATGGTTCAATCTTAGTTGAACTAAAAGCTAAACCGATGTTTTTACAACAGATTTGCGAAGCTCAAAAAAGTGATAATGAGTTGCAAGCTAAACGGGTACAATGTAGGTCGACTTCTGATTCAAAATTTTAGATAGGATCTGATGATTTTCTATTTTTCAGAGGCAGAGTTTGTGTACCGAAGAATCCAGAGCTTGTACAGAAAATTTTGCACAAAGCTCATAATGGTACTATGTCTGTTCATCCGGGGAGTAATAAAATGTACAATGATTTGAAACAGATGTACTAGTGGCCTATAATGAAACGTGATATTTCTGACTTTGTATCTAAATGGTTTATTTTGTCAACAAGTTAAAGCTGAACATCAGGTACCTTCAGGATTTTTACAGCCAGTGACAATACCGAAATGGAAATGGGATAGAATTACAATAGATTTTGTATCGGGATTACCCCTATCTCTGAAAAAGAAATATGCGATTTGGGTAATCATTGACTGTTTGACAAAGTCTGCACATTTTATTTCGATACGTATGGATTTCTCACTTCACAAATTGGCTAAATTATATGTTACTGAGATTGTCAGATTACATGGTGTGCCAGTTTCTATTATTTTCGATAGAGATTCGCGTTTCACATCCCGATTCTGGAACAAGTTGCAAGAAGCTCTGGGTACACAATTACATTTTAGTACCGCATTCCACCCTCAGACCGATGGTCAATCAGAGTGTGTGATTCAAATTCTTGAACATATGCTTTGGTTTTGTGTTTTAGAATTCGAAGGCATTTGGGAAAAATATTTGCCATTAGTCGAATTCGCATATAATAATAGTTATCAAACAAGCATAAAGATGGCACCGTATGAAGCTCTGTATGGTCGCAAATGTTGAAATCCATTGTATTGGACTAAGCTCAGTGAGAAAGAGATACATGGAGTTGATTTGATTCGTAAGACTGAAAAAAAGGTGAAAGTGATCCGAGATAGCTTGAAAGTAGCTTATGATCGTCAGAAATCCTATGCGGACCTTAAATGTAAAGAGATAGAATTTCAAGTTGGTGAGAAAGTATTTTTGAAAGTTTCAGCTTGGAAGAAAATTCTTTGGTTTGGCCGTAAAGGAAAACTGAGTCCTCGATTAACCCTACCGCCAAAGCTTGACAGAATTAATGATGTTTTTCAGGTGTCTATGTTACGACGGTATTGATTAGATCCTTCACATGTTATCTCACCGATAGATGTCGAGATTCAGCCTGACATGACATACAGTAAAGAACCGATCAGCATTCTGGCACGTGAAGTGAAATAACTGAGAAATAAAAAGGTAGCTTTGGTAAAAGTTCTCTAGCAACGACACGGAATAGAAGAAGCTACCTGGGAACCTGAGCAAACTATGAGAAAGTAATATTCGAACCTCTTTATTGGTAAGATTTTCGAGGACGAAAATTCTTTAAGGAAGAGAGTTGTAATAGCTCATTTTTAGTGAAATCAGAATAGTGGTTTTGGGACAACAAATCTGAGTCCGAAGAATAAATATTTTAATATTATTTTATAGTCTATAGTATGAAAGAACTATTTTATGAAAATTTCGTTAAGAAATTTCACTATTTACATGCCTAGCTCGATAAAAGAACCAAATTGCATAAAGTGCAAAAGTTGAATTCTTGTAGCTAAAAGGATCAAATAGCTATGGAATTCAAAATTTGAGGTCCTTATATGGTAAGTAGACCAATTATTGGAGTTAGTAGATAATTATGATTAGTCATCCATGGAAAGTTCAATAAAGAAAAGGATTAAATTGGAAAGTAAAAGATAAAAAGATACATAATAAAATAAAATAAAATGTCATCATATTATCATATTTGCTAAATTAAAAAAATGGAAACCTTAGCTATGGAGACTTGAGTTCAAGCAAGTTATTTTGGCTTAATTAGGTCAGTATTCTTGTCTCGTTTTTAATAATTTTCATGCTTCCGAGATTGTAATAGCTTAATCTAGCTATCTCAGGGATTAATTTGTAAAGTTATCAAACTACTAGGGTTTTTCCATGGATGAGTATGCATGAATTATGAAGTTTTATGGTAGAAAATGAAAGGTTGTTGATAGATAAATAACTTTTGTTAAGAGAATTTTGATGAAGTTTTAATTTAGGAACTGGATTGAAAAGATGTAAAATTTATGGAAAAATTCTAGATTTTATGAAATGCATGGGCTGGTAGTATTATATGTAAAAATTGGCTAGGTTTGGAATATGGATTAAATTGCATGAATTTCATATTTCGAGCCTAGGGATGAAATTATAATTAATCAAAAGTATAGTGGCAAAATGGTAATTTTGCTTATGATGTGAATTGGATTGAATTAAATATGAATTACATTAAATTGATGTTAAATTCGTTCGTATAGATCCGAATAGATCAAATCCGGGGTTAGATCGTGGAAAAGAGGAAGTATCAGATTAGTAACCTTTGTATTCATGAACATTATCAAGGTAAGTTCGTGTAACTAAATTGAGAATTTATATGTGTTAGTTGAATTGTATGTATTTGATTGTAATATTGCCATGTATATGAAATTAATCACATATTTGACAATGACCGACAAGTATTAAGTCTCGTTTGATAAATGAAATTCGATGGATATAGGGTTCCTGAATTGGTTGTGGTCCTGCATGTGTTGCGGACGCAGCAAAGCTTGCAAGAGCATCCCGTTATTAGCTCTCATGAGCATCTCAATATTGGCTCTCTTGAGCTTCCTGATATATGGCACTCACGAGCTTTCTGTTAATAGCTCTTCGGATCATCTCGATATTGGCTCTCTTGAGCTTATTGATATATGGCACTCACGAGCTTCCCGTTAATAGCTCTTTGGAGCATTCTGATTGGTTGTGATCTTGCATGTGTTGTGGACATACCACAACTCTTACAAGCATCCTAATATTTGGCTCTTATGAGCTTCCCGTTATATGGTTCTTGTGAGCTTCCTAATAATTGGCTTTTCAGAGCTTCCCGATAACTGGCTCTTACGAGCTTCCTGAATAATGGCTCTCTAGAGCTAACTGATATTGGCTCGCATGAACTTCCCGTTACATGGTTCACATGAGCTTCTCATTATATGGATTAAGATATAGAGCTTCTCGTTTATGTGCTTATATGAGCAATCCTAGATATGAATTGACGGATTACAGTTTGTACACTTTGTGTGTACTACCCGTGTATCCATTGATATTTTAAATGTTTCAACGAGCAAATTCTGATATAAGATAATGATTTTGAAACAAAATATTACTTGTATATATATGAATACATGGAAATGATATACCTAGAGCATGATTTGATTGTTATTTGAATGTGGAAATTACTTTATGACCTTGTTTATCCATGATCAATAGTTATTACATGTGATTACTTGGCTAATGTGATATGGATATGTGTTTAGGCTATGGCCAAGTTGATTGGATATTTCTTGTATACTTACCTTATGTGTGAAATAATGGTAAGTTAATTTTCCTGTTATACGAACTTACTAAGCTTAAAAATCTTACTCTGTTTATTTTCCCTATTTTATAGTAATTCGAAGGCTCGTTAAGGTTGGAAGCTGGTTGGAGCTACATCACATTATCCATCGGCTCATTTCGGTATATAAAGAATATTTATTTTGGTTATAATGGCATGTATAGGTTAAATTTCACCAATGATGACATATAAATGTTTCGATTGAAACTAGCTATTGGAATGGCTTGTGATGGACAGTTTTGATGTATATATAAGTGGTTTTATCATGTTTAAAGTACGAGCTTGATTATGCATATATGCATTTGGTTATCTAAGTAAAAATGAGTATCAGTAGACATGAAAATTAAATTGTCATTTGAGGTGTCTAAAGGCACATTGGTTGAATGTGGTAATATGTCATGTTTAAGACATGATTTTGAATTGATTTGAATGTTTTGATATGATTTGAAAATATGCAAATTGTTTAAGACAAATTTGGGTGAGAAATGTGGCCTTGGAAATGACCTATTTTTATCCACACAAGCATGTGTCTCAGCCATGTGTGACACACGGCCTAGCACATAGGCGTGTGATTTGGCCGTGTGTCCCTTGCATCTTTTAAATTGAAAAATAGAATGATCAAATTCTTCACACGGCCTTGCACACGGGCGTGTGGCTTGGCCGTGTGACCCCTGCACCTAATTAATACAAGTCAGTCTACTCACACGGCCTAGCACATGGGTGTGCGGCTTGGCTGTGTGACCCAATTCAGTGTGCACCTAATTTTGGACACGGGTTGGGACACGACCGTGTGCCCTACTTTGAATACCCACACTGCTTGAGACAAGGGGCATGTCTCTTGACTGTGTGAGCTATACGGCCTGGCCACACGGGCGTGTGTCCCTTGCACCTTGGAAAAGTTCTGAAATTTTGTAAAAAATTCTCTAAGCACCCAGTTTAGTCCTGACTTGTTTCTAATGCATATTTTGGGGATCGAGGGCTCATATAAGGGATAATATGTTTGATTTCTGATATAAATATTAAATGGTATGAAATATCTGTATTAGATCTGTAGGTTCCGGTAATGCTCTGTAATCCTGTTCCAGCAACAGATATGGGTTAGGGGTGTTACATGGTTTATAGTCGTGGTGTGATGCTTTATTTTCTAATGATATATATAGGGAGGTCTTTTGATTGTTTTTGAGACAATGTTCTAGTTTGTTAGCCTATCTAAATATTTTGGTATATGTTAGCTTAAAGTTTTGTTGTTTAAATATCTAAATACTAGTTCAAATATAGTAAAGTTTGGTATAAATGTGAGTCATGAATTCTTGATGCTTTTTTAATATATTGGATAATATAAAATGTGGTACCAATGAGGGTACATTGGTTAGGGACATAATATGGTTGTTTTGGCACATTTTGAGCATGTTAAATTGTGTTTTAAATAGGTTAAAAGGCTCGTAATTAGGTTACTTAGTGCCCAAGCAAGTATGATTTGGTAAACTTGATGTTTAAGGTTCATTTTAGTGTACACTGCCTAGGACACGAGCTGTCACATGGTTGTGTGCCATACACAGTCTGAGACACGACCCGTAACACGGCCGTGTGTATCAAATCAGTGACTCACACGGTCTACCACACGATTTACGACACGACCGTGTGCTTTTAGTCAGTGAGTTACACGGCCTACAACACAGCTGTGTGATCTAAGTCAGTGAGTTACACAGGTAGAGACATAGGCCGGGACACGGTTGTGTGTCCCAACTTCAAATGTCCACACGGTCTAGGCTATGTCACACGGCCGTGACCCCTACATCTCAAATTTTCATGTTTTTCTCAAAATTTTTGATTTGTCTCAATTTGATCCCTGAATGTTTCTAAGGTAATTTTAGGGCCCCGTAAACCCGAATAAAGGCCCATGTGTATATTTATTCTATGATATGATATATGTTTATAAATTAATCGAACACTTGTTATAGAATTAAGATAAATTGTTTGTTTGGTTCTGTAACACTTAGATCCTTAATCTGGCAACGGAGACGGGATATGAGTGTTACATCTTATCTTTTCCAAAGATATTTTTTCTAAAACTAAAGTTCTGAGAGTAAGTTTTTCCCTATAAACTTTATTTTTAAAAGTTCTGATACTTTGTTTTCATGATGTATTTTCAAGTTATACTTTAAAGTGATGTTTTAAAGATATGATTTTATGCAAGCCTATGTTTTAAAGTATGTTTTAAAAGTTCAATTTTAGAAGTTACGTTTCCTGTGAGCTCTATGTGATAAGTTTTTGTGCGTGATCCTTTCCAAGCCCTTATGTTGAATATATCGATATAGAAAAGGATTGTGAGTACTCACTTATAAGTTTTATGTGAGTTTGAGCGCTAAGGCCTTGGGACATGTGGAGAGATAAGGAAATGTTGAGCTATGCTCTATTCAATGAGACATGTGGGCATACAGAAGAGTGTTTAGCTTTATGCTACACTTATGGGACATGTTATGGACTTTTTGAGTCATTCTGAAGCATTATAAGGAGATCTGTATATCCAACAAATTTTGATAAGTGTTTTAAGATAAGGGTGAGAACATGTTTTATGTTCCTCAACCATTCTGATAAGACAAGTATGTGAGCATGTTAAATGCTATTATAAGTTCTGCTTTCAAGCAAGAACAACCTAAGCTTTTAAGTATGATTTTTAGTAAGTACATGCAAAACTTTTGTCAAAATTATGTGTTTTATGACAAACAGATTTCGTGAACAAGGTCTCGCAACCTTCACCGCGAAGCCAGCACGTGACATGATTTCAAACTAAGTCTTCTTTCTATTTTAAACTCTATGTTTTAAGCTTACTCTACTGATTCTTGATTATTTACTGAGTTCATAATGAACTCACGCACTCCACTCTTACGTCGTACGTAAGTAGGTCACGGATGGTAGTGGCGAGGTAGATGACTTGGCGAGGCTCATCCTTGATTAGATATCGAAGAACTTTAAAAAATAAGCGATGGGGTTTTATTTATGTGGGTTTAGTCTTATTGCAATATAATTCAATTATTGAAACATTATATTTAAAAGTTTAAGTTTATTTCTATTTAGCAAAACCTTAAGTAAAACCTTGTTATTAGTTTATTCTCAGCAAGAATAAAGTTGATGTTTCTTTAATTTTCCTTGCCTACATTCCATGTTATATTACTAAATTACGACACATGCTTGCCATTTGATTTGTGAAGTATTATTTTCTATGACCCTTGTATGTTTGTAACCCCTAACATGCATGAGAAACCTTCTATAGGAATATATTACAATTTAGCGAAAGTTAAACAAATATGTGAAACCTTGTGTTGAAGACTTCTCTATTTGCAAAGCCTATAGTATGTGAACTATAGTTACCTTTCGAACCCATATTATTCTGCAAGCTCTTGCTTTATGTTGTACTCCGAACTCATATGCTATTTTGTATGATTCATGCAAACTTAAGTTGAGGTGCGAACCTTAATAATAGCTTCCATATAATCGTAGTTATTTTTGAAAGTTTGTACTTTAAATACCTTGTTTATGTCTTGCATACAAACCTCTTAAGTTTTTTTTTAGGTGACATGTGAACCTACCTTTGTTGTTTGTTAAGATCTCATATTTTATTTCTATGTTTGATATTCTTTCGTTGTTGTGTTTTAACTTAACACATTATTGTTGTAAGTTAATAGTGTGTTACAGGTTAGGTTGGGAGTTAACGGAGAGTCACTTCAGTGGCTAATGTAGCTAACTAGATTTGGGTCGAACCTACTTGATCGGGTTTAGGTGTTATGCAAAGGGCTATAAATAGCTTAGAAGTGAATTCTTAGGTGGATTCTTCTCAATTATGTTTCATTCTCTCCTTTTCGTCATCTTCCTTGGTTGCTCTAAATAAGTGATAACTATGGAAGCTCTACATGGAGCAATGATCACGAGGGTTGAGTCGGATAAGTAGAAAATCCAATAAACTGGTAAGGTTTTATTCCATTTGTAAAATTAAGATTAAGAAAATGAGGATAAGGATTTCCCTAAAACCTTTTAAGGGATTCTGTATGACTCTATAAAAAACAAGTTTTAAGTTGAGAATACTGAGTTTAATTCGTGACTTTGGTTGCCATGATTAGGTACCAGGAGGATAGAAGCTCTTGCATTTAGAAAAGAAAAGTTGATAAGGTGAAGAAGAATCAATTGAGTTTCTACTTACCATTACTATAATGCTGAGTGGTTTGCATGATTCTGTGTTAAGTTCTATGATTATGAATGATCTCTGCTGATTGTGTATGATAGGCATAGATAGGATTGCTTGGTATATGGATATCTATCAATGTAGTTCAATGTGCATGAAATAATTATGATTCCATGTTTTAAAAGATAGCGTACTCCATGGTAGAGTGTAAGTAAATGCATGCATGATTATAATTATGAAGCCTGAAAGGGAAATATTGATAGTTTAGGTGAAGTTAGAATTGAGAAAGGGAGATTCTATTAGATATCACCATACGGTGTTGCTAGGTGTGAATAGTGATGAGTGAAGGTTCGGGCCTTACGAAGGGAACACTACGGTGTTCGAGCATCAATGTTAGGATGAGGAATGGAGGAATAGGCGGAGGAATAGGGAAAAAGAAAATTTGAATTCCGTTAAGATTCCACCATCCGAGATTGCTAGGAGGAAACGTTGATGTGTAAAATTCTGAGCCTTCCGGGGAGGGGACACTTCGGTGCTCCGGCATCAAGGTAAAATGTGAAAAGAAATTATATTGACTGATCCTTCGAGACCACACCTCGAGACGGTATTTAAGTTCTATAGAGCATCACCATGGTAATGGTCAATATGCTCTATGGGGCAACACTGAGATGACGGTAAGGTAATATGGGCGACACCTCAAAAGATGTTTGACGTGTAAGACCATAGCTCAACTATGAAAACCAGCGTAGTCTACCGAGACACGAAATATGGGGTACTCCATCAAGAAACTAAACACGAGGTAGTCTTTTGGGACACTAAACAGTGGTAGCCCGTCAGAACACTAAACACGGGGTACTCCGCTTGAACAATAAACATGGGGTAGTCGATCGGGATACTAAACAAGTGGTAGTCCGCCGGGACACTAAACACAATAATCCACTAGAACTAAGGAAACAATGTAGTTTGTTGGGACAATAAACAAAAAATAGATTGCCAATGATGAAAATTATGGAAACTCACGCAATCCAGTAAAAAGTGTTGGATGAAAAATGTATTTATTGGCCAAACGATAGTGAGCCAGTGGATTAATGGGGAACCAGTTGATTAAGGCAAAGGAAGTGGAAAGGAAACAGACCATAAAACTATAATTAGAAGAGTCATAGCGCATATGGGTGGTAACCCAGCTAGAAACATATACGAGAAAGGACATACCAGTAATGCCTAGTGAACAGGCAAACATATTATGGTTTACCCGAGGATTAGAGATAAGGATCTACTATCAAGAGTCTCCGGAGGGTGCACAATGAACCCTGTATACTAGTGGTTGATCAAAAACACATCAGATAGTCCATATGGAAAGAAAGGGTTAGTTAGAACTCAATGATAAAGAGAGTTACCTAGAAAAGAAGCCTCGAGTAATAGGTATGTGTGTTAAGGCTATTCCTCTTTAAAAGAAAAACTAGTATGAAAGTATTAGCCAATTGCCTAGTTCCGTATAGAACAGATATGTGAGAGGAATCATGAACACAAGTGGTCATCCAGATGACAGTCTGCTGGGTAATGTATGCCAAAGAAGTCCACAACAGACAAGTATATATATCAACTCAAAAGCAATATGTTGCGACAAGGCAGAATACAATAAAGTAATCCAAACAACATTGCAACCTAAGAATGGGGTGGTAGCGGTAAATATAAACCCTGATAAGAATGCCAATACACGTGGACCCTACTAGAAGGCCATATGAGTAGAACGTCGATTCATCCGCCAGATCCATAGTGTGCTCAAGTGCCAGGATGAAATCATAAAGAATAGGCATTGAAGGAATTGGGATAAGAGGAATACAAAACACAAGTTATGAAAAGATGGGTGGGAATCCTCAAGGATGATACATCCGCTAGAACCAACCATAGGAAATCAGGGGGACATAAACTCACGAATTAAAGATTTCTAGCGATCACTTCCCCATTAAAGACAGTCAGATATTGGTTAGAAGTCTGACACCCCAGGCAAACTGAGATCGCCAGACGAATCAAAGAGTAGTGTGTTTGGTTCTTTTAAATTTGAAACCCCATTCAAGATGGAGTGTAACAGCTCGATTCTGGGCCTAGTCGGAATAGTGGTTTCGGGACCACAAATCCGACGAGGGAAAATATGGTTATTCTCATATTTTTATGGTATACAATTTCACGGAAAATTTTTGTAAAAATTTCGTTCGAAAATTTCGACGTTTGGGCACTCAATTTAGTCAAAAGGACTAAATTGTAAAAAGTGCAAAAGTTGAGTTCTACATGTTAGAAGTGTCTAATTGTTATGAAATTATAAGTTGAGGGTCCTTATGTGGTAATTAGACCATTAGTGGTTGATGGACAAAAATAGACATAAGAAATGGGTTAAATAGATTTTTTTTAAGTGGGGGCATTTTAGTCATTTGGTAATAAAAAGAATAAAATGGGAAAAAGATGACAAAAATCATCATCTTCATCATTAGGACGAAATCAGCAAGGGGGGAAGCCATAGTTAGGGTTGTCAAGCTTTCAAGCTCGATAGTAAGTGATTCCAAGCCCCGTTTTTAATGTTCTTTACGTTTTTGAGATCCCGATAGCTTAATTTAGCTTATTCTAGCAACAATTCGTGTTAGAGTTTATATTTGGAAAAATACCCATAGGTGAAAAGTGTTTATTTTTCTGTTTTATGGTGGAATATGAAGCTAGAAATTATGTTGAACAACTTTAGCTAAGCGATTTTAAACGAAAACGGGTAAATTGACATAATCGGTAAAAATACCTAATGTTCATAAGTACATGTTAGAGTGAGAATTTGATGTTGCCATAGAAGCGAAAAGTGTTCAGCATGTCATAAAACATAAGAACATGAGATGAAGTTTAATTTCCGAGCCTTGGGGCAAAAATGTAAATATGCAAAAGTTTGGGGGCAAAATTGTAATTTTTCAAAAAGTTGGGTGGAGGATTATTTTAATAAATGTGAACATTAAATGAGTTAATTTTGCTATTATAGATCAAGAAAGACGAGAAGACTACCTCAAACGAGGAAAAGAAAAGATAGTGGAGTAAAGTGCAAAATTACGATATTTTGCACCGAGGTAAGTAAACATGTGATTTAATGCATTATTTGGATATCGTTCAATATAAGTTGAGATTTAATTGAACATAGAATAAATGTTTGGCAAAATTCTAAAAATGTTGTTAAATTGGGAAAGGTGGTAAGGTGTGGTAAAACACGGGTTTTGGTTGAACACTTAATAGGCTAGGAGCATATTGCATATAAAGGGGTTCTTGTGTCTGATTCCCGATTCATTGGTGGTTGCTAAGTGCTGATCCCACCGTATTTTAAATGTGAAAGGGGTTGCTAAGTCTGATTCCCGAGGGGTTGCTAAGTCTTGATTCCCTAATTATTGGTGGTTGCTAAGTGCTGATCCCACCGTATTTTAAATGTGAAAGGGGGTTGCTAAGTGCTGATTCCCCCGAGGGGTTGCTAAGTGCTGATTCCCCTATTCATTGGTGGTTGCTAAGTGCTGATCCCACCGCATCTGAAATGTGAAGGGGGTTGCTAAGTGCTGATTCCCCAAGGGGTTCTTGCGTCTTGATTCCCCGATTCATTGGTGGTTGCTAGGTGTTGAATCCACGATAACTGTTAACATTCAGTGTTCAACAAGTAAATTGGGAAGGTGAACATATGTATATGGTGGACGAGTTTATGGGAGGAATATTGGGTTTGATATTTAATCAACCCATGTATGTGATGGGAGGAAATATCAAAAGTACAAAAGAAACAATGTAAACACAAAACTGTTTTGAACAACAGCAGTTGGGGAACTTTGAAAAATCACCATAAATGGTGGAAAATGAATTAGAGGCTGAATGATATATGAAATTGAATCTGAATGTGTCTAATTTTATATGAAAGAAACAGAGTAATCAAAAGAGTTGTATATTTGGGGATATTTGAATTTTATTGAAACAGGTTGGATTGATTTCGAAATCCCCAATTCCAACTTTGGAAAATCACCAAAAATTTTACAAAAGTAGTTATGGCTTGAAATTTATAAACTTGGATTCCTTATTGAGTCTATTTTTAATAGAAACAAACGAGAACATTTTTTGAAATTTTTACAGAGAGTTATGTGAATTTTAGTAAGGGAAGGCAGGACTGTCAGGCAGTGAAACAGGGGAAGATTCAATGAATAAACTATACTAATTGGCCTGACCAAAAATTCTGAAAATTTTATGGTGCAAAGGTATATGAATCAAGTTTCGGGGAAAATTTACGAAATTCAATTTTGAGCCCTATAGCTCCAAATAAAAATAAATTAGTGACTATGACGCAGAAAAACAGTTTGCTGGAAATTGAACAAACAATAGATTTAATTTGTGATTAAAATTGTTTTATGGTGGAATCATGTGAGAAATTTATTTATTTGTCATATGTTTACTTACTAAGCTATATGCTTACTCGTTTTCATTTTCCCCTTGATTATAGTGATATCCATCAACCCGGAACTTGGACGGAGTCAGACAATCATCCACACTATCATCAACGTTTGGGTATTTTGCAACTAGTATCCCGGAAATATGGCATGTATAGACGACTTTATGTAATGTGGCGTAACTATGTATATATATATATTTTATGATTCGGTTTAAATTGTGGTGTTTATTAATGGTTAAATTGTGTATGATTAAACAACTGAATTTGCTTGGGAATATTGAAATTTTGTTTGAGATATTGCAGGAGGTTTTATGTAAAAATAACCAGAAATGCTGCCGAATTTTTTAAAAAAAATCTAGTAATACCTCATACTCTGTTCCGTTAAGGAATACGGGTAAGGGGTGTTACATTTTAGTGGTATCAGAGCTACGGTTTAGTCGGTTCTCAGGCCAATAAAATATGTGTGAAAGTCAGTCTATACATGCCATGAATATATTGTGATAGTTTGATGATTTCTGACAATTTAAAATTTTGTTTTATATAGTAAATGGACGTTGACCGAAGTGTGGCAGATGATGTTGAAAGTAATGCGCCGGCTCCCGCACAAGGGACCGCGCGTGAAGAGAGTAGACATGAGACACATAGTCAGGACGAGGCTCGGGAAGCCTTCCTTCGGATGATGAGTGATTGGTATACAAAATATGTCCGTATAAATCCGAATGTTCCACCTCCTCCACCCCCTCCTATTCCTCAACCGGTTCCCGTAGCTCCACGAAGTGCTGAATTGGTGAGATCGAGTAAACCACCCGTGGATAGAATTCAAAGCATGGGGTTTGAAGATTTCGAGGCTAATGTTGATGATGATCCTAAAAGCCGAGTTTTGGCTTGAAAATACTATACGGGTATTTGATGAATTATCTTGTACTCCTGAGGAATGTTTGAAATGTGCTGTGTCTTTACTGAAGGAGTCGGCATACCGTTGGTGGAAAACGTTAATATCGGTGGTTCCAAAAGAAAGAGTTACCTGGGACTTCTTTCAGGAGGAATTCAGAAAGAAATATGTAAGCCAGCGGTTTATTGATTAGAAACGCAAGGAGTTTCTCGGATTGAAACAGGGCCGAATGTCAATAGCAGAATATGAACGGGAGTTTGTCCGGCTTAGTAAATATGCCCAGGAATGTGTGCCCACAGAGGCTATGATGTGTAAAAGATTCGAAGAGGGGCTAAACGAAGATATCAGATTGCATGTTGGGGTTTTAGAGTTAAAAGAATTTGTGGTATTGGTTGATCGAGCCTGCAAGGCTGAAGAATTGAGTAAGGAAAAGAGAAGAGCGGAGATGGAAGCTCGAGATGTAAGAAAAATGTCGATGAGCAGGACCTTTCAACCCCAATCGAAGAAGCTTAAAGGGATAGATCCACGACCAACTGGTTCAGCTGGGTACTCACGTAGAGACCGAGGGAGGTCGTATTCTGGAGCCAGAACTCAAGCTACCTCGGTGGCAAGTGTGGGCAATGTGGGAAATACTAGACCTGAGTGCCAACAGTATGGCAGGCGACATACTGGTGAGTGTTGGGGATTTAAACGAGCTTGTTTCAGGTGTGGTTCTCAAGAACACTATATAAGAGATTGCCCTGAGAGAATAGAGGAAGAAAAATTGCAAAGAGCTGGATCGGGTGATATTGTTAGTAGAGGCAGACCACCGAGGAATGTTGGGAGCAAAGCCAGTGGTCAAAGTGTGGTGAAAGATGCAGCTGGGAGATCAGACACTAGAGCGCCTGCCAGGACTTATGCCATACACACTTGAGAGGATGCCTCATCTCCTGACGTGATTACTGGTACATTTTCTCTTCATGATATTGATGTGGTTGCTTTGATTGACCCTGGTTCTACTCATTCATATGTATGTGTGAATTTGGTGTCTAGTAAGAAGTTGCCTGTTGAAAATACTGAATTTATAGTTAAAGTATCAAATCCTTTAGGCAAATGTGTCTTAGTCGATAAGGTTTGCAAGAATTGTCCTCTGATGATTCAAGGTTACTGTTTCCCGGCTAATCTGATGTTGTTACCATTTGATGAGTTTGATGTTATTTTGGGGATGGATTGGTTGATATTGCATGATGCCAAGGTAAATTGTAGACAGAAAATTCTTGAATTAAAGTGTGAAAACGGTGAAATTCTTCGGGTTGAAACAGAGGAGCCGAATAAATTGCCTATGGTGATTTCACACATGTCTGCTCAGAAATACTTGAGAAAGGGATGTGAAGCTTATCTTGCTTATGTGTTGAATACTGATATAACTGGGTCGAAGCTTGAATCGTCTTTAGTCCGTGAATTTCGAGATGTATTTCGAGAGGAATTGCCTGGGTTACCTCCGATTAGAGAAGTTGAGTTTTCTATTGACTTGTTACCTGGTACTACACCGATTTCTATTGCACCGTATCGGATGGCTCAATGAATTGAAAGAATTAAAGGCTCGCCATACAAGAGTTGATGATAAAGGATTTGTAAGACCGAGTTTTTCTCCTTGGGTGCTCTGTGCTATTCATGAAAAAGAAAGACGGTTCTATGAAACTTTGTATTGACTATCGTCAGCTCAACAAAGTGACTATAAAGAACAAGTATCCTTTGCCGAGAATTGATGATTTGTTTGATCAACTAAAAGGGGCAACAGTGTTTTCAAAGATTGATTTGAGGTCTGGTTACTATCAGTTGAGAGTTAAAGAGTCCGACGTGCCGAAAACTGCTTTTAGAACGAGGTATGGACACTATGAATTTCTGGTAATGCCTTTTGGGTTGACTAATGCTCCGGCTATTTTTATGGATTTAATGAACCGAATTTTTCGCCATATCTGGATAAATTTGTGGTGGTGTTCATAGATGATATTTTAATTTATTCTGGATGAATCCGAGCATCTGAGCATCCGAGAACCGTGTTGCGATTCGAGAGAAAAGAAATTTTATGCTAAATTCAGAAAAGTGAGTTTTGGCTTCGGGAGGTCGGATTCTTGGGACATATAGTTTCAAGTGAAGGTATTCGGGTTGACCCAAGCAAAATTTCAGCAATTGTTGATTGGGAACCACCAAAGAATGTATCTGAAGTTAGAAGCTTTCTGGACTTAGCCGGGTATTACAGACGCTTTGTCAAGGGATTCTCGATGATTGCTTCTCCTATGACTAAGTTACTACAGAAGAATGTCAAGTTTGAATGGACTGATAAATGTCAGCAAAGCTTCGAGAAATTGAAGGCTTTATTGACCGAGGCACCAGTGTTGGTACAACCTGAGTCAGGGAAGGAGTTTGTAATTTACAGTGATGCATCGTTGAATGGTCTTGGGTGTGTGTTGATGCAAGAGGGCAAAGTAATAGCTTATGCTTCGAGACAACTGAAACCGCATGAGAAGAATTATCCGACGCGTGATTTAGAATTGGCTGCCATTGTTTTTGCTTTAAAAATTTGGCATCATTATTTGTATGGTGAAAAGTGCCGAATCTTCACTGACCATAAGAGCTTGAAGTATTTAATGAGTCAAAAAGATTTGAATTTGCGGCAACGAAGATGGCTCGAGCTAATTAAAGACTATGAGTTAGTGATTGATTATCACCCCGGGAAAGCTAATGTGGTTGCTGATGCCTTGAGCAGAAAATCTTTATTTGCTTTGAGAACTAGGAGTACGAGATTAACTTTATCTGATGATGGTTCAATTTTGGCTGAATTGAGAGTTAGACCGTTATTTATTCAGCAAATTCGGGAAGCTCAAAAGAATGACAGTAAATTGCAAGCCAGGAGAGCTCAGTGTGAAGCAGGTGTTGACTCAGATTTTCAAATTGGTTCAGATGATTTCCTGATGTTCCGGGATAGAATATGTGTACCGAGAAATGATGAGTTAATCCGGACCATTTTATGCGAGGCACATAGTGGTGATTTGTCAGTTCATCCAGGTAGTATGAAAATGTATAATGATTTGAAGAAATTGTATTGGTGGCCGGGCATGAAGAAAGACATCTCGGAATTTGTATCAAAGTGTTTAATTTGTCAACAAGTGAAAGCTGAGCACCAAGTACCATCGGGTTTACTTCAGCCGATAATGATTCCAGAATGGAAATGGGATAGTATCACGATGGATTTTGTGACAGGATTGCCTTTAACTCCAAAGAAGAAAGATGCTATTTGGGTAATTGTTGATAGATTGACAAAGTCAGCCCATTTTATTCCGGTACGCATTGATTACTCACTTGACAGGTTGGCGGAGTTATATGTTGCTGAAATAGTGAGATTACACGGGGTGCCTAAATCTATTATATCGGATAGAGATCCGAGGTTTACATCGAGGTTTTGGATAAAGTTGCAGGAAGCTCTGGGTACGAAACTGAACTTTAGTACTGCGTTCCATCCGCAAACTGACGGGCAATCAGAAAGAGTGATTCAAGTTCTTGAAGACATGCTCCGGTGTTGTGTTCTAGAATTTGAAGGCAATTGGGAGAAATATCTACCATTGGTTGAATTTGCTTATAACAATAGTTATCAGTCGAGTATACGAATGGCACCGTATGAAGCATTATATGGGCGTAAGTGTAGAACTCCTTTATATTGGACCGAACTCGGTGAAAATCGGATTCATAGAGTTGATTTGGTGAAAGAAACTGAAGAAAAAGTGAAAATAATCCGTGATTGTTTAAAAGATGCTTCGGATCGGCAAAAATCATATGCGGATTTAAAGAGGAAAGAAATTGAGTTTCAAGTGGGTGATAAAGTGTTCTTGAAAGTATCCCCATGGAAGAAAATTCTGAGATTTGGTCGTAAAGGCAAATTGAGTCCACGTTTTATTGGACCGTATAAAGTTATTGAGATAATTGGACCAGTAGCTTATCGATTAGCTTTACCGGCAGAGTTGGAAAGGATACATAATGTATTTCATGTATCGATGTTGCGATGTTATCGTTCGGATCCTTCACATATAGTCTCTCCTGCAGAGATTGAAATTCGACCGGATATGACTTATGAGGAGGAACCAATAAAGATTTTGGCTCGAGAGGTCAAACAGTTACGGGATAAAAGTGTAGCCTTAGTGAAAGTGTTGTGGCAAAAACATGGAATGGAAGAAGCTACGTGGGAACCGGAGGAAGTTATGAGGAAACAGTACCCAAACCTCTTTTTCCTAGGTAAGATTTTCGGGACGAAAATCCCTAAGGGGAGAGTTGTAACACTCGATTACGGGCCTAATCGAAATAGTGGTTTCGGGACCACAAATCCGACGAGGAAAATATGGTTATTCTTATATTTTTATGGTCTACAATTTCACGTAAAATTTTCGTAAAAATTTCGCTCGAAAATTTCGACGTTTGGCACTCAATTTAGTCAAAAGGACTAAATTGTAAAAAGTGCAAAAGTTGAGTTCTATATGTTAGAAGTGTCTAATTGTTATGAAATTATAAGTTGGGGGTCCTTATGTGGTAATTAGACCATTAGTGGTTGATGGACAAAAATAGACATAAGAAATGGGTGAAATAGATTTTTTAAGTGGGGGCATTTTAGTCATTTGGTAATAAAAAGAATAAAATGGGAAAAAGAATAAAAAATCATCATCTTCTTCATTAGGACGAAATCAGCAAGGGGGAAGCCATATTTACGGTTTTCAAGCTTCCAAGCTCGATAGTAAGTGATTCCAAGCCCCGTTTTTAATGTTCTTTACGTTTTTGAGATCCCGGTAGCTTAATTTAGCTTATTCTAGCAATAATTCGTGTTAGAGTTTATATTTGGAAAAATACCCATAGGTGAAAAGTGTTTATTTTGCTGTTTTATGGTGGAATATGAAGCTAGAAATTATGTTGAACAACTTTAGCTAAGCGATTTTAAACTAAAACGGTAAATTGACATAATCGGTAAAATACCTAATGTTCATAAGTACATGTTAGAGTGAGAATTTGATGTTGCCATAGAAGGGAAAAGTGTTCAGCATGTCATAAAACATAAGAATATGAGATGAAGTTTAATTTCCGAGCCTTGGGGAAAAAATGTAAATATGCAAAAGTTTGGGGGCAAAATTGTAATTTTTCAAAAAGTTGGGTGGAGGATTATTTTAATAAATGTGAACATTAAATGAGTTAATTTTGCTATTATAGATCAAGAAAGACGAGAAGACTACCTCAAACGAGGAAAAGAAAAGATAGTGGAGTAAAGTGCAAAATTACGATATTTTGCACCGAGGTAAGTAAACATGTGATTTAATGCATTATTTGGATATCGCTCAATATAAGTTGAGATTTAATTGAACATAGAATAAATGTTTGGCAAAATTCTAAAATGTTGTTAAATTGGGAAAGGTGGTAAGGTGTGGTAAAACACGGGTTTTGGTTGAACACTTAATAGGCCGAGCATATTGCATATAAAGGGGTTCTTGTGCTAATTCCCGATTCATTGGTGGTTGCTAAGTGCTGATCCCACCGTATTTTAAATGTGAAAGGGGGTTGCTAAGTGCTGATTCCCCTAATTATTGGTGGTTGCTAAGTGCTGATCCCACCGTATTTTAAATGTGAAAGGGGGTTGCTAAGTGCTGATTCCCCCGAGGGGTTGCTAAGTGCTGATTCCCCTATTCATTGGTGGTTGCTAAGTGCTGATCCCACCGCATCTGAAATGTGAAGGGGGTTGCTAAGTGCTGATTCCCCCAAGGGGTTGCTGCTTGCTGATTCCCCGATTCATTGGTGGTTGCTAAGTGCTGAATCCACCGATAACGGTTAACATTCCGAGTGTTCAACAAGTAAATTGGGAAGGTGAACATATGTATATGGTGGACGAGTTTATGGGAGGAATATTGGGTTTGATATTTAATCAACCCATGTATGTGATGGGAGGAAATATCAAAAGTACAAAAGAAACAATGTAAACACAAAACTGTTTTGAACAACAGCAGTTGGACAACTTTGAAAAATCACCATAAATGGTGGAAAATGAATTAGAGGCTGAATGATATATGAAATTGAATCTGAATGTGTCTAATTTTATATGAAAGAAACAGAGTAATCAAAAGAGTTGTATATTTGGGGATATTTGAATTTTATTGAAACAGGTTGGATTGATTTCGAAATCCCCAATTCCAACTTTGGAAAATCACCAAAAATTTTACAAAATTAGTTATGGCTTGAAATTTATATACTTAGATTCCTTATTGAGTCTATTTTTAATAGAAACAAACGAGAACATTTTTTGAAATTTTTACAGAGAGTTATGTGAATTTTAGTAAGGGAAGGCAGGACTGTCGGGCAGTGAAACAGGGGAAGATTCAATGAATAAACTGTACTAATTGGCCTGACCAAAAATTCTGAAAATTTTATGGTGCAAATTTATATGAATCTAGTTTCAGGGAAAATTTACAGAATTCAATTTCGAGACCTGTAGCTCCAGATAAAAATAAATTAGTGACCATGACGCAGAAAAACAGTTTGCTGGAAATTGAACAAACAATAGATTTAATTTGTGATTAAAATTGTTTTATGGTGGAATCATGTGAGAAATTTATTTATTTGTCATATGTTTACTTACTAAGCTATATGCTTACTCGTTTTCATTTTCCCCTTGATTATAGTGATATCCATCAACCCGAACTTGGACGAGTCGCACAATCATCCACACTATCATCAACGTTTGGGTATTTTGCAACTAGTATTCCTAAATATGGCATGTATAGACGACTTTATGTAATGTGGCGTAACTATGTATATATATATATGTTATGATTCGGTTTAAATTGTGGTGTTTATTAATGGTTAAATTGTGTATGATTATACAACTGAATTTGCTTGGGAATATTGAAATTTTGTTTGAGATATTGCAGGAGGTTTTATGTAAAAATAAGCAGAAATGCTGCCGAATTTTTTTAAAAAAATCTAGTAATACCTCATACTCTGTTCCGTTAAGGAATACGGGTAAGGGGTGTTACATGGAGTCTGTTTTAGTGTAATGCAGTAAAGGAGCTCACTAAGTTCATTGAACTTACCAAAGTGTTGGCTTGTGCTTTGCAGGATTTTTAGGTTTAGGAACTCGAGGAAGGATCAAGCCAGATCGTGTTCGAACAAGTATCACCATCATTATGGAGTCATGCACGTAAAAACGGGGTACCAATAGAAATTTTGCCTAAGAGTCGAACGTATTGTAACTAAAGAGTTCCCATTAAGTCCAGAGATGAGAACGTGAACTCTTACTTTAAATTATTATCTCTGTTGTAAATGTTTTTAAGTAAATAGGTAATAGAGAATGATTTTAAACAGTAAGATTTAAACATGTACATCAACCTGGTTCAAATGTGATGCTTCGTACTCAGATTCGACGTTCGGGTCGGGTAGGGGCGTTACAAGACCCAAACACATATATACATACAAAATAGTTTTGAGATGACTTCCGTGCTAAGCCTTCAAGTTGGATGCTTGACCATGAATATACTATAGCTTTTATCCAAGACTTGCACATTTAAGTAAAAAAATCTATATGTTGAGTAATGTATACTCACTAGTTCTAACATAATTAGAATTCAATTATAAACATAATAAAGTTGAAAAACAACTAAGTAACAAGATTAATCAATTTAACCAACAACCATTTCAACATCAACATCATCTATATGTATACACCTATAATTAATTAGATCATTATTGGTTTCGTAATTATTTATCATTCCATCTTATTCATATAATTGATTTATCCTTTTACATGACATTTATTTCGATGCGCCCTTAGGGTATTTGCAACTAGTTTAACATATTAAAACCATGTACGATGTCAAAATTTTTATCACATTTCACCTATACATTCATCCAACAAACCATATTAAATTTTAATACCTTTTTAATAGAAATCGAATTAAAGGACGGATACTTGAATCAATCCACCATCACACTAAATATGCACTAAAGTGCTAATCAGGCATAAATGCACCGATTCCACCAATCACACTAGAGTACATTGGAAACCTTAGGGTATTTCATTTGGTGATACTTTCTTGACCCCTAGAGTCTTCAAGAACGACCATAACATGTACTCTCATAGCTCTGAATCTCCCACCTACCAATACGAAACCTATGGCATGCCAACTATCTCGTGACTTTATTCGACAATGTTAATAGGACAATATCTCATTATCAAGTATCGATGTCATCAAGCAAACATATATAAATACAATCAATCCAATAAACGATCACAATTCACATATTCAAGTATATATGTATGGAACTATGAATCTCATGGAGAGTTCGATCCTGGCTCAGGATAAACGCTGGTGACATTCTTAACACATGCAAGTCAGACGGGAAGTGGTGTTTCCAGTGGCAGACGGGTGAGTAACGCGTAAGAACCTGCCCTTAGGAGGGTACAACAGTTGGAAACGACTGCTAATACCCCGTAGGCTGAGGAGCAAAAAGAGGAATTTGCCCAATGTGGGGCTCACGTCTGATTAGCTAGTTGGTGAGGCAATAGCTTACCTTCCTAGCATAGTCTCATAGGTAGTTTACCATTTCCAAACATTTAACGAATCATTATAAATATATAATATTATCTAGCAAACTCGAATTAATTTGCTATTCGCCGATGGCTTTGCCTTTCCCTTTGTTGTTCGATATCCCAACGTCATCTTTAGATACGTACAATAAATTCATATACAAAAAATCCATTAGATATATAATTTGGACATAGAACTATGATAATTAAACATGACTACACTTAATTAATTATAGTCGGTAATAGCCTTCATCTCTGAAACGTTCGCATCTCATAATCCATCGAATCGAATTTAAATCCATCTCTATAAATATAGTACAAGAACCTCTTACAACCATTATTTATTATTAACCCTTAAAGTTTTTATTCTTTACAAATAAATCCCTAATTACACATAATTTAACTATAATCTAAGCTTGATTAAAGCTTAATTTAAGATTTTTACTACAATTTTAACATGCTCTATTATAATCTTAACAAGTATCAACATGTATGAATTTTAATCTTTAACCTAAAATTTTCCTCAATCTTTCATCAATGGAAATTCAAATAAAACTTACTACTTTATCAAATTAACTAATGGGACTTTAACATTTATTAAATTATTAATGTATATTATGGTTGTTCAGTTATAAATTCAGGCTTTGAGTCAAATATATCTCAAGATCGAGCCAAATCAGTTTCAAACTCAAGTTCTTTTGGAATCGAGCTTTCTTGGGATCAAATTTTTGTAGTCTCGGGCTTTATGAAGCTCAAATATTTTATGAACTCGTGTTGGAAAATCAATTTGAAATGGTGAAAATAAGTAGAACAAAATTTAAATTTTTTCTTTAAAACTGAACTGTTATGATGTTTATAGAAATAAACCTATTACATGAATTGTAGTTGTGTTTTTGGATTAGGCAAACTCAGTGGATCTCGGCTTTCAACCACTCTATTTTCTCCGCTAATCTCAACCTCAATTTTCTAGACTATGGGCTCTATTTGCAAATCGATGAAAACTTTAGTGAAACTTTCAAGAAATAGAAATTGAATACGAACTTTATCAAAATATAGAATTTATTTGAAAAAAAATTGAATATATTTTGATAGAATATCAATATATATGTGGTGTACTTTTTACCTAGCCCTTAGTCTATATTTATAGAAAAAATAACAAGGGTTTCAGTCGAACGAAATGTAAATGAAATAATAATATTGTAATAGAAAAATCGACTCTCATTAGGAGTACTAGTAGGGGTGGTGGCAATACCCTTCTCTTAGACTAGGGTTTATTGTTCCTCCTCTTTATTTGTGCCTATCTGAGCCTCGTCCCTTATCTAATCAATTATATGCGTTATCCGATGTTTAAACCAATTCACATCATTTATTCAACCTAATAAATATATTTCCTATGCCCAAAATACTATTTATCCATTTAATTAATTAAATTATTTTCTCAACTCAATTCTAATATGTTAAATTCATCACAACTTTACCGTACTAGAATCTATGAGTAAATTAATTTAATTTTTACTTCGACTTCAATTATTTAATTACAAATTAATTAAATAATAATCTAAATTAATTAATTTAATTACTTAATCATCTCTTGTTCATAGCGAGAAAATACATTCATTGCGGATGGTGATACATACGGCCTATTTCTCTAGTTTGTAGTTTCACATTTTTCATATCATCAATTAATGCAAACCATCAAGATTTTATCAAGCTAGTGGAGGGAATGATTGAACATTTATAATTTGGGTTCATATAATTTTTAATCAAGTTTTTCCTCTTCTTCTATTAATAACAATATTATTTAGTCATGAAGTCATTCCACTAAAGTACCATTGTAACAACCTGTTTTTCAGTGGTGCTGGAAATAGTGGTTTCGGGGCCACAAATCTAATGAGAGAGTTTGTAAATATTATTATTTAATATTTATGAATCAAATATAGTATTATGATAAATTTTGATTTGATAAATTATGTTATTTGAAAGAGTAATTAGGTTCAAGTGGTAAATCCTTAAAGTCAAGTTGTTTTAGAAAATTAGGTATTGAGACCTTGTTTCTATAAACCAATCTCATAAATATTTTATTAAATATTTACGAGTGTTATTAGGTTCTTATTAAAATTTGGGTAAGAAATTTAACGTTTAAATAGCTAATTAAGTAAAATGATTAAATCGTAAAAGTTACAAAAGTTAAATTTTATTAGTTAAAGGTGCTATATTATTAAATTACTAAATTTATAAGATTTTATGTGGAAATTATACCATAATTTAATGGTATATACTGTGAGTGTCTTAGTTTGGCTAATTTCTAGGTTATAATTAATAAATAAAATAAGATTAAGTTAAAATATAATAAACAAAAGGCAAACATTTTCAATTTTTGTTTATGTTCATCTTCTTGGTGCTGAAAAACCATCATTTTTGAATGTGTGGGGTTCGGCCAAGCTCTCCTTTGTGCATGGTTATATTTTTGAGGTTAGTTTTTAGTATTTTTTGTATTTTTGAGTTTGTATTAGCTTAATCTAGATAATCCGAGGGTCAAATTGTAAAACTGTTAAACGTTATAAATTGTACCATAGATGAGTTTAATATGTTTTTGAAGTTTTATGATAGATTGTTAAGCTTGGTTGTTATGTGAACATATTTTGTTAAGTAATTTTCATGATTTAAAGGTTTAGGGACTTATTTATGAAAATGGTAAAATTCAAGGAAAATATTCTAAATTTTTATAAATATGGGTTGTTATAAGATTGGGTAAAAAATAGCTAGCATGATTTATGGTTAAAAATGATGAAATTGGAAGTTTTGGATTTAGGGACTAAATTGCATAAATGTTAAAATGTTAGGGGTAATTTTGTGAATTCACCTTAAAATAGATTATAGGCTTGAATTAATTATGTTAGGTTATTTGAATGGTTTAATTGAATGCAAATTATTATTTAGATCAAGAAACGTGCCAAACGGATAAAAATCGAGGAAAAGCTAACTGTTGGATTAGTTGTCGGCTTTGTTTTTACACAATTGTATTTGTCGAGGTAAGTTCGTATAAGGATTAAAATTTTTATTGCTATTTTGGATGGAATGTTAATTAATAATTGTGATACGCATAATTAGATGGATAGTTTTGTATTAATTTAGTATAATGGATTAAGTCGTGAAGCTAATTAAATTAAAGTTTATATATGAAAAATATGAACTTCACTTAATGTGTACTGCAATGGTACAATGGAATGAAAAGAAAGATTTTGGATGTGTAAAATTGAAAATTATGTATTTCATGAAGCATGTGTGAAATGGTATAATATAATGAAATTTAAAGAATTGGATATGTGAAAATGTCTCATTTGAACCTTGTGAATACTTAGGATACAAATGACATGTCATTAGGGTTATACGGTTTTGGGTGCGGGTCTTGAATGTCCTACCAATGGATAAGGTCCTGCATTTGTTGCAGATACTCCACAACTCGTGTGATCATCACCTTGTAGCTAACATTCTGACCTACAGCTCGTGTGAGCACTAATGGAAAGGAAAGGTTACGGTTACATACGGTTACATGGAAAGGAACACTATGTTTTATCATTCCCGATTATCCAATGTTATTCTATACAGTTCAACAAGTAAGTAAAGGTTAATGGAAAGACATGTATAAAAACTTAATGTTATTAATGTTCATATGAAATGAAAAGATGGATATGCATATATGAAATGAAAATGATGAGAATGTATCATGTGATGGATGAAATATGCATGAAATTTATTTTTTAATATATGATATGTTCCATAGATGTTATGTTTACTTATCCTTTACTAACTATGTGGATTCAAATGGAAAGAATGTGTATTAGATATATATATATATATATATATATATATATATATATCATGGATGATATAGAAAGCCTAAATGCTTATTATGTATGTGTCATGATTTACTTAGAACTTACATGTAATGTTATACTTACTAACCTTATGAGATGGTGTGTATAGGAAAGGAAGTTTGGCATATGACATGATGAAAGTAGGTTTGGTTGTTTAATTTAAAATGTTCGGTAAGTTTAAGTTTCCTATATACAAGCTTAAAAAACATTAGTTGTGTACCTAGTTGATTTCTCTGTTTCTATAGGTCATCGGAAGGCTCGATAGGTTGGAATCTTCATCGGATCATAACCACACTATCCATTGATTATTTTGGTAGCTTTTGTATAAGTTGTGCTAATAGTTATAAATGGCATGTATAGGGTTGTATGTTAGTTTGTTATGTTTCGAGCCTATGCCTAACAACTTGCGTATATATATGTGTTTTGAAATAAGTTGTTATATGTTTGTGTTAATAGGTGAGCTTGGTCTCTTCTGTGTGTGTCCTGTGAAGAAATATGAATACATGGAATAATTTGAGAATGAAGTAACTAACTGTTGAGTGTATGATGTGTGTTTGGTATGTATAAGGATTGAATGCATATGCTAGTTTACTACTTGGTAAGTTGAGATATTTTGGTTGATGCCAAACTTATGTATGCGTTTATTTTGTCCTTGTAAAATGCTTAAGTTAATATGTGTGTTTGGTCTTTTGAAGGTCAGGTAAATAGATGACATATTAATAACATTGAAGCATGTCAATTGTGTGTTTGTATGGTATATGTTCAATGTATGAAAATGGCTTGAAATGTGTTGAATCAATGTTTGAGTTGAGGTGCCTTTGAATGACATATTGGTTAGGAGAACTAGGTTGATTGAATTGGCATATTTATATGTCGTTGAAATGTGTTTACGTCAATTTTAATGTGTACAGGAATGAGGTAACTATTGGGCAAGGTTTGGTTATAAAATATCTTGTTTTAGGGTCTATTTTGGATCACACAACCCAGACACGCACTATCACACAGCCGTGTGACACACACAGTCTGGCTACATGGCTGTGTGTCACTTATTATTTATGGTGTAATTTTCACACGGCCTAAGACACGGCCGTGTGTCTCAAGTTAGTGAGATACACGGCATAGCACACAGCCTGCGAGACGGCTGTGTGTCACAACTTAGTGAGTTACACGGTTTAAGACACGGGCTGGGACACAATTGTGTGCCCCTTGGTTCGATTGTTACACGGCCTGGGCTATGTCAAACAGCCGTGTGACCCCTGTTTTCAATTTTTCTAGTTTTTCCCAAATTTTTTGATTTGTTACGATTTAGTCCCAGATTGATCCCGAACTATTTTTTGGGCCTCAAAGGCTTGATTTAATGCCCAAATACATATGTTTGATAGTTTTTAACAAGTTTTATTTAATTAATGTTAAATGATTTTATTGAAATTTTTTGATGTTAATTGATGTTCTGATTGTTCTGTAGTGCTCTATAACCCAAATTCAGCAGCGAAACGGGTTAGAGGAGTTATATTTAGTGGTATTAGAACTACAATTTAGTCGATTCTCGGACTGAACGTAGTTTGTATGGAGTTTAGAAATACATGTCACTTAATAACCTGTGATATTGTGATGTCTCATGACTTTGATGAGATTTGTTTTACATATAGATAAGAGATGTCTTCTAACCGAGCTAATTCGATGATGCTGACAGCAGTACTAAAGTCTCCAATTAAAAGGTTGCTTATGATGTGTTAGAATTCAAGAAGTATAGAGTATAGGTTTATGGTATTTATATTAATAATGAATGATATGTTTCATGTGTATATGATAACAACAACTGTGGCTCTACGACCTCCACCCTCTCATCCTCAAAGTCTTATACAACCGATTATTCACAAGATTTATGTTGATTAAGTTTGCATAAGAGGAGCCAAAGAGTTCAGCGGTTGAATGAGTAATAATTTGGTCAGAGCCAAGAACTGATTAGAAAATTTATAAAAATTCTAGACAAAATTTTATATCTTTCTGAAGATTTCCTGAGATGTGGGGCGTCACTGTTAAAAGAAGAGGTTATTAACTGGTAATCGAATTTAACTACTATAGTGCCTACAGGATGGATTAATTGGGATTTCTTCTGAATCAATTACATTAGTGAAATAGTTTAGTTGTGGATTTTTGGGTAAAAATGGTTCAACTTGAAAAGTATGTTAATAGATGGTATCAATTGAAGAGGAAATATGTACTTGTTTTAGAAAGGGATTGAATAATTGGACTAAAATATTTGGCAGTGCAATGGAAAAAGGGAAGAAAATTTTGCTATCATAAGAAACAGAGTAAGACATGGGTTTGAGACTTCAATAATTAGAGTGTATCTAGGACAGAATAGATATTTTTGGGCCAATTAGGGTTTTATGACAAAGATAGAATGAAACAAAATAGTGTTAGATCACTGATGACTTTAGTAGCCAGTGCGGTAGTACTTGAAATGTATATAGATCTGAACACAGTCATTGAGGTCATGTATTTTACAAGGATTTCAATGGGGTATGCTATGTGCTCTTTTATCAATAGTGGCATATGCGGTTGTTTTATCTCCAGATGTAATTCTTATTATGTGGGGATGCTAGCTAATCATAATATTAGATAGAGATATTGTTAGCCTGGTTGTAATAATAGCCGTGTGACCCCTGTTTTCATTTTTTCTAATTTTTCCCAAATTTTTTAATTTGTTATGATTTAGTCCCAAATTGATTCTGAACTATTTTTAGGGCCTCGAAGGCCCGATTTAAGGTCCAAATACATATGTTTGATAGGTTTTTAATGAGTTTTATTTAATTAATTTTAAATGATTTTATTGAAATGTTTGATGTTAATAGTTGTTTCGGTTGTTCTATAATGCTCCGTAACCCTAATTTAGTGACGGAGATGGGTTAAGGGTGCTACAATCAGGACTGAGCTCTCTTCATTATATACCATTATGAAAGTTACTACATTTCGTGCTCTTCCAATGACCTTGTCATATGTGTATTACCCTCATAGGATACCCTCGATCTCTTTGGGTAAAAATTTGTTCTCCTGGTATGATCCTATTTTATCTCATGGTAACAATTACATCTTCTTTCATGAGAAGTCAATTACTAAAAATTAGTAATTAAATAATTCATCTTACGAAATGACCTGTGACCATGTTACTTTTCATCTATCATGTAATACCAATGAGAGGATGCCGTTTATCAATTATTAGGCTATAAATTCCACTATTTCAAGTGAATTCATGTAATAAGGACGTCATATACTAAATCTACCAGCTTTTGGCTCAATTTACCAATTGAACGCAAGTTATTAACACATCAAAGTATATGAGTCATGCACACATAGTTTGTCACTTAAGATTGATGTAAACCGCATTATGAATGTCACCAGTGAATAAATCCATAAATAGATCTAAGATTAATTCTACTTGGGTTCTATATGGTATATTGTCAGTCCAGACAATCACACCTATATCTTTATATTTAGGAGTCATCCACTCCAATACCCAAGACAATATATCTCCCTAATTGGACTTGATAGATGATATATTAGTCTTTTAATCAACTTGCTCAATTTTGATTAGGCTAAGGATTTGTTTAGATTATCTACTAATACAAGTTGTCTTCTCGCATTATGATCTAACCATATAATGCAACTTAGTATTAGTTAAATATTAGATAATTAATGAGCTAATATTTTCTTTCATTTTGTTTTGCTTGCAAAACCCATTTGAGGACATTTTACCAAAAAAAGTAATGATAATGATAGAATTATTAAACCAATTTGTTCGAAAAATTACAAGTACATAAAGTACATCGTTGATATCACTACACTAAGGGCACTAGATTCCAACAGCTTGAGCTTTCTCAAGCTCAGATCATTATGTGCTCGAATTAGAGGTGTCTATGGGTCGGGTCGAGGCCCAATTCCAAAAAAAAATTTCAAGCCCAGGCCTATTTTCTAGTGGACCCGACCTGCCAAAAAAACCATTTCAGTATTCAAAAAATAATAAAATATTAGAAATTATATTTTTAAATTTAGGTTTTAATACTTCTATCAGTAAATGTAAATATAAAAAAATTATTATTTTAATTGAATCTGGGTCGGGTCGGCTCAAGGTGCAAAAATCCTTGTCTAAGCTCGACCCTACATTGGGCTGATGAGCTACCTAGCCTTTGGATAAGTTTAGCTCGAATGGACACGGGTGGGCTCTTGAGCTTGGGCATGTTTGCCAACTCTAATCTATGTCTCGAGACATTGCCTTATTACTATAGAATTTTAGTTACTAACATGTATGTCTCTAGATTAGAGTGTCCTGTCTCAAGACTTAAGTGCAAAGGACTAGGTTCTAAGTCCTAAAACAAACAAAAACTCATTTAGCACATACTTAATTGTAACATATCAATGCTAACACTCAAGGCCTATAATATAACACATCTTTCAAGTGAATATCACACAATCAACCTGATTTATCGTACCATATCTAAAACCAGGATACATGCTACTCACATTCATTAATATCTCCAAATCAATATCATCATAATTCATTTCAATTATCAATTTATTCTTAACACATACTCTCAAATCTCTTAGCGCAACAAAACTCAAAATGAATTCAAATTTTACTAACTTAAAGCTCATATGTACATGCCAACTAATAAGCTTATCTTAATATATAAACAAAATTTGCATACTCTTCAAGCCTTTTACAATGATATGATCCCCAAATATGATCTTGAAATTCACACAATCCACTAACAATCTACAAGTAAGAAACAATGACATGTGAAACAAAATTTTCTTAGTAAATACTCATGGAATTTACTTGCCTTCCTTATTTGAAGTGTGACATTTAATATATGTATATATACACATGAATTAAATTTCCAAAATATAGTATAAACATAATTATGAAAACTTAGCTATCGATTACATATTAAAACACTTCATGTTTCTTAGACATATCTAATCTTTTTAACGTAAGCATTCATTTCATTTTCTAATAAAAATAACTCATATATCGTTATACTTTTTAGCTTGCACATCAAATTTTTTTATCATCTAAGTTCATTACTCATTATATACTTAATAAACTAATTTGTTATCATGATTAAGTTCAAAGCCCTTGGTCTTTGAACAAATCTTCCTACCTTTGATGGTTTTGGTTTAAAGGTTGGTTTGTCAGGTCATTCTTCTCCCCTAGTTTTTTTGTTCGCTAGGAAAGGATACGGTTGTCCCTTCTTCTTGAACGTGGCGGCCTTGTCGCAAACTTTCTTTCCCTAAATCTTAGCTCTATAATTTTTTTTTCATTTTCTTCATTTCTTTAATCAAACTGGTGTTAACACTCTAGTTGTTTCTAATATAATATTTGTTATGTATATAGTTGTTCCTCTAACACCCTTATTTTCTTTGGGATCTTTGTGAATTGTTGGGACATTAATTGTGGATTCTAGGAGGCCTAGTTGCCTAGTTGAATGTTAGTGTGACCTTATTCATACGGAAAATAATACCAGGGAAGAGGAAATTGGTAATACTAAGGGTAAGTTGCATAATGAGGGTAGTAGGAGTTATGGAGCAGTTGGGATTCTTGAGGGTATCTTGGTGGGATTGTTAACGTTGTTGTTTAACATTAGTTTGATGCTAGTTTTGGGTTTCCTATGGTTGGTTGTTGTGGTCTTGGTTTGTCTCTTCAACATTTTTGAGTAGGCTAGTGGTTGAATGAGTTATGACCACGTGTTTAATCCACGTTCATTGCACCAGTTGGTGGTATCAAAGATCAATAAGGAGAAGAATGAGAAAACAGGATGAAACTGGTTCACCTGTGTGGGGTGTAGGGTCGCCAAAAGAGCAAGAGGAGAAAAAGAAGGGGGTGAAGAAGGTAGAGACGTGGAAATGGTTAAACGAATCCCCTCTTACTCGTGCTCTTAAGTTTATATCATGGGTTACTCTTCGATGCGTGCTCGTATTCGTGAATTTGATTACAAGACATTGAGTTGCCCGATCTTCTAATGCTGAATCATTTCGAAACAGGTCTTAAAATGAAAATGAGATTAATGGTTATTGATTCAATGGAAATGATGGAAATGGTGAGGATGGATAACTTGTACGAGATGAACACTTAGAAAGGAACCAACGATATGAAAGATCATGACCCGATTTCTATAAAGTGAAGATACGAACAAGTTTGTACAAAAGAAAATTGTGACCCTCTATCTAGAAAAATAGGAACCAACAATATAAGGTTTGACGCCACAAGGAAACCCTTGATAAGTCCAACTAAGTTCTTTCAAGAACAAAGAGATAGAATTCTTATAAATTATAAAAATGTTCATTAGCCAACAATGTCATTTTATAAGTTATTTATAGGACTATTATGACTATTCGAATGCCTATAAAAGACCTTTCAACTTCAGCACTTAACTAGTGTTAATACAAACATTTAAATTTGTTTTAATTTATGTTGGGCAGCAAATGAGTTATGCCTTTTCACTTGATTCTTGTATAGTTGAAAAGGCATGTCTCTTCACTTTGTTGATGACTTAATGTCCCCTTTTGTGAGTTGTTTAGTGTCCTTTTATGTTGTCTGCTGGTAGGAGTAGCGCATGTTGACTTTTTGCTCCAAGATTTTGGCGATTTCTTTCTTGTTTTGCTTTTTTACATTATTTTTCGTCTTTATTCTTTTTGATAAGAATAATTGGACGGTGGTGTGTTGCTTGTGTGTCCCTGTTTCTTTGGGGTTTTCAAGGCTATTCTTGGTGTGCTTTTCAAGATTTGTATGGTGGCTCTCTACTTTGAAGGAGTAGCAGCGCCCAATCTGCATCCG
Source organism: Gossypium raimondii (assembly GCF_025698545.1). Lineage (NCBI taxonomy): Eukaryota > Viridiplantae > Streptophyta > Magnoliopsida > Malvales > Malvaceae > Gossypium > Gossypium raimondii. The sequence goes on along the minus strand of NC_068568.1, from coordinate 33,060,124 downwards.
GGGGCCTTTGATAGGGAAGGGTGGTCATTTTGATCAGTGCTTTTGTCGCTTTCGCTGTACTTGTTTTCCTTTTTTAGTTTTTACGTTTCTTGTATGATTTTACGTTTTTCTTGCATGGATTCCATTTCTCTACATGTCTTCGCTACCAGGTACGTATTTTGACTGTTCTACTAGTTTTATTGCATGCAAAAGTTTTTTCCTCGATTTTCCACAAATCTGCATTTATTACGCTTGAGTTTATTACCATAGTTTTGCCTATATCTTTCTCTTTCCTTGCACGTAGTCTTTAATATTAAGGTTTCTGGTAGTGTTCTTTTATTTTCTTTCCTCTTCCTATTTAACCTAAAAAATGAATTTTTTCTATTTTAATTCGTTTTAATCCCTTTTTTTTAGAGCTTTTGTGTTGCCTCTTGTGTAGTCTGGTATTTGTGGTGCATAATGCAGGTTACCTTGTGCAATTTCTAGTTCTTTGTGCATCGCTTTTTTCTTCCTTTTTTTTAGACTCTTATATCAACTGGTGTCTTTGTTGTTTCAGTTAGTATCTTTCTTGCTTTTTTCTTTCTGATTTTGGTTTCCTGCAGTTTTTTGTTGTTTCTTCTCTCTTTTGTGGTTTTGTAGTTGTCTCTTTGGTTTTCGCAGCGAAGATCTAGGGTTTGCTTGGTTTTTGTTGGATGGTTTATTTATTCCTCACTTGCTTATCTAAGCTAAAGTATGGTGGACGATATAAATGTGCTGCTGGAAAGACTAAATTTCTCGGAAAAAGAATTAAAAAGGGTGATCAACACAAATATGAAATAATGAAACATACAAGGCTACAAGGCGTGGGTCGTTGGGAAGATTATGTCTGGGGAAAAAGTTAACAGAGAAGTTATGTACCGTGTTCTCAAATATTTATGGTTTACTAAGGAAGAAGTTAACTTTGTGGCTTTAAACGAATGAGTGACACTTGTGAAATTTGGTGCCATCGAATATAGAACGAGAAATCTGAACCTGACCCCATGACTCTTCGATCAATGTCTGTTTGCAATGTTACCATTTGTAAAGGGCTAAGAACTGGATGAATATGCTTTCAATATTACGCCATTTTGGATAAGGATTTATAATATCCCCATTGAACAAATGGATAGACAAGTCACCATAGATATGGGTAAGGCAATAGGGGAGGTTGTGGCTATTGACTGGCGTGATAGAGATGGAGGTTGGACTAACTACATTAGAATCAGGTTCAAAATAGATGTGCTAAGGCCTCTCCGAAAGGTGGTTCATTTGGTTAGTAGTGAGGTAACTAAAACTGTCTGTGCGATCAAGTACGAAAGGCTCCTTGCCTTGTGTTACTTATGTGGCCTCATATGACATACTACACAAAAATGTAACAGAAAATAAGAACTTGTAACGGGTAACATTAGCTTCCAATATGGGAGTTGGCTTAGAGCGTAGCTAGGGGGATCAAGCCAAACTAGAGGCAACTGGATAAATGGAATTAAAATATTAGAAAAGAAGATAAACCCTAATGAAGGGATAAACAATGACAAGGATGGGGATGGGGAAGAAAATGATCTCATGATGCTCAAAGGAAAAGAAAAATCCAGAGCTGGGGAAGAGGAATTCAAATCTTTCTCCCCTGCAGAGAAACACCCAACAAAATCAGCACGTGATGGAGGAGACAAAATGAGGTGCAAAAGATAAAGAGTAAAAGGGAGTAATGGGGAGAACAATTAGGAGAGTCCTACCAGATTAGTTCGAAGAAACTAGCGGATAGTCTCTCACCTTGTAAGGTGGTGGCTAGTGATCGGCCCCACCAAGAGCAATAAAGTTTCTTTGTTAGAACTGTCGTGGGCATGGGAACCCTGCGACAGTTCGGGAACTTAAGCAAGTTCTCGTTATTAATAATCCTGATGTTGTCTTCTTATGTGAAACGAAAATGAACTCTAATAATTTCACATGCGTTTGTAACCTATGCAAGATGTACAATTATTTGGTTGTGAGCTTACAAAGTCGAAGTGGGGGTTTAGTGATGCTGTGGAAAGAAGGTGTAGATGTGGCTATACAAAACTACTCTAGTCATCACATTGATTCACTTGTTAGTATGGAGAATCATAACAATATTAGGTTCACTGGGTTCTACGGTCATGCTAATCCAAACTAAAGGAGTTAGTCTTGGGACATTCTTAGAAGGGTGGGAAGATCGGTTAAGGATGATTGGGTTATGGGTGGCAACTTGAACACAATCATCAATGAAGCAGAAAAAGAAGGGGGCCGAAGGAAGTCTAGGGTAACTATGGAGGAGTTCAGAGATGTTATAAAGGAGCTGACTCTTGTTGATATCAAAACTGACAAGGGCTTATTTACCTGGGTCAACAATCGTGAGGGGAACAACATGGCCAAAGAAAGATTGGACACGTTCCTTATTTTTGCTAATGCTATTGATAATTACCCTTTTTTTTGCGACTAACATGGTGAGAAAAACAAACTCGAACCGCGATGCTATATTGATGGATACTTTGGGTCGTAAGCCTCGTGAGAACTTTAAGGACCCGACACTTTTCTTTAAATATGATGAGTGTTGGGCGAAATAGAAGGAAACCAAAGATATTATCAAGAAAGCTTGGAGTTGTAATGTAATGAACATCATTGAGAAGCTAGAGAAGGTGATGGTAGAGCTTGGTCGTTGGCAACATGGTCGGTATAGTAGGATGAAAAACCAAATTCGCGAGCTGGTGGGAAGGATTGACAAGCTCATCGATGTCCCCAATAGTGATTGTAATGCTGACATGTTGAAAACTACCTATTTTAAGCTTTGGCACCTTTATGCCAAGGAGGAGTGTTATTGTTGAGTGTAAACTCATTTCATTTATCAACAAGAAACATACACAGGTTATTTAATGAGCAGTACATTAGCAACAGTTATTAACTGCATATTAACTGCCTAGCAACTAACCTCTTTATCTAACAACTTTCTTATTCCTAACATGACCCATGCATTTTGACTTTCTCAGTTCCTGTAAGAGACTTTTTCTTATTTCTGTACAGCATCTTTTTTAATGGAAATTACTCTAAATTTTCTTCTGAATTTGTCAAATAACCCTGCTGACAACGGTTTGGTCAAAATATTAGCCACTTGCTCCTGTCCAGAGATGTGACCAACTTACAGGCCTACAAAGGGAAGTATCAGGCCCAATCATTGCGGGAGACACATACAACGAACCATTCGACCTTGGCAGATACGATACTTGATTAACTTGGGCCATGGGGCTTAGGTGAGACAGTGTGCCAGAAAAATGTCCATTTGAGACAGAACCATAAGAAGGGTGAGTATATGCTAAAGACTCATAAGCAAAACTAGGGTTCAGTGCAGCCAGTGAAACCCCTTCACGGAGCGAAGAAGAAAATGATGCCCCAGTCACCACTAGAGGTCCATCAAACCACCGGTCAAACCAATAATAGCAACGTTCGGAAAGGTTGCCAAGATGCCCATAAATTTGACATTGCCCGACTACGACCACGGTAAGACCCTTGACCACCGTGTGAGAAAGACCTAAGCAAACGAGAGTTAGGCATGAAAAAAAGAGTTGTAAGCGAGGGAGAGCCAGCCATGGATAGAGGAGTCGACGGAAGGGGATGAACCATATTGGCCTGAAGAGTCGTTTCCGAAACAAACTTCTTTTATTGGTTTTCACATTCCAACAACACGTCAACAAGTCGATCCATCTAGAGAGGTTCTGGCGAAAATGACACAAGAGTAAGAACAGATTCAAAATCTGTTGAAAGACCTGCAAGCACTATTTCAACTTGTTCAACACTCAAAACAGAGTATCCAGACGCACCAAAATAGGTCACACATTTCTTATTTTTGCCAGAAATTATTTAACAGACATATGACCTTTCTTCAACGAATGTAGGTCATGTTTTAAGCAGAAAATCTTCGCACCGGAGGCAGCGACAAATTGGCGAGTGGCTTTGCTCCATACTCTCTGAGCGGTATTAGCATCTGTAAAATAGGACAAAATATCACCACTGATTAGGGATAATAGCCAAAAGGCAAGAAGTTTATCTTGTTGATGGAAAGACAAAATCAGGTTTAGAAACTAACATCCCTTCTTAATCCGGCACAAATCGGGATGGAGTTAGAAGAGTGCCATTGACGTAGTCAGTAAGTCCATAACAATCAATAATCAACCTTAACTGATGTTTTCGTTGAACAAACACATCTTCTCTAAGTTTTATTGTTTCATGGAGAGGGAATGATTGAACAACACGATAGTGTCTATCGCCTTCAGGAAAACAAGGTGAGGAAGAGCTAGGGACATGAGCAGAAGTCTTCGTGGAAATTATATTTGCAGATACTTTGGGTGGAGTGGCAGCCATGGAGGACAGCGAAAATCAGCCCAACTATTAGCGACACTAATTTCTTATGATTAACCTTGAGATAATTGCTTGATTGATTGGGAACTTGAGAGGTGAATTTATACACATACAAGTAAAAGTAAACTACTACTAACCATCCTAGCTAATTAACGGAATCTATTACAACATACTCTAATACCAAATGAGCAACTGCTAGCATAGGTAGGTAGCATTGAAATATGTCATGTGTCGTCTTCCTTGTGTCTTAAATTGTCTTGCTCTGACGTTGTAATCTCATGTGATACTAACTAATGAGTAAGCTCGCATGTCATATGGATAGTTAGTCTAAGATTTTCAAGGAGGGTTTTTAGGGATTCGTATAAGTTAGAGTTTAACAAAATTCTTTTTTGCTTCATTTTCTAGAGGAATTAGACTAAGGGAAGCTGGTGATGGAAAAGGTTCTTGACTGCACGATTAGCCAAAAATTTTCCCAAACCTTGGCAACTCCATGAAAGGAATGCTAGTCAAGAGAGAAGGAAAACCGAAAGCCAAGGTAAAACAACCAAGATGAAGGAAACAGCTAAGTCGGTCCAGAAAGTAAACCTATAAACTCTATATCATAGAGCAGTTCAAGCAAGAAATCTCATGTAAAAAAAATGAGCAGCAGAGACCAATATGCATTTGATATTTGTTTAAGAAAACCATCCATCATAAAGCTCAAATGCAAAAATCAGCATATAAATGAGCATTAAAGGAAAACAAATCAACTGAGAGAGCTTCGTGAAAGGGGAACCATTCAGGCAAATCATTATGTGCTAAGTGTGAGCTAGTAGAAAACCATAAAGCACGTGCAATAAAGCAGGGGATCGAACAGAGAACCAAGACTCAACCGTAGACAGACCAAAAATAAAATGACTTGTAGGAAGTTGAGATCCAGAGAATGAGTCGGGTGGACTGATTGAAGTGTTAAGAAGTTCTTTCATGCCTATTTTCCAGCACTTGGTGTGCATGCAGAAAAAAGAAGAGAAAACCCCAAATTAGAAGAAAATGATAGAAGAGAGAACAGATTTAATGAAGGACTGTAGTAGACAATCACAAGAGGGCTATGTTCCCCCCTCTTATTTCTGTTCGTTAAAACAGTAGAAGAAAATCCTAAGAGGAGAGCTCGCACAAGGATCCCTCGCAAGAGAACGCTGTCTCTTTTCCTGTATTTTGTTCTCTAAAATAGTATAACAAATAATACTTTATTTTACTTTTCTGTCGTTACTTTAAATAAGTGGTCTTTTTAAGGAAATATAACACAGTCATTAAAAATTAATGTACTGCATGCTTTTATAATACCAACAACTTTTTATTGGCTAGTGATTCTAGAGAAAGGAATTGATCTCCTTTAACATGAAATAGAATGCCACTAAAGATCATCTCTAGCCCTGTTTAAGTTGGTTAATTTACTTTTCCATTTCCATCGAGTAGAAAAGATATAGCTCAATGAAACGAATTGTTAAGTACTAAGTAGTAAAAGTATTATTAGATACTAAGTAGAAAATGTATGAGAATGATGAACTACATAATAATATTTTTTTCATTCAATCTTTCTTAGTTTTGATTGAATACATTGACTATGTTTATACACTGATACAAGAGTAATTGTTCGTAACCAACTGCATATCAAACTGATTACCAGATTTTATAACAAACTAACAACCATAACAGTCTTTATATTACTATTAACATTCACCAAACTTCTCAAGAGGTAAGACCTGAAGCCAACTTCGAAATCGAGCAAATAACGAGAGAGACAAAGGTTTACTGAAAATATTTGCAACTTGATCACATGCTGGTACTTCACCGAGAACAAGAGATCCATCAGCCAGTTTCTCGCGAACAAAAAACAAATCAAGTTCAACATGTTTGAATTTAGAGTGTAATACTGGATTAGCTGTAAGAGCTACTGCACTTGAATTGTAACACCAAACTGTTGGAGGATCAGTAGAACTAATTTGTAACTTTGTTAGTAGAGAAACTAACCATGTAATATCACTAGAAGCTGTAGCTAGACTTTGATATTCAGCCTCAACTGTAGATCTTGACACAACTTGTTGTTTCTTTGAACACCATGAAACAGGTGTATGACCAAAGTAGACACAAAATCTTGCAGTAGATCGACGATCATCAAAATCAAGTCCCCAGTTGGCATCAGCATACCCGACCAAAGATAGTCTGTCAGATTAGCGAAAAACCAACCCATGAGTAATGGTACAATGTAAATATCCTAGGATACGTTTCAAGGCTATCAAATGAACCGTTGTAGGTGCGTGCATGAACTGACAAACACGATTCACATCCTAGGCAATATCTGGTCGGGTTAGAACCACATATTGAAGAGCACCAGCTAGACTTCTATATTCAGTAGGATCTACAAGCCGATCACCTTCATCCTTGGACAAAGTTGATGAACTAACCATTGGCGTATGAACAGTCTTAGCGTTAGTCAGAGAGCTCCTATCAAGAAGGTCTCGAATGTATTTGCGTTTACATAAGTGCAGACTGATAGTGGAGGACCTACTAACTTCAATCCCTAAAAAATAATGAAGCTCACCCATTCCTTTCGAGAAAACTCGGTATGGAGTTGCTGAACAAAACAACTAATTTCATCAGTCGAACTACCAGTAATAATAATATCATCCACATAAACCAAGATATAAATAGCAGACTTGTTTGAAACTTTAACAAACAAGGAAGCATTAGCTTTAGACATGACAAAATCAGTAGAGGTAAGAAACTATTTCAACTTTTCAAACCAAACACAAAGAGCTTGTCGTAAACCATACAAAGCCTTCGTCAGACGACATACCAAAGGCTCACCATTTGGACCATATTAAACATGTCCTAGAGGCTGCTGCATGAATACTTCATCAGTCAGGTCTCCATTTAAAAATGCATTGTTTACATCAACCTGACGAAGGCTCCAATCATTAGATACAGCAATAGATAGATGGTTCAAATCGTAGCAGGTTTGACCACTAGGCTAAATGATTCTTTGAAATCACAACCAGGAACCTGAGAACATCCCTTTGCTACCAACGGTGCTTTTCTACGACTAACGGACCCATCAGGATTCTTCTTGACTTTGAAAAGCCATTTGGACCCAATTACTTTTCGACCAAGAGGTAGAGACACCAGTTCCCAAGTAGAGTTGGCCATTAAAGCATCAAACTCAGCTTGAACAACACTTTTCCACTCCATATGAGCAAGAGCTTCTTCAACGAATCGAGGCTCAAAATCTACAACATCAACTGACAATGCCTTTGGATTAAAAATTCTTTCCTTCGATCGAGTAACCATAGCATGAGTATTTTCTACACGACGAGAAGGAATAATTGGAGACATACTGGATTGGTTTACCGAACTAGCTTCTGTGGATGAACTCGAAATACCAAATTCAGCTGGTGAATCAACTGAGATTGACTGACTAGGATGACACATAGCTAGTAACTCAACCAAAATAGATCGATCAGAATGACAGTTTGAAGTAGGAGGCAGAGGATCAATCGTCGATGGCAAGATAGGGTTGTTGCTAGGTTCTGCAGTAGTTTAAATAGAAGAAGTTCGAACAACAGGAACAAGGTAGGAGAACTGGAAGAAGACTGAAAAGTAGGTAGGGCAGGCGATCGAAACAGAAATTGATGTTCATCAATTACAACATGACTAGAAATAACAACCTTACCCTCTGGTGTGAGGCACTGATAGCCCTTATGTTGAGAGCTATACTCAGAAACGTAGATGGCTGAGAACGAAAATCCAGTTTGTCTGACATAAAAGGACGTAAGTATGGAAAACAACAGCAACCAAACACCCTTAAGTGATCATATGTAGCTAATTAACATACAGATTCTGATACGGAGACTGACCTTTCAGTACCGCAGTAGGTAAACGATTAGTAAGATGAACAGTATTGTAGAACGCATATCCCCAATAATCTATAGGTAGATTAGCTTGAGCCAAAAGTGTAAGACCAATTTCCACAATATGCTTATGTCTGCGCTCAGCAACCCCATTTTGTTCTCAAGTATATGGACAGGAAACTCGATGAATAATCCCATGACTAGCTAAATTGATGTAAAAGCACGACACTCACCACCTAGTCACTCTGAAACTTTTTAATTTTCTTTTCGAACTGTGTAAAAATCATTTTCTGAAACTGAAGAAAACAATCAAGTGCTTAAGACTTTCGTTTAATCAAATAAATCCAAGTAAACCTACTACACATGTCTACAAACGAAACATAATACAAATTGCCCCCACAAGCAACAGTTGCGGGCCCTCAGAAATCGAAAACAACCAATTCAAAAAATTCCATATATTCAGTATTAGAAGGTAAAAATGGCAATTTATGTGCTTTCCCTTTCTGACTGGCAACACAAATATTATCAAGACATTTTTTATTTGAAACAATTCGACACTTATCAAGAACATGTTTAACAACTGTAGCAGAAGGATGACCAAGTCTGTTATGCCACAGAGTAAAAACATCATCAGTAGAAGAACAGTCTTGAACCTCGATATTGTGAATAACAAGAATAGAATCAGATGGAGCTGGCGTATTGACCGAAAACTGATAGAGACCATCACATACTTGGCCCCGCAACAAAGGTTTCTGAGTCAGGATGTCCTTAACAACACAATAAGACAGATGAAATTCAAAAAATACATTATTGTCAATAGAAAACTAAGACACAAACATAAGATTCTTCCGTATGCTGGGCGCACACAAGACATTAGACAGATGTAACAACTTCTTTATTGTAGGCAGAACTGTATTACCAATAGATGAAATTTTAGCAAGAGTTCCATTTCCCATAACCAAAGAAGAAATACCTGAATATGAAGTTGTTGTATTTAACCCAGAACCATTCTGACAAATATGATGAGTGGCCCCCGAATCTGGATACCAAGACGAGGTCCCTACTGGCACAGGAACATACAAATCAGTGTTATCAAAATTAGGATCATACTATATGGCAGTCGAGAAATCAAATGCATGAAAATCAAGAATTCGGGACAGCCCAACACCCTGTGAAAATTCAAAATCAAATACTCGAGCACAAGGTTTAGTCCGCCACGTAACCCCGGGACCATTATATTGCCTAGAACTATCAAAACCTACATGATTAGCAACGGGCTGAAATTATTTTTGCGCAAAATGTTGGCCGACATTAACTTGTCCATTATGTAGCCCACAATGATTATTTAGCCCAAATGGCTGGCTTCAAACCGGTGGCCTGGGCATCCCAACAGTGGGCTCAAACTGTTGTTGGCCAAGTGATGCCCAAAATCACGCTGCACAACACGCCCAAAAGAAGACCCAAGACCACTCTCCATACCATGCCCAAATACACGACCCAAATTGCTCCATAATCATGCCCATTATGTGACTAACCACATAGGTCATAAGCAAATTTCGAGCCAGTTGCGGACCAGGTACAACCCTCAGCAATACAATTATGGTTTCTCCAAGTTGATCCAATAGACGACGGCACCCATGACGATTCAACCTCTTGGTGCTGCCTAGATACCTCATAGACAAGTTTATTAGGCAACATTTGACCAAGTGACCGGAATGAAACCGCGCAGAAGTGAACTCACTCTAATCGGCGTAGTCCCGGTTGAACTGATAGAAGCACCTCTGAGTGAGATTACCATATCGACTACAAATTTGACTCTGGACCCAAGGGCGAAACTCGCACCTATGCGAGCCAGAAGAGAAGCGACCACCATGCCCAGGACATAGATCCAACTCAACCACTACCACAACCGGAGACGTTTGAGCCAAATTTGTATGCATCGGCACATCTTGCACAGCATACATCTGACGAGACTCAAACTCTAGTAGCACATCAACCAGTCGCTGATATGGAAGTGTCTCCGACGAAAATGAGGCAAAGGCTAAAACCACATCAAAATCAGACAGAAGACCAGCGATGATCACTTTCACCTTTTCGGCCTCCGAAATGAGAAATCCAGAGGCCTCAAGGAGAGTACACGTGTTCTGAACCTTGGCGATAAATTCGATAACAGGTAATGTGCCTTTCTTTAGTGAATGGAACTCATGTTTAATTCGCAAAATTCTAGCACCAATAGAGGCAGTAAACAACCAATTGGCAGTAGTCCAGATATCATACGCTGTTCTAGCGGCAGTAAACGAAGACAACAGGGACACATTAATGGTAGATAGTATCCAAGAGGCTAAAAGCTTATCTTGTTGAAAAAGGGCAACCACATCTATATTTGCAATCAGTGTACCATCCAGAGATCCCACGAACCTAGGCGGAGTAGGTAGAGTACCATCCAAAAAACCTTGCAACCCATAACCTTCTATAATTAGTTTGATATGTTATTGCCATTGCACAAAGTTTTTCTCATCTAATTTCACCGTGTCAAGACGAGGAAAAACTTGAACCAACCACGAACTGGAAAAAGATGGAGTAGAACAAATAACAGATGTGGAGTCTTGTGAATTAGCCATAAAAAAACAGCGGACGTTAACACCAGGATGAACTAAGCGACTGATACCATGTTAAGTACTAAGTAGTGAAAGTATTATTAGATACTAAGTAGAAAATGTATGAGAATAATGAACTACAGAATAATATTTTTTCATTCAATCTTTCTTAGTTTTGATTGAATACATTGACTATGTTTATATACTGATACAAGAGTAACTATTCTTAACCAACTGCATATCAAACTGATTACCAGATTTCATAACAAACTAACAACCATAACAATCTTTATATTACTATTCACACGAATGCATCATGTAGTGAAAGATAGAAAATCTCCCTGTCCGCAGTCATACAAAATTCCTGACAATTTCCAATTCATTGAAATATGGGTTCATTTTTTATCTAATTTGTATAAATATAGGGAAAGGTTGTTGTTCTGAGCAGTGAAGAATGAAGATTCTAAATTTCTCTAATGTAAAGATCCAAACACAATTGTAGAACGGAATGATATTTTGAAACCTAGCAAATGTTTAAATGTATGGAAAGTTACAAAGGAGAAACTCAACATAAGAATTCCTCTAGGGAAATGCCCGTTGGAACCTCGTATCCAAAAACCATCGAGTAATCATCCAACTCATCAGACGTAAACTTTGGCATTCTCCAGCTCTTTGCAACATCGGAGTCATGTCCAGTCATTAGAAGCTCCAACACCTAAGAAGTGGAAGCATGAATTTAATGTCATCCAAATGCACTGTCTGACCTGAAAATTTTCTACTGAACATATTTTAAGTACCTCGCTCATTGATGGACGCCATACTGCTGATTGCCTCACGCAATAGCAAGCTGTTAGAACTGATCTATGCATTTGATCTTCATCATATTTACCTTCCAGTTTTGGATCAGCTAGTTCAGTGATGTTCCCAGATTCCATAAGTGGCTTTGCCTATATATGAAAATCATTTCAATACATAGTGGATGCAATATGGCTTAGAGCAGCAATGGAAACAGAGTAAGGAATTATGTAGGTAATTTAGACTAAGACAGGATATTCATTTTAATAGCTTGGAAGTCTGCAGATCTGCGATGTGCATACCCATAAGAGGAGGTTTTTCTTTGACGAATCCACTGGCCGGCGACCAGTGATGATCTCGAGGAGAAGAACCCCAAATGCAAAAACATCTATTTTCTCATCCACAATTCCATGCATGAAATACTCTGGTGCTAGGTACCCAAATGTTCCTTCTATTGGTATCACAGCATGGTGAGTCCATTTGTTAGGGAGCCATTTAGCAAGGCCAAAATCAGTGATCTACAAAGTGATGAAAATCATAGTTACATTCAGATAGAAAGAACCCACATATTTTACTTTTCCTAAACATTTATGTATGTTGTGTCTGTTTATTCACCTGCGGTTCGTAATCTGGTCCAAGAAGGACATTAGAAGCTTTTATGTCACGGTGTATTATTCGGTGTTTGCAGCATTTGTGCAGATAATGAAGACCTCTAGCAACTCCAAGGGCAATCTTGTATCTCACCGGCCAATCCAAAACCACATTTATTTTACCTAAGGAGTCTCCCAATGGAAAGAGAACCAATTAAGAAGTTGAATCACAAAATAGAATCTCTTGCTCACATTAGTCATTACCGTAATTTATCCGGAATAGGCAGCTGTTGTTTCTTACCATGCAAGGCAGAGGCCAAAGTTCCTTTCTCGGAGAAGTTGAAAATCAAATAAAGTCCATTTTCCACGCAACAGCCAACTAAGGTTGCAGTATTGGGGTGGCAAACATGTCCGATTGTGCCCAACTCAGTAAGGAATTCTCTCTCTTTGTTTTCATCCCTGTTGTCCTTGGCCAACCTCTTCACTGCAACAGCTCTTCCATCCGAAAGATCACCCCTGTAAACTTCTGAATACCCGCCTCGACCAACTATATTATCTGATACATTCATGAGAATCTTGAACTTAAACATCTCGATTTCATGAACAAATGACTACAACAGTTGTTTTCCAAGAAGTAACTATATCATTTTGTTCTTTTACCTAGATGGAAGTTGTTTGTAGCAGTTGAGATCTCCTCAAAGCTAAAGCACTTCATCAAAGGCTGCCCTTTTTGTTTATTGGAAAAATTGGCATTTCTTTTCCTTAGTGGAGACCTAAAGACCATTGAGACAAATTTGTAAGGTGACATCTGTTTCTTTATACATGATTGCCCTTTAAACTTTGGCGGCTGAGGAGGGGATCCAGACATTGTTGAGTCCCAAAAACTAGAGCTATCATCTTCTGTGCTATTTGATTCTCCTTGAAGTGCATCTAGAACAGTTCTTGGTGAAGGCTTTTGCAATTTTTGTTTCGAGACAATGGAATTTTGAACAGGGGAGATAGATGCCTCTCCACTGTTATCACTCTTGTTAGACCATCTCGTGCTCCATTGACCAGTTTCTGCAGAATCAAAACTTCAGATAGTAGGAAATGGAAATTTTATACTAATACAAGTCTGTTTTAGGAAGTAAACTGACCATCAAGATGTGCATATGTAGAATTTAAGGTTGAGTTTTGCAGTGGCCGCTTTGACTTCCCTATTGAAACCACTGCACAACCTTCGGGGGCATGCTCGAAACAGTAACTGGTAATTTTATGTGAAGTTCTAACCCAAAGAAAAAAGTTTGAAAAAAAAAAGGAATATCAAACATCACAGAATATATAATAATTGAGTTTAAGATTATCTAAGGCTTGTTTAATTTTCCCACTGTTTTGATCGTGTTCTGGAGCCAAGAAGAAGAAGAAAATTAGCTGAGATGGACTTTGCTTCCTCAATTAGTCCCCTTCTAACACTCGAGCTAAGTCCTACTTTTGCCTCCAAGTTTACCTGAACAAGGGTACTGCCTATCTTATAAACTATAATTTTCAGAACATAGATTACATAATATATATATATTATGGCACTGACTGACAGGTTAAACTATCTGCAGAATTTATCTGAAAAAAAAAAGGGTTACCTGCTTAGACTGACAGGTCCTAGCAAATTCTCCAAGCACCGATATAACATGAGCTTTCGACTGCCTAAGTTTTGACTGATCGTTTCTTACCAATTTACTCTTCTTCGGCTCCTCACCAACTGCATTTTAATACAGAAGCAAAATTGTATAATTTTTAAACTAAAACCATGCTACACATCATGAACAAATGTGTTCAAGTCTCAACAATTCGAAAAAGAAAAAGAAAGACTAAGTTAAACCTATGAAAACATGATTAATTTGAACTAGCAATCGAGAAAAGAAAAGAAAAAAGTCTGAAATCGCAATTGGCATTGAACTTTGATATTGTAAGTTAATGAATGTGCGAACCAAGAACATGTAGTGCAATAATGTCGTCATTTGGACGAGCTAGAACTCTGATTGCCCATGACAAGAGTTCCTTGCTGTCATCTGGGTTTAATGAGATGCCAATGAGTATCTTAGCAGGATTTGAAGTCACCATTTCGCGACACAAGTTGGCCGAGAAGTTACAAGCAACTAAATATTTATATACAGCAAAACTGAATATGGTGATTCATTATTTTTTAAAGATTCTCGTCGACTATAAAAGCTTGGAAAAAACTTAGCTTAAGGACAGGTGTAGTAGAAGCAACAGCATGATTAAGGTCAGTTAGAAAGTGTGTCCACATTGGATTATTCTTGTTAAAGAAGCATAAAAGCCTTTTAGAGATGGCAAGAGAAATGTGATTAATGCCATTGTTTCCTTTTCTTTCTTTTTTTGTTCTTTTTTTCACTTTTATCTCTGAACTCTCAAGAGTTTTGGAGGTGAAATATTCAATGCGACGGTTAGGTGCTTTCGGGTATAAGCAAAGGTGGTGGGCAATGGCATTGGCATTGGGTTTTGCTTTGTCTTGTTATATAAGCCAAAGATCAAAACTAGTAAAAAGATAGTATTACTTTGTTGGGATTTGGTAGAAGGGTCGTGGCACTCAAAAGAGCTCTTCACTTTATCATGAATGAAACGTTGAGAGGACACTAACGCTTTTCAACTTCCTCCCCTAGAAAGAGAGAGAGAGTGATTGATTTCCAATGATGGCGCTTGCTTGGCCAGACTGATGATTACTATAATAATGGGAAATTTGCTAGATTTGTCTTAAAAGTATTACAAGGCAAAGCTTCGTGCCAAAGAAAGACCATACCACTCAGTGTCTATATTATATATATACTGCCACAATAGAAAAATAAAAGAGAATGGATTGCTGATTTTGAAATTCAGATCTTAAAATCTGCTCATGATTGTAAATGTTAAAATTCTAATATTAAGTTTATTGGATCCGGGTATTTAAAATATATTATTATTAAAATGAAGTGTTTAATTTTGATATTGAACTAATTGATCTTTTAAAAAATTGAAGTAATTTAATCTTAATAAATTTCTAAAGCGAGCAACTAAGAATAATTACTCACAGCGTTAACGTTTCCTTCCAATTGTATAAGATTTTGATTGATATAGTAATAAATTTAGTTCTCGGTATTTATATATTTTGTGTAAATATTGACAAAATATATAAATGTTATGGCTAAATTTGTTTAATGTGTAAAATTTGACATAATGTGTAAAATTTGAAGGCTAAAGTTGTTATTATACTAATAAAACATATGTACAATTGACAGAAAAATTAACATTACTATTAATTTGTCCTTAATTTCTCACTTCTAAAATTGACGAAAACTAAATTACTCTAATTTTTATAAAATTAAATTTACTTAATATTAAAATTCAAAACAACTAAAAATTCTTTTCACCAAAATAAAGTGCAATTTAGAAGTTTCAATTTATATTATCAGTTAACCAAAACAGCTACCACCTCAACCAATAATAATATTATAATTTTAATTTCATATAATTATAAATAATACAAAAGCCCTTTAATGTGTTTCAAATACAACTCACTTATAGAACGGAATATCGACATCATTATACATAGTTTGTTGTTCTTATATAGGTTAAATTCATCCTCCCAAAGCTTCATTCCCAACTCTACTATTTTTTTAATATATGTAAACTCTATCATTCTTTCTTATTTGTTTTGTTTTCTTTCAATTTTGTAACCTCGAGATATTGGAATATTATAACCATAAAAGTAAAACATAGCAAAATATAGATGACAGATTGTCTAAATTGAGGCATGAAAATTAAGATACAATCTTCATTTCTATTTTATATCTTCAAAGACAATTAAAACAGTTAATTTAGAGGATTTTGTGAAAACAATCAAAATAAAATCTTATAGAAATTTTGCTTATTTTCTGAGCATGATCTTTCGTCAACTATCTATCACTATATATATATATATATATTAGTTAAGTACTTCAAAAACCCACCGAAAACCCAACCCCATATTACATGCACCATCCATCACATTTGCATAGTTACAAATAATAAGTATTTGTTCCGTCCTCCTCCATGATCAGCCATAGCCTCAACTTCAATTCCAAGTTTCATTAATGGCACCTTTTTCTTTCCTAATTCCTACCCCATCTCCATGGTATATTGAAAACTAGTAAGTAAGAAAGGCAATAGGCGATAGGCAACCTTTGCAAGAAAGAATGTTATCACGTTGGCATACAAGAGAAGGAAGCCTAGGGTTAGGCATAGGATTTTCAAATTTTGCCATGTTTTCCATATAGCTTTGATGATGAGTGGTATCAACAAGTGAGGAGATAAAGAGGAGAAAACGGCGGTGCAAAGGATGTCGATTCACCAAAACAGGCAGAGAGCCAGAGAAGGGTAAAAGGAAGAGGAAGGTTGTTGTGAAGGTATAGAAGGCTAAGTGTAGAGAGTAAATGCTTAAGGTTTTCAATAGGGAAGAAGATCCCTTTCTCATTGTTATGGAAGGCATTTATAGATGAGGTCCTCTTGTCTGGTAATAGTGATGATACATGTACAGATGGGGTGAAATTTATTAAATTCAAGTATGGAAAATCATTTAACTTGCGACGACATTTTGGATTGGATTCAACCATTTCTAGGTTAAGATGTCTTGATTGCATTCAAAGAGATATATCTTAGCTTTGAAACACACTATGAAATGCTCAAGGAGCACAAGTTATGACTGTTTTAATGAAGAATGTTAGAGTAGAATTTTTGGATGAGATTATTACAATAAATCACAAGTTTTTGGCTTTATTTCGAGTTTAAATCATATTGGGTTCAACTTTTAGGCTTAACTTATTATTATATATGAGCCTAATATTGTATCTAGTAGGTTGTGTAGGATATTTTAAGTATTTTAAGTTATTTAGGAGTTTTATATTTCTCGAGAAAAAACAAAGTTTTGTTCTACTAGAATTACTTCTCACTTAGATTAGTTATAGTTTCATTCTACTTAAGTGTTTTATTTTCATGTAATTAGCCACCTATATAAATGTCTCATCATTATTCATACCATACACCTTGATTAATAAAATTTCAACTCTTTGAATTATTTCTCTTTGTGAGATTTCTCTTTTGTTTATTATAGAAGTAGGTTTACTTGGTTTCCAAAGTACTTGGCTAAGAATCTATTTGCTAGCTCATCCTAGGAAGTAATAGACCTAACTAACTGTGCATCTAACCACATAAAAGCATTACCACTTAAAGAAAATGAGAATAATCTCAACTAAACGACATCGTCGGTCACCCTATTAAATTTAAAAGTGTCACATATATTTAGAAATAAAATTTCAAATGTTTATTTGGGACCACATTCAACTTCCTAAAGAATTACACACTATTTTGAACGATTTGAATAATGAAAAGTTTGATCTCAAAATTATAGGCATTACTTGTAATGACTCGATTTTTGCTAGTGTTAAAAGATGTAATTTTAGAACCCTATTCCCATAAACGAAGTCTGTAAGGATGAAATAGGAAGATATACGAAATTATTATGAAAATATATTAATGATCAATTAATTAATTTAACCGAAAAATCAATAATTAAAGCTTAGCGACTTAATTGAAAAAGTCCAATCACTATTGAGTTTTAATTTAGAAAATGCTTGGGAACCTAGTTAGCAATTATCCAAAGGACCAAAATAATTATTTAACCAATTTTAAATAAGATTTAGTGGACGATGATGATGATAGCCATTAAACTGTTATGATTTTAATTAAGGAATATCTATATGTTAAATTAATTAAGAAAAACATGATTAATTAAGCCTAATTAACTAACTAATCCTAGTATATATACCTTAATTTAGTGGAAACTTAAAACCATTCTCATCTTTTCCTTATTTGTTTCGTTCACGGTTGAAGAAGAAAGAAAACTTTCTTCTTAATTTTCCAAACCATTCATTTCAAAATTGGCAAAAGGAACCGAGCTATTTTCTTGAAATTTAATAGATTTATAATCATGGGAGCTTGATTTAGCTACTCCATGTATCAATTTCATCACTTGTTAAATATTTAGCAAGTTGCCATTGAATGAAATTGATGATTTTGAGCTTGACTTAAAGTAATTGGTAGTTAGTAAGCTTAGATTTTGATAAGGATTAAGTTAGAAACTAAGTTAAGCTAGTTAGATAACTTTGTGACATGAGTGACTAAATTGATTAAATTGAACTCTGTCATGAAATAATGCTATAGATAAAAAGTATAAGGTCCTTAAGGAAAGAATGTGAAATCAAATTTTGATTCGATGTTAAATACGAAAAAATATGAGTATCCTGGATATAGGGATTAAAATGAATAAAAGACAAAACATATTGGCTTTGTATTTTAATGTAACTGGGATGTGAATTGGCACTGTTTTATAATTGAATTATTAAACATAACAAAAGTTGACATCAGACCGTCTCGAGAGAAGGACAAGACAAGAGACGAAAATTTGGTTTGTACTCTTGTGATTCGTTTTCAATATATATACATGATTGTTGCATACTAGCTATTGAGGTAAGATCATTACTTGTCTCATGAATTTATTTGTGTTTGATGGTATTGAATGTCGTGAATTAAATTAATTTGAGCTTGTAAAAATGAGTATGATCTGAACTTGCTAAACGATTCGTTATATGAAATAATGATGGAAATGATATGGAACTATGATATGTAAACATGTAATGATATGTAATTGGTACATTGGTTACACTATTAATTGTTCGTAGAGTCAAATATAGTTGACATGTCATAGAATTAGATTTGTGTATGAGTTTATATTTCGATTTTACCAGGCATGAAGTACATATTATTGTTGGATCTAGTCCCCTAAGTGTAGTATATTCATTTGTAAACTTGTAATCTTTTTTGAACAGATTGGTTAAGAAAATATTTCATGGATTACGTTAATATACTTCGAATATTGTCCTCATGTTGTTTTTGCATGCAAAGCAAAATAGAAGCAAATATTGACTCACTAGTTGTCTAATGTTTAAACTAATACTAAATGGTATTATGTGGTCGAATCAAAATATGGAAAGACAACTTATATTAGTAGTCGAACCTAAACATGTCTTTAGTTGACATTCCACCAATTGTAGTGGTAGTTTAAGTGCATTTCGGAACTTAATGAGGTTTTTTTGGCATTTGATAATTAATTATTGCATTTTCGATATTAGTAGCATAGGATCTAAATATTGATAAAATAAGTATTTTTACGCATTTTCTGTTGTTTCAATGACCCGTAAGGCCAACTTGGGTTTCGGGAGTTATAACACCCTATACCCGACCCGATCACAGAGCCCGAATAATAGGATGTCACACCACCATCTCACATCAAACATAGTACAAACGAGCTCATTATTAAAGAAACGTCTTCTATTTTAGCATTTACACGAGTATTAAGTTAAACATACTCCTAATTATCATTCATACATGCCACACTTACTTTAATGATCATATAATAATAGTTGTACAAGCATTAGGTCCACTTATCAAAATTTCCAAAACCAATCCCGTAGGTATCGATACTAGAACATAGGTATCGATATTTCTCTTACACGATATCGATACCAATTGAAAAATTGATACCAAAACAACATTCTATTTCTTGCCCAAAAATCTAACCTAGAAATTATTGGTACCTTTTTTAAAGTATCAATTATTTTACCCCGAGTATCGATACTCATGAGAAGGTATCAATACCAATTTACTATACTATCTTCCTGCACATCAAAATATCACAGAGGCATCATTTTAAAAACCCAAATATCGATACCTTTGCTCCAAACCATAATCATACAATAGTTTCAAGCATATAATCCATACCAACATAAACACAAACATCATGCATCATTCACCTCATCAAATGGACACCAAAAAGTCTGAAATATCAGTCTAAAACATCATAATCATGACTAAGAAAGAAACCAATAAAACCTACTTAAAGTTCATAGGTTCTAAGCAAAATAAACAATTAATCAACTTAATAATCGTAGCATATAGTCTACCACATTGCCTTTATTCCCCAAAACATAAATAATCAAATAAACACCTACAAATAGCTATTAAAGTTATGGCTTGGGCCACCCTTTGATGACCATACTTCTCACACTGACACTACTTATTTGGAATGGTTTAAAAGGAGTGGGTGAGCTTAACAAGATCAATGAATGCTCAGAATAACTACCACGCAAACAAGTCATAATGCATTATCAACAACTAAATAGCATAATTACAACAGTCCCAACTTTAATGTCATATTATATTTACTCATGCATAATGTATTCATTTTCATGGTAATCATATAAGATTTTAAGAATATATCACTTTACATAATAGTGAAAATAATGATAGTTTGAAACTTGAGGTTATGAAACATGAAAGTGGGCACTATCAGCACTCATCGGATACATAGATCTCCAACATACCAAATGACTCATAGAGTCAAACATGTCCCAAAAGTGAAGCATATAACTAACACTCTCCAACATACCAAACATATCTCGGTGAATGAAGCTTAGCTTACATTCCCTTATCTTTCTAAAACAGCCTCGGGCCTCAATGCCCAAAATCGCAACACAAAGGTGAGTACTCACAGCGCTATGGAATGCCAACTATACTGAATGGTCTCATAAGGTCACAAGGCCAAAATATCCACAATTTCATCATACATTACTTAACACATTACTTACCAATTTTCCACACATATTCACAATATTAGCATAATATTCACTGTCACTTGGCATGAATAACATGCCCACAGATTCACTTTCACAATAGTCATCACAAGCTTATAACACATGTCATAGCATTAAAAATACATTCTTATTCCCACATTGGCACAAGCACACATATATCACCATGAATATTGGTATAAGAAGACTTATAGAGTTTAGAGTAGGGGTTTAGGCTACCTCTAAATTCTCAGTTTGCACAATGAATCATCTACGAGCAGTGATTCCAAAACACTCACGAAATATGATTTCACCGAAAAGCTGAAAGCTCAAACAAGCTTTTCTTTGCCTTTGTTCTACTCGTTGAAGGCCCTATCGACTCTGACGCTTCAACAAGACAAACCACACAAATACACAACCAACAATCAACCAATGACTTACCTCAAACAATAAAAAAATTAGCCTAAGCTAAGTTTACTTATAACCAAAACCTTCGAAATAGAAAACTTAAAATTTGAATATTTCAGTTTACACTTAATCTTTTTGCATGAAATAAATTCCATTCATCTACATATCCATCTACAACTAATTCTCGACCTTTAAACTACACAAAACTACCCAATTCATGGTATCAAAAATTTTCGACTTCATTAAAATGTTATAAATATTTAACGAAACTTTAACCCTAATTTAAATAAACAAAACCCTAATCCTAAAAAATGACATTAGAAAAATCAGGGAAAAAGAGCTTCTTGCTAGAAGTGCTTTTGTTGAAAAATGGCGGAAAGAGCTTCCACCTGGAAGCACTTTTTTGCATATCACTTCAAAAAGTTTCTAATTAGAAGTGGTTTTCAAAAATTGGCCCATTCTCGTCATTTTTCATTCAATCGGTCTAATTCAGTAAAAAAATTATTTTTTGGCATTTAATGGTGAATCTATCTTTGTTATCTTTAAAATTTAATGCCATGGCACTATTTTATTAGTGCCTAAAAGTAGCACTTTTTAGGATGATGCTAATATAATTTATTCCCTAAATTTTAAAAATTAAAAAATATTATGGGAATAAATTATAAGAATAAATTATGTTAGGATCATATTAAATAACATGTTCGATGCATTTATGCATTTATAATTGATTTTAAACTCGAACATATCTATATGTTAAAAGTAAAATTTGAAATCAAATAAATTTTTATGAACTCGTAAAGCATTATAATTGGGTGAAAGTTAAATTGGTAACTAAAAAAATGATGAAACATAGGGGTCGATTTATTTCTTTATTCCAAAAGTATTTGATTATTTTAATGGAAGTGTAAAAAAGAATCAAAAGGATTTATTTTACAAACTGTAATTTTTACATTAGAAATTATGGCACGTGGGTGGGATCCTCTATAAGCAAATAATGGCATTCGACATTAAGAAAAACAAATGTGTGGTATAGAGTTAATACGAGCATCTGAAACTTTAACATCCCAACCGTGGCAATCACTGTGTAAATACTACACTACATGAATGAGAAACGTGGTTTTGTACAAGGAATCTTCTTTTTCGTTATCGAAACTTATGGACCAGGTTAAAAACAGAAGTGTTTATTTTGAAAAAGAATTGATGGATGAAATTGGCGGTTCTTTCATTTGGAGGTAAATATTAAAGGTCTTACATTCTTCATTCTTGTCTCTCCTATGTTATGAATTGTTTCAAACTGCTTTCTACTTTATGTGATGAAATAACAAGCTTAATACGTAGATATTGGTGGACAAATAAAAAAGAAGGTAAATGATACATTGGATGAAATGGGACAATCTTTGTCTGCCAAAGTCACAAGGAGGCCTTGAATTTCGTGATTTTTCTTTTTTCAAATCAGTCATGCTCAACAATCAAGGATGGAATATGGTACAAGATAACCAATCATTGTGCTCTAAGTTTCTTAAAGCAAAACACTTTGCTAATGCGGATCTCATGAATGCAAAGCTTGGAAGAAATCTTTTCTTTTATTTTGAGAAGTATTTGGGATTCAAATTAGAATAGTATTCAAATTAAAGGTAATTGAAAAAGCAATCTGTTTGCTCCTTATTTAAATTGATGTTTAGACACAAGTTTAAAAAAGACAATGAATAAAAAGAATAAGTAATGAAAATAAAGAAAGATAAGGACACAAAGTTTGTTAATGTAGTTCGAAAATAATCCTACTCTATAGAGTCTTATTCAGTGAATATGATTTATTCAACAATTGATCCAGTAACCTATTGGCTAAAACACATTGTACCTTTACACAAGAAGTGATTACAACCAAATAGATGACCTTAACTTGTTACTATTCACCCAAATACCTTACAATAGATTCAAATCTCTCCAATAAATCCTAACTAACAAGTGCAAAATACAAGAGTAAGCTAATTAGTAAAGATACAAACAAATTTAGCACAAACACTTTCAAAAAGATGCATCCCAACGTGTGAATAAGATGATTATTTATAAACATAATATGGCAGTTTTCCCTTAGAAGATTTTGTCTATATAAATTCATCCTTTTAATTGCATAATAATCTAGGAAAAAGACCTCCAATATTTATCCCAAGGTAAAGCCTCATGAACCAAGTAAATTCGTCATCTTAATCAGTAAGATAAAGACTTAAAGGATAAGGACAAACCTTATGGGATAAGGCATGTCAATCTTCATGCTCTATAATACCCAAATTTGACCATTATTATTTTGGATGAGTTAAAACATGTTCTAGGAATGATTTTCTTATAGAGAAACCAATTATGGAGGTCAAATTCAAAAACACTAACATCTAACTTGACTTTAGTTGTCCTAAAGTTATTGTCTTGATTAATGTCCAAAGGTCTGTCTAGACATTTGTTTAAACATGAGAGTGAACAAGAGTAGTTTAGCAGTGTTTGAACATGAGTTGAAACATTAGCAATTGGACAGCTAAAGTCCCCTAATATACCCCCTTTGGATTTTTGAACAAACATAAATAAATGTGTGAAAAATAGAAAGTTGATAATGACAATGTATCACAAAGAAAAGAGAAAGAAAAATAAAGAACACACAGATTTTTACGTGGAAACCCTTTCAAGAAAAAAACCACGGGCAGAGGAGAAGATAATTCACTATGTCAAATTCGAATGATATCAATAGGACTAGACTATGTCTATTTATAGGCTTATAAAATGATATTCTAATAGGAGTGCAGTAAGATTGAAACACATTATTCTAATCAATATCAAATAGATGGAGTTTAATAAGGTTTAAAAATCTTATTCTAAAATAAAATAAAAGAAGTGTAGTTCTATATGTGTTTTACTTTTATTTTATTTTATCACTGTATTTTATTTTAATGAGGATTCGGATCACTCAATTCTAACAATCTCCACCTTGACACGAATTCTCAATAAACAAGTTCTTCATCACGAACTCTCAACGAACAAGTTCTCCACCTCTTCCATAAAACCCCTTAAGGGTTTAACTTCAACAATGAACACCAACCAAGTCTAAGCAATGCTCAAACTTAGTTATGGGAAGTGACTTAGTCATCACATCTGTAGGATTTTCACGAGTACTAATTTTGCTCACAACAATATCACCACGAGCAATAATATCACAAACAAAATGATATCGAACATCAATGTGCTTTGTTCTCTCATGAAACATTTGATCTTTTGTAAGAAAGATGACACTTTGACTATCACAAAATATTGTACTGATTTGAAAGTCTTTATTGAGTTCACTAAAGAATCCCTTCAACCAAATGGCTTCTTTACAAGCCTCAGTAATCGCCATGTACTCAGCTTCAGTGGTAGACAAAGCGACTATTGTTTGCAAAGTGGCTTTCCAACTGATTGCACAACCTCTGATTGCACAACCTCTGATTGTAAAGACATAACCTGTGAGAGATCTTCTTCTATCAATGTCTTTAGCAAAATCAGCATCAACATACCTAATAACTCTATCTCTAGTTTTTCCAAACTGTAAGCAAACATCAGTGGTACCTCATAAGTATCTTAAATCCCACTAAACTGCTTTTCAGTTTTCTTTATCGGGATTCACCATATATCTGCTAACTACACTGACTGCATATGATAAATCTAGATGTGAACAAACCATAGCATACATGAGAGATCCCACTACACTAAAATATGAAACATGTGACATGTACTCAATCTCATCATTTGATTGTGGAGACAAAGCTGATGAAAGCCTAAAATGGGCTGCAAAAGGAGCACTAATAGGTTTAGCACTCTGCATATTGAACCTGCAAAGAAATTTCTTAATATACCCCTTATGACTTAGACAATTTACTTGCTTTTCTATCTCTGAGAATCTCCATACCGAGTATCTTCTTTGCTGGTCCCAAATCTTTCATCTCAAATTCTTCACTTAGTTGCTTCTCCATACCGAGTATATTCTCTCATTGAATATGTTGTTGTTAAGTCTCTGTTCTAAGTCAAGTTCGTAACATCCAAGGTTAGCCTTGGTCCTGTTAGATGGTTGTCCCGAAAGCTAGGATCGATTGCATGTGTGAATTCTATAAGTATGATCTGTTTAAGAAATTTTTGTGTTTTTTTATATTGTGAACTAGCAGGACCGTCCACCAACAAGGATAAAGGCAAAGCCAAGTTTGTTTAGTTTCTCAGATTTTTGATGAATGATATGGGATTTTTCTTAAGTATGTTCACTATCATGATTTTCAGTATGAATGTTTAAGGTTCATATCTTGTGTGAGAACTGTGATGGTCTCAAGAACTTCATTTTTTTAAAACTAAGTTCTAAAAGTAGTTTTTGACAAAACCCTATTTTCAAGTTCTGAGACTTTAGTTTCGAAACATATTTTTAAGTTGTGTTTTAAGGATATGTTTTATGTGAGCTCCTAAGTGTGCCGTTGTTTTTATGTTTGTTTTTTAAAATGATTTTATAAACTATGTTTTTTACGAGCTTTTGTGTGAGCTTTTTATAAGTGTTTTCAAGCAAGCTCCTTATGTAAGCTCTTTGTGATAAGTAAGTTCCATATGCGAGCTCTCTGTAATAAGTCTCTCAGTGTGCTTCTTTGTGAGCCATGTTGGATATATTAGTATACTAGAGGATTGTGAGTACTCACCTCTCTGTTTCTGTGATTTGGGCACTGAGGCCTTGGGACATGTGGAGAGATAAGGGAATGTCGAGCTATGCTCCATTCATTGGGACATGTTGGTGTACAGGAGAGTGTATTGTTTCATGTTGCACTTATGAGACATGTTATAAGGACTGTTTGAGTCATTCTGAGGTGTTACAAGGAGAACCGCATATCCAACGAGATTAAGATAAGTGTGGGCTTGAAAATATCTTATGTTCCTCAACCATTCTGATAAGCGTGTTAGGTTTGAGAGCATACCTTATGTACCTAGCCATTTTGATAAGTGTGTTAAGTGTGGGAACATATTTTATGTTTCTCAGCCATTCTAATAAGTGCGTTAAGTGTGAGAACATATTTTATGTTTCTCAGCCATTTTGATAAGATAAGTATTTAAGCATGATTTCATGCTGAATGAGTTATGTTTTCTAGAAATCAAAAGCAAAGTTTTTAAGTATGATTTTCAATAACACATGCAAAATTGTTTTACAAACTTATGTTTCTGAAGGGATCTACAAACTGGGTCTCGCAACCCCACCTGCAAACCCAGTACGCAAAATGATATTATGACTAATTGTTCTTTTTGTTTTTTTAAAAGCTTAGTTTTTAAGCATACCTTGTTGATTCCTAATTATTCATTGAGTTCTTAATGAACTCACCCACTCTTTTCTTACTTCGCAGGTAAGTAGGTCGTAGATAGAAGTGGTGAGGTAGGTGACTTGGCGAAGCTTACTCCTAACTAGTTATTGGCGAACCTGGGAACATAGGTGATAGGGTTTATTTTATGAGGACGTTAGACTTATTATATTTTGATTTTATTATCCAAATAGTTTCCTTTAAAGTTTAGTTATTTTATTTTTGCAAACCATGACTTAGAATATTTGATTATCTTTTGTTATGGATAAAATTGATGTTTTTCATGCATGAGTGTTAGGTTGATTTGCTATTAAAATATACGAGTTAGATCTATTACTAAGTATCATTTTTTGTGATCCATGTATGTTTATGATTTCTAAAAATTACATACACAACCCTAATTTAGCGAACCCATGCATGTATATGAACCCTATTAAAGCATGAAAATCCATACATGCATGATACCCTTTATTGAGAAGTTTGTTTGTTTGCAAACCTATGTTGTTGTGCGAACTCTTTGTGTGTATGAACTCATGTTCAATGCTGCTAAGTGAGCTTACATTATTCGAAGTACTGAACTCTTAATTCTTTCTATTTTTTGATATGCGAACCATTCCTTTGATGTTTTGTAAGCTCGCATGATCACAGTTTGTGTTTGGAAATAATTATGTTGATGTGATTTTATTTAGCTCATTATTGTCACAAGAAAGTGGTGTGTTGGAGGTTAGGTTGGGAGTTAATGGAGAGTCACATCGGTGGCTAATGTAGCTGATCTCTCATAATTCAATGTAACAGATGAAATTAGTTTTCTCATTTTATGAGCTTGGATACAAGCATTTTTGTGAAGTTTTAATTACGTTTTTGCAACCTGAGTTAAATTCATTAAAATGTGTACTTTGAGTCTTTTATTGACCTTAGGGACCGAATAAGGCCTAAAGGTGAGCTAATATACTTTGTGAACGTAAATGAGACAACTAGAAGGTGTGCTAACTTGATACTGATCGTTGTGTTGCAACACAGAGCATTGAATGTCGGAACATAGGGAGCAGAATAGAAGAATCTAAAGACTACCTTTGATGTTGCAACACAGCCTGGGGATGTCATGACACATCCCTGAAGATACCCTGAAGATGAGCATTCTGCCCTCAATGTCGCGACACAGGACCTGCTGTGTCACGACATCACCTCTGTATGTGAAATAATTACAATCCAGGGGCATTTTAATCCGTACAATCAAACATTAAAAATGTAGACAATAGCTAACCTAGGGTTAAGGATGATGAAAACTTTAAAGTCTATAAATTGACTCATTTAACACATGTTATACACAACTTTCGTATTATATAAATTTATTCTTAGATTTAGTCTTTTATTTTTCTTTTTCTTAGGCTTTAGGTTTATTTCGATTTTGTTATTTTTTCTTGTGCAAGAAATTAGATTTGTGAAACATAATCAAAATCTGTGAGGATTCTGCATTCAATTCTAATACAAATCAGACTTTTTCTAAAATTTATACTCTTGAATTATTATTCATTTGTAGTCATTCTATCAAGTTTATATTGTTTATAAGATCCATGAGGAACTAATCCTGCTGTGGGGGATTAGCAAGTAGAGGTATGATTAATTAACAATTTTGAAAGGTTCTCCTAGAGGATAAACTATTTAGGAAAAGAACAACCTAAACCCTAGGCTTGACAACCCTAGGAAGTCATTAAGGTGGGAATTAACCCAAATTTGGTATGGCATATCCATGAACACCTTATCCATGAAACAATTTGGATTGTGAGGTTGAGAGATAAGTAGTTCCTTTCGGCTCGTTATTCTAGTGGAAGATCGGAAGATTTTACTAGGTTATTGACTAGTGGATTGAACAAGAAAACCTGAAGTGACAGCTGATTATGTTTACTGAAATGAGTTAATCACCCATGCCCATATTTGATATATTTTATTATTTTATTTCTACTGATATCTTTCTTTCTTCATTATTATTATTAGTATATATCACCAAAACCTTTCTTTTTATATCATTGTAATATAATTCATTTAAAGTACTAATTAGATTTTTTTTATGCTTAGGTTAGAATTAATTTAGTGTTCACATCCCTTGGGTATGATCCTTAGAGTACTCATCTACTTCATTGTAACTACATTACAACTAGACATGTATACTTACGGATATCGCCTTTTAATATATTTTGTGTAGGATATCTACCGTAGATGTTGGTACGTCCAAAGGTGGTCAAGTTGTTGGCACCGTTGTTGGGGAGGAAACGTTACTGATTTAATTTTAATTGTTCAATAATTAGGAAACTTTTAGATTATAGTTACTATTTTATTATTCTTACTAATATTTTCTCTTTAGGTTTAGTTTATGACTCGTAGTAAGGGAACACCTATAGATCCAGTCACAGATCCATAAAGAATAATCCGAAGGAATCATCGACAGCAATAGAAGTAGCATCAACAACCAATGTAGAATCAACTACCTCCTGGAGGTAATTTACCACCATGTGAGAATCCATTATCCGATAAAGCTAACAATAACAATCTACAAGACCCACCAGTACCACCACAGCTACCTGTAACAATATCATGGCGTGTAACGAAAGGACTATGAGGGAATATGTGCTACTGAATCTAGATATGGTTCAAGAGAGTAATGAGGCTAGCCATCATGGCTAATAATTTGAAGATCAAGCCAGCTATGATCCAGATGATTTAAAATAATTTGCAATTTTGAGGAACGATGACAGAAGGCCTGAGTTAGCATCTAAAACTGTTCCCCCAGCTTTGTCATACCTTCAAGTATAATGGGGTCACTGATGACGCTATTCGTCTTAGGTTGTTCCCCTTTTCATTAACTGATAATGTCTTTTCTTGGTTAGATTTCCAAGCACCACGATCAATCATGACATGGGACGAACTCACAGGAGAATTCCTACAAAAGTTCTTCCCCATTACCAAGACTGTCCAGTTAAGAAAGGAAATTTCTATGTTTCAACAATCAGAAGGAGAAAGTTTTCACAAAGCATGGGAGTGTTTTAAAATGAGGATTTAGAAATGCCCACACCACAGATTGCCTGAGTGGTTACGACTATAATTATAGTAGGTGTAGTTTGAGTGCACCAATTTAGAAAAAAACATTGAATAAACTGGATGATCAGATGAGCAAATTGATAAGTATGATGGGAGACATTAAAAGGAAAATTGGCACCAACGTTCCAAGCAATACTGAAAATAATCCTCAAAAGGAAGGGAAGGAGCATGTAAAAGCAATCGCGCTCCGTTCAGGCAAAATCTTGAGTTGCTCAGAAACTCTGACACGAGAGGAGATAAGAGAGAATGTAGAAGATCTTCAAGAAGAACTTCGAGAAGCTGAAAAAGAACTAGAATTAGAGAAGGTAACCAAACTGGTAGTTGAGCCAGTGAAAGGGGTAACCAAAGAACCTGCCAACACACAAGTGCCATTCCCTTCAAGGTTGGAAGAGAAAAAAAATAAGATGAGGACGAGTTTGTAAGCTTTCTAAACCTTTTTAAAACAAATGTCAACCTGCCTTTAATTGAACTAATTGAGAAAGTTCCTAAGTGCATCAAATTTTTAAAGGAAATCATTTCTAGGCGAAGGAAAATTAAGGGAAGTGAACAGGTCAATATGAGCGCTTCCTTTAGTGCTATTATTTCTAGGCAAGTGCCCCAAAAGCTGAAGGACCCGGGAAGTTTTACAATTCCTATAGAGATAGGGAGCATTCATTTTAATAGAGCTCTATGTGACTTAGGAGCTAGCATCAATTTAATGCCTTTATCTATTTATGAGAAACTTGGGTTAGGGGAGTTCAAAAACACTCAGATCACAATACAATTGGCTGACAAATCTTCAGTACAATCAAAAGGAGTATTGGAAGATGTGTTAGTCAAAGTGCGCTTATCATCCCTGCAGATTTCATAGTATTAGACTTTGAAGAAGATCGAGAGGTACCAATTCTATTGGGAAGACCTTTTGTAGATACATCAAAATCAATCACTGATCTGGAAAAGAATAAGTTAACAATGAAGATCAATGGCGAGACTAAAATTTTTAAACGTGGTCACCAACAAGATAAAGTAAAAAAGGGATGACTTAAGGAATTCATGTTACAAAATATCTATCTTTAAGTCTAATCACCTAGAATCAAGGGAGTACTTTCTATAATCAATGCAGGTCAAAAGAACAGGTTCAATGAAAGGGACAAGCAGAATAAGGTAGAGTGGCATGACAAGCGATCAACTAACACTGAAAGAACCATAGAACCATCCTTATATGCATTAATGGTGCTATTGGATGAATCCGACATGAAAACTTGATAATTTAAATTGATATTTAATTCTTTGTAAATTACTGTTTATTTAACTAATTGTTTAGTCTAGATTTTAATTTTTATCAATTTATGTTTTATAGAAACCGAGGCACTATAGAAATTGGAATTTGGCAAAAATAGAGCCAGTTTCGCAACACGGGAACCTCATGTTGCAACACCAAGGCCAGAATCTATGAAATTAAGAAACCAACTTGACGTCATGGCATGGACTTAATGTGTCGCAAAACCAAAGACATTATACCTAGAATTCCAAAATTCTAGAGTGTGTCATGACATCGAACCCTGACATCGCAGTAATGAAAAACTGTTAGGGATGTCGTGACACAGAACCCTTATGTTGCGACATCACTGTAATTTTTTTGTCTGGTTAACCCGACCCGGTTGCGCAACCCAGCCAACTAACCACCCTTTTAATTCAGTTTTAACCCTAAAAACACCTTATTTATAACCCAAAATCATATTAAACCACCATACAAACCAATCTTAACACTTTAAACACCTCAAAACCTTTTAATTTTCATAAACCCTAAACTCCTTTTACTTCTTCTTACTAGTTTATTACAAAATTTCTTCTCTTTATCTTTATTTGGTAACATAAACAAATGGGAGACACTCAAAGGAATGACAACAAATGAACACTACAAGGAATTCGACGCATCTTCTCCCAAGCTTAAGGGTTCCTAACTTTTATCTTTATTGTTCCATTGAAAACTTTACTTGATTAATTCGTTAGTTATTAAACTAGAAAAATATTAAAAATGCCTCCAAGAAAAGTGAGGAGAACTAACAAACCAGAACCATCAACGGTTCCAAACCCCTCTAATTTCTTGAATCCAACTATCGAAAAATATTTTCTAAGACTTCAGGGAAAAAATTTATTCAAGAGAGGGGATTTGAAACACCGATAGTTCTCTATCAGGAGATATGAACTTTAGTGAGATATCATAGATGTGAAAATTTTTGTACGAGGCCAAAAAACTCTACCGTAGTCCCTTTAGTTCACGAAGTTTATGCATCTTTACTGGACCAAGAGTCTAAAAAAACCGAAGGTCGTACGTGGGAAACAATACCTATGTGAGGGTAAGAAGTACGAATTACCCCTCGAGTTATTTCTGAATTTTATAATGCTCCATTTTATGAAAAAGATTTTATATAGAAACTAATTTGGAATATTTTTGAGATATAAATATGGAAAACATTGTAAACTTCCTAATAGAGGGGAGGGGTGAATAGAAATGTCACCCAAGTACTGATATTTCAACCTCCTTTTGTCAAGCAATAATATTTCCTGAAGCAAAAATGCAGATTCAATTTCTATGTACCAGAATAGCTCCTGCTTTGAATGTTTCTAATGTCAATAATTTTCAAGCAATTTTGCTTTATGATATTTTCTAGAAAAAACATGTATGCATCGGAACTTGGATATTCCAAAATATGAAATAGTGTGTCGACAGCCAAATGGTGGGATTCTTTTTTCCCCACTTAGTCACGGTATTATGCAAAATAGCACTCATTCTAATGGCATCTACGAAGCAATCAATGAAGCCACCTCAAAACATAATTGGTGACACTCTGTATACACAGTACACTGAGCTTCAGGCTAAACAGAGTAAACAGTGGAATAAATGCCAAGAGGAGATGATGGCCGCTCTGGCTTAGTCTCAAAGGAAAGCAAAATCGAACACTCAACAAGAAATTGGCGAGAGAGTCATCCCTAGCTAGATTGGATGATACACGGATGCAGGAGTCAAACCTGATTTTTTAGGAATTCGCATAGTAAAACAATATTAGGGCACCTAATTACAGGCTAGATATGTTTGTACTAATGCATCTAGAGCAGGAAGAAGTGGAGCAGAAAAGTAAAGAGGAAGAAGGAACTGAGGAGGGAGAGAAAGAGGATGAGATAGATTTTGAGAAGAATGACTGAACTTCTAATTTTTGTTTTTAAATATTGTATTAAATTTGGGATGATTTTTAATTTATTTAAATTGTTAGTAGTAGGAATAATAGTAGATTATTAGTTGTTTGGTGTATTGTTTAAATTTTCTTTGTAGGAACCCCACATAGCAGATGCACAACAAATTTGTGCTGTCAAAGGTCGAAGGAGGAAGCACCCACCAATAGTTCACAAAACCATCACGATCAATCGAGTAACTTCCTTCCTTATCTTTTACAAGGCTACACATTAAGGGCAATGTGTTATCTAAAGTGTGGGGGGTAAACATAGAAATTTTTTTTAAATTTGTATGATTTTCTTTGATTTTTCTTGTCAATTGTGTGCTTTAGCTTGTAAAAATGAGGTGATTGTTTAGGAGCATGAACATAGTTTGATTGTATTCACAGTAAATTTTTCTTGAGGATAGGTGATTTTAAATTTTTTATTAGACTATTAAGTTCTATATATTACATTGTAAATAGACATTTAGCAATCGAATGTACCAGATAATATAGAGAATACAAGGAAACGAGCATGCTAGTATGAATGATAAATTGTTGAATTTGATTGTTTGGTTGACTAAATTTGTGAATATTGAGATACCCAAGGATGACCTAAGGCATTGTTTGGTATACATCCAGAGAAAAAAAGCTAACCCTATTTATTCATCCTTAGTACCTATTTTGATCTAAAAAACACTTCTTGATGAACCTCTATACAATACCCGAGCTAAAAATGATGATTTGTGCTTACCCTTTTCTTTGGTTCTAAGCATGATTATAGACGTCTGGTCATACGTATTGAAGGTTCAGTAGATACATTATGGCAGTTTTGTAAAAAAAAAATATAGGAAAGACCAGTAGAGTACAGTGATTATAGGTTACTTTTGAAGTGCAAAAAGAAAAATTCAAAAATAAATTTTAATAAGTAGAAAAAGTATGTGAAAAGTAAAAGCAATTGTGAGAGAGGTACCGTGAAAAGAAAGAAAAGTGACGAAGTCACAACTAAAGAAAAACTCGTTCATTATTGCACAAAAACTCGTGAGCTAGTCGTATTTACTATTTGATGCTGAGATTTCCTATAAAGGAGAATTAAGGAATATGAGAGAAAGAGAAACAAGGCGGTG
Organism: Gossypium raimondii; assembly: GCF_025698545.1. Lineage (NCBI taxonomy): Eukaryota > Viridiplantae > Streptophyta > Magnoliopsida > Malvales > Malvaceae > Gossypium > Gossypium raimondii. The sequence goes on along the minus strand of NC_068568.1, from coordinate 33,026,033 downwards.
AGCATGAAAGGGTCACTAAGGGGGAGAATAGGGGACAATATGATGTGTCAAACTATTTTCGTGCTTGAAACTATTTGATGCTTACTATTCTTGAATTCCATATCTAGCTAGCTTGGGGACTACTTTGCAAAAATTTTAAAAGTATAAGGTTTTACCATGAATACATATTAGTTTTTTTTTATATTTGATGGATGAAAATGAATGTTTGATGATAGTTGAGCAACTTTTGTAAGGGAATTTTTGATGAATTTGTCATTTAAGGATTTAATTGAAAAATAGAAAAATGTTTATGGTAAAAATTTGAAATAAATGGAATATAGGGCTTGCTAAGGGCTTAATTGATATTCGGCTAGGATGGGTTGGTGCTAAATTTCATGAATTTTCATTTTTATGAGCTAGAGATTAAATTGTAATGAATTTAAAATTTTAGGGGCAAAAGCATAATTTTACCAAAATATGATTTTTGGATTAAATTGAATAGAATTAAATTTGAATGAGCTAAATTTGATTATATAGATCAAGAAAAACAAGGTATGGATTTAGATCGGGGAAAAGAAAAAGTGTTGGATTAATCGATCGTATTTCTCTGTTCGTGTTTGAGGTAAGTTCGTTCATTTCAAATAGTGTTGAATTATGTTCAATTTAAATCCTTTTATGTTATATTATGGTATTACGAATCTACGGAAATATCCAACGAAGTTTTGGTAACTTTCAGATCCCGTTTGAACCTCAGGAATATATAGGATACAAATGACATGTCATTAAGGGTTACCGTGTTTCCAGTACTGGTCTTGTACGTCCTCCCAGTGGCTGAGTTTTCGGCATGTGTTACGATTACCTGGCAGCTTGTGTGAGCAACACCGTGTCGGTACGTCCTGATTGACAGCTTGTATGAGCAAACCCACTTATAGCTCGAGAGAGATCATTTATATGAGATAGTAGTGGTTTTGAGCACATGTTGGCACATAATGTGCGAGATTCCTGTGTATCCGATATTATTCTAGTGGTTCAACGGGTATGCAATAGGGAAGGATCGAAAAATACTTTGATAAGTAAGGCTATGAAAGTATGAAAAAGGTATGAGATGATGATGCTTTAAATATGCATAGCTATATGCAAGGGAGTTTGAATGTATATATATTGTGTGCATAAAAGCTATTAAGTTTTGCTATGTGTTGTTAAGTTATGTGTATATCTAGCTTGAGATGTTGTTGTTGCTTAGGCTAATGCCAAGCTAAGTTGGATTGCCTCCAATTGTTTTTTTATGATTATATTTAAATATTCAAATGGTAAGCTTTGTTTATGAACTACGAACTTACTAAGCAGTACATGCTTACTTTGTGTAATTTCTTATGTGTTTTTAGATAACCAGAAGCTCATTTAGGTTGGAAGCTTTTCGGAGATCCATCACACTATCCCTCAGTTATATTTGTATATTTTGATGATTTTGAGTCGTGGTTATAATGGCATGTATATGTATTTTTGTTTAATGAATTTAGCCATTATGTGTGGCTTGTATATATATGTGGTTTTGGTTAAGGAACTAGTTGGTGTGTTATGATGAATATATGGTATTTTGTGATGTTTTTATTTTGATGTGGTGGTGGTTAGAATGATGGAAATTAAATGATGTTTATAATGGTCTATTATGAATATTTGGTTGGTATAGATTGAGGTAGTTCATGATATGGTTAATGGGTAGATTTGGTAGCTTGAATGTGTTTGACTTTAGGTCAAAATGGTAAGGTGCATGATAGATGTGAAAATGGCCAAAATTGTATTTGTTGTGCTTATATTTGGTATCTGAACATCATGGAAAATGTAATATTGAAAATTTTCAATTGGTGGTTTGATTGATGATTGAATTTGATAGATTGGTAGGCAAGTTTGATGGTTGAAATTGAGGTGTCATGTTGGCATATTGGTTGAATGGTTAGCTGCATAATGTATAAGCTTGTATATGCATATGTCAGATGTGTTTTAAGTACATGATTATAGGTACAATTGGCTTGTGCAAGTGGTATGAGTTTGGGTGAGAAAATAGCTTGGAAATGACCTATTTTTCATCCACACGGGCAAAGACACGGGCGTGTGTCTCAACCGTGTGTGACACATGACCAGGAGACATGGCCGTGTGTCCCTTATAGTTTTAAAAGGGTTGCAAGTTAGGCTGGTACACGCCCTAGGACACGACCTGGCACACGGGTGTATGGGGTTATTTCGAAGGGTAACGGCCTGGCACACGGGCGTGTGGCTTGGCTGTGTGACCCAAGTCAGTGAGTTACATGGGCTAGGACACAATCGTGTATCCCTATTTCGAATGCCCACACAGCCTTAGACACGGGTATGTCCCTCGGCCATGTACCCCTACAATTTGAAAAATTTTAAGTTTTTTCAAAAAAATTCATATGTTTCCAATTTAGTCCCGATTCGTTTTTAATGTCTTTCTAGGGCCTCGAGGGCTCGTAAAAGGGATCTAATGTATCATTTTGGTTGATATTACTCTGATTTATGTTTTGGTTTGTTTGTAATAATAAAATGTTCAGTATATGATGTTATACGTCGGTAATACTCCGTAGCCCTAATCCGGCGACGGATACGGGCTAAGGGTGTTACACGCTAGTTTGAGCTTTCAATGTCTAGGTGAAAGCGAGAATGATGAGTGCTTGGAATCACTGCTTGTAAACACAATTCGTTGCGATAATTGGGAATTTAGAAGTCGCCTAATCCCCTACACTAAAATATGAGTGTAAGCTTTCTCACACTGTTGTTTTAATATGTGAATCTCATACCGTTGTTTTAATATGTCAATGTGTGCTGTGAATTTATGGCTTAAGATGTGATACTGTGACATATGAAATAAGCTTATGATGGCTACTATGAAAGAGTTGACTGTGGGCATATTATACATGCCAAATAACAACGATTATAATGTGAATATGAAATGAAAAGTGCAAAACACAGTAAGTAGTATGTGTATTTAATAACAAATATTTTGGCCTTGTGATCTTTGAGACTGTTGGATGTAGTTGGCATGCCATAGGATTGTGACCACTCACTTATATTTGTTGTGTTTTCGGGGCATTAAGGCCCTGGACAGATTTGGAGAGATAAGGGAATGTGAACTAAGCTCCATTCACCAGGACATGTTTGATGTGTTGGAGAGTGCTAGCTATAAGCTACACTTTTGGGATATGTTTGACTCTATGAGTCATTTGGTGTGTTAGAGGTTCGTGTGTCTGATATATGGTGATAGAACCCACTTTTATGTTTCATTACCTCAAGTGCCAACTTATCATGAAATATGATTATCTGTAATGTGATATATGCTTAAATGAGTAAGTGATTACTATGTAAATGAATCAATGAATAATGCATGAATAAGTAACATGACACTAAATTTTGAAATGTTGTAATTGTGTTATATGGTCACTTCAATAATACATGATGACATGTTTGCGTGGTAGTTTTTTTGATCATTCCAATAAGCTTGTAAAGCTCACCCACTCCTTTTTAAACCATTGCAGATTGGTAAGCATTGCGGTATGAGCAATGCCTAATATTTTCCACAAAATTGATCCAAGTAGTTTAGCATTTAAGTATGTGTTATTGGTTATTATTTTGGAATTATGGGAATATGGCAATGTAGTAGATTGATTGCATAAATATTTCCATGATGTTTTTGATGTTTTCATAGCTTATTAGTTATTATGATTGAAGGATATTAATCTAGAGATGTTGATTATTGCTTGGACATATTTTTGATGTTTTGAACTGTTATTATGGTCCTTTTGAATTTTATTTAATGTGGTAAATGTTGCATGTTAAATGGATTTCAATTAGGTTGGATTAATTGCTTAAAAATGTAGTATTATTTGATGTGGTAAATGTTGCATGGCAAATGTTGCATGTTAAATGGATTTCAGTTAGGAGTGAAGGTTTGTCGGTGTCATAGCCCAATTTCGACCCTAGTCAGACATAGTGGTTTCGGGACTACAAATTTGAGTTCAAAAAATATTTTAATATTATTTTCTGTGTTAATTATGTGTGAAATTATATGTGTGAAAGTTTCGTGAAATAATTTTATTGTTTGAGTGCTTAATTTGAGAAAATGGCTTAATTGTGTAAAATGAAAATTTAGGGGTTAAATCTAAAAACACCTAATTGTTGTTGTCTTTTTAAATGGGAGGTTTAAAGATGTAAAAAGACCAAAATTCAAGATAGTGGGTGGCAATGGACAACTTTATCATTATTTTATATGAAATATAAATTATTTATTTAAAGGTTAAAAAGGTAAACTAATAATACCTTAATATATGTTAATGAAAAAAAAACAAAGCAAAATTCAATGGTTGTCATCTTCATTAGGCCGAAACTAGCTAGGGAGAAAACCATTAAAACAAACTTAAGGTTCGGCAAGTTACAATCTTGATTCAAGGTAAGTTTTGTTTCGATTTTTTATAATTTTTACGTTTTTGAGATCGTTGTTTTGTGTACTACAAGACCCATGCTTTAATTTTAGAATTTGATGGTGATTTTGAGATATGCCATTGGTGAATGTTTGAGCTTTTTGATAGTTGATGATGAAATATGAAAGATATGTGAAAGATTAACATGTTTTATCTTTGAATTTTTGGTGAAATTGAGTAATTAAAGCTAAATTGTGAAAATAAATTTTTGAGGGACTAAAATGTGAAATAAATGAAATGTGGATGAAGCTTTGTGGGTGAATCGTACTGCATACAAAACTCCGTTGGAGATGTCACCTTTTAAGCTTGTCTATGGCAAGCCATGTCACCTTCCTGTTCAGCTTAAGCACAAAGCATTTTGGGCTATTAAGAAGCTGAACATGGATTGGGTCACTGCTGGCCATAAAAGGTTGTTAGAATTGAATGAAATAGAGGAGTTCCGAGCACAAGGATATGAGAATGCTAAGTTGTACAAGGAAAAGACCAAGTGTTGGCATGATAAAAGAATCATGCCACGACAATTTGAACTAGAACAACAAGTGTTGTCATTTAACTATAGGCTGAAATTGTTTTTAGGTAAATTAAAGTCTTACTGGTCAGATCCTTTTGAAGTAGCCTAAGTGTATCCTCATGGAACTGTTAATATCAAATATTTGAAAATGGGGGTCACATTTAAAGTTAATGGGTAGTGCTTAAAACACTATTGGGGTGCCCATATGGATTGAGACAAACACTCCATTGATCTCCTAGATGTTTGAGCTAATAATTTCTAATTTTATCTGTATTTTCTTTAGTTGCTTTTCTTTTATTTTTAATACTTATTTAATATTGTTTCCATTTCTATTTATATTTTTGAATTTTTTTTAGAGACAGAATAAAGAATGTGAACTGAGTAGTTGCGATAGTAAATTAAGTTTGTTGTAGCATTGCGAAAAATGGGGAAATGGGTAACATGAGGATGACCGGACAGATAAGTCTAAAGGGAGAGATTTATTCTTTTGTTAGCTGGGCCAATTTTTGGCGAGCCCATCGAAGAGCAGTTAAACTTTTTTGCTTATGGATTAGGGCACTTCACAATTTCCCCCCAAAATCCTCTTAATTTTCTTCTTTCTTCCTCCACATCACACAACTTTTGTAACACGTTTCACTTTTGCTAAACTGTTGTCACTTTCTCCCTTATTTTTCTCTCCTCAACTGTTCATGTCCCTTAAGTTCCCTTAAAATTTTCATTTTTATTACTTTTTTTCTTTAATCTCTCCTATCTTTTCTTCCACTAAATTTTCCAAGATTTCTTACAGTTTTCTCCAATGGCTCACATCAAAAGTACCTCCAAAACTGCTGAATCATCAAGGGCTGGTGCTATTGGGAACACAAAAATATATAGACTTTTTTATGCTCTTTTTAACTCAAATTCATGTAGTTTAGCAGTAATTCTTGTCGAAAATTTTTATATAATTATAAAATAATTAAATTGTACTTAAATTATTAACATATTGAAATTTATTTAAGTTTATAATAAATTTTGATTTATTTTCGACAAATTTGCACAAAGGGTGAAAATTAGCTCGGTAGACACTGCTAGAAGCACAAAACCATGAAGCTATTTTTGAAGCATCGAAGCGAATTAATTTTTCAACCTAAGACGGTCTAAATTATGAATATTAATACATAATATAATTAATTTTTTATCCAATTTATTTTGGGTTAAATGATTATTATTAATTATATTATGAAAGAAGGTGAAGTTGTGCTAATACGAGAGGTTGATCCAACCGAGCAATTGAGTTGTCGAAAATCGTCCAACATGCTAACCCAATCAGCTCAAAAAATTTGATTTATTGACTTGCAAATCAGCCTTTGAAGTCTCCTTGAAATTATTCAAACCCCTTGTAATGCACGGGTTTGTGCAAGTGTACACAGTCGCTGTCAAGTAATAAGTAAGTATCGAGTTATTGTCTCCACAGGGATTGTATTTGTGCTAAGTCACTTAATTTGTAAAATTATATTAACAATTTGAAAAATAAAAAGAAAATATAGTTGAGAAGTGGTATAAACTATATGCAATTATCCCTAATGTAAATTGTCCTAATATGCAGATTATATGAATGAAATAGATTTTTGCAAAATTTAACACAATTTGCCAAAATTATAACATAAATAAACTAGGATAATTACTTTAATTAAACTTAATTTATTATCATCATGCTTAATAATATTCAGAAAAACATTCCATGGCAACTCGATTTTTTATGAGTTTGGAAACCAAATTAGGTCCTTTCGGATCCTTTACTTAGTAAATACGCATTTTACTGATCCTTATTTACTAAGGGTTTCTTAGAATTCGTGTAAGGTAACATGGACGTGTTAGGTTTGAAACAATTTAATCACACAAATCTAAAACCTATGCAGATAACAAAGCCTGGTTAGGGTTGTTACACAACCTACAATTTAATTAGGTTAGAATCTAAATTGAGCATGCACATTTCAATTATGCGTCCAATAGCCATCGTCTGGTTAGGATCGCTCAGCTAATTCAGGTGCGTTTCAATCACGTATAAACGAAATACAGACTTGATTTTAATTTGAAACATGATCGATTGAGGCACAAACATTATAAGCATGAATCACATAAATATTATTTAATCAAAATAATCATCTTAGCTTAAATAAAATTTAAGCTATCAACAAGAAAATAGAACTCATAGCAAACATCTTTAAATTAAATTAAAGAAAATAAAGATTAAACCCAATTCAGAGTGGCTGTCACCCAAGACTCTGACTGACGAGGCTCCTTCGCTTCTTTGCGTTGCTCCTTTGCTGATGGTTCTCCAAGGTGGCCGACCAAGGGCTCTTTAAGAGGCTAATTTGCTAAAATCCTTATGCAAGGATGATGATAGGTGTGAGAGCTAAGAGAGTTGAGAGAGAGGATGATAGATGAGAGGGATGATGGATGAGAGATGATGGATGAGGGATGATGAATAAAGTGAGAAATGAGCTCTTATTTATAGGTGAGGCAATGGAGCTAGTTTGCTAAAATTAGGAGTGTCCATCCTTTGAAACCTCCTCCAAGAGTGGACGGCCATGAATTGAGGAAATGTGGCGATTTTTCCTTGATTTTTGGACAATTTGAATGCCACAACAACTCAGGACTAAGACTCGGTCTCTAGCAAATCTTCAGGTAAATCTCTGATTTCTTTAACTCTTCAAGGGCCTTATGTAATTAAACCAAAACCTGGTTTATAATCAGCCATGTGCAGCCAAAAATTGGGTTGACTGGGTCCCCACTTTGGACAGTTTTGCAATTAGAAGAAAACTTTTAGACCTGTCAAAAATAGCAGATAGTTTAGAGGACCAAATAAATTAATTTAACCACTTTAATTAATCAATTTACTTAATTAATTAAGCCCAATTTTGTTAATGAAATATTTAAAATGAATTATTAGAATATAACATTATATTTTATTATTTAATTTAATCATGCATGGCCCACTTCATAGCTTAAAAATATAATATGCTTAAATTAATATAAAATAAGCCATATTATGCATGAAAACTATAAAATAAAACATAAAATCACATTTTAATAACTTCTACGTCCTAATATCATATTTTGACATATTTCATTACTTTATTAAACAATTACTTGGTTTTAACAACAATTGTAACACCCCGAATTTTGGGCCTAGAAGAAATAGGTTTTGAACAAGGGAACAGTTAGGAGACTGCCCATAAATATTTAGTTGTGCAAGGAAGTGACATAAATGAATGTCTGCTTCAGTGGTTAAGTGATTTAGGAGTGTTTGGAAGTGTCTGAGAAGTCAAGGGTTCAAGTCTTGGCTTCTGCAGAATTTTTAGTTTTGCTCTTAAATGAATCTGGACACTGGCATATAGGCCTTACAAATAATAGTGCTTGTTTTATGGCACAAAAGAGCTTGTGGTCCAGTGTCAAGATGGCGTGGGGTGTAACTATAAGGTCTGAGGTTCAAGTCCTAGGTTGTGCATTGGAGTATTGATCTTGCTGCTGGAGCTGTGTAGGTAGTGGAGTTGAATTGAAACACAGCTAAGGAGTGTTTGAATGGAATTTGAATGGAGTTGTTGGGGGAGTTAATAAGAAATTGGTGGAGTGATTCAAGGAGAGTGATTTTAGGAGAAAATTAAGGGAAGTGAGGGAGAGGGGAGTGGTGCCAAAAATGGACTTGTTACGCAGACCAAAAGAGCTTGTGGTCCAGTGTCAAGGTGGCGTGGGGTGTAACTATAAGGTCTGAGGTTCAAGTCCTAGGTTCTGCATTGGAGTATTTATCTTGCTGCTGGAGCTGTGTAGGTAGTGGAGTTGAATTGAAACACAGCTAAGGAGTGTTTGAATGGAATTTGAATGGATTTGTTGGGGGAGTTAATAATAAATTGGTGGAGTGATTCAAGGAGAGTGATTTTAGGAGAAAATTAAGGGAAGTGAGGGAGAGGGGAGTGGTGCCGAAAATGGACTTGTTACGCAGAAAAATTCGACTAGGTGCCGATTTTTGCTAAGTTTTGGGGTACCTCTCAGGTTTGGCTGAATATACTCTCCTCCCTCATCTTTTCTTTTTTTTTCTTTCTTTTCGGCTTCTCTCCTCTTTGATTGTGGAATACACCTTTCTCCTCCTACTGTTCTTTTGAACCTATCCTCTCTACCGTTTCTTGTTCTGTTGCACTATTGCCGATTTACTCTTCTGATTTTTCCCTACTTTCATATTTTCCTTTTTTTAGAGGGCCGACCGTGTGTCTCGCTTTTCGTAGTTTGTTTCTCTCTCGTGTTTTGGTAAGGGTAATAGTATAGAGTTACTTTATTATCTGTTGATTAAGTGCTTACCAGTTTCGATTGGTGCTTAGGAACATTTCAAAGGGTTGAAGGTTTGTGATTGCAATTGGATAGGTGAATTTCCCTCTTCACTCAATCCAAGGTTGTGGTTTCCAAGGTGTGGGAGATTTCTTGGCAAATAGAATCCAGGTGTGTAATCATACCCCCTTATCCGCAAATCGGCAAAAGCCAAAAAGCCGAAAATGACGCGTTCGAGGCCATATGAGCGTACGAATGCTCGTGTGGTAAACCGAGTCCACGAAACATGGTGTTGGACTGTAGAGGCGTCCATGAACGTTTTCATGGGCTTAGACCGTAATGGGCCACGTTGGGCCAAAATGGGTCGTGTGGGCTCAATGGGCTCGTGGGCCCCACACAGATGAAATCCACGATTTGTGGCAAATACTAGACTAGGCTATGTAGATCTCATAGCCGTGGCGAAATTGGGCTAAGCGGGTCGCACGAGCGTGTGGGCCCACTTGGACTGGGTAATGGGCCTTGGGCCTATTTACACTGTTATGACGAAAATACCCCCATAGGGTAAAATAACCGAAATACCCGCATAGGGTAAAATGACCGAAATACCCCCATAAGGTAAAATGACCGAAATACCCCATAGGGTAACATAACAGACATACCCCAATTGGGTAAAAGACCGAAATATACCCATAGAGTAAAATTAACGAAATACCCTTATTGGGTAAAATGACCGAAATACCCTTATAGGGTAAAATAACTGAAATACCCTCATAGGGTAAAATGACCAAAATAACCCCATAGGGTAAAATGACTAAAATACCCCCATAGGGTAAAATGACTGAAATACCCTCGAAAGGTAAAATGACCGAAATACCCCTGAAGGGTAAAATGACCATAATAACCTCGAAGGGTAAAATGACCAAAATGCCCCCGAAGGGTGAAATGACCAGAATACCCCTGAAGGGTGAAATGATCAAAATACCCCCGAAGGGTCAAATGATCGAAATACCCCCTAGGGTAAAATGACTGTTATACCCCTAGGAGATGAAATGACTGATATGGCCTTATGTTATGTATAACTAATTTGCTATGTGATATGTATGACTATAAATGAGTGTGACATTCTGCATACACGTATAATTTATGACATGACATGCTGTGGGGTTGGGATACTGTTATGGAGGAAGTATACTATTATTGGCAGCTTTGCGGCGATACTGTTACTGGCAGCTTTGCTGCGATATTAGTGTGTTGGCTGGGTGGGTCGATTTTATCCCCAAATGGTGTGTTGGTGGTACGGAGTGGTGTCTTGGTTGGATTGGGATGGGATGGGATGGGTTGCATTATTGCACTGTACTGGTTACTGTATTGGGCTAAGGCCCACACTGTTACTGTATTGGGCTAAGGCCCACACTATTACTGTATTGGGCTAAGGCCTACACTATTATTTTATTGGGCTAATGCCACACTGTACTGTTACTAAATAGGGCTCAGGCCCAGACTGTTACTGCATGTTGTATGCTGATTGTTTAGTCGGGGATTACACACTGAGTTTCATAAGCTCACCCTCTCCTTTTAACTCTACAGATAATCCTCAGTCGTAGGCGATTCAGTGCTGCGAGGGACTTGGAGGTGGCCACACAACTGCTGCTGCTCACACTTGCTTTTATTTTAATTTAAATTATAAGTTGGGTTTTGTTTTTGTAATAAGGCCTTTAATTTGGTTAAAGTTTTTAATTGGGCTTTTGTTTACATATTTTAAACTGCTAGTTTAGGAGATGAAGAATTTTCAAAATAATTATTGTTTTCAAATACACGAGATTTAAACAACAGAGTTTCAAAAGCTTCCGCAATTTTAGATCAACTTATTATATCAAAAGTAGACAACAAGGCAAACGTTTTGACTAGTTGATCTATCGATTAATGATAAAGGGGTTTATTTTAAACTTAGAAATAAATTTTTACCAACAAATTTAGTTTTTCGCTAAACACCTAAATGTGACACCTCCAGATTCGGCCTTAACGTCTAGGCCGAGTTTGGGGTGTTACAATAATTTTAAGTAAAAAGGTGATGAATTATATAGGAAAAAAATCCTATATATTTTTCTGTTTACACCCCTCCACTTTCTGTGCTTTTAAAGATTCACCCCAAGCTAAATTTAGCAAGTTTGAAACATTCAAACTTGCCACATGTGTGGCCGACCAAGGGGGCTATATGGCTGCTAATTTTTTTTCTATTTTTAGTATCCAATCCCACCTATAAATACCCCCTTCGCCTATTCCTTTCATCACTCCTTTCATTTCACACATCTCCCTCTCTTTCACTCTCTTTCTTTCTTCCAAACATTCCTTTGTTTTCTATTTTTCCCTTCCATTCCCTAGCCAATTTCCCTCTTTTAAAAGAGCCCTTCAACCACCTTGGGTAGTATCCTTTAAGTGCTTGTAGAAGCCTCGGTTCAACAAGAACGAGCGGAGAAAACTAGTCAGGCTTTGGAGAAACACCAGATTTGATTCTAGTTTCCTATCCTTTAACTTTTATTGTTGTTCTTATGAATATGTCTACGAATATTTGTTATGTTTTTATCCTAAATTTAATTAACATGGATTAAATTTAATTTGTGTTAGGTTGATTGCATTTCGTGCACTTAAGTTATTAAAATCATATTTATGTTGTTATAGGTCTTGGTAATCTGTTTGATTAAGTAAAACCATTATTATGTTATACTTGCATTACAATTGTGAGGTAACTAATGAATTAATTATTAATTGTATTGAAATTGTAATTAATTGACACAATACTTAATGGGAGCATGTTTAATCTTACGAGGTAGCTGAGGTTAAATTGTTTCAATGTAGGTATATTAGCCTTGCATAACTTTCAAGATTATTATGATTAAATTATTTCAATGTAGGTATATATTGTTACCTCACTTAATCTTTTACTTTCTTATTAAAATTGATTAATTGTTTGAATTGGTATAATAATATGTTCAAGAGATTGGTTAATTTTCTAAGTCTATATGTGTTGTAGTTAACAAATTACCAAGTTGCCATGAATTTATTCATAACAACATGAACATTGCTTTAGCAATATTAAGAAAAGAAATGTAATTGATCTAATACAATTATGTCATCTTGATTAAACTTGTTTTTGAAATCGTACTTTGAAATTTTTACCTTTTAATTTTTCTTAGTTAATTTACTTAGTTAAAATCTAGTTTGATTAAAACCTTTAATTGCATTTCATAAATAATTATGTCATACCATTTTTCTTCACCAATGTGTTTTTAATTGCATTTCATAAATAATTCTTTGCATGGTCCTTGTGGGTACGGTAACTCAACATTTACTTGTCACTTTATTACTTGTTACGATTGTGTACACTTGCACATTTCCATCATTCCAAGTTTTTGGCACCATTGTCGGGGAACTATTTTAAAAGTCATTATTTATGAAATTGTTATTTTGCATTTTGGTTTATTTTTCTTTTCAATTTGAGCTTAATTAATTTTTTTGGGATTGTTTCAAGTGTTTATGAGTATTAATCAAATTATTGATTTACTCTCCGTATATCTTGAAATTGAAAAAACTTTTTGACAACGAAGAAGACCAACAGCTCAAAGAAGGACAAAAGAGATGAACTATGAAAATCCAAATCAAGGAAACAGAGCAAACCCTGCTCAAAATCCTATCCTTATTACTGATGATAGGGATAGAGCTCTAAGATAGTATATCATGCTAGAGTTCCATGATCTTAATCTGGGTATTAGGAGACTCAAAATTAAGGTACAACAATTCAAGCTAAAGATGATCATGTTTCAGATACTTTAGACAGTGAGCCAATTCAGTGGAATGTCTACTGAAGATCTTCACCTTCACTTAAAACTGTTTATGGAGGTGAGTGATTCTTTCAAGTTAGCTGGATTACCCGAAGATGCACTACAATTAAAGTTGTACTCATTGTCACCACATTCCATTACCACATGCAAGAGTTAGCAGAAAGATTCCTTATGAAATACTTCCCACCTAGCAAGAATGCTAAGTTAAGGAACGAGATCACTACTTTCCAATAGATGGATGATGAGTCCGTGTATGAGGCATGGGAAAGGTACAAATAATTACTACGGAAGTGCTCTCATCATGGAATCATGTATTGCATCCAACTTGAGACATTCTATAATGGTCTCAATGCTCACACGAGAATGGTGGTAGACGCTTCTACTAATGGAGCTCTCCTTTCTAAGTCTTATAATGAGGCTGATGAAATCATTGGGAGGATTGCCAGCAACAATTATCAATGGCTAGCCAATCGAGTAGAATCAGGAAGACGAGTCATTGGAGTACATGAAGTGGATGCTCTCACTTCACTAGGATCTCAGGTATCTTCAATTTCATCAATGCTTAAAAATATTACCACTATTGGGTTTAATAGTTTTACAACACAACCACCCAATTAATTTGAAAATGTAGCCTGTGTTTATTGTGGGGAAGAACATTTGTTCCAAGAATGTCCCTCAAACCTAAAATTCGTGTATTAAATGGGTAACCAGAACCAGAACCGAGGAAGGCAAGGACTGCAATTCAATTTTATAATTCATCTTGATGAAATCACCCTAATTTCTCTTGGAGTAACCAAGGGGCTGGACCTAATAACACTTACGCCCAACCTAGACAGACCTAGCCATATGTATTTACCTAACAAGTTCAGAAACAACCTCAAGTTGAAACTTCCAACGTCTTAAAAAACCTGTTGAATGCATACATAGAAAAAATGATGCCTTAATCCAAAGCCAAGAAGCCACTTTGAAAGACTTGGAAAACCAAATGGGTCAACTCGCAACTGAATTTAAGAATCGACTATAAGGTACTTTGCCTAGTGATACGGAGAACCCAAGAAATTTGAGGAAGGAGCATTGTAAAGCACTGACATTGAGGAGTTAAAAGACATTAGAACCCAACACTATCGAAGTTGAAGAGGAGCCAGTTGATGCTTAAGATTCAGTAGAAGTTCAACAAAGTGTTCGAACTCTAGCTTCACTAGAACCAGAATCTGTAAAACCCGTTAAGGTAATTTTCGAACCAATCAATTCTGATAAACTAATAACTTTGTTAGATGCACAATTGCCACAGAAGATGAATCAATCAATTCCAGTAAAGAATCCTCTACCACCATACCCTTAAATACTTCAGAAGTAGAAATAGGAAGTCCAGTTCAAGAAGTTTCTAGACGTACTCAAGCAACTTCATATCAACATTCTGTTGGTAGAAACACTTGAAGAAATGTCAAATTACGTCAAATTTATGAAGGATATCCTGTCCAAGAAATTTTTAGGCTTGCATAATTTTGACTTAAAGGTCGGTAAACATTTAGATCTAAAATTCGGATAGTTTGACCATAGGTGGTAAAATGATGAAATGCCCTTAGGTTAAATTACCCAAGAAAAGTTTAAAATTGGCTCATAATTTGCTTTCACGTTAATAAATAACTAAAATTTAGATAAGATTGAGGTTTTATAAGATTAGGGTGTCTTGGGTGGTCGTTAGATAAGGTTGGGGTTTTATAAGGTTTTATAAGGTTAAATTACCCAATGTAACGCTTCGAATTCAGATAGGTCTGTCCCGATCAGATTTGGGTGTCACATTTGCCGATATCAGAGCTATAGGTTTAAAATTGTAGACTAGCCTAGACTGGTTAGGCTGGTTGAATATTAATGATCTTGGATTATTATCTTTGCTTGCTTGTGATGATTAAAAATTTTCATATTTTTTTCGATGCATGATCTTTGTGATATAAATTGTTCTTGGGGTAGGATTGGCAACACAATGACCTATAGGAATTGTACTTAGTTATATCTTAGATCTCTTGCCGCTACTCACTCCTGGTACGTTTACGTTTTCTTTACTCTTATCTTTAGTATACGAAAATCGTTATGCCTTTGCGTCGTGATCGGGTAGTATGGATGACAATACGCCATCGCAAGACGATGCTCAGATGGGTCGCGTTGAGCATTTCATGTTTGAGATGGTAGGAGCACTACAGTATATCGCTTATACTAATACTACTCCGGCTCCTAAGGGTTTACCACTAGAGCGTTTACGAACTCTGAGTGATAAAGAGTTTCGTGGTATTAGGGGCAGTGATCCGACACGTGCAGAGTATAGGCTAGAAGGTGTCGTTTGTATTCTCAGTCAAATGGGTTGCTCTGATGAGGATAAGTTGGGTTGTGTCGTGTCACTGCTAAAGGATGAGGCTCACAGCTGGTGGATAACTATTGAGAGGGGTACTGAGCCAGATCGTTTGAATTGGGACTTCTTCTTAGCATCGTTCCGAAAGAAGTTTATGGGCGAGCAGTATCTCGAGGCTAGGAGATGAAAGTTCATGGATCTTGTTCAGGGTACTCTGTAGATAGAAGAGTACGAGGCTGAATTTGTTCGGTTGAGCCAGTATGCTCCCAAGTTCGTATCCTCTAAGGTGAACCGTTGTAGGAGGTTTAGGTTTAGGCTGAATCGTGAGATTCAACTCTACCTGGTTGCTTAGAATACCAAGTCTTCGATGATTTAGTTGAGAAGGCTCGCTCGTTAGAGGAGACTTTGGGGGATGAGCCCAAAGCTTCTTCATCTAGAGCTGTTAAAAGGTCGACTAAGGCTACTACTAGTTCTGGTCATAAGAGTAGTCGTTTTGGTAGATTCAGACGATGCGTTGCTGGTGGTCGTGGTCAAGATAGGCAGACTACGAGAGTTGAGGATGGTCCTGCTGGTCAGGGATTGCTTCATGGCCAATTTGTGAACATTGTAGTCGACGTCATTGTGGTGAGTGCTGGAGATGATGGGTGCTTGTCTGATTTATGGTTCGATGGAGCACCGTATGAGTGACTGCCCGAGGAGAGCCATTGTTGTGCACGATCACCCTATTATTGCTGCTGCACCTGCTCCGGCTCGAGGGAGAGGCCATGGCAGAGGTGATGGTGGTAGAGATGTTGGTAAATATGGAACTGCTCAAGGTGGTGATGGTGGTCTAGTCAGAATTTATGTAATGAGAGAGCCCCAGACTAGAGAGGCCACTAATGTTATCACAGGTACTTTCACGCTACACTGCTAGCTTTAGTTGATTCTGGTGCGAGGAGGTCATTTATCTTAAAAGACGTAGTTAGAGAGTTAGGGATTGTTGTAGAAACATCTAGATCGAGTGTTACAATTAAGATCCCTTTAGGTGATAGTGTAGTGGTGGATCGGGTATATCGTCTTTGTCCTCTGATGGTTCAGGGACATGTGTTTCTGATTGATCTTCATGTGTTGCTATTTTAGGGTTTCAATATTATTTTAGGTATGAATTGGTTGTTTGAGCATCGGGCTAAGGTTGATTGTGAGGTGAAGTTGGTGACTCTGTGTAGTGCTGGCAGTTCAGAAGTTGTTGTTGTTGGTGAGAAGTTTGAGCTGTTGTCGAATGTGATTTCTTCGCTTCGTACTGAGAAGTTGGTCTAGAAAGGTTGTGAAGCTTATCTAGCTTATATCCTGAATGCTGATAGTAGGGAGATTAGGTTGGATGAGATTCATGTTGTCTGTGATTTTTCAGATGTATTTCCTAATGAGTTGTCTGGTATACCTTCGGATAGAGAAGTTGAGTTCGGTATTGAGCTTTATCCTGGTACTGCTCCGGTGTCTGTTGCACCCTACTGTATGGCACCTAAGGAACTGAAAATTTTGAAACTATAGTTGCAAGAGTTGTTGGATCGTGGGTTTATTTGTCCAAGTGTGTCTCCGTAGGGAGCACCATTGTTGTTCGTGAAGAAGAAGGATGGACTTTGAGGCTGTGCATCGGTTATCGCAGCTGAATAAGTTGACCATCAATAATAAATATCTATTACTGATGATGGATGATCTATTTGACAAATTTTGGGGAGCTTTAATTTTCTCGAAGATTGGTCTGAGGTTTGGGTATTATCAGTTGAAGGTTAAGGATTTGGATGTGATGAAGACTGCTTTAGGACTCATTATGGTCATTATGAGTTTCTTGTCATGCCATTCAAGTTGACGAATACACCTGCCGTATTTATGGACATGATGAACCGAGTATTCCATTCCTACCTGGATCAGTTCATAGTGGTTTTCATATATGATATATTGGTGTATTCTCAATTAGAGGATGAGCACGATGAGTACTTTAGAGTGGTTCTGTAAGTTTTGTAGGAGAAGCAGTTGTATTCTAAGCTAAGTGTGAGTTTTGGCTTTGTAAGGTGGTTTTTTTGGGTCATGTCATTTCAGCTGAGGGTATTTGGGTTGATCTAAAGAAGGTTGAGGTGATTTTGGATTGGAAGCTGCCGAGGACTGTTTCTGAGGTCAGAAGTTTCTTAGGGTTAGCTAGTTATTATCGTCTTTGTCGAGTGGTTTTTTAGCATTGCTACTCCTTTGACGAAGTTGCTTCAGAAGAACACTGCCTTTGAGTGGACTGATGAGAGGAAGAAGTATTTTAAGAAGCTGAAGTCAGTTTTGACCGAAGCACCTATGTTGACACAGTTAGTATCCGATAAGGAATATATGGTCTATATTGATGCTTCTTATATGGGACTGGGTAGTGTGCTGATGCAGGAGGGTAGGGTAGCAGCTTATACGTCAAGGTAGTTGAAGCCACATGAGTGTAACCATCTGTACGGTGAGAGGTGTGTAATATACACCGATCACAAGAGTTTTAAGTATCTCCTAACCCAGAAGGAGTTGAACTTGAGACAGAGGTGTTGGATCGAGTTGCTGAAAGATTATGATTGTGTGATCAAGTACCATCCGAGGAAGGCAAACGTAGTTGTAGATCTTTAAGTCACAAGTCTCTAGTTGATTTGAGAGCTATGTTTGTGAAGTTGTCTATCATGCACGTAATCATTGAGATTGAGGAGCTGAGGAACCGAGCAAGAGGGTTCCAAAGATCTAGGCTTGGTAGATACTTTATTTCGCATTTTAAAGACTATAGTCGGGCATTGTGGAACTCTTAGGATTTAGCTGATTTTGGTTGTAAATGGACTTTGGACATTTATTTTGGATGATTTTATAATAATTTTGAGGCATGTTTGAGTTCAATTATTGAATGATTTATGGTGTATTGTTGCTTTATAACAAAGCGATTGATAACACGGTGTGTGAAGTATGAAATTTTATACTAACGATTGTTTAATTGAAGCTTCCATGGAGTTGTTTACTAGCAACTAAGGTACGCCACTTGTTTGATTTATTCGGTGTTTGTTATACATGAAATTGATTGCCTAATTCTATTTAATCAAGGCTTGATTGATGTCCATAAATTCAATTGAAGGTGTATGTATATATATGTTAATTAATCGTAGTTAAATCGAGTTTAATTAGTCATTAAAAAATTCAAAATTGAGTTTTAAATCTAGTTTTTCAGAAAAATAGGTGTAGTGGTTTTCACACGGTCGTGTGAGGGGTTGCACAAGGGCTTGCCAGTATGTGACACGGGCGTGCAGAAACTAGAACTATCACACACGGGTGTGTGGGATTTCCTCATGGGATTTACCAAAATGTTTTTCACGACACGAACACGGTCTTTAATGACACACGGTCTGGGAGACACAGCCGTGTAGGTTTTTGGGGCTTTGAATTTTTATCTTTTTAAATTAGTATTCTAATTTGTTTGAGTTACGATTTAGTTCCAACTATTGACTATTTTAATTAGAGCCCTAGATGATAAGGAAATTAGTAATAATTTAGGATTAGTCTCGTAATGGGTAAAATTCGATAGAAACGCACTTAATTTGTAGTTTGAAATAGGTCCTGATAGTTTGTTTTTATTATAATTTAGTCGCTGATAGTAAAAATTGAATTTGACATAGCAAACGAACTCTGTTTAAGTTGAAATTTTTAGGCTTGCATAATTTTGACTAAAAGAAGGTCAGTAAACATTTAGATCTAAAATCATGATAGTTTTACCATGGGTGGTAAAATGATAAAAATGCCCTTAGGTTAAATTACCCAAGAAAAGTTTAAAATTGGCTCATAATTGCTTCCGCGTTAATAAATAACTAAAATTTAGATAAAATTGAGGTGTTATAAGGCCGGGGTGTGTCTTTGGTGGTCATTACCCGGAGAGTCACTTAGGTGGCTAATGTAACACTTTGAATTTATGTCTGTCCATCCTGGTCATATCTAGGGTGTCACATGCATCCACCTAAAGCCACCGAAACTTCAAGCTTTTGAAAATGGATGTTTCAGCCATCCAAGAAGAAAAATGAAGGAAATGTTGGTGAATTTTCATTATGTTTTAAGTTAATTTCCACTTATTTATGAAATTCCCATTATCTAAATTTTCTTTCAAATTTTTTTCCTTTAATTTTCACTCCAATACCGTCCGCTATCAAACAGTAAGGTCTAATTGCCTTATTGGCCCTCCCACATTTATTAATTAAGGTATTAAATAATCTAAATGCAATAATTAATAAGTTTTGCGCCTTTTACAATTTTATCCTTTTACCTTAATGAAATATCTAAACGTTAAAATTTCTTAACCTAATTTTAATACAAGTCTAATGACTCCTTAAATATTCTATATCTAATATTTACGAGTCGATACGATGGAATTTGTTGTCCCAAAACCACTATTTTGTCACCACTAAAAATCAGGCTATTCCCCTTTAGGAAATTTTGACCTCGAAATTGTTACTTGAGAATAGATTCAGATACTATAGTTTCACCGACTCCTTAGTTTCCCAAGTAGCTTCTTCAGTACCATGTCGATGCCACAAGAATTTTACTAACGTTACTCGTTTATTCCTAAGTTATTTGACTTCTTAAGCTAAAATTTTCACTGATACTTCAGAATACGTCAAATCTAACTATAATTCAATCTCACTATGAGGAATCACGTGTGAAGGATCAGATTTGTATCGTCTTAGCATTGAAACGTGGAACACATTATTAATTTTCTCGAGTTTAGGAGGTAAAGCTAATATGTAACCTACAAGATCGATTCTTTCGGTAATCTCGTATAGTTCGATAAATCTCACACTCAACTTTCCTTTTCTGCCAAAACATAGCGCTTTCTTCCATGAATAAACTTTTAGAAACACTCAATCACCAATAACAAAATCTATATATTTTATTTTCAAATTCATGTATGATTTCTGAGGATCTGATGCAGCTCTCAAACAATCTTGAATAATTCGAACCTTTCTTTAACTTCTCGAATCAAATCAATTCCCATCATTTTGTATTTGATCAATTCAGACCAATACAACGATGTATTACACTTTCTTCCGTAAAGAGCTTCAAACGGTGTCATTTTTATAATGGACTGATAACTATTATTATAAGTGAATTCAGCTAACGGTAGATATTTTTCCCAGTTACCTTCAAACTTGAGTACAGAACATCTTAGCATGTCTTCCAGAATTTGTATTACCCGTTCTGATTGCCCGTCTGTTTGAGGATGAAACACTGTACTGAAATTGAGTTTAGTGGCTAAAGCCTCATGAAGTTTACTCCAAAATCTCAATGTAAACCTTTGATCAGAATAAAAAATAATAGATGTCAAAACTTTGTGTATAATTCTGCTAGCCTCATGAGTGAGTAATTTATTCTGACTGGAATAATGTGGATCGACTTAGTCAATCTGTCAACAATCACCCAAATGAACTCTTTCTTTTTCAAAGTTACAGGCAACCCAGATACAAAATCCATCGTGTCTAGCTCCCACTTCCACTCAGGAGTCATAAAATGCTATAATAATCCCAACGGCACCTGAGGCTCTCCTTTTACTTGCTGACAAACCAAACATTTAGCTACGAATTGACAAATCTCATGTTTCATACCGGACCACTAGTACATCTGTTTCAAATCACAATACATCTTCATGCTACCTGGATGAATGAAATATGTACTATTGTGAGCCTCTGATACAATATCACATTTCAAATTTAAATTAATTGGAGTACAAATTCTATCGTGGTAATACAATGTACCATTGTCACCACTACTGTATTTAGTAGTCAAATTATCCTGAACCAAGTTTCATTTCATTATCAACTTCGGGTCATCATTCTGTAACTCCCAAATTCATTGTAGAAACAAGGGTTTAGTCTTTAATTCCACCTATACAAAACCATCGGCATTCAGAACTAAATGAGCGTTCAACACTTGAAGTGCAAACAATGATGACTTTCAACTGAGTGCATCCGTAACCACGTTAGCCTTTCCCAGATGATAATCAATAACCAAATCATAATCTTTCAGTAACTTTAACCAACATTGCTGACTCAGATTCAATTCCTTCTGGTTCATTAGATATTTTAAGATTTTGTTATCAAGATACATGTGACATTTCTCGCAGTATAAATAATGCCTCCATATCTTCAAAGTGAAGGCAATCACGACCAGCTCAAGATCGTTAGTAGGATAATTTCTTTCATACGGCTTTAACTGTTGAGAAGCATAAGCTACTACTTTCCCTGACTGCATTAACACCCAACTAGTACCATTAAGAGATGCATCACTATAAACAACATATGCCTTCCCAAATTCAGGCTGAGTTAAGACTGGAGCTTTTGTTAACATGTTTTTCAGTTGATCAAAACTCTTTTGACACTTATCATACCAAAAAAATTCAATGTTTTTCTGTAGCAACCTAGTCATAGGTGCAGTAGTCATTGAGAAGTTTTTAATGAATCACTGATAGTATCCAACTAAACCCAACAAACCTCGAATGTTAGCAACATTCTTCAAAATTTTCCAATCAACAATCATAGATAGTTTAATTGGATCAACCATATTCATTGAACTCAACAGGAAAATTCTTTTTGTCTACTAATGTGGTGATGAAACTACATTTGTAATACAATCGGCCCCATCTACCCTAACACAAATAAATTCACCATTCAGACATTTGAAATTAACTTGTTTCCTTCGGCAACAACATCAAACCAGTGGGAACCAATCAATGTCCAGAATAAGATCAAAATCATCAAAAGGATCAAACCAGTGGGAAAATCGTAACCCCTAACTTTTAGTGGACACAATTTACATATTTGATTAACTAAAACACACTGACCTAGTGGATTTGTTACTTTGAAAGTATATTCAATGAACTCAACAGGAAAATTCTTTTTGTCTACTAATATGGTGCTGAAACTACATTTGTAATAAAATCAGCCCCATTTGCCCTAACACAAATAAATTCACCATCCAAACGTTTCAAACTAACTTGTTTCCTTTGACAACTCACTATTGCATCATGCTCAAATAACCAATCCATTTCCAGAATAAGATCAAAATCATCGAAAGGTAACAACATCAAACTAGCGAAAAAATCGTCACCCCTAACTTTTAGTGGACACAATGTACATATCTTATTCACTAAAACACACTGACCCAGTGGATTTGTTACTTTGACAGTATACTCAGTGAACTTAACAGGAAAATTCTTTTTATCTACTAATGTGATGCATATATAAGAGTGAGTTGATCCAGGATCAATCAATACATATACATTAACATCAATGAGAGAAAAAAGTACCTGCAATAATGTCTGGGGCAGTAGTTTCCTCACGAGCTCTGATTGCATAAGCTCTACCTGGTGTTCTCGCTTCAGATCATTCATTCATCTCGCTATTCTTCCCTCGACCAGAAGTATTACTTTTAGTGTTTCTAGATCATCTACCTCTCTGTGAGATTGCTTCAGGCTTGTTTATTTGATTGCCAAAATCATTATGCCTTTTTGGACAATCACAAAGGAAATGGTCAGTAGATCCATAATGGAAACAAGCTATCGAATTTAATCGACACTCATCAAAAAACCTTTTGTTGCAATCACCATAAATAGGAACGGTTTTCTAAACATTTCTTACACTTTTGACACTAGCTGCTGGAGAATTAACAGACTTAAAATTATTTTGCCTCGTTTTGTCTCTACGAGTGAACTCTAAAGGGGCAGCTGATTGACTTGTCTCATTTCTAAATTTCTTTGATGGAGACATTTGAGCAAGCTTGAATGACCATCTTTTGTTAAAATCTTGAAAGTTCGACTCTGACTGTCGTTTACTTTTGAAAATTTCTTCAATTTTCTGTGCTCGTTCTGAAAGCTCTACAGATTCCCGTAAGTTTAAATGCTGCCACAGACATACGAATATCATCATTCAACCCGTATTCAAATCTAATACATATTTCTTCTTCATTTGACACTATATTAGGGCATACTTGCTTAATTATACAAATTCTCATTCATATTCAGCTACAAATTGATTCCCCTATTTAATTGAAGATATTATTTCTTTTTCTTGTTAATAAACAACTGAATTACATACTTCTTCTTGAATTCCATCTGAAAGAAAATCCCAATTAATGCGATCATTGGATGTCATCGTGCTCAAAGTGTCCCACCGTAAGAACGCTTCATCTTTTAACAACGACATAGCACATCTCAAACAATCTTTGAGTGTGCACATAAATTCTATAAAGACTCTTCGTATTCATTAACCAGTACTCGGCTTTTGTAGGATCATCATCAACCTTGCCTCTAAACTTTTTCACTCTACATTTTTGGATTTTATCTATAGATACTCGAGTAACTATCATAGGTACATGATTTTGAGGGCCCAGGGGTGTCAGGGGAGGCACAGTAGGGGGTGGAGGTGGCAGTGTTGCAAGATTTTCTTGTTTCATTGAACCACAGGTTCAACATTTCGAGAAATACATTTTTCATTTTATCACCAAAGGACAGTTTAATTGACAGACTATTACTTGCTTCAGGATTTGAAGCTTGAACATTACTTTTAGCTTCATTAACTACAACCCAGTTCGACTCAACTGACATCTTGAATCAATAAGAAAATACAATATTAGAGCAGATTAAAAGCATTACACTATCACAGGGTATATATGGTATGTATATACTAAACTCTAACCCGCTACATTGGTCCTAGAATCGACTAAACTGTAACTCTAATACCACTAAATGTAACACCTGTAACCCGTCTCCGTCATCAGATTAGGGTTACGAAGTATTACCAAAAAATCAAGAATCATTTATCTATATACAAATAAAATAAATACATGACATTCAAAACATAACGGTCATAGGCATTTCATCCCTAAATCGAGCCTTAGAGGCCCTAAAAATAGCTTTGAGACGATTCGTGCCTAATTTGAAACAGAACAAAAGTTTTAAGAAAAAGTTATAAAAAATTGAAAACTGAGGTCACACGGCCGTGTGAAAATATCCTAGGTCGTGTAACATTTGAACTAGGGACATACAGACAAGTCCTAGCCCGTGTGCTAGGTCGTGTAACTCATTGAATTGCCCTACACGCCCGTGTACCAGGTCATGTGCTAGGTCGTGTAACTCTCTGAGTTGCCACACACGACCGTGTGCCAGGCCATGTGTTAGGACGTGTAACTCTCTGAGTTGCCACACACTCTCATGTGCCAGGCCATGAGTTCGGATGTGTAACTCATTGACTTGAAACACTAAGAAACTCTGAAATGAGACACGACCGTGTGATAGCCTGTGTCCCAGGCCGTGTGCACCAAATTTGACCCAAAAACTATGCTATTTTAAGACCCAACCATACCTATTACACCACTCCAAATATGCACACATTCAATAAAGTTAGACACTACTCCAACACATCTAAATATACCAATTCAATCAATCTATTTCATCCAACCAATATGTCATATATAGATACCAAACATTGAGCAAATAAGCATTTCACCATGACTAAAACCACCTCATTCAACAACTAGACATCAAGTGTTCATCTATATAATATATAAGTATACTTGTTTCATCAGTATAAACATACCCTAAACAAAACACACATCTCATTCATGAACTACACCTATCAACATTTCAAAACCACATATTTATCTATATATACATGTCAGTACCTTAGGAGATACAAAATCTACCAACTTAGATAGATAGTGTGAGCCAGATGTTTGATCCTTCCAAAATATCAGTAACGATTATCTACAAAATAATCCAAAAGAACCGGTAAGTTTACATAACTTAGTAAGGACATAGTATAACATTTAATCTAAATACAATTAAACACATTTCACATACTATTTGGCTCAGGGTTACCAAAGTACAAACAAGGGCACGTATGTGCATTTAGGAATAATCATCTATAAACATATTAACTAAAGAAAAATAATATAAGGTTACAAGTAGAACTTTATTTACGTATTGAAATAATATGGACTTAAATACGAATTAATTTCGGTCAATACGCAGGTACTAATCCGCTATTTTCCCTTTTTCTTAGTTATTGTCTCTTTGATTCAAATCTTGATCTATATAATAATTAAACACAATATATTAATCTCATACACATTTCACATTCCATTCAATGCATACAACCCTTAACTTTTCATTAGTTACACATTTTCCCTAAACTTTTACAACTTTTGCAATTTTGTCCTCTAACCCAAAAATCATCAAATTACTGTCTAATATACTAGGCCCTTTAACAGACGTTATTATACATCAAATTCACTATCAAACCTTGAAATTTTGACATTTTAAGAATTCAATCCTTAAATCAAAATCTAACAAAAATCATTTCACAAAACAACCAAATACTACAATCAAACTTCAATCACATAGTTATCATAAAAAAATTTAAAGATTCATCAATGGCAACATCTAAAATTTTTAACAGACTCAAGAACGAAGATACGAGCTAGCTAGACCTAGTTGCAACGATCTCAAAAACATAAAAATTACAAGAGACGGGTATCAATTTCAGTTACATGCATCCACCTAAAGCCACTGAAACTTCAAGCTTTTGAAAATGGAGGTTTGAACCATCCAAGAAGAAAAATAAAGGAAATGTTGGTGAATTTTCATTATTTTTTAAGTTAATTTCCACTTATTTACAAATTGTCATTATCTACATTTCTTTCAATTTTTTTACTTTAATTTTCACTCCAATACAATCCACTATCAAACGATAAGGTCTAATTGCCTTATTCGCCCTCCCACATTTAATAATTAATCTATTAAATCATCTAAATGCAAAAATTAACAAGTTTTGCACCTTTTACAATTTGGTCCTTTTACCTTAATTAAATATCTAAACGTTAAAATTTCTTAACCAAATTTTAATACGAGTCCATACAATGGAAATTTATGGTCCCAAAACCACTATTCCATCCCTACTGAAAATTAGACTGTTACAGAATATTTGGCGACAAATGATGAACTTTGTGAATTTGATAGAAAATACTTTTATTTTTGAACTTGATGCTTCTTGATATGATGATGCTTAATTGGACTTTGTGTTGGCCATTTGCTACTCTGTTGGATGATCCTTTTGCTTTATTGCTAAATGCTTTAAAATATGTGATGTAGGCTTCCTATGCTTGGTTGATGAACAAGCATAAACATTGATGAATCATTTTGATAGGAGGAGTGTTAATATTGTTCCAAACATGAAACTGATAACTCAAACTGATAAGGAAAATCTTCAGCATGATGTACTTTTTAGGGTGAGCAACAATCTAGTTGCCTTTATTTATTTATTTTGTATGAGCTTTGTGAGTTATCATTTACTACAAGGATTATGCCAAAAGGAAAAAGGAAAAATTATTAAGTACTTTGATCGTTGAAATTTAATGTTGAAATTCCTATTATAACATCTATTGCAACATCTTTTCTATGATAGTGTTAGTGTCTCAAGTGCAACAAAGTTTTTTTAATAAGACTAAGTCCTAGGGAGATTTGACTAAGTCCTAGGGAGATTTGTTAGCTTGTTAGTAGGAGTAAGAATTTAAATTTTGGTTGAGATTATTACTTGAGACTTGTATATAAGGGTTGTTTTGTTAATGAATTAAATCATCCCTTTCATTCATAACTTTCTATGCTTCTATTAGTCATTTGATAAATCAACAATGGTATCAAGAACTATTTATCTTGAAAGACCTATGAGAAAAGTTTTGCGAGAGTTTTGAGGGAAAATTGAGAGATACACTTGTAATGTTCTGAGGAAAATGGAATCGAGATCAAGTAACATATCTGTCTTAGCCCCACCTGTGTTTGATGGAGAGAATTATCAAGTATCGGTTGTGAGAATGCAGGCATACATGAAGGGTTGTGAATATTGGGAAGCTGTAAAGGAAGATTATGAGGTGACTCCACTTCCCAACATTCCAACTATTAACCAAATCAAAATGCACAAGGAGAGAACCAACGAGAAGGCTAAGGCAAAGGCTTGTCTTTATGCTTCGATTTCACCAGCCATATTTAATAGAATTATGGCTTTTGGATCAAAAAAGTAGATATGAGACTACCTCAAGGCTGAGTATCAAGGAGATTAGAGGATCAAGAGCATGAAGGTGTTGAACTTGATTAAAGAATTTGAGAGGCTACAACTGAAAGACTCTGAGTCAATCAAAGAATACTCAGACAAGTTGATAGATATTACCAACAAGGTAAGAGTTCTTGGGACTGGTCTCTCTGATTCTAGATTGGTGCATAAAATACTAGTCTTTGTGCCTGAGAAGTATGAAGCAACAATTTCCTCTTTGGAGAAGACTAAGGATTTGACTCAGTTGAAAGTAGTGGAGTTGATCAGTTCTTTACAAGCACAATAGTAGGGGATGTTGATGAGGTAAGAAGGAAGCATAAAAGGAACATTAAAGGCTAAGGTGTATCAAGGTAAAGGAGGAAAGCACCAGAAGTGGAATGGAAAGAAAATTGATTGCAATAGTCGTTCAAAAATTGTTGCAAAAGGTAACAGTACTGAAAATAATAAGTATTCTTCATGTAAGTATTCTGGAAAATAGAATCGTCCCCATTTTAGGTGTTAGAGAAACCCAGATGTGAAATACAAAAGGTGTAACTTGATGAGGCACATTGAGAGGTTCTGCAAGGAGCTAAGAAGTTAGTGTTAGAGTATGCCCAAAGATCAATCATGGGATGGTTGTAATAACATACTTGATTTATCATGTTTATTAATATAAGGCGTTACCATTATTATTTCAGTTTCTTTTCTGTGTGTATAAATAAATTGTTTTATAATAATGTCCTAAGAATAATATGATTATTCTTAAAAGATCCTTAGTCAAGTATTATTGTTAGATAGAAAAACGATAATGCATTAAGACTAACATGTAGTTGATTGATGATAAAGAGTTATCATTGATATGGAATGTCAGAATCGATGCATGAATATGTGTGTTAGAGAACAACATATTAGATTGACCCATTATGAGTATGTTTCCTGGATTATTATGTAATTGTCACGACATTACTCGTAGTGAATAATATGTATATGATCCTCAGACTTGAGATCATCATAATCCCAACATCGTGAGTAGTATATTTTGATACAGTCAAACGTACACCGCAACTGGTTGTTCTATAAAGGCTGATGTTGGATATACCACAATCGATGTAGAGGGATATGGTTGGTCGATATATAATAAGTCCCTCCTACATAATGAGAGTAATATCTTGGGCCACTTGATTAAGTGAGACTAGAAATACATGGCCATGCTCAAATAAGTTGATATGAGATGTCATACTTATTTGTATATTGTAGTCTGCTTAAGGTATCAAGGAACATGGAATGGACTATACAAGTGTGACTATTTCATGACTTGTGTCCAATCCAGAGATGAAGGACTTAAGGATTATTGCATAAAAGGTTATGTTGAATCATGATCTCTTGTGACTTAGGTAGCAATGATGCATTGCTAGATGCCACTCATTGTTTGTAACATTGGAATCATTCTAGTATTACTGCTAACGTTACAAGAACCTACAAGGTCACACCCTATAGTTGAAATGAACGGAATAAACCATAGTTGGTATTATTTTTGGGTTTCGCTTGAATTAAATTAATTATAGAATTAATTTAATTCGGTAATCAAATTTCCAACACATTATGTACAAGTTTGTTGTACGCATAATGAGGACATGAATTTGGTTAGCATATGAATTCAAATAAATATATGGCTTACCGAAATTATATTATAATTAATGCAATTATAATTTTTGGTTTAAAATATTATTATATTTATTTAATTCCTAAAACCCCTAAAATAATAGGATATAAGAATCTTGTTTTTCTTTGTTTTTGGTCTAGCAGCCGTCAAAGAAAAATTACTTTTAAAACTGTTTTGGGGATTTCTTCCGTTCATAGTCAACTGGGTGGATTACGTAGAGGTCGAAGTTTAGATAGATTGCGGCTTGGTTCGATTGTATATCAGACTACACATTGTTGAGAAGTTGTTGTCTACTCAGAACAAACATTAGGTAATTTCGTAACCCTTTTCACCCCGATTCGTTCCTCACACATGGATCCGTGGTTAGGGTCGCTGATTATTAAATTTTTCTCCTGCGCCGTAGAGGTGCCGGTGATCCAACAGTTAGTAGCAAGGTGGAGCACATGCTGCAGTTAAAGAAGAATAGGATCATTTATTTATCGTCTCTTGCTTCTCATCAAGCACTCTATGTGACAGTTGGTTAGTTAATTGTGGTTGCACCAATCATATGACTTGTGATTAGAAGCTATTTAAAGACCTTAATAGGTCATTGAAGTTAAAAGTAAGGATAGGAAATGGAGAATACTTAGAAGTGAAGGGAAGAGGCACAGTAGCAATAGAGAGTTGTGCTGGAACTAAGTTGATTTCAGATGGTCTGTTTGTACCAAAGATTGATCAAAACTTGTTGAGTGTGGGGAAATTGGTATAAAAGGGATTCAAGGTAATGTTCGAAGAGGGAAGGTGTCTGGTCATTGACTCTAGTGGCAATGAATTGTTTAGGATCAATATGCAGAAGAAGAGTTTCTCATTGAATACATTTGAGGAGGAGTAAGTGACATCTAAGTGTCAGGAAGGAATGACATCAATGTAACAAGCAATTATGAAATTGATGACACAATGTAATGAAAAGATTTTTGAGCTTGAGATAAAATTGGCAGATAACCACATCTTGCAAAAAAACTGCAAATCAAGTGTTCTGAGAACGATAAGTTGCATTTAAAGGTAACTCTTTTGGAGCAGTAGTTGACATCTCTCTCTGATGATAAACTATCATCTTTTGGACATGAAATCTCTGAAGAACATGCTGATAAGATATGAAAAAGATTCTATCTCAGGAGATCGAGAGTGAAACACTAAAACTGGATCATGTGCAACTTTCAAAAGAGAATAGAGGGTTATGTTTCCAAAATCAAAAGTCGAATGAAGAAGCGTCATATGCAAAAGAATTGACATCTGTAGATGCTGTTGAGTTTAAGAATTTAGCTGGTGAGGTGATCAAGCTTTCAATGCAAAATGCAAAAATTTAGAAAGGAATTGTTAGTTGCAAGAAGATTTGTTAATCAAACCATAAATGGTATTAATTGCAAGTATAGTGACAACATGGGACCTTGGGGGAAGAGGAGACACTCTAGCCACTCTCATGAATTTTCTGGAGTAGCTTGTGATGATTTTAAATTATGGTATTTTAATTTAGATGGAATTGCATGCTAGGAAACAATTGGAAGCAACTCTTGAAGCTACACTAGTCGAGAAGGAATTCATAGAAGGCAAATATTGAAGAAACTGGTTTATTGCAAATCAGAGAATCAGATGAGAGATATTTTTACTAAATTTTTCATGTTAGTCGATTTGAGTTTCTTAGGAATAAACTTGGTGTCTGCAGCACTTGAGTTAGGAGGAGATGTTAGTGTGTCAAGGGCTGCGAAGTTATTTTTAATAAGACCGAGTCCTAGGAAGATTTGTTAGCATGTTAGGAGTAGGAATTTAAATTTTGGTTGAGGTTGTTACTTGAAACTTGTATATAAAGGTTGTCATGTTAATGAATTAAATCATCCCTTTCATTCATAATTTTCTATGCTTTTATTAGTTTTTTGCTAAATCAACATATAGTCAAAAAATTTTAAGTGTTGGTAATTTTGACATGCATATGATTATTATATTCAATTAATGATTTAATTAGGCATGTAGTAAATGTGAGACATTTTATGTACAAATGTAACTAGATCTAAGGAGGCTTAATTCTTATCCTTAGTGACAATTATGAAGAGATTGTAAGAGTTTAAAATTGACTTGGATTTTTTTTAAAGACTTAGAGAGTCTATTAGATTTTATGGAAATAGAAAAGCATTTCGAAATTAAAAGAAAAAATACTAGTGGGATATTTTATTTTAAATTTTGAAGACTGTCTGTCGCATTATTGAAATGAGATGAAGTTATTGAAGCCTATTTATAGGTTCGTATAATTGCACATTAAGTGTGCTTGTTTTAGAGTGTTGACTTTGATACTTTGTTTTTATTTTTATTTTATATATTATGTGTACCAAATGTTTTTTCTAAAGTGTAAGATAAATTCAACCTAAATTAATAGTTATGCGAGTTAAATTGTTTACTAAATTCATTGTTTAAATTAAATTTCATAAAAGTAAAATTGTTAAATCAAAACTACATTAACAAACATGATATTTTGATCCCTTTTCTTTCCTTGATAATTTAGCATTACTACCATGTTCTATTCCTTGTTGTAACAAAATACGCAACAAAAATATTGTAATAAAGGTATACCAAGTCTTTTTCATATAGGAATTAAACTTTTTCTCAAACATGTTTGGCAGCGTCCCCGTGTTGGTTGTAGGGATCCTGCATTTCTTGCACCTCCATGGGACCAAACATGCCATAGCTTTCCTCAGGACCACCATCATCCTCGTCACTTGTTTGATCAAGTGCTAGTAATTCTTCCTTATACTTAACGCTGTCCATTCTCGCCTGAAGAACCTTGCCTTCGCTGCCGTACCCTTTAAGCATATAAACCACCTCTTTCATGTTTGGCCGCTTCTCAGGTTCACTTTGCACGCATAGACAAGCAACACTAATTGCTTGTTTCAATTGGTTTTCATCAAAATTTCCTCGAAGCTTCGGATCAACAAGGTCTTTAAACTGCCCTCTAGCTACGAGTGGCTCAGCCCACTCAGTTATACTCCTCTTTACACCACCAGGCAACTTCTCTATAGGCTTTCTTCCAGTGAGAAGCTCAAGCAAAAGAATACCAAAACTGTAAACATCGCAACCATCGGAAACCTTTCCCCACATGGCGTATTCCGGCGCAAGGAATCCTAAAGTACCCTTAACACGGGTTGTCATGTGGCTTACGCCTTCTGGGATTAGCTTTGCAAAGCCAAAATCAGCAACCAGCGGTTCAAAGTCTGAATCCAGCAGGACATTGCTTGCCTTGATGTCTCTGTGAATGATGTGTGGTGTTACCTCATGGTGCAAGTACCTACATATATATATATAGCATCATAACATAAGAAGTCAAAGAAACGTTTTAGAGTTAAAATTTCCTCCCGCTACTTTGTCAACAAATTGAAACTCTGCAATTTTGTAATTGAATCACTCAGTACTTGTAACAGTACGCGCATTATTTTCTTTCTTGAGTTTTCTACTAAATACTGAATTCAATATTGAGTTAAAAATCAGAAAGAAAATGACTGAATATGGAAAGGTGAGTGTTTAATTCTTTATATATTGGTAAGAACAATCCAACTTCATACTGACTCTAAATTAGGCCAATCAGCTTAACAGTACGCGAGTCTAAGCTTCACAGGCTTTAGTTAAAGTCCTTATACATCAGATCGAAGTATCAAGTTTGTTGGTAGATGATAAAGAAACAAAAAATATATATTTATATATATATATATATATAAACATGAAAATTTTTATGCTTTGTCTAAATAAATGCGTTATATACTTAACAAAAGCAAAACTTACGATATGCCTTCTGCAGAAGCAATTGCGATCTTCATTCTCTTTTTCCAATCTAATTGAACCTCACCTGCAAATTGGCCGTGCAGATGAGACAGTAAGCTAAGGTTTGGCATATAATCATAAACTATGAGCCTTTGGTCAGTTCCAACACAGTAACCCCTCAGACCCAACAGATTCTTGTGCCTAACCCTTCCAAGAACTTCAACTTCCACTGCAAACTCCATTTCAGCTTTTGAAGTCATGGATTTTAATTTCTTGACAGCTATCTGTACCATACATTACAAGAACCGAGACCTTTAGGCTTGCTGGTAGAAATTAGAAAATTAACAAAAATAAATCATCCCAGGATCAAATACATCCATGGATAACCTGAAGACCATCACCGGTTTTACCCCAGTAAACACTGCCAAAGCCACCTTCCCCAAGTTTGTTGTCGTCGCAGAAGCCATTGGTGGCAGTGTGCAACTCTTTGTATGTAAACATTCTCCATGTTGTATTCCCTGGAGTAACTACACTTACCCTACAAAACCAAGGCTAAAACTTTTCAACAAAATCTATTCACTATGGAAAGAATACTGATCAATATACGAAGATGGGCGCTGATTTTTGCATACCCTTCATCTTCTTTATCCGAACCACAGCAGCTAAAGGTAGATCCCATAGCTTTTAGGTTATGCGGGTTTGAGTTTCTGAATTGGTAGATTTGCGTTTTTAAACCAGACTTACAGGCATATCTGAAATTTGTCAATGGGGTCAGGCGCAGTGGCCGCCTCTAGCCGGCCTGTCTGTGTCATATATAAAAGTAGCTTCAACGGATTTAACTAAGCGGAACCTGTTTTATTAATAATAATAATTATTATTATTGTAAATATATATCTTAAGAGATAAATCAAACTTGCACACCATACAACATAAATAACTTACATGAGATTCTTGATGATTAAACTTGCTAAGTTGGTTTTGTGCTCAAATCAGATTAATTTGAGTTTTAAAATCCTTAAATTATTTTGGATCTAATTAATTTCAGGTATAAATTATTTCATATTTAACTCAAATTAAATTCAAATCATTTCAACTTCAGGTCATTTTAATTTAAGTTTAATTTACTATACAAATTATATTGAATTGGATACTTTTATATTCAAGTTATTTTTATTTAAATTTGACTATTAATTTTCTAAAATCCACAAACATTAGCTTCTTAATTTAACAATAAAATAAATCAAGTCAAATAAATTATTTATTTAGCTTAATTTTATTACAAAATTGATAACGATCAGAAATAATTTTTGAAATAAAATATAATAAATTCTTATAAATTTAAATCAATTAACCTATAATATATAAAACAATAAGAAGTAAAAGCTTTTGAATTAATGGATCTAATTATTTATTTTATTGTTAAATTCTCATTATAAATATTTTATTGTTAATAAAAATTTAATATAAAAATTCAATATTTTTATTTTTAATAATATTTATTTAATATAAAATTTCGATATATTTTATTGTTAATAACATTATATAATTCAAAAATTGTGGGATAAGCATAAATTAATTAGATTTTTGATTTAAAATAGATAAAAAATTTCTTATAAAATATATATAAATTAAAAAATATTTCTAGGATTTTCAAATAAATCAAATGAAAATAAAATTTCAAATTGTTTAAAGATTTTGATTCAAACAATATCAAACTTTTAACATTTTGAAATATATTACATTCTTTTTTAAAAGTAATTTTACTTGCAAATAATGAAATAATATTTTTATTAAGTGTTTAATGTATTTACAATTTGCTATCAAAATCATATGATATAAGCTGAAATTACATATTTATGATAATAGAAAATGATAGTTACAATTTGCAAGATATAAATTAAAATGAATTAATAGTCTTGGTTATAAGTATTTTTTATTAATTGTTGTAAAAATTATGTTTATTTAAAGTTCAAGACACTTCAATTTATTTGTATAGGTTATTTTGAGTTCCGATAATTTCAAGTATGAGTTATTTTCAGATTGAGTCAGATTCAAATTCGATTAAATTTGGGTTTGGACTAGACGAATTTAAGTTTTTAACTTTTCATTATAAAATGAGGTTGGGTTGTTTGAGTTGAACGTTTGAATTTGAGTAGAATTTATCATTATTTTTATAACACTTTTTACAATATTATTGTACTAACCCAATCCATTCTTGAAAATTTTATTACATTTTTATATTTAATTTTAAAATTTTTAATTTTAATATTATTTCGTGAAAAATAGAACATCGATAATGACAATATATCGCAAAAAAATAGAGAAAGAAAAATAAATAACACATAGATTTTTACATGAAAACCCTTTTGGGAAAAAACCACCGGCAGAGGAGAAGATAATTCATTATGTCGAATTCGAATGATTACAAGAGGAGTAGACTATGTTTCTTTATAGGCTTGTAAAACCATATTCTAATAGAAGGAGTGTAGTAAGGTTGAAACACCTTATTCTAATCAATATCAAATAGATGAAGTATAATAAGGTTAAAAAACTTATTCTAAAATAAAATAAAAGAAGTGTAGTTCTATATGGATTTTACTTTTATTTTATTTTATCACTGTATTTTATTTTAACAAGGACTCGGGTCACTCAATTCTAACAATCTCTACCTTGACACGAACTCTCAATGAATAAGTTCTTCACCACGAACTCTGTATTTTTAGGACACCATAACTCATACCTTTTTACACTAGTTTTATAACCAAGAAAAACACATTTAATGGATCTTGGTTCCAATTTTCCATTATCAACATGAGCATACGCAGGAAACCAAAAATCTTTAAATCAGAATAATTAATAGGATTACCAGACCATACCTCTTGTGGAGTCTTTTTCTCAATGGCAATGGATAGAGATCAGTTGATCAAAAAGCATGCAGTATAGGCTACTTTGACCGAAAACAAATTTGGTAAGTTGGCATTTGATAATATACATCGAACATTCTCCATGATATTTCTGTTCATTCATTCTACAATGTCGTTTTGCTATAGAGTATAACGAACTGTCAAGTGTCCCACGATCCCTTTTGACTTCCATAGTTTATTAAACTTATTAGAATAGAACTCTAAGCCATTGCCTATGCAGAAGTGTTTTATTTGTTTTCTCGTTTATTTTTCAATCATAGTTTTCAAGACTTAAATGCAGAAAACACATCACTTTTCTGCTTCAGGAAAAATGCCCATACTTTTCTGGAAAAATCATCATAAGTGTTAGTTATAATTAGCTCCACCTCTTGAAGGCACTCTGGATGGCTCCTACAGATCAGAATGAATATACTCCAACATTCTCTTCGTGTTATTAATTCTTCTGGTGAATTGAAATCTATTTTGCTTCCCAAAAAATGCAGTGCTCACAAAACTTCAGTTTGCAAATTCCTTTCCTATCAAGAAGTCCTCTTTTGCTCAATTTTGTCATGTCATTCTCACTCATATGCCCTAAGTGCATATGCCAAAGTCTAGTAACATCATCATCTAATAAGGAAGAGGAAGCGACAACTGCATCACCAATAATTGTAGAACCTTGCAAAACATATAACTTGGCAGTCTTTCTCTGCCCTTTCATCACAATGAGGGAACCTTTGGAAATATTCAAAACCCCACTTTTAGTTGTGTATTTATACCCTTTTGAATCAAAAGTACTCAACGGAATCAAATTTCTCTTCAATTTTAGAACATGTCGCACATCATTAAGTGTTCTAACAACTCTGTCAAACATCTTAACTTTAATCATTCCAATACTTGCGATTTTACATGAAGCATTATTTCTCATCAAAACAACACCTTCACACACTGTTTTGTAAGTTGTAAACCAATCCCGATTAGGACTCATGTGGAAGGTACAACCCGAATCAAGGATCCACTCCTCGCTCACTTTAGAATTGTTGATAGAAGTGACTAGAAATTCACCATCACTATAGTCTTCTACAACATCAGCTTCACCAGATTTTTCTGGTTATTTTTCCTTTTGATTCGCAGCCTCCCTTTTGAAATTGTTTTACAGCTTATAACACTCATATTTAATGTGTCATTTCTTCTTGCAGAAGTTACAAGTTTTACCTATGTTTGAAGACTTCAATCTATGCTTAGATTTACCGTGAGGATTCTGTTCCTGTGTCCTTCCACAATCATCATCAGCATTTTGATCTTGTCTCCCACGAACAATGAGACCCTCTCTTTGAGAGTTGGGTTTAACCATAAGATACTCCATTTTATCATACGAGGTCAAAGGATCACAAACCTCATCAAATGTGAGAGACTCGCGGCTATATAATATCGTGTATTTAAAGGTTGAATAAGACGAGGGCAACAAACAAAGTAGAATCAACCCTAGATCTTCCTTATCATACTTAACTTCCATGGCCTCTAAGTCTGAGAGAATTTTTTAAACACTGTTAAGTGTTCATGCAAAGATGTACCTTCCTGCAAACAATGAGAATAAAAACGCTGCTTCATATGTAGCTTACTAGTTAGAGTTTTCAACATACATATTTGTTCCAACCTCTTCCATAATGCAATGACATTTTCCTCCTTCATCACATCCTACAAAATCTCGTTAAACAAATGCAGATGTAACTGTGTTAACTCCTTTCGATCTTTACACCTTTTCTCTTCCTCCGTCAATGTCAAAGGCATCTTATCTATCCCTAGCAGGGCATCTTCTAAGTTCATCTGTATCTTTATCTGTCAAAATGTGAATCTGGTGTTGTGATTCAACAGTAGAATTTCATACTTTAAAGACACCATTATTGTGATTGACATAAACAACCAGGAAGCTCTGATACCAATTTATGAAAAATAGAACGATGATAATGACAATGTATCGCAAAAAAGAGAGAAAGAAAATAAAGAACACACAGATTTTTACATGAAAACCCTTTCGAGAAAAAAACCACGGGCAAAGGAGAAGATAATTCACTATGTCAAATTCGAATGATTATAAGAGAAGTAGAATATATCTATTTATAGGCTTGTAAAACCATATTCTAATAGGAGTGTAGTAAGGTTGAAACACCTTATTCTAATCAATATAAAATAGATGAAGTGTAATAAGGTTAAAAAACCTTATTCTAGAATAAAATAAAACAAGTGTAGGTCTATATGGATTTTAGTTTTATTTTATTTTATCACTGTATTTTATTTTAACAACGATTCAGATCACTCAATTATAACAATCTCTAACTAAATATCAGGTAAGAGCGAACTTCGATAGTTTACCAATTGTAATAAAATAATTTCTTCAAAGAATTGGGATTTTTTTATTTAAAATTTTTATAAGTGTGTTATATGCCTCACCCTTCTCTACTAATGACCATGTTAGGTGTCCACCTCGCTAGGGGCCATTACCTCACTGAGGATAAAAGCCTTGATGTGCCTCATCTACCACTTGGAAGGCTCATCAACTTGTCGCCACATAGACTATGAAGGCTCAATGAGGTGTTACGTGGCTCAAGGGATACACACCAGTACATGTGTTAACAAGACTACACGACTCATCTTATGGATTCCCAAAGGGAGAGACTTGGCTAGGAGTATTTATATATAGGCTTCTACTTACTAGGAGAAGGGTAGAACTCTAAGAAATCTATCAAACTTTTGGCACCTTACTGTGTGAACCACCTATTAAAAATTAGGTTCCATCCTCTTTATTTATATATCTTCTCACCTTTTCAAACCACATCAACATTTGGTGTGGTTAGTGTGAATCGAATATGAGATTAGATACCTTATAGTTTCTTATAGAAAATCTTAGTGAAACTTTCTCCAACTACCAACCTTTGAATTAAATAATCTTCTAGCTACCACCAATTACCCTTTGACCTCCAATTCACCTTAATATCCATTAAACCTTTATGATCTAAGAAGTAACATTTGCAATGAGAATGTTTGGACAACTCTCCAAAGAATTTTGCCTTCACCACAAATACTATGGCTATACCAAATGCTAAATGATTAGATCACACCAAATCCAAACTCCAATTCTCAACAAATATCCAAGCTCTAAGAATAAATGAAAATAATATGAGAATAATTGGATCAACAACATGAACAAAACCCTAAGTTAACCTTACAAATTGCTCAACTTCTGCAAGAATTTTATGCAACTC
Organism: Gossypium raimondii; assembly: GCF_025698545.1. NCBI lineage: Eukaryota > Viridiplantae > Streptophyta > Magnoliopsida > Malvales > Malvaceae > Gossypium > Gossypium raimondii. Next base: position 32,986,855 of record NC_068568.1, on the reverse strand, counting down.
CAGATAACTCGTAACATCAAACACCTAAAGTAATGAAGAATCAACCTCTTCCCATCTTAGCCATTGACAAAAGAATCCCGTGAATAATCATCAAACTTTTCCACCAACACTTCTCACACCTTTTGAAAACCAAGTGAAAGCCATTAAAAACAGTTGCAAACCTTACAACGTACAAAGATGGATGATGTAGAATGTATACTCTTCTCAAATAACCCTTTACCCTTAAAGTCAAATGTATGCCACCTACCGTCAGATCATCTAAATAGAAAATAATGGAAAAAGAGACCCACTGTATAATTTATTTTAATTTATTTTAATAATAAATATATGGATGTCATGGTGTCACTAACATACTTATGCATAGTATTCTTGATTACTCTTATAAACCGTGCTAGAACTTAGTATCTATCTTTATCGCCCAGTTCAATACACACCTTTGAGTAGTCGGGCTGTAGTTGATGAGTCTTTTAGTATCAATCTTAGCTAATAACGTGATTATTAAAAACCCAATAAACCTACATTCTATTATACAAAATAAATGTAAGCCTTTTAGAGAATACATTCGTCGAATGGGGTGATGATGGAAACTAGAAACATAAATGAGAAATTAGAAACTTAACTTGATGCAAAATCCTGAGATTGAATTTTAAGAGCCTAAAAAGTCAACTCAAAGTTTATGACTCTTGCTTGCAACCCGAGCAACTTCTTGCAAAAGTATCTTCTAGAACAAAGTTCTTGGATTCAAATCTGAAATTTTTTAGTAAGAATTAGATGATAGGTAAATTGAAAATTTAGAATTTAAGAATCAAACAAGAAAGCTAAGAAGAAGGTAAAAATATCCTTGAAAACAGAGCAAGCAACAAGGCTTTCTTAGGCACCAAGTTAACTTGTGATAAAGGGATCTTTGAAGACCTTCAAAAACCTAGAAAATTCAACGACATGGATGATAACTTAACTAATAAACTCTACAATTAAATAACTAAAGAAAAGAAATAATGTTGATAGATGGATTGAAGAAAAGAAAAAGGAAGATGAATAGTGTTGATTGAAAATAGTAGGATAGATAATCTAGCTTCATGTGGTGAACTTGCACCAAAAAAGAACTATATTCGCCTTTAAGTAACCCTTGCAATCAACACTTGCGCATGTTGAATTTTTTATGAACCTTCTCCATAATCTTGAAGAATTAAATGAAAAAGTTCAGTAAAAAAAAGAAATAAGAAACTAGTTTTTTAATAAAATTTCCCTTGGAGTGTTTTATTAATAAAAATTAAGCAAATTACATTCCAAGGTGGTCATCCATACCTTTGTATTTATAATAATTTCTAAGTCCTACTTGAACCCTAATAGTTAATAAACCTCTTGGGACCTAGTCAACTATATTAAACCTCTTTTAACTTAGTCAAACTAATTGTCAAATAAGTACATGGATTGTGCAAAGATTTTTATTAAATAATATCAACCACTTACTTGATTATCAAGTCATTATTTATTAATCCTATAATTAAAAATTAATAAAATAAATATATTTACTTGGAGTTCAAGTTGTGGCCATGTGTAATGTCTTTTACTAAACATGGCAGTCAAATTTGTTACAAAATTTTCCAATGTTTCTTGCATGACAACAAACACCAAAATTACTAAATTTCAATGACTATCTTAAAGAAAGCATTTACATGATGCAAATGGATCTGGCAAATGGATGTCAAGACATCATTCTTCAACGACTATCTTAAAGAAAGCATTTACATGATGCAACCCACTTGATATATAGCTAAATGAAACGAGCATAAAGTTTCCAAACTGCTTAGATCTATATATTGACTTAGGCAAGCATCTCACTAATGGAATCAAAGATTTGATCAAGAGATCAGGACTTTTGGATTTGAGAAAAACGTAGATGAACCTTGTGTTTATAAACATATAGAGGATGGAAAGATGGTCTTTCTCGTTCTATATGTCAATGACATTGTACTCATTGGGAATGATGTACGGACTTGGGAGAAGCTAAATTTCTTCTAGATATTCGAATTCTAAGGGATCAAAAGAAAACAATGATAGGTTTATCTAAAGGGTTTTTTTTACTTCTACTTTCGTTTTAAGTTTTTGTTTTATTTTATTCTACTTTTTTCGTTTCTTACATATGAAAATAAAAAAAGGGGAAAGGGAGAAGAAACTCACCTAGTGTTTGAGTTTTGAACATTGTGGATGGCTAAGGTAGCCACTTTCGGTGAAAAGTGGCCGGAAACCAAAGGGTTTTCCATCGTCGTTTTGAACCACGGAGTGATTTTTCGAGATTGTTATCTCCAGATCCTTGTTCTACACAAAAAAAAAGAGTTTTAAAGGTTTTGGGGCAATTTTTCGGCCATTGTGCATGGCGGCACCATCGCCGGTGACCGGCGGCCGCCACAGTGGCCGATAGCTAGATTCTGGGGTACCTAAAGAGAAATAAAGGATGAATTTTGGTTTTTTTTTATTGAAAGGCTATTCAAATGATTTTTTTTGTTTTGATTTTATTATTTATAATAGGATCAATATTATGTCGTTTTGGGCCTAAGCTTCAGGCACCAAAACGGCGTCGTTTTAACAATAACCCAAGACTCGACCCGATAGCACTAAAGATCCGCATGTTTTTTAAACAAATGGTATATTTGCGCGCGCGACCCTTCAGCCATTGCAACGCGTTGCAATTTAGCCCTCTTCGTTCCTTTTTTTTTCCTTTTAATTTTGCCCGATAATTTTATATTTGTTTCATCCTCGTCCCTTAAGAAACGACGCGCATAAGGACAAGGGATATTTTCCCATTTGGTCCCTATCGTTTTTAGCGCATTTTATTTTGATCATTGTTAGTCCATTTTTATTATTTTTAATTTGTACCCCGAATTTCATTTCGATTTCAATTCAATCCTTAGTCTATTTAACTTCAATTTTTTATTTATTTTTTTAAAAAATGGTTTTATTTAATATTTCATTTAATATTTTATTTATTTATTTTCAATTTTTAATCAAACTTATATTAGTTTTTATTTATTTATTTACTTATTATTATTTTTATTGGCTTGTTTTATTTTTATTTTCGCCCTTATTATTGTTACTTATTTATTTATTACTTTTATGTACTTTCAAAACTTAGATTATTATTATTATTATTATTATTATTATTATTATTATTATCATTATTGTTATTTATATTGTCATTTTCATCATTATTAATGTTTATGCATATTAACATTATGATTTATTAATATCAATGTCATTATTACTCCAAATTCATGTCGCACTATCATTATTCACTAAGTATGACCCTTTTTATGTTTTAACCGTCTTTATACTATAATCAAATAAACTAAACATATCATTTTAATATTACATTAATTTTTACCCAAATTCGTATAAAAGGAAAATTTCAAAAATAAAGGCATTATTCCGTATTTGGAAATTCGAGAAGTCGTGCCCTAACTTACTGGGTTTCGATTTTTCTCGCGTTGAACCTAAATAACCGAATATCCTTTTAAAATTAAAATAAATGAGGTTTAAATAAAAAAATAAAAGGCAAGCTTATTCTCAAAAATACGAGGTGTCGTGTCCTAACTTATGGGATGTGACATTTTGTTACTTCGAGATAAGGAGGTGTCTTACACATTTTGATTTATTCGAGTAATTTTAATTAAAAATAACACAATATAAAGAGGGATCGTATTTTAAATTCTTTTCGAATTTTTAATTTTCGACACCAAGACATTAAGTAATCAACTAGGTACCAATTTTGGGCGTATCGAGGGTGCTACTCCTTCCTCGTGCATAACCGACTCCAGAACCCGTTTTCTAGATTTTTGTAGACTGAAAAAAAATGTTTTAATAAATCAAATGATTTATTAAAACGATCAAATTGCGAGGTGATCCGAGCACACCTAATAAAAAGGATTTGGTGGCAACTCCCATTTTCGTTTTCAAAATAAAAGTCGACCTAGATTTTTCAAAAAATGGTTTCGACAACGTTATTTTTAGATACCAATAAATAATTTGATTATACATTAATATATAATTTTAATTTGTATTTACTTATTCTTGTTATTTGTTTTACTTCATTTTAATTTTTTTATGTCAAAATATTTTGCGTTGTGTTATAAAATAAAAAGAGAAAAGTAAAAATAAAAAGAATGAGAGAGCAAAGAAAGAGCGTATTTTATTGATCAATCCGAATAATCTGCAGTGTTTCTCTAAAGTCTAGATTTATAGAAATAAGAAGTATAAATGAAATGGAACTCTACTTCTAATTACTTTTAGAGTTTAAAGTACATAAAACTTATCTAGATCTTGATGGACATCCACTTAATAAAATATTCATAACACTTTTCATTGGATGTCCATTTGTAGATAATGTGTCTTGTTAAAACCTTACTAAAATAAAAACCCTGTAGGAAAAAAATTCCTAGAGAAGGAAAAAGAGTACACATATCTATAATACGCATAATATGTTGCCTCATTAAAAACCTTATCAGGAAAACCCAATGGCACAAAACATCGGTTAAGGGAAAAAGAGTACTGCGCTTATTTACTCTCTCTTATGAAAACATCACATACTTTCTCATATTCTACGTATTCAATCTTGAGTACTAGTTTTTCAAATGACTATTTGAATATATTTGCTAAGCATTTATATCACCATTCTTTTAAAAGTCATGAGTGAGGGAAAATTTGGGGGAAAATATATTTTGATCTCTTTAGGAGTTTCAACAATAATCATAGCAAACTTTAATCATGATTCTTCTATAAAAATACAAATAGGATTTCATTCAGCTATTATTTCTCTCCCCTAATCTCGGGAAAACTATAAAAATAGTAATCACCAATCATGTCATAATTAGATCTCCAATACATTCAAAACATCTAATAATACAAAGAGACTCGTAATTAATATATATTCCCTACTTTCTTTAATGACTCACTCATCTTTGTGCGTTGTGGTAGAGCAATTGGAATATATATGCACATACAAAAGTTCAAAGATGAGAAATATTTAGCTCTTGACCAAAAACCAATTGTAATGGGGAGTATTTATAACTTATTGGCTTGATGCGTACAATACGTAAATCAACATAATCTCATGTTGAAACAGAAAATTTTAGTTCTCATAAGTAATTATTTAGATATTAATCGGATCGTTCAATCAATAATTTCTCTAAATCATTATGCACATAAATAACAAGTTTTTTATGAAATTTTTTCAAACTCAATCAATAAAAGACTGAGATATAAACTCATAAGCTTTAGAAATATGAATTATCTTAATTGCATAATCTGAAATTATTTATTTAAATAAGTAATCTTGGAAATGACAGGTTGCAAATTTATAACACATATGTGATTATTTTGTAGATGCATCTACAAAAATCACATAATATCAAAACTGTGGCGCCCCAAACCCGACTGGGACAGTCTGACCCAAATTTTGAACGTCACATTAGCCACCGAAGTGACTCTCCATTTAAACCACCACAAAACACACCAACCGACCAATCACACCACACAATTAATCATGAAATATTTAATAAAAACTTAATATCATGCTTTCGTTGTGCTACTCTGATCAACAATCAACAATTAACAATAAGGCTAATTCACAATTTAATATTTAACAGAAAATTACCTCAAAAACTTGAGTTAAACATACATGCATGCAATAAGATATTTTTTAAAAGGCTATATTTGTAGGGACTTGGAAAATCGTTTAGTTTAAAAATGTATAATTATATTTAAAATGTAATATATAGTAATATGTTAGGAAAAACATCATTTCACAAAGTTTAACATTAGTATTGTAGGATTAAATGTATAAGTCTTGTTTTGGAAAATATATTAAAGCATCTCGCACAACCTCATAACATTATTAGTTAACTAGTTAGAAAACATTTAACAGTTTACATGACTTGACCAAATTTTGTGTTGCATCTCATGCATACTAATCACATGTTTGTATCCAAATCACACATAAAACATCTAAGGATTACCTTGATGACCAATGACTCTTCAACCTACACTTACAAGTTAGTTGAACAGTTATTAAAACTAATTGTCAAACAATCATAATCCATCATTCAATCATCTATCTAGTGCAATGATAAAAGTTTTAAACCAAACAATTAAATAGTCCATAGTGTCCAATTACAACCCAAAAATTATAAGTTTAATACTAAATCCCATAACTTGGTCCTACATTGCCTTCCACATTGGGTTTGGGAACACGACATACCTCGGTATAGGCTCGACATGGATCACTTGGATGACTCACTCCCACACCTCTTCACAAGCTAAGTCACTACAGTATTATAAATGAGAGGGTGAGTTTCTAAAAGCTCAGTGAGTGCTCAAACATACTATAAATAAACACATTTGTTAGGTTAAAAGGTGAAAAATAATAACGATTCTCATATTATTGCGGTCTACACAAATTAGTAACTTACACTACACAACAATTCTTATAAAATAAGCAGTGCATATATAATAAGTAATTTGCATAAAATGGGCAGATCACATAAATTATCAATTCGTACCAAACATTTGTTCATATGAAATAACAATTCTTACTAAATGACAGGTCATGCAAAATAATAGTTCGAATGAAATATCAGTTCATACTGAATAACAATTCATGCAAAATAACAGTTCATGCTCCATCATAACTCATATGTATCAAATAACAATAAATTGGCATTTTTGTGATTATGAAACATATAGGGGACTCTATCACCACCGATAAGTGGGCTCTATCACCTCACATCGGATAAACAAATCTCTAAAACACACCACGTGACTCATAAAGTCGTACGATATCTCCATGTAAGTGTAAAACGTATGCTCACACTCTCCAAACACACCACGCTATCTACGGTGAATGTAGTTATTCTCGACATTCCCTTATCTCTCCAGCGTATCTCCGGGCCACAATTCCCATCACAATAAAAAGGGTGAGTACTCACAATCCTATGGCATGCCAACTATATTCAATGGTTCCATAAGGTCACAATGCCAAATCTCTATAACACATTCATAATATTCAATATAATAGGGCTCACAATTAAGCAGAGCTTGCACATTATAACACAGTTCACAATTCATAATTCGCAATAAAGTATGGTTTGCAAATAATATCACTCCCATGCAACATATATTGCACTCATAATCACAATGCACATATCATTCATGACATAGCTCACATAAATCATTGTTCGCATATTTTATTTAGCATAGGGCATGCAATAACTTAGGTTACATACAATACAACTCAAAATCTCTCAATTCACAGTTTGAAATATTAATACAGTTCGCCATATTAATATAGATCACCAAATTAACACAGTTCGACATAATAATATAATTCACCAAGTTAACATGGTTCACAATATAACACAGTACACAAATATAATTGGCTCGCACTATAGTTGAACTCGTACTTAGCATTTCACGGTAATATAATTTTGCACTAATAAAAGCTCGCAATATCGTAAAACTCATAATTCACTTACGAGTTCGTGCATGCATAAATGTGCATTATCGATAAAATTCATATGTTATAAAAATTCATACTATAATATTTATTTTTATATCTGTTTGCAAGCATTACATAATCATATACGAATATATATTACATATATATATACATAACTATTTAGTAACCTTTGTCACGTCAAATTTTAGCATACATTAAAAGGCCCGTATACATTTATATATACTAGATAAAACATAACCTATAAACATATATATTATATAATAGCCCATGTATATAATATATATACAACCCCACATGCTTATATATATGTATATTACCAAAACCCATTAATATACATACTATATATAAAATAAAGCCCATGTATATACTCAATGATTCAACCAAATTTGTAAAGATTTGCACAAGGAAGAAGTCAAGGTTCACATATTAATTAAACAGGGGATTCACATATGTTACCTTAGCCTGTGTACCAGAGTTTAAATGTAGTATATCAAACCACTCACCTTAGTAATTATTGCTTCAACTACCATGCTCAAATAAGCTTCTATTTGCCTTTGTCCATGGTTGTAAAGGCTCCCTAATGAATTGTCACTTTTCATACACATCAAACACCTTACAAAGGCATTACGAACATCAACAAACACCATTAAATAATTTGCAAATCATAAATCAAAGCCTATTAACCTCTATACCGAAAATTTAACTAGTTTTATCGAAATATGTGTTTAACCACTCAAATTAACACTTTACAAAGGCATTACGAACATCAACAAACACCATTAAATCATTTCCAAATCATAAATCAAAGCCTATTAACCTCTATACCGAACATTTAACTAGTTTTATCGAAATATGTGTTTAACCACTCAAATATCACTTCTAAGCTTAGATTTCAACTTCATACATCCTAAATATATCTAATTACATATTTAAACCATCAATTTTACCCAATTCACCGATTTAAGTTTTTTTTTGGAAAAATCAAGCTTATGTGATCTTTTAAAAAGGGGAAAACATTCAATTTGTTAAATTAAGATCAAATACCTTTTAATTAGATTAAAATAATTTAGAAATCACTTTAAAACCAAAGGTTAGCCGAGAAATACGAGATCTACCATTTTCAAGCAAAAAATCAACTTAAAATCAAATGATATATTGAGATCTAGATTAAATCATTTAAATATCGAATTGAAATAGCAGCTTACTTAGTTTAATCATAAAAAGTTAGAATCCCACCTCAATTTTGCAAAATCAGCGAGCTATAGAGCTAATTCAAGCTAAAACGTGTGAAGATCTCTTAAGGATTTTAAGGATGAAAACATGAGTGTTCTTCAAATTTAAAAAGAGATTTTGTGTTTAGAGAGCTTAGGAATCAAAAAGGATGAACTAATTTTGAGAGAAAAGCTTTGATTTGGTGTTTGGTAAATTTTTGAAGAAGATGAAGATTGAGAGGGAAGGAGAGGTGGGGGTTGTTAAATAGGCAACCCATTTTTAAAAATTGGGTCATTTCTCATTTAACCACCTTCAGTTTCTTTCATTTTTCAAATAGGTCATTGTTTTTCAATTAAAACCAATTTCAAAATTATTTTCAAATCAAATCTCGTTTTTTAAAATCAGTTTTAATCAAATTAGTTCTCGAACACCTAATTTTAATTTCTTAACCTAAAATTATTAATTCTAATTATTTTAATATTTTAATTAATTAATTCCTAATTATTTAATTATATAATCTAATTACGGTTTTCGGTTCACTAACCCTCGATTTACTTACCTGATTCTCCTAACCCAGTTTTTAGGATGTGACAAAAATCATCCACATGATGGATGAATGGACCCATATTCATTTCAGAAATGTAAGACATTAAATCTCAACTTTAGCTAGTGAGTTTCTAATAATCAATTTTCATTGAGAACAAGCAACAAATGAGAATTCTTTAAATTAAAGAATCTTTTGATTCTTCAGTGAATCCATATGAATTCTCAATTAATTTTCGCATATCTAGAATGGTCTAACTAGTCACGCCAAGTAAATGTATTTATATAAGTAAACTTTTGGTTTACTTTAACATGCATTTCAATTCTACTAATAATGTCAATATAAATTGTGACAAATTAATAATCTTGTCATTACATTTTACTTTGTATCTACATATAAGTACTATTGTGACATTTACTATTGAAAATATCTAAACCAATGTGAAGTCTAGAATGTCACTAAGTCAACAAAATAAATATAAATTCCAAACAAATAAATGCAATATTGGCTTGGGAATATACCAAAATCTTCAAATATTCAAAAGAAATGATTATAAAATTTATTATATTTATTGTAGACATTCACTTCAAGGAATGTGCAAAAGTAATTCAAAAATAATGTAAGCATATATCATATATTTTACCAATAAGATTATATAGATATCATCTGCTTCAAGGAATGATAGATTAGTATAAATCATTGAGCATTTTGTACTAAGAATAAATATTTGGAAACATTTTGAATCACCCATCTTCTTCTTATCTATTTGTCAACAATGGCAATAAGTTAAATTTTCATAATTGTTATGAATTGCTACATTCATTTCAGGGAATAGAGCAAAACTGGTGGGACAAATAAGTCTTTGTTTTGTTTAGCCATAATGAGATATGAGATCAATTCAAAATACTTTTCAAGCCCTTTTAATAAGAGTTTTGCATAATCAATTAACTACAAAGAATAACTGGCTAGGTCATGTATAGAAACAAGCCTAAATTAAATATATCAATAAAAGTCACATCTCAAACATAAAAATATGACATAATGAAAAATTAGCAATTTTTTCCTTTCATAACCATCATCATAAACATTCATGAAATTTAATTCAAAATCTAACCATTCATGCTCATAGGATTTTCATTTACAATTGCTCATGTCATTTCTCTAAATAATTAACACATGGAATAATATAAAACGTATGAACTACTACCTTTAACAATTCTTTGAACTAAGTCAAATTTGAATAACCATAAAATCCATTGGTTTATTAACACAAATTTGCATACTAGATATGTTTTAATCAAATATATTATATAATTATAAAACCTACTTTAAAAATATCAATAAATAAATTAATATTTATTTTCATGAAAAGTTGAGATGTTTAAAATAATATGTAACCCATGTAATCAAAACTTAAAAAGATGACCATCTCAAATATTCAAACCATATATCAAGTTGATTTAACATTTAAAGATGTACCTCTTTTTTTTCTACGTTGAGTCTTGACGACTTTATCAAGAAGTAAGCAAATTAAACTCCAATAGTAGACTTTAAATCCAATCAAAATCTATTAATATCAAACTTTGAGAATGGATCTTATTTTCCAAGTGCACAACAGGTACATAACCAATGAGTTTTCATACATAAGTTTTCTCTCTTGCAAGTTCTCATCAGTAATATTTTCCCATGTAATTTTATTTGAAAACTTATTCTGAATACTGTAGAGTTATACCCACAGTTTTTTTACAAAGAAACTTGCAACTTTAGGTCTATCCAACCATAACGAGCTTTAGATAGAATTACAATATTATATTGCTCATAAGTAGATATTTCGCATAAAATATTTTTCTTTCAATCCCTTAATGGGGATGATGACAAAAGAATATAACAAATATAGTCACAATCAATTCAATTTAAAATAAGAGTAATCAATAACTCAATCCTCCTTTTTTTTTCATCCTCTCAAAATAGATATTTATAGCAATAGTGATTTATATGAAATATAATATTTTCTTCATTCACAATCTCAATATGATATCCATTATAATAGATATCTTTTAAAACTAATGTATTAACTATCACAAATTTTGTGCTTTTAGATATTGATATATTAGCTCTTCGGAGCTTTCAACTAATTTTGTACTATCAAAGATTGGAATAATCTTTGTTTGTTCTGATACCAAATAAGATAAATATTTTCTACCATAATGATAGAATTCATTACTACATTTTCATATCCTTCCTCAAAAAATTAACACAAACAAAATATTTAGGCATACAACACATATGTGGCCAATAATCTTTCATATCACATTGATAACATAAGTTATCTTAACCCTTTGAACGTTATCTTGAGAACTCTCATTGTTCTCTTATTTATTACTATATTCCCATTTTAGTGGTCTATTATTATATCTTTTATTTTCTTCATGTTTGCATTCACTTCATGGAATGCAACAAATCTAGTAGGACAGACTTCTAAACGCCTCCATTGATTCTTTATTTCATAATCACCATCTCAAACATACGTGTATTTCATATCAGTATCTATTTATTCATGTTGTCATGATTAGTCTCCAATTATAATAAACATGATATAATAAATAAATCATAGTAAAATATACTTGAAGATCTTTAACATCATCATCATCACCCACGTAAGGATTATATAAATTTCTTTGGATAATGATTACCCATAGTGCGCAGGCCTCAATTAAGGACTGAACTTGCAATAGCTCTAGAAGGCAATCAACAACAACTTGAGCAGCAAATTTCGAGTGATCGTATTATAAAATAAAAGAGAATCGTGTTGATAACGCGTTATAAAATAAAAAGTCAGAAAGTAAAAAACAAAGAGAATGAGAGAGCAAAGAGAGAGCGTATTTTATTGATCAATCGGAATAATCTACAATGCTTCTCCAAATTCTATATTTATAGACATAAGAAGTATAAATGAAATAGAATTCTACTTCTAATTACCATTAGAACTTAAAGTACATCAAAAGTTATCCAGATCTTGATGCACATCTACTTAATAAAATATTCATAACACGTTTTTATATACGTGTTAAATAAATTAATATTTTCAATAAAATATTTTTTATTATTTTACTTTGGATTTACATGATATATTTATACGGAAAATTATTTGATACATTTGAATAGAATTTTAGATTTCATAAATAAGGCTAGGGGTTAATAAGTGTTTTACAGGACTTGGTAAAATATTAAAAGAATATTTTAAAAATATACATTTAATTTTTTAAAATTTCTTATAAAATAAAATAAAATACACTACAAGGGTACGAGATGCTTATCCCATTTTTAAAAGTTCTTCTATATATTCAGTTACAATCGATTTGAGGTTAAACTTGATCCATTTTGTGTATTTTATTCTTAATTTTGTTTTGTTTTTAAATGTTGTATTTAAAGAATGAATCTATCTACTTATAAGCCAGGCTAATATTCATAATCATCCCTCGAGGAAAAAAGTTACATAAATCGTTTAAAGTGATTGGTCTCATAACAACAGATTAATATCTAATATTCATAATAAAATCTAAACTGCAAAAAATTATTATAAATTAAATTTTATAATTAAAAATAAAACGTACCAGTATTATTATAATTTAAAATTAAAATTAAAATAAATAATTATTTTAATAGAATCTAATTGAAATTAATTTTTATCAATTAATAAAACTTTTAAAAGTGAAATAAAAAAATCCCCGGCGTCAGCGGGGATTAATCCTACTAATTATATAACAACTGTATACTTTCTCTTCTTTTTTGTTTTTATTAGCTAAGGTCTACTATTTATGCCTTATGGTGGTCTTAAACTAAAATATTTTTATCACTTTATTTTAATTTATTTTTATATAAGGTAAAAGTAGGGTGATCCCAACACGATATAATTAAGTAAATTATATACCTTGAAATCTTATTAAATTATAAATTTATAAATTTATAATATAGATATGTATTTAAAGATAACATACAATAAATAATAAAATGTATGCTGAAACTAATTAATAATAATTCATTCTACTAATTCAGTAAAAATTTTAAATAATAATATAAATATGCAATTCATGCAAATAACAAATTATGCATATTAAAATAAAAATATATAAAAATATTAAATTAAAATTTTGATTTAATGATAAATTTAAGATTTTATTAATTTAATTTATACAAGTTTAAATCTCACCATATATATATTGTTAAAATAAAAGAGTAAAATATTCTTAAATTATATAACTTATTTTAATTACGAAAATATATTTTCATATTTTTTAACTGAATTAATGTTTGATTGTTAATTAGTCACGAACTTAAATAAATATAATATTTGTGTTAAAGTTTCCTCTAGGAACTCTTCTCTAGCATAAAAAGTTATGTTTGTTGACGGGCTACTATCTTGCCTGACATGCGACAAAATTCAAATATAAAAATAAATAAAATATAAAACTTGTAATCTTGAATAACTCATTGCTCAACTTATTGAATTGTTGTGATTTGTTCATTTCCCCTCGTGGAATATTTAACGTTGAATTTGTCTGTATACTAATTTTAATTTTTATTTTTAGGGTAAACTATAAAAATAGTTATTTTTGTTTATTTTAGATTATATTTTAGTTATTTATGTTTAAAATGTTACATGTTAGTCACGTTATCATTTTGTTACAAAGTGGTCACTCTACCGTTAAGCTCCGTTACCTCCCCAACGGCGGTCCTACGTGGCAGTCTAAATGGGTTTCAAATGATTTAGATGTCCTATGTGGTAGTCCAAATTAAATTTATTTAATTACAAATCTATTTTTATCCCAACAACTAAACATCCAAATTGACATTTAAAATTTATTTGGACTACCACGTAGGACTGTCGTTAGGGAGGTAACGGAGTTTAACGGTAGAGTGACTAAAATGTAACATTTTAAACATAAGTAACTAAAATGTAAGCTGAGACAAATAAAAGTGACTATTTTATAATTTACCCTTATTTTATGTTTTGAATAAAACAACGCAATCCGTGTATTGATAGGCTCATTTTTTTTATCCATGTATTCTTTTAAAGACGATTATATAAATTAAATAAATTATTTTTAAAATTATGATATACTTAATGAAAAAAATGTATAATAAATATATTTATTAAAATTTTCATATTAAAAGCAATGAATAACTTAATTGAATTGATAAAGTTAAAACTTTAGAAACCATCATAGTTTATATTCAAAATAAATATTAATTACCTTCTAAAAGAAGAGATTTTAGTCATTTAGATAAATTGTGCATATTAAGTCTTAGATTGACTCATATCATTGTTAATGAAATATCTTGAAAAATATGAGTTTAAATACATGCTTTTAATCACGTAATATCTCGTATTTGAAATTAGGGATATGATTTAAAATTTATTCAATAAAGAATATATGCAATAAATTAGTATTTTAATATTATTGAATATTTGATCCTTAGATTTGTAATTTGTAATTTTTTATTTAAAGATGAAATAAAAGTATAGAAAAAGTGACATCATAATAATATTAATCATAATTTAAAAGAATGGATATTTATTTAATTTGAACCGAGTTAGTGACCCGATTAAAGGTGACACCAATTTAGTCAAATGCCTAAATATAAGTATCATATATATATAGGGAATAAATTATATTAGAATTATCCTAAAATTATTGTTTTAGGCACCAATAAAATAGTACCACGTCATTAAATTTTAAATATAATAAAGTATTATTATACACTCATTTATATCTAATATCTTCTCCACTTAATTTAACTTTAATTAAATTAGTTAAAATAATTAATTTTTAAATTATAAACAAACATTTTTTCTTCTTTTACAAATTTTAATCATTTTATTTTTTTCCATAAGTTAATATTTTTTATTTTTTTGCAACCAATTTTAAAAAAATAGTAATTTTTTTACAATTTTTCCATGTCATTGACACATAATTTTGGTAATTATTTTACCATGAACCCAGAACCCCAAACCTTAAACCCCCGAACCCTGAGATTCAATGTAACAACCCAAATTTGGGGCTAGCCGGAATAGTGATTTCGGGACCACAAATTCGATGAGAAAAAAATTTATTTTCATTATATTTTTAGGGTCTACGATTTCAAAAAATGATTTCGTGAAAATTTTGTTCGAAAATTTTGACGTTTGGGCACTCAATTTAGTCAAAAAGACTAAATTGTAAAAAGTGCAAAAGTTGAGTTCTATATGTTAGAGGTGTCCAATTGTTATGAAATTTTAAATTGGAGGTCTTTATATGGTAATAAGACCATTGGATAAGTTGGTGGACAAAAATGGGTATGGTTAGGCATGTTTCCAAAGTTTTTCATTAAGGGCATTTTGGTCGTTTAGTTATTAAAATGAATTAAAAACAAATTTAAAAGCCAATTTTTGTCCATCTTCAACCCCTAGGCCGAAAATTGCATGGAGGAACCATGGCTAGGGTTTTTCAAGCTTCCAAGCTCGATTGTAAGTTCGTTCTATCCCCATTTTTAATGATTTTTACGTTTTTAAAATCCTCGTAACAAGATTTACCTATTTTTACCATTGTTTTGAACTAGGGTTTGTGTTTAAAAATTTACCCATGAATGATATGCATGTATTTTGATGTTCTATGGAAGAATATGAATGTTTGGAGTGTGATAAACGATTTGTACTAAGTAAATTTCGATGAAAATGCCTAAAAGGATTAATTTGTAATAGTTATAAAATATGTCACAAGTGTGTGAATAAGTGAGTATTGTGGACTGCTATAGTTATGAAAATGGTTCAGCTAGGCCTAAAATGCAAGGAAATTGAATAAAAATTATTTTACGAGCCTAGGGGCAAAATCATAATTTTGTGAACTTTAGGGGCAAAAACATAATTTTGCCAAAGTATGATTTTTGGACTGGAATGAATAGTGTGAAGGTTATATAAGTTAAATTTATTGTTATAAATCAAGAAAGACGAGAAATTGAAATTGATCGATAAAAAGAAAAGTGAGAAAAAGTGAAAAATTCCTGAATGAACCTTTGGAATAAAAAGGGATACGAATGAAGTGACAGAAATGATCACATGTGTGGCACGGATTGTGTGTAGGCCACTATGTAAAAGTGAAAGTGATGGTCACGTGTGTAGTACTATGTGCAGGCTACTACGTGTACCGGAATAATAGGTCGCATGTGTAGTACTATGTGCAGGCTATTATGCGTACCAAATAGTTTCGATCACGTGTGTAGTACTATGTGCAGGCTACTACGTGTATCGGATGGTAATGGTCACATGTATAGTACTATGTGCAAGCTACCATGTGAACCGAACATCATTGATTAGTAAGGTGGTTGCTATGTGTTGATTCCACCAGACATCATTGATTAGTAAGGTGGTTGCTATGTGTTGATTCCACCGGACATCATTGATTAATAAGGTGGTTGCTATGTGCTGAATCCACCGAGTATCTGTTATTATTCCGAAGTGTTCATCGGGAATTTGACTAAGTGTAATTGAATAATGAATATAGGTGTGGAATTGAATTGAATATCGACTTAGAAATGGAAAAGTGAATTTTGAATTGAATTGTGATTGAAAGTGAAAAAGTGAAATTATGAAAGAGTACATTTAGCAATAAAACAGTTTAGACAGCAACAGTTGTGTGAATTTGAAAAATCACCAAAAATTGTGGAGATTGAATTAGAGGCTGAATAATATATTAAATTTAAGCTGGATGAGTCTATTTTCACATAAAAGAAACAGAGTAAGCAAAAGAGTTATTTATTTTGAGATATTTGAAGTTTAGTTAGATAGAGTCAGAATGAGTTCGGAATCCCCTGTTCTGACTTTTTAAAATTGTAAAAAATTGTAAAAAATAATTATGGGATAAAGTTTATATTTTAAAATCCTCAGTGAATTTATATTCAAGAGAAACAAACGGAAATAATATCCAATTCTGTAAAATGAGATAAATAATTTTTAGTGAAGAGAGGTCAGAACTATCAAGCAGTGAAATAGGGGAAACTTTAAAGAATAAAATGTACTATTTGGCTAAACCAAAAATTCTAAAAATTTTATGGTAAGAATATATGTGAATATAGTTTTGGATAAAATTTACGGATCTTAATTTGGAGTTTTGTAGCTCCAGATAAAAATAATTTAGTGACTCTGACTCGAATAGACAGCTTTGAATATACATGTGAGTGAATAGTGAAATTGTAGTTAATGTTGTTTAAGTGTGTTATACACATTAAGGATGTGGAATGGAGAGGAGGAGGAGGAAAATTGGAAGAACATATGAATGATTTGTGTATAATTGGCCATATGCTTGATTATAATCAATAAACGATTGAAAAGAAATGATGTTTATAATTGTGCATTATTAGTTATAGTTAAAGTTCATGTGAGAAAATAAAGTTTCATAGTATGTGTATGTGGTATACTTGGTATATGATTTGGTATGTAGCAATGTTAGAAATGGTTTATGAATTAACTCATGTTGATAAGTTTGATACATAAATAAATGTGGAACTTATCCATGCTTATAATGCTTATACTATATGTTTATTTGGCTAGCATGTTTGGTGTGTATGCTTAGGCTTTCGCCAAGTTGTGGCTGGATTACGGCACATTGAATTTATAAAATTATGGATTGAGATGGTAAATGTCTAGATGAAAATATGCTTGTGATCATAAAAGGGTGGTAAGGTTTAAAGTTTGTAATATTTATTAAAATGGTTTATCATGTGGTTAGTCTTCAAAAAGACTAGCTCGCGACTATGGTTGAGTGTAATGTTTATATCTTGTGTGATATGCATAGGAAACGAGAGTGGAAAGGAAATGAAATACTAGGTTCATGCTTGAAGTGTAAAATGATGCAAAAAGGGAACGTTAGGTTAAACGATAAATATGTATTAGTATTGAACTTAATAAAATTGAATTGTACGTGAATTAAATGGAAATTGCAAATGATATGATTTGAATTAAATGAATTATTGTGGTATTGAAATGTATATTGGATTGAGAAATTGAATTGAATCGTGAAAATGAGAATCATGAATTAAATGAAATGGAAATGAAGTATTGAATTGCATGAGTATGTATTGGGTCTCAAAAGCCCTATTTGTTACAAATATAGTATTTTGAAGTTATAACGTGAAGATTTATAAAAGCATGTTAAAAATTTGAAGAGTTAAAATTTGAATGAAATTTTATAACTCGGTTTAACATGTTTATAAGTGTATGTGTTCTGGTAATGCCTCGTACCCTATTCCGGCGTCGAATACGGGTAAGGGGTGTTACAATGTGACATCGCCAGATTCGGTCATAACGTTTAGACTGGATTTGGGGTGTTACATCCAAGGTTTGGATTCGGGATTCAAGGTTCAAGGTTCGGGTTCGAGTTTTGGGTTTGGGGTTATGATTTTGAGTTCAGGGGTTTAGGGTTATGAGTTATGAGTTTGGGTTCATGTTTTGGTTTAGGGTTCAAGGATTCTTGGTTACGGGTTCAGTGTTCAAGTTTAGGATTTTGGGTTTAAAGTTTTGAGTTCAAGGTTCAAGATTCTAAATTTAGGGTTCATGATTTTGAGTTTGGGGTTCAAAGTAAAAAAAATACAAAAATTATGTGTTAATCACATGGAAAAAATTGTTGAAATGTTATTAAATAATTTGAAATGGACCATGAATAACATGATGGGAAGGGTCCATAAAGTAATTTTTCTATGGATGAGTGTATAATAATAATTTTATGTCTTTAAATTTTGATGATGTGGCAAAATTTTATTAAACATTAGTTTTGGGATCATCCTAATGTAAGTTATCCCATATATATATATATATGTATATTAATTTGTTTTTATTTATGCCATGTATCAGTTGATTGTGTGAATTAACTTTTATGAAGTTTTAAAATATTTTTGTGCAATAATAATTCAAACGACATAGTTTACGCTATTTTCTTAGAAATAATTTTTAAAGAAATTTGAAAATGCTAATAAGAAAGAAAATTTTATACTTCCGTTTTTATTTTTTAAAATTAGATCGAAAATTAATAAATATTATATATTTTTGTTCATAGTGATTAGGTTATTTGAGTAAATCTTGACCACAATTTTATAATTCATTATTCCAAATTGGTATTTAAAGAAATAGATTTTATGTTTTAATGTTTTCCAAATTATTTCATAAAAGAAATATTTATAAATTTTCCATATTCATATATTTCTAACAAAGTTAGATTTTTTTCATTTTAATTAAGTAAATGAAATATTGTACATAATTGTGTGTAATTAAACATTCAAATAAATTGTTGTTGATGTATGAGAAAGTAAGTGTGATAATTGTTGGAAAAATTGTATTTTATGGGAACTTTAAGACATATTCTCAATAAGTAAAGGTGGAGAGTTGAATAATAAAATTATGGTTTCATATTTTACTCTATGAGACCTTTACAACGGTATATCATATGCTAAAAATGGTTGAGTGATGAATGAGAAATTGATGCTCAAAGTAAGCTACTTGGTTAAATACCAAGTGTGAGATGTCTATATATATGAGAACCCTCTTAAAGGGTGTTTGAATAACTAAGTTTGGAATCTTGTCTCACGCGTAGGGGGTTGCAGGTCCAAACCTGTTAGGGTTGGG
Organism: Gossypium raimondii; assembly: GCF_025698545.1. Taxonomy (NCBI): domain Eukaryota; kingdom Viridiplantae; phylum Streptophyta; class Magnoliopsida; order Malvales; family Malvaceae; genus Gossypium; species Gossypium raimondii. The sequence goes on along the minus strand of NC_068568.1, from coordinate 32,966,935 downwards.
GCGCACCGGCACGACATGGGTGACACGAAATGTCTATCCTGGCTTGCAGATATTTTAGCCCAATACGAAATTATTTTTTCCTCAACAGACATAGAGAATCTGTTTATAAAAGGTCATTTATCTTATTTTATTTGATTCCAATCAATTTGATTTAATTTTAGCCAAATTGATTTATTAGCTTATTTAATGGCAGATTTTGTGGAAATTTCCAAAATTCCACCATACTGAATGCTTATAAAAGGCTATGAATTCTATAGAATTTTTCTAACACTCATACTCTCTCACACCGAATTTATTTTGCTCTCAAAATTCTTCTTTTCCTCTCCATATTTTCCAATGTTCCGATGATAGAAAAAGGCAACGTTTGTTCGTTGATCGCTGCAAAGGTGCTACTACTTTGAACAATGTGTTGTTGTATATTGGGAGACATTCAACCAACATTTCTCCAAGAACCGTAGGAGAGGCCAAATTTGTCTTAAGGAAACTGTGTTCTCAACGTTTAGTAAATCTCTATTCTTCTTTTTGATTTCAACTTTTTGTTACGGTTTTTATTGGTTTACGTATTTGACAATTTAAATATAAATTATTTTATTTATATTTTATTTTATATATAAATATTTATTTATATTTATATTTATATATTTTGTTCACTAACATATTTTGTCCAACAATCTTAAGACAAATATTATATTATTTTTGCAATTATTTAATTGAGACAAATGAGACACCAAAGGCGGAAAAAAATATTTTGAAATAAATTTTTAGTGAATAAAATTTGTTTCGGATTTATTCTCGCTATTCAACGGATTTTATTCCAATTTTGATTTTATTTCTAAAACAAGTATTAAAATTAAAATAATATATGTTTCATGATTTATTCACGTCGTTCAACGGATTTTATTCCTTTTTATTTTATTTTCAAACGAGAAATTAAAATTAAATAAAATATGTTTCAGATTTATTCCCATACGTTCAATGGATTTATTACATTTTCATTTTGTTGCCAAAGCGAGAAATTAAAATTAAATAAAATCTATTTTGAGATTTATTCCGCTATTTAACAAGATTTTATTCGATTTTAATTTTGTTTCCAAACTAGAATTAAATTAAATAAAAAATTTTTCAGATTTATTCCCACCGTTTAACAAGATTTTATTCAATATTGATTTGTTTCCAAATGAAGACTTAATCAAATAACTTTGTTTCGGTATTTATTCCCGTCGTTCAATGGATTTTATTACATTTTGATTTTGTTTCCAAAGCGAGAAATTAAAATTAAATAAAATATGTTTTGAGATTTATTCCACTGTTTAACAAGATTTTATTTGATTTTAATTTTGTTTCCAAATTAGAATTAAATAAAATAAAATTTGTTTCGGATTTATTCCTTCGTTTAACAAGATTTTATTCGATCTTGATTTGTTTCCAAATGAAGACTTAATCAAATAATTCTATATCGGGATTTATTCTGACGTTTAACATACTTTATTTTGATTTAATTACATAATTTTATTTGAGATTTAATCCTGCTGTTTAACAAAATTGATTTTGATTTTGTTTTAGAATTTTAATTTTGCAGTTTAACAAAATCAAAGGGAAATTTTCTTTTATTTTTTGGCCAAATTGTGGCTTTAAATTGTGAATTAAAAAGAAATTTATCAACGGTGAAGTAAAAAGATAATATAAGAATGCATGTCTAGGATTGGTTCTTTAAAAGACTTGGTATTTAAGCGTATCGAGTGCACCACCTCTCTTTTAGTGTTACCTACTTAGTGTATTGTTTTATTGTATTTTTATTAGACCGTATAAAATTTTGTTTCAGGTTTTATTACATTCTTGTCGTCAAACAAAAGTTGATAATTTTCTAATTTTGATTTTGTTTCTTAACAGAAAATGGTAACTCCCATCAATGCTATGGAATATATGGACTTATGTGCTGTGATTTCTAAAGTCAACATGGTTGATTCAAATCCAACAGAATGGTGGTTTGATACAGGTGCCACACATCATATCTTTTATGACGAAGAATCCTTTTCTGAGTTGGAACCTTGAGAAAATGGGGAGAAACTCTATATGGGCAATGCTATAACTTCCAAGATCAAGGGGAATGGTACTGTGGTCTTGAAGATGACTTCTGGCAAAGAACTTAAGCTTCAAAATGTGTTGTGAAAATGTGTTGTATGTGCCTGACATATGCAAGAACCTTATTTGTGGGACATTCCTTAGTGTACACGGCTTTAAGATGGTGTTTGAATCCCAAAAGCTAGTTTTGTTTAAGGAGGGAATGTTTGTGGGAAGGGGATATGTATTAAATAACATGTGGAAACTTAATGCAATCTCTGTAAAAGTAAAGACAATGAATAAAAATGTCGCTTCTTCCTCTATTTATATGCTTGATTCATTTGATTTATGGCATGGTAGGCTCAGACATGTTAATTATGATACTTTACGTAGATTAATTAATTTGGAGCACATTCATTCATTTCACATTAATTATAAACATAAATGTGAAACTTGTTTTGAGACAAATTTAACAAGGTTTTCATTTCAAACTATTGAAAGAAGCATAGAACCACTTGATCTAATAAATAGCGATGTTTGTGACTTAAAGCTTGTTCAAGCGAGAGGAGGGAATAAATATTTTGTTACCTTCATTGATAATAGCACAAAATATTGCTACGTGTATTTGCTTAAGAGCAAAGATGAAGCTATAGAGAAATTTATTCTCTAGAAGCAGAAAGTTGAAAATCAACTTAATAAAAAGATTAAGATGGTGAATGTTACCGTGGTGGTGAATATGTTGAACCATTTGGTGAATATTGTGCACAACATGGTATTATTCATAAAGTGACATCACCATACTATCCTCTATCACATATAGTAACCGAGCAAAAAAATTAAACTTTAAAGGAAATGATAAACGCATTGCTAGGAAGCTCTGGGTTATCACATAACATGTGGGGGGAAGCTATTCTATCAACTAATTACCTTTTTAAATAAGGTTCCCCACAAGAAAAGGGATAAGACACCATATGAGTTATGGAAAGGTAGAAAACCTTCCTACAACTGCTTGAAAGTGTGGGGGTATCTTGCAAAGGTGATGGCTCCGTTACCAAAACAAATGAAAATAGATCCTAAAATGGTGGATTTTATTTTTATTGGCTATACAAATCATAGCAATGCATATAAGTTTCTTGTGTATGAATCGAAAAATCCTGACATTCACAAAAATACCATATTGGAATCAAAGAATGCTTCATTCTTTGAAAATATCTTCTCTTATAAAGCTAGAAAAGTTGATTCAAGTTCAGAAAAACAAACTTTAGAGACTATAGATGAAAATAGTTCTGATGAGGCTGAAACTGAGAAAGAGCCAATGAGGAGTAAACGAGCAAGGGTAGAAAAATCTTTTGGATCAAATTTTCTAACCTTTATGTTAGAGGCCAAACCTCAAACGTACAATGATGCTATACAATCATCCGAAAGCACTTAATCAAAAGATGCTATTAAAACTGAAATTGATTCCATTATGCAAAATCATACATGAAAATTAGTGGATCTTCCTCCGGGAATTTAACCATTAAATTCTAAATGGATTTTCAAACGAAAAATGAAAACATATGGAAAAATTGATAAGTACAAGGCTAGATTGGTTATAGACAAAAGAAATGCCTTAACTACTTTGATACTTTTTCTCCAGTATCTAGAATAACTTCCATAAGGATGATACTTGCAATTGCCACCTTGCGGAATCTAGAAGTACATCAAATGGATGTTAAAACAACTTTCCTAAATAGAGATCTTGATGAAGAAATATGTATGGTACAACCTGAGGGTCATGTAGTTCCAGGACAAGAAATGAAAGTTTGTAAATTGATGAAGTCTTTATGTGGGCTTAAGTAAGCACCAAAACATTGGCATGAAAAGTTTGATAATGTCATGATGACAAATGGCTTCAAGATTAATAAGTGTGACAAATGTGTGTATGTCAAAACTATCGATGTTTGATATATAATCCTATGCTTATATGTTGATGACATGGTTATTGTTGGAAGTAACAATGAAATGGTAAAACATACCAAAGACATGTTAAATTCAAGATTTGTCATGAAAGATATGAGACTAGCAAATGTGATTTTGGGTATCCAAATTAAAAGTTCATCTAAAGGTCTCATATTGACTCAGTCACATTATGTGGACAAGATTCTTGGGAAAATTAGCAAGGATGATTCTAGTATAGCCAAAACTCTAATAGATACGAACCAACATCTATCCAAAAATAGAGGTGAAAGCGTTAACCAAGTGAAATATGCCAGTGTCATAGGCAGTCTAATGTACCTTATGAGCTATGATGGGAACCCGGTCGCATCATGTTTCGGTACATCTCAACGACATCGGGATTGGCCTAAACTCGAGGGGCCCAAGTGCAAAATGAGAAGTTTAATTTTAGTTTGTTAATAAATTGAGCTGTTGGACTATATTTTTAATTAAGTTGCTTGAATAAATTACTTATCTTCGTTAATTGAGTTCATCTTAGTTAAGAACTCATCTTAGATTAATAAATGAGTTGCTGGTCATTAGTTCAACTCATCTTAGTGTTAATAATTGAGTTATTATTAAACTTCATTTAATAGATGCTTCTTAATTAATCTAGTTCCTAGGATTATTTTTTGATGCATGAGTTAAGTTCATTTAATTATGCTTTTTAATTAACTAGCTACTGGAATAATTGATGATATGTTTTAGTTCATTTACTTAATTCAAGTATTAATGTGTGTTATGTTTAATAAGTGTATGGGTTTATTGCAGGAGTCTTTTCAAGTCATAACCGTTACAATTCAAGGCTATTAAAAATTAAATAAAGTGGTTGTTCAAGTTATTTTTGGTTACAAAGTAAAAGGGCTGTTACAAATGAGGTTTAACACATCATTTAAAAGAGTTTAAAGAGTGGATTATTGCTTCTTGAAATTCGGCAGCAAGCTTTTCAACTACCTACCATTTTTTCTGCTTCAAAAGAATTAATCCAAGCATTCAAAACACCATTAAGGTGCTGGTCACTATTCAGCTAACCAAAGGACATTTCAAAAGTCACTTTTCAAGCATTCAAGGTTAATTATGCAGCTGAATTGAAGTGAATTAAATGGTGGAGTTACTTGGTTCAAGAAATCCAAGAGACTTGAGCTTTATTTCAACTTTTAAGATGAATACTTGTGACCATTCAGCTAGTCTTTTCTAGCCTTATAAATATGTGTGTAATCAGCCTTTTGAAGGGACTTTTTTTTTGGAACTTTGATAAAATTTTATGAACATTTTGTTCATGATTGAGTTTCCCTCCTCTCATATTTCGTACAAGTCTTGTTCGACTTATCTAGCGTTGCTAGTGGCGTCTTCCTGACTTGTTTGAACTTATCACCAAACCCCATTTGGTGTGGCATTCATCAACCTATCTTCATCTGACCACCTTAACTGCATAAGAATTGGGGTGACACTTTCTTTAGTGTTGAATCGTTATTGTGTTAAGTTCATTTTCCATTCCCATCTTCGAATTCTGTTTTCCACCTTAAGCTATATAAGTCCCGAGGCAATACTCTTTATAGTATTGAATCGTTCTTGAAGCTTGAGTTCACATATCCGTTCCTTTTTCCTATTCAATATTTACATTTCTTCATTCTTAAATCGAACCTACTATCCCTTATAAATTTACCATCACCTTAGCCAACTTTTAAGACCATTTTGAAAACTTCTGCAACCTTTAGCCTAAATTATCCCTTTTCGACAACTTAATCTTCTCCTCGTCGATGATCGGGCAAAGTACGTGAAACGACTTGATTAACCAGAGTCGATTCACTTCATTTAGTATCAGAGCTAGTAAAACGAGGAGCACCGACGTTTATGAAGAATACAGAATAGGTTCGTTTTAAAAAAATACGATTATTAAAAAAAGTGTGACTTTTTTTGTAAGTTTATGTTCTCATTTCTTCTATTCTGTGTCCCGATCATCAAGATTGATTTTTCTACCCCCAATTCTTCAACCCCAAATGCCACATTCATACCCGAAAATTTCTTTTGTTCAGCCTACCTTACACCAAACGCTTATCCATTGTTAAACTCCTTGAAACCGACCCGAAGCAAGCAAATAGGTCTTTTGAGACAAAACATAAAATTACGAGAGAGAGGTCGAGTGGAAAAAGGCAAGAGAGTGTGAGCTCAATAGAGTGTTTGAAAAAACCTTTAAAAATGAGAGAAAACACGAGCAGAGTGAAAAATCATCTATTTTCTTTCCGAGTGAATTTGCCAGGTTTTTGTGGTGAGGTAATCATTTTTTGCTTTTGTTTTTAACATTTCTTCTTTCCAGTAAATAATCATGTCTCGAGACGAGTTTCCAGCATTTGAGTTTCAATACTTGTTGAAAGAAATGGAAAATATTCTCGATCGAAGATTAAGCCCATTCAAGACAAGTTTGAACCTCGAGCAAGTGCCCGATGAAAGCAAACTCCACCAAGTTGGAAAACGGAGTCACGACCATCGCGGAGACACCTTCCTGATGACTATTTGAGAAGAGATTATTATCAAGACTCCTATTCAACAAAGTTTTCGAGACAATGAGAAATAAACTTCGAGTCAGAAATCATTCGAGATGCCGAACGAGAAAGCATGAGTTATTCTTCATATGCTTCAAAGACGTCACACACGAAGAATCAGTTACGAAGAATTGATCGTGATATCTATGAGAATATTTCCTCTTTCTTTGAGCCAAACATTTATATTTTCGATTCCTATGTATCATTCACAAGCTGTAATCCAATTGAAAAAGAAAAAGAAGTTAAAAAAGAAATTGAAAAAGAAGAAAAAGAAAAAGAAGTTGAAAAAGAGACAAAATTTGAGAAAGAACATAAGAGTGAGATAAAGAAAGACGAGATTGAGACCGAACAAAAGTGTGAGGAAAAAGAGAAAATTGAAAAGGAAAAAGAAATGAGAGAAAAAGAGGCCAGTGAACAAGAAAAGGTGAGGAGTGATTCAACTAACCCAGATGAAATCTGTTATTGTTATGTTCTTTCTTTTCAGGTTTCTGAAAGGCTGAATGTCGAGTATCAACTTCAATACCTTCCTGATGAAAGACGCTTTTGTATCAACAAAAAAGGTAAGGTTAAAGATGAAATCGAACCACACAAGCTCGAAGGTAAGCGAGGTAAGGAAATTCTAACAACCGAGTCATGACAAACATGTTTGAAAGTTATCAATAACATTTTCAGTGACTTAGTTTTTAAAAGATTCCCTTACTTGCATCCGATTAATTTCTATTCCTTGACTGTGGTTAATGAACTCATTCCAAAAGAAAGTACAAGGATTTTTTCTCTTAATTTGCATTGTGAAGAAAACTTTTTTGATGTTGTTTGGTCTGATTGACAAACCAAAGATTTGATTTTGCGTGATGACAGTTTTTCACGAAAAGCGATTACAATTTTTGATTATGATAATTTTGTGCATCAATTACTGCCTTGTGAAAAATCCATGATTTGGTGCAAATCTGTTTCGAAGAATATAAAGAGTTTTGATTGTATGTATCTATGTATGCAAAATTCTTTTTGTTTCAGCATGTTTGATTTACTAAAACCTTTGCTACACTTTGGCATAAGTAATCAAAATCATATTTTTAAACTCGGAATCTGTTTTGGTTCATGTTGTGGGAAAAACCAAAAACTTGAATTTCGTGCAAATAATTTCCATTTGTTTGATACTTGGTTTTTGAATAAGGTAACGAAATTTTCCAAATTTGTTTTCAATTTAAATTCATTCCTTAATTCATTTCTGTGGTTGTACGTGAAGTTTGCATTTAATTCCGATAAGGTTAACTCAACCATGAAGTTTCGACTACACTACCTTCTTGAGGAAAGAAGGTTTTTGTTGGCTAAGAGAGGTACTGTCCAATACGATTTTTGGTCACTTGTTCCTAAAAAAGAGCAAGGTAAGATTCTGTTATTCCTTAAACCATTTCAATCAACTCGAATTGATAATTTTGCTCACAACTTGAATTTTGAAAAGGTAAAGTACTTTGGTGGTGTTAATTGCCATTCTTTGATTGGTGAAAGAATGTTTGTTTTGAATGATGACATCAAGACTTTCGTTTTTGGAAAATGTGATGCGCCTGTTGGAAAATCCATGTTTAAACTTCCTTTGCCAAGATTTCTCCATGTTCCTGATTTTGATCGGAATGTGTGTTTTATGAATTGTTATGATTCGTTGATTTGTTTGAACCATGCCCAACTCAAGGTGTTTAAGCGATGCACTTTTGATTTCCGAGATTAGATCTTCATAGTACTTTGTGGATCTAGTTTGTTTCCATTAAAGAGCATTTTGATTCATTATGAGAAGGTGAGATCGAATTCTATTTTTGATCCTGGTATCGATTTAAGCATTCCAAGTTTGAATGGGTTGTCGAAAAGTTATTTTCTGTTCAAAATTCAAAGTGTCACTAATTTATTCTATTATTGTGTAGGTGACAATTTGAAATGGTATCCTACTCAAAAGGGAAGGTTCATGAAGAAAGGTGTTTGTGACGATGAAAAATTTTCGCGAGTAAATGGCCCGATTTGAGACAAATCGTCTTCAAGAGGGAGGATATGATGCGAACCTGGTCGCATCATGTTTCGATACATCTCGACGACATTGGGATTGGCCAAAACTCGAGGGGCCCAAGTGCAAAATGAGACATTTAATTTCAGTTTGTTAATAAATTGAGTTGTTGGACTATATTTTTAATTAAGTTGCTTGAATAAATTACTCATCTCAGTTAATTGAGTTCATCTTAGTTAATAACTCATCTTAGATTAACAAATGAGTTGCTGGTCATTAATTCAACTCATCTTAGTGTTAATAATTGAGTTATTATTGAACTTCATTTAATAGATCCTTCTTAATTAATCTAGTTCCTGGGATTATTTTTTTGATGCATGAGTTAAGTTCATTTAATTATGCTTCTTCAATTAACTAGTTGCTGGAATAATTGATGCATATGTTTTAGTTCATTTACTTAAGTATTAATGTGTGTTATGTTTAATAAGTGTTTACATGTGTTTAATAAGCTCATTTTAATGTGTTTATTGCAGGATTCTTTTCAAGTCATAACCGTTACAATTCAAGGCTGTTACAAATTAAATAAAGTGGCTGTTCAAGTCATTTTCGGTTAGAAAGTAAAGGGGCTATTACAAAGGAGGTTTAACACATCATTTAAAAGAGTTTAAATAGTGGATTTGTAACACCACGAACCCGTGTCCATCGCCGGATTAGGGTTAAGAGGCATTACTAATCAAAACACAACTCAAGACAAACATTCAGTATAAATCAATAATTTTTAATAGTCACATTTAACATTCTAAATTTTATATTAATATAAGCATAATTTATAAATTCTACTTTGACCATTTACAACAAAACATAACATTTCAATCCAACTAAACCATAAGAAAATAAACGATTCTCGTATAGCTATTCATTACATATACTGTACATCAAAGTACAACCTTCAAAATATTATCCGGCCTATACATGCCATAAGCTAAAATCTAAACATTTTATTACCGAGACAGTAGATAAAGTGATGATTTTTCTGACGATCCCTGAGCTTGTAGCTTGATCTTTAAATCTATAAAACAAGAGGACATAAGCAAACGAAGTAAGTTTTTATAGCTTAGTAAGTCTATAGCATAACTAAATATTTATATAAAAAGAACATAACTCTTTAGTTTATTACACTAAGATTTCAATTAACACAATTAACTACTAGTTATACATTTGCTGAACTCAGACCATTTTATTTATGGTCAAATAGATGTACTTGTCGAATGCGAACAAATGAATGTATATAATTGAGCAATTATATACATTTGCCATACACATATCATATCCGATTGTATAAGTATACTCATAATAAACTTAAACCAAATACAAATCTAATGTATATGAAAGAATGCAACCATTTCCATCAAATTCTTATACATACAGATATACACATCTCAAATGCATATGTAGTTACTTATCAAATATATATATATTTATATACTAAATCCTCATACATACACTTTATCAACTACATAATCCAAAAGCTTGTATGCATATTTTCTTAATGCATAGACTGAATATCTATATAACTTCATTAAACACACTTAGCCGAATGTATATACATATCAATTTAGAATAACCAAATCATGTAATTGTACACTTAATCACATACTTAAACACAGATTCACCAGCACTTAGCCTGCTAGGTGTAAAGCCTGATTCAGTACACCGGCACTTAGCCTGCTAGGCGTAAAGCTTGAAAATCTCAATTTCTCATATACAGAATAATTCCTAAAATTTTTATTAACAGCAAACACATATTCACCATAGTCCATGCTCAAACATAAATGAGTTTGCAAATCATATTTTCAATCCAATTCAAGTACTCATAACATATAATCATATATATATTCGAACCTCATTTATAAAAACATAAACTTTTATGTCTTTAATTCAATCTAAAACTTGTACACAAATATACATATAGATATATTCAAACTCCCGTATACATATTTAACATTTATACCTTTTAAATAAAAATTAAAAGCCTATACAAGTATGTTTATTTATATTCGAACCTATATGAATTTATATATATACACATTCTTGCCTTTACCTAAGTTCACAACTTATTCATGTATATATAAATATACTTAACTAAACTTAATACAAATAATTTACATGTACTTATGTATACACACCTATTCGAACATAACATATAGATATAATTTTATATCTATGCTCAATATGAAAACATATTTATGTACATCCATACATATTCAAAACTATACATGCATGCTTAACATTCATATCTTATAATATAATCAATACTTAATTATATATATATAAATGTTCCATCTCACATTTAATCACCTTATTTAAAAAATTACCTATACAATTACAATATACATATCACTAATCAAAACCAAAGTTTTTTTACATATATATATGTATATATGTATATTCGAAACCCATGTATACATGAGTATAATACGTTCCTTTAATCAAAGCAAGAATTTATACATGTATTTATTTTCTCATATTCAATCTTATGTGTATATATATAACCTTCATACAATCAATTAAATTCAGAACATATTCATATAGATACATATATAAATATTAATACATTATATATTTGTATATATATATATATATATGCTTTTATAGCATTCCTACTTTAACTTAATTCAAAATTTATATAAGCATATATATATATTCGAACACTTTATACACATATATATACCATTTATAATTCTAATTTATTCAATCAAATTACTTAAAATTAAAGCTCAACAACAACTACAATCGATATACATACATATATATTAATTTAATAACATTAAATAGCTAATAGACTTACCTCAGACAGTGAAAATTGAAATCGGATAATTAGTCGACGATTTTGGTTTTTCCCCGATCTAGCTTCGATTTCTTTGGTTCTTGATCTAAACATATTCAAAATGAGCTACTTTAAATATTATTAACTTCAATTTAATCCAAAAACACAGAAATGAGAAAATCACAAATTTGCCCCTAACATTTTACATTTTTTCACAATTTAGTCCAATTTACACAAAACACAAAACATTCAAATTTTGACTATACTATGCTTAGGCCGAATCTTCATTATACTCAAACAAGTCCATGCATTTAATTTATTTCACATTTTAGTCCCTCAAAAATTTATTTTCACAATTTAGTCCTAAATACTCAAATTCATCAAAAATCTCAAGACAAAACATGTTAATCTAACACATATATTTCATATTTAATCAACTAACATCATAAAATTCAAACATCTATCAATGGCACATTTCAAAATCATCATCAATTCACAAAATTGAAGCATGGGTCTTGAAGTATTCGAAGCAATGATTGCAAAAACATAGAAATTATTAAAAACCGAACAAAAACTAACCTTTAATTAAGCTTGACCATGGCCGAATATAACAAGCTTTAAACTTTCTTTTTCTTTTCTAGTTTCGATGGAAGAAAGATAAGTATGGCTTTATAATATAATATATATTATAACATTTATAAAATATAAATAATATAAAAAAAACTATACATTATACTCATAATGCCGTCCACTATCTTTTTAATGGTCAAATTACAACTTAAAACCTCCATATTAAAAGAACAACCACTATTTGGCCCTTTTAGAAATAACCACTAAATTTTCATTTTACGCGATTAAACCCTTTTATTAAATTGAGCACTCAAACGATCAAATTTTCATACAAAATTTTCACACATAGTAATTCACATACTGCAAATGCCAAAAATAATTTTAAAATATTTTTCTGACTCAAATTTACAGTCCCGAAATCACTTTGTCTGATTAGGGTCAAAATCGAGTTGTTACAGGATTATTGCTTCTTTAAATTTGACAGCAAGCTCTTCAACTACCTACCATTTTTGCTGCTTCAAAAGAATTAATCCAAGCATTCAAAATACCATTAAGGTGCTGGTGACTATTCAGCTAACCAAAGGACATTTCGAGAGTCACTTTTCAAGCATTCAAGGTCAATTATGCAGCTGAATAGAAGTGAATTAAATGGAGGAGTTATTTGGTTTAAGAATTCCAAGAGACTTGAGCTTTATTTCAGCTTTTAAGATGAATACTTGTGACCATTCAGCTAGCCTTTTTCTAGCCTTATAAATATGTGTGTAATCAGCCTTTTGAAAGGACTTTCTTTTGGAACTTTGAGAAAATTGTATGAACATTTTGTTCACGAGTGAGTTTACCTCCTCTCCTATTTCGTACAAGTCTTGTTCAACTTATCTAGCATTGCTAGTGGCGTCTTCCCGACTTGTTTGAACTTATCACCAAACCCCATTTGGTGTGGCATTCATCAACCTATCTTCATTTGACCACCTTAACTGTATAAGAACCGGGGTGACATTTTCTTTAGTGTTGAATCGTTTTTGCATTAAGTTCGTTTTCCATTCCCATCTTCGAATTCCTTATTCCACCTTAAGCCATACAAGTCCCGAGACAATACTCTTTATAGTATTGAATCGTTCTTGAAGCTTGAGTTCACATATCCGTTTCTTCTTCCTATCTAATATTTACTTTTCTTCATTCTTAAACTGAACCTACTATCCCTTATAAATCTACCATCATCTTAGCCAACTTTTAAAACCATTTTGAAAACTTTCGCAACCCTTAGCCTAAATTATCCCTTTTCGACAACTTAATCTTCTCCTCGTCGATGTTGGGCAAACTACGTGAAACGACTCGATTAACCCGGGCCGGTTCACATCAGTACTAGCAAATTCACAAGCAATCCAAGGGAAAACCATTGGAAAGAAATTGTGAGGATACTGATATATATCAGTTATACTCGGGACTATGGATTACATTATTCCAGAGATCCTGTTGTTTTAGAAGGATTCTCCGATACCCGTTGGATATATGATATTCAAGATATCAAAGGCACAAGTGTATATGTCTTTACATTCGGAGGAGGAGATGTGTCATGGAAATCCTCAAGACAAACGATTATAACCAGATCCATAATGGAATCTGAATTTGTAGCTCTAGACAAATCTAGAGATGAGGCAGAATGAGTGTAAAAATTCTTGGAGGATATTACTAACTGGCCAAAGCCTGTGCCCACAATATGCATATATTGTGATAACCAAGCAACAATTGGTAGAGCACAGAATGCAATGTATAATGGTAAGTCAAGACATATATGTCGTCGACACAATACCGTTAGATAACTAATCTCAAACGGAGTTATCTCTATTGATTTTGTAAAATTAAAAGATAACATTTCAGATCCACTAACTAAAGGTTTAAATTGAGATCATGTTGATAAAAAATTGAAAGGAATAGGACTAAAGCCCATGGAAATTAAAGATGTTATGTGAAGGAAAACCCAACCTAGTTGACTGGAAATCCCAAGATCTAGGTTCAAAGGGACAACCTAATTGCATAGACCTTGTGAGGTTCCTGTGGGGGTTCTTATCCCAAGTCTATTCTTATGATGTAAACAGTGACTAAAAATAGGAGAGGTTAAGCAAGGCTTTTAATGACTATTGTGTGTTTTGGTGAGTCAAACAACATAAGTCACCTATATGAGAGTGAAGTGGGGCCGCTTCGAGGAGACTATTGGGGCATAGTTCTCTCAAAAGGAGATGTTCACAGCTATATGATCATACCCATGAGAACTAAAACCTACCAGGGAGGTAGTTGTGTGAGGTATATCATCGTTTACACAAAAGACAGAACAGTTCAAGGACATCACGTCTACTAGTCAGCTAGTAAAGTAAATATACTTTCACAAGGGAAGGTTCAAGGGTGGATACCTACCTATCCTATGCAACTATCAATCGTAGATTTTATCATCACACCGAGTCAATGATTTTCGATAAAACTATCAATTTTCATTCATATGGGGGTTTTTTGAAAAAATTGTATTTTATGAGAACTTTGAGGCATATTCTCAATAGATAAATGTGGAGAGTTGAATCATAAAATTATGATTTCATATTCTACTCCATTAGACCTTTACAACGGTATATCATATGCTTAAAATGGTTGAATGATGAATGAGAAATTGATGCTCAAAGTAAGCTACTTGGAAATATTTGTTGAGGAAAAGTAAAAGCTTAGATCCCACATTAGTTGAATACTAAGTGTGAGATGTGTATATATATGGGAATCCTCTTGAAGGGTGATTGAATGACTAAGCTTGGAACCCTGCCTCGTGTGCAGGGGGTGCAGGTCCAAACCTGTCGAGGTTGGGGCATACCCACACGACGTGGGCAACGCGAAATATCCAGACCGGTCTGTCCCAAAATGGGCTTGCGGATATTTTAGCCCAACACGAAATTATTTTTTCCCCAACAGGCATACAGAATCTGTTTATAAAATGTCATTTATCTTATTTTATTCGATTCCAATCAATTTGATTTAATTTTAATCAAATTGATTTATTGGCTCCTTTAATGGCAAATTTTGTGGAAATTTCTAAAATTTCACCATACTGAATGCCTATAAAAGGCTATGAATTTTGTAGAATTTTTCCTACACTCGTACACTTTCACACTGAGTTTATTTTGCTCTCAAATTCTTCTTTTCCTCTCCATATTTTCCAACGTTCCGATGATAGAAAAAGGCAATGTTTGTTCGTTGATCATTGCAAATGTGCTACTGCTTTGATCATTGTGTTGTTGTATCCTGGGAGACATTCGACCAACGTTTCTTCAACGACTGTAGGAGCAGCTGAATCTGTCTTAAGGAAACTGTGTTAAACAAACCTCAACATTTAATAAATCTCTATTCTTCTTTTCGATTTCAACTTCTATTACGGTTTTTATTGGTTCAAATATTTGACAGTTTAAATATAAATTATCTTATTTATATTTTATTTTATATATAAATATTTATTTATTTACATTTATATATTTTGTCCATTAACATATTTTTCAAACAGTAATTGTCAACAATATAACTACTCAAAATTCATTATTTCCATATTTGTGTTGGTATATTACTATAGATAATATATAATACTATACTACATATATTATATTGAAATTGTTATAAACACAAATTCTAAACGCTAATCTAATTATGCCATGCCACTTGGCGTAATTAACTGCTTAGTCAAAGCATATTATCATTCACGTATCTCTACTTAATCTAAGAGAGGCATCTCTGGTTGTTTCTCTTTTGGCCACTAGTATTTATCAAGAGTTGAGTCAGAAATGTTTTCTTAATATTTCTTTTGTCCACAGTTGACTACAGTTGACTTCTTTATCCAACAGTTTTAACTATTGCTTCCAGAAATATTATACAAACTTCATTTAGAAAAAATTGTCAAAAAAAAATCAAATAGGATAATAATTGAGCTGGGCGAAGCAAATATTAGTAAATTTATTATTGCTCCATAGTTAGCACAGATTTTTCATTACTCATTCTAATTTATTATAAATGTATAATCTTGAAAATCATTAATACTTTCATAGATGTTAGATGCATCAATCTTCACCTCATTCTACCTCACTCGATTTTTATTTAACTTTTACTATTTATTTTTAATATTTTCAATCCTTTAAAAAAAGTAAATAACTAAACATAATTCTCCAAAACTATATAAACATAAAATGTATGAAATTTTCTACAACACATTATTAAATTTACACCCTTTTAATTAGGGGTGTGCATAATTCGGGTAAAACTGAAAAAATTAGGTTAACCGACCGAATTCGGTTAATCGGTCGGTTAGCCGAATTTTTTCGGTCGGGGGTCGGTTAATTTTTTTATGATTTTTCGGTTAACGGTTAATTCGGTTCGAAACCGGTCGGTTAACCGAAAATTTTCGGTTAACCGAAAAAATTAATAAATAAAATTATCCAACCCAGCCCAAACTCAATTACCCAACCCAATTACCCAACCCAATAAAACTAAAACTAAAGTTTACCCAATTACCCAATCCAATAAAACTAAAACTAAAAGACAACCCAATTTACTAAAGTCTAAAACCCAATTTACTTTAATAATTTATACTTTTTAAAATTTTAGAAATAAAAATAAAAAAAATTCGGGTAATTTGGGTATTTTTCGGTAATTCGGGTAATTCGGGTAATTCGGGTAATTTTTAACCAAAAATAAAAAATACATGATTTTCAGTTAATTCAGTTAACCGACCTTATTAACCGAAAAATTTCGGTTCGGTTAATTTTTTTTTAAAAAAATCGGTTCGGTTAACGGTTAAAATTTTTGGAAGGTCGGTTAATTCGGTTATAGTAATTTCGGGTCGATTAACCGGTCGGTTAACTGAATGAACACCCCTACTTTTAATAGTTATATATATACAATAATAAAATATGATTTCAATAGTAAAACAGAGTAAAATGAGATAAATAAATTCTCTCCATTCTAAGTGGATCCATACAAAATCTATCGGATAGTGCAAATCTTAATTGCTAAACATTTTATGATTTTATTAAAAGGTAAAATGTTATTTTTGGTCTCGGATAATAAAAGGTAAAATAATATTTTAATTGCAGTTCTTTTATTAGCCTTCGAACTATTATCTTTTGTTAAATTTATCAAAATTGAATGGCAAGTTAATGGTGCTCTTAACTTAGCATGAAATTATTTTGTCTTAATTAATTAAAAATAAGAAAAATAATTATATTATTTCAAATACATTCTACTTTATTACATGAATATTTTTATTTTATCAGTAAATCAAAAAATAATTTTGGCTTCGTTTTCTTTTTAATCATCATTCATAGATCTCGTTCTCTCTATATATAATATTTCTCTTTCTAATTAACGTTTTCAAACACCATAGACAATAAAACTTCAGTTTTCTAAAAAGGAAAAAATTCTTTTATTTTTTTAAATTTATTGTTCAATTTTATAGTTAGGTTTAAGGTATTAAAGAGAGATTTAAAATCCAACTCTCTAAAGGAAAAGAGAGAGATAAGTGCACTCTTCAATGGATCTTGCATTTTCTAACACTCCCCAAACTTTTCTTATTCTACAAATACCTGGATCAATCCTTAGAATAATGATATCCATCGTAAACGTAACTCTATTCGAGCTTCACCCTTATCTAATGGAGTAAATGGCAACCAAAACTAGAACACCAAGGAAGACCATGGTAAGGGACAAGAAGAGGAAAGCTCCAACTCTGATGCACAATCCCAAGATCTAATGAAAAAAAGGGACTGTTTGATGTAGCAGTCGACTAAGGAATGCAATTTGATTTCTCAAATGAATTGAAAGCGGAACTAAATTGTTTCAAATTTGAAAATTAGTCCAAGATAAGAGCAATTTCGTATTTGAATAATGATTTTTTTTTAAAAAAAAAGTAAATTAAAAACAAAAGAGTAAATTAAAGAATATAATTGGAACTTTACTAACAAAAACATCAATGATTGGACGGATTACTCCCTACGAAGCTCTTAAGAGAAGGGCCTTTAGAAATGTTGATAATTGGGCTTTATAGGTGAAAACTCTGCAACCCTAGAAAAATTTGAAAATTTACAAACTTCAAAAGAAAACAAAGACGGGACTCACTCGAACTCTCACATCACTTTTTGCATCCTACAAACAGAGAACAAAATTTCAACTAGGAAAAATATAATTTTATTGAATTAATAATGGTGGTTTGACCTTTATATAGGCTAAAATACATGTAATTTAAATGGAAAATAACTTCTAAATAATAAAATAACTTATATCCTACGTAAATCCATTAATATCACTTAAAAGAATACTAAAATCACCTATTACTTGTTGCAACGAATTAAATTTAAAATAAATAAGTGAATTAAATCATAATTATGATTTAGAAAAGATAAAAAATTCGACTAAAATTAATTGTTAGAAAAATTGGTATGGAAAATGATTTAATTAGTACAATGAAATTTTAAAATGTTCATAAAATAAGACATTTATTATGATATCTACAATGATAAATTTGACCAAATAAAGAATATATGTTTTCTAGCTAGAGAAAAATGTCGATATGTAATATGCCGCTAGGAAGGTGTCGAGTTTGTTGAATATGATCCAATTAGAGTTTAAGTCCTAACTTGCAACCAATTTTTTTTTTTTTTGTTATTCTTAAACTAATCTGATACTTAGAGAGTAGGCTCTAACTTAAAGAACTAAACACAATACATAAACCAAAATTTCTAAAAGTGGAAGTCGACTTCCTCAAAAGGGTGATTGAAAACAAAAATGGTTTTCTAAATTTAAATTATAATTTCGAATGCAATTATAATCTCATAAAATTAGAACAAGAAAAACTTAAGAAAATAGAATTTATTTTAACTTAGAAAGTAATCAAAATAATGTTTTCAGTAAAATTCATCAGAGTTTCCCTGCACTGATATATATTAATTTCGGAAATCTCTTAGTCCTATATAGGAAAACAAATACAAGAGTTATATTAAATTGGAAGAAGCATAAGATAATTATATAATAGAAAAACCGAGTCCAACTTGGACTCCTTTTCCCCTCATGGACAATCACAAGCAGAGCGGGCTCCTTGTGCCGCGGCAACAAGACTCGTTAGGCTCGTTTTGGCTGGTTTTGTATCAAGTCTAATTATTCGTGCTTTCTCGTCTTAATCCATATGAAAAAATACGCTAAAATAATTATTCAACCTAATACTTAATGTTTCTATCCATAAATGATTATTTTATATAAATAAATAATTTATTTTCTCTAACTTGATTCTAATTTAATTCAAATCATGATAACTTTATCATAAGAGAATTTATGAGTAAATTAATTTATTTGTCCAATTAGAACATAACTACAATGACTAATTAATTTAATTATTTTTAGACTTAATTATTTAATTTTATATAATTAAATAATATCTCAAAAAATTAAATTAATTTATAAGACATCCATTGTCATCTTGAGAAAATGCATTTACTACATATAGTAATTCATGTAACCTATTTCTCATTCATCATTTTGTCCATTTGTTATTATTATGCAATCCATGCAAAGTAGTTTTAAGATAGTAAAGGGATTGATCGACATATGTACTTAGGCCTTACATAGTTTGTAATTAAGTCCTAATAGTTTGTCTATTTATTACAATTATTTAGTCGTGGAGTCAATCCACAAAAAAGTATCATAATTGATCTCCTATTTTATACCATTACAAAAGTAACATGTGTTATGATTTTTTTCCAATGACCTTGTCATATGTGCTACCTTCATAAGATATCATTTATCCTTTTAGGTTGAATCTGTTCACTTAATTCGATCCATTTTATCTAATGGTCATAATTATATCTTCTATGATGAAAATGACCATTATGTACAAACAATCACTATTAGCCATTTTGATCTGTCGTAATTCGGTGTAGCAGATTAAACTAGTTTTTGTACTTGAGGAGCTTGAATACGAACAATTTTAGTATGTTTTAGTTATGTTTTCTTAGTTTAGTTAAATTCAATAAAAAGTGCATTTTGAATCTTTTATTGAATTTAGGGGCCGAATGAGGTCTAAAGGCAAGCTAACGTACTTAGTAAGTGTGCATGAGACCATTCAAACGCATAGGAACTCAAGGCTGGTTGTTGTGCTGCAACACAAAGAGTTCGATGTCGCAACATATGGAGCAGAATGCCATAATTGCTATACTACCTTGGGTATCACGACATAGCTAAGGGATGTCATGACACATCCCTGAAGCTACCCTTGAACCATGCATATTGCCTTATATGTCGCAACACAAGGACTAGGGTGTCATGACATCGACCTTGTATGAAAAGCACTTACGAGCCAGGCGCGTTTTGGTCCACATAATGGAAATTAAACACGAGAATGTTAGCTGACCTAGGGTTGAAGACGATGACAACCTAAACTCTATAAATAGCCTATCAAGACACTTGTTTAGGCCTTAGGTTTATTTTCAGTTCTTTTCTATTTTGTGTTCTTCGGAGAGCGTGGGTTGTAACCGTGATAAAACTACTATGGAATCTGCACTTTAATCAATACAATTTAGGATTATTTTAACCCTTTCTCTTGATTCATTATTTATGATTATATTTATTATCAAGTTTATTATGTTCATGAGATCCGTAAGGAACTAATCCTTTTTTAGGGGATTAGTGAGTGGAGCTGTGATTAATTAATTACTACGTAGGTTTTCTTAGCGAATCAGTTGTTTGGGAGAGGAAGAACTTAAACCCTAGGCTTGACAACCTTATAAAGTCATTTAGGTAGGAGTTAACCCAAAATTGGTATGGCCTATCCTTTAACAACTTAGCCCCGAACCAGTCTGGATTGTGAGGTCGAGAGATAAGTAGTTCTTGCTGACTCGTTGGTTTAGTGGAAGATCGAGAAATCCTGCTAGGGTAGTGACTACTTGATTGAGTAGAAACCCAAAATAGGAATTAGTTATAATGAGCGAGCTAATCACCCATGCTTAGATTTAATTAAGTTAGAATTTATACACACGAAGTTCATTTACTTTTGCTATTTTTATTTTCTTTATAAAAACCCAAAAATATCCTATTTATATCCTTTCACAATTTGATTTATTTAAAGTACTAATTAGATTTATTTGTGTTTAGTTTAAACTTAATTTAGTACTCGTCTCCCTTGGGTACGATCCTCGGAGTCCTTACCTACTCTGTTGTAACTATATTACAACTTGACCCGTACACTTGCAGACACCGCTTCAAATCTCTATCTTTAGTTGTTGTATTCACATTCTGGATGTTGGTACATCCAGAGACGATCAAGTTGTTGACGTCGTTGCCGGGGAGGTAATGCTACTAAATTTATTTTAATTTTTATGTTCTAATAAAATAATTAGGAAATTAATAAATTATAGACATAAATTTTATTTTTATTTTTACTAACATCTTCTATTTTCTTTTTTGTTTCAATATAGGACTCATAGTTGGGGAACACCTATAAAGCCAACTACTAAGCTGGAGAGACTAATTTGCCAAAATCGTCGACAACAATAGTAGTAATAGTAGATGCCGAATCAACCACCTGCTATAGGGAATTTACCATACTATAATCCGCTATTTGATGAGATTAACAATAATAACCTATAGGACTTACCACCACCACCACCACAGCAGCTATATAAAAATATACAAATGACGTGAAACGAAAGAATCCTAAAGGATTACGCGCTACCAAACCTAGAGATGGTTCAAGGAAGCATCACAAGGCCAACCATCATGGCTAACAATTTTGAAATAAAACCGACCATGATCCAGATGATCCAAAACAATTTGCAGTTTAGAGGCACAATGATGGAGGACCCAAATTAGCATTTAAAACGGTTCTTTCAGCTTTGTGATACATTTAAATGCAATAGGGTCACCGATGACGCTATTCTTCTTCAACTGTCCCCCTTCTCCTTAATTGATAATGCCTTTTCTTGGTTAGATTCACAAGCAGCATGATCCATCACGACATTGGATCAAATTATAGGAAAATTTCTATAAAAGTTTTTCCTTATTACCAAGATAGTCCAATTGAGGTGAGAGATCGCAACGTTCAAACAGTTAGAAGGAAAGAGCTTTCAAGAAGCTTGAAAGCATTTTAAAAAGCTAATACAAAGATGCCCACATCATGGATTGCCCGAGTGGCTGAGGCTATAAATGGGTTTGATGTGCATGCACGTTCAGGACTAGATGGAGCCGTAGGAGGAGCCTTAATGAACAGAATATATGAAAATGCATACGAGTTGATAGAAAACATTGCGATGAATTCCTGCTAGTGGCCAATTGGACGCTATACATAAAGCCAGAAATCATCTATGGTAAAAGTTGTCCAGGAGGATGATAGATACCGATAAATTGTAGACAAACTCAACTACATAGAGTCCTCATCTAGTGCATCATCTATATATGGAGGAAACAAACCTCTCTTTCATTACATTAATAACCTAACTTAGAATGTTAACTACGTCGAGAATAGGGGTGGAAACTCGTATTTTAACATTTATAATCCTGGTTGCAGAGATCATCCAAACATGAGATGGGGTGAAAATTAAGGAGGAGGTAACGGTGAATAACCAATTAAAAATACTAAATGTCAACCTCTTTATTTGCAGAAGCCTCAGGAAATGACCAACCCAAATGACCATATTGTATGTGGTCAACGCTTGGATCGGATCAAGGGAAAGATGCAGTCAATGAGGATTAAAGTAAAATAGGTGTAGTTTGAGTGCACAACACTACAGAAACATTGACTAAGCTGGAAGATCAAGTGAGCCAATTGATGAGCATGATGGGAGACATCAAAAGAAAAATTGGCACCGGAATTCTAAGTAATAAAGAAAATAATCCTCGAAAAGAAGGGAAGGAGCAAGTGAAAGCAATTGCACTTCGTTCCTACAAAGTACTAAGTATCCCAGAAAAACAACTCACGAGGAGAAGAAAGAAGATTTTGAGGGTCTTCAATAAAATCCATAAGAAACTAGACTGAACTAAAACCAGAGGAGGAAACTGAACCAGTAGTTGAGCCGGAAGGCGAGCCAATTAAGGAACCTACACTTACAAGGGTACCATTCCCTTCACAAGTAGAAGAAAAACAAAGACGAGATCAGACAAAATTTGTAAGTTTTTTAAACTTATTTAAATCCCTAAATGTTAACTTGCCTCTAATTGAGTTAATTGAAAAAGTTCCAAAATAGGCCAAATATTTAAAAGAAATTATATCTAGACATAAGAAAATAAAAACAGAATAGTAAGTTAATGTAAGCGCCTCATGTAGTGCGATTATATCCAAACAGATGCCTCAAAATCTAAAAGACCTGGGAAGTTTTACAATACCTATAGAGATAGGGAACATTCATTTTAGCAAGACTCTATGTGATTTAGGAACCAATATTAATTTAATACCCTTATTTATTTATGAAAAACTCAGGTTAGGGGAGATTAAAAATACTCAAATCATACTGCAGTTAGTTGACAGGTCTTCAGTACAACTGAAAGGTGTAATTGAAGATGTGTTGGTTAAAGTGAGAAGCTTTATCATCCCAACTGATTTTATTCTACTAGATTTTGAAGATGATCGAGAAATACCCATTCTGCTGGGAAGACCGTTTGTATTATTGGACTTCAAAAAGGGACAGGCTTTGCTCTAGCTGCGTCAAAAAAGTAAGATTTTATGGTTAAGGGAATTACGAGAGTCAAGAGATGTTGCTGTGGGAATTTACATGGCAGGTAAAGCTTGATGGTGCAGGGATGCCGTGGAAAACTTAGCTCCTCTATGTTTGACAAAAATAACTCATGTTATCCCACCTTTTTTGGGGGTAACATCCTCAGCATCAATTAATGGCACATTTGCTGCTTCACATAGGGCCGAGATAAGAGAATGGAAGTTTAAACAGCTAGTATTCTTATCTGTATACTTTTGAACTTCTTGGAATATAATTCTCCCAATATTTATCCTTTGGCCTTGAACAATAGGATGCAACAACATCATTCACTCCTTTAACACCGTCATATTATGTGTTTATGGCATCATTCTTGTAACACCCCTTACCCGAGACCGTTTCCGGAGTCGAGCTTGAGGCATTACTTTACTTAACTTAAAAATTCGGGGCATAAAATTTTACTTTTGAAATTAATTTCACTATTCACAACAAAGTTGTCCACATGCGCAGTAGTTACTAATTTAGTTATAACTCAAGCTACGAAATTAAAAATTTAAATCCGTAAATTTTCCCTAAAATTAGACTTATATTTCTTCTTATCATAATTTTTTTAGAATTTTTGGTTTAGCCAATTAGTACAGTTTGTTAAGTCTCCCTTGTTTCACCACTCGACTATCCTGACCTCTTGTCACTAAAAATAAGCTTTCTCATTGTAGGGTTTTTTTATGGAGTTATCACTTGTTTCTACAGAAAATAGGCTCAATAAGGAATCTATAAATATAAAATACAACTCATAAGCATTTTTGTACAATTTTTAATAGTTTTCTAAACTCAGAACAGAGGACTCCAAGAACAGTTCTAACCTTGTCTCACTAAAATTCACATATATTAAAATATAAAATTCATTTTCTACACCATTATTTTTATATGAAAGTAGACTCAATAAGATTTAATTCTATATACCATTCACCTTCTACTTTATTTTATACTATCCTAGGTGATTTTTCAAATTCACATCACTATTGTTGCTTGAAATTTGTTTCTTTGCAAATTTTACTCTTTCATGATTTCTATGCATGATTAATGACCTAAACATTTGTAACAACAAACACCTTCATACTTAGCCATTTTAACAACCATTCATCATCAAATACTTACATATCATTCTTTATCAAAATCATAAATACAAACATTCAAAATAACTAAGTCCCTATACATGTTATAACCCAAACATGGTTCATCATAAAATACCGAGTTGTTGTCGTTGATAGTGTGGACGATCTTCGACGTATTTAAGTTCCCAAAAGTAGCTTTACAATACTATAAGAGAAAGAAAAATAAAAGAAGTAAGCATAAAGCTTAGTAAGTTTACTAGCAAATAAATAACGATATTTAACACAAATAATTAAACTCAAATGTCAAGATCTCTAGTTTACTCTTTATTTAATCTCATTCTCGTTCACTTGCTGGTTTACTTAGTTAACTCATGATTGTAACTTATTCTTCTCTTGCTGAAACATTGAGTATCAATTTATAATATAGTAAGTTCTTAACTTTTATAACTCATCTGAGCTTGCCATTTATGCTTTTAAATGAACTTTCATTAACATGATTCGTTTACTAGCCCGTTGAGCCACGTTGGAATAATAAGGATACTTGGGTCTTTTCTGATAATAACATGCCAAAGCCATGTCCCAGACATGGTATTACATGGGATATTCTCATCTCGGTGCCAACTCCATGTCCCAGACATGGTCTTACGGAGGACCTCTCATCTTGGTGCGAACGCCATGTCCCAGACATGGTCTTACATGGGACCTCTCATCTCGGTGCCAACGCCATGTCCCAAACATGGTCTTACATGAGACCACTCATCTCGGTGCCAACACGATGTCTCAGACATGGTCTTACATGGGACCTCTCATAATCTCAATGATGCCAATGCCATGTCCCAGACATGGTCTTACATGAGGTCTCTTTACCCAAATGTCATGACATTTGTATCCAATACATTCCTTATGTTTCAACGGTGCCTTTTAACACTGATTCTCTATCATCTAATACTTGAGTTAACATTAGATATTTTCATGGAATAAATACATAATTGCTGAAAAATAATAGCATTAATAATAATTATCAAAATATTGCATTTATTTATCGTAAACTTACCTCGATACAAAATATAGCCAAATTCACCAACTTAGCCTTCAACATTATTCTTTCATTTGTCTAACCTCGAGTTTCATTCTTCTTGATCTAAAATATCAAATTTAACTCATTTAATACTCACATTTATCAAAATAGCCCTCGACTCTAACTTTGGAAAAATTACAATTTTGCCCCTAAACTTTTACATAATTACGCTTTTGCCCCAAGTTCGGAAATTAAACTTCATATCATATTCTTATGTTATATAACATGCTGAAAATTTTTATCTTCTATGACAACATCAAATTCTCACTCTAACACTTACTTATGTACATTACGGATTTTTACCGATTATGTCAACTTACTCTTTTTCGCTTAAAATCGACTAGCAAAAGTTGTTTAACATAATTTCTAGCTTCATATTCTATCATAAAATATCAAAATAAACACTTTTCACCTATGAGTATTTTTCCAAATATAAACCCTAGGTTAAATTATTGCTAGAATAAGCTAAATTAAGCTACCGGATCTCAAAAACCTAAAGAGCATTAAAAACGGGACTTGGGATCACTTACTAAGAGCTTGGAAGCTTGAAAACCCTAACTATGGCTTCTTCCCTTTCTAAATTTGGCCTAATGAAGAAGTTGATCAAAATTGGCTTTTAATTTTGTTTTTAATTCATTTTAATAACTAAATGACTAAAATGCCCTTAATGAAAATCTTTGGAAACATGCCTAACCATGTCCATTTTTGTCCACCAACTTAACCAATGGTCTAATTACCATATAAATACCTCCAATTTAAAATTTCATAACAATTGGACACCTCTAACATATAGAACTCAACTTTTGTACTTTTTACAATTTAGTCCTTTTGACTAAATTGAGTGCCTAAACGTCAAAATTTTTGAACGAAATTTTAACGAGATCATTCTGTGAAATTGTAGGCCATAGAAACATAATAAAAATAAATTTTTCCTCATCGGATTTGTGGTCCCGAAACTACTGTTCTGATAACTTTAAATTTGGGCCATTACAATTGCACTTCTCAGGAAGTGATACTAGACCTTTTCTACCGACTTCAATCCAGCACGCTCAACGGTGTAACAGTTGTGGCTTGAAATAGTCTATTGTGTTCCTTCAACACACAAATCATTTAAAACCCGTAATAATCCTACTAGTGTAATATTGTCAAAAAACTTCGAATGTTCATCCTTAACCTTCCCGAGGCCGAAATGGGTATTTATTTTGTCTTCATCAAACAGAACAGATTTACCCTTCACATAGACGAATGGTAAATTTAGGAATTAACATAAGCATAAAAATCTCGCACCATTTTACTTAAAACATCTCTTAAATGCAAGCAAAACTTACTCCAATTGTGCTTTTCGATAACTAACGCCCTCGATTCAACATGTCCGAAATGGGGTTCATCTTTCAATGGAAATCCTCGAATGTGAAGAGAGTAACAGAGGAGTTAAATAAGGAATTAGTGTAAAAATGAAAACTTTATAAGAGGTAAGAGACATGAGCAGTTGGAAGAAAAAGGAATTAAAAGGGGATAATGATGACAATTTTTAGGGAATGAGAAACATGAGGAAAGGGGTTATGACATGGAAAAAAAAAGGAAGAAAGTTTTCGGAGGAAATGATCAAGTATTTCTTTTGGAGTTTTCCATTTGATCAAGTCTTGACACATCACTCAGTTTGTTGTGGCATCATACTCCTCTCTAATGCTGCGACATTACTACTCAACGCTTACTAGCAAATCCTGATCCTTTTATTCTGCTTCAATTTAAACTATAAATAATAAAATATTAATAACAAGAAAATAATGAAAAATTTTATTATTAATTAAAATACATAAATTAAAAGAAAAATTACTAAATTAAATGTTACGAAGATTAATGGTTTGCTTGTCACGTTCAACAAGAGCATCCTAATAATGTTTCAGGCGTTGTCCGTTAACTTTGAATGTTGCTCCTATTTCCAAATTTTTGACAGTAATAGCTCCACGCAAAAACACTTGAATTATTTCAAAAGGTCCTGACCATCAAGATTTTAATTTACTGAGGAATAACTTGAGTCTGGAATTTAACAACAGCACGTACTATCCAGGTTCAAATTGTCTTGGAAAAATTCTACTATGATGCCATCGCTTGGTCTTTTCCTTATATAAACGAGCATTTTCATATGCTTGAGTCCAAAATTTTTCCATCTCATTCAACTCTAATAATCTTTTACTGCCAGCAGTGGCCCAGTCCATATTCAGCCTCTTAATTGTCCAAATTGCCTTTTGCTCAAGCTCAACAGGCAAATGACATGACTTACCATAAACAAGCTTGGAAGGTGATGTAACATCCCGATTTTGGGCCTAGTCGGAACAGTGGTTTTGAGACCACAAATTCAAGGAGAAAAAAATTATTTTAACTATATTTTTTATGGTCTACAATTTCACAGAATGATTTTGTGAAAATTTTGTTCAAAAATTTCAACGTTTGGGCACTCAATTTAGTCAAAATGACTAAATTGTAAAAAAGTGCAAAAGTTGAGTTCTACATGTTACAAGTGTCCAATTGTTATGAAATTTTAAATTGGAGGTCTTTATATGGTAATTAGACCGTTGGTTAAGTTGTGGACAAAAATGGACATGAGATAAGTGAAATAGGAAATTTTTAAGTTAGGGGCATTTTGGTAATTCGGTAATTAAAATGAATTAAAAGGGAAAAAGATGGCAAATTGTGCTCATCTTCTTCATTTGGACGAAATTAACAAGGGGGGAAGCCATAGTTAGGGTTTTCAAACTTCCAAGCTCCATAATCAAGAAGAACGGAATCCGAGGTTAGACAAAGGAAAGAATAAGGTTGAAGACTAAGTGGGTGGATTTGGCTATATTTTGTACCGAGTATAGCAAAGCTACTTCACGGATCTTAAAGACGTCAGAGAGCGTCCACACTATCAACCACAACAACTCAATATTTTATGATGATCAATGTTGAAATATGGCATGATATTGACTTAGTCATTTTGAATGTAATATGTGATAATGTTTAGCTATTAAAATGGCTAAGTAAGAATATGTTTGGTATTATGTATGCCTAGGTGATAGTTTATACCTAAAAATTGTGAAAAAGTAAAAATTTGCAATGAAATAGATTTCAGATAGCAGCAGTGACGTGACTTTGAAAAATCACCAAGGATATTATAAAATAAATTAGAGGGTGAATGATATATATAATTAAATCATATTGAGTTTATTTTCATAGAAAAATAACGTGTAGAAAAAGAAATTTTATATTCGAGATATGTGGACTTTAATTAGATATGGTCGAACTGTTTTGGAGTCCCCTGTTCGACTTTATAAAATCATTAAAAATTCTAAAAAAATAATTATGAGTTGTAATTTATATCTATAGATTCCTTAATGAGTCTATTTTCTGTAGAAACAAGTGAGAACACCATATTAAAATCATACAATTAGAAAATTTAATTTTAGTGATGAGAGGTCAGGATAGTCGAATAGTGAAGCATGGAAGACTTTAACAAATAAAATATACTAATTGACTAAACCAAAAATTTTGAAATCTTAATGGTAAGAATATATATGAGTCTGGTTTCAGGAAAAATTTACAGATCTAAATTTCAAGTTTCGTAGCTCGAGTTATAATTAATTTAGTAACAGCTACGCGATTGGACAGCTTTGTTGTAAATAGTGAAATTAATTTTGAAAGCAAATTTTTATGCCTCAAACTAGTAAGTTAAGTCAAGTAACGCCTCGTGCTGGACTTCGAAAATGGTCTCGGGTAAGGGGTGTTATATTTTTTGGTATCAAAGTAGGTTTAGTCGATTCTCGGAATAGTCAGTATGAATAAGAGTCTAGCTATACATGCCATACTTATATATTTTGATAGTGTGACGACTCCTGACGATTTTGAAATGTTTTCTTTTATAGTTATGGATCCCGAACGAGCTGGTGCAGATGAAGTAGAGAGCAATGTGCCCGCTCCCGCAGAGGGGACGGTGCTACCAGATGTTAATGTTAGTGAAATGCCCGTATCAGTTAGTCAGGGAGAAGGAGCTCGAGAAGCCTTCTTCCAAGCTATGAATGATTGGTTTGCCGAGTTTATTCGTACGAATTCGGCTGTTAGACCTCCACCCCCTCATGATTCACAGATTCAACATGTAGCTTCTCCAGCCGCATGTATAGTTATCAGGGAAAGGCCACCAGTTGATAAGATTAGAAAAGAAAGGGCTAAAGAATTTCGGGCTACTAAAGATGATGATGCAGAGAAAGCAGAATTTTGGCTCGAGAATACTATTAGAGTTTTTGATGAATTATCTTGTACACATGAAGAATGCATGAAGTGTGTTGTCTCACTTCTTAGAGATTCGGCTTATCATTGGTGGAAGACTCTTGTGTCAGTGGTACCTAGTGAGAGGGTTACTTGGGATTTCTTTCAGGAGGAGTTCCTTAAGGAGTACATCAGTCAGAGATTTATAGATCAGAAAAGAAAAGAGTTCCTCGAGTTAAAACAAGGTAAGATGACTGTGATCGAGTATGAATGCGAATTTGTTAGACTTAGTAAATATGCTCGGGAGTTTGTGTCCACTGAAGCTAACATGTGTAAGAGGTTTGAAGACAGGCTCAATGATGATATTCGACTGTCAGTGGGTGTTTTAGAAATCAGAGAGTTTGTTGTTCTTGTTGAGAGAGCCTGTAAAGTAGAGGATTTGTTAAAAGAAAAAGAAAAGGGCAAAGCTGAAATTGAAGCGCAAGACATAAAGAAAAGGCAGATGTGCAGATCATTTTAGTCTACTTCTAAAAGGCCTAGAGAGTTCCCTAGTGGATCAAATTTTCCAACCAGATATTCTAGCCGAAGCAGAGGTAGAAGATTTAAGGGTTCTAGAGCTCTGACTACTACAGTAGCAAGTACGGGTAGTACTCGACCACCTAGGCCAAAATGTGCCCAATGCGGTAGACGTCATCCTAGAGAGTGTAGAGCAAATGAAAATGCTTGCTTTAGATGTGGTGCACCAGATCACTATATTCGGGATTGTCCTGAAACAGTTAAAAGAGAAGTAATACCGAGTGCGAGATCGGGAAATGCTCCTACTAGAGGCAGACCACAGAAGAATCTGGGAGTTGGAGCAAGTAACAGCAGTACGCCTAGAGACTCAACAACTAGACTAGATGTTGGAGCACCCGCAAGGACATACGCTATTTGTGCTCGTTAAAAGGCATCCTCTCTTGATGTGATTACGGGTACATTTTCTCTTTATGATGCTAATGTTATTGCTTTGATTGATCCGGGTTCGACTCGTTCTTATATTTGTATGAGATTGATGCCTAGTATGAACATGCCTATAGAATCTACTGAATTTGTAATTAAAGTATCAAATCCATTAGGCCAGTGTGTGTTAGTAGACAAAGTATGTAAGGGTTGCCCTTTGATGATTAGAGGTTACTATTTTCCAGCCAATCTCATGCTATTGCCATTTGATGAGTTTGATGTGATTCTTGGTATGGATTGGTTCACTGCCCATGATGTGATAGTGAATTGCGGAAAGAAATACATTGAGTTGAAATGTGAAAATGGTGATATCGTCCGGGTTGATTCAGATGAGTCAGATGGTTCTCTCGCTATGATTTCTGTTATGTCTGCTTAGAAATGTTTGAGAAAATGGTGTGAAGCTTATCTTGCTTTTGTATTGAACACTAGAGATCTAGAGTTGAAAATTGAATCAATGGCAGTGGTACGTGAATATTTAGATGTGTTTCCGAAAGAATTGCCAGGTTTGCCTCCTATTAGAGAATTTGAATTTGGTATTGAGTTGATTCCAGGTACAACTCCTATTTCTATTGCTCCTAATAGAATGGGCTCGTTGGAATTGAAAGAATTGAAAGCTCAGTTGCAAGAATTAACTGATAAAGGTTTTGCGAGGCCTAGTTGTTCTCCGCGGGGTGCTCCAGTGCTTTTTGTGAAAAAGAAAGACGGTTTGATGAGAATATGTATAGATTATCGGCAGCTTAACAAGGTAACTATAAAGAACAAATATCCACTGCCTAGAATTGATGATCTGACAAATATCCACTGCCTAGAATTGATGATCTGTTTGACCAATTGAAGGGAGCTACTGTGTTTTCCAAGATAGATTTGAGATCCGGTTATTATCAGTTGAGGGTTAAAGAGTCAGATGTTTCGAAGACTGCTTTCCGGACTAGGTATGGTCACTATGAGTTTCTTGTGATGCCATTTGGTTTGACTAATGCTCTTACTGTTTTCATGGACTTAATGAACTGAATTTTCAGACCTTACTTGGATAAATTTGTAGTTGTGTTCATTGATGATATTCTGATTTATTCTCATGATGAGATTGAACATGCCGAGCATTTGAGAACTGTTTTACAGATTTTGAGAGATAATAAGCTTTATGCCAAGTTTAGTAAAAGTGAGTTCTGGCTTCGGGAAGTTGGATTCCTTGGACACATTGTCTCAAGCAATGGTATTAAAGTTGATCCAAGTAAAATTTCAGCAATTGTTAATTGGAAGCCTCCTAAAAATGTATCAGAGGTTAGAAGCTTTCTTGGATTAGCTGGTTATTACAGACGATTTGTAAAGAGATTTCCCATGATAGCTATCCTATTGACAAGGTTGTTGCAAAAAGATGTCAAGTTTGAATGGACTGAAAAGTGTTAGCAGAGTTTTGACAAGTTAAAGGCATTGTTGACTGAAGCTCCTGTTTTAGTACAACTAGAACCGGGTAAAGAATTTGTGATTTACAGTGATGCATCCTTGAACGGATTGGGTTGTGTACTTATGCAAGAAGATAAAGTTATCGCATATGCTTCCAGACAGTTAAAGCCACATGAGAAAAACTATCCGATGCATGACTCAGAGCTGGCTGTCATGGTGTTTTCGTTGAAGATTTGGAGACATCATTTGTATAGTGAGAAGTGCCTAATATTTACTGATCATAAAAGCTTGAAATGCTTATGACTCAAAAAGATTTGAACTTGAGGCAAAGAAGATGGCTAGAGTTGATTAAAGATTATGAGTTAGTGATCGACTACCACTCGGGTAAGGCAAATGTTGTTGCTGATGCCTTGAGTAGAAAATCTTTATTTGCATTGAGAGATTTGAATACCAGTTTGGCTTTATTTGATGATGGTTCCATTTTAGATGAGTTGATGGCTAAACCGATGTTTCTCGAAGACATCTATGAAGCTTAGAAAAATGATAGTGAGTTGCAAGCTAAAAGAGCTCAATGTGAGTCAGGTGTAGAGTCTGATTTTCAGATCGGTTCTGATGGTTGTTTGATGTTTAGAGACAGAGTATGTGTAGCAAAGAATGATGAGCTTATTTGGAAGATCTTACAAGAAGCACATAGCAGTTCTTTGTCTATTCATCCAGGTAGTACAAAGATGTATAATGATCTGAAGAAAATGTACTGGTGGGCTGTAATGAAAAGAGATATTTCAGATTTTGTTTCTAGATGCTTGATCTGTCAATAGGTGAAGGCTGAACATCAGGTACCTTCAGGTTTATTGCAGCCTGTGTTAGTTCCTGAGTGGAAATAGGACCGAGTTACCATGGATTTTGTAGCAGGGTTGCCATTGACATCGAAAAAGAAAGATGCAGTATGAGTTGTGATTGATAAGCTAACTAAGTCAGCTCATTTTATCCCGGTTCGTATGGATTATTCACTTGACAAGTTGGCTGAATTGTATGTTTCAGAGATAGTCAGATTACATGGAGTACAGTTATCGATTATCTCAGACAGAGATCCGAGATTTACTTCGCAATTTTGGAGGAAATTGCAGGAAGCTTTGGGTATAAAGTTGAACATTAGTACAGCTTTTCATCCTCAGACCGATGGTCAATCAGAGAGAGTTATTTAGCTACTTGAAGATATGCTCAGATGTTGTGTTTTAGAATTTCAAGGCAGTTGGGAGAAATATTTGCTGTTGGTAGAGTTTGCCTATAATTATAGTTATCAGTCGAGTTTGAAAATGGCTCCTTATGAAGCTTTGTATGGACGTAAGTGTCGTACGCCTTTGTATTGGACAAAGCTTAAGGAAAATCAGAATTACGGGGTTGATTTAATCAAAGAAACGGAAGAGAAAGTAAAAGTTATCAGAGATTGCTTAAAAGCAGCTTCAGATAGACAGAAGTCTTATGCAAATTTAAAAAGAAAAGAGATAGAGTATCAAGTTGGTGACAAAGTGTTTTTGAAAGTATCCCCGTAGAAGAAAATTTTTAGATCTGGTAATAAAGGCAAACTAAGTCCACGTTTCATTTGACCGTTTGAGGTGACTAAAAGAATCGGGCCCTTAGCATATCGGTTAGCTTTGCCAACTGAGTTGGAGAAGATTCATAATGTATTCCATGTGTCTATGATACGTCTTTATCGTTCCAATCTGTCACATGTGATTTCACCGACAGAGGTTGAGATTCAGCCAGACATGACTTATTTTGAAGAACCAGTAAAAATTTAGATAGAGAGATCAAGCAACTAAGGAACAAAAGTATTGCACTTGTGAAGGTGTTATGGAAAAGGCAAGGGGTTGATGAGGCTACGTGAGAGCCCGAAGAGGCTATACGAAAACAGTACCCAAATCTCTTCACAGATAAAATTTTCGGGCACGAAAATCCTTAAGAGGGAGAAATGTCACATCCCGATTTTGGGCCTAGTCAGAATAGTGGTTTTAGGACCACAAATTCAATGAGGAAAAATTTATTTTTACTATATTTTTTATGGTCTACAATTTCACGGAATGATTTCGGGAAAATTTCTTTCAAAAATTTCAACGTTTGGGCACTCAATTTAGTAAAAAGGACTAAATTGTAAAAAGTGCAAAAGTTGAGTTCTACATGTTAGAGGTGTCCATTTGTTATGAAATTTTAAATTGGAGGTCTTTATATGGTAATTAGACCATTTGTTAAGTTATGGACAAAAATGGACATGAGATAAGTGAAATAGGAAACTTTTAAGTTAGGGGCATTTTGGTAATTTGGTAATTTAAATGAATTAAAAGGGAAAAATATGACAAATTGTACTCAATTTTTTCATTTGGACGAAATTAACAAGGGGGAAACCATAGTTAGGGTTTTCAAACTTCTAAGCTCCATAATTAAGAAGAATGGAATCCGAGGTTAGACAAAGGAAAGAATAGGGTTCAAGACTAAGTGGGTGGATTTGGCTATATTTTGTACCGAGTATTGCAAAGCTACTTCAAGGATCTTAAAGAGGTCGGAGAGCGTCCACACTATCAACCACAACAACTCGGTATTTTATGATGACCAATGTTGAAATATGGCATGTATAGGGACTTAGTCATTTTGAATGTATGTCCTTATGATAATGCAAAAGGATGATGTGTAAATATGTGATAATGTTTAGTTATTAAAATGGCTAAGTAAGAATATGTTTGGTATTATGTATGCCTAGGTGATAGTTTATACCTAGAAATTGTGAAAAAGTAAAAATTTGCAATGAAATAGATTTTAGACAGCAGCAGTGACGTGACTTTGAAAAATCACCAAGGATAGTATAAAATTAATTAGAGGGTGAATGATATATATAATTAAATCGTATTGAGTCTATTTTCATAGAAAAATAACTGTGTTAGAAAAAGAAATTTTATATTCGAGATATGTAGATTTAATTTGATATGGTCGAACTATTTTTGGAGTCCCTATTCGACCTTATAAAATCATTAAAATTGTAAAAAATAATTATGAGTTGTAATTTATATTTATAGATTTCTTAATGACTCTATTTTCTGTAGAAACAAGTTAGAACACCATATTAAAATAATACAATGAGAAAATTGAATTTTAGTGACGAGAGGTTAGGACAGTCGAACAGTGAAATAGGAAAGAGTTTAACTAATAAACTATACTAATTCGCTGAACCAAAAATCCTTAAAAATTTATGGTAAGAAGATATATGAGTCTAGTTTTCGGGAAAATTTACGGATCTAAATTTTGAGTTTCCTAGCTCGATTTATAATTAATTTAGTAACTACTACGCGATTGGACAACTTTGTTGTAAATAGTGAAATTAATTTTAAAAGCAAATTTTTATGCCTCAAACTAGTAAGTTAAGTCAAGTAACGCCTTGTGCTCGACTCCAAAAATGGTCTTGCGTAAGGGGTGTTACAGGTGACATTCTTAATGATGTTTTAAATGTTATTCGGTATACCCATAGAGCTTTATCCAATCTGGTAGACCAGTCTTTTTGAGAAGGATTTACTATATTTTCCAAAATTTGCTTAATTTTTCTGTTAGAGATTCTGGCTTGGCTATTGGTCTGGGGATGATATGCCATGGCAATTTTGTGTTTCACCCCATATCTGCGCAAAAAATTGGCCATTAATTTACAATCAAAATGGGATCCTTCGTCATTAACGATTGCTCTCGGTATCCCAAATCTTGTGAAAATGGTCTTATGTAAAAATTTCAGTACTGACTTAGAATCATTAGAGGCTAGAGCTACTGCTTCTACCAATTTAGAGACATAGTCTACTACTAAAAGTATGTATAGCTTGACAAATAGTCAGCCACTTGATTTTTGATTCCCTTCCTATCTCTGATTTCCAAATCAATCTCTTGCAGGAAAAGTATCTACCTAATTGATCTCTGCTTGGCATCCTTCTTGCGTATCAAATATTTGATAGTTGAGTGATTTGTGTAAACTGTAACTTTTACCCCACTTAGTAAGATCAAAATTTGTCAAATGCAAAGACTATTGCCAACAATCTTTTCTCTGTGGTGGTGTAATTAAGCTGAGCTTCTATCAGCGTCCTACTAGCGGAGTATATTGTGTGTAATACCTTGTCCTTTTTTTGCCCCAACACTGCTCCTATGGAAAAATCATTGGTGTCACACATGAGTTCAAAGGGCAATGACCATTCTGGAGCAACTATAGTTGGTGCTGCTACTAGTCGCTCCTTGAATACCTCGAAAGCCTGCAGACATTGATCATCAAAATTAACAGGTTTATTCATTTCAAGTAGAGTATATAAGGGTTTAGAGATTTTTGAGAAGTTATTGATAAATCTTCTATAAAATCCTATATGTCCTAGGAAACTTCGAATACCCTTTACATAGGTGGGAGGAGGCAATTTTTCAATCACTTCTATTTTTGCTCGGTCCACCTCAATTCCTTACTGTGACACCTTATGTCCCAAGACAATGCTTTCATAGACCATGAAGTGGCATTTTCCCTAATTTAACATAAGATTTGTTTCTTCACAACGGCATAATACCATCTCTAAATTCTTCAAACAATCCTCAAAATGATTCCCAAACACGGGGAAGTTGTCCATAAAAACTTTAAGGAAATTCTCCATCATGTTTGAAAATATAGCCATCATGCAACGTTGGAAAGTTGTAGGGGCATTACATAACCTGAACGACATCCGTCTAAACACAAATGTGCTATATGGATAAGTGAAGGTGGTCTTCTCTTGGTATTATTGTGCTATGGCAATTTGGTTGTAACTGGAATAACCATCTAGAAAACAATAAAAAGCCTTACTAGCTAATCTATCCAACATCTGATCAATGAACGACAAAAGGAAATGGTCCTTTCTTGTTGCCTTGTTAAGCTTGCGAGATAGTCCATACACACCCTCCATCCTGCAACAGTGGTAGTGGGTATGAGCTCATCATTGTCGTTACTTAGCAATGTGATACCTCCTTTCTTGGGTATGCATTGCACAGGGCTTACACACGAGCTGTTAGAAATGGGATAAATAATGGCAGTGTCAAGCCACTTGATAATCTCACTCTTGACAACTTCTTTCATAATTGGATTTATTCATCTCTGTTGTTCAATTCTTCCAACACAATCTTGTGCATACACAATGTTGGGATAATTCCTTTTATACCAGCAAAGGTCTATCCTAATGCCCTTTTAGATTGTCTTAACACTTCTAACAACCTGTTCTCTTGCTCAGGTGTTGACTTGGCAAAAATTACAGCTGGAAAAGTACGACTGAGCTTGTATAGTTGATTTGATTATTCCTGGATCCAAGTCATCTAGCATCAGGACAACATGCTCTCTAATTGGCCTGTCTCAATCATCCACTACACGCCTCATATAAGGATTCTCATTATGATCATTTGGATTGCCATTGAGATCATTCATGTTTCCAGCCATTTTTCTAAATTCTTTTCTCTTTCTTTTCAAAGTTTTGTCAATCTCTAGATCAGAAAGGTATTCTGTGTTAGCAGGAATGCCTCTTCTCATGCAATGATGACAAACCTGTAAAATTAAATTAAACTAAATTAAATAAAAATACTAAGTAAAATAACCAAACAAAATTTCACCAAATTGTCGATCCCCAGCAACGGCAGCAAAAACTTGTCGCATGTAAAATGGTGTGCGATTTTTGTGCAAGTATAGATGTTGGTTCAAGTAATAAACAGGTAAGTGAGTAACGCTCCCATGAGGATCGGATTGAGTAATAAAATTGGTCAAGTTAATATTATAGTAAAATGATTGAAAGAAATGTTATGGCATAAACTAAGGTAAATATGTGATGATGTGTAAATAATTGGAATTGCTATGGCAAAGGTGATAAGAGAAATGTAAATATGGGAACTATTGCATGAATGATATATAAATGAACAAACAATCAACTAAGAATGCTAAGGCAAAGATATTTCAGCGGAGAATCAAGTATATGTCCACGATATTTATGTGGAAAGTTGGGATTACTCAGAATCATCCTTACTGGCAATAATGTCGTGGCAAAGTATTAATCAACTTACTATGCATAAGAGTCCTATAGTGGCCTGCCTCTTTTAGGGGCAAAACCTCAAGTCACTGTCCCCGCTCATACAGGATCTTACTACAGTAACCTGTCTAATTCCTTCTTTATGATGCAAGCATCATTCAAATGTTGCTTATGCCATCCAATATTTGTTAAGTAATATAACATTTCCCGCATTAAATTAATTTAACAAGAATAATCCCGAATGTTGCTTATGCCATCGATTACTCCTAGGGATTGCACTTAAACAATTGAATGGGTAATAAAGTAATCAGATTTATACCATGAAAACTTAAAACAGTTAAGTATCATCAAAATAACCCCAAGCCAATGTGATTAACTCATCGATTGGAAAATATAATCCAAACCATCAACATCGCTTACAACCAAATAAGTTCAAAAGAGAGCACTAAGGAAATTATGGAAGAAAGTCAGGAGAACAACTTTCGCTAATCCACACTCCAGCAGCAAAGTCCTTTGTTGACCGAGAGGATGACTTCCTCTTCCACTCGAGATCTCTTACTTTTCTACTTCTCTTCAGGATGCCTTTTGAGGTTCCCTTCATCATGCTTTTATAGATAGAGTTCAGCCAATTAGTTTGTGTTAATCTTCTCCTCTTTTTTTGGGTCATTTATTTGGAACGAGTTTAAATTTCAAACTAAAATAGTTGCACGTGAAACGTTTGACTCAGTCTTTCCGACATTGCTGTGGTACTTGTGCTGACATATTATCTACACTTTGCCCCAACAAAACTTCACTCCTTTATTTCTTTTCTTCGAAAACATGTTTCTTTCCTACCACCACACAAAACTTCCACAAAAACCAATTAAAAACATCAAATAACTCAACATAGTCCAAGTCCAAATGCAAAATAAAAAAAATGCTACTTAAAATGCCCTAAAATGCAACAAAATATACCTAAGTACAAACATTTAGCTTGGTTGAAAGGTAGAAAATATAACTCTTTTCAAGAGTTATCAATATTATCGTATTTTTAACTAACCGATAGTTTAGACTTGAATCCTTATTAAATTATTATTTAAATAGAAACTGAGACACTTCGAAATGAGGAAGTTTGGTGAAAATAGAGCCAGTGTCGCAACACGACACCTTCTCTAGAATCAGAATAATCCAAAAAATCATCTCAATGTCGCGACACAGCACCTCTGTGTCCCGACACAGAGGATAGTTTTCCCAAATATCCAGAATTATATAGTGTCTCGTGACATCGACAGCTTGCCAATGGTGTCGTGACATAGGGGTTCTTTGTCGCGACATCGTTGCAATTTTTTGCAAGGTCAGCCCGACCCGATTGCACAACCCGATAGCATAAACCATGTTTTAACTCGATTTGTAAAACTAAAAACATTAAGTTTTAACTTAAATTCATTCTTACTTAAGTTCTATACTCGTTTTAACCCTCAATCATCTCAAAAACTCTCAACTTTTATAAACCTCAAAACCCTTCTTTTTACCTAAAATCAATTTCTCCTATTTTGTTATTATCTTTGCTTCTCTTGGTTATCTTGATTAGCACAGAAACAACATTATACGACAAAAGGTTTACAAGCATCGCTCGAAGAACTTTGTAAATCACGTAACAAGGTAAGGGTTCCTAACCTAGTGTTACTGTTCCATTGAAAATATAGCTTGTAATTCATTATTTTCTAGCGTAGAATAATATTGTACATGCCTCCTATAAAATTTAGAAAAGCTAATGTCCAAGAATCACTGGCGGTGTTTAAACTTTTGAAATTCTGAAACCTTAATGCTGAAAAGTATTTTCTTAAATTACATGTAAAAACATTTATTGAAGAAAAGGGATTCAAACCGTCAAGGGTTCTTTGCAATGAAATTTGGTCGCTAGTTAGATATTATCAATGGGAGCAATTATGTGTCAATCCCAAAGAAAATATTGTTATCCCACTTGTCCAAGATTTTTATACTGCTCTCAATGATGAAAAGACCAGGAGGCCATCCTGTGTCAAGTGGAAAATAGTAATTGATAGAGGGTTGCACGCGGACCAAGATCGAGTTGCCAAGTCACGAGAAAACTCCTACGAGGCTCTAAACGAACAGATCTGAAATGAAAGAGAAATTAAAAGATTAGAACTTTGAATTTCCAGATTTGGAATAAAAATCCCCAAATCAGCAAAGAATCAAATTGAGAATAGGAATAAGTGTAATAAAGGTTCTTGGGGAATCAAGAACATGTAATTGATCCCAAAGAATACTCCAATCTGCCGAATTTGAAAAGAAAGACCCAAACAGTAAGTTAAATTTCCCCAAAATTCCAGCAGTCAAAACAACCCAAATCTGAAAAGAAGAAATCGGCAAGAACAAGGAATTTAGGGATTTTGAATGAATTGTGCTGCCAAGAACAAAAGGGGAGATCCGATCTTTAGTAAAGAAGAGGGCGAATCAGATTTGGAATGCTTTGGAATGTCTGAAATGCAACAAGAACAGAAAACAAAGTGATTAAATAAAATCGACACAAGCAGAATTTAAAAGAAAAAATTGACAGTAAGAAATTAAAAGATAAGTCCTAAGAAGCCTTGAAATCCCGAAAGATTTCACAACTCCCTTCAAACGGCTCTAATCTCCCCTCCAAAGAATATCAATGGCAAGAAGAAGGCTGAAGATGGCTCCCACAATCAAAAGATTGTTAAAACAACTTCTAAAGAAAACTCAATAGAAAATTCTTGGAGAAAAACTCAAGGAGAATTCTGCACTTAAACAAATTTGAAATTTTTAATATATTTGAGAAGTAGTGTGTACAAGGGGTGGCCGGCCATCACTTATATAGGCCTCAAACTAATCCTAATCTCATTAGGAAACTTAAAAATTAACCCTAAATAATAAAAATAATAAAAGAATTTCGGCCTAACACTTAAATGGGCTGTTTTGGGCAGAATTTAACATGTAATATCTCTAGAGCCTAAAAAATTAAATTAACAAATAAAATGTTTACAAATTGGGCCCTTTGATATTTTGGCCTGATTTTTAACTAAGTATGTATGGATTTCTTGATTGGGTTGGGAATTTGCTTATTGAGCCCCGCCTTAAAGAATTTGGGCTTGTGATCCATCTCCTACAAAAATTGGATCGTTGATGCTCGTAACGGAGATCCAATGCGTTTTGGCTGCAAGATTTGGTTTCTTGGACCAAGATTTCCAAGATTTGAAATCTTGATTTTCTTGATGCTTGAAATCGCTCCAAACAGCAAAATTGGGCCAAGATTCGGTTTCTTGATTTTCTTGAAAACAAGAAAGTGAATCTTGATTTTCTTCTAAGGCCTTGCTAACAAACTCTTGAATGGTCCCATTTAGTTTGGAACGCATTTGTCGGGCCTTTGATCTCATTATTGGGCCTTGTGGTAATTTGAACCCATCACGTTCTTGAACTTGGATTGGGCCTTTGTGACTCGTATCAGTAATGGTAAGTGGTAAACATGTACCATTCACCCGTAATGCGATTTTTGAATTTTATGATGCTCCTTTCTATGAAATTGATTTTTTAGAAAATACAGATTTAACAACATTCAAAGGTATAGATATGAAAAGCATCATAAAATATTTGTATCACCCCTAACCCGTAACCGTTGCTAAAATAGGGTTACGAAGTATTACCGTAAAAATGTAACATAAAAACATACATTTTAAAACATTAATATAAACATAACATAATCAATTCCTATACATGCATAAACATAGCATAATCAATTCATATACATGCATATTGTCCCTTAATCAAGCCTTCGAGGCTTTGGAAAAACTTCGGAAATAATTTGGGACTAAATCGGGAGCATTTGAAACATGTAAGAAAAAGTTAGAAATTTTAAACTGCAGGGGTCACACGGTCGTGTGTCACACACAAATGAGACACATGCCCGTGTCCCAGGCAGTGTAACGATTGAAATAGGGACCCACGGCCGTGTCCCTGCCTATTTTCATGCCCGTGTAACTTTCTAATTTGGGTCGCACGGCCAAGCCACATGCTCATGTGTTAGGCCGTGTAACACTTGAAATGGCATCACATGCCCGTGTGCCAAGCCGTGTGTGTAATAGCCCAATATTGACCCTAATCAGACATAGTGGTTTTGGGACCACAAATCTGAGTCAGAAAAATATTTTAATATTATTTTGTGTGTTTATTATGTGTGAATTTGATTGTGTGAAATTTTCGTGTTTTAATTTCATCGTTTAAGTGTTCGATTTAATAAAAGGGCTTAAACGCATAAAATGAAAATTTAAGGGTTAAATCTAAAAGCACCTAAATGTTGTTGTCTTTTTATATGGGAGGATTTATGATGCAATAAGACCAAAAGTTAGACAGTGGGCGGCATTTGACAAAATTAACCTTAATATATATGTTATACATAATTATTATTACAAGGTTAATATAGTAATAAGGTAAATATTAACATTATAATAAAAATAAGTCATAAAAAGATGAATTTGTTCATCTTTGTTAACCGAATATTGAAAAGGAAGAAACCATCCATGGCTTCTTAAGTTTCGGCACTTTCTTAGCTTGATTAAGGTATGTTTTGGTTTTGGTTTTTGATGATTTTTATGTTTTTGTGATTGTTGCTTCGTGTTCTATCTACCTTATGCTTTAATTTTAGAATTTGATCGCATTTTTGAGATATTTCATTGATGAATACTTGAGCTTTGTGAGAGTTGACGATGAAATATGAAAGATAGGTGAAAGATTAACATGTTTTGTCTTTGAATTTTTGGTGAAATTGAGTAATTAGGGCTAAATTGTGAAAATAAATTTTTGAGGGACTAAAATGTGAAATAAATGAAATATGGGACTTGTATGAAGCTTATGAACATTCGGCCCTAGCATAGTGTGTGCAAATTTTGTGTATTTTGTGTTTTATGCAATAGAGACTAAATTGCAAAAAGTGTAAAATATTAGGGGTAAAATGGTAATTTGCCCATTTATTTGTTTTTGGATTAAATTGAATGATTTGATGAATAAAAAGGCTAAATTTGAATATGTTTAGATCAAGAAACGAAGAAAACAGAGTTAGATCGAGGGAAATCGAAAGTAGCTGAGTAGTTGACTGTGTTCATCGATATCCGATGTAAGTCTAATAGCAATTTAAATGTTATCAAATTGGAATTTATATATATATATATATATATATATATATATCATACATTAGTAAGCTAGAACTAAAAGTATTTAAATTGAATAAAACTTTGAGATTTTTCTACATGATAGTCGGACATAAGAATTGATTTTGGTAGGTTGATATTAAAGGTATAAATTACATGTATATTAGCTAAAGTATACTTTAAGTTCAATGATATGAAACTAATAGAAGAATATATGCATGGACATGTAAATCGAATGCAAGATTTAACTTCTTTGAGCCAAATTGATGTATAATTTCATATATATGTGGTTCGAATAAATATATATAAATATATTCAAGTTCTTGAGTTGAATTTAATATATAAATTTCTTATACGTATGTGGTTCAAACATAGGTTGCAAAATCTCTTGAGCCAAATTTGATGTATACATTATATATATATGTGGTTCGAAAATAGGTTACAAATTCATTGAGCTGAATTTAATTTTTTGAACTATACATATGAGGTTCGAATGTAATATACAAGTTCTTTGAGCTAAACTTAATGTTATGAATTATATATATTTAATCATGTGGATCGAATATATGATTTGAGTTTCTTGAGAAGGATTTATGTGAATCATAAAGCATTATATGAAAGATTAATTTTGTATCTGAGTTATTCAGGCTCTGTGCCTAGCAGGCTTAATGCCAGTGATATAATTCAGACTTTGCGTCTAGCAGGCTTAATGCCGGTGAAATATTTCAGACTTTACGTCTAGCACGCTTAATACCGGTGTTCTGTATCAGGATTTAAGCCTAGCAGGCTACATGCAGGTGAATCATTTTAAAATATGTGATTAGTAAGTTCTTGGTCAATGTAATAACTAATGGATTATGAAATTATGATAATCAGGTATGTGTCATTTATCTCTTATTTGATATTAGGTAAGTACATTGATTGATTGTAAATCAAATAAAATATATTGATGTATATATTTATATGTATTCAATGAGTATACATATTTGGTTATGTGCAAATGGTAGGTACAAATTTGTAAGTTTATATCATGTTCAATTGTTATGAATAAAAGGTCTTGAGGTTAATAAACGTTTTGATAGTATTTATAGATGGTATTTGCGGCTTAGTAAATTTATTTAAGAAATTATATGGTTCATATTTTATTTATGTATTGCTTAAGACTT
Source organism: Gossypium raimondii (assembly GCF_025698545.1). Lineage (NCBI taxonomy): Eukaryota > Viridiplantae > Streptophyta > Magnoliopsida > Malvales > Malvaceae > Gossypium > Gossypium raimondii. Next base: position 32,922,025 of record NC_068568.1, on the reverse strand, counting down.
ACTAAGCTAAGGTAGCTTACTTTGTATTTTTGTTTACTTTTTTTTATAGATTTTGGAGATTGTTACGAGCTCGGGGATTCGTCAGTAAAGCTAGTCACACTATCAAATAACTACGGTATTTTATAATTTGGAACTTAATTTGGATTATGGCATGTATAGACTGGTTTGAACTTTTTTTAAATTCAAATGTGTATATACTAAAGCCATGAGAAAATGGCATAGTTATCTTATGGTGTTCAGTTTCGAATGAATGATGTCTAGGGCATATTTTGATTTGGGTTTAGCATTGTATGATTAATAGTATATACGTATATGTATATACGTATAAAGATGTACATGTAGTTGTTAATAATGAGTTTCTTTAGTCTTATTATAAGGGTGAATGAATGTTGATATGCTTATTTATCTAATGATTTGGACTTGTGATTTAAACATAAAATTTGAATATGATACGTTTAAATATGGATGTTGAATGTAGTTGCTAGTTTAAATGAATGGGTTTAGCATGAATATAATTTGATACTTGTTTTGTTGATAGCATATAATATCATGATATGTATTGGATGATTTGTATACATGATTCAAAAATAAATGCTTAGTTAATTGGTAATGAATTTAAGCATAAATTTGGAAGTAGATCAAGTATGAGCATTCATGTACAAGTATAAAATGGAGTTTATGCTTATGTCTAATATGGGCATGTTTTGTTGTGGTCATAGGTATAATTTATATTTGGTAATGGTATGTAAAAATTTGATAGGTTAAATTCGGTTATATAGTCTTTGATATAAATGGATTTGATTATGGCATATAGTCAAATGGTTAGGTTTAGTCTTATTGAAGTTGATGTATTGAATAGTTATAATATGGTGATTATGCATTTTTTATTTTTAATATATAAATTCATGATAGGTTATTCGACTATGAAATGAAATTTTAGTAGTTACATTATCGTCATTTTTTTATGTGGAAAGATGAATAAGCTTTTCGTTTTACATAATTTGATCTTAAATGGACAAGTATTAAATTTATGTTATATGCAACTATAAGTTTATGATGTATTAGTATATTTTATATATATGCATTAATTAAGATAATTCGGTTGTTTTATGATAAAATGAGTTATGTACATGTAATAACAATAGAGAAGTTATTTACAACCACATCTTAATGTTACTATATGATAAAATTTTAAGCAGTATGCATATTATTTGAATGTTAAATGTTTGTGTTCTATCATGCTATGTCCGGTAATGTTTCGTAACCCTAATTCGACGAGAGATACGGGTTAGGGGTGTTACAATGTGCTAGGCCTTGTACCTATCTAACTTGAAACCTTTAAAACCTACAGGGGATGCATGGTCATGTCACATGGCTGTGTGTCACAAACAGTTGAGACACACTCCCATTTCTTAGGCCGTGTGGACAAAAAATTGGTCAAAATCAAACCATTTCCTTCACCCACTTCAAGCATGTACCTAAACACAATTTGCACATATGGCCATGGCATCAAAACATACCAAAACATGCATAAAATGACCAATTCAAATGACCAAATCCCATTCAAGCAATATGCCCTATAGGCACCTCAACCACATCAAACAACCTTATATAATCGTATGCATTACTACAATTAAAACATTCACAACTAATTTAATTTCATCTTCAGGCATACCATAATTGAGGCCACAAGTAACTCAACATAACATACCATTTTAATGTCCTAGAAACAACCAACCAATGTGTCCTTCATAGACACCACAAATATATCCAAAATCAACGACTAAACATGTAATATTGATCCATTACTAGTATAGCACCTAATTCATTCTCAAGCCAAAACATTTCACAAATGTTCAGTTTCATACCATTCTAATTGTACCCAAAAGATTCCTACTTACAACCTTAATAAAGTACCTAAGAACTAAGTTTAGTATATTGACATATTGTACCAAAACAACCTATATAGCCACATATACATGCCATAACCCTAAGAGACACAAAAACTACCAACGTCGATGGATAGTGTGAGTCGAAGGTTCGATCCTTCCAAAAGTCAGCAACAACGATCTACAAAACAATCCACAAAAATGAATAAGCTTATAGAGCTTAATAAGAACATAACATATCATTAAATGTAACAAAAATTTACTACGATTCATATTTTACTCAAGTTAAAATTACTGGGGTGTAAACAGGGGCACTTATGTGCAATTCAGGCGTACCGAAGTACAAACAGGGGCACGCATGTGAAATTCAAGGAATAATTAACTATAAGCATTTAGTTACATAACTATAATATGAAAACAAAAGTATAAATTCAATTACACATTCAAATAATATGAACTTACATTGACAACTAGAGTGTAGAAATATGATCGAGCTAATCAATAATTTTCGCCTTTCCTCGGTCTAGATCTGATTGAGATTTATCTTGATCTAAGTAAATAATTATATTCAATTAAGTGTTTCAATCAATCTCAAACATTCAATTCAATGCATAATCCATATTTATGCATAATTACAAATTACCCCTAACATTTTAAGTTTTCACTATTTAGTCCTTAAGCTCAGTAAAATAAGATTTAAGCAATTTCATCCAAATTTCGTACTAGTCAAATTCACTAAGGACTTCTAGCAATCCATAAAAATTAGTATTTCACAAATTTACCATGGTATTTCATTACTTTTACAAAAAAGTCCCTAAATAAAAATTTCATCAAAAATCCCTTTACAAAACTTGTTTGTTCAACATCAAGGACTCATAATCTTTCATTAAAATTCAAAAATCATGTAAGAACATTCATGGAAAAAACCCTAAACATTCAACAATTTTGCAAATTACTCCATTGACTAGCTAGATCAAGCTACAACGATCCCAAAAACATAAAAATCATTACAAATGAGACAAAATAACACTTACATGCTAACACTTGTAGTAGTCGAATGTAAAAGCCCTAAAAATGGTGGTCTTGCCTTAGAAAATCAGTGAGGATGATGAATGAATGAATGAAGAAATATATGTTTTATTTAATTTTTAACCTTTATTTACCTAATTACCAAAATAACCTTTAAAAACATTCAAAATTTCCACAAAACTAATCCATGAATATCCACTTACTACATAAATGGTCTATTTACCATCTAAGTCCTCCTAAATTAAAGTTTCATAGCTATTTGATACATTTAACTCATAGAACTCTACTTTTGCACTTTTTACGATTTAGTCCTTTTCGCTTAATTAGGTATGCAAACATCAAAATTTCTTAATAAAATTTTTATACGACTCTACTGACCATATACATTAAAATAATAATAAATTAATTTACTTGTCAAATTTGTGGTCCCAAAACCACTATTCCGATTTCACTGAAAATAGGTTGTTACAACTCTCCCCCCTAAAGGAATTTTTGTCCCCGAAAATCTTACCAGAAAAGAGGTTTGAGTATTGCACTATCATAGCTTCTTTTAGTTCCCAGGTATCCTCTTCTATATTGTGACGTTGCCAGAGAAATTTCACTAAAGTTATACTTTTATTTCTTAATTTTTTAACCTCTCAAGCTAGAATTCTGACCAGTTCATCACCATATGTCATATTTTGCTGAATCACAACATCAACCGATGAAATCACGTGTGAAGGATCTGACCGATACCGTCGTAACATAGATACATGGAATACATTGTGAATCTTTTCTAACTTTGACAGTAATGTTAATCTGTAGGGTACTGGCCCAATCCTTTCAATAATATCATACGACCCAATAAACCACGGCTAAGCTTTTCTTTATGACTGAATCGAAGAACTTTCTTCCAAGGTGACACTTTCAAAAACACTTTGTCACCGACTTGAAATTCTATGTCTTTTCTTTTCAAATTCGTATAGGACTTCTGTTGATCTGAAGCTGCTTCCAAACTATCTACATAACTTTAACCTTTTCTTCGGTTTCTCATATCAAATCAACCCCGAGAAGCTTTTTCACACTAAGTTCAATCCAGTATAATGGAGTTCGACACTTCTGACCATATAAAGCCTCATACGGTGCCATTTTAATGCTCGATTGATAATTGTTGTTATACGCAAATTCAACCAACGGTAGAAATTTCTTTCAATTACCTTCGAACTCCAAAACACAGCATCTAAGCATATCCTCGAGCATCTGAATCACTCGCTCAGATTGTTTGAGGATGAAATGCGATACTAAAATGCAAACGAGTACCTAGAGCCTCATGTAACTTGCTCCTGAATTGAGATGAAAATCACGGATCTCTATCGGAATAAATAGAAGCTGGCATATTGTAAAATTAACAATCTCAGTCACATATAACTCTGCTAACTCTCGAGTGAAAATCTATACATACTGGAATGAAATGCACAGATTTCGTCAAATGATCAATAATGACCCACACAACATCTTTCTTTCTCGAAGACAAAGCAAATCCCGATACAAAATCCATCATGATGCATTCCCATTTCCACTCTAGAATCATCACCGGTTGTAACAAACTAGAAAGTACCTGATGTTCGGCTTTAACTTGTTGACAAGCTAAACATCTCAATATGAGCTCTGAGATCTCACGTTTCATACTTGGCCACAAGTACATTTGTTTCAAATCACCGTACATTTTATTGCTACCAGGATAAATAGACAAGCTACTACTGTGTGCTTCTTATAAATTTTTCTAAATGACATTAGAATTTATCGGAACACAAATTCTGCCCTTGAAGTACAAACTACCATCAAAACCAACATGTAAATCTGAATTAGGTGTCGTCTCAATTTGTTTTCGTTTAGCATTTAACACATCGTCACATTTTCGAGCTTCATAAATTTGTTGTTAAAACATTGGTCTAGCTTTTAACTCATCTAAAATTAAACCATCATCAATCAACGTCAATCTTGTATTCAAAGCTCACAAAGCAAATAGAGACTTTCTACTCAAAACATCAACAACAACATTAGCCTTTCTCGGATGATAATCAATGCACAAATTCAAATATTTCTACGACATCAAGTACTTCAAACTTTTATGATCCTTAAAGATATGACATTTTTCTCCGTACAAATCGTGACGCCAAATCTTCAAGGAAAATACAATCGTTACAAGCTCTAAATCATGCGTCGAGTAATTGTTTACATGCGGTTTCAATTGTCTAGAAGCATATGCTATCACCTTACCCTCTTGCATCAGAACACAACCCAAACCGTTTACAAACCATTACTATAAATCACAAATTCTTTACCCGACTCTGGCTGAACTAACACTGGTGCCTCAGTTAACAATGCTTTCAATTGATTAAATCTTTGCTGACATTTCTATCACTGTTCAAACTTAACATCTTTGTGTAGTAGTCTCGTCAACGGTGTAGTAACCATCGAGAATCCCTTGACGAATCTTCTGTAATATCCGGCTAAACCCAGACAACTTCTAACCTCAGATACATTTTTCAGAGGTTTTCAATCTACGTCAGCTAAAATTTTGCTCGGATCCACTCTAATTCCATTAGCTGATACATGTCTTAGAAGTCCTACTTCCCGAAGCCAGAATTCACATTTGCTAAACTTAGCGAACAATTGTTTTTCGCACAAAGTTTGCAAAATGATTCTCAAATTTTCGGCATGCTCTATCTCATCTCGTGAATAAATCAATATATTGTCAATTAATATTGTAGGTGCATTAGTCAAACCAAACGGCATCACAAAGAATTCATAATGTCCGTATCTGGTCCTGAACGTAATTTTCAACCCATCTGAGTCTTTAACTCGCAACTAATAATAACTAGAACAAAGATCGATCTTTAAGAACATTGTCCCACCTTTCAACTGATCAAACAGATCGTCAATACATGGTAATAGATACTTGTTCTTGATCGTCACCTTGTTGACTTTTCGGTAATCGATACATAATCGCATGGATCTGTCCTTTTTCTTAAATAATAACACAGGAGCACCCCAAGGAGAAAAAGCAGGCCGAGTAAAGCCATTATCTATCAACTCTTGCAAATGTACTTTAAACTCCTTCAATTCTGTAGATGTCATTCTATATGGAGCTATTGATATCGGGGATGTTCCCGGCACCAATTCAATAGCAAACTCAACCTCTCGGGCGGTAACCCTAGTAATTTCTATGGAAACACATCCAAAAACTCACATACACCCTGGACCAATTCTAATTTCAATTCTAAAACCCTCGAGTCAACTAAGTAAGCGAGATATGCTTCATAGCCCTTTTAAACATATTTTTGTACCGTCATAGCTGATATTATATTAGATGTACCATCCAATCTGTCTGAATCAATTCAGACCTGTTTATCATCCTAACTTTTTAACACAATATGTTTTCTTCTAAAATTCACAATAGCATCATGCAGAGTCAACCAATCCATACCTAGAGTCACATCAAACTCATCAAAGGGTAACAACATCAAACTAGCGGGGAAATTGTAACCCCTAATTTTTAGTGCACATTATCTACATACCTAATTAACTACAACACAATGACCCAGGGAATTTGTAACTCTAACAGTATACTCAGTGAATACAATAGGTATTTTCTTTGTCTACTAATGTAGTGCATATATATGAATGAGTTGATCCAGGATCAATCAATGGATATACATTAATATCAAAGAGAGAAAAAGTACCCGCAATAACATTTGGAGTAGTAGCTTTCTCTCGAGCTCGGGTTGCATAGGCCCTAGCTGGTGTTCTTGTTTCAGACCTTTCATTCATCTCGCTATTCTTTCCTCGATCGGAAGTAGCATTTCTAGCATTTCCAAATCGTCGACCTCCTTGAGGAGTTACCTCAGGCTTGTTTGATTGATTTCTGAAGTCATTTTTCTTCTTCGGATAGTTACAAAGAAAATGGTCAGTAGACCCACAGCGGAAAGAAGCTCTCGATTTTGATCAAAACTCACCAAAATGTCTTTTATTTCATTCATCACACACAGGAGCGGTTCTCTCAACATTCCTTACACTTCCAGCACTAGCCATTGGAGAATTAATTGATTGGAAATTACTTTGTCTCAGTTTTTTCTACCAATGAACTCTGTAGGAGCAGCTGATCGAATGGTGTCAATTTTAAATTTCTTCAAGGGAGAAGTTTGAGCTGGTTTGAATGACCCCATTTTGTTATAGTCTCTAAATTTCGAATCTAACTATCGATTTCTTTTACAAGTCTCTTCAACTTTCTCAGCCTGCTTTGAAAGTTTTACAAATTCCCATAAGTTTAATGCTGCTATAGCCATACGGATCTCATCATTCAACCCACCTTCAAATCTGGTATAGATTTCTTCCTCATTGGATACGATGTTACGAGCATACTTGCTTAATTGCACAAATTCACGTTTATACTCAGCTACAGCCTGGTTTCCTTATTTTCACTCGAGAAACTGTTTCTTTTTTCGGTCTATGAAAAGCTTGCTAACATACTTTTTCTTGAATTCATTCTGAAAGAAGTCTCAATTAACCCGATCATCTGATATCATTGTACTCAAAGTATCCCACCATAGATACGCCTCATCTTTGATTAAAGAATCACATACCTCTAGCAATTTTCGAGGGTGCACAATAACTTCGGAAAAACTTTATTTGTGTTCAATAGCCAATACTCGGCTTTTGAAGGATCATCATCTATCGTGCCTCTAAACTCTTTCGCTCCATATTTTTGAATTTTGTCTACAGATACTCGGGTAACCATTGTAGGTATAAGTTTGGAATATTCAGGGATGCTGGAGAGGCATGACAGAGGGTGGATGTGGCGGAGTTGCAAGATTTGCTTGCTTGAACTTGTTGAACCATTGGTTCATCATTCGAAGAAATACATTTTTCATCTCTTCAGCAACAGATTGTGGAATAGACGCAGTATTACTTGCCTCGGGATTCAAAGCTTGAACATTACTTTCAGCTTCATTAACTATGGCTCGATTAGATTTAGCTGACATAAAGAATCTGTAAGAAATAAAAGATTAGAACAGATCAAAAGCATCACACTATCACAGGGTATATGTGGCATGTATATACTAAACCTTACCTCGCTACGTTAGACCTAGAACCGACTAAATCGTAGCTCTAATACTACTAAATGTAACACCGTTAACTCGTAATCGTCTCTATAATAGGGTTACAAAGCATTACCGTAAAAATGTAACTAAAAACATACATTTTAAAAATTAATGTAATCATAGCGTAATCAATTCATATACATGCATATCATCCCTTAATCGAGCCTTCGAGGCTTTGGAAACACTTTGGAAACGATTTGGGACTAAATCAAAAGCATTTGAAACATGTAAGAAAAACTTACAAACTTTAAACTGTAGGGGTCACAAAGTCGTGTGACTCACACGGCTGAGACACACCCCCGTGTCTTAGGCCGTGTAACATTCGAAATAGGGACACACAGTTGTGTCCCAGCCCATGTCCGTGCTCGTGTAACTCAGCCATGTTGCATGGTCGTGTGTCACACATGGTTGAGATGCACGCCCATGTCTTAAGCCATATGGACAAGAAATTGGCCAAAATTAAGCCATTTCCTTCACGGACTTCAAGCATGTACCTAAACACAATTTGCACATATGACGAAGGCATTAAAATATACCCAAAACATACATAAAATGACCAATTCAAATGACAAAATCCCATTAAACCAATATTCCATATAGGCACCTCGATCACAATGAAACAACCTTACCTAATCGTATGCATTACTACACTTACAACATTAACAACTAATTCAATTTCATCTTAAGGCATGCCATAACTGAGGCCACAAGTAACTCAACATAACATACCATTTTAATGTCCGAAAAACAACCAACCAATGTGCCTTTCATAAACACCACAAATATATCCAACATAAACAACTAAACATGTAATATTGATCCATTTCTAGCACAGCACCTAATTCATTCTCAAGCCAAAACATTTCACAAGTGTTCATTGTCATACCATTCTAATTGTACCCAAAAGATTCCTACTTACAACCTTAATAAAGCACCTAACAACTTAGTTTAGTATATTGACATATTGTACCGAAACAACCTATATAGCCACATATACATGCCACTATCCTAAGAGACACAAAACCTACCAACATCGATGGATAGTGTAAGCCGAAGTTTCGATCCATCCAAAATTCAACATCAACAATCTACAAAACAATCCTGAAAAACATATAAGTTTATAAAGCTTAATAAGAACATAGTATATCATTAAATTTAACAACAATTGACTACGATTCATATTTTACTAGAGTCAAAGTTTCTAAAGTGTAAACAGGGGCACTTATGTGCAATTCAGGGGTACCGAAGTACAAACAATCTCACATACGTACAATTCAGGGGTATGGAAGTACAAACAGAGGCACGTATGTGCAATTCAGGGAATAATTAACTATAAGCATTTAGTTACATAACTATAATATGAAAACACAAGTAGAAATTCAATTACACATTCAAATACCATGAACTTACATTGACAACTAGAGCGCAGAAATACGGTCAAGCTAATCTGTGATTTTTTGCTTTTCCTCGATTTAGATCCGGTTGTGATTTATCTTGATCTATATAAATAATTATATTCAATTAAGTGTTTCAATCAATCTCAAACATTTAATTCAATCCATAATCCACATTTATGCATAATTACAATTTTTCTCCTAATATTTTAACTTTTTACAATTTAGTCCTTAAGCTCGTAAAATAATATTTAAGCAATTTCATCCATATTTCATACTATCCGAAATCACTAAGGACTCCTTGCAATCCATGCAAATCAGTATTTCACAAATTTACCATGGTATTTCATTACTTTTATAAATAAGTCCCTAAATGAAAATTTCATCAAAAATCTCTTTACAAAACTTGTTTGTTCAACATTAAGGACTCATAATCTTTCATTAAACTTCAAAAATCATGTAAGAAAATTCATGGCCAAACCCTAAACATTTGATAGTTTCCCAAATTAGTCTTTGAGCTAGCTAGATTAATATACAACGATATTAAAAACATAAAAATCATTAAAAATAGGACAAAATAATAGTTACATGCTAACACTTGTAGTATTCGAATGTAAAATCCCTAAAAATGGTGTTCTTTCCTTATAAAATCGGTGAGGAAGATGAATGAATGAAGAAATATTTTTTATTAATTTTAACCTTTATTTACCTAATTACCAAAATAACATTTAAAAACATTCAAAATTTCAATAAAATCAATCTATGAATATCCACTAACTATACAAATTGTGTATTTACCATCTAAGTCCTCTTACATTAAATTTTCATAGCTATTTGATACCTTTAACTTATAGAACTCTACTTTTGCACCTTTTATGATTTAGTCCTTTTCACTTAATTAGGCATGGAAACGTCAAAATTTCTTAATGAAATTTTTATACGACTCTACTAACATACCATAGAAATTTAAATAATAATAAAACATTAATTTACTTATCAGTTTTGTGGTCCCAAAAGCATTGTTTCGATTTCACTAAAAACGAGTTGTTATAATATTTAACTTCAAACCGATATGAATGGAACCTCTGGCCAGATACTAGATTACCTGCCAATTTCAACCAAGCCAAAATGTTTCCTATATCTAAAATGTGGATACAATTTATTTACTTTAGAATCACTCCTACTCTTAACATTTCTAATGTCAATACGTTCCGAACTATTTTGTTATATGGAATTTTATAGAAAAACATATATGCATCGAGGAATGGATATATCAAAATTTAAAGTGTTGTGTTAGTGGCCAGAAGTTGGGATTTTCTTTCCACATCTTATGATGACACTTTGTAAAAGAGCAGAGGTTCCAATGGAGGAAAATGAAGAATTCATGCAACCAACAAAGAGCATAATAGGTGATTCTATCTACAAACAATATGTAAAGCTTAATCAGAAACAAGTCATAGAATGGAACCAGAGGAGAAAAGAAAAGATGGATGTCCCCGTATCCTTGAAAAAGAAACAAACAGCAAAAGCTCAAAAGGAAAGAGAGCGAAACCTTGAAACTAGATTAGATGATAAAATGGATGCAAGAATCAAGATTGGTTATCTAGAAGTTTTAACGGAAACATAATATCAAAGAACCAAACTGCCTGCTAGACTTGGATATATCAGGAACATTAGAGGAAGAGAAAAACGAAGATAGTGAAGAGGAGGAAAAAGAGACTATCGAACAAGGATATCGAAAGGATGATGATAACTATGAGGTGGCCTTTTAGCTATGATATTCTATACAGAAGGGGGTCATAATCTAAAGCGTAGGCCGCCAAGCACATTCGTCAGGTGAAGGCTCGTCTTGAGGTCAAGTATCTGGAAAAGGGAAGGCACCTATGGAGAAGTTGTGATCGCCCTATTTTGATGATTTCGATGATGGTTCAACTACTAATTTTTATTTTTAAGGTTGTAATTAATTTTGGATAATTTTTAAATTGTTTTATGAGTAGGACTAACAATAGATTTTATATATTTGTTTCGTTTTTTTCAAGTTTTTTGTGTAGGAACCCCACATGAAAGAAGCACAACATATTCAAATTCACAATGAACAAAGAAGGAAGCACCTACAATTAAACTATTGCAATGTCACGATCAATCAGGTAACTCCTTTCCTTATCTTTTTCGGGCTACACATTGGGGACAATGTGTTTTCTAAAGTGTGAGGGGTAACATAGGACATTTGTTTTCTTTAAATTTTTATACTTTTATTTTAATTTTTATTGTCAAATGTGTGCTTGAGCTTATAAAAAGACAAGTGATTGGTTAGGAACATGTACATAGGTTGATTGTGTTTTCTATAAATTTGGCATGATAGTAAATGATTTTAATTTTTTTGACTATTAGACTATTAAGTTCTATATATTACACCGTAAATAGGCATTGCGTAATTGAATATTCCAAATGATATAGAGAATACAGAGAAATCAGCATGCTAGTATTTATGATAAATAGTTGAATTTGTGATTGATTGATTGATTAAATTTGTGAATACTGAGATACATAAGGATGACCTAAGGCATGTTTGGTATACACCCAGAGCCAAAAAATTAACCCTATTTATTCATCTTTAGTACCTATTTTGAACCATAAAACACTTCTTGATGAACCTTCAAACAAAACTCGAGCCAAAAATGTTAATTTGTATCTACCCTTTTTCCTTGGTCTTGAACTACACGACTATAGATGTCTGACCATACATATTAATGGTTAAGTAGATACACCATAACGAATTTTCTAAAACCAGAGTGAAATACGAAGGATTAGTGTGATATAGTCGTTATATGTTAGCCAATATGTGCAACAAAAGAAAAAAGTACAAAAAAGAAAATCAAAATAAGTAGAAAAGTACTTGAAAAGCGAAAGCAATGTGAGTGAGATGTAGTGAAAACGGTCAAAAAGTGACAAAGTCACAAAAGTAGAAAAACTTAGTCATTTATGCAAATAAACTCATGAGTTGGTCATAATTGCTATATTATGTTGTGACTTCCTATGTGGAGAAATAAGGACGGTGGGAGAAGGAGAAATAAGGTGGTGAGCAGGCAAGGGTTACTAAGGGGGAGAATAGGGAACAATACGATGTGCCAAACTATTTTCATGCTTGAAACTATTTTGATGCTTATTGTTCCTAAATTTCATACCTGTCCTAAGCCTCAAAATGTTACAAGTTGAAAAGTCATATGTGACCTAAGTAGACTTATTCATGAATTGACATCAGATTAAGTAACTGCATTTATGAATATTTGTATTTTTCTAGGATAATCAAATTACCTATATGATTTATTGATGCATGCATACATTTGAAAACCTTAATGCATGTGTACTTCGTAATATACTCAACTTAGGTTTTTGATATTGAAAGTGGTAAGTCGTGTATATATCATGGCAGGATTATATGAAACATGAAAATTCCTAATTATGTACTCCAAAACCAATCTTTGTATTATACTTGTTCAAGGGTTGTCTTTTATGCTTCTGTTTTTATTTTTCTTTGCTTGAGAACAAGCAATGACTCAAGTGTATGAGAGTTTGATCTGTCATAATTCGATGTCACAGATTAAACTAGTTTTTTTTACTTGAGGAGCTTGAATATGAGCAATTTCAGTATGTTTTAGTTATGTTTTCTTAGTTTAGTTAAATTCAATAAAAATCGCATTTTGAGTCTTTTATTGAACTTAGAGGCCAAATGTGGCCTAAACGCGAGCTAACGTGCTTAGTAAGTGTGCAGGAGACTATTCAAAGGCATAGGAACTCAAAGCTGGTCGTTGTGTTGCAACACAAGGAGTTAGATGTCACAACATAGGGAGTAGAATGCCATAATTGCTATACTACCTTGGGTGTCGCGACATAGCCAAGGAATGTCACAACACACCCCTGAAGCTACCCCTGAACCATGCATACTGCCTTCGGTGTCACGACATAGGGACTAGAGTGTCGTGACATCGGCCTTGTATGGGAGGCACTTACGTGCCAGGGGCATTTTAGTCCACACAATGGAAATTAAACACTAGAATGTTAGCTGAACTAAGGTCGACGACGAAGGCAACCCTAACTCTATAAATAGGCTCTTAAAACACTTGTTTAAGGAAAACTTTTCATACTTTAAGTTTTCTTTGAAATTTTAGTTTTTAGTTTTTCTTTCTTTTAGGCCCTAGGTTTATTTTCAGTTCTTTTCTATTTTGTGTTCTTTGGAGAGCATAGATTGTAACCGTGATCAAATTATTGTGGATTTTGCACTTCAATTAATACAATTTAGGATTCTCTTAACCATTTCACTTAATTCATTATTTATGATTATCTTTATTATCAAGTTTATTGTGTTCATGAGATCTTTGAGGAACTAATCCTTTTTTGGGTGATTAGTGAGTGGAGGTGTGATTAATTAATTATTATGTATTGTTTTCTTAGCGGATTAGCTGTTTGGGAGAGGAAAAACTTAAACTCGAGGCTTGATGACCCTAGGATGTCATTTAGGTAGGAATTAACCCAAAATTGGTATGACATAGTTGTGAACACCTTAGCCCCGAACCGGTCTAGACTGTGCGGTCGAGAGATAAGTAGTTATTGTTGACTCATTAATTTAGTGGAAGATCGAGAGAGCCTGCTAAGGTAGCGACTAGTTGATTGAGTAGAAACCTGAAATAGGAATTAGTTATAATCACCAAAGCGAACTAACCATCGATTCTTAGATTTGATTAAGTTAGAACTGAAACACCTGAAGTTCACTTCACATTTGCTATTTTTATTTTCTTTATAAAAACTAAAACATCTCCTATTTATATCTTTTCGTCATATGCTTTATTTAAAGTATTAATTAGATTTATTTGCATTTAGGTTAAAGTGAATTTAGTACTCGTCTCATTTGGGTATGATCCTCGGAGTACTTAGCTACTTCGTTGTAACTATATTACTATTATAGTATGCCCAAAGACCAATCAAAAGATGATTGTAATTACGTACATGTTTTATCTTGTTTATGAATATAAGGCATTGTCATTATTATTTCAGTTTCTTTTTCCATGTATATAAATAAACTAAATTCTAATAAAGTCCTGAGAAAAATATGATTATTTTTAAAAGGTCCTTAGTCAAGTATTATTGTGGGCTTGGACAACAATAATGCATTGAGCCCAATGTGTAGTTGATTGATGACAAAGTGTTGTCATTGACATAGGGATGTCAAAATCAATACATGAGCATGTGCTAGAGAACAACATATTAGACTGGCCCATTATGAGTAAGTTTCTTGGATTATTATGTATTAGTCACAACATTACTCATAGTGATAACTATGTATACGATTCTCAAACTTGAGATCATCATTATCCCAACATCATGAGTTGTATATTTTGATACTTTCAAAAATCTTCCGTAACAAGTTATACTGAAAAGACTGATGTCGAATATGCCACAATATATTTAATGGGATATGGTTAGTAAATATAGGATTTGTCCCTCCTACATAGTGGGAGAAATATCTTAGGCCACTTGATTGAATGAGACTAGAAATGCATGGTCATACTTGAATAAGTTGATATAAGATACCATACTTATTTATTTATTATAGCCTACTAGAGATATCAAGAAACATGAAATTAGATTATGCAAGTGTGATTGTTCCATGGGTTGTGTCCAATATAGATATAAAAGATAAAAGGATATAATACATGAATGGTTTATCACAAAAAGGTTATGTCGAATTACGACTTCTTGTAACTTAGGTAGCAATGATGTATTACTAGATGCCACTCATTACTTGTATTATTAGAAATGTTCTAGTATTACTACTAATGTTATAAGAACCTCCAGGGTCACACCTTATGGTTAAAACAAACAAAACCCAAACACAGTTGGTATTGTGTTTAGCTATCACATGAATTAAATTAATTATTGAATTAATTTAATTTGAAAATTAAATATTAAACGAATTAAATCTACAAGCTTTTTGTACTCAAATAGAGAACATATTTAATATTAATATATGAATTTGATTCATATAATCTTTTAATAGGATATAGTCACTGAAATTATTATAATAAATTATTATAATTAAGATTTCGGTCAAACATTGAAATATGGTAGTTATAATTCTTTTTGAAAAGAATATAACATTTTTAATGCTTTCCATATCTTCTTTATAGGTTGATTCTGTTTTAATATATAGATACCAAATATCTCGAATTAAGGTTAAGTGTGTTTTAAAAGAAAAATAAGAAAAAGATCTAGCAGCCATTTTGGGAGATTTTCTCTAGATAAGTTCCAATAGAGTTTTTGCCATTTGTTTTAATACCGGGTGGACTACATAGAGGCCAGGATGTTTTCATTGTGGCTTGGAATCGACACCGAATAAGCAACATCCTTTCATTGTGTTTTTTCATTTAAGAATGTATATCTTCAACCTTATTTCAACCTGTTTCATTTCTCGTACTTGGATCCATGGCTGAGGATCGCTGAAATATTTTTTTCGCTTCGTAACGGGGAGTATCAGCGGTCCCGATAATACAACCTGACCCATATACTTACAGACATCGCTTCAAATCTCTGTCTATAGTTGCAGTATTCACACTCTTGATGTTGGTACGTCCGGAGGTGGTCATGACGAATCACTTCTTGAGTTTTCAATATATCAAATTACATGACTTATATACACATGACAAATCACTTACTTCAATGAGGTAAGTCAGAAAATGAACGTCACAAATGAATACATCCATATACAGATCAAAGATAAATTTAACTTGGGTCCAATCCGATGTATTATCAGTCCTGATAATCACATCTATGTCTCTATCTTTAAGAGCCAACTGTTTTGATAAATGACTATCTAAAATGTTTATAAAGCTAGCCTAAAGATACTAAATGTTTAATATGGAAATGGTATTACTGTAGGTAAGTTTCGAAATGTTTAATGATGATAACTAAGATGGAAAATGTTTATATGTTCCTAATAAGATTATTAGCATTAATTTGAAACTTCCAAAGGTTGTCATGATACTTGTCATGTGTAACATCCTATACCCGACTCAAATTATCAGATTCGAATATTGAATGTTACAAAACTTAAACACTTAGCAAAAAAATTTCAATAGTCGTAAAACCATTCTAAAACATACTTCTTTTTCCTTTATATATTGTTCTTAAAGCAAAAGAATAATAAAAGAGAATGTTTAATAGTTACATCATATTTTCAAAAGCACCATATGACGTTACAACTTAAAACCTTGTTAAAGAGAGACTTCTTCATGGCATAGAGTACTAAGCGCCATATCCCTATGGTGTCCTATGTATGCATAATATCGCAACTCGAACTACCACATTGGCACATTCCTGGCTTGGTCCCTTCAACATACCTACTCTTTAATTAGAACCTACATCACGGGTAGGCGCATGTAAGTTCAAATGAACTTAGTAAATTTTAACTCAGGTTACCTTTGCGTGTTTATTAGGATGTGAGACCCAGTTCGCATCTGAAAAATATTTCTTTTGTGAAAACAATGCTTACAAATAATTTCTTCAAAAAACTTGCTTTAAAAAGGGGCTTGCATTAAAATTGCGGAGCCATATTTCTTTCAAAAACATTTAAAAACCCAACATTAGGTTCACCTTTGGTCGCAAAGCCAACTCGTACATGATTTTTAGAAAACATTCCTTTGAACAAGTCTGCCTTAAGTTGCAAGACCGGTTCACACTTACAAACAGAGTCGGCCTTAGTTCACACAACTGGTTTGTCACTTAGAGTCTTTGTCTTGTTGAGTATATAATACCCAATCGAACTCACAGAGGAGCATGCATTTTGAGACATATGACATTAGCTCATATACAGAGCTGGGCTCACTAAGGATCAAACTTTGTCTTGTTGAGTATATAATTACCCAACTGAACTCACAAAGGAGCACGCACTTTGAGACATACCATGGGTGGGTACTCACACTACTGGTATACCAATCAGAAGTTTTACTAAAGAGCTCACAGAACAGAAAGCTAACACTAAGGCAAAGCTAAGCAGAGAGCTTGCACAAAGTAGAGCCAACAGAGAGCTCACACAAAGCGAACTTATTAGAGAGTTCCCATAAAGCAGAGCTAAAGAATTTTCTATAAAAATCTCATATATAAGTGCCTTTCAAAACACAGTTTAAAATCGCTCTTTCAGAACATTCTTATAATCAAAGGCTCGCATAAGAGCTCGTATAAAACTGTGATTTAAAAATCATCTCTTCAAAATTGTAATTTTGAAAACAAAGTTTCGTAGCTTAAATCAGAACTTTTCAAAAAACTTACTTTTGGGTTTAAAAAATAAAGTTTCTTTTAGAAAACAATATCCATTAGAAAATGTAATCGGAATACTTTGGAAAACCCAAAATTTGACAGTTACCAACCACTCACCAAAAATAAAAAACTTAAACGATTTTGGCTTACCTTTACCCTTGCTAGAAGATAGTTTGGCTAGCTCGCAACAAAAAAACATATTACTGACAGAACATTCATAACTCACACATGTATGCAAACCTAGCTCTAAACACAATCAACCCTAACAAGATAAGGACTTACCCAAATTGCTAGGAACAGAATTTCAAAATAGAGACTTGACGATAGAATATTTAGTGAAGATTTTCATCGAATCAAAGGTCTTTTTTATAGGCCTAATAGTCCTAGATATCTTGGATACCTTATCTAATTTAGGAAAGTTATTACTTGCATGTAAATTATTCCTAGATATACTAAATCAATTTTTCCAAATTTGAGTCCGACTGTATTTTGGCAAACACAGTTCACACTTTGGTTGGCAAACATAATTCACAACTTACTTGGTGAACCCAGTTCGCTATACAGACTGGCGAACTCCTAGCTTGCCAACACATTAGTGAACTTTTCTTATAGTGAAACTGGTGAACCCCTTACCAATTCAATTGGCGTACACTGTTGCTCAGGGAACACCTTCGTTGAAAATTTATTGGTGAACACCCAGCTCGCCTAAATCTTGGCAAACACTGAATTTGCTCCATTTTGGCGATTCTAGTTCACCAAAACACTAGTGAACCTTACTTCTCATGACCAAAAACATCTAGCCCCGATTTTGGGTTGTGATAAAGAACCTTACCAGCTTGTTAGTTTCCCTCCTTTTCTAGCTTAATCCTCTCGAAGTTTGCTCTATGCAAGACCTTCCATGGCCTCCTCTTTTTTAAAACAACCGAATAAGGTGAAGAAGAGAAAATGAAACAATGTTGGGAAGAAAATCATTACTGGGAAACCATTTTCCAACTATATATAGTCATCTTCGCACTATTACCAACCTTAGGAGAACCATTTATCGCTAATTATTATGTCTCAGACTAAGAAATCGACTGGTTTTATTCTAACTGAACCAGGTTTGGTTCTCAACCATGTCCAATTACATTTTTAACTTTCTTGTTTGTTCCAATAGAGACCGCCAACTTGCAGTCTCTTTCAATTTAGTCCTCTTACTATGTCATGTTTTCGAGTTATTAAAAATCTGAGTGTTACACTTAGGGTAAGTTTAGACTGATACAACACAGAATAAAAGCAACTCCGGATAGACAGAAGTCGTATGCAGATCTAAAGAGGAAAGACATTAAGTACAGTGTCGGAGATCAAGTTTGATTAAAAGTGTATCCATGAAGAGAAGTTCTGAGGTTAGGATGAAAAGGCAAGTTGAACCCTAGGTTTAATACGCCTTACCAAACTCTTAAGAGAGTTAGGCCAGTGGCTTATCAGTTAAAGTTACCTCTTGAATTGGACCGTATTTATGACGTGTTCATGTCTCTATGCTGGGACGATACCGATCTGACCCTTCTCATATTTTTCTAATTGAGGAGATAGCAGTAAGACCAAATTTTGTATTTTGAGGATTAACTTGTGCAGATTCTAGATCGTAAGGTGAAAGTTCTGAGAAAAAACAAATTCCACTGGTTAAGGTCCTGTGGTAGAACCATGGCACTAAAAAGGTCACATATGAACCGAAAGACTCGATTCGTCAATAGCATCCTCATATGTTCGAATCCAGGAAATTTCAAGGATAAAATTTCTTTTAAGGAGGGAGAGTTGTCACTGGAACGACCGACTGTGCAAGTGTACACAGTCGTGACAAGTAATAAAGTGATAAGTATATCAAGTTATCGTTTCCACAGGAACTGTACAAGCAAATATTTATGAAATATAGACTTAAGCAAATTAGTAGTAGAGAAAAAATATTTTGACGGAAGTGAGCTATTAACTAAGTATTAAATTAGACTAATATGTAAAGCAAAATAAAAGCAAGATTTTAACAAGTTTAATCAATATGGCATAGGTGGGTTAGATGAATTTCATTCCTTGACTTAGAATTATAAAAATAATGTTTATAATGTTACGGATAATTCCATGGCAACTTGGTCCTTTGTTGTCTGATTCAAACATACTTATTAAGATCAATTAATCTTTTTAGCATATGTCTAGGTAGAGGTGATCATGGGTTGGGCTACCCGGCCCGGCCTGATGGCCTGCCCGAAAAATGGGAGGGTTCGGGTAAAAAATATAAGCCCAAAATTTAGGTTTGGGCAAAAAACAAGGCTCGTTTAGAAAACGGGTCAGGCCTCGGGTAAAACTTTTTTGGCCAGAGCCCGGCCCAGCCCGAATTATATATTAAATATTTTTTTTTATTTTTAATCAAATATCTATTTTATATATATTAAATATATGTATTTAATATGGGCCAGGCCGGGCCGAGCTCGAGCTTAGCAATTTTCTTTCGGCTCGAGCTTGGACAAATTTTTAGGCCAATATTTCGGGCCGAGCCCGGGCCTAGAAAATGGGCCTAATATTTTGTCTGGGCTCGACCCAAACTCAGCCCGGCCCGACCCATGATCACCTCTATGTCTGTGTTAAATTAATTAATTAATTTTTATAAGCAGACACAAGACAGAGTGAAGTAACAATTTATTTCTATACTGAAACAAATTTAATCACAACAATCTTTAGGTTAAGCAAGGCAATAATATTGGTTAATACTATTACTCATTTAATCTAATTTTCCTCTTAAAAATATTGAATATGCACTATTTAGATCTTATGTCAATTAATTTTAATTTCAATATAATTAAATAATTAATTCAATTGCAATCTCACACTTACAATGCAAGAAGAACATAGGCCTGATTTTATCTAAATGAACAAATTACCAAGACTTATAACATCACAACACAATTCTAATAATTTAAGTAGGCAGAAGTCAACTAATCTAACACAAACAAAATTTAAGTCATTTTAATTAAATCAGAAGCATCAAAACAATTAGCATTCATTTTTTATAATATCAAAACAAATTAAAATGAAATAAGAGAAGGAAACTAAAGACAAATCCAGTGTTCTTCGGGGTCAAACTAATGTGAGTCCTTTTCTTTTTTATGCTTTGTTTTGCCAACCAAGGGCCTCCAAGATGCTGATTGCTACTGCTCAAAGGACTTGCACGACTCTTTCAAAAGGGAAAAATAAAATATAGGATAAGATGGATGAGAAGAAAGGATGAATGGTAAGTGAATGAGTGATAGATGAAAGGCAATAAGGGTGGCTATTCATACAAGCTTGGGACAATTAAAGATAGCATAAGAGAGTCTTTATTTTCTCCTCTCATGGTCGTCCCTTGATTGTAGGAAGAGAGGTTTGAATGGCTTTGCTAAAATTAGCTTAGTGCCATAAAGTGAAGGCTTGAAAAGTGGAGGGGTTGGAACGAATTTGTGAAGAATTTTAGGGGTTGTTTTGAAATTATTTTAATTAGCTTTTTGGGTTTATTTAGGCAAGGGATGGGCGGTTTTGGGCTGCTCCTTGGGTTCTTGCTTCTTCTTTCCTCAATTGGTCACTTTGGGGCTTTCCTTTTGCATCAGACTGTCCAAATTTATCAACCCAATTTTTAATTGGATCAAACTAATTTTTTTAGAGGGTCTGAGTATGTTAATTTGGTACGTTCATGGCTATTAATTCATCAGCTAATGCTTCATAGATGCCCCAACAATTTAATCCTCACAAGGTGACTTTAAGGTTGATTTTGTTTCCATTGCACAAAACTGCTCAAAATTGGCAAAATTATATAAGTTTAATATCTAAATAGCTAAACACCAAGATGTGTCTTAAATCATGTCCAGTTTAGTTATTTTATAATGAAGACACAAAATTTGGTAGAAAATACTTAAAATTTGCATGAATTAATGCTTAGAAGGTGTTGGAAAAGTCTATATATTTCAGTGTTTCTAGTCACGCCCCTATTTATTTTTGTTTGTTTGTATGATTAAGCATATATGAGTTACTAGTCTATTGGTTAAGTGTTAGTGAAATTGTCCTTAAACCCCAAATTTGAATCCCTTCCCTTGCATTTTTTTAAAATTTTTTTACATTTCTTTTGTTTTTAACCCTATTGCCGCCTCTAGGGTTTAAAAACCCTAGTATTTAAACATCTTTTTTCTCCTTTTTGCTTTCACATTGCCACCCTTGCCCGAAACACTCAAAAACTTTTCTCTCATCCATCCCTTGTATAGCCCTCTCCTTAGCCTCCTCTCATTTTTTTCCTATTTTTTTCTCTCTTCTTTCTTTCTTTCTTTTGCTTATACCGCCACCCTACTCCCTTGGACCATCGTTGCCGCCACCTTGCACCATATTACACCACCGTAGTATCACCTTGCATCGTCACCACACCACCTTGGACCTCTGCCTGCACCATCTTATGCTATTGTCGCCCCTTCTCCATCATTGTTGCATCACCACCATTTATTTTCTCCTCCTCTCTTTTCGTCTTCATTCCTTTCATTGTGGTCGAATCTCTGCTTATTTTCTCCATTTTTATTCCTTTATAGTCAAATCTCTTATGACTGCCAAGATCTCCACTGATTGTTCGTTCCTAATTTGATTACTGGTGTAGAGTAAGTGTTTTATTTTGATTAGATCTCAGATCTCATATTTGGATCTTCTTCACTGTCTTGGCCAGATCTAATATGTAGGAGTGTTGTTGTTTCAGATTTGTAAATTAGAGAAAAGAGTAAGTGTTCTTCTATTGTTTAGCAAGCGGATCTATAGATCTTTTCTCGAATCTAGCATAATTGAATCTAATATGGTGCATTTTGTGTGTTTTGTTCATTCAAAATTCAGATCTAGATGAGATTTGATCATATTTATAGCGAAGAAGTGTAGCATATTAAATCTAGTGTTGTTTGGATGTACAAATTCAGGTGTGTGCCTAACCATGAGTATGTTTGTATATGGCCAATTATTATGTGTGATTTGATGCCTCTGTTGAATGTATTCATAAGTTTCTTTACTTGGCTGAATGGTCTAGTGTCTTCAAAGTGATGGAAGAATGTGATCTTTGTTATTTCCAACATTGGTTGAATGGGGTAAGTGATGTTTGGGTGTTGGTTGATTGTGTATAAATCCTATTAAGTGATTAAATAAAATCATACAAGTGTTTTTCGTAATGATTGATATGTGATTGTATGATTTTGTATTGTTATTGCATGTCTTATGTTGTTGATCGCACGTTAAGCATGCCCAATGTTCTGCTACTGTTATTGGTTACATGTTAAACATGCCTATTTTTTCTACTAAATTGATTGCATGTTGAAACATGCCTTTTGTACTAATTCAGTTACTTTCATTGTTATGTCATAATGCATTGCATGGAGATCAGGATGATATGTAAGGAAGAAGTTTCTGGCAGTTTATTTGTAATTATGGTGGTTTATCCACATATTTCTTGCAGTTTATCTGCAAATACTAGCGGCATGTCCACAATTCAATGTGTAGAGATGGATGAGTTCTGGGGTGTAACACCCCTTACCCGTATTCGATACCGGAATAGGGTATGAGGCATTACTAAAACACATACACTTGTATACGTATTAAACTGAGTCACAAAATTTCATCCGAATTAAAAATTTTTATATTATTAACATACTTTTATAATTCTTTATAACCTATCCTCGAAATATTGTATTCATAATAAATAGAGCCTATAAGACTCGATACAAACTCATTCATATACTCAATTTATCCATTAAATTATTTCATCCTTGAATAATCCACATTATGCCAAAATCAACACTAATAACAATCATAAATCTCTTCATATTAATTTCACATATTACTACATTACATATCTCGAGCATATGCCAAAAATTTCATATACGCAACCATCAACAAACTCATTTCTCCTTTAGTCGACTAGTAAATTAGACTTAAAATTCATATCAACCATTAAATCTCACAATTTTATAACATCTCGAACCAAATGATTCTAATAACAAGATACTTTATAATCATCCTTATGACTACAAATATTTCACAAAGCATGATTATCATCCAGCATTATCTATGTACCAAAATGACTAATTCACAAGCAATAACAATTCAATGTTTTATTTCAATTCCATTCAATTCATAACTCTCCGTGTTCACAATTCAAATTAATTTCTCAATCCAATTTTCATTTCAATACCACAATAATTCTTTTAATTCAAATCATATTAATAATAATTCCCATTCAACTCACAAACAATTCAATATTGAT
The DNA here is from genome assembly GCF_025698545.1 of Gossypium raimondii. Taxonomy (NCBI): domain Eukaryota; kingdom Viridiplantae; phylum Streptophyta; class Magnoliopsida; order Malvales; family Malvaceae; genus Gossypium; species Gossypium raimondii. Next base: position 32,897,976 of record NC_068568.1, on the reverse strand, counting down.
ATTTACTTTATTTTTTATTACTAACATATTATTCAAAATTTCAACAATTGCTATTAATAAATTCAATACCGATACGAATTTACTATTCAATTCTGCGTCTATCGATTATAAACGAGCATATAGCCAATATACATGAATCATTCGTATATTTTATTTTTTCCTCCTCCTCCTCTCCATTCCACATCCTTAGTGTACATAACACTCTTAAAAATAACATTCTCTATAGTTTCACTATTCATTCAACTTCAAATAAGTTGTCTAGTCGGGTTACAGTCACTAAATTCTTTTTATCCCGAGATACAGAGTTCCAAATTAAGTTTCGTTAATTTTCCCAGGAACTTGACGCACATATATTCTTACCATAACATTTTCAGAATTTTTTGCTTGGCCAATTAGTACATTTCATTCATTAAAGTCACCCTTATTTCACTGCTCAACATCTCTGACCTCTCTTCACTAAAAATGAATTATCTCATTGTACAGAATTCGGATGATATTTCCATTTGTTTTCTTTGAAAATAGACTCATTAGGGATTCTAATAATATAAATTATAACTCATAATTATTTTTGTACAATTTTAATTATTTTCCAAATTTAGAATAGGGATTCTAAAATCAATCTGACCTGCCTCACTAAAATTTAAATATCTCAAAATGTATAACTCTTTTGCTTGATCTTTTCTTTTATATAAAATAGACTCATTAAGATTTCATTTAATATCTTATTCATCCTCAAATTCAATTTCCACCATTTTTGTTATTTTTCAAAGTTACACAACTGCTCTTGTCTAAACTATTTTGTTGTAAAATGTATTCTTTCATAATTTCACTTTTCACTATCTCAATTCCATTGAATTAATCACATCTCATTCCAATAGTTCATTTCAATTCATATAAAATCCATTCAATTTATCACTATATTCAAAGCAATCCAATTTCTCATTTCCAATTTCAAGTCAATCTTCAATTCAAATCCATATATATATATTCATCACTCAATTACACTTAGTCAATTTTGCCGATGAACTTATCGGAATAAAAACAGATTTCTCGGTGGCCTACACACAATCTGTACCACCTTTATGTAATAACAGACTCTCGGTGGCCTGCACATAGTCCGTGCCACCCTTGTACCTTAACAGAATATTGGTGGTCTGCACACAGTCCGTGCCACCCTTATATCTTAACAGAATATTGGTGGCCTGCACCCTTGTATCTTAATAGAATATTGGTGGCCTGCACACAGTCCGTGCCACATATGCGACCTATCAGTCTGGTACACGTAGTGGCCTGCACTTAGTCCGTACCACACTTGACCCAATTACGATCATTCATATCTTTTCTATTCCGAGGTTCAATCGGGAAATTTTTACTTTTCAATATTTTACTAGTTCTCCTCTAACCAATCTTAATTCATAATTTGAATCAAATATTTGTTCCACGTATAGTACATTTCTTAAATAAAATAATAAAACGCTTAAGCATTAATAAAACAATATATTATCTACATACAAACTTACTATCATATTTTCAAGGTCAATATCTCGCCTTTCACCGCTTTTAACAACACATTTAACCTATTTATCACTCATATTAATCAATTTGATCCAAAAATCATACTTAATAAAATTACATTTTTGCCCCTAAACTTTTGCAAAATTATGATTTTGCCCCTAGGCTCGGAAATTAAACTTTATTCCTTTTTCTTATGTTTTATAACATACTAAACATTTTTCTCTTCTATAGCAACATCAAATTCTTGCTCTAACATGCACTTATGAACAATAATAATTTTTACCAATTATGTCGTTTCACTTGTTTTCACTGAAAACCGCTTAGCAAAAATTGTTTAAACAATTTCAAGCTTCATATTCTACCATAAAACATCAAAATAAACACATTTCACATATGGGTATTTTTCCAAATATAAACCCTAGGTTAAATTATTACTAGAATAAGCTAAATTAAGCTATCGGGACTTTAAAAACGTAAATAACATTAAAAACGGGGCTTGGAATCACTTATTATGGAGCTTGGAAGCTTGAAAAACCTAATCATGGTTTCCCCCTTGCTATTTTCGTTCATCATGGAGAAGATGGAAAAATTTTTGGCTATTTTGGCCTTTTTAATTCTTTTAATTACTAAATGACCAAAATGCCCCCAACTTAAAAATATCCTATTTCACTTATCTCTTGTCCATTTTTGACCAACAAGTTAACCAATGGTCTAATTACCATTTAAGGACCTCCAATTTAAAATTTCATAACAATTGGACACTTCTAACATGTAGAACTCATCTTTTGCACTTTTTACAATTTAGTCCTTTTGGCTAAATTGAGTGCCCAAACGTCGAAATTTTTGAACAAAATTTTTACGAAATCATTCCGTGAAATTTCAGACCATAAAAATATAATAAAAATAAATTTTTCCTCGTCGAATTTGTGGTCCCGAAACCACTGCTCAGACTTGGCCCAAAATTGGAATGTTACATGGGGAACTCTTGCTGTGGTGTGTAGCAGATGATGGGTAGGAATTTTCTCTGAAATTGAAAAATAAAGTGTAGTGTTAAACATGATGAGGTACATCCAATGTAATTTATGTTATTTGTTATACTTTATTACTGTTCACATGATTGCTATTTTATCCTACTACAACTAAAAAACTTATGTGTTAAGACTTATATTGAGCTTTATAGCTCACTCCCTAGTTTATTGTCTTTATAGAGAATCCATGAGATTAGGATTTAGACTCGACATACAAAAGATTGTCTCAGACTTTTTACTTTAAAAATATTTTTACTTTAATTTATAATTTTTATTTGGGAATTGTAATAATTTATTTGGATTGTGGCATGGTTTTTTTTGTTGGTTTTATTTCGCATTACATGCAAAAACGTTTGAAATTGAACAAACTTATGATTCTACTTAAATATGCATGAAACCTAGTTTTAAATATTAAATTGGTTAGACACACTTTTTTCCACTATGTAATTGAAATGGGATTTCTAAAAGATACTTTAATCAAGAAAATTTACAAAGTTTTCAAAATACAAAACCTTTACAAATTAGTCTCTAGATTTTAAAATGGTTTAATAGCAAACATTTTATTTTGTTTTTGTAAAATTTAAGTTCAACTAAGTATTCCAAATGACATAAGAGTTTTTACAAGATAACACGTAACCAAATTTGGCTTAAAGCCCAATAATTTTTAGTAAACTAAGAAAATTATTCAAACAGATTTTCCGTAGGGTAAACAAATGATTTCAAAAGTAAATTTCTGAATCCAATTGTTTTACTAGGCCATTACGGTGGCCCATGTGACCTTTAGAATCCAAACATAACATTTAGGTCGGGTTAGGGAGGTTACATCAAATTAGGTTACAGAAACTTGAGTTAGGTCATAAAACTCAGAAATAACCAAAATGCCCTAGAATACGATCGAAACATGGAATTTCAAGCCAGAACGAAAGGATTCGGCACAAGAGCACCAAATGATGCAAGGGCACCGACGTAGGTGCTCTTTTTCTCACCCTAGGGCATCAGTTGAGGCCAGAGCACCACTACTCACACGCGAGGCCTCCGAAATGTTGTGTTAGAGCTCCAAAATTCTCGTTTTCAGGTATACCTTTCCTCGGTTATTCGTTTAATCTTCCAGTAATCTCAAAACCCAAGTCTCAAGCTTCCATACACCTATTTCAAGTTCAAAAACACCTAAATTAAATTCAATAATTTAGAAATGCATAAATAAAAGAAAAAAAGACATTAAAAAGATAAATAAATGTAATTGAGACTCAAAATAAATAATCTAAACTAAATTGCAATATTTTACTTAAAGGTAATGCTAAATATTTGAGTAGTTTTTTTATTTTTTATTTTTGGAAATATGTACACTTTGCTCATTGTATGGTTGCCTCTTTGGTAGAGTTCAACTTAGACTCAAATTAAGCAATGGTCTAGATGTGACCACTTTCAGAGTTGGTAAGTTTGAAAAGTTAAAAATATTAATGAGATTAGATTTATAATTACCATATTTGAATGTGTCACAATGATGCTCTCCTCAGAGTGTTCATGGCATAGAAGATACTTAGGCTAGGGGTATGAAAGTACTTTTCTTCCTTTGAAGATCAGTTATTATCTTGGAGATACTATCGATGTTTTAAATATTTTCTACCATTTTGTTTTCTTCTACCATGTTTGATCAGTTGCTATTATATATCCTAAAATCTTGCACTATTTTCTGCATTTTTTTTTAATTTCCTGTTTCTCTGTAAGCATATGATGTTAGTTCAAACTTCACTTTCCCCTCTTCCATGAAGTTTTGACTACAACAGTTTTGTCGTGTTTTTCTGTCTCTCGGGGTCCCCTTGTCTTAATAATTATTCGTAGATTAAAACAGGCACTTTGGTTCAACAGGCGCGATGTGATTTTTAAATTTTGTTTGTACTTTGATTTAATTGGGTAAGTACAATTTTTTATGCAAAATAATGCCAAGTCAGTTGTATATCCAGTTTTACATTATTGCTGCTTTTAGTTTCATGCGTGGTTGCAGAAAGCTTTCTATGAAACAAAAACTAGACAGTCAACGGATATGGAAAAATCAGTAGTAACTATTTTGTTTTTCTTTCTGCTGTATTCGTTTTTGTTTCTGGTCTCTTTATTGTTGTCAGTTTCTAGCTTCTCTAGTTTTCACGGTTCCAACTTCAATCCCAGCCCAGCCCCTGTCACATTCCACACCAGCCGCTTCCTTCAATCCTTATTTCCCAGGTAATCTATTACATTTTGTTCTTCATATGATTTATTATTTGATATTCATGCTTACTGTATACAAATTGTGACATGACAATGGCCCCCAAAGACTATATTTTTCTGGGGGAAAAAAGGCTTCTTAGTCAATTTTCGGTGATCTTTTCCTAAAATCTAAATCCTCGGAAATATTATCACTGAATTTTGCCCGATTAAGGTTTCGGGCCAGGTTGGTCTCATATGGGCCCAATGATTGGGCCCATTATGTTTTAATTTTGGACTTGTTTTAGCCCATTTTTAATTTTTGTTTTAAATATTAATAAAATAGAAATAAAAAATTTTGAAAAAAAATACAAAAATATAAATTACATTTTAGCCCCTAAACTTTTCAAAAATTACATTTTGACACCTAAATTTTTCTAAATTTGCATGATGACCCCTAATATTTTGTAAATTATATTCGGGCCCCTAAAATTTTTAAAAATTACATTTTGGCCCCATATTTTCCTAAAATTACATTTTTACCCCAAATGTTTTGCGTCTTCTACATGTTGGTCCTTCTGGGCATGTCAGATCCCCCAATCAGCAGCCAAACGTGCTCCCCCCACCTCCAGCTACTCTGGCAGATGGCCTAAGCCATGATGCCCTCCACTGCCACCTGAAGACAAGAAGAAAGAGGACAAAAATCAAGAGATTAAAAAGAAAATTAAAAGAAAGGGGAGAGGATTCGGTCTTGAAGAAAAGGAAAGAAAAAAACACAGAGAGCAAAAAAAAGAACCTACATTCGGCCCCCCAGAACCGAACCTAACCACCACTCGCCACCTTCAAACCCAAACCCACACTTATCGACCTTTGGTCTCCCACGGCCGCACAACAAAAATCAATCTCCGCCTATACCCTCGTCGCTCTCCCAAAAACCATCACACCCACGGCCCTTCCACCCTCATCATCCACCATTATCGAAAAAAAACAAATCACACATAACAAGCAACAAGCAACCAAAAAAGCAAGAAAAAAGACAGTAAAAAAAACAACAGCAAAAAAAGCCCATTGTCGCCGTTGATCTCGCGCCACCATACCACCGCCGCATCACTACCGTCCCAACACCTAACAAAGCAACCAAGAAGTGAAAAAAGAAAAAAACAGCCAGAAAAGAAAAAAAATAGCAAGGAAAAAAAGAAAAAAAACAAAGGAAAAAAGAAAAGAAAGGGGAGAAGGAGGAGCACCACCGTGCCCGTCGTACCGCTGGGCAGCAAGGCATTGTCAACGAAAGCAGTGGAAGGGGGCTGAACGGGGAAGAAAGAAAGAAAAGAGAAGAAAGAAAGAAGGAGAAAAAAAAGAAAGAAGAAGGAAGAAGAAAGGGAAAGAAAAAAGGAAAAAAAGAAAAAATTAAGTAACAATCGGGTCAAATTGACCTGACCAAACCAAGACCGGACCGATTCGCCCAAAGAAACCAATGATTAGGCCCAAACAAGATCCCAAAAAATGTCAACAAAAAAAAAGCAACCTTGACCCATTCCAAAGAAAGGCCCAACAACGCAAAGATGGGCCCAACAACGCAAAGATGAGGCCCAACGCAAACGAGCCAACCCAAAGAGCCCACAACACGTGCCCATTTTGTCCAGTGACCAGGCCGATCCGAAGAAAAAAAAGTGAAAAAAAAGAAAGAAAAAGGAAAAGGGACCATTCATCAAGCCCACAACTTTGGGCTTTTGGTAAATTCTTAATCTTTTTAACTTAAATACTTGAATATTATCCCATTTTAATTCAATTAGCATTTTTATGGTATTCATGAAATATTATTTTGCTTATTTCATTTTATAATTTTAAATTTAAATAATTTCATTTTTTAGAATAGAAAAATCATTTTAATGCATAAGGCAATGAACCGATTTAATATTAAGTCATAGAATTCATCGCTATGTTGGGTGAATATCGATGACTCATGTTAAATACGGGACGTCCTTTTAAAAAAACCCTAAAAATATTCAAAAATTCTCGTGTTTTTTTAAAAAATAAAAATAAAAATAAAAAAATTTTCTCGTGTTGTAATAGAATCACGATTAAATATTAAATTGAATCGATTTGACGCTAATTCGATGATTTCATCGCTATGTTGACTGAATATCACCGGTTCATGTTAAATACAATTCGTCTTTAAGAAAAAATAAAAAAATTAGTGTTTTCAAAAACAAATTCGTGTTTCAAAAATATTCGTGTTTTCAAAAATTCCCGTGTTTCACAAATTTTTGTGTTTTCAAAAATTATTATCGTGTTTCAAAATTCTCATGGCTTAAAAAAAATCTCGTGTTTCAATCGGATCATGATTAAATATTAAATTGAACTCGTATTTTTAAAATTAAGACAACGCGCGCTTAATGAGATACCAATTTTGGGCGTCCCGAGGGTGCTAATAGCTTCCTCGCGCGTAACCGACTCCCGAACTCTGATTTTCTCTGGATTTTAACTTAGACCCAAAATTACCTTTTTTAGAAAATTTTGAAAATAAATTTTTCTTCTAAAAAGAGAATTTTGTAGGTGTCCGATCACACCTAAAGAAAAAGGATCGATGACAACTCCTCTTTCGCAAAAGAAAAAATTGAGACTCTGTTTTCAAATTTTCAGTAGTCAATTCGACTAGCGCCCGTGCCCAGAATTTTTAGGTCGCTACAGCTGGCGACTCCACTGGGACTTTTTGAGAGTCGAGTTTGATGTTGAATGCGTGTTGCCAAAATTCTCAAAATTCCTTTTTCAAATTAATTTTTAATCGTGATCCTTGAATTTTATTTTTGAAAAGTCATGCATCTGCATTCGATTTTTAAATTAATAATATTTTCTAACTTGTTTTATTTTTCTATTTTTTCAGCTTTAAGTTTTACGGTTTTTTAGTTTGATTTTTTAGTAAAAAAAAAGGGTTTGTGAGTTTCTCCCCACACACCGTGCACTTGCATTCTTGCATAACATGAGCTCTCTACTTGGGCTCCGTCCGTTTAAGTGGAAGTAAACGTTACGCCTTCGTGAGTTAACTCGTCCCTCCGCACAGGCTAGTGAAATACTTCCGGGTTACATATGACTTATGCTTTCGTGAGTTAACTCGTCCCTCCGCATAGGCATAAGTAAATGTAATCCCTTGAATTGAGTTCGTGAGCCTGTGATGGGTGATGACCGAGGCTCCGTACTAACCTTAGTAGGTGACAGTATAGACAATTTGAGTACCTTCTTAAAACTGAAACAACATATAGTAAACCGTACGAGCCACCCAGTTACATCCATGCCGAACCTCTGTCCGTTGAATAGTTACCAAAATAAGTACACGAGAGAAACGCCTCTTACCTTTTATTTCTTTTACATTTACACTTATTTGCAAATGAATCGAGTCTATTTAATAAATTGGGTCGGATAGATTGTCTGATGGTATGTGAGATAGGTTTTTGTAAAGCATGTTGGGGCAAAAAAAATGTGGGTCTGTTCCACCAAATTGCATGATTGAATAGCTTAATTTGTTAAATTTTCCATAGTCTGTATTTTTCTTTTTTCTTTTGTTTATATCTGTTGTGATCTCTAACCAAGGTTATTTGTTCTTCATTTTATTTTTCATCATGTATCATAGGCATCTCATTAGGAAGGTGTTGATTAGAGATTGGTTGCCAAAAACGGGTTTCTGATGGAGGAGTCAATTACGCAAGTAACCAAGAAAAATGTTGTAGTCCGAGATTGGTCTTTGAGGACTCAAAAAGTGAAAGGGGACAGTTTAAAGGAAGGATACACCTTTGATCTTCCCGAGCGTGTGACTTCAAATGCTCGTCAGAATGATCTTGAAGACTTGACTAGGATTTGGAAACAGTGGGACTCAAATACTAGAGGCATCTTCACTTAAAAGTACGGGGATATAACTCACTTGATAGCAGTCAATTTGAACGAGCGGTTGATCCAAGCCATGGTTCGATTCTGGGACCCAGCCTATCAGTGTTTCACTTTCAATCAGGAAGACATGACTTCGACCATAGAAGAGTATGCTGCCCTACTTCGCATTGATTAGGTGTAACTCAACAAGATATATGTGAAGGAGCCTAAACCAATGACCTTCAAGAAAAAGTTAATGAAGTTGAAGGGGATGACTGATATATAGGCTGAAAAACAGATAAAGAAGAAGAATGAAGTCAGTTGTGTTCCGTGGTTTTCTCTTCAGGAGTTAGTTCAGAATCATCCAGATGTTTTGAAAAGAATAAATCTGTTTGCCTTGGCCATTTATAGACTGATCGTCTTCCCAAAGGTTCTTGGACACGTTGAAGTTACGGTAGTGGATTTCCTTGAAAGGTTAAGGTAAGGAATCAACGCTTTCCCAACCATATTGGCCTAGACTTTTAGATCCCTAAATGCTTGTAGGAAGAAAGGGGAAGGGCGTTCCATCGGATGCGCTCAGTTACTTAATGTTTGGATTTTTAGCCACTTTTGGAAAGTGGAGTCCACACCTTTCCATATGTTCTCAAAAACATTTACTCCGTTAGAAGCACACCTTAAAAAATATTGGCCAAAGGATATCACTGAACAGCACTGGGTCTCAGTTTTTCAGAACATTCGTGCTGAAGATATAACTTAGAGGGCACCTTGGATTCGTCCTTCTGTTTTGTTATACAAGTGTGGAAACAAAGACTGGGTGCCTTTGCTAGGATTATGGGGAGGAGTTGGATATGCTCTGTTGATGATTCAAAGACAGTTCACTTTGGGACAGTATCCACCAGCTACTGATGGGTTGGCACAATCAGAGTTTGCCTTTACAGGTGAGGGTTACATGAAAAGGGTGCGAGATACTGCGAATTCTTGGAGGAAAATCTACCTAATGGAATTGGCTCTCTATGATGTTACTATCACTATAGATTATGACATATGGAGGTAACGACGAGTGAAGAGTCAACTAACCCCACCGATTGATGATGCTTGCCAGAATCCGTTCTCAGAGGAAATGTCGTCCGAGCTAGAAATGGAAAGACATGAATTTGAGCGTGAAAAAGCCAAAATGTTACGAGATATTAGTTCTCTTTAGGAGGAAAACTACCAGCTGAAGATTGATGTTCAAATTGAAAAATCTAAAACCGAGAAAGTCCAAAAAGAAGTTGAAGTCACGAGAAAGGATTTAAGGGACTTTCATTTGGAAAACAAGAAATTAAGAGGCACTATAAGGAATAGCGGATTGGCCAAATCATCGGTAGAATCGAAGGAAGAACTAAGCAACATCAAAGGTGGGATGGAATTTTGGAAAGCAAAAGCGAAGAAAGAGGAGGAAAGAGCTGCACGTGCTATGATGGAGTTAAGGAAGAAGAATGTTGAATACGAAACTGTGTCTGCAGAACTAACGACTAGTCAGTCTGAGCATCAAGAGCTAAAAAGAAAATTTTGAAGTATAGAAAGTACACTGCAAGCTCATCAGCAACATTTGGATGACCTCCTGAGAGCTCTAGAATAGAAAAATGGTCAGCATGACAGAGACATTCGCGCTTACGAAAGAGCCCTCCAAGAAAAGGATATGCATCTTGGCAGTTTGATCAATGAAATTCGCAAGGCGGCTACGCAGGTAGTGCAATTATCATATGATGCGGAAGTTCTCAGTTGCCAATACCCTCCTAGCCAAAGGTCAAGCATATCGGAGTTCCTGAAACGTATAAAGAAACAAGGCGATGTGGCTAAGAAATTTGTGTAATTGTTAAACCAAGATGAAAACTTTTTGTAATGGACTTTTTTGATTAATGAAACGCCCAATTATGGGGCTATCTTGAAATCAACACCCATTTTTACATATTTTCGCATAACTAACATTCATTAGTCATTAGTCATTCATTCATTCATTGCATGTACATATCACCTTAATCACTCGCTAAGGCTAAAACCGTCTAATTTACAGTTGTTACACTACGAGTCTGGAATCACGTCACTCTTATAGGACACACCTAAGAGCTAGAGCTATGGATGCTGAACTCAATGAAAGAATGGAAAGGATGGAAAGAACCCAAAGAGAGTTGCAGAAGCAACTGGCCAAGTCGCAGCAAGAGGCGAGAGATTTGATGGTGAGATCTCGAGAGGAATCGCTCGAGCAAATGGATCAAATGGCCAAAATGATGGAAATGATGACGGCCTTGGTCAAAGGAAAGGGACCTATGTAGAGCCCTGATATCGTAGAGTCGCCTCAGTCAAGAGCTAACCAAGATCCACTTTATCCCCCGGGATTTACTCCACCTCATGTCCACGCAATGCAAAGAGGATACCTCCAAAGGGAACCTACAGTCCTAGAACAACATCCTGCTCCATCTACTCATCTAGGGCAAGGAATGTTTGTATCGAACCTTGGAGCTAATCCCTCAGATCCAATTGTTTCAGACCTAGATGATCCTGTAGAAATAGCAAGGCTGAAAATTGATGGCAATAATGCTCAGGATAAGTATAGAATCCTGGAAGAGAGGATCAAGGCAGTAAAAGGTACTGAAGTTTTCTCTACTTTGAGTGCCAAAGAACTCAGTTTGGTCCCCAATTTGGTTCTACCCTCAAAATTCAAGGCGCCAGATTTTGAGAAGTATGATGGAACAAGATGTCCAAAGGCACATCTTATCATGTTTTGCCGAAAGATGACTGGTTATGTGAATGATGACAAATTATTGGTACACTGCTTTCAAGATAGTTTGGTTGGCTCGGCTCTTCGATGGTATAATCAGCTCAGCAGAGTGAGGATCTGATCATGGAAGGATTTAGCATCAGCATTTTGTGAGCAATACAAGCATGTATCGGATATGGTGCCTGATTAACTAACTTTACAAATGATGGAAAAGAAGCCGACAGGGACTTTTAGGCAATATGCACAAAGATGGAAGTATATCTCGGCTCAGGTGGAACCTCTGCTAACTAAGACGGAGATAACGGTCCTCTTCATCAACACTCTGAAAGCGCCATTTTATGATAAGTTGGTAGGGAGCGCCACAAAGGACTTTGCAAATATTGTAATATCTGGGGAGCTTATTGAAAATGCCGTCAAGAGTGGGAGAATAGAAGGTCCCGAGAGTCCATACAGGGCAGTAACCGTGAAGAAAAAGGAGGCAGAAACTCATATGGTTGGAACCGAGAGCCACTGTACCTCCAATTCGTACCCCACCCAATCACGACCTCATTATCGCACCCTTCAAACTTCAACTTTCCTCCTCAAAGCCCCTACTATCAAGCACCTCCCTCTTACCCCGTTTATGCCATGAATAACCAAATACCATTCACCATGTTCCCACCAAATACCATGCCTACACAAAGCCAACCCAAAAATGAACAAAGACCGGCAAGACCCAATTCTGAAAGACCTCAGTTCACGCTAATTCCTGTATCATATAGAGAATTATACCCGAAGCTATTGGAAAAGCAATTAATATCCCCACATTATATGGTACCCCTGAAGCCCCCATACCCGAAGTGGTATGATCCTAACGCTAGTTGCGTGTATCACGCTGGGAATTAGGGACACTCTACAGAAAATTGTTTGGCCTTTAAAAAGAGTGTTCAAGGTCTCATCGATGCTGGCATTTTGCGATTCGATGGTGTTAGCAATGTGACAGGAAATCCTATTCCTAACCATACTAGTGGGAATGTAAATGCGGTGACAAATGAAGATGATTGGCAAGCCAAAGGTTATGTTGCCAAAGTAAGGACACATTTGCGGAAGGTATGGGAGATGATGATTGAAAATGGATTGCTCTGCCCGTCTAATAAAATTCTCAAAGAAGAAAGTACAAAAGACCAAGGTTTTTGTGATTTTCATGCCGTCGAAGGGCATGACATCCAATCTTGTAAGGAATTTAGAAAACTACTTCAGGACACGATGGATAACAAGGAGATCAAAGTCTTTGATAGGATGGAGGGGGCCGAGGAAGGAGAAATATGTGCCTCTGATAATCAATCAATAGCTTTCCCTTATAGCGTTGATAAACCTTTGGTGATTTATTACGAGGCAAAGAAGGAAGGGGTTAGTCGAGAAGTTAAACCAAGTTTGATAATTGAAGTACCTGCTCATTTCCCTTACAAGGATAACAAGGCAGTACCATGGAATTATGATGTCAATATCGTTGTACCTGAGGGTGAAAAGCCCAAGGTTATGAGTGAAGGTGTCAGCAGAGTAGGACACTTTACTCGCAGCGGAAGGTGTTATTCTCCCGAGACAGTTGAACCAAAGAAGAAAGTTACTAACCCGAGCCGAAAAGGAAAAGCCCCAATGTATGAGATTAAGGCCGGTGTTGAGATACCATCCGAACAAGAAGTTAAAAAGCCTGTGAATGATGAGGAAGCACATGAATTCTTTAAGTTTATTAAGTACAGCGAATATAATGTTGTGGAGCAATTACACAAGCAGTCGGCGCGAATCTCAGTACTGTCTCTATTGTTGAACTCGGAGCCACATCGAAACACCTTGTTAAAAGTGTTAAATCAAGCTTACGTGGCAAATAATGTATCTGTAGAAAAGATTGATTGGTGGATGAATAATCTGAATGCGGATAATTTTATCTCTTTTAGTGATGACGAAATACCGTCGAATGGTAGGGGCTTTGTAAAAGCGTTGCACATCACAACCAGTTGTAAGGGCTACATAGTACCAAATGTGCTCATCGACAATGGGTCTGCACTCAATGTCATACCTTTGGCAATGCTTTTTAGGATGCCAATTGATATGTCCTATTTGAGGCCTTGTCATTCTACAGTGAAGGCATTCGATGGGACACGACGAGGGTCATGGGAAAGATCCAAATTCCTCTAGAGGTGGGCCCATGTGCATATGATATCAAGTTCCAGGTCATAGACATCACACCTTCAGACAATTGCCTTTTAGGGAGGCCTTGGATCCATTCTGCTGGGGCAGTTCCTTCATCTTTCCATCAGAAAGTGAAGTTTATCATGGATAGCCGCTTGATTACCGTCGCTGGTGATGAACACATCGTCGTATCTATCTCTTCTGATGCACCCTACATCGAAGTAAGCGAAGATGTTGTGGAATGTTCTTTTCGTTCCTTTGAATTTATCAATGCTACATTTGTTGCTAAAGGGAATAAGATCCCTACGCCCAAGCTGTCGAGGAATACCAAGATGGGAATTAAGCTGACTGTGGGAAAAGGAGCACGAGCGAACAAAGGTTTGGGGAAATATCAGGAAGGGATGATTAGAGCTTTGAAACCAATGCACCACCAGGGTCGATGCGGTTTGGGTTTCAAGCCAGATATACGTCAAAGAAGAAAGCAATTACAGAAAAATCAAGAAAGAAAAATTGCAAGAGCCTTAGGTCGGGAATTGGAATGGGAGCCGATGGCGTATCCTCCTTTGTCAGAAATATTTACATCAGCAGGAGTGATGTACCCACGGCAAGACAATCCACAAGTCACATTATTGATTGAAAAGTCTCTTCAGAATCTTAGCCTAAATGTTATTGACAATGAGGATGGTGCAATTGAGAATTCTTCAATGATACGCCCTTGTCCTCCTAGATTTTCTTTGAACAACTGGACTGCTGTGGATCGTCTTGTAGTTTTTAAGTCCCCTTCAGAGTAATACCCAATGTTAACCCTTCATTTTGTGTGTCATTAAGCAGTAGGGTTCCTTTTGTAAGAGCTTATGTTTGCTCTTTATCATTTCAATGAACATTAATGAAGATGCATTTTTCTTTATATTGTCATGTTCTTTTCATTTCCATTAACTTCGCAAATACTCCTTCTATTCATATCCTTTTCCTGCATGTATCTCATATCATTTCATGACATTGTGTTCGTTGATTCCAATACCTCGATGCTCCTCTATAGCTTTTTCCATTCACATTTCAGGTGCTTAGATATCATTGGCATGAACAATCCCGTTACGAATCCTGAAATCGATTTCGAGAAGGCTGTTTGTTTAGGAGAATATGAAGCTGACGAAAATGTTGAAGATTGTGTCTCGTCTCCTGACTTACTGAGAATGGTAGAACAAGAAGAGAAACAGATCCTACCCCATCAAAAATATGTTGAGGTAGTGAACTTGGGGAGTGAAGAAAAGAAACAAGAAGTGAAGATTGGGACTTCCATTTCAGAAAACACCAAGCGGGATTTAATCGCCTTGCTCCATGAGTACAAAGATGTGTTTGCCTGGTCTTTTCAGGATATGCCAGGGTTGAATACAGATATTGTGGTCCATAAGCTCCCACTGAAACCAGAATGCAAACCTGTTCAACAAAAGCTAAGAAGGATGAGACCCGAAATGCTGTTGAAGATAAAAGAAGAAATCAATAAACAATTTGACGCTGGCTTCCTACAAGTCTCCAAATATCCAGAGTGGGTAGCTAACATAGTCCCAGTACCGAAGAAGGATGGCAAGGTGCGAATGTGCGTGGATTATCGTGATCTGAATCAAGCAAGCCCCAAGGATAACTTTCCTTTACCACACATCGATACTTTGGTGGATAATACGGCAAAGCATTCTTCGTTTTCTTTCATGGATGGCTTCTCAGGTTATAATCAGATAAAGATGGCTCCCGAAGATATGGAGAAAACTACATTCATAACAATGTGGGGAACCTTCTGCTATAAGGTAATGCCGTTCGGATTATAGAATGCTGGGGCAACATATCAGAGAGCCATGGTGACATTGTTCCACGATATGATGCACAAAAAAATAGAAGTTTATCTCAATGATATGATTGTCAAATCTTAAGAAGAAAAAGAGCATGTTGGGAATCTCAAGAAGCGGTTCGAAAGGTTAAGAAAGTTCCAGTTGAAACTTAACCCAGCCAAATGTACGTTTAGGGCTACCTCGGGAAAACTACTAGGTTTCATTGTCAATGAGAGAGGTATCGAGGTTGATCCAGATAAGATAAAAGCTATACAAGAATTTCCTCCCCTGCGCACACAAAAGGAAGTCAAAGGGTTTTTAAGAAGGCTGAATTACATTGCTCGATTCATCGCTTAACTTACCAATCAGTGTGATCAAATTTTTCCACTCCTTCGAAAACATAATCCAGGAGAGTGGAACGAGGAATGCCAAGTGGCCTTCGATAAGATAAAGCAATATTTGTCTAATCCTCTGGTGCTAGTACCATTGACCCCTGGAAAACCCTTAATATTGTACCTGACCATGTTTGAGAACTCAATAGGTTACGTACTAGGACAACATGATGAGTCGGGGAAAAGAGAAAAGGCAATTTACTACCTCAGCAAGAAGTTCACAGAGTATGAGGCAAAGTACCCTTCAATTGAAAAATTTTGTTGTGCATTGATTTGGATGGTTCGAAGGCTCAGACAATACATGTTGTATCATACGACATGGTTAATTTCAAAATTGGACCCAATAAAGTACATGATGGAGTCACCTGCACTCTCAGGAAGAATGGCACGATGGCAGATCCTACAGACTGAGTATGACATCACATATGTGAACCAAAAGTTGATAAAGGGAAGCGTGATAGCTGACTTCTTAGCAAGTCGAACAATGGAGGAATATGAGCCTTTGAGACTTGATTTCCCAGATGAAAACTTGATGTGCATTTTAGAAAAAGGGGGTCAGTCGTCAAAAGAGAAATCATGAAAGATGAGCTTTGATGGTGCATCGAATGCATTGAGGCATGGGATCGGAGCAGTCTTAGTGTCACCGGAAGGAGACCATTACCCGCTCACTGCCAGATTGAATTTCTTTTGTACCAATAATATTGCGGAATATGAAGGTTGCAGCATGGGACTTCGTGCAACTATCGAAAGGAAAATCAAAATCTTAGAGGTACACGGGGACTCAGCATTAGTCATTTACCAAATCCGTGCAGATTGGGAAGTGAGAGATTCGAAATTAGTCAAGTATCATGATCTCGTTGTGGAACTGGTCAAAGAATTCAATGAAGTGACTTTTAACTACTTTCCACCGGAAGAGAACCAATTGGCTGATGCCTTGGCCACCTTGGCTTCAATGTTCAAAGCAAACAGAGAAACTGAAATAATGCCTATCCAAATGAGCGTATATGAGACCCCTGCACATTGTTTTAGCATTGAGAAAGAGTCAGACGAGCTACTATGGTTCTATGATATCTTACAATATATCAAGAATCAAAAGTACCCCGAGCAAGCAAACAAGAATGAAAAAAGAACTCTCAGGAGAATGGCGATTGGATTTGTTCTTGGCGGGGATATCCTATACAAAAGAGGAAAAGATCAAGTGCTCCTGAGATGCGTGGACGCTGTTGAAGCTAGAAAGATACTTGAGGATGTCCATGAAGGAATTTGTAGGACGCATGCCAATGGTTTTACTATGGCTAGGCAGATTATGAGACTTGGTTATTATTGGCTTACAATGGAAAAAGATTGCATTAGCTACGCACGAAAATGCCACAAGTGTCAAATTTACGGCGATAAAATTCATGGGGCTCCTTCGCCCCTTCATGTCATGACTTCTCCGTGGCATTTTTCTATGTGGGGCATGGATGTTATAGGGCCAATCTCCCCGAAGGCTTCTAATGGACACCGATTCATCTTTGTGGTTATAGACTACTTCACAAAATGGGTAGAAGCCACTTCGTTTGCTAATGTGACAAAGACTGCAGTCTGTAGATTCCTAAAAAAGGAGATCATATGTTAATATGGTCTGCCTGAAAGAATCATTTCAGATAATGCTTTAAATCTGAACAACAAGATGATGACAGAAGTATGTGAGCAATTTCAGATAAAACATCATAATTCCTCACCCTATCGCCCGAAGATGAACGGAGCAGTAGAAGCAGCTAATAAAAACATTAAGAGGATTATCGGGAAGATGACTGAGACATATAAAGACTGGCACGAGAAGCTACCATTCGCTTTGTACGCATACCGCACTTCTGTGCGGACATCTACGGGGGCAACTCCTTTTTCTGTGGTCTACAGAATGGAAGCTGTTCTGCCCATCGAAGTGGAGATCCCATCCCTACATGTCTTAATGGAATCAAAACTAGAAGAATCAGAATGGTTTCGAGCTAGATATGATCAGCTAAATCTTATTGAGAGAAAATGCTTGAAGGCAATTTGTCATGGACAGATGTACCAGAAGAGAATGATCACAGCCCATGATAAAAAGGTGCGGCCAAGAGAATTTCGCGAAGGAGAGCTCGTACTACGAAAGATCCTCTCGATACAAAAGGACTTTCGAGGGAAATGGTCACCGAATTGGGAAGGGCCATACGTTGTAAAGAAGGCATTCTTAGGAGGGCTCTAATTCTCACTGAAATGGATGAGAAAGAATTACCTAATCCAGTGAACTCAGATGCTGTGAAGAAATATTATGCCTAAAAAAACAACAAAAAAACAAAAAAACAAAAAAAAGAAAAAAATCAAGATGAAAACACGAAAAAGGCGTCTTGATAAATAAAAATGATTAGGATGAAAACCCGAAAGGGTGTCCTAATGAAATGGGCTCGAGCTTAAAGGAGCAAAACGACTTGAACGGGGAGTTGAATGACGAAGTCACAATATTTGAAGCATTCTCAGAAGCTCGAAATATTCTACACAAGAAGTCTTACTCGAAAAAGATCCAAGATACAGAAACGAGGAGAAGTTCAAGCACCGAATATTTAGAGCATTTGTGGAAATTGAATTCACTTTCCTTTCTTTACGATGCCTTCTTTATTTGTTAAACTTTCCTTGTCAATTTCCTTTGTTTGTTTCTTTTGAAAAATATGAATGTGATGTATTTCTTTCATATCTACTTTGTCTTTTTTTATGCATCTCGTGTCTGATTCATTTAAATGATAAATAGTAAGATGACATACTCTAAACAAAAGGAATGTTGAGCATTACCTGGATGAGAATTTAATAAGTAGCGGGCCCCAAAGCAAGAACAAAGTTCAACAAGGGGTAAGAGGGTGATATACGAAGAAATGTGGATTACTCGCAAAACTTGAAGATGAGTACAGAACCTGAGAAAAGGTCAAGAATGGAGGCAATGAATGAAGGCTCTCACAAAAATCAGAAAGGGTTATGTGACAAACAACCCAGAGTGCATAGCAGAATCATGTAGACATAAAAGCATTTAGGACAAACATTTGCATATCATAATAATATCATACATGACATATACAGATATATCAATAGAGCAAGGAATTTTGGGAAAAAGTTGTACAGAATCAATGAAGAAGAAAGCTTTTAGTTTCACCTGATTTTTTTGAAACCCTGTTTTCTTTCAAGAATTATATTTTTCAATTTCTGTTTTTCAAAAATCAACTCATATTGCGAGAGGTGAGTTGAGCCTCAGGTCATATACCGAGGTATCTGCAATTTCTGTTTTTCAAAAATCAACTCATATTGCGAGAAGTGAGTTGAGCCTCGGGTCACGCTGAGGTATTTTCAATTTCTGTTTTTCAAAAAAATCAACTCATAATGCGAGAGGTGAGTTGAGCCTTGGGTCACATGCCGAGGTATCTTTAATTTCTTTTTTTCAAAAAAATTCAACTCATAATGCGAGAGGTGAGTTGAGCCTCGGGTCACATGCCGAGGTATCTTTAATTTTTGTTTTTCAAAAAAATCAACTCATACTGCGAGAGGTAAGTTGAGCCTCGGGTCACATGCCGAGGTATTTCTTTTCAATTTCTGTTTTTCAAAAAAATCAATTCATATTGCGATAGGTGAGTTAAGCCTCGGGTCACATGCCGAGGTATCTTTAATTTCTGTTTTTCAAAAAAAATCAACTCATAATGCGAGAGGTGAGTTGAGCTTCGGGTCACATGCCGAGGTATCTTTAATTTTTGTTTTTCAAAAAAATCAACTCATACTGCGAGAGGTGAGTTGAGCCTTGGGTCACATGCCGAGGTATTTCTTTTCAATTTCTATTTTTCAAAAAAAATCAACTCATATTGCGAGAGGTGAGTTGAGCCTCGGGTCACATGCCGAGGTATTTCTTTTAAATTTCTATTTTTCAAAAAAAATCAACTTATATTGCAAGAGGTGAGTTGAGCATCGGGTCACATGCCGAGGTATCTTTAATTTCTATTTTTCAAAAAAATCAACTCATATTGCGAGAGGTGAGTTGAGCCTCGGGTCACATGCCGAGGTATTTCTCTTAAATTTCTATTTTTCAAAAATGAACTCATATTACGAGAGGTGAGTTGAGCCTCGGGTCACATGCCGAGATATTTTTCAATTTCTATTTTTCAAAGGTCAACTCATAATCTGAGAAGTGAGTTGAACTTCAGATCGCACACCAAGCTATTTTCAATTTCAGGCTTTCAAAAAAATATAGACAAAAAAATTTTGGACAGTCAAACAAAATTCAGTGCTTTTAAGTCTTTGCTTTATCCCTGTTTCATAGCGATGAGCAAAGAGGGGCAGCTGTTATCACTAAATTTTGCCCAGTTAGGGTTTCGAGCCAAGTTGGTCTCATATAGGCCCAATGATTGGGCCCATTAGGATTTAATTTTGGACTTGTTTTAGCCCATTTTTAATTTTTGTTTTAAATATTAATAAAATAGTAATAATAAAAATTTTTGAAAAAAATACAAAAACATAAATTACATTTTAGCCCCTAAACTTTTCAAAAATTACATTTTGACCCTTAAATTTTTTTTAAATTTGCATCTTGACCCTTAATATTTTTTAAATTACATTCGGGCCCTAAAATTTCTAGAAATTACATTTTGGCCCTATATTTTCCTAAAATTACATTTTTACTCTAAATGTTTTGCGTCTTCTACATGTTGGTCCTTCTGGGCATGTCAGACCCCCCAATCAATAGCCGAGCGTGCTCCCCCCACCTCCAGCTACTCCGGCAGATGGCCTAGGCCATGATGCCCTCCACTGCCACCTGAAGACAAGAAGAAAGAGGATAAAAATCAAGAGATTAAAAAGAAAATTAAAAGAGAGGGGAGGGGATTCAGTCTTGAAGAAAAGGAAAGAAAAAAACACAGAGAGCAAAAAAAAAGAACCTACATTCGGCCCCCCCAGAGCCGAAACTAACCACCACTCGCCACCTTCAAACCCGAACCCACACTCATCGACCCTTGGTCTCCTACGGCCGCACAACTAAAACCAATCTCCGCCTATACCCTCGTCGCTCTCCCAAAAACCATCACACCCACAGCCCTTCCACCCTCATCATCCACCATTACCGAAAAAAAAAACAAATCAAACATAACAAGCAACAAGCAACCAAATAAGCAAGAAAAAAGATAATAAAAAATAGCAGCAAAAAAAGCCCACCGCCGCCGTCGATCTCGAGCCATCATACCACCGCCGCATCACTACTGTCCCAACACATAACAAAGCAACCAAGAAGTGATAAAAGAAAAAAAATAGCAAGAAAAAAAAATAGCAAGGAAAAAAAGAAAAAAACAAAGGAAAAAAGAAAAGAAATGGGAGAAGGAGGAGCACCACCGTGCCCGTCGTACCGCTGGGCAGCAAGGCATCGTCGACAAAAGCAGTGGAAGAGGGTTGAACGGGGAAGAAAGAAAGAAAGAAAAGAGAAGAAAGAAATAAGGAGAAAAAAAGAAAGAAGAAGGAAGAAAAAAGAAAAAATTATTTAACAGTTGGGTCAAATTGACCCGACCCGACCCGCACCGGACCCGATTCGCCCAGTAGACCAGTGCCCAGCAGACTAGCAGATTAGGCCCAAACAGCAGGCCCAAAAAAAACTGATGCAACAAAAAAAAACAAGCAGCAACCCATTCCAAAGAAAGGCCCAAGAATAAGCAAGAAGAGTCCAACAGCCCCAGGCCCAACGCAGATGTGAGCCAACCCAATGAGACCCATAGCACCAGGCTGTTTACCAAAGCAACCCAACAGCCAATCCAAAAAAAAAAGAGAAAAAAAAAAGGAAGAAAAAGGAGAAGAGACCATTCATCAAGCCCATAACTTTGGGCTTTTGGTAAATTCTTAATCTTTTAATTTAAATACTTGAATATTATCCCATTTTAATTCAATTAGCATTTTCATGGTATTCATGAAATATTATTTTGCTTATTTCATTTTATAATTTTAAATTTAAATGATTTCATTTTTTAGAATAGAAAAATCATTTTAATGCATAAGGCAACGAACCGATTTAATATTAAGTCATAGAATTCATCGCTATGTTGGTGAATATCGATGGCTCGTGTTAAATACGGGACGCCCTTTTAAAAAAAACCCAAAAATATTCAAAAATTCTCGTGATTTTTTTTAAAAAATAATAAAAAAAATTTTTCTCTTGTTCTAATAGAATCACGATTAAATATTAAATTGAATCGATTTGATGCTAATTCGATGATTTCATCGCTATGTTCAGTGAATATCACCGGTTCGTGTTAAATACGATACGTCTTTAAGAAAAAATTGAAAAATTAGTGTTTTCAAAAAAAAATTCATGTTTCAAAAATCTTCGTGTTTTCAAAAATTTTGGTGTTTCTAAAATTTTCATGTTTTCAACAATTCCCGTGTTTCACAAATTTTTGTGTTTTCAAAAATTATTATCGTGTTTCAATCGGATCATGATTAAATATTAAATTGAACTCGTATTTTTAAAATTAAGACAACGCGCGCTTAACGAGATACCAATTTTGGGCGTCCCAAAAGTGCTAATATCTTCCTCGCGCGTAACCGACTCCCGAACTCTAATTTTCTCTAGATTTTAACGTAGACCCAAAATTACCTTTTTTAGAAAAGTTTGAAAATAAATTTTTCTTCTAAAAAGAGAATTTTGTAGGTGTCCGATCACACCTAAAGAAAAATGATCGGTGGCGACTCTTCTTTCGCAAAAGAAAAAATCGAGACTCTGTTTTCAAATTTTCTATAGTCAATTCGACTAGCGCCCGTGCCTAGAATTTTTAGGTCGCTACAGGAAGCTTGTGTAAGTTTCCTTGTTTCTTGAGCGTGTGAAGCGGATGGGACTTGAATCTAGGAAATAGTTTCTTTCTTATAAATTAGAACAATCAATATTAAGCCTTTCATGTATTCTCATTGAACCCCAAAGAAGACCTGAAAATTATGTGCAGATACACAAAGGGTACAACTTCAAGTCCTGAGAGTTTACATAAGAAGAGACACCTTCCCATCAAAGGGCCGTTGAAAGAGGAGTTCACATTTCCTGCCTGTTCAGCCCCATTCAACAGTTGTCGTGCCTCTACCATTGTTGAGGTTGTGCAGTTCAAAATGATCTTGTGTTTTTGTTACTTTGTAGTTTTCAATTGTCCTCATCGTCTCATTATACTTTTGCTATTAATTTAATACATATG
The DNA here is from genome assembly GCF_025698545.1 of Gossypium raimondii. Lineage (NCBI taxonomy): Eukaryota > Viridiplantae > Streptophyta > Magnoliopsida > Malvales > Malvaceae > Gossypium > Gossypium raimondii. Next base: position 32,875,032 of record NC_068568.1, on the reverse strand, counting down.
CAGGTTAGTAAAGGTCCCTTCTTAGTTGCTTATTATGGAGGGACGTCTGAAGGAGCACCTGATGTCAAAATTTGGCTGCAGACTATGGTTCCAAGGCCCCTTCCACTTTCTACATGTGCTTCTTACTAGCGTATTGGTGGTTTGATGCTATTTGGATTATTTTAAGAATTTTTATGTGTTTACAAAAATTTGGCAGGGTGGCCGCTGGTATACACCTATTGTTATGGATGAAGAACCTAATGTTCCAATGTGGAACCCTGTACTATTTAAGCTTCCATCAGATGAGTTGTTATTATTCTATAAAGTAGGCCTGGATGTTCAAAAGTAATTCTCTAAGCTTCAGTTTCTGTTTTTGCTTGCATACATGTTTACATAAGTTTGTTAACACCGCTAAGTTAACTCATTTTATTGCATTATCAAGATCTAGATGAGCTTTATAGGATTTTCCCTGCATGGGTTGGTGTGAATCCTTGCCATGCCATGCCATGACAGATCTGCTGAAAATTAGCAACTGAAGCTAAAAGTTTGGCTGGTCGGAGCCCAGAGGAAAGAAATACTTAAAGTTTAGGTCTCCTACATGGTGAAGTGGATAACATATAAGTGACTTGCTCGTGTGATTTAGTTGACCAGAAATATTCAAATATAATGCTATAATTTAGATTCTGTAACAAAAATGCTCTTTTGTTGAAGATTTTAGTTGTTGTTGAATTGTTAGTCCTCCAACTTTTGAACATTTAAGATTCAATTTTGAGTAGTGTAGCATTGAAATCGCTGGTTTTTTTGTTTCTGAAATATAATTTGACATTCTTCACTTCAGGTATCAATATTCTACAGCACATGTCATCATGATATGTAACTTTAGTCGCAAGCAATGAATCATTTGCAACATTTTCTTGCCTTTTTCTCACTGTTGGCTTAGTAAAATCCAGGTGGAGTGGCTGCATGAAACGATCATATGATAAAGGTGTTACTTGGACACAAAGAGAGCAGCTTCCTCCAGGCATATTAGGACCATCTAAGAACAAGGTCTGATTATTATGGCTATAAGTATGACCTACATTCCAATTTACTGTGGTATGAAAAACTCTTACGTGTTCCATTCCCTCATCTGCAGCCTCTGTTGTTGCGGAATGGGAATTTGCTGTTTGGATCATCGGTGGAGAGTTGGAATTCTTGGGGGGCCTGGGCCGAGGTTGTAATGAGGATTTCAACTACATTAGCAGTTAAGAGTCCTTATTATGTATTGACAAGTTTTGTATATGGCATGGAACAGGTGACGCCGGATTCTGGAAGAACCTGGAAGAAATATGGCCCTATATATGTTAAAAGCCAAGTCCTCAGTGTGATTCAACCAGTTCCTTACCTAACTGCAAAAGGGCACTTGCGTCTTTTAATGCGATCTTTTAACAACATTAGTAGAGTTTGTATGGCAGAATCATTTGATGGTGGACAGGGTTGGGGTTATGCCATACCTACTGAACTTCCCAACCCAAACTCAGGTTGGTATTAATGGAAAATTTGAACCATTCTGATTTCGATTGTTTACAAAATACCTTTAACATTGTTGATCAGGTATCGACGGGGTGAAGCTGAGAGACGGTCGTCTGTTACTTGCTTATAATACAATCTCAAGGGGTGTACTTAAAGTTTCCCTATCCAAAGATGATGGTGATTCATGGCAGGACAGCTTGACATTGGAAGAAACTCAAGGAATGGAATTCTCATATCCTGCTGTTATCCAGGCTAGTGATGGCTTAGTTCACATCACTTACACTTATAACAGGACCCAGATTAAGGTAACTGAGTAATTGATTCCCTTTTTTCATTTTCGCTAGAAGTATAATATTTCCATTATAATTTTCTATTAACTTTGCCTGAAATCTGTCTTTGCAGCATGTTGTTGTTCAACCGAATTGACCAAGTGGTTTATTTATACCCTCCGTCAGTCAGAAAAAACCAATGGTTTAGTTAGAGCCCTGGGTATAACCATTTTACAGCTACCTGGATCCCCCTTTTTCATCATTCAAATATCTGTGCTAGTGCCACAGCTTTTGATGGAAAATTGTGATGTAAAAAATAAGTGCTTGTTTTGACAGGCTTTGTGCAGATCCAATGGCAACAGCATCATTTGAATGCTTTCAAATGTAGGGTGATATCAGTTTGGTTTCATCAAGTTTTTTTGGATTTTTTGAATTGTTGATCATAATTAGCTTAGTTCTCTGTTTTTTTTTTTCATTTTTTTATTTGTTTTAATAAAATAAACATTATTTTATGGCTTTTGAATATTATTTGACAAAATTTTGAAGTCTTTTTCATAAATATTTTTAAATATATATATTCAAGAAATTTTAAATTATTTCACTATTTTAAATATAAAATATTTACTTTTATATGATAAAATTAAAATTAATTATACGTTGAATAAAATAATAAAATTCGGTAAGCAATAAAATACGAGTGTCTTTTGGCAAAAAAGAAAAATTTCATGCTACAAGTAATTTTTTTGTCTGCTTTTAATATACTGAATTAGCAATAAATAATTTTAATTGGTAATATTTAACCACTCACATATCTTGTTTTAAGAAAATAAAAAAATTTCTTATTTTGAAATATATATATATATATTTTATATTTTACTCATTCCTATATTATTATACTAATAACCAAATGGGATGTGAAAATAAATGTGCTTACAGATTTGGTTCAAAGGGTGTACTAGTAAGTCCCATTCCCTTCCAAAATCATTGTTTCTCTAGAAGCAACCACTTGATTTTCACACCAAAAGCTTCTCCATATTCAAAATCTGATTCAGATTCTGTTAGAATTTTAAATAATATATAATATAAAATTAAAAATGTAAATCAGGATTTATCATGTCAAATCATCAAGAATAAATAAATAACAGAACTAGATGCAGAAGCGTACCTGAATCCATGGATTCCTTGAAATTTTTTGGATCTTGGGGTTTTGATCTTCCAAATTAGCACACAAGAAATTTAGAGAATATTTACTCTATCTTTCCTGATTATTTATAATCTTGTCATATTAGTTCTAATTCCTAATTAGCCCATCATTAATTAGAATTTGATTAGAACTCAATTACTAGAGTATCTACACATATTTGACCCATACTTTATTTAATAATTAAAGCCCAATAAAACTTTAACCAAATTAGATCACTTTTAATTTGGGTTAACCTATCATGATAGTAAATAATAATATTTAGTTACCCTTATTATATATGTTATGTCCATATTTTCTAACAATCTCCCACTTGGACCACATATATTTACTAATTACTCTATAATTACATGTCATTATATAACCTTATGAGCTAAAATTTTACTATCATATCCAAAAGGTATTTCGAACAATCTCGTCCATTAATTATGTTAACATAGAACCAAGGTGACTGTCATTACATATATTGTAACTAAATCCATCCCTAATCACGTATATTAACACAACAAGATGACATAGATCAAGTATGGATGTGTAGCATGGAAATTACATACAATATGACCTAAACATGTCTATTTCCAAGTGGTCTTTCTTAAACCTTAGTGAGATCAAACCTTACCAAAATCAGAATGTGAATAAACCAAATAAATTTTATTTCTGCAGAAAAAAACTTAATATCCATAAACTGAAATAACTAAAAATGTGTCTATAACATAAAAGCATTTAAAAATACAAACTCCCACTAAAATCAAATATCCTTAAATGACATTACACCCATACGAGCAATGTGCTCTTATAAAACCTTAAGTGTAGTCCCTTAGTAAACAGATCCGCAATCATGGAGTTTGTCCTAATATGCTTTATAGGCACCTAACCACTCTGAACTTTTACTTTAACAACCAGGAACTTAAAGTCTATGTGTTTTAACTTTGATGTGCTCCTGTTGCTATTGGAATAAAAGACTGCTATTTGTTTTCACAATTTGCACCTTAGTGACAAAATCTTGTATCTATATTCCATCAAAACCGGAGTCTGTATACCTGATGATCTCTAACTGATTAGACCTTCGATATGTGAGCATGTAATCTTTTGTTTTTTGAAAATAACTTATAACCCTCTTAGATGTTATCCAATGGTCCAAACCAGGGTTGTTTAAAATATCTGCCTAACATCCCAACAGTGTACATAATATTCCAATGTATACAAATCTGAACATACATTAGACTTCCCACTGCTAAAATGTAAAAAATCTTATGCATTTTTGTAATCTCAAAATCATTCTTAGGGCATTGATTGAGACTATACTTATTATTGAAAAGCAGTATGCCTTAACATATAAAACCAAATATAGAACCTTACTCCCACTAAACTTATGGTGTATACAATTATTGACAAAATTCATCTCTCAACCGGATGAGATAATCATTTAGTAAAATTTGTAATACTATTGACGAGAAGTATGCTTAAACCAATAGATGAAGTTCTTTAATTTGCAAATAATTAACCTTGCATCATCAGACACAAAGTTTTCTAGTTACACTATATAAATGTATGATCAATGTTACCATTGAGAAACCGTTAACTTAATATTCATCTGGTGCAACTTAAGGTCAAAATATTCCACTAAAGTCATTATAACCTTTCCTCTAGTGGACTTTTTTAATGACATTCATTCTTGAGGTTGTTGAGTTTGTTCTTCTGGAATAATTACCTTATCTTGAATAAGGATTTGTTCAACATTGTCTTATTGAGATTCTAGATTCACTTATTAATCAATGATAGGTATGAAAACCTAAACATCATCAAAAGTGATAGTAGGAACTGAATTAGAATTCAATTCCTCCTTAAAAGCAATGTCTCTAACCTTATTTCTCCCTCCAAACTCAACATCCTAAAAGAATGTTGCAATTCTCATCTCAAAAATATTCCTAATTGTGGGATCATAAAACTCATAGCCCTTAGATTGCTCAGAATTTCCTTAACCCTTATACTTTATAGACATCAAAGAAGTCAGAAATGATGTCATTTCAACTTTATCGTTTTTAGCAAAATGTTTCTCAATTTCGTCAAGGAAACCTTGGCTTGAGTAATCTTTTCAGATTCTGTGTCCCTAAACGCTTCTGAAATGTTGTGCTTCATGATCATTAGGCTCATGCAATTTGAATGATCCTACCTCTCAAAATCCCTTTTAACATAAGGGGTGTTTTTCGCAGTAAGAGGTGCGGGTTGTTCTTCCCTTAGTGTAATGTCTATGTTCATATAGCCAAGTACTATAAGTAAATGCCTTTTCCATTCATTGAAATTAGTCCCGTTAAGTATGGGTATAGAATTTATATTAGCCGATATTGTGGTAGTAGAAGATGAATTAGCTGAATATAGAACAAAAAATAAATAAAAATAAGCTCACATCAATATTCATAAATAAACAATAAATTTAGGATAATGACTAATCCCATCTCAAGATACCAAACACAAAATTAATAACAAATCTTTGGACAAGAATATTAACGATGGCGAGACTCTTATTGTAGTAATCAAACATTGACAATAAATTATGTCAAACAATGAATTGATCTTTCGACTAACATATTGCTCACATAAAGTACCTTATAATTGTCACACATTTATCACAACAGATGTCGTTGAAATTCTACCAAATATTAACTTACCTTTGGGTCAATTAATAAACGCATCAATAATAAAACATATAATCATCTTGATATTTTAAATAAACTAATCTACACAAAAGAGGTCACTTTGGCGACATTTTGTTTTAACTAATCTATTTAAAATATTAAACATCCTTAATTAAAACCTAAAGCTAAAATTTGAATTTATTTGTTTCAAAATATTTCTTTTAATTTCATCTTTCAATCAAATTAAAAGATAATAGTATATATATGTATATATATTTATCCCAAAACAACATACAATGATGTTGGCAAATATAATAATAGTTGAATAAATCATAAACCATAAATAACCTCACATAAGACTTCAAATTTAAACCAAAATAATTTGAATAAAGGTAAACCTCATCACAAGATATCGGACACTCCATTAATATTTTATCTTTGGACAAAATATTAACTTGTAAGTGATATATTGGTGTAATAATCGAACATTGACAATAAGAACATGTTGAACCATAAAATATTCTTTTGGGTCAATTTATTGCTCACATGTAAAATCGAATAACATCACATGTTTATTACCATAATTGCACATGTAATATTATTAACCTTCATTTGGGCTGATCAATATTAACATAACTTAAGTTACATGCACACAACCTTTTATATTTTAAAACAAAATAATTTATACAAAAAAATCACTTTGGTGACTTATTGCTTCAATTAAGTTATTTTAATATATTTATAAACATATCAATATTTAAATTTAAAATTTACCCAATAGTCAAATGTTAAAACTATTTTTTATTGCTTTATAAACTCCAAAATAACCCAAAATAAGGTTGTCTTAATAATACAATAAAAACCGAAAACTTTAATCTTTGACTTCTTTTTTAGTTCCAAAATCACATATATCAAAACCAAATAGAATAATATAGTGGTTTAAAGCCAAATAATTAACAAACACATGTATTCATAATTTCGCATGAACAAAAACACCAAAGCAATTCACGCGTATGCATGTATCCATAATTAAATAGAAAACTTACCTTGAATTTACCATGTAAATCCAAAGTTGTATTTATGATTAAACAAATATTCACATGAATACTTGGAAAATATTTTCAAGCCAATAAATCTGAAAAACAAAATCATAATAGTTGGCATATCCCACAATTCATATAATAAACCATATCATCATAATTTAACCAAATATTTGGAATCATAAGATGCCAAAACCTAAGATTATAAAACCAAACATAAAACCAAATTATTTAAATATGTATATAGTTGACATGAATTTGCACCAAAGCACCCGTAAAATTGAATATATAACCATAGCAAATAATAATAACAATAATAATAATAATAATAATAATAATAATAATAATAACTTTAACTATATCCATCAAAACATAATTTCACCAATTAAACTATAAAAGATATCTTATTGAATAATGGTTATAAGCACATATTCACACAAACTATAATAATGTATTAATCCTCAAAATCATTGATATATATAATATATACACACAATTATAATAATAGAAAATAATATTGACTTGCCTTACATATTTCATGTAAACTCAAATTTATATTAATGATAAGATTAAAGATATTATCATAAAACTTCTTTATACGCACAAATACTTCAAAAATCCATAACCACCAAATATAAAAGAATCCCAAATTGTATAAAAGCCTTCATATGCTAACTACTTATGAAAATTCATAGCCACTATATAACAATATAACAAAACCCAAATCTATTATTCCTAATACTCAAACATAAATTTCAAAGATATTACCATAGATAATCAAAATTAAAAATTGATTCTAAGAGTTGAACACATATTATTGCAATTGAAGAATAACAATCAAACCAATTTTCATGAAATCAAGAATGCATGATTCTTAGTTTTGGAAATTCTAGAAGAATAAGTTCACTTAATTCCTCATTATCGAATAACAATGAAAGAAGATTGAAGCATAATTGAATCTAGAGAATCAAATAATAATAATTGAAGTTGTATGAATACTCAAAATATATATGCTGCGATCTCTTTAAAATATATAATAATCGACTAAAGAAAAAAAAAACATGCATTAAAAAAATCTGATTCTTTTTTTGTTTTATTACAAAGAATATATAACACAAGCAAAGCTTTTATATATATACACGCAAATCGCATTAAAAAAAATCAAAGTAATACTGCTGAAACATTAATAACTGAACCTTAATTGCACAAATCAATAAACAGTGCATTAAAGCACCAAAGAATTCTGATATAAATAAGCGAAGTTATGCCAAAAAAAAAAGTACAATCAACAGAATTTACCAAACTTTAGTGCAAGCGTAGATTAATATATAATCGTAAACAGGGATCTAATCGCACACTTTTTTTAATATAAATAATTAAATTGAAAATTAAACCCTAATTAACATAAATCCAAAAGATTTAACATGTATGATAAAAAAAACCAAATCCAAATATCAAATCCATAAAATTTGAAAAAGAAAAAAAAAACCAAATCAACTAAAAAATAATAAAGAATCAATTCGTTCTCAATGATTTAACATGACGAGGCTCGGATGCCACTTGTTAAAATTTTAAATAATAACTAATATAAAATTAGAACTGTAAATCAGGATCTATTATGTTAAATCATCAAGAATAAATAAATAATAGAACTAGATGCGGAAGCGTACTTGAATCCATGTATTCCTTGAAAATTTTTAGATCCTGGGGTTTTGATCTTCCAAATTAGCACATAATAAATTTAGAGAATATTTGCTCTCTCTTTCTTAATGATGGGATATTAGAAAAGATATATTGTATGTAATTTGGGGACCATAACTCTAATATTATAACCTTGTCATATTAGTTCTAATTCCTAATTAGCTCATCATTAATTAGACTTTGATTAGAACTCAATTACTAGAGTATCTACACATATTTGACACATACTTTATTTAATAATTAAAGCCCAATAAAACTTTAACCAAATTAAATTATTTTTAATTTGGGTTAACCTATGATAGTAAATAATAATATGTACGTACCCTTATTATATATGTGATGTTCACATTTTTTAATATCATCGTCACCTACTTTTAGCATATTAGAACACGAGGCGAATTCTGTTGAGATAGTAATATCCCAAGAAAGCCGTTGTTTCACCTTCCTTTGGGTTTAGGAACAGTAGTCGTCATTGGTATTCATAGACCACTTTGGAACCTACTTCAGATCACTATGAGGTAGGGGCTATTGTTAGACCACACACTGTAATGAGTTCAAAACCTATATGCAGCAAAAATGGCTTAGGACCTAAAATAAAGACATACTCCACAAAATGGTAGGCTGGCCTACAATATAAAATCCAAAGAGGTTTCAACCCAAACAAATGGGAATAGGCTCAAGAGTCTTACACATCTTCATTCCAAGCTCAGAGAGCTTTTACATGTGTCACCCTCCTTGCTTCTCCATGAAATAATAAAAGAAGCTCAGTCCTACTAGCTCTGGCAGCTCAATCACTATGCAAAACGAAGCTTCTAATGTCGTTAAAGATGCAAAGAAAACAAACTAATCAATGAGGAACGACAGATAAATCCGAGCGGAGACCTGGTCAACTTTGAGCAAACCCTCAAAGTTCTCCAAATACCAAAGGCTTAAACTTTGAGCAAACCCTCAAAGTTCTCCAAATACCAAAGGCTTAGGTATTGACCAAGCATCAGAATGTACCTGGAAGTACAAACTCTGGTGCCCTCTTAACATATTTTCTACTTTGTACCTCCTGGAGCTTCAATAATTAATTTTCTAACTATTCGTCACAAATATACCTCAACAATGTAACATATATATGTTTTAAATAAATAACATGTGCATAGCATGAGTCTAAAACTATGTATCTTTCTATATATGTAAACCTTGAGAACTACATTCCTTTCTTTTATAATACTAATAATAACGGATACGATTACACGATTAGTTTCCTCTTTTAATAAGACCAGAAATTTGGTTTTGATAGTAGGTTTTAGTTCTTTGATCATCTATAGATTCAAATCTATTCATTTATGTTATGATGAGTAAAAATTACACAGTCGAGTTAAAACAGAAAATCAGAGTGATGAATCCCCGACACACGAGGATTAAAATTTTAATATCTCGTATTTTTAAGGCTCGTGGGTTACACAGCTTGCATGCTGAAACCCCACATACACGATAATAAATAAGCAGCTAGTAAGGTTTCAGAGCTAAGCTAAGTTCTTGTGGTCCAAATACTAAGGTTTCGATCCTTAGGGAAATGCTGCTCAAGATCTGGGATTCTAGATCCTGACTTAACCAGAAGGTGGTGCACTGCTCACATGCTATTGTACTTAAAAATGTCTGACCCCCAGTGGAGAAGCTCAGCCAATATATAATTTCTATTATAATGCGTGAAATCAGATCAGTCATCATCGGGCTCCGCAGAAAAGTCGGGTTCCTCTGGTTTTTGCAATTTAGGCATCTCAACATCTTTGATTTTTTGAGCTCCTCTCCTAGTGTTTGCTGCAAACCTCGATGCTAATATTGTGACTCCAAGGTTCAGTTTTGCCTGAGAAGGATTGGAGCCTACGATGAAATTCTTCTCTTTCTCCTGCCCCGTCTCATCATCCTCTTTCTCATCCAAAGACAGTGATTCTGTCATCAGACTGTTCTCCATCATCCTCCTTTTGTACCGATGCCAAGCAGCCTGTATGAAGCAGGCTGCCCATGTCCTCCAATGGTGGGAGTAAAACCGGAAGGTATGCTGTAATTTCTTGCTATGAAGCCGTCTAAATTGGTTTGCTACGAACTTGAGATCTTCAGCACGTAGTGCAAATGCTTCAACCTCAACTAAAGCTCTGACTGTTCTTGTTGAAGAGGGTAAGTTCAGGGTGGATTTTGGTAGCAAAGCCCATGCAAGCAGTTCCTCTCCACAAAAATCTCCAGGTCTCAACACAATTGAGTTGAAGAAACCAGTTCGACCACCATTTGTTGTAGAACTCTCTAATCTACCTCTAATAATGAAAAGCATCTCTGTCACAGGGTCACCCTCACGAACAAGATAAGTACCCTCAGTGCTCAAGGACGATACTAGGCGTTCACATATTGCATCAAGCAGCTGATCATCCATTTGGGAGAAGAAAGGGACCTACAAATGAGAACAACTTCAATGAAACTAATTATCATTTAATAAAGAAATGTCACACAGAAGATTACACAATTCTTATGTATAAACACATTAATGTTTTAGAGTCAAATCTAATATAAATGTCCGCAGCAACATTATTGAGGCTGACATATTAACGTTTGAAGGAAGATTAAACCATTAGAAGGAATTCTTGCAAAATGTAGAGTGCGCATGGGTTCTAATTCCACCTAAGAGACGGGTTCCAAGGAAAGACTGTATGGCTAATGAGGTGGATAACCTATGTTAAAACAGAAGAGGCTGGTTTTTAAATTGATAATTATATGACATAAAATACAACATGGACAATCTCCCATCAAGACTGCTTTTCAAGTAGAAACATCTATAATGTAAGTGAATAAGGCTGGTTTGAAACTCAAAAAGAAATTCGTATGGGAAAGCTGCATACACGTCGAACAAGGTCCAAGCATAAGTGGCGTTGAATATCACGACGAAGATCAGCAGGTAAGCCATGCAAGATGGCTTCTTCATTAACTCCCCGAGTTGCAAGCCATTTATACTGAACAAAACGTCTAACACGATGTCTTAAATCTTCAGGGAGTTGGCGATGGCTCATCCACTCCTCAGTGTCCCTTCGCTTAAGTCTCCATTCCTCTAGTCTTACTGTGAGGGATTGCAAATAAGTCTGTATCAGAAAAACAAATGTAAACTATCAGACTGTATAAAGAACAAACAGAAATAATTGTTTCAATGATGATAAAATGAAGCTTAATGTAGGATATTCTGAACTACAAGAAACTAGATAGGAATACACCCTCTCTTCCTATTTCATTGTTTCCAATTGGGGGAAGAAAGAAGATATGAATTGCTAAAAAAGACAACTGAAGAAAGATAGTCCCACGAGGTCAAGACAATTTTGACAGAAGAAACTAAGTAATGGAGAGATAAAAAACACAAAAATCCATTCATGAGCACAGCACCAGGATGATAGACAACATATACCACTTCATTTGAGTTACTAGAAACAGTATATGAAATTTGATTTCGTAAGGCAAAACTTAAGGATGCAAACTTTTTATACCTGCATGTTGCCAATCAAGTGGGCAAACAGAACAAGACCCAGGATAGAAATAAGTATAGCAAATAGGGTCTCCCCAATAAAAGTGCTTGTTGACAAATTCTGGCCATATGAACTGAGACAATAAGAAAATAATGTATTAACATTAGCAAACACAAGAAACTCATTGAATGGCACATGCTATCTTATTAGATCAGCTAAACCAATACTTTTTGTAAAGCAATTTCCTGTAAAAAATATAGAAAAAGGTGCAAATGCTCTACGAACCTTAAGTAGCATTTCATGATATTAGGCATTAAATAACTGACATAATATGGAATGACAAGTTGCTGGTCATCATCAGTTTAAATTTCAATATAGTAACTAGATCCTACAGTATGCCTGTCTTCTACTTCTAAGAGGCACATAAAAAATGCAATCTATTTATTTTGAATGCCATCTATTCCAAATTAGCATAGAGAAACATAAAATTGATCAGTAGACATCTCAGATACACATCTTAAGGGGAAGGTTTACATCTTTGTGTCTACTATTCCAAGAATAGTATCTCATCAAGCACAATGATAAAAGTGGATAATGCAACATCACAGGCAATATATCGAGGGGACCACTGAAATTGACATAATTTCCTTGATGTGCTACAAATGTCTTTGAGATCGAGTAGCTTCAGAGTCATTAAGCAGGTTCCCTTCTAAAGCCAAATGCATATTGCAATATGCCTCCTGCCTCAACATGGTCAGCACAGTCCTGTTAGCCTTCAAAAATGCTAACTGGCTGTTCCCATGGGCTTGTGTTTCTTTTCTCAAACAATTTGCTGAAACGGCTCAAATTTTTGGTGCTAAAACTAGAAAGGGAACAAAGGGGGAAGCTGTGGAAGGGGGATTTTCATGGAACTTGTCTCCATATCTTTCCATCAAAATTCGGCTAGAATCACAAATATATAGTCCAGTGTATAACTCTTATACTTTGCAGTGATGCAAGGTAATAGACCAAATAGAGAGACAGAAAGAAGGTTTCGAGGAAGAAAGCTGAACTGAATAAATTATGTTTAGCAAGGTATTTCCAATCCCAAATTCATAGATGAACCATGACATTTTCCTTATGGCCATACAAACGAGCATGTTATCATAACAAGTAGATGATGTGAAAATAATTTCAAAATAGAACACTTACTAGCATCACTAATTTTTCAACTATTTTGGTGGAAAAGATTAAATTAGTTAAAGATACTTTCACAATGGCTTTAGGACATAACCTTGCCAGAAAATAGAAGCCTTTCTTTGAGTTCTTATGGGCAAATTTATCAGTCCAACAACTCAAACATTTCTCATGAGTGTTTCGGAATGGAAGGAATTACCATTTTTACCTTGCATAATCGCTTTATGGCTCACTGCATCTTTAAAGGCAAAAACAGTTTGCTGCCAATAAAAATAAACATGCAATTCTACAGAGCTGAACTTCCATATAAGTGCAACAACCATGCAGCAATTGCATCATAACAGTCATTTGATTGCACTTAAAGCATATCTGACTAGACTCTCACAATATTGTCATAATATCACACACAATGTGGTTGGGGAAATTCCATAGAGCTACCGTATTAGGACACAAACTGTAATTTGTAAGCGAAGCAACAAAATCTACTAATCAAACAGTTTGGTTGCACTCATTAGCCACCAGGGGATTACCCAAAAAAATGCAACAGTATATTCAGAGAATAAAGACAAAGCTAATACGAATTTGAAAATCAATATTATTGTCCATAAAATTTAATAAAACCATACCTAAGTTGCTGTAAGCCCCACCATAAGCAATAGAAATACTTCTCAAGAAAGCCCTTTTTGACGACATTCTTTTTTACTGCACTTTCAAATATGCCATACTGGAAATCAATATCATTGTTGGGGTCACATTGCTTGAACACATCTGTGACTTTTGCCCACGTATTGCGATCACTACGGCCAAAAGTGTCGCAATCTAAATAGGACAGGTTACATCTGTGAGGAGGAAATTCCTTTTTGCAAATTTTCTTCCAGCATGAAGTATACCTGTCAACAGAGAGCACATACCATGCTGCCCCTACGACCTACATGAATAGGCATTTTTTTTGTGTAAAAACTAGCAGAGGGTAGGAGGAATTAAATGGCAAGAAAAAACCAGGCAGTCATTGTCAAAGAGAGAAAATATACATGTCGACACGAAAGCAAAGGAAAGGCTAATAATAGAAGTAACAAGGCAACATACATGACTAGCTAACATGTATAAGAGAAGATTGTAGGCAGCACCCGCCCACGCCGTCTTTGTAACCACTCCAGTTGCTTTAATAATTTGAGAACTTAAAGGAAAAATCAAATACAATCTGGGAATGTACTGAATCAGAACAATTAATGCAAGGGCATTGTTTTTATGATCAGTCCGAGGACTTCTTGTTGCTGGAATGATAAACCAGATAACTATCTGCAAAAAAATGATTAAATAAACTGAGATATCATCTTTTTCATCTTTAGTACCAGATGCATTAAACTGAAAATCAGACATGTAACTATTAACCATTTTATCCAAGGATTGGGATGTAGTGACCAGGGTAATTTCAAGATCTAGCATGGTATGTTTTGCAGAGCCTGCCGAGAATTATTACAATAATTAAGAAAAAGGAAACAAGAAAATTATGCTAGAAGACCACAAACTTAATAGTGCTTCAATAAAAGGATAGGGGAATACATGGAATTAACCATGACATTTGAAACCAAGGCAGAAGCACCCAACTTCAAAATATCCTTGAATGGCAAAGGGTTAATTACCATAAATAAATTAAAAAGGGGAGACAACTAAGCTTCTAAACAAATGTAAAATGCACTCACACTCCAAATAAGAAACAAAGTGAGTTAAGAACAACAAAACATTTTACGCTCCATATCTGTTAATTAAGGAAACCAAAATCCTTATCGTCTAGAATAGATGATTACATAACCTCTTCAAAAATGTATGTTTATGCAAAATGAGTAGAAGTATCCATAATATTTTGAAAAAAATGTCATAAGCTAGTTGGTGGATTCTAGACAGCAGTGTGGGAAACCATAAAACCACAATTAAAATCCAAGACATAGTGCTTCAAGTTTGGAATGGGAGTTATTTACAATCTATTTTACTATAGTCACCGTTGAGTTCGTGTGGTAGAGTGGCACAAAATAACAGAGGCAACTAATTTTCTTTTTTCTATCGATGATTAAAGTAGGTAACTAATTTTTATGATAGGCCTTTTCAGAACAAGAGTTGCTTATTAGAACAAATACCTGAGGAAGAGGAAGTGTTGCAATGAAATCAATGAAGAAATCAGATCCAAGATACCTCCGTGCAATCTTCTTAGGGTCCATTACAAGTTCACCCCTTCCAAACAGTCTAGTTGATGAGTTTGGTGCAACATAACCTGTTCTAAATTTTATGATTATGTGCAGCAAATAAAAAATATCGGCAACAGTTCGAAAGCAGGTAACAACAATTCGCAAGTTTGTATCTGTCTTTACGCATGAGGTCTTTGCATCCCCTCCAACGGCAGGTAAATAAAAATACAATGGGTCGATGAAAAGTGCCACCAAACAAGAAATAATGAAAACCCAGTTCCATTGCAATACAATCTCACTGCCAGGATCAAGAATTCTCTTGTACCAAAGTGCATTGTCCTGTGGCAAAACCTTTGACCGTCCGATTTTCCCCATTTCAGGAAGTCTATTTCTTCCTCCATCCATTCCAATCTCCGGTTTTAGCACTGAAGAAAATGAAATCTTGTACCCAGAAGATGACTTTTCAAGGAATGATGGGTCATTCTTTCCCCATGGTGTTTCTTTATGTCGTTTTCCATCAGAGTAGAACCTATAAATAAACAAGTTCCACCACAAATTGGTCAATAAGAAGTATTTCATAACAATTCAGTTTGACAAACCTTTGTTCTCAGTTTTCGTTCATGCTTAGTACAACAATATAGTAAAATCATCTGGAATGTTCATTTATTTCCAAAATTTTCACTTAAATGACCAAGTCCATTCAAAGGATAAGTCTCTTTAGCTTTCTTTTTTAAATGGAATTTATGTTTTACTATGATCTACTCCCGAGAAAACTGAAAACCAAATATAATAATTCCACTTGAATAAAAGTTCTAACTTCAAGCAAAAAGATAACGCCCAAATGTAAAAGTTTCCTTCACTACATTGAACACAGCCAAAATATTTTTCAATAACATTCCTCATTTCAATCTCCTCCAGTGACACCCAAATAAGAAAAATATTACCCAATTCATCCATATCAATTCATAAAGGTCCTAGTTATTATTAAAATTCCAGCTTACTGTAGTCCCTAATGAAAAATCCAAAGCTGCCAGAACTTTCCAAGCTACCAAACAGCACCCTTTTTACAAAAGAAAACTGCCCAGAAATAAATGTTATATGGGAAACAAAGCTAGCAACGAACAGTAAGCATAATAAAAAAATTAGCATACGACTCACCTGACAAGCTTGTCCTTCTTCAACTCCATTACCAGCAAGGAGCAGAAGAAGAAAACGCTGTAAACCCGATCTCCAAAACCCTAAACAAACATACCCCAAAAACAAAACTGAGATTATTAATACTTCTATCTTCCCTTGAATCTGGGGTTTGTTGAAACTGCAAGAAAAAGAAAGCTAATGGGTCATGAGAAAACATAAAGAATTATAAATATTGTTGCTGTGTTTCATGGGTGGAATGGCAAATTGGTAGAGTCACGAGTCGTTCTTTTTGTTTAGATATTCTAACATCTTTGTTTCCTTTTTAATATTTTACTGTTAGATTTTGGACGCTATCGGTTAGGAAGAAAGACGACCGTAAGTCAATAAATACAGGTTGACTACAAACAAAGCAGCCCAGCCCCAAACTCTAAAGTGAAAGTTTCTACATTTTTAAACGTTTTAAGCTTACACTAAACAGACTGTTGCTTTTGTTTGGTTAAACATTAGCATTATTACAAGTGAGAGAGAGAGAGAGAGAGAGAGAGAGAGAGAGAGAAAATCCTTTTCTCTTTTCTCTTCTTTTTATATTTTTGCAAATTAATATTTTCTTCCCATTGAAATAATTGATCTTCTTTATTTATTACTTTTTTTTTGTTTGTTTCTTTGTTGAATTCCAAACATTTCTCCTCCTCTCTTTGAAATAAGGGGCGCTTTGTTGCCAGTACTCTTCAGTTTTCTGTTGAGGTCTATTCTGTAGAGGTACTTAAATTGGATCAGTGATCTATTTTTAGGTTCCGTCGTAAACCTAATTGTTTCCTTCTAATTACATAAATCAATAGTTCAAATTGCACTCAAAGGTAGGGCATTTCCCATTTTTATAGGAACTCCTGTACCATAAACAACGGTATCTCCAATTATAGCCCCTCTGGGATGTAAAGTATATCTCTTCTCACCATCCTCATAGTGTATGAGATAAATGTATGCATTTCGATTAGGATCGCGTTCTATGGTTACGATTCTATCATATATGTCTTTTTCATTTCGTCAAAAATTAATTTTATAGTATAGACGCTTATGACCTCCCCCTCTATGCCTTGCGGTAATGGTTCCTCTAGCATTACGACCTTTACCACAACGATGCTGTCCATAAATCAGATTATTTCATGGATTGGATTTCATTTGACTGTCTACGGCTCCATTGCATGTGCCCGGGGTAGAAGTTTTGTATAAATGTATCGCTATGCTATTAAGTATTTTGATTTAAGTTCTTTTCATTCTAAGAGGTAGAATGGAATAACCCGGTTGAAGCGTAACAATCATCCGTCTGTAATGCATTGTATGTCTCATAATAGGTCCTATCCTTCTACCCTTTCTGGGGAGTTGATGACTATTCATTACTATTACCTTAACACCAAAGAAGAGTTCGACCCAATGCTTTATTTCTGTCCTAGTTGATCCTGATTCGACATTAGAAGTATATTGATTTTTCACCAATAATCGAATACTTTTGTCTGTAATTACTACATATTTGATTCCATCCATAAATCTATTTTCTTCCCTATGAGTTCGAGTCTCAATAAGAATGCTAGTTCTTACTATTAATTGAGTATTCATTTATTTCAAAAATAATCTAAATTTAAATTATTATTATATAAAAAGAAATAAAAAAATTCACAAAATTTTAACAGGTTTTTATCAGCAAATTATATGGTAAGGAATTTGTAGGTATTTCAAAACTGTCGTTGAAATTTGCAATAGACAAAATATTATAATTGGTGGATACTATCCTAAACTCTCGCTTGACCACCAAATTCAATTTACTCATAAAGATTTATTTCAATTTCTAATTTTATAAAAAAATTTTAATCTTTCATTTGTCTAGTTTTTAAATTTGTGTTTTTATCAAATTATCTCAAAATAAATGAAAATTTTAATTTTTAACTTCCTAATGTAACTTACATGTGAATTGTCACGTAGATGACATATTAATATTTAATTAATTTTTAAGAATTTAAAAATTTTAAAAATATAAAAAATTAAAATTAAAAATTATTTAAATTATTTAAAAATATAAAAGTTATTTTTAAAATTTTAAAATTAATTAAAATTAACATTTCTATCAATTTTAATGATTTGATAAAATACAAATTAAAAATTAAAAAATTGTATTCAAAAATTAAAAGAGAAGAAAAATTAAATTATGTAGAGATAATTTTTCTGCCTTCGATTTATTTGGATTGAAACACCTCATTATTGGCGGCGGTAAATGGGTAATTTTCAACATGTGACTGTTTTTAATATATATATATATAAAAGAAAACGTGGGACTGTTTTTAGCTCATAATATTACGTTTTTGGGCTTATTTGAAGTGCTGATGTCCTGGACTTGGATATGTTGAAACTAGAATACAAATTTTTTTCAGCATATTTCAGATTCATAACCTTTTTTTATTATATATAATACTTACTTTTCTTTACGACCCTTACCTTTAAATCAAAAGAAAGATGCTCGAATTTATGTCCTAATTATCGCGTTCCATCAACTTAATTAAGACTTGATAAGTGCATAAATTTCAATTTGTGATATTTTTAATCATATTATTTGTAATTTTATTTTATTTATTATTGATTTAAGTGAATAATTGAAAAAAGTAAGTTTAAAATTTATTTTGGTAATCCTTTTTATGCGGATTAGACTTTCAATACAATATTATTTAAATATTTTTGCCATAATTTGAGCTATATAACTCCGTTTTAGGGTATTAATATACTCTTTCGAAAGAAATAGAAATATCTAACAAAAATTATTTCATGACTCGAGCCCCAAAACATATAGAAGGTGTTCAAATATGGCCTGGAAGTTGGGCAGAAAAAATTGCAAAAATTTTGCTTTATTTAATTAAGTGCACATTGAAATTTTATCCATTTTGTAAGTTTCCCCTATAAATGGACATTATTAGGTTAAGGCCTAAGATGGATTTAGATTATTTTACTTTCGTATTTTCTTTATTTTATTGATCGCTAAACTATTTTTCTAGTCAAAGAAACTTCAAAGTTTGATTCAAATAGTTTGTGAGATCTAATTGTTCTTAATATTTTATTTTTCTTTAATATTTGCATGTCTTTTGATTTAATTACAAAGATTCAAGTCTGTTGCATATAGAGCTCGTATTCAATTGCTTGGAATATTTGTCTTATTAATTATAATTATTAAATTTGCAATTCTTTAATTGATTCTAATACTTATAATGAACAACATAATTGAGTATATGCTACAATATGAAATCTATGTTGTGTGGGCATGCGGTCTAACTTAAATAAACACCATTAGTGTGTGCTTGTTAGTTAGGATTAGGTCTCTCTCATTATAAATGTTGTTGACCGCCGCCAAACATGCAAACGTTTGACTAAAAAAATAATACACCGA
Source organism: Gossypium raimondii (assembly GCF_025698545.1). NCBI lineage: Eukaryota > Viridiplantae > Streptophyta > Magnoliopsida > Malvales > Malvaceae > Gossypium > Gossypium raimondii. The sequence goes on along the minus strand of NC_068568.1, from coordinate 32,855,280 downwards.
ATATATAAGAAATTAAAGCAGCGGTGTCCACAAGTATACAAGTCAAATCGTAATATAGTATGTGTTACAACGGAACACAAGGAAGTATTCTGAGGATCATACTCGAGGGAGGATAAATTAAATCTATTGAAAATCTCATTACAATAATATGTAACACCCTTTACCTGCCCCAAACAATGGTCTCGGGTATTGGATATTACAATATCCCGAATTAACACTACAACTTACTTAGTGTTAACATCTCAAATTGGGTTGACACAGTAAATTTTACAATTTAGGTCGATCGCTGTAATTTATACTGTAACACCACATACTTGATTCGATCGTCGAACCCGACCTATGGAATGTCACATTAGCCACATTAGTGACTCTTCGGCTGAACGCCAACCAAACCTCCAACACACCACATAAAACAAGTTTGGATTTAAGAAAACACTAGCTCAAGAACACACATCGCTTGCTTCAGGGTATTCAGTAGTAGTATTATGCGAACGTACAACATTTGCAAAAACTTAACTTTTCATTCCCTGAAGACATAAAATATTAAGATCATGTGAACCCTAAGTCATGCAAAACAATGCACCTCGCAGAACACAATAATTCAACTATTAGGTATCAGGGTTTGCATTCTAAGTCTTCGTAGTGATCTGATCTTGATCACATCATGTGATTCGACTAAAAAGACTCGAGATTGACTCAAACACGAAGGGCCCAAAGTTAAAATGAAATCTATCATTCGAGTTCTTTACGTGATATTTACATGATTGGTTTTTTAACGTGTCATGTTTATTATGTTTTAGTCAACAACATATTTATATATATTTTTATCTTTGTTTGTGTTGTGTCTTGTGTGAAAATGAGCTTATGTTGGTTCTATTTATAGCTTTGTAGGTACATGGCCGGCCAACTAAAAGACACTATGTGACTGTTCGTATTCTTCTCCAAATTCATAAAACCAAACATACAATGCTCCTAAAGATTCATTTACCATGCATGGGCGACTTAATTGAGGTGTATGTACGTTTTGGAAGATCCATGCATCACAAGGGAGGATGAATGCATTAATAGCATTCCATTAAATTTGTGGATGCATGTACGTACAAGGGGGATGAATTTCTAAATATTCAAAGTACATTCAAGATGCATGGATGGTGGGGGGAATGAATATAAGTTAAATTGGGCTGAAATAATGAACAACAAAATGCATGGATAAATCTGACTCTTCAATTAAAATTCATGCATGAATATCATTTAATGAGGTGTATAAACGTCCAAATACATGCAATTACAAGGGATGAATGTCCATGAACATCCATTTGAATGCATTTAAAGTGATTCATGAATCATTTGGTTCATTGTACGACTTCTTTATATGAACCCTTTAATGACCGAAATTAACCATTCAACTACCTAGTTATTTCGTATAAATAGTTGTCATATGTAAAATTTTGAGGTTAATCAATGAATGAACATTTTTATATTGTGAGATAAATCTCTTTGTTCTTTAAGAACTTATCCGAACTTATCAAGATTCATCCTTATGGCATTCAAACCTTTTTCGATCTTATCACTTCTGTTTTCCTTCTAAGTCTGTGTGTGTGGCGATCAATCTTATACCAATTGGTTCCTATCTCATTTATAGATAGTGGGTTACGATTATTCTTGTTGTTTTATTAAACTTTTTGAGTCTTAACATCTTTATTGAAACTGGGTCTCATTGTTCTATAATGTAGGTTCCTTTCTGGGATTGTTTCGTATTCCAAAGTTATTTCCATTTATTCTATTTCGAGAGAATTATCGTATACAAATGATCGATTAACTTAAAATCATGACTCGTTATTTCATCGCGTAGCGAGGTTCATGTCATTTGGTATCAAAGCTAGTTTCTTTTCAAGTATTGTATATTTTTCTCTCTCGGGTTTCGAAAAAATAAAAAAATCATGAAAAAAGGAAAAAGACGATTTGAGATTCGCAAAAAAATTACAATAACAAAAATTTTTCAAGCCAAAAATATCAATTGATTTATGTTTTTGAGCCTATTTTACACCTTTTTGTGTAATTTTGCAATAGCAAAACTTTTTCGAGCAAAAAATTTTTGTTTTTCCTATATACCCAAAATACCTTCTAAACACCCTTTTAAGCCTTTTGAAACCATTTTTACCAAATCGATTTTCAAACCTAACATTTTGTTTTGATTGTGTCTCATCCCAACAATGCTTCAAGATTGTGTTTTGTTAAGTTCTTATCATATCAGGTTCTTAAAGAATTTAAGAGAATCAAGTGAAAAAAGGCATGAGCGTGTGAGATCAATCGAGTGGTAAAAGCCAAGGTTGTGTGTAAACACGAGTTGAGTGATTTTTATTTCTAAGTGAATTTCCGCGAGGTTTGTTTTGGTGAGGTACACGTCTTTCTATCAAATTTATTCTTTGTTTACTAATCTTTTTTGTAAATCACGTCTCTAGAATAATTTTTAGATTTTGAATTGCAAAAATAGAATGAAAGAAATGCGAAGATTTATACAGGCTAAATTTGAACAAGTCCACAAAAGATTAGACCGGGTGGAAGGATGGTCTCCAAGGAATCAATCACATACGGCTCCTATTGTGCAATGAAAAAAAAATGATTTCACTAGGAGGGATCAATGTTTTGATTCTTCTTCAGCATGAAAATCAAGTCGTGATTTTGAGCCTAGCAAGTTCGCATATTCCCGAAGCAATAAAAATAAAGGTACACAAATCAAGTATGCAAGTGTTACCTCGCGTATGCCGAAGTTTCATCTACATTAGCAAGGGAAGATGAACGTGTTTCAAATGCCAAGCATTCTATTCATTCCTAAAGGATGTCTACTTGTTCGGATCCTTTAACTTTAACACCAATCTGTAAAGATCAAGTTTGATTGATGAGAGATTCAAAAATCTATGTTTGAAAGAAAAAAATTGAAATAAAAAGAGAGCGTGGACAAGAAAAAGAAATTGAAATAAAAAAATAAATTGAGGGAAAAGAAAAAGAAAGATTATTGATGAAATAAAATTAGGAAAAAGAAATTGAGATTGAAAAAGAGGAGAATGAAAAGAAAGAACATGTTAATACAAAAGTGAGGGATGTTTTAACTAATCAACATTTGAATTTGCTTTGTGACATCTCTTCATTACAGGTTTCTAAAGGTCATTAGTGGAGTTCCAACTTCATTATTGTCCTAATGAAAGACGGTTCCACATTTGGGAGAAAGGTAAGTTGGAAAATGACATCACTCCACAAGTTCAAGTGTCAGAAGGTAAGCAAGGTAATGAAATTTTGAAAGTTGATTTAAGAGGTCATATCTTGAATGATGATAATCATTCTTTTGATTTTGTTTTTCATGGCCTTTCCCATGGCATGTTTGATCAAATGAATAGCGTTGTTAAAGAAGAATTGTCACATAAAATCTTTAGTTGTCTTGATTTTGATGGATATGTAAAATATTTGATTTTTCATTAGAAACATTCATTGTTGTATGTGACTTTTCAAAAAAAATTTGTGGGTATTACTTATCTAAAAATTTATATGCCTAAGTTTTCTTTGTTTAGCATGGGAGATATGTTTTTGAAAGAAAGATTTATGCTTCATCATGGTTTGGGAAATCAAAATTATGTGTTTAAGCCTAGAGATTGTTATTCTAAGCCATTGTTGAAGGGATTTGGGAACTCGTTCTTTATTTTGCATAAACATGTGAATAAGTTACTTTTGTGAAATTTTGATTATTTGATTTAGGATTTTGAAGAACTATATTCTGAAAAGTTTTGTTCGAAGAAGTGTTATTTAAGACAGGGACTCGAGCCACAAAAATTTGTTTTGAACAATGGCGTGGTTAATTTGGTTATGATTAATATTGATAGTTTGTTGTCAAAAAATAAGTTTTTGATTCATGTTAAGATGGTAAGGCAAAATCATGTCTTTGACCCCAGAGTTTGTTTTTGTGCAATATTTTTAAAAGGGGAACTAGGTAAAAGTAATGTGATCATTTGCTACATCTTCGATTTATTTTGTACCGATAGAGGTCACGATGTCAAGGAAGACCCTTTCGAAGAAGGGGAGATTAAATGAGCTTTTAACTCTTTAATTTTTAAAGCTTTGTTTTATTTTCAGGTTTTCAGAAGGAATTATCTCAAATTAACTCACAAGGTGTGTCCTTTAAAGGTCTATGATCTTCAAATATTTTTCTCGAGCAAATGGCCCGATTTGAGGACAAATCACTTTAAAGATAGAGGGTATGATATGATCTTGATCACATTATGTGATTTGGTTAGAAGGACTCGAGATTGGCCCAAACATGAGGGGCCTAAAGTTAAAATGAAATCTATCATTGTAGTTCTTTACGTGATATTTACATGATTGTTTTTTTAACGTGTCATGTTTATTATGTTTTAGTCCACAACATGTTTATATTTTTTTATCTTTGTTTGTGTTGTGTATTGTGTGAAAATGAGCTTATGTTGGTTCTATTTATGGCTTTGTAAGTGCATGGCCGACCAACCAAAAGACACCATGTGACTGTTTGTATTCTTCTCCAAATTCATGCAACTGAACATACAATGCTTCTAAAGATTCATTTGCCATGCATGGATAGCTTAAGGGAGGTATCTATACATTTTGGAAGATCGATGAATCACAAGGGAGGATGAATGCATTAATGATGTTCCATTGAATTTGTGGATGCATGTACGTGCAAGGGGAATGCATCTCCAAAGATTCAAAGTACACTCAAGATGCATGGATGGTGGGGGTGGGGAAATGAACATAAGTTAAATTTTGCTGAAGCAATGAACAACAAGATGCATGTATGAATGTGGCTCTTCAAGTTGAAATTCATGCATGGATATCATTTAATAAGGTGCATGAACATCCAAATACATGTAATTACAAGGAATGAATGTCCATGAACATCCATTTGAATGCATTTAAAGTGAATTCATGAATCATTTGGTTCATTATACGACTAGTGTACATGAACCCTTTTAATGACCAAAATTGACCATTCAGCTACCTAGTTATTTCCTATAAATAGTTGTCATATAAACTTTTGAGGTTAATCAACAAATGAACATTTTTATATTGTGAGATAAATCTCTTTGTTCTTTAAGAACTTATCCCGAACTTATCAAGATTCATGCTTGTGGCATTCAACCCTTTTTGATCTTATCACTCCCGTTTTCCATCTAAGTCTGTGAGTGTGATGATCAACCTTATACATATTGGTTCCTATCTTGTTTATAGATAGTGGGTCATGATTATTCTTCTTGTTTACCAAACTTTTCGAGTCTTAACATCTTTATAGAAATTGTGTCTTGTTGTTATATAACGTAGGTTCCTTTCTAGAATTTTTTCATATTAGAGAGTTATATCCTTTTATTCTATTTTGAGAGAGTTACCTGTTAAGAATGATCGGGAACTTAAAATCGTGACTTATTATTTCAATACGTTGCAAGGTTCATGTCATACAGAGTGAGTCTCCTTAAACAAGATAACTTTCGCAAACTACCCCTATGCGTTTATATTCTACGAACATGTATCATAGGGTCTCTCCTATTCCACAAATCAGAAATTATCAAGGATTCACAGGTAGTAGTTCACCAATCCTTAGGGTTCATACTTAGCATAGTTTGACAACCTTATTAGTAAATTTAGCGGACTCTATATAAGTTTGTCAGTTTAGATTATTTTGTGTTGTTGCTTATGGCGAATACTCTACTAGAAATTAAATACATAAGCATAAACTTGTAATTTAAGAAAACATCAAACCATGCTTGGACTATATTCATATAGTTAAAATTTAGGTATATATATATAGTTTTATTGGTTCTCACAAAGAAGAAAAGAAAACATAAAAAAACTATGTCCTAGAACAATCTGCGAAGCCAACAGATATAAAGATATCTCGAAGCCCAAGCAGAATCCCATATTGCCTTTATGTCCAAAGTTCGCTTGTACCATTTTTCCAGTTTTTATGGTTCGCCTGGATCACTCGCCTCATCGCAACACCTCGTGCGATCTAACTATTTACAGTGTTTAGAAATGAGTGTGTGAGCTTTTACAAACTTAGTGAATATACAAGAAAACCACATAGCACACATAAAAACATAAGTTAAACAAGGGTTTTAACAAGTTACTATTCTGTAAATTGGGTTCACCATATTTACGCGAAGTCTAGTGCACGATTACCTATCGTTAGTTAGCTTAAAGCGGTAAAACATAAAATTTTTGAAAACACAATCTTATTCATATGTTTTTTTTTTCTATTGGATAAACGGATCTCCTTATAACTCCTCACTTTGACTCAAAGAGTTTTAACATGTCTCATAAGTGTAGCATAAAGCTAAGCACTCTCTAAACACACCAACATATCCCGTTGAATGGAGCTTAGCTCGACATTCCCTTATTCCTCCTAAACTGTCCCAGGGCCTCTCACCCAAAACACAAAATACAAATGTTACTCACAATCCTATGGCATGCCATTATATCTAACAGTTTCGGAAGATTATAATGTCAAAGCACTTACTGAAAATGGAGTTCGCAGGTCATGAGGAGCTCACAAAACATTATTCGTTACTAGCTCACAATATAGAGCTCGCATATCAAATGCATATTTAGCACAATCACAATACAGAGTTTTAGAGAAGGCTTACTCTCGGAACTTACGATTAAACCCTAATCTCTTGATTAACTTTATGGTTCACACATACAAGTGGTGATCCCTAAACGCTCACTAGTTTGCTGAAAGCTTTACACAAGCTTCGTTTTTCCCTTGTCTTTTCTTGTAACTAGTTCTGTCAGTTTCGCAATTTCACAAACATACACAAGTCACTAACAAACAAAGCACATTAAAACTCATACATAAACACAAACGAACCAAAGTTTATGCATGCTAAGCTTTTGACGAACCTAGTTTCCTCTATTGCGAACTTTTCTTAATTACTTCTAAACATCACCAGAATAGAGAAACAAAGTCTTACCTTAAATCTTAAGAGCTAAGTTTTGAGTTCTTATTTTCGTAGAAACTTGACAATAAGAGAAAGAAGTAATCGACAAAAAAGTTTGAGAGAGTTTTGTTGTTCAAAAGATTTTAAGAACTAAGTGTTTTTAATAAAAAGATCTTAATTTATAAGAACTAAGTGTTTTAATGTTCTTAGGATTCCCTAGTCGTAGTAGGAGTAGGAAAGAGTTATATGCATGAATGATGTTGTGAAGAGGAAAATAAGTTGATTTCCTAATTTTGGTATAATTGCCCTTTGACTACTCCTAATTTTGACTCTTGCCCTAAAACAGTGATTATAGCTCGTTAGACCTATTGCTAGGCCCAAACCAATTATTACAACTCACCAAGCCCATTGGCAACCCCAATTCGTAGGCTTACTGGGGAAACCTAGCTCGCTAATCCCCAAACTCTTAGGCCTTATTCTGGGATGTTACATATGCCAATAAAGAATTGGGTCTTTACAGACTTGATAATTTACCCTATCTAACAGTATTTACAACACCATCAAAATTTATTACAGTCTCTATTAAATTAATCCTTGAGGCATTACCTTTATAGGAGCCCCACTATATGCATACACAGCTACTGAATTCCACCTAGCTCCCAACAAAAACTGGCTTGGTCCCTCTCACAATCCTAGATCTACGTTTAACCTGTATTTGAGGAGAAAACTTGCAAGTTCGGGCGAACTTAGTGAGATCTGCATAAAATAAGGTATACAAAATTGTAAAACAATCAGCCTATATTTAACTCCCTGATAACCATGTTCATTAATTCAAACGATTGACGATTGGCAACTACTAGATGATTTCTGCCACTGTGATCTTTCTTAGAAATTTCATGCCTTCATAGTTTCTGAGCACTAGGGCTTGCTTCTATTACGGAGGTCCTTACCTTTGTCACAAAAATCCCTAAAGAAAAATTCTTGATGCATACTATCTTAGCCTTGGAAGCATAACAAAAATTCACGTCCTCTCTAGTCCCTACCACCTATTTACCCCCTATTTTCCCTCAACTTTGGGTGGGCTTTGTCAGCCATCCAGCCTTGACACTCACTTCCCCCTAAGAGAATCTGATTTGGCCTATTAACCATTCATCTGATTTCCCCATTTTTTTTCTAGGTATACATCTGCGTACTATTGCATATTTGCACATGCCTATTTAACATGCATGGAATCCGCAGCTTTCCTGGCAGACTAATATATGTGTATTCTATGAATAACCTTTCTCTTAGGGAGCTTCTTTTCTCTCCACTCTATCCTGGTTGAGACATAGCTTTGGTTTCTTAATATTCTTATGGCCTATATCCCTTGGTCTCACCAACTGCATTCTTTATATGATTTATCACCCAATCATTTGTGAAATTCACTTTCAACCTTGACATTCCTCATGAACCGAAAGCATTCAAATACCAATCCTCATCTCTAACCTTTTGGCAGATTTCCCTTGTCTACCATCTTGGTGGACTACACTAGCGATAATAGTCCAACTATGGTCTTACACCTCATGTGTTCGCCGTTTTAAATGTCTTGACGGACTATCCCATGTTTAGTGTCTTGGCAGACTATCTATGATACCATCGTGTCTCTTAACTATGGTTTTGCTCATTCTACCGTCAAATCATCTCTTGCTGCCATAGCATCTTTCAACTGTGGTCCTACACTTTATAACACCATGTTTGATGTCCCTGCAGACTACTAGGATGCCACAGTCCAACTATGGTCTTAGTTCTATGTACCATGATGTTATAGTGTCTTTCAGCCTGGTCTTAATCTTTTTTTCATGACGTCTTAACATCTTTCAACTATTGTCTTACTCATTGTAGGCGTATAGCCTTAGATTGGTCTCATGGCCTAGCCATGGTCTTTACTCTTCCCATTTTATTCCATTCATTCCTCCATTCCACCATTCTATACCTTGAAGCTCAAACACCACAGTGTTCCCTCCACAAGGCCCAGAGTTTCACACATTACTATTTGTACTAAGCAAGACCGTACTGCAGTATCTAACAAATCCATCCCTTTTTCTTGTTCCTAACTTTTCTTAACCCAAAGTTAGTCACCCCTTTCATATTATGCATGTTCTAGTCATAAATACCATGCAGAACATCATTAAGTAATGTACTACACCAAATATTCATTCAACAATCATCTACTCTTTCTACCAACATTAACATGGTAATTTCTCATAACCGCTTATAGCAACCAGAGGACAAAGTGCAGATACTCACCTTTTTTCTTACCTCATTAGCTTAGCCTCTTCAAATGCTAGTGCCTCCTTTCGTGTTGTAACATGGTGACCAGTCTCATGTTCTTATGCCTCCGTATGGTGTCCTGCACACTCACCAAACATGTTAGCCTTCCTTTAGGCCTACTTTGGCCCTTAAGGTCATATAAATGACTCCAATCACATTTTTTATTAATCAAAAACTATAATTGAAAAACTAAGTAAACATAATAAAATTGCTTATATTCAAGCTCCATAAGTATGAAAACTAAGCAGAATCCCAAAATAGCATGACTGCCTTCGGTGTCACGACACAAGGCATAGGATGTCATGACATTGGCCCTATACTTGAAGTATTAACGAACTGAGGGTGTTTTGATCTGCACAATGAAATTTAATGTAAAAACTTCAGCCAAGCTAAGGCTAAGGACAATGACCAACCTTAAAACTATAAATAGCCCTCATTAAACAATTGAGAATCATCTTTTCTATATTTTAGAACTTTTCTTTTAGTTTAGCTTTCAATTTTTTTGTTTCTTTTGTACTTAGGATTTCTTTTCAATTTTATTCTCGTTCGTGTTCTTCGGAGAATCTAACTTATGGATTCAACAAACTCGTTGTGGAGTTTTGCACTTCAATATCAATACAGTTCAGGATTTCTCTTAAACTTTTACTTTTGATTTATTCTTCATGTCTATTTTCTTTATCAAGTTTATATCATTTATGATATCCATGAGGAACTAATCCTCTTATGGGGGATTAGCGAGTGGATGTGAGAGTAATTGATTTTTATGCAGGGATTCTTAACAGATTAGCTAATTGGGATAGGAAGAATGTAAACCATAGGCCTGAGAACCCTAGAAAGTCATTTAGGTGGGAATTAACCCAAAATTAGTATTGCCTATCCGTGAACCCCTTACCCCAATCCAGTTTGGACTGTGAGATTGAGATATAAGTAGTTCTAGTGGAAGATCAAGAGATCCTACTTGGTTAGTGACTAGTTGATTGAGTAGAACCCGACATAGGAATTAGTTATGACCACCTAAACGAGTTAGTCTTCCATTATTAGATTTGATTGAATCGACAAATTAGTTTTCTATTTTATTGTTTTATGCAATTTATTTATTTTCTTATAGAACAAATTATTTTCAATTTATGTTCCATCGTAATATAATTTAATTAAAATTCTATTAGATCTATTAACATTTAAGTTGTTATTAATTTAGTACTCGCCTCCCTTGGGTATGATTCTCAGAGTACTCACCTACTTCGTTGTAAAAAACTATATTACAACCTGACACGTATACTTGGGGAAATTGCCTAACTTTCATATTTGGTTGCAGGAAATTTACTCTAGACATTTGTACATCCGGAGGCGATAAAGGCTTAAAACCCCTCATATAACATGAATGAGAGTCAACCTTAGTAGAAATACAAGGGTGAGTCGTTCACCCCTCTTCTACTCTAAGTAGGATATTTTTTTCTATTTAAAATAAACCTCTACAACTCTACAAGGATTTTACCTTCTCTTCTTATAAATGGATGCCATCGATAGAGCTATTAACACATTTTGAGAGATTGTTATTTGGTAGAAAAATAGTGAGAATTTATTTTCAACTTTTAAATATTTTTTTTCAGAATAACAATTTTATCGATTTCATTTAAAAAAGAGAGAAATTTTTGTTTTTACCCAAAATTTTTTTCTAGTTCTGTATTTTGGTTCAATTGGTTCGAGCCCACACTCGAAGTAGTTCGTGGTACAAGAATAATGGAGAATATCATTTGGTTGAAAGCTGGAAAACATCAAGGATCCGCTTATTAGAAAATACAGGTGCATATTCGGTTAAGGTTTATTGCTATAAATATCACAAACCGGGTTAATTTTCAAAATTTAATTTTCTGTTGTGCAAGAAGACTGTTTCCAAATTGGGTTTTTTCAAACAATTGGTATCAAGAGCCAGGTTATGTTATGTTCATGGTGTTAAAACAAGATCGATTCTCTCTCTTCATCTTGTTTGATTAATATTTGATAAGATGTGACATTCTTGTAAGTATTCGCATGTTTAGGGAAATGTATTTGATTGGATGCAATATTATATATATTTGTTATATAATTATTATTTTTTGCCAAGGTTGTGGTTCTTAGGAAATAGACCATAGACTATCATCCCCATGTAGGATTATTTTTTAATTTTTAGAATTCTTGTAAGTAGGAAACATACATTGGATATAAATGTAATTTTTCAAAAAAGGAGTCCATGATCAGGAGAAGATGGAGCGATGGCGGTCCAAGACACAAAGAATGCCTTGTGATGAAAATTTATGTAATTTTTTGTTTTTCATTAATTTTCTAGAAATAAAACCATGGATGTAATACCCTAACCCGTATCCGTCACTGGAATAGGGTTACGGAGGATTATTGTACAAACAAAACATTAAAACATACATTTTATACATTAATACAAACATGACATAAATTATTAATTCACTTACATATCATCCCTAAATTGAGCCATCGAGGCCCTAGAAATACATTAAAAACAATTTGGGACTAAATTGGAAACATTTAGAAAGTTTAAGAAAAAGTTAAAAAAATTTGACTGTAGGGGTTATACAGCTGTGTGGTCAGGTTGTGTGCCTCACATGGTTGAGACACACACTCGTGTCTCAGGCTATGTAACAATCAAAATAGGGACACGGCCGTGTCCTAGCCCATGTCATTACCTGTGTAACTCTCTGAGTAAGGCCACACAGCCATGTCACATGCCTGTGTGCCAGGACGTGTGGTAGGCCATATAATTGCATGACTTGCATGAAATAAAATCTACAAGGGGCATACGACCGTGTGTCACACATGGCTGAGTCACCCGCCCGCGTCTCAAGCCGTGTAGACATGAATTTGGCAAAAAACAAGCCATTTCCTACACCAAATCATGCATACATTTATAGGCCTTTTTGTGCACATAAATAAGACTTCAACCTTACCAAAGCATGCATATAATGACCATTTCAATAGCCTTAAATTAATCAACCAATATGTCATTTCAAGGCACCTCACAAGCAAACATCAAAGCTTACCTACACATGCATATTTGTTCACATTTCCATAATCAAACATAATTCAACTTCTAACAAATCATGCCACAAATATGACCATGAACATTTCATCACAAACATACCATTTGAGCCATACCATTCATGGATCATAAGTATCCAAAATGACATAATGTGGCAAGCATAATAAGATATCAATCCAAACAACTATACATGCCAAAATCATCAACTAAAATTCAACTAAATACCAATACAAGTCCACCTATACATGCCACTATAACCTTGGCCAAAACATCAAAAACTACCGATATCTATGTTGGATAGTGTGATAGATCTCCAACGAGCTTCCAAATTGATTGAGCTTCTGATTATCTATAAAACATAGGAAAGAAACTACGTAAGCACATAATGCTTAGTAAGTTCGTAAAACATGAAACACAACTTACCGTTTCATTTCTATAACATTTAGTATAAGCATAATTTAATCTAACCATAAGCTTGGCACAAGCCTAAGCATCATCATCAATACACAAGTTAGTGCATTTAAACATAATTCACTTGAATTAAACATAAGGTAAGCCATTTCCACATGAACATACGTCATTGGATCCATTCATCTTTTCATGAGCATATACATTATTCCATTTGGAAACTTACCATATCCTTTCCTTTCCATTCCTGTTGAACCATTTAGAATATCATTGGATACTCGGGAAAGCTCACACGAAGTGTGCTTAAACATATAACCGTAACCTTTCCTTTACATCGTTGCTCACTCGAGCGTGAAATGGGCCTGCTCACTCGAGCTGTGGGTCAGAATGTAAGCTACACGATGCTGCTCACACGAGCTATGGAGCATCTGCAACAAATGCAGGACCTCAGCCATCGGTAGGAAATTCAAGACCAGCACCCGAAACATGAAATTCCTAATGACATGTCATTTGTATCCTATGAATTCCTAAGGTTCAACCGGGATTGATTAACCGTCATAGCATGATTTTGGATATACATTGTTCAATAGCATTTTAAATACATATTAACATATAATTAAACAACAAAAACATAATAATCCGTACATATGAACTTACCTCGACGAATAGGGCGAAAAACAAGATCGACTAATCAGAGGCTTTAGCTTTTTCTTGATCTAGATCCGTACGTGGTCTATCTTGATTTAAATAACAAATTTAATTCATTTAATATCTCTAGAATTCAATTTAGTTCACATTTCATACTTTTTTGAAAAATTACCATTTTGCCCCTAATGTTGACTCTTTACAATTTAGTCCTTAAGCTCATAAATTGAAATCTAAACATTTTCATCTTTTTCTCAAGCTAGCTGATTTCTCTAGGGACCTATATTAACTCATACAAACCATCATTTTATATATTTAACTTGAAATTTTACTAATTTTAAAAACAAGTCCCTAAATGCAATTTTCATCAAAAATCACTTTACAAAACTTGTTTATTTATCAACAAGGACTTATAATATTTCATTAAACATCAAAAATCAAGAAATATCATTCATGGCATAACCCTAAATCTTTAACAATTTTACAAATTGATCCCCGGGCTACCTAGGTTAAGCTACAAAAACTTCAAAAACATAGAAATCAATAAAAACGAGATCAAAAATCACTTACATGCAATGAGAAAGCATGATAGAATCAATGAACCCTAAAAATAGTGAATTTTGTTCTTTAATTTTCGGTGGAAGAGTTTTGAAGAAGATGAATGAAATTGGTTTTATTTAATTTAACCTTTATATACGCATTTACCTTTTTACCCTTTAAAAATTCAAAATTTATATAAATGGTCTAATTACCATCTAATTCCTCTTAATTTAAAGTTCCATATCCATTAGACCCTTTAATTAATAGAACTTTACTTTTACACTTTCTACGATTTAGTCATTTTACTTAATTAAGCATGCCAATGTCAAAATTTCTTAACGAAATTTTAATATGACCTTACTAGCATCCATAGACATTAAAATAATAAAATAATGATTTACTCATCTAATTTTTGGTCCGAAAACTAGTATTTGGATTTCACTTGAAAATCGGCTATTACAATGGAAACCTTGATTAACAATTTAATTTTATTACTCATATCTTTATATATTTGTTTAATAATTATGTATGATATAATTGTGATATATATGTATGAGATTATCCATATTTGATCTATCAAAGATAACAAGTGTGGTAATAAGAAAATACATGTGTTGTATTGTTTCATTCACTTATTTAGGTTATTCGAATACTATGAGAAGTGTGGTAATGAAAAGGTGTATGTCTAGGATTGGGTCTGGCAAGGAAAAACTTGGTTTTTAAGTGGTCAAATATGATTCACCTCCCTTTCCTGGGAACCTACATGGTGCACGGTTCACATTCACTTCTTCTATTTTTCCCTTAAAAGAAAAATTGTGGAGAATCAAAATTATTTTATTGACTCTTGTGAATAATTGAATGTGAAAATTATAAAATTGCTATAGCATGTCATGTATACATGAGGTAAGCATGCCATATAGTTTAGGAAAGAATGCCACATGTACTTGTCATGCATATACTAATCATATATGATTGAAACTGGAAATTAAAAACCTTGCATGTTTTTAAAATATTAAGTGGGAAAAGGTTCCTAAATAAGACCTATGACCTCCATCAATGGAATTTTGTGATGGCATGGCAAGTGCACTATCCCATGGTAGGATTGTTATGTGGATTTCATTGAGTAGATTTCCTAAAAGTAAGAAGAATTCTCTTGTGATCAAATGATAATTAGACTGACCCTTGTGGTAGGCATTACCATGCGATAAGTTAAGAAATTCTATCTTAAAAAGAGGACAACTAGTCAAGGCATGCTACTCGATGAGATTGTCCCACAATGACTCATTTGTGGTGTATTATGCGATAGGTGTTGAGTTGATGGTTATACACTCAAGATCTTTTAGTTAAGTAACTCCCCACGAAGCTCTACTTAAGTTAGAATAATGGCTGAATGCTACATGATTATTAGTACGTGTGAATGCCTAAGGAAATAGATTTATGTACTAATTGCATGGAAATCCATGTTTTTACTAGTTGATCATGATCACTTATGGTCGCTTGATTCAATGGATGTGGGAATTATTGTTGCAATGAATTACAAATGCTTTCAAGGTTTAATGTTAGACGCATGCATCTTCTCTGTGCATATCTTAATGTTGCAAAACGTTTTCAAAAATTTGCTTACTACAAAAATATTAATATATGAATGTTTTATTTTCAGTTCGCAAATGACACCAACTCCCTTTTTGAACATACTCATTGAAAACAAATTGAAAGGAAATAACTATAAGCAATGATGTGAGAAACTTAAAACAGTTCTTGATAATAAATGCACACCGGCCACTCAAGTTGAGGCTAGAGAACACTGGGAAGAGTCTGATGAGATAGCTCGTTGCTATATGCTCATAAGCGAGACTAGTACTCAGTATAAGCAACTAGAGAGATGTAAGACTACTAAAACAATTCTAGATAAGCTACAAGACATGTTTAGAGGTTAAGCTGCATTGGCTTGACAATCTACCATAGCTAGCTTGATGACTGCCCAGCAAATACCTGACATTCTAGTCAAAGACTGTAACACCCCTAACCCATATTCGTCACCAGAATAGGGTTACGAAGTATCACCGTAAACTCTCAACTTAAAACATACAATTCCAAACATTTCATAAATCACAACATAATTCATTCATACACATGCATATCGTCCCTTATTCGAGCCCTCGAGGCCTTAGAAACACTTTAGAAATGATTAGAGACTAAATCAAAAACATTTAGAATTTTATGGAAAAAGATAGAAAATTTCACACTGTAAGGGTCACACGGCCATGTGGTTAGGCCGTGTGACTCAAACGGTTGAGACACATGCCCGTGTCTCAAGCCGTGTGGAAATTTAAAGTAGGAACACACGGCCGTGTCCCAGCTCGTGCCCGTGTAACTCTGTGACTTCGGTCACATGGCCAAGCCATACGCCCGTGTGCCAGGCCGTGTGCTAGGTCTTGTAACTGCCTGACTTGCAACCCTTTGAAACCTATAGGGAAACATGACTGTGTCATATGGTCGTGTGTCACACACGGCTGAGACACACGCCCGTGTCTTAAGAAAAAGGCAAACTTCAAGCCATTTATTTCACCCAATTCAAGCTCACACCTACAAGCCATTTGCACATATAATCAAGCTTCAAAACATACCTAAAACATACATGATAAGGCTAATTCAATATGATATCTATCCATACAACTAATATGCCAAAAGGCACCTCAATCACAACCAAATATACTTAAACATAAGCATAATTTAGCCATTCATTACTCATACATTTCTAACCTATTTCGATACCAAAACTTACCATAATGACCACATGCCAAAAAACATTCAAACATACCAAGTTGGTCATTCAAAACATATCATCATTTGAACATTTCTACACCAACCATCAAAGCATCAAAATGCCCAAAAGTTCACCAACCATAATACCACATTTACAAGCCAAATTAACAACCATCTCATCAAAACACAATTCACCTATACATGCCATTATAACCATGACTGGAAACATCAAAATCTACCAAAATAGTCGTTGGATAGTGTAATAGGTCTCTGACGAGCTTCCAAATTGATTGAGCTTCCGATAATATAAAAAACATAGGAAAGAAATACAACGTAAGCATATAATGCTTAGTAAGTTCGTAAATTAGGAACAAAACTTACCATTTCAATGCATAAACATAAAAATAGATATGAATCAATCCAACACCAGCTCGACACAAACCTAAGCATCACGAACAACACAAATTAGTGCTTAATCACATAACTTAGCCAAATTCATCACATGGTAAGGTAAAACGCATAATCATAATACCTATGAATTCATACTTTTCATAACATGACTATATGTACTTTGATCCTTAATACTTCATACCTTTCCATAATTTCATAGTGTAATCAATCGGAACCTTTACCGATTCATCCCTTTACATGCTCGTTGAACCACTAAGAATAATATCGAATACACGGGAAGCTTACACAAAGTGTGCTAACATATGGTCGAAACCATTACTTTCTTTTTCCTTTATGTAAATGCTCATACGAGCCATAAATGGGCCTGCTCACACAAGCTGGCAGTCAGAACGTAGCTACTGGATGCCGCTCACACAAGCTGACGAGTATCCGCAACAAATGTCGATAGTCAGCCATCGGTAGAACGTTCAGGACCAGCACTCGGGTCATGGTAACCCTAATGACATGTCATTTGTATCCTATATATTTCGAATGTTCAAATGGGGTTTAGTAGTTGTCGTATGTCGTTGGATTTTCACCGTTATAGGATACAATGAATAACATAATAACATTTAAATCAAATGCATTAAAACACTATTTAAACATACGAACTTACCTCAACCACAAAAATGATGAAATAGGATCGATTAGTTCGACACTTTATCTTTCCCTCGATCTAAATCCGTACGAGGCTTAACTTGATCTTAATAAGAAAATTCAATCCATTTAATAATCATTCTTTTCAATTCAGTCCAAAATACATACTTTTGCAAATTTACACTTTTACCCTTAAGATTTTAACTTCTTTACAATTTAATCCTTAAGCCCGTAAATTGAAATTCATGCAATTTCATCAGCATAAAAGGCTAGCCGAATTCAATATACACCCATAGAAACTCATACAATTCATTATTTCATAATTTCACCTTGTATTTTACACACTTTACAAATAAATCCCTAATTGACATTTTCAACAAAAATCACTTAACAAAAGTTGTTTATTTATCAACAATGATTCATTTTCTTCCATCAAACATCAAAAACCACATGAATACATTCATATAAAAAACCTAACCTTTTAACAATTTTGCAAATTAGTCCCTGGGCTAGCTAGATTAAGCTACAACAACCTCAAAAACATAGGAATAATTAAAAACAGGATGAAAAGTGCTCACCATGCACCAACTTTAGCTTAGCCAAACCTAACAAGCTTCCATGGAGGTTTTTAAGATTTAAATTTCGGTGGATGGATGCATTTTGGAAGACAACACTTTTGTTATTCATTATTTTACTTAATTAATTTATTAAATTACTTATTTAACCTTATTATTAACATATAAAACACCTATTTAGTGTCCATAAATTTCTACTTAATATAGCAATGGTCTAATTACCCCATAAATCCCTTAACTATTTAATATCATAGCCATTTTGTACCTTTAACTTGTAGAACTCTAAATTTGCACCTTATGCGATTTAGTCCTTTTTACCAAATTAAGCATGCAAACGGTAAAATTTCTTAACGAAATTTTTATATGACCTTGCTAATATGTCATAGACATGAAAATAATAATAAAATAAATGTTTTCACATAGGATTTGTTGTCCCAAAACAACTGTTCAGATTTCACTAAAAATAGGCTATTACAACTCTTCCCTTAAAGAAATTTTCGTCCTCGAAAATCTTACCAGAAAAGAGGTTCAAGTATTGCGCTTTCATAGCTTCTTCTAGTTCCCAAGTGGCTTTTTCTAAACCGTGTCGTTGCCAAAGGACTTTCACTACAGCTATTCTTTTATTTCTCAATTCCTTAACTTCTCGAGCTAAAATTCTAATCTGTTATTTGCTTTACGACATGTCAGGCTGAATCTCTACATCCACAGGTGAAATTATATGTGATTGGTCTGATCAGTACCATTGTAACATAGTTCCATGAAACACATTATAGATCTTTTTAAACTCTGATTGCAAAGCTAATTAGTAAGTTACTGGCGCGATTCTTTCGATAATCTCATACGACCACAAAAAATGCAGACTAAGCTTTCCTTTATGACCAAACTGTAGGACTTTCTTCCAGGGCGAGACTTTCAAAAACACTTTATCGCTGACCTGAAATTCAATGTCTTCTCTTTTTAAATCAACATATGATTTCTGTCAAACTGAAGCTGCTTTTAAACTATCACGAATAACTTTAACTTTTTCTTTGGTTTCTTGTATCAAATCAACCCCGTGTAGCTTTTTCTCTATAACACCCCTAACCCATATCCGTCGCTGAAACAGGGTTACAGAGCATTACCGAAGTTTACACATAAAATATAATTAAATTGTATCATTTACTATTCATATCCAAAATCTAACCTATTGAATCATAATGTCCCTTATATGGGCCTTCGAGACCCAATTTATGCATTTGAAACAAGTCGAGACTAGATCGGAAACTCAGAGAATTTTTCGCAAAAGTTCAAAATTTTTCTTAGGTGCAGGGGACACATGCCTGTGTGGCCAGGCTGTGTGGCTCACACGGTCAAGTGACATGCCCGTGTCCTAGACCATGTGGGCATTCGATTTGAGGCACACGACTGTGTCCCAGCCCGTGTCCATACTCGTGTAACTCTCTGACTTGGGTCACACGGCCAGCCACACGCCTATGTGCTAGGACGTGTGGACAATTTAATTTTCAAAAATTAGGTGCAGGGAACATACGGCCAAACCACACGCCTGTGCGCATAGCCGTGTGTCACATACAGCTGAGACAGACGCCCATGTCTCTGCCCCTGTGGACGAAAAATAGGTCATTTTTAGGCGACTTGTCTCACCCAATTTGCCTTTCACCTACAACATCATCGAAACACATTTATAAGCCAATTCATAACCCTCAAATCAATGCCAATAGCAAGTTTTATGCATGAATATTATCTCATATGTGCAAGTGTTTAAACTTACCAAAAACACATTTATGCTTATACATACTTTATCAATTATGCTAATTAGAAACCATTCATCAATAGGTTTATATACTTCCCATCATCTCACCATTTTATCACACATCAAACTTGATGAGACTATATAATTATATCAAAATATGCCTTACACTAGCCATTCCAATGGCTATTTACAACAAAAATATTTCATCATTATGCCTAACTTAGCTGATACATGCCATTATACCAAAAGTTAACTTGCTTTATATATCGAGAAATCCGAGGGATAGTGTGATGTGTCTCCGACCAAATTCCAACCTTCACGAGCTTCTGAGTACTATAAAACAGAGAAGATAAAACAAAGTAAGCATTTAATTCTTAGTAAGTTCGTATAACTAGAAATTTAACTTACCATTCATTTCCATTAAAGTAAACATACAAAATGCATCCAAGAAATTTGACTAATAGCCTAAACAACCAACTTCATTAAACATGTTAGTCATTGTAATTCACACAATTGTCAAGAAACATGAATGAGCTCATCATAGAATAACTTTTATGTTCATATACTTTTTTTATCATATTTCCATACAACATGTACATTTTCATAACAAACCATCTCAAATTCAGTTTGGCCTATGTTAGAACTTTGCCCGTTGAATTTATTTGAAATACTGATGGACACACATGTAGTACACTTAAAGTGTAAAAAATTGTAATCCGTCAATTTATATTCAAGGATACTCATTAGAGTACATAATCAAGAAGCACTCTCTCGAGCCATATTACAGGAAGCTCATTTGAGCCATGTAACAGGAAGCTTATCTGGGCTATAACAGGAAACTCATAAGAGTTTGAAACAGAAAGCTTATGTGAGCTTAACAGGTAACTCCGAAGAGCTATTATTAGGAAGCTTCGGATAGCCATATATCAGGGAGTTCAAGCAAGCCATATATTGGGTCACTCATAAAAAGCTGCGGTATGTCCGCAATATATGCAAGATCCATACCGATCTTATAACAAGATGCTCACAAAGAGCTGCAGTATGTCTGCAACACATGCAGGATCGATACCGATCAGGATGCTTGCAGAAACCATATAATGGGAAGCTCGAGAGGGCTTATAACAGGATGCTCTTTCGAGCTATGGTGTATCTGCAACATTAGCAGGACCACAACTAATATGGGAAATCCTATATCCATCGAATTTCATTTATTCAAACGGGACTTATTACTTATTGGGCATTATTGAAAATGTGATCAATTTCATACAAAAGACATTTATATAGTTTACATATACAACATTCAATTCAAACATATTAATATACATAATTTAGTTACACGAACTTACCTCGTCACTTGCTCGTATATGAGTTTCTACTAATTTGACACTTTTTCTTTTCCTCGATCTAACTCATTATTTTATCTTTCCGGATCTATATAAATGAATTTAACATCAATTTAACACATTTCACATTCCATTCAATCCAATTTACATTTTAGGCAAAAGTACCATTTTACCCCTATACTTTTGATTAATTTTAATTTTGTCCCTAGGCTCGTTAATTGAAATTCATGCAATTTAATCCTTATTCAAGCCTAGCCAAATTTTTCATATAACAATAACAGTCCATGTATTTCATAAAAATTAGAAAATTTCCAAGAATTTACTATCTTTTCAATTTAGTCCTAAATCACAATTTCATGAAAATTTCCTTTACAAAAGTTGTTTATCTATCAACAACCTTTCATTTTCTACCATAAATTTCAAAACTTTAGCATACTCATCTATGGAAAAATTTTAATACTTTGATAACTTTGCAAATTGATCCCCAAAATAGAAAAATTAGGTTATTACGATCTCGAAAATATAAAAATTACTAAAAACGGAACATGATTACTTACCCAATTAAGCTTGCTTGAAGTCTTCTCTCTTAGCTAGGGTTTCCATAGAAAATTTTGGGGAAGATGATGATATAAAATGATATATTGTCTTTTAATTTAATTATCATCTTTTATTTTTTCCACTTTCCAATTTAGTCCTTTTCTTTTCTTAAATTTCCATGGATGAATCATCATAAATATCTATTAACTTCCCTTAATGGTCTATTTGCCTTATAAGGGCCTCAAAATTTGAATTCCATAGCTATTTAATCCTTCTAGCTACTAGAATTCAACTTTTGCATTTCATGTAATTTGGTCTTTTTATCAATTAAACATGTAATCGATAAAATTTTCTTAAAGAAATATTCATACGTCATCCTTATCATAATGCAAACCATGCAATACTATTAAAATAATTTTTTTCTTTCTGAATCAAATTTGTGGTCTCAAAACCACTATTCTGACTTCACTAAAAATGGGCTGTTACAGTCTCATTGAGCTTAGTCCAATGCAATGGAGTTCGACACTTTCTACCATACAAAGCTTCGTATAGTGCCATCTTTATACTCGATTGATAACTGTTGTTATACGCAAATTCAACCAAAGGTAGAAATCTCTCCCAATTACCTTCAAATTCCAAAACACAGCATTTAAGCATATCCTCGAGTATTTGAATCACTTGCTCTGACTGACCATCAGTCTGTGGATGAAACGCTATACTAAAATGTAAACGAGCACCTAGAGCTTCTATAACTTGCTCTAGAATCGTGACGTAAACCATGGATCTCTATAAAAAATAATAGAAATTGGCACCCCGTGCAATCTAACACTCTCAGCAGCATATAACTCGACTAATCTCTCAAGAGAATAATTCATACACATTAGAATAAAATGCGTAGAATTCGTTAGAAAATAAAAAATGACCCAAATTACATCTTTCTTTCTAGGAGATAAAGGTAATCTTTATACAAAATCCATCGTGACGCGCTCCCATTCCTATTTCGAAAACATCACTGGTTGTAACAAACCAGAAGGTACGTGATGTTCAGTTTTAACTTGCTGACATACTAAACATTTTGATATGAACTCAAAAATCTTTCGTTTCATACATGGCTAGTAAATTTGTTTCAAATCACTGTACATTTTGTTGCTACCAAGATGAATGGACAAGCTACTAATATGAGTTTCTCCTAAAATCTTCTGAACGAGATCTAAATTTCTGGAAACACAAATTCTGCCTTTGAAGTATAAACTGTCATCGAATCCAATCTGAAAATTTGAATCAGGGGTCGACTAAATCTTTTTTAGTTTAGTTAACAACACATCATCTCATTTTTGAGCCTTGTAAATTTGTTGTAAAAACATTGGTCTAGCTTTCAAATTAGCTAAGATCTAACCATCGTCAGACAACGCTAATTGCGTATTCAACGCTCACAAAGAAAACAGAGACTTTCTACTCATTGCGTCAACAACTACATTAGCTTTTCCCAGATCAATGACCAAATCATAGTCTTTTAATAACTTGAGCCATTTGCAATGTCTCAAATCCAAATCTTTACGCGACATTAAATATTTTAAGCTTTTATGATATGTGAAGATATGACATTTTTCATCGTAAAAATGGTCTCGCCAAATTTTCAATGCAAACACAATAGCTGTAAGTTCTAAATCATGCATCAGAGTATTCCTTTCGTGCGTTTTCAACTGTCTGGATGCATACGCTATCACTTTGCCTTCCTGCATCAAAACACAACCCAAACCATTGAAAGATGCATCACTATAAATCATGAGTTCTTTACCCGATTCAGGCTGAACAAACACTGGTGCCTCGATTAACAATGCTTTCAACTGATTAAAACTTTGCTAGCATTTCTCTAACCATTCAAATTTTACATTTTTTTGCAATAGTCTTGACAACGGTGTAGCAATCATCGGGAATCCCTTGACGAACCTTCTGTAATATCTGGCTAAACCCAAAAAACTTCTAATCTCAGATACATTTCTCGGAGGCTTCCAATCAACAACTGCTGAGATTTTACTCGGGTCAACTCTGATGCCCTCGACTGATATAACATGTCCTAAAAATCCAACCTCCTGATGCCAGAATTCACATCTGCTAAACTTAGCGAATAATTTCTTTTCGCGCAACGTTTGCAAAACAATTCTCAAATGCTTGACATGCTCTGTCTCATCTCGTGAATAAATTAAGATACCATCAATGAATACCATGAAAAATCTATCTAAATACAGTCTGAAAATTCTATTCATCAAATCCATAAATACTACTGGTGCATTAGTTAACCCAAACGACATCACAAGAAATTCATAATGTCTGTACCTGATCCTGAATACGATTTTTGACACATCTGAGTGTTTAACTCGCAACTGATAATAACCAGAACAAAGATCAATCTTCGAGAACACTGTTGCACCTTTTAACTGATCAAACAGATCGTCAATATGTGACAATGGATACTTGTTCTTTATCGTAACTTTATTGAGCCATCGATAGTCAATAAATAATCGTATAGATCTGTCCTTTTTCTTAACAAATAGAACTGGTGCACCCCAAGGTGAGAAATTGGGTCGAGCAAAACGCCTATCTATTAGCTCTTACAACTGCGTTTTCAACTCTTTCAACTCTATAGGTGCCATTCTGTAAGGAGCTATCGATATCAGAGACGTTCCTGGTACTAACTCAATAACGAACTTGACCTCTTGGATCGGCGGTTATTCGGGCAATTTCTCTGGAAACACATTTGGATACTCACATGCCATTGGAACCGATTCTAATTTTAACTTAAAAATTCTAGAATAAAATATGTAAGCAATGTACGCATCACAACCTTTTCTAACATATCCCTAAGCTGACATAGCTGAAATAACATTAGACATACTATCCAGTCTATCTAATTCAATCTACAGCTTTTCACTATTCTGACACTTTAACACAATAAGCTTTCGTCTACAGTTCATAACAGCATCATGCAAAGTCAACCAATCCAAACCCAAAATCACGTCAAACTCATCAAACGACAACATCAAATTAGTTAGAAAGTTACAACCTCGAATTATCAAATGACAGTTTTTACAAACCTTATCAACTAGCACATACAGACCTTGGGGGATCTTTGACACTAAATTCATTCATACATACGAATGTATTGATCCCAGATCAATAAAAGTAGTAACATCAATATCTAAGATAAAAAATGTACCAGTGATAACATCTAGTGCAGAAGCTTCCTCTCGTGCACAGATCGCATAAGCTCTTGCTGGTGCTCGTGCCTCTGATCTCACACCAGAGTCCTTGGTCCCATTATGATTGTTGCCCATATTTCAAGGGTTCTTTAGTGGTCTCCCTCTCGCAGCTTTGTTACTCAGTTGAATAATCTGAGCTTTTTCTTTTTCGGACCTCTCAGGGCAATCTCGGATAAAATGTTCATAAGAACCACATTTGAAACACGCCCTGACTTTCATCTTATACTCACCAAAATATCATCGTCCACATTGTTGACAATTGGGCTTATTGCCCCTAACACAGCCTACGCTCCCTACAGACATAGCTTGAGGTTTTGAACTTGCATGCTGTTTACCTCTATCTCTACTAGAATATCCCACTGAAGCTGTCGAACGACAATGATTTTCTTTTGACTTCTTCGATGACTACTGATACGACTTTCCCGATGATCGCTTTCTCCAATCTTGAGCTTCATAATCTGCTTTTCTCTTTTCTTTGCTAAGCTCTTCAACCTTATGAGCTAGGTCAACTAAAACAACGAATTCTTTCAATTCAAGTATCCTGCCTAATAGCTTTATGTCTTCATTTAACTCGTCTTCAAACCATTTACACATGGAAACTTCTGTTGATATACATTCCTTGGCATACTTGCTCAGTCGAACAAATTCCCTCCCATAATCAAACATTGTCATTCAGCTCTGTTTAAGCTCAAGAAATTCTTTGCATTTCTGATCAAGAAATCTCTAAGTTATGTACTTCTTTCAGAACTTAATTTGGAAAAATTCCCAGTTGACTCCCTCTTTAGGTACCAGTGGTACCAAGTGTTCCACCACTGGTAAGCTGAATCTTTCAGTAGGGAAGCGACACATTTTACACATTCTGTCGGTGTACAAGACAATTCATCGAAAACCCTAATCGTGTTTTCTAACCAGAACTCAAATTTCTCTGGGTCATCTTTAGCTGTAGCTCTAAATTCTTCAGCCCCATATTTACGAATTTTATCAACTGGCAGTTTACTGACTCGTATTGGTTCCAAACCCTGAGAAACCAAGGGGACTGGTTGGGGAACAAGTGGGGGTGGTGGTATTTAACCATCGGGTTCATTCGTACGAACTCGAAAAGCCATTCGCTCATTATATGGAAAAAGACGTCCCTTTCCTCTCCTTCTCAGCCCTCAGATACGAGCCTAATGCCGCTCGACGCTGCTCCATGAACGAAAGCTTGCTCATTACTTTCAAATTCATTAGATTCGATTCGGTTAGATGTCATTTCTATATGAAAACATATTTTAAAACATGTCAAGAGTTATCACACTATCTCAGGTTATATAATGCCATGCATTTCTAGACTCGTACACACTATCTCAGTCTGATAATCAACTAAATTGTGGCTTTGATACCATTAAATGGAACACCCCTAACCTGTATTCATCACCGAAATAGGGTTACAGAATATTACCAAAAAATCTCAACTTAAAACGTACAGTGCTAAACATTTCATAAGTCATAACATAATTCATTCATACGTATGCATAGCGTCCCTTATTCGAGCCATCGAGGCCTTATAAACACTTTAGAAATGATTCGAGACTAAATCGAAAACATTTAGAATTTTACGGAAAAAGATAGAAAATTTCACACTGCAGGAATCACACAACCGTGTGACTCACACGCTGAGACACATGTCCGTATCTCAGGCTATGTGGACATTAAAAGTAGTGACATACGGTCGTGTCTTAGCTCGTGTCCGTGCCCATGTAACTTTCTGACTTGGGTCACACAGCCAAGCCACATGCCACTGTCCCAGGCCATGAAACTCTTGAAATGACCTCACATGCCTTGTGCCAGGCCGTGTGCTAGGCCGTCTAACTGCCTAACTTGCAACCCTTTGAAACCTACAAGGGGCACACGGCTGAGTGTCTCAGGCCGTGTGGACAAGAAATAGACCAATTTGAAGCCATTTCTTTTGCCCAATTCAAGCTCACACTTACAAGCCGTTTACACATATAATCAAGCTTCAAAACATACCTAAAGCATGCATGATAAGGCTAATTCAATATGGTATCTACCCATACAACCAATATGCATAAAGACACCTCAATCACAACCAAATATACTTAAACATAAGCATAATTTAGCCATTCATGACTCATAAATTTTTAACCTATTTCCATACCAAAACTTACCATAATGATCACATGCCAAAACACATTCAAACATACCAAGTTAGTCATTCAAAACATACCATCATTTGAACATTTCCACACCAACCATCAAAGCATCAAAATGCCCAAAAGTTCACCAACCATAGTACCATATTTACAAGCCAAATTAATAACCATCTCATCAAAACACAATTCACTTATACATGCCATTATAACCATGACTGAAAACATCAAAATCTACCAAAATAGCAGTTGGATAGAATGATAGGTCTCCGATGAGCTTCCAAACCGATCGAGCATCCGATAATATAAAAACATAGGAGTCACACACATAGGAATTCATACTTTTCATAACATGACTACACATAATTTGATCATTAATACTTCATACCTTTCCATAATTTCATAGTGTAATCAATCGGAACCTTTACCGGTTCATCAATTTACATGCCCGTTGAACCACGTAGAATAATATCAGATACACGGGAAGCTCACACATGGTCAAAACCACTTCTTTCCTTTTCCTTTATGTAAACGTTCATACGAGTCACAAATGGGCCTACTTACACAAGTTGACAGTCAGAACGTAGCTACATGATGCCGTTCACTAAAAACACGAAAATTTACACATTTTTACAAGCCTTTTTTAACTTAAAATCATATAGTTTAATCTTAAATAAGGAAATAAGTTTTCTATGCTACCTACATTAGTGGAGAGAAATTGTTATGTTCAACATATGAAGGCATAAGTTAAACTTAATGATTGCAGCTTAATCTTGAAAAAGGAAATAAAATCAAATTGGTAAGGGTTAACATGCCTTGTTAAGGAACCAGTTAGTCTAATTGTGCTATCATAATAGTTGTTGAGATTAATTTGAACGATATGTATACTTAAGTAGCATAACTATAAAATTTCTAGTTTTTAAGCATAAGTATATTAAATTCATAATTTTGGGAAGAATGTTATTTTGAAGGAATTTTTCAAAGGTGTTTTCTGAGTAATACTTTTTAATTTGGGCATTACTCAGGATGAGCAATGAATTAAGTTTGGGGGAGTGGAAACACAAAAATTTACACATTTTTACATACTCTTTTTAACTTAAAATCATACAGATTCGATAAAATTCTTGTCAAAAAGTAATTAATTTTTACAAAATAATTAAAGTGCACTTAAAATATGAACATGTTGAATTTAACTTAATTTTATAATTAATTTTGATGAAAATTGATTATTTTCGACAAATTTGCACAAAAGGCGAAAAATAGCTCCGTAGACACTGCTAGAAGTGCAAAATCGAGAAGCAATTTGAAGTATCGAGGCGGGCTAAATTTTAGCCTAAGACGGTAAAAAATTATATATATTAATTCATAATATAATTAATTTTAATTTATATCCAATTTAAATTGGGTTAATAAATTATTATTAATTAATTATGAAAAAGTGGTCCAGTTGAACTGAACCGACCAAAAATGGACAGCCCAAAAACCGTCCCAAGAGCTGACCCAAATCAACTTATTAGCTGATTATTTAAGCTTGCAAAGAGGCCCTTGAAGACTTGTTTAAGTTGCATTCAAACCCCTCTACAATTGGTGGCTTTATAGATTTGCCCCAAGCCTAAATTAGCAAAGTTGAAACTATCAACCTTGCCACATGTGTGGCCGGCCAAGGGAGGGCTCTTTGGTTGATAATTTTAGATATTTTTAGCAACCCTCCTCAGCTATAGAAACCCCTTTAACCTGGTCATTTGAAAAACACACCTCAAGCATTCACAGCTTTCCTCTTTTCTCTCCACTTTCTCTCTTCTTTTGCATTCCAAAATTCCCTTCCTCTCTTGCCGATTTCTCCTCTTGGGAAAGAGGCATTGATCAGCTATTTGGAGCAGCAATTAAGTGTTCATAGCAGCCTTGGTCGGCGAGGACAATGGAGAAGGAAGAACGGAGCAACTAGTCAAGCCACAGAAAAACACCGAATTTGATACTTGTTCGCTATCTCTTTAATTTCTGTTGTTATTATGCTGAACATATCTATGAATATTTATGTTGTTGGACTGCTTAATTTAATCAATTTAACTTGAATTTAATTCGTGTTAGGTTGATTGCATTTCGTTTGTTAAAATTATTGAAATTGTGTTTATGTTGATATAGGCCTCGGTAAGATGCTTGATTAAGTAAAATCATGACTAAGTTATTCTTGCATTACAATTGTTAGGTAACTAATGAATTAATTATTTAAACGGACTGAAATTGTAATTAATGGACAAAATATTTAATTAGTGCATGTTTAATCATCTAAGGTAGCTAAGGGTTAGATTAGCAACGGTATCTGATGATACATTTGCCTTGCATAACTTACAAGATTATTGTGATTAAACTGTTTCAAGGTTAGGATACTTTGTTACCTCACATAGTCTTTTATGTGCTTATTAAATCGAGTTAATTGTTTGAATTGACATAGAGATGTGTATAAGAGATTATTTCAAATTAATAAGTATGTATGTGGAATAACATATTTGCTTATTAAGATTTGTTTAATCGGTTGAATTGACGTAGGGATATAGTCAAGAGATAAATGGATTTTGGTAGGTGAGTATGTTCATAAGTTAGCAAATTACCTAGATGCTGTGAACTTATTCGTAACAATATAAACATGAGTTTAATAATTCTAAGTTAAGAAATGTAATTAATCTAACACAATTATGTCATCTTGATTAAAATCGTATTTTGAAATCGTGCATTTGAGATTTATTTATTTAGTTTACTTAATTTAAAATCTTAGTTTTTAATCACCCTTTTCAAAAAAATTATTTTTCTTCACCAAAGTGTTTTAAATAGCTTTCATAAATAATTCCTTTCACAGTCCTTGTGGGTACGATAACTCGGCATTTACTTGTCACTTTATTAATTGTTGCGTTTGTGTACACTTGCACATTTTCGTCGTTCCACTCACACAAGCTGACGAGTATCCGCAACAAATGTTGGAACTCAGGCATCAGTGGAACGTTCAGGACCAGCACCTGAAACTTGGTAACCCTAATGACATGTCATTTGTATCCCATATATTCCTAAGGTTCAAATGGGGCTCAGTAGTCATCGTACGTCATTGGATTTTTGTTGTGACAAGATACAACGAATAACATAATAGCATTTAAATCAAATACATTAAAATAATATCTAAACATACGAACTTACCTCGATCACTAAAACGATGAAATATAATCGACTAGTCCGACACTATATCTTTTGCTTGATCTAAATCCTTACGAGGCTTAACTTGATCTCAGTAAGAAAATTCAATCCATTTAATACTCATTCTCAAGAAGAAAATTCAATCCATTGTGCTATCATAATAGTTGTTGAGATTAATTTGAACGATATGTATACTTAAGTAGCATAACTATAAAATTTCTTGTTTTTAAGCATAAGTATATTAAATTCATAATTTTAGGAAGAATGTTATTTTGAAGGAATTTATCAAAGGTGTTTTCTGAGTAATTATTTTTAATTTGTGCATTACTCGGGACGAGCAATGAATTAAGTTTGGAGGTGTGGAAGCACGGAAATTTACACATTTTTACATACCTTTTTTAAATTAAAATTATACAGTTTCGATAAAATTCTTGTCGAAAAATAATTAATTTTTACAAAATAATTAAAGGGAACTTAAAATATGAACATGTTGAATTTCAATTAATTTTATAATTAATTTTGATGAATTTTGGTTATTTTCAACAGATTTGGACAAAGGGCAAAAAATGGCTCGGCAGACACTACTAAAAGCGCAAAATCAAGAAGCAATTTGAAGTATCGAGGCAAACTAAATTTCAGCCTAAGACGATCCAAAATTATATGTATTAATTCATAATATAATTAATTTAAATTTATATCCAATTTAATTTGGGTTAATAAATTATTATTAATTAATTATGAAAAAGTGGTCCAGTTGAATTGAACCAAGTGAACTGAACCGACCAAGAAATGGACAGCCCAAAAACTGTCCCAAGAGCTGACACAAATCAGCTTATTAGCTGATTATTTAAGCTTGCTAAGAGGCCCTTGAAGACTTGTTCCAGTTGCATTCAAACCCT
The DNA here is from genome assembly GCF_025698545.1 of Gossypium raimondii. Lineage (NCBI taxonomy): Eukaryota > Viridiplantae > Streptophyta > Magnoliopsida > Malvales > Malvaceae > Gossypium > Gossypium raimondii. Next base: position 32,823,865 of record NC_068568.1, on the reverse strand, counting down.
TCCACAATTGGTGGCTTTATAGATTTGCCCCAAGCCTAAATTAACAAAGTTGAAACTATCAACCTTGTCACATATGTGGCCGGCTAAGGTAGGGCTCTTTGGCTGATAATTTTAACTATTTTAGTAGCCCTCCTCAGCTATAAAAACCTCTTTAGGCTAGTTATTTGAAAAACACACCTCAACCATTCACATCTTTCCTCTCTTCTCTCCACTTTCTCTCTTCTTTTCCATTCCAAAATTCCCTTGCTCTCTTGCCAATTTCTCCTATTGGGAAAGGGGCATTTATCAGCTATTTGGAGCAGTAATTAAGTGTTCATAGTAGCCTTCGTCGACGAGGACAACGGAGAAACTAGTCAAGCCACGAAAAAACACCGGATTTGATTCTTGTTCACTATCTCTTTTATTTCAATTGTTGTTATGCTGAACATATCTATGAATATTTATGTTGTTGGGATGCTTAATTTAATCAATTTAGCTTGAATTTAATTCGTGTTAGGTTGATTGCATTTCGTTTGTTAAAATTATTGAAATTGTGTTTATGTTGTTATAGGCCTCGGTAAGATGCTTGATTAAGTAAAATCATGACTAAGTTATTCTTGCATTACAATTGTTAGGTAACTAATGAATTAATTCTTTAAACAGATTGAAATTGTAATTAATGGACACATTACTTAATTAGTGCATGTTTAATCATCTAAGGTAGTTGAGGGTTAGATTAGCAACGGTATCTGACGATACATTTGCCTTGCATAACCTGGAAGATTATTGTTGATTAAACAGTTTCAAGGTAAGGATACTTTGTTACCTCACATAGTCTTTTATGTGCTTATTAAATCGAGTTAATTATTTGAATTGACATAGGGATATGTACAAGAGATTATTTCGAATTAATAAGTATGTATGTGCAATAACATATTTTCCTATCAAGATTTGTTTAATCGTTGAATTGACATAGGAATATAGGCAAGAGATAAATGGATTTTGGTAGGTGAGTATGTTCATAAGTTAGCAAATTACCGAGTTGACGTGACCTTATTCGTAACAATATGAACATGTGTTTAATAATTCTAAGTTAAGAAATGTAATTAATCTAACACAATTATGTCATCTTGATTAAAATCATATTTTGAAATCATACATTTGAGATTTATTTATTTATTTAGTTTACTTAGTTTAAAATTTTAGTTTTTAATCACCCTCTTCAAACAAAGTATTTTTCTTCACCAAAGTGTTTTAAATAGCATTCATAAATAATTCTTTTCATAGTCCTTGTGAGTACGATAACTCTACATTTACTTGTCACTTTATTACTTGTTGTGATTGTGTACACTTGCACATTTCCGCCGTTCAAAGTTTTTGGCGCTATTATTGAGGACTGGGTTTTAAAAAAAGTCTTTATTTGTGAAGTTGTTAGTTTTGCATTTTGGTTTATTTTTCTGCTCAAATTTTAACTTAGTTAATTTTTCTGTGATTATTTTAGGTGTTTATGAGTATTGACCGAATCATCAATTTACTCCCTCTAGACCCTGAGATTGAATGAACTTTTTGACAGCGAAGAAGACAAGCAAGTCAGAGAAGGACTGAAGAGATGAACTTCAAAAATCCGAATCAAGGAAACGAAGCAAACCTTGCTCAAAATCCTATCCTTATTGCTGATGATAGGGATAGAGCTTTGAGACAGTATGCCATGCCAGTATTTCATGATCTTAATTTGGGTATTAGGAGACCAGAAATTGAGGCACAATAGTTCGAGTTGAAGCCAGTCATGTTCCAAATGCTTCAGACAGTGGGCCAATTCAGTGGAATGCCTACCGAAGATCCTCACCTACACTTAAGACTATATATGGAGGTGAGTGATTCTTTCAAGTTAGCCGGAGTACTCGAAGATGCATTACAGTTGAAGCGGTTCCCATATTCACTAAGGGACACAGGTCAAGCTTGGTTGAACTCATTACCACCAAACTCAATTTCAAAATGGCAAGAGTTAGCAAAAAAATTCCTTATGAAGTATTTCTCGCCTAGCAAGAATGCTAGGTTGAGGAACGAGATCTCTGCTTTCCAGCAAATGGATGATGAGTCATTGTATAAGGCATGGGAAAGGTATAAAAAATTATTACGGAAGTGCCCTTATCACGGAATCCCACATTGCATACAACTTGAGACATTTTATAATGGTCTCAATGCTCACACGAGGATGGTAGTGGATGCTTCTGCTAATGGTGCTTTCATTTCTAAGTCTTATAACAAGGCTTATGAAACCATTGAGAGGATTGCCGGCAACAATTATCAATGGCCAACCAATCGAGCAGTGTCAGGAAGATGAGTCGCTAGAGTACATGAAGTAGACGCTCTTACTTCACTCGCATCTCAAGTATCATCAATATCCTCAATGTTAAAAAATCTTACTACTAATGGGTGTAATAGTTTTCCAGCACAGCCATTGAATCAAGTTGAAAATGTAGCCTGTGTTTATTGTGGGGAAGGACATTTGTTCGAAGAATGTCCATCGAACCCAGAATCTGTGTATTACATGGGTAACCAGAACCAAAATCGAGGAAGGCAAGGGCTACAATCCAATTTTTGTAACCCATCATGGTGAAACCACCCGAATTTTTCTTGGAGTAACCAAGGGGCAGGAACTAGAAACAATTATGTCCAACCTAGATCGACCCAGCTTCCCAGTTTTTCCCAACAAGCTTAGAAACCAACCCAAGCTAAACAATCCAATAGCCTAGAGAGTCTATTCAAATGGTGAAAAATGATGCCTCTCTAAGGAATTTAGAGAATCAAGTGGGCCAGCTTGCAATTGAACTAAGAAATCGACCACAAGGTGCTTTACCTAGTGATATGGAGAATCTGAGGAATCCAGGGAAGGAGCATTGTAATGCGTTAACATTGAGGAGCAGAAGGACTTTAGAGCCCAATTTTGTCGAAGTTGAGAAGGAGCCAGCTGACGCTCAAGACTCAGAGGAAGTTCAACCGAGTTTCCAATTTCACCAGAAATTGAATCTGCAAAATCTGACAAGGTAACTTCTGAACCAGCTAATTCTGATCAATTAATAACTCCGTTAGATGCAGAATTGCCACAAAAAATGAATCAACTAGTTCTTGTAAAGAAACCTCCACCACCCTACCCTCAAAGACTTCAGAAGCAGAAGTAGGAAATTCAATTCAAGAAGTTCCTAGACATACTCAAGCAACTTCATATCAACATTCTGTTGGTTGAAGCACTTGAACAAATGCCGAACTATGTCAAATTCATGAAGGATATCTTGTCTAAAAAATGAAGGCTTGGAGAATTTGAGACGGTAGCCCAAACGAAGGAATGCAGCACATATCTTCAAGACAAACTACCCCCAAAATTGAAGGATCCTGGATGTTTTACCATACCTTGCAATATTGGAGCAACATATTGTGGTAAGGCACTATGTGACTTGAGTGCGAGTATCAACTTGATGCCCATGTTAATATTTAGGAAGTTGGGGATAGGTGAAGTTAGACCTACTATGGTTACACTTGAATTAGCAGATCGGTCCTTAGCACATCTAGAAGGAAAAATCGAGGACGTATTGGTACGTGTAGACCAATTTATCTTTCCTACTGACTTTGTAATTCTAGACATTGAAGTAGACAAAGAGGTGGCAATCATCCTAGGAAGACCATTCTTAGCAACCGGAAGGACCTTTATTGATGTGCAGAAGGGCGGGCTTACTATGCGTGTTCAGGATGATCAGGTAACATTTAACATATTTAAGTCCATGCGATTTCTTGACATAATTGATGATTGTTCTATAGTGTCCGATTTAGAGGATTTAATCGTGAAGAAGGAACTCAATTATGTTGAGGACCCATTAGAACAAATTTTGACATTAGATCCTCCAAATGATGAAGAGGAGGATGAATACTTAGTTTTGTTAGAAGCTAATCAAAGGGGATTTAATCCACAATCCCGTTTTGAATCTTTGGAGTTAGAGAAAAGGGATTATGCCCAATCAAAAGTGTCAATCGAGGAGCCACCTAGATTAGAACTAAAGGTACTTCCCTCACATTTGAAATAAGTTTATTTAGGTAACTTTTCTACTCTGACTGTGATTGTTTCAGCAGAATTAACTACTGAGCAAGAAGAGAAACTCATCGTGGTGTTGAAACAATTCAAGAAGGCTATCGGATGGACCATAGCCAATATTTGCGGAATTAGTCCATTTGTATGCATGCACAAGATTATCTTAGAAGATGGTGAAAAAGGGATGATTGATGGACAACGAAGACTGAAACCCATCATGAAGGACGTAGTCAAGAAAAAAATCATCAAGTGGTTAGATGCGGGTATAATTTACCCCATCTCAGATAGTTCAAGGGTAAGTCCGGTCCAGTGCGTGCCAAAGAAAGGAGGTATCACGGTCATTAAAAATGAGAGTAACGAATTGATACCGACTAGAACGTTTATGGAATGGAGAATTTGCATCGATTACCAGAAGCTGAACAAGGCAACTAGGAAAGATCATTTTCCTTTGCCATTTTTGGACCAAATCCTGGATAGACTCGCAGGGCGAGACTATTACTATTTTCTCGATGGGTACTCGGGGTATAATCAGATTACAGTAGCACTGGAAGATCAGCACAAGACAACATTCACCTGCCCGTACGGTACATTTGCATTTAGGCACATGCCATTTGGTTTATGTAATGCACCTGCTACATTTCAAAGATGTATGATGTCTATTTTTACTGACATTGTTGAGAAATATTTGGAAGTTTTTATGGATGATTTCTCAGTATTTGGAGATACATATGATGATTGCTTAGCCAATCTAGCCAGGGTACTATGACGATGCGAAGAGACAAACCTTGTACTTAACTGGGAAAAGTGTCATTTCATGGTACGAGAAGGTATTGTTCTAGGGCATTGGATAACAAGACATGGAATCGAGGTAGATAAAGCAAAGGTAGATGTTATTGAGAAATTCCCACCTCCAATATCTGTAAAGGGTGTTAGGAGCTTTTAGGGCCACTCCACTTTCTATCAAAGATTCATCAAGGACTTCTCCAAAGTTGCTAAACCCATATGAAAATTATTAGAGAAGGACACGACATTTAAATTTGATGAGGAGTGCTTAAGAGCTTTCAACGATTTGAAGAGTCGGTTAGTCTCAGCACCCATAATAGTCACACCAGATTGGGATTTGCCATTTGAATTGATGTGTGACGCAAGTGACTTCGCGATCGGAGCTGTCATGGGTTAGCGAAGGAACAAAGTTTTTCATCCCATCTACTATGCGAATCAGACTCTGACAGGAGCTCAACTTAATTACACGGTAACAGAAAAAGAGTTACTTGCTATTGTGTTTGATTTTGACAGGTTTTGATCTTATCTTGTAGGTACCAAAGTGACTATTTATACGGACCACTCGGTAATTAAGTATTTACTTGCCATGAAAGACGCTAAGTTGAGATTGATCCGATGGGTACTTCTACTTCAAGAGTTCGATCTAGAAATTCAAGATCAAAAGGGAGTGGAAAACCAAGTAGTAGACCACTTTTCCAGATTGGAGCTGCAAGAAGGGAACTCTCCTCTTATACCAATTCGAGAGATGTTTCTAGATGAACACATACTAAAGGTAAATCATGTCCATAATACCCCTTGGTTTGCTGATACTGCTAACTTTTTAGCTTGTGGTTTGATGCTGATTGATAAGATGTACCATCAAAAGAAAAAGTTTCTTCACGATGTGAAGTACTATTTCTGGGAAGAATCGTATTTGTTTAAAAAGTGTACAGATCAAATGATCAGGAGATGCGTGGTAGAAGATGAAGTACATAAGATTTTATACCATTATCACTCAGCTCCGAGTGGGGGACACTTCGGAGGCACATGGACTGCAGCCAAGGTATTGCAAGCCGGATTCTTTTAGCCAACACTATTTAAGGATGGATATGCTTACGTAAAGAGTTGTGATGTCAAAGTGTCAGAAATGTCACCAACAGAAATGAGATGCCTTGAACAAACATCATTGAGGTAGAATTATTCGATGTTTGGGGTATTGAATTTCTCGGTCCTTTCCCTTCGTATTTTGGTCACAAGTACATATTAGTAGCAGTAGACTATGTGTCTAAGTGGGTTAAGGCAGAGGCATATCTGAGAAATGATGCTAAGGTTGTAATGAAGTTTTTTGCAGAAACATGTGTTCACAAGGTTTGGAACCCCAAGAGCCATCATCAGTGATGAAGGGTCCCATTTTGTGAACAAGTGGTTGAAATGGTTATTAGATAAACCTGGAGTGAAACACAAGGTTGCTACAGCTTACCATTCATAGACGAATGGACAAGCTGAACTAGCAAACAAGGAGATCAAAGGCATACTTGAGAAGGTAGTTTGCTCAAATCGATGAGATTGGTCCAAAAGACTGGATGATGCTTTATGGGCTTATAGGACAGCATACAAGACACCTTTAGGGATGTCACCCTATAGGTTAGTCTTTAGGAAAGCCAGCCATCTACCCTTGGAGTTAGAATACAAAGCTTATTGGGCTCTCCAACGACTCAACTTGGATCTTAAAAGTGCCAAAGAGAAACAGATGCTTCAACTTAACGAGTTAGAAGAATTTGAAGCAGGTCAGCAAGTCTTGTTATTCAATCCAGATTAAGGTTCTTTCCAGGTAAGTTAAAATCATGTTGGTCCGGTCCATTTATGATTCATCAAGTCTATCCATATGGAGTTGTTGAACATCAAGGTAAGGGAGGTAATTTTTGAATTAATGCTCAACGCTTGAAACATTACTGGGGAGATAAAATTGAACAAAATCAAATCTCGTTCATTTTATCAAATATTTAATTTTTCCATTTCTTCTGTTTGAATAAATGATTTAGGGTATATTTTTAAGATTTGTATGTTTAAATAAATTCTATCCAGGAGATTGGAACTTAAGCAGGACCGCTTGTGACCTCTCCAATCTTTCCTGGGAATTGATTTTAACATAATTTCTCAAACAAATTATTTCCTAAATGACAAAATAAATTTTTAGTTTTTCAAATAAAAGGGTAAATTTTGATCCAAGTTTTATGTTGCAACTCAATTTTGAATTTTCATTAAGCACAGGAACTTAATTGAATTATTTTTAAAAATTTGGTTGCTCTTTTATAAATAGTAAAATTTAGATGCCTCTTTTGTAAATATTTTCAAAAAATCTAGAATAAATGTTTTAGTTCAATAAAAAAAAAAAAAGAAAAGATGATAATTATTAATATATAATTATATCCATTATAATATATATTAATTATTATCGACTTTATTTAGAGTTAGGATTAGTTTTAATTTAATCATATTTTATTTGATAAGTTTTATCTTAATAAATTAATAGCAAATAATAATTTAATATGCATTATATTAATTATTAATTGTTATTTACTTTGAGTATAATTAGAACTTAGAGTTTTTAAGGATTCTACTCTAGCTCCTACTTCTTTCACTATAAATTCCACCCATATATTCTTATTTTTTTTTCATTCACACACCATTCCTTCTAAAAACACCCACCCTTAAGTGTCGAAACCTTCTAATAATTCCCTCGCCACAGCATCACCCAGCTGATTAGTCATTAGCAACCCGCGAGTCCCCACACCAGTCCTGCTCAACGATCCGCACACTACTCACATCCATCCCCTGCTGTGCGCTGTTGCCTTGCATACCTGAGTGACACATCACCTTTTCACCCATCCTTAGCAAAAAAACCCCTTAACTTTTTCTTAATTTGCCATCTTTTGATTCAAAATTATTTTTCTTAAGAGCTCTTAACTTTTACAAAAAAGGTTGTAAGACCAATTTTTCTCCTAAATTTTAAAATAATTATCTAATTTTTCAATTTATTGAATTATTAATATTTTATATTAATTAAATTTTTAAGAAAATAATGTTACCATCTTATGATCAGGTTAATCATGCCTCGCAAGAGAATTCGTACATCTACCCAAATTAACGAATCACAAAACAAGTTGCACTGTGAAGAAGCCAAAGCAAGATACGAGAGTATCTTCAACAATCAACAGATGCATCCAGAGAAAGTTTCACATTGAAAGAAAGCAACTATATTGGTTTTAAGGCGCGTATTCGTCAGGTTGCTGAAACTCTCAATTAGAGGTTGTTTTGTGAGAAGAGACCTAGTGTGGATAATGAGTTAGTACGCGAATTCTATGCGAATTTAACCTCAAGGGAGTTGACAGAAGTTCCAGTTCGCGGAATAAAGGTACCAGTAACTTCAAATGATATTAATGAGTTCTTTGAATTGCCTGATTTGAAAAACGACGAATATTCCTCCTTGATGAGCAATATAGAGTCTAAAAATTTGCAAGAAATTCTCGAGGAACTTATAGTTCCAGGTTCTAAGTGGACTGTGTCAAAGCAAGGAATCCACACTTGTCAAAAAGAATATTGCCACCACTCGCAAAGGTATTGTTCTACTTCATCCGATTCATCCTTATGCTTAGCTCACATAGGAATACAATATCATTAGAGCGAATGGTCTTATTATACTAGATTTTAACTGGGAAGACCATTGATGTGGGAAAAATCATCCTGAGGGAAATGCGGAATTGTGCCGTTAGACATTCATGTTCTAGCCCAGCTTTCTTTCCCTTTATGATAACAATTCTGTGCTTGAAAGCTAAAATTCTTGCAAATGTAAAAAACACAGGCTATAGCCAAGGCACAATTATAGATTGGGACATCTATCGAATAGCTGGAGACTCTGTTCTACAGCAACAAGTTGAAGAAAGTGAGGATCACAAAAAAGAAGAAGAAGAAGATCCCATAGAGATTGAGCCAGTGCAATCGGCTGAAGCCCCTGATAAGGTGGAACCAATGGAACCAGAAGCTAAACCTGATATCAAGACTTCAATGCTTAGAGCTCAACATGGTCGCCCAGATCTTTGAGATGAGCTGTCAAAGTTGATGGCCATAATGCAACATATGCAGTGGTAGCAACAAGCTTACTGGAAATACTCAAAAATAAGGGATGACTCGATAAGAAGTGCTCTTACAAAAATTTACAATGATCCATTTATTTTTGTGCCTAAGTTTCTAGATTACATATTTGAACCATGGAGCCCATTATCGAAAAAGGAGTGAAGCGATTCATGCAAAGACAATAATGATGGAGCAAAAGATGAGTCAAATTCGGAAGGATCTGCAAATAAATAAAGGGGGGATCTCTACTTTATTTTATTTATGTTCTTAGGTTATTTTAGGATAAAGTTAATTAGGAATATTTTCATAATAAAACAAGAGATGAAAATCATTAATAAAATTTAACAAGTCGCGAAGTATAAAGTGTGGCAATAGATATATACATGTCTAGGATTGAATTTAGAAAGAGCTTGGTACTTAAGCAGTCAAATTGACTCACCTCCTCTTCTCTAGAATCCTACCTGGTGTATAGTATCTATTCACTTTAAACAATGAGGAAATTGTTCATTTTAAGTAGGGGAACCGAAAAATTGAAATTATTTCCACTCAGAATAAATAGCTCTTTTAATTATGACTAGGATATATTTTGTTCAATAATTTGAAATTTTGCTAAGTATGCTAAACTTCAGTATAAATAAAGTTCTATTATTTCAGTAAATTGTTATGTTAGCTGTAACACCCCTAACCTGTGTCCGTTGTCCAACTAGGGTTACGAGGCATTACCAAATAAAACATAGTTCAGATCAGACATTGTTTACAATTCGTACGCACAGTAATGTATTCTCCTTTATAAAATTTTCTGAAATAAAATTAATAAACCAACTTCTTATTCATACAAGTCAAAATCATCTATTTGAATCACATTTCTAACCACACAAATCATGCTTTATCGAACATTCTCTTATACGAACTATATTTCAATATCTAACCATTTCAATTACGTTTGCTAATTCAAACTTTCAAGCCAAGCCATCAAATATCAAAACCAATTTGTACATGTTTCATAATTAAAAAAAATTCAAATCATATGGCCATTTCCATGATATTTGAATACTCAATTTATAATAAAAAATATAAAATTCAGCATATAAAATTTATATATATTCTAATTTAACGACATTTATTTGCTAATAGACTTACCTCGAATATCGACGGACGAAATCGACTAATCAACCACTTTCTACTTCCCCCGATCTAATTCTGTTTTCTTTGATTCTCGATCTAAACATATTCAAATTTAAACCTTTTATTCATCAAATCATTCAATTTAATCCAAAAACACATAAATGAGAAAATTACCGTTTTGCCTCTAATATTTTACACTTTTTACAATTTAGTCCCTATTGCATAAAACACACCAAATCTCACAAAAATATAGTTAGGATGAATCTTCCTTGTATTCATACAAGTCCATACATTTCATTTATTTTTCATTTTAGTACCTCAAAAATTTATTTTTTTCAATTTAATCCTAATTACTCAAATTCACCAAAAATTCAAAGCAAAACATGTTAATCTAACACATATATTTCATAATCCATTATCAAACATTATAAAAAATAATTATTCATTAATGGCATAACTCAAAATATTCATCAAAATAAAAAATTCTAGCATGGGTCGGATAGTACTCGAAGCAACTATTCCAAAAACATAAAAATTTTCAAAAACCGAGCTAGAACTCACCTTGAATCAAGCTCAACAATGGCCGAATACCCTAGCTTTGTTTCTTTGTTTTCTTTTGTTTTGTTTCGTGATGAAAATGAAGTGAAAATAATGATAATGGCTTTTTAATGTTTATTATAACATAATAATATATTATACATTATTATAACATTTATATAATATATTAATAATTTAAGAAAACTATATATTATCACCTAATGCCGTACACTAACTTGGAAAATGGCTTAATTGCCACATAAAACCTCTAATTTATAAAGACAACAACAATTAAGCACTTTCATATTTAACCCTCAAATTTTCACTTTACGCAATTTAGCAATTTTCTCAAATTAAGCACACAAACAGTAAAATTATTTCACTAAACTTTCACATATATAATTTCTCACATATTGAATAGAGAAAATAATATTAAAATATTTTTCAGACTCAAATTCGTGGTCCCAAAACCACTATTCTGATCAGGGTCAAAATCGAGTTGTTACATTAGTTGAATAATGATATAAATGTATTTTTAATAAAGCATGTAAATCGTACCATAAAATTTTTAGTTCTTTAAGAAAGGTAGGCATGCATGAAAGTTTAAGTATCTAGAATTGACCTAGTAGTTTCTTGAGGCAAAATCCTAGGAAGCATGGAATATTGAAAATGATTTAGGCAACTCTTATTTGGACCGTTTGAGCCTTTCAAGCCAACCTTGATGAAATTTTATCCTTTGAAACCCAACTTTGAGACTATATGGCCAAATTTTATTTGAACCCTTGCAATAATTAGCCATCACTTTTCTCTTAATTATCTTTAAATTGTCTCAAACACTAAACTTAGTACTATTCAGAATATTTTTTGAAAATAAGTTTTGGGGCGTTGACAGAAGTATCAAATGCTCTAAAAATTGTAGTACATACAGTAAAATGCTAAAAAAAAAAGAGCACATCTACTTGAAAGAAAATAGGTGTACAAAGGAGCATGTGAAAGTAAAGTAAGTTGGTGTATTGAGGAAAATTATTCCAAAGGTCCGGTTGAAGCTGAGTCTAGGGTTTAAAAGCCTAAATTTATCTATCTTTTACCTACCTCTAGCCTAGCTACGTTACAACCTTTTTAAAGACCTATTGATTCAAGTTTTCTATGCTTCCTACATTAGTGGAGAGAAATTGCTATATTCAACATATAAAGGCATAAGTTAAACTTAATGATTGCAACTTAATCTTGAATAAGGAAATAAAATCAAATTATTAAGGGTTAACATGTCTTGTTAAGGAGGCATTTAGTCTAATTGTGCTATCATAATAGTTGTTGAGATTAATTTGAATGATATGTATACTTAAGTAGCATAACTATAAAATTTCTTGTTTTTAAGCATAAGTATAGTAAATTCATAATCCTGGGAAGAATGTTATTCTGAAAGAATTTTTCAAAGGTGTTTTCTGAGTAATTCTTTTTAATTTGTGCATTACTTGGGATGAGCAATGATTTAAGTTTGGGGGTGTGGAAACATGGAAATTTACACATTTTTACATACCCTTTTTAACTTAAAATCATACAGTTTCGATAAAATTCTTATCGAAAAAATAATTAATTTTTACATAATAATTAAAGTAAACTTAAAATATGAACATGTTGAATTTCAGTTAATTTTATAACTAATTTTGATGAAATTTGGTTATTTTCGACAAATTTGAACAAAGGGCGAAAAATGGCTCCGCAGACACTTCTAGAAGTACAAAACCGAGAAGCAATTTGAAGTATCGAGGTGAACTAAATTTTAGCCTAAGACGGTCCAAAATTATATGTATTAATTCATAATATAATTAATTTTAATTTATATCCAATTTAAATTGGGTTAATAAATTATTATTAATTAATTATGAAAAAGTGGTCCAGTTGAACTGAATGAGTGAACTGAACCGACCAAGAAATGGACAGCCCAAAAACCGTCCCAAGATCTGAACCAAATCAGCTTATTAGCTGATTATTTAAGCTTGCAAAGAGGCCCTTGAAGACTTGCTTAACTTTCATTCAAACCCCTCCGCAATTGGTGACTTTATAGATTTGCCCCAAGCCTAAATTAGCAAAGTTGAAACTATCAACCTTGCCACATGTGTGGCCGGCCAAGGGAAGGCTCTTTGGCTGATAATTTTAGCTATTTTTAGCAGCCCTCCTCAGCTATAAAAATCCCTTTAGGCTGGTCATTTGAAAAACACACCTTAACCATTCACATCTTTCCTCTCTTCTCTCCACTTTCTCTATTCTTTTCCATTCCAAAATTCCCTTGCTCTCTTGCCGATTTCTCCTCTTGGGAAAGGGGCAATCATCAGCTATTTGGAGCAGCAATTAAGTGTTCATAGCAGCCTTGGTTGATGAGGACAACAGAGAAGGAAGAACGAAACAACTAGTCAAGCCACGGAAAAACACCAGATTTGATTCTTGTTCGCTATCTTTTTAATTTCTGTTGTTGTTATGCTGAACATATCTATGAATATTTATGTTGTTGGAATACTTAATTTAATCTATTTAGCTTTAATTTAATTCGTGTTAGGTTGATTGCATTTCATTTGTTAAAATTATTGAAATTGTGTTTATGTTGTTATAGGCCTCGGTAAGATGCTTGATTACATAAAATCATGACTAAGTTATTCTTGCATTACAATTGTTACATAACTAATGAATTAATTATTTAAACGGATTGAAATTGTAATTAATGGACACAATACTTAATTAGTGCATGTTTAATCATCTAAGGTAGCTAAGGGTTAGATTAGCAACGATATCTAACGATACATTTGCCTTGCATAACTTACAAGATTATTGTGATTAAACTGTTTCAAGGTAAGGATACTTTGTTACCTCACATAGTCTTTTATGTGCTTATTAAATCAAGTTAATTGTTTGAATTGACATAGGGATATGTACAAGAGATTATTTAGATTTAATAAGTATGTATGTGCAATAACATATTTTCCTATTAAGATTTGTTTAATCGGTTGAATTGACATAGGGATATAGTCAAGTGATAAATGAATTTTGGTAGGTGAGTAAGTTCATAAGTTAGCAAATTATCGAGTTCTTTGTGAACTTATTCGTAACAATATAAACATGAGTTTAATAATTCTAAGTTAAGAAATGTAATTAATCTAACACAATTATGTCATCTTGATTAAAATCGTATTTTGAAATCGTGCATTTGAGATTTATTTATTTAATTTATTTACTTTAAAATCTTAGTTTTTAATCACCCTCTTCAAACAAGGTTTTTTTCTTCACCAAAGTGGTTTAAATAGCATTCATAAATAATTCATTTCATAGTCCTTGTGGGTATGATAACTCGACATTTACTTGTCACTTTATAACTTGTTGCGATTGTGTACACTTGCACATTTTCGTTGTTCCACTTACACCAGCACCTGAAACTTGGTAACCCTAATGACGTGTCATTTGTACCCTAGATATTCCTAAGGTTCAAATGGGTCTCGATAGTCATCATATGTCATTGGATTTTTGTCGTGACAAGATACGATGAATACCATAATAGCATTTAAATCAAATACATTAAAACAATATCTAAACATACGAACTTACCTCAATCACAAAAACGATGAAATAGAACCGACTAGTCCGACACTATATCTTTCGCTTGATCTAAATCCTTACGAGCCTTAACTTGATCTCAATAAGAAAATTCAGTCCATTTAATACTCATTCTAATGAATTAAGTCCAAAATACATACTTTTGCAAATTTACACTTTTACCCTAAGATTTTAACTTCTTTACAATTTAATCCTTAAGCCCGTAAATTGAAATTCATGTAATTTCATCCACATACAAAGCTAGCTGAATTCAATATACACCCATAGCAACTCATACAATTCATTATTTCATTATTTCACCTTATATTTTACACACTTTACAAATAAATCCCTAATTGACATTTTCAACAAAAATCACTTAACAAAAGATGTTTATTTATCAATAATGATTCATTTTCTTCCATCAAACATCAAAAACCACATGAATACATTCATATCAAAACCATAAACTTTTAATAATTTTGCAAATTAGTCATTGGGCTAGCTAGATTAAGTTACAACGACCTCAAAAACATAGAAACCATTAAAAACGGGATGAAAAATACTTACCTTGCACCAAATTTAGCTTAGCCGAACCTAACAAGCTAGCATTGAGGTTTTTAAGCTTTAAATTTCGATGGATGGATGCATTTTGGAAGACAGCACTTTTGTTATTCTTTATTTTACGTAATTTATTTATTAAATTACTTATTTAGCCTTATTATTAACATATAAAACACCTATTTAGTGTCCATAAATGTCCACTCAATATAAAAATGGTCTAATTACCACATATATCCCTTAATTATTTAATATCATAGCCATTTAGTACCTTTAACTTGTAGAACTCTAATTTTGCACCTTATGCGATTTAGTCCGTTTTACCAAATTAAGCATGCAAACGATAAAATTTCTTAATGTAATTTTTATATGACCTTGCTAATATGTCATAGACACTATAATAATAAAATAAATAGTTTCATATTAGATTTGCGGTCTCGAAAACACTATTCTAATTTTACTGAAAATGAGCTATTACAAATATCATATAATCACTCTTATAGGCTACTTTACTGAACCCACGAACAATGGGACCAATTTGGACTAGAAAACTCAAATTAAGATGGTGTTCAAAAGCTTGTCCAAGGATTTTATTGGTTTTCTAGCCTTATATAACCTTGGCAACAAAAACTTAGGGCTACACAACTCATGAAGGAGTTACAATCTTATGAGTCAGTGTTGAACTACAGTTAACCGGTTTGAAGAGTAGAAACGAATATATTTGTCGCTTCTTCCTCAAAACAAAAAGGAAAACATGCTAAGAAAGGTAAGAATAAGGTTTCTGGGCCACCACAAGTGGAAAGGAAGAGAACCAGAAAGCTTAAATACTTATCTAAGTCTATATGCTTCTTCTGTAGCAAGAAAGAGCACTTCAAGGCAAATTGTAAAGAGTGGAAGGAATACCTAGCTACCAAGGGAAAAGTTATGGAACTTTTGATGATAGAAGCTTGTTTAGTGGAAGATTCAATAGACCACTAGGCCATTGAAAGATCTTAGAGATAAGAGCTTACCATTGCGGATTGGGAACGGGACAAGTTTGGCAGCTGAAGTAGTGGGAGATGTACATCTTTATTGTGATAATTTTAGGAAGATTATTTTAAAAGACGTATTCAATGTGTCAAGTTTCAAAAGAAACTTAATTTTTATTGCTTGTTTATATAAAGATGACTTGATCATGACTTTTAATAATGGAATTGCAATATTTAGAAATTGAGATCTTATTTGTAATGGATGAATTGCAATATAAAGATGTACACATGATCGCCTCTGACGTACTAATGTCCATAGCTTGAATACTGCAATAAAATATATAAATACGTGGCGTTATCAGCAAGTATACAGGTCGAGTTGTAATATAGTTTTACAACGAAGTAGGTGAGTACTCCGAGGATCGTACCCAAGGGAGACGAGTGCTAGATTAATTCTAACATAAACACTAAAAGATCTATTTTGTACTTTAAATTAGTTATAGTACGAGAACATAATAAAAGGTTTTATTAAGATTTTTATAATGATAAAATAAAATAACATAAAAGAAATAAAATTCAAGAGATAGAAGAGTAGAGTGAATCAAATCGTTATTATGGGTGATTAGCTTACTTCGGTAATCTCAATCAACTATCATTTCGGGTTCCTTGTTAATCAACTAGTCGTTACTGTAGCAGGATCTTTCGATCTTCCACTAATATAACTAGTTAGCAAGAATTACTTATCTTCCAACCTCACAGTCTAGACTGGTTTGAGGTGAAGGGGTTCACGGATGGGCAATACCAATTTTGGGTTAATTCTCAACTTGATGACTTCTTGGGGTTGTTAGGCCTAGGGTCTGTTTCACGTTCTTCCTTTCCCAAATAGTTGATCCTTTGAGTAACCCTACAAAATAATTAATAGGTCATACCTCCACTCGCTAATCCCCCATAGGAGGATTAGTTCCCCATGGCTTTCATAAACAATATGGAGTTGAAGTAAAGAGAAAACATGATAAATGGATTAAAGTGTAGATTTTAAGAAAACGCTTGATTTGTATTAAACATGAAAAATGAATCCACAGAAATTGATGATCTCCACAAATCTAATCTCTTGACAAAGAACAACTGAAAATAAATTCTAAAAACCTGAGAAAGAAAGAAAGCTAAACTAAGTTAAAAAGAGAGAATCTAGGCTAAGTGAATGGTCTCCCTAACATGTACCAAATGAGCTTATTTATAGATTCTAAGTTGTCATCGTTCTTAGGCCCTAGTCGACTGACGTTATAGAGGTTTAAGTTTGATTTTTTGGACCAAAACACCCCTGTTTCGTATTTAATTTATGTTCTAGAGTTGATGTCGTAACACACCAGGACTTGTGTCGTGACTTGGTAGTCAGTGTACTCTTCTTGGGATATCTTCAAGGGTATGTCGCGACACCCTCAGGCCATGCCCCGACATTGAAGGCAGTCTTGAGATTTCTCTATTTTCCTCCCTATGTTGTGACGTAGTGACCAATATCAGTTTAGTATGCCTTTTAAAAGTCTTCTGCACACTCACAAAGTGCGTTATCTCACCCTTAGGCCTCATTTGGCCCCTAAGTTCAATAAAAGATTCAATTTGCACAATTTACTCAGTTATTAAAAACTTAAGAAAAATCAAACCTACTGAAAAAGCTTGTTTTCAACCTCCTAAAATGTGATTATTAGTTTAATCTACTACATCGAATTACAGTAGATCAGACTCCCCCACACTTAATTCATTTCTTGTCCTCAAGCAACATGGATAAATCAAGAAATAAAAAATGACGACCCTTGAGCAAATATGATACAAATATTGACTTCGGAGCACATGACTTAGGCCTTTATATTCACTCACAACTTTAACATAATTAATACTTGATTTACCACTTTTGACCACAAGCATCTAAGTTCAGTATGTTACAAAGTATACAAGCATTAAAGGTCTCACCTGTAGGGATCCATCAATAAATCATACAAGTACTTTGATTATCCGAGTAGAATATAAATAGTCATATATGTGTATGTTTAGTATGATGTCCATTCATGTATAAGGATATTTAGGTCACATAGGAATTTTTGGCTTGTAAAGTTCTAAAGCTTAGGACAAGTATGGAATTCAAATATAGTTAGCATTAAGAGGGTTACAAACATGAAACTAGTTTGGTACATCGTATTTTTCCCTATTCTTCCCCCTTAGTGACCCTTACCTACTCATCGCCTTATTTCTCCTTGTCTCACCTTCCTTGTCTTTCTATATATAGGAAATCATAACATGAAATAGTAACTATGGGTAGCCTACAAGTTTATGTGCACTAATGAACAAGTTTCTCTTTCTTTTGTGATTTTTTCACTAATGCTTTTTACTTTTCAAGAACTTTTTATACTCGTATTACTTTTGTTTTTTGAGTTTTTCTTTTGATTTGCACTTTCAAGCTAACCTATAATTCCCATATCACACTAATCTTTTCTATTTCACACTATTTTTACAAACTCTACCATGATGTATCTATTTAACCCTCAATATGTATGGCCAAACGTCTATAGTCGTACAGTGCAGGACCAAAGAAAAATGGCAAAAACAAATTATTGTTTTTAGGCTTCGGGTTTGTAATGAGGTTCATCAAGAAGTATCAACAAGCTAAAAAATTGGTATTAAAGGTGAACATGAATAGGTTAGCTTTTTGGCTCTAGGTGTGTTCCAAAGAATGCCTTAGGTCATCCTTGAATATGTCAATATGCACAAATTTGATCAACCAAACAAACTCAAATTCAACCATTTATCATTCATATTAGCATGCTCAATTCCTTGTATTTTCTATATTATTTGGTACAGTCGATTGTTTAATACCTATTTACAGTGTAATATATAGAACTTAGTAGTCTAATAACCAAAAATTTAAAATCACCTACCATGATGCCAATTTTATTTGTGAACACAAGCAACCTATGTACATGCTCCTAACCAATCACTTGTATTTCTACAAGCTCAACCACACCAAAGACAAGAAAAATAAAAAGCAATTGTAAAAATTGAAACAAATAAACAAATTTTCTATCTTACCATCCACACTTTAGTTAACACATTGTCCTCAATGTGTAGCCCCTAAAGATAAGGAAAGAAGTTACCTGATTGATCGTAGTCGCTACAACTACTAATGGTGGGTGCTTCCTCCTTTGTTCATGTAATGCTCAAATTGTTTGTGTCTCTTTTTTTTTCTGTGGGGTTCCTACATAGAAAACTTAATAAAAAACGACCATTAATTTATTTCTATCCTACTCCTTAAAAAAACCATTCTTAAAAAGAGTGATACAATCGACAAAGGAACTATTCAATTTAGCAAATGAAAACAATTACAATTCCCTAAAAAATAATTTAATTTTCCTAAATTCACCTATTCCTACAAATTAAAATTCTACTAAATTACTCTAAATACTATTCAGCCTCTTTTTCTCCTTTCCTCTTTTTGTTTTGTTTGTAGAAGAATAAATTGCTTGAATACGTCATCATCTAGTAACTTTCTAGGGGGATTAATGGTTTTATCAATCCATTCAATAGGGACTCCTCCTGTTTTGCACAATTCTGTAATCAAGTGAGGGAAAAGTATTCCCTTTTTCTAAATTCCTTATGCAATCAATCATATTCTTGTATATCCATGTACTGATACATATTTGCTTCTTTTGGAGGATCCCATATGTGTGATAGCTTAAATTGGATTAATCTCGGACATCTCTATTGTAGGCTATATTCTTGAACAGACAAATTTCATCCACATCTTGGCCTTTGGTGTCTTCAACTCTTGATTAAACGTATCAGGTATTGTTGTTCCTGTCCGTTATGTCCACATCTCTTTCCCCTCTATTAAAAATCACAGTATTTCCTTTATATCTATATTTTTGAATTCCTTCAGATATATTTTATAAAGATAATCACAATAATTACATGGCGCATTATAAATTTGACAAATGCTTCTTTGAGTTACCTGAATGTTCATACCTCTAACCTTCACAAAATAACGCATCTCGTACAATGGTCTGGTTGCTTCGCTTTGTTATAAAGCTAGATAAAATTCTTACACAACGATTGTAGGTTCTTTAGGCAGCTAAGAGAATCTTTTCCATTCTCTTTCTGTTGCATTCTCCCATATTCCTTTACAATTCCTCATTAGTGGATCGAATCCCTACTTTTGGATGAAAGTATATAGCTGTAATTGTTGTAAATATTTATCCATGTCGGTTGGGCTAGAAATCCTTTCACCGAAACTAGCCATATGATAATCTACTTTTTTTTCCTGAATTTCCCTACACACTTTATTATTTTTACAATTTGATTTCTTTTCTTGCTTTGTTAGTGGTTAAGGATAGGAGGAGTAGTACCTATTTATAGATATAAAGAAAAGAATAAAATATTTCAGAGTAATAATTTATGTCTACTAATCAAGAAGATAAAAAAATAAGAATCCTAACATAATTATACTACAGAACGTCAACAGTTAAGGTTAGTTCAGAAAATAGGGTTACGTAGTGGTGTCGCGACATCCTCTAGTGACGCCGCGACATCAAGGGCTGGTTCTTCAATTATAATTTTTTTATTATCGCGACATTTCGGAGTAATGTCACGGCAAGCCGACTAGATTTATCTATAGTTTGTGAAATCAATACTTTGGGCACCTTCTTCATTATCACTCTTTATGTTTATTGATTTTCCATTGATTCCTTGGAAATACCGAAGAGCACTATAGTGCAAGGTTTGTTCATCAACTATCATATTGATTGTTTGTATCCCCAAACCCAGCCTAGACATTATTACCGAATCTGGTGTGTCACATTGAAGTCTTTTTCAAAAACCATGTTTTCATCGAAAACCCTTCTTGAAATTTCAAACTTCTTGCCATTTAAAACTTGTACAAAACCTCAGTTTGCATTTTCTTATTTTCAATCGAGGTTTATTAAAGAAATGTTGTTACATTCAAAACCTTATTATTACAGAAGCTTAATTTAAAACAAATGATTTACGAAAACGTGTTATTAAAAATTGAGTTGCAAAAACATAGTGTTAGGAAACAATTATTGTTTTGGAAAACCGTGTTCTACTTCTAGCAGATATAAATCACAATCACATCAAATCCCAAATTTAAAAACCAGAAATTATAGAGGCCTTATTACAACCTGAATCAAAATCAAAGTGCTTTAGTAAATGAGCAAAACAGAATAAAACATATACAATTGTGTGGCCCTCTCCGAGTCCCTCGCAGCTCCAAACCGTCTAATGCTAGGGATTACCTGAAAGGATAAAAACGGGGTGAGTTTAAGAAAACTCAGTGTGTAATCCCCTTAATAAAGAAATAAAAAGTATACAGAAACAGAATCACTCTGAGTCCTTTAACAGTAACAGAACAATGTGGGCTTTAGCCCAAAATAGTAAAAGTGTAGTGTGGGCCTTAGCCCAATACAGTGACAGAATCAGTAATAGAAATGCAACAATGCAATCTTGCAACCTGTCCCAATCCAGCCAACACACCATGTGGGGATAAAATCGACCCACCCAGCTAACACACCAATATCATTTGCAAAGTCGCCAAGGATCGAATGGCTAAGAGTAAGCAAATGAGACACTATAAGCTATAAACAGAATGGCTACTAGCCATAAGTACAGTAATATGATTGGTACAAAGCCATAGTAGTAGTAATATGATCGGCACAAAGCCATCGATGGCGATGATATGACCAGCACGACTTACGATGCGGTAATATGATCTCGCACAAAACCATCGAGAGCATCGCAACAAAGTCGCCACATAATGATCGCAAAGAAAGTCGCTAGTAACAGTATATGTGGCCAAGCCACCAGTAACAATGATTGTGGCAGAGCCACCAGTACAGTACTTCTTCCATAACAATATCCCAACCCCATGCAGTATGTCGTGTATGTAGAATGCCATGCTCAGAATTAGTCATACAATTCATAGACAAATAAGTCATTTACATCTCGGACAAATCAATCACTTACATCACAGGCAAATCAATCATTTAACCTCGAGGGGCAAAATAGTCATTTTACCCTTTGGGGGTATATCGGTCAATTCAACTAACAAAGGTATTACAGTCATTTTACCTATAGGGGCATCATGGTCATTTTACCTTATAGAGGCATTACAGTCATTTTACCCTACAGGTGCATTACGGTCATTTTATAAATATTGGGGTATCGGTACTTATTATAACCTCCTAAAAGGTCTATCATCGTTTCGAGCGACTCAAATAACCTACACAGCCAGAACAGTGTATATGGGCCCAAAACCCGCTATTGGGCCCAAGTGGGCCCACACGCTTGTGTGACCCATTTAGTCTAGATTCACATACGGCATCGCGAGCCTCATAAACAACCTATCAATGATCACTTACTGAGGATTTTACCCTTGTGGGCCCACAAGCCCATTAGGCCCACACGACCCATTTTGACCCACCGAGGCCCATAACGGCCTCAGCTATGCAAAACGTCACAGTCCAACAACACTTACCACATCACATACATTTTAACCGTGTGGCCCACAAGCCCACTGGGCCCACATAGCCCATTTTAGCCTAGAACTACCAAAGTCATGTGCGCGACATGACAAGTCTATCTATTTCTCACATAACAGCGAAATTTACCCACGCGAGCCCACTCGACCCAAAACGGCCCATTAGGCCTAATAACAACCAAGTCCATGAGATCGCTCATGGCGGCCTTTGTCAATGTGTCCACTCCCCCACATGAGTGTCCGTGTGCCCATGTAGTAGTTGTTGCCGTATCGTTGGCTTTCTGGCATTTCAACATCCCGGCATTTCGATATTTGCTATCCTAAAATGCGAATAGTGTGTGTACACACCTTGATGGAGAGAAACGCAGTAGCCCACAAGCGTAGAACCTTGACTGAATCAGCTTATACTTCCTAAGCCGTTTGAATATGAATCGATATCACCTCATTGTGGTTTATCCCTAACAATTGGCCAACCAGATAAATTGAAACCCACAAGAGAAGAACAGATTCGGCATTTCAGAGGCTGGAGAAACGATTCGTCAGAACGCTTGTAGGTCGAAAAATTTGATCGATAAAGAAGGGAAAAAGAATTGAGGCAGAGAAAGAGAAGTTGAATCCGGCTCACATTAAGAAGAATAGGAAACATAGAGAAAAGAATGAAGAAAACTGAAACGGGAAAAACACCCAAAAAGGTCTATGGCAATATTTGGCACTATAGGTAGAAGAGAGAAAATAAAAAAATTAGCATAAAGGAAAGCAATTACCGAATGCACCCAATGCACTCTCTAGCCGAATTTGCCTAAACAAAACTCCCCCCAAACAGCTCCAACTTCTCCCATTTCAAAATCCTTCAAAAACTCCACCAATCCCTCCATCAAAATTTTCTCCTTGATTTACACCAACTCCCCATTCAAATTCAATTAAAATTCTTATGACCAATTCAACCATAGAGTTTCGGTCTAGTTCTAACACCTCTCCAGCTCAAGCAACAAAATAAACATACAATTGCGCACGCCATGCCTTGAACCTTAGACTACTTGCCATTAGATCCCTTCTTTCTTTTTTTCATAAAACAACCACTAATTATTATAAGTCCTATAAGCTAACATCCAGGTTCACTTAAGAGCCCAAATTAAAATTTTACAAACACCCAGACTTGAACCCAGGCTTCTCAAGCACTTCCAAATATGCCCAAATACTTAGCCACCAAAGCTACATTTAATTTATGATATTATCTCGTACACATAAACTTTTATGAGTTCCCACGCTCAAGGCCCACTACTTCTAGGCCCAAATTCTGGGGCATTACATTGTTCCTCCAAAATAATGTTTTACTCTTTGGCCATTAACAAGAAAAGATTGTCCCCCTTTTCCAATCAACTCTATTGTTCCATTAGAAGTTACTTAATGTTTGTATATGGACCTGTCCATCTTTATTTAAGCTTTCCAGGAAATAGTTTCAATCTTTAATTGAACAACAACACTTTCTCTCCTGGTAAAAATTCATGTTTTCTGATTTTTGCATCGTGTCGGAGTCTACTCATTTCTTTATACATTTTAGTATTTTCATAGGCCATAAAGCATAATTCTTCCAACTCCTAAAGTTGAAATATTATTTCTTTTTTGACTATTTCTGGACCCAGATTTAATTCTTTGATCGCCTAGTATGCCTTCCTATCCAATTTAACTGGTAAGTGGCAACTCTTACTGTAAACTAGCTTATATGGACACATTCCTTGGGGACTCTTATATGCTATTCTGTAGGCCCACAATGCAATATTTTTGACTTGGGTTTACTGTTTTCTCCTGAATCTACTTTATTTCTTGATTAGATACCTCTGCTTGCCCATTAGCCTATGGGTGATATGTTGTTGTCATTTGGTGTCTTATACTGTATTTAGCCAAAACCGCTTCAAACTGTTTGCTATATAAATGAGATCCTTCTTCACTAATCAACGCTCGAAGTGTACCAAACCTGGTGAATATGTTTTTTCTTAGGAATCTCACAACTGGTTTTGTATCATTAGTAGGTAGTGCGACAACTTGAAACCATTTTGAAACATAGTCTACAACTAAGATGTCACACCCCAAACCCGACCTAGACGTTATGGCCGAATCTCAAAAGTTACATTAACAACGCGTAAAATTATTTGTTTATTTGAAATAGAGGTTTTGTGTTTGAAAACATAAAAATTTCTAAGATTAACTAATTTTATCTCTTCGAAATTTATTGGTAATGTTTGTTTACAAACATTTAAATAGTAGGGATTTTCTATTATAATTATAAAAATGATTTTTATAAAGAAAACTCGTCATGATTTTCATAGAACTATTTAGGAAATTTACGAATTGTTATTTTGTTTATAATTTAAGAAAAACATAATTATTTTTAAAAAATTAAATTATCAAATATACTTAAAAACCCATAATTTGGCATGCATGCAAATTAATTATAAACCCAAAATCCAAATAGTTAAAAATCCAATAAATATCCATAAATGTAAAGTTTTCCGAGCTGCTACACCAAATGCTGATCCAAGTCCTATGTTTTAGTGTTACCTGAAAGGTTGAAACACTAATTAGGTGAGCTTTTAAGCCCAGTGTGAGATTAACACAAACTCAATTAGATACTTTAAAAACATATACAATAGATAATCATAAAATCATATGACTTAATTTTCATAAATATGTCATGTATGATTGTGTCAATGCATATTTCGTAAAAATGATGCAAATTTTTGGAAAATGATCCTACCTATCTTTACTACACGCCATAATCGAGTTTTCGTAAAACTTGTCCAACCGGTACACCAAATTGTGAACAGTGTTACAAGCACATATAAACTGCCACATAATCAAATTTGTGGACAAGCCACTAGAGTTACAAATAAACTGCCATATAGTCATAATCATGGATAGTGTCACATTACCGCAGGTAAACTGCCATATATTCCCACCTTTCACATATCCCACCCCATGCATGTGATATGGCCAAAACACTCGAAATCATATAGGTATGTTTAACATGCAAATCATGTACGTACTCAAGGTACCAAATTTTCACATGCTATTTTCATACGAATATCACATATGCTATAACACATAACATGAGAATGAGATGTAGATATTTTTCACAATATTAGCAAACATCAATATCACACAACATACTTTTCACAAATATACGATTTGGGACAAATACTTGATAAAAATCCATAAGGATTGCTTATCTCACTTTATGAATACATATAGTATCCTCATCAAACAACATAATTTTAATAGATATATTTATATAAATTAATCATAATAGTCTTAATATATTTAATGTTAGATCCCACACCTAATTTGTAGATCCAATGTGAAACACTCCCTGTGAACGCTCTCACTTAGATTTAGCCCCAAAAGACTTATCTAATAAAATCGACAATGAATAAAAGTTAGTATTTTCCATGAGCGTCATACATAAAATAACTTAAGTTTCACCACTTTATTTACCCCACGATCTAACACTCGGATCAACGATTTCGTCTCAAACATTAGGGATTTCCCGAATTATTGTTAGGCCCTTCAATAACATGAGAATAGAGCATTAATACATGTGGAGAAATAAATCTCAATGACTACTACACCATTCATTTAAGAAGGGAAGTAAATGGAAGAGGATGATTTCAATATTACTCTTATACTCACACTACTTGGTTAACACAATGAGGTCAATGATTCATCTAGATGGAGATTAGAGGAGTGGAGGGATCTATTAGAATATCACTAGACTAATGAATCTAAAAAGAAAGAAACATTAAAATGAACGATTTAATTTTGATTAATAGAGAAAGATGGATGATTAAGAAGAAAAAGGAAGAAAAAAGGAGAAATTTCAACCACCAATAGTGGAGCAAGGTGCCGATAGTGGTCCAGTGATAAGAAGGGCAACGGTCTGGTAGAAGGTGTAGTGAAAAAAATAGCAAAATGGGTTTGGACACTAACAAAGGGCGGAGAGGAAAAGAAAAGAGATAAGGTGTAGGAGAAAAGATAAACTTCAGTGGTGCGCGGTGGTTGTCATAGTGGAGGAGGTGGCGCTTAGGGCGATGGTTGGAGAGAAAAGTAGAGTTGAGAGATGGTTGGTGGTGGTTTAATAGTGAGGTATTGGTGGTGCACAACTAGGAAGGGTGGAGGAAATAGTAGATGAAAAGGAAAATGGGGAGGTTGAAAGCTAAACAAAATAGAAAAAAAAATGAAAGGAAATGGGGAGGAGAATGGGAGGTTGGATGGCAAAAAGTAGTCAACCTAGTCTAGGTTTAATGTACCTTGTAGAAGGTAAAAATGGAAGAAAAAGCAAAAGAGGGAGACAAGGGAGTCAAAAGGGGATCATGTTTCATCTTCATAAGGTAGGTTTTACTCAAAAAGATGGAAAAGAATCTCCTATGTATGGCATGTATAGGTGGACGGCAAGAGTGTTTTAGCGCATGGAAATTTCTTCAAATATTTAATTAAAAAGATGCTAAAGTAAAGGTTTGAACCTAAGACCTCTAGGATATTAATTAAACACTTAACCACTAGGCCACTTTCTTCCTTGTTTCCAATTTAACAACAAAATAAATAAAACTATGGGATGTGACACAAGAGGATGTATTGATTCCCAAAAGAGCTCTGAAAAGGTCCCATGAAATCAATTCCCCAAACATCAAACACTTCAACCTCAATTATCACTATTTGTGGCATTTCGTCCCTTTTTGATATGTTGTCAATTCTTTGGCATCTATCACATCCTTGTACGAATTCATAAACGTCTCTATTCATAGTTGGCCAATAAAACCCTGATTGTGGTTGTAACGCCCCAAAATTTTAATTTTGGGTATTGTGAATGTGTGACACAAAATATCTGTCTGCTTTAGTGGTTATGTGTTCTGGGTGTGTTTGGAGGTCCCAAGTTCAAGCCAGGACATGGGTAAATTTTGGTATTTTTATGAATAAGCCCTATATTTGGTCAGTAGGCTTTTAAGTAAAAGTTGGCAAATAATTAACAGAATAAGCCTGCTGGTCTGGTGGATAAGTGGAGTGTTGGTGTGAAGGAGATCCTGTGTTTGAATCCTGGCATGAGCATTATTTTTCCTCGTGCGTCCAGGAGAGTTTGAGATGGACTAAAAATCTGAATAGTGGATTTAATGGGGAGTTTGATGGAAAGAAATAAGGGATTGGGGTGGTTATCAAATATTTCGTTCATCTTTTTTTTTTCTAATTTCCCCAAAATTCCTCCACCATTTTGTCGTTTTTCTCTTCATTGCTGTTGAATTTTTGCTCTCTTTCACCCTTCATCTTCTTGATTTTTCATTTCCTACTCTGCCTCCTGTCACTCTACATTTGTCTATGATTGTTCGGTAAGTTTTAGATAAGTGATTTGTCTCCATTTGTTAACTTTCTTCTGAATTTTTTTGTTTATGTAAATTAAGGGAGGATTCAATGGCTCGTAATCACCAATCAGAGTCTTAGTTTGTGTGGAAATTACTTTTCATCGGTTGAAGGTAAGGTTTAGTCATTTATGGGTTAAAACCTCGATACAAGTTTTATTTGGGATCACGTTATGTGAGATTAAATTAGTGTTATTTCTTCAATTATAGGATTTGGAGTGCTCGAGGACTGTTTTAGCATCAAGCAAAACCAAGTGTGTACCCGAAACGCAGAAAATGGGATTCGATGAAAAGCCAAAATTGCTTACTGTTTGGACAGCAGTAGTAGGATAAATTTGAAAAATCACCATAAATTGTGGAAATCGAATTAGAGGATGAAAAAATATGGAATGAAATCTTATTGAGTCTAGTTTCTCATAAAAGAAACGGTGTAAGTAATGGAATTGTAAATCATGAGATATAATAAGTGTTGTGAGACAAGGTCAGAATGAATTCGGGTTCCCCTGTTCTAAATTTGGAAAATCATTAAAAATTGGAGAAAAATAATTAGGGGTTAAAATTTACATTTTTAAATTATTAACGAGTCTATTTTTAATTGAAATAAATCTATTTTTAATTGAAATAAATGGTAATATTATCCAAATTTTGTACTAAGAGATAATTAACTTTTAGTAAAGAAATGTCGAAGCTGTCAAACAGTAGAACAGGGGTAAGATTGAGGATTTTACTGTACTTATTAGCTGAACTAAAAATTTTGAAAACTTTATGGTAGAAATGTATTTGAGTCTAGTTTCAAAGACATCAAGTAGACCTTAATTTGAAATTTTTTAGCTCAAGATATAAATAATTTAGTAACAGCGACACAAGTAGCCAACTTTGAAGGAACATATAAGTAAATAGTGAAACCAAATATGAATATTTAGCTAGCACAAGTTACATTAAAAACGGACGACGCGACCAAGATCGATTTGGGCCGAGTGGGCCACACGGGCGTGTGGGCCTACACGGGGAGACCACATGGGCGTGTGAGCCCATTTTCACTGAATTGATTGCTAAAGTTGCATGGGTCGCCCAAGTCGATTCTGAACCTACTGTAGGGTCGGTAAGCATCATTTAGACCCCTAATTGTACGAACTGACTGTTTGATTTATATATGTGTTGAGCATGATGATAGTATGCTTGTATACTTAACTGGTTATATGTACTGATGTCCTGAGATAGCATGTCATGACTTGTATATTGCATTGCATGGGGTTGGGTTAATTATATTTGTAGGAAGTGTACTAAAAGGCTGTTAAGCCTAACATACTGGCAGCTTAGCTGCAAATTACTGTTTTGTGCCGCATTCGGTACTACCTGGAGTGTACGGATGGGTGGGTTGATTTGATCCCCACATGGAGTGTTGGGTTAGAAGGAGATGGTGTGTAGAGGCTGGTTGGGTAGGACTTTGTTACTGAATATTGCATGACTACTACTGATACTATGATAGGCAAAGGCCCAAACTGTTACTGATACTGAAAAAGGGCTTAGGCCTAAGACTGCTTGAACTGTGCACTGTGATTTGCTATTGTTTGTTTTCTGTGGGATTATAGATTGAGTTTTTGTAAACTCACCCTTTTTGTTTAAATGTGCACAGGTAATCCCAGATCTAGTCGGATCGGTGCGACGGAGGAGTCGGCGGAGACCATGGTTTTGGACTTTCATGGTTTTTAACTCATATTTACGATAATTGGTTTTATTTCTATTCTATTTTTACTGGCTAAGTTTTTAGGTTGTAATTGGACTTTTGGACTTTGGTTTTGGTTTTTAATTATCTTTACCTTATGGATTACAACTGCTAGTAGTAGAAAACCTCAGTTTTAAAAAGAAATAAATGTTTTTCCTAAACACACGATTATTTAATCTATTTTAAAAGCTTCCGCAAACGAATAACATTTTGAAACTATCGATTAAATGAGCAATACAATTTTGGAACTAATAAGATATTAAGATAAGGAATTCAATGATAATGGTTTTAACGCGACGATACGGTTTTTAAACACCCCCTCATGTGACTTCGCTAGATCTGACCATAATGTTTGGGCCGAGTTTGGGGTGTTACATTTAGTGGTATCCGAGCCAAGTTGCAAAACTGGGCTGTGGATTTGGGTTTTAAAAATTGGTTTTGAAGAGATGATTTTTAAATGGTTCGAAATATTTTTGACTAAGTATGTGGCACACTGAGTCTCCGGCGCCTATTTTGTAAGTGTTCTAAAAACTCTAATAAGTTTTTGAAAATATGAGTAGCATATTCTGAAACTACTATAGGTAGTACGCTGTACTAAGAACACTGTAGATAGTGTATACTATAGTAGCAAAACTAAAAACTATAGTAAGATTGCGACTCGTGATAACAAACTCTAAACTTCTGATACTGTTTTGCATAAGATATCTACTAATAGATATCGAAACTATAACTGATTCATAAAATTGTTAACACAGGTATGCTATGAATTCTACTATGAGTACACGAGGTATCCGCGGACGGGGTACTAGAGGTCGAGGTAGTGGCCGTAGAGGGGCTTGAGCTGAGTCCTCATCGTTAGGCAACATGCCGAATCTGGATACGAGTGAGACACCAATTTCACCTGCTACAAAGATTGGGTCTCATGATCGCATGGACGGGGACGACGCTTTGTCCCAGGCTATGCTTAGGATAGTAGAGAGGGTTGCTGGTCCCAACACTGGATCTGAGGGTCGAGGGTCAATTATGGTACCACTCCGATCCGATGGGGTTGAGCTATTCAGGGGCGTCACTGGAGTCGCCCCTAGCGTGGCCGAGTACTGGATGAGGCCATGGAAAGAATCATGGACGATCTGGACTTTACCTCTGAATAGAAATTGAAAGGGGTTGTTTCCTTGCTTTGCGATGAAGCATACCGGTGGTGGTTGACCATTAAGGAGGGCACTTAGCCTCAACAACTGACTTGGGATTTCTATAAGTCTGCTTTTCATGGTAAATATGTGGGGGCAAGCTATATTGACGCTAGAACACGTGAGTTTTTGAATCTCACGCAAGGGGATTGTTAGTGGCCGAGTTTCTAAGATTGAGCCGCTAAGCGCGAGGCATGGTGACGACTGAATATGAGCGTTGTGTCCACTTTAAGGATAGACTCAGGGAAAGTTTGAGAGTTTTGAGAGCTTCGCAGAGGGAGCGTGGCTTTTCAGCACTGGTAGCTGAGAAACTAGTTCGGAAGGGATGTGAGGCGTATTTAGCCTACGTAATTGTTTCCGCTTCTGGGGACCCTACTGTTAAGGACATTAGAACTGTGAGGGATTTTTTAGACGTGTTTTCTGAGGACCTACTGAGTTTACCTCCAAATCAGGAAGTGAAGTTTGGGATTAAGCTTCTCCCTGGTATAGCTCCGGTGTCTATCTCTCCCTATCGAATGGCATCGAAGGAGCTTACAGAGCTTAAGGCTCAAATTTAGGAGTTATTGGATCGTGGGTTCATCAGCCCTAGTGTCCCCGTAGGGAGCATCGATACTATTTGTTAAGAAAAAGGATAGATCCATGAGGATGTGTATCGACTACCGACAACTAAATAAGTTGACTATTAAGAAAAGGTATCCACTTCTAAGAATTGATGATTTGTTTGACCAGTTTCGAGGGGCGTCTGTGTTCTCCAAAATTGACTTGCGTTCTGGGTATCATCAGTTGAGGATTAATGAGGCTGATTTGCATAAGACGGCATTGAGGACTCATTATGGTCACTACGAGTTCCTAGTGATGCCATTTGGACTGGCTAATGTACCGGTAGCTTTCATGGATCTGATGAACTGAGTGTTTTAGCCGTACCTGAACCGATTTGTAGTGGTGTTCATCAATGACATATTAGTTTATTCGAGGACTAAGGATGAGCATGATGAGCACCTTCGGATTGTTCTTCAGATTTTGAGGGGAAAGAAGCTCTATGCTAAGTTCAGCAAATGCTAGTTCTGGTTACGTGAAGTAACATTTTTGGGTCATGTGGTGTCTGCTGAGGGGATTCAAGTTAGTCCTCGAAAGATTGAGGCTGTGTTGGAGTGGAAGTAGCCTAGGAACATGTTTGAGATCCGTAATTTTCTAGGACTGGCAGGATATTATTGACGATTTGTGGAGGGTTATTCATTGATTGTAGCACTCTTGACTAAGCTACTACGTAAATGTGTGCCGTTTAACTGGACTAATGCGTAGCAATAGAGCTTTGAGAAGCTCAAGACTGTACTGACTGATGCCCTGTTCTGATACAGTTGGAGCCTGAAAATGAGTTCACTGTTTATAGTGATGCACCACATGTCGGTTTGGGATGTGTGTTGATGCAGGATGGTAAGGTGGTAGCCTAAGCGTCTTGTCAGCTTAAGACCCATAAGGCAAATTACCCGACGCATGACTTGGAGTTGGTCGCTGTGGTATTCGTACTGAAAATCTAGAGGCATTATTTGTATTGTGAGAAGTGTATCATCTACACTGATCATAACAGCCTCAAGTATCTCCTCACTCAGAAGGAACTTAATCTTAGGCAGCGCAGATGGATTGAGCTACTTAAAGACTATGACTGCACCATTGCGTACCACCCTGGTAAGGCCAATGTGGTGACTGATGCACTGAGTCATAGGCCTATGACTGATTTGAGGGCGATATTTGCTCGCCTAAGTTTATTTGATGATGGTAGTTTATTAGCCAAGCTTCAGGTTAAGCCGTCATGGATTGAGAAGATTAAGGGTAAGCAGTTGGAGGATGAGTCGTTGGGCCTTCAATTCCGGCAGATTGAGGGTGGTAGTGCTATAGATTTTGGATTGAATAGTGATAGGGTACTCTGCTTCCATGGGAGAATCTGTGTTCCGAATGATACTGATTTGAGACAAGCCATACTGAGAGAGGCATATAGTAGCCCTTATGCTATCCATCCTGACGAAAATAAGATGTATCGAGACCTCCGTGAGTTATATTGGTGGCTAGGATTGAAACCTGAGGTTACTGATTTTGTGGGCAGATGTCTTACTTGCCAGCTGGTTAGGGCTGAGCATCGGTTACCCTCGAGTTTGCTACAGTCAGTTACAATTCCTCTTTAGAAATGAGAGCACATAACTATGGAATTTTTTAATGGATTGCCTCTAACACCCACTAAGAAGGATTCAATATGGGTCATCGTGGATCGATTGACCAAGTCCACCAACTTCATACTGTTTCGTATTGATTATTTTTTGCAGAAGTTGGTGAAGTTTTATATTTTTGAGATAGTGAGACAACGTAGAGTACCGATTTCAATCACCTCTGATAGGGATCCTTGTTTCACATCTTGGTTTTGGAGGAAGTTACATGAGGACCTGGGTTCAAGGTTGGACTTCAGTACTGCATTCCATCCTTAGACCGATTGTCAGTCGGAGAGGGTGATACAAATACTAGAGGACATGTTGAGGAGCTGTGTTATTGATTTTTGAGGCAGTTGGGAGGAGTACTTAGCATTAGTGGAGTTTGCCTACAATAATAGCTTCTTGTCTAGCATCCAAATTGCACCTTACGAGACACTGTACAGATGTAAGTGTCGCACTCCTTTATGTTGGACTGAGTTAGGCGAGTGACGTGTTCTGGGTCCTGAGTTGGTCTCTAAGACAGAGGATAAGGTTGGATTGATTCAGGATCGTTTGGAAGTGACTTCTGACAGGAAGAAATCTTATACAGATTTGAAGAGGTGTAAGATCAAGTATTCTGTGAGGGACTTCGTTTTTCTCAAGGTCTCACCATAGAAGATGGTACTAAGGTTCAGTCGTAAGGGCAAGCGAGTGGGACCAGTTTCTTATTAGTTGGAACTACCTCTGGCGTTGGATCGTATCCATGATGTGTTCCATGTCTCTATGTTGAGGCGTTATTGCTCTGATCCTACTCATATTGTCTCTGTTGAGGAGATTGATGTTAGGTCAGATTTGACCTTTCAGGAAGAGCCGGTTCAGATTCTGGATCACGATGTTAAGGTTCTGAGAAGGAAAACCATTCCACTGGTAAAGGTTCTATGGCATAATCATAGTACTGAGGAGGCCACATGGGAGCCTAAGGATACGATGTTTCAGCAGTGTCTTCATCTGTTCTGATCAGATAAATTTCGAGGATGAAATTTTCTTTAAGGGGTGGAATTGTAATGCCCCAAAATTTTAGTTTTGGGTATTGTGAATGTGTGACACAAAATATTTGTCTGCTTTAGTGGTTATGTGTTCTGGGTGTGTTTAGGAGGTCCTAAGTTCAAGCTAGGACTTGGGAAAATTTTTGTATTTTTATGAATAAGCCCTATCTTTGGTTAGTAGGCTTTTAAGTAAAAATTGGCAAATAATTAACAGAATGGGCCTGCTTGTCTGGTGGATAAGTGGAGTGTTGGTGTGAAGGAGGTCCTGTGTTCGAATCTTGGCTTGGGCATTATTTTTTCTCGTGCGTCCAAGAGAGTTTGAGATGGACTAAAAATCTGAGTAGTGGATTTAGTGGGGAGTTTGATAGAGGGAAATAATATATTGGGGTGCTTATCAAATATTCTGTTCATATTTTTTTCCTTTTTTTACTTTCCCCAAAATCCCTCCACCCTCTTGCTGTTTTTCTCTTCATTGATGCCAAATTTCTGCTCTTTTTCACCCTTCATCTTCTTGATTTTTCTTTTCCCACTCTTCCTCGTGTCGTTCCACGTTTGTCTACGATCGTTCGGTAAGTTTTATATAAGTGATTTTTCTCCGTTTCTTAACTTTCTTCTAAAGTGTGTTGTTTATGCAAATAAGGGGAGGATTTAAGGGCTCGTAATCACCAATAGGAGTCTTAGTTTATGTTGGAATTACTGTTTATCGGTTAAAGGTAAGGTTTAGTCGCTTATGGGTTAAAACCTCAACACAAGTTTGATTTGGGATCATGTTATGTGAGATTTAGAGTGCTCAGCGACTGTTTTAGCATCAAACAAAACCAGGTGTGTACCCGAAACACAGAAAATAGGATTCGGCGATAAGACAAAATTGCTTGCTGTTTGGATAGCAACATTAGGATAACTTTTAAAAATCACCATAAATTCTAGAAATTGAATTAGAGAATGAACAAAATATGGAATTAAATCTTATTGAGTTTAGTTTCTCATAGAAGGAACGGTGTAAGTAATAGAGTTGTAAATCATGAGATATAATAAGTTTTGTGAGACAAGGTCAGAATGAATTCGGGTTCCCCTATTTTGGCTTTGTAAAATCATCAAAAATTGGAGAAAAATAATTAGGGGTTAAAATTTACATGCTTAAATTATTAATGAGTCTAGTTTCAATAAAAATAAATGGTAACATCATCGGAATTTTGAACTAAGAGATAATTAATTTTTAGCAAAGAAAGGTTGAAGCTTTTAGATAGCAGAACAGGGGTAAGATTGAAGATTTTACTGTACTTATTGGCTGAACCAAAAATTCTGAAAATTTTATGGTAGAAAGGTATTTGAGTCTAGTTTCAAAGACATCAAGCAGACCTTAATTTTAAATTCTGTAGCTCAAGATATAAATAACTTAGTAATTGTGACTCAAGTAGATATCTTTGAAGGAACATATAAGTAAATAGTGAAAACATATATGAATATTTAGCTAGCACGAGTTACATAAAATAAGGACGACGTGGTCAAGGCTAATTTGGGTTGAATGGGCCACATAGGTGTGTGAGCCCATATAGGCAGACCACATGGGCGTGTGAGCCCATTTTCACTAAATTGATTGCTAAGGTTGCACGGGTCGCCCAAGTCTATTGTGAACCTACGGTAGGGTTGGCAAGCATCATTTAGACCCCTAATTGTACGAAATGACTGTTTTATTTAGATATGTGTTGAGCATGATGATAGTATGCTTGTATATTGAACTTGTTATATGTACTGATGTCCTGATATAGCATGTCATAACTTGTATGTTGCATTGCATGGGTTGGGTTAATTACATGTGGAGGAATTGTACTGAAAGGCTCTTAAGCCTAACATACTGGCAGATCAGCTGCAAATTACTGTTTTGTGCCGCATTCGGTACTACCTGGAGTGTAGGGATGGGTGGATTGATTTGATCCCCACATGAAGTGTAGGGTTGGACGGAGGTGGTGTGTAGAGGCTGGTTGGGTAGAACTTTGTTACTGAATACTGCATGACTGCTACTGATACTGTGATGGACTAAGGCCCTACTACATATTTGATATTGTGCTAAGATGGGCTAAGGCCCAAACGACTTCGATCTTGAAAAGGCGTGGGTCCGGGATCGCTTTAATCGTGCCTTGTGATTTGCTATTGTTTGTTTTCTGTGGGATTACACACTGAGCTTTCGTAAACTCACCCCTTTTGTTTAAATGTGCACAGGTAATCCCCAGATCTAGACAGATCGGTGCAGAGAAGGACTCGGCGGTGACCATGGTTTTGGACTTTCATGATTTTTAACTCATATTTATGATAATTGGTTTTATTTCTATCATATTTTCACTGGCTAAGTTTTTGGGTTGTAATTGGACTTTCGGACTTTGGTTTTGGGTTTTAATTATATTTACATTATGGTATACAACTGCTAGTAGTAGGAAACCTCGATTTTCAAAAGAAACAAATGTTTTTCCTAAACACACAATGGTTTAATCTATTTTAAAAGCTTTCGCAATCGAATAACATTTTGAAACTATCGATTAAATGAGCAACACAATTTTGGAACTAATAAGATATGAAGATAAGGAATTTAATGGAAATGGTTTTAACGCGATGAAACGGTTTTAAAACACCCCATCATGTGACATCGTTAGATACGACCAGAATGTTTGGGCCGAGTTTGGGGTGTTACAGTAGTATTTTCATAGGTGTCATTTTTCCAACCAAATTGCCCTCCACAAGGAGATGCGTGACAACCTTGTAAAATATCATGCATCTCTTCCTCTGTTACACACTGCCAGACTAATTGGTTTGCGCATTGTCAAAACATGTTAGGTTCCACCTAAACGTGATTATTTATTTGTGGGCTATCCTCTTTTTATATTGCCAAGATGCTTGTGCTGAAAAAACCCCTCTTGCAATATAATTGACATAATTTTCATACCATGGTGTTATATGCTTACCAGGTCTGGGCTGATTAATGTCTACTTAATATAATTGATCATCTGTGAAGGTCTCCTTAATTTCTTAAATATTATCTACTTTTAGATTGTTCTCGATTCTGGATAAATTATTTGCAATTTGATTTTGAGTCTGCTTTCTATCCATTATCCATAAATCAAATTCCTAAAGTAATAAAACCCATCTCATTAATCTAGCTTTTGTTTCGTTTTTTTCACAACATATTTTAACACAAAGTGATCAGTATACACATATACTCGATTCACCATTAAGTATGGTCGAAATTTTTTCCAAGCGAACACTACCACCAACATCTGTTTTTCAGTTGAAGTGTA
This sequence comes from Gossypium raimondii, assembly GCF_025698545.1. Taxonomy (NCBI): domain Eukaryota; kingdom Viridiplantae; phylum Streptophyta; class Magnoliopsida; order Malvales; family Malvaceae; genus Gossypium; species Gossypium raimondii. The sequence goes on along the minus strand of NC_068568.1, from coordinate 32,786,755 downwards.
GTTGCATTGTGTTGGATTTAACATTTTTTTAGCATAATGAATAGCCCCATTTTTTTCCTAGAACTACACCTAATGCATAGACACTAGCATCACACATAATAATAAAAGGTTCTAACCAATTTGGAGTGATGATTTTAGGAGCAGATATGAGTTTTTTCTTTTATTACCTCGAATGCTTTGATGCAGCTTTGGTCAAATATGAAAGATGTCTCTTTTCGGAGGAGCTGATTCAGAGGTTTAGAAATTTGAGCGAAATCTTTTATAAACCTCCAGTAAAATCTTGCATGGCCTAACACCTTTAACTTTTTTTCAATTTGGAAGATGTTTTATAACCTCAATTTTGGCTTCATCTACTTCCATACCTTTTCTTGATATTCGATGCCTTAAAACCAATCATTCTTTCACCATGAAATGACATTTTTCCCAGTTAAGCACTAGATTAGTCTTCTCACATCTTTTTAACACTTTCTCAAGATTACCTAGGCATTCTTGAAAAGAGTCTCCAGATACTGAGAAGTTTTCCATGAATACATCCAATCCTTCTTCTAATATATCAGCGAAGATAGAAGTCATGCATCTCATGAAGATTGCTGGAGCATTACATAGGCCAAAAGACCTCCTTTTAAAGGCATACGTGCCAAAGGGACATGTGAAAGTGGTTTTCTTTTTATCATCAGGGTAAATTAGGATTTTATGGTACCTTGAATGTCCATCAAGGAAACAATACTAATCTTTTCTTGCTAAACGATCAAGTATTTGGTCAAAAAGGGTAATGGGAAGTGGTCTTTTTTTGTTGCTTCATTCAGTTTCCTGTAATTAATGCATACTTTCCAACCAATAATTGTTCGTGTTGGAATCAACTCATTATTATTTTTCTCAACTACAGTTAGACCTCCCTTCTTCAGAACACATTGGGTCGGGCTAACCCATTCACTATCTGAGATAGCATACATAATACCTACATTTAACCATTTTAGTAATTCCCTTTTTACCACCTCCTTTATAGTTGGATTAAGTCCACCACAGGTCTTTTCCCTTATTCTAATATGATCTTATGCTAAAAGAACGTAGGATCGATTCCTTTAATATCAACTTGTCCATCCTATCGTTTTGTATGCATTTTTAGGACATTCAATAGTGCCTTCTCCTGTTTTGTGTCTAAGCATGCAAAAATAATCACTGGCGAAGTGTTTTGTTTCCCCAGATATCCATATTTTAAGTGGTTGGGTAATGAATTTAATTTTAACTTAGGGGGTTTGATAATAGATGGTACCTTTTTTGCTGAATTTGGAATAATTTGCTCCGGTTGTTCCTTAATTTGTCTCCACCAGTCCAATTGGGTTACCATGTTATCGTTCTCTTATTCCTTTCTTTCATACTGAACTCTAACTGGTTACATTATTGCTCTTTACTTCCTACAGGTTCCAATTCCTGACTTTTTACTTCATGACATTTCTCCCAGGTTGATTCATTAATGCTGAATTTTTCCAATATTTCCATTACTTCCTCCTGGGTTTTTGTCCAAATACTTCCCCCCGTCATGATATCAAATTTTCGTCTATTCTGACTATCTAATCTGTGGTAAAAAGGTTGAATTTGAACTACAAAATGCATACCTCCTCCTAATATGGGTATAAGGATTGTCTTGAACGTCTCTCATGCTTGTCCAAGGTTTCAGTGATACCTTGCTGGAAATAAAATAACTGCATGTAACTACATAGTTCCCTAGTCATAGGCAATACTCGATGAAGGAATAGCTGCATGAAGTCCGTCCAAGTGATGATGGTGTCTGGCGGAAGTGTCTCTAACCACATTTTCGCTTTCCCCTTTAACGTAAATGGAATCAATAGTAATTTGATAGTTTCTGGTGGAATTCCTGCATAGCTAATGACACTGCATATATGGTCGAAATTTTACAAGAATGCTATAGGATCTTCGTTTATATGGTTGGCAATTCTGACATTATTAGATATCCAAGTTAATAAAGTAGTATTTAATTCAAAATGTGAACTGTGGATAACAGGTCGAGAAATGCTAGACTGTGACTAGTTTGTAACAAATAATGTCCCTAGAACCTACATATTATTAGTGGTTTATATACGAATCGTTTCTATAACTAAAAAAAATTCTAATTATACAAGGCGATATTCGCAAGTATACGGGTTGAGTTGTAATATAGTTTTACAACGAAGTAGGTGAGTACTCCGAGGATCGTACCCAAGGGAGATGAGTGCTAGATTAATTCTAACCTAAACACTAAAAAACCTAATTAGTACTTTAAATTAGTTATAGTACGAGAACATAATAAAAGGTTTTATTAAGATTTTTATAATGATAAAATAAAATAACATAAAAGAAATAAAATTCAAGAGATAGTAGAGTAGAGTGAATCAAATCATTATTATGGGTGATTAGCTCGCTCCGCTAATCCCAATCAACTATCATTTCGGGTTCCCCATCAATCAACTAGTCGCTACCCTAGAAGGATCTATCGATCTTCCACTAACATAATGAGTCAGCAAGAACTACTTATCTTCCAACCTTACAGTCTAGACTAGTTTGGGGTGAAGGAGTTTACGGGTGGGCAATACTAATTTTGGGTTAATTCCCACCTTGATGACTTCTCAGGGTTGTCAGGCTTAGGGTTTGTTTCACATTCTTCCTTTCCCAAATAGTTGATTCATTGAGTAACCCTACAAAACAATTAATAGATCATACCTCCATTGGCTAATCCTCCATAGGAGGATTAGTTTCTCATAGCTTTTATAAACAATATGGAGTTAAACTAAAGAGAAAACATGATAAATGGATTAAAGTGTGGAGTTTAAGAAAATGCCTGATTTGTATTAAAGATGAAAAACGAATCCACAGAGTTTAATGATCTTTACAAATTAGATCTTTTAACAAAAAACAACTGAAAATAAATTCTAAAAACCTAAGAAAGAAACAAAGCTAAACTAAGTTAAAAAGAGAGAATCTAGGCTAAGCGAATGGTCTCCATAACATGTGCCAAATGAGCTTATTTTCTAAGTGGTCGTTGTTCTTAGCCCTAGGTCGACTAACATTATAGAGCTTTTAAGTTTGATTTTGTGGGCCAAAACACCCCTGTTTCGTATTTAATATCTGTTCCAGAGTCAATGTCAAGACACACCAAGACTTGTGTCGCGACATGGCAATTAGTGTACTCCTCTTGGGATATCTTCAAGGGTATGTCGTGACACCCTCAGGTCGTGTCGAGACATTGAAGACAGTCTTGAGATTTCTCTCTTCTACTCCCTATGTTGTGACGTAGTGACCAGTATCAATTTGGTATAGTCTCCTGCACACTCATAAAGTGCGTTAGCTCACCCTTAGACCTTATTCGGCCCCTAAGTTCAATAAAAGACTCAAATTGCACATTTTATGCAGTTATTAAAAACTTAAGAAAACACAATTCAAACCTACTAAAAATGTTTGTTTTCAAGCTCCTAAAGTGCGATAATTGGTTTAATCTGCTACACCAAATTACGGTAGACCAACACACTACTTGAGACTGAAATATCGAATAAAAGACTTAAAACTTCTCACTCTAATGAGGCGTATGTTTGACATTTGAGACATGGTCATATTAACTGAGAAAGAATCACTAGACTTGTGAAAGATTGTATCTTAATTACACTTAAAGAATTTGATCTTCCATAATGTGAATCTTGTTTGAAAGGTAAGATGACTAAACGATCTTTTAATGTAAATGGAACAATGGCCGATAAAACCCTAGAACTTGTCCACACTATGCGTTAGTACGAAAGGTAGTGACTAGTATTATATAAAATTTATTGGTGAATATTCCATATATGAGTATGTATACCTGATGCACTGAAAGAGTTAAACCTTTGATAAATTCAAAAATGTTTTGTCCGGAAGTGGAGAAATAACTAGATTTGGCCTTAAAGTAACTTTGGTTTGATCGAGGTGGGGAATATTTATTTGATGAGTTCTTAGGGTACCTTATAGAGAATGAGATTCTATCCTAATTAATCGTGCTGGGCACTCCACACTAGAATGGCATGACAATGAGAAGGAATTAAATGTTGTTAGACATGGTACCTTTGATGTTAAGTTATTCGAAGCTACCAATCTCTTTCTAGGGATATACGATACAAATGACTTACTATATTTTGAATGATATGCTAACTAAGGCAGCATCAAAAACTCCATACGAGAAACCAAGTCTAAAACATTTATGGACTTGGGACTGCCTAGCCTACAATTGGATAAAGATGCGAGGAAGTTGTACTCAAGAATAGAATTGTGCATGATTTTAGGATATCCAAAGGGAAAAAATGGTGGTTTCTTTTATAACTTAAAAGAGGAAATTGTTATAGTGTTAACTCAGAGTAATGAAACTTATATGCATGAGTTCAAACCTCAGAGTAAAGAGGTACTCAAGGAGCTTTCAAAAAATATACAAAACCCTATGAAAATAGTTCCAGAACCAACTCCTAATAGTAGCCCTACAAACGATCAGCAGCATAGAGAGCTTCGTCATAGTGGAAGGGTCTCTCATAGGCTTGAGTTCTTCCAATATGACGAAAGTGTTTTTAACACTAAGTTTGCCAAATAGGAAGATGATAACCCACTCACATATGATGAAGTAATGTAAAATGTTGTTTCCAAGCTATGGGAAATAACTATGAAAGCTGAGATGGACTCTATGTATTCCAACTCAGAGTGGGAACTTGTAGACTTATTGTAAGGAATAAAAATCATAGGGTGTAAGTGGATCTACAAGAGGAAAACTGGAAACTTATAAGGCCAGACTTGTAGCAAAAAGTTATACTAAAAAAGAAGGTATCAATTATGAAGAAACCTTCTCTTTGATTGACATGCTCAAGTTAATCCGTATATTACTATCCATTACAGTGACTCTCGATTATGAGATCTGGCAGATGCATGTTAAGACAATGTTTTTAAACGACTATCTTGAAGACAAAATCTATATGATGAAACCCACCAGATATATAGCTAAAGGAAATGAGCATAAAGTTTGCAAACTCCTTAGATCTATATATGGACTTAAGTAAGCATCTCGTTCATGGAATTAAAGATTTGATCAAAGGATCAAGACTTTTGGATTTGAACAAAACGTAGATGAACCTTGTCTTTACAAACATTTAGGGGATGGAAAGGTGGTCTTTCTTGTTCTATATGTCGATGACATTCTACTCATTCAAAATGATATAGGGACATTGCCATCGGTTAAACTATGGTTAACCTAAGAGTTTAGCATAAAGGACTTGAGAGAAGCTAACTTTATTCTAGGTATTTGAAGCTTAAGGGATCGAACGAAAAAAGTGATAGCATTATCTCAAGCTTCATACATAGCCAATATATTAAAGCGTTATGCAATGACTGATTTGAAGAAGGGAAACTAACCTTCCGTTTTAGGATTTTATATCTCTTTAGAGGCCTGTCCTAAGGCAGCGGGAGAAAGGGAAAACATGAGAAAGCTTTTTTATGCTTCGGTAGTAGGAAGTCTCATGTATGCTATGCTATGCACACACCCATATATTTGTTTTGTAGTGGGGTTGTTAAGTCAATATCAGGTAAATCTAGATCCAAGACACTGACAAGTAGGTAAGCATATACTCATGTATTTACAGAGAACAAGGGATTATATGCTTGTGTATTCCGAATGAGACCTTACTCCTATCGGATATACTGATTCTGACTTTCAAATGTGTTGGGATTCGAGCAAATTAACATTAAACTATGCTTTTATCCTAAATGGTGAGTCCATATTGTGAATAAGTGTTAAGTAAGGTTACACTACTAACTTCACTATGGAGGATTGTGTTAGAGTATGCCCAAAGATCAATCATGAGATGGTTGTAATAACATACTTGATTTATCATGTTTATTAATATAAGGCGTTACCATTATTATTTCAGTTTCTTTTCCGTGTGTATAAATAAACTATTTTCAAAAATGTCCTAAGAATAATATGATTATTCTTAAAAGATCCTTAGTCAAGTATTATTGTTGGATAGGACAACAATAATGCATTAAGACTAACATGTAGTTGATTGATGATAAAGAGTTATCATTGATATGGAATATCAGAATCGATGCATGAATATGTGTGTTAGAGAACAACATATTGGACTGACCCATTATGAGTATGTTTCTTGGATTATTATGTAATTGTCACGACATTACTCACAGTGATTAATATGTATATGATCCTCGGACTTGAGATCATCATAATCCCAACATCGTGAGTAGTATATTTTGATACTGATCAAACGTATAATCGTAATCGGTTGTTCTATAAAGGTGGTGTTGGATATACCACAATCGATGTAGAAGGATATGGTTGGTCGATATAGAATAAGTCCCTCCTACATAATGGGAGTAATATCTTAGGCCACTTGATTAAGTGAGACTAGAAATGCATGGCCATGCTCAAATAAGTTGATATGAGATGTCATACTTATTTGTATATCGTAATCTGCTTAAAATATCAAGGAACATGAAATGGACTATACAAGTGTGACTATTCCATGACTTGTGTCCAATCCAGAGATAAAGGACTTAAGGATTATTACATAAAAGGTTATGTCGAATCATGATCTCTTGTGACTTAGGTAGCAATGATGCATTGCTAGATGCCACTCATTGTTTGTAACATTGGAATCGTTCTAGTATTACTGCTAACGTTACAAGAACCTACAGGGTCACACCCTATAGTTAAAGTGAATGGAATAAACCATAGTTGGTATTGTTTTTAGGTGTCACTTGAATTAAATTAATTATAGAATTAATTTAATTCGATTTCCAACACATTATGTACAAGGTTGTTGTACATATAATGAGGTTAGCATATGAATTCAAATAAATATATGGTTTACCGAAATTATATTATAATTAATGTAATTATAATTTTTGGTTTAAAATATTATTATATTTATTTTAATTCATAACTTAAAAAACCCTAAAAATAAATAATAAGGATATAAGTATCCTGTTTTTCTCAGTTTTGGTCAAGCAGCCGTCAAAGAAAATTCACTCTCAAAACTGTTTTAGGGATTTCTTCCGTTCGTAGAGAACTAGGTGGATCACGTAGAGGTCGGAGTCTCGATAGATTGCGGCTTAGTTCGACTATAGATTAGACTACACGTTGTTCAGAAGTTACTGTCTATTCAGAACAACATTAGGTAATTTCGTAACCCTTTTCACCCCGATTCGTTCCTCACACATGGATCTGTGGTTAGGGTCGCCGATTATTAAATTTTTCCGCTACGCCGTAGGGGTGCCGGCGACCCAACAGGTTGAATATGAAATACGAAAAAACAATGACACTATAACCATGTAGAAATAACTAAACCTAAAAGAAATCACATAAGGACATAACACATTAAGGGAGACAATAGTGTTTGACGAAATAGTGGATGTAGCCAAAGAACGCATTTGAGGACATACCATGGGTCCCTAGGTGTAAACTCTAAATTATATAGATTTTTTATAATTGTTTATGACACCCTTTTACCTAAAAAATTATTTTAATCCAAATATTTAACATCTAATTGGGTGAATTTTGTTTACATTAAGACAATGGGCATGACTTAGTAAAGTATGCTAATTTATGCTTTTATGTAATAAATTTTTACATAATTTACTTATTTCATATGGTATAATAATTTATTTTATTTAATTATTACAGTGGGACCATGAAATTAATAAGTTGAGGAGATTATTCATTAATTATAGATGGACATGCCATCTATTTCACCTTAGTTTGATGGCAAATGCATGCAAATTTGGCCAAGAGAAAGTCACTTTGATCTAGTTAAAGTTGATTTAATTGAAGAGAAACTATAGCAAATATTTGGGTCACAAAAAATTGTCCAAGTAAGGTGGAAAGAAGCCAAATTTGGCAAGGTCATATTAGCAGCTCAAAATAAGCTTTTGGAAGATTTATTCAGAGGTCCCCGCACTTGTAAAATAATTAAAAATTAGCTCCTAACAAGCACCCAAGAAACTGTCCAACCCTTGCTTGATTCATGCATGAGTCAAGACACCAACAACCTCCCCTCTCCAAATTTCATGGCCGACAAAGTGAAAGAGATATTCAAGGGATGGTTCGGCTATTTTTAAAAAACCTTTAAGCATCCCTTCAAGTATAAATAGGCCTTCCATTACACAACATCCATCATCCTTCAAGCATCCCTCACTTCACATTCTATCATCTTTTCTCTCATCTCATTTCCTCTCCCTCTCATGCATAAACCATCCCTTTTCCTGTAACACCCCTAACCTGTCGCCGTTGTTAGATTAGGGTTATAAAACATTACTGTACAATCAAAAACATTTAAACATTATATTATTCAATAATTCAATCACATCATAAACCATTCATATACATGCACAATGTCCCTAAATCGATCCCTCGAGGTTCTAAAATAGCTTAAAAGCAATTCGAGACTAATTTGAAACAATTTCGAAAGTTTAGGAATAAATTGAAAATTTTGCAAAACAGGGGTCTCATGGTCGTGTGCCTCACATGGCTGAGACACATGTCTGTGTCTCAGGCCATGTAACCTTCGAATTAAGGACACACGGCTGTGTTCTAACCCGTGTCCTCACTCGTGTAACTCTCTGAGTAGGGTTACACGGCCATGTCACACGCTCGTGTGCCAGGCCGTGTAACTCTCAAAGTTGCCCCACACGCTCGTGTGCTAGGCCGTGTAACTCATTGAATTGGAACCTTAAACAATTCTCAAATGACACATGGCCGTGTCACCATACCATGTGCCTCACACGCTCGTGTCTCATGCTATGTGAAGCCAAATTTCACCTAAATCAAGCCATTTCATAACCTAATCATGTATGAAGATTCAACCCATTTGTGAACACTTAAACGGAACCTAATCATCAACCAAACATATATCAAAATGCCATTTCAAGATCCTAGTTCAACTAACCAATATGCCATTCAAAGGCATCACAATTATAAGAATACAACATCTACCAAAACATGTAAACATTACCTGATTCCATGCATAAAAACTTCACTTTATTATGTGCCTAAAGCATACCATAATTGACCATTTCCAAACCAACATATTGTACCAAAATGCCATACACATGAATTCTCCAAAAATGACCAAAAGAACTTACCTAAACAAGAATTATAAGTTCATCAACCATATATAAACATCAAGGTACAAACATACCAAATTACCATTTACATAATCATCCCATACATGTTAATATTGTTATTTCCATACATACTAATCTAGCTCAAATATGAACTAAAACATGTCACAAATAACCATTTTCAAACCATCATCAACATACCAAGAGAACTTTATAAACAAGCACTTTAAAGCTACCAAAACAACCTAACTTGGAATGGCATCAAGTGTACCGAATCAACACAGTTTTCCAAAGCTTATACAAGCCAAAAAAACCATTAACACACACATCATAATACCATTACAAATCACCCTATACATGCCATTATAAACCATAGCCAAATTACTCAAAAACTATTGAATTGTCCACTAGATAGTGTGCTAAATCTCCGACGAGTTTCCAATTGATTAAGCTTTTAATAATCTATAAAACAAAGGGAAAAAAATTAAGTAAGCAATGAATGTTTAGTAAGCTCATATAAACTTAAAATGCAACTTTCCATTTCAATAATAAAATTCATAGAATAAGTATAAACCTTTACTAATGTCATAAGCTTCTGAAAGCCTATATAACACCATCAAACTCACAAGTTAACATACTTGTTCATGATACATATGAAATCAACCATATGTATATAAACATAACAATTAATTCATCATCGTTAACATATGATCATATTTCATCTCATTTTCTTCCTTACCATTTCCAATACCATGAGTTTAATATAAACCTATTCAAGCATCATCAAGCTCACATGTTAATAGCTTAATTAGCAAATCATATAAACTCATTTATAACATAAATAGATTTTATAAGGTACATTACATATGCATCAAACCTTTCATAATGTCATGAACGTTTCCATTGAGTCACTTACCGTTCCATTCCCTTTTCTTACCCGTTGAATCATCTAGAATTACATTAGATACTCGGGAAAGCTCACACGAAGTGTGCCTTTACATATAACCGCAACCTTTCCTTTACATCAATTCTCACACAAGTTATGAAATGGGCCTGCTCACACGAGCTGTGGAGAAACCACAACAAATGCAGGACCTCAACTATCAGTAGGACATTCAAGACCAGCACTCGAAACATGAAATCCCTAATGACATGTCATTTGTATCCTAAGAATTCCTAAGGTTCAATCGAGACTCTATATCTGTCAATTCATCATAACTTTGATACATTTATATTTTTATTGATTTACATCAAACAATGTAATAAACATTCAATTTAAAAACATTTAAGTGATTACAGTTCATACGAACTTACCTGACTAAATTGCAACAATAACTGAGTGCAGAGCCTATTTGGTAATTTTCTCTTCTCCTAGATTTTCCACTCGTTCTTGATCTAAACTAATAATTCCATTCAATTCATTAATTCTAACAGAAAAATCAATTCATTTTATGCAATTAAGTCATTTCAAAAATTTTACAAAATTGCCCCCAACATTTTACTTTTATACAATTTAGTCCCTAAGTTCAAAATATGAAAATTAACCATCTTTTTAGTTAATCCCATTCTAGCATTTAGAATAATTAATTTAGCCCATAATAATGAAAATTTACAAAATTACCCTCAAAGTTTACCTTTTTACAATTTAGTCCCTAAACCCAAACTTGCAATTTCATCATTTTAATTAAAATTGATGCTAACCAATTTTACCCAATCTGACTATAGCCCATAGTTATCTACAATTTACAATATTTTCCTTGAATTTTACCATTTTCATAAATAAGTCCACGAACTTGAAAATCACCAAAATTACTTAACAAAATACTTATATTTAACAATAAAGCTTAATAATCTATCATAAAATTTCAAAAACACTTCAATTTCATCCATGGTAAAAATTTAAAAATTTAAGAATTTAACAAATTGATCCCTAGGCTAGGTTAAGCTAATACAAGCCTAAAAACATAAAAATCATTAAAAACAAGATCAAAACACATACCATGCATGAAATGAAAGCTTGGCCGATTGTTTTTCTCCCCAACCATGGATGAATCAGTTTTGGCTAGGAAAATTAAAGAAGAGGACAAAAATTCGTCTTTTGACTTTTTAAATCTTTTAATTTAATTATTCAATTACTAAATTAACCTTTTAAAATATATTAAATTACACCACAACAAATCCAATATCATCCACTAACTTTAAACATGGAATAATTATCATCCTAGTCCATGAATTTACATTTTCATAGCTACTAGATCCATTTAACTAATAAAATTCAACTTTTGCACCTTTGACAATATAGTCATTTTAATTAATTAACTATTTAAAATTAAAATTTCTAAACGAAAATTTAATACAACCTTAATAACACTCTGTAAATATTTAATAAAATATTTATGGCTCGATTTATAGAAACAAGGTCCCAATACCTCATTTTCTAAAACCCCTTAACTTTAGGGTTATACCAGTTAAAGCTAATTATTCATTCAAATAGCATAAATTGTCATTTCAAAAATTATTTCAATACCATATTTGACTCAGAAATAGTTAATAATAACATTTACGAACTTACTTGTCGAATTTGTGGCCCTGAAACCACTATTTCCGACACCACTATAAAATAAGCTGTTACATTTCCCCTTCCATTTAGTTAGCAATTCCTTGAGAAATTTCTCTCTTGGCTGGCCACATTCAGGAGCATTTTGCGAAAGAGAAATTACGAGGATTGGAGGAAGCCATCGAAATCAATTTTCGGAGGATTGCTAAAATTATTCAATGTTTGTTCTTCCTTAATCTTTATTCTTGTTCTTGTTATTCAACATGTTTGCAATTTCTGTTTTTGTTTTTTCATTAATGATGATAGCTTAATTTTGTTTTGCTAGAATTATTACATTAATTTGATGCAGTTCATTTGATTTATGTTCATGATTATCTGTGCCTCAATCGTTCATTTTTTCAATTAAAATCCTGCATGTATTTCATTCATTAAAAGAGTTATACTTTGCTGCATTTGCAAACATGTTGTGGTAACTCTTGAAAAGAGTTATATTTCATGCCTTTAGAACAAGCTAATTGCCTGTACTTAAGAACATTTTGTTGCATTTTAGGACATTTTAGTTAGCATTTTTAATATTGCATTTGGACTTCGACTGTGTTGGAATTAGGTGCTTTTAATCGCTTACAGTGGATTTTTTTGTGTGTCGGTGTGGCAAGAGCATGTTTTGGACTGAGGAAATAAAAGAGTGAAGTTTGTCAGGGCCAAGTGTAGACAGTTTGCTAGCATGGATGTTGTGCCAATGCTAGGAAGACCATGTCAACAATTTTCCCTCAGCAAACCCAGTTCAAATTGAAACTTGTACTAGATAAGTCCCCTTAAAATAGGAGAAGTTAATCACAAGATGTTAGCCGACCCTAGCCTAATCTATCTATAAAAGCCAAAGGAGGAAACCCTAAATGGAGAACAAAAAAAGAGGGAGAGATCCTTAGATGTGAATAAGGGTTTGGCTTCACAAAGGAAAGGAAGTCGAAGGCAATTCTTCTTAGCCATCACAGGACGCTATGATGCCGAAGTGTGGACTGGGCAAGCGAAAGTTGTTTCCTGAAGTTCACTCGTTATTTTCATTAGTGTTCCTTTGAAAGATTGAATTGAAGTAGTTGAACACAATGTCGGATAATATTTTGGTTTGGAATTTTCTTTCCGAACTCATGAGCTAAATCTCATAGGGTTGGGATTACTTTCGATGAAACCTTAAACTGTTTTTATGGATGCAGTATATATATCTAATTTGCTTTATCGTTTCATTTGGTTGTTCTTATTTCTTACTGAAAATGCAAACGATCTCTAGACATAGAAGACTGTTCGCATACTTATAAATTGATTTTGATTTTGAAAGGGTTGGATTGGTTGGCTTAAAATTAAATGAAATGAGCAAGTATTTGGTAGACATTTGTAGTCAACTCTAGAAATAGAATCACAACCATACAGAAGGAACCTATGTAAGATATCTAAAAGACTGTAGACATGGGTAAGGTAACTTGAAGTTTTCCTCTCACGAGAGGCATGTCATTTTAGAACTCTTCTTTGTAGTAAAGTAGACACAATTTTGCTAAGACATTATTGACAGTAAGGGTTAATTATAGGTAATCTTAACCTTCCGAATCAACATCACTGTATAATTATTCTTTGTCGTAGTAACTTTGCCACAACATATTTAGTTTTTTATTTCTTTGTTTACATTTTATTTGAATAATCACTCTCATTATTGCCATTACATTTCTGCTCTCACTTTTGCCATAATATTTCCAATTATTCATCAATTCCATCTATTTCATACATCATTAATCCTTTTAATTGCCACTGCATTCCTACCTTAGCATTAATTGCATTTTATTATAATAACATGACCAGTTTTGTGCCTCAATCCGATCCTCGTGGGAATGATACTCACTCATCACTTTATTACTTGATCTGACATGTATACTTGCATAAATCGCATATCATTTTACACGCGATAAGTTTTTAGCGCTATTGCCAAGGATAGACAATTAGGTGAAATTTAGTTTAGTTATTTTACTTACTAGTTTTATTTAACTTAGTGTATTTACTTTTTACAGGTTTACCATCAATGACGAGAAGAGGCATTCCTACTAACATAGAATACCTTTTTTATCCAGACATTGAAAAAACCTTGAGGAGAAAGAGAAAAGAATTGGGAAAAATGGCTGGAAATAGGAATGATCTTAATGGTAATCCAAATGATTGCAATGAAAATCCTCCCGTTAGACGTGTGGTAGATGATTGAGATAGGCCAATTAGAGAGCCTGTCGTCCCAATTTTGGATGACCTGAATCCAAGGATAGTCAAACCAAAAATGCAAGCTCAGTAATTTGAACTGAAACTAGTAATGTTTCAGATGTTACAAACCGTAGGACAGTTTGGAAGACTCCTAATTGAAGACCTACGATTACATTTAAGACTATTTCTAGAAGTATGTGATTCATTCAAATAGTAGGGTGTTCCTGAAGACGCATTGAGACTTAAGCTATTTTCGTATTCTTTAAGAGATTGTGTGAGAGCATGGCCAAATGTGTAAGGCCCCAAAAATAGGTCTAGTAGTTTCGGGTAAGTTTACTAGGTTCCAAGTGAAAAGTGGGAATTAATTAGGTTAATTAGCGATTTATATTCTTAATTAGTTAGCTTAATTTCATCTAAAAATCGGTAAATAATATTCCAAAAAATAAAAATATTTTAAAAAAATTAATTTTATGGTTTTAATTTTATGGAGCATTACCGAATAAACATAGCCTAAAAGCATTCACTTTCAAACATTGATATAAACATAGCATAATCCATTTATAAACATGCATATCGTCCCTTCATCAAGCCCTTGACACCTTAGAATCACTTTAGAAATTATTTGGAATTAAATTGAGATCATTTGAATCATTGATCAAAACCATAGAAATTTTAAACTGCAGGGGTAACACGGTCGTGTGGCCAGGCCGTGTGACTCACACGGCTGAGACACACGCCCATGTCTCAGGTTGTGTAACAATCAAAATAGGAAGACACGACCTTGTCCTAACCCGTGCTTGTGCCTTTGTAACTCTCTGACTTGGGTTACACGGCCAAGCCACACGCCTGTGTGTGAGGCCATGTAACACTCGGAATGGCCTCAGATGCCCTTGTGCCAGGCTGTTTGCTAAGCTGCCTAACTTTCTAACTTGCAAACTTTAAAACCTATAGGGGACACACTGCCGTGTCGCAGAGCCGTGTGTCACACATGGCTAAGACATAGAGCTGTGTCTTAGGCCGCGTGGACAAGAAATTGGTGAAAACCAAGGCATTTCCTTCACCCAAATCAAACCTAAACAAAATTTGCACATATGACAAAGGCATTAAAACATGCCCAAAAAAATGCATAAAATGACCAATTCACTATACCATTAGTCCATACAACCAATATGCCAATAAGTCACCTCAATCAAAAACCATCAAACATATATAAACATATGCATATTTGGCCATACTTCAACCATACACATCTAACTTATTTCCATACCAAAACAACCATAATTGACCATATACCATGTCCATAAAAACTTACCATTTGGACCATTACCCACATTCATCATAATCACATAAGTGACATAAACCAACCATTTCCAAATAGTACAAAGTAACCAACTTATATATACAAACCAAATTCAATATTTAGCACTCAAGTCAAACTTTAAACATAAGTTCCCTATCCATGCCATTATAACCTTGACCAAAACATCAAAATCTACCGATATAATTGTTGGATAGTGTGATATGTCTCTGACGAGCTTCCAATAATCTATAAAACATAGGAAAGAAAACTACATAAGCATATAATGCTTAGTAAGTTCATATAACATGAACATAAATTAACATTTCAATGCATAACTTTAAAATTAAACATGATACAATCCAGCCAATAGCTTAGCACAAGTCTAAGCATCATCAACAACAATTGTTAGTGCTTTAACACATAATTAAATAGAATTATCATATGGTAAGGTAAATTCACATGAACATAATACCATTGGATTCATACTTTCTATAAACATAGATATACATTCATAGATCATTTCATACCTTTTCATAGGTTTATACCATAGCCATTGAAACATTTACCATTCCTTCCCTTTTCATGCCCGTTGAACCACTTAGAATGATATCAGATATAAGGGAAAGCTCACACAAAGTGTGCTAAACATATGGTCGAAACCATTCCTTTTCCATTTCCTTTACATCATTGCTCACTCGAGCCAGAAAATAGGTTTGGTTACACAAGCTGACGATCAGAATGTAAGCTACACGATGCCGCTCACACAATCTACCGAGTATCCACAACAAATACTGGAACTCAGCCATCGGTAGGACATTCAGGAGCAGCTCCCGAAACATGGTAACCCTAATGACATGTCATTTGTATCCTATATATTCCTAAGGTTCAAGCGAGACTCGATAATAGTCGAAACGTCGCTGGATTTCCATAATTTCATAACATGATAAGTAGCACAATAGAATGTATATCAAGATAACATTAAAATGTTATTTAAAATGTTTTTTAAACATACGAACGTACCTCGGTTACAGAGACGCAAGACGAGATCACTAATCCGAGGCTTTAGCTTTTCCTCGATCTAGATCCGTACGAGATTTATCTTGATCTAAATAAGAAAATTCAATTCATTTAATAATCTTACTATTAAATTTAGTCCGAAATTCATACTTTTTCAAAATTACACTTTTACCCCTAATATTTTAACTTCTTTACAATTTAGTCCTTAAGCTTGTAAATTGACATTTATGCAAACTCATCCACATTTCATGCTAGCCAAATTACCTAAGGACTTATACAACCTCATAAATTTAATATTTCACAAATTTATCATGGTATTTTACTACTTTTACAAATAAGTCCTTAAATAAAAATTTCATCAAAAATCATTTTACAAAACTTCTTTATTTAATAATTTTGTAAATTAGTCCCTGGGCTAGTTAGATTAAGCAGCAACGATCCTGAAAAAATAAAAATCATTAAACACGAAACAAAAATCACTTACATGCAAGCTTAGGGAGTTGGCTGAACCTAGCAAGCTTCCATGGAGTTTTCTTTCTCTTAATATTCGGTGGAAGAAGACAAACAAAAGATGATATCTTTTGTTTTCCTGAATTTACATTACATAATTATTGATTTACTATATTAACCTTATTAATTAACTTTAAAATTACTTCATTTTATGCCCATAAATGTCTACCAATAATAATAATGGTCTAATTACCATTTAAGTCACTCATATTAAAAATTCGTAGCTATTGATACCTTTAACTTATAGTACTCTACTTTTGCATCTTTTATGATTTAGTCATTTTCACATAATTAAGCATGCAAACGTCAAAATTTCTTAACAAATTTTTATATGAATCTACTCACATACTTGTAGACATTAAAATAATAATAAAATAAATATTTACTTGTCAAATTTATGGTCTCGAAACCACTGCTTTCAATTTCATTGAAAATGGGCAACTATATAAATAATTTTGGGTAAAAATAAATATTTTGGGTTAAATTGAATTTAAAAATAATTTAAAATTTGGGTTTAATTGGGTGATTTAAAATATTAATTAATCGAGACTAATTTGAAAAATAAGGGAAATGCGTAAGAGGTTTTATAGTAAATAAACCATATGTTTGGAATTTTGGAGGGAAATGAGCAAATTGTAAAACAAGGGGAAAGGGGGAGTGGCCTAATGGAAAATTCCACAAATTTTGAAAATCAGGTGGGGGTTTTCAGTTTTAAAAACTCTGCAACTACCTCACTTTTCACTCATTTTTCACCCAAACTGAGAGCTTTTTCTGTCTTTTTTTTTTGTTTTCATAAACCAAATATTAGAGAATAGTTCTAAACCTTTTCTCTCCTAAAATTCTCTCTAAAATCTCTTGAAATAATTTTCAAAGTTGGGCAAAAAGTCATCCAAATTTCTTCAAGTATTTTGATTCAAACATCCAAATCAATTATTAAAGTTTAATTGAAGGTAATCCTCATCTCTAAACTTGTTTTTAAGTTGATTGCAATCATTATTTGTTCATTAAAGTTATTATAATGGATTTTAACTTTAATTTCTTCTTTCTTTAAGTTGAGGATCAACAATGGTGGATTTTAATTTTGAGTTGGAATCCAAATATTAATGGACATCTAAGCTCAAAATAAGTCTAATAAGAGATTTTTAATCTTAAACGAAAAGATCAACACGTTTAATGGATCAATTTTGAGAAATTTGAATTTGATCAAGAACATGGATGATTTTTCTAAAAAATTATGAAATGGATTAAAGGATGAAGTTAGTACTTAGAATACATGTTATTGGACTAGGAATGAATATTAGAAGTGGTTTGAGGTGCTGAAAAGGGAGTTTAGTTAAGGAATTTTATTTTTCTGCTTAGTTGTACAATATTGGGAAGGTAGTTTAGAACAATGATTTAGATTCATATACTTTATCAAATTTTATGTTTCTTATTGCTATTATTAGTTTTTAATGCATAATTTGTCTCTATTGAAGCTCCACATCAAGAGGAGAAACGTCCAAATTAGAATTGAACCTCAAACTTGCTTGTTTGAACACTTTTTTTTTTTGCTTAAAGAGCTAAATGTGGAGGTGAGTGATATTAAGGGAAATTTGGTAAATTGGCCTGATTATGTTTTAAATTAATGGTTTAATTGGTGTTATTAATGACTTAATTGCATATTGATTGACTGGATTTGCAAAAATAGGTTTTATTTTATAAAAGAGCAAATTGATATTTGGAGCTTGAATTGCTGATTTATTGAACATTTGATAAAGGTTTTCTAATTGTGTTAGAATTAAGTGACCGAATCCTTATTTAAATAAAATACGGTGGTAAAATAAAATAAAAGTAAAATCCTTATAGAACTATACTTCTTTTATTTCATTTTAGAATAGGGTTTTTTAAACCTTATTAAACTCCATCTATTTGATATTGATTAGAATAAGGTGTTTCAATCTTACTACATTCCTATTAGAATATGGTTTTACAAGCCTATAAATAGACATAGTCTACTTCTCTTGTAATTATTTGCATTCGACATATTGAATTTTCTTCTCATCTGCCCCTGATTTTTTCCCAAAAGGGTTTCCACGTAAAAATCTGTGTCTTCTTTATTTTATTTCTCTTTTCTTTGTCATATATTATCATTATCGACATTCTATTTTTTACAAATTGGTATCAGAGCTTTCGGGTTATTCATCTTAATCATGATAATGGCGTCTTCGAAGTATGAAATTCTTCTGTTGGATCGCAACACCAGATTCGTGTTGTGACAGATAAAGATGTAGGTAGTTTTTGCACAGATGGACTTAGAGGAAGCCCTGCTAGGGGTAGATAAGATGCCTTCAACATTGACAAAGGAATAGAAGAAGCGCAAGGATCGAAAAGTGTTAACACAGTTACATCTGCATTTGTCTAACGAAATTTTGCAGGATGTGGTGAAGGAGAAGACCGACGCTAGAATATGGAAGAGGTTAGAACAAATATGTATGTCGAAAACTCTAACTAGCAAGCTGCATATGTGCACGAACACTTAACAGTTCTCAAACTTGGAGGCCATGGAGGTTCAGTATGATAAGGAAGATCTAGGGTTGATTCTACTTTGTTCGTTGCCTCTGTCTTATTAAACCTTTAGAGATACAATTTTATATAGCCGCGAGTCTCTCACAGTTGATGAGGTTTATGATTCTTTAACCTCATCTGATAAGATGAAACATCTGGTGGTTAAAATCGACTCTCAGGGAGAGGGTCTCATTGTTAGTGGAAGACAAGATCACAAAGCTGATGATGATCGTGGAAGGACACAGGAACAGAATCCTCGCGATAAATCTAAGGGTAGATCGAAGTCTTCAAACAGAGGTAAAACTTGCAACTTTTGCAAGAAGAAATGACACATTAAATCTGAGTGTTATAAGTTACAGAATAATATCAAAAGGAAGGTTGCGAATCAAAATGGAAAACAACCAGAAAATTCTGGTAAAGCTGATGTTGTAGAAGACTACATCGATGGTGAACTTCTAGTCACTTTTGTCAACAATTCTAAAGTAAGCGAGGAGTGGATCCTTAATTCGGGCTGCACCTTCCACATGAGTCCCATTCGGGATTGGTTTACAACTTACGAAATAGTGTATGAAGGTGTTGTTTTGATGGGAAATAATGTTTCAAGTAGAATTGTAGGTGTTGGAACAATTAAAGTTAAGATGTTTGATGGAGTTGTCAGAACACTTAGTGACGTAAGACATGTTCCAGAATTGAAGAGAAATTTAATTTCATTGAGTACTGTAACACATAGGTTTGTGCAAGTGTACAAAGTCGTTATCATGTAATAAGTAAGTATCGAGTTATCATCTTCATAGGGATTGTATTTGTGCTAAGTCACTTAATTTGTAAAATTATATTAACAATTTAGTAAATAAAAGCACAATATAGTTGAGAAGTGGTGATTAAAATATATTAAACTAAATGCAATGATCCTTAATGCAAATTATCTTAAGTATGCAAACTATATGAATGAAATAGATTTTAGTAAAATTAAACACAATTTGCAACAATTATAACATAAATAAACTAGGACAATTACTTTAATTAAACTCATTTTATTATCAACATGCTTAATAACATTCGAAAAAACATTCCATGGCAACTCGATCTTTCATGAGTTTGGAAACCACATTAGGTCCCTTCGAAATCCTTTACTTAGTAAATACGCATTTTACTGATCCTTATTTACTAAGGGTTTATTAGCATTTGTGTGAGGTAATAGGGACGTGTCAGGTTTGAAACAATTTAATTACACAAATCTAAACACTATGAAGATAACAGAGCTTGATCAGAGTTGTTATGCAACCTCCAATTTAATCAAGTCAGGATCTCAATTGAGCATACACATTTAAATTATGTGTCCATTAGCCATCATCTGGTCAGGATCGCTCAGCTAATTCAGGTTAATTTTAATCACTTATAAACAAAATACAGACTTGATTTTAATTGAATACATGATCGATTGAGGCACAAACATTATAAACATGAATCAAATAAATATTATTTAATCAAAGCAATGATCCTAGCTTAAATAAAATTAAGATAACATTGTTGTAAACAAGAACAAAGAACACCTAGCAAACATCTTTATATTAAATTAAAGAAAAGAAAGATTAAACCCAATTCAGAGTGGTTGTCACCCAAGACTCTGACTGACGAGGCTCCTTCGTTCTTTTGCTTTGCTTCTTTGCTGATAGCTCTCCAAGGTGGCCGACCAAGGGTTCTTTAGGAGGCTTAATTGCTAAAATCTCTATGAAGAGATGATGCTAGGACTGGAAATGGAAAATGCTAAGAGAATTTGGAGAAAAGAAAGAATGATGAATGATTAGAAAGAATGAGGAATGATTAAGGGATGCTTGAGGGATGATGAATCAAGGAATGACAGGGTCTTATTTATAGGTGAGGAGGGGGGGATAGTTTGCTAAAAATAGTGGATGTTAACCTCTTCAAATCTCCTCAAATTGTGGCCAGCCACGCTTAGTGGCTTTTGACTTGATTTTTGCTTGATTTTTAAGCAATTTTGGATGCCACACAACTCAGGACTGAGACTAGGTCAATCGTAAATCTTCGGGCAAATCTCTAATTTCTTCAACACTGTAAGGACCTTGTGTAATTAAACCAAAGAAAAGTTTAAATGGACAGCCATATGTAGCTGAATATTGGGTTGAATTGGTCTCCAATTTGGACGGTTTTGTAATCCAGCAAAGCTATCAGACCTATCCAGAATAAATCAACAAGTTAGGGGACCAAAGAAGAAAATTTATCTAATTTAATTAATTAATTAAAACTCAATTTATTAATGATATACTTTAAAATGAATTATTAAATATAATTTTATATTTTATTATTTAATTTAATCATGCATGACCCACTTTATGTCATAAAAAATATAATATATTCAATTTAATATAAAATAAGCCATTTATTGCATGAAAACTTTATAATAAAGCATAAAATCACATTTTAATAATTTGTATGTCCTAATTTCATATTTTCACATATTTCATTAAATTATTAGACAATTATTTAGTTTTAACAACGGATTTAAGTAAAAAGGTTATAAATTACATAGGAAAAAAATTCCTATATATTTTTCGTTTACACACCCCCAAACTTAAATCATTGTTCGTCCTGAGTAATTTTTATGCACAGCAAAAGGTCTTGCTAAGGTAAAATTGCTAATTGTGTAAGCAACATCAATCTTTATCCCATAATCATGCATTAATAACTTCATGCTTATCGATCTTCTTTATTAACAAGTAATTCATATGCAAACATTCCTTAAGATTATACTAAGCTTCAAAATATGCCAACATGAATCATAGTTTGCATGTATGTCCCAGCCATATATAACATTATTCATTCAACATAATTTCCTATCAATGAAGCAAACAATCACAATGCTTATTTATGATCTTCATATGTTGAACTTAGGACTTCCTCTCCACTAATGTAGGTGACATAATCATCAAATAAATAGGTCCTTTATAAGGTTGTAATGGGGCTCAGTCAAAGGTAGGGATTTTAAGAGATGGGACATTTCGGTTTTTAAAATCTTAACCTTTAACTTTGTCTTGGTTTTCTTGTAATACAACCTTTTTCTTTAAGTGAACCTTTGGAACACCTCCAAACTTAATTTGAACTCAAGCTCATACATTTTTCCTTTTTGAAGACTGAGCGAACTTGTCTTCGCTTTTTTTTAAGCATGAGAACATACATCTTAATGAAAATTTCCTCAATTGTTGATTCCCAAGACAACCTTAGTTAAGATAGGTGCACAAAATTAGAATAATTTAAAAAGGTGATAACTGATTTATAATGTAGGTTCATTGCAAAAACAGGCCTTTAAGCTCAAAATTACAATTTCAAAGGTCTAATATCATAGGGTTGGCTTAAAAAGGCTCAAACGGCCCAAAGAAATAGTGCCTATATAATTTTAGATTTTTATGTCCCCTAAGATTTCGCCTCAAGACAGTTACTAAGTCAATTCTAAAGATATAAACCTTCATGCATGTGTAATATCAAAAGAAACTAAGTTTTCATGGCAAACATTACTAAAGCTAAGATCATACAAGCATTCCATTCTTCATGATAACATACTTTCACTTAGATAAAATCATCATTCATACTTGCATACAAACTATCTCAGTAACAAAAAAAAAATCTCTAAACATTCATTTATTAAAACATACTTATGAAAGAAATAATTGAAGCATACTTGAAAAAGAAATTTAAAAGTTTGAGCAATTTATTTGCCTTACCCCCTTTAAAAAGAAGCAATGTCCTGATTGCAAGAACAAAGTAATGAATGAAAACTGAACACCAGGTAGGGTTGTAAAGAAAGAGAGGTGTGTCATTAAGATTGCTTAAATACCAAGTCTTCCCTAATAACCTAATCCTAGACATGTTCATTCCCATTACCACATCACTTAGTCTTATTCTTTCTAAAGAAGTGTTAAGTTTGTTCATGCTTGCTATGTTTTATTCTGCAGAAATTAAATCCTAGTTACGAAAAAAAATTCCTAAAGACCTAAAAATAATTAAATAAATAACAGGACAAGAATCCACTCTTTTATTTTTCGAACTTATTCCCCTTGCCTTCTATAGCTCCTTCTTCGCTTGCATCGTCAGTATCTTTCGTCTATGTCTCAAAGATAGCATCTGGGAACTCAGGAACAAAAGTATTGGAGGTATTCTTAAAGGTATTTCGAATTGAGTCATCTCTAATTTTTGCATATTTCCAGAAATTTTGTTGTTGATTGTGCATGAACTTGCACATATCCATCAAAATTGACAACTCCGATTTCCTTAAAGTACTTGCAGAAGTCGGCATGGGAGTTTTATATTCAGGTTCAACACTTAGCTTGACTAGTTCTTCTTCTGGCTCAACCCTTGGTTCATGAATGTTCGGTTCCTTATCAGATTCTTCCTCTTCAGTGTCTGTGACTGAATTAGCTTTAGTTTCAGTTCCATCTGTTGACTCCTCTGTATCCAGCTCAGTTGGCTCATCTTGCTTGCCTTGATTCAGTTCATGCACCCTCTCTACTAATCTTTCAAGATCATAATTTGTAATGTATCCTTGAACATATCGCCCCTTCAGATTTGCTTGTGTTTTAACAAGGGACTTTAAGCAAAGTGAAAGGATTAATGATGGGAAATAAGCACTTCCTACCTTCTTTTTAGTACAATCGTGAATCTCCTTGAGGATAGTTTTCCCAACATTAATGGAGTTTTCTGTCGAAATTGCATATAACAAAAGCATCTGTTCCATTGAGATGGTGGAACTATGTGAGATAGGCATAAAATTGTAGGGAACGAAATAAAACCATACCTTTGCTACTCTTTTTAAGTATTCTCTTCGACAAGAATGGCACCCATACTTTCTTATAATCCATTGGGATCCCGGGTTTGTCACAACATCAAGCACTTGTTGAAGAAAATCCCAATTGATATTGTTCACCATAGGTAGTATTCATCTTCTTCAACATTAGGTAAATTAAAAAAATCATTGATGGACTTAGAAGTAAGAGGTACCTTTTTCTTTCGAACGATGACTTCAATAGCATCTAACATAGTCAAACTAGCATAGAATTCTCGAACTAGTTCATCATCTGAAAGTGAACGAGCATCACAAAATCATTCCCACTTGAGAGCATTGATTTTCTTTCTAATTGGTATAGGAACAACCATCAAGTCATTACTCTTCAAGTCAAAACCTTTTTTCGGCATCATAGGTTGATGCTTGAAGATTGAATCAAATCTCTCTTTCACTTCTTCATCGATCAAAATCGGGTTTTCAGGAGTAGTCTTTGAAGATCTGGTTCTTTTGCGAGACATGGTATCTTTTCCCAAAAATTTGGCAAAGTTTCTGCACAATTGCAACGACAAAAGGGAATTTTGGCAAAAAGGGAAGAGAAATAGAGTTTCTTTTGACATTTGAGGTTGACGGCACAAAAGGGAGATCTAGGGATTTTTAAGGTGTAAGTAAATTACTTTAATAGATATAAAGATTAGTAGAATGGAAAGCGGTTTATATAGGGAAAAATTAGGGTAACATTTAGCAAAAATTAGCTACATTAGGGTTACTTGGGTGGCAAGCAATGGGTGTGACGGCAAGGCATGGATTTTTCCCTCCTTTTTGTTGTCTTGGGTCTCAAACTCAGACTATATCTTACTAAAAAAACTGATTTGTACTTGGGCCAAATTTGACCCCCTTTATTAACATAAAAATTTAAAATTTAAATAGAACAAGTGAAATTTAAAAAAAATTAATTCTTAATTAGAAAATTTCTTCTTAACAAATTACATTAAATTAGTTCCCAAGAAAGGTTAGGGGGTCATAGCGGTCCCGCTTAAGTTCCAATTTCCTTAGACATAATTGATTAAATGTAATAAGTTAAGAAAATAAGTTTTAATTATTTATTTATTTACAAAATGAGTTTATGAAAAATTAAAGGCCTGCTAATTATAGCAAGGATTCAACTCGCTCAACTTCACCATCCCAATAGTGTTTGAGACGTTGACCATTAACTTTAAACGTACCTCCATAATTGTTGTATAATTCAATAGCTCCGTAAGGATAAACTCGGTAGATGGTATAAGGTCCTTTCTATCGAGATTTAAGCTTCCTAGGAAATAACTTCAATTTTGAATTAAACAACAAAACCTTTTTACCTTCTTTAAACTCGCGAGGTTGTATATGACTATCATGCCATCTCTTTGATCTTTATTTACAAATTATGCATTCTCATAGGAAAACAACCTCAGCTCTTCCAACTCATCAAGTTGTAACATCATTCTCTCACCGGCTTGCTTAAGATCAAAGTTCAACTACTTCAAAGCCCAGTGAGCTTTATTCTCCAACTCTAATGGCAAATGACAAGCCTTTCAAAGACTAACCGATAAAGAGTCATTCCTAACAAAGTCTTACAGGTTGTTCGATAGGCCTATAATGCATCATTGAGCCTTCAAAACCAATCTTTTCTGCTAGGGCGTACTACCTTTTCAAGGATACCTTTGATTTCGTGATTCACTCTTTCAACTTGCCCATTAGACTGGGGGAGATAGAAAGTAGCAATCTTGTGCTTGCATCATATTTTTCAAGCAACCACTTAAGCCATTTGTTCACAAAGTGAGAACCTTCATCACTAATAATAGCTCTTGGTGTCCCAAATCGTGTAAACACATGCTTATGTAGGAATCACACAACTACCTTAACATCATTTGTAGGGTATGCTTCAGCTTCAACCCACTTGGATACATAGTCCACAGCAACTAAGATGTATTTGTTCCCATACGAAGAAGGAAACGGCCTAAGAAGTCAATGCCCCATACATCGAACAATTCAATATCCAAAATGTTTGTCAAGGGCATCTCATTCCTCCTTGATATATTTCCAGTCCTTTGGCATTTATCACAGTTCTTCACATAAGCATAAAAATCTTTAAATAGTGTAGGCCAAAAGGAACTTACTTGCAAAATATTTGCTACAGTACGTGAACCACCAAAGTGTCCCCCACTTGGAGATGAATGGCAATGATACAAGATCTTAGCAATCTCGCTTTCAGCTACAGACTTTCGGATTATATGATCTGCACATTGCTTAAACAAAAGTGGATCCTCCAAAAGATAATACCGACTATCATGAAGGATTTTTTCCTTTGTTGGTATGTAATTTCTCGAGGAATTAATCCACATGCAAGATAATTGGCAAAATCAAAAAACCAGGGTATTTCATGAATTCGATTTATCTCAAATAAGTGTTCATCTGGGAAATTCACGTTGATAGGCACACATGACTAAGTTACCTCATCTTGCTCCAACCTCGACAGATGGTCAGCTATTTGATTTTGACACCTTTTCTGCCTTGGATCTTAAGGTCAAAATCTTGTAGTAAAAGTATCCAATGAATTAGCCTTGGTTTTGCATCTTTCTTCATGAGCAAGTATTTAGTGGCCGCATGGTCAGTAAATACTGTAACTTTGGTACCTATAAGGTATGAGCGAAATTTGTCAAAAGTAAAAACTATAGCGAAGAGTTTCTTTTCGGTTACCGTATAATTGCGTTGGGCTCTAGTCAAAGTTCTACTTGCATAGTAAATAGGGTGAAACACTTTATTTCTTCTTTGACCCATCACAGCTCCAACGACATAGTCACTTGCATCGCACATCAACTTAAAATGCGAGTTCCAATCAAGTGTAATGATTATTGGGGCTGAGTTTTACTGCTTCTTTAACTCTTCAAAAGCTTCCACTCTTCAAAAGCTTCCAAACATGCTTTTTTGAAATCAAACACTGTATCTTTCTCTATCAACAAACACAACGGTTTAGAAATTTTCGAGAAATCTTTGATAAACTTTCGATAAAAATTGGTGTGGCCTAAGAAACTTCTGATTCCTTTCACATTCATTAGGGTCGGTAATCTTTCAATTACATCCACCTTTGCTTTATTTACTTCAATTCATTTTTTTGAGATCTTATTAATGAAGACAATCCCTTCTTTGACCTTAAAATGACATTTTTCCCAATTAAGGACAATATTCGTCTCTTCGCATCTCTTCAGTACCTTAGCCAAATTACTCAAACAGATATCGTAAGTGTTACCAAAAATAGAAAAATCATCCATGAAAACCTCAATAAAATTTTCAACCATATCAGTAAATATGGCCATCATTCATCGTTGAAAAGTCGCAGGTGCATTGCATAAACCAAAAGGCATTCGCCTAAAAGCAAGCATACTGTATGGACAAGTAAATGTTGTTTTATGTTAGTCCTCCGGAGCTACAAATATTTGGTTATATCCTGAATAGCCATCTAAAAAATAATAGAATTCATTACCTTCTAGTTGATCTAACATCTGATCCATAAAAGGCAACGAAAAATGGTCCTTCCTAGTGGATTTGTTCAACTTTCTGTAATCAATACAAATTCTCCAACCGATAAGAGTTCTCATTGCAATTAACTCGTTATGCTTATTTTCAGCAATTGTGATTCCACCTTTCTTCAGCACACACTACACTTGACTTACCCGCGAACTATCTGAAATAGGATAGATGATTCCTTCATCTAACCATTTGATCACTTCCTTTCTCACAACTTCTTTCATAATATAATTGAGCCTCCTTTGCTCATCAATTCGAGCTCTTTCACCTTCTTCTAAAATGATTTTATGCATGCAAAAACAAGGGCTTCTACCTCGAATATCATCTATGGTCCAACCAATTGCTTTCTTAAATATATTTAGAACAACAATTAGTTGCTCCTCTTGATCTTTCGTCAGTTCAGCTGAAATAATCACAGACAAAGTAGAACAATCACCTAAATAAACGTATTTCAAATGGGAAGGATGTACCTTTAGTTTGAGTTTAGGTGGTTCTTCAATTGACAACTTGGGTTGCACAAATTCTCTGACTTCCAACTCCAACGGTTCAAACCGTGTGGATTAAATAAAATTTCCCAGATTGGCTTCCATCAAAGCCATGTTTTCTTCACCTTCTTCATCCTCCAAAGGGTCAAGATCTAAGGCTTTCTTTAATAGATCTTCTTCAAAATTACTTTCTATAGAAACCAAGGTTTCTATCTCTTCCATAACTAAACACTCCTCTGCCAGATTGGGAAATTTCATCACTTCAAGAATGTTAAAGGTTACCTGATCATTTTGAACTCGCATGGTGAGTTCTCCTTTCTACACATCAATTAACATTCTTCACGTGGCTAAGAAAGGTCTCCCAAGGATGATCGACACTTCCTTGTTTGCTTCAAAATCTTAGACAATGAAATTAGAAGGAAAAATAAATTTATCGACTCTTACTAAAACATCATTGATCTTTCCTTCAGGATATGCTAAAGATCGATCCTCTAGCTGAAGCGTCAAAGTTGTAGGTCTTACTTCACCTATCCCCAACATCTTAAAAATAGACTTAGGCATCAAGTTGATTCTCGCTTCTAAGTCACACAAAGCTTTACCACAGTAAGATTCACCAATGTTACAGGGTATAGTAAAGTTTCTTGGGTCTTTCAATTCGGTGGCAATTTGTTCTACAGGAACGCACTGCAGTCCTTTGTCAAGGCAACAGTCTCATACAAACTCAGTCGTTTCTTGTTGGACAATATATCCTTTATAAACTTCACATAATTTGGCATTTGTTCTAAACCCTCCACCAATGGAATATTGATGTGTAACTGCTTCAGAACATCCAAAAACTTCTTGAATTGCACCTCATGTTTCTGCTTGTGTTACTGTAATCTTTGCAGATATGGAGGTGATAGAACTTTCGGTTGAACCAGACAACTTTTCTGTGTTGGTAAATCTGCATCCAAAGGAGATGTTAAAATATTTGAATTCACTAAGTCAAGGTTTACCTTGTTAGACTTTGAAGATTCTGATTCCTTTGGTGTAGGAACTTCAACAGCTGGTTGATTCTTCTCAACGAACTTATCTTCGACATAAATCAATCGGGGTTCTAGAATTTTACCACATCGCAATGGCACTGCCTTGATATGTTATTTACCTAAATTTATTGGATTCTCAGTATCGCTCGGCCAGGTTCCTTGCGGTCTATTACGTAGCTCAGTAGCTAACTGACCCATTTGGTTTTCCAAATTTTTCAGTGTTGTTGCTTGGCTATGGATCAAAGCGTCATTCTTTTCCATGTACATTTTCAACAAGTTCTTCAAACTGTTTAATGCCTCAGCTTGAGGTGGTTTTGGAGCTTGCTGATTAAACCCTTGAGATTGATTGAGTCTTTGCTGCAATAAGTTGTTGTTCGGTCCATTTCCTTGGTTGTTCCAAGGAAAGATAGGATGATTACGCCATGAAGGATTGTAGAAGTTGGACTGAGGTCCTTGTCCACTCCTATTTTGATGTTGATTCCCCACATAGTACACTGACTCGGGATTTGATGGAAAATTCTCAAAAGAATGACCTTCCCCATAGTACACACAAGAATCTACTTAAAATGAACTTGGTGGTTGAGCTGCAGAATTATTAGTATTATTAGCAGTTAACTTTTTTATCATAGAGGAAAGAGACGATACCTAAGCTGATAATGAAGTAAAGGCGTCACCTTCATGACCTCCGGCTACACGTCTTCCTGAAGCTGTTTGATTTGTTAGCCATTGATAGTTATTACTTGTGATCCTCTCAATGATCTCATAAGCCTCATTATAAGACTTAGGCAAAATTGAACCATTCGCGAAAGCATCTACCATCAATCTTGTATGTGCATTGAGACCATTATAGAATGCCTCCAACTGGATACAATGAGGAATCCCATGATGAGGACACTTACGAAGTAACTCCTTGAATCGCTCCCAAGCCTCATACAAAGACTCGTCATCCAATTGTTGGAAAGTTGTGATCTCGTTCCCTAACTTAGTATTTTTGCTAGGTGGGAAATACTTAACCAAAAATTTCTCTACCAATTCTTACCACGTAGATATGGAACTTGGTGGTATGAATTGAGCCATGCTCGTGGTCGATCTTACAATGAGTACAGAAACAACTTCAACCTCAGTGCGTCTTCAGTCACACCGGCTATCTTGAATGAATCACTCACCTCCATAAACAATCGAAGGTGGAGATATGGATCTTTTGTGGGCGTACCACTAAATTGGCCCACCGTTTGTAGTATTTGAAAAGATTGGTCCAGAGTTTGTAGTATTTGAAACATCACGGGTTTCAATTCAAACTGGGTTGCCTCAATATCTGGCCTTCTAATTTATGGGTTTAAGTCACTAAAAAGTGGCACAACATATTGTCTGATGCATCGATCCCTATCATCGGTAATGAGGATAGGATTTCGTACATGATCGGCTTCATTACCTTGGTCTTGATTCTGATTTCCAAGGTCCATCTCAACTTGTCTTTGAGTTGTTCGTTCACGTCTTCTTTGTCTAAAAGTTAGCTCAATTTCAGGGTTTACAGGGAGCAAATTGATAATTCGACCTATGCTCATAAACACCTGAAAAGAAAATCACAAAAATTAAAAAGAATAAGTTAGTAATGTTAGTCACTTAATTTGTAAAATTATATTAACAATTTGGTAAATAAAAACACAATATAGTTGAGAAGTGGTTATTACAATATATTAAACTAAATGCAATGATTCCTAATGCAAATTATCCTAAGTATGCAAAATTAAACACAATTTGCAACAATTATAACACAAATAAAATAGGACAATTACTTTAATTAAACTAAATTATTATCAACATGCTTAATAACATTCGGAAAAACATTCCATGGCAACTCGATCTTTCATGACTTTGGAAACCATATTAGGTCTTTTCGGAATCCTTTACTTAGTAAATATGTATTTTACTAATCCATATTTACTAAGGGTTTCTTAGCATTTGTATGAGGTAACAGGGACATGTCAGGTGTCAAACAATTTAATCACACAAATCTAATAACTATGCAGATAACAGAGCTTGGTCTGAGTTGTTATGCAACCTCCAATTTAATTGGGTCAAGATCTAAATTGAGCATGCACATTTAAATTATGTGTCCATTAGCCGTCGACTGGTCAGGATCGCCCAACTAATTCAGGTTCATTTTAATCACGTATGAACAAAATATAAACTTGATTTTAATTGAAAACATGATCGATTGAGGCACAAACATTATAAGCATTAATCAAATAAATATTATTTAATCAACGCAATCAACCTAGCTTAAATAAAATTAAGCTAAAATTGTTGTAAACAAGAACAAAGAACACCTAGCAAACATCTTTATATTAAATTAAAGAAAAGGAAGATTAAACCCAATTCATAGTGGTTGTCACCCGACTCTGACTGATGAGGCTCTTTTTCCTTTGCTTTTCTCCTTTGATGATGGCTCTCCAAGGTGGCCGACCAAGGGTTCTTTAAGAGGCTTAATGGCTAAAATCTCTATGAAGAGATAATGCTAGGTGTGGGAATGGAAAAGGCTAAGAGAATTTAGAAAAAAAGAGAAAATGATGAATGATGAGAATGAATGAGGAATGATTGAGGGATGATGAATGAAGGAATGAGAGGGTCTTATTTATAAGCAAGGAGTGGGGGATAGTTTGCTAAAAATAGTGGATGTTAACCTCTTCAAATCTCCTCAAATTGTGGCCAGCCATGCTTAGTGTCTTTTGACTTGATTTTTGCTTGATTTTTAAGGAATTTTGGCTGTCACACAACTCAAGACTGAGCCCCGGTCAATCGTAAATCTTCGGGAAAATCTCTAATTTCTTCAACACTACAAGGACCTTGTGTAATTAAACAAAAGAATGGTTTAAATGGACAGCCATGTGTAGCCGAATATTGGGTTGACTTGGTCTCCAATTTGGATGGTTTTGTAATCTAGCAAAGCTATCAGACCTATCTAGAATAAATCAACAATTTAGAGGACCAAAGAATAAAATTTATCTAATTTAATTAATTAATTAAAACCCAAATTATTAATGAAATATTTTAAAATGAATTATTAAATATAATTTTAAATTTTATTATTTAATTTAATCATGCATGGCCCACTGTATATCTTAAAAAATATAATATATTCAAATTAATATAAAATAAGCCATTTATTGCTTAAAAACTATATAATAAAGCATAAAATCACTTTTTAATAATTTCTATGTCCTAATTTCATATTTTCACATATTTCATTAATATATTAGACAATTACTTAGTTTTAACAACGGATTTAAGTAAAAAGGTGATAAATTACATAGGAAAAATCCTATATATTTTTCCGTTTACAAGTGCTCTTGATTCAAAAGGGTCAAAATACATAGCTAAAAATGGGGTTTTGAAGATTTCTAAAGGTTCCCTCATTGTGATGAATGGGCAGAGAAAGACTGCCAAATTATATGTTTTGCAAGGTTCTACTGTTACTGGTGATGCAGCTGTCGTATCCTCTTCCTTATCAGATGATGATATTACTAAACTTTGGCATATGCGCCTAGGGCATATGAGTGACAATGGCATGACATAATTGAGCAAAAGAGGACTTATTGATGAGCAAGTAATTTGCAAATTGAAGTTCTGTGAGCACTGCATTTTTCAAGCAAAAGAGAGTTCGATTCACTAGAGGAATCCATAACATGAAGGGAATGTTGGGGTATATTCATTCTGATCTGTGGGGTCCATCCAGAGTGCCTTCAAGAGGTGGAGCTAATTATATGCTAACTTTTATTGATGATTATTCCAGAAAAGTGTTGGCATTCTTCTTGAAGCAGAAAAACAATATGTTTTTCGCATTTAAGTCTTGGAAAAATATGGTAGAAAAATAGACGGGAAAACAAATAAAATACCCTTGCACAGACAATGGCTCAGAGTTCTGTTCTGATGAGTTTAATAAACTGTGCAAGTCAGAAGGGATCGTGAGACACTTGACAGTTCGTCACAGCAAAACGACGTTGTAGTACGAATGAACAAAACAATCATAGAGAAGGTTCGATGTATGTTGTCAAATGCCAACCTACCAAAGTCATTTTGGGCCGAAGCAGCCTCTACTACATGTTTTTTGATCAACTGATTTCCATCCGTTGCCATTGAGAAAAAGACTCCACAAGAGGTTTGGTTTGGTAATCTTGCTGACTATTCTGATTTAAAGATCTTCGGGTGTCCTGTGTATGCTTATGTTGATAATGGAAATTGGAACCGAGATACATTAAATGTGTTTTTCTTGGTTATAAAGCTGGTGTAAAAGGGTATAAGTTATGGTGTCCTGAAAATAGACAAGTTGTGATTAAGAGAGATTTTTTTGTTGAAACTGCTATGCTACCTAACGTTTCTCTTAAAGACTCTTCCAATAAAGAAAATCAAAAGCAGGTGGAGCATCAAATTAATCCAAAATCTACAACAGAGTTGACTCCTCAAGGCAGTACAAAAATTTAGAATAGAGTTGCTTCTTCACCACAATACTCTATCGCCAAAAACATAACTAGAAGAGAAATTAAACCTCCAAAGAAGTATGTCGAGGCTGATCTAGTTGCTTATACTTTAAATGTGGCTGAAGATATAGATGCAAACCAAGAGCGATCTAATTATTTTGAGGCTGTTAGTTGTGAAGACTCAGAAAAGTGGATGTTTGCTATGCAATAGGAGATGTAATCACTCCACAAAAATAAAACATGGAATCTTGTGAAACTTCCTAAAGGTAAAAAGATTGTTCATTGTAAATGGGTGTTTAAAAAGAAAGAGGGGACTCTAGGAGTTGAAGAACCCAGATATAAAACAATGCTTGTTGCAAAAAGTTATAAGTGGACTTCACAGATGTGTTCTCCCCAGTTGTGAAGCATAGTTCGATTCGAGCTTTGTTCAGTATTATGGCCATGCATGATTTGGAGCTTGAACAGTGAGATGTAAAACCTACATTTTTGCATGGAGAACTTGAGGAGGATATTTACATGCAACAACCAGAGGGTTTTACAGTCTCAGAAAAAGAGGACTATGCTTGCTTGCTGAAAAAGTCCCTTTACAGTTTGAAACAGTTACCAAGATAGTGGTACAAGAGGTTTGATTCCTTTATGACTTCTCAAG
Organism: Gossypium raimondii; assembly: GCF_025698545.1. Classification (NCBI taxonomy): domain Eukaryota; kingdom Viridiplantae; phylum Streptophyta; class Magnoliopsida; order Malvales; family Malvaceae; genus Gossypium; species Gossypium raimondii. The sequence continues at coordinate 32,752,455 of NC_068568.1, read as the reverse complement.
ATTTTAAAAGAAGTAGCTTTGACAGTTGTGTTTACTTTAAGAAAAATAGTGATGGTTCTTTTGTGTATCTATTCCTTTATGTTGATGACATGTTGATAGCAGCGAAAGATAAAGGAGAGAAAAGAAAGGGCAAAACTGAACTAAGTGAAGAATTTTAGATGAAAGATTTGGGACCAGCAAAAAAGATACTTGGTATGGAGATTCTCAGAGATAGAAAGCAAGTAAATTGTACCTAAGTCAGAAAGGGTACATTGAGAAAGTTCTTTGCAGATTCAGTATGTAGAATGCTAAGCCAGTTAGTACTCCTTTAGCAGCCAATTTCAGACTTTCATTGGCTTGGTCTCGACAAGCAGATGATGAGATTGAGTACATGTCTCATGTTTCATACTCTAGTGTAGTGGGATCTCTTATGTATGCTATGGTTTGTTCACGTTCATATTTATCATATGCAGTTAGTGTAGTTAGCAGATACATGGCGAATCTCAGTAAAGTACATTGGAAAACAGTTCTGTGGATTTTAAGATACTTATGAGGTACTACTGATGTTTGCTTACAATTTGGAAGAACTAGAGATGGAGTCATTGGGTATGTTGATGCTGATTTTGCTGGAGACCTTGATAGAAGAAGATCTCTCACAGGTTATGACTTTACAATCAGAGGTTGTGCAATTAGTTGGAAAGCCACTTTGCAAACTACAGTTGCTTTGTCTACCACTGAAGCTGAGTACATGGCGATTACTGAGGCTTGTAAAGAAGCTATTTGGTGGAAGGGACTCTTTAGTGAACTCAATGAAGACCTTCAAATCAATACAATTTTTGTGACAGTTAGAGTGTCATTTTCCTTACAAAAGATCAAATGTTTCATGAGAGAACAAAACACATTGATGTTCGGTATCATTTTGTTCGTGATATTATTGCTCGTGGTGATATTTTTGCGAGCAAAATTAGTACTCATGAAAATCCTGCAGAGTTGATGACTAAGTCACTTCCTATAACCAATGTTGAGCATTGCTTAGACTTGATTGGTGTTCATAGTTGAAGTTAAACCCTTAAGGGGTTTTATGGAAGAGGTGGAGAACTTGTTCGTTAAGAGTTCACGATGAAGAACTTGTTCATTGAGAATTCGTGTCAAGGTGGAGATTGTTAGAATTAAGTGACCTTAATCCTTATTTAAATAAAATACAGTGGTAAAATAAAATAAAAGTAAAATCCCAATAGAACTATACTTCTTTTATTTTATTTTAGAATATGGTTTTTTAAACCTTATTAAGCTCCATCTATTTGATATTGATTAGAATAAGGTGTTTCAATCTTACTACACTCCTATTAGAATATGGTTTTACAAGCCTATAAACAGACATAGTCTACTTCTCTTGTAATTATTTGAATTCGACATAGTGAATTTTCTTCTCCTTCGTCCGTGGTTTTTTCCCAAAAGGGTTTCCACGTAAAAATCTGTGTGTTCTTTATTTTATTTCTCTTTTCTTTGTGATATATTGTCATTACCGACATTCTATTTTTTACAAATTGGTATATGAATATTGGGAAAAATGAGATTTGCTATGCTTGATTTTATTGATGTTCAAATTGCTTAGCAACATGCTTTTACTTGCATAACTGATTAAACAACAAATTTTATGCCTTGTATGTATGATTATATTGGCAACAGTGCATGGTGGATCCATTGGACAAAGTTGGCATGCCATAGGATTTGTGAGTACGCACCATTATTTGTGATATTGTGACCATATGGCTCTTGGTGGACTGATTTGTTTGGAGTAGATAAGGGAGTGTTGAGCTTGAGTCTCCACTCATCGGGTTATCTGAGGCGTTATAAGGGAGCTTGCGGCTTCGGCCCGCATAATTCTGAGGATTGTATTTGATTTGTGGGAGTTTGGAGATCCGTTTATCCAATGTATGATTACACATTTACTTATTGCCATGGATGTATTATGCCAATATAATTGATTAATTGTGCCAATATAATTGAATGATTATGTGTTAAAAGATGATTTTTCATGCCATGGAGAAATTTATTCTTAATTTTTACAATAGAATGTGATGTTATGGTGAAATGTTTAGATGTTGTGACTAAAAATTTAATGTTTAATTGCTTTGATTTATGCATGATTGGGTACAAATTACTTGATGTTTTTACTATCATTCACTGAGCTTTTTAAGTTCATACCCTTACATTTCATGCAGAGAATTTCTGGGCGTAGGGAGTCGAGAAGCGAGTGCAAAGGCGATCCAAAAATAAGGCTTGGTAGTGGCTTAAGAAATTTACTTTAGAGAGTATATAGGGGCATTGTGATGCTTTTGGGACTAGTGTTATTTTACTTGTAATAAACATTGGACATTGAATTTTGGACTTTAATTTTGGTGGTTTTATAATTGTTTTAATACTTGATTTTAGGTCTAATTGATGTTTGATTTATGGTATGTTTGAGTGTTCATACAGTGGTTGATAATAAGTGTATGAAGCATGTATTTTATACTAAAAATTTTTAATTCAAGCTTACCATGGACTGGATTGCTTGCGACTAAGGTATGTAGCTTGTTTGAGTTAATTGGGGTTTGCTAAGCGAGTAATTGAGTGTTAAATTTTGATTAATTGTTTTATATTTATTGTAAATAAATTAAATTGAAGATGTGTGGATGTTTATGGTAATTAATTGTAGCTATTTCAAGTTTAGTGGGTAAGTAAAATATGGAAAATTAGATAATTAAAAAGAATTTTTTGACAAAATAGGTGTAGTAGTTCGCACACGGGCATGTGGGTTTTTGCGGGGTTTGATTTTTGGTTTTTGTAATTTAGTATTCTAATTTGCTTAATTTATAATTTAGTCCCAAAACTTGATTAGATTAATTGAAGTCTTTAATGATAGGGAAACTTATTAATATTTTAGGATTAGACTTGTAGTTGTCAATGTTTGGTAGCAGCACTCTTAATTTTGAAAATATACTAAAAGTTTGTAAAAGTTACGATTTGGCCCTTAATAATAAAACTTGTATTAGAGATAGTAAATGAACTTGAATTAAGTTGAAATTTTTAAAGCTTGCATAATTTGACTAAACGAAGGTTGATAACTATTTAGAAATAAATCGGGATAGTTTAACCTTGGTGGTATAATGACCAAAATACCCATAGGTTTAAATACTTAGAAAAAGTTTAAAAATGGTTCACAAATTGCTTCTGTATTAATAAATGGTAGTTAATTAGTCATAAATGTGGTGTTATAAGGTTGGGGTGTGTGTTGGGTGGTCATTAGCTGGAGAGTCACTTTGGTGGGTAATGTAACGCTTCGAATTCGGGCCGGTCCATCCCAATCGGGGTTGGGGTGTCATAACTCTATTTGGATCATTTTTAATTCCGTCCATTTATCTTAACTCTTTTGTTCTTTACTTTAATGTCCTTTGAATTTCAGGATCAAAACAATGTTTTGTATCCTCTTGAGTACTTCTTCTCATGCACTATTACAAACTTGAAAAATAAAATAAAATACTAATTAACTACTCGAATAAAAATAACAAGAATAATAAAAAATCATCTTTTCACCAATATTGTCGATCCCCGGCAACAGCACCAAAAACTTGTTGCATGTAAATAACTAATGCAATTGTGCAAGTATACATGTCATTCAAGTAATAAAGAGATAAGTAAGTATCGTCTCCATAGGGATCGAAACTGAGTAAGTCATTATAATCCTAGTGACTATATTGAATAATAGGAAATATTCTCAAGTTGAATAATATGTTGAATAATGAATTAATGAAATCAAATGCAAAAAAAACCAAAGAATTGATATGGCAAATAAAATGCTGTGGAAAATTACAGAGAAAAGGAACAGTGTTTCTATTGCTGAATGAATAAGGTTAGAACTATTTAGGTGAAATTTTCATATCAAAATAATGCCATGGAAAAAAATTATCTAATCTACTGCCTAGAGAATCACTACTGTGATCTGCCTCTGTTGATAGCTAGATCTTAAGCTAGAAATCTAAGTTACTGTATGTCTACAAAACTCTATATTAATAGCCATAATGATCGTTCTTCTCTGTAGAACTTTGGATTAATAGCCATAATGAATGTTCTTCTCTGTACAGCTCGCAACATCTATGTCTAGAGTGCTACGAATATTCTATCTTGTATTCATTTCCATCAAATGATTCAAGATCCAATATAATTAACCTATTCAGAATTAAAAATACTTAAGAACACAACACACAATCAACTATGTCTAGAGCTTGCATGCTTGTATTTAAAATAAGAATAAATTGAATGAAATAGTGATATAGGAAATCTCTAATCATGGGCATTAAATGTGATAAAACATTCACCCAAAATAACTCCATCAACATTCTCAAATAAGTTCGAACCACAAAAATCGGGAAAATAAAGCAGAAATGTAGAAATTTCTCACCACATTCTAGCTCATTTCTAATATTTAGATTGCTCATGAACCTAGGGTAGATGTATTTTCCTTTTGTTCACACCTGTGCTCTGCTCTCTTAGCTACTACCCTTCTTTCTATAGAATTTTCCAATGGAGTTCATCTCTGCGCAGAGAGAAAACTGCTGTCACTAATTTTCTTTTCTCACACAAATTATCCTCTCCCCTTTCCTCTTCTCTCTCCTTCTTTTATTAGGTAGATCCGTTCCACCTCAACACATATTTTTCATTCCTCTTTACAAGTTGGTTTTTCTCGTACATGCACAGTTGGAAGAGAGTGACGTGGTTAGAGTGTTGAGTCATCTTCCCAGAATTGCCATGGCAATTCTGTTGGCAATCAATCTTACCATTTGTCACTGTAATGTTTCATTTTCCTTATTTTCCTTATTCATCTTCTTCCCCTTCTTTCTTTTCTTCTTCTTCCTACAGTTGTGTTCACACAAAACTACACCTTTCCTCCCCAAGTGACAAAAGTAACAAATAATGACCATTATAGCACAATCCAAGCTTTGTTATGCAATGTTCTAAAATTATCCTAAAAATGCAGATGTATTTACTTAAATATAGACAATTAATTCCATCTAGAGGCCTGAATATAACTATTTTCAAGAGTTAATGGCCCAGGTATCTCCTCTATATAATATGGTTAAAACCATGAAAAATCTAACTATAGTCCATGAGATGAAATCAGTAGAGTTGTCATGTGTTTATTGTAGGGAAAATCATGTGTTTGACGAATGCTCATGGAACCTAGCATCATTATACTACATGGGTAATTCTAATCAAAATAGTAATCCATATTCCAACACCTACAATTTAGTATGAAAGCAGCATCCAAATTTTAGTTGCGGTAATCAAGGTGTAGGAAATTTCAACAATGTCACAAGATAGAATGTCAGCAATGCACCACCTAGTTATTTTCAACCTATGTCGAGGCAAAATACTCAATATGGTCAAGCATCATCTTTTACTTCTATTGAAGTTTTGTTAAAGGAATATATGACCAAGAACGATGTTGTAATTCAGAGTCAGGCTACATCTCTCCGAGCGCTTAAAAATTAAGTGGGGAAAATAGAAAATGCTCTAAATTCAAGGCCACAAGAAGCATTGCCAATTGATACCAAGAATTCAAAAACACAAGGGAAGGAGCAGTGCAAGGCTATCACCCTTAGAAGCGGGACTCAGTTGAGTGATGTTGTTCACGATACCACGGTAGGAGAGGATAATATAAGTAACAACAAGGTAAAGATCCTAAAACCATTTGAAAAGCATACTGCATCTAAAAAGTGTAAGCAAAAGAATGATGTGGCAGAACCAGATCAGGCTGCCAACAAAAATTCCAAATCAAAACAATATCAGCAACAAGAAGGATGACCACCTCGACCTTTTCCTCAACGATTCCATAATTCCTAACAAGATGCTTAGTTTAAAAGATTTTAGGAGGTTTTGAAGCAACTCCAAATTAATATACCACTAGTTGAAGTTTTGGAGCAAATGCTCAATTACATGAAATTCATGAAAGACATACTGTCAAAGAAACACATATTGGGAGAATTTGAGGCAGTTGCTCTCACTAAAGGGTGTACAACAATGTTGATGAATAAGTTGCCTCCAAGTTTCACTATCCCACGTTCAATTGGAAATCATTATGTAGGAAAAACATTATGTGATCTAAGCACAAGTATAAATCTAATACCTATGTCTATTTTCAGGAAGTTAGGAATTGGGAAAGCGAGACCTACCACAGCGACGTTGTAATTGGCTAATCGATCTTACGCCCATCTAGAAGGTAAAATTGATGATGTATTTGTAATGGTGGATGAATTTATCTTTCCTGAAGATTTTATCATTTTAGCATGTCAAACTAACCATGATGTACTAATTATTCTTGGAAGATCATTTCTTACTACTGGCAAGACCCTAATTGATGTGCAAAAAGGCAAGTTAACCATGAGAGTGAATGATCAACATGTTATTTTTAGTGTGTTTGATGTGTTAAAGTGCATGGCTGAGAATGAGGAATGTCACGCCTTTGACTTGATAGATACAACAGTGGACAACTTCTCAAAATTTTACTACGAAAATTCTAATAGTGAAGATGATTTGATGTAGCAAGGTGACACAATAAGTTTTGAAGAGCTTGGTGAATTTATGGAAGCCCAGCAGATAGTGGATAGGCCAGGGAAGAAATTTGAATCCCTGGATTTATCAGATCGATCTTTCAAGCCTCCTAAACCATCTGTAAAGGGATCTTTCGTAAAAGACTTAAAGCCTCAGCCACAATATTTGAATTATGCATATTTGGGAAATAATAATACTTTGCCAGTTGTAATTTTTGCTAAGCTAACACCTGAGCAAGAGGATAGGTTATTAGAAGTGTTACGATGATCTAAAAGAGCACTAGGTTAGACCCTTGCCAATATAAAGGGAATTAGCCCTACATTTTGTATGCACAAAATTTTGTTGAAAGATTTCCATAGCAAATCCATTGAATAGTAAATATAACTAAATCCAATTATAAAGGAAGTTTTCAAGAAAGAAATTATCAAGTGGCTTGATGCTGACATCATTTACCCAATTCCAAACAGCTCGTGGGTAAGTCCTATACAATGTGTACCCAAGAAAGGGGTGCCACGGTAGTAAGTAATGACAACAATGAGCTCATATCGACTCGTACTATTACGGGATGGAGAGTGTGTAGGACTACTACAAGCTTAACAAGGCAACTAGGAAGGATCATTTTTTTCCCTTTCATCGATAAAATGTTGGACAGATTAGGTAAGGCTTTTTATTGCTTCCTAGATGGTTATTCAAGATATAATTAGATTGCCACAGCACTTGAAGATCAAGAGAATACAACTTTCAAGTGTCCATATGGTACTTTTACATTTAGGCGGATGTCGTTCGGGTTATGCAATGCCCTGGCAACTTTCCAGCACTGCTTGATGGCCATATTCTTGGACATGAATGAAAATTTCCTTGAATTTTTTATGGATGACTTCTCTGTGTTTATAAATGATTTTGAAGATTGCTTAAGGAATTTAGAGATGGTTTTATGCCGCTATGATGAAATGAATCTAGTATTAAACAGGGGAAATGCGATTTCACGATCTATGGAGGCGTTGTCCTAGGACATAGGGTGTCACAGTAAGGAATTAAAGTAGATAGAATGAAAATAGAAGTGATCAAAAAATTTCCACCGCCCATTACTGTTGAGGGGATTAGAAGTTCTCTAGGACACAAAAGATTTTACAAAAGATTTATCATGGATTTTTCGAAAATCTCTAAACCCTTGTGTACTGTACTTGAACATAATAAACCTTTTAATTTTGATGATCAATGTTTGCAGGCTTTCGGGAACTCAAGAAGCGACTTCTAGCAACATCGATTGTGGTTGCTTCGGAATGGACATTGCCCTTTGAACTCATGTACGACGCTAGTGATTATGCTTTGGGAGCAGTGTTGGGTCAAAGGAGAAACAATGTACTACATACAATATATTATGCTAGTAGGACATTGACAGAGGCTCAGCTTAATTATACCTCTATAGAGAAGGAATTACTGGTAGTGGTCTTTGAATTCAACAAATTTCGGTCTTATTTAGTAGGAACAAAGGTCACAGTCTATACAAATCTCTCAACTATCAAGTACTTGGTACGGAAGAAATATGACAAGCAAAGTTTGATTAGATGGATACTCTTGTTAAAAGAGTTTGATTTGGAAATTAGATAATAGAAGGAAACTGAAAATCAAGTGGCTGACCATTTCTCAAGAATAGAATCGAGAAATGAAGATGAAAGCAAGAAATGTATTAAGGAAGAATTCCCAGATGAACAGTTGTTCATTTCCAAGGCATTACCTCAGTATGCCGACATAGTAAACTTCTTAGTAAGTGGTGTAATGCCACCTGACTTCAATGCTCATAAGAGACGAACATTTCTTCACGATGCCAAACAGTATTATTGGGATGAATCATTCCTATTCAAGCATTGTGCAGATCAAATAATTTGGAAGTGTGTCCCTAACGATGAGATGCATAGTATCTTACAATGTTCTCACTCTGCCCCATATGTAGGACATTTTGGAGGAATGAAAATAATTACCAAGGTACTCTAGTCAGGATTCTATTGGCCAAGTTTATTTAAAGGTGCTCATGAATTTTATAGGTCGTGTTACCGTTGACAGAGAACAGGAAATGTGTCTAGGAGATAGGAAATGTCATTGCGAAGTATATTGGAGATTGAACTATTTGATGTATGGGAAATTGACTTTATGGGTTCGTTTCCACCATCCGTGGGCAAGCTATACATACTTTTGGCAGTATGCTATGTTTCTAAGTGGGTAGAAGCAGTAGCCCTAACCTCTAATGATGCTAAGTCGGTATTGAAATTTCTGCATAAGACCATTTTCACACGATTTGGTACATCGAGAGCCATTTTTAGTTACAAAGATCCTATTTTGATTGCAAACTGATAGCCAACGCCTTGCGTAGGTATGGGGTGAAACATAGAATTGCCACGGCATATCACCATCATACGAATGGCCAAGCTAAAATCTCTAATTCAGAAATTAAACAAATTAAACAAAAGTGGTGAATCCATATCGAAAAGACTGGTCTACTAGATTGGATACAACTTTATGGGTGTACCGAACTGCATTTAAAACACCATTAGGGATGTCCCCTTTTAAACTTGTTTATGGTAAACCATGTCATTTACCTATTAAACTTGAGCATAAAGCATTTCTAGCGATTAAGAAGCTGAACATGGATTGGGCTACTACTGGCGGTAAGAGATTGCTAGAATTGAATGAAATGGAAGAGTTTCGAACACAAGCATATGAGAATGCTTATTTGCATAAGGAAAATCCAAAGTGATGGCATGATTCCAGAATTTTGCCAAGGCAGTTTGAACTTGGACAACAGGTATTATTGTTCAATTCCAGGCTCAAATTATTTCCTAGTAAGTTAAAATCTCGATGGTCAGGACCTTTTGAAGTAATTTAATTGTATTTACATGGTGTTGTTGTTGTTAAAGACCTAAGAATAGGGGCTACATTCAAGGTTAATGGACAATGCTTGAAGCATTACTGGGGTGCTCCTATAGAGCATAACAAGCAAAGCGTTAGCCTTCGTGATGTTTGAATTTTTTGTTTTTGTTAATAAGTAGTTCTTTTTGTTTTATTTCCCATTGTTATTTTTATTTTTATTCTTTTTATTTTTAATACAATTTCATTTCTATTTCTTTTATTAATGTGAACATGAGCAGAATAAAAGAAGCAGGATTTGTTAGTGTGTACTAAGTAGTAGTTTGCCGCAACATGACAAAGAAATGTTATGCCATGACAAAGTTACTGATGAGGTGTTAATAAAAGAGTTAACCAGTTAGAAAATTCTGATGGTAAGATTTTTAGGCAGTTGCATTTAGTGAATATTGGAAAACCTAAAGTATGAAGCAAAGAATGTAGGGCTCGGTTATTTCATTTTTTCCCACCTCTATGACTACACAAGATCAACCAATCGATCAATTAATCGATGAACTAACAGAGATCGACTTAGAAGGTGAGGAATTTGACCTACTGAAAAGGAAGATGCGATACAAAGTCAGTGCTCACAAGTCCATAAAAAAAGAATTGAATGAAGCGCCAATGATCCAGTCCAAGAAAGTTAAGTTTTTGTTTTTGTTTCTTCTCTCATGCATTGCATAATTTCTTTTATCGTTTGTGTGCATATTCATACTCGTTATATACTTTTCATGATTTTACATGCATTGAGGACAATGCATCCCTTAGGTTTGGGTGTATTATGCATCTAGGTTGCATTTGGTATTTAGTATGTTCATTTTAGTACATAAGATATTTTCCAAGACATAATAACTATTGAAATACTGCAGTTTTTCTTTATGATGTTTGATGATGAGCTTAATTTTTTTTCTCGATATACCTAGAACATGTAACAATGGATTGGGTAAAGTTAGCTTAGGCTAAGTTGCTTGGAAATTGATTTTTAAAACTGGGATGTCCTATACTCTATTTTTTTTAAATATAGTAAGTATCTTCTAATGCCCTTAGGGATTTTTGAAACCAAACATTAGTTAAATTGCTACGGCATTTTGTTTAAATAAGTATTCACTCCAATGCTTAGAGTTTTTAAGTAAGTTAACATCACTTTGTTTGCTCCAACGTGCTGTTTATTAGAAAGAAGGGTCTATGTAAGTGTGTCTGATAAAATTTTAGGGGCATTCAGCAGTAGCAAAGAACTGAGTAGCTAAGGAAGTATTTGTGTGCTCCATCCATCTTTTTAGTTAAAGGCCTTAGCTTCATGAGTGACTTTTGGTTTAATTGCAACATGATAAGGTACTGGCAATTCAGTGTATGCTCCATCGTGATTGTCAAGTCAAAAATGTTTTTGTGACATGACTAAATCCCTTAATATGCTTTCTAGTAAAAGAAAAGGAAAAAAGAGACTAAATATATAAAAATGTGAAAAAAATATTTTGATATGGGTTTAAAGCAAGTGACTTTTGTTTAGGTAATGAATGAATTAAATGAATAAAAAATTATTTTCTATAGGAGAAAATAAAGAATGCATGGGTACATAGGAAATTTTGTTTTTAGGGAGAAATTTTTGCATGCCTTTGCTGAACAAACCTTTGACATTCGAATTAGTTTTAGGAAAGGAGAATTTTGCTAAGAACGGAGGTATAAATTGATTTTTAAACAGCTGGGCAGCACAATAAGGTTTTTTTTGCCAAGGCAAAATGGGTGCATTCATGCATTTAAGTGTATTTTGATTAAGGACAAGCAATAACTCAAGTTTGGGGGTATGATAACTCTTGAAAAGAGTTATATTTCATGCCTTTAGACCTAGCTAATTTCTTTTACTTAAGAAAATTTCTTGCATTTTAGGACATTTTAGTTAGCGTTTTTAATATTACATTTTGATCGGATTCAGGTACTAAAGTGGTCAAGTTATTATAATAAAATGCAATAAATGCTATGGTAAAGCTATGGTAAATATGCAATGGCAATTACAAAAAATAATGATGTATGCAATATGTGGAATAAATGAATACTTAGAAATGTAATGACAATTATGAGAATAACTTCGTGAATAATATGCAACGAATAAATAAACGACTAAGAATGCTATGGCAAAGCTACTTCGGCAAAGATAAGGGTTATGTAAAGTTGAGTGGGAAGGTCGGGATTACTAAGAATCTACTTTTCCTGTCACCAATCCCTTAGCAAAATCAAACTTAACCTACTATTCAAAAGAGTTCTTTCGTGTAACACCTCAAACCCAGCCTAGGAGTTATGGACGAATTTGGTGTGTCACATTGAAGTGTCTTTCGAAAATCAAACTTGTTGGTAAAAATTTGTTTCTAATTTTAAAATAAGCCCCTTTTATTGTGAATTTAACAAATCAACTAGTCAAAACGTTTGTCTTGTTATCTGATATTGTCTTAATAGGTTGATCTAAAATAGCGGAAGCTTTTGAATACTCTAAAGTTTAAATTTCATGTCTTTGAAAACAATAATTATTTTGAAATTCGTCTTCTCCTAAACTAGTAGTTTAAAACAAGTAAACAAAAGCACAATTAAAAATTTATACAAACATAAATGACCTTATTACATAAACAAAACCCAACACAAACTTTAAATTTAAATAAAAGCCAGCGTAGAACAGCTGCAGTTCCGTGGCCACCTCCAAGTCCATCGCAAGACCGAATCGCCTATGGCTGAGGATTACCTATACAGTTAAAAGGAGAGGGTGAGTTTATGAAACTTAGTGTGTAATCCCCTACCGAACAATCAGCCTAATAAAAGCAACTGTAGAACAGGTGCAGTTGTGGGCCTTAGCCCAATACAGTAACAGTGTGGGCCTTAGCCTAATACAGTAATAGTACAGTGCAATAATGCAACCCATCCCAATCCAGCCAACATTCCACTTCGTACCACCAACACACCATGTGGGGATAAAATCGACCCACCCAGCTAATATACCAATATCGCAGTAAAGCTGCCAGTAATAGTATCGTAGTGAAGCTGACAGTAACAATATATGTCACAAAGCCACTAGTACAGTACACTTCCCCTATATCAGTATCCCAACCCCATGTAGTATGTCATGTCGTAAATCATACGTGTATGCAGAACGTCATACTCTGTAACAGTCATATATATATCATAGAACAAATCAGCCATACATAACATAAGGCCATAACGGTCATTTCATTTCCTAGGGGTATAATAGTTATTTTACCCTAGGAGGGTATTTTGGTCATTTTACCCTACGGTGGTATTTCAGTCATTTTATCCTACAGGGAGGGGGTATTTCGGTCATTTTACCCTACAGTGGTATTTCGGTCATTTTACACTACGGGGGTATTTCGGTCATTTTACCCTACGAGGGTATTTCAGTCATTTTACCCTACGGGGGTATTTTGGTCATTTTACCCTATAAGGGTATTTTAGTCATTTTACCCTAGAGGGGTATTTCAATCATTTAACCCTATAAGGTATTTCAGTTATTTTACCCTATGGGGGTATTTCGGTCATTCTACCTATTTGGGGGTCTCGGTGTAGATATCAACCTCTTGAAAGGTCCCCAATCGCCTCGAGTGACTCAGGTAACCTAAATGGTTATAACAGTGTAAATGGGCCCAAGGCCCATTACTCGGCCCAAGAAGGCCCACACGCTTGTGCGGCCCGTTCAGCCCAGATTTTTCCATGGCTATGAGATCTACATAGCCCAGTCCAGTATTTGCCCCAAATCGAGGATTTGTAATCAACACTCTTGCTTACACTCACCTTTGTAATCAACAACACAATGGAGCAAACAAAGTGATGCTGACCTACTTGGAAATTCTAAACAGTGAAGTGCCTACAGTCCTTTATTAAATAATGCTGTGGCAATATACCTATTGCTCGGCTTTAAAAATCCATAATTTCATTAAAAGATACCTACTATATCCCAAAAAAAAAAATTGAGTATAAGGCATCTGTAACGTGTAGGTTTGTGCAAGTGTACATAGTCGTTATCAAGTAATAGGTAAGATCAGGTTATCATCTCCACATTGATTGTATTTGTGCTTAGTCACTTAATTTGTAAAATTATATTAACAATTTGGTAAATAAAAACACAATATAGTTGAGAAGTGGTGATCAAAATATATTAAACTAAATGCAATGATCCCTAATGCAAATTATCCTAAGTATGCAAACTATATGAATGAAATAGATTTTAGTAAAATTAAACACAATTTGCAACAATTATAACATAAATAAACTAGGATAATTACTTTAATCAAACTCAATTTATTATCAACATGCGTAATAACATTCGAAAAACATTCCATGGCAACTCGATATTTCATGAGTTTGGAAACCACATTAGGTCCTTTCGGAATCCTTTACTTAGTAAATACGCATTTCACTGATCCTTATTTACTAAGGAGTTCTTAGCATTCGTGTGAGGTAACAGAGACGTGTCAGGTTTGAAACAATTTAATCACACAAATCGAAAAACTATGCAGATAACAGAGCTTGGTCGGAGTTGTTATGCAACCTTCAATTTAAACGGGTTAGGATGTAAATTGAGCATGCACATTTCAATTATGTGTCTATTAACCGTCATCTGGTCAGGATTGCTCAGCTAATTCAGGTGCATTTCAATCATGTATGAACGAAATACAAACTTAATTTTAATTGAAAACATGATCGATTGAGGCACAAACATTATAAGCATGAATCAAATAAATATTATTTAATCAAAGTAATCATCCTAGCTTAAATAAAATTAAGCTAACATTGTTGTAAACAAGAACAAAGAACACATAGCAAACATCTTTATATTAAATTAAAGAAAATAAAGATTAAACCCAAGACTCTGACTGACGAGGCTCTTTCGTTCCATTGCTTTTGTCATTTGCTTATGGCTCTCCAAAGTGGCCGACCAAGGGTTCTTTAAGAGGCTTAATTGCTAAAATCTCTATGAAGAGATGATGCTAGGCGTGGGAATGGAAAAGGCTAAGAGAATTTAGAGAAAAGAGATAATGATGCTTGAGGGATGAAGAATGAAGGAATGAGAGGGTCTTATTTATAGGTGAGGAGAGGGGGATAGTTTGCTAAAAATAGGAGTTTTCATCTTTTGAAGCATCTTCCATGGGTGGCCGGCCATAAATTGAACAAGTTGAGCAGATTTTTCCTTGATTTTTGGTCAATTTGAGTGCCACAACAACTCAGGACTGAGACTCTGTAACACCCCGAATTTTGGGACTAGAAGAAATAGGTTTTGAACAAGGGAACAGTTAGAAGACTGCACATAAATATTTAGTTTTGCAAGAAAGTGACATAAATGAATGTCTACTTCAGTGAGGAGTGCTTGGAAGTCACATAAAAAAAGTGACGTAAAGTGATTTAGGAGTGTTTAGAAGTGTCTGAGAAGTCAGGCGTTCAAGTCCTGGGATGAGCAATGGAGTATTTATTTTGCTGCTTGAGCTGTGTATGTAGCAGAGTTGGAGTGAAATACTGTCGAAGGAAGTTTGAACTGGTCATAGAGGGAGTTGAGGAGAAATCGGTGGAGTGATAAGGGGAGAGATTTGTGGAGAAAATCGAGGAGTTGTTGAGAGGAAGAGTTATGTCGAAATTGGACTCTGGCACTTTAAGAATTTTGGGTAGGGGGATTGCTAGTGCCGAATTTGGCTTTTGACATTTTCTGCAATTGGAGTCTTGTGCTATTTTCTCTACTTGTTTGATTCTGGTCAATTCAGTATTGCAGCTATTGTTTTTGGCAAGTTTCTTCTCGGGTTTGTACATTTTTCTATTCCGTTTTCTCCTTTCCTCTTCTCTCTGTTGGTCGAATAACCCTCCCTTCTCCTCTCTCCTTTTTGTTGCCAAACCTTCTTTTCTCTCTTCCCTTTCCATCTCCCTCTTGGCCGAATTTCGTTCCTCCCCTCCTCTTTTTCTTTGACTGAAAGTTCTCCTCTCTCTCTCTCTCTCTTTGTTTTGATTCTTACCTGGTATTATTTTATTTTTCCTTTTAAATTGAGAACTATCTCATTTCATTGTGTGAGGTTTGGTCGATTGTACTCCTCTGTTCAATCACTTCCTGCGCTGATCTTCTTTTCGTCCCTGTTGCTATTCAAGTGCTGCAAGTATTGCAGATTGTTGGAATGCGCCTCACTTTTTGTTTTAATCAGTTCCTTTCCAGTCTTTATCTTTAAGCCGAATACCCCTCTTGGCCACTATTATGGCCTAGTTTTAGTCTATGAAAGTCATTGTTGTGGTGCAGATTATCGTTGCAGCATGTGATCACTTTTGGGTTAGCGGTTTGGAACAGTAGGGTTGCCCTTATACAAACAAGGTAAAGATAGTGATTTTTGGGTTGTGTCTTGTAAAAGAGGGTGTCTTACCCTAACGATTAAAGGACTGATGTTGGATTATGTTGAATCTAGGTTGGGTACGTGGAGGTTGAGCTCTTCTCGTAATCAGGTGTGTAATCACACTCTCTTTCAACTGCAAATCGGCAAAAGCCGAAAAGCCAGAAAAGACGGTGCTAAGACTGTAAGGATGCACGAACGCTTGAGTGGTAAACCCAGGCCACAAAACCCGGTGTGGGACTGTAGAGGCCCCATGAGCATTATCATGGGCTTAGGCTGAAATCAGCGTCTAAAATGACTGAAATAGCCTCGATGGGTAAAATGACTGAAATACCTTCGATGGCTAAAAATACTGAAATACCCTCGATGGGTAAAATGACTGAAATACCCTCGATGGGTAAAATTATCGAAATACCTTCGATGGGTAAAATTACCGAAATACCCCCGATGGGTAAAATTACCGAAATACCATCGATGGGTAATATTACGAAATACCTTGATGGGTAAATTATCGAAATACCCTCGATGGGTAAATTGACCGAAATACCCTCGATGGGTAACATGACTAAAATACCCCCGATGGGTAAAATTATCGAAATACCCTCGATGGGTTAAATTACTGAAATACCCTCGATGGGTAAAATTACCAAAATACCTCTGATGGGTAAAATAACTAAAATACCCTCAACATGTAAAATGACCAAAATACCCTCGATGGGTAAAATGACTGAAATAGCCTCGTTGGGTAAAGTGACTAAAATTATCGAAATACCCTCAATGAGTAAAATGACCGAAATACCCTCGATGTTTAAAATGATCGAAATACCCTCGATGGGTAAAATGATTGAAATACCCTTAATGGGTAAAATTATCGAAATACCCTCAATGGGTAAAATTATCAAAATATCGTCGAAGGGTAAAATTGTCAAAATACCCTCGATGGGTAAAATTACAAAAATACCCTTGATGGGTAAAATTATCGAAAACCCCCGAACGGTAAAATTAACGAAATACCCTCAATGGGTAAAATTACAGAAATACCCTTGATGGGTAAAATGACTAAAATACCCCCGAAGGGTAAAATGGCCGAAATACCCTTGATGGGTAAAATTACCGAAATACCCTTATAGGGTAAAATGACCGTATACCCCTAGGAGATGAAATGACTGTTATGGCCTTATGCTATGTTTGACCATTTTGCTTTATGACATTTATATGACTCTTACTGAGTATGACATATTGCATTCACGTATGATCTATGACATGACATACTGCATGGGGTTTGGATTCTAATATAGGGGAAGTATATTGTACTGGTGGCTTTGCCACAAATACTGTTACTGGCAGCTTTGCTGCGTTACTGATAGTGGCAGCTCTGCTGCCTTACTGTTAGTGGCAACTTTGCTGCATTACTATTATTGCCAGCTTTGTTGCGATATTAGTGTGTTGGCTAGGGGGTCGATTTTATCCCCACATGGTGTGTTGGTGGTACGGAGTGATGTGTTGATTGGATGGGATGGGTTGCATTACTGCATTTGCACTGTTACTGTATTGGGCTAAGGCCCACACTCTGTTACTGTATTGGGCTATGGCCCACACACTGCTACTGTATAGGGCCCAGGCCTAGACTAATTTTGCATGTTGTATGTTGATTGTTTGGTAGAGGATTACACACTGAGTTTTCGTAAACTCACCCTCTCTTCTAACTGTGGAGGTAATCGACAATTCGGTGCTACGAGAGACTTGGAGGTAGCCACACAACTGGTGCTGTTTAAAATTTGCTTTTATTTTTATTTTATTTTATTTTATGGTGGGTTTTATTTTTGTAATAAGGCCTTTAAGTAGCTTATGTTTTTAATTGGGCTTTTTCTTATTTATTTTAAACTTAGAAACAAGTTTTTTTTTTCCAATGAGTCTAATTTTTCGAAGGACACTTCAATGTGACACACCAGATACGGCCATAACTCCTAGGCTGGGTTTGGGCTATTACAGACTCGGTCAAGTGAAAATCTTCAGGTAAATCTCTAATTTCTTTAACTCTTCAAGGACCTTGTGCAATTAAACCAAAGAGTTATGGACAGCCATGTGTAGCCGAATTTTGGGGTTGACTTGGTCTCCAATTTGGATGGTTTTGTAATCCAATAAAGCTATCAAACCTGTCCAGAATAAATCAACAAGTTTAGAGGACCAAAGAATAAAATTTATCCAATTTAATTAATTAATTAAAAACCCAAATTATTAATGAAATGTTTTAAAATGAATTACTAATATTAATTTATATTTTATTATTTAATTTAATCATGCATGACCCACTTTATGTCTTAAAAAATATATTTAAAGTAATATAAAATAAGCCATTTATTGCATGAAAACTATATAATAAAGCATAAAATCACATTTTAATAATTTCTATATCCTAATTTCATATTTTCACATATTTCATTAATTTATTAAATAATTTCTTAGTTTTAATAACGGATTTAAGTAAAAAGGTGATAAATTACATCAGAAAAATCCTATATATTTTTTCGTTTAAACTAACCTATCAACGGATCAAGGTAGAACATTAAGTCCCTACGGGATTGCTTCAACCTATTTTTATTCCACAATGGAAATGGGATGCATAACAATGGATTTCATCGCCAGATTACCGTTATCTCCAAATAAGAGAAATGTTGTTTAGGTGATAGTTTATAGTTTCATAAAGTCGGCTCATTTTATTGCAGTCAAAATAGATTGCTCTCTACAACAGCTAGCTGAAGTTTATACTCGAGAGTCGTCAGATTACACGGCGTACCTATGTCAATTATCTTTGATCAGGATCCTCAATTCACTTCAAGGTTTTGGAAGAAACTGCATGAGTTACTCGGTACGAGGCTAAATTTTAGCATGATTGTTCACCCTTAAATGGACAGACAATCTAAACGTCTTATTCAGATTCTAAAAGATATGCTTCGAGCCTATGTGATTGACTTTGAAATTGGTTGGAAATGTTATTTACCTTTTGCTGAATATGTGTACAATAATAGTTTCCAATCAAGCATTGAAATGGCTCCTTACGAAGCTTTATACGGTCGGAGATGTAGAACTCCTGTATGTTGGTCTAACTTGTGCGAGAGGAAAGTGATTGGAAAAGAATTTATTCAAGAAACGAAAAAGATGGTTAATGTGATTCAAGACAGATTAAAAATAGCTTCTGATAGATAGAAATCCTATGTAGATTTAAAATGTGGGGACATTGAATACTCAGTGAGTGATAAGGTCTTTTTACAAGTGTCTCCGTGGAAGAAGATGTTGCCTTTCGAAAGAAAAGGGAAATTGAGCCCTCGTTTTATAGGTCTGTGTTGCGTATCAACTAGCATTACTAGTAGAGTTAAAGAAAATTCATAATGTTTTTCACGTGTCAATGCTCAGTAGATATCGGTTAGATTCATCTCATGTTTTATCAGTAGAAGAAATTGAAATTCAACCTGATTTGACA
The DNA here is from genome assembly GCF_025698545.1 of Gossypium raimondii. Lineage (NCBI taxonomy): Eukaryota > Viridiplantae > Streptophyta > Magnoliopsida > Malvales > Malvaceae > Gossypium > Gossypium raimondii. The sequence continues at coordinate 32,733,141 of NC_068568.1, read as the reverse complement.
TAAGAAAAATAACCGATTGAGATTTTAGCTTGAGAGGTGGAAGAGTTACGTAACAAATGAGTCCCATTAGTGAAGGTTCTTTGGTATAGCCATAATGTCAAAGAAGCGACGTGGGAGTCAGAAGAAACAACGAGATCTCAATATCCTCACCTCTTTTCAAGTAAATATCCGGGACGAAATTTCTTAAGGGGAGGAGATTTGTAATGACCTGAAAGTCAGGGGTGTCAAAAAATGTACTTTTGAAACCTCGTTTCTGTGAATAGGGTTTATAAAAATTATCATTAAATATATATGGAGTTACCTTAGAAGGCAATGGAATAATAGTTAAATATTTTAAAGTATTATGTGTCAATTAAAGTAAAAGGGACTAAATTAAATAAGGGATAAAAGTTAAATTTGTAAGTGAGATTTGATTATTTTGGCATGAAAGTTATGCCTTTGATGTTTTAATGTTATGAACTAGTTTGTCCATATTGAAATTTTGAGAATGAATAAAATTATGAAAGTTACCATGGAAGCGAAATTCAATGGATTGATGATACTTGTTGAATATTAACTTTCTTTGATAATTAGAGTATAAGTTTTGGTAGGCTAATGTGGTCAAATTGTGTGGTGATTTTGTTAGTAATAACTTCTAGGGACTTAAATGTTTTCAATTCAAAATAACATGGTTTAAATTGTTAATTTTCTAGGGACTATTTTAGGTGGATTATTATTTACATATAAATTATTAGTTAGCTATGAAATTTAATGAAGATGTGATTAAATTAAACATAGATGTTAATGATTGAATATGGTCATATTCTATGTTTGGTGTTGGTGATTAGATTGTGCAAATGATAAAATGTTGGGATAACTTTTATAATAAATAACAGAATGATGTGATTGCATAAATGTATTTATTAAAGTGCTGGAATATCATAATTTGAATGAAATTATAAACTTTGATCAAGGAATTAATCGATCAGACATGAATCGTGGGAAAATGAAAGTAACTGAGTAGTCATCAGCCTCACTACTTAGACTGTTTTGTTAAGGTAAGTTCGTAGTCCCCGAACTAGAACTTTATAAATTGTATTAATTAACATAGATATTACTTGATGTCTTATATTATATCCCTAATATATTTGTGAATCTAATTGAATTGTAGTTTATGGAATGCGGCATTAAGGAATAAATTAATGTTTGATTAGTAGATAATTGGAATGAAAGTGTTATTAAACTATGAAATGTGGTAGTGAGTTGTGAGAAATAATATTATGGATTTTCAAATGAGTAATTGACATCATCGATTTAATCGACTAGCACTGGGCGTAAATATCGTTGGTTTATCCAACAAGAGCTGGGCTCACTGTTGATTCTGTCAGTTTATCTGACTAGCGCTAGTCGCAACTTTTGTCCGCATGTCTGACTAGTGCTGGGCACACAATCATTGGTCTAACAGACTAGCACTGGGCACAAACGTCGTTGGTTTAACCAGCTAGAGCTGGGCTCACATTTACTATCGTCAGTTAATCTGACTAACGCTGAGCATAAACTATTTTGTTGTTTATCTGCTAGGCACCGAGTGCCATGTAACTAGTGGACCATACGGTAAGATTATATGACTTATCGAAGAAGGTTGTTTATTGGTATCATGAAAGAAGAACGAAAACTTTTATCTGGTTGAGATAAAAACTCATATGATTTGGTTATTCTTGTGGTTAATTATATAAATACAATCTATTAAATGTGAATTGATTTCTATGTTCGCAGGTTAGAAAAATAGTAGACTCGGACTCGGCATCCTTCAAGAATCTCATACTCAACGTTAGTGAGGTCTTCCTTTTGTAATTTTGCCATGTACCTAGGGTGTGTCTATATCCTTGAAGTTGAATATTTTGGATATGAATTTATAAGCTTGTATATATATACATAGATATATGATATATTTCATGTTTTAGGTGATGGTTGGTTTTTGCTTATATGCTTATTTTATAGGACAATATTCAATGAAAATAGTTATTTTGAGAAAAATGAGTATAGGTTATGTTTATACTATATTCAATTATTTGATTGTTTGAGTTTTATTTGAGATACCTCTGAAGGGTATATTGGTTGTGGATAGATGTTTTAAATGTGGTGTCAATGAAGGAACATTGGTTAGGTATTAAGATGTTTGTTTAGATATGATTTTAGCATGTTTTATTGAGTTTTGTTGTTGTTAAAGGTCCATCCTTAAACTACATTTAGGTAGTTGATTGGTTATCCTTGTATTGGTTTGGAAAAGGATTTTTAGACCACACGAGCGTGTGTCTCAATCATGTGACACACGGCCTAGTAACACAACCGTGTGTCCCCTGTAGGTTCATTTGCATGCAAGTTAGGCAGTTACACGGCCTGGGACACGGGCGTGTTGCTTCGTCGTGTGACCCAAGTTAGTGAGTTACACGGGCATGAACACGAGCTAGGACACAGTCGTGTATCCCTACTTCGAATGTCCACACGGCCTCAGACATAGGCGTGTGTCTCATCCGTGTGACTCACACGGCTTGGCTACACAGCCGTGTGACCCCTATAGTCAAAATTTTGAAACTTTTTCTTAAAATTTCCAAATGTTTTCAAATTTGTCCTGAATTGTTTCTAACGCATTTTTAAGGCCATGAAGGCTCGATTAAGGACGATATGTGTGTACATGAATGGATTATAATGTGTGTATGTTCATATATGAGAAGTATGTTAAATGTTCTGATTGTACAGTAACCCTAATTCGGTGAAAGATATGAGTTAGGGGTGTTACAAGTGAGAACCATATAAATGCCCAGTTTGGCCTTAAAGAGGTGCAAGATGAACGTACCGAGTTTGCAGATAGCATCACAACTAAGGGTTTAACACAAGTTTTGAATGATTTATGTGTCGAGGGCACATAATGGATTGTCTCTAATCAGGAATGCTACACTATTGAAAGGGCTTCACTGAAACCGATTGGGAAAGTGTGGTATCATTTCTTGAAAATTTGGCTTATGCCATCCGTGCACAATACCACCTTTTCCAAGGAAAGGGTGTTGTTGTTGCATTCTATTATAAAAGGAAGAACGATTAATGTGGGAAAGATCATTTTTCAAGAAGTCGATCGTTGTGCTAAGAAGAATGTCGAAAGTTTGAATTTTCCTTCTGTCATTACTGCATTATGCAAAACTGCTAATGTTGCATTTATTGGTGCTGAGGATATTACCCCTAATAAGAGTGGACTAACAAGGGCAATTTTTGCGAAGCTCAGAGGCATTGATATTGCCTCGACAACTCAACAAAGTCAGGCTTCTATTGTCACGCGCATTCCCCCAGCAAAACCTTGAGTCACTCAGGGCTTATTCAATCAACAAATATTGAATTCCCTAAAACACCTAGAGCAAAGGATGTCCTTCTTTGGAAGTCAGCAGTACCAACTAGCTAAAGAGTTGGTCCAGGCTAAAGAGCACCAGGTTCAGTATTGGTCATATGTGAGGGATAGGGATTTGGTAGTAAAGCAATCTTTGCAAAAGAATTTTTTGAAACCAATGCCCTGATTTCTTATTTTCCCCATGGTTTTGCTCCCATCTGCTATGACTAAAGTAGAACTAGCTCCACCTACTACCAGAGCTGACTCGAAAAATGAAGAGACAAATGCTGATAATGGACAAGCTGCTAAGGAAACCAAGAAGTCAACATCCGTTGAACCTAAGAAAGATAGAGATGAAGGAAAGGAAGGACAAAATAACCCTACTACTGCTACAACTCTAGCCATCGCAAAAGGTAAAACTCCTGTACCACCATCTCCACCAACCTCGGTGATAGCACAGCATCGTGTGATTGATTAGTTGATCGATGATCTCATAGAAACTGATAACGAAGGCGAGGATGTCAACCCCTAAAAAGGGAAGATGAGGTACAAGGTCAGTGCCTACAAGTCCATGTGAAGAACTAAATAAAGTACCTACAAAACAGCCCAAGCCAGATAAGTGTTTTTTTTCTTTTGATAGTCATGCATTTCATTTCATTTTGCCATGACATTTGTCTATCCATCGCATAATTTTGTTGCATGCACATGCATTGAGGACAATGCATCCCTTAGGTTTTGGGGTGTATTGTGAATTTAGGTTTCGGGGTATATTTTCAATATACCTAGAACATGCAGTAGTGGATTGGGTGAATTTAGCTTAGGTTAAGATACTTGAAAATTAATTCCTAAAAATAGGATGTTGTAAACGAAAAAATATATAGGATTTTTCCTATGTAATTTATCTCATTTTTACTTAAATCCATTGCAAAAACTAAGTAATTGTTCAATAAATTAATGAAATATGTGAAAATATGAAATTAGGACATAGAAATTATTAAAATGTGATTTTATGCTTTATTATATAGTTTTCACGCAATAAATGGCTTATTTTATATTAATTTAAATATATTATATTTTTAAGACATAAAGTGGGCCATACATGATTAAATTAAATAATAAAATATAAAATTATATTTAATAATTCATTTTAAAATATTTCACTAATAATTTGGGTTTTGAATTAATTAACTAAATTGGATAAATTTTATTCTTTGGTCCTCTAACTTGTTGATTTATTCTATACAGATTTGATAGCTTTGTTGGATTACAAATGTAACACCCCTTACCAAGACCATTGCCGGAGTCGAGCACGAGGCGATATCTGATTTAACTTACTAATTCGGAGCATAAAAAATTGTTTTTTTTAAAACAAATTAATTTGCTCACGTTCATTCAATATATCCCTAAAAAGAGCCCTCAAGGCCCTAAAACATGCAACGGACACGGTTCGGGTTCAAACCGGGAACATTAAAAATTTTCCGAATACTTAAACAAATTAAAATAATTTATTTCACTATTCACAAATAAACTATCCACTTGTGTAACAGTTACTAATTTAATTATAACTCGAGTTATGAAACTCAAAATTTAGATCCGTAAATTTTCCCTGAAAATAAACTCATATATCTTCTTACAATAAAATTTCCAGAATTTTTAGGTTATCCAAATAGTACAGTTTATTCATTAAAGTCTCCTCTATTTCACTGTTCGATAGTTCTGACCCCTCTTCACTAAAAATCAATTATCTCATTGTAAAAAATTCAGATAATGTTATCGTTTGTTTTTTTTTTTTTTTGAAAATATACTCACTAAGGAATCTAGACATATAAATTATATCTCATAACTCTTTCTATACAATTTTTAATGATTTTCTAAATTCAGAACAGGGGACTTCAAAAACCATTCTGACCCTGTCTCACTTAAATGCAAATATCTCATAATATAAAATTCCTTTGCCTACAACGTTTCTTTCATGTAAAAATAGACTCGATAAGCTTTAATTATATATCTCGTTCACTATCTAATTCCATTTCTAATATGCTTGGTGATTTCTCAAAATCAAGTCAATGTTGTTGTCCAAAAACTATTCCATTGCAAATTTTTACACTTATAATTTCTTTGTATTAACTATCATTTAGGTATACATAACACTAAAACATGTTCTTAAATAGCCATTTCAATAGCTATTCATTATCGAGAATTTACATGCTATTCGTTAGCCATATCATAAGGATACACACACAAAAAATGACTAAGTCCCTATGCATGCTATAACTTAAAACATTTCGAAACACAAAATACTGAGATAATCTGTTGATAGTGTGAAACGATCTCCGACGTCCTTACGATCCCCGAATTGGCTTGTAAATACTATAAAAAAAGAAAAATAATGGGAGTAAGCATAAAGCATAGTAAGTTTACAAGAAAATAAAAAACAACATTTATCATAAATAATTATACTCATAAATTATCACCAAGTATCATGGTCTTTGCTTCTTCTTTACTTACTCTCTTACTTGTTTACTAACTTGCTTACTTAAATACCTCATGATTATAACTTACTCTTCCCTTGCTGAAATTTCTTTCTCAACTAATAACTGAGATATTCTTAACTCTTATAACTCACCTGGGTCTGTTTATTATGCTTTTACCTGAGCTTTCATGTAACATAGTCTATTTACTAGCCCGTTGAATCACTTGGAATACTAAGGACACTCGGGTCTCCTGTCTGATAACAACATACCAAAGCCATGTCCTAGACATGGTCTTAAATGGGATTTTTCCTGTACTGCAAACGCCATATCCCAGATATGGTCTTACATGAGAGTTCTTATATCGGTGGCATGTCATGTCCCAAACATTGTCTTACGGGGGGACCTCTCATCTCGGTGCCAACGCCATGTCCCAGACATGGTCTTACATCGGACCTCTCATAACCTCAATAATGCCAATGCCATGTCCCAGACATGGTCTTACATGGGAACTCATTCCCTTAATGTCATGACATTTTTATCCGATACATTCCTAATGTTTCAACGGGACTTTTTAACACTGATTCATTATCATCTCATACTTGAGTCAACATTAAATAATTTCATGAAATAAGTACATAATTGCTGGAAAATAACAACATTAATAATAATTATTGAAATATTTCATTTATTTTCCGTAAACTTACCTCGGTAAAAAATACGATCAAATTTATCAACTTAGTCCTCAACCTTTTTCTTTCCCCAGTCTAACTCAAGATTTCGTTCCTCTATATCTGTAATAGCAATTTTAGCTTATTTAAAATCACATTCATCAAAACAGTCCTTAACTTGAAATTTGGCAAAATTATGATTTTGCCCCTAAACTTTTGCATATTTACACTTTTGCCTTAAAGCTCGGAAATTAAGCTTCATCCCTTATTCTTATTTTTTATGACATGCTGAACATCTTTCCCTTCTATGGCAACATCAAATTTCCACTCTAACATTTACTAATGAACTTTAGGTATTTTTACCGGTTATGTCGTTTTACTCGTTTTCACTTAAAATCACCTAGCAAAGTTGTTTATCATAATTTCAAACTTCATATTCTACCATAAAACATCAAAATAAACATATTTCACCTATGGGTATTTTTCCAAATATGAACCCTAACATGAATTAATGGTAGAATAAGCTAAATCGAGCTACAAGGACTTCAAAAACGTAAAAAAAAATAAAAACAGGGCTTGGATGCACTTACTATGAGCTTGAAAATGTGAAGAAACCCTAGCTATGGTGTCCTTGAAGTTTCGGCCATATGGAGAAGATGAGCACATTTTTCCATCTTTTTCCCTTTTTAATTCTTTTTATTACCAAATGACTAAAATGCCCTTCATTAAAACTTTACTTATTTTTATCTATGCATGCCCATTTTTGTCTATGAAAATCTAATAGTCTAATTACCATTTAAGGACCTCTACTTCAATTATGCACTTCAATTAAATCCTTTATCATCTAAAACTCATATTTACCCATTTTTGCAATTAAGCCCTAATATGCAATTCAGACATGCAATCGCCGAAATTTCTTCTCGGTATTCTAACACATGCATCCAATCAATCTGTAAATCATAAAATTTAATCACAATAAACTTTTCTATCTCAGATTCATGGTTTTGCAACCACTATTCCGTTTAGGCCCTATTTCGGGATGTTACATTTCTCCCCCTTTAGGTATTTTTGTCCCAGAAAATCTTACCTGTGAAGGGATTTGGCTACTAATTTCGATAGCCTTTTCGGGCTCCCATGTAGCCTTGTCTATCCCATGCCTATTCCATAATACTTTCACAAGTGCAATACTTTTATTCCTTAATTGCTTAGCCTCTCGAGCTAGAATCTTTACCAGTACTTTACCGTAAGTCATGTCTAGCTGAATCTCAACCTCTGTCTGAGAAATCACATGTGACTGATCTGAACGATAACGGTATAACATAGACACATGGAACACATCATGAATCTTCTCTAACTCAGTCGGCAAAGCTAACCGATATGCTAAGGGCCCAACTCTTTCAGTCACCTAGAACGGTCCAATAAAATGTGGACTTAGTTTGACTTTATTGCCAAATTTTAGAAGTTTCTTCCACGGAGGTACTTTCGAAAATACCCTGTCACCAACCTAAAACTCAATCTCTTTTCTTTTCAAATCTGCATAGGATTTCTATCTATCTGAAGCTGCTTTCAAGCAATCTCTAATGACTTTTACTTTCTCTTCTGTTTCTTTGACTAGATCAACCCCGTAAATTTGATTTTCCTTAAGCTCTGTCCAATACAAAGGCGTACGACACTTACGTCCATACAAAGCTTCATAAGGTGCCATCTTTAAACTTGACTGATAACTATTATTATAGGCAAACTCTACTAACAGCAAATATTTCTCCCAACTACCTTGAAATTCTAAAACACAACATCTGAGCATATCCTCAAGTATCTGAATAACTCTCTCTGACTGACCATCGGTCTAAGGATGGAAAGTTGTACTTAAACTCAACTTTGTGCCCAAAGCTTCCTACAATTTCTTCCAAAATCGCGAAGTAAATCTCGGATCTCTATCTGAGATAATCGATAACGGTACTCCATGTAGTTTGACTATCTCTGAAGTATACAACTCAGCTAAGTTGTCAAGTGAATAATCAATACCAATTGGGATAAAATGAGCCGACTTCATTAGCTTATCAATCACAACCCATATTGCATCTTTCTTTCTCAGTGTCAACGACAACCCTGTAACAAAATCCATGGTAACTCAGTCCCATTTTCACTCAGGAACTAACACAGGCTACAATAAACCTAAAGGCACTTGATGTTCGGCCTTTACCTGCTGACAAATCAAGCATCTAGAAACAAATTTTGAAATATCTCTTTTCATTCTTGCCCACTAGTACATTTTCTTCAAATCATTATGCATCATTGTACTACCTGGGTGAATAGACAAAGAACTGCTAGTGCTTCTTGTAAGATCTTTTGAATAAGCTCATCATTTTTCGGTACACATATCTGATTTCTAAACATCAAAAAACCATTAGAACCAATCTGAAAATTAGACTCTACGCCTGACTCGCATTGAGCTCTTTTAGTTTGCAACTCATTGTCATCTTTTTGATCTTTACAGATTTCTTCAAGAAACATCGGCTCAACTCCTAACTCAGCTACAATAGAACCTTCATCTGATAAAACCAAACTAGTATTCAAAGCTCTCAATGTAAATAAAAACTTTCTACTCAAGGCATCAGCAACAATGTTTGCCTTACCCAGGTGATAGTCGATCACTAGCTCATAATCTTTAATCAACTCTAGCCATCTTTTTTACCTCAAGTTCAAATCTTTCTGAGTCATCAATTATTTCAAACTTTATGGTCAGCGAATATTTGATACTTCTCACCGTACAAGTGATGTCTCCAGATCTTCAATGCAAATACAATGGCAGCTAGCTTTAAATCATGTGTCGGGTAGTTTTTCTCATGTGGCATTAACTGTCTGGAAGCATATGCTATTACTTTACCTTCCTGCATAAGTACACAACCCAATCCATTCAAGGATGCATCAGTGTAAATCACAAATTCTTTACTCGGTTCTGGTTATACTAAAACAGGAGCTTCAGTCAACAATGCCTTTAACTTGTCAAAACTCTGTTGACACTTCGCAATCCATTCAAACTTGACATCTTTCTGCAACAACCTTGTCAACTGGGTAGCTATCATGGAAAATTCCTTTACAAATCGTCTGTAATAACCAGCTAATCCAAGAAAACTTCTAACCTCTGGCACATTTCTGGGTGGTTTCCACTCAACAATTTCTGAAATTTTATTCAGATAAACTTTAATACCATTAGCTGAGACAATGTGTCCAAGGAATCCATAACTCACTTTTGCTAAACTTGGCATACAACTGATTATCTCTCAAAATCTGTAAAACTATTCTCAGATGTTCGGTTTGTTCAATCTCATCAGGAGAATAAATAAAAATATCATCAATAAACACAACTACAAACTTGTCCAAGTACGGTCAGAAGATTCAGTTCATGAAATCCATGAATATGGTAGGATCATTAGTCAAACCAAATGGCATCACAAGAAATTCATAGTGACCATACCTAGTCCAGAATGCAGTCTTCAGAACATCTGACTCTTTAACCCACAACTGATAGTAATCGGATCTCAAATCTATCTTGGAGAACACAGTGGCTCCCTTCAATTGGTCAAACAGATCATCAATTCTAGGCAGTGGATATTTATTCTTTATTGTTACTTTGTTAAGCTGTCGATAATCTATACACAACCTCATCGAACCGTCTTTCTTTTTCACAAAAAGCACTGGTGCGCCCCACGGAGAACAACTAGGCCTTGCAAAACCTTTATCAGTTAATTCCTGCAACTGAGCTTTCAATTCTTTCAATTCCTACGGGGTCATTCTATAAGAAGCAATAGAAATGGGAGTAGCACCTAGAACCAACTCAATACCAAACTCAACTTCTCTAATAGGAGTTAAACTTGGCAATGCTTTCAGAAACACATCAGAAAACTCACAAACTACTGGCACTGATTCAATTTTCAACTTTGGATCTTTAGTATTCAATACGAAAACAAGATAAGCTTCATACCTTTTTCTCAATCATTTCTGAGCAGACGTAACATAAATCATGGTAAGAGAACTATCTGACTCATCTGAATTAACCCAGATAATATCACCATTTTTACATTTCAACTCAATGTATTTCTTTTCGCAATTCACTATCACATCATGGGCAGTCAACCAATCCATACCAAGAATCACATCAAACTCATCAAATGGCAATAGCATAAGATGGACTGAAAATTTGTGACCTCTAATCATCAAGGGCAATTTTTACATACTTTGTCTACTAACACATACTGGCCCAATAGATTTGATACTTTAATCACAAATTCGGTAGATTCTATGGGCATGTTCATATTAGGCATCAATCTCACGCAAAAATAGGAACGGGTCAAACCCGGATCAATCAAAGAAATAACACTAGTATTATAGAGAGAAAATGTACCCGTAATCACATCGAGCTCGAATAGCATAAGTCCTTGCGGGTGCTCTAACATCTGGTCTAGCTGCTGAGTCTTTGGACGTACCCCTATTATTTACTCCAACTCCTAGATTCCTCTGTGGTCTGCCTCTAGTGGGAACATTTCCCGATCTTGCACTCTGTATTACTTCTCTTTTAACTATTACGGGATAATCCCGAATAAAATGATCTAGTGCACCACATCTGATAAAAGCATTTTCATTTGCTTGGAACTCACCGAGATGACGTCTACCACATTGAACACACTCTGGTCTAGGTGGTCGAGTACTACCTACACTTGCGACTGTAGTAGTTTGAGCTCTTGAACCCACAAATCTTCTACCTCTGTTTTGGCTAGGATATCCGGCTAAAAAATTTGATCTAATAAAGAACTCTCTAGGCTTCTTGGATGTAGACTGAAATGATCTACTCATTTGTCTTTCTTGTGTGTCTTGAACCTCAATTTCAGCTTTGCCCTTTTCTTTTCCTTTTAACAAGTCCTCTGCCTTACAGACACTTTCAACTAGAACAACAAACTCTTTTATCTCTAAAACGCCAACTGATTGTCAGATATCATCATTGAGCCCATCCTCAAATCTTTTGCACATGATAGCCTCTGTAGACACACACTCTCGAGCATACTTGCTGAGTCTGACAAATTTACATTCATACTCGGTTACAGTCATCTTACCCTGCTTTAACTCAAGGAACTCTTTTCTTTCCTGGTCAATAAATCTCTGACTGATATACTTTTTACGGAACTCCTCCTGAAAGAAATCCCAAGTAACTCTATCGCTCGGTACAACTGACACAAGAGTCTTCCACCAATGATAGGACGAATCTCTAAGGACTGAGACAACACACTTCATGCATTCCTCAGGTGTACATGATAACTCATCAAAGACTCTGATTGTATTCTCGAGCCAAAATTCTGCTCTCTCTGCATCATCAAATTTAGTAGTCCAAAACTCTTCAGCCCCTTGTTTTCTGATCTTATCAACTGGTACCCTTTCTCTTAAATTGTACCTGTGATTGGGGGAGCTACATGGGGGATCGAAGAATTATGAGGGGGTGGTGGTCTAACAGCCGGATTCGTACGAACGAACTCGACAAACCATTTATTCATAGCTTTGAAGAAAGCTTCTCGAGCCCTTCCTCCCTGACTAACTGTAACAGGCATTCCACTACTATCTAGTGGCACCGTCCCTTTTACGGGAGCGGGCGTATTACTTTCTACATCATTTGCACCAGTTCGTTCGGGATCCATAACTATAAAAGAAAAGCATTTCAAAATCGTCAGGAGTCCTCACACTATCAAAATACAAGTATGACATGTATAGCTAGACTCTTATTCACACTGAATATTCCAACAACCAACTAAACTCTCACTCTGATACCAATAAATGTAACACCCCTTACCTGAGACCGTTGCCGGAGTCGAGCACCAAGCGTTCTCTGACTTAACTTACTAATTTGGAGCATAAAAATTTCCTTTTTTAAAAAAATAATTAATTCGCTCACATTCATTCAATATATCCCTAAAAAGAGTCCTCGAGACCCTAAAATATACAATGAAAACAGTTCAGGTTCAAACCGGGAACATTAAAAATTTTTCGAATACTTAAACAAATCAAAATAATTTATTTCACTATTCACAATAAAACTATCCACTTGCGTAATAGTCACTAAATTAATTATAACTCGAGTTACGGAACTTCAAATTTAGATCTGTTAATTTTCCATGAAACTAGACTCATATATCTTCTTACCAAAAAAAAATTTAGAATTTTTGGGTTAGCCAAATAGTACAGTTTATTCGTTAAAATCTCCCCTGTTTCACTACTCGACAGTTCTGACCCCTCTTCACAAAAAAATCAATTCTCTCATTGTACAGAATTCAAATAATGTTCTTGTTTGTTTCTTTTGAAAATAGACTCACTAAGGAATCTAGATATATAAATTATAACTCATAATTCTTTCTGTACAATTTTTAATGATTTTCTAAATTCAGAATAGGGGACTTCAAGAACTATTCTGACCCTGTCTCACTAAAATTCAAATATTTCATAATATAAAATTCCTTTGCCTACATCGTTTCTTTCATGTGAAAATTGACTCGATAAGATTTAATTCTATAACTCATTCACTGTCTAATTTCATTTCTACTATCCTTGGTGATTTTCCAAATTCACGTCAATGCTGCTGTCCAAAAACTATTCCATTGCAATTTTTTTCTCTTTTTTAATTTCTTTGTATTAACTATCATTTAGGCATACATAACACCAAAACATGTTCTTAAATAGCCATTTCAATAGCTATTCATTATTGAGCATTTACATGCTATTCATTAGCCATATCATAAGAATACACACACAAAATGACTAAGTCCCTATACATGCCATAACTTAAAACATTTTGAATCACAAAATACCGAGATAAACTGTTGATAGTGTGAAACGATCTCTGACGTCCTTACGATCCCCGAATTGGATTGGAAATACTATAAAAAAAGGAAAATAAAGGGAGTAAGTGTAAAGCTTAGTAAGTATTCAAGCAAATAAATAACAACATTTAACATAAATAATTATACTCATAAATTATCACCAGGTATCATGGTCTTTGCTTCTTCTTTACTTACTCTCTTACTTGTTTACTTACTTGCTTACTTAAATAACTCATGATTATAACTTACTCTTCCCTTGCAAAAATTTCTTTCTCAACTGATAACTGAGACATTCTTAACTCTCATAACTCACCTGAATCTGTTTATTATGCTTTTACCTGAGCTTTCATGTAACATAGTCTATTTACTAGACTGTTGAATCACTTGGAATACTAAGGACACTCGGGTCTCCTATCTGATAACAACATACCAAAGCCATGTCCCAGACATGGTCCTACATGGGATGTTTCCTTTACTGCCAATGCCATATCCTCGATATAGTCTTACATGGGAGTTCTCATATCCGTGTGCATGCCATATCCCGGACATGGTCTTACTGTGGACCTCTCATCTCAGTGCCAACGCCATGTCCTAGACATGGTCTGACATCAGACCTCTCATAACCTTAATAATTCCAATGCCATGTCCCAGACATGGTCTTACATGGGATCTCATTCCCTTAATGTCATGACATTTGTATCCGATACATTCCTAATGTTTAATGAGACTTTTTAACACTGATTCTCTATCATCTCATACTTGAGTCAACATTAAATAATTTCATGAAATAAGTACATATTTGCTGGAAAATAACAAAATTAATAATAATTATTGAAATATTACATTTATTTATCGTAAACTTACCTTGGTACAAAATACGATCAAATTTATCAACTTAGTCCTCACAACCTTTTTCTTTCCTCGATGTAACTCAGGATTTTGTTCCTCTTGATCTATAATAGAAAATTCAGCTTATTTGATACTGACATTCATCAAAATAGTCCTTGACTCGAACTTTGGCAAAATTATGAATTTTCCCCTAAACTTTTGCATATTTACACTTTTGCCCCAAAGCTCGAAAATTAAACTTCATCCCTTATTCTTATGTTTTATGACATGCTGAAGATCTTTCCCTTCTATGGAAACATCAAATTCCCACCCTAACATTTACTTATGAACATTAGGTATTTTTTCCGATTATGTCGTTTTACTTGTTTTCACTTAAAATCACCTAGGAAAAGTTGTTTAACATAATTTAAAGCTTCATATTCTACCATAAAACATCAAAATAAACATATTTCGCCTATGGATATTTTTCCAAATATGAACCCTAACATGAATTAATGGTAGAATAAGCTAAATCGAGCTGTGAGGACTCCAAAAACGTAAAAATCATTAAAAACGGGGCTTGGATGCACTTACTATGAGCTTGAGAAAGTGAAGAAACCCTAGCTATCGTGTCCTTGAAGTTTCGACCCTATAGAGAAGATGAGCACATTTTTGCCATATTTTTCCCTTTTTAATTCTTTTTATTACCAAATGACTAAAATGCCCTTTATTAAAACTTTAGTTCTTTTTATCTATGCGTGCCCATTTTTGTCCATGAAAATCTAATGGTCTAATTATCATTTAAGGACCTCTACTTCAATTATGCACTTCAATTAAATCCTTTATCATCTAAAACTCATATTTACCCATTTTTGCAATTAAGCCCTAATATGCAATTCAGACATGGAATCACTTAAATTTCTTATCGGTATTCTAACACATGCATCCAATCAATCAGTAAATCATAAAGAATAATCACAATAAACATTTCTATCTCGGATTCATGGTGTCGCTACCACTTTTCCGTTTAGGCACTATTTCAGGATGTTACAACAAAACTGTCGAAATTAGAGACCTGGTCAACCGTTAAATTCTGTTGCACATGGCTTTCTATAAATCACTCGTTGGTTTAATTGCACAAGGTCATTAAAGAGTTGAAGAAATTAAAGATTTACCTGAAGATTTTCACTTGACCGAGTCTCAGTCCTGAGTTGTTGTGGCATTCAAATAGACCAAAAATCAAGGAAAAATCAGCTCAACTTGCTCAATTTATGGTCGGCCACCCATGGAAGATGCTTAAAAAGATGAAAACTCCTCTTTTCAGTAAACTATCCCCCTATCCTCACCTATAAATAAGACCCTTTCATTCCTTCATTCATCATCCCTCAAGCATTATTCTCTCTTTTCTCCAAATTCTCTTAGTCTTTTCCATTCCCACGCCTAGCATCATCTCTTCATAGAGATTTTGACAATTAAGCGCCTTAAAGAACTCTTGGTCGGCCACCTTGGAGAGCCATTGGCAAAGGAGCAAAGCAAAAGAACGAAGGAGCCTCGTTAGTCAGAGTCTGCCTCGTCAGTCAAAGTCTTGTTTACAAAAATGTTAGCTTAATTTTATTTAAGCTAGGATGATTGCTTTAATTAAATAATATTTATTTGATTCATGCTTATAATGTTTGTGCCTTAATCAATCATGTTTTCAATTAAAATCAAGTCTGTGTTTCGTTCATACGTGATTGAAATGCACCTGAATTAGCTGAGCGATTCTGACCAGACGATGGCTAATGGACACAATTGAAATGTGCATGCTCAATTTAGATCCTAACCCGATCAAATTAAAGGTTGCATAACAACTCTAACCAAGCTCTGTTATCTGCATAGTTTTTAGATTTGTGTGATTAAATTATTTCAAACCTGACACGTCCCTGTTACCTCACACGAATGCTAAGAAACCCTTAGTAAATAAGGATCAGTAAAATGCGTATTTACTAAGTAAAAGATTTTGAAAGGACCTAATGTGGTTTCCAAAATAATGAAAGATCGAGTTGCCATGGAATGTTTTTTCGAATGTTATTATGCATGTTGATAATAAATTAAGTTTGATTAAAGTAATTATCCTAGTTTATTTATGTTATAATTGTTGTAAATTGTGTTTAATTATACTAAAATCCATTTCATTCATATAGTTTGCATACTTAGGATAATTTGCATTAGGGATCATTGCATTTAGTTTAATATATTTTAATCACCACTTCTCAACTATATTGTGTTTTAATTTACCGAATTGTTAATATAATTTTACAAATTAAGTGACTTAGCAAAAATACAATCTCTCTGGAGACAATAACTCGATACTTATTACTTGATTTGCTCCCTGTAGACCTTAAAATTGAGCAAACTTTTAAACAAAGAAGACGTGAACGAACAGCTGAAAGACAAGTCGAGATGGAGCTTCAGAATCAGAATCAAGACCAAGGTAATGAAGCCAGTCATGTACGAAATCCCATCCTCATTGCCGATGATAGGGATCGATGCATCAGACAATATGCTGTGCCACTTTTCAGTGAGCTAAAACCAGGAATTAGAATGCCATATATTGAGGTAACCCAGTTTGAATTGAAACCAGTGATGTTTTAAATACGACAAATGGTGGGCCAATTTAGTGGTATGCCCACGGAAGATCCACATCTCCACCTTCAGTTGTTTATAGAGGTGAGTGATTCATTCAAGATAATCGGTGTGACTGAAGATGCACTAAGGTTGAAGTTGTTTCCGTACATGTTACGAGATCGAGCAAGAGCATGGCTCAATTCATTGCCACCAAGTTCCATATCTACATGGCAAGAATTAGTAGAGAGATTTTTTGTTAAGTATTTCCCACCTAGCAAAAACGCTAAGTTAAGGAATGAGATCACAACTTTCCAACAATTGGATGACGAGTCTTTGTTTGAGGCTTAGGAGTGATTCAAGGAATTACTTCGTAAGTGCCTTTATCATGGGATTCCTCATTGTATCCAGTTGGAGACATTTTATAATGGTCTCAATGTAAATACAAGATTGGTGGTAGATGCTTCCGCGAATGGTGCAATTTTGTCTAAGTCTTATAATGAGGCTTATGAGATCATCGAGAGGATCGTGAGTAATAACTATCAATGGCCAACAAATTGAATAGCTTCAGGAAATCGTTTAGCCAGAGTTCATGAAGTTGACACTCTCACTTCGTTATCAGCTCAGGTATCATCTATTTCCTCTATGATAAAATAGTTAACCGCTAATAGTACTAATAATTGTACAGCTCAGCCACTATGTTTTTTTGAAGTAGTTTCCTGTGTGTACTATGGGGAAGGTTATTATTTTGAGAATTGTCTATCAAATCCAGAGTCAATGTACTATGTGGGGACCCAATGTCAAAATAGGAGTGGACAAGGAACCCAGTCCAATTTTTAGAATCCTTCATGGCGTAATCATCCTAACTTTTCTTGGAGCAACCAAGGAAATGGACCGAACAACAACTTTTTGTAGCAAAAACCCAATCAATCTCAAGGGTTTAATCAGCAAGCTCCAAAACCACCTCAAGCTAAGGCATCAAATAGTTTGGAGAACTTGTTGAAAGCGTACATGGAAAAGAATGACACTTTGATGCAAAGCCAAGCAGCAACATTGAAAAATTTGGAAAACCAACGGGGTCAGTTAGTTATGGAGTTACGTAATAGACTGCAAGGAACCTTGCCGAGCGATACTGAAAATTCATGAAATTTGGGTAAATAACATATCAAGGCAATGGCATTGCGAAGTGTTAAAATTCTAGAACCCCGATTCATTGATGTCGAAGATAAGCCCGTTGAGAAGAATCAACCAGCTGTTGAAGTTCCTACACCAAAGGAATCAAAATCAGCAAAGTTTGACTAGGTAAACACCAACTTAGTAAATTCAGATATTTTAACATCTTCTTTGGATGCAGATTTACCTACTCAGAAAATTTGTCCGGTTCAACCGAAAGTTCCATCACCTCCATATCCACAAAGATTGCAGATCAATATTCCAGAAGTTTTTGGATGTTCTGAAGTAGTTACACATCAATATTCCATTGGTGGAGGCTTTAGAACAAATGCCAAATTATATGAAGTTTATGAAGGATATACTGTCCAAGACTTAGTGAGTATGAGACTGTTGCCTTGACAAAGGAGTGCAGTGCGTTCCTGCAGAACAAATTGCCACCGAAATTGAAAGACCAAGGAAGCTTTATTATACACTGTAACATTGGTGAATCTTTCTGTTATAAAGCTTTGTGTGACTTAGGAGCGAGTATCAACTTGATGCCTAAGTCTATTTTCAAGATGTTAGGGATAGGTGAAGTAAGACCTACAACTATGACGGTTCAGCTAGCGGATCGATCTTTAGCATATCCCAAAGGAAAGATCGAGGAGGTTTTGGTAAAAGTCGATAAATTTATTTTTCTGCTAATTTCAGTGTCTTAGATTTTAAAGAAGAGAAGGAAGTGTCGATCATCCATGGGAGACATTTCTTAGCCATGAGAAGAACGTTAATTGATGTGCAGAAAGGATAACTCACCATGCGAGTTCAAAATGACCAGGTAACCTTTAACATTCTTAAAGCGATGAAATTTCCCGATCCGACAAAGGAGTGTTCAGTTATGAAAGAGATAGAAACTTGGTTTCTATGGAAAGCAATTTTGAAGAAGATCCATTGGAGAAAGCCTTATATCTTGACCCTTTGGAGGATAAAGAAGGTGAAGAAAACATGGCTTTGATGGAAGCCAATCTGGGAAATCTTATTCAATCCACACAGTTAGAACCGTTGAAATTGGAAGTCAGAGAATTTGTGCAACCCAATTTGTCAATGGAAGAACCACCTAAACTCGAACTAAAGGTACTTTCTTCCTATTTGAAATACGTTTATTTAGGTGATTGTTCTACTTTACCGATGATTATTTTAGCGAAACTGACAAAAGATCAAGAGGAGCAACTAATTACTGTTCTAAAGAAATTTAAGATAGCGATTGGTTGGACGATAGTTGATATTCGAGGTTTAAGACCTTTTTACATGCATAAAATCATTTTAGAAGAAGGTGAAAAAGCTTGAATAGATGGGAAAAGGAGGCTCAGTCCTATTATGAAAGAAGTTGTGAGAAAAGAAGTGATCAAATGGTTAGATGCAAGAATCATCTATCTTATTTCAGATAGTTCATGGGTAAGTCCGGTGCAGTGTGTGCTGAAGAAAGGTGGAATCACGGTTGTTGAAAATGAGCGTAACGAGTTAATTCCAACAAGAACTATTATCGGTTGGAGAATTTGTATTAATTATAGAAAGTTGAACAAAGCCCCTCGGAAGGACCATTTTATCAGATGTTAGATTAACTGACATGTAATGAATTTTATTAATTTTTAGATGGCTATTCGGGATATAACCAAATAGTTTTATCCCTGAAAGACCAACATAAAACAACCTTTACTTGTCCATACAGTACGTTTGCTTTTAGGTGAATGCCTTTTGGTTTATGCAATGCACCTACAACTTTTCAACGATGCATGGTGACAATATTTACTTATATTGTTGAAAATTTTGTCGAGGTTTTCATGGATGATTTTTCTGTTTTTGGTAACACTTATGATATCTGTTTGAGTAATTTGGCTAAGGTACTGAAGAGATGCGAAGAGACGAACCTTGTCCCTAATTGGGAAAATTTCCATTTTATGGCCTAGGAAGGGATTGTCTTAGGTCATAAGATCTAAAAAAAGGGAATTGAAGTCGATGAAGCAAAGGTGAACGTAATTGAAAGATTACCAGCCCCAATGAATGTGAAAGGAGTTAGAAGTTTCTTAGGCCATATCGGCTTTTGTCGAAGGTTATCAAAGATTTCTCAAAAATTTCTAAACCGTTGTGTTTCTTGATAGAGAAAGATACAGTGTTTGATTTCAACAAAGCATGTTTGGAAGCTTTTGAAGAGCTAAATAAGCGGTTAATCTCAGCCCCAATAATCATTACACCTAATTGGAACTCACCTTTTGAGTTGATGTGCGATGCAAGTGACTATGCCTTTGGAACTGTGATAGGTCAAAGAAGAAATAAAGTGTTTCACCGTATTTACTATGCAAGTAGAACTTTGACGGGAGCCCAACGCAATTATACGCTAACCAAAAAAGAACTCTTCACTATAGTTTTTGCTTTTGACAAATTCTGCTCATATCTTATAGGTACCAAAGTTATAGTATTTACTGACCATGTGAACATTAAATACTTTCTCACGAAGAAAGATACAAAACCAAGGCTAATTCGTTGGATACTTTTACTCCAAGAATTTGACCTTGAGATCTAAGATAGAAATGGTGTCAAAAATCAAATAACTAAACATCTATCGAGGTTGGAGCAATATGAGGTAACTCAGTCATGTGTGCCTATCAACTAGAATTTCCTAGATGAACACTTATTTGAGGTAAATCGAATTCATGAAATACCCTGGTTTGCTGATTTTTCCAATTATCTTGCATGTGGAATAATTCCTCGAGAAATGACATACCAAAAAAGGAAAAAATTCCATCATGATAGTCAGTATTATCTTTGGGAGGATCCATTTTTGTTTAAGCAATGTGCAGATAATATAATCTGAAAGTGTGTAGCTGAAAGCGAGATTGCTGAGATATTGTATCATTGCCATTCATTTCAAAGTGGGGGACACTTTGGTGGTTCACGTACTGCAGCAAAGATTTTGCAAGTAGGTTCTTTTTTTGGGCTACACTATTTAAAGATACTTATGCTTATGTAAGTAACTGTGATAAATGCCAAAGGACTGGAAATATATCAAGGAGGAATGAGATGCCCTTGACAAACATTTTGGAGATTGAATTGTTCGACGTATGGGGCATTGACTTCTTAGGTCCATTTCCTTCTTCGTATGGGAACAAATACATCTTAGTTGTTATGGACCATGTATCCAAGTGGGTTGAAGCTGAAGCATACCCTACAAATGATGCTAAGGTAGTCATGCAATTCCCACATAAGTATGTGTTTACACGATTTGGGACACCAAGAGCTATTATTAGTGATGAAGGTTCTTACTTTGTGAACAAATGGCTTAAGTGGTTGCTTGACAAATATGATGTGAAGCACAAGATTGCTACTGCTTGTCACCCTTACTCTAATGGGTAAGTTGAAAGAGTGAATCGCAAAATCAAAGGTATCCATTAAAAGGTAGTATGCCTTAGCAGAAAAGATTGGTCTCGAAGGCTCGATGGTGCATTATGAGCCTATCGAATAACACTTAAGACTCCGTTAGGAATGACTCCTTATCAGTTAGTCCTTGGAAAGGCATGTCATTTGCCATTAGAGTTGGAGAATAAAGCTCATTGGGCTTTGAAGCAGTTGAACTTTGATCTTAAGCAAGCCGGTGAGAGAAGGATGTTACAACTTGATGAGTTGGAAGAGCTAAGCTTGTTTTCCTATGAGAATGCCAAAATGTGTAAAGAAAGATCAAAGAGATGGCATGATAGTCATATACAACCTCGCGAGTTTAAAGAAGGTCAGAATGTTCTGTTGTTTAATTCAAGGTTGAAGTTATTTCCTAGGAAGCTTAAATCCCGATGGAAAGGACCTTATACATTCTACCAAGTTTATCCTTATGGAACTATTGAATTATACAAAAATTATGGAGGTATGTTTAAAGCTAATGGTAAACATCTCAAACACTACTAGGATGGTGAAGTTGAGCGAATTGAATCCTCGCTCAAATTAGCAGACGCTTAATTTTTCATGAACTCATTTTGTAAATAAATAAACAATTAGAACTTATTTTCTTAACTTATTACATTTAATTAATTCTGTCTAAGGAGATTGAAACTTAAGCGGGACCGTTGTGACCCCTCCAACCTTTCTTGGGAATTAATTTAATGTAATTTGTTAAGACGAAATTTTCTAATTAAGTCTTAAAATTTTTAAATTTCATTTGTTCTGTTTGAATTTTAAATTTTTATGTTAATAAAGGGGGTCAAAATTGGCCCAAGTACTAATAATTTTTTTTAGTAAGATACAATCTAAGTTTAAGGCCTAAGACAGCAAAAAAGAGGGAAAAATCCATTCCTTGCCGTCACACCCATTGCTTGCCGCCTAAGTAACCCTAATGTAGCTAAATTTTTGCTACATGTTGCCCTAATTTTTCCGTATATAAACCCCTCTCCATTCTACTAATTTTCATATTCCTCAAAGCAATTTGCTTACAGCCTAAAAATTCCTAAATCTCCCTTTTGTGCCGTCAACCTCAAATCCCGAAAGAAACCCTAGTTCTCTTCACTTTTTGTCGAATTCCCTATTACCACCACAAAGAGATTGTCGAAGCACCACCGTTGTTGTCACACATCGTCATCGTCGCCGCACCATCCTTCCTGTCGTAAGATATTTTTGCCATAGCAAGTTCTACCCACTTTGTCGATTTGCCATATTTTCGGGAAAAGATACCATGTCTCGTAAAAGAACAAGATCTTCAAAGAATACTCCTAAAAACCCAATTTTGATCGATGAAGAAGTGAAAGAGAGATTTGATTCAATCTTCAAGCATCAACCTATGATGCTGGAAAAAGGTTTTAACTTGAAGAGTAATGATTTGATGGTTGTCCCTATATCGATTAGAAAGTAAATCAATGCTCTCAAGTGGGAATGATTTTGTAATGCTCGTTCACTTCCCAATGATAAACTAGTTCGAGAATTCTATTCTAGTTTGACTATACAAGATGCTATTGAAGTCATCATTCGAAAGAAAAAGGTACCTCTTACTTTTATGTCCATCAATGATTTGTTTAATTTACCTGATGTTGAAGAAGATGAGTACTACCCTATGATGAACAATATCAATTGGGATTTTCTTCAACAAGTGCTTGATGTTGTGACAAATCCGGGATCCCAATGGATTATAAGAAAGTATGGGAGCCATTCTTGTCGAAGAGATACTTAAAACCAGTAGCAAAGGTATGGTTTTATTTCGTTCGCTACAGTTTTTTGCCTATCTTACATAGTTCCACCATCTCGATGGAACAGATGGTTTTGTTATATACAATTTTGATAGAAAATTCCATTAATGTTGGGAAAATTATCCTCAAGGAGATTCATGATTGTGCTAAAAAGAAGGCAAGAAGTGCTTATTTCCCATCATTAATCACTTCACTTTGCTTAAAGGCTCGTGTTAAAACACAAGAAAATCTAAAGGGGATATATGTTCAAGAATGCATTACAAATTATGATCTTGAAAGATTAGTAGAGAGTGTCAAGGCGAGCAAGAAGAGCCAACTGAGCCGAATACAGAGGAGTCAACAGATGGAACTGAAACTGAAGCTAATTCAGTCATAGACACTGAAGAGGAAGAATCTAATAAGGAACCGAACATTCCTGAACCAATGGTTGAGCCAGAAGAAGAACTAGTCAAGCTAAGTGTTGAATCTGAATATACAACTCCCATGCCGACTTCTGCAAGTACTTCAAGGAAATCAGAGTTGTCAACTTTGATGAATATGAGCAAATTCATACACAATCAACAACAAACTTATTGGAAATATTCAAAAATTAGAGATGACTCAATTCGAAATACTTTTAAGAATATCTCTAATACTTTTCTTCTTGAGTTCCCAGATGCTATCTTTGAGACATGGACGGAAGATACTAACGATACAAGCGGAGATGAAGCTAAAGAAGAGAATGGGAATAAGTCAAAAAATAGAAGGGGGATTCTTGTCCTGTTATTTATTTAATTATTTTTAGGTCTTTAGGAATTTATTTCTTTCGTAATTAGGATTTAATTACAGAATAAGAGATAGCAAACATGAACAAACTTAACACTTCTTTAGAAAGAATAAGACTTAGTAATATGGTAATAAGAATGAACATGTATAGGATTGGGTTATTAGGGAAGACGTGGTATTTAAGCAGTCTTAAAGACTCACCTATCTTTCTTTACAACCCTACCTGGTGTTCAGTTTTCATTCAATACTTTGTTTTTGCAATGAGGACATTGCTTCTTTCTAAAGGGGGTCAGGCAAATAAATTGATCGAACCTTTAAATTTTTTTTTTCAAGTATGCATCAATTATTTCTTTCATAAGTATGTTTTAATAAATGAATGTTTAGAGATTTTTTTTTTGTTACTGAGATAGTTTGTATACAAGTATGACTGATGATTTTATCTAAGTGAAAGTATGTTACCATGAAGAATGGAATGCTTGTATGATCTTAGCCTTAGTAATGTTTGCCATGAAAACTTAGTTTCTTTTGAGATTAGACATGCATGAAGGTTTATATCTTTAGAATTGACTTAGTAAATTTCTTGAGGCGAAATCCTAGAGGACATAAAAATCTAAAGTGATATAGGCACTATTTCTTTGGACAGTTTGAGCCTTTTCAAGCCAACCCTATGATATTAGACCCTTGAAATTGTAATTTTGAGCTTAAAAGCCTATTTTTCCAATGAACCTACATTATAAGCCAGTTACAATCATTTTAAAATTTTCTTAATTTTGTACACCAATCTTAACTAAAGTTGTCTTGGAAATCAACATTTGAGAAAATTTTCATAAAGATGTATGAGCTCATACTTAAAAAAAAGCGAAGAAAAGTTCGCTATGAGCTTGAGTTCAAAATAAGTTTGGGGGTGTTCCAAAGGTTCACTTAAAGAAAAATGTTGTATTATGAGAAAACCAAGACAAAGTTAAAGGTTAAGATTTTTAAAACTGAAATGTCCCATCTCTTAAAATCCCTACCTTTAAATGAGCCCCATTACAACCTTATAAAAGACCAATTGATTTGATGATTATGTTACCTACATTAGTGGAGAGGAAGCCCTAAGTTCAACATATGAAGATCATAAATAAGCCTTGTGATTGTTTGCTTGATTGTTAGGAAATTATGTTGAATGAAGAATGTTATCTATGGCTGTGACATACATGCAAACTATGATTCATTTTGGCATATTTGGAAGCTTAGTATAATCTTAAGGAATGTTTGCATATGAATTTCTTGTTAATAAAGAAGATCGATAAGCATGAAGTTATTAATGCACGATTATGGGACAAAGATTGATGTTGCTTACACAATTAGCAATTTTGCCTTAGCAAGACCTTTTGCTGTGCATTAACATTACTCGGGACGAGCAATGATTTATGTTTGGGGGTGTGTAAACAGAAAAATATATAGGATTTTTCCTATGTAATTTATCACCTTTTTACTTAAATCCGTTGTTAAAACTAAGTAATTGTTTAATAAATTAATGAAATATGTGAAAATATGAAATTAGGACATATAAATTATTAAAATGTGATTTTCTGCTTTACTATATAGTTTTCATGCAATAAATGGCTTATTTTATATTAATTTGAATATATTATATTTTTTAAGATATAAAGTGGGCCATGCATGATTAAATTAAATAATAAAATATAAAATTATATTTAGTAATTAATTTTAAAATATTTCATTAATAATTTGGGTTTTTAATTTATTAATTAAATTGGATAAATTTTATTCTTTGGTCCTTTAAACTTGTTGATTTATTCTGGACAGATCTGATAGCTTTGTTAGATTACAAAACCGTCCAAATTAGAGACCAAGTCAACCCCAAAATTTAGCTACACATGGCTATCCATAAACTACTCTTTGGTTTAATTGCACAAGATCCTTGAAGAGTTGAAAAAATTAGAGATTTACCTGAAGATTTTCACTTGACCGAGTCTCAGTCTTGAGTTGTTGTGGCACTGAAATTGATTAAAAATCAAGGAAAAAACAGGTCAACTTGCTCAATTTATGGCTGGCCATCCATGGAAGATGCTCCATGTAACTCCTTAAAAATCTAAGTCTTTGATTTTTGCTTGTTTTGACACAAATTGTTTGTTTTCTTCAATGGTTAAGTGATTTGGGTGTGTATGGGGGTGTTTGAGAAGCCTGGGTTCAGGTCTTGGCTTTTGCAGAATTTTTAGTTTTGCTCTTAAATGAATCTGGACTTAGGCATATAGGCCTTTTAAATATTAGTGTTGGTTTTATGACACAAAAGAGCTTGTGGTTTAGTTGCAAAGTGGCGTGTTGTGTAACTGTGAGGTCTGAGGTTTAAGTCCTGGGTTGTGCAATGGAGTATTTATTTTGCTGCTGGAGCTATGTAGGTAGTGGAATTGGACTGAAACACAGGTAAGGGGAGTTTGAATGGAATTTGCATGGAGTTGTTAGGGGGAGTTGAGGAGAAATTGGTGGAGTGATTAAAGGAAGGATAAGGGAAGAGATTTTAGGAGAAAATCAAGGGAAGTGAGGGGAGAGGGGAGGTGTGCCGAAAATGAACTTGTTACTCAGGAAAATTCGGCTAGGGGACATACTGCTCATTTTTGTTTTACTTTTCATGCCGGTTTTGTGTAGTTTTCTCTCTCTCTTCTTGTAGGTGCTGAATTTTTGCTAAGAATTGGGGTACCTCTCGGGTTTGTTTTCTTTTGGCTGCTCTTCCCTTTTTACCTATTTTCTTTTTGGCCGAATACACTCTCCTCCCTCACCTTTTCTTTTTCTTCTTTCTTTTTTGTTTCCCTTCTCTTTGATTGTTGAATACACCTTTCTTCCCCTTCTGTTCTTTTGAATCTATCTCCTCTACCACTCCTCTTCACTTAATCAAAAGTTGTGGTAAGTAACGGTTGTGATCACTTGTGTTTATTCGATGGTTTAATTGTGTAAGTGATTAATTGGAGATTGCTGGTTAACTGTAGGTTTCCAAGGTGTGGGAGGTTTCTCGACAAATAGAGTCGAGGTGTATGATCACACCCATTTAACTACAAATCGAAAAAAGCTGAAAAGCCGGGAAAGACGGTGTACGAGGCCATATGAGCGTACAAACGCTCGTGTGGTAATCCAAGCCCACAAAACATGGTGTTGAACTGTAGAGGCCTCCATGAGCGTTTTCATGGGTTTAAGCCGTAATGGGTCACGTTGGGCTGAAAAAAGCTGTGTGGGCCCAATGGGCTCGTGGGCCCTATACAGATGAAATCCACGAACTGTGGCGAATATTGGATTAGGCTATATAGTTCCCATAGCCGTGGCGAATTCTGGGCTGAGTGGGCCGCACAAACGTGTGGGCCCACTTGGGTCGAGTAATGGGCCTCGGGCCCATATACACTGCGTTGCCCATTTAGGTTACCTGAGTTGCTCGAGGCGACTGCAAAACTTTCGTGAGGTCAATAAAATGACAGAAATACCCCTGTAGGGTAAATGACAAAAATATCCCTGTAGGGTAAAGTGACCGAAATACCCCCATCGGGTAAAATGACGAAAATACCCCCACAAGGTAAAATGACTGAAATACCCCCGTAGGGTAAAATTAGCAAAATAGCCCTGTAGGGTAAAATGACCAAAATACCCCTGTAGGGTAAAATGATTGAAATACCCCCATAGAGTAAAATGATTGAAATACCCCTAAAGGGTAAAATGACCAAAATACCCCTATAGGGTAAAATGATTGAAATAACCCCGTAGGGTAAAATGACGGAAATACCCTCATAGGGTAAAATGACCGAAATACCCCTGTAGGGTAAAATGACCAAAATACCCCCATAGGGTAAAATGATCGAAATAACCCAGTAAGGTAAAATGACCGAAATACCCCATAGGGTAAAATGACTGAAATACCCCCGTAAGGTAAAATGACTGAAATACCCTCGTAGGGTAAAAGGACCGAAATACCCCATAGGGTAAAATGACTGTTATACCCCTAGGAGATTAAATTACTGTAATGGCCCCATGTTATGTATGATTGATTTGCTCTATGATATGTATGACATTCTGTATACACGTTTGATTTATGACATGACATATTGTATGGGGTTGGGATACTGTATTGAAGGAAGTATACTGTACTGGTGGCTCTGCCACATATGCTGTTACTGGCAGCTTTGCTGCGATACTATTACTGGCAGCTTTGCTACGATATTGCTGTGTTGGCTGGGTGGGTCGATTTTATCCCCATATGGTGTGTTGGTGGTATAGAGTGGTGTGTTGGCTAGATTAGGATAAATTGCATTATTACATCATATCTTGTATTGGGCTAAGGCCTGGACTTTCTTGATCTGTAATAGGGCTCGGGCCCAGCATCATTGCATGTTGTATATTGTTTGATTGATAGGGGATTACATACTGAGTTTTCGTAAACTCACATTTTCCTTTTAACTGTTTAGGTAATCCTCAGCCTTAGGCAGTTTGGTGCTGCGAGGGACTCGGAGGTGGCCACACAATTGTAGTTGTACTACACCTGCTTTTATTTAGATTTATTTTATATGTTGTGTTTTGTTTATGCAATAAGACCTTTAAGTTGTTTAAATTTTTAATTGGACTTTTGCTTCCTCACTTTAAACTGGTAGTTTAAGAAAAGACGAATGTTTTAAAATAATTATTGTTTTCAAAGACATGAGTTTTTAAGAAAGAGGATTTTAAAAGCTTCTGCAATTTTAGATCAGCTTGTTATAACAAAAACAGACAACAAGGCAAACGTTTTAGCTAGATGATTGTTTAAAATAATTATTAAGAGGTTTTTAAAACTTAGAAACGAATGTTCTTCCAACAAGTTTAATTTTTGAAAGGCACTTCAATGTGACACGCCAAATTCGACCATAATGTCTAGGTCAGGTTTGAGGTGTTACAGTTCAAAAGATGAAAACTCCTATTTTTAGCAAACTATCCCCCTCTCCTCACCTATAAATAAGACCCTCTCATTCCTTCACTCATCATTCCTCAAGCATTATTCTCTCTTTTCTCCAAATTCTCTTAGCCTTTTCCATTCCCACGTCTAGCATCATCTCCTCATAGAGACATTAGCAATTAAGCCTCTTAAAAAACCCTTGGTCGGCCACCTTGGAGAGCCATCAGCAAAAGAGCAAAGCAAAGGAACGAAGGAGCCTCATCAGTGAAAGTCTTGGGTGATAGCCACTCTGAATTGGGTTTAATCTTCCTTTTGTATAATTTAATATAAAGATGTTTGCTATGTGCTCTTTCTTCTTGTTTACAAAAATGTTAGCTTAATTTTATTTAAGCTAGGATGATTGCTTTGATTAAATAATATTTATCTGATTCATGCTTATAATGTTTGTGCCTCAATCGATCATGTTTTCAATTAAAATCAAGTCTGTAATTCGTTCAAACGTGATTGAAATGCACCTGAATTAGTTGAGCGATCCTGACCAGACCACGACTAATGGATACATAATTAAAATGTGCATGCTCAATTTAGATCTTGACCCGATTTGTGTGATTAAATTGTGTGATTAAATTCTTTCAAACCTGACACATCCCTGTTAGGTCACACGAATGCTAAGAAACCCTTAGTAAATATGGATCAGTAAAATGATTTACTGAGTAAAGGATTCCGAAAGGACCTAATGTGGTTTCCATACTCATGAAAGATCGAGTTGCCATGGAATATTTTTCCGAATGTTATTAAGCATGTTGATAATAAATTGAGTTTGATTAAAGTAATTATCCTAGTTTATTTATGTTATAATTGTTGCAAATTGTGTTTAATTATACTAAAATCTATTTCATTCATATAGTTTGCATACTTAGGATAATTTGCATTAAGGATCATTGCATTTAGTTTAATATATTTTAATCACCACTTCTCAACTATATTGTGTTTTTATTTACCGAATTTTACAAATTAAGTGACTTAGAATAAATACAATCCCTGTGGAGATGATAACTCGATACTTACTTATTACTTGATAAGTACTATGTATACTTGCACAAACCTACGCATTAAAGTTAGGCATTTAGCCACAAATTCAACTATTTCTCTTTTCATGCCCGACCACCAATACAACTCTCGCAGGTCACAATACACTTTTGTTTCACCAGGGTGTTGAGCAAAAGGACTATCGTGAGCTTCTCATAAAATTAATTCTTTTAATTCAACAACATTAGGAACAAATATTTTATTACAGAATCTTGAGCCATTTTTCTCTTCTCTGACAATTTATGATTCGATAATTATTATTCTCTAATTTGATCGAATAATAAAGGTTTAATTCTCAATTCAGCCAGTAAGCTGCCATCACTATTAACACTGAGTTGAGTGAACATTGCTCGCAATTTGGCTACCACTTTCCTTCTCAACGCATCTGTGACAATGTTAGCTTTACCAAGATGATAATCTATAACGCAGTCATAATCTTTCAAAAGCTCGATCCAACGATGTAGTCTCGAATTCAACTCCTTTTGAGTTAGGAGATATTTAAGATTTTTATGATCAGTGTATAAACGACATTTCTCACCATATAGGTAATGTCTCCAAATTTTCAAAGCAAAAACTACTGTAGTAACTCCAAATCATGCGTCGGATAATTACGTTCATGAGTTTTCAGTTTTTGAGATGTGTACGCAATTTCTTTTCCTTCTTGCATTTAAACGCAGCCCAATGCACTTAGTGAGGCATCACTATAAACCACGAATTCCTTTCCCTACTCAGGTAGAGCTAAAATCAGTGCTTCTGTCAACAACTATTTTAACTTATGAAAACTCTCTTGACACTTCTCATTCCAAATAAACTACACATTTTTCTGGAGAAGCCTTGTCATTGGCATAGCTATTTTTGAGAATTCATTCACAAATCTTCGATAATAACCGGCTAAACCAACAAAACTATGAATTTTTGACACATTCTTTAGTAGTTTCCACTGAACAATTGCTTCGACCTTTTTTGGATCTACTCGAACTCCATCAGTTGAGATCATGTGCCCTAAAAATACCACTTCGGTTAACCAGAATTCACATTTGCTGAATTTTCCAAAAAACTATTTCTCTGCCAATACTTGTAACACAATTCGTAAATGATGTTCATGTTCAACTTCTGATTTTGAAGAAATCAAAATATCATCGATGAAAAAAACCACGAACCGATCTAGATACAGTTGAAAAATACGGTTCATTAGATCCATAAATGCTGCAGGAGCATTCGTCAGCCCGAAGGGCATCACCGAAAATTCATAGTGACCATAACGTGTTTGGAAAGCTGTTTTCAGTACATCACTATCTTTTACCTTTAACTGATAATATCCCAATCTCAGATCGATCTTGGAGAAGATAGAAACTCCTTTAAGTTGATCAAACATGTCATTGATACGTGGAAGGGAGTATTGATTCTTAATTGTCAACTTGTTTAATTGATGATAATCAATGCAGAGTCGCAATCGAACCATCTTTCTTTTTAACAAATAACACCGGAGCTCCCCAAGGTGATATGCTGGGGCGAATAAAACCACATTCCAACAAATCTTGTAGTTGCACTTTCAATTCTTTCAACTTAGTTAGCGCCATCCGATACGGAGCTATGGATACTGGAGCTATATCAGGGAACACTTCGATTGCAAATTCAACTTCTCTATCTGGTGGTAATCCCAACAATTCTTTAGGAAAGACATCAGGAAACTCGCAAACAGTCCAAATGTTACAAATGTCATTGCTTCCACTTTTCGAGTTAATAATATATGCTAAGAAAGCTTTACAACCTTGCTTCAATAACTTATCAACTTGTATCGTAGAAATAATCTTATCTATCCCACTTGCTTTAATGCCGCTAACTTCTATGACTTTCCCTTTTGAATCTTGAATTGAAAACTTTTTCTTACGACAATCCAGAACCACTCTGTGTTCAGTCGACCAATCCATACCCAAGATTATATCAAAATCATCGAATGACATAAATAATAAGTCTATAGGAAACACTAGATTTTCAATCTCTAGTGGACAACATTTACAGACTTGATCTACTACTACTGTTTGACCCAAGTGACTTGATAATGGCATAGCCACTTCAGAATTTCATAATTCATGCTACTGGATTTAACCATCTCAGAATTGACATATGAATGAGAGGAACCAGGATCTATTAAAGTATAAACAGGTATGGAGAATAATAGAAAAATACCTGCTACAACATCAGTACCATCTCCCTCATCGCAAGTCTGCACTACATAAGTACGTGCCAACGCTCTGGCCTCGGGCTAATGAGGAACTATTTCATTCCTTTTTCTCGATCCACCTCTCAAAACCGATCCACCTCTACTTGGTCCTTGACCCCTTACTGTGGAGGCGACTCTCAGTGAATCATTGGGTGTATCATTTTCGTTCTTCGGACATTCTCTAGCGAAATGTTCTAATGACCCACAACGGAAATAGCCTTTTGTCAATTTCCAACATTTTCCCCAATGCTTCTTTCCACAATGTTCACAATTTTGCATCTTTGAAACTTTATTCGGTCCCTTTACACTACCCACTGAAACCATAGGTTGACGATCTCATGCTTTAGTTGGCGTATTCGATCTTGCAGTTGATTTCCCAAATTTTCGTGGTTCCTTACTTCTTTTTGATGCAGAAGAAAGATTAAAGTTCCCAATTTGTTTTCTTGTAGCACGAGGACGTTCAACTTTGCTCGTTCTGATAAGTTTGCAAACTCCTTAATTCTCAATGCCACTAGTCGAGTTTGGATTTCATCCCGCATGCCCCGTAGAAAACGTTTGCAATTTTCTTCTTCCATAGGAATCAATTCTGTAACACCCCTTACCCGAGACCATTACCAGAGTCGAGCATGAGGCATTACTTGACTTAACTTAAAAGTTCGGGGCATAAAAATTTACTTTTAAAAGTTATTTCACTATTCATAATAAGGCTCTCCACCTGCGCAGTAGTCATTAATCAATTATAACTCAAGCTACGAAACTAAAAATTTAGATCCGTAAATTTTCCCTGAAACTAGACTCATATATCTTTTTACTATAAATTTTTTTAGAAATTTTGATTAAGCCAATTAGTACAGTTTATTAGTTAAATTCTCTCCTATTTCACTGATCAACTGTCCTGACCTCTCGTCACTAAAATTCAATTATCTCATTGTACAGATTTCATATGGTGTTCTCACTTGTTTTTACATAAAATAGACTCAATAAGTAATCTACAAATATAAATTAACACTCATAAATATTTTTGTAAAACTTTTCATGATTTTCCAAAGTCAGAACAGGGGATTTCGAAAATAACTATGACCTTGTCTAACTAAAATGCAAATATCTCAGAATAATTAATTCCTTTGTCTACACCGTTATTTTTTTATGAAAATAGACTCAATAAGATTTACTTATATATCCCATCCAACCTATAATTCATTTTCTACTGTCCTTGGTGATTTTTCAAAATCACATCACTACTGCTGTCTCAAAACTGATTCACTACAAATTTTTACCATTTCATGATTTCTATGCATAATTTATCACCTAGACATTTATAACAACAAACACCTTAATAATTAGCCATTTTAATAACTATTCATCATCAAATATTTGCATATCATCTTTTGGTCATATCTTAATAATATACAATCGAAATAACCAAGTCCCTATACATGTCACAGCTCAAAATATTTATCATCTTAAAATACTGAGTTGTGGTAGTTGATAGTGTGAACGCTCTCCGACGTCTTGAAGATCCTGACTATGCTTGATAATATTATATGAAAGAAAAAGAAATAAAATAAATAAGCATAAAGCTTAGTAATTTTACAAGTAAATAAATAACAAGATTTATCATAAACAATTATATTCATAAATTTTTATTAAGCATTAAGATCTTTACCTTCTTCTTTACTTACTCTCTTACTCGTTCACTTTCTTGCTTGCTTATCTTACTCCTTCGTTGCTAAATTTCTTTTCTCAACTAATAACTGAGATACTCTTAATCTTATTAACTCACCTGAACTTGTCTATTAGGCTTTTACCTGAACTTTCATGTAACATCGTCTATTTATTAGACCGTTGAATCACTTGGAATACTAAGGATACTCGGTCTCCGGTCTGAATATAACATGCCAAAACTATGTCCCGGACATAGTCTTACATGGGATGTTTCTTGTACTGCCAATGCCATATCCAAGATATGGTCTTACATGAGAGTTCTCATATAGGTGCCCATGCCATGTCCCAGACATGGTCTTACGAGGGACCTCTCATCTTGGTGCTAACGCCATGTCCCAAACATGGTCTTACATGGGACCTCTCATCTCGATGCCAACGCCATGTCCCAGACATAGTCTTACATGGGACCTCTAATAATCTCAATGATGCCAATGCCATGTCCCAGACATGGTCTTACATGGGATCTCTTTACCCAAATGTCATGACATTTGTATCCAATATATTCTCATGTTTCAACGGGGCCTTTTAACACTGATTCTCTGTCATCTCATACTTGAGTTAACATTAGATATTTTCATGAAATAAATACATAATTGCTAAAAAATAACAGCATTAATAATAACTATAAAAATATTGCATTTATTTACCGTAAACTTACCTCGATACAAAATATGTTCAAATCTAGCACTTTAGTCTTCAACTTTTTTCTTTCCCCGGTCTAACTCTGAATTTTTTCTTCTTGATCTATAATAGAAAATTTAGCTTATTTAATACTCACATTCATCAAAACAGTCCTTAACTCAAACTTTGACAAAATTACATTTTTGCCCTTAAACTTTTGCATATTCAAACTTTTGTCCCAAAGCTCGGAAATTAAATTTCATCCCTGATTCTTATGTTTTATGACATGCTGAACATTTTTCCCTTCTATGGCAACATCAAATTCCCACTCTAACACTTACTTATGAACATTAGGTATTTTTACCGATTATGTCATTTTACTCGTTTTCACTTAAAATCACTTAGCAAAAGTGGTTTAACATAATTTCATGCTTCATATTCTACCATAAAACATCAAAATAAACACATTTCACCTATGGTTATTTTTCCAAATATGAACCCTAGGTTAAATTATTGCTAGAATAAGCTAACTAAGTTACCAGGACTCCAAAAACGTAAAGAACATCAAAAACGGGGCTAGAACAAACTTACAATCGAGCTTGGAACCTTGAAAAACCCTAGCCATGGTTTCCCCTTGTGAAATTCGGCCATGGAGTTGAAGATGGACAAAAATTGGCTTTTAATTTTGTTTTTAATTCATTTTAATAACTAAATGACCAAAATGCCCTTAATGAAAAACTTTGGAAACATGCCTAACCATGTTCATTTTTGTCTATCAACTTAACCAATGGTCTAATTACCATATAAGGACCTCCAATTAAAAATTTCATAACAATTGGACACCTATGTAGAACTCAACTTTTGCACTTATTACAATTTAGTCCTTTTGACTAAACCCAAACGTCGAAATTTTCACGAAATCATTTCGTGAAATCGTAGACCATAAAAATATAATAAAATAATTTTTTTTCCTCATCGGATTTGTGGTCCCGAAACCACTGTTTCGACTAGGCCCAAAGTCAGGATGTTACATTTCTCCCCCCTTTAGGGATTTTCTTCCCTAAAAATCTTACCTGTGAAGAGATTTGGGTACTGTTTTTATATAGCCACTTCGGGCTCCCATGTAGCCTCGTCTATCCCATGCCTATTCCATAATACTTTCACAAGTGCAATACTTTTGTTCCTTAGTTGCTTGGTCTCTCGAGCTAATATCTTTACCGGTTTTTCATCGTAAGTCATGTTTGGCTGAATCTCAGCCTCTGTCTGAGAAATCACATGTGATGGATCTGAACGATAATGACGTAACATAGACACATGGAACAAATCATGAATCTTCTCCAACTCAGCCGGCAAAGCTAACCGATATGTTAAAGGCCCAACTCTTTCAAAAATACCCTATCACCAACTTGGAATTCAATCTCTTTTCTTTTCAAATCTGCATAGGATTTCTATCTATCTAAAGCTCCTTTCAAGCAATCTCTAATGACTTTTACTTTGTCTTCTGTTTCTTTGACTAGATCAACCACGTAAATCTGATTTTCCTTAAGCTCTATCCAATACAAAGGGGTACGACACTTACATCTATACAAAGCTTCATAAGGTGCCATCTTCAAACTCTACTGATAACTATTATTATAGGCAAACTCTACCAACGGAAAATATTTCTCCCAACTACCTTGAAATTCTAAAACACAACATCTGAGCATATCCTCAAGTACCTGAATAACTCTCTCTGACTAACCATTAATCTGAGGATGGAAAGCTGTACTAAAACTCAACTTTGTGCCTAAAGCTTCCTGCAATTTCTTCCAAAATCGTGAAGTAAATCTCGGATCTCTATCTGAGATAATCAATAACGGTACACCATGCAGTCTATCTCTAAAATATACAACTCGGCCAACTTGTCAAATGAATATTCGGCACTTCTCACCGTACAAGTAATATCTCCTGATTTTCAGCACAAATACAATGGCAGCTAGTTCTAAATCATGCGTTGGGTAGTTTTTCTCATGTGACTTTAACTGTCTGGAGGCATATGCTATTACATTACCTTCCTGCATAAGTACACAACCCAATTCATTCAAGGATGCATCACCATAAATCACAAATTCTTTACTCGGTTCTGGCTTTACTAAAATAGGAGCTTCTGTCAACAATGCCTTTAACTAGTCAAAAATCTGCTGACACTTCTCAGTCCATTCAAACTTGACATCTTTCTGCAACAATCTTGTCAACGGGGTCACTATAATGGAAAATCCTTTTACAAACTGTCTGTAATAACCAGCTAATCCAAGAAAACTTCTAACCTTTGACACATTTCTGGGTGGTTTCCAACTCAACAATTGCTGAAATTTTACTCAAATCAACTTTAATACAATCACCTGACACAATGTGTCCAAGGAATCTGACTTCTCGAAGGCAGAACTCACTTTTGCTAAACTTGGCATACAACTGATTCTCTCTTAGAATCTGTAAAACTGTTCTTCAATGTTCGGCATGTTCAATCTCATCAGGAGAATAAATCAGAATATCATCAATAAACAAACTACAAACTTATCCAAGTACAGTCGAAAGATTCGGTTCATTAAATCCATGAATATGACAGGAGCATTAGTCAAACCAAATGGCATCACAAGAAACTCATAGTGACCATACCTAGTCCGGAAAGCAGTCTTTTGAACATCTAACTCTTTAACCCGCAACTGATAGTAATCGGATCTCAAATCTATCTTGGAGAACACAGTCGCTCCTTTCAATTGGTCAATCAAATCATCAATTCTAGGCAGTGGATATTTATTCTTTATTGTTAATTTGTTAAGCTTCCGATAATCTATACACAACCTCATCGAATTGTCTTTCTTTTTCACAAAAAGCACTGGTGCACCCTACGGAGAATAACTAGGCCTTACAAAACCTTTATCAGCTAATTCCTGGAAGTAAGCTTTCAATTCTTTCAATTCCAACAGGGCCATTCTATAAGGACCAATAGAAATGGGAGTTGTACCTGGAACCAACTCAATACCAAATTCAACTTCTCTAACAGGAGGCAAACCTGGCAATTCTTCCGGGAACACATCTAAATACTCACATACCACTCGCACTGATTCAATTTTGAACTCTGGATCTTTAGTGTTCAATACAAAAGCAAGATAAGCTTCACACCATTTTCTCAAACATTTCTGAGCAGACATAACAGAAATCATAGAGAGAGAACCATCTGACCCATCTGTATCAATCCGAATAATATCACCATTTTTACATTTCAACTCAATGTATTTCTTTCCGCAATTCACTATCACATCATGGAAAGTCTACCAATTCATACCAAGAATCACATCAAACTCATCAAAGGACAATAGCATGAGATCGGCCGAAAAACAGTGACCTCTAATCATCAAAGGGTAACTCTTACATACTTTATCTACTAACACATACTGGCCTAATTACAAATTTAGTGGATTCTATAGGCATGTTCATACTAGGCATCAATCTCATACAAACATAGGAATGAGTCGAACCCGGATCAATTAAAGCAATAACATTAGTATCATAGAGAGAAAATGTACCCGTATTCATATCAGGGGAGGATACCTCTTCTCGAGCACGAATAGCACATGTTCTTGCGGGTGCTCTAACATCTGATCTAGCTACTGAGTCTCTAGACGAACCCCTGTTACTTGCTCGAACTCCCGGGTTCCTCTGTGATCTGCCTCTAGTAGGAGCATTTCCCAATCTTGCACTCAATATTGCTTCTCTTTTAACTATTTCAGGACAATCCCGAATAAAATGATCTAGTACACCACATCTGAAACAAGTATTTTCATTTGCTCGGCACTCACCGAGATGACGTCTAACACACTGAGCACACTCTGGTCTAGATGGTCGAGTACTACCCACACTTGCAACTGTAGTAGTCTGAGCTCTTGAACCCACAAATCCTCTACCTCTGTTTTGGCTAGGATACCCAGCTGAAAAATTCATTCTAGTAGAAAACTCTCTAGGCCTCTTTGATGTAGACTGAAATGATCTGCTCATCTACCTTTTCTTCGTGTCTGGAACCTCAATCTCAACTTTGCCCTTTTTTTTTTAACAACTCCTCTACTTTACAGGCTCTTTCAACTAGAACAACTAACTCTTTTATCTCTAGAACACCAGCTGACAATCGGATATCATCTTTAAGTCCATCCTTAAATCTTTTACACATAATAGCTTCTGTAGATACACACTCTCGAGCATACTTGCTGAGTTTGACAAATTCACGTTCATACTCAGTCACAGTCATCTTACCTTGTTTTAACTCAAGGAACTCTTTTCTTTTCTGGTCAATAAACCTCTGACTGATATACTTTTTACGGAACTCCTCCTGAAAGAAACCCAAGTAACTCTCTCACTCGGTACAACTGATACAATAGTCTTCCACCAATGATAGGCTGAATCTCTAAGAAGTGAGACAACACACTTCATGCATTCTTCAATTGTACAAGATAATTCATCAAAAACTCTGATAGTATTCTCGAGCCAAAATTCTGCTTTCTCTTCATCATCGTCTTTAGTAGCCTGAAATTCTTCAGCCCCTTGTTTTCTTATCTTATCAACTGGTGGCCTTTCTCTTATAACTGTACCTGTACCTGTAACTGGGGGAGCTACATGGGGAATCTAAAAATCATGAGGGGGTGGAGATCTAACAGCTAGATTCGTACGAACAAACTCGGCAAACGATTCATTCATAGCATGGAAGAAGGCTTCTCGAGCCCCTCCTCCCTGACTAACTGTAACGGGCCTTTCACTAACATTAACATCTGGTGGCACCGTCCCTTCTGTGGGAGCATGCTCATTACTCTCTACTTCGTCTGTACTAGCTCGTTCGGGATCCTTAACTTTAAAAGGAAACATTTCAAAATCGTCAGAAGTCATCACACTATCAAAATATATAAGTATGGCATGTATAGCTAGACTCTTATTCTTACTGAATATTCTAAGAACCGACTAAACTTGCTCTGATACCAATAAAATGTAACACCCCTTACTGAGACCGTTGCCAGAGTCGAGCATGAGGCATTACTTGAATTAACTTAAAAGTTCGGGGCATAAAAATTTACTTTTAAAAGTTATTTCACTGTTCATAGTAAGGTTGTCCACCTGCCCAAGAATCACTAAATCAAGTATAACTCGAGCTACGAAACTCAAAATTTAGATCCGTAAATTTTCACTGAAACTAGACTCATATATATATTTTACCATAAATTTTTTATAATTTTTGGTTTATCCAATTAGTATAGTTTATTAGTTAAAGTCTCCCCTGTTTCACTGATCCACTGTCCTGACCTCTCGTCACTAAAATTCAATTATCTCATTGTACAGACTTCATTTGGTGTTCTCACTTGTTTCTACATAAAATAAACTCAATAAGGAATCTACAAATATCAATTAAAACTCATAAATATTTTTGTAAAATTTTTCATAATTTTCCAAATTCGGAACAGGGGATTCCGAAAACCACTTTGACCTTGTCTAACTAAAATGTAAATATCTCAGAATACATAATTCTTTTGTCTAGACCGTTATTTTTCTACGAAAATAGACTCAATAAGTTTTAATTCTATATCCCATACACCCTCTAATAAATTTTTTACTATCCTTGGTGATTTTTCAAAATCACGTCACTACTGCTGTCTCAAAACTGATTCACTACCAATTTTTACTTTTTCATGATTTCTATGAATAATTTATCACCTAGACATTTATAACAACAAACACCTTCATACTTAGCCATTTTAATAACTATTCATCATCAAATATTTACATATCATATTTTTTGGTCATACCTTAAGAATATACAATCGAAATGACCAAGTCCTATAAATGCCATAGCTCAAAACATTTATCGTCTTAAAATACCGAGTTGTGGTGGTTGATAGTGTGAACGCTCTCCGACGTCTTCAAGATCCCGACTATGCTTGGTAATACTATATGAAAGAAAAAGAAATAAAAGAAATAAGCATAAAGCTTAGTAAATTTACAAGTAAATAAATAACAACATTTATCATAAACAATTATATTCATAAATTTTTATTAAGCATTAAGATCTTTACTTTCTTCTTTACTTACTCTCTTACTCGTTCACTTTCTTGCTTGCTTAACTTACTCCTTCGTTGCTGAAATTTCTTTTCTCCACTGATAATTGAGATACTCTTAATCTTATTAACTCACCTGAACTTGTCTATTAGGCTTTTACCTGAACTTTCATGTAAAATCGTCAATTTATTAGCCCGTTGAATCACTTGGAATACTAAGGATACTCGGTCTCCTGTCTGAATATAATATGCCAAAGCTATGTCCCAGACATAGTCTTATATTGGATGTTTCTTGTTCTACCAATGCCATGTCCCAGACATGGTCTTATGGGGGACCTCTCATCTCGGTGCCAACGCCGTGTCCCAGACATGGTCTTACATGGGACCTCTCATCTCGGTGCCAACGCCATGTCATAGACATGGTCTTACATGAGACCTCTCATAATCTCAATGATGCCAATGCCATGTCCCAGACATGATCTTACGTGGATTCTCTTTACCCAATTGTCATGACATTTGTATCCAATACATTCCTCATGTTTCAACGGGGCCTTTTAACACTGATTCTCTGTCATCTCATACTTGAGTTAACATTAGATATTTTCATGAAAGAAATACATAATTGCTGAAAAATAACAACATTAATAATAACTATCAAAATATTGCTTTTATTTACCGTAAACTTACCTCGATACAAAATATGATCAAATCTAGCACTTTAGTCCTCAACCTTTTTCTTTCCTCGGTCTAACTCCGAATTTTTTTCATTTTGATCTATAATAGAAAATTTAGATTATTTAATACTCACATTCATCAAAATAGTCATTAACTCAAACTTTGAAAAATTATGTTTTTGCCCCTAAACTTTTGAATATTTTCACTTTTGTCCCGAAGCTCAGAAATTAAACTTCATCCCTTATTCTTATGTTTTCTGACATGCGGAACATTTTTCCCTTCTATGGAAACATCAAAATCCCACTCTAACACTTATGAACATGAGGTATTTTTACCGATTATGTCGTTTTACTCGTTTTCACTTAAAATCACTTAGCAAAAGTTGTTTAACATAATTTCAAGCTTCATATTCTACCATAAAACATCAAAATAAACACATTTCACCTATGGTTATTTTTCCAAATATGAACCCTAGGTTAAAATATTGCTAGAATAAGCTAAATCAAGTTACCGGGACTCAAAAAACGTAAAGAACATTAAAAACGGGGCTAGAACAGACTTATAATCGAGCTTGGAAGCTTGAAAAACCCTAGCCATGGTTTCCCCTTGTGAAATTCAGCCATGGGGTTGAAGATGGACAAAAATTGGATTTTAATTTTGTTTTTAATTCATTTTAATAACTAAATGACCAAAATGCCCTTAATGAAAAACTTTGGAAACATGCCTAACCATGTCCATTTTTTCTTCCAACTTAACCAATGGTCTAATTATCATATAAGTACCTCCAATTTAAAATTTCATAACAATTTGACACCTCTAACATGTAGAACTCAACTTTTGCACTTTTTACAATTTAGTCCTTTTGACTAAATTGAGTGCCCAAACGTCAAAATTTTCGAACAAAATTTTCATGAAATCATTTTGTGAAATCGTAGACCATAAAAATATAATAAAATAATTTTTTTCCTCATCGGATTTGTGGTCCCGAAACCACTATTCTGACTAGGCCTAAAATCAAGATGTTACAATTTCTTTTGCATATTTGCTAAGTCGCGAGTATTCTCGTTCATAACCTACTATCGACTTACCTTCTTGCTTTAACATGAGAACTTCCTATTTGTTGTCTTCAAGATAGAGCTCACCAACGTACTTCTTTTGAAATTCAACTTGAGAGAATTCCTAATCAGCCACTTCCGCAAAAACGTGCCTCGTAACTATTTTCCACCATGTATAAGTTGAAACACGAAAATACACACATTTTCATGCCCTTTTTAACTCAAATTCATGCGGTTTCGGTAAAATTCTTGTCGAAAAATATGTAACAATTATAAAATAATTAAATTGCACTCAAATTATGGACATGTTGAATTTTAATTAATTTTATATCAAATTCTGATTTTTTTTTATAGATTCGCAAAAAGGGCGAAAAACGGCTCGGCAAACACTACTAGAAGCGCAAAATCGAGAAGCAATTTTCAAGCATCAAGGCGAATTAATTTTTCAGCTTAAGACAGTCCAAATTATGTGTATTAATTCATAATATAATTAATTTTAATTTTATTCCAATTTAATTTGGGTTAAATAAATTATTATTAAGTAATTACGAAAAAGGGCTCAGTTGAGCTGAACTGAGAAAATCGATCTAAGCGAGCACTGGGCAGCCCAAAACCGTCCCACATGCTGACCCAATCAGCTTGTTTGGCTGATTATTTGTCGTGCAAAATGGCCCTTGAAGACTCCATCAATTTGCATTCAAACCCGTCCACTATTCATGCATTTCAAGATTTGCCCCTACCTAAAAATAACATGTTTGAAATCTTCAAACATGCCACATGTGTAGCTGGCCATGGGGGGAGTCTTTGGATGCTGATTTTGTCTATTTTTAGCAGCCTTCTCAACCTATAAATACCCCATTGGCTGCTCACTTGAAACACATCTCAAACCCATTCATTTATTAACTTCTCTCTCACTTTTCTCTCTTCATTCCCTTCCATTATTCTTCATTTTCTTCCACCATTCCCTTGCCGATTTCACCTCTTTAAAAAGATTCATTCAACAACCATTTGGATTAGCATTCAAGGGTCCATGCAAGCCTCAGTTCAACAAGAACAAGTGGAGGAAGAGGAGCAGAGCAAACTAGTCAAGCCTCGGAGAAACACCGGATTTGATTCTTGTTCCTTATCCTTTTAATTTTATTGTTGTTGTTATGAACATATCTTTGAATATTTGTGATGTTGATATGTTTAATTTAATTAATATGGCTTAAATTTAATTCATGTTAGGTTGATTGCATTTCGTCTATTTGAGTTATTAAAATTGTGTTTGTGTTGTTATAGACCTTGGTAAGATGTTTGATTAAGTAAAACCATGACTAAGTTATTATTGCATTACAATTGTAAGGTAACTAATGAATTAATTTTTAAATGGATTGAAATTGTAATTAATTGACACGATACTTAATCGATGCATGTTTAATCATCTAAGGTAGCTGAGGATTAAATTAGCAACGGTATCTAACGATACATTAGCCTTGCATAAGTTGCAAGATTATTGTGATTAAATTATTTCAAGGTAGAAATACATTATTACCTCACGTAATCTTTTATGTGCTTATAAGATTGAATTAATTATTTGAATTTATATAGAGATATGTACAAGAGATTATTTTAATTTCATAAGTATGTATGTGCATTAACACATTTGCTTATTAAAATTTGTTTAATCGGTTGAATTGACATAGAGATATAGTCAAGAGATAAGCATTTTTGAAGGTAAGTATGTTCATAAGTTATCAAATTATCGAGTTGTCGTGGATTTATTTGTAACAACATAAACACGAGTTTAATAATTCTAAGTTAAGAAATGTAATTAATCTAGCACAATTATGTCATCTTGATTAAAATCATCTTTTGAAATTGTGCATTGGAACTTTTATTTTATTTTTATTTATTTTACTTAGTTAAAATCCTAGTTTTTAATCACCTCATCAAATCGAAATATTTTTCTTCACCAAAGTGGTTTTAAAATTGCATTCATAAATAATTCTTTTCACAGTCCCTGTGGGTACGACAACTTGACATTTACTTGTCACTTTATTACTTGTTGCGATTGTGTACAGTTGCACATTTCCGTCGTTCCAATAAGCTTCATTTTGTAATAACGAAACTGCACAATTAATGCTCTCTCGTGGAGTACATTCTAACTGCTGTAAAATTTGAGTCGTTGACTCTAACCAAGATTTCGCCATTGACGGGTCAACTTCTTTTATTGCAATGAACTCAATAGCGCTCTTGTTA
The DNA here is from genome assembly GCF_025698545.1 of Gossypium raimondii. Classification (NCBI taxonomy): domain Eukaryota; kingdom Viridiplantae; phylum Streptophyta; class Magnoliopsida; order Malvales; family Malvaceae; genus Gossypium; species Gossypium raimondii. Next base: position 32,688,594 of record NC_068568.1, on the reverse strand, counting down.
GTTCATTAATGGGAGCTCATTTAACCACAAATGTTGTCATCAGGAGTGGAGTGACTCCCGCCACCCTCTAAAGAGCTTCCGTTATAACTCGTAATACATCAGTTTCAGATTTCCCTTCAATTGGGCCACTATTAGCATTTGGTTGTCGAATACCATCAACATGAACACTCTATGTTATCGATTCAAATTCATCAAATTCCCCAGTAGATTCATCACCAATATGCATTTCTTGATAAACTACGTTACTAGCATCATCTAACATCTTTAAACTACAGATAAGAATAGTATAAATCAACAGCCAATCCCAACTATAACTTGACTCTAATTTGGCATGTACCTCTAGACTCAATTTCGAACTCGATTTAGTCCGAGAATCGGCTAAAATTGTAAGCTCTGATAGCACTAAATGTAACACCTCTAACCCATATCCTTCGCAAGATTAAGGTTACGGAGGGTTACTATACAATTTTAACATTTAACATACATTTCATATATGAACATACACACATTATAACCCATACATTTACACACATATTGTCCTTAAATCGAACATTCATTGCCCTAAAAATATGTTAGAAACAATTTAGGACCAATTTCAAAACATTTGGAAAGTTTAAGAAAAAGTTTAAAAATTTTGACTACAAGGGTCACACGGCTAAGACACACGCTCGTGTCTCAGGCCGTGTGGACATTTGAAGTACGGACACACGACTGTGTCCCAGCCCATGTAACTCACTGACTTGGGTCACACGGCCAAGCCACACACCCGTGTGCTACACCGTGTAAGACTCGAAATGGCCTGACACCCCCGTGTGCCAGGCCAAGTGCTAGGTCGTGTAACTGCCTGATTTGCATGCAAAGGAACCTACAGGGGACACACGGTCGTGTCACCAGGCCATGTGTCAGACACGACTGAGACACACGCTCGTGTCTAAAGCGTGTGGTTTAAAAATCACCTAAAAACAAGCATTTTCCAAACCAATACAAGCATAACCAATCAACTACCTAAATGCACTTTATGGAGGGACCTTTAACAACAACAAAACTTAATAAAACATACTCAAATCATATCTAAACAGGCATCTTAATACCTAACCAATGTGCCCTTATTCACACCACATTTAAAACATCTATCCACAACCAATATACCCTTCATAGGTGTCTCAAATAAAACTCAAACAACCAAATAATTGAATATAATATAAACATAACCTATACTCATTTTTCTCAAAATAACTACTTTCATTGAACATTGTCCTATGAAATAAGCATATAGGAAAAAACCAACCATCACCTAGAACATGCAGCATATCATATATCTATGTATATATACAATCTTATAAATACATATAAAAAATATTTAACTTCAAGGACATAGAAACACCCTAGGTAAATGCCAAAATTACAAAAAGAAGACCTCACTAACGTTGAGTACGAGACTCTTGAAGGATGTCGAGTCTGAGTCTACTATTTATCTAACCTGTGAACATAGAAACTAGTTCACATTTAATAGATTGTATTTATATAATTAACCACAAGAATAACCAAATCATATGAGTTTCTATCTCAAGCAAATAAATGTTACCATTCTTGTTTCACAATACCAATAAATAACCTTCTTCGATAAGTCATATAATCTTGCCATATGGTCCATTAGTTACATGACACCCGGTGCCTAGCGGATAAACCACAAAAAACTTTACGCCCAGTGCTAATCAGATTAACCGACAATATTAAATGTGAGCCCAGCTCTAGTTTGTTAAACCAACAATGTTTGTGCCCAGTGCCAGTCGATTAGATTGATGATCGTGTGCCCAACGCTAGTCGGAAAAACTGACAAAATCAACAGTGAGCCCAGCTCTGGTTTGATAAACAAACAATATTTGACCCCAGTGCCAGTCAATTAAATCGACGATGTCAATTACTCATTTGCAAATCCATAATATTACTTCTCACAACTCACTTTCACATTTCATAGTTTACTAACACTTCCATTCCAATTATCTACTAATCAAACATTAGTTTATTCCTTAATGCCACATTCCTTAAACTACCATTCAATTAGATTCACAAATATATTAGGGATATAATATAAGACATCAAGTAATAACTAAGTTAATTAATACAATTTATAATGTTCGAGTTCGGGAACTACGAACTTACCTTAACAAAATTGTCATAGTATTAAGGCCGATGACTACTCCGTAACTTTCATTTTTCCAGGATTCACATCCGATCGATTCGTTCCTTGATCAATGTTTATAATTTCATTCAATTAATGCTATTCCAACACTTTAATAAATACATTTATACAATCACATCATTCTATTATTTATTATAAAAGTTATCCCAACATTTTATCAATTGCACAATCTAATCACCAACACCAAACAAAGAATTTGACCACATTCAATCATTAACATCTATGTTTCACTTAATCACATCTTCATTAAATTTCATAGCTAAATAATAATTTACAGCTAGATAATGATCCACCCAAAATAGTCCCTAGTCTTTACAAAATTAACAATTTAAACCATGTCATTTTGAATTTACAATATTTAAGTCCCTAGAATTTATTACTAACAAAATCACCACAAAATTTGACCACATTAGCCTACCCAAAATTATACTCTAATTATCACCTCAAAGACATTTAATATTCAACAAGTATCACCAAACCTTTCAATTTCTCATCCATGGTAACTTTCATAATTTTTATTCATTCTTAAAATTTCAATACAGACAAACTAATTCATAACATTAAAACATCAAAATCATAACTTTCATGCCAAAATAATTAAATATCACTTAGAAATTTAAGCATGCAAGGAAGCTCCATAGTTGAATAACCCTTTCCCATCTCTTTATGGTTTCAAAATAAGAAACAATATAAACTAATAATTTTGTTTTTCTTCTCCCGACTAACTATATCACACATCTATTTTTTCTTTAGCTTAATTAATTTTCTAACATAATACATATGTAAAATACTAATAAAATAGATTAAAACCGTCCACCATCATATACTAATATAAATTATGGCCTATTTACTTAATAAGCCCTTTAAACTAGTTCCATCTTAAAATTTAGTAGTAATCATTACTTTTATCCCTTATTTAACTTAGTCCCTTTTACTTTAATTAACACATAATAATTTAAAAATATTTAACTATTATTCGTGTCCCTTCTAAGGTAACTCCATATATATTTAATAATGATTTTTATAAACCCTATTCACGAAAAAGAGGTATCGAAAGTACATTTTTCGATACCTCTGACTTTCAGGTCGATACATCACTGAACGGTACAGAGGTGCCCCTCACATCGATGAAAGGAGAATTAGGGGAGTTCACATGGGCAAAGAACTCCCTAACTACTCTGCCTAAAACATCCTCTTAGTGCAAGTAGAAAATGCCCCAACCATGCTGCTCTACTATCGACGAAACATACACAGCATACCCAATATTGGGTTTTTCCTTAAATAAAAATCCCTGCTCAGAACAAAAAGGGATGCTTTAAAATGTTATTTGAGTACCTTGTAGCCACAGTAGAGTTGAAGAATGTCTTTGGTTCAACAACATCAGTGCACAATGACTCTACAATTTTAGAAGCTATCTTGACTCGAGTCATTAAGAAAGAACAAAGAGAAATTTTTGAAAAATGGAGTAGAGGTTGAAGACAAAGGAACCGTAAAGGTGATGGCTTTATGAGAAACGTAAAATGTGAATAGTTGGGGAGAGGGAAATAAGGGGGTTAATGATAAGAGTTTTTAGGGAAGATGAAACGTGTTAGGGAACTTGGTGATGTGGTGAGAAGAAAAGAAGGAAATCATTGGGGGAAAAGAAAATGACCTATCCTTACAATATAGGTTGACTTCCTAGGGCTCCCTAAAATAATTTATTTGGTTAATCTGCTCAATGACTCTGCTTTAGAGTTTTCTACCCGGTCAACTATTGATAATTTAACACCTCGTCACTCAGTTTTTCACAGCGTAATGCTCCTTTGTAATGCAACGATAATTGTCCTTCCAGTACTCACTAAGATGTTTGGTCTTTTATCCTGCCTTTGCAAAGCTGCACTAATGTATAAAAATTAGAAATGAAATAATAATTTAGCACATAAGCAACGAACAAAAATAACTAAAAAATAAATTTAAAGTAAAGTCAATAAATAAAATAAAATCCAAAATTTCTAACTCAAGCATTTCGAAGGTTAATGCTCTGCTGGTAACGCTCCAAATGACCACCCTAGTAGTGTTTCAAACGTTGTCCATTCACTTTGAACGTAACACTCATTTTCATGTATTTGATATCAACAAATCTGTGTAAGAATACTTGAACTACTTCAAAAGGACCTGACCAATGAGATTTCAATTTACTAGGGAACAATTTGAGTCTAGAATTAAATAGTAGTACCTGCTCTTCTTAGTACAAATTTCCTTGGCATAATCCTATTATCATACTATCTCTTGGTCTTTTCATTGTATAGTTTAGAATTTTCATTTGCTTGTGTCTGAAAGTCTTCCATTTCATTTAACTCTAACAACCTTTTATTGCCAACAACAACCCAGCCCATGTTCAGTTTCTTGATAGCCCAAAATGCTTTGTTGATGTGCGCACGCTCACACCAACAAAGCAAACTGATCCGGAGGTCTTGCCATTAGGACCTATTACTCGATCTAGGGCAAAGAAATTCAGGGAAGCCTTGTTCCTTACTTGTGCTACGATTCCAGATTTATTCGATCATGTTCATGCCTTAGAACATAGGCTTTATAACATGTTGCATGCTGATATGTGACGTATTTAGGTTCTACTATGTATTATGTGTGTATTTAAGTATGTTTTGGTATTGATTTGATGTTGTTTGTGTTTTAATGAATAAGTTTACATTATGTTTACTGACTTGTTAATAAGTTTTCAATAAGTTTGCATTACTTTAATGCATGTTTGTTTTGTTTACCATAAGGAAACGTAATGGACAATGACTTAAGATATCATTTCTAGCTCGGTTGAAGCTCAAATATGTGCATGCAGACTCATCTCACTTCGAAATAGTTACGAAAGATTGTTTCTAGCTCATTTCACTCAATACATTTCTAGCTATCTCAAACGCAGCTCCACCACTCAACTCCAAATGACGAGTCCGTATAAATTAAACGTGTCCTATGTAATGGCAAGTGTCCTATGCACTTGTGGCAGCCCATGAGGCATCCAAACATGTGAGGAGCACATGACCTTGTGTGCAAGAGTGTGTGTGTGCATGTGTAGTCGAATATACAAGGATAAGAACAAGGGAGGTTGTCGTTTGAAATTTAAATGTATGATATTATTAAAATGACGCCAAAAGGAGTTATAACTCCTTATTTTAAACCCTTTTGATTACAGACCACGAATTTCCATTCAACACCCTCTTTTGTACTTATAAATACATATTAAAATGATGTATTCGGTAAGATGATTTATGAAAACAATTACGTTTGAGAATTTCTCTCAATTTCGGTTCTTCATTGAACTTTCCTTGGCATTTCGAGACTTAGTTTGTTGTGTCAAATTTTCTTGATACTTGGGTTCCTAGATCGCTATCTAGAGGGTCCAAGTCCTTTTGACGTTGAATGATTTGATTCGGGTTTGCTCGAGAGATTGTGCAAGTTCTTTCGAGTTTAACGTTATTCTATTCCAACGATTACTTTGCCATTGTTGAACACTCAAGTTCTTGCCTTGGCCGTTCATGAAGCGTTCGACTTCACCGATTGAATTTCTTTTTGTTTTAAACGCCAACAACTTCATTTTCCTTCCATTTTCGTTCTTTTATTTTACCCATATTTTACCATGATTATTTCTTTAATTCCTTGCTGTTTCCTTATTGCAGGAACGTGCTTACAACATTCCTAGATCCGTAACATACGAAGATAGTCTGTTTCGTTAGGCTACATCGTATCATCTGGTATCCGAGCATAGGTTGGAATTGTTGTACTTTTCTTCTCCAATAAGAAAATTCGAAATTCAAAACAAATATATATATATCAGTTTCAGAAATTCAAAAAAAAACAACAACAAAAAGAGAAAGAAAAATCAGATTCAAAAATAAAAAAATAAAAAAAATAAAGGAGGAATTGAAATTTATCAAGTTTGGGAAAGAAAAAAAAGTGTGTTTTGTTATGTTGAAATGTTGAATAATGTTTAGTTTTGTACTCTGTAATTGCGAAGTGCTTGGATATCAACCGAAACGAACTATTCTTATTTGTTCGGAGCTAGGAACGTTGTAAAGCACTTCTTTGCAGTAAGAAACTAAATTATTTAAATTCCATCCTTTTTCCTTTGTTTATTTTATTTTCTTATCCTTTTACTCTTTTCTTATCCTTTCCCTTTGTTTATTTTTTTCTCTCTCTCTCTAACCGTGTGTTTTCCTTATAGCCAACACAATTATAACAGGTTTTGAAATGTTGGATTAGTCCTTAAAGTACTAAAAACACGAGAAATTGTGAGGGAAAAAGGCATTGAGCGTTGTGAGAATAGAAGGGGAGACAAAAAGAGTCATTCACGCATTCTCCCGAGTGAAACACGAGCTACCGAGTGCTATTTTAGAGTGCATGCAGTTCTTTGGAGTGAAAACGAGAGGTTTTGAGAGTGTCTTTGTGAGGACTTTTACTTTTGTTTTACTTAACTCATTATCTGTATTTTTGTGTGTTGCTTTAGATGATGTGGATCGGAAGATCGTAGTCGTGGTGGAGATCAACCACCAGTTGCAAATGCAAGCTATTACTCGCACCTTGCAACGTCTATTAGAAAATGCATTAGAGCCTATATACTCGTTTGGACAAGATTGAAGGGGTGGTTCACAATCATCCATAATGAACATAATGATGAAAATGACATTGAACATTCACCAAGGGTGAATCAACGACCGTGACGCACGATTGACGATAATATTTCTAACATTAAAGTTGCCATACCTTCTTTTCGTGGACGTTCGAGATCCGGATGTTTATCGACATGGGAAAGCAAGGTTGAACACGTTATTGAGTGTTATAACTACTCGAATGTAAAAAGTTCGACTAGCGACTATGGAGTTTGTTGACTATGCACCGGTATGGTGGGACCAATTATCGATTAGTCGACGACGTGCGGTGAAGGTCTAGTGAGAACATGGGAAGATATGAAGCGTATCATGCGGAGACGATTTGTTCCTTCTCACTATCATCGAGATTTATTTCAGAAATTACAAACCTTGAAACAGGGCAACAGGAGCGTTGAGGACTATTTCAAGGAGATGGAGATGTCCATGATGCGTGCAAACATAGTTGAGGACCGTGAGGGGACTATGGCTCGATTTTTGGCAGGTTTAAATTCTGAAATAGCAAACATTGTCGAAATGCAACATTATGTTGAGTTGGATAACATGGTGCATATGGCGATCAAAATTGAGCGACAACAACGTAGAAAAGCTTCTACTCGAGGTAATACTCCATTTAAATCTTTTTCGAATCCTTTATACACCCCTAACAATGCCAGGAAACAAGCACCACAACCGCCATTAGGGATTCGAGAGCCAGGCGAACCCAGCAAACCAAAGCCTCCCATTGCTGATAATGGATGTGGCAAACAACCAATGGTGGCACCAGAACGATCAAGAGATATTCAGTGCTTTAAGTGCCTTGGTAGAGGACATGTTGCTAGCCGTTGTCCTAATCGGAGGGTTATGTTGATGCGAGAAGATGGAGAGATCGAGTCGATTCGAGGAAGATGTACATGAACTCCGACTAAAGAAGATGAAGAGAATGACCTAGAAGTTCTTGAATCTAGTCAAGTTATGGAGATCATGGTTGTCAAACGTAGTTTGAATGTGCAACAGTGCAAGACGAGCAACAACGTGAGACTATCTTTCACACACGATGCAAGGTTCAAGATAAGGTATGTGTTGTGATTATTGATAGCGGTAGTTGTACTAATGTTGCTAGTTCGTTGATGGTTGATGATTAGGTCTTAAGATGACAAAGCATCCGAATCCGTACAAGTTGCGATGGTTGAATGACGGTGGAGAACTTAAAGTGACGAAACAAGTGGTTGTACCGCTTTCAATTGGAAACTACAAGGATGAGGTCCTTTGTGATGTTGTGTCGATGGATGCTACTCACCTTCTTTTGGGCGCCCTTGGCGATATGACAAGAGGGCAATGCATGATGGTTTTACAAATCAATACTCTTTTATGCATGCGGTAAGAAGATTACTTTGGCTCCTTTGACACCGAGTCAAGTAATTGAAGATCAAACAAGCTTGAAAAGAGTAAGGAAGTTGCAAAGGAGAAGAAAAAGATGAGCGTATATGCAAGCGAATGAGAAATCGAAATGTCTTTCCTCTCACCAATCCTTGTTTATTTTAATATTTAAAGATCATTGTTTATTGGTTGAGTTCCTGCCGATTTGCTCGCATCGATTGTGTCCCTTTGCAAGAGTTTGAGGATGTGTTTCGAAAGAAACATCGAAGGATTACCACCTCTTCGTGGCATTGAGCACCGATTGATTTCATTCCGGTGCTACCATTCCAAATCGACCGACTTATCGTACTAACCTCAAGAGACGAAAGAGCTTCAAAGGCAAGTTGCGAAATTGATGGACAAGGGTTATATTCGAGAAAGTCCGAGTCCATGTCTTTGTTCGGTGTTGTTAGTACCAAGAAAGATGGGTCTTGGAGGATGTGCGTAGATTGTAGAGTCGTGAATCAAATTACAATTAAGTATCGTCATCCTATTCCTAGACTTGATGACATGTTGGACGAGCTTTGCGAGCCGTCATCTTCTCCAAAATTGACTTGAAGAGTGGATATCATCGATTCGCATGCGAGAAGGCGATTTAATGGAAGATGACCTTCAAAACAAAGCTCGGTTTGTATGAATGGTTAGTGATGCCTTTTGGTTTAAGTAATGAACCTAGTACTTTTATGCGACTAATGAATCATGTTCTACGATCTTTTATTGGAAAGTTTTGTGTTGTGTACTTTGATGACATTTTAGTTTATAGCAAGACTTTGCAGGATCACGTAGAACATCTGAGAGTCAGATTGTAGACTTTGAGAAAAGAAAGATTGTATGGTAACGTAGAAATGTGTGTTTTGTCTTGATGCACTTACATTTCTTGGTTACATTGTGAGTGCACAGGGTGTTGAAGTTGATCATGAGAAAATAAAGGCAATTCAGGAATAGCCACGACCGACATCGATTACTCAGGTTAGATCATTTCATGGTTTAGCTAGTTTTTATTGACGGTTTGTTCCTAACTTCAGTTCTATGACCGCACCCTTAACCGGAATTATTAAAAAGAATTCCAGCTTCTTGTGGGGTAAAGAACAAGAAGATGCCTTTCTGAAAATTAAGGATTGCTTAACAAAAGCACCAGTGTTAGCCTTACCTGACTTTGATAACACTTTTGAAATTGAATGTGATGCTTCGGAGTTGGTATAGGCGCGCTTTTAATACTGAAAAGAGGCCCGTTGCATATTTTAGCGAAACCGAGTGGAGCAACATTGAATTATCCGGTTTATGATAAAGAGATGTATGCACCGATTCGAGCATTGGAGACATGGCAAGATTACTTGTTGCCTAAGGAGTTTGTGATCCACACCGACCACGAGGCTTTACGATATATCACGTGTCAAGATAAATTGAACAAACGACATGCTAAATGGGTTGAATTCTTAGAATCTTTTCCTTATGTCATTCGATACAAAAAAGGGAAAGATAATGTTGTTGCTGATGCATTATCATGCAGATATGTACTATTGAGTTATCTTGATTCACATTTGATTGGATTTGAATATATTCGAGAGTTATACTCTGATGATCATGATTTTTGCGATAAGTATAATGCTTGTGAGAAAGGTGCAGATGGAAAATTCTACAGGCATGATGGATATCTTTTCAAAGAAAATAGGATATGCATTCCACAGGGTTCAATGCGTGATATACTAATCCGTGAAGCACATGAAGGTGGATTGATGGGTCATTCTAGGGTCACTAAAACATTACACACCTTAAAAGAGAATCTTTTTTGGCCTAAGATGCGCCGGGACGTTGAACGCTACTGTGAACGTTGTGTGACATGTAAGAAAGCAAAATCGAAGGTTTCACCACATGGTATGTACTTACCTTTACCTATTCCTAAATCCCCTTGGACTGATATTTCAATGGACTTTATTTTGGGATTACCTCGAACTAGAACAGGTCGGGATAGTATATTTGTTGTGGTTGATAGATTCTCGAAGATGACACATTTCATTTCATGCCATAAGACTGATGATGCTGTTAATGTGGCTAACTTGTTCTTTAAAGATGTTGTACGATTACATGGTATTCCTAGGTCGATTGTTTCTGACAGGGATGTGAAGTTTTTGAGTCATTTTTGGAGCACTCTTTGGAGCAAACTAGGTACGAAACTTATGTTTTCTACTACTTGTCATCCCTGCATCGATGGGCAAGCCGAGGTTGTTAATGAGTTTTATCTACTTTACTTGATCCATCATTAAAAGAACATCAAAACTTGGGAAGATTGTTTGCCACACGTTGAATTCGCTTATAACCATGTTGTACATTCTGCTACTAAGATGTCACCTTTTGAGGTTGTTTATGGCTTTAATCCTATTACGCCTCTAGATATGTTGCCTTTGCCGCAGAACGGTGATGAACAGGACGGTAAAGCAAAAGCGAAATACGTGAAGAAATTGCATCAACAGGTTAAGGAGAACCTCGAACGAAGGACTCAACAGTATACAAAGCAAGCAAACAAGGGCAGAAAGCGAGTCACCTTCGATGTGGGAGATTGGGTTTGGGTTCATTTCCGAAAGGAACGATTTCTAGCCTAGAGGCGGTCCAAGTCATTATCATGAGGTGATGGTCCTTTTCGGTGTTGGAGAAAGTGAATGACAATGCCTACAAGTTAGACTTGCGGAGAATACAATGTGAGTGCCACATTTAATGTATCCGATTTAACCCCTTATGATGATTCTCTGATTTCGGACAAATCTTTTTCCGAAGGGGGATGATGTGCGACGCCACACCAACAAAGCAAAGCCGATCCGGAGGTCTTACCATTAGGACCTATTACTCGATCTAGGAAAAGAAATTCAGGAAGCCTTGTTCCTTACTTGTGCTACGATTCCAGATTTATTCGATCATGTTCATGCCTTAGAACATAGGCTTTATAACATGTTGCATGCCGATATGTGACGATTTAGGTTCTACTATGTATTATGTGTGTATTTAAGTATGTTTTGGTATTGATTTGATGTTGTTTGTGTTTTAATGAATAAGTTTGCATTATGTTTACAGACTTGTTAATAAGTTTTCAATAAGTTTGCATTACTTTAATGCATGTTTGTTTTGTTTACCATAAGGAAACGTAATGGACAGCACTTAAGATATCATTTCTAGCTCGGTTGAAGCTCAAATATGTGCATGCACTCATCTCACTTCGAAATAGTTCGAAAGATTGTTTCTAGCTCATTTCACTCAATACATTTCTAGCTACCTCAAACTCACTCCACCACTCAACTCCAAATGACGAGTCCGTAGCGGTGAAACGTGTCCTATGTAATGGCAAGTGTCCTATGCATTTGTGGCAGCCATGAGGCATCCAACCATGTGAGGAGCACATGACCGCTTGTGCACAAGAGTGTGTGTGTGCATGTGTAGCGAATATACAAGGATAAGAACAAGGAGGTTGTCGTTTGAAATTTAAATGTATGATATTATTAAATGACGCCAAAAGGAGTTATAACTCCTTATTTTAAACCCTTTTGATTACGACCACGAATTTCCATTCAACACCCTCTTTGTACTTATAAATACATATTAAAATGATGTATTCGTAAGATGATTTATGAAAACAATTACGTTTGAGAATTTCTCTCAATTTCGGTTCTTCATTGAACTTTCCTTGGCATTTCAAACTTAGTTTCTTGTGTCAAATTTTCTTGATACTTGGGTTCCTAGATCGCTATCTAGAGGGTCCAAGTCCTTTTGACGTTGAATGATTCGATTCGGGTTTGCTCGAGAGATTGTGCAAGTTCTTTCGAGTTTAACGTTATTCTATTCCAACGATTACTTTGCCATTGTTGAACACTCAAGTTGCTGCCTTGGCCGTTCATGAAGCGTTCGACTTCACCGATTGAATTTCTTTTTGTTTTAAACGCCAACAACTTCATTTTCCTTCCATTTTCGTTCTTTTATTTTACCCATATTTTACCATGATTATTTCTTTAATTCCTTGCTGTTTTCTTGTTGCAGGAACGTGCTTACAACATTCCTAGATCCGTAACATACGAAGATAGTCTGTTTCGTTAGGCTACATCGTATCATTTGTGCTCAAGCTCAACAAGTAAATGACATGGCTTCCCATACACAAGTTTAAAAGGAGACATCACTAATGGTGTTTTAAATGCAGTCCGATAAGCCCACAAAGCTTCATCCAGACTAGTGGACCAATCTTTACGAGATGGATTCACCACTTTTTCAAAAATCTATTTAATTTCTTTATTAGAAATCTAAGCTTGTCCATTCGTCTAGCGATTGTATGCCGTAGCAGTCTTATGATTCACCCCATACTTGTGCAAGGCATTGATCACCAGTTTACAATCAAAATGGGATCCTTCATTGCTAGTAATTACTCTAGGTGTACCAAATCTTGTAAAGATGTTTTTATGTAGGATCTTTAGTACTGACTTAGCGTCATTAAAAGCTAGGGCTGCCACTTCTACCCATTTAGAAGTGGGTACAATTTACCTACTAATGGTGGAAATAAACCCATAAAGTCTATTCCCTATCCATCAAATAATTCAACCTCCAGCATATTTTGTAGCGACATTTCATGTCTCTTAGAAAAATTCCTCGTTCTCTTACAACAGTCACACGATTGGTAATATTAATGGGCATATTGGAACAAACTTGGACAATAAAATCTCGACTGAAGCACTTTAGCGACGGTTCTCATTCCTCCAAAAGGTCCTCCATAAGGGTCACAGTTTTGAATGATTTGATTAGCATAATGTTTAAATAAGAAGGAATCATCCCAATAATAATGCTTAGCATCATGAAGAAATTTATACCTTTAGTGGGTGTTTAAATCAAGCAGCATCACACCACTCACCAATAAATTCACTATATAGGTGTACTAAGGTAATGCCTTGGCAAATAAGAATTGTTCGTCTGGAAAATCATCTTTAATAAAGTTATCATTAACATCTACACTGCCCGATTCTAACCTTGACAAATGATCCGCCACTTGGTTTTCAGTCCCCTTTCAATCCCAAATTTGCAAGTCAAACTCTTGTAGTAACAATACGCACCACGTATTTAATATTTGAGTGATCTCTGTAAACTTTGACCTTGGTACCCACTAGATAAGGACGAAATTTCTATCGTGTTAACTCATAAGTATTAATTATAGAATATTTATGGAGTCATTAGTGTCGTATTAAGAAACATGTAAAACTTAACAATCATTGCATTTAGATAATCAAATAGCTTAATTATTAATTAAGGGAGGATCTATGAAGCAATTAAACCATGTTGATAGATAGTGGAAGGTAATGGGATTTAAAATTGAAAGAAAAATTTTGATAATGGTAATTTTGTAAATAAGTTAAAATTAACTTAAAACATATTGAAAGTTTCAATCGTCTTCTTCATTTGTTCTTTATTGTTGATCGAAACCCCATTTTAAAGAGCTTGAAGTTTCAGTGGCTATTAGGGAGTGCATGTAAATGAATTTGATACTCGTTTCTTATGATTTTTATATTTTTGAGATCGTTGTAACTAGGTCCACCTAGTCTGTACCTCCGTTTTTGAACCTGTTAAAAATTTTAGAAGATGCCATTGATGAATCTTGTATGTTTTTTATGATAACTATGGGTTTGAAGCTTTCATTGTGGTATTTAGTTGTTTTGTGAAGTGATTTTTGTTAGATTTTGATTTAAGGATTAAATTGTTAAAATGTCAAAATTTCAAGGTTTGATAGTGAATTTTATGTATAATAGGGACTGTTAAAGAGCCTAGAATACTCGGCTGCAATTTGATTCTTATAAAATAGTCAATTTGATGAATATCGGGTTAGAGGACTAAATTGAAAAAATGTAAGAGTTTAGGGAAAATGTGTAATTAATAAAAACTTAAGAGTCATATGCTTTGAATGGAATGTGAAATATGTATGAAATTAATATATTATATTTAATTATTATGTAGAACTAAACTTGGATAAAAGGACAATAACCAAGCAAAAGGTAAAATAGTGGATTAGTCCTTGTGTATTGGTCAGAATCGAATATTAGGTAAGTTCATAGTGTTTCAATATGTAAATGAATTTCTACTTGTATTCTTATATTATAGTTCTTTAATTAAATGTTTATAGTTAATAATTTAATGTTTCAATATCGAAATTTACACGACCTGGGGCTATGTCACACGGCTTGGCCACACAGCAGTGTGACACTTGTTTTGAAATTTTTACTTATTTCTCTTAAACTTTCCAATTTATTTCAAATTAGTTCCGAATTGCTTCCAAATTATTTCTACAGCCTCGAGAGCTCGATTTAGGGACAAAATGTATGAGAATGAATGGTTTAAAATATATTTAGATTATTGAATGTTATAATGTTTATGTTTTTGATTGTACGGTAATGCTCTATAACCCTAATCTGGTGATGGAAATGGGTTAGGAGTGTTACATTTAGTGGTAACAGAGCTACGATTTAGTTGATTCTAAGACTAACATAGCGGAGTAGAGTTTAGTATGTACATACCGCATATACCCTGTGATAATGTGATGCTTTCGAACCACTCTTATATTGTATTTACTTATAGATTCAAGATGTCAGTTGAGTCGAATCGGGCTGTAGTTAATGAAGCTGAAAGTAATGTTCAAGATTCGAACCCTGAATCAAGTAATAGTGTGTCAATTCCACAATCTTTTGGCGATGAATTGAAAAATGTGTTTCTTGGAATGATGAACTAGTTGTTCAATGAATTCAAGGAAGCAAATCTTGGAACTCCGCCACCTCCGCCCCGTACTGTGCAGCCTCCGACACCCTTGAGTCCTCAAAATCCTGTACCTATGACACTTACTCAAGTATTTATGGATAAAATTTGGAAATATGGAGTGGAAGAATTCAAAGGCAAGGTGGATGATGATCCTGCGAAAGCCGAGTACTGGTTAGTGAATGCAAAAAGAGTCTTCGTGAAATTGATGTGCACTATTGAAGATTGTTTGAGATGTGCTGTGTCGTTACTAAAAGATGAAGCGTATTTAGGGTGGGACACTTTGAGCTTGATGACATCAAATGATCCTATTAATTGGGATTTCTTTCAGACTAAATTCCAGAAGTAGTATGTTTGTCGGATGTTTATTGACAAGAAAATGAAAGAATTTCTTGAGTTAAAACAAAGGAATCGAATTGTAGCTGAGTATGAACAGTACTTTGTGCTGTTAAGGAAGTACTCCCGTAATATAGTATCAAATGAGGAAGAAATGTGTAGTAGATTTGAGGACAGGTTGAATGATGACATTCGTATGTCTGTGGCAGCACTAAACTTATGGGAATTTGTAGAAATTTCTGAATGCGATCAAAAAAATGAAGAAATTTGCAACAGTAAACGACAGTCAGATTTAAAATTTTGAGATTTTAATAAAAGGGGGTCGTTCAAACCTGCTCAAACATCTCCATTGAAGAATTTAGAAATGAGACAAGTCGACGGGCTACCCCTTTAGAGTTCACTAGTAGAAAGAAACTGAGGCAAAGCAAATTTCAGTCTATTAATTCTCGAGCGGCTAGTGTTGGAATTGTAAGAAATGTTGAAAAGACCGTTCTTGTTTGTGATAATTTCAACAAAAGGCATTTTGGTGAGTGTCAATGAAAGTCGGAAGCTTGTTTCCGTTGTAGATCTACTGACCATTTCCTTCGTGATTGTCTGAAAAGGCAGAATGATTTTGGCAATCAATCTAACAAGCCTGAAGTAACCTCACAGAGAGGTAGACGATCTGGAAACGCTAGAAACACTACTCTTGGTCGAGGAAAGAATAACGAGATTAATGAACGATCTGAAGCGAGAACACCAGCTAAAGCCTATGCAATCAAAGCTGGTGGGGAAGCTACTACCCCAGACGTTATTGCGGGTACTTTTTCTCTATTTGATATGAATGAATATGCATTGATTGATCCTGGATCAACTCACTTGTATATATGCACTGCATTAGTAGACAAAAAGAAATTACTTGTTGAGTTCACTGAATATACTATCAAAGTTACGAATCCACTAGGTTAGTATGTTTTAGTTAATCAGATATGTAAATCGTGTCCACTGAAAGTTAGGGGTTACAATTTTCCCGCTAGTTTGATGTTGTTACCTTTTGATGATTGTAACGCCCCAAAATTTGGGCCTAGAAGTATTGGGCCTTGAGTAGGGGAACAATTTGGAAATGGTGGACAAAAGTATGTCTGCTTTAGTGGTTAAGGGTCCTGAGAGAAGTTGGAAAAGTCATGGGTTCAAACCTGGGCTTTAGGAAAAATTTTGGTTTTAAGTGGACAAAACCCTGGATGCTTGGATGTAGGCCTTTTAAATTATTGTGTTAAAAAAATGTCATAAGGAAGCATGTGGTCTAGTGGTTTTGGCGTCATAAAGGTTGCAAGGGAGCCTGGGTTTAAGTCTTGGCTTTTGCAATTTATTTTAGTTTTTCTTTTAAAGGAGACTTTGGCCTTTAGACCTTTTAGTTAATTGAAGACAAAATGTGACACAAAAGAGCTTGTGGCAAAGAGGCAAGTGACGTGTTGAGCTATTGAGGGGGCTTGGGTTCGAATCCCATTGCAAGCAAAAAGGATATTTATTTTGCTAGCATGAGGCGGCAGGAGTTTGAGGTAGTTTTGAACTCTGTTGGGTGAGAGTTTGAATGGGTCTTGGACGTTGTTATGGATGATATCAAGGAGGGATATTTGGTTAGATTTGAGGAGAGAATATTGCGATTTGGGGAGGTTGTTGTTGTGGAGAGCTATATATCATCTCATTTGTTCCTTGTCTGAATGGGGGGAGATCGGCAAGGCTTCCAAGGTATTCGTCACTTTCTCCAACCTGCATTGCTTCCATTCCTAACTGGTGGTGGTCGAGGATGATTGGTTTGCGAAATAAGAGGTGTCCGGATCGAAGGGAATTTGTAAATCGCATCAAGTGTGTAAACTCCCCACTGTAACTGTAGAACGGCAGAAGTCGAAAAGCTGAAATACGACGTTTGAGACCACACAGTGTGCGATCGCTCGTCTGGAAAGCCGAACCTGCAAATCATGAGTGAAAGACTATGGAGACCTCCATGAGCATGTTCATGAGCTTAGGCTGTAATGGGCAACGTTGGGCCGTGTGGGCTCAATGGGCTTGTGGGCCCTATACGGTTGAAACCCACTATTTGTAGCAAATACTAGACTGGGCTATGTAGATCTCCTAGCCATGGTGAAATCTAAGCTGAACAGGCCACACGAGCGTGTGGGCCCACTTGGGCCCAATAGCGGGTTTTGAGCCCATATATATTGTTCTAGCCATGTAGGTTATCTGAGTCGCTCGAAGCGACGATAGACCTTTTAGGAGGTCGTAAAAGTACCGAGACCTCAATATTTGTAAAATAACTGTAATACCCCTATAGGATAGAATGACCGTAATACCCCTATAGGGTACAATGATCGTAATACCCCTGTAGGGTAAAATGACCATAATACCCGTATAGGGTAAAATGACTGTAATACCCCTGTAGGGTAACATAACCGTAATACGCCTGATGGGTAAAATGACCAAAATACCCTCAATGGGTAAAATGACTAAAATACCTTGATTGGTAAAATGACCGAAATACCCTCGATGGGTCAAAAGATCAAAATACCCTCGATGGGTCAAATGACCAAAATACCGTCGATGGGTAAAATGACCAAAATACCCTCAATGGATAAAATGACTGAAATGCCCCCATAGGGTAAAATAACCAAAATACACCCATAGGGTAGAATATCGAAATACCCCATAGGGTAAAATTATCGTAATACCCTTGTAAGGTAAAATGACCGTAATACCCCTGTAGGATAAAATGACCGTAATGCCCTTGTAGGGTAAAATGACCGTAATACCTCTGTAGAGTAAAATAACCGTAACACCCCTATAGGGTAAAATGATCGTAATACCCCTGTAGGGTAAAATGACCGTAATGCCCCTATAGGGTAAAATGACCGTAATATGCCTGGAAGGTAAATTAACCGTAATGCCCCTGTAGGGTAAAATGACCGTAATGCCCTGGTGGGTAAATGACTATTTTTGCCCCTCGTGGTCAAATGATTATTTTGTCTGTGGGTAAATGACTGATTTGTCTGTGTTTGGTATGACTGATTTGTCTTTGATTTGAATGACTAATTCTGAGCATGGCATTCTACATACTGCATGGGGTTGGGATACTGTTGCGGAGGAAGTACTATACTGGTGGCTTTGCCACAATCACTATTACTGGTGGCTTGGCCACATATACTATTACTAGCGACTTTGTTTGCGATCATCGCTTCGCGACTTTCTTTGCGATCATCGCTGTCGGCGGCTTTGCTGCGATGCTACTGATGGTCGTGTGCCGATCATACTACCGTTACTGATGGCTTTGTGCCGATCATAGTACCGTTAGTGATGGCTTTGTGCCGATCATAGTACTGTTACTGATGGCTTTGTGCTGATTATATTACTATTATCGATGGTTCTGTGCAGGGTCATTTCACTGTTACTAATGGCTGTGTGCCGGTCACGTCACTGCTACTGATGGCTTTGTGCCAATCACATTGCTGTACTTTTGGCTTGTAGCCATTCTGTTTATAGCTTATAGCTATCCTTACGGCTCTTAGCCATTCTGACTACTAGCAGCTTTGCTGCATTATTACTACTGAAAGTTATGCTGTGATATTGGTGTGAAGGTTGGGTGGGTCGACTCTGTCCCCACATGGTGTGTTGGGTTGGTACGGATGGTGTGTTGGCTGGATTGGGATGGGTTTGCATACTTGCATCATACTGATATTGTATCAGGCTTAGGCCCCACACTATTTTTTTATTGGCTAAGGCCCACACTGTATTGTTACTATTAAAGGCCTCTGGCCTAGACTGATTCTGTTCTGTACGCCGACTTTTGATAAGGGATTACACACTGAGTTTTTGTAAACTCACCCTTTCCTCTTAACTGTGCAGGTAATCTTTAGCCATAGTTGATTCGGTGCTGCGTGGGACTCGGAGGTGGCCACACAACTGCATCAACTTTTGTTTTTAGCTTTTGATTTATAAGTAACTAAATTAGGGTATCTTTATGTAAAAAGGCCACTTTAAAGTTATAAACTTTAAATTAGGGTTTTTATTTATTTAGTTTGACATAAACTGATAGGTGTAGAATAAGACGGGTTAAAAGTGATTAGTTTTTAATGATGCACGCTTGGAACTAAACAACCCGTTTTGGAATCACCGTTTAATAAAAAAATGATTAATTGATTTTAAAGTTTTCCGCTAAACACCTCAATGTGACACTGCCAAGTTTGACCATAACTCTTAGGCCGGGTTTGAGGTGTTACAATGATTTTGATATCATTCTGGGAATGAATTGGTTGTTTGAGCATAATGATATATTGAGTTGCCAAAGGAAGCAAGTTAGTTTGAAGCATCCAAATGGTGAATTTATTTGTGTTAGGGCAGATGGGGTCGACTGTATTACAAATGTAGTTTCAGCACTGTCAACTCTAAAATTGATTAAAAAGGGATGTGAAGCTTATTTAGCCTATGTTCTTGATTCGAAAGTGGTTGAATCAAAAATTAAGACAGTGTCGATAGTCAAAAAGTATGTTGATGTTTTTCCTAAAGAACTACCCAAGTTGCTACCAACTCGAGAAGTAGAATTTGTGATCAAACTTGTGCCTAGAACAACTCTAATTTTGATAACGCCATACAGGATGACCCCTATGGAATTGAAAGAGTTAAAAGTGCAGTTGCAAGAGTTGTTAGATCACAAATTTATTTGATTGAACGTGTTAGCTTAGGTTGCTCTAGTTTCCTTCGTGAAAAAGAAAGATGGGTCAATGAGAGTATGTATATGTATAGATTATCGACAGCTGAATAGAGCCACAATTAAGAATAAATACATGTTACCTCCTATTGGTGATTTATTCAATCAGTTAAAATGAGCTATATTGTTTTTGAAAATTGACTTGAGATCTGGATATTATCAGCATTAAAGAGAAAAATGTACCAAAAACTACATTCTGAACTAGATATTGTCACTATGAATTTCAAGTGATGCCCTTGTGATTGACCAATGCTCCTACAGCATTCATGGACTTGATGAATCGGGTGTTTCAGCCATCTTTAGATCTGTTTGTTGTGGTATTCATTGATGACATTTTCATTTATTCACTGAATGAGTCAGATCATGCGGAACATTTAAGAAATGTGATGCAAACCTTGCGTGAAAAACAACTACATGTAAAATTCAGTAAATGTGAATTCTAGCTACGAGAAGTTGATTTTGTGGGACATGTTATATCTACTAATGGAATCAGGGTTGATCCGAATAAAGTATTAGCAATTGTTGATTGGAAAATTTTGTAGAATGTTTCTAACATTCGAAGTTTCTTGGGATTAGTTGGATACTATTGACGATTTGTTAAAAACTTTTCAATCATTGCTTCACCTATGACTAGGTCATTACAAAAAAAAATTAAAATTCTTTGGTCTGATAAGTGTCAACAGAGTTTTGATCAGTTGAGAAACATGTTAATAGAAGCTCCATTGTTAACTCAGCCTAAATTTGGAATGACATATGTTGTTGATAGTGATGTGTCTCTCAATGGTTTAGGTTTCGTGTTAATGCAGTAAGGGAAAGTGGTAGCTGATGCTTCTATATAGTTAAAGCCACATGAAAAGAATTATCCTACTCAAGATGTTGAGCTGGTCGCGATTGTCTTCGCTTTGAATATATGGAGGCATTACTTATACAGGGAGAAATGTCACGTGTATACTTATCATAAAAGCTTAAAATATTTAATGACCCAGAAAGAACTGAATCTAAGACAGCGACTTTGTTTAGAGATACTAAAAGTTTATAATTTGGTTATTGATTACCATCTGTGAAAGGCTAATGTGGTTGCATATGCACTCAGTAGAACTCATCATTGTTTGCACTTCGAGCATTGAACGCTTAGTTGGCTTTGAATGCCGATGGTTCTATATTGGTGGAATTGAAGACTAAACCCTGTTTCTACAACGAATTCGGGAGTTGCAAAATGACGATAAAAAGTTCATAATGAAACAAAACTTGGTTTAGGATACTTTGACTACAGAATATAGTATTGGTGATGATGATACATTGTATTACCACGATAGAATTTGCGTTCCAAATAATTTAAATTTCAAACATAATATACTATCAGAGGCTCACAGTAGTACATATTTCATTCATCAAAAAGATGTATTGTGATTTGAAACAGCTGTACTGGTGGCCGGGTATGAAACATGAGATTTGTGAGTTCGTAGCAAAATGTTTGATTTGTCAGCAAGTAAAAGCACATAATCAGGTGTCGTTGGGATTATTACAACCTGTTATGATTCCTGAGTGGAAGTGGGAGTGAATCACAATGGATTTCTTATCTGGCTTGCCTATAACTCCGAAAAAAAAGATTCGATCTGGGTGACTATTGACAGATTGACTAAGTTGGCCCGGTTTATTCTAGTCAGAACAAATTACTTATATAAGAAGTAAGCGGAATTATATGTGTCAGAGATTGTGAGATTACACGAAGTTTTAACATTTATTATTTTTTATCGTGATCCGCAGTTTACATCGAGATTTTGGAGTAAACTTTATGGGGGTTTGGGCACTAAACTCAATTTCAATACAGCTTTTCATCCTTAGATGGACGAGCAATCGGAACGAGGAATTCAAATTTTAGAAGACATGCTACAATGTTGTATTCTCGAGTTCGAGGGTAGTTGGGAAAAACATCTATCATTAGCTAAGTTCACTTATAATAAAAGTTATCAATCTAGTATAAAATGGCACCGTTTGAAGCTTTATACGGAAGAAAATGTAAAGCACCATTTTATTGGTCTGAGCTGAGCGAATCCAAAATGGTAGGGATTGATTTGATTCGAGAAACTGAAGACAAAGTTTGAATTATTCGAGATTCTCTAAAAATTGCATCTAGTCATGAGAAGTTGTAGGCGAATTTGAAAAGAAAAGCTATAGAATTTGCTGTTGGCGACCAAGTACTTTTAAAAGTTTCTCTGTGGAAGAAAGTGCTATGATTCAGCAAGAAGGCAAAGTTGAATCCAAGATTTATTAAGCCATACGAAATTACCAAAAGAATCAGTCCTGTAGCTTACAGATTAGCTTTACCTCCTGAACTCGAGAAAATTCATAAAGTGTTACATGTTTCAATGCTAAGACGGTACATATCTGATTCTTCACACGTGATTCATCATAGTGAAATTGAATTACAAACAGATTTGACGTATTTTGAAGAACCGGTGAACATTTTGGTTTGGGAAGTCAAAGAAACTCAGAATAAATGAGTACCGTTAGTGAAAGTCTTCTGGCATCAGCATGGTACTGACGAAGATAACTATGAAACTAAGGAATTTATGAAATTACAATATCCGAATCTATTCTAAGGTAACAATTTCGAGGACGAAATTTGCTAAAGGGGGAGAGTTGTAACAGCCTGATTTTTAGTAGTGACAGAATGATTGTTTCGGGACCACAAATTTCTATGGTGTTGACTCATATATATTAATTATAGAATATATATGGAGTCATTAGAGTCGTACTAAAATTTGGTTAAGAAACTTTAACGTTTAGATAACTAATTAAAGAAAAGGACTAAATTGAAAAAGGTGCAAAACATAGCAATCAATGCATTTAGATATTCAAATAGCTTAATTATTAAATTAGGGAGGATATATGATGCAATTAAACTATGTTGATAGATAGTGGACGATAATGGAATTAAAAATTGAAAGATAATTTTAATAATGGTAATTTTGTAAATAAGTTAAAATTAACTTAAAACATATTGAAAGTTTCAATCATCTTATTCATTTGTTCTTCATTGTTGACTGAAACACATTTTAAAGAGCTTGAAGTTTTGATGTTTGTTAGGGAGTGCATGTAAGTGAATTTGATAATCGTTTCTTGTGATTTTTATATTTTTCAGATCATTGCAACTAGGTCTAGCTAGCCAGTACCTCTGTTTTTGAATCTGTTAAAAATTTTAGAAGTTGACATTGATGAATCTTGAATGTTTTTGAGGATAATTATGTGTTTGAAGCTTTGATTGTGGTATTTAGTGGTTTTGTGAAGTGACTTTTGTTAGATTTTGATTTAAGGATTAAATTGTTAAATTGTCAGAATTTCAAGGTTTGATAGTGAATCTAATGTATAATAGGGACTGCTAAAGAGCCTAGAATACTTGGTTCTAATTCAGTTATTAGAAAATAGTAATTTGATGAATATCGGGTCAGAGGACTAAATTGCAAAAATGTAAAAGTTTAAGGAAATATGTGTAATTAATGAAAACTTAAGGGTCATATGCATTGAATGGAATGTGAAATATGTATGAAATTAATATATTATATTTAATTATTATATTGACCAAAACTTGGATAAAAAGACAATAACCAAGGAAAAGGTAAAATAGTGGATTAGTCCTTGCGTATTGGTTGGAATCGAATATTAGGTAAGTTCATAGTGTTTCAATATGTAAATGAATTTCTACTTGTATTCTTATATTATAGTTATTTAATTAAATGTTTATAGTTAATTATTGAATGAATGCACATACGTACCCCTGATTGTACTTCGGTACCCCTGAATGCACATACGTGCTTTTACTTGCACTTCGGTACCCTTAAATGCCGATACGTGCCCCTGATTGTACTTCGATACCCCTGAATGCACATAAGTACCCTTGTTTGTACTTTGGTACCCTTGAATGCACTTACGTGCCCTTGTTTATACTCCAATAAGTCTGAATCATATAGTATAGCAACTGTATTTAATTATATTTAGATTAAATGTTATACTATGTCCTTGCTAAGATTTGTAAGCTTATCAGTTCTTATGAATTATTTTATAGATAATTGTTCCTGACATTTTGGAAAGATCATTAAATCAGCTCACACTATCCATCTAAATTGGTAGTTTTTGTTTTTGCTAGGGTAGTGGCTTTTTATTGTGATTAGAATAGGTTGAAAATGATAATTTATGGTACGTTTTGGTACATATTTGTACTAGGTTATCATGCATAAAATGAGGCAATATTGACACATTTTGATAGTTGATGTGTTGACATAATTTTGTTGTTTTTGAATGGCACATTGGTTAGTTTACTTAGGCTATCTAAAATGTCATATTATTGTCGTTGTGAATGATGTTTAAGTCCCTTGGATGCATGCTCAAATCGTTAGATTTTTTAGGTGTGAATCGGTTGTGAAATGACTTGATTTTAGGTAAATTTTAGGTTCACACGACCTAGGACACTGGCTGTCACACGGCTACGTAAGGCACATGGCCTGGTGACATGGGCTTATGTCAATTGAAAGTATCTTAAGATTCATGTCAATGAGTTACAAGGCCTGGCAAA
Source organism: Gossypium raimondii (assembly GCF_025698545.1). Classification (NCBI taxonomy): domain Eukaryota; kingdom Viridiplantae; phylum Streptophyta; class Magnoliopsida; order Malvales; family Malvaceae; genus Gossypium; species Gossypium raimondii. The sequence goes on along the minus strand of NC_068568.1, from coordinate 32,663,923 downwards.
TGGGTTGGTACACGAGCGTGCGGGGCAACTCAAGGAGATACACGGTCTAGCACACAGGCGTGTGACATTGCCGTGTAACCCTATTCATTGAGTTACATGGGTGAGGATAGGGGTTGGGACACAACTGTGTGTCCTTGGTTCAAAAGTTACACGGCCTGGCCACACAGCCGTGTGACCTTTGTTTTGAAATTTTTGCATATTTTTCTTTAACTTTCCAATTTATTTCAAATGAGTTCTGAATTGCTTCCATGTTATTTTTAAGGCCTCGAGACCTAGATTTAAGGACTAAATGTATGAGAATAAATTATTTATAATATATTTAGGTTATTGAATGTTATTATGTTGAAATGTTTTTGATTGTAGTGTAATGCTCTATAACCCTAATCTAATGACGAAGATGGGTTAGGGTGTTACAAGTATACACGTCGGATCAAGTAATAAAGTGATGAGTGAGTATCGTTCCTACGAGGATCCGATTGTGGTACTAAAGTGGTCAAGTTATTATAATGAAATGCAATTAATGTTATGGTAAAGTTATGGTTAATATGCAATGGCAATTAAAATGAATAATGATGTATGCAATATGTGGAATTAATGAATACTTGGAAATGTAATTGCAATTATGAGAATAACTTCATGAATAATATGGAACGAATAAATAAATGGCTAAGAATGCTATGAAAAAGCTACTTCTGCAAAGGTAAGGGTTATGCGATGCTAAGTGGGTAGGTCGGGATTACTAAGAATCTACTTTTCATGTTCGCATTGCCTCAGCAAAATCATACGTATCCTACTATTCAAATGATTTCTTAACTGGCCTGCCTCTTTTGAGACCAAAAACCTCAAGTTACCTTGCCTCTGTCTATAGGCTTTTAATATAGTACCTTGCACTGTTACCTTCTACATGATCGTTGCTCTATGTTTAGAGTTTACTACAAATATCGGTCGAATACTTGCTTATATCATTCAACCATGGTCCAACTAATCGAACCTTTTCAGAATTAAATTACTTTAAGGATATGTTGCATAGTCGACTATGTATAGAGATTGCTCACATACACTGTAAAGAATAAAATAATTGAATGAAGCAGTGAAATAACTCAGATTTCTACTACAACCATTAAAGACAGTTAAAGTTTCGTTAAAGTAATCCCAACCCTATGAGGTTTAACTCATAGGATGGCAAATAAAATTCAACTCAAACATTGTTTTCATCACTATATTTCTTGAAGGAACATATTAGAAATAATGGAAGAATGTTGAGAAGACAATGTTCGCTTGTCTAATCCACTCTCCAACTACATAACGTCCTGAGGTCGCTAATAGGGGTTGCCTGTATCTTTCCTCTTTCGGTCTCTATTCAATCCCTACCTTTTAATTTGCCTAAAGATCTTTACCCGTAGTTCCGTCGTCTAGGGTTTCCTCATTTGCTTCTTTTTAAATTGCTTTGTTTTTATTTTTTTTCTTTAGGATAATTCCATCAGCCCCCAAGATTTATCTTCTCCTATTTTCTAGGTAGATTTATCTGGTACAAGTAGAGTTGGGCTGAAATTGATATGCATTAAATGCTGAATGGACACCTTCCTGGCATTGCCATGACATACTTGCTGACAATTTGACCACCCTTTTGCCTTGGCAAAATTTCACTCCTTTATTTCTTGTTCCTCATCCTTCACCTGCCAATACCACAAAGCATAGCCCTTCCACGAGCAACTAAAAGCACCAAATATTTAAACGCAGCCCAAGTTATAATGCAATGCTAAAACTACTAATGAAATGTCCTAAAATTCAAGTAGATGTACTTAAGTACAAGTAACTAACTAGGTCCAAAGGCATAAAAATAACTCTTTTCAAGAGTTATCAAAAGCCTTATGGCGGAATCACAGTGACAACAAAGCCACTTGGGAACCCGAAGAGACAATGCATCATAAATACCCTCACTTGTTTGGATCAGGTAAGTTTCGATGATGGATTTTGTTGAAGGGAAGTAGAATTGTCACGCCCAAGATTTTATTTATTAAATTGCACAAGTTTGTATCACAAGTTAATTAGTAGTCAAGTGGTTAAGGGTGTTAATTAAATCCTAGTGGTCCCATTTTTGAATCACCCTACAGTCTATTTTATTTAATTTTCTCATTCTAGCCTCTATTGTTAACCATTTTAAAAGGTTAATTCTCCCCCTTGCCGTCCAAGTGTTTACATAAAGGGGAAGATTCTCCATCCTTTTTGTTTGAGTCAAACTTTCCTTCCAAAGCCCCCTTTTCATTCCCTTTGTCCCCAAACTTACCCAAAGTAAGCCTTTGACTACTCTTGCTTGGCCTTAAAACTCTTGTAACCCTATTTTTCATTTTAATACTCCTATTTTTTCCTCTCCTCCCCTATTTTGCCGTTCACCATCTTTTCTCAACTAATTTTCAGTTTTTTATTCCTTTTTCAACACTTTTGAAGCCAATTATCTTCTAATCTCTTCCCCTCCTCCACCATACACGGTTGCCACACTACCTCCTTACCTTTACCGTTACCATCGCCGCACCACCACTGCATCATTGCCACGCCACCGTCATCGACCATCACCAATTTTTCTTATTTTTCTTCTCATCTTTAAAAAATCCTCTCGTAGACTCTTGAATTTTGTTTTTAAATATTAAAGATCATCTTTCGTATTATTAATATCTCTAAAATCTTCTATTTTTCATTTGTAGTGCCTAATCCTAATCCCCCTCGTTGATCGACTTGTTGAGATTTTGTTGCCGAGCCTTTTTACTCTCTGTTTAATCATAAGTATGAAGGACTATTGTTCTTGTCACACTTTCGTAATATTATTATTGATTTAGCAAGGTTCTAACTATTCAATTTCGTGTATTATTGAAGAATATTAAAAAAATCCCAGAATTTGTGCATAAATTGTAGAAAGGGTGATAGTTAACGACCTTTTTGCGTAATTAGTGTCTAATCAATGTTGTTTTTATTAAGGGATTGTTATTTATTCATTAGATCAGTACTAAAGCGTATATTTTATTAACAATAGTTACTCAAGATATCATATTCATCTTTTTCGAAGTGGAATCGAGATCTGTTCAATCGGATCTAAGGGGTAAGGACTTAATTGATAACAATCGATATTAATGATTAAATAATAAAGATATTTTTTGTGTAATATTTATGGATATTTGATTCTTGAAATATGTGTATATATGAATCCAAGTAATCTCGAAACTCTAAGATCCGTAAATACCAATAAACGAAGATAACAAGTAATCTCGAAACTCTAAGATCAATGATGTGATTGGTTTATTGGATGATTCTGTGATATATGTTATAATGTAATTTCCTTTACTAATGACATGTGATTTATGGCTCATAGAAATATGATATTATGATTGATATGAAAATAATATATATTACTAAATCTAATTTATGGATTTTCATGTTGAGCATGCCTTACTATGATATTTTGATTTGCATGATAAAGCATGCCATTATGAAATTATGTGCAAAAACATGAGATCTAATTCGCATGTTAAGCATCTCATATTCCGATATTCTGATTTGCATGTAAAGCATTCTACTGAAAAATCTATTATGTTGCCATATCACATGCATGGGGTGGGAAAAATGTATGGAGGAAGTATCTAGTAGTAAATCTACAAATTTCTAGTCGCATGTCCACATTATTCTGTATCTAGTAGTAAATCTCCAAATATCTGGTGTTTCGACCAAGCTATTCTGTTTTTGGCAGCACGACTGCACTATCTGGTGGCTAGTCCACTATTATTGGTATTATATTGGATGGAAGAGTTTTGGGGAACTCTTATTTGTGTGCAGTGGAGTTGGATAGGTTTTGTTTTCAAAATCTACATTGTTTTCTAACGAGCGTTGCATTGACATCGGCATATCGCATATTGCCATATCTAACTCTGTAATTGAAAATATTATGTGTTATGATCTATTTATAAATAATGTTGTTATGATTTATTTTGTGATTATTTTTTTGGAGACCCGCACTAGGCTTTTTAAAGCTCACTCCCTTTTAAATTTTGACTTTTAGATAATCGAGGTTAGCATGGGCTCGGCTATGGAGACGCTCTCGGTCATTTTTTAGCTAACTCTATTATTATTCATGTATGATATTTTGGGATGTGCTTATTTACTTTGGACTTTAATTTTGGGACTTTGATTTGGTTTTTGTTTTGATACTTGGATTTGATTTGGGAATTCTTTTTGAATGATTTAGATTTAAAAACTAACCTTTAAATAGTTTGAAACAAAAATAATTTACAATGGATTTTCATAATTATGACTTAAACTTAAACTAAATACGATGATTTTCAATATTCAATATTATGTTTTTACAAATTGACTCATCTATTTGCAAGACTACTATTTTTACGAGTTGCATGATGAATTTACGTTTTCAATATAAATAGTGAACTTTTGATTTTTGTCTGCTGAGATGTCTTAGGTAAATTACGACATTTTCAATAAAAATCACAATACTTATGTTTTACCAAAGATAAGATACCAACTAAATTCGGTTTTACTTAAAACAAGTATTAATGATGATTTCTCAAGGAAATTTTAAAGAGGAATTTTTCTAAACCTTTTACTAAGCCATTGTCATGGCGAATGTGACCATCAAGATATGACCATAACGTCTAGGTCGGGTCTAAGGGGTTACAGCCCATCTGTTAACACCTTGACCCCAAACTAGTCTAGACTGTGAGGTCGGAAGATAAGTAGTTCTTGCTAACTCATTTTGTAAGTGGAACATCAAAAGATCCTGCAAGGGTACTGATTAGTTGATTGACGAAGAACCTAAGACGACAGTTGTTTCAGATTGCTGAAACAAGCTAATCACCCATCTTTAGATTTGATTCACTTTATTTCTTTCTATCTCATGCAATTTTACTCTATTATGTTATTTTATTTCCTTAGTTTAAGAAACCCTAAAATTATCTCTTATTTTACTTTCATATTATAATTGACTTAAAGTTTAATTAAATCTTTAATTGTTTAGGTTAAGATTGATTTACTACTCGCCTCCCTTCGGTATGATCCTCAAAGTACTTACCCACTTTATTGTAAAATCTATACTAAATGTAACCCCTCAAACCAGGCTTAAACATTAAGGCCCAATCTGAGTAATGACATGGGCCATGAACATGGCCAAAATGTTTTCTTAAGAAAAATCCATTTGTCCTCGAAACATGTTATTTTGAAAACATCATGTTCTTTTCAATAGAAATTAATTTGTTCCTTTTTATTTAAAAATACTTGTATTATAACTTAGTTTTTAAGTTGCTGTGGCTAATAATTTTTAAAATTTTAAACAATCATTTAAAAGAAAAATCCTATAAAAATAATCCATGCAATATTTTCAAAAAATATCAAATAGAAATTCCCATGCCACAATCCACAACTTAAAATAAAGTCCAAAAAAGTTATTAAGATAAACCAAGATTAAAGTCCATAATAAAATCCAAAATAAACTCATATAGTCCTTAATAATCCCAAATTATTTTAAAAATCCATAGCATAGAAATCATTATTCTGAGAGCTCCTCGGACGACCGAATCCAAGTCCTAATTACAAGGATTACCTAAAACGCACAAGTAACATGGGTGAGCTTTAAAAGGCTCAGCGTGAGATCGATGCAAACATATATACATACGATTTATCATACCTTACAACACATCGAATAAAATGTCCAAATCACCACATTTACGATTTTTAGAGAAATCACATATCATTAAAGTTTATACATATATATGACCAAACTAAGACATGATTATGTAACGATGCATATTTTAAGTATTTCTTACCCATCTTCGCTGCACACCAATATCGAGTTCCCCAGAACTCGTCCATCTACTAACACACAATTTGTGGACAAGCCACCACATAGATGCTGAAAAGGCAACACAACACATCGTGGACAAACTACCACATAATTGTCGATAATGGCCACATAATCACAGTTAAATTGCTACACAGCTTCCTCCTTTCACAAACCCACCCCATGCATGTGATTTGCGCAATTTAACACAAATATTTCACTATTTGCATATTTCGCATAATCATGCTCACAACTCATATTCTTCAATTTTTACACATATGCATGTATCATGCTCACATTTTCATATATCACATAGTTTTCACATTAGCATGCTTTAAGATATATTTATATTAAAACATGGATCTCATCACACGTATACACATATCATATGTTTAGATCATCACATATCAATTGAACCATGAATCACATAACATAGAGTTGAGATCAATTACATACACAACACATCACAAATCATAAATTTTCACATCATTTAATGGTTTAGGATACTTACTTGGATTTCTCTTGGTTGAGTTTTTCAACTCCACTTGGGTATTTAGTGTACTCTTGATATAATTAATTTAATAACATTTTATTAAAATAAAATAATATCATGTTATACTCAAATTAAGAATTAGACCCTACACCTTAAACCATAGATTCATTGGCCACAATCCTACTAAAAGAAGTTTCACTTGGATCTAAGTCAATAGATGAATTTATCACACGAAACACTTTCTTTAGTTATAAATCTCAGATTTGTTTTAATACTTAAAGTTTTAATCATTCAAAGTAGTTCTCACCATCATATACCTTTAAATCGAGACTTGGTTTCAATGTACTCGTCAACTCACTAAGGATTTCTTAGGTTGTCATCGTTTGGTCCTCCAAGTTCTTATGAAATAACATTAGTAATATGATAAATGATAATAAAATATTATGATAAAAATAAAAAAGTATACCATTTGGCCAACCATGGTATTTCTAAATGAACAATTTACGAATTGAACAACCTCACATACACTTGATTTAATACGAGATGATCGAAGGATCCAGAATGGAATGAGAATAACTATTTTGAGTGATCTAAAAATAATAGATAAAATGATAGAAAATGTGAGTTTTATTTACAAAGGAATCGACAAAAGAAAGATGAAGCAAAAAGAAAAAAATTTTGATCACCGACAGTGGCGTTGACAGTGGTTCGATGGCAGGGATGGCAGTGGCAACAGTGGTTCGACAATGGAGTAGTGGTCTGGCGGTGGTAAGAAAAATCTAAAAGGGAGGAGGGTTTGGTCACCAAAGTTTGGAAGACAAAAGAGAGAAGAGAAAAGAAATAGGTGTAGGAAGAGAAGATCCGCGATGGTTCACAGTGACGCACAGCGGTGGAAGGGAGGAAAAGTGAGAGGGCAATGTTTAAGGTGGCTAGGAGGTCACTTGATAGTGGTGGAAAGGTTAGTTATGGTGGTTGAAGAATAAAAATTACAGTAAGATGGTGGTGGCTCTTTTCAATTTGAGAAAGAAAGAAATAATATGGTGAAAATAAAGGTAGGGGATGACAAGGGTGTGTGTAGCTTGGTCAACCATGACCAGGTTCATTGTATCACAACATTTTGGCAAGAAAGGAGGTTTTGGCAAGGGAGTGAGACAATGAGTGAAAAAGGGGTTGTGTCTCACAACTTATGGTAAGTTTTACTAGCTAAAGGAGGAAAGGAATCACACCATTTGGGGCAACTATAAGGTTGGACATCAAGGCTTAAATGCACATGTTAAATATGTGCAAAGATCTAATTAAAAAAAAAAAGAACAAGGAGATTCAAACTAGGGAACTCTAGGATAGTTAAGGAGCTTCCTACCACTAAGTCACAACACTTCATTGTTTTCATTATTGTGCATAAATTAATAAATTAAAGGTTACGACAACTCTACCCTTCTTATAAAAACATTCGTCCTCGAAATTTTCTTGATGGGAAAACGTGAGGATATTATTGTCACATCAACTCTTCTAGCTCCTAGGTGGCCTCACTAGAACCGTGGTTCCTCTAAAAAACTTTTGCAAGCGGTACTTGCTTCCTTCACAATACTTTGATATCACGATCAATAATTTGCATTGGTTCTTCATCAAAAGTCAAGTCATGACAAACCTCTATCTCATCAACTGGAATCACATGAGAAGGGCAAGATCGATATCGTTGCAACATAGACACATGGAATACATCATGAATGCGATCCAACTCTAGAGGTAACTCCAACTGATATGCCACTGGTCCCACTCTCTTAATGATGTGGTAGGCTTCAATGAACCTCGGACTTCGCTTTCTCTTGCGACCGAATCCCAGTACCTTATTCGAAGGTGAAACCTTAAGAAAGACTTGGTCACCAATATTATACTCAATATCCCTCCTCTTCAAGTCGGAATAACATTTCTATCGATCTGATGCAACTTTTAACCAATCGCGAATAATTTTCATAATGTTATTAGTCTCTTATATTAAATCTGATCCCAGCACTTTCTTTTTCCCCAAATCTATCCAACACAAAGGTGATCTGCACTTATGCCCATAAAGTGCCTCATACGGAGCCATTTGAATGCTCGATTAAAAACTGTTATTACATGAAAACTCCACAAGTGGTAGGTGTTCCTGCCAATTACCTTGAAAATCGATTACACAACCTCGCAACATATCCTAAAAAATTTGAATAACCCTCTCAGATTGTCCATTAGACAATGGATAATGAGTTCTACTAAAATTCAATCTCGTACCTAGTGCCTCATGAAAAATCTTCCAAATATGTGACGTGAAGCGAGTATCTCGATCAAAAATAATAGACACTGGTACCCCATAAAGTCTTTGGAATGAATAATTGGTGCACACTAGTAGAAAATGAGCAAATTTAGTCAACTGATGAATTATCACCCATATGGAGTCTTTCTTAGATTGCGTCAATGGTAGCCCACTAACAAAATTCATGGTGATATGCTCCCATTTCTATTGAGGAACTTGAATAGGCTAAAGCAAAACCAAAGGAATTTGATGTTCAGCCTTGACTTGTTGGCACGATAAGCATCTTGCCACAAATTCTATCATACCATGTTTCAGTCTTGGCCACTAATGCTACTCACGAAGAACCTGATACATTTTACTACCTTTAGGATACATAGAGTAGGGGCTGCTATGCACTTCCCTAAGTATGGACTGCCTCAACCAAGAATCAAAAGGTACACAGAATCTTACACGATATCACGAAACTCCCTTATTATTATAAGAAAAATCTGAAGTCTTACCCTCCTTAACGAGTTTCACATGAGGTTCTAAGAACGAATCTGAAATCTGTTTCAGTTTAATCACCTTAATCAAAGTTGGTCACACTTACAATTCTGTAAGCAAACCACCATTAACAGACAAACTCAATTTAGCAAACATTGCCCTTAATTCTGACATGGACTTTCCTACTCGATGCATCTGCCACAACATTAGTCTTACTCGGATGGTACTCAATGGTACAATTATAGTCCTTCAGAAGTTCAACTATTTCTGGGTAAGGAGTAACTTAAGACTCTTAGGATATGCATAAATGACACATTTCTCCCTATAAAGATAGTATCTCCATATCTTAAGGGCGAAAACCACGACAATCAACTCCAGATCATGTGTCAGATAATTGCACTCATGTGGTTTGAGTTGTCTCAAAGCATATGCCACAACTTTCTGGTCTTGCATCAACACAAAACCAAGACAGAAATAAGAGGCACCACTATAGACCAGATAGTCCTTCCTAGACTCGAGTTGGATCCAATTAATGGTATTAAAAATTTTTAACATCTTTTTGACAATTTTCACAAAATCATTAAAACGTATGAAATCATTAATGAAACTTCAAGGCAAGTTTAGAAACCTTCTAATCATGATAAAAATGAGTTGAAAAATACTTTGAAACAACATTTTTACTCAAACCCCAAAGTCCACCATTACTGTCCCAATTTTTGGGTTTTATTAAAACTTTACGAATCAATGGCTAATGCTTCAATTTGAAGGACTAGGTATTTTGAAAAATTCATAGGAATTCAAAACATTACCTTTAACAAAAGATTAAATGAGTTTTGACGCAAATTCAAAAAACCTATGTTTAAAGAAGTTGATGAAATCTATGGAGTTTTGGGTGTTTTTAAAGTGATTCTATTAGTGTTTAAGGCTTGGGTGTTTAGAGAAATCAAAAGCTTATAGTTTGGAAATTAAAATTGAGTGGTTTAGTGTTGGGAGAATAAGGGACGGCAATAAGAGAGGGTAGAAGATGAAACCAACGTGAATTAACTATTTAGGGAAATAAATAGGTTGAAAATTTAAAATATGTGCTAACTGCCTCTTAAAAACTCCTAGTCTTGCCCCTTTTACAAATTAGTCCCTAGGACCAAATTGAAAGACATTTAAATTTTATTTTCAAAAATTGATTTAACAACTAAGATGCCATAGTTGAATATAATTATGATTTACATAATACAAAATTCTGAGCACTAAGGCTAAAATTCCTAAAATACCCCTAAAACTCCTAAGCCTTATTTTGGGGGTGTTACAACTGGTTTCCATTGCACCCTACCGCATGGAACCTAGGGAGCTCAAGGAGCTTAAGGCACAGTTACAAGAGTTTCTTTATCACGACTTCATAAGGCCAAGTGTATCATCATGGGGAGGTCTAGTCCTTTTTGTGAAAAAGAAGGATGGATGTATAAGGCCGTGCCTTGATTACTGTCAGCTGAATAAGTTGACTGTCAATAAAATAAGTACCATTGTCGAGAATCGATGACTTATTCGATCAATTTTGAGGTGCTATAGTTTTTTCTAAGATCGATCTAAGGTTGGGATAGTAAAAGTTGCAAGTGAAGGAGGATCATGTTTCGAAGATTGCTTTCAGGACTCGGTATGGGCACTATGAATTCTTAGCGATGCCCTTCAATCTTACGAATGCTCTCGCTGCTTTCATGGACATAATAAATAGTCTTTCGACCCTATTTGGATCAGTTTATCCTGTTGTTTAATGATGTCATCCTAATTTACTCTACGTCTGAGTTGGAGCATACGAAGCACTTAAGGTTAGTCCTTCCAACCGTACATGAGAAAAAGTGGTATGCGAAGCTTAGTAAGTGTCATTTTTGGATCCGAGAGGTGATGTTTTTGGGACATGTGGCATCTGCTGAGGGTATTCGTGTGGATCCGAGGAAAATGGAGGCTATCCTGGATTAGAAACAACCCAAGAATGTTAGTGAGATTCAGCGTTTTCTCAAACTTGTTGGTTATTATAGGAGGTTTGTGGAGGGATTCTCATTGATTGCGGCTCTGATGACTATGTTATTAAGAAAGACTACACCGTTTAAGTGGGCTGATAAGTAAAAAGCTAGTTTTGAGAAGCTCAATCAAGTTTTGAATCAAGAACCTATTTTGTAGTTTTTAGTGGTTTAAGGGTTGAGGATTAGGCGTATATGACTAGTTAGGTAAATGGAATTCATTTTAGGTGAAAATGTTAATAATAGTCCAAGTTCTTACCATTCTAAGTTTGTGATGTTAAATTTTGGTTATATGAGAACTTAGAATAGGTCGATGTTTTAGTTGGTTCAAGTGAGTCCTTAGCTACTATCTGATTGTAAGTTTTGTATGGTTTTTGTGTGTAAAGCCCTGGATTCATTGGAACCTTTTCCAAGTTAAAGGAAGATTTAGTTTGAGCTTTTGACTTCTCGATGAAAGCGTAGTGCTGTGTGTTTGGAATCACTGCTCGTAGACATGAGTCACGTGTAATTTGGGAATTTAGTAGTAGCCTAAACCCCTACACTAGTTCTCATGTGTAAGTTTTCTTGTATCTATATTTGTTTTGTGGTTTTGTGCTTATATGATTATGAAATTGTGCATGGTAACGAGAAGCTCAAATATGTGATATGTGGATATGGTAACTATTGTGAAAAGTGAAAATGCATACATGATATATATGTTATATGAAAGTGATAGCGTATTGTAAAAGATACTAACATACAGTGATAGTGCATGAAAAATTGGTAAGTGTTATCTGTTTGATTTAGGATATTTTGACCTTGTGATTTTGAAACCATTGGATATAGTTGGCATGCCATAAGATTGTGAGTATTCACCTATATGTATATAGATTTTGGGCGTTGAGGCCCTAGGATATGTTGGAGGGAAAAGGGAATGTGAGCTAAGCCCCATTCAACGGGATATGTGAGGGGAAATAAGGAGAGTATTAGCTTTATGTTGTACTTTTGGGGCATGTTTGACTCTATGAGTCTATTTTTGGTGTGTTGGAGATCCGTGTATCCGGTGCGTGATGATAGATCTCACTATATGTTTCATAACTCAAGTGCAATCTATCATATTATATGTAACTATGTGGAACATGTTGTATGCTTAATGGAGTATGTGCTACATTGCCAAATTATCATTATATGTGATTTGAGAGAATTGTGATGTATGCTTGATTAAAGATGTGTGTTACATGATATATGTTTGAATGAATATGAAAATGCTGTGCAGAAGAACCAGTAGATAAAGAGTGGTTAGGTACTCTACGACACTAGAAATAGGACTTTTGTAATTGTACTCATAAGTGGTTGTCTTTAGGATGCATGACGATATGTTTAGGATGTCGTTATTCTAACCATTCACTAAGCTTTTTAAGTTCACCCACTCCTTTCTTTACCCATTGCAGATTAGTTGTGTGCTGGTGTGAGCGGTGGGGTTTCTGAGAGGTGATCCAAGTAAGTTTTTTGTTATTCTGTAGGTGTCATTTATTTACTTACATTTTGGGGAAAAGGCAATCTGATAGACTTGTTTATGGATATGTTATTTTCTAGACATTTTTCTGGTTATAGCTTTTGTTTATAAGGTTTAAGAGTTATGATTATGCTTAGGTTATAAACATTGATAATGGCATGGTTTATAGCTCGGACATGTTTTTGACATTTTGAACTATTGAATTTTAGTGGTTGGATAGTTATTTGTCTAAGTATATGAGGCACGATGTTTAAAAACTACATAGGAATAGATTATTTGTTTATGTATGATACATTTTTGAGGTTTTGAGCAGGGGTATCGATATTCGTATGGTAAAATCGATACCTCTATGTTTTGAAACGTGTAGGAAGTCAGATTAGAGATTTGGTATCAATACCTTTGCTCGAGTATCGATATTCAAGGTCAAAATATCGATATTTCATGACAGATACCAATAATTTTTTAGACTTTAGGATATTAGTCATGAAACAGAATGCATGTTTGGTATCATTTTTCCAAGTGGTATCAATACCACATAGGGGAAAATACCGATACCCAAGTGTCTGTATCGATACCTTTTGGAAATTTTGTTAAATAGACCTTACACATGTTTAAGTATTATTATATGACTATTTGATGAATGGTTAGCTTGTAACTCTGATAACTAACAAATATTATTGACCTTAAACCCATACGAATGATAATATGAAAGATGTTTCTTTTAGAATGAACTTTCACTCGTTGTATATGACATGAGACGGTGTTGTGGCATTCCATATTCGGGCCTGCCAATTAGGCTGGGTATAGGGTGTTACGTTTAGTGGTATTAGAGCTCTAGGCTTAATAACTCTTGGACCTAGGTGGTTGTGGTGTGTGTGGAGTTTCGAAACTCATGAGCTTAAATTTCCTTACTTTCATGAAATGGCTGATATAACTCTGTTAGAATTGCATGAGAACTGTTTGAAATGATATGATTCAATTGCATGTGGGGTCCAAACGGGAACATATTGCCTTAATCTTAAATTTTTCTTGCAAGAATGAGACTTGGATTATCTTCTTGCCACTCACACCATTTACCTTGTTTGTTTGTATGCTAGATTACTAGATATGCCTCTTAGACTGTCTCATGTGAATGTGTAATGTAAATGTGCAAGTATACACGTCGTATCAAGTAATAAAGTGATGAGTGAGTATCGTCTCAATAGGTATCAAAATTTATTAAAATAATTGGTTACGCTATTACGATGAAATTGACTAATTAAACTGTGCAAAAGAAACATATGATGAATTGATAAAGAAATTTAATGAATGAATTAATAAAATCAATTATGAATGAAAATATCCTAGGGAAATTAAAATGTTGTGGCAATTCTCAAGGAATTAGTGGGAAAGAGTTTGTACTATTGAATGATAAAGGTTGGAATTACCCAAGCTTTATTTTTATATCAGAATAATGTCATGGCAAAATCATGACCATTCTACTGCTCAGGGACCCGCTACTGTAATCTGCATCTTTTGAAAGCCAAACTTTAAACTATCATTCTGAGTTTTTGTATATCTACAGAACTCAAGAATGATATCCAGATTGTTCTTCCTTTCCCTGTATAGATCACAACTTCTACGTCTAGGGTGCTGCAAATATTCTTTTGAATACTTGCATGTATTAACTGATAATAATCCTATCAATTTAATCTTTCCAGAATTAAATTAGATCTAATAACATACTATGCAGTCATTTATGTCTAGAGCTTGCATGCATGCATTTAAAATAGTCACAAATCGAATGAAACGATATTGTACTTAAAATCAAATAATGGGCATTAATGATAATGAAAATTCACCCAAATAATTCCAACCTAATGAGATTTAGCTCATGGGTTGGACATTCAAATCCAAAACAAAACCACTCAACATCATTATTTAAGTTTACAAATCACAACGTTAAAATCAGAAAATAAAGGCAAAACTACAGGAAGCTCTCACTACTCCAACTTTCACTCTAATAATGAGATTTGATGCAAAACCCAGGGCAGATTTCTCTTCCCCTTCCATGGATCTATAACTCTTCTACTCTATAAGCTGCTACCCTTTCCTCTCTTTCTTTCAGATTTTTTATGAGAACCTAACGTAGAGAGAAAAATTTTTCTCTAATTATTCTCTCTCTCTAGATTCTTGGCTGAGAGATTTTTCACGAGAACTTGGTTGAGAGTGACACGGGCTGAGTGCTGTATCATCTTCCCAGAATTGCCATGGCATTCTTGTTGGTAATCTAACCAACATTTTGCCATTGAAATATTTCACTTCCTTCATTTTCCTACTTTATTTTCTCTTCTCTTCTTCATCCTGCACCTGCTCCCAACCACAACCAACACCTTTCTTCTCCAATAATAAAAGTAACAAATAATAATATTTATAGCACAATCCAAGCTTTGTTATGCAATGTTCTAAAAATGAAAACATATCTACTTAATTACAACCAATTAACTCAATATAGAGGCTTAAGTATAATTATTTTTAAAAGTTATCACACCCCAAAACCTAAATTATTACTTGTCCTCAAGCAAAATATATATGAGTATGCATGAATGCATGAGTACTTGCCAAAACACATAGTTACCATTGGTACTGTTGAACCATATAAAGTATATTTAATACCTCCATTCTCAGCAGTCTTCTATTGAAAAGAATTTGTTCGAGTTTTATAGGCTTGTTTAGAAAATAAAGTGCAAAAAATGTTTCCTAAAAATAAAAGTTCCTAAATAATTATGTAATTCTGACTATACCAGACCTCTGCTAATGTATTTTGGATATCTTTCCTCTAAACTTAGTTTCCCTATTCTCACTTATTTAGTCATTTCCAAGTTTTAATTATAAATAATTTTTTTTAGGGAATTCATCTTGTCACACGGTTTCTTTACTTGACAATCTCAATGGAGCATACAATAGATTACCAGGTAGTATATCATGCCACAATTTGAATGTGTTTCACCCATAAAGCTAAGGCTTTTAACTAAAGAGATAGATGGAGTAAACAACTACCTCTTTAGCTAATTATCCTATTACTATAGTGGAGTGTCCCTAAATTATTATTAATACAACATTTTTTATTTTTTTACTCTCTTTTATTTGAGCTCATTTTTTGATCAATAATACGATGAAGTAAAGAAAGAATTACTGACCTACTCAACAGTTCCAAACATATGACTGTAAAACTATTGCTAGGGTATTCCTTATTATTCATAACCAAATTATTGAATTTAGGTTCAAGAAATTCTAAATGCATTAAAAGAACCCTACTCTAGATCTGATTGCATTGATACTTAAGTTATTCTACTTTTAGGAACCAATTTTCAAACAACTATCCTAAGCTAAACATGCTTAATCAACTTCCACAATTTTTTAAATTCATCGAAGAGTTATTATCCTTATCGAACATCACTGATATCAATATACTCAGCATAGTCTGATAATTATTTGGCATTTGTATGTAATGACAAAATGAATGACAAAATGCATGAATATTAAAGCATCTATCTACAACGTACTATATTTACAACACAACACACCCCCAAACCTAAGGGATGCATTGTCCTCAATGCATGAACAATGAAACATGTCAAAAGGCAAAAAACAACAATTGAAAATTATAAAAATGCAATGATAACCAAATATGAATGCATGAAACATATGCTATAAAATGAAAGAAGAAAATAAAAGCTTGGAAGGAATTGGGGTTACTGTAATTGGATTGGGTTGATTTTTTGGCAGCGTGTTTGTGGCATTGCTTCCTTTCTACTTCACCAACATCATCTTGAACAAATTTTCTAGTAGCTCGCTTATAGCACTCTCCTTTTAGCTTGTTAATAGGCACCTCTTCTTCATCATCAGTATTTGACTTCGTGAGATCATCAATTAGTTGATGAACCACATGTTCTTGTTCATCCATAGGTGTAGTGGATTTTGGTGTAGTGGTGGTGTCAATAGGTGTAGTAGCTTGAGTTACATCATCGTCATCCTTATCAAATTCAACATGCAAATATTCAGTTTTCTTCGCTTCTCCTTCTTGTTCGGTGGTCTTCTCTATAGTGGCTTCATCGCCATCTGCATCATCATCATCTGGCTCCAACAACAATTTTGTAAGAAAAATAAGGAATGTAGGCATAGGTCGGGTAAAGTTCTTCTGAAAAGATTTCTTAATGGCCTTATCCCTTCGTCGAACATACTCCCAAAATAGAGCCATTTCCTCTTCACCTTGACCAAGATCAGTGACTAGCCTTATTTGGTGTTTCACCATCATTCGAAATTGTTGTTGAAACATTTCAAGCACATCAATCACTTTCTGCTCATAGTTACTGTGAGATGTTGATGGAGCAATATCAGTATTCATTGGTGGCCATGATGTAGATGTGGAACTCGGATGTCTTGGCATTTGCTCCTCAGAAATTGTTAGGGTGAGTTGCTTTGTTATGGCTCCTTTGTTGGGGATTGTGTCTTCATTTGCTTTAATAGGAACCTTCGCCCTCTAACAAAGTGTTGTAATGAGCAACAAAAAATTTAAGGTACTGACATTCTTCTCAAAACATCGGTTGACTTCTCTAAAAATAATGCTTCCAACATTGATCTATCTGCCCGTCATAATCGAGTGCAATAATAACAAGCATTCTTTTGAAACAGTTGAGTTGTGAGTTGAAGGGATAAGACGAGTTTTAAAGAAATATACTAGACTTTATAGTGAGGCTTCAACAATATACGGTTAATGGTATAGTAATCATTTCGAGAAACTGTCCACTTCTTCCCCTCGACACATAAATCTGTCAGACTTTGGTGGAGTCATTCAGTGGTCATAGTCGTGGAAAATTGGGCTTGTTCATCAGGATCGTCGGATAACCCATATTGCACATTGATGGAGTCTTCATTGAACATCACAGAAACACCGCGCACATGTATAAAAGCATTATCAGGAGAGGTAAGATGAGCATAAAATTCTTTCACTACCTTGGTGAGAACGTCATCGGGATGGAGACAGAAGATTTGCCATCCATATTTCTCCATTATAGAAGAGATCACTTTAAATTTGCCCATAAAGGGGGCATCTTGGAAAAGGAAACCTTTTTCTAGACAAAATGACCTCTTTGATATGTTCTGGGTATACTTTTCTTCTGCGATTTTGCTGGAGAATGTACGTGGAGGCATAGAGGTGGAAGAAGATGGTGCTTGGTAAGCCATTGGAGAGATAATAGTGATTGGAAAATAAGAACGGTGATACCTTTATAGTTTTATGGAGTGAGAATAGAGAAAGTTGAAGAAGATGAAATAGAAAAGAAGTGAAATGACTAGGGTAAAACGTGAGAGAAAATATAGCAATGACGTGGGGGTAAGATTAATATAAGATTGTGCCCTGACACATAAAAAAAAGAAAAGTTTAGTTGCAAAAGAAAATTAGCAAAAAAATTAGGAATTTAAAATTAACTAATATATTAAATGGGTTGATTTCTACAAATCTGGGCCATAATGTGGCTATAACACCCCAAACCCTGCTTAGGAGTTAAGCCCAAATCTGGCGTGTCACATTGAAGTGTTTTTCGAAAACCATGTTTTCATTAAAAACCCTTCTTAAATTTCAAAACTTCTTGCCACAAGCTATCGTGATTTAAAAAGTTATTCCTTTTAAAACAAACTTACTACCTTCAAAACTTTATTGTTGCTGAAGCTTAATTTAAAGCAAATTATTTGTGAAAACGTGATCTCTAAAAATTAAGTTGTGAAAGCGTAGGGTTGCAAAAATAGTTATTGTTTTGGAAAACCGCAATCTTTCTTCAACGGATAGAAAATGTAATAAACTAACAATCCCAATTTTAAAACCAGAAATTAACAGGGGCCTTATTACAACCCAAATCAAAATATAAGTACTTATAAGTAGGTAACTTAAAAGAAAAATCGAAAAAAATAGCAGTTGTGTGGACATCTCTGAGTTCCTCCTAACACTGATCCTCCAAATACTGGGGGCTCCCCTGTAACTTAATCCACGCCGCTAGCCACCTTACTAACTAGCTCCTTTTGTATCAAAACAAGGACAATTAAATATAAGCCTATGGGCCAAAGTCTAAGTCCATTTAAAAAAAATCTAAATGAATTCCAAGCATTAAGACTTGAACCCATGCTCTCTTACAACCTTAATGATGCATTGCCACTAGACCACTCAATTCCTTCTATCATATTTTAACCAAAAAAATTTATAAGCGCTTCAAGCTAACGCCAACTCCCTTTTAAGGAAAAACTAAAATTTTTGCTAGAGATCTGGTTTGAACCCCGGACTTCTCCAGCACTCCCAACTCTTCCCAAAATACTCAGCCACTAGACTAAACAAGCAATTAGTGAAATTTCCTCACACAACTAAAATCCAATTGCTCCGATACTTGAAGCCCATTTCTCTTAGGCCCAAAATTCAAGGCGTTACAATTCTACCCCACTTAAAGAAACTTCATCCTCAACATTTCCAACTAACAAGATAGTCGTACCACACAGGCTTCACCACTATGCTCCCGTTGCGCACTTTAAACACTAACACTAAAGCAAGTAGATTTTTCACACGTATACAATTTCCAGAACACACAGAATAACTACCAAAATCTAAATTTCAATGTCACAAGACAGTTTAATATCTAAAGTAATCTCAGTATAACAATTAAAAACAAACAACAGTATTCAGAAAACTTACGGATTCGATGTGCCACACAATCAGTGAAACATTTTCAATTCTTCAAACCATTTCAAACAGTTCTTTCAGAAATTCAAAATTTCAAAAACCCATTCCACAACTGAGTTTTAGAACTCGGCTCTGAAACCAATAAATGTAATGCCCCAAACCTGGCATAGGAGTTAGGCCAAAATCTGGCGTGTCAAATTGAAGTGTTTTTCGAAAACCATGTTTTTATTAAAAACCCTTCTTTAAATTTCAAAACTTCTTACCACAACCTATCATGATTTAAAAAGTTATTCCTTTTAAAAAAATGTTACTACCTTCAAAATCTTGTTGTTGCGGAAGCTTAATTTAAAGCAAATGATTTGCGAAAACGTAATATCCCAAAATTAAGTTGTGAAAGCGTAGGGTTTCAAAAATAGTTATTATTTTGGAAAATCGCGATCTTCTTTGAATGGATAGAAAACGTAATAAACTGACAATCCCAATTTTAAAACCAGATATTAATAGAGGCCCTATTACAACCCAAATCAAAATATAAGTACTTCTAAGTAGGTAACTTAAAAGAAAAATTTAAAACAATAGCAGTTGTGTGGCCATCTCCGAGTTCCTCGTAGCACCGATCCTCCTACTATTGGGGATTACCTGCAGAGTTAATAAAGGGGTGAGTTTATGAAACTCGGTGTGTAATCCCCTTTTCTAAATTAATAGTCAATATTCAGAAATAGAAAAAGAAATAGCAACAGTCAGGCCCAATGCCTTTTAAACAATAACGGTACAGTCCAATTCAGAGCATACATGGGCCAAAACCCACTACAATATCATTTAGGTCACAGCCCGTTACAGAATCAACTAGGCCTAGCCCATTCATCCTATCATTAATAGCTGGACCTAGCCCAGATCAGTAACAAAATAGAACAATGTGGGCTTTAGCCCAATACAGAACAAGGTGGGCTTTAGCCCTATACCATATCAATATAGTGCAGTCTTAGCCTTATATAAAATCAGTCTGG
Source organism: Gossypium raimondii (assembly GCF_025698545.1). Lineage (NCBI taxonomy): Eukaryota > Viridiplantae > Streptophyta > Magnoliopsida > Malvales > Malvaceae > Gossypium > Gossypium raimondii. The sequence continues at coordinate 32,643,601 of NC_068568.1, read as the reverse complement.
GCCTAAGCCCAAAACAGTATCAATGTGATGCAAGTATGCAACCCACCCGAATCCAGCCCAACAAACCACCCGTACCAACCCTACACACCTTGTGGGGAAAAAGTCGACCCACCAACCCCTTCACAACAATATTGCAACAAACACGCTTAATAATAATAACGCAAAGAAAGTCGCGAAGCGATATATGTTGCAAAGCCAGTGATATGACACTTCCTCTATAGCAGAATCCCAACCCCATACAATATGTCGTGAATGTCATGCTCAACCATCACACGTGTATGCAATATGGCCATGCAAAGTAACATTCATTTACACACATATTAAAAACATACCAGTCATTCGACCACAGTCAAGTCAGGCAAATTAGAAAACCAATCCAGTCGTCTACCCACAAGGGAAAAATTGTCATTTTACCCTATAAGAGTATTACGGTAAGTTTCCAAATCAGGGGTATTTTGGGAATTTTGCAAAATGAGGGTATTTTACTGATTTTGTAAACTAAAGTATTCCAAACAGAGATAACGATGCGAATGGACCTAGGGCATATTCTCAGCCCAAATGGGCCCACACTCCCGTGTGGCCCATTTAGCCCAAATCTAGCCACATATATGAGATTCACATAGTCTAGTCCAATATTTACTACATAATCATACAACTTATCCGATTGGGCCCACGGGCCCATTGGCCCTTTTCGACCCATCGTGGCCCAAACAGATAGCAAAATAGTCACATTTCGCATGCAAGGGGTTTCGAACTCAAGCTCTCTTGTAAATTAATCCACGCCACTAGCCACCTTACTAACTAGCTCATTTAAAAGAAAATCAAAGTGAATTACAAGCGTGAAGACTTGAACCCATGCTCCCTTACAACCTTAATGACGCCTTGCCACTAGACCACTCACTTCCTTGTGTAATATTTTAACCAAACAAATTTATAAGGCCTTCCAGCTAACGCCAACTCCCCTTTAAGGAAAAACTAAAAATTTTGCTAGAGTTCTGGTTTGAACCCAATACTTCTCCAGCACTCCCAACTCTTCCCAAATCACTTAGCCACTAGACTAAACATGCAATTAGTGAAATTCCCTCGTACAACTAAAATCCAATTGCTTTCATACTCGAAGCCCATTTCTCCTAGGCCCAAAATTCAGGAATTTACAATTATACCCCCTTAAAGCAATTTCACCCTTGAAATTTCCAACTAACAAGATAGTCGTACCACACAGGCTTCACCACTACGCTCCCGCTGGGCACTCTGAACACTAACACTAAAGCAGGCAGATTTTTCACATGCATACAATTTCTAGAACACACAGAATAACTACCAAAATCTAAATTTCAGTATCATGAGACAATTTAATATCTAAAGTTATCTCAGTATAACAGTTAAAAATAAACAACAATATTCAGAAAACTTACGGATTTGGTGTCGAAGACTCGGTGTGCCACACAACCAGTGAAACATTTTCAATTCTTCAAACCATTTGAAACAGTTCTTTCAGAAATTCAAAATTTCAAAAACCCATTCCACAACTGAGTTTTACAACTCAGCTCTGATACCAATAAATGTAACACCCCAAACCTGGCCTAAGATTTAGGCCTAAATCTGGAGTGTCACATTGAGGTGTTTTTCGAAAACCATGTTTTTATTAAAAACCCTTCTTTAAATTTCAAAACTTCTTGCCACAAGCTATCATGATTTAAAAAGTTATTCCTTTTAAAAAAATGTTACTACCTTCAAAATCTTGTTGTTGCGGAAGCTTAATTTAAAGCAAATGATTTGCGTAAACGTAATATCCCAAAATTAAGTTGTGAAAGCGTAGGGTTTCAAAAATAGTTCTTATTTTGGAAAACCGCGATCCTCTTTCAACGGATAGGAAACGTAATAAACTGATAATCCCAATTTTAAAACCAGAAATTAACAGAGGCCTTATTACAACCCAAATCAAAATATAAGTACTTAGAAGTAGGTAACTTAAAAGAAAAATTGAAAACAATAGCAGTTGTTTGGCCATCTCTGAGTTCCTCGTAGCACCGATCCTCCTAATACTGGAGATTACTGGGTCACAGACCGTTATAGAATCAATTGGGCCTAGCCCATTCACAATATCATTAATAGCTGGGTCTAGCCCAGATCAGTATCAGAACAGAACAATATGGGCTTTAGCCCAATACAGAACAAGGTGGGCTTTAGCCCAATACCATATCAATACAGTCCAGTCTTAGCCTTATATAAAATCAGTGTGGGCCTAAGCCTAAAACAGTACCAATGTGATGCAAGTATGCAACCCATCGCAATCCAGCCCAACAAACCAACCGTACCAACCCTACACACCATGTGAGGAAAAAGTCGACCGACCCAGCCCTACACAACAATATTGTAGCAAACCTGCCAATAATAATAACGCAGCAAAGCTGCCAGAATAGTATATGTGGCAAAGCCACCAGTAACAGCACTTCCTCCATAACAAAATCTCAACCCTATGCAATATGTCGTGAATGTCATGCTCCACCATCACACGTGTGTGCAATATGGCCATGCAAAGTAACATTCATTTACACACATATTAAAAACATACCAGTCATTCGACCACAGTCAAGTCGGTCAAATTTGAAGACCTAGCTAGTTGTTTACCCACAAGGGAAAAATGGTCATTTTACCCTATAAGGGTATTTCGATAATTTTCCAAATCATGGATACTTTGGGAATTTCGTAAACTGAGGGTATTTTAGTAATTGTAAACTAAAGTATTCCAAACAGAGATAACTATGTCAATGGGCCTAGGGCCCATTCTCGGCCCAAATGGGCCCACATGCCCGTGTGGAACATTTAGCCCAAATCTAGCCATCACTGTGTGACTGGCATTTCGGCATTTCCCGCTCTACAGGGTAGTGCGAAATACACACCGGATAGGAATCTGGAGTTAATCTGCACTCTAAACACTCCTATGCCCAAACGCCAAACAAAGTATGCTTACCCTCTTCATAGATCGCTCTATTTAAAGCCAGCTTCTCGCCTCCTCTCATGCTAGCTTTCCGATGTGGAATCCCTCCATCAATCCTCCAAAACCGTCCCAAATTAGCAAAATAGTCACATTTCGCATGCAAGAGGTTTCAAACTCAGGCTCTTTTGTAGCTTAGTCCACGCCGCTACCCACCTTACTAACTAGCTCCTTGTGTAACAAAACAAGCACAAGTAAATATAAGCCTATGGGCCAAAGTCTTAGTTTATTTAAAAGAAAATCGAAATGAATTGCAAGAGCCAAGACTTGAACCCATGCTCCCTTACAACCTTAATGACGCCTTACGACTAGACCACTCACTTCCTTGTGTCATGTTTTAACCAAACAAATTTACAAGGCCTTTCAGCTAACGCCAACTCCCCTTTAAGGGAAAACTAAAAATTTTGCTAGATCTCTAGTTTGAACCGAGGACTTCTCCAACACTCCCAACTCTTCCCAAATCACTTAGCCGCTAGACTAAACATGCCATTAGTGAAATTTCCTCGCACAACTAAAATCCAATTGCTCCGATACTCGACGCCCATTTCTCCTAGGCCCAAAATTAGGGGCGTTACAATTCTACCCCCTTAAAGAAATTTCATCCTCGAAATTTCCAACTAACAAGATAGTCGTACCACACAGGCTTCACCACTACACTCCCGCTGCGTACTCGAAACACTAGCACTAAAGCAGACAGATTTTTCACACGCATACAATTTCCAAAACACAAAGAATAAGTACTAGAATCTAAATTTTAGTATCACAAGACATTTTAATATCTAAAGTAATCTTAGTAAAATAGTTAAAAACAAAAAATAGTATTCAGAAAACTTACGGATTTGGCGTTGGGGACTCGATGTGCCACATAGTCAGTGAAACATTTTTATTTCTTCAAACCATTTCAAACAGTTCTTTCAGAAATTCAAAATTTCAAAAACCCATTCCACAGCCGAGTTTTGCAACTTGGCTCTGATACCAATAAATGTAACACCCCAAACCCGGCCTAGAAGTTAGGCCCAAATCTGGCGTGTCACATTGAAGTGTTTTCCGAAAACCATGTTTTCATTAAAAACCCTTCTTGAAATTTTAGAACTTCTTGCCACAAGCTATCGTGATTTAAAAAGTTATTCCTTTTAAAAAAAATGTTACTACCTTCAAAATCTTGTTGTTACAGAAGCTTAATTTAAAGTAAATGATTTGCAAAAACGTGATATCTAAAAATTAAGTTGTGAAAGTGTAAGGTTGCAAAAATAGTTATTGTTTTGGAAAACTGCGATCTTTTTTGAACGGATAGAAAACGTAATAAACAGACAATCCCAATTTTACAACCAAAAATTAACAGAGGCCTTATTACAACCCAAATCAAAATATAAGTACTTATAAGTAGGTAACTTAAAAGAAAAAAAAATAGCAGTTGTGTGGACATCTCTGAGTTCCTCGCAGCACCGATCCTCCTAATACTGGGGATTACCTGCACAGTTAATAAACGGGGTGGGTTTATAAAACTCAGTGTGTAATCCCCTTACTAAAGTAACTGTCAGTATACAAAAATAGAAAAAGAAATAGTAATAGTTAGGACCAATGCCTTTTTAACAGTAATGGTACAGTCCAATTCAGAGCATACGTGGGCCAAAACCCACTACAATATCATTTGGGTTATAGCTCATTACAGAATCAATTGGGCCTAGCCCATTCACAATATCATTAATAACTGGGCCTAGCCCAGATCAGTAACAGAACAGAACAATGTGGGCTTTAGCCCAATACAGAACAAGGTGGGCCTTAGCCCAATACCATATCAGTACAGAGCAGTCTTAGCCTTATATAAAATCAGTGTGGGCCTAAGCCCAAAACAGTATCAATGTGATGCAAGTATGCAACCTACCCGAATCCAGCCCAACAAACAACCCGTACCAACCCTACACACCATGTAACACCTCTTACCCGTATTCATCATCGAAACAAAGTAAGAAGTGTTATCAAACGATCTGAAATAAATATTTTTTTTTACAAAAATTTTGACATAAATTCTTTTCATTAACATTCAATTCCTCCTGCAAATTCTTGAAACACAATTTTAAAAAACTTCAATATTTCAACCAAATACAATTATATGTTCAGACACAATTTATTCATCCACAACATTCTAATTACTTTGTTAATAGTTTAAGGAAACAATTTATCAATTAATATACACCAACATATTAAACCAAACAATATTTTATACATATATATATAAATTTATACCACATTACATTAAGTCATCTATAGATGCCATTTTTGAAAGTATTGGTTGCAAAATACCCAAAAGATGATGATGATAGTGTGGATGATGTTCTGACCCCGTCCAATTCCCGAGCTGATTAATATCACTATAAAACCAGAGAAAAATAAAGAAGAGTAAGCTTATAGCTTAGTAAGTATGTATGTAATTGATAAATAAATTTCTAGCATGATACCATATATAATATAATTTTTATCACACATAAATCTATTATCTATTCAATTTCCAAAGAACTATTTTTCTCACACAATTATGCTAAATTATTTTTATCAGGAGCTACGGAACTCAAAAATAAGATCCGTAAATTTTCCCTGAAACTATACTCATATAACTTCTTACCATAAAATTAGTACAGTTTATTCTCTAAAGATTCCCTATTTCACTACTTGACACTTCTAACCTCTCTTTACTAAAAGTTAGTTATCTCTTAGTACAGAGTTCAAGTGATGTTCCACTTATTTCTTTTGAAAATAGATTCAATAAGAAATTTAAGAATGTAAATTTAAAAGGATAATTATTTTTGTACAATTTTAGTGATTTTCCAAAGTCGAATAGAAGATTTCGAAATCATTCAGACCTTGTCTCACTAAAATTCCAATATCTCAAAATATATAACTTCTTTAGCCATTATTTCTATTTTATGTGAAAATAGACTCATTAAGCTTTAATTTCATATCTTATTCAACCACTAACTCAATTTCTATAATTTTTGGTAAATTTTCAAACTAACATAACTGTTACTGTCCAAATCTATTCTTTTCCAACATCCCTCATTCACATAGCACTGTAACCATTTATTTTATAACAAAATATAAGACTTCATCACTTCAATCACTCTTTCGTAACTTATCACGTTCCAATCACATACTCATTTCTCATTGAACATGTCGATATAACAGCAAATATTTGGGGTTTTTCACACAGTACTACCCATGTTACTTTTATCATTTGATACACGTAGTAGCCTTCACATAGTACTACACACGTGAGCAAGTTTTACGGTTCACGTAGTAGCCTTCACATAGTACTGCACACGTGATCAAGTTTTACGGTTCACGTAGTAGCCTTCACATAGTACTACACACGTGACCAAAGCTTTTCGGTACACATAGCAGCCTTCACTTAGTACTACACATGTGACCATCATTTATCGATTCACGTAGTAGCCTTCACACCGTACTACACACGTGACCAAAGCTTCTTGGTACACATTGTAGCCTTCACTTAGTACTACACATGTGACCATCATTTATCGATACACGTAGTAGCCTTCACACAGTACTACACACGTGTTCATCGATACCTTATTCAAATCTTTACCATTCCGACAGTTCCACAAATATTCTTACTTTCCAATAATTTACAATTTCTCCATAGCACATTATAATATCAATCTTTCCACTCAACTGCATAACCAATTTAATAATTCGATTTAAATCACTTCAACCATTACTTGCAGTGGGTATATCCATAAACCAAGCTGATTTTAAACAAATCAACTATCAATTTCAAATTTCTAACCTTAACATAACTATTTCATATCCAACCCTTTTTTCATATATTATCATGAAATATAAAAAATAATTATAACAATGTATTAATTACATACAACTTACCTCGATACAAAATGTAAAGATTTTGGAATTTAATCCCCAATCTTCTATTTTCCCCGATTAAGGTTGACTTCTTGTCTTTCTTGATCTATAACAACAAATTGAGCTTGTTTAACATTCATTTATTAAAACAAACTTCGACTCAACTTTTGTCAAAATTATGATTTTGTCCCTAAACTTTTGCATAATTACATTTTTATCCCCAAGCTCAAAAATTAAATTTCACTCCTTATTCTTATGTTTTACAACATGCTGAACACTTTTTCCTTCTATGGCAATATCAAATTCTCACTCTAACATGTACTTATGAACATTAAATATTTTTATCGATTATGCCGATTTACCCGTTTTCACTTAAAATCGCTTAGCAAAAGTTATTTAACATAATTCCTAGCTTCATATTAGACCATAAAACAAAAAAATAAACACATTTCACCTATGGGTATTTTTCCAAATGTGAACCCTAACATGAATTAATGGTAGAAATAGCTAAACCGAGCTACGAGGATCTTAAAAATGCGAAGAACATTAAAAATGGGGCTAAGATGCACTTACTATGAGCTTAAGAAAGTGAATAAACCCTAGATATGGTGTCTTCCAAAATTTGGCACCCACTAATGAAGATGAACACCAGCTTTCCCTCTTTTTCCCATTTTAATTCTTTTTTTTATTACCAAATGACTAAAATGCCCTTAAAAAATCTATTTCATAACAATTGGGCACCTCTAACATGTAGAACTCAACTTTTGCACTTTTTACAATTTAGTCCTTTTGACTGAATTGAGTGCCCAAACGTTAAAATTTTCGAATGAAATTTTTACGAAATTTTTTCGTGAAATTGTAGACCATAAAAATATAATGATAATAATATTTTCCCTCGTCAGATTTGTGGTCTTGAAACCACTATTTCGACTAGGCCCAGAATCGGACTGTAACAATTCTCCCCTTAGGGATTTTCGTCCTCGAAAATCTTACTGGAAATGAGGTTTGGGTACTATTTCCTCATAACTTCCTCCGATTCCCACGTAGCTTCTTCCATTCCATGTTTTTGCCACAACACTTTTACTAAGGCTACACTCTTATTCCTTAACTATTTGAGCTCTCAAGCCAGAATCTTTATCGTTTCCTCCTCATAAGGCATATCTGGTCGAATTTCAATCTCTGTAGGGGAAACTATATGTGAGGGATCAGAACGATAGCGTCGCAACATCGATACATGAAATACATTATGTATTCTTTCCAACTCTGCCGGCAAAGCTAACCGATAAGCTACGGGTCCAATTTAAAATTTCATAACAATTGGACACCTCTAACATGTAGAACTCAACTTTTGCACTTTTTACAATTTAGTTCTTTTGACTAAATTGAGTGCCCAAATGTCGAAATTTTTGAACGAAATTTTTACGAAATTTTTCCCTGAAATTGTAGATCATAAAAATATAATGATAATAATATTTTCCCTCGTCAGATTTGTGGTCTCAAAACTACTGTTCCGACTAGGCCTAGAATCGGGCTGTTACACACCATGTAGGGAAAAAGTCACCCCACCCAACCCTACACAACAATAGTGCAGCAAACCTGCCAATAATAATAATACAACAAAGCTACTAGAATAGTATATGTGGCAAAGCCACCAGTATCCTCCATAACAGAATCCCAACCCCATGCAATATGTCGTGAATGTCATGCTCAACCATCACACGTGTATGCAATATGGCCAAGCAAAGTAACAGTCATTTACACATATATTAAAAACATACCAGTCATTCGTGCACAGTCAAGTCAGTCAAATTAGAAAACCAAGGCAATCATCTCCCTACAAGGGAAAAACAGTCATTTTAGACTATAAGGGTATTTCGGTAATTTTCAAAATTAGGGGTACTTTGGTAATTTCACAAACTGAGGGTATTTCAATAATTTTGCAAACCAAAGTATTCCAAACAGAGATAACGATGCGAATGGGCCTAGGGGCCATTCTCTACCCAAACAGGCCCACACGCCCGTGTGGCCCATTAGCCCAAATCTAGCCACAGATATGAGATTCACATAGTCCAATCAAATATTTACTACACAATCATACAACTTATTCGATTGGGCCTACGAACCCATTGGGCCCACGTGGCCTCTTTCGACCCATCGTGGCCCAAACAGCCTAAACCCACAAGAACACTCATGATGGCCTCAACTATCGCGTTGAAGCTCCCACACGTGCGCTCCCATGCTCGAGTGGCTACCATCATCGTGTGATCGGCATTTGCCGCTCTAGAGATAGAGTAGTACGAAATACACACATGATAGGAATTTGGAGTTAATCCACGCTCCGAACACTCCTATGCCCAAATGCCAACCAAGGTATGCTTACTCTCTTCATAGATCGCTCGCTCTATTTAAAGCCAGCTTCTTACCTACTCTTATGCTAGCTTCTCGATGTGGGATCCCACCATCAATCCTCCAAAACTGTCCGAAATTAGCAAAACAATCACATTTCGCATGCAAGGGGTTTCAAACTCAGGCTCCCCTATAACTTAATCCATGCCGCAAGCCACCTTACTAACTAGCTCCTTGTGGAACAAAACAAGGACAATTAAAAATAAGCCTGTGGGCCAAAGTCGATGTTCATTTAAAAGAAAATCAAAATGAATTGCAAGCGCCAAGACTTGAACCTATGCCTTACAACCTTAATGACGCCTTGCCACTAGACCACTCACTTTCTTGTGTCATATTTTAACCAAATAAATTTATAGGCCTTCCAGCTAACGCCAACTCCCCTTTAAGGAAAAACTAATATTTTTGCTAGAGCGCTGGTTTGAACCCAAGACTTCTCCAACACTCCCAACTCTTCCCAAATCACTTAACCACTAGATTAAACATGCAATTAGTGAAATTTCCTCGCACAACTAAAATCCAATTGCTCCGATACTAGAAGCCCATTTCTTTTAGGCCCAAAATTTGAGGCGTTACAATTCTACCCGCCTTAAAGAAATTTCATCCTCGAAATTTCCAACTAACAAGATAGTCGTACCATACAGGCTTCACCACTACACTCCCGCTACGCACTCTAAACACTAACACTAAAGCAGACAGATTTTTCACACGCATACAATTTCCAGAACACAAAGAATAACTACGAAAATCTAAATTTTAGTATCACAAGACAGTTTAATATCTAAAGCAATCTTAGTATAACAGTTAAAAACAAAAAATAGTATTCAGTAAACTTACGGATTCGGTGCCAAAGGCTCGGTGTGCCACACAATCAATGAAACATTTTCAATTCTTCCAACCATTTCAAACAGTTCTTTCAAAAATTCAAAAATTCAAAAACCCATTCCGTAGCTGGGACTAATTCCTTTGATATCCGCAATTGTCCATCGCAATGCTTTCTTAGATTTCTTTAAAACTTTCAATAATTGAGCTTCTTGATCTAATGTCAATGCTACACAAATAATTAATGGCAATGTAATGTTATCTCCCAAGTAAGCATTTATTAGATGTGTTGGTAAAGGCTTCAATTCCAACGTAGGAGGATCTTCTATGGATGGCCAAGGAGGTTTAAAATAATGGTTTGATAAATTTAATGGTTCGAAACCTCTCCTTGATCCATTCTCGATTCACTTAACTTCTATCAGTTCATCGAGATCTTTAATCATGTCTGCTTTAATTAAATCAATTTAGTTTACATCATCATTACAATTGTTGTGATAAAATTCTACAATTTCGTCTTGAACTATTATGTCAAAAATCTCCACAGCGTGACATTCTTGATCTGTATTTGCACACTTCATAGCATCGAAAACATTAAAACTTATATGTTGATCATTAAAAGTTATATATCTGTTTTTTACATCAATTAATGTTCTACTTTATCAACTTCACATTCCAAAATAATAAAATCTGTTGGAAAAACAAATTTGTCAACTCTTACCAACACGTCTTCTATTTTACCTTCTGGATGTGCATATGAACAGTCAGCTAATTGTAAAGTGATAGTTGTAGGTCTCACATTTCCTATTCCTAGCTTCCTGAAAACAGACATAGGGATTAGATTTATACTCCCACCTAAGTCGCATAATGCTTTGCCTACATAATGGTTTCCAATAGAGCAATGTATAACAAAACTCCTTGGATCCTTAAGTTTTGGTGGCAATTTATTTCTCAGCATTGATGTGCATCCTTCAGTGAGAGCAACAATTTTGAACTCCCCTAAGCTTTTTTTTTTATAAGATATCCTTCATTAATTTTACATAATTGGGCATTTGTTCCAATGCTTCCACCAATGGTATGTTGATATGTCATTGCTTCAAGACATCCAAGAATTTCTTGAATTTAAAATCTTGCTTCGATGTTTGAAAATGATAAGGAAAAGGTGGCGGTGGCCTTCCTTGCATTTGTTAAGTTTGTTTTGCCATGGCATTTTTATAGGCAATACAAGATGAATCTACTTCAACATTTTTTTGGTTACTCTTTCCATTTGTAGCCTGCTCCACTACTGCTTCTGAATTATTCATATTTATGAAATCTAAACTACTTTCTTGAACAGTGGTGTCATTAACAACTCCTGATAACTACATACAACTTCTGAGCGTAACGGTTTTACACCATTCCTTTCTTTGATATCGTGAATTTTTATGTCACTCGGCAGTCCTCCTTGTAGTCTTAAGCTCAATGCTTTGCCAATTTTCCCTACTTCATTCTCTAAAGGTCTTAAAGATGTAGCTGACTCTGAATTATAGCATCATTCTAGGCCATGTATTCCTTCAATAGATCTTTCACTGATGAAGAATTCGAAGCTGAATTTTGCTGATCGTTTTTCTATGACATGAGTTGATTGTATCAAGGTGGTGTACCCACAAATTTTTTTCTAATAACATTGCAGGAATTTCCCACCCCTGGATTACTCCAACTGAAGTTGGGATGTTGCTTCCACCCCAGATTATTTGTGTTGGAATATGGGTTGTTGTTGCTCCAATTAAAATTCCCCATATAATAAACTGAGGCTGGATTTGATGGGCATTCATCAAAAACATGATCTACTCTACAATAAACACATAGTAACTCAGTTGCTTTTATTTCCTGCACTGCGGCTGGCCTTTTTAGTGTTTTAATCATATTCGTTAAATATGATACCTGAGTTGTAACAACCTAATTTTTAGTGATATCAGAATAGTGGTTTCAGAACCACAATTTCGATGAGTAAATTATTATTTTATTATGTACTTAGTGTCTATGGGATTTTATTAAGGTTGTATTAAAATTTCGTTAAGAAATTTTAATGTTTTAATGCTTAATTAAGTGAAAATGACTAAATCGTAAAAAGTGAAAAAGTTGAGTTCTAATAGTTAAATGAGTCAAATAGCTTTATAAGTGAATGTTAATGGACTTGAATGGTAATTATACTTGTACATGTTGATAGTGGATATATATGGATTTGGTAATATTGAAAATATGTTAATATTTAAATGGCAAAAAGATAAATTAGTAAATAAAACTAAAAAAAACGTGAGAAATCATGTTCATCTTCATCACTTTTCTTGTCTCCACCGAAAATTCACCATAGAAAGGAGATAGTGCATTTGATCAAGTTGATTCCATTGCATATCAAATTTTGGATAAAAAAGAAAATAACCGAGTAAAAAAGAAAATAATAGACTAGCCTCTACGAGTTGTTCAAAATTAAATATTATGTATGTTCATAGTGTTTCAATATGTAAATGAATTTCTAATTATACTTTATATTATGATTTCTTAGTAAAAGGTTGATATTTAATTGTTGAATATTTGCACATACGTTCCCCTAATTGTACTTCGGTACCCCTGTTTGCACATATGTGCCCCTGTTTGTACTTCGATACCCCTCTTTGCACATACATGCCCCTGATTGTATTTCAGTATCCCTGAACACGTTTACGTGTGTTGTTATACTCTAGGAACCATGGAACCTAATAGTATTTGAATTGTATCTAATTGTGTTAGATTGAAAGAAATACGATGATCTTACTAAGTTGTATGAACTTACCGATTCTTGTGGATTGTTTTGTAAAGTTCTATTGCTGACTATGGTAGTTCTTATGTTGGTAGTTCTTGTGTCTCTTAGGGTAGTGACATGTATATGTGGATAAATAGGTTATTTTGGTACAATTTGACATTTTACTAAACTATGTCATTAGGTAGTTTATCATGCTTGTAAATACGTTTCTTTGTTTTGGTATAATTATAATGGTATTAAAGTGAGTACATGTAGAATATTTTGGTGTATGATTGAACTAAGTTGATATGCAAGAAATGGATCAATGTTGATATGTTTTAGTTGTTGATGTTTTGATTGCTTTTGAGATGCCTTTTAATGGCATATTGGTTAGTTGAATTAGGACATTTGGAATGGCAAATATATGTATGTTTAAGAATGGTATGATGCCTTGTTAGTGTGTATAATTTGTTCAAATGGTCTTGCATGAAATGGTGTTGGGAATGGCTTATTTTAGGTAAATTTTAGGTTTACACGGGCATGTGATTCAACCATGTGTGACACACAGCCTGGCGACAAACCTGTGTGTCTCCTGAAGGTTCCTTTGTATGTAAGTCAGTGAGTTACACGGCCTAAAACTAGGGTGTGTGGGAAAATTTCAAGAGTAACACGGCCTGTCACATGGCCGTGTGGCCCTACCTAGAGTGTTACAGGGTGAGGACACAAGATATTACTGGAGGATTGCCATGGCAAATCTACCAGAAAAGAGATTCGGATATTGCTTTCTCATAGCTTCCTCTGGTTCCCAGGTGGCCTCCTCTATACCATGAATTTTCCAAAGATCCTTTACTAACGATATGCTCTTATTTCTCAATTCTTTAACTTCACGTGCCAAAATTATGATTTGTTCCTTGCTGTATGACATATAATGCTGAATTTCAACATCTGCTGGTGAGCTAACATATGAAAGGTCTAATCAGTATCGTCATAACATAGATACATGAAAAACGTTACGAATCTATTCTAACTCTATTCTTTCATTAATCTCATAAGGCCAAATAAATCGCAAACTTAACTTCCCTTTGAGATCGAATTGAATAACTTTCTTCCAGGGCAATACTTTCTGGAATACTTTATTACCGACCTGAAATTCAATGTCTTTACGTTTCAAATCTATATACAATTTCTGTTGATCTGAGGCTGTTTTCAAACTGTCATAGATTACTTTCACTTTTCTTCAGTCTTTCGAATCAAATCAACCCTGTGAATCTTTTTCTCACTGAGCTTGGTCCAATATAATGGAGTTCAACATTTAAATCCATACAAAGCTTCGTACGGTGCCATCTTTATACTCGACTGATAACTATTATTGTACGCGAACTCTACCAGTGGTAAGTATTTCTCCGAGTTGCCTTCGAACTCTAATACACAACAACAAAGCATATCCTCAAGTATTTGAATTACTCGCTTCGACTAACCATTAGTCTGTAGATGAAATGAAGTACTTAAATGTAACCGCGTACCTAGAGCTTCCTGTAGCTTGCTCTAAAATTGTGATGTAAATCGTGAATCTCTATCCTAAATAATAGAAACTAGCACCCCGTGTAACCTGACATCTTTCTTCCTCAGAGACAAGGGTAAACCTTATACAAAGTCTATCATAACTCCCTCCCATTTCCATTCTGGTATCATCACTGGCTGTAATAAACCAGAAGATACTTGATGTTCAGCTTTAACTTGTTGATATACTATACACGTTGATACAAAATTTGAAATCACTTGCTTCATACCCGACCACCAGTACATATGTTTCAAATCATTGTATATTTTAGTGCTACCAGGATGAATGGACAAGCTACCACTATGAGCTTCATGCAAAATTTTTTGAATTAACTCTTGATTCCTCAGTACACAAACTCTGTCTCTAAAAAGTAAACAATAATCGGACCCAATTTGAAAATCTGAATCAAGAATCGACTCACTCAATATCTGTTTAACTATTAACACCTTATCGCATTTTTGAGCTTTACAAATCTGCCGTAAAAACATTGGTCTAGCTTTTAACTCAGCTAAAATCAACCCATCAACAGACATTGTCAATCGTGTATTCAACGCTTGCAAAGCGTATAGACTTTCTACTCAGAGCATCTGCAACTACATTTGCTTTACCTAGATGATAATCAATAATCAAATCATAGTCTTTCAATAACTTGAGCCATTTTCGCTGTCTTAGATTCAAATCTTTCTGCGACATTAAATACTTCAAACTCTTATGATCGGTAAAAATATGACGTTTTTTACCGTATAAATGATGTCGCCAAATCTTTAACGCGAAAAGTTGCCAATTCCAAATTGTGTGCTGGATAATTATTTTCATGTAGCTTTAACTGTCTGGAAGAATAAGCTATCACTTTTCCTTATTTCATCAAAACACAGCCTAGACCATTTAAAGATGCATCGCTGAAAATTACAAATTCTTTACCCGATTCAGGCTAAACTAGTTATGGTGTCTCGGTCAATAGTGCTTTCAACTGATTAAAACTTTGCTAGCATCTCTTAGACCACTTGAACTTCACATCCTTTTGTAGAAGTCTCGTCATCGGTGTAGCAATCATTGAGAACCCCTTGACAAATATTCGGTAATGACCAGCTAATCCCAGAAAACTTCTAACTTCGATCACATTACTTGGAGGTTTCTAGTCAACAACTGCTGAAATTTTACTCTAATCAACTCTGATGCCTTCGGTTGATACAATATTTCCCAACAAACTGACTTCGCAAAGCTAAAAGTCACATTTACTAAATTTGGTGTACAAATGCTTTTCCCGCAGTGTCTACAACAAAATTCTCAGATGCTTGGCATGCTCAGATTCATCTCGTGAGTAAATCAAAATGTCATCGATAAACACTACAACAAAACAATTTAATACGATATAGAAATTTTGTTCATCAAATCCATAAATACTGAAGGTGCATTAGCTAAACCGAACAGCATCACAAGAAATTCATAGTGTCCGTACCTGGTTCTAAATGCAGTTTTTGACAAATCCGAATCTTTAACTTGAAGCTGATAATTTCCAAAACGTAGATCAATCTTCGAGAATATCGTTGCACCTTTCAACTGATCAAATAAATCATCTATTCATGCTAATGAATACTTATTCTTGATCGTAACCTTGTTGAGCTGACGATAATCAGTACACAATCTCATTGATCCATCCTTTTTTTTAACAAACAGAACCGGTGCACCCCAAGGTGAAAAACTAGGTCAAGCGAAACCTCAAGGAGCCATTTTGTATGGTGCTATCAATATCGGTGACGTTCTCGGTACTAACTCAATAGTAAACTCAACTTCTCTGATCGGCAGTAATCCGAGTAACTCCTATTGAAACGATATTCACAAACCACAGGCACTGATTCAAGTTTCAACTCAGATACATTAGAATCTAATACATATGCAAAGTATGCATCATAACCTTTTCTCACGTATTTCTACGCTGATATAGCTGAAATAACAATAGGAAACCCACTCAAACTATCTGATTCAATTCAAAGTGTCTCACCGTTTTGACATTTCAATATAATAAGCTTTCGTCTACAATTCATAATAGCATCATGCAGAGTCAACCAATCCATTCTCAGAATTACATCAAACTCATCAAATGGAAATAGCATCAAATTAGCCGGAAAGCTGTAACCCCAAGTCATCAACGGACAGTTCTTGCAGACTTTATCAACTAACACATACTAACCTAAAGGTTTGATACTTTAACCACAAATTCAGTGGACTTAATAGGTAAACTTTTACTTGACACTAGATATGTGCATACATAGGAATGGGTTGATCCCAGATCAATCAAAGCAATAACAGTAGTGTCAAAGATAGAGAAAGTACCAGTACTAACATTTGGAGCAGAAGCTTCCTCTTGCACACGGATCGCATAGGCTTTAGCTGGTACTCGTGCCTCAGACCTCACAACAGATCCTTGGTCGCACTACGGCTATTATCCATATTTCTAAGATTCCTCGACGATCTCCCTCTCGCAACTATATTACTTGGTCGGACAGTCTGAATCTTTTCTTTTTTAGGTAACTCAGGAAAATCTCGAATGAAGTGTTCATGCGAACCACATCTAAAATAGGCTCCATCTTTCATCCAGCACTCACAAAAGTGTTGTCATCCACATCACTAACAATCAGGCTTGTTGGCTTTCACACTACCAACACTCGCTACTAACGTAGCTTGAGCTTTAGAACCCAAATGTTGTTTACTCCGATCTCTGCTAGGATATCCCACTGAAGCAGTCGAACGATTATGGTGTTCTTTTGATCTCTTTGATGATGACTGATACGACTTTCCAGTTGATCTTTTTCTTGAGTCTCTAGCTTCAAAATCAACTTTTCTTTTCTCTTTGCTAAGCTCCTCAATTTTATGTGTGCTATCAACCAAAACAACAAAGTCTTTCAGCTCGATAATCCTGATTAGAAGCTTTATGTCTTCATTTAAGCCGTCTTCAAACCGTTTACACATAGCAACTTCGGTTGGAATACATTCTCTGGCATACTTGCTCAACCTGACAAATTCTCTTTCACATTCGGATACAGTCATATGACCCTCTTTAAGCTCAAGGAATAGTTTTCGTTTCTGATCGAGAAACCCCTAACTTATATATTTATTCCTAAACTCGATTTGGAAAAATTCCCAATGTACATGTTCACTCATCACAACAGAAACCAATGTATTCCACTTTTGGTAGGCTGAACCTTTCAATAGAGATACGACACATTTAACGTATTCAACCGGTGAACAAGATAGCTCATCAAAAACTTTGATCATATCCTCTAATCAGAATTTTGCTCACTCAAGATCGCCTTCAATGGTAGCCTTGAATTCTTTAGCCCCATATTTGCAAATTTTATTAGCATGCGGCTTATTCACGCATAAAGGTTCCAAACCTTGAGGAATAATAGAACCGGTTGGGGAAAATGTGGGGGTAGAGGTCGTTGAGCAGCCAAATTTGTTCGAACAAATTTAGTGAACCACTCACTCATCATTTGGAGGAAGGCTTCCTTAGCCTCTCCTCCTCAGCCCTCATATACTGGCTTGAACCACTCAACCCTGCTCCGTGAACGGAGGCTTGCGTGTTACTTTCTGCTTCATCGGAGTCGACTCAGTTGAAATTCATTACTATATGAAAACATATTTGAAAACGTGTTAGGAGTTATCACACTATCACAGGTTATACAATGACACGTATTTCTAGACTCACATACGCTACGTTCAGTCCGAGAATTAGCTAAACTGTAGCTTTGATACCAATAAATGTAACACCCATAGCCTGTACCTGACACCAGAATTGGGCTACGAAGCATTACCGGATGATAACATCATACAACGAACATTTATTCACAATATATAAAACACAACAAAAAACATAGAAATGTTATTCAAACTCATACATATAGTCCCTTTTACAAGCCCTCGAGGCCTTAAAAAGACATTAAAAACGAGTCAGGACTAAATTGAAAAGCTTTAGAATTTTTTGAGGAAAGATGAAAATTTTAAAACTGCAGGGGTCACACAGCCCTGTGGCCAGGCCGTGTGACTAACACGGCTGAAAGACACATCCGTCCCCCAGGCCGTATGGACATTTGAAGTAGGGACACAAGGCCATGTCCCAGCCTGTGTCCGTGCCAGTGTAGCACTCTAACTTAGGTCACATGGCCAAGCTACATGCCCATGTGCCAGGCCGTGTACCCCTCGAAATGACCTCACACGCTCGTGTGCCAGGCCATGTGCTAGGCCGTGTAATAGCTGACTTGCAACTCTTTGTAAGCTACAAGGGTCACATGGCCGTGTCGCTTGTTGGCGTGTCACACACAGCTGAGACACACGCCCATGTCTCTAGCCACGTCGACAAAAAATAGGTAATTTCCAAGCCATTTTTCTCACCAAAATTCTAGCCACTTGCACAACCTGAACGTACCTATAATCATGCATTCAAAACATACCTAACTTATGCATAATCAAGTTTCAACATTATCAAAACTAACCACTCAACCAATATGCCAAAATGGCACCTCAATCTCAACAATCAAACTTAATTACACACTAATTAAATTAACCCAAGTATCAATCAACTAGTTGAACAACTTAAATGCTACATTAACCATAATGTTCACATACCATTCTCATGCTCAACAACTATCATTAAGACCATTTCCACATCTACCATGTACCATAATAAATTTACCAAATGCCAATTATATTCAAGCTACCAAAGCTAGCCATTAACAACTTAATGCACTAACTCATTCCATACCATCCAACATTTCCTATTATACCATTATAATTACCATTTCACTACCATCATTTTAGTATTTAGAAGCCAAAATAACAACCATTAAAAAGTACCATATATACATGCTATCATAGCAACCACTTCATCACCAAAATTAGCATATATACAAGCCAAGCATAATGGCTAATTTCAACAAACAAAGACACCTATACATGCCATTATAACCATGACTCAAAGTCATCAAAATCTACCGATATAGCCAATGGATAGTGTGATAGATCTCCGACAAGCTTCCGAACTAAACAAGCTTCCGATTAACTACAGACATGAGAGAAATAACACAAAGTAAGCATTTAATGCTTAGTAAGTTCATAATTTATAAATAAAACTTACTATTTCAATATATATGAGCTTAAAGCAACTAATGAATTAATCCAACTTTGCTTGGCACTAGCCTAAGCAATATCAACCACTTAAGTTAGTGATAAGCACATTAATTAACAAATTCATTGTACATCATAATAGCTTTTATGTACATAACATATAAGCACTTATACATTCATCAACATGCTAAGCATATTTTAAGCATCATCAAATCATACCTTTTTCATGCTTTCATAGCATTACTAATCGAAATATCTATCGATCCTTCCCTTTTGTATACCCGTTGAAACAATAGAATAATATCAGATACATGGGAATCTCATACATTGTGCTAACATATGGTCGAAACCATTACTTTCTCTTATCTCATAATAATGCTCTCTCTCTAGCCATAAGTGGGTCTGCTCGTAGAAGCTATCAGTCGAAACGTAGCTACACGGTGCTACTCAAACAAGCTGTCAAGCAACAGCAACACATGTCAGAAACTCAGCCACCAGTAATACGTTCAAGACCAACACCCAAAACACAGTAACCCTTAATGATATATATTTGTATCCTATATATTCCTAAGGTTCATACGAGATCTAAAACTCGTCGAAACTTCGTTGGATATTTCCTTAGAGTTGTTGTATTGTAATACAACAGAATAATATTTAAATTGAGCATAATAAAATGCTACATAAATGTACAAACTTACCACGATCATAAACAAAGAAATACGATAAGTTAATCCAACACTTTTTCCTTTCCTCGATCTAAATTCATATGTTGGTTTTCTTGATCTAAATAATCAAATTTAACTCATTCAAACTTCATTCTATTCAATTAAATCAAAACCTCATGTTTTTTCAAAATTATGCTTTTGCCCTATAATTTTGAATTAGATAATTTATTCCTTAAGCTTATAAAATAAAATTCATGCAATTTGATACTATCCCACTATAGCCTAATTTTACTTAGACCCTAGCAAACCTAACAATTCATTTATTTCATAATTTCAAAGATGAATATTTTTCAATTTAATCCCTAATTGACAAATTCATCAAAATTCCTTTTACAACAGTTGTTCAACTATCATCAAACATTCATTTTCATCCATAAAACATAAAAAACACTAATATACATTAATGGTAAAACTTTAAACTTTTAACAGTTTTACAATTTAGTCCCCGTGCTAGCTAGATTAAGATGTAACGACTCGAAAAACATTGAAATGATTAAAATTGGGATGAAAAATACTTACATGCAAGCGAAAGAGTTGGCTGAATGCTTGAATGTCCAAAAATCGTGTTTTTCTGAGTTAAAAATTGGCTAAGAAAGAAAACAAAGATGATAGCCTTTGTTTTTATTATTTTACTAACTTTATTTATTAAATTACTTAAATAACCTTTAATTGACCTTTCAAAATCATCTAAATGATGTCCATCTTTGTAAAATAATTATATTAATTGTATAATTACCATTTAAGGCCACTCATATTCCAATTTCATAGCAATTTGACATTTTTAAATTATAGAACTAAAATTTTGCACCGTTTTTAATTTAGTCCTTTTTATCAATTTAAGCGTGCAAAAGATAAAATTTCTTAACAAAATTTTTATATGACACTACTAACATGCTGTATTCATTAAATTATTAATAAAACAAAGATTTTGATGTCAAATTTGTTGTCCAAAAACCACTGTTCTGATTTCACTAAAAAATGGGCTGTTACAATCAGGATCCGAGTGATGTTATTGTAGGTACTTTTTCTTTGCAATCTACATTATTTTCCTTATTTTATTATGGTTTGACACATTCTTATATTTTGACTTAATTGGAATGTAAGTTAGAGATTCCTGTTGAGACCATTGGTTTGGGTATGACTGTCATTAGTTTTTTGAGTGATATTATAGTAGTGAACAAAGTTTATCGTAGATGTCATCTTATGATTGAAGGACATGTATTCTCTGTTGATATTATGGAATTATCATTTTATGGTTTTGATGTAATACTTGGTATGGATTGGTTAATTGAGAATAAGGCTAGAGTAGATTTTGAGACTAAGCAAATTACTTTGAGAAATAGTGATAGGTTGGAAATTATTGTTGTTGACGAAAGACCGGGTTTTATTTTTAATGTGGTTTTGACTGTGAAGGCTGAGAAGTTGATGGGTAAAGGTTGTGAAGCTTATTTGGCTTTTGTGACGAATTCGGTTGGTAATGAGTTGAGGGTTCAAGATATTCGCACTGTTAGGGATTTCTCTAATGTGTTTCCTGAAGAATTATTGGTTTTGCCACAAGATCATGAAGTTCAGTTTGAAATTGAGATTTATCATGCTACAATACCGGTGTCTATTGCGCCCTATCAAATGGCACCAAAAGAGCTCAAAGAGTTAAAGATTCAGTTGCAAGAGTTACTTGACAGTGTAACAACCCGTTTCTAGTGAAATTAGAACAATGGTTTTGAGACAACAAATCTTAAGAGCAAATTATTACTTTAATGTCTATGGAACGTTAGTAAGGTCGTATTAACATTTTGCTAAGAAATTTTAACGTTTACATGCTTAATTAAATAAAAGGACTAAATTATAATAGTACAAAAGTTGAGTTCTATTAGTTGAAGGTGTCAATTAGCTGTGAAATTTTAATCTAAGGGACTTGGATGGTAAATAGACCAATTAAGTGGTTAGTTGATATTTATGGACTTGGTTTTGTTGAAATTTTGATTTTTTTAAAAGGTTAAAAAGGTAAATGAGTAAATAAGGTTAAAATTAAATAAAAAATATGCTCTTCTTCTCCAAAGGTGCTTACCACTAAAATTTGAATAAGAGAAAGCCATTTTTAGGGCTTCTTGGTTCGGCAATCTTAAGTTGTGCATGTAAGTGTTTTCGAGCCCTATTTTGAATGATTTTTATGTTTTAGGGATCATTGTAGCTTAACCTAACTAGCCCAACGATTAATTTGCAAAATTGTTAAAGATTTGGGGTTGTTTCATGAATGCTTTTGTGTGATTATTGATGTTTAATGGTATATTATAAGTCCTTGTTGAGAAATAAACAAGTTTTCTGAAGTGATTTTTTATGGAAATTGTATTTAGGCGCCTATTTATTAAAATAGTAAAAGTTCATGGTAAATTTGTAAAATGATGATTTGTATGGATAGATACAGGTCGCTAGAGAAATCAACCAGCTTGAGAAAAGGATGAACTGCGTACGAACCTGTAATTGTGCAAAATAGTAATTATGCAAAAATATGAAATATGGATTGAATTGAATAGTAGAGTTATTAAATGGATACAATTTGTCTATTTAGACAAAGATAGACTGCGTACGGATTAGATCGAGGAAAAACTAAAGCCTCGAACTAGTTCAACTTCATTTTATGCCCTAGTCATTGAGTTAAGTTCTTAGTCTTTTACCATATAAATGAATTTCTAGTTGTGTATTTATATTATAATGCTTTAATTATTTTGTATTTGGAATTATATTGCTGAATTGCACATACGTGCCCCTGTTTGTACTTCGGTACCCCTAAATTGAACATACGTGCCCCTATTTACACATCGGTACCCCTGAATTGTACATACGTGACCCTATTTGTACTACGGTACCCTTAAATTGCACATATATTCCCTTGCTTGTACTACGGTACCCCTGAATTGCACATACATGCCCCTATTTGTACTTCAGTACCTCTGGATGTACTTATGTACTCTGTTTAAACTTTGATAATTCTGATTTGAATAATACATGAATCATATTCAATTTATTGTTAGGTTAAATGATATGCTACGTTCTTATTATGTTCTATAAGCTTATTCGTTCTTGTGGATTATTTTGTAGATCGTTGTTGCTAACATTTTGGACGGATCAAATCTTCTGCTCACACTAGCCATCGATATTGATAGTTTTTTCATCTCCTAGGGCAATGGAATGTATGAACATAGGTAGTTAAAATTTGTGGTTGAAATGGATTTAGTATGTTTGAAAGTGGTGTTTGATGAATATGTATAAAGTAACTAAATGTGTTTGTGTTTTGGTAACATATATGTTTTAATAGGCTATAATGCTCATTTTAGAAGGTAACTGTGGTCACTTACAGTAATGGTTGAGAATGGTTTATTAGTAACATTAATGGTTTGGTTCGTTGAGTTATTTAATGTTGTATGTTTGGTGAGTTTTTGGAACTAGTAGTTGATGAATGTTAAGTGGTAAACTTGCATGTTTAGGTAAGTTCTATTTATTGAAATTGAGGTGCCTTGAATGACATATTGGTTAGTTGATTTAGGACTCTTCAATTGGTATATGTATGTATGTTTTGATAGGGTTCTGTTGCCTTGAGATTGTGCGCATTTGGCTTAAAGGATCATGCATGAGCTGGGTTGGCAATTGCTTGATTTTTGGGCAAATTCTTGTCCACACGGCTTGAGACACGAGTGTGTGACTCCGCCGTGTGTGACACACGGCTTGGCGGCACGACCTTGTGTCCCCTGTAGGTTCTATTACATGAGAGTCAAGCAGTTACATGGCCAAGCACATGCCATTGGCATACGGGCGTGTAGGGCTATTTCAAAAGTTACACAGCCTAGCACACAGACGTGTGACTTGGCCGGTGACCCTATTGAGAGAGTTACACTGGTGAAGACATGGGCTGGGACACGACCATGTCTCCCTATTTTGAATATTACAGGGCCTGAGACACAGGTGTGTGTCTTAGCCGTTTGAGGCACACAGCCGTGTGACCCTTGCACACAAATTCTTCTAAGTTTTTCTTAAACTTTCCAAATGTTTACAGTTTAGTCCTGAACTGTTTCTCATGTATTTCTAAGGCCCCGAGGGCTGGATTTAGGGATGATATGTTTGAAAATGAATGACTTATGTCATGTTTGTATTAATATATGAAATGTATTATTTACTTTTTTTATTCAGTAATGCTCTATAACCCTATTCTAAAAATGAATACGGGTTAGGGGTGTTACAGATAGAGGGTTTATTCGACCAAGTGTATCTCTGTAGGGTGCACCAATTTTTTTATGAAGAAGAAGGATGGTATGATGAGAATGTGTATTGACTATAGGAAGTTGAATAAGTTAACTATTAAGAAGAATTATCCTTCGCCTCAAATTGATGAGTTGTTTGATCAGTTCGGAGGTACAACAGTGTTTTCTAAGATTGATTTAAGATCTTTGTATTATCAGTTGAAGGTGAAAGAGTCTGATGTCTTGAAAATTGCCTTTAGGACTCGGTATGGGCACTATGAGTTTTTGGTGATGCCGTTTGGACTAACTAATTCCCCTACTACATTCTTGGATTTAATGAACTGAGTATTCCATTCGTAGTTCGATCAATTAGTGGTGGTCTTTATAAATGATATTTTGGTATATTGTCGTTCTGAGAAGGATCATGATGAGCATTTAAGGGTTGTTTTGCAGATTCTGCGAGATAAGCAGATGTATGCAAAATTAAGTAAGTGTGAATTTTTGCTTGAAGAAGTCGCGTTTTTAGCACATCTTGTATCGGCAAAAGGGATTCGTGTGGATCTAATGAATATTGAGGCGATTTTAGAATGGAAGCCACCTAAGAGTGTTACTGAAGTTAGGAGTTTCTTGGGTTTGGCTGACTATTATCGTAGATTCATTGAAGGGTTTTCTCTTAACAATATTGATTCAGAAAGACGTGGTATTTGAATGGACTGATGCTGGGTAGAAAATTTTTGAGCAGGTCAAGGAAGTTTTGACGAAGGCACTAGTGTTGATTCAACCAAAACCTGGAAAAGATTTTGTTATTTAAAATGATGCTTCGTATTTGGGTCTTGGATGTGTATATGCAAGAGGGAAAAGTTGCTGCTTATGTTTGAGGTAATTGAAGACCCATGAGCGCAGTTATCCCACTCATAATTTGGAGTTAGCCGCTGTGGTTTTTGCACTTAAGGTTTGGCCCCACTACTTGTATAGACAGAAGTGTGTTATCTATATAGATCATAAGAGCCTTAAGTACCTGCTTACCCAAAAGGAATTGAATTTAAGGCAAAAGAGTTGGATTGAAATTTTAAAGGATTATGATTGTGTGATAGAGCATCATCTGGGCAAAGTGAATGTAGTAGTTGATGCTTTGAGTAGGTGGTCGATGTCAGAATTGAGAGCTATGTTTGCACATTTAAGTTTGGGTCGTGATGGTGGATTGTTAGCTGAACTTCAAGTGAGACCAACTTTATTGAAACAAATTTAAGGAGAAGCAATCTTAAGATGGGGAGTTATTACAGAGGATTCAATAGGTTCAGGTAGGTGTTAGGTAAGTATCGTTCAAATCCATCGCATATAGTGCCAGTTGAAGAAATTAAGGTTCGATATAATCTTACTTATGATAAAGAACCAATTGAAATTCTAGCTCGTGAAGATAACATATTGCATAATAAGAGAGTCCTGTTGGCTAAGATTTTGTGGTGCAACCACAAGATTGAAAAGACCACATGGGAGGCTAAAGAGACAATGAGGCAGCAATATCCTTATTTGTTTAGTTAAGGTAATTTCGAGGACTAAATTCTTTTTAGAGGGGGAGAATTGTAATACCCCAAAATAAGGCCTAAGAGTTTTAGTGTAACCTCCCTAACCCAGTCTAGACATTATGTCTAGATTGAGAAGACTACATTGGCCACCGAAATGGCTAAGCTAACTTATGTTACTTTTGAATATTTTAAATAAACTTCTTTTAGAGAAAAATTGTATTTGCACTTTGATTTAGTTTAAAAGAGTTCATTTATTAGATAATCTATACTTAAGACTCATTTTATTATTGATAGTGTTGTTTAATAAAAAAAATCTTTTGCTTGTCACTCTTCTTTGTAAAAATTTGATATTAAACTAATGCAGCGGAAAAACCATTTTTCAAGTCATTTTAGAAACTTAGTTGCCTTATCAATTTGTTTTTCAAAAATGGTTCATTTGCAATGCAGCAGAAATTAGGGAACAATGTCAAATTTTACTTAAGTTCGATATCATGCATTTTTTTATTATTATGCTTAAGTAATCCATGCAAGCAAAAATCCCCAAAAGAAAAGTTACCAAGCCACAGACCAGAAATAATTAAAAATTACAAAAAAAACCAATAAAGACTTAATAATATTTATTAAGAATAGTCTGAGGTCCAAAGTGATTCTCAGAATCTCGAGTCCAGTCCTAATTTTGAGGTTTACCTGAAAAGTTAAACACTATTGGGGTGAGCTTATGAAAGCTCAGTGTGAGTGGAATGACGAAAATGTGCAAGTGTACACAATCGCAACAAGTAATAAAGTGTCAAGTAAATGTCGAGTTATCGTACCCACATGGATTGTGAAAGGAATTATTTATGAATGCAATTTTAAAAACACTTTGGTGAGGAAAAATATTTTGATTTGAGGAGGTGATTAAAAACTAGGATTTTAACTAAGTAAAATAAATAAAAGTAAAATAAAAGTTCCAGTGCACGATTTCGAAAGATGATTTTAATCAAGATGACATAATTGTGCTAGATTAATTACATTTTTAACTTAGAATTCTTAAACTCATGTTTATGTTGTTACGAATAAAGTCATGACAACTCGGTAATTTGCTAACTTTTGAACATACTTACCTACCAAAATCCATTTATCTCTTGACTATATCTCTATGTCAATTCAACTGATTAAACAAATTTTAATAAGCAAAGGTGTTAATGCACATACATACTTATGAAATTAAAATAATCTATTGTACATATCTCTATGCCAATTCAAACAATTAATTCAATCTCATAAGGACATAAAAGATTACTTGAGGTAACATTGTATTTCTACCTTGAAAAAGTTTAATCACAGTAATCCTGCAAGTTATGCAAGGCTTATGTATCATTAGATACCGTTGATAATTTAACCCTGAGCTACATTAGATGATTAAACATGCAATTATTAAGTATCATGTCAATTAATTACAATTTTAATTCGTTTAAACAATTAATTCATTAGTTGCCTTACAATTGTAATGCAAGAATAACTTAGTCATGGTTTTACTTAATCAAACATCTTACCGAGGCCTATAGCAACACAAGCACAATTTTAATAACTCAAATAGATGAAATGCAATCAACCTAACATGTATTAAATTTAAGCCATATTAATTAAATTAAACATATAAACATCAAAAATATTCAAATACATGTTCATAACAACAACAATAAAATTAAAAGGATAAGGAGCAATAATCAAATTCGGTGTTTCTCCGAGGCTTGAGTAGTTTGCTCCGCTCCTTCTCCACTTGTTCTTCTTGAACCAAGGCTTCCACAAACACTTGAATGCTAATCCAAATGGTGGTTGAATGAATCTTTTTCAAGATGTGAAATCAGCAAAGGAATAGGGGAAGAACATGAAGAACAATGGAAGGGAATGGTGAGAGAAAAGTGAGAGAGCGGTGAAGAAATGAATGGGTTTGAGATGTGTTTGAAGTGAGAAACCAAGGGGGTATTTATATGTTGAGAAGGCTACTAAAAATAGCCAAAATTAGTAGCCAAAGACTCCCCCCATGGTCGGCCACACATGTAGCATGTTTGAAGATTTCATACATGCTATCTTTAGGTAGGGGCAAACCTTGAAAGGTATGAATAGTGGAGGGGCTTGATTGCAAATTGAAGGATTCTTCAAGGGCCATTTTGCAATCCAAATAATCTTCTAAAAAATCTGATTGGGTCAGCATGTCGGACAGTTTTGGGTTGCCTAGTGCTTGATTGGTTCGATTTTCTCAGTTCAGCTCAATTAGGCCACTTTTCATAATTAATTAATAATAATTTATTTAACCCAAATTAAATTGGATTAAAGTTAAAATTAATTATATTATGAATTAGTACACATAATTTGGACCGTCTTAGGCTGAAAAATTAGTTCACCTTGATAGTTCTAAATTGCTTCTCAGTTTTGTTCTTCTAGTAGTGTCTACTGAGCCGTTTTTCGCCCTTTGTGCAAATCAGTTGAAAATAATCAAAATAAATTAAAATTTTATATAAAATTAATTTAGATTCAACATGTTCATAATTTGAGTGCAATTTAATTATTTTATAATTATTACATAATTTTCAGCAAGAAGTTTAGTGAAACTGCATGAATTTACGTTTAAAGGGCATGAAAAAGTGTGTATATTTTGTGTTTCCACACCCCCAAACTTAATTCATTACTCATCTTGAGTAATGCACAAATTTGAAAACAATTTCTTGGTAACACATTTGAAAAATTCCTTCAGAACAACATTCTTCCCAAAATTATGATTTGTGTATACTTATGCTGAAGAACAATAATTGGAAGATTTATTCTACTTAAGTATACATATCATTCAAATTAATCTAAATTATTCTTATGATAGTAAAAATACACTAAATGCTTCCTAATAAAGACATGTTAAATCCCTACAAGTTTGATTTTATTCCTTTATTTAAGATTAAGCTACAATCATTAAGTAACGTAGCTAGGCTAAGGGTAGGTAAAAGATAAATAAATTTAGGCTAAAACCCCTAGAATCATCTTGAATTGGACATTCGGAATAATACATTCAATACACCAACTCATTTTGCTCTCACATGCCCTTTTGTATGTCTATTTTCTTTCAAGTACATGTGCTCTTCTCTTTTTTTTTTTTGTTTTGTTTTGTTTTGTTTTGTTTTCTCTTTTTTTTTCATAAGAATTTTGATGTATGTACTACAATTTTTTAAGCATTTTATACTTCTTTTCAACTCCCCCAAACTTACTTTCAAAGAACATTCTGAATAGTACTGAGTCTAGTATTTGGGACAATTGAAAGACAATTAAGAGAAAAGTGATGGCTAAATATTGCAATGGCTTAAATAAAATTAGGCCATATAGTCTCAAAGTTGGGTTTCAAGGGATAAAAATTCATCAAGGTTGGCTTGAAAGGCTCAAACAGTCGAAACAAAAGTTTCCTAAATCATTTTCAACATTCCATGCTTCCTAGGATTTCGCCTCAAGAAACTACTAAGACAATTCTAGACACTTAAACTTTCATGCATGCCTAACTTTCCTAAGGAACTAAAAAAAATTATGGTATGATTTGCATGCTTTATTAAAAATACATTTATATCATATTTTAGCTAACATAACAATTATTGAAATAATCAAATTTTATTTATACTGAAGTTTAACATACTTAACAAAATTTCAAATTCTTGAATAAAATATAACCTAATCATAACTGAAAGAAAAATTTATTCTTAGTGGAAAAAAATTCAATTTTTCGGTGCCCCTTACTTAAGATGAACAATGTCCTCATTGTTAAAAGTGAATAGATACTATACATCAGCTAGGATTCTAGAAAAGAGGAGGTGAGTCAATTTGACTGCTTAAGTACCAAGCTATCTCTAGATCAAATCCTAGAAATGTATATATCTATTGCCACACTTTGTACTTTGCAACTTGTTCATTTTTATTTATGATTTCCACCTCTTGTTTTATTATGCAAAAATAAAAAAATTCCTACTAAAACCTAATCCTAAAATATTAAATAACCTAAGAACAAAAAAAAAAGTCAAGATCCCCCTTTCTATTTATTTGTTGATCCCTCCAAATTCGACTCATCTTTTGTTCCATCATCCTTGTTTTTGCATGAATCGCTTCGCACCCTCTATGATAGTGGACTCCATGGTTCAAATAGAAAATCTAGAAACTCAAGCAGAAAAATAAACGGGTTATTGAATATTTTCATAAGAGCGCTTCTCATTGAGTCATCCCGTATTTTTCAATATCTCCAGTAAGCTTGTTGCTGCCACTGGATATGTTACATTATGTCCATCAACTTTGACAGCTCATCTCGAAGATCTGGGCGAGGTGATTCGGTCCTAAACATTGAAGTTGCAACATCTGGTTCGGTTATTGGTTCCATTGGTTCTGCCTTATCAAGGATTTCAGCTGATTGCATTGGTTCGATCTCTATGGGATCTTCTTCTTCTTCTTCTTCTTCTTCTTCTTCAGGATCCTCACTTTCTTCAACTCGTTACTGTAGAATAGAGTCTCTGACTATTCAGTAGAGGTCCCAATCAGTGATTGTGCTCTGGCTATAACCTGTCCTATTCATGTTTGCAAGAATTTTAGCTTTCAAGCACAAAATCGTTATCGTAAAGGGAAAGTAAGCTGGGCCAGAGCGTCTAGCTACACAATTCTGTATTTCTCTCAGGATGATTTTTCCCACATCAATGGTCTTTCCAGTCAAAATCGAGTATAATAAGACCATTCACTCTAATCAAATATTCTCTACGACAAGTGTGAATTCCTTCCTTTGACATAGTCCACTTAGAACCTGGAACTGTTAGTTCCTTGAGAATTTCTTGCAGATTTTCAAACTCAATATTGCTCATCAAGGAAGAACATTTGTCGTCTTCAAAATCAGGTAATTCAAAGAATTCATTAATAGCTTTTGAGGTTATTGGTACCTTGATTCCTCAAACAGAAACTTCTGTTAATTCGTTTGAGGTCGAATTTGCATAAACTTCATGAACTAACTCCTCATCTGCACTAGGTCTTTTCTTACAAAATAACTTCTAATTGAGAGCTTTAGTAATTTGTCGAATGCACGCCATGAAATCAATATAATTTCTTTCTTTCAACATGAGCCTTTTTCTAGGTGCATCTGTTGATTCTTGAAAACGCTTTGTTATCTAGCTTTGGCTTCTTCACAGTGCAATTTGTTTTGTGATTTGTCAATTTGAGTAGAGGCATGAGTTCTTTTGCGAGGCATGATTAACCTAATCATATGATAAAACAAATATTTTCTCAAAAATTTAATTAGTTAAAAATATTAATAATTCAATAAATCGAAAAATTAAATAATTAACTAATATTGAAATTTAGGAGAAAAATTTGTCTTACCACCTTTTTTATAAAAGTTAAGAATTCAAAGAAAATAAATAGAAAGAAAAAGAGGTCGATTTAGGGATGGTTGTAGGGAGTCTTGATGGTGTGGTACATTGGCGCACGCGAACGGGTGTGTGAGAGTAGGTCTGGCAAAAGCGACAGTAGCGGCATGAGCTACTAGGTGTGTGTGTGGGCTACTGGTCGAATGGGGCTGCTGCTAGGCATGAGGATGCCATGTGGAGCTGGGCAATGTTGCAGCTAAAGAGTTTGGCACTAGGTGATTCGGTACTTGGTGGCTTTTGGATGCTAGGATTGATGGGAGGATGAGTGAAAAGAAAAGTGGAAAAGGTGGGTGAAATTTATAGTGAAGGGAGTAGGAGTTTAATTAGAATTCTTAGAACAAATTAATAATTAAGATATTCTAAGTTCTAATTCTACACAGAATTAACAACAAATAATAATTAATATAATGCATATTAAATTATTTTTGGCTATTAATTTATTGAAAAACTATAAAATATAATCAAATTTAAGCTAAGCGTAATTCTATGCCAAGTTTATAATAATTCATATATATTATAATTAATATAATTATATACTAGTTATTATCATCTTATTTATTAAATTAAATTAAAAACATTTATTCTAGATGCCTTTTGAAAATATTTACAAAAGAGACATCTAAATTTTTAATATTTACAAAAAGAGCAACAAAATTATGAAAAATAGTTCAATTAAGTACCTAGATTTAAAGAAAATTTGAAATGAGTTGCAATTAAAACTTGGATCAAATTTGACCCTTTTATTTGAAACACCAAAAAATTATTTTTCCATTTAGGGAATAATTTATTGGAAGATTATGTTAAAACAAATTCACAGGAAAGATTGGAGGGGTCACAAGCGGTCCCGCTTAAGTTCCAATCTCTTAGACATAATTTATTTAAACATACTAATCTCAAAAATATACCCTAAATCATTTATTTAAACAGAAAAACAAGAAAAACAATTAAATATCTGATAAAATGAACAAGATTTGTTCACGTTAAATTTTATCTCCCTAGTAATGTTTTAAGCACTGAGCGTTAATTTGAAAATTACCTCCCTTACTTTGAAGTTCGACAACTCTGTATTGATAAACTTGGTGAATTGTAAATGCACTAGACCAATGTAATTTTACTAGACCAATGTAATTTTAACTTACCTGGAAAGAACCTTAATCTGGAATTGAATAAGAAGACTTGTTAACCTGCTTCAAATTCTCGAACCTGAATGTGCTTGTCATGCCATCTCTTAAGTTTTTCCTTGAGTAATTTGGCATTCTCGTATGAGAACATTCGAAACTCTTCTAACTCATTGAGTTGGAGCATCTGTTTCTCTTTAGCAAGCTTAAGATCCAAGTTGAGTTGTTGGAAAGCCTAGTAAGCTTTGTGCTCTAACTCCAAGGGCAGATGACATTCTTTCCCAAAGACCAACCCATAGGATGATATCCCTAAAGGTGTCCTGTATGCTATCATTTAGGCCCATAAAGCATCATCCAATCTTTTAGACCAATCTCGTTGGTTCGGGCGAACTACCTTCTCGAGTATGCCTTTGATCTCTTTGTTTGCGAGTTCAACATGGTCATTCGTCTGTGGATGGTAAGCTGTGGCAACATTGTGCTTTACTCCATGTTTGTCGAGTAACCATTTCAACCATTTGTTCACAAAAATGGGACCCTTCTTCATTAACGATAGCTCTTGGGGTCCCAAACCTTGTGAATACATGCTTCTGTAAAAACTTCATCACAACCTTAGCATCATTCGTCAAATATGCATCTGCCTCAACTCACTTAGACACGTAGTCTACTGCTAATATGTACTTATGACTAAAAGATAGAGGAAAGGACCGAGAAGTTCAATACCCCAATCATTGAATAATTCAACCTCAATGATGTTTGTTCGAGGCATCTCATTTCTGTTGGTGACTGTAAACGAAAAAATTTATAGGATTTTTGTTATATAATTCATCACCTTTTTACTTAAAATTGTTGCTAAAACCAAGTAATTGTTTAATAAATTAATGAAATTTTTGAAAATATGAAATTAGGACATAGAAATTATTAAAATGTGATTTTATGTTTTATTATATAGTTTTATTCATAAAATGACTTATTTTATATTAATTTAAGCATATTATATTTTTAAGCTATGAAGTGGGATTAAATTAAATAATAAAATATAATGTTATATTTTAATAATTCATTTTAAATATTTCAGTAATAAAATTTGGTTTAATTAATTAATTAAATTATTTAATTAAAGTGGTTAAATAAATTCATTTGGTCCTCCAAACTATCTGCTATTTTTGACAGGTCTGAGAGTTTTCTTCTAATTTCAAAACCGTCCAAATTGGGGACCAAGTTAACCCAATTTTCGGCTGCACATGGTTGATTATAAACCAAATTTTGGTTTAATTACATAAGGCCCTTGAAGAGTTAAAGAAATTAGAGATTTACCTGAAGATTTGCTAGAGACCAAGTCTTAGTCCTGAGTTGTTGTGGCATTCAAATTGACCAAAAATGAAGGAAAAATCAGCCACATTTCCTCAATTCATGGCTAGCCACTCTTGGAGGAGGTTTCAAAGGATGTACACTCCTAATTTTTTCAAACTAGCTCCCTTGCCTCACCTATAAATAAGAGCTCATTTCTACTTTTTCAATCATCCCTCATCCTCTCCCTCAAATCTCTTAGTTCTCATGCTTATCATCATCCTTGCATAAGGATTTTATCAAATTAGCCTCTTAAATAGCCTTTGATCGGCCACCTTGGAGAACCATCACCAAAGGAGCAACACAAAGAAGCGCATGAGTCTTATTAGACAGAGTCTTGGGTGACAGCCACTCTGAATAAGGTTCAATCTTTCTTTGCTTTCATTTAATATAAAGATGTTTGCTATGAGTTCTATGTTATTGTTTACAACAATGATAGCTTAAAATTTATTTAAGCTAGGATGATTATTTTGATTAAATAATATTTATGTGATTCATGCTTATAATATTTGTGCCTCAATCGATCATGTTTTCAATTAAAATCAAGTCTGTATTTCGTTCATACGTGATTGAACTGCACCTGAATTAGCTGAGCGATCCTAACCAGACGATGGCTAATGGACACATAATTGAAATGTGCATGCTTAATTTAGATCCTAACACGATTAAATTGTAGGTTGCATAACAATCCTAACTAGGCTCTGTTATCTGCATAGATTTTAGATTTGTGTGATTAAATTGTGTTAAACCTAACACATCCCTGTTACCTCACATGAATGCTAAGAAACCCTTAGTAAATAAAGATCAGTAAAATGCGTTTTTACTAAGTAAAGGATTCCAAAAGGACCTAATTTGGTTTCCAAACTTATGAAAGATCGAGTTACCGTGGTGTTTTTTTGAATATTATTAAGCTTGATGATAATAAATTAAGTTTAAATAAAGTAATTGTCCTAGTTTATTTATGTAATAATTGTTGCAAATTGTGTAAAATTTTGCTAAAATCTATTTCATTCATATAGTCTGCATATTAGGATAATTTACATTAGGGATCGTTGCATCTAGTTTATACCACTTCTGAACTCTACCTTGTTTTTATTTTTCAAATTGTTAATATAATTTTACAAATTTAGTGACTTAGCACAAATACAATCCCTGTAGAGATGATAACTCGATACTTACTTGTTACGTGATAATGATTGTGTACACTTGCACAAACCTGAGCGTTACAAATTTTTGGCGCCGTTACCGGGGATTGTCAACTGTTGCCGTAGTCATTTTTTTGTGAAATTATTTATTTTCAATTTCATTTATTTCTAACATTACTAACTTATTCTTTTTAATTTTTGCGATTTTCTTCTCTGGTGTTTATGAGCATAGATCGAATTATTGGTTTGCTCCCTGCAGACCCTGAAATTGAGTGAACTTTTAGACAAAAAAGACGTGAACGAACAGCTCAAAGCCAAGTCGAGATGGACCTTAAAACTCAGAATCAAGGCCAGGGTAATGAAGCCGGTTATGTATGAAATCTCATCCTCATTGTTGATGATAGGGATCGATGCATCAGACAATGTGTTGTGCCAATTTTTAGCGAGTTAAACCCAAGAATTAGATGGCCAGATATTGAGGCAACCCAGTTTGAATTGAAACCAGTGATGTTTCAAATGCTACAAACGGTGGGCCAATTTAGTGGTATGCCCACGGAAGATCCACATCTCCACCTTCGATTGTTTATGGAGGTGAGTGATTCATTCAAGATAGACAGTGTGACTGAGGATGCACTGAGGTTGAAGTTGTTTCCATACTCGTTGTGAGATTGAGCACGAGCATGGCTTTATTCATTGCCACCAAGTTCCATATCTACATGGCAAGAATTAGTAGAGAGATTTTTGGTTAAGTATTTCCCACTTAGCAAAAACGCTAAGTTAAGGAACGAGATCACAAATTTCCAACAATTGGATGATGTGTCATTGTATGAGGCTTGAGAGCGATTCAAGGAGTTAGTTCGTAAGTGTCCTCATCATGGGATTGCTCATGGTATCCAGTTGGAGACATTCTATAATGGTCTCAATGCACATACAAGATTGACGGTAGATGCTTTCGCGAATGGTGCATTTTTGTCGAAGTCTTATAATGAGGCTTATGAGATCATCAAGAGGATCGCGAGTAATAACAATCATTGGCCAACAAATAGAACAACTTCAAGAAGATGAGTAGCCAAAGTTCATGAAGTTGACTCTTTCACTTCGTTATCGTCTATTTCCTCTATGTTAAAATAGTGAACCACTAA
Organism: Gossypium raimondii; assembly: GCF_025698545.1. Classification (NCBI taxonomy): domain Eukaryota; kingdom Viridiplantae; phylum Streptophyta; class Magnoliopsida; order Malvales; family Malvaceae; genus Gossypium; species Gossypium raimondii. Next base: position 32,607,401 of record NC_068568.1, on the reverse strand, counting down.
TAGTACTAATAATTTTACAGCTCATCCACCAAGTCCGTTTGAAGTAGTTTCCTGTGTGTACTGTGGGGAAGGTCATTCTTTTGAGAATTGTCCATCAAATCCTGAGTCAGTGTACTATGTGGGGAACCAATATCAAAATAGGAGTGGACAAGGAACCCAGTCCATCTTCTACAATCCTTCATGGCGTAATCATCCTAAATTTTCTTTGAGCAACCAAGGAAATAGACCAAACAACAACTCATTGTAGCAAAGACCCAACCAAGCTTAAGGGTTTAATCAGCAAGCTCCAAAACCACCTCAAGCTAAGGCATCAAATAGTTTGGAGAACTTTTTAAAAGTGTACATGGCAAAGAATGACACTTTGATCCAAAGCCAAGCAGCAACACTGAAAAATTTGGAAAACCAAATGGGTTAGTTAGCTACGGAGTTTCGTAATAGACCGTAAGGAACCTTGCCGAGCGGTACTGAGAATTTAAGAAATTTAGGTAAAGAACATATCAAGGTAGTGTCATTGTGAAGTGGAAAGACTCTGGAACCCCGATTGATTGATGTTGATGATGGGCATGTTGAAAAGGAGGAAAGTCAACCAGCTGTAGAAGTTCCTACACTAAAGGAATCAGAATCTGCACAGTCTAACAAGGTAAACCCTGATCTAGTGAATTAAAATATTTTAACATCTTCTTTGAATGAAGATTTACCTACTCAGTTAAGTTGTCTGGTTCAACCGAAAGTTCCATCACCTCCATATCCGCAAAGATTGCAACAACACAAGCAGAAACAGGAGGTGCAATTGAAGAAGTTTTTGGATATTCTGAAGTAGTTACACATCAACATTTCGTTGGTGGAGGCTTTAGAAAAATGTCAAATTATGTGAAGTTTATGAAGGATATACTGTCCAAGAAAAAACGACAGAGTGAGTATGAGACTGTTGCCTTGACAAAGGAGTGCAGTACGTTCCTGCGGAACAAACTACCACCGAAATTGAAAAAACCCAGGAAGCTTTACTATACCCTATAACATTGGTGAATCTTACTGTGGTAAAGCTTTGTGTGACTTAGGAGTGAGTATCAACTTGATGTCTAAGTCTATTTTCAAGATGTTAGGGATAGGTGAAGTAAGATCTACAACTATGACGCTTTAGCTAGTGGACCGTTCTTTAGCATATCCTGAAGGAAAGATCGAGGATGTTTCGGTAAGAGTCGATAAATTTATTTTTCCTGCTGATTTCATTATTTTAGATTTTGATGCAGATAAGGAAGTACCAATTTTCCTTGGAAGACCTTTCCTAGCCACGGGAAGAACGTTAATTGATGTGTAGAAAGGTGAACTCACCATGCAAGTTCAAGACGATTAGGTAACCTTTAACATTCTTAAACCAATGAAATTTCCCAATCCGACAGAGGATTGTTCAGTTATGAAAGAGATAGAAACCTTGGTTTGTTTGAAAAACAATTTTCAAGAAGATCCATTGGAGAAAGCTTTAGATCTTGACCTTTTAGAGGATGAAAAAGGTGAAGAAAACATGGCTTTGATGAAAGCCAATCCAAGAAATTATATTCAATCCACACGATTTGAACCGTTGGAGCTGGAAGTCAGAGAATTTGTGCAACCCAAGTTGTCAAATGAAAAACCACCTCAACTCGAACTAATGGTACTTCCTTCCCATTTGAAATACATTTATTTTGGTGATTGTTCTACTTTGCCTGTGGTTATTTCAGCGGAACTGACAAAAGATTAAGCGGAGCGATTAATTACTATTCTAAAGAAATTTAAGAAAGTAATTGGTTGGAGCATAGCTGATATTCGAGGTATAAGCCCTTCATTTTGCATGCATAAAATCATTTTAGAAGAAGGTGAAAGAGGTCGAATGGATAGGCAAAGGAGGCTCAATCCTATTATGAAACAAGTTGTGAGAAAGAAAGTGATTAAATGGTTAGATGCAAGAATCATCTATCCTATTTCCGATAGTTCGTGGTTAAGTCCGGTGCAATGTGTGCCGAAGAAAGGTGGAATCACGATTGTTGAAAATGAGCATAACAAGTTAATTCCAACGAGAACTGTTACCGATTGAAGAATCTGTATTGATTATAGATAGCTGAACAAAGCCACTCGAAAGAACCATTTTTCATTACCTTTTATGGATCGATGTTAGATCGATTGACAGGCAATGAATTCTATTGTCTTTTAAATGGCCATTCGAGATATAACCAAATATTTGTAGCCCCAGAGGACCAACATAAAGCAACAATTACTTGTCCATATGGTATGTTCGCTTTTAGGCGAATGCCTTTTGGTTTTTGCAATGCACTTGCAACGTTTCAACGATGCATGATGGCAATATTTACTGATATAGCCAAAAATTTCGTCGAGGTTTTCACGGATGATTTTTCTATTTTTGGTAACACTTATGATATTTGTTTGAGTAATTTGCCTAAGGTACTGAAGAGATGCGAAGAGACGAATCTTGTACTAAATTGGGAAAAATGTCATTTTATGGTCAATGAAGGAATTGTCTTAGGTCACAAGATCTCAAAGAAAGGAATTGAAGTTGACAAAGCAAAGGTGGATGTAATTGAAAGATTACTGGCCCCAATTAAAGTGAAAGGAGTCAGAAGTTTCTTAGGCCATACCGGTTTTTACCGAAGGTTTATCAAGGATTTCTCAAAAATTTCTAAGCTACTATGTTTGTTGTTAAAGAAAAATATAGTGTTCAATTTCAACAAAAAATGTTTGGAAGCTTTTGAAGATCTAAAGAATCAGTTAATTACAGCCCCAATAATCGTTACACCTGATTGGAACTCACCTTTTGAGTTGATGTGCGATGCAAGTGATAATGCTATTGGAGCTGTGATAGGTCAAAGAAATAAAGTATTCCACCCCATTTACTATGCAAGTAGAACCTTGACGGGAGCCCAACTCAATTACAAGGTCACTTAAAAGGAACTATTTGCTATAGTTTTTTCTTTTGACAAATTATGTTCATATCCTATAGGTACCAAAGTTACAGTATTTACTGACCATGTGGCCATTAAATACTTGCTCACGAAGAAATATGCAAAACTAAGGCAAATTCGTTGGATACTTTTACTTCAAGAATTTGACCTTGAGATCCAAGATAGAAAAGGTATCGAAAATCAAGTAGCTGATCATCTGTCGAGGTTGGAGCAAGATAAGGTAACACAGTCCGGTGTGCCTATCAACGAGAATTTCCCAGGTGAGCACTTATTCGAGGTAAGACAAATTCATGAAATACTCTGGTTTGCTGATTTTGCTAATTATGTTGCATGTGGAATAATTGCTCGAGAAATGACATACCAACAAAGGAAGAAATTTCTTCATGATAGTCGGTATTATTTTTAGGAGGATCCGTCTTCATGATCCACATACCACCATTGCTGTCGTACGTTGTCGTCACCGCCGTAACTCCTTCGCCGTCTCAAGGTTTGCCAAAGCAAGATCCACCTTCTTTTGCCGATTTCTCTTTTGCCTCTACAAGCAGAAACTTTGCCGAATTTTTAGGAAAATACCATGTCTCGCAAAAGAACTATATCATCAAAAACTACTTCTAAAAACCCGATTTTGATCGATGAAGAAGTGAAAGAGCAATTTGATTCAAATTTCAAGCATCAACCTATGATGTCGGAAAAGGGTTTTAACCTGAAGAGCAATGATGTGATGGTTGCCCCTATGCCGATTAGAATGATAATCAATGCTCGCAAGTGGGAACGATTCTGCGATACTCGTTCACTTCCCGATGATGAACTAGTTTGAGAATTCTATGCTAGTTTGACTACATAAGATGCTACTGAAGTCACCGTTCGAAAGAAAAATGTATCTCTTACTTCTAAGTCCATCAATGATTTGTTTAATTTACCTGATGTTTCGGAAGATGAGTACTACCCTACGATGAACAATATCAATTGGGATTTTCTTCAACAAGTGTTTGATGTTGTGACAAATCCGGGATCCTAATGTATTATAAGAATGTATGGAAGCCATTCTTGTCGAAGAGAATATTTAAAACTAGTTTTAAAGGTATGGTTTTATTTTGTTCGCTACAGTTTTATGGCTATCTCACATAGTTCCACCATATCAGTGGAACGAATGCTCTTGTTATATGCAGTTTTGACAGAAAAGTCTACAAATGTTGGGAAAATTATCCTCATGGAAATTCATGATTGTGCTAAAAAGAAGGCAGGAAGTGCTTATTTCCCATCATTAATCACTTCACTTTGCTTAACGGCCCGTGTTAAAACACAAGCAAATCTGAAGGGGCAGTATGTCCAAGGGTGCATCACAAGTCGTGATCTTGAAAGGTTAGTAGAGAGAGTGCATGACCTGAATCAAGGCGAGCAAGAGGAACCAATTGAGCCAGAAACTGAAGAGTCAACAAATAAAACTAAAATTGAAGCTGATTCAGTTACAGACACTGAAGTAGAAGAATTTGATAAGGAACTAAATAGTCCTCAACCAGCTAAAAGAACTGAAAACTTTAAACCAAGGGTTGAGCTAGAAGAAGAACCAGTCAAGCTAAGTGTTCAACCAGAATTTACGACTCCAATGCCAACTCCAGCAAGTACTTCAAAGAAATCGAAGCTGTCTATTTTGACAGATATGTGCAAGTTCATGCACAATCAACAACAAACTTACTAGAAATATGCAAAAACTAGGGATGATTCAATTGGAAATACTTTTAAGAATATCTCTAACACTTTTGTTCCTGAGTTCCCAGATGCTATCTTTGAGACATTGACGGAAGATACTGACGATGCAAGCAGAGATGAAACTAAAGAAGACAAAGGGAATGAGCTAGAAAAATAAAATGGGGGATTCTTGTCTTGTTATTTATTTAATTGTTTTTTAGGTCTTTAGGAATTTATTTCTTTAGTAATTAGGATTTAATCTTTGCAAAATAAAACATATCAAGCATGAATAAATACTTCTTTAGAAAGAAAAAGACTAAGTGATGTGGCAATGGGAATGAACCTGTCTAGGATTGGGTTATTAGGAAAGACTTGGTATTTAAGCAGTCTTAATGACTCACCTCTCTTTCTTTACAACCCTACCTGGTGGTCAGTTTTCATTCATTACTTTGTTATTACAAAGAGGACATTGCTTCTTTTTAAAGGGGGTAAGGCAAATAAATTGCTCAAATTTTAAAACTTTCAAGTATGTTTCAATCATTTCTTTCATAAGTATGTTTTAATAAATGAATGTTTAGAGAAATTCTTTTTAATAAGATAGCTTGTATGCAAGTATGAATGATGATTTTATCTGAGATATTGTATGTTATCGTGAAGAATGGAATGTTTTTATGATCTTAGTCTTAGTTAATGTTTGCTATGAAAACTCAGTTTCTCTTGAGATCGGACATGGATGAAGGTTTATATCTTTAGAATTGACTTAGTAACTTTCTTTAGGCGAAATCCTAGGGGACATAAAAATCTAAAATGATATAAGCACCATTTTTCTTTGGACCGTTTGAGCCTTTTCAAGCCCACCTTATGATATTCGACCCTTGAAACTACAATTTTGAGCTTTAAGGCCTGTTTTTGAAATGAACCTACATTATGAGTCGGTTACCATGTTTTTAAAATTATCCTAATTTTGTGCACCTATTTTAACTTAAGTGTCTTGGGAATCAACATTTGAGGAAATTTTCATAAAGATGTATGTGCTAATGCTTAAAAAAATCACAAAGGCAAAGAAAGAGTGAAGAAAAGTTCACCTAGTCTTCAAAAAGGAAAAATGTATGAGCTTGAGTTCAAAATAAGTTTGGGGGTGTTCCAAAGGTTCACTTGAAGAAAAAGGTTGAATTTCGAGAAATCCAGGACAAGTCAAAGGTTAAGATTTTTGAAACCAAAATGTCTCATCTCTTAAAATCCCTACCTTAAACCAAGCCCCATTACAACCTTATAAAAGACCTATTGATTTGATGATTATGTCACTTACATTAGTGGAGAGGATGTATTAAGTTCAACATATGAAGATCATAAATAAGCCTTATAATTGTTTGCTTGATTGATAAGAAATTGTGTTGAATGAAGAATATTATCTATGCCTGTGGCATACATGCAAATTATGATTCATTTTAGCATATCTTGAAACTTAGAATAAAATTTTCCAAATGTTTGTATATGAGTTACTTGTTAATAAAGAAGATTTATGAGCATGAATTTGTTGATGCATGATTATGAGACGAAGATTGATGCTACTTACACTTTTAGCAAAATTTGCCTTAGCAAGACCTTGTGCTGTGCATGAACATTACTCGGGATGAGCAATGATTTAAGCTTGGGGCTGTGTAAACGTAAAAATATAAAGGATTTTTTTCTATATAATTCATCACCTTTTTACTTAAAATTGTTGTTAAAACCAAGTAATTGTTTAATAAATTAATGAAATATGTGAAAATATGAAATTAGGACATAGAAATTATTAAAATGTGATTTTATGTTTTATTATATAGTTTTCATGCATAAAATGGCTTATTTTATATTAATTTAAGCATATTATATTTTTAAGCTATGAAGTGGGCCACGCATGATTAAATTAAATAATAAAATATAATGCTATATTTTAATAATTCATTTTAAATAATTCATTAATAAAATCGGGTTTAATTAATAAAGTAAATGGATTAATTAAAGTGGTTAAATTAATTCATCTGGTCCTCTAAACTATCTGCTCTTTTTGATAGGTCTGAGAGTTTTCTTCTAATTTCAAAACCGTCCAAAGTGGGGACCAAGTGAACCCAATTTTTGGCTGCACATGGCAAATTATAAACCAATTTTTGGTTTAATTACCTAAGGCCCTTGAAGAGTTAAAGAAATCAGAGATTTACCTGAAGATTTGCTGGAGACCGAGTCTTAGTCCTGAGTTGTTGTGGCATTCAAATTGACCAAAAATTCATGGCCGACCACTTTTGGAGGAGGTTTCAATGGATGGACACTCCTAATTTTAGAAAACTAGCTCCCTTGCCTCTCCTATAAATAAGAGCTCATTTCTCACTTTTTCAATCATCCCTCATCCCTGATCCTCTCCCTCAAATCTCTTAGTCCTCATGCCTATCATCATCCTTGCATAAGGATTTTATCAAATTAGCCTCTTAAAGAGCCTTTGATCGGCCACCTTGGAGAACCATCACCAAAGGAGCAACGCAAAGAAGCGAATGAGCCTCGTCAGTCAGAGTCTTGGGTGACAGCCACTCCGAATTGGGTTCAATCTTTCTTTTCTTTCATTTAATTTAAAGATGTTTGCTATGAGTTCTATGTTATTGTTTACAACAATGATAGCTTAAATTTTATTTAAGCTAGGATGATTATTTTGATTAAATAATATTTATGTGATTCATGCTTATAATATTTGTGCCTCAATCGATAATGTTTCAATTAAAATCAAGTCTGTATTTCATTCATACGTGATTGGAATGCACCTGAATTAGCTGAGCGATCCTAACCAGACAATGGCTAATGGACGCATAATTGAAATGTGCATGCTCAATTTAGATCCTAACCCAATTAAACTGTAGGTTACATAACAACCCTAACCAGGCTCTGTTATCTGCATAGTTTTTAGATTTGTGTGATTAAATTGTTTCAAACCTAACACGTCCCTGTTAACTCACACGAATGCTAAGAAACCCTTAGTAAATAGGGATCAGTAAAATGCGTATTTACTAAGTAAAGGATTCCGAAATGACCTAATATTTTTTCCGAATATTATTAAGCATGATGATAATAAATTAAGTTTAATTAAAGTAATTTTTCTAGTTTATTTATGTTAAAATTGTTGCAAATTGTGTTAAATTTTGTTAAAATCTATTCATTCATATAGTCTGCATATTAGGATAATTTACATTAGGGATCATTGCATCTAGTTTATACCACTTCTCAACTATATTCTATTTTTAATTTTCAAATTGTTAATATAATTTTACAAATTAAGTGACTTAGCTCAAATACAATCCTTATGGAGACGAAAACTCGATACTTACTTATTACTTGATAACAACTGTGTAAACTTGCACAAACTCGAGCGCTACAGTGACGTTTCCAACCCTTTGACATTGATCACAACTCTTTACGTAAGTATATGCGTCTTTGAATAGTGTTAGTCAAAAGAATCTAGCTTGCAATACCTTGGCCGCATTACGTGTACCTCTGAAGTGTCCCTCACTCGAAGATGAGTGGCAATGATATAAAATCTTATGTACTTCATTTTCTGCCATGCATCTCCTAATTATTTGATTTGCACACTTTTTAAACAAGTATGGTTCTTCCCAGAAATAATACTTCACATCATGAAGAAACTTTTTCTTTTAATGATACGTCTTATCAATCGACATCAAACCACAAGCTAAATAGTTAGCAATATCAGCAAACCAAGGGGTATTGTTGACATGATTTACCTTTAGTATGTGATCGTCTAGAAATGTCTCCTAAATGGGTATAAGTGGAGAATTCCCTTCTTGCGGCTCTAATCTGGACAAGTGGTCTGCTACTTGGCTTTCTACTCTCTTTCGATCTTGAATTTATAGATCAAACTCTTGAAGTAGAAGTACCCATCGGATCAGTCTTGACTTAGCATCTTTCTTAGCAAGTAAATACTTAATTGCCAAATGGTCCATATAGATAGTCACTTTGGTACCTATAAGATAAGATCGAAACTTGTTAAAAGCAAACACAATAGCATGTAACTCTTTCCCTGTTACCGTATAATTCAGTTGAGCTCCTGTCAGAGTCTGACTTGCGTAGTAGATGGGATGAAAAACTTTGTTCCTTCGCTGGCCCATGACAGCTCCTATCGCGAAGTCATTTGCATCACACATCAATTCAAATGGCAAATCCCAATCTGGTGTGACGATTATGGGTGCCAAAACTAACCGACTCATCAAATCTCTAAAAGCTTTTAAGCACTACTCATCAAATTTGAACGTCATGTCCTTCTCCAATAATTTGCATAAGGGTTTAGCAATTTTGGAGAAGTCTTTGATAAATCTTCGATAGAAGCCGGCGTGTCCCAAAAAGCTCCTAACACTCTTTACAGGTGCTGGAGGTGGGAGTTTTTCAATAACGTCTACCTTTGCTTTATTTACCTTGATTCAATGTCTGTTATGCAATGCCCTAGAACGATACCTTCTCGTACCATGAAATGACACTTTTCCCAGTTGAGTACGAGGTTTGTTTCTTCGCATCGCCTTAGTACCTTGGTGAGATTGGCTAGGCAATCATCATATGTATCTCCAAATACTAAAAAATCATCCATAAAGACTTCCAAGTATTTCTCAACCATGTCAGTATAAATAGACATCATACATCTTTGAAATGTAGCACGTGCATTACATAAACCAAATGGCATGCATCTAAATGCAAATGTACCGTACGCGTAGGTGGAGGTTGTCTTGTGTTGATCTTTTGGAGCTACTGTAATCTGATTATACCCCATGTATCCAATGAGAAAATAGTAATAGTCTCACCCCGCGAGTCTATCCAGCATTTGGTCCAAAAATGGTAAAGGAAACTGATATTTCCTAGTCACTTTGTTTATCTTCCACTAATAAATGCAAATTCTCCATCCAATAACTATTCTAGTCGGTATCAACTTGTTATTTTCATTTTCTACGATCGTAATACCTCCTTTCTTCGGCACGCACTGGTCTGAACTCACCCACGAACTGTTTGAGAAGGGGTAAATGGTACCTGCATCTAACCACTTAATTATTTCTTTCTTTACCATGTCTTTCATGATAGGGTTAAGTCTTCATTGTCCATCAATCATCCCTTTTTCGCCATATTCCATGATGATCTTGTGCATGCATACAGACAGACTAATGCCACGAATATCTGCGATGGTCCATCTGATAGCCTTCTTAAATTGTTTCAATACTAGGATGAGTTTCTCTTCTTACTCAGCGATTAATTCTACTGAAACAATCATAGGTAAAGTAGAAGCGTTGCCTAAATAAACATATTTTAAATGCGAGGAAAGTACCTTCAGTTCTAATCTAGGTATAATCCCTATTCTCTAACTCCAAAAAACCAAAGCGGGATTGTGGATTAAATCCCCTTTGATTAGCTTCTAGCAAAGCTAACTATTCATCCTCCTCTATACCAAGGAGGGTCTGATGTCAAAATTTGTTCCAATGGGTCCTCAACAAAGTTAAGTTCCCTTTCCATGATTAATTCCTCTAAATCAGACACTGTAGAACAATAATCAATTGCGTCAGGAAATCGCATACACTTAAAAACATTAAATGTTACCTGATCGTCTTGAACACGCATAGTCAGCTCGCCCTTCTGTACATCAATAAGGGTCATTCCAGTTGCTAGGAAAGGCCTTCCTAAGATGATTGGCACTTATTTGTCTGCTTCAAAGTCTAGAATAACAAAGTCAACAGGGGAAATAAATTTGTCTACACGTACCAATACGTCATCGATTTTTCCTTCTGATGTCCTAAGGATCGATCTGTTAATTGAAGTGTAATCGTAGTAGGTCTAACTTCACCTATCCACAACTTCTTAAATATTGACATGGGCATCAAGTTGATACTCGTACCCAAATCACATAGTGCTTTACCTTAATATGTTGCTCCAATGTTGCAAGGTATGGTAAAACATCCACGATCCTTTAACTTTGGGGGTAGTTTGTCTTGAAAATATGCACTGCATTCTTTCGTGAGGGCTACCGTCTCAAATTCTCCTAGTCGTCATTTTTTAAACAAGATATCCTTCATGAATTTGACGTTGATCGGTATTTTTTCAATTGCTTCAACCAATGGGATATTGATATGAAGTTACTTCAGTATGTTTAGGAACTTCATGAATTGAACTTCTTGCTTCTACTTTTGAAGTCTTTGAGGGTAGGGTGGTGGAGGCTTCTTTACTGGAACTGGTTGATTAGTCTTTTGTGGCAATTCTGAATCTAACAAAGTTTTTAGTTTATCAAAATTAGTTGGTTCAGAAGTTACCTTTTCAAATTTTGCAAATTCAGGTTTTGGTGAAACTAGATTTTCAACACTTGGTTAAACTTCCTTTGAGTCTTGAGCATCAGCTGGCTCCTCTTCAACTTTGTCAGTGTTAGGCTCTAATGTCTTCCCGCTCCTCAATGTCAATGTTTTACGATGCTCCTTCCTAAGTTTCCTCTAATTCTCTATACCACTAGGTAAAGCACCTTGTGGTCAGTTTCTGAGTTCAGTTGCAACCTGGCCCATTTGGTTTTCTAGGTTTTTCAATGCAGCTGCTTGGCATTGGATTAAGGTATCATTCTTGGCTATGTATGCCTTGAACAAGTTTTCTAAGCCATTGGATGGTTGAACTTGAGGTTGTTTCTGAACTTGCTGGGTAAAAATAGGTGGCTAGGTCGGTCTAGGTTGGGCGTATGTGTTATTGGGTCCAGCCCCTTGGTTACTCTAGGAGAAATTAGGGTGGCTTTATCAGGATGGGTTATAGGAATTGGATTATAGTCCTTGCCTTCCTCGATTTTGGTTACCCTTGTAATATACATATTTTGGGTTCGATGGACATTCTTCGAACAAATGTCCTTCACTACAATAAACACAAGCTATATTTTCAAATAGATTCGGTGGCTGAGCTGTAAGACTATTAAACCCATTAATAGTAGAATTTTTAAGCATTGAGAATATTGAGGATACTTGAGATGCAAGTGAAGTGAGAGCGTTTACTTCATGTATTCCAGTGACTCTTCTTTCTAACGCTGCTGGATTGGTTGGCCATTGATAATTGTTGTTGGTAATCCTCTCAATGATTTCATAAGCCTTGTTATAAGACTTAGAAAGGAGAGCACCGTTAGCAGAAGCATCCACTACCATCCTCGTGTGAGCATTGAGACTACTATAAAACGTCTCAAGTTGGATGCAATGTGGGATTCCGTGATGAGGGCACTTCCGTAATAATTCTTTGTACCTTTCCCATGCCTCATACAAGGACTCATCATCCATTTATTGGAAAGCATTGATCTCGTTCCTAAACTTAGCATTCTTGCTAGGCAGGAAATACTTCATGAGGAATCTTTATGCTAACTCTTGCCATGTGGAAATTGAATTTGGTGGCAATGAGTTCAACCAGGCTCGAGCTCTATCCCTTAGCGAATATGGGAACAACTTCAATTGTAGTGCATCTTTGGGTACTCCGATTAACTTGAAAGAATCTCTCACCTCCATGAACAGTCTTAAGTGCAAGTGAGGATCTTTGGTCGGCATTCCACTGAATTGACCCACTATTTAAAGCATCTGAAACATGACTAGCTTCAGCCTAAACTGTTGTGCCTGAATTTCGGGTCTCCTAATACCCGGATTAAGATCATCTTGATAAAAATCACATTTATAAACATACTTACCTACCAAAATCCATTTATAAACAGAAACTGAGTTGCTATTAATCACATTTCTTAACTTAGAATTATTAAACTCATGTTTCTGTTGTTACGAATAAATTCATAGCAACTCAGTAATTTGCTAACTTATAAACATACTTACCTACTAAAATCCATTTATCTCTTGACTATATCTCTATGTCAATTCAACCGATTAAACAAATTTTAATAAGGAAATGTGTTAATGCACATACATACTTATGAAATTAAAATAATCTATTGTACATATCTCTATGCCAATTCAAAAATTAATTCAATCTCATAAGCACATAAAACATTACGTGAGGTAACAATGTATTTCTATCTTGAAACAGTTTAATCACAATAATCTTGCAAGTTATGCAAGGCTAATGTATCTTTAGATATCGTTTCTAATTTAACCCTAGCTACCTTAGATGATTAAACATGCACTAATTAATTATTGTGTCAATTAATTATAATTTCAATCCGTTTAAATAGTTAATTCATTAGTTACCTTAAAATTTTAATGCAAGAATAACTTAGTCATGGTTTTACTTAATCAAACATCTTACTGAGGCCTATAACAACACAAACACAATTTTAATAACTCAAATAGATGAACTGCAATCAACCTAACACGAATTAAATTTAAGCCATATTAATTAAATTAAACATATCAACATCACAAATATTCAAAGACATGATTATAACAACAACAATAAAATTAAAAGGATAAGGAACAAGAATCAAATCCGGTGTTTCTCCGAGGCTTGACTAGTTTGCTTCGGTCCTCCTTCTCAGCTTGTTCTTCTTGAACCGAGGCTTCCACGAACACTTGAATGCTGCTCCAAATGGTGGTTGAATGAATCTTTTTCAATAGGTGAAATCGGCAAAGGAATAGGGGAAGAACATGAAGAACAATGGAAGGGAATGAAGAGAGAAAAGTGAGAGAGCGGTGAAGAAATGAATGGGTTTGAGATGTGCTTGTAGGGAGAAACCAAGGGGCTATTTATAGGATGAGAAGACTGCTAAAAATAGCCAAAATCAAAAGCTAGAGACTCCCCCCATGGCTGGCCATACATGTGGCACGTTTGAAGATTTCAAACATGATATTTTTAGGTAGGGGCAACTCTTGAAAGGCATGAATAGTGGAGGGGTTTGAATGCAAATTGAAGGAGTCTTGAAGGGCCATTTTCCAAGCCAAATAATCAGCCAAACAAGTTATTTGGGTCAGCATGTGGGACGGTTTTGGGCTTCCCTGTTCTCGGTTGGATGAGTTTTCTCGGTTCAGCTCAACTAGGCCATTTTTCATAATTAATTAATAATAATTTATTTAACCCAAATTAAATTGGATTAAAATTAAAAGTAATTATATTATGAATTAATACACATAATTTGGATCATCTTAGGCTGAAAAATTAATTCACCTTGATACTTTAAAATTGCTTCTCGATTTTGCGCTTTTAGTAGTGTCTGCCGAACCGTTTTTCCCCCATTGTGTAAATCTGTCAAAAATAATCAAATTTAATCAAATTTTGATATAAAATTAATTAAAATTAAACATGTTAATAATTTGAGTGCAATTTAATTATTTTATAATTATTATATATTTTTTGACAATAATTTTATCGAAACTCCATGAATTTGAGTTAAAAACTGCATGAAAAAGTGTGTATCTTTTCGTGTTTCCAGTAAGCAAAATAGTTATTTAAACAAACAAAAATATCAGATAGAGTGAAACATATTAGCTTTGACAGAAGAACATAGAACCATTATTGGAATTTCATATCATTACATAGCCATTATCAAATTGATGTCAAATGGTGTATAAGCATGGGTCATCATTAATTCCAGTAACAATCATTAATTTTGATACCATTCAATAAAACACAATACAATACATAGCATAAATCAATAACATTCAAATCTTTCGTGAGCATGATGCAATGCAAAAAGGTTCATACCCATACCATTCGCTATACACCATGAGTTCCCCAAAACCCGTCTGCCAAACTCCAATAAATGTGAGAATAGCTTAATATGGTAAAACCACCGAATAATCAATAATGCAGAAAATTTTTTAGATATCAAATAGTCTGATAGAATCACCCATATCATATAATATGTGATAAAATCACCAATCCCGTCGGTATTCCAAGTGCAGAGCACTGACTACATATAAATGCAGACTTAATATGCCACCGGTACTCCAAGGAACTCCTCCGTCAACCACAATATATCTCATCCCAATGCAACTGCAATATGTCACACAAACTCATACATAATCATATCTCAGTACTTTTCACATTTATTTGACATGTTCAACATGCCTTCAATAATCATATACTTTCAGCAAATGGAAACAATGTTCCAACTTCCAAATTACCATTAAGATGATATCATTCAACATTACACAATTTCACACTTTTATGATTTTCCAATGTGCATGTATAATAACATTTCCAATATAACATAGCAAACTATTCATTCAATTATATCATGCATAAACACATATCTAATCAAATCATGCTATACATACAACCAATCCCATACCAAATAACACAATCATGCATCACAATACCATTCACACTGGCAAATTAGCAACTTTGCGAACATATCAATCTGTTAGGGCTCAAAATGTACATGGTTCGACCACTTACAAAATTAATTTTTTTTATTAAGGTAATCTAATCAGCAAGCTAAATCATTAGATATATAAAAAAAATTATCATTTTTAATTATGTTTTTGAGTTTAGGAACCCCACCTTATTTTTCGCTTTCTCACAGCACACTAGCCAATCTTCCAATTTTCCTTAATAAACTTTAAAATAAACCTAAGTAAAAAATCAGTATAAATTCTATCAATTCATCTCTTCACCAGCCCTTAAACACCCACTTATGGGTTTCAACCAATCGTCAAAACTACTACTATTTTACGAATCCAAACTAGTTAGATTTCTTACACTATTTTGTCGCGATCGTGCGTGCGAATGTCTTTTGGCTTTATGGTTGATTTGAGGTGTTCTGGTCAGCACCTAACACAATTACATACTGGAAAATCAGTAAATAATATTGATTAAAATCCCTCATTTAATCAGTCCATAACCTTTTCCCAACAACTTTGTCGAAACAATAAACTAGTTTACAATTAATCGCACTTACACTTCTCGAATTTTGAGATCCGAATGGCTAATTGATCAAGAAAGTATTTCCCTAATTAACATGTGATTAAAGGCTGATTAGGATGGTTCAATAACTCAAATTAGTGTTGGGAAAATATGGGCAAGAACCAAGAAACAACATAGCATATAGACACACGCACCACCACCCGCGGTGGCCAAATTCAAGGGTAACTTAAAAATGATTTAAAGATCCATTAAAAATCTAGAAAAATACCTTTAAAATATTTAAAATTCCCCTCAATTCAAAATCTAGAAACTTAGGTTTTGAGTTGACAAGATTAATCAACAAATTGAAGAAAGAGGAGATCTTACACAAGTTAGTTGAGAGAAACAACAATCGCACTTTCTTGGCAATGTTCGGGATCAAACTTGGAGTTCATGATTTCAGATTTAGGGCTGTTTTAATGAGGAAAAATAATTATTTTGTATGGGAAAGTATTTGAACTTGGGACATCAATTTAATTTTCATACTTTTGCATTTATCAATTAACCACTAGACAATTTCCTTATTTTTTAAATAATTTTACAATATTTTTTTTAAAAACAAGGTGTGTCTGGTAGCTCTCGTTATGACCACCAGATTAAATCTGTTATTCAACCAACATTAACTGGAATATAGGGTAAATAGGGAATCGTCCTACGGAGAAGTTCGCGTTAAATCTATTTAAAGGGAATTGTAATTAAGGAAATATAAAATGCAAACAAGAAAGAAAAATGGGGGGCTTTGCTAATAATGATCTATAGTAACGAATAAATTGTAGCTTAAATTGTGAATGCTGAAAAATTGTCAAATTAAAGAGAAGGAATGCTTAGTTATTGATGCCTTAATCCACCAAGCACAAGTCCTTTGCGATCTTAAATTATTTTAGTAGTCCAATCTAGCACGAGGCTGAAAATTTACCTACGAAGTGAATTCCTATCCCAAGTAAATTTAAACTCAATTAGAGAATGTTCGTAATTGAAGTCTACCTTTAATTACTCTTTGTTGACTAATTAAAAGTGCATTCAGTATTTTAGAGACTTCACCTTGTGTTAATTAAAGAAAATCCTCCAGCGGCTTCCAAAATTAAATCCGTAGTTGCTTCAATTAGCGGCATGCCAATTAATCATCACCAGTTCTAAGTGTAATTAAGAAATTTGATTACTCAATTGCACTTAGATGATTATGAGAAAAGTCCTAAATTAAGTAGGTGATCAATCTAATTGATTTAGAAAAATTCCTTGAACGATAAAGCAAGCAACTCAAGAATGCCAAATCCAAATTTAAACAAAATAAATCTACAAATTCCTTGTGCTAGGTTTCATAAGTGTCTAACTAAGCTTGAATATTCTAACCACTCATACCAATTGAAACGAAACAAGAATCAATTGTAATCAGTATAAATTACAAACTGAGTCTTGCGGAAGAAAATTCCTCCAATCGTCGAGCTTCCTTTCTTCCGATTAGCTGAAATTTTGGACCGTTGCTTCCCTTGCTTGTTCTCGTTTTTGCTGATTCAATTTGAGGTTTTCCTTTGCTCGAGTGCCACGCCTCTCTGCTGCTATATTTTTTTCTCTGTTTTTCCGCACCTTTCTCAGCTGCTGTTCATCTCTATTTATGGGATAATAACCTCCAACAATTCAAAATTAAATTTGATCTTATCCCCCTTTTCCTAGCTGAACCCATCGAATAAAAAAAAAGCTTTAGCTTAATAGAGTTTAACTTTAATTTAACTCTTCAAGGTTGATTTGGCTTCCTTGATTCAATTGGAGTCGGCCACCGCTAGCAAGAAGGGAATGATAATCCCCTTGCTGATTTTGTCGCATGTTTGACCTGCTGTACTTCTAATTGGACCGACTTTTGTCCCAATGTTAATTTAATTCCTTCAACCAGCATGTGATAGTCATTCAGCAGCTTAGTTATGCAAATTAAATTCCAAATTGAGCCTGTACGGACATCCAAATGTCCCTCACCTACACATGACTTAAAAACTTAACATTAAATTATTGAATTTGAGCAAAAATACATTATTACGGCATGGGATGTTCTTGCTGTAATTTAGACTAATTTAAAATTCAATTGCTCAAAATTTAATCAATAATTTAAATAATTTAGTTGGCTAAATTAAGCTCAAAATTGAACTTAACAAACTCCCCCATACTTAAGCTATTGATCGTCCCTAAGCAATCAAGTTGAAAAGAATGAAGAAAAATTTCAAGAAAATCAAGACTAATCAAAAGTTCTTGCGTCGCCCATACTTGGTATGAATTTGAAATCAACAATTTAGATTTTGGTTTATTTAAAAGAGGAAATTAACATATAATATAAAGGAATTTAATCATGCTTCTTTGATCAATTCTCACCGGAAAGAATAAAATTATTAACACTCTTCACTCATTGTGTTTAGTATAATACTCTCAAATTGAAATCAACCGTAATTAGCCCCATAGGCTTGCTTGTCCATCTTACCTATAACATAACACATAAAATTTCCTAAATATAATTGAGGCTAAATAAAGGTTGTAATGGGGCCATGGTGATGTGCAGTGGACGGGGGAAATTAATTTGGATGGTGGAGCTAGTTCTCTTAGGCCAGTAAAATCATTCGGAAGTCATCAATCTTTCTTGTCTCCTTTTTTCTTCCACTTTTCTGTGTTTGTTGTTGTTTTTTTCTTCAAGAATAGCTGACAAATCAGCCCCTTATCGATTCCATTGTCGTATCACCTGATTCAGCCGTTCCACTTCATTTAGTTTAATGAAAACGGCTGCAATTTACTAATCTTTCCTTAAGAGGATCAGCCTCTTTTTTTTCCAGCTACACATCACCCCAAATTGGCCAACATACGTCGAAATTATGATGAACTTCCAAACTAAATTAACTAGCCTAAGAAGGTGAGTTGATTCAGGCTTTTGGTTCAATTTCTGGAGGTACATAAAATATTGGGAATTTAAGGCTTCAAATGGCTAACTAATTGGAATAATGTTAAGGTCAGCTTTTATAAGTAATCATGGCTTAATTCCTATTTCCCCTTAAATCATATTAATAGAAATGAAATGTATTACTAACCTGAATAAGAACTAAAGCAAGTTCTAGAGTAATTGATAGTCGATAACAATAATCACACATGAATGAATAATAACCTCTCAAGTTGGCATGGATGTCCCAACTTACGCTCTAGGCTCAAATTCCTCACAAGGACCACATAATTGATCAATTAAGCAGATTATTTTTTTTCTTTTTTTCTTTTTAACCAAAATCAGTCAATTGAAAACAAAATTTAACCCAACCAATCCACATACAACCACCCCAATCAACTTGAATTCATGAAATACATCTTCATTCTTTTATTTCAATATTTTCCTCAAGAAAATTTAACAAGTCTTATTCATGAAAGTTGCTAAAAACAAAACAAGCATCAAATACGTTAGAAAATCAATGAATTGATTCTCCCTCATACTTAATGTTTGCATTGCCCCTAATGCAAAAGAGACTTAAAATTAAAAATTTACTTAATGGAAAGAAACAATAATAACGAAAAAGATAAAAGAAAATTTCCCTGAATATGTGGGTTGCCTCCCACAAGCGCCTTTGTTTTTAAGTCGTTGGCTCGACATTGCAATTCCTCATGGATCCTCAAGATTGATGTCCTCCATCCAAGCTACTCGCTCCCCTTCATAAAAATGTTTCAACCTGTGACCATTTACTTTGAAAATTTTATTAGTATCGAGGCTCTGAATTTCGACTGCCCCATGATGATACACCTCGGTTTTTATAAACGGTCCAAGCCATCTTGATTTCAACTTACCAAGAAATAGTTTAAGCTTAGAATTAAATAATAATACCTTTTCCCCTACCTTGAATTCTTTGCGAATCAACTTTGAGTCATGAAATGCCTTTGACTTACCTTTGTAGATGACCGAGTTGTCATATGCCTCTAAGCGTAACTCCTCCAATTCTTGCAACTTCAACTTACGCTCTGCACCTGCCAAACTATAATCCAAATTTCATTGCTTAACAGCCCAAAATGACCTATGTTCAAGCTCTACAGGAAGATGACACACCTTCCCAAAAACAACCCTATAAAGCGACATCCCTATTGGCGTTTTGTAAGTTGTTCGAACAGCCCACAATGCTTCATCTAACCGTTGGCTCCAATCTTTTCTATTAGGTTTCACAATTTTCTCTAAAATTCCCTTAATTTCCTTGTTACTACTCTCAGCTTGCCCATTGGTTTGAGGGTGATAAGCTGTCGACACTTTGTGGGTGACACCAAATTGTGTAAATAAAGCTTTCAAGGTTTTATTACAGAAATGTGTTCCCTTGTCACTAATTATAGCCCTAGGTACTCCATATCTATTTAAGATGTTGGTCTTAAGACATTTCACCACAGTTCTAGCATCATCGACCCTAGTTGGAAATGCTTCTACCCATTTCGACAAGTAGTCAACACACACAAGAATGTATAGATAACCAAAAGAAGAAGGAAAAGGCCCCATAAAATCAATACCCCATACATCAAATATATTACAAACATAAAAATTATGTAATGGCATTTGATTTCTGCTACTTAAATTGCCGGTTTTTTGACATGATGCGCAATTTTTACAAAATGCATATGAATCTTTATGAATAGTCGGCCAAAATAACCCACACTCAAGTATTTTATGAGCTGTTCTCTTAGGCCCAAAATGTCCTCCACCCTCTCGAGAATGACAAAAATTAAGCACAGAATCTATCTCACTATCATCGACACAACGCTTAATTATTTGATCACTACAAAATCGCCAAAGGTATGGCTCTTCCCATAAGTAAAATCGGGCTTGACTTCTAATTTCTTCTCTTAAATGTCTAGGTGCATTCGTAGGGAACTCTTTAGTCACTAAGTAGTTCACTATGTCGGCATACCATGGCAAAACACTAGACACACTATAAATTCTCTCATCGGGAAATAAATCACTTGGCTCATCCCTCAAAATTCCAGTCTCTATCCTACACAAATGATCAGCCACAAGGTTCTCTTTACCTTTCTTATCTTTAATTTCCAAGTCAAATTCCTACAGCAACAAATTCCATCTAATCAATCTAGGCTTGGCTTCTTTTTCATGCAACAAATATTTAATAGCACTATGGTCGGAAAATAGAACAACTTTGACTCCTGACAAATAAGCTCCAAATTTTTCTAAGGCAAAAACTATGGCATAGAGCTCTTTCTCGGTCATGGTGTAATTGCATTGAGCTGGGTTTAATAGCTCACTAGCATACCTAATAATATAAGACTCTCTCCCATTTCTTTGTCCTAGAGCCGCACCAACAACCTTATCACTAGCATCACATAAAATCTCAAAGGGTAATGCATAATTCAGTCCTTGATTGATAGGGGCCGTGATCAATTTCAATTTCAATTCATCAAAAGATATTTTACAATTCTCATTAAATTCGAATGCCACATCTTTACCTAGCAATGCACATAAAGATGACGATATCTGCGAAAAATTCTTGATGAACCGACGGTAAAAACCTACATGACCCAAGAAAGATTGAATTCCTTTCACAGTTCCTGGATAAGGTAGATTTTTAATTACCTCGACTTTCCCTTGGTTGACTTCCAAACCTTTAGCTGAGATGACATGCCCCAATACTACACCCTTTTCAACCATGAGATGACATTTCTCAAAATTCAATATCAGATTACTCTCAATGCAACGTCTAAGAACTAACACAAGATGATGCAAACATTAATCAAATGAATCACAATAAACAGTAAAGTCATCCATAAACACCTCCATTAAATGTGAAACAAAATCTGAAAAAATGCTCGTTATACCTCTTTGAAAAGTGGCTGGTACGTTGCATAATCCGAAAGGCATTCTTTTGAAGGCGTAAGTTCTAAACAGGCAAGTGAAGGTGGTCTTTTCTTAATCGTCAGGTGCGATGGGTACCTGTAAATAACCTGAATAGCCATCTAAAAAACAAAAAATGTGAGCGACCAGCTAGCCTTTCTAACATTTGATCCATGAATGGGAGTGGGTAGTGGTCTTTTTTAATGGCTTTGTTCAGTTTCCTATAGTCTATACAAACCCGCCAACCGTTCTGTACTCTGGTGGGAATCTCTAATCCTTCTGCGTTGGTAACTATTGTGATTCCTCCCTTCTTAGGTACAACATGAATTGGACTTACCCATTTTGAATCGGCTATAGGATAAATGACATCAGATTCCAACCATTTTAAAATTTTAGTCTTAACTACCTAAATCATTGGTGGATTCAATCGGCGTTGGGGGTCTCTTTTAGGGACTAAATCTGGTTCTAAGGCTATCTTGTGAGTACATAAAGTCGTACTAAGGCCCCGAATATCGGCTAGTGTCCAACCAAAGGCTTCTTTATGCTCCCTAAGAACTCTAAGCAGCTTGGATTCTTGCATCTCGGTTGAAGCATTCGACACTATCAATGGTAAAGTTTGATTTTCCCCCAAATAAACGTACTTTAAATTTTCGGGCAGCTCTTTTAATTCCAATTTAGGTGGTGAAATCAATGAAGGAATTTGCTTACCAGTCACCGTAAGGTTAGGGAGGATCGACTTGAAGCGTGTTAATTAAGGCGAGTCTAATGCACAAACCGAATTAATTAAGGAATCAGAAATGATAAATTCATGCTTGTCGATATCAAAAATACTCTTAGCCAGAAAGCTTTTCAACTCGTCCTCATCCCCTAATTCATAGACATCTTGAACAAAATTGTCAATTACAACAAGAGTAAACACGGAATTAATATCAGTGGGATATCTTATAGCATCAAATATATTAAATTTAATTATCTCACCATCAAATTCCATAGTTAAATTCCCTTTATGCATATCAATTTTCGTTCTAGCAGTCTTAATAAAAGGTCTACCTAAGAGTAAGGGCACATCAATTGAATTATCATTAGGTCCCATGTCTAAAACATAAAAATTAGCCGAAAAGACTAAGTCATTTACTTGTACTAAAACATCTTCTAAAACACCATTAGGGTAGGTATTACTCCTATCTGTAAGTTGAATTATCAGTCCTGTGTCTTTTAATGCACCTAATTGAACCCTATCATAGATAATCCTAGGCGTGAAATTTATAGAAGCTCCTAAATCAAGCATAGCTCTATCAAGTTTGAGGTCTCCTATCTTACAAGGTATCAAAAACATTCCAGGATCTTTACATTTAGTAGGAAGTTTCTTTTGAAATACCGCAGATACATTTTTTCCTAAGCTAATCTTCTCATTTCCAATTAATTTCCTTTTAGATGTGCATAATTCTTTCAAAAACTTAGCATATCTAGGCACTTGTTTAATTGCATCAATCAATGGAATATTAACTTGTACCTTACGGAAAGTCTCTAGAATTTCGGCATTGACGTCGTCTAACTTTTCCTTCCTCAAACGTTGTGGAAATGGCACCTTCGGCACATATGACCGAGGTTGGTTATGAGCGTTCTGACTTGCTTGTGCTCGAAGCTCAGGACTCCTCGTTTCCTATTCAAAATTTGCTGCATCGTACGAAGCAGTGGGCTGTTGTAAACGTGATTTCCCTGCTTCCTTTAGTGCTACTTGCGACGATTGTAAATCAGCCTTTGGCAAGGCTAAATTTTCCGCTTCAATATCACTAAATCAGACCTTTTTTACCTCAGTTTCGTCTTTCCCATTGCTGTTTTGGACCTTCTTTAGTATCGATCTCAACTCCTTCCCAATTCGCAAGGTTATAGCACTGACATTATCCCTCGGATTTGCCACGGGCTGTGATGGTAACCGGTTATTTACCTGTGCCTACAAGTTCTCAAGATTAACGTCGGTCGACGAGGCTCTAGTTTGCAACTGCTTTACAGTAGATTCCAAAGACTGAAACCTTCCATCGGTTTCCTTCTTCTGGTCAGCCATCATCTTCATCATTTGTTCAAGCATGGTATGGGTCTTGGTTTCGGCACTCAGGTTTTGATGGGTTGGTTGTGACATATTATATGGTCGTGAATTTTGCTGCTCAAATCCTAGAGGCGTAGCTCGGTTTTGATATCTAAGATTAGGGTGATCTCTCCATCCCTCATTATAAGTAGCCGAGTATGGATCATACCTCCTCTGATTAGGAAAGACGGAGTTAGCTTCCCCTTCCTGTAATGTCAGACACAAATCTGTGGTATGTCCTTCTAAACAACAAATGCCACATAGTGAAGCTTTCACAGTACCCCCAGTCATCAACTTACTTACCATAGTCGTTAAATTAGATAATTGAGCCTCCATCATACTCGACTAGCCCTCATCCATTTGTTTACCCAAGTCGGACCTCCTGAGAGCGAATTACTATGTATTCTATGCCATATTAGCAATCAAATTTTGGGCTTGCTCAGGTGTTTTATCAACCAATGCGCCTCCACTCGCTGCATCAATCATTCCTCAATCTTGTGGGACCAACCCCTCATAAAAATATTGCACTAAAAGCTGCTCACTAATCTGATGCTATGGACAGCTTGCACATAACCATTTAAATCTTTCCCAATACTCATATAGTGACTCACCTCCCAGTTGCTTAATTCCACAAATTTCCTTTCCGATTGACCCTATCCTTGATGCCGAAAAAAACTTCTCAAGAAAAGCTTTATGTAACCCTGTCCAAGTTGTGAATGAACCCGACAGCATATAATATAACCAGTCCTTCGCCAAACCTTGTAACGAGAAAGGGAAGACCCGAAGCTTGATTTGTTCCTCTTCAATGCCATCTGGCTGCATAGTTGAACAAGTTATTATAAATTCATCAATATGACGGTAAGGGTCCTCACCTGGTAGTCTATTGAATTTCGGCAACAAATTCAGAAATCCCGAATTGAGTTTTAATGGCCTATCAAGGGTGGGATAAGTGACAGATGGAGGTTGTGTAGCAAAGTTAGGTGCAGCCAATTGCTTCAAAGTCTGGTTGGCCATGTTGATATCCTCTAAAACGTTAGGTTCAACCTGGGGATTGGGATAGTCGGCTCGTCGATCAGTGATGTTAATAGAATCTTTCGATGGTCGTCATCCGCTCCTTAATAACATATACTATAGGGACTAATCTACCTGCATAGACAAAAATAAGAAAACAAAATAAGTTCTGAAAATCAAATAGATTTGACTACTCGCTTCCCCGGCAACGGCGCCAAAATTTGGTGGCTGTCGTTATGACCACCACAATAAATCTGTTATTCAACCAACCTTAACTAGAATATAGGGTAAATAGGGAATCGTCCCACGGAGAAGTTCACGTTAAATCTATTTGAAGGGAATTGTAATTAAGGAAATATAAAATGCAAACAAGAAAGAAAAATAGGGGGTTTGCTAATAATGATCTATAGTAACGAATAAATTGTAGCTTAAATTGTGAATACTGAAAAATTGTCAAATTAAAGAGAAGGAATGCTTAGTTATTAACGCCTTAATCCACCAAGCACAAGTCCTTTACGATCTTAAATTATTTTAGTAGTCCAATCTAGCATGAGGCTGAAAATTCACTTACGAAGTGAATTCCTATCCCAAGTAAATTTAAACTCAATTAGAGAACGTTCGTAATTGAAGTCCTACCTTTAATTGCTCTTTGTTAACTAATTAAAAGTGCATTCAGTATTTTAGAGACTTCACCTTGTGTTAATTAAAGAAAATCCTCCAGTGGCTTCCAAAATTAAATCGGTAGTTGCTTCAATTAGCGGCATGCCAAATAATTATCACCAGTTCTAAGTGTAATTAAGAAATTCGATTACTCATTTGCACTTAGATAATTATGAGAATAGTCCTAAATTAAGTAGGTGATCAATCTAATTGATTTAGAAAAATTCCTTGATCGATAAAGCAAGCAACTCAAGAATGCCAAATCTAAATTTAAACAAAATAAATCTACAAATTCCTTGTGCTAGGTTTCATAAGTCTCTAACTAAGCTTGAATATTCTAACCACTCATAGCAATTGAAACGAAACAAGAATCAATTGTAATCAGCATAAATTACAAACTGAGTCTTGCGGAAGAAAATTCCTCCCATCGTCGAGCTTCCTTTCTTCCGATTAGCTGAAATTTTGGACTGCTACTTCCATTGCTTGTTCGGCTTTTGCTTATTCAATTTGAGGTTTTCCTTTGCTCGAGTGCCACGCCTCTTTGGTGCTATATTTTTTTCTCTGTTTTTCCTCACCTTTCTCAGCTGCTGTTCATCTCTATTTATGGGATAATAATCTCCAACAAATAAAATTAAATTTGATCTTATCCCCCTTTTCCTAGCTGAACCCATCGAATAAAAAAATAGCTTCAGCTTAATAGAGTTTAACTTTAATTTAACTCTTCAAGGCTGATTTGGCTTCCTTGATTCAATTGGAGTCGGCCACCGCTAGCAAGAAGAGAATGATAATCCCCTTGCTGATTTTGTCACATGTTTGACCTGTTGTGCTTCTAATTGGACCAACTTTTGTCCCAATGTTAATTTAATTCCTTCAACCAGCATGTGATCGTCATTCAGCAGCTTAGTCAGTCAAATTAAATTCCAAATTAAGCCCATATAGACATCCAAATGTCCCTCACCTGCACATGACTTAAAAACTTAACATTAAATTATTGAATTGGAGCAAAAATACATTATTACGGCATGGGATGTTCTTGCTGTAATTTAGACTAATTTAAAATTCAATTGCTCAAAATTTAATCAATAATTTAAATAATTTAGTTGGATAAATTAAGCTCAAAATTGAACTTAACAGTGTCACATGATCGGGTTTTAGGAAAAATTATTAAAATAATAAAAATGGTGAGAGAGAAGGGATTTGAACTTGGGTTTCAAGGAACGTTTCACTAACACTTATCCAACAAACCAATACCTCATTTATTCCTAAAAACTAATAGATAATCTCAAAAATTAGGGCATGACCACTCTCTCTCGATTCCCAAACCCGATTCTACAAACCTTCAAGTTCAGGATGTTATAGTTAGGGGTATTTTAGGAATTTTAGCCTTAGAGTGCTAGAAATTTAGTAGCATGGTAAATCAGAATTATATTCGACTATGGCTTTTTAGCTGTTAAAATAATTTATGAAAATAAGTTTAAATGTCTTTTAATGTGGGCCTAAGGACTGATTTGTAAAAAGGGGAAAAATTGGGAGTTTTCAAGAGGCAATTAGCCCAGATTTTAAATTTTCAACCTATTTCTTTCTCCCAATAGCAAATTCACATTAGTTTAATCCTCTTCCCTCTCTTGTTGTCATCACTCATTCTCCCAAAACTAAACCACTCAATTTTGATTTCCAAACTATAAGCTTTTGATTTCTCTCAACACCCAAGCGTTAAACGCTTATGGAATCACTTTAAAAACACCAAAAACTCAATAGATTTCATCATCTTCTCCAAACGTAGGTTTTTTAGATTTGCATCAAAACTCATTTAATCTTTCATGAAAGGTAATGTTTCGAATTATTATGTGTTTTTCATGATACCTAGTCCTTAAAATTGAAGCATTAGCCATTGAATCGCAATTTTTTAATAAAACTCAGAAATTGGGACAATAATGGTGGATTTCAAGATTTTAAGTACAAATATGGTTTTGAAGTGTTTTTCAACTCGTTTTGTCATGATTATAAGTTTTCTAAACTTACCTTGAAGTTTTGTTAATGATTTCTTACATTTTAATGAATTTTGTGAAAATCTTCAAAAAGATGTCAAAAAATTTAGGTACCATGAATTGGGTAGTTTTCAGTGGTTTAAAGGTTGCAGATTAGGAGTAGATGACTAATTAGGTGAACATAATTCATTTTAGCCGAAAAGGTTAAGCATAGACCGAGTTATGAGCATTTTAAGTTTGTTATGTTAAATTTTGTTTACATGAGAACTTAGAATAGGTTGACGTTTTAAATGGTTTAAGTAAGTCCTTAGCTACTATCTGATTATGAATTTTCTATGGTTATTGTGTGTAAAGCCTCAGATTGATTGGAGCCTTCTACAAATTAAAGGAAGATCTAGTTTGAGCTTTCGACTTCTTGGTGAAAGCATAGTGGTGAGTGTTTGGAATCACTGCTCATAGAGACGAGTCATGTGTCATTTGGGAATTTAGTAGTAGCCTAAACCCCTACTCTAAATTCCATGTGTAAGTTTTCTTGTATATATATTTTCTTTGTAGTTTTGTGCTTATATGATTTTGAAATTGTGTATGGTGATAAGAAGCTCAAATATGTGATATGTGGATATGGTAACTGTTGTGAAAGGTGTAAATTTGAACATGATATATATGTTATATGATAGTGCACAGATAATCAGTAAGTGTAATGTGTTTGATTTAGGATATTTTGGCCTTGTGATTTTGGAACCATTGAATATAGTTGGCATGCCATAAGATTGTGAGTACTCACCTATATGTATAGTGACTTTTAGCATTAAGGCCTTGGGATATGTTGGAGGGATAAGGTATGTGAGCTAAGCTCCATTCAACGGGACATGTGACAGGAAATAAGGAAAGTATTAGATTTATGGTACACTTTTGGGACATGTTTGACTCTATGAGCCTATGTTTGCTGTGTTGGAGATCCATGTATCCGATGTGTGATGATAGAGCTCACTATATGTTCCATAACTCAAGTGCCAATTTATCATATTATATGTAACTGTGTGGAACATGTTGTATGCTTAATGGAGTACATGCTATATTGCCAATTTATCATTATATGTGATTTGAGAGAACTGTGATGTATGCTTGATTAAATATGTTTGTTACAATATATATGTTTGCATAAATATATAAATGCTATGTAGAAGAACTAGTAGATAAAGCATGGTTAGGTACTCTACGACACTAGACATAGGACTATTGTAATTATACGTATAAATGGTTATCTTGATGATATGTTTATGATGTGGATATTCTAGCCATTCACTAAGCTTGTTAAGCTCACCCATTCCTTTCTTTACCCATTGCAGATTAGTTGTGTGCCAGTGTGAGTGGTGTGGTTTCCGAGAGGTGATCCAGGCCAGTTTTGTGTTAATCTGTAGGTGTTTTTTATTTACTTACATTTTGGGGAAAAGGAAATGTGATAGACTTATTTATGGACATTCTAGACATTTTGCTGGTTATAGCTTTTGTTTATAAGGTTTAAGAGTTATGATTATGCTTAGGTTATAAACATTGATGATGGCATGGTGCTTCTAGCTTGGACAAGTTTTTGATGTTTTGAAATGTCAAATTTTAGCCGTTGGATAATTATTTGTCTAACCATATGATGCACGATGCTTAGAAACTAAATGGGAATGTATGATTCGCTTATGTATGCTATATTTTTTAGGTTTGGAGCAGAGGAATCGATATTCGTATGGTAAAATCGATACCTATGTGTTTTGAAACGTGTAGGAAGTTAGATTAGAAATTTGGTATCAATACCTTTGCTCGAGTATTGATTCTTGGGATCAAAATATCAATATTTCATTTCAAGTACCGATTTTAAGACTTTGGGATTTTAATTGAGAAAGAGAATGTAAGTTTGGTATCATTTTTCCGAGTGGTATCGATACAACCTAAGGGAAAATATACCCAAGTGTTTGTATCGATACCTACGAATAAGTTTTAGAAATTTTCTTAAATGGACATTACGCATGTTTAAGTATTATCATACGTCTATTTGATGAATGGTTAGCATGTAACTTTGATCACTAACAAATATTATTGACTTAAAACTGTAACGTGATTTGTGCAAGTGTACATAGTCATTTATGTAAGAAGTAAGTAAAATGAGTTATCGTCTCCATAGGGACTGTAACAGCCCATTTCCAGTGAAATTGGAATAGTGGTTTCAGGACCACAAATCCGAAGTCAAAAAATGTGTTTTATTATTATTTTATTACCTACAACATGATAGTAGTACCGTATAAAATTTTTATTAAGAAATCTTACCGTTACATGCTAAATTTGATAAAAATGACTAATTTGCCTAAAGTGAAAAAGTTAAGTTCTAGTAGATAAAGGTAGTAAAAAACAATAGAACTTTAAAGTTTAATTCCTTATATGGTAATTAGAACATAAATGTTGATAGTGGATGAACATGGTTTGGCATTATTGAAATTTCAATTAATTTTTAAGGTTATTTCGGTAATTAGTAAATAAAGTTAAAATTAAATAAAATAGAAGAAAAAGCTTTCATCTTTTACCTTTCTTCAACCGGTTTTCATAAGAAAAAGAAGCCATTAGAGAAGCTAGGTTCGGCCAACACAAATCCAATTGCATGTGAGTGATTGTTGTCCCGTTTTTAATGATTTTTTTATTTTCGGGATCGTTGTAGCTTAATCTAGCTAGCCCGGGGACTAATTTGTAAAACTGTTAAAGGATTAGGGGTTTTCCATGATTGAATATAGGTTGGTTTTTTATGTTTGATGGAAGAAAATGGATGGTTGTTGTTAGATAAACAACTTTTGTTAAGTGATTTTTGATGAAATTGTCAAATAGGGATTAAATTGAAAAATAGAAAATTATACATAATGAAATAAATAAAATATAGGGCTTTCTAGGGACCTAACTGATATTTAGCTATGATGGGTTGTGATGGAATTGAATTAATTTCCAGATTTATGAGCTAGGGACTAAATTGAAAAGAAATCAAAAGTATATGGGCAAATTTGTAATTTTGATAAAAAATGATTTTCGGTTAAATTGAATAAATTACATATTGAATTGAGTTAAATTTATCCATTTAGATCAAGACAAACCTCGTACGGCTTTAGATTAGGGCAAAGATAAAGTCTGAATTAATCACCTCCGAATCTATGTATACTCGTTGAGGTAAGCTTGTGTAATTAAATCGTGTTTATATGTTTTTAATTGAATTATACATGTGTTGTGAAATATCATACTTATATGCCGATTGCATATCCAACGACGTACGAAGATTACCAAGCCCCATTTGAACCTTAGGAAATCGTAGGATACGAATGACATGTCATAGAGTTTACATGATTCGGGTGCTGGTCTTGAACGTCCTACCGATGGCTGAGGTCCAACATGTGTTACGGATACTCCAAAGCTCGTGTGAGCAACATCCTGTAGCTACGGTCCGACCCACAGCTCGTGTTAGCAGGCCCATATTCATAGCTCGTGTGAGCATTTTGATTTACAGCTCGTGTAAACATACATGTACATGAATTGACGGATTACAGTTATATGATTTAGCACACTATGTGTGAGCCATCCCGAGTATCCAACGGAATTCTAAATCATTCAACGGGTATTATATTGATACAAATTGGTAAGAGTTCACTACGAACTAAGACAGGAATACATGTGAACTACATCAAAATAAGGTTACATGATATATTGAGAATTGAAATGGATGATATATGAATATGTTACATGTATAAATGTTGTGTTCATCCATTATGAATTGTTTATGATGTATACTTATATGGCTAACATGTTTGGTGTACATGTTTAGGCTTTGGCCAATTTGTGTTGGATTATGTCATATTTATCTTACCTATTATGAATTGAATTGGTAAGTTGATTTTCACATTATACGAACTTACTAAGCTTATATGCTTACTATGTGTTATTTTCTGTGTCTTTTCGTGCATCAGAAGCTCATCGAGTTAGAAGCTTGTCGGAGCTATATCACACTATCTATCAGCTCTATCAGTACTTTTGAATGTTTGATTTTGGTTATAATGGCATGTATAGGTATTTTGGCTAATGTTGGCCTATATGTTTGATTTTTTAAATAGCCATTTGGTTTGGCTTGAGTTATGGTATTTTGGTGTTCAAATGGATTTAGTTTTTGGCATGAAAATATTAGCCTTAATATGAATGATGTTTGGTTTGTTTTGTTAGAATGCTGGAATATGGAATGAAAGCCTAAATATGCATATGGTATATGTGCCTCGTGATATGTTGAATATGTGGTGAATTGCTACCTTATTATGTATGATTTATATGGTTATTTCATACTAGTTATAGAATGACATTTTGGTACCAAATGATTTTTGTTTTTGGTAAGTAAATTTTATGTTATGTATTGATGCAAACCTAGTTGGAAGCTAGTTAATCATTTTGGCTGAATTGAGTACATGGTTATACATGTTTACATGTTGTCATTTGAGGTGCCCATGGGCATACTGGTTGTATGTTATTGTACCTTATGTATATAGCTTGCTTATGCATAATTTTGGTGCCTTGTTATGGCTTGTATATATGTGAAATTTTAGGTGTAGGTACATGCCAAGATGAGTGAGAAAAATGGCTTGTAACATGGCCTATTTTTGTCTACACGGGTAGAGACACGGGTGTGTGCCTCAGCCGTGAGTGACACATGATCAGGCAACACGGTCGTGTGTTCCCTGTAGCTTTCAAAGGGTTGTAAGTTAGGCTGTTACACGACCTAGAACACGGCCTGGCACACGGGCGTGTGAGGTTACTTCGAAGGGTATGCTTCATTACTGTGTATTAGAGTTTGAGGCAACTGGGAGAAATATTTACCGTTGGTTAAATTTGCGTATAATAATATTTTTCAATAAAGCATAAAGATGGCACCGTAAGAAGCTTTATATGGTTGTAAATGCCGAACTTTGTTATATTGACTTAGCTCAGTGAGAAAAAGATAAACGAGGTTGATTTGATTCGTAAGACTGAGTAAAAAGTAAAAGTGATCCGAGATAGTTTGAAAGTAGCTTGAGATCATCAGAAATCATATGTGGATCTTAAATGTAAAGGTATAGAATTTCAAGTTGGCAATAGAGTATTCTTGAAAGTATCACCCTGGAAGAAAGTTCTTCGGTTTGGTCGCAAAGGAAAGCAAAGTCCGTGATTTATCAGGCTGTCTGAGATTATTGAAAGAATCAGACCTGTTGCATATCGATTAGCGTTATCATCAAAATTAGAAAAGATCTATAATGTCTTTCACATGTCTATGTTACGACGGTACCGATCTGACCCTTCATATGTTATCTCTCCGACGGATGTTGAGATTCAGCCTGATATGTCGTATAGTGAGGAACCGATCAGGATTCTAGCACAAGAGGTCAAACAATTGAGAAACAAGAACATAGCTTTAGTAAAAGTTCTCTGGCAATGACACAGAATAGAAGAAGCTACCTAAGAACCCGAGGAAGCTATGAGAAAACAATATCTGAACCTCTTTTCTGGTATGATTTTTGGGGATGAAAATCCCTTTAGAGGGGGCAAGTTATAGCAACCCGTTTTTAGTGAAATTAGAACAGTGGTTTCGGGACCACAATCTGAAGTCAAAATAATTATTTTATTTCCTATAGCATGATAATAGTACCGTATAAAAATTTCATTAAGAAATTTTACCATTTACATGCTCAATTTGATAAAAAGGACTAAATCACGTAAAGTCCAAAAGTTGAGTTCTAGAAGCTAAAGGTACTAAATAGCTATATAACTTTAAATTTTAAGTCCTTATATGGTAATTAGACCATAAATGTTGATAGTGGATGAACATGGTTTGGCATTATTTAAATTTTGATTAATTTTTAAGGTTATTTTGGTAATTAGTAAATAAAGTTAAAATTAAATAAAATAAAAGACAAATCTTTCATCTTTTAACTTTCTTCAACCGATTTTCATAAGAAAGGGAAGCAATTGAAGAAGCTAGGTTTGGCCAACACAAATCCAATTGCATGTGAGTGATTTTTGTCCCATTTTTAACGATTTTTATGTTTTCAGGATCGTTGTAGCTTAATCTAGCTAGCCTAGGGACTAATTTGTAAAACTGTTAAACTATTGGGGTTTTTCCATGATTTAATATAGGTTTTTTTTATGTTTGATGGAAGAAAATGGATTGTTGTTGTTAGATAAACAACTTTTGTTAAACGGTTTTTGATGAGATTGTCAAATAGGGACTAAATTGAAAAATAGAAAATTTTACATAGTGAAATAAATTAAATATAAGGCTTGCTACGGACCTAATTGATATTCAGCTATGATCGGTTGTGATGAAATTGAATGAATTTCCATTTTTATGAGCTAGGGACTAAATTGAAAAGAAATCTTATGATTTTACGGTAACGCTTCGTAACCCTATTTTGGCAAGAAATACAAGTTAGGGGTGTTACACGATATGGTTGCTTCGACAAAAGGCCCACGACGGTAATAGGTTAGGCTTTTTGCGACAAGGAAAGGATATTGGAGAGGTTCGTCGGGATTTAGGCTGACAACTAAGAGGAAAAAGAATGAGTAGTTAGGGTTTAAGCTAATTGCTTGAAGGGTTGTGAAAAAACTATGGTGGTAGAGAGGGGTTTATTTAGTGATGAATTAGGGCAAACTTGTAGCAAAAAATTAACTACATAAGGTAACTTGGGTGGAAAGTATTAAAGAAAAGATGTGGCGGCACAATTAGGGTTTTGGAAAACCCTATGGACGGCAACATGGGGTGAATTTTCTCCTCTTTGTTGTTCCAAGCCTGGAGCCCAAATTGTATTTACAAACTAAACTACTTAAGATATAATAAACTGATCAGTACTTGGGCCAGTTTGACCCCCTTATTAAACATAAAAATAAAAAGAAATAAAAATGAAAAATAAAAATTTTAAAATTAATTAGAAAATTTCTTCTCAAAAGATTACATTAAATTAATTCCCAATAAAGATTGGAGAGGTAACAATGGTCTCGCTTAAGTTCCAATCTCCTTAGATAGAATTAATTAAATGTACTAATTTAATAAAAATAATTTTGAATTATTTATTAAAACTATCATAAAAATTAAGGGTCTATTAATTTGAACGAGGTTTTAATTCGCTCAACTTCACTATCCCAATACTGCTTGAGATGTTGACCATTAACTTGAAACGTACCTCCATGGTTGTCGTATAATTCTACAGCTCCATATGGATAAACTTGGTAGATGGTATAAGGTCCTTTCCATCGAGATTTGAGCTTCCAACGGAATAACCTTAGCCTCAAATTAAACAACACTTTCTTACCTTCTTTGAATTCACGAGGTTGTATATGACTATCATGTCATCTTTTATATTTTTCTTTACACATATTGGCATTCTTGTATAAAAATAACCTCAACTCTTCCAACACATCACGTTGTAACATCCTTTTCTCACCAACTTGTTTAAGATCCAAATTTAATTGCTTCAAAGCCCAGTTAACTTTATTCTCCAATTCGAGCCACAAATGACATGCCTTTCCAAAAATGTTGTCTTAAAAGTAGTTCAACAGGCTAGGCCAATAAAGCATCATCGAGCCTTCGAGACCAATTTTTTCTGTTAGGGCGCACTACCCTCTCAAGAATACCTTTGATTTCACAATTCACCCTTTTAACTTGTCCATTTTTCTATGGGTGGTAGGTAGTAGCAATTTTATGTTTCACGTCGTACTTGTCAAGAACCCACTTAAGCCATTTATTTATAAAGTGAGATACTTCATCGCTAATTATAGCTCTAGGAGTCCCAAACCGTGTAAATACAGGCTTATGTAGGAATCGCATGACTACCTTAGCATCATTTGTTGGGTATGCCTCGGCTTCAACCCACTTGGATACGTAATCCACAATTACAAAAATATATTTGTTCCCAGAAGAAGAAGGAAACAAACCTAGAAAATCAATACCCCATACGTCGAATAGTTCAACCTCTAAAATATTTGTCAACGGCATCTCATTCCTCCTTGATATATTTTTGGTTCTTTGGCATCTATCACAGCTTTTGACATATGTATACGCATCCTTAAACACTATAGTCCAAAAGAATCTTGCTTATAAAATCTTCGCTGTAGTGCAGAAACCACCAAAGTGTCCCCCACTCGGAGATGAATGGTAGTGATACAAAATCTCGTCAATCTCACTTCCAGCTATGCACTTCCTAATTGTGTTATCTGCACATTATTTAAACAAAAATAGTCCTCCCAAATATAATATCGACTATCGTGAATGAATTTCTTCCTTTGTTGGTATGTCATTTCTTGAGAAATTATTCCACATGCCAAACAATTGACAAAATAGCAAACCAATGTGTTTCATGAATTCTACTTACCTCGAAGATATTCTCATCAGGCTCATTAATTGGAACAAGTGAAGAACTTACATCATTTTGTTCTAAACTTGATAGATGATCAGCTACTTGATTTTCAACACCCTTTCTATCTTGTATCTAAAGGTCAAATTCTTTGAGTAAGAGTATCAAATGAATTAGCCTCGATTTTACATCTTTTTTCGCGAGCAAATACTTAATGGCCACATGATCAGTAAACACTGTAACTTTGGTACCTATAAGATATGAAGGGAACTTGTCAAAAGTAAAGACTATAGTAAATAGTTCTTTTTCAGTTACCGTATAAATGAGCTAGGCTCCTGTCAAAGTTTTGCTTGCATAGTAGATAGGATGAAACACTTGGTTTCTTCTCTGACCCATCACTACTCCAATAGCAAAACCGCTTGCATCACACATCAACTCAAAAGGTGAGTTCTGATCAGGTGTAACAATTATTGGGGTTGAGATTAACCTACTTTTTAATTCTTCAAAAGCTTCTAAACATGCTTTGTTAAAATAAAAAACAATACATTTTTCTAAAAGCATACACAAAGGTTTAGAAATTTTCAAAAAAGCTTTGACAAACCTACGATAAAACCTAGCATAGCCTAAGAAAATTCTAACTCCTTTCACACTAATTAGAGGTGGTAATCTTTCAATTACGTCCACTTTTGCTTAAACCACTTCAATTCCATTTTTGGAAATTTTTTGTCCTAAGACAATTCCCTCATTAACCATAAAATGACATTTCTCCCAGTTAAGGAAAAGATCCGTCTCCTCGTATCTTTTAAGTACTTTTTCCAAATTACACAAACAAACATCATAAGTGTTACCAAAAACATAAAAATCATCCATGCAAACCTCAACAAAATTTTCAACCATACCAATGAAAATTGCCATCACACATTACTGAAATGTAGGAGGTGCATTACATAAGTCGAAAGGCATTCGCCTAAAAGCAAATGTACCATATGGGTAGGTAAAAGTAGTCTTATGTTGCTTTTCCGAGGCTACAACTATATGGTTGTATCCCAAATATTCATATAAAAAGCACTAAAATTCGTTACCTGCGAGTCGATGTAACATTTGATCCACAAAAGACAATGAAAAATGGTCCTTACGAGTGGCTTTGTTTAACTTTCTATAGTCAATACAGATTCTCCAACCCGTGATAGTTCTCCTCAGGATTAACTTGTTATTTTGATTCTTGACAATCGTGATTCCATCTTTCTTCTATACACATTGTACCGGACTTGCCCAAGACCTATCTAAGATAGGGTAGATAATTCCTTTATCTAAACATTTCATCACTTCCTTCTGTACAACCTCTTTCATGATACGATTAAGTCTCCTTTGCCCATCAATTTTTCCTCCTTTACCCTCCTCTAAAATAATCTTAATCATACAGATGGAAGGGCTTATACGTCATATGTCAGCTATGGTCCAACCAATTGCCTTTTTAAATTTCTTTAAAAATTAATTAGTTGCTCCTCTTGGTGTTTTGTCAGTTCTGCTGAAACAATCATAGGCAAAGTAGAATTTTTACCTAAAAAAATGTATTTTAACTGGGACAGAAGTACCTTTAGTTCAAGCTTAGGTGGTTCCTCGATTGACAACTTGGTTTGTGAAAATTCCTGAACTTCCAACTCTAGCGGTTCGAACCACAGTGGTTGATTATAACTTCTTGGATTGGATTCCATCAAAACCATGTTTTCATTACATTTTTCATCTTCTAAAGGTTTAGACCTAAAGTGTTCTCCAATGGGTCTTCTTCAAGATTGCTCTCCATAGAAACTAAGGTTTTAATTCCTCTATTACTAAATATTCTTCTGATAGATCGGGAAATTTCATCACCTTTAGTATGTTAAATGTTACCTTATCATATTGAACTCTCATTCTGAGTTCTCTTTTTTGAATATCAATCATCGTTCTTCCCGTGGCTAGGAAAGGTCTCCCGAAGATGATCAGAACTTCCTTATCTGCTTCAAAGTCTAACACAATAAAGTCAGCAGGAAAAATAAACTTATCAACCCTTACCAAAACATTTTCGATCTTCCCCTTCGGATATGCTAACGAATGATCCTCAAGTTGAAGTGTCACAGTAATGGGTCTTACTTCACCTATTCCCAACAGTTTGAAAGTAGATTTGGTCATCAAGTTGATGGTTGCTCTAAGTTCGCATAAAGCTTTATCGCAGTAAGATTCTTCATTGTTACAAGGTATCGTAAAGCTTCTAGGGTCTTTCAATTTTGGAGGTAGCTTGTTTTGTAAGAACACACTACACTCATTCGTTAAGGAAACAATCTCATACTTACAAGACTTTTCTTCTTGGATAGAATATCCTTCATAAACTTCATGTAATTGGGAATTTTCTCTAAATCTTCCACCAATGGGATGTTGATGTGAAGTTGCTTTAGAACATCCAATACCTTCTTGAATTGTACCTCTTGTTTCTACTTATTCTATTGAAGTCTTTGATGATATGGAACTTTAGGTTGATACGAACAACATTTCTAAGGAGGTAAATCTGAAAAAGAAGGTTCCTTACCCATACTCCTTACATTTTCTGTATTGCTCGACAAGGCTCCATACAGTTTACTACGAAGCTTAGAAGCTAACTGATCCATCTAGTTCTCCAAATTTTTTAGTGCTGCTACTTGACTTTGGATCAAGGAATCATTTTTTGCCATGTACACCTTAAACAAGTCCTCCAAACTATTTGATGACTCAACTTGAGGTGTTTTAGATCTTGTTGACTAAACCTTTAGGATTGATTAGGTTTATGCTCCATATGGTTGTTTGGTCCATTTCCTTGGTTACTCTAGGAAAAGTTCGAATGATTTCACCATGACGGATTGTAAAAGTTGGATTGTGGTCCTTGTCCACTAATATTTTGATACTGATTCCTTACATAACAAACAAACTCGAGGTTTGAAGGGCAATTCTCGAAAGAATGACCATCCTCACAATACACACAGGAAACAACAATATACTGACTTGGTGATTGAGCTTCAAAATTATTCAAACCATTACTGGTAAACTGTTTTAACATTGAGAAAATAGAAGATACTTGAGCAGAGAGTGATGTCCGTGCATCCACTTTATGCACTCTAGCTACTCGTCTTCCGAAAATAGCTCGATTTGTCAGCAATTGGTAGTTGTTGCTAGTAATCCTTCCGATGATCTCGTAAGCCTCGTTATAAGACTTAGACAAAATCTCACCATTCGTAGAAGCAACTACCATTAATCTTGCATGTGTGTTGAGACCATTATAAAACGTCTCCAATTGGATACAATGAAGAATTGTAACAGCTCATTTTTTAGTGGTGTCAAAAATAGTAGTTTTAGGGCCACCAAATTCGACGAGTAAGTTCGTAAATATTATTATTTAATATTTACGAGTCAAATATGATTTTAATAAGGTTTTTGATTTGATAATTTATGTTATTTAACCGATTTATTAAGTTCAAGTGGTAAGACTCTAAGGTCAAGTGGTTTTAGAAAATGAGGTATCGGGACCTCGTTTCTATAAACTAAGCTATAAATATTTTCATAAATATTTACAGAGTGTCATTAAGGTGGTATTAAAGTTTCATTGAAAAATTTTAACGTTTGGATAGTTAATTAATTAAAATGACTAAATCATAAAATATGTAAAATTTGATCACTATTTGATTTAAGTGATTAAATGGTTTATTGAATAAAGGAAATGGGTCTTAAATGATAATTAAACCATTTAAGGAGTTGGTGGACTTATATGGACATAAATATGGTGATTTATTTAATTATTCACCAAGGTTAAAATGATAATTTAATAATTAAATAAAATAAAATAAAACCAAAATCCATTATCATCTTTTACAATTCTTCCTTCACCGAATTCTAATGGAGAAAGTAGCAATTTTTTAGAATGGATATTTCGGCAACTTGAAAAGCTTGCATGGTATGTCATTTTGTTCTCGTTTCTAATAATTTTTATGTTTCTGAGATCATTGCAACTAGGTCCAGTTAGCCTGTCCCTTTGATTTTGAAACTGTTGAAGATTTTCAATGTTTTCATTGATGAATCTAGTGATTTTCTATTCTAAAGGATGAATTTGAAATATTAGTTGTTTTTAAAAGTTTTTTGTTAAGTGATTTTTGATGAATTTATCGATTAGGGACTAAATTGCTAAAATAATAAAAGTACAAGGATTTGATGTGAATTTTTTGCAAAAATGAGCTAAAATGGAGGCTATGAATATTCGGCTAGTGTATTATTTTAATAAAATGGTTAATTTGCATGTTTTATGCTTAGAGACTAAATTAAATAAAAGTAAAATTTTACGGGCAATTTTGTAAAAATGTAAAAAATGACTAAATTTTAGAAAATACATCAATTAACTATCTAAATTAATAGACTAAATAAAATTATTAATTTACATCAAGATCGAGTGGAAAATTGAAGAGAATGGAAAATTACCAATATGCCCCTATACTTTGACATTTCTACAATTTAGCCAGGTAAGTTCATACGTTTAAATAGAGGTTTAAATTTTTGTTTTGAATTGTATCAGATTATATTATCATATGATGCCTCGATGGAAAATCCAACGACGTATCGCTAACCATCGAATATGAAAAGGGATGGTTTCTACCATCGATTACAGAAAGGGATGGTTTCGACTATCGAATATGAAAAGTGATGGTTTCTATCATCGATTAAAGAAAAGGGATGGTCTCGACCATCGAATATGAAAACGGATGGTGACGACCATCGAATATGAAAAGGGATGGTGATGACCATTGAATATGGAAAGAGACAGTTTTGACCATTGTTTAGCACACTTTGTGTAAGCTTCGGTAAGGGTTTGATGAATTCACTTTGATATTGTGGAAAGGTATGAAGTATGTATATTCATAATTATGTAAAGTATGAGTTCATACGAATTATGTTTATGAAATTTATATTATCATGTGATGATATTGCTAAGTTATGTGTTTAATCACTAGCTTGTGACTATGGTAAATGTTATGTTTATGTATTATGTATTATGCAACAGAAATGGTAAGTTTTCAATATGAACCAAGACATGTATGAATGAATCTCATTGAAATGGTGATGTATGGAAAACATAATATGTTATGAAAAATGATAAATCCAATTAGATCATGCTGAAGTATAATGGTTATCTATGTGAAGTTGAGATGACTTATGTTCAAGTATGCTAACCTGTGTTGTTAATATGCTTAGGCTTGTGCCAAGCTTATAATTGGATTATATCATGCTTAGTCTTAATGAAATACATCAAACTGGTAAGTGTTCAATTGGTAATATGCTTATGTACATGAAAAGGTGGTATAAATTAAAGTATGTAATTTCTTATGAAATGGTTTATCATGTAGTTGATTTCAAAAGAGCTATGATTAAATGAACTAGTTTGTAGTCATGGTTGATATTATACGTATATCTTGTGTGTTATGCATATGAAATGGGTGAGGAAAGGTAATGAAATGGTAAATTCATAGTTGAAAAGAAATTTGATGAAAAAGGAGTAATAAGTTTGAATGATGTACTATATGTGAGAAATTTACGTATGCTATTAATGAATATACCTATAACATGGATAAATACACTAAGTCGAATTGATAATGTTGTTTAGGCTTATAATAAGCATTAGGAACAGAATGAAAAGAAAGTAGATTGAAAAGTGCATAATCTTATCGAAAGGTTGATTATTATCTATTAAGTCCCATAAAATCCTATCATGTTATGACTGATAAATATATGCGACATTAATGAACTTACTCATTTGTGAGTTGTTGATCATATCGATTTATGAATCCTATCACATTGGCATAGATTTATGTTTATTCTATGAAGTTTAATATTGAAATGGAATATTCTGATTAAAGTTTATACGAGCTTACTAAGCATGCATTACTTACGCAGTTATTTTCCTTTACTTTATAGATTATCACAAGCTCGATCAGGTTGGAAGATCGTCGGAGATCCATCACACTATCCATTGATTTTATTGGTATATTTTGATGCTTTGGTCGTGGTTATAATGACGTGTATAGGTGGACTATGTCTAATGTTTAGGTGGTGGTATTGGCATGTAATATTGCTATGAATTTGTGAAACTTAGGTTATTTTTATGCTTAATGGTTGGTGTTTATATAATCAAATTGATGCATGGTTTTTATGGCCAAAGTGGTAAGTGTTGGCATGTTTGCAAAATGATCATTTATAGCATGATTTGATATGGAATTTACTCAAGTATAATAGGTTGAAATATGACCCATTTTGTATGTTTGAATGTGAATTAGGCCTGTGGTGAATTCTAGTATAACTTGATTTAAAATTAAGCCAAATATATATGGATGAGTTATGGTCATATATATATTTAAGTTAGGTATATGTGTATTTGAGATACATGAAAATAATGATTCAAATGATAGGTTATACTGACATGGTGTAAGCTAAGTATGGTATGCTTAAACACGCACATGTTTAGGTATGTTTGGAATGACCATGTTTGGTATGTTTATATAAGTCTAAGTGGAGTTATGCCTTTAGGTAAATATGAACTAATTGTAATAGTATAAATGTGGTCAATCTATACTGAGTTTTGAAATGGAAAATGAATTAAGTGTTGATGAATTGAATGTGTTAAGTACTTATATATGTTTAGATAAATTGTATTTTGCATTTGAGGTGCCTGTATGGAATATTGGTTGTAAGTAAAAATAACCTAATGAAATGGTCTTAATATGCATGCTTTGGTATGTTTGAAAGATTGATTATATGTGCAAATGTCTTGTAGATGTGAGCTTGAAATGGGTGAAAAGAATGGCTTGAAATTGGCCTATTTCTTGTCCACACGGCCTACGATATGCGCACGTGTCTTAGTTGTGTGTGACACAAGGCCATGTGACACGGCCGTGTGTCCCTTGTAGGTTTTTAAAGGTAGCATTTTGAGAGTTACACAGCCTATCACAAGGGCGTGTGGCTTGGCCGTGTGACCCAAGTCAAAGCGTTACACGTGCTGGGACACGACCGTGGATCGTTCCTTCGAATGTCCACATGGCCTGAGACACGGGCATTTGTGTGACACCCCAAACCCAGCCCAGACGTTATGGCCGAATCTGGTGTGTCACATCGAAGTGTTTGTCAAACTTTGGACTAGTTGGTCAAACTTGTTTCTTAAATTTGGAAACCTCTTTATTAAAGTTTAACTGTACAATTAACCAAATATTTGCCTTTAAATTGCTAATGTTATTTTAAGTTGAATTAAAACGCGAAAGCATTTGTTAAATCCAACGATTAAAGTTCATGTCTTTGAAAAACAATAATTATTTTGAAAACTCGTTTTCATCTAACTAGCAATTTAAAATATAAAGCAATAGCCCAATTAAAATTTTAAACCAAATTAAAAGCCTTATGACAAAAACAAAACCCAACTTATTATTAAATTAGAAATAAAGGCTAATGTGAACTTATTATTAAAGTGCCTGAGATTGAGGATTACCTGCACAGTTAAAGGATAGGGTGAGTTTACGAAACTCAGTGTGTAATCCCCTTCTAAACAATTACTATGCAACATGTAGAATTAGTCTGGGCCTGAGCCCTATACAGTATCAGTACAGTGTGGGCCTTAGCCCATTACAGTCACAGTGTGGGCCTTAGCCCAATACAGTAATTAGTACACTGCAGTGATGCAACCCATCCCAATCCAACCAACACACCACTCCATACCACCAACACATCATGTGGGGATAAAATCGACCCACCCAGCCAACACACCAATATCGCATCAAAGCTGCCAGTAACAGTATATATGGCAATGCCACCAGTACAGTATACTTCCCTTATATCAGAATCCCAACCCCATGCGGTATGTCATGTCATAAATCATACGTGTATGCAGTATGTCATATTCAGTAACAGTCATGTATATATATATCATAGAGCAATTCGGTCATACACTCATATCAACTCCTAGGGGTATAATAGTCATTTTACAGTTTGAGGGTATTTTAGTAATTTTACCATTTGGGGGTATTTTGGTAATTTTATCCTTCGGGGGTATTTCGGTAATTTTACCCTTCTAGGGTATTTCGGTAATTTTACCCCTGAGGGGTATTTCAGTAATTTTACCCTTCGTGGGTATTTGGGTAATTTTACCTTTTGAGGGTATTTTCGCAATTTTACCCTTCAAGCGTATTTTAATAATTTTACCCCTCAGGGGTATTCCGGTAATTTTACCCTTCGGGGGTATTTCAGTAATTTTCCCTTTCAAGGGTATTTTGATAATTTTACCCCTCGGGGGTATTTCGATAATTTTACTCTTCGAGGGTATTTTAGAAATTTTACCCTTCGGGGGTATTTCGGTAATTTTACCCTTCGAGGGTTTTTCGATAATTTTACCCCTTAGTGGTATTTCTGTAATTTTACCTTTCGGGGGTATTACGATAATGTTACCCTCAATTAGCAAGTTTACTTACCACTCGAGCGTTTGCATGCCCATGTGGTCTCAAACGCCATGCTTACGGCCTGTCGGCTTTTCACCGATTTACGGTTGCAGTAGAGTGATTACACACCTGTTTGCGAAGGCGCACCTAAATACACGAACACCCAAAATCTACATTCAAACACTTTTTCTATTAATCGCTAACAATAGGACTAATCTCCTTCTTTACATCCAAGATCAAAACTAAACTAATACTTGCCTCCACTAACAAGATTGGCTTAGCCACTTTTACAACCGATGAGGATTAAGTTCAAACTTGTTGTCAGGTATCTACAACACAACAATCTCATTAAACAATATTGACTAATCATGTGGTTGAAATCCACACAT
Source organism: Gossypium raimondii (assembly GCF_025698545.1). NCBI lineage: Eukaryota > Viridiplantae > Streptophyta > Magnoliopsida > Malvales > Malvaceae > Gossypium > Gossypium raimondii. The sequence goes on along the minus strand of NC_068568.1, from coordinate 32,563,049 downwards.
GATCATATGCAGAACCATAGAACAGTCGGCCTTCATATAAAAGAAGACCAGTTTACCTACCTTGATTGAGGAATGAGAGAGTGATTTTGACGACCTCACAATGCTTACATTGCACCACTCTTCGAGGAAAACCTTAATACCGCAACAAGTAGCACATCCAGAGAAAGCATCAGTAGCTGGTGATCAAAGTCTATGGTAGTCGACAATACTTGTGATACAAAGATGAAGAGGAGAAGAAGAGAAGAGGAGAGAAGATTCGGCACAAAAAGAAAAAGAACGGGAAGAGGGATTCGGTAGAGAGGATACCAAAGAACTATTTGGCCACCCCAAGTAAAAAGAATAAAGGGAAAGTAGGAAAAGGTAGATGAGCAGACCCAAGAGGTTCCCAAGGCCCTTTGTAAAAATTGGCACAAAGAAAACAAAAGGGGAGAAAGAAAGGCTAAACAATACCAGAGCAAACAAAGTAAAGAGAAACCAAAGACCCGAAACCGATTACCTTACTGACTAATGAACAAATTCGGCACAAAACCCCTTCCCCAGTCAAATTCTCCTAGTTGGAAAACCCCCAAATGGCACACTTCCCCACTCACTCTCAAATTTCCAGATTTTATCCTAAAAATCCTTCATTTATCCTTCCTTGATTTTCTCCACAAATTTCTCCTCAACTACCTCTCTATGACCAGTTCAAACTCTCCACAATAGTGTTTCAGCCCAACACTACTACCTACACAACTCAAGCAGCAAAAAAAATTACATACTTGCACATCGCAGGACTTGAACCTCAAACCTCAAAGATACCTCACACGCCACCTATCACTGGACCAATAGTCCCTTTGTGTCATAAAACAAGTATTAATATATAAGAGGTTAAAGTGCCAGTGTTCAAATTCATTTAAGAGAAAAATTAAAAATTTTGCCAAGGCCAAGACTTGAACCCAATCCTCCAAACACTCCCATACACACCCAAATCACTTAGCCACTAAAACAAACAAGCAATTTGTGACAAAACATACAAAAATTAGAGACATAAATTTTGGGGCGTTACAGCTTGTCTCAGTAGTGTGAGTCACACGGCCTGGCCACACAGCCATGTGACCCCTACAGTGTGAATTGCTCCATCTTTTTCCATGAAGTTTTAAATGTTCCCGATTTTCTCCTAAAAATCCATCCCTAATCCCTCCTTGATTTTCTCCACCAATTCCTCCTCCACTGCCTCTCTATAACCAGTTCAAACTCGCCACAACAGTGTTTCAGCCCAACACTACTACCTACACAACTCAAGCAGCAAGAATAATTACTTCCTTGCACATCGCAGGACTTGAACCTCAGACCTCAAAGATACCTCACATGCCACCTATCACTGGACCAATAGTCTCTTTGTGTCATAAAACAAGTATTAATATATAGAAGGTCTAAGTGCCAGTGTTCAGATTCATTTAAGAGAAAAATTAAAAACTTTGTCAAGGCCAAGACTTGAACCCAAGCCTCCAAACACTCCCATACACACCCAAATCACTTAGCCACTAAAGCAAATAAGCAATTTGTGACAAAACATACAAAAATTAGAGACATAAATTTTGGGGCGTTAAAGTTTGTCTCAGCCGTGTGAGTCACACAGCCTGGTCACATGGCCCCATGTGAGTTACACAACCTGGCCACACGACCATGTGACCCCTACAGTGTGAATTGTTCCATCTTTTTCCATGAAGTTTTAAATGTACCCGATTTTCACCTGAAAATCCTTCCCTTATCCCTCCTTGATTTTCTCCACCAATTCCTCCTCAACTCCCTCTCTATGACCAGTTCAAACTCGCCACAACAGTGTTTCAGTCCAACACTACTACCTACATAACTCACGCAGCAAAAATATTTATTTCCTTGCACATCACAGGACTTGAACCTCAGACCTCAAAGATACCTCACATTCCACCTATCACTGGACCAATGGTCTCTTTGTGTCATAAAACAAATATTAATCTATAAGATGTCTAAGTGCCAGTGTTCAGATTCATTTAAGAGAAAAATTAAAAATTTTCCCAAGGCCAAGACTTGAACCCAAGCCTCCAAACACCCCCAAACACACCCAAATCACTTAGCCATTAAAGCAAATAAGCAATTTGTGACAAAACATACAAAACTTAGAGACATAAATTTTGGGGCGTTACAGTTTGTCTCAGCCGTGTGAGTCACACGGCCTGGCCACACGGCCATGTGACCCATGCAGTGTGAATTGTTCCATCTTTCTCTATGAAGTTTTAGATGTTCCCGATTTAGTCTCGAATCATTTCTAAAGTGTTTCTAAGGCCTCAAGGGCTCTAATAAGGGATGATATGTATGTGTTTGAGTGGGTTTTGGAATGATTATTCAATGTTGGAAAAGAATTATTTGAGTTACGTTTTTATGGCAATGCTTCATAACCCTATTCTAGCGACGAATACGTGTTAGGGGTGTTAAAAGAATCCCATGATGAGGACACTTATGAAGAAATTCTTTGAATCTTTCCCGCGCCTCATATAAGGACTTGTCATCCAATTGTTAGAAAGTATTTATCTCATTTCGCAACTTTGCATTCTTGATCGGTGGAAAATACTTTACCAAAAACCCTTCTGCTAATTATTTCCATGTAAATATTGAACTTGGTGGCAATGAATTCAGCCACGCTCGTGCTTGATCTCTAAAAGAGTACGGAAATAAATTTAACCTTAATGCATCTTTAGCTACACCAGCTATCTTGAACGAATCACTCACCTCCATGAATAATCGAAGGTGAAGATGTGGATCTTCCGTAGGCATATCACTAAATTTGCCCACCGCTTGGAGTATTTGAAACATCACTAGTTTCAATTTGAATTGGGGTGCCTTGATTCAATCTATTACCTTGTCCGTCATTTTAATTTCCAAGGTCCATCTCGACTTGTCTTCGAGAAAATCTCTCACCTCTTCTCTGTCTAAATGTCTGCTCAATTGCAGTGTCTACAGGTAATAGATTGATGGTTCGATCTATGCTTATAAACACCTAATGAATAAATAAAAAATAAAGAATAAATTAGTATTGTTAGAAATTAAATAAAAACAAACTGCAAAAATAATTTCACAAAAAATGATTAAGGCAACAGTCCTCGAGAACGACACCAAAAACTTGTAACGTGATTTGTGCAAGTATAGTTCCAATAATAAGTAAGTAAAATGAGTTATCGTCTCTACAGGGACTGTGTATGTTAATCGATTATTTGTAAAATTATAAATTCAAAATTTGGTATGAAACACAATAATTTGAATGGTGATGTTTAACTAAATTATTTGGATGAAAAAATTGATCCTTAATGCAATTCTAATCTAAATGTAAATTATCTAAATATATGAATGAATGACTTTAGCAACAAAAACAATAAACATAAAATAGGCTATGCTAATTATATTAATCAACTCAATACATTTTCATCATGCTTAACAATGTACAAAAATATTCCATGGCAGCTTGATCATTCATGAGTTTGGAAACAAAATTAAGTCCTCTTGGACCTTTTACTTAGTGAAATATGCATTTTACTGATCATATTAAACTAAGGGTTTCTTAGTATTTATGAGAGGTCACAGGGACATTTGCGTTTGCAATAGTTTAATCACATACACCTAAAAACTATGCAAGATAATAGAGCTAACTAAAGATATTATAAACCTCTAATTTAGTCGGGTTTAATGATCTAAATTAAGAATTGCTCTTTTAACTTATGTTACTAGTCATTGTCTGGTTAGGATCGCTCAACTAATCTGAATGCATCCAATCACGTATGAATGAAATACATCTTGATTTTAATTGAAAACATGATCGACTGAGGCACAAACATGTTAAACATGAATTAATGAATATTATTGAATTAAGATAATCGTCCTAGCAAATTAAATTAAACTGACATTGTTGATGTCAATAACAAAAAACACATGACAAACATAATTAAATTAAATAACAAGAAGGAAAGAGTAAACTCTAATTTAGTTCAGCAGCATTTCAGATCTTTTTGACTGATGTGTTACTCCGTTCTTTTCGTTGCTCCTCTGCTAAGGGTTCCTCAAGGTGGCTGGCCAAGAGATGGTCTTGATAAGACTTTTGTTGGATAAAGAATGGAAGGGAGATCAATAGCTATGCAAGGGAAGAGAAAAGGGGAATGAGAATGAGAGACTGAATGAAAGGTGAGTGTTGACGGATAATTTGAGAAGTGGAAATGTATGTGGTAATTATAGGTGAAGGAAAGGGTAGAGTTTACTAAAACTAGAATTCAAAATCCCTCTCTTTTCTCTCATACATGGCCGACCACAAATTGTGGAAAAGGGGATGACTTGGTTGTTTCTTTTTTAATTCAAAACAATGCTATTAATAGTCATAAGGTAGACAATTTCAAAGATCAAGTTGGTGGGTCGATTTATTATATTTTTCCAACTACAAGGACCTTCAGTTAAATACCCCAAAAAATATTTTTGGGCAGCCATCTACTTGTACGAAAAATTGGGCTTGACTCCTCCTTATTGGACAATTTCTCAATCCAATAATTAATCAAACATATTCATCTTTTAGCACATCTTTTACTGGGTCAAATTAACACCTTTATGACCGAGTTTTGCATGGTCTTACCATCCAAATGAAGTATTTGTGTGTATGTCCATGCATAATTTATGTTAATCACATCTTTCATGGTCCTCCTGCATAGTGAAAATTCATATATTAATATTTAACATGAAAATAATATAAATTATGTACAAGAATCATGTAATTAAGCATAATTTCACATACTTTATAAATTCATGTCCGAATTAATAATTAAGTAAATTTCACTTATTTTAGTAACAATTACTCCATACTAACATATTTATTAAGTCAAAAGGTTGTAAAATATATAAAAAAACTCCATATAATTTTGAGTTTACAAAAACCTATACGAAAGATAATATGAAAGACGTTTCTTTTAGAATGAACTTTCAATGTTGTATATGACATGAGACGGTGGTGTGGCATTTCGTATTTAGGATTGGCAATCAGGTCGGGTATAGGGTGTACCAGTGTTATCCCAAGCAGCAACTAAATTCCAAAATCAACCTCACGCTCAGGAGCTGAACAAGGCAGCTCCTTAGGAAAGACGTCGTGAAACTCTTTCAATACACAAATATTCTGCACTGTTGCACTATCCACATATGTGTGAGTGATGTACACGAGATAGGCGTCACACCCCTTACGCACTAATTTCTCTACTACCAAGGCAGAAATCACATTAGTAAGATAATTCTGGCTCTCCCTAACTATGATTATCTCATTCCTAGAAGAAGTCCTCAGAGTAACTCACTTAGTGTCATAGTGTAGGATAACTCAATGCTCACTCAACCAGTCCATTCCCAATATGAGATCAAATTCTCTGAAGGGTAGTTCCATAAGGCCGACTGGAAGGACCTCGCCTTGCACTTGCAATAGAAATAGCCTATAAATCTTATTTATATACACAAATTTTCCTAATGGACTAAATACAGTCACATCACTCACAGTTTCATCTACCCGGATGCCTAGTTTTTCCGCAATCACACAAGATACATATGAATGGGTAGAGCCATTATCTATCAATACAAAATAAGGAATAACATTAATAGTAAAAGTCTCTACTATCACATCGACAGTATCATGATCCTTTCAGTGTCTAGCCACATACATAAGTACTAATTGCCTCGCATCAACTCGGTAACCTCCCTGACCCGATGCTCACTGTCTCTGACCTACATTACCTCCTCTATTCTGCCATTGAGCTCACTGTGACTGCTGACCAGCTCTCTAATTTGGTGCACGATTCTGACCCTATGCTTACTTTTGCTCGTTTAGCTGAGGATAATCTTGGATCTTATGGTTCAATGATCCGTACTTTAGGCATGCACCCATGCCCTGCCAACACTCACCCAGATGTCTCTTGCCACAGGTGGCAAAGTTCTGGGTACTATCTCTAGCTGCGACAAAGTTCTGGCGAGGTCAGTCATCTCTAGCCCGTTTATTGGGTGTTGAGTTTGCCCATTAGGGTCAGAATCTCCCTTAGCAAGAGCTCTTACTTACTCTTTTTGTTCACGCTCAATACGTCTGACCTCCTCATAAATCTTATCCTTCTCCACCATAGCTTCGAAGAGCCTTTCTTATAGCAGAGCAACTTGCACCATCAAATCAGATCTATGCCCAAACTTAGATTGAGCGCACTTATCTTGTTCATTTGCCACCAGTCCCGGGGCATAAAAGTCGAGCCTCAGGAACTCTACCTCATAATCAACCAAAAACATGCTACCTTGCCTTAGTTCGATGAACAAAAGCCTTTTGGCCTCAACCTACCTTGTGCTCACATATTTCTTTTTGGAAGCATCTAGAAAATAGTCCCACGTCAAACGATCGGCTTGGGTACCCCTCACAATAGCTTGCCAGGCAGGCCTCATCACGCAGTAATGATACACTCCCTTTAAGTTTCTGCTCTGAGGTGCACTCCATATCATCAAAAAACCTCTCTGTAGCCTCCAGCCAATATTCAACTATAGTGGTAGTCATCCTTGCAATGCCCCTAAACAGCTTGGCCCTACTCGATCGGAGCATCTTAGCAATGGTAGCATGATTGCTATCCCCCAATTGGGCACTCGCCACTCGTTCAAATACTCCAAACATGGCCTACGATACTATCACATCCCATATTTTTATTATTATATGTGCGAGATTGAAAAAAAAGGAATGTGTAGTCTAGTGGTTTAGTGACTTCTTAGATAAATTAGAGGTCCAAGGTTCAAGTCCTAATGTTCACACTCTTGTAATTAATTTTTTTCCAATTTTCCTATGTGCATTAATGCATTGTCATCCAATCCCCTTTAGTTACCTCAAATAGGTTGATTCTTATCCTCTTTTATGAGGGTAACAATCCATTTTTAGTGAAATCAAAATGGTGGTTTTGGGACCATAAATATGACGTAAAAATATTTATTTTATTATTATTTTAATTCCTACAACATGTTAGTAGTATCGTATAAAAAATTTGTTAAGAAATTTTACTGTTTGTATGCTTAATTCGATAAAAAGGACTAAATTGGAAAAAGGTGCAAAACATGAGTTCTATAAGGCAAAGGGGTTTAATAGCTATGAAATTTAATGGTTAGAGGGTTTATGTTGCAAATAAACCATTAATATGTTGAGTGGACAAATATAGATATTTATTAGGTAGTTTTAAAGGTTATATATCAAGGTTAATTCAGTAAATTAGTAAATAAGTTAATTAAAAGAAAAGAAAAAAAATGTATAATCTTCCTTATTGAATGATACCACCGAAATTAAGAAAATAGAAATCTCCATGGAAGCGTAAGCATTCGACCATCATTAATTGTCTCACATGTAAGTATTTTTTGTCTCGTTTTTAATGCTTTCTATGTTTCTGGGGTCGTTATAGCTTAATATAGCTAGTCCGATGACTAACTTGAAAAATGGTTAAAAGACTTGAGTATGATTCAATTGGATTTATCATCCATCACAACATATCATGTATTTCCATGTATCACCATCCCACTGAGTTTTATATAAACATGTCTTGGTTCTTATTGAACACTTACCATTTCTTGTGCATACACATATGACATAAACAATACATTAACCATAGCCAGAAGCTAATGACTAAACACATAACTTAACAATATCATCACATGTTAAGACATGAAACATAGCATAGCATTAATTAAATCATACCTTCTATAAACATAAATATTGATACATTGATCATTGGTAAAACATACCTTTCCATATCTTTCATAGGGAAGTCAATCAGAACCCTTATCAGAGCTCACACAAAGTGTGCTAAATGATGGTCATAACCGTCCCTTTTCATATTTGATGGTTGAAACCATCCCCTTTCATTTATCAATGGTCATCACCATCCCTTTCCATAGTTGATGGTCGTCACCATCCCTTTTCATAATCTATAGCCGAAGCTATCCCTTTTCATATTCGATAGTCAAAGCTATCCCTTTTTGTAACAGCCCGATTTTAGGCCTAGTCGAAACAGTAGTTTCGAGACCACAAATCTGATGAGGAAAAAGTTATTTTTTATTATATTTTTATGGTCTACAATTTCACAGAATGATTTCGTGAAAATTTCGTTAAAAAATTTCGACGTTTGGGCACTCAATTTAGCCAAAAGGACTAAATTGTAAAAGGTGCAAAAGTTGAGTTCTACATGTTAGAAGTGTCAACTGTTACGAAATTTTAAATTGGAGGCCCTTAAATGGTAATTAGATCATTGGTTACATTGTGGACAAAAATGGACACGAGATAAGTAAAATAGGAAAATTTTAAGTTAGGGGTATTTTGGTAATTTGGTAATTAAAATGTATTAAAAAGACAAAATAGGCCAAAAATCATCTTCAAGCCTTGGCCGAATTTCACAAGGGGGAAGCCATTGCTAGAGTTTTCAAGCTTGCAAGCTCCATAGTAAGTGATTCCAAGCCTCGTTTTTAATGTTCTTTATGTTTTTGGAGTCTCGGTAACTTGATTTAGCTTATTCTAGCAATAATTTACTCTAGGGTTTATATTTGGAAAAATACCCATAGGTGAAATGTGTTTATTTTGATGTTTTATGGTAGAATATGAAGCTTTAAATTATGTTAAACAACTTTTGCTAAGCGATTTTAAGTGAAAACGAGTAAAACGACATAATCGGTAAAAATACTTAATGTTCATAAGTAAGTGTTAGAGTGGGAATTTGATGTTGCCATAGAAGGGAAAATTTTTCAGCATGCCATAATACATAAGAATAAGGGATGAAGTTTAATTTACGAGCTTTGGGACAAAATCATAATTTTGTGAAACTTTAGGGGTAAAAATGTAATTTTTGTGAAAGTGTGATTTTAAGACTATATTGAATAATGTGAGTGTTAAATAAGTTAAGTGTGTTATTATAAACCAAGAAAGATGAGGAATTGACCTTGAAAGCATGATGGTAAGTTTGTGTGTGAATAATACATTATTTTAATTTTATTTAATATATTGCTGAGCTATGATTGAATATAGAATAAATATTTGATGTAGATTACAAAATGTGAATAAATTGTAAAAGTTTGTAAAATGTTGTGAAGTAAGGTTCCCAATTGAACACTCGGATTTCACCGGGATTCTTTAAATGTAAGGGGTTGCTAAGTGCAGATTCCCTGAATCATTGATCAAAATAGGGTTGCTCTGTGCTGATTCTCCGTATCATTGATTATAAGGTGGTTGCTAAGTGTTGATTCCATCGTATCCTTGATTGTGAAAGGGGTTGCTATGTGTTGATTCCCCGTATCATTGATTATAAGGTGGTTGCTAAGTACTGATTCCACCGTATCCTTGATTGTGAAAGGGGTTGCTATGTGCTGATTCCCCGTATCATTGATTATAAGGTGGTTGCTAAGTGCTGATTCCACCGTATCCTTGATTGTGAAAGGGGTTGCTATGTGCTGATTCCCCGTATCATTGATTATAAGGTGGTTGCTAAGTGCTGATTCCACCGGGATCCTTTGAACATGAGGTGGTTGCTAAGTGCTGATTCCACCGTATAACGGTTAATATTCCGAAGTGTTCATCTGGGAAATTGGATAAGTAAAAATATAAGTGAATCGAATAAGGTTACGTGATGAATATTGGGTTCGATATTTAATCGACCCTTGAGTAAGATGGAAAGAAGTACTAAATTATGAAAAAGTAAAATGTGCAACAAAACAGTTTTGGATAGTAACAATAGTGTGACTTTGAAAAATCACAAAAAATGGTGGAAATTGAATTAGAGAGTGAATGAGATATGAAATGAAAGATTAAGGAGTCTATTTTTACATAAAAGAAACAAAGCAAGCAAAAGAGTTATACATTTTGAGATATTTGAATTTTAGTGAGGTAGAATTGAATTGATTTCAAAACCCCTGCTCGATTTTAGAAAATGATTAAAATTGTAAAAAATAATTATGAGTTATAATTTATATGATTAGAATCCTTAATGAGTATATTTTCAATAGAAATAAACAAGAACACCATTTGAATTCTGTAAAATGAGATAATTCATTTTTAGTGAAGAGTGGTCAGAACTATCAGACTGCATAACAGGGTAAACTTTAAAGAATAAAATGTACTATTTTGCTAAACCAAAAATTATGAAAATGTTATGGTAAGAAGATATGTGAGTCCAGTTTTAGGGAAAATTAACGGTTCTTAATTTGGATTTCTTTAGCTCCTGACAAAAATAATTTAGTGATACTGACTCGGATAGACAGCTTTGAATATACATAAGGGTGAATAAAGAAACTATAGAAAATGTTATTTCTAAGAATGTTATGTACACTAAGGATGTGGAATGGAGAGGAGGAGGAGGAAAATTAATTATATATATGAATTATTTGTGTATAATTGGTTATATACTTGATTATAATCGATAAATGTTAAAATAGAAATGATTCTTACATTTGCGTATTATTGATCATGATTTAAGCTCATATGGGAAACTAAAGTTTCATAGTATGTGAGTGTGGTATATTTGGTATATGATTTGGTACGAAGTAAGGCCATGAATAGTTTATGGATTAACTCATATTGGTATGTTTGATACATGAATAAATGTTGAACTCGGCCATACTTATAATGCTTACTCTATATGTTTATTTGGCTAACATGTGTAGTGTACACGCTTAAGCTTTGGCCAAGTGGTGGCTGAATTATGCCACGTTAAATTTATAAGTTATGCATTGAAATGGTAAGTGCCTAGATAGGAATATGCTTGTGATCATGGAAAGGGTGGTAATGTTTAAATTATGTAAACTTACCTGAAATGGTTTATCATGTGGTTAATTCCAAAAAGAATTATGTTTAAATGTACTAGCTTGTGACTATGGTTGAATGATATGTTATTGTTTTGTGTGATCGTAGGAAATGGGTGTGGAAAGGAAATGAAATACTAAGTTCATACTTGAAGAATAAAATGACGAAAAAGGGGATGATGAGTTGATTTGATGTTGTTATTTAAGCTTAAGTGATGTTTTCATTGTAATACTAAGAATTTTATAAATGTGTTAATGAATGGTATAATCGATAAATGTTGAGTTAAATGGTGAATACGTATTAGTATTGAACTTAACGATATTGAAGTGTACATGAATTAAATGGAAGTTTCTAGTGATATGATTTGAATTAAAAGAATTATTGTGGTATTGAAATATATATATTGGATTGAGAAATTGATTTGCATTGTGAACATGAAAGATTGTGAATTGAATAAAATTGAAATGAAGCATTGAATTACATGAGTAAGTATCGGGTCTCGTAGGCCCTATTTGTTATGAATATAATATTTTGAGGATAAATTGTAAAGAATTATAAAAGCATGTCAATAATTTGAAGAGTTTAAATTTGAATGAAATTTTGTAACTCAGTTTAATACGTTTACATGTGTAAGTGTTCTAATAATACCTCATACCCTATTCCGGAGTTGAATACGAGTAAGGGGTGTTACACTTTTAATACTCGATGGTCGTCACCATCCCTTTTCATAGTTGATGGTCATCACCATCCTTTTTTATAATCAATAGCCAAAGCTATCCCTTTTCATAATTGATAACCGAAGCTATTCCTTTTCATATTCGATAGTCGAAGCTGTACCTTTTCATATTCTATAGCCGAAGCTATCGATTTTGATATTCGTTAGCTGAAGCTATCCTTTTTCATTGGTCGATGATCGCCGATACACCATTGGATTTACGTCGTTTCATAACAAGATAAATTATATAATAACTTATATATATTTTTTCAATTTCAATATAAAATCAAATAATAACATTCATTTAACCAAAATTATACATAATACAGTTCATACAAACTTACCTGGCTAATTTGTAGAAATGACAAAGTGTAGGGGCATTTTGGTAATCTTTCATTCTCCTTAATTTTCCACTCGATCTTGATCTAAATTAATAATTTCATTAAATCTATTAATACGCAGTATAAAAAAGTAAACTATGGAATTTAGTTATTTTTGACATTATTACAAAATTGCCCTAAAGTATTACTTTTATTCAATTTAGTCTCTAAGCCCAAAACATGTAAATTAACCATTTTAACACAAACCCAAGGTAGCCAAATATTCATAGTATTCAATACAGTCCATTTTTGTAATAATTTTAGAATAAACCCTTGTATTTTTACTATTTTAAGAATTTAGTCCCTAATCAATAAATTCGACAAAATCAGTTAACAAAATATTTTTAATTATTAATCAACATTCCAAATTCATCATGTAACATCAGAAATCACAATACTCATCAATGGAAACATTCAAAATCTTTAACACTTTCAAAATCGAAGGTACGGGCTAGTTGGACCTAGTTGCAACAATCTCAAAAATATAAAAATTATTAGAAACGAGGCCAAATCGGACTTACATACACACAATTAAGTTTGGCCGAAGATTTCAATCCTTTAAAAATGGCTTTCTCGTTTCTTAAATCGATGAAAGAAATGAATTGGAAAACATGATACAAACTTTATTTAATTTAATTTAATTTAATTTAATTATAAATTACCATATTAACCTTAGTTAATAATTAAGCAAATCATTAAATTCATGCCCATTATTTTCCACTAACACCTTGAATGGTCTAATTACCATTTAATTCCCTTTTACAGATTCAATTAACAATTTAATCACTCATATCCAATGAGTGATTAAATTTTACATCTTCTGATTTAGTCCTTTTAATTAATTAACTATTGAAACGTTAAAAATTTTCAACGAAACTTTAATACCATCTTAATGAAACTCCGTAAATATTTATAAAAATATTTACAGTTTGGTTTATAAAATGAGGTCCCGATACCTCATTTTCTAAAACTACTTGACCTTAGGGTCATACCACTTAAACTTAATAGATCGCTTATAAATCATAATTTATCAAATCAAAAACCTTTTTAAAAACAATATTTGACTCATAAGTATTAAATAAAAATATTTACAAACTTACTCATCAGATTTTGTGGCCCCGGAACCATTGTTTCCAATACCACTGTAAAATGGGCTGTTACATTTCTTTTATTGCAAATATAATAAAAAATATGCAAGGGACTAGTGACGTTGCACCTATACAAGTCGCTCAACAAGTTGATGTTCCTACTTTTTATTGTGAGATTTGCAGTGAAAACCTTAGCTATGAAGATTGTCCACAACACGCAAAGAATGCCTTTTATGTCAATAACATCTGAACAATTCTTATGCCAACTCTTATAATAATTCTGCACGCAATCAACAATCTTGGGAAACTCAGATTGCTGGACAAAATGCTGCGACATTTCGATATGGGAATATATCTACTAAAGGAAATTATAATCCACGATAAGGGAATTACAATCAATAATAGCGAAACTAACATCAGCACACTCAGATGCATCCACAACAAAGCCAGATGCATCCGCACCAGGACCAAATACAGCCACAACACTCTTCAATGTTGAATCAACATGTTCAAGGACATCGACAACAACAGTACACGCAAGCTTCTCCTTCTGACATGTTAGCAGCTCTTGAGGTTTTAAAACGAGAGCATATTACTCACACAAAAGCTATTGTGCATAGGAATTCATATTCTATTCGGGCGTTGGAGGCACAATTATCACAACTTACTTCAAATCTGAATACTCGACCACCGAGCACACAACCTAGTGACACGAAAAATCCCAGTTTGAGTGGGAAAGAACATTGCAAGGCTATCACTCTTAGGAGTGGTAAACAAACTGGCGAGACGACTATAGCTTCTACTGTAGTACCTCAAGGTACTAGTGAAGTGATCCCTGGTGATAAAGTTAAATCTGAAGAGCTTGTCGATGTACCAGACAAAGAAGTTCCACAAATTATCACTCATATGCCTAATGTCTGACACCTGAAACTATCAATGCAATCAATGGTGTCGCTGCAATCAGATGTATCTCCACCTTTACATTTTCCACAAAGATTCAAAGAGAATGAGCAGGATAAGCAATACCAACAGTTCTTGAACACACTGAAGCAACTTTAGGTCAATATTCCTTTAGTAGACGCTCTTGCACAAATTTCGAATTATGGGAAATTTATGAAGGAGATTTTGTCCAAGAATAAAAAACTCAGTGATATGGAAACCTATTGCACTCACAGAAGGCTGTAGTGTTTTTTTGACAAATAAGTTGCCGCCCAAAATAAAAGATCATAGGAGCTTTACTATCCCATGTTCAATTGGGAACTATTATTTGGGCAAGGATTTATGTGACTTGGGAATTAGCATAAATCTAATGCCACTATCTACTTTTAGAAAGTTGGAAATTAGTCACATGAAACCTACTGCAGTGACATTGCAACTAGTAGATTGATCCTAGGCTCAACCTGAAGGGCAAATCAAAGACATCTTAGTTCGTGGGGATAAAGTCATTTTTTCGGCTAATTTTATCATACTTTCCTGTGAGGCAGACAAGAAGGTTCCCAAAATCTTGGGAAAACCATTTTTAGCCACCGGACGAACTCTTATTGATGTTTACAAAGGTGAACTGACCATGAGACTTAATAATAAGCACATTACCTTTAGTGCCTTTTAATATATTCAATACAAGGATAAAGAAGAATGCTATACTGTCGATACGCTAGATGATCTAATTGAGGAGGAATTCAATGACCAAAGCACAATACTTTCTGAGGAGTTTGCAGTGACATCTGATGATGAATTCTTAGATGATTGTGACAGTATGGTTGAAGTTAATAATATTGAACTTAGGCATGGATGGTAGATTGAATCTTTAAACTTAACCAACAGAACAACTCCAATTTTCAAGTCATCTATTAACGAAGCTCCTATTGTGAAATTGAAACCACTACCTACTCATCTTAAATACATCTTTCTTGGTGCTAACAATACCGTCCCAGTTATTGTCTCCACAACATTGGATGTAACTCAAGAAGAAAAATTAGTCCATATTCTTAAGCAACATAAACGAGGTATTGATTTGAGTATTGTATATATTTGAGGCATTAGTCCATCTTTTTGCATGCATAAGATCAAGTTGGAAGATGAAGGCAAGCAATCGATTGAGCAACACAGAAGATTAAACGAGAAGATAAAGGAAGTTGTTAAGAAAGAAGTCATAAAATGGCTTGATGCTAGAATTATTTACCCTATTTCTCATAGTGATTGGGTGAGTCCAATGCAACGCGTTCTTAAAAAGAGTGCCATCACTGCGGTTACCGACGACAAAGATGAATTAATTCCTACACGCATTCTTATAGGATGGCGAGTCTGTATGTATTATTAAAAACTTAATGCTGCCACAAGGAAGGACCACTTCCCACTTCCTTTCAATGCCTAAATGTTGGATAGGCTTGCTGGAATAGCCTATTACTACTTCTTAGGCGGCTATTCTGGGTACAATCAAATTGCCATTGCACCGGAGGAACCGAGAAAATTACTTTCACCTGTCCCTTTGGTACTTTTACTTTTCGCCGTATGCCTTTCAGTCTTTGCAACACACTAGCCACATTTCAAAAGTGCATGATGGCAATATTCTTGGATATGATTGAAGATTCTTTAGAGGTTTTTATGGATGATTTCACAGTTTATGGGAATGATTGTGATCATTATGCGGACAATTTGGATAAAGTATTGAAGCGATGTAAAGATACACCTCTTGTTCTAAATTGGGAAAAAAGCCATTTCATAGAAATTGAAGGCATTGTGTTAGGCCATCGCATTTCAAGTTAAGGCATTGAAGTAGACAAAGCTAAAGTTGAAATCATTGAGAAATTACCTCCACCAAAAAATGTGAATGTATTTGCAGTTTTCTTGGGCATGTAAGGTTTTACCAAAGATTTATTAGAGATTTCTCAAAAATTTCAAAACCCTTATGCTCATTGCTGGAACATAATCAAAAATTCTTCTTTGACGATACATGTCTGGATGAATTTATTCAATTAAAGAAGTCGCTAGTAAATAAACCCATTGTCATTGCACCAGATTGGTCTCAACCTTTTGAAGTTACGTGCGATGCAAACGACTTTGCAATAGGTGCTGTTCTAGGACAACGCAAGGGAAAAATATTTCATGCCATCTATTAAGCTAGCAAAATGCTTGCAGATGCTCAAATCAATTATACCACTACAGGGAAAGAATTGTTGGCTGTAATCTTTGCTTTCGACAAGTTTTGTTCTTATCTTGTCAGCACAAAGGTTATCGTATTTAATGATCACTCAGAGTTAAGAAATCTTTTTGTGAAGAAGGATGCAAAACCAAGACTGATATGCTGGATCTTACTATTGCAAGAATTTGACATCGAGATAAAAGGCTGCAAAGGTTCAGAGAATCAAGTTAGAGACCATCTGTCTCGATTTGAAGTTGGTAGTGAAGATGGAAACATACTACAAATTGTCGACGCATTCCCAAATGAGAAGTTATTTTCTGTAGATGCAACCCCTTGGTATGCAGATTTGGTTAATTACCTAGTGTATGGAAAACTCCCATTGGGTGTCACAAGCCATAAAAAAAGAAAGATTCCTTCGTGAAGTTGTGAAGTATCATTGGAATGAGCTGTATTTATTCAAGGTATGCAATGACAACATCATTTAGCGTTATGTTTCGAAAGAGGAGATGCTTTCAATCCTGAAGCACTGTCATGATGCTCCTTATGGAGGTTATTTTGGTGGCATGTGAACTATTGCTAAGGTTCTCCAATTAGGATTCTACTAGCCTTTACTATTCAAATATGCCTACAATTTTGTGAATCAGTGCAATAGGTGTCAGGGAACTGGTTTTATATCCCGACGTAATGAAATGTTGCAGCAACCAATTATGGAGGTTGAATTCTTCGATGTTTATGATATGGATTTTATGGGACCATTTCCAAGTTCATTTGAAAATCTTTATATATTAGTAGTTGTTGAAGTTGTTGCAGTCCCAAATGATGATTGAAAGACAGTGCTTAAATTTTTTCATAAGCATATACTCACCCACTTTGGCTCACTAAAGGCATTGATTAGTGATCAGGGTACATACTTTCATTGCAACCAAGTGGTAGCTGCACTAAGGAGATATGGATTTAATCATAGAATGGCTACTACTTATCATTTGCAAACTAATGGACAAGCTGGAATATCGAATCGACAAATTAAAAACATTCTTGAGAAGTTTATGAAGCCTTCGAGGAAAGATTGGTTTTCTAGACTCGATGACGCTTTATGGGCATTGTGGGCAACATACAAAACTCCATTAGGGATGTCGTCGTATCGATTGGTTTTTGGGAAAGAATGTCACTTGCCAGTTGAACTGGAGCACAAAGCAGCGTAGGCAATTAAGCAAGTAAACATGGACTATGAAGCTGCTAGAAAGAAAAGGTTGTTGGATATCATTGAACTAGAGGAGATTAAGCGAATTGTCTATAAAAACACTGTAATTTACAAGGAAAACACCAAACGATGGCATGATAGAATTATTTTGCAATGATAATTTATTACAGGTGAACAAGTTTTATTCTTCAAATCTAGACTGAAATTGTACCCGAGTAAATTGCGCTCACGTTGGTCTAGGCCTTTCGAAGATGTTGAAGTATTTTCTCATGGTGTAGTCACAATTAGAGATTTACATATGGACACCAGTTCAAAGTAAATGGATAGCAATTGAAACACTATTTTGGGAATATTAATCAAAAGTAGGCAGAGACCATTAAATTGGTTGAAAAATTTTAATTTTTATTAAATTTATCATTATGTGATTTTATTTTATTTTGTTTTTTTAGTTCAAGTTTGTTTTACTTCCTTTTTTGTAGAATAATTAGGTACCATTGTCGATGCATGTGGGTGCAACTACTAATAATTTGGAACGAGATGGAGCTAGACCGGCAAAAGCAATAGAGTAAGCAATTGATGATGCTGGGGTAGAGCTAAAACCTGAGGAACGACCCGAGGACTGTGTGAAGCCCAAAGAAAATATGAGAAAGCACGCCAAAGACAAAAAGTGCCAGAAGGAAGAGAAAAAGAGGAGGAAGAAGAAACATCGTGCAGCCACATCTGTGGTTGAGGAAAACTGAGTTAGTTTTTTTTCAGTTTTTTTTTAGCTGTAGTGTTCATGCATTGCACATAGCTATAATTTTTATTTTGGTAGTGCACATTGTCGTTGCATTTCTATTGTCATTGCATTTTAATTTTAGTGTATTGAGGACAATGCAAACTTTAAGTTTGCGGGAATGCATATGGAGTTTGGAAATACACCCACATTTCAAAAAAAACTTTTGAATTAATGAAGCATGCAAGGTTTATTTGTGGTTAATGCAAATGTGTTTGAAATTTTTGTTACATTTGATGCTTAATACTTTAATCATATGAATTATCAATGAATGAGTTGGATAAATTTGACTGAAGGTTGTATCTTTAATTCTTTGATGAATGATTTAGGTTGCATTAGTAATGGATGACTAGTAGCATTCCTTGAATCTTTAATGAATCTGCCTTTTATAGTTGCTTATATATATAGTTATGAATAAGAGACACTCCGTAGTGGTGTATTGTGAAATGTTAAAGAGGGAACACTTCAATGCAAGCGTTTGAAAAATGAATTTGGAACAAGGGTATAGTAATGCAACGATATCCCTTATTCACAAATAAATAAACATATATTTATGATCTTTATAGATACTTAGTATTGTACAATAAATGTTGTATCGGTAGATAGAATTTAGGATTTGAAGCATGATACTAGTTTTGATGAAGTTGCAATCTTACTCATTCCTACTTATGTATTATCGATGCAATAATTTATCATCTGAATGTGACTCATTCATTGGAATTTTAGGTGATTCAAGTTGCTAGAATGATCATTTGCCTACGTGAATTCTTATGTAGCCTTGCTAGTTTATGTCCTACTTGCGGACAAGTGAAAACTTAAGTTTGGGGGTGTGATAGTACTAGAAAGAACATATGTTTACTCCCTACTTATTGATTAATTTATCCCCATTTAGTTATCGTTAGCACATATTTTAGCATTTTAAATTCAGTAAATTGCATTTTATAACTCAGTGGATCTTACCCTATTTATCCTTAATTTTGTCATGTTTTGGTACTGATGTCACTGCATGAGTATTTCCATATTGGGCCCAGAATTTTCGCTGCACCTGACAGCTGTCCGGATAAGAACAAAAATGTGTGAGTTGTTCAGCCTAGTACAACCAATTTGTACGTACAGAGGCAGCTTCATTCTGATGACAAGACACTTGTGCTATTTAGAAGAACAAAAAATATTCACATTAAAAGAAAAAAAAAGGGGAGGCTTTTTGGGGGGTATTTGTAAACTGAAAAATATATAGGATTTTTTCTATATAATTCATCACCTTTTTACTTAAATTTGTTGTTAAAACCAAGTAATTGTTTAATAAATTAATGAAATATGCGAAAATATGAAATTAGGACATAAAAATTATTAAAATGTGATTTTATACTTTATTATATAGCTTTCATGCATAAAATGGCTTATTTTATATTAATTTGAGCATATTATATTTTAAGCTATAAAGTGGGCGTGCATGATTAAATTAAATAATAAAATATAAAGTTATATTTAATAATTCATTTTTAATATTTCATTAACAAATTGGGTTTTAATTAATTAATTAAATTTATTAATTAAAGTGGTTAAATTATATTATTTGGTCCTCTAATTTATCTACTATTTTTGGACAAGTCTGAGAGTTTTCTTCTAATTGCAAAATCGTCCAAATTGGGGACCAAGTCAACCTAATTTGCAGTTGCACATGGAGGTCATAAACCATTTTTTGGTTTAATTATAAAAATTTCTTGAAGAGTTAAAGAAATCAGAGATTTTCCCGAAGATTTGCTGATGACTGAGCCTTAGTCCTAAGTTGTTGTGGCACTGAAATTGACCAAAAATCAAGGAAAAATCAGCCACCTTTCTCAATTCATGGCTGACCACTCTTGAAGGAAGTTTCAAAGGATGGACACTCCTATTTTTAGCAAACTAGCTCCCTTGCCTCACCTATAAATAAGAGCTAATTTTTCAGTTTTTCAATCATCCCTCATCCCATCATCTCTCACTCATTTATGATTCTCTCGAATATTTTAGCTATCTTTCCCCTTCATTGTCCTTGAATAAGGATTTTAGCAATTAATCCTCTTAAAGAACCATTGGTCAGCCACCTTGGAGAGCCTTCAGAAAAGGAGCAACGCAAAGAAGCAAAGGAGCCTCGTCAGACAGATTCTTGGGTGACAGCCACTCTAAATTGGGTTTAATCTTTCTTTTCTTTAAATTTAATTTAAAGATATTTGCTATGTGTTCTTTGTTCTTGTTTTCAACAATGATAGCTTAATTTTATTTAAGCTAGGATGATTATTTTGATTAAATAATATTTATTTGATTAATGCTTATAATGTTTGTGCCTCAATCGATCATGTTTTCAATTAAAATCAAGTCTGTATTTCGTTAATACGTGATTGAAATGCACCTAAATGAGCTGAGCGATCCTAACCAGACGAAGGCTAATGGATGCATAATTGAAATGTGCATGCTCAATTTAGATCCTAACCCGATTGAATTGTAGGTTGCATAATAACTCTAACCAAGCTCTGTTATCTGCATAGTTTTTAGATTTATGTGATTAAATTGTTTCGAACCTAACACGTCCTTGTTACTTCACACGAATGCTAAGAAAACCTTAGTAAATAAGGATAAATAAAATGCGTATTTACTATGTAAAGGATTCCGAAAGGACCTAATGTGGTTTCCAAACTCATGAAAGATCGAGTTGCCATGGAATGTTTTTCTGAATGTTATTAAGCATGTTGATAATAATTTGAGTTTGATTAAAGTAATTGTCCTAGTTTATTTATGTTATAATTGTTGCAAATTGTGTTTAATTTTACTAAAATCTATTTCATTCATATAGTTTGCATACTTAGGATAATTTGCATTAGGGATCATTGCATTTAGTTCAATATATTTTAATCACCTGTTCTCAACTATATTGTGTTTTTATTTACCAAATTGTTTATATAATTTACAAATTAAGTGATATAGGACAAATACAATCCCTGTAGAGATGATAAATCGATACTTACTTATTACTTGATAGCGACTGTGTACACTTGCACAAACCCCAGCGTTACAGTACTATCTTCTTCAACCTATCTTTTAAAGCTTTTCAACTATGGCGGCTTAAGTCTCCTACGGGTGAAACGACATGAAAGGGACGCAGATCAGTTCCTGACGAGGAGCCTTGAGTGTGACACAAGAGGGAATGGAGAGATTCAAGTCGAGATTGTCTAGGAATAGTATTCTTAACTTTTTTCTTTTATATTTCTTTTCTAAATGATGGTGATTACTTTCTATATCTTGTTTGTACGGAAGTACACATGATTTTTTGGTTAAATATTATTTTATTCAATCTTGCTTCTACTGTTTAATCTTTCGGTCGAATGTTTTCAGCATGGAAGTGTTATTGTAGTCATTGACACTGGAAAGTGCTGCGACAGTTCAAGCTTGTTCTTAATACTGTTCCACTGCCATCATTGGAAGGTGTGGTTAATGTGCATGTTTAAGTCTTAGATTAAATATAAAAGTTAAGCTTGGTAAGATATTCATTGTGATTTAATGCATTCACAATCACCTATCCTTTTATACCTTGTGAGCACTTAGTATTCTGTTGAAAATTCACGTTATGGATCCCAGTTTATCATTATCATATTTTATCTTATTGTTTTCAAGTTATTGCTTCGACAACTACTCTCATATTTTTTCTTCTTTATATCCATTTATTGCACTGACATTTATAGGCAAAAGACACCCATCCTCGTGGGATCGATATTCGATAGACTCATATCTGTCTACTATACTTGCATCAATACTGTACGCTTGCACATTATTGTTGTGACGTTAAACAATCAATCAGTGATACATGAAAAATATGTTATGTTGAGATGGATGACAAATTCAAGTGATACATGTTTCAGTTTAATGGTCATCTTTGTTAAATTGCCTTTGAATTATGTTCAAGTACGCTAACATGTCTGTGTTGATGCTTAGGCTTTGGCGAAACTATTGGTTGGATTATGCCTTGCTAATTTTTAATGTTATGTAATGAAATGGTAAGTTAAGTTTTATGCTATACGAACTTATTAAGCATTATATGCTTACTTCGTGTTACTTTCCATGTCTTATAGTGAATTGGAAGCTCGTTCGAGTTGGAAACTTTTGAAAGACCTATCACATTATCCGTCGGCTATATCAATAGATTTTGATGTTCTTAAGTCTTGGTTATAATGGCATGTATAGGTGTTTAGTGCTTTATGATATAGCCATTATGTTTGGCTTGTAAATATGGTATTTTTTTGATGAATTGGTTATTATGTTGGCATGTATATGTGGTTTATGACTATTGACATTTTGGCATTTTGGTGTTTAAATTGTTGGTGTTAGATTGGTCAAGTGAAGGTATGCTATGAATGACATCTTTTTGTATGCTTGAATAAGGCATTTATAGTAGAATTTTTGTACGGAAATTGATTGCAATTGTTGACTTGTTAAATAACTAGGTTATGCTTGTGATTAAGTATATTTGATGTCATGTGAATTGAGGTGTCTTGTGGCATACTGGTTGTATGAATAGGTACCATATTGTTCTAACTTAATTATGCATGTTTTACGTACACTTTGGATGCTTGAAATGAATACAAATGGATTTTATGTGATTGAGTATATTTGATGTCATGTGAATTGAGGTGCCTTGTGGCATACTGGTTGTATGAATAGGTATTATATTGTTCTAGCTTAATTATGCATGTTATCTTGATATACTCACGAGATGAGACTGAGCATGCTGAGCATGCTGAGCATTTGAGAATTGTATTGCAAACTCTATGTGAAAAGAAATTATTTTCCAAGTTTAGCATATGTGGATTTTGGCTTCGGGAAGTCAGTTTTCTAGGACATGTTGTATCAACCAAGGGCATTAGAGTTGATCCGAGCAAAATTTCAGCTGTGGTTGACTGGAAACCTCTAAGAAATGTATCAAAGGTTAGAAGTTTTCTAGGATTAGTCAGATATTATAGAAGGTTCGTTTAGGGATTCTCAGTGATTGCTACACGGATGAAGAGATTATTGCAAAAAGATGTGAAGTTCGAGTGCTCAGAGAAATGCCAGCAAAGTTTCAATCCGTTGAAAGCGTTGTTGACCGAGGCACCGGTGTTAGTTCAGCCTGAATCAGGTAAAGAATTTATGATTTTCAGCAACACATCATTAAATGGTTTAGGCTGTGTTTTGATGCAAGAAGGCAAAGAGATAGCTTATCCTTCTAGAAAATTGAAGTCGCATGAAAAAAATTATCCGACGCATGATTTAGAACTTGCAGCTATTGTGTTTTCGTTAAAGATTTGGCGACATCATTTCTACGGCGAAAAATGTCACATCTTTACGGCTTACAAAAGTGTGAAGTATTTAATGTTGTAGAAAGACTTGTATATTAGACAACGTAGATGGCTAGAATTATTAAAAGACTATGATTTGATCATTGATTATCATTCAGGTAAAGTAAATGTTGATGCTGATGCTTTGAGGAGATAGTGTTTGTTTGCTTTGCGAGCATTGAACACGTGATTAACGTTTCTTGATGATGGTTCAAATTTAGCTGAGTTGAAAGCTATACTGATGTTTTTACAACAGATTTGCGAGGCTGAGAAATGTGATACGTGTTATTAGTGAAATGAAAAATGGGTGAGTTGACTCCCGATTTAGATTTTTAGATTGGATCCGTTAATTGTTTATTATTTAGAGGAAGAATTTACATTTTAAGGAATTCTGAGCTTGTTCAGAAGATTTTGCATGAAGCTCCAAGTGGGAGCTTTTCTGTTCACCCTGGTAGCAACAAAATGTACAGTAATTTAAAGCAAATATATTGGTGGCCTAGTATGAAACAAGAGATTTATGAGTTTATATCAAGATGTTTAGTATGTCAACAAGTTAAAGCTGAACATCAAGTGCCTTCTGGTTTGTTATAGCTAGTGATGATACCGGAAGAGAGATGCAATCTCGGTTGTCATTGGTCGTTTTGATGAAGTATGTACATTTTATTCCATTGCGTACAAATTATTCTATTGAGAAATTAGTCGAGCTATATGTTGTTGAGATTTTCAGATTGCACAGGGTGTCAATTTCCATTATTTTAGATAGAGATCCGCATTTTACGTCATGATTTTGGAGCAAGTTACATAAGGCTCTAAGTACGCGTTTGCATTTTAGCACGGTATTTTATCCTTAGACCAATGGTTAGTCTGAGCATGTAATTCAAATACTTGAAGATATGCTTTGATGTTATGTGTTAGAATTTGAAGGCAGTTAGGAGAAATTTCTACTGTTAGTTGAGTTTGCATACAATAACAGTTATTAATCAAGAAAAAGATGGCACCATCCAAAGCTTTGTATGGTTGTAAATGCCGAACTCCATTGTATTGGACAAAGCTCAGTGAGAAAAAGATTCACGGGGTTGATTTGATTTGAGAAACTGAAGAAAAAGTAAAAGAAATTCGAGATAGTTAGAAAGTAGCTTCAGATCAACAGAAATCGTATGCGAATTTAAAATGTAAAGACATTGAATTTCAAGTCGATGGTAAAGTGTTCCTGAAAGTATCGTCCTAGAAGAAAGTTCCTCGTTTCGGTCGTAAAGGAAAGCTAGGTATGCGATTTATTAGGTTGTATGAGATTATTGAAAGAATCAAACCATGAGCATATCGTTTAGCTTTGCCGTCGGAGTTAGAAAAGATTCATAATGTGTTTCACATATCAATGTTATGACGGTACCGATTAGACTCTTCGCATGTTCTCTCACCAATAGGTGTTGAGATTCAACCTAATATGTCGTATAACGAAGAAACAAATAGAATTTTATCTCGCGAGGTTAAAGAATTGTGAAATAAAAACATAGCTTTAGTAAAAGTTCTTTGGCAACGACATGGTATAAAGGAAGCCACATGGGAACCAGAAGAAGCTATGAGAAAACAATATCCGAACTTCTTTTCTGGTCAGATTTTCGGGGACGAAAATTCCTTTAGGGGGAGAGTTGTAATAACCCATTATCAGTAAAATCAGAACAGTGGTTTCGGCACCACAAATCTTACGTGAAAATATTTATTTTATTATTATTTGAATGCCTACAACAGTAAAATCAAAAAGTTTACCTTTGCATGGTTAATTCAATAAAAAGGATTAAATTGAAAAAAAAGTGCAAAAATTGAGTTCTATAAGCTAAAGGGGTTTAATAGCTATGAAATTAAATGGTTAGAAGGTTTATGTTGCAAATAAACCAATGATATGTTGAGTGGAAAAATATGGACATTTATTAGGCAGTTTTAAATGTTATATATCAAGTTAATTAAGTAAATTAGTAAATAAGTTAATTGAAACAAAAGAAAAAAAATATGTATCATCTTCCTTATTGAATGATACCACCGAAATTGAGAAAATAGAAATCTCAAAGTAAGCTTAAGCATTCGACCATCACTCCTTGTCTTGCATGTGAGTATTTTTTGTCCCATTTTTAATGGTTTCTATGATTGTGGAGTTGTTATAGCTTAATCTAGCTATCCCAAAAACTAATTTGCGAAATTCTTAAAAGACTAGGGTTTTGCCATTGTTGTATACATGTTGTTTGTGATGTTTAATGGAAGAAGATGAACCTTTGCTGCTAGACATACAACTTTTGTAAAGTGATTTTGGTTGGAAATGTCAATTAGGGATTAAATAGAAAGTTGTGAAATATTCAATGTGAAATTTATGGAATAAAGAATTATATGAGCTGATAAGGACCTATATGAAATTCGGCTAGCATAGGTTACTGATGAAATTGCATGAATTTCACTTTACGAGCTTCAAGACTAAATTATAAGGAAATCAAAATAATAGGGGCAAAAATGTAATGTTGTAAAAATATGAATTTTGGATTGAGTTATATGGAATTGATATTAAAAGGATTGAATTTATTCGTCTATATAAAGATAGACCTGGTATGGGTTTAGTTCGGGGCAAATATAAAGTTTCAGATTAATCGGCTCCGAATCTACATTTTATCGTCGAGGTAAGTTCGTGTAATTGCGTATTGTTTATATGCTTTATATTGAAATATATTTATGTGTTGTGGATTTCCATGTCAATAATTTTTGCGTATCCAATGATGTTACGTCGACTACCAAACCCATTTTGAACCGTAGGAATTCATAGGATAGAAATGACATGTCATTAGGGTTTACATGTTTCGGGTGCTAGTCTTGAATGTCATACTGGTGGTTGAGTTCTAATATTTTTTGCAATACTTGAAAGCTTGTGTAGTAGCACCATGTAGCTACGTTCCTACCCATAGCTCGTGTGAGTAGGCCCATTTCACAGCTCGTGTGAGCATATATGTTAAGTAGAGGATAGACTACGATTATATGTTTATCACACTTTGTGTGAGCTATCCTGTGTATCCAACGGTATCCTAATCAATTCATCGGGCATGAGTTTCGAAGGAAATGGTAAGAGCTCAATATGATCTAAGGCATGTATCTATGAAATTGATAGCACTAGAAAGAACATCGGCTTTCCTCCTTACTTATTGGTTAAATTATTCTCATATAGTTTTCCTTAGGATATATTTTAGCATTTTCAGATTAGTAAATTGAATTTTATAAATCAGTGAATCCTAGCCTATTTTATCCTTAATTTTTCTATCTTTTTGCATTAATGTCGCTGCATCAGTTAATTCCAAATTGCATCCAGAATTGTTGCCGCACCTTACAGCTATCCGGATAAGAACTAAAAATTCCTAAGCTATCCAGTCTGGTATAACCAACCTGTACGTATAAGGACAAACTAATTATGAGGAAAGGACACCTGCACTGTTGGAGGAGGACATAAAAGGTTGATGTGAGGAACAAACAAAACCATCATGTACTTCATCCTACCTTAAAGCTTGCGGCTATAGCAGCTTAAGCCTTTCACGGGTGAGCCAACATGAAAATTGATGCAGATTAGCTTCTGGCGAGGATACCTAAATGCGAGACAAGAGGGAATAGAGAGATTCAGTCTAGTTGTCTAGGAATATTATTCTCCACTCAATTCTTTCTTATTTTTTTCTAATGCTGGTGATTATTCTCTGTTTTCTGTTTGTATGGAACATGATTTCTTGGTTAAATGTTATCTTATTCAATCTTGGTTTTATTATTTAATCTTGGGGTTTGAATGTTTCTCAACACGGAAGTGTTATGACACTGGATAGTGCAGTGACAGTTCGAGCCAACAAGCATTACAACGGAAGTTGAGTGACGATTAGAGGAATTTAGTCCACTTCTTAATAGTGTCATATTGCCATCATCGGAAGGTGGGGTTAATCTACTTGTCTAAGTCTTAAATTAAATAGAGGAGTGATGCTTGGTAAGATATACATTGAAATTTATTGCCTCGACAATCATCTACCCTTTTATACCTAGTGTGCACTTAGTATTCTGCTGAAGATTCATGTTGGGGATCCCAGTTTTTCATTATCATATTTTATTTTATTGTTTTAAATTTGTTGCTCCGACAACTATCCTCACAACTTATCTCGTTTCTATCTAGTTATTGTACCGACATTATTAGACAAAAGACAATCATCCCTATGGGATCGATATACGAAAGACTCACATTTGTCTACTATACTTGCATCGATAGTGTACGCTTTCACATTATTACTGTTACATTAAAAAGCTGATCAAGTTTTTGGCGTCGGTACCGGGGATGGCATTGGTTTGATGTTTATTTTTATTTTTGTCTGTTTTTGCACTTTATTTTCCTTATATAATTTTTAGTATTCACTAACTGGTTTTTCTTTGTTGCTATTTCTTCAATTTCATTTTAGGTGTTTTATGACCCGAAGCAAGTCAAATTTTCTTGTTGATTTTGATCTAGAAATTGAAAGGACTATTTGGGGTAGACTTCGTGAACAAAGAAATATGGCTCTACTAGGGGACAATGCAGCCATACCCCCGATGCAACAACAAAATGTTAATAACCCATTGTTGTCGTAAAATGCTCCCATACAAAATAATACTATACGTGATTTTATAGTACCTGTCTTGGATGATTTACAATCAGGAGTTGTTAGGCCAGCACTCCAAGCTGGGACTTTTGAACTAAATGCAATAATGTTTCAAATACTGAATTCTAATGGATAATATGTTGGACTGCCATATGAAGATGCTAGAGAACATTTTAAATTTTTTTTATTGATCTGTGCTTCCTTTAGTCAACAAGGCGTTCTTGATGATGGCTTGAAGATGTAATTATTTCCTTATTCCTTACATGGAAGAGCCCATATTTGGTTTTTTGGGCTACCTGCCAGATCAATTACTTCTTGGGATACACTAGGAACACTTTTTTTTTTTGCGATGTAACCCGCAAATAATGAATGCTCGTCTTCGAAATGATATTACTCCTTATCATCAGCTGGATGATGAAAATCTTCACACCACATGGGAATGTTATAAATCTTTACTTCAATGTTGTCCCATGCACGACATTCAGCTAGAAACACAAATTGAGATTTTTTATAATGGGATGAATTCACATACAAGGAATTTTTTCGACGCATTAACCAATGGACCACTGCTAGATTGTACTTATAATGATACTGTGAGAATTCTTAAGAGAATTGCTCAGAATAATTATCAATACCCTATCTCCAGAGCTACACAAGCAAAAACTACTCCAAGAGTTATTGAATTGGAAGCAATAACCGCCTAAGTGCTCAAGTTTCTTCTCTAACAAAACATGATTAAAAATATGCAAGGGACTAGTGGTGTTGCACCTATTCAAGTTGCTCACAAGTTGATGTTCCTAGAGGGTTTTATGGATGATTTCTCAGTCTATAAGAATGATGTTGATCACTGCGCTGACAATTTTAATAAAATATTGAAGCAATGTGAGGACACACATCTTGTCCTAAATTAGGAGAAATGTCATTTCATGGCAACTGAAGGCATTCTATTAGGCCATCGCATATGTAGACAAGGCATTCAAGTAGACAAAGCTAAGGTGAAAATCATTGAGAAACTACCTCTACCAACAAACGTGAAAGGTATTCGCAGTTTTCTTGGACATGTAGGGTTTTACCGAAGGTTTATTAGTGATTTTTCGAAAATTACAAAACCCTTATGCTCATTGCTGGAACAAAATCTAAAATTATTTTTTGACACTGCATGTCTAGATGCCTTTATTTAGTTAAAAAACAGCTAGTGAATGCACCCACTTTCGTGCACCAGATTGGTCTCAACCTTTTGAAATTATGTGCGATGCAAGCGGCTTTGCTGTGGGTGCAGTTCCAGGACAACGAAAGGGAAAATATTTCACGCCATCTATTATGCTAGAAAAACTCTTACAGAAGCTGAATTCAATTATACCACCATGGAGAAAGAATTGTTGGCTGTAATCTTTGCTTCAAGTTTCGTTCCTATCTTGTCGGTGCAAAGGTTACTATATTCGCTGATCACTCAGCGTTGAGATATCTCTTTGCGTAAAAGGATGCCAAACAAAGACTGATATGCTGGATATTACTATTGTAAGAATTTGACATCAAGATAAAAGGTCATAAGCGTTCAGAGAATCAAGTTGTAGACCATCTATCTCGGTTGGAAGTCAGTAATGAAGACGGAAACATACTTAAATTTGGCAACGCATTCCCAGATGAAAACATATTTGTTGTAGATGCAACTCCTTGGTATGCAGATTTTGTTAATTATCTGTGTGGAAAACTCCCATTGGGTGTCACAGGCCATAAAAAAAGATTTACTCATGACATAGTAAAGTATCATTTCCGTATTTATTTAAGGTACGTAATGGAAACATCATTCGACATTGTGTTCCGAAAAAAGAGATGCTTTCAATCCCGAAGCATTGTCTTGATGCTCATTATAGAGATCATTTCAGTGGTATGAGATCTGTTGGTAAAGTTCTCCAATCAAGATTCTACTGACCGTCATTTTTCAAAGACGCTCACAATTTTGTGAATCACTGCGATAGGTGTCAGCGCACCGGTTCTATATCCCGACGTAATGAAATGTTACAGTAGCCAATTATGGAGGTTCAATTATTCTATGTTTTGGGTATGGATTTTATGAGACTATTTCCAAGTTCATTTGGAAATCTTTATATATAAGTAATTGTTAACTACGTCTCGGAGTGGGTTGAAGCTGTTACAGTCCCAAAGGATGATGCAAAGATAGTGCTAAAATATTTTCACAAGCATATACTCACCCGCTTCGGCACACTAAAGGCATTTATTAGTGATCAAGGTACACACATTCATTACAACCAATTGGAAACCGCACTGAAGAGATATGGAGTTAATCATAGACTAGCTACTACTTATCATCCCAAACCAATGGATAAGCAGAAGTATCGAATCGACAAATTAAGAACATTCTTGAGAAGGTTGTAAACCCTTCGAGTAAAGATTGGTTTTTTCGATTGGATGTCACTTCTTGGGCATTGCAAACAACATACAAAACTCTATTAGGCATGTTGCCATATCAATTGGTTTTGGGGAAAGCATGTCACTTGCCAATTGAACTGGAACATAAATCAATATGGGTAATTAAGCAAGTGAATATGGACTATGAAGCGACTGGAAAGAAAAGGTTGTCGGATATCACTAAACTAGAGAAGATTAGGAGAAATGCCTATGAAAACGCTATGATATGTAAGGAAAATACCAAACATTGGCATGATAAGATTATTTTATAGCGATAATTTATTATGGGTCAATAGGTTTTATTATTCAATTCTCGTCTTAAATTGCACCTAGGTAAATTGAGTTCACTATTTGAGATTTACGTGATGGACACAAGTTTAAAGTAAACAGAAAGAATTTGAAACACTATTTTGGCAACAGTGATCAAAAGCAAGCAGAGACCATTAAATTGGTCGAAATGTTTTAATTTTTACTTATTACTCTATGGTTTTACTTTATTTTATTTATGTTTTGTTAAAGTCATTTTCTTTCCTTCTTGCAGATTAATTAGGTACCATTGTCGATCCATTGAAATTTTGCTGTCAACGCATTCCATAATTCTTACTAGCAATTATAACTCATCAGAATTCAAGGAAATTTAGATTCCACCATTGGATAAAAAATCACTCAGCCATTTGATCCTTCTGAACCGGTACAATTTCTATTGGACACTACTATTTCTGCTAGCTTTATATCTCTCAACAAAACAACGCCTCTCCATCTTCCTCTTTTACTCACTACAAATCCTCTTCCACTGTACCAACTGTAACATATTCAAACAACCATTTTCATTTCCTTTTTCCTTTCAAGATCATATCTTTTCAACTTTAAACTGTTTTCCCTTAACAAAAGATGGCAAAAATGAGAGGCTCGATCAAAAAGGCCACCAAATTTGCTGACGAACATACATCCTCTGCTATCACAGTTTGTGAATCAAAATCCCCCAAGTCTCTGAATGATTTTAAGACAACATGTTGAAGCGGAACTTCCACCCCGAATAGGGATTTCCCTTTCAGAACAACAAGACTTGGGTAAGTAAGTCTACAAAACTATCTCGAAGTTGAAGTGAGAAACTATTTACACCAATCTTGGAAGCTATTCTCCTTCACTGGTACGTGAGTTTTATGCTAACCTTTATGATCATGAGTTAGAGTTCATTTTTGTTTGAGAAGGCTTAATACAATGGTTGTACAACACCAAGGTGGATGTAGACAACCACTCCGAGTTCATTGAGGATATTATAGATGAAAAATCAAACTTGTTGGTGAAAGACCTGTCTGTTGAAAGAGCACTGTAGATGAATTCCGATTAAATAGAATGTACCGCAGGTTCCTGACGCTGCAAAGCAAAATCTGGTTTCATTTTGTCAACTGAGGGCTAAAGCCCTCTACTCATATTACCACAATCACCCTCGATAGAATGTGTCTGATACATTCAATCGTCAAGGGCAGAAAGATTGATCTCGGAATACTGTTGACTAGGCCGTAAGTTAAACCAGAATATTGGTTTTTCCCATCATTAGTGATGTTATTGTACCAGCAAAGAAGAATCATGCCCCGTGATGGTGAGGAAGTCCTAGAAAATAAGGGCCCAATCAATAAAGCCTCTATAAAAAGAATCACTTGTGAAAAAAGATACGCCAAATTTGAAGGAGGCGGAAACAAGCAAGACAAGGAAGGGCAAAACCAAAGCCAACAACAAAGGAAAAAACCTGAATGCAGAGACATCATTATGGCATAAAATGAAAGATGTCAAAGAAATCGTCAATTCCATCAACAATAGGCAGATCAGGCTTATTGCTACAATAGAGGATATGAAGAAATCCAAGAATTTGTTTTATGCTTATTCTAAAGCCTGAAACAATTCTAATGTAGCCACATTAAGCCAATTTAGCCCATCCACACTACTAGAATTCCCAGTGTTTCCACCAATCATTTGAAATTATGAAGTCTCATCCGCAAATGATGACTTAAAAGACCAGGATAGATCGATGGCATCCCCTCCCGTTGTGTAGGTCTCTGATAATGACAAAGAAGAGGAATCCAGGGACATTGAAGAATGCTTGCAAAAGATTGATGGCTTGTGCGAGGATGGTACTTTTGCTTATCAAAAGGACACTATTGTTGAGAATGAAGTTACTGCTGCAAAAGAGGAAGTTGTTGTTGAAGAAGAATAAGTTGCTGAAGATGCAAAAGAAAAAGAAGAGGAAGATTCTATAGTGAACATTGTCACCGTACCCGAGTTTGTGGGTGCAAATATTGATAATTTGGAGCGAGATAGAGTGAGACCGATGAAAGTTACTGAGGTAACCAAGTGAGGAGCAATGGAATTAATTGGCAATAGTGGTCTACATTGGACCACTCTAGGTGGCCTCTCCTACACAAGAAGCAATTGATGATGCCGGGGCAGAGCTGGAAACTAAGGAGAAATCAGAGGATCGTACGAAGCCCAAAGAAAAGAAGAGAAAGCGCTCCAAGGATAAAAAGCGAAACAAGGAGGAGGAAGAAACATCGTCCATCCACATCGATGACTGAGGATAACTGAGTTAGTTTATTTTAAGCTTTCGTTTTAGTATTCATGCATTGCGTGTAGTTATAAGTTTTATTTTGATAAGTACACATGTTATTGCATTTTTATTGTCATTACATTTTCATGTTAGTGCATTGGGATAATGCAAACTTTAAGTTTGTGGGAATGCACATGGGGCTTGGAAATGCACCCACATTTGAAATTTTTTTAGTTAATGAAGCATGAAAGGTTTAATTATAGTTAATGAAAATTGTTCAAAACTTTTTGTTGCATTTGATGCTTAATTCTTGAATCATCTGAATTATTAATGAATCAGTTGGATAAATTTGACAGAAGGTTGTAGCTTCAATTCTTTGATGAATGGATTAGGTTGCATTAGTAATGGATGACTGCTATCATTCATTAAATCTTGAATGAGTATACTTTTTATAGCTACTTATATATATAGTTATAAATTAGAGACACTCTAAAGTCGGTGTAGTATGGAATATTAAAGGGGGAACACTCCAATACAAGTGTTAGAAAAATCAATCTGGCTATAGGCTGTCGCTACATGAGTCTGTGTCGGAGCAATTACATATTCCCTGGGGGTTTGTTGAACTCCATCATTACTTCTCAAGAACAAGGGTACAGTAATGCAACGATATCCCTTATTTTGAAAAAAATATAATATAAATACTTAGTATTATACAATAAATGTTGTATTGGTAGATAGAACTTAGGGTTTGAAGCATGATGCTAGCATTGATGAAGTTACAACCTTATTCATTCATGCTTATGTATTGTCAATGCAATATTCTTTCATCTGAATGTGATTCACTCATTGGGAATTTAGAGGGTTCAAGATGCTAGAATGATCATTTGCCTTAGTAAATTTTTTGTAGCCTTGCTAGTTTCTTTTTTACTTGAGGACAAGTAAAAACTCAAGTTTGGGGGTGTGATAGCACTAGAAAGAACATAGGTTTTCCTCCTTACTTATTGGTTAAATTGTTCCCATTCAGTTATCCTTAGCATATAATTTAGCATTTATAGTTTAGTAAATTACTTTTTATAACTCAATGAATCCTAGCCTATTTTATCCTTAATTTTGCTATCTTTCTGCATTAATGTCGCTTCATGAGTTAATTTCAGATTGCGTCCAGAATAG
This sequence comes from Gossypium raimondii, assembly GCF_025698545.1. Taxonomy (NCBI): domain Eukaryota; kingdom Viridiplantae; phylum Streptophyta; class Magnoliopsida; order Malvales; family Malvaceae; genus Gossypium; species Gossypium raimondii. The sequence goes on along the minus strand of NC_068568.1, from coordinate 32,528,790 downwards.
TCGTCGCACCTGGCAGCTGTCGAGATAAGAACTAAAAATGCATGAGCTGTCCAGTATGGTATAACCAACTTGTACATACAAAGACAAAATAATTCTAAGGAAAGAACACTTGTACTGTTTGAAGAGTACATAAAAGGTTGATGTGAGAAAAAAAATGAGAGAGCTTTTTCTTGACCATCATCTTCTTCATCCTACCTTGAAGCTTGCGGCTATGGTAGCTTAAGCCTCTCACGGGTGAACCAACATGAAAACTAATGCATATTAGCTTTTGACGAGGAGACCTAAGTGCGAGACAAGAGGGAATAGAGAGATTCTGTCGAGTTGTCTAGGAATAGTATTCTCCACTCGATTCTTTATTCAATCGAGTTGTCTAGGAATAGTATTCTCTACTTGATTCTTTCTTATTTCTTTCTAAATGATGGTTATTACTCTTTATTTTATGTTTGTATGGAAGTACGCATTAATTCTTGGTTAAATGTTATCTTATTCAATCATGCTTTTATTGTTTAATCTTAGGGTTTGAATGTTTCTCGACACAGAAGTGTTATTGCAGTCACTAACACTGGAAAGTACAGTGATAGTTCGAGCCAACAAGCATTAGAACAGAAGTTGAGTGACGACTAGAGGAATTTAGTCCACTTTTTCTTAATAGTGTCATATTTCCATCATCGAAAGGTGGGGTTAATCTGCATGTTTAAGTCTTAGATTAAATAGAGGAGTGATGCTTGGCAGGATATACATTGAAATTTATTGCCTCGACAATCACCTATCCTTTTATACCCAATGAAGACTTAGTATTCTACTGAAGATTCATGTTGGGGATCCCAGATTATCATTATCATATTTTATTTTATTGTTTTCAAGTTGTTGGTCCGACAACTATCCTCATAATTTATCTCATTTCTATACAGTTATTGCATCGGCATTAATAGACAAAAGGCAATCATCCCTGTGGGATCGATATCAAACAGACTCACATCTGTCTACTAAACATGCATCGATAGTGTACACTTGCACATTTTTGCTGTGACGTTAAACATCCGATCAGAAATTCATTCAGACAGTGATACATGGAAAATATGTTATGTTGAGATGGATTACAAATTCAAGTGATACATGTTTAATTTTAATGGTCATCCATGTTAAATTTCCTTTGAATTATGCTCAAGTATGCTAACATACTTTTGTTGATCATTAGGCTTTGGCCAAGCTATTGGTTGGATTGTGCCTTGCTAAGTTTTAATGTTATGTGATGAAATGGTAAGTTAAGTTTTCTATTATACGAACTTACTAACCATTATATGCTTACTTTGTGTTATTTTTCATGTCTTATAGTGAATCGGAAGCTCGTTCGGGTTGAAAGCTTGTCGAAGACGTATCACACTATCCATTGGCTATATCGGTAGATTTTGATGTTTTTAAGTCTTGGTTAGAATGGCATGTATAGGTGTTTAGTGCTTTATGATATAGCCATTACATTTGGCTTGTAAATATGGTATTTTGGTTGATGAATTGGTTATTATATTGGCATGTATATGTGGTTTATAATCATTGACATTTTGGCATTTTGGTACTTAAATTGTTGGTGTTAGATTGGTCAAGTGAAGGTATGCTATGAATGACATCTTTTGGTATGCTTGAATAAGGCCTTTATGATAGAATTTGGTATGGAAATTTGTTGCAATTGTTGAGTTGTTAAATAGACAGGTTATGCTTGTGATTGAGTATATTTGATGTCATTTGAATTGAGGTGCCTTGTGGCATATTGGTTGTATGAATAGGTACCATATTGTTCTAGTTTGATCATGCTAATTTTAGGTACACTTTGGATGCTTGAAATGGGTGCAAGTGGATTGTATGTGTGTACATAATTTGGGTAAAGGAAATGGCTTGAAAATGACCTATTTCTTGTCCACACGGCCTAAGACACGGGTGTGTGTCTCTGCCATGTGTGACACACGGCCATGTGACACGACCGTGTATCCCCTGTAGGTTTCAAAGGGTTGTAAGTTAGGCAGTTCATCGGTTGTTTAACGTTACAACAATAACTTGCAAGCGTACATTGTTGATACAAGTATAGTAGACAGATATGAGTCTATCAGATATCAATCCCACTAGGATGGTTGTCTTTTGTGTATCAATGTCAGTGTAATAAATAGATAGAAACGAGAAAAATTGTGAGAGTAGTTGTCGAAGAAATAAGTTGAAAACAGTAATATAAAATATGATAATGATAAACTAGGATCCCCAACATGAATATTAAATAGAATACTTAGTGCTCATAAGGTATAAAAGGATAGGTGATTGTCGATGCATTAAATCGCAATGAATATCTTACAAAGCTTAACTTCTATATTTAGTGTAAGACTTAAACATGCATATTAAACACACCTTCCGATCATGTCAATGGAACACTATTAAGAAAATGTGGATTAAATTCTTCTAATCCTCAAGCAACTTCTGTTGTCATGCTTGTTAGTTTGAACTGTCACTGCACTTTCCAGTGTCAGTGACCGCAATAACACTTCCATGCTAAAAACATTCAATACCAAAGATTAAACAGTAGATGCAAGATTGAATAAAATAAAATTTGACCCAGAAATCATCTGTACTTTCGTACAAACATGAAATAGAAAGTAACCACCATCGTTTAGAAAAGAAATACAAAAGAAACAAGTGGAGAATACTATTCCTAGATAATCTCGACTTGAATCTCTCCATTTCCTCTTATGTCGCACTCAGGGCTCCTCATCAAGAGCTGATCAGCATCCCTTTTATGTCGGTTCACCCATAGGAGACATAAGCCGCCATAGCCAAAAAGCTTTAAAAGATAGGTTGAAGAAGATAATACCGCCTCAAAGGTCTTTCCTTTTTTCCTTTTGACGTGAATATTAATATTTATCCAAATAGCATAGGTGTTCTTTTGTCAAAATTATGCTGCCTCTATAGTCAGTTGGTTGTACCAGACTAGATAGCTCACACATTTTTGTTCTTATTCGGACAGCTGTCAGGTGCGGCGACAATTTTGGGCAAAATCTAGAAATACTTATGTAGTGACATCGGTTCCAAAACATGACAAAATTAAGGATAAATAGGCTAAGATCCACTGATTTATAAAATGCAATTTACTAAACTGAAAATGCTAAAATATGTGCTAAAGATAACTAAATGGGGAAAAATTAACCAACAAATAGGGAGAAAACATATGTTCTTTCTAGTAATATCACAACCCCAAACTTGTGTTTTTACTTGTCCTCAAGTAAAATAGAAACTAGCAAGGCTACACAAGAATGCACTAAGGCAAATGATCATTCTAGCAACTTGAATCACCTAAAATCACAATGAATGAGTGGCATTCAGATAACAGAATATTGGATCGACAATACATAAGTAGGAATGAATAAGATTGCAACTTCATCAAAACTAGCATCATGTTTCAAATCCTAAATTCTATCTACCAATACAGTATTTATTGTACAATACATGTCTCTTTTTTTTTTTGAATAAGGGATATCATTGCATTACTATACCTTTGCTCCTGAAAAGTAACGATGTAGTGCAACAAACCCCCAGGGAGTATGTAATTGCACCAACTCACATTGATGCAGCGACAGCCTTTGGAAAGATTCATTTTTCTAATGCTTGCATTGGAGTGTTCCCTCTTTAACATTTCACAATACACCCACTTTGGAGTGTCTCTTATATATAACTATATATATAAGCAGCTAGAAAAGGTAGATTCATTTAAGATTCAAGGAATGCTACTAGTCATCCATTCCTAATGCAACCTAAATCATTCATCAAAGAATTGAAGATAAAACATTCAGTCAAATTTATCCAACTCATTCATTAATAATTCACATGATTCAAGAATTAAGCATCGAATGTAACAAAAATTTTCAAACACATTTGCGTTAACCACAAATAAACCTTGCATGCTTCATTAAACTCTTTTTTTTTAATTGTGGGTGTATTTCAAAACCCCATATGCATTCCCCACAACTTAAAGTTTGCATTGTCCTTAATGCACTAAATTTAAAATGCAATGACAATGTGCACTAACAAAAATAAAAAATAAAAATTATAGTTACATGCAATGCATGAACACTACAGCTAAAAAAAATTGAAAAGAAACTAACTCAATTTTCCTCAGGCACAGATCAGACAAATCAAATGGCTAGGTTACTTTTGATCAAATGGTGGGATATACAATTTTTGATATGCCCTCATTCTTGATGAGTCATAAGTGACAGTAAAATAGTACGAACTGCGTTGACAATAAAGCTCAAGTGTGTCAACAATGGTACCTAATTATTCTGCAAAAAGAAGTAAAAAAAACTTGACAAAAATAAAATAAATAAAATAATGATAAATTCAATAAAAATTAAAATTTTGCGACCAATTTAATGGTCTCTGCATGCTTTTGACTAATATTGTCAAAATAGTGTTTCCACCGCTGTGCGTTCACTTTGAACTGGTGTCTGTCATGTAAATCTCTCATTGTGACTGCACCATGAGGAAATACTTTGACAACTTCGAAAGGTCCAGACCAATGTGAGCACAATTTACCCAAATGCAATTTTATTCTAAAATTGAATAATAAAACTTGTTGACACGTAATAAATTGTCGCTGCAAAATAAATCTGTCATGCAATCGTTTGGTCTTTTCCTTGTAAATTGCAGCGTTTTCACAGGCCTTTTGCCTAATCTCCTCTAGTTTAGTGATATCCAACAACCTTTTCTTTCCAGTAGCTTCATAGTCTATGTTTAATTACTTAATTGCCCACATTTCTTTGTACTCCAATTCATCTTGAAAGTGACATGCTTTCCCAAAATTCAATTGATAGGACGACATCCCTAATAGAGTTTTGTATGCTGCCCATAATGCCTATAAAGCGTCATCCAGTCTGGAAGACTAATCTTTGCTTGAAGGGTTCACAACCTTCTCAACCTTCACAACTCAATATCTCTTCAGTGCGGCTGCTACTTGGTTGGAATGAAAGTGTGTATCCTGATCACTAATCAATGCCTTTGGTGTGCCAAAGCGGGTGAATGTATGCTTGTGAAAAAAATTAAGCTCTGTCTTTGCTTCATCCTTTGGGGCTGCAACAGCTTCAACCCACTTCGAGATGTAGTCAACAGCTACTAATATATAAAGATTGCTAAATGAACTTGGAAATGGTCCCATAAAATCCATACCCCAAACATTGAACAATTCAACCTCCATAACTTGTTCTTGCAACATTTCATTACGTCGGCATAAAGAACCAGTGCGTTGACACCTATCGCATTGATTCATGAAATTGTGGGTATCTTTGAATAATGTAGGCCAGTAGAATCTTAATTAGAGAACCTTAGCAGCAGTTCGCATGCCACCGAAATGACCTCTATAAGGAGCATCATGATAGTGCTTCAGGATTGAAAGCATCTCCTCTTCCGGAACACAACACCAAATTATATTCTCATTTCATACCTTGAATAAATACGGCTCGTTCCAATGATACTTCACTACTTCGTGAAAAAATATTTCCTTTTTATGGCCAGTGACACCTAATGGGAGTTTTCCACACATTAGATCATTAACCAAATTCGCATACCAAGTGGTTTCATCTACAACAAATAACTTCTCATTTGTGAATGCGTTGACAATTTGAAGTATGTTTCCATCATTGATGCCAACTTCCAATCAAGGTAGATGGTCTACAACTTGATTCTCTAAACATTTGTGGTCTTTTATCTTGATGTTTAATTCTTGCAATAGTAAGATTCAGCGTATTAGTCTTGGTTTTGCATCCTTCTTCACAAAAAGATATCTCAACATCGACTGATCAGTAAATACGGTAACCTTTTCATTGACAAGATAAGAATGAAACTTGTCAAAAGCAAAGATTACAACCAACAATTCTTTCTCTATACTGGCATAATTGATTTGAGCCTTTGTAAAAGTTTTGCTAGTATAATAGATGGCGTGCAATATTTTTCCCTTGCGTTGTCCTAGAACAACACCCACAGCAAAGTCGCTTACATCGCACATAACTTCAAAAGGTTGAGACCAATCTGGTGCAACAACAATGGATGCATTTACTAGCTCCTTCTTTAATTGAATACATGCATCTAGACATGCATCGCCAAAGAAGAATTTTTTATTCTGTTCCAACAATGAGCATAAAGGTTTTGCAATATTCGAGAAATATCTAATAAATCTTCAGTAAAACCCTGCATGCACAATAAAACTGCGAATACCTTTCACATTTGTCAATGAAGGTAATTTCTCAATGATTTCCACTTTAGCTTTGTCTACTTGAAAGCCTTGACTAGAGATGCGATGGCCTAACAAAATGCATTCAGCTACCATGAAATGACATTTTTCCCAATTCAGAACAAGATGTGTATCTTCATATCGCTTCAATATTTTATCCAAATTATCAGCGCAATGATCAAAATCATTAGCATAGATTGAGAAATCATCCATAAAAATCTCTAAAGAATCTTCAATCATATCCGAGAATATTACCATCATGCACCTTTGAAATGTGGTTGGTGCGTTACAAGGATTGAAAGGCATACGGCGGAAAGAAAAAGTACCAAAGGGACAGGTGAAAGTTGTTTTCTCCTGATCCTCCGGTGCAATAGTAATTTGATTGTACCTAGAATAGCCATCTAAGAAGCAGTAACAGGCTATTCCAGCAAGCTTGTCCAACATTTGGTCAATGAAAGAAAGTGGTAAGTGGTCCTTCCTTGTGGTAGCATTAAGTCTACGATAATCCATACAGACTCGCCATCCCGTAGGAATACGAGTAGGAATTAATTCATCTTTGTCGTTGCTAACCACAATGATGCCACTCTTTTTATGAATGCATTGCACTGTACTAACCTAATTACTATAAAAAATAAGGTAAATAATTCCAGCATCAAAGCATTTTATAATTTCTTTCTTAACAGCTTTCTTCATCTTCTCGTTTAATCTTCTTTATTGCTGAATCAATTGCTTGTCTTCATCTTCCAACTTGATCTTGTGCATGCAAAAAGATGGACTAATGCCTCAAATATCGACAATATTGCAAGAAATAGCTCATTTATGTTACTTAAGAATATGGGCCAATTTCTTTTCTTGAGTTACATCTAGTGTTGCGGAGACAATAACTGGGAGAGTATTGTTAGCACTAAGAAAGACGTGTTTAAGATGAGTAGGTAGTGGTTTCAATTCCATAGTAGGAGCTTCATCAATAGATGGCTTGAAAATTGGAGCTGTTTTGTTGGCTAAGTCTAAGGATTCAATCTGCCATCCATGCCTGAGTTCAATATTATTAACTTCAACCATGCTGTCACAATCATCTAAGAATTCATCATCAGATATCATTGCAAACTCCTCAAAAATTGTTGTGCTTTGGTCATTGAATTCTTCCTCAATTAGATCATCTAGCAAATCGATAGTATGGCATTCTTCTTTATCCTTGCATTGAATAGATTTGAAAACACTGAAGGTAACGTGCTCATCATTATGTCATATGGTCTGTTCACCTTTGTAAACATCAATTCGGTGGCTAAAAATGGTAATCCCAATATTATAGGAAACTCATTGTCTGCCTCACAATCAAGTATAATAAAATCAACCAGAAAAATGAATTTATCCATACGAACTAAGATGTCTTTGATTTGCCCTTCAAGTTGAGCCAAGGATTGACTACTAGGTTCAATGTCACTGTAGTAGGTTTTAAGTGACTAATTCTCGACTTTCTGAAAGTAGATAGTGGCATTAGGTTGATGCTAGATCCCAAGTTGCATAAAGCCTTGCCCAAATAATGGTTTCCAATTGAACATGGGATAGTAAAGCTCCAAAGATCTTTCATTTTGGGGGGCAACTTATTTGTCAAAACAGCACTACAACCTTCTGTGAATGCAATAGCTTCCACATCACTAAGCTTCTTCTTCTTGGACAAGAGCTCCGTCATAAATTTCCCATAATTTGAAATTTTCACAATAGCGTCTAGTAAAGGAATATTGACCCGAAGTTGCTTCAGCGTGTTCAGGAACTATTGGTATTGCTTATCCTACTCATTCTTCCTGAATCTCTGTGGAAAAGGTAAAGCTGGAGATACATCCGATTGTACTTTGATTGCATCGACAGTTTTGAGGGTCGGACATTAGGCATATGAGTGACAATCTAAGGAACTTCTCTGTCTGGTACATCGACAAGCTCTTCAGATTCAACCTTCTCACCAAGGATCACTTCACCAGTATCTTGAGGTGCTATAGTAGAGTCTATATTCGGCTCGCCAGTTTCTTTACCACTACTAAGACTGATAGTTTTGCAGTGTTCTGTCCCCCTCGGACTAGGATTTTTTGTGTTACTAGGTAGTGTGGCTGGTGCTCGAGTATTCAAATTCGAAGTAAGTTGTCCTAATTGTGCCTCCAACGCTGGAATAGAACATGAATTCCCTTACACAATAGCTTCTGTGTAAGTAATATGCTCTCGCATTAAAGCCTCCATAGCTGCTAACGGGTCATAAGGAGAAGCTTGTGTGTATTGTTATTGTCGATGTCCTTGAACATGCTGATTCGGCATTGAAGAGTGTTGTGGCTGCATTTGATTCTGGTGTGAATGCATCTGCCTTGGTTGTGGATGAATCTGAGTGTGCCGATTATAGTTCTGCTGTTGTTGATTGTAATTCCCTTGTCTTATATTATAATTTCCTTGAGTAGATATATTTTGTTATTGGAATGTCGAAGCATTTTGTCTGGCAGTATGAGTTTCCCAAGATTATTGATTGCGTATGTAAATGAAAAAATATATAGGATTTTTCCTACGTAACTTATCGCCTTTTTACTTAAATCCGTTGTTAAAACTAAGTAATTGTTTAAAAATTAATGAAATATGTGAAAATATGAAATTAGGACATAGAAATTATTAAAATGTGATTCAATGCTTTATTATATAGTTTTCATGCAATAAATAGCTTATTTTATATTAATTTGAATATATTATATTTTTTAAGACATAAAGTGGGCCATGCATGATTAAATTAAATAATAATATATGAAATTATATTTAGTAATTCATTTAAAAATATTTCATTAATAATTAGGGTTTTAATTAATTAATTAAATTGGAGAAATTTTATTCTTTGGTCCTCTAACTTGTTGATTTATTCTCATAGGTCTGATAGCTTTGCTGGATTATAAAACCGTCCAAATTGGAGACCAAGTCAACCCAATATCTGGTTACACATGGCTGTCCATTTAAACCAGTCATTGGTATAATTACACAAGGTTCTAGCAGTGTTGAAGAAATTAGAGATTTGCCTGAAGATTTACGATTGACCGAGTTTCAGTCTTCAGTTGTGTAGCATCCAAAATTGCTAAAAAGATCAAGCAAAAAAGCAAGTCAAAAGCCAATAAGCATAGCCGACAACAATTTGAGGAGATTTAAAGAGTTTAACATCCATTGTTTTTAGCAAACTATCCCTTTCTCCTCACCAATAAATAAGACCCTCTGATTCCTTTATTCATCATCTGTCAAGCATCCTTCAATCATTCCTCATTCATTCTCATCATTCCTCATTCTCTCTTTTCTCCAAATTCTCTTAGCCTTTTCCATTCCCACGCCTAGCATCATCTCTTCATAGAGATTTTAGCAATTAAGCCTCTTAAAGAACCCTTGGTCGGCCACCTTACAGAGCCATCAGCAAAGAAGCAAAGTAAAGGAATGAAAGAGCCTCGTCAGTCAGAGTCTTGGGTGACAACCACTCTAAATTGGGTTTAATCTTCATTTTCTTTAATTTAATATAAAGATGTTTGCTATGTGTTCTTTGTTCTTGCTTACAACAATTTTAGCTTAATCTTATTTAAGCTACGATGATTGCTTTGATTAAATAATATCTATTTGATTCATGCTTATAATGTTTGTGCCTCAATCGATCATATTTTCAATTAAAATCAAGTTCGTATTTCATTCATACGTGATTGAAATGCACCTGAATTAGCTGAGCGATCCTGACCAGATGATGACTAATGGACACATAATTGAAATGTGCATGCTCAATTTAGATCTTGACTCGATTACATTGGAGGTTACATAAAAACTCTGACCAAGCTCAGTTATTTGCATAGTTTTTAGATTTGTGTGATTAAATTATTTCAAACCTGACATGTTCCTGCTACCTCACACGAATGCTAAGAAATCCTTAGTAAATAAGGATCAGTAAAATACGTATTTTTTAAATAAAGGATTCCAAAAGGACCTAATGTGGTTTACAAACTCATGAAAGATCGAATTGCCATGGAATGTTTTTCCAAATGTCATTAAGCATGTTGATAATAAATTGAGTTTAATTAAAGTAATTGTCCTAGTTTATTTATGTTATAATTGTTGCAAATTGTGTTTAATTTTACTAAAATCTATTTCATTCATATAGTTTGCATACTTAGGATAATTAGCATTAGGGATCATTGCATTTATTTTAATATATTTTAATCACCAATTCTCAACTATATTGTGTTTTTATTTACCTAATTGTTAATATAATTTTACAAATTAAGTGACTTAGCACAAATACAATCCATGTGGAGTTGATAACTCGATATTTACTTATTACTTGATAATGACTGTATACACTTGCACAAACCTACGCGTTACAACGTGCAAAATTATTATAAGAGTTGCCATAAGAATTGTTGCAAATGTTATTGACATAAAAAGGCATTTTCTGCAGGTTCTGGAATATCTTTATAGCTATGGTTGTCACTGCAAATCTCACAACAAAAGGTAGAAACATCAACTTGTTGAACAACTTGTATAGGTGCAACGTCACTAGTCCCTTGCATATTTTTTTTTATATTTGCAAGAGAAGAAACTTGAGCACTAAGTGCAGATATTGCGTCCAATAACTCCCAGAGTTGCTTTTGCTTGTGCAGCTCTAGAGATAGGATATTGATAATCTCTCTGAACAATTCTCTCAAGAATTCCAATAGCATTAAGTACAATCCAGCAAAGGACCACTGGCTGATGCGTCAACAAGATTCCTCGTGTGTGAATATAGCCCATTATATAAAATTTCAATTTGTGTTTCCTGTCGAATGTCGTGCATGGGGCAACGTCGAAGTAAAGATTTATAATGTTTCCATGTAGTGTGAATAATCTCATCATCTAGCTGAAGATAAACTGTAATATCATTTTGGAGATGAGCATTCATTGTTGGCGAGTTAAAGCACAAAACAAATTGTGTTGCTAGTATATTCCTAGAAGTAATTGCTGGCCTAACAACTCTTGGTTCTAAGCCATCCAAGATAGGTACTACAAAGTCTCGTATAGTCCTATATTATATTTGAGCGTATTACGACAAGTGTGGGCCATTAGCATTTTGCTATTGCACCCGGGGTATGGCCTCATAGTTTCTTGGTAAAGCCATATTCCTTTATTCTTGAAGTCTCATCCGAACTGTTCTTTCAATTTCTGGATCAAACTCAACAATAAACTCCGAATTACTTTAAGTCATCAAACACCTAAAATAAAATGTTAAAATAGCGACAAAAAGAAAACAAGTTAGTGACAACTAAATATTATATAATGAAAAACAAAGTGCAAAAACAAAAAAAATCTAGCAAACGCCATCCCCGGCAACAGTGCCAAAACTAGATCGGCTGTATAATGTCATAGCAATAATGTGCAAGCGTACACTATCGATGCAAGACACATATGAGTTTGCCAGATATCAATCCCACTAGGATGGTTGTCTTTTTCTCTATCAATGTTAGTGCAATAAATAGATAGAAACAAGATAAATTGTGAGAACAGTTGTTGAAGCAATAACTTGAAAACAATAAGTTAAAATATGGTAATGATAAACTAGGATCCCCAACATGAATATTCAATAGAATACTAAGTGCTCACATGGTATAAAAGGATAGGTGATTATCGATGCATTAAATCGCAATGAATATCTTACCAAGCTTAACTTCTATATGTCATATAATACTTAAGCATGCACATTAACCACACCTTCCGATGATGGTAATGGAACACTATTAAGAACAAGTGAATTAAATTCCTCTAATCCTCAAGCAACTTCCGTTGCCATGCTTGTTAACTTGAACTGTTGCTCCACTTTCCAATGTTAGTGACCGCAATAACACTTCCATGCTAAAAACATTCAAACCCAAAGATTAAATAGTAGAAGCGAGATTGAATAAAATAATGTGACTTCTGTACAAACATGAAATAGAAAGTAATCACCATCGTTTAGAAAGGAAATATAAAAGAAACAAGTGGAGAATACTATTCCTAGACAATCTTGACTTGAACCTCTCCATTCACTCTTGTATCGCACAAAGGGCTCCTCGTCGAGAGCTGATCTGAGTCCCTTTCATGTCGGTTCGCCCGTAGAAGACTAAAGACACCATAGCCGAAAAGCTTCAAATGATAAGTTGAAGAAGATAATACCCCCTCAAAGGTCTCTCATTTTTTTCCCTTTCACGTGAATATTAATATTTATCCAAATAGCACAGGTGTTCTTTCATCAGAATCATGCTGCCTCTGTATGTACAAGTTGGTTGTACCAGACTGGACAACTCACACATTTTTGTTCTTATCTGGACAACTGTCACGTGTGGCAACAATTTTGGGCATAATCTAGAAATACTCATGCAGCGACATCGGTACCAAACATGATAAAATTAAGGATAAATAGGCTAAGATCCACTGAGTTATAAAATGTAATTTATTGAACTGAAAATGCTAAAATATGTACTAAAGATAACTAAATGGGGACAAATTAACCAATAAGTTGGAGAAAACATATGTTCTTTCTAGTACTATCAGCAGTTACACGGCCTAGCACACGGCTAGGCAGACGGGCGTGTGAGGCCATTTCAAGAGTTAGACAGGTATGTAGTTTGGTCGTGTAGCCCAAGTCAGAAAGTTACATGGGCACAGACACGGTCTGGGACATGGCTGTGTGTCCCTACTTCGAATGTCCACACGACCTAAGACACAAGCGTGTGTCTCAGCTGTGTGAGTCATACGCCCTAGCCACACGGTCGTGTGACCCCTAGAGTGTGAAAATTTTCAACTTTTTCCCAAAAATTCTATATGTTTCCAATTTAGTCGCGAATCATTCCTAAAATGTTTTTTAGGCCTCGAGGGCTCAAATAGGAGACGATATGCATGTGTTTGAATGGAATATGACATGATTTATGAATTTTTTTGAAATGAATGTTTTGAGTTTTAAATTTTATAGTAATGCTCTATAACCCTATTTTAGTGACAGATACGGGTTAGGGGTGTTATAATGAGTGAAACTTGCCTTAAGTTGAGAAGCATGATCCACTTTTATGCTCCTATGTCCCCTATGTTTCCCTTTAACTTCCTTCATGCCTTTTGCTATGATTATTGAACTGGTTACTGTTGACTATGTCGTCCCTACCTCCCTCCCTCATTTCTCCCATACTCTCATTTGTTTTTCATGCATATCCATTTTCTCTCCATTTGAAGAAGAACCACCACCCCTTTTCATTAATTTTTATTTTTCCACCACCACAACCAACCCTTGTACCACCATCAAGTGTCCTTTTAGCCACCATTAGCATCGCCCTTCTCACTTTTACTCCCTTTCATCGTTGTGCACCGCCGTGAACGTCACCATAAGCCACTGGAGATTCTTTTTCCTCCTCCATCTTATATATATATTTACTATTTTTACCCCCTCTCATTGGCCATGACCTCATAGCCCTCCATTATTGGACTGCCACTCCTCCGTGACCAGACTGTCACCATCGCCACTGCTGGTGACCGAATCTTTCCTTTTCTTTTTTCCTCTTTATTTTGATGATTCTTTTAGTGATTAAAGCTCACATTTTCTCTTCAATCTTCAAATTATTTTTAGATCATTCAAATCACCGATCTCATTCCTTTCTTGATTATTCGACCATTCCGTGTAGAATCAAGTGTAACTATGGTTACTTGGATTTTAAATCGTTCACATAAGGATTTCACAACTTGGTCAATTGGTATAGTGCCATAATGCCATCATAATATTTCATTATTTGATTATTATCATACTAATATGATTTCATATGAACTTGAAAGGCAGAATGATATTGAAAGGGGAGACCCCTAATTTCGCAATTGAAAATCCTTCTTTCGAGAGTCTTAAATCATGTGGTAAGCGTTGAGGAGACTTTTATGAAGATATCTTTAAATTTATGAAAATATTATCAAGAGATTTTAATTAAGAAGTGTTATTTTTTTGTTTGATTGTCTTGCGAGATAGATTGAATGAAATCGCTAATAAGATTGAGGTAATCAGATCTTCTAACTAAGGTGTGGGAGCTACATATTTAGTTTGAGTATAAAACGTCACTTTAATTTTTTATAATATGTTATTAAACAAATGTTTAAGAGCACACTAAGTACTCAAAGCGGAATTGAGAAACCCATCAAAGGTAACCTAAGTAAGTGATCCTAAATCATTGTTTCATAAAAAATACGAATTTTGATATTTTGATGTATGTGATGATGATGTGTGCATAAATCTCTTCTCTATGTTATGTGATACATGGCTCATTTGATTTGCGTACGACTTAAATATGTGTTAAATATATTTGTGATGAGATCCATGATTTAATATAAAAATATATATATTAAAGCATGCCAAGATGAAATAAAAGTGAATAATATGTGATATGTGATTATGTGGTCATGTTTACATGCAAATCTGTAAAATCGGGAAATATGTGTAATGCGAGATTATGAGCATGATAATATGAAAAAAGTGAAAGTGAATTATATATGTTAAAATGGCCATATCACATGCTTGGGGTGAGTATTGTGAAAGGTGGAAGTTATGTGGTAGTTTATTTGCGATTATGGGGCCGTTATCGACAGTTACGTGGTGGCTTCTCCACAAGTGGTGTGTTATTGGATGGACGAGTTCTGGGGAACTCGATGTTGGTGTGTAGGGGAGATAGGTAGGAAATTCTTCAAAATGTGCATTGTTACATAAGCATGTCTCGACATTTATGTATATGTGTAATATTGAAGATATTAGATTTCTATAAAAATGGTATATATTTTGGTTTGGATGTGTTTATTCGATATGTTTAAAAGCATGTTATATTATATATACTTTATGTTTTCATCTCACACTGAGTCTTTTAAAGCTCACCCATATTACTCATGTGTCTCAGGTAATCCTTGTAATTAGGACTCGGATGCAGATTCTTGGAAATAAATTTTTAATAAAATATTAGACTTAATAGCTTTTTATGGACTTATATGGACTTTCATTTAGGTTTGTTTTTATAACTTTTTGGGACTGGAGGTTTCTTTTTTCTGTTTGAGAATTGTTGTATGGATTGTTTATGTTGGAATTACCAATTAAATGATCATTAAACTATTTTAAGAATTATTATCTACTACAAATATTTTTCAAAACTAAGTTATGATACAAGTATTTTTGAATAAAAATAATTAAATAGTTATTTCTAAAAGAACATAATATTTTCTAAATTACATGTTTTCAAGAACAAATGGATTTCCTTATGAAAAACGTTTTAGCCATTCTTCATGGTTAATGTTATTACTCAGAATAGGCCGTAACGTCTAGGCTTGGTTTGAGAGATTATATTTAATGATATCAGAGCCTGGTTCAAAACTCGAACTATGGGTAAAATATTTTCTAAAAAAATCCTCATACATTACAAAAGAGTATTTGGGGAAAAATTTACCACTTGTTAATTTTTCATAAATATTCGAGACTTCATGAAGCCGATCCAAGGTAAGTGATATTTATATGTGAAACTATACATTTTGAAATCTATAGAGGACTATATACTGTGAAAATTATAAGACTACATAAAGTTTAGATTGTGGAAACAAAAATAGTGAGGCAAGTGAAAATCAATAAAAAAAATAAACCTTCGATAGAAAATGTTCAAGTGATAATGATTAAAACTTATCTCTATTGACAACATCGATAAAACTTGAAATGAGTACCCACAGAGTTAAGACGAAAGGAATGAGAACTCGCGGAGGGTCGGGCCAGGGAACCCAAGTCGATTCATCCACATCTCAGGTGTGAACCCTTAAGCCAACTGCAGAAATTGTGGAATGTGCGCCCACTATTGAGGAGAGTCAGCAAGAGCCTGTGAATGTGGTTGTTGTGCAGGCCATGCTAGGAGTATTAGAACGGGTAGTTGGTGCCAAATCTAGAGCTAACAATCATGCCACTATCGCTGAGAGGCTCCATTTTAGCAGTGCCAAGCTATTTAGAGGCGTTGCTAAGATGACCCCCACTATTGCTAAGTATTGGTTAGAGGCTACAGAGTGAATTCTTGATGATATGGAGTGTACCCTGGAACAAAAACTTAAGGGGACTATGTTATTGCTATGTGATGGAGGCTATCGTTGGTGGCAGGCCATTGTGAGAGGTACTCAAGCTGATCGCTTAACATGGGACTATTTTTTGGAGGCCTTCTAGAAGAAATATGTGGGCTCAAGGTATGTTGATGCCAGGAGGCTTGAGTTTATTGAGCTAAGGCAAGGTAACATGTTTGTGGCTGATTACGAGGTGGAGTTCCTGAGGCTCAGTCGTTATGCTATGGGAATGGTGGCAGATGAACAAGATAAGTGTGCCTGATTTGAATTCTGGCTTAGATCTTACTTGATGATGCAAGTAGCTTTACTGCAAGAGAGGGTCTTCGAAGCTTTGGTGGAGAAGACTATGATTTGTGAGGAGATCAAGTGCATTGAGCATGAGTGAAATGACCAAGCAAGAGTTCCTTTAAAGAGAGATTCTGACCCTAGTTGACAGGTTTATTGCATAGCTAAGCGGCCTAGAGATGATTAAACCTACCATAAATTTGTCACAGCTACAGATAGAAACAAGAATTGTGCCACTTGTGGCAGGAGACATCCTAGTGAGTGTTAGAGTGGCATGGGTGCATGCCTAAAATACAGATCACTGAATCATAAGATTCAAGACTACCCACAACTGAATGAGTAGATGGAAGCATAGGGTTAGAATTGTGCACCAAATCGGAGAGCTGGTCAGCAGCCACAACGAGCTCAGGGTCAGAACAGAGGTTGTAATGCTGGGCAAAGAGAGTGAGAACAAGGTCAGGGTGCTAACCAAGTTTACGCGAGGTAACTGACACTTGTGTATGCGACTAGACACCGAGAGGATCGTCATGTGGCTGATGTGATAGCAATTACCTTTACTACTAATGATGTTCCTTACTTTGCATTAATAGATAATGGTTCCACCCATTCATATGTATCTTGTGTGATGGTTGAAAAACTGAGTATTCGAGTAGAGAAAATTGTTAGTAATGTGACTATTTTTATTACCCTAGGAGAATCTTTACACATACATAAGATCTATAAGTGATGTCTGTTGAAAGTTCAAGGTGAGGTATTTCCTACTGATTTAATGGAACTACACTTTGAAGAATTTGATCTCATTTTGGGAATGGATTAGTTGTGTGAGCATCGAGTTATCCTTGATTATGTCAGCAAACGAGTTACTCTGAAGACTTCAGCTGGGACTGAGATAATCATGGATGGGGAGCATTAAAATTATCTTTCTAATGTGATTTTTGCATTGGTAACGAAGAAATTAGTTCATAGAGGGTGCGACGATTATCTCGCATACATTTTGGATACAAATCTAGATAGTGTAGCATTACAAGACTTTTGTATAGAGAAAGACTTTTCTAACGTCTTTCTTAAGGAGTTAATTGATTTACCTCTAGAGCGTGAGGTTGAGTTTGGAATTGAGTCACTGCCTAGGAGAGCACCTGTGTCCATTGTACCCTATCGTATGGCACCTAAGGAGTTTAGGCACAGCTAAAAAAGTTTCTTGATCGTGGCTTTACAAGGCCAAGTGTGTCACCATGGGGAGCTTCAGTCCTTTTCATGAAAAAGGATAGGTATATGAGGTTGTGCATTGATTGTCATCTGTAGAATAAGCTAATCGTGAAAAATAAATATTTGTTAATGAGGGTTGATGACCTATTTGATCAAGTCCAGGTGCTACAGTTGTAACACCCCTTACCTGAGACCCTTGCCGGAACAGGGTGCGAGGTATTACTAGAACTCAAACACTTGTAATTGTTCCAATGGACATACATCATTACTATTTTTTTTTACAAAATTTTTTACATAATTCCTTTTCATAAACATTCAATCCCTCCTGCAAATTTTCTAAACACAATTTCAAATAACTTCAATATTTCAACCAAATACAGTTATATGCTCAGACACAATTTATCCATCCACAACCTATAATTACTTTGTTAGTAGTTTTAAGAAAACAATTTATTAATTAATATACACCAACATTTTAAACCAAACAATATTTTATATATATATATATTTATACCACATTACATTAAGTCATCTATACATGCCATATTTCAAAAGTATTGGTTGCAAAATACCCAAAAGATGATGATGATGATAGTGTGGATGATGTTCTAACTTCATTCAATTTTTGAGCTGATTGATGTCACTATAAAACAAGGGAAAATAAAGAGGAGTAATCATATCGCTTAGTAAGTAGACATATGACAAATAAACAATTTTCCAACATGATTTCATAGAAACATAATTTTATTCACACATAAATTTCATTGTTTGTTCAATTTCCAGCAAGCTGTTTTTCTGCGTCATAGTCACTAATTAATTTTTATCTAGAGCTACAGGGCTCCAAATTAAGTTCCATAAATTTTCCTTGAAATTTTTGGTTTAGCCAATTAATACAGTTTATTCTTTAAACCTTCCCCTGTTTCACTGCTCGACAGCTCTAACCTCTCTTTACTAAAATTTACTTAATTATTTGTACAGAACTCAAACGATGTTCTTGTTTGTTTCTCTTGAAAATATACCCATTGAGAAATTCTATCATATAACTTACAGGCCATAATTATTTTTGTACAATTTTTGGTGATTTTCCAAAGTTGAAACAGGGGATTTCGAACTGAATTCTACCCTGTCTCACTAAAATTCAAATATTTAAAAATATCTAACTATTTTGCTTGCTCTATTTCCTTCATGTGAAAATAGACTCACTCAGCTTCAATTTCGTATATTATTCAGCCTCTAATTCAATTTCCACCATTTATGGTGATTTTTCAAAGTTGCTCAACTACTGTTGTTTAAAATTGTTTTATTTCTAGATTTTTTTTGTAGTTTTGATATTTCATACCATCTTACACATGGGTTGATTAAATACCAAACCCGATGTTCCTCACATAATCTTGTCCATTTCTTATGTACATCCACCTTTCCAATTTCCCTGTTGAACACTCAGAATATTATCCGTTACTCGGTGGATTCAGCACTTAGCAATCACCTTAAATTTAGTGAAACGGGGAATCAGCACATAGCAACCCCTTTCACAGTCAAAGATACGGTGGAATCAGCACTTAACAACCACCTTTATATTCAGTAATACGGGGAATCAACACATAGTAAACCCTTTCACAATCAAAGGTACGGTGGAATCAGCACTTAGCAACCACCTTTAAAGTCAATAATTCGGGGAATCAGCACTTAGCAACCCCTTTTTCTTTAATGTTTCCGGTCTATTCCGAGTGTTCATTCGGAAACCTTGTTTTTCAACATTTTACCACATTTCTCAAACTTAACCACATTTTTATGATCTACATCAAATATTTATTCTATATTCAATCAAATCTCAACAATATATTGAATAACATTAAAATAATGCATTAATTCACATGCATACTTACCTCAGTGCAAAATATTGTAATTTTGCAATTTACTCCACTATCTTTCCTTTCCCTGATTGAGGTTGTCTTCTCGTCTTTCTGGATCTATAATAGTAAATTTAGCTTATTCAGTATTCAAATTTATTAAAACGGTCCTCAACTCAAATTTTTACAAAAATTACGATTTTGTCCCTAAACGTTTGCATATTTACATTTTTGTCTCAAAGCTCGAAAATTAAATTTCACCCCTTATTCTTATGTTTTACAACATGATGAACACTTTTTTCTTCTATGGCAACATCAAATACTCACTCTAACATATACTTTTGAACATTAAATATTTTTACCGATTGTGTCAATTTTCCCGTTTTCGCTTAAAATCGCTTAGCAAAAGTTATTTAACATAATTTCTAGCTTCATATTCTACCATAAAACAGAAAAATAAATACATTTCACCTATGGGTATTTTTCCAAATATGAACCCTAACATGAATTAATGGTAGAATAAGCTAAACCGAGCTACGAGGATCTCAAAAATGCGAAGAACATTAAAAACAGCGATAGGAGCTTGAGAAAGTGAAGAAACCCTAGCTATGGCTTCCTTCAAATTTCGGCAGCAAGTTATGAAGATGGACACCATTTTTCCATATTTTTCCTATTTTAATTCTATTTATTTACTAATGACTAAAATGCCCTTAAAAAAATCTATTTCACTAATCCTATGCCCATTTTTGTCCTTCAATCAACTAATAGTCTAATTACCACATAAGGACCTCCAATTTAAAATTTTATAAAAATTGGACACCTCTAACATGTAGAACTCAACTTTTGCACTTTTTATAATTTAGTCCTTTTGACTAAATTGGGTGCCCAATTGTCGAAATTTTCGAACGAAATTTTCATGAATTTTTTTTTGTGAAATTGTAGACCATAAAAATATAATGATAATAATATTTTCCCTCGTCAGATTTGTGGTCCCGAAACCACTATTCCGACTAGGCCCAGAATCGTGCTGTTACAACAGTTGTCTCCAAGATTGATTTGAGGCTGGGATATTATCAGTTGCAAGTGAAGGAGGCTGATGTGCCGAAGACTGCTTTTAGGACTCGATATGAGCACTACGAATTCTTAGTGATGCCTTTTGGTCTCACAAATGCTCTCGCTGCATTCACGAACATAACGGATAAAGACTTTCAGCCCTATCTCGATCAATTTGTCATGGTCTTCATCTATGGCATCCTGATTTACTCCAAGTCTGAGTTGAAGCATGAGGAACACTTAACATTAGTCCTTCAAACCTTACGTGAGAAACATTTGTATACGAAGCTTAGTAAATGTGAGGTTTGGCTTCGAGAGGTAATGTTTTTGGCACATGCGGTATCTGCTGAGGGTATTCGCGTGGATCCAAAGAAAATAGATGCTATCCTGGATTGGAAGCTAATGTCCACAAAATTGACTAAAAATTTGACAAAGGCAAGTGCACCTATCAATCAATAGTATAGCTACAGTGAGCATAGATATTGTTCCCACGAAGATAAAAAGTACTAGTAATTACCGACTTTCTATTATTTAACCAACAAATTGGAGTGAATGATTACAACTAAAATTAACTAAATTAATTAACTAAAGAACACAACAAAGAACAAATCAGGAATATATTCGATTAACAACTAAGATGTAAAACAATACCCAAGAAATTATCCACCTAGACTGCATCTGTCATTACCAATCTGAATTAAACAATTTATTCACATAATATCTTGATTCGTATAAATCCTTAAATTATGTTAATATCTCTCTTCAAGACTAAGAGCAACTGAATCTAGGTTGATTAATTGAAATCTCTTTCTAATTAAAACCCTTATTATCACATTTACTCAATCTATGGATTCCTCTATTAGATTTGACTCTAATCTGGTAGATTTATGTCGTTCTATTTCTAAAATTGCATGCAACTCCACTCAATTATGCTAGATCTACTCTTAAGCAGGGTCTATTCCTTCTATGAATTAAGCACATCAAACATGCCCTAATAATCCAAAAATATTATATTAAGAATTAAGCAAACATAATTGAGAACAAGATTCAAGTATTTATTGTATAAAACAAAAAATCAAAAGACAGGATTCATCTCCCATAGGTACTTAGAAAATTAGATCATAATCGCGAATAAAAAATCTCAAAGATAGTATAACCACAAAAAATAGAGAAACTCATAATAAACTTCAAAGAAATCAAAAGGAGATCTTCAATCCTGGTGGAAATCTACTTTATATTTGCTTCAATGGTGTTTTCCGAGTTCTTTTCTTTGATATTCTCTGGCAGCCCTCTTCCCCTATTCTTATATTTGGTATTTATAGGTCTTAGAATGCACAAAAAATAAATTGCATTTTTGTGCGTATTCAGAGTGCGAATTGTAAAATCCACACAGGCTGGCACATGGCCTTGTGGCAGCCGTGTGGCTAACATAGCCATGTGCCCAGCCCATGTGGTGCTTGAAATCTGCTCCAATTATCTTATTTTCACTTCGTTTTTGCTTGTTTTGCTCCAAAATTCTCTCTTAACTATAGAAACATGAATTTAAAGGATTAAAAGCATAAAATTCACCATTTAACATTGTTTAATCATCCATAAACGCATTAAGAATAGGATTAAATTATGTTACTTTTGACACTTATCTGAAGCAACCCAAAAATGTTACTGAGATTCGGAGTTTTCTCAAACTTACTAGCTATTATAGAAGGTTTGTGGAGGGATTCTCATTGATTACGGCTCCAATGACTATGTTCTTGAGAAAGTCTACACTGTTTAAGTGGACTGATGAGCAACAGGCTAGTTTCGATAAGCTTAAGGCAATTCTGACTCAGGCACCCATGATGATCTAACCCGAGTATGGGAAGGATTATGTGGTCTATAGTGATGCTTCTCACTTCGGTCTTGGTTGTATGTTGATGCAGGACAGAAAAGTCGCGGTCTATGCTTCGAGGCAACTCAAGCTACATGAGTGCAATTATCTAACGCATGATCTTGAGTTAGCAGTGGTAGTTTTCGCTCTTAATATTTAGAGGCACTGTCTTTATGGGGAGAACTGTACCATCTACATGGATCATAAGAGTATTAAGTATCTCCTCACTTAGAAGGAGTTGAACTTGGGACAGAGGTGTTGGATCGAACTTCTGAAAGACTATCATCGAATACCATCCGGGTATTGAGTAGGAAGTCCATGTCTAAGTTGAGGGTAATTTTTACTAGACTAAGTTTATCTAATGATAGTGGCTTTCTTGTAGAGTTATCAGTACGACCAACCTTGATTAATGAGATTAAGTTGAAACAAACTTTATATTCATCTTTAGAGCCTCATGTAAAACTCGTTTAAGAGGGTAAGACTTTAGATTTTGCCTTTAATAATGAGGGAGTTTTGTGCTACCATGGGAGATTCTATGTACCTTTCGATTCTGAGTTGAAGTAGTCCATACTTCGAGAAACGCGTAGCAACCCCTACGCCATACATCTTAGAGGTAGTAAAATGTATTAGGATCTTCGTGAGTAGTATTGGTAGCTGGGACAGAAACATGATGAGACAGATTTGATGCCAAGATGCTTGACGTTCCAACAAGTCAAGGCTGAATACACATTTCCTTCCAGTTTGCTTCAACCTATTCAAGTTCCATAGTAGAAGTGGGAGCATATCACGATGGATTTTGTTAGCGGGCTACCGTTGACATTATCTAAGAAAGACTCCATATAGGTGATAGTTGATTAGTTGACTAAGTCATCCCATTTTTTGCCAGTGCACACCGGTTATTCCTTATAGAGATTGGCTATATTATACATCCCTAAAATTGTGAGACTTCACGGGGTACCTTTGTCTTTCATTTCTGATCGAGATCCTCGATTCACGTCATATTTTTGGAAGAGTATGCATCAGGCACTTGGTACGAGATTGAATTTTAGTAGAGCTTACCATCCGTAGTCTGATAGACAATCTGAAAAGGTTATCCAAATTCTTGAGGATATGTTGCGAGGTAGATGTTCCTCTACCACTTGCATAGTTTGCATATAATAACAATTTCCAATTAAGCATTCAGATGGCTCCGTATGAGGTGTTTTATGGACACAAGTGTAGGACACCTTTGTGTTGGACAGATTTGGGGGAAAATAAAGTGTTAGGACCAAATTTACTACAAGAGACTGAAAACAATGTTAAGATTATTTAGGACCGGTTGAAAGCAACATCAGATCGATAGAAGTCTTATTCCGACTTGAAAAGGAGGGGTATTGAGTTCAATGTGGGCAACTGAGTCTTCCTTAAGTTCTTGCATTGGAAGAAAGTGTTGAGATTTGGCCACAAGGGAAAGATGAGTCCAAGGTTGATTAGAACCTACCACATTATTGAGAGAGCGAGACCAATGGCATATTAGTTTGAGTTATCTCAAGACTTGGATTGTATTCATGATATTTTCCCTATATCTACATTGTGATGTTATCGAAGATACTACGACAAAGGATAGAGGGTCTACGATGTTCATTTGGAAGGTCAGGATTACTAAGAATTTGCCCTTACTTACAGTAATGCATTGTTAAAACCATACTCAACCTATTACTCGAAAGAGTTCTAAAATGGTTTGCTTCTTGCTTCTTTTGAGAACAATACCTCAAGTTACATTGCCTTAAGCGATATATGTCTATAGGCCTTTAGCACGGTACCCTACACTATTTTGTTTTCTTTCCGTATGTACGTTGCTCTATGTCTAAAGGCTGCTACAAGTATTCGGTCGAACACTTGCTCATATCATTTAATTTCAATCTCATTAACCTAACCTTGTCAGAATTAGATTAATTTAATGAACAATTTGTACATCCATTTATTTTTAGAGTTTGCAAATATGCAATATTCTAAAAAAATACATCCATTGAATGAATCAATGTATTAAAGCACATCTGCACTTGAACCATTAAAGAAAATAAGAGTTTCATCAAGTAATCCCAACCGTATGAGATTTAGCTCATAGGTTGGCAATTAAAATTCAAATCCAAAGTACCATTCCACATCGTTTTCATCAAATCAATTCACGAAGAGTAATCAAGAAATAATGGAAGAACTTCGAAAAGATAGCTTCCGCTTATCTAGCGCACACTCTAGTGATGTAGTGTCTTGTGGTGGCTGAGAGGAACTACCTTTGTCTTCCTCTTCCTATATCTACTCAGCCGCTACCCTCTAGTTTTTTTTTGCCTAAGGATCTCCCCTTTTTTCTCTTTTGTTTTTCTGTTGCGCCATTTAGTGTTTCCTCCTTTGGCTTTTATAATTGGTTTCCCTAGGGTAAATCTAACAGCCCATGATTTTCTTCCCTTTTTTTCAAGTAGATATATGTGGTACAAGTTCAATTGGGCCTAACATCGATACGCTTTGAGTGATGCTTGGACATTTTCTCGACATTGCCATGGCACTCATGTTGACAAACTACCTAACCCTTTTCCCCGACAAACCTTCACTCCTTTACTTCTTATTCTTCATCCTGCACCTGCCAATCCACCACCACACACAACCCTCCCACAAGCAATATAAAAATAACTAACATTTAAGTATAGTCCAAGCTCCTAATGTAATTCTAAAATAAGAAAAATACTAATGGAATGTCCTAAAATGCAACTTAATGTACCTAATTAGAGGCAATTAGCTAGATCTACAGGATGAAATATAACTCTTTTCCAGAGTTATCACACCCCCAAACCTGAGTTATTGCTTATCCTCAAGCAAAATATACATGAATGCATGAATGCAACATTTTTTTCCTCCGCACATAACCTCCTTATACTGTCATTCCATTCGATGAACTATATATACTTCAATTCTCAGCAATCTTTTATCACTAAAAATTTGTTTGAGTTTCAAAGGTTTGCTCTACAAAGGAAGTGCAGAAAATTGCTCCCTAAAAACAAAATATCCTCAGTACTCCTGTGTTCTTTCTGGCCATAGCAAATATCTCTTAATTTACTCAGTTCATTTATTACCTAAACTCAAGTTACTTTGTATCCCTTGGTCTAAGCCTATTCAAAATATTTCTTTGTATTTTTTTCCCTTTTTCCTTTTTTTTTTGTAGTATATTAGAGGATTTAGCATGTCACAAAATTCTTTGACTTGATAATCAAAATGGAGCATACATTGAGTTACCTAGTACTCAATCATGTAACAATTTAAATAAAAATCACTCTTGAAGCTAAGACTTTTATCTTAAAATATGGTTAGAGCAAACAACTACCTCCTTAGCTACTCAGTCTGGTACTACAGTGGAGTGCCCCTAATTTTCTTTTCTTTATTATACACTCTTACTTGGACCCACCTTTCTAGTCAATAGCATGATGGAGCAAACAAAATGGTGCTGACTTACTTGGCAATTCTAAGCATTGAAGTCTCTACTGTCCTTTATTTAATTAATGTTGTGGTAATGTGACTGAGTTTGGCTGTAAAAGTCTCTAAGTTTGTTAAAAGATACTTGCTATAGTCCAAAAATAACTAAGGTTAGGACATCGCATTTTTAAGAGGTAATCTTCAAGCAACCTAACCTAAGCTAAATTCACCTAATCCCCTGTCACATGTGCTAAGTGTATTGAAGAATTTAAGCTCATCATCGAACATCATAATTAAATATTGTACTCTACATAGGTAAAAAATAGTTAGTAGTTACGTGGCAATGGCAAAAAAAATTAACGAGACTAAAATGAGTATGTACTAGATATATAATGCAGCCTAAATGCGCAATACACCCCCATTGATCTCAATGCCTGTACAAATATGTAACAAAAAAAAAATATAGATATGTACAAAAAATTTCATGGAAAAAGAATAGGGAAAAAACTTCAATGGCTTGGACTGGAGTGTAGTTACTTTATTCAGCCCTGCGAGTGGATTTACAGGTACTGACATTATACTACAACTTCCTCTTCATGGATTTCATTTCGTACCCCTCCTTATTAGTTTTCGCGAGGTCAACAATAAGATGATCGAAGGCACTGTCTTATGCAGTCATGGTATCTAGTGGGGTGGGTGGAATAGGGTCCTTACCTTTCATGGTGGAAGTAGTGGCAGTGGTAGTTTCATCTTTCTCCTCTTCTTCATTTTGAAGATTTAATTATGTCATCTTTTCAGGCTCCTTAGCAAAAATTTCCCTTTCATCAGTAGATGTTCCAAAATTCATGAATTTAGCTCTTGTAGTAGAAGTTTGAGTTGGCTTCTCTGAAGTTTTAGGAATTGGGAGCATAAGCAGCCCTCTCAATGGTATAGCAATCTTGATTGGAAACAGTCTAATGCCTACCTTTCTGAAAATGTCCTCATGGTGTAAACGAAAAATGCTCCACCCGTGCTTCTCTACGATGGAGAAAACGGACTCGTCATAGCCCATGTGTGGTTCGTCCTTCAACAAGAACCCTTGTTAAAAAAAAGGGTGCTTTGAGATGTTATTGTTGTATTTTGTGGCCACAACACTATTGAAAAAGGTTTTAGGACAGGTAGTGCTTGTCTGTGATGATTCAGCAGCTTTAGAAGTAGTCTTTACTGGTGTCGTTTAAGGAGGATAGAAAAAACTCTCGAAAAATGTGGTCAGAGGAAATTTAGGAGAAGTTGAAGAGAAATAAACAATAAAGATGGAAACTTTTTGGGAAACGTAAAAGACATGAGCAGTTGAAAAGAGGTGATTAGAGGAGACACTGTTGACAGATCAAAAAAATGAAATGTGCAGAGTAATCTTTGTGGCGTGGCGTAGGGAAAAATATGGGGATTTTTTGGGGGAAATGTGAGGTGACTTAGCCCTAAAATAAAAGTTTTGGCTTTCCCAAAGTAACAGAATGGGCCCAGCTATCCAAAAATCAATCACTTGGATTTTTTTGTTTGGTCAACCCATCGTACCTCATACCTCGACATTCATTTGCCCAGCTTGTAGGGCAAAATTTCCTTCTGAAATGCTGCAGCAACGTCCTCTTAGTATCACAATTGATAATCCCCCACTTTTATTCTATCTCCATAAATCTAGAAAATCTTCTCATTAATCAAAGATAAAAATAGAAATGAAACAACATTAAATAATTAATGATAACATATAATAAAAATGAAATAAAAGTAAAGCAATTAAAGAAAAAGGAAAAAACTATTAACTCAAACATCTCGGACATCAATCGATTGCTTGTCACGATCCGCATGAGCATCCCAGCAGTGCTTCAAGTGTTGTCCATTAACATTTAATGGACCCTCATTTTTAGGTATTTGATACTAATAGCTCCATGCGAGTATACTTGAGCTACTTTAGAGGGACCTAAGTAATGATATTTTAATTTACCAAGGAAAAAATTGAGCTTAGAGTTGAATAACAAAACCTATCGCCTGGTTCAAATTTCCTTGGCATAGTTCTGCTATCATGCCAATACTTGGTCTTCTCCTTGTACAATTTAGTATTTTCATATGCCTTTGCCCTGAATTCTCTATTTCATTTAGTTCTAACAACCTCTTATGGCTAGCAATGACCAGTCCATGTTCAGCTTTTTAATAGCCCAAAATGCTTTATGCTCAAGCTCAACAGGTAGGTGATATGGCTTTCCATAAACAACCTTAAAGGGGTTATCCCCAATGGGGTTTTAAATGTAGTATGATAGGCCTACAAAGCTTCATCCAGTTTGGAGGACTAATCCTTACAAGTTAGGTTCACCACTTTTAATAGAATCTTTTTAATTTCTCTGTTAGAAATCTCAGCTTGCCCATTTGTTTGGGGATGATATGTCGTGGCAATCTTATGTTTCACCCCATACTGATGCAAGGCATTAGCCACTAGTTTTCAATCAAAATGTGATCCTCCATCAATATTACCGGCTCTAGATGTACTGAATCTTGTGAAAATGTTCTTTTAAACAAACTTCATTACTAATTTTGCATCATTAGTAGGAGGCGCAACAGCTTCGACCTACTTAAAGACATTGTTCATTCTCGACAATATGTATAGGTTGCCCACTGACAGTGGAAATGGACCCATAAAGCCTATTCCCCATACATCAAATAACTCAATCTTTAGAATATTTTGCAGTGGCAGTTCGTGTCTTCTAGATAGATTTCTTGTCCTTTGATAATAGACACACGACTGATAAAATTCATGAGCATCCTTGAACAAACCTAGCCAATAAAATCTTGATGAAGTACTTTGGCAGCAGTTCTCATTCCTTCAAAGTGTCCTCTGTAAGGAGTTGAATGACAATGCTACATAATGCTATGCATTTCGTCATCAGGGACACACTTTCTCATTATCTGATCATCCCAATGCTTAAGTAGGAAGGGTTCATCTCAATAATAATTCTTGGCATCATGAAGATATTTCCGTCTTCTTTGGCTATTGAGATCAGGTTGCTTCAGTCCATTAACTAAAGAGTTTACTCTATCAACATACCAAGGTAATGCCATGGCAACTAACAGCTACTCATCTAGAAAGTCTTATTTAACAAGTTTGTCATTGCCATCTTCATTTCTAGATTGTAACCTTGACAAGAGCCACTTGATTTTCAGCACCCTTTCGATCTCTAATTTCCAAGTCGAACAGTTGGAACAAGAGAATCCACCTAATCAATCTTGGCTTGGCATCTTTCTTGCTCACCAAATACTAAATAACATAATGATCTGTGTAGACTGTGACCTTGATACCAACTAGATAAGAGCGAAATTTATGATGTTTGAACACCACAGCCAGTAACTCCTTTTTTGTGGTGGTATAGTTAAGTTAAGCATCCATTAGGGTTCTGCTCACATATTATATTGCACGTTATACTTTGTCTTTCCTTTGCCCCAACACTACTCCTATACCATAATTGCTAGCGTCACACATGAGTTCAAAAGGTAGTGTCTATTCCGGAGCTATTACAATTCGTGTTACTTCCAGTCGTTCCTTCAATTCCTCGAAAGCTACAATGAAATGTTCATCAAAATTGGAACATTTATTTTGCTCCATCAAGGTGCACAAGGGTTTAGATATCTTTGAGAAATCCTTAATGAATCTTCTATAAAATCCCGCATGACCTAAAAAGCTTCTAATCCCTTGACACTGGTGGAGGTGGGAATTTTTCTATTACTTCCATTTTTGCTTTGTCCACTTCAATCCCTCGGTACAATATCCTATGCCCTAGAAGAATTCCTTCACGAACCATAAAATGGTAGTTTTTCCAGTTCACAACAAGATTTGTTTCTTTACAACATACCAATTCTATATTTTTAAGCAATGTTCAAAATCATTGCCAAACACTGAGAAATCGTCATTGAAGACTTCACAGAACTTTTCCACCATGTCCGAGAATATGGCCATCATTTAATGTTGAAAGGTTGTCGAGGCATTACATAACTCGAATGGAATCCGTCTAAATGCAAAAATTCTATACAGACACGTGAAGGTGGTCTTCTCTTGGTCATTAAGAGCTATGAAAGTCTAATTTTACTCGAAATAACCATCCAAACAATAGTAGAAAGCTTTCCCAGCGAATCTATCTAACATCTGAGCAATAAATAGTAGGGGAAAATGGTCCTTCCTAGCTACCTTGTTAAGCTTGCGATAGTCCCTGCATACTCTCCATCCTGTAATAGTGCGAGTTTAAATGAGCTCATTATTATCAATACTCACTACTGTGACACCTCCTTTACTAGGTACACAATGTACGGGACTCACCCATGAGCTGTCTGAAATCGGGTAAATAATGTCAGCATCAAGCCACTTGATAATTTCTTTCTTGATAACTTCTTTCATGATCAGATTCAATCTTCTCTATTGTTCAATAAAATTGCTGTTCCATTCCTCCAATAAAATTTTATGCATGTAGAGAGTAAGCTGATTCCCTTGATGTCAGCAACTGTCCATCCTAATACCTTCTTAGTTCACCGAAGGAATTTTAACAACTTGACCTCTTGCTCGGGTATTAACACTATAGAAATTACTACCGGCTAAATGTTGTTGTCTCCCAAATATGCATATTTTAAATGTTTCGACAAAGGTTTCAACTCCAGTGTGGGAGGTCCCTCTATTGATAGTTTAGGAGGATTAAAAAAGCGATCCGATAAATCCAAGATTCAAACTTCTACCCTAGTATATGCATAAACTACTTGGCTTCCATAAGTTCATCAATGTCCTCAAAAATTACTACGCCACTCCACTCAAGTGATCCTTCATAACTATCATAATTTCTTTGGAAAAACTTTGAAACTTTTCCTCTACCGTTGTTTCCATCAACCCAATGGCGTGGCATTCTTCATTCTCATCAGCACATTTCAAGGCATTAAATACATTGAAAGTAATATGTTGATCATTTACCCTCATGGTCCGTTCACCTTTTTGCACATCAATTAAAGTCCTGCCAGTAGTAAGAAAAGGTCTTTCTAGAATAACTGGCACATCTTGGTCGGCTTCACATTCTAAAATAAGGAAATTTGTAGGAACAGTAAATTTATCTACTCTTACTAGCACATCTTTAATTTTATCTACCAGATGTGTGTAAGATCGATCACCCAGTTACAATGTACCTATAATAGTCTTGCTTTCCCAATTCTCAGCTTCCTAAAAATAGACACATGCATTAGGTTTACACTTGCTACTAAAGGGCATAATGTCATACCAACATATTGATTTATACTTGAACATAGGATAGTGAAACTCCCTGGGTCCTTCAACTATGGAGGTAATATATTCATTAACATTAATGTGCACCCTTTAGTGATAGCAGCAGTCTCAAATTCTCTCAATCTTCGCTTCTTTGACAGTATATCTTTCATAAATTTCACATAATTGGGCATCTACTCCAAAGGTTCTACTAGTGATATGTTGATATGGAGTTTCTTCAAAACATCCAAAAATCTTTTGAACTGAACATCCTGATTAGAATTATGGAATCGCTAAGGAAAAGGTAGAAGCGGTCGCCCTTCTGGTTGTTGATATTGTTTTGTTGTGCCATTTTCATTGGCAACATGATCTAATTCTATTGCAACATTCTTTTATTTACCCTTTTCAGGTGCAAGATTCTTTTAATTTGATTATGAATTCTTTCCATGGTTGAGTCTGGAGTTTTCCTCTTCTACAGCGGTGTCTTGAACAACATCATCCAACTATGTCCCACTTTTGAGTGTGATAGCCTTGTACTATTCCTTCCCTTATGTTCTCATATTCTTAGTATCGTTTAGTAATGCTCCTTATGGCCTCTAATTTAAAGCATTTGCTATCTTCCCAACTTGATTCTCAAGAGCTCTGAAGGACACAGCCTAGCTCCAAATTAAAGCATCATTCTTGGCCATATATTCCTTCAGTAAGGTTTCAAGGAAGGTAGAAGATGATGCTTGACTCTATTTAATATTTTGCCTCGGCATAGGATGATTATAACTAGGTGATGCATTATTAGCATTCAGTCTCACTACATTGTTTAAAATCCTTGCACCTTGATTATCCTAACTAAAGTTCAGATGCTGCTTCCACCCTGGATTGTAGGTGTTGGAATAGGGGTTATTATTCCATTTAAAATTACCTATGTAGTATATAGATGTTGGGTTTGATGGGCATTCATCAAACACATGGTCTTCACCGTAATAAACACACGATAGTTTACTTGATTCATCTCCTTGACTGTAGTGGGCCTTTTCATTGTTTAGATCATATTAGGTAAAGAAGATACCTAAGCTGTCAATGAAGTGATTGCATCAAGCTCCAACATCTCGTAGTAGGATATTGATAATAATTGTTGATAATCATTTCCAAAATCTCATATGCTTCATTATAAGATTAATCCAAAAAGGTACCATTGGTAGAAGCATCAACTACCATCCTCGTTTGTGCATTCAACCCATTATAAAATATCTCCATCTACGTCCAGTGCTGGAATCCATGCATAAGACATTTTCAAAGTCATTCTCTAAACCATTCCCGAGCTTCATATAGCGTTTCATCCTCTGATTGTCGAAAAGATGTGATCCCATTTCTAAGCTTGGCATTCATATTTGCTGGATTATACCGTAGCAAATATCTCTGGCACAAGCCATTCCATGATGCCACTATTACTGACGGTAATGCATTAATCCATGGTATTGCACCATCTCTCAAAGAATATGGAAATAGCTTAAACCATAATGCTTCTTCAGGAACACCCAATTGTCTAAACGAGTCACAAACCTCTAGAAAAAGACTAAAATGCAGTCTTGGATCTTCAGTGGGTAATCCACCTAACTGTCCTATTGTTTGCAACATCTAAAACATTATCAGTTTTAGCTCAAATTGTTGAGCTTGTATGTGTGATCTTACTATCCCTGGATTCAAATCATCCAAAATTGGAACTACATGCCCCCGAATTGATCTGTCTCGGTCATCTATCACACGACGATCATTCTTGGTCCTAATTGGATCATAAGTGAAACCATGATCATTCTTGTTCCTAGCCATATTTCGTAGTTCTTTTTACATCCTCTGTAAAGTTCTCTTGATCTATAGGTCAAAAGGATACTCTTTGTTAATAGGAATGCCTATTCTCATACACTGACGAAAAACCTATAGAAATTAAATACAACTAAGTTAAATAAAACTAATGAAACTAAATAAATTAACAAAACAAAATTTCTCCAAATTGTCGATCCTCGAAAATGGTGCCAAAAACTTGTCACATGTGAAATGATATGCAAATTGTGCAAGTATACACGTCGAATCAAGTAATACAGTGATAGGTGAGATCGTCTCCGAAAGGATCGGTTAGGTCTAAAATGGTCGAGTTATTAGAATGAGTATGATTAATGTTATGAAAAAAATAATGATAAGAATGTAGTGGTAATTTAAAGGAATAATGATGTTTGCAATGTGTGTCACTGATAAATAACAAAAAATGCTATGACAAGACAAGAGTAAGAATGCAATGGCAAATTCGACAAGAATTACGCGAATAATATGCAAATAAACAAGTAAAAAAATAAAAAAAGTTATGCCGAAGGTGCTACAGCAAAGGATAGAGGGTCTACGATGTTGATTTGGAAGATCGAGATTACTAAGAATCTGCTTTTACTTAGAGTAATGCATTTGCAAAACCATAATCAACATACTGCTCAAATGAGTTCTAAAATGGTTTGCTTATTTTAAGAACAGGACCTCAATTTACCTTTCCATAGGCAATATATGTCTATAGGCCTTTAGCACGATACCTTGCACTATTTTGTTTTCTTTCCGTATGAACGTTGCTCTATGTCTAGAGGTTGCTACAAGTATTTGGTTGAACATTTGCTCATATCATTCAATTTCAATCTCAGTAACCTAACCTTGTCAGAATTAGATTAATTTAATAAACACGTTGTACACCCACCTCTGTCTAGAGTTTGCAAACATGCAATTTTGTAAGTAAAAAAAAACCATTGAATGAAACAGTGTATTAAAGAAGATCTGCGCTTAAGTAATTAAAGAAAATAAGAGCTTCATCAAGTAATCCAAACCTTATGTGATTTAGCTCATGGGTTGGAAATTAAAATTCAAATCCAAAGTATCATTCAACAGCATTTTCATCAAATCAATGCATGAAGAGTAGTCAAGAAATAACAGAAGAACTCTAGAAAGATAACTTTCGGTTATCCAGCCCACACTCCAGCGATGTAGTGTCCTGTGGTGTCTGAGAGAGGCTGCATTCGTCTTCCTCTTCCTCTCTTTACTCAGCTGCTACCATTTATTTTTTTGTCGAAGGATCTCCCTTCTTTTTTCTCTTTTGTTTTGTTGCCATGCCCTTTAGGGTTTCCTCATTTGGCGTTTATAATCGTTTTCCTTAGGGTAAATCTAACAACCCATGATTTTCTTCATTTTTTTGAGGTAGATATATCTGGTACAAGTTCAACTGGACCTAAGACCAATACGCTTTGAGCACTGACTAGACATCTTCCTGGCATTGCCATGGCATCCGTGTTGACAAATTATCCAACCTTTTGCCTCGGCAAACCTTCACTCCTTTAGTTCTTGTTCCTCATCCTGTACTTGCCAATCCACCACCACACACAACCCTTCCATAAGAAATTTAAAAATAACTAGCATTTAGGTGCAGTCAAAGCTCCTAATATAATACTAAAATAAGAAAACTACTAATGGAATGTCCTAAAATGCAGCTAAATGTAACTGATTACAGGTAATAAGCTAGATCTAAAGGCATGAAATTCAACTATTTTCAAGAGTTATCACTCCTTCACTGTGACCCCATATCCCTCCACTGTCGAACCGCCACTCTTCTGTCACCGGACCACCGTTGAGTTGTCGCCATTATCATCGTTAGACCACTATCGTTGCCACTTCTGGTGACTGAATTATTCTTCTTCTTTTTTCCATTTCTTTTGTCAATTTTTTAGTGATTAAAACTCACATTTTCTCGTCACTCTACCAATTATTTTTAGATCACTCAAATCACTGATCTCATTCCTTTATCGAGTATTCGACCATTTCGTGTTGAATCAAGTGTAAGTATGGTGTGAGAACTATATAAGGTGTGGGATAGATCAAGTGAAATCAATAATAAGATTGAGGCAATCAAATATTCTAAATAAGGTGTAGGAGCTATATATTTTGTTTAAGTATAAAACGTCAATTTAATTTTTAATAATATGTTATTAAAGAAATGTTTGAGTTTAGACTAAGTACTCAAAGTGGAATTGAGAAACCAATCAAAAGGAAACCCACGTAAGTAACCCTAAATCATTCTTTCATGAAAAATACGAATTTTGATGTGTTGATGCATGTAATGATGACATGTGCATAAATCTCATATCCATGTTATGTGATACGTGGCTCATTTGATTTGTTGACGACTTAATTATGTGATATATATTTGTGATGAGATCCATTAGTTAATATAAAAATATATATTAAAGCATGCCAAAGTGAAATAAAAGTGAATAATATGTGATATGTGAGCATGTGAGCATGTTTACACGCAAATGTGTAAAATTGAGAAATATGTGTTATGTGAGATTATGTGTTAAATTGGCCATACCACATGCAAGGGCTGGGTCTTGTGAAAGGTAGAAGTTATGTGGCAGTTTATCTATAATTATGTGGCCGTTATCAGTAATTATGTGGTGGTTTGTCCACAATGTGTTATGTGGTCATTAATCGGCACTTATGTGGATAACAACTCTGACCAAGCTCTGTTATCTGCATAGTTTTTAGATTTTTGTGATTAAATTATTTCAAACCTAACACGTCCCTGTTACCTCACACGAATGTTAATAAACCATTAGTAAATAATGATCAATAAAATGCGTATTTACTAAGTAAAGGATTCCGAAAGGACCTAATGTGGTTTCCAAACTCATGAAAGATCGAGTTGCCATGGAATATTTTTCCGAATGTTATTAAGCACGTTGATAATAAATTGAGTTTAATTAAAGTAATTGTCCTAGTTTATTTATGTTATAATTGTTACAAATTGTGTTTAATTTTACTAAAATCTATTTCATTCATATAGTTTGCATACTTAGGATAATTTGCATTAAGGATCATTGCCTTTAGTTTAATATATTTTAACCACCACTTCTCCACTATATTTTTTTATTTACCAAATTGTTAATATAATTTTACAAATTAAGTGACTTAGCACAAATACAATCCCTGTGGAGACGATAACTCGATACTTACTTATTACTTGATAACGACTGTGTACACTTGCACAAACCTACGCGTTACAAGTTTTTAGCACTATTGCCGGGGATTGTCAACTGTTGCCATAGTCATTCCTTTTCGTTAAATTATTTATTTTCAATTTGACTTATTTCTAACATTACTAACTTATTCTTTTTAGTTTTTGTTGTTTTCTTTTCAGGTGTTTATCAGCATAGATCGAATTATCGTTTTACTCCCTTATACCCTGAAATTGAACAAACTTTCAGACAAAGAAGTCGTAAACGAATAGCTGAAAGACAAGTCGAGATGGACCTTGGAAATCAAAATCAAGACTAATGTAATGAAGCCGATCATGTACGAAATCCTATCCTCATTGCCAATGATAGGGATCGATGCATTAGACAATATGCTGTGCCACTTTTCAGTGAGTTAAACCCAGGAATTAGAAGGCCAGATATTGATGCAGCCCAGTTTGAATTGAAACTAGTGATGTTTCAAATGCTACAAATGGTGGGCCAATTTAGTGGTATGCCCACGGAAGATCCACATCTCAACCTTCTATTGTTTATGGAGGTGAGTGATTCATTTAAGATAGCCGGTGTGAATGAAGATGCAATGTGGTTGAAGTTGTTTTTGTACTCATTGCGAGATCGAGCACCAGCATGGCTCAATTCATTGCCACCAAGAAAAAGGTACCTCTTAATTCTAAGTCCATCAATGATTTGTTTAATATACCTGATGTGGAAGAAGATGAGTACTACCCTATGATGAACAATATCAATTAGACTTTTCTTCAACAAGCGTTTGATGCTGTGACAAATCTAGGATCCCAATGGATTATAAGAAAGTATAGGAGCCATTATTATTGAAGAGAATACTTAAAACGAGCAGCAAAGGTATGGTTTTATTTCATTTACTACAGTTTTATGCTTATCTCACATAGTTCCACCATCTCGATAGAACGGATGCTTTTGTTATATGCAATTTTGACAGAAAATTCCATTAATATTGGGAAAATTATCCTCAAGGAGATTCACAATTGTGCTGAAAAGAAGACATGAAGTGTTTATTTCCCATCATTAACCACTTCACTTTGCTTAAAGGCCTGTGTTAAAACACAAGCAAATCTGAACGTGCAATATGTTTAAGGATGCATTACAAATTATGATCTTGAAAGATTAGTAGAGAAGGTGCATGAATTGAATCAAGGCGAGCAAGAAGGGCCAATTGAGTCGGATACAGAGGAGTCAACAGATGGAACTGAAACTGAAGCTAATTCAGTCACAGACACTGAAGTGGAAGAGTCTGATAAGGAACTGAGCATTCCTGAACTAAGGGTTGAGCCAGAAGAAGATCCAGTCAAGCTAAGTGTTGAACCTGAATATACAACTCCCATGCTGACTTCTGCAAGTACTTCAAGGAAATAGGAGTCGTCAATTTTGATGGATATGTGCAAGTTCATGCACAATCAACAACAAACTTACTAGAAACATGCAAAAATTATAGATGACTCAATTTGAAATAACTTTAAGAATATCTCTAATACTTTTGTTCTTAAGTTCCCAGATGCTATCTTTGAGACATGGACGAAAGATATTGACGATGCAAGCGGAGATGGAGCTAAAGAAGTCAAGGGGAATAAGTCAGAAAAATAAAAGGGGATTCTTGTCCTATTATTTATTTAATTATTTTTAGGTCTTTAGGAATTTTTTTTCGTAATTAGGATTTAATTTCTGCAGAATAAAACATAGCAAGCATGAACAAACTTAACACTTCTTTAGAAAGAATAAGACTAAGTGATGTGGTAATGGGAATGAACATCTTTAGGAGTGGGTTATTAGGGAAGACTTGGTATTTAAGCAGTCTTAATGACTCACCTCTCTTTCTTTACAACCCTACTTGGTGTTCAGTTTTCATTCATTACTTTGTTATTGTAATAAGGACATTGCTTCTTTTTAAAAGGGGTAAGGCAAATAAATTGCTGAAACTTTTAAATTTTTTTTCAAGTATTCTTCAATTATTTATTTCATAAGTATGTTTTAATAAATGAATGTTTAGAGATATTTTTTTTGTTACTAAGATAGTTTGTATGCAAGTATGAATGATGATTTTATCTAAGTGAAAGTATGTTATCATGAAGAATAGAATGCTTGTATGATCTTAGCTTTAGTAATGATTGCCATGAAAACTTAGTTTCTTTTGAGATTAGACATGTATGAAGGTTTATATCTTTAGAATTGACTTAGTAACTTTCTTGAGGCGAAATCCTAGGGGACATAAAAATCTAAAATGATATAGGCACTATTTCTTTGGACCGTTTGAGCCTTTTCAAGCCAACACTATGATATTAGACTCTTGAAACTGTAATTTTGAGCTTAAAGGCATGTTCTTGTAATGAACCTACATTATAAGCCAATTACCATCTTTTTAAAATTAGCCTAATTTTGTACACCTATCTTAACTAAAGTTGTCTTGGAAATCAACATTTAAGGAAATTTTCAGAAAGATGTACGTGCTCATGCTAAAAAAAACGAAGAAACGTTCGCTCAATCTTCAAAAAGGAAAAATGCATGAGCTATAGGTCAAAATAAGTTTGAGGGTGTTCCAAATGTTCACTTAAAGAAAAAGGTTGTATTACGAGAAAGCCAAGACAAAATTAAAGGTTAAGATTTTTAAAACCGAAATGTCTCATCTCTTAAAATCCCTACCTTCCACTGAGCCCCGTTACAACCTTATAAAAGACCTATTGATTTGATGATTATGTCACCTGCATTAGTTGAAAGGAAGTCCTAAGTTCAACATATGAAAATCATAAATAAGCCTTGTGATTGTTTGCTTGATTGATAGGAAATTATGTTGAATGAAAAATGTTATCTATGGCTGGGACATACATGCAAACTATGATTCATGTTGGCATACTTTGAAGATTAGTATAATATTAAGGAATGTTTGCATATGAATTACTTGTTAATAAAGAAGAGTGATAAGCATGAAGTTATTAATGCATGGTTATGGGACAAAGATTGATGATGCTTACACAAATAGCAATTTTGCCTTAGCAAGACCTTTTGCTCAGCATAAACATTACTCGGGACGAGCAGTGATTTAAGTTTGGGAATGTGTACATGGAAAAATATATAGGATTTTTCCTATGTAATTTATCACATTTTTACTTAAATCTGTTGTTAAAACTAAGTAATTGTTTAATAAATAAATGAAATTTGTGAAAATATGAAATTAGGACATAGAAATTATTAAAATGTGATTTTATGCTTTATTATTTAATTTTAATGCAACAAATGGCTTATTTTATATTAATTTGAATATAATATATTTTTTAAAAACATAAAGTGGGCCATGCATGATTAAATTAAATAATAAAATATAAAATGATATTTAATAATATATTTTAAAGTATTTAATTAATAAGTTGGGTATTAATTAATTAATTAAATTGGATAAATTTTATTCTTTGGTCCTCTAACTTGTTGATTTATTCTAGATTGGTCTGATAGCTTTGCTGGATTACAAAACCGTCCAAATTGGAGACCAAGTCAACCCAATATTCGGCTACACATGGTTGTCCATTTAAACTATTCTTTGGTTTAATTACACAAGGTCCTTGGAATGTTGAAGAAATTAAAGATTTGCCCGAAGATTTACGATTGACCGAGTTGTGTAGCATCCAAAATTGCTTAAAACTCAAGCAAAAAATAAAGTCAAAAGCCACTAAGCATGGCCGACCACAATTTGAGGAGATTTGAAGAGTTTAACATTCACTATTTTTAGCAAATTATCCCCCTCTCCTTACCTATAAATAAGACCCTTTCATTCTTTCATTCATCATCCCTTAAGCATCCCTAAAACATCCTTCAATCATTCCTCATCCATTCCTCATTCTCTCTTTTCTCCAAATTATCGTAGCCTTTTCCAGTCTCAGGCCTAGCATCATCTCTTCATAGAGATTTTAGCAATTAAGCCTCTTAAAGAACACTTGGTCGGCCACATTGGAGAGCCATCAGCAAAGGAGCAAAGCAAAGGAACGAGAGAGCCTCGTCAGTCAGAGTCTTGGGTAATAGCCACTATGAATTGGGTTTAATCTTCCTTTTCTTTAATATAATATAATGATGTTTGCTATGTGTTCTTTGTTCTTGTTTAAAACAGTGTTAGCTTAATTTTATTTAAGCTAGGGCTTTGATTAAATAATATTTATTTGATTCATGCTTCTAATGTTTGTGCCTCAATCGATCATGTTTTCAATTAAATTCAAGTCCATATTTTGTTCATACGTGATTGAAATGCACCTGAATTAGTTGAGCGGTCCTGACCAGACGACGGCTAATAGACACATAATTGAAATGTGCATGCTCAATTTATATCTTGGCCCGATTAAACTGGAGGTTGCATAACAATTCTAACCAAGCTCTATTTCGGCATAGTTTTTAGATTTGTGTGATTACATTATTTCAAACCTAACACGTCCCTGTTACCTCACACGAATGCTAAGAAACCCTTAGTAAATAAGGATCAGTAAAATGTGTATTTACTAAGTAAAGGGTTCTGAAATGACCTAATGTGGTTTCCAAACTCATGAAAGATCGAGTAGCCATGGAATGTTTTTCTGAATGTTATTAAGCATGTTGATAATAAATTAAGTTTAATTAATGTAATTGTCCTAGTGTATTTATGTTATAATTGTTGCAAATTGTGTTTAATTATACTAAAATTTATTTCATTCATATAGTTTGCACACTTAGGATAATTTGTATTAGGGATCATTGCATTTAGTTTAATATATTTTAATCACCACTTCGTTTATTTACCAAATTGTTAAAATAATTTTACAAATTAAGTGACTTAGCACAAATACAATCCCTGTGGACACGATAACTTGATACTTACTTGATAACGCCTGTGTACACTTGATAACGGCTGTGTACACTTGCACAAACCAACACGTTACACTTGTCCACAAATGGTGTGTTATTGGATGGACGAGTTTTGGGGAGCTCGATATTGGTGTGAAGATGGGTAGGAAATTCTTCAAAATCTACATCGTTATATAAGCATATCTCGACATTTATGTGTTCTCATATTGATGACTTGAGATTTTTGTAAAAATGGTATAAATTTTTATTTTGATGTGTTTATTCGATATGTTAAAAAGCATATTATATTATATTTATACTTTATGTTTTGATCTCACACTGAACTTTCTAAAGCTCACCCATATTACTCATGTGTCTTAGGTAATCCTCATAATTAGGACTCAGATGCGAATTCTCGGTGATGCTCTTAGAAATAAATTTTGAATAAAATATTGGACTTAATACAATTTTATGGATTTATATGGAATTTGATTTGGGTTTGTTTTTATAACTTTTCGAGACTTTATTTTAATTGTGGATTGTGGCATGGAGATTTCTTTTTAATGTTTTTCAACTATTTCATGGGTTGTTTATTTTGGAATTACCATTTGAAATGATCATTAAAGGATTTTACAAAATATTATCCGCTGCAAATATGTTTTCAAAACAATGTTATAATACAAGTATTTTTTTATAAAAAGGATTAAATTTTTTTTTGTGAAAAGAACATAATATTTTCTAAATGAAATGATTTCAAGAACAAATGGATTTTCTTATGAAAGAAGTTTTAGCCATTCTTCATGCCTCATGTAATTGCTCAGATTGGGTCATAACATCTAGGCCCAGTTTGAGGGGTTACAGATACAACCTCGTTTGCAGGCTTTTGTTCACTCTCATCAATAGTGGGTGCACGTTCTACATTGTGTACAACTAGCTCAGGGGTTTGCACCTAAGACACAGATGAGTTGAATTAGGTTCCTTCACCTGACTTTCCACGAGCTCTCATTCCTCTAGTCCTAACTCAGCGAGTACTCATTTTATGTTTTATGCAGGCTGTCAATAAAGAAAAGCTTTCAGTTGAATATTTTTCAATTGAAATTTCGTCTTACTTATTGATTTATATAAGTCTCAATATTTATTGGTTTCACAATCTATAGTTTGTTTCAATTTAAAGTTTCTATTATTTTCACAATCTAGAGTTTTTCACAGTTCTATAGTTTTCAAATCTATAATTTCATATCTAAAGATTACTTACCTTGAATTGGCTTCGAAAAGTCACAAATTTCTTTTATAACAAATCACATGTGGCATGTTTTTCCCATAATACCCTTTTTATGATGTATGAAGTTTTTTGAAAACATTTTACCCATAGCCCAAGTTTTGAACCAGGCTTTGATACCACTACATATAACACATCAAACCGGGCCTAGACGTTACGACCCAATTTGAGTAATTACATGGGCCAAGAAGATGGCCAAAACGTTTTCATAAGAAAAATCCATTTGTCCTCGAAACATGTTACTTTGAAAACATCGTGTTCTTTTCAATAGAAATTAAATTGTTCCTTTTTCTTTAAAAATACTTGTATTATAACTTAATTTTTAAAACACAGTTGCGGTAGCTAATAAATTTTTAAAATATTTCATGACCATTTAAAAGAAAAAATCCTATAAAAACAAATCATGCAATATTTTCCAAAAATATCAAAATTGAAATTCCAGTGACACGGTCCACAACTTAAAATAAAGTCCTAAAAAGTTATTAAGACAAACCAAAATTAAAGTCCATAATAAAATCCAAAATAAACTCATCTAGTCAGTGAAAGTCCAAAATTATTTTAGAAATCCATAACAAATAAATCATTATTCTGATAGCTTCTCTGATGATCGAATTCGAGTCCTAATTACGAGGATTACATGAGACACACGATTAACACAAGTGAGCTTTAAAAGGCTTAGTGTGAGATTGATACAAACATATACACATATGATTTATCCTACATTACAACGCATTGAATAACACGTCCAAATCATCATATTTACAATTTTCACAGAAATCACATAACATCAAACTTTACACATATGTATGACCATACCGAGACATGCTTATGTAACGATGCACATTTGAAGAATTTTGTACTCGTCTCCGCTACACACTAATATTGAGTTCCCCAAAACTTGTTCATCCAATAAAATACCATTTGTGCACAAGCCACCACATAGTTGCCAAAAAGGCAACATAACACATCGTGGACAAGCCACCACATAATTGTCGATAACAGACACATAATCGCAGTTAAACTACCACACAACTTTTTCCTTTCTTAAACCACCCCGTGCATGTGATTTGACCAATTTAACACATATATTTCACTTTTCGCATATTTCACATAATTATGCTCATAACTCATATTCCTCAATTTTTACACATATGCATGTATCCTGCTCAAATTTTTATGTATCACATAGTTTTCACTTTATCATGCTTTAAAATATATTTGTTTATTAAAACATGGATCTCATCACACATATACGCATATCACATTTTTAGATAATCACATTTCAATTTAGCCATGGATCACATAACTTAGAGTTGAGATCAACACTACATACATTACACATCACAAAATCATGGATTTTCACATCATTTAATGGTTTAGGACACATACTTGGATTTACCTTGGTTGAGTTTTTCAACTCTACTTAAGTACATAGTGTACTCTTTATTTAATTAATTTAATAACATTTTATTAAAATAAAATACTATGATATTATACTCAAATCAAGAGTTAGATCCCACATGTTAAACTGTAGATCCGATGGCCACAATCCTACTAGAAGAGGTTTCGCTTAGATCTAAGCGGTAGACGAATCTACCTCACCAAACATTTTCTTTAGTTATAAATCTATTGAATTTTTTTTAGTACTTAGAGTTTTAATCATTTAAAATAGTACTCACCATCACTTACCCATAAATCGAGACTTGGTTTTGATGTACTCATTAACTCAATAAGGATTTCTTGGGTTAGCATCATTTGGTCCTCCAAGTTGTTATGAAATCGCATTAGTACTATGATAAAGGAATAATAAATATTTTGATAACAATAAAATACTATACCATTCGACCAACAATGGTATTTCTAAATGAAGGATTTCCAAATTGAACAACCTCACTTACACTTGATTTAATACGAGATGATCGAGGGATCGAGAATGGAATAAGATCAATAATTTTGAGCGATCTAAAAATAATCAATAGAGTGATAGAAAATGTGAGTTTTATTCACTAAGGAATCGACAAAAGAAAGGGGAAGAAAAAAGGAAAGAAATTTTGATCACCGACGGCAATGGTGGTCCGACAATGGTGGAGCGCCGATCCAACGATGGTGAGAAAAATATAAAAGGGAGGAGGGTTCAGTCACCAATGTTTGGAAGAAAATGAGAGAAGATAAAAGAAATAGGTGGAGGAGGAGAAGATCTACGGTGGTTCATGGTGGCATCGCATGGCGGTGGAAGGGAGGAGGAGTGAGAGGGCGGAATTTAAGGTGGCTAGGAGGTCACTTAATGGTGGTGGAAGGGTTGGTTGTGGTGGTTGAAGAACAAAAATTAATGAAAGATGGTGGTGGC
Organism: Gossypium raimondii; assembly: GCF_025698545.1. Taxonomy (NCBI): domain Eukaryota; kingdom Viridiplantae; phylum Streptophyta; class Magnoliopsida; order Malvales; family Malvaceae; genus Gossypium; species Gossypium raimondii. The sequence continues at coordinate 32,483,937 of NC_068568.1, read as the reverse complement.
TCTTTTCAATTTGAGAGGGAAAGAAGATGAAGAAAAATTTAAAAAAATATGGTGAAAATGAGGGTAAGGGACGACAAGGGTGTGTGGAACTTGGTCAACCCTGACCAGGTTCATTGTATAAGAAAATTTTTGCAAGAAAGGAGGGTTTCGCAAGGGAGTGAGGCAATGAGTGAAAGGGAGGATTTGTCTTACAACTTATGGCAAGTTTGACTTGCTAAAGGAGGAAGGGAATGACACCATTTGGGGTAACTATAGGGGTTTATGGAAAGGCTTAAATGGACATTTTAAACATGTGCAAAAATTTAATTAAAGAAAATAAGAGAAGAAGGGGATTCGAGCTATGAAATTCTAGTATTGCTAAGAAGCTTCCTATCAGTAAGTCACAACACTTCCATGTTTTCATTCTTATGCATAAATTAATAAATTATGGTATGTGACATTATAAATGAACCAGTATACTTGTTGATACCACCTTGTAATTCTTCATTCTATTGTAATATTCACTATCTGGACGTTAGTATGTCCAGATGCGATCATTCCACTCTTTAATTTGTTTAGCCCAAAGTTCAATATACTGTGTATATAGAGTATCACTAATACTGCTTCGAGATGGCTTTATTGATTGCTTCGTAGATGCCATTGGAATGCCTACTCTCTTACATAAGGCCTTCACTAAGTGAGGAAAGAAGACTCCCACTGCCTTGTCGTTAATGCATCGCTTTATATTTTGGTAAATCCATATTCCGATGCATATTTGTTTTTTCTACAAACTAGTGGAAAGCAAAACCGCTTGAAAAGTATTGACATTAGAAACAATTAAAGCAAGAGCTTTTCTAGTGCACAACAATTGGATCCATATTTTTGCTTTAGGAAACATTCTTGTTTAATTAAAAGAGGCTGGAATATCAGTACTTGGTGACATTTTCGTTCACCTTTCCCTTTGTTAGGACCTTTATAATTTTATCCACATCTATGTCTCGGAAGAATTCTATAATGCGAAGGTTTGTGCAAGTGTACACAGTCGTTATCAAGTAATAAATAAGTATCGAGTTATCGTCTGCACAGGGATTGTATTTGTGCTAAATCACTTAATTTGTAAAATTATATTAACAATTTGGTAAATAAAAAACAATATAGTTGAAAAGTGGTGATTAAAATATATTAAACTAAATGCAATGATCCCTAATGCAAATTATCCCAACTATATAAACTTAATCAAATAGATTTTAGTAAAATTAAACACAATTTTGCAACAATTATAACATCAATAAACTAGGAAAATTACTTTAATTAAACTCAATTATCAACATACTTAATAACATTTGGAAAAACATTCCTTGGCAACTCGATCTTTAATGAGTTTGGAAACCACATTAGGTCCTTTCGGAATCCTTTACTTAGTAAATTCTCATCTTATTAATCCTTATTTACTAAGGGTTTCTTAGTATTCCTGTGAAGTAATACGTACGTGTTAGGTTTGAAACAATTTAATCACACAAATCTAAAAACAATGTAGATAACAGAGCTTGGTCAGAGTTATTATGCAACCTACAATTTAATTGTGTCAGGATCTAAATTGAGCATGTACATTTCAATTATTTGTCCATTAGCCATCGTCTAGTCAAGATTGCTCAGCTAATTCAGGTGCATTCGAATCACGTATGAACGAAATATAGACTTGATTTTAATTAAAAACATGATCGATTGAGGCACAAACATTATAGCATGAATCAAATGAATATGATTTAATCCAAGCAATCATCCTAGCTTAAATAAGCGAACATTGTTGTAAAAACGAACAAAGAACACATAGCAAACATCTTTAAATTAAATTAAAGAAAAGAAAGATTAAACCCAATTCAGAGTGGCTGTCACCTAAGACTCTGACTGACGAGGCTCTTTCGCTTATTTGCTTTGCTCCTTTGCTAATGGTTCTCCAAGGTGGCCGACCAAGGGTTCTTTAAGAGACTAATTTTGCTAAAATTTCTTATGCAAGGATGATAATAGGCGTGAGGGTGAAAGATAGCTAAGAGGGTTGAGAGAGGATAGAATGATGAAAGATAGCTAAGATGATTGAAAAAGTGAGAAATGAGCTCTTATTTATAGGTAAGGCAAGGGAGCGAGTTTACTAAAAATAGGAGTGTCCATCTTTTGAAACTTGTTCCAAAGATGGCTGGCCATGAATTGAGGAAATGTGGCTGATTCTGCTTAACTCTTGGTCAATTTGAGTGCGACCACAACTCTGGACTAAGACTCGGTCACCATCAAATCTTTAGGAAAATCTCTGATTTCTTTAACTCTTCAAGGACCTTATGTAATTAAACCAAAAATTTATTTATGATCAGCCATGTGCAGCCAAAAATTGGGTTGACTTGGTCCCCAATTTGGACGGTTTTGCAATTAGAAGAAAACTCTCAGACCTGTCCAAAAATAGTAGATAGTTTAGGGGACCAAATAATATAAATTTAACCACTTCAATTAATTAATTTACTTAATTAATCAAAACCCAATTTATTAATGAAATATTTAAAATGAATTATTAAATATAAATTTATATTTTATTATTTAATTTAATCATGCATGACCCGCTTTAAAGCTTAAAAATATAATATGCTCAAACTAATATAAAATAAGCCATTTTATGCATGAAAACTGTATAATAAAACATAAAATCACATTTTAATAATTTCCATGTCCTAATTTCATATTTTCGCATATTTCGTTAATTTATTAAACAATTACTTGGTTTTAACAACAAATTTAAGTAAAAAGGTGATGAATTATATAAGAAAAATCCTATATATTTTTCAGTTTGCACACCCACAAACTTAAATCATTACGAGTCCCGAGTAATGTTCATGCACAGCACAAGGTCTTGCTAAGGAAAATTTTGCTAATAGTGTAAGTAGCATCAATCTTCGTCTCATAATCATGCATCAATAAATTCATGCTCATAGATCTTCTTTATTAACAAGTAACTCATATACAAACATTTTGAAAATTTTATTCTAAGTTTCAAGATATGCCAACATGAATCATATTTTGCATGTATGTCACATCCATAGATAATATTCTTCATTCAACACAATTTCTCATCAATCAAGCAAACCAATCATAAGGCTTATTTATGATCTTCAGATGTTGAACTTAATACTTTCTCTCCACTAATGTAGGTGACATAATTATCAAATCAATAGGTCTTTTATAAGGTTGTAATGGGGCTCGGTTAAAGGTAGGGATTTTAAGAGATGGGACATTTCGGTTTCAAAATCTTAACTTTTAACTTGTCTTCGATTTCTCAAAATTCAACCTTTTTCTTCAAATGAACCTTTGGAACTCCCCCAAACTTATTTTGAACTCATACTCATATATTTTCTTTTTGGAGACTGAGCAAACTTTTCTTCACTTTGTCTCTTTTTTTTTAAACATGATCACACACATCTTCTAAAAATTTCCCTCAAATGTTAATTACCAAGACAACTTTAGTTAAGGTGGCGCACAAAATTAGGATAACTTCAAAAGATAAAGATACGACTTGTAATCTAGGTTTATTACAATGAACATGCCTTTAAGCTCAAAATTATAGTTTCAGTGGTCTAATATAATAAGGTGGGCTTGAAAAGGCTCAAACGATCCAAAGAAAAATGGTGCCTATATCATTTTAGATTTTTATGTCTCCTAGGATTTCGCCTCAAGAGAGTTACTAAGTCAATTCTAAAGATATAAACCTTCATGCATGTCTAATCTCAAGAGAAACTAAGTTTTTATGGCAAACATTACCTAAGAATAATATCATAAAAACATTCCACTCTTCATGAAAACATACAATCACCTAGATAAAATCATCATTCATGCTTGCATACAAGCTATCTTATTAAAAAGAATTTCTCTAAACATTCATTTATTAAAACATACTTATGAAAGAAATGATTTGAAACATGTCGAAACCATTTTTTTAAAAAAAATTTAGTTGTCGATGAAAATTTGGAGTCGCCACCAATCTTTAAGGTGTGATTGGATCACCTAAAATCACATTGGCCTACGAGTTTTTAGAAAAACGGGTTCGGGAGTCAGTTACATTTGAGGAAGGATTAGCACCCTCGTAATGCCCAAAAATTGGTACCAAATTGATTAATTAATGTCTTAACGTCGAGAGTTAAAAAATACAATCCTTAATTAAATTAAATTATTTATTAAGATTCCCTCATTTTGAAACAGAAAACATCACACCCAATGCGTTAGGGCACGATATTTTATTTCTTCAAGATGAGTTTGTCCAAAATATTTGTGTGATAAAATTTAAAAGAATATTCAATTGTTTAAGATTTATGACGAAACCGCAGCCCAATACGTTAGGGCACAATTTCTCAACATCCCAAACATTGAATATTTCCTTTATTAATATATATATTTTTAAAAGTCTGTCTCAAGAAATCAATACGTCACATCCAATGCGTTAGGACACAACATATTAAATTCCCAAAAACAAGCTTTTTCATTTTACTTTTGATCAAAGAGCAATTCTCGATTGTTAGATTTAACGAAGAAAATTGGAACCCAATACGTTAGGGTTGATGGAAAGGGCCCAAATCTCAAGAAACCTTTCGGTTTCTGACCATCTATCCTCAGAGACGACTTCCTCGGCTGTCCGTGGCGGTTGGGACTCGAATACAAGTTGTTTTACTTCCTTTTGTATTTATATTTATTTGTATGCAAATAAAATAACAAAAAAAATAGTAAACTAAAGTAAAACAGAAAGAAAAAATATAGACCTTTGGATCGATTTTCTGCTTTCTCAGAATTGAGCTCTCTATTTTTTATTTGCTATGAAAATAATTATTTTTCTTATTGATTTTGAATCCACCGGTTACAATGTTTCGAGTTTGTTTTTATAGCAAACATGAAATAAGAAAAGTTAAGAAATCTTCTAGTATCTCGCTTGATATTTATTTGATTTGCAATCTTGATTTTCTTGCATTTTTTGTTGTTTCTTGCTGTGCAGGTGAAGATCGCGTGGAGATTCGGCTTGTGTGGAAGATTTGGGTTGCGGCGGCTGAAGCTTACCTTAGAAACCCTAGGGTTTCTGCCACTGGATTTGGGCCACTATTTTTGTATTTTGGGCCAACTTGTTTTGTTTTGGACTTGTAAAGAACACTGAACTTTTCATTATTATTTTTGCTTATTAAGGGCCGGGGAAAATGTAGGTATTACAGATGCCCCTCTTTGCTCGTTATCGTGTAACGGGAATGGAGCAAAGACTTTTAAAAATGCCCAATTTTACCCGGTCGTGCTGGACCTTGGTACTCTTCTTCTTCAAGTATCCTCATTCCTTCCTACTGCATCTTCATAGGTGTAGGAACTAGTGCTTTCAATCTACTCCACTGCAATATTAAGGAGATAAGGTTCGTACGTTGCAGTTTCTCAAAATTTGCTATCTTTAATCTGCTCCACTACAGCTTCAGGAAGATAAGACTTATAGCTTCAACTTGATCTGCTGCAACTTAAATATCAATTTGATGCAATCTGCTCTACTGTAATTTAAGAGAGATAAGATCCATCACTCTAATCCACTTCACTACAACTTTAGGGAGATAGGATTCAGTCTGCCCCACTACAACTTTAGGGGGATAAGACTTGCTTTCTTGAGTCTGCTCCACTGTATCTTCAGGGAAATAAGACTCGCTTTCTTGGGTCTGCTCCACTGCAACTTCAGGGAGATAAGACCTGCTATGATATGCTCTCTGTAACTTCAGAGAGATAAGATCTATCACTTTAATCCACTCTACTAGAACTTTAGGGAGATAGGACTATCGGCTTTAATCTGCTCCACTGCAACTTCAGGGAGTTAAGATTTGCCATCTTCAGTCTGCCCCACTGCAACCTCAGGAGGATAAGACTTGCTTACTCAGTCTGCTCCACTAGAACTTCAGGGAGATAAGACTAGATACAATTTGCTCTCTGCAACTTCAGAGAGATAAGATCTGTGGTTGTAATCCGCTCCACTGCAACTTCAGAGAGATAGGATTATTGGCTTTAATCTGCTCCACTGCAACTTCAAGGAGATAAGATTTGCCATATTCAATCTTTTTAATTGCAATGTTGGGGACACAAGATTCGTCATCGTAGCTTCAATCTATTCCACTACTCTGTCAGGGAAGTAAGATTTTCCATTGCGGCTTCAATCTTTTTAATTGCAATGTTGGGGAAACGAGATTCGCCGTTGTAGCTTCAATCTATTCCACTACACTGCCAGGGGAGTAAGATTCGCCATTGCCGCTTTAATCTGCTCCACTGTAATGCCAAAGAGATAGGATTCCCTGCCCACAGCTTCAATCTGCTCCACTTCAGCAAACCAAGCCTTAACACCAGGGAGATAAGATTCACCGTCGTGGCTTCAATCTGCTCTGCTACAACGCCAGGGAAATAAGATTCGCCGTTGTGGTTCAATCTTTTCCATTGCAACGTCGAGGCGATAAGACTAGTGTCTTCGATCTGCTTCACTGCTAGTACAGGAAGGCAAGATCTACTATTTTCAACCTATTCCACTGCTGCTCAGAGAGATAAGGCTGGGGTTTCACTAGTTTGTTCTCTGGGGAACATGACATGTATAATTCAATTCATGAACCTAATTATGCCTATGATTAGGATGTCATGATAAGACTGAATCAAATGCTCCTAACTAAACGTGTATGAATGACATTTGAATGAACACAGAATGTCATTTTTTTGAGAATGCTCCTCCTTTATCACTTAGGTTATCATTTCTCAAATTTTATTAAGGCTTTATCACTGACGTGCTACAACGCCCTCCTGCTCAGCTGACGTTTTCAGAGAAACACTTAGTTAGATTGCCCCCACTGTAAACCTCAAAGTTCAATCCACTGGGACGCAAAATTTGTACCATCTTTCTTCCACTATGACCTAAGGGTAGAAAAAATTTAGCTTTTCTCAATCCTCTCCTATCGTAATTCAAGGATGCAGATCATGAAACTCTTTTACACCATTCCCACGGTGCCATACTAAATGCTCATGCACAAATGAAGGGTTTCCTCTCCAATGGGAACTTCTTCTTACTCAATGGTGATTGAAGCTTTGTCACCAAGCCAGACTTCTTGTCATCTCATTCAATTAGTATTTAAACAACAAAATCTGAAAGACTAGTCTTAATTTAGACTTTTTCCATCTTAGACATTTCAACTTTTAAGCTTGGTGCGTTCTAAATAATAGTCTTGTTTTAAGTTACTAATTTATTTAGAAATTCCCAGAGTAATATGCAAAACTCCTTTTGGGAAAGTTTATTAGTCCATCAATCATTATTCTAATGTGACATGCTTGCACAAAGATAAAAAAAACTGACTAAGAGATGAATTAATTCAGGGCATAACTCGAATAATAGAAAAGAAATTTATTGATAGCTAGTATCTTGAAAAGAAAAAGTATTCAAGAACAGCAAAGAATGAAGTATTACAAGAACAAAAAAATTCGGTACAAGTAATATGAAGACTAGGTGCCTTGGATATCGCAGCTTGAACTTCTCCGTACAAACTAAAGACCATTTTGAATTTAACATGTGTTTAGGAGATCTACAGTACTCCGTCGATGCCCCAAGATGTCACCTATCATTTTCTGCTGATTTAGGTATAGCAAGATCACCACATGCCCCAATTTGATCAATGTTTGAGCCGCCCTCTTTGGGTTTTCAACTCAGATCCCTTTTGGTCTCAATGTGCCCTTTGCGGGTTTTCACCTTGGCCTCTCCCATTTTTTTTAGTCAAAGCGCCCTTTACAGGTTTTCACTTTGATCCCTCTTTCAAGTGAAATATTTCTTTAATGAATCTGAGTTTACAGGATTCGGCAAATTCTTACCATCCATTTCACTCAAAATCAAAGCACCTCCAGAAAAAGCCTTTTTTACAACATAAGGTCCTTCCCAGTTCAGCATCCATTTCCCTCTGAAATCCTTTTGTAAAGGGAGGATCTTTTTCAACACCAAGTCACCCTCATGAAATTCTCTAGGACGAACCTTTTTGTTATAAGCTCGCATCATTCGTTTCTGGTACATTTGACCGTGACGAATAGCTTTTAGTATTTTTTCCTCTATCAAATTCAACTGATCATACCGAGATTGGATCCATTCAGCCTCATCTAATTTTAACTCAGCCAATACCCAGAGAGAAGGGATTTCAACTTCAATGGGTAAAACTGCCTCCATCCCATAAACCAAAGAAAAAAGCGTTGCCCCAGTAGAAGTTCTTATAGATGTTCGGTAACCAAGAAGGGCAAATGGTAACTTCTCATGCCAATCCTTGTAAGTTTCAACCATTTTCGCCACATTTTCTTGATATTTTTGTTGGCTGCCTCCACTGCACCATTCATTTTTGGACGATACGGTGATGAATTATGGTGTCTAATATGAACTGCTTGCAGACTTCCGCTATTGTGCTATTATTCAAATTCAGCGCATTGTCAGATATAATCCTTTTAGGCATTCCATATGACATATGATCTATTTCTTCAAAAACTTACTGGCTACTGACTTCGTGACATTAGCATATGAGGCTGCTTCTACCCACTTAATGAAGTAGTCAATAACTACAAAAATGAAATGATGTCCATTAGAAGCCTTTGGCAATATTGGCCCAATGACATCCATCCCCCACATGGAGAAAGGCCATGGAGAAGCCATAACATGAAGAGGTGAAGTAGGCGCATGCATTTTATCCCCATAAATTTGGCATTTATGGCACTTCTTGGCATGATTGATGCAATCTCCTTCCATGGTGGACCAGTAATATCCGAATCTCATGATATATCTAGCCATGGTGAACCCATTGGCGTGTGTTCCACAAATACCCTCACGGACTTCTTCTAAAATGTCCTTAGCCTCTACAACATCCACGCATCTCAACAGTACTCGATCCTTTCCCTTTTTGTATAGATTCTCTCCATCTAAAACATAGTCAATAGCTAGTCTCCTCAATGTCCTCTTATCGTTCTCCGTTGCCTGATTAGGATATTCACGATTCTTCACATATAGCAATATATCTTGGTACCAGGGACGATTATCACTCTCCCCCCTCAATACTGTAGCAGTGGGCCAGGATCTCATAAATACTAATTTGAATGAGCTTCATGTCCTCTAATCTGTTCACTTTAATCATGAAGGCTAAAGTGGCCAGAGCATCAGCCATCTGATTTTCTTCCCGTGGGAGATCACAAAAGGTAATGTTGTCAAATTCTTCAATCAATTCCAGAACCAATCTCTGATAACGGATCAACTTAGGGTCTCTTGTTTCCCATTCCCCTCTTAGTTGGTATATTACCAATGCTGAGTCTCTGTATACTTCTAGTGTCTTAATTTTTCGCTCTATGGCTGGCCGGATACCCATGATGCAAGCTTCATATTCAGCCATGTTATTGGTGCAGTCAAAGTTAAATTTACTGGTGAAAGGATGATAATCTCCGTTTAGAGATACCAGGATTGCCTCAATCCTATTGTCTAACGCATTCGAAGCTCCGTCAAATTTTAACCTCCAAGAATGATTTTCTTGAGGATCCTCTTCAGCATTTGCCACATATATCAAGTCTTCATTCAGGAAGTCAACGTCCAGAGGTTCATAATCTTCTAAAGCTCCGCTAGCCAAGAAATCTGCTGTCGCACTCCCTTTGATGGCCTTCTGACTTACATATACTATATCAAACTCGGAGAGCAAGATTTTCCATCTAGCCATTCTTCAATTCAACACCGTTGACTCCATCATACACTTTAAAGGGTCTAATTTTGAAATTAGCCAAGTCGTATGATAGAGTAAGTATTGCCTCAACATCTTTGTCATCCAAATCAAGGCACAACATAATTTTTCGATAGATGAATATCTCATTTCACAATCAGTGAATTTCTTACTGAGGTAATATATCGCCTTTTCCTTCTTTCCAGTCGAATCATGTGGACCCAACACACACCCCATGGAATTGTCGAACACCGTTAAATACAAAATCAAGGGTCTATCTGGGCTAGGTGGTGACAGCACTGGAGTATTGGATAGGTATTGCTTTATCTTTTCAAAAGCTTTCTGGCATTCTTCATTCCAAACACCTGGATTATGTTTCTTCAGAAGACGAAATATGGGATCACATTTCTCGGTCAGCTGTGAAATGAACCGAGCAATATAATTCAATCGTCCTAAGTAACCTCGAACCTCATTTTGAGTACGCAGTGGCGGTAAATCTCGTATTGCCTTGACTTTGTCTGAGTCAATCTCGATCCCATTTTCATTGGCTACAAAGCCCAACAACTTTCCTGACTTGGCTCCAAAATTGCATTTTGTTGGACTAAGTTTGAGCTGAAACTTTCTTAGTCTTAAGAACAATTTTCTTAGGACCTGGACATGCTTCTCCTCTATTTTGGATTTGGCAATCATATCATCAACATAAACCTCAATCTCTTTGTGCATCATGTCATGAAACAAGGCTACCATGGCTCTCTGATATGTTGCTCCCGCATTCTTTAATCCGAATGGCATTACGTTGTAGCAAAATGTTCCCCACAAAGTAATGAATGTAGTCTTTCCCATATCTTCAGGATACATCCTTATCTGATCATATCCTGAGAAACCATCAATGAAAGAAAACAGTGAATATCCTGCCGTATTGTCCACCAAAGTATCGATATGTGGCAATGGAAAATTGTCTTTTGGGCTAGCTTTGTTCAAATCTCTGTAATCCACGCACATTCATACTTTTCCATCTTTTTTAGGGACTGGAACGATATTGGCTACCCATTCATAATATTTGACCTCCTGTAAAATCCCAGCATCAAACTGCTTATTGACTTCCTCTTTTATTTTAAGCACAATATCGGGCCTCATTCTTCTTAGCTTCTGTTGGACTGGCTTACAATCCTCCCTTATAGGTAGGCGATGCACTACAATGTTAGTGCTCAACCTCGGTATATCTTGGTATGACCATGCGAAGACATCTTTAAATTCTTGGAGTAATTCAATGAGGTCTCGTCTTGTCTTTGCAGAAATCTCAGTTCCAATTTTCACCTCTTTCCCTTCTTCCAAGCTCACAACTTCTATTGCTTCCTTGTGAGGTAGAATTTGTTTTTCTTCCTGTTCTACCATTCTCAACAAGTCCAAAGATAAACCACCATCTACATCACCTTCAAGGTCGTGTGATCCCTCTAAACACATGTTTCGTTCAAGAGGAAACTCTGAGTTTGTAGCAGTGTCATTCACATCATTGATATACAGGGACCTAATATGGTTACAAAAGAATGTATGAATTTATGTACAATTATTTGTGCAATATGATTATAAATGAAAAAATAATTTAATGTATTTACTCGTATGGGAAGAATAAAAGAATATTTGCTCAAAAGAGTTGTATTTTATTAAAATAATGATATTTGAACATAAGCCTTTTCGTAAAAGAGTTCTTATTATTTCTAGGCTAAAACAACAAGTTTGTTCTGAATATTACTCTGAGACAGTTCTAAAGACTTCAGGTATTTCTTCCGCAGTCCAATTATCTAGAACACTCCCAGGTTCATAAGGACAAATGTCTAACAAGCTCCTCTCTTTATTCGCATCCTCATTTATGCCATTGATGTGCGTCTCTTCGATGCTTTCCTCAATCAGTATCTTTCTCTCAGAATGAATGACCCCTCTAGATATGAAAGTTTCAGATATGTGGGGAATTATCATCGGCTCCCATTTAATTTCCTCCCCACTTAGACGCACCATTTTTCTTTCCTGCCTTTTCTCTAACTCCTTCTTTCTCTGTCCTCTATCTGGCTTGTACCCTAAGCTAAAGTTGTCTTGTTTTTCTTTCAGTACTGGAACCTCAATTTTCCCTTGAAGGTATTTCCCTAATCCTCTTCTGGATAAAGCTCCTTTCACTACCAACAATTGCAAACCCATCTCTGTAGTTTTGAATATTTTAGGCTCCAAAATTTTGCTCCCTTCAGGAACAAATGTTGCATTTACAAACTCTAGAGATCGAAATGAGCATTCCACCGACTCTTCATTAGTCTCCACATACGGTGCCTCATTGGATACAGCCGCTATAATATTCTCTTCCGCGTTTATTGTCACCAGCCGACCTTCTGACACTAACTTCAATTTCTGATGTAATGATGACGGTACGGCCCCCGCTGAATGTATCCATGGTCTCGCTAATAAGCAATTGTAGGAGGGTTTGATGTCCATCACAAGAAAATTCACCTCATAAACTGTTGGGTCAAGTAATAAGGGTATCTCAATTCTTCCCATGACCTTTCTCTCTGTACCGTCAAACGCCCTCACTATATTCTGGCATGTTTTTATGTGCGAGCTATCTATGGGAAGCCTATTAAGTGTGGATAATGGCAACACGTTCAAAGCTGATCCATTGTCAATCAACACTCCTGGCAAAGTATACCCCTTGCATCGTGTAGTGATAAGCAAAGCCTTAGTAGACCCCCTGCCCCCTAGTGGTATTTCATCATCATTGATGAATATGAAATTATCAGCACTGATAGTATTGACCAACCGATCTAATTTGCCGACAGAAATATTGTTGGCCACATAGGTCTTGTTCAGCACCTTCATCAACGCACTTCGATGTACTTCTGAAATCAAAAGTAAGGCCAGTACAGATATGCGAGCCGGTTGTTTATGAAACTATTCGATAAGATTATACTCACTATGCTTCAAAATTTTGAGGAATTCCACAGCTTCTTCCTCTTTTACTGGCTCATTAATGGATAACACAGGCTCCGCTATTTTCCCCTTTTGTTCCACTGTTATGGCTTTCCTTTCACAGGTTCTGGATAGGCACTTATACTCTAATCCTCTGAGATCTCCTTTCCAGGGAAAGTTGTATTGCACTCGTAGTTTCAAGGAACCTTCCTACTATCTTGGTAAAAAAAGGTTGCAGGTTTCTTTATTATGATCCTTGGCATGATTGGCGTCCTCACTTCATCATTCTTTGGTCGCGAGATGATGACTACAGGCCGAGCTACTCTTGGAACCTTCGTGGATTGGAATGTGCAGATGCTCCCTTCTTCCTTAACTTCTTCGTAAAACTCTATTTCCTTGTTATTCATCATGCTTTGAACCAAGGCTCTGAATTCTGTACATTCTTGAATCTCATGTCCCTCCTCGTGATGGAACTCACAGTAGTTTTCCACCCTTTTAAAGCTTCTCTCCGAATCCAAAACAAACAACCCCCTTTCTACCATCTTCTTCCAGACCCATCTCAAAGGAATTTTCACTTCTGCGACATTTTTCTTGATTCTTCTACCCATGTTCCCACATATCATGTTCACTCCATTATCATTATGATGAGGTAACGGATTCTCTGTACTAGGCAAATCATCCAATTTAACAACGCCCTTGCCTATGAGTCTTTCAACCAGTTTTTTGAACGTCGTACAATGTTCTATGGAATGTCTGACGATTCCCACGTGATAATTGCATTGTGCATTTGCATTGTACCACTTCGAGTAAGGAGGCTGCAGAGGTTTCAAGTAGTAAGGGGAAACCACATGTGCATTGAATAGATTCTTATATAGCTCCCTATACGACATTGGAATTGGCGTAAATTGAAGCTTCTCCATATTTTCTCTTGTGTCAAATCCCTGTTTTGATGATCCTTGTTAGTTAACAGCCACTTTTCCCGGCTGATTCACTGTAATCGTCTTTGAATATCCCTTACTATATGAACTTGTGTTGTTGACCTCATTTTCTTTCTTCTTCGAGGCCGACCTTCTACTATTTTCTCCAGCATCAATCTTCCCGCTTCTAATAGCATTTTCTATCATTTCACCATTCATAACTATGCCAGAAAAGCTTTTTGTAGCACTTCCTAACATATGTGTGATAAATGGGGCTTTCAGTATGTTAACGAAAAGCATTGTCATCTCTCTTTCTAGAAGAGATGGCTGACCTTGGACGGCAACCTCCCTCCACCTCTGTGCGTATTGCCTAAAGCTTTCACCGGGCTTCTTTTCTTTGTTTCGTAGAGTGATTCTATTAGGTGTACCATATCGGTTACATGGTTGTACTGCTTTATGAATGCCTGTGCTAAATCTCTCCATGAATTAATCTTGGTATGACTTAGTTGATTGTACCACTTGGATGCTACCCTTGTGAGGCTATCTTGGAAACAATGTATCAGTAGCTGATCGTTATTAACATACCAAGTCATCCGTCTACAAAACATGGTAATATGAGCTTCAGGGTTACTAGTTCCATTGTACTTCTCAAACTCGAGCATTCTGAATTTGTAAGGGAGTACTAAATTCGGAACCAAGCTTAATTCTTTAGCATCAATCCCATAGTAGCTCTCAGCACTTTCCATTGCTCTAAATTTCTATTCCAGCCATTTATACATTTCTTCTAGCTGTTTTGGAAATTCATCCTTCATTTTCTCTTTTTCAGCTGTTTCATCGAAGTCAGGGATAGCAAAATTAACAAGCTTGTTTTCGGGGTTAGAGCCTGATCCAGCTTGAAAATTCATTAGTGTTACAGCACCAGCCTGAAACTGCTGAGGCTTGATGGTGACAGAAGATTTGCGTGGATATACCTCAACATGCTGAGGGGTAAAGCCTGGGGGATAAACAGGTCCCTCGTAAAGCCTGGGGGATAAACAGGTCCCTCACTGTCTCCTTCTTCAACATTGAACACCAAACCCTTTCCTTTATCAGTTCCTCCAGTCAACAACTAAGTTAATCAAGCCATCATACTCCCTTGAGATTCCATCATTTTGTCCATCATTTTTTGCTGAATTTTCTCAAGCTGTTCATTCATTTGTTGTTGAAGCTGATCCTACATCTCCTTTTGGAACTGTTCTAGCCTTTCCATCCTTTGGTCCATGTCCTTAGTTTTTGATCGAGTACCGTAGTGGTGTTTGGTAGGTTGGTTGGTTTCTAGATTAACTGAGGACTGATTTAAATTAATTAGAATCTTTTAATATTTTTTTAATGCATATGAAGCAAATGCAATACGTGAAATGAATGCAAAAAGGCATCAATTTCAATTCAATTCCATTTAAGAAAACTTTACTATAAATTAAATTTCTTTACATAAAGTGAATTACAAATAAAGTTTTGCCCTATTACTCAAAATTCTAATCTTCCTAAGTAACAAAGCTAACTCTTGCCCCCGATCCGATTCTAATTCATACTTCACACTCAGCATGTCAGCCTGCACTGCTAAAGTCTGTATGTGATCAGCTACTTCTCGAATCTAGACCACAGCTTCCTTCATAATATGATCACTGCTCCTAACTTCATTCTGAAAGTAGTGGAGCTGTTCATTATTACGATTTCCATTTGCTTCCAAGCACTTGATCCGGATCTCACAATTTTGCAACGCCGTTTCTAACTCCTCAATCTTGCTCAAGCTTGCCCTCAATTCTATCGCAAAGTTTTGATTTCGATAATGACGAAGGGATCTTTCCAACTCAGTCACCCTATCCTTTAGCCCACTTTTTTCTTTTTGGATTTTTGACAAACACTTCTCTAAAGCTTCATTTCGTGTCTGAACCTCTTGAAATTTCTATTCCCATCTATTCATTTTGTCATTTTCTTCTCGAATTCCTGCTCACCATTGTTCCAAAGTTTTTCCCAGCCCAGCAGTTCTTATTGACAGGCGCAACTTTTTATATTCTGCCTCCAAACTATCCAACTCCTCATCAACCTTATTTTTCCCTTTTCTTAATTTCTTAGTTTCGAGCTTTTGAACATCTATGTCTAATCTTAAGTTCATATTCTCTTCCTACATTTGATCTATCTTCTTTTCTAACTCCGCATTTCTTCTTTCAAAATCTTGTCTTATGATTTCCAACTCAAAAAGGACGACCCGCAAATATTCCTTTATTGATTGGTTGTTTTCCTGACTTATCTTGGGTATATTGTCTTTGATTCTCCTAACCCACCATTCATTATACTCAGGAGTTGTCATCGAACCCACCGCTAACCTCTTCATTCAGCGCGCCTGTTTCCATGCGCTAGACATCTCTTGAATCTTCTTTCATTAACCATCATCCCTGTACGAAAATCCACAATCAGCTATCTCTTGGGTCGCAGGTATAAATTGCCTTGACCTATACTGCCTTAGCACCAATAATGGGGCATATCCAACAGCTCCCCAAATTCCAAGCAGTGGAACCCAATCGAAATTACCACACCTATATAGGATCTCATCTTGAAGCAACCAAGGAGCTCTCCACTCGATGTCCTCTTCTTGAAGATTCTGAAGAATTCCCATCCACTTTGCCTCCAAAATTCGTCTCTCCTCGGTGTGGCTACAATCTCCTTTAGTGGCGAATAATTTTCAGAGAAAACTCGATACGAAACCCTATCAACCTTCCAAAAGTGACTGTGAAACCATGCGAGTAAGAGCTGTGCACATCCAATGAATCTACCCTCTCCCGCTTTTCGGCATGCACTCAATGACCTGAAGGTTTCTGCCAAAATTGTCAGAATTGGTTTAACCCTCTTATCAAGCCGGTCAAATAAATCAGTGACTGCTTCATCAACATGCCCCAAAGCTTTGGGGAAGACAACTAAGCCATATATACTCAAAGCAAAGAAGTCTAACCTTTTCCTCACATCTGGGTGTGTTAGAATTAAATCTTTCAAACTCTTCCAAGGAATCCACTTGCTATCCCCTTTTTGCTTAATCTGTACAGCAACCCACTGCTCACTCATCCCCGTTACATTCATCAGCTTCATCGAAAAGGTTGGCACATTTACAGCTCTCGAGTAGACTTTATCTGCTTGAAACTTTGAACATCAAAGTAAAGCCACATATTCTTCTATCGTATGCACCAAATCGTCCTTCCCAAATGTGAAACAGTTGTAAGCAGAATTCCAAAACTAGCCGAGGGCTCGAAACAAGTGCTTGTCTACCTTCACATCAAGCAAATAAGCCAAATTACCATAATTATTATAAAATAGCTCTCTGACCTCGTCATTCCACTAATCCAAGATTTCCTTCAATTCTTGCAAATTTTTTGAGTTACACTGATGTGCGTAAAGTCTCATAATTCTAATACATATCCATCAGCTAAAACCTTTCTCTCGCTACGTTGTTTTAGACCAAATTCGGACAGCCGCATTATCCTCCACTTTATCAAGAAACCCTTTTTCCATGATAAGCTTTCTATCTAGCAACTGAATATGAACCGACACTTTTTATAATGAAATGAAATGCCATGCAATCAAAATAAAACACAAAAATTCAGTATCATGTATACACATTGAAAGTAATCAAACAATAGTAAAAGCACCTATTCAAGTACCTACTAGGGTTTAGTGTAGCTCTACCTAGGGTGGATTCCTAAGGTTCATTATATGAGGTTCGGCTTCCAGGGCAAAGGTACCCGAACCAGCAGATTCCTCGATCTTCACCCACTATACGCTCATATAGATCAAGTTCGGTTCAGGGGAATACATTTTCCCTATGACTATACGGAGATGGAAATCTCACGAAGGCATACGTACATATGTATCCCGAAAGCGATCCGCTATCCTATACGGAGGTGAAAACCTCACGAAGGAATAGTTTCTCACTCCCACTTAGAAGGGTAAAATTATTCAACTCATGTAATGTATAATGCAAAGATTAATTAAGTAAGAAAATAATGAATGCAAAAGGATCTTATGAATTTAAAATTTATTTTTTTGACCTTATGATAGAAATTAATCAACTTTGTGGCTCGACTCTCTTATTTTTTTTAAAAATTCCCCAGCGGAGTTGCCAACCTGTCGAAACCATTTAAAAAAAACAAAAATTAGTTGTCGATGAAAATTTGGAGTCGCCACCAATCTTTTATTAAGGTGTGATTGGATCACCTAAAATGACTTTGGCCTACGAGTTTTTAGAAAAACGGGTTCGGGAGTCAGTTACGTTCGAGGAAGGATTAGCACCCTCGTAACGCCTAAAAATTGGTACCAAATTGATTAATTATTGTCTTAACGTCGAGAGTTAAAAAATACGATCCTTAATTAAATTAAATTATTTATTAAGATTCTCTCATTTTGAAACAGAAAACATCACACCCAATGCGTTAGGGCACGATATTTTATTTCTTCAAGATGAGTCTGTCCAAAAGATTTGTGTGATAAAATTTAAAAGAATATTCAATTGTTTAAGACTTATGACGAAACCACAGCCCAATTCGTTAGGGCACAATTTCTCAACATCCCAAACATTGAATATTTCCTTTATTAATATTTATATTTTTTAAAAATCTTTGTCTCGAGAAATCAATACGTCACATCCAATGCGTTAGGACACAACATATTAAATTCCAAACAACAAGCTTTTTCATTTTATTTTTTATCAAAGAACAATTCTCGATTGTTAGATTTAAAGAAGAAAATTGGAACCCAATACGTTAGGGCTCAATTTTCTTAAAACTCCTAAATACGAGTATTATCTCTATTTTGAAAAATTCTATTCTTAAATTCGAGTAAAAAGATGACGTAATGTTATATTGAATGTATGTGTAAATGTCACAATAACATATTCAACAATGGCATAGAAATAATATAAACAAACAAATAAAGGAAATGAATATATAAAAAAACAATAATCCATGACATGCAAAATATCAAATAAATAAAAAATATAAATGTAAACACAATTAAATAGCGAATGAGGAAAGCAAGCAAAATAAATAAAGAAAAGAAGGTATATAATATTCACATAGAAATTATGAAGATTAAAATATACATATGATTTACAAATAAAATTTTGTTTATAAAACTTATATATGCATTTATGAAAACAAAAAATATATAAATATATGCATATGTACATAAATTATAAAATATTTGTTAAAAATATAAGTATGTATATATATAAATATAATGGAATATTCAAAAACCATAGATGTATACGTATGTATGTATATAAATATAATGGAATATTCAAAAAATATATGCATATACACATAAAATATATTAAAAATAATTAAATAATAACTACATTATCAAAATTAATTTTAAAAATATGAGTATCTATAAATATGAGAAAAATATTAGTTTAAAAAAATAAAATGTACATAAAAATTAAATATACATATATATATATATAGATTTTTTAAAAATAATTACATATAAAAGTTACAAAAATAAAAATAGTAATAGTTACATTATTATAATTAATTAATTTTAAGAAAAAAATATAAAAACAAACTAAATTGAACTGCAATTAAAATATAAAAACAAACTAAATTGAACTGCAATTAAAAAAATCTAGGGTAAATCCGCAAATAAATAAAGCCCAAAAGACCGTATCGAACGCGCGAATAATCATTTGAGGGACTGCAAGGGCAATTTCCCCTTTTTCCTCTAAACGGCATCATTCCATAGGGACCAAATTGAAATTGAAAATAGATTAAAGGCGAATTTTAAAATAAAATAAACTTGATTGTAAAAATATTAAAAGGCGGAGGGGCTAAAAGCGCAATTTACCTCTCCGCTCAAAAACACGCGGATCCTAGGCCAGGTCGAGTCGGATTCGGGTCGGCCTTCCCAAAATGATGTCATTTTGGCACCTGGGGAGGCCAAGTGAAACGGCACCGTTTCACTAGGCTTATTTAAGCCAAAAAAAACCTTCAAAATTCCATTTTTCTCCTCTTTTTTTTAAAAAAACCAAAACACTCTCAACCCTTACCCTTTTGCTCTGGACGCCGGTCCAAAATTCGGCGAGGGAACCACCACGTTGGCCACGGACACTGGCAACAGTGCTGCCGTATGCGGTGGCTGGAAAGCTGAAAACCTCAGATCTGGCCCTTTCAAAACCTCTAAAACTGAATCTATTCCCGAAATTGCCAAAATAGTGATGGAAAGGGCCCAAATCTCAAGAAACCTTTCGATTTCTGGCCGTCTATCCTCGGAGATAACTTCCTCGGCTGTCCGTGGTAGTTGGGACTCGAATACAGGTTGTTTTACTTCCTTTTTTATTTATATTTATTTGTATGCAAAGAAAAAAAAATAAAAAACTAGTAAACTAAAGTAAAACAGAAAAAAAAATATAGACCTTTGGATCGATTTTCTGCTTTCTCAGTATTGAGCTCTCTGTTTTTTATTTGCTGTGAAAATAATTATTTTTCTTATTGATTTCGAATCCCCCGGTTACAAGGTTTCGAGTTTGCTTTTATATCAAACATGAAATAAGAAAAGTTATGAAATCTTCTAGTATCTCGCTTGATATCTATGTGATTTGCAATCTTGATTTTCTTGTCATTTTTGTTGTTTCTTGCTGTGCATGTGAAGATTGCGTGGAGATCCAGCTTGTGTGGAAGATTTGGGTTGCGGCGGCTGAAGCTTACCTCAAAAACCCTAGGGTTTTTGCCAC
The DNA here is from genome assembly GCF_025698545.1 of Gossypium raimondii. Lineage (NCBI taxonomy): Eukaryota > Viridiplantae > Streptophyta > Magnoliopsida > Malvales > Malvaceae > Gossypium > Gossypium raimondii. The sequence continues at coordinate 32,463,580 of NC_068568.1, read as the reverse complement.
TGGATTTGGGCCTCTGTTTTTGTATTTTGGGCCTTGTATTCTGGGCCAACTTGTTTTGTTCTGGACTTGTAAAGAACACTGGACTTTTCATTATTATTTTTGCTTATTAAGGGCCGGGTAAAATTTAGGTATTACAAAACACACTTGAAAATTTTAAAAATTTGAGCAATTTACCTTACCCCCTTTAAAAAGAAGCAATGTCTCCATTGCAAGAACAAAGTAATGAACGAAAACTGAACACCAGGTAGGGTTGTAAAGAAAGAGAGGTGCGTCAATAAGACTACTTAAATACCAAGTCTTTCCTCATAACCCAATCCTAGACATGTTCATTCCCATTGTCACATCACTTTGTCTTTTTCTTTCTAAAGAAGTATTTATTCATGTTTACTATGTTTTATTTTGTAGAAATTAAATCCTAATTACTAAAGAAATAAATTCCTAAAGACCTAAAAATAATTAAATAAATAACAAGACAAGAATCCCCCTTTTATTTTTCTGACTCATTCCCTTTGTCAGTTTGCATCTTTAGTATCTTCCGTCCATGTCTCAAAGATAGCATCTGGGAACTTAGGAACAAAAGTGCTAGAGATATTCTTAAAAATATTTCAAATTGAATCATCCCTAATTTTGCATATTTCCAGTAAGTTTGTTGTTGTTTGTGAATGAACTTGCACATGTCCATCATAATTGACAGCTCTGATTTCTTTGAAGTACTTGTAGGAGTTGGCATTGGAGTTGTAAATTTTGGTTCAACACTTAGCTTGACTGGTTCTTCTTCTAGCTCAACCCTAGGTTCAGGGTTTTCAACTCTTTCAGCTGGTTGATGACTATTTGGTTCCTTATCAGATTCTTCTTCTTCAGTGTCTGTAACTAAATCAGCTTCAGTTTTAGTTTTATTTGTTGACTCTTCGATTTCTGGCTCAGTTGGTTCCTCTTGCTCACCTTGATTCAGCTCATGCACTCTCTCTACTAACCTTTCAAGATCATGACTTGTAATGCACCCTTGGACATACTGCCCCTTCAGATTTGCTTGTGTTTTAACACAGGCCCTTAAGCAAAGTAAAGTGATTAATGATGGGAAATAAGCACTTCCTGCCTTCTTTTTAGCACAATCGTGAATCTCCTTAAGGATAATTTTCCCAAAATTAATGGCATTTTCTGTGAGATAGGCATAAAACTGTATCGAACGAAATAAAACCATACCTTTGGTACTAGTTTTAAGTATTCTCTTCGACAAGAATGGCTCCCATACTTTCTTATAATCCATTGGGATCCCAGGTTTGTCACAACATCAAGCACTTGTTGCAAAAAATCTCTATTGATATTATTCATCATAGGGTAGTACTCATCTTCTTCAACATCAGGTAAATTAAACAAATCATTAATGGACTTAGAAGTAAGAGGTACCTTTTTCTTTCGAAAGATGACTTCAGTAACATCTTGTGTAGTCAAACTAGCATAGAATTCTCGAACTAGTTCATCATCAGGAAGTGAATGAGCATCACAAAATCGTTCCCACTTGAGAGCATTGACTATCTGTCTAATCAGCACAGGAACAACCATCACATCATTACTTTTCAGGTTAAAACATTTTTTCGGCATCATAGGTTGATGCTTGAAAATTGAATCAAATCGCTTTTTCACTTCTTCATCGATCACAATCGGGTTTTCAGGAGTAGTCTTTGAAGATCTAGTTCTTTTACGAGACATGGTATCTCTTCTCGATAATTCGACAACGTTTCTGCTCACAAGGTAGAACAAAAATAAAAAAAGAGGGTAGAACTTGCTTCGGCAAACCTTACGATGGCGAGGGATTTACGGCGGAAATGGCAACGTGCAACAGCAATAGTTGTGTGCGGCAGTGATAATGGCTACGTGCAGCGGCAACGTCGATGCTTTGGTGATTCTCTTACGGCGGCACTAGGTGGTCTCGACAATAGAAAATAAAAGGACTAAGGGTTTCTTTCGGGATTTAAGGCCAGCAGCACAAGAAAGAGGTTTGGGATTATTTGCGTTAAGCAAATTGCTTTGAGATATATGAAAATAGTAGAATAAAAAAGGGTTTATATAGGGAAAAATTAGGGCAACATGTATAAAAAATTTAGCCACAGTAAGGTTACTTGGGCGGCAAACAATGGAAGTGGCGGCACTAGGTGCGGATTTTCCCTCCTTTCTGTTGTCTTGGGCCTCAAATTCAAACTTGTATTTACAGACTTATTCAACAAAGAGAAACTGATTAGTACTTAGGTCAAATTTGACCCCCTTTATTAACATAAAAATTTAAAATTAATCAAAATAAATTAAACTAGAAAAAAAACATTTTAAAACTTAATTAGAAAATTTCTTCTTAACTATGTACATTAAATTAATTCCCAAGAAAGGTTGGAGGGGTCACAGTGGTCCCGCTTAAGTTCCAATCTCCTTAGAAAGAATTAATTAAATTTATTTAATTAAGAAAATAAATTCTAATTATTTATTTATTTACAAGACGAGTTCATGAAAAATCAAGAGTCTATTAATTTGAACGAGGATTCAACTCACTCAACTTCACCATCCCAATAATGTTTGAGATGTTGACCATTAACTTTAAACGTACCTCCATAATTATTTTATAATTGAATAGCTCCATAAGGATAAACTCGGTAGATGGTATAGGGTCCTTTACATTCGGTTTTCAGCTTCCCAGGAAATAACTTCAGGTTTCCATGGTATTGGGTCCCTGCGATTTCATCCCATTTCCTGATTGATCAAGGTACCTGTGAATCTAGCCAAGCAAAGGCGATATCAATTAATGAAAAATGAAAAACTGAAGATGAATAGCATCATCCACGATCCCATTGTATTTGACGGTATCACAAAGCTGGAGGAACCATTTGAGATGCTAACTCAGATCTTCTGTCATTGTTCCTTAAAACTGTAAATTATTCTGAATCATCTAGATCATAACTGGCTTAATCTCAAAATTATTGGTCGTGATAGCTGGCCTTGTTATACTCTTTTGAACCATCTCTAGATTCGGTAGTGCATATTCCCTTAGAGTCCTCTCATTACGTGCCATGTTTATATTTTTGGTTAGCTGTGGTTATTATTAGTTATTATTTGCCTCGTCAAATAGTGGATTCTCACGTGGTGGTGAATTACCACCGGCAGGTAGAGGATTCTACATTGGTTGTTGTTGTCGACAATTCTTCTGGATTATTCTCTCAGGATCTGCGAGTAGCTCTATAGGTGTTCCTCCACTACAAGTCATACACTAAACCCAAAAAGGCAATTAGTAATAAATAGGAAAATTAAATTCGTAGACATAACCTAGAGATTTCCAAATTATTCTAGTAATATGAAAAAAAATTAAAATCAATATAGTGATGTTGCCTCTTCGACAACAACGCCAACAACTTAACCGCCTCTAGACGTACCAACATCTAGAGTAGAAATCTTGCACAGAATATATGAAAAGTGGTATCTGCAAGTATACAGGTCAGGTTGTGATATAATTACAATGGAGTAGGTAAGTACTCCCAGGATTGTACCCAAGGGAGGCAAGCACTAACCTAATTCTAACCTAAGCATAAATAGATCTAAGTAGTACTTTAAATTGATTATAGTATGATGAATAAAGTGAAAGGTTTTGGTAATCTGTTCTAATAATAATAGGAAAAGAAAAAAATGAAAAAATAAAACATAATAATATAAAGACTAAAATATATCAAATCTGGTCAAGGGTGACTAGCTTACTTCAGTATTCATAATCAACTATCACTTCAGGTTTTCTTGTTCAATCCTATAGTTGATATCCTAGCAGGATCTTCTAATCTTCTACTGGAATAACAAGTTAGTAAGAACTACTTATCTCTCGACCTTAGAATCCAGACCAGTTGACGTTAAGGTGTTCACGGATAAACCATACCAAATTTGGGTCAATTCTCACCTTAATGACTTGCTAGGGTTAAGGTTTTTCCTTTCCTGAACAGCTGATCTGTTAAGAAACCCTACAAAATAGGTAAGCAATCATACCTCCACTCGCTAATCCCCCATAGGAGGATTAGTTCCTCATGAATCTAGTATATGATATAAAATTGATCGAAGAGTAAACATGAAAGATAATTCAAGAGAATAACGTTTACAAAAAGCCTGATTTGTATTTAGAATTAAGCATCAAATCCTCACTGAATTTGATTGTACTTCACAAATTCGATCTCTCAACAAAAGTAAATAACAAGAACAAAAGTAAATTTTAAAACCTAAGAAAAAATAAAAACTAAAGACTAAATTGATAGAGGAAATTATACAATGAAACCAGGTGTCCATAACATGTGTTAAATAAGCCTATTTATAGAATTTAGGGTGGTTGTCATCCTTAAACCTAGGTCTGCTACTATCGTCGTGCTTAGCATTTGATTGTGCGAACAAAAACACCCCTGGCTTGCAATTATTTCCCATATAGAGGCAATGTCGCGACACACCAGGTCCTATGTCGCAACATTTAGGGCAATATGCTCATATTAAGGGTGTCTTTAGGGGAATGTCGCGACGTCCTTAGGCTGTGACGTGACATTGAAGGTAGTCTTGGAATTTTTCTATTTTGCTCCCTATGTTGCGACAGCCAATGCTCCATGTTGCAATCTAGCAACGAGTATCGAGTTAGTCTGCCATCTAATGGTCTCCAGCATACTGACAAAGTATCTTTTTGAACAAAAAAGACCAAAATAGTCCCCTCAATTAATAGAATCACTAATTACCAATGCATGGATATCCTCCGGGTAATTCATCGCAAAGGTCTAATTACAAGATTTATTAATAGCATCTTTATAAATAAAGACAGTCACCTTATTATATATTCGGTTGGTCCAAGAAATAATCGCAGAATCAAAAATTTCCATAGTTTTATAAATCTCCTTGATGCAAGTGCCCATTATAGTGATGTCCATATCACGCTTTTTCACCTTATTTGCTAGACTAACACAGTTGGTCTCAAATATAGCTTTAGATATACTTATTGAACTCGCCAATTTCAAGTTATCCTCAAGTGCATGGGGTTACGCCCAGTCAACAGCCAAAGCTTCCTCTTTAAAACCCCCACCCCCTCCAATAACAAAGCCATCTTTGTAATTAATAATCATCCCATAACCAGTTCTATTAGGAGTAACAGTAGCATCGAAATTGACTTTCACGAACCCGTATGCAGGCTTTTCCTATTTTCTACAAATAGGGGTAGTCAGAATCAAAGGGTCATTAATTAGGTTGTGGATCCAAAACTCATTACTAAAGATTTTAGCTCTCTCCCAGACAACCCTGGCTTTATCCTCATTGTCTCGAAAGATGTGGTTCTTACAATTATTCCAACTATTCCATACTGTTGTGAAGAAGCAACAGCTTTTCTGTCCAAAACGCGCATGACATCCTCAATCCAGTCAATGCAACATGCATAATCCTTCATAAGTAACCTATTATCCAACCCTCCAATAGTGAGAATGGACCTAGCACTTAGTCAATCTTTGACTACATGGATAAGTGTTTCAGCACTCTTATCGCATCTCGATTAGTCTTTCAAGAAGCCATGGTGAATAGAAGTAATTTTATCATTCGTGGAGAGGATCTAATGACCAACACGCCATGCAAAGATACGGATTTTTGGGAGTGAGTTAAGATTCTAAATTCTTTTCCAGTATGCTTTGTGAGGGACAAAACCTATTTGTTTAAGAAAGAGCCAAGAGTACGCCATCTTAGATGTTTAGAAAACATAAAGGTTGTGAAACCACACCACCTTATCTTTCGTCTCTTTACCACTAAGCGATAAATTACAAATTTGGTCACCCATAAATTTGACATATGGCTCCCTTACCCTCTCTTTATTCCAACTTTGCTGGTCAACGCTCCACAAGTCTGTCACCTTTCTTTCATGCAAGGTTAGAAAATTAGGGTTCAACGTGTCACCAATTAAGCTTTCAAAGCCCCAGTTATGTCTTCTAATGTTGACTCTTTTTCCATTTCCAACTTGCCACCCAAATCCATCTTTAAGAGCTTTGGCAGCAGTATTCATGCTGAACCAAGTGTAGCAAGGTTTTTCCACAGCTTTGGGATGAAATAGATCACCATTATAGAAATACTTACAACTCATAACTTGATAGCACAGTGTATCTCTATAGTTAAGGAGTATCCAAACATATCGTCCAAGAAGATCCAGGTTCAAAAGCCGGAGATCACGAAAGCAAATACCTCCCATTCCTTTGGGGCAGTAGACTCTTTCTCAAGCAAGCATTGACCAAACCCTTCCTTTCTCTTTGCTAGTCCACCATATCTGACTCATCTTAGACTACATATGCTCCATAACGCCCCTAGGAGTAGGAAAATAAAAAAAGCATAAGTTGGGACGAGGAAGACATTTAATCTGCTCATCCTCCAAAACACCCCTAGGGCAATATGCTCATCTTCAAGGTGTCTTCAAGTCAATCACAAATTCAAAGTCTTGCTCAGGCGGTAATGTCGATAATTTTTCTGGAAACACATCAGCTATAACACCCTCAACCCATCTCGATCTACCATATCCGAATTTTAGGTGTTATGCCTTATATAGATGTAACTTGAAAGTTTTTCCTTTTTCTTATCCATTCATGTAAATGTCTTTCTATATGTAACAGAATCTCAGATTGGTGTACACTGCATGGTTATACTTAGATTTTTCCTACGTAAAACTGACTATGTATGGCTATTACAAATTTTCTTGAAAAAATATAGTTTATGGTTATTGTTTGGCTTAATAAGATTTCAGGCTTTCCTACTTTATCTCTTGGTCTACTGGACATACTTTGGGATACAACTTATTTGTTTAGGGGTAGACTGTAGCTATAAACTCATTGCATTTCTAGTTAAATGATTTATACAAAGACTTTGACATGCCACTTGATTTCCTCTGTATGCAGAACAACCCAATGCACTACTTCCTTAACGTAGCCCTTACATCATCTTTCAGCGAATCTTCCTTTACAGACCTAAAAACAAAAACAACTTTAGTACGTTCATAAGAACTTAGTGAGATAAACCTTATAATACCTTTTTCAATCATTCTACGTTTCACATCCTTGGTATTTCTTGACCTTTCTTCCTTCTTTGGCGACTACATTCTAAGGCTACCATCTATCTTTCTTCATAACCATTTTTCTCCACTTCTACATACTATACTTAACATCTCTTTTTTTCTGTATCCTTTCATAAATATTAATTTTACATAATCCTTAATGATATGGAATGATATAATTGAATGCGAAAGCGGATCGTAAAGTTTATTCAAGTCACATATTTTACTTAAGGCTCTAGACATTCAAAAATAAATGTGGATTTTGACACAACCTGAAACCCAATTCAATCCAAGTTAAATTAAATAAATAAATAAGATAAAATAAAATAGAATAATAAATTAAATTTTAGAATAAGAAAGAATAAAATAAAGAAGATAGATGGAATGATATAATGTGATATGTAGAAGTCTTACGAAGCCTTGGAAACACAAAGATTCCACAACCCCCTCAAGCGTCTCTAATTTCCCCTCCAAGAAAGAAAACTTGGCAAGAAAAACTTTGAAGATGATCCCTACAATTCGAAAAAATTGTTAAAACTATTCTAAAAGAAACTCAAGAGAAATTCTTGAAAGAAAACTCAAAGAGAATTTATTAACTCAAAAGAGAAGTTAAATAATAATGAATTGTATGATTTGTGTACAATGCAAAGGCCTATATATAGGATAGCTAAATAAATCTAAATAAAACTCTTAAGTATACTAGAACACTAATTAATCTAAACAAGAAGTAGTTTTAAACTAAACTTTCTTGTTGACATAAAACTCCTAAATAACTTAAAGTACTTAATAATTATTAAAAATTTAGAATAACAAAATAATAAAATGATAAGAGCTGATAAGCAAAATATTGAGCTCATATATAATAAAATTTAAGCTCAAAACCTGAACCCAATATGATTTAAACTCGAATTAAAAGCCCGAAACTTGTAATTTCCGTCATAATCCTGTCCAAAAATTCTACTCGTACAGTTTTCACTAAAATTGTCATAACTTGAGCTCCTAAACTAAAAATCGAGTGATTCAAAGTGCGTTTCAAAGCTAAGACATACATTTTTGAACTCCATGAAGACATCCCAAACTAGAAATACCAAGATCCCATCCAAAAGGTCATTGCAAGTCTATTGATCTCTCAAGCTTGAAATTGGCAGTTTTGGTGAATGAAATTTGATAAATTTCACCCCATCTGTACATGTATCATTCCCCCTTTCCTCGAAAAGATTCATTCTTGAATCTTGTCTTTGATGGGATCTTGATTTGATTTTCTTGGACTTTGACATTGTTTTTGGGCCTTAAGGTAGTGTGAGCCCATCACATCCATGGGTCTAAAGAGCCCATCACATCCATGGTTCTAAAATTAGGCCTTGAGGCTCGCATCATTCCCCCCTTCCTCAAGAAGATTCATCTCTGAATCTTTAGCTATACAAAAAGAAAAGGGGATAGAACAAATAACAATAAAACAAAAAAAAATACTTACCTAAACTTTCTTATGCGCCAAAACTATCTCAAGGATCAAAGACATGATCTTGATCTCCCAAATGAGCATGAATCAAGTATCTCTCCTTGAAAAAAAAATCCATTAACACTAAACAAAGAAATATTAGGCACATGAATGTTCAAGTAAAAAATAATTTGTAACTTTCTTTGAATATGCATGGTCATCCATAAGAATTTCCAACGATGAGTCAAGAATTGCATATAATTATAAAAATCAAGAATGTTAAGATTATGTAAAAATTCATCATTAAAGGTCATTATAGAAAAATTTTTTGCAAGAGAAAATATATAAAATTCTTTAACCAACCTATCTACTGCAACAAAATTATTATTTTTAACCTTTACAAATCTAGATAAACCCATAAAATCCATTGAAATTTGACCTTTACCAAGGTTTAATGAAATTTGACCACGAGAAAGCATGTTGTAAGGAAAAACAAAATTAGTAGAACACTTATTAAAAACATTCGAAGAATGCCTTCTTCAATCAATTTTTAATGTATCCTTACCTTTCTTACCTTGTAGCACTTCGAGAGAATTATCAATATTCAACTTACCTGTTTCCCACAAGTAAAATTGTCTATTGATGGTAGAGTAATATAATTGGAGTCCGTTAATGGATCCTTGAAATCCTGTAAGAAAGAAACACCACTAAACAACTTTGAGTTAGGGTTCGTTAAAATGTAATCATTCCTCACTTTTGTACGAGTATTTTTCTTGCTTTTCTTTTTCTTTTTCCACTTGAAAACTCTCCAATTTTACCTCATATGGATTTTCACTCCCCAAATTTGGACCATTAAGTAGACTTTTATCACTCAAAGTCTCTTTTCTCTCGGTCTTTTCACATGATTCTTCCTCACTTACCATATCCTTGTCACAAGTACTATAAATATTCAATTAAGTATAATATATCTCAGTAGGAGAACTTGACATTTTTATATCATCTAACTCTATAGATTCAAGGAAAAAATTCTCATTCTCATCTTTTTTTGGTTCACAAAGTTCCTCATCACAAATCTTTTTTCCACTAGAGTAAGACTCAACAAAAGGCGCAAAGTCATACTTACTTTCTTCTCTAGTTGAATATTTAATTGGACATTGTAAACCCTCATGACCTTTTGAACTACACCAATACAATTTCACAATAGGTGAGTGATCAATTGTACTTTTCCTTTTGTTTAGCCATCTCATCTTGAAGTACTCATCAACTAATCAGTTAACTTGAACATGACGTCGACATTTCATTTCGACCTCTCTGTAGTAATGAGAAGGAACGTAATGCTTTCGTATCACTTACTTCAATTCATCCCATGTTTCAATTACCCTTTCATAGTTTCTTTCAGAATTAATTTCAAGTTGAATCCACCAACCCAACGCATAATCTAAAAATCCACAAGTCGTTAATGAGACTTTTTCCTTTTTCGGGCATTTATAGTAACAAAACATAAGTTCAATTTTTTATTCTCACTCATAACATGCTTCAGGATCTTTCTTTCTATGAAATTGTGGAATTGAAAATTTTAGCCTGGTAAAAGAAGGTTGTCCACTATCATTATTGATGAAAATCTCATCATTCGTGTGAGTAGCACGTCTAACATTATTTGCACAAAGATGAGGCTGGTAAACCTTATCTCCTTAATTACGATTCTGACGCTCAATTTGGGTACTTAGATATTCCAAATTTTTACTGATGAAGTCTAGAATAGTGTTATGTTACTAATCTCCAGAATTTTGCACCTCTTGATCCCTTTGCAACTTGGCAATCATACTACTGTGAATTAGTATGAAAGCTTGAAAAGAACACAGCACTCAAGAAAAGGAAAGAAAATTTAAGCAAACCTCACTGTTATGCACTTAGAAATAAAAAAACAAATTCTCAATGAGGTAAGAAATAATCTTGTGAGTCGTTCAAAAGTGTTTATATCAAATAATCAGAATGTATTAGAATCAAACTAGCAAAACAAACCTAGTAGCACTAGGTGTCCAAAACTGGATAGACAACAAAGAATTGTGTTGCACAGAGGAAGGAATGTGCAACATGCTCTAACCTACTAACACCAGAAACAATAAAGTGTTAGAATGTGTAAATAGACAATAAAAAGCAAAAACAAATGAAAACCTAAGGCTAAGAGTCAATAAAAATTGTTGAAACCAAAACACCCAAAATATTGTGAAGCAACTTGACAAACTTCATTCGTGGTGTTCCTGATTTCCAAAAATCACAAAATTTAAACTGGGACCTCCTCAAATAATGTGTATTTGATCTAGAAATTTTTGACACAAAATTATCTTATTTTTTCTATACTTTTTCGATCACTTTTTTTTTTGCGGTAAATATTTTTTTAATATTCTAAAATAGTGCCAAGAAATAGTATATAAAATTTCAGATCATTTGAAAAATATTTACCTATCGAAGAAATAATTTTTCGAAAACTTTTTGGGTAAAAAAAATTGTTTTGAGGTTGTTTGCTGAAAATCAAATTTATAAGAACATAAAGAACACTTAAAACACTCAAATTTGATACCAAATGATACAGAATGATGTGGATGAATGCAAAAGCAAATCATAAAATTTGTTTAAGTTGTAGATTCGACTTAGGGCTCTAGACGTTCAGAAATAAATTTGGATTTCGACACAACCTGAAACGTAATCAAATCCAAGTGAAATTAAATAAATATATAAAATAGAATAATAAATCAAAGATTAAAACAATAAGAAATAAAATAAAGAAGATAGATGGAAAGATAGAACGTGATACTCAGAAGTCTTAAGAAGCCTTGGAAACACAAAGAATCCACAACCCTCTTCAGGCAACAATAATTTCCTCTCCAAAAAAGAAAACTTGGCAAGAAAAAGTTTGAAGATGATTCCCACAATCAGAAAAGAATGTTAAAACTATTTTAAAAGAAATTCAAGAGAAATTCTTGACAAAAAAACTCAAAGAGAATTTATTAACTCAGAAGAGAAGGTGAATAATAATTAATTGTCTGATTTGTGTATAATGCAAAGGCATATATATAGGCTAGCTAAATAAATCTAGATAAAACTCTTAAGTATACTAGAACTCTAATTAATCTAAACAATATGTAGTTTAAACTAAACTTTTTTGTTGACATAAAACTCCTAAATAACTTAGACTACTTAATAATTATTAAAAATTTGGAATAATAAAATAATAAAATAAGAAGAGCCGATAAAAAATATTGGGCTCATATATAATAAAATTTAAGCCCAAAGCCCGAACCCAATATGATTTGAACTCGAATTAAAAGCCCAGAACTCGTAATTTCCGTCATAATCCATTCCAGAAATTTTGCTCACGCATTCTTCACTAAAATGGTCATAACTTGAGCTCTCGAAGTCAAAATCGAGTGATTCAAAGTGTGTTTCAAAGCTAAGAGATACATATTCAAAGTCTATGCAGACATCTCAACCTATAAATTCCAGGATCCCATCCAAAAATTCATCACAATTCTCTAATGTCCAAAGCTTGGAAATTGGCAGTTTTAGTGAATGGAATTTAATAAATGTCACCCCATCCATGCATGTATCACTTAACCTCTTCATTTACTTTATTATCAGACTTAATGGATTATTCCATACTCACTAGTCTTATCATTATCTTCGAGAGAGGTAGACTATGCCCAATACTTATCTTAGAATTTGCCTATATCTTCTTTGAAAGCACTTTCTATTCTTACTCTTAACTCATTTCTTTGCCTCGCCACGTACTCTGGCGTACACTAGTCTTTCTATTCATTCTTGTAACTATACAGGGTTCGTAATTGAATCGATATCAACCCAAAGACGTTATCTTTAGATGGTCATCATAAGATTCATTCTTCAAATTCTACCACAAAGGCGTCCCTTTTCCAATAGAGTTTGCCTCAAGGACTTCTATTAACAGAGATGGCCACAAAGGCTTTAATCAAACAGAGATCACCACAAAGGCTTTCATTTAACAGAAATAGCCAAAAAACCTTCCTTTGAAAGGTCACCACAAAGGCTAACTTATACTAAAATTGGTGTCAATGACGATAGGGATTTGCCTAAATGATTTGTCGTAATTCGGTGTAGCAGATTAAACTAGTTTTCACATTTAAGGAGCTTGAATACAAGCATTTTCGTTATGTTTTAAGTAAGTTTCTTTAGTTTTACTTACATCCAATAAAATGTGCAAATTGAGTCTTTTATTAACCTGAAGGGCTAAATAAGGCCTAAAAGAGAGCTAATAGGCTTTGTGAGTGTACAGGAGACCATTAGAAGGCATTTTGGATCAATACTGGACACTATGTTGCAACATGGAAGATTCGATGTCGCAACATAGAGAGTGGAAAGAAGAAAGTAAGAAACTACATTCAATATCGCGACACAGGCTGAGGATTTCACGACATACCCCTAAAGATAGTTGAAGAGGAGCATATTGGCTGCTATGTCATGACATAGGTCCTGGTTTGTCGCAACATCGACTCTGTGATGACAATAAAACATGAAGTAGGGGTGTTTTGGTCTGCACAATCAAACTTAAACCTCGGGAACGTCAGTTAAGCTAGGGTTAAGGATGACAGCCACCTAAAGGATATAAATAGGCTACTTTGGCACACATTATGGACGCAATTCCATTACCTTAGATTCTCTCTTAAGGTTTAAGTTTTGTGTTCCTACTTTCTTTAGGTTTTCGTAGTTTTTTGTTTATTTGTTCTTTGTTTCTTTCAAGAGTTCTGATTTATAAAGGAGATCAATTGTTCTGGATTCGTACTTATTATCAATATTAATCATGCTTTTCTTACACGCTCTATTTGAATCCATTCCCTACAATAAATTCTTTCATCCATTCCATGTTGTTTATGATATGCATGAGGAACTAATCCTTCTACTGGAGTTTAGTGAGTGGAAGCATGATCTCTTACTCAACTGATCAACTATTTGGGAAAGGAAGAACGTGAAACAAACCATAGGCCTAACAACCTCAGGAAGTCATCAAGGTGGGAATTAACCCAAAATTGGTATTGCCCATTAGTGAATACCTTTACCCCAAGCCTGTTTGGATTGTGAGGTCAGAAGATAAGTAATCCTTGTTAACTCGTTATGTTAGTGGAAGATTCGAAGATCCTGCTGGGGTAGCAACTAGTTGCATAACGAGGAACCTAAGGAGATAGTTGATTGAGATTGCTGAAGTGAGTTAATCACTCATCTTAAGATTTGATTATATCTCTTGAAATTTAATTCTTTTATGTTATTTTATTTTATTTAAGAAGCCCTAAAATTATCTCATATTTAACTTTCGTACTATAAGTGTTTAGGTTAAGATTGATGTAGTAATTGCGTCCCTTGGGTATGATTCCCGAAGTACTCACCTACTTATTTGTAAAATCTATATTACAACTTGACCCGTATACTTGTGGATGCCGTCTTGTAATTCATTATTTTATTGCAATATTTACACTATTGATATTGGTACGTCCGGAGGCAGTCAAGTTATTGGCGCCGTTGTCGACAAGGGCTTATGTGTAATTCAGGGGTATGGAAGTACAAACAGGGGCACGTATGTGCAGTTCAGGGGCATATTTGTGCAATTCAAGGGTACCAAAGTACAAATAAAGGCACTTATGTGCTATTCAAGGGTATTGAAGTACAAACAGGGGCACGTATGTGAACTTCAGGAAATAATTAACTATAAGCATTTAGTTACATAACTATAATATGAAAATACAAGTATAAATTCAATTGCACAATTAAATACTATGAACTTACATTGACAACTAGAGCATAGGAATACAGTCGAGCTAATCTGTGATTTTTGTCTTTCCTCGGTTTAGATTCAGTTGATATTAATCTTGATCTAAATAAATAATTATATTCAATTAAGTGTTTCAATCAATCTTAAACATTCAATTCAATCCATAATCCACATTTATTCATAATTACAATTTTACACTTAAAATTTTAACTTTTCACAATTTAGTCTTTAAGCTCATAAAATAAGGTTTAAGCAATTTCATCAACATTTCATACTTGTCGAATTCACTAAGGACTTTTAGCAATCCATACAAATCAGTATTTCACAAATTTACCATGGTATTTCATTACTTTTACAAATAAGTCCCTAAATGAAAATTTCATCAAAAATCCCTTTACAAAACTTATTTGTTCAACATTAAGGACTCATAATCTTTCATTAAAATTTAAAAATCATGTAAGAACATTCATGGAAAAGCCCTAAACCTTTAACAGTTGTGCAAATTAGTTCATAGGCTAGCTAGATTAAGCTACAACGATCCCAAAAACATAAAAATCATTAAAAATGGGACAAACTAACACTTACATGCTAACACTTGTAGCACCTAATGTAAAAGCCCTAAAAATGGTGTTCTTGCCTTTGAAAATCGGTGAGGAAGATGAATGAATGAAGAAATATTTTTTATTTAATTTTTTATTTATTTACCTAATTACTAAAATAACCTCTAAAAACATTTTAAATTTTAGTAAAACCAATCCATGGATATCCACTGACTATATAAATGGTCTATTGACCATCTAAGTCCTCTTACATTAAAGTTTCATAGCTATTTGATGTCTTTAACTTATAGAAATCTACTTTTTCACCTTTTATGATTTAGTTCTTTTTGCTTAATTAGGCATGCAAACGTAAAAATTTCTTTACAAACTTTTTATACAACTCTACTAACATACCATAGACATTAAAGTATTATTTGTGGTCCCACTATTCTAATTTCACTGAAAACGGGCTACTACAGCATAGCTACCCACAAACATGCATATGGCTCGAAATGAGAGAAATCTAAGGGACTACGCCCTACCAAGTCTAGACATGGTTTAGGAAAGTATAGCAAGACCAGTGATTACAACAAATAATTTCAAGATCAAACCGGTGATGATATAATTGATCCAAAATAATTTGCACTTTAGGGGCACTATGACAAAGGACCCTAATCAACATTTGAAACGACTTCTTCAACTCTATGATACTTTTAAGTATAAAGGGTTGGTTTTGACTATAACGGCTTCTTCGTGTAACACCCCAAACTCGATCTAAACGTTATGACCGAATCTGGCGATGTCACATTGTAACACCCCTTACCCGTATTCGACGCCGGAATAGGGTACGAGGCATTACTAGAAGACATACATTTGCATACGTATTAAACCGAGTTACAAAATTTCATCCGAATTAAAACTTTTAAATTATTAACTTTCTTTTATAACTCTTTACAACGTATCCTCGAAATATTATATTCATAACAAATAGGGCCTACGAGACCCGATATTTACACATGTAATTCAAAGCTTCATTTCCATTTCATTCAATTCACAATTCAAATTAATTTCTCAATCCAATATATATATTTCAATCATCTAAGATTATAATTCAAGTTACACGAACTTACCAAAGTTAAATTGCGAAATACCAAAATTTAGGGACATTTTGGAAATTTTTATTTTCTTCAATTTCCACTCAATCTTGATATAAATTAATATTTCATTCAATTTATTAATTTAAATAATAAAACAATTCATTTCATGCAATTTGGTCACTTTTTAACATTTTTACAAATTTACCCTCAAAATATTACTTTTATTCAATTTAGTTCTGAACCTAAAACATGCAAATTAGCCATTTTTAATGAAAACTCATGCTAGTTGAATAATCATATATTTTCCTCCTCCCCCTTTCCATTCCACTTCCTTAATGTATATAACATGCTTATATGTAACATTATCTATAATTTCACTATTTATCTATTTGTTCATTCAAAGCTGTCAACTTGAGTCATTGTCACAAAATTATTTATATCTTGAGCTGCAGAACTCCGAATTAAGATCTGCAAATTTTCTCTAAAAATAAACTCACATACCTTCTTACCATAAAATTTTCATAATTTTTGGTTTAGCCAATAATTACAGTTTATTCATTAAATTCATCCCTATTCTGCTGTCTGACCGTTTTCACCCTTCTACACTAAAAATTAATTATCTCCTCGTACAAGATTCGGATAATGTTCCCGTTTGTTTCTATTGAAAACAGACTCATTCAATATGTTAAACATATAAATTTAAGCCCCAAATCATTTTTCTGCAATTTTTTCTGATATTTCAAATTCAGAACAGGGGAACCCGAAATCATTCTGACCTTATCTCACAAAATTTATTATAACTCATGATTTACAATTTCATTGCTTACACCGTTTCTTCTATGAGAAACTAGACTCGATAAGATTTGATTCCATATTTTTTCATCCTCTAATTCAATTTTCACGATTTATGGTGATTTTACAAATTTAGACTACTGCTGCTGTCCAAAACTATTTTAGTGCAAAATGTTGATTACTAGGTGTATAACTCCATTATTCCCTTTCTCTATAATATTTCCCATCACTTTCAGTTATTTTTATTCACTAATATATAAAGAACATAAGACCTTATATAAGAAAACTCTACTATAATATTATTTCCATGCTTTTTCAATGATATCAAACTTAAAAATATATTGAAATCTTGATGTTCTTACCATGTGCTATTGATTTCAATCTTTAACTTGATTTTCTCTCTTCTCCAGCTTCTATTTCTTGAATCTAACTTGATATTCTAGCTCCCCATTGTCTCTTTGTTATTTTTCTCTCTTGAAAGCTATGGAAATTCTTTTGATTTCTAAGTGAAAATGGTAAATTTTTGGTGGAAGGACCAAATTGTAAAAAAAGCAAAACTTTCTTTCTTTTCCTTTCTTCTCACGTTGGATGCATGGAAGAAGATGAAGATTCTTCATCTTTCCTTCCATATATATACTAAATAGAATAATAATAAAATAATAAAATATCATTTAAAAATCAAATTAAAATATTAATAAACTAATATTTCTTTAATTAATTAATCTAAAATATCACCAACATCATCACTGCCTTCTAGATTTCTCTCTCTTCTAATTGACCATTTTGCCCTTCATAATCTCTAATAATTTCATCCTTGAGTCATCACTTAATTTGGTAAAATTGTGATTTAGTCCCTTAAAACTCTTCACCTTTTCAATTTGGTCCTAATTCATCCATTTTCCTTAGTTTCTAGATTATTCCACCCTTAAAATATTTACACTATTGGTCCTGCAAATTTTTCGTATTTACACTTTAAACCCTAAAATTTTGAGTATTTACTCTTGGGCAACAAAACTTTTCTCACTTTCGCGATTTAATCCTTTCTTGAATTAATATGTCATAATATAATTCCCAATGTTGCCATAACTCAAAATTTCCTTTTTTGTCACTTTATTTCCTTATTTTACTATCAAGGATACCTACTTTCTTACTGTAGTAATTTTTGAGGTATTATAGTAGTAATTTTCGGGATATTACATTTCTCTCCCCTTAAAATAAATTTCATCCTCGAAATTTCCTTGTTTTGTTTTGATCATGAACTTCATCATTTCTATATTCTTTCAATTATCCTTTTCTATCCATTCTTATCAAGTAACATTTCTAGTTTTTATATCATTTTGTACTTCCTTTTCAATAATATTCTTCTTTTTACTTAATCGAGCTCTTATTTCCTCTCTTTCCACTTAACCAGAAGTCCTTTCTTCATTTAGTTTTCTTAAAATCATCTCTATAATTCTATAGTTCCCTTCTGCACATATTTACCTAGCTTAGTATTTGTATTCATTCTCTATCCTTTCATTTCACAATTTATTTTTAATTCAACATTTCAAACATGAATCAAAGGCAAACCTTTACCTTGTAGCGAAAATTATTTATCTTTTTTTTAGCAGAGGCCCAATAGATTAGACAGAACACTTAGGATATACGAAACTGATACGGAGGTGCATTATTATTATGCATTATTAAACAGAAAGCACTAAAGTGTTATATAGAGAACATAAATGTGCTACTAACCAAAGAGCACTAGCATGCTATGAATCAGAGAGTGTGCTAGGGTCTTTTAATGATATACCACTAATATCCTAGTAGTTCTAATCTCATCTACTTGGGCAAATTATATCATGCATGCATATCACTTTTACACTTTTCGCATAATGCTTTTACATCCTTTACAATTTAATCATTGTACCAATAATCCGTATATTTATATCTTCTCTATCTTTAATACATGTATTATATTTCAAAATTCATTATTCATCCGTAATTTACTAAAAATCCATATCATGTACTTCACATCTCACATTTACATGTTTTTCAATTTAGTCATCAGCACAATATTTCTTTTAGCAAAACAATACACTTTCTAAATAAGCATGCAAAACAGAACAATAACCAGTCATAAACCGACTAGACCAATAGGGCTTTCGTCTAACATTATAATTAGCTAACATTCTCACAACATAAAAACTCTATCAAAACTAAACAATTACACATACATATCTCTGAGGATAAAAGAATATATATAATATCCAGAAAAGATCATTATGTTCAATTCGACTATAACCTTCACGCATAGACATCTTTACCACTTAATTATAATTTCTCTGACTATTTTTGTTATGACAAATCTCATTTTATTCCACTCAGTAAAAAAATTTCTAGTTAATACATACATTCTTTTAGGTATCATACCTGAATATTTTGTCTCATCAAATTTAACTTCTCCTTTATTTACTCTCTTACTTGTTTACTTACTTGCTTGCTTAAACAACTCATGATTATAACTTACTCCTTCTTGCAGAAATTCTTTTCTCAACTGATAACTGAAATATTCTTAATCCTTATACTTACCTGAATCTGTTTATTGTACTTTTACCTGAACATTCATGTAACATAATTTCTTTACTAGCTCGTTGAATCACTTGGAATACTAAGGATACTCGAGTCTCCTGTCTGATAATAACATGCCAAAGCCATGTTCCAGACATGGTCTTACATGAGATGTTTCCTGTACTGCCAATGCCATATCCTAGATATGGTCTTACATGGGAGTTCTCATATCGGTGCCCATGCCATGTCCCAGACATGGTCTTACGGGGGACCTCTCATCCCGGTACCAACGCCATGTCCCAAACATGGTCTTACATGGGACCTCTCATCTTGGTGCCAACACCATGTCCCAGACATGGTCCTACATAGGACCTCTCATCTCGGTGCCAACGCCATGTCCCAGATATGGTCTTACATGGGACCTCTCATCTCGGTGCCAACGCCATATCCCAGACATGGTCTTACATGGGACCTCTCATAATCTCAATGATGCCAATGCCATGTCCCAGACATGGTTTAACACTGGCTCACATATCGATGTCGATGACATGTCCCAGACATGGTCTTATACGAGATCACATGCCGATGCCATATCTCAGATATGGTCTTATATGGCAATCACATATCATATGTTGTCATGGTCCAACCATGGTCTTTTCTGTCAATTCATCACATATCACTGAACGAAAGTACTCATTCCTGTGTTCTACTCAATTTGATCTTTCAATTCAATTTTCATACTATTATAATATTCATGGTTCAATAGCAAAGACATAAAACAAACATCATATTATTTCTAATTTAACAATTAAATATAAGATTCTATCATAGAAACATACTGTACACTTACTCAAGCAAGTGTACATAAACATACATTCCATCTATTTGTCTCTATTTACTTACCATATTTACTTAATCAAATATGTTGAGCACATAACATCATATGCGCGCCAAGCAAACGCGGATGAGCATATCACCATATAAACATTCATGTTATTCTACGTTTCTACATTTCTCAACTCATGGTTGTCTTACTTCATACGTTAACACATACTTATCCTAAATTTTCTATTCATACCTTTCTAAATTTCATTTCATCATAAACACATTTCAATCACTTCAACATAATTTTTTTAGCATTATTGGAAACAACTCGGTTAGAAGTCATCTCTGTCTTACAAAACAATTTCATTGGAGTCGGAGGATATTACATTATCACGCGTAATAATATGGCATGTATAGCTAAACTCACAAATGCTATGTTAGTCTGAGAACAGCCTAAACCATAGCTTTGATACCAGTAAATGTAACACCCCAAACCCGGTCTAAACGTTATGACCGAATCTGGCGATGTCACATTGTAACACCCCTTACCCGTATTCAACGCCAGAATAGGGTACGAGGCATTACTAGAAGAAATAAATTTGCATACGTATTAAACCGAGTTACAAAATTTCATTCGAATTAAAACTTTTAAATTATTAACATTTTTTTATAATTCTTTAGAACATATCCTCGAAATATTATATTCATAACAAATAGGGCCTACGAGACCCAATATTTACACATGTAATTCAAAGCTTCATTTTCATTTTATTCAATTCACAATTTCTCATATTCACAATTCAAATCAATTTCCCAATCCAATATATATTTCAATCATCTAAGAATATAATTCAAGTTACACGAACTTACCGGCTAAATTGTAGAAATACCAAAATTGTGGACATTTTGGTAATTTTTATTTTCCTCAATTTCCACTCAATCTTGATATAAATTAATATTTCATTCAATTTATTAATTTAAATAATAAAACAATTCATTTCATGCAATTTGGTCACTTTTTGACATTTTTACAAATTTAGCCTCAAAATATTACTTTTATTCAATTTAGTCTCTGAACCTAAAACATGCAAATTAGCCATTTTTAATGAACACTCATGCTAGTTGAACAATCATATATTTTCCTCCTTCTCCTCTCCATTCCACATCCTTAATGTATATAACATGCTTATATGTAACATTATCTATAATTTCACTATTTTTTTATTTGTTAATTCAAAGCTGTCCACTTGAGTCATTATTACAAAATTATTTATATCTTGAGCTACAGAACTCTGAATTAAGATCCGAAAATTTTCTCTAAAACTAGACTCACATATATTCTAACCATAAAATTTACAGAACTTTTTGTTTATCCAATAAGTACGGTTTATTCTTTAAAATAATCCCTATTCTGCTGTCTGAGCGTTTTGACCCTTTGTCACTAAAAATTAATTATCTCCTTGTACAAGATTCGGATTATGTTCCCGCCTATTTATATAGACAATAGACTCATACAATATTTTAAACATATAAATTTAAGCCCCAAACTCATTTTTCTCCAATTTTTCATGACTTTCCAAAATCAAAATAGGGGAACCAAAAATCATTCTGACATTATCTCACAAAATTTAGTATAACTCATGATTTACAATTCCATTTCATACACCGTTTCTTCTATGAGAAACTAGACTCGATAAGATTTGATTCCATATTTTGTTCATCCTCTAATGCAATTTTCAGGATTTATGGCGATTTTTCAAATTTAGACTACTGCTGCTGTCCAAAACTGTTTTAGTCCAAAATGTTGATTACTAGGTGTATAACTCCCTTATTCCCTTTCTCTATAATATTTCCCATCACTTTCACTTCTTTTTCTTCACTAATATATCAAGAACATAAGACCTTATATAAGAAAACTCTACTATAACATTATTTCCATGCTTTTTCAATTATATCAAACTGAAAAATATATTGAAATCTTGATGTTCTTACCTTGTGCTATTGATTTCAATCTTTAACTTGATTTTCTCTCTTCTCCACCTTCTATTTCTTGAATCTAACTTGATATTTTAGCTCCTCATTGTCTCCTTGTTATTTTTCTCTCTTAAAAGCTATGGAAATTCTTTTGATTTCTAAGTGAAAATGGTAAATTTTTGGTGGAAGGGCCAAATTGTAAAAAAAACAAAACTTTCTTTCTTTTCCTCTCTTCTCACGTTGGTTGCATGGAAGAAGATGAAGATTCTTCATCTTTCCTTCCATATATATACTAAATAGAATAATAATAATAAAATAATAAAATATCATTTAAAAATCAAATTAAAATATTAATAAACTAATATTTATTTAATTAATCAATCTAAAATATCACCAACATCATCACTGCCTTCTAGATTTCTCTCTCTTCTAATTGACCGTTTTGCCCTTCATAATCTTTAAAAATTCCATCCTTGAGTTATCACTTAATTTGGTAAAATTGTGATTTAGTCCCTTAAAATTCTTCACCTTTTCAATTTGGTCCTAATTCATCCATTTTCCTTAGTTTCTAGATTATTCCTCCCTTAAAATGTTTACACTATTGGTCCTTCAAATTTTTTGTATTTACACTTTAAGCCCTCAAATTTTGAGTATTTACTCTAGGTCAACAAAACTTTTCTCACTTTTGCTATTTAATCCTTTCTTGAATTAATATGTCATAATATAATTCCCAATGTTGCCATAACTCAAAATTTCCCTTTTTGTCACTTTATTTCCTTATTTTACTATCAAAGATACCTACTTTCTTACTGTAGTAATTTTCAGGGTATTATAGTAGTAATTTTTGGGATATTACACTTCGGTTGCTCCCTTTTCCTTTGATTGATACTACTTTTTCTTGGTTAGACTCGCAGGTACTACGGTCTATCACAACATGAGATGAACACACTAGAAAGTTCAAGATGACATGAGGCGTGGGAACATTTCAAGATGACATGAGGCGTGGGAACATTTCAAGATGTTGGTTCAAAAATGCCCGCACCACAAATTTCCTGACTGGATTGGATTGCAGGTATTTTATAACGAGTTGGATGCAAACACACGATCTAGATTAGATGGAGCAGCAAGAGGAGCCCTTATGAATAGGACGTACGAGGCCGCTGTTAAGGTATGCCCAAAGATAAATCATGAGATGATTGTAATAACATGTTTTACCTCATTTATTAATATAAGGCATTGTCATTATTATTTCAGTTCCTTTTCTATGTATATAAATAAACTGTTTTATAATAATGTCTTGAAAATAATATGATTATTCTTAATAGGTCCTTAGTCAAGTATTACTGTGGGTTTAGACAACAATATTGCAATAAGACTAACGTGTAGTTTATTGATGACAAAGTGTTGTCATTGACATGGGATGTCAAAATCAATACATGAGTATGTGTGTTAGAGAACAACATATTGGACTGACCTACTATGAGTATGTTTCTTGGATAATTATGTAATAGTCACGACACTACTCATAGTGATTACTATGTATACGATCCTTAAAGTTGAGATCATTATTTTCCAAACATCGTGAGTCGTATATTTTGATATAGTCAAACGTCCACTGTAATTGGTTATTTTATAAAGGCTAATGTTGGATATACCACAATCTATGTAGTAGGATATGGTTAATCAATATACGATTTGTCCTTCCAACATAATTAGAGCAATATCTTAGGCCACTTGATTGAGTGAGACTAGAAATGCATGGGCATGTTCAAAAAAGTTGATATGGGATATCATACTTATTTCTTTATCATAGTCTACTCAGGATATCATGAAACATTAGATGAACTATGCAAGTGTGACTATTTCATGATTTCTGCCTATCTAGATATAAAGGACAAAATGATTTAATACATGTAGGGTTAATCAGGGCGAGGTTATGTTGAATCATGACTTCTTGTAACTTAGGTAGCAATGATGCTTTGCTAGATGCCACTCATTGTTTGTAATATTAGAATCGCTCTAGTATTATTGATAACGTTACAAGAACCTACAGGGTCACACTCTATGGTTGAAAGGAACAGAATCCAAACATAGTTGGTATTGTTTTTAGCTGTCACATGAATTAAATTGATTATAGAATGAATTTAATTGGGCATTTAAATATCAAATGAATTATATGTATAAGTATGTTGTACACATAATGAGAACATGGTTAATTTCATATATATATAAGTTTGATTCGTATAAAATTTAGGTAAACATAATTTATATAACACCCCAAATCTGGCCTAGAAGTAAGACCCAAATCTGGCATGTCACATTGAAGTGTTTTTCAAAAACCATGTTCTCATTGAAAACCCTTCTTAATTATAAGCTTGAGCAAAATCCCAGTTATGTTAGTTTATTTATTTATTTGTTTAAAATGTGGTACATAGAAAAATTACTAAGTTTATTCCCAAAATTTCTTTTCAGTTGCGAAAGCTAAGTTTAAAAGAAACCGATTTACGAAAACGTGAAGTTTAAAGATTGAATTGTGAAAGTGTAGTGTTTTGAAAACAGTTATTGTTTTGGAAAACCGCGATCTACATTTAACAAATAGAAAACGTAATAAACTGAAAATCTCAAACTAAAGACCAAAAATTATAAGAGGCCTAATTACAGCCCAAATAAAAACGGTTAAAGTAAGGTAAAATAAAATACTAAAATCTAAAGTTGTTTGTAGTGTGGCCACCTCTGAGTCCTCCAGCACGTCGAACCGCCTACTGAGGATTACCTGACAATAAAAAAAATATAGGGAGTGAGTTTACAAAAACTCAGTGTGTACAACCCCTAGCAGTCAACTAACGATTATTACATCAATCTGAGCTAAGCCCTTTACAATAACAGTGGTAATTAGGCCTTAGCCCAAAATAGCCTCGATTGGGCCGGAGCCCATATCAATCATTATATCAAGGTATTCAATGCACAATGCCCAATCCAACCCTACAGTCCGTATCCCGTCCAACCCTACACTCTTGTGGGGATTTAATCGACCCACCCATCCTTACACTCCAATGTAGCACCGGCTGCGGCACTAACCAAAAATGCAACAGAATAGCCAATCACATAATTGGCTAAAAGCCATCGGTGGATCCACAGTCGTCTCGCGACCGTGCGACCCTAACAGATCAATCAATAATTCCTGCAATCAATGATCGTAGCCCATGCAGCATGGTATCATATGTAAGATGCAACATATCATTAATGGCATACGAAATAGCATACAAAATCAATCATAAACCATATAGGGGTATTTTAGACATTTTTCCCTTTAGGGGAATAATGGTCGTTCACCAATATGAGCCCAAGTACACAAATCGGCTATTACCAAGCCCATAATCATTCAGTGTGTCTTATGTCACCCTAGCAACCAATAATACACTAGAGCCCAAAAGCCCAATATGTGGCCCAAGTGGATCCCACACTCTCGTGTGGCCCACTAAGCCCAAATCTGCCCTTGGCCAAGTGGACAACATGACCGACTCGTTAATTTCTATCCATTAATGCATTTCACCAGTGTCGGGCCCACGGGTTCATTAGGCCCATATGGCCCATTTCGGCTCACTTGGCTAAAAAGTGGTTCAAGTCCATGAGATCACTCATGGGGCCTCTATCATCGTATCGATCTTTCCAAGTGACCTTTCGCATGCTCGTGTTGCTACCATTGCCAAACTTTCGGCATTTTAGGATTTTTACCCTTACCAATTCCTAGTGTGTGCGGTGTGTACACACCTTTGAGAAACCACACTCTAAACCACGAGCCTCGAACCTTGTTCAAATCGGTTTATCCCTTTGTAGATCGGTTGGTTACGAAACACGCTCACTTCCTTGCAAAAAGATCTGAATAACAAATACAATCTATCTATTACTAATACTCAATAACTAGAGTTAATCAAATGTTAGTCTCAAAGAAAACATACGCCCCATCAAAGATCTATATACGGCCTCACCCACAATTCCTTGTTAACTCCCTTCCTTCTGATAAATGATGATCGAGAGATCTTTACCACACCCAACCTTTGCTAACACCGTACCTAACAATCAACAAAGAGGGAAGTCGATAACATGACAGAGGAATAAACACCTTCGACTTTTAAATAGCACCCCAGTATGGTGCCTTGAAAAAGATTAGAATAACAAGAATAAGTCACCTTCACTTATCACTTGACTGAGATCACTTGCTAACTCAAGAATGGCTTTAAGAGACGCAAAGGAGAAAAAGAAACACAGAGATGTAAATCCACAATGAAAACTGAATAGCAGAGGATTGTTAATCAGCCAAACTTTAGAAGAAGAACAAAGAGATAATTGAAAAGAACAAAGGATTATAATCGATTTTAGAAGAGAAAAACATTCGGCCAATGCTTAGAAGAAACAAAAAGAGATGTTCGAGGAAAGTAAGAGGGTTGTACTCAATCTATAAGGAGAAAGAGAAGACGAGAGAACTATCACTTGAGAGAAAATAAAGATTCGGCTTCCAAAAGAAAACACCAAGAGCCGAAATAGCCAAAAAGAATTCGGCACTACTCCCTACCCTCTTCAAAACTGACTCCAAGCTTACCTAAAGTCCCATTTCGGCTCCAACTCCTCAACCAACCACATCCCCTTGATTTTCTCCACGATTTGCTCCATGATACCTTCCTTAATTTTCTCACTTGACCAGTTCAAACTCTCCTCTCCAGAGTTCAATTCCAACTCAACCACTGGCTGTCCAAAGGGGTAAAATAAATACCCAACAAAACACCATGCCAACATTCGAACCCTGGACCTCCTTGCCACCCCCATGACTCCACCTTGCCACTAGACCAAAAGCTTCCTTGTATCATAACTCATCCCTATTTTTTAAAAAGACTGCCTACTTGAAGTCAAAGCTCCCCTAAGGTTGAAAACCCAAAATAATTCCTATACCATAACTTCATCCCAGGACTTTCTAGAAGCCCCCTAACACTCCAAAATCATTTAGTCAATATAGAAAACATGCAATTGGTGATAACCTCTCATGCAACAAAAATCCAATTGCTCCAATTCTCGAAGCCCATTCTCCTAGGCCCAAAATTCAAGGCGTTATAATTTACCGAAATCCTTATTATAACTATTGTAATTATAATTTACAATCGAATATTATTATAATTATTGTAATTGTAATTTTTCGGTCAAACATTATTATAATTATGGTAATTATAATTATTATATTTGGTTAATTATTATAATGAATTTTGATTCATATTAAAATATTAACTATTCCTGAATTAGGAAATATAGGGTTTTTAAGAAAATTAATATACCTAAAATAAAAAGAGTGAGGTCTAGTAGCCGTTATATAGTGTATTCTCCCTAAAAAAATTTAAGAGAGTTCTTACCGTTCATTGTAACATCGAATGGATTACGTAGAGGTTGAAACTTTCGTAGCGGCTTAGAATCAACATAAAATTGCGTAGTCAGTTTTACAACAGTTATCTTTTTTTTTTTCCAAATGATTAAAGGTAATCGTTCATACCCTTCTCACCTCAATTCGTTCCTCGCACATGGATCCCTTGATGTGATTGCCAAATTTATTTTTTTTCACTACGCCATGGGGTGTAGTGGTATTCTTATAGTGGTATCAAAGCAACTTGTGTGATACGTACTCAGGTTTAAAAACTTGGGTGATGTAGTTGTATAAGATGCATGCTTTACTTTTCTTGCATTTTTTATTTAAAATTGAATATGTGATATTCATTAATACTGTTTTAAGTCGTAATATTCATAATTTGTTCCTTTCGATTATCGATTGAATGTTAATCATAATTTTGTGGCCTATTAGGTTTCATTTTTGTTAAGTGTTAACAAATCTGTTATCTCGACGATAGTGATGAAGTTGTGATTTCCAATTAAGAGTTAACTGGTTGTTTTCGTTCAGACTCAGAACAAGGTTGTTCCGGTAAGAAACCTCAAGGACGAAAATCCTTAAAACACGATATTTTTGATAAAATTTATCCAATCGTGAGGTTTCAAGCATATTTGGTTGAACAGTAACCCCATCGGTGTACGCGGTCCATGCCGCGGGCCTTTGGCACGTTTACTTTGCATTCATCACAGATCCCTATTTTTTTCTCAATTTATTTCTTCCACTGAGTGAGTTGCATCGCGAGCTTTTCGAGCTAGATCAAAACGAGGACCTTGGGTGTAGGTCGTAAAAGTAGAAGGGACTTAAAAAAATGTTGTAAAATTTTTTCTGTTATGTTTGAAATATGTTGTTATAGCCCAATAACCTATTTGAAAAGGTTGTAAATTTTATAAATACGACCTGCTTGCTGTGCCTTACTACATTCTTCTTGTATTTCTGTTTTCATCTTACGCCCTCGTATGTAAAATGAGTTTCTACAAATTGTAATTTGCATGAGTTGTGGACTAGATGATAAGAAAGATGGGCCAACTAAAGTGGATAAGAAGCTTGAGAAGCGACTTACACCTTTAGGTTTCCTTTTTGTTCTCCCATTGGCTTGGGAGGAACCACCTTAGTTTATGGGCTATAACTATTGCATTTATTTACTACTTTACTTATTCATGTGTGAAATGCTATGGATGTCTAAAACATGCCAAATTTTAAGTATGTGAAAATTTGATAACAATAAACAACATTAATTAATGAGATCAATTAAAGGACTAAATGGACTAAAGTAGACCATAATTATTGAGATGAAACCTTAATAAAATTCCCTCAATCAAAATATTAAGTAGACGTTGCCTTCCAATCATTGCCCTCATTAAGGCCTCGATCGATACTATGTAGGATCTGCTAAAGAGAAGTACTAGTATCTATCTTGGTTAAATGCGAAGAATAAGCAAGTGATATTCGCTGGTTAAAACATTGGTTAGTGACTTTACTAGGTTACCCTAATAGGATTAGAAACCTAGAGGCAAGTAATTTGGATAAATCATAAAATGATTAGAACAAGAGTTGTTCACCAAATATTTAGGAGTTACATGTGATGTAATTAACAAGTGTTGCTTACCTAAATAACCATAATCTTGAGAGTAAAGCCAAAGATGACTTAAGAGGAAGTGAAACATGGATCCTTACCCACTAAAAAAACTTTCGAGAAAGTCGTTTCAAAATTAAAATAGGAAGGTTATTAATTTTGAATAAAATTGTGTCCTTCAACTCCACAAGAGAGAGAATGCATGAGTAAGATTCCATATGCTTTGACTAGATGGTCTATCATGTAGGCAATGATATGTACTCGTCCAGGCATGTCGTATGCTTTAAGCATGATGAGTCCATACCAAGTAGATCCTGGTGAAGGTAATTGGGTGACAGTTAAAAACATCCTTAAGTACTTGAGAAGGACTAAGGATACATTCCTTATGTATGGAGGTGAGGACGAGGTAAGTGTAAAAGGTTACACTAATGCTAGCTCCCAAACTAATATGAATGATTCTCGATCAGAATCAAGTTTTGTGTTTTTACTTAATGGTGGTGCTGTGAGATGGAATAGTTCAAAGCAAAATACAGTAGCAGATTGTACAATAGAGGCCGAGTATATTTGAACCAGTGAAGCAGCAAAAGAAGTTGTTTGGATTAAGAAGTTCATTACTGAACTAGGGGTAGTGCCTAGCATATTAGATGCTATAAAACTCCATTGTGATAAAAATAGAGCCATTACACAAGCAAAGGAACCTAGATCTCACCAATGATCCAAACATATACTTAGGCGATATCATCATATTCGAGAGGTTATCGATCGAGGGGATGTGGAGATATGCAGAGTACCTACAGATTATAACATTCCATCCACTGACCAAGCCTTTGACACAACAGAAGTATGATCATCACACTAAGTCACTTGGTATTAGATATATGACTAATTGGTCTTACTGGTAGTGAGAAATTGTTAGAGTATGCCCAAAGACCAATCATGAGATGATTGTAATAACATACTTGTTTTACCTCGTTTATTTAATATAAGGCATTGCCATTATTATTTAAGTTAAATAAAATATTTTATAATAATATCATGAGAATAATATGATTATTCTTAAAAGGTCCTTAGTTGAGTATTATTGTGGGCTTGGAGAACAATAACGCATTAATACTAACATGTAGTTTACTGATGACAAAGTGTTGTCATTGACATGAGATGTCAAAATCAATACATGCGTATGTGTATTCGAGAACAACATATTGGACTAACCCACTACGAGTATGTTTCTTGGATAATTATGTAATAGTCACAACATTACTCATAGTGATTACTAAGTATACGATCTTTAGACTTGAGATCATCACTATCCCAACATCGTGAGTCAAATATTTTGATACAGTCAAACAATCACTGTAGTTGGTTGTTCTATAAAGGCTGATGTTGGATATACCACAATCTATGTAGTAAGATATGGTTGATCATTATAGGATTCATTCCTCCTACATAATGGGAGTAATATCTTAGGCCAAATGATTGAGTGAGACTAGAAATGCATGGCCATGCTCGAATAAGTTGATATGAGATATCATCCTTATTTGTTTATCATAGTCTACTCAGGAAATCAAGAAATATTAGATGGACTATGTAAGTGTAACTGTTCCATGAATTGTGTCCAATCTAGATATAAATAACAAAGGGATTTAATATATGAAGGGTTAATCACAAAAAGGTTATGTTGAATCTTGATTTTTTGTAACTTAGGTAGCAATGATGCATTGCTAGATGCCAATGATTGTTTGTAACATTAGAATCGTTCTAGTATTACTGCTAACGTTACAAGAACCTACAGGGTCACACTCTATGGTTGAAACAAATGAAATCCAAACATAGTTGGTATTGTTTTTAGCTGTCACATGAATTAAATTTATTATAGAATTAATTTAATTGGGCAGTTAAATATCGAATGAATTATATGTACAGGTATGCTGTACACATAATTAGAACATAGTTAAATTAATATATATTCGATTAATTATTACAATGAATTTTTATTCATATTAAAATATCAACTATTCCCAAATTAGGAAATATAGGGTCTTTAAGAAAACCTAATATACTTGAAATAAAAGGAGTGAGGTCTAGCAGCCCTTATATTGTGAATTCTCCCGTAAAATGATTAAGAGAGTTCTTGTCATTCGTTGCCACACCAGGTGGATTACATAGAGGCCCAAACTTTATGTAGCGGCTTGGAATCGATATACAATTGCATAATCTGATTCACAATAGTTATCTTTTGTTCTTTAGATGATTAAAGGTAATCTTCATACCCTTCTCACCCCGATTCATTTCTCTCACATGGATCCCTGGATGTTATCACCATATTTAATTTTTTTTGATACACCATGGTGTGTACCGGTGTTCTTATAGACTTGTACGAAATTATTGAAAATATGGCATTAAACTTCTATCAGTGGCCGACTAAACGATTCACATATGACTATAAACTCACTATGGTCAAAGTTATTCAAGAGGATGATAAGTATCAGCAATTAGTGGATAGACTCAACCGTATCGAATCTATGTCTACATCGTCTATGCATGAAGGAGACAATCCACTTTTCTGTTATATCAGTAATCCTGCTGAGGATATAAATTACATCGGAATAGGGGCAAAAACCCTTATTCACATATTTACAATCCCAACTAGAGAGATCACACAAATTTGAGATAGGGAGGCAACCAATGAGGAGGTAACAATTGAAATCAAGTTAAAAATACTGATTACCAACCTCCTTACTTGCAGAAACCTCAGGATAGAACCGACCAAAATGACCACACTACATGTGGTTATCATCTGGATAGAATTGAGGGAGAGATGCACTCAATGAGAACAAATGTCAAGCATATGAAATTTGAGTGCGCTAACTCAACAAGAACATTGGCTAAGCTCGTAGGTCAAATGAGCCAATTGATGAGCATAATGGGGACATTAAAAGACAAATTGGCATATGTATCCCTAGCAATACAGAGGATAATCCACGTAGGGAAGCTAAAGAGCATGTGAAAGCTATAGTACTACAATCAGGCAAAGTACTGAATAGCCCAGAAATACCTACCCCAGAGGTAGCTGTGGATAATACTGATGAACCTCAAGATAAATCCCAGAAGTAGAAAACGGGCCTGAATTAGAGGAGGAGAATGCACCAGTAGCTGGGACAGGAAAAGATACACTTAAAGATGCCAAAATCACAAAAGTCCCATTCCCATCAATATTAGAAGAAACAAAAAAGCGGGACGAAGATGAACTTTTAAGTTTCTTGAACTTGCTTAAGACATTAAACGTTCACCTACTTTTAATCAAGTTCATTGAGAAGGTTCCCAAGTATGCCGATTTTTTAAAGGAGATGATGGCAAGGCGTAAGAAAATCAAGGTAGGAGGACAAGTTAGTTTAAGTGCTTCCTGTAGCGTGATTATTTCAGGATAGGTACTTCAAAAGTTGAAAGACCCAAGAAGTTTTACTATTCCCATATAAATAGGGAGCATTCACTTTAATAGAGCTCTATGTAATTTAGGAGCTAGTATCAATTTAATGGCCTTATCAATTTTCGAAAAACCTGGGTTAAGGAATCATAAAACAACTCAAATAAAATTACAATTGGATGACAGATCGTCGGTACATTCGAAGGGAGTACTAGAAGATGTGCTAGTCCAAGTGAGAAGTTTTATTATTCTTGTGGATTTTTTAGGTGTTTGATTTTGAAGAAGACTATGAAATACTGATATTAATAGGGACCTTTTCTAGCCACCTCTAGATCCACCACTGATTTAGAGAAAAATGAATTTAGTATGAAAATTACTGGTGATGCTGAAACCTTTAAATGTGGCCATCAATCGAGTAAGGAAGATACGGGAGCAATGTAAAAAATATTTATTCCTAATGTCCCCGAGTCAAGGAACACGCTTCCTTTTATGCATGTAGAAAGAATAAACATGTTCAAGAAAAGGGACAAACAAGTAAGGGTAGAACGGCACGACGGGCGGTGGACCAATACTGATAGAATAGAAAGATCATCCACGGGTGAATTGACAATACAGGTGGATAAATCTGGCTGTATAACTTCAAATTTGTAATTGTTGCATGATACTTGTAAATTACTGTATACTTAACTAACCACATCTGTAACACCCCTTACCCGAGACCATTTCCGGAGTCGATCATGAGGCATTACTTGACTTAACTTAAAAGTTCGGGGCATAAAAATTTACTTTTAAAAGTTATTTCACTGTTCATAATAAGGCTGTCCACCAGCGCAGCAGTCACTAAATCAATTATAACTCGAGCTACAAAACTCAAAATTTAGATCTGTAAATTTTCCCTGGAAATAGACTCATATATCTTTTTACCATAAATTTTTTTAGATTTTTTGGTTTAGCAAATTAGTACAGTTTATTAGTTAAAGTTTCCCCTATTTTACTATTTGACTGTCCTGCCTCTTGTCACTAAAAATTAAATATCTCATTATACAAACTTCATATGGTACTTCGCTTGTTTCTACTAAAAATATACTCAATAATAAATCTAGACATATAAATTAAAAATCATAACTATTTTTTATAATTTTTATGATTTTCCAAAGTCAGCATAGGGGATTCCAAAAACCACTTTGACCTTGTCTAACTAAAATGAAAATATCTCAAAATAGATAATTCTGTTGTCTACACCGTTATTTTTATATGAAAATAGACTCAATAAGATTTAATTATATATCTCATCCACCCTCTAATTCATTTTCTACTATCCTTGGTTATTTTTCAAAATCACGTCACTACTGCTGTCTCAAAACTGATTCACTACCAATTTTTACTTTTTCATGATTTCTATGCATAATTTATCACCTAGACATTTATAACAACAAACACCTTCATACTTGGCCATTTTAATAACTATTCATCATCAAATATTTACATATCATCTTTTTCTCATATCTTAAGAATATACAATCGAATTGACCAAGTCCCTATACATGCCATAGCTCAAAACATTTATTGTCTTAAAATGCCGAGTTGTGGTGGTTGATAGTGTGAACGCTCTCCGACATCTTCAAGATCCCGACTATGTTTGATAATACTATATGAAAGAAAAAGAAATAAAAGAAATAAGCATAAAGCTTAGTAAGTTTACAAGTAAATAAATAACAACATTTATCATAAACAATTATATTCATAAATTTTATTAAGCATTAGGATCTTTACTTTCTTCTTTACTTACTCTCTTACTCGTTTACTTACTTGCTTGCTTAACTTACTCCTTCGTTGCTGAAATTTCTTTTCTCAACTAATAAATGAGATACTCTTAATCCTATTAACTCACCTAAACTTGTCTATTAGGTTTTTTCATGAACTTTCATATAACTTCGTCTATTTATTAGCCCGTTGAATCACTTGGAATACTAAGGATACTCGGGTCTCCTGTCTGAATATAACATGCCAAAGCTATGTCCCAGACATAGTCTTACATGGGATGTTTTCTGTACTACCCATGCCATATCCCAGATATGGTCTTACATGGGAGTTCTCATATCGGTACGAACGCCATGTCCCAGAAATGGTCTTACGTGGGACCTCACATAATCTCAATGATGCCAATGCCATGCCCCAGACATGGTCTTACATGGGATCTCTTTACCCAAATGTCATGACATTTGTACCCAATAAATTCATCATGTTTCAATGGGGCCTTTTAACACTAATTCTCTATCATCTCATACTTGAGTCAAAATTAAATAGTTTCATAAAATAAATACATAATTTTTGGAAAATAGCAGCTAATAATTATCAAAATATTTCATTTCTTTACCGTAAACTTACATTGGTACAAAATATTATCAAATCTAGCACTTTAGTCCTCAACCTATTTCTTTCCCTGGTCTAACTCTAGATTTTGTTCTTCTTAATCTATAATAGAAAATTTAGCTTATTTAATACTCACATTCATCAAAATAGTCCTTAACTCGAACTTTAACAAAATTACGTTTTTGCCCCTAAACTTTTGCATTTATACACTTTTGTCCCAAAGCTCGGAAATTAAACTTCATCACTTATTCTTATGTTTTATGACATGCTGAACATTTTTCCCTTCTATGGAAACATCAAATTCCCACTCTAACACTTAAAAATCATTTTTCCCTTCTGTGGCAACATTTTTACCGATTATGTTGTTTTACTTGTTTTCACTTAAAATCATTTAGCAAAAGTTGTTTAACATAATTTCAAGCTTCATATTCTACCATAAAACATCAAAATAAACACATTTCACCTATGGGTATTTTTCCAAATATGAACCCTAGGTTAAATTATTGCTAGAATAAACTAAATCAAGTTACCGGGACTCAAAAAACGTAAAGAACATTAAAAACGGGGCTAGAACAGACTTACAATCGAGATTGGAAGCTTAAAAACCCTAGCCATGATTTCCCCTTGTGAAATTCAGCCATGGGGCTGAAGGTGGACAAAAATTGGCTTTTAATTTTGTTTTTAATTCATTTTACTAACTAAATGACCAAAATGCCCTTAATTAAAAACTTTGGAAACATGCCTAACCATGTCCGTTTTTGTCTATCAACTTAACCAATGGTCTAATTACAATATAAGGATCTCCAATCTAAAATTTCATAACAATTGGACACATCTAACATGTAGAACTCAACTTTTGCACTTTTTACAATTTAGTTCTTTTGACTAAATTGAGTACCCAAACGTCGAAATTTTCGAACGAAATTTTCACGAAATCATTTTGTGAAATTGTAGACCATAAAAATATAATAAAATAATTTTCTTCCTCATCTGATTTGTGGTCCCGAAACCACTGTTCCAACTAGGCCCAAAATTAGGATGTTACATTTCTCCCCCTTTAGGGATTTTCGTCCTCGAAAATCTTACCTGTGAAGAGATTTGGGTACTATTTTCACATAGCCTATTTGAGCTCCCATGTAGCCTTGTCTATCCCATGCCTATTCCATAATACTTTCACAACTGCAATACTTTCGTTCCTTAGTTGTTTGGTCTCTCGAGCTAATATCTTTACCGGTTCTTCATCGTAAGTCTTGTTTGGCTGAATCTCAACCTCTGTCTGAGAAATCACATGTGACGGATCGGAATGGTAATGACGTAACATAGACACATGGAATACATTATGAATCTTCTCTAACTCAATTGGCAAAGCTAACCGATATGCTAAGGGCCCAATTCTTTCAGTCACCTCGAACGGTCTAATGAAACGTGGACTTAGTTTGCCTTTCTTGCCAAATTTGAGAATTTTCTTCCACGGGGATACTTTCAAAAACACTTTGTCACCAACTTGATACTCGATCTCTTTTCTTTTTAAATCTACATAAGACTTTTGTCTGTCTAAAGCTGCTTTTAAACAATCTCTGATAACTTTTACTTTCTCTTCCGTTTATTTGACTAAATCAACCCTATAAATCTAATTTTCCTTAAGTTCTGTCCAATATAAAGGCGTACGACACTTATGTCTGTACAAAGTTTCATAAGGTGCCATTTTCAAACTCGACTGATAACTATTATTATAGGCAAACTCTACCAACGGCAAATATTTCTCCCAACTACCTTGAAATTCTACACAACATCTGAGCATATCTTCAAGTAGCTGACTAACTCTTTCCGACTGACCATCAGTCTGAGGATGGAAAGTCGTGCTAAAACTCAACTTTGTGCCCAAAGCTTCCTGCAATTTCTTCCAAGATCGTGAAGTAAATCTCAGATCTCTATCTGAGATAATCGATAACGGTACTCCATTCAGTTTGACTTTCTCTGAAATATAAAACTCAGCCAACTTGTCAAATGAATATTCGACACTTCTCACCGTACAAGTAATGTCTCCAGATTTTCAACGCAAATACAATGGTAGCTAGTTCTTAATCATGCGTCAGGTAGTTTTTCTCATGTGACTTTAACTGTCTGGAAGCATATGCTATTACTTTACCTTCCTGCATAAGTACACAACCCAATCCATTCAAGGATACATCACTGTAAATCACAAATTCTTTACCCGGTTCTGGTTGTACTAAAACAGGAGCTTTAGTCAGCAATGCCTTTAACTTGTCAAAACTCTATTGACACTTCTCAGTCCATTCAAACTTGAGATCTTTCTGCAACAATCTTGTCAACGGGGTAACTATCATGGAAAATCCCTTTACAACCTGTCTGTAACAACCAGCTAATCCAAGAAAACTTCTAACCTCTGATACAATCCTGGGTGGTTTCTACTCAACAATTGCTGAAATTTTACTCAGATCAACTTTAATACCATCACCTGAGACAATGTGCCCAAGGAATCCGACTTATCGAAGCCAGAACTCACTTTTGCTAAACTTGGCATATAACTGATTGTCTCTCAAAATCTATAAAATTGTTCTCAAATGTTCAGCATGTTCAGTCTCATGAGGAGAATAAATCAGAATATCATCAATAAACACAACTACAAACTTGTCCAAGTACGGCCGAAAGATTCGACTCATTAAATCCATGAATATGACAGGAGCATTAGTCAAACCAAATGGCATAGCAAAAAAAATCATAGTGACCATACCTAGTCCAGAAAGCAGTCTTCGAAACATCTGATTCTTTAACCTGCAACTGATAGTAACCAGATTATAAATCTATCTTGGAGAACACAGTGGCTCCTTTCAACTGTTCAAACAAATCATCAATTCTAGGCAGTGGATATTTATTATTTATTGTTACTTTGTTTGGCTGCCGATAATCTATACACAACCTCATCAAACCGTCTTTCTTTTTCACAAACAGCACTGGTGCACCCACGACGAACATCTAGGCGTTACAAAACCTTTATCAGATAATTCCTGCAACTGAGCTTTGAATTCTTTAAATTCCATCAGAGCCATTCTATAAGGAGCAATAGAACTAAGAGTTGTACCTGGAATCAACTCAATACCAAATTCAATTTCTCTAGTAGGAGGCAAACCTCGCAATTATTTCAAAAAGACATCGAAAAACTCACAAACTACTGGCACTGATTCAATTTTCAACTCTGGATCTTTAGTATTCAGTACAAAAGCAAGATAAGCTTTATACCCTTTTCTCAAATATTTCTGAGCAGACATAACAAAAATCATGGCAAGAGAACTATCTGACTCATCTGCCTTTTCTTTGAGTCTTGAACTTCAATTTTAGTTTTGCCCTTTTCTTTTTCTTTTAACAATTCATCTGCCTTACAGGCTCTTTCAACTAGAACAACAAACTTTTTTATCTCTAGAACACCAACTGACAGTCGGATATCATCATTAAGCCCATCCTCAAATCTTTTACACATAATCGCTTCTGTAGATACACACTCTCGAGCATACTTGCAGAGTTTGACAAATTCACGTTCATACTCAGTAAAAGTCATCTTACCCTGCTTTAAGTCAAGGAACTCTTTTCTTTTCTGGTCAATAAACCTCTGACTGATATACTTTTTACAGAACTCCTCCTGAAAGAAATCCCAAGTAACTCTCTCACTCAGTACAACTGACACAAGAGTCTTCCACCAATGATAGGTTGAATATCTAAGGAGTGAGACAACACACTTCAACATTTCTCAGGTGTACAGGATAACTCATCAAATACTCTGATAGTATTCTCAAGCCAAAATTCTGCTTTCTCTGCATCATCGTCTTAAGTAGCCTGAAATTCTTCAGCCCTTGTTTTTTGATCTTATCAACTTGTGGCCTTTCTCTTATACCTGTACCTGTACCTGTAACTGGGGGAGCTACATGGGGAATTTGAAAATCATGAGGGGGTGGAGGTCTAACTGCCAGATTCATACGAACGAACTCGATAAACCATTCATTCAAAGCTTGGAAGAAGGCTTTTCGAGCCATTCCTCCCTGACTAATCGTAACGGGCCTTTCACTACCATCTGGTGGCACCGTCCCTTCTGCGGAAGCGGGCGTATTACTTTCTACATCACCTGTATCAGCTCTTTCCGGATCCATAACTATAAAAGAAAACATTTCAAAATCATCAAGAGTCCTCACACTCTCAAAATATATAAGTATGGCATGTATAGCTAGACTCTTATTCATACTGAATATTTCGAGAACCGGCTAAACCTGATCTAATACCAAAAAATGTAACACCCCTTACCCGAGACCATTTCTGGAGTCGAGCAAGAGGCGTTACTTGATTTAACTTAAAATTTCGAGGCATAAAAATTTACTTTTAATAGTTATTTCACTGTTTATAATAAGGCTGTCCACCAGCGCAGCAGTCACTATATCAATTATAACTCGAGCTACGAAACTCAAAATTTAGATCTATCAATTTTCCCTGAAACTAAACTCATATATATTTTTACTATAAATTTTTTAGATTTTTTGGTTCATCCAATTAGTACAGTTTATTAGTTAAATGCTCCCCTTTTTCACTGTTCGCCTGTCCTGACCTCTTGTCACTAAAAATTAAATATCTAATTATACAAACTTTATATGGTACTTTTGCTTGTTTCTACTGAAAATAAACTCAATAAGGAATCCAGAAATATAAATTACAACTTATAAATATTTTTCTACAATTTTTTTTTATTTTTGAAAGTCAAAACAGGGGATTCCGAAAACCACTTTGACCTTGTCTAAGTAAAAAGCAAATATCTTAGAATACATAATTTCTTTGTCTACACCGTTATTTTTCTATGAAAATAGACTCAATAAAATTTAATTATATATATCATCCACCCTCTAATTCATTTTCTACTATCCTTGGTGATTTATCAAAACCACGTCACTATTGCTGTTTCAAAACTGATTCACTATCACTACACCAAAACAGGTTTTTAGCGGCGCTTTTTTAGGCCTTTAGCGGCACTAAAAAGTGCCGCTAAAAGTATTTGCGGCGCTTCTACAAGCGCCGCAAAAATGCCGCTATTGACAGCGTCGCTAACATTTGCGATGCTTTTCCCACAAATGCCGCTATAGACCATGACCTTTAGTGGCGCTTTTCCCACAAACGCCGCTATACACCATGACCTTTAGCAGCGCTTTTCCCACAAACGCACTATAGACCATGACCTTTA
Source organism: Gossypium raimondii (assembly GCF_025698545.1). Lineage (NCBI taxonomy): Eukaryota > Viridiplantae > Streptophyta > Magnoliopsida > Malvales > Malvaceae > Gossypium > Gossypium raimondii. The sequence goes on along the minus strand of NC_068568.1, from coordinate 32,423,456 downwards.
GCGGTGCTTTTGCCACAACGCCGCTATAGACCATGACCTTTAGTGGTGCTTTTATCATAAACGCCGCTAAAAGTACGTTCTTTAGCGGCGTTTATGGAAAAACGCCACTAATTTTGGCAAATTTCTAACATCCGATTTTCATCCATATACAGATCTTTCTTGTAACATAAAATCGAACCAAAAACGACAAATTTAAATGATACTTCAAATTCAATGAAAGATATATGATATAAATTGATAACTGAATTATAATTCAAACTATTCCTACAATAATATTAAAATTAACAATGTTAAAAATATTCTTACAATAACTAAAGCACACTAAAATGTTTACACAATCACCTCCCAGAAATAGGTATAGCAGTAACCACAAGAAAAAAAGAAGAAGGAAAATACACAAATCCAGAAACAATAGTTTTTGGCAATCACTTTTTCAGGAGTAATACCGAAAAAATAACCCCCTGGTTTTAACAAAAATGACACATTACTTAAGAAGTCTCCTTGCTTTGTCTTCAGTTTCAAATCTTAACTGCAAATAGAATAATAGAAATGCATTTCAGATTCATCATATTTGTTCACATGACAAATCAAAACCCAATGTTCACAACTTAAACTACACAAAATACCTGCAAATGCTGCAAGCAACAGACTAGATCAGCCTGAATGTCCTCTTGCAACAGGGTTTCCAAATTATCCTGTCAAATGAATGTGCTGTCAATCAAAATCTTGTTAGATGAAACATATTTCGGCAGATCTTTATGGGAGAAATGAAGGCAGTTTGTAACTCATCATTTTTCAGCAAGCCAGGCAGTTTGCCTTCAATAATAAATTTTTTATGTAAAGTCTAATTGAAGGTTGTGCAGTGGATACCTAGCTAATTTCCATTTATGCAGCAAATTATAGTAGACTAATGCATGCTTCAGCCCTAACAAACTTTTAAGAAGACATTTATATAATCTATTAAACAGGTTTTTAAAAAGGCATAACCTTTATTTTCAGATAAGGTATATATCCCACATAGGTGTGCTCATCTTTTTTTAGGATTTTAATATATTTGGAGGATCATGTTCATGTATCCATATCCAAATATGCATCAAACACAAGTGTCAAACATTAGCACTTCAGAAAAAATGATGAGTTAGAGTAACATAGATATAGTAGCATAGATCCCCCATGTCAACACTCAATAATGATTAATGGCTAAGAAGGAAAAAAAAAGAATTAGGTACCTTAATTTCAAATATTGTGCCTTTTGTCAGATTCAACTATTCTAGAATGAATTCTTCAACAACCTCCATTGAGACCTTATCAGTCACAACTGAGTATCTGGCCATAGATGAAAAGCTAAAAGCAAAGAAGCTCAAAAAATCCAGTAGCAGCTGCAAAATTAAGTTTACCAAGCTAAATAGAACTTTTAAGATAATAAGAGATATTAAAGCAGTTTCAGAATTGAAGAAAATATCTTTATAAAATTAATGTTACTATAGGTGAATATATATATATATATATATATATGAAACAATCATGATCATAATCATCAAAACTCCTAGCTGACAGCAAGCACTCTTCATCTTATTTAAAGCACCCGTGTCCAGCACATATGATCCTCCAAGGACATATCCAAGTCTGAATAACATAGCATATTATAAAAAAAATATATAGATTTTAAACAACTAAACTGAGGACCCAATATAAAGTCCTCAGTTAATCATGGATTTCTAAAGCTTAATCCTGCCATATTCATTAAATCATCCAAAAAAAAGCATTTTAGGAAGGAAAAACAAAAATAACCTTAAAAAATCCAAATCAACAGGAAAAATATTTTCTGAAAACTTAAGATGATCAATGTAAAAACCCCACTGTTTTAACTTGAAGTAGAACCACTTTGAAGTTTAACTATAAATCTAAAATGGAAAAACTGAAAAGAAAAGACAACATAGACTATGTATCCAATGAGGTTAAAGAGGCATATAAAGAGGATTAAGGCAACAAAAACAATATAATTTTTTCTTTTAAGAAAATGAAATCTGTCCCACATTAGAAAGAAATATGAAAATGCTCAAATAACTCAATGTGAAAGTGAAAATGAGAGTTAAAGCTAATCTTATAAAACATATATATATAATATAAAAAGTTAAGAAAGAGAGTAATTTTGTGATATATGTGTCTTTTGCATAATGTGATATATGTGTGTGTACAAGTCCAAGTAAAAAAGAAACCTGAGTCAAGAGTTGAAAAATTTTATTTGGTGTCATTGAAAAATCTTAGGAGGATGGTGATATATGAAGTAATATTTCTCCCTCTAACTCACAAAAATTTCAGAAGCATAAGAGAAAATAGAAAAGCCAAGAATACATGCCTGCGTTTGAGTGTGAGGAGAGGAATGGCAACTTCAAATGAGTTAAAAGTGTACAGATATCAACTGGATGTAGAAACTAGTAGTTAATGGAATAAGCAGATTACCATTTCAACATTGAATCGTTCAATCCCAGCCAGAATCTGTGGTGCTAGAAACAGATTTGCCTGCAAACAAAGTCAACAGGCCATATTTATGTATTATTCAGAACATTTCAAAATAAATAGTTTCAGAAATTTCTTATTCTACAGTACATTAGGAGTGAACTTCTAAAAGGGTTTCATAACCAGCAAGAGAAAATGATATTAGCTAAGTCAAACAAAACTTAGATCTATGGCTAACTCATTTCATCTGAAATCCAAAGGCATATATAGTTGAGGGGCAGAATGGCATCTGGATGATGCCTAATTTACATTTTCTTAATCACATATTGCTGCAGGAAGCACCCCCTCAAAAAAAATAAAAATAAAATAAAATAAAATCAAACCACATTAATTCAAAGGCATGTATAAACAAGAAAGAATGAAACTAACCATGGAAACTTCATCTCCAGTCGCATATTTTCCAGCATGATCTTTTAACAACTTCTCAAGCGCTGAAACAAAGAAGCATTAATCAAATCGGCATGCTAGATCTATTAGAGGAAACAATAATCCTGGTGGCATTTAATCTTAATAAAATAGTAAAAGTAGAAAACTATGAGACCCAAGAATAACTTTAAAATTGTAGAACAAAAGAAAAAGAAAACAAAAAGAAAAATGACGAAAATAACATTCTAGCTTTACCTTTTGTTTCGTTAGTAGGAAAATGTGAAACAAAAAGAAAATCAACGAAGAAAAACCCAAAACTTTCAGCTACTTTTTTCCTACACTTCCCACTTGATTTCACCACACGAGATGAAGGTAAAATTACACTTGAAGTAAACGAAAGCATAGCTTCTTCGTTGCTCCCTCTTGAATTAGGCGACCTCTTCTTGTTGTCCATGAAGAACGGATAGTTTCCTGTGACCAAATTCCCATTCCTACTTCTCTTACTCTCACCAAAATTCAATATCTCCCCGGATTCAGGTTTCAACAAATGAGAAGATGAATTCCCATTCCTCACACTGCTACTCTCATCAAAGAAGATGAATCATCTTTGGTGTCTCCATTTTAGGGGAAATTTGGGATTTTTTTGTTTTTGTGTTTTACGGGAAAATTTGGGGAAAAATCAGCACGAATTTTTTTAAGTAAAATGAATAAACGCTGCAAAAAATTATTTCATTTGGAATAAAACGACAATGTTTTGCTATATAAAATGGCGCTATTTTTTTAAAGTAAAATTATTTCATTTGGAATAAAAAGACACTGTTTTGCTATATAAAATGGCACTATTTTTTTAAAGTAGAATTATTTTTTGTGGCGTTTTTTTATAAAAACGCCGCTATTGCTTACCTTTTGTGGCACTTTTCATAAAAACGCCGCAAAAAATTATTTCATTTGGAATAAAACGACACTATTTTTCTATATAAAATGGCATTATTTTTTTAAAGTAAAATTATTTTTTGTGGCGTTTTTTATAAAAACACCGCTATTGCTTACCTTCTACTGAAAAATGCCGCAAAAAATTGTTTCATTTGGAATAAAATGAAACTGTTTTGCTATGCTAAAAATCTTTTATTTTGTTTGTTAAAATTTATTAGTTAAGTGATTTTATAAAACATTTTTTATTATTTTTATAAATTGAATTATTATAAAAAATCAAGTACTCTCAAAATAAATATCGTATATTTTAATAAGAAAAAATGATTAAATGGTTGTAATTAATTATTAAGTTAGAATTATCCAATGTAAGCAATTAATCTCTCACATATCAAATTTCTATTAAAGATTGAGACGTTAATCATGATTTTATATTATTCATTTCGGTCTAATCTCCATTTTATTAGAGATATTTCTTCCTAACTAAAATATAATTATTTTGCTAGATGTTCGATGTGGAATGATTTTAGTTTTTATATTTTATTTTATTTGTTATAATTTGGTCCTATATATCCAAAATAGATAGTTACCTATCCGTATCAATTTGTTACATTTTTTATCTTTTATTAATTTTTTTAAATCTAATATTTAAATATATCAAATGGTTTAGATTAAATATTTTTTAGTCATAAACACCGCCAATGTTACCTCTTCCGGCGTTTACAGAAGAAACGGCACCAATAAATTAAATTCTTGTAATGAAACGACACCGTTTTGGAAAATTCTAATACATATTAGTGGCTTTTTTGCTATAAACGCCGCCAAAGCTCGCATGTTTTACAATTTTTTAAATTTAATTATTGTATATTGCATATCAATTTTAAATTAATAATCTTTACAATTTATTATTATCTCTTTTACAATTATATAAGAACTTATTTAATATATAAATTAAAAAATACTAATTAATCTAAACCTTAAACCCTAACCCGATCCCGAATCTCTAAACTCTAAATCACTAACTCTTAACCCCAAACCCCTAACCCTTAACCATTAACCCCTAAACCTTATTTAATATATAAATTAAAAAAACAATAATTAATCTAAACACTAAACCCTAACCCGACCCCGAATATCAAACCCCTAACCCCTAAACATTAGTTAATATATAAATTAAAACACACTAATTAATCTAAACCCTAAACCCTAACCTGACACCGAATCCATAAACCTTAAATCCCTAACTCTTAACCTCTAACCCCTAACCCTTAACCCCTAACTCATAAACCTTAAATCACAACCCTTAAATTAGAATCCCTAATCCATAATCCTTAACTCCATAATCTATAAACCTTAAAATTGTAACTCTTAAACCGGCCCTAAATCCTAAATCAACCATATATATACCCTAAACCGTATATATTAAACCCTAAACTATAATGATAATTAAATTAAATATTTTAAAATTAATACTATCGTATCTTTTACAATTATATTTGAAATTATTTAATATATATATTAAAAATCAATCAATCATGTACCCAAAAAATTTTAAAATTAATTTAAATAATAGCATTTTAATTGCTCCATTTTTAGCAAATATTTTTCTAAGTTTTTTATTTCAAATTATTTCTACGTGTCATTATTTCAAATTTATCCATTTTTAACAAATATTCAATTAAAAATAAATTACATTTTAATTAATATAAATAAACAAATTAAATAGTAAATAGACAGATAAAATGTTTTTGCGGCGCTTTTTCAAAAACGCTTCTTGGAAAACGCCGCTAAAGCCCCGAGCATTAGCGGCGCTTCTTGGAAAACACCGGTAAAGCCTCGAGCATTAGCGGCGCATCTTGAAAAATGCCGCTAAAGCCACAAGCATTAGCGGCGCCTCTTGAAAAATGCCACTAAAGCCCCGAGCATTAGCGACGCTTCTTGAAAAACGTCGCTAAAGCCTCAAGCATTAGTGGCACTTTTTCAAAAATGCCGCTAAAGATCTGAGCATTAGCGGTACTTTTTTTAAAAATGCCGCTAAAGCCCCGAAAGGTACAAAACGATGCCGTTGGGCTTAGATTTTTTGCGGCATTTTGATCTTTAGCGGCGTTTTACGTAAGGCGTCGCTAATGCTCCATTTTTAGTGGCGTTTTTTGTCCAAACGCCGCTAGAAATGCCGCTAAAAGCCTGTTTTGCTGTAGTGTGCCAATTTTTACTTTTTAATGATTTCTATGAATAATTTATCACCTAGACATTTATAACAACAAACACCTTCATACTCGTTTGGTCATATCTTAATAACTATTCATCATCAAATATTTACATATCATCTTTTGGTCATATCTTAAGAATATACAATCAAATTGACCAAGTCCCCATACATACCATAGCTCAAAACATTTATCGTCTTAAAATACTGAGTTGTGGTGGTTGATAGTGTGAACGCTCTCCGACGTCTTCAAGATCCCGACTATGCTTGATAATACTATATGAAAGAAAAAGAAATAAAAGAAATAAGCATAAAGCTTAGTAAGTTTACAAGTAAATTAATAACAACATCTATCATAAAAAATTATATTCATAAATTTTTATTAAGCATTAAGATCTTTACTTTCTTCTTTACTTACTCTCTTACTCGTTTACTTACTTGCTTGCTTAACTTACTCTTTCGTTGCTGAAATTTCTTTTCTCAACTGATAACTGAGATACTCTTAATCTTATTAACTCACCTGAACTTGTCTATTAGGCTTTTACCTGAACTTTCATGTAACATCGTCTATTTATTAGCCTATTGAATCAATCGGAATACTAAGGATACTCGGGCCTCCTGTCTGAATATAACATGCCAAAGCTATGTCCCAGACTTAGTCTTACATGGGATGTTTTCTGTACTGCCAATGCCATATCCCAGGTATGGTCTTACATGGGTGTTCTCATATTGGTGCCCATGCCATGTCCCAGACATGGTCTTATGGGGGACCTCTCATCTCGGTGCCAACGCCATGTCCCAGACATGGTCTTACGTGGGGCCTCTTATAATCTCAATAATGCCAATGCCATGTCCCAGACTTGGTCTTACATGGGATCTCTTTACCCAAATTTCATGACATTTGTATCCAATACATTCCTCATGTTTCAACGGGGCCTTTTAACACTGATTCTCTATTATCTCATACTTGAGTCAACATAAATAATTTCATAAAATAAATACATAATTTATGGAAAATAGCAGCATTAATAATAATTATCAAAATATTACATTTATTTACCGTAAACTTACCTCGGTACAAAATATGATCAAATCTAGCACTTTAGTCCTCAACATTTTTCTTTCCCCAGTTTAACTCCAGATTTTGTTCTTCTTGATTTGTAATAGAAAATTTAGCTTATTTAATACTCACATTCATCAAAACAGCCCTAAATTCAAACTTTGAGAAAATTACATTTTTGCCCCTAAACTTTTGCATATCTACACTTTTGTCCCAAAGCTCGAAAATTAAACTTCATTCCTTATTCTTATGTTTTATGACATGCTAAACATTTTTCCCTTCTATGGCAACTCAAATTCCCACTCTAACACTTACTTATGATCATTAGGTATTTTTACCAATTATGTCGTTTTACTTGTTTTCACTTAAAATCACTTAGAAAAAGTTGTTTAACATAATTTCACCTATGGGTATTTTCCTAGGTTAAATTATTGCTAGAATAAGCTAAATAAAGTTACCGGGACTCTAAAAACGGGGCTAGAACAGACTTACAATCGAGCTTGGAAGCTTGAAAAACCTAGCCATGGTTTCCCATTGTGAAATTCGGCCATGGGGTTGAGGATGGAAAAAAATTGGCTTTTAATTTTGTTTTTAATTCATTTTAATAACTAAATGACCAAAATGCCCTTAATAAAAAACTTTGGAAACATGTCTAACCATGTCCATTTTTGTCTAAAAACTTAACCAGTGGTCTAATTACCATATAAGGACCTCCAATTTAAAATTACTTAACAATTGGACACCTCTAACATGTAGAACTCAACTTTTGCACTTTTTACAATTTAGTCCTTTTGACTAAATTGAGTGCACAAACGTCGAAATTTTTGAACGAAATTTTCACAAAATCATTTTGTGAAATTGTAGACCATAAAAATATAATAAAATAAAATTTTTTCCTCATTAAATTTGTGGTCCTGAAACCACTATTCCGACTAGGCCCAAAATCAGGATGTTACAACATAGTTTAGATTGTAACTTTTATTTTATATAGGTTTATCCTTAGATAGGTAAGTTCGTATGAACTAAATTCTGAATAATTTTGATTAAATTGAAAGTTAGTATGTGATTCTATTGTGATTGAATCATTATATACATGTTATTATGCAATTTATATTGTAAAGAAACGATGAAAATTTCACGACGTACGACGATTATCGAGCCCCGTTTGAACCTTAGGAATATATAGAATACAAATGACATGTCATTATGGTTACGATGTTTCAGCTACTGGTCTTGAATTTTCTACTAGTGGCTGAATTCCAGCATGTGTTGCATATACTTGACAGCTTGTGTGAGTAGCACCGTGTAGCTACGTTTCGACTGACAGCTTGTGTGAGCAGACCTAGGTTACCATGTTTTGGGTGCTTGTCTTGAACGTCCTACCGATGGTTGAGGTTTAGAATTAGTTGCAGATAATCAACAACTTGTGTAAGCAGCATCGTGTAGCTTACGTTTCGATCGACAGCTTGTGTGAGCAGACCCATTTTACAGTTCGTGTGAGCTACGACTATATGTTTAGCATACTTTGTGTGAGCTTTCCTGCATATTCGATATTATTCTAATTGGTTCAATGGGCATTAAAAGAGATGAACCGATAAGGGTTTCGATTGATTTCACTACGACAATTGTAGAACGGTATGATGTATCAATGGTCAAAGTAAGAACATTCATGATTATGTAAGGTATGATTTAAGTGATGCTATGTTTATGTACCATATCTTACCAAGTGATGATATAGCTAAGTTATGTGTTTAATCACCTACTTGTGACTATGTTTATGTCTTATGTGTTATGCAAATGAAATGGTAAGTGTTCAATACGAATTAAGATATGTATGTGTGAAACTCATTGAAATGGTGATACATGGAAAATATGGTACGTTATGAGATGGATGATAAACCCAATTAAATCATGCTCAAGTATAATGGTTATCCATGTCAAATTCATAAGAATCATGTTTAAATGAATGAATATGTGTTGTTGATGTGCTTAAGCTTATGCTAAGCTTGTGGATATTATTGATGTTTAATTACGCTCGTACTATGCATATGAAATGGGTAAGAAAATGAAATGAAATGGTAAGCATATAATTGGGATGTATCATGATGTTATAAAAGGTCTAATGTGATAAATGATGTATTTATATGTGAGTAGATTGCTTATGCTATGGATGAATATACCTATATTATGGATAAATACACTAAGTCGGGAATTGATAATGTTGCTTAGGCTGATGATAAGCATTGGGAACAGAATGAAAAGAAAGTAAATAGAAAGATATATAATCTTAAAGAAAGGTTAATAATTATATATTATGTCTCATGAAATCTTATCATGTTATGAATGGTTAATAATTACGCTACATTAATGAACATATTCAATTATGAGTTGATAATTATGGTTACATAAATTTTGAGGCATTGGTATAGTCTTGTATTTAACCTATAAATTACATTATTGAAATGTAATATTATGCTTATGATTTATGTGAGCTTACTAAGCATTCATTGCTTACGTAGTTGTTTTTCCTTTACTTTTTAGATTATCGGAAGCTCGATGGTTTGGATGCTCGTCAAAGATCTATCACACTATCAAGCGATTATATCAATAGATTTTGATGCTTTCGTAGTGGTTATAATGGCATGTATAGGTGGAATATCTTTAATGTTTAATTGATGAGTTTGGCATGTATATGTCATTTTGGTTGTGATTATGGCATGAAATGTTGCCTTCGATTTGAGGTTTTTAAAGTACTATTGATGACTTGCTGGTTATGGTTAATATGGTCAAATTGATGCATGTTTTGAAATGACCAAAATTGGTATATGTTAATGTATCTTTAAATGACCAAAATGGTATGTGATAAATTAATCTCAACAGGTCAAAATATAGTTTAATTTGAAAGGTTTTGGACAAGATGCGCATGATGTAAATATGGTATATAAATGTCGGTTGATCGGTACTTTCTAGAAACGGTTGGATTATGTCATTTAAGTGGTTATGTGAATCATAGTACTACAAATAACATATGTTTTCTCCCTACTTATTGGTTAATTTGTCCCCATTTAGCTATCTTTAACACATATTTTAGAATTGTCAATTCAATAAATTCCATTTTATAACTCATTGGATCTTAGCCTGTTTATCATTAATTTTGTCATGTTTTGGTATCAATGTCGCTGCATGGGTATTTCCAGATTGCGCCAAGAATTGTGACCACACCTAATAGCTTTCCAGATAAGAACGAAAATGTGTGAGCTGTCCATTTTGGTATAACCAACTTACACGTACAGAGGCAGCATAATTCTGATGAAAGGACACCTATGCTATTTGGAAGAATATAAATATTCACGTGAAAAGGAAAAAAATAGAGGCTTTTTGAGGGGGTATTATCTTTTTCAACCTATCATTTGAAGCTTTTCAACTATGGTCACTTAAGTCTCCTACAGCTGAACCCACATGAAAGGGACGCAGATCAGCCCCTAACGAGGAGCCCTAAGTGCAACACAAGAGGGAATGGAGAGATTCAAGTCAAGATTGTCTAGGAATAGTAGTATGCGCATGTTTTTTTTATATTTCTTTTCTCAATGATGGTGATTAATTTCTATTTCATGTTTGTATGGAAGTCCACATGATTTCTGAATTAAATGTTATTTTATTCAATCTTGCTTCTACTGTTTAATCTTTGGGTTTGAATGCTTTTAGCATGAAAGTGTTATTGCGTTCACTGAATCTGGAAAGTGCAGCGACAGTTCAAGCTAACAAGCATGACAACGGAAGTTGCTTGAGGATTAGAGGGATTTAATCCACTTGTTTTTAATAGTGTTGCATTGCCATCACCAGAAGGTGTGGTTAATGTGCATGTTTAAGTCTTAGATTAAATATAAAATTTAAGTTTGGTAAGATATTTATTGCAATTTAATGCATCGACAATCACCTATCCATTTATACCTTGTGAGCACTTAGTATTCTGTTGAATATTCACGTTGGGGACTCCAGTTTATCATTATCATATTTTATCTTATTGTTTTCAAGTTATTGCTTCGACAACTACTCCCAAAATTTATCTCGTTTCAATCTATTTATTGCATTGACATTGATAGATGAAAGATAACCATCCTCGTGGGATCGATATTCGACAAAATCATATTTGTGTACTATACTTGCATCGACAGTGTATGCTTGCACATTATTGTTGTAGCGTTAAAAAGTTGATCAAGTTTTAGCACCGCCGTTGGGGATGGCGTTTGTTTGATATTTATTTTTATTTTTGCACTTTTTTTTCTATTATATAATATTTTGTTTGCACTAACTTGTTTCCTTTTTTTCGCTATTTTCACATTTTATTTTAGGTGTTTGATGACCCGAAGCAATTCAAAGTTTATTGTCGATTTTGATCTAGAAATTGAAAGAACTGTTCGGAGGAGACTTCAAGAACAAATGAATATGGCTTTTCCAAGAAACAATGAAGCCATACCCCAGGTGCAGCACCAAAATACTAATGACGCACTGTTGTCGCAAGACGTTCAAATACAAAAAAAGACTATACAAGACTTTGTAGTACATGTGTTGGATGACTTACAACCGGGAGTTGTTAGGCTAACAATCCAAGTTGGGAATTCTGAACTGAAGCCAGTAATGTTTTAAATGTTGAATTCTAATGGGCAATATGTTGGACTACTGCATGAAGATGTACGAGAACATCTTAAATCATTTTTATTGATTTGTGCTTCATTTAGTCAATAAGGTGTTCCTGATGACGCTTTGAAGATGCAATTATTTCCTTATTCCTTGCAAGGAAGAGCTCGTATTGGGTTCCTTGGGCTACCTGCCGGATCAATTACTTCTTGGAATGCACTAGTAACCCAGTTTATTTTGCCCTTTAACCCACCAACAATGAATGCTCGTCTCCGGAATGATATTACAGCTTATCATTAGTTGGATGATGAGAATCTTCACACTATATGGGAATGTTATAAATCTTTTCTTTAGCGTTGCTCCATACATGACATTCGATAAGGAACACAAATTGAAATTTTCTATAATGGGATGAATTCACACACGAGGAATCTTATTGACGCATCAACCAATGGTCCTTTGTTGGATTGTACTTATAATGATGTTGTTAGAATTCTTAAGAGAATTGCTCAGAATGATTATCAATATCCTATCTCTAGAATTGTATAAGCAAAAGCTACTCCAAAAGTTATTGAAGTGGATGCAATATCTATACTTAGTGCTCAAGTTTCTTCTCTTGGAAATATGATAACAAAATATGCAAGGGACTAGTAACGTTTCACCTATACAAATCGCTCAACAAGTTGATGTTCCTACCTTTTGTTATGAGATTTGCAATGACAACCATAGCTATGAAGATTGTCCACAACATGCAGAGAATGCCTTTTATGTCAATAACATCCACAACAACTCTTATGGCAACTATTATAATAATTCTACACGCAATCAACAATCTTGGGGAACTTAGATTGCTGGACAAAAAGCTGCGACATTCCGATGTGAAAATATATCTACTCAAGGCAATTATAATCCAAGACAAGGGAATTACAATAAACAATAGCAGAACTACAATCAGCACACTTAGATGCATCCACAGCAAAGTCTGATGCATCCACACCAGAATTAGATGCAACCACGACACTCTTCAATGCCAAATCAACATGTTCAAGGAAATCAATAACAACAGTACATGCAAGCTTCTCCTTCTAACCCATTAGCAGTTCTTGAGGCTTTAACGCGGGAGCATATTACTCGTACAGAAGCTGTTGTGCAAGGGAATCTATCTTCTATTCAGGCGTTGGAGGCACAATTAGGAAAACTTGCTTCGAATCTAAATACTCGACCATCGGATACACTACCTAGTGACATGGCAAATCCCAGTCCAATGGGGAAAGAACATTGAAAGGCTATTACTCTTAGGAGTGGTAAATAAACTGGCGAGCCGACTACTGACTCTACTATAGCACCTTATGTTAGAGTATGCCCAAAGATCAATCATGAGATGGTTGTAATAACATACTTGATTTATCATGTTTATTAATATAAGGCGTTACCATTATTATTTCAGTTTCTTTTCTGTGTGTATAAATAAACTGTTTTATAATAATGTCCTGAGAATAATATGATTATTCTTAAAAGATCCTTAGTCAAGTAATATTGTTGGATAGGACAACGATAATGCATTAAGACTAACATGCAGTTGATTGATGATAAAAAGTTGTCATTGATATGGAATGTCAGAATTGATGCATGAATATGTGTGTTACAGAACAACATATTGGACTGAGCCATTATGAGTATGTTTCTTGGATTATTATGTAAATGTCATCACATTACACATAGTGATTAATATGTATATGATCCTCAGACTTGAGATCATCATAATCCCAACATCGTGAGTAGTATATCTTGATACAGTCAAACGTACAATCAGAATCGGTTGTTCTATAAAGGCTGATGTTGGATATACCACAATCGATTAGAGGGGTATGGTTGGTCGATATAGAATAAGTCCCTCTTACATAATGGGAGTAATATCTTAGGCCACTTGATTAAGTGAGACTAGAAATGCATGGCCATGCTCAAATAAGTTGATATGAGATGTCATACTTATTTGTATATCGTAGTCTGCTTAAGATATCAAGGAACATGGAATGGACTATGCAAGTGTAACTATTCCATGACTTGTGTCCAATCCAGAGATAAATGACTTAAGGATTAGTGCATAAAAGGTTAATCATAAAAAAAGTTATGTCAAATCATGATCTCTTGTGACTTAGGTAGCAATGACGCATTGCTAGATGCCACTCATTGTTTGTAACATTGGAATCGTTCTAGTATTACTGCTAACGTTACAGGAACCTACAGGGTCACACCCTATAGTTGAAATGAACGGAATAAGCCATAGTTGGTATTATTTTTGGGGGTCGCTTGAATTAAATTAATTATAGAATTAATTTAATTTGGTAATCAAATTTCCAACACATTATGTACAAGGTTGTTGTACGCATAATGAGGACATGAATTTGGTTAGCATATGAATTCAAATAAATATATGGTTTACCAAAATCATATTATAATTAATGTAATTATAATTTTTGGTTTAAAATATTATTATATTTATTTAATTCCTAAAAACCCTAAAATAAAAGATTTATAAGGATCCCGTTTTTCCTTTGCTTGGGTCTAGCAGCCGTCACAATAAAATCACTTTCAAAACTGTTTTGGGGATTTCTTCTGTTAGTAGTCAAATGGGTGGATTATATAGAGGCTGGGATCACGATAGATTGTGGCTTGGTTTGACAGCAGATCAGACTACTCGTTGTTGAGGCGTTGCTATCTACTCTGAATAAACATTAGGTAATTTCGCAACTTTTTTTCCCCGATTCGTTCCTCACACATGGATTCCTAGTTGGGATCACCGAATTATTATTTCTCCGCTGTGCCATATGGGTGCCGGTGATCCAACACCTTAAGATATTGGTGAAGAGATCCCTGGTGAGAAGGTTGAATCTGAAGAGCTTGTCGATGTACGGGACAAAGAAGTTCCACAAATTATCACTTATATGCCTAATGTCCGACCCCTGAAATTGCCAACATAACCAAACATGTCGGCGCAATCAGATCTCTAACTTTACATTTTCCACAAAATGTCAGAGAGAATGAGTAGGATCAGCAGTACCAATAGTTCCTAAAGACACTAAAACAACTTCAGGTCAATATTCCTTTAGTAGACGCTCTTGTACAAATTTTGAATTATGGGAAATTTATGAAGGAGCTCTTGTCCAAGAGAAAAACCTAAGTGATATTGAAACTATTGCACTCATAGAAGGCTGTAGTGTTGTTTTGACAAATAAATTCCCCCCAAAATGGAAGATCCTGTGAGCTTTACTATCCCATGTTCAATTGGCAACCATTATTTGGGCAAGACTTTATGCAACTTGGGAGCTAGCATTAACCTACTATAGTGACATTACAACTAGCAGATCAATCCTTAGCTCAACCTGAAGGGCAAATCAAAGACATCTTAGTTCATGTCGATAAATTTATTTTTCTGGGTGATTTTATCATACTTAACTGTGAGGCAGACAAGAAGGTCCCATAATCTTGGGAAGACCATTTTTAGCCACTGTACAAACTCTTATTGATGTTTACAAAGGTGAACTAACCATATAACTTAGTGATGAGCACGTTATCTTTTGTGTTTTTGAATCTATTCAATGCAAGGATAAAGAAGAATGCTATATTGTCTATGTGCTAGATGATCTAATTGAGGAAGAATTCAATGACCAAAGCACAATACTTTCTAAGGAGTTTTCAGTGACTTTTGATGATGAATTCCTAGATGATTGTGGCAGCATGGTTGAAGTCAATAATATTGAACTCAGGCATAGATGGTAGATTGAATCCTTAGACTTAGCCAATAGAACAACTCTAATTTTTAAGCCATCTATTGACAAAGCTCCTACTCTGGAATTGAAACCACTACCTACTTATCTTAAATACGTCTTTCTTGGTGCTAAAAGTACTCTCCCAGTTACTGTCTCCGCAACACTGGATGTAACTCAAGAAGAGAAATTGATCCATATTCTTAAGTAACATATTCTTAAATACGTCTTTCTTGGTGCTAATAATACTCTCCCAGTGCAACGCGTACCTACAAAGAGTGGCATCATTGTGGTTAGCAACGAGAAAGACGAATTAATTCTTACACGCAATCTTATGGGCTAGTGAGTCTATATGGATTATCGTAAACATAATGCTCTCCCACGGAAGGACCACTCCCCACTTCCTTTCATTGACAAAATATTGGACATGCTTGATGGAAGAACCTATTACTGCTTATTAGACGGCTGTTTTGGGTACAATCAAATTGCTATTGCACTGGACGATTAGGAGAAAACAAGTTTCACTTGTCCTTTTGGTACTTTTGCTTTTCACCTTATGCCTTTCGGTCTTTGCAACGCACCAGCCACATTTCAATGGAGCATGATGGGAATATTATCGAATATGATTGAAGATTCTTTAGAGGTTTTTATGGACGATTTCTTAATTTATGGGAATTATTTTGATCATTGCATTGACAAATTGGATAAAGTATTGAAGCGATGTGAAGACACACATCTTGTTCTAATTTGAGAAAAATGCCATTTCATGGCAACTGAAGCCATTGTGTTAGACCATCGCATCTCTAGTCAAGGCATTGAAGTAGACAAAGCTAAAGTGGAAATCATTGAGAAATTACCTGTACCAACAAATGTGAATGATATTTGCAGTTTTGTTGGGCATGCGAGGTTTTACCGAAGACTTATTAGAGATTTCTCCAAAATTGCAAAACCTCGTTGCTGGAATAGAATCGAAAATTCTTCTTTGATGATGCATGTCTGGATGCATTTATTCAATTAAAGAAGCAGCTAGTAAATGCACCCATTGTTGTTGCACCAGATTGGTCTCAACCTTTTGAAGTTATGTGAGATGCAAGCGACTTTGCTATGGTGCTATTTTAGGACAACGCAAGGGAAAAATATTTCACCCCATATATTATGCTAGCAAAACTCTTACACAGGCTCAAACCAATTATACCACTACAGACAAAGAACTATTGGTTGCAATCTTTGCTTTCAACAAGTTTCATTCTTATCTTGTTGGTGCAAAGGTTACCGTATTTACTGATCACTCGGCGTTGAGATATCTTTTTATGAAAGAAGGATGCAAAACCAAGACTGATACACTGGATCTTACTATTGCAAGAATTCGACATGGAGATAAAAGATCGCAAAGGTTCATAGAATCAAGTTATAGACCATCTATCTTGATTGGAAGTTGGCAGCAATGATGGAAACATACTTCAAATTGTCGACGCATTCCCAGATGAGAAGTTATTTGTTGTGGATACAACCCCTTGGTATGTAGATTTGGTTAATTATCTAGTGTGTGGAAAGCTCTCATTGGGTGTCACAGGCCATAAAAAAGAAATATTTCTTCGTTAAGTAGTGAAGTATCATTAAAACGAGTCGTATTTATTTAAGGTATGCAATGACAACATCATTCGGTGTTGTGTTCCGAAAGAGGAGATGCTTTCAATCATGAAGCACTGTCATGATGCTCTTGATAGAGGTCATTTCGGTGGCATGCAAACTGATGCTAAGGTTCTCCAATTAGGATTCTACTAGCCTTCATTATTCAAAGACACCCACAATTTTGTTAATCAATACAATAGGTATCAGCGCACTGGTTCTATATCCCGACGCAATGAAATGTTGCAGCAGCCAACTATGGAGGTTGAATTGTTCAATGTTTCGGGTATGGATTTTATGGGACCATTTCCAAATTCATTTGGAAATCTATATATATTAGTAGCTATTGACTACATCTCGAAGTGGGTTGAAGCTGTTGCAGTCCCAAAAGACGATGCAAAAACAATGCTTAATTTTTTTCACAAGCATATACTCACCCACTTTCACACACCAAATGCATTGATTAGTGATCAGGGTACACACTTTCATTGCAATCAAGTGGCAACCGCACTGGAGAGATATGTAGTTAATCATAGAATGGCTACTACTTATCATTTGTAAACTAATGGACAAGCCAAAGTATCAAATCGAAAAAATTAAAAACATTCTTGAGAAGGTTGTGAACCCTTCAAGGAAAGATTGGACTTCCAGACTAGATGACACTTGCCAGTTGGTTTTTGGGAAAGCATGTCACTTGCCAGTTGAACTGGAGACAAAGTAATGTCACCATAGCAATTGGTGTTTGGGAAAGCATGTCACTTGCCAGTTGAACTGGAGACGAAGTAATGTGGGCAATTAAGCAAGTGAACATGGACTATGAAGCTGTTGAAAAGAAAAGGTTGTTGGATATCACTGAACTAGAGGAGATTATGTGAAATGCCTATGAAAACACTACAATTTACAAGGAAAAGATCAAACGATGGCATGATAAAATTATTTTGTAGCGACAATTTATCGTGGGTCAACAAGTTTTATTATTCAATTCTAGATTGAAATTGCACCTGGGTAAATTACGATTACGTTGGCCTGGACCTTTCGAAGTTGTCAAAGTATTTCCTTATGATGCAGTCACTATCAGAGATTTACATGATTGACACCAGTTCAAAGTGAATGGATAGTGGTTGAAACACTATTTTTGGAATATTAATCAAAAGCAAGCAGAGACCAATAAATTGGTCAAATTTTTTTATTTTTTATTGAATTTATCATATGTGATTTTATTTTATTTTTTGTTTTTGTTCAAGTTTGTTTTACTTCTTTTTTTTTTGAAAAACAATTAGGTACTATTTTCGATGCACTTAGGCTTTATTGTCAACGCAATTGGTACTATTGTAGTGTCACTTATGACTCATCAAGAATGAGGGTGTATCAGAAATTTCAAATCCCACCATTTGTTCAAAAGTGACCTAGCTATCCAATCCATCTGAACGAACACAATTCTTATTGCCTACTAGCTTTATATCCCTTCACAAAAGTGACACCTTTCCATCTTCTTTCACTCGCTATAAACCCCCTATTCGCTGTGCCGATTGGAATACATACAAAACAACCATTTTTATTCACTTTCTCTTCCCAAGCTTGTACCTTTACAACTTTAAACCATCTTCACTCAAAAAATATGGCAAAAACGAAAGGATCAGTGAAGAAAGTCACCAAGTCTGTTAAAGAACACTCGTCCCTTACAACTACAGTTCGTGAACTAGAATCCTCCATGCGAACGAAGAAAAAAGAGTCGATGATCTTTTTAAAAAAAGTGGCCAAGGACAGGTTTCAAGACAATAGTTTGAAGCTAAACTTCCACCCACAACAGGGCATTCTCCTTTCGCAGCAGCAAGACTTGGGCAAGTAAGTCTACACACCCATCTCTAAGCTAAAGTGGGAGACTTTCTCCACTCATCTTGGAAACTATTGTCCTTTATTGGTACATGAGTTTTACGCTAACCTTTATGACCATGAGTTAGAGTTCATCATTGTTCGAGAAGGCTTAATCCCATAGATGCTAACAAATTCATTGATCTGTGCAACACTAAAGTGGATGTAGATGAACATTTCGAGTTCATTTAAGATATCACAGACGACAAAAGAGACCTATTAGTGAAGGATTTATTTGTCGAAGGAGCATTGTGGACGGGTTCACATGAAGGGAATTATACGATGTACCGATGCTTCCTAACACTGCAAAGCAAAATCTGGTTTCATTTTGTCAACTGCCGACTACAGCCCTCTACTCACAGCACCACAGTCACCCTCGATAGAATGTGCTTGATACATTCAATTGTCAAGGGCAGAAAGATTGATGTCCGGACAATACTCCACCAAGAAATTGCTAACTACGCCACATGGCAAACTGGAATTTTGGATTTCCTATCGTTTGTGATGCTATTGTGCCAGTAGAAAGGGATCGTGCCCCGTAATGATGAAAAAGTCCTGGATAATAAGGGCCCGATCAATGAAGCCTCTATTGAAAGAATGACTCGTGGTAAAGATACACCGACAATGAAGGAGGCAGAGACAAGCAAGATGAGAAAGGGCAAAACCAAGGCAGAAAGCAAGGGAACAAACCTAACTGCAGTGACATCATTGTTGCACAAAATGAAGGATATCAAAAAGTTGGCTAATTCCATCAGCAATAACCAGGTCAAACTTGTCACTATAATAAAGGATATAGATAGATCACAAAATTTGTTCTACGTTTATATCAAGGCCTGGAACAACTCTATTGTAGCTGCATTAAGTTAGTTAAGCCCAATCCCACTCCTAGAATATCTAGTGTTCCCACCGATCATCCGAGATTTTGAAATCTTATCCGAGGTTGATTACTTAAGGGACTAAGACAGATCAGTGGCATTCTTGCCCATTGTGCATGCCTTTGTTGATATGAAAGAAGAGGAATCAAGGGACATTGAGGAGTGCATGCAAAGGATTGATAGCCTGGTTGAGGGTGACTTCATTACTGTCAAGAGGATCCTGCGTTGAGGAGGAAGTTGCTGTTAGAGATGAGGAAGTGATTGTTGCAGATGAGAATGAGAAGGACAAAAAAGAAGATGCTAAGAAAGAATCTGCTCAGAATATTGTCACTTCACCAGATTTTGTAGGTGTAACTACTGATAATTTGGAGCGAGATGAGCTAGACTGGCGGAAGCTGCAGATGAAGCAACCGATGATGCCGAGGCAGAGCTGAAACCTGAGGAGTGATCTGAAAAACGTGCGAAGCCTAAAGAAAAGAAGAGAAAGCGCTCTAAAGACAAAAAGCACAAGAAGGAGGAGAAAAAGAGGAGAAAGAAGAAATATCGTACAGCCACATTTGTGGCTAAGGAAAACTAAGTTAGTTTATTTTCATTTTTTTTAGCTATAGTGTTCATGCATTGCACGTAGCTATAATTTTTATTTTGTTAGTGCACATTGTCAATGTATTTATATTGTCATTGCATTTTAATTTTAGTGCATTGAGGACAATGCAAACTTTAAGTTTGGAGGAATGCATATAGGGTTTGAAAGTACACCCACATTTCAAAAGAAAATAATTTAATAAATCATGCAAGTTTTATTTGTGGTTAATGCAAATGTGTTTGAAAATTTTGGTTACATTCGATGCTTAATTCTTTAATTATGTAAATTATCAATAAATGAGTTCGATAAATTTGATTGAATGTTGTATCTTCAATTCTTTGATGAATGATTTAGGTTGCATTAGTAATGGATGACTAGTAGCATTCCTTGAATCTTGAATTAATCTACCTTTTACAGCTACTTATATATATAGTTATGAAATGTGAAAGAGTGAACACCTCAAAGTGGGTGTATTTTGAAATGTGAAAGAGGGAACACTCCAATGCAGGCGTTAGAAAAATGAATCTGGCCAAAGGTTGTCGCTGCATAAGTGTGTGTTGGTGCAATTACGTACTCCCTAGGGGTTTGTTGTACTCCGTCGTTACTTCTGAGGAACAATGGTACAGTAATGCAATGATATCCCTTATTCAAAAAAAAAGAGACATACATTTCTAATCATCATAGATACTTAGTATTGTACAATAAATATTGTATTGGTAGATAGAATTTAGGATTTGAAGCATGATGTTGGTTTTGATGAAGTTGCGATCTTATTCATTCATATTTATTTATTGTCGACGCAATATTCTATCATCTGAATGTTACTCATTTATTGGGATTTTAGATGATTCAAGTTGCTAGAATGATCATTTGTCTTAATGAATTCTTATGTAGCCTTGTTAGTTTCTGTTTTACTTGACGATAAGTAAAAACTAAGGGGGTGTGTAATAGTACTAGAAAGAACATATCTTTTATCCCTACTTATTGGTTAATTTGTCCCCATATAGTTATCTTTATCACATATTTTAGTATTTTAGTTCAGTAAATTGCATTCTATAACTCAGTGGATCTTAACCTATTTATCCTTAATTTTTTCATGTTTTGGTACCGATGTTGTTGCATGAGTATTTCCAGATTGTGCCCAGAATTGTTGCCACACCTGACAGCTGCCCGGATAAGAACAAAAATGTGTGAGCTGTCTAGCCTGGTATAACCGACTAGTACATACAGAGGCAGCATGATTCTGATGAAAAGACATCTATGCTATTTGGAAAATATAAATATTCACGTGAAAAGGAAAAAAATGAAAAGATTTTTGAGGGTATTATCTTCTTCAACCTATCTTTTGAAGCTTTTCAGCTATGGCGGCTTAAGTCTCCTATAGGTGAACTGACGTGAAAGTGATGCAGATCAGCTCCTGACGAGGAGCCCAGAATGCAACACAAGAGGAAATGGAGAGATTCAAGTCGAGATTATCTAGGAATAGTATTCTCCACTTGTTTATTTTATATTTCGTTTCTAAACGATGGTGATTACATTCTATTTCTTCTTTATTTAGTAGTACACATTATTTTTGGGTTAAATGTTATTTTATTCAATCTTGCTTCTACTGTTTAATCTTTGGGTTTGAATGCTTTTAGCATGGAAGTGTTATTGCGTTCACTGAAACTGGAAAGTGCAGCGACAGTTCAAGCTAACAAGCATGACAACGGAAGTTGCTTGAGGATTAGAGGGATTTAATCCACTTGTTCTTAATAGTGTTCCATTGCCATCATCAGAAGGTGCGGTTAATGTACATGTTTAAGTCTTAGATTAAATATAGAAGTTATGTTTGGTAAGATATTTATTGCAATTTAATGCATCGACAATCACCTATCCTTTTATACCTTGTGAGCATGTAGTATTCTGTTGAATATTCACGTTGGGGACCCTAGTTTATCATTATCATATTTTATCTTATTGTTTTCAAGTTATTGCTTCGACAACTACTCTCAAAATTTATGTTGTTTCATTCTATTTATTGAACTGACATTGATAGACAAAAAACAACCATCCTCGTGGGATCGATATCTGACAAAATCATATCTGTCTACTATACTTGCATCGACAGTATACACTTGCACATTATTGCTGTGACATTAAATAGCCGATCAGTTAACATGTATGGATGGTCTTTTAATGGTTGCTATTTTGGCATTTTGGTACTTATGTGATGGTAGTTGGAATGATCAATAATGCATGCTATGAAATTTTGTTTTGGATATGCTTGAATGTTGTCATTGAGGTATGGTTTGATATGGAAATAGATAGTTCATATTGAGTAGATAAATGGCTAATTTGGTATATTTTGATGTGGTTGGTGTAAGAGTATGCCCAAAGATCAATCATGTGGTGGTTGTAATAACATACTTGATTTATCATGTTTATTAATATAAGGCAATATAAGGCGTTACCATTATTATTTCAGTTTCTTTTCTATGAGTATAAATAAACTATTTTATAATAATGTCCTGAGAATAATATGATTATTCTTAAAAGATCCTTAGACAAGTATTATTGTTGACTAGGACAACAATAATGCATTAAGACTAACATGTAGTTGATTGATGATAAAGAGTTGTCATTGATATGAAGTGTCAAAATCAATGCATGAATATGTGTGTTAGATAACAAACATATTAGACTGACCCGCTATGAGTATGTTTCTTGGGTTATGATGTAATTGTCACAACATTCATAGTGATTAATATGTATATGATCCTTAGACTTGAGATCATTATTACCCCAACATCGTGAGTTGTATATTTTGATATAGTCAAACGTACACCGTAACTGGTTGTTTTATAAAGGCTGATGTTGAATATACCGCAATCTATGTAAAGGAACATGGTTTATTAATATAGGATAAGTCCTTCCTACATAATGGGAGTAATATCTTAGGCCACTTGATTGAGTGAGACTAGAAATGCATGGCCATGCTCAAATAAGTTGATATGAGATGTTATACTTATTTGTATATCATAGTCTACTCAAGATATCAAGGAACATGGGACGGACTATGCAAGTGTGACTATTCTATGACTTGTGTCCAATCCAAAGATAAAGGACTTAATGATTAATGCATGAGAGGTTAAACGTAAAATGGTTATGTCGAATAATGATTTCTTGTAACTTAGGTAGCAATGATGCATTGCTGGATGCCACTCATTGTTTATAACATTAGAATCGATCTAGTATTACTGCTAACGTTAGAAAAACCTACAGGGTCACACCCTATGGTTGAAATGAACGGAATAAAACATAGTTGGTATTGTGTTTGGTTGTCACATGAATAAAATTAATTATAGAATTAATTTAATTCGGTAATAAAATATCGAACATATTATATGTACAAGATTGTTGTACATATAATGAGAACATAGTTCTATTAATATATGAATTTGGTTCGTATATAAATTTAAATAAATATAGTTTACCGAAATCCTTGTTATAATTATGTAATTAAAATTTTCGGTTTAAAACATTATTATATTTATTTTTTAATTATGATTATTATGTTCGGATAAAAAATTTATGAGTTATGATTCATTATATATATACCAATTATAAGAGGGTTAGTGTAGAGAGTTTTAAAAAACCCTAAGAAATAAAATCCTTTTTTTTTTGCTTGTGAAGTCTAGCAATTGTCAAGCAAAGAATTCTCCAAAATAGTTTTGGAGATTTCTTCCGTTCTTTGTCAAACTGGGTGGATTATGTACAGGTCAGAATCACGAAAGGTTGCGGCTTGGTTCAATAGTAGATTAGAATTCTCATTGCCGAGGCGTTACTGTCTGCTCAGATTAAAATTACTGTAATTTAAAAACCATTATTTCACCCCGATTCGTTCCTCGCACATGGATCCATGGGTTGGACCGCCGGAACTATTTTTTATTATTAATTTTCTTTGCGCCATGGGGGTACCGACATTCCCAACAGTTGGCATATGACAAAGTTTGCTAAGGTTTAGTGATGATAGTTGTTGAATGGTCAAATTAGTATATTTGAGTATGATTGGTTTGTGAAGATTGTGGTAAATGTTGGTATCAAATTAGTTCAAATGGTTGGTTGATTTATGGCTAAACTTAGCAAATGTATAATCAAGTTTGATTGTTGTGATTGAGGTGCCTTTTTGGCATATTGGTTGTATGGTTAAATACTACGATGATTTAGCTTGAATATGCATGTGTTAGGTACATTTTAAATGATTGAAATAGGTACAAATGGTCTGCATGTGTGAGCATGTTTAGGGTGAAGGAAATGGCTCAAAAATGGCCTATTTCTCGTCCACATGGCCTTAGACACAGGTTTGTGTCTCAGCCGTGTGCGACACACAGTCATGCAACACGGCTGTGTGTCCCCTGTTAGTTTTTACAGGTTACATTTCGAGAGCAACATGGCCTAGCACACGGACATGTGGCTTGGTAGTGTGAACCAAGTCAGAGAGTTACAAAGGCACGGACACGGGCTGGGACACGGCCATGTGTCCCTACTTTGAATGGCCACAGAGCCTGAGACATGGGCGTGTGTCTCAGTCGTGTGAGTCACATGGCTGTGTGACCCTTGTAGTATGAATTTTTCTATCTTTTACCATAAAGTTCTAAATTGTTTCGATTTAGTCCCGAATCATTTCTAAAGTGTTTCTAAGGCCTCGAGGGCTCGAAAAATAGATGTTATGCATATGTTTGAATGGAATGTGATGTGTTTTATAAATGATTGTAATCGAATGTTTTAAGTTAAAACTTTTTGATAATGCTTCGTAACCTTATTCTTGCGATGGATACGGGTTAGGGGTGTTACATTTAATGGTATCAGAGCTACGATTTAGTCAATTTTCAGACTGATCGTAGCATGTATGAAGTCTAGAAATACATGCCCTTATATTACCTGTGATAGTGTGATATCTCCTAATGCTGATAAGATTTGTTTCATTTTTGACAGAGATATTTTCCAACCGAGCTAATTACGATAATGTTGGAAGCCATATTCATGTGTATAAGTAAAAAGTTGCTTATGATGAGTCGGAACTCATAAAGATAAGAATAAAAGTTCATAATATTATGTTAATGAGGAATGTTGTGTTATGTGTATATATATATGACAGTCAAATTTTGAGACTTTACGATATCCACCCCCTCACCCTCAAAGTCTTATATAACGAAATTTACAAGAAGTATGTTGATTTAGTTTGCAAAAGAGAAGCTAAAGTGTTCAGTGATTGAATTAGTAATACTGTGGTCAGAACTGAGAATTGGTTAGTATGTAAAAAGAGTTCTAGATGAGATATTAGATTTTTCTAAAGATCATTCGGGATACGCAACATCGCTGATAAAGAAGAGGTTAATAATGAGTAATTGACTTATTCAGAAATGGTATCTAAATACTGGATTAACCGAAATTTCTTGTGATTCATTTCATTAGTGAATAGGATAATGTGGAATTAATGATGACTGTAATAGTCAGTGGAATAATGTTTGAATTGTAATGATATCTGAATCCCGCGGTTATAGTCGAGTAGCTTATGAAGATCTCTTTTAGGTATTCTATATTTTCATTAGTGAATAGGATAATGTGGAATTAATGGAAGCACAATTATACAGATCTTAGGTTTTTAGAGGTTGTGTTCCTGTACTGATTGTTACTGGAATTACATTCAGCTTTTCTCTTTTGCTTCTGAATGCACTATTGATGTTAAGGTATTGTTCTATCTATATGGTTGAAAAGTTGGTCTTATTAAAGTACTACAATTTTAATTCATATAATGGTTGTGGCTCCGGTATGGTTCAAAGCTTTGATGTTAATAATTGAGATAGCTTTATTATATATATCTCTTTTCTAGCTTTCGTGAAGGGGTAGACATCGGTAAAAGTGTAGACGGTGGAATATCGAGCTTAAACTTTTATATTGGTTCTCATTCACCTGTTAATCTGGATTTATGTCAACAAGCCACTAATGGGATGTCATATTTCGTTTAAGTTAATGTAGTTTCTGGTGATCTTCGATTGGTATTCTAAGTGAATTATGATAGATGATATATCTAGATTATCTTGACGACAAGAATAAGGAATTATTCTGAAATGTTATTATTCAATAGTTAAGCTCGACTCAGTTGTTTTAATCAGAGTGGGTTATTCATTTGAAAAGTTAATTGACTTATATATATTTGATTTTATCCTCTCGTCTGGGAATAAATTTTGTGCATTCACAGGTAAATAGACGGACAGTCTGAATTAAGAATCCATATTCTAGAAGACATGACACTGACTTATGTCTATCAGATCAGTTGTAATCGAGAAATGTCATTATGATTAAAGTCGCTCCGATAGTTGAAGCTGTCGCACTTGTGTTAAATGATATTTTTTGACGCTTTCCATAAAATTAGAAGAAATATCAGTTGAAGGTTACAAATGCAAACATGTCAGAAGCATTAGTTAGATTTTGATAATCAGAGTTTCACAGTTATATCTCGACAGACGATCAATTTGAATTTCTCGGTAGTTATACTATTAATGATAAAGTTATGACAGGAGAACATCATAGTTGTTTAGTTAAGTTCAGTTATTGTATCAAGTTTTAATATGAGTTCTGATGCGAGTTCTAAATCAAGATGAGTTATTAATGATTTATCTGTGGATTACCATTAAGAAGATGATAGAAAGATTTGATGTGCTGGCTATAACCAGATGAGAAATTTCAAGGACAAAATTTTCGTAAGGGGGGAGAGTTGTAACAACCCGTTTTTTAGTGGTGTCAAAAATAGTGGTTTCGGGGCCACTAAATCTGACGAGTAAGTTTGTAATTTCTATTATTTAATATTTTCAAGTCAAATTTGGTTTTGAAAAGGTTTTTGATATAGTGATTTTTGTTATATTGATGATTAATTAAGTTTAAGTGGTATGACTCTCAAGTTAAGCGGTTTTAGAAAATGTGGTATTGGGACCTCATTTCTATAAATTGAGCCATAAATATTTTTATAAATACAGAGTGTCATTAAGGTGGTATTCAAGTTTCGATGAAAAAATTTAACGTTTCGATAGTTAATTAAGCAAAAAGGACTAAATTGTAAAAGTTGAAAAAGTTAATGACTATTATTTTAAATGTGTTAACTGATTAAAGAATCATAATTGGATGGCCTTAATGGGTAAATTATGAATGAAATTATTAACTTAGATCAAGTTCGAGTGGAAAATCAAGGAGAATGGATAATTACCAAAATGCCTCTACACTTTGTCATTTCTGCAATTTAGTTAGGTAAGTCCATATGAACTAAATTCTGAATAATGTTGATTAATTTGAATGTTAGTATGTGATTGTATTGTGATTGAATCATTACATACATGTTATTATGCAATTTATATTGTCAAGAAATGATGAAAATTCAACGACGTACGACGATTATCTAGCCTCGTTTGAATTTTAGGAATGGATAGGATACAAATGACATGTCATTAGGGTTACGATGTTTCGGGTGCTGGTCTTGAATGTCCTACCGATGGCTATGTTCTGGCATGTGTTGGGATACTTACTTGACAGCTTGTGTGAGCAACACCTTGTAGCTACGTTCCGACTGACAGCTTGTGTTAGTAGACCCAGGTTACCATGTTATGGGTGCTGGTCTTGAATGTGCTACTGATGGCTGAGGTCTGGCATTAGTTACAGATACCATGTGTGAGCAGCATCGTGTAGCTTACATTTCGACTGACAACTTGTGTGAGCAGACCCATTTTACAGCTTGTGTGAGCTACGACTATATGTTTAACATACTTTGTGCGAGCTTTCCCACGTATCCAGTATTATTATAATTGGTTCAATGGGCATGGAAGGGATGAACCAGTAAAGGTGCGGATTGATTTCACTATGAAAACTATAGAAAGTTTTAATGCATCGATAATCAAAGTGAAAACATTCATGACTATGAAAAGTATGATTTAAGTAATGCTCTATTTATGTACCATATCTTACCAAGTGATGATATAACTAAGTTATGTGTTTAATCACTAACTTGTCACTATGGTTAATGCTATGTTTAGGTCTTATGTGTTATGCAAATGAATGGTAGGTGTTTAATATGATTAAGATATGTATGTGTGAAACTCATTGAAATGGTGATACATAGAAAACATGGTATGTTATGAGATGGATGATAACTCCAATTAAATCATACTCAAGTATAATTGTTATCCATGTCAAATTCATATGAATCATGTTTAAATGAACTAACATGTGTTGTTGATGTACTTAGGCTTATACCAAGCTTGTGGATATTATTGATGTTTATATTTACGTCGTACTATGCATATGAAATGCGTAAGAAAAGGAAATGAAATTGTAAGTACGTAATTGTATTGTATCATGATGTTATAAAAGGTCTAATGTGATAAATGATGTATTTTTATGTGAGTAAGTTCTTGATGCTATGGATGAATATACCTATATTATGGATAAATACACTAAGTCGAGATTTGATAATGTTTTTAGGCTTATGAATAACATTGGGAACGGAATGGAAAGAAAGTAAATAAAAGATATATAATCTTATAAAAGGATGATGATTATATATTATGTTTGATGAAATCCTATCATGTTATGAATGGTTAATAATTATGCGACATTAATGAACTTATTCAATTGTGAGTTGATAATTATGGTTGGATAAATCTTGAGGCATTAGTATAGGCTTGTATTTAACTTATAAATTTCATTATTGAAATGTAATATTATGCTTATGGTTTAATAAGCTTACTAAGCATTCGTTGCTTATGTAGTTGTTTTGCCTTTACATTTTAGATTATCATAAGCTCGATCGGGTTTGAACCTCGTTGGAGATGTATAACACTATCCAGCGATTATATCGGTAGATTTTGATGCTTGGGTAGTGGTTATAATGGCATGTATAGGTAGATTATATTTAATGTTTAATTGATGAGTTTGTCATGTAAATGTCATTTTGGTTGATGATTATGACATGAAATGTTGCCTTGGATTTGAGGTACTTAAAGTACTATTCATGCCTTGTTGGTTATGGTTAATATGGTCAAATTGATACATGTTTTGAAATGACCAAAATTGGTATATGTTAATGCATCATTTCGAAGTTATTTCTTTCATATAGTTTCCGCTATGACTATGTTATGTATGTATATAATTACAGTCTTCAACCCATTCATAGGACCACTGCCTACCGCAATCCTGCATCGGCCTTTTCTTTCGCCCGACACAATTGATTCATTATAGGGAACCCGCTTCCTTGTCTCAATCAATTAGATTGCTTTAACTAGTCATGCTATGGAGAATTCCCATGGAGAGCCAACTGCTTCATGCCCCAGATTGGGGGAATTCTTATTGTGTGTGGTCATATTTCCTATTCCTTGAGTAAAGGGCCGCGTTAGACCAGCGAAGCTTTCATCGGAGCACATCGCTTTTGCTCCTTAGTTTCTCAGTGGAAGAGGACCTTTCTCGATCAACTATCTTACTTGAATGAAGATAAAAGTAAACTTTATATAGAAAATTATCTGAATAGTCGAATAAAGGAATTTTGGGCTTCATAGCCACTCCCCTAAAAAACTATAAAAAAGACGATTCGCTACTTCCAAATCGCTACATCCAACTCTTCCAATCTCCTCGATTGGCCCCCTTCGCCGTTGTGATCCCCGTAGTTCACTATTTTCTTATATATAAAGTTGAGTGCATGTCTTTGATTTGGGTTTGGATATTCTACCGTCTTTCCTGCCGCTCTCTCTCTTAATCAAAAGCCCCTAAACCAGTGAGGGTACTTTCTAAGTTAGTTGAGAAGTAGCCATTTGCTTCAAACAGGCACCTTGGAGAAGCTGCTTTCCCTTAACAATATTTATAATCCTGAAAACCAGATGAAATAGCTTCAAAATGCTCATACCAATTTGATGAAATCCATCTGGCACTAAACGAAGTAGGTCGATACCAATAACAGGAACCGAAAGCCGCTCTTTTCCATAAAGAAGAGTCCTATCTGATCAATGGAAAAAAATTACTACTAAATCAGTTCCTCAAGCGTCGAAATGTTAATCCACTTCTCCCTAAGGCTTCTACCCTCGGATGAAATAAGTGCGCAGATAGAATAAGAAATATGAGCGGGTAAACTAGGGATGAGAGTTGGCATGAGCTAGACTAGAGGGAAAACTATGAATCTAAGAGCAATGCGCTAGTCAACCTAGTAGGATCGAATAGGTAAATTCAGAAGGGGGTGGCCAGGTTTTTAAACCTAAAAAATGGTTAATTAAGAAGGAGGTTGTGTAATTCCTTATGTGATGCCTTTATTTGTTTCCTTTAGCATGATCGTTTCGAAGTTCTTTCTTTCATAAGAAAGTCTTTTTCGAAAATCAGAATACTTTCTATTATGTTAGTCTTTTAGTACTTAAGTGATGGTAGTTGGAATGATGGATAAATATGCAACCTATGAAATGTTTTTTTGGATATGCTTGGATGTTGTCATTGAGGTATGGTTAGATATGGAAATAGATAGTGAGTATTGAGTAGATAAATGGCTAATTTAGTATATTTGGATGTGGTTGGCATATGGCAAAGTTTGCTAAGGTTTAGTGATGATAGTTGTTGAATGGTCAAATTGGTATATTTGAGTATGATTGGTATGTGAAGATTGTGGTAAATGTTGGTATAGAATTAGCTGAAATGGTTGGTTGATTTATGGCTAAACTTAGCAAATGTATAATTAAGTATGATTATTATGATTGAGGTGCCTTTTTGGCATAGTGGTTGTATGGTTAAATACTACTATGATCTAGCTTGAATATGCATGTGTTAGGTACATTTTTAAATTCTTGAAATAGGTACACATGGTTTGTACGTGTGAGCATGTGTAGGGTGAAAGAAATGGCTTGAAAATGGTTTATTTCTAGTCCACACGGCCTAAGACACGGGCGTGTGTCTTAGCTGTGTGTGACGGTCACGCGACAAGACCGTGTGTCCCCTGTAAGTTTTTGTAGGTTGGATTTCTAGAGCTACACGGTTTGGCACACCGGCGTGTGGCTTGGCCGTGTGAACCAAGTCAGAGAGTTACACGAGCACGGACACGGGCTGGGACACGGCCATGTGTCCCTACTTTGAATGCCCACATGGCCTGAGACACGGGCATGTGTCTCAGCCGTGTGACCCCTATAGTATGAATTTTTCTATCTTTTGCGATGAAGTTCTAAATATTTCTGATTCAGTCCTGAATCATTTCTAAAGTGTTTCTAAGGCCTCGAGGGCTCAAAAAAGGGACATTATGCATGTGTTTAAATGGAATATGATGTGTTTTATAAATGATTGTAATCAAATGTTTTAAGTTAGAAGTTTTTGGTAATGCTCCGTAACCCTATTCTGACAACGGATACGAGTTAGGGGTGTTGCAAAGAGGCCTAAAGGAGAGCTAACGAACTTTGTCAATGTACAGGAGACCATTAGAAGGAATTTTTGGACCAACATTGGATGCTATGTCCCAACATGTGAGATCCGATGTCGCAACATAGAATGCTGAATGAAGAAAGTAAAAAACTGCCTTCAATGCCGCGACACAAGCTGAGGGTGTCTCAAGATGCCCCTGAAGATGGCCGCAGAAGAGTATACTGGCTGCTATGTCCCGACAGAAGTCCTGGTGTGTCGCGACATCAACTCTGTGACAAGAATAAAACACAAAGTAGGGGCGTTTTAGTCTGCACAATTAAACATAAAGCACGAAACATCATATAACCTATGGATAAGGACAATAGCTACTTGAAGGCTATAAATAGGCTTATTTGGCACACATTATGGACACAATTCCATTAGCTTAGATTCTCTCTTTAGGTTTAAGTTTTATTTTCCTACTTTCTTTAGGGTTTCAAAGTTTTAGTTTATTTGTTTTTTTTTTCTTTCAAGAGTTTTGATTTATAAAAGAGATCAATTATTCTAGATTCGCGCTTATTATCAATATCAATCAAGCTTTTCTTACACTCTCTATTTCAATCAATTCCCTATGATTAATTCTTTCATCTATTCCGTGTTATTTATGAAAGTCATGAGGAACTAATGCTTTAATTGGGGATTAGCGAGTGGAAGCATGATCTCTTAACTATTTTGTAGGGTTACTCAACAAATCAACTGTTTGGTTAAAGAAGAACGTGAAACAAACTCTAGGCTTGACAACCCTAGGATGTCATCAAGGTGGGAATTAACCCAAAATTTGTATTGCCTATTCGTGAACACATTTACCCCAAGCCAGTTTAGAATGTGAGGTTAGAAGATAAGTAGTCATTGTTGACTAGTTATGTTAGTGGAAGATCAGAAGATCCTGCTAGGGTAGCGACTACTTGGTTGACAAGGAATCCAAGACGACAGTTGATTGGGATTGCTGAAGTGAGCTAATCACCCATCTTTAGATTTGATTCTCTTTATTCTTTATTTTTTATATCTCTTGAAATTTAATTCTATTATGTTATGTTATTTTATTTT
The DNA here is from genome assembly GCF_025698545.1 of Gossypium raimondii. NCBI lineage: Eukaryota > Viridiplantae > Streptophyta > Magnoliopsida > Malvales > Malvaceae > Gossypium > Gossypium raimondii. Next base: position 32,390,509 of record NC_068568.1, on the reverse strand, counting down.
AGAAACCCTAAAATTATCTATTATTTTACTTTTGTACTATAACATATTTAAAAGTATTAAATATATATTTAAGTGTTTAGGTTAAGATTGATTTAGTAATCGCCTCCCTTGGGTACGATTCTCGAAGTACTCACCTACTTCATTGTAAAACCTATATTAAAACTCGACCCATATACTTGTGGATATCGTCTCGTAATTTTTTATTTTAGTGCAATATTTACACTCAGAACGTTGATACGTCCAGAGGCAGTCACTAAACTCACCGTTCTGAGGTTTTCCCCTCATCCCTAGTACTCATGCAACCGTCCTTTACGTATTTCATATGATAAAATGGCCTAGCCATGGTCTTACACTATAAAGTATTCAAAGTGCCATGGCTGTGGACTTGTCCTTATCAGAGATTCGTGTTTTTAGTCCCAATGGACCCAACCATCACTTTCGTTTGACATATCATCCAAATTTGACTAGGAATCCTTTTCTACTTATTTCCATATTAGAGGCCGCCCATTCTATACGCTAAAAATGCACTTGGGTGACTACTACTACTCAGTCAAACATTCCTCCCTACAGTTCCTTAATCATTACTATTCTAGATGGCTATATTAACATGACACTCTTGGTTCGCCTATTCTGTAACAGTTTATTTTTTGTGAAATCAGAACAGTGGTTTTGGGTCCACAAATTAGATGCAAAAATATTTATTTTATTATTATTTTAATGTCTACGGTATGTTAGTAGTGTCGTATAAAAATTTTGTTAAGAAATTTTAACGTTTGCATGATTAATTTCATGAAAAGGACTGAATCGTAAAAGGTGTAAAAGTATAGTTCTATTAGTTAAAGGTGTCTATTAGCTATGAAAGTACATTGTTAAGGGATTTATGTTATAATTAGAGCATTATTATAAATAGTGGACAAAGATGGACATGAAATGTGAGGATTTTTATTTTATAACAAAGGTTAATTTAGTAAATCAATAATTAAGTTAATGTAAATTAAGAAAAAAACAAACCTATCATCTTTATTCTATCTTCTTCCATCGAAAAACCAAAGAAAGAAACCACCATGGAAGCTTGCTAGGTTCGACCAAGCATTCTTTGTGCATGTGAGTGCTTTTTTATTCCGTTTTTAATGATTTTTATGTTTTTTAAAGTCGTAGCTTAATCTAGCTAGCGGAGGGACTAATTTGCAAAATAGTTAAAGGATTAGGGTTTTTCCATGAATGTGTTTGTATGATCTTTGAAGTTTGATGGAAGAAAATGAATCTTTCTTGTTAAATAAACAACTTTTGTGAAGTGATTTTTGATGAAATTATCAATTCGAGACTTATTAGTAAAAGTAGTAAAATGTCGTCACAAAATTGTGAATTGATGATTTGTATGGGTTGATATGAGTCCCTAAGTAAATCGGCTAACATGGTATGCAGATGAAATTGCATAAATTTCCATTTACGAGCTTAAGGGCTAATTGTAAAGAAGGTGAAATATTAGGGGCAGAAATATAAATTTGTAAAATTATGAATTTTGGATTAAATTGAATAGTATGTGTATTAAATAGATTGAATTTTCTTATTTAGATAAAGGGAAGCCTCATACGGATCTAGATCGAGGAAAAGATAAGTTTTAGATTAGTGATTCTATTTCCACATCCTTAAAATCGAGGTAAGTTCATATGTTTAAATAAAATTTTAATGTATTTGAGATATGTATGGTATTATGTTATTTACATGTCATTGAAACGGTGTAAATCCAATGATGTACAACGATTATGAAGCTCCGTTTGAACCTTAGGAATATATAGGATACAAATGACATGTCAATAGGGTTACCATGTTTCGGGTGCTAGTCTTGAATGTCCTACCGAGGGCTAAGTTCTGGCATTTGTTGGAGATACTCATTATCTTATGTGAGCGGCATCATGTAGCTACATTCCAACCGTTAGCTTGTGTGAGCATACCCATTTATAGCTCGAGTGAGCAATGATGTAATGGAAAAGGAAAGGAATGGTTTCGACCATATGTTTAGCACATTTTGTGTGAGCTTCCCCTGTATCCGATATAATTCTATGTTGTTCAACAGGCATGAAAAGGGAAGGAACGATAAGTTTTCTGATCGACTATATTATGAACCTATGGAAAGGTATGAAATGTCAATGATCAATGTATGTATAGTCATGATTATGGAAGGTATGAATTCAAAGATACTATGTCCATGAAATTTATCTTACCAAGTGATGATTTTATTAAGTTATGTATTAAAGCACTAACTTGTGTTGTTGATGATGCTTAGGCTCCAAGATTATGTTGGGTTGATTCATGTTTAGTTTATAAGTGTTAGAATTAAGTGACCCGAATCCTTATTTAAATAAAATACATTGGTAAAATAAAATAAAAGTAAAATCCATATAGAACTACACTTCTTTTATTTTATCTTAGAATAAGGTTTTTTAAACCTTATTAAGCTCCATCTATTTGATATTGATTAGAATAAGGTGTTTCAATCTTACTACACTCCTAGTAGAATATGGTTTTACAAGCCTATAAATAGAGATAGCCTACTCCTCTTGTATTCATTCAAATTCGACATAGTGAATTTTCTTTTCCTCTACCCATAGTTTTTTTCCTAAAAGGGTTTCCACGTAAAAATCTATGTGTTCTTTATTTTTATTTCTCTTTCCTTTGAGATATATTGTCATTACCGACATTCTATTTTAACAAATTGGTACCCGACCTTCCGAGTTGTTCATCTTAATCACGGTAATGGCGTCTTTGAAGTATGAAATTTTGCTGTTGGATAGCAACACCAGATTTGCATTGTGGCAGATAAAGATGTAGGCAATTCTTGCACAGATGGACTTAGAGGAAGCCTTGCTAGGGGTAGATAAGATGCCTTCGACATTGGCGGAGGAAGAGAAGAAGCACAAGGATTGAATGGCGTTAACATAGTTACATCTGCATTTGTCTAACAAAAATTTTCCAGATGTGATGAAAGAGAAGACTGTCGCTAGATTATGGAAAAGCCTAGAACAAATATGTATGTCGGAATCTCTAACCAGCAAGCTGCATATGAAGCAGCGTCTTTATGTTTATCGCGTGGAGGAAGGTGCGTCTGTGCACGAATAATAAAATAGTGTTTAAAGAAATTCTCTCAAACTTGGAGGCCATGGAGGTTTAGTATGATAAGGGCGATCTAGGGTTAATTCTACTTTGTTCGATGCCCTCGTCTTATTCAATATTTAGAGACACGATTTTATATAGCTGTGATTCTTTCACAGTTGATGAGATTTATGATTCTTTGACCTCGTATGTTAAGATGAAGCATCTTGTGGCTAAAATTGACTCTCAAGGAGAGGGTTTTATTGTTCGTGGGAGACAAGATCAGAATGTTGATGATGATCATGGGAGGACACAGGATCAGAATCCACACGGTAAATCTAATGGTAGATCGAAGTATTAAAATAGAGGTAAAGCTTGTAACTTTTACAAGAAAAAAGGGCATATTAAATTTGAGTGCTATAAGCTACAGAATAAGATCAAAAGGGAGGCTGCGAATCAAAAGGGAAAACAACCAGAAAATTCTTGTGAAGTTGTTGTTGTAGAAGACTACAGTGATGGTGAACTTCTAGTCGTTTTTGTCAATAATTCTAAAGTGAGAGAGGAGTGGATCCTTAATTCTAAGGTGTTATTTTGATAGGAAATAATGCTTCGTGTAAAATCATAGGTGTTGGGATAATTAAAGTTAAGATGTTTGATGGAGTTTTCAGAACACTTAGTGACGTACAACATGTTCAAGAATTGAAGAGAAATTTAATTTCGTTGAGTACTCTTGATTCAAAAAGGTAAAAATACACAGCTGAAAGTGGGGTTTTGAAGATTTTTCAAAGGCTCCCTTGTTGTGATGAAAGGGCAGAGAAAGACTGTCAAGTTAGATGTTCTGCAGAGTTCCACTATTACTGGTGATGCAGCTTTCGCTTCCTTTTCCTTGTAAGATGCTGATATTACTAAACTTTGGCATATGCGCCTAGGGCATATAAGTGAGAATGGCATGGCAAAATTGAGCAAAAGAGGACTTTTCTAAGGGCAAGAAATTTGCGAACTGAAGTTCTGTGAGCACTGCATTTTTGGGAAGCAAGAGAGAGTTCAATTCACCAGCGGAATCCATAACACGAAGGGAATGTTGGAGTATATTCATCCTGATCTGTGGGGGCCATCTAGAGTGTAACAGCCCGATTTTAGGTCTAGTCGGAACTGTGGTTTCGGGACCACAAATCTGACGAGGAAAATTTTATTTTTTATTATATTTTTATGGTCTACAATTTCACGAAATGATTTCGTGAAAATTTCATTCAAAAATTTCGACATTTGGGCACTCAATTTAGCCAAAAGAACTAAATTGTAAAAAGTGCAAAAGTTGAGTTCTACATGTTAGAAGTGTCCAATTGTTATGAAATTTTAAATTGGAGGTCCTTAAATGGTAATTAGACCATTGGTTAAATTGTTGGACAAAAGTGGACAAGAGATAAGTGAAATAGGAAATTTTTAAGTTGGGGGCATTTTGGTCATTTAGTAATTAAAAGAATTAAAAAGGCCAAAATAGCCAAAAATTTGTCCATCTTCTCCATGGTGAACGAAATCAGCAAGGGTGAAGCCATATTTAGGGTTTTCAAGCTTCGAAGCTCCATAGTAAGTGATTCCAAGCCCCGTTTTTAATGTTCTTTACGTTTTTTGAGTCCCGGTAACTTGATTTAGCTTATTCTAGCAATGATTTAACCTAGGGTTCATATTTTGAAAAATGCCAATAGGTGAAATGTGTTTATTTTGATGTTTTATGGTAGAATATGAAGCTTAAATTTATGTTAAAAACTTTTGCTAGCCGATTTTAAGTGAAAACGAATAAATTGATATAATCGGTAAAAATACCTAATGTTCATAAGTAAGTGTTAGAGTGAGAATTTGATGTTTCCATAGAAGGGGAAATTGTTCAGAATGTCATAAAACATACGAAAAAGGAATAAAGTTTAATTTTCGAGCCTAGGGGCAAAATCATAATTTTGTGAAACTTTAGGGGCAAAAATGTAATTTTGTGAAAATGTGATTTTTGGACTGGATTGAATAATTTGAGTGTTAGATAAGTTAAATGTGTTATTATAAGTCAAGAAAGACAAGGAATTGACTTTGATTAGTGAAAAAGAAAAAAATGAGAAAAAGTGATAAATCTCCCGATTGAACATTCAGAATAAAAAAGGATACGAATGAAGTGACAGAAATGATCACATGTGTGGCATGGACTGCGTGTAGGCCATTATGTGAAAGTGAAAATGAAAGTGATGGTCTCATGTGTAATATAATGATAGGTCGCATGTGTAGTACTATGTGCAGGCTACTATGCGTACCGGATAGCTTCGATCACGTGTGTAGTACTATGTGCAGGCTACTACGCGTATCATATAATGATGGTCACATGTGTAGTATTATGTGCCGGCTACTATCTGAACCGGTATCATTAATTATAAGGTGGTTGCTATGTGCTGATCCCACCGGATATCATTGATTACAAAGGGTGGTTGCTGTGTGCTGAATCCACCGTGTATCTGTTATTATTCCGAAGTCTTCATTGGGAAATTGACTAAGTGAAAATATATGAGATCATGTAATGATTAAGTGTGATTGAATGTTGAGTATATATGTGGAATTGGATTGAATAATGATTGAAAGTGAAAAAGTTAAATTATGAAAAAGTAAAATTAGCAACAAAACAGGTTTTAGACAAGAAACAATAGTGTGACTTTGAAAAATCACCAAAAATGTTTAAAATTTAATTAGAGAGTGAATAGGATATTAAATTAAATCTTAATGAGTCTATTTTTACATAAAAGAAGTAGAGAAAGCAAAAGAGTTATATATTTTGAGATATTTGAATTTTAGTGAGGTAGGGTCGGATTATTTTCGAATCCCTATTTTGACTTTGGAAAATAATTAAAATTGTACAAAAATAATTATGAGTTATAATTTATATTCATAGAATATTTAATGAGTCTATTTCAAAGGAAACAAACATAAATATCATCCAAATTCTGCACAATGAGATAATTCATTTTTAGTGAAGAGAGGTCAAAGATGTTGAGTAGTGAAAGAAGCGTGACTGTAAAGAATAAAATGTACTAATTGGCTAAGAAAAAAATTCTGAAAATTTTATGGTAAGAATATATTGTGTCTAGTTTTGGGGAAAATTAACGAAACTTAATTTGGAGCTCTGTAGCTCTGGATAAAAATAATTTAGTGATTGTAACTCGACTAGACAGCTTTGAATTTAAATATAAGTGAATAGTGAAATTATGTATATTGCTATTTAAGCATGTTATATACATCAAGGATGTGGGATGGAGAGGAGGAGGAGGACAATAAAGTATATGAATGAATTGTGTATAATTGGTTAAATGTCTGATTATAATCGATAAATGTTGAAATAAGAGTGATGCTTATATTGGTGCATTAGTGGTCATGGTAAGCTCATGAGAGAAAATAAAGTTTCATAGCATATGCGTGTGGTATATTTGGCATGAAATGATGTCATGAGTGGCTCATGAATTAACTCATGTTGGTAAGTTGAGGCATAATTATAGTATTCAAATATATACATATTTGTAATATTTTGCTATGTGATTCGGAAAAAGGGGAATAAATAGCATACTGAAAATTCAGCCATGGTACTAGTTTATGTTAAAGGAGTGTTTTATGGCATATCTTAAGTAATGGAATGCTATGAATTTTGAGATTAATTTGCTAGTCAAATAAATGACAAATGAATTGATTGCGTATTCGTAATTTTGACATATGCTTGGTATATGAAACGTAATAATATATGCTTGAATATTGAATTCATGAAGCACAGGTGATGTATTATTGTTGTGTGATAGCTTGGTTCGAGAAATTGGTTAGGTAAATGGTAAGTGAAAGCATTTATGGATATAGAAGGAAATTTGGAGTGAATATGAAATTTAGCTTAATTAAATAATTTCATCAATTGAACATTGTGTATACCAGAATGTGTTAGTGAATTACATATTCGTAAATTGACATTCGAAGGTCAGTTAGTGATATATGAAAATAACGTGAAAAGATTTATGATTGTGATTAATATTGATTCTGACTTAAAGTGGATTCTTCAATATTGGATTGATTTAACGAATATATTGAGCATATGAATGGGTATGTATTGGGCCTCATAAACCCTAATTAGCGACTCAAAGATAATAATTTGAAAGTTTTTAATTTGGATGAATTTTTATAACTCGATTTAATATGTTTATAAGTGTATTTATTCTGGTAAGGCCTCGTACCCTATTCCAACATAGAATGCGGGTAAGGGGTGTTACAATGTGACATCACCAGATTCAGCCCTAATGTTTAGGCCAGGTTTGGGGTGTTACATAGAGTGCCTTCAAGAAGTGGAGCTAATTACATGCTAACTTTTATTTATGATTTTTCCACAAAATTTTGGGCATTCTTCCTGAAGCAGAAAAGTGATGTGTTTTTCGCATTTAAGTCTTGGAAAACTATGATTCAAAAATAGATGGGAAAACAAATAAAGTACCTCCACACAAACAATGGCTTTGAGTTCTGTTCTAATGAGTTTAATAAACTGTACAAGTTAGAAGGGATCGTGAGACACTTGACAATTCGTCATACTCCATAGCAAAACGGCATTGTAGAACGAATGAACCGAATGATCATGGAGAAGGTTCAATGTATATTGTTAAATGCCAACTTACCAAAGTCATTTTGGGTCAAAGCAGCCTCTACTGTAGGGTTTTTCATCAACTGATCACCGACCATTTCCATTGAGAAAAAAACTCCACAAGAGGTATGGTTTGGTAATCCTGCTGACTAATCTGATTTAATGATCTTTGGGTGTCCTACGTATGCTCATTAGGATAATGGAAATTTGGAACCGAGATCCATTAAATGTGTTTTTCTTGGTTATAAAGCTGGTGTAAAAGGGTATAAGCTATGGTGTCCTAAAAATAGAAAAGTTGTGATTAGCAGAGACGTTGTTTTTGATGAAACTACTATGCTACCTAACTTATATCTTAAAGGCTCTTCCAATAAATAAAATCAAAAGTAGGTGGAACATTAGATTAATCTAGAATCTACAACGGAGTTGACTCCTTAAGCCAGTACAAAAATTCAAAATAGAGTTTTTTGTTCACCACAATACTCTATCACCAAAAATAGAACTAGAAGAGAAATTAAACCTCCAAAGAAGTATGCCGAGGCTGATCTAGTTGCTTATGCTTTAAATGTTGCTGAAGATATAGATGCAAACTAAGAGCCATCTAATTATTCTGACGAGGTTAGTTGTGAAAACTCAGAAAGTGGATGTTTGTTATGTAAGAGGAGATGGAATCACTCCACAAAAACAAAACATGGGATCTTATGAAACTTCTTAAAGGTAAAAAGGTTGTTCATTGTAAATGGGTGTTTAAACAGAAAAAGGGGACTCCATGAATTGAAGAACCCAGATATAAAGCAAGGCTTGTTGCAAAGTGTTACGGTCAAATTCCAGGAGTTGACTTCACAGATGTGTTCTCCCTAGTTGTGAAGCATAGTTCGATTCGAGCTTCGCTTGGTATTGTGGCCTGGAAACACTAAAATTTACACATTTTTACATACCCTTTTTAAGTTAAAACCATACAGTTTCGATAAAATTCTTGTCAAAAAAATAATTAATTTTTACAAAATAATTAAAGTGCACTTAAAAATATGAACATGTTGAATTTTAGTTAATTTTATAATTAATTTTGATGAATTTCGGTTATTTTTTACATATTTACACAAAGGACGAAAAATGGCCGAGCAGACATTACTAGAAACGCAAAAGCCAGAAGCAATTTGAAGTATCGAGGCGAACTAAATTTCAGCCTAAGACGGACCAAAATTATATGTATTAATTCATAATATAATTAATTTTAATTTATATCTAATTTAATTTAGGTTAATAAATTATTATTAATTAATTGTGACAAAGTGGTCGAGTTGAAATAAACCGACGCAGGAATGGACAGCCCAAAAATCGTCCCAAGAGCTGACCCAAATCAACTTATGAGATGATTATTTAAGCTTGCAAAGACGCTCTTAAAGACTTTTTCAAGTTGCATTCAAACTTCTCCACAATTAGTGGCCTTATAGATTTGCCCCAAGCCTAAAATAGCAAAGTTGAAACTATCAACCTTGCCACATGTGTGGCTGGCCAAGGGAGGGCTCTTTGGCTGATAATTTTAGTTACTTTTAGCAGCCCTCCTTAGCTATAAAAACCCCCTTAGGCTAGTCATTTGAAAAACACACCTCAACCATTCACATCTTTCCTCTCTTCTCTCCACTTTCTCTCTTTTCCATTCCAAAATTCCCTTGCTCTCTTGCCGATTTCTCCTCTTCAGAAAAGGCATTGATCAGCTATTTGGAGCAGCAATTAAGTGTTCATAGCAGCCTTGGTCGACGAGGACAACGGAGAAGGAAGAATGGAGCAACTAGTCAAGCCACGAAAAAACACCAAATTTGATTCTTATTCCTGATCTCTTTAATTTTTTTTTTGTTATGCTGAACATATCGATGAATATTTATGTTGTTGGAATGGTTAATTTAATCAATTTAGCTTGAATTTAATTCATGTTAGGTTGATTTCATTTCAATTGTTAAAATTATTGAAATTGTGTTTATGTTGTTATAGCCTAGGTAAGATGCTTGATTAAGTAAAATCATGACTAAGTTATACTTCCATTACGAATGTTAGGTAACTAATGAATTAATTATTTAAATGGATTGGAATTGTAATTAATGGACATAGTACTTAATCGCTGCATGTTTAATCATCTAAGGTAGCTGAGGGTTAGATTAGCAATGGTATTTGACGATACATTTGCTTTGCATAACTTGCAAGATTACTGTGATTTAACTACTTCAAGGGAAGGATACTTTGTTACCTCACATATTATTTTATGTGCTTATTAAATCGAGTTAATTGTTTGAATTGACATAGGGATATGTACAAGAGATTATTTCGATTTAATAAGTATGTATGTGCAATAACATATTTGCCTATTAAGATTTGTTTAATCGGTTGAATTGACATAGAGATGTATTTAAGAGATAAATGGATTTTGGTAGGTGAGTATGTTCATAAGTTAACAAATTACCGAGTTGTCGTGAACTTATTAAATAATAAGATAAACATGAGTTTAATAAGTCTAAGTTAAGGAATGTAATTAATCTAACACAATTATGTCATCTTGATTAAAATCATATTTTGAAATCGTGCATTTGAGATTTATTTATTTAGTTTACTTAGTTTAAAATCTTAGTTTTTAATCACCCTCTTCAAACAAAATATTTTTTTTCACCAAAGTGTTTTAAATAGCATTCATAAATAATTCTTTTCACAATCCCTATTGGTACGATAAATCGACATTTACTTGTCACTTTATTACTTGTTGCAATTGTGTACACTTGCACATTTCTATCGTTCCAAGTTTTTGGCGTCGTTGCCGGGACTGTGTTTTAATATTTGTGAAGTTGTTATTTTTGCATTTTGGTTTATTTTTCTGTTCATAATTTTAACTTAGTTAATTTTTCTATGATTATTTTAGGTGTTTATGAGTATTAACCGAATCATCGATTTACTCCCTGTAGACACTGAGATTGAACAAACTTTTCGACAGCGAAAAAGACAAGCAAGTCAGAGAAGGATTGAAGAGATGAACTTCAAAAATTCGAATTAAGGAACTGGAGGAAACATTGCTCAAAATCCTATCCTTATTGCTAATGATAGGGATAGAGCTTTGAGACAGTATACCGTGCCAGTATTTCGTGATCTTAATCCGGGTATTAGGAGCCCAAAATTGAGGCACAACAGTTTGAGTTAAAGTGAGTCATGTTCCAGATGCTTTAGACAGTGGGCCAATTCAATGGAATGCCTACCGAAGATCCTCACCTACACTTAAGACTATTTATGGAGGTCAATGATTCTTTCAAGTTAGCCAGAGTACCTGAAGATGCATTACGATTGAAGTTGTTCCCATAATCACTAAGGGACAGAGCTCGAGCTTGGTTGAACTCATTACCACCAAACTCAATTTCAACATGGCAAGAGTTAGCAAAAAAATTCCTCATGAAGTATTTCCCGCCTAGCAAGAATGCTAAGTTGAGGAACGAAATCACTGCTTTCCAACAAATGGATGATGAGTCATTGTATGAGGCATAGGAAAGGTACAAAGAATTAAGAATTATTACGGAAGTGCCCTCATCACGGAATCCCATATTGCATACAACTTGAGACATTTTATAGTGGTCTCAATGCTCACACGAGGATGGTAGTCGACGTTTCTGCTAATAGTGCTCTCCTATCTAAGTCTTATAATGAGGCTTATGATATCATTGAGAGGATTGCCAGCAACAATTATCAATGGCCAATAATTCGATTAGCGTTAGGAAGACAAGTCGCTGGAATACATGAAGTAGACGCTCTCACTTCACTCTCATCTCAAGTATCATCAATATTCTCAATGTTAAAAAATCTTACTACTAATGGGTGTTTAATGTAGGGAAGGACATTTGTTTGACGAATGTTCATCGAACCCAGAATCTGTGTATTACATGGGTAACCAGAACCAAAATCGAGGAAGAAAAAGGCTACAATCTAATTTCTATAACCCATCATGGCGAAACCACCCGAATTTTTCCTGGAGTAACCAAGGGGCAGAAACCAGTAACAATTATGTCCAACCTAGATCGACCCAGCCACCTAGTTTTTCCTAACAAGCTCAGAAACCAACCCAAGCTGAACCATCCAATAGCTTAGAGAATCTATTGAAGGCATACATTGCAAAAAATGATGCATCTCTAAGGAATTTGGAGAATCAAGTGAGCCAGCTTGCAACTGAACTTGACCACAAGGTGCTCTACCTAGTGATACGGAGAATCCGAGGAATCTAAGGAAGGAGCATTGTAAAGCGTTAACATTGATGAGCAGAAAGACTTTAGAGCCCAATTTCGTCAAAGTTGAGAAAGAGCTAGCTGACGCTCAAGACTCAGAGGAAGTTCAACTAAGCGTTGAAATTCAAGTTTCACCGAAAATTGAATCTGTAAAATCTGACAAGGTAACTTCTCAACCAGCTAATTCTGATAAACTAATAACTCCATTAGATGTAGAATTGCCACAGAAAATGAACCAACCAGTTTTAGTAAAAAACCTCCACCACCCTACCCTCAAAGACTTGAGAAGCAGAAACAGGAAATTCAAGTCAAGAAGTTTCTAGACGTACTCAAGCAACTTCATATCAACATCCCATTGGTTGAATCACTTGAACAAATGCCAAACTACGTCAAATTCATGAAGGATATCCTGTCTAAAAATGAAGGCTTGGAGAATTTGAGACGGTAGCACTAATGAAGGAATGTTGTGTATATCTTCAAGACAAACTACCCCCAAAATTGAAGGGTCCTGGATGTTTTACCAGACCTTGCAATATTGGAGCAACATATTGTGGTAAGGCACTATGTGACTTGGGTGCGAGTATCAACTTGATGCCCAAGTCAATATTTAGAAAGTTGAGGATAGGTGAAGTTAGACCTACTACGGTTTCACTTCAATTAGCAGATCGATCCTTGGCATATCCAGAAGGAAAAATCGAGGACATATTGGTACGTGTAGACAAATTTACCTTTCCTGCTGACTTTGTGATTCTAGATTTTGAAGCGGACAAAGAGGTGCCAATCATCTTAGGAAGACCATTCTTAGCAACCGAAAGGACCCTTATTGATGTGTAGAAGGGTGAGCTTACTATGCATGTTCAGGATGATTAGGTAACATTTAACGTTTTTAAGTCCATACGATTTCCTGACACAATTGATGATTGTTCTACAGTGTCTGATTTAAAGGATTTAATTGTGGAGAAGGAAATGAATTATGTTGAGGACCTATTGGAATAAATTTTAGCATCTGTTCCTCTAAATGATGAAGAGGAGGATGAATACTTAGCTTTGTTAGAAGCTAATCAAAGGGGATTTAATCTACAATCCCGCTTTGGATCTTTGGAGTTAGAGAAAAGGGATTATGCCCAACCAAAATCGTCAATCGAGGAGCCTCCTAAATTAGAACTAAAGGTACTTCCCTTACATTTGAGATATGTTTATTTAGGTAACTCTTCTAATTTGTCTGTGATTGTTTCAGCAGAATTAACGACTGGGCAAAAAGAGAAACTCATCCTGGTGTTAAAACAATTCAAGAAGGCTATCGAATGGACCATAGCCAATATTCGCAGAATTAGTCCATCTGTATGCATGCACAAGATTATCTTAGAAGATGGCAAAAAAGGGACGATTGATGGACAACGAACATTGAGCCCCATCATGAAAGACGTAGTCAAGAAAGAAATCATCAAGTGCTTAGATACGGGTATAATCTACCCCATCTTAGATAGTTCATGGGTAAGTCTGGTCTAGTGCATGCCAAAGAAAGGATGTATCACGATCATTGAAAATGAGAATAACGAGTTGATACTTTACAGTTGCGGGATGGAGAATTTGCTTCGATTATTAGAAGCTGAACAAGGCAACTAGGAAAGACTCGCATGGCGAGAGTATTATTGTTTTCTCGATGGATACTCGGGGTATAATCAGATTACTGTAGCACTGGAAGATCAGTACAAGACAACATTGACCTGCTCGTATGATACATTTTCATTTAGGCGCATGCCATTTGGTTTATGTAATGCACCTATTAGATTTCAAAGATGTATGATGTTTATTTTTACTGACATGGTTGGGAAATATTTGGAAGTTTTTATGGATGATTTTTTAGTATTCGGAGATACATATGATGATTGCCTAACTAATCTAGCCAAGGTACTAAGGCAATGCGAAGAAACAAACCTTGTACTTAACTGGGAAAAGTGCCATTTCATGGTACGAGAAGGTATTATTCTAGGGCATCAGATTACAAGCATGGAATCGAGATAGATAAAGCAAAGGTAGATGTTATTGAGAGACTCCCACCTCCAATATCTGTAAAGACTGTTAGGAGCTTTTTAGGCCACGTCGGTTTCTATCAAAGATTCATCAAGGACTTATCCAAAGTTGCTAAACCCTTATGCAAATTATTGGAGAAGGACACGGCGTTTAAATTTGATGATGAGTGCTTAAGAGCTTTCAACTATTTGAAGAGTAGGTTAGTCTCGACACCCATAATAGTCACACCAGACTGGGATTTGCCGTTTGAATTGATGTGTGACGCAAGAGACTTTACGATCGGATCTATAATGGGTCAGTGAAGGAACAAATTTTTTCATTCCATCTACTATACAAGTCAGACTTTGATAGGAGCTCAACTGAATTACACGGTAACAGAAATAGAGTTACTTGCTATTGTGTTTGCTTTTGACAAGTTTCGATCTTATCTTGTAGGTACCAAAGTGACTGTTTATACAGACCACTCGGCAATTAAGTATTTACTTACCAAGAAAGACGCTAAGTCGAGACTGATCTGATGGGTACTTCTATTTCAAGATTTCGATCTAGAAATTCAAGATCTAAAGGGAGTGCAAAACCAAGTAGCAAACCACTTGTCCATATTGCAGCCGCAAGAAGGGAACTCTCCTCTTATACCAGTTTGAAAGACGTTTCCAGATGAACACATACTGAAGATAAATCATGTCCATAATACCCTTTAGTTTGCAGATATTACTAACTTTTTAGCTTGTGGTTTGATGCCGATTGATAAGACGTATCATCAAAAGAAAAAGTTTCTTCACAATGTGAAGTACAATTTCTGGGAAAAATCGTATTTATTTAAAAAGTGTGCAGATCAAATGATCAGGAGATGCGTGGCAGAAGATGAAGTACATAAGATTTTATACCATTGTCACTCAGCTCCGAGTAGGGGACATTTTGGAGGTACACGTACTACAGCCAAGGTATTGCAAGCCGGATTCTTTTGGCCAACACTATTCAAAGATGCATATGCTTACGTAAAGAGTTGTCATCGATGTTAAAGGGTCGAAAATGTCACCAACAGAAATGAGATGCCTCGAACAAAATCATTAAGGTAGAATTTTTCGATGTTTAGGGTATTGACCAAGAAATGGATAGCCCAAAAATCATCTCGAGAGCTGACCCAAATCAGCAGAAATAACCTGTTTATTTAAGCTTGCAAAAAGGCTCTTGAAGAGTTGGGCAACTTGCATTCAAACCCATCCATAATTGGTGGCTTTTTAGATTTGCCCCAAGCCTAAATTAGCAAAGTTGAAAGTATCAACCTTGCCACATGTATGGCCAGCCAAGGAAGGGCTCTTTGGCTAATAATTTTAGCTACTTTTAGTAGCCCTCCTCAGCTATAAAAACACACCTCAAGCATTCATATCTTTCTTCTCTTCTTTCCACTTTCTCTCTTCTTTTCCATTCCAAAATTCCCTTGCTATCATGCCGATTTCTCGTCTTGGGAAAGGGGCATTCATCAGCTATTTGGAGTAACAATTAAGTGTTCATAGCAGCCTTGGGCAACGAGGACAACGGAGAAGGAAGAACGGAGCAACTAGTCAAGCCATGGAAAAACACCAGATTTTATTCTTATTCCTTATCTCTTTAATTTTTGTTGTTGTTATGCTGAACATATCTATGAATATTTATGTTGTTGGAATGGTTAATTTAATCAATATAACTTGAATTTAATTCTTGTTAGGTTGATTGCATTTCGTTTGTTAAAATTATTGAAATTGTGTTTATGTTGTTATAGGCCTCGGTAAGATGCTTGATTAAGTAAAATCATGACTAAGTTATACTTCCATTACAATTGTTAGGTAACTAATGAATTAATTATTTAAACAGATTGAAATTGTAATTAATGGACACAGTACTTAATCACTACATGTTTAATCATCTAAGGTAGTTGATGGTTAGATTAGCAACAGTATCTGACGATACATTTGCTTTGTATAACTTGGAAGATTATTGTGATTAAACTGTTTCAAGGTAAGGATACTTTGTTACCTCACATAGTCTTTTATGTGCTTATTAAATCGAGTTAATTGTTTGACTTGACATAAGGATATTTACAAGAGATTATTTCGATTCAATAAGTATGTATTTGCAATAACATATATTCCTATTAAGATTTGTTTAATCGGTTGAATTGACCTAGGGATATAGTCAAGAGATAAATGGATTTTGGTAGGTGAGTATGTTCATAAGTTAGCAAATTACCGAGTTGCCGTGAACTTATTCGTAACAATATAAACATGAGTTTAATGATTCTAAGTTAAGAAATGTAATTAATCTAACACAATTATGTCATCTTGATTAAAATCGTATTTTCAAATCGTGCATTTGAGATTTATTTATTTAGTTTACTTAGTTTTCAATCTTAGTTTTTAATCACCCTCTTTAAACAAAATATTTTTCTTCACCAAAGTGTTTTAAATAGCATTGATAAATAATTCTTTTCACAGTCCCTGTGGGTATGATAACTCGACATTTACTTGTCACTTTATTACTTGTTACGATTGTGTACACTTGCACGTTTCCGTCGTTCCATGGCCATACATGATTTGGAGCTGGAGTAGTTAGATGTAAAAATTGCATTTTTGCATGGTGAACTTGAGAAGGATATTTACATGCTACAACCAGAGGGTTTTACAATCTCAGAAAAAGAGGATTATGTTTGCTTGCTGAAAAAGTCCCTTTACAGTTCGAATTAGTCACCAAGACAGTGGTACAAAAGGTTTGATTCCTTTATGACTTCTGATGATTTCAAAAGAAGTAGCTTTGATAGTTGTGTTTACTTTAAGAAAAACAGTGATGGTTCTTTTGTGTATCTATTCCTTTAAGTTGATGACATGTTGATAGCAGCGAAAGATAAATGAGAGATAAGAAAGGTCAAATCCAAACTAAGTGATGAATTTGAGATGAAAGATTTGGGACCAGCAAAGAAGATACTTGGTATAGAGATTCTTAGAGATAGAAAAGTAAGTAAATTGTACCTAAGATAGAATGGGTACATGGAGAAAGTTCTTTGCAGATTCAATATGTAGAATGCTAAGCTAGTTAGTACTCCTTAGCAGCCCATTTCAGAATTTCATCAACTTTGTCTCCACAATCAGATGATGAGATTGAATACATGTCACATGGTCCATACTCTAGTGCAGTGGGATCTCTCATGTATGCTATGGTTTGTTCACGTCTAGATTTATCATAAGTAGTCAGTGCAGTTAGCAGATACATGGTGAATCCCGGTAAAGAAAATTAAAAAGTAGTTCAATGGATGTTTGCTTACAGTTTGGAAGAACTAGAGATGGAGTCATTGGGTATGTTGATGCTGATTTTGCTGGAGACCTTGACAGAAGAAGATCTCTCACAGGTTATGTCTTTACAATCAGAGGTTGTGCATTTAGTTGGAAAGCCACTTTGCAAACTACAGTTGCTTTGTCTACTATTGAAGCTGAGTACATGGCGATTACTGAGGCTTGTAAAGAAGCCATTTGGTTGAACGGAATCTTTAGTGAACTCAATGTAGACCTTCAAATCAGTACAGTATTTTGTGATAGTTAGAGTGCCATCTTCCTTACAAAAGATCAAATGTTTCATGAGAGAACAAAACACATTGATGTTAAGTATTATTTTGTTCGTGATATTATTGCTCGTGGTGATATTGTTGTGCGCAAAATTAGTACTCATGAAAATCCTGCAGATATGATGACTAAGTCACTTCCTATAACCAAGTTTGAGCATTGCTTAGACTTGGTTGGTGCTTATTGTTGAAGTTAAACCCTTAAAGGGTTTTATAGAAGAGGTGGAGAACTTGTTCGTTGAGAGTTCGCGATGAAGAACTTGTTCATTGAGAATTCGTGTCAAGGTGGAGATTGTTAGAATTAAGTGACCCGAATTCTTATTTAAATAAAATACATTGGTAAAATAAAATAAAAGTAAAATCCATATAGAACTACACTTCTTTTATATTATTTTAGAATAAGGTTTTTTAAACCTTATTAAACTCCATCTATTTGATATTGATTAGAATAAGGTGTTTCAATCTTACTACACTCCTATTAGAATATGATTTTACAAGCTTATAAATAAACATAGTGTACTATTCTTGTATTCATTCAAATTCGACATAGTGAATTTTCTTCTCCTTGCTTGTGGTTTTTTCCCGAAAGGGTTTCCACGTAAAAATCTATGTGTTCTTTATTTTTATTTCTCTTTTCTTTGCTATATATTGTCATTACCGACATTCTATTTTAACAATAAGGTTTTGCATTCAAAATTCTAAGCTATGTTCATGATTTTTGAACATACTAAGCATTATATGCTTACGTAGTTTTTTTCCTATGTTTTATAGATTATCGGAAGCTCAATTAGTTTCGAAGCTCGTCGGAGACCTATCACACTATCTAGTGATTATACTAGTAGACTTTGATGTTTTGGTCAAGGTTATAATGTCATGTATAGGTGGACTTGTGTTTAATGATGTAGTTGTTTTGGTATTTATAAGTGTTATTTTGGTTGATATATTTATGGTATTTTGATACCTTGATGGTTGATGTTAATATGACTAGGTTGATGCATGTTTTGAATGACCATTTTGGTATGCGTTGATGTAGTTTCAAAGTTATCAATTGTGGTAAGTTTGGTATGGAAATAAGTTAGATTTTAATGGTTGATGAATGTCCAAATATGCACATTTTTTGGTATGTTTAATGGTTTGTGATTGAGGTGCCTTATCTGTAACACCCTTAACTCATATCTGCCACCAGTACAGGGTTACAGAGCATTTCCTTAAGAACTTAACTCAAATCATCAATTTACAAAAATGTCATAAATAATAGTATAATTCATTCAAACACATGCTTATTGTCCCTTATTCGAGCCCTCAGGGCCGTAGAAACACTTTAGGAATAATTCGAGACTAAATCAAAAATATTTAGAATTTTATGGAAAAAGATAGAAAATTTCACACTATAAGGGTCACATGGTCATGTCTTAGGCCGTGTGGACATTCGAAGTAGGGATACACGGTCGTGTCCCAGCCTATGTAACTCTCTGACTTGGGTCACATGGCTAAGCCACACGCTAGTGTGCTAGGCTGTGTAACTCTCGAAATGGCCGCACACGCCTGTGTGATTGGCCGTGTAAATTTCTAAAAATCACCTTTAAACCCTATAGGGGACACACGGTCGTGTTGCAGGACACACGGTTGAGACACACGCCCGTGTCTAAGGCCGTGTGGACAAGAAATAGGCCAATTCCAAGCCATTTCTTTCAATATGGCATAATAAGGAAAATTCAACATGGCAGTTGCACATACAACCAAGCTTCAAAACATACCTAAAACATGCATAATAAGGAAAATTCAATATGGCATATATCTTTACAACCAATTTGCCAAAAGGTACCTCAATCACAACAATCAAATATACTTAAACATATGCATAATTTAGTCATTCATCAACCATACATTTATAACCTAATTCCATACCAAACTTACCACAATGACCACATGCCAAAATCACAATCAAACATACCAAATTGGTCATTCAAAACATAACTTCACTTGACCATTCCAACGCCAACCATCAAAGCATTAAAATGCTAAAAGTTCATCAACCATAATACCACATTTACAAGTGAAACATAATGAAATTCTCATCAAGCACAATTCACCCATATATTCCATTATAACCATGACTCAAAACATCAAAATCTGCTGAAATAGTCTTTAGATATTGTGATATGTCTCCGACAAGCTTCCAAATCGATCGAGCTTTGAAATCGGTCGAGCTTCCGATAATCTATAAAAATAGAAAAGAAAATGGATGTAAGCATATAATGCTTAGTAAGTTCATAAATCATGAACAAAACTGACCATTTTAATACATAATTATAAAAATAGACATGAATCAATCCAACACAAGCTTGGCACAAACCTAAGCATCACCAATAACACAAGTTAGAGCTTAATCACATAACTTAGCCAAATTCATCATATGGTAAGGTAAATCTCATAATCATAATACATATGAATTCATACATTTCATAACATGGCTATAAATACTTTGATCATCATTACGCATATGGTTTGGCATGGAAATAAGTTAGATGTGAATGGTTGATGAATGGCCAAATATGCACATGGTTTGGTATGGTTAATGGTTTGTGATTCAGGTGCCTTATTGGTATATTGGTTGTATGGATTAATGGTATAGTGATTTGGTCATTTTTATGCATGTTTTTGGTAGGTTTGATACTTTGGTCATATGAGCAAATGGGATTAGGTTCATGCTTGAAGTGGGTGAAGGAAATGGCTTGGTTTTGGCCAATTTTTTGTCCTCACGACTCAAGACATGAGCGTGTCTCAATCGTGTGTCCCCTGTAGGTTTCAAAGGTTACAAGTCAGGTAGTTACACGACCTAGCACGCAGCCTGGCACACGGGCGTGTGGCTTGGCCATGTGACCCAAGTCAGAGAGTTACACGGGTTGGGACACAACTGTGTGTCCCTATTTTGATTGTTACACGGCCTGAGACACGAGCATGTGGCTCAGTTGTGTGAGTCACACGACCTGGCCACACATCCGTGTGACCCCTACAGTTTGAATTTTTCTAAAATTTTCCTCAATGTTCCAATTGTATCTAATTTAGTCCTGAATCATTTCTATTGTGTTTCTAAGGCCTTGAGGGCTCGAATAAGGGACGATATACATGTATATTATTGAATTATGATATGATTTTGTTATGGTTTTAAAATTAATGATTTTAGGTTACGTTTATTTGGTAATGCTCTGTAACCCTATTCTGGTGACAGATAGGGGTTAGACGTGTTACATATTCGATACGCCGAGATGGGCCTATTTGGGCGAACACTTCTTCGCCTATCGTTTTGCTACATAACTGTACGCCTAATTCAGAAAGTTGTACATTCTTACCATTATTCTTTAAATCATCACACTCAACTTAGCCATAAGTTTTGCTACTCTAGAATATGCCAGACTAAGGTGTTGCTAATGCACTTGGAAAGCAAGTTATACTTAATTCAACCCTAACATTGGACAACTGAAAGCTATCCTCTTTGGCCTTATTCCTATTTACTATATTTCAAACTGTTAGGACTTCACCCAATGGCATACTCGTGAACATTTGTTTCTTAAATAAATCCATCACTTTAGTTTCAGAATTTATTTAAAAATTCTTACTTTTAAAACATCACCTAAATACTAGGGCTTTGTCAAGTAGGATGTTACATCAGTAAATTCTCTAACAATCGACACCTGATAAATATTTGATCCCCATTCTCAAGTGTCAAGTTTATATGCCAGAAATGCTGTACATCCTTTTCAAATCAATTTCTACACAGATATAGCTGAAATAACTCTAGTAGCACTATTTGAGCTATCAGACTAAACTATAATCATTTCACAAGTCTGACATCTTAGATTAATCCATTTTAGTCTACAGTTTACTACGAGATCGTGTAATGTCAACCAATCCATTCCTAGAATAATATCAAAATTTTGAAATGGTAACAACATCAGATTAGCAGGAAAGTCACAACCTTGAATTCTCAGAGACACTTTCGACATATTAAGTTAACTATCACACTATGACCTAGTGGATTTGTAACTTAGACATCAAACTTAGTTGACTCAATAGGTAAATTGTTATCCATTTTTAATGTAGTGCAAATATATGAGTGAGTTGATTGATTGACTGTTTAACGTCATAGAAATAATGTACGAGTGTACACTGTTGATGCAAGTATAGTAGATAGATATGAGTCTGTCGGATATCGATTCCACAAGGATGGTTGTCTTTTGTCTATCAATGTCAGTGCAATAAATAGATAGAAACAATATAAATTGTGAGAGTAGTTGTCAAAGCAATTACTTGAAAGCAATAAGATAAAATATGATAATGATAAACTAGAATCCCCAACGTGAATATTCAACAGATTACTAAGTGCTCACCGGGTATAAAAGGATAGGTGATTGTTGATGATTTAAATCGCAATGAATATCTTACCAAGCTTAACTTCTATATTTAATCTAATACTTAAACATGCACATAAACCACATCTTCCGATGGTGGCAATGGAACACTATTAAGAACAAATGGATTAAAATCCTCTAATCCTCAAGCAACTTCCATTGTCATACTTGTTAGCTTGAACTATGGCTGCACTTTCAAGTGTCAGTGATCGCAATAACACTTCCTGGCTAAAAACATTCAAACCCAAAGATAAATAGTAGAAGCAATATTAAATAAAATAACATTTAACCCAAAAATCATGTGTAATTTCGTACAAACATGAAATAGCAAGTAAACACCATCGTTCAGAAAAGAAATATAAAAGACACAAGTGGAGAGTACTATTCCTAGAAAATCTTGACTTGATCTCTCAACTCCCTCTTTTGTCGTACTCAGGGCTCCTCGTCAGGAGCTAATCTGTGTCCCTTTCGCGTCGGTTCACTCGAAGGAAGCTTAAGCTGCCATAGCTAAAAAGCTTCAAAAGATAGGTTGACGAAGATACTCTCCCAAAAAGCCTTATTTTTTTTTCTTTTCATGTGAATATTTATATTCTTCCCAAATAGCTTAGGTGTCCTTTCATTAGAATCATGCTGCCTCTGTACATATAAGTTGGTTATACCAGATTGGGTAGCGCACACATTTTTGTTCTTATTCGGATAGCTATAAGGGGTGGCAATAATTTTGGGTGCAAACTAAAAATACTCATGCAACGACATTAGTACCAAAACATGACAAAATTAAGGATAAATAGGCTAAGATCCACTGAGTTATAAAATGCAATTTACTGAACTGAAAATACTAAAATATGTGCTCAACATAACTGAATGGGAATAAATTAATCAATAAGTAGGGAGAAAACATATGTTCATTCTAGTACTATTACACCCCCAAAGTTGAGCTTTTACTTGTCCTTAAGTAAAATAAAAACTTGCAAGGCTACACAAGAATTCACTAAGGCAATTGATCATTCTAGAAGCTTGAATCACCTAAAATCCCAATGAATAAGTCACATTTAAATGATAGAATATTGCATCGACAATACTTAAGTATGAATGAATTAGATTGCAACTTCATCAAAACCAGCATCATGCTTTAAAGCCAATACAACATTTATTATACAATATATTTCTCCTTTTTTTGTGAATAAGGATATCGTTGCATTACTGTACCCTTGTTCTTGAGAAGTAATGATGGAGTGCAACAAACCCCCAAGGAGTACGTAATTGCGTCGACATACACTCATGCAATGACAACCTTTGGCCAGATTCATTTTTCTAACGTTTGCATTGGAGTGTTCCCTCTTTAACATTTCACAATACACCCACTTTGGAGTGTATTTTATTCATAACTATATATATAAGCAGCTATAAAAGGCAAATTCATTTAAGATTCAAGGAATTCTACTAGTCATCCATTACTAATACAACATAAATCATTCATCAAATAATTGAAGATACAACATGTAGTCAAATTTATCCAACTTATTCAACGATAATTTGCATGATTTAAGAATTTAGCATCGAATGTAACAAAAATTTTCGAACACATTTACATTAACCACAATTAAACCTTGTATGCTTTATTAAACTCAAAATAAAAATTGAAATGTGGGTGTATTTCCAGGCCCCATATGCATTCCCCCAAACATAAAGTTTGCATTGTCCCCAATGCACTAACATTAAAATGCAATGACAAAAAAAATGCAATGACAAATCTGCACTAACAAAATAAAAATTACAGCTACATGAAATGCTTGAATACTACAACTAAACCTTAAAATAAACTAACTCAATTTTCCTCAACCATCAATTTGGCTGCACGATGTTTCTTCTTCCTCATATTTTTCTCTTCCTTCTTACGCTTTTTGTCTTCAGAGCGCTTTATCTTCTTTTCTTTAGGCTTTGCACGGTTCTCAGATCACTCCTTAGTTTCCAATGCTACCCTAGCATTATCGGTTGCTTCTTGTGTAAGAGGGGTAACTTTGAGTGGTTCAGTATAGACCACTATCGCTTATGAGTTGTGGTGCTTCTCATTTGTTACCTCTATAGCTTCCATCAGTCTAGCTTGATCTCGCTCCATATTATCAGTAGTTGCACCCACAATCTCAAATGCATTAACAATGTTCTTAGTAGATTCTTTCTCAATAGCTTCTTTTTCAGTATTTTATTCCTCTGCCTTTTTATTCACAACTGCAACATGGACTTCCTCTTCAACACCAAGCACCTCTTGACCAGCAATGAAGTCACCCTCGACTAGGCTATCAATCCTTTGCATGCACTCCTCAAAGTCCCTTGAGTCCTCTTCTTTCTCATCATCTTAGACGTGCACAATGGGAGGGGAGTCCTCCAATTTGTCTCGGTCCCCTAACTCATCTTCCTCAGATGAGGGTTCATAATCTTGGATGATTGGTAGGAACACTGGAACTTCTAAGAGTGAGGTCGATCTTAACTGACTTAGTGCGGTTACAATAGAGTTGGTATAGGCGTTGGTATAAGCGTAGAACAAATTTTGTGATCTGTCCATATCCTCTATTGTACAGACAAGCCTGATCTACTTATTGCTGATGGAATTGGCCAACTTCTCTATATCCTGTATTTTTCGCAACAATGATATCTATACAGTTAGGTTTGTTCCCTTGGTTTCTACCTTGGTTTTGCCCTTCCTTGTCTTGCTGATCTTTGCCTCCTTCATTGTCAGTGTATCTTTGTCACGAGTCATTCTTTTAATAGAGGCTTCATTTTCGGGCCCTTATTCTCCAGTATCTCTTCATCATCACAGGGCACGATCCCTTTCTGTTGGTACAGTAGCTTCACCAATGATAGGAAAACCAAAATTCTAGTTTGCCTTGCGGCACAATCAATAATTTTTTGGTGGAGTATTGCGCCGATATTAATCTTTCTACCTTAGATAATTCAATGTATCAAGCACATTCTGTCGAGGTTTACGGTGGTGCTGTGAGTAGAGGGAAGTAGCCTGCAGTTGACAAAATGAAACCAGATTTGGCTTTGCAGTGTTAGGATGCAACGATGCATCGTATAATTCTTTTGATGTGAACTCGTCCACAATGCTCCTTCGACACGTAAATCCTTCACCAATAAGTCCCTTTTGTCGTTTGTGATATCTTCAATAAACTCAGAATATACATCTACATCCACTTTAGTGTTGTACATCCCATTGATTCTTTTTAGCATCTCATAGGATTAAGCCTTCTCGAATAAATATAAACTCTAACTCATGGTCATAAAGGTTAGCGTAAAGCTCATGTACCAATGAAAGAGAATAGCTTCTAGGATGCACGCAGAAAGTCTCCCACTTCAGCTTATAGATGGTTTTGTAGACTTGCTTGCCCAATTCTTGTTGTTGCGAAAGGAGAATGCCCTATTCTAGGTGGAAGTTTCACTTCAAAATGCTGTCTTGAAACCGGTCATTGGCCGCTTTCACTAAAAAGATTACCAGCTCCTTTTTTTTGGTTGGCATGGAGGATTCTGATTCACGAACTACAGTTGTAGAGGATGAGTATTCTTCAATAGGCTTGGTGGCTTTCTTAATTGATCCTCTCGTTCTTACCATATTTTGTTAATTTTGTGGAGTAAAGATGGTTTAAAGTTTTAAAGGTACTAGCTTGGGGAAAAGAAAGTGATAACAAATGGTTGCTTCGTATGTGTTACAGTCGGCACAGTGAAGAGGGGTTTATAGCGAGTGAAAGATAAAGATGGAAAGGTGTATTTTTTATGTGAACAGATATAAAGCTGGCGAGAATAAATGTGTCCAATGGGAATTGCACCCGTTCAGACAAATCAGATGGCTAGGTCACTTTTGATCAAATAGTGGGATCTAAAAATTCTGATCTACCCTTCATTCGTTGTGAGTCATACATGACAGTACAGTAGTACGAACTTCATTGATAATAAAACCCAAGTGCGTCGACAATGGTACCTAATTATTCTACAAAAATAAATAAAAATAAAGAAAAAAAAGTAAAATAAACTTGAACAGAAACAAAAATAAAATAAAATTACATAATAATAAATTCAGTAAAAATTAAAATTTTTTGACCAATTTAATGGTCTCTTCTTGTTTTTGATCAATATTCCAAAAATAATGTTTCAATCACTGGCCGTTCACATTGAACTAGTGTCCATCATGTAAATCTCTGATTGTGACTAGAGCATGAGGAAATACTTCAATAACTTTGGATGGTGCAAACAGACAAGTGCGCAGTTTACCCGGGTGTAGTTTCAATTCAGAATTGAATAATAAAACTTGTTGACCCGCGATAAATTATCGTTGCAAAATAATTCTGTCATGCCATCGTTTGGTCTTTTCCTTGTAAACTGCAGGATTTTCATAGGTATTTCGTCTAATCTCTTCTAGTTTAGTGATATCCATAGCCTTTTCTTTCCAGCAGCTTCGTAGTCCATGTTCACTTGCTTAATTGCCCACATTGCTTTGTGCTCCAGTTCAACTGGCAACTAACATGCTTTCCCAAAAACCCATTGATACGGCGACATCCCTAATGGAGTTTTGTATGTTGTCCGCAATGCCCATAAAGTGTCATCTAGTCTAGAATTCACAACTTTCTTAAGAATGTTTTTAATTTGTCGATTTTTAATTTGTCGATTCGATACTTCGGCTTGTCCATTAGTTTACGAATGATAAGTAGTATCTATTCTATGATTAACTCCATAAATCTTCAGTGTGGCTGCCACTTGGTTATAATGAATGTGTGTACCCTAATAACTAATCAATTCATTTGGTGTGCCAAAACGGGTGAGTATATGCTTGTGAAAAAATTTAAGCACTGTCCTTGTATCATCCTTTGGGACGACAACAGCTTCAACCCACTTCGAGATGTAGTCAACAGCTAGTAATATATAAAGATTTCCAAATGAACTTGGAAATGGTCCCATAAAATCCATACCCCAAACATCAAACAATTCAACCTCCATAATTGGTTGCTACAATATTTCATTGCGTCGGGATATAGAATAAGTGCGTTGACACCTATTGCATTGATTCTCAAAATTGTGGTGTCTTTGAATAATTAAGGCCAGTAGAATCTTGATTGGAGAACTTTAGCAGTAGTTCGTATTCCATCAAAATGACCTCCATAAAGAGCATCATGACAGTGCTTCAGGATTAAAAACATTTCCTCTTCCAGAATACAACACCGAATAATGTTGTCATTGCATACCTTAAATAAATAGGACTCGTTCCACTGATACTTCAATACTTCATGAAAAATCATTCTTTTTTATGGTTTGTGACACCAAATTGGAGTTTTCCACACACTAGATAATTAATTGAATACGCATACCAAGGGGGTTGCATCTAAAGTAAATAACTTCTCATCTGGGAATGCATTAACAATTTCAAGTGTGTTTCCATCTTCGCTGCCAACTTCCAACCAAGACAGATGGTCTGCAACTTGATTCTCTAAACCCTTGCAGTCTTTTATCTCGATGTCGAATTCTTGCAACAGTAAGATCCAGCGTATCAGTCTTAGTTTTGCATCCTTCTTCAGAAAAAGATATCTCAAAGCTGAGTGATCAGTAAGTACGGTGGCCTTTGCGCCAACAAGATAAGACCTAAACTTGTTGAAAGCAAAGACTACAGCTGCAATGCCTCAAAATTTAAGTCTTTAATTTTTGCATGATTTGTCACAACTACTTGTTTGCTTTAGTGGTTAGGTAATTTGGGTGTGTTTGAGAGTGTTTGAGGAGCCTGGGTTCAAGTCTTGGCTTTTGCAAAATTTTTAGTTTTTCCCTTAAATGAATCTGGACGTTGGTTTATAGGCTTTATAAATATTAGTGTTAGCTTTATGTCACAAAAAGAGCCTGTGGTCTAGTGGCAAGGTGGGTGTGTTGTGTATTGTGAGGTCTGAGGTTAAAGTCCTGGGTTGCACAATGGGTTATTTATTTTGCTGCTTGAGCTGTGTAAGTGGCAGAGTTGGAGTGAAATATTGCTAAAGAAAGTTTGAACTTGTCATAGAGGGAGTTTAGGAGAAATCGGTAGAGTGGTAAGGGGAGAGATTTGAGGAGATAATCGAGGAGTTGTTGAGAGGAAGAGTTGTGTCGAAATTGGACTCTAGCACTCTAGGAAATTTGGCTAGGGGGATTGATAGTGCCGAATTGGTCTTTAGGCTGCTGAGGATTCCAGTATTAGAGAGTTTTCCCTCTCTCGCAGTTGAAAATTTTTGTCAGTTTCGGTTTACCTATTTGCGATTGGTACAGATTTTGCCAGGTTCTCGGGTACGTTACTGCTCTTCTTCTCTATTTCCTTCTTGCTCTTGGTTGAATATCTCTTCCCCTCTCCTCTCTTTTTCTTGCCGAAATCTCCCTTTCCTCTTCCCCTCTTGCTTTGTTGCTCTTTTCCTCTTTCTCCTTTCCCCAAAACCCCAATCGTTTGTTTCTTTTTCTTAAGCCAAACTTGTTCCTCTCTCCTTGTGACCGAATATTACACCTCTCCTCTCCCACCTCTTCTTTTCTGTCCCTCCTCATCTTTTCAGTTTCTTCCTTGGTCAACTATTTCCCTTTTTATTTGCTCTAATTGTCGAATCCTCCTATTCTTTTGGGGCTGATTGTGGGGCTTGCTTTTCATAGTTAATTCTCTTTCGTGTTATTGGTAAGTACAGTAGTAGAGTGATTCCCTTTTACCTGTTAATCTAAATGCTTACTTGTTTTTCAGTTGGTGCTTAGGAACCTCTTGAAGGGTCTAACGTTGGTGAGTACTTTGGTTAGGCAAACTATTCCTCTTCGCTCGATCAGGACTAGGGTAAGTTGGCAATTGTGTTAACTTGAGATTAACAGATTGTGTAGCTATGTATACGATTAACTAAGATTCTTGGTCAAATGTAGGTTTTGGGTTCTCGTGGATCGTTGTGCATTTTCACAAATCAGGTGTGTAATCACCCCCCACAATCGTAGATTGGCTGAAAGCCAAAAACCTGTAACATAGCATTTGTGACCACACGGGTATGCAATCACTCAAGTGGTAAGCCCAAACTGCAATTCATGGCAAATGACCGAAATACCCTCGATGGGTAAAATGACTGAAATACCCCCAAAGGGTAAAATGACCAAAATAACTTCGAAGGGTAAAATGATAGAAATACCCTTGAAGGGTAAAATGATTGAAATACCCCTAATGGGTAAAATGACTGAAATACCCTCGAAAGGTAAAATGACTGTTATACCCCTAGGAGTTGAAATATGCGTATGACTGATTTGCTATATGATATATATACATGACTGTTACTGAGTATGACTTCCTGCATACACGTATGACTTATGACTTGACACATTGCATGGGGGTTGAGATTCTGATATAGGGGAAGTATACTGTACTGGTGGCTTTGCCACATATACTGTTACTGGAAGCTTTGTTGCATTACTGTTATTGGTAGCTTTGTTGTGTTACTGTTACTGGCAGCTTTGCTGCGTTATTATTCTGGCAGCTTTACTCGATATTGGTGTGTTGGCTGGGTGGGTTGATTTTTATCCCCACATGGTGTGTTGGTGGTACGGAGTGGTGTGTTGGTTGGATTAGGATGGGTTGCATCACTGTATTATATTGTTACTATAGTAGGCTAATGCCCACACTGTACCGATACTGTTTAGGGCTAAGGCCGAGACTGATTCTGCATGTTGCATAGTGATTTTCTAGAAGGGGATTACACACCGAGTTTCGAAGACTCACTCTCTCTTTTTAACTGTGCTGGTAATCCTCAGCCATAGACGATTCGGGGCTGTGAGGGATTCGAAGGTGGCCACACAACTACTGCTGAAGTTTACATTTTATTTTTTTATTTTACTAATTGTTGGGTTTTCTTTTTGTAATAAGGCCTTTAATCTGGGTTTTTAACTTTAATTGGGCTTTCCTTACATATTTTTACTGCTAGTTAGGTGAAAATAAATTTTCAAAATAATTACAATTTTTAAAGACACGGAATTTAAATGTTAGAGTTTTCAAATTTTTTCGCGTTTAAAATCAACTTAATATAATAATAGCAGTTAATAAGGCAAACTTTTGGTTATGTGTTTCATTAAACGTTACTAATGAGGTTTCCAAACTTAAGACACGAGTTTTATCAACAAGTTTAAGTTTTGAAAGACATTTCAATGTGACATACCAGATACAACCATAACGTCTAGGCCGGGTTTGGGGTGTTACATTTAGTGGTATCAGAGCCAAGTTGCAAAACTCGACTGTGGAATAGGTTTTAAAAAATAAAAATAAAAATATATTAGAATTTATGGAAAACTGTTTTGAATTATTTTTTAAGGTTACAAGTGTAGCACACTGAGTCTCCAGCGCCGAATCTGTAAGTTTCTATATACTATAGACTGCTTAAACTGAAATATAGTGAGAGACTATTATAGATAGTAGGACTGTACTGAAACTCTTTTGTTAGAGTAAACAGAAATTGTAGGAAAACTGAAAATTGTAGGGAGACTCTTGTTTTGCGAAAATAAAACTATGATTACTACTTTTTCATAAGATATCTGTTAAAAAGTACTTGAACAATAAATTGATGCTTAAAACTTCTTAAAGAAGATAACTCGATATTCGATGTGAACGCTAGGGGTACTCACGAAAGGGGTACACGTAGCTATGGTAGAGGCTGAGGAAGTGCTAGGGCTGTGTCTTCGGCGTCAGGCCACATGCCTAATGTTGGGGCTAGGGAAGCACCAGCTTCACCAATGACTGAAATGGGATCATTTGATCATGCGGCTGGGGATGATGCACTATCCCAAGCTATGCTCCGTATTTTAGAAGAGGTCGTAGGGACCAGCACAGGTGCTGTAGGTCGTGGGTCAATATCAGAACGGCTCCGGTCAAACGGAGCAAAATTTTTTAGGGGTATTTTTGGAGTAGCCCCTAATGTGGCTGAATACTGATTGGAAGCCACGGAAAGAATAATGGATGATCTCGATTGCACTTCTGAGCAAAAGCCAAAAGGTGCAGCGTCTTTACTGCGAGACGAGGCCTATCAATGGTGGCTTACCGTGAGAGAGGGTAATTAGGTCGAACAGTTAACGTGGGATTTCTTGAAGTCAGCTTTTGAAGGAAAGTATGTGGGCCTCAGTTATGTGGACGCCTGAAGAAAAGAATTTTTAAGTTTGACTCAAGGGAATAAGGCTGTGGCAGAATATGAGGTAGAGTTCCTGCGACTGAGTCGCTATGCACGTGGGATAGTGACAACTGAGTATGAGTGCTGTGTACATTTTGAGGATGGTCTTCGGGATGAGTTGCGAGTTCTGATAGCTCTGTAGAGGGAGCGAGATTTTGCTGCCCTTGTTGAAAAGGCAAAAATTACCGAGGATGTGAAGAGCTCTGAGCGCCAGAACCGTGAGAAAGATAGGGGTAGGTTTCGGAGGGATCTAGAGCCCTCAAGCTCTTCTGGCAGGCCTAAAAAGAAGGCCAGGTTTGATGGGCCAGTCCGAGCTGGGGTTATTGTTGCTAGACAACAGCCTTATGTTGACTGTGAGAGACATCATCTGGGAGAGTGTTGGAAGAAGATTGGGGCATGTTTCAGATGTTAGTCAAAGGAACATCAAGTTAAGGATTGTCCTCAGAGGCCTACTCAGATGCAAGCTGCAGGTCAGGGTTTTGTAAGAGATGGTCAGTAACCACCAAGGGGTCGTGGGAAAGTTAGAGGTGGAAATGGTGTGGGATGAGGTCGTGGAACGTATAGTGGAGGGTTGGTAATAGTGAGGAAAGACAGCCAGCACTGGTCTATGCTGCTCGTCGCTGTAAGGATGGTGACGCTCCAGATGTTATAACTGGTATGTTCCTCATTCACAAGGTACCTTACAGTGCTTTAATTGATATAGGGTTTACACATTCATACATTGCATGCATTGTGTCTATCACCTTGGGTATCATATGTGAGAGTACTGCTAATGAGATGGCTGTGTTAAGTCCACTGGGACAATCAGTAAGAGTAGACAAGTTGTTCAGAGATGTGCCCCTTGAGGTTTAAGGAGTTATATTTTTAGAAGATTTGATAGAGCTATCGTTTGTTGAATTTGACCTAATCTTGGGGATGGATTTATTGGTTAAACACCGTGCAAATTTGGATTGTGCTGCTAAGCAGATGGTATTAAGGACTAATGAGGATGAGGAGGTGGCTATGGTTGGGGAGCGAAGGGACTTTCTGTCTGGTGTGATCTCTGCATTAAGGGTCGAAAAACTAGTTCGTAAGGGTTGTGAAGCGTTTCTAGCTTATATTGGTGCATCTGATTCTATGGGTCCTTCTATTGGAGATGTCAGAACTGTTAAGGAATTTTTTGATGTTTTTCCCGATGAACTCCCTGGGTTGCCTCCTAGTCACGAGGTTGAATTTGGAATTGAGCTCCTGCCAGGAACGGCTCCAGTGTCCGTCGCCCCTTATAGGATGGCACCGAAGGAGCTGGTGGAATTAAAAGCTCAAATCTAAGAACTGTAGGATTGAGGATTCATTTGACCTAGTGTGTCTCCGTGGGGAGCACCAGTGTTGTTTGTTAAAAAGAAGGATGGGACCATGAGCATGTGTATCAAATATCGACAATTGAATAAACTGACTATCCAGAATAAGTATCCTTTACCGAGGATAAATTATTTATTTGATCAGTTGCAAGGAGCTTCGATTTTTTTCCAAAATAGATCATCATTCTGGGTACCATCAGTTGAGAGTTAATAAGGCTAATGCATATAAGACTGCGTTTAGGACTCGTTATGGTCATTACAAGTTGCTAGTAGTGCCGTTTGGGCTGACGAATGCACCAGCTACCTTCATGGATCTAATGAACTGAATATTTCAGTCCTACTTAGATCGGTTTGTGGTGGTATTCATAGACGATATCTTGGTGAACTCGAGAACCGAGGATGAGTACAAAGCACTACTCTGAATTGTTCTATAGATTTTAAGGGAGAAACAACTATATGCTAAGTTCAGCAAGTGTGACTTTTGGCTGCAAGAAGTGACATTTCTGGGTCACGTGGTATCTATTGAGGGGATTAGGGTAGATCCTTGAAAAATTGAAGCTGTACTGGATTGGAAACCACCTAAGACCATATCTAAGATTTGAAGCTTTCTGGGTCTTGCAGGGTATTACAGACGTTTTGTTGAGAGCTTTTCCTTAATTGCTGCACCTCTGAGTATGTTGTTGCGTAAAAGGGTACTGTTTAACTGGACTGATGAGCAGCAAGAAAGTTTTGAGACACTGAAGAAAGTTCTGACTGAGGCCCCTATCTTAATACAGCAAGAGTTTGGGAAGGAATTCACTGTCTACAGTGATGCATCACATGTTTGTTTGGGTTGTGTGCTGATGCAGGAGGGTAAGGTGGTTGCTTATGTTTCTCGTTAGCTTAAACCTCATGAGACAAATTACCCTACTCATGACTTGGAATTAACCACGGTGGTATTCTCACTGAAAATTTGGAGGAATTATCTCTATGGTGGGAAGTGCACTATCTACACAGATCACAAGAGTCTTAAGAACCTACTCACTTAGAAGGAGCTGAATCTTAGGCAGCAAAGATGGATAGAGCTACTTAAGGATTATGATTTCTTGATTGAATATCATCCTGGTGAGGCTAACGCAATAGCTGACGCTTTGAGCCGTAGGGCTGTATTTGAATTGAGAATGATGTTTTCTCGTCTCAGTTTGTTTGATAATGGTAGTTTGTTGGCTGAGTTGCAAGTTAGACTGACATGGACTGAATATATTAAGGGTAAATAGTTAATGGATGAGTCACTGGTTCCTCGTTTCTGTTAGGTTGAGAATGGGGAAACTTCAGATTTTGGGTTGAATAGTAAAGGAGTACTGTGCTTCCGTGAGAGAGTCTGTGTACCGAGAGATAATGATTTGAGGCAGTCTATACTGCAAGATAAATAGCATTCCTTATGCTATGCATCAAGGCGGGAGTAAAATGTATCGAGATCTTCGTGAGTTGTACTGGTGGCCAGGACTGAAACGTGAAGTAACTGATTTTGTGGGTAAGTGTTTAACTTGTCAGCAAGTGAAGGCTGAACATTAGTTACCTTCAGGGTTACTACAGCTAGTTAAGATTCCACGTTGGAAGTGGGAAATAGTAACCATGGATTTTGTGAATGGGCTGCCCTTAACGCCTACAAAGACGGATTCAGTATGGGTTATTGTAAATCGATTGACTAAATCAGCCCATTTCGTACCAATTCATACTGATTACTCTTTGTAAAAGTTGGCTAAACTATATGTGGTTGAGATTATAAGACTGCATGGAGTACCGATTTCTATTATATCAGATAGAGATATTCGCTTTACATCTCAATTTTGCAAGAAATTACACGAGGCTTTGGGTTTGAGACTAGACTTTAGTACTGCATTTCATCCTCAGGCTGATGGTCAGTCAGAGAGGGTGATTCAGATACTACAGGATATGTTAAGGTGTTGTGTAATGGATTTCTGAGGCAATTGGGAAGATTATTTGCCGCTAGCAGAGATTGTGTGTAATAACAGCTACCAGTCTAGTATTCAACTGGCACCGTACGAGGCATTATATGGTCGTAGGTGTCGTACTCCTACCTGTTGGACTGAGCTAGGCAAGCAACGAGTTCTATGGCCAGAGTTAGTTTCTGATACTGAAGAGAACGTAAAGCTAATTTGAGACCGGTTGAAGGAAGCATCTGCTAGGCAGAAGTCTTATGCGGATCTTAAATGCCGAGAGATTGAGTATTCTGTAGGGGACTATGTTTTTCTTAATGTCTCTCCTTGGAAAAAGATACTGAGGTTTGGCTGGAAGGGTAAGCTTAGCCCTAGGTTCATTGGGCCTTATCGTATACTGAAGCATGTGGGGCTGGTTGCATATCAGCTTGAGTTGCCTCCAAAATTGGATCAATTTCATGATGTGTTCCATGTCTCCATGCTTAGGCGTTATCGTTCTGATCCCTCACATATTGTACCGGTCGAGCAGATTAAGGTTACGTAAGATCTGACCTTCGAGGTGAAACTAGTGTAGATTTTGGACCGTGAGGTTAAGGTACTGAGGAAGAAATCTATTCCTCTAGTCAAGGTGCTTTGGCATAATAACAGTTCAGAAGAAGCCACGTGGGAACTCGAAGAGGCGATGCAACAACAATACCTTCACCTATTCTGACCAGGTAAATTTCGAGGCCGAAATTTCGTTAAGGGGGTAGAGTTGTTACGCCCCAAAATTCAAGTCTTTAATTTTTGCATGATTTGTCACAACTACTTGGTTGCTTAAGTGGTTAGGTAATTTGGGTATGTTTGTGGAGCCTGGGTTCAAGTCTAGGCTTTTGCAAAATTTTTAGTTTTTCCTTTAAATGAATCTGGACGCTGGTTTATAGGCTTTATAAATATTAGTGTTGGTTTTATGTCACAAAAAGAGCCTGTGGTCTAGTGGCAAGGTGGTGTGTTGTGTACCATGAGGTCTGAGGTTCAAGTCTTGGGTTGCGCATTGGGGTATTTATTTTGCTGCTTAAGCCGTGTAAGTGGTAGAGTTGGAGTGAAATACTGCCGAAAGAAGTTTGAACTGGTGCTAGAGGGAGTTGAGGAGAAATCAGTGGAGTGATAAGGGGAGATATTTGAGGAGATAATCGAGGAGTTGTTGAGTAGAAGAGTTGTACCAAAATTGGACTCTGGCACTCTAGGAAATTCGGCTGGGCGGATTGCTAGTGCCAAATTGGTCTTTAGGTTGCTGAGGCTTCCCTTATTGGAGAGTTTTCCCTCTCTCGCAGTTGAAAATTTTTGTCAGTTTCGGTTTACCTATTTGCGATTGGTACGGATTTTGCCATGTTCTCGGGTACATTACTGTTCGTCTTCTCTCTTTCCTTCTTGCTATTGGCCAAATCTCTCTTCCCCTCTCCTCTCTTCTTCTTGCCGAAATCTCCCTTTCCTCTTCCCCTCTACCTTTGTTACTCTTTTCCTCTTTCTCCTATGACCAAAACCCCAATCGTTTGTTTCTTTTTCTTAAGTCAAACTTTCTCTGCTCTCCTTGTGATAGAAAATTACACCTCTCCTCCCCTACCTCTTTTTTTCTTTTCCTCCTCATCTTTTCAGTTTCTTCCCTAGTCAACTCTTTCCTTTTTTATTTGCACTAATTGCCGAATCCTCCCATTCTTTTAGGGCTGATCCTGGGGCTTGCTTTTTGTAGTTAATTCTCTTGCGTGTTATTGGTAAGTATATTAGTAAAGTGATTCCCTTTTACCGGTTAATCTAAATGCTTACCCGTTTTCTAGTTGGTGCTTAGGGACCTCTCGAAGGGTCTAACATTGGTGAGTACTTTTGTTAGGCGAACCGTTCCTCTTCGCTCGATCAGGACTGGGGTAAGTTGGCAATTGTTATAACTTGAGCTTAACCGATTGTGTAGCTTCGTATGCGATTAACTAAGATTCTTGGTCAATTATAGGTTTTGGGTGTATTTTCACAAATCAGGTGTGTAATCATCCCACCGTAATTGTAGATCGGCGGAAAGCCGAAAGCCGTAAACACGGCTTTTGTGACCACACAGGCATACGATCGCTCGAGTGGTAAGCCCAACTTGTAATTTATGGGAAAATGACTGTAATACCCCCGATGGGTAAAATGCCTAAAATACCCTTGAAGGGTAAAATGACTGAAATACCCCAGATAGGTAAAATGACTGAAAGACCCCCGAAGGGTAAAATAATCGAAATACCCTCAAAGGTTAAAATGACCAAAATACCCTTGATGGGTAAAATGACTGAAATACCCTCGAAGGGTAAAATGACTGAAATACCCCCAATGGGTAAAATGATCGAAATACCCCCGAAGGGTAAAACGACTGTTATACCCCTAGGAGTTGAAATATGTGTATGATCAATTTGCTCTATTATATAAATACATGACTGTTACTAAGTATGATTTACTGCATACATGTGTGACTTATGACATGACATATTGCATGGGGTTGGGATTCTGATATAGGGGAAGTATACTGTACTGATGGCTTTGCCACATATACTACTACTAGCAGCTTCGCTGCGTTACTATTACTTGCAACATTGCTGCGTTATTATTCTGGCAGCTTTACTCCGATACTGGTGTGTTGGCTGGATGGGTTGATTTTTATCCCCACCTGGTGTGTTGGTGGTACGAAGTGGTGTGTTGGTTGGATTGGGATGGGTTGCATCACTGCATTATACTGTTATTGTAATTGGCTAAGGCCCACACTGTACCCATACTATATAAGGCTCAGGCCTAAACTGATTCTGCATGTTGCATAGTGATTGTCTAGAAGAGAATTACACACTGAGTTTCAAAAACTCACTCTCTCTTTTTAACTATGCAAGTAATCCTCAACCACAGATGATTTGGGGCTGTGAGGGACTCGGAGGTGGTTACACAACTACTGCTGATGTTTACATTTGTTTTTTTATTAATTATTGGGTTTTATTTTAGTAATAAGGCCTTTAATTTGGGTTTTTAACTTTATTTGGGCTTTGCTTACATACTTTATACAGCTAGTTAGGTGAAAATGAATTTTGAAAATAATTACGGTTTTCAAAGACACGAACTTTAAACGTTAGAGTTTTCAAATTCTTTCACGTTTAAAATCAACATAATATAATAATAGCAGTTAATAAGGTACACTTTTGGTTATGTGTTTCGTTAAACATTACTAAAGGGGTTTCCAAACTTAAGAACTGAGTTTTCTCAACAAGTTTAAGTCTTGAGAGACATTTCAATGTGACACACCAGATACGACCAAAACGTCTAGGCTGGGTTTAGGGTGTTATAACAGCCAACAATTCTTTCTCTGTAATGGTATAATTGATTTGAGCCTCTGTAAGAGTTTTGCTAGCGTAATAGATGGCGTGAAATATTTTTCCCTTGCATTGTCCTAGAACAGCACCCATATCAAAGTCACTTGCATCGCACATAGCTTCAAAAGGTTGAGACCAATCTGGTGCAACGACAATGGGCGCATTTACTAGCTATGTCTTTAATTAAATGAATACATCAAGACATGCATCGTCAAAGAGGAATTTTCAATTCTGTTCCATCAATGAGCATATGGGCTTTGCAATTTTCAAGAAGTTTCTAATAAACCTTCGGTAAAACCCTACATGCCTAAGAAAACTGCGTATACCTTTCACATTTTTTGGTGGAGGTAATTTCTCAATGGTTTCCACTTTAGTTTTTCCTACTTCAGTGCCTTGACTAGATATGCAATGGCCTAACACAATGCCTTCAGTTACCATAAAATGACATTTTTCCCAATTTAGAACAAGATGTGTGTCTTCACATCACTGCAAAACTTTATCCAATTTGTCAGTGCAATGATCAAAATGATTCCCATAGACTGAGAAATCATCCATAAAAACCTCTAAAGAATCTTCAATCATATCCGAGAATATTGCCATCATGCACCTTAGAAATGTGGCTGGTGCGTTGCAAAGACCAAAAGGCATACGGCAAAAGAAAAAGTACAAAAGGGACAGGTGAAAGTTGTTTTCTCTTGATCATCCGGTGCAATAGCAATTTGGTTGTACCCCGAATATCCGTCTAAGAAGAAGTAATAGGCTCTTCCAGCAAGCCTGTCCAACATTTGGTCAATGGAAGAAAGTGGGAAGTGGTCATTCCTTATGGCTGCATTAAGTTTACGATAATCTATACAGAGTTGTCATCCCGTAGGAATCCGTTGAAGAATTAATTTATCTTTTTTGTTGCTAACTGTAATGGTAGAGTTTGTGCAAGTGTACACAGTCGTTATTAAGTAATAAGTAAGTCTCGAGTTATCGTCTCCACAGGGATTGTATTTGTGCTAAGTTACTTACTTTGTAAAATTATATTAACAATTTGGTAAATAAAAAACACAATATAGTTGAGAAGTGGTGATGATACGATCCGGCTCGGTGATGAGTCGAGTCGTTGATGTGCCCAATCGTTAAAATGGAGAAGTATCTCTCGATCTTGAAATATGATGGAAATTAGGCTATGTTTAGATGATGGTAACAAGGATAGGCTCGAATTAGTGAATATTGAGGAATTATAGGTTCGGCTAATCAAGAAGATAAATAAAGAAAATGGTTGGTGAAAGATAGAAGTGAATGGGCTTCAAGATCAAGAGTGAACCAACACTATAGTTGAGTGTCGACCCGAAACTTATAATACTCTAAGGTGGTTTACGGAATGGATAGGATAGAACCTTGACCCATTACTTAGTAAAGTAAGAACCAAAGGTATAATTGGGGTGAACGCCACACTCGGGGTTGAGTGATAAGTTCAAGAAAACAAGGTAGACGCCACTAGCTATGCTAGATAAGTCAGCTTGAGTCTAAAACGAAATAAGAGAGTTGAAAAACTCACAAAATGTTATAAACATTAATCAAAGGTTCAAGAAATTCTTTTACAATAAAAATGAACAACTATTTATAGGACTATGCATGGCTAGCCGAATGGGCAACTTAATGGCTAAGAATTCAGCCATGAATATGCTAGAAAATTCTAGAAAGAATTCATTAATTTGCTGTAGCTAAATTCGGATGAATGCCCATGAATGAAGCATTAAGAATTTGGTTCATGCTTGGAGATGATGCATGGATTGGCCGAATCATCATGTTGCTTCACTTGATGCATTCATGCATCCTTAACCTTGACGAAAGCTTAATTCCATGGATGTGCAGCCCCTTAATTTTTCCAACATCTCCCTTGGCTGAATAGAGCTTTAAAGTACCTTGAAAACTTGAATGGTCATCCTGAAAATACATGGAACATGACTGAAATGTCCCAAGGTATGCTCTTCCATAAATTCAGTCCATAAATGTGCAAATGCATGAACATTCAGCAGCCCCCTCTTGCATGAACATCCCAAGTACTTGTGTTCCCTTAAATGCCTTCCATTGAACCTCCATTATGCATGAACACTCCCATACATTGCACCAAGCCATTCATGAACCTATAGCAAATAAAATCAACAAGTTAAATGCATTCCAGAACAATAATTTGGCAGCATGTGAAAACAATAACATGCACAATAAATTCGACTAAACCTATTAATTCTTGTAATAATTTAAGACATATTAAACACTCATAATTAATTAAAACATAAATAAAACATGTAATAAGCTGACAAGTTATTAAGAGCTGTAACTAAATTAACTAATTAACTTAAATACTTAATTTATTCCAGCAATTAAAATTAAATGAACTAAAGAGCTAATAACGAGCTCAATGAGCAGAATTGAGCTCGTGGAAGCTGACTTGAGCTCGAATGAGCTGACTTGAGATCGAGCGAGCTGAATTGAGCTCGAGTGAGCTGAACCGCATGGAAATAAGTTTGATTAAGTTGAAAATGAGCTTCATCTTGCACTTGGGTCCCTCGTGTTTAGGCTAATCTCAATGGCAACGAGTGGTGCCATAACATGATACGATTGGGATCGCATCAGGTGATTAAAATATATTAAACTAAATGCAATGATCCCTAATACAAATTAGCCTAAGTATGCAAACTATATGAATGAAATAGATTTTAGTAAAATTAAACACAATTTGCAACAATTATAACATAAATAAACTAGGATAATTACTTTAATGAACTCAATTTATTATCAACATGCTTAATAACATTCGGAAAAACATTCCATGGCAACTCGATCTTTCATGAGCTTGGAAATCACATTAGGTACTTTCGAAAGCCTTTACTAAGTAAATACGCATTTTACTAATCCTTATTTCTAAGGGTTTCTTAGCATTCGTGTAAGGTAATAGGGATGTGTTAGGTTTGAAACAATTTAA
The DNA here is from genome assembly GCF_025698545.1 of Gossypium raimondii. NCBI lineage: Eukaryota > Viridiplantae > Streptophyta > Magnoliopsida > Malvales > Malvaceae > Gossypium > Gossypium raimondii. The sequence goes on along the minus strand of NC_068568.1, from coordinate 32,349,700 downwards.
TCACACAAATCTAAAACTATGCAGATAATAGAGCTTGGTTAGAGCTGTTATGCAACCTACAATTCAATCGGTTTAGGATCTAAATTGAGCATGCACATTTCAATTATGCTTCCATTAGCCGTCATCTGGTTAGGATCGCTCAGCTAATTCAGGTGCATTTCAATCACGTATGAACAAAATACAGACTTTATTTTAATTGAAAACATGATCGATTGAGGCGCAAACATTAAATAAATGTTATTTTATCAAAATAATCATCCTAGCTTAAATGAAATTAAGCTGTCATTGTTGTAAACAAGAAAAAAGAACACATATCAAACATCTTTAAATTAAATTTAAAGAAAAGAAAGATTAAACCCAATTTAGAGTGGCTATCACCCAAGACTTTGAATGATGAGGCTCATCGTTTCTTTGCGTTGCTCCTTTGCTGATGGCTCTCCAAGGTGGCTGACCAAGGGTTCTTGAAGAGGCTAAATTGCTAAAATCCTTATGCAAGGATGATGAAGGGGAAAGATAGCTAAAAGAGTTGAGAGAATGATGAATGAGTGAGAGATGATGGGATGATTGAAAAAGTGAGAATGAGCTCCTATTTATAGGTGAGGCAAGGGAGCTAGTTTGCTAAAAATAGGAATGTCCATCCTTTGAAACTTCCTCCAAGAGTGACCGGCCATAAATTGAGGAAAGGTGGCTATTTTTTCCTTGATATTTGGTCAATTTGAGTATCACAACAACTCAAGACTAAGACTCAATCATCAGCAAAACTTTGGGAAAATCTCTGATTTCTTTAACTCTTCAAGGACTTTGTATAATTGAACCAAAAAATGATTTATGACATCCATGTTGTGCATAAAAAAATTGGGTTGACTTGGTTCCCAATTTGGATGATTTTGCAATTACAAGAAAACTCTCAGACCTGTCCAAAAATTGTAAATAGTTTAGAGAACCAAATAATATAATTTAACCACTTTAATTAATCAATTTACTTAATTAATTAAAACCCAATTTATTAATGAGATATTAAAAATGAATTATTAAATATAAATTTATATTTATTATTTAATTTAATCATGCATGGCCCACTTTATAGCTTAAAAATATAATATGCTCAAATTAATATAAAATAAGTCATTTTATGCATAAAATCACATTTTAATAATTTCTATGTCCTAGTTTCATTTTTTCGCATATTTCATTAATTTATTAAACAATTACTTGGTTTTAACAACAAATTTAAGTAAAAAGGTAATGAATTATATAGGAAAAATCCTATATATATTTTAATTTACACTAACCGTAGTGATGCCACCCTTTTTAGGAACGATTGCACTAGGCTTACCCAATTGCTATCAGATATAGGGTAAAAAATTCCAGCATCAAGCCATTTTATAATTTATTTCTTAACAACTTCCTTCATCTTCTCCTTTAATCTTCTTTTTTGCTCAATCAATTGCTTGTCTTCATCTTCCAACTTGAACTTGTGCATGCAAAAGGATGGACTAATGCCCCAAATATCATCAATACTCCAACAATAGCTCGTTTATGTTGCCTAAGAATACAGACCAATTTCTATTCTTGAGTTACATCCAGTGTTACGAAGACAATAATTGGGAGAGTATTGTTAGCAGCTAGAAAGACGTATTTAACATGAGTTACTAGTGGTTTCAATTCCAGAGTAGGAGCTTTGTCGATAGATGGCTTGAAAATTAGAGTTGTTCTATTGGCTAAGCCTAAGGATTCAATCTGCCATCCATGCTTGAGTTCAATATTATTAGCTTCAACCATGCTATCACAATTATCTAAGAATTCATCATTAGATTTCACTACAAACTCCTCAGAAACCATTGTGCTTTGGTCATTGAATTCTTCCTCAATTAAATCATCTAACACATCGATAGCATGGCATTCTTCTTTATCCTTGCATTGAATAGATTCGAAAACACTGAAGGTAATGTGCTCATCATTAAGTCGCATGGTCAGTTCACCTTTATAATCATCAATAAGAGTTCGTCCGATGGCTAAAAATGGTTGTCCCAAGATTATGGGAACCTCATTGTCTTCCTTGCAGTCAAGTATGATAAAATTAGTTGGAAAAACAAATTTATCCATATGAACTAAGATATATTTGATTTGCCCTTTAGGTTGAGCAAATGATCGATAAGCTAGCTGCAATGTCACTGTAGTAGGTTTCATGTGACCAATTCCCAACGTTCTAAAAGTAGATAGTGGCATTAGGTTGATGCTAGCTCCCAAGTCGCATAAAGCTTTTCCCAAATAATGGTTCCCAATTGAACAAGGGATAGTAAAGTTGCCAAGATCTTTCATTTTGGGGGGCAACTTATTTGTCAAAACAGCACACAGCCCTCTATGAGTGCCATAGTTTCCATATCATTGAGCTTCTTCTTTTTGGATAAGAGCTCATTCATAAATTTCCCATAATTTAGAATTTTCACAAGAGCGTCTACTAAAGGAATATTGACCTGATGTTGCTTCAATGTGTTCAGGAACTATTGGTACTACATATCCTGCTCATTCTCCCTAAATCTTTGTGGAAAAGGTAAAGGTGGAGATACATATGACTGCGCTGACACCTTTGATTGTGTCAAAAATTTCGAGGGTCAGACATTAGCCATACAAGTGACAATTTGTTGAACTTCTTTGTCTGGTAGATTGACATTCTCTTTAGATTCAACCTTCTCACTAGAGATCACTTCACCAGTATCTTGAGGTGCTATAGTAGAGTCTGTAATCGGCTTGCCAGCTTGTTTATCACTCTTGAGAGTGATAGCCTTGCATTGTTTTTTCCCCCTCGGATTGGGATTTTCTGTGTCACTAGGTAGTGTTTCCAATGGTTGAGTATTCAGATTCGAAGCAAGTTGTCCCAATTGTGCCTCCAACGCCCAAATAGAATATGAATTCCCTTACAAAATAGCGTTTGTGAGATTCATATACTCCCGCATTAAAGCATCAAGAGCTACTAATGGGTTAGAAGGAGAAATTTACGTGTACCATTGTCGTCGATGTTCTTGAAAATGCTAATTTGGCTTTGAAAAGTGTTGTGGCTACGCCTGATTCTAATGTAGATGCATTTGAGTCTGCTAATTATAGTTCTACTGTTGCTGATTGTAATTCCCTTGTCTTGAATTATAATTTCCTTAAGTAGATATATTCCTATATCGAAGTGTCACTGCATTTTGTCCAGCATTCTAAGTTCCCCAAGACTGTTGACTGCGTGCTGAATTATTATAAGAGTTGCCATAAGAATTGTTGCGGATGTTACTGACATAAAAGACACTCTCTACATGTTGTAGACAATCTTCATAACTATGGTTGTCACTGCAAATCTCACAACAAAAGGTAGGAACATCAACTTGTTCAACGACTTGTATAGGTGTAATGTCACTAGTCCCTTGCATTTTTTTATCATATTTGCAAGAGAAGAAACTTGAGCACTAGGTGTAGATATTGCGTCCAATCTACTAACTCCCAGAGTATCTTTTAATTGTGCAGCTCTAGAGATAGGATATTGATAATCATTCTGAGCAATTCTCTTAATAATTCCAATAGCATCATTACAAGTACAATCCAGCAAAGGACCATTGGTTGATGTGTTAACAAGATTCCTCGTGTGTGAATTTAGCCCATTATAGAAAATCTCAATTTGTGTTTCCTGTTGAATGTCATGCATGGGACAATGTCAAAGCAAAGATTTATAACCTTCCCATGTGGTGTGAAGATTCTCATCATCCAACTGATGATAAGCTGTAATATCATTTTAGAGACGAGTGTTCATTGTCGGCAGGTTAAATCGTAAAACAAACTGTCTTACTAGTGCATTCCAAGAAGTAATTGATCCGGAAGGTAGCCCAAGGAACCAAGTACAAGCTCTTCCCTGCAAGGAATAAGAAAATAATTGCATCTTCAAAGTGTCTTCAAGAACAACTTGTTGACTATAGGAAGCACAAATCAATAAAAATGATTTAAGATGTTCTCGTGCATCTTCATGAGGCAGTCCAACATATTGCCCATTAGAATTTAGCATTTGAAACGTTATTGGCTTCAGTTCAAAGTTTTCAGGATGGATAGCTAGCCTAACAACTCCCGGTTGTAAGCCATCCAAGACAAGTACTACAAGATCTCTTATAGGCCTATTTGTATTTGAGAGTCTTATGGCAACAATAGGCCATTAGCATATTGGTTTTGCATCGGGGGTATGACTTCATAATTTCTTGGTAAAGCCATATTCCTTTGTTCTTGAAGTCTCATCTGAACGGCTCTTTGAATTTCTAGATCAAAATCAGCAATAAACTCTGAATTGCTTTAGCTCATACAACACCTAAAATAAAATGTGAAAATAGAGACAAAAAGAAAACAAGTTAGTAACAACTAAATATTATGAAATAAAAACAAAAAAAATTAAACAAACGTCATCCCCGATAATGGCGCCAGAACTTGATCGTCTATTTAGCATCACAACAATAATGTGTAAGTGTACATTATCGATGCATGTATAGTAGACAGATATGAGTTTGTCAGATATCAATCCCATGAGGATGGTTGTCTTTTGTCTATCAATGTCAATGCAATAAATAGATAGAAACAAGATAAATTGTGAGAGTAGTTATTGAAGCAATAACTTGCAAACTCTAAAGTAAAATATGATAATGATAAACTAGGATCCTTAATGTGAATATTCAACAGTATACTAAGTGTTCACAAGGCATAAAAAGATAGGTGATTGTCGATACATTAAATCACAATGAATATCTTACCGAGCTTAACTTCTATATTTAATCTAAGACTTAAACATGCACATAAACCACATCTTCCGATGATGGCAATGGAACACTATTAAGAACAAGTGGATTAAATTCCTTTAATCGTCAAGCAACTTCCATTATCATGCTTGTTAGCTTGAACTGTTGCTACACTTTCCAGTGTCAGTGAACACAATAACACTTCCATGCTAAAAACATTCAAACATAAAGATTAAAGAGTAGCAGCAAGATTAAATAAAATAGCATTTAACCCATAAATCATGTGTACTTCCGTACAAAAATGGAATAGAAAGTAATCACCATCGTTCAGAAAAGAAATATAAAAGACACAACTGAAGAGTACTATTCCTAAAAAATCTCGATTTGATCTCTCAACTCCCACTTGTGTCAAACTCAAGGCTCCTCGTCAAGAGATGATCGGCGTCCCTTTCATGTCGGTTCACCGGAAGGAAGCTTAACCCACCATAGCAAAATACGTCAAAAGATAGGTTGACGAAGATACTTTCCCAAAAAGCCACATATGTTTTCTTTTCATGTGAATATTTATATTCTTCCCAAATAGCCCAGGTGTCCTTTCATCAAAATCATGTTGCCTCTGTACGTACAAGATGGTTATACTAGATTGGACAATGCACATATTTTTTTTTATCCGGATAGCTGTCAGGTGCAGCAACAATTCTAGGCGCAATCTGAAAATAGTCGTGCAATGACATTGGTACCAAAACATGACAAAATTAAGGATAAATAGGCTAAGATCCACTGAGTTATAAAATGTAATTTATTGAACTTAAAATGTTGAAATATGTGCTAAAAATAACTAAATGCGAACAAATTAATCAATAAGTAGGGAGAAAACATATGTTCTTTCTAGTATTATCATTGACCAAGGGTCAATCAGTGCATCCATGGTAACATCAAAGAAATAGAATGTACCGGTAGTAACATTAAGTGTGGTAGCTTCCTCCTTAATCCGGACAGCATATGCTCGAGCAGACGCTCTAGCTCCAGATCTAACAATTGAGTATTTGGTCCCACTTTGATTTGCTCCAGTATTACTGCTCTGACTAGGACGTTTACCTTTCCAAGGAGTAGACAACTGCTTTACACTCCACTCATCAGTGTCTCCCACTTTTCTCAGGCAATTTCTCATTATATGATATGTTGATCTGCATCATAAAAATACACCTAACTTGGTCATGCATTCACCAGCATGCAAGTTTCCACAATGTTCACATACAGGTCTCAAAGCATCACATACACTATCGACATTATCTGTAGGTGCCGACTGAAATCTCGAATCATTTTGCCTAAATATATTTTTTCCAGATAGTAAAGTATATTGACGGAAGGCTTCCCTCGATTTCTGTAACAGAGGTCTGAAAACAGTCTAGATGAACTTCGTCTACCAAAATCTCAAGCTTTTCTTTCATTCTATTTCTTGTTGTTACATATTCTTCTATATTTTGCGCTTGATCAACTAATACCACGAACTCTCACAATTCAATCGCGGCAACTAACATTTTAATCTCATTATTTAACCCGTCTTCGAAATGGACACACATCTTTTCCTCAGTCAATACAATTTCTCGAGTATATTTGCTAAGTTGCACAAACTCTCACTCGTATTCAACTACAATTTTATTTCCCTGTTTCAATTCAAGAAATTCGTTCATTTTTCCTATCCAAGTATCGTTCTCTAACATATTTCTTTCTAAACTTGAATCTGAAGATATCCCAGCTAATCATGTCTCTCGGGAGAACCACTACTAATGTTGAACACCAGTTATAGGCTTCATATTTATGTAACAATATAACACATATGAGAAAATCATCAGGGGACGTAATAGCCCGTTTTTAGTGAAATCAAAATAATGGTTTTAGGACCACAAATTTGACATGAAAATATTTATTTTCTTATTATTTTAATGTCTACAGCATGTTAGTATTTTCGTACAAAAATTTCGTTAAGAAATTTTACCGTTTGTGTAACTGTTTGTTTTTAGTGGAATCAGAACAGTGGTTTTGGGACAACAAATCCGAAAGAAAATTTATTTTATAATTATTTTATTTCCTATAATATGATAGTAATATAGTATAAAAATTACGTTAAGAAATTTTACCGTTTACTTGCTCAATTTGATAAAAGGACTAAATCACGTAAAGTGCAAAAGTTGAGTTCTAATAGCTAAATGTATTAAATAGCTATAGAACTTTAAAGTAGAAGTCCTTATATGGTAATTAGACCATAAATAAGATAGTGGAATATGATGGCTTGGCATTTTGTGCAATTTTTAATGTTTTTAAAGGTTTATTAAGTAAATTGGTAATTAAATGATAATTAAAAATAAGTAAAATGCTTTCATCTTCTTCATTTCATCAAAAAACCACCAAAACTTCTTGTTCTTCTAAGCTAGGGATTCGACCACCTTAATCTTTGCAAAACTGGTATGATTTTTGCCCCGTTTTTATATCTTTCTATGTTTTCGAGATTGTTGTAGCTTAATCTAGCTAGCCCGGGGACTAATCTGTGAAACTGTTGAATTGTTAAGGTTTTTCCATTGTTCAATATACATGAGTTTTGATATTTGATGTTAGAAAATGGATGGTTGTTGATAGATAAACAACTTTTGTAAATAGATTTTTAATCAAATTGTCTAATAGGGATTAAATTGAAAATTAGAAAATATTACACGATGAAATTGTGAAGTAAATAAAATATAGGGCGTGCTAGGAACCTAATTGATATTCGGCCATAGTGGGTTTGGTGGAATTTCGTGAATTTCCATTTTTATGAGCTCGGGACTAAATTGCAAAGGGATTAATAGTATAGGGGCAAAATTGTAATTTTTCTAAAATATGTTTTTGGGTGAAATTGAGTGAATTATATATTAAATTGAGTTAAATTTATCCGTATATATTAAGACAGACCTCGTACGACTTTAGATCGGGGCAAAGAGAAAGCCTCAGATAAATCGCCTCCGTATCTACTTATACTCGTCGATTTTAGTTCGTGTAATTAAATCATGTTTATATGTTTTTAATTAAAATATATATGTTATGAATTTTCATACATAATTACTGAGTGCATACCAAACGATGTACGACAATTACCGATTCTCGTTTGAACCTTAGGAATCCGTAGGATACAAATGACATGTCATTAGGGTTACATGATTTGAGTACTGGTCTTGAATGTCCTACCGATGGCTAAGGTCCTGCATGTGTTGCAGATATTCCATAGTTCGTGTGAGCAGCATCGTGTAGCTATATTCTGACCCACAGCTCGTGTAAGCATACTGATTTATAGCTCGTGAGAGCATACCTATCTACAGTTCGAGTGAGCATACCGGTTCACACCTCGTATAAGCATACATGTACATAAATTGACAGATTACAGTTATATGAGCTACCACATTATGTGTGAGCTATCCCCAGTAACCAACAGTATTCTAAATGGTTTAACGGGCAATACTCTAATACGAAATGATAAGAGTTCAACACAGACCATTATCGGGACACATAAATTACATAGAGATGTTATTACATGGTATATGGAAACATGAAATGGATGATAGATGTATATAGAACATGATCAATTGCTGTGTTCATCCATGTTTATTGACTTATATATGTATTTACATAGCTAACATGGTTGGTCTATATGTGTTTAGGCATTTGGCCAAAATTGTGTTGGGATATGCTTTGTTTACTTACATATTATATGACTAAATGGTAAGTTAAATTCTATATTATACTAACTTACTAAGCTTAAATGCTTACCTTATGTTATTTTTTGTGTTTTATAGTGAGTCGAAAGCTCGTTAAGGTTGGAAGCTTGTCGGAGTTATGTCACACTATCCATCATTTTGGTACATTCTGTTGTTTAATTTTGGTTATAATGGCATGTATAGTATTTTTGTTAATGTTGGCCTATATCTTTTATTGTGAATATGTTCATTTAATTTGGCTTGTGTTTTGGCATATTTTGGTATGTATACAAGTCGCTTTAAAATGATTAATGAATGACTTAATATGGTGGAATGATGGAAGATGAGATGATAGTTGAATATGCATAATATTGTGGTTTGTGACTTGTTGAGAATTGGTACTTTGTTTGAATAGCTTAAATGACTATTGATACTAAATATAGAATGGCATTTTGGTACCAAATGGTTGTGTTTTGATAAGTAAATGATATAGTATGTGTTGATGCAAATATGTATGCAAGTTAGTTGATTATTTAGTCAAATTGAATACATGGTTAGACATGTTTATGTATTGTCATTTGAGGTGCCTAAGGGCATATTGGTTGTATGATATTATGCCCTATGTATATGACTTGTTTATGCTTGATTTGGATGCCTTGTTATGGCTTGTAAGTATGTACAATGTTGTGTCGGTACGGCCATGAGACCCTTGCAGTGTTGAAAATTTTCATTATTTTCTGAAAAATTCTCTGAGTTTTAGATTTAGTCTCGACTTGTTTCTAACGCATATTTAGGGCCTCGAGGGTTGTATGAGGGACAATATGTATGTTTGGACTTGGTTTTAATATGTTTATTGCTATGATATGAAATTTTTGAAAATTTTGATCATTTGAATTGTAAACTTCGGTAATACTCTGTAACCTTGTTTCGGTGACGAATATAGGTTAGAGGTGTTACATTTGCTGGTATCAGAGTTACGGTTTAGTCGATTCTCAAACTGAACGTAGCATCTATGAGTCTAGCTATACATGCCAGTATATAACCTGTGATAGTGTGATATCTCCTGACTGTTTGAAACATGTTTGCATGTAGTAGAGAGCAATGCTTAAGCCTCCATCACTGAGTAGCATCAAGTGATACAAGGCTCGTATCTGAGGGCCAAGAAGGAGAGGCTAAGGAAGCCTTCTTCCAGATGATGAACGAATGGTTTACTAAGTTTGTAGGGACGAACACGGCTACTCAACAACCTCCATCCCCTCTTGCTCCCCAATGGGTTCCCATTATTCCTCAAGGTATGGAACCAATCCGAGTTAGTAAGCTGCCTGTTGATAAGAAATGTAAGTACAAGGCTGAAGAATTTCGAGCTCTTGCTGAAGATGATCCCGAGAAATCTGAATTCTAGTTAGAGAATACAATCAGGGTTTTTGATAAGTTATCCTGTTCACTAGTCGAGTGCGTTAAATGCACGGTATTATTATTGAAAGATTCGACTTATCAGTGGTGGAACATATTGATTTCTGTTGTGCCGAGAGAGCAGATCACTTGGGAAATTTTCTAAACTGAGTTTCGAAATAAATATATTAGTTAGAGGTTTTTAGATAAAAAACGTAAAGAATTTCTTGAGCTCAAATTGGGTTGTATAACTGTTTCAGAATACTAGCGGGAATTTTTTAGATTAAGTAAAAATGCTCGTGAGTGTATTCCAACTGAAACTACTATGTGTAAGAGGTTTGAAGAAGGGTTGAATGAGGACATTAAGCTTCTAATTGGAATTCTTGAGTTGAAAGAATTTATTGTACTGGTCAATCGAGTACATAAAGCCGAGAAGCTGAGTAAAGAGAAAAGACATGATGATTTTGAAGCTAGAGACTTGAGAAAGAGATTGACTGGGAAGTCATATCAATCAGCATAAAGGAAATCAAAAGAACATCACAATTGTTCTACACCTTCTGTGGGTTATTCTAGTAGAGATAAAGGTACCCGACATTCAAGTCCCAAACCTCACGCTACATCTGTAGCAAATGTGGGTAGTGTCAGAGTTGTTTGTGTTGTATCGCCGGCACCCCTATGGCGCAGCGAAAAAATAAAAATTCAGCAATCCCAACCAGGAATCCATGTGTGAGGAATGAATCGGGGTGAAAAGGTTGCGAAATTACCTAATGTTAATTCAGAGTAGACAGCAACACCTCAACAACGAGTAGTCTAATCTGCTGTCGAACCAAGCCGCAATCTATCGTGATCCCTGTCTCTACGTAATCCACCCAGTTGACTATGAACGGAAGAAATCCCTAAAACAGTTTTGAAAGTGATTTTTCTTTGACGGCTGCTAGACCCAAGCAAAGGAAAAACGAGATCCTTATAAATCTTTTATTTTTAGGGTTTTTAGGAATTAAATAAATATAATAATATTTTAAATCGAAAATTATAATTACATTAATTATAATATAATTTCGGTAAACCATATATTTATTTGAATTCATATGCTAACCAAATTCATGTCCTCATTATGCGTACAGCAACCTTGTACATAATGTGTTGGAAATTTGATTACCACATTAAATTAATTCTATAATTAATTTAATTCAAGCGACCCCCAAAAATAATACCAACTATGGCTTATTCCGTTCATTTCAACTATAGGGTGTGACCCTGTAGGTTCCTGTAACGTTAGCAGTAATACTAGAACGATACCAATGTTACAAAGAATGAGTGGCATCTAGCAATCCATCATTGCTACCTAAGTCACAAGAGATCATGATTCGACATAACCTTTTTATGATTAACCTTTTATGCAATAATCCTTAAGTCATTTATCTCTGGATTGGACACAAGTCATGGAATAGTCACACTTGCATAATCCATTCCATGTTCCTTGATATCTTAAGCAGACTATGATATACAAATAAGTATGACATCTCATATCAACTTATTTGAGCATGGCCATTCATTTCTAGTCTCACTTAATCAAGTGGCCTAAGATATTACTCCCATTATGTAGGAAGGACTTATTCTATATTTACCAACCATATCCCTCTACATCGATTGTGGTATATCCAACATCTGCCTTTATAGAACAACCAATTACGGTGTACGTTTGACTGTACCAAGATATACTACTCACGATGTTGGGATTATGATGATCTCAAGTCTGAGGATCATATACATATTAATCACTATGAGTAATGTTGTGACAATTACATAATAATCCAAGAAACATACTCATAATGGGTCAATCTAACATGTTGTTCTCTAACACAAATATTCATGCATCGATTCTGACATTCCATATCAATGACAACTCTTTATCATCAATCAACTACATGTTAGTCTTAATGCATTATCGTTGTCCTATCCAACAATAATACTTGACTAAGGATCTTTTAAGAATAATCATATTATTCTCAGGACATTATTATAAAACAGTTTATTTATACACACAGAAAAGAAACTAAAATAATAATGGTAACGCCTGATATTAATAAATATGATAAATTAAGTATGTTATTACAACCATCACATGATTGATCTTTGGGCATACTCTAACAGTTTGGCCCGAGTGCAAGCACTGTAAAAGACCACATTATGGTGAGTGTGGACTTAAGAATGGAGCATGTTTCAAGTGTGGTAGATAATAAGGCCGAGCAACACTGCTGCAAGAGGTAGACCACCTCGTAATCCTAGAAATGTGAGTGGTAGCTGTGGTGTAACAAAAGATTTTATGGTGAGATCAAAGGCACGAGCGCCAACTAAGGCTTATGCTATTCGCTCACGAGAGGATACTTCTGCACCAGATGTTATTACCAGTACTTTCTTTATTTTTTATACTGATATTACTACTTTGATTGATCTAGGATCAACTCCTCCATATATGTGCACGAATTTAGTGTCTAGTAAGCATTTATCTATTGAGTCCACTGAATTCATGGTTAAAGTATCGAACCCCCTAGGTCAGTATGTGATAGTTGATAAAGTCTATAAGAATTGTCCTTTGATGACTCAAGGTTACAGTTTTTCGACTGATTTGATGTTATTACCGTTTGATGAATTTGATGTTCTTTTAGGCATGGATTGTCAAACTCTACACGATGCTATTGTGAACTGTAGACGAAAGTTTATTGTATTGAAATGTCAGAATGGTGAGACTCTTCGTATTGAATCCAATAGTTCGAGTGAGTTGCTTGTTGTTATATCAACTATATCAGCGCAAAAAAATGTAAGAAAAGGTTGCAAGGCTTACGTTGCTTATGTATTGGATTCTAAAGTATTTGAGTCAAAGCTTGAATCAATACCGGTGGTTTGTGAGTATCCTGCTGTATTTCTAAATGAGTTACCAGGATTACCGCCACCTAGAGAGGTTAAGTTTGCTATTGAACTAGTACCGGGGACATCTCCGATATTGATAGCACCTTACAGAATGACTCTTACTAGGTTGAAAGAGTTGAAACCACAGCTGTAAGAGTTGACAAATAGAGGTTTTGCTTGACCTAGTTTTTCAACTAAGGGTGCACAAGTTCTGTTCATTAAGAAAAAGGACAGATCGATGAGATTATGTATAAACTACCATCAGCTCAACAAGGTTACAATCAAGCATAAATATCCCCTTCCTTGAATTGACGATCTGTTCGATCAGTTGAAAGGTGCGACAATATTCTCGAAGATTGATCTCTATTCTGGTTATTATCAGCTACGAGTAAAAGATTCAGATGTGCCAAAAACTGCATTTAGGACCAAGTACGGACATTATGAATTTCTTGTAATGTTGTTTGGTTTAACTAATACACCTGCAATATTTATGGATTTGATTAACAAAATATTCAAACTGTATGTAGGCAGATTTGTTGTGGTATTTATTGACGACATTGTGATCTATTCTCAAGATAAGTGCAAGCATGCTGAACACTTGAGGATTGTGCTGCAAACTCTGCGAGATAAACAATTGTTTTCCAAATTTAGAAAATGTGATTTTTGGCTCCGAGAAGTTAGTTTTCTAGGACATATAGTATTGGCTGAAAGTATTAGAGTTGAGCCGAGTAAAATTTTAATAGTTGTTGACTGGAAACCACCGAGAAACATATCAGAATTTCTAAGTTTTTTGGGATTAGCTGGTTATTACTGAAGATTCTTTAAAGGGTTCTCTATGATAGTTACACCGGTGATGCGACTTTTACAAAAAGATGTTGAATTTGAATGGTCCGAAACATGTCAGCAAGGTTTCAATCAGTTGAAAGTACTATTGATCGAGGCACCAGTTTTGGTTCAGCCTGAATCGAGTAAAGAATTTGTGATTTTCAGTGATGCATCTTTAAATGGTTTAGGCTATGTTCTGATGCAGGAAAGCAAAGTAATTAGTTATGCTTCCAAATAGTTAAAGTCGTATGAAAAGAATTATCAGATACATGACCTAGATTTGGCAGCTATCGTGTTTACGTTGAAAATTTTGCGACATCATTTGTTCATGAAAAATGTCATTTATTTACCGATAAATTTTTTTGAAGTATTTAATGTCACAGAATCATTTGAATCTGAGATAGCGTAGATGGCTCGAGCTTTTAAAAGATTATGAGTTGATCATTGATTATCTTCCAGAAAAAGCGAATGTAGTTGCTGACGCTCGAGTAGGAAGTCTTTATTTACTCTGCAAGCGATGAACATACGACTGAAATTATCTGACGATGGTTCAATTTTAGCTTACTTGTAAGCTGGAACGATGGTTCTACAACAAATCTATGAAGCTATTAAATGTGATGTTGAGTTGCTAGCTAAGCAGGCACAATGTGAGTCGACTTTCAATTCAGAATTTTGGATAGGATTTGATGATTGCTTACTGTTCAGAGGTAGAATTTGTGTACCAAAGAATCCAAATCTCATTCAGGGAATCTTGCATGAAGCTTATAGCGGTAGTTTGTCTGTTCATCCGAGAAGTAATAAAATGTATAGTGATTTGAAACAGATGTACTGGTTGCCGGGAATGAAACATGAGATATCTGACTTTGCATCTAAATGCTTAGCATGTCAACAAGTTAAAGCTTAACATCAGGTACCTTCTGGATTGTTATAGCCAGTGATGATAGTAGAATGGAAATAGTATCAACTTACTATGGATTTCGTATCGGGTTTACCCCTATCTTAGAGAAAGAAATATGCCATTTGGGTTATGTTGATTGTTTGAAGAAGTTTTCACATTTTATTCTGGTACGTACAGATTTCTCCCTTGATAGATTAGTCGAGTTATATGTTTTTTAGATTGTTAGATTACACGAAGTCCTAGTCTCCATTACTTTGAATAGAGATCCATGGTTTACATCATGATTTTGGAGAAAGTTACAAGAAGCTCTTGGTATGCGGTTGCATTGTAGCACTGCATTTCATCCTAAGACCGATGGTAAGTCCAATCGAATAATTCAAATTCTTGAAGATATGCTTCGCTGCTGTGTATTAGAATTTGAAGGTAATTGGGAGAAATATCAATCATTGGTTGAATTCACGTACAACAACAGTTTCAATCGAGTATAAAGATGGCACTATATGAGCTCAGTGAGAAAAAGATACACGTGGTTGATTTGATTCGCGAGATTGAAGAAAAAGTAAAAGTGATCCGATAGAGTATTCTTGAAAGTATCGCCCGAGAAGAAAGCTTTTAGGTTTGGTCGCAAAGGAAAGCTAAGTCGCAGACTTATCAAGCCGTATGAGATTATTGAAAGAATTAGACCTGCTGCATATTAATTAGCTTTACCGTCAGAACTAGAAAAGTTTTATAATGTATTTCAAGTGTCTGTTGTGACAATACCGATCTGACCCTTCACATGTTATCTCTCCAACGGATGTTGAGATTCTGGCTGATATGTCGTACAGTGAAGAACCAATCAGAATTCTGGCACGAGATGTGAAAGAATTATGAAACAAGAACATAGCTTTAGTAAAGTTCTCTGGCAACGACACTGTCTAGAAGAAGCCAGTTGGCATCTCGAGGAAGTTTTTAAAGGTTAATTAAGTAAATTGGTAATTAAATGATAATTAAAAATAAGTAAAATGCTTTCATCTTCTTCATTTCGTCAAAACGCCACCCAAAATTCTTGTTCTTCTAAGCTTGGGATTTCGCCACCTTCATCTTTGCTAAATTGGTATGATTTTTTCCCCATTTTTATATATTTCTATGTTTTCGAGACGATTGTAGCTTAATCTAGCTAGTCTGGGGACTAATTTGAAAAATTATTAAACTGTTAGGGTTTTTCCATTGTTAAATATACATGAGTTTTGATGTTTGATGTTAGAACATGGATGGTTGTTGTTAGATATACAACTTTTGTAAAGAGATTTTTGATGATATTGTTAAATAATGATTAAATTGAAAAATAGAAAATATTAAATGGCGAAATTGTTAAATAAATGAAATATAAGGCATGTTAGGGACTTAATTGATATTCGACCATAGTGGGTTGTGGTGGAATTTCATGACTTTCCATTTTCATGAGCTAGGGACTAAATTGTAAAGGAATTAATAGTATAGGGCAAAATGGTAATTTTTCTAAAATATATTTTTGGGCTAAATTGAATGAACTATATACTAAATAAAATACTAATAAAATAATAAAATATCATTTAAAAATCAAATTAAAATATTAAAATTAATATTTAATTAATTAATTAATATAAAATATCTCTAACATCATCATTATCTTCTAGATTTCCTCTCTTCTAATTGACCATTTTTCCCTTTATAATCTTTAAAAATTTCATCATTGGGTCATCACTTAATTTGGTAAAATTTCTGATTTAGTCCCTCAAAATTCTTCACTTTTCAATTTGGTCTTAATTCATCCATTTTCCTTAGTTTCTAGATTATTCTGCCCTTAAAATATTTACACTATTGGTCCTTCAACTTTTTCGTATTAACACTTTAATCCCTCAAATTTTGAGTATTTACTCCTGGGCAACAAAACTTTTCTCACTTTTGCGATTTAATCCTTTCTTGAATTAATATGTCATAATATAATTCCCAATGTTGCCATAACTCAAAATTTCCCTTTTTGTCACTTTATTTCCTTATTTTACTATCAAGGATACACACTTTCTTACTGTAGTAATTTTCGGGGTATTACACCTCTGTAGCCTAATTAATCTCTTCATCCGACATTAAGATCAAAGCCAAACCCATGATGTTGACTTATTGGAGTGACATTTTCAACAGGCTCTACATCGGCTAACTGAGCGAACAACTCAACTGGTTAGGGGTTCTCGTTGCCAGTCGAGCGCCATATTGCGATCATAGTGCCCAGTTCATCATCATCTACCAATTCCATCTCCATACATTTCCATGAATCTAAGGAAATTGGAAACTTGTAAATAATATTGACATCGCCTTTCCACAATAGAGAGTTATTTTTGCGCTAGTCTTTCTTCTCATTTATTCCAACATCACAGTCTTATTGAATCTCATTCCTACTCTTTGTTGACCTTGAAATACACGGCCAACTTCACCATCTATAATTACTCCATCGAAAAGACCGTACAAAAAAAAAACATTGGGTTATTCATCTTTAAAGCAATTTTTGTTTTCTCTCCTAGTAAACACAAAATGTTCTCTTTCTTTTTGTTTTCTCTTCTACTAAACACAAAAATTTGTCTTTTTTTCTTTTTCGGTTAAACAGTTACAACAATGTTCAGCAAAAACCCATATATGTAGAGGCTGGTGCCGCGAAAGAATCTAGCATAGAAAAAACAAGGCGAGAACAAAAAAATCTGAAAAAAAAAAGCCCAGTGCCACAAATGAGAAAAGCGACACCTAAAGAAATCTGATAAAAAATACGCCAGTGCCACCAATAGCAACGGTGGCATAAAAAAATCAATTTTCTAACAAAAAATCCCTGATGCCGCCAATGTCAAGGCTGACAAAAAAACAAATCGAATTTCCGACCCACTGACAGTAGTGCCGCCAATGGCAAATGTGACACCAAAAAAATATCTGACATGATTTTTTTTTTAATAAAAACGCTGGTGATGCCAATGACAACAGCTACACCAAAATTTACTATAATGAATGATTTTGCAAGTGAGTAATTTTTATAATTAATAAAAAAAATTTAGGTCAATTCCAAAAAGAACCCAAAGAGAACGAAAGACATCTATAGTAAAAAATAACGTATTTATAGTTTGTAAAGAAAAAAATATATATTAAGAACGAACAAAATATATATCAGAATAGAAATATAAGATTTTCTGAACCCAATGAAAAAAAAAAGAAAAGAAAAAAGTAGAGAGAGTGCAATCAATACGTAAAAAAGAATGGTAACATGTAGTTTTGCTCTGTCATTTTCTCACACTTACCTCTCCTATGCAAGTCTTGATGACCCCTCTTTAGTTAAAAAATATTGATTTTAAACAATCTGGCCACCATTGACTGTAAATTGTAGTAGTTTTTCTCCTAGAGTTTTCGCCATCATTTTATTTCAAAACCTCACTATTAACGACAGATGTTCTAGTTTTGGAGCTTTCCCACATGCATTCTCTATTCACGAATCATTACTTTTGCATATCATGATGAGAGGGTGGCAGAGGTCTGTAAACTAGTTAATGAATTCATATGGAAACAGTTAGCATTTAAAGAACCCTGGAATAAAAAATAACTTTGAATTGAATGCTAATAAGACTTGAAAGTTTCGCCCAAGTCATCTTCTTAATATAAACTCAATTGCTAATATAATCAAAGCTAAAACAAGAGATCATGTTTGTTAATGGGCAGGGCTGTGTTTTGAGCTTCTCAAAAAGGAGGTACAGTGGCATTGGAATGACTTATGAACACACAAAAACCAATGTTGGATAGACTGGCAAAGAAGATCTTTTGGAGTTATATTTTATTTGGTTATAAAAATATATAAAAACAGCTTGGCGTGTAAAGGCTGTTCACAGGCTGATAAATATAATACACTAGTAATTTGCCTTTGCATCTTCCATGGCAGTGGCACTCATGTCATTTCCATTAGAATGGAAACTAGGTTTATCTGCAAGTGTTTGCTACAAATTCTGAAGCATGGCGATAGGAAGGAGCAATTATTCCAGGGTGACAGACTAAACTGTAAGAGGAAAAAAAAAACTTTTAGGCTCCACACTCCTTCAAACATTGTGTCCCACGCTGCACTGTACTTCACTTATATACTAGATATCTGTTGAGGATATACGTCTGTTATAGTAGAGTATACGTCTGTTATAGTAGTATTTATGCACAGTTAGTTATTAGTTAACAAACGTGTAATTAGCAGTAGGGTTAGTTACAGTCAAGTGTATATATTTACTACTCTTTTACTTGAATGAATGAATCCATAATTAATCTCATTTTCTTTTCTTAACATGGTATCAGCCTAAGATCATTTTCTTGATTCTCTTCGATCCAGTTTTTGCAAATGGCTAATCCTTCATCTTTTTCTCTGCCGTTTAGTCATCCTCTTTTTTTGCATCCTTCTGATATGCCAGGGATGATTTTAGTTTCCCATCAGCTTACTGGTAATGACAATTATTGTGTTTGGAGCAGGTCTATGCGGATTGCACTCCTTGCCAAGAATAAGCTAGGGTTTATTGATGGGTCATGCTCTCGTGATTGCTTCGATGAAGATCTTAAACCTCATTGGGATCAATGTAATGCCCTCGTCCTTTCTTGGATTCTTAATACTGTCACTCAAGAATTATCTGCAGGTATCGTTTTCGCATCCAATGCTGCCATTGTTTGGAAGGATCTTCAAGAACGGTATGATAAGGTTGATGGTTCTCGTATTTACTATCTTCATCGTGCCATTACTACCCATACACAAGGAACTTCTTCTGTTTCTACTTATTTTACTAAACTTCGATTACTGTGGGATGAATATGATGTTCTTGTTCCTTCTCCTACATGTGATTGTGATTTTACTCGACGTAATGCTCACCTTCAACAACAACGTCTTTTCCAATTTTTGATGGGTTTGAATGAGACTTACTCTAATGTTCGCTCTCAAGTACTTTTGATGCAGCCTTTACCTACAGTTAACCAGGCTTACTCACTGGTTATGCGTGATGAGACTCAACGAGAACTTACATCTCCATCACCTGTCTCTGAGCCGACTGCTCTTCTTAGTCAGCACCCGTCCAGTTCTTCTACTCTCAAGCGGCGTTCTGATTTGATCTGTTCTTATTGCCAAAAGAAGGGTCATATTCGAGCAGACTGTTATCGGCTTAATGGTTTTCCTGCTGATTTCAAGTTCACTAAAAAGAGATCACCAAGTGCAAATAATGTTGTTGTTCCTTCCTCTGGTTCATCTGTTTTACCTGCATCTTCATCATCTGTTATTTCTGCTCCAACATTTACTGCCGAACAATATCAACAGTTATTGAATCTATTGAACAAGGACTCCTCCGTGCAAGCTGTTGCTCACATGGCAGGTACATCCTCTAATTCGAGTCTGATTCATTGGATCTTGGATACTGGTGCTTCCAATCATATGACTCATGCTTTTAATTCTTTAATTAATCCTGTTGCATATGCTAACAACTCTTTTGTCAAGTTGCCTACTGGTCATACAACCACTGTCACTCATGTTGGTAACTATAACCTTACACCTCACCATACCCTCAAAGATGTTCTTTATGTACCTTCTTTTAATTTCAATCTCCTCTCCATTTCAAAGCTCACCAAGGATCTTAATTGTTTTGTTTCTTTTTATCCAACCTTTTGTCTTTTGCAGGACCTTTGCAGTGGAAGGATGATGGGGATTGGTAAAGAGCACAATGGCCTCTATATACTTTTACCTCAACCATCCTCACCTCACATTTCATCACTAGTATCATTTCCTGTACAATATTTTGCTTCTGTCTCTAAGCATGTTGATCATTCTTTGTGGCATGCTAGACTTGGTCACACATCCTTTTCGACAATGAATAAAATTTCTTTTTTACAACATGGTTCTTTGAACTCTCATAGCATTCATACTTGTCCTGTGTGTCCATTAGCTAAACAAACCCATGCTGCTACACTGTGATAATCAGGCTGCCCTCCAAATAGCTTCGAATCCAGTCTTTCATGAACGGACCAAGCATATCGACATTGATTGTCACTTTGTTTGTGAAAAAATTCAAACGGGCGACGTCGTCACACACCATATTTCTACAACTGAGCAAGTGGCAGATTTGCTTACTAAAGGCTTAGGAATTTCTCAGCATCAATACTTAGTGTCCAAGTTGGGGCTGAAAGATATTTTTCATCCGCCAACTTGAGGGGGCATGTTGAGGATATACGTCTGTTATAGTAGAGTATACGTCTGTTATAGTAGTATTTATGCACAGTTAGTTATTAGTTAACAAACGTGTAATTAGCAGTAGGGTTAGTTACAGTCAAGTGTATATATTTACTACTCTTTTACTTGAATGAATGAATCCATAATTAATCTCATTTTCTTTTCTTAACAATATCCGATCCTTCTTGTACCAATATATATCATAAAAGGCCCTAAAAATACTAAAAACTTTGATTAGTAGAGAGCGTTAATTTTATTCGTACAAAAATATTCAAACATAAGTTTATTGTTAAGGAAGATGAGGACGTAATTAATAAGTTGTTCAGAACGTGTTTATTTAAATAATATTTTAAATTGATTAGTATTATAATATATTAATTATAAATTTAAATAACTTTTAACTCAATTAGAATTTTAGAAAGGTTGAAAAAAATAAATAATGAGCCATGAAATATGTTTTATTTCCATTAATAAAGATTGAACCCTAACATCATAATTAAGATATAAGATAAATAATCACGGTGCACATCTCATGATTAAAATTGAAAGGTTAGTTTTAAAATTTCACCTCTAAACAACCTTCTGTAAAATTTAAAACACTTTATTTTAACTTTTATTTTGGGCTGAAAAGTTAATTTGATGGTAAAATTTAATATTCTAGATTTGTACCATCAACAAAATGTTTTCACCTTCAATAGTAAACAACGACTTTATAGGTTGGATAGAGGGACAAAAGTTGAATAAAAATTTAAATCAATCTATTCTTTTAAGTAATTCCCAAATAAGTAGGATTAAAGATTATTGATTAAAAACCATAAATGTCGAGATTGGGTGTTGATTTTTTATGGATTTTGTAACCCTCAATCTCTGGAACACATAAAAGTAAGTACACTCAAGTACATGTGTCAAAGTCTCACTTCATTTATTTTAATTTTAATTATATATTTAATTTAATTTTAATCATTTTAACAAATTTGTTCAATATGATATATATCTAACATTGAAAAACTTGCTAAAAGTTAAACATCACAATTAAATTACTATTTTATTTACATTTTAGTGATAATTTAAAAAAAATCAAAATAGTATAAATTACATCAAGTTGTTAAAAAAAACACTAATTATATATCATGGACCCTTTAAATTCAAGGGAGTTGATTTTTCCAAAATATGCCATTTCCATTTCAACAACTTTTGTTTGTCCCCACTTCAATGCATCCTTCATGCGAACTTTCATCCTTTTATTAATTTAGGGAACAAGAATAGAGCACTAATATCTTTTTTGGTACATTGAGATCATCCATACCATTGGTATATTAACTTATCTCAAAATGAACAACTTACCTTGAACCCGCAACAAACATAAACATGGAAAATATTATATTTGTCATGAGCAAACCTAATCCATTTCCCTATATCGTATCATTAGACAATCCCATGATTTTTGTTGGCCATTGAACTTAAACAAATCCACAAAAAATATTGACAATTACTTTAAAGTTTTGAGAAACTTTCCCTTGATTTTTCTTGAACTTTGCTGCTCTTTCAAAGAACCAAAAACCTTGATGAAAATATCTTAATCTATTTTCTTAAATCTTAAGCTTCAAACCCTAATTTCTAATCTAAATCACGAACCATAAACTTTAAATTAAAACACTTGGTAAACAAACATAAAAGTTTTTTCCTAAATCAAATCCAAGCTTCAACCCTTTGTTAGGTCAAAGATTTTGATCAAATTATAACTTCAATCGAATTTAACCATGGTTATCCTAATTTGGAGGTCTTTCGTTAAAATGGATTCGGTAAAGTGTTGGAGAATAAATCAAGTATGAAGATAACCCTTTGACCAACCTTAAATAGGTTTTAAGGTTTTATGATAAACTCTATTTACGATTAGTTTAGAAAATTTTAGCATTACAAAACAACGCTTCAAAACTTGCAGAAGACCATAGTCATAAAAATCATTTGAATCAGGAGATTCAAAGTTTCCTTCGGTCGAAGTTAGAGTTGGGTCAAAATCCATGACTTGATAAGTGGTTGTAGTCAGAAACAGTTGAAGACAAATAATTTAATGGATGTTTATCAAATGTTTTAGTTTGAAGTTTGGGTTTTAAGAAAATGGGTTAGGACTTGGCATTTGAAAGGTTTGGGTATAAGGTTGAGGTTCAACCCATATTTATATAGAACAAACTTACAAAGATCCCAATACTCATGCGTGTTAAAGTTAGTGCATTGTAATTTTAATTAAGTTTTGCACACGAGAATCAAATTCTAAAAAAATCTCTAATAGAAGTTTTATGTTAGGCTAAAATATCCTAATTTATCAAAAATTCCTTTACTTATTCATGTATGAATGTCATATTCAAGTTATTTTTTATAGTATATTGTGAACAATCAATTATTTTGGAAAAAACATTTTCGATCTCATATTATTTTTATTTTTGGTTTAAGGTTCATTTTGTTTTTGTTTTGTTTGTTTTTGTTAACTTTATGTAATTTAATTATTAAGTTAATTTAATTTGTCTTTCATTATATTATATATTAAGTTGACCACCTCTCGTGTGCATACATCATGGTAGATAATTTTTTGCTAATATAAATGAGAGTGTAGTGTATTGCAAGTATATAGGTCAAATTGTAATATAATTTTTATTACAACAATATACTGTATATTTTGAGGATCATACCCAAGGGATATGAACTAAAATCGAATTAAAAAACGGAAAAGAACATACAATGCGAAGTCTAAACAACTATTTATCTATTTAGTATAGTAAGACAAATCATAAAATAAGGGTAGAAAACTGACTATTAACTAAAAATGACTTAATTGTGAAAAAAAGTCCCATCCCATTTTCTTAAAGAATTTTAATTTAGTAAAGAGGGTGAAATTGCTAGCTCTTATGTCCTAAAATTATTCGTGCATTATTGAACACAAGGAAGTGTAATGGCCAAATGGTTAAGTGCTCCTTAGCTATCCTTGAAGTCCCTAATTTGAACCTTTATGTGCCCATTATTTTTATATAATTTTTTCACTTTATTAGCTTGTGCATTCAAGCCTTTTCCATCCACTTATGTTTCCATATAAGGAGGATTGCTTTCCTCAATTAGCAAGTTATACTTGCCTTTTTAAGTGAAACACATTCCCCTTATTGATCCTATGTTGCCTCACCTTTCCCATTCCCCACCCTTACTAAAAGTGAAAGTGTTGACCACCAAAAACACCCTAGCCGGCCATACACTCTCATTTCTACAATTTTATTATTTTTCTTTCTCCTCTCCACCCCTATTTTTTCTCTTTTGACAACAATCACCACCACCACCATCACTTTTTTCTGTTTTCTCCACCATAAGCTTATTTGCACCAGCACATCACCACCATCCACAAACAACCTCTACTTCCCATTTCCTTTTGCTCCCCCTCCTCTCTTCCTTCACTGCCTTCCTTTTTCTTTTCTATTTTCTCTTTTCTTTCAATTAAAAGTGACTGAACCCTCCTCCCTACTTGTATTTTTGCACCACCATAGAACCACCATACCCCACCGCCGAACTATTGTTGTCGCCATTGTCAGACAATCATCGTCGCCGCCACTGGTGACTGATTTCTGCCTTTTTTATTTCTCTTTCTTTTTTCAATTACCCTTGTAACTAAAAGCATACTTTATTTTATTTTATTCAGTTATTTTAGATTATCCAACCATTGATTTTGCTCCACTTTCGTTCCTTCAATCATCTTGTAACGAACCAAGCGTAAGTGAAGTTTTAGGATTGAAAATCCTCTGTCCTAGAATGATATAGGCCTAGAAATTTTGTATTTAATTTTATTATTTCGAAAATATTAAGTAGTAACATGATCTCTTGTCAACGTGAAGGACCAAACAACAATCTTCTGAGAAACCAATAGTGTGACATCGCGAGAGTGACGAATCCGGGCATTTGAACTAAGGGTAAGTGTTGGGGATATTTCCACATTAGATCTCAAATTAAAAGTTATGTTATTCGATTAGATCATGACTAAAATGGGTTAATTGTGTAATTAGATTTGCGATCAGGACTAGATCCAAACGAGACTTCTATAAGGGAGCATACGATTTAGATCTATTTAAGGTGTGGGATCTAACTCTCGTTTTAAGTGAAATATAATGTTCTTTACTATAATAAAATGTTATTTAATTAATTAAGCTGTGAGTACATTAAGTACTCGAATGGAAAATAAAAACTCAATCAAAGAGGAAGCCAAGTGTCCTAAACTATTAAGTGTTGTTAAAATCCATGATTTGTGATATGTGATGTATTATGTGATGTATGTAATGTTGATCTCAACTCTATGTTATGTGATTTATGGCTAGATTGATATGTGATGATCTAAACATGTGATATATGTATGTGTACATTAATATCCATGTTTTAATATAAATATGTGTATTAAAGCATGCTAAAGTGAAAACTATGTGAAAATGTGAGCATGATACATGCATATGTGTAAAAACCGAGAAATATAAGTTATGAGCATAAATATGTGAAAAAATGTGAAAAGTGAACATATCTGTTAAAATGACCATATCACGTGCATGGGATGGGATTGTGAAAGGCGGAAGCTATGTGGCAGTTTAACTTTGATTATGTGGCTGTTATCGTCAATTATGTGGTTTCTTGTCCACGATGTGTTATACGACCGTCTATCGATATCTATGTGGTGGCTTGTCCACGATGTGTTATTTGACTGTTTATCAGTATCTGTGTGGTGGCTTGTTCACAAATAGTGTGTTATTGGATGGATGAGTTCTAGGGAACTTGATATTGGTGTGTTGTAGAGATAGGTAGGAATTCCTCTGCAATGTGCATTATTACATAAGCATAACTTGTTATGTTCATTAAATCTAATGATATGTGAATTTTGTGCAAGTTATATTTATGATGATTTGGATATGTTATGCTACGTGTTGAAATATATGTTTGTGACGATCTCACACTAAGCCTTTTAAAGCTCACCCATGTTATGTGTGTATCTTAGGTAATCCTCGTAATTAAGGCTTGGATTTGGATATTCTGAGGGGCTCTTGGATTAATGATCTCTTGGTCATGGGTATTTTTTTAATAATGTGGGACTTTTACGAACTATATGAGTTCATTTTGGATTTTTATTATGGACTTTAATTTGTGTTTTTCTTAATAACTTTTTGAACTTTATTTTTAAATTATGAACTCTGGCATGGTATTTCTATTTTGATATTTTGGGATAGTATTGCATGAATTGTTTTTATATGATTTTTAAATGAACAATAAATGTTTTATTGATTATTAGCCACTGCAGATTTGTGATTTAAAAACTAAGTTACAATACGAATAATTTAATGAAAAAGGAAAAAATAATTTTTTATTGAAAGGAACGTGATGTTTTTAAAATGACATATTTTCAAGACAAGTGAGTTTTTCTTATAAAAACATTTTGGCCATCTCCATGTCCCATATAATTACTCTGATTGGGCTGTAGTGTCTAGGCCTGGTTTGAGGGGTTATAAAAAATGAAAAAAGTTGCAAACGAATTAAGCAAGATTAACTGTAATAGCCCGCTCGGTGAAGTCTTGGTATATGATTATTGTTTAAAGTGCTTTGGTGAATTAAGTGTAGAGATGAGTAAGAAATTGTTTGTTTTGATTAAGTATAAAATTCTTTGTATGCATCATTTGTTGAACTCTTAGCTTGGAGAAGATTTATGGTTTGGCAACTCTTCAGTTAAGTGTACGCCACCCAGATGCTTTGACAAACTCACTTGGTTTACTGTTGAATGGATTTGTTTATTATTTAATAAGGAAATTTAGCTAGTTAAATTGAGACTTAGTTAGAATGGAACTAAGTTACTATAGATGAAAATACTTCATTTTTTATAAATGCACTTAATCACGTGAATCAAAAGTGTTAGTGGAATTATTTTATTTTCTACTAAACCTTGTCTCAGTGGTTAAGTATATAAGGATAGGAGTGTCTTCACAAAAAATCTTACGTTTTCTTTGTATTCATCTTCCTCCTTGATCTTCTTTACATTTTCTAAAAACCAAAGTCCGAAAAACCTATCTGAAGTTGGGTTCGCTATAGTTAGCCAACTTATATGTTTTCCATAACTCTCTGGTAATTATTGATGAACCCTAGGTTATTTTTAAGGCTATTTATATGT
Source organism: Gossypium raimondii (assembly GCF_025698545.1). Taxonomy (NCBI): domain Eukaryota; kingdom Viridiplantae; phylum Streptophyta; class Magnoliopsida; order Malvales; family Malvaceae; genus Gossypium; species Gossypium raimondii. The sequence goes on along the minus strand of NC_068568.1, from coordinate 32,322,783 downwards.
TTTTGACTCTGCATGCATAAGTGTCCGATTTGTATGTAAGGAGGGAAACTTTTTGGTTATAGCTTAAGTCTTAATGTTTCGTGCATGCATGTTTAGATTCGATGAAGTAGTAATATGATATGTTTAAATAACCTTATTTTAGGCTTAAGACGCTACTAAAGGTCCGAGTGACAAAGGCAAACGACCAACTATTTAAGCTTTGTTATTTTTCTAGTGAGTTACTTTGTACTTCCATGTGTTGTGAATATCTTTACTTTATAATATTGTAAGGTAAATTTTATTACTCCTTAAGGGATGGTCAGTGTATGTGTGTGCGAATAATAGTTTTCTGTCAAGAGTCATTAGTCTGAGTTCTATATATCTAGGATAAGAAGTATGGGTCATTTTAATGTTAAGCCACTACGATATGCTTCTGAAATGAATGATATGATATTAACTGATCTACGAAAATGGAGTTAAAGGAAATACGTTGTGTTGCCTCTGATAGGGTAGATATATATTGCAAGTCAAATTAGCATAAAACAATTAAACATACTACTGAATGATTTTGAAATGGGAGCTATAAAGAGAGAATGTATATGAATGAAACGGAAACATCTGATATGAATCTGACTCTAAAATCTGGGTATGTGGCTGGCATGAAAATGGAATGTTTGAGTTATGTTGTGTTGGGTATTGTATTCGACTATGTGACACGCCATTGACGCGCTGAGTCTGCCTGAGTTCTGTATACACTATTGGTCGTACTCTGCAATGTTGAGTGATTCCTTTGAAAGATTGGATTGTGTTATTAGTGTTGTGCTTATGATCCTTATGGAACTCACAAAGTTCTTTCGAACTTACCCTGTTATCCTTTCCTTCTCAGGCCCACTATTGAAGGAAGACTTTCTGAAGAACTATGCCAGAGGATATTTGCTGTTGTGCGACATCTATCTATATGTACTATGCATGAGATATGGGGTGATGTCTAGTTGTATTTTGAGATGGAATTGTAATTGAAACTTATGACTGATAAACAATGCTTTAATGAAATTATCTTATAGAAGTTTATACACCAATTGGCTTATACTTTATTTTAGTATTTTATTAAAGGTTTAATTCAAACACTGTAACTTATACAAAGTTTTTACCAGAAATAATTTTAAAGATGGATGATTTCTATGTAGTGACACGTCATACTTGGGTTATTCAAAATGATCGGGTTTGGCGTGTTACAAGTTTGGTATCAGAGTAAGGTTTAGCCGATTCTAAAAAACCTGAAGGCTATGTCACACCCCATCATGCATAGTGTGCCTTTGGCATAGTCATTAATGTATGAACCAAGCTAAATTTCTTTTGTAGTGAATAAAAAAATGCCTGACAGATCTAGAGAAGCTATTGAGGAAAAACTGGAGAGTCATATGCCTGCACAAGAACATGTTATTACCAATAATATGGGTAATGCAAGGAATGCCTTTAGGAATGTGTTTTTCACAATGATGGCACAAATATTTGATAGTTTATGGGTAACACTCAAGAACCCCAGCCACAGTAGTCTCAGCAACCACAGTCTAAAGTGGGTCCCCATCACAACCTACTCCATAGGTTCTTATTGTGACTTCATCCAAAATTGATCATGTAAGGGAGACTAGAAAAAAGGGTGTCAAAGATTTTCTTGGTGGTAAAGGTGATGATCCCACTGTGGCTAAACAATGGTTATCTCGTTATGTAGAGTGAGAAAAGGATTGAAATATCCAGAGGATAGTATTTTGTGTGCTAAATCACTATTAGAAGGGGAAACTTATTAATGGTGGGAAACTTGGTTAGTGTAACTCCTGAAGAAATGATTGGCTGGGACTGCTTTATGGAAAAGTTTAAGAAAAGATATGTAATCCAAATATATGTTGATCAAATGAGGAATTAATTTCTGTATCTGAGACAAGGTAGGATGTTTGTTATAGAATATGAGCGAGAATTCCTCAAACTTAATCGTTATGCAAAGAACATGTTTTAGATAGATAAGGAAATGTGTGATAAATTTGAGTAGGGACTAAATGATGAAATTCATGCATAAGTGGAAGCTTCTGAATGTAAAACTCTTGCAATAATGATAACTAAGGCCTATAAAATGGAAAGGATCATCAAAGACAAAAGTAAGAAATTTGAAGGGGAAAAGATGAAGAGGGGACGATCAAGTCCTGCACCTCCAACAAGTTTTAAAAAGCTTAGAGATCAAATCTACTCAGCTTCACAAATGGATTCGCAATTTTCAAGTTTCAATTGTGAAGGATCCAGTAGACCAATCGCTTCGATGGAAAGCTCTCGTGGTTCTAGAGTGGTGAGCAATGTTGATCCAAAGATCATTTAGTTAAGGATTGTCCATCCAAAAATGAAGCGAGCACAGAATAGTGTAATAGCCTATTTTCAGTGGTGTCAAAAATAGTGGTTTCGAGACCACAAATCTGATGAGTAGGACCGTATTAATTATCATTTAATACATATGAGTAAATTAAAATTTGATGTTGAGTTTTAACATGGTGAATTTTAGTTAATTGAATAAGTAGTTAGGTTTAAGTGGTTGTCGCAAAAGTCAAGTGGTTTTGGCAAATAAGGTATCGAAACTTTATTTCTAAAAATCGAGTCTGTAAATATTTTTATTAATTATTTACAGAGATATCATTTTGTTATATGAAGGTTTGGTTTGGAAATTTTATTGTTTGGTTAGTTAATTAATTAAAAAGGACTAAATCGTGAAAGACATAAAACTTAGTCGCTATTGAATTATAATGATGAAATAACTTAATTAACATAAGATGAAGGATTTAAATGGTAAATACACCATTTTTATATAGTGGGACGGTAGGTAAGTAAATTTTATACATTAAATTTTAACGTTAAATTAATAATAAAGTAAATAAAACATAAAAAAATTAAATAATACATTTTAGGTTTTTGTTTGTTTCTGAGTGAGTTAAAACGTTGTCGTTTGGAGCCAATATGGTGGCTTTAAAACGGCGTCGTCTGATAGCCCTCGACCCGCGCGGTGACCTGACCTGGGGAGGATCCGCGCATTTTAGTTCGTTGGTTTATTTGAACAACTGGTCCTCTTTAGTTTCGCATGATTTTAATTTGACTTTTCTGCCGTTTTCGATTTATGCTATATAGTTTATTCTGGTTCCAATTTGGTGCATGACCAAACGGTGCCGTTTTCCATGCTTGATTTTGAATATCCAAATTTGTGCGTTTATTTACTGTTTTAGTCCCCTAATTTTGAATCGATTGCAATTTTAATCCTTCAAATGTTTTAATTTTGATTTATCCGTTTTTTTAGTTATGTTTACTATTATTTTTATTATTCTTTTTAATCTTTTTTCCTCGTTTTTTTGCTACTATTCTTACATTTTTATTTGTTTACACGTTTTATTTTTATTATATTTTATGATTTTCAATCTTTTGTAAATAATGATATTCAATTTTGTTTATGTTTTTTATTGGTGAATTAAATTCATTGTTTTAGTATTTTAGATTTATTATCATATATTTGTTTTTAAAAATTTGTCATATCATTTTAAAATGTTGTCTTAGTACGATACATTAGGATTTTATCACGCATTTTTATTATTATTTAATGTTATTTATATAATAATTTATTTTTATAATCGATCAATGATTTCAAATTATATTCTTTTATACCAATTTCTATATATTTTCTTATGTAAAATATTCCAATGTATATTATTATATATTATTATTTACAATATGCTTATGAAATATTCATTCTAAATCCACGCTTGTATGTCTTATAATATTCACTTCCAAATTCATTCAAATAAAGTTATTTTATTTAACATCATTCTTAATTTTCTTTTAAATCTACTTCCAAACTCAAATGTATCGTTGCTTTTTAAAATCATTATTGAGATGATATATTCCTTACCTTAATGTGCCATTTGAAATTGATTATTGATTCTTTTAATTTTCAATTGTTAATGTTGGCATTTGCTTAATGTGCTTAAAATTATTATTGTTATTTTTATTTGAATTTACCTATTGCTTGCTTAATGTTTTTGTGTACGATTGGGTTGCAAGTTATTCTATTACATTGTACATTTGTGTTCAATTGTATCGTATTCGTTCTAAAAATAATGTTTCATTAAAGCATTAGAATCATTTTATTTCACAAATTTTCAAAAATAATGTTTCATTAAAGCATTAGAATCATTCTATTACATTGTACATTTGTGATTCTAAGCAAGGCTCTTTGGGATTTCAAAATGTTGGATCCTAACTTATTGGATCTGATGTTTTGCTACCTCGAATTAAGGATTTTTAAAATAAAGGCAATATTCGATATATTTAGGAATTTTGTGAAATCAAACCCTAACTTACTGGGCCTTGATTTTCTCATTTGACCCAATTAACCAAATACCCTTATTAAAATGCATAGGTTTTGAAAATTAAAAGATAGGCTTAATTTTGAGGATTTAAAATGTTGCACTCTAACTTACTGAGTGCAACAATTTATTTCTTTGAAATAAGTAAGTCTCATCATCCAATTTATTTCATTCAAATTTTCATTTCAAGGGATCATATTTTAAAATCTTTTCAAAATCTCGACACTAAGACATTAAACAATCAATTCGGTACCAATTTTGGGCGTCATGAGGGTGCTAACCCTTCCTCATGCGTAACCGACTCCCGAACCTATTTTTCTCAAAATTCGCAGACCTAAATTTATTTTCAAGGTGATCCGATCACACCTCAATAGAAGATCAGTGGCGAGTCCATTTCCATTTTCAAAATCGATACCCATTTTTCAAATTTCAAAAAGTGGTTTCGACAGCTTGGCGACTCCACTGAGGACACCAAGAGAGTCAGACCGTAAAATTAATTATTTTTGTCTTGTTGTCGAAAATTTAAAAATTTGATTTGAAAAAGTTACGATCTTCTCTTTGTATTTGTTTACATGATTATTATAAATTGAATTTTATATTTTGTCATCGTATTGCATGAAGGCTATTTTGGTCTTACCCCTCTAAGTGGAAGTGAGAAGCTACTCCTTCGTGAGGTTTTCACCTCCGTGCAGGATAGTGGATCACTTTCGGGATACATCCGTACTTATGTCTTCGTGAGATTTTCATCTTCGTGCAGCCATAGGGAAATGTATTCCCCTAAACCGAACTCGGTCTGTATGAGCCTATAATGGGTGAGGATTGAGGGATCTGCTGGTTCGGGTACCTTGACTTTAGAACCAAACCTCATATAGTGGACTTAGGAACATAACCTAGGTAGAGCCACTCTAAATCCCTAGTGGTTACCTGATTAGGTACTTTCTGCTTTCCTTGTTTACTTCTGTTTTGTACTAACCCCTTTTGGTGTGTTTTGATTGTGATTGCATTGCATTTACATCTTAGGAAAGAGATATTGATTCATGTCCAATTACTAAATTAGAAAGCTTGTCATGGAATACAGATTCCTTGATAAAGTGGAAAACAATACGGCTACCTTAATATATTCTGAAAAACACATGGAAGAGTTCGTGACCTTGCTTCGTAGCCTGAGGATTCAAGGTGATTGTCTAAGAGCCTTCGACATTCCAACTCTCTTAAGGAAGCTGATGAGCGTTATAAAGATGGGCAAATGATAGATCACGACCAAGATTAAGAAAAGGATCTAGCAATGGCATCCATTGGAAATTGGCGAGATTGTCTCAAACATGCGGACGAAGAAAAAGATCGATGTTGTCTCTTGGAATATAAGGGCGAAGCCGTACATGCCGCTGCTTTATGTAAAGAAATTTGCTTTCTAGAAAAGTTTCCTAAATGTAATTGAATCAGAATCAACGTCTCTTTAGGCATGCATTTCATACATCTGCATCGTATGCATTAAAATCCATTGAAAGAGTCTAAACGAGTAAATTTATTTCAGCTAATCTGGAAAACCAACCAACCAAACATCCTTACGGTACTTGTCGTAAAACTAAGGAAATGGATCAAAGATTAGAGAAATTGGAGCAAATGCAAAAGAATATGCAAGATCAGTTACAGATGCAAATGAAGGAGCAATTGGAAAAAATTCAACAGGACATGACAGAAAGGATGCTGAAGTCTGAAAAGGACAAGATGACTGAGCTGATGCAATTACTAAATAAGGGGAAAGGCCCTATGGTAAATGATGAAGGAGAAGACAAGGATAGACCTATCTATCCTCTAGGCTTTATGCCTCTCCATGCGCAGATTCAGACCGAGGTACCTCCGCGCAGATCCTCTATTTCAATTGGGCCTCAGAGATTTCAAACCGATGTTTCATTACCGATGAACTTTCTTACCGGATCAGGTCCTAACCCTGGTGATAATCTGGATAATCTTGCCGTACCAAAACAGTGGGAAGATAGGTATAAATGGTTGGAGGAAAAATTTAAAGCCTTGGGAAGCGCTGATAGTAACCAGGGAATTGACGCTAAAGATCTAAGCTTAGTCCCAGACTTAGTACTTCCTCCCAAATTCAAAATTCCTAAATTTGAAAAATACAATGGAACTAGTTGTCCCGAAGCCCATATCACCATGTTCTGTAGAAGGATGACTGGCTACACTAACAATGATCAGCTGCTAATACACTGCTTCCAAGACAGTTTGGTAGGGGCAGTGTCCAAATGGTACAATCAATTGAGCCGCACCAAGATTGGTTCATGGAGGGACCTAGCTCAAGCATTCATGAGGCAATACAGTCATGTGACAGATATGGTGCCTGATAGAATCACTTTGCAAAACATGGAAAAGAAGCCAAATGAAAGTTTTAGATAGTATGCGCAGAGGTGGAGAGAGATCGCGGTTCAAGTTCAGCCCCCACTCCTAGAGAAAGAAATGACGATGCTCTTTATCAACACATTTAAAGCCCCTTTTATCACACACATGTTAGGAAGTGCTACAAAAAGCTTTTCTGACATAGTCATGAGCGGTGAAATGATTGAAAGTGCCGTAAGAAGTGAAAGGATTGATGCTGGGGAGAATAATAGAAGGTCAGACTTAAAGAAGAAGGAAAACTAGGTGAGCAATTAGAACACTTACAACAAATTGATTAAATAGCTAAGAAAGGTGATTGCTAGTCAGCAAGGTTCATCTAGACAAGAACTTGGTGTGAAATAAGGTACTGAGAACCTCCAGTTCACACCAATCCTGATGTCGTATAAGGAGCTGTATCAAAGTTTATTCGATGCGCACATTGTTTCCCCTTTCTACTCAAAACCCCCACAGCCTCCGTACCCCAAATGGCACGATGCGAATGCACAATGCGAATATCATGCGGGAAATACGGGGCATTCCATAGAAAATTGCATTGCCTTTAAAAAAGTTATTGAAAGGCTTATCAGTAGGGGCGTCGTCAAATTTGATGATTCCTCCAGTGCAGAAAATCTGTTACCCAATCATAATTGATAATGGAGTGAATGAAATGCATGAAGAAGAGTGGGAAATGTTCACATCGACGAAAAGCAACTGAAGGAGGGACCTTGTTAGATATCCGCCCTTATAAATTTGGGAGTGCTCTAAGCAATTAGATTGCAGAAGAAAGCCCTGTGGTTTTTGGAACTTATTTAGAGTAATGTTCAGAACATTTTTGTTGTTTTTAGCTTAAAAATGATAGAAATTTCCTTTGTGAAATAGGCTCATGTCTGAACGTTATTATTCTAATGAAATACATCTTTGTGATCACTTTTGAGCCAATGTTCTTTCGTTCCTTTTGAATAATTATTTTTTGATTATTTCATTCTTTTGGATTTTCTTCCACATCATTCATTCATTCATAATCATATTGTACAAATAATTATTCATGAATTTATACATTCTTTTGTATATTCTTCGGTACTTATTATAGGTCCTTGGATATCAATTACGTGAATGACTCTGCTACAGACCCAGATTTTCCTTTTGAGTGAGGCATGTGTTCAGAGGGATCTCATGACTTTGAAAATGACAAAGATTGTAGCTTATCTCCGGACTTATTGAAGATGGTTGAGCAGGAGGATAGACAGATCCTACTTCACAAGGAATCATTAGAAATTGTAAGCTTGGTGAAGATTAGAATTGACCTGACTGGAAAGACGAAGCAACACCTTGTTCAGTGACCTCTAGAGTTCAAAGATGTCTTTGTATGATCATACCAGGATATACCGAGTTAAACGACGATAATGAAATCTTCACAATAACACGATGAAAAATTTGCAGTATGAGCAATGCAATTCTTTGTCGGGGTAATGCCTTTCTCGTTGACTCACCATAGCTTTGCCCATTTGAAGTCGAGTTTCCATCCCTTCAAGATTAAAGAGGAAGATCCAAAGTTTTCTGTCGTAGTTGCGCCCCAAAAGGCTCTATGAAAGAAATTTGATACCAAAGAAGGTTTTGCATACAAGATGAAAGTCAGAAATCTTATATGGAAGACTTTATCTATAAAAACATTGATTCTGATCGAAAGGGTTTAGATTCAATAAAAAAATCAAAAACAAAAAAGAAAAAAATCAAAGTAAAAAAAGAAAAAGAAAAATCAACTCAAAGACAAAATGAAAATGAAAATGAAAAAAAAAGAAAAAGAAAAAGGAAAAAGAAAAGGAGAGGCCAAGGCGAAAACCCGCAAAGGGGCGCTTTGTGACCAAATGTGGTTTTGAGTTGAAAACCCGAAAAGGGAGACTCAAATTTTGAGCAAATGGGGCATGGACATCACCATTATCGAAGACTTTTAATGGGCATTGCTGCATTTTTGAGATCATTAGAGGCTACTTCATACGTCAATGTCATCATATGCCGATATAGAATTCCAAGAGGATGGTATTGGAAAATGCATTGAACTTGAATGATAGCACGATAACTGAGGTTCGTAATCAAGTCGAAATCAGACATCATGATTCATTAACAAATTTCCTAGAGATGAATATCAAGAAAATTGAAGGAAAAATGATTGAGACTTTCAAGGACTGGCATGAGAAATTACCATTTGCCCTCCTTGCTTGTCGAACATCTGTACTGGGGCAACATCATTTTCTTTGGTTTGAGGGATGGAGGTAGTTTTACCCATTACAGAAAATCTTTTCTCTCTAGGTATTAGTTGAGCTAAGAGATGGATGAGGCAGAATGAATCCAATCTGATCAGAAGGAAAAGGCTAAAAGCTATGCAGCACAGTCAAATGTATCAAAGGCAAATGATGCAAGCCTACAACCAAAAGGTTCGCCTCAGAGAATTTTATAAAGGAAACCTAATGTTGAGAAAGATTCTTCTTACACAAAAGGATTTTAGGGGAAAATGGACACCAAAGGCCTTTTCTAGAGGAGTTCTGATCTTGAGTAGGATAGATGGTAAAATCTCTCCAAATCCTGCAAACTCAGATTCAGTCGAGCATTACCGCACCTGAAGAAGGAGAATGGACCAAGGTGGAAACCTGCAAAGGGTGCCTTGATTTCAAAAAAAAAAAAGAAATGAAAATGAAAAATGAAAATGAAAAGTAATGACGGAGAGGCTAAGGGGGAAACCCACAAAGGGCACTTTAGGCCAAAGGGGATTTGAGTTGAAAACCCGAAAAGGGCGGCTCAAATATTGATTAAAGTGGGGCATAAGGTAATCAAAGCAATTTGAATCTTGATCAGGTTGGGCATGTGGTGATCTTGCTATGCCTGAATCAACAGGAGAGGATAGGCGACATCTTGGGGCATCGATAAAGCACTATAGATCTCCTAAACACATGTCCAACTCAAAATGGTCTTCAGAAAGTTTGTACAGAGAGTTCAAGCTGCGATTTCTGGGGCACCCAATTCTCATATTATTTGTTGTTCTTGGAATACTTTTTTCTTTTCCAAGATATACATTCCTAATTAATTCATTTGTCATCATTCTTTACTATTTTCGATAATTTGTTCTTTCTAGCTATGCTCAGAACCTACTTTATTCTTATCCATTGTTGTGACCTTTTTGCAAACATGTTGCATTGGAATAATGATTAATAGACTAATAAAACTTTCACAAAGGAAGTTTTGCATATTACTCTGAAAAGTTTTTAAATAATATAGGAACTTGAAACAGGACTATTGTTTAGAGCACACCAAATTTAAAGGTTGGAAATTTGAGAGGGAAGAATCTAAATTTAGATTTTCTCTTTGGATGTTGTTGTCAAATGCATTGATTGACAAGATGCCATAAACCAGCAAGCAATGATCACCAAGAAATAGGAACAGGTTACCTCAGAGAAGAGAGCCTGCATTTGCGCTTGAGTCTTTGGTAGACGCCCTGGAAATGGTGTAAGGGGACCAGAAAGATTAAAATCCCATATCCTTGAATTGTGATAAAAGAGGATTGAGGAAAAGTCATATTTCTACCCTTGGATTACAGTAGGAGAATGATGGTACAAATCTTGTGCCCCAATGGATTAAACTTTTTCGGTTTACAGTGGGGGCAATCTGACTAAGTGTTTCTTCAAAAAATGCCAGTCGAGAAGGAAGGTGTTATAGCATTTCAGTGACAAAGCCTTAATAAACTTCAAGTAATGACAATCTAAGCGGGATCATTCTCAGAAAAATAAAATTTTGCATTCATACAAACACCATTCACACATGTCTAGTTAGGAGCATCTGATTCATTTTGATCATGCCATCCTAATCATTAGGCATAATTAGGTTCATTATAAAGGTCATATTCCCCAAAGAACAGATCAATAAAGATAGCAGATCTTGCCTTCCTGCATTGACAGCGAAGCAGATCAAAAGCAAAACCTTGCATCCAACGGTTACAGTGGAGCGGGTTAAAGATAGCAGATCTTACCTTCCTGCATTGACAACGAAGCAGATCGAAAATGAAGCCTTGCCTCCCTCGGTTGTAGTGGAGCAGGTTAAAGATAGCAGATCTTGCCTTCCTGCATAGACAGCGAAGCAGATCGAAGACCCCAGCCTTGCCTCCATTGGTTGCAGTGGAACAGGTTAAATATGGCAGATCTTGCCTTTCTGCATAGACAGTGAAGCAGATCGAAGACCCCAGCCTTGCCTCCAATGGTTGCAGTGGAGCGGGTTAAATATAACAGATCTTGCCTTCCTGCATTGACAGCGAAGTAGATCGAAAACAAAGCCTTGCCTCCATCTGTAGTAGTGGAGCGGGTTAAAGATAGTAGATCTTGCACTCCTGCGCTGATAGCGAAGCAGATCGAAGACCCCAGCCTTGCCTCCATCGGTTACAGTGGAGCGGGTTAAAGATAGCAGATCTTGCCTTCCTACACTGACAGCGAAGCAGATCGAAGATACCAGCCTTGCCTCCCTCAGTTGCAATGGAACAGGTTAAAGATAGCAGATCTTGCCCTCCTGCGCTGACAGCGAAGCAGATCGAAGACACCAGCCTTGCCTCCCTCGGTTGCAGTGGAGCACGTTGAAGATAGCAGATCTTGCTTTCCTTCATCGACAGTGAAGTAGATCGAAGATTACAAGTCCTATATCCTTGGCCAGCAGTGGAATAGGTTGGAAACTACAGATCTTATCTCCCTAAGCACTAGCGGAGCAGATCAAATACGGTGAATCTTATCTTCAAGTGTAAGCAAGCAGATTGAAGCCGTTAATCCTATCTCCCTGAGATTACAGTGGAGTGGATTAAAAAGATCTTATCTCTCTGAAGTTGCAGTAGAGCAGATCACATCAGGTCTTATCTCCCTGAGATTACAGTGGAATAAACCGAAGAATTCCAGATCTTATCTCCCTAAGCAGTAGCAGAGCAGATCGAAGACATCGAATCTTACTTCCCAAGTGATGTAGTGGAACAGATTGAAGCTACAACAGCAAATCTCACTTCCCCGACATCATAGTTAAGTAGATTAAGGTTACGAGTTACGAATCCTATCTCCCTGATGTTACAGTTGAATGGATCGAAGCACCAATTCCTATACCTTGAAGATGCAGTAAGTTGGAATGAGGCAACTCAGAGAAGAAGAACACCAAGATCTAGTGTGACCGGGCAAAATTTGGCTATTTTTAGAGTCTTTCCTCCGTTCTCATTACACAACAACGAGCAAAGAGGGGAAGCTGTAATACCCTAATTTTCCCTGGCCCAAATCAAATAAATAAACAAATAAAATAAATAAATAAAACCAAGTTCAAAGTCCATTTACATAGTCCAGGTCTAGGTTAATGCAAAATTATAGACCCAAAATCTAACCCAATTAACCTAGCCCAATATAAACAACCCATTAATCTAGCCCGACACCCAACCCTAGCCCAAATCTCCTAAGCCCAAAACCAAGAACAGAAACCCTAGGATTTCTGGAAACTAAGCCACCGCCACAGTGACTTAGCAATGCGCCGTCTTCAGCCCTTCTCTCTATGCGCGCCACGCCAACACCTCTGCACGTGTGCCACCGCTACGTGCCACGCCTCCATGCACTGTACAGAGCCACGCCACGTCACCGTACGGCCTCCGTACACCTGCAACACACAAAGCAACAGAGCACAAGCAAACAAGAAAATACAGGCAGAAATCGAGAGCAAATCAGAGAAAAATAGTAGAAAATAAGAAAAAAAGGGATTCAGGGGAGGATTTCTTTTATTTCTTTTTTATTTTCTATAATTCGGGATATAAAGAAGCCAATACAAATGCTGTAAAAGGGACAGTTTGAAGAAATAAAAAAAACTCAGAGAAATTTCAAAAAAATGGTGATTCAACTTTTGCTTCGGTTTTTTTGGTTCCGTTTTTTTGAAGTTTCTTTTCTTTCCTTTGTGTTTTGGACATTTGATTTTAAACAAAAAAAAGAGGGATTAAAGAGAGTGAGCGTACCTGAAGGTCGGATTCTTGCTCTCTCCGCCATCATCAGAGTGGAAGTGAGAATCGAAGGGTCTTGAGAGTGATGATTCACCAAAGCGGCGGAAACTTTAGACTTCTTTAGGTTTTGAAAAATGATTTAGGTTTTAGGTTTTTTTTTTATTTCTGAGTGAGTTAAAACGTCGTCGTTCGGAGCCAATATGGTGGCTTTAAAACGGTGTCGTCTGATAGCCCTCGACCCGCGCGGTGACCCGACTCGGGGAGGATCTGCGCATTTTAGTTCGTTGGTTTATTTGCACAATTGGTCCTCTTTAGTTTCGCACGATTTTAATTCAACTTTTCTGCCATTTTCGATTTATGCTATATAGTTTATTCAGGTTTCAATTTGGTGCATGGCCAAACGGTGTCGTTTTCCATGCTTGATTTTGAAAATCCAAATTCGTGCGTTTATTTGCTGTTTTAGTCCCCTAATTTTGAATCGATTGCAATTTTAATTCTTCAAATGTTTAATTTTGATTTAACCGTTTTTTTAGTTATGTTTACTATTATTTTTATTGTTCTTTTTAATCTTTTTCCTCGTTTTTTGCTACTATTCTTACATTTTTATTTGTTTATACCTTTTATTTTTTATTATATTTTATGATTTTAAATCTTTTGTAAATAATGATATTCAATTTTGTTTATGTTTTTTTATTTGTGAATTAAATTCATTGTTTTAGTATTTTAGATTTATTATCATATATTTGTTTTAAAAATTTGTCATATCATTTTAAAATGTTGTCTTATTACGATACATTAGTATTTTATCGTGCATTTTATTATTATTTAATGTTATTTATATAATAATTTATTTTGTATAATCAATAAATGATTTCAAATTATATTATTTTATACCAATTTCTATATATTTTCTTATGTAAAATATTCCAATTTATATTATTATTTACAATATGCTTATGAAATATTCATTCTAAATCCACTCTTGTATGTCTTATAATATTCACTTCCAAATTCATTCAAATAAAGTTATTTTATTTAACATCATTCTTAATTTTCTTTTAAATCTACTTCCAAACTCAAATGTATCGTTGCTTTTTAAAATCATTGTTGAGATGATATATTCCTTACCTTAATGTGCCATTTGAAATTGATTATTGATTCTTTTAATTTTCAATTGTTAATGTTGGTATTTGCTTAATGTGCTTAAAATTACTATTGTTATTTTTATTTGAATTTACCTCTTGCTTCCTTAATGTTTTTGTGTACGATTGGATTGCAAGTTATTCTATTACATTGTACATTTGTGTTCAATTGTATCATATTCGTTCTAAAAATAATGTTTCATTAAAGAATTAGAATCATTTTATTTCACAAATTTTCAAAAAAGGCTCTGTGTTTGTGATTCTCGAGAAAATTGTGCCCTAACTTATTGGGCTTCGGTTCTTCTCGTAGAACTCAAATAGCTAAGTGTTTTTTAAACCCTAAAACTTCTAAGCATGGCTCTTTGGGATTTCAAAATGTTGGATCCTAACTTATTGGATCTGATGTTTTGCTACCTCGAATTAAGGATTTTTAAAATAAAGGCAATATTCGATATATTTAGGAATTTTGTGAAATCAAACCCTAACTTACTGGGTCTTGATTTTCTCATTTGACCCAATTAACCAAATATCCTTCTTAAAATGCATAGGTTTTGAAAATCAAAAGATAGACTTAATTTTGAGGATTTAAAATGTTGCACTCTAACTTACTGAGTACGACAATTTATTTCTTTGAAATAAATAAGTCTCATCATCCAATTTATTTCATTCAAATTTTCATTTTAAGGGATCGTATTTTAAAATCTTTTCAAAATCTCGGCACTAAGATATTAAACAATCAAATTGGTACCAATTTTGGGCGTCACGAGGGTGCTAACCCTTCCTCATGCGTAACCGACTCCCGAACCTGTTTTTCTCAAAATTCGCAGACCTAAAATTATTTTCAAGGTGATCCGATCACACCTCAATAAAAGATCGGTGGCGACTCCATTTCCATTCTCAAAATCGATACCCATTTTTCAAATTTCAAAAAGTGGTTTCGACAGGGTGCATCTTGTGCCATGGTCACGGGCTTTGCACTTTGGCCCGTGAAATATACTTACACACTCGCACTTTATATTTACACGCAACAATGTTAAGCTGAGTTAGAGAAATATTTTATACTTCGAGATGTTTTATAAATAGGCATATATGATAACTGATAATGGTTTGTACTATGTATACGCTTTGTGTTGGTGTTGCTATGTGAGTATTTAGATGAGGTTATAATGCTTTGGATGTGAATCAATACATATATAGCTGGAATAGAGGATGTATGAAATGCAATGAATAAATAGGTTAATAGTTGTGATGTTGGTATATAAATCATGACATGGCTATGGGTCTAAATATAATATTTGAAATTATCATGGAACGAATGGTTTCAGTTGCTTTAGCAATGAATATGATATCTCGTTGTTCGGACTCGACGATTGGGTTGGGTAACTAGGTGTTACTCACACGATTGATCAACAAGGCCATGTATTATAGCACCACACAGCCTTAGCCAATCATACTTGGCCATACAGCCATTTGACCCTTATTTTTTATTTTTACCGTACTTTTTGATTTTGTTTCAAATTAGTCCCTACTTGTTTCTAAAATCATTTTGAAACCTTGGAGGTTCGATTTAGGTCTCGTTTTTGTATGACTGATATGATTATCTAGTAATGACTATTTTAATGAATATTGAATTGAAATTATATATTCAAGACTCGTTAATTGCTATTGCATCCTGTAACCCTACTATTGTGACGGAGACGGGCGAAAGATGTTACATTTAATGGTATTAGAGCTATGGTTTAGCCAATTTTCGGACTGAACGTAGCGTGTCAAGAGTCTAGAAATTACATGCCACATAAACCTGCTATAGTGTGATGTTATTTGATCCGATCTAACACTGTTTTTCCTATAGATTCAAAGAATGTCAACATAATCCAATCGTGCTACCACTAATGAGGTAGACAGTAATGTCTCGGCTTCCAAATAGGAAGTAAGTCATAGTTTACCAGTTATAGAAATGCCTGAAAGTGATGTTAGAAATGAATTTTTTGGCATGATGGGTAAGTGGTTCACAGAATTTATGTAAGCCAATCTTGCGGCTCTGCAACCTCCACCCTCTATTGTCTCTCTTGTGGCACCCCCATGTGCTCAACCGACTGAAACGATTCGACGACCCCCGATTGAAAAAATTAGAAAGTGTGGTGTTGAATAATTCAAAGGTAAAATAGTTGATGATCCAAGTCGGGCTGAGTACTAGCTTGAAATATTCATAGTGTTTTCAATGAAATGGCCCATTAACCACCTCTGGACGTATTAACGTCCAGAGTGTGAATATTGCATCAAAAGATAAATATGAATGAGGCAGTGTTTTCAAGTATACAGATCAAGTTGTAATATAGTTACAACGGAGTAGGCGAGTACTCCAAGGATCGTACCCAAATGAGGCTAATACTAGATCAATTTTAACCTAAACTCCAAAAGATCTAATTAGTACTTGAAATAAGTTATATTATGAAAATATAGATAATCAAGATTTAAGGGATTTTTTTATAATAATAGTAATAATAATAAGTAAATAAGTATCGAGGAATCAAAAAGTGAAATTGATCAAAACTGATTATGGGTGATTAGCTCGTTTCGATAATCTTTATCAACTATCGCTTTAGGGTCTTCATCAATCAACTAGTCGGTATCCTATAGGATCTTTTGATACGTCCACTAGAATAACAAGTCAATAATGACTAATTATATTTTGACTTCACAGTCCAGATCGATTTGGGGTTAAGGTGTTAACGGATAGGCCATAGAAATTTTGGGTTAATTCCCGCCTTGATAACTTTATCGGGTCGTTAAGCGTAAGGCTTAGGTTCTTCCTTTCCAAAACAACTGATTCGTTGAGTAACCCTACAAAACAATTAATATATCATACCTTCACTCGCTAATCCCCTATAGAGGGATTACTTCTGCATGGTTTCCATTAACAATATAAAATCAAAAGAATAGAGTTTAAGAAGTATCTTGATTTGTATTATGAAGAAGAATGAATCCACAAATTTTAATCGCATCCACAAACTAGATCTCCAGAGATAAAACAAAAGAACAATGCTGAAATAAATCTAAACGCTAATAAAAGAGAAAAACTAAACTAAAATTAAAAGGAAGATTCTAAGCTAAGTAATTGATGTTTATAACATGTGTCAAATGAGCCTTTTTATAGATTTGAGGTGGTCGTTAACCCTAGGCTAACTGACATTCTCGAGCCTTAAGTTGGATTGTGCAAACGAAACACCCCCTGGCTCGTATTAATTCCCGTCCAGAGTCGATGTCACAACACATCAGGACCCATGGTGCGACAGAGAAGTTAGTATACTCTTCTTTAGGATGACTTTAGAGGTATGTGGCGACACCCTGAGGTTGTGTCGCGACGTCAAAGGCTGTCTCAGAATTTCTCCATTTTGCTCCCTATGTTGCAACATTGAACCCTTCGTGTTGCGACATAATGACCAATATCAGTTTAAGTCGCCTTCTAATAGTCTCCTCTACACTCATAAAGTTCATTAGCTCACCCTTATGCCTCATTCGACCCCCAAGGTTAATAAAAGACTCAATTTGCACATTTTATTGAATTTATTAAAAAATAATTAAAACCTAATGGTAATGCTTATTTTCAAGCTCCTAAAGTGTGAGAATTAGTTTAATCTGCTACACCGAATTATGGCAGATCACCTGTTCCCCTGTAACACCTTTAATGCGTACCCATCACCATAATAGGGTTATAGAGCATTATCAAAAGTTTACAACAAAAAACTATCAAATATTCAAAACATTTAAATCATAACATCATTCATAGCAAAATAAATCAATCAATCTCACACATATTGTCCCTTATACGAGCCCTCGAGGCCCTAAAAGCACATTAGAAATGAATCGGGACTAAATCAGAAACATATAGAGTTTTTAGGAAATGGTTGAAAATTTTAATACTGCATGGGGTCACACATATAAGAAACGCGCTAACGTCTCAGGCCGTGTGGGCATTCGAAATAAGGACACATGACCATGTCCTAAACCATGTCCGTGCCCGTGTAACTCTCTGACTTGGGTCACACTGCCAAGCCACACGCCCGTGTGTCAGGTCGTGTACCTCTCGAAATGGCCTGACTTGTAACCCTTTGAAACCTACAGGGGACACACGGCCATGTCGCATGGCCGTGTGCCACACAAGGCAGAGACAGACGCCCGTGGCTTATGCTGTGTGGACAAAAAATAGGCCATTTTCAAGCCCTTTTACTCACTTTAAACTTGGTTATTTACACAAGCCAAATGCACCTATTTTCACGCATCCAAATTGCACGTAACTCATGCATACTCAAACTGGATCATCATAGTATTTAACCATACAACCAATATGCCTAAAAGGCACCTCAATCATAACAATCGAACTTGATTATACATTTGCTAAGTTTAGCCATAAATTGACCAATCATTGGAACTAATTCTATACCAACATTTACCACAATGTTTAGATACCAATCGTACTCAAATATACCAATTTGACCATTCAACAAGTATCATCACTAAACCTTACCAAACTTGGCCATATGCCAACCACATTCAAACGTACCAAATTATCCATTTTTCTACTCATTATTCACTACCTATTTCCATATCAAACCATACCTCAATGACAACATTCAAGCATATCAAAACAACATTTCATAGCATGCATCTTTATTCATCTTTCCAACTACCACCATTTAAGCACCAAAATGACAAAATAGCAATCATTAAAAGACCATACATACGTGTTAACATAACATCTATACCATCATCCAAAATACCATGTTTACAAGCCAAACATAATGACTATTTCATCAACCATAAAACAACTATACATGCCATTAGCACCATGACTCAAAATCATCAAAATGTACCGATAAAGCTGATGGATAGTGTGTTAGGTCTCCCACAAGCTTCCAACCCGAACGAGCATCCGATTCACTATAAAACAAGGAAAATAGCACAAAGTAAGCACGATACTTAGTAAGTTCTTACAACGTAAAAATTAACTTATCATTTCATTAACTAACATTAAAATTTAGCATGGCATAATCCAACCAATAGCTTGGCTAAAGCCTAAGCATCAACACAAACATGTTAGCGTGCATAACATAAACAATAAGCAAAATAACATGGATAGCAAAAAAATCTTAACACGAATTATTTGGATTTATTATCCGTTTCAACTTGCATATTTTCCAAGTATCACCATTTCAATATATGTACAAGCCTTAGTTCATATCGATCTCTTACCTTTTCCTTTCAAAATCATGCTCGTTGAACCGTTTAGAATATTGTTGGATACCTAAGATAGCTTACATGAAGTGTGCTAACATATAACCGTAGTCTATCAATTCCTTTACATATATGCTCACATGAGTTGTGTATAAGTATACTCACACGAGCTGTGAAAATGGGCCTGCTCACACGAGCTTTGGGTTGGAATGTAGCTACACGATGCTACTCACATAAGTTGTGGAGTATCTGTAACACATATAGTAACTCAGTCACCAGTAGGACATTCAAGGCTACATCCCGAAACATGTAAACCCTAATGACATGTCATTTGTATCCTACGAATTCTTAAGGTTCAAACGGGGCTCGGTAGTCGGCGTAACATCGTTGGATATGCGACAAATATATACATGGTAGTTCAAATCACATATGTATTTCAAATAAAGGAATATGAATATAATGTAATTACACAAACTTACCTCGACGATAAAACATAGATACGGAGTCGATTAATTCGAAACTTTATCTTTGCCCTGATCTAAAGCCGTACGAGGTTTATCTTGATCTAAATGATAAAATTCAATTCAATTTAATAATTATCCTATTTAATTCAATCCAAATTCATATTTTAGCAAAATTACACTTTTGCCCCTATAGATTTGATTTCATAACAATTTAGTCCCTAAGCTCATAAAATGAAAATTCTAACAACTTCACCATTAACCCATGCTAGCTGAATTTAAAATAGGTCCCTAGCAACTCATACATTTCATTATTTTCACAATTTCACCATGAATATTTTCTATTTTTTAATTTAATCCCTAATTGACATTTTCAACAAAATTCATTTTACAAAAGTAGTTTATCTAACCACAAGCATTCATTTTCTTCCATCAAAAGCTACATGTGTTTGTTCATAGAAAAACCCTAACCTTTTAATAGTTTTGCAAATTAGTTGGCCGAATTTTTCAAGCCCTAGCTATGGATTACTTTCATAAATTTTCAGTGATAGGAAGTTTTGGAGAAGATGAGAAACTTTTGTTTGAATTAAATTAACCTTAATTTGCCTTTTTACAATTTTAACCTTATTAGTAACCATTATAATTTCATTTTAATGGCCATAAAAGTCCACTAGCAATTTATATGGTCTAACTGCAACATAAATCTGTTAAATAATAAATTTCATAGTCATTTAATACCTTTAACTTAGAAAACTCAAGTTTTGCACCTTTTGCAATGTAGTCCTTTTTATCAAATTAAGCATGTAAACGGTAAATTTTCTTAACAAAAATTTTGTATGATAGACATTAGAATAACAATAAAATAAGTATTTTCACGTTAGATTTGTGGTCCCAAAACCACTTTTTCGATTTCACTAAAATGGGTTGTTACAGCTCTCCCCCTAAAGAAATTTTCGTCCCCGAAAATCTTATCAGAAAAGAGGTTTGAATACTGTTTTCTCATAGCTTCATTTGGTTTGTAAGTGGCCTCCTCTATACTGTGACGTTTCCAGAGAACCTTTACTAAAGCTATGTTCTTATTTCTCAAATCTTTAACCTCTCGAGCTAAAATTCTGATCGGTTCTTTGCTATACGATATATCAGGTTGAATCTCGACATCCGTTGGTTATATAATATGTGAAGGGTCTGGTCGGCACCACCGTAACATTG
Organism: Gossypium raimondii; assembly: GCF_025698545.1. Classification (NCBI taxonomy): domain Eukaryota; kingdom Viridiplantae; phylum Streptophyta; class Magnoliopsida; order Malvales; family Malvaceae; genus Gossypium; species Gossypium raimondii. Next base: position 32,301,983 of record NC_068568.1, on the reverse strand, counting down.
AAAAATGAAACATATTATGAATCTTTTGTAACTCCGGCGGCAAAGCTTTGTGATAAGCTACTGACCCGATTTTTTCAATAATCTCATATAGCCATATAAATTGCGGATTTAGCTTTCCTTTATGACCAAAATGTAGAATTTTCTTCAAGGGTGATACTTTCAAGAACACTTTATCACCAACTTAAAATTCAATGGCTTTACGTTTTAAATCTCAATACGATTTCTGTCGTTCTAATGCTACTTTCAAACTATCACAGATTACTTTAATTGTTTCTTCAGTCTCTCAAATCAAATCAACCCCATGAATATTTTTCTCGCTGAGCTCAGTCCAATACAACAGAGTTTGACATTTAATTGCTTTAATTGCTATCTTTATGCTATCTTTATGCTTTATTGATAATTGTTATTGTAAGTGAACTCAACCAACGATAAATATTTCTCCCAATTCGAATTCTAATACACAACAATGAAGCATATCCTCGAGTATCTGAATTACTTGCTCGAACTGACCATAGGTCTTTGGATGAAATGCAGTGCTAAAATGTAATCGCGTACCTAGAGCCTCTTGTAACTTGCTCCAAGATCGTGATCTAAACCAAGGATCTCCATCTGAAATATTAGAAACTGACACCCCGTGCAATCTGACAATCCCAATAAAATAGAGCTCAGCTAATCTCTTAAGAGAATAATCTATACGACTGGAATAAAATGTGCTGACTTCGTTAGACGATCAACGACAACCCAAATTGCATCTTCCTTTCTTGGAGACAAGGGTAATCCCGTGTTCGTGCATGTGTAACTCTCTGACTTGGTCACGCGGCCAAGCCACAAGCCCGTGTGCTAGGCCGTCTGCTAGACCGTGTAATAACCTAAGTTGCAACCCTTTGAAAGCTACAACGAACACATGGTCGTGTCACCTGGCCATGTGTCACACACGACTGGGACACATGCCCGTGCCTCTAACCGTAATGACAAAAATAAGTCATTTTAGAAGCCATTTTTCTCACCCAATTTGCCATGTACCTATAGACAACATTGAATATACTTACAAGCCATAACAATGCATCCAAATCTAGCATAAGCAAGTCATATACATATGGTATAATATCATACAACCAATATGCCCTTAGGCACCTTAAATGACAATACATAAACATGTCTAACCATGTATTCAATTTGACCAAATAATAAACTAACTTGCATACATATTTGCATCAATACATACCATATAATTTACTTACCAAAACACAACCATTTTGTACCAAAATGCCATTCTATATTTAGTATCAATAGTCATTTAAGTTGTTCAAACAAAGTACCAATTCTCAAAAGGTCACAAGTCATATATATTATGTATATTCAACTATCATCTCATCTTCTATCATTCCACCATATTAAGTCATTCATCAATCATTTTAAAGTTACTTGTATACATACCAAAATATGCCAAAACACAAGCCAAATCAAATGGCCATATTCACAACAAAACATATAGGCCTACATTAGCCAAAACACCTATACATGCCATTATAGCCAAAATTAAACAACCGAATGTACCAAAAGAGCCGATGGATAGTGTGATATAACTCTAACAAGTTGCCAACCCGAACAAGCTTCTAATCACTATAGAACGAGGAAAATAACACAATGTAAGCATTTAAGCTTAGTAAGTTCCTATAACATAGAATTTAACTTACCATTTAGTCATATAATAGGTAAGTAAACAAAGCATATCCCGACATAATTTGGCCAAATGCCTAAGCACATATACACCAACCATGTTAGCTATGTAAATACATATATAAGCCAATAAACATGGATGAACATAATAATTGATTAAGTTCTATATACATGTATCATCCATTTCATGTTTCTATATACCATGTAATAACATCTCTATGTAATGTATGTGTCTCGGTAATGGTATGTATTTCGTATCAGAGTATTGCCCGTTGAACCATTTAGAATACAGTTGGATACCTAGGATAGCCCACACATAATGTGCTAGCTTATATAACTATAATCCGTCAAGTCATGTACATGTATGCTCATACGAGCTGTGAATTGGTATGGTCACTTGAACTATAGATCGGTATGTTCTCACGAGCTATAAATTGGTATGATCATACGAGTTGTAGGTCGAAATGTAGCTACATGATGCTGCTCGCACAAGTTGTGAAGTATCCGCAACACATGCAGGACCTTAGCCATTGGTAGGACATTCAGGACCAGTACTCAAGTCATGTAACCCTATTGATTCTTAAGGTTCAAATGGGAGTCGATAATCATCGTACGTCGTTGGATATGCACTCGATAATTATGTATGACAATTCATAACATATATATATTTCAATTAAAAACATATAAACACGATTTAATAACACGAACTTACCTTGACGAATATACGTAGATACGAAGGTAATTAATCCAAGGCTCTCTTTGCCCTAAAACCCTAAACCCTAAACATGAGAAGAGAGGAGAAGAAAGAAAGTTTTGCTTTCTTTACATTTTGGTCCTTCCACAAAAAATTTACCATTTTCACCTAGAAATCAAAAGAATTTCCATAGCTTCCAAGAGAGAAGAATAACAATGAGACAATGGGGAGCTAGAATATCAAGTTAGATTTAAGAAATAGAAGCTCGAGGAGAGAGAAAATCAAGTTAAAGATTGAAATTAATAGTACAAGGTAAGAACATCAAGATTTCAATATATTTTTAAGTTTGATATTATTGAAAAAGCATGGAAATAATGTTATAGTAGACTTTTCTTATATAAGGCCTTATGTTCTTGATATATTAGTGAAGAGAAATAAGTGAAAGTGACAGGAAATATTATAGAGAAAGGGAATAAGGGAGTTATACACCTAGTAATCAACATTTTGCACTAAAATAGTTTTGGACAGCAGTAGTAGGTTAAATTTGAAAAATGATAGAAGAAACGTGTAAGTAATGTAATTGTAAATCATGATATATAATAAATTTTGTGAGACAATGTTAGAATGAATTCGGGTTCCCCTGTTCTGACTTGGAAAAATCATTAAAATTGTAAAAAATAATTATGGGTTTTAATTTATATGTTTAAAATAATGAATGAGTATATTTTCAAAAGAAACAAATGAAAACATAATCAATTACGTACAAAGAGATAATTAAATTTTTAGTGAAGGGGTCGAACTATCAAACAATGAAATAGGAGAAAATTTAAAGAATAAACTGTACTTATTGGCTAAACCAAAATTCTGAAAATTTTATGGTAAGAATATATGTAAGTCTATTTTCAAATAAAATTTTCAGATCTCAATTCAAGTTTTGTAGCTTAAGATATAATTAATCTAGTGACTATGACTCAAGTGAACGACTTGTTATGAGTAAACAAGTTAATAGTGGTATTATGTATATATCAAGGATGTGGAATGGAGTGGAGGAGGAGGAAAATATATTTGAATATTCAGCTAATATGAGTTTATTTTAAAATAACTAATTTACATTTTTAGGTTCGGGACCAAATTGAATAAAAGTAAAATTTTAAGGGTAATTTTGTAAAAATGTCAAAAAGTGACCAAATTGCATGAAATTAATTGTTTTATTATTTAAATTAATAAATTGAATGAAATATTAATTTATATCAAGATTGGGTGGAAATTCAAGGAAAATAGAAAATTACCAAAATGTCCCTAAATTTTGGTATTTCTGCAATTTAGCCTAGTAAGCTCGTGTAACTTGAATTATATTCTTAGATGACTGAAATATATATATTGGATTGAGAAATTGATTTGAATTGTGAACATGAGAAATTGTGAATTGAATGAAATGGAAATGAAGCTTTGAATTACATGAGTAAATATCGGGTCTCGTAGGCCCTATTTGTTATGAATATAATATTTCGAGGATATGTTGTAAAGAATTATAAAAGCACGTTAAAAATTTGAAAGTTTTAATTCGGATGAAATTTTGTAACTCGGTTTAATACGTATGCAAATGTATGTCTTCTAGTAATGCCTCGTACCCTATTCCGGCGTCGAATACGGGTAAGGGGTGTTACAATGTGACATCGCCAGATTCGGTCATAACATTTAGATCGGGTTTGGGTTGTTATAAGAGGGACATCACAACAACCCAAAAATCCAAACTATGATGGGAGTTCATATAACAACACTATCCTTGGTCCTCGTCTAGAGATACATCCAGAGGTGATGTGCACCAATGCAAATGTTGAGGAAGGATCTGATAATGATGGGGATTCTAATAATGATGTTGAAGAATACAGTGACCCCGATGTGGATGTGGTCCCAGATGATATCGACGATGAAGGCAAGAAGGGTGAAGATGTACACCCTCATCGGTCGAGAACTTGAGTCGTGGCATTGTTATACGAAACGACCTAGGGCCCACATGTTGAGCATATATCCAGATGCAGCGTATGCACCCGAGTTACTCGAGTACACTGATATAATACCTTTTCACCGCTTTGCGGCAGTTTTGGAGTTGGAAGAGTTGTTTGTAAGGAAATGGTTCGAGAATAAGGCGGACTATGTATTTTCTATCAAGTGGTACAACATTAAGATGTGGGTAGACAACAGAGTCGCAAAGTCTACACCAACATTATATGTTGGGGAATGTTGGAGGGATGACGAAGGGTACAACTTGTGGGTTCGGGCGGTATTTATACAAATGAATCAACATGGAGAATCCGAAAATTGGAAGGGCTCTATACATGCACTTCTGGACGTATGACACAAGACCATCGTAAATGGATGCAAAAATAGTATGCAACTGCATCATGTCATTGCTGAAAGATATACCAACCATTCATGTATCAATCCTGATTGTCAACTTACAAGCTCGTTCCAGTATAGGGTGTCGAATAGGAAGACATGGTGGCCTAAATAGAGAGCCATGGAGTAGTTCTACGGTGACTGGGTTGTGTAACACCCTATACCCGGCCCTGTCGTTGATCTGTCGTAATTCAGTGTAGTAGATTAAACAAATTTTCGTACTTAAAAGAATTATCATTATTTCTTAATTAGATTTTAGTAAGTTTAATTAAATTGAAAAAAATGTGCAAATTGAGTCTTTTATTGACCTTAGAGGCCGAATGAGGCCTAAGGGTGAGCTAGTAAACTTTATATGTGTACAAGAGACCATTAGAATGTGTGTTAAGCCGATATTAGTCACTATGTTGCAACAAAGAGTGTTCGCTATCGCAACAAAAGGAGCAGAATGGAGACATTTTCAGACTGCATTCGACGTCATGACACAGCTTAAGGGTGTCGTGACATACCCCTAAGAACATCCCAAAGAAACGTATATTGACTTCTATGTTTTGACATAAGTCCTGATGTGTCACGACATCGAACCTAGATTGGAATTAATACCAACCATGGGGTGTTTTGGTCTGCACAATCCAACTTAAAGCTTAGGAACATCAGCTAACCAAGGGTTAAGGATGACGTGTAACACCCCTAACCCGTAACTGTCGCCGAAATAGGGTTATGGAGTATTACTGCATAAATGAAACATTAAGACATACCTTCCACACATCATCGAAAACATATTATAAAACATTCATTCACATATATATTGTCCCTAAATTGAGCCTTCAAGGCCCTCAGGGCCCTAAAATCACCTCAGAAACAATTTGAGACGAAATTGGAAACATTTAGAAACTCTAAGAAAAAGTTAGAAAAAACATTTTACTACAGGGGTCACACGGCTGTGCCTCACATGATTGAGACACACACCCGTGTCTGAGGCCGTGTAACCTTCGAATTAGGGACACATGGCCCAATCTGTGTCCTTACCTGTGTAACTCTCTGGGTAGGGTCACACGCCCGTGTGTCAGGCCATGTAACTCTCAAAATAGCCCTACACACTCGTGTGCCAAGACGTGTGTTATGTCGTGTAATTAACTTACTTATATGCAATAGAACCTATAGGGGACAAACAGTCATGTTGCCAGGCCATGTGGACATCAATTTGCCCAAAATCAATCCGTTTCCAACACAAAACCATCACACGGCTAAAGGCCTTTTGTACACATCATCAAAACATCAAAACATGACCAAAACTTACATGTAATGACCAATTCAATAGTCCAAAATCAATTAACTAATATGCCATACAAGGCACCTCAAATGCATTCATCCACAACTTATCTAAACATGCATATGTTACCACATTTCAATCATCAACATCTAGCTCAATACATTCCCAAAACACGTAATATCTTATCCATAATCAAACCAACTTAACACATAACATTTGAGCCATTTAAACATGCAACAACATAGCCACATTAACATAAACTAGCAAGGCATCAAATGTACCAAACCAAACAACTTATACATACCAAATCTTCATATAAGCATTCAACTAAACATCATTATAAGTCCACCTATACATGCCATTATAACCTTGGCCAAAACATTAAAAACTATCAATATTTATGTTGAACAGTGTGATAGATCTTCGACGAGCTTCCAAACTGATCATGCTTCCGATAATCTATAAAACATAGGAAATAAAACTACATAAGAACATAATGTTTAGTAAGTTTGTAGAACATGAAACATAACATATCGATTCATTTATATAGCAGGTAATATAAGCATAACATAATGCAACCACAAGCTTGACACAAGCCTATGCATCGTCATCAATATACAAGTTAGTGCATTTACACATAATTCACATGAATTAAACATATGATAATTCATTTCCATATGAACATACATCATTAAATTCATTCATCATTTTCATGAGCATGTGCATAGTTCCATTTGGAAACTTGCCATTTCAATCCCATTTCTTGCTCATTGAACCATTTAGAATATCACCGGAGACTCGGGAAAGCTCACACAAAGTGTGCTTAAACATATAACCTCAACCTTTCCTTTACATCATTGCTCACACGAGTAGTGAAATAGGCCAGCACACACGAGCTATGGGTTGGAATGTAAGCTACACGATGCTGCTCACACAAGTTGTGGAGTATTCACAACAAATGCAAGACCTCAGCCATCGGTAGGACATTCAAGACCAGCATCCGAAGCATGAAATCCCTAATGACATGTCATTCATATCCTACGAATTCCTACGATTCAACCGGGACTCGATAATCGTCATAGCATTGCTTTGGATATACATCATTAAATTACATGACAAATAACATGTTAACATATAAATTGAAATAGCATTAAAAAGATATTTACTCATACGAACTTACCTTGATTACTAGGGCATAGAAACAAAATCGACTAATCTGAGGCTTTAGTTTTCCCCAACCTAGATCCATACATGGTTTATCTTGATTATTATATTAACCTTGTCTATTAACATTAAAATCACTTAATTTTATGTCTATAAAAGTCCACTAACATTTTGAATGGTCTAATTGCCAATTGATACCTTTAACTAATTGAACTTCATAGCTAATTTATACCTTTAACTAATTTTATGTCCAGAAAAGTCCATTCACTTTAGGGTTTCATAGCTAATTGATACCTTTAACTAATAGAACTCTACTTTTGTACTTTTTACGATTTAGTCATTTTCAAGTAATTAATCATGCAAACATCAAAATTCTTAACGAAATTTTAATACGACCTCAGTAACATGGCATACACATTAAAATAATAATAAAATAATAATTTACTTATCAGATTTATGGTCCCAAAACTACTATTCTGATTTCACTAAAAATAGGTTGTTACAACTCTCCCATCTTTTGGAATTTTCATCCCCGAAAATCTTACCAGAAAATAAGTTCGGGTATTCCACTTTCATAGCTTCTTTTGGTTCCCAGGTAGCCTATTCTATTTCGTGACGTTGCCAGAGAACTTTAACTAAAGCTATGCTTTTATTTCTCAATTTTATAACTTCCCGAGCTAGAATTCTTGTCGATTTTTCACTATACGTCATATCAGTCTGAATCTCAACATCAACTAAGGATATCATGTGTGAAGATCTGATCGATACCGTCATAACATCGATACATGATATACATTATGAATCTTTTCTAACTCTGATGGCAAAGCCAATCTGTAAGCTACTGCCCAATTCTCTCAATGACCTTGTATAGCCTGATAAATTGTGGACTAAGTTTTCCTTTTCGGCCAAATCGAAGAACTTTATTCCAAGGTGGTACTTTCAAAAATACTCTTTTGCCGACTTGAAATTCAGTATCTTTTCTTTTCGAATCTGCTTAAGATTTTTGTCCATCCGAAGCCGCTTTCAAACGATCACATATCACCTTAACCTTTTTTTCGATTTCTCAAATCAAATCAACTCCGAATAACTTTTTCTCATTGAGCTCAGTCCAGTATAACAGAGTTTGACACTTTCAACTAACAGTGCCATTTTAATGCTCGCATGATAATTGTTATTATACGCAAATTTTACTAACGGTAGAAATTTCTCCCAGTTACCTATGAATTCTAAAGCACAACATTAAAGCATGTCTTCGAGTATCTAAATTACTCGCTCGAATTGACCATCGGTCTACAGATGAAACGTTGTGCGAAAATACAGTCAAGTGCCTAGAGCTTCATGTAATTACTCCAGAACTATGATGTAAACCGTGGATCCCTATCAGAGATAATGGAAAATGACACACCGTGCAATCTAACAATCTCAGCAACATAAAACTCTGCCAATCTCTCAAGTGAAAAATCCATGTGCATTAGAATAAAATGCGTAGATTTCGTCAAATGATATATAATGACCCACACAACATCTTTCTTTTTCTGAGATAGAGGCAATCCCGACACGAAATCCATTGTACACATTCTCATTTCCACTCTGGAATCATCACAGGTTATAATAAACCAGAAGGTACGTGATGCTCGACTTTAACTTGCTGACAAATCAAACATTTCGATACGAACTCTAAAATCTCTCGTTTCATACCTGGCCATCGTTATATCTATTTTGATTTGCCGTACATTTTATTGCTACCAGGATGAATCGGTAATGTAACAACCCATTTTTCGTGAAATCGAAATAGTATTTTCGAGACACAAATTCAACGTAAAAATATTTATTTATTTTTATTATTTTAGTGTCTTCAAAATATTAGCGAGGTCATACAAAAATTTTGTTAAGAAATTTTATCGTTTGCATGTTTAATTTGGTGAAAAGGATTAAATCATAAAAGATGCAAAACTAGAGTTCTATAAGTTAAAAGCACCAAATGGCTATGAAATTATTTGATTGAGGGATTTATGTGGTAAATAAACCATTATTATTATGAGTGGTCAAATATCGACATCTTATTAAGTATTTTAAAGGTTATTTACTAAGGCTAATTTTGTAAATTAATAAATAAATGAAGCAAAAAAAAATGTAAAAGAAGATATCATCTTATTTCTTGGAATTCACCACCGAAAATACAAGAAAAAACACCAGTTTTGGGCTTTGAACATTCGGTCACTTCTCAATGCTTGCATATAAGTAGTTTTTGTCCCGTTTTTAATGATATTTATGTTTTTGAAGTCATTGTAGCTTAAAATCTAGCTAGCCCGGGGAGTAATTCGTAAAATTATTATAGATTGAGAGTTATGCCATGAGTGTTCTTGAGTGATTTTTGATGTTTTATGTTTGATAATGAATCCTTGTTGTGGAATAATCAAGTTTTGTAAAGTATATTTTAATGGAATTTGTATTTAGGGATTGAATTGTAAAAAAATGGAAAAAATGTGTTAAATTTATGAAATAAGGGTTTATTTGAGTTGATATAAGTCCTTGATAGACTTGATTAGTTTGAATGGAGGATTTGAATGTTTAAATTTCATCTTATAAGCCTAAAGATTAGATTGTGAATGGTTAAAAAAATAATGGGCAAAATAGTAATTTCATATAAATGAATTATGAGTTAAATTGATATCGAGAGGCACTTAATTGAATGAGATTATTGTTTTAGATCATGAACGGGTTACCGATCGTGGAAAACGAAAGATTTCAGAGTAGTTCATGTGCTTCTTAATTTCTAAAATTTAGTCATGTAAGTTCGTTATTTGATTATTATTAACTGTATTGACTATTTCATAATATTTCATTATTGAAAAATCTTTGAATTTCATTTAACTATGTTCAAATAAATAGAACCGTATACTTAGTTGGGCTTTATGCCTAGCAGACTTTATGCCGGTGTTGTTCAGGCTTTGTGTTCCTGTTATTCGGGCTCTCTGCCTAGCAGGCTTTGTGCCGGTGTATCAGAAGTTAACATCAAATTGAAAAAATGTGGTTAACAATAAATAAAGCTATTATCGAACTTACTAAGTCTACTTGTGATTATTAGTTTGATTTTTATTTTGTAGGACTTTTGGAGTCGTTGCTTTGATTGGATCGACTCGGAAGCTCACACACTATCATCAACATCTCGATAGTAATTTTTGTTCTTGCTAGTTGGTTTAAGTGGCATGTATTAGGAAAGGTCTTGATATTTTGATATTTTGTGCTTGTTGAAAGTTGATATGTTTATGCTTGTCGCTACTGATTGATATTTGAACTTGTGTGCATAGCTAGACAAGCCTTTTGGACCACATATAAGTAGGTATTGTACAAATCTTTTTAATGCACAGTTTTGGTACTTAAATACTTCAATATGTGGTGTACATTGGTTTAGTTTATAAAGAGTTATGATGCTTAATTATGATAAGTTTTTGACATGTTTAGATGACTTTTTGGTTTCATGAAATTGAGGTGCCTTGTGGGCATATTGGTTGGATGAATTTTTGGCCTTTTGAATTGAATATTTCATGCATTAATTGGTATGTTTTAAGGTCTTTAATGTGGGAATAAAATGACTGTAGGTACATATTTGAGTTGGAGATGGAAATGGCTTGAACTTGGCCAATTTCATGTCCACATGGCCTGAGACACGAGCGTATAGAATGAAGTTAGAATCGGTTCTGGTTGTATGTGATTTAGAAACGTGTTCCCAGAAGAGTTACCAAGGTTACCGCTGATCAAAGAGGTTGAGTTTGTTATTGAATTGATGCTGGGAACATCTCCGATATCGATAAATTCGTATAGAATGACACCTAAAGAATTGAAAGAGTTGAAAGCATATTTGCAAGAGTTGACAGATAGGGGCTTTGCTCGGCCCAATTTTTCTCCTTGGGATGCCCCTGTGTTATTTGTTAAGAAAAAGAACGGATCTATGTGACTATGTATCGATTATCGACAGCTCAACAAAGTCAGATCAAGAATAAGTATCCATTATCGCGTATTGATGATTTATTTGATCAGTTGAGAGGTGCAATGATACTCTCAAAGATTGATCTTCGTTCAAGTTATTATCAACTACGGGTTAAAGACTCTAGTGTACTGAAAACTATGTTCAAAACCAAGTACGGACATTATGAGTTTCTTGTGGCGTCATTTAGTTTGACTAATGCACCTACTATATTTATGGACTTGATGAATAGAATTTTCAGACCGTACTTAGAGAGATTTGTAGTTTTATTCATTGACGATATTCTAGTCTATTCACGAGATAAGATAGAGCATGCCCAACATTTGAGAATTATTTTGCAAACATTATGCAAAAAAAAACTGTTCGCTAAGTTCAGGAAATATGAGTTTTGGCTCTGAGAAGTCAAATTTTTTGGACATGTGATATCGGCAGATGGTATTATAGTTTATTCGAGTAAAATCTCAACTGTGGCAAACTGAAAGCCTCCGAGAATGTGATTGAAGCCAAAAGATTTCTGGGTTTGGCCTAATATTACAGAATAATTGTCAAGGGATTCTTGATGATTGCTATGTTGTTGACGAGACTGTTGCAAAAAGATATTAAGTTTGAGTGGTCAAACAAATGTCAACAAAGTTTTAATCAGTTGAAAGCTTTGTTAACCGAGGCACCTACGTTAGTTCAGCCAGAGCCGGGTACAGAATTTGTGATTTATAATGATGCTTCATTGAATGGTTTGGGCTGTGTTTTGATGGAAGAGGGCAAAGTGATAGCATATGCTTCTTGACAGTTGAAACTGCACTAAAAGAGTTATCCGACCCACGATTTAGAGCTTGCAGCTATCATATTTGCTTTAAATATTTGGCCACACCATTTGTACGAAGAAAAATGTTACATCTTCATGGATCATAAGAGCCTGAAGTATTTGATGTCGTAGAAAGATTTAAATTTGAGATAGCGTAGGTGGCTTGAGTTATTCAAAGACTATGATTTGATCATTGATTATCATCCGGGAAAGGCTAATGTGGTTGTTGATGCTTTAAGTAGGAAATCTCTTATTTCTTTACGAGCTTTGAAAACAAGATTGACATTGATTGATGATGGTTCAATTTTAGCTCAATTAAAAGCTAGACCGACGTTTTTACAACAAATTTGCGAAGCTAAAAAATATGATGATGTTTTGATAACTAAGTGGACTCAGATTGGGATGACACCTGATTCAAATTTTGATATTGGTTTCGATCATAGTTTGTATTTCAAAGACAATATTTGTGTTTTAAGAAATTTTGATCTCGTTCAGAATATTTTAGAGGAAGCTCACAATAGTGGTTTATCTGTAACACCCTAACACGTATTCGTCACCAGAATAGGGTTATAGATCATTACCGTAAAATCGTAACTTAAACCATTCATTTCCAAACATTAGATAAACCATAGAATAATTCATTCAAACCCATGCATGTCGTCCCTTATTCGAGCCCTTGAGGCCTTGAAAACACTTTAAAAATGATTTGGGACTAAATCGGGAATGTATGAAACCTTAAAGAAAAAGTTGGAAAAATTCACCCTGCAGGGGTCATACGACCGTGCGGCCAAGCCGTGTGACTCAACGGCCGAGACACACACCCGTGTCTCAGGCCAAGTTGACATTGAAAGTAGGGACACACAGTCATGTCCCAGCCTATGTTTGTGCCTGTGTAACTCTCTAACTTGGGTCACACGGCCAAGCCACACGCCGGTGTGCCAAGCCGTGTAACTCTCAAAATAGACTCACACGCCCGTGTGTTAGGTCGTGTGTTAGGCTGTGTAACTGCCTGACTTTGATGCCTTTAAAACCTATAAGGGACACACGTTCATGTCTTAGGTCGTGTGGACATGAAATTGTCCAAATTCAAGCCATTTCCATCTCCAACTAAAATATGTACCTACAAGCATTTTGTTCCCACATTCAGGACCTTGAAACATACCAATTCATGCATGAAATATTCAATTCAAAAGGCTAAAAATTCATCCAACCAATATGAGTACAAGGCACCTTTATTTCTTGAAACCAAAATGTCATCTAAACATGTCAAAAACTTATCATAATTAAGCATCATAACTCATTATAAATAAACCAATGTACACCACATATTAAAGTATTTAAGAACCAACACTTTGCACTAAACAGATTTGTACAACATCTACTTATATGTGATCTAAAAGGCTTACCTAGCTATGCACACAAGTTCAAATATCATTCAGTAGCAACAAGCATAAACATATCAACTTTCAATATTTATCCTTTCAAAAAATATCAAAATACCAAGACATTTCCTAATACATGCCACGAATAACCAACTAGTAAGAACCTAAATGATTACCGAGATGTTGATGATAGCGTGTGAGCTTCTGAGTCGATCCAAACAAAGCAACGATTCCAAAAGTCCTACAAAATAAATGTCCTAGAAAGATCACCAGGTACACATAACCTTTTTTCGAAAGTACAAAATACCATCATCACAAATGCTAAATTCAGTACTTTGACCAGTCTCAACCATCTTCCGTTCGGCTACCAACTTCATATCAACAAGCTGCAATTCTCATATAATCTGTAAGAACAAAGGTTTGACCTTGAGTTCAGCTAAAATAGAACCATCACACAATTCTAACCATCTACGTTGTCTCTGATTTAACTCTTTTTGGGTCATAAAATATTTCTAGCTCTTGTGTTTAGTATACACATGACATCTTTCGCCATACAAGTAATGACGCCACATTTTTAAAGCAAACACAATCGCTGCTAATTCTAGATCGTCCGTTGGGTAATTTTTTTCATGAACTTTTAGTTGCTGAGAGGCGTATGCTATGACCTTTCCTTCTTGCATTAAAACACACCCCAAGCCAGACAGAGAGGCATCACTATAAACAACAAATTCCTTCCCTAATTTAGGTTGCATCAACACTGGAGCTTCCGTCAATAAACTCTTAATCTTTTGAAACTTTACTGACACTTATCAGACGAAACGAAACAAACATCTTTTTGCAATAGTTTTGTCATAGGTGAAGCTATAATCGAAAACTTCTTTACAAAACGACAATAGTACCCAGCAAACCCTAAAAAGCTTTATACTTCAAATACGTTTCATGGGTTTTTCCAATTCAAAATAACCGAAATGTTGCTCAGATCAACTCTTACACCATCTCTCGAGATCACATGTCCAAGGAATCTAACTTCAGTAAGCCAAAATTCACATTTGCTAAATTTAGCATATAGTTTCTTTTCCCGCAAAGTCTGCAATACGATCTTCATATGTTAAGCATGTTCCTTTTCACTTTTGGAATAAATCAAAATGTCATCAATAAAAACAACAATAAAATGATCAAGATGGGGCTGAAGCATTTGTCAATCCGAATGGCATGACCAAATACTCATAATGTCCTTAGCGAGTACTGAATGTTGTCTTTGGTAAATCTACATCTTTCACTCGTCGCTGATAATATCCAAATGTAATACCCCCTACCCGTATTCCTTGCCGAAATAGGGTATGAGGCATTACCAGATTTTACCGAATAAATTTTTTGTTATTACGAGTTAAATACCATTCATTTATCAAAACATGTCATAACGTCCCTTGGATGGGCCTCTGAAGCCCAAAACGTACATCTGGACCAAACCAGGATTAAATCGAAGCCATAAGAAATTTTTCGCAAAGTCCCAAAGTTTTTTTTTGAGCTAAATATAACCCCTTTATAAATATCTAATCTTCCCCGCAATTTTAAACTGAGACCAATCCAACACAACCAATCCATTTCAACATATTTTCAAGATAGATTTAACATATTCATAAGATAACCTCATCACATACCAAAACCAAAATTTGTTAGCCATACCAATGGCTAACCATACATTCATTTCACATTAACATTTACTTTACTAGCTTATACATGCCATTGATTTCCAAAATAAAGTTTATTTTTTATATACCGAGATCTTGAGGTTGATAGTATGATGCGTATCCAACCAAATCCAACCTCCGAGCTCTTAACACTACAACACAGGGGAAAAGGAAATAGGGTAAGCACTTTGTGCTTAGTAAGCCATGCAACAAGAATTATACTTACCTAATATTTTCAATACAATGTAATAAACATTCATACATCCATTCAATTCATTATTCCCTTAACATGCACAAACTCAACATTCAAGTTAGTTCAATAATTTCCATGTATCAATAATATATATACCATGATTGATGAGCTCATCAATTCCATGATTTCCATTCCCTTGTTATTTTTCCATATTTATCCCGTTGAACTACTTGAAATTTCGATGGATTTTCAAGGGTACACCTAAGTGTACAAATCCGGGTCCGTCAATTCATATTCATGTGCGCACATTTCCATTTCAGAGAGCACACTCCCGCGAACCTCATCCTTACAGTGGGATTACCGGTCGGGCTAAATCCTTGTAATATAAACTCATAGAGTATTGTCGGGATTACCACCCGAGCTAAATCCTGCAATGACAATTACTCTAATGAGCTTAGATCTGAATTACCAGTCCAGGCTAAATTCAGACCCTAATTTGGATTACCCATCCAGGCTAAATCCATTTTCCACATATTCTTCGGGAGGGCTATATCAGAATAGGATCACCCGTCCGGGCTAGATCCTTTTTACCGTCAATTTCTTTTTAGAGATCCATCAAATTTTCCTTCCATTCAACCTAGATTTCTTCCCCTTTTTTATCAAATATATTAATGTTTCATCAATTTTCATACAATTAACATTCAAATCATATTCACATCAATAACAAACATTTCAAGCATTTAAGAATATAATTCAAGTTACACGAACTTACCTCGATACTTGTTCGTATGCAAAAATCTACTAATCTTAAACTTTTTCTTTTCCTCGATCTAGATTCGTAATTGAATTTTTAGATTTAAATAAATAAATTTAATCATTAATTTAATACATTTCATGTTCATATGTAACATTATCTATAATCCCATTATTATTTATAGTTCATTCAGAGCTATCTCCTTGAGTCAAAGTCACTAAATTATTTATATCTTCAGCTACGGAAATCCAAATTAAGATCCACTAATTTTCCTCGAAACTAGACTAATATATATTCTTACCATAAAATTTTTATAATTTTTTGTTTGGCCAATAAGTACAGTTTATTCTTTAAAGTCATCCCTATTTTTCTACTTGACAGTTTTGACCCTTCTTCACTAAAAATTAACTATCTCCTCGTACAGGATTCAGATGATGTTCTCGTTTGTTTTTTTTAAAAAATAGACCCATTAAGGATTTTAAACATATAAATTTTAGCCCCTAATTATATTTCTCCAACTTTTGATGATTTTCCAAAGTCAGAACAGGGGAATCCGAAATCATTCTAACCTTGTCTCACAAAACCTATTATAAATCATGATTTACAATTTCATTGCTTACATCGTTTCTTCTATAAGAAACTAGACTAAATAAGATTTAATTTCATATTTTATTCATCCTCTAATTCAATTTCCACAATTTATGAATATTTTTAAAATTAACCTACTGCTGCTGTCCAAAACTGTTTTAGTGCATGATGTTAATTACCATTTTTCCCCTAAGCTTTCAATAAATGATAATTTCATCCTTGCTCAATTAAACTCTCAATTGAGATGATTTTTCTCAATTAACACTTTATTCTATCACTTTAAACTACTTTATAACCTTTGGAAATTAGAATTTTAGCACTAGACTTTGATTTCAAACTTTTTCACAATTAGGTCCAACAAATCAATTCTATTGAAATTACCTAATAAAATCATCTCATAAACAAATTAAAGTTTCAATTTCATGCTATTTCATCATAAACTTACAGAACTCAACCATGGTGACTTTCAATTTCATCCATGAAATCAAAAACTAATGAATTTAGTAATAGGACCTAGTTGTAAAAGCCTTAGAAACACAAAAATTACAAGAAAAAGGCAAGGATTAACTCACTTGGTGCAAAAATTATGAAATACCAGCTTGAATAAACCCTTAGGACATTTTTGGCTGATGAAAATGAAGAAAATATGAAGAGAATTCTAGATATTACAAGTTAGTCCCATTTTGCCCTTATTTCACCAATTCTCCTGATTTTTCTCAGCTTATGCCGCCCAAAATATATTCTTTTGGGCTTATTTCCAATTTATGTCCCTCCTCATTTAACAATTGAGCTGTTTATTCCTTCTAGTAACTTTTACAGCCTTTTCAATTCAGTCTTTTTCACTTAATTAACTACCCAAACGTAGAAATTTTCTAACGAAATTTTAATACCATATTACTAACACTTCATAAATGTTTATAAAAATATTTTCTACTCGATTTTATGAGATCGAGGTCTCAATACGTTGTTTTTACCCAATTTCATCAATAATTTCTTGTTCTAACTAACCACTAAATCGGTAAAATTTTTCTATCGATATTTTCATACGATTTTCCTATCATATCAATATTCATGCAAAAATAATAAAATTAATTTCTCTTTAAATCGGATTTGTGGTTACGAAACCACTGTTCTGATAACCTTAAATTTAGGCCATTACAAATCCTGATCGAAGGTTAATCTTTGAAAATACCGAAGCTCCTTTCAGTTGATCAAAAATATTATCAAAACGAGGTAACGAATATTTATTCTTTATAGTCGTTTTGATAAATTACCGATAATCAATGCACAATCTCAGCGACCCATCTTTCTTTTTAACAAACAACACAGATGCACCCCAAGGCGATACACTCGGTCTAATAAAACCTGTCTATCAATTCTTGCAATTGCGCTTTAAGTTCTTTAAGTTCAACTGGAGTCATTCTATACGACGTAATTGAAATCGAAGCAGTACTGGGAATTCAGTCAATGACAAAATCAACCTCTCGCTCCGGTAGTAAACCCGATAATTCTTCAAGGAAAACATCTGGGAATTCACAAATTATCGACAGTTGATCCACTTTCTTTTCTGATACTTTGGAATCTAAAATGTAAGCCAAAAACGTTTCACAGCATTTTCGCATTAACTTATGTGCTTTCACTATCAAAATTAGATTTGAAACATCGTCTGACCTGCCAGTTTCAATAAAGATTACTTCACCATTAGAACCTTTCAACTAAACTCTTTTCTAACGACAACAAACCACAAGGTCATGAATGTTTAACCAATCCATACCCAAAATGACATCAAACTCATTGAAAGTAACAACATTAAATCAACAGGAAATTTACAACCTAAATTTTTAGTGGGCATTGCTTGCAAACCATATAAACTATAACACTATGGCCTAAGGGATTCATGACTTTAACAACACAATTAGTTCACTCTATGGGTAAGTTCTTTTCTGTCACTAACGTAGTGCATATATATGAATGCATCGACCTCGGGTCAATTAATGCATACACACTAACATTAAAGATAGAGAAAGTACCCGCAATAATGTCAGGAGCTGAGGCTTCCTCTCGGGCACGAATGGCATATATTCTAACAGGAGCCTTAACTTTAGATTTGGTCACTGACTCTTTAACCCCGCCTCTGTTGACTTCAGTTGTTGTGCTATTTCCAGGTCTTCTACCTCTGTTAGAAGTGGTCACCAATTTCTTATTATGCTCTTTAATAGGATCTTTTAGACTTGGACACTCTCTTTTAAAATGGTCTGGACATCCACAATTAAAGCACTTCCCATCGTTAATTCTGCAAACACCAAGATGAAACTGTCCACATTGCTTGCTGTCTGTTCTATTTGTATTCTTCAAATTGCCCACACTAGCTACTGAAGGAGGGAGTTTTCTTGCTACTTTGTCTCAGCTGATCTCTTCTAAAAAAACCCTTATGGAGTGGGAAACTTATTAATAGATTCATTCATCTCCTTCTGTGGAGAGCTCAAAAAATATTTAGATCCATCACGTTTATTGAATACATGTCTTTTTTCTTCATTTCGTCTTTTACTTTTGTAGATTTCCTCTATTTTTAGGGCTTGATCAGACAAAACCACAAATTCAAAAATTTCCAAAGCTCCCACTAACATTCTGATATCATCTTTCAATACATCCTCTAAATGTACACACATATCTTCCTCAATAGGCACTATCTCACGAGCATATTTGCTCAGCTGAACGAACTGTCTTTCATATTTTGCTACTGTTCCACTTCCTTGCTTTAACTCAAGAAACTCTTTCTTCTTCTGTTCCAAATAGTGCTTCCTAATATACTTATTTCGAAATTCAAACTTAAAGAAATCCTAGTTGATTCTTTCTTTCTGTACAATTGTCGTTAATGTGGACCACCATTGAAATGCTTCCTCTTTTAACAACAATACGATACACCATAAACAATCTTTAGGGGAACACAATATTTCGTCAAGTACCCTTTGAGTATGTTCTAACCAATACTCAGCCTTGGTCGGGTTGTCACTCACATTAGCACAAAATTCAACGACTCCACACTTTCTAACTTTATCAATGGTCACCTTATGAACACTTTACTTACTCAAACCTTGGGGGTGAGGAGATTGAGATCATGGGATTGCGGAGTTTACCTTTAAGTACACATCATACATGTCATGCATCATACGAAGAAATGCATCAAGTGCTACTTCTCTAGATCCTTACAGTCCAGGTTCATTCTGCGTACTTTCCTCATCAGTAGGCAGAATAAAACTTTCTACCTCATCAGAACCTACTTAATTGGATCCCGACGACATCTTTTATCTATATAAGAACATTTCAAATAAAATAACCAAAAGCTATCACACTATCATTGGTTAGTCAAGTGGCATGTATTTCTAAACTCTATACATGCCACGTTCAATTTGAGAACCAACTAAATCGTAGCTCTGATACCATAAAAGTTAACACCCATAACTCGTATCCATTATCAGAATAGGGTTACGGAGCATTACTATAAAATCATAACTTTGTGGTTGTATTCATTGAATATACTTTGGTCTATTCACGAGATAAGATAAAGCATGCCACGCATTTGAGAATTGTTTTGCAAACTTTACGCGAAAAAAATTGTTCGCTAAGTTTAGCAAATGTGAATTTTGGCTCTGAGAAGTCAAATTTTTGGGACATGTGGTATCATCAAATGCTATTAGTGTTGATCCGAGTAAAATCCCACCTGTGGTAGACTGAAAACCTTCAAGAAATGTATCTGAAGTCAAAAGTTTTCTAGGTTTAGCTAAATATTACTGAAGATTTGTCAAGGGATTCTCAATGATTGCTACACTGTTGACAAGACTGTTGCAAAAAAGATATTAAGTTTGAGTGGTTGGACAAATCTAAGCAAATTTTTAATCAGTTGAAAGCTTTGTTAACCGAGGCACCTGTGTTAGTTCAGCCAGAGTTGGGTAAAGAATTTGTGATTTACAGTGATGCTTCATTGAATGGTTTAGGCTATGTTTTGATGCAAGAGGGAAAAGTGATAGCGTATGCTTCTCGACAGTTGAAACTGCCCTAAAAGAATTATCCGACCTACGATTTAGAGCTTGCATCTATCAAATTTGCTTTAAATATTTGGCGACACCATTTGTACAGAGAAAAATGTCACATCTTCACGGATTATAAAAGGCCGAAGTATTTGATGTCGCGGATATATTTAAATTTGAGACAGCATAGGTGGCTTGAGTGTTTGAAAGACTACGATTTGATCATCGATTATCATCGAGAAAGGCTAATGTGTTTGTTGATGCTTTAAGTAGGAAATCTTTGATTTGTTTACGAGCTTTGAACACACGATTGACATTGATTGATGATGGTTCAATTTTAGCTTAATTAAAAGCTAGACCAATGTTTCTACAACAAATTTATGAAGCTTAGAAATGTGATGATGTTTTGACAACTAAATGGAATCAGATTGAGACAACACCTAATTCAGATTTTCATGTTGGTTACAATGATAGTTTGTATTTCAAACACAGAATTTGTGTTCTGAGAAATTTTGATCTCGTTCAGAAGATTTACAGGAAGCTCGAAGTAGTGGTTTATCTGTAACACCCCTAACCTGTATTCGTCAATGGAATAGGGTTACGAAGCATTACGGTAAAATCGTAACTTAAAACATTCATTTCCAAACATTAAATAAACCATAGCTTAATTCATTCAAAATCATGCATATCATCCCTTATTTGAGCCCTTGAAGCCTTAAAAACACTTTAAAAATGATTTGGGACTAAATTGAGAACGTATGAAACCTTAACAAAAAAGCTAGAAAAATTCACCCTTAAGATGTCACACGATCGTGTGGCCAGGCCCTGTGCCTCACATGACTGAGACACACATCCATGTCTCAGGCCAAGTTGAAATTCGAAGTAGGGAAATATAGCTGTGTCCCAACCCATGTCTATGCCCGTGTACCTCTCTAACTTGGGTCACACGGCCAAGCCACACGCTTGTGTGCTAGGCTGTGTAACTCTCAAGATGGACTTACATGCCCGTGTGTTAGGCTGTGTGTTAGGCTGTGTAAATTCCTGACTTTGATGCCTTTAAAACATACAGAGGACACAACATAATATGCTTTGCACTGTTTTTACACTTTAACATAATATGCTTTCATCTACAATTCACAGCAGCATCATGCAGAGTTAACAGTCCATACCAAGAATCACATCAAATTCATCAAAGGGTAGTAACATCATATCAGCCAGAAATTTGTAACCCCGTATAATCAAACGACAATTTTTACAAACTTTATCAACTAACACATACTGACCTAAAGGGTTCGTTACTTTAACCACAAATTCAATAGACTCAAAATGTATTTTCTTATTTGACATTAAAGTCATGCATACATATGATTGCACTGAACCCGGGTCAATCAAAGCATTAACATTAGTATCAAAGATAGAGAATGTACCGATGATCACATTAGACGCTGAAGCTTTCTCTCGAGTACAGATCGGATAAGCTCTTGCTGGTGCTCATGCCTCAGATCTCACAATAGAATATTTCATCCCACTATGGCTATTACCCATATCTCCAGTGTTTTGAGGTGGTCTTCCCCTCGCAGCTATATTACTCGGTCGAGTAGTCTAAACCTATGAGATAATCCTCATAACAACCACATTTAAAACATGACCCGTCTTTCAATCTAAATTCACTGAAGTGTCATTTATTACATTGCTGACATTTAGGCTTATTATTTTTTACACTGCCTATGCTCGCTACAGATGTAGCTTGAGGTTTCAAGCTCGAATGCTTCTTTCATTTATCTTTCTCAGAATAACCCACTGAAGCTAACGAGCGACTGTGAAATTCGTTTGACTTCTTTGATGGTGACGAGTATGAATTTCCCATAGGCCTCTTTCTCGAATCACGAGCCTCAGAATCGACTTTTCTCTTTGCTTTGAAAAGTTCCTCAGTCTTGTGTGCTCTGTCCATCAGAACTACAAGTTCTTTCAACTCGAGAATCCTAACTAACAGCTTGATATCTTCATTTAGGTCATCTTCAAATAGAGTACACATAGCAACCTCTATCGGTATAATTCCCGGGCATACTTACTAAGTCATACAAATTCCCTCTCGCACTCAGCTACTGACATACGACCTTTCTTCAATTCAAGGAACTTTTTATGTTTCGTATCGAGAAATCTCTGACTCACATATTTCTTTCTGAACTCTGTTTGAAAGAATTCCTAGTTTACTCGATCTCTCAGTACTACCGCAACCAAGGTGTTCCACTACTGATAAGTCAAATCTTTCCATAAAGAATTACCACATTTCAAACATTCCACTAAAGTACACGATAATTCATCAAATACTCTCACCGTATTTTCTAACCAAAACTTGGCTCTTTCTGGATCATCTTTAGCGGTACCTCGAAACTCTTCAACCCCATACTTTAGGATTTTATTAATTGAAGACTTGCTTAATCGCACTGGTTCTAAACCTTGAAGAACTATTGGGACCGATTAGGGTATAGGTGGGGGTGGAGGTCGTTGAGTCATTGGGTTTCTTCACAGGAACTTAGAAAACCACTCTGACATCATTTTGAGGAAAGCTTCCTTAGCCTCTCCTGCCCGACCTTCAAATACGGGCCTACTACTTCTAGATCCTGCCCCGTGAACGGAGGCTTGCGCATTCCTTTCTACTTCATTGGAATTAGCTCAGTTGGATGATAGCAGGTTATATAATGGCATGTGTTTCTAGACTAATACATGCTACGTTCATCCCGAGAACTGACTAAATCGTAGCTCTGATATCACTAAATGTAACACCCCTAACCCGTATCTATCG
The DNA here is from genome assembly GCF_025698545.1 of Gossypium raimondii. Lineage (NCBI taxonomy): Eukaryota > Viridiplantae > Streptophyta > Magnoliopsida > Malvales > Malvaceae > Gossypium > Gossypium raimondii. The sequence continues at coordinate 32,278,543 of NC_068568.1, read as the reverse complement.
CCAAAATAGGGCTACTGAATATTACCATATAAACAGAACATTAAGACATAAATTCCATACATCATCGAAAAGATATTATAAAACATTCATTCACATACATATTGTCCCTAAATCGATCCCTCAATGCCCTAGAATCACCTTAGAAACAATTCGGGACTAAATTGGAAACATTTGGAAAGTCTAAGAAAAAGTTAGAAAAAGTTTTTAACTATAGGGGTCACATGGTCGCATGGTTGGGCCGTGTGCCTCACACGGCTGAGACACACGCTCGTGTCTCAGGCCATGTAACCTTCGAACTAGGGACACATGTTTGTGTGCCAGTGCATGTCCTCACCGGTATAACGCTTTGGGTAGGGTTACATGCTCGTGTGCCAGGCCGTGTGTTAGGCCGTGTAACTAACTAACTTGCATGCAATGGAACTTACAAGGGACACACAACCATGTGTCTCACACGGCTAAGTCAGTCTCCCATGTCTTAGGCTGTGTAGACATAAATTTGCCTGAAATCAGGCCATTTTGAAGACCAAACCATGCATGGGCCTAAAGGCCTTTTGTACACATAATCAAGACATCAAAACATGACCAAAACTTACATGTAATGACCAATTAAATAGTCCAAAATCAATTAACCAATATGGCATACAAGGCACCTCAAATGCATTCATCAACAACTTAACTAAACATGTATATGTTAGCATATTTCAATAATCAACATCTAGCTCAATACTGTAACACCCCTAACCCGTATTTGTAACTGGAATAGGATTACAGATCATTATCGTAAAACCGTAACATCAAAACATTCATTCCAAATCATTTCAACATTAGCTATCAAGTCCAAAAATGCCAAAATGTCATCAATCATAAAACCATATTTACAAGCCAAACATAGTAGCCATATCATCAAGCACAAAACACCTATACATGCCATTATAACTGCAACCAAAGCATAAAAATCTACTGATAAAATTGATAGACAGTGTGATGGATCTTCAACTAGCTTCCAACCCGATCGAGCTCTCGATAATCTGTAAGGTAAAAAAAACTACGTAAGCAATGAATGCTTAGTATAAAATTTAAGCATAATATTCCATTTCAATACTAAAGTTTATAGAATAAACATAAATCTATGCCAATGCTATAAGATTCATAAATCGATATGATCATCAACTTACAAATGAGTAGGTTTATTGATGTCGCATATTTATTGACCAGTCATAACATGATAGAATTTCATTAGACATAATATATATCATCAATCCCTTTTATAAGATTATATATCTTTCTATTTACTTACTTTCCAATCCGTCCCCAATGCTTATCATAAGCGTAAGCAATATTATTAACTCTTGATTCAAAGTATTTATCCATAGCATAAAAATTTGCTCACATATAATACATCATAATACATCCCAATTACGTACTTACCATTTCATTTCCTTTTCTTACCTATTTCATATGCATAGTACAAGCATAATCATAAACATCAATAATTTCCACAAGCTTGGCATAAGCCCTAGCACATCAACAACACATGTTAGTTCATTTAAATATGATTCATATGAATTTAACATGGATAATCATTATAATTGAGTATGATATCATGTTTTTCCATGTATCACCATTCCATAGAGTTTCATATAAACATGTCTTAGTTCTTATTAGAAACTTACCATTTCATCTGCATACACATAAGACATAAACATAACATTAACCATAGCCATAAGCTAGTGATTAAACACATAACTTAGCAATATCATCACATGGTAAGATTTGGGTGCATAACATAGCATCATTTATATCATACCTTTCATAAACATGAATACTCATACTTTGATCATTGGTACATCATACCTTTCCATATTTGTCGTAGTGAAGTCAATCGAAACCATTACTGAAGCTCACACAAAGTATGCTAAACGATAATCGTAACCGTCCCTTTTCATATTCAATGGTCGAAACCATCCATTTTCATTAATCGATCTTCGTCACCATCCCTTTTCATAATCGATAGCCGAAGCTATCCCTTTTAATAATCGATTGCCGAAGCTATCCCTTTTCATAATCGATAGCCGAAGCTATCCCTTTTTATATTCGATGGTCGTCACTGTCCCTTTTCATAGTTGATGGTCGTCACCATCCCTTTTCATAATCGATAGCCAAAGCTATCCCTTTTCATATTCGATAACTGAAGCTATCCCTTTTCATATTCGATACCCGAAGCTATCCTTTTTCATTGGTCAATGATCGCTGATACGTCGTTGGATTTTTTCACCGATACATAATTTGATATTATAATTTAAAATGCTATTTAAACATATGAACGTACCTAGCTAAATTGCATAAATGTAAAAGTACAAGGGTATTTTGCTAATTTTCATTCTCCTTGATTTTCCACCCGATCTTGATCTAAATTAATAATTTCATTCAATCTATTAGTTTAGATAGTAAAACAATTTATTTTATGCAATTTAGTCATTTTGAAATTTTTAGAAAATTGCCCCTAACATTTCACTTTTATTCAATTTAGTCCCTGAGCCTAAAACATGTAAATTAACCATTTTTATTAAAATTTTACACTAGCTGAATATTCATGACCTCCATTTCAGCCCATTTTTGAAACAAATTAACATCAACTCCTTGTACTTTTATTATTTTAGCATTTTAGTCCCAAATTAATAAGCCCATCAAAAATCACTTAACAAAATACTTTTAAATAACAACTAATATTTCAAATTCATCATTTAACATAAAAATTCACCACATTCATCAATGGAAACATTCAAAATCTTTAACATTTTCAAATTCGAAGGTATAGGCTAGCTGGACCTAGTTGCAATGATTTCAAAAATATAAAAATTATTAGAAACCGATAAATAAATCACTTACATGCACCCATTTTTGTTTGGTTGAAGCTTGGACCTTCTCCCTTTCTTTTTCCATGGTGACATTCAGTGTTTAAAGAAGAATGAAGAAACAAATCATAATTTTCATCTTTATTTTAATTACAATACTTATTTATAATTATTTTAACCTTTATACATAAATAAAACTAAAACATTAAAGTTCCCCTGCCATCCCAATATCGTTAGGATGGGTAATTTACTCAATAAGGCCGTCCAATTATAATTCTTTAATCAATTAACACTTTTAAACTAATAGCGATTGACTTTTTCAAGTTTTACAATTTAGTCATTTTTAATTAATTAACTATCGAAACGTGAAAAATTTTCAACGAAACTTTAATACCACCTTAATGACACTTCGTAAATATTTATAGAAATATTTATGGCTCAACTTATAGAAATGAGGTCCCGATACCTTATTTTCTAAAACCACTTGACCTTAAGGTCTTACCACTTGAACTTACTAAATCGTTTATATAACATAAATTATCAAATCAAAAAACCTTTTTTAAATTACATATGACTCGTAAATATTAAATAATAATATTTACAAACTTACTCATCAGATTTGGTGGCCCCGAAACCACTGTTTCTGACACCATTGAAAAATTGGTTGTTACAAGTCTCCCCCCTTACGAAAATTTCGTCCTCGAAATTTCTCACCTGATGAAAGTCATCACATCAAATCTTTTTGTCATATTCTTAATGATAATCCTCGGATAAATCATTTATAACTCATCTCGATTCAAAACTCGTATCAGAACTCATATTAAAACTTGATACCATTCAGAACTTAACTGAACAACTATGAGGTTCTCCTGTCATAACTTTATCATTAGTAGTATAACTACCGAGAAATTCCCTAGTGATTGTCTGACGAAACATAACCGAGAAACCTGGATTATGAAACTCTGACTAATGGTACTGATATGTTTGCATCTGTAACACAAGCAATAATGTTTAACACAAGCGCGACAACTTCAACTATCGAGACGACTTTAACTCATAATGACATTTCCTGATTATAGTTGATCTGATAGATACATTTCTGTATCATGTCTTCTAGAATATGAATCCCCCATTCTGACTATCTGTTAAATTACTCGTGAATGCGCAAAATTTATTCTCGGACCTGGGAATAAAGTCAAATGCATATAACTCAATTAACTTTTTAATGAATAACCCGCTCTGATTAAAAAAATGAGTCAATTTTATCTATCGGATAATAACATTTCAAAATAATCCCTTCTTCTTATTGTGAAGACAACCCAAACATACAATTTATCATAATTCCCTCAGAATACTAGTCAACCCAAATTGCATTAGCTCAAACATACATCCCAAACATACAATCTATCATAATTCCCTCAGAATACTAGTCAAGAATCTATACAAACTGCATTAGCTCAAACAAAGCATAACATCCCAGTTTAACTCGTTGACATAAATCAAGATTACCTGAGGAATGAGAACCAATATGCAAAGTTAAGTTCGATTTTCCACATCTATACTTTTGCCGATGCCTACCCTTTCACGAAAGCTAGAAATGGGATATATAATAAAGCTATTTCAATTATTAACATCAAAGCTTTGGACCATACCAGATCCACAACCATCTGATGAATTAACACTATAGCGTTATAATAAGACCAACTTTTCAACTGTATGGATAGAATAATACCTCAACATCAATATTGTACTCCAAAATAAAAGAGGAAAACCAAATTATCAAATCGCTTATATAACATAAATTATCAAATCAAAAACCTTTTTTACATCACATTTGACTCGTAAATATTAAATAATAATATTTACAAACTTACCCGTCGGATTTGGTGGCCCCAAAACTACTGTGTTCGACACTACTAAAAAACGGGTTGTTACAAATACATTTCCAAAACATGCCATATGTTATCCATAATCAAACCAACTTAACACATGTCATTTGAGCCATTTAAACATGCAACAACATAGCCACATTGACATAAACTAGCAAGACATCAAATGTACCAAACCAAACAACTTATACATACCAAATCTTCATATAAGCATTCAACTAAACATCGTTATTAGTCCACCTATACATGCCATTATAACCTTGGACAAAACATCAAAAACTACCGATATTTATGTTGGATAGTGTGATAGATCTTCGACGAGCTTCCAAACTGATCACGCTTCCGATAATCTATAAAACATAGGAAAGAAAACTACATAAGCACATAATGTTTAGTAAGTTTGTAGAACATGAAACATAACATATCGATTCATTTATATAGCACGTAATATAAGCATAACATAATCCAACCACAAGCTTGACACAAGCCTATGCATCGTCATCAATACACAAGTTAGTGCATTTACACATAAGTCACTTGAATTAAACATATGGTAATTCATTTCCATATGAACATACATCACTGAATTCATTCATCATTTTCATGAGCATGTGCATAATTCCATTTCGAAACTTATGATTTCAATCCCATTTCTTGCCCGTTGAACCATTTAGAATGCCATCGGATACTCGAGAAAGCTCACACAAAATGTGCTTAAACATATAACCGTAACCTTTCCTTTACATCATTGCTCACACGAGCTGTGGGTTAGAATGTAAGCTACACGATGCTGCTCACATGAGCTGTAGAGTAATTGCAACAAATGCAAGACCTCAGCCATCGATAGGACATTCAAGACCAGCACCTGAAGCATGAAATCCTTAATAACATGTCATTTGTATCCTACAAATTCCTATAGTTCAACTGGGACTCGATAATCGTCATAGCATTGCTTTGGATATACATCATTAAATTACATGAAAAATAACATGTTAACATATAAATTGAAATATCATTAACATAATATTTACTCATACGAACTTACCTCGACGACTAGGGCGTAGAAACGAAATCGACTAATCTGAGGCTTTAGCATTTCCCCGATCTAGATCCGTATGTGGTTTATCTTGATATGCAAGCAATAGTAGTTGTCGAACGAAGAAACCCTAAAAATTGCTATTTTTCTCTTGATTTTCGATGGAAGAAACTTTGAAGAAGATGATACAATTGTTTTACTTATTTTACTTTAACTTAATAATTAAATTACTATATTAACCTTGCCTATTGACATTAAAATCACTTAATTTTATGTCCATAAAAGTCTAGTAACATTTTGAATGGTCTAATTGCCAATTAAGTCCATTCACCGTAGAGTTTCATAGCTAATTGATATCTTTAACTACTAGAACTCTACTTTCGTATTTTTATAATTTAGTCCTTTTCACTTAATTAATCATGCAAATATCAAAATTTCGTTACAAAATTTTAATAAGACCTCACTAACATCCCATAGACATTAAAATAATAATAATAATAATAATTTACTAATCAAATTTGTGGTCCCAAAACCACTATTCTAATTTCATTGAAAATGAGTGATACATGATGGCCACATTAAATCTAGAAATAGGCTCATTTGACACATGTTATGGACACCAATTATTTAGATTAGAATCTCTCTTTATTTTTAATTAAAGTTTTTCTTTCCTTAGGTTTTAAATTTATTATACAAATTAGGTTTTTCTTAAACTCTATAGATTCGATTCATTTGTCATGTTTACACTTTATATCGGATCTATACTATTTATAAAAGTTATGAGGTAATAATCCCTCTATGGGGGATTAGCAAGTGGAGGTATGATCTATTAACTGTTTTGTAGGGTTACTCAATGGATCAGCTGTTTGGGAACGGAAGAACCTAAAACCCTAGGCTTGACAACCCTTGGAGGTTATCAAGGTGGGAATTAACCCAAAATTGGTATGGTCTATCCGTCAACACCTTAAATCCAAACTGGTCTGGACTGTGAGGTCGTAAGATAAGTAGTCCTTACTAACTCGTTGTTCTAGTAGACGTATTGGAAAATCCTGCTAGGATATCGACTAGTTGATTGATGAAGAACCCGAAGCTACAGTTGATGAAGATTACTGAAGTGAGCTAGTCACCCATAATCAGATTTGACTAATTCCACTCTTCAATTTCTCAATACTTATTTATTTTTTATACTTTTTATTATTATACAAAAACCCCCAAAAATCCTTTTTATTTATATTTTCTTAATATAATTAATTTCAAGTACTAATTAGATCTATTGGTGTTTATGTTGAAATTGATCTAGTACTATGCTCCTTTGGGTACGATCCTCGGAGTACTCACCTACTCCAATGCAACTATATTACAACTTGACCCTTACTTATAGATACCACCTTACGTCTATATATATTTTGTTACAACATTCACACTCTGCACGTTAGTACGTCCGGAGGTGGTCAAGTTGTTGGCACCGTTACCGAGGAGGTAACGCCACTAGTTCAATTTTAATTTTTGCACTTTAGTAAGAATAATTAGGAAATTTTTAGGTTATAGATATAATTTTAATTTTTATTATTGCTAATCTTTTCTTATTTGGTTTAGTGTATGAATTGTAGTAGGGGAATATAGAGCCAATCATAGATCCAAAAATAATAATTCGGAGAAATTTTTTACAACAACAATAGCAGTAACAACAAATACAATATCCACCACCACCTACTGTAGGCAACATACCATATTAGAATTTGTTGTTCAATGAAGCTAACGACAGTGATTTAGAAGATCCACCAGCATTACCATAGCTACCCGCAAATTTACCTATGGCACATAACGAGAGAACTTTAAGAGATTACGCATTACCAAGTCAGGACATGGTTCAAGACAGCATAACAAGGCTAGATATTATAACTAAAATTTTTGAGATTAAACCAACAATGATTCAGATGATCTAGAATAACCTACAATTTAGAGGCACAATGATAGAGGATCCGAATCAACATTTACAATAATTTCTCCAACTTTGTGATACTTTCAACTTTATGATATTGTCAGTGGCCCATTAAACGATTCACATATGGCCAGAAACCATCTACGGTAAAGGTTGTTCAAGAAGATGATAAATACCAACAGTTAATGGACAAACTTAACCGTATTTAATCTACAAATAGTGCACCGGCTGTGTATAGAGGAGACAAACCTCTCTTCTATTATATTAATACTCTTACCCAGGATGTAAATTACATCAAGAACAGGGGTGGAAACCCTTATTCAAATACTTACAATCCCAGTTGGAGAGATCACCCAAATTTGAGATAGGGAGGAAATCAAGGAAGAGGTAACAATTTGAATCACGTTAAAAACACTAATTACCAACCTCCTTATTTACAGAAACCTCAAGACAGGGCCAACCCAAATGACCATACTGTATGTGGTCAATGTCTGGATCGAATCAGCGGGGAGATGCAGTCAATGGAAACAGAAGTAAAGCAAGTGCAATCTAAGTGCACTAATTCATCAAGAACATTGACTAAACTAGAGGACCAAATGAGCCAATTGCTAAGTATGATGGGAGATATTAAAAGGAAAATTGGCACATGCATACGCAACAATAAAGATAATAATCCTCAGAAAAAAGTGAAAGAGCAAGTACTTTGGCACAAGAGGACACAAAAGAAAATGCCAAAGGTCCTCCAGAAAAACTCCAAGAAGCTGATAAAAAACCAAAACTAGAATAGGTCATCGAACCGGTAGCCGAACCAGAAAAGAGGGTAAAAGACAAGGTAACTAACACACAGGTACTATAACTGCCCGTTTTCTGTGAGTAGTTTTTGGACCATAAATCCAATGATTAAATATAAATTTTATTATTTTAATTTCTATGGTATGTTCGTAGAGTCGTATAAATTTTTTTTAAGAAATACTAACATTTGCATGCTTAACCAAGTAAAAAGGACTAAATCGAAAAGGGTGAAAAAGTAGAGTTCTAGTAGCTAAAGGTATCAAGCTGTGAATGTGATAGCCCAAAATAGGGCCTAATCGGAATAGTGGTTTTGTAAGCACAAATCTGAAGTGAAATAGTTTAATTTTATAATTTTTATTAATTACCAATTGATTGAAATATTGTGTGAAAATATGGAAAGGAAATTTTAATGATATAGTGCCAAATTGAATTTTTAGGACTAAATTGAAAAAAAATGCATAGTGTGTCTAATTAGTGATTAAATGATTTAATTGAATTATTGCATGAAATTGGAAGTGTTTATGTGACAAATAGACCATAAATTGGTGTTATTGACACATAAGGGTAATTCTAGAAAAATTTCTAAATAAGTGGGTTAAGGGCATTTTTGACAAAATTGAATAAAAGATAAAATAAGATGAAAACAAGTGTTCATCTTCTTCAAAAATTAAAGAGCTCGCTGCTGAAAATATCATGTCCCAATAACTAGGGTTCTTGATTTTTCTAAGCTCAATTGTAAGTGATTTCTTCCCCCGTTTTTAATTATTTGCGTATTTTTATGCTTATTAAAGCTTGAATTTCATGTTTCTACCATTTATTTTAAACGGAATTAAATTTTAAAAATTGACCCATTCATGATATAGTTGTAATTGGATGAGTGATGATAGATAATGAATGTTTGAAGTGCTAATTACGAGTTTTACTAGATGAATTTCGATAAAAATGTTGAAAAGGACTAAATTATGAAAGATAATAAGGTGTGCATAAAGTTGTGATTTAATGAGGTTTGAAATTTAAGAAATTTAATGAATTTTATTTTATGAGCTTTGGGACGAAAGTGTAATTTTTGAAAAGTTATGGGAAAAATGTAAGTTTGCCAAAATATTGTGTATGGATTGTGTTTGAGTGGAATGTTGATAAAATATATTAAATTGTGTTAATATAGATCAACAAAGAAGAAATAGTGGAAGTGATCGGGGAAAAGAGAAGGTTATCGACTAATTTATGAAAATAGCCGTTTTGCATCCGAGGTAAGTTACGTGTAAATAATAACAATATATTTTTATAAATTGTGAATTATATTTGACATGTGAATTAATATTGAATGTGGAAGGAAAATTTTTCATGAATTATTCAAGTGATAAAGTGTTTAAAATAAAGTGTTAAGTGTAAATTCTCAGTTGAACTTAGGAATAGAAGTGGATACAAGTGACATGTCACTAGAGACCAGTGTTACAGTGTTACAATGAGACTCGGGTGCTGGGTGATGTAGCATGTGTTGCAGACACCTGACAGCTTGTGTGAGCACACCTGTGGACATTTCCAGTGTTATTGATCAATGGTAGCTTCGGCTACATCTCAGTGGTAGCTACGACTACATTTCAGTGGTAGCTACGGCTACATATCAGTGGTAGCTTCGTTAGGGGCAAAAGTTTAATTTTGCAAAAGTATGAATTTTGGACTAAATTGAATAGTATGAGAATTAAATGGACTAAATTTGCTTATTTAGACCAAGATAAACCACGTACAAATCGAGATCAAGGAAAAGCTAAAGCCTTGGATTAGTTGGTCTTGTTTCGACATCTTTATTATCGAGGTAAGTTTGTATGTTTAAATAATGATTTAATGTTATTTTGATTCATATGTTATTGTGTTATTAATCATGTAAATAATTGTGGAAATCCAACGATGTTACGATGACTATCAAACCTTGTTTGAACCTTAGGAATATATATGATACAAATGACATGTCATTAGGGTTACCATGTTTTGGGTGTCGATCTTAAATGTCCTACCGATGGCTGAGGTCCTGCATTTGTTGCGGGTGCTCATCAGCTTGTGTCAGTAGCATCGTGTAGCTTACATTCTGACCATCAGCTTATGTGAGCAGACCCATTTTATGGCTTGAGTGAGAAACAATGTAAAGGAAAAGAAAAAGGAATGGTTTCAACCATATGTTTAGCACACTTTCAGTGAGCTTTCCTGCGTATGCAATATTATTCTAACTAGTTCAACGGGCATGAAAAGGGAAGGAATGGAAGTGTTCTAATCAATTATGTTATGAATCTATTGAAAGGTATGAATTGATAATGATCAATGAATTTGTATCCATGTTTATGGAAAGTATGAATTCAATGGTATTATGTTCTTACAAATTTACCTTACCATGTGATAATTCAATTGAGTTATGTGTTAAAGCACTAACATGTGTTGGTGATGATGCTTAGGCTTGTGCCAAGCTTATGTTGGATTGAATCATGTTAAAATTATAAGGTTATGCATTGAAATGTTAAGTTATATTCATGATTTACGTACATACTAAGCATTATATGCTTACACAGTCTTCTTTCTCATTTTTTTTATAATCGGAAGCTCAATCGGTTTGGAAGTTTGTCGAAGATCTATCACACTATCCAGTGAATATATTGTTAGGTTTTTATGTTTTGGCTAAGGTTATAATGGCATGTATAGGTGGACTTGTGTTTAATGGTCTTGTTGATAGGTGGACTTAAGTTATATTCATGATTTACGAACTTACTAATCATTATATGCTTACGTAGTTTTCTTTTTCATGTTTTTTATAATAGGAAGCTCGATTAGTTTTGACGCTCGTCGGAGATCTATCACACTATCCAGTGAATACATTGGTAGTTTTTGATGTTTTGGCCAAGGTTATAATGGCTTGTATAGGTGGACTTATGTTTAATGCTCTTGTTGATATGGTTAGCATGTATATGTGTTACTATAGTTGGTACACTTTTGGTATTTATGGCACCTTGTTGTTGTGTGTTAATATGGTTAAGTTAATGCATCTTTAATGGCAACGTGGTCAAGTATGGTATGTGTGAGATGGAAATGAGCTAAATGTGTTTGAATGAAATATGGCCAATTATGCATAAATTTAGATATGTTTGTTTGATTGTGATTGAGGTGACTCGTATGGCATATTGGTTGAGTGGAATTTGGTCATTTTAATTAGTCAGGTTATGCATGTTTTGCTGTGTTTTGATGCCTTGGTCAATGATGCAAATGGCTTGTAGGTACATGCTTGAAATTGGTAATGAAAATGGCTTGATTTAGGCCAAATTCATGTCCACACGGCCTAAGACAGAGGCGTGTGTCTCAGCCGTGTGTCCCTTGTAGTTTTTAAAGGTTACAAGTTAGGCAGTTATATAGCCCAGCACACGGCCTATGGCATGGGCATGTGATGCCATTTTAACTGTTACACGGCCTGACACACAAGTGTGTGGCTTGGCCATGTGACCCAACTCAGAGATCTACACGGGCACGAACACAGGCTAGTACATGGTCGTGTGTCCCTAATTTGAGTGTTACATGCCTTGAGATAGGGGCCTGTGTCGTAGCCGTGTGAGTCACATGGCCTGGCCACACGGCCGTGTGACCCCTGCAGTTTAATTTTTCTAGCTTTTTCCTAAATGTTTCATATGTTTCTGATTTAGTCCCTAATCATTCCTAAAGCGTTTCTAAGGCATCGAGGGATCAATTAAGGGATGATTTGCATGTTTATGTATGGATTATGATATGTTTATATTAAATTTTGCAAATGTATGTTTTAAAATAACGTTTTTATGGTAATGCTTCGTAACCCTATTTTAGCGACAGGTACGAGTTAGGGTTGCTACATTTAGTTGTATTAGAGCTATGGTTTCATCGATTCTTAGACTGAACGTAGTGTCTACGAGTCTAGAAATACATTGAATTATATAACATGTGATAGTGTCATAACTCCTAACTCTATTTAAACCATGCTTTCATATAGGTAATTTCATCCAACTGAGTCGATTCCGATAAGGCTGAAAGTAACGCGCAAGCCTCTGTTCACGGAGCAGTGTCGAGTGGTAGTAGGCTCGTATTTCAGGGTTGTGGAGGAGAGGCTAAGGAAGCCTTCTTCCAGATGATGAATGAGTGGTTTCCCAAGTTTGTACGAACGAAATCGATGGCTCTACGACCTCCACCCTTACCTATTCTCCAGCCAATCCCTATAGTTCCACAAGTTTTTGAGCCAGTACGAGTTAACAAGCCTCCAGTTGATAAAACTCATAAATATAGAGCTGAAGAGTTTACAGCTACGTCTCAAGATGATCCGGATAGAGCCAACTTCTGGTTAGAAAATACAATCAAAACTTTTGATGAATTATCTTGTACACCGGCAGAATACATAAAATGTTCTGTTCCCTTATTGAAAGACTCAGCTGATCAGTGGTGGAATACTCTAGTTTCGGTTGTGCAGAGAGATCAGATTGATTAGGAGTTTTTCTGTATAGAATTTCAAAAGAAATATGCGAGTCAGAGGTTTCTTGACAAGAAACATAAAGATTTTCTCGAGCTGAAACAGGTTTGGATGACAATATCTGAGTACTTGAGAGAATTCGTTCGATTGAGCAAGTATGTCCGAGAATGTATACCAGTAGAGGTTGCTATGTGTAAATGGCTTGAAGATGGGTTGAACGACGATATTAAGCTGTTAGTCAAGATTCTGGAATTGAAAGAATTTGTTGTTCTAGTTTACAGTGCGCACAAAGCTGAATAGTTGAGTAAAGCTAAAAGAAAGGTTGATTATGAGGCTCGTGGTTCGGTAAAAGATCAGCGGGAAAATTATATCAATCACTGCCAAAAAAATTAAAAGAATATCATAGTCGTTCGTCAGCTTTAGTGGGTTAGTTGCTCAAGTCTGTAAAAACTGTCCTTTGATGATTTAGGGTTGCAACTTTCCTACTAATTTAATGTTACTACCCTTTGATGAGTTTGACTTGATTCTAGGTATGGACTAGTTAACTCTGTATGATGCTGTTGTGAACTGTAGACAAAAGCATATTGTGTTGAAACTTCAGAATGTTGAAAAGCTTCAAATTGAATCAGATAGAGTGGATAGTATATCTAATGTTATAGTAGCTATGTCAGCATAGAAATATGTTAGAAAAGGCTGTGAAGCATATCTTGCTTACATTTTTGGTTTAAAGTTACTAAGATGAAGCTAGAATCAGTTCTAGTGGTACGTAAATATTCAGATGTGATTCCAGAGGAGTTACCCAGGTTACCATTGATAAGAGAGGTTGAGTTTTCTATTAAATTAATGTTAGGAACATCTTCGATATTGATTGCTCCTTACAAAATGACACCTATAGAGTTGAAAAAGTTGAAAGCACAGTTGCAAGAGTTGATAGATAGGGGTTTTGTTTGACCCAGTTTTTCTCCTTGGGGTGCTTTAGTGTTATTTGTTAAGAAAAAAAAAGGGTTCATGCAATTATGTATTAACTATCGACAGCTCAACAAAGTCACGGTCAAGAATAAGTATCATTTGCCACATTTTGACGATCTGTTTGATCAGTTGAGAGGTGCGACAGTGTTCTCAAAGATCGATCTTCGTTCTTGTTATTTATTAGTTGCGAGTTAAAGACTCAAATGTACCAAAAAGTACGTTCAGGACTAGGAACGGACATTATGAATTTCTTGTGATGTCATTTGGTTTGACTAATGCACTTGTAGTATTTATGGACTTGATGAAAACAATCTTTAGACCGTGCATAGACAGGTTTGTTGTTGTATTTATGGACGATATTCTAATTTATTCTCGAGATGAGACAGAACATGCCGAGTATTTAAGAATTGTTTTGCAAACTTTGGGCAAAAAACAATTGTTCGCTAAGTTTAGCAAATGTGAGTTCTGGCTTCGGAAAGTCAGATTTTTGGGACATGTATCTGTCGATGGCATTAGAGTTGATCCGAGCAAAATTTCAACTATCATAGATTGGTAACCTCTGAGAAATGTATCTAAGGTTAGAATTTTTTGGGTTTAGCTGTATATTACAGAATATTCATTAAAGGATTCTCGATGATTGCTACACTGTTGACGAGGTTGTTGCAAAAAAGATGTTAAGTTTGAGTGGTCTGGGAAATGTCAGCAAAGCTTTAGTCAGTTGAAAGCATTGTTAACTGATGCACCTGTATTAGTTTAGCCAAAGTCAGGTAAAGAATTTGTGATTTATAGTGATGCATCGTTCAATGGTTTGGGTTGTGTTTTGATACAAGAGGGCAAAGTGATAGTGTATGCTTCTAAACAATTGAAACCGTACGAAAAGAATTATCTGACGCATGATTTAGAACTTGCAACGATTGTATTTGCATTGAAGATTTGGCAACACCATTCGTACGGAGAAAAATGTCATATCTTCAGAATCATAAAAGTCTGAAGTACTTGATGTCACAAAAATATTTGAATTTGAGACAGCGTAGATGGCTCAAGTTATTGAAAGACTACAATTTGATCATTAATTATCATTCAAGAAAGGCTAATGTTGTTGCTGATGCTTTGAGTAAAAGTCTCTGTTTGCTTTGCAAGCTTTGAACATGCAGTTGACGTTGATTGATAATGGTTCGATTTTAGCTAAGTTGAAAGCTAAGCCGATGGTTTTGCAACAAATTTGAAAAGTTCAGAAATCTGACGATGTGTTGATAGCTAAATGGAAACAAATTGAGACGACACCTGATTCAAATTTTCATGTTGGTTCTGATGATAGTTTGTATTTTAAAGGCAGAATTACGTTCTGAGAAATTCTGATCTCGTCCAGAAGATTTTACAAGAAGCTCACAACTGTAGCTTGTCTATTTATCCTAGTAGCAATAAAATGTACGACGATTTGAAACAAATGTACTGGTGGCCAGGTACGAGAGATTTCTGAGTTTCTATCGAGATGTTTAGTTTGTCAGCAAGTTAAAGCCGAACATCAGGTAACTTTTGGTTTTTTACAGCCAGTGATGATTCTAGAGTGGAAATGGGAATGTGTCACGATGAATTTTATGTCAGGATTGCCTTTATCTCTGACAAAGAAATATATTGCTTGGGTCATCATTGATTGTTTGATCTACGCATTTCATTCCAGTGCGTAAGGATTTTTCACTTGAGAGATTAGCAGAGCTGTATGTGGTTGAGATCATTAGATTGCACGGTGTGTCAATTTCCATTATTTCCAATAGAGATCTGTGATTTACGTCTCGATTTTGGAGCAAGTTACATGAAGCTCTAGGTACTCGTTTCCATTTTAGTACCATGTTTCATCCTCAGATGGATGGTTAGTCCGAGCAAGTGATTCAGATACTTGAGGATATGCTTCGATGTTCTGTTCTGGAATTTAAAGGTAACTAGGATAGATTTCTACCGTTAGTTAAATTTTCATATAACAGTAGTTAACAATTGAGCATTACAATGGCATTGTATGAGGCTTTGTATGGTCGGAAGTGTCAAACTCCATTATACTGGACTAAACTTAGAGAGAAAAAGCTTCTCGAGGTTGATTTGATGTAAGAAACCGAAGATAACGTTAAAGTTATACGAGACAATTTGAAAGCAGCTTCAAATCGACAGAAATCCTATGCGGATTTAAAAGGAAAAGACATAGAATTTCAAGTCAATGACAAAGTTTTTTCTAAAGTGTCAACCTGGAAGAAAGTTCTTCGATTCGGTCGTAATGGAAAGCTTAGTCAACGGTTTATTGGGCCGATTAGCATTGTCGTCAGAGTTGGAAAAGATTCATAATGTGTTCCATATGTCTATGTTACAACAATATCAATCAGATCCATCACATGTGATTTGACCTGTTGACGTTGAGATTCAGCCCGATATGACATATAGTAAAGAACCGATCAGAATTCTAGCTCGAGAGGTTAAAGAATTAAGAAATAAAAGCATAGTTTTAATGAAAGTTCTCTGGCAGCGTCACTGAATAGAAGAAGCTACGTGAGAACCGAAACAAGTTATGAAAGTGCAATACCCAAACCTCTTTTCTGGTAAGTTTTTTGGGTACGAAAATTCCTTTAGGGGGAGACTTGTAGCAGTCCGTTTTCAGTAAAATTAGAATAGTAGTTTTGGGACCACAAATTCGACGAGTAAATATTTATTTATTTTATTACTTTAATGTCTATGGTATGTTAGTAGAGTCATATAAAAATTTTGTTAAGAAAATTTGACGTTTGAATGCTTAATTAAGTAAAAATGACTAAATCGAAAATGGTGCAAGAGTAGAGTTCTAGTCGCTAAATGAATCAAATAGCTATGAAAATTTAAAATAAGAGGACTTAGATGGTAAATAGACCATTTATATAGTTAGTTGATATTCATGAATTGGTTTTATTGAAATTATGAATATTTTGAAAGGACAAAATGGTAAAATGGTAAATAAAGATTAAAATTAATAAGTAAAAAGTGTCATCTTCTTCAAACTGTTCTTCTTCAACTGATTCTTTAAGAGAAAGAATAGCTAGGGTTTGACTACTTCATTTTTGCTTGCATGGTATGTATTTTGATTCTGTTTTTAATGATTTTTATGTTTTTGAGATCGTTATAGCTTAATCTAGCTAGTCTAGGGACTAATTTGCAAAATTGTTAAAGTTTTAAGGTTTTTAATGAAAATTTTTTCATGATTCTTGAAATTTAATGAAAGATTATGAGTCATTTTGTTATGTACACAAGTTTTGTAAAGTAATTTTTGATGAAATTATCATTGAAGGACTTCTTTATAAATGTAGTAAAGTATCATGATAAAATGGTGAAACCATGGTTTGTATGGGTTGATATAAGTCCTAGGTAATCCGGCTAGCATGAAATGTGGATGAAATTGCATAAATTTCAATTTACGAGTTTAATGACTAAATTGTAAAGAAGTTAAAATTTTAAGGGCAAAAATGTAATTTTGCAAAAGTATGAATTTTGGACTAAACTGAATAGTATGAGTATTAAATGGACAAAATTTGCTTATTTAGAACAAGATAAACCTCGTACGGATCTAGATCGAGGAAAAGCTAAATCCTAAAATTAGTTGGTCTTATTTTGACATCTTTATTATCAAGGTAAGTTTGGATGTTTAAATAACGATTTAATTTTATTTTGATTCATATGTCATTCTGCTATTTATCATGTAAATAATTGTGGAAATCCAATGATGTTACGACGACTATCAAACCTCGTTTAAACCTTAGGAATATATAGGATACAAATGACATGTCATTAGGGTTACCATTTTTCGGGTGCCAGTCTTGAATGTCCTACCGATGGCTAGGGTCATGCATTTGTTGTGGATGCTCGTCAGCTTGTGTCAGTGGCATCTTGTAGCTTACATTCCGACCGTTAGCTTGTGTGAGCAGACCCATTTTATGGCTCGAGTGAGCAACGATATAAAGGAAAAAAAAGGAATGGTTTCGACCATATATTTAGCAATCTTTGTGTGAACTTTCCCGCGTATCCGACATTATTCTAACTGGTTCAACAGGCATGAAAAGGGAAGGAACAGAAGTGGTCTAATCGATAATGTTATGAACCTATGGAATGGTATGAATTGATAATGATTAATGCATGTATATCTATGTTTATGGAAAGTATGAATTCAATGGTAATATGTTCATGCAAATTTACCTTACAATGTGATAATTTAATTGAGTTTTCTGTTAAAGCACTAACATGTGTTGTTGATGACACTTAGGCTCGTGCCAAGATTATGTTAGATTGAATCATGTTTAAATTATAAGGTTATGCATTGAAATGGTAAGTTATATTCATAATTTACGAACTTACCAAGCATTATATGCTTACGTAGTTTTCTTTCTCATGTTTTTTTAAAATCAGAAGCTCGATAGGTTTGGAAGCTTGTTGGAGATCTATCACACTATCCAACGAATATATCGATAGTTTTTTATGTTTTGGCCAAGGTTATAATGGCATGTATAGGTGGACTTTTATTTAATGATCTTCTTTATAGGTGGAATTAAGTTGTATGCATGATTTATGAACTTACTAAGCATTATATGCTTACGTAGTTTTCTTTCGTATTTTTTTCATAATCGGAAGCTCGATCAGTTTGGAAGCTCGTCAGAGATCTATCACACTATCCAGCGAATATATGGGTAGTTTTTTTATGTTTTGGCCAAGGTTATAGTGGCATGTATAGGTGGACTTGTGTTTAATGATCTTGTTGATATGGTTGGTATGTATGTGTTATAATGGTTGGTGCACTTTTGGTATTTATGGCACCATGTTGTTGTGTGTTAATATGGTTAAGTTGATGTATGATTAATACCCAATTTCGGTATGTGATGGAGTAGTTACAATGTGGTCAAGTATGATATGTGTGAGATGGAAATGAGCTAAATGTGTTTGAATGAAATATGGCCAATTATGCATAAGTTTAGATATGTTTGTTTGATTGTGATTGAGGTGTCTTATATGGCATATTGGTTTAATGGAATTTGGTCATTTTAATTAGTCATGTAATGCATGTTTTGGTATGTTTTGATACCTTGGTCAAGGGTGTAAATAGCTTGTAGGTACATGCTTGAAGTGGATGATGGAAATGACTTGATTTTGGACAATTTCATGTCCATACAACCTAAGACACGACCTAAGGTTACAAGTTAGGTAGTTACACAACTTAGCACACTGCCTGTTATATGGGCTTGTGAGGCCATTTTGAGTGTTACACGGCCTGGCAAATGGGCATTTGGCTTGCCCGTGTGACCCAAGTAAAAGAGTTACACAGGCACGGACATGACCGTGTCCGTAATTCAAGTGTTACACGGCATGAGACACGGGCGTTTGTCTCAACCGTGTGAGTCACACGGCCATGTGACCCTTGCAGTTCAATTTTTCTAACTTTTTCTTAAATGTTCCAAATATTTCTAATTTAGTCCCAAGTCATTCCTAAAGCATTTCTAAGGCCTCGAGGGCTCAATTAAGGGATGTTATGCATGTTTATGTATGGATTATGATATGTTTATATTAAAGTTTGCAAATGTATGTTTTAAAGTTATGTTTTTAGGGTAATGCTTCGTAACCTTATTTTGGCGACAGGTATAGGTTAGGGGTGTGACAAGTAAAGTTCCCCTATAGATTAGAAGAGAAAAAAAATGGGATGAGGATGAGTTTTTAAGTTTTCTAAAATTGTTCAAAACGTTGAATGTCAACCTTCCATTAATTGAATTAATTGAAAAAGTACCAAAATACGCCAAATTCTTAAAAGAAATGATGTCTAAGCGTAGGAAAGTTAAGGTAGGAGAGCAAGTCAACAAAAATGCGTCTTGTAGTGCTATTATTTACAGACAAGTATCCCAGAAACTAAAAGACTCGAGAAGCTTTACAATTCCAATAGGGATAGGGAGCATTCATTTTAAAAAAGCTCTATGCGATTTAGTAGCTAGTATAAACTTAATGCCCTTATCTATTTATGGAAAGCTTGGGGCAGGGGATGTTTGTATGAATATCGGGATAAAATCTTGTGCTTTATTTATATTTTTCATGATTTATTTATTTAATTGATTTATTGATTAAGTGACTATTTATCTAAAATTGGGTGTTTATTCAAGAGTACTTAATATACTAGGAAGTGACGCACCTAGTAGAATATCTAGACAGGTGAGAAAGAGATGGTATCCTATCGAGTATAACCTATGTCTAATTGAGACTGAGAGGGTATCTTAGGTGGTATCCTTAGTGAAGATGAGACTGAGAGGGTATTCTTATCTAAGGGTAGTAATCACTCAGTCAAGGGTAATTAGTGGCTTAGTTGAAAATTAGGGAATTAATTGATCATAGGCTTGCAGCTCGCATCGTTGACACTCAGAATAGGAAATTCAATTAGGTTATTTTTGGTTAATTAATTTAGTAAATATTTTAATTCTGCATCATGATTTAGTTAGATTAGTACTTATTTTCGTTTATTAGTTTAATAATAAATTTCACCAAACTACAATCCCTTGGGTACTATCCTCGGAATACTTTCTAAGTTTTTCATTGTAAACAAAAAGATATTACAATTTGACTTATATAATTGCAAGCATCGCTACTTTAATTTCATATCTTTCTGTTGTAGTATTTCCAATCCAAATGTTCGCACGTTTTGTAACAGCCTATTTTTAGAGATATTAGGACAGTGGTTTTGGACCACAAAGCTGACAAGTAAATTATTATTTTATTATTATAGTAAAGTCGTATTAAAAATTCGTTCAGAAATTTTGATGTTTGCTTAGTTAATTAAGTAAAAAGGACTAAATCGTAAGAAGTGTAAAGGTTGAGTTCTAATACTTAAAAGGGCTAATTGACAATTGAAATGGAAGTAAATGGGCTTAAATGGTAATTATACCATTCATAAGGTTATTGGATGTGCATGGAATGGTTTTATTGAAATTTTGTTAGTTTTTAAAGATTAATATGGTAATTAGGTAATTAAACTTAAATCAAAAGAAAAGACATAAGGTGCATCATCATTTATTTTTCACCTAAAAACCTATTTTGAAGAGAAATAATTCCATGGATGAATGCTTGGCTCGGTCAAGCTTTGTTTAATTGCATGGTGACTTTCAAAGCCCCGTTTTTAATGATTTTTATGTTTTTGAGATCGTTTAGTTTAATCTAGCTAGCCCAAGGATTAATTTGTAAAATTGTTAAAGGTTGAGGGTTATGCCATGAATATTCTTGAATGGTTTTTGATGTTAAATGATAGATTATGTATCTTTGTTGAAAAATAATTTTTTTGTTAAATGATTTTTATGAATTTTGGAATTAGGGACTAATTTGTTAATGGTATAAATCCTAGGGTTTTATTATGAAATGTTGGTTTAAATGGGTCGATATAGGTCCCTATGAAATTAAATTAACTTGAATAGAAGATTAAAATGGTTAGATTTCAAATTACGAGCCTAATGACTAAATTGCGAAGTTAAAATGTTAGGGGCAAATTGGTAATTTTGCATAAATATGAAATGTGGATTAAATTCAATGCTAGAAGTATTAAATTGATTGAAATTT
Organism: Gossypium raimondii; assembly: GCF_025698545.1. Lineage (NCBI taxonomy): Eukaryota > Viridiplantae > Streptophyta > Magnoliopsida > Malvales > Malvaceae > Gossypium > Gossypium raimondii. The sequence goes on along the minus strand of NC_068568.1, from coordinate 32,256,999 downwards.
TCTATTTAGATCAAGATAAACCACGTACGAACCTAAATCAAGGCAAAGCAAAAGCTTCGAATTAGTTCAACCTAATTTCTACGACCCTAGTCATCGAGGTAAGTTCGTATGAACTGTAATCGCTTAAATGTTGTTGAAATTGAATGTTTATTATGTTACTTTCATGTAAATGAATCATTATACAAATGTCTCAATGTTATGATTAATTGACGGATATCGAGTCCCGGTTAAACCTTAGGAATTCTTAGGATACAAATGACTTTTCACAGCTCGTGTGAGCAACGGTATAAAGGAAAGGTTACAGTTATACGTAAAGGCACACTTTGTGTGAGCTTTCTTGAGTATCCGAGGTAATTAGAAATGTTGTAATGGGCAAGAAAAGGGAATGTAACACCCCAAACCCGGCCTAAACATTAGGGTTGAATCTGGTGGTGTCACAATTGAACACCCCTTACCCGTATTCTACGCTGGAATAGGGTACGAGGCATTACCAGAATAAATACACTTATAAACATATTAAACCGAGTTATAAAATTTTATCCAAATTAAAAACTTTCAAATTATTATCTTCGAATCGCTAATTAGGGTTTACGAGGCCCAATACATACCCATTCATATGCTCAATATATCCGTCAAATCAATCCAATATTGAAGAATCCACTTTAAGTCAGAATCAATATTAATCACAATCATAAATCTTTTCATGTTATTTTCATATATCATTAACTGAACTTCGAATGTCAATTTACAAATATGTAATTCACTAACACATTCTGGTATACACAATGTTTAATTGATGAAATCATTTAATTGAGCTAAATTTCATATTCACTCCAAATTTTCTTCTATATCCATAAATGCTTTCACTTACCATTTACCGAACCAATTTCTTGAACCAAGCTATCACACAACAATAATACATCACCTGTGCTTCATGAATTCAATGTTCGAATCTTATACCATCAAATCCATGTCATTCGAGTACTTAAAGTTTATTCAAGCATATATTATTACGTTTCATATACCAAGCATATGTCAAAATTACGAATACGCAATCAATTCCTTTGTCATTTATTTAACTAGGAAATTAATCTCAAAATTCATAACATTCCATTACTTAAGATATGCCATAAAACAATCCTTTAACATAAACTATCACCATGGCCGAATTTTCAGTATGCTATTTATTCCCCTTTTTCCAAATCAGATAGCAAAATATTACAAATATGTATATATTTGAATACTATAATTATGCATCAACTTACCAACATGAGTTAATTCATGAACCACTCATGACATCATTTCATTCCAAATATACCACATGCATATGCTATGAAACTTTATTTTCTCTCATGAGCTTACCATGACCAGTAATGCACCAATATAAGCATCACTCCTATTTCAACATTTATCAATTATAATCAGACATTTAACCAATTATACACAATTCATTCATATACTTTATTGTCCTCCTCCTCCTCTCCATCCCACGTCCTTTATGTATATAACATGCTTAAATAGCATTATACATAATTTCTCTATTCACTTATATTTAAATTCAAAGTCGTCTAGTCGAGTTACAGATCACTAAATTTTTTATTAGGAATCTGAGCTCCAAATTAAGTTCATTAATTTTCCCAAAACTAGACTCACATATCTTCTTACCATAAAAGTTTCAGATTTTTTGCTTAGCCAATTAGTACAGTTTATTCTTTAAAGTTACCCCTATTTCACTGCTCAACATCTTTGACCTCTCTTAACTAGAAATGAATTATCTCATTATCTGAATTTAGATGATATTTCATTTATTTCCTTTGAAAATAGACTCATTAAGGATTCTAAGCATATAAATTATAACTCATAATTAATTTTTACACTTTTAATTATTTTCCAAAGTCGAATAGGGATTCAAAATCAATCCGACCATGGCTCACTAAAATTCAAATATCTCAAAATATATAACTTCTTTTGTTGCTCTATTTCTTTTATGTAAAAATATACTCATTAAGCTTTCATTTCATATTTTATTCACTCTGTAATTCAATTTCCATCATTTTTGAAATATATAACTTCTTTTGTTGCTCTATTTCTTTTATGTAAAAATATACTCATTAAGCTTTCAGTTCATATTTTATTCACTCTCTAATTCAATTTCCATCATTTTGGTGATTTTTCAAAGTCACACTATTATTCTTGTCAAAACTATTTTGTTGCTAATTTTACTTTTCATAATTTCACTTTTCACTTTCAATCATTATTCAATTCAATTCCATACATATATTCATCATTCAATCACACTTAATCATTACATGATCTCATGTATTTTCACTTAGTCAATTTCTCGATGAACACTTCGGAATAATAACAGATACACGGTGGATTCAGCACACAACAACCACCCTTTGTAATCAATGATATCCGGTGGGATAAGCACGTAGCAACCACCTTATAATTAATGATACCGGTTCACATTTAGCCTACACATAGTACTACACATGTGACTATCACTATCCGATACACGTAGTAGCCTGCACATAGTACTACACACGTGATCGAAGCTATCCGGTACGCAAAGTAGCCTGCACATAGTACTACACACGTGACCATCACTTTTACTTTCACATAGTGGCCTACACACAGTCCATGCCACACATGTGATCATTTCTGTCACTTCATTCGTATCCCTTTTTATTCCGAATGTTCAATCGGGAAATTTCTCACTTTTTCTCATTTTTTCCTTTTTCACTAATCAAAGTCAATTCCTTGTCTTTCTTGACTTAAAATAACACATTTCACTTATTTAACACTCACATTACTCAATCTAGTCCAAAAATCACATTTTGGAAAAATTACAATTTTGCCCCTAAAATTTCACAAAATTACGATTTTGCCCCTAGGCTCAGAAATTAAACTTTATTCCTTTCTCTTATGTTTTATGACATGCTGAACAATTTTCCCTTCTATGGCAACATCAAATTCTCACTCTAACACTTACTTATGAACATTATGTATTTTTATCGATTATGTTAATTTACTCGTTTTCACTTAAAATCGACTAGCAAAAGTTATTTAACATAATTTTAAGCTTCATATTCTACCATAAAACATTAAAATAAAAAAAATTCACCTATGGGTATTTTTCCAAATATGAACCCTAGGTTAAATTATTGCTAGAATAAGCTAAATCAAGTTACTGAGACTCCAAAAACGTAAAGAACATTAAAAACGGGGATTGGAATCACTTACTATGGAGCTTGGAAGCTTGAAGACCCTAAATATGGCTTCCCCCTTGCTGATTTCGTTCACCATAGAGAAGATGGACAAATTTTTGGCTATTTTGGCCTTTTTAATTCTTTTAATTAGTAAATGACCAAAATGCCCCCAACATAAAAATTTCCTATTTCACTTATCTCTTTTCCATTTTTGTCCAACAAGTTAACCAATGATCTAATTACCATTTAAGAACCTCCAATTTAAAATTTCATAACAATTAGACACTTCTAACATGTAGAATTCAACTTTTGCACTTTTTACAATTTAGTCCTTTTGGCTAAATTGAGTGCCCAAACGTTGATATTTTTGAAAACAAAATTCACAAAATCATTCTGTGAAATTGTAGGCCATAGAAATATAATAAAAATAAATTTTTCCTCGTCAGATATGTGGTCCTGAAACCACTGTTTCGACTAGGCCTAAAATCAGGTTGTTACACGGAACGTAATGGTAAGTTTTCAAATGGAATGTATCATGATCTTATGAAAAGGATTGATGAAGTAAGTGATGTTGTATACATATGGAAAATTACATATCTTTTGAATGATTTCATTTATGGTATGGATGAACATACTAACTTGTGAGTTGGTGATGTTGTATAGGCTTACACTAAACTTATGGCGTTGATATTGGTTTGTACATGTTCTCTAAATTGTATTATAGAAATAGTAAGTTACGTTTTAAGTTTATACGAGTGTACTAAGCATTCATTGCTTACGTGGTTTATTTCTTATGTTTTATAGATTATCGGAAGCTCAATGGGTTTTAAGCTCGTTAGAGATCTATCACACTATCCAGAAGTCTTTTCAGTAGTTTTTGTGCATTTTGGCCAAGGTTTATAATGGCATGTATAGGATGTCTTATAGTGGTGTTTTTAATGAACATGTAAAATGGTAACTTGGTATGTTTGTGCTTAGATGTTTGTGGATTGTTGATGGACGTATAATGATGGCTTAGGTAACTCATTTTGGTCACTTATAAGTGCATGTATACAATGTTCTTTTGGTATGTTTGTAATGGCTTGATAATGGTATTTCATGTTATCTTTTGTATGTTTTGGGCTAATTGAGGAATTTTTTAATACCTAAATGGTCTAAAATTGTATGCATAGAATTAAGCTCAGGAACATGTCTAAGTAGGTGATGTTTGGTTTTTGTTTGTGGTGCTTTTGAATGTCATATTGGTTAGTTCAATTAGGATCTTGATGTGGCAAATATATGTGTGTTTAGATGATGCTTTGGTGCTTTGAAATTTTGCATATTTGGTCTAAATGTTTATGCATGGAACAGTTTCGGAAATGGCTTGATTTTAGGTAATTTTGGGTCCACAAGACCTGAGACATGGGTGCGTGACTTAGCCGTGTGCTCTCAGGCCGTGTGACTTAGCCATGTGAGGCAGACGGCCTGGCAACACAGCTGTGTGTCATCTGATGGTTTCCTTAGGTTTCAAGTCAATGAGTTACACAGCCTGGCACACAAGCGTATGACATGACCGTGTGACCCTACTCAGAGAGTTACACGGGTGAGGACACTGGCTAGGACACGACCGTGTGTCCCTAGTTCGAAGGTTACACTGCCTAAGACTCGAGCATGTGTCTCAGTTGTTTGAGGCACACAACCTTGTGACCCCTGTTTTCAAATTATGGTGACTTTTTCGTAGACTTTTCAAATGATTTCAAATTGGTCTTGAATCGCTTCTAAAGTATTTTTAGGGCCTTGAGGGCTCGACTTAAGGAAAATATGTATGTATATGATTGGTTTATGATTTGATTATGTTATTGAATGATATTAAGTTTAAATGTTGCCGATTGTACGGTAATGCTACGTAACCTTAATCCAGCGACGGATACGGGTTAGAGGTGTTACACATTTGGTGATGATCAATCTTAAAAGTACAAAGAATTGTTTGTTTTATGACTCAAAAGAGAAAACAGTGATAGTGTCGACTCATGCTACTTTCCTTAAGGATTACATGAATGATTTTAAGCCACGAAGTAAAAAAATACTCGTGAAACTTTTGGGAAATACACAGACCTATGGTAATTGTTTCAAAACTAACTCCTACTAGTAGACCAATAAATGATTAGCAGCATAGGGAGCTTCATTACTGTGGGAGGGTCTCTAGCGGGCCTGAGTTCTTTCAGTCTAGCAAAAGTGTTCTAAACATCGAGTTTAACGGACAAGAAGATGATGACTCACTCACATTTGATAAAGTGATGCAGAGTGTTGATTCCAAGCTTTGGAAATAACTATGGAAGCCGAGATGGATTCTATGCAATCAAACTCAGTGTGGGAACTTATAGACTTATCAGAAGGGATAAAACTGATAGGGTGTATGTGGATATATAAGATGAAAAGAAAAATGGATTGAAAAGTGGAAACTTACAAAGTCAGACTTATAGTAAAAGGTACCAATTACGAAGAAACATTCTCTCCAGTTTTCATGCTTAAGTTAATACGCATTTTGTTATACATTGCAACGGTTCTTGATTACAAGATCTGAAAAATGAATGTCAAGCCAGCTTTCTTGAAAGACTATCTTGAAGAGAACGTCTATATGATGCAACCCATCAGATATATAGCTAAAGAAAATGAGCATAAAGTTTGGAAACTACTTAGATCCATATATAGACTTAAGCAAGCATCCCATTCATTGAATTAAAGATTTGACCAAGCGATAAAAATTTTGAATTTGAGAAAAACATAGATGAACCTTGTGTTTATAAACATATTGGGGATGGAAACGTGATTTTTCTCATTCTATATGTCGATGACAGTCTACTCATTGGAAATGATATAGGAACATTGTCATCCATTACACTGTGGTTAACTCAACAGTTTAGCATGAAGGACTTAGGGGAAGCTAATTTTGCTCTAGGTATTGAAATACTAAGGGATCTAAAGAACAAAGTGACAACATTATCACAAGCTTCATACATAGAAAAGATATTGGAACGTTATGCAATGATCGATTCTAAGAATGGAACTCAACCTTTTGATTTGGGATTTCATCTTTCTTTGGAGGATTATCCTAAGATAACGAAAGAAATAGAAAACATGAGAAAGGTTCCTTATGCTTCTGTGGAAGGATGTCTCATGTATGTTATGTTATGCACACGTCTAGATATATGTTTTGCGGAGAAGTGTCAAGCATAGTTGTATTGTTGACTCCATTTGTAATAGCCCATTTTTAGTGAAATCAAAACAGTGATTTTGGGACCACAAATCTAGCTAGTAAATTATTATATTATTGTTTTAATGATTACAAGACTATATTAGGGCTGCGTTAAAATTTTGTTAAAAAATTTTGATGTTTGCATGATTAATTAAGTGAAAAGGATTAAATCGTAAAAAAGTGTAAAAGTGGAGTTCTAATTGCTAAAGGGGCTAAAAGACTATTAAAAGGGAATCTAATGGACTTAAATGGTAATCATACCATTCATAATTTTAGTGGACAAAGATGGGCATGAGTTTGATGTTTTGTTTAGATAATAACTAAGGTTAAAATAGTAATTTAATAAATTAATGTAAAATGAGGTATCATCTTCCTAAAGCATTTTCTCCACCGAAATTTAAGAAAGAAACCTTTATTTTTACACCTTGAAGGTTCGACTAGTTCAATGGTTGCATGGTATGTGATTTCAATATCATTTTTAATGTTTCCTATGTTTTTGAGATCGTTCTAGCTTAATCTAGCTAACTCGGGGGTCAATTTGTAAAATTGCTAAAGATTGAGGGTTATGCCATGAATGTTTTTGAATGGTTCTTGATGTTAGAAGATAGATTGTGAACTTTTGTTGAGAAATAAACAATTTTTGTAAAGTGATTTTTAATGAAATGTACATTTAGGGATTGATTTATAAAAATAGTAATAATTCATGTAAAATTTATGAAATGATGATTTGTTTAAGTTGGATTAAGTCCTTAAAGAATTCAATTAGCCGATAAAGAGGGATTAAAATGCTTAGATTTCAATTTATGAGCTTAAGGACTAAATTGTAAAAAGTTAAAATGTTAGGGGCAAAATAGTAATTTTTCATAAATCTGAAATGTGGACTAAATTGAATACTTTAGGTATTGAATGGATTGAAATTTGTCTATTCTGATCAAGATAGACCATGTACGGACCTAGATCGAGGCAAAGCAAAAACTTCAGGATAGTTCAATTTTACCTCCACGCCCCTAGTTGTCGAGGTAAGTTTGTATGTATGGTTGTTATATTCATGTTATTCAAATGTATGTTATTATACATTCATAATGTAATTGAATGATGTATATCCAAACCAATGCTATGACAGTTATCAAGTCCCGGTTGAACCTTAGGAATTTGTAGGATAAAAATGACATATCAATAGGGATTTCATGTTTTGGGTGTTGGTCTTGAATGTCTTACCGATGGCTGATGTCCTGCATTTGTTGCAGATACTCTACAACTCCTATAAGCAGCATTGTGTAGCTTACATTCCGACCCACAGCTCGTGTGAGCAATGATGTAAAGGAACAGTTACGGTTATATGTTTAAGCACACTTCATGTGAGCTTTCCCGAGTATCCAATGAAATTTTAGATGGTTCAACGGGCAAGAAAATGGGCTGAAATGGTAAGTTTTCAAAAGGAATTATGCGTATGCTCATAGAAAGGATGTATGAATCAAATGAAGTATTTTCATATGGAAAATGACTTACCATATGGTTAATTCAAATGAGTTATGTACATTATGCTAACTTGTGTATTGATGGTGATGCATAGGCTTATAACAAGTTTATGGTTTGGAATTTAATGTACTTATGCTTTAAATTATGCAAATTGAAATGGTAAGTTATGTTTTGATCTTTACGAACTTACCAAGCATTAATTTCTTACGTAGTTTCTTTCCTATTTTTTTTTATAGATTATCAGAAGCTCGATCAATTTGGAAGCTTGTCAAAGATCTATCACACTATCCACCATAAATATCAGTAGTTTTTGAATGTTTTGGCCAATGTTATAATGACATGTATAGGCTGAATTGTAATGTCATTGTGATGAATGTTTAGTTGGTGGATTGGCTTGTATAAGTTATGGATGTTATCTTGATTTTGTATCATGTGATACTTTGTCAAATTGTGTGAACTTGGTTATGCTACTATGCATGTTTGAATGGTTCAAATGGTATGTTTGAAATGATGTGTTAATGGATATGGTTGTGGCATGTTTTGGTAAATGTTGAACTAGATATTGATGTTTGAAATTAGGTAAAGTTGATATGTTTAGGTAAGTTTTGATGATTGCATTTGAGGTGCCTTTGAACGGCATATTGGTTAGTTGAATTAGGACTTTTGGAATGACAAATATATATATGTTTTGGCATGGTTTTGGTGCCTTGATAATGTGGACAACATACCTAAGTGTTCGTGCATGAAATGGTATAGGAAATGGCTTGATTTTATGAAAATTTCAATCCACATAGCCTGAGACACGGGCGTGTAAGTCAACTGTGTGCGACACACGTCCTGGCAACACAGTCGTGTGTCATCTGAGAGTTCATTTGTATGCAAGTCAGTGAGTTACATGGCCTACCACACGGCTTGGCACACGAGGGTGTGGGGCAACTCAAAGAGTTACATGATCTGACACACAGGCATGTGATACAGCCGTGTGACCCTACTTAGAGAGTTACACAGATGAGGACACGAGCTGGGACACAACCGTCTGTCCCTAGATCCATCCATGTGAGGCACACGGTCGTGTGACCCCTGTATCCAAATTTTTGTGAACTTTTCTTAGACTTTCCAAATATTTTGAATTTAGTCCCGAATTGTTTCTAAGGTATTTCTAGGGCCTCGAATGCTCGATTTAGAGTATGCCCAAAGATCAATCATGAGATGGTTGTAATAACATACTGAATTTATCATGTTTATTAATATAAGGCGTTACCATTATTATTTCAGTTTCTTTTCTGTGTGTATAAATAAACAGTTTTATAATAATGTCCTGAGAATAATGTGATTATTCTTAAAAGTTCCTTAGTCAAGTATTATTGTTGGATAGGACAACGATAATGCATTAAGACTAACATGTAGTTGATTGATGATAAAGAGTTGTTATTGATATGGAATGTCAGAATCGATGCATGAATATGTGTGTTAGAGAACAACATATTAGACTGACCCGTTATGAGTATGTTTCTTGGATTATTATGTAATTGTCACAACATTACTCATAGTGATTAATATGTATATGATCCTCAGACTTGAGATCTGATGTTGGATATACCACGATCTATGTAGAGGGATATGGTTCATCGAGATAGGATAAGCCCCTCCTACATAATGGGAGTAATATCTTAGGCCACTTGATTGAGTGAGACTAGAAATGCATGGCCATGCTCAAATAAGTTGATATGAGATGTCAAACTTATTTGTGTATCGTAGTCTGCTTAAGATATCAAGGAACATGGAATGAACAATGCAAGTGTGACTATTCCATGACTTGTGTCCAATCCAGAGATAAAAGATTTAAGGATTATTGCATAAAAGGTTAATCATAAAAAGGTTATGTCGAATCATGATTTCTTGTGACTTAGGTAGAAATGATGCACTGCTAGATGCCACTCATTGTTTGTAACATTGGAATCGTTCTAGTATTACTGCTAACGTTATAGGAACCTACAGGGTCACACCCTATAGTTGAAATGAACGGAATAAAACATAGTTTGGATTGTATTTGGTTGTCGCTTGAATTAAATTAATTATAGAATTAATTTAATTAGGTAATCAAATATCGAACACATTATGTACAAGGTTGTTGTACGCATTATGAGAACATGAATTTCGTTTAGTATATAAATTCAAATAAATAGATGGTTTACAGAAATTATATTATAATTAATGTAATTATAATTTTTGTTTAAAATATTATTATATTTATTTTAATTTCTAAAAAAAACCCTAAAAAAAGATAGATAAGAATCATGTTTTTTCTTTGCTTGGGTCTAGCAGCCGTCAAAGAAAATTCTTTTCCAAAACTGTTTTGGGGATTCCTTCCGTTCATAATCAACTGGGTGGATTACGTAGAGGCCGGGGTCACGATAGATTGCGGCTTGGTTCGATAACAGATCAGACTACTCGTTGTTGAGGCGTTGCTGTCTACTCAGAATAAACATTCGGTAATTTCGTAACATTTATCACCCCGATTCATTCCTCACACATGGATCCATGGTTAGGATCGCCGAATTTTTAATTTTTCCGCTGCGCTGTAGGGGTGCCGGCGATCCAACAGTGTGACCCCTGTATCCAAATTTTTGTGAACTTTTCTTAGACTTTCCAAATGTTTTCAATGTAGTCCCGAATTGTTTCTAAGGTATTTCTAGGGTCTCGAAGGCTCGATTTAGGGATGGGATGTGTATGTATGATTTGTTGATGCTATGTTTATGATACAGAATAAAATTATGTTTAAATGTTTTGTTTGTACGGTAATGCTCCGTAACCCTAATTCGACGACGGATACGGGTTAGGCGTGTTACAGCAGATGAAATTGTAGATGTACTCAAAGTCGTATCTGAAGACGACCTCACAGACTCGTTTACTAAGACTATACTAGTTAGGAACTGTGAGAAACACGTGGAGAGTATGGGAATGCGAAATATGACTTATCTACTTCACTAGGTAAAGTGAGAGACTGTTGGATCTGGTACCATAAGTGTAGTATATTCATTTGTACACTTGTATTTATTCTAACAGATTGGTTTAATAAAATTATTCATGAATTACATTAATACCCTTTGTATGCAAAGCAAAATAGAAGCAAATATTAGCTTACTAGTTATCTAATGTTTAACTAATACTAAGCGGTATTACATGGTCGGATCATAATACAAAAGGATAGCTTATATTAGTAGATAAACCTAAACATATTCTTAGTCTAATAGGAAATGATCAAACTGATTGAAAGAAGAATATGTTGTTTATCAAGTCCAATTGGGGAGATTTCTTGTCTTGAGCATTAGAGTGGATGACTCCCAGAAGATAGAGGCATAGATGTGACTGACTGAAGTGATAGTATATTGAACAGGACCCAAGTAGAATAGATCCTGAATCTATTTATGAATTTATTCACTTGTGACGTTCATAATGTGGCATACCTTAATCCTGAATGGAAGTTGTGTTGGGACCGCTGGTACGCCCCATGGCACAGCAGAAAAAATATTTCAGCGATCCGTAGCTATGGATCCATGTATGAAGAAAGAAACAAATTGAAATAAGGTAGAAGATAAACCTTCTTAACCAAAAACAATGAAAGCATGTTGATGATTCGATGTCGATTCCAACCCACAATGAAAATGTTCTAGCCTCTACGTAGTCCACCCGGTATTAAAACAAACAACAAAAATCTCTTGGAACTATTTTAGATAAAAAAAAACTCCCAAAACAGCTGCTAGACCTTTTTTCTCAATTTTCTTTTCAAACACACTTACCCTAATTTGAGATTTTGGTATACATATATTGAAAACGAAATCAATCCTATAGAGAACATATGAAAAGCATTAAACATGTTATATTCTTTCCAAAAGGAATTATAACATATGAAAAGTATTAAAAAATTATATTATTTCCAAAAATAATTATAAATGTTTCAATGTTTGACCGAAATCATAATCATAATACTTTATTATAATAATTTCGATAAACTATATTACATTAATATTTTATATGAATCAAATTCATTTATTAAATTTAACTATGTTATCTATTTGTGTACAACAAGCTTGTACATTTAATTCGTTTAACATTTAACTGTCAAATTAAATTAATTCAATAATTAATTTAATTCATTTGACAGTTAAACATAACACCAATTGTGTTTTAATTTTGTTCATTTTAACCATAGGGTGTGACCCTGTAGGTTCTTGTAACGTTAGTAGTAATACTAGAACACTTCTAGTAATACAAGTAATGAGTGGCATCAAGCAATGCATCATTGCTACCTAAGTTACAAAAACTCGTAATTCGACATAACCTTTCTGTGATAAACCTTTCATGCATTACATCCTTTTGTCCTTTATATCTAGATTGGACACAAGTCATGGAACAGTCACACTCGCATGGTCATGCATTTCTAGTCTAACTCAATCAAGTGGCCTCAGATATTGCTCCCATTATGTAGGAAGGACAAATTCTATATTGATAAACCATATCTCATTACATATATTGTGGCATATCCAACATCAGTCTTTTCAGTACATCCTATTACGAAAGACATTTCACTGTATCAAAATATATAACTCACAATGTTGGGATAATGATGATCTTAACTCTGAGAATCGTATACATAGTTATCACTATGAGTAATGTTGTGACTATTACATAATAATCCAATAAACATACTCATAGCGGGTTAGTCCAATATGTTGTTCTCTATTACATACTCATGTATTGATTTTTACATCCCTATGTCAATGACACCACTTTTTCATCAATCAACTATACATTAGTCTCCATGCAGTATTATTGTCCAAGCCCACAATAATACTTTACTAAGGACCTTTTAAGAATAATCATATTCTTTTAGGATATTTTTACAATTCACTTTATTTTTTGCACAGAAAAAGAAACTAAAATAATAATGACAATGCCTTATATTAATAAACAAGGTAAAACAAGTATGTAATTTCAATCATCCCATGATTGGTCTTTTGGCATACTATAACATGTTGGACTATGTATGTGTGACTCATATACTTTGATGTAAGTAAAAGCCTGAGCTCAAATAAATAATGAACTGAAAGCTAGTGCATTGGGTATACGACTTCTATAGTATGTATCATCATTCACAATAGTGGAATTCATAGCCTAAAACATGAGCAAATGATATTCTCTCTTTGGTATTACATGATAAACAAAAAGTAAATATGGCCTATCAAAACCTGAAATTGGGGTTAGAAGAATCAAGGTTTGTAGGATGAGTCAGTGGGTGTGATGGGACTTATAAATTTCTTTTTGTGTTTTAGAGATAAAATGAACCTATTAGTTCAGTGGTAAGGAGTTAGTTTTTCCTTAGGTCTCGTGTTTGAATCTTCGTGTGCGCTACGTGGAAATTATTTTATTTTTGGTTTCAATTCTTAAATATATATATATAATATGATAGGTTAAGGCTTTCTTAAATTTGATCTTATTATTTTTGTTTTTATTTTTTGAAAAGGAAAATGCCCACAAATTTTCTCACGTTCATTTCCCTCACTCCCTCTCTTACGTCAATCCCTTTTTCTCCCACTCCAAAATTTCAGTTTTTGATTCTATTGGCTTCTACATTCTCTCTTTTCCAACGTTGTTTATTTCTTTCTTCCTTATTCTTTAAAATTTTCTCTTTTTTTGATTTCAACATCATTGTTGATTGTCGACTCTTTGGAGGTTCATTACCGCATCTGTGTTCAACTTGGATTCGAGTAAGAGAAGTGTAAAAGTGTAGTTTTAAGTAGTGATCAATTTTTCTCTTAGTTAATTTTATTTTGTTTTGATCAATTTCCTTATAGGATTTGTGTGCTTAAGTAATCAAGTTTCAGATTGGGTTGCAAAGGTGCTTTAATAAATTATTTTTTCTTTGGATTTGCATTTTAAGGTGTGTTTCTTAATCTTATATAAATAGGGGTCATTTTGATGATAATTTTCATGATTTACAACAGTTTTTGGTGTGTTTTTTGGACCACACGGGCCTGCGCCGCACACGGGCAATTTATACAACCATGTGTCACTTTACAAATTAGGTTAGTTCTCTTGTCTCACAACCTGGAGTGGGTTACACGAGCTGACCACATGGCCGTGCGACCCTTCTTGGGAAAATTTGTCGATCACCCACGGGTGTGCCTTTCAGCCACATGGTTGTGTCATTCGTGCATTTAAATTGACAGTGGGTTACACGGTCTGCTCACATGAACGTGTACCTTAGTCACACGGTCGTGTACCTTAGTCACAAGGGTGTGTCCCTCAGCCACACAACCGTGTATCTCACTCACACAGGCATGTCCCTCAGTCACACGGCCGTGTACCTTGCCACACACTCTGGGCCTTCCCACACGACTGTGTGGTCCTATTTCACATTTTTTTCACCTTGTTGCAAGTTGTCTCATTTCAATCTTTGAGTGATCCGTTGCTTGTTTAACCCTCTATTTCATTAATCAGACAATATTTCTAATTATTGAATGGTATCATCTGGATTGGTTCTAAATATTTATATGTATACATATGTTTTAATTCTATACTTGTATAGGTAGCTACTAAGATTTCGATATGTAAGTTTGTATCTGAGAAAGTTTGGATGTGATAAGCAATATTTGTGAGTAATTTTGATTTTTCTAAGTTGAACTAGTTGCAAGCATGTGTATTGGATATGATAAATTGAGTATGAGCATGTCCGAATTTTTAAATTCATGTACATAAAATTATTTGCATATGCATTGTGGTTGGAATTTGGTTGTGAAGAGAAGAAAGTTTGATTTGGTAGTCAACCTGCATTGACTTAATTCGACGGTAAATTTGCAATAATGTTGGTAACTTGACTACTTAACATTTAAGTGGATGGTTCACCATAACCCAATAGCGGTGTCTAGAGGTTGGAAAGGGTCTGGTGCTATGTTGCATCTGTGTAAGATTCCCATATTTGTTTAATGTTAAAATATTATGATACTTTATTCTAATGTGACATCTGGCTATGATTTCAATTTTTTCATTGCATGTTTGCCCGACTGTTGTTACTGCCCCCCTTTCTTTAATTTGACTCTACTTATTTACATTTGTTTTTTTACTCACACTAAGCTTCGTAGCTCACTCCCTTAGTTTACCCTATTCAGGTAATCCATAAGATTAGGATTTTGGACTCAACAAATTGGAAGTCTCAAGTTACTCATTTCGGTTTGATTTAATAAGTTTTTAAGTGTCAATTTTATGGTTTTCAATTATTAGTAAAATTGACAATTTTTTTGGTGTAACCCTGGTTTTGGAACTTTAGCTAACAAATTGTTAAATCTGAAATATTTTCATACCGAATAAGGATATATCGATATGGTTTTCACTTTATCTCAACGACTATTAGACAAATGTTTGCAAAACTTCAGTAAATATTTTTACGAATTTTTCTAAGTTCAAGCAAAAGTGGTTTTCGAAAAGAAATTAAGAAATGGGAACGATATTCTATTTGTGGGTCATTCTAGTGACCAATGTGACCTCCATGATCCGGTTGAAACTTTTGGGTCGAGTTTTGGGGTGTTACATGGCTACAGGTCATTTGTCTTTGTGATGAATGACTTAAATTCAAGTGTAAGCTTTCTCATACTCATGTTTATCTTGTAAAATATGTGTTTGTATTATTATAAAAATGTGAATTGAGATGAGATGCAATTAAATGTGTCTTGTGTTCATTGTTACTATTGTGAAAGTGCATACGTAGGCATGTCCAACATGCCAAGTGGCAGTGATAATTATGTGCTTATGATGTAAATATGCAGTGATAGTAAATGATAAATCGATAAGTAATATATGTGTACGTAATAGCAGATATTTTGGCCTTGTGATTCTTAAAATCGTCGGATATAGTCGGCATGCCATAGGATATTAAGTACTCACTTATATTTTATATGATTCAGGCATTGAGGCCCTAGGAAATGTTGGAGAGATAAGGGAATGTGAGCCAAACTCCATTCAACGGGACATGTTTGGTGTGTTGGAGAGTGTTAGCTTTATGTTTCACTTTTGGGACATGTTTGACTCTATGAGTTTATGTGCTGTGCTGGAAATCCGTGTATCTGATTAATGGTGATAATGCCCACTTTTACGTTTCATAGCTCAAGTGCCAATTTACCTATAAACATGTTTTTGAGTATTGTGATATATGGTTAAATGTTATGTCATTACATGAGTATTGTGCTATATACTTAAATGTTATGTGATTATATGTGTAATGTGATATATGCTTAAAAGTGAATATGATTACCATGTAAAAGAACTAGAAAATAATGCATAAGTATAATAGGACACTAGTGTTGGAACTGTTGAGGCTCTGCTATATGGTTGTTTCATTGATGCTAGATGAATTGTTTTCATGGTAGTTATTCGAGGCATTCACTGAGTGTTAAGCTCACCCACTCTCTTCTTAAATCATTGCAGATTAGTTAAATGCCGGTGTGAGCGGTGAGGTTCCGAGGGGAGATCCAAGCAAGTCTATTTATGTGTTTCCGTTAGTGTTATCATTATTTGTTTATGTTCTGGGAATAAGGTTATGTGGTAGACTTTTAATGATATTTGTCATGATGTTTTGGAAGTTCCATAGCTTAATTGCTCTTAGGATTTTGATAATTGAATCGTATTATGTCAATTATCATTTGAACTTATTTTTGATGTTTGAGACTACTATTGTGATGGTTTTGATGTTTATTTGATGATGATATGATAGCATGATGAATTGGTACAAGCTGGAATGACTTATATGCTTAAAAATGTTGTATTTTTCTAGTCTGAAGCAGAGGTATCGATATTTATGTTGTAAAAATGATTCCTCTGTGATTTTGAAATGTGCAAGAAGTCAGAATCGTAAATTGGTATCGATATCCTATCATGAGTATAGATACTCGAGCTAATTTTATCGATACTTTTTCAATTGTGCCGATATTTTCTTGTGTTATGATTTTAGATAAGGAACAAAATGCTGATTTGGTACCTATTTTCCATATAGTATTGATACTGTGCAAGGAAAATATCAATACCCATGTTCTAGTATCGATACCTCCATGATTGTCTTGGAAATTTATCTAAGTGATCCTAATGCATGTTCAATTATTACTATAAGTTTATTTAAAGTATGTTTGGCATGTTATAATGATTATTGATATATGTTTGACTAAAAAATTATAAGATCATTGATAAAGAGGATAATTTCCTAATAATGTGACAATTTACTTTGAGTATCACATGAGACGGTGTGGTGTGGCATCCTGATATTCGAGTTTGGCGACCAGGCTGGGTATGAGGTGTTACACGTCGAGACATGTAATGTTATGAATTACTTTTATATATGTATTCTACAATTAGGATATAGTTTGGTTGATTGATTGTTAGACGTGGTATTCTGTGGTTATGAGTTAGATCCTTAAGATTGTTCGAAAGGGATTTTTTAGGATAAACATTATTGTTCGAAAGTGATTTTTTAGGATAAACATTGTTTGGTAGTGTGCTAGGGATCAGAGTGTGCAATAGTAGTGTGGTGGCGATTTTTGCAATTAAGCAATTGTGATTTTAGCGGGAAATTTCGGGGACGAAAATTCTTTGAGGGGTGAGTTGTCACACCCCGAAATTGGGGTTGGAAGAATCAAGGTTTTTGGATGAGACATTGGGTGCGATGGGACTTTTTAGTTTTTTTTTTGTGTTCTAGAGACAAAATGAGCCTGCTAGTTCAATGGTAAGAAGTCAGTTTTTCCTTAGGTCTCATGTTCAAATCCTCGTGTTCACTAAGTGGAAATTATTTTATCTTTGGTTTCAATTCTTAAAAAAATATAAAATCTGATAGGTTAAGGTTTTCTTAAATTTGATTTTTTTTTTGAAAAGTAAAGTGCCCACAAATTTTTCTCACGTTCGTTTCCTTCACTCCCTCTCTCATGTCAATCCCTTTTTTCTCTCTCTCCCAAATTTCAAATTTTGATTCTTTTGGTTTCTACATTCTCTCTTTTCCAACGTTCTTTATTTCTTTCTTCATTACTCTTCAATATTTTCTCTCTTTTTGATTTCACCATCATTGTTGATTGTCACCTCTTTGGAGGTTTATTTCCTTTTGCATTTGTGTTGAACTCAGATTTGAGTAGAAGCATACATGTGTAGTTGATTACCGATCAATTTTTATCTTAAATAATTTTATTTCATTTTGATCGATTTTCTCATAGGATTTGTGTGTTTTCGTAATCAAGTTTTAGATTGGGTTGTGGAGGTGCTTTGATCGATTCTTTGTGCTATTGATTTGCATTTGAAGGTGTGTTTCTTAATCATATGTAAATAGGGTCGTTTTGATGATAATTTTCATGATTTGCAGCAAGTTTTGGTGTGTTTTTTGGACCACAAGGGCGTGTGCCGCACACGGGCAGTTCACATGGTCGTGTGCCACTTTAGAAATTAGGTTAGTTCTCTTGTCACACGGCCTGGATTGGTTCACACGGGCTAGTCACACGGCCGTATGAGTCTTGTTGGGAAAATTTGTTAATCACACACGAATATGTCTTTCAACCACACAGTTGTGTCTTCCCTGCGTCAGAATTGACAATGAGTTACACAGTCTGCTCACACGGCCGTGTACCTTAGTCACATGGGCATGTCCTTAAGCCACACAGTTGTGTATCTTAGTCACACGGGCATGCCCCTTAGCCACATGGACGTGTACCCTATCACACGATCTTGACCTTCCCACATGGTCATGTGGTCCTATTTTGCATTTTTTTTACCTTTCTACAAGTTGTCTCGTTTCGGTCTCTAAGTATCCATTGCTCGTTTAAGCCTATGTAGGAGTGATTAAGACAATATTTCTAATTATTGAATGGTATCATATGGACTGATTGTAAATATTTATACGTATGCATATGTTTTAATTTTATATTTGTGTAGGTCGTTAGTAAGATTTCGTTATGTAAGTTTGTTTCAAAGAAATTTTAGATGTGATATACAATATTTCTGCGTAATTCTGATTTTACTAAGTTTAATTTGTTGCAAGCATGTGTATGGAATATGCTAAATTGAGTATGAGCATGTTCAAATTTGTAAATTTGTGTACATAAAATTATTTGCATATGCATTGTGGTTGCGATTTGGTTGTGAAGAGAAGGAAGTTTGATTTGGCTGTTAGCCTACATTGACTCAATTCAGTGGTAAATTCGCAATAATGTTGGTAGCTTGACTGCTTGACATTCAAGTGGCAAACGACACTTATAAGGTGTATATTGGTTGGATGGGTCCACCATAACCTAATATCGGTGCGTAGAGGTTAGAAAAGGTCTAGTATACCCTTATTGGTGTGTGATGGATGATGGAGTTGGTGTGTAGTGGTTAGATAGGTGAGTTTTAGTGCTATGTTGCATTTGTGTAAGATTTTCATATATGTTTAATGTTAAAATCTTATGATGTCTTATTCTGATGTGATATTTGATTATGATTTCAATTATTTCATTGCATATTTGTCCGACTATTGTTATTGCCCCGCTTGCCATAATTTGACAATGCTTATTTACATTTGTTTTTTGACTTACACTAAGCTTCGTAGTTTACTCTCTTAGTTTATCCTTTTTAGGTAATCCGAAAGATTAGCATTATGGACTCAGCAAATCGGAAGTCTCGAGTTACGCATTTCAATTTGATTTAATAAGTTTTCCCTAAGATATAAGACTTCATATTTATTTGAACTTGTAAATA
Organism: Gossypium raimondii; assembly: GCF_025698545.1. NCBI lineage: Eukaryota > Viridiplantae > Streptophyta > Magnoliopsida > Malvales > Malvaceae > Gossypium > Gossypium raimondii. The sequence goes on along the minus strand of NC_068568.1, from coordinate 32,237,313 downwards.
AGTTTACAACTATAGTATGGATTTTTGGTTTTGAACTAAATTGGGATTTCGTGCATGGACACTAGTTTTGAGACTATTTTGCTCTAATAAATGTTCAAGTTTTTAAGTGTCAATTTTATGGTTTTCAATTACTAGTAAAATTGACAGACTTTTTGTTGTAACATTGGTTTTGGAAATTTTTCTAACAAATTGTTAAATCTGAAATATTTGTATACCGAATAAGGATATATTGATATGTTTTTTAACTTCATCTCAACAACTATTAGACAAATGGTTGTAAAACTTAAGTAAAGCCTTTTACCAAATTTTGTTAAGTTCAAGCAAAAGAGGTTTTTAAAAAGAAATTAAGAAATGTGAACTATATTATGTTTTTGGGTTATTCCAGTGACCAATGTGACCTCTAGGATTCAATCGAAACTTCTGGGTCGGGTTTTGGGGTGTTACATGGCCACAGGTCATTTGTTTTTGTAATGAATGACTTAATTACTATTTGATATTAATTGAATTTTCATGAAAGAAGATGTAATGGTTACCACTTGTGATGTTCATAATGTGGGATACCTTAATCCTGAATGGATGTTGGACTATGTATGTTTTTCTCATATACTTTGATGTAAGTAAAAGCCTAAGCTCAAATAGATAAGGAACCAAAAGCTAGTGTGTTGGGTATACGACTTCCACAGCATGTAGCATCATTCAAAATAGTGGAATTCATAGCCCAAGACAAGAGCAAATGATATCCTCTCATTGACATTACATGATAAATAAAAAGTAAATGTGGCCACATATTGTTTGTCTTTGTGATGAATAACTTATTACTATTTGATAGTAATTGACTTTTCATGAAGGAAGATGTAATGGTTACCATAAGACAAAATAAGATAATATTGGAGAATGGATTTATCCCAAAGAGATTGAGGATATCCTATTAGGGCAACACCTTTATGACAAGGTCATGGACGAACACTGATTGAGTAGTTTTCTTATAGTATGTAATTGGGGAGAGCTTAGCCACGATACTATAGTGGAAAGGCTTCGTGACTAATTGAGTTTATAATTAATAGGCGAAAAGGTGGAACTTAATTATAAATTATTTGATCTCAAATTACATATGTCCAACCGGTCCCTTTGCTAACTTGTTGAAACCAAAAATGAATTGCATGTTGAATCAAATGAACAGAAATGGATATAAATGATAAAGTTAAAGAAATGAGTTACATTCAGAAATGAATGTCGTTTCTCATTAAGTCTGAAATTAACTTGAGAATTAATTTTATTTTATTATTTATTATTTAATTTAATAATTAAAGTTCAAAAATAGAATTAAATTTATTGGTTGTTGTGAATTTGAATGAAGAAATTAAATATATTTTTCATAGATTTTTTTACATAAAAGTTACCATGAGAAAATCAATTAATTGAAAAATAAATTAATTTAATACATAATATATATTTTGGGAAATATAAAAATATGTATTGATTTGGATTAAAATATTAAGTGTTGAGTTAAAAGTTCAGTAAGCACCAATAATTGGACCTGATATAGGAGAGGTCCAGAATCCCTTACAATAAGTATGAGGGCGACAACCCTACTATTATTAACTAGGGTTAGTCGCCCATCTTTCCTAATTCTACTAGAGAATTGGTTTTTCTATTAAATAAGTATTATTTGTATTTTACTAATTCAACAAGGGTTTCTCTATCTCTCCCTATAAATAGATAGCACTAGAAGGGCTACATATAGGGGGTTAAACATAACTTTGAGATATTGATGTTCTGCCAAAAAATACTCAAAATTTATTTTCTACGTATAAATACTATTTTTTGGGGAATAATAGTTCTACTGGTTTCTATACAAGGGAGATCTACTTTCCTACTGAAAGTAAGAAAATTATTTCTGGTTCTGTATTTGATTTGAAATTTTTTGAGCTCACACTCGAATCAATTCATCATACGAAAATATTGAAAAAGTTCGTTCGATTGAATGCTAGGAACGTCAGGGATTCATCTTGCTCAAAGCACAAGTACTTTTTGGGAAAAATTTATTGTTATAAATATCACAAACCGACTCGATTTTCAAATTTTTATTCTTTTACTATGCAAGAAACTGTTTCCAAATCAAAATTTTCCCAATAGTAGCATCATTCACAATAATGGAATTCATAACCCATGAAATTGGTAAATGATATCCTCTCATTGGCATTACACGATAGATGAAAAGTAAATATGGTCATGGGTTGTTTGTCTTTGTGAGGAATGACTTAATTACTAATTGATAGTAAGTGGCTTTACATGAAGGAAGATGTAATGGTTACCATGAGATAAAATAGGATCATATTAGGAGAATGGATTTATTCCACAGAGATTAAAGATATCCTATGAGGGTAACACACTTATGACAAGGTCATTGGACAAGCACTATTCAAATAGCTTTCATAATGATAAGTAATTGGGGAAAGCTTAGTCACGATACTATAGTGGAATGACTTTGTGACTAAATAAGTTTATAATTAATAGGCAAAAAGCTTGAACTTAATTATAAATAATTTGAGCCCTAATCATATATTTTCAATCAATCCCTCTGCTATCTTGTTGAAACCATAAATGAATTGCATTTAAAATTAAATGGACACAAATCGATAAAAATAATAAAGTTAGAGAAATTGGTTACATTCGAAAATGAATGTGGTTCTCACTAAGGCTCTGTTTGTTTCACTGAGAATGGCTTCCAAAAAGTAACTTACTTTTTTGGAAAAGTTAATATTTTCTGGTGTTTGGATGAATCTGTGTAAAATATTTTATGTTATTTGGCAAATTTCTTGAAAATATTTTATAAAAGCTACTTTCAATTAAACAAACATACATTTGATATTTTCATTTCTTTCTGTTGTTTAATTGAGTTTATTTTATATCTATAAGTTTATATTTTACATTGTTTTTGTAAAACAAACACGACATAAATATATTTGTTATAAAATATTATAGTGCAATTTCCTTTTAACAATCAAAATTTATTTTATAATAATAAAATATTTTGTAATAATCATTGACATATATAAACTTAATAATAAATAATGCTTAATTAAAATGAATTTAAATTAAATATATTATATATATGAGAATACGTATTGACACGTTAGAGTTGTAAGGGATAAATAAAGCTAAGCATTATTTAAACAAATACTCATATTTATACAATTAAAATATTATATTTTATACAAGGTTAAAAGATGTCATAAGTCCTTGTACTCTTTGTAAATTCAAAATTTAGTTCATATACATTTATTTTCGTGTTAGTTCTACTTTTTAAATATCAAAATTCAGGTTTAGTTGTTAACATTATTAAAAATATTTTATTAAATTCATATTCATTATAACGTCACTTTTTAGTTACATGAATACGAATATTTTTATTTAAAAATATGACATCAACAAAATAAAACAAAACTAACAATGTTAACAATTGTACTTGATTTTTAAATCGAAAATAGAGTGACTAAATTCTTGAAAATAAAAGTATAGGGATTAAACTTTAAATTTGTGAACAATTACATAGACTTATGGCATATTTTAACATTTATGCTACAAAATATTTATTATTAATATTTATAATTGTCAGTAATATTTATTATTAAAATATTAATATTGAACATTTTTCACTAATATATGTAGAATATTATTTAAAATTATTATTTTTAAAAGTTATTATTAAATAAAATTGAAATATTAAATAATTTATTAAAATAATAAAGTATATTAATAATTTATTATATGATTAGATATAGATAATTAAATATGTATGTTTAATAATATTGAAAATTATAATATTTTATTAATTTTAAAATAAAAAATTATTATTAATATAATAATATTAAGCTTCACTTAAGTTAGCTTTTATATAAAAATAAAATCACTTATAAAGGAGCTCTTTTTGGAAAATGATTTACGTTTTCCAAAATAGCAAGTCATAAGTTGTTTTCCATTAAACAAACATAGGAAAATACAAAAAATTTAAAAGTCATTTTCGTTGAAACAAATGGAGCCTATGAAAATTGTCGATAATTAATTTAAGTAAATAATTGAAGTCCGAAAATGGAATTAAATTAATTTGTCATTTTGAATCCGGTGAATGTAGAAATTAAAGATATTTTCTCATTGATTATTTTATGGTAAAATTGATTGAAAATTTAATTTTTTAAAATTAATTTAATAATATTTATTTTGAGAAATTAAAAACACATGTATTGGGCTGGATTAAATTATAAAGTATTGAGATAAAAGTCTAAGAAAACATATATAATTTGTCACGATAAAGGAGAGGTCCAAAACCCCTTGTAATCGTATGAAGGGCAACAACCCTAGTGTATTTAACTAGGGTTAGTTGCTTATCTCTCCTAATTCAACTAGGGGGTTGATTTTTCTATGAAACAAGTATTATTTGTATTCTACTAAATCAACTAGGGTTCCTCTATCTCTCTCTATAAATAAATAACACTGGTAGGGCGAAATAGACAACAAGTTATACACAACTTTGAGATATTATTATTCTGCCCAAAAATAGTTAGAATTTATTTCTAAATATAAATTATATTTTCCGAGAATAACAATTCTACTAGTTTTGATAAAAGAGAGATTTACTTTCCTACTAAAAGTAAGAAAATTATTTATGGTTCTATGTTTGATTCATAATTGTTCGAGCCCACACTCGAAGCTATTCATGGTACGAATAACAGAAAAAGTCGTTCGGTTGAATGCCAGGAATGTCAAGGATCCATCTTGCTCAAAGAACATGTTCTTTTCGAAAAAAGTTTACTGTTATAAATATGACAAACCGACTTAGTTTTCAATTTTTTTCTGCTACGCAAGAAACCCATTTTTAAACCAGATTTTTTCCAACACCATACCATTTCTATCATCAACCATATAACGAATCAATTAACAAGTTATAACATGTTTGTTTCTATAATATTCAATTCAGTCCAATTCTCAACATTCAATATCTTCAAGTATAAATCGAATCCTGCAATTATACTACACTTACATCAATAGTTAGATTTGCATTAATCACACAAATGTATATATGAACATGTGTATATATATATATGTATTATATTTTAAACTCAAATCATAGAAGTACAAACTGAAATAGTCCACTACTCGTCTAGGACTCTCGCCATAACTTTCTCTCACGACGGGTCAGCGTCATCTTTAACTATGTTCGATAATTCAATAATAAAAAAATATCATCTTACATCCAATTCTCATCCAAATACATAGATAGTATATTTTGCATTTTATTCAATTTAGTCCTTATAATCAGGATACACATATTTTTCTATATTTAACATCGAATTAAAATTCAATTTCATACTCTTTCACTAGGGACCTATCTATAGCATAATTTCATAACAATTTTTAGTTATTCAATTTAATCTCTAATCGCATAAAATCAATCATCAAGCTTAGTTAAATTTTCTAATCAATTTCACCACTTTTCACTACATTACAACTTAGTCCTAACATGCTGATATTCATATATTAAATTATTATCAAAACTTAAAGCTTATAATAATGAAACCAAACTAATTTCTCATTAATTCTTAAATCTACCATATGGGCTTTGAATATCTACCATTATTCATAAAAAATTCAAGTAAAAATTAATGTATTGAGTACGGCAATGAAGAAAAGAAATGGAAAAAGCTTTGTTTCTCTTTCTTTTGCTAGAAGACGGTGGGGAAAGATTATCAGAATGTTTCAATCTTTCTCTCCACTAACCTTAATATATATTGATTAATATTCAATTTAATTAATCATGTTTAATTTAGTTAATTAATGTATTAACATACATATTTTATTTATAAATTAATCTAAGTGGAAGTCATCCTTCTCCTCCTCCTATATTTCATGATTAAAATTGGTTGTTTAATCATTTAAGTCCTTGGATAATTTTTATCTAGGTCTGAAAGCATTTTTAATTAAAATTTAATAATGATTAGATTTTTACAATTTAGTCCTTGAGTTTTAATTAACTATTTTCTCAATTAAATTACTTAACCGATCTTCAATATAATTTCTTAATAACTTCATTATTCTTTATATTTCATCCTTGCAAACTTGGTTTATGAAAATGAGATTTTAAAATCGCATTTCTTGGCACCACTTAAAATCGGGTCGTTACACAGGCTTTCTTTAAAATGTCACAAAAAATCTTTCACACCAAAATTTTTAAAGGTAAATTTTTGCACCAAACATATAGTGACGTAAACCTATATTTTTAATTTGTCATACAAGATATATTGACAATTATTAAATGTGATGATTATTTATTTTTTCACTTTTGTAGTATATTCTATGATATTATTTAAAGTGTCACAACGAAAATTTGTCATTAATTGATAGATTTGTTGTAATAGCTCATTAAATAATCAGAAAATTAACACTTATTTATAGTGTAAGTGTGAGATATGAGAATATTCTCATATTTACGACACTTACCCTTATCTAAAGAAATAAAATAACGTTTTTGAAATTTATTATTACCATATAAATTTAACCGCTTCCTAACATAAATTGAATTATATAAATGTACAGAAATTATAAATATTGTTTATTAATAAAGGCCCCAAATCTTATAGGAATATGTTTAATAATATTTTATATATGAATAAATATTTTCAAATTACTAATTTTAATTATTTTATAAAAAACTTGGATAAAAATATTTTAAAGGCAAGGTGTCTCCACATAATTTTCTTAAAATAGTTACTTCTTCATCATGGGTAAAAAATAAAAATAATATTCCCAGGATACATCGCATTTAAGAAATACTATTCCCAATATATAATACAATGTCTTTTTCTTAAACAGAGCAATTCTTTCTATACCTTTGAATGGAATAATTGCACCTTTAAATTCTATAATACCAAAAATCAAAAGTTTGTATTACATATTTTTGCACTTAGATTTGAATTGAATAATTGCACCTTTAAAGTTGAATAATGCAAAAAATTACTCAAGGGAAAAAAAAAAAAGAAAGTTTGTATTGTATATTTTTGCACTCGAATCTGAGGCACACATAATCACCAAAAAAATGTGACTAGTGTTGTTTTAGAAAGGTCATAACACTAACTATCGTTTCAAAAAGTCATGACATTTTGGTGCTAAGTGCATTATATTAGAATCACCATTCATTTTCACAATCTTAATACTGTATTGGAATATCACTATGGTAATTGTATTGGAACCATGCATTTGCAAAATCTTAGTATTATAACACCCCAAACCCGATCTAAACGTTATGACCGAATCTGGCGATGTCACATTGTAACACCACTTACATGTATTCAACGTCGAAATAGGGTACGAGGCATTACTAGAAGACATACATTTGCATACGTATTAAACCGATTTACAAAATTTCATCCGAATTAAAACTTTCAAATTTTTAACGTGCTTTTATAATTCTTTACAACATATCCTCGAAATATTATATTCATAACAAATAGAGCCTATGAGACCCGATATTTACTCATGTAATTCAAAGCTTCATTTCCATTTCATTCAATTCACAATTTCCCATGTTCACAATTCAAATCAATTTCTCAATCCAATATATATATTTCAATCATCTAAGAATATAATTCAAGTTACATGAACTTACCGAGCTAAATTGCGAAATACCAAAATTTAGGGACATTTTGGTAATTTTTATTTTCCTCAATTTCCACCCAATCTTGATATAAATTAATATTTCATTCAATTTATTAATTTAAATAATAAAACAATTCATTTCATGCAATTCGGTCACTTTTTGACTTTTTACAAAATTACCCTTAAAATTTTACTTTTATTCAATTTAGTCCCCGAATCTAAAAATGTAAATTAGCTATTTTAAAATAAACTCATATTATCTGAATATTCACATATATTTTTCCTCCTCCTCCACTCCATTCCACATCCTTGATATATACATAATAACACTATTAACTTGTTTACTCATAACAAGCTGTTCACTTGAGTCGTAGTCACTAAATTAATTATGTTGACACCATTTTTTTGATGAAAACGGGGTCGACTTGGATTTTGAAAATGAAAGCAAAAAAAAGGGAGTTGCCACCAATCTTTTTTAATGAGGTGTGATCGGGTCACCTCGTAAAACGGTTGTTTTTAATAAACGATTTAGATTTATTAAAACAATGCATTTGGTCTACGAAAATCAAAGAAATAGGTTCGGGAGTTAGTTACGTACGAGGAAGGATTGACACCCTCGTAATGCCCAAAATTGGTACCTAGTTGATTGCTTAATGTCTTGATGTCGAAAATTAAAAAACTCGAAAAGAATTTAAAAATACGATCCCTCTTTATATTGTGTTATTTTTTAAAATTACTTGAATAAATCAAACTGGAAAATGCCTCCTTATCTCGAAGTAACAAGATGTCACATCCAGTAAGTTAGGACACGACACCTCATATTTTTGAGAGTAAGCTTGCCTTTTATTTTTTATTTAAACCTCATTTATTCCAATTTTAAAAGGATATTCGGTTATTTAGGTTCAACGCGAGAAAAATCGAAAACCAGTAAGTTAGGGCACGACTTCTCGAATTTCCAAATACGGAATATTGCCTTATTTTGAAATTTTAAAAGGATATTTTAGCTATTTGGTTGAACGAAAAATCGAAACCCAGCACGTTAGGGCACGTTTTCTCGATTTTCCAAACGCAAAATATTGCCTTATTTAGAAAATTTTTCTTTTGATGTATGGTAAAATATGTATAGCAAAACAATAATGAATATGATGGCGTAAAAGTAACACGAGTAATTGCAACGAAAATAAGATAAATAAAAGGGACCAATGAATAACATACAAAGTGGCAAGTACATAAGCAAATAAAAGTTGAATCATTCTTTCTAAATAATAATGAAAATGTAAATAAATAACGAATAGATGTAAAAACGTATATACATGAATGTACACAAAATTATGAAAATATGAAAAATCTATATGTATACATATTTTAAAATCATCAAATATAAAATGTGTGTAATGATGTGTATATATATGTATATGTATATAAAAAATATGAAATGTTTAAAATATAAGAGTATGTGTATACATGTATACTTATAATAATAATAAAAGTGCGTATGTATATGTTGTAGAAATGTATGCATGTATATATATATGTGCTTTGAAATTATAAAATGAAAAACATTTATATGTATGTATATCTATGAGTTATAAAATATACATGCATGTATATACACGTATTATAAAAACGTAGGTATATAAGTGTACACATATGTGTACATATATAAGGTATATAAATAATATATAAGTATGAAAATATATATATACAAATAAATTTAAAAAATATATACGTATGTATATATGACAAAATGTAAGTATGTACATATACAACAAAATTTGAAACTAAAATGACATAAATAGGTAAATCATAACAATAATAATAATAATAAATAGGTAAATCATAACAAATAAAGGATTAAATTGAAAACTAAACTAAAATTTAAGGTCGAAACTGTAAATAAATAAAACGGGATTGCCAAGGACTGAAATAAAATTCACTGAGGATATGGGGGACTGGCTGCGCAATATTCCCCGTCCTTATGCGCATCATTTTGCGCAGGACCAGACTGGAACATGCGCCAAATTATGTGGCCGAAATTAAAAGAAATAAAAGGTTGCACTGAATGAGCCACAGAACTGGAAGGACCAAATGGGCAAATTACCCATTAGGGCAAGAATGCGCAAGCTTCCCCTTAAACGACGCCATTTTGTATTTTTTAAAAAAAGAGAAATAAAATAAAACTTTCAAATCACTCTAATCTGCCATTCTTTAAGAAAATAAAGCAAAAATGTGAAACCCTAGCCCCCTTCTTTTTCTCTCCACCGCTTGAGAAACTAAGAGCCACTCTTCCTCAACTCCGATTTGGACGGAGAGAAGAAGAGCTTCGACGGCGCCAAGGTAAGAACTCTCCGTCTTTTCCTTTTTTATTTTTGATCTATAAAATGCATATATAAAATAAAATAAAAACCAAATAACGAAAAAAAAACGAAAGATTCGCACCTAAAAACTTTCTCAGAATTCGATCTATATTCTTTTATTTCTTTGTTTTAAACTCTGTTTTTTTTATACCAAAAATCCCCCTTTTACATTTTTGGTTGCTGGCTTATATAGCCAAAAGTTCTACATTTTTCGTTTTTCTCTTTTCTTTTTTGCCTTGTTGTTATTTCTTCTTTTGCAGGTATTCCTTTCGGCTTTCCTTTGCAGATGTTGCGGTCAACGGAGGCGAAGATTTATCATTTTCGTGCAAGGATGGTTGGCGGTGGCAAACCTCAAGTGGTCTTGTGAAGGCTCACATGGGTAGCGATGAATCGGCGCCGTAAACCCTAGGGTTTCGGCATTCAAAAATGTCAAACGTTTTGGGCCATTTGGGCTTTTGAATTTTGGGTTGTGGGTCTGTTATTGTAATTGGGTCGGTAAATCTTTTTGGGTTGGTAGGTTCGGGCTAGGGTTTATATGGGCCCGGGTAAAATAAGGTCTGTACAAATTATATCTTAAGATACAGAACTCCAAATTGATATCTTCAAATTTTATCTGAAACAAGACTCACATATATTTTTACCATAAAATTTTCAGAATTTTTGGTTTAGCCAATAAGTACAGTTTATTCTCTAAAATTTCTCCTAATTCACTGTTTGACAGTTCTGACCCCTCTTCACTAAAAATTAATTATCTCTTTGTACAGAATTCAGATGATGTTCTTGTTTGTTTCTATTGAAGATAGACTCATTAAGGATTTTAAACATATAAATTATAACCAATAATTATTTTTGTACAATTTTAATGATTTTCCAAGTTAGAATAGGGAAACCTGAATTCATTCTGACCTTATCTCACAAAATTTATTATATCTCATGATTTACAATTCCATTACTTACACCGTTTCTTCTATGAGAAACTAGACTCAATAATATTTATTTCCATATTTTATTCATACTATTATTCTGTTTCCACAATTTATGGTGATTTTTCAAGTTTAACCTACTGCTGCTGTCCAAAACTGTTTTAGTGCAAAATGTTGATTACTAGGTGTATAACACCCTTATTCCCTTTCTCTATAATATTTCCCATCACTTTCACTTATTTATCTTCACTAATATATCAAGAACATAAGACCTTATATAAGAAAACTCTACTATAACATTATTTTCATGCTTTTTCAATAATATCAAACTTAAAAATATATTGAAATCTTGATGTGAACCTTGTGCTATTGATTTCAATCGTTAACTTGATTTTCTCTCTCGTCCAGCTTCTATTTCTTGAATCTAACTTGATATTCTAGCTCCCCATTGTCTCCTTGTTATTCTTCTCTCTTGGAAGCTATGGAAATTTTGTTGATTTCTAGGTGAAAATGGTAAATTTTTAGTGGAAGAACCAAATTGTAAAAAAAGCAAAACTTCCTTTCTTCTCCTCTCTTTTCACGTTAGTTGCATGGAAATATGGTGGAATGGATGATTCTTCATCTTCCTTTTCTTATATATACTAAATAAAATACTAATAAAATAATAAAATAACATTTAAAAATCAAATTAAAATATTAATAAACTAATATTTATTTATTTAATATAAAATATCTCCAACATCATCATTATCTTCTAGATTTCTCTCTTTTTAATTGACCATTTTGCCCTTTATAATCTTTAAAAATTTCATCCTTGAGTCATCACTTAATTTGGTAAAATTGTGATTTAGTCACTCAAAATTCTTCACATTTTCAATTTGGTCCTAATTCATCTATTTTCCTTAGTTTCTAGATTATTCCACCCTTAAAATATTTACGCTATTGTTACTTCAATTTTTTTGTATTTACACTTTAATCCCTAAAATTTTGAGTATTTACTCTTGGGCAACAAAACTTTTCTCACTTTTGCGATTTAATCCTTTCTTGAATTAATATGTCATAATATAATTCCCAGCGTTGCCATAACTCAAAATTTCCCTTTTTGTCACTTTATTTCCTTATTTTACTATCAAGGATACTTACTTTCTTACTGTAGTAATTTTTGGGGTATTACATTTCTCCCCCCTTAAAATAAATTTCGTCCTCGAAATTTCCTTGTTTTGTTTTGATCATGAACTTCATCATTTCTATATTCTTTCAATTATCCTTTTCTATCCATTCTTATCACTAACATTTCTAGTTTTTATATCATTTTGTACTTCTTTTTACTTAATCGAGCTTTTATTTCCTCTCTTTCCACTTAACCAGAAGTCTTTTCTTCATTTAGTTTTCTTAAAATCATCTTTATAATTCTATAGTTCCCTTTTGCACATATTTACCGAGCCTAGTATTTGTATTCATTCTCTATCCTTTCATTTCACAATTTATTTTTAATTCAATATTTCAAACATGAATCAGAGGTAAACCTTTACCTTGTAGCGAAAATTATTTATCTTTTTTTTTAGCAGAGGCCCAGTAGATTAGATAGAACACTTAGGATATACAAAACTGATATGGAAGTGCATTATTATGCATTATTAAACAGAAAGCACTAAAGTGTTATATAGAGAACATATATGTGCTAATAATCGGAGAGCACTAGCGTGCTATTAATCAGAGAGTGTGCTAGGGTCCTTTAATGATATACCACTAATATCCTAGTAGTTCTAATCTCATCTAATATCACTTTTACAATTTTCACATAATGCTTTTACATCATTTACTATTTAATCTTTGTACCAATAATCCTTAAATTTATATCTTCTCTATCTTTAATATATGTATTATATTTCAAAATTCATTATTCATCCGTAATTTACTAATAATCCATATCATGTACTTCACATATCACGTTTACATGTTTTGCAATTTAGTCATCAGCACAATATTTCTTTTAGCAAAACAATACACTTTCTAAGTATGCATGCAAAACAGAACAATAACCAGTCATAAACCGATCAGTCCAACAGGGCTTTCGTCTAACATTATAATTACCTAACATTCTCACAACATAAGAACTCTATTAGAACTGAACAATTACACATACATATCTCTAAGGATAAAAGAATATATATATATAATATCCAGAAAAGATCATCATGTTCATTTCGACTGTAACCTTCACACACAGACATCTTTACCACTTAATTATCATTTCTCTGACTAATTCTGTTATCACGAACCTCACTTTATTCCACTTAGTAAAAAGAAAACTTCCAGTTAATATATACATTCTTTTAGGTATCATACTTGAATATTTTGTCTCATCAAATTTAACTTCTTCTTTATTTACTCTCTTACTTGTTTACTTACTTGCTTGCATAAACAACTCATGATTATAACTTACTCCTTCCTTGCTGAAATTCTTTTCTCAACTGATAACTGAAATATTCTTAATCCTTATACTTACCTGAATCTGTTTATTGTACTTTTACCTGAACATTCATGTAACATAATTTCTTTACTAGCTCGTTGAATCACTTGGAATACTAAGGATACTCGGGTCTCCAGTCTGATAATAACATGCCAAAGCCATGTCCCAGACATGGTCTTACATGAGATGTTTCCTGTACTGCCAATGCCATATCCCAAATATGGTCTTACATGGGAGTTCTCATATCGGTGTCCATGCCATGTCCCAGACATGGTCTTATGGGGGACCTCTCATCCCGGTGCCAACGCCATGTCCCAAACACGATGTTACATGGGACCTCTCATCTCGGTGCCAACGCCATGTCCCAGACATGGTCTTACATGGGACCTCTCATCTCGGTGCCAACGCCATGTCCCAAACATGGTCTTACATGGGACCTCTCATCTCGGTGCCAACGCTATGTCCCAGACATGGTCTTACACTGGCTCACATATCGATGTCGATGCCATGTCCCAGACATGGTCTTATATGAGATCGTACGCGGATGCCATATCTCAGATATGGTCTTATATGGAAATCACATATCACATGTTGCCATGGTCCAACCATGGTCTTTTCCGTCAATTCATCACATATCACTGAATGAAAGTACTCATTCTTGTGTTCTACTCAATTTGATCTTTCAATTCAATTTTCATACTATTATAATATTCATGATTCAATAGCAAAGACATAAAACAAACATCATATTATTTCTAATTTAACAATTAAACATAAGATTCTATCATATAAACATACTGATTACACTTATTCAAGCAAGTGTACATAAACATATATTCCTTCTATTTGTGTATATTTACTTACCATATTTACTTAATCAAATATGTTGAGCAAAAAACATCATATGCGTGCCAAGCAAACGCCGATGAGCATATCACCATATAAACTTTCATTTTATTCTACATTTCTACATTTCTCAACTCATGGTTGTCTTACTTCATACGTTAACACATACTTATCATGAATTTTCTATTTATACCTTTCTAAATTTCGTTTCATCATAAACACATTTCAATCACCTCAACATAATTTTTTTTAGCATTATTGGAAACGACTCGGTTAGAAGTCATCTCTATCTTATAAAACAATTTCATTGCAGTCGGAAGATATTACATTATCACGAGTAATAATATGATATGAATAGCTAAACTCACATACGCTATGCTAGTCTGAGAACCGATTAAACCATAGCTCTGATACCAATAATTATAACACCCCATAATCGGTCTAAATGTTATGACCGAATCTGGCGATGTCACATTGTAACACCCCTTACCCATATTCGATGCTGGAATAGGGTACGAGGCATTACCAGAAGACATACATTTGCATATGTATTAAACCGAGTTAAAAAATTTCATCCGAATTAAAACTTTCAAATTTTTAACGTGCTTTTATAATTCTTTACAACATATCCTCGAAATATTATATTCATAACAAATAGGGCCTACGAGACCCGATATTTACTCATGTAATTCAAAGCTTCATTTCCATTTCATTCAATTCACAATTTCTCATGTTCACAATTCAAATCAATTTCTCATTCCAATATATATATTTCAATCATCTAAGAATATAATTCAAGTTACACGAACTTACAAAGCTAAATTGTAGAAATACCAAAATTTAGGGACATTTGGTAATTTTCTATTTCTCAATTTCCACCCAATCTTGATATAAATTAATATTTCATTCAATCTATTAATTTAAATAATAAAACAATTCATTTCAAGCAATTTGGTCACTTTTTGACATTTATACAAAATTACCCTTAAAATTTTACTTTTATTCAATTTAGTTCTGAATCTAAAACATGTAAATTAGCTATTTCAAAATAAACTCATATTAGCTGAATATTCACATATATTTTCCTCCTCCTCCACTCCATTCCACATCCTTGATATATACATAATATCACTATTAACTTGTTTACTCATAACAAGTTGTTCACTTGAGTCATAGTCACTAAATTAATTATATCTTAAGCTACAGAACTCCGAATTGAGTTCTGCAAATTTTCTCTGAAACTAGACTCACATATATTCTTACCATAAAATTTTCAAAATTTTTGGAATAGCCAATAAGTACAGTTTATTCTTTAAAGTTTCCGCTGTTTCAATGTTTGGCAGTTCCGACCCCTCTTCACTAAAAATTAATTATCTCTTTCTACAGAATTCGGATGATGTTCCTATTTGTTTCTATTGAAAATAGACTCATTAAGGATTTTAAAAATATAAATTATAACCCATAATTATTTTTTACAATATTTAATGATTGTTCCAAGTCAGAACAGGGGAACCCAAATTCATTCTGATCTTGTCTCACAAAATTTACAACTCCATTACTTACACCGTTTCTTCTATGAGAAACTAGACTCAATAGGCTTTATGTCAATATTTTATTCATACTCTAATTATATTTCCATAATTTATGGTGATTTTTCAAGTTTAACCTACTACTGTTGTCCAAAACTATTTTAGTACAAAATGTTGATTACTAGGTGTATAACTCCCTTATTCCCTTTCTCTATAATATTTCTCATCACTTTCACTTATTTCTCTTCACTAATATATCAAGAACATAAGACCTTATATAAGAAAAATCTACTATAACATTATTTACATGCTTTTTCAATAATATCAAACTTAAAAATATATTGAAATCTTGATGTTCTTACCTTGTGCTATTTATTTCAATCTTTAACTTGATTTTCTCTCTCCTCCAGCTTTTATTTCTTGAATCTAACTTGATATTCTAGCTCCCCATTGTCTCCTTGTTATTCTTCTATCTTGGAAGCTATGGAAATTCTTTTGATTTCTAGGTGAGAATGGTAAATTTTTGGTAGAAGGACCAAATTGTAAAGAAAGCAAAACTTTCTTTCTTCTCCTCTCTTCTCATGTTAGTTGCATGGAAATATGGTGGAATGGATGATTCTTCATCTTCATTTTATTATATATACTAAATAAAATACTAATAAAATAAAAAAAATATCATTTAAAAATCAAATTAAAATATTAATAAACTAATATTTATTTATTTAATTAATATAAAATATCTCCAACATCAGCATTATCTTCTAGATTTCTGTCTCTTCTAGTTGACCATTTTGCCCTTTATAATCTTTAATAATTTCATCCTTGAGTCATCACTTAATTTGGTAAAATTGTGATTTAGTCCCTCAAAATTCTTCACCTTTTCAATTTGGTCCTAATTCATCCATTTTCCTTAGTTTCTAGATTATTGCACCCTTAAAATATTTACATTATTGGTCCTTCAACTTTTTTGTATTTACACTTTAATCCCTCAAATTTTGAGTATTTACTCTTGGCTAACAAAACTTTTTTCACTTTTGTGATTTAATCCTTTCTTGAATTAATATGTCATAAATAATTCTCAATGTTGCCATAACTCAAAATTTTTCTTTTTGTCACTTTATTTCCTTATTTTACTATCAAGGAAACCTACTTTTTTACTTGTAGTAATTTTCGGTATTACAAGTATTGTATTGGAACCACCACAATGGTGAGTTATCAAAATCTTAACCTTTGGATGGTTAAATATAATGTATTTGAATCTCCATTCATTTGTAAAATCTTAGTTTACATTGTATTGGACTCAACATTTATTTTTCAAAATAATATTGTATTGGTTGCAAAATCTTAATATCGTATTCGAGTCACTAAGATAAGCGTATTGGAATCACCATTCATTTGCATTTGCAAAATCTTAGTATCGTATTGAAATTATCATTCCTTTGCAACATTTTAGTTTTGTATTGGAATCATTATGGTAATTGTATTGGTTGGAAAATCTTAGTATTGTAATGGAATCACCATTCATTTGCATTTGCAAAATCTTAGTATTGTATTGGAATATTATTCATTTGTGTTTGTAAAATCTTAGTCTTGTATCGGAATCACTATGGTAATTGCACTAGAATCACCATAGTAGAATCACCATGGTAACTATATTAGAATTACCATTAATTTGTAAAATTTTAGTACTTTATTGATTGGAATCACCACAATGGTGAATTACTAAAAAATCTTATTTGCAAAGGTTAGAAAAGTTTGGATTATTTTGAATGAATGTAAAGATTATTATTTCTCTCTTTCATATAATATTTATTATATATCAATAATATATAAATAATTTTAAACTATAACTCCTCTCTCAATAATTTTTTTCAAATGAATTAACTCTAGAGAATTATGAAAATAGTGAAGACATTGACACTTATTTACTGTGGTAAATGTGAGTTACGAGAGTGTATTCTAATTATTGTGAGATTTAAATTAACTCTTTAATTTCTTAAAACATATCTAAATATATATATCATTTTATTTTATTAATTTATTTTTAAATTAAAAATCATGAATTTGTATATTAAAAAATGGCATAATAAATTTTATTAAAAATATAATGGGAGTATTTATCAAATTTTTTAGTCTGAAAAATAAAATAAAATAAAATAAAAGATAAATGGTTAAAATAATTCTTTCTCACAAATAATAATTCAAATAATATCGAAATTAAAACTAAACCAAAATACATGATTGGATTTTAAGTTTATTCGTAATTATTAACTTCCTAGTTTCTTTCTTTCATGGTAATGGACGAAATGGGTCATTTCAAATTAGGTTTTTATGCTAACGAAAATAATCAAGTTGATTGAAATTGAATAATTTTGTTCTAGTTTATTTGAAATTCATGTTTTTTTTCTCGTAGAGTGCTAACTATTCTTTTTTGCAATGATAATTGTTATTTTTAAGGTAAACTATTAGAATAGTCACTTTTGTTTTGTTTTGTTTTTGTCTTAGGTTATATTTTAATCATTTATGTTTGAACTGTTATGTTTTAGTCACTTACATTATCGTGTTGTAACATTTTAGTCACTGAGCCGTTAATTGGCATTAACAATGTAATGGTAAGCTGACGTGACACGTTAAATTATCATTTTAAACGAAAATTTTAGGTTAAATTCTACAATTGGTCCCTATATTTTCTCATTTTGAGAAATTTAATTTTTTTTCTTTTATGTTCTTTTAACGCTCCTCTTTATTTTTTCCATTCTCTTATGATTCTCCCTCTATTTTTCTCCTTTGTTCATTTCTTTTAACATAGTTTTTCTATGTTTTCATTTGTTAAAACTAGTCCACAAGCTCGCCTCACTAAAAAATTAAATTGTTCAAAATAGAGAGTAAAGGGACTAGTTTTAACAAATGGAAAATATAGAAAATTATGTTAAAATAAATGGACAAGGGAAGAAAACAGAGGGAGAAGCAAAAGAGAATGAAAAAAAAGGAAAGTTAAAAAAAATATATAAAAGAAAAAAATAAATTGCTTAAAACGAAAAAATATGGGGACCAGTTACATAAATTAACCTAAATTTTTGTTTGAAATGATGATTTAGCGTGACATGTCAGCTTATCGTTACACCGTTAACGGCAATTAACGGCTCAGTGACTAAAATGTTACAACGCGATAACGTAAGTGGTTAAAACGTAACATTTCAAACATAAAGTGACTAAAATATAATTTTAGGTAAACAAAAGTGACTATTTTGATAGTTTATCTTTATTTTTAACAAATCATAAAATTTTAAAAATATGAATTATCCACATTAAAATAATAAGTTATCAACGTCAGCAAGCCTAAGACATCATAATATAATATATTAGTTTGTTTACATGTGCTATGCAATTGTGTATATAAATTTTAAAAATTAAATTATTTTATAATTTTTATAGTGAATTTTTTAAAAGGTTAGTTTTAAAATTTTAAAATAATTTTTTATTTAAGTAAAATATAAATTTTCTTAAATTAAATATAGAAGACAATTACTTTAAATACCTTTTTATATAGATTTTTACTTGAAAACAATTTTGAAAAAGATTATTTTTTGAAAACATATTTATAAATATAATAATTTTAAATTTTCATATTTTAATTGTAGTTGTTAATAGTTATTTTATTTCTAAACATTTTTAATTAACAATCGCTAAAAAGAAATTTTAGTACTTTTTAAATATTTATGTAATTTTAAATAAACTCCCATTAAAAATAAAATGACAAGATAATGTTGTAGTTAAAATTGATATAATAACAAATTTAGCTTTCAATTTTTACATATTATATCAATTTTATAAAAAAAATTTAAAAAAAGGGTCAATTATACCAACAGTCATTCAACTTTAATGCAGCTGAGAAAACAGTCACTCTGGTTTCAATTCAATCACTCAACTTTCAAAAAATAACAAAACAATTGTAACGCCCTAAATAATTTATTTCTATTTCTATAAATGCTTAGTACAAATATGTATTTGCTTCAATGGCCAAGTATTTTGGCTATGTGTATGAGGTCTTAGGTTCAAGTCCCACATTTGCAAATTTTGTTATTTTTTCTAGTCCTAGCCTTATCCTTGGAGGGTTGAGTTATATTTTATCTTTAGTAAACTCATTCTAGAATGAGCTTGCTAGTTCGAGTGGTAAGAGATTGTTGTGCTGGAGGTCCTGTGTTTGAATCACTACGGGAGCGAAAATGTTAATTTTTGTTTTGAGTGCTTGTTAGAGGTTGGGTGGAACTAGGATTCAGAGATAGTTGAGTGTTAGTGGGTTAGTGGGGAGTTGTTGATATATTATTTTATTTTTATTATTTTCTTTTCTCCCTCCTCCAAATTTTTTACGTCAGTTTCTGCCATTCCTCTTTGCTTCTACTGTTTGGTCTTCTTGTCCATCATCTACACTTGCTTTTCTATTTCTTTCGTTTTCTTTAAAATTGGTTCTCACTTTTTCTATCCTTCGCACGGTCTCAGTAAGTTTTTCGTTTCATTCTCATTTTTGTGGCGTAATGATAGTTATAGGGAATCTAAATTCTGCGAACGGTTGTGTAGGTGAAGGCAGTAAAGTTGTGATTTTCTCTTCAATGGATTAATTTTTGCGTGTAGTCGTTCTTGCGGTGGTAAGTTTTGAGCATTGCTTAGTTTAGTTTTGTTGAATTCGTAAATCGATCACTAAAAGGGCATTGGGATTCTATTTTTAGGTGCTAGTGATCTCGGGACTAGTTTCGCATCAAAATCGTACAAGGTGTGTACCCTAAACACGAAAACTTGAGGTTTGACGAAAGCCAAAAAAGGGCACTATGGACGCCACACGGGTATGTGCTCGGCCGTGTGGTTAGTCGTGTGTAAGACACGGCTGTGTGTTTGATGAAGGCGTGGTCGTGTTCAAGACACGACCGTGTGGCAGTGTAAGTGTGGCCATGTGAGCCACACCAGTATGTGGGCCCACACGGGCATGCCACAAGGGCGTGTGGGCTTAAAATTTTGAAATTTTCCCTAGGGTCGCAAGAGTCGTTCCAATCAACAGTGGGCCTACCGTAGGGTCGGTAAGGGCTAACGAAACCCTAAACTGTAAGGTCGGTATGTCTGACAAATCTGTTTAAGTATATATGTTATTTGTATATGGGCATGTTATACATGATATTACTGTATTTGTATTTTGTATCGTTGATTGGGGCGGGAATTGTATATGCGGAGGAAGTGATCTGTATGGCGACTCTTCGCCTATATTCTGGCAGCTTGTTTACATATTATCTAACATGTGTCGCATGGGCACGATATGGTGTGTTAGGATGGGTGGGTGTTTTTAACCCCACACGGTGTGATGAGATGGTCGGAGATGGTGTGTAGAGGATGAGGGTAGGACTCTGGATATTTGTTCTGTTTATCTGATTTTGTATCTGCATTTGTCATGGACCTAAGTCCAGATCTGTATCTGTCTGTATATGCGGTTTCTGTGTACATTGCATGTCTACTTGTGTTGGGTTACACACTGAGTTTACAAAAACTCACGTTTGTTTGTCTGTTCTGTACAGCTAATCTACAGACTTAGATGGATCGGTGCGACGGAGTCTCACGGTGACCACATGTTCTTGAACTATCTTAAATAATTGTTTCTATTTAAATTAAAGTTTATTTCTGAAAGTTTTGTAATTATTAGACTCTCCGGACTGTTTGATTTTTATTTTGATTTTGGATTTTATTGCGACGTTTGACTAGAATCACTGTTGTACAAAAACAAAGTTTTTTCTGAAAAACCGAACTGAATTTCCAAAATATAATGGTTTCTAAGACTTTCGCTGTAAATTATGTTTTGGAAAATGAATGAATTAAATATCATTTTCAGTAATAGTTCTATTAACGAATATGGATTATAAAACTTGGATGATTTTTCGAACAACTATACAAAGTTTTATCGAAGTACACTAATTTCAAAACCCTTCTTTGTAACAGTTCCAAATTCGGCCATAACGTCTAGGCCGGGTTTGAGGTGTTACATTTAGTGGTATTAGAGCCAGATTGTAAAACTCGAGCAGTGAATTTTGGGTTCTAAAATTGTGTTTCAAAAAGAACTGGTTCTGAAATAATTTGGATCATTCTGAGTAAGTATGTGGTACACCGAGTCTCCGGCATCAATCCTGTAAGTATTTCTGAACTTAGATAGAATTTCTGATAACACTGTAGTTAGTACCTTTTGAAACTATATTGAGTTTGTTAGAGACTAAAACCTTTGAAATACTTCTAAACTTTTGATAATTTAAGCATAAAATATCTGTTAATAAACACCAGAACTGATGCATAAAATTTTATAATGTAGACAAATTTGAAATATACGATGAGCGCTCGTGGAACTCCCAGTTGTGGCATTCGTGGGCATCGTAGGGGCCGTAGGGAGCTCAAGATGAGTCTTCCTCTTTGGGCAGTATGCCAAATTGGATACGAGTGAGATACCGGTTTCACCTGCTACTGAGACTGGGTCTCAAAGTCGCTCAGCTGGGCACGATGCACTATTTCAAGCTATGTTGAGAGTGT
The DNA here is from genome assembly GCF_025698545.1 of Gossypium raimondii. NCBI lineage: Eukaryota > Viridiplantae > Streptophyta > Magnoliopsida > Malvales > Malvaceae > Gossypium > Gossypium raimondii. Next base: position 32,214,974 of record NC_068568.1, on the reverse strand, counting down.
TGGAGAGGGTTGTTGGACCCTATTCTGAATCTGGGGGACGTGGGTCAATAACTGAACGACTCTAGTCGAATGGAGCTGAGTTGTTTAGGGGTGTCACTGGGGTCGCCCCTACTGTGGCTGAGTGTTGGTTGGAGGCCAGTGAAAGGATTATGAACGACATCGACTGCACTCTTGAGCAGAAATTGAAGGGTGTAGTTTCTTTGCTTTGTGATGAGGCATATCAGTGGTGGATGTCGGTCGAGGAGAGTACCCAACTAGATCGTCTGAACTGGAATTATTTTAAGACTGCCTTTCAAGTGAAGTATGTGGGCGCGAGCTATGTTGATGCTCATAGGTGTGAGTTCATGAATCTCATGAAAGGCGATAAATCTGTGGTTCAGTATGAGGCTTAGTTTCTGAGGTTGAGCTGCTACGCTCGAGGCATGGTGGCGTCTGAGTCTGAGAAATGTGTCCATTTTGAGGACGACTTGAGGGATAATCTGAGGGTATTGATTGCTCCATAGAGGGAGCGAGGGATAATCTAGGGGTCGTGGACCTACTAAGGGTGGTAATGGAATGAGCCAAGGGCAGAGAGCACCGAGCAGATGTGCTAGTCTGACTGAGGTGGGGCAACCTGCATTGGTTTATGCTATTTGATGCCGTAAGGACAGAGAGGCTCCAGATGTGATCACGTGTACGTTTCTAATTTTTGATGCTCTCTATACTACTTTGATAGATATAGGTTCTACACAGTCCTATGTAGCTAGTACTATTTTTGAGAACTTGGAGATTTTTGTTGAGTGTACTTCTAGCGAGATTATTATACTAAGTCCATTGGGGCAATCTGTTCAAGTAAATAGACTTGATAGGAGCTACAATTTGGGGAGTTTGACTTAATCTTGGTATGGACTGGTTTGTTGAGCACCAAGTTAGCTTTGATTACGAGACTAAGAGGGTTGTTCTGAAGACCATGGATGATAAGGAAATGGTTGTGATCGGTAAGCGTCAAGATTACTTGTCTAACGTGATCTCTGCTCTAGTGGTTGAGAAATTTGTTTGAAAAGGGTATGAAGCATATTTGCCCTACGTCAGTGTTTCAGTTTCTTGGGACTCTTCTGTTGGGGATATCAGAACATTGAGGGAATTTTTGGATGTCTTTCCTGAGGAGTTACTGGGTTTACCTCTGAATCGAGAAGTTGAGTTCAGCATTGAGCTTCTACTGGGTACAGCTTCGGTGTCCATCGCTCTTTACCGAATGGCACCGAAGGATATTACAGAGCTTAAGGCTCAACTTCAAGAGCTTCTAGATCATTGTTTCATCTGTCCTAATGTGTCTCCGTAGGGGGCACCAATTCTATTTGTAAAGAAAAAAGATGGTACCATGAGGATATGCATTGACTACCGGTAGCTGAACAAACTGACTGTGAGGAATAAGTATCCACTTCTGAGGATCCACGATTTGTTTGATTAGTTTTAAGGGGCTTCAGTGTTCTCGAAAATAGATCTTTGATCTGGGTATCATTAGCTTAGATTTAAGGAAGTTGATATTCATAAGACGACATTTAGGACTCATTATGGGCACTACGAGTTCCTAATTATGCCCTTTGGTTTGACGAATGCTCCAATTGCATTCATGGATCTGATGAATCGAGTTTTTTAGCCGTATCTAGATTAGTTCGTCATAGTCTTCATCGATGATATTCTGGTTTACTCTAAGACTGAGGATAAGCATGATGAGCATCTTAGAATAGTGCTTTAGATACTCCGAGAGAAATAGGTCTACACTAAGTTTAGCAAGTGTGAGTTCTAGTTGCGAGAGGTAACTTTTCTAGGGCACGTGCCTTCTGCCTAGGGGATCCAAATTGATCCTAAAAAGATTAAGGTTGTGCTTGATTGGAAACAGCCTAAGAACGTATCTAAGATTCGCAGTTTTCTGGGTCTTCCGATATATTATCGGCGGTTTGTCGAAAGGTTCTCTCTGAGTGTAGCTCATTTGACTAAGCTTCTGTCCAAGGGTGTTCCTTTTGTTTGGACTGATGTGCAACAATCGAGCTTCGAGAAGCTCAAGTCTGTTCTGACTCAGGCTCCTGTTCTGATACAGCCTGAATCTGGTAAGGATTTTGTAGTATATAGTGATGCGTCGCACGTCAGTTTGGGATGTATACTGATGCAGAATGGTAAGGTTGTGGCTTATGTGTCCCGTCAGCTTAAGTCACACGAGGGGAATTATTCGACACATGATCTCAAGTTAGCTGCTTTGATTTTTACGTTAAATATGTAGATACACTATCTGTATGGTGAGAGATGTATTATCTACACCGATCGCAAGAGTCTCAAGTACCTCATTACTTAGAAGGAGTTGAATCTTAGGTAGCACTGATGGATTGAGTTGCTTAAAGATTATGATTGCACGATAGGGTATCATCCTGGTAACGCCAATGTGGTGGCCGGTGCTCTCAGTCGTAGAGCGATGACTAATTTGAGAGCGATGTTCACTCGCCTTAGTCTGTTTGATGATAGAGATATGTTAGCTGAGTTGTAAGTTAAGCCAACTTGGATTGATCAGATTCGAAATAAGCAGTTAAGGGATGAATCTCTGGGTTTGCGGTTTCGTCAGTTAAGAGTGGCAGTACTTTTGATTTTGGACTGAATAAGGATGGAGTTCTGTGTTTCTGAGATCGGGTTTGTGTACCGAATGATTTTGATATAAGACAGTTGATTCTGAGGGAGGCGCACAGTACCCCTTATGCTATGAATCCTAGAGGTAATAAAATGTATCGTGATCTTCATGAGCTATACTGGTGGCTGGGTTTGAAACGTGAGCTTACAAATTTTATTACTCGTTGTCTGACATGCCAACAAGTTAAGACCGAGCACCAATTGCCTTCGGGTTTGCTTCAACCTATTAAGATTCCCTTATGGAAATGGGAACAAGTGACGATGGACTTCGTTAGTGGGTTGCCCTTGATACCTACTAAGAAGGATTCTATTTGGGTCATCATGGATTGACTGGCCAAGTCCGCCCATTTTATTCTGATTCGGATGGACTATTCTATGAAAAAGTTAGCGAAGCTCTATATATTTGAGATTGTAAGACTGCATGAGGTTTTGATTTCGATAATCTCTGATAGGGACCCTCGTTTCACTATTCATTTCTGGAAGAAACTGCATGAGGATCTGGGTTTGAGATTGGACTTCAGTACTGCGTTCCATCCTCAGACTGATGGTCAATCTGAGAGGGTGGTTCAGATACTGGAGGATATGCTTCGGAGTTCTGTGATTGATTTCTGAAGTAGTTGGGAGGATTTTCTGCCATTAGCTGAGTTCGCCTACAATAACTGTTTCTAGTTTAGCATCCAAATGGCACCTTACGAGGCTTTGTATGGTCATAAGTGTTGTACTATGCTATGTTGGACTGAGTTGGTTTCTAAGACTGAAGATAAGGTTAGACTGATTCGGGATCGTCTGAAGGCAGCTACTGATAGACAAAAGCCTTATGCATATTTGAAAAGGAGAGATATCAAGTACGATGTGAGTGACTTCGTATTCCTTAAGGCATCTTCATGGAAGAAAGTTCTAAGGTTCGATTGTAAGGGCAAGTTGAGCCCTAGGTTCATAGGGTCGTATTGGATTCTGAAGCTTGTGGGATCGGTCGCTTATCAATTGGAGCTGCCTCTAGAGTTAGACCGTATCCATGATGTGTTTCATGTCTTGATGTTGAGGCGGTACCAGTCTGATTCATCTCATGTTGTCTCTGTTGAGGAGATCGAGGTTAGACCGAATTTAACGTGTAACAACCCATTTTCAGTGAAATTGGAATAGTAGTTTCGGGACCACAAATTTGAGTCCAAAAGAAAAATTATTTTAATATTTTTTCATGGTTTGCATTATGATAGAAATGTCGTAAGAAAATTTTGTTAAGAAAATTTACTAATTACTGTCTAATCTAATAAAAGGACCAAATTGCCTAAAATGCAAAAGTTGAATTCTAGTAGCTAAAGGTACCAAATAGCTATGGTATTCAAAATTAGAGGTCCTTATATGGCAAATAGACTAATTATTGGAGTTAGTAGATAAGTATGATTATTCATCAATAGAAAAATCAATAAAAAAAAGAGGAAATTGGCAAGTAAAAGATAAAAAAGATGATAAATAATAAAATAAAACAAAATATCATCATTTTATCATCTTTCCTAAAATTTAAGACATGGAAACCTTAGCTATGGTGTTGAGTTCTAGCAAACTTATTTGGCTTAATTAGGTATGTATTCTTTTCCCGTTTTTAATGATTTCTATATTTCCAAGATCGTAATAACTTAATCTAGCTATCTCGGGGATTAAATTGCATTCCTAATTACGAATTAACGGATATTATATGAATTGATGGATTACAGATTTGTACACTTCGTGTGTACTACCCATGTATCCATCAATATTTTAAATGATTCAACAGGCAAAGTTCTGACATGAGATAATATAAGTTCAAAATGAACTATTATCTGTATATACATGAAATACATGGAAATGATATACTTGATATACCCGAAGCATGATTTGGTTATTGCTTGAATGTGGAACTTGTTTGATGACCTTGTTCATCTATGATTAATGATTATTATATATGATTACTTGGCTAACATGATGAGGATATGTGTTTAGGCGTTAGGCCAAATTGATTTTGGTATTTCTTTAATGCTTACATTAAATGTGATAAAAGGGTAAGTTAATTCGGAAGCTTTAAAGCTTACTCTATTTTATTTTCCCTGTTTTATAGTAATTTGGAAGCTCGTTGGGTTGGAAGCTTGGCGGACATATCTCACACTATCCATCGGCTCATTTTGGTATATATATAGTAAAACCATTTTGGTTATAATGACATGTATAGGTGATTTTGGCCAATGATGACATGTAAATGTTTGGTTGAAACTAGCCATTGGTATGGCTTGTGATTGATATGTTTTGATGTGTATATAAGTGGAATTACCATGTTTGAAGTATGAGTTTGATTATACATATATGCATTTGGTACTTAGGTAAATGTGAATATTAGGTTGATATGATAGTTAATTATCATTTGAGATGCATAAGGGCATATTGGTTATATGTAGTAATATGTCATGTTTAAGACATGATTTTGACTTGTTTTGAATACTTTGATATGGTTTATGAATGTGTTAGGTTGATGCCAAATTTGGGTGAGAAATGTGGCTTGCAAATGACTTATTTTTGTCCACACGGGAAAAGACATGGACGTGTGTCTCAGCCATGTGTGACACACGGTCTAGCACACGGGCATGTGGTTTGGTCGTGTTTCCCCTGCATCTTCTAAATTACAAAACAAAATGCTCAAATTATTCACACGGCCTAGCACACGGGCGTGTGGCTTGACCATGTGACCCCTGCACCTTATTAATGCAAGTCAGTATGCTCACACGGCCTTGCACACGGGCGTGTAGCTTGGCCGTGTGACCCAAGTCAGTGAGCTTATAATTTTGGACATGGGCTGGGACAGGGCCGTGTGTCCCTATTTCAAATGCCCACACGGCCTGATACACAGCCATGTCTCTTGACTGTGTGAGCCACACAGCCTGGCCACACGAGTGTGTGTTCCCTGCACTTTTGAAAATTTTGAATGTTTTCAAAAAAAATTTCTAAGTACCCAATTTAGTCCCGACTTATTTCTAACATGTAGTTTGGGTCTCGAGGGCTCATATAAGGGACATTATGATTGATTTCTGATATAAATTCTATATGATATGATTTGTCTGTTATATGTTCTGTAAATTTTGGTAATGCTCTGTAAGCTTATTTGGATGACAAATACGGGTTAGGGGTGTTACATGACGTTTGAGAAGGAACCGATTTAGATTTTGGAGCGAGATATTAAGGTTATGAGGAGGAATTTCATCAAGTTAGTTAAGGTTCTCCGGCGGAATCATGGTACTGAAGAAGCCACATAGGAACCTGAGGACTCGATGCGTCAGCAGTATCCTCATCTGTTCGGATCAGGTAAGTTTCGAGGTCGAAATTTCTTTTAGGGGGTAGAGTTGTAACGCCCTGAATAATTTATTTCTGTTTCTCTAAATTCCTGGTACAAATATGTATTTGCTTCAGTGGCTAACTATTCTGGGTGTGTGTATGAGGTCTTGGGTTCAAGTCCCATGTTTGCAAATTTTGTTATTTGTTCTAATTCTAGCCTTATCCTCGAAGGGTTTGGTTATATTTTATCTTCATTAAACCTATTTCAGAATGAGTGTGCTAGTTTGAGTGGTAAGAGATTGTTGTGTTGGAGGTCTTGTGTTCGAATCTTTGCGGGAGCAAGGGTGTTAACTTTTGTTTCGAGTGGTTGTTAGAGGTTGGGTGGAACTAAGATTTTGTGGTAGTTAAGTGTTAGTGGGTTAGTAGGGAGGAATTTGGGGGAGTTGTTGATTTTTTTTTTCTTTTCTCCATCCTCTAAATTTTTGACATCAATTTCTGCCATTCCTCTTTAGATCTGCCATTTGGTCTTCTTGTCCATCCTCTACGCTTGCTTTTCTATTTCTTTCATTTTCTTTCAAATTGTTTTGTACTTTTTTTGTCTTTCACGCTGTCTCGGTAAGTTTTTCGTTTCATTCTCATTTTTGTGGCTTAACAATAGTTGTAGGAAATCTAAATTCTGCGAACGGTTGTGTAGGTGAAGGCGGTGAAGCTGTGATTTTCACTTCAACGGATTAATTTTCACTTGTAGTTGTTCTTGTGGTGGTAAGTTTTGAGCGGTGCTCAGTTTAGTTTTGTTGAATTCGTAAATCGATTGCTAATAGAGTGTTGGGGTTCTATTTTTAGGTGCTAGTGATCTCGGGACTGGTTTCGCATCAAAATCGTACCAGGTGTTTACGCTAAACATGAAAGATCAAGGTTTGATGAAAGCCAATAAAGGGCATTTTCGATTCCATGCGGACGTGTGCTTGGCCGTGAGGTTGGCCTTGTGCAGGACACGGCTGTGTGTTTGATGAAGGCGTGGCGATGCGCAGGACACGACCATGCGCAGGACACGATCGTGTGACGGTGTGAGTGTGGCCATGTTGGCCACACGAGCTAAGTTGAGTTGGGCGTGTAGGCCCGTATGGGCATGCCACACAGGTGTCTGGGCCCACACAGGCATGTGGGTTTTGGGCCAGGTGGTGCAGGCCACACGGGCAAGGCCAACTAGGCGTGTGGGCCACACGGGCATGTGGACCCAAAATTTTGAAATTTTCCCTAGGGTCGCACAGGTCGTTTCGATCAATTGTGGGCCTACCGTAGGGTCATTAAGGCCTAACCAAACCCTAAATTATATGATCTAATATTTTGATAGTCTGCTCTAAACAGGACACCGATATGTATGTCTAACAAATCTGTTTAAGTATATATGTTATCTGTATATAGGCATGTTATGCATGATATTACTGTATCTGTATTTTGTATCCTTTATTGGGGTGGGAATTGTATATATGGAGGAAGTGATCTGTATGGTGACCCTTTGCCTATATTCTGGCAGCTAGTCTGCATATTATCTAACATGTGTCGCATAGACACGATATGGTACGCAGGGATGGGTGGGTGTTTTTAACCTTACACAGTGTGATGGGATGGTCGGAGATGGTGTGTGGAGGATAGGGGTAGGACTCTGGGTATCTACTTAGTTTATCTGATTTTGTATTTGTATCTGCCATGGACCTAAGTCCGGATCTGTATCTATCTGTATATACGATTTCTGTGTACATTGCATGTCTACTTTTGTTGGGTTACACACTGAGTTTACGAAAACTCATGTCTATTTATTTGTTCTGTACAGGTAATCCATAGACTTAGACGGATCAGTGTGACGGAGTCTCACAGTGACCACTTGTTCGTGAACTGTCTTAAATAATTGTTTCTATTTAAATTAAAGTTTATTTTGAGAGTTTTGTAATTATTGGACTCTCCGAACTGTTTGATTTTTATTTTGGTTTTGGATGCATTTTGACTCTTTTATTGCGACGTTTGACTAGAATCACAGTTTTACGAAAACAAAGGTTATTCTGAAAATACTAACTGGATTTCCAAAATATAATAGTTTCTAAGACTTCCACTGTAAATTATGTTTTGGCAAATGAATTAATTAAATATCGTTTTTAGTAAGAGTTTTATTAATGAATATGGATTATAAAACTTAGATGATTTGTCAAACAACTATACAAAGTTTTATCGAAGTACACTAATTTCAAAACCCTTCTTTATAACAGTTTCAGATTCGGCCATAACGTTTAGGTCGGGTTTGGGGTGTTACAATAGTCACTAATGTTACCGAAAAGTGACAAATCAGTCACCCATTATCATTTTTCGTCACTGTCTTAATGAGACTGTTGACATGGCCAGTTAACTAGTTGATGTGGCCAGCTAACTTGCTACATTGGACAAGGTAAAGTTGAGTAACTGGTTTTTTTACCCTTCTTTTTTTTTAATAAATAGACCAATATTCCAACAATCTATGTTTTCAAATATGGTGATCTGCTTCACTCTACCATCAATCTCTTTTGTCTCCTTCTCTATTTTCCAATCTCTCCCCATCCAGATTTTGTCGTGTCAAAACCCTAACCATAGCTTCTAATCTATGCCCTTGTGGCCACCATTGTTGTGTCGCCAAAACATACCTTCCAATCTTGTGTCGCCAAAACCAGAAACAAATATTGTAACCTAAGTGTTTGTGGAAATGTCATAATGAGCTACCCAAATATGAATATAAATACAAATATAAACTTGTATATTATGTCAATATCTATCCAAAAAACAATTCAACATTGTCAATGAAGAAATTTAGATAGAAACATATAGATATAAAAGAAATTTACCAGAACATGAAGGGTGGAGCGATTATCAAGAGAAGGTTGAGGCAAGCACAAAACAGGGGTGTTGTAACATCCCAAAAATCAGAGGTTAGTAGAACCGGGTTTGTGAATCGAGAGAGAGTAGTTATGCCTTAATTTTGAAATTATCTATGCATTTTTAGGAAATAAATGAGGTATGAGTTTCTTGGTTAAGTTTTAGTGAAACATTCCTTGAAACCCAAGTTCCAATCTCTTCTCTCACACCATTTTTATTATTTTGCAAATTTTGCCTTAAACCCTAGTATGCGACATGCCTTGTTTTTAAAATAAATATTGCAAAATTATTTCAAGAATGAGGAAAAAGCTTAATGGTTAGAAGAAATATGAGAAAGCATGGAAATTAAATGAGGTCCCAAGTTCGAATCCTTTCCCTTGTGAAATAATTTAATTTTTGGCAAAAACCCCTTCTTTTAATGTGTGGGCCATCCAAGTGTAGTTAACCTAGGTATGAATATTAATTTTTACTAATAATGAACCTTTAATCCTCCTTCTCATTTCCCTAGCTATTCCTCTCCTCCTCTCAATCTCTTTGATTTTAATTTTTTTTCCTTTCGTCCATTGTTGTTGTCGCCTACACCTAGTTTTACCATCTCTTTCTTTTTTTCTTTTTGCCACAAGATTTGTTAACATATTCTCCACCATATTTTTGTCATTTTGGCCACCATGGGTGCTGGTGCATGCTCTTATGTGCTAGAAAAGGGGCTATTTTGTTTCATGGGTCTTGCCCATATTTTTCCAGCATTAAATTGTGTTCTTGAACCCTCCTAATCAGCCTTTAATCACATGTTTATTAGGGAGAGATGTTCTTGATCAATTAGCCAATCGGATCCCACAAATCGTGAAGCGTAACTATAATTAAGGATAACTAGGTTGTTATTTCAACATAGTTGTTGGGTAAAGGTTATGAATTCATTAAATGAAAGAATTTAATCATTAATTAGCTACTGATTTTCCAATATATTATTGAATTAGGTGCTGATCCAAATTCCCCAAATCATATGTACGTACGATTCGCATCGATATAGTGTAAGGAATCTAACTAGTTTGGATTCATAAAATAGTTATAATTTTAATGATTTGTGGGAACTCATAAGTGGGTGTTTGGAGGATCTTTTAATGGTAAATTGATTAAATTTACACTGAATTTTTGTTTTGGTTCGTTTAAGGAATTATTAAGGAAATTTGGAAGATTCGCTAATATGCTGCGAGGAAACGAAAAATAATATATGGGTCCTAAACTCATAAAATTGTTTCAAAATGTTAAATATCATATTATATTTTATAAATTAGCTTTCTAATTAGATTGATTTCATAGCCAAACTATTGATTTTTTGAGTGGCCGAACCAGGTATGTTTTGAGCCTTAACAGATTGACATGTTGGCAAAATTGCTAGTTTGATAGTATGAATGTTTGATTGAGTTTGTAATTGCATATTTTAGTTATGAGATATGATAATGTTTGACTAAATGATATAATGTGTTGAGATATTAAGCTTATGTATGATTTAAAAGCATGAGATATTTGTTATATTGTGTCCTAAAAAGGGTGTTATTTATGCACAATGAAAATCTATAAAGTATGTTAAATTGAACGATATTGGTTGATACCAATACAATGGTAATTTGAAAGATTGGAACACTATTTTCCAGTTACTGAAAGTATGTGATTATTGAGGACATGCTAAGCATGTCAAATGAATGTGAAAAATATTGAGATATGATTATGTATGAGATTGTGTGACATATTGCATATGCATTGGGTTGGGATTTTATGGTTGATGGAGAGTTCCATGGAGTACCAGCGGCATATTAAGTTTGTATTATTCGTAGTCAGTGCATTGCACCTAGAGTATCGAGGGGAATATCGATTTATCACATTTTTACTAGCAGCTTGTCTGCATTCTTATTTCCAGAATTTTCTGCATATTGTTATCAGTGGTTTTAACCTGAATGGGCTTAAGCCTATAATGTTTTGGAGTTCAGATGGCGGGTTCTGGGGAACTCGTGGTGTGTAGCGGATGGTATGGGTAGGAACCTTTTTGCATTGCATCATGTGCATGACATACTCGAATTTTAGTGATTTATGCTACGTATTGTATTTCTTTGTATTAAATGATATCGAAATTAATGATTGTTACTCAAATGAATGATGTTCCATGCTCATACACCGTTCGACATCAATTTGATAATGGCTATGCAATGATATGAAATTCCTATGATGGTTCTTTTTTCTTCTGTTAAAACTAATCTATTTCACTATATTTGATATTTATGTTTTTTTAAATAATTGTTTGACTCACACTGAGCTTTTCATAAGCTCACCCCTAATAGTGTTTAACTTTTCAGGTAAAACAAGAAATTAGGACCAGACTCAGCACTTGGAGAATCACCTTAGACCTTGAATTATTTTTTTAATAAGTATTAATCAGTGTCTATTGGTTTTAGTTTGTAATTTTTAATGACTTCTGATCTGTGACTTGGTAGATTTTCTTTTGGAAACTTTTTCATGCATGGATTACTCGAGCATAATAGCTGGATAATGCATTATATCAGACTTAAGTTAAATTTGATATTGTTCCCTAGTTTCCACTACATTACAAAGGTACCATTTTTAAAAAAACAAATCGATAAGGCAACTAAGTTTCCAAAATGACTTGAAAAATGATTTTTTCACTGCATTTGTTTAACTTCAAATTTTTTTTAAAGAAGAGCGACAAGTAAATGGTTTTTCTAAAATGAGTTTATTTAAAGTCTTCAAAAGTAACACAAGTTAGCTTAGCCATTTCGGTGGCTAATGTAGCCTTCTCAATCTAGCCATATTGTCTAGGCTGGGTTTGTGAGGTTACAGGTGCCTTCAACATCGACAATAAACCTTACACAAGTGCCCAAGGGCCACCCATCTTGAGCTAGAGTGGAAAGGGTCCTAATACAATACAATTCCATTATGGTCTTGGAAACCTCAGCAGGAAATGGCTTGTGCTTGGTTTTTGTTGGTGGGACTAAAATAGTGGAGAGCGAGGAATATAATTTGAAGGACGGTTTAGGTTTTGCTTGAAGGAATTTAGGTTTTGGAGAGAAGGGTAGAAGGGGAAGTGTGTCGACAAAGATTGAGTTTGGATTTGGAGATTCATTTTCATTTCCCTTTGGATTTCCTTGCTAAGTGTCACATCCAAAAAACCAGGTTAGAATGTAACGCCCTGAATAACTTATTTATATTTTTATGAAATTTGACACAAATGTGTATCTGCTACAGTGGTTAAGTGTTCTGGGTGTGTGTGAGAGGTCTTGGGTTCAATTCCCATTTTTGGCAAAACTTTGTTATTTTAGATATAAGCCTTAGTCTTATTGAGTAGGCATATATTAAATTGTTTGTTAATCTATATGAGAATGAGCCTGCTGGTTCGAGTGGTAAGGAGTTAGTGTGTTGGAGGTCCTATATTCGAACCCCTATGTGAGCATAGGTGTTAAGTTTTGCTCGGTTTTGTGATAGAGTTTCAGTGGAGTTGGGATTCGGAGCTAGTTGTGTAACACCCCTTACCTGAGACATTTGCCGGAGTCCGGCACGAGGCGTTACCTGACTTAACTTACCAGTTTGGAGCATAAAAATTTTCTTTTAAAATTAATTTGCTAACGTTTAATCAATATGTCCCTAGAAAGAGTACTCGAGACCCTAAAACATACAACAAAAATGATTCGGGTCCAAACTGGGAACATTAAAAATTTTCCAAATACTTATACAAATCAAAATAATTTATTTCACCATTCACATTAAAACTATCCACCGCATAATCGTCACTAATTTAATTATAAATCGAGTTAAAAAACTTAAAATTTAGATCCATAAATTTTCCTGAAACTAGACTCATATATCTTCTTACCATAAAATTTTAAAATTTTTGGATTAGCCAATTAGTACAGTTTATTCATTAAAGTCTACCCTATTTCACTATCCGATGATTTTGACCTTTGTTTGCTAAAATAAATTATCTCATTGTACAAACTTCTTATGGTGCTTCTGCTTGTTTCTATTGAAAATAGACTCACTAAGGAATCTATAAATATAAATTATAACATATAATTTTTCTGTACAATTTTTAATGATTTTATAAATTTAGAACAGGGACTTCAAAACCATTCTTACTCTATCTCATAAAAATTAAAATATCTAAAATATATAACTTTTTTCTTACTCTATTTCTTTCATTTGAAAATAGACTCATTTATATTTAATTTCATATCTCATTCAGCTTCTAATTCAATTTCCACTATTTTTGGTAATTTTTCAAAATCGAACTACTGTTGCTGTCCAAAACCGTTTTAGTAAAAAAATGTTAATAACCAAGTTTATAACACCTTCACTTCCTTTCAATTAAACCCTATACATGTCATATAAACCTTCTGATACACAATAAAATTTATCGAAGTAATCTGGATAGTGTGCCCTGATGTGTTGATCCAATCCACCGATTTCACATCAATCTACAAAGAACATTAAACACACAGGAGTAAGCTTACAGAAAGCTTAGTAAGTTCATAGGCCCATAATAAAATCTTATCAAGATTTCACTAACAATATTAATAAACAATTATAATTCAACATTTCCTGCCAACCACAATCTCAAACAATAAATTTACTCAATCGAGCTCAATATCAGATATCAACTTATTTCCAACATTTAACTTCAATTGCACTTACAAATACTTGTCAAATTGAGGATCGTCTTACGGATTTGAGTACATCGTTTGCCCGGTGCCACGATTTGCTTGAATCTTTTACAATGCTATAACTCAGTATGGTTTTCTTCACTGAAATACCATACCTACTTTTCACAACTCAGTATGATTTCCGTTACTGAAATACCATACCTACTTCTCACAACTCAGTATGGTTTTCTTTACTGAAATACCATACCTCCTTTTCACAACTCAGTATGGTTTTCTTTACTGAAATACCATACCTACGTTCCACACTTTGCCATGGATCCACCATGGACTTATTCGTCAATTCATCACTGGTTACTAAACATATGTACTCAATCCTACATATCCCTTAATTTAAACTAACAATCTCATTTTTTTCTCATTTTTACCATAATCATATTTCAACAACAATATACAAATTGATACAATATATCATTTCCACATTAATAATTAATCATAAAAGTTCAGCCGTATGAACTTACCTAGGACAATTTGTAAGAGTTGTAATATTTCAGGGACTAGTTTGATATTTTCCCTTTTCCGTGTTTATCTTCGAATTCCCGATATGATGTACAAATATGAGAAACCAGCTTGTTTCAAACCTCCTATGGCATTTTTGCTGACGAATTATGAACAAATCTCTAGATTTTTCACTATTTTCTTTGTTTTATATATTTAATTTGCAAAATTTCCAATTTTGCCCTTGTTTTTCCTTACTTTCTTGCTGATTTTTCTTGCCCAAACCATCCAGCCCTTATAATTTGGGTCTAATTTAACAAATTTTACACTATTTTCAATTTAGTCCTTTTTAGTTAATTGACCATCCGAACGTTAAAATTTTCTAACGAAACTTTTATACTAACTCAATGACACTCCATAAATATTTATAAATATTTATGGCTCAACTTATGAATTTTATGTCTTGATACCTTGTTTTAGACCCAATTTACCTATTAAATTCTTTTTAAATCACAAAATTCACTAATTCAAAAATTCTTCTAAATTCACACTTGACCCATAGTTATTAATTTGTTAAATATTAAAACACACTGGTCGGATTTAGCGATCTCGAATCATTGTTTCCGACACCACTGAAAATTAGGCTGTTACAAGTTGGATGAGGTTAGTAGTCAGATTTATTAGGATTTGGTAGTTAGTGGTTGGAGTGGGGAGTTTGGAGGTAGTTGAATTTAAATTTCATTTTTTATTTTCTTTTCCTAGAATTTTGCTATCTTTCTGATGTTTTCTGCTTTTTCCTCTGTTCCCTTCAATTCTGCCACTTTTTGTTTTTACTTTCTCTCCACTCAGTACAACAGATCGGTCGTTTTAATCATTGGGGCTCGGTGCTTCAGTTCTGCATCGTTCGTCTTGGTAAGCCTGTAGGCTCATTCTTTTGATTTTCGCTCTTTTGAATGGGTGTTGGTGTTGGGGAAGACCGTGAAGCTGAGGAGTTCGCTACAATAACTTAGTCCGTATTAGTGATTTATGTTTGTCAGCAGTTAGTGTGTGAATACGGTTGGTGATGATTCTAAGGCTTTGTTGTGGAATAGGTTTCGTTTGAGTTTCTTAATATTCTTACTGAAATTGGACATTGGATTGTTGATTATAGGTTTCGTAGGTCGAAGGGTTGCTTTTGCATCAAAATCAAACTAGGTGTATAACACCCCAAACCCAGTCTAAACGTTATGACCGAATTTGGCGATGTCACATTGTAACACCCCTTACCCGTATTCAACTTTGGAATAGGGTACAAGGCATTACTAGAAGACATCCATTTGCATACGTATTAACCCGAGTTACAAAATTTCATCCGAATTAAAACTTTCAAATTTTTAACGTGCTTTTATAATTCTTTACAACATATCCTCGAAATATTATATTCATAACAAATAGGGCCTACGAGACCCGATATTTACTCATGTAATTCACAATTTCTCATGTTCACAATTCAAATCAATTTCTCAATACAATATATATTTCAATCATCTAAGAATATAATTCAAGTTACACGAACTTCCCAGGCTAAATTGCAGAAATACCAAAATTTAGGGACATTTTGGTAATTTTCTACTTTCCTCGAATTTCCACCCAATCTTGATATAAATTAATATTTCATTCAATTTATTAATTTAAATAATAAAACGATTCATTTCATGCAATTTGGTCACTTTTTGACATTTTACAAAATTACCCTTAAAATTTTACTTTTATTTAATTTAGTCCCTGAACCTAAAACATGTAAATTAGCAATTTTAAAATAAACTCATATTAGCTGGATATTCACATATATTTTTCCTCCTCCTCCACTCCATTCCACATCCTTGATACATAATACCACTATTAACTTGTTTACTCATAACAAGCTGTTCACTTGAGTTATAGTCACTAAATTAATTATAACTTATGCTACAAGACTCTGAATTGAGATCCATAATTTTTTTCTAAAACTAGACTCACATATATTCTTACCAGAAAATTTTCAAAATTTTTGGTTTAGCCAATATGTACAGTTTTTTCTTTAAAATTTCCCCTATTTCACCATTTGACAGTTCCGACCCCTCTTCACTAAAAATTAATTATCTCTTTGTACAGAATTTGAATGATGTTCCCGTTTGTTTCTATTGAAAAAATACTCATTAAGGATTTTAAATATATAAATTATAACCCATAATTATTGTTTTTACAATTTTTAATGATTTTCCAAGTCAAAATAGGGAACTCAATTCATTCTAACCTTACCTTGAAAATTTTATTATATCTCATGATTTACAGTTTCATTACTTACATCGTTTCTTCTATGGGAAACTAGACTCAATAATATTTATTTTCATATTTTATTCATACTCTAATTCTATTTCCACAATTTATGGTGATTTTTCAAAATTAACCTCTTTCTCGTCATTCCAAAACTGTTTTAGTGCAAAATGTTGATTACTAGGTGTATAACTCCTTATTCCCTTTCTATAATATTTCCCATCACATTCAATTATTTCTCTTCAATAATATATCAAGAACATAAGACCTTATATAATAAAACTCTACTATAACATTATTTCCATTCTTTTCAATAATATCAAACTTAAAAATATATTGAAATCTTATTGTTCTTACCTTGTGCTATTGATTTCAATCTTTAACTTAAATTTCTCTCTCCTCCAGCTTCTATTTCTTGAATCTAACTTGATATTCGAGCTCCCCATTGTCTCCTTGTTATTCTTCTCTCTTGGAAGCTATGGAAATTCTTTTGATTTCTAGGTGAAAATGGTAAATTTTTGGTGGAAGGACCATATTGTAAAGAAAGCAAAACTTTCTTTCTTCTCCTCTCTTCTCACGTTAGTTGCATGGAAATATGGTGGAATGGATGATTCTTCATATTCCTTTTCTTATATATACTAAATAAAATACTAATAAAATAATAAAATATCATTTAAAAATCAAATTAAAATATTAATAAACTAATATTTATTTATTTAATTAATAAAAAATATCTCCAACATCATCATTATCTTCTAGATTTCTCTCTCTTCTAATTGACCATTTTGCCCTTTATAATCTTTAAAAATTTCATCCTTGAGTCATCACTTAATTTGGTAAATTTAGTCCCTCAAAATTCTTCACCTTTTCAATTTGGTCCTAATTCATCCATTTTCCTTAGTTTCTAGATTATTCCGCCCTTAAAATATTTACACTAGTGGTCCTTCAACTTTTTCGTATTAACACTTTAATCCCTCAAATTTTGAGTATTTACTCTTGGGCAACAAAACTTTTCTCACTTTTACGATTTAATCCTTTCTTGAATTAATATGTCATAATATAATTCCCAATCTTGCCGTAACTCAAAATTTCCCTTTTTCTCTCTTTATTTCCTTATTTTACTATCAAGGATACCTACTTTCTTACTGTAGTAATTTTCAGGGTATTACAAGGTATGTTCCTAAAACGTAGAAAATTGGGTTTCGACGAAAGCTAAAAATGCATTCTGTCGCCGCCACAGAGGCGTGTGCCTTGCGTGTAGTTTGCCGTGTGCGAGACACGGGTGTGTGTCTGACAAAGGTATGGATGTACGCAAGACACGGTCGTGTAATGGTGTGAGTGTGGCCGTGTGGGTTATACGGCCTAGGCCATATTGGGCGTGTGGGCCCAGCGGGTATGCCACACGCGCGTTTGGGTTTTTGGGCTACGGTGTGTGGGCCCACACGTAATATTGGAATTTTCCCTAGGGTCACACGGGTTGTTCCGATCGACTAAAGGCCTATCGTAAGGTCAGTAAGGTTTAACCAAACCCTAAATTATGTGATCTGATATTCTGATAGACTGTTCTGAGTAGGACACCGATATGTATATCTAACTGTTCTGTTATCTAAATATGAGCATGTTATACATGATTCTACTTTATCTGTATTTTTGTATTGATGATTGGGGTGAGAATTGTATATATGGAGGAAGTGATATGTGTGGCGACTCTTCACCTATTTTCCGGTAGCTTGTCTGTAAATTATCTTACATGTGTCGCATTGACACTATATGGTGTGTAGAGGATGACGGTATGACTCTATTTATTTGATTTTGTTATCTGCATCTATCATGGACCTAAGGCCAAATCTGTATCTGTCTAAATATGTGATTTCTGCTTAGATAAGATGTCTTTTTCTATTGGGTTACACATTGAGTTTACGAAAACTCACTTCTGTTTTTTTGTTATGTACAGGTAATCCACAAACTTAGGCGGATCGGTGCAGTGGAGTCTCACGGTGACCACAAGTTTGTGAATTGTTTTTAATTAATGGTTTTTGGTTAATTAAGGTTTATTTCTTGGAGTTTTGTAATTAAGGGACTCGCCAGACTGTTTGGTTTTATTTTGGACCTAAGTCCAAATTTGTATCTGTCTAAATAACATGTTTTATACTAGAACGAAGGTTTTTCTGAAAATAAGAACGAAATTTTCATAAATAACAATTTCTAAGACTTCAGCTATAAAATGTTTTGGCAAATGAACTAATTAAATAACGTTTTCAGTGATAGTTTAAACGAATATGGGCTATAAAACTAGGATGATTTATCAAAACGACTCTGTTTTCAAAACCCCTCTATGTAACATCTCCAGATTCGGCCATAACGTCTAGGCAGGGTTTGGGGTGTTACATAGAAGAAATTGGGTTAGTGAAACCAAGAGTGGTCATGCCCTATTTTTGAATTAAGGTTGTGAAAATTATGTCAAGTAATTTATTTTGGTTCAATGATTAAGAGATGTGAGTAATGTGTGTGAGGTTCCGGGTTCGAACCATTTCCCATGAATTTTCTTATTATTGCTAAATCCCAATCTTGGAACATCTTATTTATAAATTACTTTCACTCAATTGATGTCAAGAATGAGTTTGTTGGTTTAGTGGTAAGGCTTTAGCTTACCCTTTGGTCTCGTGTTTGAATCCCTACGTATGCAAAGTGAAAATTATTTTTTATTCTAACCTTCAGGAAAAAAATCTGATGTAGTTAGTTAATAAGAGTTAGTAGGGTAGTTTTAAAAATAGTGATGAGGGATTTTCCTAATTTGTTGCCCTCAACCGACCATCTTTTACACTCCGCTCTTCCATTTTGCATTTTCACATTAGAGAACTCTTTACCGTAGTCTTTTCTTCTCTTTTCTTTTGTTTTCTTCAACTCTTTTCTATTATTCCTTTACAGCCTTTAATCATTTCTTTTTGATCATTTATACGTGTTTTTGCTATTGTTTTATCGTTTGTCGTGCCTATTTTTTGAATTTTATTCTTTGGTGAGGGATTTGGGGTTTCGAAATTGTGCTAAGTGACGTGTAAGTATGGTGTTCTTTGTAACACCCATAACCCATATCCGTCGCTAGAATAAGGTTACGGAGCGTTACCAGAGTTTACATTTTAAAACTATCAAAAATATAAATCATTTACTTCACAACATCAATCATAGCTAATTCTATCAATAACATACATATTGTCCTTTATACGAGCCCTCGAGGCCCTAAGAACACATTAGAAACAAATCATGGCTAAATCGGAAACATATAAAATTTCTAGGAAAAGATGAAAATTTTCAAACTGCAGGGGCCACATGGCCGTGTGGCTAGCCAATGTGACTCACACGGCTGAGACACACGACCATCTCTCAGGCTGTGTGGGCATTCAAAGTAGGGACACACAGCCGTGTTCTAGCCCGTTCCCGTGCTCGTGCCCGAGTAATTTTCTGACTTGGTTCACACAGCCAAGCCACACGCCCGTGTGCCAGACTGTGTAATCCTTCAAATGAAACCTTTAAAAACCTATAGGGGACACACGCCCGTGTCTTAGGCTGTGTGGACAAGAAATAGGCCATTTTCAACCATTTCTTTCACCCAAAACATGCATAATCAAGCTAGAACAACATGGTATATGTTCATATAACCAATATGCCCAAAGGGAATCTCAATCACAATAACCAACAAGTACTTTATAGTTATATAATTTAGACACAAAACAACTAACTTGTAACCAACTTCATACCAGCATTTACCTCCATATTCACATATCAAATCCAAACTCAAATTATCCAATTGGTCATTTAATATCCATCAACTAAACATTAGCCCCATATGTTAACCATAACAAATATATCAAATAAAAACATTCAAGCATATCAAAGAACAACTCATAACATACATTTTTAACTACCATTCCATCTTCCATCATTTAATAACCATAAAACTCCAAAATGACAACCATTATAAGGCCAAATATATATATGCTAGCATAGCACCATTTCATCACCCAAAATACCATAAATACAAGCCAAAACAAATGGTTATATCTTCAAACAAATACACCTATACATGTGCATATTTAAACAATTATCACTTAACTTATTTTCATGCCAAAACATAACAGAATTGATACATAACAACCATACCATTTTGGCCATTTAAAGATACATTAACACATACCAATTTTGGTCATTTCAAAACACACACCAATTTAACCATATTAACCACAACCAACAAGATATCAGTAATACCTTAAGTACCTCAAATCCAAGGAAACATTTCATGTCATAATCATTAACCAAAATGACATATATATACCAAACTCATCAATTGACATTCAACTAATCATTAACCATAAGTCCACCTATACATGCCATTATAACTGTGACCAAAGCATAGAAACCTACCGATAAAATCGATGGATAGTATGATGGATCTCCAACTAACTTCTAACCCGGTCGAGCTTCTGGTAATCTGAAAAGTAAAGGAAAAATAACTACATAAGCAAAGAATTATTAGTAAGCTCGTATAAACATTAGTCATACCAATCCATTTCAAATATAAAATTTATACATATCAAGAATAATCTTATACCAATACCGCAAGATTCATGAAACCATATTTAACAATGCACAAAGTGAATAAATCCATAAAATCACATATACATATCATCCCTAGCATAGTGGGATTTTATAAAACTTTTAACCCTTTCAAATTTTCTTATTTTCTTTTGCATTTCATTACTTTCCATTACATTTACTATCTTTAGCTTAAATAACAACATTAATTCAACTCATCATTCCATTTTTCATCATTTTACACTTCTTACTATTTCATTACCTTTCTACATCCGTTTCATTTGCATAACACACAACACATAAGCATATCATCAACCATAGCCACAAGCTAGTGCATTTATACATAGGTCTTTTGGAATTAACCACATGATAAACCATTTCATAAGAAATTGCATAATTAAAACCTTACCACTCTTTCATGAACATAAGCATATTTTCATTTGGGCACTTACCATTTCATTGCATAACTTTATAAGTAAACATAATACAATCCAACCAATAGATTGACACATGCCTAAGCCTTAAACAACAACACATGTTAGCATACTTGAAAATATTTCATATGAATTCAACATGGATAACCATTATACTTGAATATGATTCAATTGGATATAACATCCTTCATAACATAACATGCTTTCCATGTATCTCATCATTTCAATGTATTTCATATATACTTGTATTTGTTGATATTGAATATTTACCATTTCCTTTCTAATTCATGTCTGCTCAATCGTTTAAAATACCGTTGGATACCCGGGATAGCTTACACAAAGTGTGCTAACTCATATAACTGTAATCCTTCAATTCCTATACATATATGCTCACACGAGCTGTGAATAAGTATGCTCACACGAGCTATGAAAATAGGCCTGCTCACACGAGCTGTGGGTCGAAACATAACTATACGATGCTGCTTACATGAGCTGTGGAGTATCCGTAAGACATGTCGAACCTCAGCCATCTGTAGGACGTTCAGGACTAGCACCCAGATTATATAAACCCTAATGACATGTCATTTGTATCCTAAGAACTCCTAAGCTTCAATCGGGGCTCGATAGTCGTCATACGTTGTTGAATTTCTATTGTTTCATGAAATAATAAATTGCATAATAACATCTATATATTAATTCATGTACAACAGAAAAACTGTAACGCTCGGGTTTGTGCAAATGTATACAGTCATTATTAAGTAATAAGTAAGTATCGAGTTATCGTCTCCACAGGGATTGTGCATGTGCTAAGTCACTTAACTTGTAAAACTATATTAACAATTTGAAAAAAGTAAAACACAATATATTTGAGAAGTGGTGTCTAAATTAAATTAAATGCAATGATCCCTAATGCAAGTTTTCCTAAGTATACAGACTATATGAATGAATTAGATTTTAGCAAAATTAAACACAATTTGCAACAATTATAACATAAATAAACTAGGAAAATTACTTTAATTAAACTCAATTTATTATCATCATGCTTAATAATATTCGAAAAAATATTCCATGGCAACTCGATCTTTCATGAGTTTGGAAACAAAATTAGGTCCTTTCGAAATCCTTTACTTAGTAAATATGCATTTTACTGATCCTTATTTACTAAGGGTTTCTCAGCATTCGTGTGAGGTAATAGGGACGTGCTAGGTTTGAAACAATTTAATCACACAAATCTAAAAACTATGCAGATAACAGAGCCTGGTTAGGGCTGTTATGCAACCTACAATTTAATCGGGCTAGGATCTAAATTGAGCATGCACATTTCAATTATGGGTCCATTAGCCGTCGTCCGGTTAGGATCGCTCAGCTAATTCAGGTGCATTTCAATCATGTATGAATGAAATACAGACTTGATTTTAATTTAAAATATGATCGATTGAGGCACAAACATTATAAGCATGAATCAAATAAATATTATTTAATTAAAATAATCATCCTAGCTTAAATAAAATTAAGCTATCATTTTTGTAAACAAGAACAAAGAACTCATAGCAAACATATTTAAATTAAATTAAAGAAGAGAAAGACTAAACCCAATTTAGAGTGGCTGTCACCTAAGACTTTGACTGAAGAGGCTCCTTCGCTGATGGCTCTCCAACGTGGCCGACCAAGGGCTCTTTAAGAGTCTTATTTGCTGAAATCCTTTATGGAAGGATGGTGATAGGCGTGAGAGCTAAGAGAGTTGAAATAATTGAGAGAGGAGAGAATGATTAGAAGTGAGGGATGATGGATGAATGAATAAGAGGGTCTTATTTATAGGTGAGGAGAGGGGGATAGTTTACTAAAAATAAGGGTGTTCATCCATTGAAAAATCTCTCATGGTTGGCTGGCCATACATCAAGCAAATCAAGCTGATTTTTCCTTGATTTTTGGTCAGTTTGGATACCACAACAACTTAGGACTGAGACTCGGTCAAGTGCAAATCTTCAGGTAAATCTCTAATTTCTTCAATTCTTCAAGGACCTTATATAATTAAACCAAAAGTTGGTTTATAATCAACCATGTGCAGCCGAAAATTGGGTTGACTTACTTGGGCGGTTTTGCAATTAGAAGAAAATCCTTAGACCTGTCAAAGATAGAAAATAGTTTAGACGACCAATAAATTAATTTAACAACTTTAATTAATCAATTTACTTAATTAAACCTAATTTTTATTAATGAAATATTTAAAATGAATTATTAAAGTATAACAGTATATTTTATTATTTAATTTAATCATGCATGACCTACTTCATAGCTTAAAAACATATAATATGCTTAAATTAATATAAATTAAGTCATTTTATGCATGAAAACTATATAATAAAACATAAAATCACAGTTTAATATTTTCTATGTCCTAATTTCATATTTTCACATATTTCATTAACTTATTAAAAAATTACTTGGTTTTAACAACAATTTTAAGAAAAAAGGCGATGAAATATACAGGAAAAATCCTATATATTTTTCTGTTTACACACCCCCAAACTTAAATCATTGCTCATCCTGAGTAATGTTCATACACAACACAAGGTCTTGCTAAGGTAAATTTTGCTAAGAGTGTAAATAACATCAATATTCGTTTCATAATCATGCATCAATAAATTCATGCTCATAGATCTTCTTCATTAACAAGTAACTATATACAAACATTTTAAAAGTTTTATTCTAAGTTTCAAGATATGTCAACATGAATCATAGTTTGCATGTATGTCATAGCCATAGATAATATTATTCATTCAACACAATTTCTCATCAATCAAGCAAAACAATCATATTTATGATCTTCATATGTTGAACTTAGTACTTCCTCTCCACTAATGTAGGTGACATAATCATCAAATCAATAGGTCTTTTATATGGTTGTAATGGGGCTAGGTTAAAGGTAGGGATTTTAAGAGATGGGACATTACGGTTTCAAAAATCTTAACATTTAACATTGTTTTGGATTTCTCGAATTTTAACCTTTTTCTTCAAGTGAACCTTTGGAACACCCCCAAACTTTTTTTGAACTCAAGCTCATACATTTTTCCTTTTTGAAGATAAAGAAAACTTTTCTTCACTTTTTTTTATAAGCATAAGCACATACTTCTTTATGAAAAATTTCCTCAAATGTTGATTCCCAAGATACTTGAGTTAAGATAGGTGCACAAAATTAGGATAATTTAAAAAAAAAAAAGTAATTGCCTCATAATGTAGGTTCATTCCAAACACAGGCCTTAAAAGCTCAAAATTATGGTTTCAAGGGTCTAATATAGTAAGGTGGGCTTGAAAAGGCTCAAACGATCCAAAGGCAAATGGTGCCTATATCATTTCAGATTTTTATGTCCCCTAAGATTTTGCCTCAAGAAAGTTACTAAGTCAATTCTAAAAATATAAACCTTTATGCATGCCTAATCTCAAGAGAAACTAAGTTTTCATGGAAAACATTACCTAAGACTAAAATCATAAAAACATTACGTTCTTCACGATAACATACAATCACTCAGATAAAATCGTCATCATACTTGCATACAAACTATCTTATTAAAAAGAGTTTCTCTAATCATTCATTTATTAAAAAATTCTTATCAAATAAACGATTGAAACATACTTGGAAATTTTAAAATTTGAGCAATTTATTTGTCTTACCCCCCTCAAAAAGAAGCAATGTCCTCATTGCAAGAATAAAGTACTGAATGAAAACTGAACACCAGGTAGGGTTGTAAAGAAAGAGAGGTGAGTAATTAAGAATGCTTAAATACCAAGTCTTTCCTAATAACCCAATCCTAGACATGTTCATTCCCATTACCACATCACTTAGTCTTATTCTTTCTAAAGAAGTATTTATTTATGCTTGCTATATTTTATTTTGAAAAGATTAAATCCTAATTTCTAAAGAAATAAATTCCTAAAGACCTAAAAAATACAATTAGATAAATAACAAGACAAGAATCCCCCTTTTTATTTTTCTAACTTATTCCCCTTGTCTTTTTTAGTTCCATCTCCGCTTGCATCGTCAATATCTTCCGTCCATGTCTTAAAGAAAGCATCTGGGAACTCAGGAACAAAAGTGTTAGAGATATTCTTAAAAGTATTTCAAATTGAATCATCCCTAATTTTTGCATATTTCCAGTGAGTTTGTTGTTGACTGTGCATGAACTTGCATATATCCATCAAAATTGACAGTTCTGATTTCTTTGAAGTACTTGCAGGAGTCGGCATTGGAGTCGTAAATTCTAGTTCAACACTTAGCTTGACTGGTTCTTCCTCTAGCTCAACCCTTGGTTCAGAGTTTTCAGCTCGTTTAGCTAGTTGATGACTATTTGGTTCCTTATCAGATTCTCCTTCTTCAATGTTTGTAACTGAATCAGCTGCAGTTTTAGTTTTATTTGTTAACTCTTCGATTTCTGGCTCTGTTGGTTCCTCTTGCTAGCCTTGGTTCAGCTCATGCACTCTCTCTACTAACCTTTCAAGATCATGACTTGTAATGCACCCTTGAACGTACTGCCCCTTCAGATTTGCTTGTGTTTTAACACGGGCCCTTAAGAAAAGTGAAGTAATTAATGATGGGAAATAAGCACTTCCTGTCTTTTAAGCACAATCATGAATCTCCTTGAGGATAATATTCCCAACATTAATGGACTTTTCTGTCAAAATTGCATATAACAAGAGCATTCGTTCCATCGAGATGGTGGAACTATGTGAGATAGGCATAAAACTGTAGTGAACAAAATAGAACCATACCTTCTCTACTAGTTTTAAGTATTCTCTTCGGCAAGAATGGCTTCCATACTTTCTTATAATCCATTGGGATCCGGATTTGTCACAACATCAAGCACTTGTTGAAGAAAATCCTAGTTGATATTGTTCATCATTGGGTAGTACTCATCTTCCTTAACATCAAGTAAATTAAAAAAATCATTGATGGCTTTAGAAGTAAGAGGTACCTTTTTCTTTCGAACGGTTACTTCAGTAGCATCTTGTGTAGTCAAACTAGCATAGAATTCTCGAACTAGTTCATCATCGGGAAGTGAACGAGCATCACAGAATTGTTCCCACTTGAGAGCATTGATTATCTTTCTTATTAGCACAAGAACAACCATCACATCATTGCTCTTCAAGTTAAAACCTTTCTCCGACATCATAGGTTGATGCTTGAAGATTGAATCAAATCGTTCTTTCACTCTTTCATCGATTAAAATCAGATTTTCAGGAGTAGTCCTTGATGATCTAATTCTCTTGCGAGACATGGTATTTTCCTGAAAATTCGGCAAAGTTTCTACTTGCAGAGGCAGAAGAGAAATCAACAAGAGAGAGTGGAACTTGCTTCGGCAAACCTTGTGACGACGAAGGAGTTATGACGGTAGTGGCAACGTGTGGCAGTAATGGTGGTGTGCAGCGGTAGCGTTGATGCTCCGGTGATTCTCTTGTGGCAACACTAAGTAGTTTCAGCAAAAGAAAAGAAAAAGGCTAGGGATTTCTTTCGGGATTTGAGGCTTGCGGCATAAAAAGAGAGATTTTAAGAAATTTTAGGGTGTAAGCATATTGCTTTGAGGGATATGAAAATTAGTAGAATGAATAGGGGTTTATATAGGGAAAAATTAGGGCAACATGTAGCAAAAATTTAGCTACATTAAAGTTACTTGGGCGGCAAGTAATGGGTGTGACGGCAAGGGTAAAATATTTTCCCCCTTTTTGCTGACTTGGGCCTAAAACTCAGACTGTATCTTAAAAGAAGAACTGATTAGTACTTGGGCCAAACTTGACCCTCTTTATTAACATAAAAATTTAAAATTAAACAAAATAAATTAAAGTAGAAAAAACATTTTAAAACTTAATTTGAAACTTTCTTCTAAACAAATTACATTAAATTAATTCCCAAGAAAGGTTGGAGGGGTCACAATGGTCCCGCTTAAGTCCCAATCTCCTTAGACAGAATTAATTAAATGTACTTAATTAAGAATATAAATTCTAATTATTTATTTATTTTCAAGACAAGTTTATGAAAAATCAAGGGTCTGTTAATTCGAACGAGGATTCAACTCGCTCAACTTCACCGTCCTAGTAGTGTTTGAGACGTTGACCATTGAGTTTAAACCTCTGTAATTGTCGTACAATTTAATAGCTCCAGAAGGATAAACTCAGTGGATGGTATAAAGTCCTTTCCATCGGGATTTTAGCTTCCCAGTAAATAACCTCGGCCTTGAATTAAACAACAACACCTTCCGACCTTCTTTAAAATCGTGAGGTTGTATATGACTATCATGCCGTCTCTTTGATCGTTCTTTACACATTTTGGCATTCTCATAGGAAAACAACCTCATCTCTTCCAACTCATCAGGTTGTAACATCCTTCTCTCACCGGCTTGCTTAAGATCAAAGTTCAACTGCTTCAAAGCCCAGTGAGCTTTAATCTCCAATTCTAATGGCAAATGACATGCCTTTCCAAAGACTAACCGATAAGGATTCATTCCTAACAGAGTCTTAAATGTTCTGCGATAGGCCCATAATGCATCATCGAGCCTTCGAGACCAATCTTTTCTGTTAGGGCGTACTACCTTTTCAAGGATACCTTTCATTTCACGGTTCACTCTTTCAACTTGTCCATTAGACTAGGGGTGATAGGCAGTAGCAATCTTGTGCTTCACATCATATTTGTCAAGCAACCACTTAAGCCATTTGTTTGCAATGTGAGAACCTTCATCACTAATAATAGCTCTTGGTGTTCCAAATCGTGTAAACACATGCTTATGAAGGAATCGCATGAGTACCTTAGCATCATTTGTATGGTATGCTTCAGCTTCAACCCATTTGGATACATAGTCCACAGCAACTAAGATGTATTTGTTCCCATATGAAGAAGGAAATGGGCCTAAGAAGTCAATGCCCCATACGTCAAACAATTCAATCTCCAAAATGTTTGTCAAGGGCATCTCATTCCTCCTTGATATATTTCCAGTCCTTTGGCATTTATCACAGTTCTTCATATAAGCATAAGCATCTTTAAATAGTGTCAGCCAAAAGAAACCTGCTTGCAAAATCTTTGGTGCAGTACGTGACCCACCAAAGTGTTCCCCACTTGGAGATGAATGGCAATGATATAAGATCTTGGCAATCTCACTTTCAGACTATATTATCTGCACACTGTTTAAACAAAAACTAATCCTCCCAAAAATAATACCGACTATCATGAAGGAATTTCTTCCTTTGCTGGTATGTCATTTCTCGAGGAATTATTCCACATGCAAGATAATTGGCAAAATCAGCAAACCAGGGTATTTCATGAATATGACTTACCACAAATAAGTGCTCATCTGGGAAATTCTCATTTATAGTCACACGAGACTGGGTTACCTCATCTTGCTCCAATATTAACAGATGATCAACTACTTGATTTTCAACAAATTTTCTATCTTGGATCTCAAGGTCAAATTCTTGGAGTAAAAGTATCCAACGAATTAGTCTTGGTTTTGTATCTTTCTTCGTGAGCAAGTATTTAATGGCTGCATGGTCAGTAAATACTATAACTTTGGTACCTATAAGATATGAACAAAATTTGTCAAAAGTAAAAACCATAGCAACTAGTTCCTTTTCAGTTACCGTATAATTTAGTTGGGCTCTCGTCAAAGTTCTACTTGCAAAGTAAATAGGGTGGAATACTTTATTTCTTCTTTGACCCATCACAGCTCCAACAGTGTAACCACTTCCATCGCACATCAACTCAAAAGATGAGTTCCAATCAGGTGTAACGATTATTGGGGCTGTAATTAACCGATTATTTAGATTTTAAAAAGCTTCCAAACATGCTTTGTTGAAATTGAACATTGTATCTTTCTCTAACAACAAACACAGTGGCTTAGAAATTTTTGAGAAATCCTTGATAAACCTTCGGTAAAAACTGGCATGGCCTAAGAAACTTCTAGCTCCTTTCACATTAATTGGGGCTGGTAATCTTTCAATTACCTCCACCTTTGCTTTATCAACTTCAATTCCTTTCTTTGAGATCTTATGACCTAAGACAATCCCTTTCTTGACCATTAAATGGCATTTTTCCCAATTAAGGACAAGATTCGTCTCTTCGTATCTCTTCAGTACCTTAGCCAAATTACTCAAACTGATATTATAAGTGTTACCAAAAATAGAAAAATCATCCATGAAAACCTCAACAAAATTTTTGACCATATCAGTAAATATTGCCATCATGCATCGTTGAAAACTTGTAAGTGCATTCCATAAACCAAAAGGCATTCGCCTAAAAGTAAATGTACCATATGGACAAGTAAAGGTTGTTTTATGTTGGTCCTTCGGGGCTACAACTATTTAGTTATATCCCGAATAGCCATCTAAAAAATAATAGAATTCATTACCCGCTAGTCGATCTAACATCTGATCCATAAAAGCCAACAAAAAATGGTCCTTCCGAGTGGCTTTATTCAACTTTCTGTAATCAATATAGATTCTCCAACCGGTAACAGTTCTTGTTCGAATTAACTCGTTATGCTTATTTTCAACAATCGTGATTCCACTTTTCTTCAGTACACACTGCACCGGACTTACCCACGAACTATCTGAAATAGGATATATGATTCTTGCATCTAACCATTTGATCACTTCCTTTCTAACAACTTCTTTCATAATAGGATTGAGCCTCCTTTTCCCATCAATTCGAGCTTTTTCACCTTCTTCTAAAATAATTTTGTGCATACAAAATGAAGGGCTTATACCTCGAATATCAGTTATGGTCCAACTAATTGCTTTCTTAAATTTCTTTTGAACAACAACTAGTTACTCCTCTTGATCTTTCGTCAGTTCTACTGAAATAATCATAGGCAAAGTAGAATAATCACCTAAATACACGTATTTCAAATGGGAAGCAAGTACCTTTCATTCGAGTTTAGGTGGTTCTTCGATTGACAACTTGGGTTGCACAAATTCTTTGACTTTCAATGCCAACGGTTCAACCCGTGTGGATTCAATATAATTTCTCGTATTGGCTTCCATCAAAGCCATGTTTTCTTCACCTTTTTCATCCTCCAAAGGGTCAAGATCTAAAGCTTTTTCTAATTGATCTTCTTCAAAATTGCTTTCTAAAGAAACCAAGGTTTCTATCTCTTCCATAACTGAACACCTTTGCCGAATCGGGAAATTTCATTGTTTTAAGAATGTTAAAGGTTACTTGATCGTCTTAAACTCGCATGGTGAGTTCACCTTTCTGTACATCAATTAACGTTCTTCTCGTGGCTAGGAAAGGTCTCCCAAGGATAATTGGTACTTCATTATCTGCTTCAAAATCTAAAATAATAAAATCAGTAGGAAAAATAAATTTATCGACTCTTACCGAAACATCCTCGATCTTTCCTTCGGGATATGCTAAGGATCGATTCGCTAGCTGAAGCGTTATAGTTGTAGGTCTTACTTCACCTATTCCTAACAAATTGAAAATAGACTTAGGCATCAAGTTGATACTCGCTCCTAAGCCACACAAAGCTTTACCATAGTAAGATTCACCAATGTTACAGGTTATAGTAAAGCTTTCTGGGTCTTTCAATTTCGGTGGCAGTTTGTTCTGCAGGAACGCATTGCACTCATTTATCAAGGCAACAGTCTCATACTCACTAAGTCATTTTTTTCTTAGACTATATATCATTCATAAACTTCACATAATTCGGCATTTGTTCTAAAGCCTCCACCAACGGAATGTTGATGTGTAACTACTTTAGAACATCCAAAAACTTCTTGAATTACACTTCTTGTTTCTTCTTGTATTGCTGCAATCTTTGCGGATATAGTGGTGATGGAACTTTCGGTTGAACTGAACAACTTTTTTGAGTAGGTAAATCTATATCCAAAGAAGATGTTAAAATATCTGAATTCACTAAGTCAGGGTTTACCTTGTCAGACTTTGCAGATTATGATTCCTTTGGTGTAGGAACTTCAACAATTGGTTGACTTTCCTCCTTTTCAACATACTCATCTTTGACATCAATCAATCGGGGTTCCAGAGTCTTTCCACTGCGCAATGCCACTGCCTTGATATGTTATTTACACAAATTTCTTGGATTCTCAGTATCGCTCGGCAAGGTTCCTTGCGGTCTATTACGAAGCTCCGTAGCTAACTGACCCATTTGGTTTTCCAAATTTTTCAATGTTGCTGCTTGGCTTTGGATCAAAGCGTCATTCTTTGCTATGTACACTTTCAAAAAGTTCTCCA
This sequence comes from Gossypium raimondii, assembly GCF_025698545.1. Lineage (NCBI taxonomy): Eukaryota > Viridiplantae > Streptophyta > Magnoliopsida > Malvales > Malvaceae > Gossypium > Gossypium raimondii. The sequence goes on along the minus strand of NC_068568.1, from coordinate 32,183,397 downwards.
AACTGTTAGATGCCTCATCTTGAGGTGGTTTTGGAGCTTGCTGATTAAACCCTTGAAACTGGTTGGGTCTTTTCTGCAATGAGTTGTGGTTTGGTCCATTTCCTTGGTTGCTCCAAGAAAAGTTAGGATAATTACGCCATGAAGGATTGTAGAAGTTGGACTAGAGTCCTTGTCCACTCCTATTTTGATATTGGTTCCCAACATAGTACACTTACTCGAGATTTGATGGACAATTCTCAAAAGTATGACTTTCCCCACAGTACACATAGGAAACTACTTCAAACGGACTTGTTGGCTGAGCTACAAAATTATTAGTACTATTAGCGGTTAACGGTTTTAACATAGAGGAAATAGACGATACCTGAGCTGATAATGAAGTGAGAGAGTCAACTTCATGAACTCTGGCTACTCGTCTTCCTGAAGCTGTTTGATTTGTTGGCCATTAATAGTTATTACTCGTGATCCTCTCGATGATCTCATAAGCCTCATTATAAGACTTATACAAAATTGCACCATTCGCGGAAGCATCTACCATCAATCTTGTATGTGCATTGAGACCATTACAGAATATCTTCAACTGGATACAATGAGGAATCCCATGATGAGGACACTTACGAAGTAACTCCTTGAATCGCTCCCAAGCCTTATACAAAGACTCGTCATCTAGTTGCTAGAAAGTTGTGATCTCGTTCCTCAACTTAGCATTTTTGCTAGGTTTAAAATGCTTAACAAAAAATCTCTCTGCTAATTCTTGTCATGTAGATATGCAACTTGGTGCCAATGAATTGAGCCATGCTCCTGCTCGATCTCGCAATGAGTACGGAAACAATTTCAACCTCAGTGCATCTTCAGTCACACCGACTATCTTGAATGAATCACTCACCTCCATAAACAATTGAATGTCGAGATGTGGATCTTTTGTGGGCATACCACTAAATTGGCCCACCGTTTGTAGCATTTGAAACATCACTGGTTTCAATTCAAACTGGGTTGCCTCAATATCTGTCCTTCTAATTCCTGGGTTTAGCTCACTGAAAAGTGGCACAGCATATTGTCTGAAGCATCGATCCCTATCATCGGCAATGAGGATGGGATTTCGTACATAATCGGCTTCATTACCTTGGTCTTGATTCTGATTTCCAAGGTCCATTTCGACTTGTCTTTGAGCTGTTCGTTCACGTCTTCTTTGTCTGAAAGTTCGCTCAATTTTAGGGTCTACAGGGAGTAAATCGATAATTCAATCTATGCTCATAAACACTTGAGAATAAATTCACAAAAATTAAAAAGAATATGTTAGTAATGTTAAAAATAAATCAAATTGAAAACAAGTAATTTCACGAAAAAAATGACTATCATAACAGTTGACAATCCCCAGCAACGGCGCCAAAAACTTGTAATGCTCGGGTTTGTGAAAGTGTACACAGTCGTTATCAAGTAATAAGTATCGAGTTATCGTCTCCATAAGGATTGTGCTTGTGCTAAGTCACTTAACTTGTAAAATTATATTAACAATTTGAAAAAGGTAAAACACAATATGGTTGAGAAATGGTGTCTAAATTAAATTAAATGGAATGATCCCTAATGCAAGTTTTCCTAAGTATGCAGACTATATGAATGAAGTAGATTTTAGCAAAATTAAACACAATTTGCAACAATTATAACGTAAATAAACTAGGACAATTACTTTAATTAAACTCAATTTATTATCATCATGCTTAATAATATTCAGAAAAAAATTCCATGGCAACTCGATCTTTCATGAGTTTACCAAATTAGGTCCTTTCAGAATCCTTTACTTTGTAAATACGCATTTTACTGATACTTTTTTACTAAGGGTTTCTTAGCATTCATGTGAGGTAACAGGGATGTGTTAGTTTTGAAACAATTTAATCAGACAAATCTAAAAACTATGCAGATAACAGAGCCTGGTTAGGGTTGTTATGCAACCTACAATTTAATCGGGTTAGGATATAAATTGAGTATGCACATTTCAATTATGCGTCCATTAGCTGTCGTCTGGTTAGGATCGCTCAGCAAATTCAGGTGCATTTCAATCACGTATGAACGAAATACAGACTTGATTTTAATTGAAAATATGATCGATTGAGGCACAAACATTATGAACATGAATCAAATAAATATTATTTAATTAAAATAATCATCCTAGCTTAAATAAAATTAAGCTATCATTTTTGTAAACAAGAGTAAAGAACTCATAGCAAACATCTTTAAATTAAATTAAAGAAGAGAAAGATTAAACCCAATTCAGAGTGGCTGTCACCCTAGACTCTAACTGACGAGTCTCCTTCACTCCTTTACTTTGCTCCTTCTTTAATGGCTCTCCAAGATGGTCGACCAAGGGCTCTTTAAGAGGCTACTTTTCTGAAATCCTTTATGCAAGTATGGTGATAGGCGTGAGAGCTAAGAGAGTTGATGGAATTGAGAGAGGAGAGAATGATGAGAAGTAAGAGATGATGGATGAATGAATGAAAGGGTCTTATTTATAAGTGAGGGGAGGGGGATAGTTTACTAAAAATAGGGGTGTTCATCCTTTGAAAAATCTCCCATGGTTGGCCGGCCATACATCAAGCAAATCAATCTGACTTTTCCTTGATTTTTGGTCAGTTTGGATGCGACAACAATTCAGGACTGAGACTCGGTCAAGTGCAAATCTTCAGGTAAATCTCTAATTTCGTCAATTCTTCAAGGATCTTGTATAAGTAAACCAAAAGTTGGTTTATAATCAGCCATGTGCAGCCAAAAATTGGGTTGACTTGGTCCCCACTTGGACGGTTTTGCAATTAGAAGAAAATCCTTAGACATGTCAAAGATAGTAAATAGTTTAGAGGACCAATAAATTAATTTAACAACTTTAATTAATCAATTTACTTAATTAAACCCAATTTTTATTAATAAAATATTTAAAATGAATTATTAAAATATAACATTATATTTTATTATTTAATTTAATCATGCATGGCCCACTTCATAGCTTAAAAATATAATATGCTCAAATTAATATAAAATAAATAATTTTATGCATGAAAACTATATAATAAAATATAAAATCACATTTTAATAATTTCTATGTCCTAATTTCATATTTTCACATATTTCATTAACTTATTAAACAATTACTTGGTTTTAACAACAATTTTAAGTAAAAATAAGATGAATTATATAGGAAAAATCTTATATATTTTCTATTTACAATAACACATCAAATGACAATTTAACTCACATTTCAAAGGTTTATAGTTCATACAAACTTACTCGGCTAAATAGTAGATATGTCAAAGCACAGGGCATTTTGGTAATTTTCTATTCTCCTTGATTTTTCACCCGATCTTGATCTAAATTAATAATCCATTCAATCTATGAATTTAAACAGTAAAATAATGTATTTTATGCAATATAGTCATTTTTACTTTTTACAAAATTACCCCTAAATTTTACTTTTATTCAATTTAGTCTATGAGCCTAAAACATGCAAATTAACCATTTTTACCAAAAATTGAGCCTAGAAAAATACTCATGGAATCCAATACAGCACATTATTTCAATAATTTCACATCAAATCCTTGTACTTTTGCTATTTTAACAATTTAGTACCTAATCAGAAAATTCATCAAAAATCACTTAACAAAATATTTTTAAATACCAACTAATATTTCAATTTCATCATTTAATATCAAAAATCACTAGATTCATTAATGGAAACATTCACAATCTTTAACAGTTTCAAAATCTAAGACACGAGCTAGCTAGACCTAGTTGCAATGATCTAAAAAACATAAAAATTATTGAAAACGGGGCTAAAACGGACTTACATACATCATTACAAGGTAAGCCGAAGCTTCAAGGTCTTTCATGGAGTTTTTCTCCATTCAAAATCGGTGAATAAGACATTAAGTTGATGATAAAATATTTTGGCTTTATTTATTTTCATTAATTATCAAATTACCATTTTACCCTTGTTTAATAAATAAATAAAACACCAAAGTCATGTCCATATTTTTCCACTAACCTCTTGAATGGTCTAATTACCATTTAAGTCTCTTTTCCTTTATTCAATTAACCATTTAATCACTCAAATCAAATAGTGATCAAAATTTTACATCTTTTACAATTTAGTCCTTTTAATTAATTAACTATCGAAACGTTAAAATTTTTCAACGAAAATTTAATACCACTTTAATGATACTCCGTAAATATTTATAAAAATATTTACGGTTTGGTTTATAGAAATGAGGTCCCGGTACCTCATTTTCCTAAATAAATTGACCTTAAGGTCATACCACTTAAACTTAATAACTCGCTTATATAACATTAATCACTATATAAAAACCTTTTTAAAACCATGTTTGACTTGTAAATATTAAATGATAATATTTACGAACTTACTCGTCAAATTTGGTGACCCCAAAACCACTATTTTCGATACCACTGAAAAACGGGCTGTTACATTCTTTATCATTATTGTTATTAGTAAAAAAAAGATGTTCTTTTGGTAAGGTTTTATTCGAGGAATTCTTGTTGGTTCGATTGCGCTTAGATGATTTCTTTTGGGGATTTCTGTTAGGGGAGGATCTCGAGCTATGTAAATCTCTTCCGACAAATTGAGTACCTTAGTAATTGCTTTCTAGGTAAGGGTTGATTTTTCTAGCGATTTTAGCCGAATGAATGTTTTGAGTTCCTTGAAATTATATTAGATTACTTGATATTTTGGCTTTAATCCATTCTTTTGGTGTCGTAATGAGAGTTGGTAGTGTTGCTTTTGAGTCAGCACTGGAAAATAATCAGGTGTGTATTTCTAACCCGAAACCCCCGTGAATAGAACTGGAAAATTTGGAAAAAAACTCCCCAAGAAATTTGAAACTGTTCTTTGTCACACAGCCGCGTGGTAGGCCGTGTGGCAGACTGTGTGTACCACACAACCATGCGGGGCCACATGGGCATGTGGGATTACATGGCAAAATTAGGTAGGTCATGTGGGGCACACGGGCCTGTGCGATTACACGGGCAAATTAGGTAGGCCGTACAGGCTAGTCATCTGGGTCATGTGAAACCATACAGGCGTGTGGCCCATTTTTTTAAGGTTTTCATTTAGGGCTAATTTAATCTATAATTTTTAACTAAACACTTCATGGGTCTATTTTGCTTAAAAAAGAACCAAAATGAGGTATATATGTTGTTACGTTCGGTATATAAGTTATATGTATAATATATGTATGGGTAAGTTTTAAAAGCATGACTATTTTTGTAAAGCATGTGTGACATTCGTATTTTGTTATCTGTTTTGATATGATATCTGATTTGACTATGTAACAGCCCGATTCTGGGCCTAGTCGGAAATGTAGTTTCGGGACCACAAATCTGACGAGGGAAAATATGATTATCATTATATTTTTATGGTCTACAATGTCACGTAAAAATTTCATGAAAATTTTGTTCAAAAATTTCGATGTTTGGGCACTTAATTTAGTCAAAAGGACTAAATTGTAAATACTGCAAAAGTTGAGTTCTACATGTTAGAAGTGTCTAATTGTTATGAAATTATAAATTTGGGGTCCTTATATGGTAATTAGACCATTAGTTAATTGATGGACAAAAATAGACTTAAGAAATGGGTGAAATAGATTTTTTTAAATGGGGGCATTTTAGTCGTTTGGAAATAAAAAGAATAAAAAGGGAAAAAGATGGCAAAAATCATCATCTTCTCCATAGCTTGCTGCCAAATTTAGAAGGACTCCATAGCTAGTGTTTCTTCACTTTCTCAAGCTCATAGTAAGTGCATCCTAGCTCCGTTTTTAATGTTCTTCGCATTTTTGAAATCCTAGTAGCTCGGTTTAGCTTATTTTATCAATAATTCATGTTAGGGTTCATATTTGGAAAAATACCCATAGGTGAAATGTGTTTATTTTTCTGTTTTATGGTAGAATGTGAAGTTATAAATTATGTTAAACAACTTTTGCTAAGTGATTTTAAACGAAAACGGGTAAATTGACATAATCGGTAAAAATAATTAATGCTCAAAAGTGTGTGTTAGAGTGAGAATTTGATGTTGCCATAGAAGGGAAAAATGTTCAGCATGTCATAAAACATAAGAATAAGAGATGAAGTTTAATTTCCGAGCTTAGGGATAAAAGTGTAAATATGCAAAAGTTTAGGGGCAAAATTGTAATTTTTCAAAAAGTTGGGTGGAGGACTATTTTAATAAATTTGAACATTAAATGAGTTAAATTTGCTATTATAGATCAAGAAAGACGAGAAGACTACCTCAAACGGGGAAAAGAGAAGATAGTGGAGTAAATTGCAAAATTACGATATTTTGCACCGAGGTAAGTAAACATGTGAATTAAAGCATTGTTTTGATATTATTTAATATTTTTTGAGATTTAATTGAACATAAAATAATTAATTGACGAAGATCCTAAAAATGTGGTTAAGTTGGGAAAGGTGGTAAAGTGTTGAAAAACACGGTTTCCAATTGAACACTCGGAATAGGCCGGAGTACATTGAATATAAAAGGGGTTGCTAAGGGTTGATTCCCAGATTCATTGGTGGTTTCTAAGTGCTGATTCCCCCAAGGGGTGGCTAAGTGCTGATTCCCCCAAGGGGTGGCTAACTGCTGATTCCCCGAATCATTGGTGGTTGCTAAGTGATGAATCCACCGATAGCAGATGACATTCCGAGTGTTCAACGGGAAAATTGGAAAGGTGAATATTTATATATGGTGGACAAGGTTATGTGAGGAATATTGGGTTTGATACTTAATCAACCCATGTGTAAGGTGAAAGGAAATACCAAAACTTCAAAAGAGCAAATTTAAATATAAAACTGTTTTGTATTACAACAGTTGGGAAAGTTTGAAAAATCATCATAAATGGTGGAAAATGAATTAGAGGCTGAATAATATATGAAATTCAAGCTGAATGAGTCTATTTTCATATGAAAGGAATAGAGCAGCAAAATAGTTGTATATTTGGGGACATTTAAATTTTATTTAGACAGGGTTGGATTGATTTCAAAATCCCCTGTTCCAAATTTGAAAAATCACCGAAAGATTGTACAAAAATAATTATGGCTTGAAATTTACATGCTTGAATTCTTTAATGAGTATATTTTTAAGAGAAAGAAACGATAACATTATTTGAATTTTTTACAAGGAGATAAGTAAATTTTAGTAAGGAGAGGTCAGAACTATTGGGCAGTGAAATAGAGGAATATTTAGAGAATAAACTGTACTAATTTTCTAATCCAAAAAATTCTGAAAATGTTATGGCAGAAAGGTATATGAGTCTAGTTTTGGGGAAAATTTATGGAACTTAATTTGGAGCCCTATAGCTCCAGATAAAAATAAATTGGTGACTGTGACGCAGAAAAATAGCTTGCTGGAAGTTGAGCAAACAATGAAATTTTTGTGTGGTTAAAATTATGTTACTTTGTAATCATGTGAGAAATTTATTTATTTGTCATGTGTTTACTTACTAAGCTATATGCTTACTCTTCTTTATTTTCCCTTGATTATAGTGACATCGATCAGCCCAGAAATTGGACGAAGTCAGAACATAACCCACACTATTATCAACTTTTGGGTATTTTGGCAATCAACACTTTTGAAACATGGCTTGTATAGATGACTTTATATAATGTGGTATAAATATGTATATATATAGTATTGTTCGATTTAATATGTTGGTGTTTATTAATGGATAAATTATGTCTGAACATATAACTGTAATTGGTTGGAAATATTGAAGTTGTTTGAAATTGTCTTTGGAAATTTGCAGGGGGTTCTATGTAAAAATAAGCAGAAATGCTGCCGAAATTTTAAAAAAAAACTATAAGTGTTTGAGTTCTAGTAATACCTCATACTCTGTTCCGGTAAGGAACACGGGTAAGGGGTGTTACAGACTATGTGATATGTACGTATGTTATTATGATTTTGCATGTGCATTTAGGTGGGTTTTGATGATGGAGGAAGTGTTTTAGGCAATATTACTTCAATTTTGACGGCTAAACCACAATATATGTTTGATAGCTCAGTTGCACCATTATGAGTGGCATACCACCACAACTTGGTGTAATTGGATGGATGGGCTCATGTAATCCTATAGGTGTGATTGGTTGGATAGAGTTGGTGTGTAGTGGATGGGGGTAAGATTTGTTCTGATATGATATGATATATGTTCTAGAAATATGATATTCTGATTTGAGATATGTTTCTGGTATTGTGTCATTATGATATGATATTTGTCACATCCCGGAAATCGGGTTAGTAGAATTAGACATTAGATTATGGGTTTGAGAATAAAATCAAATTTTGTGTCATAGGAATTAAAATAGGATAAAATAAATAATTAGGTAATAATAAAAGTAAAAATAATTAAATTAAATAATTATGGTATTAATAATAGGGCATTAGTAAAAATAATAATTAATAGAAACTAATTTGGAGTAGTAGTTAAAGTAGAGGTTAATTGTATAAATTAAGGCTAGTAATTAAAAGGAGAGCTATTAGAACTAGGGAGAAATAGGAGAGGACCTAGAGGCAAATAGCCCAATTTTTTTTAAAAAAACTTAGTTTGGCTATAAAAATCCACTATCATCCCATTTTTCTCTTTTTTTTCATTTTAAAATTTAGTCAGATCTAAATTTGAAAGGTTTTTCTCATATTTTCTGCATTTTTATATTTTCTTGGCATCCAAATACTCCTATTTCTTCAATTTTGCAAGAAAAACACTATTTCCTCTCTAGTTTCTCACTTAAACTTAGCTCGTTTTTGCTCACTTGGTACAAATTTGTGGATCTTTTCGAGTTAAAGGTAAATCTATTATTTTCTTATGTACTAAAATTTTATTAGGTGTTTTTAATTTGAATTTTCATAGATCTATGTACGAAAATTATAGATCCATGATTTTAAAGTTATCTTTTGCATAAAAAATTGGTGAATCTCATAATAAAGAGCTAAGAGATGTTTTAAAATAATTTGTAGTATATTTTCACGAGATTAAGAGGTTTACAAATTCAATTTATCAAAAGTCTTTAAATAATTGCATGAATTATATGGTTTTCTTTTGAGAATGAGATGAACAGTGGATTTTCGAGAAAAGTAGTGTCTTGTAAAATAGGGTTGAATTATCGGCTAGATCTATAATTAGGGACAAGTTAGTGGATCAAGAGCTAGAAATTAAAGATTTAATTAAATTAAAAAAAAGAAGAAATTAAGCAAAATATATTGTACAAAATAAGCCAAATAAGTATGTATGAGTGTAGAGCCATTGTATGAACACAAAGAGATAAGTTAGATTGTTTTTGATTGCTTAGTAATATGTATCTTTTTGTGTGAAGCTGAAAATGTTGGTGGTGCCCCAACAAGCCAGGACAAAGGCAAGTGAAAAGTTGTTTAGTTCGACGATCCGTGGTGAGCTACAGGTGAGTGCATTTGTATGTCGTGTTTTAGCGTGAATTGCAAAATCTAGAGAGTTGAAGTGTGGCATGCAAACCCCCACTTATGGTATGTGAACCTTGACTTCTTCCTTATGGAAATCCTTTCAATTTTGATTAAATAATTGAGTATATACACTGTGCGATTTTAATAGTGCAAAATGCATGAACTTATAATATATATACATGGGCTTTATTTTGTAAACATTATATATATTAGTGGGTGTTATATATATAATATATAAATGGGGAGTTGGTAATATACATAAATATATATGCGTGTGTTATATATAATATATATATGAGTGGGTTGTATATATATACATATATATGCGGGAGATTATTCATATATTATACATATGCATGGCTTTATTTTAATATAATATATATATATATATATGCATGGTTTTATTTTATACGATATATATAATTATGCGTAAGATTTTATATAATATATAAATTTGTGGGGCTTTTAATGTATGCTTAAAATTTGAAGTGACAATGGTCACTAAATAAATATGTATATATAATATATATTCGTATATGATTTTGTAATATTTACAAATGGATATAAGAATAAATAATATAATTTGGACTCGTATAACATGCAAATTTTATTGATAATGCATATTTGTGCATGCACGAACCCGTAAGTGAATTATGAGATTTATGATATTGCAAATTTTGATTAGTGCAAAATCATATTATCGTGAAATGCTAAGTGCAAGCTCAAATGTAGTGTGAACCAATTATATTTTTGTATTGTGTTATATTGTGAACTGTGTTAATTGGTGAATTATATTATTATGGCAAACTATATTAATTTGTCAAATTGTGTATTGTGAGATTTTGAGTTGTATTGTACGTAAACTGAGCTATTGAGTGCCCTATGCTCAATAAAATATGCGAAAAATGATTTATGTGAGCTATGTCATGAATGATATTTGAACTGTGATTATGAGTGCAATATATTTTTCATGGAAGTTATATTATTTGTGAATCATGCTCTATTGTGAATTGTGAAAGGTGAATTGTGAATTGCGAATTGCGAACTGTGCTATATTGTGTGAGTTCTACTTAATTGTGAGCCCAATTTACTGAATATTGTGAATGTGTTAAAAGAGATATGTTGGCATTGTGACTTTATGGAACCATTGGATATAGTTAGCATGCCATAAGATTGTAAGTACTCACCCTTTTTTATTATGTGTTGGGCATTATGGCCTAGAAATAACGTTGGAGAGATAAGGGAATGTCGAGCATAGCTCTATTCACCGTAGATAGCATGGTGTGTTTGGAGAGTGTGAGCATACGTGCTACACTTACATGGAGATAGTGTATGACTTTATGAGTCATGTGGTGTGTTTTGGAGATTCATTTATCCAATGAGTATATAATTTTACTATGTTTCATATTCACAAATTGCCAATATATCATTGTGTTAAGTATGAAAATTGTGTTATATGTGAATTGTTAAAATATGTTTAAATCCTAGAGTGTCTGGGGTGTATATATATTTGTGTTGTATGAAAGTGTACTCATTGAGCTTTCCCAAGCTCACCTCCTTACTTTACCTTGTAGATAAATAGTTCTCAGGTTAGAAAGGAGGGTGGCAAATTGGTGATCCATTGCAAGGCATTTTGTAACAACCCGGTTTTGACCCTAATCGGAATAGTGGTTTGGGGACCACAAATCCGAGTCCTAAAAATATTTTAATATTATTTTCTATAATTTTTATGTGTGAATTTACTTGTGTGAAAATTTCATGATTTAATTTCGTCGTTTGAGTGTCCGATTAAAAAAAAGATTAAATCGCGTAAAATAAAAAATTTTGTGGTCATTTTTAAAAGGGCTGAATAGTGGATGTTCTTTTAATATGGAGGTCTTATGTGGCAATTAATTCATTTAAATGCTAGTGGACGGCATTAAGTGATAGCATATAGTTTTTATATTATTAATATTAATTATAAAGGTTATAATTATGTATATTATATTATTATGTTATAATAAAAATATTATAAGCCATCATCATTTTATTTTATTTCTTCTTCATCTTTATGACCGAAACTAAACAAAAGAAAAAGAAAGAAGAACCTAGCTACATTCGGCCATTTTAAATTTTAATTAAGATCAAGAACCAAAGAAATCGGAGCTAGATCGGGGAAAAACCAAAATCGTCGACTAATTATCCAATTTCAATTTTTCACTGTCCGAGGTAAGTCTGTTAGCAAAAATTCATGTTATCAAATCAATATATATATAAGTATATTTATTTTATAATTAATGAGTTATACTTACAAGTAGAAAATTTATGTTAGTTGATGTGTGAATTTCATACATATACATGTGATGTTCAAATAGGTATGTATATAAAAGTATAAATTTTTGGATTCAATTAAAAGTTCAAATGTTATGGTTGTGATTATATAATGTACTAATATATATATGTGTAATATATATATATATATATATATATGTGGATCGAACAAGCTTGCATATACATGTATGATACCTTATATGGATTTGGGAATGAAATTATGGATGTATATATATTAGATTCGAATATGTATGAGTATACAAATATAAATTCATGCTTTGATTATGAGTACGTAATTATATATGTATATGATAGACTCAAAATATATATATATAAATGTATTCGGTTGAATCATTGAATTTTCAAGTTTGGAATTGGTGAATTGAATCAGGTTATAAACCTAGCAGGTGCTAAGTGCTTGATCCGAATCAAAGCTATAAGCCTCAGCGTGCTAAGTGCCTATGATATGAATCAAAGTTATAAACCTAGCGTGCTAAGTCTTGGTGATCCGAATCGTGCTATAAGCCTAGCAGGTGCTAAGTGCCTGGTGATATGAATCAAAGTTATAAACCTAGCGTGCTAAGTGCCTGGTGATCTAAATCGGGCTATAAGCCTAGCAGTGCTAAGTGCCTGTTCAATATGATGAATTAAGTGATTCTAAGCATTTGGTATAAATATAGATATGATTTTATATGAAATGCATGAATGTATGAACATTGTTTCAAGATGTTGATGAGTATATAATTGTTCGAATCTTTGTGATTAGTGAGTATGTATATATATATATCTCGGATGTCATGAAAATTGTTGGATATTTATGTGTGCATATGTAGGCATTCAAAGATAGTTGGATATATATTTGTATGCATTCGCATAGTTAGATATAAGTGTATATATGTATGCATTTGGCATAGGTGGGTATAAGTGAATATGTGCATTCGGCCTTTATAGTTTATAAGTATAAAAATTATGCTTTTGGTATATGTAATTGAACAATTATATATAAATGGATCCGATGAAGTACGAACAACAAGTACTCTAGAAATCAGATATGCGAGATAATGATTATGTTAGTAATTTGATTTTATGCATATAATGTATATACCTTTGTCCGCTTATGTATAGTAGTTAAATATACATTCTTTTAGATTTAAACGAAATGACTTAATATAGAAATGTTTGGTTAGTAATTATATTTGATATTTGTGATTTCGATAAATTTACTTAAATAATTATGTGATTCTTTTATATGTATTTTTAGATACGCTATAGACTTACTAAGCTATAAAAGCGTACTTTGGTTATCTTTGTCTATCTATTCTTATAGATTTTGGAGACGCGTTACGAGCTCGGGGATCATCAGCATAGTCTATCACACTATCGACTACTTTTGGTATTTTGTTAAATATTTGAACTCAATCTTATGGCATGTATAGGTTTGAGTACGATGTTGATTATATTTTGATTGTAAATTATAAATAGCTATGCAAAAGTAATTTAATTTTCATATTTGTGATCAGTTTGATTTTAAAAAAATGGTTGTGTTTGTTCGGTAATGCCTCGTAACCCTAATACGGTGACGTATACGGGTTAGGGGTGTTACACATTTTCTTCAAGTATGTGTGTTGAGCTTTTAAATTCCGAAGTGAAGGCAATGTGAGTCGTTCTAAGGGTTTAGTACTAAAATTAGTCTTAGACTTTTTAAATAAAATTTTCAACGAGTTATAAACGAACATTAGAGACTATTTGTTTTTTTTTTTTTGGATTTTTGAACGTTATAATTGCTTGCTTGATTGGATGGTTTTATTACTTGGTTAATGTGATGATAATTAAATGAACTAACAATTTTTTTTTAGCTAGGGGAGACTGTAGAGTATTAAGGTATGCCATATACATTCTGATTGTGTGAATGAAATGATTAATTTAGAAAAGCATGCACTTAGATCTAATTTCCTATATGAAATATTTTGAAATTGTGTGGTGTGTATGGTTGGTTGGTGTGGTTCGTAAAGTTTTAAATGGAGACCCACCCTCAATTGCTAATGTGATGTTTTGAGTTCGAGTCAAACTGTCCCTGTTGGGTTTGGGGTGTCACAATATTCGTATATGTGACATTACAAGTAAAATTTTTGTTGGTATTTACATTTGTGTATCTTATAAGAAAATTCATTTTTGTGGGTCGAGTCACACACTGGGCATCTACTGATGTGATTTTGGTCACATCATGTTACGATGCCATTCAGAGATATCGAGATTGGGCCAAACGTGAAAGGCCCAAATGCAAAATGAAAGTTATCGTTCAAGATGGCCCGGTTTTAAAGGATTTTAATTAAGTTTTGTTTGCAAATTTAACTCCATAGTTTTTGTTTGCATCTTATTTATGAGTTTCATATGTTTTTCGTGTTATAAGTTCATAATTATATGCATGTAGGATATTGTCATTTGCTTTATATATATATATATATGTGTGTGTGTGTGTGTGTGTTAAGTGTGTCATTTGTTCATATGCCTACGAGTGTTTCCATAATGTGATAAATCTAGATTTTTGTGTGTGTGTCCTAGTCTAGGATCCTTGCCAAATTATGGTATGGAATTGTGCCTAAAGTGATGTCTATTTATATGTGATGTAGGTTACTATTTGGTGGACCAAGGATGACTCTTCATCTTGTGGAATGCATGTATATAAGAAGCTTCTAGAATAATCAAGATTCAAGCTTTCAATGCGGGTGCATGTGACCATTCACATTGTAACGCACAAAAATTTTAATTTTGGCTATTGAAAATGTGTGACACAAAATATCTATTTGCTTTAGTGGTTATGTGTTCTGGGTGTGTTTGGGAGGTCCCAAGTTCAAGTCAGGACTTGGGCCTTGAGGAAGAGCCGGTTCAAATTCTGGATCGCAACGATAAGATTTTGAGAAGGAAATCCATTCCACTGGTAAAGGTTCTATAGCGTAATCATAGCACTGAGGAGGCCACATGGGAGCTTGAGGATACGAGTGTCAGTAGTGTCCTCATCTGTTCTGATCAGGTAAATTTCGAGGATGAAATTTTCTTTAGCGAGGTAGAATTGTAACGCCCCAAAATTTTAATTTTGGGTATTGTGAATGTGTCACACAAAATATCTGTCTACTTTAGTGGTTATGTGTTCTGGGTGTGTTTGGGACGTCCCAAGCTCAAGCCAGGACTTGGGCAAATTTTGGTATCTTTGGTCAGTAGGCTTTTAAGTAAAAGTTGGCAAATAATTAACAGAATGAGCCTGCTGGTCTGATGGATAAGTGAAGTGTTGGTGTGAAGGAGGTCCTGTGTTTGAATCTTGGCGTGGGCATTATTTTTGTTCGTGCGTCCGGGAGAGTTTAAGATGGACTAAAACTCTGGGTAGTGGATTTAGTGGGGAGTTTGATGGAGAGAAATAAGGGATTCGGGTGGTTACCAAATATTTTGTTCATCTTTTTTTTTTCCATTTTTTCACTTTCCCCAAAATCCCTCCACCTTCTTGTCGTTTTTCTCTTCATTGCTACCGAATTTCTGCTCTCTTTAACCCTTCATCTTCTTGATTTTTCTTTTTCCAGTCTGCCTCGTGTCGCTCCACGTTTGTCTGTGATCACTCGGTAAGTTTTAGATAAGTGATTTGTCTCTGTTTTTTAACTTTCTTCTGAAGGGTTTTGTTTATGCCAATTAGGGGAGGATTCAAGGGCTCGTAATCACAAATCAGAGTCTTAGTTTGTGTGGGAATTATTGTTCATCGGTTGAAGGTAAGGTTTAGTCACTTATGGGTTAAAACCTCGATATGAGTTCGATTTGGGATCACATCATATGAGATTAAATTAGTTTTATTTGTTCAATTATAGTTTTTGAAGTGCTCGAGACTATTTTAGTATCAAACAAAACCAGGTGTGTACCCGAAACGCAGAAAATGGGATCGAAATTGCTTGCTGTTTGGACAGCAGGAGTAGGCTAACTTTGAAAAATCACTAGAAATTGTGGAAATCGAATTAGAGGATGAAAAAAATATGACATTAAATCTTATTGAGTCTATTTCTCAGAGAAGAAACAGTGTAGTAATGGAACTATAAATCGTGAGATATAATAAGTTTTGTGAGACAAGGCTAGAATGAATTAGGGTTCCCCTGTTCTGACTTTGGAAAAATCATCAAAACTTGGAGAAAAATAAGTAGGGTTAAAATTTACATGGTTAAATTATTAATGAGTCTATTTTCAATAGAAACAAATGGTAACATCATCCAAATTTTATACTAAGAGATAATTAATTTTTAGCAAAGAAAGGTCAAAGGTGTCAGACAGCATAATAGGGGTAAGATTGAAGATTTTACTGTACTTATTGGCTTAACCAAAAATTTTAAAAATTTTATGGTACAAAGGTATTTGAGTATAGTTTCAAAGACATCAAGCAGACCTTAATTTGGAATTCTATAGCTCAATATATAAATAATTTAGTAACAGTGACTCAAGTAGATAGCTTTGAAGGAACATATAAGTAAATAGTGAAAACATATATTAATATTTAGCTAGCACGGGTTACATTTAAAATGGACCACGCGGCCAAGGCCAATTTAGACCGTATGGGCGTGTGAGCCTATTTTCACTAAATTGATTGCTCAGGTTGCACGGGTCGCCCAAGTCAACTATGAACCTACTGTAGGGTCGGTAAGCATCACTTAGGCCCCTAATTGTATGAACTAACTATTTGATTTATATATGTGCTGAGCATGATGATAGTATGCTTGTATACTAAACTGGTTATATGTACTGATGTCCTAAGATAGCATGTCATGACTTGTATGTTACATTGCATAGGGTTGGGTTAATTATATTTGGAGGAAGTGTACTGAAAGGGTCTTAAGCCTAACATACTGACAGCTCAGCTGCAAATTACTGTTTTGTGCTGCATTAGTTACTACCTGGAGTATAGGGATGGGTGGGTTGATTTGATCCCCACATGGAGTGTAGGGTTGGACGGAGATGGTGTGTAGAGGCTGGTTGGGTAGGACATTGTTACTGAATACTGCATGACTGCTACTGATACTGTAATGGGCTAAGGCCCTACTGCATATTTGTTACTGTACTAAGATGGTCTAAGGCCCAAACTATTACTAATACTTAAAAAGGGCTTAGGCCCTAGACTGCTTTAACTGTGCACTGCGACTTGCTATTGTTTGTTTTCTGTGGGATTACACACTGAGTTTTTGTAGACTCACCCCTTTTGTTTAATTGTGCACAGGTAATCCCTAGATCTAGATGGATCGGTGTGGCAGAGGACTCGGTGGTGGCCACGATTTTAGACTCATATTTACAATAATTGGTTTTATATCTATTCTATTTTTACTGGCTAAGTTTTTGGGTTGTAATTGGACTTTCGGACTTTGGTTTTGGGTTTTAATTATCTTTACCTTTATAACTGCTAGTAGTAGGAAACCTCAGTTTTCAAAAGAAACAAATGTTTTTCCTAATCGCACGATTGTTTAATCTGTTTTAAAAGTTTCTGCAAACGAATAACATTTTGAAACTATCGATTAAATGAATAAGATATTAAGATAAGAAATTCAATGGAAATGGTTTTAACACGACACGATTTTCAAATACCCTATCATGTGACATCACTAGATCTGGCCATAACGTCTGGGCCGAGTTTGGGGTGTTACATTTAGTGGTACCAGAGCCAGGTTGCAAAGCTCGGCCATGGATTATGGGTTTTATAAAAATTGGGCTTTCGAAAAATTGATTTATTTCCAATTATTTGAAATGTTTTTACTAAGTGGTACACTGAGTCTCCAGCGCCGATCTTGTAAGTATTCTAAACTGTGATTTGTTTTAAACTGAAACTGTTATGGATAGTATATTCTTAAACTACTATAGGTAGTAAATTGTATTGAAAACACTTTAGTTAGTGTATACTAAAAATTGTAGAGAAACTAGAAACTATAGTGAGACTGCGATTTATGAAAACGAACTCTGAATAATCGATAGTGTTTTACATAAAACATTTGTTAATAAACACTGGAACTGTAACCGATTCATAAAACTTATAATACCAAATAGATCCGAATAGATATGAGCACACGAGGTATCCGCGGACGGGGTACTAGAGGCCAAGGTAAAGGTCGTAAAGGGCCTTGAGCTGAGTCTTCGTCATCGAGTAGCCTGCCAAATTTGGATACGAGAGAGACACCAGTGTTGCCCGCTACTGAGACTGGGTCTCAAGATCACATGGATGGCGATGATGCATTGTCCCAAGCTATGCTAAGGATTTTGGAGAGGGTCGCTGTGCCCAATACTGGATTTGCGGGCCGAGGGTCAGTTACGGAACGACTCCGGTCCAATGGAGCTGAGCTCTTTAAGGGTATCACTAGGGTCGCCCCTAATGTAGTCGAGTATTAGATTGAGGCTATGGAGAGGATCATGGATGATCCAGATTGCACCCCTAAGCAGAAATTAAAGGGTGCAATCTCGCTGCTGCGGGACGAGGCTTATCAGTGGTGGTTGACTGTTAATGAGGGCACTTAGCCCGAACATCTAACCTGGGAGTTTTTGAAGACCGCCTTCTAGGGGAAATATGTCAAAGCTAGTTATGTGGATACACGTAGGATGGAGTTTCTAAATCTTACATAGTAGGATTGATCAGTGGCCGAGTATGGGGCCGAGTTTCTAAGATTGAGACACTATGCGCGAGGTATGGTGGCATCTGAGTATGAGTGATGTGTCTGCTTTGAGGATGGCCTCAGAGATAATTTGAGAGTTCTGATAGCTCCGCAGAGGGAGTGAGATCTTTCTGCCCTAGTCAAGAAGGCGAAAATTATCGAGGAGGATATGGAGGTAGTCATGATAGGAGAACGTCGGAACTACTTATCTAATGTGATCTCTGCACTAGTGGCAGACAAGTTTGTTCATAAGGGATTTAAGGAATTCTTGGCCTATGTAAGTGTTTCGAATTCTGGGGACTCTACAGTTAAGGATATCAGAATGGTAAAGGATGTTCCGGACGTCTTTCTTGAGGAGCTACCGGGTTTACCTCCAAACCGTGAAGTGGAGTTTGGGATAGAGCTCCTTCTTAGTATAGCTCTAGTGTCTATCGTCCCCTACCGAATGGCACCGAAAGAGCTTACAGAGCTCAAGGCTCAAATTTAAGAGTTATTGGATCGTGGGTTTGTAACACCCCTTACTCGATACCGTTGCCGGAGTCGAGCTCGAGGCATTACTTTACTTAACTTAAAAATTCGGGGCATAAAATTTTACTTTTGAAATTAATTTCACTATTCACAACAAAGTTGTCCACCTGCACAGCAGTTACTAATTTAGTTATAACCTGATCTACGAAATTTGAAATTTAAATCCGTAAATTTTCCCTGAAACTAGACTCATATATTTTCTTACCATAAATTTTTCATAATTTTTGGTTCAGCCAATCAGTACAATTTATTAGTTAAATTCTCCCTTATTTCACCATTTGACAATCCTGACCTCTTGTCACTAAAAATAAGCTTTCTCATTGTAGGATTTTCATATGGTGTTATCACTTGTTTCTATAGAAAATAGACTCAATAAGGAATCTGGAAATATAAACTACAACTCATAACCATTTTTTTACAATATTTAATTATTTTCTAAACTCGAACAGAGGACTCCAAAAATAGTTCGACCCAGTCTCACTAAAATTCACATATCTTAAAATATAAAATTCATTTTGCTACACATTATTTTTATATTAAATTAGACTCAATAAGATTTAATTCTATATATCATTCACCTTCTAATTCATTTTATACTATCCTAGGTGATTTTTCAAAGTCACATTATCATTGTGCTTGAAATCTGCTTTGCAAATTTTACTCTTTCATGATTTCTATGTATGATTTATCACCTAAACATTTGTAACAACAAACACCTTCATACTTAGCCATTTTAACAACCATTCATCATCAAATACTTACATATCATTCTTTAGCAAAATTATAAATACAAACATTCAAAATAACTAAGTCCTTATACATGCCATAACCCAAACATGGTTCATCTTAAAATACCGAGTTGTTGTCGTTGATAGTGTGGACGATCTCTGACATCTTTAAGTTCCCGAAAGTAGCTTTACAATACTATAAGAGAAAGAAAAATAAAAGAAGTAAGCATAAGCTTAGTAAGTTTACTAGCAAATAAATAACAACATTTAACACAAATAATTAAACTCAAATGTTAAGATCTCTAGTTTACTCTTTATTTAATCTCATTCTCGTTCTCTTGCTGGTTTACTTAGTTAACTCATGATCATAACTTATTCTTCTCTTGCTGAAACATTAAGTATCAATTGATAATATAGTATGTTCTTAACTCTTATAACTCATCTGAGCTTACCATTTATGCTTTTAAATGAACTTTCATTAACATGATTCGTTTACTAGCCCGTTGAGCCACGTTGGAATAATAACGATACTTGGGTCTTTCCTGATAATAACATGCCAAAGTCATGTCCCAGACATGGTCTTACATGGGATGTTCTCATATCGGTGCCCATGCCATGTTCAAGACATGGTCTTATGAGGGACCTCTCATCTCGGTGCCAACGCCATGTCCCAGACATGGTCTTACATGGGATCTCTCATCTCGGTGCCAACACCATGTCCCAGACATGGTCTTACATGGGACCTCTTTACCCAAATGTCATGACATTTGTATCCGATACATTCCTAATGTTTCAACGAGGCTTTTTAACACCGATTCTCTGTCATCTCATACTTGAGTCAACATTAAATAAATGCATAATTGCTGGAAAATAAAAATATTAATAATAATTATTGAAATATTGTATTTATTTACCGTAAACTTACCTCGGTACAAAATATAGCTAAATTCACCAACTTGGCCTTCAACTTTATTCTTTCCTTTGTCTAATCTCGAGCTTCGTTCTTCTTGATCTAAAATAGCAAATTTAACTCATTTAATACTCACATTTATCAAAATAGCCCTCGACTCTAACTTTGGAAAATTATAATTTTGCCCCTAAACTTTTACATAATTACGCTTTTGCCCCGAAGTTTAGAAATTAAACTTCATCTCATATTCTTATGTTATATAACATGCTGAACATTTTTCTCTTCTATGACAACATCAAATTCTCACTCTAACACTTATGTACACTAGGGATTTTTACCGATTATGTCAACTTACTCGTTTTCGCTTCAAATCAGCTCGCAAAAGTTGTTTAACATAATTTATAGCTTCATATTCTATCATAAAACATCAAAATAAACACTTTTCTCCTATAGGTATTTTTCCAAATATAAACTCTAGGTTAAATTATTGCTAGAATAAGCTAAATTAAGCTACCGGGATCTCAAAAACGTAAAGAGCATTAAAAACGGGACTTGGGATCACTTACTATGGAGCTTGGAAGCTTAAAAACCCTAACTATGGCTTCTCCCCCTTCTAAATTCGGCCTAATGAAGAAGATGATCAGAAATTGGCTTTTAATTTTGTTTTTAATTCATTTTAATAACTAAATGACTAAAATGCCCTTAATGAAAAACTTTGGAAACATGCCTAACCATGTCCATTTTTGTCCACCAACTTAACCAATGGTCTAGTTACCATATAAAGACCTCCAATTTAAAGCTTCATAACAATTGGACACCTCTAACATATAGAACTCAACTTTTGTACTTTTTACAATTTAGTCCTTTTGACTAAATTGAGTGCCCAAACGTCAAAATTTTTTAACGAAATTTTCACGAAATCTTTCTGTGAAATTGTAGGTGATAGAAATATAATAAAAATAAATTTTTCCTCATCAGATCTGTGGTCCCGAAACCACTGTTCCGATAACCTTAAATTTGGGCCATTACAGGGTTCATCCGCCCTAGTGTGTCCCCGTGGGGAGCACCGGTACTATTTTTTAAGAAAAAGGATGGATCCATGAGGATGTGTATCGACTACCGATAACTAAATAAGTTGACTATTAAGAACAAGTATCCACTACCAAAGATAAATGATATGTTTGACCAATTTCGAGAAGCTTCAATTTTCTCCAAGATTGACCTCCGATCTGGATATCATCAATTAAGGGTTAAGGAGGATGATTTTCATAAGACGGCATTTAGGACTCGTTATGGTCACTACGAGTTCCTAGTGTTCCCATTCGGACAGACTAATGCACCGGCAATTTTTAGGGATTTAATGAATCGAGTGTTCCAGCCTTATCTGGATCGATTTGTAGTGGTATTCATCGATGGTATACTAGTTTACTCGAGGACTGAGGATGAGCATGATGAGCACATTCGAGTCATTCTTCAGATTTTGAGGAAAAAAACTCTATGCTAAGTTTAGTAAGTATGAGTTCTGGCTGCATGAGGAGACATTTCTTTGTCATGTAGTTTCGGCTGAGGGGATTCAAGTTGATCCTCAAAAGAATAAGGTTGTGTTAGAGTGGAAGCAGCCTACGAATGTGTCTGAGATCCGTAATTTTTTAGAACTGACGGGATATTATTGATGATTTGTAGAGTGTTTTTCATTGATTGCACCACCCTTGACTAAGCTGCTACGTAAGAGTGTGCCGCTTAACTGGACTGATGCACAGTAAGAGAGCTTTGAGAAGCTCAAGACTGTACTAACCGAGGCCCCTATTTTGATACAGTCGGAGCCTAGAAAAGGAGTTCACTGTTTATGGTGATGCATCACATGTTGGTTTGGGATGTGTGTTGATGCAGGATGGTAAAATGGTAGCCTATGCGTCTCGTCAGCTTAAGACCCATGAGGTGAACTATCTGATGGATGACTTGGAGTTGGCCGCTGTGGTATTCACAATGAAAATCTAGAGGCATTATTTGTATTGTGAGAAGTGTATCATCTACACTGATCATAAGAGCCTCAAGTATCTCCTCACTCAGAAGGAACTTAATCTTAGGCAGCGCAGATGGATTGAGCTGCTTAAAGACTATGACTGCACCATTGAGTACCAACCTGGTAAGTCCAATGTGGTGTCTGATGCACTGAGCCGTAGGGCTATGACTGATTTGAAGGTGATATTTGCTCACCTAAGTTTATTTGATGGTGGTAGTTTATTAGCCGAGCTTCAGGTTAAGCTATCATGGATTGAGCAATTTAAGGGTAAGCAGTTGGAAGATGAGTCGTTGGGTCTTCGATTCAGGCAGATTAAGGGTGGTAGTACTACAGATTTTGGACTTAACAGTGATGGGGTACTCTGTTTCTGTGGGAGAATATGTGTTCCGAATGATACTGATTTGAGACAGACCATACTAAGAGATAGTAGCCCTTATGCTATGCATCCTGGAAGAAATAAGATGTACCGAGACCTCCATGAGTTATATTGGTGGCTAGGGTTGAAATGTGAGGTTACTGATTTTGTGGGTAGATGTCTGACTTGCCAGTAAGTTAAGGCTGAGCATCAGTTACCTTCGGGTTTGCTGCAGCCGGTTAAGATTCCTCTTTGGAAATGGAAATGCATAACTATGGATTTCGTTAATGAGTTGCCTCTAACACCCACTAAGAAGGATTCAATATGGGTCATCGTGGATTGATTTACCAAGTCCGCCCACTTCATACCAGTTTGTACTAATTATTCTCTGCAGAATCTGGCGAAGCTTTATATTTCTGAGATATTGAGACTGCATGGAGTACCGATTTCGATCACCTTTTATAGGAATCCTCGTTTCGCGTCTCAATTTTGGAGGAAGTTACATGAGGCTCTGGGTTCAAGGTTGGACTTCAGTACTGCATTCCATCCTCAGAACGATGGTCAGTCTGAGAGGGTGATTCAGATACTAGAGGACATGTTGAGGCGTTACTGCTCTGATCCTACTTATATTGTCCATGTTTAAGAGATCGAGGTTAGGCCACATTTGACCTTTGAGGAAGAGCCGATTCAGATTTTGGATCGCGATGTTAAGGTTCCGAGAAGGAAATTCATTCCACTGGTAAATGTTCTATGGCGTAATCATAGCACTAAGGAGGCCATATGGGAGCCTGAGGATGCAATGTGTCAGTAGTGTCTTCATCTATTCTGATCAGGTAAATTTCGAGGATGAAATTTTCTTTAGCGGGGTAGAATTGTAACGCCCCAAAATTTTAATTTTGGGTATTGTGAATGTGTGACACAAAATATATATCTGCTTTAGTGGTTATGTGTTCTGGGTGTGTTTGGGAGGTCATAAGTTCAAGCTAAGACTTGGGCAAATTTTGGTATTTTAATGAATAAGCCCTATCTTTGGTTAGTAGGCTTTTAAGTAAAAGTTGGCAAATGATGAACAGAATGGGCCTGCTGGTCTGTGGGTAAGTGCAGTGTTGATGTGAAGGAGGTCCTGCGTTCGCATCTTGGTGTAGGCATTATTTTCGCTCGTGCATCCAAGAGAATTTGAGATGGTCTAAAAATCTAAGTAGTGGATATAGTGGGGAGTTTGATGGAGACAAATAAGGGATTGGGGTGGTTATCAAATATTCTGTTCATCTTTTTTTTCCTTTTTTTTTACTTTCCCCAAATTCCCTCCACCCACTTGTCATTTTTCTCTTCATTGCTGCCGAATTTCTACTTTCTTTCACCTTTCATCTTCTTGATTTTTCTTTTCCCACTCTGCCTCGTGTCGCTCCACGTTTGTCTCCGATCATTCGGTAAGTTTTAGATAAGTGATTTGTCTTTGTTTGTTAACTTTCTTCTGATATTTTGTTTATGCCAATTAGGGGAGGATTCAAGGGCTCGTAATCACCAATCGGAGTCTTAGTTTGTGTGGGAATTACTATTCATCGGTTGAAGGTAAGCTTTAGTCGCTTATGGGTTAAAATCTCGATACGAGTTCAATTTGGGATCACGTTATGTGAGATTGAATTAGTGTTATTTGTTCAATTATAGGCTTTGGAGTGCTCGGGACTGTTTTAGCATCAAACAAAACCAGGCGTGTACCCGAAACGCAAAAAATGAGATTTGACGAAAGCCAAAATTGCTTGCTGTTTGGACAGCAGCAGTAGGCTAATTTTAAAAATCACCATAAATTGTGGAAATCAAATTAGAGGATGAAAAAATATGAAATTAAAGCTTATTGAGTCTAGTTTCTCATAGAAGAAACGATGTAAGTAATGGAACTGTAAATCATGAGATAAAATAAGTTTTATGAGACAAGGTCAGAATGAATTCGGGTTCCCCTATATAGAATTTGGAAAAATCATCAAAAATTGGAGAAAAATAATTAGGGGTTAAAATTTACATGTTTAGATAATTAATGAGTCTATTTTCAATAGAAACAAATGGTAACATCATCCAAATTTTTTAGTAATAGATAATTAATTTTTAGCAAAGAAAGGTCGAAGCTGTCAGACAACAAAATAAGGGTAAGATTGAAGATTTTACTGTACTTATTGGCTGAACCAAAAATTCTGAAAATTTTATGGTCGAATGGTATTTGAGTATACTTTCAAAGACATCAATCGGACCTTAATTTGGAATTCTGCAACTCAAGATATAAATAATTTAGTAATAGTGACTCAAGTAGACATCTTTGAAGGAACATATAAGTAAATAGTGAAAACATATATTAATATTTAGCTAGCACGAGTTACATTTAAAATGGAC
This sequence comes from Gossypium raimondii, assembly GCF_025698545.1. Classification (NCBI taxonomy): domain Eukaryota; kingdom Viridiplantae; phylum Streptophyta; class Magnoliopsida; order Malvales; family Malvaceae; genus Gossypium; species Gossypium raimondii. Next base: position 32,158,042 of record NC_068568.1, on the reverse strand, counting down.
CACGCAGCCAAGGCCAATTTAGGCCAAGTGGGCCCACACGCACAGGCCACATGGACGTGTGAGCCCATTTTCACTAAATTGATTGCTAAGGTTACACAGGTCACCCAAGTCAACTGTGGACCTACTGTAGGGTTGGTAAGCATCACTTAAACCCCTAATTGTATGAACTGATTGTTTGATTTATATATGTGTCCAGCATGATGATAATATGCTTGTATACTGAACTGGTTATATGTATTGATGTCCTGAGATAGCATGTCATGACTTGTATGTTGCATTGCATGAGGTTGGGCTAATTATATTTGGAGGAAGTGTACTAAAAGGCTCTTAAGTCTAACATACTGACAGCTCAGTTGCAAATTACTGTTTTGTGCCACATTCAGTACTACTTGGAGTATAGGGATGGGTGGGTTGGTTTGATCCCCACATGGAGTGAAGGGTTGGACGGAAATGGTGTGTAGAGGTGGTTGGGTAGGACTTTGTTACTAAATATTGCATGAATTCTATTGATACTGTGATGGGCTAAGGCCCTACTGCATATTTGATGCTGTACTGAGATGGGCTAAGGCCCAAACTGTTACTAATGCTGAAAAAGGGCTTAGGCCTAGGACTGCTCTAACTGTGCACTGCAATTTGCTATTATTTGTTTTTTGTGGGGTTACACACTGAGTTTTCGTAAAATCACCCCTTTTGTTTAATTGTGCACAGGTAATCCCCAAATCTAGACAGATCGGTGCGACGGAGGACTCGGTGGTGACCACGGTTTTGGACTTTCATGGTTTTTAACCCATATTTACAATAATTGATTTTTCTATTCTATTTTTACTGGCTAAGTTTTTGGGTTGTAATTGGACTTTTGAACTTTGGTTTTGGGTTTTAATTATCTTTACCTTATGGATTACAATTGCTAGTAGTAGGACACCTTGATTTTCAAAAGAAACAAATGTTTTTTCCTAAATGCACGGTTGTTTAATTTATTTTATAAGCTTCTCCAAACAAATAATATTTTGAAATTATCGATTAAATGAGCAACACAATTTTGGAACTAATAAGATATTAAGATAAGGAATTCAATGGAAATGGTTTTAACATGATGATATGGTTTTCAAACACTCTATCATGTGACATCGCTAGATCTAGCCATAACGTCTGGGCCGGGTCTGGGGTGTTACACAATTGGAGAGACTACATTCATGATACATGCACTTGCTAGATGAATGAACCTAAAGATGCATACAACTATTCATGCACATCCAAAGTATTAATGCATGATTTAATGAAAAATGCATGATCCTTACTAGTTCATGTATGGCAATGGGGGAAGCTTGCATTAAAGTTGCAGCATTAAAAGTGATCATACATACATCTACATAAAGGGAATAAATTTGCTCAAATATGAACTTGCAAACGGGAAACGTACTAGTTTCTTCATGCACCTAAGACATTCATGAACGTCCATGGAAGACGAATATGACCTTTTGATCATTCCATGCATCCAACCATTCAAGTATTTCCTTATACATTGTAGGGCACATACTCATGTATGCTTTAATGGTCGAATATGGCCCTCTAATTACCTTTCGTTCTATAAATAACCTAAACCAATTAATTGTAAAGAGAAGACATCTTTCTTGAATATAAAACTTATTTTGTGAGAATTGTTTCTCTCCCGGTTCTTAACCGAACTTCCCAATTTATCAAACTCTTACAAGTTTGTGGTGTTCACCATTTGTCTTATCATCTCGTAACCCATCTCAAGGTGTGGTCACTTCTACCAAACCAAGATTTGAGTGTTTGTCAAATTTACGAGGGTCAGGTTCCTCTATAACATTAGTTTTATAAAACATTCAAATGTTTAGGGTCGCGATTTCCCCTATCCTTTAAACCTATTCAAGACGATCCTTCATTGAAGTCATTTTCCAAACATTTAAACCTCGGGAAATTGCATCATTTGGTATCACAGCTCAGGATTCTTGATTACAATTCGTAACTATATTTACTTTTCGTGTAGAAAAAAATTTTGAAGTGAAAAAAAAATATATTCGTTAAAAAAAAAGAAAAAAGGACGAGTAAGACTAAAATAACAAAAAGTCTAGAGACCCATTAGGAAAATTTTTGTTAGATTCGTATTTTGAAGCATTTTTTACACCATTTCGTGAACTTTCACAAAATTGAAAAGTTTTCGACCCAAAAAGTTACCATTTTATCCCTTCACCCAAATTTCCTCTAAAAACCCTTAAAACCCCATTTTCATCTTGAAATTTTAGTGAAAAAATAAAAAAAGTTGTCAAATTACCAAAATACCCTTACCATCTTTTTTCACCTTTTAACCCAAATTCTTGCCACAAGCATTCGAAAAGTTGAAAAGGTTCTCCTAGTTCTTTTAAGAACCCCATGAGAGGAACTACAAGCGGAAAAAGGCAAGAGTGCATGAGATCATTCGAGTGGAAAAAGTCAAATTTGTGTGTAACACGAGTAGAGTGATTTCCTCCGGAGTGAATTTGTGAGGTTTTGTGGTAAGGTACATTTCCATCATCTTGATTTCTTTTTGTTCTAATCATTTTTTTTTTGTGTGGAAAATAAATTATGTTAGTAGAAAATTTAGTTATGAGAAATGTTACAAATGTTCATACCCACAATAGAAGCTTACAATGAGAAAACTTGCTCCAAATGCGTTGTCATGTCTACGACAATGTATGTAGTCTTACCATCAATGGCGATATTTGTGCTCACATCGCGAGCAAATACATGGTTGATAAAATGAACTTGCTCATGATGGAACATCCACAACCTTACCATCTTCAATGGTTCAACAAGTGCGAAAAAGTGACCAAGCAAGTGTTAGTTCCATTCTCTATCGGCAAGTACCACGGTGAAGTTTGGTGTGATGTGGTGCCCATACAAGAATGCCACATTATTTTGGGTGAACCTCTGCCATTTAATCGTCAAGCCAAGTACGATGTGAGTTCTAATCATTTTTCCTTTGTATTTCGAGGAAAATCTGTCCCACTTGTATCTTTAACTTCCAAAAAAATATTTGAAGATCAAATAAAGTTAAAAGCTAGTGTAGAAATTGAAAAAAAAAGAATTGAGAGAAAAAGAGAAATAAAAAGAATGTGAGCGAGAAAAGAAAATTGAAAGAGTTTGAGAAAGAAAAAGAAAAAAAAAGAAAATGGAAAACGACAACGACAACGAGAACAAGAGGAAAGAAATTGATATTAAAGAAATAAAATAAAGTGTGAGTGATACGAGTGAAATTGTTGGAAAAGGAAGTGAAATTGAAAAGGAAACAAGTGAAGAGGTGAGAAATGTTCTTAATAACCACCATGTGAGTTGTCCTCATATTGTCTCTTCATTTCAGGTTTCCAAAGATCCATTCGATGAGTTCCAACTTCATTACCCCACTTCTGAGAGACAGTTCTCTTTTATCACAAAAGGTAAGATCAAAAGTGAAATTAATCCACAAATGCTTAAAGGTAAGCAAGGTAAGGAATCTTTAGCAATTAAATCATGACAGTCTATTTTGAATGTTGTTGATAAAAATGTCAGTGACTTAGTTTTCGAAAGATCTCATCACATTGTTTCGATTAATTATCATTATTTGATTGTTGTTGATGATTATGTCTCAAGTAGTGTCATGAAAAGTTTTTCTCATGATGTATATTGTGTTGGTAAGTCTGTTGATGTCAATGAATTAAATCGATATATACAAAATTTGATTGTGTGTGATAAAGAATTTTCACGTAAAAATCTTAAATTGTTTGATTATGATGGTTATGTGAATTCTTTAAATCTTTGTGCGAAATTTTCATGTAAGTTCATGCCTGTTCAAATGAAACTTAAGAGGTTTGGTTGTTTGAATGTGTGTATACCTAATTCTTATTTGATTAGTATGCGGTAACTGTTGGTGAAAGAGAAACTTTTGTTGCAGTTTGGAACAAGTGATCAAAATTGAGTATTCAATCCCGGAGATACTTTTTTTGTTCCATTGATAAAGGGATGTGAGTATCAAGTTTTATGTTGCATAATTTTGTGAATAATGTTTGGTTGCTCGATATTGCACTGTTTTCATCAAAAACCAAGTTTGAGATTTGTGATAAAATGGAAAGGCAAAACTTTGTGTTTGATCCTGAGGTTGATTTGAGTTTACAAAATTTGAAAAGAAACCTTGATATTTATCATGTCTACACAAATTGCATCAACTTGAAATTATCTCAATTTTGTGTAGTTGATGAATTGAAAGAACAAGTCTCTTCTAACCGTGTCTGTCGAGATGTTTTTCAGGTTCCTCAAAGAGTTGTTATCAACTTAATGAAATAAAATTGCAATTTAAGGCATCATGATCAACAAACATTTTTCTTGAGGAAAAAACATCTTCTAGAGGGAGGGAATGATGTGATTCTGGTCACATCATGTTATGCGAAGGGCCCAAGTGCAAAATGAAAGTTTTCGTTCAAGATGGGCTGATTTTAAAGGTTTTTAATTTAAGTTTTGTTTCAAAATTTAATTCCATAGTTTTTGTTTGCATCATATTTGTGCGTTTCATATTTTATCCATGTTATAAGTTCATAATTATATGCATGTGAGATATTGTCATTTGCTTTATATATATGTGTGCATGTATTAACTGTGACATTTGCTTATATGCCTTTGAGTGTTTCCATAATGTGATAAATTTATATTTTTATGCGTATGTGTCCTAGTCTAGGATCCTTGCCAAATTATGGTATGGAATTGTGCCTAAAGTGATGTCTATTTATATGTGATGTAGGTGACTATTTGGTGGACCAAGGATGACTCTTCATCTTGTAGAATGCATGCACATAAGAAGTTTCTAGAATAATCAAGATTCAAGCTTTCAATGCTGGTACATGTGACCACTCATATAGAAAGACTACATTTATGATACATGCACTTGATAGATGAATGAACCTAAAGATGCATGCAACTATTTGTTAGCTCGGAAGGATCAAATCGAGATCGATGATAGGGAGGTTGAATCGGCCTTTGAGAAGTTGTGGTGGAAGCAACAAAAATTGTGCAACAAAGAACACAAGGATTTATAATGGTTTGGCCCTAATTGCCTACTCCACTACCTTAGCTTTCCACAGCTAAGGATTTTCCCAAATCTACTAATTTGGCAACCTATGAGGACAATGTTTAACCTTACAATTTCTTCTAAGACTTATACCCCAAAATATTAAGATACAAATCCCTTAAAGTTTCTACCCAAACCTTAAGAATAAACACTCTCTCAAAGAGAAACAAATAAACCAACAAAGAAAACAATCCTCATAAGATTAGGATGTTTGCCAATTAAGCACAAATACGAAGAAGAACACTTGAGCTAAATGAATACAATGAAAGCTCACAAGTGTCTACAAGAAAAGGTATGAAAGAATTAAGCTCTAGGTTGTTTTGATTTATCTTTAAGCTTTGCACATTGCTCTTCTTGTTGCTAGGCCTTTGGAAAATGGTATTTATACCCTGTAATTGATTTCCAACCATTGTGGTTGTTGTAGAAGTGAATGTAGTCGTTGGGATGAAATACTAGGTCATTAATTGCACCTGCAACAACAAGTATCGAGACCTACTAAAAGGGCATCGATATTTTTGGTATCAATTTGGTATCGATTATCAGAAGAGTATCTATATCTTGCAAAATATCGATACTTTTTGTCCTAAAGTAATTCTAACTTGTTTGAAAATGGTTAAAACATATTTGAAAAATGTTTGACTCAATTGAAACCATTTCAACTTGATTTTATCAAATTTCTTAACTTTACTTTTATTCAAAAACACTTTAATTTGTTATATCAAAACCTATTATCCAATAAGGCTTAGTTTAACACTATTCTTGCACATCCAAAGTAATATTGCAAGATTTAATGAAGAATGCATGATCCTTACTAGTTCATGTACGGCAAGGGGGGAAGCTTGCATTGAAATGGCAGCATTAAAAGTGACCATACATGCATCTACATAAACGGAATGAATTTTCTCATACATGCACTTGCAAAAGGGGGACGAACTAGTTTCTTCATGCACCTAAGACATTTATGAACGTCCATGGAAGATGAATATGACCTTTCAGTCATTTCATGCATCCAACCATTCATGTATTTCCTTATACATTGTATGGCACATATTCATGTATGCTTTAATGGCCAAATGTGTCCCTCTAGCTACCTTTTGTTCTATAAATAGTCTAAACCAAGTCATTGTAAAGAGAAGACATCTTTCTTGAATATAAAACTTATTTTGTGAGAATTGTTTCTCTCTCGATTCTTAACCGAACTTCCAAACTTATCAAACTCATACGAGTTTGTGGTTTTTACCCTTTTTCTTATCATCATGTAACCTATCCCGTGGTGTGGCGACTTTTACCAGATCAAGATTCGAGTGTTTGTCAAATTTACAAGGGTTTGGTTCCTCTATAACTTTGGTTCCATAAAACATTTAAGTGTTTCGGGTCACCATTTTCACCATCCACTGAACCTATTTAAGATGATCCTTCATTTAAGCCATTTTTTAAACATTCCATGCTCGAGAAATCACATCATCTAGTTCACTTGTTTGTTTATACGTTTCAAGTGAACTACAGACTTAGAATCGGACGACATGCGGGAGCTTGGATTGTTACCAATTAAACATAAGTTGGTTTGTGTTTTAATTATTTTTAGACTGTAAATTTGTTTTAAGCTTCACTCTTTGGTTTTTGCGCTGCTTGTTGGATTTTGATATTTTAACATTAAACTGTAAAATCACATTATTTACCGAACTAAAAATTCGATTTTCAAAATTAAAACTCTGGAAATTTCTACTGCAAATATTAAGTAATCACTTAAAATTTTTTTGAAAAAAAATTAAATAGTTTTTAATGAATGTTTGGCTTAGTTTTGGAAATGATCTACCAATATTAGTATTTTTAAAACACACAGTTTCGAATTCAAATTTTGGGTTTAAGATAAGTGATTCCGGACTTAAGTTTTACTAAACATTTGTGAGAGTTTTGCCAAATTTTATGTTTACGAAACACGTACTAAGTTTGATTGAATTGGAAGTTTTGAAACGAGTTAATGTAATTCTTCAAGATCCAGTCATAACCTCTAGGTTGGGTCTAGGACGCTACACTAAGATAGATATGTTATTAGATGCCTTCGCTATCTTGGGTATTTTTTGAGTGATAAAACAGGGGATAATATCATAAATGACTCTGGAGCTTATTAAATGTTTGAAAGAAGAAGAAGAAGAAAAAGAAGAAGAAGAAGAAATGGAGATGACCTGAGATGAGATGAGATGGTGCATTTGACCAGATACGGCGAAGAAAAGCTCTCAACCACTCTCGTCACTGGAACTGTTCTTTGTGAAGTTTACCCCATCGCCGTTGCCGCAATCTACAACCTCATGTTTCTATTGAACCACTCTATAATTTTTCTCTTATTCTTCTCCTCCCCCTCCCCCTCCCCCTCCTCTTCTTCTTCTCATGTTGAGTGATTGAACTGAAATTAAATTGACAGTTTTATAAGCTACATCAAAATTTATTGATTGTTGGTGTAATTTACCCTTAAAAATAACTCTCAAAATTTACAAATAATCTCAATTTAATTCTTAAAATTACATATTTATCCTCCAACATTTTACAACCTTTAGCCTTCAGAGACTCCACCCATGGCTCAAATTTTACATCGAAATGCTTCTATAACCATCCATAAGATAGAACTTTACAAAGTCAAATTTGAGGAAACAGCAGATTAAAGATCAGAGTAACAACGCAAAAGGAACGGAGATTTGCTCGAATGGTTAAGTTTGGGACCGAAAATTTGAGTACCACCTGAGGTTTTGACATAAACTATAATACAAAAGTATGAATCTCAATGAAAACTGAGTGTCTTTTTAACTACGACAAGAATGGGAGTTGGGTTGAAAATGCTTTGTACAGGTTCAAAACATTTATAAAAGGGAATTTCAACAATCAAACCTGGTCGGCAAGAGTTAAATAATATAGCAGTACTAGAGTTTCTGCAGAACTACTTGCTCTGCTGGAGCAAACAAACCCACTTGAAGTAGTGGACCAAAAATATCCTGATAGAGCCTCTCCGAGCATCCAAACCGTTTAAAAAGTTCACTCAACAATTTAATAAGGTGGAGGTGGAGATGGGGAAAGGAAGATAAATTTTGAGGATTAAATTGAAAAGATTTGTAAATTTTGAAATTTAATTTTTTTAAAATTATGATTAAATTGATATAATATGTAAAAATTTAGGGAAAAATTTGTTATTATACCAATTTTTTAACTTCCACGCTAGCTTCTCATTACGTGATTTTAACGTAAGTGACTAAAATAACCAAACTATATAACATAGGTGCTTAAATTGTAAACTCATTATTTCGGTGCATAAAATGAATGTTCTTTTATAATTAGGTTTCTATCAATACAGTTTACCCTTTAAAATAATTATGTTAATAAGTTTTAATCTATATTTCTATAGTTCAAGCAAATTTCAAATGAAATCTCTATACTTTAATTTTCACATAATTTGATACAACAACTCTTATAATGTCATTAGTTAATCTAAATACGTTGTTTTGATTAAAATGTTGATATGAATTTTAAAGATTTTTAGCATTGTTAAATTTTTTATTAAATCCGTGTTCATTACGCTTTTGTTACATGAATATCAAGTGAGTCCTTTTAATTTCAAAATGGAATGCTAACAAATTTAACAAAAGAATTATAACAACATTCACAGATGAACTTAAATTTTAAATTCAAAAAGTAAACGGACTAAATTCCTAAAAATAAAAATATGAAAATTAAATTTCAAATATACAAAGAGTATAAAAACATTGAGTATATTATAATCTTAAAATTTTTATTCCATAATTTAATAAAATAAACAAATAATTAACTCAACGCTAAACATGGGTGAAACTATACTAATTTAACTATAATTTAAGATAGATTTATTTTTGTTATCATTTTTTAAATTCAAAAAAAATTAAAGTAAATAGTTTTTAAAATTTTAATATAATTTAAAAGTTTAAACATATTTAATTTAAAATAGGCATAACAATAAATTTTGCTTTTAACGTTTACGTTTTATCATTTTAGCCTTTAATTTTTAATCATTTTGACCTTTACCTTTAAATTTTAATTTAATTATTTATTTAGCAATATGAAATTTAGACTTGAACATAAAACTTTAACCATTTCCTCATTTGGATTGATTTTTAACAATATTTTAAGATTATAAGTTCCAGACTTGATATTGTATTTTAAAGGTATTTTGACTTCAAGATTTTATATAAATTATTAAAGACATAATATTTTATAATAATATTTATTATAAAATGATATTTTAATCATTTCTCAATAGAGTTATTGCTTTGGTAACTTGTTACACCAACTCATTTAGAGGCTTTATTTTTTGAACAAATTAGAGGCTTTATTATAGTAGAGATAAAATAAAAATTATTATATACTAGAAATGCTATCACATGCATATGCGTGTGAAACTACAAATTTAGAATATAAATATATATTTAAAAATAACATACAATAAATAACGAAATATATAGTTTAAAATTAATTAATAATAACACATAAAATATGTACATTATTAAAATGAAAAGTTAGATTAATTTATTTATCATGGTGTTATCATCAATCTTGAGTCGGTGTCGAGTTAATTTTTTACACAAACTCAATCAAATACACAATTGATGAATGTAATAAAGTGTGGATAATAAAATTAAAATATATAAAATATTAAAATAAAACTTTTGTCGAGTGAAAAATTAAAAGTTTTAGTAATGCAATTGATGTGAGTTCAAATCTCATTATATTTATATTTTTATTGTTTTTGAAAGTGAAAGAACTAAAATGCCCTCAAATAATATTACTTATTTTAAATATGGAAAGACAATTTTGTAATTTTTAACTGATTTGGTGATGCGATTGAGGTGACACTAATTTAGTTAGAGGTCTTATTAATAATATAGATTATAAATTAAAATATATATATATAATTATATATAAAATATATTTAAAAATTTTTAACATTTCTAATTTAAAACATATTTAATTTTACATAATTTACAACATTTCTTAAAATTTAATTTAAATGATGATTATGTAAATATTTAATATTTTAACATTATTTTATAATTATTTAAAATTTTGATAAAACTAAAATACATAAAAGTAACAATTCATTTTTTCAATGGCACGTTTTAATTCCTATTCATTCAGAACTCAATATCAATGGCTCCGTTTGTATTCGTTTGCTTTGTTTTTTTCTCTTTTATAGGTTCATTATCTTTTTGGTGAGAATCTACAAATCTAATGAGACTGTGATCTTTGAAGGCTTCTCCGTTCTTTTTATTATTATTATTTGTAAAAATACTTTAATTTTAAGCTTCTTTTTTTTTTTTTCAAATGAAAGGATTTTTCTTGTAAAATTGTTTTCTAAATTTGGAAAAAAATGTAAGATCATGAAAATTAAAAAATAACATTTTCTTTTAAGTCTTTCGCAGCTCTATAAACAACAAATATCAACCGTTAAAACCACTTCGAGATACAATGGCGCCCAAAACAAAATAGAGTGAATCCATAAAATCTTAAAGTTACCTTCGATTGCATTCAATCTAAAATCATTTTTCTCATATCTCTGCATCAAACAAAGCTAAACCCATTAGAAATCTAACAAAATTAAATAAAATTTAAAGTAGATTCAACATACAAAAATCCATACAACACTGACCAAATCCTCGTTAACGTCGTACAGTCTTGTCATTATAGAATCAGAAATGCAGACAAAAAAAATCAGTTAAACTCTCAAATTTTAATTTAACAAAAATATGGTAATTAAATCATAAAAAGCTTAAATAAGATATAGGTAAATTTTTCATTCAAAAAAAGTAAATATATATCGCTAAGTAATCACATGGAAGAATTAATATTTGTCCAGTATTTAGATTAAAAATATTTTTAAAATTGTAACCTGATACTATATTTTTGTAGATAAGTATAAACATAACTTTGAAATTTCAAATGAAATTGATTTTTTAAATTTTAATTAAAAATAATAATAATTACAAAATAATATGTATTTATTATTTAGGTTATATAAAATTTATTTTTAAAATTTTTAACTTGATAGTGTATCTTTAGATAAATAAAATGATTTTGAAATTTGAAATAAAATTGGTTTTTAAAGATAAAATGTTTTCAATTTAAAATTTTATATATAAGTTTTTAATTTAAAATTAATAACTTCAATATATTGAAAATATCTAAAAGTCAATTAAGAAGCTGAAATTTTTAAAAATAAGTTTCACTTAAATTATTTGAATTTTACTTAAATTGTTCAATATAGTAGATAGATTATTTAATTTACTTAAATTATTTAAGTTTTACTTAATAGATAAAATTCTGAAATTTAAATTTTACTTATATTTTAATTTGACTGCCATGCTAAACTGAGCTTAGCCAATCTAACCGCACTTAAGTTGCATTCTCTGAGTATATATCTGATCTCCCACTATCCTTTAGAGTACTTGAATCTTTTGACTCATTAACCGTCAAGGCTCTAACCACCTTAAGATTATCTGTTGAATTGTGGCCCTTTTGTAACCCTTATTTAACAAGATGAGAAGCCTGTCCAGAATACCCTAAAGTTCCGCCTCAAAAAGTGTACATCTGCCCAAATAACAATTAAATCTCAATACCCAGTTGTCAATCGAATCACGTACCACATCGCTAGTAGAAGCATTCCTAGAGTCTCTAGCCATTGCACCATCAGTGAATAAATGAACCCGCATTCCTTCATAGTGAGTTTGGTCACCCACTTTTAGGAGGTTGACCTTGGATCCATTGTGATAGAGATCAAATTGATGTGCCAAGCTGAGAGAAGATTTAAAAATTTCGTAGGCTGCCAAAGTAATATTTTGGAAGATGAACAAATTCCTATTCTTCTAGATTCGCTAAGTGATTAGGCCGAACATACATGACTAGGTAACTCCTCAATCCTGCAACTTCATATGACAACAAAGGTTAGAGTAAAACCAAACCTTAAAATAATCAAAAAAGAACCTGTGTTGATGTTCAATTTTAACTACATGCAGCCACACTTCTTTTGCTGTCGGGTAGTCTCGAAGCACATGAAGAGTATCACCTACTTCATGACCACATATATGACAAGAACAAATGTGAGCAATACCTCTCTGATTGTGTTCCAAATTTGTTGGAAGTCTCTACTTAGAAACTAGCTAAAGGAAACAGTGAACTCTTTGGGGTCTTTGATATTTTCAAATGTTCTTCCAACAGACATTTTTGGGGTTTTAAGAATCCTTTTTTAAAATTCAAAATGCAATGTGAACAAAAAAGAAACCCAAAGTCGAGCAAGCCCAAATCACCCTATTTGTCCCCGAGGCAAGATATGGAGGGGGAATGCTTATTATTTATTTAATCACCTCTTCGAGCAGCCAAATACTAAATAGATCCGATTTCAGGTTTCATCAGGCATAACCAAATCTTTTAGGATGCAATCCAAGTCTAACCTTGCATGAGCAAGAACATACGATAATAAAAGGCCGACTTTCGAGATCTAACAGTCCTTCTAGCAACGAATTCTTATGCCATTACCAATTGACCAAGCTAATTTCCCAAGAAAGAGGGACCATACCATAGAGCGGAAGTGCCATAAGTGCGAACACTGACTCTTGGCAATGGATTAAGGAAGTTGGTTTTTCCTGCCATATTTTGAAGGGAGAACTCATACCCATAAAGCATCCTCCTTGGTGACTAAATTAAACCTAGTCTATATGAGGAATAAATTTTTAGTCATGTAGATGCCGAAATCCAAGACCGCCACAAGACCTTGGCTGACAGATGGAATCCCACCTGACTAAAGCAAGTTTTGAATGGCCACCATAATCACCCCAAATAAATTGTCTTACTATTCTCTCAATCTTAGCGCATACCCCTTTCAGAATCAACATGAACTACATAAAGTACTTTGGAATAGCTAAGAGGACCGATTGGGCCAAGATTACCCTTCCAACAATAGATAACTTTCTAGCTTCCTAGATTTCCAATTTGTGTTACACCTTTTCCATAATAAAATTCAGGGTACTTTTAGTAACTCGATCATAAAGAAGAGGTACACTTAACTAAATACCAAGATTATATAGTTCTAGAAACCCAAAAAACTGACTAATTCGAGAACAAAGGTTTGGCTAACTCCTTTGGAAAAAAAACATATTACTTTTTTGCGTATTGCTCTTGTGCCCAAAAAATTCATAGAAATGCTTCAAGATGTCCTTTAATAATTTGGCTTGTTCCAACTCAGCTTTGCAAAAAATGACCAAATCATCCGTAAAAAAATAGTTGAGATAGAGTCGGCCATGTTCTTGAAAGATGAATTGGACATCACTTTTCAACATCAATTTCAGCACAAATAATATAGCATAACCATTCAATACATAGGACAAAGAGATAAGGTGATAGCGGACAACCCTGTCTAATCCCTCTAAGTTGCTTCAACTTCTAAGTAAGAACTCCATTCCAGAGGATCTGCATAAAAAAAGAAGATATGGTTGCCATGATCACAGATCTGAGAAAATTAGGAACCCCAATAGCCTGTAATGATGCACCAATGAAATCCCAACTCACTCTGTCATAAACATTTTCTAGATTCAACTTGATCGCCATCCAATTTTTGTTGTTTCGCTTACTCCTCATAGAATGGATGACTTACTGTGCTATAATGACATTATTAGAGATATTGTGACCAACAGTAAACCCAACTTGTTCCTGCGAGATAAAGTTAGGAAAAACCAATTTAAATTTATTTGCAATCACTTTCATCACCAATTTGTACAGAGCCGAGCAAATACTAATGGGACGAAAGTGACTAAAATCCACCGGACTATCTTTCTTAGGAATAAGCATGATTAAAATATTATTAAGATTCAAGTCAATTTTGTTGCCAGCAAAAATTCCTTGAACCCATTCACAAATAACATTACCAACTATATCATACTGACTCTGGAAAAAGTGTGCATGAAAGCCATCATTTCCTAGAGCCTTTAGAGGAGTCATGTTGAATAAGGCCCTCTTAATCTCTTCATTCGTAACTGATTTCTCCAAAAAAGTAATGTCTTGGGACTTAAGACGAGGAAAGATATTGGAAGGGAGACCTCTCATTGTTTGATGATCACCATATAGTCTCTCAAGAAAACCTACTACCTCATCTTTAAGAAGATTCTGATCTGAACACCAATCTCCATTATTAATATACATAGCCATGATATAATTGAATTCTCTTCTTTGAATCGTACGGCTATGAAAAAATTTGGTGTTGCGATCCCCAAGCTGAAGATAATCGCATCTAGCCTTTTGTCTCCATAATAGCTACTCATGACTAAGCAAATTTTCCAATTCATCACGGACATCCATTTCCAGTTTGACTAGCCTATTAGAGGTCGAATGATCCAATGCCTTTTGAATATTCGAAAGTTATTTCATAAGATGCCTTTTGCGAGTACCTATAAATCCATAAATTGACATGTTTCATTCCTTAACATGTGATGTAATAACAGTAAGAGAGTCAACCATATTACCATAATAGCTCTACTTATCTTTGACCAAAGTGGGAAATTTAGCATGTTTCGTCCACCCTACAAGAAATCGAAAGGGTCTTCCATTAGGCAAGCTGATTTCTGATTTGGTCTTAAAGAGGATGGGCCTGTGATCAGATTTAATACGTGTGTAACAGCCTGATTTTTACCTTAATCGTAACAGTAGTTTCGGGACCAAAAATCTGAGTCTAAAAAAATATTTTAATATTATTTTCTGTGCTAAATATGTGTGAAATTATATGTGTGAAAGTCTCGTGAAATAATTTTATTGTTTGTGTGCTTAATTTGAGAAAATGACTTAATCGCGTAAAGTAAAAATTTGAGGGTTAAATATGAAAGTGCTTAATTATTGTTGTCTTTATAAAATGGAGGTTTTATGTGGCAATTAGGCCATTTTAATGTTAGTGGGTGGCAATGGTCAAAATTAGCCTTATATTATATGTTATAAATATTTATTACTAAAAGGTTAATTTTGTAACTTAGTTAATAAATAAAGTTATAATAAAATAAAACATAAAAGATGGCTATTTTCATCTTTGTTGGCCGAATGGAGAAAAGAAAGAAACCATCCATGCTTTCTTTAGGTTTCGGCATTATCTAGCTTGATTCAAGATCATAAACCAAAGAAAACAGATTTGGATCGGGGAAAAACAAAAATAATCGAATAGTCGTCTATTTCGTCCGTCGATATCCGAGGTAAGTTTATAAGCAAATAGATGTTGTTAATTTTAATTAAATGTGAATTATATGTGCTGGAGTGAATATGTGAATAAATATATGTATTAGCCGAATGTGTACAAGCTTGGCAGCTATGTTTATGAATTCGCTTCAACTGAGTTACGACATCCGAAATCCCCGTATGAGCCTTAGGAATAGTTAGGATACATATGTCATGACATAGGATTTCGATATGTGTTTTTGTGTAAGACCATGTCTGGGACGTTGGCATCGACTTGTGTTTACGTGTAAGACCATGTCTGGGACATTGGCATCGTATTTGATTTGTGTAAGACCACATGCAGGACAATGGCATCGATATGTGATTACATGTAAGACCACGTGCGGGACGTTGGCATTGTACTAGTCTTCGACTATCCGAGTATCCTTTTAATTCGAATGGTTCAACGGGCAAGGATAAGTTGTGTACGAATGTATAAATCAGGCTAAGTGACCAGGTATGTGATAGTTGATTACCTATTTGAAAATAAGGTAAGTTGTATACTTGAATTGATGATATGAAGTTATGTGAAATATGAATTATGTGATTGCATATTTGAATATATATGTATTCGACCTTTGATGTATATATGCATTGAGGAAAGTGATGATTGGTTATATTAATGTTCAATTGATTATTCGGTAAAAGGGAAGTTATTACAAATTATATAAGTTTTGATATATAAGTTGATAAAGTGAATTATATGTGAAATTATAATGGTTTATTACTAATTTTCTAGCTTAATTTACGTAAATGATTAAATGTTTATTTGCTTATGACTTACTAAGCTTTAATAGCTTACTGTGTGTAATTGCTTTCAATTTTATAGATTTGGAAGTTGGTTAAGAGCACGGGGATCGTCAGAGAAGTTTATCACACTATCGACTATTTTCGGTATTTTACTAAGTTTGAATTTAAACTTATGGCATGTATAGTCTAGTTAATATGTTTGATTTTTGGGTTGTAAATATGAGCCATGCGAAAATGGCTTTTTTATTTTGTTAAGCATGGTTTTTATGCTTTTGATCTAGTGATAGATATGTTGATTTTGATATTTCGGCTATGGCATATTTATTTATGTGAATTATGTTTGATATGTTTTGTTAAGAAGGTGGTAAATAATTCGGCATAGGTGAGCTTAGTTAAAGCATATAAGTGAAGTGAGTTTGGTATATATATGTTATGGTGTTTTAGTCATGTACTTCGATAATGAGGTAAATGATATAGGTGAAATGCTAAATAAATCATAGATGAAATGACAGTTAAATTTGGTTTGTAAGAGTAAATTTGCATTAATAAATTGATTTGAAAGAAACTAGTAATGTGCATATGTATGTACGGTTATAAGGTATGGAAGAATATGTGTATATTTGGTCATGATCTAGACCTGTTTTGGAAGTGTGTTTTATGCTATAAATTGGTGTATGGATATAGGTTTGGAAAATGTGAATTGATATGTATGATTTTATTCTTTGAATCGAGGTTTGATTAGGAAATGACATATTTTGACTTATGATTTAATGGCTAAATCTTGTACAATTTATGAGGTTATTTATGGATGCTAATTTGTTATGAAATAAATTAGGAATGTGGAGTATTTAATACAGGTACAATTTGCTTATGCAAGTGGACTTAATATTCAATTTTATATTTGTAAAATTATATGAATTGTATGGATTTGGATATGGCTAAAATGGTGTATTCATATGCAAAACTTGTAATAGATAAATATGCATGTTTTTGTTAATTTAAATGATATATATATAAATGATTTTAAAGTAGGCTTAAAATTTATGAATAAGATACATACAAATTCGGTAATGATAGTTAAGTGAGTAGTACAAGTTTGAATTTAGTTTTATAAATTTATTGGATTAGTCAATTAAATGATAAGTTGATTTGTATTGAGCGTGTATAGTTTATGATTGAATGATTTCATTGAAATGGTCATATGTGTATAATATAATAACATCAAAGGTATGTACGGCCATAATATAATGTTACTAATGTTGTATATGTGATTGGACATTAAGTTGTATACATATTGATTTCATTATGTACATATACGAAGTTATGAAATGCAATGTTTGATATTTAGATAGTGAAATTATGTGCGGACATATTTTACGTATATGAAAAGTGAAGATATATGCTTGAATATGATTTAATTATGAAAATATAATTAATACGATGGATTTAGGAAATCGACTATTGAAAGTATTATATAATTTAATATGACTCGATGTATACAAGTTTGGTTCAATTTGTTAATTATAGAATATGTTCGATTGAGCTTTGATGTATGTTTAAATTGAATTAGTTTGAGTTTTGAAATGTGTTTATTTGTGATACATGCTTAGTAAAATATGATTGATTTGAATTGTAATTATCATTTATATATTTGAATTTAAAATAAGTGAATTGAGGATATTCAAGTTTGATAATGTATCGCTATTCTTTGGTGTATGAAAGGTGATAAATGACTGTGCTGAACTGTGTCTTGTTCGGTAATGCCTCGTAACCCTAATCCGGTGACGGATACGGGTTAGGGGTGTTACAACATGAGAGATGAAAAATACGGCATTACGGGAAAGTTGAAACCCACGTGTCATTAGCTAAGGCCCAGTCAAGGCTCACTGATGTGCTACCTCTTTGCCATGTAAAGGATGGCCCAATGAAACCCAAATCCTACAAAAAACAAGAATCAACAAAGTTGCCAAAAATATTGCATCTTGTCCCTGCAACATAATTGCTTTTTTTAATCATCAGGTGAGAGAAAGGCATTAAAATATCCCTTGTTAAACACGGAAATGAATCTAAAGGTAAGTCAACTATCAAATCGTCCCAAAGTGGCATTCTTTTCCTCCTATTCGGGCTACCGTAAACAAAGAAGATAAAAATAGAATTAGAGGGCACACTGCTAGAAATGCAAACGAGAATGAACTGAGAATGGTTTTGGATAATTTTAATCCATACAAATTCTTTCCAACCCACCCAAATTCCTTCTGAAAAACCAATAGCTTCAACACAGTGAGAATAATTAAAACCCAAATTACCAATGATAAAATTAGCTTTTTTACCACTTACTCTCGGTTCCAGCAAGCATATGATATCCGGACTAAAGTTATTAATTATTTTAAACAGTATATAAACGTTGTTTTTTTTTTATTCTCGTTAGTTTTCATTTAAAATGAAAATTTAATTTTAAATATATTTAATTTATAAAATTTAATTTTATAAAATTTAAAATACTTTCAAATATGTTTAAAATAAATCATTTTAATTATCGTTTTAATAAATTTTAAATTTTATAAAATTTTAAATTTTAAAATTTTGATATTTATCAAATAAAAATTAAAACTATAATAATAAAATTAAAATATAAAACTATTTATTTTAATTCATCTCCCTTTAGAGGATAAATATAAAACAAAATTAAATGAATTAACATTATTTACATTATAAAATAATATAGATTAAAAACTTAAAAACTTATTTTTAAATTATTTACTTTTATTACGTGTCAAATTCTAAAATGTGAAAACATTGAAAGTTTAACAACCTTGTAATATATATATATATATATATATATATATATATTAGGTCCGAAAATATCAAGAGGGTAAATTGATATTTTAAATTTTTTTACAATTTTTCTAAATGGTAAAGAATTTTTTTGATAATTCAATTTATAGTGATTTGACCCTAATTATTTACTTTCACTTAATATAACTCAACTTAATATTTTCAAATTCACTATATTTTTCATAAGGTTAATTTACAACTCATTACAAGGCTCAACTATAATATTTTGTCGGAGGGAGTTTGATTTTTTTATTTGTAATTTGATTTTTGAAACATGTAATGGACCAGAAGTTTAATTTTGATAGGATAAATCTTCTCTTAAAGAAAGAAGATTAATCTTATACATTCTCTCGAAATGTACAAAAATTTACCTACATCATTCGTGGAATCTAACTAGAGTAACATATTGAAATTCAGAATAAGTATTATTAAACCAAAGGAATAATTTAATTAGAAAATATGAAATTCCAAACAGGAATGTAATAATTTAAGAATCAACCTAGCTTATTATTTTTAGCTTTATGAGAAGTTTGAAAATCCGAGTTCCCATGCATGCTTTCTTCCAAAATAACGTAACTGAGAAGGTAAAAGATGTGAAAACAGAGGAGAGAGAGAGAGAGAGAGAGAGAGAGAGAGAGGGGCAGAGACAGATGCTTATTAGTGATGGTTAAGTCACGTTGCTTGCACTGCTATTCCCTGTTCTTCGTTTCCTCATTCACTGCCTTCCCTTCCCTTCTCTCAAATCAGTCACCGTTTTAACTGTTGATAATGGTAGACTAGACGCCTCATTTGGGACGAGAAGTAAAAAATAATAATACAAAAAAAAAAAATACAAACTCTTCTCTCTTATTTCAAACAAAAAGAATGATAAGTGAAACAAAATTAATATTGAAAATATTAAAAAAGAAAACATTAAGACTGGCGAAACAGAGTTTCTACTTTCAATACTCCTTATTTCCTTCTTTAATATATATGGTTTTTGGGTCCACACCAAAGGTCTGCTAAGGTTTTCACTCTTGTTTTAGCTTTGATTATTTTAGCATTTGAGTTGATCTTAAGATGATGGCTTGGGTGAAACTTTCAAGTCTCATTAGCATTCAATTCAAAGTTATTTTTGATTCCAGGGTTCTTTAATTCCCAACTATTACCATATGAATTCATTAACTAGTTTGCAGACCTCTGCCACCCTCTCATCATGATATGCAAAAGCAAGGATTTGTGAATAGAGAATGCATGTGGGAAAGCTCCAAAACTAGAACATCTGTCATTAATAGTAAGGTTTTGAATTAAAATGATGGTGAAAACTCTACGAGAAAAACTTTTACAATTTACAGTCAATGGTGGCCAGATTGTTTAAAATCAAATATTTTGAATTAAAGAGGGGTCATCAAGACTTGCATCGGAGGGGTAAGTGCGAGAAAATGACAGAGCACGACTGCATGTTACCATTCTCTTTTACGTATTGATTGCAATCTCTCCACATTTTTCTTTTTCTTTATCGTGCATTCGTTAATATATATTTTCTTATCAAACTATAAAGACGTTATTTTTATTATTATTATAGATTTGTTTCGTTCTCTTACTTCGCATTACAAAATTATAATGTTTGATTGTTAAATTATATAACATTTTTAGATAATTAAATTAATACAATTACACAGTATTAACAAAACCTTTAATTGAGTTAGTGTAATCTTCAAGTAGATCACTTATTCAGTTAGAAAGTTACTATGATACTTTTTCGTGATATTTTAACATTTTAAATATTTTAATTTTAGCATGCTCACTACCTTCATCAACCTTATATCTATACCAAGTTGATTAGGAAGTTATAAAATATCCTTCTATAATTAAAATAAATAATATTATTCGAGAATGTTTTAGTCTTTTCATTTAAAAAATGTTTATGTTGGGATTTAAATCCCATATCAATTGCATTAGTAAAATATTTAATTTACCACTAATCAAGTATTATTTTAATTTTTCATACATTTTAATTTTATTATGCACATTACATCCATCAATTGTATATATTAATAATGCATTTGATTGAGTTGGTGTCACAAGTCATCTCGACATCGACTCAAGATTTATGACAATACTATGATAAACAATTTAATATAATTTTTTATTTTAATAACGCATATATTTTATGTGTTATTATTAATTAATTTCAAACATATGTTTCATTATTTATTACTTATTACTTAAAAAACATTTGTATTTTAAATTTGTAATTTCCATGACGTTTGTGACAGGATTTTTAGTATATAATAATATTTTTATTTTATCTCTACTATAATCAATTCTCTAATTTGTTCGGAAAAGCATAAAGCCTCTAAATTAGTTAGTGTCACAAGTTACCAATGCATTAACTCAATTGAGAAATAATTAAAATATTTTTATAATAAATATTATTATAAGAATATTTATGTATTCTAATAATTTATATAAAATCTTCATCTAAAATACCTTTAAAATACAATTTCAATGTTTGAACTTAAACTCTTTAAGAAATTGTTAAAAGAGTTGCCAACAAATTAAATGAGTAAATGGGTAAAGCTATATGTAACATCCCACCTTAAAAAATAAAAAGAATATTTATAGTAGAAGTCTTTAAAGAAGTGATATATAAATAAATAGTAGTATAAACAATTGTAATCGTTTTAGATAAAACTATCGCATAAAAACATAGAAAATTATTAGTTGGAGCATGTGGTTAAGTTAAAAATTCGGTATCGAGTTCAAGGACTAAATTGAATAAACCGGGAAAGCATAGAGACTAAACTACAATTATCCCATTTTATTTTGATAGAAATGACTTAATGACAAATTTACCATTACTTAAAAATCAATAATTTCATGATAACTTTTAAATGATATTTTTATTAAATAATTTTTATTTAATATTTTATTTAAAATATTAGTATTTTATTAAATATTATTATAATATAAATAAAAGAAAGATGAACATCTTTCTTTATTTTTCTTTATTAATCACGAAAGTTGGGGAAATAAGAAGAAAAAAATTTCTTTCATCGTTTTCCTTCAAATTCAAGCATAATCTAAAAACTAAGCGAGCATCTTGAAGGAGAAAGGCGAAGATGAGTAAAGCGATTGAAACTTTGGTTTGTGCTAATATCTTATTTTCATTACATAAAGCTTTAGAATATTTAGTTTACTATGACTAGTTATATTTATTTTATTTTGTTTTGTTTTTATGAGTTTTGGATGAGTTTGAATGATTAGTTAATATTTATAAAATTATGTTTCGAGATGAAGATTATTATTTTTCAAATGATTAAATTAGTAAATTCATGGTTATGATTTGAATTTGATTATTATTATTTTAGATGATTGAGCAAGAAAATGTTTGATATGTTTTGAATTGGAAGCCTAATTTTACATTAGGCGATCTGTGATTTGAATATGAAATGAAATTGAAATGAGAATTATATGAAAATGGAATTGAAATGGATCATTAAATTTGGTTTTTACCCCATTACACTAAGACTAGATCAGATATAGTTGGCATGCTATAGAGTCTTTACATAAGAGGATTTAGAACTCCCCAATTCCTAGAAGGTCGAAGGAGGAAAGACCAAATTGGTTAAGTTTTATTATTATGAGCCTCAATTTTCAAAGGGTCGTGGAATACTTTAATAGTCATCATTGCCGAATAACTCGGGGTGACAGATTCATGTATCTGGTTATGAGTCTAAACCTTAGTGCAGGGTCTAAATTGAAAGAAAAAGAAAAAAAACTTGAATTTATATGAATTTTCATATTTTGCGAATTAAATTAATTACACGATTTTGAATTTGATTAAAAAAACTTATTTTTTATTCAGTTTGTTAAAATCGTAATATTAAAGTTTATTAATATTATAATTTTCTTTTATTGTGATGTTATTAATAATATTTAAATCATGTTTTAATTTATTTCTATCAATTAATTTATGTTCAATATTTCTATAATGATTTATATGATATTAGCACCACTGGGTATAAAAATTGCTCAGCGCACGGTTGTCTCTTTTTCAGTGTGCAAGTAGTTAGATTCGATAGGTTGTTCTAGCAACTTTCGGAGAATCGAATATCTGCTCAAACAAAGTTAGTGAAAGGTTTTACTTTATAGTTGATACAAATGGCATGTACCTAGGCCTGTATATATATAATATTATGTCGTAAACTGAATTTGAATATTTTCATTATGCTTTCTTTATTAGTACTTTATAACTAATGTTTTGATGAAATAGTAAAGCGTAGAAATCTAGTTTGTTGATATGTTTTAAGAAATCAAAGTGCTGGGAATGGATTTAGCAGATGATTTAAATGTGGATATATTGTTAAATCTAAATTTTGTAGGGTTTTTACATAAAATAGGTAGAAATGTTGTTGAAATTTTTATAAAATAATTTTTTCACTACGTTCCGTTTTGATAAAGTAAGATACAAAAGTAAGTTGCTTCGATAACGGAACGTGACATTTTAAATTCGGATCCAAAAATTGGGTCAGGTATAAGGTGTCACACTCTATGTTGGCGGCTAAGGTTCATATTAGAGTTCCAGTGTTAATATTTTTAAAAAATATTAACTTGTGACACGAATTCAATCAACAACATTATTAATGTTAGAAATCCTATCACACTGTCACACCCCAATATATAGGCGGTCTTTTGAAATAATTAACTTAGAAATGAATTAAACTTGATGGTTAAGTAGTTAGTGCACATCTTAAAGGTCTTAAGTTCAAGTCATTCCTCTCCCATTTCTTTTCCTTTTATTTTTAGCAAACTAGGATGAAAATCACACTAATACAAATA
This sequence comes from Gossypium raimondii, assembly GCF_025698545.1. NCBI lineage: Eukaryota > Viridiplantae > Streptophyta > Magnoliopsida > Malvales > Malvaceae > Gossypium > Gossypium raimondii. The sequence continues at coordinate 32,134,269 of NC_068568.1, read as the reverse complement.
TTTTTAGGAGTAAAAACTTAACAAGAATGGGCAACAGCTCAATAGTTAAGTGTTAGTCTCTCCTATTGACTTGAGCTTGAGCCACTCCATTCCCAAAATGTATTTTTTTAGCAACTAGGGAAAAATTGCTATGCCGCCCCCAAACCTTAGGTGTTTACTCCAATTGTACCCAATTAGACTTGAATTATGTTTCTTTTCAAATCATTTTAGAATTTTTCCTTTTCCTCCTTATTTCTTCTCCATTTTCTTTTTTTCCTATCTTTTGCATCAAATTTTACATCTTTTTGTTGCTGAGTATTTTTCTTTCCCGGATTAAAACAACATCCACAGGATCGTTCTTTCCATTGATTTTAGAATTATCATTAGTTAAATCCTGATCTTATCAAGAATTGGTAAGTACGTCTCAATTCCAATGATTGATCTCGAATCTTTATAGAATTTTGATCTAATGCTAATCTTGTGATCAATTAAACGACCTTTCACAAATCTTACAAAAAAAATTTCGTAAGTCTTGTTGAATCTTGATGCATAATGTTAACTCGTGTATAAATATCCTTTGAAGGAACTGTTTTAGGTGTATCAGGTCAGATTTGATCGAGAGGGACATCGATCGGGCTTTCGGTGAAAGGTGTGTGTTCTTTTATAAGTCAATCGGGGTAAATTGTGTCAAGGATTATGGTCACACAGTCACCTACACGACTCCGCACACAACCATGTGCACTGGAAACCCTAGGCTAGTTCGAATCTCACATGGCAAAGAATCTTTTACATGATCGACCGCAAGGTCGTGTCCCTCTTATAGGTAAATATTGCACTTGCTATACAACTACAGTCTGTTACACGGTCATGTAACCCCTCCACACAACCTATAGCATCCCAGACAACCTGGGCACACGACCCTATGCCACCTATTTTACAATTTTACCTAAAATTTTATGATTTTTCACTTTAGTTATTGAATAGTCCTCGATCTATTTTTAGTGTTTTATCTCATTCAATTAAGTCCTTGATAATATGAATAATGTTGGAATCCATGATCTAATCAACTAAATTATTACTGTATGTGCACGATATGTGCTTGGTACATGTCTACTATCACTGTATTTTAGATAAATTGTTATTAGTACTCGTACCACTATATTATCGATTGCATGATCAACATGCCTACTGTTACTAATAAACTGAATACATGTCATACATGTTTGCTATTACTATTGAACTGAATACATGTTAATCATGTCTATTGTTTCTGTATTGTATTGTTATTAGCATGTCATACTGCATTGCATAGGATGGCATAATTGAAAGGAGAAAGTACTGACAGATTAATCATCTGCAAACACTGGTTGTTTATCCACAAACTTACTGGCAACTTTTATCTACAAACAGGTTGTGCATTCACAACCCACTAGCAGTGTATTAACTTGTAAAAATTGGTGGTTCATCCAGAAACTTACTGGCAATTATTATCTACAAACACGTTGTGCATTCAGTACCTAATGTCAGCGTATTAACCTGCAAACACTGGTGGTTTATCCAAAAATTGGAGTGTCTGGGTTAAAAGAGTTCTGGGAAACTCTTAGTGTGGAGTGTAGAGGTGGGGTAGAACCTTTTTTCTTTATTAAATTGAAATTGAATTGCATTAACACTCATAAGCATACTTGAATGAACTTTTAACTTCTACTATGCTATTCAAATGTTATTATACCAAAAACTTGCAACAGCCCACACTTGACCCATCCACCAGATCTGAGTATGGAGCATCACAAATGGACCTATACTTAATTAATTCTAATAATAATAATTCTTACAGTTAAGGTCTTAAACTACTGAATGCTTAATCCTTTAATTCATTTCTATCTCTAATAAGACAATTTGTTAACAAAGATTTTATTAAAACTTTACTAAGGATTATTGGTTTTAAAAGTCTAGATTCTAGGGAGGCTATCGAGCTTTGCTGCTTCGATCTTGAGGCGAAGCCTCTACTGGTACCCATTTTCTATGTGCATAACTCTAACATCTTGCGATCCTTGATCTCGCTCTATCTAGATTGGTCCCTCCTTGAAGTTTTCAATCATTCTCACAAGTCCTACGGACATCATACAAACTCTAGTAAGTTCTAATGAACTTAGTGAGTTCCTCAATCATATCATAAATAAACCCTACTACACAGGGGGTAACAAATGCAAACTAATATAAATATAATTTCTCCTTGTTCGATCATGACAAACTACCTTACCATGGCGGTGATCTCCACCCGAACTTTCAAGTTACTCGACCATCCACTGGTCGGACTTTCCACTGAACTGTGTCCTAGACACCTCATCATTTCAACGGATCTTATCCTTTCTTCTCATTATCCCTATTCTTTTATACACCTTGCCTAAAGAGTGTTAGTTGCCCTATGGCTTACTTAGTTATACGCTTGTTCTTCCTTTGCTATACCTCAATATTCCTTCCCTCATCTGTTCGACCAAGGGTCATTAGGACATACCTTTCTTGGTGGACATAATGGAACCAGTCCTTGGCGGACTCTTCCTTTATATACCTTAGTCCCGAAGGACTAATTGATACTTCCATGTGGTGTTGACCTTCAACATATCTCATCACTTTGGCGAACCCATCCTCATTCTACCTTGCTGATCATAGAAGGGGGATTACTTCCGGTAGTCTGCCACATACACCATACCTTACTTGGGAACTCTCTTATCCCACACATGAAAGTTGCTCTATCCAATTGAAATGGTAGATTATCAATCATGCATCTATAAGAGCTTGCCAGCTCAATTGCTCGTTTCCTTCCTAGTGGTTATCATTGCGATGTATCCGCAGTAGAATTTCCTCAAAGAGGAGTAGCTTCGGTAGACATTCTGCCTTCTCTTACTTTTTCATACTTAAGCCAACTTCTGCATGACCTATCTTTCTCTGATTCTCATTAGATCTTCACCCCATGCTTTATCGGCTATCACATATACTCTTATCGCTTTCATGCTTGGCTCACTGGCCTTTACTCCCCACTTGAGATCTTGACGTACTTTTCACATTTGTTTCATGACGGATTCTAAGGGATGTCGTAGGTTAGCTACTTTTTTTATACCTTTCTTACCTCATTTGTCTCGTCACAATAGACTTACCATTGTTTACTGTCCTGGTGGACTTATCTCATGTTTATTGTTTCCACAAATTTCATCTATGTTCTGTGTTTACTATCCTGATAGAAGATCGTCCACAGACCCAGATCGAGTTGCCAAGTCACGAAAAACTCCTATGAAAATGCTAGACGCTTGGATCTGAAACGAAACAAAAAATTAACTTAGAATCAACAGATCTGAAACGAAACACCCAAAACAATAAAGAATTAGCCAAGAATTGAAACACTTATTAATAGGGATTCTTGGAAGCCAAGAACACGAAATTGAACTTCAAGAAAAGTCTCCAATCAGCCGAATCTGACAAGTAAACACAAAACAAAAAAATTAGATTCAATAGATCACGAAACCCCAAATTAAAGTAGAACTAGGTTTTGTGCGGCAAGAAAAAGAAGAATTATGAATCAAGAACGATTCTTGATGCCCAATACTGGTGCCAAACAGATTCTTGAAGATTGAAAGGGCTAGAAAAGCAACAAGAGAGATTAAAACAATTTAATCAATGAATCGACACAAGCAGAAAAATTAAAGAGGAATAAAGAGCAAGAAAATAAAGAAAAGTCCTAAGAAGCCTTGAAATCAAGAAAGATTTCACATCTCCCCTCCAATGTAGGACAATGGCAAGAAGAAGGCTGAAGATGGCTCCCACAATCAAAAAGATTGTTAAAACTACTTCCAAAGAAAACTCAAGAGAAAATTCTTGGAGAAACTCAAAGAGAATTTTCACTCAACAAAAATCTGATTTCAATTTGTAATTCAATATAATTGTGTATAAGGTGGCCGGCCAAGCCTTATTATAGGCCTTCTATCTATTTTCCTAACCCTATTAGGAAAAAAAACCTAATTATTAACTTCAAGGGAAATTCGGCCAAGCCTTTTAATGGGCCTCTTGGGCTGAATTTTTTTACATAGGAATTTAATAATAAAGTCTAAAAATTAAACTAAGTATTTAAAAAAAATAAAATTTTACAAATTGCGCCACTTTGACAATTTGGCGTGATTTTTAACTAAGTCTAATTTAAATTTCTTGATTGGGCTTGGAACATCTTATTGGGCCATTTCTTCAAGCATTTGGGCTTGTAATCCATTCTCTCCCGAAATTGGTTCGTTGATGCTCGTAACTGAGATCCAATGCGCCTTAGTTGCAAGATTCGGTTTCTTGGGCCAAGATTTCCAAGATTTGAAATCTTGATTTTCTTGATTCTTGAAATCGCTCAAAACAGTAAGATTGGACCAAGATTCGATTTCTTGATTTTCTTGAAAATAAGAATGTGAATCTTGATTTTCTTGAAAATAAGAAAGTGAATCTTGATTTTCTTTTTCCTTTGTATACGCATCTAAGGCCTTGCTAATGAATTCTTGAATGATTCCCTTTAGTTTCGTACGCATTTGCCTGACCTTTGACCTCGTTATTGGGCCTTGTGGTAATTTGAGCCCATCACGTTCTTGAGCTTGAGTTGGGCCTTTGTGACTCGTATCATTCCCCCCTTCCTCAGAAAGATTCGTCCTCGAATCTGAAAAATCAAATGGAGATAAGTCAGCCACATTGAAAGTAGAACTTACATTGTACTCACCGGGTAGATCAATTTTGTATGCATTATCATTGATCCGCTCGAGTACTTGGAAAGGCCCATCGCCTCTTGGATCTAACTTGGTCTTTCTTTTTGTAGGAAATCGTTCTTTCCGTATATGGACCCAAACCCAATCTCTGGGTTCAAAGACAACCCGTTTGCGCCCCTTATTTGCTTTGTTGGTGTTGATGTCATTTGTTTTGGCTATTCATAGCCTAGCCTTCTCGTATAAGGATTTCACCAACTCAGCTTTCTGTTCGCCATATAAATTAACAATATGTTCAAGTGGTAATGGCGCAAGATCAAGTACTGTTGGTGGGTTAAAACCATAAATAATTTCAAATGGTGAATAGCCAGTTGTAGAATGAATAGATCTATTATATGCAAATTCAACAAATGGAAAACATTCTTCCGAATTTTTAATCTTCTTTCCCACAACAGATCGTAATAAGGCTCTTAAAATTCGATTGACTACCTCAGTTTGGCCATCGGTTTGGGGGTGACATGTAGTTGATACAGTAATTTCATACCAAGCTTACCCCACAATACCTTCCAAAAGTGGCTAAGGAATTAGACATCTCTGTCGGAAACAATTGTTTTAGGGATGCCATGAAGTCTTACCAAATCTTGAAAAAATAAGTCTGCCACATGTGTAGCATCATCTGTTTTGTGACAAGGAATAAAATGTGCCATCTTGGAAAACCTGTCAACAACAACAAATATACTATCTCTTCTTTTCTTAGTTCGTGGCAAACCTAGAATAAAATCCATGGAGAAGTCTACCCATGGTGAAGTAGGAATCAGCAAAGGAGTGTAAAGGCTGTGAGGCATTACCTTAGATTTTTCTTGTTTACATGTCATGCACTTAGAACATACCTTTTCGACATCCTTCTTCATATATGGCCAATAGAAGTGTTCTATCCCACGTAAATGTGGTAAACCTTTAGGGGCCTCACTAAAAACATCCTCATAATCCTGAAAAAGACATTGAAACACACTAGGCAAATTTTCATTAATGTTAGATAAAGATAAATAGTTTTGCCTAAACCTCACAAGGATGCAAGGCTGTTTATTGAGTAGGGCTCTCCGCACATCTTTTTTTGTTGCAATTAAAATTTTCACTCTAGTTTTACCACTTGCGAATTTACTCACCTTTGGGCCATTAAAATTTTGACTTTTTTCACTACTAGCCTCTTTTCTCTCTGTCTTTTTTATTTGTCTTTTCTCCCCCACCCCCTCACAAAATTTCATCATTTTTAATTGATCTTTATATACATCATTGGGATTTAAGGGAGAAAAAGTGAATTTTTGGCCTTTAAACACAAGAGAGTATCTATTGAGCTTACCTTGGTGTGTAACATCATGATCAAATTGCCAAGGCCGTCCAAGGAGCAAGTGTGTCGCATGCATTGGGACCACATCACACCATATCTCATCCTCGTAATTTCCGAGGTTAAATGTGATCAAGGCCTGTTTTGTAACTTTAACTTCCGAGCATTCATTAAGCCACTGAAGGTGATACGGCTTATGGTGCTCGGTACACGGTAACTTTAAGGAATCCACCAAATAACTACTAACTACATTTGAACAACTCCCACTATCAATAATAAGTGAACATAAGTTACCTTTTATAAAACACCTAGAATAGAAGATATTGGTCCTTTGGTTATCAAAATCGTCTTTCATTTGGATGTTAAGGGTGCGGCGGACTACAAGGCATTTATCATGGACATCATTATGGTCATTATTCTCATCATCGACTTGACCAATTCTATGCATCTTATTTTTTTTCTTTTGGAATACCTGCAAAACAAACACTCAACACTCGAAAAAAAATTAACAAACCTCACCGTTAATCACTCAAAAAGGAAAATAAATTCTCAAAGAGGTAGAATTCAGTCTTGTGAGTTCTTTAGTAGAGTCTATATCAATCAATTAGAAAATGTATGGACCGTAACTACCAAAGAATCCTAATTGCACTAGGAGTCCAAAAAGTGACGAGACTCCAATTGAATTGTGTCGCACCGAGGAAGAATTGTGCACACTTTTAAATCCTAGTAACACAATAGACAAGAAGGTGTTAGATATTGTAAAGGAAGAATACAAGCAAAACAAATGAAAACCTACAGCTAAGAATCAATAAAATTACTGACACCCAAAAACCCGAAAAAATTATGGAGTAACTTGACAACTTCGTTCGAGGTGTTACCCATCTCCAAAAATCACAAAATTTAAACTGGACTGTCCTTAAATATTTTATATTTGATCTGGAAAGTGTCGGCACTAAAATCAACCCGCTGGATATTTTTTTAATTTTTATTTGATTTCAGTTTTTTCTATATTTTTGACTTTTTCTACAGATTTTTTTGTGGGAAATATTTTTTAATATTCTATAACAATGCCAAAAATATGCATATAAATTTTTAGACCAATCAGACAACGTTTTCCCACTAAAATGAAATTTTTTTCAAAAATTTTTCTGGGTAAAAACTGCTATATGCTATTTTTTTTAAAGAAAATCAGTTTAGAAATCAACCAAGAACACCCAAAACACCCAAAATCTGATACCAAATGATAGAAGATTGCACGCGGACCAAGATCGAGTTGCCAAGTCACGGAAAACTCCTATGAAAATGCTAGACGCTTGGATCTGAAACGAAACAGAAAATTAACTTAGAATCAACAGATCTGAAACGAAACACCCAAAACAATAAAGAATTAGCCAAGAATTGAAACACTTATTAATAGGGATTCTTGGAAGCCAAGAACACAAAATTGAACTTCAAGAAAATTCTCCAATTAGCCGAATCTGACAAGTAAACACAAAACAGAAAAGTTAGACTCAACAGATCACGAAACCCCAAATTGAAGTAGAACTAGGTTTTGTGCGGCAAGAGAAAGAAGAATTATGAATCAAGAACGATTCTTGATGCCCAAGACTGGTGCCAAACAGATTCTTGAAGATTGAAAGGGCTGGAAAAGCAACAAGAGAGATTAAAACAATTTAATCAATGAATCGGCACAAGCAGAAAAATTAAAGAGGAATAAAGAGCAAGAAAATAAAGAAAAGTCCTAAGAAGCCTTGAAATCGAGAAAGATTTCACAACTCCCTTCAAACGGCTCTAATCTCCCATCCAATGTAGGACAATGGCAAGAAGAAGGCTGAAGATGGCTCCCACAATAAAAAAGATTGTTAAAACTACTTCCAAAGAAAACTCAAGATAAAATTCTTGGAGAAACTCAAAGAGAATTTTCACTCAACAAAAATCTGATTTCAATGTGTAATTCAATGTAATTGTGTATAAGGTGGCCGGCCAAGCCTTATTATAGGCGTTCTATCTATTTTCCTAACCTTATTAGGAAAACTAAAAAAAAACCTAATTATTTGTTAGACTATGCCCAAAGATCAATCATGAGATGGTTGTAATAACATACTTGATTTATCATGTTTATTAATATAGGGCGTTACAATTATTATTTCAGTTTCCTTTTGGTGTATATAAATAAACTGTTTTATAATAATGTCCTGAGAATAATATGATTATTCTTAAAAGTTCCTTAGTCAAGTATTATTGTTGGACAGGACAACGATAATGCATTAAGACTAACATGTAGTTGATTGATGATAAAGAGTTGTCATTGATATGGAATGTCAGAATCATTACATGAATATGTGTGTTAGAGAACAACATATTGGACTGACCCATTATGAGTATGTTTATTGGATTATTATGTAATTGTCACGACATTACTCATAATGATTAATATTTATATGATCCTCAGACTTGAGATCGTCATAATCCCAACATCGTGAGTTGTATATTTTGATACAGTCAAACGTACACCATAACTGGTTGTTCTATAAAGACTGATGTTGGATATACCACAATCTATGTAGAGGGATATGGTTGGTCGATATAGGATAAGTCCCTCCTACATAATAGGAGTAATATCTTAGGCCACTTGATTAAGTGAGACTAGAAATGCATGGCCATGCTCAAATAAGTTGATATTAGATGTCATACTTATTTGTATATCGTAGTCTGCTTAAGATATCAAGGAACATGGAATGGACAATGCAAGTGTGACTATTGCATGACTTGTATCCAATCCAGAGATAAAGGACTTAAGGATTATTGCATAAAAGGTTAATCATAAAAAAATGTTATGTCGAATCATGATCTCTTGTGACTTAGGTAGCAATGATGCATTGTTGGATGGCACTCATTGTTTGTAGCATTAGAATCATTCTAGTGTTACTGCTAACGTTACAGGAACCTACAGGGTCACACCCTATAATTGAAATGAACGGAATAAACCATAGTTGGTATTGTTTTTGGGGTCGCTTGAATTAAATTAATTATAGAATTAATTTAATTCGGTAATCAAATTTCCAACACATTATGTACAAGGTTGTTGTATGTATAATGACGACATGAATTTGGTTAGCATAAGAATTCAAATAAATATATGGTTTACCGAACTTATATTATAATTAATGTAATTATAATTTTCGGTATAAAAATATTATTATATTTATTTAATTCCTAAAAACCCTAAAACAAAAGGATATATGTATAATCCCGTTTTTCTTTGTTTGAGCCTAGCAGCCGTCAAAGAAAAATAACTCTCAAAACTGTTTTGGGGATTCCTTCCGTTTGTAGTCAACTGGGTGGATTACGTAGAGGCCGGGATCACGATAGATTGCGGCTTGGTTCGACAGCAGATCAGACTACTCGTTGTTGAGGTGTTGATGTCTACTCTGAATAAACATTAGGTAATTTCGTAACCTTGATCACCCCGATTCGTTCCTCACACATGGATCCATGGTTAGGGTCACCGATTTTATTTTTTTCGCTGCGCCGTAGGGGTACCGGCGATCCAACAGTTGAATGGGGTTTCACTTGAATGGGGTATGCGGTTCGGCCCGCTCCCTCTGCCGCCTCAGCCCCCATCTTCTTAAATTATGTTTATGATAAATAAAACTTGGTAGGCCATAAAAGTTGAAAGGATATGTTATAATTCACCTTAATAAATTGTTTAATTATGTATGCTATTTTTGACTTGCACGGTGTTTGAAATGTATAGTTATAGCCCAACGGCCCATTTGATAAAAAGGTTGTAATTTTATAAATACGGCCTGCGTGTCGTGCCTTGCTACTATTCTCTTGTATTTCTCTTCTCATCTTACTCCCTCGTATGTAAAACGTGTTTCTACATATTGTAATTTGTAAGAGTTGCTGTGGGCTAGCCGAGAAGGAAGATGGGCCAACCAGTGTGGACTGATAGCTTGAAAACCGGCTTACACCTTTAGGTTTCCTTTTGGTTCTCCCATTGGCTTGGGTTGCGCCACCTTAGTTTATAGGCTATAACTATTGCATTTATTTATTGCTTTATTCATGTATTAGATGCTATGGATGTCTAAAGCATGCCAAATTTTAAACATGTTAAAATTTGATAATAATAAACCACATTAATTGATGAGATCAATTAAATGGCTAAATGGGCTATAGTAAACCATAACTGGTGAGATGAAACGATCTTAAAAAAATCCCTCTATTAGAATATTAAGTCAACATAGCCTTCCAATTTTGCCCTCGTTAAGGCCTCGATCAATACTGTGTAGGTTTTGCTAAAGCGAAGTACTAGTATTTATCTTGGTTAAACGCGAAGAATAAACAAGTGATATTCGCAGGTTAAAATTGGTTAATGACTTGACTAGGTTATTCTAATAGGATTAGAAACCTAGAGGCAAGTAATTTGGATAAATCATAAGATGATTAGAACAAGAGTTGTTCACCAAACTTTAGGAGTTACATATGATGTAATTAGCAAGTGTTGCTTACGTAGATAACCATAATCTTTAGAGTAAAGCCAAAGCTGACTTAAGAGGAGGTGAAATATGGATCCTTAACCCACTTGAAATGCTTTTCGAGAAAGCCTTTCCGAAACTAACGTATGAGGGTATTAGTTTTGTAGTAAAATAGTGGGAACATCATTTAATTAAGTCCTTTTAATGATTAATATAAATTTGATAAATTTTCACACACATAATTTCATTGTTGTAGATATATTATGGCTGCAAACACAAATACACTATCATTGCGATCGGTCCTTGAGAAGGACAAGTTGAATGGTTTAAATTTTGTTGACTGGTTCCATAACTTGAGGATTGTCCTCAAACAAGAACGGAAATTATATGTCATTGAACAACCAGTTCCTAACGAGCCACCCACTAATGCCTCGAGGGCTAATAGAGACGCTTACAGAAAGCATCTCGATGACATGGTAGACGTTGGATGTCTTATGCTTGCCACTATGAATCCTGAGCTTCAGAAGCAACATGAGGACATGGTTGCTTATGAAATGATTGAGCACCTAAAAGAACTTTATCAGGGGCAAGCACGGGCAGAGAGGTTCGATATCTCTAAGGCCCTATTCCAATGTAAGCTGGCTGAAGGAAGCCCAGTAGGACCTCATGTCCTTAAGATGATTGGCTATATTGAAAGCCTGTCTAAGGTTGGGTTTCCATTGAGCCAAGAGTTGGCCACTGATGTTATTCTGCAATCGTTGCTAGATAGCTACAATCAGTTTGTCCTTAATTTCAATATGAATGAAATTGATAAGACTCTGCCACAGTTGCTCAGTATGTTATGAACTGCTGAAGGCAACATGAAAAATGTTGTACCCAAGCCTATACTGATGGTCCGTAATAATAAGGGCAAGGGAAAGGCTAAAGTTTAGACAAAGCCCAAGGGCAAAGGTAGGCCCAAGACTGGAAAAGTAATGGCTAGATTGAAACCTAAAGGAGGGGTGGCTAAGGAAGGAAACTGTTTTCATTGTGGTGTGACTGGACATTGGAAGCGAAACTGCCCTATCTATCTTGAGGAAGTCAAGAAGGCCAAAATAAACGGAACGTCTGCTTCAGGTATTTATGTTATTGATATTAATTTATCAACTACTACTTCATGGGTATTAGATACTGGTTGTGGTTCTCACATTTGTACTTCTGTACAGGGACTGCAAAGGAGTAGGACTTTGGCTAGAGTAGATGTGGACCTACGAGTTGGAAATGGAGCAAAAGTTGCTGCATTAGCTGTGGGAACATATAATTTATCTTTGCCTAGTGGACTTGGTTTATGTTTAGAGGATTGTTATTATGTGCCCAGTTTGACTAAAAACATTATTTCAATTTCTTGTTTAGACAGAATTGGTTTTGAGATAATTATTAAGAATAATTGTTGTTCCTTATATCTCAATAATGTTTTCTATGGTTCGGCACAATTAAATAATGGCCTCTATGTTTTAAATCAAATGAATCCCATCTACAACAGAAATACTAAAAGATAAAAAATAAATGACTCAAATCAAACTTATATATGGCATTGTCGTTTGGGCCACATAAGTGAGGAACGCATATCCAAGCTCCATAGAGATGGTTTCTTGGATTCATTTATTTTTGAACAATTTGAAGTATGTGAATCTTGCTTATTGGGAAAAATGACTAAGTCTCCTTCTACTGGTAAAAGTGAACGAGCTAATGATTTATTGGGCCTAATACATTCTGATGTATGTGGGCCAATAAATATACAGGCTAGAGGAGGATTTCATTACTTCATCACTTTCACTAATGATTTCAGTAGATATGGGTATGTCTATCTCATGCGCCATAAGTCTGAATCCCTTAAAAAGTTCAAGGAATTCAAAAATGAAGTACAAAATCAACTAGGAAAAATTATCGAGACACTTCGATCTGATTGAGGTGGGGAGTATATGAGCTTAGAGTTTGATAATCTTTTGAAGCAATGTGGGATTGTCTCACAACTTACTCCTTCTGATACTCCTCAATGGAATGGAGTTTCTGAAAGAAGAAATCGAACTTTGTTAGACATGGTTCGATCCATGATGAGTCATGCTGATTTGTCGACTTCCTTTTAGGGACATGCACTTGAGACAGCTACTTTCACACTAAATTGTGTTCCATCTAAATCGATTCAAAAGACACCATATGAGATATGGACTGGGAAACGTATCAGTATGTCTTTTATGAAAATTTGGGGTTGCGAAGCTTATGTTAAACGTCAGACGTCTAATAAGCTTGAACCCAAATCTAAAAAATGTAGTTTTGTGGGGTATCCAAAAGAAACCAAAGGATATTATTTCTTTAATCCCACTGAGAAAAAAATACTTGTTGCTCGGACTGGTGTCTTCCTAGAGAGAGAATTTGTTTCTAGAAAAGGAAGTGGGAAAAAGATTAAACTTGATGAAGTTCGAGAATCGCAAAATACCATGAACCGTAGATAGAACAACAACAAGTTCCACAAGGGGTTGAGGAACAAGTAATTGTTGTAGAAACACAACCACCGCGTAGATCTTTAAGGGAACGCCAAGCACCTGAGAGATATGGATTTCTCGTTACAACGCATGGTGACGTTCTACTGATAGATCAAGATGAGCCTAGGACTTATCAAGAAACGGTGACGAGCCCAGACTCTGAGAAATGGCTTGAAGCCATGAGATCTGAGATGGATTCCATGTATGAAAACCAAGTATGGACTTTGGTTGACTCACCCGAAGGGGTTAAGCCCATAGGGTGCAAGTGGGTTTTCAAAAAGAAAACCAACATGGATGGTAATGTACAAACATACAAGGGGCGATTAGTCGCTAAAGGTTTTCGCCAAGTTCATGGTGTTGACTATGATGAAACCTTTTATCCTGTAGCTATGTTAAATCCATCAAGATCTTGCTAGCTATAGCTGCATTTCATGACTATGAAATTTGGCAGATGGACGTCAAAACAGCGTTCCTTAACGGGAAACTTGAAGAGGATGTGTACATGACACAACCTGAAGGTTTTGTCAATCCAAAGGATGCTGGAAATGTATGTAAGCTATAAAGATCCATTTATGGATTAAAGCAAGCTTCTCGAAGTTGGAATCTTCGTTTTAATGATGCAATCAAAGAGTTTGGTTTTATCAAAAATGATGATGAGCCATGTGTTTACAAGAAAGTTAGTGGGAGCACTATAACATTCTTGGTACTGTATGTGGATGACATACTTGTCATAGGAAATGACATACCTACCTTGCAGTCTATTAAGACTTGGTTAGGAAGTTGTTTTTCTATGAAGGACTTGGGCAAAGCAACTTACATCTTAGGAGTAAAGATCTATAGAGATAGATCAAGACGACTACTAGGTCTAAGCCAAAGTACATACATAGACAAAGTACCGAAAAGGTTCAGTATGGAAGAATCTAAGAGAGGATTCCTATCTATGAGACATGGTATTTCACTCTCGAAGGAAATGTGTCCTTCAACTCCACAGGAGAGAGAACGCATGAGTAAAATTCCATATGCTTCCACTATTGGATCTATCATGTATGCCATGTTATGTACCCGTCCAGATGTCTCATATGCCTTAAGCATGACGAGCAGATACCAAGTAGATCCCGGTGAAGGTCACTGGACCACAGTCAAGAATATCCTTAAATACTTGAGAAGAACTAAGAATGTTTTCCTAATATATGGAGGTTAGGAAGAGTTAAGTGTAAAAGGTTATACTGATGCTAGCTTCCAAACCGATCAGGACGATTCTCGATCACAATCAGGTTTTGTATTTTGCCTTAATGGTGGTGCTGTGAGCTGGACGAGTTCAAAGCAAAGTACAATAGCCGATTCTACAACAGAGGCCGAGTATATTGCAGCCAGTGAGGCAGCAAAAGAAGCGGTTTGGATCAAAAAGTTCATTACTGAACTAGGGGTTGTGCCTAGCATATCAGATGCTATAGAACTCCGATGTGATAAGAATGGAGCCATTGCACAAGCTAAAGAACCTAGATCTCACCAGCGATCCAAACATATACTTAGGCGCTACCATTTTATTCGAGAGATTATCGATCGAGGGGATGTAGAGATATGCGAGTACCTATAGATGATAACATTGTTGATCCTTGACCAAGCCTCCGACACGCCAGGAAGCATGATCGTCACACTAAGTCACTTGGTATTAGATATATAAGTGATTGGTCTTAGTGCTAGTGGGAGATTGTTAGAGTATGCCCAAAGATCAATCATGAGATGATTGTAATAACATACTTGATTTATCATGTTTATTAATATAAGGCGTTACCATTATTATTTCAGTTTCTTTTCTGTGTATATAAATAAACTGTTTTATAATAATGTCTTGAGAATAATATGATTATTCTTAAAAGTTCCTTAGTCAGGTATTATTGTTGGATAGGACAACGATAATGCATTAAGACTAACATGTAGTTGATTGATGATAAAGAGTTGTCATTGATATGAAATGTCAGAATCATTACATGAATATGTGTGTTAGAGAACAACATATTTGACTGACCTATTATGAGTATATTTCTTGGATTATTATGTAATTGTCATGACATAACTCATAATGATTAATATTTATATGATCCTCAGACTTGAGATCATCAGAATCACGACATCGTGAGTTGTATATTTTGATACAGTCAAACATACACCGTAACTGGTTGTTCTATAAAGACTGATGTTAGATATACCACAATCTATGTAGAGGGATATGGTTGGTCGATATAGGATAAGTCCCTCCTACATAATAGGAGTAATATCTTAGGCCACTTGATTAAGTGAGACTAGAAATGCATGGCCATGCTCAAATAAGTTGATATTAGATGTCATACTTATTTGTATATCGTAGTCTGCTTAAGATATCAAGGAACATGGAATGGACAATGCAAGTGTGACTATTCCATGACTTGTGTCCAATCCATATATAAAGGACTTAAGGATTATTGCATAAAAGGTTAATCATAAAAAAAAGGTTATGTCGAATCATGATCTCTTGTGACTTAGGTAGAATTGATGCATTCCTAGATGCCACTCATTGTTTGTAGTATTAGAATCATTCTAGTGTTACTGCTAACGTTACAGGAACCTACAGGGTCACACCCTATAGTTGAAATGAACGGAATAAACCATAGTTGGTATTGTTTTTTGGGGTCGCTTGAATTAAATTAATTATAGAATTAATTTAATTCGGTAATCAAATTTCCAACACATTATGTACAAGGTTGTTGTATGTATAATGACGACATGAATTTGGTTAGCATAAGAATTTAAATAAATATATGGTTTACCGAACTTATATTATAATTAATGTAATTATAATTTTTGGTATAAAAATATTATTATATTTATTTAATTCCTAAAAACCCTAAAACAAAAGGATATATATATAATCCCGTTTTTCTTTGTTTGAGCCTAGCAGCCGTCAAAGAAAAATAACTCTCAAAACTATTTTGGGGATTCCTTCCGTTCGTAGTCAACTGGGTGGATTACGTAGAGGCCGGGATCACAATAGATTGCGGCTTGGTTCGACAACAGATCAGACTACTCGTTGTTGAGGTGTTGCTGTCTACTCTGAATAAACATTAGGTAATTTCGTAACCTTGATCACCCCGATTCATTCCTCACACATGGATCCATCGTTCGGGTTGCCGATTTTATTTTTTTTCGCTGCGCCGTAGGGGTGCCGGTGATCCAACAGTATACTCCTCCACAGTAGGCACCAAGTCTACCTTCCTAAAGGTGAAGCAACTATGAGCGAAATTCCAAAATTGGGCCAGAGCTCGAAGCAAATGCTTGTCCACCTTGATATCGAGCAAATAGGGCAAATCACCATAATTACAGTAAAATAACTGTTTGACTTCATCATCCCATTGGGACCATATTTCTTTCAACTTTTGGAGATTGTTCTGAGTTAGGTTGATACAAGTGAAGTTCCATAATTCTGATGTGTACCCCTCCGTCAAACTATCCCCTTTCTCAAGTTGCATTTCTCTAACCTTATTCGAACAACCGTATTATCTTCCATTTTATCAAGAAATTCATTCTCCATGGCAAGCTCTCTATTTAGTAATCGAATATGAATCGATACCTTTTTATGATGAGAATGTCATGCAAACACAATAAAAAACAAAGCAAGTCAGTACATTTAAAACTAAAATTTAAAGTAAATAAGAAATCATAAACAGGGTATCTACTCAGTCGACCACTAGTGGTTCGGTACAATTCTACCTAGGGTAGGCTTTTATGGTTCATTATATGTGGTTTGGGTTGTACAGTAAAGGTACCTGAACTAACAGATTCCTCGATCCTCACCCATTATAGGCTCATATGAATCAAGTTCAGTTCAAGGGAATACATTTCCCTATGACTATACAGAGATTTAAATCTCACGAAGACATAGGTACAGATGTATCCCAAAAGTAATCCACTATCCTATGCGGAGGTGAAAACCCCACGAAGGAATAGTTTCTCACTCCCACTTAAAAGGGTATAACCGAACGGTTATGCAATGCAATATGCTAAGATTAAAAAACTCAAACCAATAAAGCATGCATATCAAAATGATGAAGACTATAAAATGCAATGAAAAGATCGTAAATTTAAATCGAATTCACAATTTCTGACAAAAAGGCAAGAAATAATCAACTTGTGGCTTGACTCTCTTATTTTGGTCCCTAGCGGAGTTGCCAAGCTGTCGAAATCATTTTTTTGAAAAAAACAGGTCGATTTTGATTTAAAAAAAATAGGAGTCGCCACCAATCTTCTTTTTATGAGGTGTAATCGGGTCACCTCGAAAAATAATTATTTTTATAAATGATTTGATTTATTAAAACAACAATTTTGGTCCACAAAATTCAGAAAGATGGGTTCGAGAATCGATTACATACAAGGAAGGATTAACACCATCGTAATGCCCAAAAATTGGTACCTAGTTGATTTATTAATGTCTTAATGTCGAAAATTTGCAAAGATTCAAAATACAATCCTTTTATTTAACAGGACACTTGTATAAATCAAGTTGCATGTTAAGGCCCTCTTATTTTGGGAGATAGAATGTCACACCCAATGAGTTAGGATTTGATGTTTCACATCTTCGAAAATGAGCTTGTCTTTTGATTTTTAAAACTCATGCAGTGAAGTTTAAAAAGGATATTCAGTTGTTTAAGTCAGCTAAAAATCAAAGCCCACTAAGTTAGGGCACAATTTCTCAAAATTCCAAACGTAGAATATTGCCTTTATTTTAAAAGAATCCTCATCTCGAGAGAACAACATGTCATATCCAATGAGTTAGGATACAACGTATCGAATTCCCAAGAATGAGCTTTTTATTTATATGTTTTGATTAAAAAAGGATACTCGATTACTTAGATTCAACGAGGAAAATTGGAACCCCATAAGTTATGGCTCAATCTTCTCGAAGATCCCAAATACTGAGTATTGTGTTATCTTGAATGCTTTTGAATAAAATGATTTCGATACTTAAATGATATTAAACGTAACCTTTTAAGCGAATAAAATGCGATAGAATGATAATGTACAACGCGAAGTGATAATTCGTAAACCAAAATGTACTCTAATGAACGTCAAATAATCAATAAATACAAATAAGCAATACAATACACATAAGAGCAATAATCTCACATCACATATTATGTAAATACTAACTTTAATATTCGAAAGCTAGTGAGAAAAGCTAATTGAAAAAGAACACCAAGCAAATTAACACAAACACAAACAAAATGTACAAGTTTTAAAATAACTAAAGAAACGAATGGCATGAAAGAAGGAACTTATAATCAATAAATTATACGTACAAAACATTTTAAAATAAATAATATATACGAAAGTTTGAAATAAATAAAAATAGATTTAAAATGAATACTATATGAAATGGTAATATATAAATGAATTTTAAAGTAAATGTTGCATAAGAAGAAAATCAAAATATGTAATATACAAAATAGTATATATGTATCAATATAAATAAGTAATACATATGAAATGAAAAGGCTAATAATAATATAAATAATAATATATAAAAATTGAAATAAATAAAGTATACAAAGTATGGTATTTTAAAAGAAATAAATTATATATAAAAATTGGTTTTAAAACGTATAACATATTTAAAAGAGAACTCAAGGTCAATAGTTATAATAATATGAAATCAATAATATAATTAACATAAAGATAATTTAATGTAAATTACGTATGTACATATATAAAATAGTATTATACCCGAGTATCATTACATAACAAATACATGATAAATGTAAGTAATGTTAATGATAAATTTAAAATAATAATACATTGTAAATTAAAATAATATTGATGATAAATTTAAAAGTAATATTAAGCTTAAATATAAAAATAATATTAGATTTAAAATTAAATATATAAATTTTTAAAAAGGAATAATAAATATTTAAATAAATTAAAAAATAAAAATCAAGCACATTAAATTAAAAAAATACGGGTTAAATTGTATTTAATACAAAATTAAAAGAAAAAAATGAAAATATAATAAAATTGAAGGCCAAAATACAGCGCGCGAATAACATGGGGGACTAAATGTGAAATATTCCCTGCCCACCAAAATGCTGCGTCGAAATATGGACCAAAATGAACAGTTTTCAAAATAAACGAGGTGAATTTTAAAAAAATGAAATTAAAACAGTGAAAGAAAATAAAAGGGTCTATGGCGCAAATATCCCTTTTTAGAGCCAAAACACGCGGATCTGACCTTGTTCGGGTCAGGTCATTAGATCGTTGGGTTATATGAGAAAAACGGCACCGTTTTGGAGCCACTGAAACAGACCCTAAACGGTGCTATTTCATGCATTATATAAAGACCACATGAAACCCTAAAACAGTAGTCTCTTATCACTTTTAACAGACCTGAAAAAAGCTAAATTTCTCTTTCATTTTCGCCACTTCAACTCAAAATTCCTTATCTAAATTGATTGGAACGGAATCGACGAGGTTCCAACAACGCTCTTGTAGGTAAGAACTTTCCTTCTTCCCCTTTTATATTCATATGTAAATAAAAAAATAACAAATCAAAGAAGAGAGAAAAAATAGAAATCGAAGAATCACCTAAAATAATTTCTTATTGCTTTCTTCATTTTTGGTTTTGTAATCTCTTTTTGATTTCTTTGTGCGTGCCCCCTTTTATAGTGCTACAATCAGCTTTATATAGCCGAATATAATAAAATGAAATTACAAAATTTTTTTTTATATTTTTTGTTATTTAATCTCTATTATTGGTTGTTATTTTGGTTTGCTCCTTTTCTGTTATTGCTTTCCTTTTATGCTTGTTTGTTGCACTTGTTGCAGGTGCAAGGCCAGTTGGACATGCGTGGGTAAGGACACCGGCTGGTGGCTGCTATGCGTGGGGAGAACGGCGCGAACTGTTCAGTTTGCTGAGTTAGGGTTACTGTTTTAGGCTAGGCTTTGTATTAGGCTTGGGTTTGTATCGGGATTATTTATTTGTAATTGGATTTTTATTGTAAATGGACATTATTATTTTTGGAATTTTGGCTTTAATTGGTTTTAATTTGTTTAGTTGGGTTTCTAAATTATTTTGGTTTTAATTTTCTGAATGGCCTAGGCAGATTGGGCCGTTTACATTATAGGTACCAAAGTTACAGTATTTACTGACCATGCGGCCATTAAATACTTGCTCAATAAGAAAGATACAAAACCAAGGCTAATTTGTTAGATACTTTTACTCCAAGAATTTGACCTTGAGATCCAAGACAAAAAATGTGTCAAAAATCAAATAGTTGATCACCTGTCGAGGTTGGAGCAAGATGAGACAACTCAGTCATGTGTGCCTATCAACGAGAATTTCCTAGATGAACACTTATTTGAGGTAAATCAAATTCATGAAATATCCTGGTTTGCTGATTTTGCCAATTATCTTGCATGTGGAATAATTCCTCGAGAAATGACATACCAAGAAAGGAAAAAATTCCTTCATGATAGTCGGTATTATCTTTGGGTGGATTCGTTTTTGTTTAAACAATGTGCAGACAATATAATCCGAAAGTGTGTAGCTGAAAGTGAGATTGCTGAGATCTTGTATCATTGCCATTCATCTCCAAGTGGTGGACACTTTGGTAGTTCACGTACTGCAACAATGATTTTGCAAACAGGTTTCTTTTGGCCTACACTATTTAAAGATACTTATGCTTATGTGAGGAATTGTGATAAATGGCAAAGGACTTGAAATATATCAAGGAGGAATAAGATGCCCTTGATAAGCATTTTGGAGATTGAATTGTTCAATGTATGGGGCATTGACTTCTTAAACCCATTTCTTTCTTGGTATGGGAACAAATACATCTTAGTTGCTGTGGACTATGTATCCAAGTGGGTTGAAGCTGAAGCATACCCTACAAATGATGCTAAGGTAGTCATGTGATTCCTCCACAAGCATGTGTTTACACAATTTGGGACACCAATAGCTGTTAGTAGTGATGAAGGTTCTCACTTTGTGAACAAATGGCTTAAGTGGTTGCTTGACAAATATGATGTGAAACACAAGATTGCTACTGCCTATCACCCCCAGTCTAATGGGCAAGTTGAAAGTGTGAATCGTGAAATCAAAGGATTGTATTATACAACAATTATTGAGCTACGTTTAAAGTTAATGGTCAACGTCTCAAACACTACTGGGATGGTGAAGTTGAGCGAATTGAATCCTCGCTCAAATTAGCAGACCCTAAATTTTTCATGAACTCATTTTGTAAATAAATAAATAAATAAATAATTCAAACTTATTTTCTTAACTTATTACATTTAATTAATTCTATCTAAGGAGATTGGAACTTAAGTGGGACCGTTGTGACCGCTCCAATTTTATCTGGGAATTAATTTAATGTAGTTTGCTTAGAAGAAATTTTTTAATTAAGACTTAAAATTTTTAAGTTTCATTTGTTCTGTTTAAATTTTAAATTTTTATGTTAATAAAGGGGGTCAAATTTGGCCGAAGTACTAATCAGTTTTTTTAGTAAGATAAAGTCTAAGTTTGAGGCCCAAGACAACAAAAAGGAGGGAAAAATCCATGCCTTGTCGTCACACCCATTGCTTACCGCCCAAGTAATCCTAATGTCACTAAATTTTTGCTACATGTTGCCCTAATTTTTTCGTATATAAACCCCTCTCCATTCTACTAATTCTCATATCCCTCAAAGCAATTTGCTTACACCCTAAAAATTCCTAAATGTCTCTTTTGTGCCATCAACCCAAATCCTAGAAGAAACCCTAGTTCTCTTACCTTTTTGCTGAAATTATTTATTGCTGCCGTAAAGAGATTGCCGAAGCACCACCGTTGTTGTTGCACGTCATTGTCGCCACCGCACCATCTTTGATGTCGTAGGATTTTTTGTCGTAGCAAGTTCTACCCACTTTGCCGATTTGTCAAATTTTTGGGAAAAGATACCGTGTCTCGCAAAAGAACCAGATTTTCAAAGACTACTCCTGAAAACCCGATTTTGGTCGATGAAGAAGTGAAAGAGAGATTTGATTAAATGTTCAAGCATCAACCTATGATGCCGAAAAAAGGTTTTCACTTGAAGGGTAATGATTTGATGATTGTCCTTATACCGATTGGAAAGAAAATCAATGCTCTCAAGTGAGAATGATTTTGTGACACTCGTTCACTTCCCGATGATGAACTAGTTCGAGAATTCTATGTCAATCACTTCACTTTGCTTAAAGGCTCATGTTAGAACACAAGAAAATCTGAAGGTGCGATATGTCCAAGTATGCATTACAAATTATGATCTTGAAAGATTAGTAGAGAGGGTGTATGAACTGAATCAAGGCGAGCAAGAAGAGAAAACTAAGTCAGATACAGAGGAGTCAACAGATGGAACTGAAACTGAAGCTAATTCAGTCACAGACACTGAGGAGGAAGAATCTGATAAGGAACCGAACATTCCTGAACTAAGGGTTGAGCCAGAAGAAGATGCAGTCAAGCTAAGTGTTGAACCTGAATATACAACTCCCATGCCGACTTCTGGAAGTACTTCAAGGAAATAGGAGTTGTTAATTTTGATGGATATGTGCAAGTTCATCCACAATCAACAACAAACTTACTGGAAATATGCAAAAATTAGAGACGACTCAATTCGAAATACTTTTAAGAATATCTCTAATACTTTTGTTCCTGAGTTCCCAGATGCTATCTTTGAGACATGGACGGAAGATACTGACGATGGAAGTGGAGATGGAGCTAAAGAAGACAAGGGGAATAAGTCAGAAAAATAAAAGGGGGGATTCTTGTCCTGTTATTTATTTAATTATTTTTAGGTCTTTAGGAATTTATTTTTCGTAATTAGGATTTAATTTATGTAGAATAAAACATAGCAAGCATGAACAAACTTAACACTTCTTTAGAAAGAATAAGACTAAGTGATGTGGTAAAGGGAATGAACATGTCTAGGATTGGGTTATTAGGGAAGACTTGGTATTTAAGTAGTCTCAATGACTCACCTCTCTTTGTTTACAACCCTACCTGGTGTTTAGTTTTCATTCATTACTTTGTTCTTGCAATGAGGACATTGTTTCTTTTTAAAGGGGGTAAGGCAAATAAATTGCTCAAACTTTTTAATTTTTTTTTTCAAGTATGCTTCAATTATTTCTTTCATAAGTATGTTTTAATAAATGAATGTTTAGAGATTTTTTTTTGTTACTGAGATAGTTTGTATGCAAGTATGAATGATGATTTATCTAAGTGAAAGTATGTTATCATGAAGGATGGAATGCTTATATGCTCTTAGCCTTAGCAATGTTTGCCATGAAAACTTACTTTCTTTTGAGATTAGACATGCATGAAGGTTTATATCTCTAGAATTGACTTAGTAACTTTCTTGAGGGAAAATCCTAGGGGACATAAAAATCTAAAATGATATAGGCACTATTTATTTGGACCGTTTGATCCTTTTCTAGCCAACCCTATGATATTAGGCCCTTGAAACTATAATTTTGAGCTTAAAAGCCTATTTTTGCAATTAACCTACATTATAAGCCAGTTACCATCTTTTTAAAATTATCCTAATTTTGTGCACCTATCTTAACTAAAGTTGTCTTGGGAATCAACATTTGAGGAAATTTTCATAAAGAGTATGTGCTATGCTTATAAAAAAAGTGAAGAAAAGTTCATTCAGTCTCAAAAAAGGAAAAATGTATGAGCTTGATTTCAAAATAAGTTTGGGGGTGTTCCAAAGGTTCACTTAAAGAAAAAGGTTGTATTACGAGAAAATCAAGACAAAGTTAAATGTTAAGATTTTTAAAATCGAAATGTCCCATCTCTTAAAATCCCTACCTTTAACTAAGCCCCATTACAACCTTATAAAAGACCTATTGATTTGATGATTATGTCACCTACATTAGTGGAAAGGAAGCCCTAAGTTCAACATATGAAACTCATAAATAAGCCTTGTGATTGTTTGCTTGATTGATAGGAAATTATGTTAAATGAAGAATGTTATCTATGGCTGTGACATACATGCAAACTATGATTCGTGTTGGCATATTTTGAAGCTTAGTATAATCTTAAGGAATGTGTGCATATGAATTACTTGTTAATAAAGAAGATCGATAAGTATGAAGTTATTAATGCATGATTATGAGACAAAGATTGATGCTGCTTACATAATTAGCAATTTTGCCTTAGCAAGACCTTTTGCTGTGCATAAACATTACTCGAGACGAGCAATGATTTAAGTTTGGGGGTGTGTAAACGAAAAAATATATAGGATTTTTCCTATGTAATTTATCACATTTTTACTTAAATTCGTTGTTAAAACTAAGTAATTGTTTAATAAATTAATGAAATATGTGAAAATATGAAATTAGGACATAGAAATTATTAAAATGTTTTTTTATGCTTTATTATATAGTTTTCATGCAAGAAATGACTTATTTTATATTAATTTCAATATATTATATTTTTATGACATAAAGTGGGCCATGCATGATTAAATTAAATAATAAAATATAAAATTATATTTAATAATTCATTTTAAAATATTTCATTAATAATTTGGGTTTTTAATTAATTAATTAAATTGGATAAATTTTATTCTTTGGTCCTCTAACTTGTTGATTTATTCTGGACAGGTCTGATAGCTTTGTTAGATTACAAAATAGTCCAAATTGGAGACCAAGTCAACCCCAAAATTCAGCTGCACATGGCTGTCCATAAACCACTCTTTGGTTTAATTACACAAGGTCCTTGAAGAGTTGAAGAAATTAGAGATTTACCTGATGATTTGCACTTGACCGAGTCTCAGTCCTGAGTTGTTGTGGCACTCTAATTAACCAAAAATTAAGGAAAAATCAGCTCAACTTGCTCAATTTATGGCCGACCACCCATGGAAGATGCTTCAAAAGATGAAAACTCCTATTTTTAGAAAACTATCCCCTCTCTTCACCTATAAATAAGACCCTCTCATTCCTTCATTTATCATCCCTCAAGCATCATTCTCTCTTTTCTCCAAATTCTCTTATCCTTTTCCATTCCCACTCCTAGCATCATCTCTTCATAGAGATTTTAGCAATTAAGGCTCTTAAAGAACCCTTGGTCAGCCACCTTGGAGAGCCATCAACAAAAGAGCAAAGCAAAGGAATGAATGAGCCTCATCAGTTAGAGTCTGGGGTGACAGCCACTCTAAATTGGGTTTAATCTTCCTTTTCTTTAATTTAATATAAAGATGTTTGCTATGTGTTCTTTGTTCTTGTTTACAAAAATGTTAGCTTAATTTTATTTAAGCTAGGATGATTGCTTTAATTAAATAATATTTATTTGATTCATGCTTATAATGTTTGTGCCTTAATCGATCATGTTTTCAATTAAAATCAAGTTTGTATTTCGTTCATACGTGATTGAAATGCACCTGATTTAGCTGAGTGATCCTGACCAGAAGACGACTAATGGACAAATAATTGAAATGTGCTTGCTCAATTTAGATCCAGATCCGATTAAATTGAAAGTTGCATAACAACTCTAACCAAACTCTGTTATCTGCATAGTTTTTAGATTTGTGTGATTAAATTGTTTCAAACATGACACGTCCCTATTACCTCACACGAATGCTAAGAAACCCTTAGTAAATAAGGATCAGTAAAATGCGTATTTACTTAGTAAAGGATTCTGAAAGGACCTAATGTGGTTTCCAAACTCATGTAAGATCGAGTTGTCATGGAATGTTTTTCCGAATGTTATTAAGCATGTTGATAATAAATTGAGTTTAATTAAAGTAATTGTCCTAGTTTATTTATGTTATAATTGTTGCAAATTGTGTTTAATTTTACTAAAATATATTTCATTTATATAGTTTACAAACTTAGGATAATTTGCATTAGCGATCATTGCATTTAGTTTAATATATTTTAATCACCACTTCTCAACTATATTGTGTTTTTATTTACCAAATTGTTAATATAATTTTACAAATTAAGTGACTTATCACAAATACAATCCCTGTGGACACGATAACTCGATACTTACTTATTACTTGATAACGACTGTGTACACTTGCACAAACCTATGCGTTACAGTCATCCTTAGGTATCCCAATATTCACAAATTTAATCAACCAAACAATCACAAATTCAACAATCTATCATACATAATAGCATGCTCGTTTCCCTGTATTCTCTATATCCTTCGGTGCATTCAACTGCTCAATGCCTATTTACAATGCAATATATAGAATTTAGTAGTCTAATAATAAAAAATTAAAAATCATCTACTATCATGCCAAGTTTATAGTGAACATAATCAACCTATATACCTGATCCTAACTAATAACTTGTATTTCTAGAAGCTCAAGCACACGTTTGACAAAAAAATTCAAAATAAATTTCCTATGTTACCCCCCACAGTTTAGATAACACATTGTCCCTAATGTGCACTACCATAGATAATGAAAGAAGCTAACTGATTGATCGTGACATTACTATAGTCTAATGGTGGATGCTTCCTTCTTTTCTTCCTTACAAGCTCATAAATGTCGTGCTTATTTCATGTGAGGTTCCTACAAAGGAAACTTAAAACAACAAGGAAAATGAATATATATATAAATCTACTATTAATGTACTCCTAAAATAAAAGTTGTCCAAAATTAATTACAATCCAAAAAAAAGCTCTATCAATCATCCTCCTCCTCAAAATCCATCTTATTCCCTTTCTTTTTACCTTCGTCATCTTTGATATCCTCCATTTCCTCGCTTCGTTGTTGTTCTGCTTCATGATGGAAATGCATTAGATGAAATGTTTGGTAGGTATTTTGATATTCTCATATTGTTCTTTTGAGCAGATTCTTGAAGAAATGGGCTCATTTCTTACATCCATCTTATCACCCATTGCATTTGTGAAATGCTCCTCTCGCCAATTTCTTTTTGAGATCCCGATTTTTCTTTTCGTTTGAGCGAGGCCGGGACATCATTTTTTCTTTCCGGCATTTGCTCCAATCCCTTATTTATTTTCATTGAAACTATGTATATTGTTTTTATAATGTATCTCCTATGATACTTTTGGTGGGCTTCATCAACTGTTTAGTAGTTTTCATTGGAACTCTGGCTCTTTTGCACAAGGCTATCACTAAGAAGGGTAAGAAAACCCCAACTTTCTAGCCATTTATGCACCACTTCATATAGTGATAGATCTATGTCTCGATACATACCTATTTCTTCTACAAAACGACATATAGCAAAGCCGCTCCAAAAGTATTGACATTTAGAGACATTTAAAGCAAGAGCAATTCGAGTACATAAGAATTGTATCTAGATTTTTGAGATAAAAAACATGATTGTTTGATTAAAGGATGTGGGAATATTAGTACCAAGGTGATATTTCCACTCACCCCTACACTCCGTTAAATAATTTATAACATTATCCATATTAATGTTTCTGAAATATTTTAAATACTTTCCTCTACAAAATCATTTTCATAATATGAAGCGTTATAAAATTCAAAAATAAATTGAGTGGTGACTCGTAACTCTGTCCCTCGTACGGGTACCGTTTCCCATGTAGCACCCTCTAGTCTCTTCGACTCCTGGTCCTAAAATTTGCATAAAATTATTGTGCCACAAGGTTTAGAATATAGTCTTTAGGGGTTACAAAAAAACATTCCCACCTATGATGTTGGACGAACGACCATATGTCCTTACAAAGAATCATCGATAAATTAAATCCCTGATCTTGGAGAAACATCTTTTATTAAAATTCTAAAAAGAATTTTGTGACATTTTGATTTGGAAAATTGAGGGGTTTGTGGCCATCGATGATTCGGGTTCATTAGTTCTCCTAATTTTTGTCGGAGGCATTTCCGATAAGATTTCAATCTAGAGAGACTCCTAATTTTTGTCGGAGGCATTTCCAATAAGATTTCAATCTAGAGAGACTAACTTAATATTAAACAATATATTTCTAATGCAACATTAAAAGCTTTAATTAGAATCTTTAACCTTGACTAGAAAGTTCGTCTATCCTCTTGTGGGTTGTTCCAATTTCCTTTGTCAATGTAGGTCTTTTTAACCTGCGCCTGGTACGTACCAAGAGAGAAAGAAGATTGCAACAAAAAATAATAAAAGAGAGTAAAAAAATAGATTTTAAGGTTTAGATGTAATGAGAGGTTTTTGAGTTTAAGAGAGGTTTAAAATCTAGTTAGAAAAGATATGTTTTTAAGCTAAGAATTTTGTGTTTTTAAGTTAATTAACACATTAAAACTGGGGTTAGGCTACCGGGTTGTGCGATAGGTCGAGTCAACCCTAGAAAAAATTGCAGCGATGTCTTGACATAAGGGTTTCATGTCTCCACACCCCTGGAAGACTACCATGTCTTGATATCAAGGTTTGATGTCGTGACACACCTTGAAATTTTGAATTCTGGGGTATACTGAATTCAGTGTCGTGACATAAAGGTGTGTGTCATGACATTGAGCCAAATTACTTGATTTCTTGAGTCTATGAATGATGTCGTGACATGAAGGTTCCCTGTTATGGCACCAACTCTGTTTTTTGCACTTCTTCTTGAATTTCAAAGTGTTCGAGATCATAGAACCTACTTCTAAATAGTTTAAAAAGAATTAAATCCTAATATAAAAGAGTCCTAGTGTACTTTCCTCCACGCTTTAGAGCACACATTACCCTTACTGTAAAATGATTAAAGTGTGAACAAGAAAACTTCTCTAAGAAGGATGAATCCTTGTTGATGTATTAACATTGGGATTTGTATGCTCTAAACAGACAGGCAATACCTAGAAGAAAATACTATGACAAGAAATATGAA
Source organism: Gossypium raimondii (assembly GCF_025698545.1). Taxonomy (NCBI): domain Eukaryota; kingdom Viridiplantae; phylum Streptophyta; class Magnoliopsida; order Malvales; family Malvaceae; genus Gossypium; species Gossypium raimondii. Next base: position 32,105,389 of record NC_068568.1, on the reverse strand, counting down.
ATATGTAATAAAATATTAAGGAAAATAAATTAATAAATAAAATGAAATGAAATAAACACTATAATAATACAACAAACGAAACAAAATTTACCAAAAGAAATATAAGTTCTTTAAAAATTGGGACGATCCATGTCGCCACCATAGAAGAACCTCTTGCTGGTTCTCGACACTTTGATTCGATGTTTGTTCCTCTATCGATGTATATGAACTATCCTTTCCGATCACTTCCATTGATAGAGCCTTATTTTCGATTGATGTGAAATCCACATTGTGAGCCATTTAGTACCAAATACGAGCCAACATAAAATTATTTTCTAGAGTATTATTGCTTCGAGCTTCCTCCTCTCCCTATTGTGTGAGACTTTGGTTGCTTGAGCCCTGCTGTCGTTGTTGAATAAGAATGAATCCAACTCCTCAACCTCTTCGGTTGGCACCTTTTCTACTATGTCCAGAAAGTGTATTGACTATTCTACGCTTTCATTCAATATTAGTTTAAGTTCCATGTTAGTGGTTTCTTCATCTTCCACTTCTACCTTTATAGTTAGTTCTAATGCTATGTAAATTGGATCAGAGACCAGTTCAGCTATGTTCAACTCATCCCCATGATCTTTAGCTACAAGCTCAGTGTGAATCTCACCATAATTCTCTTCATCGTTATCCAAAATACAAGGGTTCTCATGAGCTGAGTTGTGAGCGTCAGACATGTCTTATTTTATTAGAGGCAGAACTTTGGATATTTCTTACATCATTTGCACCATTATGTCTGACATGTTTGATAATACCTTAGAGGTGTCTGTTCTGGTGGTTCACATGAAGGCATCTCATACAAATCATAGGGAGGCTTGCTTAAATGTTCGGGCATATCATGATTTTCTTCAAGTGCCTCATACAAACTATGAGTGAGCTCATATGGATTTTTGACTATATCAATACCTTGTTCATTACAACACTAGTATGTTGAGGCTTCATTTCTGTGTTCGCTTAGCTCTATCATGATCAATTTTTTATTTTTCATGGTCTCTCATTCTTCATATAATCCCTCCTTGTATATTTCATCATCCAAGATCATCTCATCGTTAAACCACATGTATTTAATTTCATCCATATTTAAATGATTTTCCTGGGATAGTCTCTATTGATCAACAACTAACTAAACAGGTGTTCCTATCCTTTGAGGCATATACTGAGATAAAAAAAATAGTAAACATGAATTAATAAAAATAAAAAAATCGTATATATAATTTTAAAGTTTCCTAATTATCTGAGTAAACATAAAAATTAAAATTAATCTAGCATTGTTGCCACCCCGGCAATGGTGCCAAAAACTTGACCGCCTCCGAATGTACTACAGTCTGGAGTGTGAGTATTGCAACCTACAGATATAGATTTGAGGTGGTGTCTGCAAGTATACGGTTCAGGTTGTAAAATAGTTTTACAATGAAGTAGGTAAGTACTCCGAGCATAGTTCCCAATGGAGGCGAGTACTAAGTTAAAGTTAACTTAAATGCAAATAGAATTAATCAGTAGTTTAAATAAATTATATTACAATAAAACTTAAGGGAAAGATTTTTGGGGTTTTATAAATAAGGAATTAAAAACTGCATAAATAAAAGGGACCTCGAAAAACTAATTTCTAAACTCAATCAAATGAAAACATGGGTGATAAGCTTGCTTTCGTGATCATAACTAATTCCTATTTTGAGTTTCTTTTCAATCAACTAGTCGTTACCCTAATAGGATCTCAGGTTTTCATTGATAGGCCATACCAATTGTGGGTTAATTTTTACCTAAATAACTTCCTAGGGTCGTCAAACATAAGGTTTATGTACTTCCTCTCTCGAACAGTTGATTCGCTAAGAAAACCCTACATAGCAATTAACAAATCACACCTCCACTCGCTAATCCCCCATAAGAGGATTAGTTCCTCATGGAATCCATAAACATAATAAACTTGATGATAAAGATATGCGTGAAAAATAAATCAAGAATAATGTTTAGTGAATCTTGATTGTTTTTAATTGATGAAGTACCAAAATCCTCAAACGTTTAATTGCGTCTACAAATAAATTTCTTCAAAAAACACGAATGAAAAGAAATGAAAAAACAATCTAAACCTTAAGAGAAAGAACAAAAATTGAAAACTAAATTACAAAGAAAAACTTGGAATTTCGAAAAGCCATCCTTTAACAAGTGTTTAAGAGCCTATTTATAGAGTGAGGGTTGTTGTCATCCTCAACCTTAGGTTAGCTGATGCATCCATGTTTAACTTTTGATTGTGCGGACCAAAATGCCCCTAGCTTATAGTTATCTCCCGTACAGGGTCGGTGTCGCGACATCTAGGGCAGTATGTGTAGTTCAGGGATGGCTTAAGGGATGTGTCGTGACATCTTATGGCTATGTCTCAACACCAAACACAGTATGACAATTCTTGCTTTCTACTCCCTATGTTGCGACCTCAAACTCCCCGTGTTGCAACACAACGACCAGTATTGTGTAACAACCTATTTTTAGTGAAATCAGAACAGTGGCTTCAGGACCACGAATCTGAATTCAAAAAAATTATTTTATTTTTATTTTATTGCCTACAACATGATGATAGTACCGTATAAAAATTTTGTTAAAAAATTTTACCGTTTACATGTTCAATTTGATAAAAAGGACTAAATCGCATAAAGTGCAAAAGTTGAGTTCTAATAGCCAAAGGTATTAAATAGCTATAGTACTTTAAATTGGAAGTCCTTATATGGTAATTAGACCGTAAATAAGATAGTGGAATATGATGGCTTGGCATTTTGTGTAATTTTTAAAGTTTTTAAAGGTTAAATATGTAATTAGTAAATAAAGTTAATATTCAATAAGAGAAAATGACAAAGCTTTCATCTTTTACCATTTTCAACTGATTTTCACAAGAAAAAAAAGCCATTGAAGAATCTAGGTTCAACCATCTTTGTTTGTTTGATTAGGTATGCATTTTTGTCCCATTTTTAATTATTTCTATGTTTTCGGGATCGTTGCAACTTAATCTAGCTATCCCAGGGACTAATTTGTAAAATTGTTAAAGTATTAGGGATTTACCATTGATGCATGTACATGAGTTTTGAAGTTTGATGTTAGAAAATGGTTGGTTGTTTTTAGATAAATAACTTTTGTAAAGGGGTTTTGGTGAAATTGTCAAATAAGGACTAAATTGAAAACAAGTTAATATTACATGGTATAATTTGTGAATTAGTGAAATATGTGGGTTGCTATAAATGTATAAAATGTTCGGTTAGGCTTGGGTAGGGGTAAAATTGTATGAATTTCATTTTCTGAGCCGAAGGACTAATTTGCAAAGAAATTAAAAGTATAGGGGCAAAATGGTAGTTTTGCCAAAATATGATTTAGGTTAAATTGAATGAAAAGTAGATTGAACTGAGTTAAATTTATCCATATAGATCAAGACAGGCCTCGTACGAAGTTAGATCGGGGCAAAGGGAAAATCTCAGATTAGTCGCCTCCGTAACTACATATACTTGTCGAGGTAAGTTCGTGTAATTAAATTGTGTGTATGTGTTTTAATTGAATTATATTTACATACTTGAGATTTTCCATGTATAAATATTGACTACATATCCAAAGATGTAAGACAATTACCGAGCCCTAGTTGAACCTTAGGAATACGTAGGATACAAATGACATGTCATTAGGGTTTACATGATTTAAGTGTTGGTCCCAAACGTCTTACTGATGGCTAAGGTCCGGCATCTGTTACGGATACTCCACAGCTCGTGTGAGCAGCATCGTGTAGCTATGTGCTGACCCACAGCTCGTGAGAGCATACCGATTATAGCCCGTATGAGCATACTATTTACAGCTCGTGTGAGCATACATGTACAGGATTTGACGAATTACTGTTATATGATTTACCACACTATGTATGAGCCATCCTGGGTATCCAACAGTATTCTAAATGGTTCAACGAGCAATATTCTGATATGAAATGATAAGAGTTTGATACGAACTATTACAGGTAAACACATGAATTATATGGAAATGTTGTTACATGGTATATGGAAACTTGAATTGGTTGATACATGTATTTAGAACTTTATCAATTGATGTATTCATCCATGTTTAATGGCTTATATATGTGATTACATGGCTAACATGGTTGGTGTATATGTGCTTAGGCATTTGGCCAAATTGTATTGGGATATGCTTGGTTTACTTACCTATTATATGATTCAATGGTAGGTTATATTCTATGTTATACGAAAATACTAAGCTTAAATGCTTACTCTGTGTTATTTTCTGTGTTTTATAGTGAATCAGAAGCTCGTTCGGGTTGAAAGCTTGTCGGAGCTATATCCCACAATCCATCAGCTCTTTTGGTACTTTCAATTGTTTTGATTTTGGTTATAATGGCATGTATATGTATTTTGGCCAATGTTGGCCTATATAATTTTTTGTGAATGTGGCCTTTCGATTTGGCTTGTGTTTTGACATATTTTGGCATGTATATAAGTAGCCTTGACGTGGTTGATATGTGGCTTGTTTTGTGTTTGTATAGTGAAAGGTAAAATGATAGTTAATGTGTTTTGTAATATGATGAAATTATGGTGAATTGGTACTTTAGTATGTATGACTTATATGGTGATTTGGTACAAGTTTAGAATGGCATATTTGGTACCAATTGAGAAGTTTTGGTATGTTTTGGTAAGTAAAATAAATGGCATGAATTGATGCAAAAATGCTTAGTAGTTACTTGAGTATTTTGGTCAAATAAAGAGTACATGATTATACATGTTTGCATGTTGACATTTGAGGTACCTAAGGACATATTGGTTGTATGAGATTATACCATATGAATGAAACTACAATATGCCTGATTTTGATGACTTGTTATGGCTTGTATATATGTGCATTTTTGGTTGTAGGGATATGCCTTGATGGGTGAGAAAAATGGCTTGTAAAATGACCTATTTTTGTCCAGACGGGCATGTATCTCAGCCGTGTGTGACACATGGCCAGGAGACACGGCTGTGTGTCCCATGTTGCTTTCGAAGGGTTGCAAGTCAGGCTTTTACATGACCTATCACATGGCCTGGCACATGGGCGTGTGAGGTTATTTCGTGGGGAACACGGCTTAGCACACGGGTGTGTAACTTGGCCGTGTGACCTAAGTCAGTGAGTTACACGGGTACGGACATGGGCTGGGACACAACTGTGTGTCCCTAATTCGAATGCCAACACAGCCTTAGACACGGGTGTGTCTCTTGACTGTGTGAGTCACACGGCCTGGCCACATGGTCGTTTGACCCCTATAGTGTTGAAAATTTTCATTGTTTTCTAAAAAATTCTTTGAGTTTTTTATTTAGTCCCGACTTGTTTCTAAAGCTTATTTAGGGCCTTAGGGGCTCATATAAGGGGCAATATGTATTATTTGATTTGATTTTAATATGTTTATTGATATGATTTAAAAAGTTTGAAATTTAGGTCTGTTTGATTTGAAAACCCTAGAAATGCTTTGTAACCCTGTTCTGGCGACGGATACGGGTTAAGAGTGTTACATATTGAGTTCCTATACCCTTGTATGGTCTCCTCCACACTCACTAAGTGCATTAACTCACTTTTAGGCCTTATTCGGTCCCTAAGGTCAAGAAAAGACTTAGAATACATTTTTTATTAAATGTAAACTAAACTATAAAAACTTGATGAAATCATAGTAAAAATGCTTTTATTCAAGCTCTTCAAGTGTGAAAGCTAGTTTAATCTGCTAGACCGTATTACGATAGATCAATTGTCCAAGTCCATGATAATACTTGACAAAAGAATTTTTAAGAATAATCATTTTATTCTCAAGAATTTATTATTAAGCAGATTATTTATACACACAGAAAAAGAAACTAAAATAACAATGGAAATGTCTTATAATCACAAACAAGGTAAAACGAATATGTGATTACAATCATCTCATGATTGGTCTTTACGCATACTCTAACAGCTCTGGTGTCCATTGCTCCCCATCGCATGGCACTTAAAGAGCTTAAAGAACTGATGATTCAACTTCTGGAGCTTTTGGATCATGGGTTCATTAGACCAAGTGTTGTACCATGGAGAGCTCTAGTGTTGTTTGTCAAGAAGAAGGATGGTTCTATGAGAATGTGTATCGATTATAGGCAATTAAATAAGTTGATCATCAACAATAAGTACCCACTACCTAGGAATGACAATTTGTTTGATTAGTTTCGAGGACCGAAGGTGTCTGCAAGATTGATTTGAGGCCGGGGAATTATCAGCTTAATGTGAAAGAATCGAATGTGCTTAAGATTTTAATTAAGACTCAGTATGGTCCTTACGAGTTCTTGGTAATTCCTTTCGGTCTTATGAATACGCCAGCTGCATTCATGGATATGATGAATCGAGATTTTGAACCATACCTTGACCAGTTCGTTGTTACCTTTAACAACAATATTCTAATCTACTGTAAGATTGAGTCTGAGCATGACAAGCATCTGAGTGTTTTACTACAAATTCGTTGAGAGAAGAAACTCTATGCCAAATTTAACAAGTGTGAGTTTTGGTTAAAGTAAGTTATTTTTCTAGGTCATATGGTGTCCGCCGAAGTTATTCATGTGGATCCTAAGAAGATTGAGGCTATTATGGAGTGGAAACAACCTATGAATGTGTTTGAGATTCAGAGTTTTATTGGATTGGCTGGCTATTATTGGAGATTTTTTGAAGGGTTCTCTTTGATTATTGCTCCTTTAATGAAATTGTTGAGAAAGAATTCTCCATTTAAATTGACTGATGATCAACAAGCGAGTTTCGAGAAACTTAAGTCTGTAGTGACTCAAACACCTATTTTGATTCAGCCTAAGCCTAGAAAGGATTGTGCGGTATATAGTGATGTGTCACACACTGGTCTTGGTTGTGTGTTAAAGTAGGAGGGTACGATGGTAGCCTATGCTTCGAGGCAACTCAAGCCAAATGAGTGTAATTATTTAACTCATGACTTGGAGTTGGAAGTTGTGGTTTTTACACTCAAGATTTGGAGGCATTATCTTTATAGTCAGAAGTGTATTATTTACACGAATCACAAGAGTCTTAAGTATCTATGCACTCAAGTAGAGTTGACCTTAAGACAGCGTAGATGGAATGAATTGCTTAAAAATTATGATTGTACCATTGAGTACCATCCCATTAAGGATGATGTAGTAGCCTATGCACTGAGTTGGAAAGCAATGACCGAACTTAGAGAAATGTTTGCAAGATTGAGATTGTTTAAGGATAGTGATATTTTGGCAGAATTGTAAGGCAAACCCATTTTGATTAATGAAATAAAGGAAAAGCAGTCTGTGGATGTTTCTTTGCTACTTTAAAATAGGTTGAGGATGGTTCAATGACTAATTTTGGGTTTAATGTTGATCCAGTTCTATGCTTTAGAGGAAGATATTGTGTACCAAATGATAAAGAGTTGAGGCAATCTATTATTTGAGAATCACATAGTAGTCCATATGATATGTATTTTGGAGGAAATAAGATGTACTATGATCTGAGGGAGTTATATTGGTAGTCAGGTCTGAAGCGTGAAGTGACTTAATATGTGGCTAAGTGTTTGACTTGTCAATAAGTGAAGGTTGAACATCAACTTCCCTCTAGTTTGTTACAACCCATTAAGATTCCTCAGTGGAAGTGAGAGTGTGTCACTATGGATTTTTTTAGTGGGTTGCCTTTGACTCCCACAAAGAAAGATTTTGTATGGGTGATTGTGGATAAGTTTAGTAGGTCGACTCATTTCTTACTAGTTTGTATGAATTATTCTCTTTAGAAGCTTGCAAAGTTGTATATTTCTAAGATTGTGAGATCGCTTGGTGTACCTGATTATTTAATATTGGGATCCTCGATTTACATCTCAAATTCGGAAGAAATTGTATGAAGCTCTTGGTACTTGTTTGGATTTTAGTGTTGCTTATCTTCCACAGTTTGATGGGAAATCGAGAGAGTTATTCAAGTTCTAGAGGATATGTTGAGAAGTTGTGTTATCAATTTTTAAGGATGTTGGAAGGGTCATCAACCCTTTGGTTGAATTTGCTTACAATGATAGTTTACAGTCAAGCACTCAAATGGCACCTTATGAGGCTTTGTATGTCTTATTAGAATCCTTTGTGCTGGACTGAGTTTGATGAAAGAAAAATTTTTGGACCTAAGTCGGTTCAAGAGGCTAAAGGTAGGGTTAAGTTTTTTCAAGGTAGATTGCGAATGACTTTGGCTAGGAACAAAATATATGCTAATCTAAAAATGAAGGATATTGAGTACTGTGTAGGTGATCAAGTTTTCTTGGAGGTATCTCCGTGGTGAAAGTATTGAGATTCAAATGGAAGTGAAAATTGAGTCAAAGGTTTATTAGGCCTTATCCCATTTTGAAGAGAGTTGGACCAGTGGCCGATCAATTGGAGTTGCCACCTAATTTTGGATCGTATCCATGATGTCTTCCACGTCTCTATGCTGAGGAGGTACCATTTAGATACATCTCATATTGTTTAGGTAGAAGAGATTGAAGTAAGACAAGACTTGTCTTTTGAAGAGAAGCCAGTGGAAATTTTAGATAGTGGGATTCAAGTTTTGAGGAAGAAGCAAATTCCTTTGGTCAAGGTTCTGTGGCGAAATCATGGTTCTAAGGAGGCCACGTGGGAGCAAAAAGATTCTTTTTGATAACAATATCCTCATCTTTTTGAACCAGGTAAATTTCGAGGACAAAATTTATTTTAAAGGCGTAAAGTTGTCACATCAAAAAAATTCTAGTTATTGTTATTTCATTAACACAGATTTGAAGTGGTCTAGTGGTTAAGCACTTTAAGTAATAGCAAGTTCAAATCTCCATGCTATCATATTTTGTTAAACTTTTGAACAAAGTTGGCTATTCTTTCGATGCAAAACCGTCAATATATGTGCATGTCCGTCCATAATTAATAGGCGAAAAGAGAAAACTTAATTATAAATAATTTAAGCCCTAATTACATAGTCCAATTAGTCCATTAGCTAGCTTGTTGAAACCAGAAATGAATTGCGAGTTTAAATTGAAATGAACAAAATGAATAAGAATTTCGAAATGGAATACATACAAGAATGGTTATGGTTGCTTTCGAAATGGAAAAATGGAATCATTTGGAAATGAATATAGGTTACTGAAAAGGGAAATTGAAATAGAAATGACCCATTTGCAATTCTATATGGATTACTTAAAAATGATTAAAAAATGAGTTTATGTTTGTAACAACCTGTTTTGGAACCATAAATCCGATGAGTAAATTATCATTTTATTTTTATTTTTATGTTTATGGAATGTTAGTAAGGTAGTGTAAAAATGTCGTTAAAAAATTTTGACGTTTGCATGCTTAATTAAGTGAAAAGGACTAAATCGTAAAATGTACAAAAATGGAGTTATATTTGTTAAGAGGGTTAAATGGCTATGAAACTTAAATGTGAGTGGACTTACATGGTAATTAGACCATTTATAATGTTAGTGGACAAAGATGGGCATGAATTAAGTGTTTTATTTAGTTAATTAACAAGGTTATTAAACTAATTTAAAAATTAAGTAAAGTAAAATAACATAAAATTAAGTTATCATCTTCTTTAGTTGAAGTTTCCATGGGAATTATGAGAAGAGAAAGCCATAATTAGGGTTAGACATTTGGCCAAGTTCTTCCATTGCGTGTAAGTGTAATTTTGTCCTGTTTTTAATTATTTTTATGTTTTCGGGATCGTTTTAGCTTAACCTAGCTAGTCCGAGGATCAATTTGAAAAATTGTTCAAGATATAGGGTTTTTCCATGAATGTTCTTGCATGATTCTTGATTTTCAATGAAAGATTGTGAGTCCTTGTTGATAAATAATCTAGTTTTGTAAAGTGATTTTTGATAAAAATGACCTTTAGGGACTTTTTTGTAAAAATGGTAAAATTTTACGGTGAAATTGTTAAATGATGGTTTGTATGAATTGATATAGGTCCTTAGTGAATTCAGGTAGAACGAGACGAGGATTAAAATGCTTAAATTTCAATTTATGAGCTTAAGGACTAAATTGTAAAAAAGTTTAAATGTTATGATTAAATGGATTGAATGGATTTAATTTGCATATTTAGATCAAGATACGAAATATGAAATATGGACTGAATTGAATAATGGAAGAATTAAATGGAATTAATTTGCTTATTTAGATCAAGATAGACCTCATACGAATTTAGATCGGGAAAAAGCTAAAGCCTCGAATTAGTTGATTCCGTTCGTACTCTATAGTCGTCGAGGTAAGTTCGTATGAATAAGTATCGCTTCTAATGCCATTTTTGATTATTCATTATTATGTTAATTGTCATATAATTGAATGATGAATATCCAACAATGCCATGGCGGTTATCGAGCCGCGTTTGAACCTTAGGAATTTGTAGGATACAAATGACATGTCATTAGGGTTTTCATGTTTCGAGTGTTGGTCTTGAATGTCCTACTGATGTCGAGGTCCTGCATTTGTTGTGGATACTCCACAGCTCGTGTGAGCACCATCGTGTAGCTTACATTCTGACCCACAACTCGTGTGAGTAGGCCCATCTCACCGCTCATGTGAGCTACGATGTAAAGGAAAGGCTACTATTATATGTTTAGCACACTTCGTGTGAGCTTTCCCGAGTATCCAATGATATTCTAAATGGTTCAACAAACATGAAAAGGAAAGGAATGGTAAGTGTTCAAATGAACTAAATCGTGTATTTATGAAAAGGATTGAAATGGTAATCTTTAATGGAAGTATACTTATGTTCATGAAAATGATGACTTCAAATGAAGTATGTTAATGAATAATGGCTTACCTTATGTTAATTCAAGTGAGTTATGTTTAAATGCACTAACATTTGTTCTGGATGGTGCTTAGGCTTGTGCTAAGCTTTTGGTTGGATTATGTTGTATTTAATCTTAATGTTATATATTGAAATGGTAAGTTATGTTAATGTTTTACGAACTTACTAAGCATTATGTGCTTACGTAGTGTTCTTTCCTATGTTTTATAGATAACCGAAAGCTCGATCTGTTTGGAAGCTTGTCGGAGATCTATCATAGTATCCAACGAATATATCGGTAATTTTTGATGTTTTGGTCAAGGTTATAATGGCATGTATAGGTTGACTTGTGTTTAATGTTTAGTTCAGTGCTTAGATTTTGATTTTGGTATGTATAAGTTGGTTGTTTTGGTACCATTTTGATGATGATTGAATTGTGGAATTTTGAGTGCTTGTGATGCATGAATGGTATGGCTCAAATGGTATAGGTCAAGATATGGTATGTTTTGAGATGGAAATGAACTAGATGTTTATGAATGAAATGTGGTCAAGTATATATATATGTTTAGTTAAATTTGTATGTTTACATTTGAGGTGCCTTGTATGGCATATTGGTTGAATGATTTTGGACCATTGAATTGGTCATTTCATGTTGGTTTTTGTCATGTTTTGATGTTTTGATCATGTGCTCAAAATGCTTTTAGGTGGTTCTATGAGTTGGTGTTGGAAATTGCTTGAATTTGGCCAATTTCATGTCCACACGGCTTGAGACACGAGCGCGTGACTCAGCCGTGTGTAACACATGGCCAGGAAACACAGGTGTGTGTCCCCTGTAGGTTTCAATGCATGCAACTCAGGCTGTTACACAGCCTAGCACATGGCCTGGCACACGGGCGTGTAGGTTGGCCGTGTGACCCAATTCAGAGAGTTACACTGATAAGGACACGGGTTGGGACCCAGCCATGTGTCTCTCATTCAATTGTGACACGGCCTGAGACACTGGCATGTGTCTCGGCCATGTGAGTCACACGGCCTAGCCATACGGCCATGCTACCCCTACAGTCCAATTTTTCCAACTTTTTCTTAAACTTTCCAAATGTTTGCAATTTAGTCCTGAATTGTTTCTAAAATATTTTTTAGGGCCTCGAGGGCTCAATTAAGGGATGATATGTATGCGAATGAATGGATTATATCATGTTTATGTCAATGATTCATATGTATGTATAGTGTTTAGTTTGTATGGTAATGCTCCATAACCCTATTCTGGCGACGGATACAGGTTAGGGGTGTTACAATTTTTTTGAGCTATTTTGAAGCCTGAAAATGAAAATAAATCTTTCGTTCATAGTGAACATGTTGAGTTATGAAATATTGAACATATTTTCTCGAAATTTTAGCAATGGTAAAATCGTCAAATATTTTATCGAGAGTAAAATCAACAAAAATTTATCGGGGGTAAAATTTGGATAAAAAATTATTTAATATAGACTATTAAAGTTTATTTTAGGAAATAGAACAATTGATTTGGGTTGGATCATCTAAAAGGCCCAGGAAGTACTTGTAATGGACCAAATGAATGAGAGGCCTGAATCCCCATCATAATACATATGAGGGGAAGCACACCCTGTTAGCCCCTCTCCCTCTCCTAGTTGGACTACGAAGTTGTCTTTCTATTTGTAATAAACCACTACAATTCAACAAGAGTTCTACCTTCTTTGCCGAAAAATAGAGAGAATTTATTCTCAACTATTAAATATACTTTTCAGAATAACAATTCTATAGGTTTTTGCTAAAAAAGAGAGAATTTTCGTTTTCACCCCAAATAAAAGAGAGAATTTTTTTCTAGTTTTGTGTTTTGATTCAATTAGTCAAGCCCACAGTCAAAGCAGTTCGTGCTGCGAGAATAGCGGAGAAGATCATTTGGTTAAAAGATGGGAACAACGAACGTCTGCTAATCTGAATACATAGGTATGAATTCAGTTAGGGTTTATTGCTATAAATATCAGAAACGGGGCCTATTTTCAATTTTTTAATTTTCCACTGTGCAAGAAAACCATTTTCAAACCGGGATTTTTCCAATAGTTTCTTCCCATAGTTTTTGTGCCAGCCTTTGATCCTGCAATCAAGGCAAACCACTCATAAGTTTGAATAACTTAGTGAGTTCCTATACATCAATTATTAAATAATAACTCTTTATATTATGAGTAATAAGAATTAATACACATAAATAAATTCCCTAAGTTTCATATAAGCTTTCGTAATTTGATCGACGTCTATACATTCATCTTGAAAGAATCGTTGGCGGACAAATTTGGAAGTAATCATACTGTTTCTGAAAAACCCCTTTTTGAGACCAGACTTTGTCAAGCTACACCTCATAATTTTAGTCTACCTTGATTCTTTCATTCCACATCAAACTTAGCTTATGCACATACCCTTCTAGAGGACAACCTATTTGCTTACATCCTCTTATGTAGCCTTCGAATACAAGATTTGGTGGATAGTTGAAGCACCATACTTTTCTTGTGGAATTGTACCTGTGAGATAGTCCCACTCCAACACCCCATGCCCGACCCAATCATGAGATGATTGTAATCAAATATTTTTTTACGCAATTTGTTATTATAAGGTATTGCCATTGTTATTTCATTTTCTTTTTCTATGTGTGTAAATAAACTGATTAATAATAAAGTCATAAGAATAACATGATTATTTTTAAAAAGACCTTAGTCAAGTATTATTATAGGTTTGGACAATAATAATGCATTGAGAGTAATGTGTAGTTAATTGATGACAAAGTGTTGCCATTGACATAAGGATGTCAAAATCAATACATGAGTGTGTGGTAGAGAACAACATATTGGATTGACCCACAATGAGTATGTTTATTGGATTATTATGTAATAGTCACAATGTTACTTATAGTGATAACTATGTATACGATCCCTAGACCTGACATCATCATTGTATCAACTTCATGAGTTGTATATTTTGATACAGTCAAATGTCTACCATAACAAGTTATACTATAAAGACTGATGTTGGGTATGCCATAATCTATATAGTGGGATATGATTGATCAAGACATGGTTTGTCCCTCCTACATAATGGGAGCAATATTTTAGGCCACTTGATGGAGTGAGACTAGCAATGCATGACCATGCTCAAATAAGTTGATATGAGATATCACTCTTATTTGATTATTGTAGTCTACTCAGAATATCAATAAGTATGATATTGGACTATAGAAGTGTAACTATTCCATGACTTATGTCCAATCTAGATATAAAGGATAAAATGATACATTAAATGAAAATTTTATCACAAAAAGGCTATGTTGAATGACAACTTCTTGTAAGTTGGGTAGCAATGATGCATTGCTAGATGCGTCTAATTGTTTGTAACATTGGAAATGTTCTAGTATTACTACTAATGTTACAAGAGCCTAAAGGGTCATACCCTATGGTTGAAGTGAACAGAATCCAAACACAATTAGTATTGTGTGTAGCTGTCACATGAAATTAATTTAATTTGACAGTTAAATATTGAACATATTATATGTTCAAACTTGTTGTACACAAATAGAGAACATAGATAAAATTAATATATGAATTTGATTTATATAAAAAATTATTAAAGTATGGAAGTTAATATTCTTTTGGAAAGAATATGATGTTTTTGTATTTTCCATGTGTTTCTCTAAATAGGATAAATAATAATTTTGTTTTATATTATGTGATATTAAAGAAAATAATAATAAAATCCCTTATAGTGTGCATGTTACCAAGTAAAAGAAAAAAAAAATAGAATAACTTCGTTTAGTGGCCAATTTTAATTATTCTTTCTAAAAAGTTGAAGGAGAGTTTTTCTTGTTCGTTCTTTTATTGGGTGGACTATGTAGAGGTCAAGATGATTTTGTTGCGGCTTGGGGTCAACATTGCGCAAGGGAGTCTAATCGAAAAGGTATATCTTCAACCTTCTTTCAACCCTATTCGTTCTTTGTACTTTGATACATGGTTGTTTATGATACATTTAAATTATATAGGTTTATTTAACACCTTTTTACTCATAATTTCTACAACTTTTGAGCATGTGGGTAGCAAATTGAGTCATTTTAATTCATATTAAGACATTAGACATAACTTGAGTGAAGTTTGTAATTTTATACAATTTATTATTAATTTTACATAATTTTTCTATTTTATGCTACATGTTAATTTTTACTCATGAACATAAGTTAATTTCTACTTCATGTAGATGGCAAGCTCATCAATTGGACTCATAAATTCAATTCAACCCAACTTGGAAGATGGTTGCTGAAAAGAATGAAGTATGCTCTCAATTGGGTTGTCAAAACCGTCCAATAAGGGGGGAGAATGGCCCAAATTCGACAAAGGCATGAGAACAGCCCAAATCAGCTTTGGAATAATTAATTTGAAAGTCCCCACATGTGCAAAGAAATTACAAATTAGCCCCTAACTTCTACCTCTATTGTCGTCCAACCCATGCCACAAATCAAGCAAGAATCAAGCAATAAAATCATGATAAAATCAGCACACTCTTCACAATTCATGGTCGGCCAAGCAAGGCAACAATTCAAGGGATTTCTAAGAAAATTGTAGCTATCTCCCATGCTATCCCTCTACTATAAATATCACCTACATTTCATTTCTCAAACATCACTGATCATTCATTCTTCACTTGTCCATCAACTCACTTTCTTTCTCTCTTCCACACATAAGCATCCCCATTTCTCCATTTCCTTTAGCTAGCATTTTCCCTTGAGGAAAGTCACTCTTTGTCAGCAACCTTGAGGAGCATTTTATGAAGGAGCAATCATGAGAACTGGAGGAAGCCACCACGATCGATCTTCAGAGAATCACGGAAATCATCAAGAGCTTCTTCTTTCCCATTCTTTAATTTTTCACCATGTTTGCAAATTGTTTTGATGTTTTCCCATTGACAATAATGACTTAATTTTTTTTGCTAGAATAATTGTTTTAATTTGATGAAGTTCATTTGATTCATGTTTATGATGTTTTCTGCCCCAGTTGTTCATGCTTCCAATTAAAATCATTTTTGAATTCCATGCATTAGAATATGTTTGAATGCATTAGAATTAATTGATCAATCCTAACTAGATAGCGATTAATGGATGCAATAATTGGAAGGTTCATGCTTATTTAGATCCTAACCTGATTAAATTAAAGGTTTGTAATAACTCGAAAGAGCTCTATTACCTTGCATAGCGTTTAGATTTGTGTGATTAAATTGATTCAAACCTAACCTGTCGTTGTTACTTCAAATAAATTCTAAGGAATCCCTAGTTAAATATGGACATAGAAATATACATGTTTTTCTAAGTATAAGATTTCAAAAGAACTTATATCAAATTCCAATTTAATGAATGATCGAGTTGCCATGGAATTTTTCCAAAACATTGTTAAGCATGATGAAAATGAATTAAGTCAAATGTTGTAATTATTCTAGCCTATTCATGTTATTATTGTTAACTCATGAAATTCTTGTTAAACCATCACCTTGCATTTCATTTTATTTGCATTTAGGTTAAGTTGCATTTAATTAATTAATTTAATTTGATATCTATCACTCAAAATTATTTTGTTTTTCTTAACCAACTTCTGAATAGAAATTTTACATTTATCTATTTAAACAGTCCCTGTGGAGACGATAACTCTTTTACTTACTTATTACTTGATAACAATTGTGTACACTTGCACATTCTGTTGCAAACCAAGTTTTTGGCACCGTTGCCCAGGACCTGTTAATTTAATCATTATTTCTTGCAATTTGATTTATTTACTTTTATTATTTTATTTAATTTTTATTTTCTATGATTTATTTTCCTGTGTTTATGAGCATAGATCGAATCATCGATTTACTCCTTGTAGACCCTGAAATTGAGTGGACATTTAAACAAAAAAGATAAGAAAGATTAGCCTAGAGACAAGCCATGAAAATGGACCTTAAAAAGATTAGCCTAGAGACAAGCGGCGAAAATGGACCCTGAAAATCAAAATGAAGATCAAGGGAATTGAGCAATTAATGCTCGTAATCCAATCATTATTCCCGATGATAAGAATCGAGCTATAAGGCAGTATACTGTGCCACTTTTTAATGAGTTAAATCCTAGAATTAGGAGACTGAAGATCGAGGCACCGTAGTTTGAATTGAAGCTTGTGCTATTTCAAATGCTTCAGACAATGGGCTAATTTAGTGGAATGCCCGCAAAAGATCCACATCTTCACCTTCGACTATTCATGGAGGTGATTGACAAGATAGCCAGTGTACTTGAAGACGCATTGAGGTTGAAGTTTTTTCCATACTAGTTGCAAGATCGAGCACGAGCATGGCTTAATTTGTTGTCACCAAATTCAATTTCTACTTGGCAAGAATTAGCAAAAATCGTTCTGGTAAAGTATTTACCACCTAGAAAAAATGGTAAGTTGCATAATGAGATCACCACTTTTCAACAAATGGATGATGAGTCCCTATACGAGGCATGGAGAAGATTCAAAGAGTTACTAAGCAAATTCCCTCAAAATGGGATTCCACACTGCATCCAATTGGGGACATTTTATAATAGTTTCAACGCACACAAAGGTTGGAGGTAGAAGTCTTATAACGAGGCTTATGAGATCATAGAGAGAATAGCCAGTAACAATTTACAACTAATAATTTAAATCATGTTGCAACTCAGCCACCAAGTCACCTTGACAATTGGAGTGCATGAATTAGATACCCTCACTTCACTCTCAACTCAAGTATCTTCTATCTTTTCAATGTTGAAAAAGTTTAATACTAACAGTTTAAATCATGTTGCAACTCAGCCACTAAGTCACTTTAACATTATTTCCTGTGTATACTGTGGGGACACTCATTCTTTCGAGAATTGTCCATCAAATCCCAAGTCTGTTTATTATGTAGGAAATCAAAATCAACATAAAAGTGGACAAGGACCATAGTCCAACTTCTATAATCCTTCATGGTGAAACCATCCAACTTTTCTTGGAGTAACCAAGGATGAGGACCGAACAACACTTACATGCAACATAGATCAAATCAACCTCAATGGTTCAATCAATAAGTTCAGAAGTCACCACAAGTAGAATCATCTAATAGTTTGGAGAATATTTTAAAGGCATACATGGCAAAGAATGACACCTTAATCCAAAGCTAAGCAGTAACACTGAAAAATTTGGAAAACCAAATGGTTCAGTGCTACGGAGCTTCCTAATAGACCATCAGAAGCCTTGCCAAGTGACACGAAAAATCCAAGGAATATGTGAAAGGAACACTCCAAGGCAGTTGTTTTACAAAGTAAGACTTTGGAACCTAAGGAAGCTGAGGTTGAAAATGAACTTTCCAAGGAAAAGAAAAATCAACCAACATTTGAAATTCCTACACTAAAAAGGCCAGGTGTCATAGATTCTGAAGAGGTGAAATTTAAACTTGTAAATTCTGATAATCTAACATCTATGTTAGATGCAGAGACATTACCTCGAAAGAGCTGTCCAGTCCGAGCCAAGGTTGCACAAGCTCCATATCCTCGAAGACTCAAACAACATAAGCAACAATAGGATACTCAATTTAGGAGAATTTTGGATGTATTTGAAACAACTACGTATCAACATTAAGTTGGTGGAAGCTTTAGAGCAAATTCTATTCGAAAGCTATAAAGGAATTTATTTCTAAGAAGAGAAGGTTTGAGGAAATCAAACATGGTTAGACATGGTTCGATCAATGATGAGTCATGTCGATCTTCTTACTTCTATTTGGGGACATGTGTATGAGACAGTTGCCTTCAAACTAAATCTTGTTCCATCTAAATTGGTTCAAAAGATACCATATGATATGTGGATTGGGAAGAGTCCTAGTATGTCCTTTATGAAGATTTGGGGTTGTGAAGCTTATGTTAAACATCATACATCTACAAAGCTCGAACCCAACTCTCAAAAGTGCAACTTTGTGGGATATCCAATGGAAACTAAAGAATATTATTTCTTCAATCCTATCGAGAACAAAGTGTTTGTTACTCGGAGAGGAGTATTCCTTGAAAGAGAGTTTGTCTCTAGAAAAAGAAGTCATAGAAAAATTGAACTAAGAGAAATTTGAGAACAATAACAGATCACTAAACCAGAGATTAAACAACAACAGGTTCCACAATTTAATCAACTGCTCTAGAAACACAACCACCGTGAAGATCTTTAAGGGAACACCATGTACCCGAGAGATATGGATTTCTCATTACAACATATTGTGATTTTCTACTTATCGATCAAGATGAGCCTAAGAATTATCAAGAAGTGGTGGTGAGGTTAGATTCTGAGAAATAGCTTGGGGCCATGAGGTCTAAGATGCATTCCATGTTAGAAAACCAAGTACGGATCATGGTTGACCCACTTGAATGGGTTAAACCCATAGGGTGCAAGTAGGTTTTCAGAAAGAAAATCGACATGGATGGTAATGTACAAATATACAAAGAGCAATTAATCACTATAGGTTTTTGATAAGTTCATAGTGTCGAATATGACAAAAATTTTCTCTTGTTGCTATGTTTAA
This sequence comes from Gossypium raimondii, assembly GCF_025698545.1. Lineage (NCBI taxonomy): Eukaryota > Viridiplantae > Streptophyta > Magnoliopsida > Malvales > Malvaceae > Gossypium > Gossypium raimondii. The sequence continues at coordinate 32,085,994 of NC_068568.1, read as the reverse complement.
ATCCATCAAGATCTTACTTGCAATAGTTGCATTTCATGATTATGAAATCTGACAGATGGACGTTAAAACCACTTTCCTTAATGGTAGAGTACAAAAACTCACCTACTGTCCTTCCTCCTTGCTAACTTAGCTTTTCCAACAACCAAAGTCTCTTCCATCCTAATTAGCTAAGCATGACAACTAAATATACCAGTTAAACCGAAGGCATTCATGATTTAAAATCCAAAATCTAGGAACTTGTAGAAACCTTCAGACTTTATAGAAATCCCCAACTTCTAGTTTTCTCAAATCTATGAGTACAGAAAGATTAAGAAGCTTACCAGTTTATTAAATTCTCATCATTTTAGACTCAATCCTCATGTTCATCGTTCAATGCAGAGCTTTCCTAGAATTTTCTCTTTTTTGGAAAAACTAAATAATAAGATGAAGAAGAGAAGAAAATGAAATAGAATTGAGAAGAATCCTACTCAGAATAACACTTTTCAACTATATATAATCTTATATGCACAGTCACCTAAAATCCCCATCAAAACTAGCGGTCGACATCATTATGTTTCCCACTGAAGAACCAGTCATTTCCAATGTAACTGAACCAGAATTAAAAACCAACTATTTTCCATTCAACCACTAAGAAATTTAGATTTTACAATAGAGCCCGCCAAACCTATGGTTTCTTTTAGTTAACACCCAACTCTTTTCTTAACTTTGGACCTCTATTAAAAACACAATGTGAAATTTATTAATTATTCATAGTTAACAATGACGTCGATCCTTCAAGAGGAAAAGGAAAAGTGAAATCGGTTGACGAGTAGCTAAAAGTTTAGGATTATACATTTTTAATTTAATCCATGTGAATTTCTTGTATTTTCCTTGTAAATTACATATGGGAGTACCAAGGTAAGTATATGATGGTAATTTCAGTTGTTAAATTAAGCTTGTATATGAGTTCTTTGAAAAATAAGATTTGATTGAATAATTAGTAAAATAGCATGTTTGAATAGAAAAATATTGTGTATTATAAATTTTGATAGAAATGCATTGAATGATATCAATCATGTGTTGTTTCATAAAAAAAATGAATTATTGGTGGTGAAATTAATGAGAGTTCAATATGTGTACTAAATCGTGAATTAAATTGAATAATCATACCTTATTTCCTAGTCATACTGAGTCAAATATAGTTGGTATGCCATACAGTTGAGTTGTGTGTAGGATTATGCGCTTGCATTCTAGAAGGCACCTCATGTTTCATGATGTACTTTGTGTTCCAATATGCACTTTGTATTCTAGTGATGGCCTTTGTGCACCAGTATGCACTTCGGTGCCTATTGGTGTGTTGGTTGGATGATCCAGGTTTTTGTCCAAGTTCAAGTTAGGTTAATAAAGGTTTGAAATTTATTAAATCAATTAGATGTCTTGAATATACTATTGGTTAAGATATTCTAAAGTGGAATGTGATTTTGTCTAAAATTGAGCCTTAAAGGCTGAAATGTTTTGAAATGAGTCGGTAGACTCTAGAAATAAATGAATCATGTAATATTACTAAACTTGTTGAAATCAGTTTGTAGTTGATGGTTAGCCAATGGTAAAATTGAATGTTATATGGTTTTAGCATGAATTTGGTGTTGAAGTATGCATATAGTGTGTTTTGGACCTTTTACACAAACTTGGTAACTCTTAGTTGAAATTAGGTGTTAAAATGTATATTAATGTTCATACATATGGTATTTATTTTTTGTTATCAATGTACAACTGAGTTTCATTACTTAGTGTACGATTATTCTCTTTGTGTGGAGGTTTTGGTGTTTCTCAAGGCCCAAGACATGAAGATGTCATCTAGACTTTTGCTGTGACTCGAATAAGTTTGTGTTTTGTTATATCTTGGTTTTCAGATAGGAACTTTGACTCTATATATGTGATTCTCATATTTTGAGTTATATAAAAGTGACATTTTTCTAAGGTGTGTTCTTGTGCTTAGTTATGCCTCTCATATTGACTTGGAGTTTAGAAATTGTGGTAATTGTGCATAAATGAATTTGAGTGTGGTATTGTTGAGATGACTATAATTAGTTATATCTCATGGATGATAAGAATTGAAATTTAATTGCATAATGTTATTAAGGTTTTAGATTAGATTGCATAGGTTGTTGGACGTGTGAATGTAATACAATAATCTAGTTTAGGTTGGAGTTTTGAAGTATTATTTGGTGTGGTAATAACTTAGTCAAAATGTGATTGTGGTAGAATATGAGGTTGAGATATATTTTGGTAAATAAAATGGTGTAAGAGGATTTATATAGTTAATTGCATGTTTTTTGGATATACTTTTGGTATGTATCATGTTGGTATAAAGTTGGTGTTTGATTGTTGTTTTTAGTAGGTAAAAATGGTATGTTTAATGACTATGTGAATTGGTGAATGTTTTGAGGATAAATGTGAACCATTGGGTATGTTTTAGTATGTTTTGGGCATGTTTTGTTATGGCTTGATGATAGTTGGAAATGAAATAGGTACGAAATGCAAATTCTGGAATTCTTCCAGAAAGTATTAATAACTTGAGGAGAGTATCAGTACTTAGTGAATTTTCTTTAATTATTCAAACTTCAAACCTTCAAATGGTATCGATACCATAATAAAGTGTCGATACTTTGAGCAAGGTATTGGTACTTGACTGGGGTATCGATACATGTTCTAAAATTTTGGAAACCTTGCAATTTGGTCTTAATTCATACTCGAGTGAAATAAAATGCTTTAGTAAGCTCAATTAAGGCTCAGATTTAATTGTGTATCCTAAAATGTATGTGTTTCGACATGAATGAATGTATTAATGATTAATTTGTGGTGTATTTGTCGGTAGTTGACCAGTCATCAAATGTAGTAGTCAATTTGAGTTATTTCTACACTTAAGGATCTTATTTTCGTGCAAATTTAGTACTTAATATTAGACCAACATGAGCCTCAGGTAGAACTAATATGCGTAATTAAGTGTGTACGATAAAGGATTTCAGGTGCAATTTACATGGGAGCAAGGGACGAGTGATGCACAAACTTCCCGAGCTAATTAAGCATGAAATGAACCAAAACTATTGTGGAACACATGTCGTGGCACGCCATAAACCTTGTATGGTACGACATAGGTCGACTAGCTGCACAAGTATGCAGAGGCAACTTTTGTCCTCACAATAAAATTTATAAGAAGACCTAGGACGTGTCGAAAACCTAATTTCGATTGTCAACACTTCTATAAATAAGACATTAGGGATTTGATGTAACTAAGTCGTCTTAGACGTAATAGATGATTATTCTAATCTTGTTTCTCATATAATTCATTTCTGTTCTTCACATGATTTATTCAATTAACATTGAGATTATGAATAACATGAGTGGTTAAATCCCTTAACGGAGATTAACGAGTGAACGAGGACATGATTAACGGAGGATTTAGGGTTTCCAAAGAGGATTAGTTTGTGTAAATACATGTTCTTAAACCCTAGGCTTTGCAACCCTAGGAAGTTATCATAGGTTAGATGAGATTGAGAGATAAGTCGAATCAAGTAAATCGTAGTTTATCTTGGTTGAGAAAGTGAGGTCAAGAGATAAGCGGGTATCAACCAATAGAATAATTAGCTAGAGGCTAGGGGGTAATAAGTGGTGAATTGATAGCTAATCCACCCTAGAACCCTAATTCAAAATTAATTACAAACCCACAAGCGAATTAATCTTCATGATTGGTTTTTATTATTATTTTTAGTTAGTTGTTTATTTTTCTTGTTTATTTATGTTAGTTATTTAATTTCTATCATTAATCTATTTTATGATTTATCCTAATATAGGAATTAATTAGTACTACTTAGACTTATTATTGTAAAAAGGTTTCTATAGATTTATTCCATCCTCCGTTAGGCATGATCCTCAAAATACTTCCAAATGTTTCGTTGTAAACTATACTATATTATATTTTGACCCATAAAGTTGCAGACATCGCCATTCTAGTCTTATATATTTTTGGTGTGTTATTTTACAGTAAATGATAACTAGTTTATAGGCGGTCTAGTTGTTGGTGTCATTGCCAGGGAGGTTTCAGCAATCAATCTTGAAAATATTTTTTTGACAATGACTAAGATAAGAAGGAACAATAAAACACCTAAATACGATATTTAATTTTAGTTTTTTTTATTTTTATTTTATTTTTAAGTTGTTTATGACCCGAAGCTCCAACACTCCAATCGAATCGTACCTAGATCCAGAGTAAATACTTAGGCCCAATCATAAATTAATGAACATCGATCCACCCATGATAATTAATTTACCCTGGGACAACCTGTTATTTTAATATCCACGAGAGAAATAAGGAAATAACTGGGAAGAAATCCCAATGGATCGGCGGACATTGTGCGAACAAGCCTTACTTACACTAGACGCAATGCGATGAAGCATAGAAAGGCCGACAATTAACGCCATTAATTTTGAGATAAGAGCGACCACCATCTAAATGATTCAAACTACATTGTAGTTCAAAGGAAACATGGTAAAAGACTCGAACCAATACTTAAAGCGGTTCTTACAACTTTGCGACACTTCAAGTACAACAGGGTATCTGACGATGTTGTGTGTCTCTAGTTATTCCTGTTTTTGTTATGCGACAATGCGACTGATTGGTTGGATTTGTAGAATTGGATTGTGATATAATCGTCATTATTTGTTACTTTTATCAGTTGGGAAGGAAATGTGTGGTTTTGTGTGAATATAGGTGTAGGAATAGCAAGAAGATGAAAAGGGAAAATAAGGGAAGTGAAACCCTGTCGTGGCAATTTATTAAGATTGATTGCCAACAGAATTGCCAAGGAAGTACCAGGAAGATGACTTAGCACTCTATCCACATCACTCTCTGCCAGCTGGACGTGTACCAAAAAAACCAACCTAAAAAGAGGAAAGAAAAATTTGTGTTAAGGTGGGACGGATCTACCCAATAAAAGAAGGAGATAGAAGAAGAAGAAGAAGAGGGAGGAGAATTTGTGTGAGAAAGAAACTGGTGACAACAATCCTCTCTTTGGATAGAGAAAAGATCGATTGGAGAATTTCAGAGAAAGAAAGGGCAGCAGCTACAAAGAACAGAATACAAGTGTGAAGAAGGGAAAGAGACATCTGTCCTAGATTCACGTACGATCGAAAGGTAAAAGAAAAGCTGGAGTGTGGCAAGAAATCCTTCATTTCTGCCTTTAGTTTTCCTAATTTTTGTGATTCAAACTTTTTTAAATGTTGATGAATTATTTAAATTTGTTGTTTACTTTTAAACCATTGAAGTAAATCTTTTCTGGGTTGGAGTTATTTTGGTAGATGTTTATCATCTTGAATCCTCATGATTTTAGATTGCCTATATCATTGTTTCATTCTATTGTAAAGAAGAACGTTCATTGTAGTTATTAATCAAGAGTTATGTAGACATACAGAATTTAGATTTTTAGCATAAAATCTAGCTACCAAAAGAGGCAGGTTACAGTAGTAACTATTTGTGCAGTTGATTAGACAATATTTTTCCATGACATTATTTTAATATGAGCATTTCACACGAATAATTACATCCCTATTCATTTAACAATAGAATTACTCTTGCTTTTCTATGTAATTTGCCACTACATTTTATTTGCCATATCAATTCTCAATTTTTAGCATTAAATTAAATTAATTCATTATACCATCATCTTATTCAATTTAAGAGTATTTCCGTTATTTAGTATAGTTAATAGGATTATAATAACTTAATCAATCTTTGACCAATTTTTGATCCCTGTAGAGATGATACTTACTTATCACTTTATTTCTTGAATGATGTGTACACTTCCACAATTGAATAAGTTATTTATACTCAACAAGTTATTGGCTCTGTTGCTGGGGATCGACAGCATTGGTGTAAAGTTGATTTGTTAGTTTTCTTGTTATTTTTGTTAGAACAATTAATTAGTATTTTATTTGATTTCTTAGGTTTTGTACTAGTGCATGAGAAGAAATATTCAAGAGGATACAAAATATTGTTTTGATCTTGAGATTGAATGGATATTAAGGTGAATAAGGAAAGCATTAAGATAAATGCAGAGGATTATAAATGATCTAATCAGAGAAGATCAAGTACTCCAGAATGAAAGGAATATTGATATTCCTCGAATCTTAGATGATAGAGATAGACCCATCAGAGAACATGTAGTGCCTACTTTGGGTGATCTAAGTCCAGGAATGGTTAGGCCACATATTCAAGCTCAACACTTTAAATTAAAACTAGTAACGTTTTAGATGTTGTAGACGGTCGGGCAATTCAGTGGTTTACCAACTAAAGATCCCATATTGCACTTGAGACTTTTCCTTGAAGTCTGTGACTCATTTAGGCAACAGGGTGTTCCTGAAGATACCCGTATATTAAAATTATTCCCTTATTCATTACAAGATACTGCAAGATCATGGTTGAAAAGATTACCATCAGGTACGGTGGCATCCTCGAATGGACTATGTCAGAGATTTTATCTTATGTACAATACTCCTAACATGAATGCCAAGCTGAGGAATGGCATTACATCTTTCAGGCAATCTTGAGATGAGACATTATACGAAGCATGGAAGCGTTTCAAGAAATTAATTAGAAAATGTCTGATGCATGCTTTTCAGCAATGGACACAAATGGAAATGTTCTATAATAGATTAAATGCTCATACGCGAATGGTGGTGGATGCATCTACTAATGTGACGTTGCTTGACAAATCCTATAATGAAGCATATGAAATTTTGGAAAGAATAGCAAATAATGATTATCAGTACCCCACTACTAGATTTGGTATTGATAGAAGACTTGCTAGAGCAATGGAATTTGATGCGATTACATCATTAGTAGCTTAGTTATCATCTTTAACGAATATGATTAAAACTCTGAAAAAACCCTTTATAGTGCAAGAGATGAAGGTTGCAGAACTAGCATGTGTATACTATGGAAAAGATTATGTTTTTTTATGAATGACCATCCAATCTAGCCGTTGCATAATACATGGGAAATTTTAATTGTAGCAACAACAATCCTTACTCCAACACCTACAATCCAGGGTGGAAGCAACATCCAAATTTTAGCTAGAGTAATCAGGGAATGGGAAATGCCAACATTGTTAATAGGCAGAGTGCGACTGTTGTACCACCTGGACACAGTCAACCAATCCCGTGACAAAATGTGCAACAATGTTCGTCATCTTCAACATCAGCTATGGAAGCTTTATTAAAAGAGTATCTGGCTAAGAATGATGCACTTATTCAAAGCCAGACAGCTTCCTTAAGAGCTCTGGAGAAAAAAATGGGACAAATTGCCATTGTATTAAGCTCAAGACAACAAGGAGCATTGCCTAGTGACACAAAAAGTTCTAGATCTTAAGGAAAAGAATAATGTAAAGCCATAACAATCCGAGGTGGCACTCAACTACCAAGAGTTATGAATGATGCTTTGTCTGATGAGGAAAGTTTCGAAGTTCCTAGAAGCACAAATTTTGCACCAGAAGTGGAACAAACTACAAAATATGGGAGTAGACAAAAGCATATAGAAGCAAATTCATCTTGCCGAGCCAATACAAAGGCCATGGCAAGGCAACCTCAACAAATTGAAGAAAGGCCACCGCCACCTTTTCCCCAGCATCTCAAAAAGTCGAACCAAGATGATCCATTCAAGAAACTTCTGGAGGTATTGAAGAAGTTACACATCAATATATCTTTGGTGGAAACTTAGAACAAATGCCTAACTATATGAAATTCATGAAAGATGTCCTATCCAAGAAATGAAGGTTAGGGGAGTTCAAAACTGTTGCACTTATTGAAGGGTGCACAACAATGCTGAAAAACAAACTGCCACCAAAACTAAAAGATCTAGGGAGTTTCACTGTACCTTGTTCGATTGGAAAGAAAATTGCCACCAAAATTAGAAGATCCAGGGAGTTTCACTATACCATGTTCGATTGGAAAGCATTATGTAGGCAAAACATTATGCGATTTAGGTGCAAGTATCGATATAATACCTATGTCTATTTTTAGGAAACTTGGGCTATCAAAGGCAAGACCTATTACAGTCACACTACAACTAGCTGATAGATCATATGTCCATTCAGAAGGTAAAATTAAAGATGTATTGGTAAGAGTTAATAAGTTCATCCAGTAGATTTTATTATTCTGAAATGTAAAGCAGATAAAAGGGTACCTATAATACTTGGATGACCTTTCTTAGCAACTAGTAGAACACTGATTGATGCACAAAAAGGTGAGTTAACCATGAGAATTAATGATCAGCAATTGACTTTTAATGTGTTTGATGCTTTAAAGTGTGCAGACCTAGATGAAGAATTTCATGTTGTAGAATTTGTTGACATTGTAATTCAAGAAGAAGTTGCAGGACATATGCACAACAATGATAACAACGAACTCATTCCCATACGTACTGTCACAGGTTGGAGAGTTTGTATGGATTATCGAAAGCTTAACAAAGCAATGAAGAATGACCATTACCCTTTGCCTTTCATGGATTAGATGTTGGATAGACTAACAAGGAAATACTTCTCCTATTTTTTAAATGGCTATTCAAGGTACAACCAAATTTCCATATCTTGTACTGATCTAGAAAGAACTATAAAGAAAAGACAAAGCACTGGCATGACAAGAAAATTTTGCAACGGTAATTTGTACCTGGACAACAAGTCTTACTTTTCGATTCCAGACTTAAACTATTTCCTAGCAAATTAAAGTCGAGATGGTCTGGACCATTCAAAGTTAAGCGTATATACCCTCATGGAGCTTTCAACGTTAAAAATGGAAAAATAAGATCCAATTTCAAGGTCAATGGTCAACGCCTAAAACATTATTTTGGAGCTCTTATAATGTGCGACAATGATTTTATTTCTCTTCGAAATACTTAACAATTGTCTTTAGCAGAAATTTTTCTTTGTTTATTTTATTTTTACTTATTATCCAATAAGTTTATTTAATTGTTTATTTTCTTTCGTTACAAGTTCTTTTTGCCAAAGTAAAAATAATTTGAATGCATCGCCTTCTTCTTTTATGCAATTTATTTTATTATTCTTGTTATTACTTTTCTGATTCTCGCTCAATTTACTCTTGTGATGTGCCAGAGCTACTTTTGTTCGGTTTGATAAAGATTCTATTAATGCCCATTATAATTTGCTTGAGGGTCTAGATGAACATTTTGAGTTTATATCAAAGATTACAGTAGAAGGGTTACAACAGGTTCTTCAAGATCTTTGTATCAACTAACTTTAGCGAAAAATATTCCAAAAGGTTGCTAGAAAAATAGTCCAAGAAGACGTTTTAATAAAAAAAAAGCAACGTTACAAGAGAGCTGCAAGAAAATCCACACAACCCAAGTGAAGTAATTTCCTTCTCCTCCACGCTTTGATATTTATATTTTGATGATCATTCATTTTGATTTTTTTTTATCTATTTCATGCATTCATATAGCTTTTACTCATTTTATTTTGTCATGTTCATGCATTGAGGGCAATGCATCCCTTAGGTTTAGGGGTGTGTTGTGCATATAGACTACATTATTAATTGTACATACAGTCCTTTTTCCATAACATTCAATTGCAATTCAACTGTCTAATTATGTGAGTATATGGTTATCAATGATGTTTACTAATGTAACGACCTATTTTTAGTGAAATCAGAATAGTATTTTCGAGACCACAAATCTGACAAGCAAATTATTATTTTAGTGTTTATGTGATGTTAGTAAGGTCGTATTAAAATTTCGTTAAGAAATTTTGACATTTGCATGCTTAATTAAGTAAAAATGACTAAATCGTAAAAGGTGGAAAGATGGAGTTCTATTAGTTAAAGTTGTCAAATGGCTATGAAACTTTAATGTGAGAGGACTTAGCTGGTAATTAGACCATTTATGTAGTTAGTGGATGTTTATGGAAAGGTTTTACTGAAATTATTAATGTTTTTAAAGGGCAAAATGGTAAAAGGGTAATTAAAACATAAAATAAAAGTACATAAAAAGATGGTACCATCTTCTTCATTTGAGAATTCTACCGAAAATAAGCATGGAAGATTGCTAGGGTATTCGGCCAACTTATTTTGCTTGCATGGTATGTATTTGATTTCCGTTTTTAATGATTTTATGTTTTCGGGATCGTTGTAGCTTAATCTAGCTAGCCCGAGGATCAATTTGTAAAACTGTTAAAGATTTAGGGATTTTCCATGAATTTTCTTGCATGATTCTTGATGTTTAATGGAAGATTATGAGTCATTGTTGATAAATAAACTAGTTTTGTATCGTGATTTTGGATGAAAATGACATTTAGGGACTTGTTTGTAAAAGTGATGAAAGTTCATGGTAAATTTGTGAAATAATGCTTTGTATAGATTGATATAGGTCCCTAGAGAAAATTTTTTAGCTTAAGGAAAGGATGAAAATATTTAGATTTCAATTTATGAGCTTAAGGACTAAATCTTAAAAAGTTAAAATATGAGGGTCAAAATAGTAATTTTGCAAAAATATGAAATATAGACTACATTGAATAATAGAAGTATTAAATGGATTGAATTTGTCTATTTAGATATATATAGACCACGTACGGATCTAGATCGAGGAAAAGCTAAAGCCTCGAATTAATCAACTTCTTTTTACGCCTTAATCGTCGAGGTAAGTTCGTACAAATAAATGTTGTTTTAATGCTAATTTCAATTATATGTTGATATGTTAGCTGTAATGGAATTGGATGATGAATATCCAACAATGCCATGATAGTTAACGAGTCCTAATTGAACCTTAGGAATTCGTAGGATACAAATGACATGTCATTAGTGTTTTCATGTTTCGGGTGTTGGCCTTGAATGTCCTACCGATGGCTGAAGTCCTGCATATGTTGCAGATACTCCACAGCTTGTGCAAGCAGCATTGTGTAGCTTACATTTTGACCCACAGCTCGTGTTAGTAAGCCCATCTCACAGCTCGTGTGAGTAACGATGTGTCTGATGATATTCTAAACGGTTATATGTTAAGCACACTTCGTGTGAGCTTCCCCAAGTATCTGATGATATTCTAAATAGTTCAACAGGCATAAAAAGGAAAGGAATGGTAAGTGTTCAAATGAACCATATCATGTATTTATGAAAAGGATTGAAATGGTAAGCTGCAATTGAAGTACACTTATGTTAATGAAAATGATGAATTTAAATGAAGTATGTTCATGTATAATGGCTTACCTTATGTTAATTCAAGTGAATTATGTTTGAATGCACTAACATGTTTTGGTTATGGTGCTTAGGCTTGTGACAAGCTTGTGGTTGGATTATACTATGATTAATCTTAATGTTATATATTGAAATGGTAAGTTATGTTCATGTTTTACGAACTTACTAAGTATTATGTGCTTATGTAGTTTTCTTTCCTATGTTTTATAGATAATTAGAAACTCAATCAGCTTGGAACCTCGTCAGAGGTCTAACACACTATCCAACATAAATTTTGGTAGTTTTTGATGTTTTGATCATGGTTATAATGGCATGTATAGGTGGATTTGTATTGGTACCTAGTTGAATGTTAGTTGATGATTTTGGCATGTATAAGTTATTTTGGTACCATTTGATGTTGGTTAGTGTGTGTCATTTTGGTACTTATGATGCATGAAAGGTATGACCCAAATCGTAAGTTGTGTTGAAGTGTTAATGATCAAATTTGACGTATGATTTGGTAAAAGTTGAATTATGTTTGATAGTAGAAATGTGATCAAACATATACATGTTCTGGTAACTTTCTATGTTTACATTTGAGGTGCCATGTATGGCATATTGGTTGAACGGTTTTGGACAATTGAATTGGTCATTTCATGTTAGTTTTGGTCATGTTTTGATGCTTTGGTTATGTGTTTTAAAGGCCTTTAGATGGTTGCTTGAATTAGGGATGGAAATGACTTGTTTTTGGGAAAATTCATGTCTGCACGGTCGTGTAAGGACACGGGCTAGGATACGACTGTGTGTCCCTATTTCGATTGTAACACAACCTGAGACATGGGCGTGTGTCTCAGCCGTGTGAGGTACACGACCTGGCCACACGACCGTGTGACCCCTACAGTCCAATTTTTCTAACTTTTTCTTATAATTTTTTATTGTTTCCAATTTGGTCCAGATTCTTTCTAAGATATTTCTAGGGCCTCGAAGGCTCGACTAAGGGACGTTATATGTGTGATTGAATGTACTTAGAATATGTTTGCAATGATGTATGAAATGAATGTTTTAATGTTCCATTTGTATGGTAATGCTTTGTAACCCTATTCTGGCGATGGATACGGGTTAAGGGTGGTACAAATGAGGATAATAACTCTTCTTTGTAAACTTAGAAAATAGAGTGACAGTTGTTTAGGCATATTTAGCATAGGACAGTTGTTGAACATGACTTTCTAAAAGTAGAATAATTGAAATATAAATACAATTAGGTAGTAGTAGCATTCTTTGAATAAATTTAGGACTTCTTGACTTAATTTCAATATAGTAATAGAGTATAATTTTGTCATGGTAAAATAATATGAATACACCCATGTTTGAACTTGTTGAGTAAGTCAGTAATATTTTGTTTTCTCTATTATATTGTTGACCAAAAAAATGAGTTCAAATATGATTATTTGTCTAAAAGAAAGTGTACATATTTTAGGGACACTCCACTGAATCTTGAGGCTAAATTGCTAAGAAGGTAGTTGTTTGTTCCATCCATCTTTTTAGTTAAAAGCTTTTGTTTCATGAGTGAATTATATTCAAATTGTGACATGATGTAATACGTGGCAATCTACTATAAGCTCCATTAAGGTTGTCAAGTATATAATCATATGACAATACGAATTCCCTAGGAAACTTTGTGTTGAAAATTGAATAGTTACCTAAAAAATTGAGTTTAGGATAGAGATAACCTAAGGAAATTTGAGAGATCTGCTATAGTTTTAATTGCTAAAATATTTAGAAAATTTTACCTTTAGGAACCATTTTTTGCACTACATTTGCTAAATAGGTTTACAACAATTGTAAGAATTTTTTTTTTTGTTTTAGTAGAAGATTACTAAGAATAGAGCTACACGGTATGCTTATTACGATTTAGCAATACATTTGGTGACTAATTGTTTTGGCAATTCCATGCATTCATGCATATTCAAACATCATTTGCTTGAAGACAAGCTATAATTCAGTTTGAGGATGTGAGAACTCTTCAAAAGAGTCATATTTAAGTCCTCTAAACATAATTAATTGGTTATAATTAAGTGAATACATTTTCATTTTTAGGATATTTTTAAAACATTGCATAACAAAGCTAGGATTGTGATATAATGTTCATTATTTGTTACTTTTACCACTTGGGGAGGAAATGTGTGGTTTTGTGTGAACACGGGTGTAGGAATAGCAAAAAGATGAAAAGGGAAAATTAGGGAAGTGAAACATTATTGTGCCAATTCGTAAGATTGATTGCCAACAGAATTGCCATAGCAATTTCGGGAAGATGACTAAACACTCTATACACGTCACTCTCAGCCAGCTGGACGTGTACCAGAAAAACCAACATAAAAAGAGGAAAGAAAAATGTGTACTGAGGTGGGACGGATATACACAATAAAAGAAGGAGAAAGAAGAATAAAAAGAGGGAGGAAAATTTGTGTGAGAAAGAGACTGGTGACAACAATCCTCTTTCTGCACAGAGAAACACTCCAATGGATAATTTTAGATAAAGAAAGGGTAGCAGCTGTAGAGAGCAGAGTACAGATGTGAAGAAGGAGAAGAGACATCTATCCTGAATTCACGTACGATCGGAAGATAAATGAGAAGCTTGAGTGGGGTGAGAAATACTGCAGTTATGCCTTTATTTTACCTGATTTTTGTTATTAATCCAGAGTTTTATAGACACACAATAACTCAAATTTTTACTTAAAATCTAGCTATCGAAAGAAGCAGGTTATAGTAGTAACTCTCTGAGCAGTTGATTAGACAATATTTTGCCATGAAATAATTTTGATAAGAGCATTTCACCTGAATAATTCAAGCCTTATTCATTCAACAGAATTACTCTTGCTTTTCTCTGTAATTTGCCACTACATTTTATTTTCCATATCAATTCTATATTTTTAGCATTAAATTAAATTAATTCATTATACCAACATCTTATTCAATTTAAGAGTATTTCCTTCTATTTATTATAGTTAATATGTGACACCCCTAACTCGTATCTATTGCCTAAATAGGGTTATAGAGCATTACCGAATAAACGTAACCTAAAATTATTTACTTTCAAACATTTCAATAAACATAGCATAATCCATTTATAAACATGTTGATCGACCCTTAACCATGCCCTCGAGGCCCTATAATCACTTTAGAAACAATTCAGGACTAAATAGAGATCATTTGAAACATTTGATGAAAAGGACAGAAATTTTAAACTGCAGGGGTCACAGGGCTGTGTGACTCACACGGCTGAGACACACTCCTGTGTCTTAGTTCATGTAACAATCAAAATAGGGACACACAACTGTGTCCGTGCCCGTGTAACTTTCTGACATGGGTTACATGTCCAAGCCACACGCTCGTATGCTAGGTCGTGTAACACTCGAAATGGTCTCACACGCCCGTGCGCATGGTCGTGTACTAGGCCATGTAACTACCTGACTTGCAACCTTTAAAACCTACAGAAGACACATGGCTGAGACACACATTCGCGCCTAAGGCCGTGTGGGCTAGAAATTGGCCAAAATCAAGCCATTTCTTCAACCACTTTAAGCATGTACCTAAACACAATTTGCACATATGACTAAGAAGTTAAAACATGCCCAAAACATGCATAAAATGACCAATTCACTTTACCATTAATCCATACAACCAATATGCCAATAAGGTACCTTAATCAAAAACCATCAAACAGATCTAAACATGTGCATATTTGGCCATACATCAACCATACACATCTAACTTATTTCCGTACCAAAAATACTATAATTGACCATATGTCATATCCATAAAAACTTACCATTTGGACCATTACCCACATACATCATAATCACATAAGTGACAGAAACCACCCATTTCCAAATGGTACTAAGAAACCAACTTATATATACATACCAAATTCAACATTTAACACTCAAGTAAAACTTTAAACATAATTTCCCTATACATGCCACTATAACCTTGACTAAAACATCAAAAACTAGCAATATATTCACTCGATAGTGTGATAGGTCTTCGACTAGCTTCCAAACCGAATGAGCTTCCAATTATCTATAAAACATAGGAAAGAAAACTACGTAAGCACATAATGCTTAGCAAGTTCGTAAAACATGAACATAACTTACCATTTCAATTCATAACATAAAAATTAAGCATAATATGATTTGACCAAAAGCTTGGCACAAGTCTAAGCACCAACAACAACACATGTTACTATATCGAAACATAGTCCACATGAATTTAAGATAGGTAAGCAATTACAAATGAACATAATTTATTTGAATTCATCTTTTTCCTTAACATATCATTCTTTCAAATGAAGCGTACCATTTCAACCAGTTCCATAAATACATGCCATAGTTTCTTTTGTATACTTACCATTTCTTTCCTTTTCATGCTTCTTGAACCATTTAGAATATCATCAGATACGCAGGATAGCTCACACGAAGTGTCCTAAACATATAACCATAACATTTTCTATATTTTATATCATTGCTCACACGAACTATGAAATATGCTTGTTCTAACAACCCATTTTTCATTGCTGTCGAAAATAGTGGTTTCGGGGCCACCAAATTTGACGAATAAGTTCGTAAATATTAAATATTAATATTTATGAGTCAAATGTGACTTTTAAAAGGTTTTTAATTTGATAATTTATGTTATTTAAATAATTTATTAAGTTCGAGTGGTAAGACTTTATGGTCAAGTGGTTTTAAAAAATGAGGTATCAGGACTTTGTTTCTATTAATCGAGCCGTAAATATTTTTATAAATATTTATATAGTTTCATAAAAGTGGTATTAGAGTTCAGTTGAAAAAATTTAACGTTTTGATAGTTAATAAATTAAAAAGGATTAATTTGTAAATTGTTCAAAATAAAGTAAATATAACATTTTAGTGATTTCATGGCTTGATTATTAAATTAGAAAGGACCAATGTAATAAATAGTCCTTCTTATTGACATTATATGGCACTATGTATTAAAATTATAAAATATTATATGATTTAAGGGCAAAATGGTAGATTTTATGAAATTAAAACAAAATTAAAAGAAGAAAAAGGTCATTTCTTCTTCACTTTTTCATTTAACCATGCCGAAACACCATGAGAACTCAACTTGGGAGGTAAGCCCATTTTGATGCCGTAAATACTTTTTCATTTAACCATGCCGAAACACCATGAGAACTCAACTTTTTCATTTCTTCTTGCATGTAAGCCCATTTTGATTCCGTTTCTTGTATTTTTTATGTTTTTTAAATCGTTGCAACTAAGTCTAGCTCTCGTACCTTCGTTTTTGAAACTGTGAAAGATTTTGAATTTTTCCATTGATGAATCAATGTGATTTTAGATGTTAAATGATGAATTTGAAATATTAGTTGATATGTAAAAGTATTTTGTTAAGTGATTTTGTTGAATTTTCTGATTAGGGACTAAATTGTTGAAATAGTAAAAGTACAAGGTTTTGATATGAAATTGTTCAAAAAACTGGCTGAAATGGAGGCTATGAATATTTGGCTAGTGTGAAATTTCAATAAAAATGGTTAATTTGCATGTTTTACCCTTAGGGCCTAAATTGAATAAAAGTAAAACTTTAGGGGCAATTTTATACCTTCGTTTTTGAAACCGTTAAAGATTTTGAATTTTTCCATTGATGAATTACTGTGCTTTTAGATGTTTAATGATGAATTTGAAATGTTGGTGGATATTTAAAAGTATTTTATTAAGTGATTTTGATGAATTTTTTATTAGGGACTAAATTGTTGAAATAGTAAAAGTACAAGGTTTCGATATGAAATTGTTTCAAAATGAGCTGAAATGGAGGCTGTGAATATTTTTCTAGTGTAAAATTTAAATAAAATGATTAATTTGTAGTTTTTAGGCTCAGGGACTAAATTGAGTAAAAGTAAAACTTTAGGGATAATTTTGTATAAATGTCAAAAAATAATGAAATTGCATAAAATAATTTTTTTACTATCTAAATTAATAGATTGTATGAAATTATTAATTTAGATCAAGATCGGGTGGAAAATCGTGGAGAATGGAAAATTACCAAAATGCCCCTATACTTTGACATTTCTGTAATTCTGCCAGGTAAGT
Source organism: Gossypium raimondii (assembly GCF_025698545.1). Lineage (NCBI taxonomy): Eukaryota > Viridiplantae > Streptophyta > Magnoliopsida > Malvales > Malvaceae > Gossypium > Gossypium raimondii. The sequence continues at coordinate 32,068,655 of NC_068568.1, read as the reverse complement.
TCGTATGAATTGTATTATGTATAATCTTGATTAAATTGAATGTTAATATGTGATTTTATTGAAAATGAATAAAAATATATATGTTATTATACAATTATCATGTTATGAAATGACGTAAATCAACGACGTACGACGATTATTGAGCCCCATTTGAACCTTATGAATTCGTAGGATACAAATGACATGTCGTTAGGGTTTACATGTTTCAGGTGCTGGTCCTGAATGTCCTACCGATGGCTAAGGTCTGGCAAGTGTTACTGATACTCGAAAGCTCGTGTAAGTAGCATCGTGTAGCTTACATTCTGACTCATAACTCATATGAGCAGGCCCATTTCATAGCTCGTATGAGCATATTACGGTTATATGTTTAGCACATTTTGTGTGAGCTATCCCACGTATCCAACTATATTCTATTTGGTTCAACGAGTATCAAATTTATTAGGATATGGTAAGTGTTCTATATGAACCAAGACATGTATGTATGAAAGACTTTGAAATGGTGAGCTACATAGACAATATGTTATGTTGAGATGGATGATAAATCTAATTGAATTATGCTCAAGTTTAATGGTTATCCATGTAAAATTCTTAAGAATCCTGTTTAAATGAACTAACATGTGTTGTTGATGTGCTTAGGCTTATGCGAAGCTTGTGGATATGATTAATTTTTATGATTACGCTTGTACTATGCATATGCGAAGCTTGTGGATATGATTAATTTTCATGATGTTATAAAAGGTTTAATGTGGTAAATGATGTAATTATATGAAAGCAAATTTCTTATGCTATGGATGAATCTAAGTATGTCATTGATAAATAAACTGAATTGAGAATGAATAATGTTGTTTAGGCTTATGATAAGCATTGGGGATGGAATGGAAAGTAACTAAATAGAAATATATATAATCTTATAAAAAGGTTGATGATTATATATTACGTCTCATGAAATCCTTTCATGTTATGAATGGTCAATAAATATACGACATTAATGAACTTAATCATTTGTGAGTTGATAATTATGGTTTGATAAGTCTTGAGGCATTGGTATAGGTTTATATTTAACCTATAAATTTCACTGTTAAAATGTAATATTATGCTTATGGTTTATACGATCTTACTAAGCATTCATTGTTTATGTGATTATTGTTGGAACGCCGGCACCCCTACGGCGCAGCGGAAAAATAAAACATACAGTGATCCTAAGCATGGATCCATGTGTGAGGAATGAATCGGGCTGAAAAAGGGTTTCAAAATTACCAAATGGTGCTTCTGAGTAGATAGCGATGCCTCGACAACGAGTAATCTGATCTGCTATCTAATCTAGCCGCAATCTATCGTGACCTCGGCCTCTACGTAATCCACCCTGTTGACAATAAACGGAAAGAATCCCAAAAACTATTTTTGAGAAGATTTTGCTTTGACGCCTACTATACCCACCAAGCAAAGAAAAACAAGATTTTATATCCCTTTTTAGGGTTTCTTAAAATTAAATAAATATATCAACGTTTTTTAAACCAAAAATTATAATTACATTAATTATAATAATGGTTTGATAAACTATATATTTATTTGAATTTATATACTAACCAAATTCATGTTCATTATGCGTACAACAACCTTGTACATATAATTTGTTCAATATTTGATTACCCAATTAAATTAATTCTATAATTAATTTAATTCAAGCGATAACCAAACACAATACAAACTTGTTTTATTCTGTTCATTTCAACTATAGGGTGTGACCTTGTAGGTTATTGTAACGTTAGCAGTAATACTAGAATGATTCCAATGTTACAAACAATGAGTGGCACCTAGCAATGCATCATTGCTACCTAAGTTACAAGAAATCAAGATTCGACATAACCTTTTATGATTAACCTTTCATGCAATAATCCTTAAGTTCTTTATCTCTGGATTGGACATAAGTCATGGAATAGTCACACTTGCATAGTTCATTCCATGTTCCTTGATATCTTTAGTAGACTATGATATACAAATAAGTATGACATCTCATATCAGCTTATTTGAGCATGGCCATGCATTTCTAGTCTCACTCAATCAAGTGGCCTAAGATATTACTCTCATTATGTAGGAGGGACTTATCCTATATCGATCAACAATATCCCTCTACACAGATTGTGGTATATCCAACATCAACCTTTATAGAACAACCAGTTACGGTATACATTTGACTGTATCAAAAGACACAACTCACGATGTTGGGATTATGATGATCTTAATTCTGAGGATCATATACATATTAATCACTATGAGTAATGTTGTGACAATTACATAATAATCCAAGAAATATACTCATAACGGGTCAGTCCAATATGTTGTGCTCTAACACACATATTCATGCATCGATCTTGACATTCCATATCAATGACAACTCTTTATCATCAATCAACTACATGTTAGTCTTAATGCATTATTGTTGTCCTAGCCAACAATAATACTTGACTAAGGACCTTTTAAGAATAATCATATTATTCTCAGGACATTATTATAAAATAGTTTATTTATGCACACAGAAAAGAAACTGCAATAATAATGGTAACGCCTTATATTAATAAACATGATAAGTCGAGTATGTTATTACAACCATCTCATGATTGATCTTTGGGCATACTCTAACAATTATCTTTCTCTTACTTTACAAATTATTGGAAGTTCGATCAGGTTGGAAGCTAGTCAAAGATCTATCACACTATCCATCAATTTTTATCGATAGATTTTGATGCTTTGGTTGTGGTTACAATGGCATTATAAGTGGACTTATGTCTAATGATATTGGCATTATAAGTTAATGATATTGGCATGAAATGTTGCTTTGAATTTGTCAAACTTATGATATTTGATGCCTTGATGATTGTTGTGCTTTTGGTAATTTGATGTTTAAAGGTTTGTGTTTATAAGATCAAATTGATGCATGGTTTTATGGCCAAAGTGGTAAGAGTCGGCAAGTATGCAAAGTGATCCTTTAGGGCATTTTTGACATGAAAATTTAGTCAAGTTGTTTGGTTGAATTATGAAAATTTGGACATAATTCGATATGTATATATGTTGGTTTTTGGAACCATTTGGAAATGGCTAGAATGCTGACATTTAAATTGTTTCATGCATATGAGATGTTGTCCCAATGGTAAGGTCATTTTGATATGTTTTGATATGGAAACTAGTTAATGGATAAATGGTTAAATATGCACATGTATAGGTGTTTAATACATGATGATATAGCCATTATGTTTGCCTTGTAAATATGGTATTTTGGTTGATGAAATAGTTATCATGTTGGCATGTATATATATGTGGTTTAAGGAATGATGAAATTTATCATTTTGGTGCTTTTGTGTGAACAAATATATTGATGATCTAGCTTGAATATGCAATCTGTTAGGTACATTTTGGATGCTTGAAAATAAGTACAAATGGATAGTATATGTAATCATGTTTTGGGTGAAGGAAATAGCTTGAAAATGACCTATTTTTGGTCCAAACGGCCTAAGACACGGTCGTGTGTCTCAGTCGTGTGTCCCATGTAGGTTTCAAAGGGTTGCAAGTCAAGCAGTTACATGGCATGGTACACGGGCATGTGAGGCCATTTTGAGAGGTACACGACCTAGCACACGAGTGTGTGGGTTGGCCGTGTAACCTAAGTTGGAGAGTTACACGGGCACGGAAATAGGCTGGGACACGGTTGTGTGTCCCTATTTCAAATGCCCACACAGCTTAAGACACGGGCGTGTGTCTTAGTTGTGTGAGTCACACGGCCGTGTGACCCTTGTAGTATGAAAATTTTCAACTTTTTCCTAAAAACTCTATATGTTTCCAATTTAGTCTTGATTCGTTTCTAATGTGCTTTTAGGGCCTCGAGGGCTCGTATAAGGGACAATATGTGTGAGATTGATTAATTTTTCTATGAATGAAGTTATGATTTAAATCTTTTGAATACTTGATAGTTTTGAGTTGTAAACTTTTGGTAATGCTCCGTAACCCTATTCCAGCTACGAATACGGGTTAGGGGTGTTATATTTATTGGTATAACAGCTACGGTTTAGTCAGTTTTCAGACTAAACGTAGCATGTATGAAGTCTAGAAATACATGCCATTTTATAACCTTTGATAATGTGATATCTCCAGACTTTGATGAGATTTATTTTATTTTTAAACATAGATGTTTTCCAACTGAGCTAATTCCGGTAATACTGAAAGCGACATTCAAGTGTCTAATTAAAAGTTGCTAAGGATGAGTAGAAACTCATAATGGTAAGAGAAAAAGTTCATAATGTTATGTTATTAATGAATGTTATGTTTTGTGTATATATGTGAGTCAATTTTAAAAGCTTTACGATCTCCATCCCCTCACCCTCAAAACCTTACACAACAAAATTCACAAGATTTATGTTGATTAAGTCCACAAGTATGAAATCGAAGAGTTCAGTGGTTGAATGAATAGTAATATGGTCAGAGCTGAGAATGGGTTAGCAATTAAAGAGAGTTTTAGAAGAGATATTATATTATTTTTAAAAATCATTCGTGTTACGCAACATCACTGTTAAAGAAGAGGTTAATCACCGATAATCGACTTATTCAGGTATCGTATCTAAAGAATGGATTAACCGAATTTTTTTTTTGAATTGATTTCTTTAGTGGAACGAGATTATGTGGGGTTATTGATGGCTTTAATAGTCAGCTGAGTAGTATTTGAACTGCAAATATATTTGAATGCAACGATTATAGTTGAGTAGCTTACGACATCTTTTCTGTGTATTTTATATGTTCTTTTATCCTCAGAGGTATATTCAATTGTTAATTTCAGATATGATTCTTATCATAAGAGAATACTAGCTAACCAAAATGTTAGACGGAAGTATTGTTAGTCTGATTGATTTATGCTCGGCATTGCTCTATCTTTATTTGGTTTTCTATTCCATTATGTTTGGTAGAAGACTTGATGATAAGACTCATATGATGCTATTTTCTACTTCTACTGGTTGATGCTCTGAATTACATATATGAAATTTATGTTGTCTCTGTCACAACTGATTCTAGTGCGTATGAACGATATTCTTCTTTTGGATTTTCTCTAAGGTATCCTTGATGTCTTTATTAATCAATATAGGTTGTGTTCTCAGAAACTCAGTAGAGCTTTATATCTTGGATTTTATTATGTCGGCTTTCTTATCGTTCTTATGGTCTATTCTATCAAATGTTGTTCGTCTATAAAGGATATATACATTTTTAATTGATATAATTACATCTATTACGGATATGAGTCTTGGTCCGATCATGGAAGCACGGTTATACAGATCTCAGGTTTTTAGAGGTTGTGTTCCTATACTAGTTGTTATGGTGACTATATTTGTTTTTTCTCTTTTTTTTTTGGATTGCACTATTGATATTTGAGGTATTGTTTTGTCTTTACGGTTGAAATGTTGGTCATATTATAGCACTATGGTTTTAATTTATCTGATGGTTGTGGCTCTGGTATTGTTCAAAGCTTCGATGTTAATAATTGAAATAGCTTTATTGTATAATTGTTTTCTATCTTTCGTGAAGGGGTAGGCATCAAAAAAGGTGTAAGCGGTGGAAGATTGAGCTTAAACTTGTATATTGGTTCTCATTCCTCAAGTAATCTCAATTTATGTCAAAGAGTTAAAACGGGATCTTATGTTTCCTTTGAGTTAATACAGTTTGTAAAGATCTTTGATTAGTATTTTGAGGGAATTATGATAGATTGTATGTATGTCTAGGTTGTCTTGACAACAAGAAGAAGGGATAATTCTAAAATGTTATTATCTGATAGATAAAATCAACTCAGTTGTTTTAATCAGAGCAGGTTATTCATTTGAAAAGTTAATTGAGTTATATACATTTGAGTTTATACTCAGGTTCGGGAATAAATTTTGTGCATTCACGAGTAAATTGACGAACAATCAGAAAGAAGAATTCATATTCTAGAAGATATGATACAAAAATATATCTATTAGATCAGTTCTAATTAGGAAATGTTATTATGGGTTAAAGTCGTCTCGATAGTTGAAGCTATCGCGCTTGCGTTAAATGATATTACTTGACGCTTTCCAGGAAAGGGGGAAACAAATATCAGTTGAAAGTTACAGATGCAAACATGTCAGAAGCATCAATCAGAGTTCGGTGATCTGGGTTTCTCGGTTATGATTCGACAGACGATTACTAGGAATTTTCTCGGCAGAGAAATTACTAATGATAAAGTGATGACAGGAGAACATCATAGTTGCTTAGTACAGTTCAGACTAAGTTCAGATATAGTATTAAGTTTTAATATGAATTCTGATGCGAGTTCTGAATCGAGGTAAGTTATAAATGATTTATTTGTGGATTACCATTAATAAGATGACAAAACAAATCAACTTGATGGCTTGTATCAGGTGATAAATTTTGAGGACGAAATTTTTGTATGGGGGAGAGTTGTAATAGCTTGTTTTTCAGAGGTGTCAAAAATAGTGATCTCGGGGCCACGAAATCATACGAATAAGTTCGTAAATACTATTATTTAATATTTACAAGTCAAATGTGACTTTGAAAAGGTTTTTGATTTAATAATTTCTGTTATTTATATGATTTATTAAGTTCGAGTGGTAAGACCGTAAGGTTAAGGAGGTATCGGGAGTTCATTTCTATAATCCAGCCGTAAATATTTTTATAAATATGTACGGAGTGTCATTAAGGTGGTATTAAAGTTTCATTGAAAAAATTTAACGTTTTGATAGTTAATAAATTAAAAAGGACGAAATTGCAAATGGTTCACAATGTAGTTAATTTAACATTTTACAGATTTAATGGCTTGATTATTAAATTAGAAAGGACCAATGTAATAAATAGTCCTTAGTATTGACATTGGACAACAATATGTATTAAAATTATAAAATATTATATGATTTAATGGAAAAATGGTAGATTTTATGAAATTAAAACAAAATTAAAAGAAGAAAAAAGCCATTTCTTCTTCGTCTTTTCATTTCACCATGCCCAAAACACCATGAGAACTCAACTTGGGAGGTTTGGCCATTTTTAATTATTGCATGTAAGCCCATTTTGATTATGTTTCTTGTAATTTTTGTGTTTTTGAGATCTTTGCAACGTCTAGCTAGCCCATACCTTCTTTTCTGAAACTGTTAAAGATTTTGAATTTTTCCATTAATGAATTAGTGTGATTTTAGATTTTTAATGATAAAGTTGAAATGTTGGTTGATATTTAAAAGTATTTTATTAAGTGATTTTGATGAATTTTTTTTATTAAGGCCTAAATTGCTGAAATAGTAAAAGTACAAGGTTTTGATATGAAATTGTTGCAAAAATGGGCTGAAATGGAGGCTATAAATATTCGGCTAGTTTGAAATTTAAATAAAAATGGTTAATTTGTAGTGTGTAGGCTCAGGGAGTAAATTGAATAAAAGTAAAATTTTAGGGATAATTTTGTAAAAATGTCAAAAATGACTAAATTGCATAAAATATGTTGTTAATTGTCTAAATTTATTGATTGAATGTAATTATTAATTTAGATCAAGATCGGTGGAAAATCGAGGAAAATAGAAGATTACCAAAATGTCCCTATACTTTAACATTTTTGTAATTTTACCAGGTAAGTTCGTATGAACTGTATTATGTATAATCTTGATTAAATTGAATGTTGACATATGATTCTATTGAAAATGAATCAATATATATATATATATGTTATTATACAATTTTTTCATGTTATGAAATGACATAAATCCAACAACGTACGACGATTATCGAGCCCCATTTGAACCTTAGGAATTCGTAGGATACAAGTGACATGGCATTCGAGTTTATATATTTCGGGTGCTGGTCTTGAATGTCCTACCGATGGCTGAGGTCTCGCATGTGTTGCGGATACTCCATAGCTCATGTGAGCAGCACCGTGTAGCTTACATTCCGACCCACAACTCGTGTAAGAAGGCCAATTTCCAAGCTCGTGTGAGCATATTCATTTCACAACTCATGTGAACATATATGTACATGAAAGGACAGATTATGGTTATATGTTTAGCACACTTCGTGTGAGCTATCCCGCAAATCCAACGGTATTCTATTTGGTTCAACGGACATGAAATTTATAAGGATATGGTAAGTGTTTTATATGAACCAAGACATGCATGTATGAAAGACTTTGAAATGGTGAGGTACATGGAAAAGATGTTATGTCAAGATGGATGATAAATATAATTGAATTATGATCAAGTATAATGGTTATCCATTTCAAATTCATATGAATCATGTTTAAATGAACTAACATGTGTTGTTGATGTGCTTAGGCTTATGCCAAGCTTATAAATATGATTAATGTTTATGATTATGCTTGTACTATGCATATGAAACGGGTAAGAAAAGGGAATGAAATGGTAAGTATGTAATTGGGATGTATTATGATGTTATCAAAGGTTTAATGTGATAAATGATGTATTTATATGTTAGCAAAGTGCTTATGCTATGGATGAATCTACCTATGTCATGCATAAATACATTGAATTGGGAATTAATAATGTTGTTTAGGCTTATGATAAGCATTGGGGATGGAATGAAAAGTAAGTAACTAGAAAGATATCTAATCTTATAAAAGCTTGATGATTATTATTATGTCTCATGAAATCCTACCATGTTATGAATGGTCAATAAATATCGACAATAATGAACTTATTCATTTGTGAGTTGATAATTATGGTTTGATAAATCTTAAGGCATTGGTATAGGTTTATATTTAACCTATAAATTTCACTATTAAAATGTAATATTATGCTTATGGTTTATACGAGCTTACTAAGCATTCAGTATTTATGTGATTATATTTCTCTTACTTTAACGATTATCGGAAGCTCAATCAGGTCGGAAGCTAGTCGGAGATCCATCACATTATTCATCAATTTTTATCAGTTGATTTTGATGCTTTGATTGTGGTTATAATGGCATGTATAGGTGGACTTATGTCTAATGTTTAGTTAATGATATTAGCATGAAATGTTACTTCGAATTTGTGAAACTTATGATATTTGATGCCTTGATGGTTGGTGTGCTTTTGGCACTTTGATGTTTAAAGGTTGGTATGTATGTTTATATGGCCAAAGTGGTAAGAGATGGCATGTTTGCAAAGTGATCATCTAGGGCATGTTTTGACATGAAAATTTAGTCAAGTATGTTTGGGTGAATTATGACCATTTGGACATAATTCGATATGTATATATGTTGGTTGTTGGAACTATTTGAAAATGGCTAGAATAGTGACATTTAAATAGTTTTAATGCATGTGAGATGTGGTCCCAATGGTACGGTCATTTTCATATGTTTTGATATGGAAACTACTTAATGGATAAATGGTTAAATATGCACATGTATAGGTGTTTAATACATGATGGTATAGCCATTATGTTTGGCTTGTAAATATGGTATTTTGGTTAATAAAATAGTTATCATGTTGGCATGTATGTATATGTGATTTAATGAATGATAAAGTTTAGCATTTTGGTGCTTTTATGGTTATATGTCGAAAGGGTTTAGTGATGATAGGTTTGAATGGAAAAATTGATATATTTGACTGTGATATTGGTATGTGAACATTTTGGTATGAATTTAGATGCAAAGGTTGGATGGTTAATGACTAAACTATGCAAATGTATAAACATTTTTGGTTGTTGTGATTGAGGTTTCTTTTGGGCATATTGGATGCTTAAAAATAGGTACAAATGGTTAGTACATGTAATCACGTTTTGGGTGAGGGAAATACCTTGAAAATGACCTATTTTTTGTTGACACAGGCGTGTGTCTCAACCGAGTGCTCCCTATAGGTTTCAAAGGGTTGCAAGTCTGGCAGTTACACGGCCTAGCACACGCCTTAGCACATGGCCTGGTGCACGGGCGTGTAAGGCCATTTCGAGAGGTACATGGCCTAGCAAACTGGTGTGAGGCTTGGTCGTGTGACCCAAGTTAGAGAGTTACACAGGCACAGGCACGGGCACGGGTTGGGACACAGCCGTGTGTCCCTATTTTGAATTCCCACACGGCATGAGACACGAGCGTGTGTCTCAACCATCTGATCCCCGTAGTATGAAAATTTTCAAATTTTTCCTAAAAATTTTATATGTTTCCAATTTAGTCCCAATTCATTTCTAATGATTTTTTAGGGCCTTGAGGGCTCGTATAAGAGATCATATGTGTGAGATTGATTGATTTTGCTATGAATGAAGTTATGATTTAAATCTTTTGAATATTTGATAGTTTTCTGTTGTAAACTTTCAATAATGCTTCGTAACCCTATTCTAGCGATGGATACGGGTTTGGGGTGTTACACCTGTTCACACGAGCTATGAATCGAAATGTAAGCTAAACGATGTTGCTCACACGAGCTTTGGAGTATCAACAACAAATGTAAGACCTCAGCTTTCGTTAGGACATTCAAGACCACCACCCAAAACATGAAAACCCTAATGACATGTCATTTGTATCCTATGAATTCCTAAGGTTCAAATGAGGCTTGATAACAGTTGTGACATCATCAGATATATGTCAATTAGTTACATGGAAATTAACATATTTACTTACGAATCAAAATAACACTAAAACAATACTTAATCATACGAATTTACCTCAATGATTAAGATGTAGAAACATGGTCGACGAATCCGAAGCTTTAGCTTTACCCCGATCAAAATCCATACGAGGTCTATCTTGATCATGAAAGAGATAGAAGTGATTGAATGCTCCAATCTCATTCTCTAATGGTGGTTTCGGTTGAAGTAGGAAGAAAATGAAAAAGATGATAACCTTTGCTTAGTAATTTTATGTTTATTTACTTAATTACCTTTTTAACCTTTGTTTGTAACTTATAAATCACTTAATTTGTGTCCATAAAAGTCCACTAACTATTTAAATTGTCTCTTTACCATCTAAGTCCTTTAAATTTAAGGTTTCATAGCTATTTGACACATTTAGCTAGTAGAACTCTACTTTTGCATATTTTACAATTTAGTCATTTTTACTTAATTAATGATGCAAAAGTAAAAATTTCTTAACAACATTTTTATACGACTCTACTAACATACCATACGCATTAAAATAATAATAAAATAAATATTTACTCATCAGATTTGTGGTCCCAAAATCACTATTCTAATTTCATTAAAAATGGACTATTACAACTCTCTCTTCCCTAAAGAAATTTTCGTCCCCGAAAATCTTACCAGAAAAGAGGTTCGGGCATTGCACTTTGATAGCTTCTTTCGGGTCCCAAGTAGCTTATTCTATACCGGGACATTTCCAAAGAACTTTCACTAAAGCTATGCTTTTATTTCTCAATTCTTTAACCTCTTGAGCGAAAATTCAGATTGGTTCTTCACCATATGTCATATTTGGATACATTTCAACATCACCAGGTAAAATCACATGTGAAGGATCTGATTGATACCGTCTTAACTTAGAGCCTTATGTAACTTGCTCCAGAATCGAGATGCAAATCATAGATCCCTATCATAAATAATAAAAACTAGCACTCCCTGCAATCTGGCAATCTAACCAACATATAACTTTGCTAATCTCTCGAGCGAATAATTTGTAAGTACAGGAATAAAATGTGCGGACTTCGTCAAAAGATCAACAATGACGCAAATAAAATCTTTCTTTCTCGAAGATAGAGGCAATCCTGATACAAAATCTATCATGATGCGTTCCCATTTCCATTCCAGAATCATCATTGGTTGTAACAAATTAGAAGGTAGAGGATGCTCGACTTTAACCTACTGACATACTAAACATCTCAACACGAACTCAGAAATCTCTCATTTCATACCTGGCCACATGTACATTTGTTTTAAATCGCTGTAAATTTTATTACTACTAGGATGAATAGACAAGCTACTACTATGAGCTTCGTGTAAAATCTTCTGAGCGAGATCAGAATTTCTCGGAACGTAAATTATTCCTTTAAAATGCAAACTATCACCAACACCAACATGAATATCTGAATCAAGTGTCGTCTCAATCTAGTTCCATTTAACTATCAATACATCATCACCTTTCTGAGCTTCGCAAATTCATTGCAAAAACATCAATCTAGCTTTCAACTCAGCTAAAATCAAACCATCATCAATCAATGTCAACCACATGTTCAAAGCTCGCAAAGCAAACAGAGATTTTCTACTCAAAGCATCAGCAACAACATTAGCCTTTCCTAGATGATAATTAACAATCAAGTCATAGTCTTTCAACATCTCGAGCATCTGCACTGTCACAAATTCAAAACTTTCTGTGAGGTTAAGTATTTCAGACTTTTATGATCTGTGAAGATATGAAATTTTTCTTTGTACAAATGGTGTTGTCAAATCTTCAAAGCAAATACAATCGTTGCAAGCTCTAAATCATGCATCGGATAATTCTTTTCTTGCGGTTTCAATTGTCTAGAAACATATGCTATTACTTTTCCCTCTTGCATCATAACATAACCCAAACCATTCAACGATGCATCACTATAAATCACAAATTTTTACCCGACTCTAGTTGAACTAACATAGGTGCCTCGGTTAACAATACTTTCAACTGATTGATGCTTTGCTAACATTTCTCGGACAAATCAAACTTAACACATTTTTGCAACAACCTTGTTAACAGTGTAGCAATCATCGAAAATCCCTTGATGAATCTTCTATATTATTCGGCTAAACCTAGAAAACTTCTGACATCGGCTACATTTCTCAGAGGCTTCTAATCTACGACATCTAAAATTTTGCTCGAGTCAACTCTAATGCCATCGGCTGATACAACATGTCCTAAAAAATAACTTCTCAAAGCCAGAATTTGCATTTGCTAAACTTAGCGAAAAATTGTTTTTTGCGTAAAGTTTACAAAACAATTATAAAATGCTCGGCATGATATGTCTCATCTCGTGAATAGATCAGAATATTATCAATGAATACCACCAAGAATTTGTCTACATATAGTCTGAAGATTTTGCTCATCAAATCCATAAACACTACAGGTGCATTAGTCAAACCAAATGGCATAACGAGAAATTCATAATGTCCGTACCTGGTCCTAAATGTAATTTTCAACACATTTGAGTTTTAACTTGCAACTTGTAATAATCAGAACGAAGATCAATCTTCGAGAATACCGTTGTACTTTTCAACTGATAAAACAAATCATCATTATGCTGCAATGGATACTTGTTCTTGATTGTGACTTTGTTGAGCTATCGATAGTCAATACATAGTCGCATTGATCCATCTTTTTTCTTAACAAATAGAATACGTGCACCCCAAGGAGAAAAGTTGGGTCGAGAAAAACCCCTATATGTCAAATCTTGTAACTATTCTTTCAACTCTTTCAACTCTGTAGGTGCCATTTTGTAAGGAGCTATCGATATCGAAGATGTTCTCGGTGCTAACACAATAGCAAGCTAAAGCTCCCTGATCGATGGTAACCTGCGTAACTCCTCTGGAAACACATCTCAATATTCACATACCATTGGGACTGATTTTAGCTTCAACTCAGTAATTCTAGAATCAAATATGTAAGCAAGATACGCTTCACAAACTTTTCTAACATATTTCTATGCTGACATAGCCGAAATAACATTAGACATACTATCTAGTCTATTTGATTTAATTTGAAGCTTTTCACCATTCTGACACTTTAACACAGTAACCTTTCATCTACAATTCACTACGGCATCATGCATAGTTAACTAGTTCATACCCAAAATCACGTCAAACTCATTAAAGGGTAGTAACATCAAATCAGCCAAAAAGTTGCAAACCTGAATCATCAAAGGACAATTGTTACAAAATTTATTAACTAACACATATTGACCTAGGGGGTTTCTTACTTTAACTAACACATACTCAAAAGGCAATTTCTTATCTAACACTAAAGTCATGCATACATATGAATGTGTTTATCCCGGATCAATCAAAGCAGCAACATCAGTATCAAAGATAGAAAATGTACCAGTGATAACATCTGGCGCTGAAGCTTCCTCTCGAGCATAGATCTTATAAGGTTTGGCCGACGCTCATGCCTGAGATCTCAACACAGAGTGTTTTGTTCCAGTACGGCTATTACCCACATTTCCAGTGTTTTGAGGCTATCTCCCTCTCGTCGCAGTGTTACTTGGTCTATTAGTTTGAGCCTTTTCTTGATCGGAACTTTCCGAGCAATCTCTGAGATAATGTTCATACAAGCCAAATTTGAAACATGACCTATTTTTCTATCTGCATTCACCGAAGTGTCGTCTATTACATTGTTGGCATTCGGGATTGTTGCTCCTAACATTGCCCACACTCGCTATAGATGTAGCTTGAGGTTTTGAGCTCGAATACTATTTACCTCGATCCTTTCCAAAATAACCTACTGAAGCTGATGAACAACTATGATAATCTTTTCCTTTCTTTGATGGTGACGAGTATGAATTTCCCAAATCACGAGCCTTAGTGTCGACCTTTTTCTTTTCTTTGCTAATTTCTTCAGTTTTTTGAGCTCTGTCAAGTAAAATCATGAATTCTTTTAACTCAAGAATCCTAACAAGCAGTTTAATATCCTTATTTAGTCCGTCTTCAAATCAAGTGTAGATTCAAGCTTCTGTTGGTACACATTCTCTGGCATATTTGCTAAGTTGTACAAATTTCCTCTCATACTCGATACTAACATCCAGGCCTATTTCAGTTCAAGAAATTCTTTACGTTTCTTATCAAGAAGACTTTGACTCACATAGTTCTTTCAGAATTAGTCTAGAAGAATTCTTATTAACTCGATCTCTCGGTAAAACCATGATCAAAGCGTTCCACCACTCATAAGTCGATTCTTTCAACAATGACACGGCGCATTTCAAATATTCTACAGGAGTACGTGATAATTCATCGAAAACTGTAATCGTATTTTCTAACCGGAACTCGACTCTTTTCAGATCATCTTCAATCGTACCTCCGAACTCTTCAGCCCCATATTTACAGATTTTATCAACTAGACGCTTACTTGCTCGTGTTTGTTCTAAACCCTGAGGAACCATGGGAGCTGGTTGGGGCTGTGTCCCAGCCCTTGTCCATGCCCATGTAACTCTCTGACTTGGGTCATACGGCCAAGCCACCCGCTTGTGTTCTAGGTCGTGTAACATTCAAAATGGCCTCACACTCCCGTGTGCCAGGCCGTGTGCTAGGTCATGTAACTGCCTGACCTGCAACCTTTAAAACCGACAAGGGACACATGGCCATGTTGCATGGATTTGTGTCACACACCGCTGAGACACACACCCATGTCTCAGGCCATCTGGACAAGAAATTGGCCAAAATCAAGCCATTTCTTCACCCACTTCAACCATGTACCTAACCACAATTTGCACATATGACCAAGACATTAAAGCATGCCGAAAATATGAATAAAATGACACCATTAATCTGTACAAACAATATGCCAATAAGCCACCTCAATAAAAACCCATCAAACATATCTAAACATGTGCATATTTGGCCATACATCAACCATACACATCTAACTTATTTCCATACCAAAACTTACCATAATTGACAATATGCCATGTCCATTAAAACTTACCATTTGGACCATTACCCACATGCATCATAATCACGTAAGTGACACGAACCACCAATTTCCAAATGGTACCAAACAACCAACTTATATATACATACCAAATTCAACATTTAACACTTAAGTTAAACTTTAAACATAAGTTTCCTATATATGCCATTATAACCTTGACTAGAACAAAACTACCGATATATTTGCTTAATAGTGTGATAGGTCTCCAATGAGCTTCCAAACTGAACGAGCTTTAGATTATCTATAAAACATAGGAAATAAAAATACGTCAGCACATAGTGCTTAGCAAGTTCGTAAAACATGAACACAACTTACCATTTCAATTCATAACATTAAAATTAAGCATAATATAATTTGACCAAAAGCTTGGCACAAGCCTAGGGACTAACAACAACACATGTTAGTATAATCAATCATATTCCACATGAATTTAACATAGGTAAGCCATTACATATGGACATAATTCATTTGAATTAATATTTTTCCTTAACATATCATACTTTCAAATGAAATGTACCGATTCAACCCTTTCGATAAACACATGACATATTTTCTTTTGTACACTTACCATTTCTTTCCTTTTCATACCCATTGAACCGTTTAGAATATCCCCGAATACGAGGGATAGCTCACACGAAGTGTGCTAAACATATAACTGTAACCTTTTCTTTCTTTTACATCATTTCTTACACGAACTGTGGAATGGGCCTACTCGGACGAGTTGTGGCTCAGAATGTAAGCTACACGATACTGCTCAGTTGAGCTGTGGAGTATCCGTAAAAAATGTAGGACCTCAGCCATCTGTAGGACATCATGACTAGCACCTGAAACATGAAAACCCTATGACATGTCATTTGTATCCCACGAATTCATAAGTTTCAAACCAAGATCTATAACCATTGTGACATCACCTGATATCGTCATTTAGTTACATGGAAATTGACATATTTATATACGAATCAAAAGAACACTAAGATAATACTTAGTCATACGAACTTACCTCAATGATTAAGGTGTAGAAACGGAGTTGACTAATCCGAAGCTTTAGCTTTACCCTAATCTAAATCCGTACGAGGTTTATCTTGATCATGGAAGAGATAGAAGTGGTCTAATGGTCCAAGCTCATTCTCTAATGGTGGTTTCAGTTGAAGTAGAAAGAAAATGAAAAAGATGATAACCTTTACTTAGTAATTTTAAGTTTATTTACTTAATTACCTTTTTAACCTTTGTTTTTAACTGTTAAATCACTTAATTTGTGTCCATAAAAGTCCACTAGCTATTTAAATGGTATATTTACTATCTAAGTTCTTTCACTTTAAAGTTTCATAGCTATTTGATACCTTTAACTACTAGAACTCTACTTTTACATTTTTTACGATTTAGTCCTTTTTACTTAATTAAGCATACAAACGTAAAAATTTCTTAACAAAATTTTTACATGACTCGACTAACATATCGTAGACATCAGAATAATAATAAAATAAATATTTACTTGTCAAATTTGTGGTCCCAAAAATATTGTTTCGATTTCACTAAAAACGATTTTTTACAATAGGATTATAATAACTTAATCAGTCTCTTCCCAATTTTTGATCCTTGTGGATGTGATACTTACTGATCACTTTATTACTTGAATGATGTGTACACTTGCACAATTGCATTAGTTATTTACTTGCAACAGCCTCGAAAAAGGGTATCAATATTTTTTGTCATAAATGCTAATTCAGTGACAGTTGGAATGAAATAATTGATACTTAAAAAATATTTTACCGATACTTCCTGAAATAGGTATCGATACCTAATCGATACATCTTAGGGTTTATGAAAAATAGAATGCTATTATGGTATCGTTTTTGAGAAAGGTATCGATTATTTTCATAAAGTATTGATACCAAAAATATGGCATCGATCATTTTTAGGGTTTCTAAAAATAAAATGTCTTTTTCATCTCGATTTGTCTAAGGGTATCTATATTTCAAAAATTATCGATACCTGGCCATAAGGTATCAATACATTTTGGCCTGAAGTAAATTTGACTTGTTTGAAAATCATTTCAAAATGATTTCAACTTCATTGAAATCAACTTGACTTGGTTAAAATCATTTGTACTTAATTTTAAAATTGTTCCAAAGTTTTATCTCTTAGACTTCAAATTTAAAAATTATTTGTCAATTTTAACTTATATTCAAAATCACTTTTAATTTGTTATATCAAAATCTTTTATCCGATAAACTTAGTTTAACAATCTCCTCTTTTCGATATAACAAAAATTTGGTCAATTTGTTTTGAATAATTGCTCCCCATCAATAAAAGACATTTTAAATTTGAAGCCAAAATAAAATTTGTCATTTAAGATGACATTCATTTTACTTTAAGAAACATTTGGTCACAAAAGTTTGCATTTAGTTATCATCAAAGAGTAATTAATCAATTTACATTAATTTACCTTTTCTTCTCCCCTTTTGTTATATCAAAAGACAAATAAAGCTTAAGGAGAAAAATGTTAGCTCATCAAAAGATAGATAAAATTGAATGATCAATTAAAAAATTTATTTTAAAATACAAAGAAAGCAATAAAGTGCAATAAATAGATATAGGCATCAATATAGAAATAAAGGTGCAAATGTTAAGAAAATGAAATGCATGTTTTAGAGCTAGTCTAATCATCATGATGAGGGGAGAAAAGAGGTGTTAAATGGAAATGGGCTAAGAGAGATGTCATTTGGGTCTCGAAATTCAAGAGACGAGAGCTAACATCTTGTCTAAGACCTCGAATGTCGTTGCTCAAGGAATGCGAGTGGAGTAGGGGGCTCGGGTGTCGAAACATCGTCAAAAGCAGTTTCGAGATCGTCATCTTCATTATCCACCAGATGGTTATGTTTAGTCCAGGTATTGGCAGCAGCATCGAAATGATATACCACATGATGTAAGGCCCCAAAACTAATGGTTGGTTGCAAGTAACGGGGGAGTCTCCATGGGTGCTAATCCCTAATTGCCTAAACTGTATGAAAAATACGTGCCATGAGGAATAGTGACAGTTTTATTCATCCCCCTCCCAATAGCTTTCATACTATCATTAAATAAGATAAGTGCAAGGTCAGGATGTCTATCGGATTTAAAATAATTTAGCCACAAATAATCTATGTTTCGAAGCTTGGCATGCTTCTTAATAGGTCTTAGGTTCCAAGTGAGAATTAAATGGAGGACACGATAAAAAGGAAGGGATCAAAAGGCCTTTTTTCATCGGAGGAACCACCGGAAGGTAAGTTAAGTTAATCGCCAAACTCTTCCATAGTGAGGTGAATAGGAGTTCCCATTAAAAATGAGGTGATGGTAGTAATGGTATCACCAGACTCATCAGGTTCGAGTTTGGCATTTCTAAAGAAAGCTCGAACAAGATTTAAATAAGTTGGCAAAAAAATACTTAAAAAAGTAATCCACCCCAATTTTGTAAAATAGGGAGATAATGTCATACCCCAAAATAGGGTCTAGGAGTTTTAGGGGTATCTTAAGAATTTTAGCCTATATGAACTTGAATTTCATAAGTTTGGTAACCGATAATGTTTTCAAATGGTTTTCATAAAATCAAATCAATTTATTAAAATAAGTTTTAAATACCTTTAATTTTAGAAAAAGGACTGATTTGTAAAAGAGTCAAAATTGTGAGTTTTTAAGAAGTAATTAGACAAAAATTTAAAAACCAACCTATTTATTCCTTCCCACCTATAGTTTTTCACGTTAGCTTTTCCCCAAAACTAGTGTTGTCGTCCCTTGATTCTCTCTTTCTATTTCAATCAAACTTGAATTCCCATTCCTAATCCTCTTTTATTTCTACCACCCTTGAACTTTAAACCTCTATAAAAACTAAGAAAATCACCCGAAAACTTCATCATCTACATCATCTTCTCCAAACGTTGGTTTTTCCAGATTTCTATCAAAGCTCATTTTTCTTGCATCACAAGTAACTATTTGACTTTCTGTGAGTTTTAAATGATATGTAGTCCTTAAACTGAATTTGTAGCCATTGAAACACATGTTTTCAATAAAAGCCAAAAATTGGGTCGTTAATGGTGGATCTTGAGATTTTCCATAAAAACATGGTTTCAAAGTATTTTTAAACTTGTTTTAACATGATTAGAAGGTTACTAAACTTAATTTGAAGTTCCATTAAAGATTTCTTGAGTTTTAATGAATTTCAGAAAATAGCCATAAAACATGTCAAAAAAATTGATACTTTGAATTGAGCATTTTATTGTAGTTTAAAGATTGAGAATTAGTCGAAGATGAGTTATAAGATCAACTGAATTGGTTTTAGGCAAAAATATTAAGTATAGGTTGAGATATTAGAATTTAATGTTTGCTATGTTATAAGTTCGGCTACATGAGAACTTAGTTTAGGCTTATGTTTTGTATGCTTGTAATGAGTCCTTGACCTATTTTTGGATGTATTGTTGTGTGAATTTGTTGTGTTGAAGTTTTAGATTTGATAGAACCTTCTATGGGTAGAGATAAAGGCAAGAAAAGCTAGTTTGAGCTTTTAGGTTTTCGGCAAAAGTGTAATTGGTGAGTGCTTGGAATAATTACTTGTGGACATGATTCAATGCATTATTTTGGAATTTAGTAGTAGCTTAAACCTCTACTCTAAATTTTGAGTGTACGTTTTCTCATACCTATGTTATCTTGTGAACAAAGTGCTTATGTGTTTGTGAATATGTGAATTGAGATGAGATGCTATAACATGTGACATGTGGTTATGATAACTGTTGTGAGAGTGCAAATATTTACATGTTATGTTTATGTTAAATGTTAGTGACAGTGTTTTGCTTAAGATGTAAATATGGAGTGATTATGCACGGATAATTGATAAGTGATATGTGTTTGACTTCAAATATTTTGGCCTTGTGATCTTGAAACTGTTGGATATAGTTGGCATGCCATAGGATTGTGAGTATCACCTTTATGTATAGTGCTTTTGGGCGTTGAGGCCCTAGGACATGTTGGAGGGATAAGGGAATGTAAGCTAAGCTCCATTCAATGGGACATGTTAAGGGAAATAAGGAGAGTATTAGCTTTATACTTCACTTTTGGGACGTGTTTGACTCTATAAGTCTCTGTTTGGTATGTTGGAGATCCACGTATTCGGTGAGTGATGATAGAGCTCACTTTTATGTTTCATAGCTCAAGTGCCAAATTATCTTAAAATGCATATATGTGTAATGTGATGTATGCCTAAATGAGTATGTGACCATTATATCTATAAAGATGTTTTGAGTATTGTGATATATGCTTGCATGTTAGGTGATTATATGTGTAATAGGATATGTGTAATAGGATATATGCTTAAAAGTGAATATGCTTACCATGTAAAAGAACTAATAATAATGCACGAGTAAATATATTATGACACTAAAGTTGACATCATTAAGGTTATGCTATATGGTTGTTTCGTTAATGCTTGATGAACTGTTTGCATGGTAGTTGTTCTAGGCATTCACTAAGCTTGTTAAAACTCACCCACTCCCTTCTTTAACCATTGTAGATTAGTTGTGTATCGGTGTGAGCGGTGTGGTTGTCCAAGAGAGTGATCCAAGGGAGTCTTGTTTCTTTTCGTAGGTGTTTATTAATTTATTTATATGCATTTTGGGTACTAAGGCAATGTGGTATATTTATGATTGATTATTTCCATGATGTATTTGGACTATTTACCAGTTTTTCTTGTGTTCTTTGTTTTATAAGTACATATATTTTCTTAGGACTATAAATGTAGATGTTGGCACAATGTTTCTCGCTTGGCCACATTTTGATGATTTGAACTGTTAAATTTAGCCACCGAATGAGTATTAATCAAAGTATTTGTTGCATGACGCCTAGGAACCATTTTGGAATGAGCTAATTGCATATGTATGCTGTATTTTTATGCCCAGGGGCAGAGGTATTGATATTGGGGTTTAAAATCAATACCTTTGTGTTTCATAATCTGTAGGAAGTCAGAATAGAGATTTGGTATCTATTCCTTAGCCCGAGTATAGATACTTGTGGTATAATTATCAGTACATTGTGAAAGGTACCAATAATTTCTGATGCTATGAAATTTGGCGAGAAATAGTATGCTAGTTTGGTATCAATTTTCCAGCTGGTATCGATACCACTTAAAAGGAATATTTATACCAAAAAGGCAATATCGATACCTACGTAATGTATTTGGAGAAATTTGCTAAGTGGTCCCAATGCTCGAGATATGTACATTTTAAGTTTGTTTGTCGTATGTTAGTATGTTTAAATGCTAAACAAAGCTTGCATGACTTGATATTCTCATAAATGTTAGAATAATTTAGGTAAAACAAAATTGCATGTATTTCAACTCTGATAATTACAATGAAATTGACGTGAGATGGTGGTATGCCATCTCGATATTCGCCTGGAATCCAAGCCGGGTATGGGTGTTACAAATAAGAAAAACTACTAGCCTCTAACATGGATATATCAACTTTCCTAGCCTCTCAAATATGTTTTGATGCAAAATGTCTGTTAAAAATATACTGAAAGTGTGAGTTTTAAAAACATGTGCTAAAAGATGACTCCATCTCACTAGATGGATTAAAAGAAGATGCACTAGTCCTAGAATGTTTCCTTGGGGCCATTCTAACTACGAACCACTTAGAAAATCACTACAATAAAAAATATATCTTTTAGGAACTTTATCAAAAACTCAGTGGGTTAGGGTTTGAGAAACATTTTAACAAAAATCTTTTAGAATAGGTAACCTCCTATAGTAAAACATGATATATAAACATTAAAATAGCTCAATTAACCATCAAGAAGCTCTATTTGAACCTACATTTTATAAAATTAAAAAAATTAATGTTGTAGGTTTTTACCTCAAAAGTGTTGAAATGGGCAAAATCTTCAAGCAAAGATGAGCAAATCTTATGGAAAGGATGTTTGAAGATGTAAAAGGGCCAAGATTTTTCAAAAAATTGAATAAATTTGAAAAAAAAATTGAGAGGAGTTGAAAGGTTTTTAGATGGAGGGAAAAATGATTTTAGGGTTCTTTGTTTTAAAACTATTACAAGATCTTTTAAACACTCCGTGGTATCGATATCTTCTCACGAGTATCGATATTTTTATAAACTTATGATAGGCATCGATACCATATTGCCATTCTATTTTCCAAATGTAGTAAAATAGAAAAAAACGAGATTTTTAGGTTGTATAGTTGGAAACACGAAAATATACACATTTTTTAACTCAAATTCATGCCCTTTTTAACTCAAATTCATGCAGTTTCGGTAAAATTCTTATCAAAAAATATATAATAATTATAAAAATAATTAAATTGCACTCAAATTATGACCATGTTGAATTTTAATTCATTTTATATCAAATTTTTATTATTTTTGACAGATTCGCACAAAGGGCGAAAAACGGCTTGGCAAACACTACTAGAAGTGCAAAATCGAGAAGCAATTCTGAAGCATGAAGGCGAATTAATTTTTTAGCCTAAGACAGTCCAAATTATGTGTTGTAATTCATAATATAATTAATTTTAAATTTGATTCAATTTAATTTTGGTTAAATAAATTATTATTAATTAAGTATGCAAAAGGGCCCAATTGAGCTGAACTGAGAAAACCAATCGAACCGAGCACTGGGCAGCCCAAAACTGTCCCACATGCTGACCCAATCAGATTGTTTGGCTGATTATTTGGCTTGCAAAATGGACCTTTAAGAATCCTTCAATTTACATTAAAACCCCTCCACTGTTCATGCATTTCAAGATTTTCCCTACCTAAAAATAGCATGTTTGAAATCTTCAAACATGCCACATGTGTGGCTGACCATGGGGGAATCTTTGGCTGCTGATTTTGGCTATTTTTAGTAGCCTTCTCAACAAATAAGTACCCCTCTTGGCTGCTCACTTCAAACACATCTTAAATCCATTCATTTATTCACTTATCTTTCACTTTTCTCTCTTCATTCTTTTCCATTTTTCTTCATTTTCTTCCCCTATTCCTTTGTCGATTTCACCTCTTGAAAAAGAGTCCTTCAACCACCATTTTGTGCAGCATTCAAGTGTTCATGGAAGCCTTAGTTCAACAAGAACAAGCAGAAAAGGAGGAGCGGAGCAAACTAGTTAAGCCTCGGAGAAACACCGGATTTGATTCTTGTTCCCTATCATTTTAATTTTGTTGTTTTTCTAATGAACATGTCTATGAATATTTGTGATGTTGATATGTTTAATTTAATTAAAATTTCTTAAATTTAATTCATTTTAGGTTGATTGCATTTCGTCTACTTGAGTTATTAAAATTGTGTTTGTGTTGTTATACGCCTCGGTATGATGTTTGATTAAGTAAAACCATGACTAAGTTATTCTTGCATTACAATTTTAAGGTAACTAATGAATTAATTATTTAAACGGATTGAAATTGTAATTAATTGACACGATACTTAATCAATGCATGTTTAATCATGTAAGGTAGCTGAGGGTTAATTTAGCAACAGTATAACGATACATTAGCCTTGCATAACTTGCAAGATTATTGTGATTAATCTATTTCAAGGTAGAAATAGATTGTTACCTCATGTAATATTTTATTTGCTTATGAGATTAAATTAATTGTTTGAATTGGCATAGAGATATGTACAAGAGATTATTTTAATTTCATAAGTATGTATGTGCATTAACACATTTCCTTATTACAATTTGTTTAATCGGTTGAATTGACATAGAGTTATGGTCAAGAGATAAATGGATTTTGGTAGGTAAGTATGTTCATAAGTTAGGAAATTACTAAGTTGCCATGAATTTATTCGTAACAACATAAACATGAGTTTAATAATTATAAGTTAAGAAATGTAATTCATCTAGCACAATTATGTCATATTGATTAAAATCGTGCATTGGAACTTTTATTTTATTTTTATTTATTTTACTTTGTTAAAATCTTAGTTTTTGATCACCTCCTCAAATCAAAATATTTTTCTTCACCAAAATATTTTTAAAATTTCATTCATAAATAATTCTTTTCACAGTCCTTGTGGGTACGATAACTCGACATTTACTTGTCACTTTATTACTTGTTGCATTTGTGTACACTTGCACTTTTTCGTCGTTCCAATAGTTTTCTAAGAGTCTTAAAATGACTCTAAAACTATTCCTAACCAATTCATATGCAAATAAATATGTAGTGTGAGTAAAATGCATGAAATGCATGAAGCAAAAATATGTTTAAAACAATGACTAAGTTGTTACCACTTCTCTCACATGTAAAAGGAAATGAAGTCAAAATAGATCAGTTTTTCACATGAAACTCCCCCTACCTTTTTGCATGTAAAAGCCATGAAATCTATACTCAACAAGCTTTTTGAAACAAAATAATCAAATACAGTATAAGAAGATTTTAACACAAAGTCAAGGAAAGGTTTTTAAACCTAGTTTCCCCTACATGTCCAAAATCTTTCTTTGTCTAATGGTTCTGTAAAAATGTCAGCTATTTGGTTTAAGGTGTCTATAACTTTAGAACTATTTCACCTTTTTGGACATGATCTCTAATGAAATGATGTATAATTTCAATGTGTTTAGTACTAGAATGTTGGATGGGATTTTTAGTGAGACACATAGCACTAGTATTGTCACACTTGATAGGAATGATATCTACATCAATTCCATAATCCTTAAGTTGTTGTTTCATCCATAAATTTGAGCACAACAACAACTAGTATAAATATTTTCTTCTTCGATGGTGGACAATTAAACATTATTTTGTCTCTTTGAAAACCATGAAATTAGCATGTTGCCTAAAAATTGACAAGTACCGGAGGTGCTTTTCCTATCTAATTTGCAACCTCCAAAATTCGCATCTGAGTAAGCATGTAAGCTAAAAGATGAGTCTATAAAATACCGAAGACCTAAATTTGAAGTATCTCTAAGGTATCTAAAGGTTCTCTTAAGGGCTTGTAAACGTGATTCCTTAGGACAAGATTGATATCTAGCACACAAGCATACACTAAACATAATGTCGGGTCTACTTGCGGTAAGATAAAACAGAGAACCAATGATTGACCTATATAATTTTAAACCAAAACATTTACCTTCCTCATCTTTGTCAAGCTTTGTAGTAAAGCTCATTGAAGTAGCTTGTGGTTTGAAAGTGTCCATCCCAAACTTTTTTAGCATGTCCCTTATGTACTTAGCTTAATTGATGAAGATACCATCATATTTTTGCTTGATTTGAAGACCCAAGAAGTAACTTAGTTCTCCCATCATGCTCATCTCAAACTCACCTTGCATTAGCTTAGAAAATTCTTGACAAAGCATATAATTAGTAGAACCAAAAATAATATCATAAACATAGATTTGAACTACTAATAAGCCTTTGTCTTTTCTTTTAACAAAAAGTTTTGTCTCAACCTTCCCTTTACAAAAATCTTTTTCAATAAGGAAATATGATAATCTTTCCTACCAACCTCTAGGAGCTTGTTTCAAACCATATAATGCTTTTGAAAGTTTGAAAACATGGTTTGGAAATTTTAGATTTTCAAAATTGGGGGGTTGTTCAACATACATTTCTTCTTTTATAAAACCATTTAGAAAAACACTTTTTACATTCGTTTGATATAATTTAAATTTATTAAAGCATGTAAAAGCTAAGAGCATTCTAATGGCTTTTATCTTAGCTACGGGAGCATATGATTCATCATAATCCATTCCTTCCTCTTGAGTGTAACCTTGAACAACAAGTCTGGCCTTATTCCTCACTATATTACTACTCTCATCTAGTTTGTTCTTAAAAACCCATTTAGTACCTACAGTAGATTTATCACTAGGTCTATCAACTAAGGCCCATAATTTACTTCTTTTAAATTGATCTAACTCTTCTTGCATGGACAATATCCAATATTCATCATTTAATACTTCTTTGATATTTTTAGGCTTAATGCATGAGATAAATGCAACATAGTTACAAGTATTTCTATGAGAAGATCTAGTAATTACCCATTGGGATAGATCTCCTAAAATCATATCATCCTTCACATAGTTGAACTCTCTTGGATGAGTGACTTCCCTTTCCTCAATTGAAAGTTCTTTTAGAGAATCTTATATTTGTTCTTGAATTTTTCCATTTGATGATTGATCCTCTTTGTTGACAAATTATGCATCATCATCGTCAACATAAAAATCCTTTCTAGAAGGATGATTAGAGTCATAACAATAACATGTATAGACTCTTCTACTACTAAAGTTCTTGTGTTAAAGACTCGATAAGGTTTAGAATTTAAAGAATAACCAAGAAAAATTCTTTCATCACTTTTTGCATCAAATTTACCAAGATTGTCTTTCCCATTCTTTAAAACAAAACATTTGCATCCAAAGGGATAAAAATAGCTAATGTTAGGCTTTTTAGTTTTGAAAAGTTCATATGGAGTTTTCTTTAAAATAGGCCTAATCATCACTCTATTAACCACATAGCAAGCGGTGTTTGTGGCTTCCACCCAAAAATATTTTGGTAAATTATTTTCTCAAAGCATAGTTCTAGCCATTTCCTCTAAAGTTCTATTTTTCCTCTCAAGAACTTCATTTTGTTGATGGGTTCTAGGTATAGAAAAATCATGTCTAATTCAATTTGAGTTGCAAAAATTTTCAAAACCAAGATTTTGAAATTCGGTTCCATGGTCACTTCTAACACTAATGATAGAGTAACCTTTTTCATTTTGGTTCATATTTGAAAATGTGATGAATTTTTCTAAAGCGTCAACTTTAGTACTTGAAAAAAAAAACCCCAAGTAAATCTAAAATAGTCATCAACAAGCACAAAAGCATATTGTTTTCCACCCAAGCTAGATGTCCTAATTGGACCAAACAAGTCTATGTGAATTAGTTGAAGAACTCTACTAGTCGATACTTCATTAATACGTTTAAAAGAAACTCTTTTATATTTACCTTTTGTACATGCATCACAAACAATATTTCCATCACAGTCAATTTTTGGTAATCCTTTTACTAGGTCATTTTTAACTAATTTATGCAATATGCTAATTCTAGCATGTCCTAGTTTTCTATGTCGTAACAAAGAGCTATTCTTATTTTTACCAATACGGCATAAGCTAGAGTTATGAATATCATCTAAATGCATATTTTCTATTTTATGTCCTACAAGGATAATCTTATTAGAAGCAATGTCAATAACTTTACAACCTTTAGACTCATATATGACATTGAAACCTTTATCACATAATTAACTAATACTTAGAAGATTATGCTTACGACCGTTGACATACAAGACATTTTCAATAATGATAGAAGAGTTTTTACTAATAGAGCCTATTCTTTCAATTTGTTTTATAGAGTTGTCACCAAATGTAACTTCTCTTCCACTTTTTGACTTCAAATTGATAATGTGACTCTTGTCATCAGTCATGTGTCTTGAGCATCCACTATTGAGGTACCATAAGTTTTTCTTTGAATAGCCCACCTCAAAGCAATGCTCCTTTTCCTACAAACATAGAATTAGGATTTGACTTTTGGTACCCAAATTCTTTTGGGTCCATAAGCATTAGTTCCTATAATTTTAGTCCCTTTGGGTATCCATTTTGAAATCAAGCTCCTATCTTGAGAAGTTATAAGTCTTTTAGTGACCCATACACTTGTAATGATTTTTCTCTTGAAAAAATTTTGGGGACCTCTATGTTTATAGAAATTAAAGCTTTTTTTAACAAAGTTTTGTTTTGAACTTTCTCGTTTTTTCTAAAACTTTGTTAGAGTGAGCTTTTTCATTCTTAAGCAACTCAAGTTGCTTTTGATGATCCTCATGAGCTTTTGAACGTAAATTATGCAAGTCTAAATTTTTCTTTTCAAAGTCATTAATAATTTCCTGTATTTTATTTACTTATTCTTCTAGTTCATAATTGGTTTTGGAAAGTAAGTCATTTTCATTTCTCAAAATTTTAAATTTTTTTCTTATGTTTTAACATCATGACTTCAAATTCCAAACCCAATTCATCATAAGGATCTTAATATCATGGATGGCCATACGGAAAAGATTAGCTCCTTCTTGATCTTCATTCTCTGATAAATCCTCATCACTCCAAGTAGCAACATGAGCCTTAAGCTTTTGTTTACTTGACCCTTGTTTCTTCCATTGAGGATACTCAAACTTGATGTGTCCCAGCTTCTTGCATTCATAGTATATGATAGGGTCCTTCTCTTTAGTAGATTCATTCTTGAGTCCTTCCTTCTTTTGGAATTGTCTTCCTTTGTTGGACCTCATGAACCTTATGAATCTTTTTGCAAACATTGCCATCTCTTCATCATCATAATTATTGCTACAGTCTTCATACGTCAACAAGGAACCAATGAGCTCATCAAGGGAGAGTGAGTTGAGATCCTTTGACTCTTCTATTGTCGTCACTTTAGGTTCCCAAGATGTTAGGAGATTATTCAACATCTTTTTTACCATCTTCTTGTTGGGATATGTCTTCTCAAGAGCTTTGAGACCATTGATGATATGAGTGAAGCGATTGGACATTTCATTGATTCCTTCTTTTGGTTTTGCCTTAAACAATTCATAATCAAGGGTAAGAAGATGTAACACCCCTAACCCGTATCAGTTGCTGGATTAGGGTTACGAGACATTACCAAACAAAACATGATTCATCACAATCATTTATTACAATTCATGCAAAAAATTATAATGACATCTATACAATAGTTATTAAATTCAAATAGCAACCATTCACTCATTCATATAAGTCAAATTCATATATATAAAACTCATAACCAATTAATCCAAACATGCATTATTAATCATATTACAAATACGAACCATGCTTCAAATTCAATCATATCAATATCCTCCATTCAATCAAATTTTCGAACCAACTAACATGCATCAAAGTCATACAATACGTGCTTTATAAATATAATTTTCGAACCATATGAACATCACATTCATGGTATTCGACTACCTGAATTAAAACCAAGCATGTATCATTTCATATGGGGTACCTAGCACATAGATTATGATCTTCAATTTTATAAATCTATTTCATTAGCAAATTGTCAAACGTACATTTTACATACCTATGCACATTCAAATTATTAAGTCAAAACAAGACACACCATACGTCATAAATAACATCCATACATGAGACATAATCAAATATTACCAAACGATTAAATATGATCTTGTACTTTAATAATTCATACGCAATTTACCATTTATGTCCATACCTAGATGATCATCCAATAAATTATAAAACATTTTCGTACTTTGCCATCACAAACCGTACCTAAACAACCAATATGCAAGCAATCACTTATACATAACTTAGCTTATGGGAACATATGCATTATAGTAAAAACACATCCATCGACTAAATCGTTACTCAACCAAAACATATAACCAATACACCATACATATATACCATGAAACATACTTCCCAAAATGAGCTTATACCATGATCGAATATACACAAACATTAGCATCATTATCAAGCCATTCTCGCATGGCTACATATATACTAATCAAAATGAACCATATCGAAACTAGCCTATACTTGCCATAAGTCAAAAGTACAGACTCTTAAAGTACCGAAATAGCAATCGATAGTGTGACGATGATCCTTGACAATCCCCAAGCTCGAAACTAGCTTTCAAAATCTATAAAACAATGAAAAGACGCACAAAGTAAGCTTTGAAAGTTTAGCAAGTCATAAACAATTAAATTATCACAAGAACATTAATAGTTCAAATCAAATAGGTCAAATTTAATCAATCTCATACAAATATAAAATCATCTTACTAATATAATTACATATTACCACATTAAATATTACACCTACCTTGATATTTCATGAATATATAAACTTCTTACATACTTGAACCATTTAGCTCAATTTCATCTTTGATCTCGTTTTGTCAATGCCCGATGAACCATTCGAAATTTTTAAGGATACACGGATATCATATAAAGCTTGTACAATGTCATATCCCGGATATGGTCTTACATGCTAACACATTTCGACGCCACTATCCTAGACAATGTCTTATACGACTCATATACGATGCCAATGTCCTAGACATGGTCTTACACATTTTCTCACTTTGATGCCAAAGTCCTAGGCATGGTCTTACACGAAATAACATCTCGGAAGTCCTTATTTCATGACATCAGTATCCTATACATTTCCTAAGGTTCGTTCTGGCTTTCGACTTTGTGATTAAATCAATTCATGCTCGAAACTAGTCATCCAATGCTCAAATCAATTCGGCAATATATATATCAATACATATAATTCAATTCGGCTACATATAATATATATACATTTGAATTTAAAGAAACCATTTAATTACTTAAAACTTACCTCGAACGGAAACGAACGGATCAGAACGACTATTCAACAACTTTAAACTTTCTCCAATTCAAATTTAATTTCTTCATTTCTTGATCTACATCAATTCAAATTTAACTTATTTAAATACATATTCATTCAATTTCATCCAAAAACACATAAATGGGCATTTTTCACTTTATCCCCTAACATCTCACATTTTTACAATTTAGTCCCTATTTCAAAACAACACAAAATACTCAAAAATTCATTTAACCTATGTTTGGCCGAATATTCTTTAGGTCCCTAGCAGCCCATTAATTCCATTAATTTCACATTTTAACCCCTCAATTTACAAATTTCACAATTTAATCCTTAATAAGCCTTTTTATCAAAAATCACTTAGTAAAAACATGATAATCTAACAACAAATATTTATTTTTCATCATCAAACAACAAAAACATCAAGCTATCATCAATGAAAACTCACAAATTCATCAAACAATCCAAAATTAAGGCACGGGTTAGCTAGAATACGAAGCAATGATCTCAAAAACTTAAAAATCATCAAAAAAGTAAGCTCAAAATATACCTAAATCAAGCTCCCAAGTGTGCCGAACCTTAAAGCTTTCCAATGTTTTCATTTTCTTTGAATTTTGGCCAAACAAGATGAATATGCATGTGTTTTTACTTTATGTTTTATTTTATTAACCATTTATTAATCATTTACCAAATTAACCTTTATAATTTAATTTGAAAACCATATAATGCATAAACAATACCATCCACTCATATATTCAATGGCCTAATTTCATTTTAAGGACTTTAAAATCAAGAAACCATAACAAATAAGTACTTTAACAATTAGAAAGCCACTATTACTTTTATGCGATTTAGTCCTTTTATCAAATTAACTAACCAATCGGTAAAATTAAATTACAAAATTTTTACACATATTAAATAACATACTGTAATTACAAAAAATAATATTAAAAATAATTTTATGACCTTAAATTTGTGGTTTCAAAACCACTGTTCTAATTTAGCTAAAACTGGGCTGTTACAACTTTCTCCCTTTAGGGATTTTCGTCCCGGAATTCTTACCAGTGAATAGGTTTGGATATTGCGCGCTCATAGCATCCTCGGGCTCCCACGTAGCTTCATCAACCCCATGTGGATGCCATAAGACTTTCACTAATAAAATTTTCTTATTTCTCAGTTCTTTAACCTCGCGATCTAAAACTCAGATCGGTTCTTCGTCGTATGTCATATCAGACTGAATCTCAATCTCAGACGGGGAAATGACATGAGAGGGATCAAATTGATATCGTCAAAGCATCGATACATGAAATACATTATGAATCTTTTCTAATCTAGGTGGCAACAACAATCTATAAGCAACTGGCCCGATATGCTCGATAAGTTCATACTGCCCGATGAATCTCGAACTTGCCTTTTCTGCCAAATCTAAGTATTTTCTTCCACGGAGATACTTTCAAAAACACTCGATCCTCAATCTGAAACTCAATATATTTTTATTTTAAGTCTGTGTATGATTTCTTACGATCTGATGCTGCTTTCAGACTATCATGAATCGCTTACACTTTCTGTTCACTCTCTTTAATCAAATCGACCTCGTGAATCTTATTCTCACTAAGTTCAATCCAGTACAAAGGTGTTCGGTATTTGCGACAGTATAAAGCATCGTATGGTGCCATTTTTATACTCGATTGATAGCTGTTATTATACGCTAATTCAATCAACGACAAATACTTTTCCTACGTACCTTAGTAAACGAAAAAATATATAGGATTTTTCCTATACAATTCATCACCTTTTACTTAAAATTGTTGTTAAAACCAAGTAATTGTTTAATAAATTAATGAAATATGTGAAAATATAAAATTAGGACATAGAAATTATTAAAATGTGATTTTATGTTTTATTATATAGTTTTCATGCATAAAATGGCTTATTTTATATTAATTTAAGCATATTATATTTTAAGCTACAAAGTGGGCCATGCATGATTAAATTAAATAATAAAATATAATGTTATATTTTAATAATTCATTTGAAATATTTCATTAATAAAATTGGGTTTAAATAATTAAGTAATTTGATTATTTAAAGTGGTTAAATTAATTCCTTTGGTCCTCTAAACTATCTGCTATTTTTTATAGGTCTAAGAGTTTTCTTCTAATTCCAAAACCATCCAAAGTGGGGACCAAGTCAACCCAATTTGTGGCTTAGTTACATAAGGCCCTTGAAGAGTTAAAGAAATCAGAGATTTACCTGAAGATTTGCTAGAGACCGAGTGTTAGTCCTGAATTGTTGTGGCATTCAAATTGACCAAAAATCAAGGAAAAATCAGCCACATTTTCTCAATAAATGGCCGGCCACTCTTGGAGGAGGTTTCAGAGGATGGACACTCCTAATTTTAGCAAACTAGCTCCCTTGCCTTACCTATAAATAACAGCTCATTTCTCACTCTTTCAATCATCCCTCATCCCTCATCCCTCTCATCTCTTATCCTCTCTCTCAACTCTCTTAACTCTCATGCCTATCATCATCCTTGCATAAGGATTTTAGCAAATTAGCCTCTTAAAGAGCCCTTGGTCGGCCACCTTGGAGAACCATCAGCAAAGGAGCAACGCAAAGAAGCGAAGGAGCCTCGTCAGACAGAATCTTGGGTGACAGCCACTCTGAATTGGGTTTAATCTTTCTTTTCTTTAATTTAATTTAAAGATGTTTGCTAAGAGTTCTATGTTCTTGTTTACAACAATGATAGCTTAAATTTTATTTAAGCTAGGATGATTATTTTGATTAAATAATATTTATGTGATTCATGCTTATAATGTTTATACCTCAATCGATCATGTTTTCAATTAAAATCAAGTCTGTATTTCGTTCATACGTGATTGAAATGCACCTGAATTAGCTGAGTGATCCTAACCAGACGACAGCTAATGGAAGCATAATTAAAATGTGCATGCTCAATTTAGATCCTAACCCGATTAAATTGTAGGTTGCGTAACAACCTCAACCAGGCACTGTTATCTACATAGTTTTTAGATTTGTGTGATTAAATTGTTTCAAACCTCACACATCCCTGTTACCTCACATGAATGCTAAGAAACCCTTAGTAAAATGCGTATTTACTAAGTAAAGGATTCCGAAAGGACCTAATTTGGTATCCAAAACTCATTAAAGATCGAGTTGCCATGGAATGTTTTTCCGAATATTATTAAGCATGATGATAATAAATTAAGTTTAATTAAAGTAATTGTCCTAGTTTATGTATGTTATAATTGTTGCAAATTGTGTTTAATTTTACTAAAATCTATTTCATTCATATAGTCTACATATTAAGATAATTTACATTAGGGATCATTGCATCTAGTTTATACCACTTCTCAACTATATTTTGTTTTTATTTTTTTCAATTGTTAATATAATTTTACAAATTAAGTGACTTAGCACATATACAATCCCTGTGGAGACGATAACTCGATACTTACTTATTACTTGATAACGACTATGTACACTTGCACAAACCCTAGCTTTACAAGTTTTTGGTGCCATTGCCGGGATTGTCAACTATTGCCGTAGTCATTTTTTTCATGAAATTATTTATTTTCAATTCGATTTATTTCTAACATTACTAACTTAATCTTTTTAATTTTTTTGATTTTCTGTTCAGGCATTTATGAGCATAGATTAAATTGTTGATTTACTCCCTGTAGACCTTGTAATTGAGCGAATTTTCAGACAAAGAAGACGTGAACGATCAACGCAAAGACAAGTCGAGATGGACCTTGGAAATCAGAATCAAGACCAAGGTAATGAAGCCAATTATGTACGAAATCCTATGTTGTGCCACTTTTTAGCTAGTTAAACCTAGGAATTAGAAGGCCGAATATTGAGGCAACTCAGTTTGAATTGAAACCAGTGATGTTTCAAATCTGACAAACGGTGGGCCAATTTAGTGGTATGCCCACGGAAGATCCACATCTCCAACTTCGATTGTTTATGGAGATGAGTGATTCATTCAAGATAGCCAATGTGACTGATGACGCAATGAGGTTGAAGTTGTTTCCGTACTCATTGCAAGATTGAGCACAAGCATGGCTCAATTCATTGCCACCAAGTTCTATATCTACATGGTAAGAATTAGCAGAGAGATTTTTGATTAAGTATTTCCCACCTAGCAAAAATGCTAAGTTGAGGAACGAGAACACAACTTTCCAGCAACTAGGTGATGAGTCTTTGTATAAGGCTTGGGAGCGATTCAAGGAGTTACTTCGTAACTGTCCTCATCATGGGATTTCTCATTGTATCCAGTTAGAGACATTCTATAATGGTCTCAATGCACATACAAGATTGATGGTAGATGCTTCCGCGAATGGTACAATTTTGTCTAAGTCTTATAATGAGGCTCATGAGATCATCGAGAGGATCGCGAGTAATAAATATCAATGGCCAACAAATCAAACAGCTTCAGGAAGACGTCTAGTCGGAGTTCATGAAGTTGAATCCCTCACTTCGTTATCGGCTTAGGTATCTTCTATTTCCTCTATGTTAAAATAGTTAACCGCTAATAGTACTAATAATTTTGTAACTCAGCCACCAAGTCTGTTTGAAGTAGTTTCTTGTGTGTACGGTGGAGAAGGTCATTCTTTTGAGAATTGTCCATCAAATCCCGAGTCAGTGTACTATGTGGGGAACCAATACTAAAATAGGAGTGGGCAAGGACCCCAGTCCAACTTCTACAATCCTTTACGGCTTAATCATCCTAACTTTTCTTGGAGCAACCAAGGAAATGGATCGAACAACAACTTATTGCAGCAAAGACCCAACCAATCTCAAGGGTTTAATCAGCAAGCTCTAAAGCCACCTCATGCTGAGGCATCAAACAGTTTGGAGAACTTGTTGAAAGTGTACATGGCAAAGAATGACGCTTTGGTTGAAAGCCAAGCAGCAACACTAAAAAAAATTGGAAAACCAAATGGGTCAGTTAGCTACGGAGCTTCATAATAGGCCGCAAGGAACCTTGCCGAGTGATACTGAGAATCCAAGAAATTTGGGTAAAGAACATATCAAGGCAGTGGCATTGCAAAGTAGACAAACTCTGGAACCTCGATTGATTGATGTCGATGATGTTCACGTTGAAAAGGAGGAAAGTCAACCAACTATTGAAGTTCCTATACCAAAGGAATCAGAAATTGCAAAGTCTTTCAAGGTAAACCCTGACCTACTGAATTCAGATGTTTTAACATCTTCTTTGGATTCAGATTTACCTACTCAAAAAAGTTGTCCGATTCAACCGAATGTTCCATCACCTTCATATCCGCAAAGATTGCAGCAACACAAGCAGAAACAGGAGGTGCAATTCAAGAAGTTTTTTGATGTTCTGAAGCAATTACACATCAATATTCTGTTGGTAGAGGCTTTAGAACAAATGCCAAATTATTTGAATTTTATGAAGGATATACTGTCCAAGAAGAAACGACTGAGTGAGTATGAGATTGTTTCCTTGACAAAGGAGTGCAGTGCGTTCTTGCAGAACAAACTGCCACTCAAATTGAAAGACCCAGGAAGCTTTACTATACCCTATAACATTGGTGAATCTTACTGTGGTAAAGCTTTGTGTGACTTAGGAGCGAGTATCAACTTGATGCCTAGGTATATTTTCAAGATGTTAGGGATAGGTGAAGTAAGACCTACAACTGTGACGCTTCAGTTAGCGGATCGATCTTTAACATATCTCGAAGGAATGATCGAGGATGTTTTGGTGAGAGTCAATAAATTTATTTTTCCTGCTAATTTTATTATTTTAGATTTTGAAGCAAATAAGGAAGTACCAATTATCCTTGGGAGACCTTTCCCTACCACGGGAAGAACGTTAATTGATGTACAGAAAGGTGAACTCACCATGCGAGTTCAAGACAACCAGGAAACTTTTAACATTCTTAAAGCAATGAAATTTCCCGATCTAGCATAGGAGTATTCAGTTATGGAAGAGATAGAAACATTGGTTTCTTTGGAAAGTAATTTTGAAGAAGATCCATTGGAGAAAGCTTCAGATCTTGACCCTTAGAAGGATGAAGAAGGTGAAGAAAACATGGCTTTGATGAAAGCCAGTCTAAGAAATTATATTCAATCCACACGGTTTGAACTGTTGGAGTTGGAAGTCAGAGAATTTGTGCAACCAAAGTTGTCAATTCGAAGAACCACCTAAACTCGAACTAAAGGTGCTTCCTTCCCATTTGAAATATGTTTATTTAGGTGATTGTTCTAATTTTCCTATGATTATTTTAGCAGAATTAACGAAATATCAAGAGGAACAACTGATTGCTCTTTTAAAGAAATTTAAGAAAGCAATTGGTTGGACCATAGCTGACATTCGAGGTATAAGCCCTTTATTTTGCATGCATAAAATCATTTTAGAATAAGGTGAAAGAGCTCGAATTGATGGGAAAAGGAGGCTCAATCCTATTATGAAAGAAGTTGTGAGAAAGGAAGTGATTAAATGGTTAGATGCAGGAATCATCTATCCTATTTCAAATAGTTCGTGTGTAAGTCCGGTGCAAGTGTGCTGAAGAAAGGTGGAATCACGATTGTTGAAAATGAGCATAATGAGTTAATTCCAACAAGAACTATTATCGGTTGCAGAATCTGTATTGATTATAGAAAGCTAAACAAAGCCACTCGGAAGGACCATTTTCTGTTGCCTTTTATGGATCAGATGTTAGCTCGACTGGCAGGTAAAGAATTCTATTATTTTTTAGATGGCTATTCGGGATATAACCAAATAGTTGTAGCCTCAGAGGACCAACATAAAACAACCTTTACTTGTCTGTATGGTACGTTTGATTTTAGGTGAATGCCTTTTGCTTTATGCAATACACCTGTAACTTTTCAACTATGCATGATGGCAATATTTACTGATATGGTCAAAAATTTGGTCGAGGTTTTCATGGATGATTTTTCGGTTTTTGGTAACACTTATGATATTTGTTTGAGTAATTTGGCTAAGGTACTGAAGAGATGCGAAGAGACGAATCTTGTCCTTAATTGGGAAAAATGTCATT
The DNA here is from genome assembly GCF_025698545.1 of Gossypium raimondii. Lineage (NCBI taxonomy): Eukaryota > Viridiplantae > Streptophyta > Magnoliopsida > Malvales > Malvaceae > Gossypium > Gossypium raimondii. The sequence continues at coordinate 32,030,619 of NC_068568.1, read as the reverse complement.
TTATGGTCAATGAAGGAATTGTCTTAGGTCACAAGATCTCAATGAAAGGAATTGAAGTTGACGAAGCAAAGGTGGATGTAATTGAAAGATTATTGGCCCTAATTAATGTGAAAGGAGTTAAAAGTTTCTTAAGCCATGCCAGTTTTACCGAAGGTTTATCAAGGATTTCTCAAAAATTTCTAAGCCGCTGTGCTTATTGTTAGAGAAAGATACAGTGTTCAATTTTAACAAAGCGTGTTTGGAAGTTTTGGAGGATCTAAAGAATCGGTTAATTATTGCCCCAATAATCGTTACACCTGATTGGAACTCAATTTTTGAGTTGACGTGCGACGTAAGTGATTATGTTGTTTGAGCTGTGATGGGTCAAAGAAGAAATAAAGTACTCCACCCCATTTGCTATGCAAGTAGAACCTTGACGGGAGCCCAACTCAATTATACAGTAACTGAAAAGGAACTATTTGCTATAGTTTTTGCTTTTGACAAATTCTGTTCATATCTTATAGGGACCAAAGTGGAGAGGAAGTATTAAGTTCAACATATGAAGATCATAAATAAGCCTTATGATTGTTTGCTCAATTGATGAGAAATTGTGTTGAATGAAGAATAATATATATGGCTGTGACATACATGCAAACAATGATTCATGTTGGCATATCTTGAAACTTAGAATAAAATTTTCAAAATGTTTGTATATGAGTTACTTGTTAATAAAGAAGATCTATGAGCATTAATTTGTTGATGCATGATTATGAGACGAAGATTGATGCTACTTACACTCTAAGTAAAATTTACCTTAGCAAGACCTTGTGCTGTGCAATGATTTAAGTTTGGGGGTGTAAACAGAAAAATATATAGGATTTTTCCTATATAATTCATCACCTTTTCACTTAAAATTGTTGTAAAAACCATGTAATTGTTTAACAAATTAATGAAATATGTGAAAATATTTAAATTAGGACATAGAAATTACTAAAATGTAATTTTATGTTTTATTATATAGTTTTCATGCATAAAATGGCTTATTTTATATTAATTTAAGCATATTATATTTTTCACTATGAAGTGGCCCATGCATGATTAAATTAAATAATAAAATATACTGATATATTTTAATAATTTATTTTCAATATTTCATTAATAAAATTGGGTTTAATTAATTAATTAAATTGATTAATTAAAGTGGCTAAATTAATTCATTTTGTCCTCTAAACTATTTGCTATTTTTGACAAGTCTGACAGTTTTTTTCTAATTGCAAAACCGTCCAAAGTGGGGACCACGTCAACCCAATTTTTGACTGCATATGGCTGATTATAAACAAATTTTTGTTTAATTACATAAGGCCCTTGAAGAGTTAAAGAAATCAGAAATTTACCTGAATATTTGCTAGAGACCGAGTCTTTGTCCTGATTTGTTGTGGCATTCAAATTGACCAAAAATCAAGGAAAAATCAACCACATTTCCTCAATTCATGGCCATTCCTGGAGGAGGTTTCAAAAGATGGACACTCCTAATTTTACCAAACTAGCTCCCTTGCCTCGCCTATAAATAATAGCTCATTTCTAACATTTTCAATCATCCCTCATCCCTCTCATCTCTCATCCTCTCTTTCAACTCTCTTAGATCTCACCCCTATCATCATCCTTGCACAAGGATTTTAGCAAATTATCCTCTTAAAGAGACCTTGGTCGGTCACCTTGGAGAACCATCAGCAAAGCAGCAACGCAAAGAAGCAATGGAGTCTCGTCAATCAGAGTCTTGGATGACAGCCACTCTGAATTGGGTTTAATCTTTCTTTTCTTTAGTTTAATTTAAAGATGTCTGCTATGAGTTCTACGTTCTTGTTTACAACAATGATAGCTTAAATTTTATTTAAGCTAGGATGATTAGTTTGATTAAATAATATTTATGTGATTCATGCTTATAATGTTTGTGCCTCAATCGATCATGTTTTTAGTTAAAGTCAAGTTTTTATTTCATTCATAAGTGATTGAAATGCACCTGAATTAGCTAACTGATCCAAACCAGACGACGGCTAATGGACGCATAATTGAAATGTGCATGCTCAATTTAGATCCTCACCCGATTAAATTATAGATTGCCTAATAACCCTAACCAGGCTCTGTTATCTGCATAGTTTTTATATTTGTGTGATTAAATTGTTTCAAACCTAACACGTCCCTGTTTCCTCACACGAATGCTAAGAAACCCTTAGTAAATAAGGATCAGTAAACTGCGTATTTACTAAGTAAAGGATTCCGAGCAGACCTAATTTGGGTTCCAAAAGTCATGAAAGATCGAGTTGCCATGGAATGTTTTTCCGAATATTATTAAGCGTGATGATAATAAATTAAGTTTAATTAAAGTAATTGTCCTAGTTTATTTATGTTATAATTGTTGAAAATTGTGTTTGATTTTACTAAAATCTATTCCGTTCATATAATCTGCATATTAACATAATTTACATTAGGGATCATTGCATCTAGTTTATACCACTTCTCAACTATATTTTGTTTTTATTTTTTCAAATTGTTAATATAGTTTTACAAATTAAGTGACTTAGCACAAATACAATCCCTGTGGAAACGATAACTCAATACTTACTTATTACTTGATAACGATTGTGTACACTTGCACAAACCCCAGTGCTAGAACCTTCAAACTGAAGAATGCAACATCGTAACCTATCCTCGAGAATCTGAATAATTCTCTCGGATTGACCATTCGTCTGTGGGTGAAATGTTGTATTGAAGTATAGGTTTGTACCTAGTGCATCTTGCAGCTTTTACAAAACCGCGATGTGAACCTCAGATCTCTATTTGAAACAATAGAAATAGGTACTCCGTGTAATCTCACAACCTCGAAGATATACAACTCAGCTAACTGATCGAATGAATAGTCCGTTTGTACCGGAATGAAATGAGCCAATTTTGTCAATCTGTCAACTATAACCCAGATCGCATCTTTCTTTTTCGGAGATAGGGGCAATCCCGACACAAAATCCATAGTCACTCTATCCCATTTCCACTTGGGAATCATAATCTGTTGTAACAAACCAGATAGTTCCTGATGCTTAGCTTTAACTTGCTGACAGACCAAACATTTAGAAACAAACTCTGAGATGTCACGTTTCATACCAGACCACCAGTAAAGCTGTTTCAGATCATTATACATTTTCATGCTTCCCAGATGAACAAACAAATGACTACTATGAGCTTCATTTAAAATCATCTGAATGAACTCTGAATTTCTCGGTACACATATTCAGCCCCTGAATCTTAAACAATCATTAGCATAAACTCAAAACTCTAAATCAAAATTCAAATCACATTGAGCCTGTTTTGCTAACAATTCATTATCAACTTTCTAAGCTTCGCAAATCTACTGCATAAATAACATTCTTGCTTTCAACTCAGCTATAATCGAGTTGTCATCAGATAGAGCCAACTACGTATTCATTGCACGTAGAGCAAACAAATATTTCTGACTTAAAGCATCAGCAACAACATTGTCCTTTCCCGGGTGGTAGTCAATCACTAGCACGTAATCTTTCAAAAATTCCAATCATATTCACTGTCGTAGATTTAGATCTTTCTGAGTCATCAAATACTTAAAGCTCTTGTGATCAGAATAAACATGACATTTCTCACCGAACAAATAGTGACGCCAAATATTCAACACGAACACGATAGCTGCTAATTCCAAATCGTACGTCGGCTAATTCTTTTCATGCGGCTTTAATTGTCTCCAGGCATAAGCTATGACTTTGCCTTCCTACATCAAAACACAACCCAAACCATTCAACGATGCATCACTATAGATTACAAATTCTTTACCCGATTCTGGCTGTACTAACACTGGAGCTTCAGTCAAAAGAGCGTTTAGCTGATCAAAACTGTTTTGGCACTTGTCCGACCACTCGAACTTAGCATCCTTCTAAAGTAGTCTCATCAACAGAGTTGCAATCATTGAGAAACCTTTTACCAATTGTTTGTAATAACCGGTGAGTCCTAGAAAGCTTTAGACTTCGGATACATTTTTCGGAAGCTTCCAATCTAATATTGCCGAAATCTTACTCAGATCAACTTGAATACCCGATGCTGACACAATATGCCCCAAAAACCAACTTTTCAAAACCAGAACTTACATTTACTAAACTTTACAAATAGTTTTTTATCTCACAAAGTCTATAGCACTATTCTTAGATGTTTAGCATGCTCAGATTCATCACGGGAATAGATAAAGATGACATCTATAAACACAACAACAAGTCTATCCAAATACAGTTTGAAGATCCGATTCATTCGGTCCATAAAAACAGCAGGTGCATTTGTTAGTCTGAAAGGGATAACTAGAAACTTATAATGCCCATACCTCGTTCGGAAAGTACTTTTTGGCACATCAGAGTCTTTAACTCGCAACTGATAGTAACTTGATCTCAAATCTATCTTTGAAAACATTGTAGCCCCTTTTAGCTAATCAAACAAATCGTCTATTCGTGGCAAAGGATATTTATTCTTGATGGTCGCTTTATTAAGCTGTCGATAATCAATGCACATTCTCATAGTTCTGTCTTTCTTTTTCACAAACAAAATTGGTGGACCCCAGGGAGAATAAATGGTTCATGTGAAACTTCTATCTGTCAACTCTTGCTGCTGAGCTTTCAACTCTTTTAATTCAGTTAGTACCATTCTGTACGGAGCTATCGATATCGGAGTTGTTCTTGGCACTAACTCAATACAAAATTCAACTTCTCTAATCGGTAGCAAACCCGGTAACCCTTCAGGAAACACATCTGGGTATTCACACACAACTGGTACTAATTCAATATTCTTTTCGGTCACTTTAGAGTCGAGTACATAGGCAAAGTAAGCTTCACAACCCTTTCTCACATATTTCCGTGCTAACATCGAATAAATTTTTACCGGTAAATCATTCAAATCATCTGATTCAATCCGGATAATCTCATTATTCTGACATTTCAAATCAATCTTCTTCTATTTGCAGTTTAAAATAGCATCGTGCAGTGTTAACCAATCCATACCCAGAATTATATCGAATTCGTCGAATGGCAACAACATCAGATCGGCCAGAAAATAGAAATCTCGAGTCATCAACGGACAGTTCTTGCATACATTATCGACCAAAACACACTTCCCTAAGGGTTTTGATACTCTAATCACAAATTCAATAGACTCTATAGGCAAAGTCTTACTGGATACTAAAGTCTCACATACATAAGAATGAGTTGACCCTGGATCAATCAATGCAACAACACTAATATCATAGAGAGTGAAAGTACTGGTAATAACATCATGACACGAAGCTTCTTCACGAGCGCGAATAGCATAAGCTCTGGCAGGTGCGCGAGCTTCAGATCTAACAGCAGTGTCTTTAGTTCCCCTCTGGCTACTACTCACATTATCCGTGTTTCTGGGTGGTCTACCTCTAGCTGCAGTGTTACTCAGCCTCGTATTCTGCATTGTATCTTGCTCAACCAACTCAGGGCATTCACAGATGAAATGATCTAATGATCCACATTTGAAACAAGCCTGATCATTCAATCTACAATTGCCGGGATGTTTTTTACCATAATGTTTGCACTCAGGTTGATTTGGTCTGACATTTCCAACACTAGCTATTGAAGTAACTTTCGAACTTACAGGTGGTCTGTCTCGATCTCATCCAGAATAACCCATAGTAACCTTTGAACGGCTAAAATTATCTCAGAACTTTTTTGATGCTGACTGAAATGACTTACTCGATAATCTTTTTTGTGAATCTCTAGCTTCAAAGTCAGCTTTTCTTTTCTCTTTCCCAAGTTCCTAACCTTTGCATGTTCGCTCAACGAGTACCACAAACTCTTTTATTTCTAGAATCTCGACTAACAGCTTAATGTCTTCAGTCAAACCGTCTTCAAATCTTTTACACATTATAGCTTTAGTCGAAACATATTCCCGGGCATATCTGCAGAGTCTCACAAATTCCCGCTCATACTCTGTCACTGTCATGCAACCCTGTTTTAACTTGCGGAATTCTTTGCATTTTCGATCTATGAATGTTTGACTGATATATTTCTTTCAGAATTCAGTCTAAAAGAAGTCCCAAGAAACCCATTCTTTTGGAACCACTGATACTAGTGTATTCCACCAGTGATATGCGGTGTCCCTTAACAAAGATAGAACACATTTGATACATTCGTCAGGAGTACAAGTAAATTCATCAAACACCCGAATCGTATTACCAAGCCAGAATTCAGCTCGCTTGGCATCATCATCAACAATAGCTCTGAACCCTTCGGCCTCATATTTTCTAATTTTATCAACCAGAGGCTTATTTAATCGCATCGGATTAGTAACTTGAGGTATCATAGGTATTTGGGGAGGATAAGGCGGGGGTGGATGTTGTTGAGCAGTCGAATTTGTCCGGACATACTGTGTGAACCATTTGCTCACCATCTGGAAGAAGGCTTGTTTAACCACTCCTTTGGGGTTACCCGTAATCGGCCTAGAATCAGTTGGTGTTGCCCCTTGAGCGGGAGCAGGCGTATTACTTTCCACATCATCAGCTACAGCTCGACTGGGATCCATTTACTATACAAAAACACATTCTAATTGTCAGGAATCATCACACTATCGCAATTTATATATATGGCATGTCTAGCTAGACTCCCACACTCTACGTTAGTCCTAGAACCAACCAAACCGTAGCCCTGATACCATCAAATGTAACACCCCTAACCCATATATGTCATCGAATTAGGGTTACGAGCCGTTACCGAACAGAAAATAGTTCATCACAATCATTTATTACAATTCATGCAAACAATTATAATGACTTATTTACAATTGTTATTAAATTCAAATAGCAACATTTCACTCATTCATATAAGTAAAATTCATACTTACACATAACCAGGTAATTCAAACATGCATTATTAATCATATTACAAATACGAACCATGCTTCAAATTCAATCATATCAATATCCTCCATTTAATCAAATTTTCGAACCAACTAACATGCATCAAAGTCATACAACACGTGCTTTATAAATATAATTTTCGAACCATATGAACATTACATTCATGGTATTCAACTACCTAAATTAAAACCAAGCATTTATCATTTCATATGTGATACCTAGCACATAGATTATGTTCTTTAATTTTATAAATCTATTTCATTAGCCAATTGTCAAACATACATTTTACATACTTATGCACATTTGAATTATTAAGTTAAAACAAGACACACCATACGTTTAAAATAACATCCATACATGAGACATAATCAAATATTACCAAATGATTAAATATGATCTTGTACGTTACTAATTTATGTGCAATTTACCATTTATGTCCATACCTAGATGACCATCCAATAAATCACATTTATGTCCCAGACATGGTCTTACACGTTCCCTCACTTCGATGCCAATGTCCCAGGCATGGTCTTACATGAAATCACATTTCAGAAGTCCTTATGTCATGACATCAGTATCCTATACATTTCCTAAGGTTCGTTCGGACTTTCGACTTCGTGATTAAATCAATTCATGCTCGAAACTACTCATCCAATGCTCAAATCAATTCGGCAATATAAATATCAATACATACAATTGAATTCAGCTACATATAATATATATACATTTGAATTTAAAAAATAATTTAATTACTTATGAACTTACCTCGAACGGAAATGAACGGATCGAAATTACTATTCAAAACTTTCAACTTTCCCCGATTCAAATTTGATTTCTTTCTTTCTTGATCTAAATCTATTCAAATTTAACTTATTGAAAGACATATGCATTCAACTTCATCCAAAAAAACATAAATGAGCATTTTACACTTTTGCCCCTAACATTTTACATTTTTACAATTTAGTCCTTATTTCAAAACAACACAAAATACTCAAAATTTCATTTAACCCATGTTTGGCAGAATATTCCTTAGGTCCCTAGTAGCCTATTAATTCCATTTTTTTCACATTTTAACCCCTCAATTTACAAATTTCATAATTTAATCCTTAATAAGCATTTTTATCTAAAGTCACTTAGTAAAACATGATAATCTAACATCAAATATTTGTTTTTCATCATCACACAACAAAAAAATCAAACTATCATCAATTGTAACTCAAAAATTCATCAACCAATCCAAAAATTAAGGCATGGGCTAGCTAGAATACAAAGAAACGATCTCAAAAACATAAAAATCATCAAAAAAATTGAGCTCAAAACATACCTAAATCAAGCTCCCAAGTGTGCCGAACCTTAAAGCTTTCCAATGTCTTCTTTTTCTTTGAATTTCAACCAAACAAGATGAATATGCATGTTTTTTTACTTTATGTTTTATTTTATTAACCATTTATTAATCATTTACCAAATTAACCTTTATAATTTAATTTGAAAACCATATAATGCATGCCCAATACCGTCCACTCATATATTCAATAACCTAATTTCATTTTAAGGACTTTAAAATCAAGAAACCATAGCAAATAAGTACTTTAATAACTAGAAAGCCACTATTGCATTTTATACGATTTAGTCCTTTTATCAAATTTAAAACCAATCGATAAAATTAAATCACAAAATTTTTACACATAACAAATAACATACTATAATTACGAAAAATAATATTAAAATAATTTTACGACCTCAGATTTGTGGTTCTGAAACCATTATTCCAATTTAGATAAAATCGGGCTCTTACAGAAGACTTATCTTGGACTCATTAACTCTAGTTATCCCTTCATGGGTGAATTCAAGCTTGTCCCATATTTCTTTTACATTGCCACACAAGGAGACTCTATTGTACTCATTCGAACCAAGAGCACAAAATAGATTGTTCATAGCCTTCACATTTAATTGCACATTCTTGATATCATTTTCATCCCATTCGCTCTCTTCCTATGGGACAAAAACACCTTCGACCCTCTTTATTGGAATGGATGACCCATTAGTAACTATCCTCCAAACTTCATAGTCGTTAGCTTAGATGATTAGCTTCATTCTTATTCTCTAATATGAGTAGTTGCTGCCATTGAATAGTTGATGCCTTATGGTGGAATACCCTTCTCCCAATATAGTGGAATTTTGCTTCGACGCCATAAAGGAAATTTATTGACTTGTAGCTTCTATCTTGAATACCTTAAGGATATTTTCTCTTGGTGGTAAAACTGTCTCTAGAGTTCTAGCTTTGATACCAATCGTTAGCTCGATGAGCAAACCGAAAATGCTAAGAGGGGGTGAATTACCCTTTAAACAATTTGGTGAAATTAAAGGCAAGAATGAAACAATGAATACAAAGAATTTTGAGTGGTTCAGCCCCAATTCCCTACTCTACTACCTTAGCGTTCCACTACTAATGATTTTCCAAAATTCAATAATTTGTTCAACCTTTATGAACAAGGTTTAACCTTACAACTCCTTAAGATTTCTGCCCAAAATATTAAGTTTCAAACCATCTCAAAGAGATACAAATAAGAAAAAAAAAGAAACAATCCTTCCAAGATTAACTTGTTTGCAAATTGAAGCATAAATACAATAAAATAATAGAGACAAAACTCACAAATGTATGTAAGAAGAATATGAAAATTTAAGCTCTAAGGTTGTTCGATTGATGATTTTTGATTGAAAGTGATTTCTTGGATGCTGTAGGACTTTGAAGGATGGTATTTATACCCCCTAATAGATTTCCAACTGTTGAGGTTGTTGGTGTAGGTAATATGGTCGTTGGGGATGTAAAACCAGAGCATTTATTTCACTTGTAACTATGAGTATCAATACCTCCAAAAAGAGTATCAATATTTCCTGTCATAAATTCTAATTCAGTGGCCGTTGGACTGAAATAATCGATACTTAAAAAAATATTTTATCGATACTTTCTGAAATAGGTATCGATATCGGATCGATACATCATAGGGTTTATGAAAAATAGAATGCTATTATGGTATCATTTTTAAGAAAGGTATCGATTATTTTTATAAATTATCTATACTAGAAACATGGTATCAATAATTTTTAAGGTTTCTAAAAATAGAATACGTTTTTGGTCTCAAATTTTCTAAGGGTATCAAATATTTCCAAAATTATTGACACCTGGCCATAAGGTATCAATACCTTTTCACTTTGTAGCAAATTTCACTTGTTTGAAAATAATTTTAAAATAATTTTAACTTTATTGAAATCATTTTGACTTGGTTAAAATCATTTGCACTTTATTTTAAAATTGTTTCAAAGTTTTATCTCTTAGACTTCAAATTTAAAAATTATTTTTCCAATTTTAACTTATATTCAAAAGCACTTTTAATTTTTATATCAAAATCTTTTATCAAATAAAGCTTAGTTTAATAGTTGCTAAACAAATCATGTAGATCAATACTAATTCAATGGTATCGATATTTCTCATAGATAGTATCGATACCAATTAGAAAATTGATACCAAATCAGTATCCTACTTTCCTCCAAAAACTAAAGCTCAACAATTATTGATACAAATTCAAAATGTATTGGCATTTTTCACCCGAGTACCGATACTCGAGAAAGGGTATCGATACCAAGACAAGCTACTAACTTTCTACAGAGTCGAAATATCATGGAGGCATCGATACTAATACTTGATTATTGATACCTCTGCATAGGTGTAAACTTGAAATTATATAGGGCTTTTCTATATATTTTTACCACTTTTTTACTTAATAAATGAGTTTATCTTAAGTTATTATTATTGAAATAAGTGAATTCTACTTAATTAGTAATTTTAGGCATGAATTTAGAAAGTATGTGAAATTATGCTTAATTACTTGATTTTCATGCATAGTTTACATTATTTCATGTTAATTTATTAATGTACGTATTCTTCACTATGTAGGAGTTCCATTGGAGACATTATTTAAAGAAAACATGGACATGTACAAGTTATCCATGTGGACAGCAAGACCATGGAATTTAGGGCATAAGCTTGACTACTTGACCAAATAAAGAAGGTGATGAACGATGAACATGTCTAATAAGTTTGTGGACTGAAAAACCATCCAACAAGGGGAACTAAGAGCCCAAATTCAGCACTTAAAAGGTGGTTGCCCAAGATATGTTTTGAGATAATTAATTGAAGGTCCTTACAATTGGGAAATAATTAAAATTCAACCCAACAACTTCTCTATTGAAATTGTCCACTCTATAGCTATCTTTAGTTTGAATTTGAAAATCAAAAGGAGAAGACTTGTCATCCCTTATTCCTTGAAGCATGGTCGGCCACATGAGAGAGGGAAGGAAGGAGATTCAAGCCTATTTTTAGTACTTTCACCTATAAATATCTTCCCATCCCTCATTCATCCCTCATCACTCAACATTCCTCTCTCACTCACATCAGTTTTCTCTCAATTAATTTTCCCCTTTTCTCTTGCATAATCGTCCATCCCCTCTCCCATCTTTAGCCTCAAAAGCTTTGTCAAAAGCACTTTTTAGCAAGCTACCTTCTAAACCCTTAGGAAAAAAAGCTTCAATCAGAACAGAGTAGCGCTTCAGCTAGAATAGATACGAAAGGTTGCTGAATTTAGTCAACTAGTTCCTCTTGATTATTTATTTTAAAATGTTAGCTTTGAGTTTTATTTTTCTGACATCAACTATGAAGTTTTAATTCCTATATGGTAGGACGATTATATTAATTTAATGAGATTTACTTAGTTCATGTTAACATGTTTTGTGCCTAAGTAAATTATGTTTTCAATTTATATCATGATGTATTTCATTCATACGTGATTGGGTGCACTCAGATTAACTGAGCGATCCTAACCAGATGACGACTAGTAGACGTATAATTGAAAAGTGCACTGCTTAATTTAGGTCATTAAAATCGACTAATTTAAGGTTCATAAAATCTTTAGTGAGCTCTATTATCTTGCATGGTTTTTAGGTTCATGTAACTAAACTGTTGCAAACGTAAATGTCCTTGTGACCTTGCATAAATGCTAAGAAACCCTTAGTCTAATATGATTTCTAACATGCATATTTCTGTAAGTAAAAGATCCAAGAGGACTTAATTTGGTTTCCAAACCCATAAGAGATCGTGTTTCCATGGAAGTAATTTCCAACATGTTAAGCATGATGAAACAAAATTGAATTAATTAATATAATAATCCTAGACCATTTAATGTTAATTGTTTTTGTTGCTAAAGCCATTCATTCATACATTTAGGTAAATTGCATCTAGATTAGAATTGCATAGGGATCAATCTTTGCATCTAATTAATTTTACCTAGTTTAATCATCACCATTCAAATTATTGAATTTTTACATCAAATTGTGTAGTTATAATTTTACAAATATTTCATTAAGCTTATACAGTCCCTGTGGAGGCGATAACTCATTTTACTTATTACTTGAACGGCTGCATACACTTGCGTAAACACATTACAATCCTTTACAATAGGATAGCAAAAATAACACTAGAATAGGGAATTTATCACACCATACATATACTAAATCATCATGCAACTATAACCTCAAAATTCAGTATCAAAAGTATCAGAATCTGTAGTTTGATGCACCATTAATAATTTAAGCTAAGCAACCCAATGAACTAATATCAAACAACCATAATTCCAAAGAATAATAATATTGAGCAATACTCTAAAACATCATGGCAATTAAACAACCAAAAGTTCTACCACATTGCATTGTTCCCACAGTGTAATATAACAACTACACTTATTCAATTACTAAGTCTAACTTGGATTACTCCCTTGAAAATTTCTACACCGTTCGTTGCAACGTTAACAGTCTACAAAGGTTTAAAAAGAGTGGGTGAGCTTAAACAAGCTTAGTGAATGAATGATCGGAATAACCACCAAATAGACATGCATTCTCATGTTAAGTGAAAACAACCAAAGCTAAATTACATACGCAATTTATTATGAGAGCATACCATCATATTCATGTAATTTTAATAAACTTATTTAGCTTATTATACACATGTTTATGCATACATCTCATGTCAAAATATCACATTTAATAAATCACATTTAAACGATAACTTGGCACTTGAGGCTGTGAAACATAAAAGTGGGCTCTACTACCACAGATCAGATACATAGATCTCCAACACACCAAATTGCTCGTAGAGCTGGAGATATCCCAAAAGCGTAGCATTTAGCTAACACTCTCCAACAAACCAACATACCTCGGTGAAAGGAGCTTAGCTTACATTCTCTTATCTCTACAAATTGTCTCGGGGCCTCAATGACCAAATCACAGAACACAGGAGTGAGTACTCAAAATCCTATGGCATGTCAACTATATCCAACGGTTTCAAGAGATCACAAGGCCAAAATAACCGTAAATACACACATTTAATTACTATTTTAACCCACATAATCTATGTTCCTAATCATCAATTCATATAAAAAATTTGTACAAAATACATACTTATCGTATTAACATTTATTTGCACTTTAAGTGTCACAACTATGCTCATTGATCCATTACATGTCTGACCATATATGTGTTCATTAAAATCAGTTTATCACATACAAGTATTCACACACATTACCTGTTAGATTAGCATCACATTCCACAATTCAAAACATATGTACTTACCATTTTCTACACACTTTCACTGCACATCTGTATCACTAACACAACATCAACTTTCTCATTCAAAATGTTTAATATGCCCACAACTAACACATTAACAAGAGATATTACAATATAAATCACATGCCACATTATCACAACTTAATACTCAATCTACTTCACACAATCACATACTTTGCAAATTAAACGAGGGGTATAAGAAAGCTTACACTCGAAACTTAGAGTAGGGGTTTAGGCTACTCTTAAACTCCCAATTAACACTATGAATTGCGTCTACTAGCAATGATTCCAACCACTTACTGTTCGCACTTTCGCCTAGTCATTGAAAGTTTAAACTAGCTTTTCCTATCCTTTCACCTTACTCAAAGAAGGTCGTAATGACTCCAAAGCTTCACACATAATAACCACACAATATGCGCAATCAACTAGCAACTATAACACATCTTAAACAAACAAAAATAGAGCTGTAAGGCTAGTTCCTCTTGGAACTGAAATTTTCGACTAACAAGCTTGAAACTCAAATATCTTAACATTTACTCATTCCCATTACCTATAATTGATTGCAATAATATATTTATACATCAAATAATAATTCTCAACCCTGAAAAAAACAAAACTACATAGATTCATTATTATAAAATTTTGACATATTATGGCAATTTTCATGAAAATTAAATAAAACCTTCAATTCATTAATGAAACTGTAAGGAAAGTTTTGAAACCTTCTAATCACTTAAAAACAAATCGAAAAACACTTTGAAACTTTTATTTTATTCAAAATCCCAAAATTCACTAATAACGACTCAGTTTTTAGCGTTTATTCAGAACATTCGATTCAATAGGTAAAAACTCTATTTAAAAGACTATATGTCATTAAAAACTAATATGAAAACAAAACATTACCTTAGTTGATGAATAAATGAAAGTTTGATTGAAAATCCAAAAAACCCACATGTTTGAGCATTGGTGAAATAAATGGTGTCTTTTATGGTTTTATGAAATTGTAGAGAGATTCAATGCTTCGAAGATGAAAGGAATAAAAAAAGAATTGACGTTTGAAAGAGAAAATAAGTGATGAATGTTTGGGGATGTAAGGAACGACCAAAACAAAGAGAAGGGGAAAAAGTTTCGTGAGTTTTGCTATAGGTGGGGGGAAGAAATAAGTTAATTTTAAACTTTAGTAAATTTACCCTTTTGATACTCCCAACTTTAACCCCCTTTTCAAAATAGTCCTTTATTCAAAATTAAAGGTGTTTTGAACATCATTTTAAAAATTTGATTTAATTTTCTAAAAGTCATACACGAAAACATTTTCAGTTTACCAGGCTATAAAAATTCCGAGCACACTAGAGCTAAACTCCCTAAATTACCCTCAAAATTACTAGGCCCAATTTTGGTGTGTGACAACTGGAAAACATATGATGGTTGTGAACGATGATTGAAGTCAATGGTGAAGTTTAGAGAATTTTCGGACACGTCCGGTAGCATAACACAATTATTAAACCATTGAACTGTAATGAACTTGTAATTTTAAATTAGTTTCAAATTTTCATTTGTACTTAGATTTTAGGATAGCTATAGTCTACTCACATGTTAAAATTAGGAGAAATCAGGCTTTTGGATGTCACCGGACAAAGATAAGCTAATCGAGAACAAAAATGGACAACCGGAGGACATAAACACATTCTGAAGGGCTAGTAGTAATGTCATGTCGCACCATGCATAGGCTATGGTGCAACACAGGCACTTTGAAGCAAAATACTTGATGTTAAATTTTCATGTTACGCCATGCACATGCTATAGGATGACACGAGCACTTTGAAGCTAAAATGGGTATTTTTAGGGCATCGTGTCACTCCATGCACAAGCTATGGCACAAAACGCCAGTGATTTCAGCCAATATTGAGTTGTTTTAGGCATAAAGTTTGTTGAAATTCTATTTATTCCCACCAGTTTTAGGCATAAAAAACATCTAAAGCACCGAAAGAAGAGAAAACACCTTCATTGAGCCACCGTAGTTCTTCCCCGCAATGTAGCTTTGAGCTTCGCATTTCCAGCCTTTAACTTACCTAAATTTTTTTCTTCTACTTTCATTATAGTTTTCTAGTTTTCCTCATTTTCAAAGTTGTATTCCACACCAGTTGAGGGTCAAATTTCATCGAAATGTACCCGAGGTATTGTGTTCTAACTTCGTTCTCCATCAATTTCATTGTTTGCGTTTGTTTTTACTTTGACTTAATTCAGAAATGGCACCATGAAAACAACAGTGCTACACTCAGGCACCGAGCAACATCGGTGCCAATCATTTTCATAACACGAAAGTCGAGTGATTTTGTCTCCAGATTAGTGGGCTTTCGTTTATAAAGAAACGTGGGTTCGATCCCACCATGTCTGCTAGCGATGACATTTGGGATTTGATACAATCCTACTGTTGGAACAATTTTTGTGAAACCTCGACCAAACTAGCGGTTGACGTCATAGTTTGAGTGTGATGCCTCCCTAAAAGATAGGGAGAATCACAAGCAATAGTGTGAGATTACACCTTCTGCAATTTGTCACTATTACGACACCTTGTACTACACCCATGATCATTTAGAGACCTTAGACTTATTTATGTTTGAGGATTTCGATATGGAGGGTATTATCAATTATTTGAAAGAGGGGCTAACTGCCTCCGGACGTACCAATGCCCATAGTAAAAATCCTGCACCAAATATATTAGAAAGTGGAATTCCCAAGTATAAGGGTTAGGCTATAATATAGTTACAACGAAGTAGATAAGTACTCTAAGGATTGTACCCAAGGGAGGCGAGCACTAAATTAATTCTAACCTAAGCATAAATAGATCTAATTAGTACTTTAGATGAATTATATTATGATAAAACACAGTGACCAGAATCGAGTTAGCCCAACTTCTAATAGTCTCAGGAAGACTCACAGAGCATATTAGCTCACGCTTAGGCCTCATTTGAGCCCTTAGGTCAATAAAAGACTCAAATTTAACATTTTTTTGAACGTAAATAAAATTACAAAAACTATGTTGAAGTGATGAGTCGAAGACGAAATGGTTTAAGACCTATCTTCACTTGGGCTGAAATGAAGCCTGTCGTACGGAAACGATTTATTCCTTCTTACTACCATCGGGATCTATATCAACGACACCAAAACCTTACTCAAAGCAATAGTAGCATTGAAGACTATTATAAAAAAATGGAGATAGCAATGATCCGAGCTGATATCAAGGAGGGTCGAGAGGCAAAAATGGTCAAATTCTTTACGGGCTTAAACCGTGACATCGCCAACATAGTTGAATTACAACACTATGTTGAAGTGATGGAGATGGTCTACATGGCGATTAAGATTGAAAACAAACTCAAGCGAAAAGGAGTTAGTCGATCCTATGCCAATCCCTCCACTAACAAATGGAGCCAATGAGTCAACAAACCCCCTTTTCAAACAAAAGAGCTGGTTGTAGCAGCTAAATCCAATCAACCCGTTGGCGAGTCAAGTTGGAATAAAAATGAGCAAGTGCCAAATCGCACAAGAGACATAAAATGTTTCAAGTGTCAAGGCCGGAGGCACATAGCTAGCCAATGTCCCAGTCGACGTATTATGGTGGTAAGGGCCGACGATGAAATCGAATTCAAAGAGGAGGATGAAAATGAGCCTAAAATGCCATCTCATGATGAAGAAGAAGATTTAGAGTTACCAGTTGAAGGTGAAATCGTTGTGGTGAAACGAAGCCTCAGCGTCCAAAGTGCTGAAACTGATCAACAAAGGGAGAATATTTTCCACACACGATGCCACATCCAAGGCAAGGTATGTAGTATGATCATTGATGGTGGAAGCTGTACTAATGTAGCAAGTAACATGCTGGTGGAAAAGCTAGGTTTGGCCACAACCAAACACCCAACTCCATAGAAGTTGCAATGGTTGAATGATGGAGGCGAGCTTAAAGTGACAAAGCAAGTTGTGGTAGCATTTTCCATCGGGAAGTACCAAGACGAAGTGGTGTGCGATGTAGTTCCCATACACGCGAGACATCTCCTTTTGGGGCATCCATAGCAATTTGATAGGCGTGTTATCTATGACGGTTATACAAATCTATATACATTTAAGCACCGTGGCAAAAATGTAACCTTACCGTCACTGACTCCAAAACAAGTGTACCAAGATCAATTGAAATTTAAAGAAAAGAAAGAAAAAGTACAAGAAAAAAGATTGAAAAGAAGAAAGAAAAGAAAATTGATAAAAAGAAAGGAAAAGTGAGGAGTGGAGGCAAAAGTACGAGAGGAACAAGAAAGTCAAAAATAAAATGAGAGTGGTAAAATGAGCGTATTTGTGAGGGAAAAAGAAATAAGGAAGTCCTTGTTGTTGCACCAGCTCGTGTTTGTACTTATGTACAAGGAATTTTTATTCGATGCTAACGAACTTGATAACTCTTTGCCTTTGTCTGTTGTTTCATTGCTTCAGAAATTCGAAGACGTTTTCCCAGAAGCAGTGCTTAGCAGATTGCCTCATTTTCGAGGTATCGAACACCAAATAGACTTTGTTCCTAGGGCTACGATTCCGAATTGACTCGCTTATCGAAGCAACCTAGAGGAAACTAAGAAGTTGCAATGACAAGTAGCAAAATTAATGGAGAAAGGTTATATACGGGAGAGTCTAAATGCATCCTCGGTACCCGTTCTGTTGGTGCCTAAAAAGGATAGTTCATAGAGGATGTCCGTAGATTGCCGAGCCATCAACAAGATTACTGTCAAATAACATAATCCCATCCCTATACTTGATGATATGTTGAACTAGCTTAGCGGTGCTAAGTTTTTCTCTAAGATCGATCTGAAGAGCGACTATCGTCATATTCGCATGCGGGAGGGGGACGAGTGGAAGACCGTGTTCAAGTCCAAATACGGTTTTTATGAGTGGCTAGTGATGCCATTTGGCCTCACCAATGCCCCGAGTACTTTCATGAGGTTGATAAACCACGTTTTGAGGTCTTTCATTGGTCTTTTCTATGTAGTTTATTTTGATGATATTTTAATTTATAGGAAATCCTTATCTGATCATCTTGAACATTTGCATGCTGTTTTGGAGGTTTTACGAAAGGAAGTATTATATGGAAACCTTAAGAAATGTAACTTTTGTACTGACAATGTTGTTTTTCTAGGTTTCGTTATAAGTGTGAGTGGCCTCGAGGTGGATCAAGACAAGATTAAAGCGATACAAGAATGGCCACGTCCGACCAACATCAGCCAAGTTAGAAGCTTTCATGCCCTTGCAAGCTTCTATAGGAGATTTGTACTGAACTTTAGCACTCTTTCTACCACATTAACCATATTATCAAAAAAAAATTCTTCTTTCATTTGGTCTGATGAACAAGAATTTACTTTTGATAAAATCAAAGATTGTTAGCTAATGCTCCACTTTTGTGTTTACCGAATTTTAACAAAATTTTTGAAGTGGAATGTGATGCTCTGGCATAGGAATAGGTGCGATTTTAACACAAGATGGGCGTTGGGTGGCTTATTTCAGCGAGAAACTTAACGGGGCTACGCTCAACTACCCCACCTATGACAAGGAAATGTACGCGTTGATACATGCAATAGAGACATGGCAGCATTACCTTTGGCCAACACATGGACTATGAGGCTTTGAAGCATTTGAGAGGGTAAACCAAGCTCAACAAACGTCACGCAAAATGGGTTGAGTTCTTAGAATCCTTTCCATATGACATTAAATATAAGCAAGATAAGGAAAATATCATTGCAGATGCTTTGTCACAAAGGTATGCTCTTTTAAACCATTTGGATGTTAAATTGCTTGGTTTCGCTTATTTGAAGGATTTATATGCTGATGATTCTGATTTTGGAGAAATTTACAAGTTATGTGTGCAAGATGCGTATGATAGGTACTATCGGCAAGAAAGATTCCTTTCTAGAGAAAACAAATTGTACATATCCCAAGGATAAACTAGAGATGTGTTGGTTCATGAAGAACACAGCGAGGGTTTAATGGGACATTTTGGTATTTCCAAAACACTTTTGTTGTTCTTCAAGAACACTTCTATTAGCTGAAGATGAAATGAGATGTGGCTAAAGTGTGCGATTATTGTATTGCTTGCAAGAAAGCAAAATCAAGGATCCAGCCATATGGACTCTATACTCCGTTGCCGATTCCAGAAGCACCATGGATGGATATTTCTATGGAGTTTGTTTTAGGCCTTCCTAGAACAAATAACGACAAAGACTATGTTTTTTGTAGTTTATCGGTTTTCAAAAATGGCTCATTTCATTATGTGTAATAAAACTGATGATGCTTTAGATTTTGCTAATCTATTTTTTAGGGAGATCATACGACTGCATGGCGTTCCAAGAACCATCGTTTCGGGCTGAGACACCAATTTTCTCAGCCATTTTTGGAGGACATTTTCGGGAAAGCTTGGCACTAAGCTGTTATTTTCAACAACAAGCCATCCCCAAACCGACGACCAAACGAAGGTCGTTAATCGAGTTTTGTCAACACTACTGTGGGCCATTATTCGAAAGAATCTAAAGACTTGGGAGGAGTGCCTACCTCACATTGAATTTGTGTACAATCGATCGGTACGCTCAGCTACCAAGTATTCGCCATTTGAGGTAGTGTATGGATTTAATCCCTTAACTCCATTGGATTTGTTACCTTTGCCTTTTGATCAGTTGATGCATGTAGATGGAAAGAAAAAGGTAGGTTTTGTGAAAGAATTGCATCAGCGAGTTAGGGATAATAGTGAACGAAAAACCGAGCAATATGTTCATAAAGTCAACAAGGGATGTAAACGAGTGATGTTTGAACCCAGTGACTGGGTTTGGATTCACATGCGCAAGGAGAGATTCCCAGTTCAAAGACGATCCAAACTTTTGCCAAGGGGAGATGGTCCTTTTCAAACCTTGGAAAGGATTAATGATAATGCTTATAAGTTAGACTTACCTAGTGAGTATGGGGTTAGTGCTACTTTTAATGTTGCTGATTTATCCCTTTTTGATGTAGGTGACAATTTGGGGACAAATCGCCTCGAAGAGAGGAGATGATGCGACCCTAGCTTGGGAAGTTACCACCGAACCCATTGAGCTACCACAAGGACCTATAACTCGATCACAAGCAAAGAGGTTTCAAGATGCATTAGCAAGCTATGTTGATCGAGCTTTGGGGGAGCAAGTAGCCGAATCCATTGATCATGCTTTGACCAGCTCAATAGGCATCCCTTGCAATTTATTACAAGCTGAACTTTAATTTATTAAACTCATCTTAGTTAATAATTAAGTTGTTGGACTTTATTTTTTTATTTAACTCATTTAATTAATTAATTGCTGGAATAAATGCTTATCTTAGTTTATTTAATTGTTGGAATAACTTATTGTTAAATATGTTTATTTACAGTTTATTAATTAAGCTTATTTAGTTTAGTGTGTTTAAATGTGTTTTAATGTGTTTGTTCATAAATGCTTGTAGGTGACTATTTAGTTGGAATCAGTTATGTACAAGGGCTATTACAAAGTGATAAATGCGACTATTGAGTTGGAATGGGTTACATAAAAGGGCCTGTTACAACAATAAAAGGAGAGCAATATGCATCATTAAAATTCGGCAGCCTCTCCATCTTCTCCAAGGAGCTGTTCAAGAATAGCAATGGACAAAGGAGTGATTACAAATTCCATAACCGATTGCCTCTTTAAGAACACTCCATGGTCTGTTTGTGTGCCCAAAAATATCATGAATGTTGTTGGTGTCTATTCGACTGTCCAAGGGAGCATTTAAAGCTTATCCTAAACTCTTTGGCTGTTCAAGAATGAAACCTAAGCATTCAAGATTATTAAATCAACTGAATCAGAACATTAAATCTTATTGATAGTTGCTGTTACTTAGGCCTAGAATTTCAAGAGTTTGTGCTTAGTGATTAAGTTTTATTTCAGCTCATTATTAGCTCATTTAAGCAGAACAAATGTGACTTTTTGGCTAGGTCTTATCTAGCACTATAAATACTTGTAATAAGCTTATTGTAAGGGACTTTTTCTGCCAAATTTATGCTTAAACTGAAACTTGTGAGATTTCCAACTCTCCTAGCTCATTTCAAGACTCAATTGACTTATCAAGTTTTAATTGTGGCATCATTCTTTCTTTTGTTTAAACCGAACTTATCACCTTTTTTTTTGGCGTGGTGTTCATATACCTTTGGTTCCTATCACTTTTGATAGTGGGTCAAAGTCCTTGTTGTTTTTTATTTTTTTAAAACCGTAAATCACCTAAGAGCCATTTTGAGACTCGGGTCAACAATCCAATATTATTGGTTCATTCTCAGTCTTAGCCAAATTATCCATTAATTATTTAACCATTTTAACTACTACTGTTGTTTGCAGCCATTTATCCTATTTTGTTTCGTTTCACCCTGAGATGAACTTATCCTTACTCAATTCACAATCGGGCAATCGAAACGACTCGAATAATTTTGAAACGAGTTCGTATCACATCTTTATGAAGCTGTTCGATTTGTTGCCCATTGATAGTTATTATTCGCGATCCTCTAGATGATCTCATAAGCCTCATTATAAGACTTAGATAAAATTGCACCATTTGCGGAAGCATCTACCATCAATCTTGTATGTGCATTGAGACCATTATAGAATGTCTCCAACTGGATACAATGAGAAGTCCCATGATGTGGACACTTACGAAGTAACTCCTTGAATCGCTCCCAAGCCTCATACAAAGACTCGTCATCTAATTGTTGGAAAGTTGTGATCTCGTTCCTTAACTTAGCGTTTTTGCTAGGTGGGAAATACTTAACCAAAAATCTCTCTGTTAATTCTTGCCATGTAGATATGGTACTTGGTGGCAATGAATTGAGCCATGCTCGTGCTTGATCTCGTAACAATTACAGAAACAACTTCAACCTCAATGTGTCTTTAGTCACAACGGCTATCTCGAATGAATCACTCACCTCCATAAACAATCGAATGTGGAGATATGGATCTTCTGTGGGCATACCATTAAATTGACCCACCATTTGTAGCAATTGAAACATCATTGGTTTCAATCCAAACTAGGTTGCCTCAATATCTGGCCTTCTAATTCTTGGGTTTAACTCACTAAAAAGTGGCACAGCATATTGTCTGATGCATCGATCCCTATCATCAGCAATAAGGATAGGGTTTCGTACATGATCAGCTTCATTACCTTGGTCTTGATTCTGATTTCCAAGGTCCATCTTGACTTGTCTTCGAGCTATTCATTCACGGCTTCTTTGTCTAAAAGTTTACTCAATTTTAGGGTCTACAGGGAGTAAATCGATAATTCAATCTATGCTCATAAACACCTGAAAAGAAAATCACAAAAATTAAAAAGAATAAGTTAGTAATGTTAGAAACAAATCAAATTGAAAATAAATAGTTTCACGAAAAAAATGACTATGGCAACAATTGACAATCCACGACAACGGAGCCAAAAACTTGTATCGCGTAGGTTTGTGCAAGTGTACACAGTTGTTATCAAGTAATAAGTAAGTATCGAGTTATTGTTTCCACAGGGATTGTATTTGTGTTAAGTCACTTAATTTTAAAATTATATTAACAATTTGGTAAATAAAAACACAATATAGTTAAGAAGTGGTGATTAAAATATATTAAACTAAATGCAATGATCCCTAATGCAAATTATCCTAAGTATGCAAACCATATGAATGAAATAGGTTTTAGTAAAATTAAACACAATTTGCAACAATTATAACATAAATAAACTAGGACAATTACTTTAATTAAACTCAATTTATTATCAACATGCTTAATAACATTCGGAAAAACATTCCATGTCAACGCGATCTTTCATGAGTATAGAAACGGCATTAGGTCCTTTCAGAATCCTTTACTTAGTAAATACACATTTTACTGATCCTTATTTACTAAGGGTTTCTTAGCATTCGTGTGAGGTAATAGGGACGTGTCAGGTTTGAAACAATTTAATCACATAAATCTAAAAACTACGCAGATAACAGAGCTTGGTCTGAGTTGTTAAGCAACCTCTAATTTAATCGGGTCAAGATCTAAATTGAGCATGCACATTTCAATTATGTGTCCATTAGCCGTCATCTGGTTAGGATCACTCAGCTAATTCAGGTGCATTTCAATCACATATGAATGAAATACATACTTGATTTTAATTGAAAACATGATCGATTAAGGCACAAACATTATAAGCATGAATCAAATAAATATTATTTAATCACAGTAATCATCCTAGCTTAAATAAAATTAAGCTAACATTGTTGTAAACAAGATCAAAGAACACTTAGCAAACATCTTTATATTAAATTAAAGAAAAGGAAGATTAAACCCAATTCAGAGTGGCTATCACCCAAGACTCTGACTGATGAGGCTCCTTCGTTCCTTTACTTTGCTCCATTACTGATGGCTCTCCACGGTGGCCGACCAAGGGTTCTTTAAGAGACTTAATTGCTAAAATCTCTATGAAGAGATGATGCTAGGTGTGGGAATGGAGAAGGCTAAGAGAATTTGGAGAAAAGAGAGAATGATGATTGATGAGAATGAATGAGGAATGATTTAAGGATGCTTGAGGGGTGATCAATGAAGGAATGAGAGGGTCTTATTTATAGGTGAGGATAGGGGGATAGTTTTCTAAAAATAGTGGATGTTAACCTCTTCAAATCTCCTCAAATTGTGGTCGTTCATGCTTAGTGGCTTTTGACTTGATTTTTTGCTTGATTTTTAAGCAATTTATGATGCCACACAACTCAGGACTGACACTCGGTCAATCGTAAATCTTCGGGCAAATCTCTAATTTCTTCAACACTGCAAGGACCTTGTGTAATTAAACCAAAGAATGGTTTAAATGGACAGCCATGTGTAGCTGAATATTGGGTTGACTTGGTCTCCAATTTAGACGTTTTTGTAATCTAGCAAATCTATTAGACCTAACCAGAACAAATCAACAAGTTAGAGGACCAAAGAATAAAATTTATCCAATTTAATTAATTAATTAAAACCCAAATTATTAATGAAATATTTTCAAATGAATTATTATATATAATTTTATATTTTATTATTTAATTTAATAATACATGGCCCAATTTATGTCTTAAAAAAATAATATATTCAAATTAATATAAAATAAGCCATTTATTTCTTTAAAACTATATAATAAAGCATAAAATCACATTTTAATAATTTCTATGCCCTAATTTCATATTTTCACATGTTTCATTAATTTATTAAAAAATTACTTAGTTTTAACAACGAATTTAAGTAAAAAGGTGATAAATTACATAGGAAAAATCCTATATATTTTTCTATTTACACTCATCAAGTGGCTCATCTGATCTTCCAGCTTAGTCAATTTCTTTGTCGAGTTAGTGCACTTAGACTGCACTTGCCTCACATATGTTCACATTGATTGCAATTCCCCCTCTATCTAATTCAGGTGCTAACCATATACAATATGGTCATTTGGTTTGGCCCTTTCATGTGGTTTTTGTAAATAAGGAGTTTGATAACTATTATTTTTAACCTGAGTCAAAGTATTACCTCATTGATTTCCTCCCAATCTCAAGTTCAGGTGATCTCTCCTTCCGGGTTTGCATGTATTCAAATAAGGGTTTCCTCGATGGGATTGTTAATTTAATGGAAGAGTGGTTTGTCTCCTCCATATATGGATGGTACACTATTTACGGATTCTATACGATTGAGTCTATCCACTAACTGTTGATATTTGTCATCCTCTTGGACAACCATTACCGTAGATGGTCTCAAGCCATATATGTATCAATCAGTTGGCCACTTGCAAGAATTCATTGCCATATTTTCTATTAATTTGTATGTGTCCACATACATTCGGTTCATTAAGGCTCTTCCTGCAGCACCATCCAATCCTAACCTTGTGTGAACATCCGACCCATTATAGAATATTTGCAGTCGTAACCACCCGGGCAATCTGTGATGTGGACATTTTTAAATCAGCGTCTTAAAACACTTCCAAGCTTCATGAAAACTCTCTCCCTCTAATTATTTGAACATAGAAATCTTCCTTCTTAGCTGGACCATCTAGCTAATGGGGAACAAATTTTGTAGGAACTTTACTACATGTTTGTCCCATGTCGTGATAGACCCTGGTGCCTGCGAATCTAACCAAGAAAAGGTAGTATCAATTAATGAGAAGGGGAACAACTGAAGACGAATAACATCATCGATGACCCTGTTATATCTGAAAGTGTCACAAAGCTAGAGGAGCCATTTTAAATGCTGACTCAAATGTTCTGTCATCATTCCTCGAAATTGCAAATTATTTTTGATCATTTGGATCATAGCTAGCTTGATTTCAAAGTTATTATCCAGGATGGTTGGCCTTTTTTTGCTCCCTTGAACCATATCCAGATTTGGTAGTGCATATTCTCTAAGAGTTCTATCATTACACTCCATATTTGTGGGTAGTTGTGGTGGATCTCCTAAGATATTATTGTTGATTTCGACGACCAATGGATTTTCTCGTGGTGGTAAATTACCTGCAGCAAGTGGCTGGTTTTGAATTCGTTGTTGTTGCTATTGCTATTGGCGATTCCTATATATTATTATGGCTCTATAGGTGTTCCTCTACTACGAGTCACACATTAAACCCAAAAAGAAGAAATTAAAAAAACTAAGAAAATAAAATCGTAATTATAATTTAAAATTTTCCTAATTATTCTATTAAGATGCAAAAATTAAATAAAACTTAGTGACATTTCCTCCTCAGTAACGGCACCAACAACTTGACCACCTCTGGACGTACCAATGCTTAGAGTAGAAATCCTGCACAAAATATATTAAAAACTGGTATTCACAAGTTTACATGTCAGGTTTTAATATAGTTACAATAGAGAAGATGAGTATTTAGAGGATCGTACCGAAAGGAGGTGAGCACTAAATTATTTCAGACCTAAGAATAAATATATCTAATTAGTACGTTAGATGAATTATATTACGATCAAATATAAAGAAAGGTTTTCGAGATTCTTAATAATAATAATAAATAAATAAGGAGAAATCAAATAATAAAATTTATCACATCTGAGCATGGGTGATTAGCTTGCTTTGGTAATCATAATGAACTATCACTTTTGGTTTTCTAATTCAATCAACTAGTCGATACCCCAGCAAGATCTTCTGGTTTCACAGTCCAGACTGATTCAAGGTTCAGGTTTTCACGGGTCGGCCATAACAATTTTTGGTTAATTCCCACCTTATTGACTTTCTAAGGTTTTTAAGCCTAGGGTTTAAGTTCTTTTTTTCCTGAACAACTAATCCGCTAAGAGAACCCTACAAAACAGTTAACTAATCATACTTCCGCTCGCTAATCCCCTACAGGAGGATTAGTTTCTCATTAATCTCATAAACAATATAGACTTCATATATAGAATAAACATGAAAAAAATTCAAGAATATAAAGTTTAGAAGAAGCCTGATATGTATTAAATAGAATGCTAAATCCTCACAGAGTTTGATCCTGTTCACAAATCTGGTTTCTTCCACAAAAGTAAAGAAAAAAATTGAAATAAACCTAAAGCCTAGTAAAACAGAAAGACTAAAGACTAAAACTAGGAAGAAAATTATACAATATGAAAAGTTGTGAATAACATGTGTTAGATGAGTCTATTTATAGACTTTAGAATGGCTGTCGTCCTTAACCCTAGGTCAGCTATCGTGTTCGTGCTTATTGATTGATTGTGTGGACCTAAACACCCCTAGCTTGTAACTATTTCTTGTACAGAGGCGATGTCGCGACACACCAGATTTTATGTCACGACATCGAGGTTAGTATGCTTTATCTTCAGAGGTGGTTCCCGACATCCTCAGGCTATTTCGTGACATCGAATGCAATCTTGATATTCTTCTATTCTACTCCCTATGTCGTGACATTCAACTCTCTGTGTTGCAACACAGCTACTAGTATCGGGTTAGCCCACCTTCTAATAGTCTCCTACACACTTACAGAGCATATTATCTTACCCTTAGGCCTCATTCGACCCTTAAGGTCAATAAAGGACTCAAATTTCACATATTATTGAACATAAATAAAATTACAAAATCTTACCTAAAACTTACCCAAAGTTCTTGTATTCAAGCTCCTAAAGTGCGAAAACTAGTTTATTTTTGGTACACATAATTACCGTAGATCAAGGGCATGGCAAGTGGACTTGCCAAGCCAACTCCGAGGTGCCCCTAAAATTCAACACGGCCATCATGTTTTCGATGGCCAATATGTGTATGGAATTCATTTGCACTGGGTTGGTTCCAATTCACAATACTTTTGACATTACCGCCTATCGAGCAGTTATGCTTTTTTGCATATTGTAAAGAGAGCATATTTTTGTCAACCATTAGATTTACGAGGAAATACTCAAGTACACACGGAGGTAAAAGCATAGTATGTACTTCACATATTTTACTTCTGCCCTATGTTGTTGAGCTGAGATTCTCGTGTCTCTGATTGAGCCATTTATTAGACCTAGTAGCAGTGTGATTGGGGACAACTTCTACAGTCAATTCATTGAGCTTTAATGAAAGTGAAATCGGGAGAAGGAGCAAAAAACCAAAGATAGGAGTGACACCTAGGGGCCGATAAAAACGAAGAGTAAAGTTCACAGGTTAAATATGATAGGACTCACATATATGCCCATATCGGAGTGGAAAACCCAATGGATGCATGATAAGAGAGGCATTCTTATTCGCATTGCATAATAGAATGGATGGCCCATACCAACACCACTCCAGTGCATGTTCGAAAGATTCCCACCACTACGCGAGAAGGGTGCCAATGATGATGATAATGAGGAGGAGGAGGAAACCCAAATCGTTCCACCATATTATGAGTGAGTATTTTGACCGGACTACTCATCAATGAAGGGCATGGTGATCCACGACCCGAGCCATCACAACCGGACCTAGACTTTAGGAAGGCAAGCTACAAAAGTGTCAACGGGGCACGAGAGGGGCAAGTCATAGATGATAGAGGAGCCACAATCTGAATCTGGCTAATTTTGAACACTTTTATTATTATTTGGACTTTGTACTTCATTTTATTTAGGATGATTTTTAATTTTTGTTTTAGCTTTTAAGTAGTTAGGATTTATTAGTTTATATATGTTTGTGTGTTTTAGTTTTTCTTTGTCGAAACCCGACTATTTTTGACAACTCTACAATTGCGAGCCAAACCCAAAAGGAGGACTAGTCCCACCAATTGAGTTGCACGAACCATGTCAATCGGGTAACCTTTTTCCTTTATAGTTTAAATCCACATTACGGACAATGTGTCGAATAAAGTGTAGGGGTTACTCAAGAAAATTTTTAATTCTCTTTGTTTGGTAATTTTTAAATTTTTATTGCATGTTTTCTATGTGCTTGAGTTTATAGAAATACAAGTGATTGGTTAGCAGCATGTTAAACAAATTGTGTGAATAAATTGTAAATTTAGTTTAATAATATTTGATTCTAAATTTTTAATTTTAGACTACTTAGTTCAACTTGTTACACTATGAATAGATTTAAGATGTTAAGTATACCATAAGATAAATAGATATTTAAGTACCATGCATGTTTAATTGAATTATAGGTTGTAGAAATTGATGGACTTGGCGAATTTAATCCATGTAATGAATTACCTAGGGAGGACCTAATGTATTATTTGGTACACATTTTCGAGCATAAAAGTTGTCCCATAATTATTTCCCTAGTACCTATTTTGAGCCTGAATCTATTTTCTTGATGAACTGAAAATGAAACATTAAGCCTAATAAATAACCTATTTTAATTCTTTATTTGTTGGTCCTTACACAGATTTAGACGTCCGACCATTGATATTGAGGGATTAGGTAGATACATCTCGTTAGATTCAAAAATATTTTTTTTGAGTGAAATTAAGGAATTGTATGGTATATTGAGTATTAGAATTTTGAGCATGTAGAAAAATAAGACAAAATGTCAACTGAGAAAATCTTAATGAATAAAAACAGAGTGAGTTGGAAAAAAAATGTACTCGCACATTTGCTCGAAAATTATTACAAGCTCGGATGATTATACTCGTAAATACTATACGATGCCTTAGTAAACGAAGAGATAAGGAAGGTGGGGGAAGTGGATATAAGGTGGTGATAATATATATACTCGGGGGAGGACCGAGAACAATATCATGTACCAAACTACTTTCGTGCTTAACCGTTTTGTCGATCCTATTCTATAATTCCAAACCAACCTAAGTCGTAGAACGTTATAAGTCGAAATGTCCTATGTGACTTAGGTAGCACCTTATGTGGATAAAATTGTGTCAAGTTTTGATGTTATTACCACTTATATTCATTTGAACATACGTGTATATTTATATATTTGTTTTGAAGGAAAACTATACTTAACATTCTTTTATTTGTTTCTTTGTAATTTATTGAATAACCCGTCTAACTTTAGAAATTATGAGTCAATGGTATATCACTCGAGAATTATATATTTATTTACATAGAATTGTTAATATAATTCTATCCAATTTCATGTATCAAGCTAACTCGAGTACATTTTCTTTTCTTTGCATATTTATTTATTGCTTTAATTTTTTTAGTATTTATTTTGTTCTCGTTTAGTTTGCTTGAGGAAAAGAAAAGACTTAAGTATGGCAGTATTTGACCTGCCATCAAATGTAGTAGTCAATTCGAGTTATTTTCGCACTTAAGGAACTTGTTTTCTAGAAAATTTAGTATTTAATATTATGTTTTAGGTATTTAGTACTTAAGATTAAATATTAGTAACTTAAGTGTTTTTTAACACATTTTATAAGTGTTGTGCCCCAGTAGGCCTACACGGGCCTCAAGTAGTACTAACATGTGTAATTGAGTTTGTAGGATGAAGGATATTAGACACAATTGATGTGGGAGTAAGGGATGATTGGTGCACAAGCTTCCCAAGCCGATTCAGCATGAAACAAACCAAAATTGGCATGGAAGACATGTTGTGTCACACCATAGATCTTGCATGGTGTGACATAGGTTAACTTGCTGCTAGAGTATGCCGAGGCTATTTTCTTCCGCATAATCAAGTTTATACAAAGACTTGGGAAGTATCTAACACTGAATTTTAGCATCCAACACTTCTATAAATAAAATCGTACGGGTTTTATGTAACTAAGTCATCTTAGATGCAATTAAGAACCCTAGTAGTTTAGGAGTAGGATTAGATTAATTTTCTTTCGATTTTTCTGAACTATTTGTTTTTCATCTAGGAATCGATTTTGATCCAAGAGTTTACTTTATTTTATTGAAGTATTTAGATTATCTCTTCTTTGCAATTGACATATTTAATTATTCTGATAAATTGATTTGCTACTATATTATCCATTTGATATTAATCCACGGTTATCCTAATCACATTTCTCTTCTAATTTAGTCGTGTTCTTCACATGATTTATTTAATTGAGGTTAAGATTATGAATAACATGTGTGGATAAATCTTTTAGGGGAGATTAACGAGTGGATGAGACTGTGATTAATAAAGAATTTAGGGTTTTTCGATAGAATTAGTTGGTGTAAATACATGTTCTTAAACCACAGGCTTGACAATCCTAGAAAGTTATCATAAGTTAGACGAGCTTGGGAGATAAGTCGAACATAGTAAATCGTAGTTTATCCTGGTTGAGACACTAAGGTAGGGAGACAAGCAAGTATCAACCAATCGATTAATTAGTTAGAGCTAGGAGGTAATAAGTTGTTAATCGATAGCTAAACCAGCGCAGAACCTTAATTTGAATTCAATTACAAACCCTAAAGCTAGTTAACATTCATACTTGGTTTATTGATTTTTAGTCAATTATTTATGTTTCTTATTTATTTATTTTAGTTATTTAATTTCTCTAAGAATCTATTTTATGGTTTATCGTATATAGAAATTAATGATTATTACTTAGGCTTAATATTGTAAAAAGGTTTTTATATATTTATTACATCCTTCTTTTGGTACGATCCTCGCAATACTTCTAAGTGTTTTGTTGTAAACTATACTATATTACAATTTGACCCATGCACTTGCGGACACCATCGTTCTAATCTTATATATTTTTGTTGTGTTATTTTATTATAAATGATAACTCGTTTATAGGCGGTCAGTACTCTGACAAAAAATATGACATCTCGTAACTCGGACCCAACAATTAGGTTGGGTATCGGAGTGTTACATTACTAGTTAATTATGCTTGATTATGTCAGTTAGGATGTGCGAATTGGTAAGTGTAGTAATAATGGATTGAAGGTTATAATTTGGAAATGTTTAGAAAAGGTTATAATCAGGATGAATATGTTTTGTGGTACATTTTAGTTATGATTAGGTTCATTTGGTTAAGGCTTTGGAAACTTAAAAGTGCAAGATTTTGACCTTTAGGTATCTGAGTCTCAAGACAAAAGGAACATGTCTCGAGACTACTAGGATAAATTTAATTCAAATTTTGCATTCAAGAGCTTGAGATCTTGAGACATATTTGTGTAGTCTCGAGACAAGTATTCCTTATCTTTAGACAAATAACATCGAACTTAAAAAAATTGTACCCTTATCTTCAGACAAATAACATCGAACCTAAAAAAAAATTTACCCTACTCTAGGTCTCGAGATAATTGAATCATGCGAGATAATAACGAAGAACAAGTTATTCTTTTATATAAACAACAATTCGATCGATAATATCAATGAAAGAGATAAATAAGTAAATAGGGAAAACAAATTGCTCATTAGCCGATCGATAAAGGCGCAGTTCCAAAATAATCTCCGCTCGCAATTGTCTCCACATCGGAATAGAAATATTTGATGAAACGAACATAAAATAAACTCAATGAACATTAAGAATGTAATAAAATCTAAATACTGATCTGTGTCTCCTGAAATTTGTGTCCCTAATGTGTTGTTCTGAGATATTATTTATAGATTACATGTATTTATGACCTAATTAGGACAAGCAAAGACAACTAAGCATGTTAGTTTAGGTTATGCAAACAAAAACACACTCAGCTGGTATTTTCCCTCGTCATATTGGTGTCGCAACAGCTTCAAACCTATGTTGCGACATCAGAGGAAGTATACTCTTTTTGGAACATTTAGTTCTATGTCATGATATCCCATAGTTAGTGTCACGACATGCAGTTAATATGCTTCTTAGGCAGTCTGAGACAGTTTTGCGACATCCAAGCTATGTGTTGCAACATCAAGAGCAATCCACTGACTCCTTAGCCTGAATTGGGGTCCTGCACACTTAATCAAAATGTTAGTCTTCCCTGAGGCCCAAATTGGCCTAGAAGGTCATAAAACACATAAAAAAATATCATTTGAGTAACTTTAACTAGAAAAGTACTAAAACAAAAATCTAACTAAAACAATACTTGATTACTTGAAAACAAGCTCATTAAGTGTTAAGAAGAACCTAATTTACCACCACGAATTGTGGCAGATCAAACTCCTCTACACTTAAGTTTTTGTTTTTCCTCAAAAAAACAAGCACATTACATGCAACAAAGACTAGTAGAAAGCACAAATTACTAACCCAAGTATGAAAACATAAATATATAATAATTGTCTTGATTTAACTATTAAATAGAATAAAGTTATTGAAACATGTATGTAAATGAAAGCCTAGATCGTGTAGATCACACCTCCAAACTTAAATTTTTCCTTATCCTCAAGTAAACCAAGTTTATATCAATATCATGCAAAAAGGCGACGTCCCTTGGATTTTATTAGCTACTATGAACATGGTCGAAAATATTAAGTTTATAACATTTCTTATCTCATATATGTAACGCTCAGTTTGTGCAAGAATACACAATCTTTATCAAGTGATAAGTACATAAAAGATTTATCATCTCTAAAAGGACTGTGTATATTAATCAATATTTTGCAAGATTAAAGTGAACGATTTGGTGATAAAAACACAATATTTTGAGTGATGATGATTAAGCTATCTAAATGCAAGATGATCCTTACTGCAATTTAATCTATATGGCAAGTATGAAATGAGATGTATGAAATGAATTTAGCAGCTAAGACACAAAATTCAAAATCAATAACATGAATAGGATAGAATAATTACATCTTTCAACTTAGTTCATTTTCCCTATGTTTAACAATGTTCGAAAAACATTCCATGGCAACTCGATCTTTCATGAGTTTGGAAACCAAATTAAGTCCTTTCAGAATCTTTTACATAGAGAACTATGCATTTTACTGACAATAATAAATTAAGATTTTCTTCGAATTCATGTGAAGTAACAGGGGTGGATCAGGTTTGAAACAATTTAGTCACATAAATCTAAAAACTATGCAAGATAATAGAGCTCATCAAAGTTATTATGGACCTTTAATTTAGTCGGATCAAGATCGACATTAAGCATGTACTTTTCAATTATTGTGTCCATTAGATGTCATCTGATAAGGATCGCTCAGCTAATTCGAATGCATCCAATTACGTATGAATGAAATACAAACTTTAATTTAATTGAAAATATGATTGACTAAGGCATAAACACTATAAACATGATTTAACAAACTTCATTGAATAAATGCAATCATCCTAGCTCAACGTATTTAAGCTATCATTATTGATGAGAAGATCATAAAACATATTGTAAACATGATTACATCAACATAACAGGTAAATGATGAATAAACTATATTCAAATCAATAGTCTTGCAAACTCCAAATGAAGATTCTTTCCTCCAATCCCGGTGTTCCTCCTTTGCTAATGGCTCCTCAATGTGATCAACCAAGAGAGAACCTTATCATATTTTTGCTGGCTACAAATGAAGGGAAGTATGGGGTGCTTGGTGTGGAAAGAAGAAATAAAATGAATGAATGAAAAAATGAATGAATGAGTATTGAATGAAGGAATGCTGCTTGATGTTAGGGATTAAGGGATATGAGTAAGGGATGTAGGGATGGATTAAAAGGTGAGAGGAGTGTGGTATTTATACTTGAGGTTGGTGGTTGAATTTACTAAAAATGGCGTCAAAGATCCCTTCGTTCTCTTACATTAATGGCTAGCCATAGCAAGTGGTAATAAGGATGGGTTAGTTGCTTGATTTAAGCTTGGAATCATGCTAAATTTAACCATAGGGCGGACGGTTTCTTGAGAAATCTTCATGTGCTTATTTTTAATTATTTTCAAAGTGTAAGGACCTCCAAATAATTGTCCCAAAGCTATTTTTGGGAAGCAACAGGCTTGTGCCAAATTTGTGCTTGACTCCCCCATGTTGGAGGACTTCATGACGCAATAAATAACCAAAAATGTCGACCATGTATCATCACTTAAATTGGGTCAAATCAACATCCTTATGACATCATTTTGCATGGTTTTAACGTCCAAGTAGGGTGGATTTTTTCATGTCCATGGAAGATATGTACTAAGCTCCATAATATATCACCTCATGGTCCCACTACATTATTAAAACATAGCACATTCATAAATAACATGAAAATGATTTAATTTGTGCATAAAATTCATATAAAAAAGCACATATTTGCATATTTTAGAAATTCGTATCCCTGATTGAGATTTAAACATAATTCACTAAATTTATTAACAATTGTTCGGGATTATTGTTATTTTTAAGTAAAAATATGGTAAAAGGACTAGAAAAACCCTATACAATTTAGTGTTTACACACCTCGAAAGTTAATCCATTGTTCATCCCAAGTAATATTTCATGTAAAGCACAACTTTTGCGAAAGTATTTTTTGCAACATGTTTAAATAGCATCAATCTTTGCACATAATCATGCATCAAGAGAATCATGCTCAAAAATTCTTTTTATTGATAAGTATCTTGAATGCAAACATTATTTCAAAATTTTATTGTAAGTGCGAAAAAATGTTAACTTAAGTCATAGAGTGCATGTTTTTCAAGATCATACATAACCTTCACCATTTGGTCAAAGTTTCTTTATCAATCAAACAAAGCAATCATAAGGTCTAATTAATGGTCCTCATATAATGAACTTAGCACTTCCTCTCCACTAACGTAGATGACATAATTATCCAAATCAATAGGTCTTTTATAAGGTTGTAATGGGGATAGGCTTAAGGTAGGGATAAAGAGAAGAGAATCTTAGGTTCAGTAATCTTAACCCTATCTTTGCCTTGGATCAAATTGAGGTACATCCTTCCTGCTAATGAGTTTTTACCCCCAAACTTAATTTTGAAACATATTTTCAATACTTCTCAATACTTTGAGTATTTATTTTTCTATTTTTGTTTGACATTTTAATAAAGCTTTTTTTTGACAAACGAAGAACATGTACATCTTTTTTGTATTTTTCCTTGATCTTTGCCCACCAAGAAAAGTATAGTTAAGATAGGTGCTAAAATAAGATAAAATTTTAAAAAAGATGGTAGCATGGCTTATGATGTAGTTAAATAACAATAAAATAGGCTTTAAGGCTCAAATGAAGGTTTCAAGGGTCAAATTTATATAGGGTAGGCTTCAAAGACTCAACCAATCCAAAGAAAATGTGCCTAAATCATGTTTAGATTCTTACGCCTCCTAGGATTTCGCCCTAAGAAAGTTACTAAGTCAATTCTATGAACTTAAACCTTCATGCATGTTTATTTCAAAAGAAGTTTAATTTTCATGGTAAAAGGCTACATAAGACCTAAGAATACATAAGCATTCCATTACTAAATATAACATAAAAAAACAGATAAAATTAGAAATCATGCTTCCATTTAGACTAACTTATGAAGAAAAATTCTTTCTAAACATTCATTTCTTTCAACATACTTATATGGAAAATATTGAAACATACTTGAAATTTTAAAAATTTATGCAAATTGCCTTACTCCCCTTTTAGAAAGAATTAATGTCATCATTGCAAAAACAAAGTAACGAATCAAAACAGAACACCAAGTAGGATAGCAATAAAGAAAGGCGAGTCATGAAGAATGCTTAAATACCAAGTCTTTCTCAATAATCCAATCCTAGACATGTTCATTCCGATTACCACATCACTTCACTTTTTTTTTCTAATGAAAAGGCATTGAGCTTATTTTATTCATGCTTGCAATATCTTATTTATAATACGAAAGCAAAATACTAATTAAGGAATAGAAATAAGTGCCTAAAATTAAATACTAAGGATAAGAAATTTCCCCCCTTTTTATCTGCGTC
This sequence comes from Gossypium raimondii, assembly GCF_025698545.1. Classification (NCBI taxonomy): domain Eukaryota; kingdom Viridiplantae; phylum Streptophyta; class Magnoliopsida; order Malvales; family Malvaceae; genus Gossypium; species Gossypium raimondii. The sequence goes on along the minus strand of NC_068568.1, from coordinate 31,993,816 downwards.
ATCCTCCATGTCTTTTTCCTTTTCCCTTTTTTGTTGCACTTGATCTGGGAACTCAGGAACAAAAGTGTTAGCGATATTCTTAAGAGTATTTCGTATGGAATCATCTCTAACTTTTTCATATCTCCAGTTAGCTTGTTGTTGGTTATGCATGAATTTCCACATATCCATCATAGTTGAAAATTTTGAATTCTTCATAGTGTTTGAGGAAGTAGGGTTGTTTGGTTCCTCTTTAGTTTTTGCTTCTTCTAACTTATCAACTAAGTTAGCTTTTGGTTCAAATTTCATTGATGACCCATCTAATTCTGGTTCATTTGGCTCAACTTGGTTTAATAGTCCAACATTCTCTACTAAAATCTCAAGGTCATGCCTTGTTATGCAACCTTGAACATAACGGTCCTTCATGTTTACCTTCTATCTCACTCAAGACCTAAAGCAAAGCGAAGTAATCAATTATGGAAAGTAGACACTTCCTACCTTTTTCCTAGCACAGTCTTGGCTCTCCTTGAGTATAATTCTCCCAACATTGATAGACCTTTCTGTCATAATCGCATACAACAAAAGCATTCGTTCCATTGAGATGGTGGAACTATGTGAGATGGTCATGAAGCTATATCGAATAAAATAGAACCATACATTAGCCACTGGATTTAAATATTCTCTTCGGCAAGAATGACTACCAAAATTTCTTATAATCCATTGGGATCCTGGATTTGTAACCACATTAAGAACTTGTTGAAGAAAATCCCAATTGATATTCGTCATCATGGTAGAGTACTCATTTTCTTTAGCATCAAGTAATTTAAACAAATCATTAATGGATTTAGAAGTAAGGGGTACCTTCTTCTTACAAACAAGAACTTCATTAGCATCTGGCATGGGAAAGTTGGCATAGAACTCTCGTACTAAGTCTTCATGAGGCATTGGTCGTGCATCATAGGATTGTTCCCAATTTAAATCATTAATTGTCTTTTGAATTGAAAATGGCATAACCATATTGTCATTGCTCTCCAAAGTGAAACCTTTTTCTAGTATCATGGGTTGATTCTTGAAGATAGAATCAAATCTTTCCCTTGCTTCCTTGTCTTGAATCATAATCGAATTTTTGACAGATGTCTTAGAAGATCTAGTTCTTTTGCAAGACATGGTATTTTTCCTAAAAAATAGGAAAAAATTAGTAAAAGGAAGGGAAAAGAAATTGGCAATGTGTGTGGGGGAGGTTTGCAGCGGTGATGGATTTGCAACGGTAGCGAGCTTGCAACAGCAACAAGGCTACTCTAGCAATACTATTGTTAAGGTGATAGGAAGGACTTGTGACAAAGGAAGGAAATTGGGGTAAATTTTCAGTATTTAAGGCTAACGACAAAGACGAATGGAATGGGTGGCTAGGGTTTAAGCTAGTTGCTTAAATGGTTGTGAAACAGATGATGGTATGAAGGGGTTTATATAGTGATGGATTAGGGCAAATTTGTAGCAAAAATTTAGCTACAAGCCCAAAACTTTGTAGCACCTAGTGGGTAAATTTCTCATATTCATTGTTCTTGACCTCAAGCCTAGATTGCAATTATTTTGCTAAACTACAAAAATTAAACTGTACTAGAAAAATAAACTAATTAGTACTTGGGCCAAATTGACCCTCTTATTAAGCATAGACAAATAAAAATTACAATTGCAGTATTTAAAATTAAAATCTAAACTTTTGGATTTCTTAGAAAATTCCTTTTCAAAAAATTACATCAGATTAATACCCCAGGAAATGTTGGAGGGGGTCATAAATGGTCCCAGTTAAGTTCCAATCCCCTTAGACATATTTAATTTAATGCATTAATTCAAGAAAAATAGTCTCTCAGTATGTTGTTTATTAAAAATAAAAACATAAAAATTAAGGGTCTATTAAATTGAACAAGATTTCAATTTGCTTAACTTTACCATCCTAATAGTGTTTGAGACGTTGACCATTAACTTTAAACATACCTCCCTTGTTGTTGTACATTCTACTGCTCAATATGGGTAAACTTTATAGATGGTATAAGGTTCTTTCCATCGGGATTTGAGATTTCCAGAAAATAAACTTCCCCTCGAATTAAACAACAATACTTTATGTCCTTCTTTGAATTCACAAGGTTGTATACGGTTGTCATGCAATTTATCAGTCTTTTCTTTATACATCTTTGCATTCTCATATGAAAATAACCTCAACTCCTCTAACTCGTCAAGCTGTACCATCCTTCTCTCACCAGCTTGCTTAAGATCCAAATTTAATTTCTTTAAAGCCCAGTAAGTTTTATTCTCCAACTCAAGTTGCAAATGACACGCCTTTCCAAAGACTAACCGATAATAAGTCATTCCTAACGATGTCTTAAAACCAGTTCGATAGGCCCATAGACCATCCTCGAGCCTTCAAAACCAATTTTTCTATTAGGTCGCACTATATTTTCAAGGATTCCTCTAATCTCATGGTTCATCCATTCAACTTGCCCATTTGACTGTGGATGATAGGTAGTGGCAAATTTGTGCTTCACGTTGTACTTGTCAAACAACCACTTGAGCCATTTGTTTACAAAGTGAGATCCTTCATCACTAATTATAGCTCTCGTAGTCCCAAACCGTGTAAACACATGCTTATGTAAGAACCGCATGACTACCTTAGCATCATTCATTGGGTGTACCTCAGGTTCAACCCACTTCGATACGTAATCGACAGCCACGAGGAGATACTTGTTGTCATAAGAAGAATGAAACATTCATAGAAAATCGATGCCCCATACGTCAAATAGTTCTACCTTTACAATGTTTTTCAAGGGCATTTCCTTCCTCCTTGGTATGTTTCTGGTCTTATGGCATCTATCACAATTTTTCACATAAGCATACGCATCCTTGAACACTGTAGGCCAAAAGAATCATGCTTGTAAGATCTTCGCTGCAGTGCAGGAACCACCAAAGTGTCCCCTACTCAGATATGAATGGCAGTGGTAAAGAATCTCATCAATTTCAATTCTGACTACACATTTCCTGATTATCTTATCTGCACATTGCTTAACAAAAAACGAATCCTCCCAAAAATAATACCGACTATCATTAAGGAATTTCTTCCTTGGTTGGTATATCATTTCTCAAGGAATTATTCCACGTGCTAAATAATTTGCATAATCAACAAACCAAGGTATTTCATGAATTCAACTTACCTCAAAGATATGCTTATCTGGAAATTTTTTATTAATTGGAATGTAACACCTTTAACCAGTATCCGTTACCAGAATAATGTTACAGAGTATTATTGGAGTTTACATTTCAAAACTATAAAAAATTTAAAACATTTAGTTCACAACATCAATAATGAAATACATATTATCCCTTATACGAGCCCTCGAGGCTCTAAAAACACATTAGAAACTAGTCAGGACTAAATCAGAAACATATAGAATTTTTAAGAAAACGATGAAAATTTTTAAACTGCAGGGGTCACACAGTCGTGTAGCCAGGCCGTGTGACTCACACGACTAAGACACATGACCGTGTCCCAGGCCGTGTAGGCATTTGAAGTAGGGACACACGCCCGTGTTCGTGCCCGTGAAACTCTTTGACTTGGGTCACACGGCTACGACACACGCCCGTGTGCTAGGCCATGTAACTACCTGACTTACAACCTTTTAAAATCTACAGGGGGCACATGGCCATATCACATGGTCATGTGTCACACACAGCTAAGACACACACCTGTGTCCCTAGTTGTGTGGACGAAAAATAGACCATTTCCAAGCCATTTTTCTCACCCAATCATGCACACACCTACAACCAATTTTCCACATGTAAACAATCATTAAAAATGCAACAAATAATGCATCCACAAGGTAAACCAATAAGGTATATGTGTATACAACCTATATGCCCAAAAGATACCTCAATCGCAACAATTAAACATGTATAGCCATATGCATGGTTTAGCCAAAATTTCAATCAACTTATAACTAAGTTTATGCCAAAACTTACCACTTTATTTACCTATTAAATTCACACCAAAAAAAAAAATTAGCCATTTAACATTTAGCACCATTAGCCATATATGTCCACTACATTCCAAGTACCAAAATGACCATATTCAACCATATCAAAGAATAGTCCATTACACACATCTTAAATCCATCATTTAGGCATCATAAAGACTATAAAATCAACCATCATAAGATTACATATATATATACCATAGTTACAAGCCAAAACATAATGGTTATAACATCAACCAAAACACTTATAGATGTGCATATTTAACCAATTATCACTTAACTTGTTTTCATGCCAAAACATAACATAATTGATACATAACAAACATACCAATTTTGGTCATTTCAAAACATACACCAATTTGACCATATTAACCACAACAAACAAGCTATCAGTAGTACCTTAAGTACCTCAAATCCAGTGTAACATTTCGTGCCATAATCATCAACCAAAATGACATATATATACCAAACTCATTAATTAAACATTAGACATAGTCCACCTATACATGCCATTATAACTGTGACCAAAGCATAGAAATCTACAGATACAATCGATAAATAGTGTGATGGATCTCCGACTAGCTTCCAACCCTATCAAGCTTCCGATAATCTGAAAAGTAAAGGAAAAACAACTACGTAAGCAATGACTGCTTAGTTAGCTCGTATAAAATTTAGTCATATCAATCCATTTCAAATATGAAATTTATACATATCAAGAGTAATCCTCTACCAATACCGCAAGATTCATGAAACCATATTCAACAACTCACAAAGTGAATAGATCCACAACATCACATATACATATCATCCCTAGCATAGTAGTATTTTATAAAACTTAAACCCTTTCAAATTTTCTTATTTTTGTTTGCATTTCATTACTTTCCATTGCATTTACTTTCTTTAGCTTAAATAACAACATCAATTCAACTCCTCTTTCCTTTTTTCATCATTTTACACTTCAAGTATGAACTTACTGTTTCATTACCTTTCCACACTCGTTTCATATGCACAACATACAAGACATAAGCATATCATCAAACATAGCCACAAGCTAGTGCATTTGAACATAGCTCTTTTGGAATTAACCACAAGATATACCATTTCATAAGAAATTACATAATTGAAACCTTACCATTCATTCATGAACGCAAGCATATTTCCATTTGGGCACTTACCATTTCAATGCATAACTTATAAGTAAACATAATACAATTCAAACAATAGCTTGGCACATGCCTAAGCACCAAACAACAACACATGTTAGCATACTTGAACATATTTCACATGAATTCAACATGGATAACCACTATACTTGAATTTGATTCAATTGGTTATAACATCCTTCATAACATAACATCCTTACCATGTATCTCATCATTTCAATACATTTCATGTATACATGTATTTTCTCATATTGAACATTTATCATTTCCTTTCCAATTCATGCCCGTTGAACCAAATAGAATGTCGTTGGATACCCGGGATAGCTCACACAAAGTGTGCTAACTCATATAACTGTAATCCGTCAATTCATGTACATATATGCTCAGATGAGCTGTGAATAAGTTTGCTCACACGAGCTATGAAAATGGGCCTACTCACACGAGCTGTGGGTCGAAATGTAGCTACACAATGCTGCTCACACGAGCTGTGGAGTATCCGCAACACATGCCAGACCTCAGCTATCAATAGGACATCCAAGACCAGCAATCAAATCATGTAAACCCTAATGACATGTCATTTATATCCTATGAATTCCTAAGGTTCAAATGGGGCTCGATAGTTGTCGTACGTCGCTGAATTTCTATCGTTTCATGACATAATAAATTGAATAATAACATCTATATATTAATTCATGTACAATAGAATAGCACATTAAATAATCAGTTTAACTCACATTTAAGTGTTTATAGTTCATACGAACTTACCTGGTTAAATTACAGAAATGTCAAAGTACGAGGGCATTTTGGTAATTTTCCCTTCTCTTCGATTTTCCATCCGATCTTGATCTAAATTAATAATTTCATTCAATCAAATAATTTAGAGAGTAAAACAATTTATTTTATGAAATTTAGTAATTTTTGAAATTTTTAGAAAATTACCCCTAAAGTTTTACTTTAATTCAATTTAGTCCCTGAGCCTAAAACATGCAAATTAACCATTTTTTTCCAAATTTAAGCTTAGTCAAATGGTCATGGTACCCAAAACAGCCCACATTTGTATTAATTTCACATCAAATCCTTGTATTTTTACTATTTTAACAATTTAGTCCCTAATCGATAAATTCATCAAAAATCACTTAACAAAATACTTGTAATTATCAATCAACATTTTAAATTCATCATTTAACATAAAAAAATCACAAGATTCATCAATAGAAACATTCAAAATCTTGAGTAGTTTCAAAATAAAAAATATGGGCTAACTAGACCTAGTTGGAACGACCTCAAAAACATCAAAATTATTAGAAATTGGTAGCTCAAGGACTTACATGCAAAGAAACATGGTTGGCTGAACTTAAAACTCTCCCATGGTGGTTCGGTGATGGAAAAAACCAAATGGGGGAAGAAAACTATTATGTTTTCTTATTTTATTGACCTTTATTTTATTTTTATCATTTCATAATAATATAATAACATATAAAACACATAAAATTAAAAGAAAATGAAGCTTTAACCATCCACCAACAAAAGAATAGGTAATTTACCCATTAAGGTCACCCAATTTTAATTCTTTAATCAATTTAACACCTTTAAACTAATAGCGATTAACTTTTCAATTTTTATGATTTAGTCATTTTAATTAATTAACTATCAAAATGTTAAATTTTTCAACGAAACTTTAATACCACCTTAATGACACTTCGTAAATATTTATAAAATATTTACAACTTGGTTTATAGAAACGAGTTCCTAATACCTCATTTTCTAAAACCACTTGACCTTAGGGTCATACCACTTGAACTTAATAACTCACTTATATAACATAAATTATCAAATCAAAAACCTTTTTAAAACCATATTTGACTCATAAATATTAAATAATAATATTTACTAAACTTACTCATTGAATTTGGTGGCCATGAAACCACTGTTTTCTACACCACTAGAAAACGGGTTGTTCCATGGAAAAGTGAATGAGTTACCTCGTTTCATTCCAATCTTGATTGATGATCGGCTACTTGATTTTCAACACCTTTTCTATCTTGGATCTCAATGTCAAATTCTTGGAGTAAGTGTATCCCTCGAATCAACCTCGATTAAGCATCTTTCTTCGTGATTAAGTATTTAATGGTCTTATGGTCAGTAAATATTATGACTTTCATACCTATGAGATAAGAACAAAACTTGTCAAAAGAAAAAAGACTATAGAAAAGAGCTTTTTCAGTTACCGTGTAGTTAAACTGGGCTCTTGTTAAAGTTCTGCTTGTATAGTAGACAGTGTGAAATACTTTGTTCCTTCTTTGCCCCATCGTAGCTCCAACAACGAAGTCGCTTGCGTCGCAAATTAACTCAAAAGTGAGTTCCAATCAGGTGTAACAATTATTGGGGCTTAAATTAATCGATTTTTCAACTATTCAAAAGCTTTTAAACATGCTTTGTTGAAATCAAAAACTTCAAACTCCTTTCACACTAACTAGTGGTGGTAATTTCTTAATTACGTCCATTTTTGCTTTATCGACTTCGATCTTATTTCTGGAAATTTTATGTCATAAGACAATTCCCTCTAAAACCATAAAATGGAATTTCTCCCAGTGAAGGACAAGATTTGTGTCCTCGAATCTCTTTAGTACCTTAACCAAATTACTCAAACAAACATCGTAAGTATTACCAAAAAAGAAAAACTATCCATGAAAACCTCAACAAAATTTTGTATCATATTAGTAAATATTGCCATCATGCATCGCTAAAATGTGGTAGGTGCATTAAATAAACTGAAAGACATTCGCCTAAAAGTAAACATACTGTACGAGCAAGTAAAAGTGGTTTTATGTTGGTCTTTTAAGGCTAAAACTATTTGGTTATATCCTAAATATCCATCTAAAAAATAGTAATATTCATTACCTGCTAGTCAATCCAACATCTGATTCAAAAAAGGCAACGAGAAATGATCCTTCTGAGTGGCTTTGTTCAATTTTTTGTAATCAATACAGGTTATCCAACCTATGACAGTTTTTATCAGGATTAACTCATTACATTCATTCTCAACAATCGTAGTTTTTCCTTTCTTGTGTACATATTGTACCAGACTTACCCATGAACTATCTGAGATGGGGTAGATAATTCCTACATCTAACCATTTGATCACTTCCTTTCAAACTACCTCTTCCATAATAAGGTTGAGTCTCCTTTGCCCATTAATCATAGCTCCTTCTACCTCCTCTAAAACAATTTTATGCATATCGAAAGAAAGCCTTATACCTCGAATATCAGTTATGGTCCAACTGGTTGCCCTTTTAAATTTCTTTAAAATAACAATTAGTTGCTCCTTTTGTTGTTCTATCAGTTTTACTTAAAAATCACAAGCAAAGTAGAACATTTACCTAAATAAATGTATTTCAAATGGGAAGGAAGTACCTTAAGTTCGAGTTTGGGTGGTTCCTCGATTGAAAACTTGAGTTGCACAAAATCTCGAACTTCAAATTCAAGTGGTTCAAACCATGCTGGTTGAACATAATCCCTCGAATTTGCTTCCGTCAAAGCTATATTTTCATTACCTTTTTCATCTTCAAATGGTTGAGACCCTAAAGTGTTCTCCAATGGGTCTTTAAAATTATTCTCCCATTCCACAGAAACTAAGCTTCAAGCTCTTCTATCACTGACCATTCCTCTATTGGATCAAGAAACTTCGTTACTTTCAGAACATTAAATGTTACATGATCGTCTTGAACTCTCATAGTGTGTTTCCTTTTTGTACCTCTATTAACGTTCTCCCCGTAGCTAGGAAAAGTCTCCCTAGGATGATCACAATTCCTTATCTACTTCAAAATCTAAGACAATGAAATCAACAGCAAAATTAAATTATCTACTCTTACTAAAATATTATCGATCTTTCCTTCTAGGTATGCTAAAGATCGATCCGCCAACTGAAGTGTCATAGTTGTAGGTCTTACTTCACCTATTGCTAACTGCTTGCAAATAGATTTAGGCATCAAGTTGATGCTCACTCCTAAGTCACAAAAAGCTTTACCACAGTAAGATTCTCCAATATTACAGGGTATAGTAAAGCTTCTAGGGTTTTTCAGTTTCAGAGGAAGCTTGTTCTGTAGGAACACACTGCACTCATTCGTTAAAGCGACTGTCTCATGCTCAATAAGTCTTTTCTTCTTGGAAAGGATTTCTTTCATGAACTTCACATAATTGGGCATTTGCTCTAAAGCCTCCACCAATGGGATATTATTGTTAAGTTTCTTTAGAACGTCCAAAAACTTCTTTAATTGTACCTCTTGTTTCTTCTTGTTTGATTGGAACTTTTGAGGATATGGAGGTGATGGAAATTTGGGTTGAATCAGACAACTTTCTGAAGAGATAAATTTACATCTAGAGAAGATGTTAGCTTATCAGAATTTACTAGGTTAAATTTTACCTTATCAGACTTTGTACGTTCTGGCTCTGCTGGTCCAAGAATTTCAAATAATGGTTGACTTTCCTCCTTCTCAGTAGGTTCATCTTCAATCACAACCTTCTTGGAATTCAAAGTCTTACCACATTGTAAGGAAACTACCTTGCAATGTTCCTTACACAAATTTCTTAGATTTTCTGTATCGCTTGGTAGGGTTCCTTGCGATCGATTACAAACCTCCATAGTTAACTGACCCATTTGGTTTTGTAAATTATTTAGTATTGCTGCTTGGCTTTGGATTAAGGTATCATTCTTCGCCATATACGCCTTCAACAAGTTCTCCAAACTATTAGATGACTCAACTTGTTGTGGTTTTAGAGCTTGTTGGTTCAATCCTTAGGATTGGTTGGGTCTATGTTGCATGTAAGTAATGTTCGGTCCATTTCCTTGATTACTGAAGAAAATTTCGGATGATTGTGCCATGAAGGATTTTAGAAGTTAGAATGTAGTCCATGCCCACTCCTACTTTGTTGTTTATTCCCTACGTAATATACTGACTCAAGATTTGATGGACAATTTTCAAACCATCCCCACAATATATGTAGGAAATAACCTCGAATTGACTTGGTGATTGAGCTGCAAAATTATTAGAACCATTAGCGGTAAACTGTTTCAACATTGAAGAAATAGAAGATATTTGAGCTTAGAGTGATGTCAGCGTGTCCACTTCGTGCACTCTAGAAGTTTCTCGATTTGTTGGCCATTGATAATTGTTGCTAGCGATCCTTTTAATGATCTCGTAAGCCTCATTATAAGACTTCAATTAGAGAGCACCATTCGTAAAAGCATTTCCCATCAATCTTGTGTGTGCATTGAGACCATTATAAAATGTCTCCTACTGGATGCAGTGTGGAATCCCATGATAAAGGCACTTATGAAATAATTCTTTGAATCTCTCTCATGCCTCGTACAAATATTCGTCTTCCAATTCTTGAAAAGTAATTATCTCATTTTCCAACTTAGAGTTTTTACTAGGTGGGAAATACTTAACCAAAAATCTTTTTGCTAATTCTTGTCATGTAGATATTGAACTTGGTGGCAACGAATTAAGCCTTGCTCGCACTCAATCTCGCAACGAGTATGAAAACAACTTCAACCTCAATGCATCTTACATCATATCGAATATCTTAAATGAATCACTCGCCTCCATGAATAATCAAAGGTGAATGTATGGATCTTCCATGGGCATACCACTGAACTGGCCCACCATTTGGAGCTTTTGAAACAACACTAGTTTCAATTCAAATTGTGGAGCCTTAATCTCTGGTCTCCTAATTTCCAAATTTAATTAATTGAACAAGGGCACAATGTACTATATTCTGGCACGATCCCTGTCATCAACAATAAGGATGGGATTGCGCATATGACTGACTTTATTTCCTTATCCATTATTTTGATTTCCAAGTTTCATCTCCGCTTGTCTTTGAGTTGATCTTCCACGTCTCCTCTGTCTAAACGTTCGCTTGATTTCAAGGTCTACAAGTAGGAAATCAATAATTCAATCCACGCTCACAAACACCTAAAAAATAAATCACAATAAAAACATAAATAAAAAAATAAATTAGTAAGGTTAGAAGTTAGATAAAAATGGAATAAAAACCAAATTGAAAAGAATAATTTTACAAAAATGATTAAGGCAACATTCCCTAGCAACGGTGCCAAAAACTTGTAACGCTCAGTTTGTGCAACTGTACATAATCGTTATCAAGTAATAAGTAAAAGAGTTATCATCTCCGCAGGGACTGTGTATGTTAATCAATATTTTGTAAGATTAAAGTTAACAATTTGGTGATAAAAACACAATATTTTGAGTGATGATGATTAAGCTATCTAAATGAAAGATGATCCCTAATGAAATTTAATCTAAATGCCAAGTATTAAATGAGATGTATGAAATGAATTTAGCAGAAAAGACACAAAATTCAATAATTAATAACATGAATAAGCAGGGATAATTACATCTTTCAACTAAGTTCATTTTCCTCATGTTTAACAATGGTCAGAAAACATTCCATGGTAACTCGATCTTTTATGAGTTTGGAAATCAAATTAAGTCATTTCAAAATATTTTACATTGTGAAACATGCATTTTACTAACCATATTAAACTAAGGGTTTCTTAGAATTCATGTGAAGTAATAGGGACGGATCAGGTTTGAAACAATTTAGCCACATAAAACAAAAAATCAGACCAAGATCTAAATTAAGCACGCACTTTTGAAATATTATGCCCATTAGCCATCGTCTGGTTTGGATCACTCAGCTAATTCAAATGCACCCAATCACGTATGAATGAAAAACATACTTGAATTTAATTAAAAACATGATGGACTGAGGCATAAACACTATAAACATGATCTAACAAACTTCATTGAATAAATGCAATCATCCTAGCTCAACAGATTTAAGCTACCATTGTTGATGAAAAGATCATAAAGCATGTTGCAAACATGATTAAATCAAAATAACAAAGTAAAGGAAGAATAAACTTCGTTCAAATCAGTAGTCTTGCGAACTCCAAATGAAGAAGTTTTCCTCTGATTCTCATGTTGCTCCTTTGGTAATTGCTCCTCAAGGTGGCCGCCCAAAAGACAACCTTATCACAGTTTTGGTGGCTAAAACTTAAGGGAAGTTTGGGGTGCTAGGAATAGAAAGAAGGAAGAAAATGAAAGAAAAAAAAATTGAATGGATGAGTAATGAATGAAGGAATGAGGGATGATTTTAAGGATTAAGTTATGAGTAAAGGATGTAGGGATGAATGAAAATGTGAAAGGAGTGTGATATTTATACTTGAAGTTGATAGCTGAATTTACTAAAAATTGTATCAAAGACCCCTTGGTTCTCTCTCATTAATGGCCAGCCATAACAATTGGAAATGAGGGTCACTTGGTTGCTTGATTTAAGCATGGAATAATGTTAAATTTAGCCATGGGGTGGACAGTTTCTTGAGTAATCTTGATGTGCTGATTTTTAATGATTTCAAAGTATAGGGACTTCCAAATAATTGTCCCAAAGTAGAATTTTTGGCAACCATAAGCTTGTGCAAAATTTGGGCTTGATTCCCCTTTGTTGGACGATTTCATGACCCAATAAATAATTAGAAATGTCAACCATGTATCATCACTTAAACTTGGTCAAATTAACATCCTTATGACCCAATTTCGCTTGGTTTGCCAAGTAGGGTGTATTTGTTCATGTCCATGCAATAATTGTATTGAGCTCCATATTATATCACCTCACAGTCCCACTGCATTATTAAAATATAGCACATTAATAAATAACATGAAAATGATTTAATTTATGTAGAAAATTCATATATTAAAGCATAAATTTGCATATTCCAAAAATTCATGTCCATGATTAAGATTTAAGCAAAATTCACTAAATTCATTAATAATCGCTCAGGATTAATGTTATTTTTAAGTAAAAGGTGGTAAAATGACTAGAAAAACCCTACAAAATTTAGAGTTTACAATATACAAATTAATTTTGATACCTCGATAACTTGAGAATTTTTAAAGTAAATTTGTATTAGTTTACAAAGTTACATTACTAACAATCTTAGAAGTAAGTTCCATGACCAAATGTTTAATCTATCACCATCAATCTAAATCATACAGATGAGTAGTAGATACAATCATGCGAACCAATAAATATTCATACAATTCAATTGTTAGTAATTCTGGAAGATTATGTAACGAGAATTCTTAAGTCACATGGGTATTCTAGGCTTGTCACGTTTTGAGGCTTAGGACGGTATAAGTTAATAGGATTATGGCTCAAAATGGTTCAAACACTAGAAATAGTTAGGCACATGACATTGTTTCCTTTTCACCCCTAATTTTATCTTTTTAGAGCTCACCTCCTTAGTTCTCCTTCTCTCACCTTCCTTATCTCCGAATATTAAATATACAGACACAACACAATATTCCTGAATATAGTTAGCTTTGTAAGTTTTAGTGCATTCTGAATGAAAAAGGGTCCTAATCATACTTGTGATTTGTATTTGATGACATTCTAATTATTTCCTTATTTTCACACACATTGATTTTAACTCTTTCCATGCTTTTATTTCACTCGCTTTGCTTTTAACCTTCACAATACTTTTGTTTCCTCACCTAATTTTTCATTTAAGTACATACTTTTACGAGTCCCATATTCATTATATTGTATCGTTTCTTTCGTTTTCGCTTACTTTTATTTTGAAACCTCCAAGATGTTTCTACCTAAACCCTTAATATCTATGGTCTGATGTCTATTTCGTAATGTAATAATGGACCAAAGATAAGCGAAAGTTCAAGTAAGTTTAAATTTCGGTTTATGGCTTCCATGTGGTCAGTTCATCAAAAAGAAGTTATTAGCCTCAAATAAGGAGACTAGGGATTCATAGCATTAAGGTATGGCCATTTGATAATTGACTATTCAAACAATTCCTTAGGTCGTCCCTGAGTATCCTACAATATATAATTTATTTCATGCTTCGAATTAAACCAAAGAATAATAATCAATTCAATCACTCATGTATCTAAAAATATTTATAATTATTTTATCTTATATGGCATTAAATTAATAATTCTTACATAGTTTCTTCTAATCTATCATGCAATTTAACTAAGTAGCTTAATTAATTTTCCTTAAAATAATCAATTTATCTCATATCAATAAAAAGTTTCGTGCTTGAAAAATATTATTACACATCGTATTACTTTCAACCATTATTCATAGTATTAATATAATCAAAGCACCATGCAATAAAACCAAAACAATTTATTTTTCAGATATTAAATAATTACAAAAATCCAATAAAACACACAAACCAAATATGAAATCCTATGTACTCCCCCACAATTAGAACATATACATTGCCCTCAATGTAAAAGAATTAAAGCACAACCAACAATTAAATCCCATCAATGTTGCAATGTGACGTTCTATTTTGGATGTCGCGACATCAAGGTGCGACGTCGCGACATGGAACCGAGCTTCTAGCTTCTTCAATTTTTTAGTTCTGTCACTCTGTGATATCTACACCTGTTATGGAATAGAGCTAAACACAAATAAGATTAATACTAAAAATAAAAAAAATAAAAAGTATGAAACAAAATTTAAAACAAAAAATAGAGGTTCTTTAAAAATCAAGGTGATCCATGTCGCCACCATAGAAGAACTTCCAGTTGGTTTTGACACTTTGATTTTAAAATTGTTCCCCTATCAATATATCCAAACCAACCTCTTTGGTTGATTCCATTGATATTACCTTATTTTTCTACCAATACGACATCCACATCACGAGCCATTTGGTACCAAATCTGAGCCAACCCCTAATTATTTTTCAAGGTATTATTGCCTCAAGCTTCCTCCCCTCCATGTCGTGTGAGGTTTTAGTTGCTTGAGATTTCCCTCTATCATTGAATGAGAATGAAATGAACTCTTCGACCTCTTTGGTTGGCACCTTCCCAACTATGGCCAAAAAGTGTATTGGCTCCTTTACACTTTCACTCAGAATCGATTGAAGCTTTGTGTCAGTTGCTACTGTTAAACCTATGTTTGTTGCTACACCAATTGGATCAGAGACTACTTCAGCCATATTCAATTCCTCCCCATGATCTCCGGTTCCAAACTCTTGCTGACTTCTATCATCTAATTAAAGGTGGTTGATGACAATATCATGGTCCTTAGGGTCGAAGTTGGGAACATCATACACAACCTCTTCCCATGGAGCTAGCGCCTCAGATATTTGTTGGAGCATTGTCCTCATTTGTGCCATCATGTTTTCCATATTCGATAATAGCTCAGACTTGGAAGACTTAGTAGTTTTGCGTGTGGGCATTTCATACGAATTGAAACAATGTTCTGTTGGATCGCCGGCACCCCTATGGCGCAGTGGAAAAATAATAATTCGACGATCCCAACCAGGAATCCATGTGTGAGGAACGAATTGGGGTGAAAAGGTTGCGAAATTAACTAATGTTTATTCAGAGTAGACAGCAATGCCTCAACAACGAGTAGTCTGATCTGCTATCGAACCAAGCCATAATCTATCGTGATCCCAGCCTCTACGTAATACACCCAGTTGACGACGAACGGAAGAAATCCCCAAAACAGTTTTGAAAGTGATTTTGCTTTGACGGCTGCTAGACACAAGCAAAGGAAAAACGGGATCCTTATAAATCTTTTATTTTTAGGGTTTTTAGGAATTAAATAAATATAATAATATTTTAAACCGAAAATTATAATTACATTAATTATAATATAATTTCGGTAAACCATATATTTATTTGAATTCATATGCTAACCAAATTCATGTCCTCATTATGCGTACAACAACCTTGTACATAATGTGTTGGAAATTTGATTACCAAATTAAATTAATTCTATAATTAATTTAATTCAAGCGACCCCCAAAAACAATACCAACTATGGCTTATTCCGTTCATTTCAACTATAGGGTGTGACCCTGTAGTTCCTATAATGTTAGCAATAATGCTAGAACGATTCCAATGTTACAAACAATGAGTGGCATCTAGCAATGCATCATTGCTACCTAAGTCACAAGAGATCATGATTCGACATAACCTTTTTATGATTAACCTTCTATGCAATAATCCTTAAGTCATTTATCTCTGGATTGGACACAAGTCATGGAATAGTCACACTTGCATAGTCCATTCCATGTTCCTTGATATCTTAAGCAGACTACGATATACAAATAAGTATGACATCTCATAACAACTTATTTGAGCATGGCCATGCATTTTTAGTCTCACTTAATCAAGTTGCCTAAAATATTACTCACATTATGTATGAGGGACTTATTCTATATCGACGAACCATATTTCTTTACATCGATTGTGGTATATCCAACATCAGCCTTTATAGAACAACCAGTTGCGGTGTACATTTGACTGTATCAAGATATACTACTCACGATGTTGGGATTATGATGATCTCAAGTCTGAGGATCAAATACATATTAATCACTATGAGTAATGTCATGAAAATTACATAATAATCCAAGAAACATACTCATAATGGGTCAGTCCAATATGTTGTTCTCTAAGACACATATTTAAGCATCGATTCTAACATTCCATATCAATGACAACTCTTTATCATCAATCAACTGCATGTTAGTCTTAATGCATTATCATTGTCCTATCCAACAATAATACAACCATCTCATGATTGATCTTTGGGCATACTCTAACACGTTCGACCAGATATCCATAAATCTTATGTTCTCTATCATCACTACATTGGTTTGTCGAAGCTCCATTACCCAACTCAATCCTTCGTTCACCTTCCATTCATCACACCGCTTGAAATCATCGTCAAATTCTCCAATGATTGAATTTGATAGTCAAGACGGTAACTAAAAAAGCAAGAAGTAATGAGAAATAAAAAAAATAAATAAATAAATTTTCACACTATCTAGTTCATTTTTCTTTCGATTAGTATATTTTAAAAACAATCAATTCAATAAAAACTATCACCATCGCAATCCTCGAAAATGACACCCACAACTTGACTGCCTCCTAATCTGCAAACGTCAAGAGTGTAAATACTACAAAATTGAAAGATAAGAGTTAAGTGTGGTTTCTGCAAGCGTACAGTTCAAATTGTAATATAGAGGTGTTACAATAGAACTCTTGATAAGTATTCTGAGGATTTACCCAAGGGATTCCAGATAGGATAAAATCACTCTTAAATTAATTGCCTAAAATAATCACTAATCAAATTAAGTCACGAATTAGTAGTGGAATTTCATAATAGAATAAAGATAATAATTAAATTACACTAAAAGCTAATCCTAGGTTAAGTTATTGGATTTTTCTATTCCTAGTTTCGACAATGCAAGCTCCCTAGCCTAGAATCAATTGAAATCCTACATATTAACTATGACAATAATTACCCTTAATTTAAGTACTTACCACCCTTACATACAAATACTCTCTCGGTCTCATCTTTACTAAGGATTACCACCTAAGATACCCTCTTGATCTCACCGCTTGGCGTAAGTTTTACTTAATAGGTTACCCTCTCGGTCTCACCTATCTAGATTTTCTACTAGGGGCATCTCTTCCTAGTTACTAAGTTCTCTTGAATAAAGACTTAATCTTAGATGACAATTTACTTAACGAATTAATCAGTTTAACAATTGAATCATGCAAGATATTGATGAAGCACAAGTTATTCTCATATGTATACAAACAATCAAATGATAATATCAATATATAAATGAGAGAATTGGGAAAAGAGAATGCTCATAAATAGATCAATATAGGCATGGTTCCGAAACAATCTCCGCTTGCCATTATCTCCACATTGCAATAGAAAACTTTGATTAAACGAACATAAAATAAAGTAAGTGAAAATTATGAACGAAATAAAATCTAAATAATTATATGAGTCCCTAATCTGTTGTTCTCAGATATTACTTATAGATTACAAGCATTATGACCTAATTAGGTCAAGGAAAGACGACTAAGCATGTTAATTTAGATTGTACAGATGAAAACATACTCAGTTGATATTTTGTCTCGTCATAGCAGTGTCATGACACCCTCAAGCCTATGTCACAACATTGAAGGCAATATACTCTTTCTGCCACGTTTAGCTCGGTGTCACAACATAGTAGGCAGTATGCTCCTTGGGCAGTCTAGAGACAGTGTGGTGACATCAAAGTTGGGTGTTGCAAAATTGAGAGTAGTCCACTCCTTGGCCTTAATTGGGGTCCTGCACACTTAATCAATATATTAGTCTTCCCTTAGGACCAAAGAAGCCTAGAAGGTCATAAATCACATAAAAATGCTTATTTTAGTAACTTTAACTAGAAAAGTACTGAAAGAAAATTCTAACTAAAACAACTCTAAATTACTTGAAAAAGAACTCATTAAGTGTTAAGAAGAACCTAATTTACCACCACGAATTGTGGTAAATCACTTATCTCGAGACATTAAAACATCAAAGTAAAAAAAAGGAAAATTGGAGAGGTCGAGGCTTACTCTCCAAACATAAAAAACCTTGCCTTAAAACATAACATGTAGTCTCAAGACATGTTAAATTTGAAGACAAAAATCCCAAAATAATTTATGATCTGTCTCGAAATATGGATACTCTTGTCTCAAGTCATAAATTCTAAATTTGACATTTAAGTTTGGATTCAAGTCCTAACTCTAAAATTAACCCGTATAACCCCGTAAATTGATGGAATGAAATTAATGAGTGTATAAATGCATGATATGAATTATTTTAATGATTGAATGGAATGTATTTGTATTATAGTAGCTTGAGTTACATTGCGATGTAATGTTACATCTCACATTTGGATTTGGCAAAGGAGATGGTTGTGGGGAGTTACATACAAGCGTTAGTAAATTTGTATTTTTTGAATTGTCAATAAATGGAGGAAACCCCAAGAATTAAGAAAAATCACTACCTGAGTAAGCTGAAAACAAACAAATAAAATATTAAAGTACAATGTTCCCCATCCTAGCCATATTAGTACAAGGACTACTGGACTGATCAATTAGCATAGGTACATGATTGGTACCTCACCTCTCCGCAGCCTAAGTATGAAAATACTTGAAGTTCACTTCCCATGTTTCAACTAGAATAGATTGGATATCTACATTCAATAGATTTAATGTTGAGCTAACAATTTATCCAGCTCACTCAGAAGATCTGACTTAGAGTTACCAGGACAAGTACCATTCCTAACTACCTCTACCCTTTGCTTCAAAGTGCTGATAGGAGGATCAAAATCCCTAGAATAATTCTGTAAAGATAACTAGGCTCCATAGTAAATCAACTTTTCAAAGAATGAAGGTGAGAGATAAGAAAACCAATTAGAAGCCACAAAGTTAGAAAAATCTTGCTCTACAAGCCAAATATTCTGAAATCTAAATCTTCACAACCTCTATTCATGATAAAAACAAAAAAAAAAACACAGGCAACCAGCTTAACCAAACTTTGACAAGAATTGGCACTAACCCAGCTGTAATGTTTAAAATATGGAAATAGCTACATCCAACTTGAGTTTAAAAACTCCATATCCAAACACTCCATAAGAAAATTCTTAGTGCCTGAAAAATATTCTCAAGTGAACCTTAAACCTAACATAGGAACTACTAAAACATTACAATCAATAATACGTTATCGAAAGCTAGAGCATAGAGAGCTTGGTAACTCTAACGACCACAAAAGCACATAGCCATCTTGTTTTCTAGTCAATTCTAACTACCCATAAAATTGAGAACATTGTCATATTGATTGATCATTCTGCTCAAAAAAATCAAAGTAGTTACTATTAAACATACTAGAAACCAAAATGGTTGATCTGCCACAATTCGATGTGCCAGATTAAACTAATTTTTGCACTTTAGGAGCTTGAAAACAACCATTATCATTATGTTTTATTTATGTTTTAGTAAGTTTAATTAAAATTAATAAAACATGCAAACTAAGTCTTTTATTAATCATAGGGGCCGAATGAGGCCAAAGAATGAGCTAATGAACTTTGTAAGTGTGCATGAGACCATTAAAAGGCATGCATACTAAACTGGTATTGGTCACTATGCCGTGACACAGAGGGTTCGATGTCACAACATAGGGAGCAAAATGGAGAAATTTTGAGATTACCTTCGATGTCGCGACATAGCCTAAGGGTGTCACGACATACCCCTAAAGACATCCAAAGAAGAGTATACTAACTTCTATTTTGCGACACAGGTCTTAATGTGCCACGACATCTACCCTGAATAGGAATTAATACGAGCCAAAGGGCGTGTCGGTTTGCACAATCAAACTTAAAGCTCGGGAACGCTAGCTAACCCTGGGTTAAGGATGATAGCCACCTTAAATATATAAATCGGCTCACTTGTCACATATTATGGACATCAATTACTTAGCTTAGAATCTCTCTTTTAATTCCAGCTTAGCTTCTCTTTTCTTAGGTTTTAGATTTATTTTCCGTTTGTTCTTGGTTTTATTTTGAGAGTCTGATTTGACGATACAATCAACTCTTGTGGATTCTCTTTTATTGATAATAAAACTTAGACTTTTTCTTAAACTCTATATTCACTTATCATTTTTACGCTTTATATTGACTCTATATTGTTTATGAAAACCATGAAGAACTAGTCCCTCTATGGGGGATTTGTGACTGTAGGTATAATCTATTAACTGTTTTGTAGGGTTACTCAACAGATCAACTATTTGGGAAAGGAAGAACCTAAACCCTAGCCTTGACAACCCTAGGAAGTCATCAAGGTGGGAATTAACCAAGAATTGGTATGGCCTATCCATGAACACCTTCACCCCAAGCCAATCTGGACTGTGAGGTCAGAAGATAAGTAGTCTTTGCTGACTCGTTATTCTAATGGACATATTAGAAGATCCTGCTAGGATATGAACTCGTTGATTGATGAGGAACCCGAAGCAAAAGTTAATAAGGATTGTCGAAGCGAGCTAATCACCCATAATCAGATTTGATTAATTCCACTTCTCAATTTCTTGATGTTTATTTACTTATCATTTTATTTGTCTTATTATAAAAAAAACCCCAAAACATTTCCTTTATTATATGTTCGTAATATAACTTATTTTGAGTACTAATTAGATCTTTTGGTGTTTAGGTTAAAATTGACCTAGTGCTAGCTTCCTTTGGGTACGATCCTCGGAGTACTCACCTACTCTGTTGTAACTATATTGCAACTTGAACCGTATACTTGTGGATACGACATCATTTATATATCTTTTGATGAATTATTCACACTCTGGATGTTAGTACATCCGGAGGTGGTCAAGTTGTTGGCACCGTTGCCGGTGAGGCAACACCACTAGTTGATTTTAATTTTTACTCTTCAATAGGAATAATTAGGGAAATTTTTGGGTTATAGATATGAATTTAATTTCTATTGTTACTAATCTTCTCTTTTTGGGTTTGGTGTATGAATCGTAGTAGGGGAATAACTATAGAGCCAGTCACAGATCCAGAGAGAATAATTCAGAGAAATTGTCAACAGCAACAGCAGCAACAACAATAGCAGATGCAAGATCCACCACCACCTGCTGTAAGAAATGTACCACGTGAGAATCCGTTGTTTGATGAAGCTGACGATGACGCTTTAGGAGTCCACCAGCACCACCACAACTACCCCCAAATTTACATATGTCACGTAACGAGAGAACCCTAAGATATTACACATTACCACTTTGTATAATGAGGCCGACTATTAAAGCTAACAATTTTTAGATCAAACAAGCAATGATTCAGATGATCCAGAATAATCTGCAATTTAGGGTTAGAATGATAAAGGATTTGAATCAATATTTTAAATGTTTTCTTCAACTTTGTGATACTTAAGATGGGTAGTATTTTAAAACGATGATTGTACAATTATTTAGATGATCTACAATAATCTACAATTCACAGCGCCTGGGAACATTTTAAAACGATAATCCAGAAATGCCCAAGCCACGAATTCCCTAAGTGGAGGAGATTGCAGGTGTTTTACAATTGGTTTGATGCAAATGCAAGGTTCAGATTAGATGGAGCAGCAATAGGAACGCTAATGAACAGAACGTGTGAGGATACGTACAAAGTAATAGAAAACATGACGTTGAACTCCTGTCAGTGGACTATTGATTGATTTGCATATGGCTAGAAACCTGCTACAATAAAAGCTACCAAGGAAGATGATAAATACCAACAGTTAGTGGAGAGACTTAACCATATTGAATCCGCCAATAGTACACCATCTCTGTATGGAGGAGACAAAATACACTTTCATTATATCAAAAATCTAACCGAGGATGTGAAATACATCAAGAATAGGATTGGAAACCCCTATTCAAATACCTACAATCCCGATTGGAGAGATCAGCCAAACTTGAGATGGGGAGGAAATCAATGCGAAGGTAATAATAATTCAAATCAAGTTAAAAACACTAATTACCAGGCCAAACCAAATGACCATACTGTATATGGTCAACTTTTGGATTGAATCGTAGGGGAAATGTGGTGAATGAGAACAGAAGTAAAATAGGTGCAATCTGAGTGCACTAATTCATCAAGGACATTAACTAAACTAGAGGACCAAATAAGATAATTGATGAGTATGATGGGAGATGTTAAAAGGCTAATTGGCACGGGCATACCTAGCAATACTGAGAATAATCCTCAAAAAGAAGGGAAGGAACAGGTAAAAGCAATCGCACTCCGGTCGAGCAAAATCTTGAGTAGCCTTGCAAACTTGACATAAGAGGATGTAAAAGAGAATGTAGAAGGCCTGATTGCCTCTGGACGTACTAACGTCCAGAGTGTAAATACTACAGTATAAGATATAACGATGAGGCGTTACCTACAAGTTTGTGAGTTCAGTTGTAATATAGTTACAATGGAGTAGGTGAGTACTCTGAGGATCTTACCCAAGGGAAGCTAGTGCTAGACTGATTTTAACTTGGAAACAGAAGATCTAATTAGTACACTAAATTAGTTACAGTATGAAAATATAATAAAACGATCTTCTAAGAAATAATAAAATAAAATAAGAAATAAAAATCAAGAGATTGAAAAATAAAGTAAATCAAATTTGATTATGGGTGATTGGCACGCTATGGTAATCCCCATTAACTATCGCTTCGGGTTCCTTGTCAATAAACTAGTCACTATACCAGTAGGATCTTTAGATCTTCCACTCAAATAAAGAGTCGGCAAGGACTACTGATCTTTCGACCTCACAGTGCAAACTAGCATGGGGTAAAGATGTCCACGGATATGCCATACCAATTTTGGGTTAATTCTCACCTTGATGACTTCCTAGGGTGGTCAACCTTAGGGTTGTCAGGCCTAGGGTTTTACGTTCTTCCTTTCCCAAATAGTTAATTTGTTGAGTAGCCCTAAAAAAGAGTTAACAGATCATACCTTAACTCGCTAATTCCCAATAGAAGGATTACTTTCTCATGGTTTTCATGAACAATATAGAATCAATATAAAGAATAAGCATGATAAAAGAATTGAAAGTAGAGTTTAAGAAAACACTTCCTTTGTATTAAGAATGAACTGAATCCACAAGTTTGATTGTCTTCCATAAATCAGATCTCTCGAGATAAACGAAGAACAACTTGGAGATAAATCTAAAACCTAAGAAGAAAGAAAAGCTGAATTGAAATTAAAAGAAGAATTCTAAACTAAGTAATTGGTCCCTATAACAAGTGAAAACTGAGCCTATTTATAAATTTTAGGTGGCTGTCCTCCTTAACATTAGGTTAAATGATGTTCCCGAGCTTTAATTTTGATTGTACGGACCAAAATGCCCCTAGCTCGTGTTTAATTCTCATCAAGATTCGATGTCGTGACACCTCAGGACCTGTGTCATGACAAAGGAGTCCATATATTCCTCTAGGGATATCTTCAGGGGCATGTCACGACACTCTTAGGCTGTATCTCAACATCAAAAGCAGTCTCGTGATTTCTCCATTCTACTCCCTATGTCGCGACATTGATTATTGTGTGTTGTGACATAGTTACCAGTATCAGTTTATTACACCTTACAATGGTCTCTTGCACACTTACAAAGTTCATTAGCTTACCCTTAGTCCTCATTTGGCCCCTAAGGTCAATAGAAGACTAAATTTTCACATTTTATTAATTTTAAGAAAACATACAAGACCATAACTAAAACTTAATGGAAATGTTTGCTTTCAAGCTCTTAAAGTGCAGAATTTAGTTTAATCAGCTACATCGAATTATGACAAATCAAACTCCCCCACACTTAAGCCATTTCTTCACTTCAAGCAACACAAATAAAAACAAGAAATAAAAGAGACGACCCTTGAGCAAATATAATACAAGTATTTCCTTTGGAAATGTAACCCCTCAAATCGAGCTTAGATGTTACGGCCCAATCTAAGCAATTACATGGGCTATAGTTATGGTGAAAACTTGGGTTGAAGTACGCTGGTTTAATCTTTGAAAAAACACGTGCTAGTATTCTCTTAAATACGATATTTTTATTAAAATTTTGAAAGAAACCTTGTTTAATATTTTTAAAACAACTTGATGATCTTTAAATTAAAAGTTGATAAATTGAGTTTTTAGAAAATAATTGTATTAAGAAAATACCAAATTACTTAGTCCATAATAAAAGTTCATGCAAATTGTCCGATGTCCAAAGTTTAAAAATCCCATGTCGTAGTTCTATAGTCTAACATAAATAAATTCCAAAACATTAATATAGTCCACAAAAGTCCAAAACATAATAGAAATGCATATTTCTATAAAACCATTCCCGAGAGCCTCACCGATGACCGTATCCAAGTCCTAACCATGAGGATCTAAAACACATAAGTAATGTGGGTGAGCTTTAAAGAGCCAGTGTGAGATCAACACAAATATAATCACATACATATCAAAATATCAATCTTCATAATAATTACAAGTTCTAACATTGATACTTATGCATAAACATGTCGATGTATATTTTAAAATGATACATCTCTGCTACACACCAGTATCGAGTTCCCCATAACCCGTCTATCCAATAGCACACCACTGTGGAGAACCACCACATAATTGCCAATAAACGACCACATAACACATTATGGACAAACCACCACATAATTGTCAATAACAACCACATAATCATAGATAAACTGCCACATAACTTCACCTTTCACAAAACCCACCCCATGCATGTGATATGGCCATTTCTCAAATTTAACACATATAACTTATATATCACATTTTTCACGTAATAATACTCATGATCTCACATAACACATGTTTCTCAATTTTACACATATGCCTGTAAACATGCCCTCATTTTCATATATCACAAAATATTCGCTTTTATTCACTTAAGCATAATTTAATATAATTTTCATATTAAATCATGGATCTCACTCATCAGACACATATATATAACACATATGTAGATCATCACATAAAAATGAAGCCATGTATCACATAACATAGAGATGAGATTTGCACATATATCATCATCACATACATCAATACATTACAAATCATAGTTTTCACGAACTAATAATTTTAGGAACACTTACTTGGAATTTCCCTCTGATGAGTTTTTCAACACCGCTTTGAGTACTTAATGTATCTCAAATAATTATTTAATAGTATTTTATTAAAAATAAATCAAATATTTATTGAAGATCTGATTGCCACAATCCTATTAGAAGAGGTTTCACTTGGATCTAAACCCGGTAGATGAATCTATCGCATCAAACATGTATTTTAGCTATAGATCGATTGGATGTGTCTTATTATTTAAAGATTAATCACTGAAATAATTCTCACCAATTACTTACCCTTAAATTGAGACTTAGATTCGATGCCTCCGTTATCGCACTAAGGATCTCTTGTATTGGAATTGTTTGGTCCTTCAAAGAATATAGGAGAAAAATGTTAACACATGAAAAAAAATGTGTCTTAACATCATTCGACTATGAGGAAAAAACAATAGGGAGGAAAGAATGTTCCCAACACCCCTCATACATTTACACTACTCAAAAATACTATGAGATCGTTGATAAGTCTTGACGAAGGAGCAGATAGGTTTAACGATCTACAATAATATATGATCAATGATTCTTGAACACAAAATAATTAAAATAGGATAATTGAATCCTTAGAGAAGATGAAAGAGATCGAAAGGGAAAGAAAGAGAGGGAAAAGCTTAACTCGGTAGAAAACAGCGTTAGCGATGGTGGTCCAGCGGTGGTTGAAAGAAAAGAGGAGGAGAAGAAAATATTGAGTGGTGGTGTAGAGGTGGTGAAGCTATAGCCTGCAGTGGAGGAGTTTTAGGTGGTGGTTGAAGGTGGTGGTTGTTTGTTAACAATGAGAGAAAATGAAAAATGAAAAAATGAAAAAAAAAAGAATATGTGAGCAAATGAGTGATATGGACAACAGTGAGGCGGGGTAAGCTTGGTCAACTATGACCAAGTTAATTGAATCATAGCAAATAGACAAGAATAAAGTGAAAGGAAAAAGAGGGAACATTGGAGCATAAAAGGGGATCATGTTTCCCAACGCAAGGCAAGTTTGACTCATAAAAAGGGAAAGGAATCCTCTTAAATATGATAACAATGGGGGGGACGACAAGCACATTATGCACGTGGAATTTTCATTTAAAAAATTAAATAAAAACATAAGAGCAAGGGAACTTGAACTTAGGACCTCTAGGATAGCGTAGGAGCATTGAACCACTTGACCACTTCACTTCCTTGCCTTAATTCCTACCATATTTATTTTAAAAACATGTTGTGACCTTTGCTAAGGCTTGAGGCAACATTGCACCACATAAAAAATAGTGTTGAAGGAAGCATTCGAACACAAGTCATCATGGATAGCTCCACTACTCTTCAACCACTATACTTAATATCTATTAATATCAAAATATCATCTTCAATAAATAAATAACATTCAGGCATCCAATCTCTCGGTTCATTAACCCAATTTCTACTAACCAAGTTTTTGGGACGTGACAAGAGCACATAACTAGGCATTTTATATTCACAAATAACTTTGACATGATGAATAATTGATTTACCACTTTTGACCACAAACATTTAAGTTTAGTACATTACAAAGTAACAAACATTAAGGGCCTCACCTGTAAGGATCCATCAACAAATCAAACAAGTAATTTGATTATCTGAGCAGAATATAAATAGTCATTTATGTGATTGTTTAATGTAATGCCTATTCATCCATGAGGATATTTAGGTCACATAGGACTTTTCGACTTTTAATGTTCTGAGGCTTAGGACAAGTATGAAATTCAAAAACAGTAAACATCAAAAGGGTTACAAATACGAAAATAGTTTGGCACTTTGTATCGATCCCTATTATTCCCCTTACTAATCCTTACCCACTTACCGCCTTCTTTCTCCTTCTCTCACCTTTCTTGTTTCTCCACATAGGAAATCATAGCATGACATAGTAACTACAGTTAGCCTACGAGTTTTTGGGCACTAATGAACGAGTTTTTCTTATTCTTGTCACTTTGTCACTTTCTTTTTCAATTCATCTCCCTCACTAATGTTTTTTGCTTTTCAAGAACTTTTTCTACTGGTATGAATTTTCTTTTTGATTCTTTTTCTATTTTTTTTGTAATTTCAAGCTAACCTATAGTTGCTATATCACACCAATGTTTCCTATTTAACTTTTTTTTTACAGAATTGGCCATGATGTATCTATTTAACCCTCAATATGTATGGCCAGACATCTATAGTCGTGTAGTGGAGTACTAAAAAAAAAAGGGAAAATACAAATTAACATTTTAGGCTTGAGTTTTGTAATAATGTTAATCAATAAATGATAATAGGCTCAAAAATCAATTCTAAAGATGAATGAATATAGGTCAGCATTTTGGCTCTGGATATGTTCCAAACAATGCCTTAAGTCATCCCTTAAATATTTCAATATGCACAAATTTAATCAACCAAATAAACTCAAATTCAACCATTTATCATTCATACTAGCATGCTCGTTTCCTTGCGTTTTCTATATCATTTGGTACAATTGATTACTTAATGCCTATTTACAATGTAACATATAAAACTTAGTAGTCTAATAATCAAAAATTTAAAATCACCTATCATCATTCCAACTTTATTTGTAAACACAAGCTGTAACACCCCAAACTCGGCCTAGACGTTATGGTCGAATTTGGCGTGCCCCATCAAAGTGTCTTTCGAAAATAGGACTTGTTGGAAAAAATTCGCTTCTAGGTTAGAAAACCCTTTTATTATTTAACAAATCATCTAGTCAAAAAATTTTCCTCGTTATCTGCTATTGATATAAAAGGTTGATCTAAAATCGCTGAAGCTTTTGAAAACTCTACTGTTTAAATTTCATGTCTTTAAAAACTGTAATTATTTTTGAGAATTCGTCTTCTCCTAAACTAGCAGTTTAAAATAAGTAAAAAAAAGCCCAGTTAAAAATTTAAACAAACATAAATGGTCTTATTATATAAACAAAACCCAACACAAACTTTAAAATTAAAATAAAAGCAAGTGTAAAACACCTACAGATGTGTCGCCACCTCTGAGTCCCTCGTAGCACCATTTCGCCTATGGCTGAAGATTACCTGTAAAGTTCAAAGGAAAGGGTGAGTTTACGAAAACTCAGTGTGTAATCCCCTATCAGTCAGTCAATATACAACATGCAGAAATAGTCTGGGCCTGAGCCCTATTTAGTAACAGCACAGTGTGGCCTTAGCCCAGTACAGTAACAATGTGGGCCTTAGCCCAGTACAATATCAATACAGTGTAATAATGTAACCCATCCCAATCCAGCCAACACACCTCTCTGTACCACCAACAGACCATGTGGGGATAAAATCAACCCACCCAACCAACACACCAATATCGCAGCAAAGATGCCCGAGAGGTACTCGAAATATTAGCAGAAATTCGGCACCAAAATGTAAAAAGGGAGAAACACTACCCAAAACCGAAATGAAAATATACCAAAATGAGTAGTATCCCCTCTGGCTAAATTTCCTGAGTGTCGAAGTCCACTTTTGGCACACTTCTCCTCTCCTCTCACTTCCCTTGATTTTCTCCTAAAATCTCCCCCCTTATCCCTCCTTGAATTATTCCACCGATTTCTCCTAAACTCTCCCAACAACTCCATTCAAATTCTATTCAAACTCCCTTTAGCTGTGTTTCAGTCCAACTCCATTCCCTACACAGCTCAAGCAGCAAAATAAATACTCCATTGCAACCCAAGACTTACACCTCAGACCTCACAGTTACACAACACGCCACCTTGCCACTAAACCACAAGCTATTTTTGTGTCATAAAACAAGCACTATTATTTATAAGGCCTATATGCCAGTGTCCAGATTCTTTTAAAAGCAAAACTAAAAATTCTGCAAAAGCCAAGACTTGAACCCAAGCTTCTCAAACACTCCCACACACACCCAAATCACTTAGCCATTAAAGCAAACAAGCAATTTGTGTCATATCATGCAAAGAAATTAAAGACTAAAATTTTTGGGGCGTTACACAAGCAACCTAAGTACATGCTCCAAACCAATCACTTGTATTTCTACAAGTTCAAGCACACAAATGACAATAAAAATCAAAGAAAAAATTAAAATTTTAAAACAAATTTTTTATGTTACCCCCCACACTTTGGTTAACACATTGTCCTCAATGTGTAGCCAATAAAAAGATAAGGAAAGAAGTTACCCAATTGATCGTGGTTGTTTCAACTACTATGCGTGGGTGTTTTGTCCTTTGATCATGTAATCCTTAAATTGTTTGTGTCTCCTTTGTGTTGGGTTCCTACATAAAAAAATCAAGACCAAAATAATATAAATAAAATTTACTTCTATCCTACTCTTAAAAAAAAATTAAAAATATCTTTAGAATCATTAATACAGTCTTTAAGAGCATAAAAGAAAAGTTTAATTCAATAATATTAAAAATATAGATCCTTAAAAAAGACTAATTCAATTTTCCTAAATCCTTCTATTCCTAAAACTTAAAGTCCTACTAAATTAACTCTAAATATTATTCATCATCTTCTTGAAATCCTTTTTTTCTCCTTTCCTCCTTCCGTTTTGTTTGTAGAAGAATAAATTGCTTGAATACGTCATCTCCGAGCAATTTCCTTGGAGGATTCATGGTCTTATATGCCTGCTCGATAGGGAGCCTTTCTTATTTTCACAACTTTATAATTAAATGAGAGAAAAATATTCATTTTCCCAAATTTCTTGCACATTGAACCATATTCTTGTATATCCATGTACTAATACATATTTGTTTCTTTTGGAGAATCCCATTTGTTATGATAGCACGAATTGGACTAATCTCAGACCTCTCAACTGTAGGCCATATTCTTGAACAGAAAAAATTCATCCACATCTTTGCTCTTGGTGTCATTAACTCCTGATTGAATGTTTCAGGTATTGTTGTTCCTGTTCGATATGTCCACATCTCTTTCCCTTCCGTTAAGACTGTTAGTATCTACTCTGTGTCTATCTTTTTGAATTCCTTCAAATCTATTTTATACAGATAGTCATGATAATAATATGGCGCATCATAAAATTGGAAAATACCCATCTCGGTTACTGGAACATTGATCCATCTAACCTTCACAAAAGATTGTATCCTATAGAATGGTCTAGTTGCTTCCCTTTGTTTCATTGATAGATAAAATTCCTGTACTATATGGATTATTATAGGTTCTTCAGATGACAAACAAAATTTGGTCCATTCTCTCTCTATTGTGTTCTCCCATAATCCATTACAATTATTCTTTAAAGGATCAAATCCCTATTCTTTGATAAATGTATATGGTTGTAGTTGTTGTAAGTATTTATCCATATCACCTTCTTGGAATTCATGGCTGAACTTGACACACCTCTACTGAAACTAGTATTTCAATAATCTATTGTTGTTGCAATCCTTTGTATCATCTTTTTCGTTTGCAATTGGATATTTCTTTCTTGGTGTAAATAAGAAGATCAATGTGACCTATTTATGCATCGGAAGAAAAGTATAAAATATTTAAGAGTTATAATTTATTTCTACTGAAAAAGGATTAAAGAATAGGAATCCTAATATAACTAAACTAGAAAAATGCCAGCAATTAATGTTAGTTCAAAAAATAGATTTTACGCAGTGGTGTCGCAACATCCCTTAGGAGTGTCATAACGTCAAGAGCAGTTTTCATGTTCTACTCATTGTCTATTGACATAAACAATTTGATCATTTTCTTCACCATCACTCTTTCTATTTATGAATACCTTTTTTTTCCTCCTAAATCCCATAGATCATTACATTGCCAAACTTCTTTGTCAATTACTATGTTTGTCATTCCATCAAAATAACATTTCACTCTTTGACCATTTACAATAAAGAATTGCCCTTCTTTTCCGATCAGCTCTATTGTTCCATGAGGTGTCACGTAATGTATGGTATATGGTCCTGTCCATCTTGATTTAAGCTTACCAGATAAAAATTTCAATCTTGAGTTCAATAGTAGAACTTTCTGTCTAGGTAGAAATTCACATTTTTGGATCTTTACATTGTGTCGAGGTCTACTCCTTTCCTTATACATTTTAGTGTTTTTGTAGGCCATAAACTGAAATTCTTCCAATTCCTATAGTTGAATAGTCTTTTTTTCTTGCCTAGCTTTGGATCTAAACTTAATTCTTTGATTTCCCAATACGCTTTCTCTTCCAATTCAATTGGTAAGTGGTAGTTCTTACCGTAAACTAGCTTATATAGGGACATACCTAAAGGAGGCTTATATGTTATTCAGTAAGCCCATAATGCATCATCTAGCTTCGTTGCCCAATCTTTTCGACTTGGGTTTACTGTTTTTTCTAAATTTTGTTTGATTTCACGATTTGACACTTTTGCTTTCCCATTAGCATACAGGTGATAAGGCCCTGTAATTTGGTGTCTTACGATGTATTTAGCCAAAGCAGCTTCAAATTGCTTACTACAAAAATGGGATCCTTCATCACTGACTAATGCACACGGCCTACCAAACCTAGCAAATATGTTTTTCCTTAGAAATTTCACCACTAGTTTTGTATCATTGGCAGTTAATGCAACAACTTTGACCCATTTTGAAACGTAGTCGACAACTAGAAGGGTTTAGTAGTTCCCAAAAGAACTTGGAAAATGTCCCATGAAATCATTCCCCTAGACTTCAAATACTTCTACCTCAATTATCCACATTTTCAGCATGTCGTCCCTTTTTAATATACTTCTAGTTTGTTGGTATCTATCACACTTTTGTATGAATTCGTAAGTGTCTCTATTCATAGTTGGCCAATAAAAACCTGATTGTCGCACCTTTTTGGTTGTCCTCTTTCTGTCAAAATGCCCTCTGCACAGAGATGTATGCCATCCCTTTAGAATGTCCTATATATTCTCCTCTGTTAAACACCTTATAACCAATTGAGTAGCACATTGTTAGAACACATAGGGATCCTCCCAAGTGTACTTTTTTTACTCATTAATTATCCTTTTCTTTTGTTGTCAGGATGCCTACAAGGGAAATACACCTTTGACAATGTAATTAATATGATTTGCATACTACGGTATTATGTGCTTACTAGATCTTGTCTGATGGATGTCTACCCTAAATAATTGTTAATCTATGAAAGTTTCTCTAATCTCTTCAATAGTTCCCGCTCATAAGTTATTCTCTATTTTGGATAAATGATCTGCAGTCTGGTTCTCAGTCTTTTTCTTATCCATTATCCATAGAACTAATTCCTGAAGCAGTAAAACCTATCTCATTAACTTGGCCTTCGTCTCTTTCTTCTTCATTACATATTTTAGTGTAGAATGATCATTAAATAGGGTCAGAATTTTTCACAAGCAAAATCCACCTCTAGTATTTCTTTTTCGATTGTACTATAATTGCATTGTGCCAGATTTAGCATTTTGCTTGTGTAATGAATAGCCCCAAAAGTATTAGTTCTTTTCTGTCCTAAAACTGCACATGTTGCATAATTACTAGCATCAACATAACAATAAATGGTTCTGACCAGTTCAAGGTAATGATTATTGGTGTATATATGAGTTTCTCTTTTATTACCTTAATGTCTTTGACGCAATTTTGATCAAATATGAAAGGTGCGTCCTTCTGAAGAAGTTGATTCAATGCTTTTGATATGTGAGCAAAATCTTTTATTAATCCCCAATAAAATCCTATATGACCTAAGAAATTTCGAACAACCCGGACATTTGTTGGATTGGAAAGGTTTTTTATAACCTCAATTTTAGCTTTATCTACTTCCATTCCTTTTCTTGAGATCTGATGTCCCAGCACCAACCCTTCTTTTACCATGAATGATATGTTTCCCAATTAAGTACAAGATTATTTTCTTCACACCTTTTTAGAACTTTTTTGAGGTTTTCTAGGCATTCCTAAAAAGTGTCTCTGTAAACTTAGATATCATCCATGAATATGTCCAACCCCTCTTCTAACTTATCAGCAAAGATAGTTGTCATGCATATCATAAAGGTTTTTGTAGCGTTGCATAAGTCGAATGAAATTCTTCTGAAAGCATATGTACCGAAAGGACATGTGAAAGTTGTTTTCTCCAGGTCATTTGGGTGAATTGGGATTTGATGGTACCTTGAGTATCCATCAAGAAAACAATAATAATCTTTACCTGCTAATCGATCAAGCATTTGATCAATAAAAGGCAATGGAAAATGGTCTTTCTTTGTTGCATCATTCAATTTCCGGTGGTCAATACGTACCCTCCACCTAGTAACCGTTCTTGTCAGAATGAACTTATTTTTATCATTCTCGGCACAAGTTAGAGCTCCTTTCTTGGAACACACTGTGTAGGGCTAACCCATTCCCTATCGGAAATGGCATAAACAATACCCTTACCCAACCACTTAAGCAATTCTTTTTTACCACTTCTTTCATAGTTGGATTAAGTTTACGCTGAGCATCAACTACAAGCTTTCTCCCTTCTTCCAATCTGATCTTATGTTGGCAGAATGCAGGATAAATTTCTTTGATATCAGTAATTGTCCATCCGATCGCTTTTTTATGCATTTTCATGACACTTAATAAAGCCTCTTCTCGGTTTGCTTCTAAGCCAGCAGTAATAATTACAACCAGAGTATTTTGTTTTCCCATATAGCCATATTTTAAACATGTGGGTAACGACTTCAATTCTAATGCAAAAGATTTAATAACAGCTGGCACCAATGTTGTTGAATTCAGGAGAATTTGTTTCGGCTACCCCTTACTCTGCCTCCACCAATCAAGTTGAGATACCATGTGACCATTCTCTTGCTCAGCACCATCCCCTTCTTCTTCCATTTCATAACTGTTTGATTCTTCTATAATTAACTCCAACTCGTTACATTTTTGTTCTTTGTTTCTTTATACTTTAGCCCCTCGATTTCTATTTCCTAACATTCCTCTCAGGTAGATTAATTAATGCTAAATTTCTCTAGTATTTCCATTACATCCTTCCGAGTTTTTGTCCAAATACTTCCACTAGTCATAATGTCAAATTTTTGTCTATTCTGACTGTCCAACCCGTAATAGAAAGTTGTATCTGAACTACAAAGTGTATACTACCGCTTAATATGGATCTGAGGATTGTTTTAAACCTTTCCCACACTTGTCCCAATGTTTCAGCAGTACTTTGCTTAAAATAAAATAATTGTGTATAAGTACTTATTATCCTTGTCATGGGTAATTCTCGGTGAAGAAATAGTCGTACAAACTAAGTCCAAGTAGTAACCGTGTCTGAAGGAAGCACTTTTAACCACATTTTTTCCTTCCCAACAAGTGCAAACAAAGTTAATAACAATTTGATAGTATCAGGTGGAAGGCCTGCATAATTCATGGTACTACATACATGATCAAATCTCTGTAATAATGCTATAGGGTCCTCAGTTTTACCATCGGTGAATCTGACATTATCAGAAATCTGTGTTACTAAAGAGGGATTTAATACGAAATGTGAGTTATGAATGATAGGACGAGAAATGCTAAACCATAGACAGTTTACATCAAACAACGTCCCCTAGACTTGCATAATATTAGTAGTTTTACTTATGGCTAAATAAATCGTATCTATAACCTAAAAATTTCCTAATTATTCTTTTTGCAGTGCAAAAATTAAAATTAAACTAGTGGAATTGCCTCCTCGACAACGACACCAACAACTTGACTACCTTTAGACGTACTAATGTCCAGAGTGTGAATACTACAGTAAAAGATATATCAATGAGGTGGTATCTACAAGTATACGGGTTCAGTTGTAATATAGTTGCAACGGAGTAGGTGAGTACTCCAAGGATCGTACCAAAGGTAGACTAGTGCCAAATCGATTTTAACATAAACACTAAAAGATCTAATTACTACTCTAAATCATTTATAATACGAAAACATAATAAAAAGGATTTTTGAGACATAATAAAATAAAATAAGGAAATAAATAAAAATTAAGAGATCAAAAAATAGAATAAATCAAATCCTATTATGGGTGATTAGCTCGCTTCAATAATACCCATCAACTATGGCTTCGGGTTCCTCGCCAATTAACTAGTCGTTATCCCAGCAAGATCTTTCGATCTTTCACTCAAATAACAAGTCGGCAAGGACTACTTATATTCCGACCTTATAATGTAGACCGGCTTGGGGTGAAGATGTTCACAGATAGGCCATACCAATTTTGGGTTAATTCCCACCTTAACGACTTCCTAGAGTTGTCAGACCTAGGGTTTTATGTTATTTATTTCCCAAATAGCTGATATGTTGAGTAACCCTACAAAATTGTTAAAAGATCATACCTCCACTAGTGGTATGAAACTCTTCAGTTTTCAAGGAGGTCTCTAGTTCAAATCCCCTTACTCATTTATTTTTACTAAAATTTTTACACACTTTTTCCATGTGCACTTAAAGCTTGCCGTCCACCCCCTATTAGTTGCCTCAAATAGGTTAATTCCCTTCCCTTTTTTTAAAGTCAAATTTACTTTAAGTTGGAGAACATGATCCCCTTTTTTTACTCCATGTCTCCCTCCATTGCCAACACCTCTCTTCTTGCCTATTTGTTGTGATTCAATGAACCTGGTCATAATTGACCAAGTTTACCACTCCCATTGCCCTCCCTACCTCCTTCATTCTCCCATATTGCCCTTTTTTTTCATTTTCTTTTACCTCTATTTTCCCTCAACTTGACCCAAAAAGAACCACCACCCCTTTTCTTTAGTATTTACTTTTCCTCCACCACAACCAACCCTTCTACCACCATCAACACACTTTTT
The DNA here is from genome assembly GCF_025698545.1 of Gossypium raimondii. Classification (NCBI taxonomy): domain Eukaryota; kingdom Viridiplantae; phylum Streptophyta; class Magnoliopsida; order Malvales; family Malvaceae; genus Gossypium; species Gossypium raimondii. The sequence goes on along the minus strand of NC_068568.1, from coordinate 31,957,391 downwards.
AGCCACCATCAGCACCACCCCTCCTCACTTTTCCTCCCTTCTACCACTAACCGCCACTGCGAGCTACCGTGGATCCTTCTCTACCTCCACCTTATTTTCTTTTCTTACTCCTTCTCCCCTTCTTTTTCACTGAAACACCATAGCCCTCAATTATCAAATTTTCACTGATTCACCATCATCGTTGCCACCGGACCACCGTCATCGTCGCCACTGATGACCGAGATTTTTCCCTTTTCTTCCTCTTTCACTTGCTGACACTTTAATTGATTAAAATCACATGTTTTCTTCACTCTATCAATCATTTTGGATCACTCAAATCATCAATCTCATTCCTTCCTTGATTCATCGACCATTCCGCATTGAATCAAATGTAAGTGTGGTTATTTAGATCGTAGAATCCTTCACTTAGAGGTTTCATATCTTGGCCGAATGGTATAGTGCCATAGTATCAACCTATTATTTTTTTATTATTTAATTATTATCATTCTAGTATGATTTCAAATTGACTTTGAAGGGCCAAACGATATACGTAGGGGAGACCCCTAACTTCGCAATTGGAAATCCTCCTTTCAAGAGTCTTAAATCGTAGGGTAATCATTGATGAGACTTTTAGTAATCGATCTTTTAAGTGATGAAAATATTATCAAACAACCCTAATCAATAAATGTTACTTATGTGGTAGATTGTCTTGCGAGATAGATCAATTGAAATCCTTAAAAAAGATTATGGCAATTGGATCTACAATATAAGGTGTGGGATTTAAACCTTTGATTTCTACGTAATATGTTCATTTTCATTTTAATAATATGATATTAAATAATTAATTAAGAGTACATTAAGTACTCAAAGAGGAGTTGGAAAATTCATCAAGAAGAAACCCAAGTGATCCTAACCCATTAGTTTCATGAAAGGTATGTTTTGTGATGTGTTGATGTATGTGATGATGACATATGTGATACATTTCTTATCTTTGTATGTTGATAATTTTAATGTGTGATATATGTGTATGTGATGAGATCCATGATTTAATATGAGAAGTATATTAAAGTATGCTTAATTGAATAAAAGCGAATATTGTGTGATATAAGAAAATGTGGGCATGTTTACAAGCATAAGTGTAAATTTGAGAAATATGTGCTATGTAAGATTATGAGCATTATTATGTGAAAAATGTGAAAACTGAATTATATGTGTTAAATTTTGATAACTGGCCTTATCACATGCGTGGGTTTTTTGAAAGGTGGAAGTTATGTGACAGTTTATCTGCAATAATGTGGTCGTTTATTGGCATTTATGTGGTGGCTTGTCCACAAATGATGTGTTATTGGATGGACGGGTTCTGGGGAACTCAATATTGGTGTGTAGTGAAGATGGGTCAAAAATTCTTCAAAATGTGCATTGTTACATGAGCATGCCTCGATAAATTCATATATGTGTATCTATGATGATCTGAGATTTCTATGAATATGATATTTATATTTAAATGGATGTGTTTAATTGATCTGTTGTTATGTATGATACAATATTTGATGATCTCACACTGAGCTTGTAAGCTCACCCATCTTATGTGTATGTTTCTGGTAATCCTCGTAATTAGGACTTGGATGTAGATTTTTAGTGATACTCTCAAATGTGAACTTTTTAATAAATTATGGACTTTATATCATTTTATGAATTTTTATGGACTTTGCTTTGGGTTTGTTTTAATAACTTTTTGGGACTTTATTTTAAATTGTGGACTATGGCATGGGGATTTTCCTTTCTGATATATTGGAATTATTGCATGGATTGTTGATGTTGGATTTCAGTTTTAAATAATCATTAAACATTTTTAAGAATTGGTATTTGCTGCAAAATGCAATCACAATGTGCATTAATAAAATGAAAATTACAGCTACATGTAATGCATGAATACTACAGCTAAAACTTAACATAAACTAACTCAGTTTTCCTTAGCCATCAATGTGGTTCCACGATGTTTCTTCTTCCTCTTCTTTTTCTCCTCCTTCTTGTACTTTTTTTCTTTAGAGCGATTTCTTTTCTTTTCTTTTGGTTTCGTACGGTCCTTAGATCGCTCCTTAGTTTTTGGCACTTCCCTGGCATCACCAGTTGTTTCGTGTGTAGTAAAGCTCACCTTGAGTGGTCCTGTATAGAACACTATCGCTAATGAGCTATGGTGCTCCTCACTGGTTACCTCTGCAGCTTTCACCAGTTTAGCTCCATCTCGCTCTAGATTATCAATACTTGCACCCATAAGCTCGGATGCATTGACAATGTCCTCAACAGATTCTTTCTCAGTAGCTTCTGTCTCAGAATTTTCTTTCTTGCCCTTCTCATTCACAGTTCAACATGGACGTCCTCTTCTTCCACGTCAACTTCCTCCTCAATAGCAAGTGCTTCTTGACCAACAATACAGTCACCCTCGACCTGGCTATCAATCTGTCGCATGCACCCCTCAACGTCACTTGAGTCTTTTTCTTTCTCAACATCAGAGATGTGCACAATGGAAGGGGATTCCATCAATCTGTCTCAGTTCCGTAGGTCATCTTCCTCAGAGGAGGGTTCATACTCTCAAATAATCGGTGGGAACACTTGAAATTCTGGGAGTGGGGTAAGTCACAACTGACATAATGTGGCTACAATAGAGTTGTTATAGGCCCTGGTATAAGTGTAGAACAAATTTTGTTCGCAACAAGCCTGATTTACTTATTGCTAATGGAATTGGCCAACTTCTCAATATCCTTCATTTTGCGCAACAATAATGTCTCTACAGTCAAGTTCATTCCTTTGGTCTCTACCTTGGTTTTGCCCTTCCTTGTCTTGTCGGTCTTTGCCTCCTTCATTGTCGGCGTATCTTTGCCACGATTCATTCTTTCAATGGATGTTTCATTTGTCATGCCCTTATTTCCCAAGACTTCCTCATCATCATAGGGCGCGATCTTTTTCTACTGGCATAATAACAACACCAAGGATGGGAAAACCAAAATTCTAGTTTGCCCTGCACTGCAGTCAGTAATTTCCTGGTGGAGTATTGCACTGACATCAATCTTTCTACCATTGACAATAGAATATATGAGGGACATTCAATCGAGGTTGACTATGGTGCTATGAGTGGATGCAGTAACCTGCAGTTGACAAAATGAAACCAGATTTTGCTTTGCAGTGTTAGGAAATGGCGGTGCATCGTATAATTCCTTTGATGTGAACCCGTCCACAATGCTCCTTTGACACATAAATCCCTCACCAACAAGTCCCTTTTATCGTCTGTGATATCCTCAATAAAATTGGAGTGTTCGTCGACATCCACCTTAGTGTTTACAGCTTATTGATTTTTGTAGCATCCTATGGGATTAAACCTTCTCGAACAAAGATAAACTCCAACTCATGGTCATAAAGGCTAGCGTAAAGCTCACATACCAATGAAGGAGAATAGCTTCGAGGATGTGTGCAGAAAGTTTCCCACTTCAACCTAGTGATGGTTCTGGAAACTTGTTTGCCCAAGTCCTGCTGTTGCGAATGGAAAATTCCCTGTTCTCAGTGAAAGTTTCGCTTTAAGATGTTGTTTTGAAACCGATCCTTGGCCGCTTTCATTAAAAAGATCACCGGCTCCTTTTCCTTCATCGTTGGCATGGAGGATTTCGACTCCCAAACTGCAGTTGCAGATGATAAGTGTTCTTCAACAGGCTTGGAGGCTTTCTTGACCGATCCTCTCGTTCTTGCCATATTTTGTTTGTTTTGTGGAGTGGAGATGATTTAAAGGTGTAAAGGTCCGAACTTGGGGAAGGGAAAGTGAATAAAAATGGTTGCTTGGGTGTTTCACAGTCGGCATAGTGAAGAGAGGTTTATAGTGAGTGAAAGAAGAAGATGGAAAGACGTGATTTTCTGAAGGGAAATAAAGCTGGTGGGAATAATTATGTCCAATGAGGATTGCGCCCGCTCAGACAAATCAGATGGCTAGGTGACTTTTGATCAAATGGTGGGATCTTAAATTTCTGATCGGCCGTTATTCTTGCAGAGTCAGAAGTGACAGTACTATAGTACGAACTGCGTTGACAATAAAGCCCAAGTGCTTCAACAATGGTACCTAATTATTCTGCAAAAATAAAAATAAAAATAATAAAACAATCTTGAACAGAAGCAAAAATAAAATAAAATTATCAAGTAATAAATTGCAGAAAAAAATTAAAAATTAAAATTGTTCGACCAATTTAATGGTCTCTACATTCTTTTTATCAATATTCCCAAGATAATGTTTCAATCGTTGACCAATCACTTTGAATTGGTGTCTATCATGTAAATCTTTGATTGTAACTGCAACATGAGGAAATACTTTGACAACTTCGAGAGGTCCAAACCAATGTGAGCACAATTTATCCGGGTGCAATTTCAATCTAGAATTGAATAATAAACTTGCTGACCTACTATGAATTGTCACTGCAAAACAATTCTATCATGCCATCGTTTGGTCTTTTCCTTATAAATTGTAGTGTTTTCGTAGGCATTTCACCTAATCTCCTCCAGTTCAGTGATATCCAACAGATTCATAGTCCATGTTTACTTGCTTAATTGCCCACATTACTTTATGTTCCATTTGAACTGGCAAGTGACATGCTTTCTTAAGAACCAATTGATAAGGTGACATCCCTAATAGTGTTTTGTATGTTGTCCGTAAGCGTCATCCAGTCTAGAAGACTAATCTTTCCTTGAAGGGTTCACAACCATCTTAAGTATGGTTTTAATTTGTCGATTTGAGACTTCGGCTCCCATTAGTTTACGAATGATAAGTAATGGCCATTCTATGATTAACTTCATATATCTTTAGTGCGGTTGCCACTTGGTTGCAATGAAAGTGATTACCCTGATCACTAATCAATGCCTTTGGTGTGCCGAATCAGGTGAGTATATGCTTGTGAAAAAAAATTAGCACTGTCTTTGCATCATTCTTTGGGACTGCAACAAGTTAAACCCACTTCGAGACATAGTCAATAGCTATATATAAAGATTTCCAAATGAACTTGGAAATGGTCCCATAAAATCCATACCCCAAACATCAAATAACTCAACCTCTATAATTGGATGCTGTAACATTTCATTGTGTCGAGATATAGAACTAGTGCGCTGACATCTATCACATTGATTCACAAAATTATGGGCACCTTTGAATAATGAAGGCCAGTAGAACCCTGATTGGAGAACTTTAGTAGCAGTTCGCTTGCCACCAAAATTATCACCATAAGGAGCATCATGACAGTGCTTCAGGATTGAAAGCATCTCCTCCTTTGAAACACAATGCCAAATAATGTTGTCATTGCATACCTTGAATAAATACGGTTTGTTCCAATTCTACTTCACTATTTCACAAAGAAATATTTCTTTGTTATGGCTTGTGACACCCAATGGGAGTTCTCCACACACTAGATAATTAACCAAATCTGCATATCAAGGGGTTACAACTACAACAAATAACTTCTCAACTGGAAATGCGTCAACAATTTGAAGTATGTTTCTATCTTCGCTGCCAATTTCCAGTTGAGACAGATGGTCTGGAACTTGATTTTTTGAACCCTTACGATCTTTTATCTCGATGTCGAATTCTTGCAACATTAAGATCTACTGTATCAATCTCAGTTTTGCATCCTCCTTCACAAAAAGATATCTCAATGTCGAGTGATTAGTAAATAGGTAACCTTTGCACCGACAAGATAAGAATGAAACTTGTCGAAAACAAAGACTATAACCAACAATTTTTTCTATGCAGTGGTATAATTTATTTGAGCCTCTGTAAGAGTTTTGCTAGCATAATAGATGGCGTAAAATATTTTTCCCATGCGCTGTCCTAGAATAGAAGCCATAGCAAAGTCGCTTGCATCGCACATAACTTCAACAGGTTGAGACCAATCTGGTGCAACAACAATGGGTGCATCTACTAGTTGCTTCTTTAATTGAATAAATGCATCCATACATGCATCATCAAAGAAGAAATTTTGATTCTGTTCTAGTAATAAGCATAAGGGCTTTGCAATTTTTGAGAAATCTCTAATGAATCTTCGGTAAAACCCTACATGCCCAAGAAAATTGTGAATACCTTTCACATTTGTCGGTGGAGGTAATTTCTCAATGATTTCCACTTTAGCTTTGTCTACTTCAATGCCTTAACAGAGATACGATGGCCTAACACAATGCCTTTAGTTGCCATGAAATGGCACTTTTCCCAATTTAAAACAAGATGTGTGTCTTCACATTGCTACAATACTTTATCCAAATTGTCAGTGCAATGATCAAAATCATTCCCATAGACTGAGAAATCGTCCATAAAAACCTTTAAAGAATCTTCAATCATTCGAGAATATTGTCATCTTGCACCTTTAAAATGTGGCTAGTACGTTGCAAAGACCAAAAGGCATACGGCGAAAAGCAAAAGTACCAAAGGGAGAGGTGAAAGTTGTTTTCTCTTGATACTCCAGTGCAATCGCAATTTGATTGTATCCAAAACAGCCATCTAAGAAACAATAATAGGCTTTTTCAACAAGCCTATCCAACATTTGGTCAATGAAAGGAAGTGGGAAGTGGTCTTTCCTTGTGGCAGCATTAAGTTTGCGATAATCCATACAAACTCGTCATCCCATTGGAATGCGTGTAGAAATTAAGTTGTCTTTGTCGTTGCTAGCCCTAGTGATGCCACTATTTTTAGGTACGCATTGCACTGGACTTACCTAATTACTATCAGAAATAGGACAAATAATTCCAACATCAAGCCACTTTATAATTTCTCTCTTAACAACTTCTTTCACCTTCTCGTTTAATCTTCTTTGTTGTTTAATCGATTACTTGCCTTCATCTTCCAACATGATCTTGTGCATGCACAAAGATGGAGTAATGCCTCGAATATCGGCAATACTCCAGGGAATAGCTCATTTATGTTGCTTAAAAATATCGACCAATATCTCTTCTTGAGTGACATCTAGTGTTGCGGAGACAACAACTACGAGAGTATTGTTATCACCAAGAAAGACATATTTAAGATGAGTAGGTAGCGGTTTCAATTCTAGAATTGGAGCTTCATCAATAGATGGCTTGAAAATTAGAGTTGTTCTGTTAGCTAAATCTAAGGATTCAATCTGCCATCCATGCCTGAGTTCAATATGATTAGCGTCAACCCTGTTGTCACAATTATCCAAGAATTCAACATCGATGTCACTGCGAACTCCTCAGAAAGTATTGTGCTTTGGTCTTTGAATTCTTCCACAATTAAATCATCTAGCACTTCAATAGTAGGGCATTCTTCTTTGTCCTTGCATTGAATAGATTTGAAAACACTGAAGGTAACGTGCCCATCGTTAAGTCACATGGTCAGTTCACTTTTGTAAACATTAATAAGAGTTCGTCTGGTGGCTAAAAATGGTCGTCCCAAGATTATGGGAACCTCATTGTCTGCCTCGTAGTCAAGCATGATAAAATAAGTTGGAAAATAATTTATCCATGCGAACTAAGACATCTTTAATTTTCCCTACAGGTTGAGCCAATGATCTATCAGCTAGTTGTAATGTCACTACAGTAGGATTCATGTGACCAATTCCCAATTTTCTGAAAGTAGATAGTGGCATTAAGTTGATGCTAGCTCCCAAGTCACATAAGGCCTTGCCTAAATAATGGTTGCCAATGGAACATGGGATAGTAAAGCTCTTAGGATCTTTCATTTTGAAAGGCAACTTATTCGTCAAAACAGCACTACAGCCCTCTGTGAGTGCAATAGTTTCCATATCACTAAGCTTCTTTTTCTTGGACAAGAGATCCTTCATAAATTTCTCATAATTTAAAATTTTCACAAGAGCATCTACTAAAGGAATATTGACCTAAAGTTGCTTCAGTGTGTTCAGAAACTGTTGGTACTGCTTTTCATGCTCATTCTCCCTGAATCTTTGTGGGAAAGGTAAAGGTAGAGATACATCTGATTGTGTCGACACCCTTGACTGTGTCAACATTTTCGAAAGTCAGACGTGAGGCATATACGTGACAGTTTGTAGAACTTCTTTGTTTGGTGCATCAACGTGCACTTTAGATTCAACCTTCTTACCAGGGATCACTTCACTAGTATCTTGAGGTGCTATAACAGAGTCAGTAGTCGGCTCACCAGTTTTTTTGCCACTCCTAAGAGTGATAGCCTTACAGTGTTCTTTCCCTCTCGGACTGGAATTTTATGTTTCACTAGGTAGTGTGCCCGATGGTCGAGCATTCAAATTCAAAGTAAGTTGTCCTAATTGTGCCTCCTACACCCGAATAAAAGATGAATTTCCTTGCACAATAGCTTCTGTGTGAGTCATATGCTCCCGCATTAAAGTTTTAAAAGCTTCTAATGGGATAAAAGGAGAAGCATGTATGTACTATTGTCGTCGATGTTCTTGACCATGCTAATTCGTCGTCGAAGAGGGTTGTGGTGGTGTCTGATTCTGGTGTGGATTCATCTAGCCTTGTTTTGGATGCATCGGAGGGTGCTTATTGTAGTTCTACTGTTGTTGATTATAATTCCCTTGCCTTAGATTATAACTTCCCGAAGTAGATATATTCCCAAATCAAAATGGAGCAGCATTTTGTCCAACATTCTGAGTTTCCCAAGACTGTTGATTACATGTAGAATTATTATAAGAGCTGCCATAAGAATTGTTGCAGATGTTACTGACATAAAAGAAATTTTCTGCATGTTGTGGACAATCTTCATCCCTGTGGTTGTCACTGCAATTCTCAAAATAAAAGGTCGGGATATCAACTTGTTGAGCGACTTGTACAAGTGCAACATCACTATTATCATATTCGCAAGACAAGAAACTTGAGCACTATGTGCAGATATTACATCCAATTCAATAACTCCCAGAATAGCTTTTTCTTGTGCAGCTCTAGTGATAGGATATTGATAATCGTTCCGAGCAATTCTCTCAAGAATTCTAATAGCATCATTATAAGTACAATCTAACAAAAGACCATTGGCTGATGCGTCGACAAGATTCCTCATGTGTCAATTCAACCCATTATAGAAAATCTCAATTCGTGTGGTTCCTGTTGATTGTCGTGCATAGAACAACATTGAAGCAATGATTTATAACGTTCCCATGTGGTGTGAAGATTTTCATCATCCAGCTGATGATAAGTTGTAATATCATTTCAGGGACAAGCATTCATTGTCAGTGGGTTAAATCGCAAAACAAACTGTGTTTCTAGTGCATTCCAAGAAGTAATTGATCCGGTAGGTGACCCAATGAACTAAGTACGAGCTCATCCCTGTAAGGAATAAGGAAATAACTGCATTTTCAAAGCGTCATCAGAAACTCCTTGTTAACTAAAGGAAGAACTAATCAATAAAAATGATTTTAGATCTTCTTGTGCATCTTCATGTGACAGTCTAGCATATTGCCCATTAGAATTCAACATTTGGAACATTACTAGCTTGAGTTCAAAATTCCAAGCTTGGATTGCTGGCCTAACAACTCCCGACTGTAAGTCATCCAAGACAGGTACTACAAAATTCCGTATAGGCCTATTTTGTATTTAAGCATCTTACTGGAACGATGGTCATTAGCATTTTGGTTCTGCATCGGGGGTATGACTGCATTGTTTCTTGGCAAAGTCGTATTCCTCTATTCTCGAAGTCTCCTCCGAACGGTTCTTTCAATTTCTAGATCAAAATTGAAAATAAACTCCGAATTGCTTCGGGTCATACAACACCTAAAATAAAATGTAAAAATAACTGTAAAAAGAAAACAAGTTAGTAAAAACTAAATATTATGAAATAAAAGCAAACAAAAATAAACATCAAACAAACGCCATCTCCGGCAACGGCACCAAAAGTTTGTTGGTTGTTTAATGTCACAGCAATAATGTGTAAGCGCACACTGTTGATGCAAGTATAGTAGACAGATATGAGTCTATCGGATATCGATCCCACGAGGATGGTTGTCTTTTGTCTATCAAAGTTAGTGCAATAAATAGATAAAATGAGATAAATTGTGAGAAACTGGGATCCCCAACGTTAATATTCAATAGAATACTAAGTGCTCACAAGGTAAAAAGGATAGGTGATTGTCAATGCATTAAACTGCAATGAATATCTTACCAAGCTTAACTTCTATATTTAATCTAAGACCTAAACATGCACATTAACCACACATTTCGATGCTGGCAATGGAACACTATTAAGAACAAGTGGATTAAATCCATCTAATCCTCAAGAAACTTCCGTTGTCACGCTTGTTAGCTTGAATTGTCACTGCACTTTCCAGTGTCAGTGACCGCAATAACATTTCCATGCTAAAAACATCCAACTCAAAGATTAAACAGTAGAATCAAGATTGAATAAAATAACATTTAACCCAGAAATCATGTGTACTTCCATACAAATATGAAATAGAAAGTAATCACCATCATTTAGAAAAGAAATATAAAAAAAATGGAGAGAACTACTCCTAGAAAATCTTGACTTGCACTCTCAACTCCCTCTTGTGTTGCACTCAGGGCTCCTCGTCAAGAGCTAACCTGCATCCTATTCACGTCGGTTCACTCGTAGGACATTTAAGCCGCCATAGTTAAAAAAGCTTCAAAAGAAAGGTTGAAGAAGATTATCCCCAAAAAGTTCCCCCTTTTTCACGTAAATATATTGTTATTTATCTAAACAACACAGGTGTTCTTTCATCAGACTCATGTTGCCTCTGTACGTACAAGTTAGTTGTACCAGACTAGATAGCTCACACTTCTTTGTTGTTATCCGGACAACTGTCAGGTGCGGCGACAATTTTGGGCGCAATCTGAAAACACTCATGTAGCGACATCAATACCTAAACATGAAAAAATTAAGGACAAATAGGCTGAGATCCACTGAGTTATAAAATGTAATTTACTGAACAAAAATGCTAAAATATGTGCTAAAGATAACTAAATGGGTACAAATTAACCAATAAGTAGGGAGAAAACATATGTTCTTTCTAGTACTATCATGGTCCTAATGCATGATTAACGCTTATGTTATGCTATTTTATGAATTCTTGGCATGGTTTATCAACAAAAAGTGAATGTATGGTTTATAATTCATGATAATGCTATGTTATTATTAATCAAAAAAACATGCATGAGAAATAACATGTAATTTTAGATGAACAAGTAGTGAGACGGTGGTCTGGCATCTCGCATCCAGGTTGATATGGGGTGTTACATTTGGTGGTATTAGAGCCCAATTTAATAACTCTTAAACCTAGGTGATTGTTGTGTGTTTGGAGTTTTGAAACTCATGAGTTTAAGTTTCCTAGCTACATGAAATGGCTGCTATGACTCTGTTTGAATTGCATGAGATATATCTATTTTGTAAGTCATGAAGGGTAGGAATGGGAACACATTACCTTTAATTCCAAAACTTTCTTGCACGAACGAGGCTTAGATCATTTTCCCACCACTCACACCATTTATTTGTGTGTGTGTATGTTAGATAATTAGATATGCCTCCCAGACGTGTGAATGTGATAGCTAGTGCTTAGAAGGATGGTACATCCTCAGCACCTATTGTGTCATCGCGTAGGATAAATATTCTTGATGGAATAAATGATTGGAGCGTTTCAGCGGATTGCTAGTGCTAACCCTACTCATACACCTATTAATCCTGCACCTGTAAATCAATGCTTACTGCTTGAACGTCTTCAGGCGTTGGGTGGTAAAGAGTTTTTCAGAGTTAATGGGACTGATCCGACCATAGCCGAGAACTGGTTGGAAGGAGTTGAAAGGATCCTCGAGCATATGTCCTATTCTGACGATGAGAAATTAGGCTTTACTGTGTCTCTACTTGGTGGTGGAATACTATTAAGAGAGGTACAACCACTAATTGTTTAACTTAGGATTATTTCTTAGAGGTGTTTAGGAGGAAGTTTATGGGCAAGCAGTATATGGAAGCTCCTAAGCGGGAATTTATGGATTTTGTGCAAGGTGGGTTGTCTGTGGCTGACTATGAGGCAGAGTTTGTGTGCCTTAGTCATTGTGCTCTTGATATGGTGTTGACTAAGAATGATTGGTGTAAAAGGTTCTGTTTCGGGCTCAATCAAGAGATTCAGGTTTATTTAGTGGCAAAAAATACAGAGTTGTTTGATGAGCTTGTGGAAAAGCCATGGCTGTGGATGAGACTTAGGCTGAGCCAGCTCATTCTGTAGTGGCTGACATTGGTAAGAGGGATTATGAGGGTGCTTCTGGACATCCATCTAAGAGGGGGTGTGATAATTACAGCAATGGCAGGGCTGCAAAACAAGGGTCTCGACCGAGTCAGTCTAAATAGCAGAGTAATGTTGTGACTAGCACTGGTGGTTCTAGATGCATGTTTTGTGCCTATTATGATCGTAGGCATCCTAGAGAGTATCGTAATTTGACAGGTGGATGTTATAAGTGTGGTTCGAATGAACATTTTATTAGGGACTATCCGAATAGAATAGAGGTATCATATACTCAGAGTTCGGCACCTACTATTGCCCCTGCTAGGGGTCGTGGTCGCAGTGAGATAATGGAAGACCGGTTGGTCAGCAAATTGTTGCTCATACAGTAGCCTTACAGGTTGAGTTTGGAGGTCCAACTCGAGTTTATGTTGTGAGGGAACATGAGGATCTAGATCCGACTGATGTTATTGCAGGTGCTTTCAATTTGCAATATATTCCATTATTTTCTTTGGTTGATTCTAGTTCTACACATTCATATATTCTGAGTGAATTAGCTTGTAAGTTAGGAATCCTATAGAGACTATTGATTTGGGAATGACTATAATTAGTTCCTTTGGAGATAATTCTGTTACGAATAAGGTTTATCGTAGGTGTTCTCTTATGATACAAGGGCACGTTTTCTCTGTTGACCTCATGGAACTACCGTTTTATGGATTTGATGTTATTTTGGGCATGGACTGGTTAACTAAGCATAAGGCTAAGGTAGATTTTGAGACTAAGTGAATTACCTTGAGAAATAGTGATGGGTTGGAAAGGTTAAGAAATTGATGGGTAAAGGTTGTGAAGTTAAACTTGTAGCTCTAATAACACCAAATGTGACACCCCAAACCCGACCAAAATGGACCGGCCCAAATTTAAAACATTACATTAGCAGCCAAATGACTCTCCAGCTAACGACCACCTGACACACACATCCAACCTTATAACACCTCATTTATGACTAATTAACCTTCATTTATTAATGCAGAAGCAATTTGTGAATCATTTTTTAACTTTTTTAAAGTATTTAAACTTAAAGGTATTTTGGTTATTTTATCATCTAAGGTTAAACTATCCCAATTTTATTTCTAAATAGTTACCGATCTTCTTTTAGCCAAATTATGCAAGCCCTAAAAATTTTAGCTTAGTTCGAGTTCATTTACTATGTCTATTTCAAGTTTTATCATTAGGGACTAAATCATAACTTTTACAAACTTTTAGTACATTTTCCAAATTAAGTATTAAGAGTGTTTCTACCAAATATTAACAGTTACAAGTCTAACCCTAAAATATTACCAAGTTTCCCTATCATTAATGGCTTCAATTAATCTAATCAAGGTTTAGGACTAAATTATAAATTAAGCAAATTAGAATATTAGATTACAAAATCCAAAAATCAAACCCCCAAAAACCCAGATGCCCGTGTGAAAAGACACAAGCCTTTGTACAAACCACTGCACCTATTTTGTCAAAAATTCATTTTAATTATCCGATTTTACATATTTTACTTACCCATTAAACTTGAAATAACTACTATTAATTACAACAAACATCCACACATCTCCAATTTAAATTATTTACAATAAATATGCAACAATTAATCAAAATTTTATACCCAATTACACGCCTAGCAAGCACCAATTAATTCACACAAGCTACATACCTTAGTTGCAACCAATCCACTCCACGATAAGCTTCAATTAAACATTGTTAGTATAAAATACATGCTTCATACACCGTGTTATCAATCACTGTACGAACACTCATCAACATACCGTAAATCAAACATCAATTAGACATAAAATCATGTATTAAAGCAATTATAAAATCACCAAAATTAAAGTCGAAAATTTAATGTCCATTGTCCATTACAAGTAAAATAACACTACTCCTAAAAGCATCATAATGCCCCTATAAAGTCTCTAAAGTAAATTTCTTATGCCACTACCAAGCCTTATTCTTGGATCGCCCTTGCACTCGCTATTCAACTCTTTACACTTGGAAATTCTCTACACGAAATGTGAGGATGTGAGCGTAAAAAGCTCAGTGAATGATAGTAAAAACATCAAGTAATTTGTACCCAATCATGAATAAATCAAAGCAATTAATCATTAAATTTTCAGTCACAACATGTTAACATTTCACCATAACATCACATGCTATTTCAAGAATTAAGAATCAATTTTTCCATGGCATGTAAAATAATCTTTTAAAACATAAACATTCAATTATATTGGTACAATCAATCAATTATATTGGCATAATACATCCATGGAAATAAGTAAACGTGTGATCATACATTGGATAAACGTATCTCCGAACTCCCACAAATCAAATACAACCCTCCAAATTGAGAGGCCAAAGACACACGCTAGCACCTCACATAACCCAATGAGTGGAGACTCAAGCTCAACACTCCCTTATCTACTCCAAACAAATCAGTCCACCAAGAGTCATATGCTCACAATATCACAAATAATGGTGAGTACTCACAAATCCTATGGCATGCCAACTATATCCAATAGATCCACCATGCAATGTTGCCAATATAATCATACATACATGGCATAAAATCTGTTGTTTAATCACTTAATTTAGGATGTTAAAAATGCAAGTAAAAGCATGTTTCTAAGCAATTTTAACATCAATAAAATTAAGCATAGCAAATATCATTTTCCTAATATACATATACCAATTAGAACACATTTATCAAATGTTTAATAAATCAACAAGTCTTGCTCCACATATCAATTTATTCCATACAATTTAATCATGCTAAAAGCATAATACACAACTTACCAAACCGATTGTCATTTTGCTCTTTTATAAAATAAAACCTATTTTTGGAAATCCAACCATCCAATATGTAATTAAGTCATTAATAACACCAATTAAACCTTTAATTTCACACATAATTAGGCCAATTTACCAAATTGCCCTTAATATCACTCACCCCTACACTTAGCTCTTTAAACGAAAATACGTTCAAACAAGCAAGTTTAAGTCTCAATTCTGATTTGCACGTTCAACCTCTTGATGTGGAGCTTTAACAGAGACAAAGTATACATAAACTAACAATAGCAACAAGAAACATAAAATTTGCTAAATTATACCAATCTTAATCATTACTCTAAACTACCTTACTTATGTTGCACAATTAAGCCGAAATATAGAAGTCCTCAACTAAACTCCCTTTCAGCACCTCAAACCACTTCTAATCTTCATTCCTAGACCAATAACATGTATTCTAAGTGTTAATTTCATCAATTAATCTGTTTCATAATTTTCTGAAAAAATCATCCACGTTCTTAATCAAGAAAGAAGAAATTAAAGTTGAAAATCCATTATAATCACTTTAATTAACAAATAATGATTGAAATCAACTTAAAAACAAGTTTAGAGATGAGGATTACCTTCAATTGAACTCAAATCATTGATTTGGAAGTTTGAATCAAAATGCTTGAAGAAATTCAGATGACTTTTTGCCCAACTTTGAAAATTATTTTGAGAGATTTTAGAAAGAATTTTTGGAGAGAAAAGGTTTAGATCTATTCTTTGATATTTGGTTTACGAAAACAAGTAAAAAAAACAAGAGAAAAGGCTCTAAATTCGGGTGAAAAATAAATGAAAAGTGAGGTAGTTGCATAGATTTTAAAACTGAAAACCCCCACCTAATTTTCAAAATTTAAGGAATTTGCCATTAGGCCACTCCCCAAATTCTGAAAATATGGTTTATTTGCTATAAAACCTCTTACGCATTTCCCTTGTTCTTGAAATTAGTCTCATTTAATTAATATTTTAAATCACCCAATTAAACCCCCATTTAATTTTTTTTAAAATTCTAATTTAACCCAAAATATTTATTTTTACTCAAAAATTATTTAAAATCATAAAATTAATTTAACTAAACATATTTTTATTTTTTGGAATTTTATTTATCGATTTTTAGATGAAATTAATCTAACTAATTAAGAATATAAATTGCTAATTAACCCGATTAATTCTCAATTTTTACTCGGAACCTGGTAAACTTACCCAAAACTACTAGACCTATTTTTGGGGCCTTACACATCACTTTCCCAAAGGCTTAAAAATTGGCTGACTTACCATCAGAGTGCAAAAAAACAAATAACCTTCACAACTATATGACTTGCTTTTCGATCCGCCCGATTTGGGATGTGACATTTGCTCTATACCTACTCCTTCCAATTTGTGGATCCCTTAGCATTTAACAAAGTACATATGTCGACTCGTTGTCAGGCTTCTAACCTTCCATCATTGGATACACTCAAATCCTCAGATTCATTTCAAAATTTTAATTTGGTGAACGCTCTATGGCGGGCATCGCCTGATTGTCAACTTCTTGACTTCAATTCTGGGGGGAAATCTCGAAATTCCTAGATTTATTTTTACGCCAACCCTGCCCATTGATTCGTTCTTGTTAAGAGGCATCTATGCTCACCCAAGGAATATTTTCACTACTACCTTGACAGAATACCAGAGCTACTACTTTAGTCCCAAAGTTCTAGTCTAATAGTAATAATGGCTTACCAGTCCTACTCAAAAAGGGTTGTCATTGAACAGGCCTATGACTAGTTCTACTTTTATGAGGGCTACACCCTAATGGGTAACAGTTGGCAGATATTCCCGTCTTGAGAATCTTAAAGGATTCTTCCTTCTCTCGATGCCAATAGGTGACTTACCTGCACTGATGGATTTGAATGGTTCCCTACCATTCATTAAATTTCACCATAACTCCCCAAGCTCTGCTTTGGTTATAAATCAACCAGAACACTAAGGGGAAGTTGATAAGTTTACAAACCTTTGGCTTGACCATCTCATATATTGTTCTTCACTTTTTTTCCTTCTATCCTTCTTTTTCTCATATAAGTATTTTTCAAGAGTGCAGTTCCCTGCCAATCCAGACGTTAAAATTTCAGAAATAATCATTTATTCTTTTCCTTCCTTACCTTCTCACTAGATAAATCCTCAATAGAACGCAGAAATAAGGTGATAGTTCTTGATTTACAGGGATACACCCACCGAATATGATATGGTGGTTCACTTGCTACCCGAAAGAACTTTTTTCCTTACCTTGACTTTTTTTCGGGGCAAATCGAGTAAAGTGTTGACTAAGCGCCGCTATTATCTACTTCATCTTCTCTTGGAGGGGATGTTTAATCGTAGGGAATTATGCACCTTTAATGTTTCCTGTCAATCTAGAACAAGGCAAGAATCGGCCTAAAAACTTGAGGTGGTTATTTCCCTCAACCTTTCCAAGACCCGACTTATTGTGACTACTTCTGTAATATTGCGGGATGACCTCGTTAGTACCCCTCACCTCCCTTTCCTTTTCTTGTTAGGAATCTGCCTCCTTTAATAACCCTGGTAGTTTTCTTTCAACTATTAGCAAGGTGGGGAAAACCTTGACTACCCTTCAAATGGGAAGTGAAGTCAGATAGGCTAATTCTGGAGGGCCACCTACTCTGGCGGACATTGTAACAGCCTATTTTCAGTGAAATTAGAACAATAGTTTTGGGACCACAAATCTGATGAGTAAATTATTATTTTATTATTTTAATGTCTATGGACTATTAGTAAGGTTGTATAAAAATTTCGTTAAGAAATTTTAACGTTTGCATGTTTAATTTCATAAAAAGGACTAAATCGTAAAAGGTGCAAAAATAGAGTTCTATTAGTAAAAAGGGTCAAATGGCTATTAAATTTTAAATTTAATGGAATTAGATGGTAATTAGACCATTTGAGTGGTTAGTGGATATTCATGGCAAGGTTTATTTGAAATTTTGAATGTTTTTAAAGGTTAAAAAGGTAAATTAGTAAATAAGGTTAAAATTAAATAAAACAAAATTTCATTTCCTATTCATTCATCTTCGTCCCCCGATTTTCAAAGGAGAAAAAATTACCATTTTAAGGTTCTTCATTCGACCAAGTTCTCCTTTAGCATGTAAGTGATTTTTGAGCTCATTTTTAATGAGTTTTATGTTTTTGGGATCGTTGTAGCTTAATTTAGCTAGCCCAGGGATCAATTTGAAAAATTGTTAAAGATTTAGGGTTTTCCATAAATGTTCTTGAATTATTCTTGATGTTTAATGGAAGATTATGTGTCCTTGCTGATAAATAAACTAGTTTTGTAAAGTGATTTTGGATGGAAATGTCATTCAGGGACTTATTTGTAAAAGTGATGAAGTTTCAAGGTAAATTTGTGAAATGATGATTTGTACGGATTGATATAAGTCCCTAGAGAGATCAGCTAACTTGAGAAAAGGATTAAAATGTTTAGATTTCAATTTATGAGCTTACAGACTAAATTGTAAAAAGTTAAAATGTTAGGGGCAAAATAGTAATTTTGCAAAAAAATGAAATATGGATTGATTTGAATAATATAAGTATTAAATGGATTGAATTTGTCTATTTAGATCAAGATAGACCACGTACGAATCTAGATCGAGGAAAAGCTAAAGCCTTAATTTAGTCGATCTCATTTCCCTTATCATCGAAGTAAGTTCGTATGAATAAATATCATTTTAATGATATTTTCAATTATATGTTAATATGTTAGTTTTAATGTAATTGAATGATGAATATCCAACAATGCACTGACGATTATCGAGTCCTGTTGAACCTTAGGAATTAG
The DNA here is from genome assembly GCF_025698545.1 of Gossypium raimondii. Classification (NCBI taxonomy): domain Eukaryota; kingdom Viridiplantae; phylum Streptophyta; class Magnoliopsida; order Malvales; family Malvaceae; genus Gossypium; species Gossypium raimondii. The sequence goes on along the minus strand of NC_068568.1, from coordinate 31,938,521 downwards.
TAGGATACAAATGACATGTTATTAAGGATTTCATGTTTCAGGTGTGAGCACACTTCGTGTGAGCAACGATGTAAAGGAAAGGTTACGATTATATGTTAAGCACACTTCGTGTAAGCTTTCTTGAGTATCCGATGATATTCTAAATAGTTCAATGGGAATGAAAAGGAAAGAAACGGTAAGTGTTCAAATGAACTATCTCATGTAACTATGAAAAGGATTGAAATGCTAAGCTTCAGTGGAAGTATGCTTATGTTAATGAAAATGATGAATTTAAATGAAGTATGTTCATATATAATGGCTTACCTTATGTTAAATTCAAGTGAATCATGTATGAATGCACTAACATATGTTGTTGATGGTGCTTAGGCTTGTGCCAAGCTTGGGGTTGGATTATATTATGCTTAATCTTAATGTTATGAACTGAAATGGTAAGTTGTGTTCATGTTTTACGAACTTACTAAGCATTATGTGCTTACATATTTTTTGTCCTATGCTTTTTGAATAATCGGTTCAGAAGCTTTTCGGAGATCTATCAAACTATCCAGCATAAATATCGATAGTTTTTGATGTTTTGGTCAAGGGTATAATGACATGTATAGGTGAACTTGTATTTGTACTAGCTGATAATTTTGGCATGTATAAGTTGTTTTGGTACCATTTAATGTTTGTTGAATTGTGTCATTTTGGTGCTTGTCATGCATGAATGGTATGGCTTAAATGGTAAATTATGTGAAGTGTTAATAGTCATATTTGAGGTATGATTTGGTAAAAGTGAGTTATGTTTGATAGTAGGGATGTGATCAAATATATGCATGATTGGGTAAGTTTACATGTTTGCATTTGAGGTGCCTTGTATGGCATATTGGTTGAATGATTTTGGACTATTGAATTGGTCATTTCATATTGGTTTTGGTCATGTTTTGATGCTTGGATTAAGTGTTCTAAAGGCTTTTAGATGGTAGCTTGAATTGGTTATGGAAATGGCTTATTTTAGGGCAAATTTATGTCCACACGGCCTGAGATACGTGTGTGTGACTCAGTCGTGTGTCTCCTGTAGGTTTTAATGCATGCAAGTCAGGTTGTTACATGCTTAACATACGGTCTGGCACATGGGCGTGTGTGGCTATTTCGAGAGTTACACAGGCTAGGACACGCCCCTGTGTCCCTATTTCGAATGTTACACGGCCTTAAACATGAGCGTGTGTCTCAGCCTTGTGAGGCACACGGCTGTGTGAGGCACACGACCGTGTGACCCCTGCAGTCCAATTTTTGTAACGTTTTCTTATACTTTCCAATTGTTACCAATTTGGTCTCGAATTGTTTCTAAGGTATTTCTAGGGCCTCGAGGGCTTGATTAAGGGACGTTTTGTATGTGATTGAATGTATTTAGATTATGTTGTAATGAAGTATGGAATGAATGTTGTAATGTTTTGTTTGTATGGTAATGCTCCGTAATCCTATTTTGGCGACAAACACAGGTTAGGGTTGCTACAGACAATGACATGTACAACTCCCTAGATTCATGGAAAGTTGTTCGCTGGAATTGCGGCTTTACATTTTCTCTCCCCACTTGGAGACCTAAACTCAAACCTTTGAAGTTTTGCGGAAAAAGGGTTGGCAAAGGCTACAACCCGATGAAAATGTGTAGTAGCAAAATAGGGAGTCTCTAAATCCTTAAGGAGTATACTGCGAATGCCATGTCCGACATCCAACCTTACCTTCCTCCTCATGTTTCTCATTTAATTCTCATTTCGACTAGAGACGAAGGTTTCAAACTCGCATGTAAGTTTACCAGCTGCTATGGGTTCTCTCGATGCGATCCTCACAACTACAATTGTAGATTCCCCAGTCTCACTCACACTCCTCTAGTTCTAATTAGGAGGTTTCCAGCGGAGACAGAAGGAATCCGACAACTTTCTTATTTCTAAGGATCAGACACGGTCGTTTCTACTATTTTCAAAAGGCATAGCCAAATAGGAGGTGAAGACATCTTTACGCGACGATGCTCTAGGCGGCTAACGATGTTTATCTTTTTCTATATCTTTCTGTAGTGAGACTTTCTTTTCTTCATCATTTGTACCTTCAATCGTTTTACTTAATTATACTTTCCTTGTATCTCTTTCTAAATCGTCTATTTCTACTTTCGACACTATCTGCCAATTTAGGCAAATATTTCTACACATGTCACATAATAACTTAATAAAATAAGAACTTGAGGGATTTAGCCAGATCAACATCATGCACATAAAGGGTAATCCTTTCAATCCCTACGTCCAAACGACTAACTAAACTGTGCTCTGATACCACTAAATTTGTAACACTCTCACTCGAACCAATTGACAAATCAAGGTATGGGGTGCCACAAATGGACCGAATTAATCTAATCACAAATTTTAAACTTAAACTGTAACAGTCCATTTTTTGAAGTGGTGTCAAAAATAGCATTTTCGGGATCACAATTCTGATGAGCGAGTTCGTAAATATTATTATGTAATATTTTTGAGTCAAGTAAAATGTTATACTGAATTTTGATTTGATAAATTTTGCTATTTGGGCGGTTAATTAAAATACAAGTGGTTTGGCCTAAAAGTTAGTGGTTTTAGAAAATGATGTATCGATATCTCATTTCCATAAATTGAGCCCATAAATATTTTTATTAAATATTTACGCATTTTTATATAGGTATGTTAAATTTTGGCCCGAAAATTTTAGTGATTAAAAGTCTATCGGTATTGAACTTTATTAGTTAAATGGCTAAATTAATTCTTGTTTAAGGATCTAAGTGGAAATTAGACCACTTTTAAATGGGATAGACGGTTAATGTATGATTTTTAATTGAAATATATATGTTATAATATTAAACTAATAATAAAAGGTAAATAAACATAAAACAAAAGATATCATCTTTCCATTTTCTCCTATCCACCTAAAGTGCACCATTGTTAAAGAGAAATAAAAACTTCAAGCTATCAAACCATTTGGCCTTTGCATGGTAAGGTTTCTGAGTCTCGTTTCTTGTAAAATTTATGTTTTCGACATTGTTGTAACTTGTTTTATTTAATTCGTATGTTTATTTTTAAAACTGTTATGGTTTCAAAATGTTACCATTATTAAGATTTGAAGTTATTGATGTTATTAGATTTTGATCTTAGAAATGAAAAAGGATTAGTTTGTAAAGTGGAAATTGTTAGTTTTTATCATAAGGACTAAATTGTTAATATCTTGAAATTGGCATGTAATTTTTATATTTTTTATAGTAGGAGGCTGTAATTAAGTACATTTGAATTTGGTTTAAAATTTTGGAGTCAAAATTTGGAAGTTATGACAAGTTTAACTTTAGGGACTAAATTGAATAAAATGTAAAACTTGAAGAAACAACCAAAAGATAAAATTGAGATTACATATAGTTCTAATAAATTGTTTATATGATATTTGACTGATTAAATTGAAATAATTTTATATTATAGATTAACATTTGAACAATAGGAAGATTTGTGGGGGAATGGAAAAACTATCAAATAGTCCCTGCTACTTAAAGCGTCACCGTTTTGTCAGGTAAGCTCATATGGTATAACTAAATTCCTATTTTTGATGTGTTATACTTAATTATAAACTAGTGATTTGTTGATGATTATGTATTTTGATATAATTTGAGGTTAAATCTCAATGAACTTAGTAAAAGTTTCATATACGAGGTTATGGGTTAATGCCCCAAGGTTTCAAGCTCCAGCATTTGTTGTAAAGTCAAGAAACATGTACGCTGATCCTTGACCAGGGTATTTATCATGTAGGTTTTACCCTGACGAGTAACGAGGCACTATTATTCATTATTCGTGTAGGTTTAACCCAAATAGGTAACCAAACACTATTATTTTCACCTATGTATTAAGTTCTCTTATGAAGTTTAATTGGGTATAATTGTAAATGGAAATGTGATGATATGTGTTTATCTTGGCAAAAAGAATGTTCATGATATGAATATATGATACAAGTTGGATTGTGATAGAAATATGAATAATTGAGGTTATGAGTTTGGTTTGAGTTCAAAACCACACAGTCGTGTGTCACATACAGGTAGGTGACACAACCATGTAATCTATTTGTTCAAGATGGCTTTGATTTCACACAACCACAATTAGTTACACAGCCTGACGACATGGCTGTGTGACCCTGGATTACACAATAATAGTTTGTTTCATGGTTTGGGGACACGGTAGTGTGATATAACACCACACGGCCTCAGCTTGGCCGCATGACCCTTGTTTTGCTTTTTACCTATTTTTTTGTAAAAGTTTCAAAATGATCCTGATTTGGTTCCAAGCCAGTATGCACGCTTGTACGAGATTTGCACTTTGGTGCCTCTACTTGCACAATTGTGCCTCTTCCAGCATTTTGATGCCTTTGATATGCATTTATGAAGCCTCTAGTGTGGTGTAGTTACCCGAGTATCCGAGTCAAGTTACTTAGTTCATTGGGTTAAATGTTAATGAAATGTATAGTTGATTTGTGGATTTAAATGTGATGCATATTGAATATATTTGAAAGTGTTAAATGTTTAATGAAATATTTGTTAATATATGAGCACATCTATATAGACAATATGCTGACTATGGAATTGATAGTGTGATGTGAATTATCACGTTTATGTTGATATGTGATCATGAACTAATGAGATTGGTGAATGTGTATTTGGATATCAGGAACTATATGTTATCTATTTATATTTTTATATCAATTAAGGTAAGTTTAGTTTGATGATTTAAACTATGAACTTACAAAGCTCCATTAGCTTAATTGTTTATTTTTTGTTCTTTTGTAGTTACCAAATTTGTGGACTGACCGGACGGATTGACAGAAAGCTCACACTATCCAACCATGGCAATAGCTTTGTTTTTCATTTTGAAATGTGGCATGTATATAGGTGTTTTGCTGTCAATAGGACATGTTATGCTATAATGGTCTTCCTATTAATATGCTTAGTTTTGAATGTACCTATTTGTACTATTTTTGGGTGGTTGATTTCTAATGGTCAAAACTAGTGATAATATTTTGGTATGGTTAAATTATGAGTGTTTTTATGTTTCGCCAATTTGGTTAATGGTTTTTGCAAGAATGGAAAGTTAATGTTATATTCTTTCTTATCTAGGATAGTTGAATGATTGAGATTTAATTGTGGTGCCTTCAAATGGCATATTGGATAAGAATGAGATGAATGAAATTTTGACATTGAATTGATGATTTAAATGTGTTTTTTAACCTACGAATTGATCCAGATATGGTATGTCTTATTGTGTAAGGAATACTATATGACATTGCTTGATTTAGGGGTAAAAAATGGTGCACACGGCTGTCACACAATCATGTGCTACACACAGTTACCGCACAAGGCCATATGTAATTATTGAATTTAGGTATAGTATCCACACAACCGTATGAGCCAAAACGGATTGTTACACGGTCTAGCACACGGCCTACAATACGGTCGTGTAACCCAACTTCGAATACACAAACGGTCTAGCACACGGCTGTGTGACCCTATTTCGAATACTCACATGGGTGAACACACGGGTTGGGACATAGCCGCGTGTCCTAACTTTGAATGTTAATACAGTCTGGCTATGTCACACGGCCGTGAGACCCCTATTCTGCAAATTTTCAAGTTTTCCTAAATTTTTTTTTGTTTCATTTAGACCCTAGATTGTTCCTAAACTAATGTTAAGGCCCTCTAAGCCCAATTTAAGGCCCATAAGTGTATAAATACCATGAATTGATTTTGTTTGTTATATGGTTATAAAATATTTGTTTTAACTATTTTGAAATTAAATGAAATGTCTTGTTTTGCCTTAGTAACATTTCATAACCCTAATTTGATAACGAAGATGGATTAGGGGTATTACATTTAATGGTATCAGAGCTATGGTTTAGTTGACTCCAGGACTAACGTAGCGTGTAATGGATCTAGAATTTACATACCGCATATACCCTACAATAGTGTGATGCTTTTGATCCATTCTAACATTGTATTTTCTTATAGATAAAAGATGTCGATCGAATCAAACCAGGCCGTAATTAATGAAGCTGAGAGTAATGGTCAAGATTCCATCTTGGAAGCAAGTCAAAGTGCATCAGTTTTGCAATCATTTAGTGATGAAATGAAAAGTGTATTTTTTGATATGATGAATCAATGGTTCAATGAGTTTAAATAAGCGAACCCTATGACTCCGCAACCTCTTCCCCCTACTGTACCTCCTTCGGTACCTCCATGTCCTCAGAACCCTATGTCTACAATAGTCTCTTGCCTTTCAGTAAATTAAATTTAAAAATGTGGAGCGGAAAAATTTAAAGGTAAAGTTGATGATGATCCTTCAAAAGTTGAGTTCTGGTTAGTAAATAATATGAAGAGAGTTTTCTCAAAATTGATGTGTACTCTAGAAGATTGTTTAAGATGTGCAGTTTCGTTGTTGAAAGACTAGGCAAATTCATGGTGGGATACTTTAACTACAATGACATCTAGTGATCGTATTAATTAGGACTTCTTTCAGATAGAATTCAGGAAGAAATATGTTAGTCGGTTGTCCCTCAACAAGAAAAAGAAAGAGTTTCATGAGTTAAAATAAGGGAATCAATCTGTAACTGAGTATGAACGGGAGTTTATGCAGTTAAGCAAGTGTGCTTATAATATCGTATCAAATGAAGAAGAGATGTACATTAGATTCGAAGATAGCTTGAATGATGAAATTCATATATACGTTACAGCATTACAATTACGTGAATTTGTAGAACTCTTAGAACAAGCTCAGAACATTGAAGAAATTTACAAGAGTAAACGAAAGTTTGATTTCAGATCTCAAGATTCATCAAATGAGGGTCGTTTAAATTAGCTTAGAGTTTTTCATTAAAAAAGTTCAAAATTTATGCAAATCAATCAACTACGCCTTCAAGGTTTACTGGTAGAGATGGAACAAGATAGAGTAACTTGAAATCTATTAATTCACTGACTCCTAGTGTTGGTAGTGTGAGAAATATTGAGAAGACTGTTTGTAAGGAATGCAGAAAAAGACATTTCGGTGAATGTCGATCTAAGTTAGGAACTTGTTTTTGGAGCTGATCTCCTTATCATTTTCTTAAGGACTGTCTAAAGCGCTATGGTGATTCGGGAAATCAATCTAGCAAGCCTGAAGCTATATCATAGAGAGGCAAGAGGTCGGGAAATGGTAAGAATGCTACTATTGGTCGAGGAAAGGTCGATGATACAACTAAATGATCTAAAGCTAGAGCACCTACTAGAGTGTATGCAATTAGAGCTCGAGAAGAATCTTCTACTTCGGATGTTATTACTGGTACTTTCTCTCTTTTTTATATTGATGTATATGCATTGGTTGATGATGGATTAACACACTCTTATATATGCATTACATTAGTAGACAACAAGAAATTACCTATTGTGTCAACTGAGTACACTATTAAGGTAACAAATCCACTTGGTTAGTGAGTTTTAGTTAATTAGATTTGAAATTCATGTCCACTAAAAGTTCGGGGTTATGAGTTTCCTGCTAATTTGATGCTATTACCATGATGAATTTGATCTTATTTTGGTAATGGATTGGTTGTCTGAACATGATGTGATGGTGAGTTGTCTAAGAAACCAAGTTAGTTCGAAACATCCAAGTGGTGAATTTATTTGTATTAAGGCAGATGCGACTAATTGTGCGACAAACGTGATTTCAGCAATTTCAACTTATAAATTGATTAGAAAAGGCTGTGAAGCTTATTTAGCTTATATTCTCAATTCAAAAGTGGCAGAATCAAAAATTGATCAAGTACCTATAGTTAGAGAATATGTTGATGTTTTCCTTGAAGAAGTTGAATTTGTAATTGAACTTGTGTTGGGACAGCTCCAATTTCAATAGCTCCGTACAAAATGGCTCCTACTGAATTAAAAGAGTTGAGAGCACAGTTGCTTGAATTATTAGATTACGAATTTATTCAGTCGAGTGTGTCACCTTTGGCTTCTCATGTTCTGTTTGTAAAAAAGAAAGATGGGTCGATGAGATTATGCATATATTACCGACAGTTGAACCAAATCACTATCAAGAGTAAATATCCATTACCTCGTATTGATTATTTTTCGATCAGTTGAAGAGAGCTATGGTATTTTCAAAGATTGATTAGCGATATGGATATTACCAGTTGCGAGTTCAAAAGCCTGATGTACCGAAGACTGCATTCAGAACTCGATACTATCATTATGAATTTTTAGTGATGCCATTTAGTTTGACTAATGCACTTGTAGCATTCATTGATTTGATGAATCGGGTGTTTCGACCATACTTGGATTGTTTTGTTGTGGTGTTTATAGATAATATTTTGATTTACTTGTTGAACGAGTCAGATCATATTGAGCATTTGAAGGTAGTATTGCAAGTTCTGCGCGAAAAATAATGGTATGTAAAATTCAGTGAATGTGAATTTTTGTTGCGAGAAGTTAGATTTCTATGTCACGTTATTTCTGTTGATGGAATCCATGTTGATTCGAATAAAATATTTATGATTGTTGATTGGACAATTTTAAAGAATGTTTTCGAGGTTTGTAGCTTTTTGGCTTAGCTGGATATTATCAGCGTTTTGTTAAAAACATCTCCATTTTAGCATCTCCGATGACTAAGCTATTGCAAAAAAAATGTTAGTTCTGTCTTGACCGATAAATGTTAGAAAAGTTTTGGGCAGTTGAAGAATATGTTAACCGAAGATCCAATTTTCACTCAACCTAAAATCGGGAAAGAATTTATCATTTATAGTGATGCGTCCCTTTGTGTTTTAGGTTGTGTCCTGATGTAGAACGATAAAATGATTGCTTATGCCTCGAGATAGTTGAAGCCTCACAAGTAGAACTATCCGGCCCATGACTTGGAGTTGGTCACAGTGGTCTTTGCTTTCAAGATCTATTGACACTATTTATACGTGAGAAATGTCATAATTTTACTGATCATAAAAGCCTGAAGTATTTGATGACACAGAAAGAATTAAATTTGCCTTAACGTAGGTGGCTCGAATTACTAAAAGATTATGACTTAGTAATTGATTATCACCCTGGGAAAGCTAATATTGTTGCAGATACTTTGAGTCAAAAATCTTTGTTTACTCTGAGAGCTGTGAATTCAAATATAACTTTAGAGCGTGATGGTTCTATATTGGCAAAGTTAATAGTAACGCCGGTGTTTTTATCAAGGATTCAAGAACTTCAAAAAGTTGATTCAGAATTGTTGTCGAGTCTCAATCTAGTGAAAAGTGGCCAGAAATCTTATTTCCATATCAGGATTGATGACTGTTTATATCTATGAGATCAAATTTGTATACCAAATGATTCCGAGTTAAAGCAAGAATTCTTGAACAAAACGCATAGTAGTGTTTATTCGATTCACCCTGGGAGTACTAAAATGTATAATAATCTGAAACATTACTAGTGGCCTGGAATGAAACGTGAAATAACAAAATTTGTGTCCAGATGTTTAATCTTTCAGCAAGTGAAAGCTGAACATCAGGTTCCGTTAGGTTTGTTACAACCTGTGATGATTCCAAAATGGAAGTGGGAATGAGTTACAATGGATTTTGTTTCAAGGTTACCTTTGAATCCGAAAAGAAAATATTCGATCTTGGTTATCGTTGACAGATTAACAAAATCAACTCATTTTATATCTATTCGAACTTATTATTCACTTGAGAAATTGTAGGAATTGTATGTTTCAAAAATTATGAAATTACACGGTGTACCATTGTCGATTATATTTGATCATGACCCGCAGTTTACTTCTAGATTTTGGGGTAAATTACACGATGCTCTGGGCTCCAGGTTGAATTTTAGTATTGCTTTTCATTTGCAAACAGATGGCCAGCTTGAGCAAATAATACAAATTTTAGAAGATATGTTACAGTTATGTATTATTGAGTTCAAACATAGTTGGGCAAATTATTTGTCGTTAGCCGAATATGCATATAATAACAGCTATCAGTCGAGCGTAAAATGGCTCTGTCTGAGGCTTTATACGAATGTAAATGTAGAATTTTGTTATATTGGTCTAAGTTGAATGAAAGAAAGATAGTTGGGGTTGATTTAGTTAGGTAAATTGAAGAAAAAATTTGAGTTATCTGAAATAATTTGAAAGCTGCATCTGATCCTCAAAAATCTTACGCTAATTTGAAACATAAAGATATAGAATTTTCTGTCGGTGAGAAAGTGTTTCTGAAAGTCTCACCCTTGAAGAAATTGTTATGTTTCGATAGAAAAGGAAAAACCGATCCCATATTTATCAAACCGTACAAACTGCTAGAAAGAATCGGACATGTAGCGTATCGCCTGGCATTACCTCTGGAACTTTACATAATTCATAATGTTTTTCATGTTTTGATGCTCCGACGTTACTGTTCTAATTTGTCGCATGTTTTAACTATGGATGAAATTGAGATACAACCCGAATTGACTTAGGATGAAGAACAGATGAAAATCTTAGCTCGAGAAATAAAAGAGTTGAGAAACAAGTTTGTACCATTAGGTAAAGTCTTGTGGCATCAACATGGGATAGAAGAAGTGACGTGGGAAATAGAAGAAAACATGAAATCTCAGTATCCAAACCTTTTCTCTAGTAAGATTTTCGAGGACGAAAATTTTTTTAGGGGGAGAGTTGTAATATCCCATTTTTCATTGGTGTCGAAAATGATTATTTTAAGACCACAAATTCGATATGTGAAGTTGTGTTTTATGGTTTAGTCAATGTTTATGGAGTTACATTAGGGCCGTATTAAGTTTTAGTGAAGACATGTTAATGTTTACTTAGTTAATTTAAGAAAAATGACTAAATTGTAAAAGATGCTAAAGTAGCTTTTATTCGTTAAATGTGTTTCATTTCTAAGGAAAAACTAAATTAATGGACATGGTTAGTAAATAAACCTAAATGGTGGTTAATGGACAAATATGGACATGTTATGTTAATTATTTAGTTCAAAATTTAAGGGTAAAGTAGTAATTGAATTAATAAATGAAAGAAAATAAAAACAAAATTTGTGTCATCTTCCGTAATTGTTTTTGTCCTCCACCGAAACGACCATAGAAAATTCCTTCAAGCTTCGGTTAACCCTAGTTCATTACATGTATGTGTTTTCCTCACTCGTTTTTTATGATTTTTACATTTTTGAGATAGTTGCAACTAGGTCCTACTAACCCGTACCTTCGTTTTTAAAACTATTAAGAATTTTGGATTGTACCATTGATATTTTTTTGTTATTTTGATTTTAAGTGATGAAATTGAAGTGTTAGTTGTTTATTTTGATTAGTTTATTTATTGAATTTTCTTATAGTTTTAGTAAATGAAGTTAAATGAAAAACAATATTTAAAATTTCATGGAAATTGTATAATTAGTGAATAATGGTGGATTGTTCGGTCTAGAATAACATTCGGTTAGCTTGGGATATTTAAGAATTTTATTAAAATTGGAATTTTTAGCTTAAGGACTAACTTGTGATAAATGTAAATTTTAGGAAATGTGTAATTAATGAAAAGTTAAAGGTCATATGTAATAAATTGAGTGCGAAATGTATGTGAATTTAACAGATTATCTTTAAATTATTATATATATCAAGAGTCGAACCAAAGAGGCAATAACCGAGGAAAGGGAAAAATTACGGAGTAGTCCCTATGTTTAAACTAGAAGTGAATCGTAGGTAAATTCCTAATATTTCAATATGTAAATGTAATTTTCTTATGATTATTTATTAGTTTCTATTTAATAGTGGATAAATATGTGACACTTCAATAGTTACGTATATATTTTGGAATGCACAATTAAGTACGTATGGAAATGCTTAAATGATGGTAGTATTTCTGGTGATTTTACATTATGGAAATAATTATAATAGAATTACAATATCAGTATGAAAATGATGAAGTGCCTCTCATTAGATGAAAAAGTAATGAAATCATGTTTACTGCCCGGTTGAACATAGTAATCAATCGCGTAGGATACAATTGGCATGCCAATAGGGTTAGTATGCACGCTTGTACGGGATTTGCACTTTGGTGCCTCCAATCGCACATTCATTTCTTTGTTTGCACTTCGGTGCCTCTGCTTGCAGATTTGTGCCTCTGTCTGCATTTCAGTGCCTCTGGTGTGGTGTAGTTAACTGAGTATCCGATTCAAGTTTCTTAGTTCATCAGGCTAAATGTTAATGAAATGTATAGTTGATTGTGGATTTAGATGTGATGCATATTCAATATATTTGAAAGTGTTAAATGTTTAACAAAATATTTGTTTATATATGAGCACATCTATATAGATGATATGTTAACTATGGAATTGATAGGTTAATTGTGATGTGAGTTATCATGTTTATGTTTATATGTGATCATGAACTAATGAGAATGGTGAATGTGTATTTGGATATCACAAACTATATGTTATCTCTTTTAACAGCCTGTTCTTCAGTGGTGACGGAATAGTGGTTTCAAGACCACAAATTTCCATCATTTCGGCTAGTCAATACTATTTATGGAATATTTACGGAGTCATAAGTGTCGTATTAAAATTTGGTTAAGAAATTTTAACGTTTAAATAACTAATGAAGGAAAATGACTAAATTATAAAATGTGCAAAACTTATTAATTATAGTATTAAGCTGATAAAATAATTTAACTATTAAATGAGGGAGGACTTATATGGTAATTAGACCATAGTAAAAGCAGATGGACGGCTTTGGACTTTGAATTCATTAAAATGCATGATAATTTAAAAGATAAACTTGTAATTTGTTAAATAAAACTTAAGTACAAATAAAGTAAAAATGCTATCATCTTCCTAAAGCAAGAACAATTGAAAATTAGGGTGTTAAAACACCACTTTTATCAAGCTTGACATTCAGCTATATTCTTTGCTTGCATGTAAGTAATTTCCAACTTGTTTCTTGTGATTTTAATGTTTTTGAGATCGTTGCAACTAGGTCCAGTTAGCATGTACCTTTGTTTTTGAATCTGTTAAAACTTTTAGAAGTTGTCATTGATGAATCTTGAAAATTTTTATTGATAAATATATGTTTGAAGCTTTGGTTGTGGTATTTGGTTGTTTTGTGAAGTGATTTTCGTTAGATTATGATTTAATGATTGAATTGTTAAAATGTCAAAATTTCAATGTTTGATAATTAATTTGATGTATAATAAGGTCTGTTAAAGGGCCTAGAATATTCTAATGTAATTTGGTTCCTAGGAAATGGTCAATTTGATGAATTTCGGGTTAGAGGACTAAATTACAAAGGTTGTAAAAATTTAGGGAAAATGTGTAATTAATAAAATTTAAGGGTCATATGCGTTGAATGGAATATGAAATGTGTATGAGATTAATTTATTATATTTAATTATTATATAGATCAAAACTTGGATCAAAAAGACAATAACCGAGGAAAAGGGAAAATAGTGAATTAGTCCGTGCGCGTTGATTGAAATTAAATAGTAGGTAAGTTCATAGTATTTCAATATGAAAATGAATTTCTACTTGTATTCTTATATTATGGTTCTTTAGTTAATATGTTTATAGAAAATTATTGAATGAATGCACACATGTGCCCCTAATTGTACTTCAGTACCTCTGAATGCACATACGTACCCCTGTTTGTACTTCGGTACCCCTGAATGCACATACGTGCCCCTATTTTTACATTTGGAATCCTGAATCAAATAATATATGAACTAATTTTAGTTATATTTAGATTAAATGTTATACTATGTCCTTACTAAGCTATGTAAGCTTACCGATTTTTGTGGATTGTTTTGTAGATAACCGTTGCTGACATTTTGGAAAGATCAACCAACCGACTCACACACTATCCATCTAAGTTGGTAGCTTTTGTGTCTCTTAGGGTAGTAGCATGTATATATAGATAAATATGTGGTTTTGAAATGTATAGGATGTTTTGTAATGGTGTCTTGGTATGTTTATGCTTTGAAGGTTATGTTTGGTTTGGTGTACTTTAATGCTTCACCAAGTATCGTCATTTTGGGCACTTTTAAATGCTTGTATATAGATTCCTTTTTGGTATTTATGATGACTTGAAAATTGTTATTTGTGATAAGTTTTGGTAAGTGTTTGAACTAGATTTTATACATGAGCTAAGGTAATGTTGGCTTATTTTGGTATGTAATGTTTTGATATATTTGTGGTGTCTTTGAATGGCACATTGGTTAGGAGAACTAGGTTGTTTGAAATGGCATGATTATGTGTATTTGAATGATGCTGAGGTCCCTTGAAAGTGTGCATAAAAGGATGGGTTAGATATGCTTGAATTGGTTATGAAATGGCTTGATTTTAGGTACAATTTTAGGTTCACACGGCCTGGGATACGGGCTGTCACACGGCCGTGTGAGACACACAGCCTGGAGAATGACCATATGTCATTTGAGAATTTCTTAGTGTTCAAGTCAGTGAGTTACACAGCTTGGCACACGAACGTGTGGGGCTACTCAGTGAGTAACACGGGTGAGGACATGGGCTGGCACATGGTCGTGTGTCCCTTGTTCGAAAGTTACACGGCCTGGCCACATGGTCGTGTGACCCTTATTTTCCAATTTTTACAACTTTTTCTTAAAACTTTTGATTTTTTTCAAATTAGTCCCGAATTGCCTCAAAGCTATTTTTAGGGCCTCATAGACTCGATTTAGGGACGAAATACCTATGATTGATATGTTTTGAATGTCATGTATTTATTTTAAATGTTATATAGATAAATGATTCCCGATTGTATGGTAATGCTCCATAACCTTAATCTAGCGACGAAGACGGGTTAGGCGTGTTACACTATTTATATTTTTTTATATCAATTAAGGTAAGTTTAGTTTGATGATTTAAACTATGAACTTACAAAGCTCCACTAGCTTACTGGTTTCATTTTTTTTAGTTACCTAATTTGTGAACTGACTGGACGGATTGATAGAAATCTCACACTATCCAACCATGTGTGTAGCTTTGTTTTTCATTTTGAAATGTGGCATGTATATAGGTGTTTTTTTTGTAAATATGAAATGTTATGTTTTAATGGTCTTCCTAGTGATATGCTTAGTTTTGAATGTACATGTTTGTAGTGTTTTTGAGTGGTTGATTCCAATTGGTCAAAACTAGGTGATAATATTTTGGTATGGTTAAATTATGGGTGTGTTTATGTTTGGCCAATTTGGTTAATGGTTTGTGCATGAATGGAAAGTTAATGTTATATTCTTTCTTATCTAGGATAGTTGAATGATTGAGCTTTAACTGTGGTGCCTTTGAATGGCATATTGGATAAGCATGAGATGAATGAAATTTTGGCATTAAATTTAGGATTTAAATGTGTTTTTAAACATATACATACATATTCGATTAAGACGGCGTGGACTAATTCAGTTTAACAATTTTATTGAAGTTCTATTCAAATCCCGAAATCTATACACCACTTGTGTTAGAGTGCGATTAGGCGACCGTTACGTAAGTACTTTGCCGAATTGTATAATTGAAGGATTGTTTATTTATTTAGTAACCTATTCTAATACATGTGAATGGTTTTAACCATAAAGGCTCAAGAATCGAACTCTTTTGTTAGAGGTTGGAATTGGGATCCTTGCGATCAAATTTGCAGAGGTGTGGGGACCTATTTTATTTAAATAAATAATATTATAATTAATTTATATAAAATGTTTCTATTTGAGAAATGTTTAATTAATGAAATAAGTTTCTGAAATGTGATATAGGGCGAATACTTTAAGTATTGATAAAGATTGATAAAATCCGATAAAAGAGGATTCCAAGTAAGTGTTTCCGAAACTTACAATCTGTGTTGTTGATATGTGATTTAGTAATTTTTCTATTAAATGTGATAATACATGATTCCTAGTACTCATGATGTGTGATATATGGCAATTTGAATATGTATGTACGATAAGCGTAATATTGAGTTATTGATGTTCTGATTTACATGTTAAACATGTTAATATTCTAATGTTTCGATTCGCATGTTAAGCATGCCATATTTCTGATTCTGGTTCGCATGTTAAGCATGCCACTATTATAAATTGTACTAAAATCTGAATCGCATGTAAAGCAAGCCTACTATAAAATCTATTTTGTATACCATATCACATGCATTAGGTTGAGAAAATGTGGACGGAGGAAGTATCTAGAAGTCTATCTGCAAATTTCTGGTGGTTTATCCACAATATTTTGTATCTGGTAGTAAATCTGCATTATCGGGTGGCTCGACCACAACATTCTATTTCTGGCAGCATGACCACACTATCTGGTGGCTTGTCCACAATATTGGTGTGTTATTGGATGGACGGGTTCTGGGGAACTCATTATGGTGTGTAGCGAAGATGGTTAGGATTTGGTTTTTGAAAATCTACATTGATTTCTAAAAAAGTGTTTCATTGACATCGTCACTATGCATTTTGATAAATGTGATTCTATGACTGAAAATTTAGTATGTTTATGATCTGGTTAAATAGATGCTATTATGTGTTAAATTCTGTTATTGTGATTTATAACCCACACTGGGCTTTTTAAGCTCACCCCTTTAAATTCTAATTTTTCAAATAATAATCGAGGTTAGGATGGGCTCGGCTACGGAGGTGCTCTCGGTCATCTTTCAGAAAACTATATATTTTGGTATTTGATATTTTGGGATGTGTTTAATTACTCTAGACTTTGGATTTATTTTAGTTTTTGGGTGGTTTTGCATGACGTACGATTTAAACTAGTACTTAAAAGGTTTTTTTTGAAATAAGAATTAAATAATAGATTTTTCACAATAAGGTTACTTTAACACAACAATAGTATTTTCAAACTTAATACTCTATTTTCAAAACTCAACACTACTTACTTGGTGGTTTACAAGTTATATTAACTCCACATTTTCAAAATGACAAACAAGTTTTAAATATAAAAATTGACTGTTGCGATGTTTTAACTGAAAAACAACATTTTCTGAAAACTATCAATACTTGAATTTTTCTAAAAGAAAGACAATTTCGACGAATTCTTTCAAAAGGAAATTTATAGACAATATTTGGCCTTTCTTAAAGCAAAACAAGATGACATTTTAAAATTAAGGATGATTATTAAGAGAAAATAGTAAATGGTTTTCTACGCCATTGACATGGCCAATGTGATCTTCGAGATTCAGCCATAATGTCTAGGCCAGGTTTAAAGGGTTACACCTCAAATCTACTGGTTAGCTATTGCTTGCCAATATTTGAAATTCTCCTCACGTGTGTGGCTTTCCATATTCACCGTTCTAGCGATCTACATGCATTTATGGTCCCGATGAGCCCTATATACCTCCATAGTCGAGCTATAGTCTTACACTTGTACTCTTCGTGTTTAATGTCCTGGCGGACTTCTCATTTTTAATTTCCGAACGAGCTACCCCTGATTACTGTCTCGGTGGACTACCCCGTGATTGTTGTCCCAGTGGACTACCCCGTGATTACTATCCCAGTAGACTACCCCGTGTTTACTGTCCTAGTGGACTCTATTGGTTGCCATAGTTGAGCTATGGTCTTACACGTTAAACTTCTTTTGAATTTTTGCCTCGTAAGACCTTATCGTCATCGTGGTGTCACCCCATAGAGCCTGATAACTGTCATCATAATATTGCTTTATGAAACCTAATAATCATCGATTTCAACTCATCTCATATCTACCTTGATGCTTAAACACCAAAGTGTCCCCTTGACAAGGACCAGAGTTTTGCACATCACATTTTGCACTTAGAACTATCGTATGGCAGTATCTAACACAAATTTCATTTTCTCTATCCATCTACCCATTCTTTCATTTTGTCATTCCTAACCTTGATGCTCGAATACTGCAGTGTCCCTTCTATAAGGCTCGGAGCTTTGCACATCATGGTTTGCACTTAGCAACACCGTATGACAGTATCTAACAGAATCACCCTTTCACAATCCTAACTTCATCTAACCCGCCGATAATTCCCTTCCGTACTCCAGACACACTATATTCATGTATTTTACACAATTCATCGAGCTAGTGATTATCACATACATTTCATCATGCATCTATTCGTCAATTCGCAACCATATAACACTCAACAATTATACTTGCAACAAATACATACACAACATACTTATCCTCCATATTCATACATGAACATGGTTTTAAACACAAGTCAAAGTAGGCCCGGGTGTGGTTTAAGCAAGCAAACAACATCAACAATCACCCCAAAAGTCAAGTGTAGGGACTCACATTGCTTCCTTTATCCTTGATGGCTTACCTTACCCAGATGCCAAAGCTTCCATTCTCCTGGAAGCTCAACATTACAACCAAGGTCACAAGTTAAATGTCAGCATTTACAGCTTAAAATTCAGTTTTCTAGAAGCATGCAGAATCTCTAAAATGGTTCTACAAAACCTTAACTTTGTTCTCTAAATCTCACGTACGCCAAAGGACTTAGAACCTTACCAGCTCCTTGGATTCTCTACTTTTTTGACTAAATCTTCACAATCACTGCTCCATGCATAGCTTTCCATAACCAAGTTCCTCAGAACAACTGAGGAAGAAGATGAAGAAGAATGAAAAATAAAACAGAATTGAGATAAATCTTCCCCGATAAGTCATTTCCTAGTTATTTATTGCCCTTCATGCTCGGTTATCAACCCTATAGAAACCATCTATTAGTAGTCATTTTGTCTTCCACTATGGAACCAGATTATTTTAATTCAACCGAACCAAAATTGGATCTCAACCACGTCCAAAATTAGTCACTAAATTTTCCAAATTTTTCAGTAAAGGCTACCAACTTGTAGCTTCTTTCAATTTAACTCCTAAATTATTCCTAAATTTCCAAACTTAGAAGAAACCAGGTGTGACATCGTCTTTCTCTTGCAACGATAAACCTTGAAACTTTGTATCCATAGAAGCAAACATGAAACTACCCACTCTAACAAGCACAAAAAATTAACGACCAATAGTAGACAATGCACTACGACAGAAAGAACTTGCACTCTCAATAACAAAACCCTAATAGAGGCAAGACACTCCTACATAAAAATATTTAAATCTAGCAAGCCAACATTAATTTTAAACATCTCCAACTCTTCAAAATTCAACTTATCTCATCACTGATTAGTTTTCGGTTCTTCATAAGATTTAAATAAAAATTTATTCCTAAATTTGTGGCATAATGAGTATGTAGTTTCTAATTCTTATTTGAAGCAGATTGTGTAACACCTCTTATCTGTGTTCATTGCCGAAAGAGGGTAAAAAGTATTATCAAACATAAAATACATATTTTCATACAATCGGAGTTTTTTTTTATAAAATTTTTGACATAATCCCTTTTACAAATGTCTAATCCCTCCTGCAAATTTTCAAAACGCAATCTCAAACCATTTCAATATTTCAACTAATACAGCTATATACTTAAACATAATTAAATCATTCACGACATTCAAAGTAACTTCGCTAGCATTTAAAAAAACAACCTATCAATTAATATGCATTAACATCTTAAGCTAAGTAGTAATTAGTATATATATACATTACATTAACATTAAGACTTCTATACATGCCATAATTCAGAAATATTGGTTTCAAAATACCAAAAGACGTAAATAGTGTGGATGATCCCCGACTTTGTCCGAATTCCGAGATGATTTATAACACTATAAAACAAGAACAAAAGAGAAGTAAGCATATAGCTTAGTAAGTACGTATGTAATTGAAAAACAAATCTAAAACATGTTTCCATAGATAAGATAATTTCAATCAACCATAAATTTGATATTTATTCAAATTCCAGCAAACTATTTTTCTGCGTCACAGTAACTAAATTATTTTTATCCTAAGCTACAGAACTCAAAATTAAGTTTTGAAAATTTTCCTAAAATAGACTCATATATCGTCTTATCATAAAATTTTCAGAATTTTTACTTGGCCAATTAGTATAGTTTATTCTGTAAAGTCACTCTTATTTCACTACTCAACATCTTTGACCTTTCTTCACTAAAATGAATTATCTCACTGTACAGAATTTAGTTGACATTTTGTTTCTTTATTTTGAAAATAGACTCATTAAGTATTCTAAGCATATAAATTATATCTCCTAATTATTTTTTACAATTTTAATGATTTTTCCAAATTAGAACAGGGATTCGAAATCAATCCGACCCTACCTCACTAATTTCAAATATCTCAAAATATACAACTCTTTTGCTTTATCGGTTTCTTTTATATGAAAGTAGACTCATTAAGATTTAATTCCTTATCTCATTCAACCAATAAATCAATTTCTATAATTTTTATTATTTTTCAAACTAACATCACTTCCAATGTTTGAATCTGTTCTGTTTCAATTTCACTCATTTACATAACATTACAACAATTTATTTTGTAAGCACAGTACGAAACTTCACCACTCCAATTACTCTTTAGCAAATTTTCACACTTCAATCACATACTCATATTTGTTTATCAATACTCATATCCCGTTGAACACGTCGTTATAATAGCGAATATTCGGTGGTTTGCACAAAGTACCGCCAGTGTAATTATTATCATTCGATACACGTAGTAGCCTACACATAGTACTACACACGTGATCAAACTTTCCAGTTCACGTAGTAGCCTGCACATAGTACTACACACGTGACCAAAACCTTCCGGTACGCATAGTAGCCTGCACATAGTACTACATACCGGAAGGTTTTGGTCACGTGTGTAGTACTATTTGCAGGCTACAACGTGTATCGGATAGTGATAGTCACATGTGTAGTACTATGTGTAGGCTACTATGTGAACTGATATCAATAATTATAAGGTGGTTGCTATGTGCTGATCCCACCGGATATCATTAATTTACAAAGGGTGGTTGCTGTGTGCTGAATCCACCGTGTATCTGTTATTATTCTGAAGTGTTCATCGGGAAATTGACTAAGTGAAAATACATGAGATCATATAACAACTAAGTGTAATGGAATAATGAATATATGTGTGGAATTTAATTGAATATTAACTTGAAAATGGAAAAGTGAATTTTGAATTGAATAGTGATTGAAAGTGAAAAAGTGAAATTATGAAAAAGTAGAATTAGCAACAAAACAGTTTTGGATAGCAACAATCATGTGAATTTGAAAAATCACCAAAAATGCTGGAAATAGAATTAGAGAGTGAATAAGATATGAAATGAAATCTTAGTGAGTCTATTTTTACATAAAAGAAACAGAGCAAGCAAAAGAGTTATATATTTTGAGATATTTGAATTTTAGTGAGACAGGGACGAATTGATTTCGGAATCCCCTATTTTGATTTTGGAAAATCATTAAAATTTGTACAAAAATAATTATGAGTTATAATTTATATGCTTAGAATCCTTAATGACTCTATTTTCAAGAGAAACAAACAAGAACACCATTTGAATTCTGTACAATGAGATAATTCATTTTTAGTGAAGAGTGGCAGAACTGTCAGACTGCGTAACAAGGTAAACTTTAAAGAATAAACTGTTGCTGAACCAAAAATTCTGAAAATTTTATGGTAAGAAGATATGTGAGTCTAGTTTCAAGGAAAATTAACGGTTCTCAATTTGGAGTTTTGTAGCTCCAGATAAAAATAATTTATTGATACTGACTCGGATACACAGCTTTGAATATACATATGGGTGAATAAAGAAACTATAGAAAATGTTATTTCTAAGAATGTTAAGTACACTAAGGATGTAGAATGCAGTGGAGGAGGAGGAAAATTAAATATATATATATATATGAATGATTTATGTATAATTGGTTATATGATCGATTATAATCGATAAACGTGGAAATAGAAATGATGCTTACATTTGTATATTATTGATCATGGTTTAAACTCATATTGGAAAATAAAGCTTCATAGTATGTATGTATGGTATATTTGGTATATGATTTGGTATGAAGTAAGGCCATGAATGGTATATGGATTAAATGCACTAGCTTGCGACTATGGTTGAGTGTAATGTTTATATCTTGTGTGATATGCATAGGAAACGGGGGTGGAAAGGAAATGAAATACTAAGTTCATGCTTGAACTGTAAAATGATGCAAAAAGGGGACGTTAAGTTAAATGATAAATATGTAATAGTATTGAACTTAATGAAATTGAACTGTACGTGAATTAAATGGAAATTGCAAATGATTTGATTTGAATTAAATGAATTATTGTGGTATTGAAATGTATATTGGATTGAGAAATTGAATTTAATCGTCAACATGAGAATCATGAATTAAACAAAATGGAAATGAAGTATTGAATTGCATGAGTATGTATTGGGTCTCAAAAGCCCTATTTGTTACAAATATAGTATTTTGAAGTTATAACGTGAAGATTTATAAAAGCATGTTAAAAATTTGAAGAGTTTAAATTTGAATGAAATTTTATAACTCGGTTTAACATGTTTATAAGTGTATGTGTTCTGGTAATGCCTCGTACCCTATTCCGGTGTCGAATACGGGAAAGAGGTGTTACATCAATATTTCAACTAATACAGCTATATACTTAAACATAATTAAATCATTCACAACATTCAAAGTAACCACGCTAGCATTTTTTAAAAAAATAACCTATCAATTAATATACATTAACATCTTAAGCTAAGTAGTAATTAGTATATATATACATCACATTAACATTAAGTCTTCTATACATGCCATAATTCAGAAATATTGGTTTCAAAATACCAAAAGATGTAGATAGTGTGGATGATCCCCGACTCTGTCCGAATTCCGAGATGATTTATAACACTATAAAATAAGAAAAAAAAAGAGAAGCATTTAGCTTAGTAAGTACGTACGTAATTGATAAACAAATTTAAAACATGTTTTCATAGATAACATAATTTTAATCAACCATAAATTTGATATTTATTCAAATTCCAGCAAACTGTTTTTCTCCGTTACAGTCACTAAATTATTTTTATCCGAAGCTACACAACTCCAAATTAAGTTCTGTAAATTTTCCCTGAAACTAGACTCATATACTGTCTTATCATAAAATTTTCAGAATTTTTGACTTGGCCAATTATTACATTTTATTCTGTAATGTCACCCCTATTTCACTGCTCAACATCTCTGACCTCTCTTCACTAAAAATGAATTATCTCACTGTATAGAATTTGGATGATATTTTTGTTTGTTTATTTTTTAAATAGGCTTATTAAGGATTCTAAGCATATAAATTATATCTCATAATTATTTTTTACAATTTTTAGTGATTCCTCCAACTCAGGGAATTCTGAAATCAATCTCAGCCTACCTCACTAAAATTTAAATATCTCAAAATATACAACTCTTTTGCTTGATCTGCTTCTTTTATATAAAAGAAGACTCATTAAGCTTTAATTTCATATCTCATTCAACCAATAACTTAATTTCTACAATTTATTGTGATTTTTAAAACTAACATCACTTCCACTGTTCGAATCTGTTCTATTTCAATTTCACTCATTTACATAACATTACAACAATTTATTTTGTAAGCACAGTGCGAAACTTCATCACTCCAGTTACTCTTTAGCAAATTTTCCAAGTCAGAATAGGGGATTCTGAAATCAATCCGACCCTACCTCACTAAAATTCAAATATCTCAAAATATACAACTCTTTTTCTTGATCTGCTTCTTTTATATGAAAGTAGACTCATTAAGCTTTAATTCCATATCTCATTCAATCAATAACACAATTTCTAAAATTTTTGGTGATTTTTCAAACTAACATCACTTCCACTATTCGAATCTATTCTGTTTCAATTTCACTCATTTACATAACATTACAACAATTTATTTTGTAAGCACAGTACAAAACTTCATCACTCCAGTTACTCATTAGCAAATTTTCACACTTCAATCACATACTCATATTTGTTTATCAATACTCATATCTCGTTGAACACGTCGGTATAATAGCGAATATTCGGTGGTTTGCAGATAGTACCACCCGTGTAATTATTATCATTCGATACACGTAGTAGCCTTCACATGGCACTACACACGTAATCAAACTTTTCGGTTCACGTAGTAGCCTGCACATAGTACTACACACGTGACCAAAGTCTTCTGGTACACATAATACTACACATGTGACCATTATCTATCGATACACGTAGTAGCCTGCACTTAGTACTACACATGTGTTTATAGTCACTTTATTCAAGCCTTTCTTATTCCAACAGTCCCACAGAGATTCTTACTTTTCAAGGATTTACAATTTATCCGTACACAAATCACAATTTCAATATTTCAGTGCAATCCCATAACAAATTTAATGATTCAATTCAACTACTTCACTTATTACTTGTCAATGATATATCCACAATTCAAGCAGATTTTAATCGATTCAACTATAAATTCTAAATTTCTAATTGTTATATAACTATTTCATATTACTTACCTCGGTGCAAAATATAGGAATTTTGCAATTCAATCCACAATCTTTTCCTTTCCCTTATCGAGGTTGATTCCCCATCTTTCTTGATCTATAATAGAAAATTTAGCTTGTTTAATATTCACATTTATCAAAATAATCCTCGACTCAACTTTTGAAAAAATTACAATTTTGTCCCTAAACTTTTACATATTTACATTTTTTGCCCAAAGTTCGGAAATTAAATTTTATTCCTTATTCTTATGTTTTATAACATGCTGAACACTTTTCCCTTCTATGGCAACATCAAATTCTCACTCTAACTCTTACTTATGAACATTAAATATTTTTACCGATTATGTTATTTTGCTCGGTTTCACTTAAAATCGACTAGCAAAAGTTGTTTAACATAAATTCTAGCTTCATATTTTTCCATAAAAAATCAAAATACATACATTTCACACATGGGTAATATTTCAAATTTCAACCCTAGCTCAAAATAACAGTAGAAATAGATAAATCGAGCTACGGGAATCTCAAAAATGCAAAGAACATTAAAAACGGGGCTAAGATGCACTTACAATCAAGCTTGAACGTGGCCAAAACCCTAGATTTGGAGTCCTTGAAGTTTCAACAGCAAGCAAATATGATAACACCAATTTTTACATCTTTTTCCCATTTTAATTCTATTTATTTACTAAATGACCAAAGTGCCCTTACTTAAAAAAATCCTATTTCACTTATTTCTTGTCCATTTTTTTCCATCACTAACTAATGGTCTAATTACCACATAAGGACCCCTAATTTATGATTCCATAACAATTAAATAACTCTAACAAATAAAACTCAACTTTTGCACTTTTTACAATTTAGTCCTTTTGACTAAATTGAGTGCCCAAACGTCAAAATTTTCGAACGAAATTTTCACGGAATCTTTCTGTGAAATTGTAGGCCATTAAAATATAGTAAAAATAAATTTTTCCTCTTCGTATTTGTGGTCTCGAAACCACTGTTTCGACTAAGCCCTAAATCGGGTTGTTACAACTCTACCCCTTTAGAGATTTTTGTCCTCGAAAATCTTACCGGAAAAGAGGTTTGGATATTGTAATCTCATAACTGTTTGACTTCTCGAGCCAGAATCTTTAACGGTTCCTCCTCATAAGTCATAGCCGATCGAATTTCAATTTCTGTCAGAGAAATTTTATGTGAAGGATCAGAACGATATCGTCGTAACATTGACACATGAAATACATTATGTATCATTTCCAACTCTGCTGGCAAAGCTAACCGATAAGCCACGGGTTCAATCCTTTCAATAACTTCATACGGCCTAATAAAACGTGGACCCAATTTACCTTTATGGCCAAATCTCAAAATCTTCTTCCACGGAGATACTTTCAAAAATACTTTATCGCCCACTTGAAACTCAATTTCTTTTCTCTTTAAATCCCCATATGACTTTTGTCGGTCTGAAGTAGCTTTCAAACAATCACGGATTACTTTCACTTTTTCTTTAGTTTCTTTCACCAAGTCAACCCCGTGAATCCATTTCTCAATGAGCTCAGTCTAATACAAAGGGGTTCTACACTTAGGTCCATATAATGCTTCATACGGTGCCATTTGTATACTCGACTGATAGCTATTGTTGGAGGCAAATTCAACCAATGGTATATATTTCTCCCAACTGCCTTCAAATTCTAAGACACAACATCGGAGCATGTCTTCAAGAACTTGAATTACTCTTTCAGATTGTTCGTCAGTTTGCGGATGGAATGCAGTACTAAAGTTCAATTTTGTACCCAAGGCTTCTTGCAACTTTTTCCAAAACCTCGAAGTAAACCTCAGATCTCTATCCGAAATAATGGACTTAGGCACCCCGTGCAACCTCACAATTTCAGCAACATATAACTCCGCCAACTTTTCAAGTGAGTAATCAATACGTACTGGTATAAAATGGGCTGATTTGGTCAATCTATCAACGATTACCCAAATAGCATCTTTCTTCCTAGGAGTCAGAGGCAACCCCATCACAAAATCTATCGTGATTCTGTCTCATTTCCACTCAGGAATCATTAATGGTTGAAGTAGACCCGAAGGTACTTGATGTTCAGCTTTTACTTGTTGACAAATCAAACACTTTGATACAAATTAAGAAATATCCTTTTTCATGCCCGGCCACCAATACAATTTCTTCAAATCCTTATACATTTTCATACTACCTGGGTGAACTGATAAACTACCATTGAGTGCCTCATGTAAAATTGTCCGAACCAACTCATCATCTTTCGGTACACATATCCTATCTCGAAACATTAGACAATCATCTGATCTAATTCGAAAATCTGAATCACAACCTGATTCACACTGAGATCTCTTAACTTGTAATTCACTATCATTCTTCTGAGCTTCACAAATTTACTGCAAAAATAACGGTCTAGCTTTCAACTCAGCCAAAATTGAACCATCCTCAGACAAAGCTAAACTCGTATCCATGGTTCTCAAAGCAAACAAAGATTTTCTGCTGAAAGCATCAACGACTACATTTGTCTTTCCTGGGTGGTAATCAATAACTAACTCATAATCTTTTATTAATTCGAGTCATCTTCGTTGTCGTAAATTTAAATCCTTTTGATTCATCATATACTTCAAACTTTTATGATCAGTAAAGATTCGACATTTCTCACCATACAAATAATGAAGCCAAATTTTTAAAGCAAAAACGATAGCAGCTAATTCCAAGTCATGCGTCGGATAATTCTTCTCATGTGGTTTCAGTTGTCTCGAAGCATAAGCTATTACTCTACCTTCTTGCATTAGCACACATCCAAGACCATTCAACGATGCACACTATAAATTATAAACTCTTTCCCTGTCTCAGGTTGCACTAACACCGGCGCCTCAATCAATAACGCCTTCAATTTCTCAAAAATTTGTTGACATTTATTAGTCCATTCAAATTTGACATTCTTTTGCAATAACTTAGTCATAAGAGAAGCAATCATTGAGAATCCTTTAACAAAACGTCTATAATACCCGGCTAAGCCTAGAAAACTTCTAACCTCGGATACATTCTTTGGCGGCTCCCAATTATCAATTGCTAAAATTTTACTCGGATCAACCTGAATACCATCACTTGAAACTATGTGTCCCAAAAATCCGACTTCATGAAGCCAAAACTCACTTTTACTAAATTTAGCAAATAACTTCTTCCCTCTCAAAATCTGCAACACAGTTCTCAAATACTCGGCGTGCTCGGATTCATCTCGAGAATAGATTAAAATATCATCTATGAACACCACCACAAACTTATCCAAATACGGTCGGAAAATTCGGTTCATCAAGTCCATAAAAATAGTCGGAGCATTAGTTAAACCAAAAGGCATCACTAGAAATTCGTAATGTCCATATCTCGTTCTGAAAGCAGTTTTTGGCACATCTGACTCTTTAACTCTCAATTGATAGTAACCTGATCTCAAATCAATCTTTGAAAACACTGTTGCTCCCTTTAACTGGTCGAACAAGTCATCAATTCTTGGAAACGAATACTTGTTCTTTATAGTCACTTTGTTGAGCTAACGATATTCAATACAAAGTCTCATAGAACCATATTTCTTTTTCACAAATAATACAGGAACACCCCAGGGAGAAAAACTCAGTCTCACAAATCCCTTATCTGTCAACTCTTGTAACTGAGATTTTAGTTCTTTTAATTCAGTTGGAGCCATTCTATACGGAGCAATAGAGATCGGTACAGTCCCAGGTAACAAATCAATAGCAAACTCAACTTCTCTAATTGGAGGTAATCCAGGCAATTCCTCTGGAAACACATCTGGAAATTTACAAACTACTAGTACTGATTCAAGCTTCGACTCAGCCATCTCAGTGTTTAACACATAAGCAAGATAAGCTTCACACCCTTTTCTCAAATATTTTTGGGCAGACATGTGCGAAATCACCATAGGCAATTTATTTGATTCATCTGTTTCAACCCGAAGAATTTCACCAGTTTCATATTTCAATTTAAGAATTTTCTGTCTACAGTTCACTTTGACATCATGCAAAGTCAACAAATCCATCCCCAAAATAACATCAAATTCATCAAATGGTAACAACATCAAATTTTCCAGAAAACAATGACCTTGAATCATTAAAGGGCAATTCTTGCAAACCTTATTAACTAACACATATTTGCCTAAAGGGTTTGACAGTTTAATCACGAATTCAGTAAATTCAACTGGAAAATTCTTATTAGATACTAAATTCACACAAACATAAGAATGAGTAGACCCGGGATCAATCAATGCAATAACATTAGTGTCATAGAGAGAAAATGTACCAGTAATCACATCGGGAGATGATGCATCCTCTCGAGTATGTATAGCATAAGCTCTAGCAGGTGTTCTAGTTTCTGGTCTCATAGCTATATCTTTCATTTCACTTTTAGTGCTAGCTCTGTTTCTGGTATTTCTCGGTGGTCTACCTCTGCTAACAGTATCACCCGATCTGACATTCAGAAATTTTTCTTCTTCAACTTTCTCAAGGATATCTTTAATGTAGCGTTGTCGAGAACCACACTTGAAACAAGCTCGACTAATTAACCAGCACTCACCAGGATGTTGCCTTCCACAATGTTGACACTCAGGTTTATTAGACTTCACACTACCCACACTTGCTATTGAAGTAGCTTGAGCTTTCGGATTCGAATATGATCTCCCACGATCTCGGTAAGAATACCAATTGAAGCAGTCGATCGAGAATTCACTTCTTTGAACTTCTTTGACTGAGTTTGGAATGACTTACTCATTGGTCTTTTTCTTACATCCCGAGCCTCAATCACAGCTTTTCTCTTTTCTTTATTCAATTCTTCAGCCTTGCAAGCTCGATCAACCAGTACCACAAATTCTTTCAGTTCCAACATCCCAACAAACATTCTGATATCTTCATTTAACCCGTCTTCAAACATTTTACACATAATAGTTTCTGTGGGCACACACTCTTGAGCATATTTATTAAGTCTAACAAATTCTCTTTCATTTTCTGCCACAGACATTCGGCCCTGCTTTAATTCGAGAAATTCCTTACGTTTTTTATCGATGAACCGTTGACTTATGTATTTCTTTCTAAATTCCTCTTGGAAGAAATCCCATGTAACCCTTTCTTTCAGAACCACAGATACTAATGTTTTCCACCAACGATATGCTGAATCTTTCAGTAAAGATATGGCACATTTTAAACATTCTTCAGGAGTACACGATAATTCATCAAATACCCGAATAGAATTTTCAAGCCAAAATTCTACCTTAGCGGGATCATCATCTATGTTAGCCCTGAAATCTTCTGCCCCTTATTTTTGGATTTTATCAACTGGGGGTTTACTCGGTTTTACTAATTCAACACCTTGTGAAGCTACAAGAATCGGTTGAGGAATAGGAGGGGGTGGAGGAGGTTGAACATTCGAATTTGCTCGAATAAACTCTGTGTACCAATTATTCATCATATGAAGGAAGGCTTCTCAAGCATCATCCTGACTATGTGTTTCAGTTCCATGTCTACTTTCCTCAGGCACGGTCCCTTGCATGAGAGCCGGCGCATTGCTTTCTACATCATTCTCTACAGCTCGGTCGGGATCCATTTACTATATAAAAACAAAATTTTAAATTGTCAGAATCATCACACTATCACAATATATTTATGGCATGTATAGATAGACTTTCACACATATTTTGTTAGTTCGAGAACCGGCTAAATCGTAACTCTGATACCACTCAAATGTAACACCTCTTACCCGTGTTCATCGCCTAAACAGGGTAAAAAGTATTATCAAGCATAAAATACATATTTTCATACAATCGGAGTTTTTTTTTAATAAAATTTTTGACATAATCCCTTTTACAAATGTCTAATCCCTCCTGCAAATTTTCAAAACGCAATCTCAAACCAATTCAATTGTAATAGCTCGAATTTGGGGCTAGTCGGAACAGTGGTTTCGGGACCACAAATTCGACGAGGAAAATTTTATTTTTATTATATTTTTATGGTCTACAATTTCACAAAATAATTTCGTAAAAATTTTGTTCGAAAATTTCGACGTTTGGGCACTCAATTTAGCCAAAAGGACTAAATTGTAAAAAGTGTAAAAGTTGAGTTCTACATGTTAGACGTGTCCAATTGTTATGAAATTTTAAATTGGAGGTCCTTAAATTTTAATTACACCATTGGTTAAATTGTGGACAAAAATGGACATGAGATAAGTGAAATAGGAAATTCTTAAGTTAAGGGCATTTTGGTAATTTGGTAATTAAAAAGTATTAAAAAGACAAAATAGGCCAAAAATCATCATCTTCAACCTCATGGCTGAAATTAGCAAGGGGGAAGCCATGGTTAGGGTTTTCAAGCTTCCAAGCTCGATTGTAAGTCCGTTCCAACCCCGTTTTTAATGTTCTTTACATTTTTGGAGTCCTAGTAACTTGATTTAGCTTATTCTAGCAATAATTTAACCTAGGGTTTATATTTGGAAAAATACCCATAGGTGAAATGTGTTTATTTTGATTTTTATGGTAGAATATGAAGCTAGAAATTATGTTAAACAACTTTAACTAAGCGATTTTAAGTGAAAACGAGAAAAAAAAACATAATCGGTAAAAATACCTAATGTTCATAAGTGTTAGAGTGGGAATTTAATGTTTCCATAGAAGGGAAAAATGTTCAGCATG
Organism: Gossypium raimondii; assembly: GCF_025698545.1. Lineage (NCBI taxonomy): Eukaryota > Viridiplantae > Streptophyta > Magnoliopsida > Malvales > Malvaceae > Gossypium > Gossypium raimondii. Next base: position 31,907,393 of record NC_068568.1, on the reverse strand, counting down.
TTATAAAACATAAGAATAAGAGATGAAGTTTAATTTCTGAGCTTTGGGACAAAAGTATAAATATGCAAAAGTTTAGGGGTAAAATTGTAATTTTGCAAAAATTTGAGTCAAGGACTGTTTTGATGAATTTGAGTGTTAAATAAGCTAAATGTGTCATTATAAGTCAAGAAAGACAAAGAATTGACTTTGATTAGTGAAAAAGAAAAGTGAGAAAAAGTGAGAAATTCCGAGTTGAACCTTCGGAATAAACAGAGATACAAATGAAGTGACAGAAATGATCAAATGTGTGGCACAAACTGTGTGTAGGCCACTATGTGAAAGTGAAAGTGATGGTCACGTGTCTAGTACTATGTGCAGGCTACTACGTGTACCAGAAAGATAGGTCGCATGTGTAGTACTATGTGCAGGCCACTATGCGTACCGGATAGCTTCGATCACTTGTGTAGTACTATGTGCAGGCTACTACGTGTATCGGATAGTGATAGTCACATGTGTAGTACTATGTGTACGCTACTATGTGAATCAGTATCATTAATTATAAGGTGGTTGCTATGTGCTGATCCCACCGGATATCATTGATTACAAAGGGTGGTTCCTGTGTGCTGAATCCACCGTGTATCTGTTATTATTCTGAAGTGTTCATCAGGAAATTGACCAAGTAAAAATACATGAGATCATGTAACAATTATGTGTAATTGAATAATGAATATACGTGTGGAATTGAATTGAATATTGACTTGAAAATGGCAAAGTGAATTTTGGATTGAATAGTGATTGAAAGTGAAAAGGTGAAATTATGAAGTAGAATTAGCAACAAAACAGTTTTGGACAGCACCAATCATGTGACTTTGAAAAATCACCAAAAATGGTGGAAATAGAATTAGAGAGTATATAAGATATGAAATGAAATATTAGTGAGTCTATTTTTACATAAAACAAATAGAGCAAGGAAAAGAGTTATATATTTTGAGATATTTGAATTTTAGTGAGACAGGGATGGATTGATTTCGGAATCCTCTATTCTGATTTTGGAAAATCATTAAAAATTGTACAAAAATAATTATGAGTTATAATTTATATGCTTAGAATCCTTAATGACTCTATTTTCAAGAGAAACAAACAATAACACCATTTGAATTTTATACAATGAGATAATTCATTCTTAGTGAAGAGTGGTCGAATCTGTCGATCAAGCGTAATGAGGTAAACTTTAAAGAATAAATCATTCTTGAACCAAAAATTCTAAAAATTTTATGGTAAGAAGATATGTGAGTCTAGTTTCAGGAAAAATTAACGGTTCTTAATTTCGAGTTCTATAGCTCCAGAGGATAGACAGGTTTGAATATACATAAGGGTGAATAAAGAAACTATATAAAATGTTATTTCTAAGAATGTTAAGTACACTAAGGATGTGGAATGGAGAGGAGGAGGAGGAAAATTAAATATATATATATATATATATATATGAATGATTTATGTATAATTGGTTATATGATCGATTATAATCGATAAACGTGGAAATAGAAATGATGCTTACATTTGTATATTATTGATCATGGTTTAAGCTCATATTGGAAAATAACGTTTCATAGTATGTATGAATGGTATATTTAGTATATGATTTGGTATGAAGTAAGGCCATGAATGGTATATGGATTAAATGCACTAGCTTGCGACTATGGTTGAGTGTAATGTTTATATCTTGTGTGATATGCATAGGAAACGGGAGTGGAAAGGAAATGAAATACTAAGTTCATGCTTGAAGTGTAAAATGACACAAAAAGGGGACGTTAAGTTAAACGATAAATATGTAATAGTATTGAACTTAATGAAATTGAACTGTACGTGAATTAAATGGAAATTGCAAATGATTTGATTTGAATTAAATGAATTATTGTGGTATTGAAATGTATATTGGATTGAGAAATTGAATTGGATCGTCAACATGAGAATCATGAATTAAATGAAATGGAAATGAAGTATTGAATTGCATGAGTATGTATTGGGTCTCAGAAGCTCTATTTGTTACAAATATAGTATTTTGAAGTTATAATGTGAAGATTTATAAAAGCATGTTAAAAATTTGAAGAGTTTAAATTTGAATGAAATTTTATAACTCGGTTTAACATGTTTATAAGTGTATGTGTTTTGGTAATACCTCGTACCCTATTCCGGTATGGAATACGGGTAAGGGGTGTTACATCAATATTTCAACTAATACAGCTATATACTTAAACATAATTAAATCATTCACGACATTCAAAGTAACCTCGCTAGCATTTAAAAAAAAACAACCTATCAATTAATATACATTAACATCTTAAGCTAAGTAGTAATTAGTATATATACACATCACATTAACATTAAGTCTTCTATACATGCCATAATTAAGAAATATTGGTTTCAAAATACCAAAAGATGTAGATAGTGTCGATGATCCCCGGCTCTGTCCGAATTCCGAGATGATTTATAACACTATAAAACAAGAAAAAAAAAGATAAGTAAGCATATACCTTAGTAAGAACGTATGTAATTGATAAACAAATTTAAAACATGTTTCCATAGATAACATAATTTTAATCAACCATAAATTTGATATTTATTCAAATTCCAGCAAACTGTTTTTCTGCATCATAGTCACTAAATTATTTTTATCTGGAGCTGCATAAATCTAAATTAATTTTGTAAATTTTCTCTAAAACTAGACTCATATACCGTCTTATCATAATATTTTTAGAATTTTTGACTTGGCCAATTAGTACAGTTTATTCTGTAAATCACCACAATTTCACTGCTCAACATCTCTGACCTCTCTTCACTAAAAATGAATTATCTCACTGTACAGAATTTGGATTATATTTTTGTTTGTTTATTTTGAAAATAGGCTCATTAAGGATTCTAATTATATAAATTATATCTCATAATTATTTTTTTACAATTTTTAATGGTTTTTCCAAGTCAGAATAGGGGATTCCGAAATCAATCCAACCTTACCTCACTAAAATTCAAATATCTCAAAATATCCAACTCTTTTTCTTGATCTGCTTCTTTTATATGAAAGTAGACTCATTAAGCTTTAATTCCATATCTCATTCAATCAATTACACAATTTCTAAAATTTTTGGTGATTTTTCAAACTAACATCACTTCCACTATTCGAATCTATTCTGTTTCAATTTCACTCATTTACATAACATTACAACAATTTATTTTGTAAGCACAGTACAAAACTTCATCACTCCAGTTACTCATTAGCAAATTTTCACACTTCAATCACATACTCATATTTGTTTATCAATACTCATATCCCGTTAAACACGTCGGTATAATAGCGAATATTCGGTGGTTTGCACATGTACCACCCGTGTAATTATTATCATTCGATACACGTAGTAGCCTTCACATAGTACTACACCCGTAATCAAACTTTCCGGTTCACATAGTAGCCTGCACATAGTACTACACATGTGACCAAAGCCTTCTGGTACACATATTACCACACATGTGACCATTATCTATCGATACACGTAGTAGCCTGCACTTAGTACTACACACGTGTTTATAGGCACTTTATTCAAGCCTTTCTTATTCCGACAGTCCCACAGAGATTCTTACTTTTCAAGGATTTACAATTTATCCGTACATAAATCACAATTTCAATATTTTAGTCCAATCCCATAACAAATTTAATAATTCAATTCAACTACTTCACTTATTACTTGTCAATGATATATCCACAATTCAAGCAGATTTTAATCGATTCAACTATAAATTCTAAATTTCTAATTGTTATATAACTATTTCATATTCAACCATTTCTCATATATTATAACAAAATATCAAAAATAGTTATAAACAATGTATTAATTACATATTACTTACCTCCGTGCAAAATATAGGAATTTTGCAATTCAATCCACAATATTTTCCTTTCCCTTATCGAGGTTGATTCCACGTCTTTCTTGATGTATAATAGCAAATTTAGCTTGTTTAATATTCACATTTATCAAAATAATCCTCGACTCAACTTTTGAAAAAATTACAATTTTGTCCCTAAACTTTTGCATATTTACATTTTTTGCCCCAAAGTTCAGAAATTAAATTTTATTCCTTATTCTTATGTTTTATAACATGCTGAACACTTTTCCCTTCTATGGAAACATCAAATTCTCACTCTAACTCTTACTTATGAACATTAAATATTTTTACCGATTATGTTATTTTGCTCGGTTTCACTTAAAATCGACTAGCAAAAGTTGTTTAACATAAATTCTTGCTTCATATTCTTCCATAAAACATCAAAATACATACATTTCACACATGGGTAATTTTTCAAATTTCAACCCTAGCTCAAAATAACAGTAGAAATAGATAAATCGAGCTACGGGAATCTCAAAAATGCAAAGAACGTTAAAAACGGGGCTAAAATGCACTTACAATCAAGCTTGAAAGTGGCCAAAACCCTAGCTATGGAGTCCTCCAAGTTTTAGTAGCAAGCAAATATGATAACACCATTTTTTACATCTTTTTCTCATTTTAATTCTATTTATTTACTAAATGACCAAAATGCCCTTACTTAAAAAAATCCTATTTCACTTATTTCTTGTCCATTTTAGTCCATCACTAACTAATGGTATAATTACCACATAAGGACCCCTAATTTATAATTCCATAACAATTAAATACCTTTAACAAATAAAACTCAACTTTTGCACTTTTTACAATTTAGTCCTTTTGACTAAATTGAGTGCCCAAACGTCAAAATTTTCGAACGAAATTTTCACGAAATCTTTCTGTGAAATTGTAGACAATAAAAATATAGTAAAAATAAAATTTTCCTCTTCGGATTTGTGATCTCGAAACTACTGTTTTGACTAAACCCTAAATCGGGTTGTTACAGATTGAATATCTAAATTAAAATGTATTAAATTATTTTATAATTTTTAATATAATATTTTATTTTTAAATATAATCTTGAATTGAATAATATATATTCAATTAAAAGTATGAGAATACATTTTAATTAATCTATTGGTTTTAATTATATAAATACAATATCTATTTAATCATATATAAAAATATATATAGTAGATACCACTTGTCACAATATGGAGGCTTGTGGATCTTATTATATTAAATATATATGATTTACATGAGTTTAAATGTAATGATATGTATATTTTATTGATTTTTAAATAAAAGATTAAAGTACCTTCAAATAATATAACTTATTTTAAATACGAAATGATATTTTTAGATGTTATCTAACCGAGTTTGTGCCCTATTGAACACCAACTCGCTTAGTGGCTTAAATAATAGTATAGATAGATATACAATTGATGTAGGTAATAAATTGTGCATAATAAAATTAAAATGTATAAAAACATCAAGGTAAATTTGTGTGGGTTTAAATTCCTCCATATACATAAAATTTATTTTTTGAAATAAAAATAACTAAGGTAACCTCGAACAATATAATTTATTTGAAATACGAACAAATATTTTTATAATTGCTTGAGTTGGTGTCTAGTTGACTTGTGACACAAACTTAGTTAAGGCTTAAATAATAGTATAAATTTAATAATTATTCTTTTGTTTTTATCATGAAAAAGTATTCATATTTTTATCTTTGAAAACAAAATTTTATTTTCATTTAATAAACATGTTTTTTTATAAATTTTAAAACAATTTTATCTAAAAATAAAAATAAAAATATTTTTTCATATCAAACTAAATCTTATCCTATTAGATTAATTGAAGATTCTTAATTAGAAATTGAATTCATGCCGAAAATAAATTAATCGATTTTGAAATCAAAATTATTAGATAAATAGTTTAATCAAGAGTTCAAATAGTTTAAATTTCTTTCTAGTGGAATTTAAATTTTGAAAATACCATTTCCACACCCGAACCGAATTTGGAGTGGAGTTTAAACGCAAATGTTCTTATTAAATTGAACCAACTTAATGGTTTGTGCAAATACAGAAGATGGCACTCTCAAGTTTGTCAAAGAGAGTTTGATTATTTAAGAAACATGTAATGGACCAAAAGTTTAATTTTGGTTCTGTCGAAATGTAAAATCGTTTACCTACATTCGTGGAATCTTACTAGAATTTCAGAATAAGTATTATTAAATCAAAGGAATAATTTAATTAGAAACTATGAAATTCCAAACAGGAATATAGTAATTTAAGAATCAAACCTAGCTTATTATTTTTAGGTTTATGAGAAGTTTGAAAATCCGAGTTCCCATGCATGCTTTCATCCAAAATAACGTAACTGAGAAGGTAAAAGATGTGAAAACAGAGGAGAGAGAGGCAGAAACAGATGCTTATTAGTGATGGTTAAGTCACGTTGCTTGCACTGCTATTCCCTGTTCTTCGTTGCTTCATTCACTGCTTTCCCTTCCCTTCTCTCAAATCAGTCACCGTTTTAACTGTTGATAATGGAAGACTAGACTTCTCATTTGGGACGAGAAGTAAAAAATAATAATACAAGCTCTTCTCTCTTACTTCAAACAAAAAGAATGAAAAGTGAAACAAAATTAATATTGAAAATATTAAAAAAAGAAAACATTAAGACTGGCGATACAGAGTTTCTACTTTCGATACTCCTTATTTCTCTCTTTAATATATATGGTTTTTGGGTCCACACCAAAGGTCTGCTCTGCTAAGGCTTTCTTTTGACCCTTTGCTGCAAACCAAACTTATTTTTGGAATGTCAGCACCTTCTGGTTTTCATTTATTTCCCCTCTGTTTTCACTATATAAACCCCTTCCGTCCCTTCAACAACCATCTCTTCTTTTTATCACTTCACTGCTGGCTTGCGCTTAATGTCATAAATTTTGCATGATTTTCTCAACTCCTTATTCCTTCTTCTCTGTCTATTCTTTCTCATGCTCCTGCTCCAGTTCTTGCTCATGCTTTCTACTGCTCAAGCCTCAAGAGATTATTTTCATGGAGCCGCTGATACCTTTGTGCCTCCTTGAAACGTCCAAAGAAGAACATCAGTATTCTGGCTTCCATCACAAGTATAAAATCAACAGGAGTTTAAGGGTGCTATCCTTGCTGAGCTTTTTTGGATTTTCATTATTAATATTTTTCATTTAATTTTTTTCTTGACCTTGCAAGACTTTCTAATTCTTGTGTTAAGATTTGTAAGGTTTTTATTTTTGTTTTGATTTTTTATTTTTATTTTTATCTTGATCAATCCTCCCATCTTTCTTTTTTGTCTCTATTCCTCCTGAGCTTTACTGAAATAAAAAAAAATTGAATATCTCTTTCTAATGTTGTATTATATAATTTACTATTTTTCTTGTAATTGCTCTCCGTGCTTTTGAATATCTCCTATTTATCATTTGGTCATTTAGCGGGACTTTGTAAGTTCATGATCTTCTGTATTTTGGTAAAACTACAAATATATTGGCTCGTCTTTGAGGAGTGGAGGATGCCTTTTTTCACTTTTCCGTTTACAATGCTTGAAGGATGCTCACTGCATGCCCATGATCAGGACCTTGATAATGATGTTGAAATTACTCCTTATGTGAGACATAACTTAGATGGAATAAAATATATGCCCTATAAAGAAGGGAAGAAAGATGTAGAAGGTCTGAATGTATGACTAGTATATTTAGTTCTATATTCTGTAGTGATACCGACTAAAATGAGATGGTCAATTCAGAAGAGCTAATTTCCTTGCAAGATGGGTATAATCCTGTTTCGTTTTAGCTGAAACCCTGTAACTTAGAATGTTGTTTTGTATTCAGATTCTTGCAGGTGTATATGGTGATTGGATCTAATTATAGTGAGTAATGGCTGCTGTTATTAACTTTAATACCAACCAGAAACTTAAAACATGCTAAATCCAATTGAATTAATTATGTTTTACGAGTGTGAAAGCAAGCATCCCTACCATGTGGATAGCCATGGTGTCTGGAAAAAGATAATGTGGGATTAAAATTAGTTGCTGAAAATTAGTAAAGATTCGACAAACACGCCCCTATATTTAGTTTTACCTCAATAGGTTCATTTAGGTTAATGAAATGGTAGATGTTTCGAACATATACATTGACGAACTATATTCCATGAACATATTGTATCAATCATCAATTAAGCTTTTGAATCATTTTTTTTTAATCAGCAGACGGATCTTTTAATTATGTCTAGTAACAAACTGTAAATTTGGGCAAAACACTAAAAAAAGTCTTTTTTTTTTAAATTTACCGAAATAGGCCGGTTTTTTAATTATTTACCGGAATGGGCCGTTTTTCCCGAAATTGTGTCCACGTCAGCGCAATGTTGGGGAACGTGACAGGTCATCGCGTCCACGTCAGTAGCGACTTCTTTGTGGAAGGAAATCGCGTCCTTGAGGAAGCGATTTCCTTCCACGTTAGCGTGTCATGACGTGACGCGATGACACCCAACAAGATGAACAGTACCTCAACGGTCAAAAATTTGACCGTTGGCCCCCCCCCAACGGTCAGAAATTTTTAAACTATAAAAACCCCCTACCTCTTATTTTTTCACAAACAAATCCTATCTCAATTTCATTCAAAAATTCTCTCAAAGTCCTTCAAAAATTCTCTCAATTTCCTTCCAAAATTCTCTTAAACTCTCGAATTCCTTCCAAAATCCTCACAATTTCCTTCAAAAAATCTCTAAACTCTATATTAAATTTCTTTTTCCATTCAATTTCATTTTTTTTAAAGAAAATTTTAAATATTTTTACTTTTCTAAATAATTTTAAAATTTTTAATATTTTCTGCAATGGCCGAATCATTGATTCGTCTTGATAGGAATCACATATCGGTGGAGCAAATGAAAATGGTAAGTATTAAATTTAAATTTTAAATTTTATTTAAGATAATTTTATTTATGTATTTTTAGATAAATATTAATTTATTTTTTGTTATAATAGTCTGAAGATCGGGTATTGGAATGCAATATTCGGAATATGCATGGTCCTCCATCACCGTTAGTAGAGAACTACCTGCGGGAAGCGGGATTTTGGCACGTGGCGACGGTAGGCCGGGGATGCAAGTTGGAGCCGAAACTGATCAGTTCGCTCATCGAGAGGTGGAGACCCGAGACGCACACATTTCATCTTCCATGTGGAGAGTGCACTATCACTCTAGAAGATGTCCATCTGCATTTGGGATTGCCGGTGGACGGGCACCCAGTCATCGGGTCTGCCCAATCTAGCAACTGGGAGGCGGTGTGTTACGAGCTTTTGGGCGCTGTACCGGATAAAATGGATGGAGGTAAGGTGGAGATGGGCTGGTTACGTGCCACCTTCCCCGATCTGAATGAAAATTCAACCGAAATTGAAAGAATTCGATATGCCCGATCATACATTCTTCAAATAATTGGAGGCTATCTGATGGCCGACACGTCACGGAGTCGTGTACATCTAAGGTGGCTGCTAAAACTCGTTGATTTTAGAGCAACCGGTGAATTTAGTTGGGGGTCTGCCGTCTTGGCAACATTATATCGTGAGATGTGCGGGGTGACGAAACCGAGGAGAGCAAAAATCGGAGGTTGCCTGTCACTACTGTAATCATGGGCACGGTTTCACTTTCCATTTCTACGTCCTCGAGTGAACCACCCATATACATTCCCACTCGTGTCGAGGTAAATTTTATATTACATTTTGAAATTGTTATGTAGATTTTGTAAGAATAAAAGTATGCTAAAAATTTATTTAATTAGGTGGAACCATCCGGCAAGTTATCGTGGATTACCGACTGAACTTGAAGATATACGGCTTCTATTGGAGCAACGGTTGGAAGCAGAAGTAAGTATTATTGCAAATAGATACTTCCATACATTCGCTAGTGGATTGATATTTAGTATTTAGTATTTAGTATTATGTATATATGTAATATTTCTATCATGTTCATGTAGTTTCAATGGACACCATACGAGGATCCGGCAGTCCGGGCAGTAATCCCGGAAGAGTTTTTACAAAATCCGAATGCTTGGCACGTGAAAATGGTGTTGATCAACTATGCAACCGTGGAGCCCCATCAGACAGACAGAGTCCTACGACAGTTTGGATGTAGACAATCGATCCCTGCAGACCCTGAGGAGTTTGACGAACACCACAAAATCGACCTTCGGCTATTAGGTACGGATTGGCCTAGATACTGGTCAGTGTACATAGAAATGTGGGAAAATCAGAATGAATATCTACCTACTCGGGAACCAATCATCTTTCCCGAGTTAGCGTGCGTTCCAGAATACATGCCATGGTTTAGGGCTCATGGGAAGCCGTATTTACTTACGCCGGAGGAGAGGTAGCGGCAAATACGTGTCGGAAGGGAAAGGCGCGGGCCTCTAAATCTAAGGGGACAAGACTACGAGGGCAGCCCCTCAACGAGGCCCAAACATTCACCCGGTTCATCATCAGCGGCCATGCAATCACCGACGTAGTCACCTGACACAGCAATTCAACAGATGATACCTACGCATTCACCTTTCCCTATGATGCCAGGTATGTTTCCTACCCCTTATATGTACCCTAACCCGTACATGTATCCTTTTCCGAATCCTATGGCAGGTTGGAGCCAAATGCCCGGATCAGCTCCATTTCATGTAATGCCGAGCGGACCACCGATAACTAGGCCAGCGGCGCAGGAGGGGTCGCAAGGAGGGCCGTCAGGGAGCTCTCCTTTTTACCAATCGCCAGCAACGCATGGCTTTCAAACTCCGTCGCCGTTCATGATGCAAACACCTTCACATACACTATTCTTTGAAGGTGGATCATCGTCCCAAGTCCGACAACCAGATGCCGAACCGGAAGAACAACAATCACCACCGGAGGAAGAACAACCGCCGCCGGAAGCTAGAGGAAAGAGGAATCCAGCGCGTAACCGTCGACGGCCGCCATGTGGAACCGAATCCCCCGGTCATAGACATTGATTACCGTATTAAAATTTATCATTTGATGTAATGAAATACAAGTTTATGACGATGTAATACACATATAAATTTTTCCAAGTTATTTTGATATTATTTGATTTAATTATAAACCCTAACCCTAACCTAATTCAATTATAAAACCCTAACCTAACCTAATTTAATTAAAAACCCTAACCTAACATAATTTAATTAAAAACCCTAACCTAACATAATTTAATTAAAAACCCTAAACCCTAATCTAATTTAATTTAATTAGCCTAAACCCTAACCTAATTTAATTTAATTAAAAACCCAAACCCAATTTAATTTAATTATAAACCCTAACCCTAACCTAATTCAATTATAAAACCCTAACCTAACCTAATTTAATTAAAAACCCTAACCTAACCTAATTTAATTAAAAACCCTAAACCCTAACCTAATTTAATTTAATTAGCCTAAACCCTAACCTAATTTAATTAAATTAAACGACGTGGTAATTAACGTCTTGCACCGCACACTTCGCTTCAAACTTATCAGATTTTGATTTAACGACGTGGTAACTAACGCCGTTTTTGATGCTATGCAGTTTCAAAGCACCAATAAAACTATCATTATTGGTAAACAGATTACCAACTTCAAGTTCACCGAGATCTACCCCTGGACTTGTATGATCGCGCAACCGGTGTGGTAGATCTGGAAACTCTAACGCATCATCTGCTAACAGATCGACATTATGCATGTGGGCTGGAGGTGAGTATGCTCTGAATCGTGGATCTTCTTCATCATCTGCACTCCTATCACCATCTTCACCTTCTGTTGGAATAGGCTCCGGTTCAGAAAATAATCCCACCTCTGCACCATCCGGCCCGGGCTCTCGAGGTGGATCCACATCGGACTCATCTTCTAACCCACAATCATCTGCAGCGTACGACGTCCCCTCACCGGTTGATGTCGTAGGTAGTACGTCATCCCTTCTTCTGGGCATTTGATAACGTCCCCAATTGGATGTAGATTGCCATCCACTAGAACTTGATGCAGTTCCCCATCTCGTATTTCCAGCGTCAAACGTCGAGCCACCGACGTACATGTCCCATCCACCGACAGTGTCTTGGTGGGGATGTACATTCGACACCGCTACGAACATGGGTCGTTCAGTATTTTGTAACCCGCTAACCGAAAGTGTCGGCCGGGGTCGTGTATACATCTCGAACACCGGACGGAAGTACATCAGTTGGCGACGTAAATTGTACATATAACTCAATATAAGTTGCTCCGCTAGCAAGATGAGTTTGCACCATTGCCTCCAAGCTACGAGCACCTTTTATGTCGAACGAGTCATATGTCACCGGATCAACAGAAGAACAAAATTGATACGTGATTGATAGAACTTTCATTGGCATCGTTCCGAAGATTTTACGCCTAATTCTTTTACGAAGTTCATCAAATCTATGTTTTGGCTAAATGACGATGCACCGTATTCTCCGACAAAAAAACAACACCATTCTCGGTGTGGCAAACCTCACCATCGTAGTAAATAACAGCACTAATACGTTCACTCATTTTGAAACTCTAACTTTCTTAGCCTCTCTAAAATGTTTCTGCTATGACTTATGCATTCTAAGAACATTTTCTACCTAATTTATAGCCTCAGCCCAAACTTGCTACTGTAGCAAAATCGCGTCCACGAGGGCACGATTTTACACTATTTGCTCAGAAACGTCAAAAAAAAATTATTTCCTACATGACCAACTGTAGCAAAATCGCGTCCACGAGGGCGCGATTTCAAAATTTATTCTCATATAGCATCCTGGTATCAGCGATTTTACACTATTTGCTCAAAAACGTCAAAAAAAAATTATTTCCTACATGACCAATCATTGCGAAATCGCGTCCCACGGTAGCGATTTCACAATTTCTTCTCATATAGCATCCTGGTATCAGCGATTTTATACTATTTGCTCAGAAAACGTCAAAAAAAAATTATTTCTTACATGACCAACTGTGCTAAAATGGCGTCCACGAGGGCACGATTTCACAATTTCTTCTCTGATAGCATCCTGGTAGAAGCGATTTTATACTATTTTACCAGAAACGTCAACTCGAAATAATTTTTTTGGGACCCCTAAACCCTAAAAAAGCATGCACCCTAAACGAAATACTTTTTTTCGGCACCCCTAAACCCTAAAAAAGTCTGCACCCTAAACGAAATAATTTTTTTTGGGACCCCTAAACCCTAAAAAAGCTTGCACCCTAAACCCTAAAACCCAGAAAACCCAACGTGAATCAATGTCAAAATCGCGCCCCAAAAAACGCGCTACGTGACAGGTCATCGCGTCCACGTCGGCCAAGACGACTGGCGGCGTGGAAGGAAATCGCTTCGTCGGGCGCGATTTCCTTCCACGTCGGCAGGTCGCGTTGACGTGACGCGATGACTCATCACGTTCCTCGACATCGCTACCGACGTGGACGCGATTTCGGGGAAAACGGCCCATTCCGGTAAATAATTAAAAACCGCCTATTTCGTAAATTTAAAAAAGGGCTTTTTTAGTGTTTTGCCTGTAAATTTTATATATACACATATTTTATATTTTACTTATTTTAAAAATAAGAGATATGAGATTTTAGATATATATAAACATTTATTTTGTAAATTTTATTTACACAGGCGATACAAAAATAAAAAATTAATGCTGTCACTTTTAGTAATGAAGTAACAAAACGATTTTTCTGTCAATATGCTAAAACGTTTTCAGATTTTACTAAAATTGATCTATACTCATCAATTTTCAAATTTTCAAACTATTTTTGTAGTTTTAAAAAATGACATTTTATGGTATTTTAGTCTCTTTTATTTTCAGAAAAGAAATTGATGACATGAGAAATTTTATAAGAAAATGTAAACAAATTGAAAATAACTTCTCCTAAAAACACCTTTAAAAACCGACACTCTTCGAAATCCATGAAACTCTTAAGCAATTTTTTTTTTATTTGGGTATTATGAACTTCATTTAAACCATAAAAAACCAGATTACATCATAGAATTGAGCTCTTGGGGCAGCTGCAAGAACCAGTTTAGAGGGCAAAAGCTCCTCTTTGTTACATAAACGAGAAGCATAAGAGAGAAAGACATTACAGCATCCTGTAAACAAAAGCGAGATATCGTCATGAACAACAACAAATTCCCAGAGGTTGAAAATTTCTTATGAACAGTTGATCACAATTTGGTTGTCGGATTCAAAGATAAAGGTACGCCATTGTTGAGTATTTGCCAACATTAATCCCAATCGAACAACAAGAGCCTCACCCACGAGCGGAGTTCCAACAAAGGTCAAGGCATTTGCACCTGTAATGAAAGAACCATCGCTGCCTCAGGCAACTGCAGCCAGACTCGCAGTTTTGCTACATTGGTCAAAGGCAGCATCAACGTTTATTTTAATGAAACCATGTGGGGGTGGGTTCCAAGAAGAGGCCGATGTTCGAGGGGTTGAATGGGACCGAGCATTCTCCTCAACATGCAGGAACTCAGAAAAATTCCTCCATGCATCATTCCAAATTTTAATGGGATCAGAATTAATGCCTTCAAACATCCTTAAATTCCGACTCCTCCATATTTCCCAACATATCCAAGCTGCCGAACTTGTGGCTGAGAAAGATCCAAATTTTGGAAAATTTTCGTTTATCTCAATCCACCAATTAAAGAAACTAGAGAAACCAATATTTGAAGGATAATAGTGAAAGAGTGAACGCTCTCCAAACTGCTTTTGCAATCGAACAGAGAAACAGAATATGCTCGAGAGATTCAACCTCGTTATCGAATCTTTGACACTTGTTTGACAAGGCTCGATGACGTTGGTACAAATTTTCATTAGACGCAACAACATTATTACACGCTCTCCATAAAAAATTCTTAACTCTCGGGGTACCTTGTATATTCCACATTGAGTTCCAGTTTGAGCTTTGTCGATTACTTCTCGAGTGAGATCCATCGTCTTCATTTCTATGCTTCTGCTCTCTCAACAAATTATATCCAGACTTAACCGTGTATTAGCCATCTTTTGAGAAGTTCCAATCAATCTTGTCATTGATAGACGGTGGACCGATAGGGATAGCTCTAATGGCTTTCACTTCATGCTCTGGGAATAAAGAACAGAGAAGACCGTGGTTCCATTGGTTATGGTGGTTTATCAGGTTACGAACCAGAGAAATATCAACCCCTCGTTAGAACTGTAGATGCGGTTTGAAGTTTGGGAGAGATAGAATCCATTTATCTTCCCAGATTGAGATATTCGAACCATTGGAGACATTCCGTCTTAAACCTCTGTTAAGAAGAGTGATGCGTTCATGGAGACTTTCCCAAGCTGACGACGATGATTTCGGAACTGAGGATGTGAGCATTGTAGTTCCTGGAAAATAAACAGCCGTTTGGGTCTTTGCCTAAGGCACATTTGGGTTTGAAAAGAGTCTCCAAGCTTGTTTAGCTAGGAGGGCAACATTAAAATAGTGAAAATCCCGAAAACCCATGCCTACTAATTTTTTATGTTTAGCCAAACGATTCCAGGACATTCAGTCGATTTTCCTCTTTTCGTTTTCATTTCCATCCTACCAGAACTTATTAAGAAAGAGATTTACATCATTGCAAAAAGAGTTTGGAAATTGAAAGCAGTGCATTGTGTAAACAGGAATGGCGGAAGCAACAACCTTTTATCACCACCTCCTTTTCGGCTTGAGCTAACAATTTCCCCTTTCAATTTTGAACTTTGGATTGCAATCGTTTCACAATTTTGTCTAGGGCTTCTCGTTTACCTTTACCCCATGATGCCGACATCTCGAGCTAATTATCGCGTTTTTTCATGTCGGTCATAATAAATCTGCCCAAGAACCTGCATTTGCTGATTTCTTTCGTATTTTGAGAGAATATATTGGCGCATTTTTCAAAGTTTACCGACTGCCCGATTGCTTCATGAAACAAACGGAGAATTTTCTCAATAGTATCATAGTCTTTTTGAGACGCATTTGCAAAAAGAAGACGATCACCCGCAAACAGAAGATGAGAGATAATTTGGCATCTTTAACTGATTTTGAACCCTTCTAATTCTCCACCTTGATCAACATTATCCACTAGAGATGAGAGAACATTTTTGATAATAATGAAAAGTTATGGCGATAGTGAATGTCCTTGCTGTAGCACCCTTTCCGGTTTAATAATCCCTTTTTTTTGTTCACTGTTAAAATTTATGAAGAGACTTGGTACTCGAACGCAGGACACCACTTTTTCATCCACCAATCACAAATTCCCAATAGCATCGGTAATTTCGACTATTTTTCTCATTTAATTCAAAAAAATTAATATTTATAGAAATGATTCTGGTTAAAAGATATTCACTCAAATTATTTGAAATGAACTATAAAATTGGATTATAAAAATTAGATAGCCAACATCACTATTTTTTTATTAAAAATAATTTTTGAAGTTTTGGATATTAGATGGGTGACTTATGTATTTCTTTTTCAAAATTTTTTTTGGTGTGTGTGGTGTTAGCCAACAAATGCCCAAAGTCACCCACCAAAAGAGATGAGAATATTGCAACATTAACCCTTCTTGTTTTTTTATCTTTTTTTATTTTCCAAGTTTAATTACATGTTTTATATTTTAAAATAATATTGAATTACTTATCATGTTTTTAATTATTATTGCATCACTCACATTATTATTAAATTTAAAATTAATTTAAATTAAATTTAATATGCACGATTAAATTAGATTTTTTGATAAGATTGGAACTCGCTTTAATGATTTTTATTTTTTATAATAATTCAAATAAATATTGCTAAATTATTTTTCTTTTATTTGAAAAAATAGCGTGTAATATATTTATAAATTTAGGAACATTTAAATTTAGAAACGTGTAATATATTTATAAAAAAAACTTACCTTATAGATTACATTAATTTATAAAATGAAGTTTTAAAATATGAAAATAACGTGTAAAATATGATAACACGAAAAATTCATTATTCAACTATTTGACAACATGAAAAAACCAAAAGCTCTGCCCTCCCTCTCTATCCATCCATGGGATGGAAGGGCGGAGGCCATTGGTGTCTTCTCCAATCAAGAATTGGGGCCTCATAATCACTAGCCAATATGTTTTTCCTTTTCTCGCACACCTTTCTTCATTCATGGTTTGATATTCTGGTGTCCTAGTGACGTGATCCGGCTCGGTTGATTGAGTCGATTCACTTGATTGCCTGATCGTCGACGAGAAATTTTCGTTTGATGTTGTATGAAGATAAAGTTACGGAGATGTATAAACGGAAGCCGGTAATTTGGGATCAAAAGATAGGCTAAGTTAATATAGCTAGGTTCGGTTTAACAAGAAATAAAAAATTATAAGTTGATAGTTAAAATGGAAATGGAAATTGAACTCAAGTTTTAAGAACGATTCAATATTATGTAAAGTATTGCCCTGGGAGTTATATTGGTTAAGGTGGATTAATGGAAAGTCGAAGATGGACCTTGACCCGTTACCTATATAGAGGTAAGAACCAAAGGTATAAAAAGATGGTTGAACGCCACACTGGTTTGGTGATAAGTTCAATAAGTTCGGGTTGACGCTACTAGCAAGATAGATAAGTCGCTTCGAGACTCAAACGAAAGAAGAGAGGAGGATACCTCACAAAAAAAATATGTTCGATTAATAATTTTGGCAAAAGTCCTTTACAAACTGAAATGAGCAAACTATTTATAAACCTAAAATGCCTATTCATATTCGGCATCTATGTTGTTCACACTAACTTAAATTCTGTTCACATTCGTTTTTAATATGTTCACACAAATGCATTAAAATTCGGTTCATGCTTGAAGATGGTACATGAATTGGCCAAACCATCATGTTGCTTGACTTCATGTATTCATGCATACTTAACCTTGAAGAATAGTCATAATTCTATGAATGTGCAGCCCTTTAATGCTCATACATCTCCCTTGGCCGAATGAGGCTTTAACGTGCCTGAAATACTTGATTACTCATCTTGAAAATGCATGAATCATGCATGAAACATCCCAATGTATTTTCCTCCATAAATACGATCCATGAATCTTCAAATACATGAACATTCAGCAGCTCCCTCTTGCATGAACATCCCAAATACATGTGCTCCTTTAAATGCCATCCATTGAACCTCAATTGTGGATGCACCCTTCCATACTTTGCACCAAGCCATACATGAATAAACTTTAATTGTTCCTTCTCACATTCGGCTGAACCTTTGTTGAGTTGGACTTAAACTCTTCTTGAACATAGAGCTCATTCTCATTCCAAAATTGAACACATAGAGCTGAAACAACTTCATGAAAACACTTAGATCGAGCTCGGGTCATTGGTCCTTTTGGGAGCTCGATGGGATCAAAGCTAGGACTTGGAAAGCCATGGGGCGTGGTCACGTCATTCCCTTCCTCTTCAAAGTGACTTGTCCTCAAGTCGAGCTATTTGTTCACTAAAACATAGCTCCTCTGACTCGACTTTCCTCGATCGAACGGGACGGATGGAAATTGAAGCAACTGATAGGAATAACCACGAGTTAGCAAAAAGTGTTTCAAACAAATTTGTAATCCAGTAACAAGACAAGTAAATCGCATGCGGGTGGACAGATGCAAGGTAACATGTTGACAATCATGCAAAGAAATTAATTTACTCGCCAATACCTCATCAAATACTTGAAACAAAAATGGACATGTTTTAAAGCATTCGAACATCTCAAATTGCTTCCACAAGTCATTGTTCAAATAAACTGAATGCAAGCAATGAGTCAAGAAATGTAAGTCTTCATCACAAACAGGAAAATGAAAAGTTTCACATGATTCATGATTCCGCATACTTGAAACTTGCAATTGTCGTTTGGCTATATTCTTGCCAATGAATTCATTAACATCACATTTTCCAAAAACCAAAACAAACAAACAGTTACCCTCATCATGATCTAAGTATCTTTCAAAAATCAAATCACCAACAGGATTGTTATTACCATCCGAGGAAAACAAAAATATTTCAAAAATTTTAGGAGGCTCACCTTTAGGAATAGGAAAACAAAATTCAGTTTTAACTTTAGGAGAAGGAAAACAAAGTTCGGTTTTACCTTTTCCATTTAATACAAACCTTTTCTCCTCGGGAATGTAATCTAGTCGAAGCTTCTTGGCTGAATTAACCTTGTCGGAATGAAATGTGAACTTTAGGTACAACCACAGAAATGGATTAAGGAACAGATTTAAATGGAAATCAAATTTATCATACCTCGTTTCCTTATTCAAAAACCAAGTATCAAAATAATATAAATTGTTTCCACACAATTGATGATGTTTGATTTTCCTACAATATGTACCAAAACAGATTCCGGGTTTAAAAGCTTGATTTTGATTACTCATGCCAAAGTGTAGCAAAGATTTTGTTAAACCAAACACGTTAAATCAATAGGATTTTCGCATACACACCATCATACATTCAAAACTCTTTTCATTCTTCAAAACAAATTTGCACAAATTTGCGGATTTGTCACAAGATAATAATTAATGCACAAAATTATCATAATTGAAAAATTTAATTACTTTTCGTGAAAAACTGTCATCTCGCAAAATCAAATCTTTGGTTTGTCGATCGTAAGGAACGATATCAACCACATTCAAAGAGTAGCAATTAATTGGGTGAAAATAAAGGGGTCTTTTAAAAACTAAGTCATCGACAATTTTATCGACAAATCTCAAATCAGATTGTCGTGACTCGGTTGTTAAAATTTCCTTATCTTGCTTACCTTCAAGCTCGTGTGGTTTGACAACCTTACCTTTTTTGGTCATGCGAAAACTTCGCTTGTCAGGAAGGTATTGAAGTCAAAAATTTTCTTTCGGTCTTTCAAAAACCTGAAAGGAAACAAAATGAGGAAAACTAATATGGTGGTTAATGGAAACATTCCTCACTTGTTCTCGCTCGTCTTTTTCTTTCATTTTTTTTCTAACTCGTTTTCTCTTCTTTCTTCAATTTCTTTTTCAATTTTCTTTTTTTCACATCCTGATACGACTACGCCCCGGGCACACTTTTGGACCAGCTCCCTAAGCGTTGCTTGCAAAACCATGTGAGCTGAATTGGTTCAATTCCATCTCGTTGAGCTCCATTTAGCTCATTTCCAGCTTCATGAGCTCGAATAAGCTCAAATTCAGCTTGGTTTAATTTATGCAAATTCTACAGCTGTTGGAATTAATTATTTGAGTTAGTTTAATTATTTAGTTCAGCTCAAATAAATGTTGAGTATTTATTTTGTTAAAAATATGGACATATTAATTTTTATGTTAAATGTGTTTTATTTGTTTTTAATGCATACTTTAATTTGTCTAAGTCTATTGCATGTTTTTAATGTGTCCTACTCCAGCCGAAGTTAATATGGTTAATTAATTTGTCTTGGTTCATGCATGAGTTAATTATGTGCTAAAAGAGGCTGTCGAATTAATGTGCAGGATTTAATTTGTCTTAGATGCTGATTTTAATGTGCAGACATTAATATGCAATGACCGAATTTAATTGTTGTCTGCAGGTACACTCCCTTGGACGGCATTAAAGGAGGCATGCTATCTAGATTTAATGTGCAGCAAAGACAAGTATTAAAGGGGCTGTTCCACATGCAAGGGACGACCATTTAATGAGCTGCTGAAGAAAACATGCATGGAATGCATTAAAGAGAATGGGCTGCTGCAATTAAGAAGCTTTATCTACTTTGGACGGCAAGGGTGCATGGATGGATTTAAGATGGTGTCCGACCATTGGTATTTCCTAAGTGTTCATTCAGCAAAGTCTTTCAATTCTCCAAGAAATTCATTTGGCTGCCCAACGCAATTTAAAGACCACATTACCAGCCGATTAATTCTTTTCATACCAAGGGCTGATCGGTTTTGATTGTTCATACTCAAAATGACCTTTCAAACTTAGTTGTTCACACCTCATGACCATTGAAGTAATCTAAGCTGCTCATTAACTCCTAAGTACATTCGGCTGAACCTAGCAGCACCATTAAGGACATTCAAGCATTTGGCCGGCCAACTTAATGCATTCAGCCCCCAAACATTCCCTTTAATTTTTCAGCTGGATTCAAGCATTTAAAAGCTTCCAAAGACATTTTCCATGCCCAAGAAGCTTCAAGGAACCTTCCCTTAAAATTCTGGAATTTTCAGCTACTCTTTAAGGCCTATTCGGCTACCCCTTGTGTTTCCTATAAATAGTTGATTAATTCATTGTAAAAGGACTTTTTGTCAAATTTCTGAATGAACTATTGTTCTTGTGAGGTTTCTCCCTCTCATATTTCGTGTGAGTCTCGATTTGGCTTATCTAGCGTGCTAGTGGCATCAACCGAACTCTTTTCGAACTTATCACCAATCCTGGTGTGGCGTTCATCCATCTCAGTATACCTTCGGTTCCTACTTTGCTAAGTAACGGGTCGAGGTCCATCCTTCTATTTACATCGATCACCTTAAGTCATATAAGTCCCGGGGCGATATTCGCTATAGTATCGAATCGAACTTGATGCTTAAGTTTCCTTTTCCATTTCCATCAATTATCCAATTACCTTTTCCTTATTTTATTCTTAAACCGAACCTACTACATTTTACTCACCCTACCATTCATCTCCAAAACCCTTTATAAGCTTCCGCATCCTTAGCCTGAATCACCCATTTTCGACCCCTCTAACTACTCCTCGTCGACGATCGGGCAAACTTGTGAAACGACTCGATTTAACCTGAGCCGGATCGCATCACATCCTTTTTCAATCTCAATTTCTTTTTTCTTTTTCTCACTCTCATTTTCTTTTTCAATTTCTTGTTCTCTTTCTTTTTCTTTTTCATTTTCTTTTCTCGTTTTTTCTTTACAAGATAAAGATAAATCAAAGAAATCAGAATGAGATGTTTTTCGTCGAGTATGAATGGAATGATTTACATGCAAATCACGTTTACCCTTTCGTATAGACTCCTCCGTGGATGAATACTTTGAAACACTTGAAGTGAAATTTCTTTGTTCTCATTTGTCACCTTGAAAGGTTTCAAACTCGTATCTCACCTCATTTTGTCTCAGATTCCTTGATAAATAAGAGTCTCGATAAGAATCTCTTCTCGAACATTTGTTGGATGTTTGTCTCCTTGGCACTCTCGTTTTCGCCCTTTCACTTGGATTAATTTGCTCCTGTTGGGTTCTGACTCGATGGTTTAACTTTTCTTTGTTTGGCTCAGTTTTTCGGTCGAGCATGCTCTCCATCTCTTTCAACAAATATTCAAATGCTGAAAACTCTTCTAGTGACATGATTAATTTTTGAAAAGAAAAAAAATTGATAAAAACAAAATAGAAAGTAAATACCTCACCACAAAACCTCACAATTCACTCAGAAAGAAAATAATAAATTCACTCACACTCGTGTTTGCACTCGTTTAAGGCTTTTTCTTTGATGTATTTCACTCGTGCCTTTTACCACTCGACCTCGTCTCATAATTTCGTAATTTTTCTCGTGTAGACTTAATTTGCTGCTTGAAGGTCAGTTTCAAATTGGTTTCAAGGGATATATTTTAATGGGTGTAGGGTAGGCTGAAACAAAAAAAAATTCGATTTAGGTGTGTGGCGTTGGGAAGGTAGAATAAGAAGAATAGTAAAGTCACTTGATCGGGACTCACAAATAATGAATAAACAAAAATTCCAACACTTTATTTCTTTTTTTTTATACTCAAACTTTTTTTTACTTCGATTTTTTTATTACAATAGATGAATAAATACAATTGAGTTCCTTTTTTTTCTGCACGAATTTTTTTCGAAACTTTTTTTTAAAATTCTTTTTTCACAAGCCTATCTTTCGGGATAGCTACGAACGTCAGTGCTCCTCGTTTTGCAAGCTTTGATACCAAATGACGTGATCTGGCTCGGTTGATTGAGTTGATTCACTTGATTGCCCGATCGTCGACGAGAAGTTTTCGTTCAATGTTGTATGAATATAGAGTTATGGAGATGTATAAACGAAAGCCGATAATTTGGGATCAAAAGATAGGCTAGGTTAATATAGCAAGTTTCGGTTTAACAAGAAATAAAAAATTATAAGTTGATAGTTAAAATGGAAATGGAAATTGAACTCTTGATTTAAGAACGATTCAATACTATGTAAAGTATTGCCCCGGGACTTATATTGCTTAAGGTGGATTAATGGAAAGTCGAAGATGGACCTTGACTCGTTACCTATATAGAGGTAAGAACCAAAGGTATAAAAAGATGGTTGAACGCCACACCGGTTTGTTGATAAGTTCAATGAGTTCGGGTTGACGCTACTAGCAAGCTAGATAAGTCACTTCGAGACTCAAACGAAAGAAGAGAGGAGGATACCTCACAAGAACAATATGTTCGATTAATAATTTTGGCAAAAGTCCTTTACAAACTGAAATGAGCAAACTATTTATAAACCTAAAATGCCTATTCATATTCGACATCTATGTTGTTCACACTAACTTAAATTATGTTCACATTCGTTTTTAACATGTCCACACAAATGCATTAAAATTCAGTTCATGCTTGAAGATGGTACATGAATTGGCCGAACCATCATGTTGCTTCACTTGATGTATTCATGCACACTTAACCTTGAAGAATAGCCATAATTCCATGAATGTGCAGCCCTTTAATGCTCATACATCTCCCTTGGACGAATGAGGCTTTAATGTGCCTAAAATACTTGATTGGTCATCTTGAAAATGCATGAATCATGCATGAAACGTCCCAATGTATTTTCCTCCATAAATACGATCCATGAATCTTCAAATACATGAACATTCAGCAGCTCCCTCTTGCATGAACATCCCAAATACATGTGCTCCTTTAAATGCCCTCCATTGAACCTCAATTGTGCATGCACCCTTCCATACTTTACACCACGCCATACATGAATCAACTTTAATTGTTCCTTCTCACATTCGGCTGAACCTTTGTTGAGCTGGACCGAAACTCTTCTTGAACATCGAGCTCATTCTCATTCCAAAATTGAACACATAGAGCTGAAACAGCTTCATGAAAACACTTAGATCGAGCTCGGGTCATTGGTCCTTTTGAGAGCTTGATGGGATCAAAGCTAGGACTTGGAAAGCTATGGGGCGTGGTCACGTCACCTAGGCATAGAGGAACAACACCAATCTATCTCGAACTTGATGGTTAAACTCTACTGCGGTGACGATACTGTAAGGATTATGAGGCCCCAATTCTTGACTGGAGGGGACACCAAAGGTCCCCGCCCTTCCATCCCATAGATAGATAGAGAGGGAGGGCAAAGATTTTGGCTTTTTCATGTTGTCCAAGGGTTGAACAAAGAATTTTTCGTGTTGTCATATTTTATAAATTAATTTAATCTATAAGGTAAGTTTTTTTTAATTTATAAATATATTACAAGTTACTTTTTAAAATAAAAGAAACAATAATTTAGCAATGTTTATTTGAATTATTATAAAAGATGAAAATCATTAAAGTAGGTTCTAATTTTATAAAAAAAAAATCTAATTTAATTGTGCATATTAAATTTAAATTTCATAATAATATTAGTGATGCAATAATAATTAAAAACCATGATAAGTATTTCAATATTATTTTAAAATATAATATATATAATTAAACTTGGGAAATAAAAAAGATGGGAAAACAAGGAGGGGTTGCAATATTCCCATCCCTTTTGTTGGGTGACTTTGGCCATTTGTTGGCCGACAACACACACCCCCAAAAAAATTTTTAATCAGATAAAAAGTGTCAGCCATCAGTGTGCCAACACCCAATTTTTTTTTAAAAATACATGGGTGCCAGTCATCTAGTGACCAAAACCCCAAAAATTATTTTTTTAATAGAAAAAATAGTGGTGTCAATCATCTAGTTCCCATAACTCAATTTTATTGTTCATTTCAGGTCATTTGGGTGAATGTTTTTAAACTAGGGTCATTTTTATAAATATTCATTTTTTAAGGTCAGATGAGTAAAATAGCCAATAATTTCTTCAAAAAAATCCAATTAACTTTTGCGGTATCCTTACATAAGATCCAACTATTCAATACTCATTTTAATTTTCAATTTTCAATCCTCAATTATATTTTTAATTCTTTTTTGAATTTTATTCTCTTCCATTTGATTTTATTCGTTATAATTTTTAAATGACAAATTAGCTTATACATTTGGATGACGGGCATATCTCCAACGCTTCGATTATGAATGATAAGAAAATTTCTTAAATTATTTAATTTTAAATAGTTAATTATTATGATTTTAAATTATTAATATTTTATTTTATATACTCAAATCGAAAAATAGATTTTAGAGATGTACATAAACAATTTAAGCGAATATGCATCGGATATCATTTATGGACATTTGCGAGATATAGGAAAAATTTTGTAAGACATAACTTTTGTAAACTTGACGCATAATTAGGGCTTCAAGATTACACAAACAAAAATAAATTTACAAAATTTTTCGTTGCATATCACAAGTGTCCATAAGTGACATCTGGTGCACCTTCGCTTAAATTGTTTATATATGTCTCCAAAATTCGATCTTCGAGCTGAGTATATAAATATAAAAAAATTAACAATCTAAATAGCATAATAGTTAGTTATTTAAAATTAAATAAAAATTTTTACCGTTTGTACTTAAACACTAGAGATATGCTTGTCATCAAAACAAATAAGATGATTTGCTATTTAAAAATAATAACGAATAAAATATATTTGAAGAGAATAAAATTTTAAAAAAAGAATTAAAAAAATAATTGAGGATTGAAGAATGAAAACTAAGAATTAAAAATATAGGATGGAAGAATGAGTATTTAGTATTTGGTTGAAAAAAAATGAAGTTTGGAAGGGTTTATATAGGAAATATTATGGCTGTTGGAGTCCTAGTAGTCGTTGGAAGGAAAATACATCCTGCAGGGCGTGTTTTTATTCTCTCTCCTGAAAACATGAAAATGCATCCTATAGTATACGTTTTCTTTTCTCTCTCCAAAACTAGCATAGATCTGTAAATTTTTAAAAAATCAACATAGTTTCTCAATTGTTTTTTTTTTCCAGCATATAGAGATAAATTAACTGCATGAAAAGCTTCATGGGCGATAAATATGTTTTAGATTTGTCTACCCATGAAAAAGGCGAATTAGGCTAAGGAAATAATGCTCGAAAGGATTGGCCTGAGTCTCATAACAAGGGTGTAATACCCAATTTTGGCCCGGGTAAAAAGGCCCAAATTACAAACAGGCCTACAAGGGCCCAAATCAAAATAAAATAAGAGGCCCAAAGCTCAGTGGCCCAAATCAACTGAATCTTCACCTACACCAAAGAAAGGAAACACAACAAATAAACCACAAAAATGGCAAGAAAATCAAGATTGGAAACCAAATAGATATCAAGCAGATTCGTTTCTTTATTTTTTTATTATAATGGCTATAAAAAGGCCATTGATTTACTGTAATAAAGATTCGAAAAAAGAAATCAATAAAAAGAAAATATTTTTTACAGCAAAAAAATAGAGAACACAAGCAGAAGAGAAAGATCAATCGGAAACGCAAAGGTTGAAACATTTTCCCATTTATTTATTTATTTTTATTTTTATTTTACTTACTGAAATAAAACAAAATAAAAGGTAAGGAAACTTACCAGGGTTCACTTCTGAAACGCTGTGAATGGCCGAGGTAACCGTCTCCGAGGACAGACGGTCAGAAGTCGAAAAGCTTCTCGAAATTTAAGGCTTTTTTCGGTCATATTTTGAAAGATTTGGACATGGATTCGGGCTTAGGAGGCTAGGAGGGACCGGATTTGATTTTTTCCCTTTTTTGACCACCGCAGACGGCAGTGTTGTCACCGGGGAATGGTGGCTGGCGCGGTGGTCGACGATCGGCCGATGCTGAACTTAGGCCGGACGACTGAAGAGGGGCGAGAGTTTTTTTTGAAAGTTTTTTTGTTTTTTTCAAAAAGAATGAAAAATGAAATTTCTTTGAACTAAATTTGGCTTAAATAGCCCTTCAAAACGACGTCGTTTTGGACATGGGTCAACCCGACTCCAACCCGACCCGGCCTAGGATCCGCGTGTTTTTGAGCGGAGGGGTAAATTGCGCTTTTAGCCCCTCTGCCTTTTAATGTTTTTGCAATTGAGTTTTTTTTTTAAATTTACCATTTAATCTATTTCGTTTTCAATTTCGTCCTAATTGAACGACGCCGTTTACAGAAGTAGGGAAAATTTCCTTCTAGTCCCTCTACGTAAACCGTGTGTTCAATTTAGTCCTTGTGACTTCAATTATTTGTGAATTTGCCCCAGATTTTTATTTGTAGTTCAATTTAGTTTTTTCTTTTTTTTTCTTAAAATTAATAATGTAATTATTATTTTTATCTTTATAATTTTCATATGTTTCTTTATTAATCTATGTATATATGTATATTTATTTTTATGTACATATTTATTTTATATATATATACGCATATTTATTTTATAAAATATAATGTAATTATTATTTAATTTATTTAATTTATATATATATTTGTATATATGTACATGGGTATATATTTATATATTTTTAATGAATATTTTTACATTTATATATATATAAATGTGTATATTTATTCTTTTGTTTTAAAAAATGCTCAAATACATATATTTTTAACACATGTTTTATAATCTATATATATACGTTTATATATATTTCTTTGCTTTATATATTTTGTTATATAATTTTTATAATCCAAAGTTTTATATGTAAATTCATATGTATGCCATATTATTCTTAATAATTCTAATGTATATATTATGCATTTTTTTCTTTATTTGTTTATTTCATTCATTTGTTTGTTGATTTATGTTTTCGTTTTTTTTATTATTTTGCTCATTTATTTGATATTTGGCATGTCATTGTTTTTTGTTTATCTTATTTCTATGCCATTGTTGTATTTATCATGCATGGTATTTTGAATTTAATGAAACATTATATCGGTTTTTTTTACTCAAATCCACAAAAAATAAAAAACTTTGAAAATAAAGGCAATAATCGAATTTAGACTCTTCGAAAAGATTGAGCCCTAACGTATTGGGTTCCAATTTTCTTCATTGAATCTAATTTTTGAGAATCCTCTTTCAACAAACAAAATCAAAAGCTTGTTGTCGGAAATTCAATATGTTGTGTCCTAACGTATTGGATGTGACGTGTTGATTTCTAGAGATTAAGATTTTTTTCTTAATAAAGGAAATGTTCAATAATTAGGATTTTTGAGGAATTGTGCCCTATTGTATTGGGCTGCGATTTCTTCGTAAATTCTAAACAATTGAACATTTTTTTAAATTTTTATTACACGAGTCTTTTGGACAAGCTCATCTTGAAGAAATAAAATGCTGTGCCTTAACGTCTTGGGTGTGATATTTTCTCTTTCATAATGAGAGAGTCTTAATAAATAACTTAATTTAATTAAGGATCGTATTTTTTAACTCTCGACTTTAAGACATTAATTAATCAATTTGGTACCATTTTTTGGGCGTTACGAGGGTGCTAATCATTCCTCGTACGTAACTGACTCCCGAACCTGTTTTTCTGAAACTCGTAGACTAAATTCGTTTTTTAGGTGATCTAATCACACCTTAATAAAAGATTGGTGGCGACTCTAAATTTTTATCAACAACTAACTAATTTTTGTTTTTTTCCAAAAATAAAAATGGTTTCGACAAAGGGTTCGAGCAATAATTTTGTAGGTGAAAGCGCAACAACTAATCAATCCATATTGAGAGTGTTGGAAAAAAGTCAAGTTTTAAAAAAGTTCTCTCAGAGCGAAAAATTAAAACTTTGAAAAATGAGTCAATTTGTGATATTTTTAGCAATAAATTTTTCTCGAAAAGTACCGATGCTTTGAGCAAGACGGATCCTAAACGTTCTTAACTTTCAATCAAACGACCTTTTCCGATATTCTCGTACCACAAATCGCTTCGAGTATAGGCTCAAATAATCACAAATCAAATAAAGAACCATAAACGATTTTTTACTTTTAATAGGAAAGTAATTTTCTCTTAATAGAGACTCGTAAAATTGTTATTCCTAAAAAAAAATATAATTTATACTTAGAAAATAAAATTTTCACTATTTTCGAGCAGAATAACAATATCTCTATCTCATTTATTTATAGGGAGAAATAGTAGAATCTCGACACATCCTAATTAAATATACTAGGAGTTGCCGCCCCTCATATATTATGAGGGGATTTTGGGTCTCTTTTGTATTGGGTCCAAGTAAATATGCTTCCAGGACTTTTTACCCAACATTTTATAATTTAATCCAACCCAATACATATTTTTCTATTTTCCAAAATAAATATTATTTTCTAAATTAATTTAATTAGATAAATTAATTTTTCAATTAAATAATTTTCTCCATTCGATTCTGTTAAAATCTGATGACTTTATTGTAAGAGAATCTATGAGAAAATATACTTATTTTCATATTCAACAAATTCACAATGACCAATGAATTTAATTTCATTTTGAACTTCAATTATTTGATTTAAATAATAATTTGAAAAACTTACATTAATTCTCGAGTCATTTTCATACTTTGTGAGAAAACACATTCATTTTCAAAATGTGACTCATTTATCTAATTTTATCATTTTCATTTGTTTTTGTTAAATTGGGTCATTATAGTTTGTAAGCTTGTTAAATCTCTATATGAGTTTAAACAAACACTAAAGCAATGACACCAAAAGCTTGACAAGGTTGTTCTAGCTAATGACTATAAAATAAATGAATATGATAAGTGCATATATAACAAATTTAAAAATGAAAAAGATGTCATAATTTGCTTATATGTAGATGACATACTCATATTTGGCATGGATTTGGAACAAATAGAAAACATAAAGAAATTCTTGTCAAGCTATTTTACTATGAAGGATATGAATGTAGCAAATGTTATCTTTGGGATTAAAATAACTTTGAGAAGAAAGCACTATAGTTTTATCGCAATCACATTACATTGAAAAGTTTGATATTTTCAATTGTATACTAACATCTACACCTATTGATCCTCAAATAAAATTAGTATTTAATGCTGGTAGAAAAATTGATCAATTGAAATATGCAAGTTTAATTGGTTGTCTTATGTACATAATGACTTTTACAAGAAAAAATATTGTATCTGTTGTTGGACAATTGAGTAAGTACACAAGTAATCCAAGTAGTTTGCATTAGCAAGCTTTAACTAGAATATTTAGGTACTTAAAGAAAACTATTAACTATGGGTTATGCTATAATGGATATCCTTCAGTTTTACAAGGCTATTTAGATGTTAATTGGATTACAAGTTTAGAAGATCATGTTTCTACTAGTAGATGCATCTTCATTCTTGGTGGAGGAACTATTTTTTAGGATTCCCATAAACAAACATGCATTACTATTTCCTCCATGACAACTGAATTTGTTGCATTAGTTGCTGCATCCAAATAAGTAGAATGGTTAAGAAATTTGATTTATGATGTACTTCTACGGCCTAAACCAATTTCACCTATTTTTATCCATTGTGATAGTGAGACTACTCTAATAAAGGCCTATAGAGAAATATATAATAAAAGAGTCTAGACAGATTGGATTAAGACATAGCTATATTTGACAATTAATCTCCGATGGAGTGATCACTGTTAATTAAGTGAGGTCAAGTGAGAATTTAGTAGATTCTTTGAGAAAAAGTTTTGGTAGAGATGTAGTCAATAAGGTCTCAAAAGGGTTGAGACTCATGCCCATTAATTAGAGTCACCCATGATGGAAACCTGACTCGACCCTTGATATAACGTCAAGTCTTGAGTTTAATGAGACAAAGTACATCATTAGTATATGACTGGTAGCACTATAAATAAATTCATCCTAAGATTAAAGTGATTGGTATCCATAATCATAAGGGAAGGATGAGAAAATGTACTCTTAATGGACCCATAACATAAATATGTTAGAGTGTTATAATCATGGGAAAACTCTTAATGAGATCTACCTATGTGAGTGTGAAATGTGATCACTTCTAGGAGCTCAAAAGCTTGGCTTTAACAACACTCGTGGAAAGAGGATACAAACACATGACCATAATAGTATCCGTGAATACTATGCATTGACTGATGTTGAAAACATTATGTGATATGAGTTTGGTTAATCAAATGGAATAATTGGTTTAAAGTTTAGTCTACCATTCAATTTCGATTAACTATAACACGTTTTCACTAAGTGAAGGTTTAATAATAAAACACATTAATTTATGTAAATTTATTTTCAAGATTATCAAAATCTAAAATATTTTGGAAATAGAGGAGATTGTTAGAACATTTTCAAATATTTATAGTGTTCCAATAACTATAAATGAAATGATGTAATTAATCAAAAGATATATCTTTTGGTTATTGATCAAGAGTAATATAACTTGATTTTGGACAAAAATTATAACTATTCAAGTATTATAACTTGATTTTTACAAAAATTATAACTATTCAAATAATATTACGAAAAGTTATGTTTATTTTAGAAATATTAGTTGAATAATTATATCTTTTTAACGATGTGATTATTTAGAAAATACATTTATTGATAGTTGTCCCTATAAAATATATAAAATTTCCTATCAATAGGAGTGGATTTCATTTGGAAAATATAGAAAAAAAATTTCAAAATTTGTTTCTATCCTCTGTCCATCTTTTATTATTATTAAATTGTTCTATAAAGAATTACCGTAAAAATTCTTTTTAACAATTAAATTTTTTTGTTATACTCTGCTTAGTGCTCAGTGGTTTATTTTTTTAGTACAAAATGTAAATAATCATTGGGCTTCATTGTAGTCTCGAGGTTCTGTTGCTGTTATAACAGAAATTAACAGACTCGGCTAGTACCTTGTGCAACAAGCCTCGATGCTTGCTGAGAAAACAAACAAATTCGAGCAAGAAGAAATGAAGAAAAGCTAAAGAAAATGGAGAAAGTTTTTGATGAACAAAACAGATTTCATTCATTAGTAAAAGCAATGGCATAATGCCAATACATAAATCAAGCAATTAGCTTGTCAAAACAGCTCATGTCTACCTAATGGTTACCTAACACCACTAAAACATTGAAACTTGAAATAATTAACTTGTACATATAACCAAAGCTGATAAACAGCGAATAAATCAGCAAAATACATCAATCATCAACCTAACTTAGTTCAAAGTGAACTAAGATACATTTCATTAACTAGAAGATTACAAAATAAACAAAACCTGTTCAATCTTGCTTGCTGCAGTGACTTCTGCTGTGGTCGAGCTTCATGGCTTGCTGATTTGCTCCATTGTAGCATGCTAACCAACCTTCATCACTCCTCCTTGGTTTGCATGGTGCAAACACCTAACTTCCTTCTCAAAAACTCGAACCTTGTGACATTAAGACCTTTAGTTAGAATGTCAACAAGTTGATCCTCTAAATTGCACTAAATCAACTTCATCTCCTATGCTTGCTCCATTTCTCGAACAACATGCAACTTAATGCTGAAATGCTTTGTTCTTCCATGGAACACTGGATTTTTAGCAATTGCAACAGCAGATTGGTTGTCACAAAAGAGCTCTGTTGCTTCTCTTTGATGCACATTCAAATCAGCCAAGATTTTCCTTAGCTATATGGCTTGGTTGACAGCACTTGCTGCTGCCACATACTCTGCTTCAGCAGTAGATTGAGCCACCAGGCTTTGTTTCCTCGAGCTCCAGCAGAACATGGCTGAACCAAGGTTAAAAGCATACCCTGAGGTGCTTTTCATATCATCTATCGAGCCAGCCCAGTCACTATCAGTATAGCCAACCAGCTTCAGATTTCCTTCATTGCTGTACCTCAAACCATAGCTTAAAGTGCCTTTGACATATCTGAGCACTCTTTTTGCAGCTTAAAAATGCTTCTTATTGCAGCAATGCAAGAATCTTGAGAGCAAACTAACAGCATACATTATGTCTGGCCTAGTGGCAGTTAAGTATAACAAGCAACCAACTAGACTTCTGTAGGTTGTTTCACAAACCTCCTCAAAATTACCTTGGCTCGATAGTTTCTCTCCAACAGCAACAGGAGTTCTTGTTGCTTTACTGTTTTGCATGGAGAACTTGGTTAAAATATTCAAGGCAAAGCTTCTCCGACTTAGAAATATCCCATTCTGTGTTTGTGACACCTCCATTCCAAGAAAATAGGACATCTCCCCTAGATTAGACATTTCAAACATCTCCTGCATCTAAGTCTTGAAACTGACCAACATTGCTTGATCTCTTCCTGTCACTAGCAATTCATCAACATACAGGGACACAATGAGCTGTGTTTGTGTCCCTTGCTTCTTAACATACAATGTCGGCTCACTCTTGCTCCTATCAAATCCCAAGTCAACTAGGTAGCCATCAATTCTGCTGTACCAGGCCCTTGGAGCCTGTTTTAAGCCATACAAGGCTTTCTTCAGTTTGTACACCATATGCTTTCTACCAACTATCTCAAACCCTTATGGTTGTTCAACAAAGATGTCTTCATCTAAGAAGCCATTTAGAAAAGCTGAATTCACATCAAGTTGATGGATTTTCCATTCGAGCTGTGCTGCTAAGGCAATCAGCAGTCTGATAATATCGAGCCTAGCCACTGGTGCAAAGGTCTCTAGGTAGTCCAGGCCATATTTCTGACTAAACCCCTTGACAACTAACCTTACTTTCAACTTGTTCAAGCTTCCATCAGCATTTTTCTTGACTTTGTACACCCATTTCACTCCAATAACCTTCCTTCTGACTAGCCTTTCAACCAATTCCCAAGTCTGGTTCTTCTCAATCATGCTGATCTCCTTAGCCATTGCTTGCTTCCACCCTTGTTGAGCTTCAGCCTCTTCAAAACTACTTGGTTCAGCTATGACTACATGAGCCCTTTCATAAATTTCAGTCAATGGTCTTGTTCCCTTGACTGGTTCATCATCAATGTCCATTTCAGGACCACTTTGATCTGGCTCAGCTTGATCTACTGCAAGTTCTTCTGAAACTTCCTCAGGTTCATGTCTTTCCCAGTTCCAACATGACCTTTCATCAAATACTACATCCCTGCTGACTGATACTTTGTTTGTTGAAGGATCCAAGATCCTATACCCTTTCTTGACTGTGCTGTACCCCACCAAAACACTAGGTCGAGCCCTTTCAGACAACTTGTCCCTTTTAACAGTAGGTATATGTGCATAGCAAATGCATCCAAAGACCTTCAGATGTTCCAGTGATGGCTTGAATCCAAACCAGGCCTCAAATGGAGTCTTCTGGTCCAAAGCCTTGGTTGGAAGCCTGTTTTGAATGTAGGTTGCAGTGTTAACTGCTTCTGCCCATAGAGCTTTAGGCAGATTCTTCTAAATCATCAAGCACCTGGCCATATCCATCAAGCTCCTATTCTTTCTTTCACTTCCACCATTTTGCTGAGGTGTATAAGTGTTAGTAAGCTGATGTTTGATGCCTGCCTTATCACAGAAGGCTTGAAACTGAGCTGAGGTGTACTCAGTCCCATTATCAGATCTTATGGTCTTCAGTTTGCAGCCTGTTTCAGTCTCAGCAGGAGTCTTGAACTTCCAAAACACAGAGGCTACCTCTGATTTATGTTTCAAGAAGTAAAGCCAATAATATCTCGAGAAATCATCAATGAACAATATAAAGTACCTGTTTCCACTTAATGACTCAGTCTTCATGGGGCCACACACATCGGTCTTTTGATTGTAGTCTTCGAGGCTCTCGAGCTTGATTCGAGGGAAATGGAAGTCTGGCCTGCTTGCCTAGCTGACATACCTTACATACTTCCTGGTTTTGAACTGAGCTTATGAAATTTTCAGCCAAGCCACTCCTGCACATGTGCTTCATCGATTTGTAATTGGCATGACCAAGTCTTTGATGCCAAAGCTTGGATTCATCTGTTGTAGCCATGTAAGCAGTGTTTGACTCCTTTGTCCAGTCAACCACAAAGCTTTTATCAGCTATAGGGACTGCCATCAGCTTGGATCCACTTGAATCACTGATTTGGCACTTGAACGCCACAGAATACCCCTTCTCTAGAAATTGAGCTATGCTGAGTAGGTTCCTGTCAATTTCAGGTACCAAAAGTACACTTGAAATAATTTTGGCACCTGTGCGAGTGCATATCAGCACATCACCCTTGCCTTCAGCTTTTATGAAGTGACCATTACCGATTTTGACTTTTGTTCTGCAGCTTCTGTCTAAAGACTTAAAGATAGTAGCATCAGGTGTCATATGGTTAGTGCATTCACTGTCTAGGAGCCAACCAGATGGAATTCTTTGCTGAGTAGCTGAGCATGACACAGAAAAGACTTGCTCCTCTTGGTCACTGTCTTCCTTGGCCACTCGAGCTTCTGCCTTCACCTGTTGGGAATGATTCTGCCTTGGTTTACCCTTGCTTTTGTAGACTCTCTTACCCTTGCTTTTGCAGACTCTCTCAACATGACCCTTCTTTTTGCAATGCTGGCATACAACATTTGGACTGAACCAACATTTTTCTTCTGGATGACCAGACCTTTTGCAATACCTGCAAGCCTGACCTTCTCTTCTTGCAGCATCATACTTTGGCTTGTCTCTCCAGGCCTTCTTGCCTTTGTAGGCAGTATTTGTTCTTGCCTGAAAGGCACCTTCTTGGTGCTCCTCCAGTCTGCTTGCTCTCCTCTGCTCTTGAGCATATAGAGCATTGACCAACTCTGTCAGGGAGATGCTGGACATGTCCCTTGAGTCTTCGAAAGATGAGATTTTTGCCTCATACCTCTCAGGAAAAGTTGCAATGACCTTCTCCACTATCCTAGCTTCATTGAATTGCTCACCAAGGAGCCTAATGCTATTAACCACAACCATAATCCTGTCAGAGTATTGCTTGACAGTTTCTTCTTCCTTCATCTTCAAATTCTCGAATTCTCTCCTCAAATTCAACAACTGTTGCTGCCTTGTCCTCTCTGTCCCTTGAAACTCCTCTTTCCACTTATCCCAGGCCTACTTTGGTGATTCACAGGCCATAATCCTTGTGAAAATCACATCTGACACTGAGTTCTTGAGGCAAGACATGGCCTTGTGCCTCTTGGTCCTCTCATCAGCATGTTGCCTGATCTGAGCCACTGTTGGATTGGCTCTAAGTGGCTCTGGTTCAACATCAGAGTTGACCACTTCCCACAGATTGAAAGCCTGCAGGTAGGTCTTCATTTTGACCACCCATATGTGATAGCCATCTCCATTGAAGACTTGTGGTGCAGCTGGTGAAAAGTTTGATGAAGCCATCCTTCAAGCAACAGGTCCCTTAAGATAACAGCTCTAGATACTAATTGTTGGTGTTATAACAGAAATTAACAGACTCGGCTAGTGCCTTGTGCAACAAGCCTCGATGCTTGCTGAGCAAACAAAAAAATTCGAGCAAGAAGAAATGAAGAAAAGCTAAAGAAAATGGAGAAAGTTTTTGATGAACAAAACAAATTTCATTCATTAGTAAAAGCAATGACATAATGCTAATACATAAATCAAGCAATTAGCTTGTCAAAACAACTCATGTCTACCTAATGGTTACCTAACACCACTAAAACATTGAAACTTGAAATAATTAACTTGTACATATAACCAAAGCTGATAAATAGCTTATCAATCCTCAAAATACATCAATCATCAACCTAACTTAGTTCAAAGTGAACTAAGATACATTTCATTAACTAGAAGATTACAAAATAAACAAAACTTGTTCAATCTTGCTTGCTGCAGTGACTTCTGCTGTGGTCGAGCTTCATGGCACGTTGATTTGCTCCATTGCAGCATGCTAACCAACCTTCATCAGGTTCATTTGCTTGAAACTCATTTGCAGACCGAGTATAAATGGGGGCAAATAAAACCTTAAAAATAGTGACTTGATACACATGTAGGAGCCTTATCCTATTACTTTATTTTTTTTGTTCGAGTTATTGTTCGTGTTTTGTTCGTGTGTTGAAGATCTTCCCCACTGAAGTTCCGTATTAACAATAGTAACGGCGATTGAATATTGGGTTTTTCTTGTAGTATTGGGGTGGCTACTGTTCTCCAATCTAAGCTATGGGTTATTTTTGATGGCTTGACGTTGCTTGGGACCGTGGCTTTGCTGAGATTGTAGTAGAGAGTGATAACAAAGAA
Source organism: Gossypium raimondii (assembly GCF_025698545.1). NCBI lineage: Eukaryota > Viridiplantae > Streptophyta > Magnoliopsida > Malvales > Malvaceae > Gossypium > Gossypium raimondii. The sequence continues at coordinate 31,870,292 of NC_068568.1, read as the reverse complement.
GTTGTCGAGCTGATTAACAAGACGGCTTCTCCTTTTCTGCTCTGGTAAGGGAAATACATGGTTTGTGTAAGCCACAATGGACTATTAGTGTGTTCCATGTTCCACGTTAAGCAAACAAAGCGGCAGACATTGTGGCGAAGATGGCTTTGGGTAGTTGGCCTGAATTGCATTTATTCATGACCCCTGTATCAGAGGTCTTGCACCAGCTTGTTTGTGATGTGCATGGATGCAATAATTTCAATGCTCCTAATTAGTTAGGAACTCTTTTCTTTCAGTGCTCTCCTTTTGCTACCAAAAAAATTTACAACCAAATTTGAATATCAAATCCAATTTCCTTGTCTCGCTGCAACATTAAAAACCATGACCATGGAACTATATCCAAGAAGTATATATCAAATTAGTTTTTCTTTGTTGTTAAACGAGGAGAGATCTGGAGTACAGAGATAAACTGTTTCAAAATCTAACAACCAATTGAACATACTTTGTCCAACAACAGTTATTACAATGTAAATGGATATACAACACTATAACAAATATTCAGAATAGATGCATGTAATGCAGCATATAACTGAAAAACATATTCAGTTTTTGGGGAATTGAAGTTGATATTTGGTATAAGATGTGGAAAGCATGAGCATGTGATGAATGGTTGTTGCCCATGTCTTATAACATAGATAATCATCTACCATGTCTAGCTTAATCGTCCCAAAATTTGTCGTCAACACGATCACATAACATGTATCAGTAGTCTCTTCAGCTTCGGGATCTCTATACAGCTCGGCATGCTGGTCCAGTACAATGCCTGAATTACAGAATCCAGATTTTGATCAAATTGGATGTGCTTTTCATCATTAAACCACTTTTTCGTTAAAAAAAATTAACGGAGTACTACATGGAAAGAAAAGAGGAGAATCATGACAATGTGCGACTCACATTCTTTCTTGCTTTTTAACAGCCTGAGCTTTCTTAGTTTAAGAATGACCTGAAAAGCATATATCATGAATGAAAAATTGATTAAGGCTTCAGTTGCCTGCTAATAATAATGAAATTATATTGCAGCATTTGATTCCGTGCATGTAACTATTGTTAATTAAATAAGACTTCTGCTTCACTGTATGACCTTTGATTCACCATCAAGTACAATGGACACTGATCTGACCATGTATTTCCCTGTTAAGAAATAACAGTAACCCGATAAGGAAAAGTAGAATCAAAGTCCAAATGAAACCATAAATTGATAACTTGAATATTAGTACGAGTGCTAGGACTCGGATCCCAAATCTTTATCTCTTACTAGTTTAATCAAGTTCAAATGTTGTACCTTGATAGTTCTTTTATATCTTTATTTAAGACAAAGACTGCAAAATTTACTAACCATCTGGTGTTTCTACAGCTAACTCGGCGCCCTTTGCTAGTATTGACCTGCACTTCTCAAACTCGAACGGAAGATCATTGTTGTCCTCGATTGGAAGGATGGGGGCACCGCCACTGGATCTGTTCTTGCATTCTGTTCTTGCTTTAAGTGTACCAGCTCCTCTTAATGCTACAACAATAATTACAATAAAATTACTACCGAAGAATAAGATTTAGAGGATCAGCACAGAATGGCATTGGCAACTGCGTAAGTAGGTCACAGTTTTCGATCGTCTTTGGTCTTTACCACTACTGAAAGTCTTGATCTCTATACAAAATATGGAGCCTAACATACTGAAACCCTGATGAGCTTCTACGTTTATACTTACATGCATTAGCTGAAGCAGTTAGTGTTAAGATATCACTTGCACTTGTACCACTCATGGCTGAACCTATAACACTGCCAATCTGCTCCTTCTTAGCCCCCATTGCTTCTGCCACTTTGGCGCATTGTGTGGCAACCAGAGCAGCTGCCGAGGCTATAGCAGCCTCCTTGGTTGGGTTATAATCATTCCTTTTAGAGTTTTCAGCGGCAATCGCAGCCAGTGCTGCTGCTAGCCCTGCCACTGATATTGCTGCGTGCACTTCAGCTCTTTGTAGTCTCTCTTCTTCTTTCCTCTTTGCTTTCATCTCCTTGAACCATTTCTTGATTGAAATACCCTTAAAGGGGACTATCTTCCACGGCATCTAGCATATAGATGACATTAAGTTGTAAAAACTGATTTCTTTGAATATTAATGTTCTTTTTTTGTTTTTCTAATTCAAACAAACTTCATATGGTTTAAGATACTAGGTGAACAATATGGTATCGGCACCAACCCATTTCTTTCGAAGACAGCTGTTGTAATTCAGTTCTGGATGCATAGCTTGTTGCATCCATATCCATGACTGAACATAAAATAGAAAAAATTAAAAAGTTGATTTCCAGATAAAAAGAAAAAAAAACAAGTAGCGACTTCAACAGTTAAACACCAGTATGTAGATAGCATTCATGGAATAGTATGATAGATGTTACCTTCACATCATTGGATTTCCATGGTGGCAAAGAAGACTTGAAATCAGTAGCATCAATCTTTATGCTTTTCTCCATCTTCTGCCACTTACAAGAGCTTGAGTTCAATTTCATTTGCACTGCACAATATGAATACAATATATGCAAATAGAACATCTTATATACGGTACAGTCTGCCACTGCTACTCACCGTGAATGAAATTGGGGAATCACTTTCAAATTTCTTGGTTGGATTGTCTAAGATGACAATCGATTGATCATGTAACTCAGGTTGTAGAGCTTGAACTGCAAAGTCGCACCATGCACGCGAAAGAATGTCCATCGTCTCTGGACATGCCTCCGAAGGCGATGGTGTGGAATTGAAATCCATGCTAGTAGGAGGTGATGAAGGAAATATCTCGGGAATGGACTTGAGAGAATAATAAAAAAGGTTACCTTGATTCAGATATAACTACCTTAATGTTAAGCATATATAAACTAAAACAGCATCACCTTAAGGCTATGATGTGGGTTCACTAAACATGGTTCATATCCATCCTTGTATCATTACAATTGGTGGGCTTGACCAGTTTCAGTATATCAATAAACATGAAATCGACCACGCACATGATATACATTTTAAGACTTAAATTATAAGGACTAGAGTGTGAACGTCTGGATTTTTTTAAAAGTTTTTTCGTGTACTTGAAAGATCTTTGGAGGTTATATCCCTGTATCCATGTGTCAAACATGAATGAAGGATATGAATACTAGAACAAAAATAAATAGCCAAAGCAACATACTTTTAAGACTGAAACAAAAGGAGGCAGGAGGGTTAGGAAGTACAGCTTGTTTCTGTCGTCTCTTGCTGACAGAAAAGCTTCTGAAAAAGAAAAAATTAGACAGATGGGATGTTACAGTTGGAAAGGTTAACTAAATGTTCACAAATATATAAACATGAAAGAGCTGCAAATAAAGGGGGACCTACAAGGAATTATGGGAGATTTTAGAGATAATCCGATTGTGATTGGGTGGGGAGTCCTCAAAAGATTCAATGAGAAAACTGCACATGCTAAGCACCGTAGAGGCAATGGATGGACTAGAAGAAAATCATAAAAGAAGGAATCAAAGAGGCCCTCTTTCCTTTTTCATCTTTAAATGAAAACCATATATTCAAGCTAAGTATGACGAAGTTTTAGATTGATGTGATGAATTAATTGGGTTGAGCCGTCTCGCTAGGGACATAAATTAGCCCCCTAACCAAACAGGTTTAGAAAAGGGAGAAAATGTGATGAATTGTGAGACATTATAGCAAATCATGCAGTCGGGCCTACATTAAGAAAAAGGAAGTAGACATGTATGATGAATAATTGAAGTTGACATTGATTAAGAAAAAGTACTAGACAAAGCATCATTGAACCTAATTATTTCTTTGATTAGAATAAAGCTTGCATGTTTTACCTACAATTCTAATGATGTTCTAAAGGTTAACTTTTTATATTAAATTGTGGCTAGGGCGTTTGTTGGGTAGCTTTTTCTCTTTTTTTTTTTTTTTAATTATAAAAAAATAAAAAATGTCAAGAGGGGTCACCTTTACTCCATTTCATTGGAGAAAAATAGTTAATTTTGCAGATTTGCTTAAAGGCGCTATCATTACACTCATGTGTCACGCTAATACTTTATGAGCTACTTAATGCTTATATTTCAAATGGTCATGTATTGTAGCCAATGGAATCAGCTGATGAGGCTGGCGCCATTGCACCTATCACTACAAAAAAAAAAAAAAAAAAAAAAATTCATTTTTATGGTCATTTATAAATGTCAGTAAAAGAGAAGAAAAACCCCAATATTGACTCTTTTTTTTTCAATTCTTTGAACGTTGGTTGATCTACGGAAAGGCGTGTAAAATATTTTCGGTTCATTGGCCATAAGTGAGATAAAATGTTAACTTTTGTTGATAAAAATTTTGCCCAACCTTTTAACCCTTAATATAGTATTATGTTATAAATCTATTGATAAATAGATGTCCATAATCCTCTCAGATTTATTATATTGTAATTTCTAAAAAATAAATGTCTATAACCCTTAAATTATTTATAGGATACATTAATATTGGTCCTTAATGCTTTGTAACTTGATACTTGAAGCCCTATAAATAGCAGGCATGCACACGCTTACTGTATCCTAAGTGGAAGTTAAATCATCCTTCCATTTCTTTATATTTCTTTTCTCTTAATCTTTGTATTTTTCTTTTAAATTTTAATACATTTTCAGACGATTTTGCTTAGAAGTAAAAATTTTTATGTGTTGAAGATTAAATTTATCCTTCATGATTTTTCATTTGAAGCTTTAGATACAAGATGAAAAAATTTGAAGGAGTTTTATTTAATCTTTCATATTTAAATTTTATTATTTTAATTCTTGATTAATTATGATGATTTTGTTTAATTTGATTAATTTCTATATTTATGGGCGTCAAAGATTTTATCTCAATTTAGATCTGGATCAAATATAATTTTATGTCAAATTTTATAGATTACTTGCAATTGCTATTAAATCTTTCCCAAAAGATAAGAAATTAAGGTAAATTTACTTATGACATCAAATGTCTTTATTTTTCTTCATAAAAATATGTTTTTTCCCTTAATATATGCTATTTGATAATTGCTTGATGATTATGTCGAATGATGATAGATTAATTTTCTTAAAATTGATAGATTTTCATAATATTATCAATCACCTTTATTAATCAAGGCTTAAGGCTCATCATAATATGTGACTATGCATCGGTTTTAGTAATCATTAAACTAGTTGTTTTATGTGTTTATTTGATGGTTTCAATTTGAATATATATATATATATATATATATATATATATATATATAATTCTATGTTCTAGATATCATATGTTCTTAGACTTTAATACTTTTTAAAATTCTCTTCATCAACAATAATTAAAATTATTACATATATTAATAAATCAATATTATTTCACATCTAACGTGTTTATTTTAAGTCCACTTAAGGACAAAATTGAGGAATGTCTTAATTGATTTTTAAGCTAATTCTATTATAGAATTTCAAAGTTTAATTACAACTAATTTTTAATACTTGGATGATCCTGGTTGACAACTTTCACTATTGTAGAGCTATTAAATGTATTTTATGCACTTTATATTATTCTTTTAGTAATTTTATTGAGATCACATGAGAAATTGTAAGTGAAAAGTTTTAGTAAACATGAGATGTATGATTTTGAAGTAAATTTCATACATGTCTGCAATGATTTATGAATTTTTTGCTAGCATTAGCATTATATTATGTTTGGCATTTTAGATGTCAATTTTATCCATACATTTGATTTACAATAAACTCTATACATGACCTGGCTATTTCTTATGGCTAAATAACGAGTTATTCATCCCACTAATTTTGCTTCATTTCGTGAAGTGAATGTAGCAATACATAACGATTATGAAAATGAAACCTATTGTCATTACTAGCAAATGGATAAGTGAAAGATGGATAATTCAAAATGTTTCTGAATTTTCATTCTTAGAACAGAATAATCAATTTTTTATATTGATTAATCGTTCCTTGGAGAGTATGATATCGCTATAATCTTATTGGTAAGGAATGTCACACCCGATTTCCTTTAAACCTAAAAATTAGGAACATTTAGGGGTCAAATTGGAAAAGACCGTAAGTTGATGGTCTCTATTGAAAAATCAGGAAAATATAGTAACTGAAATTGAACAGGGTTGAGAACCAAGTCTAGTTCGATTGGATTAGAACTAGCCAGTCTTTGTGGGAGACAAAATGATTGACAATGAATGGTTTTACACGATCAAAGACCGTGCAAGAAGGGTTATAAATAGATGAGAAATGACTTCTTCTTCAATCTATTTCGTTTCTTCTTCCTCTCCTTCCTTGGTTGCTCCAAAGTAGAGATAGTTGTGGAAGCTCTGCATGGGGCGATGATCATGAGGTTTAAGTAGTAGAAATAGATAATTCAGTAAGCTGATAAGGTCCTGAATCCTTCAGTGTATGTAAGATTTAGGAAACAAAGTTAAGGGTTTCAAAAACCATTTTAAAAGTTCAGCATGTTTCTAGAAAACTGAGGTTTAGGTTAAAAATACTGAGTTTAACCTATGATTTAGTTGACATGCTTAGCTGCCAAGAGAACGGAAGCTCTGGCATTTGGAAAAGCTAAGCTAAGAAGATAAGGAAACATCAAGTGAGTTTTTATATTTCACCTCTGAAATGATAAACATGTTAAGGTTCTCATGGGTTTATGAGTATCTACAATTCTAGTTTAGTATGCATGATCCCTCGATGTTTTATCTACAAAATGCATGCATTACATATGAAAAAGGAAATTATTAAAGGGTTTAGATGAATTTAGGATTGGGAAACAAGGGGTGGTTATGTTAGATACCACCATATGGTGTTGCTATGTGCACCCATGATGTGTGAAGCTCTGGGCCTTACGGAGGGGACACTGCGGTGTTTGAGCATCAATGTTAGGAATGGTGAAATGGAGGAATGGATGGAATCAACGACATCATAGATAGCCCGCCGGGACACTAAACACGGGATATTTCACCAGGACAGTAAACACGAGGAGTACGAGGTGTAAGACCATAGCACGAGTATGACAACCAATATAGTCCATCAAGACATTAACATGACATCTGGCAAGCCAGACCATAGCTCGACTATAGCAGTTTGCAGAGTTTACCGAGATAATAAACACGAGTGGTCATCTAGAACAATAATCGTGGAAAAGTTACAGACCAGAAAAAATGATTTGAAGAAGCATGAAAGTATAAAAATGAATTAGTTAAGCCAGATGATCGAAGGAGTCCGCCAATGAATGGAAACATAGTGGGAGAGGACTGCTAGAATAGTGGCTGTGAAATCCAATAGGGCATATGGGTGGTAACTTAGCAAGAGGTAGTCAAGAAAACTTGACACACTAATGGTGTCAGTGTACCAGAAAACGAAATAAGGATTAGCCAATGATAATAGATAAGCACCTGCTATTTAGAATTATCAGAGGGTGCTTAGAAAAACCCTGAGAATGAGAGATCGAATATGAGGCATGTCATTTAAGTTTACAAATGAAAGAGGGATGATTTTGAATCCATCGACAAAAAAAGGTTATATCGAATGACAAATATGTCTGTCAAGACTATTTCTCTTAAAGGGGGAAAACTATTGAGGAAGTATTAGCCAAAAGGCTAGTTATGTGGGGATACAATACGAAAGAGTAGGTGTGAACCTCGTTGGCCACTCATCGATAGTTGATTGATGGTTGTAGGCCATTGGGGGCCAAAGTAGAAGTGTGAGCTACGCCTTAGGATAATGTAATGTGATTAAAATAGATTTTAAAGAAGTAAACCGACCACTATTTAGACCAAGTAGGATTTGGTCCACCAAGACGGCACGAGACCTGACAATCATGCCAACATAAAAGAAGGTGAGCAAGTCATATAGGATTGTGATAAGGAAAGGAGTTCGCTATGGGCTGAACCGATTTGGAGAAATCACTGAGGGTTTTCAGGAGGTAAGCTAGAGGGCTGGATTAATAGGGCATGATGGTGGGATAAAGAAATCCACCTTAGAGATAAGTGGAGGAAAAAATATGAGTAAAAGAAAGGATAGAGTTCGCGTAGATGGTGAGAGATCCGAGAAATCGCCAATGGATACGTTTAGAATTAAATCAGAACCTGCCACTTCGAGTGGAGAAAGTTTTTCTTTTGGAACATGCAATGAGTCTTCTTTGGAACTTTTAAGAGGAAGTTCATGGGTGAGTAGTATAAGGAAGCTCGCAAGCATGAGTTTATCAATCACGTATAAGGGGAGCTATCTGTGGTTGAGTATGAGGCAAAATTTGTGTGATTGAGCTAGTACGCAGGAGAGATGGTATCATATAAGAGGGATCTCTATTAGAGGTTTCTCTATGGATTGCATCATGGTATCCAACTTTATTTGGTGACACACAATACGGTAAACTTCGATGAATCGGTAGAAAAAGCTAGAGCCATCAAGGAGATTAAGGCTTCGAGAACTAAAGTTAGAGTAAGAAAGTAAGTGTTTGGGCAAAAATCCAAAAGGGATTGTGGCTAACAAATTTTTTTACAAAAATTTTGAGCGAAGTTTTAGATCGAACCATTCACGATAGCTGAAGAACACCCAGGATGGAAATGAGGGTTCGCACAGGTCTGTGAGCATTGCAAGTGAAGACATCCTGGTGAATGTTATAAAGTGACTAAGGGTTGTTTCATGTGTGGTTCTAGGGACCACTTGATTAAGGATTGTCTAGAATGTTAGGAGAGATCATAGGTTTCAACAACAACCCTTACTGAAGTATGAGTTGGTGCTCATGGACGAGGAAGAGGCAGAGGTGGTGAAACATGAGTAAGGTGCCATTGCTGTCATTACAGGTGCCATCATCTGTGAACTACACCATTGTTTTCCTTGATTGACTCTAGTTCCACGTACTCGTATGTATTAAGCAAGCTACCTTGTGAGTTAGGAATCCCTATAGAAACCATAAATAAAGGTGTGTGTAACACCCATAACTGCTTTCGTCATTGGAATAAGGTTACGGGGTACCACTGTAAATTTCAAAAACATTCAGTAATAATAGCATCCAGTTCAGTAAAATAATTAACAATAATTTTTTATTTTATTTAAAAGTAAATATACACTTATGGACCCTAAATCGGGCTTACGAGGTCTTAAAATTAGTTTGGGAACAATTAGGAACTAATTTGAAACAAATCAGAATATTCAGGGAAAATTTATAAATTTTCAAAATAGGGGTCACACGGCCGTGTGGTGAGGCCGTGAGACATGATCCATATCGTGTGCTGTAGGGACGGCTGTGTTGCTACCCATGTGCCATACCATGTACTTTTCAAAATGATGCCACGCGACCATATCGCTGGCCGTGTGCTAGCTCGTGTAACATTTGATATAGAGTCACACGGTCGTGTCACAAGTTGTGTGTCTGCCCGTGTGAAATCTGCACCTATATTGTTTTGATACACATTCAGGGCACACGCCCGTGTAGGTTGCCCGTGCGCATCACACGGCCGTGTGGCAGCCTGTTTCCCAGGCTGTGTGTGCCCCAAAATGACCAATTTCAAGCTCAAATTTCACCCATTTACTTAGGTACCTAAACACATTCAAACACACAAATTTACAAGCCAAATACCATATTTAATAACATTCAAACATGTCAGAAAATTAAACCTATGTACTTAACCAATGTGCCATCATTGACACCACAATACAACTTATGACATTTAATATCCAAAGTTGCATATACAAGATATGGTTTACACATAAAAAAACATCTATTTTATTTTATACCATTGTTCCATATATTGTCAATATTTTCAGTCTTAATCAACAAGCTTAACTTAGTGAAACGTGCCAAATTCCATTTATTGTTCAATCACACAACACAAGTTCTAGTAAAACTTGCTCAAAAATTAGAATTCATTATCATGTATAGAAAGGGTCCTAATACATGCCATATATACGAACCAAAATCAAAGTTTACCAAAGATTTCCTGGATAGTGTGATTTTTTGTGTTGATCCGATCTTCCGAGCCTTCAAAATAAAATCTAAAAAATGAATCAAATACAAGTAAGCTTGAATAAAGCTTAGTAATTTCATTTAATAAATCAGTAAAATTTTCCAACCAAACATAGTAATCAATTTAAATTTAAATAATGAAATTCCCGTAAATTGTAACTTTTTCTAAGAAGTAACAATCTGTACAAATATTTTAGTATATTAAATGAGTAATGCTCATTTGAACAACTTTCAGTAGGTATGGCTTGATAGAACATACTTTTCAGTGGAATCAATATGTATAGCTCGATGGAGCCTACTTTGTAGTGGATTCAGTAGGTATGGCTCGAAAGCGCATACGTTTCAATAGATTCAGTAGCTATGGTTCGATATTGCATACATTTCAGTAGATTCAGTAAATACCACTCGTTTGAGCACTAATCAATATATTAGTGGATAACGCTCATTTGAGCTTCATTCAGTATAACAATGAATATCGCTCGTTGAACTTCATTTGGTATATAATATAACATTCAATGATAGTATATTAACAAAGAATATAATGACTATTAGAAGTATAAATAAATGCACGAACTTATAGGATTGATTCGCAGTAACGACTCATAGTATCAGTAATAGCCCGTTTTTTAATGGTGTCAAAAAAGTGGTTTCAGGACCACATATCCGATGAGTAAGTTCGTAAATGTTATTATTAAATATGTACGAGTTAAATATAGTATTAAAATAAATTTTGAATTGGCAATTTATGTTATTTGAATGAATAATTAAGTTTAAGTGGTATGACCCTAAAGTCAAGTGGTTTTAGAAAATGAGGTATTGGGACCTCATTTTTATAAATCGAGCCATAAATATTTTAATAAATATTTACGGAGTATTATTGAGGTTGTATTAACGTTTCATTAAGAAATTTTAATGTTTAGATGATTAATTAATTAAAAAGACTAAATTGTAAAGGATGTAAAACTTGATCACTATTAGATTTGAATGATTAATGGATTAATGAATATAAGTGGAAGGATTAATATAGTAAATTAACCATTTCTAGGATGGTGGGACAGTTTGAGCTTTAATTTCTTTTAATTTTATATGTTTTATATGTTAATTTTATTATTAAAATAAAAGTAATAATGTTTAAAATATGAAATAAAGGTCATCTTCCAAAATTAGTTTCTTTTTCTTTAACTGAAAGCCATGGTTGGGAGCTTGAAGCTTCGATCATGCTATAGTTAATGCATGTAAGTCCATTTTGAACCCGTTTCTCGTAATTTTTATATTTTTGAGATCGTTGCAACTAGGTCTAGCTAGCCCGTGCTTTCATTTTTGAAACTGTTAAAGATTTTAAATGTTGCCATTGATGAATCTTTATGATTTTAGATGTTAAATGATGAATTTGAGGTATGAGTTGTTATTTATAAGTATTTTATTAAGTGATTTTAAATGAATTTAATGATTATGGATTAAATTGTGAAAATAATACAATTCAAGGTAAATATTGTGCAATGATGATAAAAATGGGCTTATTATGAACCCTATGAAAATTGGCTAGCATGAAATTTTAACTAAAAGTGTTAAATTTGCAAGTTTCAGGTTTAGGGACTAGAATGCATAAAAGGTAAAATATTGGGATAAATTTGTAAAATTTTTATGGAAGGACTTAATTGTATTAGACATATTATTTAAGTGCTAGAATTTTATTAATTGAATGAAAAATTATCATTTAGATCCAGAAACGAATCAAACAGATCTAAACAGAGGAAAAGCTAATGTGTCGGATTAGTTGTCGGTCTCGTTTTACAACTGTAATTGTCGACATAAGTTCGTAAGTATAGAATTGTACATATATTTACATATACATAATGTTATTGTTGATTTATGAATGTATATATATGATGTTTAATATGTGAGTTGGAAATCAAAATATTATAACTGAATATAAGGTGAGAAAAGATTTATTTGAAAACTATTGAATATTTATGAAATATGATATATGTGATTTTGGAATGATTATGAATTGTTACCGCTTGTGTATTGAGAAATATGGAAGTGCCTCTGATTCATGAAAGTTATAATTTGGTTAAAATGCCCGTTTGGACATAGTAAATGATTAGAATACGATTGGCATGCCAATAGGGTTAGTATGTGCGCTTGTACGGGATTTGCACTTTGGTGCCTCTGTTTGCACTTCAGTGCCCCTGTATACACTTTGGTGTCCCTGTTCGCACTATGGTGCCCTTTTTTGTACATTTGTGCCCCTATTTGCACTTTGGTGCTCTTGTTATGCATCTATTATGCCTCTGATGTGGTTTAGTTTCCCGAATATCCTAGTCAAATTACTAGTTCATCGGGCGAAATGTGAATAGATTTACAAAATTATTTAGATATTAAAGGATAATGTATAGTCAAGATATTAATAAATGTTGAATGTTAAATGTTCAATGAATTACTTGATCATACATGAGTATCATTATATCGATGATTATTCGGTTAAAGATAGATGTTTATACACATATATGCATGAGTTTGGATTGAATTATTATCGTATAGGAAGCATACGATGAAGCATTTTCAGACTAATCCTATAAGTGTTTAATAAATGAATAACATGTATGATTAATCTATTTATCATGCTTTCACATTGTTTAGTAAAAGTAAGTGATTCCGAGATGATATGTTTAAATGAAAGTTTGAAACGAAAGAAGAATTATAGAATGATTATATGTTAAATGTATAAGTGTTATGGTAAGAAGAAACATTTAAGTGAAATGATTATATGAAATGCTTATAAGGAAAAATATATACATGTATATGCAAGGCTACACCAATTATCCATGAAAGGTGTAGTGAATAGAAAACGAAATTTAGCTTAAATTATAATAAAAATTATGCTTAGTTGTTTTTTCTATTATGTTAGCAGTTACTTTGCCTTATACGAACTTACAAAGCATTATTGCTTACGTTAGTTGTTTTCTTTTCTTGTAGATCATCAGAAGGTTCAATTTGGTTGGAAGCTCATCGGAGACCTATCACACTATCCAACAGTTAATTTGGTATTTTTTGAGCATTTTTTGCTGAGGTTCATAATGGCATGTATATGATGTTATTTAATGTAACAACCCGTTTTTCAGTGGTGTCAGAAATAGTGGTTTCGGGGCCACTAAATCTAACGAATAAGTTTGTAAATATTATATTTAATAGTTACGAGTTAATTGTGACATTGAAAAGGTTTTTGATATAGTGATTTTTGTTTTATAAGCGATTTATTAAGTTTAAGTGGTATGACCCTAAGGTCAAGTGGTTTAGAAAATGAGGTTTCAGGACCTCGTTTCTATAAACTGAGCCGTAAATATTTTTATAAATATTTACGAAGTGTTATTAAGGTGGTATTAAAGTTTTGATGAAAAATTTTAACATTTCGATAGTTAATTAGTTAAAAAGGACTAAATTGTAAAATTGAAAAAGTTAATCGCTATTAATTTATACGTGTTAATTGATTAGAGAAACCTATTTGGATGGCCTTATTGGATAAATTATCCATTTTAAAAATGTTGGTCCGTTAAAGCTTTAAATTCTTTTAATTTTATATGTTTATATGTTATTTTTATTATTAAAATAATGAAAAGTAAAGATTAAAATAGGAAAACATAATGTTTCTTATTCATTTTACTTTGTTCTTCATCGAACCTCCATGCAAGTTTATTCAAGGTTTGGCTATGCTTAAATCCTTGCATGGTAAGCTCTTTTTCACTCGTTTATAATAATTTTTATGTTTGTGATATTGTTGCAACTAGGTCTAGCTAGCCCATACTTTCGATTTTGAAAATGTTAAAGATTTTGAATGTTTCTATTGATGGAATTTGTGATTTTAGTTGTTAAATGGTGTATTTATAATGTAGATTGATATTTAAAAGTATTTTATTAAGTGATTTTTGATGAATTTACCGATTAGGGGCTAAATTGCTAAAATAATAAAAATACAAGGGTTTGATGTGAAATTATTACAAATATGGGCTGATGTGGGTGCCATGAATATTCACCTATTATAATTTGGAATTAAAAATAGTTAATTTTCATGTTTTGGGTTCGGGGACGAAATTGAATAAAAGTAAAACTTTAAGGGTGATTTTGTAAAAATGTAAAAAATGACCAAATTGCATGAAATACATTTTTTACTGCCTAAATTGATAAATTGAATGAAATTATTAATTTAGAGCAAGACTAGGTGGAAAATTGAGGAAAATAGAAAATTACCAAAATACCCCTGAACTTTGGTATTTCTGCAATTTAGCCAGGTAAGTTCGTATGGACTGTATTCTGTATAATTTTGATTTAACTGAATATTAATATGTCATTATATTATGATTAAATCAATATATATATGTTAGTATACAATTTATTGTGTTGTGAAACGACATAAATCTAACGACGTACGACGATTACCGAGTCCCATTTGAACCATAGGAATTCGTAGGATGCAAATGATATGTCATTAGGGTTACTAATTTGGTTAAGGTCCTGCATGTGTTGCGGACACACTACAGCTCTTATGAGCTTACCGATTCTCAGCTCGTATGAGCTTACCAATTTCGAGTCATAGCTCATATAAGCATACATGTACAGGAATTGATGAATTATAGTTTAGCACACTATGTGTGAGTTATCCCGAGTACCCATTGATATTCTAAATGGTTCAATGGGCAATGTTCTATTTCGAGATGATACGAGTTCGATACGAACTATTACAGGTATTTACATGAAATACATGGAAATGATTTTACATGATGTATTGATACATGATATGGATGTTACATGTATATGTAAATTTGATTAATTGTTGAGTTCATCCATGATTATTGATTTATATATGAATTTACATGACTAACATGGTTGGTGTATATGTGCTTAGGCTTTAGCCAAGTTGTGGTTGGATTATGCCACGTTAAACTTATAAGTTATGCATTGAAATGGTAAATGTCTAAATGAAAATATGCTTGTGATCATGAAATGGTGGTAAGGTTTAAATTATGTAACTCCTATTGAAATGGTTTACCATGTGGTTAGTTCCAAAAAGAATTATGTTTCAATGCACTAGCATGCGGCTATTATCGAATGATATGCGCATGTTTTGTGTGTATGCACATGAAACAGGTGTGGAAAGGTAATGAAATAGTAAGTTCATACCTAAAGTGTAGAATGATGAAAAAGGGAATGATGAATTGAATTGATATGCCAAAATTTCATCCATCTTACACCTAACCAATATGCCATTCAAAGAAACCTCAACAAATATTATTCATTCAAATAAACAAGTTAAAAGAACATATAACCTTAACCACATTTCCCTACTCGAACATCCACCAAAATAGCCAAATATGTCCATCCTCGCCAAGTTGATTTTGAACACAATATTTACATATTCACATCAACAATTACATACATCCAAAAGAGTCAAGCTCGTGAAACATACTTATTTCATTCACAACTATATACAAGCATTTGTTCCAAGGCAAAACATAATTCAAAAGTTTACATGACATTCGATGTAAGTAATCTTCACTCAATTTAACTATAGAACAAAAGATCTTGGCTCAAACATTATCATCCTAGGTACATGCCAAGACACAGAAAGAAATACGTCACCAACGTTGAGTTCAGGATTGTTGTTGGATGCTAAGTCGACAGTCAAAGTATAGGCACCTAACCTCGACCAATATAGTTGTAAAGAAATGACGTCGATGACTAATACGATTCTTTTGTTTTTCCTTGATTCAAAACCGATTGTTGCGTTTCTTGATCTAGATAATAATATTTCATTCAATTAATACAATTATAGAACTTAAATAAGTTGTTTTATACAATTCAGTCCTTCCATAATCATTTTACAAAATTACCCTGACATTTTACCTTTTACGCAATTTAGTCCCTAAGTCTTAAACTTGTAAATTCACTACACTTAATCATTACTCATGCTGGCCGAATATTCTAGGGACCTATTACAGCCCATATTTATCATTATTTCACTATGTTTCTATGAAATTTAACTACTTTCATAAATAAGTCCCTAAACCATAAAATCACTAAAAATTACTTGACAAAACTTGTTTATTTAACCACCAAATTTAATAATCTATCATCTAAATTCAAAACACATTCAAAATATATCAAGTCAAGTCCCTAAACTTTTAAAAACTTTACAAATCGACCCTCGGGCTAGCTAGATTAAGCTAAAATGAGTCCAAAAACATAAAAATCAGTAAAAACTGATAAAAAATTCAAACCATGCAAAGGACTTAAGCTTAGGCGAACCTTGAGGATGCAAAAATTGTGGTTTTTCTTGCTTAGTTTTTGGTAATATTGGAGAAGAAAGATGATAGCTTTCTTTGGTTTAATTTTGTTTTAATTTGATTTATTTAATTACCAGTTTACCTTTAGTATAATAACTAATAACTATAAGAATTTGTCCATAAATGTCCACTAGCCACCTTTGTGGTTTATTTACCATATAAGCCCATGAACTATAGATTCCATAGCCATTTGACCCATTTAGCAAATAGAATTCCACTTTTGCAACCATTACGATATAATCCTTTTTACTTAATTAATTATCTAAACCTTAAAATTTCTTAAACAAATTTTGGTACGACCCTCATAACACTCCGTAAATATTTAATAAAATATTTATAGCCTCAGTTTATAGAAATGAGGTCTTGATACCTCATTTTCAAAAATCACTTGACTTTAGGAAAATTCCACTTGAACCTAACTATTCGTTCAAACAACATAAATTATTAAATCAATTTTATTGCAACACTATATTTGACTCGTAAATATTAAATAATAATATTTATGGATTCATTTGTCAGATTTGTGACCCCAAAACTACTGTTTCTGACACCACTGAAAAATGGGCTGTTACAACTATCTCCCCATTAGGAAAATTTCTTCCTCAAAATTTTTTGACCTCGAATTAGTTGGTTACTGTAAACTCATGGACTCTTCTATCCTCTAAGTCAAATAAGTCTCTACTAATTTATTATCGTTCAATTCTTAAAAATCGATGATATATCCCTGTAATATAAATATGTATAACCTCCAAAATCTAAATTATCTGTTTCGATTGTTCGTCTATTTGTGCCATAACTCCATGAACTTTAGATACATAATTTGTTTTGACTGTAATAAAAATGAACTATTTTCATTAATCTAACAATAACAATCCTGATTGATCCTCCCTTTCTCAACGTTAAAGATACGTCAGATACAAACTCTATCCACTCACCTTCATATCCCATAAAAGAAATATAACAAACCGTAACAACTCAATCAAGACTTGATATTTAACTCTAACATACTAAATATCTTGGAACAAACTCTAAAATTTCACATTTTAGACCCAACTATTAGCAACTTTGTCCCAAATCATTTCACCATTTTTTACT
This sequence comes from Gossypium raimondii, assembly GCF_025698545.1. Lineage (NCBI taxonomy): Eukaryota > Viridiplantae > Streptophyta > Magnoliopsida > Malvales > Malvaceae > Gossypium > Gossypium raimondii. Next base: position 31,852,840 of record NC_068568.1, on the reverse strand, counting down.
CTTGATTGATTCAAACAAACATTGCAATAAGCCTCTTGTAAGATGCCTCGTATAATCTTAGAATTGTTCAATACATATATTTGATTTCAGAAATATAAACTATTATTACAACTTATACTACATTAAGGATCTGATTATTCTAAATTTATTCCAGTTTAGCTATCAAGTTCTAATCTCTTCTTTGCATTTCAGAAATTCTCTGAAGAGTTAAAAATTTAAGTGTTATCTCTCTACTAAACGAACAAACATAATTCAAGGTTACCTGAGTAAAACACTACTGTCGACAATGGATTTCTTCCCGGATGTAAACTAATTTTTAAATTGAAGTTTCTATCAATAAGGTTTTCAGTTGTTCAAAACTTTACTGGTACTTATCTGATCACGGAAATTTAACATTTTCTTGAAAGAAGTTCGTCCTCAGCAATACCATCATTGAAAAATTCTTAATGAATCCTCTATCAAGATATGACTGAAAGGCTTAATTTGTCAAATCCCTTAATGCTATAGCAATACTAGTTAATCTAAAAAGCATAATTAACACTCGTATTGTTCGTAATAGATTCTGCTTGCTACTTTTGGCACATCTACATCTTTAACTAACAACTGATAGTAACCAAATAGGAAATTTACCTTGAAGAACACTGTAACACTTTTCGGCTGATCAAATAATTCTTCAATATAGAACAACAAAGTAACTTGTCTTTCTTTTTATCATGTCATATTCAACCGCCGATAATCTCTACACAATCATCATCCCATCTTTCTTTCTCACAAATAGAACATGTGCATCTCAATATAATACACTCAGTCGAATAAAACCTCTATCAAATAATTCTTGCAACAGAACTTTTAATTCTTTTAATCTAGAGAAAGTCATTTTTTACAAAGTAATAATAATTAGACTACTCCTGTATATTAATTCTATAGCAAACTAAACTTCTCATTTCGACAATAAACTCAGCAATTTCTTCGAATAAACATCTGTAAACTAGGAAATTGTCAGTACCTAATCAACTTCCATTCCTGATACTCTAGAATCCAAGATATACGCATAAAAATGCATCACAACCTTTTTGGATAAATTTTTATACAAATAACTCTGAAATCATATTCAAAACATACTTAGACTTAGCAGCTTGAACAAAAATCAATTCACCCTTCTAGCATCTCAAATCAAACCATTTCCGTGAATAATTGGCAATAACATCATGAATAATTATCCAATTCCTTCCCAGAATAGCATCAAATTCAATTAAAAGGCAGTAACATTAGATCAACAGGAAAGTCATAACCTTCAATTCTTAGTGGACATTATTTGTAAACTAATTTAGCTATGATAGTTTAGAAAAAAAATTCATTATTTTGATAATATAATCAATCAGTTGAACCTATAAACTTTTTCTATCACCAATGTAATACATATATACAATTGTATCAATCAGAGTCAATTAATGCACATACTGTAACATCAAAGGTAGGAAGGGTACAAGTAATAACATCAAGAGCTGAGGCCTCCATGTGCACTCGGATCACTTAAACTCCAGTGAGAATTTAAGCTTCAGATCGAACCACTATGTCTTTTATTTCACTTCTATCGACTCTAGTTGTGCCTCAAATTTCTGGTGGTCTACCTCTCATAAAACTAACAAGTTTTGCATTCAGATCTTAGTTCAACTCAGCTCGAATCAAGCATTCTTTCTTGAAATGATCAAAAGATCCATAAATGAAACATAACCTATTTTTTTTCTTCATATTCCAGAATGATTCCGGCCACAATGATCACTCTCAAATCTAATTACATTTTGAACACTACAAACACTAACTACTGATGTTATCGATGGTCAAATCCAGATATTACCAAGAAACAATTTTTAAATTCCTTCTTTTTCTTTGACGGGGAAGTAGAAATTATTCTGAATACATTTCTTTTATTGAAGTCTTAAACTCTCATTTTCCTCTATTTTCCTGTGATTACATCTTATTTCATTTTAGGAGCTCGTTCTAATAAATTTACACTAATTGATCATATCATTGAATCCATCATTGAACAAGTACATAAATCTTCTTTAATCGGTACCATCTCAGAAATATAGACATTGACCTGATTGATGTCTCGCCCATACTCCACAACTAGTCTGTTTCCTAGCTTCAACTCAAGAAATTCCTTTTCTACTTGTCTAAATATTGTTTACTGACATAATTCTTTCAGAAATCAATTTAGGAGAAATCTTAGTTAATTCATTCTTTCATTACCAAAGTAGTTAAAATATATTACCAATGAAAACCTCCTCTAATAATAGTAAAAAAACCTCCTATAATAACAGTAACATGGTACATCTCAAATAACTTCAAAATAACACAAGATTTTTATGCAAAACTCTATTTGTGATTTCTAACCAGTACTCAGGTCTAACTAAAACATCCCCCACTTTATCGCTAAACTCTTCAACTTCACATAGTCGAACTTTATTAATAGAAAACCCGTGAATATTCTATCATATAAGATTTTATGGAATAAGGGGTTGAGGTTGTTCAGCCACTAAATTGACTCTCATATACATACGGTAAGCATATCATTTATTAAATTAAGAAAGGTACTATGAACCTCATCTTTAGGCTTAAGAAATTCAGGCATATTATGATCAGCCCCTTGATCAATGGCTAGAACATAACTCTTAGCTTTATCTATATTAGTTCGGTTGGATGACATCTTTTATCTATAAAAGAAACAGAGAATTGCATTTTGGACCTCTCAATACTTTAGTGGAAGCCCGTTTAATCACAGGTGCGGGCATCATCGGAGGAGTAGCTCCCTTCACATTTTGGACCTCTCAAAGTATGTTTGTATCACCTTATCCTTCATTAGTACCTTTATTAGCACTTGGCTGTTGAGTGCCATCTGATTGAATACTTGGTGTTACCAACTCAATTTCATCTAACTCCTCAGTAGAATCATCACTAGTATAAATCTCTTGATCAACCACATTATTAGATTCATCCGACATCTTTTAAGTATTAAATTGAAACAATTATAATCAGCATCCAAATCCCAACTCAATCTCGACTCGACTTTAGAATGTACCTCTATACTCAATTCCAAGCTCGATTTAGTCTAAGAGTTGGCTAAACCTGTAGCTTTGATACCATTAAATGTAACATCCTTAACCTATCTCCGTCGCTGAATTTGGGTAACAAATATTACTATTTAAACATTTAAAATTACTAACTCTTAATTAATTAACTATATTTACTAATAATCAAATCACAATATATTCAAACATATACTTACGGGCCTTAAACCGAGTCTACGGGGCCCTAAAAATATTTTGGGAACATTCTAGGGTCTAGTCGAAAAAAAATAGAATGATTAGGCAAAAGTTGAAAATTTTGAAAACAGAGGACACACGACTAATTGTCATAGCCTAGACCATGAGGATATTTGAAGTTCAGATACACGACCATGTCCCAGCCCGTGTGTCTGCCCGTGTGGATATTCGGATTAAGGTCACATAGCCGCATCGCAGGCCATGTCTTAGACCATTTAACAAACTGTTTCAAGACACATGGCCGTGTACTAGGTCGTCTGAAACTTGTACTCATATGAGTACCATATGAGTGGGCCATGTGTGTCACACGGTCGTGCGACAGTCGGTGTCTCAGATCGTGTGCAGTGTATTTAACTGCTAAATCAAGCCATTACATACACCATTCCTTGTACAAAAAGGCATACCATATCTAGATAATTTCCTAGGTTCACAATCACATTCAAATCATCAATTACATGCCAAAATTTCATCCATCTTATACCTAACCAATATGCCATTCAAAGGCACCTCAACAAATATTATTAATTAAAATAAACAAGTTAAAAGAACATGTAACCTTAACCACATTTTCCTGCTCAAGTATCCACCAAAATAGCAAATATGTCCATCCTCACCAAGTTTCCATTAAAGACAATATTTATCTATTCACATAAACATTTATCTACATCCAAAAGAGTCAAGCTCATGAAACATACTTATTTCATTCACAACTATAGACAAGAATTTGTTCCAAAGAAAAGCATAATTCAAAAGTTTACATGACATTTAATGTAAGTAATCTTCACTCAATTTAACTATAGACCAAAAGATCTTGACACAAACATTATCATCCTAGGTACATGCCAAGACACAAAAAGAAATATGTCACCTGAGTTCGGGACTGTCGTTGGATGATGAGTCGGTGGTTAAAATATAGGTACCTAACCTCGACCAATATTTTTATAAGAAAACAAAGTCGATGACTAACCTGATTCTTTTGTTTTTCCTCAATTCAAAACCAATTGTTACATTTCTTGATCTAGATAATAATGTTTCATTCAATTGATACAATTATAGAACTTAAATAAGTTTTCTTATACAATTTAGTCCTTCCATCATCATTTTACAAAATTACACTTTAATTTTACCTTTTACATAATTTAGTCTTTAAGTCTTAAACTTGTAAATTCACTAAACTTAATCATTACTCATGCTGGCGAATATTCTATGGACCTATTACAACCCATATTTATCATTATTTCACAATATTTCTATGAAATTTAACTATTTTCATAAATAAGTCCCTAAACCATAAAATCAATAAAAATCACTTGACAAAACTTGTTTATTTAACCATCAAATTTAATAATCTATCATCTAAATACAAAACACATTCAAAGTATATCATGTCAAGTCCCTAAAATTTTAACAACTTCACAAATTGACCCTCGGGCTAGCTAGTTTAAGCTAAAATGAGTCCAAAAATATAAAAATTATTAAAAAGGATAAAAAATTCATACCATGCAAAGGACTTAAGCTTAGGCGAACCTTGAGGATGCAAAAATGGTGGTTTTTCCTACTTAGTTTTTGGTTATATTGGAGAAGAAAGATGATAGCTTTCTTTGGTTTAATTTTGTTTTAATTTGATTTATTTAATTACCAATTTACCCTTAGTATAATAACTAATAACTACAATAATTTTTCCAAAAATGTTGACTGGCCGCCTTTGTGGTTTATTTACCATATAAGTCTATTAATTTTAGATTCCATAGCCATTTGACCCATTTAGCAAATAGAATTCCACTTTTGAACCTTTATGATATAATCCTTTTTACTTAATTAACTATCTAAACCTTAAAATTTCTTAACTAAATTTTAATACGACCCTAATAACACTCCGTAAATATTTAATAAAATATTTATGGGCTTCGTTTATAAAAATGAGGTCTCAATACCTCATTTTCTAAAGCCACTTGACTTTAGGGAAATTCCACTTGAACCTAACTATTTGTTAAAACAACATAAATTATCAAATAAAAATTTATTACAACACTATATTTGACTCGTAAATATTAAATAACAATATTTACGGACTTGTTCGCCAGATTTGTGGCCCCAAAACCACTGTCTTTGACACCACTAAAAAAGGAGCTGTTACAAAAAAGTACCGAAAAAATACTATGAAAAAGAAAAAAAATAATGTAAAGAAAACTAAAAAATAAAAAAAGAGAAAAAAATTAATAAGTGTCGATAATGGATGATAGAATGACTTAGACGAACTTGGCCCTTCCACGTTGCAAGGTTGTCTTATGTCTAGGATGTAGCGACACTAGGGTGCAATGTTGTGACATCGAGCCCAGTTTATGGCTTCAATTTTTTTTTCGGTTCTATCACTCGATGGTATCTACATCTACGGTGGGAAAAAGAAAAAAACCAAAAACTAACAAAATTTAAAGTGGGAAATATAATTTCTTTAAAAACTAGGAGGATTCACGTAGCCACCATAAAAGAACTTCTAGCTATCTTTCGACACTTTGATCTGACATTTGTTCATCTGTCGATATATATGAACTAGCCCCTTCATTTGATTCCAATTGTGTTTCCTTATTTTTTATTGATGCGGCATCCACATTGCAAGCCATTTGGTACCAAATCAAAGCCAACCTCAAATCATTTTCTAGGCTATTATTGCCTCGAGCTTCCTCCCTTCCATTTCGCGTGAAGTTTTGGTCACTCGAGCTTTGTTGCCTTTGTTAGATGAGAATGAGTTGAACTCATCTATCTCTTCGGCTAGTACCTTCTCTGTTATGGCCAGAAAGTGTATTGGCTCTTCTACACTTTCATTCAAAATTAGTTTAATCTCAATGTTAGTGGTTACATCTACTTTTATGCTAGCGGCTACATCAACTGTTATGGTTTTTTTACATCAATTGGATCAGAGACCGCTTTGGCCATTGATCGGCTATTTAATGTCACAGCAGTAATGTACAAGCGTACACTTTCGATGCAAGTAAAGTAGACAAATATGAGTTTTTCAGATATCAATTCCTCGAGGATGGTTATCTTTTGTCTATCAATGTCAGTGCAATAAATAGGTAGAAACGAGATAAATTGTGGGTGTAGTTGTTGAAGAAATAACATGAAAATAATAAGATAAATTATGATAATGATAAAATGGGATCCCCAACATGAATATTCAAAAGAATGCTAAGTGCTCACAAGGTAAAAAACGATAGGTATTGTTGATGCATTAAATTGCAATGAATATCTTACCAAGCTTAACCTCTATTTTTAATCTAAGACTTAAAGATGCACATTAACCACACCTTCCGATGATGGCAATGAAACACTATTAAGAATAAGTGAATTAAATTCCTCTAATCCTCAAGAAACTTCCGTTGTCATGCTTGTTAGCTTAAACTGTTGCTACAGTGTCAGTGACCGCAATAACACTCCCATGCTAAAAACATTCAAACCCAAAGATTAAATAGTTGAAGCAAGATTGACTAAAATAACATTTAACCCAAAAATCATGTATACTTCCGTATAAACAAGAAATAGAAAGTAATTACCATCATTTACAAAAAAAAATAAAAGAAACAAGTGGAGAGTACTATTCCTAGAAAATTCGACTTGATCTCTCAACTCCCTCTTGTGTTGCACTCAGGGCTCCTCGTCAAGAGCTAACTTGCATCCCTTTCACCTCGGTTCACCCGTAGGAGGTTTAAGCTACCATCACTGAAAAGCTTCAAAATATAGGTTCAAGAAGATAAAGATCCTCTGTCCTCCCCTTTTTTCACATAAATATATTGATATTTATCCAAATAGCATAGGTGTCCTTTCATTAGACTCATGCTACCTCTATACATACAAGTTAGTTGTACCAGACTGGACAGCTCACACTTCTTTGTTGTTATCTAGATAGCTGTCAGGTACGGCTACAATTTTGGGCGCAATCTGAAAACACTCATGCAGCGACATCAGTACCAAAACATGACAAAATTAAGGATAAATAGGTTGAGATCCATTGAGTTATAAAATAGAATTTACTCAACTGAAAATGCTAAATATGTGCTAATGATAACTAAATGGTACAAATTAACCAATAAGTAGGGAGAAAACATATGTTCTTTCTAGTACTATCACACCCCCAAACTTGAGTTTTTACTTGCCCTCAAGTAAAACAAAAACTAGAAAGGCTACACAAGAATTCACTAAGGCAAATGATTATTCTAGCAACTTGAATCACCTAAAATCCCAATGAATGAGTCACATTCAGATGACAGAATATTGCATCGACAATACATAAGTATGAATGAATAAGATTGCAACTTCATTAAAAATAGTATCATGCTTTAAATCTTAAATTCTATCTACCAATACAACATTTATTGTACAATTTATGTCTTTTTTTTTGTTAATAAGGGATATTGTTGAATTACTTTACCCTTGTTCCTGAGAAGTAATGATGGAGTGCAACAAACCCCTAGGGAATACGTAGTTGTGCCGACACACACTCATGCAACGACAGCCTTTGGCCAGATTCATTTTTCTAACGCTTGCATTGGAGTGTTCCCTTTTTAACATTTCACCATACACCCACTTTGGAGTGTCTCTTATTGATAACTATAAATACATATGAGTAGCTGTAAAAGGCAGATCTATTCAAGTTTCAAGGAATACTACTAGTTATCCATTACTAATGCAACCTAAATCAATTATCAAATAATTGAAGATACAACATTCAATCAAATTTATCCAATTCATTCAATGATAGTTCACATGATTTAAGAATTAAGCATCGAATGTAACAAAAAATTTCAACACATTTGCATTAACCACAAATAAACTTTGCATGTTTCATTAATATAAAAAAATTGAAATGCGGGTGTATTTCCAAACCCTATATGCATTCCCCCAAACTTAAAGTTTGCATTGTCCCCAATGCACTATGATTGAAATGCAATAACAATAAAAATGCAACGACAATGTTCACTAACAAAATAAAAATTACAGCTACATGCAATGCATAAATACTACAACTAAAACTTAAAATAAACTAACTCAGTTTTCCTCAGCCATCAATGTGGCTACACGATGTTTCTTTTTCCTCCTATTTTTCTCCTCCTTCTTGCGCTTTTTATCTTTGTAGTGATTTCTCTTCTTTTCTTTGGGCTTTGCACGATCCTTGGATCGCTCCTTAAGTTCCGACTCTGCCCTAGCATCATCGGTTGCTTCTTGTGTAGGAGGGGTCACCTTGAGTGGCCTGGTATAGACCAAGATCGCCAATGATTTGTGGTGCTCCTCACTGGATGCCTCTACATCTTTTGCTAGTCTAGCTCCATCTCGCTCTAGATTATCAGTAGTTGTATCCACAAACTCGGATCTATTGACAATGTCCTCAACAGATTATTTCTAAGCAGCTTTTGTCTCAGTATTTTCTTCCTCGCCTTCTCATTCAAAACTTCAATAAGGATGTCCTCCTTTTCCATAGCAACTTCCTCCTCAACAGTAGGTGCTTTTTGACCTACAATGAAGACACCCTTGACCAGGCTATCAATCCGTCACATGCACTCCTCAACATCCCTCGAGTCTTCTTCTTTCTTAACATCAGAGATGTACACAATGGGAAGGGATTCCACCAATCTTTCTCAATCCCCTAGGTTATCATCCTCAGAGGAGGGTTCATACTTTCAAATAATCGGTGGGAACATTGGAAATTCTGGGAGTGGGGTGGGGCTTAACTAACGTAATGTGGCTACAATAGAGTTGTTCTTCAACATGCTTGGTGGCTTTCTTGACTAATCCTTTCGTTCTTGCCATAGTTTGATTGGTTTGTGGAGTGAAGATGGTTTAAAGGTGTAAAGCTACTAACTTGAGAAAGGAAAAGTGAATAAAAATTGCTACTTGGCTGTTTCACAGTCGGCATAGTGAAGAGGGGTTTATAGTGAGTGAAAGAAGAAGATGGAAAAACATGATTTTCTAAAGGGAAATAAAGCTTGCAGGAATAAATACTTCTAATAAGAATTGCGCCTGCTGAGACAGATAAGACGGCTAGGTGACTTTTGATCAAATGGTGGAACCTAAAATTTTTGATCTGCCCTCATTTTTGTTGAGTTAGAAGTGACAGTACAATAGTAGGAACTGCGTTGACAATAAAGCCCAAGTGCATCGACAATGGCACCTAATTATTTTGCAAAAATAAAATAAAACAACATAATGATAAATTCAAATAAAAAATAAAATTTTTCGACCAATTTAATGGTCTCTGCCTTCTTTTGATCAATATTCCCAAGATAATGTTTCAATCGTTGACCATTCACTTTGAATTGGTGTCCATCATGTAAATCTCTGATTGTGACCGCACCATGAGGAAATACTTCAACAACTTCAAAAGGTCCAGGCCAATGTAAGCACAATTTACCCGGGTGTAGTTTAAGTCTAGAATTAACTAATAAAACTTGTTGGCCCACGATAAATTGTCGCTACAGAATAATTCTACCATGCCATCGTTTGGCCTTTTCCTTGGAAAGTGCAGCGTTTTCATAGGCATTTCACCTAATCTCTTTTAGTTCAGTGATATCCAATAACCTTTTCTTCTAGCAGCTTCATAGTTCATGTTCACTTGCTTAATTTCTCAGTGTAAACGGAAAAATATATAGGATTTTTCTTATGGAATTTATCACATTTTTACTTAAATCTGTTGTTAAAACTAAGTAATTGTTTAATAAATTAATGAAATATGTGAAAATATTAAATTAGGACATAGAAATTATTAAAATGTGATTTTATGGTTTATTATATAGTTTTCAAGCAATAAATGGCTTATTTTATATTAATTTGAATATATTATATTTTTTAAGACATAAAATGGGCAATGCATGATTAAATTAAATAATAAAATATAAATTTTTATTTAATAATTTATTTCAAAATATTTCATTAACAATTTTGGTTTTAATTAATTAATTAAATTGGATAAATTTTATTCTTTGGTCCTCTAACTTGTTGATTTATTCTGAATAGGTCTGATAGCTTTGCTGGATTACAAAACCGCCCAAATTGGAGACCAAGTAAACCCAATATTTACACATGGCTATCCATTTAAAACATTCTTTGGTTTAATTACACAAGGTCCTTGTAGTGTTGAAGAAATTAGAGATTTACCCGAAGATTTACGTTTGACCGAGTCTTAGTCCTCAGTTGTGTGGCATCCAAAATTGCTTAAAAATCAAGCAAAAAAATCAAGTCAAAAGCCACTAAGCATGGCCGGCCACAAATTGAGGAGATTTGAAGAAGTTAACATCCACTATTTTTAGCAAACTATCCCCGTCTCCTCACCTATAAATAATAAGACCCTCTCATTTCTTCATTCATCGTCCCTTAAGCATCCTTCAATCATTCCTTATTCATTCTCATCATTCATCATTCTCTCTTTTCTCCAAATTCTCTTAGCCTTTTCCATTCCCACACCTAGCATCATCTCTTCATAGAGATTTTAGCAATTAAGCCTCTTAAAGAACCCTTGGTCGGCCAACTTGGAGAGCCATCAGTAAAGGAGCAAAGCAAAGGAACGAAGGAGCATTGTCAGTCAGAGTCTTGGGTGACAGTCACTCTAAATTGGGTTTAATCTTCCTTTTCTTTAATTTAATATAAAGATGTTTGCTATGTGTTCTTATTTACAACAATGTTAGCTTAATTTTATTTAAGCTCGGATGATTACTTTGATTAAATAATATTTATTCGATTCATGCTTATAATGTTTGTGTCTCAATCGATTATGCTTTCAATTAAAATCAAGTCTATATTTTGTTCACACTTGATTGAAATGCACCTGAATTAGCTGAGCGATCCTGACCAGACGACGGCTAATGAACACATAATTGAAATGGGCATGCTCAATTTAGATTCTGACCCGATTAAATTGGAGGTTGCATAACAACTCTGACCAAGCTCTGTTATCTGCATAGTTTTTTAGATTTGTGTGATTAAATTGTTTCAAACCTAACACGTCCCTATTACCTCACACGAATGCTAAGAAATCCTTAGTAAATAAGGATCAGTAAAATGTGTATTTACTAAGTAAAGGATTTTGAAAGGACCTAATGTAGATTCCCAACTCATGAAAGATCAAGTTGTCATGGAATGTTTTTTCGAATCTATTAAACATGTTGATAATAAATTGAGTTTAAGTAAAGTAATTGTCCTAGTTTATTTATGTTATAATTGTTGCAAATTGTGTTTAAATTTCTTAAATCTATTTCATTCATATAGTTTGCATACTTAGGATAATTTGCATTAGGGATCATTGCATTTAGTTTAATATATTTTAATCACCACTTCTCAACTATATTATGTTTTTATTTGCCAAATTGTTAATATAATTTTACAAATTAAGTGGCTTAGCACAAATACAATCCCTGTAGAGACGAAAACTAGATATTTACTTAGTACTTGATAACGACTGTGTACACTTGCACAAAACTACGCGTTACAAGTTTTTGGTGCCGTTGCCTAGGATTGTCAACTGTTGCCATAGTCATTTTTTTCGTGAAATTATTTATTTTCAATTTGATTTATTTCTAACATTACTAACTTATTCTTTTTAATTTTTGTGATTTTCTTTTAAGGTGTTTATGAGTATAGATCGAATTATCGATTTACTCCCTGTAGACCCTAAAATTGAGCAAAATTTCAGACAAAGAAGACGTGAACGAATAGCTCAAAGATAAGTCGAGATGGACCTTGGAAATTAGAATCAAGACCAAGGTAATGAAGCCGATCAAGTACGAAATTCTATCCTCATTGCCAATGATAGAGATCGATGCATCAGACAATATGCTGTGCCACTTTTTAGTGAAATTATTTATTTTTGATTTACTCCCAGTTTGAATTGAAACCAGTGATGTTTCAAATGCTGCAAACGGTGGGCCAATTTAGTGGTATGCCCACGGAAGATGTAACACCCCTTAGCCGTATTCGATGCTAGAATAGGGTATGAGGCATTACTAAAACACATACACTTGTATATGTATTAAACTGAATCAAGGCGAGCAAGAAGAGCCAACTGAGTCGGATACAGAGGAGTCAACAGATGGAACTAAAACTGAAGTGAATTCAGTCACAAACATTGAAGAGGAAGAATTTGATAAGGAACCGAACATTTCTGAACCAAGGGTTGAGCCAAAAGAAGAACTAGTCAAGCTAAGTGTTGAACCTGAATATACAACTCCCATGGTGACTTTTGCAAGTGCTTCAAGGAAATCAGAGTTGTCAATTTTGATGGATATGTGCAAGTTCATGCACAATCAACAACAAGCTTACTGGAAATATGCAAAAACTAGAGATGACTCAATTTGAAATACCTTTAAGAATATCTCTAATACTTTTGTTCTTGAGTTCCCAGATGCTATCTTTAAGACATGAACGGAAGATACTGACGATGCAAGCGGAGATGGAGGTAAAGAAGACAAGGGGAATAAGTCAAAAAAATAAAAGGGGGGATTCTTGTCCTGCTATTTATTTAATTATTTTTAGGTCTTTAGGAATTTATTTTTCGTAATTAAGATTTAATTTCTGCAGAATAAAACATAGCAAGCATGAACAAACTTAACACTTCTTTAGAAAGAATAATACTAAGTGATGTGGTAATGGGAATGAAAATGTCTAGGATTGGGTTATTAGGGAAGACTTGGTATTTAAGCAGTCTTAATGACTCACCTTTCTTTCTTTACAACCCAACCTGGAGTTCAGTTTTCATTCATTACTTTTGTAATGGCCCAATATTTCCCGGCCCTATATAGATAATAAAAACCAAAAATCATAATAATTAAATGTCTACAATCCAAATACATAGGCCCAACGTGGCCCAAATTGCTTTTAACCTAAACTACCCAAACATTAATCTAGCCCAAACCTAAACCCGATTCTAAGCCCAGCAAACCAACTCAGCCAAATGACCCAACACCAGAATCAACAGCAGCAAACCCTAGCAGCATTCAGCCTCCAGCACCACAACCACCAGGGCTTTCCCTCGCACGTGCGCCACCGCCACGTGCCACGCCTTCACGCTACGCACCTTCATACAAGTACCTGCAAATGAAACGAGAACAATGCAACATAGAGAAACTTTGTTTTGTATTTTCATTTATTTTCGCATACACGGCTATAAAAATCGAAAAAAGCCTTTGTTTTTTACAGACACACATATTGAAATACAGAAAAATAAAGAAATCAAAGATCGTGTTTTTTAAGGTGAATCTCAAAGTTGTTTCCGTGGGTGTTTTTTTATCTTCAATTTCTCCGATCTGTTCTTCATTATCGTATACATATGTGAAATAATAAAAAAGGAAAAGAGAGAACCCGTACCTGGTTAAGTCCCCCGTCGAATCCCTCGTTGGTTCCGATCAGAACCGGATGGTTGGGGGCTCCTATGTTGAAGCAACGTAAAAAAGGGAATAGGGAGTGTGTGTTTGTTAGAAAACTGATTTTAGGGTTATGAAGGGTTTTTATATAGTACATAAAATGGCACCGTTTAGGGCTTGTTTTAGTGACTCTAAAACGGTGTCGTATTGTCGATTAACCCAGCAACCTGCGCGGTGACCCGACACGAGGGCAGGATCCGCATGTTTTAGTTTATTGGTCTATTTGCACAGCAAGTCCCCTTTTGTTTTATGTAGTTTCAATTCGATTTTCTTCAGTTTTTTAATTTATATCGCATATTTGATTCTGATTACATTTGGATCCAAGTTTAAACGGTGTTGTTTTTTTTTACGATTGATTTTGAATATTCAGATTTTTGCCTTTATTTGCTATTTTAGTCCCACATTTTTCACGTCGATTACAAATTTAGTTTATCTGTATTTTACCTTTTATTTCTATTTGTAGTGTTTTTTTTGTTTAATTTCCAATTTTATTTTTAATCCATTATTATTATTATTATTACATTATTTCTAATATTATTTTAATATTTAACTTGACATTCTTTTTAACTTATTATTAATATGATTTTAAGATATAATATACTATTATTTTAAATTATTACTAACAAGTTTTAAATTTATCATACATTTTTAAAGTCTATTATATACTTTTATTTTCGAACTTGACATGTTATTATTTAATACATTATTTATTAATATATATATATACTTTTATAAGAATTTGGTATAATTTGCATAATGTGTTTAATATTAGTATTACTATCCTTGCTTGAATTCACTTATTGCTTGTTTATTATTGCTTAGTGTACGTTTGGATTACAAATTATCCTCTTTACGACATACATTACTATTTCATCATACTACATTTTTTAAAAAAATTATGATGCATTAAAGTATTAAAATCATTTTATTCTGAAACTATTCAAAATACTTGGTGTTCACGATTCCCGAGAGGGTCGTGCCCTAACTTACTGGGCTTCGATTCTTTTCGTTGAATTTAGATAGCCAAGTATTTCTTTTGCAATAAAATCACACAGACTCAAAATAAAAGTTCTCTCAGGATTTCAAATTGTTGGATCCTTACTTACTGGATATGACATTTTGCTACCTTGAGTTAAAGATTTCTAAAAATAAAATCAATATTCTGTCTTTAGGAATTTTGGGAAATTGAACCCTAACTTACTGGGTTTCAATTTTTCAATCGACCCAAATAACTGAATATCCTTTTCAGATTTAAATGCATGAGTTTTAAAAATCAAAAGACAAACTTAATTTTGAAGATTAAAATATGTTGCGCCCTAACTCACTGGGTGTGACATTTTATTTCTTTGAAATAAGAATGTTTTATTATTTTAATTCATTCAAGTTAAAAAGATCGTATTTCAAAATCTTTTCAAAATTTTGACACTAAGACATTAAACAATCAATTCGGTACCAATTTTGAGTGTTACGAGGGTGTTAACCCTTCATCGTGCGTAATCAACTCCCGAACCTATTTTCTCAAATTTCGCAGACCAAAATCTTTTTAAGGTGAGCCAATCACACCTCAATAAAGGACAGCTGGCAACTCCAATTTTTGTTTTTAAGTCGACAACTAATTTTTTTGT
The DNA here is from genome assembly GCF_025698545.1 of Gossypium raimondii. Lineage (NCBI taxonomy): Eukaryota > Viridiplantae > Streptophyta > Magnoliopsida > Malvales > Malvaceae > Gossypium > Gossypium raimondii. The sequence continues at coordinate 31,837,486 of NC_068568.1, read as the reverse complement.
TTTTCAAAAATGGTTCAAACAGCTTGGCGACTCCACTGGGGACGAGATTAGAGAGTCGAGCCGTAAAATTGATTGTTTTTTGGCATCATAATGCATAAAGGTTGTTTAGTCTTCCCTTTTTAAGAGGGAGTGAGAAGCTACTCCTTCGTGAGGTTTTCACCTCCGTGTAGGATAGTGGATTGCTTTCGGGATACATCCGTATCTATGTCTTCGTGAGATTTTCATCTCCGTGCAGCCATAGGTAAATGTATTCCCCTGAACCGAAATCGGTCCGTATGACTCTATAATGGGTGAGGATCGAGGAATCCGCTGGTTCGGGTACCTTGACTTTAGGACCAAACCACATGTAGAAAACCTAGGAGCCCAACCTAGGTAGAACTACCCCAAACCCTAGTGATTGCCAGATAAATGCTTGGTTCTCTTGTATTTACTGTGAATTTTGCTTATATGTTATACAAACTTATGGTGTTTTGTTGCTATGTGTGCATGTCATTTCACATTCAAAAGGGTGTCAATTAAAGTTCGATTGCTAAATTAGGAAGTTTGTCATGGAAAACAAATTTCTTGATAAAGTGGAGGATAATGCCGTTGTCCGTATATGGTTAGAGAAAACACAATTAGAAAGGGGAGATAGTTTAGCCAAAGGATACATGTCAGAATTATGGGACTACACCCATATCAGCGTGATGTAGAACAGACTCCAAGAGTTGAAAGAGATATGGGATCAGTGGAATGATGAGATTAAGCAGTTGTTCTACTCTAATTATGGGGACTTGCCGTACTTACTCGATATTAAGGTAGATGAACACCTGTTCCGAGCCCTTGCTCAATATTGGAACCATGAATATAGCTGCTTTGCTTTTGGGAGGGTTGACTTGGTGCCTACTGTGGAGGAACATACAGCCTTACTGCGTTGTTTGAGGTTTCAGGTAGATAAAGCTTATTCCAGAGCTGCATATGTCCCAGCCTTTTGGAAGAAAATGGCAAGCATTACGGGAATGAGTGAATAGTGGATTACAGCTAGGATTAAGCAGAAGGGTGAGTGTAAATGTATTCCATGGAAGAATTTACGAGACTTGATTTTGACGCATCCATATACGAAAAAGAAAGTTGATGTGTTTGCTTTAAGTATCTACGGATTCATGATCTTACCTAGGGCATTAGGATATGTTGATGAAGCGGTCTCAGATCTTTTTGATCGACTTGATAGAGGGGTTACACCTGTTCTTGCAATCTTGGCAGAGACATTTTGATCTTTGAATGCGTGTAGACAAGCTGGTGAGGGCAGATTTATAGGGTGCGCACAACTGTTGTTAGTTTGTTTTCATAGCCACTTCTGGAAGGTGGATAAGATTTCGTATCGAGTTTTCTCTGAGAATTACTCCCCGTTGAAAGAAATAGTGGCCACGCCAAGAAGGGACGACATATCAGAGGAAAATTAGGTAGCGCTTCTCCAAAATCTTGAAGAAGAGGACGTCGAGTGGAAAGCTCCTTGGTTGATTCCTGACAAAATTCTTTACCGATGTGGGAGCTTTGATTTGGTTCCTTTGCTTGGAATTTGGGAAGCCACTGGGTATGTTGTTTTTCTTGTACTAAGGCAATACGGTTCAAGGCAGTTTGTACCGGCAACACATGGGTTAACTCATTCTGAGTTTTCGTACCAAGGAGATAATTATAAGAAAAGGGTAAAAGAGATTTCTAACGCTTGGAACCAGACTCGCTGGATGAAAAGATTGGCTGTGGGCTCAATGACGACCCTCGAGTACAGTGAATGGTAGACTAAAAGAATCAACGGTAATACCCCGGAGTCAAATTTAGAAGATGCTCGACCAATGGAAGAGTACTTGCAAGTGATTCCATCAAAATTAGAAATTATAAAGCAGGACTTCAAAAGAAGGAATCTGGAGCTTGAAAAGAAGATGGAATAGTTGGAAGAAGAAAAGATGCATTTGAGGTTAGATGCTGATGTTAAAAAATTAGAGGCTAAAAAATTAAGAAAGGGAAAGAATAAAGCCAAGGAGGACCTGGATAGCTTAAAAATGGATTACAAAAAGTTGCGTCTATCAATGAGAACCGCTGGGCTAGGGAAGACTTCAGAACAGTCGTGACAAGAGATTCCAGAACAAAAGGGCAAGGTTGATAGGTGGGAAAACAAAAGCCAAGAGACTCATGTGCAAAACGAGGCCTTAGAGAGGAGTTTGTCAGAAAGCCGGAGTGAAAAGGATGAATTAAAGGCAAGAGTAGCTGAACTTGAAAGGTCTCTTCATTGTTACCGAAATCGTAATACCGCGGTAGAGCTAAGAGCGAGCTTGAGCGAGATTGAGGAAATGAAGAAAAGAGTAGAAGAATTAGAGACGGTATTACAAAACTATGATATACGGATTGAATTCTTTGAAGAAAATGAAGAACGTCAGAAAGAGCAGCTTCACTTTTATCAGAGCCAAGTTAGAAACAGAGATCACGTTATGGGAGAAGCCGTGGCCCAGATTCATGGGGTAGCCGATTACTTACAGACTTTGGCAGTACAGGCTGATGCACTGAGTGTAAAATACGAGTTAGAATCAGATCGAGGAAAATAGCTTGTTTCACTACTTAGGAAAATTAAAGTTTTGAGCATTAGGGCAAAACTATATGTGTAATCTATTTTATGTAAAGAATTTTGTTTTCCAAATAAAGCTTTCTAAATGGAATTGAATTAGAATCGATGCCTTTTTGCATTCATGCATTTGCATTACATTACGTCATATGCATTAAAGTCCACTGAAAGATCCTAATCAATTAAAATCATTACAGTTAATCTGGAAATTGACAAAAGCTCACCAATTAAGCATCGATATGGTACTCGCCGCAAAACTAAGGAAATGGACCTAAGATTAGAGAAACTGGAGCAAATGCAAAAGGATATGCAAGAACGGTTACAAGTGCAAATGCAAGAGCGGCTAGATAAAATCCAAGAAAACATGATGGAAAAACTGATGGAATCTCAAAGAGATACGATGGCTCAGTTGACCCAACTACTAACGGGAGGAGTAAATAAGGGAAAGGGCCCTATAGCCAATCCTGGAGAAGGTAATGAGGATTCGTTATATCCTCCGGGTTTTACTCCACCAAATGAACAAACCCAAGCTGAAATGTACCCAAGGAGACCACCTGTCACAATTAGGCCTCAACAACTCCAAGCCGGTGCCTCGATGCCCATAAATTTCCAAGGTGGATCAAGTTCAAGCCCGGGAGATAACACGATTAATCCTATTATCCCCGATTTTGATGAAGCGGCTGAAAAAGAAAAGGCAAACGTGGAATTGCCAAAACAGTGGGAGGATAAGTGTAAATGGTTGGAGGAAAAATTCAAAGCCCTGGAAAGCGCTGATAGTCATCATGGAATCGACGTTAAAGATCTGAGCTTGGTTCCAGACTTAGTATTCCCTCACAAGTTCAAAATGCCTGAATTTGAAAAATACAATGGAACTAGTTACCCCGAGGCTCGCATCACGATGTTCTGCAGAAGGATGACTGGCTACGTCAACAATGATCAACTGCTAATACATTGCTTCCAAGACAGTTTGGTAGGGGCAGCGTCTAAATGGTACAATCAATTGAGTCGTACCAAGATTGGTTAATGGAGGTACTTAGCACAGGCATTCATGAAATAGTACAGTCATGTAACAAATATGACCCCTGATAGAATTACATTACAAAACATGGAGAAGAAACCGAGTGAGAGTTTCAGGAAATGAGCAAAAAGATTGAGGGAAGTCGCTATTCAAGTTCAGCTGCCACTCTTAGAGAAAGAAACGGTGATGCTCTTCATCAACACATTGAAGGCCCTATTCATCACGCACATGTTAGGAAGTGCCTCAAAGAGTTTCTCAGATATAATCATAAATGGTGAAATGATTGAAAATGCCATCAGAAGTGGAAGAATAGATGGTGGAAAGAGTAACAACAAGTCGGTTTCAAGGAGAAAAGAAAATGAGGTGAATAACATAGGTTACTCAAGATTAGTTACGGTAAGTCAGCCAAGAAAGGTGGTCGCTAGTCGACAAGCTTCATCAAGGCAGGATCATGGCACGAGGACTGAGAAGCTCCAATTTACGCCAATCTCAATATCGTATAGGAAACTATATCATGGTTTGTTTGATGCACGATTTGTTTCCCCTTTTTATATGAAACCTCTACAACCTCCTTATCCCAAATGGTATGACGCGAACGCACAATGTCACTACCATGCGAGAATTACGGGGCACTCAATAGAGAATTGCATTGTCTTTAAGAAGCTAGTTGAAAGACTCATCAACATGGGTGCTGTCAAATTTGATGACTCATCTAGTGCAGAAAATCCGCTACCCAATCATGATTGATAATAGAGTGAATGCAATGTATGAAGAGGTGTTGGGAAACGTTCACATCAATGCCGTATATGAAGACACAATCGAAAAGGGTCCTTGTTGGATATTCGCCCTTATCAACTTGGAGGTGTTCTAAATAATTGGACTGGGAAGAAATTCCTATAGTAGTTAGAGCTTACTTAGAGTAATATTCAGAACGCGCTTGTTGCTTTTAACCTAGAAGCAATAAGAACTTCTTTGTGAAATAGGCTCATGTCTGAACGTTGTTATTTTAATGAAATGCATCATTGCGATCATTTTTGAACCAATATTCTTACAATCTTTTTGAATAATTATTCTTTCATTCTGTTGGATTTCCTTCCACATCATTCATTCATAATCATATTGTACAAATAATTATTCATAAATTTATACATTTTTTGGTATATTCTTTGGTACTTATTATGGGTCCCCAGATATCAATCACATGAGTAATGCTGCTACATACTCAAAATTTATTTTTGAACAATGCATGTGTTTAGAGGGATTTTATGACTTTGAAAATGACATAGGTTGTAGCTTATCCCTGGAATTGTTGAGGATGGTAAAACAAGAGGATAGATAGATCCTACCTCACAAGGAATCATTGGAAATTATGAGCTTGGTGAAGATTAGAATTGACCTGACTGCAAAGACGAAGCAAGACCTTGTTGAGTTACCTCTAGAGATCAAAGATGTCTTTGTATGATCATACCAAGATATGCCCAGGTTAAGCACTGATAATGAAATCTACACAATAGCACGACGTCAGAAACTTGCAGTATGTTCAAGATTAACATTGTGAACGATGCAATGAAAATTCTTTGCCAGGGCAATGCCTTTCTCGTTGACTCATCATAGCTTTGCCCATTTGAAGTCGAGTTTCCATCTCTTCGAGTTTTTGTTGGATTTTATCCTGATTGAAGAGGAAGATCTAAAGTTTTTTGTCACAGTTAAATTTCACCCTAGAAGGCTCTATGAAAGAAAACTGATACTAAAGAAGATTTTTCGCATACAAGATGAAAGTGGAAGATCTTATGTAGAAGACTTTATATAAAAACATTGATTCTGATCGAAAGGGATAACAAGGACTTGCCTAATCCTATGAGTTCAGATTCAATCAAAAAAAAGGAGAAAATAATTGAAGTCAAAATAAAAAGTCATCAGAATCAAAAATAAAAAAGGGAAAAAGAAAAAGAAACAGAAAAGAAAAGGAGAGGTCAATGCGAAAACCAGCAAAGGGCACTTTGACCAAAGGTGGATTTGAGTTGAAAACCCAAAAAAGACGACTCAAATTTTGAGCAAAGTGGGGCGTGGATGACATCAGGTCAATATCACCGAAAGCTTCTAATGTGCATCGCCTTATTTTTGAGGTTATCAATTACTTCACCAAGTGGGTAGAGGAAAGAGAAAGGACCAAGGTAAAAACCCACAAATGGAACTTTGAGTCGTAAAAAAAAGAAAACAAAAAAATGAAAATGAAAAATGGAAAAAGGAAAAAGTAAAAATGGAGAGGCTAAGGTGAAAACCCGCAAAGGGCGCCTTAGACCAAAGGGGATTTAAGTTGAAGACCTGAAAAAGGCGGCTCAAATTTTGATCAAAATGGGGCATGCGGTGATCTTGCTATGCCTTGATCAGCAGGAAAGGGTACGCGACATCTTAGGGCATCGACAGAGTACTGTAGATCTTCTAAACACAAGTCAAACTCAGAATGGTCTACAGGAAATTTGTACAGAGAAGTTCAACTACGATATCTAGGGCAGCTAGTCTTCATACTATTTATATTGAATTTTTTGTTCTTGGAACATTTTATTCTTTTTCAAGATACGAGTCAATTCCTCTTTTATTCTCGATAATTTATGCATTACAAGCTATGCTCTCAAATCAATTCTATTTTATCCATCATTTTTTTCTTTTTGCAAGCGTGTTGCATTAGAATAATGATTAATGGACTACTAAAACTTTCACAAGGGAAGTTTTGCATATTACTCTAGAAGTTTCTAAATAATACAGTAACCTGAAATAGGACTATTGTTTAGAACGCACCAAGTTTAAATGTTGGAAATCTAAAAAGGAAGGTCTAAATTAGGACTTTCTCTTTGGATTTTGTTGTCAAAAACATTGATTGAACAAAATGACAAGATGACAGGTTGGTGACAAGGCTTAAATGAATAAGCAAGCAATAATCACCAAGCAATACAAATGGGTCTCCTTAGAGAAGAGAATCCTTTATTTGTGCATAGGTATTTGGTATGAGGCCCTGGGAATGGTGTAAAAGAACCAAAAAGCTTCACATTCAGTATCCTTGAATTGTGATAAGAGAGGATTGGGAAAATGCCACATTTTTCTACCCTTAGGTCACAGTGAGAGAAAAATGGAGTAAATTTTGTCCCCCAGGGGATTGAACTTTGAAGTTTATAGTGGGGGCAATCTGATTAAGTGTTTCTTTGGAGATGACAGCCAAGCAAGAAGGTGTTATAGCACGTCAGTGATAAAATCTTAATGAACTTTGAGTAATGGCAACCTAAGCGGGATCTTTCTCGAAAAAAAAAATTCTGCATTCATTCAAATGTAATTCATACATGTCTAGTTAGGAGCATTTGATTCATTCTGATCATGACATCCTAATTACTAGGAATAATTAGGTTCATAAAATGAATTATACAGGTCATGTTCCCCAGAGAACAGATCGATAAAATCACAAAGCCTTATCTCCCTGAGCAGCAGTGGAGTAGACTGAAGATAGCAGATCTTGCCTTCCTGTACTTGCAGTGAAGCAGATCGAATACACCAGCCTTATCTCCCTAAGGAGAAGTGGAGTAGGTTCAAGATAGCAGATCTTGCCTTCCTGTACTGGCAGTGAAGCAGATCGAAGACACTAGCCTTATCTCCCTGAGCAGTAGTGGAATAGGTTGAAGATAGCGGATCTTATCTTCCTGTAATGGAAACGAGGTAGATCGATTGGAATGGAATAGCTGAAGTGGAGTGGATTAAAGCTGTGGGCAGCGAATCCTATCTCTTTGGCATTACAGTGGAATAGATTGAAGCTACAGCAGTGAATCTTACTTCCCTGGCGGTGTAGTGGAACAGATTGAAGCTAAAAAGGCAAATCTTGCTTCCCCGACATTACAGTTAAAAAGATTGAAGCTACAACAACGAATCTTAGTTCCTAGGCGGTGCAGTGGAACAGATTGAAGCTACAACAGCAAATCTTGCTTCCCCGACATTGCGGTTAAAAGATTGAAGCTATAACATTGAATCTTACTTCCCAGGCGATGTAGTGGAACATGTTGAAGCTACAACAGCGAATCTTGCTTCCCCGACATTGCAGTTAAAAAGAATGAAGCTACAACAACGAATCTTACTTCACAGGCAGTGCAGTGGAACAAATTAAAGCTACAATGGCGAATCTTGCTTCCCCGACATTGCAGTTAAAAAGATTGAAGCTACAACAGTGAATCTTACTTCCTAGGCGGTGCAGTGGAACAAATTGAATCTATAACGGCGAGTTTTGCTTCCTCGACATTGCAGTTAAAAAGATTGAAGCTATAACAGCGAATCTTTCTTACCTAACATTTCAGTAAAATAAATTGAAGCTGCAACAGCTAATCCTACCTCCCTGGCGGTGTAGTGGAACAGATTGAAGCTACAACAGTGAATCTTATTTTCCCGACATTGCAAATAAACTGATTGAAGCTACAACAACAAACCTGATCTCCTTGATGTTACAGTGGAGTGGATCGAGGCACCAATTCCTATACCTCTAAAGGTACAGTAGGATGGAATGAGGTTATTTGAAGAAGAAGAGCACCAAGGTCGAGCACAAACGAGCAAAATTGGCCTTTTTTAGTCTTTGCTTCATTCCCGTTACACGACAACGAGCAAAGAGGGGCAGCTGTAATGGCCCGATATTGCCCAGCCCGATATAGATAATAAAAACCAAAAATAATAATAATTAAACATCTACAGTCCAAATACATGGGCCCAACGTAGCCCAAATCGTTTTTAACCTAAACTACCCAAACATTAATCTAGCCCAAATCTAAACCCGATTCTAAGCCCAGCGAACCAACTCATTAAATGGCCCAACACCGAATCACAGCAAAAACCCTAGCAAGATTCAACCTCCAGTAGCCGCAGCCCACTGTGGCCTTCCTTGCACGTGCGCCATCATCACGTACACACACCTTCGTTACAGTGACTGCAAATGAAACGAGAACAACGCAGCGCATAGAAACTTTGTTTTGTATTTTCTTTTCTTTTATCATACACGGCTATAAAAATCGATAAAAGCCTTTGTATTTTTTTATGGACACGCATATTGAAATACAGAAAAAAAATCAAAGATCGGTTTTTTAAGGTGAATCTCAAAGTTGTTTCTGTGGGTCTTTTTTTATCTTCATTTTCTCTGATATGTTCTTCATTGTCGTATACATATGTGAAATAATAAAAAAGGAAAAGAGAGAACCCGTACCTGGTAAAGTCCACCGTCGAATCCCTCGTTGGTTCCGATCGGAACCTGATCGTTGGGGGCTCCGATGTTGAAGCGACGTAAAAAAGGGAATAGGGAGAGTTAGTGTGTGTTTGATAGAAAACTGATTTTAGGGTTCTGATTTTAGGGTTATAAAGGGTTTTTATATAGTACATAAAACGACACCGTTTAGGGCCTGTTTCAGTGGCTCTAAAATGGTGTCATATTATCAATTAACCCAGCAACCCGCGCGGTGACCCGACCCGAGGGCAAGATCCGCACGTTTTGGTTTATTGGTCTATTTGCACAGCAAGTCCCCTTTTGTTTTATGTAGTTTCAATTCGATTTTGTTCAGGTTTTAATTTATATCGCATATTTGATTCTGATTACATTTGGATCCAAGTTTAAACGGTGTCATTTTTTTTACGATTGATTTTAAATATTCAGATTTTTGCGTTTATTTTCTATTTTAGTCCCTCATTTTTCAAGTCGATTAAAAATTTAGTTTATCAGTATTTTACCTTTTATTTCTATTTGTAGTTTTTTTATTTTTATTTAATTTCCAATTGTATTTTTAATCCATTATTATTATTACATTATTTCTAATATTATTTTAATATTTAACTTGACATTGTTTTTAACTTACTATTAATATGATTTTAAGATATAATATACTATTATTTTAAATTATTAGTAACATGTTTTAAATTTATCATACATTATTTTTAAAAGCCTATTATATACTTTTATTTTCAAACTTGACTTGTTATTATTTAATTCATTATTTATTAATATATATATACTTTTATAAGAATTTGGTATAATTTGTATAATGTGTTTAATATTAGTATTACTATCCTTGCTTGAATTCACTTATTGCTTGTTTATTATTGCTTAGTGCACGTTTGGATTACAAATTATCCTCTTTACGACATACATTACTATTTCATCATACTACATTTGTTTTAAAAATTATGATGCATTAAAGTATGAAAATCATTTTATTCCGAAAATTTTCAAAATACTTGGTGTTCACGATTCCCGAGAGGGTCGTGCCCTAACTTACTGGGCTTCGATTCTTTTCGTTGAATTTAGATAGCCAAGTATTTCTTTTGCAATAAAATCACACAGATTCAAAATAAAAGTTCTCTCAGGATCTCAAAATGTTGGATCCTAACTTACTGGATATGACATTTTGCTACCTTGAGTTAAAGATTTCTAAAAATAAAAGTAATATTCTGTATTTAGGAATTTTGGGAAATTGAACCTTAACTTACTGGGTTTCGATTTTTCATTCGACCCAAATAACTGAGTATCCTTTTCAAATTTAAATGCATGAGTTTTAAAAATCAAAAGACAAACTTAATTTTGATGATTAAAAAATGTTGCGCCCTAACTCACTCGGTGTGACATTTTATTTCTTTGAAATAAGAATGTTTTACTATTTTAATTCATTCAAGTTAAAAAGATCATATTTTAAAATCTTTTAAAAATTTCGACACTAAGACATTAAACAATCAATTCGGTACCAATTTTGGGCGTTACGAGGGTGCTAACCCTTCCACATGCGTAACCGACTCCCGAATCTGTTTTCTCAAATTTCGTAGACCAAAATCTTTTTAAGGTGAGCCGATCACACCTCAATAAAGGATCGGTGGCGACTCCAATTTTTTTTTTTAAGTCGACAACTAATTTTTTGTTTTTCAAAAATGGTTCAGATAACTTTGTTCTTGCAATGAGGACATTACTTCTTTTTAAAGGGGTAAGACAAATAAATTGCTCAAAATTTAATTTTTTTTAAGTATGCTTCAATTATTTCTTTCATAAGCATGTTTTAATAAATGAATGTTTAAAGATATTTTTTTTGTTACTGAGATAGTTTGTATACAAGTATGAATGATGATTTTATCTAAGTGAAAGTATGTTATCATGAAGAATGGAATGCTTGTATGATCTTAGCTTTAGTAATGTTTGCCATGAAAACTTAGTTTCTTTTGAGATTAGACATGCATGAAGGTTTATATCTTTGGAATTGACTTAGTAACTTTCTTGAGGTGAAATTCTAGGGGACATAAAAATCTAAAATGATATAGGCACTATTTCTTTGGACCGTTTGAGCCTTTTCAAGCCCACCCTATGATATTAGACCCTTGAAACTGTAATTTTGAGCTTAAAGGCCTGTTTTTGCAATGAACCTATATTATAAGCCAGTTACCATCTTTTTAAAATTATGCTAATTTTGTGCACCTATCTTAACTAAAGTTGTCTTGGGAATCAACATTTGAGGAAATTTTCATAAAGATGTATGTGCTCATGCTAAAAAAAAAAAAGAAAGCGAAGAAAAGTTCGCCAAGTCTCTAAAAAGGAAAAATGTATAAGCTTGAGTTCAAAATAAGTTTTGGGGTGTTCCAAAGGTTCACTTAAAGAAAAAGGTTGTATTACGAGAAAACCAAGACAAACTTAAATGTTAAGATTTTTAAAACCGAAATGTCCCATCACTTAAAATCCCTACCTTTAATCGAGCCCCATTACAACCTTATAAAAGACCTATTGTTTTGATGATTATGTCACCTATATTAGTGGAGAGGAAGTTCTAAGTTCAATATATGAAGATCATAAATAAACCTTGAAATTGTTTGCTTGATTGATAGTTATGTCGAATGAAGACTGTTATCTATGGCTATGACATGCATGCAAACTATGATTCATGTTGGAATATTTTGAAGCTTAGTATAATCTTAAGAAATGTTTTCATATGAATTACTTGTTAATAAAGAAGTTCGATAAGCATGAAGCTATTAATGCATGATTATGGGACAAAGATTGATGCTGCTTACATGATTAGCAATTTTGCCTTAGCAAGACCTTTTACTGTGCATAAACATTACTCGGACGAGCAATGATTTATGTTTGGGGGTGTGTAAATAGAAAAATATATAGGATTTTTCCTATCTAATTTATCACCTTTTTACTTAAATCTGTTGTTAAAACTAAGTAATTGTTTAATAAATTAATGAAATGTGTGAAAATATGAAATTAGGACATATAAATTATTAAAATATGATTTTATGCCCTATTATATAGTTTTCATGCAATAAATGGCTTATTTTATATTAATTTGAATATATTATATGTAACACCCCTTACCCGTATTTGACACCGGAATAGGGTACGAGGCGTTACCAGAACACATAAACTTGTAAACTTATTTAACCGAGTTATAAAATTTCATCTAAATTAAAATTTTCAAATTATTAACATACTTTTATAGTTCTTCACTATATATCCTCAAAATATTAAATTCATAATAAATAGAGCCTACTAGACTCGATACATACCCATGCAATTCAATGTTTCATTTCCTTTTCATTCATTTCACAATTTCTCATGCTTACAATTCAAATCATATCACTAGCAATTTCCTTTTAATTCACTTATAATTTAATATCATTAAGATCAATACTAATACGTATTTACCATTTAACTCAATGTTTATCGATTATACCATTCATTAACACATCTATGAAATTCTCAATTTTGCAATGAAAATATCACTTTAGCTTAAATAACAACATCAATTCAACTCATTATCCCCTTTTTCGTCATTTTACACTTCAAGTATGAACTTACTATTTCATTACCTTTCTATACCCGTTTCCTATGCATATCACACAAGACATAAACATATCATTCAACCATAGTCGCAAGCTAGTGAATTTAAACATATTTCTTTTTGGAACTAACCACATGATAAACCATTTCACTAGAGATTACATAATTTAAATCTTATCACCCCTTTCTTGATCACATGCATATTTCCATTTAGGCACTTACCATTTCAATGCATAACTTATAAGTTTAACATGGCATAATCTAGCCACAACTTGGCCAAAGCCTAAGCATATACACCAAATATGTTAGCCAAATAAACATATAGCATAAGCATTATAAGCATGGAAGAGCACAACATTTGTTCATGTACCAAACTTACCAACATGAGTTCATTCATAAACCATTCATGACATTACTTCATGCCAAATCATATACCCAATATACCATACACACGCACTATGAAACTTTATTTTCCCACATGAGCTTAAACATAAGCTTCATTTCTATTTCATCGTTTATCAATTATAATCGAACGTATGACTAATTATACACAAATAATTCATATATTTTCCAATTTTCCTCCTCATCCTCTCCATTCCACATCCTTAATGTGTATAACACACTTAAACAACATTATCCATACTTTCACTATTTTCCTTTATGTAAATTCAAGTTGTCTGTCTAAGTCAGAGTCATTAATTTATTTATATCTCGAGCTACAAAGCCCCAAATTAAGATCCGTTAATTTTCCCCAAAACTAGACTCATATATATTTTTCCATAAAATTTATAGAATTTTTGGCTTAACCAATAAGTACAAATTATTCTTTAAAGTTTCCACTATTTCAATGCTCGACAATTTCGACCCTTCATCACTAAAAACTAATTATCTCATTGTACAGAATTTAGATAATGTTCTCGTTTGTTTATTTTGAAAATAGACTCATTCAAGATTCTAAAATATAAATTTTAACCCATAACTATTTTTTTACAATTTTAATGATTTTCCAAAGTTAGAATAGAGGATTTCGAAATCATTCTAATCCTGTCTCACTAAAATTCAAATATCTCATAATATAAAATTTTTTGCTTGCTCTGTCTCTTTTATGTGAAAATAGACTCATTCAGATTTAATTTCATATATTATTCAGCCTCTAATTCAATTTCCACAATTTTTGGTGATTTTTCAAAGTCACACAACAACTATTGTTCAAAACTATTTTATTTCTAAATTTACTCTTTAATAGTTTCATTTCTTCATATCATCTTACTCAAGGGTCGATTAAATATCGAACCCAATATTCATCACGTAATCTTATTCATTTCACATGTACTTTCACTTGTCCAATTTCCCCGATGAACACTTTGGAATATTAACTGTTACTCGGTGAAATCAACACTTAGCAACCAGATTATATTCAGTGATACGGGGAATCAGCACATAGCAACCCCTTTCACAATCAAGGATACGGTGGAATCAGCAGTTAGCAACCACCTTTAGAATCAATAATTCGGGGAAACAGCACTTAGCAGCCCCTCAGGGAATCTACACTTAGCAACCCCTTTTTGATCAGTGATTCGGGGAATCTGCACTTAGCAACCCCTTTTCGATCAATGATTCGGGGAATCTGCACTTAGCAACCCCTTTTCGATCAATGATTCGGGAAATTTGCACTTAGCAACCCCTTTTTGATCTGTGATTCAGGAAATCTGCACTTAGCAATCCCTTACATTCAATGAATCTCGGTCTAATCCGAGTGTTCAATCGGGAACCTTATTTTACAACATTTTACCAACTTTTTCAAATTTAACCACATTTTTGTAATCTACATCAAATATTTATTCTATATTCAATCATATCTCAACAATATATTAAATAAAATTAAAACAATGCATTATTCACATACAAACTTACTTAACACTCACGTTATTCAATTTATTCTAAAAATCATACTTTGGAAAAATTACATTTTTGCCCCTAAAATTACACAAAATTACGCTTTTACCCCTAGGCTCGTAAAATATTTTTTATTCAATTTCCTTGCATTCTAGGCCTAGCCGAACCATTTTCATAACTATATCATTCCACAATTTTCACTTATTCACACACTTACACACATTTTAAAATCATTTTACAAACTAGTCCTTTTATGCATTTTCACCGAAAATCACTTAGTAAAAGTTGTTTAACCATAAACATGCATAATCTACCATTAACCATCAAAATAAACAAATTTCTAACATGGTTCAAAACCTAGACCTTCATTATATCTGAAATAAATGGTAGAAATAAATAAATCATGTTACAAGGATTTTAAAAACGTGAAAATCATTAAAAACGGGGCTAGAACGAACTTACAATCGAGCTTGGAAGCTTGAAAAACCCTAGCCATGGTTTCTCCATGCAAATTTCGGCCCCTAGCTTGAAGATGGACAAAAATTGGCTTTTAATTTTGTTTTCAATTCATTTTAATTACTAAATGACTAAAATGCCCTTAATGAAAAACTTTGGAAACATGCCTAACCATGTCCATTTTTGTCCACCAACTTAAACATTGGTCTACTTACCATATAAGGATCTCCAATCTAAAATTTCATAACAATTGGACACTTCTAACATGTAGAACTCAATTTTTGCACTTTTTACAATTTAGTCCGTTTTACTAAATTCAGTGCTCAAACGTTGAAATTTTTTAACGAAATTTTCACGACATTATTCTGTGAAATTGTAGACAAGAAAATTATAATAAGAATAAGTTTTTACTCGTCATATTTACGGTCCCGAAACCACTGTTCTGACTAGGCCCAAAATCGGGTTGTTACATTATATTTTTTAAGACATAAAGTGGGCTATGCGTGATTAAATTAAATAATAAAATAGAAAATTATATTTAATATTTCATTTTAAAATATTTCATTAATAATTTGGGTTTTAATTAATAATTAATTAATTAAATTGGATAAATTTTATTCTTTTTTCCTCTAACTTGTTGATTTATTCTGGATAGGTTTGATAGTTTTGCCAGATTACAAAACCGTCCAAATTGGAGACCAAGTCAACCCAATATTCTGCTACACATGGCCGTCCATTTAAACCATTCTTTGGTTTAATTACACAAGGTCCTTGCAGTGTTGAAGAAATTAGAGATTTGCCTGAAGATTTACGATTGACCGAGTCTCATTCCTGAGTTGTGTGGCATCCAAAATTGCTTAAAAATCAAGCAAAAAAATCAAGTCAAAAGCCACAAAGCATGGTTAACCACAATTTGAAGAGATTTGAAGAGGTTAACATCCACTATTTTTAGCAAACTGCCCCCTTTTCCTCACCTATAAATAAGACCCTCTCATTCATTCATTCATCATCCTTCAAGCATCCCTTAATCATTCCTCATTCATTCTCATCATTCATCATTCTCTCTTTTCTCCAAATTCTCTTAGCCTTTTCCATTCCCAAGCCTAGCATCATCTCATCATAGAGATTTTAGTAATTAATCCTTTTAAAGAACCCTTGGTCGGCCACCTTAGAGAGCCATCAACAAAGGAGCAAAACAAAGGAACGAAGGAGCCTCGTCAGTCAGAGTCTGAGGTGACAGCCACTCTGAATTGGTTTTAATCTTCCTTTTCTTTAATTTAATATAAGGATTTTTTCTATGTGTCATTTGTTCTTATTTACAACAATGTTAGCTTAATTTTATTCAAGCTAGGATGATTGCTTTGATTAAATAATATTTATTTGATTCATGCTTAGAATGTTTGTGCCTCAATCGATCATGTTTTCAATTAAAATCAATTCTACATTTCCTTCATGCGTGATTGAAATGCACCTGAATTAGGTGAGCAATCCTGATCAGACGGCTGCTAATGGACACATAATTGAAATGTGCATGCTCAATTTATATCCTGACCCGATTAAATTTGAAGTTGCATAACAACTCTGACCAAGCTCTGTTATCTGCATAGTTTTTAGATTTGTGTGATTAAATTGTTTCAAACCTGACATGTCCCTGTTACTTCACACGAATGCTAAGAGACCCTTAGTAAATAAGGATCACTAAAATGCGTATTTACGAAGTAAAGGATTCTGGAAAGACCTAATGTGGTTTCCAAACTCATGAAAGATTGAGTTGCCATAGAATATTTTTCCGAATGTTATTAAGCATGTTGATAATAAATTGAGTTTAATTAAAGTAATCGTCATAGTTTATTTATGTTATAATTGTTGCAAATTGTGTTTAATTTTACTAAAATCTATTTCATTCATATAGTTTGCATACTTAGGATAATTTGCATTAGGGATCATTGCATTTAGTTTAATATATTTTAATCACCACTCCTCAACTATATTGTGTTTTTATTTACCAAATTGTTAATATAATTTTACTAATTAAGTGGCTTAGCACAAATACAATCCCCGTGGAGACAATAACTTGATATTTACTTATTACTTGATAACGACTATGTACACTTGCACAAACCTACGCGTTACACCCACATTACTTTGTGTTCCAGTTCAACTAGCAAGTGACATACTTTCCCAAAAATCAATTAATACGGTGACATCCCTAATGAAGTTTTGTATGCTGTCCGCAATGCCCATAAAGCGTAATCAAGTCTGGAATACCAATCTTTCCTCGAAGGGTTCAACCTTCTCAAGTACGATTTTAATTTGTCGATTTGACACTTTGACTTGCCCATTAGTTTGTGGATGATAAGTAGTAGCCATTCTATTATTGACTCCATATCTTTTCAGTGCGACTACCATTTGGTTGCAATGAAAGTGTGTACCCTAATCACTAATCAATGCCTTTGGTGTGCCGAAGTGGGTGAGTATTTGCTTGTGAAAAAAAATTAAGCATTGTCTTTGCATCATCCTTTGGGACTACAACAGCTTCAACCCACTTCAAGACGTAGTCAACAACTACTAATATATAAAGATTTCCAAATGAACTTGGAAATGGCCCCCTAAAATTCATACCCCAAACATCAAACAATTCAACCTCCATAATTGGTGCTGTAACATTTCATTGTGTCGGGATATGGAACCCGTGCACTGACATCTATCGCATTGATTCACAAAATTTTGGGCGTTTTTTAATAATGAAGGCCAGTAGAATCCTGATTGGCGAACCTTAGCAGTAGTTCACATGCAACCAAAATAACCTCCACAAGGAGCATCATGATAGTGCTTCAGGATTGAAAGCATCTCCTCTTCCGGAACACAACGCCGAATAATGTTGTCATTTCATACCTTGAATTTCACTACTTCACCAAGAAATCTTTCTTTTTTATGGCCTGTGACACCCAATGGGAGTTTTCCACACACTAGATAATTAACCTAATCTGCATACCAAGGGGTTGCATTTACAACAAATAAGTTCTCAGTTGGGAATGAGTCGACAATTTGAACTATGTTTCCATCTTTGCTGCCAACTTCCAATCTAGACAGATGGTTTGCAACTTTATTTTCTAAACCCTTGCGGTCTTTTGTCTCGATTTCGATTTCTTGTAACGGTAAGATCCAGCATATCAATCTTGGTTTTGCATCCTTCTTCACAAAAATATATCTCAACGGTGAATGATTAGTAAATACGGTAACCTTTGTGCCGATAAGATAAGAATAAAACTTATCGAAAGCAAAGTCTACAGCAAACAATTCTTTCTCTATAGTGGTATAGTTGATTTGAGCCTCTGTAAGAGTTTTGCTAGCATAATAAATGGAGTGAAATTTTTTTTTACTTACGCTGTCCTATAACAGCACCCACAGCAAAGTCACTTGCGTCGCACATAACTTCAAAAGATTGAGATCAATCGAGTACAATGACAATGGATGCATTTACTAGCTGCATCTTCAATTGAATGAATGCATCTAGACATGCATCTTCAAAGAAGAATTTTTGATTATGTTCCAGAAATGAGCATACGGGTTTTACAATTTTTGAGAAATCTCTAATGAATATTCGGTAAAACCTTGCATGCCCAAGAAAACTGCGAATACTTTTCACATTTTTTGGTGGAAGTAATTTATCAATGATTTCCACTTTAGCTTTGTCTACTTCAATACCTTGACAAGAGATACAATGGCCTAACACAATGCCTTCAGGTTCTATGAAATGTCATTTTTCCCAATTTAAGACAAGATGTGTGTCTTCACATTGCTGCAATACTTTATCCAAATTGTCAGCGCAATGATCAAAATCATTCCCATAGACTGAGAAATCATCCATAAAAAACTTTAAAGAATCTTCAATCATAACCGAGAATATTTCCATCATGCACCTTTGAAATTTTGGTTGGTGGTTGCAAAGACGAAAAGGCAATCAAAAAAAAGCAACAGTACCGAAAGGGCAGGTGAAAATTGTTATCTCTTGATCCTTCGGTGCAATCACAATTTGATTGTATCTAGAATAGCCGTGAAAGAAATAGTAATAGGCTTTTCCAACAAGCCTATTCAATATTTTGCAAATGAAAGGAAGTGGGAAGTGGTCCTTCCTTGTGGTAGCATTAAGTTTGTGATAATCTATACAAACTCGCCATCTTGTAGGAATGTGTGTAGGAATTAATTCGCCTTTGTCGTTGCTAACCAGAGTGATGCCACTTTTCTTAGGAACGCATTGCACTGGACTTACCCAATTGCTATCAGAAATAAGGTAAATAATTCCAGCATCAAGCCATTTTATAATTTCTTTCTTATCAACTTCCTTCATCTTCTCGTTTAACCTTCTTTGTTGCTCAATTGATTGCTAGCCTTTATCTTCCAACTTGATCTCATGCATGCAAAAAGATGGACTAATGCCTCGGATATGGACAATACTCCAAGCAATAGCTCGTTTATGTTGCTTAAGAATATGGACCGATTTCTCTTATTGAGTTACATCCAGTGTTGCAGAGACAATAACTGGAAGAGTATTGTTATCACTAAGAAAGACTTATTTAAGATGAGTAGGCAATGGTTTCAAATTTAGAGTAGGAGCTTCGTCGATAGATGGCTTGAAAACTAGAGCTATTCTGTTGGCTAAATCTAAAGATTCGATCTGCCATCCATGATTGAGTTCAATATTATTAGCTTCAACCATACTATCACAATCATCTAAGAATTCATCATCTGATGTGTAACACCCCTAACACGTATCCTTCTCCAGAATACTGTTATAGAGCATTACCGGAGTTTACAAATTAATTTTCAGACATTTCATTTCATCAAGCATTCATATTTATAACCAATCAAAATAAAAACATTTATGAGCTAACATTAACCAATTTAACTTATACAGTCATTATAACCAGAATCAAATCATCCAAAATTACTAATAGAACCAATGGATAATGTGATATATCTCCAATAAGCTTCCAACCCAATCGAGCTTCGATAATCATTTCAAAACATCTAATAATTATACATATTACCAACAATAATTCAATTCCAATAATAAAACACACATATATATAATATTCATTACCAAATAGAATTTACTTCTATTAAAGTTATACAAAATATAGTTCATACGAACTTACCGGGCTAAATTGCGAAATAGCAAAATTTAGGGACATTTTGGAAAATTTCTATTTTCTCAATTTCCACCCAATCTTGATCTAAATTAACATTTCATTCAATTTACTAATTTAAATAATAAAACAATTCATTTCATGCAATTTGGTCATTTTTGACATTTTACAAATTTACCCTTAAAGTTTCACATTTTTCAATTTAGTCCCTAAACCTAAAACATGTAAATTGGTCATTTTAATGAAAACTCATGCTAGTTGAATAATCACATATTTTCCTCCTCCTCCTCTCCATTCCACATTCTTAATGTATATAACATGCTTATATGTAACATTATCTATAATTTCACCATTTATTTATATATTCATTCAAAGTTGTCCACTTGAGTCATAGTCACTAAATTATTTATATCTTGAGCTAAAGAACTTAAAATTGAGATCCATTAATTTTCTCTGAAACTAGACTCACATATCTTCATACCATAAAATTTTTAGTTTAGCAAATAAGTACAGTGTATTCTTTAAAATCACCTCTGTTCTGCTATCTGACAGTTCCGACCCTTCTTCACAAAAACTTAATTATCTCCTTGTAAAATTTTTG
Organism: Gossypium raimondii; assembly: GCF_025698545.1. Taxonomy (NCBI): domain Eukaryota; kingdom Viridiplantae; phylum Streptophyta; class Magnoliopsida; order Malvales; family Malvaceae; genus Gossypium; species Gossypium raimondii. Next base: position 31,816,933 of record NC_068568.1, on the reverse strand, counting down.
AATGATATTCATGTTTATTTCTATTGAAAATATAATTTTTAAGTATTTTAAACATATAAATTATAACCCATAATTATTTTTTTACAATTTTTTATGATTTTCCAAAGTCAGAATAGGGGAACCCGAAATCATTCTGACATTGTCTCACAAAATCTATTATATCTCATGATTTACAATTCCATTACTTACACCATTTCTTGTATGAGGAACTAGACTTAGTAAGATTTAATTCCATATTTTTTTATCCTCTAATTTCATTTCCACAATTTATGGTGATTTTTCAAAGTTAACCTACTGCTACTGTCCAACACTATTTTTGTGCAAAATATTAATTACTAAGGTTATAACTTCCTTCTTCCCTTTCTCTATAATATTTCCCATCACTTTCACTTATTTCTCTTCACTAATATATCAAGAACATAGGACTTTATATAAGAAAAATCTACTATAACATCTTTTCTATGCTATTTCAATAATATCAAACTTAAAAATATTTTGAAATCTCAATGTTCTTACCTTGTCCTATTGATTTCAATCTCTAACTTGATTTTCTATCTCCTTCAGCTTCAATTTCTTGAATCCAACTTGATATTATGGCTCCCCATAGTCTCCTTGTTATCTTTCTCTCTTGATGGATATGAAAATTCTTTTGATTTCTAGGTGAAAATGATAAGTTTTTGAAGGAAGGACCAAATTGTAAAGAAAGCAAAGCTTTCCTTCTTTCTCTCTTCTCCTCACGTTGGATGCATGGAAGATGATGGGTTGGTTGCTTTTCATATTTCTTTCCACATATATATATACTAAATAAATTAATAATAAAATAATAAAATATCATTTAAAAATCAAATTAAAATATTGATAAACTATTATTTATTCATCTAATTAATCTAAAATCTCACCAACATCATCATTATCTTCTAGATTTCTCTCTCTTTTAATTGACCATTTTGCCCTTTATGTTCTTTTAAAATTCCACCCTTGAGTCATCACTTAATTTGGTAAAATTACGATTTAGTCCCTCAAAATTCTTTACCTTTTCAATTTGGTCCTAATTCATCCATTTTCCTTGGTTTCTAGATTATTCTACCCTTAAAATATTTGCACAATTGGTCCTTCAAATTTTTCATATTTACACTTTAACCGCTTAAATTTTGAGTATTTACTCTTGGCCCACAAAACTATTCTCACTTTTGCGATTTAATCCTTTCTTGAATTAATATGTCATAATATACTTCTCAATGTTGACATAACTCAAAATTACCCTTTTTATCACTTTATTTCCTTATTTTACTATATTAGGAATATTATCTTATTTTCTTACTGTAGTAATTTTTTTGGCTACTATACGATGTCACTACAGACTCCTTAGAAAGTATTGTGCTTTGGTCATTGAATTCTTTCGTAATTAGATCATCTAGTGCATCGACAATATGACATTCTTATTTTTCCTTGCATTGAATAGATTCGAAAACACTAAATGTAACATGCCCATCATTAAGTCGTATGGTCAGTTCACCTTTGTAAACATCAATAAGAGTTCGTCCGGTGGCTAAAATAATCATCCCAAGATTATGGAACCTCCTTGTCTGCCTCGTAGTCAAGAATGATAAAATCAGCCGAAAAAACAAATTTATCCACGTGACTAAGACATTTTTAATTTGCCCTTCAAGTTGAGCCAAGGATTGATCAACTAGTTGTAATGTCACTGCAGTAGGTTTCATGTGACCAATTCCCAACTTTTGAAAGTAGATAGTGGCATTAAGTTGATGCTTGCTCCTAAGTCGCATAAGGCCTTGCCTAAACAATGGTTGCCAATGGAACATGGGATAGTAAGACTCCTAAGATCTTTCATTTTAGGGGGCAACTTATTTGTCAAAACAACACTACAACCCTCTATGAGTGCAATAGTTTCCATGTCACTAACCTTCTTTTTCTTGGACAAGAGCTCCTCCATAAATTTACCATAATTTTGAATTTGCACAAGAGCATCTACTAAAAGAATATTGACCTGAATTTGCTTCAGTGTGTTCAGGAACTGTGGGTACTGCTTGTCATGCTCATTCTCCCTGAATCTTTGTGAGAAAGGTAAAAGTATAGATACATCTGATTGTGCCGACACCCTTTATAACATCAATAGTTTTGAGGGTCAGAGATGAGGCATATCAGTGACAATTTGTGAAACTTCTTTGTTTGGTACATCAACAGGCTCTTCAGATTCAACCTCCTTACCAAGGATCACTTCACCAGTACCTTGAGGTGCTACAGCAGAGTCTGTAGTTGGCTCACCAGTTTGTTTACCACTCCTAAGAGTGATAGCCTTACAGTGTTCTTTCTCTCTCGGACTGGGACTTTCTGTGTCACTAGGTAATGTGCTTAGTGGTAGAGTATTTAGATTCGAAGCAATTTGTCCTAATTGTGCCTCCAATGCCTGAATAGAAGATGAATTCCCTTTCAGAATAGCTTCTTTATGAGTCATATTTTCCTGATTTAGAGCTTCAAGAGTTGATAACAGGTTAGAATGAGAAGCATGTATGTATTGTTGTCATCGATGTTCTTGATTTTGGTAGCGTCTGATTTTGGTGTGGATTCATCTGGCCTTGTTGTGGCTGCATCGGAGGGTGTTGATTGTATTTCTGCTGTTGTTGATTGTAATTCCCTAGTCTTGGATTACAACTACCCTGAGTAGATATATTCCCATATCAAAATGGAGCAACATTATGAGAGGTGCCATAAGAATTGTTGCAGATGTTACTAACATAAACGAAATTTTGTGCATGTTGTGGAATATCTTCATAGTTGTAGTTGTCACTACAAAGCTCATAACAAAAGGTCAGAATATCAACTTGTTGAGTGACTTGTATAGGTGCAACGTCACTAGTCCCTTGCATATTTTTTATTATATTTGTAAGAGAACAAACTTGTGCACTAAGTGCAGATATTATGTCAAATTCAATAATTCCTAAAGTAGCTTTTGCTTATGCAGCTCTAGGGATAGGATATTAATAATCGTTCTGAGTAATTCTCTCAAGAATTCCAATAGCAAAATTATAATTACAATCTTGCAAAGGACCATTGGCTGATGAATCGACAAGATTTCTCGTGTGTGAATTCAGCCCATTATAGAAAATCTCAATTTGTGTTTCCTGTTGAATTTTGTGCATGGGACAACGTTGAAGCAAAGATTTATAACGTTCCCATGTGGTGTAAAGATTTTCATCATCTAGCTGATAATAAGCTATAATATCATTTTGGAGATGAGCATTCATTGTCGGTGAGTTAAATAAAAAAAACTATGTTGCTAGTGCATTCCAAGAAGTAATTGATCTGGCAGGTCACCCAAGGAACCAAGTATGAGCTCTTCCCTGCAAGGAATAAGGAAATAACTCCATCTTCAAAGCATCATCAGGACCGCCTTGTTGACTGAAGGAAGCACAAATCAATAAAATATCATTTTAGATGTTTTGGTGCATCTTCATGTGGCAGTCCAACATATTACCCATTAGAATTCAAAACTTAGAACATTACTGGCTTGAGTTCAAAATTCCTAGCTTGAATTGTTGGCCTAAAAACTCTCGGTTGTAAGTCATCCAAGATAGGTACTACAAAATCTTGTATAGGCCTGTTTTCTATTTGAACATCTTGCTGGAACGGTGGGTCATTAGCATTTTGGTTCTGCATCGGGGGTATGACTGCATTGTTTCTTGGCAAAGCGATATTCCTTTGTTCTCGAAGTCTAGATCAATTCCTAGGTTCAAAAACAAAAACACATTTAAATCATCAGTTTAATGCCAAAATTTCATTCATCTTATGCTTATCCAATATGCCATTCAAAGGCACCTCAATTAAAGCTCAATCATTCAACTATCATTGATAAGAAACAATATAACATTAACTTTCCATTCATGCACAAACCATTAACCAAATTGTCCAAACATAAACACACCCATAATTTAACCATACCAAAATATTATCACCTAGTTTTGACCAATAGGAATCAACCACTCAAAAACACTACAAACATGCACATTCAGAACTACACATATCACTAGGAAGATCATTATAGCATAACATTTCATATTTACAACAAAACACCTATATACATGCCATATTTCAAAATGAAAAATAAAGCTACCAACATGGTTGGATAGTGTGAGGTTTCTGTCGATCCATCCGGTCAGTCCACAAATTAGGTAACAACAAAAGAACCAAAAACGAAACAAGTAAGCTAATAGAGCTTCGTAAGTTCATAGTTGAAATCATCAAACTAAACTTACCTTATTTGATATAAAGAGATAACATATATTTCCTGATATCCAAATACACATTCACCAATCTCATTAGTTCATGATCACATAACAACGTAAACATGATAATTCACATCACAATTAACATATCAATTCAATAATCAACATATCATTTGTATAGAAGTGCTCATCTATAAACAAATATTTCATTAAACATTTAACACTTTCAAATATATTGAATATGCATCACATCTAAATCCCCAAATTAACTATACATTTCATTAACATTTAGCCTAATGAACTAAGTAACTCGAATCGGATACTCAGGTAACTACACTAGACCAGAGGCATCATAGATGCATATCAGAGGCATCGAAGTGCAAGCAGAGGCACAAATATGCAAGTAGAGGCACCGAAGTACAAACAGAAGAACGAATGTGTGATCAGAGGCACCGAAGTGCAAATCCCGTACAAGCGTGCATACTAACCCTATTGGCATGCCAATCGTATCCTGTGAGGCGATTCTAGAGGGACTGGCATGGGCCCCGGCCCCCCAACATGAAAAATTACTATTTAGGCCCTTTAAATTTTTCAAAATTTTAAATTAGTAAAGGTAAAATTGTAATTTGGCCCTCCTAAAATTATAAAAATTTTATTTAATCCTTTAAAAATTATAAAGATATAGACTATAACAAATTAAAATTTCATTCGCCCCCCTAAAAAATTGTTCTGGCTTTGCCCCTGCGATTACTATGTTCAATTGGGTAGTAAACATGATTTTATTACTTTTTCATCTATTCAGAAGCACTTCATCATTTTCGTACTGATATTAGAATTCTATTATAATTATTTCCATCATGTAAAATCACCAGAAATACTAACATCATTTATACATTTCCATACGTACTTAATTGCGCCTTTGAAAAATGTACACAACTATTGAAGTTTCACATATTTATCTACTATTAAATAGAAAACAATAAACAATCACAAGAAAATTACATTTACATATTGAAATACTATGAACTTACCTACGATTCACTTCTTATTTAAACACAGAGAGTACTCCGCAATTTTCCCATTTCCTCGATTTTTGACTTTTTGGTTCAGTTCTTGATCTCTATAATAATTTAAAGACAATCTATTAAATTCACATACATCTCACACTCAATTTTTGCATATGACCCTAACTTTTCATTAATTACATATTTTCCTAAAATTTTACATTTATCACAATTTAGTCCTTAAGCTAAAAATTCCAATTTTAATAGAAGTCTTAAATATCCCAAGCTAACTGAATGTTATTCTAAACTAGAGCAATCCACCATTATTCGCTAATTATACAATTTCCATGAAATTTTAAATATTTTATTATTTAACTCCATTTACTAAAATTATAAAAATATTCAATTAATAAACTAAATAAAAAAACAACTAACACTTAAATTTCATCACTTAACATCAATATAAAAAAAGCTTATCAATGGTACAATCCAAAATTCTTAACAGTTTTAAAGAAGAAGACCTAGTTGCAACTATCTCAAAAAAGTAAAAATTATCAAAAACGAGTGAGAGAAACACTTACATGCAATGAAATAGGGTTAACCGAAGCTTGAAGGAATTTTCTATGGTGGTTTCGGTGGAGGAAAAAAAATAATTGAGGAAGATGACATAAATTTTGTTTTTGTTTTCTTTCATTTATTAATTCAATTACTACTTGACCCCTAAATTTTGAACTAAATAATTAACATAGCATGTCCATATTTTTCCATTAACCACCATTTAGGTTTATTTACTAACCATGTCCATTAATTTAGTTTTTTCCTTAGCAATCAAACACATTTAACTAATAAAAGCTACATTAGCATTTTTTACAATTTAGTCCTTTTTCTTAAATTAACTAAGTAAACATTGACACTTCTTCACTAAAACTTAACACGACCCTAATATAACTCCATAAACATTGAGTAAATCATAAAACACAATTTCACATATCAAATTTGTGGTCCCGAAACCACCATTTTCGACACCACTAATAAATGGGATATTACAACTCTCCCCCTAAAGAAATATTCGTCCTAAACAATCTTACTAGAGAAAAGGTTCGGAAACTAAGATTTTATGTTTTCTTCTATTTCCCACGTCACTTCTTCTATCCCATGTTGATGCCACAAGACTTTAACTAACGGTACAAACATATTTCTCAACTTTTTTATTTCTCGAGCTAAGATTTTCACCAGTTCCTCATCCTAAGTCAAATCGGGTTGTATCTCAATTTCATTCGTAGTTAGAACATGTGACAGATAAGAACGGTAATGTCGAAATATCAAAATATGAAAAACATTATGAATTATGTCAAGTTCCAGAAGTTTATAGAGTCGTAGGGTTCACTTGTTAAAACTCACTGAACCATTGATTCATCATACAGAAAAATACACTTTTCATTTCATCACCAAATGATTGTAAACTAATGCACTTTGACTTACTTCCAAGATGGAAACTTGAACATTGCTCTCAGCTTCACTAACTATGGCCCGGTTTGATTCGGCCGACATCTTTTATCTGTAAGAAAATACAATGTTAAAACGAATTAAAAGCATCACACTATCACAGGGTATATGTGGCATGTAAATTCTAGACCCATTACATGCTACGTTAGTCTTAGAGTCGACTAAAATGTAGCTCTGGTACCACTAAACGTAACACCTTTAACCTGTCTCCGTTATTAAATTAGGGTTACAAAATGTTACAAAAGCAAAACAAGACATTTCACTTCATTTTAAAATAGTTAAACAAATAATTTATAAACATATAACAAAAAAGTCAATTCATGGTATTTATGAACTTATGGGCCTTAAATCAGGCTTAGAGGGCCCTAAAATTAAGTTAGGAACAACCCAGGGTCAAAACGAAACAAAATAAACAATTTTAGGAATACTTGAAAATTTGCAAAATAGGGGTCACACGACTATGTGACATAGCCCAGATTGTATTAACATTCAAATTTGGGACACACGACCATGTCCCAGCCCATGTGTATTCAAAATAGGGTCATATGGCTGTGTCGTAGGCCGTGTGTAACAACCTATTTTCAGTGAAATCAGAACTATGGTTCTGGGACCACAAATATGTCGAGTAAATATTTATTTCATTACTATTTTAATGTCTATGGAATACTATTAAGGTCAAATAAGAATTTCGTTAAGAAATTTTAACGCTTTCAGGCTTAATTAAGTAAAAAGGACTAAATCGTAAAAGGTGAAAAAATAGAATTCTAGTAGTTAAAGGTATCAAATGGCTATGAAGCTTTAATGTTACAGGACTTAGATGGTAATTAGACCATTAATGAATTTAGTCAATGTATATGGCTAAGTATTAATTAATTTTTTATGTTAAATGAAGGTTCAGTTAGTAAATTAATAAATTAGTTAAAGTTAAAATAAAATAAACAAAAGCATCATCTTCCACCAAAATTTTGAAGCGATAAAAGTCGTAGCTAGGTTTTCATGGTTCGGTCACTTTGCTAGCTTGCTTGTAAGTGAAATTGGTCTCATTTTTAATGATTTTTATGTTTTCAGAATCATTGTAGCTTAATCTAGCTAGCCCAGGGACTAATTTGCAAAAATGTTAAAGGATTAGGGTTTTTCCATGAACATGTTTGTATGATTTTTGAAGTTTAATGAAAGATTATAAGTTTTTTTTATAAATAAACAAGTTCTGTAAAGTGATTTTTGCTGAAAATGTCATTTAGGGATTTATTTGTAAAATTAGTAAGATATCGTGGTTAAATTGTGAAATTATGGAGGTGATGATTCATTCAAGATAGCCGGTGTGACTGAAGACACATAGAGGTTGAAGTTGTTTCCGTACTTGTTGCGAGATCGAGCACTAGCATGGCTCAATTCATTGCCACCAAGTTCTATATCTACATAGCAAGAATTAGTAGAGAGATTTTTGGTTAAGTATTTCCCATCAAGCAAAAACGCTAAGTTGAGGAACGAGATCACAACTTTCCAACAATTGGATGACGAGTCTTTGTATGAGGCTTGGGAGCGATTCAAGGAGTTACTTCGTAAGTGTCCTCATCATGGGATTCCTCATTGTGTCTAGTTACAGACATTCTAGAATGATCTCAGTGCACATACAAGATTGAATGGTGCAATTTTGTCTAAGTCTTTTAATGAGGCTTATGAGATCATCAAGAGGATCACGAGTAATAACTATCAATGGCTAGCAAATCGAACAGCTTCGGGAAAACGTGTGGCCAGAGTTCATGAAGTTGACTCTCTCACTTCGTTATCAACTTAGGTATCGTCTATTTCCTCTATGTTAAAACAGTTAACTGTTAATAGTACTAATAATTTTGTAGCTCAGCCACTAAGTCTGTTTGAAGTAGTTTCCTGTGTGTACTGTGGGGATGGTTATTCTTTTGAGAATTGTCCATCAAATCTTGAGTCAGTGTACTATGTGGAGAACCAATATCAAAATAGGAGTGGACAAGGACCCCAGTCCAACTTTTACAATCCTTCATGGCGTAATCATCCTAACTTTTCTTGGAGCAACCAAGGTAATGGATTTAACAATAACTTATTACAGCAAAGACCCAACTAATCTCAAGGGTTTAATCAGCAAGCTCTAAAACCACCTTAAGCTAAGGCATCAAACAGTTTGGAGAACTTGTTGAAAGTGTACATGGCAAAGAATGACGCTTGATCCAAAGCCAAGCATCAACACTGAAAAATTTGGAAAACCAAATGTGTCAATTGGCTACGGAGCTTCGTAATAGACCACAAGGAACCTTGCTGAGCAATATTGAGAATCCGAGGAATTTGGGTAAAAAAATATCAAGGTAGTGGCATTGTGAAATGGTAAGACTCTGGAACCCCGATTGATTGATGTCAAACATGAGCATGTTGAAAAGGAGGAAATTCAACCAGATTTTGAAGTTTCTACACCAAAGGAATCTGAATTTGCAAAGTCTGACAAGGTAAACCCTGACTTAGCGAATTTAGATATTTTAACATCTCCTTAGATGTAGATTTACCTATTCAAAAAAGTTGTCCGGTTCAACCAAATGTTTCATCACCTCCATATCTGCAAAGATTGCAGCAACACAAGCAGAAATAGGAGGTGCAATTCATGAAGTTTTTGGATGTTCTGAAGCAGTTACACATCAATATATTTTTGGAGAAGGCTGTAGAAAAAATGTCGAATTATGTGAAGTTTATGAAGGATATACTATCGAAGAAGACACGACTGAGTGAGTATGAGACTGTTGCCTTGACAAAGGAGTGCAGTGCGTTCGTACAGAACAAACTGCCACCGAAATTGAAAGACCCAGGAAGCTTTACCATACCTTGTAACATTGGTGACTCCTACTTTGGCAAAGCTTTGTGTAACTTAGGAGTGAGTATCAACTTGATGCCTAAGTATATTTTCAAGATGTTAGGGATAGGTGAAGTAAGACCTACAACTGTGACGCTTCAGCTAGCGGATCCATCTTTAGCATATCCCAAACGAAAGATCGAGCATGTTTTGGTAAGAGTTGATAAATTTATTTTTCCTATTGATTTCATTGTTTTAGATTTTGAAGCAGACAAGGAAGTACCGATCATCCTTGGGAGACCTTTCTTAGCCACGGGAAGAACTTTAATTGGTGTAGAAATGAGAACTCACCATGCGAGTTCAAAACGATTAGGTAAACTTTAACATTCTGAAAGAGATGAAATTTCCCAATCCGGCAGAAGAGTGTTCGGTTATGGAAGAGATAGAAACATTGGTTTCTATGGAAAGCAATTTTGAAGAAGGTCCATTGGAGCAAGCCTTATATTTTGACCCTTTGAAGGATGAAGAAGGTGAAGAAAACATGGCTTTGATGGAAGCCAATCCAGGAAATTTTATTCAACCCACACGGTTTGAACCGTTGGAGTTAGAATTCAGAGAATTTATGCAACCCAAGTTGTCAATCGATGAACCACCTACACTCGAACTAAAGGTACTTCCTTCCCATTTGAAATATGTTTATTTAGGTGACTGTTCTACTTTACCTGTGATTATTTCAGCAGAACTAACGAAAGATCAAGAGGAACAATTGATTACTGTTTTAAAGAAATTTAAGAAAGCAATTGGTTGGACCATAGCTAACATTCGAGGTATAAGCCCTTCTTTTTGAATGCATAAAATCATTTTAGATGAAGGTGAAAGAACTCAAATTGATGGGAAAAGGAGGCTCAATCCTATTATGAAAGAAGTTGTTGGAAAGGAAGTGATCAAATGGTTAGATGTAGGAATCATCTATCCCATTTCAGATAGTTCATAGGTAAGTCCGGTGCAGTGTGTACCGAAGAAAGGTGGAATCATGATTGTTGAAAATGAGCGGAACGAGTTAATTCCAACGAGAACTATTACCGGTTGGAGAATCTATATTGATTACAGAAAGTTGAACAAAGCCACTCGGAAGGACCATATTCCATTGCCTTTTATGGATCAGATGTTAGATTGACTGGCAGATAATGAATTCTATTATTTCTTAGATGGCTATTCGGGATATAAGCAAATAGTTGTAGCCTCGGAGGACCAACATAAAACAACCTTTACTTGTCCATACGATAGGTTTTGTTTTAGGTGAATGCCTTTCAGTTTATGCAATGCACCTGCAACTTTTCAACGATGAATGATGGCAATATTTACTAATATGGTCGAAAATTTTGTTGAGGTTTTCATGGATGATTTTTCTATTTTTTGTAACACTCATGATATATGTTTGAGTAATTTGGCTAAGGTACTACAGAGATACGAAGAGACAAACCTTGTCATTAATTAGGAAGAATGCCATTTTATGGTCAAGAAAGGGACTGTCTTAGGTCATAAGATCTCAAAGAAAGGAATTGAAGTCGATAAAGAAAAGGTGGACGTAATTGAAGGATTACCGGCCCGAATTAATGTGAAACGAGTCAGAAGTTTCTTAGGCCATGCCGATTTTTACCGAAGGTTTATCAAGGATTTCTCAAAAATTTCTATGCCGCTGTGTTTGTTGTTAGATACGGATATAGTGTTCAATTTGAAAAAAGTATGTTTAGAAGCTTTTGAAGAGATAAAAAGAGGGTAATCTTATCCCCAATAATCATTACACCCGATTGGAGAACATCTTTTTTGTTGATGTGCGATGCAAGTGATTATGCTGTTGGAGCTGTGATGGGTCAAAGAAAAAATAAAGTGTCTCACCCTATTTACTATGCAAGTAGAAATTTGACGGGAGCCCAACACAATTATACTATAATCAAAAAGGAACTCTTCGCTATAGTTTTTTCTTTTGACAAATTTCTTTCATATCTTATAGGTACCAAAGTTACAGTATTTACTAACCATGCGGCCATTAAATACTTGGTCATGAAGAGGACACAAAACCAAGGCTAATTTGTTGGATACTTTTACTCTAAGAATTTGACCTTGAGATCCAAGACAGAAAAGGTGTCAAAAATCAAATAGCTAATCAACTGTCGAGGTTGGAGCAAGATGAGGTAACTCAGTCATGTGTGCCTATCAACGAGAATTTCCCAGATGAACATTTATTTGAGGTAAATCGAATTCATGAAATACCTTCGTTTGTTGATTTTTCCAATTATCTTGCATATGGAATAATTCCTCGAGAAATGACATACCAACAAAGGAAGAAATTCCTTCATGATAGTCGGTATTATTTTTGGGAGGATTCGTTTTTGTTTAAACAGTGTGAAGATAATATAATCCGAAAGTGTGTAGCTAAAAGCGAGATTGCTGAGATCTTGAATCACTTCCATTCATCTCCAAGTGGGGAACACTTTGGTGGTTTACGTACTGCAACAAAGATTTTACAAGTAGGTTTCTTTTGGCTTACACTATTTAAAGATGCTTGCACTTATGTAAAGAACTACGATAAGTGCCAAAGAACTGAAAACATATCAAGGAGAAATAAGATGCCCTTAACAAATATTTTGGAGATTGAGTTATTTGACGTATGGGGCATTGACTTCTTAAGCCCGTTTCCTTCTTTGTATGGGAACAAATACGTCTTAGTTGCTGTGGACTATGTATCCAAGTGGGTTGAAGCTGAAGCATACCCTACAAATGATGCTAAGGTAGTCATGCAATTTCTACATAAGCATGTGTTTACACGATTTGGGACAACAAGAGCTATTATTAGTGATAAAGGTTCTCACTTTGTGAACAAATGACTTAAGTGGTTGCTTGATAAATATGATGTGAAGCACAAGATTGCTACTGCCTATCACCCCCAGTTCAATGGGCAAGTTGAAAGAGTGAACCATGAAATCAAAGGTATCTTTAAAAAAGTAGAACGCCCTAGCAGAAAAGATTGGTCTCAAAGGCTCGATGATGCATTATGGGCCTATCGAACAACATTTAAGACTCTGTTAGGAATTACTCCTTATTAGTTAGTCTTTGGAAAGGCATGTCATTTGCCATTAGAGTTAGAGAATAAAGCTCATTGGGCTTTGAAGCAGTTAAATTTTGATCTAAAGCAGGACAGTAAGAGAAGGATGTTACAACTGGATGAGTTGGAAGAGCTGAGGTTGTTTTCCTATGAGAATGCCAAAATATGCAAAGAAAGATCAAAGAGATGGCATGATACTCATATACAACTTCGCGAGTTTAAAGAAGGTTAGAAGGTGTTGTTGTTTAATTCAAGGCTGAAGTTATTTCCTGCGAATCTGATATCCCGATGGAAAGGACCCTATACAATTTACCGAGTTTATGCTTATGGAGCTATTGAATTATACAAGAATTATGGAGGTACGTTTAAAGTTAATGGTCAACATCTCAATCATTATTGGGATGGAGAAGTTGAGCAAGTTGAATCCTCATTCAAATTAACAGACCCTTGATTTTTCATGAACTCGTCTTGTAAATAACTAAATAATTAAAATTTATTTTCTTAATTAAGTACATTTAATTAATTCTGTCTAAGGATATTGGAACTTAAGTGGGACCGCTGTGACCCCGCCAACCTTTCCTGGGAATTAATTTAATGTAATTTGTTAAGAAGAAATTTTCTACTTAAGTTTTAAAATGTTTTTTTTCTTCTAGTTTAATTTATTTTGATTAATTTTAAATTTTTATTTTAATAAATGAGGTCAAATTTGACCCAAGTACTAATCAGTTTCTCTTTGTTGAATAAGTCTGTAAATACAAGTTTGAATTTGAGGCCCAAGACAGTAGAAAGGAGGGAAAATCCACACCTAATGCCGCCACTTCCATTGTTTGTCACCCAAGTAACCTTATTATGGCTAAATTTTTGCTACATGTTGCCTTAATTTTTCCCTATATAAACATTTTCTCATTCTACTATTTTCATATATCTCAAAGAAATTTGCTTAACCCGAAAAAATCCCAAACCTCCTTCTTGTGTCGCTAGCCTTAAATCCCAAAGAAACCCTTAGTCATTTTCTTTTCTTTTACCGAGACCACCTAGTGCCTTCGCAAGAGAATCATTGAGCATCGACGTCATCATCGCATATAGTCCTTATCGTCGCTGTACACCACCATTGCTGTCACACGTTGTTGTCACCACCGTAAATCCCTTGCAATCACAAAATGCTACCTTTGAGACATGGACGGAAGATACTGAAGATGCAAAATGACAAAAGGGAATGAGTCAGAAAAATAAAAGAGGGGATTCTTGTCTTGTTCTTTATTTAATTGTTTTTAGGTCTTTTGAAATTTATATCTTTAGTAATTAGGATTTAATTTCTATAAAATAAAACATACCAAGCATGAATAAATACTTCTTTAGAAAGAAAAAGACTAAGTGATGTGGCAATGAGAATGAACGTGTCTAGGATTGGGTTATGAGGAAAGACTTGGTATTGAAGTAGTCTTATTACTCACCTCTCTTTCTTTACAACCCTACCTTGTATTCAATTTTCGTTCATTACTTTGTTCTTGCAATTAGGAAATTGCTTCTTTTTAAAGGGGGTAAGGCAAAATGCTCAAAATTTTAAAAATTTCAAAGTATGTTTCAAATCATTTCTTTCATAAGTATGTTTTAATAAATGAATGTTTAGAGAAATTATTTTTAATAAGATAGCTTGTATGCAAGCATGAATGATGATTTTATCTGGGTGATTGTATGTAATCATGAAGAATGGAATGTTTTTATGATCTTAGTTGTAGGTAATGTTTGCCATGAAAACTTAGTTTCTCTTAAGATTAGACATGCATGAAGGTTTATATCTTTAGAATTGACTTAGTAACTTTCTTGAGGCTAAATCCTAGGAGACATAAAAATCTAAAATGATATAGGCACCATTTTTCTTTGGATTGTTTGAGCCTTTTCAACCCCACCTTATTATATTAGACCCTTGAAACTATAATTTTGAGCTTAAAGGCCTGTTCATTGTAATAAAACTACATTACAAGTCGTATCTCTGTCTTTGAAGTTATCCTAATTTTGTGCACCGCCTTAACTAAAGTTGTCTTGGTAATTAACATTTTGAGGGAAATTTTCAGAAGATGTATGTGATCGTGCTTAAAAAAAAGAGACAAAGTGAAGAAAATTTTGCTCAGTCTCCAAAAAGAAGATATATGAGTATGAGTTCAAAATAAATTTGGGGGAGTTCCAAAGCTTCATTTGAAGAAAAAGTTTGAATTTCGAGAAATCCAAGACAAATTAAAGGTTAAGATTTTTAAACCGAAATGTCCCATCTCTTAACATCCCTACCTTTAATCGAGCCCCATTACAACCTTATAAAAGACCTATTGATTTGATAATTATGTCACTTGCATTAGTGGAGAGAATGTATTAAGTTCAACATATGAATATCATAAATAAGCCTTATGAGAAATTGTGTTGAATGAAGAATATTATCTACGGCTGTGACATACATGCAAACTATGATTCATGTTGGCATATGTTGAAACTTAGAATAAAATTTCAAAATGTTTGTATATGAGTTACTTGTTAATAAAGAAGATCTATGTGCATGAATTTATTAATGCATGATTATGAGATGAAGATTGATGCTACTTACACTCTTAGCAAAATTTGCCTTAGCAAGACCTTGTGCTGTGCATGAACATTACTCGGGATGAGCAATGATTTAAGTTTGGGGGTGTGTAAACTAAAAAATTATAGGATTTTTCCTATATAATTCATCACCTTTTTACTTAATTTTTTTGTTAAAACAAGTAATTGTTTAATAAATTAATGAAATATGCAAAATATGAAATTAGGACATGGAAATTATTAAAATGTGATTTTATGTTTTATTATATAATTTTCATGCCTAAAATGACTTATTTTATATTAGTTTGAGCATATTATATTTTTAAGCTATAAAGTGGGCCATGCATGATTAAATTAAATAATAAAATATAAAGTTATATTTAATAATTCATTATAAATATTTCATTAACAAATTTGGTTTTAATTAATTAAGTAAATTAATTAATTGATGTGGTTAAAATTATATTATTTGGTCATCTAAACTATTTACTATTTTTGGACAGGTCTAAGAGTTTTCTTCTAATTGTAAAACCGTCCAAAATGGGGACCAAGTCAACCCAATTTTTGGCTGAACATGGCTGATCATAAATCAATTTTTGGTTTAATTACACAAGGTCCTTGAAAAGTTAAAGAAATCAAAGATTTTTCCGAAGATTTGCTGGTGACTGAGTCTTAGTCCTGAGTTGTGGTGGCACTCAAATTGACCAAGTATCAAGAAGAATCGGCCACATTTCCTCAATTCATGGCCGTCCATCCTCGGAAGAAGTTTTAAAAGATGGATATTCCTATGTTTAGCAAATTAACTCCATTGCCTCACCTATAAATAAGAGCTCATTTCTCACTTTTTCAATCATCCCTCACTCATTCACCATTCTCTCATCTCTCAACTCTCTTAGCTATCTTTCCCCCTCGTGCCTATCGTCATCCTTCCATAAGGATTTTTAGCAAAATTAGCCTCTTAAAGAACCCTTGGTCGACCACCTTGGAGAACCATCAGCAAAGGAGCAAAGCCAAGAAGCGAAGGAGCCTCGTCAGTCAAAGTCTTGGGTGACAGCCACTCTGAATTGGGTTTAATCTTTCTTTTCCTTAATTTAATCTAAAGATGTTTGATATGTGTTCTTTGTTCTTTTTTACAACAATGTTAGCTTAATTTTATTTAAGCTAGGATGATTGCTTTGATTAAATAATATTTATTTGATTCATGCTTATAATGTTTGTGCCTCAATCGATCATGTTTTCAATTAAAACCATGTATTTCGTTCATACGTGATTTGAATGCACCTGAATTAGCTGAGCGATCTCGACCAGACGACGGCTAATGGACACATAATTGAAATATGCATGCTCAATTTAGATCCTGACCCAATTAAATTGTAGGTTGAATAAAAACTCTGACGAAGCTCTGTTATCTACATAGTTTTTAGATTTTTGTGATTAAATTGTTTCAAACTTGACACGTCCCTATTATTTCACACGAATACTAAGAAGCCCTTAGTAAATAAGGATTAGTAAAATGCGTATTTACTAAGTAAAGGATTCTGAAAGGATCTAATTTGGTTTCCAAACTCATGAAAGATCGAGTTACCATGGAATGTTTTTCAAAATGTTATTAAGCTTGTAAATTGAGTTTAATTAAAGTGATTGTCCTAGTTTATTTAAGTTATAATTGTTGCAAATTGTGTTTAATTTTACTAAAATCTATTTCATTTAGTTTGCATACTTAGGATAATTTGCATTAGGGATCATTGCATTTAGTTTAATATATTTTAATCACCACTTTTCAACTATATTGTGTTTTTATTTACCGAATTGTTAATATAATTTTACAAATTAAGTGACTTGGCACAAATACAATCCCTGTAGAGACGATAACTCGATACTTACTTATTACTTGATAACGACTGTGTACACTTGCACAAACCTACGCGTTACATTTATTCAACGGATCAAATTTTTGGGAAAGGAAAAACCTAAACCCTAAGCTTGACAACCCTAGGAAGTTATCAAGGTGGGAGTTAACCCAAATTTGGTATGGCCTATCTGTGAACAACTTTACCTCAAATTGGTCTGGATTATGAGGTCAAAAGATAAGTAGTCCTTGCTGACTAATTATCTTAGTGGACGTATCGGAAGATCCTGCTAGGATATCGACTAGTTAATTGACGAGAACCTCGAACCCATGGTTGATGAAGATTACCAAAGCAAGCTAATCACCTATAATCAGAGTTGATCAAATTAACTCTTTAATTTCTCGATACTTATATGCTTATTATTACTATTATCATAAAAAAATCCCTAAAATCTTGATTATCTATGTTTTCATAATATAACTTATTTCAAGTATTAATTAGAACTTTTGGTGTTTAGGTTAAAATTGATCTAGTACTATCTTCCTTTGGGTATGATCCTCGTAGTATGTACCTACTCTGTTGTAACTATTTTACAACCTGACCCGTATACTTGCGGACACCACCTCATTCAGGTTTATCTTTTGATGTAGTATTCACACTCTAGACGTTAGCACGTCCGCAGGCGGTCAAGTTGTTGGTGCCAATTGTCGAGGAGGGAACGTCAGTAGTTCAATTTAGTAAGACTAATTCAGAAATTTTCTAAGTTATAGATATGATTTTAATTTTATTGTTACTGATCTTCTCTTTTAGGTTTAGTGTATGACTCGTAGTAGGGGAACACCTATAGAACCAGTCACAGATTAAGAAAGAATAATTCAGAGAAATCGTCAACAACAATAGCAGTAGGAAAAACAGATGCAAGATCAACCACCACCTACTGTAGTCAATGTACCACTTAAGAATTTGTTGTTTAACGGAGCTAACAACACTGATTTAGGAGATCCACCAGCACCACCATAGTTACCTGTAAATTTAGCTATGGCACGTAACGAGAGAACCCTAAGAGATTACGTATTACCAATTCTAGACATGGTTCAAGAGAGCATAACAAGGTTTGGTATCAGAACTAACAATTTTCATATCAAATTGAAATTGATTCAGATGGTCAAGAATAACCTACAATTTAGGGGCATAATGACAGAGGATTTGAATCAATATTTAAAACAATTTCTCCAACTTTGTGATACTTTCAAGTACAATAGGGTCACTGATGATGCTATTCGTCTTCAGTTGTTCCCATTTTCTTTGATTGATAAGGTCTTTTCTTGGTTAGACTCGCAGGCACCAGGATCTATCACAACCTGGAATGAGCTCGCTGGAAAGTTCTTACAGAATCTTTTCCCTATTAGCAAAGCGGTTCAACTAA
Source organism: Gossypium raimondii (assembly GCF_025698545.1). NCBI lineage: Eukaryota > Viridiplantae > Streptophyta > Magnoliopsida > Malvales > Malvaceae > Gossypium > Gossypium raimondii. The sequence goes on along the minus strand of NC_068568.1, from coordinate 31,798,411 downwards.
GAAGAGAAATTGTTGTATTTAGACAATTGGAAGGGGAAAGTTTTTACTAGGCTTGGGAACATTTTAAAACATTGATCCAAAAATGCGCACACAACAGATTCCCCGAGTGGATGTGACTACAAGTGTTTTACAATAAGTTGGATGCATATGCAAGGTTAAGGTTAGATGGAGTAGCAAGGGGAGCTCTTATAAATAGGATGAACGAGGATGCGTACAAATTAATAGAAAACATGGCGATGAACTCCTGTTAGTGGCTTATTGAACGGTTCACGTATGGCTAGAAACCATCTATGCAAAAGGCTGTCCAAGAAGATGATAAATACTAGCAGTTAGTGGAAAGACTTAATCGAATTTAATTCACAAATAGTGCACCATTTGTGTATTGAGGAGAAAAATCATGTGCACAATCCAATTCTTATTGTTGAAGATAGGGATTGTGCCATAAGACTGTATGTTGTTCCCACAAACAGTACTTCTACAATCCTTCATGGTGCAATCATCCAAAATTTTCTTGGAGTAACCAAGGAAATGGACTGAACAACTACATGCACATAGACCAATTCAACACCAAGGGTTAAAGCAACAAGCTCCAGAACATGTTGAAAGAGTACATGGCAAAGAATGAAGCCTTAATCCAAAGCCAAGTAGCAACACTGAAGATTTTGGAGAACCAAATTGGTGACTTAGCTACGGAGCTTCGTAACCGAGCGCAAGGAACTTTACGGAGCGCTATAGAAAATTTAAGGAATTTGGGTAAGGAACATTGTAAGGTAATAGCTTTACGAAGTTGTAAGACTTTGGAGACCAAGACGGTTGTGATTGAAGGTGAACCTACTGAGAAGGAGGAAAGTCAACCATTAGTTGAAATTCCTACATGAGTAGAGCCAGAACTTACAAATTCTAATGAGGTAAAATCTAACCCAGTAAATTTTGGAAAGCTAACATTTTCTTTAGATGTAGATTTATCTCTTGAAAAAAGTTGTCCGATTCAACCCAAAGTTTCAACACCCCTGTATCCTCAAAAATTCCAACCAAATAAGTAGAAACAGGAGGTGCAATTCAAGAATTTTTTGGATGTTCTAAAGAAACTGCACACCAATATCCCATTGGTGGAGGCTTTAGTGAAAATGCCCAATTATGTGGTATTCAAGAAGGAAAGTTTGTCGAAGAAGAAAAGACTAAGTGAATATGAAACTATAGCATTAAGGAAGGAGTGCAGTGCGTTCTTACAGAATAAGCTACTTCTGAAACTGAAGGACTGTGAAAGTTTTACCATACCTTGTAATATTGGAGAATCTTACTGTGGTAAAGCTTTGTGCGACTTAGGAGCAAGCATAACATTGATGCCAAATCTATTTTCAAGCTATTGGGAATAGGTGAAGTAAGACCCGTAAATGTGACACTTCAGTTGGCGGATCGATCTTTAGCATACCAAGAAGGATAGATCAAGGATGTTTTAATAAGAGTAGATAAATTTAATTTTCCTACTGATTTCATTGTCTTAGATTTTGAAACAGGAAAGTGTCGATCATCCTAGAGAGACCTTTCCTAGCTTCAGAGAGAACGTTAATAGACGTGCAAAAAGGTGAACTCACCATGATAGTTCAAGACAATCAGGTAACTTTTAATGTTCTTAAAGCAATGAAATTTCTCGACCCGACGGATGAATGTTCAGTAACGAAAGAGCTTGAAACCTTAGTTTCTATGAAACGAGAGAATAATATTGAAGACCCATTGGAGAACACCTTAGGTTCTAAGCCATAGGAAGATGAAGGAGGTAATGAAAATATGGCGTTGATGGAAGCCAATTCGATGAGCTATGTTCAGCCAACACGGATTGAACCACTAGAATAAGAAGTCTACAAATTTTCAGAATAGAAGTTCTCAATCAAGGAACCATCCAAACTCAAACTTAAGTATTAAAAAAACATGAAGAGGAGCGATTGATTGTTGATTTAACAAAATTTAAAAAGGTGATCGGTTGGACCATAGCTGACATTCGAGGTATAAGCCCTTTTGTATGCACAAGATTATCCTAGAGGAAGGGAAACGAGCTAGAATTGATGGGTAAAGGAGACTCAACCCTATCATGAAAAAGGTAGTTTAAAAGGAAGTGATCAAATGGTTAGATGTCAGAATTAGCTACCTTATCTCAGATAGTTCATGGGTAAGTCCAGTACAATGTGTATCGAACAAAGGTGGATTTACGATTGTCGAGAATTAACGTAATAAGTTAATCCCAATGAGAACTTTCATGGGTTGGAGAATTTGTATTGATTATAGAAAATTGAACAAAGCAAATCAGAAGAACCATTTTCAATAGCCTTTTATGGATCAGATGTTGGATCAACTGGCAGGTAATGAATATTAATTTTTCTTAGATGGATATTCGAGGTACAACCAAATATTTGTAGCCCCAGAAGACCAACATAAAATGAATTTTACTTGCCCATATGGTACATTTGCATTTAGGTGAATGTCTTTAGGTTTATGTAATGCACCTGCCACATTTTAGCGATGTATGATGGCAATATTTATTTGTCGTAGAAAATTTTGTTCAGGTTTTCATGGATGATTTTTCTATTTTTGGTAATACTTACAATGCTTGTTTGAGTAACTTGCCTAAGGTATTGAAAGTGGATGTAATAGAGAAATTACCACCACCAGTTAGTGTGAAATGAGTTTGAAGTTTCATAGGCCATGCCGGTTTTTACCGAAGGTTTATAAAAATTTCTAAGCCTTTGTGTATGCTGTTAGAGAAAGATACAATTTTTTATTTTAACAAATCATGTTTAGAAGCTTTTGAAGAGTTGAAAAATCACTTAATCTTAGCCTTAATAATTGTTACACTAGATTGGAAGTCACCTTTAAGTTCATGTGTGATGCAAGCGACTTCGTTGTTGGAGCTTTGGTGGGGCAAATAAGGGATAAAATATTTCACCCTATCTACTATGCAAGCAAAACTTTGACATGAGCCTAGTTTAACTACACGATAACTGAAAAGGAACTATTTGCAATTGTTTTTACTTTTGAAAAGTTTCGTTCTTATCTCATAGGTGCAAATTTCATATTATTTATTGACTATACGGCCGTTAAATACTTACTCACAAAGAAATATGCTGAATCGAGGCTAATTCGATGGCTACTTTTACACCAAGAATTTGACATTGATATCCAAACAAGAAAAGTTGTTGAAAATAAAGTAGCCAATCATCTGTCGAGATTGGAACAAAATGAGGTAACACATTCACTTGTTCCCATTATGAGAATTTCCCAAATGAGTATATTTTTGAGGTAAGTCGAATTCATGAAATACCATAGTTTGTTGATTATGCGAATTATTCAGCATGTGGAATAATTCCTTGAGAAATGACATACCAACAAAGGAAGAAATTCCTTCATGATAGTCGGTATTATTTCTGGGAGGATCCATTTTTGTTTAAACAATGTGCAGATAACATACTCAGGAAGTGTGTAGCTAGAAGTGAAATTGATGAGATTCTGTACCACTGCCATTCATCTCCGAGTGGGGGACACTTTGGTGGTTCCTGTACTGCAACGAAGACCTTACAAGTAGGATTCTTTTAGCCTACACTATTCAAGGATGCATATGCTTTTGTGAAAAATTGTGATTGATGCTAGAGGACCGGAAACAAATCAAGGAGAAACAAAATGCCCTTGACAAACATTTTAGAGGTAGAATTGTTTGATGTGTGGGGTATTGACTTTCTAGGCCTGTTTCCTTCTTCTTATGGTAACAAGTACATCTTGGTAATTGTGGATTATGTATCCAAGTGGGCTGAAGTCGAGGCATACCAAACGAATGATGCTAACATAGTCATACGATTCCTTTATAAGCACATGTTTACATGGTTTGGGACTTCGAAAGCTATAATTAGAGATGAATGATCTCACTTTCTAAACAAATGACTTAAGTGGTTCCTTAACAAGTATAATGTGAAACACAAGATTGCCACTGCTTATCATCCACAGTCAAATGGGAAAGTTGAATGGTTAAATAGTGAGATAAGAGGAATCCTTGAAATGGTAGTGCGACCGAATAGAAAAGATTAGACTTGAAGGCTCGATAATACTTTATGGGCCTATCGAAGTGCTTTTAAGAAACTATTACGAATGACTCATTATCGGTTAGTCTTCGGGAAGGCGTGTCATTTGCCGCTTGAGTTGGAGAATAAGGCTCATTGGGATTTAAAGTAATTAAATTTGGATACTAATAAAGTGGGTGAGAGAAGGATGTTACAACTTGATGAATCATAGGAGTTGATGTTATTTCCGTACGACAATGCCAAGATGTATAAACAAAAAAGTAAGAGATGGCATGACAACTGTATACAACCTCATGAATTCAAAGAAGGACAAAAAGAACTCTTGTTTAATTTGAGGCTAATGTTTTTTCTAAGGGAAATCAAATTCCAATGGAAAGGACCTTATACAATTTATAAAGTTTGTAAGAGCCCATTTTTCCCCGTGCCCATACCAACAAAACAGACCCAAATAATATAAACCCAAATAAACCAAGCCCACATACATTACCCAAGCCCAAACCCAATTACAATAGGGCCCAATGGCCAAGCAGTTTCTACAAACCCTAAAGCCCAAACCAACTAAAACCTGAATCAACCCAATGCTGAGAAAATAAGAAACCCTAAGGTTTCGGGAGATCCCAGAGCCGTAGCCAGGGCTTTCCCTTGGCCCCACAAGCCACGCCTCCGAGCCGTTTCACGCCAGCCGCTACCTTCGTACGATCCGAGCCACGTCACGCGTCTCCGCATCAATACCTGCACACAACAAACAACAGCAAAGAAAGGAGCAACAATAGGAGATTGACAGCAAATACTAGCAAAATAGGAAAAAAATAAGAAAAATGTAAAAAAGGGGATTCGGGGGGTTATTTTTCAGGGGCTCATGAATTTCGGTTATAAGGAAAAACAGATAGCCTTTGTATGAAAAAAAAAGAGAAAAAAGGGGATACGAGATTGTATCAAAAACAAAAAAAGAAAAAGCAATAGAAAATAATTTTTCAGGGGCTCATGAATTTCGTTTTACTTTTTCTTACTTTTTTGATTGATTGATAGTAAAAAAAAAGGAAAAAGGGCTTATGGATCATACCGGGGTCGGAACGTCACCGAATCCCTCCTCCGTTCAGGTTGTGGTTGAATGGGAGGGGTGGGACCTTCGATTTTGAAGCGGCGCCGAAAGGTGGTTCAGGGGCTGACTTCTATCTTGCTTTGAAACTGATTAAGGGATCAAACATTAGGGATTTTAGGGTTTTGAGTTAGTTTATACGGGGTATAAGAAACAACACCGTTTAGGGCCTGTTTCAATGGCTCTAAAACGGTGCGGCATTAACCATGACCCGATGACCCGATCTGATCGCAGCTTGACCCGCGCGTTTTGGTAGGGGAGGGTTATTTGTGCTCCAGGTCCTCCTCGTTTGTGTTCGGTCTCAATCTAGTTTATGTTGCTTCTTTAAATTGGGTTACATAATTTGTTGCGGACTCCATTTTAGTCCATTTGCACCGCTACGTTTTACTGGGCAAGGAATATTTCCTATTTTAGTCCCTATGTTGTTCGCACTTTGTAATTTGGTTCTTTCCTTTTATTTATTTCAGATTTACCCCTAAATTTCTGTTTTAATTCCAAATTAGCCCATTGTTTTATTAATAAGTTTAATATTAATCTATTATTATTATTTGTTATTTTTATTGACATTATTTTTATATTTGGTTACATTTTCGGTTACCTTTTTATATATAATATATTTGGTTACATTTTCGTTACCTTTCTTACTTTGTGGTGAATTATTTTTATTAATCTAATATAATATATTTTAATAACTTTTATTTTATAATCTACTTTCAAAAGCTACTTTTATATATTTCATCTTTAAAGATTTTTATGCATATTACTTTATTATACACTATTATTTTTATATTTGGTTACATTTTCGGTTACCTTTTTTACATATGTATATTACTTTATTATACACTATTATTTTTACTATTATTATATATTTGGTTACATTTTCGGTTACTTTTTTACATATGTATATTACTTTATTATACACTATTATTTTTTACTATTATTTTATTATTATATATTATTATCTTACTTTGTGATGAATTATTTTTTATTAATCTAATATAATATATTTTAATAACTTTTATTTTATAATCTACTTTTAAAAGCTACTTTTATATATTTCATCTTTAAAGATTTATATGATAATTTTATATTTGGTTACATTTTCGGTTACCTTTTTACATATGTATATTACTTTATTATACACTATTATTTTTTACTATTATTTTATTATTATTATATATTATTATCTTATTTTGTGGTGAATTATTTTTCTTAATCTAAGATAATATATTTTAATAACTTTTATTTTATAATCTACTTTTAAAAGCTACTTTTATATATTTCATCTCTAAAGATTTATATGATAATATCCTATTTCATATTTTTTATGTATACAATTTATATTAAATTATTTTTATTATACATATGTATGTACATAAAATACTATTGATTTCAAATTATGTGTTTTTAACTGTTTCTATACATGTAGCCATTTTCTTTTAAAAACCCTATTTTATATATTCCGTTTATTTTAAATTCTTTATATATATATATATATATATATATATATATAGATTATTGTGTATATATTATCATCTTTATTATTATTAATTTTTTCTTTCCTCACATGTATTACTTATTTAAATTAACATATGTATACGATTTTATGTATTTTGAAATAATATTTATTTTAAATTTATTGGGATACTATTATTTTATGAAGTATTTGTTTTCAACTATATTTTCGATTTATTTCAAACTTTCATATATATATATCATTTCAAACTTATTTTAATATATAATTTCCTTCTTCTATGTTGCTTTTTTGTTATTTAAAAACTTGTTACATTTCATTTAATTAAGCTTATTATTATTTTTAAATTAACTTTTAATTCATTTTGCTTACTAATATGGATGTTAGTATTTGCATAATGTAGGATATAAAATTGTTGCTCTTATGTACATGATATTGTTTATTCGTATATATTGTACCTTTGCTATTCATTAGTGTATGTTTTAGTTTATGAATTATTATTTCGCTTTGTACATTATTATTTAATCATTTTTATTCATTCAAAATCTTACAAATGACAAAGTTATTTCATTCAAAAACTTTCAAAAATACTCGAAGTTTGGAATCCTAGAGAGAATTGAGCCCTAACGTATTGGGTTTCAATTTTCCTCGTCGAATCTAAGTAATCGAATATTGTTTTTAAACATACAAATTTCAAATAAAAACTCATTCTCGGGAATTCGACACGTTGTGTCCTAACGCATTGGATATGACATGTTATTTTCTCGAAATGAGGATTTTAAAAATAAAGGCAATGTTCGATATTTAGGAATTTTGTGAAATCGAACCCTAACTTACTGGGTTTTGATTTTCTCATTTGACCCAAATAATCAGATATCCTTCTCAAAATGCATAGGTTTTAAAAATCAAAGGATAAGATTAATTTTGAGGATTTGAAATGTTGCACTCTAACTTACTGAGTGTAACAATTTATTTTTTTAAAATAAATGAGCTTTATCTTCCAATTCATTTTATTCAAAATAAAAGGATCGTATTTTAAAATCTTTTCAAAATTTTGACATTAAGACATAAACAATCAATTCGGTACCATTTTTGGGCGTCATGAGGGTGCTAACCCTTCCTCGTGCGTAATTGACTCCCAAACCTGTTTTCTCAAAAATTCGCAGACCTAAAATTATTTTGAACGTGATTCGATCACACCACAATAAAAGATGGGTGGCGACTCTTGTTTTCATTTTAAAAGTCGATCCCTTTTTTTCAATTTTAAAAATGGTTTCGACAGTTTGGCGACTCCACTGGGGAAGATTTAGAGAGTCAAGCCGTAAAATTGATTATTTCTTGCCTTATTATTGAAAATTGAAATTTTGATTTGAAAACTTACGATCCTCTCTTTGCATTTGTTTGTATAATTATTGTTTTATACCTCGGCATCATATTGCATAAAGACTATTAGTCTTTCCCTTTTAAGTGGGAGTGAGAAGCTACTCCGTCGTGAGGTTTTTACCTCCGTACAGGATAGTGGATCACTTTCGGAATACATCCGTACCTATGTCTTCATGAGATTTTCATCTCCGTGCAGCCATAGGGAAATGTATTCCCCTGAACCGAACTCGGTCTGTATGAGCCTATAATGGGTGAAGATCGAGGAATCTGCTAGTTCAGGTACCTTGACTTTAGAGCCAAACTACATGTAGAAGACCTTAGGGACCCATCCTAGGTAGAGCCACTCCAAATCTTTAGTAATCACCCGATTAGGTACTTTTGTTTTCCCTGTTTACTTCTGTTTTGTACGAACCCCTCTTGTTGTGTTTTGATTGTGACTGCATTGCATTTGCATCTTAGGAAGAAGATATTGATTCAAGTTCAATTACTAAATTAGAAAGCTTGTCATGGAATATGGATTCCTTGATAAAGTGGAAAACAATACGACTGCCTGAATATATTTTGAGAAACACAAGAAGGGTGATGGAGAGTTCGTGACCTTTACTTCGTGGCCTAAGGGTGCGAGACGATTGTCCAAGAGCGATCGACGTTTCAACTCCCTTAAAGAAGCTGGCGAGCTTTATGAAGATGGGCAGATGATGGATCAGGACCAAGATCGAGAAAAGGAGCTAGTAATGGCACCTATTGGTGAGATTATCTCAAACATGCGGACGAAGAAAAAGATCGATGTTGTCTCTTAGAATATAAGGGCGAAGCCGTACATGCCTCTGCTTTATGTAAAGGAATTTGTTTTCTAGAAAAGTTTCCTAAATGTAATTGAATCAGAATCAACGTCTCTTTAGGCATGCATTTCATACATCTGCATCGTATGCATTAAAATCCATTGAAAAAGTCTAAATGAGTAAATCTGTTTCAGCTAATTTGGAAAACCAACCAACTAAACATCCTTACGGTACTCGTCGCAAAGCTAAGGAAATGGATCAAAGATTAGAGAAATTGGAGCAAATGCAAAAGGATATGCAAGATCAGTTACAGATGCAAATGAAGGAGCAATTGGAAAAAATTCAACAGGACATGATAGAAAGGATGTGGGAGTCTCAAAAGGACATGATGACTGAGCTGACGCAATTACTAAAAGGAATAAATAAGGGGAAAAGCCTTATGATAAATGATGAAGAAGAAAACAAGGATAGACCTTCCTGTCCTCCAGGATTTACGCCTCTGTATGCGCAGGTTTAGACTAAGGTACCTCCGCGCAGATCCTCTATTTCAATTGGGCCTCAGAGGTTTCAAACGATGTTTCATTACCGATGAACTTTCTGATCGGATCAGGTCCTCACCCTGGTAATAATCTGGTTAATCTTGCCGTCCTGGATTTTGATGAAGTAGCTGAGGAAGGAAAGGCAAACACGGAATTGCCAAAATAGTGGGAAGATAGGTGTAAATGGTTGGAGGAAAAATTCAAAGCCCTGGAAAGCACCGATAGTCACCATGGAATCGATGCAAAAGATCTGAGCTTGGTTCCAGACTTAGTACTCCCTCACAATTTTAATATGCCTGAATTTGAGAAATATAGTGGGGCCAGTTGCCCAGAAGCCCATATCACCATCTTCTGTAGGAGAATGACTGGGTAAATTAACAATGATCAGCTATTAATACATTGTTTTCAGGATAGCCTCATTGGAGCAGCGTCGAAATGGTACAATCAGTTGAGCCGTACCGAGATTGGTTCATGGAGGGACCTAGCACATGCATTCATGAAAAAATATGGTCATGTAACGGATATGGTTCCCGACAGAATCACCTTGCAAAATTTGGAAAAGAAATCGAATGAAAGCTTTGAACAGTATGCACAGAGATGAAGAGAGGTTGCAGTCAAAGTCCAGCCGCCACTCCTAGATAAAGAAACTACGATGCTCTTTATCAACACTTGGAAGGCCCCGTTCATCACTCATATGTTGGGAAGTGCTTCAAAGAGTTTCTCAGATACAATCATGAATGGTGAAATAATTGAAAACGCCATCAGAAATGGAAGAATAGAGGGTGGAGAGAGTAACAAAAAATCAGTCTCAATGAGAAAAAAAGATGAGATGAATAACATAGGTTATTCAAGGTCAGCAAGTTATCCAGGTAAAGGGGTCACTAGTCAACAAGGTTCATTGAGACAAGAATCTGTAGTGAAACCAAGTACTGAGAAGCTCTAGTTCACACCAATTCTGATGTTGTAGAAAGAGCTGTATCAACGCTTATTCGATGCGTGCATTGTCGGCCCTTTTTACTCAAAGCCCTTGCAACCTCCGTACCCCAAGTGGTATGATGCGAATGCACAGTGTGATTATCATGCGGGAATTGGGGGACATTCGATAGAAAATTGCGTTATCTTTAAAAAGCTTGTTGAAAGGCTCATTAATATGGGTGTTGTCAAGTTTGATGACTCCAGTGCAGAAAATCCGTTACCCAATCATAATTGATAATGGAGTGAGTCCAATGCATAAAGAAGAGTGGGAAATGTTCACATCGACGAAAGCAACTGAGGAGGGGACCGTGTTAGATATCCGCCCTTATAAATTTGGGAGTGTTCTAAGCAATTAGGCCGCGAAACAAAGCCCTGTAGTTTTTAGAACCTATTTAGAGTAATGTTCAGAACATTTTTGTTGTTTTTAGCCTAAAATGATAGAAATTCCTTTGTGAAAAAGGCTCATGTCTGAACGTTATTATTTCAATGAAATACATCTTTGCGATCACTTTTGAGCCAATGTTATTTCATTTGAATAATTATTTCTGATTATTTTATTCTTTTGGATTTTCTTCCACATCATTCATTCATTCATAATCATATTGTATAAATAATTGTTCATAAATTTATACATTCTTTTGTATATTCTTTGGTACCTATTATGGGTCCCCAAATATTTAGACGGATCTTAGGACTTTGAAAATGACAAAGATTGTAACTTATCTCATACTTGTTGAGGATGGTAGAACAAGAGGAGAGACAGATCCTACCACACAAGGAATTATGGGATTGGTGAAGATTAGAATTAACCTGACTGCAAAGACGAAGGACACCTTGTTGACTGACCTCTAGAGTTCAAAGATGTCTTCGTATGATCATACCAGGATATGCCCAGGTTAAACGCTGACAAAGAGATCTGCGCAACAGCACAATGTCAAAATTTGTAGTATGAATGATGCAATTCTTTGTCAGGGCAATGCCTCTCTTGCTGATTCAGCATAGCTTTGCCCATTTGAAGTCGAGTTTCTATCCCTTCAAAATGTTGTTAGATTTTACTCTGATTAAAGAGGAAGATCCAAAGTTTTCTCTCGTAGTTGCTCCCCAAAAGGCTCTATGAAAGAAATCTGATACCAAAGAAGGTTTTTTGCATACAAGATGAAAGTGAGAGATCTTATGTGGGAAACTTTATCAAGAAAAATATTGCTTCTGGTCAAAAAGGATAACAAGGACTTGCCTAATCCTATGGGTTCAGATCCGATCTCAAAAAAAAAGAGAAAAGAAAAGAAGAAGAAGCAATAGAAAAATCAAGATCAAAACAAAAAAGAAGAAAAAGAAAAATCAAAATCAAAAATCAAAATAAAATGAGAGAAAAAGAAAGAAGAAAAGAAGAAAAAAGGAAAATCTAGATGAAAATATAAAAAAAATCAAAAATGACAAAAAAGGAAAAGGAGAGGTCAAGGCGAAAACCCGCAAAGGGCGCTTTAACCAAAGGTGGATTTGAGTTGAAAACCCGAAAAGGGCGACTCAAATTTTGAGCAAGATGGGGCAGGGACATCACCACTATTGAAGACTTCTAATGGGCATTGCTTCATTTTTTGAGATCATTAGAGGTTGTTTCATACACCAATGCCATTGTATGCCGGTCCCAGAGAGGATGGTATTGAGAAAATGCAAGGACAGCACGATAGCTGAGGGCTGTAATCAATTCAAAATCAGACACCACGGTTTGTCACTGTATTGCAAAACAATGAATTGCAAAAATGACTGAGGCTTACAAGGGCTGGCATGCAAAATCACCATTTTCCCTCATTGCTTGTCGAACATCTGTACTGGGGCAACACCTCTCTCTCGGGTTTACAGGATTAAGGTAGTTTTGCCTATTGAAATCCCCTCTCTCCAGGTATTAGTTGGAGGGATCCAATCGCAATGTGATCAGCTGGACCTAGGAAAAGGGTTAAAAGCTATTCATCCGGGTCGGATGTACCAAGAAACAAATGATACAAGCCCATAATAAACAGGGTCATCTCAGAGAATTCCACGAGGGGGCTGGATGTCGAAAAATATCCTTCCTCAACGAAAAGATCCTAGAGAGAAATGAATGCCAAACCGAGAATGTCCCAATGTTGTAAAGAAGACCTCTTTCAGAGGAGCACTGATCCTGATTGCTAATCCTATAAACTCGGATCCAGTCAAGAAATACTCCATTTAAAAAAGAAGAAATGACCGAGGTGAAAACCCACAAAGGGCACTTTGAGTTAAAAAAACGAAAAATGAAAAAATGAAAATGGAAAATGAAAAAGAAAAGTAAAAATGGAGAGGCTAAGGGGAAAACCCGCAAAGGGCGCTTAGGCCAAAGGGGATTTGAGTTGAAAACCCGAAAAGTGCGGCTCAAATATTGATCAGAATGGGGCATGAAATGATCAGACCAACTCGAATCTTGAAATCTTCGGGCATGTGGTAATCTTGTTATACCTGAATCAACAGGAAAGGGTAGGCAACATCTTGGGGCATCTACAGAGCACTGTAGATCTCCTAAACGCATGTCAAACACAAAATGATCTTCAGAAAGTTTGTACAGAGAAGTTCAGGCTACGATATCTGGGGAACCCAATTCTCCTATTATTTATATTAAATTTGTTGTTCTGGGAATACTTTTTTCTTTTCCAAGATATACATTCCCAATCAATTTCTTTATTATCCTTCTTTACTATTTGTGATAATTTATTCATTTTGAGATATGCCCAGAACCAACTTTATTCTTATACATTGTTATGACCATTTTTGCAAGCATGTTGCATTGGCATAATGATTAATGGACTAATAAAACTTTCACAAATGAAGTTTTTTATATTACTCTGAAAAGTTTCTAAATAATATAGGAACCTAAAACAGGACTATTGTTTAGAACACACCCAATTTAAAGGTTGGAAATTTGAGAAGGAAGAGTCTAAATTTAGACTTTCTCTTTGGATTTTATTGTCAAATGCATTGATTGAACAAAATAACGAGATGTCATGTTAATGATAAAGCTTAAATGAACAAGCAAGCTATGATCATCAGGCAAGAGGAAGAGGTTACCTCGGAGAGGAGAGCCTTCATCTGCGCATAAGTCTTTGGTACGACACCCTAAGAATGGTGTAAGAAACCAAAACGATTCAGATCCTATATCCTTGACTTGTGATAAGAGAGGATTGAGGAAAAGCCACCTATTTCTACCCTTGGATTTCAGTGGGAGAATGATGGCACAAATTTTGCGCCCTAATGGATTAAACTTTAAGGTTTACAGTAGGGGGCAACCTAACTAAATCTTTCTTTAGAAAAGCCAGTCAAGCAAGAAGACGTTGCAGCACGTCATTCACAAAGCCTTAATAAACTTGGAGTAATGACAACCTAAGCGGGATCATTCTCGGAAAAAATAAAACTCTGCATTCATGCAAACACTATTCACATGCCTAGTTAGGAGCATTTGATTCATTTCGATCATGCCATCCTAATCATTAGGCATAATTAGGTTCATTATACAGGTCATGTTCCCTAGAGAACAGATTTGGGAAATTACAGATCTTGTCTCCCTAAGCAACAGTGGAGCAGATCGAAGCCAGAAATCTTATCTCCCTGAGATTACAGCGGAGCAGATTGAAGCTAGTAATCCTATCTCCCTAAGATTACAATGGAGCGGATTAAAATAAAGGATCTTATCTCTCTAAAGTTATAGTAGAGTAGATCGTATTAGATTGAAGCCAGAAATCTTATCTCCCTGAGATTATAGCGGAGCAGATTGAAGCTAGTAATCCTATCTCCCTGAGATTACAGTGGAGCTGATTAAAATAGAGGATCTTATCTCTCTAAAGTTAGAGTAGAGTAGATCGCATCAGGTCTTATCTCCCTGAGATCATGGTGGAATGGACCGAAGAATTATAGATCTTATCTCCCAAACGATGTAGTGGAACAGATTAAATCCACATCGGTGAATCTTGCTTCCCCGACATTGCGGTTGAAAGGATTAAAGCTACAGCAGCGAATCTTACCTCCCAGGCAGTGCAGTGGAATAGATTAAAACCACAACGGTGAATCTTGCCTCCCTGACATTGCAGTTAAAAAGATTAGAGCTACAGCAGCGAATCTTACCTCTCAGGCGGTGCAGTGGAACAGATTAAAGCCACAACGGTGAATCTTGTGTCATTGACATTGCAGTTGAAAAGACTAAAGCCACAGCGGTGAGTATTACTTCCCTGGCAATGCAGTGAAGCAGATTAAAGCCACAACGGTAAATCTTGCTTTCCCGACATTGCAGTTAAAAGGATTAAAATCACAACGACGAATCTCACTCTCTCAGCCAGTGCAGTAGAGCAGATTAAAGCCACATCAGTGAATCTTGCTTTCCTGACATTGCAGCTAAAAGGATTAAAGCTACAACAACGAATCTTACTTCCCATGCAGTGCAGTGGAATAGATTAAAGTCACAACAGTGAATCTTGTCTCCTTGACATTGCAGTTGAAAAGACTAAAGCCACAGCGGTGAGTGTTACTTCCCTGGCAATGCAGTGAAGAAGATTAAAGCCACAACGGTAAATCTTGCTTTCCCGACATTGCAGTTAAAAGGATTAAAGTCACAACGACGAATCTCACTCTCTCAGCCAGTGCAGTAGATAAGGTTAAAGCCACATCGGTGAATCTTGCTTTCCCGAAATTGCAACTAAAAGGATTAAAGCTACAACAGCAAATCTTACTTCCCAGGCAGTGCAGTGGAACAGATTAAACCCACAACGGTGAATCTTGTCTCCCTGACATTGTAGTTGAAAAGACTAAAGCCACAGCGGCGAGTGTTACTTCCCTGGCAATGCAGTGAAGCGGATTAAAGCCACAACGGTAAATCTTACTTTCCCGACATTGCAGTTAAAAGGATTAAAGTCACAACGACGAATCTAGCTCTCTCAGCCAGTGCAGTAGAGCAGATTAAAGCCACAACGGTGAATCTTGCTTTCCCAACATTGCAGCTAAAAGGATTAAAGCTACAACAACGAATCTTACTTCCCAAGCAGTGCAGTGGAACAAATTAAAGCCACAACGTGAATCTTGTCTCACTGACATTGCAGTTGAAAAGACTAAAGCCACAGTGGCGATTGTTACTTCCCTGGCAATACATGAAGCAGATTAAAGCCACAACGGTAAATCTTGCTTTCCCGACATTGCAATTAAAAGGATTAAAGTAACAATAACGAATCTCACTCTCTCAGCCAGTGCAATAGAGCAGATTAAAGCCACATCGGTGAATCTTGCTTTCCAGACATTGCAGCTAAAAGGATTAAAGCTACAACAGCGAATCTTACTTCCCAGGCAGTGCAGTGGAACAGATTGAAGCTACAACAACAAATCTCACTTCCCCGACATCACAGTTAAGCAGATTAAGGTTACGAGTTATGAATCCTATCTCCTTGATGTTACAGTGGAGTGGATCGAAGCACCAAATCCTATACCTTGAAGATGAAGTAGGTTGGAATGAGGCTACTTGAAGAAGAAGTGCACCAAGGTCCAGCACGACCGGGCAAAACTGGCCCTTTTCAATCTTTGCTTCATTCCCGTTACACGACAATGAGAAAAGAGGGGCAGCTGTAAGAGCCCATTTTTGCCCGGGTCATTACCAGCAAAACAGACCCAAATAATATAAACCCAAATAAACCAAGCAAAAATTATAACAGTCCAAAATAAATTAAACCCAAATACATTACCCAAGCCAAACCCAGTTACAATAGGGCCCAATGACCAAGCAGTTTCTACAAACCCTAAAGCCCAAACCAACTAAAACCTGAATTAGCCCAAGGCTGAGAAAACAAGAAACCCTAGGGTTTCAGGAGTCCCAGTGCCGCAGCCGGGGCTTTCCCTCGGCCCCACGAGCCATGCCTCTGAGCCGTTCCACGCCAGCCGCTACCTTTGTACGCGCCGAGCCACGTCACACGTCTCCGCATCCGTACCTGTACACAACAAACAACAGCAAAGAAAGGAGTAACAATAGGAGATTGACAGCAAATACTAGCAAAATATGAAAAAATAAGAAAAAAGTAAAAAAGGGATTCGGGGGGTTATTTTTCAGGGGCTCATGGATTTCGGCTATAAGGAAAAATAGATAGACTTTGTATGAAAAAAAAAGAGAAAAAAAGGGAGAACGAGATTGTATCAAAAACAAAAAAAAGAAAAAGCAATAGAAAATACTTTTTTTTCAAAGGTGATTCGATTTTCTTTCTTCGGCTGATTTCATTTTACTTTTTCGTACTTTTTTGATTGATTGATAGTAAAAAAAAGAAAAAAGGGCTTAAGGATCATACTGGGGTTGGAACATCGCCGAATCCCTCCTCCGTTCAGGTCGTGGTTGAATGGGAGGGGAGGGACCTTCGATTTTGAAGCGGCGCCGAAAGGTGGTTCAGGGGCTGACTTCTATCTTGCTCTGAAACTGATTAGGGGATCAAACATTAAGGATTTTAGGGTTTTGAGTTAGTTTATACGGGGTATAAGAAATGGAACCGTTTAGGGCCTATTTCAATGGCTCTAAAACGGTGCCGTATTAAGCCATAACCTGATGACCCGAGCCGATTCAGCTTGACCCGCGCGTTTTGGTAGGGGAGGGTTATTTGCGCTCCAGGTCCTCCTTGTTTCTGTTCGGTCTTAATCTAGTTTATGTTGCTTCTTTAAATTGGGTTACATAATTTGTTGCGGACTCTATTTTAGTCCATTTGCAGCGCTACGTTTTACTAGGCAAGGAATATTTCCTATTTTAGTCCCTATGTTATTCGCGCTTTGTAATTTGGTTCTTTCCTTTTATTTATTTAAGATTTACCCCTAAATTTCTGTTTTAATCCCAAATTAGTCCATTGTTTTATTAATAAGTTTAATATTAATCTATTATTATTATTTGTTATTTTTATTGACATTATTTTTATATTTGATTACATTTTCGGTTACCTTTTTTACATATGTATATTACTTTATTATACACTATTATTTTTTAAATCCTTTTATTTTATTATTATTATATATTATTATCTTACTTTGTGGTGAATTATTTTTATTAATCTAATATAATATATTTTTAATAACTTTTTTATAATCTACTTTTAAAAGCTACTTTTATATATTTCATCTTTAAAGATTTATATGATAATATCCCTATTTATTATTTTTATGTATACAATTTATATTAAATTATTTTTATTATACATATGTATGTACATAAAATACTATTGATTTCAAATTATGTGTTTTTAACGGTTTCTATACATGTAGCCATTTTCTTTTAAAAAACCCTATTTTATATATTCCGTTTATTTTAAATTCTATATATATATATTATTGTGTATATATTATCATCTTTATTATTATTAATTTTTTCTTTCCTCTCTGTATTACTTATTTAAATTAACATAAGTATACGATTTTATGTATTTTGATATAATATTTAATTTTAAATTTATTGGGATACTATTATTTTATGAAGTATTTGTTTTAATCGTATTTTCGATTTATTTCAAACTTTCATATATATATATATATATCATTTCAAACTTATTTTAATATATAATTTCCTTCTTCCATGTTGCTTTTTTGTTATTTAAAACTTGTTACATTTCATTTAATTCGCTTATTATTTTTTTAAATTAACTTTTTAATTCATTTTGCTTGCTAATATGGATGTTAGTATTTGCATAATGTAGGATATAAAATTGTTGCTCTTATGTACATGATATTGTTTATTCAGATATATTGTACCTTTGCTATTCATTAGTGTATGTTTTAGTTTATGAATTATCATTTCGCGTTGTACATTATTATTTAATCGTTTTTATTCATTCAAAAGATTACAAATGACAAAGTTATTTCATTCAAAAACTTTCAAAACTACTCGAAGTTTGGAATCCTTGAGCGAATTGAGCCCTAACGTATTGGGTTCCAATTTTCCTCGTCGAATCTAAGTAATCGAATATTTTTTTTAAACATACAAATTTCAAATAAAAACCCATTCTCGGGAATTCTACACGTTGTGTCCTAACGCATTGGATATGACATGTTATTTTCTCGAAACGAGGATTTTAAAAATAAAGGCAATGTTCGATATTTAGGAATTTTGTAAAATCGAACCCTAACTTACTGGGTTTTGATTTTCTCATTTGACCCAAATAATCGGATATCCTTCTCAAAACGCATAGGTTTTAAAAATCAAAGGATAAGCTTAATTTTGAGGATTTGAAATGTTGCACTCTAACTTACTGAGTGTAACAATTTATTTTTTTAAAATAAATGAGTTTTATCTTCCAATTCATTTTATTCAAATAAAAGGATTGTATTTTAAAATCTTTTCAAAATTTCGACATTAAGACATTAAACAATCAATTCGGTACAAATTTTGGGCGTCACGAGGGTGCTAACCCTTCCTCGTGTGTAATCGACTCCCAAACATGTTTTCTCAAAAATTCGCAGACCTAAAATTATTTTCAAGGTGATCCGAGCACACCACAATATAAATGAGTTTTATCTTCCAATTCATTTTATTCAAAATAAAAGGATTGTATTTTAAAATCTTTTCAAAATTTCGACATTAAGACATTAAACAATCAATTCGGTACCAATTTTGGGCGTCACGAGGGTGCTAACCCTTCCTCGTGCGTAATCGACTCCCAAACCTGTTTTCTCAAAAATTCACAGACCTAAAATTATTTTCAAGGTGATCCGAGCACACCACAATAAAAGATCGGTGGCACTCCTGTTTTCATTTTAAAAGTCGATCCCTGTTTTTTCAAATTTAAAAATGGTTTCGACAAAGTTTACCCATATGGAGTGGTAGAATTGTACAACAACAAGGGAGGTACTGTCACATCCCTTTTTTTTCTATTAATTGTAATACAATGAAATTGCCATCTCCTATGTCTTAATTTATTTGCACAAAAATGAACACAATTGGCACACAATTTTTTAATTCATTTTTTGCACACAATTGGCATGTGCATTCAAGCCTTGCCGTCCACCCCCTTGTTGCCATATGTGGAGGATTCTTTTCCTTCTTTAGCAAGTCAAACTTGCCTTATGTTGTGAGCCACATCCCCTTTTTCACTTATTGTTTCACTCCCTTTCCAAAACATCCTCTCTTGCCATAAGATTGTGATACAATGAACCAAGTCATGGTTGACCAAGCTACAGACACCCCTTGTGACGTCCACTAACTCATTTCCATCCTAATCTCTATTTTTTTAATTTTCTTCATATCATCAAGTTATTTTATTATTGGTTTAACATAAGTACTAATATGATTTTGTATCAACTTGAAAGACCAAATGACGCTGATCAAAGAGATCCTTAGTGTGACAACGAAGACAACTAATCCAAGTCTCAAATTAAGGGTAAGTGATGGTGAGAACTTTTTTATACAATTGAAACTTGAATTGTTGAAAATAAAATCTGATAGATCTAACTAAAAAATGTGTTTGATGTGATAGATTCATCTATCGACTTAGATCCAAGTGAATTCTCCTCTAATAGGATTCTGGCAATCGGATCTACGCTTTAAGGCATGGGATCTAACTCTCGTTTTAAGTGAAATATAATTTTATTTACTTTAACAAAATTTTATTTAATTAATTAATTTGTGAGTACATTAAGTACTCGAGTGGAGTTGAAAAACTCAATCAAACATGAATCTAAGTAAGTGTCCTAAACTATTAAGTGTTGTGAAAATCCATGATTTGTGATATGCGATGTATGTAATGTTGATCTTCACTTTATGTTTTGTGATTTATGGCTAGATTGATATGTGATGATCTAAACATGTGATATATGTATGTGTATGTTCAGATCCATGTTTTAATACAAATATGTATATTCAAGCATGTTAAAATTAAAACTATGTGATACGTGAAAATGTGAGCATGATACATGCATATGTGTAAAAACCAAGAAATATGAGTTGCGAGCATGAATATGTGAAAAAAGTGAAAAGTGAAACATATGTGTTAAAATGTTCATATCATATGCATGGGCGGGATTGTGAAGGAAGAAAGCTATGTTGCAGTTTAAATGCGATTATGTGGTTGTTATCGATAATTATCTGGTGGCTTGTCCACGATGTGTTATGTGATCACTTATCGGTGTCTATGTGGTGGCTTGTCCACAAATGGTGTGTTATAAATGGACTAGTTCTGGGGAACTCGATATTGGTTTGTAGCGTAGATAGGTAAGAAATCCTCTGAAATGTGCATTATTACATAAGCATAAATTGTTATGTTCATTAAATCTGATGATATGTGTAACACCCCTTACTTGTATTCGACGCCGGAATAGGGAATGAGGCATTACTAGAACACATACACTTGTAAACGTATTTAACCAGGTTATAAAATTTCATCTAAATTAAAACTTTCAATTTCATCTAAATTAAAACTTTCAAATTTTTTAACATGCTTTTATAATTCTTCACAATATATCCTTAAAATATTATATTCATAATAAATAGGGCCTACGAGACCCGATACATACCCATGTAATTCAATGTTTCATTTCCATTTCATTTAGTTCACAACTTCTCATGCTCACAATTCAAATCATATCACTAGCAATTTCCATTTAATTACCATGTATTTCAATTAAAACACAATAATTAATAATAATTAGATTTGAATTACAATAATACAAACTTACTAGGCTAAATTGCAGAAATACCATGATACAGGGGCATTTCGAAAATTTTCCATTTCCCTCGACTTTCCACACGATCTTGATCTAAATTAATAATTTCATTCAATTTATTAATTTAGAAAGTAAAACAATTCAATTCTTTAAATTTCATCATTTTTTTCCATTTTTACAAAATTACCCTAAAAATTTTACTTTTATTCAATTTAGTCCCTGAACCTAAAACATATAAATTAGCTATTTTTAAAATAAACTTATATTATCAGAATATTCTCATATATTTTCCTCCTCCTCCAATCCATTCCACATCCTTAATGTACTTAACACTTTTAGAAATAATATTTTCTAAAGTTTCATTATTCACCCTTAAGTATATTCAAAGCTGTCAATCTGAGTCAGTATCACTAAATTATTTTTATCTTGAGCTACAGAACTCAAAATTATGCACCGTTAATTTTCCTTGAAATTGGACTCATATATATTTTTACCGTAAAATTTTTAGAATTTTTAGTTTAGCCAATTGGTATAGTTTATTCTTTAAAGATTCTCCTATTTCATTGCCTGCCGTTTCTAACATCTCTTCACTAAAAATCGAATATCTCTTACTACAAAATTCTGATGGTAGTGTCGTTTATTTCTCTTGAAACTAGACTCATTAATAAATTTAATCATATAAATTAAAAATTACAATTATTTTTTACAATTTATAATGATTTATAAAATTTAGAATAGGAATTCTAAAATCAATCCAACCTGCCTCACTAAAATTCAAATATCTCAAATATAACTCTTTTACTTGCTCTGTCTCTATTATGTAAAAATAGACTCATTAAAATTTCATTTCATATCTTATTCAATCTCTAATTCAATTTCCACAATTTATGGTGATTTTTCAAAGTTAACCTAGTACATTTGTCCAAAACTGTTTTAGTGCAAGATGTTGATAATCAAATTTATAACACCCTCCTTTCCTTTCTCTACACTATTTTCTATCAATTCCTCTTGCTTCCCTTCACCAACATATCAAGAACATAGAACCTTATATAATAAATCCCTACATTAACATCAATTCCCTACTGTTTCAATAATATCAAACTCAAAAATATATTGAAATCTTAATGTTCTTACCTTGCTCTATTGATTTCAATCTTCAACTTGATTTTCTCTCTCCTCCAACCTTTATTTCTTAAATCTAACTTGATATTCTAGCTCCCAATAGTCTCCTTATCAATTTTCTCTTTTGGTGGCTATGGAAATTCTTTTGATTTGTAGATGAAAATGGTGAATTTTTGGTGGAAGGACCAAATTGTAAAGAAAGCAAAACTTTCTTTCTTTCTCTCTTTTTCTCAAGTTGGTGCATGGAAAAATGGTGGGTTGCATGCTTCTTCATCTTCCTTTTCTTATATATATACTAAATAAAATAATAATAAAATAATAAAATATCATTTAAAAATCAAATTAAAATACTAATAAACTAATATTTATTTATTTATTTAATATAAAATATCTCAAACAACATCATTACCTTCTAGATTTCTCTCTCTTCTAATTGACCATTTTGCCCTTATGATCTTTTAAAATTCTATCCTTGAGTCATCAATTGATTTGGTAAAATTGTGATTTAGTCCCTCAAAATTCTTCACCTTTTTCAATTTGGTTCTAATCCATCCATTTTCCTTAATTTTTAGATCATTCCACCCTTGAAATATTTACACCATTGGTCCTTCAAATTTTTCATATTTACATTTTAACCCCTCAATTTTTCAGTATTTTCTCTTGGGCAACAAAACTTTTCTCACTTTTGCTATTTAATCATTTCTTGAACTAATATGTCATAATATGCTTGCCAATGTTGACATAACTCCAAAATTTCCCCTTTTTATCGCTTTATTTCCTTATTTTATTATATCAAAGATAATATTTTACTATAAAAATTTTTGGGTATTACATTTCTCTCCCCCTTAAAATAAATTTCATCCTCAAAATTTCCTTGTTTTCTTTTGATCATGAACTTATTCTTTCATTTCACAATTTATTTTTAATTCAATATTTCAAACATGAATCAGAGATAAACCTTTACCTTGAAACGAAAATTATTTACCTTTTTACCATAGGCCCAGTAGATTAAATAGAACACTTAGGATATACGGAACTGATATAGAGGTGCATTATTATGCATTATTAAACAGAAAGCACTAAAGTATTATACAGAAAACATAAATGTGTTAATAATCGAAGAGCACTAGCGTGCTATTAATCAGAGAGTGTGCTAGGGTCCCTTAATGATATACCACTAATATCCTAGTAGTTCTAATCTCATCTACTTGGGCAAATTATCTCATGCATGCATATCACTTTTACACTTTTCACATAATGCTTTTACATCCTTTACAATTTAATCCTTATATCAATAATCCGTATATTTACCTTTAATACATGTATTATATTTCAAAATTCATTATTCATCTGTAATTTACTATTAATCCATATCATGTACTTCACATATCACGTTTACATGTTTTGCAATTTAGTCATCAGCACAATATTTCTTGTAGCAAAACAATACACTTTCTAAATATGCATGCAAAACATAACAATAACCGGTCATAAACTGACCAGACCAGTAGGACTTTCGTCTAACATCATAATTAGCTAACATTATCACAACATAAGAACTCTATCAGAACTGAACAATGACACATACATATATCTAAGGATAAAAGAATATATATAATATCCAGAAAAGATCATCATGTTCATTTCGACTATAACCTTCACACACAGACATTTTACCATTTAATTATCATTTCTCTGACTAATTCCGTTATCACGAACCTCACTTTATTCCATTCACTAAAAAAAACTTCCAGTTAATACATACATTCTTTAGGTATCATACTTGAATATTTTGTCTTATCAAAATTTAACTTCTTCTTTTCTTACTCTCTTGTTTACTTACTTGCTTACTTAAATAACTCATGATTATAACTTCTCCTCCCTTGTTGAATTTTTTTTTCAACTGATAACTGAGACATTCTTAACCCTTTCTAACTCACTTGAATCTATTTATTATGCTTTTACCTGAACTTTCACGTAACATAGTTTATTTACTAGCCCGTTGAGCCATATTGGAATAATAAGGATACTTGGGTCTCCTTTCTGATAATAACATGCCAAAGCCATGTCCCAGACATGGTCTTACATGGGATGTTTTCTCTACTACCAATGTCATATCCCAGATATGGTCTTACATATGAGTTCTTATATCGGTGCCCATGCCATGTCCCAGACATGGTCTTACGGGGGACCTCTTATCTCAGTGCCAATGCCATATCCCAGACATGGTCTTACGGGGGACCTCTCATCTCGGTGCCAATTCCATGTCCCAAACATAGTCTTACACGGGGCCTCTCATCTCAGTGCCAATGCCATGTCCCAGACATGGTCTTACACGGGACCTCTCATCTGGGTGCCAACGTCATGTCCCAGACATGGTCTTATATGGGACCTCTCATCTGGGTGCCAACGCCATGTCCCAGACATGGTCTTACATGGCTCACATATTGCCATGGTCCAACCATGGTCATTACCGTCAATTCTACTCAATTTCCTGCGTTCTACTGAATTTGAGCTTCTAATTCAATTTTCATACTATTATAATATTCATGGTTCAATAGCAAAGACATAAAACAAACATCATATTATTTCTAATTTAACAATTAAACATAAGATTCTATCATATAAACATACTGATTAGACTTATTTAAGCAAGTGTACATAAACATACATTCCATCTATTTGTGTATATTTACTTACCATATTTACTTAATCAAATATATTGAGCACATAACATCATATGCGCGACAAACAAACACGGATGAGCTTATCACCATATAAACTTTCATTTTATTCTACGTTTCTACATTTCTCAATTCATGGTTGTCTTACTTCATACGTTAACACATACTTATCATAAATTTTCTATTCATATTTATCCAATACAATAGCTATCAGTCGAGTATACAAATGGCATCGTATGAAGCATTATATGGACGTAAGTGTAGAACCCCTTTGTATTGGACTGAGCTCAGTGAGAAATAGATTTACGAGGTTGACTTCGTGAAAGAAACATAAGAAAAAGTGAAAGTAATCTGTGATTGTTTGGAAGCTGCTTCAGACCGACAAAAGTCATATGCGGATTTAATGAGAAAAGAAATTGAGTTTCAAGTGGGCGATAAAGTATTTTTTAAACTATCTCCGTGGAAGAATATTTTGAGATTTGGCCGTAAAGGTAAATTGAGTCCACGTTTTATTGGGCCTATGAAGTTATTGAAAGGATTGGACCCGTGGCTCATCGGTGAGCTTTGCCAGCAAAGTTGGGAAGGATACATAATGTATTTCATGTGTCAATGTTACGACGATATCAGTCTGATCCTTCACAAATAATTTCTCCGACAGAAATTGAAATTCGATCGGATATGACTTATGAGGAGGAACCGATAAAGATTCTGGCTCGGGAAGTCAAACAGTTAAGGAATGAAAATATAGCTTTAGTGAAAGTGTTGTGGCAAAAACATGGAATGGAATAAGCTACATGGGAACCGGGGGAAGTTATGAGAAAAAAATATCCAAACCTCTTTTCCAGCAAGATTTTCGAGGACGGAAATCTCTAAAGGGTGGAGAGTTATAATAGCCCGATTTAGGGCTTAGTCGGAATAGTGGTTTTGAGACCACAAATTTGAAAAGGAAAAATCATTTTCACTATATTTTTATGGTCTACAGTTTCACGGAAAGATTTCGTGAAAATTTCGATCAAAAATTTTGATGTTTGGGCACTCAATTTAGTCAAAAGGACTAAATTGTAAAAAGTGCAAAAGTTGAGTTTTATTTGTTAAAGGTATTTAATTGTTATGGAATTATAAATTAGCGGTCCTTATGTGGTAATTAGACCATTAGTTAGTGATGGACAAAAATGGACAAGAAATAAGTGAAATAGGATTTTTTAAGTAAGGGCATTTTGGTCATTTAGTAAATAAATAGAATTAAAATGGGAAAAAAGATGTAAAAAATGGTATTATCATATTTGCTTGCTGCTGAAACTTGAAGGACTCCATAGCTAGGGTTTTGGACACTTTCAAGCTTGATTGTAAGTGCATTTTAGCCCCGTTTTTAATGTTTTTTGCATTTTTGAGATCCATGTAGCTCGATTTATATATTTCTACTATTATTTTGAGCTAGGGTTGAAATTTGAAAAATTACCCATGTGTGAAATGCATGTATTTTGATGTTTTATGGAAGAATATGAAGCTAGAATTTATGTTAAACAACTTTTGCTAGTCGATTTTAAGTAAAATCGAGCCAAATAACATAATCGGTAAAAATATTTAATGTTCATAAGTAAGAGTTAGAGTGAGAAATTGATGTTTCCATAGAAGGGAAAAGTTTTCAGCATGTTGTAAAACAAAAGAATAAGGAATAAAATTTAATTTCTGAACTTTGGGGAAAAAATATAAATACGTAAAAGTTTAGGGACAAAATTGTAATTTTATGAAAAGTTGGGTCGAGGATTATTTTGATAAATGTGAATATTAAACAAGCTAAATTTTCTATTATAGATCAAGAAAGACGTGGAATCAACCTCGATAAGGGAAAGGAAAAGATTGTGGATTGAATTGCAAAATTCCTATATTTTGCACTGAGGTAAGTAGTATGTAACTAATACATATTTTGTTATAATATATGAGGAATGGTTGAATATGAAATAGTTATATAACAATTAGAAATTTAGAATTGATAGTTGAATCGATTAAACTCTGCTTGAATTGTGGATATATCATTGACAAGTAATAAGTGAAGTAGTTGAATTGAATTATTAAATTTGTTATGGGATTGGACTGAAATATTGAAATTGTGATTTATGTACGAATAAATTGTAAATTCTTGAAAAGTAAGAATCTCTGTGGGACTGTCGGAATAATAAAGGCTTGAATAAAGTGCCTACAAACACGTGTGTAGTACTAAGTGCAGGCTACTACGTGTATCGATTGATAATGGTCACATGTGTAGTACTATGTGCAGGCTACTATGTGTACCGGAAGGCTTTGGTCACGTGTGTAGTACTATGTGCAGGCTACTACGTGAACTAGAAAGTTTGATCACATGTGTAGTACTACGTGAAGGCTACTACGTGTATCGAATGATATTAATTACACGGGTGGTACTATGTGCAAACCACCGAATATTCGCTATTATACTGACGTGTTCAACGGGATATGAGTATTGATAAACAAATATGAGTATGTGATTGAAGTGTGAAAATTTACTAAAGAGTAATTGGAGTGATGAAGTTTCGTACTGTGCTTACAAAATAAATTGTTGTAATGTTATGTAAATGAGTGAAATTGAAACAGAACAGATTTGAACAGTGGAAGTGATGTTAGTTTGAAAAATCCCCAAAAATTTTAGTGAGGCAGGGTCAGATTGATTTCTGAATCCCTTGTTCTGACTTGGAAAAATCATTAAAAATTGTACAAAAATAATTATGAGATATAATTTACAAGATTAGAATCATTAATGAGTCTATTTTTAAAAGAAACAAATGAAAATATCATCTGAATTTTGTACAGTGAGATAATCATTTTTAGTGAAGAGAGGTGAGAGATGTTGAGCAGTGAAACATGGGTGACTTTAAAGAATAAACTGTACTAATTGGCCAAGTCCAAAATTCTGACAATTTTATGATAAGACGGTATACAAGTCTAGTTTTAGGGAAAATTTATGGAAATTAATTTGGAGTTCCGTAGCTCCAGATAAAAATAATTTAGTGACTGCGATGCAGAAAAATAGTTTGCTGGAATTTGAATAAATATCAAATTTATGGTTGATTAAAATTATTTTATCTATGGAAACATGTTTTAAATTTGTTTATCAATTACATACGTACGTACTAAGCTATATGCTTACTTCTCTTTATTTTTTTTCTTATTTTATAGTGTTATAAATCATCTTGACATTCGGACAGAGTCGGGGATCATCCACACTAACTACATCTTTTGGTATTTTGAAACCAATATTTCGAATTATGGCATGTATAGAAGACTTAATGTTAATGTGATGTATATATATACTAATTACTACTTAGCTTAAGATGTTAATGTATATTAATTGATAGGTTGTTTTTTTTAAAATGCTAGCGAGGTTACTTTGAATGTCGTGAATAATTTAATTATGTTTAAGTATATAGCTGTATTAGTTGAAATATTGAATTGGTTTGAGATTACGTTTTGAAAATTTGCAGGAGGATTAGACATTTGTAAAAGGGATTATGTCAAAAATTTTATTAAAAAAAACACTCCGATTGTATGAAAATATGTATTTTATGTTTGACAATACTTTTTACCCTGTTTCGGCGATGAACACGGGTAAGAGGTGTTATAGTATAGGCGATGTCCATTGCAAGTGCAAGGTGAGGTATTTCCTACCGACCTTATGGAGTTACCCTTCAGAGATTTTGTCCTCATTCTGGGAATGGCCTAGTTGAGTGAACATCAAGTCATCTTCGACTGTGAAACTAAATGAGTTACTTTGAGGACTTTTTCTGGGGAACGTGAGAATTATCTCACTCATGTGATTTTCAACTTGGTAGCAGAGAAATTGGTCCATAAGGGATGTGATACCTATCTGGCGTACATCTTAAACACAAATGTGGATACTGCAACATTGCAGAATATTCTTGTGGTAAAGGAGTTTCCTAACGTCTTTCGTGAGGAGCTTTCCAGTTTACCTCCTGAGCGTGAGGTCGAGTTTGGAATTGAGTTCTTGCCTGGTACAGCATCGGTGTCCATTGCACCCTATCGCATGGCACCTAAAGAGATCGAGGAGCTTAAGGCTCAAATACAAAAGTTGTTAGATCATGGCATCATAAAGTCGAGTGTGTCACTGTGGGGATCTCCAATTCTTTTTATAAAAATGTAGGATGGGTCTATGAGGCTGTGCATTGATTATTGTTAGTTCAACAAGTTGACTGTGAAAAATAAGTAGCCATTGTCGAGGATTGATGACCTATTTGATCAATTTCGAGGTGCTACAATTTTCTCTAAGATCGATCTGAGGTCCGGATACTACCAGTTACAAGTAAAGGAGGTTGATGTGTTGAAGACTGCTTTCAAGTCATAGTATGGGCACTACGAATTCTTAGTGATGCCCTTCAGTTTTATGAATACTACTATTGTGTTCATGGACTTCATGAATAGAGTGTTTCAGCCCTACCTTCATCAATTTGTTCTAGTCTTCATTGATGACATCTTGATCTACACAAAGTCTGAGTTGGAGCATGAGTAGCACTTAATGTTAGTCCTTCAAACCTTACGTGAGAAAAAGTTGTATGCGAAACTCAGTAAGTGTGAGTTTTGGCTCTGAGAGGTGATGTTTATGGGACGCATATCATCTGCTAAGGGTATTCACATGGATCCATAGAAAATCGAGGCTATCCAGGATTGCAAGCAACCCAAGAATGTTAGTGAGATTCGAAGTTTTATTGGACTTGGTGGCTATTATAGGAGGTTTGTGGAAGGATTCTCATTGATTGTGGCTCTCGTGACTAAGTTATTGAGAAAGACTGAACCGCTTGCTTAGACTGATGAACAGAAAGAACAATTTGAGAATTTTAAGGTAGATTTGACTGAGGCACCTGTGCTGATCCAACCCGAGTATGGGAAGGACTATTTGGTCTATAGTGATGCGTCCCATTCTGGTCTTGGGTGTGTGTTCATGCAAGACGGGAAGGTTGTGGCCTATGCTTTGAGGCAGTATCTTTATGGGGGAGAAATATCTCCTTACCCAAAAAGAGTTCAACTTAAGACAGGGCGTTGGATCGAACTTTTGAAAGACTATGACTGTACAATTGTAAACGGAAAAATATATAGGATTTTTCCTATGTAATTTATCACCTTTTTACTTAAATTCGTTGTTAAAACTAAGTAATTGTTTAATAAATTAATGAAATATGTGAAAATATGAAATTAGGACATAAAAAATATTAAAATTTTATTTTATGTTTTATTATATAGTTTTCATGCAATAAATGGCTTATTTTATATTAATTTGAATAGATTATATTTTTTAAGACATACAGTGGGCCATGCATGATTAAATTAAATAATAAAATACAAAATTATATTTAATAATTCATTTTAAAATATTTCATTAATAATTTGGGTTTTTAATTAATTAATTAAATTTGATAACTTTTATTCTTCGGTCCTCTAACTTGTTAATTTATTCTGGACAGGTTTGATAGCTTTGTTGGATTACAAAACCATCCAAATTGGAGACCAAGTCGACCCCAAAATTCGGCTGCACATGGCTGGCTATAAATCACTCTTTGGTTTAATTGCACAAGGTCCTTGAAGAGTAGAAGAAATTAGAGATTTACCTGAAGATTTGCACTTGACCAAGTCTCAGTCATGAGTTGTTGTGGCACTCAAATTGACCAAAAATCAAGGAAAAATCAGCTCAACTTGCTCAATTTATGGTCGGCAACCCATGGAAGATGCTTCAAAAGATGAAAAATCCTATTTTTAGCAAACTATCCCCCTCTCCTCACCTATAAATAAGACTCCCCCATTCCTTTATTCATCATCCTTCAAGCATCATTCTCTCTTTTCTCCAAATTCTCTTACCCTTTTCCATTCCCGCGCCTAGCATCATCTCTTCATAGTGATTTTAGCCATTAAGCCTCTTAAAGAAGCCTTGGTCGGCCACCTTGGAAAGCCATCAGTAAAGGAGCAAAGCAAAGGAACGAAGGAGCCTCGTCAGTTAGAGTCCTGGGTGACAACCACTCTGAATTGGGTTTAATCTTCCTTTTCTTTAAGTTAATATAAAGATGTTTGATGTGTGTTCTTTGTTCTTGTTTATAACAATGTTAGCTTAATTTTCTTTAAGATAAGATGTTTGCGTTAATTAAATAATATTTATCTGATTCATGCTTATAATGTTTCTGCCTCAATCGATCATGTTTTCAATTAAAATCAAATCTGTATTTCATTCATACGTGATGGAAATACACCTGAATTAGCTGAGCAGTCCTCACCAGACGACGGCTAATGTACACATAATTAAAATGTACATGCTCAATTTAGATCCTGACCCGATTAAATTGAAGGTTGCATAACAACTCTGACCAAGCTCTGTTATCTGCATAGTTTTTCGATTTGCGTAATTAAATTGTTTCAAACCTAACACGTCGCTATTACCTTACATGAATGCTAAGAAATCCTTAGTAAATAAGGATTAGTAAAATGCGTATTTACTAAGTAAAGGATTTCGAAAGGACCCAATGAGGTTTCCAAACTGATGAAAGATTGAGTTGCCATGGAATGTTTTTCCGAATGTTATTAAGCATGTGGATAATAAATTGAGTTTGATTAAAGTAATTATCCTAGTTTATTTATGTTATAATTGTTGCAAATTATCTTTAATTTAACTAAAATCTATTTCATTCATATAGTTTGCATACTTGGATAATTTGCATTAGAGATCATTGCATTTATTTTAATATATTTTAATCACCACTTCTCAACTATATTATGTTTTTATTTACCGAATTGTTAATATAATTTTACAAATTAAGTGACTTAGCACAAATACAATCCATGTGGAGACGATAACTCGATACTTATTTATTACTTGATAACGACTGTGTACACTTGCACAAACCTGCGCATTACAACAATCGAGCATAATCTGGGTAAGGCTAATGTTGTGGCAGATGCGTTGAGTACGAAGTCCATGTTGGAATTGAGAGTAATGTTTGCTAGGTTGAGTTTATCTAATAATGGTGGTTTGCTTGTTGAATTACAAGTGCTAATAACTTTGATTGAGGAGATTAGACTGAAGTAGATTTCAGATTCTGAGGGTAAGACTTTTGATTTTGCTTATAATTCTGAGGGTGTTTTCTGATATCGTGGGAGATTCTGTGTACCTTCTAATTCTGATGTAAGGCAGTCCATGCTTTGAGAAGCACATAATAGTTCCTATCCTATGCATCTTGGGGGTAATAAGATGTATAGCGATCTTCTTGAACAGTATTGGTGGCCGAGACTGAAACGTGATGCTTGACATGACAACAAGTCTAGGCTGAACAGCAATTCCCTTCGAGTTAACTCAAGTTCCTCACTGGAAGTGGGAGCGTATCACTGTGGATTTTGTTAGTGGGTTACTGGTGACATCTAAGAAAGATTTTCTATGGGTGATTGTGGATCGATTGATCAAATCTACTCATTTCTTACCAGTACGCACCGATTATTCATTGCAAAGGCTAGCGAGGTTTTACATCACTAAGATTGTAAGACTTCATGTAGTACCAGTATCTATTATTTCTGACCAGGATCCTCACTTTACATCACGTTTTGGGAAGAGTTTGCATGATGCACTAGGTACGAGATTGAATTTTTGTACTGCTTATCATTCGCAGTCTAATGGGCAATCTTAGTGAGTTATTCAATTTTTCGAGGACATGTTACAAGGATGTGCAATCGATTTCCGAGGTAATTGGGAGTAGCATTTACCACTTTCAGAGTTTGCTTATAATAATATTTTCCAATCAAGCATTCAAATGGGTCCGTATGAGGCACTTTATGCTTGCAGGTGTGGGACACCTTTGTGTTCGATGGATTTGGAGGAGAAGAAAGTGTTGGGAAAATATTTAGTTCAAGAGACTGAGAACATTGTGAAAATTATTTGGGATTGGTTGAAAGCAGCACCAGATTGACAAAATTCCTACTTCGACTAAAAGTGGATGGATATTGAGTATAATGTCGGTGACGAAGTCTTCCTTAAGGTTTCACCATGGAAGAACATTTTGAGATTCAGTGTAACACCCCTAGCCCGTATCCATTGCCAAATTAGGGTTACAGAGCATTACCGTACAAGCAAAACATTGAAACATACATTTCATACATTACTAAAAACATGTTATAAAACAATCATTCACATACATATCATTAATAAATCGAGCCCTTGAAGTCCTAGAAACATCTTAGAAACAATTCAAGACCAATTTGAAATCATTTGGAAAGTTTATGAAAAAGTTACAAATTTTCGAACACAGGGGTCACACGGCTGTGTGCCACACATGGCAGAAACACATGCCCATGTCTGAGGCCGTGTAACCTTCGAACTAGGGACACACAGTCGTGTCCCAGTCAGTGTCCTCACTTATGTAACTCTTTGAGTAGGGTCACACGGTCGTGTCACACAACCGTGTGCCAGCCTCTGTAACTCTAAAAATTACCTCACACGCCCATTTGTCAGGTTGTGTGTTAGGCCGTTTAACTAACTAACTTGCATGCAAAGAGATTTTCGGGGGAAAAATGGCCGTGTCGCCAAGCTGTGTGTCATACAGGCTGAGTCACACGCCCGTGTCTCCGACCATGTGGACATAAAATTCACCCAAAACAAGCCATTTATAATACCACATCAAGCATGAACCTTTAGTCCTTATGTGCACATAATCAAAGCATCAAAACCCTATCAAAATTTACATGTAATAACCAACTCAATAGTCCTAAAATCAACTAACCAATATCCCATTCAAGGCACCTTAAATGCAAACCTCAATACTTAACTAAACATGCATATTTGGTCACATTTCTGCTATCAATTATAATTCCACTTCTATCAAATCATTCCACCAACATGACCATTTACACATTACTATAAACATACCATTTGAGCCATTCCACACATGCATCACAAGTACTCAAAATGACACAATCCAACAAGGTATCAAATGTGTAACACCCCTAACCTGTACTCGTCGTTAGAATAGGATTATGAGCATTACTATAAAAATGTGACATAAAAACATACATTTCCAAACATTAAAATAAAGATAGCATAAGCCATTCATATGCATGCCATCGTCCCTTAATCGAGCCCTCGTGGCCCTAGAAACACTTTAGAAGTGATTCGGGACTAAATTGGAAAAATCAGAATCTTCAAGAAAAAGTTAAAAGTTGAACTATAGGGGTCACAAAGCCGTGTGACTCACACAGTTGAGACACACGCTCGTGTCTCAGGCTGTGTAACAATCGAAATAGGGACACATGCATAACTCTCTAAGTTGGGTCGCACGACCAAGTTACATGCCCGTGTGCTAGGCTGTGTGTTAGGCCGTGTAACTGCCTGACCTGTAACCTTTAAGAACTACTTGGGACACATAGTCGTGGTGCATGGACGTGTGTCACACACGGCTGAGACACACACCCGTGTCTCAGGCCGTGTGGACATGAAATTAGCCAAAATCAAGCCATTTCCATCACCCATTCTAAGCATGTACCTACAAGCCTTTTGCACCCTTGACCAAGGCATCAAAACATACCAAAACATGCACAAAATGACCAATTTATTAGACAAAATTCCATTAAACCAATATGCCATATAGGCATTTCAATCACAATAAAAATAATATACCTAAACATAAGCATATTAGATCACATTGCTACCAATTCAAAATATACCATACTTGAGCTATACCATGTCAATATAAACTTACCATTTGGACCATTACGCACATGCATCAAAATCACATAAGTGACACAAACTAACCATTTCCAAATGGTACCAAACAACCAACATATATATATATACCAAAATAAACACTTAGCAGTCAACTTAAACTTTAAACATAAGTCCACCTATACATGCCATTATAACCTTGGTCAAAACCTCAAAACCTACCGATATGATCATTAGATAGTGTGATAGATCTCCAAGGAGCTTCCAAACCGATCAAGCTTTCAATTATCATTTCAATGCATAACCTTATAATTTAAACATGACTCAATCCAACATAAGTTTGGCACAAGCCTAAGCATCATGAACAACACATGTTAGTTCTTTAACACATAACTCAATTGAATTATCACATGGTAAGGTAGGTTTTGCATGAACATAATACCATTGAATTGATACATTCCATAAACATAGATATACATTCATTGATCATTATCAATTCATACCTTTCCATAGGTTCATAACATAATCAAGTGGAACACTTACTGTTTCTTCCCTTTTCAAGCCCGTTGAACCACTTAAAATAATATCGGATACACAGGAAAGCTCACACAAAGTGTGCTAAACATATGGTCAAAACCATTCCTCTTTCTTTTCCTTTACATCATTGCTCACTCGAGCCATAAAATGGGTCTGCTCACACAAGCTGACGCTTGGAATGTAAACTACACGGTGCTACTCACACAAGCTGATGAGCACCTGCAGCAACTGTAGGACCTCAGCCATCAGTAGGACATTCAAGACCAACACCCGAAACATGGTAACCCTAACGACGTATCCTATATATTCCTAAGGTTCAAACGTGGTTTGATAGTCATCGTAACATTGTCTGATTTCCACAATTATTTACATGATAAATACAACAACGAAAAATGAATCAAAATAACACTAAATCGTTATTTAAGCATACGAGCTTACCTCGATTACAAAGATGTCGAAACAAGATCAACTAATCTAAGGCTTTAATTTTTCCTCGATCTAAATCCGTACGGGGTTTATCTTGATCCAAATAAGAAAATTCAGTCCATTTAATACTCATACTATTCTACTTAGTCCAAAATTCATGCTTTTCAAAATTACATTTTTCCCTTAATATTTTAACTTCTTTACAATTTAGTCCTTAAGCCCGTAAATTGAAATTTATGCAATTTCATCCATATTTCATCCTAGCCGAATTACCTAGGGACTTCTATCAACCCATACAAACCATCATTTCACAATTTTATCATGATATTTTACTACTTTTATAAATAAGTCCCTAAATTATAATTTCATCAAAAACTACTTTACAAAGCTTATTTATTTAACAAGAAGGGCTCATAATATTTCATTAAATTTCAAGAATCATGCAAACATGTTCATGGAAAAACCTTAAACCTTTAATAGTTTTGTAAAGTAGTCCCTTGGCTAGCTAGATTAAGCTACAACAATCCTGAAAGTATAAAAATCATTAAATACAGAATCAAAACACATACCATGCAAGAAAAAATACAATGGTCAAACCCTAGCTATTCTCCCTTTGAATATTCGGTTGAGGAAGAAACAATTTAGAGCAGAAGATATCTTGTTCTTATTTAATTTTATCTTTATTTACCTTTTAACATTTTTAACCTTGAAAAACATTCATAATTTCAACAAAACCAATCAATGAATATCCACTAACTATATAATGGTTTATTTACCATCCAAGTCCTCTTATTTTAAAGTTTCATAGCTATTTAATACCTTTAGCTACTAGAACTCTACTTTTCACTTTTTCAATTTAGTCCTTTTACTTAATTAAGCATCAAACATCAAACTTTCTTAACGAATTTTTATACGACTCTACTAACATACCCTAGATATTAAAATAATAATAAAATATATATTTACTTGTCAGAATTATGATCCTGAAACCACTGTTCTGATTTCACTAAAAATAGGCTGTTACAAAATGGTACCAATCAGGACAACTTGCACAAGTTATACATACCAATTCATCCATTAAACATTCAACTAGACACCATTACAAGTCCACCTATACATGCCATTATAACCTTGGCCAAAACATTCAAAAACTACAAATATTTATCCTGGATAGTGTGATAGATCTCCGACGAGCTTCCAAACTGATCAAGCTTCTAATAATCTATAAAACATAGGAAATAAATTACATAATCACATAATGCTTAGTAAGTTCGTAGAAAATAAAACACAACTTACTATTTCATTACATAACAATAAGTATAAACATAATGTTACCCAAACCACAAGCTTGGCACAAGCCTAAACATCATCATCAATACACAAGTTAGTGCATGCATACATAAATTATTTGGAGTAACCACATGATAAGCCATATTTATAAGAAAATACATCATTTGAATCATACATCCTTTTCATGAGCATATGCATAATTCCATTTGGAAACTTACCATTTCAATCCCTTTTCTTTCCCGTTGAACCAACTAGAATATCATCGGATACTCGGGAAAACTCACACGAAGTGTGCTTAAACATATGATTGTAACCTTCCCTTTACATCATTGATTACACGAGTTGTGAAATAGACCTACTCACACTAGTTGTGGGTCAGAATGTAAGCTACACGATGCTGCTCACACAATTTATAGAGTGTCCACAAAAAATGTAGGGCCTCAGCCATTGGTAAGACATTCAAGCCAGCACCCGAAACATGAAATCCCTAATGGCATGTCATTTGTATCCTGCGAACTCCTAAAGTTCAACTAGGACTCAATAACTGTCATCACATTGTTTTGGATACATCATTCAATTACATGATAAATAACATATTAACTTATAATTTGAAATAACATTAAAATAATAACTGTTCACACGAACTTATCTTAACAATTAAGGCATAAAAACAAAGTTGAACTAATTCGAGGCTTTAGCTTTTCCCTGATCTAAATCCGTACGTGGTCTATCTTGATTTAAATAGAAAAATTCAATCCATTTAATGCCTCTAGCATTCAATTTAGTCGGCATTTCATTTTTATGCAAAATTATTATTTTACCCCTAACATTTTAACTTTTCTCAAATTAGTTCTTAAGCTCATAAATTGAAATTTAAGCATTTTAATCCTCCTTTCAAGAAAACCAATTTCCCTAGGGACTTAAACCAACCCATACCAATCATCATTTCATAAATTTAACATGAAATTTTACTATTTTTAAAAACAAGTACCTAAATGCAATTTCCATAAAAAATTACTTTACAAAACTTGTTTCTTTATTAACAAGTACTCATAATTTATCATTAAAAAACAAGAATCATACAAAAACATTCATGGCATAACCCTCAATCTTTAACAGTTTTCCAAATTGATCCCCGAGCTAGCTAGATTAAGTTAAAACGACTTTAAAAACATAGAAATCATTAAAAATAGGATGAAAAACACTCACCATGCACCAATCTAAGCTTGACCAAATAAAAACTCATCCATGGAGGTTTCTTCCTCTTTAGAATACGTTAGGGAAAAGAAAATAAAGATGATAACCTTTTTTCTTTTCTTTTCTTTCAACATTATTTACCTAATTTCCTTTTAAACCTTTAAAACTTTAATAATTTCATTAAAACCATGTCCATAAACATCCACTATCACATCGGTTGGTCCATTTATGATCCAAGTCCCATGGATTAAAATTTCATAGCTGATTAACTCCTTGAACTAATGGAACTCTACTTTTTCACTTTTTACGATTTAGTCCTTTTTACGTAAT
The DNA here is from genome assembly GCF_025698545.1 of Gossypium raimondii. Taxonomy (NCBI): domain Eukaryota; kingdom Viridiplantae; phylum Streptophyta; class Magnoliopsida; order Malvales; family Malvaceae; genus Gossypium; species Gossypium raimondii. The sequence goes on along the minus strand of NC_068568.1, from coordinate 31,760,120 downwards.
TAATCATGCAAATATCAAAATTTCTTGACAAATTTTAATACCACCTTACTAAAATCCCATAAACATTAAATTAATAAAATAATAATAATTTACTCAATAAATTTGTGGTCTTGAAACCACTATTTTGATTTCACTAAAAACGAGTTGTTACAACTCTCCCCTAAAGGAATTTTCGTCCCCAAAAATCTTATAAGAAAATAAGTTCGGTATTGCACTTTCATAGCTTTTTCAGGTTCCCAGGTAGCCTCTACTATTCTGTATCGCTACGAGAGAATTTGAACTAAAGCTATACTTTTATTTCTCGTTTCTTTAACTTGTCGAGCTAAAATTTTGATCAGTTTTTCACTGTACGTCATATCATGCTGAAGCTCAACATCTATTGGAGATATTACGTGCAAAGGATCTGATCAATATCGTCGAAACATCGACAGGTGAAATACATTATGTATCTTCTTTAACTCTGACGGTAAAGCCAATCTATAAGCTACTGGCTCAATTATCCCAATGATCTCGTACAACCTGATAAATCATGGACTAAACTTTCCTTTCTAGCCCAATCGAATAACATTTTTCCAAGATGATACTTTCAAAAATACTTTGTCACTGACATGAAATTCTATATCTTTTCTTTTCAAATCTGATAAGATTTTTGTCGATCCGAAGCTGCTTTCAAACTATCACGTATCACTTTTACCTTTTCTTCGGTTTCTCGAATCAAATAAACACCAAGTACCTTTAGACCATACAAAGCTAGTATAGTATAGTATACTCAACTCAATCTAGTATAGTGAAGTTCGACACTTTTGGCCATACAAAGCTTCGTACGGTGCCATTTTAATGCTTGCCTGATAACTATTAATATATGCAAATTCAACTAATGGTAGAAATCTCTCCTAGTTACCTTCAAACAATAAAACACATTATCAAAGCATATCTTCGAGTATCTAAATTACTGGCCCAAACTGACCATTAGTCTGAGGATGAAATGCTATGCTAAAACGCAGTCGAGTACCTAGAGATTCATGTAACTTACTCTAGAATTGAGACATAAATCGTGGATCTCTGTTAGAAATAATAGAAACTGGTACTCCATGCAATCTAACAACCTCAGAAACATACAACTCTACCAATATCTCAAGTGAAAAATTTGTACGCACTGGAATGAAATGCCCTGATTTCATAAAAAAGATATATACTAACCCATACAACGTTTTTCTTCTTTGGAGATAAAGGCAGTCTTGAAACAAAATCCATCGTAACATATTCCCATTTCCACTCTAGAATCATCATAAGTTGTAACAAACCAGAAGGTACCTGATGTTTGGCTTTTACTTACTAATAAACAAAACATTTTGATACGAACTCTAAAATCTCCCATTTCATACCTGGCCACATATACGCCTGTTTCAAATCGCCGTGCATTTTATTACTACCAGGATGAATTGATAACCTACTACTGTGAGCTTCCTGTAAAATCTTCTGAATGAGATCAAAATTTCTCGAAACACAAATTTTGTCTTTAAAGTACAAACTATCGTCGGAACCAACATGAAAATATAATCAGATGTCGTCTCAATCTATTTTCGTTTAGCGATCAAAATATCATTATATTTCAGAGCTTCATAAATCTATTGTAGAAACGTCAGTCTAACTTTTAATTAAGCTAAAAATGAACCATCAATAATCAACGTTAACCGTGTGTTCAAAGCTCGCAAAGAAAATAGATATTTTCTACCTAGTGCATCAACAACGACATTAGCCTTTCTTGGATGATAGTCGATAATAAAATAATAATATTTCAACAATTCAAGTTATCTGTACTATCTCAATTTGAAGTCTTTCTATGACATCAAATACTTCAGGCTTTTGTGATCTGTGAATATATGACATTTTTCTCCATACAAATGGTGTCACCAAATCTTTAGAGCAAATACAAGAGTTGTAAGCTCTAAATCATGAGTCCGATAATTCTTTTCGTGCAATTTCAACTATCGAGAATGATACGCTATCACTTTGCCCTCTTGGATCAAAACATAGTTCAAACCATTCAACGAAGCATCACTATAAATTACATATTCTGTACTGTACTCTGTCTAAACCAAGACAGGTGCCTCGATTAACAAAGCTTTCAACTAATTAAAACTTTGCTAACATTTCTCAGGGCATTCGAATTTCACATATTTTTGCAACAGTTTCGTCAACGGGGTAGTGATCATCGAATATCCCTTGAAAAATATTCAATAATATCAGACTAAACCTAGAAACCTTCTGACTTTAGATACATTTATCAGAGGTTTCCAGTCTACCATAGCTAAGATTTTTCTCGGATCAACCCTAATACCTTTTTTCGGCACTACATATCCCAAAAATCTGACTTCTCAGAACCAGAACTCACATTTGCTAAACTTAGTGGACAACTATTTTTTGCGTAAGGTTTGCAAAATAATTCTCAAATGCTGGGCATGCTTTGTCTCATCTCATGAATAGATCAGAATGTCATCAATGAACACAACAACAAATCTATCTAACTACGGTTTGAAGATTCTATTCATCATGTCGATAAACAAAGTAGGTGCATTAGTTAAACCAAATGGCATCACAAGAAACTCATAATGTCCGTACCTGGTCCTGAACGTAGTTTTTGGCACATCAGAGTTTTAACCTGTAGTTGATAATAACCAGAACAAAGATCGATCTTTGAGAATACCGTCGCACCTTTCAACTGATCAGCCAAATCATCAATAGTGACAATGGATACTTATTCTTGATCATGACTTTATTAAGTTGTCGCTATTCGATACATAGTGGCATTGACCCGTCCTTTTCCTTAAAAAATAACACATGAGCACCCTAAGGAGAAAAGCTGGGCCGAGCAAATCCTCTATTTGTCAACTCTTGTAACCGTGATGTCAACTATTCCAATTCTATAGGTGCCATTCTATACGGAGCTATCGTTATCGGAGATGTTCCTGGCATTAAATCAATAGCAAACTCAATCTCTCTAATTAGCGGTAACCCTAGTAATTCTTTTGGAAACACATCTGTAAACTCACATATAATTGAAACCAATTCTAACTTCAATTCTGAAACCTTGGAATCAAATATGTAAGCGAAATACGCTTCACAGCCTTTTCTAACATATTTGTGTTCCGCCATAGCTAAAATAACATTAGATGCACAATCCAATCTATTCGATTCAATTAGAAGGATTTCACCGTTCTGACACTTTAACATAATATGCTTTCATCTATAGTTCACAACAACATCATGTAAAGTTAACCAGTCCATACCTAGAATCACATCAAATTCATCAAAGGGTAATAACATCAAATTAGTCGAAAAGTTGCAACCGTGAATCATCAAAGGACAGTTCTTACAGACTTTATCAACTAATACATACTGACCTAAAGGGTTCGTTATTTGAACAACAAACTCAGTAGACTCAAAAGGTATTTCTCATCTGGCACTAAAGTTGTGCATACATAGGAGTGCGTTGACCATGGGTCTATCAAAGCATTAACATTAGTATTAAAGATAGAAAATGCAACAGCCTAATTTTCATTGGTGTCAGAAATAGTGGTTTGAGACTACTAAATCCGATGAGTGAGTTTAAAAATTTTATATTTATTATTTATGAGTTAAATGTGATTTTAGGAAGTCTTTTAAAATACTGATTTGTGTTTTAAAAACAGTATTAAGATAAGTGGTTTTGAATATGAAATCGAGACCTCGATTTCATAATCTGAGCAGTAAATAGTTTTATAAATATTCACGGAGTGTCATTGAGTTAGTATTAAAGTTTCGTTAGAAAATTTTAACATTTTGGTAGTTAATTAAATAAAAAGAACTAGATTGAAAAAGGTGGAAAACGTGCTAATCAAAAGAAATAGTGATTAAATAGCTTAAATAGTGAATAAGGGAGGACTAAAAGGGCAATTAGGCACACATGAAATTGCTGGGCAGCATAAGTGTAGAAAATAAATAACAAATTAGTGTGAACAAGGGGTAAAATGGGAAATTTTTTAAATTAAACAAATAAAACAACAATTAAAAGAATTTCTAGAATTTCATTATCAAGCATTAGCCAAAAATAGCCATAGGAGAGCTTCTAAAGCTTGTTTTTCATAGTTTTACTCCATGTGAGTTCAATTCTTGTTTATTTCTTGTAATTTTTATGTTTTTGAGACTTTTACAATTAGGTCCAACTATTTATGCCATTAGTTTTTGAGTTTATGGGTAATTTTAAAAGTTACAATAGATGAGTGCTGGAATGTTTGTAATGAATTAACATGGATTTGGAGCTTTAATTTTATTATATGATGATTTTGTCAAGTGATTTCAATATAATTTGATTTTAAGACCAAATTGTGAAAAGATTAAATATTAGGGTTTGATATTAAAATTCTCTTGATCAAAGTTTGTATGATATTTTAGAATATTTAGATAAATTTCAATTGAGAAAAATTAGCTCATTTGATAGGCTAATTGGTGAGGGACTAAATTGCAAAGGCTGTAAAAGTTAGGGTAATTATGTAATTTTGAAAATCGAAGGGTATTAATTGTGAAGTGAATTAGAATTGAAATATATGCTAATGAATGAATAATTTTATTTTTTAGATTAAGAGCCCGTAGATAATCGAGAAAAAGGGAAATTAGTAGAATAGTCCCTAAACTACTACAAATTCCACAGTTTGACCCAGATAAGTTCGTATGGTTAAACTTTAATGTTATATGTTAAATTGAAGAATGTTATTATGTATTTATTCATATTATTTATTGAAAATAAATTTTTTATTAAAGTTATAAACTTGAATTGAATGTTCGAAATGAATGGAACGCGGGATTGAGTACAGTTGTTAAGTGGAAAGGAGGAATTGACGAAAAATTACCCAAGTAAACTGAGGTTTAATATTTATTATAAACTTTTATTTTTACTTTCTTTTTAGCTCTCATTAACTTCAGTTAACTCATATGAGTTTTCGTTTATCCCTAATGGGTTTTCGTTCAGCTCTTTTGAGCTTCAGTTTAACCCTTATTGGGTTTCCGTTCAGCTCTTACGAGCTTCCGTTCAACCCTTATGGGTTTCCATTTAGCACTTATCTACTCATATCTATAAGACGTTCTCCTATTTGAAAAAGGTTGGTAAGTGACAGATGGAATTAATATTTGAAGACTTAAATTTATTATCGATATTTATCTAAAATAAGTGAATTCATTAACTGAAGTTGTGATTGGTAGGAAATGTATATTGAATGCTTTATTTAAATGAGTTGTTATAGTATATTCGGTAAGATTTATGTTTAAAGCCAACGAACTTACTAAGCTTCCATAAGCTTACTTGTGTTGTTCAATGTTCTTTGTAGATTTTTGAGAACTCGGGAGACCAGATCAACACGTCGAGTCACACTATCCAACTTGCCCCGGTAGATTTTGCTATACATAGTATGTTTTATATGGCATGTATAGGGATTGAAATGGTTATGTAAATGTGAAGCATTACATTTTGTTTATGTTTCAAGTCAACTTATATATGTATGGTTCTATCATGTTTGGTATAGTGTTAATGTGGTTAATGGATAGATAGTTCCTAGGCTTAGTGATGAATAAATTGGTAAAACATGTTGATACATGTAGTTACATGTGTGAATTTATTTATGTTCTAACTAGAATGCTAGAATATATATGATAATATGACAATATTAAAGTTAAGAATTGGTTGTCTTGGTGACCTTGTTATGGCTTATATGTATGAAATTTGAAGTGAGTAGGTTGAAGTCAAGAATGGGTGAGAAAAGAGGCCATAAAATGGCCTATTTTTGTCCATACGGGCAGAGACACAGGCGTGTGGTCTGGCCGTGTGTCCCCCACATCATAAAATTTCGAAACAGAATGCCTTGGTTTTTGCACCGTGTGACTTTGTCGTGTGACCCCTACGCCCTACATACGGCGTAACACACGAGCGTGTGGCTAGTTGTGTGACCCAAGTCAGAGAGTTAAACGAGTATGGACATGAGTCGGGACTCGATTGTGTGCCTCACATCGAATGCCCACACGGCCAGCCACATAGGCGTGTGTCCCCTGCTCCTAAGAAAATTTTTGTGATTTTGCGAAAAGTTCCATTGAGCATCCGGATTAGTCCTGATTCACTTCTAAGGTGTATATTGGGCCTCGAAGGCTCATACAAGGGATAATAGGAGTATTTTATGACTAGTTTCTGATATGTTTACCAAATGTTATGAAATGTTCGTATTTATTCTGTAAAGTTTGATAATGCTTCATAACCATATTCTGGCAATGAATAAGGGTTATGGGTGTTACATTTAGTGATATCAGAGCTCCGTTTAGCCGATTCTCAAAACGAATGTAGTGTGTAAAGTGTCTAGAAATGCATGCCATATAAATCTGTGATAGTGTCATGTGTATGATCCGATCTAACCCTTGTTTTTCTTATAGATTGTAAAGATGTTAGATAGATCTGAACATGGTGATCATGATGAGGCCAATAATAGGGTACAAACATCTGAACATGGGACAAGTAGGAACATCCTAATTCCTTCGACTTAAGAACAAGAGCTTAAAAATATGGTCTTTGGGTTTATGAACCAATGGTTTAGTGGGTTTATGAACAATTTCTCGGGCACATCTACTGCACCGTTTGAAGTACTCCCGGTTGCCCCTCCTCCTCCTCCAATGACTAAATCCAATAAATGTACTCCGATTGAAAAACTTAGAAAGTGTAGGGCCAAAGAATTTCGGGGTAGATCGAATGATGATCCTGTGAAAGTTGAATATTGCCTTCAGAACACGATAAGAATTTTTGAGGAAATAACTTGTTCGCATGAAGATTATTTGAGATGTGATGTATCACTACTGAAAGTGGAAGCATATAATTGGTGGATGACTATAGTGGTCATGGTGCCGATAGAGAAAATCACTTGGGAATTCTTTCAAAGTGAATTTTTTTAAAAAATATGTCTGCAAGAGATATTTAGATAAAAATAAGTGGGAATTTCTTGACTTACGACAAGGAAATCGATCAGTAGCCGAATACGAGAGGGAATTTGTATACCTCAGCAGATGTGCCCGAGAAATTGTACCAACCAAAGAAGAAATGTGTATTCGATTTGAAGAAGGGTTAAATGATGAAATTAGAATGATGATTGGGGGCACAAAAATACAGGAATTTGTCATTCTGTTACATTGTGCTCAGAAAATGGAAGAGGTTTACAATAGAAAAATACAACAGGATAGAAGGATTAAAGAATCCTACAAGAGAAGTTCCTCCAAGTCATTTTTAGCTTTACCTACGAAAAAGTCTATAGATGATTTTAGTCGAGCCACTTCAATACCGGAACGATTAAATAAGAATAAGACGACTCAACCTGATTTCGAGTTATCTATTAGACCTGCTGTAGTCTGGGAAGTGTACAAAATGCTCTTAGGCCGAAATACAAATATTGTTGAAAATATCATCCTGGTGAATGTAGAGGAAAGGTAGGGGCTTGTTACAAATGTGGAGCCACTGACCATTTTTTTCGAAACTGTCCTCAATTGTAAAGAGGGGAGGAAGAGTAAAAAGAGAAACAGTTGGCCACCTCTCAACGAAGTAGACATTCGGGCCAAAACAGTGGTACTGGAACAACTTGTTTGGGTATGAAGGATTCTACTACTCGGTCAGAGGCTAGGGCCCCTGCACGTACTTATGCCATCCAACCAAGGGAGGAAGCTACAACTACGGACGTGAATTGTTGGTACATTCTATCTTTTTGATGTTACTGTATATGCATTGATTGAACCTAGGTCCATGCATTCTTATGTTTGCACTGCATTAGTAATGGAAAAGAAATTGTCTATTGAGTCTACTAATTATGCTATTCAAGTCACTAATCCATTAGGCCAAAGTGTGATAGTTAATTTAGTTTGTCGTAATTGTCCACTAAAAGTAAAAGGCTGTGAATTCCCTACTGATTTGATGTTGCTACCCTTTCGGGAATTTGATGTTATTCTGGGAAAGGATTAGTTAATAAAGCATAATGCTATAGTAAATTGTCGAGAAAAATGTATTGATCTGAAATGTCAGACTGGGGAGGTAATCTTAGTGGATTTTGAGAATCCAAATGAAATTGTTAAATTTTTTTCAACTTTTTATGCTCAGAGATTGTTGTGTAAAGGTAATGTAGCATTTTTAGCCAACATTCTTGATACTCAGAATTTTGAGAATCCAAATGAATTTACTAATGTATTTCTTAAAGAATTGTCGAGGTTACCACCTGATCATGAAATTGAATTTGTAATTGATGTAGTTCTGGGAACAACCCCGATATGAGTAACACCATACCGTATGGCACCAACTGAGTTAGAGGAATTAAAGGTATAGTTGCAGGAGTTATTAGACAAAGGGCTCATCAGGCCGTGTATGTCTCCTTGGGGTGCACCTATATTATTTGTGAAAAAGAAAGATGATTCCTTGAGGTTGTGTATAGACTACAGATAGTTGAATAAGGTCACAATTAAAAACAAATATCCTTTGCCTCGTATCAACGATTTATTTGATCAACTGAAAGGTGCTACGATGTTTTCGAAGATAGACCTTAGATATATGTATTATTAGTTGTAGGTTAAATATTGTGATGTGCCAGACTACTTTCAGAACTCGATACGGTCATTGTGAGTTTTTGGTAATGCCATTCAGTTTAACCAATGCCCCTGCTGCTTTCATGGATTTAATGAATCAGATTTTTCAACCTTATTTGGATAGATTTGTGGTTGTGTTCATTGATGATATACTGATTTATTCAAAGACAGAATTCGAACTTGCACAACACTTAATAATTGTGCTGTAGACTTTGAGAGAGAAAAAGTTGTATGCAAAGTTTAGTAAATGTGAATTTTTTCTTTACGAGGTTGGATTTTTGGGTCATATTATATCGGCCAAAGGGATTCGGGTGGACATGAGTAAAGTATCTACAGTGGTGAATTGGAAAACTCTAAAGAATGTTTCTAAAGTACGAAATTTTTGGGTTTAGTAGCATATTATCGCCATTTTGTCTAGAAATTTTCGATGATTGCTTCGTTGATGACCATATTACTACAAAAAAATATTGAATTTTTTTGTATGAAAAATGTCAGCAGAGTTTTGATCAGTTGAAGAAAATGTTGACAGAAGCTCCGGTATTAACCCAGCCAAAACTTGGTGTACCGTATGTTGTATATAGTGATGCGTCTCCAAAAGTAGTGGCCTATGCTTCTCAACAGTTAAAGCTGCATGAGAAGAATTATCCTACACATGATCTTGAATTGGCTGCAATTGTATTTGCTTTGAAGATTTGGAGACATTATTTATACAGTGAGAAATGTTATGTGTTTACGGATCACAAGAGTTTGAAATATTTGGTAACTTAGAAAGAGCTGAATTTGAGACAAAGACGGTGGCTAGAGTTACTTAAAGATTATGATTTGGTTATTGATTACCACCTGGGGAAGGCTAATGTTGTTGCGGATGCGCTTAGTCAAAAGTCATCCTTGTTTGCACTTCGAGTAATGAATGCTCATTTTTCTCTTAATGATGATGGTTCTGTATTAGCAGAATTGAGAACAAAACCTTTGTTCTTTGAATGGATTTGGGAATTACAATATGAGGATCCGAAATTGGTGTCGAAAAGACAGATGGTCCAGGATAATCTGAATTCAGAGTATATCATCAATGATAATGGTATGTTGCGTTATTGTAGTATAATTTACGTTCCGAATAATTTAGATTTGAAAAATGATATTCTTTCGAAAGCTCACAGTAGCATGTATGCCATTCATCTGGGAAGTACGACGATGTATTGTGATTTGAAACGGATGTATTAGTGGCCGGGTATGAAACGAGAAATTTGTGAATTCTTTGCTAAATGTCTGATTTGTCAGCTCGTGAAAGCAAAACATTAGGTATCAACGGGTTTGTTACAACCTGTCATGATTCCTGAATGGAAATGAGAGCATGTCATGATGGATTTTGTATCTTGATTACCTGTGAACCAAGAAAGAAAGACTCAGTCTGGGTGTTTATTGATAGACTGACTAAGTCAACACAGTTTATTCCAGTCAAAACAGACTTTTCACTTGAGAAGTTAGCGGAATTGTATATATCAGATATTGTGAGGTTACATGGGGTCCCTACATCCATTATTTTAGATCGGGATCTGAGGTTTTCATGGAGATTTTGGAATAAATTTCAAGAGGCTCTAGGTACAAAATTAAATTTTAGTACAGCGTTTCATCCTCAGACTGACGGGCAATCAGAAAGAGAGATTCGAATTCTAGAAGATATGTTGAGATGTGGTATACTCGAGTTTGGAGGTAGCTGGGAAAAGAATTTACTGTTGGTTGAATTTGTATATAACAACAGTTATCAATCTAGTATAAAAATGATACCATTTGAAGCCTTTTATTGAAGGAAGTACAAGACTCCATTGTATTGATTTGAATTGAGTGAATCCAAGCTAGTGGGAGTCAATTTGATCCGAGAAACTGAAGAAAAAGTACAAATCATCCAGGACAGTTTAAAAGCTTCTTTTGACCGTCAGAAATCATATGCAGACTTGAAAAGAAGAGAGATAGAATTCGCTGTGGGTGATCGACTATTTCTAAAAGTTTCACCGGGGAAGAAGGTATTGTGGTTTGGTAGAAAAGGGAAACTAAGTTCGAGATTTATCGGGTTGTATGAAATTATCGAAAGAATCAGCCCAGTAGCTTACAGATTAGCTTTACCTCCTCAACTTGAGAAAATTCACAATGTGTTCCATGTATCAATGTTAAGACGGTTCAGATCTGATCCTTCACACATGATTCCTCATAATGAAATTGAGCTAAAATCGGATATGATGTACTCGGAAGAATCGGTAAAAATTTTGGCTCGGGATATTAAGGAATTGCAAAATAAATGAGTACCGTTAGTAAAAGCATTATGGGACCGTCATGGTTCGGAGGAGGCTACTTGGGAAACATAGGAATCGATGAGATTACAATAACTGAATCTATTCTCAGCTAACAAATTTCAAGGATGAAATTTCCTAAAAGGGGGAGAGTTCTAACAACCGAATTTTCAATGTTGTCGGAAATATTGGTTCGAGACTACTAAATCCGATGAGTGAGTTTGAAAATTTTATTATTTTGTATTTATGAGTTTAATGTGATTTTAAAAAGACTTTAAAAATAGTGATTTGTGTTTTAGAAGAAAGTATTAAGTTAAGTGGTTTTGAGAATGAGGTATCGAGTCCTCGATTTTATAAACCGAGCCGTAAATATTATTATAAATATTCACGGAGTGCCATTGAGTTAACGTTTGATAGTTGATTAAATAAAAAGGACTACATTGAAAGAAATAGTGATTAAATAGTGATTAAATAGTAAATAAGGGAGGACTAAAACTTTGATAGCAAAACTTGCTATGGGATTAAACCTTCTCGAACTAAGATAAACTCCAACTCGTGGTCAAAAAGGTTAGCATAAAACTCACGTACCAATGAAGGAGAATAGCTTCTAGGATGCATGTAGAAAGTCTCCCACTTCAACTTAGAGATGGTTTTAGAGGCTTGTTTGCCCAAGTCTTATTGTTGCAAAAGGAGAATGCCCTATTCTAAGTGGAAGTTTTGCTTTAAGATGTTGTTTTGAAATTAGTCTTTGGTCGGTTTAGTTAAAAAGATCACCGGCTCCTTTTTCTCCGCTAGCATGGAGGATTTCGACTTGCGAACTATAGTTTTAGAGGATAAGTGTTCTTTAACAGGCTTGGTGGCTTTCTTGACTAATCCTCTTGTGCTTGCCATATTTTTTTGGTTTTGTTGAGTGAAGATGGTTTAAAAGTGTAAAGGTACGAACTTGGGAAAGAGAAAGTGAATAAAAATTGTTGTTTGGGTGTTTCACAATCGACACAGTGAAGAGCGGTTTATAGTGAGTGAAAGAAGAAGATGGAAAGACGTGATTTTTTGAAGGGAAATAAAGTTGGTGGGAATAATTACGTCCAATGAGAATTGTGCCTGCTAAAACAGATCAGAGGCTAGGTGACTTTTGATCAAATGGTGGGATCTGAAATTTCTAATCTGCCTTCATGCTTACTAAGTCAGAAGTAACAGTACAATAGTACGAATTGCATTGACAATAAAGCCCAAGTGCGTCGACAATGGTACCTAATTATTCTGCAAAAATAAAAATAGATAAAAAAGAATAAAATAAACTTGAACAGAAACAAAAATAAAATAAAAATAAAATTACAAAATAAATTTTGTAAGAATTAAAATTTTCGACAAATTTAATGGTCTCTGCCTGCTTGAAATCAATATTCCCAAGATAATGTTTGAATCGCGGGCCATTCACTTTGAATTGGTGTCCGTCATTTAAATCTCTAATTGTGACTGCACCATTAGAAAATACTTCGACAACTTCGAAAGGTCCAGACCAACAAGAGCTCAATTTACCCGGGTGCAGCTTCAGTCTAAAATTGAATAATAAAACTTGTTGACCCGTAGTAAATTATTGCTGCAAAATAATTCTGTCATGCCATCGTTTGGTCTTTTCCTTGTAAATTGTAGCGTTTTCATAGGCATTTCGACTAATCTCTTCTAGTTCAGTGATATCCAACAACCTTTTCTTTCCAACAGCTTTATAGTCCATATTCAGTTGTTTAATTGCCCACATTGCTTTTAGTTCCATTTCAACTGGCAAGTGACATGCTTTCCCAAAATCCAATTGATGCAGTGACATCCATAATGGAGTTTTGTATGCCATCCACAATGCCCATAAAGCGTCATCCAATCTGGAAGACCAATCTTTCCTCGAAGGGTTCACAACCATCTCAAGAATGTTTTTAATTTTGTGATCCAATACTTTGGCTTGTCCAATAGTTTACGAATGATCAGTAAATACAATAACCCATAGCAAAGTCACTTGCATCGCACATAACTTCAAAAGGTTAAGACCAATCTACTGCAATGACAATGGGTGCATTTACTAGCTACATCTTTAATTGAATGAATGCCTCCATACATGCATCATCAAAAAGGAATTTTCGATTCTATTCCAGCAATGAGCGTAAAGGCATTGCAAATTTTAAGAAATCTCTAATAAATCTTTTCACATTTGTCGATGGAGGTAATTTCTCAATGATTTCCACTTTAGCTTTGTCTACTTGAATGCCTTGACTAGAGATTCGATAGCCAAACACAATGCCTTCAGTTGCCATGAAATGGAATTTTTCCCTATTTAAAACAAGATGTGTGTCTTCACATAGTTGCAATACTTTATCAAAATTGTTAGCGTAATGATCAAAATCATTCCTATATACTGAGAAATCATCCATAAAAACCTCTAAAGATTCTTCAATCATATCCGAGAATATTTCCATCATGCACCTTTGAAATGTGGCTGGTGCATTGCAAAGACCGAAAGGCATACAACGAAAAGAAAAAGTACCAAAGCGACAGGTGAAAGTTGTGTTCTCTTGCTCCTTCAGTGCAATAGCAATCTGATTGTACCCAAAATAGTCGTCTAAGAAGTAGTAATAGGCTCTTCCAACAAGCTTGTCCAACATTTGGTTAATGAAAGTAAGTGGGAAGTGGTCCTTCCTTGTGGAAGCATTAAGTTTGCGATAATCCATACAGACTTTCCATCTCGTCGGAATGCGTGTAGGAATTAATTCGTCTTTGTCATTGCTAACCATTGTGATGCCACTCTTTTTAGGAATGCATTGCACTGGACTTACCCAATTGCTATCAGAAATAGGGTAAATAATTCAAACATCAAGCCACTTTATAGTTTCTATCTAAACAACTTCCTTCATCTTCTCATTTAATCTTCTTTGTTGCTCAATCGACTGCTTGCCTTCATTTTGCAACTTGATCTTGTGCATGTAAAATGATGGACTAATGCCTCAGATATCAGCAATACTCCAAGCAATAACTCGTTTATGTTGCTTAAGAATATGGACCAATTTCTCTTCTTAAGTTACATCTAGTGTTACAGAGACAATAATTGGGAGAGTACTATTATCACCAAGAAAGACGTATTTAAGATGAGTAGGTAGTGGTTTCAATTCCAGTGTAGGAGCTTCGTCAATAGATGGTTTGAAAATCGAATTTGTTCTGTTAGTTAAGTCTAAAGATTCAATCTACCATCCATGCCTGATTTCAATAATATTAGCGTCAACCGTGTTGTCACAATTATCTAAGAATTCAGCATCAGATGTCAATACAAACTCCTCAGAAAGTATTGTGCTTTGGTCAATGAATTCTTCCATAATTAAATCATCTAGCACATCGACAGTATGACATTCTTCTTCATCGTTGCATTGAATAGATTTGAAAACACTGAAGGTATCGTGCTCATCATTAAGTTGCCTGACCAGTTCACCTTTGTAAACATCAATAAGAGTTTGTTAGGTGGCTAAAAATGGTCATCCCAAGATTATGGGAACCTTATTGTATACCTCCCAGTCAAGTATGATAAAATCAGCTGGAAAAATGAATTTATACACACGAAGTAGGATATCTTTAATTTGCCCTTCAGGTTGAATCAAAGATCGATCAGCTAGTTGCAATTTCACTACAGTAGGTTTCATGTGACCAATTCCAAACTTTTTGAAAGTTGATAGTGACATTAGGTTGATCCTAGCTCCCAAGTTGCATAAAGCCTTGCCCAAATAATAGTTGTCAATTGAACATGGGATAGTAAAGCTCCTAGGATCTTTCATTTTAAAGTGCAACTTAGTTGTCAAAAAAGCATTACAGCCCTTTGTGAGTGCAATAGTTTCCATATCAATGAGCTTCTTCTTCTTGGAGAAGAGCTCCTTCATAAATTTCCTATAATTCAGAATTTGCACAAGAGCGTCTACTAAAGGAATATTGACCTGAAGTTACTTCAGTGTGTTTAGGAACTATTGGTACTGCTTATCCTGCTCATTCTCCTAGAATCTTTGTGGAAAAGGTAAGGGTGGAGATACATCTGATTGCGCCGACACCTTTGGTTGCATCGATAGTTTCGAGGGTCAAACATTAGGCATATGAGTGACAATTTGTGGAACTTCTTTGTTTGATGCATCGAGAACCTCTTTAGATTCAACCTTCTCACTAGGGATCATTTCAGCAGTAGTTTGAGGTGCGACAGTATAGTCTGTGGTTGGCTTACTAGTTTGTTTACCACTCATAATCGTGGTAGCCTTGTAGTGTTCCTTCCCCATTGGACTGGGATTTTCCGTGTCACTAGGTAGAGTGCCTGGTGAACAAGTATTCAGATTCGATGCAAGTTGTCCTAATTGTCCCTCCAACGCCCGAATGAAAGATGAATTCCCTTGCACAATTGCTTCTATGCAAGTCATATGCTCTCGCATTAAAGCCTTAAGAGTAACTAACGTGTCAGAAGGAGAAGCTTGCGTGTACTGTTTTCGTCGATGTTTTGGAGCATGCTGATTCGGCATTGAACAGTGTTGTGATTGCGTCTAATTCTGGTATGGGTGCATTTGGCTTTGTTGTGGTTGTATTTGAGTGTGCTGATTGTAGTTCTGTTGTTGTTGATTGTAATTCCCTTGTTTTGAATTATAATTTCCTTGAATAGATATATTCCCATAACGGAATGTCGAAGCATTTTGTCCAGCAGTCTAAGCTCCCCAAGACTGTTGATTGCATGCATAATTATTATAAGAGTTGCCATAAGAATTCTTTCAGATGTTATTGACATAAAAGGCATTCTCTGCATGTTGTGGATAATCTTCATAACTGTGGTTGTCAAGTAAATCTCACAACAAAAGGGAGGAACATCAATTTCTTGAGCAACTTGTATAGGTGCAATGTCATTAGTCCCTTGCATATTCTTTTTATCATATTTGTCATAGAAGAAACTGATAGAGTATGCCCAAAGATCAATCATGAGATGGTTGTAATAACATACTTGATTTATCATGTTTATTAATATAAGGCGTTACCATTATTATTTCAGTTTCTTTTTTGTGTGTATAAATAAACTGTTTTTATAATAATGTCCTGAGAATAATATGATTATTCTTAAAAGGTCCTTAGTCAAGTATTAATGTTGGATAGGACGACAATAATGCATTAAGACTAACATGTAGTTGATTAATGATAAAGAGATGTCATTGATATGGAACGTCAAAATCAATGCATGAATATGTGTGTTAGAGAACAACATATTCGACTGACCCGTTATGAGTATGTTTCTTGGATTATTATGTAATTGTCACAACATTACTCATAGTGATTAATTTGTATATGATCCTCAGACTTGAGATCATCATAATCCCAACATCGTGAGTTGTATATTTTGATACAGTCAAACGTACATCGTAACTGGTTATTCTATAAAGGCTGATGTTGGATATACCACAATCTATGTAGAGGGATATGGTTGATTGAGATAGGATAAGCCCCTCATACATAATGGGAGTAATATCTTAGGCCACTTGATTGAGTGAGACTAGAAATGCATGGCCATGCTCAAATAAGTTGATATGAGATGTCATACTTATTTGTATATCATAGTCTGCTTAAGATATCAAGGAACATGGAATAGACTATGCAAGTGTGACTATTCCATGACTTGTGTCCAATCCAGAGATAAAGGACTTAAGGATTATTGCATAAAAGGTTAATCATAAAAAAGGTTATGTCGAATCATAATTTCTTGTGACTTAGGTAACAATGATGCATTGCTAGATGCCACTCATTGTTTGTAACATTGGAATCGTTCTAGTATTACTGCTAACGTTACAAGAACCTACAGGGTCACACCCTATAGTTGAAATGAACGGACTAAAACATAGTTGGTATTGTGTTTGGTTATCGCTTGAATTAAATTAATTATAGAATTAATTTAATTAGGTAATCAAATATCGAACACATTATGTACAAGGTTGTTGTACGCATAATGAGAACATGAATTTGGTTAGTATATAAATTTAAATAAATATATGGTTTACCGAAATTATATTATAATTAATGTAATTATAATATTCGGTTTAAAATATTATTATATTTATTTAATTTCCAGAAACCCTAAAAAATATATATATAAGAATCTCGTTTTTCTTTGCTTAGGGTCTAGCAGCCGTCAAAGAAAACTCTTTTCAAAACTATTTTGGGTTCCTTCCATTCATAATCAACTAGGTGGATTACATACAGGCCGGGGTCACGATAGATTGCGGCTTGGTTCGATAGTAGATCAGACTACTCGATGCTGAGGCGTTGCTGTCTACTAAAAATAAACATTCCGTAATTCCGTAACCTTTATCACCCCGATTCGGTCCTCACACATGGATCCGTGGTTAGGATCGCCGAATTTTTAATTTTTTTCGCTGCGCTGTAGGGGTGCCGGCGATCCAATAGAAACTTGAGCACTAAGTGTAGATATTGCATCCAATTCAATAACTCTCGGAGTAGCTTTTGCTTCTACAACTCTAGAGATAGGGTATTGATAATCATTCTGAGCAATTCTCTCAAGAATTTCAATCACATCATTGTAAGTACAATTCAGCAAAGGTCCATTGGCTGATGCATCGACAAGCTTCCTCGTGTGTAAATTCAACCCATTATAAAAAATCTCGATTTGTGTATCCTGCTGAATGTCATGCATGGGACAACATCGAAGTGAAAATTTATAACATTCCCATGTAGGGTGAATATTCTCATCGTCCAGTTGATGATAAGCTGTAATATCGTCTCGGAGACGAGCATTCATTGTCGGCAGGTTAAATAGAAAAATAAACTATTTTGCTAGTGCATTTCAAGAAGTAATAGATCCGGCAGGTAGCCTAAGGAACCATGTACGAGCTTTTCCCTACACGGAATAAGGAAATAATTGCATCTTCAAAACGTCATCAGGAACGCCTTGTTGACTAAAGTAACCACAAATCAATAAAAATGATTTAAGATGTTCTCGTGCATCAGAATGTGGCAGCCCAACATATTGCCCATCAGAATTCAGCATTCAAAACATTATTGGCTTGAGTTCAAAATTCCCAGCTTGGATTGGTGGCCTAACAACACCCAGTTTTAAGTCATCAAAGACAGGTACTACAAAATCTCGTATAGTCCTATTTTGTATTTGAGTGTCTTGCTGCAATAGTGGGTCATTAGCATTTTGGTTATGCATTGGGGTTATGACTGCATTGTTTCTTGGAAAGGCTTATTCCTTTGTTCTCAAAGTCTCCTCCAAATGGTTCTTTCAATTTCTGGATCAAAATCGGCAATAAACTTCGAATTGCTTCGGGTCATACAACACCTAAAATAAAATGTGCAAATAACGACAAAGAAAACCAGTTAGTAGCAACTAAAGACTATGAAATAAAAAAAACATCAAATAAACACCATCCCCAGCAATAACACCAAAACTTGATTGGCTGTTTAATGTCATAGTAATAATATGCAAACGTAGACTATTGATACAAGTATAATAGATAGATATGAGTCTGTCGGATATCGATCCCACGAGGATGATTGTCTGTTGTTTGTCAATGTCAGTGCAATGATTAGATAGGAGTAAGATAAATTATGAATGTAGTTGTCAAAGCAATAACTTGAAAACAATAAGATAAAATATGATACTGATAAACTGGGGTCCCCAACGTGAATATTCAACAGAATGCTAAGTGCTCACAAGCTATAAAAGGATAGGTGATTGTCGATGCATTAAATTGCAATGAATATCTTACCAAGCTTAACTTCTATATTTAATCAAAGACGTAACATGCACATTAGCCACACCTTCCGATGATGGCAATGGAACACTATTAAGAACAAGTGGATTAAATTCCTCTAATCCACAAGCAAGTTCTATTGTCATGCTTGTCTGCTTGAACTGTCACTGCACCTTCTTGTCTCAGTGACAGAAAATAACACTTCCATGCTAAAAACTTTCAAACCCAAAGATTAAATTGTAGAAGCAAGATTGAATAAAATAACAATTAGCCCAGAAATCATGTGTACTTCCATACTAACATGAACTAGAAAGTAATCACCAACGCTTAGAAAAGAAATATAAAAGAAACAAGTGGAGAATACTATTCCTAGACAACTCGACTTGAATCTATCTATTCCTTCTTGTGTCGCACTCAGGGCTCCTCGTCAAGAGCTAAGCTGTATCCTTTTCACATCGGTTCACCCATCGGAGCATAAGCCGCCATAGTCGAAAGCTTCAAGGGATAAGTTGAAGAACATGATCCAAAAAGCTCTTTCCCTTTTTTTTCCTTTTTATGTGAATATTTTTCTTTTTCGCCAAATTGTCCAAGTCTCCTTTCCTTAAAATCATGCTGCCTTTGTACGTACAAGTTAGTTGTACCAAATTGGACAGCTCACGTATTTATGTTCCTATCCGGATAGCTGTTAGGTTGACGACAATTCTGGGCGCAATCTAAAATTACTAATGCAGCGACATCAGTACCAAAATATGACAAAATTAAGGGTAAATAAGCTAAGATCTACTAAGTCATAAAATGTAAATTATTGGACTGAAAACACTAAAATATGTGCTAAAGATAACTAAAAGCGAACAAATTAACCAATAAGTAGGGAGATAACATATATTCTTTCTAGTACTTTCTCATTGTGCACATTCGCTACAAATGTAGCCTGAGGCTTCGAGCTCGAATGTTGTTTTCCTCTATCTTTCCCAGAATAACCCTCCGAAGCTGATGAACGTCCGTGAAATTCTTTTGAATTCTTCAATAGAGACGAGAATGATTTTCCTATAGTCCTTTTTCCCGAGTCATGAGCCTTAAAATCAGCTTTTCTCTTAACTTTGCTAAGTTCCTCAGCCATATGTGCTCTATCAACTAAAATCATAAATAATTTTAACTCAAGAATCCCAACTAAAAACTTAACATTTTCATTTAGACCATTTTTAAATCGAGTGCACATAAAAACCTCTATTAGTATACATTCTCGGGTAAACTTATTGAGTCACACAAATTCCCTCTCATACTCTAATACTAACATATGACCTTGCTTCAAATCAAGAAAGTCTTTGTGTTTCTTATCGAGGAATCTCTGACTTGCATATTTTGTTTTGAACTCTGTCTGAAAGAATTCAAAGTTTACTTGATCTCTTGGTACAATCGCAACCAAGGTGTTTCACCACTGATAAGCCCAATCTTTCAACAAAGAAATATCACATTTCACGCATTCAACTAGAGTACATGATAATTCATCAAAAACTCTCACCGTGTTTTCTAACCAGAACTCGACTCTCTCTGGATCATCTTTAACTGTACCTCAGACCGCTTCAGCTCGATACTTTTAGATTTTATTAACTGGAGGCTTACTCATTAGTACTTGTTGCAAACACCGAGGAACTACGGGGACTGGTTGGGGTACAACTGGGTGTGGATGTCATTGAACCATTGGGTTCATTCGCACAAAATTTGAAAACCACTTAGACATCATCTAGAAGAAGGCATCTTTAGCCTCTCCTCCCTGGCCCTCAGGTACGGGCCTACTTCAACTAGCCACTGCCCCGTGAATGGAGGCTTCTACGTTACTTTCTACTTTATCAGAATCAGCTCGGTGGGATTACATCTTATTTATATGAAAACATAGTTCAAGACTTCATACATGCTATGTTCAGTTCGAGAACTGACTAAACCGTAGCTCTGATGCTACTAAATGTAACACCTCTAACTTATATCTATTGCTGAATTAGGGTTACAGAGCATTACCATACAAACAGAATATTAAAACATACATTTCATAGATTACTGAAAACATATTCTGAAACAATCATTCACATACATATTTTCCTTAAATTGAACCATCGAGGCCCTAAAAACACCTTAGAAACAATTAGGGACCAATTTGAAATTGTTTGCAAAGTTTATGAAAAATTTACAAATTTTGGAATGCAAGGGTCACACGGGTGTGTGCCACACATGATTGAAAAACACGCCTGTGTCTTAGGCTGTGTAGCCTTTGAACTAGGGAGACACAGCCGTGTCCCAGCCCGTGTCCTCAAATGTGTAACTCTCTGAGTAGGGTCACACGGCCGTGCCCCAGCCCGTGTCCTCAAATGTGTAACTCTCTGAGTAGGGTCACACGGCCGTGTCTTGTGCTCATGTGCCAGCCCATGTAACTCTCGAAATTGCCTCACACACCTGTGTCCCAAGCCATGTAACTAACTGAATTGCATGGAAAGAGATCTTCAGGGGACACATGGCTATGTCACCAGGCCATGTATCATACACGGCTCAGTCGCACGCCCGTGTCTCAGGCTTTGTAGACATTAAATTCACCCAAAATAAGTCATTTCCAACACGACATCATGCATGAACCTTTAGGCCTTATGTGCACATAATCAAAGCATCATAACCCTATCAAAATTTACATGTAATAACCAATTCAAGAGTCCTAAAATCAACTAACCAATATGCCATTCAAGGCACCTCAAATGCAAACCTCAAAACTTACCTAAACATGCATATTTAGTCACATTTCCATCATTAATTATAATTTCACTCCTTCAGATCTCACAGCAGAATCTCGTCCCACTACGACTGTTACTCGCATTTCTAGTGTTCTGGGTGGTCTCCTCTCGCACCTGTGTTACTTGGTCTAGTAGTCTGAGCCTTTTATTTACCAAACCTTTCAGGGAAATCTCTAAGATAGTGATCATAAGAACCACATTTGAAACACGACCTGCCTTTTAGTCTGCACTCACCAAAATGTCGTCTATTACACTGCTAACATTCACGCTTATTATTTCTCACACTACCCACACTCACTACAGACGTAGCATAAGGTTTCAAAATCGAATGTTGTTTTCCTATATCTCTTCCCGAATAGCCCACCGAAGATGATGAACAATTATGAAATTCTTTTGACTTCTTCGATAGAGATGAGTATGATTTTCCCATAGGTTACTTTCCTGAATCACGAGCCCCAGAATCAGATTTTCTCTGTACTTTGCTAAGTTCCTCGGCTTTCTGCGCTCAATCAAATAAAACCTCAAATTCTTTTAATTCAAGAATCCTAACTAACAGCTTGATATCTTAATTTAAGCCGTCTTCAAATCAAGTGAACATATCAACCTCTATCAGTATACATTTTCAGGCATACTTACTGAGTTGAACAAATTCCCTCTCACACTCTGATACAGACATACGACCTTGTTTCAACTCAATGAACTCTTTACATTTCTTATCTAGGAACCTCTGACTCACATATTTCTTTCTGAACTCTATCTGGAAGAATTCCCAGTTTACTCGATCTCTCGGTACTACCACAACCAAAATGTTCCACCATTGATAAGTCGAGTCTTTCAACAAGAAACAACACATTTCAAACTTTCCACTACAGTACACGATAGTTCATGAAATATTCTCATCAAAATTTCTAACTAGAACTCAGCTCTCTCTGGATCATCTTCAGCTGTACTTTAAAATCTTTAGCCCTAAACGTTTGGATTTTATCAACTAGAAGCTTGTTTACTCGAACTTGTTCCAAACCCTGAGAAACTACGGGGACCGGCTGGGGTACAGGTGGGAGTGGAGGTCGTTGAGCCATTGGGTTCATTCGCACGAACTCAGAAAACCACTCGGACATCATTTGGAAGAGGGCTTCTTTAGCCTCTCCTTCTCGGCCCTCAGATACGGGCCTACTTCCACTAGATGTTGCTCCATGAACGGAGGCTTGCGCGTTACTTTCTACATCATTGGAATCAACTCGGTTGGATGACATCTTTTCTATATGAAAACATAGTGCAATCTGAGTGAGGAGTTATCACCCTATCACAGGATCTATAATGGCATGTATTTCTAGACTCATACATGCTATGTTCAGCCCGAGAACCGACTAAATCGTAGCTCCGAATAATTCTCAAACATATCAATAACAGCCCACGGATTCCATGAAATTTCAGAATTTTTCCATAATTTCAATACTTTTCAACTTAATCCCTAAAACATGTTTTCATCCAAAATTCTTTAATAAAACACCTTTAAACATCCATTAACATATCAATTTCATCATCAAATAACAAAAATCATATGAACTTATCAATGGTATCTTCCTAAACTTTCAACAAAATGAGAAACTAGTTGAATACTAAGTTGGACCTAATTGTAAAAGTCTAAAAATATAAAAATTTCAAGGAAAAAGTAAGAATTACACTTACTTGAAGCTAAAATATGGAAGGCCAGCTCTAAATCCTCTTCCATTGTTGTTTCCCACCGAAATTTCAAGAAGAAATGGTCTTGAAATCCTTAAAATAAATTTTGGTCACATAAACTTTATTGTAATTCCAATTTTGTCCTTAAATACATAAAAATCTTTGATTTTTTTTAACGGTATGCCGTCTCTGCCACTTAATTTGGTACATTTACTCTTTTAGTCCTTTCTTTTTTAATTTTTAAGCTATTTAATCACTTTAGCAAGTTTTACATCTTTCCAATTTAGTCCTTTTTAATTAATTTATTGCCGAAACGTTAAAATTTTCTGACGAAACTTTAACACTACCATATTGACACTCTAAATATTTATAAAAATATTTACGACTCGATTTATAACATCGAGGTCTCGATACCTCTTTTCCTCAATTTCTTGACTCAATAAATTTTTATAAAACACAAATTACTAATTCAAAAATCTCTTAAAAATCATATTTGACTCGTAATTATTAAATACTAAAATTTGTAAGCTTATTTTCTGAATTTGGTGGTCTCGTACCACTATTTTCAACATTTCTAAAAATCAGGCTATTACAAAACAAGTCCCTAAATACAATTTTAATCAAAAATCACTTTACAAAACTTGATTATTTATCAACGAGGACTCATAATCTATCATTAAACATCAAGAATCACACAAAAGCATTCATGGCTTAACCCAAAATCTTTAATAATTTTACAAATTAATCCCCAAGCTGGCTAGATTAAGTTAAATTGAATCCAAAAACTTAAAAACCATTAAAAATAGGACAAAATTACATACCATGCAAGTGAACTAAGCTTAGCCAAAATGGCCTGGCCACATGGCCATGCAACCTTTGTCTTCCAAAATTTGTAACTTTTCATAAACTTTCCAAACGATTTCAAATTGCTTCTAAATTATTTCTAAGACGTTTCTAGGGCCTCGAGGGCTCAATTGAGGGACGATATGTATGTCAATGATTATTTTATAATTTGTTTATGATAATATATGAAATGTGTGTTTAAATATTCCATTTATATGGTAATGCTCTGTAACCCTAATTTGACAACGGATATGGGTTAGGGTGTTACATTTAGTGGTATTGGAGCTACAGTTTAGTTGGTTCTCAGACTGAATGTAGCATGTGTAGAGTTTAGAAATACATGCCATTATATAACCTATGATACTATGATAACTCGTGACTTCAATTGAAATATGTTTTCATATAGATAAGATGTCATCCAACCGAGCTGATTCCAATGAAGTTGATAGTAACATGCAAGCCTCTGTTCATGGGGTAGCATCTAGCGGTAGTAGGTCTGTATCTGAGGGCCAGAGAGGAGAGGATAAAAAAGCCTTCTTCCAGATGATGTCCCAGTGGTTTTCAGAGTTTGTGCGAACGAACCCAATGGTTCAATGACCTCCACCCCCACTTGTACCCCAACTGGTCCCTGTAGTTCCTCTGGGTTTGGAACCTATATGAGTAAACAAGCCTCTAATTGATAAATTCTGAAAGTATGGGGCTGAAGAATTTTGAGGTTCAGCTGAAGATGATCTAAAGAGTACCGAGTTCTAGTTAGAAAACACGGTGAGAGTTTTTGATGAATTATCTTGTACTCTAGTTTAATGCTTGAAATGTGTCGTATCTTTGTTGGGAGACTCGGCTTATCAGTGGTGGACCACATTGGTTGTGGTAGTACCGAGAGATCCAGTAAATTGGGAACTCTTTCAGACAGAGTTTAGAAAGAAATATGTGAGTCAGATATTCCTCTATAAGAAACGCAAAGAGTTTTTTAAATTAAAGCAAGGTCATATGACAGTAGTTGAGTATGAGAGGGAATTTGTACGGCTCAGTAAGTATGTCCAGGAATGTGTACCAATAGAGGTTGCTATGTGTACTCGATTTGAGGACAGCCTAAATGAAGATATCAAGCTATTAGTCGGGATTCTTGAGTTAAAAAAAATTCATGGTTTTAGTTGATAGAGAACACAAGGCTGAAAAACTTGGCAAAACGAAGAGCAAAGCCAATTCTGAAGCTCGTGATTCAGGAAAAGAACCTATGGTAAAATCATACTCATCACCATCAAAGAAGTCAAAAGAATATAATAGTTGTTTATCAACTTTAGTGGGTTATTCTGGGTAAGAGAGAGGAAAGCAGCATTCGAGATCGTAACCACAAGATACGTCTATAGCGAGCGTGGGAAGTGTCAGAAACAACAAGCCTAAATGTCAATAGTGTAATAGATTAAATTTTGGTGAGTGTAGACTGAAAGATGGGTCTTGTTTTAAACGTGGTTCTTATGAGCATTATACTAGAGATTGCCTTGAAAGGTTTGATAAAGAAAAGGCTCAGACTAATACAACTGCGAGAGGGAGGCCACCTCGAAACACTGGAAATACGAGTAACAGTCATAGTGGGATAAAAGATTCTGCTACGAGATCTGAGGCACGAGCACCAGCTAGAGCTTACACAATTCATGCTCGAGAGAAAGCTTCAGCACCTGATGTGATCACCGTTACATTTTCTATCTTTGATACTAATCTTAATGCTTTGATTGACCTGGGGTCGATGCACTCATATGTATGCACAAATTTAGCATTAGATAAGAAAATACCTTTTGAGTCAACTGAGTTTGTGCTTAAAGTAACAAACCCTTTATGCTAGTATGTGTTAGTTGATAAAGTCTGTAAAAACTATCCTTTGATGATTCGGGGTTGCAACTTTCCGGTTGATTTGATGTTATAAACTTTTAATGAATTTAATGTGATTCTGGGTATGGATTGGTTCACTCTACATGATGTTGTTGTGAACTGTTAAAATGTTAGAATGGTGAAAAGCGTTGAATTGAATCAAACAGATTGGATAGTGCATCTAATGTTATTTCAGCTATGACGGAATAGAAATATGTTAGAAAAGGCTAGGAAGCGTATCTCACTTATATATTTGATTCCAGGGTTTTAGAATTGAAATTAGAATCGGTTTTGATTGTATATGAGTTTATAGATGTTGAATTTGCTATTGAGTTAATGCCAAAAACATCTCAAATATCGATAGCTTCGTATAAAATGGCACCTACTGAATTAAAAGAGTTGGAAGTACAATTGCAAGAGGTGACAGATAAGGGCTTTGCTCTGCCCAACAGATAAGGGTGCTCTTGTGTTATTTGTTAAGAAAAAGGATGGGTCAATGTGACTATGTATAGATTACCGATAGCTCAACAGATTTACGATCAAGAATAAGTATCCATTACCATCTATCAACAATTTGTTTGATCAATTGAAAGGTGTGACGATATTCTCAAAGGTCGATCTTCCTTCTGGTTATTCTCAGCTACGGGTTAAACACTCTGATGTGCAAAAAATTGCGTTCAAAACCAGGTATGGACATTATGAGTTTCTTATGATGCCATTTGGTTTGATTGATGCACCTGCCGTGATTATAGGCTTGATGAGCAAAATATTCAGATCGTATTTAGAAAATTTTGTTGTAATGTTCATTGAGGACATTCTGATCTATTCATGAGATGACATAGAGCATGCGTAGCATTTGAGAATTTTTTTGCAAACTTTATGTGAAAAACAATTGTTCACTAAGTTCAGCAAATATGAGTTCTTGCTTCGAGAAGTCAGATTTTGGGACATGTAGTGTCGGTAGATGGTATTAGGGTTGATCCTAGTAAAATTTCAACTGTGGTGGACTGGAAACCTCTGAGAAATGTATCTAAAGTTAGATATTTTCTGGGTTTAGCAGGATATTTTTGAAGATTTGTTAAGGGATTTTCAATGATTGCTACGTCGTTGATGAAACTGTTACAAAAAGATGTTAAATTCGAATGGTCTAAGAAATGTTAGCAAAGTTTTAATCAGTTTAAAGCTTTGTTAACCGAGGCACCTGTCTTAGTTTAGCCAGAGTCCGGTAAACAATTTGTGAGTTATAGTGATGCTTCATTGAATAGTTTTGGCTGTGTTTTGATGTAAGAAATAAATGTGATCGTGTATGCTTCCCGACAGTTGAAACCACACAAAAAGAATTATTCGGCTTACGATTTAGGGCTTGCAACTATTTATTTACTCTAAATATTTGGCGACACCATTTGTACAGAGAAAAATGTCATATCTTCATGCATCATAAAAGCCTGAAGTATTTGATATCACAAAAAGACTTGAACTTGAGACAACGCAGATGGCTTGAACTGTTGAAAGATTATGATTTAATTATCGATTATCATCCGAGAAAGGCTAATGTTGTTCTCAATGCTTTGAGTAGAAAATCTCAATTTTCCTTACGAGCGTTGAACACATGACTGACGTTGATTGTGACTGTTCAATTTTAGCTAAATTAAAATCTAGACTGACATTTTTACAACAGACTTGTGAAGCTAAAAAATGTGAGGATGTTTTGATCGCTAAACGAAAACAAATTGAGACAACATTCGATTCAAATTTTCATGTTGGTTCTGACGACAGTTTGTACTTCGAAAATAGAATTTGTGTTCTGAGACATTTTGACCTCATTCAGAAGATGTTACAGGAAGCTCACTATAGTAACTTATCGATTCATCCTGGTAGCAATGAAATGTACAGCGATTTGAAGCAAAGGTATTGGTGGCCAGGTATGAAATAGGAGATTTTTGAGTTAGTATCAAAATGTTTGGTTTGTCAGCAAGTTAAAACCTATGATGGTTCTAGAGTGGAAATGGGAACATGTCACGAGGGATTTCGTCGGGATTGCCTTTATCTCTTGAGAAGAAAGATTTTGTGTGGGTCATTGTATATTGTTTGACGAAACCTATGATGATTCTAGTGCATACGAATTTTTCACTTGAGAGATTTTCAGAGTTGTATGTTTCTGAGATGGTTAGATTGCACGGTGTACCAGTTTCTATTATCTCTAATAGGGATCCACAGTTTCCGTCTCAATTCTGAAGCAAGTTACATGAAGCTCTAAGTACTCGACTGCATTTTAGTACAACATTTCATCCACAGACCGATGGTCAGTCTGATCAAGTAATTCACATACTCGAAGATATGCTTCGATGTTGTGTTTTAGAGTTCGAAGGTAACTGGGAGAGATTTTTGCTATTGGTTGAATTTTCATAAAATAACACTTATCAGACAAACATTAAAATGGCACCATATAAAGCTTTGTATGGTCGAAAGTGTCAAACTCTGTTATACTAGACTGAGTTCAGCGAGAAAAAGGTATTCGGTGTTGATTTGATTCAAGAAATCGAAGAAAAGGTCAAAGTGATTCGAGACAGTTTGAAAGCGGCTTCGGATTGACAAAAATCTTATGGAGATTTGAAAAGAACAGATATAGAATTTAAATCCAGTAACAAAGTATTTTTGAAAGTATCACCTTGGAAGAAAGTTCTTCGATTTGGCCGAAAAGGAAAGCTTATTTCACGATTTATGAAATGATGATTCGTATGGGTTGGTTTAAGTCCCTAGAAAAATTAGTTAGCTTGAAAGGAGGATTAAAATGCTTAAATTTCAATTTATGAGCTTCAGGACTAACTTATGAAAAGATAAAATGTTAAGGGAAAAATAGTAATTTTACATAAATATGAAATGTGGACTAAATTGAATACTAGGGATATTAAATGGATTGGACTTGCCTATTTATATTTCTGGATTTCATATTTCTGGTGTTGGTCTTGAATGTCCTACCAATGGCTGAGGTCATGCATTTGTTGCGGATACTCCACATCTTGTGT
Source organism: Gossypium raimondii (assembly GCF_025698545.1). Classification (NCBI taxonomy): domain Eukaryota; kingdom Viridiplantae; phylum Streptophyta; class Magnoliopsida; order Malvales; family Malvaceae; genus Gossypium; species Gossypium raimondii. Next base: position 31,731,240 of record NC_068568.1, on the reverse strand, counting down.
GACCAGCATCGTGTAGCTTACATTCTGACCTACAAGTCGTTTGAGCAACGATGTAAAGGAATGATTACGATTATATGTTTAAGCACACTTTGTGTGAACTTTCCCGAGTATCCGATGATATTCTAAGTTGTACAATGGGCAAGAAAAGGGATTGAAATGGTAAGTTTTCAAATGGTAATATACATATGTTCATGGAAAGGATGAATGATTCAAATAATGTATTTTCATATGGAAATGACTTATCATGTGGTTAATCCAAATGAGTTGTGTATAAATGCACTAACTTGTGTATTGATGATGATGTTTAGGCTTGTGTCAAGTTTGTGGTTTGAGTTACATTATGCTTATACTTCTTGTTATGTAAATGAAATGGGAAGTTATGTTTCATTTTCTCTGAACTTACTAAGCATTATGTGTTTACGTAGTTTCTTACCTATGTTTTATAGATTACCGGAAGCTCAATCGGTTTGGAAGCTCGTCGAAAATCTGTCATGTAACAACCGTTTTTAGTGAAATTGGAATTGTAGTTTTGGGACCACAAATATGGATTGGAAATATTTATTTTATTTATATTTTAAAAATTATAGCATGATAGTATCACCGTATAAAAATTTTGCTAAGAAATTTTACCGTTTACGTGTTCAATTTGATAAAAAGACTAAATCGTGTAAAGTACAAAAGTTGAGTTCTAGTGGCTAAAGGTATTAAATAGCTATGGAACCTTAAAATATAAGTCCTTATGTGGTAATTAGATCATAAATATTGATAGTGGAATATGATGGCTTGGTATTCTTGAAATTTGTAATAAATTAAAAGGTTATAAAGGTAAATGGTAAATAAATGATAATTAAATAAAACAAATGAAGTATCATCTTTATTTCATCAATTAAGAACCATTAATTAGGGCTTGTGGAAGCCATTGTTGAGCTTGAGCTTGCAGTAACAAATTCCTTTCTAGATTGGTATGTACTTTGTCTCGTTTTTAATGATTTTATGTTTTCAGGATCGTTGTAGCTTAATCTAGCTAGCTCGAGGACTAATTTGTGAACCTATCAAACTATTAGGATTTTTCCATTGATGAATGTGTAAGAGTTGTGATGTTTTATGGAAGATAATGGTTAGTTGTTGATAGATAAACAACTTTTGTTAAGTGATTTTTTACTAAATTGACAAATAGGGAATTAATTGAAAACTAGAAAACTATACATGGTGAAATGTAAAACCCCTTACCCGAGACCGTTGCCGGAGTTGAGCTCGAGGCATTACTTTACTTAACTTATTAATTCGGGGCATAAAAATTTACTTTTAAAACTTATCTCACTATTTATGATAAAGCTGTCCACTTGTGCAGGAGTAAATCATTTATAACTCAAGCTACGGAACTCGAAATTTAATTCCGTAAATTTTTCCTGAAACTATACTAATATATGTTATTACAATAAATTTTTCAAAATTTTTGGTTCAGCCAATTAGTAAATTTTATTAGTTAAATGCTCCCCTATTTCACCACTCGGCTGTCGTGACCTCTTGCCACTAAAAATAAGTTTTCTCATAGTAGGATTTTAATATGGTGTTCTCACTTGTTTCTACAGAAAACAGACTAAATAAGATGTCTAGACATATAATTTACAACTCATAACTATTTTGTTACAATTTTTAGTGATTTTCTAAACTCAGAACAGGGGACTTAAAAAACAGTTCTGACCCTCTCTCACGAAAATTCACATACGTCAAAATATAAAATTGTTTTTTCTAAATTGTTATTTTTCCATGAAAATAGACTCAACAAGATTTCATTCTATATATCATACACCCTCTAATTAATTTTATACTATCCTAAGTGATTTTTCAAAATCACGTCACTGCTGCTGTTTGAAATCTATTTCTTTGGAAATTATTACTCTTTCATGATTTCTATGCATAATTTATCACATAGACATGTATAACAACAAACACCTTCTTACTAAGCCATTTTGACAACCATTCATCATTAGATATTAACACAACATTCTTTAGCAAAATCATAACACAACATTCAAAATAAGTAAGTCCCTATACTTGCCATAGTTCAAACATAGTTCATCATAAAATACTGAGTCGTTGTGGTTGATAGTGTGGACGATCTCTGATGTCTTTAGGATCCTCAACTTTGATTAATAATTCTATATAAAAAGAAAATAAATAAAGTAAACATAATGATTATTAAGTTTACAAGTAAATAAATAACAACATTAAACACAAATAATAATAACCAAGTAACATAATCTTTAATTTCCTCTTCACTTGATCTCTTACTCATTCACTTACTTGTTTACTTAGATAACTCATAATTATGACTTACTTTTCTCTTGCTGTAATGTCAATTCTCAATAGGTAACGTAATATACTCTTAACTCTTATAACTCACTTGAACTTGCCATTTATGCTTTTAACTGAATCTTCATGGACATAAGTTATTTACTAGCCCGTTGAACCACATTGGAATAATAAGGATACTTGGGTCTCTTTCTGATAATAACATGCCAAAGTCGTGTCCCAGACATGGTCTTACATAGGATGTTTCATGTACTGCCAATGCCATATCCCAGATATGGTCTTACACAGGAGTTCTCATATCGATGCCCATGCCATGTCCCACAAACGGTCTTACGGGGGACCTTTCATCTCAGTGCCAACGCCATGTCCCAAACATGGTCTTACATGGGACCTCTCGTCTCGGTGCCAACGCCATGTCCCAGACATGGTCTTACATGGGACCTGCCATGATCTCAAGGATGCCAATGCCATGTCCCAAACATGGTCTTATATGGGATCTCTTTACCCAAATGTCATGACATTTGTATCTAATACCTTCCTTATGCTTCAACGGGACTTTTTAATATCAATTCTCTATCGTCTCATACTTGAGTCAATATCAAATAAATTCATGAAATAAATATATAATTACTGGAAAATAATAGCATTAATAATAATTTTTGAAATATTGCATTTATTTACCGTAAACTTACCTCGGTAGCAAATATAGCCAAACTTATCAATTTACTCTTCAACTTTATTCTTTCCTCGATCTAACCTCGAATTCCATTCTTCTTGATCTATAATAACAAATTTAACTTATTTAATACTAACACTCATTAAAACAGCCTTCGACTGTAACTTTGGCAAAATTATAATTTTGCCCCTAAACTTTTACATAATTACGCTTTTGCCCCAAAGTTCGGAAATTGAACTTCATCTCATATTCGTATGTTATATAACATGCTGAACATTTTTCTCTTCTATGACAACATCAAATTATCACTCTAACACTTATGCACATTAGGGATTTTTACCGATTTTGTCAACTTACTCGTTTTCGCTTAAAATCAGCTAGCAAAAGTTGTTTAACATAATTTCTAGCTTCATATCCTATCATAAAACATCAAAATAAACACTTTTCACCTGCGGGTATTTTTCCAAATATAAACCCTAGGTTAAATTATCGCTAGAATAACCTAAATTAAGCTACCTGGATTTCAAAAACTTAAAAAGCATTAAAAACGGGTCATAGAATCACTGACTATGAGCTTGAAAAAGTGTGTAAACCCTAGCTATGGTGTCTTTCCAAATTCGGCAGCAAGCTATGGAGGAGATGATATTTTGGCCATCTTTTTCCATTTTTATTCCTTTTATTATTAATTTACTAAAATACCCTTCATTAAAACTTTAGTTATTTTTATCTATGCATGCCAATTTTTGTCCGTGAAAGTTTTATGGTCTAATTACTATTTAAGGACCTCTACTTTGATTATACACTTCAAATAAATCCTTTATCATCTAAAATTCATATTTACCCACTTTTGCAGTCCTAATAGGCAATTTAGGCATGCAATCAATAAAATTTCTTATCAATACTCTAATATTTATATCTAATCACTCGATAAATCTTAAAAATTAATAATAATTTTCTCTTTAAATCAGATTTGTGGTTACAAAACCACTATTCTGATAACCTTAAACTTGGGCCATTACAACTCTCCCCCCTTTAAGGATTTTCGTCCTCGAAAATCTTACCAAGAAAGAGGTTCGGGTACTGTTTCCTCATTGCCTTTTCTGATTCCCATGTCGCTTCCTCAATCCCGTGTTTTTTCCATAATACTTTTACCAAATTTATCTTCTTATTTCTAAGCTCATTTGTTTCCCGTGCTAATATCTTGACCGATTCTTCACTATAAGTCATATCCGGCTGAATCTCCACTTCTGTCGGAGAAATAATATGTGAAGGATCTGATTTATACCTTCGTAGCATAGATACATGAAAAACATTATGAATTCTATTGAGTTCAGATGGTAATGCTAATCGATAAACGACCGATCCAATTCTTTTTATGATTTCATATGGTCCGATAAATCTTTGAGTCAATTTACCTTTTTGATCAAACCGGAGTACTTTCTTCCAAGGAGACACTTTTAGGAATACTTTATCACCCATTTGAAATTCAATCTCTTTTTGTTTAAGATCGGCATATGACTTCTGACAATCGGAAGCTGCTTTTAGACTATCCAGAATTACTTTACTTTTTCTTCTGTTTCCCGGATCAAAACAACCCCATGTATTTTCTTTTCACTGAGCTCTGTCCAATACAACGGTGTTCTACATTTTCTACCATACAAAGCTTCATACGGAGCCATTTTAATACTGGACTGATAACTGTTATTGTAAGCAAATTCAATCAAAGGTAGATACCTTTCCCAATTACCTTCAAACTCCAATATACAACATCGGAGCATATCTTCCAATGCTTGAATTACACGCTTATATTGATCATCTGTTTAAGGATGAAATGTAGTGCTGAAATGTAACTGAGTACCCAAAGCTTTTTGTAATTTGTCCTAGAAACGAGACGTAAATCAACGATCTTTATCTGATATAATGGAGACAGGCACTCCATGTAGTCTGACAATCTCAGATATGTACAATTCAGCCAATTTATCTAAAGAATAATCCATACATACCAGAATAAAGTGTGCGGACTTTGTCAATCGGTCGACAATTACCCAAATGGCATCTTTTTTCTTAGGAGACATCAGTAACCCAGATACAAAATCCATATTTTTTTCTTTTCTATTTCCATTCCGGTATAGTGATTGGCTGAAGTAACTCCGAAGGCACTTGATGTTCAGCTTTAACCTATTGACATACCAAACACTTTGATACAAACTCAGAGATATCACGTTTCATACCCGGCCACCAATACATCTTTTTTAGATCATTATACATTTTATTAGTCCCCGGATGTACAGACATAGTACTGCTATGGGCCTCGTGTAAAATCTTTTGTATGAGCTCTGTATCCTTTGGCACTCATACTCTACCTCTAAATAATAAACAACTGTCAGTCCCAGTCTGAAATTCTGAATCATTACTGGATTCACAATGTACCCGTTTAGCCTGTAACTTCTCATCATTTTTTCGAGCTTCACATATTTGTTGACAAAATATCAATTTAGCTTTCATTTTAGCTATGATTGAACCATCATCACTCAGTGACAACGGGGAATTCATAGCTCGTAAAGCAAACAGAGATTTCCAGCTCAAAGCATCAGCTACAACATTAGCCTTACCTAGATGGTAATCAATAACCAAATCATAATCTTTTATCAATTCAAGCCGTCTGCGTTGTCTCAAATTCAAATCTTTCTGTGTCATCAAATACTTCAAGCTTTTATGATCAGTATAAATATGACACTTTTCACCATACAAATAATGTCGCCATATTTTCAATGCAAATACAATAGCAGCTAATTCAAGATCATGTACCGGGTAATTTCTTTCATGTGGCTTAAGTTGTCTTGAAGCATAAGCTATTACCTCACCTTCTTGCATCAATACACAACCTAAACCATTTTATGATGCATCACTATAAATAATAAATTCTTTACCTGATTCAGACTGTACCAACACAGGTGCTTCCGTCAACAATTTCTTCAATCGGTCAAAACTTTGCTGACATTTATCTATCCACTCGAATGTAACATCTTTCTGTAATAAACGGGTCATCGGAGAAGCTATCATAGAGGACCCCTGTACAAATCTCCGATAATAACCAGCTAAACCCAAAAAACTTCTAACTTTAGATACATTCTTCGGTGGACTCCAATTGACAATATCTGAGATTTTATTCGAATATACCCTGATGCCTTTTACGGATACAATATGCCCAAGAAAACCCACTTCTCAAAGACAAAATTCACATTTACTGAATTTAGCATATAGTTGTTTTTCTCGTAGAATTTGCAACACAATTCTCAAATGTTCTACATGTTCATTTCCATCTCGGTAATAGACCAAGATATCATCAATAAAAACTACCATGAACCTGTCTAAGTACGGTCTGAATATCCGATTCTTCAAGTCCAAAAATACTACAAGTGCATTAGTCAACCCAAACGGCATAACAAGAAACTCATAATACCCATACCTGGTTCTGAAAGCTGTCTTTGGCACATCTGGCTCTTTTACCCGTAGCTGATAATAACCCGATCGGAGATCAACCTTTGAAAATACAGTGGCACCCTTCAACTGGTCAAACAGATCATCAATCCAAGGCAGTGGGTACTTATTCTTTATAGTGACTTTGTTGAGCTGTCGGTAATCAATACATAATCTTAAGGACTCGTCCTTCTTTTTCACAAATAGAACCGAAGCACCCCAAGGTGAATGACTTGGTCGGACAAAACCCCTGTCAACAAGCTCTTGCAACTGTGTCTTTAACTCCTTTAATTCCATAAGAGCCATACGATACGGAGCTATAGGGATTGGAGTAGTTCCCGGATTCAGATCTATAGAAAATTCCACTTCTCTTTCTAGTGGCAACCCCAGTAGCTCTTTTGGAAACACATCAGAAAATTCACATACAACTGGCACTGCCTGTATCTTTGACTCAGATACCTTAGTATCCAACACATATGCCAAATAAACACCATACCCTTTTCTGACTCACCTATGAGCTGTCATAACTGAAATCACATCTGATAATTCCTCTATCTGATCAGATTTAACCTGAAGTAATTCTCCTTTCTGGCACTTCAGAACAATATATTTATGTTTACAGTTTACTACTGTATCATGCTGAGTTAACCAATCCATGCCCAATATTACATCAAACTCAGCAAAAGGCAATAACATCAAGTCAACCGAAAAACAAATACCTTTTACCATCAGTGGACAATTTTTACAAACTTTATCCACTATCACAAACTGGCCCAGGGGGTTCGAGACATTAACCATAAATTCAGTAGGATCAACAGATAAATTTTTAACAAATACTAATTTTATGCATATGTATGAATGTGTAGAGCCAGGATCAATTAATGCAATAACATTAGTATAATAGAGAGAAAATGTACCGATAAATACATCAAGGGAGGATGCCTCTTCCCGAGCACGAATAGCACATGCTCTTGCGGGTGCTCTAACATCTGATCTAACTACTGAGTCTCTGGCCACACCTCTATTACCCGCTCCAACTCCTGGGTTTCTCTGTGGTCTACCTCTGGTAGAAGCATTTCCTGATCTCGCACTGGGTATAACTTCCCTCTTAACTGTTTCGGGACAATCCCGAATAAAGTGATCTGGTGCACCACATCTAAAACAAACATTTTCACTTGCTCTACACTCTCCAGGGTGGCATCTACCACATTAAGGACATTCTGGCCTAGGAGGTCGAGTAGTGCCCGTACTTGCAACTGTAGTGGTTTGAGCTTTAGAACCCTCAAATCTTCTGCCTCTGCTTCGGCTAGAATATCTGGCTGGAAAATTTGATCCACTAGAGAGCTCTTTAGGCCTCTTAGAAGTAGACTGAAATGATTTACTCATTTCCCTCTTCTTTGTATCTTGCATTTCAACTTCAACTTCGCCCTTATCTTTTTTTTTTAACAAATCTTCTACTTTACACGCTCTTTCCACCAAAAGGACAAACTCTCTGATTTCTAAAACACCTACTGCTAGTCGAATATCATCATTAAGCCCTTCTTCAAATCTCTTGCACATGTTAGCATTGGTTGACACAAACTCCCAGACATAGTTACTAAGTCTGACAAATTCGCGTTCATATCCAGTCACAGTCATCTTACCTTGTTTTAACTCAAGAAACTCTTTCCTTTTCTGATCTATAAATCTCTGGCGGATATACTTCTTTCGGAACTTCTCCTGAAAGAAATCCCAGGTAACCCTCTCACTCGGTACCATAGACACGAGAGTCTTCCACCAATGATTGGCTGAATCTCAGAGAAGTGAAAAAACACACTTCATACATTCTTCCGGTGTACAAGATAATTCTTCAAAAACTTTGATAGTATTTTCGAGCCAAAATTTAGCTTTCTCGGCATCACTGTCTTTGGTAGCCCAAAACTCTTCAGCCCTTTGTTTCCAGATCTTATCAACTGGAGGTCTATCCTTGATAACTATACCTACAGCTGGGGAAGCTACATAGGGAACCTGAGAATCATGAGGGGCTGGAGGTCTCACAGCCGAATTCGTACGAACAAATTCAGCAAACCAATCATTCATAGCTTGGAAGAAGGCTTCTCTAGCTCCTCCTCCCTGACTAACTGATATGGGCCTTTCACTAACATTAACATCTAGTGGCACCGTCCCTTCTGCGGGAGCGGGCGCATTACTCTCTACTTCATCAGTGCCAACTCGTTCGGGATCCATAACTATAAAAGAAAACTTTTTAAAATCGTTAGGAGTCGTCACACTAACAAAATATAAGTATTGCATGTATAGCTAAACTCTTATTCATATTGAGTACTTCAATTCGAGAACCGACTAAACCTACTCTAATACCAATAAATGTAACACCCCTTACCCGAGACCGTTACCGCAGTCGAGCTCGAGTCATTACTTTACTTAACTTATTAATTCAGGGTATAAAAATTTGCTTTTAAAACTTATCTCACTATTTATGATGCTTAGAAAGTTTACAAGTAAATAAATAGCAACATTAAACAAAAATAATAATAACCAAGTAACATAATCTTTAATTTCCTCTTCATTGATCTCTAACTCATTCACTTACTTGTTTACTTACATAACACATAATTATGACTTACTTTTCTCTTGCTGTAATGTTGATTCTCAATAGGTAACGTAATATACTCTTAACTCTTATAACTCACTTGAACTTGCCATTTATGCTTTTAACTGAACCTTCATGGACATAAGTTATTTACTAGCCCTGATACAGTCGTTGAAAGCACCAAAAATATCCTATCCCTAATAAATAAAGAATAGTAAAAGGGAAGTAGGGTCAAATCCTCAGGGACTGGACTTGCAAAATATCTTGTTCCATGAAATCCCAAGCAGAGTCTTGCCCAAGACAACCTGCGTTCCTGAAAAAAATAAAAACAATAGCAGAATTAAATTGTTGGATCTAAAAACGAAAAAATAAAATAAAAACAGAATTAAGAATATTGAATTGAAAATTCGAGAAATTAAAAATAGAGTTAAGAGAAAGAAAATTCTTATGGGAGATTCCAGCCTCCAGTTGTCTCGTTCCGCCTTGGGTTCAATCCTAGGCTTTTAGATGATCCTTCCCAAACCGAATAAGCCAGTTATAGTGGAAGAGGACGCCTACGACCACCAGCTCCAAGGATTTAGACTTACAATTTAGTGGAACCTGACTCTAGCCAACAATCGCTTCTGTGGGATCGTCTTATGCTAGATCAATGCTTCTCAATGGCGAAACCCATGCCATTTTGTCTCATGGGCTCGCCAACCTCTGACGCAATAAGCTAACGAACCGACTGTGCAACCTTCCCAAAACATACAAAGCGGCCGTCTTTGCATACGTTGAAAAACTTACTTCTTAAGGGACTTGGACGGAAGTCGCCACCAGTAGTCTGAGAAACGATGAATACTCAGCGAGGAGGCTAAGTACGGATTCTAAGCCTCATGAACCCTTTTGGGGATTTTTGACAACTTTCGGCTAGATGGGTTTAGTGGCTCATGGTTGTGGTAGAAAAGAAAACAAATAAAATAAAAATAGAGATTTTATTGAAAGGAAATATGAAAAGAACAAAAGCCTAGACTTTTGGGGAGAGAGTGTTTACAAAAAAAGAAAGATGATATCCTTTTGAGTCACTTTACCCCCTATTTATAGTGCTAGGGGAGATATTCTAATTCTACTTAAATTCCTAAAAGATAAATACATTTAATTGAAGATAAATAAAGATAAAATAAAATCCTAAAAATAATCTTTAATAATTATCTCAACATTAATTATCCTAATATAATTAAAATAGAGTTTAATAAAATAAAATCTCTTCTTTTTGCATTTCAACCCTTGTGTCCTCCATGCTTGCACTTTTGGCACAAACTTTTCCTTGTGTCGCACATTGACCCATTTTATCTCTAAATTCACGCTTTTGGCCCTTAATTTCACTTTTGCCTCAAATTTAGTCCCTATGAGATAAAAGATCATAAATAGCTCAAATTAGCAGGATCATACTCAGAATAAATAAATAATTAATACATAAAAATACGTTATTCTAGAGTGTTATCAAATCCCCCTACTTAGCCCTTGCTTGCCCTCAAGTATGGTTCCTATCTACTGTGAAAGTTAGATTCTGCCATAAAAGAAATACAACTCCAAAGTTTTATAAAAATCAGTCAAAAATGCATATGAAAAATAAAGAGAACCCTAAGCTTGCTTTAAGTAAAACAGAAAAAGTTTTTCAATTAATACACACAAAAATTAGAATCAACTTGAATTATTTAATGAAAATTAGGTAAATTACCAAACCTACCAAGACACTCTATTTGTTTCCTCCTTTAGTCCCCAAATTATTTTTTTTTTTTTTTTTTTTTTTTTCTCTCTTTTTTTATGCTTTAGGAATATACTGAACCTTTTGACGCGAAGAGAGATGACAGCCAAGCACCCCACCCCGGTTACTCAGCCCAGCAAACTCCTAATTTATTATAATTTTTCTTAAGAACACATCAAACCTTTTGACGCGAAAAGAGATGACAGCCAAGCACCCCACCCCGGTTACTCAGCCCAACATGTTCTTAAGCTGTATACGTTGTATTTAAACTTGATCAATTTTACGAAAAGCAAGATAAAGTTAACTTTATGAATCACAATTATTTTTAGTCTGATAAGAATAAGACAGTGGAGATGGCATCAATTATGGAAAATTCGTAATTTTCTCAGAAAACAAGAATCATGGTTGTAGGTCAAACAGTAGGCAATTCTTGGTAAAAATCTTGGGCATGAAAAGAGGCAGGAGATTCCAAAACAATAAATATGGAAAAAATAAAGTCTCAAGCAGCAACACCAGCAACAATAACCAAAATCACAACAGAAAATGATAGTAATAACGAAGAGTACCTCCCCCTACTGAAAGCACATTGTCCTCAATGTGGACGAAAATAAATAAATAGGTAGAAAAGTTTAGAAAAACTCCCCGTGTTGTTACTGTTGATCGCATATGATGGCAATGAGCTCAGTCAGTTGTTGGCCAAATGTTTCAAGTCGGGCCTCAATGCATTCTAAATTTTCGCTCTGTTTTATCTAAGCAAAAGAAGAAAATTTTATTAATATCCAAATAAGTAATAAATAGTATAATAAAATAAAGTAATAAATAAAGTAAAAATAATAATAATAATAATTGGGTTGCCTCCCAACAAGCGCTTGTTTAACGTTGTTAGCTCGACACGGTTATTGGTTCTATGGTGGTTCCAAATGGATTTTCTTAACCGTGTGGGCTTGAAAATTCTTATAAAACGGCTTCAACCGCTGGCCATTGACTACGAATCGCCTTACAGATTCTTCACTCTCTATTTCAACCGCTCCATCTGTGAACACTTTAGTAACAATAAAAGGTTCTTGCCATCGTGATCGAAGCTTACCTGGGAATAACTTTAACACAGAGTTATGAAGTAAAACTTTTTGTCCTACCGAAAAACACTTCTGAGCTATTCTCTTATCGTGAAACAACTCTGTTTTGTCTTTATAAATGTGAGTATTCTCGTAGGCATCATTGCGAATTTCTTCTAACTCTTGGATGTCTAATTTCCTTGCCTATTCTGCGGGTTCTAACTCCAACTCTGGTGCCTGTATAACAGAAGGTAACAATTTAGTATTTGGAGATAATAACTCATTAACAAATTCAATTTCATTAAGTTCAGAATTATCTCCATAAATTGGCTCAAAATTCTCTTCCACCAAAGAGTCAATTATGTCGATACGATTTACGATCAATATTTCGCTTGGATGGCTAATGGCGTTGTAGGCATTAAACTTTACGATCTCCCCATCAAACTCTATCGTGAGAGTTCCACTTCGAACATCAATTTTAGTATTTACTGTAATAAGGAACAGTCGACCCAGCAGGAGATCTGAAGATCCAGGAGTGCTATCCTCCTCCATTTTGATCACATAAAAATCTGCAGGGAAAATAAGCTCGTTAACTTTTACCAGAACATCCTCAAGGACTCCTTCTGGATGCACAACAGACCTGTCCGCCAATTGAATGATAACACCTATTTTTGTCAAAAAACCTGCGTTAAGTGATTCATAAACAGAATATGGCATTACATTTATAGAAGCCCTTAGATCACACATAGCCTTTTTAATTCCCTGATGGCCTATTTTGCATGGTATTGCAAACATGCCCCTATCCTTGCATTTTGCTGGCATTTTCCTCTGTAACACTGCGGATACATTGTCACCAACATTCACCCTTTCATTACCTGTTAATTTTCGCTTGTTGGTGCAAAGCTCTTTAAGAAATTTAGCATACCGCGGTATTTGCTTAATGGCATCCAACAGCGGAATGTTGATCTCGACATTTCTAAATGTTTCAAGAATTTCCTTGTCCTCTTTACCTCTTCGACATTGGATGAATCATTCTGGAAATGGAGGTTGAATTTTAGGCAATGGAGGCTTCGGTCGGACATGTTCGTCTTTTTCGGGTTTTTGCTGGGCGATTTCTTGGGCAAGATTCCTGTCAGGAATCGATTCCAGTACCTTTCCGCTTCGTAACGTCACTGCATTTGCATTTTGTCTAGGGTTTGGCTCTGTTTGTGACGGCAGCTTCCCTTGAGAGGTTAATTTCTTGATCGATGTGGTCAACTCTCTTATGGACGCCTTGGTTTTCTGTTGGAAATCCTTCATCTCTTTTTGGAAATTAAGATTTTGCTGCTGAAAATCAAGAACATTAGTTGCTAACTTATTGACCATGGTTTCTAGAAAATTACCTGAACCTTGCGGCTGTTGCGAAAATCGATTTTGGTATGGCTGGTTATTTCATGGATTTGCCCCATAACTTAAGTTAGGATGGTCCCTCCACCCTGGGTTGTAGGTATTAGCGTAGGGGTCGTACTGCCTTTGTGGCGGCCCAGGGAAATTTCCCACAGTATCCAGATGAGCCGTGGTATCATCATACAAACTGGGATATGCATCAGTTGCGTGATCGGGTGTAGCACATATTCCGCATAACCGAGCTATCTTCACTTGTTCTGCAATAAGAGAATTCATCATATTAGTAAGTCTATCAACTTTATCCTCTAACGTTGAATTACTTAGCTGGTGAACCCTTCTAGGGAGTTCAGTATTGGCTCGGAACTGCTGAGAATTTGCAGCCATCATGGAGATCAAGTCTCTCGCTTGTTGGGGAGTCATGTTGACCAATGCTCCTCCACTAGCAGCGTCTACCATATTCATCTCCATGGGCTTCAAACCTTCGTAAAAGTATTGGAGGAGAGATTGCTCTGTTATACTATGTTGTGGACAGCTTGCACACAACTTTTTAAATCGCTCCAATAATCGTAAAGGGGCTTAGCTTCTTTTTGTCTTATTCCAACGATCTCTCTTCTTAGCTCAGCTGCCCGAGATGCTGGAAAAAACCTATTCAGAAAAAAACGAGATAGATCAGCCCAAGTTGTAATAGATCTAGGGGGTAAATAAAATAACCATTCTTTAGCAGAATCTGCTAGGGAGAAAGGGAAAGCACGCAATTTAATCTGATCCTCAGTTACCCCCTGAGGTTTCATGCTAAGACAAACCATATGAAATTCTTTCAGATGCTTGTGGGGATTTTCATTTTGCAACCCACGATAAGTTGGCAGTAATTGGATTAAACCTGACTTCAACTCAAAATCAGTACCCATAGTAGGAAATGCGATGCACAATGGCGGTTGTTTTCTCTGAGCTTCGGCCAGTTGCCGAATCGTTTGAGCCATTGGTTGGTGTGCTAAATTCGGGTTTTCGTTAACCCTAGCGTTAAGCACTTTTTCTGGTGAGTCAACTTCTACTTTTTCGCTTTCAAGTGTTCGAGTAGGGTTTTCGTTAACCCTAGACTCAGCTTCGTCGTCGACTTCGATTTCTGGTTGTGGGTTACTTTGAGTTCCAACCACCGCTGACTGCTTTTTTCGTAACTTTGTCTTTTTGCGATTGGCTCTAGCAGTCTTCTCAATTTCTGAATCGAACGCAAGAGTACCTGGAGCAGATCTGGTCATAAGAAACAAAAAAAAAACAAGATCCGTACGTTGCCAGTCCCCGGCAATGGCGCCAAAATTTTATGCGGTCGTTGAAAGCACCAAAAATATCCTATCCCTAATAAATAAAGAATAGTAAAAGGGAAGTAAGGTCAAATCCTCAGGGACTGGACCTACAAAATATCTTGTTCCGTGAAATCCCAAACAGAGTCTTGCCCAAGACAACTTGCGTTCATGAAAAAAATAAAAACAATAGCAGAATTAAATTGTTGGATCTAAAAACGAAAAAATAAAATAAAAAGCAATTAAGAATATTGAATTGAAAATTCGAAATTAAAAATAGAGTTAAGAGAAAGAAAATTCTTATGGGAGATTCCACCTCCGGTTGTCTCGTTCACTTTGGGTTCAATCCTCGACTTTTAGATGATCCTTCCCAAACCGAATAAGCCAGTTATAGTGGAAGAGGACGCCTACGACCACCAGCTCCAAGGATTTAGACTTACAATTTAGTGGAACCTGACTCTAGCCAACAATCGCTTCTGTGGGATCGTCTTATGCTAGATCAACGCTTCTCAATGGCGAATCCCAAGCCATTTTGTCTCTTGGGCTCGCCAACCTCTGACGCAGTAAGCTAACGAACCGACTATGCAACCTTCCCAAAACATACAAAGCGGCCGTCTTTGCATACGTTGAAAAACTTACTTCTTAAGGGACTTGGACGGAAGCGTCAGCCCCGTAGTACGGAGAAACGATGAATACTCAGCGAGGAGGCTAAGTACGGATTCTAAGCCTCATGAACCCTTTTGGGGATTTTTGACAACTTTCGGCTAGATGGGTTTAGTGGCTCATGGTTGTGGTAGAAAAGAAAATAAATAAAATAAAAATAAAGATTTTATTGAAAGGAAATATGAAAAGAACAAAAGACTAGACTTTTGGGGAGAGAGTGTTTACAAAAAAAGAAAGATGGTATCCTTTTGAGTGACTTTACCCCCTATTTATAGTGCTAGGGGAGATATTCTAATCCTACTTAAATTCTAAAAGATAAATACATTTAATTGAAGATAAATAAAGATAAAATAAAATCCTAAAAATAATCTTTAATAATTATCTCAACATTAATTATCCTAATATAATTAAAATAGAGTTTAATAAAATAAAATCTCTTCTTTTTGCATTTCAACCCTTGTGTCCTCCATGCTTGCACTTTTGGCACCAACTTTTCCTTGTGTCGCACATTGACCCATTTTATCTCTAAATTCACGCTTTTGGCCCTTAATTTCACTTTTGCCTCAAATTTAGTCCCTATGAGATAAAAGATCATAAATATCTCAAATTAGCAGGATCATACTCAGAATAAATACATAATTAATACATAAAAATATGTTATTCTAGAGTGTTATCAAGCCCGTTGAGCCACATTGGAATAATAAGGATACTTGGGTCTCTTTCTGATAAGAACATGCCAAAGCCATGTCCCAGACATGGTCTTACATGGGATGTTTCATGTATTGCCAATGCCATATCCCAGATATTGTCTTACACGAGAGTTCTCATATCGGTGCCTATGCCATGTCCCACAAATGGTCTTATGGAGGACCTCTCATCTTGGTACGAACGCCATGTCCCAAACATGGTCTTACATGGGACCTCTCGTCTCGGTGCCAACACCATGTCCCAGACATGGTTTTACATGGGACCTTTCATGATCTCAAGGATGCCAATGCCATGTCCCAGACATGGTCTTACATGGGATCTCTTTACCCAAATGTCATCCATTTGTATCTAATACCTTCCTTATGCTTCCACGGGACTTTTTAATATCAATTCTCTATCGTCTCATACTTGAGTCAATATCAAATAAATTCATGAAATAAATATATAATTACTGGAAAATAATAGCATTAATAATAATTATTGAAATATTGCATTTATTTACCGTAAACTTACCTCGGTAGCAAATATAGCCAAACTTATCAATTTTCTCTTCAACTTTATTCTTTCCTCGATCTAACCTCGAATTCCATTCTTCTTGATCTATAATAACAAATTTAACTTATTTAATACTAACATTCATTAAAACAGCCCTCGACTCTAACTTTGGCAAAATTATAATTTTGCCTCTAAACTTTTACATAATTACGCTTTTGCCCCAAAGTTCAGAAATTGAACTTCATCTCATATTCGTATGTTATATAACATGCTGAACATTTTCCTCTTCTATGACAACATCAAATTCTCACTCCAACACTTATGCACATTAGGGATTTTTACCGATTTTGTTAACTTACTCGTTTTTGCTTAAAATTGACTAGCAAAAGTTGTTTAACATAATTTATAGCTTCATATTCTATCATAAAACATCGAAATAAACACTTTGAACCTATGGGTATTTTTCCAAATATAAACCTTAGGTTAAATTATCGCTAGAATAAGCTAAATTAAGCTATCGGGATTTCAAAAATGTAAAAAGCATTAAAAACGGGGCTTAGAGTCACTTACTATGAGCTTGAAAAAGTGTGAAAACCCTAGCTATGGTGTCTTTCCAAATTCGGCAGCAAGATATGGAGGAGATGATATTTTTGCCATCTTTTTCCTTTTTTATTCCTTTTATTATTCATTTACTAAAATACCCTTCATTAAAACTTTAGTTATTTTTATCTATGCATGCCAATTTTTGTCCATGGAAATTTTATGGTCTAATTACTATTTAAGGACCTCTACTTTGATTATGCACTTCAAATAAATCTTTTATCATCTAAAATTCATATTTACCCACTTTTACAATTAAGTCCTAATAGGCAATTTGGGCATGCAATCAATAAAATTTCTTATCAATACTCTAATACTTATATCTAATCACTCGATAAATCTTAAAAATTAATAATAATTTTCTCTTTAAATCATAGTTGTCGTTACGAAACCACTATTCTGATAACCTTAAATTTGGGTCATTACAGAAATGGTGAAATAAATGAAATATAGGGCTTGTTATGGACCTAATTGATATTCGGCTATAATGGGTTGTGGTTGAATTTCATGAATTTTCACTTTTATAAGCTAGGGATTATATTGAAAAGAAATCAAAAGTTTAAGATCAAAAGAGTAATTTTGCAAACATGTGAATGTGGATTGAATTGAATAGAATATTTTTTAAATTGGTTGAATTTATTTATTTAGATCAAGATAAATCTCAACCAGATCTAAATCGAGGAAAGGCGAAAATCGCGGATTAAGTAATCGTACTCCTACGCAATAGTTGTCGATATAAGTTCATAATAATTAAATTATATCATTTAATTACCTTACGTATTTGTATTTTATAGTCAAGTAGTTAATTATTATATATATAAGTATAACCCGATCGCACTTACGTGCCTATTGTACTTCGATACCCTTGATAGCAGTTTCATGCCATGATTATGTTTCGGTAACATTTATTAAGTAAAATAGAATTTCCTTCATTTATTGTTAAGTTAAATAAATTGCTATGTACTTTTTAAGTTTTATAAGCTTATACGAGCTTATGTGTCATTTTGTAGATTACTTTTGCTGACTTGGGACGGATCGAAACTTCGGCTCACACTATCCATTATCATTAGTAGCTTTTGAACTCTTTCAAGATTGTGGCATGTATATGTGGCTATAAGTATATATGTATTTGTGTTTAGTTCATTTTAGTATAAAAGTGAATTACTAAGTTGTATGTTTGGATACTTTGTTTTCCATGTTGTACATATGTATCTTTTAACTTAACAAATTGGTATGAATGCAATCACTTATGAATGGTTTATTGTTGATTAATTTAAGTTTTTATGCTAGTATTTGTATTTGGTTAAGTGTTTTAATAAATAAAGATGAAAGACTAGTTTGAAAAAGCATGTTATATAGGTTATGTGATATGTTCTAATTATGGATTTGGTTTTTTTGCTTTCAATGGCATATAAGTCTATTGGTGATAGTAATGGAATGATACAAATGGTATATTTTTGGTGTTTGGTTGTTAGGTAAATTTTAATGGCATATGTTGAAAAAAATTTAGTTTAAAGGATAGTGAATATTATTTGGCTAAATTGAGTACATGGTTGCATGTTTATATGTTGACATTTGAGGTGCCTACGGGCATATTGGTTGTATATTAATATACCATATTTCATTTTACATAATTTTGGTGCCATGTTATAGCTTTTATATATCTGAACTTTTGGGTGTAGGTACCTGCCAAAATGGGTTAGAAAAATGGCTTGTAAAATAGCCTATTTTCATCCACATGGGCAAAAACACGGGCGTGTGTCTCAGCCGTGTGACACACGGCAAAGAAACACAGTCGTGTGTCCCTTGTAGCTTTCAAAGGGTTGCAAGTCAGGCTATTACAGGGCCTACCACATGGCCTGGCACACAGGCGTGTGATGTTATTACGAAGGGTACACGGCCTGGCATACGGACGTGTGGCTTGGCCGTGTGACCCAAGTCATTGAGTTACACGGGAATGGACACGGTCTGAGACATGGGCATGTCTCATGGTCATGTCAATCTCATGGCCGTGTGACCCCTGTAGTGTTGAGAATTTTTGCTATTTTCTAAAAAATTCTCTGAGTTTTCGATTTAGTCTCGACTTATTCCTAACGTGTTTTTAGGGCCACGAGGGCTCGTATAAGGGACTACATGTGTCACTTGGATTGGTTTTAATATGATTATCGATATGATTTGAAATGTTTGAAATTTTTGTTCATTTGATTTGAAAACTCCGATAATGCTCCGTAACCCTATTTCAGTGACGGATACGGGTTAGGGGTGTTACATATCACACTATCCAACATAAATATCGATAGTTTTTGAATATTTTGGCCAAGGTTATAATGGCATGTATAGTTTTAATTGTAAGGTCATTTTGATGTTGTTTAGTTGGTAGAGTGGCTTGTAAAAGTTGTAAGTGTTATCTTGGTTTGGTACTCTTGATGCCTTAATGGTTTGTGTCATTGTGCTATCTCATGTTGCATGTTTTGGAATGGCTCATCTGGTATGTTTTGAGATAGCTTGAACATGGTTAAGTTATGACATGTTTGGTAAGTTTTGGAGAGAGTAATTGATGATTGAAATGTGGTAATAAATGCATGTTTTGGTAGGTCTTGATGATTTCATGTGAGATGCCTTTGATGCATTGATTATGTGCAAATCAGGCCTAAAGGTTTTTGCATGATTTGTTGATGGAAATGGCTTGATTTTGGGCAAATTCATGTCCATACAGCCTGAGACACCAGCGTGTGACACATTAGTGTGTAACACACGGCCTAACAACACGTCGTGCGTCTCCAGTAGGTTCCTTTGTATGCAAGTCAGTGACTTACACGGCCTAGCACACAGGCATGGGGCAATTTTGACAGTAACAGGACCGTGTGACATAGGCATGTGACCCTACACAGAGAGCTACACAGGTGAGGACACGGGTTGGGACCCCTGTATTCCAAAATTTGTAACTTTTTCATAAAGTTTCCAAACGATTTCAAATGGGTTCTGACTTGTTTCTAAGGTGTTTCTCGGGCCTGGAGGGGTTGATTTAAGGACGATATGGATGTGAATGATTAGTTTATAATATTTTATGATAGTATAAGAAATGTATGTTTAAATGTTCCATTTGTATGGTAATAGTCTACAACCCTAATTTGGTGATGGATACGGGTTAAGGGTGTTACAACGATAGCAAGAAAGAAAGGTGAGTTATGAAGACTGCTTAAATACCAAGTCTTTCTCAACAATCCAATCCTAGACATATTCATTCCCATTACCACATCACTTCGCTTTTTTCTAGTGAAGAGGCATTGAGCTTATTTTATTTATACTTGCAATATCTTATTTATTATACGAAGCAAAATACTAACTAAGGAATAGAAATAAATGCCTAAAAATAAATACAAAGAATAAAAAATTCCCCCATTTCTATTTGTGTCATCCGCAATGTATTTTTCCTTTTCCCTTCTTTGTTTCACTTGATCCTACAATCTCCTTTTGCCATGTCTCGAAGATATGATCTAGGAATTCATGAACAAAATTTTTCGAGATATTCTTTAAATTAGTTCATAAGGTATCATCTCTAACTTTTGCATATCTCCAATAAGCTTGTTGTTGGTTATGCATGAATTTTCACATATCCACCATAGTTGAAAATTATGAATTCTTCATAGTGTTTAAGGAAGTAGGAATTGTCATCTCAGGATTAAAAGTCAGCTCCACTGGTTCAACTACATTTGGTTCCACCCTCGGTTCAGGGCTGTTTGGTTCCTCATCAGTTTTTGCTTCTTCTATCTCATCAACTGATTTAGCTTTCGATTTAGATTTGGTTGATGACCCATTTTATTCTAGTTCGTTTATCTCATTTGGTTTCACTTGGTTCAATAACATAATATTCTCCACTAACCTTTCAAGGCCTTGCCTTTTTATGCAACCTTAAACATAATGGTCCTTCTAGTTTGTTTCTATCTTACTTAGGTCCTTAAGCAAAGCAAAGTAATCAATCATGGAACGTAGGCATTTCCTGCCTTCTTCCCTGCACAGTCTTGAATCTCCTTGAGAATAATTCTCCCAACATTGATAGACCTTTCTTGCATAATCTCATACAACAAAAGCATCCATTCCATCAAGATGTTGGGTCTATGTGAGATAGGCAAGAAGTAATATCGAATAAAATAGAACCATACCTTAGCCACTGGATTTAAATATTCTCTTCGGTAAGAATTACTGCCATACTTTCTTATAATCCATTGGTCTCCCGGATTTATAACCACATTAAGAACTTGTAGAAGAAAATCCCAATTGATATTCATCATCATGGTAGGGTACTCATCTTCTTCAACATCATGTAAGTTAGAAAAATCATCAATGGACTTAGAAGTAAGGGGTACCTTATTCTTACAAATAAAAACTTCATTAATATCTGGCATGGTCAAGTTTGCATAGAACTCTCGTACTAAGTTTTCATCAAGCATTGATCGTGCATCACAAAATTGCTCTCAATTTAAAGCATTAATTGTCTTTCGAGGTGACAGTAGCATGATCATCTTGTAATTGCTCTCCAAATTAAAACCTTTTTCCAACATCATGGGTTGATTCTTGAAGAGAGAATCAAATCTTTCCCTTACTTTCTCGTCTTGAATCACAATCAGATTTCTGGCAGAAGTCTTACAAGATCTAGTTCTTTTTTGAGACATAGTATTTTTCTCGAAAGTCGGCCGAATTTAGGCAAATGGAAGGGAAACTATAATAGCCCGTTTTTAGGGAAATCAGAATAGTGATTTTGGGACCACAAATCTGATGAGTAAATTTTTATTTTATTATTATTTTAATATCTATGGGATGTTAGTAAGGTCATATTAAAATTTCATTAAAAATTCTTATGTTTGCATGATTAATTAAGTGAAAAGGACTAAATCGTAAAAGGTGCAAAATGGATTTCTATTAGTTGAAAGGGTCAAATGGATATGAAACTTTAAAGTGGATGGATTTTAATGGAAATTATACCATTCATAATGTTAGTGGGAAAAGATGGGCATGAATTTGGTGTTTTATTTAGTTAATTAGAAAGGTTATTAAGGTAATTTAATAATCAACTTAAAGTAAAATAAAGTAAAACAATTGTATCATCTTCTTTAGTTTATTTTCTCCATTGAAAATAGGGTTAGAAAACTCTATTATTGAGGTTTAAAGGTTGGGTCAAGCTATCTTGCTTGTATGGTATGATTTTCAATCCTGCTTTTATTGATTTTTATGTTTTTGAGGTCATTTTAACTTAATCTAGCTAGCCTAAGGGTTAATTTGTAAAACTGTCAAAGATTGAGAGTTATGCCATGAATGCTTTTGTATGATTCTTGATGTTTAATGATAGATTATGAGTCCTTGTTGATAAAAAAACAAGTTTTGTAAAGTGAATTTTATGAAAATTTCATTTAGGGATGAATTTGTAAAAATAGTAAAAGTTCATGTGAAATTTATGAAATGATGATTGTTATGGGTTGTTTCAAGTCCTTAGAGAATTCAGTTAGCTTGAAAGGATGATTAAAATGCTTAAATTTCAATTTATATTCTTAAAGACTAAATTATGAAAAGTTAAAATGTTAGGGGCAAAATAGTAATTTTGTATAAATATGAAACGTGAACTAAATTGAATACTAGGGTTATTAAATGGATTGAATTTGTCTATTCAGATCAAGATAGACCATGTACAGATTTAGATCGGGGAAATGCTAAAGCCTCGTATTAGTTCGACTTTGTTTCTACACCTTAGTTGTCGAGGTAAGTTCGTACGTACAGATTACTATATTAATGTAATTCAATTTTATGTTATCATGTATCTGAAATGCTATTGAACAATGTATATCCTAAGCAATGTTATGGCGATTATTTAGTCCCGGTTCAACCCTAGGAATTCGTAGGATACAAATGACATGTCATTAGAGATTTAATGTTTCAGGTGTCGGTCTTGAATGTCCTATCAATGATTGAGGTCTTGCATTTGTTGTGGATACTCCATAGCTTGTGTGAACAGCATCGTGTAGCTTACATTCCGACCCACAGCTAGTGTGATCGGGCCCATTTCACAACTTGTATGAGCAATGATGTAAAGGAAAGGTTATGGTTATATGTTTAAGCACACTTCGTGTGAGCTTTCTCAAGTATCCAATGATATTCTAGATGGTTCGACGGGCAAGAAAAGGGATCGGAATGGTAAGTTTCCAAATGAAAGTATGCATATTCTCATGAAAAGGATGTATGAATCAAATTATGTATTTTCTTACGAAAATGGTTTATTATGTGGTTAATCCAAAAGAATTATGTATAAAGGCACTAACTTGTGTATTGATGATGATGTTTAGGCTTGTGCCAAGCTTGTGGCTTGGGTTACATTATGTTTGTACTTATTATTATGTGATGAAATGGTAAGTTGCTTTTCATTTTCTATGAACTTACTAAGCATTTTGTGCTTACGTAGTTTCTTTCTCATGTTTTATAGATTATCGGAAGCTCGATCGGTTTGGAAGCTTGTCAGAGACCTATCACATTATCCAGCATAAATATTGGTAGTTTTTAAATGTTTTGTCCAATGTTATAATAGGATGTATAGGTGGACTTCTAATGGTGTTTAGTTGAATGTTTAATGGATGTTTTTGGCATGTATAACTCGTGCAAATTGTCTTAGTTGGTATCATTTGATACCTTGTTGGATTGTGTCATTTTGGGTACTTGTGATGCATGAGTGAAATGGCTAAAATGGTATGTTTGTAGTGATGAGTTAACGGTCATGTTTGTGGCATGATTTTATTAATGTTGAATTATAATTGATGATGGAAATGTGACCAAATATGCCTGTTTAGGTAAGTTTTGATGTTTTCCTTTGTGGTTCCTTGAATGGCATATTGTTTAGTTGATTTTAGGACTCTTGAATTGGTCATTACATGCATATTTTGATAGGGTTATCATGCTTTGGTTATGTGCACTTAAGGTCTAAAGGTTTATGCATGATGAGGTGTTGGAAATGGATTCCTTTGGGTGAATTTTAGGTTCACACGGCCTGAGACATTGGCGTGTGACTTAGCCATGTATGACACACGTCCTAGCGACATGATCGTGTGTCCCTTGCAGATCTCTTCACACGCAAGTCAGTCAGTTACATGGCCTAAGACACGACCTGGCACACGTATATGTGAGGCAATTTTGTGAGTTACACAGCCTGGCACATGAGCGTGTAAGGCAATTTCATGAGGTACACGGCCTGGCACATAGGCGTGTGACACGGCCGTGTGGCCCTACTCACAGAGTTACATGGGTGAGGACATGGGCTAGGACATGGCCATGTGTCCCTAGTTTGAAGGTTACAAGGGCGTGTCTCTCAGCAGTATGAGGCACACAGCCTAGCCACACGGCTGTGTGACTGGAACGACAGAAATGTACAAGTGTACACAATCGCAACAAGTAATAAAGTGACAAATAAATGTCGAGTTATCGTACCCACAGGGACTGTGAAAAGAATTATTTATGAATGCTATTTAAAACACTTTGGTGAAGAAAAATATTTTGTTTGAAGAGGGTGATTAAAAACTAAGATTTTAAACTAAGTGAACTAAATAAATAAATCTCAAAATATGATTTTAATCAAGATGACATAATTGTGTTAGATTAATTACATTTCTTAACTTAGAATTATTAAACTGATGTTTATATTGTTACGAATAAGTTCACGGTAACTCGGTAATTTGCTAATTTATGAACATGCTCACCAACCAAAATCCATTTATCTCTTGACTATATCCCTATGTCAATTCAATCGATTAAACAAATCTTAATAGGCTAATATGTTATTGCACATACATACTTATTAAATCAAAATAATCTCTTGTACATATCCCTATGTCAATTCAAACAATTAACTCGATTTAATAAGCACCTAAAAGACTATGTGAGGTAACAAAGTATCCTTACCTTGAAACAGTTTAATCACAATAATCTTGCAAGTTATGGAAGGCAAATGTATCGTCAGATACCGTTGCTAATCTAACCCTCAGCTACCTTAGATGATTAAACATGCACTGATTAAGTATTGTGTCCATTAATTACAATTTTAGTCCGTTTAAATAATTAATTCATTAGTTACCTAACAATTGTAATGCAAGAATAACTTAGTCATGATTTTACTTAATTAAGCATCTTACCGAGGCCTATAACAACATAACACAATTTTAATAATTTTAACAAACGAAATGCAATCAACCTAAAATGAACTAAATTCAAGATAAATTGATTAAATTAACCATTCCAACAACATAAATATTCATAGATATGTTCAGCATAACAATAACAGAAATTAAAGAGATAAGGAACAAGAATTAAATCTGGTCTTTTTTCATGGATTGACTAGTTGCTCTGTTCTTCCTTCTCCATTGTCCTCGTCGACCAAGGCTGCTATGAACATTTAATTGCTGCTCCAAATAGCTGATGAATGCTCCTTTTCCAGAAGGAGAAATCGGCAAGAGAGCAAGGGAATTTTGGAATGGAAAAGAAGAGAGAAAGTGGAGAGAAGAGAGGAATATGTGAATGCTTGAGGTGTGTTTTTAAAATGACCAGTGTAAGGGATTTTTATAGTTGAGGAG
This sequence comes from Gossypium raimondii, assembly GCF_025698545.1. Lineage (NCBI taxonomy): Eukaryota > Viridiplantae > Streptophyta > Magnoliopsida > Malvales > Malvaceae > Gossypium > Gossypium raimondii. Next base: position 31,705,620 of record NC_068568.1, on the reverse strand, counting down.
GGCTGCTAAAAATAGTTAAAATTATTAGCCAAAGAGCCCTCCCTTGGCTGGCCATACATGTGGCAAGGTTGATAGTTTCAACTTTGCTAATTTAGGCTTAAGGCAAATCTATAAAGCCACCAATTGTGGAAGGGTTTGAATGCAACTTGAACAAGTATTCAATGGCCTCTTTGGAAGCTTAAATAATCAGCTAATAAGCTGATTTGGGTCAGCTCTTGGGACGGTTTTTGGGCTGTCCATTTCTTGGTCGGTTCGGTTCACTCGGTTCAGTTGAACTAGACCATTTTTTCATAATTAATTAATAATAATTTATTAACCCAAATTAAATTGGATGTAAATTAAAATTAATTATATTATAATTTAATACATATAATTTTGGACCGTCTTAGGCTGAAATTTAGTTCGCCTCGATACTTCAAACTGCTTATCGGTTTTGAGCTTTTAGTAGTGTCTACCGAGGGATTTTTTGCCCTTTGTGAAAATCTGTCAAAAATAACCAAAATTCATCAAAATTAATTATAAAATTAACTAAAATTCAACATGTTCATATTTTAAGTGAACTTTAATTATTTTGTAAAAAGTAATTATTTTTTTTACAAGAATTTTATCGAAATTGTATGATTTTAAGTTTAAAAGGGTATGTAAAAATGTGTAAATTTTCGTGTTTACACACCCCCAAACTTAATTCATTGCTCATCCCGAGTAATGCAAAATTAAAAAATAATTACTCAAAAACACCTTTGAAAAATTCCTTCAAAATAACATTCTTCCCGAATTATGTATTTAATATACTTATTCTCAAAAATAAGAAATTTGATAGTTATGCTACTTAAGTATACATATCGTTCAAATTAATCTCAACAACTATTATGATAGCACAATTAGAGTAAATGCTTCCTTAACAAGACATGTTAACCCTTACCAATTTGATTTTATTTCCTTATTCAAGATTATGCTGCAATCATTAAGTTTAACTCATGCCTTCATATGTTGAACATAGCAGTTTCTCTCCACTAACGTGGGTAGCATAGAAAACTTGAATTAATAGGTCTTTAAAAAGGTTGTAACGTAGCTAGGCTAGAGGTAGGTAAAAGATAGAAAAATTTAGGCTTTTAAACCCTAGACTCAGCTTCAATCGGACCTTTGGAATAATTTCCCTCAATACACCAACTTATTTTGCTTTTATATGATCATTTGTACATCTATTTTCTTTCAAGTACATGTGCTCTCTTTTTTTTATTTTTTTTTCAAGCTTTTTACTGTATGTACTACAATTTTTAGAGCATTTGATACTTCTTTCAACTCCCCCAAACTTATTTTCAAAGAATATTCTGAATAGTACTGAGTCTAGTGTTTGGGACAATTTAAAAATAATTAAGAGAGAAGTATGGCTAAATATTGCAAGGGTTCAAATAAAATTAGGCCATATAGTCTCGAATTTGGGTTTCAAAGGATAAAATTTCATCAATGTTACAAGAGTTTCCTAAATCATTTTCAACATTCCATGCTTCCTAGGATTTCGCCTCAAGAAACTACTATGTCAATTCTAGAGACTTAAACTTTCATTCATGCCTACCTTTCTTAAGGAACTAAATTTCATGCTTTATTAAACATACATTTATATCATTATTCAGCTAACATAACAATTTTTTGAAATATTAGAACTTTATTTATACTGAAGTTAAGCATACTTAACAAAATTTCAAATTATTGAACAAAATATATCCTAATCATAATTAAAAGAACTATTTATTTTGAGTGGAAATAATTTCAATTTTTCGATCCCCCTACTTAAAATGAACAATGTCCTTATTGTTTAAAGTGAATAGATACTATACACCAGGTAGGATTCTAGAAATGAGAAGGTGAGTCAATTTGACTGCTTAAGTACCAGGCTCTTTCTAAATCCAGTCCTAGACATGTATATATCTATTGTCACACTTTATACTTCGCAACTTGTTCAATTTTATTAATGATTTCCATCTCTTGTTTTATTATGCAAAAATTCCTAATTAACTTTATCCTAAAATAACCTAAGAACATAAATAAAATAAAGTCGAGATCCCCCCTTTATTTATTTGCAGATCCTTTCGAATTCGACTCATCTTTTGCTCCATCATTATTTTCTTTGCATGAATCGCTTCACTCCTTTTTCGATAATGGGCTGCATGGTTCAAATATGTAATCCGGAAACTCAGGCACAAAAATAAATGGGTCATTGTAAATTTTTGTAAGAGCACTTCTCATCGAGTCATCCCTTATTTTTTAGTATTTCTAATAAGCTTGTTGCTGCCACTGCATATGTTACATTATGTCCATCAACTTTGACAACTCATCTCGAAGATCTGGGCGATGCGGTTGAGCTCTGAACATTAAAGTCTCGATATCAAGTTCAACTTCTGGTTCCATTGGTTCCACCCTATCAGGGACTTCAGTCGATTGTACTGGCTCGATCTCTGTGGGATCTTCTTCTTCTTCTTTTTCGAGATCCTCACTTTCTTCAACTTGTTACTGAAGAACAGAGTCTCCAGCTATTCAATAGAGGTCTCAATCTGTGATTGTGCCCTGGCTATAGCCTATCTTCTTTACATTTGCAAGAATTTTAGCTTTCAAGCACAGAATTGTTATCTTAAAGGGAAAGTAAGCTGGGCCAGTACCTGAACATCTAATGGCACAATTCTGCATTTCCCTCAAGATTATTTTTCCCACATCAATAGTCTTCCCAGTTAAAATCGAGTATAATAAGACCATTCGCTCTAATGAGATTGTAGTCCCATGTGAGCTAGGCACAAGGCTAAATCGGATGAAGTAGAACCATACCTTTGCGAGTGGTGTCAAATATTCTCTTTGAAAAGTGTGGATTACTTGCTTTGACATAGTCCACTTAGAACCTGGAACTGTAAGTTCCTTAAGAATTTCTTGCAAATTTTCAGACTCTATATTGCTCATCAAGGAGGAATATTCATCGATTTCGAAATCAGGCAATTCAAAGAACTCATTAATAGAGTTTGAAGTTATTGGTACCTTGATTCCGCGAACTGGAACTTCCGTCAACTCGCTTGAGGTTAAAATCATATAGAATTCATGTACTAACTCCTCATCCACACTAGGTCTATTCTCACAAAACAACTCCCAATTGAGAGTTTCAGCAACCTACTAAATATGCGCCATAAAACCAATAGAGTTGCTTTCTTTCAATGTGAAACCTTTCTCTAGATGCATCTGTTCATTCTTGAAGATACTCTCGTATCTTGCTTTGGCTTCTTCACAGTGGAACTTGTTTTGTGATTCGTAAATTTGGGCAGATGCTTGAGTTCTCTTGTGAGGCATGATTAACCTCATCATAAGATGGTAACAATTATTTTCTCAAAAATTTAATTAATATAAAATATTAATAATTCAATAAATTTAAAAATTCGATAATTAAATTAAAATTTAGGAGAAAAATTGGTCTTACCACTTTTTTTGTAAAAATTAAGAGCCCTGAAGAAAAATAATTTTGAATCAAAAGATGGAAAATTAATATAGGTTGAGGGGTTTTTGGCTAAGGATGGGTGAAAGGGTGGTGTGCCGCTCGAGTATGCAAGGCAGCAGCGCGCAGCAGGGGATGGATGTGAGCAGCGTGCGGATCGTTGAGCAGGCCTAATGTGGGCGCGCACGGGGTGCTGCTGACCGATCAGTTGGGTGATGCTATGGCTAGGGAATTGTTAGGAGGTTTTGCTGTATGAATGAAAAAAAATAAGAATAGATAGGTGGAATTTATGGTGAAAGGAGTAGGAGCTAGAGTAGAATTCTTAATAATTCTAAGTTCTAATTTTACTCAAAGTAAATAACAATTAATAATTAATATAATGCATATTAAATTATTATTTGCTATTAATTTATTAAGATAAAACTTATCGAAAAAATATGATTAAATTAAAACTAATCCTAACTCTAAATAAAGTGATAATAATTAATAATTATCATATTTTCTCCTTTTCCTTTTTTGAACTAAAACATTTATTCTAGATGCTTTTTGAAAATATTTACAAAATGAGACATCTAATTTTAATATTTACAAAAGAGAAACCAAAATTTAAAAATAATTCAATTAAGTTCCTAGACTTAATGAAATTTCAAAATTGAGTTGCAACATAAAGCTTGGATCAAAATTGACTCTTTTATTTGAAAAATAAAATTTATTTTGTCATTTAGGAAATAATTTCTAGGAAATTCATTAAAATCTCCTAGACAGAATTTATTTAAACATACTAATCCCAAAAATAAACCCTAAATCATCTTTTCAAAAAGAAGAACAAGAAAAATTAAATATTTGATTAAATGAACGAGATTTGGTTCTGTTCAATTTTATCTCCCCAGTAATGTTTTAAACGTTGAGCATTAACTCGAAAATTTCCTCCCTTACCTTGAAGTTCAACAACTCCATATGGATAGACTCAATGAATCATAAATGGACCGGACCAACGTAATTTTAACTTACTTGGAAAGAACCTTAATCTGGAATTGAATAACAAGACTTGCTGACCTGCTTCAAATTCTCAAACTCGAATGTGCTTGTCATGCCGTTTCTTGAGTCTCTGCTTAAGTGATTTGGCATTCTCGTATGAAGATATTCGGAATTCTTCTAACTCGTTAAGTTGAAGCATCCGTTTCTCTTTGGCACTTTTAAGATCCAAGTTGAATCGTTGGAGAGCCCAATAAGCTTTGTGTTCTAACTCTAACGGTAGATGACATCCGTAAAAGTGTCTTGTATGATGTCCTGTAAGCCCATAAAGCATCACCCAGTCTTTTGGACCAATCTCGTCGGTTTGAGCAAACTACCTTCTCAAGTATGCCTTTGATCTCCTTGTTTCCCAGTTCAGCTTGCCAATTTGTCTGCGGATGGTAAGCTGTAGCGACCTTGTGTTTCACTCCATGTTTATCTAATAACCATTTCAACCACTTGTTCACAAAATGGGACCCTTCATCACTGATGATGGCTCTTGGGGTTCCAAACCTTGTGAACACATGTTTCTGCAAAAACTTTATTACAACCTTAGCATCGTTTGTCAGATATGCCTCTGCCTCAACCCACTTAGAAACATAGTCTACTGCTACTAATATGTACTTGTGACCAAAAGACGGAGGGAAAGGACCGAGAAAGTCAATACCCCAAACATCGAATAATTCTACCTCAATGATGTTTGTTCGAGGCATCTCATTTCTTTTTGTGACATTTCTGACACTTTGAAATCGATCACAACTCTTTATGTAAGCATATGCATCTTTGAATAGTGTTGGCCAAAAGAATCTGACTTGCAATACCTTGGCTGTAGTACGTGTACCTTCGAAGTGTCCCCACTCAGAGCTGAGTGACAATGGTATAACATCTTATGTACTTCATCTTCTGCCACGCATCTCCTGATCCTTTGATCTGTACACTTTTTAAACAAATATGGTTCTTCCCAAAAATAGTACTTCACATTGTGAAGAAACTTTTTCTTTTGATGATACGTCTTATCAATCGGCATCAAACCACAAGCTAAAAAGTTAGCAATATCAGCAAACCAAGGGGTATTATGGACATGATTTACCTTCAGTATGTGTTCATCAAGAAACGTCTCTCGAATTGGTATAAGAGGAGAGTTCCCTTCTTGCAGCTCCAATCTGGACAAGTGGTCTACTACTTGGTTTTCCACTCCCTTTCGATCTTGAATAACTAGATCAAACTCTTGAAGTAGAAGTACCCATCAGATCAGTCTCGGCTTAGCGTCTTTCTTGGCAAGTAAATACTTAATTGTCGAGTGGTCTGTATAAATAGTCACTTTGGTACCTACAAGAGAAGATTGAAACTTGTCAAAAGCAAACACAATAGCAAGTAACTCTTTTTCTGTTACCGTGTAATTCAGTTGAGCCCCTGTCAGAGTCTGACTCGCATAGTAGATGGGATGAAAAACTTTGTTCCTTCACAGACCCATGACAGCTTCGATCGCGAAGTCACTTGCGTCACATATCAATTCAAACGGCAAATCCCAATCTGGTATGACTATTATGGGTGCCGAGACTAACCGACTCTTCAAATCATTGAAAGCTCTTAAGTACTCCTCATCAAATTTAAATGTCGTGTCCTTCTCCAATAATTTGCATAAGGGTTTAGCAACTTTCGAGAAGTCTTTGATGAATCTTCGATAGAAATCGGCATGGCCCTAAAAGCTCCTGACACCCTTTACAGATATTGAAGGTGGGAGTTTCTCAATAACATCTACCTTTTCTTTATCTACCTTGATTCCATGTCTTGTTATCCAATGCCCTAGAACAATACCTTCCCGTACCATGAAATGGCACTCTTCCTAGTTAAGTACAAGGTTTGTTTTTCGCATCGCCTTAGTACCTTAGCTAGATTGGCTAAACAATCATCATAAGTATCTCCGAATACTGAAAAATCATCCATAAAAACTTCCAAATATTTCTCAACCATGTCAGTAAAAATAGACATAATACATATTTGAAATGTAGCAGGTGCATTACATAAACCAAATGGCATGCGCCTAAATGCAAATGTATCGTACAGGCAGGTGAATGTTGTCTTGTGCTGATCTTCCGGTGCTACTATAATCTGATTATAACCCGAGTATCCATCGAGAAAATAATAATAGTCTCACCCTACGAGTCTATCCAGCATCTGGTCCAAAAACGGCAAAGGAAAGTGATCTTTCCTAGTTGCCTTGTTCAGCTTCCGGTAATTGATGTAACTTCTCCATCTCGTAACCGTTCTAGTTGGTATCAACTCGTTATTCTCATTTTCAATGACCATGATACCTCCTTTCTTTGGCACGCACTGGACTCGACTTACCCATGAACTATCTGAGATGAGGTAAATTATACCCGCATCTAACCACTTGATGATTTCTTCCTTGACTACGTCCTTCATGATGGGGTTCAGTCTTCGTTGTCCATGAATCATCCCTTTTTCACCATCTTCTAAGATAATCTTGTGCATGCATACAGATGAACTAATTCTACGAATATTGGCTATGGTCCATCTGATAGCCTTCTGGAATTGTTTCAACACTAGGATCAGTTTCTCTTCTTGCTGAGTAGTTAATTTTGCTGAAACAATCAGAGGCAGAGTAGAAGAGTTACCTAAATAAACATATTTCAAATGTGAGGGAAGTACCTTCAGTTCTAATTTAGGTGGCTCCTCGATTGACGCTTTTGGTTGGGCATAATCCATTTTCTCTAACTCCAACGATCCAAAGCGGGATTGCTGATTAAATCCCCTTTGATTAGCTTCTAACAAAGCTAAGTATTCATCCTCCTCTGCATCATTTAGAGGATCTGATGTCAAAATTTGTTTCAATGGGTCCTCAATATAATTGAGTTCCTTCTCCATAATTAAATCCTCTAAATCGGACACTACAGAACAATCATCAATTGTGTCAGAAAATCGCATGGACTTAAAAACGTTAAATGTTACCTAATCATTCGGAACACGCATAGTAAGGTCGCCCTTCTATACATCAATAAAGGTCCTTCCGGTTGCTAAGAATGGTCTTCCTAGGATGATTGGCACCTTTTTGTCTACTTCAAAGTCTAGAATCACAAAGTCAGCATGAAAGATAAATTTGTCTACACGTACCAATATGTCCTCGAATTTTCTTTCTGGATGTGCTAAGGATCGATCTACTAATTGAAATGTAACCGTAGTAGGTCTAACTTCACCTATCCCTAACTTTCTAAATATTGACATGGGCATCAAGTTGATACTCGCACCCAAGTCACATAGTGCCTTACCACAATATGTTGATCCAATATTGCAAGGTATGGTAAAACATCTAGGATCCTTCAATTTTAGGGGTAGTTTGTCTTGAAGATATGCACTGCATTCCTTCGTTAGGGCTACCGTCTCAAATTCTCCAAGCCTTCATTTTTTAGACTGGATATCCTTCATAAATTTGATGTAGTTCGGCATTTGTTCAAGTGCTTCAACCAATGGGATGTTGATATGAAGTTGCTTGAGTACGTCTAGGAACTTCTTGAATTGAATTTCCTGCTTCTACTTCTGAAGTCTTTGAGGGTAAGGTGGTGGAGGTTTCTTTACTGGAAATAGTTGATTCGTTTTCTGTGGCAATTCTGCATCTAATGGAGTTATTAGTTTATCAGAATTAGCTGGTTCAGAAGTTACCTTGTCTATAACACCCCAAACCCGGCCTAAACGTTATGGTCGAATCTGGCAATATCACATTGAAGTGTTTTTTTGAAAACATAGTTTCAATGAAAAACACGTTCTATATTAATTCTTGTTTATTGAAAACTCAAGTTATCTTTAGCAGTTTGTTACTATATTTAAAACATTGTTTGATGCGGAAGCTTTTATAGTATTTTACGAAAATGTGGTGTCTTGTAAAACATTCATCTTTTGAAAATTTGGGTCCTACTACTATAAGTAAGATTTTTAAAAAAATCTCAAATTAAAAGTTAACAATTTAAAGAGGCCTTATTACAACAAATACCCAATTTAAATTATTATCAGTGAAAATCTAGTTTAGAAGCAGGTGCGGTTGTGTGGCCACCTCCGAGTCTCTCCCAGCACCGGTCCTTAAGACTGGGGATTACCTATAAGATAAACAGAGGGGTGGGTTTACGAAAACTCAGTGGGTAACCCCATATAAGCAAAATGGCCAATCTGGCCCTAGGCAAGTACAGTCTGTGCCTAAGCCCAATTCAATAATAGTTCAGTTCAGTTCAGTTGGACCTTAGCCCATTATAATATCAGTATCAGTGTGGGCCTTAGCCCATTACAGTGATAGTGACAGTAACAGTTCATACATGCAACCAGAAATCCTACCCAGCTAGCCTCTACACTCCACTCTATCATGCTCAACACTCCATGTGGGGATAAAATCACTCACCCATCCCTACACTCCAAAATTAGCACCGGTTGCGGCACTAAATAGTATTTGCAGCAGAGCTGCCAATACAATACACTTCCTCCAATCATAATAATCCCATTCCCATGCAACATATCATACATGTATGCAACATGCTTATATATATCGTGGCATGCTTATATACAGTCACACATAACATAAAACATACAGTCACACATACACCCTAATTTCCATGTTTAAATCCTTTTCTCGTGTTTAGCAAATCATCTCGTCAAAAACGTTTACTTAATGTCTGGCATTGATACTTTAGGTTATTCCTCTCACGGAAGCTACTAAAGTTTGAAATGTAAAAATGTTTGTTTTTAAATGTTTTTGGAAAATAGTTGTAAATTTTGAAAATTCTTGTTTAGCAGTTTTAGATAAGGAAATGTAAAGCCCTTTTAAAAATTTAATCCCTCAAAGGCCTTATAACAGAATTAAAACATAAAATATAAAATTCAAATAAAAAGGCTACAGCAGAGCGTCAACGGTCGTGTGGCCACCTCCGAGTCTCTCGCGACTCCAAATCGCCTAAAGCTGGGGATTACCTGCATAGTTAGACGGAAGGGTGAGTTTACGAAAACTCAGTGTGTAATCCCTTATAATACAAATAGTCAGATATACGGTATGCAGAAGTAGACTGGGCTTGAGCCCATTAACAGAACCAAGTGGACCTAAGCCCAATACAGAAACAGTATCAGATGCAGATATGCAGACAGAAATCCAGCCCAATCTAACTAATACACCACTCGTACCAACCAAAACACCGTGTGGGGATAAAATCGACCCACCCAACCAACACACCAAGCTTAGCACCAATTGCGGCACTAAGTCTACAAAACATCTCGGCACCGTAGACAGAATGACTAAAAGCCATAAGTATCGTAGCAACGCTGCTAGTTAACAAAACGACTAAAAGCCGTAAGCAGAAAAGGCAGTAAGACTTGAACAAAACGGCTACAAGTCATACACTTCCTCCGTCAATATTAACCCAACCCCATGCAGGATGACATGCCATAGTAACATACATGAATGCAGGATGTCATCCTCAGTATCAGTCACATAACTTTCATATATACATCAGTCAACCTACCACTAAGGGTGTAGCGGTCATTTCGTCAGTTAAGGGTAAAACGATAATTCTTTCCCCTAGAGGTATTTTGGTCATTTTACTTTTCAAGCAAATTTCGGTCATTTAACAACCTTTTTGAAGGCCTACAGTCTCTTCGAGTGACACAGATAAACTGAATGGTCATAATGGTACAAATGGGCCCAAGGCCCATATTCGGCCCAAGTGGGCCCACAAACTCGTGTGGCCCATTTAGCCCAAATTCAGTCACGACTATGCGAACTAGATAGCCCAGTCTAGTATTTTTCACTTAATGTGGATTTAATTCGTCTGGGGCCCACGAGCTTTTTGGGCCCACACAACCAATTTCAGCCCAACGTGGCCCATAATGGCCCAAAAGCAAGAGAACGTTCGCGACAGCCTCTACAGTCTAACGCCCATATTCGTGGGTTCAGTTCACCACATGAGTATTCACATGCTCATGTGGCCTCAATCACCGTATTTTTGGCTTCTCGACTTTTGTCAATTTGCAGTAGAGACAGTGTGATTACACATACCTTCGGCTTTACAATAATAATGTTTTACGGAATACAGTTACACACCTGACTGGGAAATCGAATGAACAATTCGCCGCCAAGGCCTACATTCATTCGAGGTATACCGTCAGTTTTCCCATCATTAATGTTCACAATACTTAAACCCAAATCGTCACTCAGTACTCACCTTGAACAAATGAGAATTGCTTAATGCCCTTGGATTGCCAAATAAGAATCGATCACACGACCTCACCGATTATTTTCCTGAACAATGAAACCTATAAGAATAGGTTGTTTACAAAAAAAAATAAGACTTAAGGCCCCAATATTATAACACAGCACCATCGACGAACAAGCCAACTTACCCCCTTCAAGTATACAATTCAAAACCAAAAGAAGAATCTTGAATGCCTCAGCACTCCCGATGAACCCTCTTAAATCGCAATGAGTGCAGTACGTGAGAAAAGAAATAACAATCGGTCAGTAAGGTTATTCAGTTTTGAGAAAGAAAAGCAGAGATAGCTTTTGATCACCTACCGATAATTAGAAACTTTGTAGTAGATCGACGCAGAGAAGGATTAACAACAGTGATATTCGGCCAGCCTAGAATAGAAGGTGAACAGAAGTTAAAAGAAGAGAAAAGGAAGGTTAGGCTAGGCTATGAAAGAGCATAGCAAAGATGCAGAGAATGAATAACACGAATGGTTAGTTTCATAGCACAAAAAGAACTGGAGGGAACCCGAAAAAAAGATTCACGAGTGGTCAATTTTCATTTCGGCACTAGAGAAAAAGAAAGAGAAGTCCAAAACCCCAAATGTTAGAGAAGAAATTCGGCACCTATACAGTCACCAATTGCTGAAATGCACCAAATGAGTTCCCCTAGCCGAATTTGCAAATAGAAGTTGCACAATTCGACTAAAACACTCATCTCCTACAAATCCCTTGAAAATCTCCTCAAATCTCTCCCCTTATCCCTCCTTGATATCCTCCATAACAACCTTCAAGACCCATTCAAACTCTCACCCAACAGATTTCGAAACCACCTCCAACTCCTCCCGCCTCATGCTGGCAAAATAAATGTCATTTTTGCTTGCAATGGGATTCTAACACAAGCCCCCCTCAATAGCTCAACACGGCACTTGCCTCCTTGCTACAAGCTCTTTTGTGTCACATTTTATCTTCAAATTACTAAAAGGTCTAAAGGCCAAAGTCTAGGTTCCCTTAAAAGAAAAACCAAAATAAATTGCAAGAGCCAAGACTTGAACCCAGGCTCCCTTGCAACCTTAATGACACCGCAACCACTAGACCACGAGCTAGACTTGAACCCAGGCTCCATTGCAACCTTAATGACACTGCAACAACTAGACCACAAGTTTCCTTATGACAATTTTTTAACATAATAATTTAAAAGGCCTACATCCAAGCATCCAGGGCTTTATCCACTTAAAAACAAAATTTTTGCTAAAGCCTAGGTTTGAACCCAAGAATTTTCCAACTCTTCTTAGGACCCTTAACCACTAAAGCAAACATACTTTGTGCACAGTTTCCTAACCATTCCCTTGCTCAAAGCCCAATACTTCTAGGCCCAAATTCTGAGGCGTTACATAGTCCCTTAGTAAGTGGATCCGAAATCATAGAGTTTGTCTCAATATGCTTTATAGACACCTAACAACTCTGAATTTTTACTTTAACAACCAGGAACTTAAATTCTATGTGCTTTGACTTTGATGTGCTCTTATTGTTATTGGAATAAAGGACTGGTAATTATTGTTACAATTTGTACCTTAGTGAGAAAATTTTGCATCAATATTTCATCAAAATTGAAGTTTGTACACCTAATAATCTCTAACTTATCAAACCTATGATATGTGAGCATGTAATCTTTTATTCTCTAAAAATACCTTATAACCTTCTTGGCTACTATCTAATGGTCTATATCAGGGTTGCTTAAATATCCCCTTAGCATCGCAACAATGTACACAATATTCGAATGTGTACAAACCTGAACATACATTAGACTTCCCACTACTAAAATGTAAGGAATCTTATACATTTCTGTAATCTCAAAATTATTCTTAGGGCAGTGATTGAGACTATACTTACATTCACTAAACATGTGATATATACAATCATTAACCAAAGCCATCTCGAAACCAATTGAGATAATCACTTGGTAAATATTGTAATACTACGTGATTCCACATGCAAGGCTTCATTATAGGATGCAATTGTTTCTAGTAAATAAAAGTAATCATAAGTATTTGAATAACCAGTTCTAACAACATTCAAAATTAAAGATAAACTAAACTGATTATTTTCGAATGAACAATAATATCTAAATTTGTTCAACAAAGAAACATAAACTAAATTCCGTCTAAATGATGGTACAAAAAAATGCTTTTTAAATCCAAATAAAATAAAATAAACAGTTCCTAATAACAACTTAAAATGCCCAATTGCTTCCAATTCCATCGATTTCCCATCGCCCATGAAGATGTGTCTTTCACCATCACTTGGCTTTTGGTATTTTAGGCGACCTATTTTTTGCATGCCAGGTGTGATATTTGGCACATTCTTTCTTCACTTGTCCAAACTCGTTACAGAAGAAACAACTCTCTGTAAGTTATTGTTGTTTCTTTTGAGTTGGACCCTTAGTACCTTCATTCTGATATTTTCTTTTCTTGCCCTTGCTTTAGAAGCATTGGCCAAATGAGCACTTTTAGACTTATCATGATTCAACCTGTCTTCCTCTTGTACATAATGAGAAATAAGCTCATTTAGAGTCCATTTCTTCTTTTAACAGTTACAACCAATTTTAAATTGATTGAACTGTGCAGAAAGCGATACCAAAACCATAAGAACAAGCAATTCCTCAAAAGGCTTGATCATAAGTGCCTTAAGTCTTGAAACAATATGGAACATCTCCATACTATACTCCCTCACGTTTCATTGACCCTTATACTTCATAGACATAAAATAAGTCAGAAATGATGTCATCTCAACCTTATCGATTTTAGCAAAATGTTTCTCAATTCCGTCAAGGAAACCCTTGATCTGAGTAATCACTTCAGATTATGTGTGACTAAAGGCTTCTAGAATACTGTGTTTCATGAGCATTACACTCATGTGATTTGAACGATCCCGCCTCTCAAAATCCATTTTAACATCAGGGGTGCTTTCCGTAGTGAGAGGTGTGGGTTGTTCTTCCCTTAATGCAAGGTCTATATCCATACAGCCAAGCCTTATAAGTGCATTTTTCATTCCTTGAAATTAGTCCTATTAAACATGGGTATAGAATTTATATTAGCAGATATTGTGGCAGCAAGAGATGAACTAGTTGAATATAGAACAAAATAAATAAATAAAATGAAGCTTACATTAATATTCATAAGTAAACAATAAATTCAAGATAATGGCTAATCCCATCTCAAGATACCAAATACAACATTAGTACCAAGTCTTTGGACAGTAATATTAACAGTAAATGGTACTCTTGTTGCAGTAATCAATCATTGACAATAAATTATGTCAAACAATGGATTAATCTTTGGACTAACTTATTGTTCACATAAATTACCTTATAATTGTCACACATTTATCACCACAGATGTCGTTGAAATTCTGTCAACTTACCTTTGGGTTAATTAATATACACATGAATTACAAACACATATAATTATCTTGATATTTTAAATAAACTAATCTACACAAAAGAGGTCACTTTAGCGGCATTTTATTTCAACTAATCTATTTAAAATATTAGACATCATTAATTAAAACCTAAAGCCAAAATCAATTTATTTGTTTCAAAATATTTCTCTTAATTTCATCTTTCAATTAAATTAAAAGATAATAGTATATATATGTATATATATTTATCCCAAAACAACATACAATGATGTTGACAAATATAATAATAGTTGAATAAATCATAAATAACCTCACATAAGACTTCAAATTTAAACAAAATAATTTGAATAAAGGCAATCCTCACCTTAAGATATCGAACACTCCATTAATATTTCATCTTTGGACAAAATATTAACTTATAAGTGATATATTGGTGTAATAATCAAACATTGACAATAAGAACAAAGTCAAACCATAAATCTTCCGTTGGGTCAATTTATTGCTCACATGTAAAATCGAATAATTGTCACATGTTTATTACCATAGTTGCTCATGTAATATTATTAACCTTCATTTGGGCCGATCAATATTAGCATAACTTAAGTTACATACACACAACTTTTATATTTTAAAACAAAATAATTTATCTGAAAAAGATCATTTTGGCAACTTATTGCTTCAATTAAATTATTTTAAAATATATAATTATATCACTATTCAAATTTAAAATTTACCCAATAGTCAAAGGTCAAAACAAAATTTCGATTGCACTACAATTTTGAAATAATCCAAAATAAAGTTGTCTAAATAACACAAAAATACTGAAAATATTAATCTTTTAACTTATTTTAAAAATATATATATGTTAAAAACAAACAGAAATAATGATAACAAAATCTCAAGCTAATTTATGCGATTTCCCAAAACAATAAATATGCATAACAAAAGAATCTTTATAGCAAAAGCTTAAAGATTTTAATCAAGAACTCAATTGCGTAAATATTTATCAAATATCAAGAAACAAAATCTTTGTTAATGGAATTCCAAATTAATATTTTAAACCCATAAAATTTTAAGAATGAATCAATCCATATATAATAAAAAATAACTCATTCTCAATGATACCACTTGTTAGAACCGTAAAATAATATATGATATAAAACTTAAGAAACCATAAACCAGGAACTATCATGTCAAATCATAAATAACAAATCAAGAACAAAACTAGGTGTGAAAGCGTACCTGAATTCATCGATTTTCTAAAATCTATGGATCTTGGGGTTTTGATCTTTCAAATTAGCACACAAGAAATTCAAAGAATATTTGATCTCTCTTTCCTAAAGATGAGATATTAAAAATGTTATCTTGTTGTCTAATTTGGGAATTATAACCCTAATATATATAACTTTAGCACATTAACCCTAATTTCTAATCAGCCCATCGTCAATTAGAAATTAGTTCTTAGAGTATCTACACATATCCGACCCATACTTTATTTAATAATTAAAGTCCAATAAACTTTAACCAAATTAGGTCACTTTTAATTTGGACAAAAATACTATAATAGTAAATAATATGTAATTACCCTTATTATATATGTAATGTGGGCAAAATACCAATAAAAGCCCTTTTTTAAAAAAAATTATTGAAATGGACCCATTAAAAAATTAATTACAAGAATGGTCCAATTCCCCGAAAACGCATCCACGTCAGTGCGTTGTCAAGTGACGAGGAAGGAAAACGTTTCCTCAAGGGAGCACTTTGCCTACGTGGACATAAAACGCGCCCTCAAGGACTCGGTTTTCCCGTGTCTCCTACTGGTTAAGGTTTGGGGTTTTTGTTTTAGGGTTTAGGGTTAGGGTTTTATGGTTTTTAAGTTTAGGGTTTTAAAGAAAAAATTAAATAAATAAGGGATTATGGTTTAGGGTTTATTAATTAAATTAATTATAAAATTTTCAAAATTATATTAGGTTTCGTGTTTATGGTTTTTAAAGAAAAAATCAATTAAATTAGGTTTTAGGGTTACTTGAGTAAATTAATTAAAAAATTTTAAAATATTAGATTAGGGTTTAGTGTTAATTTCAAAAAGCTCCCACGTGGATGCTCTTTTGCTACAGTAGCTCCTGAAAAAATAATTTCGAGAAGACGTTTTTGAGTAAATAGTGTCAAAAACGCTTTTAGTAGGATGCTTTGTCAACAAAAGTACTGAAAGAAGCTCCCACGTGGACGCGCTTTTGCTACAGTAGCTCCTGAAAAAATAATTTTGGGTAGACATTTCTGAGCAAATAGTGTTAAAAACGCTTTAAGCAGGATGATTTGTGAACAAAAGTACTGAAAGAAGCTCCCACGTGGACGCGCTTTTGCTATAGTAGCTCTTGTTTGGCCTGAGGCTATAAATGAGGCAAATTTTTTTCTCAGATTGCATAAGTTACAGCAAAAAAAATTTAGAGAGTCTAAGAAGGATAGAAATTGAAGATGAGTGAACGTATTAGTACTATTATTTAGTATGATGGTGAGGTTCATCACACCGATAACGGTGTTGTTTTTTATCAGAGAATATAGTGCAACTGGTTTTTAACCAGAACATAGATTTAATAGAACTTCGTAAAAAAATTAGGCGTAAAATATTCGAAATGATGCCAATGAAAGTTCTGTCTATTACGTATCGGTTTTGTTCTTCTGTTGATCCGGTGACATATGACTCGTTTGACGTAAAAGGTGCTCGTAGCTTGGAGGCAATGGTGCAAACTCATCTCGCTAGTAGAGCACCCTATATGGAGTTATATATACAATTTACATCTCCAGATGATGCACTTGCAATTGCTGTTCGAGAGGTATACACGACCCCTGCCCGGCACTCGGTTAGTGGGTTACAAAATATGAAACAGCCCATGTTTGGTAACGGTATGGAATACACATCCCCTGCACAACACTCTGTCAGTGGATGGGACATGCACCTCGGTGGGTCGATGTTTGATAATGGAAATATGTACTGGGGAACAGCATAACTTCTAGTGGTTGGCAGTCTACATCCAATTGGGGACGTTATGAAATGCCCAGAATAAGGGATGATGTACACCCTACGACGTCTACCGGTGAGGGGACCTCGTACGTTGCAGATGATAGTGGGTTAGAAAATGACTCCGATGTGATCCACCTCGAGAGCCCAGGCCTGATGGTACAGAAGTTGCATTATTTTCTGAACTGAAGCCTATTCTAGCCGAACCTAAAAATGTTGAAGGGGGTTTAGATGAAGAAGAAGATCCACGCTTCAGGGCATACTCACCTCTAGCCCACATGCATAATGTCAATCTGTCTGCAGATGATGCTTTGGAGTTTCCAGATCTACCACACAGGTTACGTGATTGTACAAGTTCGATACTGGATTCGGGTAAATTTGAAGTTCGTAATGAGTTTTCCAACAAGGATAGTTTTATTGGCGCATTGAAACAACATAGCATCAATAACGGCATTAACTACCACGTGGTTAAATCCAAAGCTGATAAGTTTGAGGCGAAGTGTGTAGTGCAAGACGGTACATGTTCATGGAAAATCTACGCCTCGTTGAGGGAAAGGAGAGGATTGTGGGAGATAAAAAAGTACAAAGGTCCACATACATGTGTTGCAGGTACAGTATTTAGGGTTTTTGAATAATACTGTTATTATGTAATGTTGCATTATTTAATGTACTCCGTTGATAGGTATTTCACAAGATCATCCCAAGATGGATTCAGCTATGTTAGCTAGCTTGATACTACCCACGATGAAGCCAGATCCCAGGACTTTAGTACTGGTCTTAATTGCCAATATTCGTAGCCAAATAAGGTACACACCCTCTTATCGCAAGGTTTAGATAGCTAAGAAAAAGGTGTTGGAGAAGATGCATAGTGGGTGGCACGCTTCATATAATGAAATATGGCAGTGGTGTCAAGTGCTAGAGAGATACATCCAAGGTTGCATAACAAACCTTGAAATGGAACATGCGTACTACATCGATCGATTGCTACGTGATGCCAAGTGTTCAAACGCCTGTTTTGGACCTTTAAGCATTGCCGAGATACATTTCCATACTGCAAGCCATTGGTACAAATTGACGGTACCTTTATGTTTGGTAGATATACCCATCGGCTATTGCTAGCAGTGGCACAGGATGGCAGTAGGAGAATTCTTCCAATTGCATTTGCAATAACACCGGGGGAGTCAGTTGATGACTGGGATTTCTTTCTATCTAGGTTAAGGAGGCATGTTTGCCACCAACCTGATATCTATGTTATTTCAGATCAGGGCATCAGAAAACTAGCTACAATTGATCGATAGGGAAGCTTATGGCAGCGCACACACCATCAGTATTGCCTAAAGCACGTTGCTTCCAACTATACAGGTAATATCCATCTAAGAGTGAACGACGACAAGTGACCAACATGGGTATTTAGACTCTATTAATATAATTTTGTTTGTCATTTTGAATTTATTCTAAATGAAATAGTGGTATGTAATATTTGGTATGAACTTATATTGGCAGGGTATGAACTAAATAAAGACCGTTTTCACGAGACGTTGGCAGTTTTGCGTTCAATTAACGGTTAAGGCACGGACTACCTTTGTAACGTACCTTTCGAACAGTGGGCACAAGCATACGACGACGGCCTACGATATGGTCATGTGACCTCAAACCTGGCTGAATGCATAAATTCTATTCTAAAAGGAACGCATCATCTACCGATAACATCGGTTGTGCGAAAGACATATTTTCGTTTGGCGGTGCTATTTCCAAAGCGAGCAGCAAGTTATGCAGGCTAGATGCAGGGAGGCCATGTATGGTGCAGTAAGGTAGTGCAAGAAATTAACAAGGCCAAGGCATGAGCGAACACCATGCACACAGTGTGTCACGATCGAGACAACTTATGGTTTTGCGTGACAGATTTTGACAGACCGTACCAAGGTGTTATTAGCGGGCAATATCGTTTACACTTGCGAAATAGGACTTGTGACTGTGGGATGTTTGACGCACTTCGTTATCCATGCATTCATATAATTGAAGCTTGTCAGAATCTTCGTCTGGATTCGATGAGTTACGTTGACGAAGTGTACAAATTAGAAAACATGTACAACATCTGGAGACACGTATTCCCACTGGTCCCAGATGAATGTAAGTGGCCTTCTGTATTGCTTGCTCCCTTTAAGCTGTTACTGGATAGAGAATTGCGTCGCAAACCAAAAGGTCGACCTTGCTCGACTAGAATACGTAACAATATGGATATCCGAGAAACAACCAGTCAACAGAAGTTGTGCGGATGGTGTAGGAACCCAGGCCATACAAGCCGATCATGCCCAAATCGCAATAGTTGAACGTTTTTGTAAAAAAAAATTGTATTATTTATATTTTTTAAATCAAATAATATGAAAATATTTAGAATATTGACTTATTTAAAAGAAAATCTATTTTATTAAAAATATTAAAGTAAATTACAATTCCTTTATTCAAAATAACGTTTTATTTTATTAAATGAAATAATATAGAAATATTCAAAATATTGTGTTATTTAAAAAAATTTCTATTACATTAAAAATTTAAAATTATATTTCTATTTTATTACATGAAATAATGTAGAAGAATTTCTATTTTATTACGACAAATAATATCAAAATATTCAAAATGATTGTACAAGATTCAATGCCACATGGCGGCCGTCGATGATTATGCGTTGGATTCCTCCTTTGTCCAGCTTTCGGCGGGGGTTGTGATGGCTCCGGTGGGGATTCTGATTCCTCTGGTAGGGGATCTGGTTGTCGGTGTTGAGACGATGAGCCACATTGATAGAATAGTGACTGTGGAGGTGTTTGAATCACCAACGGCGAAGCTGTTTAAAACCCATACGGTGATAGGGATTGGTAAAAAGAAGAGCTCCCCAACGGTCCCTCATGCGATCCCTCGTGCGACGGTGGCCTATACATCGGCGGTCCACTTGGCGTAATCGAAAATGGAGATGAACCAGACCATTGACTCCAACCTGCCATAGGACTAGAAAAAGGAAACATATAAGGGTTAGGATACATCAATGGGCTAGGATACGCACCTGTCATCATCTGAAAAGGCTGTGCTGTGGGTGTCGTCGGTTGAAGTGTTGGGCCTGGTGACTATGTGGGTGCTCTTGTTGGGCTTGGTGATGGGCCAGGTGATTGTGATAGGCCTGCGTCGTCGTCCCTTCTTCTTGGATTTAAAGGGCCACGTCGTTCCTTTTGGAATGCAATTGCCATTGCCTCTCCTCTGCCGACAGTAAATACGGCTTGTCATGGATCTTAAACCATGGAATGTATTCCGGCACACATGCTAACTCTGGAACGATGATCGGTTCCCGAGTAGGTATATAATCATACCGATCTTCCCACATTTGGATGTAGTGTGACCGGAATCTCGGCCAATCTGTATGCAATTGTCGTGGTCGATTTTGTGATGATCATCCAACACCTCAGGTGCAATGGGAATCAGTTGTCGGAATCCAAATTGTCGTAATACTCTATCCGACTGGTGCATCTGCACGGTCGTAAAGTTGACCAATGGGACTTTCACATGCCAAGCGTTTCGATTTTGGAAGTACTCATCTGAAATTATTGCCCGAATTGCCAGATCCTCGTATGGTGTCCATTGAAACTACATGAACATGATGGAAATATTAGTTATATACATAATACATAATACTAAATACTAAATACCAATAAACTATCTCATGATGGAAATATCTATTTTATTTAATACTTACTTATGCTTCCGACCGTTGGTCTAATAGAAGCCGTATATCTTCAAGAGAAGTAGGTAATTGAGCATAACTTGTCGAATGGTTCCACTTAATTAAATAAATTTTTAGCATTCGATTATATTTTAAATCTACGTAATAATTGTAAAATCTAATATTAAATTTACCTTGTTATGAGTGGGAATGTATACGGGTGGTCCACTTGAGGACGTAAAAATAGAAAGCGAAATCATGCCCATGACTGCATTAGTGATAGGCAACCTCCGATTTTCGCTTTATTCGGTCGCATCACCCCGCACATCTCTCGGTACAATGTTGCCAACACGACAGACCCCCAACTAAATTCACCAGCTGCTTTAAAATTAACAAGTTTCAGCAGCCATCTTAGATTTACAAGGTTCCGTGACAAGTCCGGCATCAGATAGGCTCCAATTATCTGAAGAATGTATGCCCGAGCATATCCAATTTTTTCCAGTTCCGTTGAATCATCATTCGGCTCTAGGAATGTGTCTCGTAACCAGCTCATATCGATCCTAGCTTCGTTAATATTCTTCGGAATAGTGCCCAAAAGCTCGTAACATACCGCTCCCCAATCACCTGATTGAACAGACCCGGTGACTGCGTACCCGTCCACTGACAATCCCAATTGCAAATTTAAGTCATCCAAACTGATAGTGCATTCTCCACATGGAAGATGGAATGTGTGCGTCTCGGGTCTCCACCTCTCAATCAACGCACTGATGAGTTTTGGGTCCAACTTGCATCCCCGGCCTACCGTCACCATGTGCCAAAAACCCGCTTCCGCAGGTAATTCTCTACCAACGGTGATGGAGGACCATGCATATTACGGATATTGCATTGCAATATCCGATCTACAGACTTTTATAAGAAATAATAAAATAAAAATTATTTAAAAATTATAAGAAATTTCTAATAAAATAAAAAATATTTAAAATTGCATAAATCAAAAAAATCTTAAATAATATTTAAAAATTAAATTTAACACTTACCATTTTCATTTGTTCGACGTATATGTGTTTGTTATGGAGACGAATTAATTCTCTGGTCGTTGCTAACACGATCAATTTTTTATGTTTTAAAAAAATTCAAAAAAATAAAATTAAAGCTTTTTTAAAATAATTAAAAAAATTAAAGCTTTTTTAAAATGAATTTGAGAGGAAATTGAAAGGAACTTGAGAGGAATTTAAGAGGAATTTGAGAGAATATTGGAGAGAAATTGAGAGAAAGGATTTAGGTGTGAAAAAAATGAAAGGGGGTATATAGTTTTTTTTTTACCGTTGGGGGGGTCACCAACGGTAAAAAAAGTAGCTGTTGCTACTGTTCAAGCGCTTGCAAAACGTTTCCTCAAGGAAGCGCTTTGTCCACGTGGACAGAAAAGGCGTCATTGAGGGCACGCTTTCTGTCCACGTGGGCAAAGCGCTTTCTTGAGGAAGCATTTTCCTGCTTCGTCACCTGAGAACGCGCTGACGTGGACGAGTTTTCGGGGAAATAGGGTCATTCCGATAATTAATTTTTTAATGGGCCCATTTTAATAATTTTTTAAAAAATAGGGCTTTTATTGATATTTTGCCCATGTCCATATTTTCCAACATATACTACTATAAAAAATTTCATTAACCAAAAAAAACATTATTAATAGATCTAAATGGGTCAAACTAAAAGTTAGTAAAACAAGAGAAACCAAGACACTACTGAGTCCTGAGAGAACACCTAAAGCAAACTGAAATCAACACCTAAAACGAACATACTCATCAAAACATACACAAATAAAGAGAATCAAATCACATAAAGACATACACCTAAATTTAGGCTAAAGACTCAATCCAACAATAGATAATGGATACACCAATTGAAATAGATACAAGATTGACGCCATACATAAAGTCAAATTAAATGTAGATTTTATACCTGAAAGAGAACCTTTCCATAATGGCTCACTCAACTGGACTCATTCTTTAAGTTAAGCAAAGAAAATAGCCAAACTTCCTTAACAAACCTTGTTTGATTTCATCGATGCCCATATCTATAGAAAAATTCAATTTGAAATGATGCATTGTTCAAATGGTTTGCAACGCCATGATTGTGGGGGATCTCATCAGCAGCGGGTAGCTAGCCCTCTAAAATTCTAATTTTTTTCATTTAGGTCTTTTAAAAATTTTAAAATTTTAAATTAATAAAGGTGAAATTACACTTTGACCCTCTTTAAAAATGACAAATATTTGATTTAATCCTTTAAAATTTATAAAGATGTCGACTATTAAAATAATGAAATTATATTTTTACTATCATAAAAAAATAATTTAATGTTAACCACTTTAAAAAAAAATTCTAACTTGGTCCCTACTAATCAGTAATCAAACAATTTTATCTATCATTAAAACACCAAATTAGTAATCCTCCGTTAAGCTCATTTTCTCACTCAAGACAAAAAACACCATAAAGATAATTGAGTACAAAAATATCAAGTTTCAGTCACACAGCCTACAAACATCAAAATCCATTTGAGTAAGCGCATAACCAAAAATCAACAACACAATTGGAGACTCCATTGCTTCATGTCCGTAGCCACAACCTACAAACACCTTTAAACCACGAATTTATCAAATTGAGGACAATAACACCACACATTTGGTATGCGAATGAGTATTCTTATATTAAATAACACTCAAGTTTAGTAGTTTGAAAATTGTGATATATATTATTCTTTTTAGAATGTGTTTTCTATGACTTAAAATATAAATATTATTTATTAATGTATCCTCTTATCCTTCATATTTTTTCTTTTTTTTCCTTTTATAATTCAAAATTTAAAAAAATATTTATATTAAAATATTTGTTGATACAACAAATATAATAAAATATTAAAATAAAAATATTATTTTATTTAATTTAATTTGTACTAATATTTTTTAAGAGAAATCTATTAATTCATTCAATGAATAAGAGCATACAATTATCGGGGCGAATAACAAACACCAGTTGTAAGCGCGAAAGGACAAGCTCCACCCACACAACAAAAGCTTCAGCATCAATAGAACATTATGACATGTTGACAATCAGCTCTATTACAACTCAAGTACAACATATCAGCAGTGATTAAAAGCACTTAATATACTAAGGAAATCAACCCCGGATGGTCCAAAGTAACGAGCATAAATCAGCAAAAGAACCGAGCATCCACCAAACTAAAGGGGACGACAAAAAAACAGCCCTAAAATTACTTGCAAAAGCAAGACTACATGCATAAACCAGACTAAAAAGTGTACTACAATAGTAGACAAAAGCTTCTAAAAGTGAAGACTTATTAAATAATAGAAAAACAAACAAAAAAATATAAAACTTAGGATAACACGAGTCCAAACCAACTCATGAAATCATTTATTATTCTGAAACTCTCAAAACAGAAATAGATTAAGAAGTCAATGAAGAGCTACCCACTTTCTAAAAGAAACTGTAGCTGGTCGGTGGTATTCCAACAATGATAGGCACCGTCATCTGTCCATCAAAACTTGTGAAGACAATAAAGATACCCACAAAATAGATATGTAAACTAAAAAGAGAGAAGACGTATTGAGTGAATGAGAAGAAGAAAGAAAAATAGGGTTGATGGGCAAGAGAAAAAGGCGGGGCGATAGCTAGCCCGAAGGCCAACACCGCTGCTAGGCAAAAACAAAAAGAAGCAAACTAATTTGTACTAATATTAAAACAATAAAACAAAAGTATTACATATAAAAATAATATAATAATGTCATTACTTTTCAAAAATAATAAAATATATAATTTTATTAAAATAATAAAAATATTTATACATAAAAGTAAAATATTATAAAAAAATATAATTTTATATTAACATTTATAATACTAAAATAATATGAAAATTTATAATTTTAATATAAATATAATAAGATATTTATAGAATTTTATGTTAAAAAAATAAATTATTCCTATTTAAAAATAAAAAATATAATTTTATATTAATATTTATATATTATTATAATTAAATTTAAATAAAAATATTTTAAAAATAATTTAATTTAAATTTTACTGATTCAGGTTAGCCCAAGGGCGTAAAATCCTCGCCCAAGTTCGATCCAAGACAGACTTAGAGCTAGCAAACTGGCGGGCTCGGATGGGCTTACTTCGGACTCTGATTTTTAGGCTTGGGCTTTCTCGTGCTCGGATTTGTTACGGGCTTAGATTTTCTTAAGCTCAAGCCCTTTCAGACACAAAAGTTTTGAATTTGAGCTCGGATCGAGCTAAGCAAGCTCTAACAGATTCAAATAATTTTGAATTGTCTAAGTTATAAATATTTTAATTTTGAATGTAATAATTCATTTTACTTTTATATGAGACCAACATAATTCAAGTTTGCTTTATAAATAGCATAATTTATATATATATATATGTAATATAGTTATTTTATATAAAATAATTAAAGTACTTATTGTATGTAAAATTTATTATTTTATGATATTATATGAATTAACGAAAATAGCATTTATCGTTCACTATGATATTACATTGAAAATTGATTAATTTTATCTTATTAAATTTATAAACCTAATACTCATATTCTAAAATATTTATTTCAATACTTAAATACGGTATACTAAGCCCAAACTCGGATAATATACTTATTATCCAAACTCAAAATAAACAAATTATAGCCCAAATCTCAAGTCCAAAATAATAATAAATAAAAAACCCAATACCCAAATATAATTTGTTAAGTTAAAACTCAATTCAAAAACTAATTTAATAAAATAATATTTAATTAATGTATTAAAATTTTAATAATATTTTACGTATTATGAGTTATAATTATAAACATATATTTTAATATACAAAATTACACAAAATTATTTATGTTATATCCTTTATTATAATCTATAATATAATAATTATATATATTAATACTTGTAAAATATATTATTTCATTATATAATACTATATCACATACTATAATAGTAGAGTAGTAGAGTAGTACATAATATATTAATTATTATCGTATGTTATTGTTTATTATTATCTTGGTTGAAATATGCTCTAAGCCCTTATAGCTTTCCTACATTTTGAAAGTTAGCTCTCATACTATATTATATAATGTTATATCATATCATATCATATCATATCATATCATATAATATATTGATAGTTTATATATATGCATTAGACACATCCATGGGTGGGCGGGCGGCCCGCCTAAATATGGGAGGGTTCGGGTAAAATATAGGCCGAAATATGGGCTTGGGCAAAAAACGAGGCTGTTTAAAAATGGGCGGGCTCGCTCAACTTTTGGCCCAGGGCAAACTGCCCTGCCCTACCGAATATAATAAATATATATTTTTATTTTATTTTAATTTTAAAATACTTTAAAAATATTTTTTATTTTTTATTTTAAAATATTTTTTTGTGTTTATTAAAAATCGGGCGGCCTGCTCGAGCTTACTCTTTTTTCCGGCCGGCCTCGGGCAATTCAGCCCATATTTCGGGCGGGCAGGCCCGCCTAAGAGTCAGTAGAAAATTTTTTCGGGCCGGCCGCCCATGGACAGCTCTAATATGCATCAATGATTAAACAATATAATTTCATGTAATACTATATAATTTATTATAATCTATAGTAAAACTATAGTTATTTATAATTGTAGTTCATTATATATTAATTGTTATATCTTATTGTTTATCATATAGTAGTTTAAATATACTTTAAGTCTCTATACTTTTCAAATTTGAAAATTAGTGCTCCTACTATATTATATAATGATATATCATATCATATAGTATATAATATATTAATAGTTTATTTGTGCATCAATGATTAAACATTATAATATCACATAATACTATATCTTTTATTATAGTTCATAATATAATAAAAGTTATATCTAATAGTAGTACATTATATATTAATTATTATATATTATTGTTTATTATTATACTGGTTGAAATATGCTCTAAGCCTCTATACATTTCGTACATTTGAAAGTTACCTCCTACTATATTATATAATGTTATATCATATCATATCATATAGTATGTAATATATTAAAAGCTTATATGTGTACGCATCTATGATTAAACAATTTAATATCATGTAATATTATATCTTTTATTATAATCTATAATATAATAATAGTTATATATTTCCTTAAAAATAATAGTTATATATAATAGTAGTACATTATGTATTACATATTATTGTTTATTATTATACTAGTTGTGTAACGCCCCAATAATTTAAATATTGATTGTCAAATTCTATGATAGTTAAGTCTCTATATCTATGGTTATGTGCTTAGTCTATGTATTTAAGGTCAAGGGTTTGAGTTGCGTCTTTGGAAAAAGTTTTACCATTTTATCCTAAATTAACCTTTATCTTGAATTATCAACTTAATTTTAATTTTTTGCAATTTTGTATCCACTACACCAACACAGGCTTTTAGCGGCGTTTTTAGTGGCGTTTGGATACAAAACGCCGCTAAAAATCAAGCATTACTGGCCCTTTTAAACAAACGCCGTTAAAGATCGAGTATTAGCGGTGCTTTTTGAAAAGTGCCACTAAAAATGAGCATTAGCAGTGTTTTCCAAAAAGTGCCGCAAAAATCCTAAGCACAACGACGTTTTTCTTTGAGTTTTCGGGGCTTTAGTGGCGTTTTTGAAAAAGCGTCCCGCTAATGCTCGGGGGCTTTAGCGGTGTTTTTGGAAAAGCGCCGCTAATACTCGGGGCTTTAGCGGCGTTTTTGGAAAAGCGCCACTAGTGCTCAGGGCTTTAACGGCGTTTTTGGAGAAGCGCCGCTAGTGCTCAGGGCTTTAGCCGCGTTTTGGGAGAAGCGCCGCTAGTGCTCGGGGCTTTAGCGGTGTTTTGGGAGAAGCGTCGCTAGTGCTCGAGGCTTTAGCGGCGTTTTTGGAAAAGCGCCGCTAATGCTCGGGGCTTTAGCGGCGTTTTTGGAGAAGCATCGCTAATGCAGGGGGCTTTAGCGTCGTTTTTGGAGAAGTGCTGCTAATGCAGGGGGCGTTTTTGGAAAAGCGCCGCTAATGCTCAGGGCTTTAGCGGCGTTTGTTGAAAAGTGCCGCAAAAATATTTTATCTTAATTGGTTTATTTATATTAATTAAAAAAATTCAATTAATTTCTAATTGAATATTTAAAATCTTAAAAAAAATAGTGACACGTAAAAATAATTTGAAATAAAACACATGGAAAAATAAAAATACTATTATTTAAAATATTTTTAAAGTTTTTTGAGTAGATAATTACTGATTGTGTTTGAATTTATATATTAAAAAATTTCTTATATAATCGTAAAAGAGATAGTATTAATTTTAAAATATTAAATTAATTATCACTATAATTTAGGGTTTTTGGTTTAGGGTATATGACTAATTTAAAATTTAAGGCCGGTTTAGGAGTTACTATTTTAAGGTTAATTTAGGGATCAGTATGGTCTAAGGGCTGGGATTTAAGGTTTAGGGGTTTAGGTGTTAGATGTTAGGGATTAATAGTTAGGGATTTAGTTTTTAGGAATTTAAGGGTCGGGTTAGGGTTTTGGGTTTAGATTAATTAGTTTTTTGAATTTATATATTAAATATGTTCTTATATAATTGTGAAAGAGATAATAATAAATTTTTTTATGGTTTTTTGTTTAGGGCATATGATTAATTTAAGATTTAAGGCCGGTTTAAGAGTTGTTATTTTAAGGTTTAGAGGAGTATGGATTTAGGGATTAGGGATTAGGGATTATGGTTTAAGGGTTGTGATTTAAGGTTTAGGGGTTAGACATTATCAATTAAGAGTTAGGGATATAGGGTTTAGGGATTCAAAGGTCGAGTTAGGGTTTTGGGTTTAGATTAATTGGTTTTCTTAATTTATATTTTAAATATGTTCTTATATATTAATTAAAATATAATTTATTTTTAATTTAATATTTAAAATTAAAATACTATTATTTAAAATAATTTTAAAGTGTTTTGGGTATATGACTGATTAGGTTTTTTAATTTATGTATTAGATAATTTATTATATAATTGTAAAAGAGATAATATGAATTTTAATATATTATAATCATCATTATAGTTTTTTAAAGCTTTTTTTCATATTTTAAAATTTTTGTTTTTGTTTTTATTTTCTTACGTAAAAATTATATAAAATTTTAAAATTTATCTAATTCTTTTAAATATTAATTAAATTTTCAAAAAATATTTATTTAAAATTAATATGAATTATATAATAATTAAATATAAAATTGTAAAAAAAGTTCATCATTAGCGGCGTTTATTAGAAAAAACGCCGCAAAAGGTAGGTAATAGCGGCGTTTTGACAAAAAATGCCGCAAATATATGTTAAAATTTTTTAAAACGGTACCGTTTTACTATATGAATTTAATTTTTTAGTGGCATTTATGCTAAAAACGCCACAAAATCCATAATCAATTGTTTTGACACTATATAACTTCAGCGTGATATTTCAACAAAAATGATGGGGGAAAGAAATCCCTAAAAGCCTAAAGAAAAAGGGGGAAAGGTGAGGCCGATGCCGATGGAATTCGTGACAGACCCAGACGACCAAGGTTCAGCCATGGAAGTCGACAATGTTGACACACCGGAGATCTTCGACGAAGGTGTCATCGCTTCCGACAACCAGCTCGCCAATGCCGATTTCTTCAACTAAAAAAACAAAGAAGAATCATTTCAAGTACTCATCTATCTTTTTTTCCCCTTCTTACTTTTGCTTTTTAGGGTCTGAAATTTCTTAAAACTTTGTTCAATTTAGTTGAATTTGAACTGCACTATAGATGCTTATCTGTATGCAAATCAAAATAGTGTAGTTTATAAATTTAAATCGGTATAAATAAATATAATTTTCCTTTTAGCTCATTTCTCTTTTACTTGTTTTTTTCCTTTAATAAATCCTTTGAATCGTCATAGGTCCTTGGGTTCAACTACATAATACAAATCCCACCTTTGAACTTCATTTTTCCTTCAAAATAAAGCTTCGATTTGATCTCTTTTAGTGAGACAAATGGCTGAAAATCTTATGCCTGCTTTACAATATAACAACTATGGCGGAGGCGCTGCTGCTTTGAAGGAAAAAATCTACTTCATTACGATGATTTATTTTGCTTTTCTTTTTCTTTTTTTGTACTATTTTTCTTCATATAATTTTTTTTGGTTGAGATATTAATTCGTCTTTTAAGTGGAGATTTCAATTAAGGTTGTTAATCTAGTGTTTATATTGATCTATGTTTGTTCTTCGGATTCAAAATTTTTATTAGTTAAATTTGTGATTGAAAGCATATAGATAATTTGAATAAGTGCCGCAAAGCACTAGGATAGTGGAATTTTCTGGAATTAAAGTAAATTAAGGATTTGCTGAGACGGAGAGGTTGATACTTTACAGTGAAGTGTTTAAATTTTTTATATGGACGTGCTTGATATAAACTTGAAAAAATAATTTGCAGGGACTTAATTTTATAACGCTGTGAATTTTTGTTCTTTTTACTGCATGTTGAATTTTCGATCCCAACTCCAAATAAAGGTGAAATTTTGCTTAAACTGGAGGCAATTAGTCTAAACCCAGCTATCTACTCGTTTATTTATAGATTTTTGAAGAAATGTTCCTTATTTTTGGGTTTTTACTTGTTTTTTATTTGTTTACAGCAAGCATTGATGTTCCTATGAACTTAGACTAGCTTGTGAAGCTGTGATGCAGCAGTGTATGTGAATAAATTTTCATCACTTGCTTTCAGGTGTTTGAAAATTATAAAGATTTTGCATTCTTATGCAAATGCATGACCAAGTTGTATTAAAGAGTGAAAAATGAAGAAACATGTTGCTATTGTATCATCTGATGTTGTCACTGTAAACATCTTATCTTGCTGGTTACTTTCAAAGTAATTAGTTATTTTGAGAATGAAAAATATTATGTGGTTCTGGCTATAAATTCTTATGCTGTGATTGTGTACATTTATGCTATGTTTGGAAACATAAATTTGAAAATTTAGATTTGGAATTCACTAGAGGCCAGCCAGTCACAATATCTTTTGAAGTGATTTGTGTTAGATATTATTTTTGCAATGGCATTTGTCCATGTAGGGGCGAATCCAGAATTTATTTTAGGGGCCAAAATTGAATTGTAGTTTTCTGAGATGTCAAATATATATTTTATAATGTATTAGTTTATGATTTTATAATTTTTGAAAGGATTAAGTATACTTTTTTTACCATTTTTTGAGGGGGCCAAAGCATAATTTTCCTTTATATTGATTTATAATTTGATCACATGTAAGGGGTTTTAATTTGATCATATTATTGATTTTATCAACAGTTGGGAGATTGTTCTCATAACACTAGCTACTGGTCCATTCATGGTTGCTGCTGGAGGCATATCTAATATATTTCTTCATAGGCTTGCTAAGAACATCCAAGATGCTTATGCTGAGGCAGCTAGCATTGCTGAACAGGTTTTTCTCTTCTCTCTTGGCTCCATTTCTTTCAACCAGACTTATTTTTCTTAATGTTGTTAAGTGAATTTAAATTGGCTATTTTGCTTAATGTTCATACAGTTCTAACCCTATACTTACATCAATGGTGTATGTTTCAAAACAGGCATTATTTTATTTTCTAACCCTCAATTTTTAGTATACTTTTCTTAACATGGAAGAATAAGCTATGATTTCGACCTTGATGTTGATGGCAGTCGCATTATTTAACACCAAAACCCATATTTTACGGGTTTTTCAAAGAAGAAAAATGCTGAGAATAGATGGTCTCTGCAAGAAGATGGGCTACAAGGATGCCAAGTTACTGATGCTTTACAGGTATTATATGGTTCTGCATGCTCCAAATTCCTAAAAAAAGGTTGTGAACATTGGCAAGTAAATTTTTAGAGAAAGTTCTATGAAGTTTTTTATGGATTCTGTGACGCAGACCCATATTTTTTATTTTGGCATATCATATAATTGTTGTACAAGTAAAGTAAAAAGTAGACTGAATCAGTTTACTATGAAGTTTTTAGAGAAAGGTCTATGAAGTTTTAATCTATGCTTGCTTTCCCATGGATTTCCATTCCAACTAGCTTCAATACGAATCTGCAGCTTTCAGTTTCACGCGATCTCCTCATTGTTAACTTGTAATTATCCTTTTTCCACCTTTTGATGAGTGATTTTGCTGCTGCTTTTGTTGTTATTAGGCTCTGATAGCCAATGGCGTTGAAGAGGAGACTATCCAGTGTGGGCGTCCAAAGGAATAGAAGTTCTGGATCTCGTTTGCGTATCGTGATTCTTGTTTTCTTCTCAATTCTGACGCTCATTGCTTTGAGTTCATTACAATTCTACTGCTTTCAGTTTCACGCTCATTGCTTTGAGTTCATTACAAGATTTCCTTGATTAAATAAATATATTATATATTTTATTACCAAGATTTACTTGATTAAGAAAATGCATTGTATGTTTTATTACCTTGCATATGTATTATTTATTTTGGTTTTGATTCTAAATTTTTATTTTTACTTAAGAGTTCTAAATTTTGGATTTTAATTGTATTATTAATTTATTATTTTAAATTCTAAATTTAAATTCATTAATTTTTATATTTAGTTTTAAAGTTAAAATTTTCGTACAAAATTTAATTTAAATAATATTTTTTATTTATCCTTAAAACATAATATAATATTTATCATAGAAATAAATAATATTGAAAAAAATTATTTTTTAAAGATATGTTTTTAGCAGCGTTTGTGTGAAAAGCGCTGCTAAAGGTCTGTTCTATAGCGGCGTTTGTACGGAAAAGCGCCGCTAAAGGTCTTGATCTATAGTAGCGTTTGTGGGAAAAGCGTCGCTAAATGTCTTGATCTATAGCGACGTTTGTGAAAAAAGCGCCACTAAAGATCTTGAGCTATACCGGCATTTGTGGAAAAGCGCCGCTAAAGGTCCTGATCTATAGTGGCGTTTCTGGAAAAGGCACCACTAAAGGTCCTGATCTATAGCGGCGTTTGTGGGAAAAGCGCCGCTAAAGGTGATGATCTATAGCGGCGTTTATTTATATAAACGCCACAAATGTTTGCGAAGTTTACAACAGCAGCATTTTTTTTGGCGCATTCAAAAGCACCACAAGTACTTTTAAAAAAACGTCGCTAAAAACCTGTTTTGGTGTAGTGATCAAGAGTGAGCCTGTTTATTTGATGGTTAAACTTCTGTGTATCTTCTGGTTATGTGTTCAAGTCCCTATACGTGTAATAGTAAATATTTTTATACTTTTAGTGTAATTTTAGTTCCTTATTTAAATTAACAATTTTGTGGGCGTCCCTCTTCCACTTTCCTTTCTTTTCTTCTTTTTTGTTGTTGTTTTTTTTTTCATTTTATCTTATTTGTTTTTCCTTTCCTTTTGTTTATACCCGTGAAGTGGCTATCGAGACTAATTGAGGGTCGTACGTTGTTCGCTGTGTAATTTGGGAGGTTACCGTGTAAGTTCTGCCGAAAATTCCTTTTTGCTTTCGTGAATTCTTACTGTTTTTCTTGTTTTGTCGAAATTGTCTTAAATTACTCAAAAGCTTTAGTAAGCATACATTGGTTTCGTGTTTAGGCGAGGATTTTACGAGAACCATTTCACTAACATACTAATTCCACTGTTTTCACTCTACGAGCAAGGTGAGCGTAGGTATTTAAGGGAGGATTGTATTGAAGATTTAGACATGAAAGTTAGTTTTGTGCATTATTACTTGTGTGCATAGATGATAATTGTTAAATTTGTTATTGGGTGGTCGTTTTAGGTTTTGGGGTTATTCAGCATTGTTCCTACATGAAATCGACACCAGGTGTGTACCAAAAACTCAAATTTCTCTTAATTTTAAATATTGGAAAACATGGTTGTCAACGCCACATGACCGTGCACCAGTCCATGTGGTAGGCCGTGTAAACCACGCGGCTTGGAGTCATGTGAGTCACTGTTCATGAATTAGAGACACACGGGCTAAGGACAATAGCGTATGTCCAGACCGTGTATGAGAATGTTTTGTGCAAGGTTCACACGAGCCAAGGACATGGGCGTGTGTCAAGGCCATGTAAGTCACTGTCTGTGTGTTAAAGCTACATAGGCAAATGACACGGGCGTGTTTCAGGCCGTGTGAGGCACACGAGCATGTGTCAGGCTGTGTGAAACCACATAGGTGTGTGGACCAATATTTGGATTTTTCCCTCGAGCCACAAGTGTCATTTGAAATGAATGCAGGCCTTGTATGAGGTTCGTATGAACTGAATTAAACTGTTATTTTGTGGTCTGAGATTGAGGGTTGAAAATTTGAATGTGTATTGTGTGTGAAAATCGTTAATGATATTAATTTATTTTGTACAATATGAACTGTATTTGAATGGTCATATAGGCCTCTGTATTAATTGTCATTTGAAATCTACATCAGCATTGAGTGGGAATTGAGTAAAGGTGAAAGTATTTTGTTATGAGCAAGTGGTTAAACCACTAATATCTGTAATCTGATCTGGCAGCTGGTCTGTGATAATTGAAATGTGTCATACCGACACTATGTGGTGTGTAGGGCTGGATGGGTATTAAATACCTTGTTTGGTGTGTTGGGTTGGTAGGAGATGGTGTGTAACAGATGGGGGTAGGACACTGTATCTGTTTTGATCTGCTCGGCATGGCACTGTACCTATTCTGATCTATTATGTATCTAAAAAAGAGGTATTTGGTTACCTGTTTGATCTGTTCTGATCTGTTCTCTAATTTTGATTCCGGCCCTGAATAAGGAAACTTATTGGTTACTCGTAAATTGTTTGAACTTATATAATCTTTCCTTTAGTGCTAGACAAACTCATTTTGTTTGTTGCTTAAACTGCAGGTAGTCTACAAACTTCATCGAGTTAGTGGTTCAGAAGCTCGACCATCCTAATTATTAGCTTTTATAATTATTAGTTTGTTTTAGGTATTTTCAAAACATGCGACTTCATAAAACGATAACTTTTAGATTAATTATTATGTTTCTTAAATTTATTATTGTAAGAAAGACTTTGAACTGAGTATCGAATGTTATGTTTAGAAAAGATAATTGATATGGCTATCCAGACTTGGTCTTGTTGTCTAAGTCAGGTATAGAATGTTACATTTTGTGGTATCAGAGCCAGGTTATTCAACACTCGGGCTGTGTTATTGACTCTTATTTTGTGTAAAAGGGTGTTTCAATGAATATAAGCTATCCGAATAATTTTGAAAACCAATTTTATAAAAGATCAAGTCTCTGGCGTCGACCTTATAAGTATTGCTCTTCAGTTATAATGATTAGTTGAGACACTGTAGTGATTGAACTGTTTTCTGGTTAAATATTCTAATATAAACTGGCATGAGAACTGTGATAAAGACTATGAACTGATTTGTGCTATTCTAATATTGTAGATTAAGTGAAAATGAGGTCGCGCGGTAGTCGTGGATGTGGTACTCAGAGACGTCGTGGGTGTCGAAGAGGAGCTCGAGCAAAGTCATCCTCTATGGGTAGTATGCCAAATTTAGAGACCAGCGAAACTGTTGGTATTCTTACTACTAAGATTGGGTCTCGAAACCCGATAGTTGGGGATGACACATTGTCCTAAGTTATGATTCAAGCGTTAGAGAGGGTCACTGGGGTCTAGTCTAGATCTCAATGCCGAGGGTCGGTTACTGAGCGACTCCAGTCAAATGGTACTGAGTTATTTAAAGGTGTCATTGGAGTCGCCCCTACCATGTCAAGTATTGGTTCGAGGCCACTAAACATATCATGACTAATATTGATTGCACTCCTACTCAGAAATTAATGGGTGGAGTGTCTTTACTATGAGATAAAGCCTACCAGTGGTGATTGACAGTTGAGCAGGGTGCTCAGCCCGAACAGATTAATAGGACTACTTTAAGAATACCTTCCAGAGTAAATACGTGAGGGCGAGTTACGTGGAGGCTCACCATCACTAGTTTATGAATTTTGTTTAGGGCAAGAGACCTGTAGCTGAGTATGAAGCCGAACAGGTATGCTCGAGCTAGCTCCTTAGCGGGAGCGAGTATTTGCAGCCTTAGTTGACAAGGCTAAGATAGCTGAAGAAGTTAAGCACACTTAGCGTGAGAGGTAAGACCGAAAGAGATGTCAGAGTAAGATTAAGAAGTATTCGGGTCCCTCTAATTCTAGACAGCACTTTAAGAAATGATTAAGGTTTGATGGGCCTCCGAGGACCGATGCACCAGCTGCAGTGACTGAGATTTAGCTCTGTAGTGGCTGTGGGGGGTGCCATCTGGGTGAGTGCTGGAGGAAATCAGGAGCCTGTCTCCGTTGTGAGTCGGTGGAGCATCGTGTTCGAAATTGCCCTCGCCGATCAGATCAGGTGCTCATTACAGCACAGACTCCAGCTTTGGGTCTCGATCAGCCTCCGAGAGTAGTTCAACAACCACCTAAGGGTCGTAGAATGGGTAGGGGTGGTAATGGTTCTAGTAGGGGTCAGAAAGCAGCGGGTAGAGGTGTGGGTCAAACTGAGGCACGATAGCCTGCACTAGTCTATGCAACGAGACGCTGTGAGGACAACGACGATGGCGATGTTATAGTGGGTACATTTTTTATTCAGTTTGTTTCATATTTTGCTCTGATTGCTACTACTGTTTCTACAAATATGGGTATATTTGTTGAGAATACTGCTAGGGAATTTGCTGTGATTAGTCATCTGGGTCAGTCAGTCCAAGTTGATAAAGCATATAGATGGGTTCCATTAGAAATTTAGGGTGTGGTATTTTTGGTTGATTTAATGGAGTTGCCTTTCGGTGAGTTTGACCTGATTCTGGGGATAGATTGGCTCGTGGAACATCGGGTCAGTCTAGATTGTGCCTCTAAAAGAGTTACTCTAAGGACTAGCGAGAGTAGTGAGATTAGTATGATTGGTGAGCGTTGAGATTATCTCTCCAACGTAATCTCTTCCTTAGTAGTTGAAAAACTAGTTTGGAAAGGTTGTGAGGCTTACCTAGTATTTATCTCTGACTCTATTCCTACAAAGCTATTTGTAAAGAAAATTCGTATGGTGAGGGGCTTTCTAGATGTTTTTCCTGCGGAATTACCTGAGGTACCTCTGAACAGGGAGGTTGAGTTTCGCATTGAATTGTTACCGGGTACTGCTCTAGTGTTCATTGCACCATATCACATGGCACCTCAGGAGTTTTTTGAGCTAAAGGCTCGGCTTCAAGAACTTCTTAATCGAGGGTTCACTAGACCAAGTGTGTCTCTGTGGGGAGCATCGATTTTGTTTGTCATGAAGAAAGACGGTTCGATGAGAATATGTATAGGTTACCGTCAGCAGAACAAGTTGACAGTATAGAATAAGTATCCATTACCAAGGATCGATGATTTATTCAATTAGTTCTGTGGGGAATCGATATTCTCCAAAATTGATATTTGATCTGGGTACCATCAGCTCAAGGTTAAGCATACTGATGTGTACAAGATTGCTTTCAGGACTCGTTATGGGCATTACGAGTTCCAGGTTATGCCATTCGGTTTAACGAACGCTATAGTCCCATTTATGGATTTAATAAATCAGGAGTTTTAGCCATATTTGGACTAGTTTGTTGTAGTTTTATTGATGACATTCTGATTTATTCCAAGACTAAGTCTGAGCATGACGAACACCTTTGTATTGTTCTACAAACACTCTGTGAAAAACAACTATATGTTAAGTTTAGTAAGTGTATCTTTTAGTTGCAGAAAGTTTCTTTTTTGAGGCATGCTATGACTGCTGAAGGGATTTGGGTCGATCCTAATAAAATTGAGGCTGTGGCCGAGTGGAAACAGCCGAAGAATGCGTCTGAACTTTGGAGCTTTCTTGGCTTGGCAGGATATTATCGGAGATTTGTCGAGGGGTTTTCTTTGATTACGTCTCCTCTGAATAAGTTATTGTGTAAGAACACCCTATTTGTGTGGTTTAATAAACAGCAGTCGAGCTTCGAAAAGCTCAAGTCTATTCTGACATGAGCTCCTATTTTGGTTCAGCCCATATCGGGTAGGGAGTTTATGGTTTACAGTGATGTGTCACGCATTGGCCTAGATGTGTCTTGATGTAGGATGGTAAAGTGGTAGCTTATGCATATCGACAGTTGAAGTTTCACAAAGGTAACTATCCTACGCATGATTTGCAGCTGGATGTAGTCGTTTTTGCTCTAAAAATCTGAAGACAATACCTGTACAGTGAGCATTGTATCATCTACACTGATCATAAGAGCCTTAAATATTTGTTAACTCAGAAAGAATTTCACATTAGGCAACAGAGATAGGTTGAGCTACTTAAGGATTATGACTTCACGATAAAGTATCATCTCGGCAAAGCCAATGTGGTGGTCGATGCTCTTAGTCATAGAGCAATGGCCGATCTGAGAACGATGTTCGCTTGTCTAAGTTTATTCGAGGATGGGAGCCTGTTAGCTAAGTTTTAGGTTAAACCAAATTGGGTTGATCAAATTCGAGCTAAACGACTACGTAATAAGTCTTTAGTTCAACATTTGCATCAGATTCTGTAGGAGAAGCATAGTATCCCTTATTCTATGCATCCTAGTGGGAATAAGATGTATCGAGATCTCTAAGCATTTATTGGTGGTCTGGTTTGAAATGAGAGGTGACTACCTTTGTGCCCCATTGTGGTCTACTCCAGCTAGTTAAAATTCCCGTTGGAAGTGGTAGTGACAAACGACGAACTTCGTTTGTGGGTTGCCTTTGACACCCACTAAGAAAGATTCTGTATGGGTCATCGTTGACCAATTGACTAAGTTTGCTCATTTCCTACCTGTTAGGACGAATTATTCACTTCGAAAGCTGCCTAAACTATATGTGTCTGAAATTGTAAGACTGCATGGAGTTTCAGTCTTAATTATCTCAAATAAGGATCTGCATTTTAGTTATCGGTTCTGGAAGAAACTTCACGAAGCATTAGCACTCGATTAGATTTCAGTACCGCGTATCACCCTCAGATTGATGGACAGTCTGAGCTTGTTATTTAGATTCTAGAGGATATGCTTCAGGGTTGTCTAATCAATTTTTGAGGTAGTTGGGAAGATTATCTACCACTAGTTGAGTTTGCTTACAACAACATTTTTCAATCTAGTATTTAGATGGCACCTAACGAAGCTCTATATTGTTGTAAGTGTCGTATACCATTGTGTTGGACTAATTTAGGTGAACGTTGAGTTATGGGTCCCGAGCTAGTTTCTAAGACTGAGAATACAATTAAATTGATTCGAAACCATCTGAAAACTACTTCTGACTGACAGAAATTGTATGCAGATTTAAAGAGAAACGATATCGAGTTTTCTATAGATGATCAGGTATTTCTAAAAGTATCCTCATGGAAAGAGGTTCTTTGGTTCGAACATAAAGGCAACTTGAGCCCAAGGTTCATTGGACCTTACCATATTTTAAAACATGTTCAACATGTTGCTTATCAGTTAAAATTACTTTTAATGTTGGATCAAATTCATGATGTGCTCCACGTCTCGATCTTGAGGTGGTATCGGTCTAATCTATCGCACATTGTCCCTATCGAGGAAATTGAGGTGCGAGTAGATCTGATGTTTGAGGAAGAGTCTGTTCAGATTCTGGATCAAGACGTCAAGGTCTTGAGAAAAAAACTATCCCTGTAGTTAAAGTTTTGTGGTGGAATCATAGAACTAAGGAAGCCACTTGGGAACCCGAGGATTTTGTTCGTCAGCAATATCTCTATCTGTTTGAATCAGGTAAATTTTTTAGGCCGAAATTTCTTAAAACGGGTGAGAGTTGTAACGCCCCAAAAATTTTAATATTGTCTGTTGAATTTTATCGTAGTGAAGTCTTTATCTATGTGGTTCTATGCTCACT
Source organism: Gossypium raimondii (assembly GCF_025698545.1). Taxonomy (NCBI): domain Eukaryota; kingdom Viridiplantae; phylum Streptophyta; class Magnoliopsida; order Malvales; family Malvaceae; genus Gossypium; species Gossypium raimondii. The sequence goes on along the minus strand of NC_068568.1, from coordinate 31,665,843 downwards.
TTACGTGTTCGAGGTCAGGGGTTTGAGTTGTGTCATTCGAAAGTTATGTCATTTTATCCTAAATTAACATCTATCCTTGAACTATCGACTTAAGTTTGATTCTGTGCGATTACGTATCAAGACCGAGCCTACTGGTTTGATGGTTAAACTTCTGCGTATCTTTCGGTTCCATGTTCGTGTCTCTGTATGCACAATAGGAAATATTTTTATTCTTTTAGTGAAGTTTTAGTTCCCTTTTTAAATTAATAGTTTTGTGGACGTCCCTCTTCCACTTTCCTTTCGGTTCTCTTTTTTTTTCTTTCGTTTTTTTTATTTTATCTTATTTCTTTTTCCTTTCCTTTTGATTATACTTGTGAAGTGGCTAGCGAGACTAGTTGAGGGTCATACGTTGTTCGCTGTATAATTTGGAAGGTTACTGAGTAAGTTCTGTCAAAAATTCCATTTTGCTTCTGTGAATTCTTGTTGTTCTTCTTGTTTTGTCAAAAAAATATTTCTTCTTAAATTACTCGAACACTTTAGTAAGTATACGTTGGCTTCGTGTTTAGGTAAGGATTTTATGAGAACTGTTTCTCTAACGCGCTAGTTTCGTTGTTTTCGCTTCTACAAGCAATGTGAGTGTAGGAATTCTATGGAGGATTATATGGAAGGTTTCGACATGAAAGTTAGTTTTGTGCATTATAGTTTGCGTGCAGTTGGAATAATTGTTAAAATGGTTATTGAATGGTCGTTTTAGGTTTCGGGGTTATTCTCCATTGTTCCTACATCAAATCGATACCAAGTGCGTACTGAAAACCCAACTTTCTATTAATTTTAGACGCCAAAAAAATGGCTATCGATGCCACACAGTCGTCTGGTAGGTCATGCGGCAATCCATGTAACTCACTGTTCACAAATTAGAGGCACATGGGCTAATGACATGAGCGTGTGTCCAAACCGTGTATGGGAATATTTCGTGCAAGGTTCACACAGGCCAAGGACATGGGCCTGTGTCCAGACCGTGTAACTCACTGTTTGTGCATTAGGGCCACACGGGCAAGTGACATGGGTATGTATCAGGCCGTGTAAGGCACATAGGCAAACACACAGGTGTGTGCCTGGCCGTGTGGGACCATACGAGCCTGCTATCCAGGCCGTGTGTAACCACACAACTGTGTGGACCAATATTTGGACTTTTCTTTCCGGCCATAAGTGTCGTTTGAAACGAACACATACCTTTTATAAAGTCCATATGAACTGAATTAAACTATTATTCTGTGATCTGAGACTGAGTACTGAAAATCTGTATGTGTATTGCGATTGAAAATCGTTAATCATATTGATTTATTCTGTATGAGTATGAACTATATCTGAATGGTCGTATAGGCCTCTATATTAACTGTCATTTGAAATCTGCATCTGCATTGGGTGGGAATTGATTAATGGTGGAAGTATTTTGTTCTGAGCTAGTGTTTAAACCACTAATATCTATAATCTGATCTGGCAGCTGGTTACGATAATTGAAATGTGTAATATCAACACTATGTGGTGTGTAGGGCTGGATGGGTATTAAATATCTTGTTTTGTGTGTTGGGTTGGTAAGAGATGGTGTGTAGTGGATGGGGGTACGACATTGTATCTGTTCCAATCTGTTCTGCATGACACTGTATATGTTCTAATCTGCTTTGCATGACACTATATCTATTCTGATATGTTATGTATCTAAAGAAAAGGAAAATGGTTACCTGTTTGATTTGTTTTGATATGTTAAGTTAATGGATTGTCCTCTGAATCTGATTCTAAACCTGTATGAGGAAACTTACTTGTTACTCGTAAATTGTTCGGACTTATATAATCTTTCCTTTAGTGCTATACTAACTCGTTTTGTCTGTTGCTTAAATTGCAGGTAGTCCACAGACTTGATCAGGTTGGTGGTTCGAAAGCTCGGTCATCCTAATTATCAGCAATTATAATTATTAGTTTGTTTTTGATATTTTCAAAACATTCGACTTCCTAAAATGATAACTCTCGAATTAAGTGTTATGCTTGTTAATTTTATTTTGGTTAGAAAGACTTTGAACTAAGTTTCAAAAGTTATGTTTGGAAAAGATAATTGATGTGGCTCTCTAGACTTGGTCTTGTCGTCTAGGTCGGGTATAGAATGTTACAAGTTAAAATATGCTCTAAGTGCCTGTGATACCCCAAACCCGACCGGGACAGACCGGCCTGAATTCGAAGCATTACATTAGCCACCTAAGTGACTCTCCAACTAACGACCACCCAAGACACACCCCGACTTTATAACACCTCAATCTTATCTAATTCTTAGTTATTTATTAATGTAGAATCAAATAAGGAGCCAATTTTAAACTTTTTCTAGGTAATTTAACCTATGGGCATTTTTTTCATTTTACCACCTATGGTAAAATTAACTCAATTTTAGTTCTAAGTATTTACCGACCTTCTTTTAGTCAAATTCTGCAAGCTTAAAAATTTCAACTTAATTTGAGTTCGTTTACTATGTCTAATTCAAGTTTTATTCTTAGGGACTAAATTGTAATTTTAAAAAAATTAGAATACCAATTTAAAGAGATAAAAATTCAAACCCCAAAACCCACACGGCTGTGTCATTGACCGTGTTCGCGTCGTGAAAAACTTTTAGATCGATTGCATACGCCCATGTGGAAATCTCACACGCCCGCGTGTGATACCTCCAGTCTCCATACGCTTGTGTCACTTTCCCACACGCCAGTGTGCAACCTCTCACATGCTCGTGTGGACTGGCACATGCCCGTATGAAAACCACTGCACCTATTTTAGCAAAAAACTTAATTTAAAACTCGATTTTGCATATTTTAATGGCCAATTCAACTCGATTTAACAATAATTAATTACCATACATATACATACAACTTCAATTGAGTTTATTGACAAATCAAGCCTCAATTCTATACAATTGGCTATAAATTTCATGCATAAAAAACACCGAATAAATCAAACTAGTGGCGTACCTTAGTCGCTAGTAAATCACTCCATGAAAGTTTCATTTAAACAATCGTTAGTACAAATTTCATGTCTCGCACACTGTGTTATCAATCACCGTGTTATCAAGCAACAATACTTTGTAAATCATTCAATATTTAAACTAAAACATGCCGCAAAATTATTGTAAAACCATCCAAAATAAAATGTCCAATTACAACAAAAATTAAACTAATTCCCGAGGCTTCCACAATACACAATTACAGTCTCTAAAATGTGTAATAAGGTCTCTACCAAGCCTAAACCTCTTGGAACTCTCTAGCTCAGCTCCTCAGCTCCTCAAGCCCGACGATTATCTACACAAATTGTGAGGGTGTGAGCTTGAAAAAACTCAGTAAATGTTAATAAAAATGACTAGTAAATCAACATCAAAATCATACTTAAATCACATCCAATCAATCACCAATTATCAACCATAATAATGAAACATGTCAATTTAATTTCCATATGCTTTATCAATATCATGAATCAATTATTCATGGTTTACAAATATCAAATGATATAATAATCACACATAAATACATTGGCATACACTTCTCATGTCCTAATTGGGTAATCATACATCGGATAAACGGATCTCCGAACTCCCATAAATATCAAATACAGTCCATCGAGTTGAGTGAGCCAAAACACACGCTCTCTTATAGCGCCTCAAATAACCCAATGAGTGTAGACTCATGCTCAACACTCCCTTATCAACTCCAAACAAATCAATCCACATAGAGCCATATACTCACAATGTCACAAATAAAGCTGAGTACTCACAAATCCTATGGCATGAAAACTATATACAATGGATCCACCATGCATTTTGCCAATATATTCAATCAACATAGCATATAAACCAGTCATTATTGTGCTCAATTTAATGTGACAAAAATGTTTATGTGTAACATGTAACATAGCCATTTAACATCCAATTAAATCAAACATTTCATTTGCCATTTTCCAATGTTCAATTACCAATTGTAACACCAATATATCATGATCAAAAACTCCAGTAACCATGCTCTAATCATCAATATAATTAGCCTAATTAAATTGCACAAAACCACATAGATGCTTACTTGCCATTATTCAATAAAAATTCAACTCTTATACATATAATATCAATCTTGCAAAAATTAGCCATTCAACCATAATTAATCAATTTAAATCATCAATTAAGCTACTAACTAAACATAAATGAGGGTCAATTTACTAAAATGGCCTTTAGAAACACTAATTACACAATTTATTCTACCACAAACAAGTGATCATCAAAGCAAATCAAAGCTTCAATTTCGGTTAACTTGGTCCTTTTCAAGATTCGGAGCTTCAACAAAGATAAAGTATACATTACCACTTTTCCAATTCTATAATAAACACAAATTTTAATTAACTATACTAATCGAAATCCTCTCACAAAGATACCTTACTTGATTTGTAACACCAATTCAAAACCTCGATTCCTCACAAAATCGATCTATCCAACCCTCCTAAACACTTTCAATCATCAACACTAGACCAAATACACTTATACCAAGCATCAATTTCATTTTTAAATCAATTTCTCAAAATTCTGGAAAATCGGTTCATGAAGATGATGAAATTCAGAATTTTTTAAATTACCTCAAAAATCATGTTTAATCTTGATAAATAAGATCAGAAACCTTTTAATAGATCCATTTTAAGTTGGAACATCCATTAATTTGTTGATTTCCTCTCAAAATTCAAGATCCACCATTATAGAACCATGTATTCTTAGAAAGAGCTAACATTGATAAAAATCCTTTAATTGACTTTCAAATCATGTAAAATGTTTCTAATCATCATAAAAACATGTTTAGGATTGAAGATTACCATTGATTCGCTATAATTCGTTGATTGAAAATCTTGATTCAAGAAACTTGAGAAACTTCATAATATTTTTGGTTACTTTTGAGAATAATTTCAGGTGAATTGAGAGAGTATTTTGAGAAGGAAATTGGTTGAATCTATTCTCTGATGATAGATATTTAAAATCATGCAAAGAAAACAAATTTTAGAGCTCTCTAATATGATGTAAAATGTATGAAAAGTGAGCCAGATATATTAGTTTTAAAACTAAAACCACCCACCAGAAATTTAAAAATTGAGAAATTTGCCTAATGGCCACTCCAACATTTCCCTTACTTTACCATTTAACCTTTCCCTCCAAAATTCTGAATTTTAAGGTTTATTTTTCACATAAATACTCTAAATTTTCTCTTGTTTTACAACTAAATCCTATTTAATTAATATTTAAAATTTACTCAAATTACCCCCAATAAAAATTATTTTAAAATTCTTTTTCAACCCAAATTGATTATTTTCACTAATAATTATTTAAAATCTTTAAAATTACATTTTGAAAAAATTTTATTTACAATTTTTGGATTATTTTAATCGATTTTAGATGAAACTAACCTCCTAAATTAAATTAAAAATTACTAGAAACCCTATAAATTCCTAGTTTCACACTCAGAACCCGAAAAATATACCCGGAACTACTAGACTTGATTTAGGGATAATACAGTCCCTATACTTTTCGTACATTCGAAAGTTAGCCCTCTTACTGTATTATATAATACTATATCATATCATATATTAATAGTTTATATATATGCAAGAATGATTTAATATTATAATATCATGTAATACTATATATTTATTGTATTTTATATTATAGTAATAGTTATATATAATGTTAGTGCATTATATGTTACTTATTATATATTATTATAAAAGTTGAAATATGCTCTAAATTCCTATACTTGTCGTACATTTGAATGTTAGCCCTCCTACTATTTTAGATAATATTTTATCATATCATATAATATATTAATAGTTTATATGTATAAATCGATGTTTAAACATTATATATCATGTAATACTATATCTTTTATTATAAACCATATTATAATGATAGTTATATATGTATTAATATTTTAGTAATAGTTATATATTATAATATTATTTTATGTATTAGTAATACTAATACATTATAATATATTACTATTTTTATACATTAGTAATATACTAATTTAGTATATTGATTTAAGATTAAGTTAGGTAATCGATTTCAATAATAGTTATATAATATATTATTATATTATCATTAACATTTAATTGTAATAATGATTAATTTCATATATTTATTATGCATATATAATTATAGTATTAAAATTATTTTATATTAATTTGATGTTTCTAAAATTTTATTACATTTTATAATTTAACATAAAAATTATTATTAATTTCTTTTCCATTAATAAAATTATAATATAAATATGCAATGCTTATGGATACATTTTCAGAAAATAAAGAATTATCATTTATTTTTATTTTAAGTAATATTATAAAATTATATTAATTATAAATGTCTATAATGGTTGTTCATTTATAAAGTTGGGCTTTTTCTGCCTTTTGGTCAGATTTATCATGGGCTCGATCTTGGTCGATTTTAGGCTCGAATCTGTTATGGGCTTAGTCTTTTGCATGCTTGAATTTTTTAAGCTCAAATCGACACCGGTGAGCTTTCAGACTCGAGCCTGTTTGCCAGCTCTAGATAGATTGGGTCGACTTAGTCGAGTGAACCACCCAACCCTTCGTCAATTATACTTGCAATATGTAGTTTTTGTGTGAGGATACAATTGGAAAATAGTTGAAGTCGAAAAACAGATGAGTGATACTTAAAACATACATTAACATAGGCTAAAGTTATCACCAGACATAAATAAAAAAAAGTAGTGTGATCTTCTTATTAATGAAAGCTATGAAATGTTTTATTATTTGAATTTAATTCGGCCACTTTATTGATAAGAGGGAGAGTAGATAAAAACACATAATCCTAAAAAGAACAAAAACCACCTAACCTACTGATTGGAATACAAAACATCACAAAACTGTGGGCAAAGCCTCGGTATTTCATTTCCAAAGATAAAACCAGTCCCCTAATCTCTCGTGGGTGAAGAAAACACAAACTTTCCTAAAAAAAACTAATAATAAGAAAACCCCAAAGACTTAACCTTCCCTCATTCTTCCCTTCTTTTGTTGCGTCAATGGAACTATTTTCAACAATGGACCTGTTAAAGTAAATCCTCTATTCTTGTCTTCACTTCGTTACCCCGGCCCATCATCTTCTGAGTTCTTTGAAGCTTTGTTAACCCGTCTCCTTCTTCAAACTTAGTCCATCAAACATCAATACATTTTCATTAATCATTTCTCCTTTGGTCTCTAGCTACGATGGGTTCAACCTCCAATGGAGTTTCTTCTACCCAAAAAGTTGGAAAATCGCTTGCGGCCTCTGCCGCATACAGCCATCGCATGTGCCGCTCCGTTGGCTTCTTGCGGTATGAATTGGAACTCAAAATTTTGGAAAATTCTTCACATTGCTATTATTTCGTTTATAACTCCTTCGAAGATTGATCTGTCATTTCCATGGCTTTGCAGTTTTTTAATGATGTTCCTTGAGTCCCTATCGATGCTAACATCGCTAATATCCCATTTCTTCAGCAAAAATGGCTCTTTGGAGGCATGCATACACTTTAACGGTTGTCAAATCTCTAATGTTGTGGATCGGGTAAGAACACGAACCTATTACAAGCCCTGCATGGTTTCTGATGATAATTCCCAAAACTACCTTGTTGCTTTGTTGAAGAAACCCAATATCAAAATTAACTTTAACTTGAGTTTTTGATGGTGGCTCCCACTAGGTAATCATTGTGTTATGTTGACATTTCAGTGCTTCCTTTAGCTTGTCAATATCCGTTAAGTATGCTTTAATAAAAGTCACAATCTCGCATATTCTCTGTCGAATGCCTTCATGGAAATACATATTCTTTTTATGCATATTTCCCATACCGATGCTATTAAGCATGAACATTTATATGCATTATTGAGATTGAAATCCTCCATTAACCATTGTTTCCACTCTTGATTTTCATGAACGGGTGCCAATGTCAGTGTCATTTGTTGGACTTGTTTTACGAGGATGTAGTCTTGGAAGATGTGGCTTACAAACTCATCTTCTTCTCCACAAAGTGGGCATAAAGCATCATATTTCAGTTTATGGCCTTTTAAATTACTTAAAGTAGGTAAGAAATTATTTGTATTTATCCATAGATTAATTCGAACCTTGCTGGGAACTTTTAGACTCCAATTTTTTGTAAAATAACTTCTAATTAGATCCTAGTCTGTTATAATTTCATTTCCCATCATATTTAAATCTTTTAAGACACACCTTTTGTAATCACTTTTTACCATGTATTCTTCTGACCTGCCACCTCCCGAAACCCTTATATATGGTTACAGAGCGTTCCTTAAAGGAATAGATCCAATCTCCTTAGCTTGTTCTTCGAGGAAAAGCCCTTTCAAGGTTTCCTCGTTTTAGGTAACAAATCCATGATTTATAAGGTCTGCAACTAAAGTGTACCTATAATCAATATTCTGAAACTGTAATTTTCCTTCCCCAGGAAGTCATGCATCGTTTCATATGTTAATTGATTTACCATATCCAATTCTCCAACCCATTCTTGATTCTAGAATAGTCCAAGCGTTCCATATGCTTCTCTAGGTAAAGAAAGGGTAAGCCCATAGTTCGACATTCAAAAAGTCACTTCGTGGGTAGTATTTTGATTTCATTACTTGCGCGAGTAAGCTTGCGGAATTGGTGATTAGCTTTTATTCTTCCATTGTTAACAAGGCATTATTAAAATTTGATAAATCTTTAAATCCCATCCCCCCTTGTGCCTTTGGGATACATAATGACACCCACCTACACAAGTTAATACCCTTATCCATTTTCAAATTTTGCCACAAGAATTTATAAATAATGTTCTCTAATTCCTGGCATAAAGAACTTGGTAATCTGAAACATTGCATAGCGTAGATTGGAATGGCTTGTAAGATTGGTTTAATAAAAAAAAACTCTTTTCCCCCAATGGACAAATTACGAATGCTCCAGTTTTTCAGTTTTGTCAAAAAAATTTCCTTTATTTCCACAAAATCATTTCTCTTTCACCTCTCCACCATTGTCGGTAATCTAAGGTATTTCTTAGGATTGTTGGCCAAACGAACCCCCAACTCCCTTGATATTTGCAATTTAACTGCATCATTGACATTGTTGCGAAAGTAAATTAATGACTTTTTGAAATTCACCATCTATCCCGATATTTTTTCACAGGAATTAATAATTGATCGAATGGCTAAAGCTCCTTCCACTGTTGCTTTTCCAAATAAGATACTGTCATCCACAAAAAAAGGTGGGTTATTAACAAACCCTCTCTACCTACTTTTGCCCCTTCTATTTTCCTTTCCATTTTTGCAATATAAAGATGTCTTGAAAAACCGTCAGCATAGAGGATGAAGAAATATGGGTTTAAGGGATCTCTTTACCTTATTCCTCTAATGGGAATGAAACCAACCCTTTTCCCTCCATTAAGCACGGGTATGCATGATACGCTTTTGATGCACCGCATGATCAATGATACCCACTTGTCACAAAACCCAAGCTTCCTCACCATATTTTCAACAAAAATCTAATCTAACCCTATTGTATGCTTTGCTCATGTCTAGTTTTAGAGAAAAATTACCCAATCCATATCTTTTTCTTCTTAAAAGAAGGTAATAATTCATATGCCACTAATATGTTATCTGTAATCTGTCTACTTGGGACAAAAGTGCCTTGTGCATCATTAATACAGTAGCCAAGAGCCTTCCTAAATCTATTGACTATAACTTTTGAGATTATTTTATAAACTACATTGCAAAGGCTAATTGGCCTAAATTGCCCCATATTTTTTGTATTACAAACTTTTGGAATTAGGACAATGTTGGTATCGTTAATTGCGCCTAATTGTTTCTAGTTGTTCAAATTTTCTAAACAGAATCTAGACACCTCTTTTCCTAAAATATGCCAAAAAAACATTGTTGGAAATCCACTAGTACTTAAGGCTTTTAGTGGAGCCATTGATTTTAATGCTTCCCACAAATCTTCTTCTTTAAAGCTTGTTGAAAGATCCTCGTTAATGTGTTTAGGAATACTAGGTTGGATTTCTGTCCATAACTTTTCACAATCCTTCATATGTTTTAAGGAAAAAGGATCGTTAAAATAATTTGCTGCTAGAGTTAGCAATTCTTCATCTCTCTCGATCCATCTGCCACTCCCATCTTTAAGCCCTTTTACCATAATTCTTTTCTTACGGTAGGATGCATAGTTGTGAAAGAAAGTTGTGTTACTATCACTCATTTTAAGCCAGTTTGCCCTTGCTTGTTGTTCCCAAAAGATTTCTTCTTTGTCTGTCTCCATATTTAATGCTAGTTTAACCTCTGTAATTTTCGCTAGTCGTTCTTCTTTAGGGTCTTCATTATTAAGTTCTTCAAGTGTTTGGCTTAAAACTTTCCTTGCTCTGTTCTGAATACCTTTATTGATCCTGACCCATTCTTTTAAACTATTACCCAAACTTGCAAGTTTCCCTAGGAGATCTTCATTACTTGATCCCCATATTCTATTCACCTGTTCCTCGGAACCTTCTTCAAAAATCATTCTGGATTGAAACGGAAGGGAAAATTTCTTCCTTCAAAACCACCTCGATGCCCCTAAAGTATTCATAAGCAACAAGCAATGGCCTGAAAAACTATTTGTCAAGTGGCATACAGAATAATTAGGAAAACAACTCCACCATTTCGGATTTACCACTCCTCTGTCCTACCTTTTCACGTATAATTTTTTTAGCTAGTCGTCATCTCTCCCATGTAAATCATTGCCTTGAAAAATCGATGTCGCTTAACTCACAATCTTCTAGTGCTTCCCTAAATGTTTCTCTTTGTCTTTCTTCTCTCAACCTTCCACTTTTTTTCTTAAAAGAGTACATTATTTCATTGAAATCTTGCATGACAAGCCAAGGCAGCTGACAATCCTCATACAGGTGTCGTAGATTGTTCCATGAAACCCTCCTTAGATGCTTTACTGGAAATCTATAAAATCCTGTGAATATTCATTCGTTTTCTTCTCTTTCTTCTTTGACCTTCACATCAATGTGCGAACTAGAAAAGCTCTTAAGGCTAATAGTTAAACTTTACTTCCATCCTAAAAAGAGACCCCTTCTAGAACCCTCCACACCCACATCAATCCCATTAATGTAACAACCTATTTTCCATGATGTTGAAAATAGTGGTTTCAAAAGCACAATTTCAACGAGTAAATTATTATTTGTTATTATCTTAATTTCATCAAGATTAAATTAAGTTTTTATTATTGAATTAAGGTTTTATTAAAATTTCATTAAGAAAATTTGAAGTTTACATAGCTAATTAAGTGAAAAGGACGAAATCATAAAAAGTGTAAAAGTTAAGTTCTATTAGTTAAAAGGGTCAAATAGCTATGAAATATTAAACTAAGAGAGTTTAATGGTAATTACACCAATTAATGAGATAATGGATGTTTATGGACACAGTTTAAGTGAAATTATGGTAAATATTAAAGGTTAATATGGTAAATAGATAATTACGCTTAAAGAAAAGAAAAGAAAAATGTGTATCATCTTTTATTCTTCACCCTAACTGATTTTAAAGAAGAAGAAACTCCATGGATGAGTGCTTGGTACGACTAGGTTCATTATAGTGCATGGTATGTGTTTTTCATCCTGTTTTTTATGATTTTCATGTTTTTGAGTCTGTTTTAGCTTAATCTAGCTAGCCCGGGGGTTAATTTGTAAAATTGTTAGAGGTTGAGGGTTATTCCATGGATGCTTTTAAGGTGTTTTTTTTATGTTAAATGATAGATTATGAATCTTTTTTGAAAAATAAATAAGTTTTGTTAAGTGATTTTTGATGACTTTTGGAAATAGGGATTAATTTGTTAAATGTATATATTCTAGGGTTTTATTATGGAATCATGATAAATATGAGTTTTTCAAGGTCCCTTGTATATTTTATTAACATGGATTTAGATTAAAATGGTTAGATTTTTAGTTATAAGCTTAAGGACTAAATTGTGAAAAGTTAAAATGTTAGGGGAAAATTGGTAATTTTGCATAATTATGAAATGAGGATTAAATTGAATACTAGAAGTATTTAATTGATTTAAATTTTCCATTTATATCAAGATGAACCACGTTCAGACTTAAATTGAGGAAAACCTAAAGCTTCCGACTAGTTTGATTAAGCTACTACGCCCTAACTATCGAGGTAAGTTCGTATGAATGGTTATCGTGTTAAAGTTATTTAGATTGAATGTTTACTATGTTATTTTTAATTTAAATGGATCAATATATAAATGTATCAATGTTATGACGAATTGACGAATATTGAGTCTCGATTGAACCTTAGGAATTCTTTGGATACAAATGACATGTCATTAGGGATTTCATGTTTTGGGTGTTGTCTTGAATGTCCTACTGATGGTTGAGGTCTTGCATTTGTTGTGGATTCTCCACAACTCATTTGGGCAGCATCATGTAGCTTACATTCTGACCAACAGCTCGTGTGAGTAGGCCTATTTCACAACTCATGTGAGCAATGATGTAAAGGAAAGATTACGATTATATGTAAAGGCACAGTTTGTGTGAGATTTCCCGAGTATCTGATGTAATTCTAGATGGTTCAACGGGTTTGAAAAGGAAACAAAATGGTAAGTGTTCAAATAGAATGTATCATTAACTTATGAAAAGGATTTATGAATAAATGATGTGATTACATGTGTAAATTTACTTGTTTATAGATGAATTCATTTGAACCATGTACAAGAGTACTAACTTGTGAATTTAGTGATGTTGTATAGCCTTATGCAAAGCTTACGGTTTTATTTGATATTACACTTATGCTATATACATTATGCAAATGAAATGGTAAGTTGTATTGAAGTTTATACGAGCTTACTAAGCACTCATTGCTAATGTAGTTTCTTTCTTATGTTTATAGATTATCGGAAGCTCGATTTGGTTTAAAGCTCGTCGAAGATCTATCACACTATCTAGTAGTGAATTTAGTAGTTTTTGAGAATTTTAGCCATGGTTTATAATGGCATCTATAGGATGGTTTGTAATGGTATTTTGATGAATGTGCTAATGTTGTTTTGGCATGTATAAGTTTTTGAAAGTTATGTTGGTTTGGTATCATTTGTTACCTTGTCAAATCATGTCATTTTGGTTACCTTATTGTACATATTTATAAGGCTCTTTATGGTATGTTTTGCATGGTATGAAAATGATTATAAGTGATATGTTTTGGTAACTAGTTGGAATAGGTTATAATGTGTGAAATGGTGCAATATTGATATGTTTTGATAGTTTTTGTTTTGGTATATTTTTGTGCCTTTGAATGGCATACTAGTTAGTTGAATAAGGATATTGAAATGGCATCTTGATCTGTGTTTGGATGATATTTAGGTCCCTTTAAAGTATGCACAAATGGACTGAATGTTTAAGCATGGTTAGGTTATAAAACGACTTGATTTAGGTGAAATTTTGGGTTTAAACGGCTTGGAACACAGGCAAGTGAAAGAAGAAGATGGAAATGTGTGAATTTTGTGAAGGGAAATAAAGTTGACGGGATTAAATATGTCCATTGAGAATTGCGCCCACTCAAACAGACCAGACGGCTAGGTGACTTTTGATCAAACGGTGGGATTTGAAATTTCTAATATGCCCTCATTCTTGATGAGTCATAAGTGACAGTACAATAGTACGAATTGCATTGACAATAAAGCTTGAGTGCTTCAATAATGGTACCTAATTATTCTACAAAGAAAAAAGTAAAGCAAACTTGAATAGAAACAAAAATAAAATAAAATTACATAATAATAAATTTCATAAGAATTAAAATTTTTCGACCAATTTAATGGTCTCTGCCTACTTTTTTTCAATATTCCCAAGTTAATATTTCAATCGCTGTCCATTCACTTCGAACTGGTGTCTATCATCCAAATATCTGACTGTGACTGCACCATGAGGGAATACTTCGGCAACTTTGAAAGGTCTAGACCAATGAGAGCGCAATTTACTCGGGTGCAGTTTCACTCTAGAATTAAATAATAAAACTTGTTGACCCGCGATAAATTTTCGTTGCAAAATAATTTTGTCATCCCATCATTTGGTCTTTTCCTTATAAATTGCAACGATTTCATAGGCATTTCACCTAATCTCCTCTAGTTCAGTGATATTCAATAGCCTTTTTCTTTCTAGCAGCTTCATAGTCCATGTTCACTTGCTTAATTACCAACATTGCTTTGTGCTCTAGTTCAACAAGCAAGTGACATGCTGTCCTAAAGACCAACACATACGGTGACATCCCTAATGGAGTTTTGTATGCTATCCGCAATGCCCGTAAAACATCATCGAGTCTAGAAGACCAATCTTTCCTTGAAGGGTTGACAACCTTCTCAAGAATGTTTTTACTTAGTTGATTTGATACTTCGGATTGTCCATTAGTTTGCGGATGATAAGTAGTAGCCATTCTATGATTAATTCCATATCTCTTCATGTGGTTGCATCTTGGTTGCAATGAAAGTGTGTACCCTGATCAATAATCAATGCCTTTGGTGTGCTAAAGCGGGTGAGTATATGCTTGTGAAAAAATTTAAGCATTGTGTTTGCATCATCCTTTGGAACTGTAACAGCTTCAACCCACTTCGAGACATAGTCAATAGCTACTGATATATAAAGATTTCCAAATGAACTTGGAAATGGTCCCATAAAATCCATACCCCAAACATCGAACAATTCAACCTCCATAATTAGATGTTGTAACATTTCATTGCGTCGGGATATAGAGCCAGTGCACTGACACCTATCGCATTGATTCACAAAATTATGGGCGTCTTTGAGTAATGAAGGCCAGTAGAATCCTTATTGGAGAACCTTAGCAGCATTTCGCATGCCACCGAAATAACCTCCATAAGGAGCATTATGACAGTGGTTTAGGATTTAAAGAATCTCCTCTTCCAGAACACAACGTTGAATATTGTTGTTATTGCATACCTTGAATAATTTTGGCTTGTTCTAGTGGTACTTCAATACTTCATGAAGAAATCTTTCTTTTTTACGGCCTGTGACACCCAATGGGAGTTTTCCATACACTAGATAACTAACCAAATCCGCATACTAAGAGGTTCCATCTACAACAAATAACTTCTCATCGGGGAATGCGTCGACAATTTGAAGTATGTTTCCATCTTCACTGCCAACTTTCAATCGAGATAGATAGTCTGCAACCTGATTTTCTGAACCCTTGAGATCTTTTATCTCGATGTCGAATTCTTCGTTTTACATCCTTCTTCGTAAAAAGATATCTTAACGACGAGTGATTAGTAAATACGGTAACCTTTGGGCCAAAAAGATAAGAACAAAACTTGTTGAAAGCAAAGACTACAGCCAACAATTCTTTCTCTGTAGTGGTACTTCACTACTTCATGAAGAAATCTTTCTTTTTTATGGCCTGTTACACCCAATGGGAGTTTTCCATACACTAGATAATTAACCAAATCTGCATACCAAGGGGTTGCATCTATAGCAAATAACTTCTCATCTGGGAATGCGTAGACAATTTGAAGTATGTTTCCATCTTCACTGCCAACTTCCAATCGAGATAGATGGTCTGCAACCTGATTTTTTGAAACCTTGAGATCTTTTATCTCGATGTCGAATTCTTGGTTTTGCATCATTCTTCGTAAAAAGATATCTCAACGCCAATTGATCAGTAAATACGGTAACCTTTGTGTCGACAAGATAAGAATAAAACTTGTGGAAAGCAAAGACTATAACCAAAAATTATTTCTTTGTAGTGCTATAATTGATTTGAGCCTTTGTAAGAGTTTTGCTAGCATAATAGATGGCATGAAATATTTTCCCTTGTGTTGTCCTAGAACAGCACCGACAGCAAAGTCGCTTGCATCGCACATAACTTCGAAAGGTTGAGACCAATTTGGTGAAACGAGAATGGGTGTATTTACTAGTTACGTCTTCAATTGAATGAATGCATTCAGACATGCTTCATCAAAGAGGAATTTTCGATTCTATTCCAGTAATGAGCATATGGGCTTTGCAATTTTCGAGAAATCTATAATAAATGTTCAATAGAACCCTGCATGCCCAAGAAAACTGCGAATACCTTCCACATTTTTCGGTGGAGGTAATTTCTCAATGATTTCCTCTTTAGCTTTGCCTACTTCAATGCCTTGAATAGAGATGCAATGGCCTAACACAATGCATTTAGTTGCTATGAAATCAAATTTTTCCCAATTTAGAATAGGCTGTGTGTCTTCACATTACAGCAATACTTTATCCAATTTGTTACTGCAATGATCAAAATCATTTCCATAGACTGAGAAATCATCCATAAAAACCCCTAAAGAATCTTCAATCATATCTGAGAATATTGCCATCATGCACCTTTGAAATGTGGCAAAGAGCAAATGGACAGGTGAAAGTTGTTTTCTCTTGATCCTATTGTGAAATAGCAATTTGATTGTACCCAGAATAGCTGTCTAAGAAGCAGTAATAGGCTTTTCAAGTAAGCCTGTCCAACATTTAGTCAATGAAAGGAAGTGGGAAGTGGTCCTTCCTTGTGGCAGCATTAAGTTTGGGATAATCCATACACACTTTCCATCCCATAGGAATATGTGTAGGAATTAATTTGTTTTTGTTGTTGCTAACCACAGTGATGCCACTCTTTTTAGGGACGCATTGCACTGGACTTACGCAATTGCTATCATCAATAGGGTAAATAATTCCAACATCAAGCCATTTTATAATTTCTTTCTTAACAACGTCCTTCACCTTCTCGTTTAATCTTCTCTATTGCTCAATCGATTGCTTGCCTTCATCTTCCAACTTGATCTTGTGCATGCAAAAAGATGGACTAATGCCGCGAATATCAGCAATACTCCAAGCACTAGCTCGTTTATGCTGCTTAAGAATATGGACCAATTTCTCTCCTTGAGTTACATCCACTGCTGCAGAGACAATAACTGGGAGAGTATTGTTATCACCAAGAAAGACGATTTAAGATTAGTAGGTAATGGTTTCAATTCCAGAGTTGAAGCTTTGTTGAAAGATAGCTTGAAAATTGGAGTTGTTCTGTTGGCTAAGTCTAAAGATTTAATCTGCCATCCATGCCTGAGTTTAATATTATTAGCTTTAACCATGTTGTCACAATCATCTAAGAATTCATCATCAGATGTCACTGCAAACTCCTCAAAAAGTATTGTGTTTTGCTGATTGAATTCTTCCTCGATTAGATCATTTAGCACATCAAAAGTATGGAATTATTCTTTGCCCTTGCATTAAATAGATTCAAAAACACTAAAGCTAACGTGCTCATCATTAAGTTGCATGGTCAGTTCACCTTTGTAAACATCAATAAGAGTTTGTCCGGTGGCTAAAAATTGTCGTCTCAAGATTATAGGAACCTCCTTGCTTGCGTCATAGTCAAGTATGATACAACCAACCGAAAAATGAATTTATCCACATGAAATAAGATATCTTTGATTTGCCCTTCAGGTTGAGCTAAGGATCGATCAGCTAGTTGCAATGTTTGTAACAGCCCGTTTTTAGTGAAATTAGAACAGTGGTTTTGGGACCACAAATTTGAAGTTATAAAATTTATTTTATTATTATTTTATGGTTTACAAAATGATAGAAATACCGTATAAAATTTTTGTTAATAAAATTTACCATTTACATGCTTAATTTGATAAAAAGAACTAAATTGCGTAAAGTACAAAAGTTGAGTTCTAATAGCTAAAGGTATTAAATAGCTGTAGAACTTTAAAGTGGAGGTCCTTACATGGTAATTAGCCCATAATAGTGATAGTGGATTATAATGCCTTGGCATTTTGTGTAATTTGTAAAGTTAATAAAGGTTAATTAAGTAATTAGGTAATTAAAGTTAATTATAAATAAAACCACATTAAACACAATTTTGTATCATCTTTCTTCAACCAAATTTCACAAAGAAGAAAGCCATTTTTGTGCTTAACTTTCGTCAATCTTATCTCATTCAATTAGTTATGCATTTTTAATTCGTTTTTAATGATTTCTATGTTTTCGGAATCGTTGTAGCTTAATCTAGCTAGCTTGGGGACTAATTTGTGAAACTGTTAAACTATTAAGGTTTTAACATTGATGATAATATATGAGTTTTGAAGTTTGATGATAGAAAATGAATGGTTGTTGTTAGATAAACAACTTTTGGAAAAGAATTTTTAATGAAATTGTCAGAAAGGAACTAAATTGAAAAATAGGAAATATTACATGGTCAAATTGTATGATAATTGAAGTATAGTGCATGCTAAGGACCTATTTGGTATTCAACTATTGTGGGTTGTGATGAAATTGTATAAATTTCCATTTTTATGATCTAAGGACTAAATTGTAAAAAAATAAATGTATAGGGGAAAATGGTAGTGTACGAAGCTTTATATGGTCAGAAATGTCGAAATTCGTTATACTGGACTGAGCTGAGCAAGAAAATGTTATTTGGTGTTGATCTAATATGAGAAACCGAAGAAAATGACAAAGTAATACAAGAAAGTTTCAAAGTTGCTTTTGATCATCAGAAATCTTACGCGAATTTGAAAAGAAAAAATATTGAATTTCAAGTCAGCGATAAAATATTCTAAAAAGTATCACGTTGTAGAAAAGTTGTCCGACTTGGCCGAAAAGGATAGCTTAGTTTGCGATTCATCGAGCAGTATGAGATCATCAAGAGGATTGGATCAGTAGCTTATCGATTGGCATTACCGTCAGAGTTAGAGAAAATTCATAACGTGTTTCATGTGACGATGTTACGATGATATTGATCAGACCTTTCGTATGTGATTTCACCTGTAGATGTTGAGATTCAGCCATATATGTCGTACAGTGAAGAACCGATAAGAATATTAGCTCGGGAAGTTAAAGAGCTGAGAAATTAAAGTATAGCTTTAGTTAAAGTTCTCTGGAAACGTCACAAAATTGTACAAGCTACCTAGAAACTGGAAGAAGCTATGAAAGTGCAATACCCGAACCTATTTTCGGGTAAGATTTTCGGGGACAGAAATTCCTTTAAAGGGGAGAGTTGTAACGACCTGTTTTTAGTGATGTCAAAAATAGTGGTTTTGAGACCATAAATTTTTACAATTAAATTATAATTATTTTATTAATTTAATGTCATCAGGATTAAATTAAGGTTTTTTTAAAATTTTGTTAAGAAATTTTGAAGTTTACATAGTTAATTAAATAAAAAGGACTAAATCGTAAAAAGTGTAAAAGTTGAGTTCTATTAGTTAAAGCTTCCAATATCTATGAAATCTTAAATTAAGGGACTTGAATGGTAACCACGCCAATTAATGAGATAGTGGATGTTTATTGACATTGTTTAAGTGAAATTATGAAAATTTTAAAGGTTAATATGGTAAATAGGTAATTAAGCTTAAACAAAAGAAAAGAAAAATGTGTATCATCTTTTATTCTTCACCCTAACAAATTTTAAAGAAGAAGAAACTCCATGGATGAGTTCTTGGTTCGGCTAGGTTCATTATAGAGCATGGTATGCTTTTTTTGTCCCGTTTTTAATTATTTTATGTTTTTAGTCTGTTTTAGCTTAATCTACCTAGCTCGGGGGTCAGTTTGTAACAATGTTAAAGGTTGAGGAGTGTGCCATGGAAGCTTTTGTGGAGGTTTTGATGTTAAATGATAGGTTATGAATCTTTGTTGAAAAATAAACAAGTTTTGTTAAGTGATTTTTGATGAATTTTGGAAATAGAGATTAATTTGTTAAATGTATAAATTCTAGGGTTTTATTGTGAAATGATTATAAATATCGGTTTTGTCAAGGTCCCTTGCATATTTGATTAACATGGATTTAGGTTAAAATGGTTACATTTTAAGTTATAAGCTTAAGGACTAAATTATGAAATGAGATTAAATTGAATACTAGAAGTATTTAATTGATTGAAATTATCCATTTAGATCAAGGTAAACCACGTTCGGACTTAGATCGAGGAAAAGCTAAAGCTTTTGACTAGTTTGATTAAACTACTACGCCTTAACTATCGAGTTAAGTTGGCATGAACGGTTATCGTGTCAATGTTATTTTTAATGTAAATGGATCGATATATAAACATATCAATGTTATGACGAATTGATGAATTTTGAGTCCCGGTTGAACCTTAGGATTGCTTTGGATACAAATGACATGTTATTAGGGATTTTGATGTTTCAGGTGCTGGTCTTGAATGTCTTACCGATGGATGAGGTCCTGCATTTGTTGCGAATTCTCCGCAACTCATGTTAGAAGCATCATGTAGCTTACATTCGGACCCATAGCTCATGTGAGCAGGCCCATTTGTCAGCTCTTGTGAGCAATGATGTAAAGGAAAGGTGATCGGCTATTTAACGTCACAGGAATAATGTGCAAGCGTACACTACCGATGCAAGTATAGTAGACAGATATTAGTCTATCGGATATCGATTCCACGAGGATGGTTGTCTTTTGTCTAATAATGTCAATGTAATAAGTAGATGGCAACAAGATAAATTGTGAGAGTAGTTGTCGAAGGAATAACTAAAAAAGTAAGATAAAATATGATAATGATAAACTGGGATCCCCAACGTGAATATTCAACAGAATGCTAAGTGCTCACAAGGTAAAAAAAGATAGGTGACTGTCAATGCATTAAATTGCAATGAATATCTTACCAAGTTTAACTTCTATATTTAATCTAAGACAAACATGCACATTAACCATACCTTCCAGTGATGGCAATGGAACACTATTAAGAACAGGTGGATTAAATTCCTCTAATCCTGAAGCAACTTTCGTTGTCATGCTTGTTAGCTTGAACTGTCGCTGCACTTTCCAATGCCAGTGGCCGCAATAACACTTCCATGCTAAAAAACTCGAACCCAAATATTTAACAGTAGAACTAAGATTGAATAAAATAACATTTAACCTAGAAATCATGTATACTTCCGTACAAACATGAAATAGAAAGTAATCACCATTGTTTCAAAAATAAATATAAAAGAAACAAGTGGAGAGTACTATTCTTAGAAAATCTCGACTTGATCCCCCAACTCCCTCTTATGTCGCACTCAGGGCTCCTCGTCAAAAGCTAATCTGCATCCCTTTCATGTCAATTTACCCGTAGGAGGTTTACGCTATCATCGCCAAAAAGCTTCAAAATATAGGTTTAAGAAGATAATCCCCTCTCTCTCTTTTTCACGTTAATATTAATAGTTATCCAAATAGCTCAGGTGTCCTTTCATCAGAATTATGCTGCCTTTGTACGTATAAGTTGGTTGTACCAGACTGGATATCTCACACCTTTTTGTTATTATCCAGATAGCTGTTAGGTGCGGCGACAATGCTGGGCGCAATCTGAAAATACTCATGCAACGACATTGGTAATAAAACATGACAAAATTAAGGATAAATAGGCTAAGATCCACTTATTTATAAATTGCAATTTACTGAACTAAAAATGTTAAAATATGTGCTAAAGATAACTAAATAGGTACAAATTAACCAATAAGTAGGGAGAAAACATATGTTCTTTCTAATATTATCACACCCCCAAACTTAATTTTTTACTTGTCCTCAAGTAAAACAGAAACTAGCAAGGCTACACAAGAATTCACTAAGGAAAATGATCATTCTAGCAATTTACCTAAAATCCCAATGAAAGAGTCACATTCAGATGGTAGAATATTGCATTGACAATACATAAGTATGAATGAATAAGATTGCAACTGTAAACGGAAAAACATATAGGATTTTTCCTAGGTAATTTATCACCTTTTACTTAAATCCGTTGTTAAAACTAAGTAATTGTTTAATAAATTAATTAAATATGTCAAAATATGAAATTAGGACATAGAAATTATTAAAATGTGATTTTATGCTTTATTATATAGTTTTCATGCAATAAATGGCTTATTTTATATTAATTTGAATATATTGTATCTTTTAAGACATAAAGTGGGCCATGCATGATTAAATTAAATAATAAAATATAAAATTATATTTAATAATTCATTTTAAAATATTTCATTAATAATTTGGATTTTTAATTAATTAATTAAATTGGATAAATTTTATTCTTTGGTCCTGTAACTTGTTGATTTATTCTAGACAGATCTGATAGCTTTGTTGGATTACAAAACCGTCCAAATTGGAGACCAAGTCAACCCCAAAATTCAGCTGAACATGGTTGTTCATAAACCACTCTATGGTTTAATTACACAAGGTCCTTGAAGAGTTGAAGAAATTAGAGATTTACCTGAAGATTTGCACTTGACCTAGTCTTAGTCCTGAGTTGTTGTGGCACTCAAATTGACCAAAAATTAAGGAAAAATTTGCTAAACTTGCTCAATTTATGGCCGGCCACTCATGGAAGATGTTTCAAAAGATGAAAACTCCTATTTTTAGCAAACTATCCCCCTCTCCTCACTTATAAATAAGACCCTCTCATTCCTTCATTCATCATCCCTCAAGCATCATTCTCTCTTTTCTCCAAATTCTCTTAGTCTTTTCCATTCCCACGCCTAGCATCATCTCTTCATAGAGATTTTAGTAATTAAGCCTCTTAAAGAACCCTTGGTCGAGCACCTTGGAGAGCCATCAGCAAAGGAGCAAAGTAAAGGAACAAAGGAGCCTCATCAGTCAGAGTCTTGGGTGACAGCCACTCTGAATTGGGTTTAATCCTCCTTTTCTTTAATTTAATATAAAGATGTTTGCTATGTGTTCTTTGTTCTTTTTTACAGCAATGTTAGCTTAATTTTATTTAAGCTAGGATGATTGCTTTGATTAAATAATATTTATTTGATTCATGCTTATAATGTTTGTGTCTCAATCGATCATGTTTTCAATTAAAATCAAGTGTGTATTTCATTCATACGTGATTGAAATGGACCTGAATTAGCTGAGCGATCCTGACCAGACGACAGCTAATGGACACATAATTGAAATGTGCATGCTTAATTTAGGTCCTGACGTGATTAAATTGAAGGTTGCATAACAACTCTGACCAAGCTCTGTTAACTGCATAGTTTTTAGATTTGTGTGATTAAATTGTTTCAAACCTGACACGTCCCTGTTAACTCACACGAATGCTAAGAAACCCTTAGTAAATAAGGATCAGTAAAATGCGTATTTACTAAGTAAAGGATTCCGAAAGGACCTAATGTGGTTTCCAAACTCATGAAAGATTGAGTTGCCATGGAATGTTTTTCCGAATGTTATTAAGCATGTTGATAATGAATTGAGTTTGATTAAAGTAATTAACCTGGTTTATTTATGTTATAATTGTTGCAAATTGTGTTTAATTTTACTAAAATCTATTTCATTCATATTGTTTGCATACTTAGAATAATTTGCATTAGGGATCATTGCATTTAGTTTAATATATTTTAATCATCTCAACTATAATGTGTTTTTATTTACCGAATTGTTAATATTGTTTTACAAATTAAGTGACTTAGCACAAATACAATCCCTGAGGAGACGATAACTCGATACTTACTTATTACTTGATAACGACTGTGTACACTTGCACAAACCTATGCGTTGTAGCAACTTCCTCAAAACTAGCATCATGCTTTAAATCCTAAATTCTATCTACCAATACTACATTTATTGTATAGTATATGTCTCTTTTTGTTTTGTGAATAAGGGATATTGTTGCCTTACTGTACCCTTGTTCCTAAGAAGTAACGATAGAGAGCAACAAACCCCGAGGGAGTACGTAATTGTGCCGACACACACTCATGCAGCGACAGCCTTTGGCCAGATTAATTTTTCTAACGCTTGCATTGGAGTGTTCCCTCTTTAACATTTCACAATACACCCACTTTGGAGTGTCTTTTATTCATAACTATATATACATATAAGTAGCTATAAAAGGGAGATACATTCAAGATTCAATGAATGCTACTAGTCATCCATTACTAATGCAACCTAAATCATTCATCAAAGAATTGAAGATACAATAGTCAGTCAAATTTATCCAATTCATTCATTGATATTTCACATGATCCATGAATTAAGCAACAAATGTCACAAAATTTTTCAAACACGTTTGCATTAACCATAAATAAACCTTGCATGTTCCATTAAAAACTAAAAAAAAAATTGAAATCTGGGTGTATTTCCAAAACCCATATGCATTTCCCCAAACTTAAATTTTGCATTGTCCCAATGCTCTAACACTAAAATGCAATGACAATAAAAACGCACAACAATGTTCACTAACAAAATTAAAATTACTGCTACATGCAATGCATGAATACTGCAACTAAAACTTAAAATAAACTAACTCAGTTTTCCTCGGCCATCAATGTGGTTGCACGATGTTTCCTCTTTCTCTTATTTTTCTCCTCCTTCTTGCGCTTTTGATCTTTGGAACGCTTTCTCTTTTTTTCTTTAGGCTTTGCATGGTCCTTGGATCGCTCCTCAATTTTCGGCGTTGTCCCGGCATCCTCGGCTACTTCTTGTGTAGGAGCAGTCACCTTGAGTGGTTCGATATAGACCACCATCGCTATTAAGTTATGGTGCTTCTCACTTGTTACCTTTCCAGCTTCCGCCGGTCTAGCTCCATCTCGCTCCAAATTATTAGTCGTTGCACCCACAAACTCAAATGCATTGACAATGTTCTCAGCAACATCTTTCTCAGTATTTTCTTCCTCGACCTTCTCATTCACAATTGCAACATTGACTTCCTCCTCTCCCATATTAGCTTCCTTCTCAACAGCTAGCGCCTCTTGACCAGCAATGAAGTCACCTTTGACTAGGCTATCAATCCTTCACATGCACTCCGCAACGTCTCTTGAGTCCTCTTCTTTATCAACATCAAAGACGTGCTAAATGGAAGGGGATTCCATCGATCTGTCTTAGTCCCCTAAGTTATCTTCCTCAAATAAGGGTTTATAATCTCAGATGATCGGTGGGAACAGTGGAAATTCTTGGAGTGTGGCAGGGCTTAACTGACTTAATGCAGCTACAATAGAGTTGTTATAGGCTCTGGTATAAGCGTAGAACAAATTTTGTGATCTGTCCATATCCTCTATTGTAGCGACAAGCCTAATCTCCTTATTCCTAATCGAATTGTCCAACTTCTCGATATCCTATATTTTGCGCAACAACGACGTCTCTACAATCAGCTTTGTTCCCTTGTTTTTTGCCTTGGTTTTGCCCTTCCTTGTCTTGCTAGTCTCCATCGCCTTCATCGCTAGTGTATCTTTGCCATGTGTCATTCTTTCAAAAGAGGCTTCATTTATCAGGTCCTTATTCTCCAGAACCTCTTCATCATCACGGGGCAAGATCCCTTTCTGCTGGCACAGTTGCATCAACAATGATGGGAAAACCAAAATTCCAATTTTCCTTGCATCCAGTCAGCAATTTCTTGGTGGAGTATTGCACCGACATCAATCTTTCTACCCTTGACAATTGAATGTATTAGGCACATTCTATTGAGTTTGACTGTGGTGCTATGAGTAAAGGGCAGTAGCCTGCAGTTGACAAAAATGAAACCAGATTTTGCTTTGCAGAGTGTTTATCTATATCCACTTTAGTGTTGTATAGCTCATTGATTTTTTTAGCATCCCATGGGATTAAGCCTTCTCGAACAAAGATAAACTCTAACTCATGGTTATAAAGGTTAGCGTAAAACTCACATACCAATGAAGGAGAATAGCTTCAATGATGTGTGCAGAAAGTCTCCCACTTTAACTTAGAGATGGTTTTGTATACTTGCTTGCCCAAGTCTTGCTATTACGAAAGGAGAATGCCCTGTTTCGGGTAGAAGTTTCGCTTTAAAATTTTGTCTTGAAATTGAACCTTGGCCACTTTTGTTAAACAGGTCACATATTTCTTTTTCTTTGTTGGCATAGAAGATTTTGATTCACAAACTGCAGTTGCAAAAGATGAGTGTTCTTCAACAGGTTTGGTGGCTTTCTTAATTGATCCCCTCATTCTTTCCATATTTTGTTTTTTTTTGTGGAGTAAAAATGGTTTAAAGTTGTAAAGATACGAGCTTGGGAAGAGAAAGTGAATAAAAATGGCTGCTTTGTATGTGTTACAGTTGACACAGTGAAGAGGGGATTTATAGCAAGTGAAAAAAGAAGATAGAAAGGCGTGACTTCTGTGAAGGGAAATAAAGCTGGTGGAAATAAATACATCCAATGAGAATTACGCCCGCTTAGACAGACAAGACGGTAGGGTGACTTTTGATCAAACGGTGTGATTTGAAATTTCTGATATGCCCTTATTCTTATGAGTCATAAGTGACAGTACAATAGTACGAACTGCGTTGACAATAAAGCCTGAGTGCGTCGACAATGCTACCTAATTATTTTGTATAAAGAAAAAAAGTAAAACAAACTTGAACAGAAACAAAAATAAAATAAAGTTACATAATAATAAATTTCATAAGAATTAAAATTTTTCGACCAATTCAATGGTCTCTGCCTGCTTTTGATCAATATTCCCAAGGTAATATTTCAATCGCTGGTCATTCACTTTGAACTGGTGTCCATCATGTAATTCTCTTATTGCGACCGCACCATGAGGGAATACTTTGAAAACTTTGAAAGGTTTAGACCGACAAGAGCACAATTTATTAGGGTACAGTTTCAATCTAGAATTGAATAATAAAACTTGTTGACGTGCGATAAATTGTCGCTACAAAATAATTTTGTCATGCCATCATTTGGTCTTTTCCTTGTAAATTACAGTGTTTTTATAGGCATTTCACCTAATCTGCTCTAGTTCAGTGATATTCAATAGCCTTTTTCTTTCCAGCAGCTTCATAGTCCATGTTCACTTGCTTAATTGCCTACATTGCTTTGTGCTCCAGTTCAACTGACAAGTGACATGCTTTTACAAAAACTAATTGATACGGTGACATCCCTAATAGAGTTTTGTATGCTATCCACAATGCCCATAATGCGTCATCTAGTCTAGAAGACCAATCTTTCCTCTAAGGGTTCATAGCATTCTCAATAATGTTTTTGATTTGTCGATTTGATACTTCGACTTGTCCATTAGTTTGTGGATGATAAGTAGTAGCCATTCTATGATTAATTTCATATCTCTTAAGTACAGCTGCCACTTGAATTCAATAAAAGTGTGTACCCTGATCACTAATCAATGCCTTTGGCATGCCAAAGCGGGTGAGTATATGCTTGTGAAAAAATTTAAGCAGTGTCTTTGCATTATCCTTTGGGACTGCAACAGCTTCAACCCACTTCGAGACATAGTCAACAGCTACTGATATATAAAGATTTTCGACTGAACTTGGAAATGGTCCCATAAAATCCATACCCCAAACATTGAACAATTCAACCTCCATAATTGGTTGTTGCAACATTTCATTGCGTCGGGATATAGAGCCAGTTCACTGACACCTATCGTATTGATTCACAAAATTGTAGATGTGTTGGAATAATGAAGGCCAGTAAAATCCTGATTGGAGAACCATAGTAGCAGCTCACATGCCACCGAAATGACCTCCATAAGGAGCATTATGACAGTGCTTCAGGATTGAAAGAACCTCCTCTTCTGGAACACAACACTGAATAATGTTGTCATTACATACCTTGAATAATTGCGGGTCGTTCCAATGGTACTTCACTACTTCACGAAAAAAAGTTTTCTTTTTTATGGCTTGTGACACCCAATGGGAGCTTTCCACACACTAGATAATTAACCAAATCCGTATACCCAGGGGTTACATCTACAGCAAATAACTTCTCATCTGGGAATGCATTGACAATTTAAAGTATATTTCAATCTTTGCTGCTAGCTTTCAATCGATATAGGTGGTCTGCAACCAGATTTTCTAAACCCTTGCAGTCTTTGATCTCGATGTCAAATTCTTGCAATAGTAAGATCCAGCATATCAATCTTGGTTTTGCATCCTTCTTCGTAAAAAGATATCTAAACAGTAAATACGATAACCTTTGCGCCGACAAGATAAGAACGAAACTTGTCGAAAGCAAAGACTATAGCCAACAATTCTTTCTCTACTGTGGTATAATTGATTTGAGCCTTTGTAAGAGCTTTTCTAGCATAATAGATGGCATGAAATATTTTTCCCTTTTGTTGTCCTAGAACAACACCCACAACAAAGTCACTTGCATCGCACATAACTTCAGAAGGTTGGAACCAATTTGGTGCAACGACAATGGGTGCATTTACTAGCTGCGTCTTCAATTAAATGAATACATTTAGACATGCATCGTCAAAGAGGAATTTTCAATTCTATTCCAGTAATTAGCATAAGGGCTTTGCAATTTTCAAGAAATCTCTAAAAAATCTTTGGTAAAACCCCGCATGCCCAAGAAAACTGTGAATACCTTTCACATTTTTCGGTGGAGGAAATTTCTCAATGATTTCCACTTTAGCTTTGCCAACTTCAATGGTACCTCAATTCTCCCCATTACCCTCTTTTCCGTTCCATCAAATGCCCTCTCTATACTCTGGCATGCTTTCATGTACGAACTGTCCACCGGTAATCGACTAAGAGTAGATAAAGGCAAAACGTTTAGTGCAGATCCATTATCAACCAAGACCCCTAGGAGTATATACCCTTTGCATCGGGCAGTAATGTGCAGGGCTTTCGTAGAACCCCTTCCTCTGGATGGTATTTCGTCATCACTAAAGAAGATAAAATTGTCAGCACTTATATTGTTGGCCAACCGATCCAGCTTGTTCACCGAAATGTCATCTGCCACGTATGTTTCATTTAGCACTTTTAGTAGTGCATTTCGATGTGCTTCTGAACTTAAGAGTAAAGCTAATATAGAAATACGGGCCGGCTGTTTGCGTAGCTGTTCCACAACGTTATATTTGTTGTGTTTTAAAAACTTCAAAAATTCCTTCGCCTCATCTTCTTTTACTGGTTCATTAACTAATGGCTCAACTTCCACGGCCTTTCCTTTCTTCTGCTCTTTCTTCCAATTCTCTTCTCTTGACGGTTCTGCCTGAGCGTCATATCACTTCCCACTGCGTGTGTAAGAATCTACTTCTTGATTTCTTTCTGCTCATTTTCCCAAGATTGTCACGTTACATCCATAATTCCACGGAACCGTTTTGTCATCCTTGTACGGGAAATTTGATGGTTTTTGGATTACAATTTTTGGTGTTGTCTGGACCCTAGACCCATCGCTCTGAGGGCATGAAATGATGACCACAGGATGATTCGTTTCCACGGTCTTTGCTGCCAACTCTGATGCGCAAATATTTCTTTTATCCTCTGCTTCTTCATAAAACCTCATCTCCTTATTGTCCATCATGCTTTGGACCAAAGCCCTGAATCCCTCACACTCTTGAATTTCATTTCCTACCTCATGGTGGAATTCACAATAGTTTTCAGCCTCATATCCTTCTTCAGAATTTGAAATAACTAGCCCTCTTATCGCCATTTGTCTCCAAACCCACTTCAACGGGGTCTTTACTTCAGGGATGTCATTCTTGACCTCTTCTCCCCTACTTTCACTCATCATATTCACTCCCTTATTAGTATGATTGAGTAGCAGATTTTCTGTGTTAGGTGTGTCATCAAACTTGACAACACCCATGCCAATAAACTTTTCAACTAGCTTCTTGAAAGCAGTGCAATTTTCTATTGAGTGCCCTGTAATTCCGGCATGGTAATCACATTGGGCGTTCGCATCGTACCACTTGGGATACGGGGGCTGCAAAGGGGTCAAGTAATGGGGAGAAACTACGTGTGCGTTAAACAAATTCTGATATAGTTCTTTGTATGTCATCGGAATTGGTGTGAACTAGGGCTTCTCAGTACCTTGCCTCACACCAAATTCTTGTCTCGTTGAACCCTGTTGACCAGTAATCACCTTTCTCGGCTGGTTCACCGTAATTGACTTGTTGTATGCATTTACATTGTTTACTTCATTTTCTTTTCTTCTCGAGGCTGACCTTTTGTTGCTTTCCCCTGCTTCTATTTTCCTGTTTCTTATGGCATTCTGAATCATTTCACCATTCATTACTATATCTGAGAAATTTTTTGTTGCACTTCCTAGCATGTGCATGATGAACGGGACTCTTAAGGTATTAATAAAGAGCATTGTGGTCTCTCTTTCTAATAGCGGTGGTTGGACTTGGATGGCAACTTCCCTCCATCTTTGTGCGTACTGTCTGAAACTCTCACTTGGTTTCTTCTCCATGTTTTGTAATGTAATTCTATCGGGGGTCAAATCCGTTACATGGCTGTACTGCTTCATGAATGCCTGTGCTAGGTCCCTCCATGAACTGATCTTGGTACGACTCAATTGATTGTACCATTTAGACGCTGCCCTTACTAAACTATCTTGAAAACAGTGGATTAACAACTGATCGTTATTGACGTAGCCAGTCATCCTTCTACAGAACATAGTGATGTGGGCCTTGGGGCACCTAGTTCCATTATATTTCTCAAATTCAGGCATCTTGAATTTAGGAGGTAGTACCAAATCTGGGACTAAGCTTAGATCTTTAGCGTCGATTCCCTGATTACTATTAGCGCTTTCCAAGGCTTTGAACTTTTCTTCCAACCACCTATACCTATCCTCCCATTATTTTGGCAATTCTGCGCTTGCTTTTCCTTCTTCAGCTGC
Source organism: Gossypium raimondii (assembly GCF_025698545.1). Taxonomy (NCBI): domain Eukaryota; kingdom Viridiplantae; phylum Streptophyta; class Magnoliopsida; order Malvales; family Malvaceae; genus Gossypium; species Gossypium raimondii. The sequence continues at coordinate 31,635,232 of NC_068568.1, read as the reverse complement.
TTCATCAAAATCTGGAATAGTGGGGTTGATTGGGTTTTCTCCCGGGTTTAAACTCGATCGTCCTTAAAAAATTGTGGCTCTAGTTTGTAGTTGTTGCGGCATAATTGTGACAGACAGTCCTCTTGGGTACATTTCAGTTTGGGTTTGTACATTGGGTGGAGTGAAACCAGGAGGATACAACGGATCCTCGTTACCCTCTCCATGATTGGCCATAGGGCCCTTTCCTTTATCTACTCCTCTCGTTAATAGATGGGTCAATTCAGCCACGGCATCCTTTTGAGCTTTGATCAACTTTTCCATCATGTCCTCTTGAATTTTATCTAGTTGCTCTTGCATTTGTGTTTGTAAACGTTCTTGCATATCCCGTTGCATTTGTTCCAGTTTCTCTAGTATTTGGTCTATTTCCTTAGTTTTCTGTCAAGTACCGTATTGATGCTTAATTGGTGAGCTTTTGTCAGTTTCCAGGTTAGCTGTAATAATTTTAACTAATTAGGGTCTTTTGGTGGATTTTAATGCATATGATGCAATATGATGCAATGCATGAATGCAAAAAGGCTTCGATTCTGATTCAATTTCATTTAGAAAGCTTCATTTGGATAACATCACTCTTTACATAAAATAGATTACATATACAATTTTGCCCTAATGCTCGAAAATTTAATCTTTTTAAGCAGCGAAGCAAGCTCTCTGCCCCGGTCTGATTCCAATTCGTACTTTATGCTCAAAGTATTAGCTTGTATTGCCAGGGTCTACAAGTAGTCGGCTACCTCATGAATCTAGGTTACAGCTTCTCCCATGACGTGATCCCTGTCTCTAACTTGGCTTTGATAATAATGGAGCTGTTCTTTCTGACGCCCTTCATTTGCTTCAAAAAATGCAATCCGCGTCTCACAATCTTGTAGCATCGTCTCTAACTCTTCCACTCTTTTCTTTGTTTCTTCAATCTTGTTCAAGCTCGCTCTTAATTCCACCGCGGTATTATAATTTCGGTAACGATGAAGAGACCTTTCAAGTTTAGCTATTCGTGCCTTTAATTCATCTATCACACCCCGACTTTCTAACAGATTCCTTTCCAGGGCCTGGTTTTGTACTTGAGTCTCTTGGCATTTCTTTTTCAATCCATCAGCCTTGTTTCTTTCTTCTTGGATCTCCCGTCGCCATTGCTCTGAGGTCTTTCCCAACCTCGTGGTTCTCATTGATACCCGTAGCTTTTTGTAGTCTGTCTTTAAGCTATCCAGATCCTCCTCTACTTTATTCTTCCCTTTCTTCAATTTTTTGGCCTCTAACTTTTGGACGTCCACATCTAGTCTCAAATGCATCTTCTCTTCTTCCAACCGCTCTATTTTCTTTTTGAGTTCTGAATTCCTTTTTTCGAAATCTTATTTTATAATCTCAAACTCTGATGGGACTACTTGTAGGTATTCTTCCATTGGTCGAACACCCTCCAAGTTTAACTCTGGAATGTTATCATTAATTCTCTTACTTCGCCATTCACCATACTCTGGAGTTGTCATTGAACCCACAGCTAACCTTTTCATCCTATGAACCTGATTCCAAGCCTGAGAAATCTCTTTCACTATTCTCTTGTAATTATCTCCCCGGTACGAGAACTCACATTGAGCTAAACCCTGCGTTACCGGCATGAACTGTCTCGAATTATATTGCCTTAGGACTAGCAAAGGTGCATACCCGACGGCTCCCCAAATCCCTAGCAACGGGACCCAATCAAAGCTTCCACAACAGTAAATAATTTCATCAGGAATCAACCAATGAGCTCTCCATTCCACATCATCATCTTGAAGGTTTTGCAGGATTGCTGTCCAATTTTCTTCTGATATGTCGTCCCTTCTTGGCGTAGCCACTATCTCTTTTAACGGGGAGTAATGCCCAGAGAAAACCCGATACGAAACTTTGTCAACCTTCCAGAAATGACTATGGAACCAGGCTAATAACAATTGCGCACAACCTATGACTCTGCCTTCCCCAGCTCGCCTACACGCATTAAGAGATCTAAACGTTTCAGCTAAAATCGCAGGAACAGGCGTGACCCCTTTACTCAACCGACCAAAGAGATCTGAAACCACCTCGTCAACATGCCCCAACGCTCTAAGGAAGAACACTAACCTGTAGATACTCAAAGCAAACATGTCGACCTTCTTTTTCCCATCCGGATGCGCTATAATCAAGTCCCACAAATTTTTCCATAGAATACATTTACATTCCCCTTTCTGCTTGATCCTGGCCGTAATGTACTGCTCGCTCATGCCAGTAATATTCATCAGCTTCTTCCAAAATGTCGGGACGTACGCAGCTCTAGAATATGCTTTATGCACCTGAAGCCTGGGACAATGTAGTAAAGCCGTATATTTCTCTACCGTAGGTACCATATCTACTTTGCCAAAAGTGAAACAACTATATGATGGGTTCCAATATTGAACCAGGGCTCGGAACAAACGCTCATCCACCTTGACATCAAGCAAATATGGCAAGTCTCCATAGTTAGAGTAGAACAACTACTTGGTCTCATCATTCCACTTATCCCATATTTCTCTTAGCTCCCGAAGGCTATTTTGCGTCATACTAATGCGAGTGTAATCCCACAACTCTGACACATAATCCTTAGCTAGACTGTCTCCCTTTTCTAATTGCACCTTCTCTGACCATATACGGACCATGGCATTGTCTTCCACCTTATCAAGAAAGTCGTTCTCCATGACAAACTTCCTAATTTAACAATCGAACTTGAATCGACCCTCTTTTGAATATGAAATGACATGCAAACATAGCAATAAAACACCATAAGTCAGTATAACATATCAACAAAATTTGCAACAAATTTAAGAGAAACAAGCATTTACATGAGCAATCCCTAGGGTTTGGGGAATTATACCTAAGCTGGATTCCTAGGCTATCTATATGCGGTTTGGTTCTAAAGTCAAGGTACTCGAACCAGCAGATTCCTCAGTCTTCACCCATTATAGGCTCATACAGACCAAGTTCGGTTCGGGGGAATACATTTCCCTATGGCTACATGGAGATGAAAATCTCACGAAGACATAGGTACGGATGTACTCTGAAAGTGATCCACTATCCTGCACGGAGGTGAAAACCTCACGAAGGAGTAGCTTCTCACTCCTACTTAAAAAGGGTAAGACTAAATAGTCTTTATGCAATATGATGACAAGTTATAAAACACAATAATCATACAAACGCATGCAAAGAGAAGATCATAAAATTAAATTTTTAAATTTCGACAATTAGACAAAAACAATCAATTTTACGGCCTGACTCTCTTGGTCGTCCTCAGTGGAGTCGCCAAGCTGTCGAAACCATTTTTAAATTAAAAAAAACATGGATCAACTTTTAAAATGAAAACGGGAGTCGCCATCGATTTTTTATTAAGGTGTGATCGGTTCACCATTAAAAATAAATTTTAGGTCTGCGAGATTTGAGAAAATAGGTCCGAGAGTCGGTTACGTACGAGGAAGGGTTAGCACCCTCGCAATGCCCAAAATTGGTACTGAATTGATTGTTTAATGTCTTAATGTCAAAATTTTGTAAATATATTAAAATACGGTCATTTAAAAAGAAAATTCAAATGAGTGATAAAACTCACTTATTTCAAAGAGATAGATTGTCACGCTCAGTAAGTTATAGCGCGATAGTCGCTCTTCGAAATTAAGTTTGTTCTCCTTTAAAGAAAATCATGTGTTTCAAGAAGGATAGTTGATTATTCAAGTCAATTGGGAAACCCGAACCCAGTAAGTTAGGGTTCAATTTTCTCGAAATTCTTAAAAATCAAATATTGCCTTTATTTATGAAGTCGAGATACCAAAATGTCGTATTTAAATAGTTGAATGGCTTTAATAAAAATGGGCACTTGGTTGTCTAATATTATCGAGAAGAATCGAAGCCCAGTAAGTTAGGGCACGTTTCTCTCGGGAAAATGAACGCCAAGCCCCTTTTTTAGGATCGTAAAATAAAACGACTAAAAAACCTTTAAAAATAAACTTTCACAAAAAGGATATGATTAATCAATGACATATGTAATGTAAAAGATAATAAAAATTTAAACTTAAGCTAGTGACAATTAAACTAATAATAAGAAAATACCAATATCAACTTTGGTTATATTATACAAACACTCATAAAAATTTAAGCATCCCACAAAATCATGTCAATTAAAATAATAAAAGACAATAGCAACAATAAATAATACAAATGTAATAGAACTAAGAAAACAAATAAAATGTTTGAATGAATTTTAATGAAAAGTTAAAAAATGAAATGAAATAAAAGTGAATAATCTTAAAATTAATACCGCATCTTGATCTATATAAATAAAATATTCATAAATAAAAGTATCTACATAACAAATATATATGGCGTTAAAATAAGCAACAAATTTGGAAGAAAGAAGGCTTCTATACATAACTATATCATTTGAAAATAATAAAATAATACTATATATACATTCGTATGGCAAAAGAAAAGAAAATATTATACATACATATGATGAAAAAATCATAGAGTAAGTAAATATATTATTATTACAATAAGGTATTATTTGAAAGTGTATGTTTATAAATCTAAAATATAATGAATGAATTTATATAAAAGAACCTAAAATGAAATAAACTTAAGAAATATTAATAATAATAGTAATATGTCATAAGAAAAGGCTAATGCATATAAATCTTTTCTTTTTAAACTAAAGGATACGTATAAAATAAAAATAAATTAATGCATGTATACGAAAGCAAATAAGCATGAAATGTAACAACAAATAAAATGATGTTAAATGTACATAGGATAATACTGATAATAATAATAATAAATAAATGAGAACAATAAAAAGGGGTAAATCGCAATTAAAATCAAATTATTAAGAGATTTAGCTAAAACGGAGGGCCATACTGCAGTGTGCGAATTATATGGGGGGCCGATTGGGAAATATCCCGCTTCCCCAAAACGCAGCACTTCATGGTGGATTAAATCGAAATAACAAAAAAAACAAAAGATTAGACTTAAAAGGAAATAAAAATAAAAAAGGAACCAGATTGTAACACACTTGCAAAGTGGAGGGACTAGGGTTGTAAATAACCCATTGATCGTAACACGTGGATCCCCCATGGAGCGGGTCGGGTGGCGCACCGATCTGGATCAGTACGGCACCGTTTTGGAGCCACTGATCAGACTCCAAATGACGCCGTTTAAACGTCCTCTGGGAAACAGAAATAAAAAGAAAAAAGAAACCCTAAATCATTCAGTCATTCAAAGAAAACAGAAAGAAAAAAAAAGAAATATTTTGTCCTCCCCTCTCCCCTTTTGCTCCGTTCTCAGACTAGAACCAATCACGATTCTTCTGGTGGCCGCGAAACCACCAAGAGCGACGACTGGGTCACCGAGACAGGTAAACTCTTGACTTAAACTCCTACTCTGTTTATTATAAAGAGATCCAAAAAAGAAACCGTAATGAAACCGAAAGAAGAGGAAACAAAAAATATCTACCTTGCGAAAAAACTTAGAGGAAACTCTCTCTTTTTTTGTATCCTATTATTTCCTCCTCTTTCCTTTTACAAAAAACTATGCCATTTTTTATATGCCAAACTAAATTACAAAAGAATCGATTTTCATTTCTTTTTTGTTTATTCTTTTTCTGCCCCCTTTTCATTCACGTCTATTTTTTGCTGCACTTTGTGCGTCTCCTGCAGGTATGGAGAGCAGAGGTGCGGACATGGAGGCTTGGCACGCGCGGAGGAGTGGCGTGCGTGGGGAGTGGCTCGAGCTGTGGCGGTTGAGGCTCGTCTCGAAAGCTGTTTAGGGTTTAGGTTTTTCTTTGTTTTTGGGCTATTGAATGTTGGGCCTGATTCTGGGCTTGTAATTTTGGGTCGTGTTAATTTGATTTATTGGGCTAGGTACTTAATTTTAATTTGGGCTTCATTTAATTGGACTGTCTGGACATTTATTTTTGGTTTTATTTATTGTTTACTTATTTGATTTGGGCCGGGTGAATTTGGGCTATTAGAAATAAAATAAAATAAAATAAAATATGATAATGATAAACTGGGATCCCCAACATGAATATTCAACAGAATGCTAAGTGCTCACAAAGTAAAAAAGGATAGGTGGTTGTCGATGCATTAAATTGCAACGAATATCTTACCAAGCTTAACTTCTATATTTAATCTAAGACTTAAACATACACATTAGCCACACCTTCCGGTGATGGCAGTGAAACACTATTAAGAACAAGTGGATTAAATTCCTCTAATCCTCAAATAACTTCTGTTGTCATGCTTGTTAGATTGAACTGTCCCTGCACTTTCCAGTGTCTTGCATGTGTTGCGGATACACCACAGCTCGTATGAGCTTACCAATTTACAGCTCGTGAGAGAATATCAATTAATAGCTCGTATGAGCATATTTGTACATGAATTGATAGATTATAGTTTAGCATACAGCGTGTGAGGCATCCCGAGCATCCAACAATATTCTAAATGGTTCAACAGGCAATGTTCTATTACGCGATGATATGAGTTCGATACGAACTATTACAGGTATATATATACATAAAATACATGGAAAGGCTATTACATGATATATAGTTAAATGAAATGGATGATACATGTGTAATGGAAATTTGATTATTTGTTGAGCCCATCCATGATTTGGTGTATATGTGATTTTACATGGCTAACATGTTGGTGAATATGTGTTTAGGCACTTGGTCAAGTTGTGTTGGGATATGTATTGTTTACTTACCTAATATATGCTTAAATGGTAAGTTAAATTCTATGTTATACGAACTTACTAAGGTTAAATGCTTAAACTCTATTATTTTTCATGTTTTATAGTTAATCGAAAGCTCGTTCGATTTGGAAGCTTTTCGGAGCTATATCATAGTATATATCAACTCTGTTGGTACTTTCAGTTGGTTTAATTTTGGTTATAATGGCATGTATAGGTTATTTTGGCCAATGTTGGCTATATGTTTTGTTCTGATTATAGTCATTTGAGTTGGCTTGTGTTTTGGTATATTTTGGTATGTATATAAGTTGCCTTATATGGTTGACGTATGGCTTGATATGGTAGAATGATGGAAGATAAAATGATAGTTATATGTGCATTTTGTATAAGTGTTTTTGTGAGTTGGTGAATTGGAACCATGTTGTGTAAGACATATATGTCTAATTATGTTAGAATTTGAAAGGCATTTTTAACATCGATTGGTATGTTTTGGTAAAGTGATCTACATGATATGTAATGATGCAATTATGCATATAAGTTAGTTGAAATTTTGGTTATATTGAATACATGGTTAAACATGTTTATATTTGTCATTTGAGGTGACTAAAGGTATATTGGTTGTATGTGATCATACTATTTGTATAAGGCTTGATTATGCTTGTTTTAGATGTCTTATTATAGCTTGTGTGTATGTGCATTTTGGGTGTAGGGATATACCATATTAGATGAGAAATATGGCTTGTAAATGGCCTATTTTTGTCCACGCGGTTAGAGACACGGGCCTGTGTCTCAACTGTGTGTCACACACGGCTAGGTGACACAGTCTTATGTCCCTTGTAGCTTTCAAAGGGTTACAAGTCAGGTTGTTACACGACTTAGCACATGACCTAGCACATGGGCGTGTGAGGTTACTTTGAAGTGTACACAACCTAGCACACGGGCGTGTCTCTTGGCTGTGTGAGTCACACGGCCTGGCCACGATTCCATGTGACCCTTGCAGCTTTGAAAATTTTTTATGTTTTCTGAAAAATTCTGTGAGTTTCCGATTTAGCCTTGACTTGTTTCTAATGAATATTTTGGGCTTTGAGGGCTTGTATTTGGGGCAATATGAATTATTTTGATTGATTTTTTATATCAGTATGTTATGAAATGTTCGAAATTCTTTTTGTTAGTATAGTAAACTCTGATAATACTTTATAACCCTATTTTGGTGATGGATATAGGTTAGGGGTGTTACATTTATTGGTATCAAAGCTACGGTTTAGTCGATTCTCAGACTAAATGTAGCGTATACGAGTCTAGCTATATATGCCATTATATAACTTGTGATACTATGATATCTCCTAGTAATTTTAAAACATGTTTTCTTATAGCAATGACATCCAACCGAGCTAATTCCGATGAAGTTGAGAGCAATGATCAAGCCTCTGTTCCCGGAGTAGCTTCGAGTAGTACGAGGCCCGTATCTGAGGTCTGAGGAGGAGAAGCTAAAGAAGCCTTCTTCCAAATGATGAATGAGTGGTTCACTGAGTTTGTGCAGACAAACTTGGCTGCTGAACAAGCTCCACCCCCACCTGCTTCCCAACCGGTTCCCGTATTCCTCAAGGTATGGAACCAATCCAAGTTAGTAAGCCTCCTATTGCTAAGATACGTGAGTATAGGGCTGAAGAATTTCGAGCTAAAGCCGAGGATGATCCCAAGAGAGCTAAATTCTAGTTAGAGAATATGATCAGGGTTTTTGATGAGCTATCCTGCACATCGATTGAATGTGTTAAATGTGCGGTATCGTTATCAAGGATTCAGCTTACCAGTGGTGGAACACATTAATTTTTATTGTGCTGAGAAAGCGGATTACCTGGGAATTTTTCCAAACTGAGTTCTGAAAGAAATATATTAGTCAGAGGTGTCTAGATCAGAAATGTAAAGAATTTCTAGAGCTCAAACAGGGTCATATATTTGTATCAGAATAGGAGCAGGAATTTGTTAGATTGAGCAAATATGCCCGAGAGTATATTCCAACCGAGATCGCTATGTGTAAAAGATTTGAAGAAGGGTTAAACGAGGACATAAAGCTTCTGGTTGGAATTATGAAGTTGAAATAATTCATTGTATTGGTTGACGGGGCACATAAGGCCAGAGAATTGAGTGAAGAGAAAAGACGTGCTAATTTTAAAGCTAAAGACTCGAGAAAAAGATCGATTGGGAAGTCCTATCAGTTAGATCTGAAAGAATTTTTCCAAACCGTTCTACTACTTTTGTGGATATTCTAATAGAAACAGAGGTACTCAATGCTCCAGTCCTAAACCTCAGGCTACATCTATAGCGAGTGTGGGTAGTGTCAGAGATGCCAAACCCAAGTGTAAACACTGTAACAGACCATATTATGGTGAGTGTTGAGTGAAGAGCGGAGCGTGTTTTAGGTGTGGTTCCTTAGACCACTATCTTAGAGATTGTCCAGAGAAATCTGAGAAAGAGAAAGTTCAGACTACGAGACCAAGCAACACAGCTGCAAGAGGTAGACCACCTCGTAATCCCAAAAATGTGAGTGGTAGTTGTAGTGTGATGAAAGACTCTATTGTGAGATCTGAGGCACGAGCACCGGCTAGGGCTTATGCTATTCACGCGCGTGAGGATGCTTTTGCGCCAGATGTTATTATTGGTACTTTCTCTATTTATGATACTAATGTAACTACTTTGATTGATCCGGGATCAACCCATTCATATGTTTGCACAAATTTAGTATCTAGTAAACATTTATCTTTTGAGTCCACTAAATTCGTTATTAGATTATCGAACTCCCTAGGTCAGTATGTGCTAGTTGATAAAGTTTGCAAGAATTGTCTTCTGATGACTCGGGGTTACAGTTTTTCGACTGATTTGATGTTGTTACCATTTGATGAATTTTATGTGATGTTGGGTATGGATTGGCTAGCTCTACATGATGCTGTTGTCAACTGTAGATGAAAGCTTATCTACTAAAATGTCAAAATATTGAGACGCTTCGTATTAAATCAAATAATCTGAGTGGGTTACCTATTGTTATATCAGCTATGTCAGCGTAGAAATATGTGAGAAAAGGTTGTAATGCTTATCTTGCTTATGTACTAGATACTAAAGTGTCTGTATCAAAGCTTGAATCAGTGTCAGTGGTTTGCAAGTATCCTGATGTGTATCCAGAGGAGTTACCTGGATTACCACGGGTTAGAGAGGTTGACTTTGCTGTAGAACTTGTACCAAGAATATCACCGATATCGATAGCAGCTTACAGAATGACTCTTACAGAGTTCAAAGAGTTGAAAGCACAATTGTAAGAGTTGTCAGATAGGGGTTTTGCTCAACCTAGTTTTTCACCTTGTGGTGCACCGATTCTATTTGTTAAGAAAAAGGATGGATTGATGAGATTATGTATTTACTATCGTAAACTCGACAAGGTTACAATCAAGAATAAATATCTACTACCTCGAATTGATGATTAGTTCAATCAGTTGAAAGGTGTCAAATTTTTCTCGAAGATTGATCTTTGTTCTGGCTATTATCAGCTACGAGTGAAAGATTCAGATGTGCTGAAGACTATATTTAGAACCAGGTATGGACACTACGAATTTCTTGTGATGCTGTTTGGTTTAACTAATGCACCTGCAATATTTATGGATTTGATGAATAGAATCTTCAAACCATATCTAGATAGATTTGTTGTGGTATTTATTGACGACATTTTGATCTATTCTCAAGACAAGTCTAAACATGCTGAACATTTGAGAAATGTTTTGCAAACTCTTCAAGATAAACAATTGTTTGCTAAATTTAGCAAATGCGAGTTCTGACTCCGAGAAGTCAGTTTTCTGGGACATATAGTGTCGGTTGGAGGCACCAGAGTTGATCCGAGTAAAATTTCCAAAGTTGTTGATTGGAAACCACCAAAAATTGTATTTGAAGTCAGAAGTTTTCTAGGATTAATTGGTTATTACCAAAGATTTGTCAAAGGGTTCTCAATGATAGCTACATCGATGACGCGACATTACAGAAAGATGTGAAGTTTGAATGGTCTGATAAATTTCAATAAAGTTTCAATCAGATGAAAGCACTGTTGATCGAAGCACCAGTTTTAGTTTAGCTTGAATCGGGAAAAGAATTTGTGATTTTCAATGATGCATCTTTAAATGGTTTAGGCGTGTTTTGATGTAGGAAGGCAAAGTAATAGCTTATGCTTCCAGACAGTTAAAATCGCATAAAAAGAACTATCCGACACATGACTTGGAGTTTGCAACTATTGTGTTTGCATTGAAAATTTGGCTACATCATTTGTTTGGAGAAAAATGTCACATATTTACCGATCACAAGAGTTTAAAGTATTTAATGTCACAGAAAGATCTAAATTTGAGACAGCACAGATGGCTCGAACTATTGAAAGATTATGAATTGATCATTGATTATCATCCAGGAAAAGCAAACATAATTGCTGATGCCCTGAGTAGAAAGTCATTGTTTGGTTTGTGCGCGATGAATACGTGACTGACATTGTCTGATGATGGCTTGATCTTAACCAAGTTAAAAGTTAAACTGATGTTTTTACAGCAGATCTGCGAAGCTTAGAAATGTGATAGTGAGTTGCTAGCTAAACGGGTACAGTGTGGATCGACTTCTGATTTATAAATTCAGATAGGACCTGATGATTGCTTACTAATTAAAGCTAATGTTTGTGTACCGAAGAATCAAGAGCTTAGACAAAAAATTTTACACGAAGCTCATAGTGGTAGCTTGTCTGTTCATCCGGGAAGTAATAATATGTACAATGATTTAAGACAGATGTAATGGTGGGCGGGAATGAAATGTGAGATTTATGATTTTGTATCGAGATGATTGATATGTTAGCAAGTTAAAGCTGAACGTCAGGTACCTTTAGGACTGTTACAGGTAGTGATGATACCAGAGTGAAAATGGGATAGGTTACTATGGATTTCGTATCAGGTTTACCCCTATCTCCGAGAAAGAAAGATTCCATTTGGGTTATCGCTGGCCGTTTGATGAAGTCTACACATTTTATTCTGGTATATATAGATTTCTCCCTTGATAGATTGGCTGAGTTATATGTTTCTGAGATTGTCAGATTATACGGAGTGACAATCTCAATTATTTTGGATAGAGATCCGCGGTTTACATCACGATTCTGGAGAAAGTTACAGGAAGATTTCGGTACGCGATTGCATTTTAGCACTGCATTTCACCCTCAAACCAACAGTTAGTCCGAGCGTGTGATTCAGATTCTCGAAGAGATGCTTCGTTGCGTGTATTAGAGTTCGAAGGCAACTAGGAGAAATATCTATCGTTGCTCAAATTCGCCTATAATAACACTTTTTAGTCGAGCATAAAGATGGCACCGTATGAGGCTCTGTATGGTCGTAAATGCCGAACTCCATTAAACTGGACTGAGCTCAGTGAGAAAAAGATACACGGGGTTGATTTGATTCGTGATACAGAAGAAAAAGAAAAAGTGATCCGAGACAGTTTGAAGGTAGCTTCAGATCGTCAGAAATCATACATGGATCTTAAACATAAACACATTGAATTCCAAGTCGGCGACAGAGTATTCTTGAAAGTTTCGCCTTGAAAGAAAGTTCTTTGGTTCGGCCACTAAGGAAAGCTGAGTCTGCTATTTACTGGGTCGTATGAGATTTCTGAAAGAATCGGACCTATGGCATCTGACTAGCTTTACCGTCAGAGCTAGAAAAGATTCACAATGTCTTTCACGTGTCTATGTTACGACGATACCAATCTGACCCTTCACATGTTATCTCTCTGACGGATGTTGAGATTCAGCCTGATATGTTGTACAATGAAGAACTGATCAAAATTCTAGCACGAGAGGTGAAAGAATTAAGAAATAAGAAAATAACTTTAGTTAAAGTTCTCTGGCAGCGACACAGAATAGAAGAAGCTACCTGGGAACCCGAGGAAGCTATGAGAAACTAATATCAGAATCTATTTTCTGGTGAGATTTTTGCGGACGAAAATCCCTTTAGGGGGAGAGTTGTAATAGCCCATTCTTAGTGAAATTAGAACAGTGGTTACGAGACCTCAATTTCGAAGTTAGAAAATTTATTTTATTATTATTTTATGGTTTACAGAATGATAAAAATATCGTATAAAAATTTCATTAATAAATTTTACCGTTTACATGCTTAATTTGATAAAAAGGACTAAATCGCGTAAATTGCAAAAGTTGATTTCTAATAGCTAAAGGTATTAGGTATTAAATATCTATAGAACTTTAAACTGGAGGTCCTTAAATCGTAATTAGCCAATAATAGTGATAATGGATTATAATGGCTTGGCATTTTGTGTAATTTGTAAAGTTAATAAAGGTTAGTTAAGTAATTAGGTAATTAAAGTTAATAAGAAATAAAACCACATTAAACGCCATTTTGTATCATCTTTCTTCAACCAAATTTCACAAAGAAGAAAGCCATTTTTGTGGTTAACTTTCGGCAATCATATCTCCTTCAATTAGGAATGTATTTTTAATCCATTTTTAATGATTTCTATGTTTTCGGAATCATTGTAGCTTAATCTAACTAGCCTGGGACTAATTTTTGAAATTGTTAAAATATTAGGGTTTGACTATTGATGATTATATATGAGTATTGAAGTTTGATTATAGAAAATGAATGGTTGTTGTTAGATAAACAACTTTTGTAAATGAATTTTAGTTAAATTGTCAAATAGGGACTAAATTGAAAAATATGAAATATTACATGGTCAAATTATGAAATAATTGAATTATAGTGCATGCTAAGGACCTATTTGATATTCGACTATAGTGGGTTCTGATGAAATTGTGTAAATTTCCATTTTAATGAACTAGGGACTAAATTGCAAAGAACTAAATGTATAAGGGAAAATGGTAATTTTGCCAAAAAAATTTTGTATTAATTTTAATGAGAAATATATTAAATTGAATTAAATTTATTCGTATAGATCAAGACAAACCTCGTACGGAGTTAGAACGGGGCAAAGGAAAAATCTCGGATTAATCGCCTCCGTATCTACATGTACTCGTCGAAGAAAGTTCGTGTAACTAAATTGAATATTTATATGTTGTAATTGAATTATATGTATGTGGTTTTTATAATTTCCATATATAAATACAGATCGCATATCCGACAACGTACGACGATTACCGAGTCCCGTTTAAACCTTAGGGATTCATACATGTGTTGTGGTCCTACATGTGTTGCGGTCACACCACAGCTCGTATGAGCTTACCGATTTGCAGCTCATGAGAGCTTATCGATTCTCGGCTCGTTTGAGCTTACCAATTTATAGCTTGTGAGAGCATACCGATTCATAGCTTGTATGAGCATACATGTACAGGAATTGACGAATTACAGTTTACCACACTACGTGTGAGCTATCCCGAGTATCCAACGATATTCTAAACGGTTCAACGGGCAATGTTTTGTTACGAGATGATATGAGTTCGATACAAACTATTACAGTATATATATGTAACACCCCTTACGCGAGACCGTTGCCGGAGTCGAGCACGAGGCATTACCTGACTTAACTTACTAGTTTGGAGCAGAAAAATTTGCTTTTAAAATTAATTCAGTCACATTCAATCAATTTGTCCCTAAAAAGGGCCCTCGATACCCTAAAACATGCAACAGAAATGGTTCGAGTCCAAACCGGGAACATTAAAAAATTTTCGAATACTTAAATACATCAAAATAATTTATTTCACTATTCACAATAAAATTGTCCACTTGCGTGACAGTCCCTAATTTAATTATAACTCGAGTTACGAAACTTAAAATTTAGATTCGTAAATTTTTCCTAAAACTAGACTCATATATCTTCTTATCATAAAATTTTTAGAATTTTTGGGTCAGCCAAATAGTACAGTTAATTCGTTAAAATCTCCACTATTTCACTATCCGATGGTTCTGACCTCTATTCACTAGAAATCAATTATCTCATTGTACAGGAATCATATGGTGCTTCTGCTTGTTTCTATTGAAGACTCACTAAGGAATCTAGACATATAAATTATGACTTATAGTTCTATACAATTTTTAACGATTTCCTAAATTCAGAACAGGGGACTTTGAAAACCGTCCTGACCTTGTCTCACTAAAATTAAGATATTACAAAATAAAAAATTCCTTTTCCTACACCATTTCTTTCATGTAAAAATAGACTCGATAAGATTTAATTCTATATCTCATTCACTCTCTAATTCCATTTCTATTATCCTTGGTGATTTTTCAAAATAACGTCAGTGTTGTTGTCCAAAAACTGTTCTATTGCAAATTTTTACTCTTTTATAATTTCTTTGTATTAACTATCATTTAGGCATACATAACACCAAAACATGTTCTTAAATAGACATTTCAATATCACATCATTATAGAGTATTTACATGCTATTTGTTAGTCATATCACAAGGACACACACACAAAATGACTAAGTCCCTATACATGCCATAACTTAAAACGTTTCGAATCACAAAATACCGAGATGGTCTGTTGATAGTGTGAAACGATCTCCGACGCCCTTACGATTCCCGAATTGGCTTGGCGATACTATAAAAAGAAGGAAAATGGGGTAAGCAAAAAGCTTAGTAAGTTTACAAGCAAATAAATAACAACATTTATCATAAATATTTATACTCATAAATTATCATCAAGTATCATGATCTTTATTTTCTTCTTTACTTACTCTCTTACTTGTTTACTTACTTGCTTACTTAAATAACTCATGATTATAACTTACTTCTCCCTTGCCGAATTTTTTTCTTAATTGATAACTGTGATATTCTTAACCCTTATAACTCACCTGAATCTATTTATTATGGTTTTACCTAAACTTTCATGTAACATAGTCTATTTACTAGCCCGTTGAACCACTTGGAATACTAAGGATACTCGGGTCTCCTATCTGATAATAACATGAAAAAGCCATTTCCCAGACATGGTCTTACATGGGATGTTTCCTGTACTGCAAATGTCATATACCAGATATGGTCTTACATGAGAGTTCTCATGTCGGTGCCCATGCCATGTCCCAGACATGGTCTTACGTGGGACCTCTCGTAACCTCAATAATGGCAATGCCATGTCCCAGACATGGTCTTACATGGGGTCTCATCCCCCTAAGGTCATGACATTTGTATCGGATACATTCCTAATGTTTGAATGAGACTTTTTAACACTGATTCTCTATCATCTCATATTTGAGTCAAGATTAAATAATTTCATGAAATAACTACATAATTGCTGGAAAATAACAACATTAATAATAATTATTGAAATATTACATTTATTTATTGTAAACTTACATCAGTACAAAATATGATCAAATCTAGCAACTTAGTCCTCAAGCTTTTTTTCCCCGGTCGAACTCCAGATTTCTTTCCTCTTGGTCTATAATAGCAAATTTAGCTTATTTAATACTCATATTCATCAAAACAGTCCTTGACTCGAACTTTGGCAAAATTACGATTTTGCCATAAACTTTTACATATTTATACTTTTGCCTCTAAGCTCAAAAATTAAACTTCATCCCTTATTCTTATGTTTTACGATACGCTGAACATCTTTCCCTTCTATGGCAACATCAAATTACCACTCTAACATTTACTTATGAACATTAGGTATCTTTACCGATTATGTCGTTTTACTTGTTTTCACTTAAAATCGCCTAGCAAAAGTTGTTTAACATAATTTCAAACTTCATATTCTACCATAAAACATCAAAATAAACACATTTCACCTATGGGTATTTTTTCAAATATGAACCCTAACATGAATTAATGGTAGAATAAGCTAAACTGAGCTCCCATGACTCCAAAAACATAAAAAAAATTAAAAACGAGGCTTGGATGCACTTACTATGAGCTTGAGAAAGTGAAGAAACCCTAGGTATGGAGTCCCTTGAAGTTTCGGCCCTTATGGAAGAAGATGAGCATATTTTTCCATCTTTTTCCCTTTTAATTCTTTTTATTACCAAATGATTAAAATACCCTTCATTAAAACTTTAGTTATTTTTATCTATGCATGCCCATTTTTGTCCATGAAAATCTAATGGTCTAATTATCATTTAAGGACCTCTACTTCAATTATGCACTTCTATTAAATCCTTTATCATCTAAAGCTCATATTTACCCACTTTTGCAATTAAACCCTAATATGCAATTCAAACATGCAATAGCTGAACTCTTATCGGTATTCTAACACATGCATCCAATCAATCGATAAATCATAAAAAATAATCACAATAAACTTTTTTATCTCGAATTCATGGTTTCGCAACCACTATTCTATTTAGGCCCTATTTCGAAATGTTAGAATATATATACATGAAATACATGGAAAGACTATTACATGATATATAGTTAAATGAAATGGATGATACATGTATAATGGAAATTCGATTATTTGTTGAGCTCATCCATGATTTGGTGTATATATGATTTTACATGGCTAACATGTTGGTGAATATGTGTTTAGGCACTTGGCTAAGTTGTGTTGGGATATGTATTATTTACTTACCCAATATGTGCTTAAATGGTAAGTTAAATTCTATGTTATACGAACTTACTAAGCTTAAATGCCTTCTCTGTGTAATTTTTCGTGTTTCATAGTAAATCGATAGCTCGTTCAAGTTGAAAGCTCATCGGAGCTATATCAGACTATCCATAAACTCTTTTGGTACTTTTAGTTTGTTTAATTTTGGTTATAATGGCATGTATAAGTTATTTTGGCTAATGTTGGCCTATATGTTTTATTGTGATTAAAGCCATTTGGGTTGGCTTGTGTTTTGGTATGGTTTGGCATGTATATAAGTTGCCTTATACGATTGAGGTATGGCTTGATATGGTAGAATGATTGAAGGTAAAATTATAGTTATATGTCCATTTGTATAGGTGTTTTTGTGAGTTGGGGAATTGGTACCTTGTTGTGTAAGACATGTATGCCTAATTATGTTAGAATTTGAAGGGCATTTTTAACATCAATTGGTATGTTTTGGTAAAGTGATCTACATGATATGTAATGATGCAATTATGCATATAAGTTAGTTGAACATTTGGTTATATTGAATACATGGTTAAACATGTTTATATTTGTCATTTGAGGTGCCTAAGGGCATATTGGTTATATGTGATCATACCACTTGTATAATGCTTGATTATGCTTGTTTTGGATGCCTTATTATAGATTGTGTCTATGTGCATTTTTGGGTGTAGGGTTATACCAAATTGGATTAGAAATATGGCTTGTAAAATGGCCTATTTTAGTCCACACGAGGAGAGGCACGGGCTTGTGTCTCAGTCGTGTATGACACACGGTCATTGGAACGACGAAAATGTGCAAGTATACACAATCGCAACAAGTAATAAAGTGACAAGTAAATGTCCAGTTTTTGTTCCCACAGGGACTGTAAAAGAATTATTTATGAAAGTAAGCTTAAACACTTTGGTGAAAGAAAAATATTTGGATTTGGGAAATGATTAAAAACTAAAAACAAAGTAAATAAAATAAAGTTTTAATGCATGATTTCAAAAGTGATTTTAATCAAGATGATATAATTGTGTTGGATTAATTACATTTCCTTACCTTAGAATCATTAAACTTATGGTTATACTTATTACTAATAAATCAAGAAAACTCGGTAATTTGCTAACTTATGAACATATTTACAAATAAAAATCCATTCATCTCTTGTACATAGTCCTATGTCAATTAGACCGATAAAACAGTTTTATAAATATAAACATGTTATTGTACATACATACTTATTAGATTAAACAATCTCTGGCATATTCCTATGTCGATGCAAACGAATAATTCAACCTAATACGCATATAAAAGACTATGTGAGGTAACAAAGTATCCTTACCTTGAAACAATTTAATCACACTAATCTTGCAAGTTATGCAAGGCATATGTATCGCCAAATACAATGCTAGAAGAATTAAACATGTACTGATTAAGTACTGTGTCCATTAATTACAATTTCAATGTGTTTAAATAATTAATTCTTTAGTTATATTACAATTGTAATGCAAAAATAACTTAATCATGGTTTTACCTAATCAAACTTTTTACCGAGGCCTATAATAGCATAAACAAAAATTTAACAAATCAAGAGGACGGAATGCAATCAACCCAACACAAATTAAATTCAAGCTAAGTTGATTAAATTAACCATTCTAATAGAATAAATAGTCATAGATATATTCATCATAAAAACAACAAAAATTAAAGAGATAAGGAACAAGAATCAACTCAGGTGGTTTTCCGTAGCTTGACTAGGTTGCTCCATTCTTCCTTCTTTGTTGTCCTCGCCAGTCAAGGCTGCTATGAACACTTAATTGCTACTCCAAAATGGCTGAAGAAGACCCCTTTACCAAAAGGAGAAATCGGCACAAGAGCAAGGAATTTTGAATGGGAAAATGAGAGAAAAAAGTGAGAGAGGAGAGAAGAGTTGTGAGAGAAGAGATGTGAATGAGGGATGATTTGAATGGGCAGCAAGGGGGGTTTATATAGCTGAGTATGGCTGCTAAAAATAGAAAATTTTAGTAGCCAAAGAGCCCCCTCATGGCTGGGCATCCTACACGGCAAAGTTGAGACTTTCAACTTTGCTAAAATTAGCCTGGGGCAAATCCGTAAAGCCTTAATTTAAAGTGAGGTTTGAATGCAATTTGGAAGTCTTCCAAGGGCCTTTTTGCAGCTCATTTAATCAGATAAAAATGCTGATTTGGGTCAGCATTTGAACAGTTCTGGGCTGCCCAATTGGTGGCTGGTTCGGTTCGCTTAATTTGGTTCAACTGGTGAGGTTCAACTCGGCCCTTTTTCCATAATTAATTAAAATTGTTTTATTTAGCCCAAATTAAATTGTGAATAAATTAAAATTAATTAAATTATGAATTAATTCACATATTTGGACCATATTAGGCTAGAAATTATTTTTCCTTGTTACTTCGAATAGCTTCTCGATTTTGTTCTTCTAACGGTGTCTGCCGTGTCAATTTTTGTCCTTTGTACGAATCTGTCAAAAATAATCAAAATTCACTAAAACTTATTGTAATGACTAAAAATTAACATGTACAAATTTTTAATACAATTTAATTATTTTATAAAAATTAATTATTTTATGACAAAAATTCTATTGAAAATGCATGATTTTAAGTAAAATTAAGTATGAAAAATTATATAAATCTTTATGTTTGCACACCCCCAAACTGAAATCATTGCTTGTCTCGAGTAATGCACAAATTTCGGAAATAATTTCTCAGAAACACTTTTGAAGAATTCCTTCAGAACAACTTTCTTCTCAAAGTTATGAATTTAATATACTTAGGCTCAAAAATAAGAAATTTGATAATTATGCTACTTAAGTATGCATATCGTTCAAATTACATCCAACAACTATTATAATAGAAAAATTAGACTAAATGCCTCTTTAACAAAGATATGTTAACCCTTACCAATTTGAATTTTTTATTCCCTTATTCAAGACTAAGCTGCAACCATTAACTTTAACTTATGTCTTCATATGTTGATCTTTGCAATTTCTCTCCACTAATGTAGGTAGCATAGAAACGTGAATCAATAGGTCTTTATTAAGGTTATAATGTGGCTAGGCTATAGGTAGGCAAAAGATAGATAAATTTTGGCTTAAAAACCCTAGACTCAGCGTAAAATCGAACCTTCAGAATTTTTACCTTTGATACACCAACTTATTTTACTTTCACATGCTCTTTTGTACATCTATTTTCTTTCGAGTACATTTTTTTTAAATTCAAATTCGAGTACTTGCTTCATGTACTACAATTTTCGGGCAATTGATACTTCTTTTCAATTCCCCCAAACTTATTTTCAAATGATATTCTGAATAGTACTGAGTCTTGTGTTTGGGACAATTTTAAAGATAATGAAGAGAAAAGTGATGGCTAAATATTGCAAAGGTCCAAATAAAACTAGTCCATATAGTCTCACAGTTGGGTTTCAAAGGAAATTTTTATCATGGTCGGCTTGAAAGGCTTAAACGGTTCAAACAATAATTGCCTAAGTCATTTTCATTATTCCATGCTTCCTAGGATTTCGCCCCAAGAAATTACCAAGTCAATTCTACAGACTTAAACTTTCATGCATGCCTAATTTTTTCGTAGAGAACTAAAAAAATTCTATGGTACGAATTTGCATGCTTTATTAAAAATACATTCATATCATTATTAAGCTAACATAATAACTTATTGAAATAATAGAACTTTATTAATACTGAAGTTTAGCATACTTAACAAAATTTCAAATTATTGAACAAAATATATCCTAATCATAATTAAAAGAAAATTTTATTCTGAGTGGAATTAATTCAAATTTTCGGTCCCCCAACTTAAAATGAACAATGTCCTCATTGTTTAAAACGAATAGATACTATAAACCAGGTAGGATTTTAGAAAAGAGGAGGTGAGTCAAATTGGCTACTTAAGTACCAAGCTCTCTCGAAATCCAATCCTAGACATGTATATACCTATTGCCACACTTTAGCCTTTGTGACTTGTTCAGATTTTATTCATGATTCCTATCTTTTGTTTTATTGTGCAAAAATAAAATTCCTAATTAACCTAATCCTAAAATAACTTAAGAGTAAAAATAAAATAAAGTTAAGGTCCTCCCTTTTTTATTTGTTTGCCGATCCTTCCAAATTCGACTCATCTTTTGCTTCATCATTATTACCTTTGCATGAATTGCTTTGCTCCCCCTTCGACAATGAACTCCATGGTTCAAATATGAAATCTAGAAACTCAAGCACAAAAATAAATGGGTCATTATAAATTTTCCTAAGGGCACTCCTAATTGAGTCATCCCTTATTTTTAAGTATCTCCAGTAGCTTGTTGCTACCATTGCATGTGTTGCATTAGGTCCATCAGCTTTGACAGCTCATCACAAAGATCTGGGCTCGGTGGTAGAGCTCCAAACATTGAGGTTTCGATATCAGGTTCAGCTTCTGGTTCCATTGGTTTTGCCTCATTAGGGACTTCAGTTGATTGCTCTGGCAGGATCTTTATGGGGTCATCTTCTGTTTCTTCGGGATCCTCACTTTCTTCAACTCGTTGCTATAGAACAGAATCTCCAGCTACTCAGTAGAGGTCCCAATCGGTGATTGTGCCCTGACTATACCCTGTCTTATTTTGCATTTCTCTTTGGATTATTTTCCCCACATCAATGGTCTTTCCAGTTAGAATTTAGTATAATAAGACCATTCGCTCTAATGAGATTGTAGTCCCATGCGAACTAGGCGTAAGGCTGAAACGGATGAAATAGAACCATACCTTCGCAAGTGGTGTCAAATATTCTTTTCGACACGTGTCAATTCCTTGCTTTGACACAGTCCACTTAGGACCTGGAACTGTGAGTTCCTCAAGAATTTCTTGCAAATTTTTAGGCTTAATGTTGCTCAACAAAGAAGAATATTCATCATTTTCAAAATTAGGTAATTCAAAGAACTCGTTAATAGCATTTGAATTTATTGGTACCTTGATTCCGTGAACTGGAACTTCGATCAATTTGCTTGTGGTTAAATTCGCATAGAATTCATGAACTAGTTCCTCATCCACACTTGGTCTCTTTTCACAAAACAATTCCCAATTGAGGGCTTAAGTAACTTGGCGAATACGTGCCATAAGTATCCGTAGTTGCTTTCCTTCAATGTGAAGACTTTCTCTGGATGCATCTGTTGATTTTTGAAGTTACTTTTGTATCTTACTTTGGCTTCTTCATAGTGGAACTTATTTTGTGTTCCATCGATTTGGGCGGAGGCACGAGTTCTCATGCGAGGCATGATTAACTTGAACATAAAATGGGAAAAATTATTTTCTCAAAAAATTAATTAATAAAAATTATTAATATTTTAATTATTTGAAAAATTAAATAATTGAATAAAATTAAAATTCAAGAGCAAATTCGATCTTTCCACCTTTTTTTAAAAAAATAATTAAAAGCAAAAGAGGTCGAATTAAGGTAGGTTGGAGGATTTGGCTAAGGATGGGTGAAGGTGTGTGCCGTAGAAGTGTTGGAAGAATGCTAGGTGTGCGGGAGGATGGTGCAGTGGGCAAGAACACGCAGGGGTTGCGCATAAGCAAGAAAGATACGAGACCTTGACAAGTAGGCACGATCTGTTGGGACGTCTTGCAGTGTGGCGACAAGAGCAGGACACGGCACAGGCGGCGATCACTGGGGGCGTGTGGCGTGCTAAGGCTGCTAGCCTAGTAAAGTGAGATTGAGGCTTTCAGCACTTAAGGGACTTGGTGCTTTGGGGTTTTGGGTGATGAATGAATGGGGGGAAGTAAGGGTGGAATTTATAGTAGGAGAAGTAGGAATTAGAGTAGAATTCTTAGAGAAATTTAATAATTTAAATATTCTAAGTCTAGTCCTACTCAAAGTGTTGCAACCTTGTGTAGATGGTAAACTGTTGCAACCTTGTGTTTCACTCCGTGTTTGTCTAATAACCATTTTAACTACTTGTTCACAAAGTGGGATCCTTCATCACTGATGATAGCTCTTGGGGTTCCAAACCTTGTGAACACATACTTCTACAAAAACTTTATCATAACCTTAGCATCGTTTGTCAGATATGCCTTAGTCTCGACCCACTTAGACACATAGTCTACTGCTACTAGTATGTACTTGTGACCGCAAGACGGAGGAAAAGGACCAACAACGTCAATAAACCTATACATCGAACAAATCTACCTCAATGATGTTTGTTCGAGGCATCTCATTTCTGTTGGTGACATTTCCAACAATTTGACATCGTATCACAGCTCTTCACGTAAGCATATGCATCCTTGAATAGTGTTGGCCAAAAGAATCTTGCTTGCAATACTTTGGTCGCTGTATGTGTTCCTCCAAAGTATCCCCCACTTGGAGCTGAGTGACAGTGGTATAAAATCTTCAGTATTTCATCTTCTGCCACGCATCTCTAGATTATTTGATCTGCACACTTTTTAAACACATATGGCTCTTCCCAAAAATAGTACTTCACATTGTGAAGAAAAATTTTCCTTTGTTGATACGTCTTATCAATTAGCATCAAACCACAAGCTAAATAGTTAGCAATATCAGCAAACCAATGGGTATTATGGACATGATTTACCTGCAGGATATGTTCGTCTGGAAACGTCTCCTGAATTGGTATAAGAGGAGAAATCCCTTCTTGTGGCTCCAATCTGGACAAGTGATCTGCTACTTGATTTGTGACTCCCTTTCGATCCTGGATTTCTAGATCAAAAGTAGAAGTACCCATCAGATCAGCCTTGGCTTAGCGTCTTTCTTCGCAAGTAAATACTTAATTGTCGGGTGGTCCGTATAGACAGTCACTTTGGTACCTACCAGATAAGATTGAAACTTGTTGAAAGCAAACACAATAGAAAGTAACTCTTTTTCTATTACCATATAATTCAGTTGAGCTCCTGTTAGGGTTTGACTTGCATAGTAGATGGGATGAAAAACTTTGTTCCTTCGCTGGCCCAAGACAGCTCCAATTGCGAAGTCACTTGCGTCACACATCAATTAGAATGGAAAATCATAGTCTGGTGTGACGATTATGGGTGCATGACTAATCGACTCTTCAAATCATTGAAGGCTTTTAAGCATTCCTCATCAAACTTGAATATAGAGTCCTTCTCCAATAATTTGCATAAGGGTTTTGCAACTTTGGAAAAGTCCTTAATAAATCTTCAATAAAAATCGATGTGGCCCAAAAAGCTCCTAACACCCTTTACATATGTTGGAGGTGGGAGTTTCTCAATAACGTCTACCTTTGCTTTGTCTACCTCGATCCCATGTCTCGTTATCCGATGCCCTACAACAACTCCTTCTCGTACCATAAAATGGCACTTTTCCCAGTTGAGTACGAGATTCGTTTCTTCTCATCACCTTAGTACCTTAGTTAGATTGGCTAAGCAATCATCGTAAGTATCTCTAAATACTGAAAAATCATCCATAAAAACTTCCAAATATTTCTCAACCATGTTAGTAAAAATAAACATCATACATCTTTGAAATGTAGCAGGTGCATTACATAAACCAAATGGCATACGTCTAAATGCAAACGTACCGTACGAGCAGGTGAATGTTGTTTTGTGTTGATCTTCCGGTGGTACTGTAATCTAATTATACCCTGAGTATCATCTAGAAAACAATAGTAATCTTGTCCTGTGAGTCTATCCAGCATCTGGTCCAAGAAGCGCAAAGGAAAGTGATCTTTCCTAGTTGCCTTGTTCAACTTTCGGTAATCGATGCAGATGCTCCATCCCATAACCATTCTAGTTAGTATCAACTTGTTGTTCTTGTTCTTTACGGTGGGATAGATGATACCCGCATCTAACCACTTGATGATCTCTTTTTTACTACATCCTTCATGATGGGGTTCAGTCTCCATTGCCCATCGATCGTCCCTTTTCTGCCATCTTCTAGGATAATCTTGTGCATGCATACAGATGGACTAATACCGTGAATATCGGCTATGGTCCATCCGATGGCCTTCTTGAACTATTTCAGAACTAAGATAAGTTTCTCTTCTTGCGTAGTGGTCAATTCTGCTGAAACAATCACATGCAGAGTAAAAGCGTTACCTAAATAAACGTATCTTAAATAAGAAGGTAATAACTTGAGTTCTAATTTAGGTGGCTCCTCGATCGACGCTTTTGGTTGATAATAGTCCCTCTTTTCTAACTCCAAAGACTCAAAATGAGATTGCAGATTGAATCCCCTTTGATTAGCTTCTAGCAAAGCTAAGTATTCATCCTCCTATTCATCATTTGGAGGATCCAATGTCAAAATTCTTTCCAGTGGGTCCTCAACACAGTTGAGTTCCTTCTCCACTATTAAATCCTCTAAATCGGACACTGCAGAGCAATCATCCATTGTGTTAAGAAATCGCATAGACTTAAAGGTGTTAAATGTTACCTAATCATCCTGAACACGCATAGTGAGCTCGCCCTTCTGCACATCAATAAGGGTCCTTCCAGTTGCTAGGAATGGCCTTCCTAGGATGATTTGTACTTCTTTGTCTACTTCAAAATCTAGAATTACAAAGTCAGAAGGAAAGATAAACTTATCTACACGTACCAATACGTCCTCGATTTTTCCTTCTGGATGTGCTAAGGATCGATCTGCTAGTTGAAGCGTAACTGTAGTTGGTCTAACTTCTCCTATCCCCAACTTCCTAAATATTGACATAGGCATCAAGTTGATACTTGCAGCTATGTCACATAATGCCTTACCACAATATGTTGCTCCAATGTTGCACGGTATGGTAAAACATCCAGGATCCTTCAATTTTGGGGGTAGTTTGTCTTGAAGATACACACTGCATTCCTTCGTCAGAGCTACTGTCTCAAATTCTCTAAGTCTTCATTTCTTAGATGAGATATCTTTCATGAACTTGATGTAGTTTGGCATTTGCTCAAGTGCTTCAACCACAAGATGTTGATGTGAAGTTGCTTGAGTACGTCAAGGAACTTCTTGAATTGAATCTTCTGCTTCTGTTTTTGAAGTCTTTGAGGGTAGGGTGGTGGTGGTTTCATTACTGGGACTGATTCTGGTTGATTCGTCTTTGGTGGCAATTTTGCATCTAACGACATTGTTAGTTTATCAGAATTACCTGTCCTGAGGTTACTTTGTCGGGTTTTACAGATTCTGGTTCTGGTGAAACTAGAATTTCAACACTTGGTTGAACTTTTTCTGAATCTTGAGTGTCAGCTGGCTCCTTTTCAACTTCGACAGTGTTGGGCTCTACTGTCTTTCCTCTCCTCAATGTCAACGCTTTACAATGTTCCTTCCCCAGATTTCTCAAATTCTTCATGTCACTAGGTAGAGCACCTTGTGGTCAATTCCTGATTTCAGTAGCAATCTGACCCACTTGATTCTCCAAATTCCTTAGAGTGGCGTCGTTTTTCGCCATGTATGCCTTCAATAGATTCTCTAAGCTATTGGATGGTTCTGCTTGGGTTGGTTTCTGAACTTGTTGGGGGAAACTAAGCAGCTAAGTTGGTTTAGATTGGGCGTAAGTGTTACTGGTTCCAGCCCCTTGGTTACTCCAGGAAAAATTCAGGTGATTTCACCACGATGAGTTATAAAAGTTGGATTACAGTCCTTGCCACCCTTGGTTTTGGTTTTGGTTACCCATGCTATATACGGATTCGGGGTTCGATGGACATTCTTCAAACAAATTTCCTTCACCCAATACACACAGGCTATATTATAAAATTGGTTAGGTGTTTAGGCAGCAAAACTGTTAGACCCATTACTGGTAAGATTCTTAATCATTGAGGATATTGAAGATAAGATACGAGTGAAGTGAAGGCGTCCACTTCATGTATTCCAGCGACTCGTCTTCCTGACGCTGCTCGATTGGTTGGTCATTGATAATTGTTATTGGCAATCCTCTCAATAATTTCATAATCCTCATTATAAAACTTAAAAAGGAGAGCGCCATTAGTAGAGGCGTCCACTACCATTCTCGCGTGAGCGTTGAGACCATTATAGAATGTCTCAAGTTGAATGCAATGCGGGATTCCATGATGAGGGTACTTTCGTAATAACTCTTTGTACCTTTCCCATGCCTCAGACAAGGACTCATCATCCATTTGTTGGAAGGCAGTGATCTTATTCCTCAACTTGGCATTCTTGCTCAGCGGGAAATACTTCATGGGGAATCTCTCGGCTAACTCTTTCCATGTAGAAATAGAGTTCGTTGGCAATGAGTTCAACCAGGCATGAGCTCTATCCCTTAGCGAATATGGGAATATCTTTAGTCGTAATGCATCTTCGAGTACTCCGGCTAACTTGAAAGAATCGCTCACTTACATAAATAGTCTTATGTGAAGATGAGGATCTTCAGTAGGCATTCAACTGAATTGGCCCACAGTCTGAAGCATCTAGAACATGACTGGCTTCAGCTCGAATTGTTGTGCCTCGATTTTGGGTCTCCTAATACCCGGATTAAGATCGTTACATAATGGAACAGCATACTGTCGTAAAGTTTTATCCTTATCATCAACAATAAGGATAGGATTCTGAGCAAGGTTTGCTCCGTTTCCTTGATTCATATTCTCAAATTTTATCTCCTCGGTTCTTCTCTGGTTTGCTTGTCTTCTTTGCTGTCGAAAGGTTCATTCTATTTTAGGGTCCATAGGGAGTAAGTCGATAATCTGGTCAATACTCATAAACACCTGAAATAATCATAGAAAGATTAAGTAAAGATTTAAACAGGAAAATAAATAAACCAAAATGTAAAAACAGATTCACGAATAATAGCTTTTTTTTAAAAAACAGTCCCCGGCAACGACGCCAAAAACTTGGAACAACGAAAATGTGCAAGTGTACACAATCGCAACAAGTAATAAAGTGACAAGTAAATGTCGAGTTATCGTACCCACAGGGATTGTAAAAGAATTATTTATGAAAGTAAGTTTAAACATTTTGGTGAAAGAAAAATATTTAGATTTGGGAAATGATTAAAAACTAGAAACAAAGTAAATAAAATAAAATAAAGATCTAATGCATGATTTCAAAAGCTGATTTTAATCAAGATGATCAAATTGTGTTGGATTAATTACATTTCCTTACCTTAGAATCATTAAACTTATGCTTATACTTATTACTAATAAATCACGGCAACTTGGTAATTCACTAACTTATGAACATATTTACAAATCAAAATCCATTCATCTCTTGTACATATTCCTATGTCAATTAGACCGATAAAACAGTTTTATAAAGATAAACATGTTATTGCACATACATACTTATTAGATTAAACAATCTCTGCATATTCCTATGTCGATTCAAACAATTAATTCAACCTAATAAGCATATAAAAGACTATGTGAGTTAACAAAGTATCCTTACCTTGAAACAGTTCAATCACAATAATCTTGTAAGTTATGCAAGACATATGTATCGCCAAATACAATCTTTATCTTATCATCAGCTACCTAAGAATTAAACATGCACTGATTAAGTATTGTGTCTATTAATTAAAATTTCAATGCATTTAAATAATTAATTCTTTAGTTATATTGCAAGTGTAATGCAAAAATAACTTAATCATGGTTTTACTTAAACAAACATTTTACCGAGCCTATAACAGCATAAACATAAATTTAACAAATCAAGAGGACGGAATGCAATCAAACCAACACAAATTAAATTCAAGCTAACTTGATTAAATTAACCATTCCAATAGCAAAAATTTTCATAGATATGTTCATCATAAAAACAACAAAAATTAAACAGATAAGGAACAAGAATCAAATCCGGTGGCTTTCCGCGCTTTCACTAGGTTGCTCCATTTTTCCTTCTTTGTTGTCCTTGCCGGTCAAGGCTGCTATGAACACTCAATTGCTGCTCCAAAATGGCTGAAGTAGACCCCTTTCCCAAGAGGAGAAATCGGCACAAGAGCAAGGAACTTTGAATGGGAAAATGAGAGAAAAAATTGAGAGAGGAGAGAAGAGTTGTGAGAGAAGAGATGTGAATGAGGGATGATTAGAATGGGCAGAAAATGGGGGTTTATATAGTTGAGGATGGCTGCTAAAAATATAAAATTCTAGCAGCCAAAGATCCCCCTCATGGCTAGCCATCCTACATGGCAAAGTTGAGACTTTCAACTTTGCTAAAATTAGCTTGGGGCGAATCCATAAAGCCTTAATTTAAGGTGAGGTTTGAATGCAATTTGGAATTCTTCCAAGGGCCTTTTTGCAGCTTATTTAATCAGCTAAAAATGCTGATTTGGGTCAGCATTTGAACAGTTCTGGGCTGCCCAATTTGTGGCTGGTTCGGTTCGCTCAATTTGGTTCAACTGGTGCAGTTCAACTGGGCCCTTTTTCCATAATTAATTAAAATTAATTTATTTAGCCCAAATTAAATTGGGAATAAATTAAAATTAAATAAATTATGAATTAATACACATATTTGGACCATCTTAGGCAGGAAATTATTTTTCCTTGTTATTTCGAATTGCTTTTCGGTTTTGTTCTTCTATCGGTGTCTGCCGGGTCAATTTTCACCCTTTAAACGAATCTATAAAAAATAATCAAAATTCACTAAAAATAATTGTAAAATTGTCTAAAAATTAACATGTCCAAATTTTTAATACAATTTAATTATTTTATAAAAATTAATTATTTTATGACAAAAATTCTATCGAAAATGTATGATTTTATGTAAAATTAGGTATACAAATGTATATAAATCTTTGTGTTTCCAGTCATGTGTCCCTTGTATCTTTAAAAGGGTTGCAACTCAGGCTGTTACACGTCCTAGCACACGGCCTGGCACACATGCGTCTGAGGTTACTTCGAAGGCTACACGACCTAGCACACGGGTGTGTGTCTTGGCCATGTGCCCCAAGTCAATAAGTTACACGGTCAGGGACACGACTGTGTGTCGTTATTTCACATACCCACACGGCCTAAGACACGGGCATGTCTCTTGGCCGTGTGAGTCTCACGGCCTGGCCACGTGACTGTGTGACCCCTACAACTTTAAAAATTTTTGATGTTTTTCAAAATTTTTTTTGAGTTTTTGGTTTAGTCCCAACTTGTTTATAATACATATTTCGGGCCTTGGGGGCTCAAATTTGGGACAATATGAACTATTTTGATTAATTTTTTATATGAATATTGGGATGTTATGAAATGTTTGAAATTATATTTGTTAGTATTGTCAACTCCGATAATACTCTGTAACTTTGTTCCGGCGTTGGATACGGGTTTGGGGTGTTACAATGTCACTATTGTAGGTTTCATGTGACCAATTCTCAACTTTCTAAAAGTAGATAGTGGCATTAGGTTGATGCTAGCTCCTAAGTTGCATAAAGCCTTGCCCAAATAATGGTTTCCAATTAAACATTGATTAGGAAAGCTCTCAGGATCTTTCATTTTGAAGGGCAACTTATTTGTCAAAATAGCACTACAGCCCTCTGTGAGTGCAATAGTTTCCATATCACTGAGCTTTTTCTTCTTGAACACGAGCTATTTCATAAATTTTGCATAATTTGGAATTTGCACAAGAGCGTTGACTAAAGGAATATTGACCTGAACTTGCTTCAGTGTGTTTAGACACTGTTGTTACTGCTTAGCCTGCTCATTCTCCCTGAATCTTTGTGGAAAAGGTAAAGGTGGAGATACATCTGATTGCGCCAACACCTTTGATTGAATCGATAGTTTTTATGGTTGAACATTACGCATATGAGTAATAATTTGTGGAACTTCTTTGTTTGGTACATAGACAAGCTCTTCAGGTTCAACCTTCTCACTAGGGATCACTTCACCAATATCTTGAGGTGCTAAAGTAGAGTCTGTAGTCGGCTCACCAGTTTGTTTACCACTCCTGAGAGTGATAGACTCATAGTCTTCTTTCCCTCTCGGACTGGAATTTTTCGTATCACTAGGTAATGTGCCCGGTTGTTGAGTATTCAAATTCGAAGCAAGTTGTCCTAATTGTGCCTCCAACGCCCAAATAGAAGATGAATTCCCTTGCACAATAGCTTCTGTACAAGTCATATGCTTCCGCATTAAAGCCTCAAGAGCTACTAACGGGTCAAAAAGAGAGGCTTGTGTGTACTTTTGTCATCGATGTTCTTGAACATGCTGATTCGGCACTAAAGAGTGTTGTGGCTGCGTCTAATTTTGGTGTTGATGTATCTGGCTTTGTTTGGATGCATCTGAGTGTGCTGATCGTAATTGTACTATTGTTGATTGTAATTCCCTTGTCTTAAATTATAATTGACTTGAGTAGATATATTCTCATATCGGAATGTCGTAGCATTTTTTGTAGCATTTTGATTTCCCCAAGACTGTTGATTGCGTGCAGAATTATTATAAGATGTGCCATAAGAATTGTTGCGGATGTTACTGACATAGAAGGCATTCTTTGCATGTTCTGGACAATCTTCATAGCTTTGCTTGTCGCTGTAAATCTCACAAAAAAAGGTAGGAACATCAACTTATTGAGCGACTTGTATAGGTGCAAAGTCACTAGTCCTTTGCATATTTTTTATCATCTTTGCAAGAGAAGAAACTTGAGCACTAAGTGTAGATATTGTGTCCAATTTAATATCTCCTAGAGTAGCTTTTTCTTGTGCAGCTCTAGAGATAAAATATTGATAATCATTTTGAGCAATTCTCTCAAGAATTCCAATAGCATCATTATAAGTAAAATCCAAAAAAGGACCATTGGCTGATGCGTCAACAGGATTCCTCATATGCGAATTCAACCCATTATAAAAAATCTCAATTTCTGTTTCTTGTTAATGTCGTGCATGAAACAACATCGAAGCAAAGATTTATAACATTCTCATGTGGAGTGAAGATTCTCATCGTCCATATGATGATAATCTGTAATATCCTTTTGGAGACGAGCGTTCATTGTTGGTGGGTTAAATCGGAAAGCAAACTATGTTGCTAATGTAGTCCAAGAGGTAATTGATCCGGCAAGTAGTCTAAGGAACCAAGTACGAGCTACTCCTTGTAGGGAATAAGGAAATTATTGCACTTCAAAGCGTCATCAGGAACGCCTTGTTGACTAAAGGAAGCACAAATATATAAAAATGATTTAAGATGTTCTTGTGCATCTTTATGTGGCAGTCCAGCATATTTCCCATTAGAATTCAGCATTTGAAACATTACTACCTTGAGTTCAAATTTTCGAACTTGGATTGCTAGACTAATAACTCCTGGTTGTAAGTCATTCAAGACATGTATTACAAAACTTGTATAATCCTACTCTGTATTTGAGCATCTTGCGATAATGGTGGGTCATTAGATTTTTGGTTCTGCATCGGGGGTCTGACTTCATAGTTTCTTCGTAAAGCCATATTCCTTTGTTCTTAAAGTCTCCTCCAAATTTTTATTTCAATTTTTATATCAAAATCGGCAATAAACTCCGAATTGCTTCGGGTCATCCAAAACCTAAAATAAAATGTGAAAATAACGACAAAAAGGAAACAAGTTAGTAACAACTAAATATTATGAAATAAAAATAAACGAAAATAAACATCAAACAAACGCCATCCCCGGCAACGGTGCCAAAACTTGATCGGTTGTTTAACGTCACAACAATAATGTGCAAGCATACACAGTCGGTACAAGTATAATAGACATATATGAGTCTGTCGGATATCAATCCTACGAGATAAATTGTGAGAGTAGTTGTCGAAGCAATTACTAAAAAAAATAAGATAAAATACGACAATGATAAATTGGGATCCCAGCGTGAATATTCAACAAAATGCTAAGTGCTCACAAAGTAAAAAAACATAGGTGGATGTCGATGCATTAAATTGCAATGAATATCTTACCAAGCTTAACTTCTCTATTTAATCTAAGACTTAAACATACACATTGACCACACCTTCCGATGATGGCAATGGAACACTCTTAAGAACAAGTGGATTAAATTTCTCTAATCCTCAAACAACTTCTGTTGTCATGCTTGTTAGATTGAACTGTCGCTGCACTTTCCAATGTCCTGCATGTTTGCGGATACACCACAACTTGTATGAGCTTACCGATTTACAGCTTGTATGAGCATATATGAACAGGAATTGACAGATTACAGTTTAGAAGACAGCGTGTGAGGTATCCTGAGCATCCAACGATATTCTAAATGGTTTAACGGGCAATGTCCTATTACGCGATGATATGAGTTCGATACAAAATATTACATGTATATATATACATAAAATACATGGAAAGGCTATTACATGATATATAGTTAAATGAAATGGATGATACATGTATAATGGAAATTTGATTATTTGTTGAGCTCATCCATGATTTAGTGTATATGAGATTTTACATGGCTAACATGTTGGTGAATATGTGTTTAGGCACTAGGCCAAGTTTTGTTGGGATATGTATTGTTTACTTTCCTAATATATGCTTAAATGGTAAGTTAAATTCTATGTTATACGAACTTACTAAGCTTAAATGCTTAGACTCTATTAATTTTCGTGTTTTATAGTGAATCGAAAGCTCGTTCGATTTGGAAGCTTTTCGGAGCTATATCATAGTATTCATCAACACTTTTTGTACTTTCAGTTGGTTTAATTTTGGTTATAATGGCATGTATAGTTTATTTTGCCCAATGTTGGCTATATGTTTTGTTGTGACTATAGCTATTTGAGTTGGCTTATGTTTTGGTATATTTTGGTATGCATATAAGTTGCATTATATAGTTGAGGTATGGCTTGATATGGTAGAATGATGGAAGGTAAAATGATAGTTATATGTGCATTTTGTATAAGTGTTTTTGTGAGTTGGTGAATTGGAACCATGTTTTGTAAGACATATATGTCTAATTATGTTAGAATTTGAAAGGCATTTTTAACATCAGTTGGTATGTTTTGGCAAAGTGATCTACATGATATGTAATGATGCAATTATGCATATAAGTTAGTTGAACATTTGGTTATATTGATTACATGGTTAAACATGTTTATATTTGTCATTTGAGGTGCCTAAGGGCATATTGGTTGTATGTGATCATACCACTTGTATGATGTTTGATTATGTTTGTTTTGGATGCCTTATTATAGCTTGTGTATATGTGCATTTTTGGGTGTAGGGTTATACCATATCGGATGAGAAATATGGCTTGTAAATGGCCTATTTTCGTCCACGCAATCAGAGACACGGGCGTGTGTCTCAGCTGTGTGTCACACACGGCTAGGTGACACGGTCATGTGTCCCCTGTAGCTTTCAAAGGGTTGCAAGTCAGGCTGTTACACGGCCTAGCACATCGGCGTGTGAGGTTACTTTGAAGTGTACACAACCTAGCACACGGGCGTGTCTCTTGGCTGTTTGAGTCCTGGCCACACGGCCGTGTGACCCTTGCAGCTTTGAAAATTTTTGATGCTTTACAAAAAATTCTCTGAGTTTTCGATTTAGTCCCGACTTGTTTCTAATGAATATTTTGGGCCTTGTGGGCTAGTATTTAAGGCAATATGAATTATTTTGATTGATTTTTTATATGAATACCGGTATGTTATGAAATGTTTGAAATTTTGTTTGTTATTATTGTAAACTCCGATAATACTCTGTAACCCTATTTTGGTGACGGATATGGGTTAGGGGTGTTACATTTATTTGTATCAAAGCTACGGTTTAATCAATTCTCGGATTAAATGTAGCATATGTGAGTCTTGCTATACAAGCCATTATATAACTTGTGATAGTGTGATATCTCCTAGCCGTTTCAAAACAGGTTTTCTTATAGTAATGACATCCAACCGAGCTAATTCCGATGAAGTAGAGAGTAATACTGAAGCCTTTGTTCACAAAGTAGCTTCGAGCGGTACAAGGCCCGTATCTGAGGTTCGAAGAGGAGAGTCTAAAGAAGCCTTCTTCCAGATGATGAATGAGTGGTTCACTGAGTTTGTACAGACGAACCCGACTACTCAACAACCTCCATTCCCTCCTGCTCCCCAATCGGTTCCCATTATTCCTCAAGTTGTGGAACCAATCCGAGATAGTAAGCCTCCTATTGATAAGATACGTAAGTATAGGGCTGAAGAATTTTGAGCTACAACTCGTATGAGTTTACCAATTTGCAGCTTGTAAGAGTTTACCGATTCTCAGCTCGTATGAGCTTACCAATTTATAGCTTGTGAAAGCATATCGATTCATAGCTCGTATGAGCATACATGTACAGGAATTGACGAATTACAATTTACCACACTATGTGTGAGTTATCCCAAGTATCCAACGATATTCTAAACGGTTCAAAGGGCAATGTTTTGTTACGAGATGATATGAGTTCAATACAAACTATTACTGGTATATATATGCATGAAATACATGGAAAGGTTATTACATGATATATAGTTACATGATATGGATGATACATGTATAATGGAAATTTGATTATTTGTTGAGCTCATCCATGATTTGGTGTATATGTGATTTTACATGGCTAACATGTTGGTGAATATGTTTTTAGGCACTTGGTCAAGTTGTGTTGGGATATGTATTATTTACTTACCTAATATGTGCTTAAATGGTAAGTTAAATTCTATGTTATACGAACTTACTAAGCTTAAATGTTTACTCTGTGTTAATTTTCGTGTTTTATAGTAAATCAAAAGCTCATTCGGGTTGGAAGCTTGTCGGAGCCATATCAGACTATCCATCAACTCTTTTGGTACTTTCGGTTAGTTTAATTTTGGTTATAATGGCATGTATAAGTTATTTTGGCTAATGGTTGCCTATATGTTTTATTCTGATTATAGCCATTTGAGTTGGTTGTGTTTTGGTATGTTTTGGTATGTATATAAGTTGCCTTATATGGTTGAGGTATGGCTTGATATGGTAGAATGATTGAAGGTAAAATGATAGTTATATGTGCATTTGTATAAGTGTTTTTTTGAGTTGGTGACTTGGTACCTTGTTGTGTAAGACATATATGTCTAATTATGTTACAATTTGAAAGGCATTTTTAACATCAATTGGTATGTTTTGATAAAGTGATCTACATGATATGTAATGATGCAATTATGCATATAAGTTAGTTGAATATTTGGTTATATTGAATACATGGTTAAACATGTTTATATTTGTCATTTGAGGTGCCTAAGGGCATATTGGTTGTATGTGATCATACCACTTGTATGATGCTTGATTATGTTTGTTTTGGATGCCTTATTATAGCTTGTGTATATGTGCATTTTTGGGTGTAGGGTTATACCATATCGGATGAGAAATATGGCTTGTAAAATGGCCTATTTTTGTCCACACAGCGAGAGACACGGGCTTGTGCCTCAGTCGTGTATGACACACGGTCATTTGTCCCTTATAGCTTTCAAAGGGTTGCAAGTCAGGCTGTTACACATCCTAGCACACGGCCTAGCACACGGGCGTGTGAGGTTACTTCGAAGGCTACACAACCTAGCACACAGGTGTGTGGCTTGGCCTTGTGGCCCAAGTCAGTAAGTTACACGGCCTGGGACACGGCCATGTGTCCCTATTTTGAATACCCACACGGCCTAAGACACAGGCGTGTCTCTTGGCCGTGTGAGTCATACGGCCTGGCCGTGCTATCGTGTGACCCCTACAACTTTGAAAATTTTCAATGTTTTTCAAAACAATTTTGAGTTTTCAATTTAGTCTCGGCTTGTTTCTAAAGCATATTTTGGGCCTCGAGGGCTCGTATTTAGGACAATATGAATTATTTTGATTGATTTTGATTGATTTTTATATGAGTTATAAAATGCATTTTACTGAACTAAAAATGCTGAAATATGTGCTAAAGATAACTAAATGGATAAAAATTAATCAATAAGTAGGAAGAGAACATATGTTCTTTCTAGTATTATCAAAGGGTTACGATTATATGTAAAGGTACACTTTGTGTGAGCTTTCCCGAGTATCTAATGTAATTCTAGATGGTTCAACAGGTTTGAAAAGGAAACAGAATGGTAAATGTTCAAATGGAATGCATTATGAACTTATGAAAAGTATTTATGAACTAAATGATGTGATTAAATTTGTAAATTTACTTGTTTATAGATGAATTCATTTGAACCATGTAGAAAAGTACTAACTTGTGAATTTGATAATGTTGTATAGGCTTATGCCAAGCTTATGGTTTTAGTTGATATTACACTTATGCTATATACATTATGAAAATGAAATGGTAAGTTCTATTGAAGTTTATACGAGCTTATTAAGCACTCATTTCTTACGTAGTTTTTTTCTTATGTTTATAGATTATCGGAAGCTCGATTTGGTTCGAAGCTCGTCAAAGATCTATCACACTATCCAGCATTCAATTTGGTAGTTTTTGAGCATTTTGGCCAAGGTTTATAAGGGCATGTAAGGGTGGTTTGTAATGGTATTTTGATGAATGTGTTAATGTTGTTTTTGCATGTATTAGTTTTTGAAAGTTATGTTTGTTTGGTACCATTTGTTGCCTTGTCAAATCATGTCATTTTGGTTACCTTATTGTGCATGTTTATAAGGCTCTTTATGGTATGTTTTGCATGGTTTGAAAATGATTATAAGTGGTATGTTTTGGTAACTAGTTGGAATAGGTTATCATGTGTGAAATGGTGCAATATTAACATGTTTTGATAGTTGTTGTTGGTATATTGTGGTGCCTTTAAATGACATACTGGTTAGTTGAATAAGGATCTTGAAATGGCATCGTGATGTGTGTTTGGATGATGCTTAGGTCCCTTTAAAGTGTGCACAAATGGATTGAATTTTTAAGCATGGTTAGGTTATGAAATGGCTTGATTTAGGTGAAATTTTGGGTTCACACAGCTCGGAACATGGGCGTGTGACACAACCTCTGTCACCCCAAACTGATTGGCACGGACCAGCCCGAATTCAAAGCATTACATTAGCTACCTAAGTGACTCTTCAGCTAATGACCACCCAACACCCCGACCTTATATCACCTCAATCTTATCTGAATATTAGTTATCTATTATTGCGGAAGCAAATTATAAGCCAATTTTAACCTAAGGGTGTTTTTCTCATTTTACCCCCTATGGAAAAACTAACCTGATTTTAGATCTAAATGTTTACCGACCTTCTTTTAGTCAAAATTATGCAAGCCTAAAAATTCAGCTTAAATTGAATTCGTTTTCTATGCCTAATTTAAGTTTTACTATTGTGGACTAAATTGTAACAAATACAAACTATCAGGAACTATTTGGAGTTACAAATTAAGTGTGTTTCTATTGAATTTTACCTATCACGGGACTAATTCTAAAATTTTACTAAGTTTCCTTATCATCTAGGTCTCTAATTAGACTAATCAATTTTCAAGACTAAATTGTAACAAAAACAAATTAAAATACCAATTTAAAAAGACAAAAATTCAAACCCCCAAAAACCCACACGGCTATGTCCCTAGACCGTATGCCATTAAATGACCGTGTTCATGTCGCAAAAAAATTCAAAGCAGATCGCACACGCCCGTGTGTGATAGCTCTAGTTTCCACACGCTCGTGTGCAACCCCTTACACACCCATGTGGACAGACACACGCTTGTGTGAAAACCACTACACCTATTTTTGCGAAAAACTCGTTTTGAAACTTGATTTTGCATATTTTAGTGACCAATTAAACTCGATTTAACTACAATTAATTAACATATATATACATACACCATTAATTGAATTTATGGATATCAATTAAGCCTCAATTAAACAGAATTAAGCAATTAATTGCATGCACATCAAACAAGTTGTGTACCTTAGCCGCTAGTAAACCACTCCATGAAGCTTCATTTAAACAATCATTAGTATAAATTTCATGCTATACACACCATGTTATCAATCACCGTGTTATCAAGCAACAATACACCGTAAAACAATCAATAGTGAAACTCAAACATGCCTCAAAATTATTATAAAACCATTCAATATAAATTTCAAATGTCAAGTGTCCATTTACAACCAAAAATCAAACTAATTCTCGGGAGTTCTACAATGCCCATCTACCATCTCTAGAATGCGTAATAAAGTCTCTACCAAGCCTAAATCTCTTGGAACTCTCTTGCTCGACTCCTTAGCTCCTCATACCCGATGAATATCTGCACGAATGTGAGGGTGTGAGCTTTAAAAAGCTCAATGAATGTTAATAAAAACAACAAGTAAATTAACATCTAATTCATGCTCAATTCACAACCAATCATTCACCAATTGTAAACCAAAAATAATTAAACATGTCAATTTAATTTCTATAAGCATTTTTAATACCAAAAATCAATCATTCATGACTTTCAATCATTAATTGGTATAGCAACAATCATACATAAATATATTGACATTCATTCCTCATGGATTAATCGGGTGATCATACATTGGATAAACGGATCTCCGAACTCCCACAAATATCAAATACACTCCACCGAGTTAAGCGAGCCGAAGCATGTGCTCCCTTATAGCGCCTCAAATAACCCATTGAGTGGAGACTCATGCTCAACACTCCCTTATCTACTCCAACAAATCAATCCACCGAGAGTCATATGCTCACAATGTCACAAATAAAGGTGAGTACCCACAAATCCTATGGCATGCCAACTATATCCAATGGATCCACCATGCATGTTGCCAATATATTTAGTCAAACATAGCATATAAATTAGTAATTATTATGCTCAATTTAATGTGACAAAATGATTATGTATAACTTGTAACATAGCCATTTAACATCCAATTAAATCAAGAAAATCATTTACCAATCTCCTATATTCAACTACCAATTGTAACACCAACATATCATAATAAAAATTTCAGTAGACATGCCTAAAATCATCCCTAAATTTAATCTAATTAAATAGCACAACACCACCCAAAAACTCACCATTTTTTCAAAAAAAATTAATTTTGCACATTTAATACTAATCTTGCAAAATCAACCATTTATCCATAATTAATTAATTTTAATCATTAATTAAGGTACTAATTAAACATAATTGAAGGTCAATTTACCAAATTGCCCTTAAAAACACTCACCACTCAATTATATTCTATCACAACAAGTGATCAACTAGGGAATTTCGAGCTTTAATTCCAGTTATCTCGATTATCTTCAAGATTCGGAGCTTCAATAGGGGTAAAGTGGACATTACCACCTTTCCAATGCTATATTAAACACAATTTTTAATTAACTATGCTAATAGAAATTCTCTCACAAAGATACCAGATTTGTAACATCAAGTTGAAAACTCGATTCCTCACAAAATCGATCTCTTCAGCCCTCCTAATCACTTCCAAACATCAATACTAAACCAAATACACATAAACTAAGCATCAATTTCACAAAAATCCAGAAAATCGATTCATGAAGATGATGAAATTCAGATTTCTTCAAATTACCTCACAAATCATGTTTAATCTTGATAAATAAGACCAAAAACCTTCTAATAGATCCATTTTGAGTTGGAACATCCATTGATTTGTGGATTTCCTCTCAAAATTCAAGATCCACCATTAAAGCACCTTAAGCTTTTGAAGAAGATGACATTGATAAAAAAAATCCTTTAATTGACTCTCAAATCATGTAAAAATGTTTCTAATCTTCATAAAAACAAGTTTACCTTTGATTCGTTCTAAATCCTTTGATTGAAAATCTTGATTCAAGAATCTTGAGAAATTTCAGAATATTTTTTATTACTTTTGAGAATAATTTTGGGTGAATTGAGAGAGTATTTTGAAAAGGAAAATGGTTTGCTCTATTCTCTAATGATTTAAAACCATGCAAAGCAAATGAAATTTATAGCTCTCTAATATGATGTAAATGGTGTGAAAATTAGGCCGAATGGCCACTCTCACATTTCCCTTGTTTTACCATTTAATCTTTTCCCTCCAAAATTCCAAATTTTAAGGTTTATTTTTCAAATAAATCTCTAAATTTTCCCTTATTTTACAATTAAACCCAATTTAATTAGTATTTAAATTTACCTCAAACTAACCCCCAATAAAATTATTTTAAAATTCTTTTTCTACCCAAATTAATTATTTTCACTAATAATTATTTAATTACTTTAAAATTAATATTCCAAAAATATTTTTATTTTTTTGGATTATTGTTTAATCAATTTTAGATGAAATTAACCTCTTAAATTAAATTAAAAATTACTAGAAACCCCATAAATTCTTAGTTTCACACTCAGAACCTAAAAAATATACCCAAAACTACTAGGCCCGATTTAGGGATATTACACCTCACACGGCCTGGCGACACGGCTATGTGTCATCTGAGGATTTCTTAGGGTTAAAGTCAGTGAGTTACACGGCCTAGCACACGGACTTGTGGGGCAACTCAGAGAGTTATATAGCCTGGCACACAGGTGTTGAACACGGCTGTGTGACCCTACTTGGTAAGTTACACAGGTGAGGACACAGGCTGAGACACGGCCGTGAGTCCCTTGTTCGAAAGTTACACGGCCTAGGGCTATGTCACACAGCCATGTGACCGTTGTTTCCAATTTTTTACAATTTTTTCCTAAACTTTTTTATTTATTTCCCGAATTGTTTCTAAGCTATTTTTAGGGCCTTGAGGGCTCGATTTAGGGACGAAATGTATGAGAATGAATGATTTATGATATAATTAAAGTAATGAATGTTATGATGCTTAAATGTTTACAATTGTATGGTAATGCTCCATAACCCTAATCTGGCAACAGAGACGGGTTAGGGGTGTTACAATTAACATATCCACACTTTTTCATATTTGTTCCAACTTTTTTTAGCTAACTTTTGTTTCTATGATAAACAAAAGTTGGGGTTGTCTCAGTAGATTCTTGAGACGTGTTAGTGTCCGTGGTTCCCTTAATCTGCAGACATTCCAACTTAGGATTTTCATTACGACCAGTCAACCTGCTTGTTAGTGCCCGCTGATAAATTTGACCAAAATATGGTACAATAAAATACAACCAATATGCCCAAAGGCACCTCAAATGACAAAATCTAAACATGTATAACCATGTACTCAATTTGACCAAAATAATC
This sequence comes from Gossypium raimondii, assembly GCF_025698545.1. Lineage (NCBI taxonomy): Eukaryota > Viridiplantae > Streptophyta > Magnoliopsida > Malvales > Malvaceae > Gossypium > Gossypium raimondii. The sequence continues at coordinate 31,592,946 of NC_068568.1, read as the reverse complement.
AACTAACTTCTAGGTATATTTACATCAATACATACCATTGAATTTACTTACCAAAACATACTAAATGGTACTAAATATGTCATTCAACTACTAGCATCAACATTCACATATGTCATTCATAACAAAATACCAATTACCACATTTCCAAGCAAGACACATGACATATACATAATATGCATATTCTTTACTATCATTTCATCTTCCATCATTCAAACATATTAAACCATGATATCAACCAATTTAAGGCCATTTAAATACATACCAAAATATGTCATTACACCAACAAAATGCAAAAGACAAGCCAAGTCAAATGGCCATATCAACAACTAAAACACATAGGCCAACATTAGCCAATTTACCTATACATGCCATTATAGCCAAAATTAAACATCTGAAAATACTAATAGAGCTGATGGATAGTGTGATATAGCTCTGACAAGCTTCCAACCTGAATGAGGTTCTGATGCACTAAAAGACACGGAAAATAACACAAAGTAAGCATTTAAGCTTAGTAAGTTCGTATAAGATAAACTTAACTTACCGTTTCATTACATAATAAGTAAGCTAACATAGTATATTGCAAACATAATTTTGCCAATGCCAATGCATATACCTTAAGTTAGCCATGTAAACATATACATAAACCAAACAAACATGGATGAGTACAACATATAAATTATGTTTCATATACATGTATCATCCAATTCAATTTTCCCATGTATCATCCAATTCAATTTTCCATATACCATGTAATAACATTTCTATGTAATTCATATGTGTTCCTGTAATAGTCCGTATTGAACCCTTACCATTTCATTTCAGAATAATGTCCATTGAAACATTTAGAATATCGTTTGATATCTGGGATAGCTGATCAGCTATAAATGTCACAACAAAAATGTGCAAGCGTACACTGTCGATGTAAGTATAATAGACAGATGTGAGTCTGTCGGATATCAATCCCACAAGGATAGTTGTCTTTTGCTATTAATGTCGGTGCAATAACTAGATAGAAACGAGATAAATTGTGAGTATAGTTGTCAAAGAAATAACTCAAAAATAATAAGACGAAGTATGCTATGTATAAACTGGGATCCTCAACATGAATCTTCAACAGTATACTAAGTACTCACAAGGTATAAAAGATAGGTGATTGTCGACACAATATAATTTAATGTATATCTTACCAAATGCCACTTTTTTATTTAATCTAGGACATAACCATGCTCATTAACCTCACCTTCTGATGATGGAAATATGACACTATTAAGAACAAGTGGACTAAATTCCTTTAGTTGTTACTCAACTTCCACTGAAATGCTTATTAGCTTAAACTGTCACTGCACCTTCTAGTGTTAGTGACTGCAGTAACACTTTCAGGTTTAAAACATTCAAACCCTCAAGATTAAACAATAAAAATAAGATTTTATAAGATAACATTTAACAAAGCATTCATCATACTTCCATACAGTAGAAAACATAGAGTAATCACCAGTGTTTTCAAATAAATGAGAAAGAATCGAATGGAGAATACTATTCCTAGGCTACTCGATTGAATCTCTCCATTTCCCCTTATTCTGCACTTAGATCTCCTCGTTAGGAGTGGATCTACATCAGTCTTCACGTTGGCTCACCCAAAGGAGGCTCAAGCTGCCATGGCCCCAAGCTTCAAACTAGGGTAAGAGAATGTGGTCCAGCAAAAAATCCACTCTTCATTATTCTTACGTTATCCTTTTATGTTTTCCTCAACTAGTACAGGTGTCCTTCCCTTAGGATTCTACTACCCTTATTTGTACAGGGTAGTTACACCAGACTGGATAGCTCACGCATGGTTGGCTCTTATCAAACAGCTGTCAATTGCGGTGACAATTCTGAACGCAATTAACTCATGCAACGACATTGCGGACATCTGTCGACTGCGGCAATAATTTCATACGCAATCTAGAATTAACTCTTGCATTGACAATAATGCAATAAGATAGCAAAATTACGGATAAAATATGCTAGGATTCACTGAGTTATAAAATGCAATTTACTAAACTGAACATGCTAAAATGTATTCTAAGGGTAACTATATAGGAACAATTTAACCAATAAGTAAGGGAAAAACTTATGTTCTTTTTAGTGCTATCAACAGCTCACACATAATGTGCTAAATCATATAATTGTAATCTGTCAAATCCTGTACATGTATTCTCACACGAGCTGTGAATCAGAATGCTCACACGAGTTCTGAATATGAGCCTGCTCACAAGAGCTATGGGTCAGAACGTAGCTACAAGATGCTGCTCACACGAACTGTGGAGTATCCATAACACATGCCGGACCTCAGCCATCGGTAGGATGTTTAGAACCAACACTCGAATCATGTAAACCCTAATAACATGTCATTTTTATCTTACGAATTCTTAAGATTCAAACGGGGCTTGGTAATCATTGTATGTCATTGGATATGCAACCAGTGTATACGTATAGCAATTTACAACACAAGTATATTTCATTTGAAAACATATATACACAATTTAAGTTCACAAAATTACCTCGACGAGTATACGTAGATACGGAGGTGATTAATTCAAGACTCGCTTTACCCCGATCTAAAGCCGTATGAGGTCTGTCTTGATCTATAAAGATAAATTTAGCTCAATTCAATATGCATTTTATTCAATTTAACCAAAAATCATATTTTTAGCAAAATTACTATTTTGTCCCTATACTTTTAATTTTTTTACAATTTAGTCCCTAGCTCATAAAAAATTGAAATTTATGAAATTTCACCACAACCCATTATAGTCGAATATCAATTAGGTCCCTAACAAGCCCTATATTTCATTTATTTCACTATTTCACCATGTAAAATTTTCTATTTTTCAATTTAATCTCTTAACAAAAGTTGTTTATCCAACTACAACCATCCAATTAATTCCATCAAGCATAAAAAACAACCTATATTCATTCATGGAAAAACCCTAATAGTTTAACAGTTTCACAAATTAGTCCCTGGGCTAGCTAGATTAAGCTACAACGATCCCAAAAACATAGAAATAATTAAAAACGGAATAAAAATCACTCACATGCAATAAGAATTGTTTTGGTCGAACCCTAGCTTCTTCAATGGCTTTCTTCCCTTTGAAATTTCGGTTGAAGATGATGGAAAAAGATGATATATTTACTTTATTTTACTTAATTTGTCATTTATTTACTAATTTACTTTTACAACCTTTAAAAACATTACAAATTTCAATAATGCCAAGCCAGCACATTCCACTATCACCATTTATGGTCTAATTACCATATAAGGACTAAACTTTAAAATTCTATAGCTATTTAATACTTTTAGCTACTAGAACTCAACTTTTAAATTTTACGCGATTTAGTCCTTTTTATCAAATTGAGCATGTAACCAATAAAATTTCTTAACGAAATTTTTATACGGTACTACTATCATGTTGTAGGAAATAAAATAATAATAAAATAATTTTTTTACTTTAGATTTGTGGTCCCAAAACCACTGTTCTGATTTCACTGAAAATGGGTTATTACAATTTGTACCCAAAATTTTGAGTAAATCAAAGAAACCTGAATTGGATCTTCCCCTTTCTCCAAACAGTGAAAAAAACATTAGATATCTATTGAAAAACCATGGCGTGCAATTCATTAACCTCCATAAATCTAACTCGTTATAGAAACGAAAAAGAACTCTCTTGTCTTCGATCTCTGTTATGGAAACACCTTCAATTGGATGCCATAGATCAGCAAGGACAAACCTCATAGATGGGAAGTGGACTTCACTATTTGTTAGGACCTTTCCTTCCAAACATAAATTAAATTTATCCTCACTTTTCTCTTCTTCTCCGTGATCACGAACAGGTTCCTCTTCCTCTTCAGTTATGTTTAACTTTGTCATCTCTTCTTCCATTGCCTTATTCTTGAGGCCTACATTCGCTAGGTCTAAATTGCTATTATTGGCACCGCTTAGATCCTAAATAGTAGTGTAATCTAACAATATGCCTTAATTTTTCCTCTTGGTAGAAACTGCTATCATATCTTACGATATTTGTTCTATAGACCGCCGCCTCCACTGGTTTTTATTTTTTACTTAGTTTGAAAACCTAAAAGAATTTAGAGAAATCGGGTCCACCCCTACAACTACAATAATTGACGGACAAAAAAGAACGAAAACAAAACCCTAACCTGTTACACTTGATAGACTTTTAGACACTTTATGGATTTAAATGTTTTATTATTTGAAACTTGTGTGATAATTGCCTAATAAATGAACTATTACATCAATTTCAAGAAAACCAAACGGATAGTAAAAGAAATCATAGCATCTCAACCTTTAGAATTTTTTAAAACCATCGGTCAATTAGAGACAAAACAAAAAAAAAACCTCCATTGCGTTGTTGAATCCACATTTTCGGCAATAGCCGACAACTAATCTCAACCCAAGTCCTGTTTCAATTCAGCCAACCCAACATGCCATTAAAGGTGTTCATGGGCCAGGCTGGGCTGGGCTTAACTAAAAATTCAGACCCATTTGCTAAGCTCGGGCCCGACCCGGCTCGAAAAATAAGCCTAAAATTTTGCCCAACCCTGACCCGGATATAAATGCTAAAACATGGGCCCGGCCCGACCAGCCCATATTAATTTTATATATTTTTAAATATATATAATACATCAAAAATGCTAAAAACATCAAAATAAATATTTCCCAACAAATTGAAAATAAATTTTTTAAAATATGTATACTTAAATAACACTAATATAGATGTAACTTAACAAACAAATGCCTCTAAAATAATAACAAAGTTAATAAATGCCTTTAAAATAATAACAAAATTTTTACAATAAAATAAATTTTATACAATATTCAAACAATAACAACAAACTGGTAGCAACATAGTACTAAAATGGTAGCAAAATAGAGATAAAACAACAAGAAAATAACATTTAAAACAAAAAGAAAAAAACATATTTTTTTGTCCTTTAGTGAATTCGGGTCAGGCCGGCCCGGTCCCGGGCCAAAAATGCCTTACTCGAGGCCCGGCCCATTTTTTAAACATGCATTATTTTTTTGTCCAAGTCCATTTTTCGAGCCTATATTTTTGCACAAACTCCCTCACATTTCAGGCGGACCTTTAGGCTGAACCGGGTTGTTCGATCCATAAACAAGTCTACCGGCCATGATTGAGAAAAATCTTAACTCACAATATAAATTATTGCGCACAGGCTCCTTTCAAAACCAAATTCCACCTATTTACCATAAGTTTCCAATAAAACCAACTTATAGATGTCGTTTAGTTCCACTCTACCAAGAATTTCACCCGTATGACATGCCTCTTCCGCTTCTATACATATGACCTTTCTTCTATTAAGAAAATATGAATCCATTAAAGATTCGTTAACCGCATTTGAACTAACTAAACCATGATCAAGTTTGTTCTTGTCAGATATCCTTTTGCTCCCTCTTTTCTTGCATTTTTCTAATTATTAGAAATCATTACCTATAACTTCAGCTAAGATCCTTCAGCTGATTTTGGCTGGTTAAGATTACATTGATTGTCAAACTTATTACATTTTTTTATGTTGCATGTGATATTGTTTGCACTTTTTCTGTTTTTATCTCTCTTTAACCAAATGAAATTACTGAAGGATCTTAGCCGAACTTATAGATAGCAATTTTTAATAAATTTATCATTATTGTAAATTTTTATAATTTTAATAAATTTTAAATTTTCTTTATAAATTTTTTTATAATTTTATATCTTTTGAATATTTTTTTATAATATTTTAAATCACATCTAGAATAAACTTGAATAAATGTATGTCTAGATTTAAAAAATTTGGATGACTATTTTCCGGACTCTTTCACGATTTGCATTTATTATTATTATTATTATTATTATTTAATAACTTTTATAATATTCTAAACTATGTCCATAATGAACATGGATGGTTGTATGTCTTAATTAAAAAGAACTTCAATTGGGGCAATTAACCAATAAAAGCCCTTTTTTTCAAAAATTACCGAAATGGGCCCATTATTTAATTATTTACCGGAATGGTCCTTTTTTCGCGAAATCGTGTCCACGTCAGCGTGATGTCAGGGTACACGCCAGGAAATCGCGTCCATGTCAGCGTGAGTTGCTGATGTGGCAGCAAATCGTGTCCTTGAAGGCACGATTTGTCGCCACGCCAAGAACTCATACCGACGCGGACGCGATTTCTGCGCTGCACTTTGACATCACGCTGACGTGGACGCGATTTCGCGATTTTTCCCATGTTAGGTTTTTTTGGCTGTTAGGGTTTAGGGTTCAGGCTTTTAAGGGTTTTTAGGTCCTGGAAGAAATAATTTCGAGTTGACGTTTCTGATAAAATAGTACAAAATCGCTTCTAGCAGGATGATATTTGAGAAGAATTTGTGAAATCGCGCCCTCATGGACGCACTTTTGCTACAGTAGGTCATGGAAGAAATAATTATTTTTTTGACGTTATTGAGCAAATAGTATAAAATCGCTTCTAGCAGGATGCTATTTGAGAAGAATTTGTGAAATCGCGGCCTCGTCAGCGCGCTTTTGCTACAGTAGGTCATGTAAGAAATTTTTTTTTGACGCTTCTGAGCAAATAATATAAAATCGCTTCTAGCAGGATGCTATTTGAGAAGAATTTGTGAAATCGCACCCTCGTGGACGCGCTTTTGCTACAGTAGCATGTTTGGGCTGAGGCTATAAATTAGGCAGAAAATGTTCTTAGAATGCATAAGTCACAGCAGAAACAATTTAGAAAGGCTAAGAAGGTTAGAGTTTCAAATATGAGTGAACGTATTAGTGCTGTTATTTACTACAATGGTGAGGATTGCCACACCGAGAATGGTGTTGTTTTTTTGTCGGAGAATACAACCAGAACATAGATTTGACAGAACTTCATAAAAGGGTTAGGCGTAAAATTTTTGGAACGAAGCCAATGAAAGTTCTGTCTATCACGTATCGATTTTGTTCTTTTGTTGATCCGGTGACATATGACTCGTTCGACATAAAATGTGCTCGTAGCTTGGAGGCAATGGTGCAGACTCATCTTGCTAGTGAAGCACCTTATATTGAGTTATATGTACAATTTACATCGCCAACTAATGTACCAGCGACCCGTGTTTGAGATGTATACACCACTCCTGGCCGACACTCGGTCAACGGGTTACAAAATACAGAAAAGCCCATGTTCGGTAGCGGTGTCGAATGCACATCCCCTGCAAGACACTCTGTCGGTGGATGGGACATGTACGTCGGTGGCTCAATGTTTGATGCTGGAAATACGTATTGAGGAGCGGCATCAAGTTCTAGAGGGTGGCAATCTACATCCAATTGGGGACGTTATCGAATGCCAAGAAGAAGGGATGATGTACTCCCTACGACGTCAACCGATGAGGGGACCTCGTACACTGCAGATGATTGTGGGTTAGAAGATGACTCCGATGTGGATCCACCTCGAGAGCCTGGGCCGGATGGTGCGGTTGGCTTATTTTCGAACCGAGCCTATTCCAATGTGTCAAGATCTTGACAAGAGTTCAGATGAGGAAGAAAATCCACGATTCAGAGCATACTCACCTCCAGCCCACATGCATAATGTCGATCTGTCTGCAGATGATGCGTTAGAGTTTCTGGATCTACCACACCGGTTGCGTGATCGTACAAGTTCGGGGGTAGATTTCGGTGAACTTGAAGTTGGTAATCAGTTTACCAACAAGGATAGTTTTATTGGTGCTTTGAAACAACATAGCATCAAAAACAATGTTAACTACCACGTCGTTAAATCAAAATCTGATAAGTTTGAGGCGAAGTGTGCAGTGCAAGACGACACATGTTCATGGAAAATCTACGCCTCGTTAAGGAAAAGGACAGGGTTGTGGGAGATAAAAAAGTACAAAGGTCGACATACATGTGTAGCAGGTACAGTATTGAATGTATCTGAATAATACTTTTATTATGCAATGTTGCATTATTTAATGTACTCCCTTTGTAGGTGTTTCACAAGATCATCCCAAAATGGATTCATCTATGTTAGCTAGCTTGAAACTACCCACGATAAAAGCAGATCCTAGGACTTCAGTGCCGGTGTTAATTGCCAATATCCGTAGCCAAATGGGGTACACGCCCTCTTACTGCAAGGCTTGGATAGCTAAGCAAAAGGCGTTGGAGAATATGCATAGTGGGTGGGACGCCTCATATAATGAAATATGGCAGTGGTGTCAAGTGCTAGAGAGATACGTCCCCGGTGCCATCACAGACCTTGAAACGGAACATGCGTACTACAACGGTCGATTGCTACGTGGATGCCAAGTGTTCAAACGCCTGTTTTGGACCTTTAAGCAATGCCGAGACGCATTTCCCTACTACAAGCCATTGGTACAAATTGACGGTACCTTCTTGTTCGGTAGGTATACTCATCAGCTATTGCTTACAGTGGCACAGGATAGCGGTGGGAGAATTCTTCCAATTGCATTTGCAATAAGATCGGGGGAGTCGTCTGATGACTGGGATTTCTTTCTTTCTAGGTTAAGGAGGCATGTGTGCCCCTAACCTGATATCTATGTTATTTCAGATCGGGGCGCTGGTATACTAGCTGCATTTGATCGAGAGGGAAGCTTATGGCAGTGCACACACCATAGATATTGCCTAAGACACGTTGCTTCGAACTACTACAGGCAATATCCATCTAAGAGCGAACGACGACAAGTGACCAACATGGGTATTTAGTCTATATCTGGGTTATTTCGTTTGTCAATTTGAATTAGTTTTATTGTTAGAAGTGGTATAAATTATTCGCTATGATATTATATTGGCAGGGTATGAAATAAATAAAGATCGTTTTCACGAGATGTTGGCAATTTTACGATCCCAAAATGGAGAAGGGGTGGACTACCTTTGTAACATACGTTTCGAACAGTGGGCACAAGCATCTGACGGCGGCCTACGATATGGCCATATGACGTTGAACCTGGCAGATTGCATAAATTCTATTCTTAAAGGAACGCGCCATCTACCAATAACATCGGTTGTGCGAGAGACATATTTTCGTTTGGCGGCGCTATTTCCAAAGCGAGCAGCAAGTTATGCAGGCCAGATGCAGGGAGGCCATGTATGGTGCAGTAAGGTAGTTCAAGAAATTAACAAGGCCAAGGCGAGGGCAAACACCATCCACATAGTGTGTCACGATCGAGACAATTTATGGTTTCACGTGACAGAGTTTGATAGACCGCACCAAGGTGTTGTTGGCGGGCAATATCGTCTACACTTGCGAAATAGGACTTGTGACTGTGGGATGTTTGATGCACTTCGTTATCCATGCGTTCATGTTATTACAGCTTGTCAGAAACTCCGTCTGGATTTGATGAGTTATGTGGACGAAGTGTACAAATTAGAAAACATGTACAACGTATGGAGACACGTTTTCCCATCGGTCCCAGATGAACGTAAGTGGCTACCCGTATCTCTTGCTCCTTTTAAGCTGTTACCGGATAGAGAATTACGTCACAAACCAAAGGGTCGACCTTGCTCAACTAGAATACGTAACAATATGGATATCCGAGAAACAGCCAGTCAAACAAAGTTGTGCGGATGGTGTAGGAATCCAGGCCATACAAGTCAATCATGCCCTAATCACAATAGTTGAATGTAATTGTAAAAAAATTAAGTTTGTGAAATTATTAATTGATAAATTGTATTAAGTCAAAAAATTGTATTAATGGTTAGTAAAATTATCAAATTATATAAAATTATTAATTGTTAGTACCGGTCAAAACATTTTTCCAAATCTAACATTATGTGAATGTAAAATTATTAAGTCAAAAATTGTATTAATGGTAAGTAAAATTATCAAATTATGTAAATTTATTATTTGTTAGTACCGGTCAAAATATTTTTCCAAATCTAACAATACGTTAAGGTTAGAGTTTTTAAGTTAAGGGTTTAGGGTTTTAATTAAATTAGGTTAGTGTTTTTAATTAAATTAGGTTAGGGTTTTTAATTAAATTAGGTTAAGGTTAGGTTTTTAAATAAATTAGGTTAGGGTTAAGGTTTTTAATTAAATTAGATTAAGGTTAGGGTTTTTAAGTTAAGGGTTTAGGGTTTTTAATTCAAATAGGTTAGGGTTAGGGTTTGTAATTAATTTAGGTTAAGGGTTAGGGTTTTTAATTAAATTAGGTTAGGGTTAGGCTTTGTAATTAATTTAGGTTAGGGGTTAGGGTTTTTAATTAAATTAGGTTAGGGTTAGGGTTTTTATCTAAATTAGGTTAGGGTTAGGGTTTTTAATTAAATTAGGTTAAGGTTTTTAATTAAATTAGGTTAAGGTTAGGGTTTTTAAGTTAAGGGTTTAGGGTTTTTAATTAAATTACGTTAGGGTTAGGGTTTTTAATTAAATTAGGTTAAGGTTAGGGTTTTTAAGTTAAGGGTTTAGGGTTTTTAATTAAATTAGGTTAGGGTTAGAGTTTGTAATTAATTTAGGTTGGGGTTATGGTTTTAATTAAATTTAGGTTAGGGTTAGGGTTTGTAATTAATTTAGGTTAGGGGTTAGGGTTTTTAATTAAATTAGGTTAGGTTAGGGTTTTTAATTAAATTAGGTTAGGTTAGGTTTTTAATTAATTTAGGTTAGGTTAGGTTTTAATTAATTTAGGTTAGGTTTAAGGTTAAATTAGGTTAGGGTTAGGGTTTTTAATTAAATTAGGTTAGGTTTTTAATTAAATTAGGTTAGGTTAGGGTTTTAATTAAATTAGGTTAGGGTTTAGGGTTAAATTAGGTTAGGGTTTTTATTACATCAAATAAACGTCTATTTTATTACATCAAATAATATCAAAATAACTCGAAAAAATTTTTATTTTATTACATCAAATAAACTTCTATTTTATTACATCAAATAATATCAAAATAACTCAAAAAATTTCTATTTTTTACATAAAATAATATCAAAATATTTGTACAAATAAATTTAAATACGGCAATCACTGTCTATGCCGGGGGAATTCAGTGTCACATGGCGGCCGTCGACGGTTACGTGCTAGATTCCTCATTTCTCTAGCTTCCGGCGGTGTTTGTTGTTCCTTCGGTGGGGATTCTGGTTCTTCCAGTTCGGCATCTGGTTGTCGGACTTGGGACGATGATCCACCTTCAAAGAATAGTGTATGTGGAGGTGTTTGCATCAGGAACGGCGACGGTGTTTGAAACCCATACGTTGGTGGGGATTGGTAAAAAGGAGAGCTCCCCGACGGCCCCCTTGCGATCCCTCGTGCACCGCTGGCCTATACATTGGCAGTCCGCTTGGTATAACAGGAAATGGAGCTGAACCGGGCATTTGGCTCCAACCTGCCATACGACTCGGAAAAGGATACATATAAGGGTTAGGGTACATATAAGGGCTAGGAAACGCACCTGGCATTATCTGAAAAGGCGGTTGCGTGGGTATCATCGGTTGAACTGCTGCGTTGGTGCTCTCGTTGGGCCTGGTGATCTTATGGTCGCTGATGATGAGCCGGGTGAATGTCTGGGCCTCGTTGAGGGGCTGCCTTCGTCTTGTCGTCTTGGATTTAGAGGCCCACGCCTTACCCTTTCGACACGTATTTGCTGCTGCCTCTCCTCTGGCGTCAGTAAATAAGGCTTGCCATGGATCCTAAACCATGGCATGTATTATGGAACGCACGATAACTCCGGAATGATGATTGGTTCCCGAGTAGGTAGATATTCATACCGATCTTCCCACATTTCCATGTACCCAGACCAGTATCTCGTCCAATCCGTATTCAATTGCCGAAGGTCGACTTTGTGTTGATCGTCAAACACCTCAGGATCCACCAGAATCGATTGTCTACATCCAAACTGTCGTAGCACTTTGTCTGTCTGGTGCGGCTCCACGATTGCGTAGTTGACCAACACGACTGTCACGTGCCAAGCTTGTGGATTTTGTAAAAACTCTTCCGGGATTACTGCCCGAATTGCCGGATCCTCATATGGTGTCCATTGAAACTATATGAACATGATAGAAATATTAGTTATATACATTATGCTAAATACTAAATACTAAATATCAATCGAATAGTGAATGTATGGAAATATCTATTTGCAGTAATACTTACTTCTGCTTCCGACCGTTGGTCCAATAGAAGTCGTATATCTTCAAGAGAGGACGGTAATCGAGCATAACTTGCCGGATGGTTCCACCTATTAAATAAATTTTTAGCATACTTTTATTTTTAAAAATCTACATAATAATTGTAAAATGTAATATAATAAAATTTACCTCGTTATGAGTGGGAATGTATATGGGTGGTTCACTCGAGGACGTAGAAATGGAAAGCGAAATCGTGCCTATGACTGCAGTAGTGACAGGCAACCTCTGATGTTTGCTCTCCCCAGTCGCGTCGCCTCGCACATCTCCCGATATAATGTTGCCAAGACGGTAGACCCCCAACTCAATTCACCGGCTGCTCTAAAATCAACGAGTTTTAGCAGCCATCTTAGATGTATACGGCTCCGTGACGTGTCGGGCATTAGATAACCTCCAATTATTTGAAGAATGTATGCCCCAGCATATCAGATTCTTTCAATTTCGGTTGAATCTTCATCCGGATCAGGGAATGTGTCACGTAACCAGCCATCTCGACCTTACCTCCCTCTATTTTCTCCGGAATAGCGCCCAAAAGCTCGTAGCACACCGCCTTCCAATTGCTAGATTGGGCAGACCCGGTGACTGGGTGTCCGTCTACCGGCAATCCCAACTGCAGACTCACATCTTCTAGAGTGATAGTGCACTTTCCACATGGAAGATGGAATGTGTGCGTCTCGAGTCTCCACCTCTCGATCAACGCACTGATCAGTTTCGGGTCCAACTTGCATCCCCGGGCTACCGTCGCCACGTGCCAAAAACCCGCTTCCTGCAGGTAGTTCTCTACCAACGGTGATGGAGGAGCATGCATATTCCGGATATTGCATTTCAATACCCGATCTTCAGACTTTTATAACAAATAATAAATTAATAATTATCTAAAAATGCATAAATAAAAATTTCTTAAATAATATTTAAAAATTAAATTTAACACTTACCATTGTCATTTGTTCCACCGATATGTGATGCCTATCAAGACGAGTCAATGATCCGGCCATTGATGAAATCGTACAAATTTTTACAATTTATAAAAATATAAAAAAAATTAAAATTTATTTTAAAAAAGGAAATTGAGAGGAAATTGAAATTAAATATGGATTTCAGAGAATTTTGGAAGGAAATTGAGAGGAATTGAAATTAAATATGGATTTGAGAGAATTTTGGAAGGAAATTGAGAGAATTTTGGAAGGAAATTGAGAGGAATTGAGAGGAAAAATGAGAGAGGATTTGTTTGTGAAAAAATAAAAAGGGGTGGGGGTATTTATAGTTTTTTTTACTGTTGGGGGGACAACGGTCAAATTTGACCGTTGCGTACTGTTCACGCGCGGGTCGAAATCGGGTCGAAATCTCTAAATTTTCACATTATTTTTTAGAGATAACGAAAGAGTTATCATCAAACTCAACCTTTTTTTTTTAATAAAGACCAATGCAATTGAGGGTGAGTAAAATCCAATTCGATTAAAAACTTGATAAAAATTTAAATTTTGAATTAAATAGTTATTTGAGCTAATCAAGTTATTCAGATCAACTCGAATAAAAAATTAAGTTTTTCAGTTTAACTCAAATATGAATTACACAATTCGAGTTTTCCGAAGATCCGAATAAGAAAATGTAAAACTACGTTGTTTTGATAAATGTTTACTTATTAAGTTAAAACCCCAACTATTATATTGTTTATGTAGTTAAATAATCTTGTACGTCGTTTACTAGTTAAATAATCAGTACATGTAAACGCAACATTGAGTATAAATAATAAGATTCGTTAACTCGACTCGACTTGACTCGAAATTTTTTAACTCAATTCTATTCGATTAAAAAAAATTCAAATTGAGTTTAGTTGCTAAAATAGAATTCGTCAACTCGACTAACTCGAAATTTTTTTACTCAATTCGAGTTGACTCAATCGAATATTCACCCTACATACAATTATCTTAGGGAGATTAAAAGCTAAACACAATGATAATAGATATTAAAGACCTAACTTACTAGTCGCAGCATTGGATGGTGCCTCGAGAACCCCAATAAAAACATGCCTAAACCCTTAACACGTAAGAAATCCTAAAAACAAAAATAAAATTAATTTCAACAGGAAACCATTTCTGTTCCTTAGAAAACCAGACCTAAATCCCTAAAACAACCACTCTTATTTTTTAAATTATCAATTAATTGATATGGTGATTACTTAAGTCAAAATAACCGCTTAATGGTAAGGGAATATTTGTTACATAGAGTTTTAGATTTTACAAATAAGATTAAGGTTTAACAAATGTCCTATAAACGTATAATAAAATATTAAAATATATATTTTAAAAAGAGACACATGACAATTTTTTAAAGTTGTTTGTGGAATAAAAAGTAAATTGTCAATATACCAAATATTAACACTAATAACTAAAAATATAAAACTATGAGTTAATTGCACTAGACATCCCTAACTATGACCCTTATTCTAAATTAGTCCATGAACTTCAAATAATTGTTTTTACATCTCTAAACTATCAAGGTTATATCAATAAGGTCCTTAGTTGCTAAAATCGTTAATTTAGCTAATAAATAACATAAAAGATCTTATGTGATAGAAACTTTATTGTTTTTTTTTCGGCTTTACTTTATTTTTAGTTTTTACTTTTAAAAGTTACGTGACAATATTCTATTTCTTTGAAATTTTCATTTTAAAATTTAAATAAAAATTATCAAGGTTATATACCTTATCGATTTTATTTTTAGTTTAGTTACATAAGATTTGATATGTCATTTAACAGTTAAATTAACAATTTTCATAATGAGAATACTTAATTAATATAACATCAATAATTTGATGATGTAATTTAGAATGTTTTAAAGTTAGTTTTGGGACCAAATTAAAACAAATGTCATAATTTAAAGAAATTTGATGCAATTAACTCAAACTATTTTACTTTTTTATATAACTAGTCACCATTAAAATATGTAAAATGTTTATTTATTTATAAATATTTCAACAGAATAGACGAGCTTAAATTTCTAGTAATTCAACAATTTCATAACTATACTTTTTAAGGTGTATTTGAGTGAAAATTTTATAACAGGGATTTTATTAAAGTTTTAAAATTCTAGAAATGAAATTATTTATTTGCATAAATATATTGGAGAATTTAAAATTTGTAAGTAATTTCAAGAGGGATTTTAACATCTCAATTTCCTTTTACAAATTCCACTTAAATAAGTTGTTTTTCAAAATTCCTCATAATTTTATGGATAAATTATAAAAATAGTCACTTCTGTTTGCCTCAGATTATATTTTAGTCACTTATGTTTGAAATGTTACGTTTTAGTCACTTACGTTATCGTTTTATTACGAAGTGACAACTCTACCATTAAACTCTATTATCTCCCTAACGGCAGACCTACGTGGTAGTCTAAATGGGTTTTAAATGCCAACTTGGATGGGTTTTAAATGCCAACTTGGATGTCTAGTTGTTGGGATGAAAATAGGTTTTTAATTAAATAAATTTAATTTGGGCTGCCACGTAGGACATCCAAGTTGACATTTAAAACCCATTTGGACTGCCACGTAGGATCACCGTTAGGGAGGTAACGAAGCTTAACGGTAAAGTGACCACTTTGTAACAAAACGATAACGTAAGTGACTAAAATGTAATATGAGGTAAACAAAAATGACTGTTTTTATAGTTTACCCTAATTTTATTTGATTTAATATACATAGTCCCACTATAAGATAAACAACTTAAACTTCAAAAATATTTTTTTTTAGTTATAATATATACTTTTAAAATTTTATTTTATTAAAACTATATATAATTTTTTTACAAATAATAATGATATTCATATTGAATAGTTTTATATGATTTGTTTTTAATATAATTATCTTATTTGATAATTATTTTAAATTTGTAAATTTTAAATATCTTAAATTTTCCTAAATCAATTATTTATCCTGACAAAGCAATTAACCATCTAAGCATAATGTATTGATGAATTTTAAAATGCTAGCATTTTAAATTTTTTAAAATTTTAAAATTTTTATCCAAACACATTCTTAGGATACATTTGGATAAGGAATTTAAAATCTAAAACTTTCATAAGGCTAACATTTTAAAATGCATCATTTCAAAATACTTGCGATTGGATAAATAAATTCTTAAAAAAATTTAGGTTAATGAAATTTAATAAAGTAAAAATATATTTATTATAATAGGTCAATTTAGCCTGGGTTCACAAAAAAATTAATAAACCCAAAATAATAAAACAAAGTCCAAGTCCAGTCCAAAATTATAGCATTTGGCCCGATCAGAATGACCTATTACTTGAAAAGGTTGAAGGTCTATCTACAAGTTTGACTCATATGGAAACATAATCTTCAATGATATGCAATCTTAGAAGATATGATTTTGTAATCTTAGAGATTTAATTTATAGATACCCTTTAATCTTAGTCGTTGATGTAATTGATCTGTACCGTTAGATTTGGGGAGACTCAACTATAAATAGAGGCCTCTCCCTTCATTGTAAAACACTGGAGTTTGGAGCAATAATAATTCTTAAGAGCATTCACTCAAATTTCTCCCTCTCTTGCATTCTTATTTTCTGTAGCTTGTTCTTATTTTGTTCTTCATTCATCTTCGTTTCTTTTTAAGTTGCTTTCATTTGAGTTGGATTTTGGTGGAGGAATTTCGTTGAATCTTCATATTGTGAGAGTTAGGCTAACTTAAGTGTTTTTTAACCTTTTTTTATTTATCCATTTAATTGTTTAATCATTAATTATTCTTTTACTTTTATTTGTTTATTTATTCATCAACTTTCTTATTTACATATTGTTCATTCATTTAACCATTCTTATCATTCTTTTATTTTCTTCCATTAATTATATACTGTATTTATTTTTAATATTATGTCACACATGTTGTTTATTTTTAAAAACTCGTGTTATAAATCATCCATTTTAAATTGTTTGATTATTTGCTTTAAAATTTTTTCCATATATTATCAATTGCAAATTTTTTTATACTATCTATTTTATATACCATTTATTTTTAAGATGTTTTGTGTATAACTTGTTCTAAATTCCTTATTACACAATATTTATTTTAAACTCATTTATATATTATTACTTTATATATTACCTATTTTCATTTTTATATATTATTTATTCCAAACTTGTACATATATTACCTATTTTTTATTTATTGATTTGTATATTGTTTATTTCAAATTTCTTTTTCCTTATTATTCATTTTCAAATTCATTATTTTTAAATTTGTTTACATTTTATTTTGCCTTATATTTTTTATTTTATACTCTTTGTTATAAATTCATTGGTCTTTGATTATTGATGCTAGTATTTAAATAATTGCCATTATGTGTTTTATAAATTGTTTATTTGTATTTTCATATTGCCCTTTTTTTATCAAAGTTTTTACGCATCGTTTTAATATTGCGTCAATTTTCCCCAATTTTAAAAAAGAAAACTTTTAAAAATAAGGCAATATTCGGTACTTTGGATCTGTGTGAAAATCGTGCCCTAACTTACTAGGTTTCAATTTTTTTGATCCAAATAACCGAATATCCTTTTTAAACTTTAATGCATGAGACAAGCTTAGTTTCAAGGGTTAAAATACCGTATCCTAACTTACTGGATGTGACATCTTATTACTTCGGGACAAGGAAGTCTTAACATCAAATTCGATTTATTCAGGTTTTTAAAGAGGATCGTATTTTAAAATCTTTTCAAAATTTTGACATTAGGACGTTAATTAATCAATTAGGTATTAATTTTTGGGCATTACAAGGGTGCTAATTCTTCATCGTGCGTAACCGACTCCCGAGCCTGTTTTCTCGAATTTTGTAGACCAAAATTATTATTTTAATAAATCAAAATGTTTTATTAAAATGATTAATCTTAAGGTAACCTGATCACACCTCAAAAAAAGATTGGTAGTGACTTCATTTTCGTTTTAAAAGTTGACCCCGTTTTTCAAAATAAAAATAGTTTCGACATTTATAAAAGAAAAATAATGATATTAAAAATATATAAAATATGCAAAATATATCATCAAATTTGTATATAAAATATAAAAGTATTTATTCAAATTAAATAAAGGGTAAATTACATAAATGATTACTGGACTATAAAAAGTTGTTAAATCATCTACTTTAAAAAGTTAAAATATATATAATTTTACTTATCATTTTATTTTTAAACTCAAAATAGTTAAAATACTAACAATTAGCTGATGTGACAGTAAGCTTAGTCACATGAATTTTTAACCATTAATTTTGTTCACCTAATATCTATGTCATTTTATAATTGGAATAAAAATTTTATTTTTAAATTCAAATCTAAAAATTACGCCGTTTTGGTCGGGGTAAGTAAACAAATTTGATTAGATTAAAAATTTGTCTTGTTTTCCCTATCCAGTGTCTCCTTTTCAGTGCCAACACCGGTGAGCACACTTGGTCGCATCGGAATTTAATGCTCCGAAGCGATTCCCTAACGACTTCCACCGGGAAATTGAGCATTGCCGATAATCCTTTCGTCGAAAACGCCGCTTGGTCGTAAGCTGAAGCGGCCGCTTCGGCACTGTCGAATGTTCCAAGCCAAACCCAAACCCAATTTCTCGTTGAATCTCTAATCCCAGCGGTGTATTTTCCCCATAGTCGCTTCCTTACGCCTCCTTAAGCTTTCTCTTCCTTGGGTAACTCTTCCAGTTTGGCAATATCCGATACGACATCTTCTTCCTTTACGCCGTTCTTGGACTGATCCAAGGCCTCCGCCATATCCACCCACCCAAACCATTGCCTCGAAGTCATTGAAGTTGAGAAGAAGTTCATCCCAGCGACCTGACAAAGTCTCCACAGACGGTGATCGAAACAATGATTCAGGCGAGAAGTCTGGACTAGTTGAGCTTGAATGAAATTGAAAGAACTCCTCCATTGAAGCTCTTCTCTTTGTAAATGTTTTAAACTGATAACTGGTATTAATAACCTCTGATTTGATCCAACAAGGTTTGAGGTACTTTTACTCAATTATTGTTAAAAATTCATCAAAAATTTCCCAAACTCCACTAACATGCTAACCCTTCCCTTTGAATTGACAGAACAGTTTTGCAGTCGGTCTACCTCTATTAATCTTTAAAAAATTGATTTACTTGCCCAGACCAAAACCGCGTAGTTTTTAGATTTGGGTTTAAGAGTATATGTATATATATATATATATATATATATTACATCAAAATTATGGGAAAAAAATTAATGGTTAGAAAATACATGTAAAGTAAGTTAATTGCCACGTGCCACGTTAGTATTTTAACGATTTTGAATTTAAAAAATTATATATACGATTTTAAATTTAAAAAAATTAATATTTTCAATATCGAATGATATAATAAGAAACTTTCCAACCCTTAAACAAAAATCACATTTTAAAGATATGATTAGATATTGCATTGCATGGTTCTATTAAGCTTCTTTCTTATACCTTTCATTCTGATACGAATCTATACAAATATCTTGTATCCCCAAAGCAAAAACCCTTCTGCATTGAAAGCGTTAGTTTTCTATAAAGAGCTGAAGTGCAAGCATTAATAAAATCATTTTTTTCATTCCCATCTGCAAGATTATCAAATTAAGAAAGCCACCGGCCCTTTACACATTGTGACAGACCGAATATAATTGACAGCTACTACTAGACTCCATAAAAAGTAGATAAATTCTGAAGCAAACTCAGTTTGGCTTCAAGAAGAAAGATATAGTCAGCCGTCCTCTGAAACAAGGTTTCCATGTTAATCCCAGGACAACATGGCTGAAGCATCCTTTGCAGCTGCCGAAGCTTCCTTTCTATGGATGTTCTTACAGGCTCAGCAGTCATGCCATTTCTTCGGATCTTCCTTCCTCTTTTAACCAAAACCTTTCTTCTAAATCGAGAACAACGCTTTGATGATCTCATTCTCACGTTATAAAGTCAGACAAAGAGAAGAGATATATTATGTAGCAGCTGCTAATGAGAGAAATAGTAAGATAGAGAGTAGAGAGAAGGGGGATGGGTTGTCAAGGGTGAAGGGTGGACGTTAATTTATACTAAATATTTATGGCTAAAATACCACCACATGTGGGTATGCAGCCATGTGTCGAGAAATATGCATGTATTTGTAGTATTATAAATACATATGATAATTATTTCTTACATTTTTAGTGGGAAATCTAGGTTATGTTTCATTTCATTAAATAGAAGTTATTTTTGTTTTATTTTTTTGGAAAACATAAAATATTGATTGAAAATTTTAAAATTATTGTTCAAAATGAAAATAAAAAGAAGTTAAAATTACAAGACAATAAAAGTTTGGTTTCACTAAAACTGTTTTGCAAAATTGAAAATATTGAAAATAATGATTTTTTAAATTTTAAAATGAATTCATACTTATTCAAACTGGTATATATGAAAATTACTTTTCAACTATTTTAAATATAATATTTGTTAGCCCAGTTTGAATATATAAATACAAGGATTTCATTTTTAAAAAATTATTTCTAATGTTTCTATTATAGGAAAATATGTAGTGTTGGGAAAATTGTTGGTGATCGTTCCATGTACTATTATAACAAACTTGTTTCTCTGTTTCGGCCATCGTTTTGGGCCTTGTACAAGCTTCGATCAGGCTAAGTTTGGTCCTTTTAAATATGACATATTTGAAAAATGAGTAGCTAGGGACGACTAAAGGTGTTAGTCTTCCAATCGGCTTTATGAAAGTCTTATTATATCTTGATTATTAAAGTGTTATTTTTTAGAGATAATTATCTAATTTATTCAAGGGAGCTTTTCAATGACTTATATAAACTATTTTAGAGAAGAATATTTGCTTCTCTCTGAGCTAGGTGACATTCTCCCTTGGGAGATCATCAAGTTTTAAAAGTTGATTTCTACCAAAATGGTGCGCACGTTGTGTTTCGATCAACTTGTTTGTCTCTTTTTGTGTTCAAGTATTTGTTAATTGACAAAGGTGTTTGCAACACTTAATCAAATCTCTATTGAATGATCATTGTAAGTTGTGGGATCATTAGTTCTTTATTGAGGTTGCATATACTTGCCTGGAGAAGAAGTTGTGAGATTTAGTTGATAGGAAACAAGTGTACTATTGAAATATTTGGTGATTGAATAAAAGATTTATCTTGAGCAAGGCTCCACAAATGAGGACCATTGTCTCTAAGCTGCGTACAAAAATCAGTTTTGTTACTTCTTTTCTATACGTATTTTACTTACGTTGTTTATTTTTGTTATAACTATCGTTACAATGAACACTAAACAAAGTTGATAAATCATATCTGTAGACTAATTATTTTTCAATTGGTATTAGAGCAGACTTAAAAAGATATTCAGTGTCAGTTCCCTATGAAAAAAGGTAGTTTAGTCTCACTAGTCCCTTTTCTAATAGGATCTTCAAATTATGCCTATTGGAAAGCACACATGAAGGCGTTCATCATGTCAATAGATGCTGCTGGTCGGGAAACAATTGAAGATGTTTGGACACAACCCATTACTACTAGAGTAGATGAGAAAACTCAACATACAAATGAAGAGAAAAAGGATGGCTTTCAGAAACTTCAAAGTTCTTAATGCCATATTTAGTGGTATGGATATGGAGCAACTCAAAGTGATATCTATGTGTGAGGCGGCCAAAGATGCTTGGATAATTCTATAGAATTAGTATAAAGGAAACACAATTGTTCGGATGTTGAAATTGTAAATGTTAACCACATGGTTTGAAAATATAAAAATGGAGGAAGAAGAAACAATTTTTGAATTCCACAAAGATCATGAAAATTCTCAAAGAGAAGATTGCTTTATTATCAAAAAATTTGAACAAGAATATAAAGCGTTTTGCGAAGAAAAAAAATTGTAGTGGATGAACAAGAAGAAATGCCTAAGAAAAACCAGAATAGAGGGGAGTTCATGAAGAAAAAGATTGTGCAATGCTATAAGTACAAATGGTATAGAATGTCCAAATACCAAGAAGAAGTAAAAATCACTTTCCACCACCTAGAGCAATGGAGAATTAAAAGGTGATATATCTGAGTCTAATGAAGAAGTGAGTAGCTTTGAGGCATTCACTGTCATAATGGAAGGAAAGACTGAGGAAGAAAGTGAAGAAGGTTCCATTGAAAATGCTTATTTCACCTGTTAAAGAAAATGGAAATTGTGTGTGAAATAAACAAATATCTATGAGATGAAGTATGCATCTTAAGAAGTAAAAAAGAAGCCCATAAGAAGGAAGTGCTCATTAAGAATCAACCTATTGATAAGGCCAATAAGGAACTTGACGATACAAAACTGACCTTGAAAAGGTTTGAGAGCACAAAGCTCGATAAAATTTTGTTTGCTAAAAGGTTTGAAATAGGGAGTTGAGGTCTCGATTATCCAAAGAAGGGTATGGATACTAAACTATTTGGTATCTTTGTAAAATGGTCAAGGCATACTTATGCATATACTTTAGGGGAGTATCTTGACTTGAATCTTTCAATAAAAATACATTGTACCTCAATGATCTTGATTGAATATCATTAGAATTTTCATGAAAATGTGAGGCTTAAAGGTGTGATATTTTTTATTTCTGGAAATGAAGGCTACAAGATCATTTAAGCATCTTTATTTTATTTATTAAACTTTGTTCAAATGTTAAAGATGACCAAAAGTTCTTCTATCTTGTTTTAAACCTTTAATGGTTATTTTACAAAGTATTAAAGTCTTACTTTAAAAAAAAAAGCCTCTTATTACCCTGTTAACTTAAGTGTTGTATAAGGGTCTTATTCATACTTTAGGAAGAGTATAGTCTTAATATTAGGTTAAAGACTTGGATTAACCTTAGAATTAATCTTTAGAATTAGTTTTAGAGCTAGAATTAGGATTAGAATAAACTTAGAATTGTTCTTAGAATTAGGTCTAGGATTAATCATAAAATTAGTATTAGAGCTTAGAGCTTAAGTTTAAAAATTAGAATTAGGTCTAGGATTAATCATAAAATTTGATTAGATTTAGTTTTAGAATTAGGATTTCTTGGTATCTTGCTAAGAATCGTTATATCTTTTAGATATATTTTCCATGAAATGTTTTGTGCTTATATTTGAATTGAGAAAATATGTCATGATCCCTCCCTCACATCACATCTTCTTTGGCATCCATTATTTGCCTATATTGCTATATTTTTAATGGATGTCATTTCCATGTTTTATGCACCATAGATCTTTTAATTCAACATGGTCATAAGTTGTGATAGTTAGTATAATTATTGAATGAAATGCTCTATGCTTGTCTATATGCTTTGTTCATTCAATAATGTATGTCTTGTATGAATTTCTCAAATTTTTATGATTAATAACATTGTAGCTTTGATAAGCTTTTGATATATCCATTTTAGGTACCATTGTGTTTTCATGTCTTATTTTTATTAATTAACAATTGGTATCTAGAAAAGAGGAAAAATTAATTAGGATAAGCATCTAGTAAGGAGGAGTACTAGAAATAAAATTGCATGAGAACTTAGTGAATTATCCTTAGCATGCAATTATTTTATTCTTGATTCATGCCTTGTTCACATTTCTTGTTAACAATTGGTGTTTTGGTTATGCATGAATTGATATCTTTCTTTAGGTATGAAATTAAGTGAAATTTTATGCAATTAGGACTTATTTGTATGATCCTTAGAAATTTTATGTAAAATGTTTTTTTATAAATGGATTTCAAATATGCTTCGACATATCATTATTTCTTTAAGTTCATTGTTAACTTGTAATAATACAATTGACATGATCTTTACATGAATATATTATAACTCATTGTTTTCTTGCATCAATCTTTATTCTCCTAAGCTTTGATTGTCAAAATATCTTTACAATTGGTATTGTGCTTCATTGTTTGAATTACTCTTGATATACCAAAAGGGGATAAAAGATGAAATTTGTATATGTATAGGTCTTACATATTTTATCTTCTATATGCTTATGCAAATGAATTAATATTGGTAAATATATGCTTATTAATACAATGTTTAAATGCATGACATTTATAAAGTCTTGGAAATGCTCTTGTTGAATTTTATGTATGATTATTTTCCATATCTCTTGTTAAATTCAATGTTCTTGTTTTAAGTGTTCGTGCTCAAAATTTTTCAAGGAATATTTTTATTATAGGGGAGTTATGTTTTGAAAATGTCTAAATGATTTAGAAGGTGCTTCTCTAAAATGCAAATTTTGCCATGCCCCAAAATGTGGGTAAAAATTTTTGGGATTAAATTGATGAATGTTGAGTTTAATTTATTTTTCTATTTTTCCTTATAATTGGGCCTTTGTTTGAATTGTTTCTTAAGGGCTTTTGAACTCCTAATTTCCCCTCCTCACTTTTTCCCCATGTGTTACATGTCTTAGTGTGGAAACCCTAGGGTGCCACCAATCTTAGATATAAATACATACTTTCCCTTGGCAGCCACCTCTTTTTTTCTCTTCCCTAGTCTTATGTCGCCCCTAGCCTAAGAATTTCGACTCTTCTCTCCTCTTTTCTCTAACGCTGCCCCACCGTATCCTTTTCTTTTCCCTTCTCATCGCCGCGCCTTGCACCCTTCTATTAGGCTGCCATTTTCTTCTCTATCCTCTCTAGTCTCACCATCGGCCCTTACACCCTTGAGCCGTCGATTCCTTTTTATCTCTCCCTTGTTGTCGCTGCATTCAACACTCTCCTAGGGACTGTCATTTCACTTCGTTAGTGAATCACCCTCATATAATTAAATTTTCCCTTTCACCGTTGCACTTGCCATCATTCTTTGTCGTCGATTTTCCCCTTTGTTGAACCATATAAATCGCTTGAATCCCATAGATACGTAAGATTGTCGGCGATTAATTCTGTCCTTAACCGCAGTGGATTGGTAAGTGTGATCTTAACTCATTAGATTTAGTTAATGGTACATTAAGGAATGTGATTTCTATCCCCTCTTTTTGCTATGATTATACGATTTTATGGATCCCTGAGTCGAATTAATGCCATTTTATAACATAAGTCACATTTTGCATGTATTTGTCTGTTGAAGGGCCAGATCTAGGAGAGTCGGATCAGATCTGATCAAGAAGGGTGTCATATGGTTCAAAGTGAAGGTATGTGTGTTGACTAGTATTATCGTGTGTGTATTTATGTTTGTCGATTGTATAAGTGCCTTGTTTGTGATTTTTGGTTGCTGATTTTTAACTACTGGTGATAGAAAAATCAAACTAATGTCTCAATTGTGTTAAGTAACTCAAATCTAATATGAAAATAGTCTTTGTTGCAATATCAAAATACCGATGGTTCGAATTAGTGGGTAATGAGACAGTGAATGGTAGATCTAACTTTTGTATGCTACCATTTTTTATGAATCATGTATGTGATGTACACTCTATGTTAAATCTACAATTGCCACTGATGCACATTTACTGCTATTGCTAAAATTACAAACCGCTACTGATTGCATGAAAGTTGTATGTTAGTACTGCTATTGTTACTACTTTCTGATTTATAAAAGCATACCATACTGTTGCACTGGGATTGGGATATTCAAGGTAGAAGTACATACTTAAAATGTTGGGTTAGTTCATTGATCAAATCTACAGTTTTAATGGCAGTTCGTCCATAAAATATTATTTTGGTGTGTAGGGATGGATGAGTTCTGGGGAATCTTACTATGGAGTGTAGCAGATGGATGAGTAGGAATTGTACCATTAACCATGCATACTAAAAATGTACCGTGAGACTGATAATATATTTTGCACTATTTTCTGCTAGTTTGTATGCTATGATCATTATTTATGTACTTATTTGTCTTTGTATTAAGACCACACTAAGCTTCATAGCTCATTCTTTAGTTTCCCATCTTACCAGATAACTTGTGAGGTTAGGGTTTGAACACGACATTCAAAGCACTGCCATCGGACTTTTATAAAAGTATTTTATACTCTATTTTATAAACTTCGTTGATTTTTGCATTGTTTACAAATTGACTGTGGCATGGAATTTGTCATTTTATATGGGTGTTAATTTTGGGATTTAACTTCATATGTTTTTGACAATAAACACAAATACGGTTAAGATTTTCAAGACATTATTTTAAGTTATTTTTAAATGGTACAAATATGAATTTTTCTATTGGTTTTGTAATTAAAATTAAATAAGTGAGATAATTAAAATAAACTAATGATTTCTTAAAATGGATTAGATTTTTAATATGATTTTGAAACTAAAAGAAAGTCATTTTCTAAAAGCGTATCTCAATAGTCCTATAAAGAGATAAAATAAAAGCATATAAATATATATAAATATTTTACAATAACATTTTGTTCAAAAATTTCAAAGTTTGATAGAATTCCCAAATCATATCAGTACTTAATTGAGTTTCGATACTTTTTAAACAATAGATGATTTCTACTACGACTTATTGAGACTTTTACTATTAACTCTTTTTACTGAACTTAAATGTTTTACTAGGCCATCTTAGTGGCTAATGTAACTTTCGTGATTTGACAATAATGTTTGAGCCGGGCTAGGGAGGTTACATTTGGTGGTATCAAATCACAATTTTTAAAAATCAGACTGTAGGTTTAGTGAGGTCTGTATACATATTTTTAAAGGAGGTTTTGTCAAATACCATGCCAAAAATATTTTTATGATGTTTTAAAATTAATCTAAGACTCCGATGCTATTCCTAACTAAATACTGTAATTTCTAAAACTATAGATCTACGTTAGACTTTAAACTTCTAGGAATTCATTATGAGCACCCAAAGTTGAGTCACCTACAGCTCAGGATGATACTCCAATTCTTGAGGCTATTTATGGAGAGATTCATCTACCACTGGAGGCAGATATTACGATAGGGGTGATGATGTTGTCACTTCCCAAAAACTGGGTTAGTAGAAATTGGGTCAATGAAGTGAAAGTGGTCACACTCAAAATTTTTTTAGATAATCTTTTGCTCATTTGATAATAAATAAGTATCAAATATAGTGATTGAGTAGTGGTAAAACTGTCCTTGATGATCTGTGTTCGAATCCTTTCCCTTCTATAATTTTCTATGTGGTGCAATTTTGTTTCAAACCTTAGCAAAGGCCATGCCATGTTGTTTTAAAAAAATGTTGTAGTTTGTGATCAAGCTAAGGAGTTAGCCTAGTGGTTAAGAGTTCAATTAATTTCCAAAAGGTCCTAGGTTCAAGTCTCTACACTCTTTATATTTTTATTTAATTTTTTGCCAACTTTAGTGGTCAACGGTCCCCAAAATCGTCCATGCTAGTTACCATGCATGGGGAAAGATTATTTCCTTTCATGACAAGTCAACATACCATATTTTACAACATTGATCCTTTTTTTTTCTCCCTTGTCCCCTCAACATGCCTTTTTCACCACCATTTCCATGTGTGCCATTCATTGAACCTAAACAATGTGTAACTCACCTTTTATTTTCATTTTTCTCTCATCCAGTCTCTTTTGGTCGCCCCTCCTCCATGATCCTCCCTTCTCTCCACATTTTCTTTCATTTTAGCCACCATAGCATCACTTTTTCTCTATTTCTCTTCCTTAACTCCACCACTTTTTAGCCAACGAACCACCACCACCACCACCATCACCATCGCCGGACCTCCTCTTAAACCATCACTCACCACCTTGGCCACCACCTTGCACCACCATCTAAAATACTTTCTTTTTTCTCTCCACTTCTCTATTTTTCTTTTAATTTTCTCCTTTCCCGCTTAAATGCTGCAACACCTTTTGTTTTCCTCCTCTTTTGTCAAACTCTCATCGGACCACCGCTGTCACTGTTGCCATCGTGTCACCACGTCACCACCAAGTTTAGTGATTTTTCCTCCTCTCTTCATCTTTTTCGATCTCTACCACTCTCTATAGTAAACAAAGCTCTATTTATCTTATTTTCAATTAGTTCTTAAAATTATTTTTTACATCATAAACTTATTGATTCTTTTTTTTGAATGATTATTTTCTTCTCTAGATTCGATTTCCTCTCAAATTCAAGACCCCAGTGATTCATCGATCCTTCCGATTCAATCAAGATAGAGTAAGTATAGTGGTTGAATGAAAATCACTATTTTCTCTTCATTTCTTCCCTTAGGCCGAATGCCTATAGATGATTATGGTGCTTTTTCCTTCAAGTGTTAACAACTCGTATATTGATCATTCGATGAAGGGTCAATCGATACCAACCTGGAAAGTCATTAACTTTGGAAGTGAAAATATGTCTACGATCGACTAATCACAAGCATAAGTATGGATGAGAGATTTAGTTAAATTGAGTAATATAAAAAAAATGTTTAAAAAAAAGATGACTTTTAATGGAATGACACTTTGATAACCTATTGGTATTCCATTCGTTTATTGGGTCGCTGGGACGCCTTGTGGCACAGTGGAAAAATTATTCCGGTGATCCAAACTAGGAATCCGTACACGAAGAATAAATCAGAAGAAAAATTTTGAAAAATATACCTTTTGTACTCTAAAAAATAGGAAGGAACCACTACTGTTTCAATCCCCTTTGCACACTGCCGATCTAAAGCCGCAAGAGAATTTCCCCAGCCTCTATGTAGTCCACCTTGTTGCGAACGAACAAACAAAAACTCTCGCTGAACGTTTCAGAGAGTTTTTTGAAAAAGAAATGCGACTGCTGGACCTAAGTTCCTTTTCTTTTGTGGTTAATGTTGGGTAACACTTTTCTACACCCTAGGGTTTTATTTTATGATTCTGTTTTTTTTAATATTCCCTAAAATGGAATCCCCTTTTTGGTGCCAGAATATATATGAAATATCATAGTGTAATATCCTTTCCAAAAGGATATTAACTTCCATATATATTTTATGTTTGATTGAAATTAATTACTATAATACTTTATTTTAATAATTTTGATATAATAATTAATTTCAATAAACAAATCATAATTAATATTTTATATGAATCAAATTCATACATTTATTTTAATTATGTTCTCTATTATTGTACAACGAATTTGTACATGTATTGTTTTATTATTTAACTATCAAATTAATAACTCAATAATTAATATAATTATCGTGACAGTTAAATTTAATACCAACTGTGTTTAGATTCTGTTCGTTTCAACCATAAGGTGTGACCTTGTAGGCTATTGTAACATTGGTAGTAATACTAGAACACTTCTAACATTACAAGCAATGAGTGACATCTAGCAATGCATCATCGCTACCCAAGTTACAAGAAGTCGTGGTTCAACATAACCTTTCCGTGATAAATTTTCATGTATTATACCCTTTTATCCTTTATATCTTGATTGGACACAATTCAAGGAATAGTCACACTTGCAAAGTCCAACATCATGTTTCTTAATACTTGAAGTAGACTACAATAAACAAATAAGCGTAGTATCTCATATTATTTTATTTGAGCATGGCCATGGATTTCTAGTCTCACTTCATGAAGTGGCCTAAGATATTGCTCCCAGTATGTTGGAAGGACAAATCCTATCCTGATCAATCATATCCCACTACATAGATTGTGGCATACCCAACACCAGTCTTTATAGTACAACCTATTACAGTAGACGTTTGACTGTATCAAAATATAAGACTCACTATGTTAGGACAATGATGATCTCAAGTCTAAGGATTGTATACATAGTTATCACTATGAGTAATGCTGTGACTATTACATAATAATCTAAGAAACATACTCGTAACGGGTCAGTCCAATATGTTGTTCTCTAACATATACTCATTTATTGATTTTGACATCCCTATGTCAATGACAACACTTTGTCATCAATCAACTACATGTTAGTCTTAATGCATTATTGTTGTTCAAGCCCACAATAATACTCGACTAAGGACCTTTTAAGAATAATCATAATAATGGCAATGCTAAATTAATAAACGAGGTAAAACAAGTATGTTATTATAATCATCTCATGATTGGTCTTTAGGCATACTCAAACATGGTTAAGATTCGAGTACGAGTGTTCTTTAAAGTGGTGTTTTACATCGAATCTACAATCAAATGTGGGTCTTACATTAATTAAAAATATGAAAATATGTTTCATGTTGTTAAAAATTTATTAGTATTATTAAATTGTGCTTATCAAGAATACTCTATGTATTCGAAAAGAGGAATGGAAACCCATCGAATTGGAATATTCAAATAAGTGAAACTATATCGTTGTCTTTGTGATTTGTATGATGTATGATCTTGATTATTGTTATTGATATAAAATGTACGACAATTTCTTTCTCATGTTATGTGATGTTATGGCATATGTGAATTCCACATGAATTATAAAGTGTGAAATATTAATATATTGTGTAAATATGTGATTAGCATGTTGAGCATGCCTATGTGATTTTAAGTGATAAGTGATATATTAAGCATGTCTCACATGCCAAAGTGAATATTGATTTTTAAAGTGAAAAAGTGATTTTTGTGGCCATATCACATGCATGGGGTGGGATATGTGAAAGGAGGAAGAAGTGGTAGTTTATCTGCAAAAGTGGTGGCTTGTTCATAATATTATTAAGTGGTAGATTATCTGCATTACTGTGACACTGTTCACAAATTGGAGTGTTTGGATGGACGAGTTATGGGGAACTCGATTGTGGTGTGTAGAGGTGATGGGTAGGATGTTTTATAAAATTTGCATAATCATTTTACAAAGATTACATTGTCATGATCATGTGCATAAAGAAAATTTATTATTTTTCATGATAAGTATGTGCTTATTGTTAATTGATTTGTATACTGAATTCCCGCTTTATACTTGAGTTAAGGCTCACGCTGACTTTAAAGCTCATCCCCTTTAGTTTTCTAATTTTACAGATAACCCGAGGTTAGGATTCAATGATGACATTTGGAGGAGTTTCTTGAAATTCTTTTAAATTAAAGTAATTAAATTTTATTGAGATATTTTGTTATGTTGGGACTGTAATAAGTTTGAGTACGGACTGTGGCATGGGACATTACTTTGGGAATTTTTATTTTAAATTGCATGAATTGATTGCATGACATTAAGTTTTTAAAAACTACATAAATTAGTATTTGACAAGATTATGCATGAAACATGGTTTTTATTAAAACTTTACAAAATCACTCTTTTTTTATTCGACAATGAAAATGAGTTTTAGACAAAATACGACTTAGTTTTTGAGGTTTAAACTTGTCTGTTGATTTTTATCGAATTTACATGAAATTTGATTTTTAACAATATATTGTTTCAATAAAATTTTTCGTTATGATCTTTGTAAAAATTGCTAATATTACAATTTTTCATTGAAATTCTAAGAAATGAGTTTTAATAAAATTAGACTTATTTTTCAAAATTACTAATGTTTACAAATGAGAGTTCTAAAGATATTTGACTTCAAGTTAACATGTTTTTCTTGAATAATGATGAATAACCATGTTCGTTTGTTTTGAATATATAAATGAATGATTTTGAAATATGATTGAATTTATGAAAATTTTGAATAACACTCAAACTTTGACAAATACATATGATACCGAAATCTTTGATTTCTAAAATTTTTGTTTTCACTAGTTTTGAACGATTTACGCAAATGGTTTAAAAAGTATGTTTGGAAACTATGAAAGATATTTTTTTGGCCATTTCGATGGCCAATGTAGCTTTCCTAATTTGGCCTTAATGACTAGGCTGAGTCTGGGCTGTTACATATGCACTGTCCCATGCCATGTTAAGGGCATTTCAGAGGGTTGCTAAAACCTAGACTAGATCGAGTGGTCATAGATTTGTGGTTGACAGGCTCCAGGCTAATGGGGCTGAGATATTCAGGGGTGTGGTTGGGGCAAACCCGATTGTAGTCGAGTATTGGATGAAAGCTACAAAAAGGATTCTTAAGGACATGGCTTGTACCCTAAAGAAAAAGTTGAAAGATATAGTGTCTCTGCTGAGAGATGAGGCTTATCAATGGTGGCAGTCAGTTGTAAGGGGTACTTAGGCAGCGTGTCTACCACTTGATGATTTCTTTCTTTACCACGTCCTTCTTGATGGGGTTCAGTCTTAGTTATCCATCAATCATCCATTTTTTTCCATCTTACAAGATGATCTTGTGCATGCATACAGATGGACTAATGCTGCGAATATCGACTATGGTCCATCCGATAGAATTCTTGAATTGTTTCAATACTAGGATGAGTTTCTCTTCTTGCTCAACGGTTAATTCCGCTGAAACAATCACATGAAAAATAGAAGCGTTACCTAAATAAACATATTTTAAATGTGAGGGAAGTACCTTTAGTTCTAATTTAGGTGGCTCCTCGATTGACACTTTTGGTTGGGCATAATCCCTATTCTTTAACTCTAAAGTTCAAAGCAGGGTTGTGGATTAAATCCCCTTTGATTAGCTTCTAGCAATGTAACATCCCGATTTTAGGCCTAGTCAAAATAGTGGTTTCGAGACCACAAATTCGACGAGATAAAATTTATTTTTATTATATTTTTATGGTCTATGATTTCATGGAATGATTTTGTGAAAATTTTGTTTGAAAATTTTGACGTTCGGGAACTCAATTTAAGAAAAAAGACTAAATTGTAAAAAGTACAAAAGTTGAGTTCTACATGTTAGATGTGTCCAATTGTTATGAAAATTTAAATTGGAGGCCCTTATAAGGTAATTAGAGCATTGGTTAAGTTGGTGGACAAAAATGGACATGGTTAGACATGTTTCCAAAGTTTTTCATTAAGGGTATTTTGGTTATTTAGTTATTAAAATGAATTAAAAATAAAATTAAAAGCCAATTTTTGTCCATCTTCAAGCTTTAGCCGAATTTCACAAGGGGGAAGCCATAGTTAGGGTTTTCAAGCTTCCAAGCTCCATAACCAAGCTAGCTCAGGATTTGGCGATCGTCAGAGATCCATCTACACTATCAACTTTCTTTTGGTATTTTGAAAACATTATTTTGAAATTATGGCATGTATAAAGGACTTGGTCATTTTGTTATGTGTCATAATTGATTTAGCCTATATTATTTGATAGTCCATTTTCTATAAAGTTGTTGATGTTGGCGAATATTGTATGGGTTGTACGTGTTTGATAATGCCATGTTGAGTTGATAAATCTAATATAAAAGAAGAAAAAATTAATTTGGACGAAATTTCAAGTTTCAATTTTGTATGATTGATTATGTTAAAGTCCGGTAATGCCTCGTAC
The DNA here is from genome assembly GCF_025698545.1 of Gossypium raimondii. Lineage (NCBI taxonomy): Eukaryota > Viridiplantae > Streptophyta > Magnoliopsida > Malvales > Malvaceae > Gossypium > Gossypium raimondii. The sequence continues at coordinate 31,559,594 of NC_068568.1, read as the reverse complement.
CCTGTCCTGGCGTCTGACACTGGTAAGGGGCTTTACATTTAGTGGTATCAGATCTATGGTTTAGTTGATTCTCGGACTATCCTAATGTGTGTAAAAGTCTATTTATACATGCCATAAAAATACTGTGATAGTGTGATGACTCTTGACAATTTAAATTGTGTTTTTATATAGTAAATGGATCCCGACCGAGCTGTAGCTGATGATGTAGAGAGTAACACGTCGGCTCTCGCGTAAGGGATTGTGCCAGTTGAAAGTAGATTTGAAATGCATAGTGAGGGAGATGGGGCTTGGGAAGCCTTCCTCCATATGATGAATAATTGGAACACGGAATTTATTCAGGTGAATCCAAATGCCCAACCTCCTCCACCCCCTCCTATTACCCAACCAGTCCCCGTAGCTCCACAAGGTGTTGATTTGGTAAGATTGAGTAAGCCTCCAGTTGAGAGAATCCGAAAGCAATGGGCTGAAGAGTTCAGGGCCACTAATGATGATGATGCTGAAAGAGTTGAGTTTTGGCTTGAGAACACAATCCGAATGTTTGATGAAATGTCGTGTACTCCCGACGAATGTGTTAAATGTGCCATTTCTTTGTTGAGAGATGCAGCCTATCAATGGTGGAAAACTCTGATTTCTGTTGTTTCGAAAGAACGAATTACTTGGGACTTCTTTCAAACGGAATTTTGGAAGAAATATATCAGTCACAGATTTATTGATCAGAAACGTAAAGAATTTCTAGAGCTAAAATAGGGCTGTATATCTGTTACGGAATATGAGTATGAATTTTTTCAAATGAGCTGGTATGCATGAGAATGTGTATCAACTGAAGAAATAATGTGCAAAAGATTTGAAGATGGGTTATGTGAAGAGATTCGACTGATAGTTTAGATTCTAAAAATCAAAGAGTTTGTTGTGCTCGTTGATTGAGCATGTAAAGCCAAAGAACTCAGAAAGGAGAAAAGAAAAGCTTATTCAGAAGTTACTGATGTAAGAAAGAGACTCGCAAGTAAATCATTTCAGTTAACATCAAAAAAATTTTGAGATGATGTTAGCCGATCAAAGGCTACTATAGGTTATTCTAGACGAGATCGAGACAGACCACCTGTGAGTTCGAAGGCGACTTCAATAGCTGGTGTTGGAAATGTCAGACTGAATAAACTTGAGTGTCAACAGTGTGGGAGACGGCATGTTGGTGAATGTTGGGGCAAGTATAACAATATAGTTTTCTATAAATGTGGTTCACGAGATCATTTTATTTGGGATTGCTCGGAGTTAGCGGAGAAGGATAATGTCCAGAGTACGAGGCCAAGCAACACAGCAGCTAGAGGTAGACCACCCAGAAACACAGAAATTGTGAGTGGTAGCCAAAGAGGGACAACAGATATAGCTATCAGGTCCGAGGCCAGAGCACCTGCTCGAGCATACGCTATTCGCGCTTACGAAGAAGCGTCGTCTCCAGACGTCATTATCGATGAATCAAATAAATTGCCTATGGTGATATCGCACATGTCTGCTCAGAAATACTTCAGAAAAGGGTGTGAAGCTTATCTTGCTTATGTGTTGAATACTGAGATATCTGAATCGAAACTAGAATTAGTACCGGTAGTCTGTGATTTTTCAGACGTATTTCCAAAGGTATTGCCTGTGTTGCCTCTAATTAGAGAGATTGAGTTTGCTATTGATTTATTACCTGGGACTGCACCGATCTCTATTGCTTCGTATAGAATGGCTCCAACCGAATTGAAGGAATTAAAAGCTCAGTTGCAAGAGTTGACAGATAAAGGATTTGTGAGACCGAGTTTTTCTCCCTGGGGTGCTCCCGTATTATTTGTGAAGAAGAAAGACGGCTCTATGAGAATTTGTATTGACTATCGTTAGTTCAACAAAGTGACTGTAAAGAACAAGTATCCATTGCCGATGATTGATGATCTATTCAATCAGTTAAAAAGGGAAACAGTGTTTTTGAAGATCGATTTGAGATCCGGTTACTATTACTTCAGAGTTAAAGAGTCAGATGTGCCAAAAATTTCTTTCAAAATGAGGTATGGACATGATGAATTTGTTGTGATGCCTTTTGGTTTAACTAATGCTCTAGCTTTTTTTATGGACTTGATGAACCGAATTTTTCGACCGTATTTTGATAAGTTTGTGGTTGTGTTCATAAATGATATTCTGATTTATCCTCGAGATGAATCCGAGCACGCCAAACATTTGAGAACCATGTTGCAGATCCTGAAAGAAGAAATTGTTTGCTAAATTCAGTAAAAGTGATTTTTGGCTTTGTGAGGTCAGATTTTTGGGACACATAGTTTCGGGTGATAGAATTCGAGTGGATTCGAGCAAGATTTCGGCAATTCTTGATTGGAAACCGCCAAAGAATGCAACTAAATTTAGAAGCTTTTTGGGCTTAGCCGGGTATTATCGACGTTTTGTCGAGGGATTTTTGATGATTGCCACTCCTATGTCTAAGTTGTTGCAAAAGAATGTAAGGTTTGAGTGGATAGAAAAATGTCAACAAAGTTTTGAGAAATTGAAAGCACGATTGATTGAAGCCCCGATTTTGGTACAACCTGAGCCAGGGAAGGAATTTTTAATCTATAGTGATGCGTCTTTGAATGGTTTGGGTTGTGTCTTAATGCAAGAAGGCAAAGTGATAGCCTATGCTTCAAGACAGTTAAAATCGCACGAGAAGAACTATCCGATGCATGATTTGGAATTGGCTGCCATCGTGTTTGCTTTGAAGATTTGGCTCCATTATTTGTATGGTGAGAAATGCCAAATCTTTACCGATCACAAAAGTGTAAAATATTTGATGAATCAAAAATATTTAAACTTGCGACAACAAAGGTGGCTCGAATTATTGAAAGATTATGAGTTAGTAATTGATTATCATCCGGGAAAAGCAAATGTGGTCACAGATGCCTTTAGCAGAAAATTCTTGTATGCTTTGAAAGCTATGAATACAAGTATGACATTCTCTGATGATAGTTCGATATTAGCTGAGTTGAAGGCTAGACCTTTATTCCTTCAGCAGATTTGTGAAGCTCAGAAGAATGATAGAGAGTTACAAGCTAAAAGAGCTCAGTGTAAATCGGGTAGTGATTCGGATCTTCGGATCGGTTCAGAAGGTTGTTTGATGTTCCGAGACAGGATATGCGTACCGAAGAATGATGAGTTGATTTAGAAAATTTTACATGAGGCACACAGTGGTTATTTGTCAATTCATCCGGGCAGTTCTAAAATGTATAATGATTTAAAGAAACTATATTGGTTGCAAGGTATGAAAAAGGATAGTTCTGAATTTGTATCAAAGTTGCTAACAAGTGAAAGCCAAGCATCAGGTACCTTAAGGTTTACTTCAGCCAGTGATGGTTCCTGAGTGGAAATGGGACAGAATTACGATGGATTTTGTATCAGGTTTGCCTCTGAATCCTAAAAAGAAAGATCCTGATTGGGTTGTTGTTGATAGATTGACGAAATCAGCTCACTTTATACCGGTACGTACCGACTATTCACTCGATAAGTTGGCTGAATTGTATATTGTTGAATTCGTGAGATTGCATAGGGTGCCTATGTCTATTATTTCAGATAGAGATCCAAGGTTCACTTCGAGGTTTTGGAAAAAGTTGTAAGAAGCCTTGGGTACGAGATTGAATTTTAGTACTGCATTTCATCTGCAAACAGACGGTCAATCCGAAAGAGTAATTCAGATTCTTGAAGACATGCTCCGATGTTGTGTTTTAGAATTCGAGGGTAGTTGGGAAAAATACCTACCTTTGGTTGAATTTGCTTACAACAACAGTTATCAGTCAAGTATAAAGATGGCACCGTACGAAGCATAGTATGGTCGCAAGTGTAGAACTCCTTTGTATTTGACCGAGCTTAGTGAGAAACAGATTCACGGGGTTGAATTGATTAAAGAAACTGAAGAGAAAGTGAGAGTAATCCGTGATTGTCTAAAAGCTGCTTCAGATCGACAAAAATCATACGCGAATTTGAAAAGAAAAGAGATCGAATTTCAAGTTGGCGATAAAATCTTTCTGAAAATATCTCTGTGGAAGAAGATTTTGAGATATGGTCGAAAATGCAAGCTAAGTCTGTGTTTTATTAGGCCGTATGAGGTCATTGAAAGGATTGGACCTGTGGCTTATCGGTTAGCTTTGCCGACAGAGCTGGAAAGAATACATAATGTATTTCATGTGTCGATGTTGCGACGCTATCGGTCTGATCCATCACATGTAATTTCTCCGACAGAGATTGAGATTTGATCGGATATGACCTATGATGAGGAATCAATAAAGATTTTGGCTCGGGAAGTTAAACAGTTGAGAAATAAAAGTATAGCCTTAGTGAAGGTGTTGTGGCAAAGACATGGTGTAGAAGAGGCTACGTGGGAGCCGGAGGAAGCCATGAGAAAACAATACCCAAACCTCTTTTTCGGTAAGATTTTTGGGGACGAAAACCTCTAAAAAGGGGAGAGTTCTAACATCTCGATTTTGGGCCTAGTCAAAATAGTAGTTTCAGGACCACAAATTCGACGTGATATAATTTATTTTTATTATATTTTTATGTTCTACGATTTCATGGAATGATTTTTTGAAAATTTCGTTCAAAAATTTTGACGTTTGGGCATTCAATTTAGGAAAAAGGACTAAATAGTAAAAAGTGCAAAAGTTGAGTTCTACATGTTAAAGGTGTCCAATTGTTATGAAATTTTAAATTGGAGGCCCTTATATGGTAATTAGACCATTGGTTAAGTTGGTGGACAAAAATGGACATGGTTAGGCATGTTTCCAAAGTTTTTCATTAAGGGCATTTTGGTTATTTAGTTATTAAAATGAATTAAAAACAAAAATAAAAGCCAATTTTTGTCCATCTTCAAGCTTTGGCCGAATTTCACAAGGAGGGAAGCCATAGTTAGGGTTTTTAAGCTTCCAAGCTCCATAATCAAGAAAGACGTGGAATCGACCTTGATTGGGGAAAAGAAATGATTGTGGACTGAATTGCAAAATTACTATATTTTGCACCGAGAATCACCAAGCTAGCTCGGGATTTGGCGATCGTCAGAGATCCATCTACACTATCAACTTTCTTTTGGTATTTTGAAAACATTATTTTGAAATTATGGCTTGTATAAAGGACTTGGTCATTTTGTTATGTGTCATAATTGATTTAGCCCATATTATTTGATAGTCCATTTTGTATAAAGCTGTCGATGTTGGCGAATATTGTATGGGTTGTACGTGTTTGATAATGCCTTGGTGAGTTGATAAATCTGATACAAAAAAAAGAAAAATTAATTTGGCTGAAATTTCAAGTCTCGATTTTGTATGATTGATTATGTGAAAGCATGGTAATGCCTCGTACCCTGTCCTGGCGTCTGACACGGGTAAGGGGCATTACAAGCGAAGCTAAGTATTCATCATCCTCTTCATTATTTAGAGGGTCTGATGTCAAAATTTGTTCTATTGGGTCCTCAGCATAGTTGAGCTCCTTTTCCATGATTAATTCCTCTAAATTGGACACTATAAAACAATCATCAATTGTGTCAGGAAATCACGTAGACTTAAAAACATTAAATGTTACCTAATCGTCCTGAACAAGCATAGTTAGCTCGCCCTTCTGTACATCAATAAATGTCCTTATAATTGATATGAAAACCCTTCCTAGGATAATTGGCACTTCTTTGTCTGCTTCAAAGTCTAGAATAATAAAGTCAGCAGGAAAAATAAATTTGACTACACGTACCAATACTTCCTCGATTTTTCCTTCTAGATGTGCTAAGGATCGATCTGCTAATTGAAGTGTAACCATAGTATGATTAATTCCTCTAAATTGGACACTATAGAACAATCATCAATTGTGTCAGGAAATCACATAGACTTAAAAACATTAAATGTTACCTGATCGTCATGAACAAGCATAGTCAGTTCGCCCTTCTGTACATCAATAAGGGTCCTTCTAGGTGATAGGAAAGCCCTTCCTAGGATGATTGACACTTTTTTTCTACTTCAAAGTCTAGAATAATAAAGTCAGCAAGAACAATAAATTTGACTACACGTACCAATACGTCTTCAATTTTTCCTTCTAGATGTGCAAGGATCGATCTACTGATTGAAGTGTAACCATAGTAGGTCTAACTTCACTTATCCCTAACTTCCTAAATATTGACATGGGCATCAAGTTGATACTCGCACCCAAATCACATAGTGCCTTACCACAATATGTTGCTCCAATGTTGTAAGGTATGGTAAAACATCCAAGATCCTTCAACTTTGGGGGTAGTTTGTCTTGAAGATATGCACTGCATTCCTTTGTCAGGGCTATCATCTCAAATTCTCCAAGTCTTCATTTTTTTGACAGGATATTCTTCATGAATTTGACGTGGTTCGACATTTTTTCAAGTGCTTCAACCAATGGAATGTTGATATGAAGTTGCTTGAGTACGTTTAGGAACTTCTTGAATTGAACTTCCTCCTTCTACTTCTAAACTCTTTGAGGGTAGGGTGGTGGAGGCTTCTTTATTGGAACTGGTTGATTTGTTTTCTGTGGGAATTCTGCATCTAACGAAGTTGTTAGTTTATCAGAATTGATTGGTTCAGAAATTACCTTATCGAGTTTTTCAGATTTTGGTTCCGGCGAAACTGAAATTTCAACACTCAGTTGAACTTCCTCTAAGTCTTGAGCATCAGCTGGCTCATCTTCAAATTTGACGGTGTTGGACTCTAATGTCTTTCCGCTCCTCAATGTCAATGATTTACAATGCTCCTTCCTTGGATTCCTCGAATTCTCCGTATCACTAGGTAAAGCACCTTGTGGTTGGTTTCTGAGTTAAGTTGCAAGTTGGCCTATTTGGTTTTCCAGGTTTTTCAATGTAGCTGCTTGGCTTTGGATTAAGGCATCATTATTGGCTATGTATGCCTTCAACAAGTTTTCTAAGCCCTTGGATGGTTCAACTTGAAGTTGTTTCTAAACTTGTTGGGTAAAAATAGGTGGCTGGGTCGGTCTAGGTTGGGCTTATGTGTTACTGGGTCCAGCCCCTTAGTTACTTTAGGAGAAATTAGGGTGGTTTCGCCACGATGGGTTATAGGAATTGGATTGTAGTCCTTGCCTTCCTCGGTTTTGGTTCTGGTTACCTATGTAATACAGGGATTCTTGGTTCGATGGATATTCTTCGAACAGATGTCCTTCCCCACAATAGACACATGCTACATGTCAAATTGATTCGATGCTTGTGCTGCAAAACTATTAAACCCATTAGTGAGGATACCTAAGATGCGAGTGAAGTGAGAGCGTCTACCTCATGTATTCCAGCGACTCGTCTTCCTAACACTGCTGGATTGGTTGGCCATTGATAATTGTTACTGACAATCCTCTTGATGATTTCATAAGCCTTATTATAAGACTTTGAAAGGAGAGCACCATTAGCAGAAGCGTCCACTACCATCCTCATGTGAGCATTGAGACCATTATAAAATGTCTCAAGTATAATGCAATGTGGGATTCCGTGATGAGGGCACTTTCATAATAATTCTTTGTACCTTTACCATGCCTTATACAAGGACTCATCATCCATTTGTTGGAAAACAGTGATCTCGTTCCTCAACTTAGCATTCTTGCTAGACGGGAAATACTTTATGAGGAATCTTTCTACTAACTCTTGCCATGTGGAAATTGAATTTGGTGGCAATGAGTTCAACCAGGCTCAAGCTCTGTCCCTTAACGAATATGGGAATAGCTTCAATCGTAGTGCATCTTCAGGGTACTCCGACTAACTTAAAAGAATCGCTCACTTCCATGAATAGTCTTAAGTACAGGTGAGGGTCTTCGGTAGGCATTACACTGAATTGACCCACTATCTGAAGCATCTAGAACATGACTGGCTTTAGCTCGAACTGTTGCACCTCAATTTCGGGTCTCCTAATACCTGTATTAAGATCATGAAGCAATGGCACGACATACTATCTTAAAGCTCTATCCCTATCATCAACAATAAGGATAGGATTTTGAGCAGGGTTTCCTCCGTTTCCTTGATTTGGATTTTCGTAGTTCATCTCTTTTGTCCTTCTCTGGCTTACTTGTCTTCTTCGCTGCCAAAAAGTTCTTTCAATCTCAGGGTCTACGGGGAGTAAATCGATAATTCAATCAATACTCATAAACACCAGAAACAAACACAGAAAAATTAGTTAAGTTAAAAATTAAATAGAAAAATAAACAAAAATGCAAAATTCATCAAATTCACAAATAATGACTTTTAAAACAATCCCCGACAATAGTGCCAAAAACTTGGAACGACTAAAATATGCAAGTGTACACAATCGCAACAAGTAATAAAGTGACAAGTAAATGTCAAGTTATTGTACCCACAGGGACTGTGAAAAGAATTATTTATGAATGCAATTTTAAAAATACTTTGGTGAAGAAAAATATTTTGATTTGACGAGATGATTAGAAACTAGGATTTTAACTAAGTAAAATAAATAAAAATAAAATAAAAGTTCCAATGCATGATTTCAAAAGATGATTTTAATCAAGATGACATAATTGTATTAGATTAATTACATTTCTTAACTTAGAATTATTAAACTCATGTTCATGTTGTTATGAATAAATTCACGGCAACTTGGTAATTTGCTAACTTATGAACATACTTACCTACCAAAATCCATTTATCTCTTTACTATGTCTTTACGTCAATTCAACCGATTAAAGAAATTTTAAAAAGCAAATGTGTTAATGCACATACATACTTATGAAATTAAAATAATCTCTTGTACATATCTCTATGCCAAGTCAAACAATTAATTCAATATCATAAACACATAAAAGATTACGTGAGGTAACAATGTATTTCTACCTTGAAACAGTTTAATCACAATAATCTTGCAAGTTATGCAAGGCTAATGTATCGTTAGATACCGTTGCTAATTTAACCCTCAGCTACCTTAGATGATTAAACATGCACTGATGAAGTATCGTGTCAATTAATTACAATTTCAGTCTGTTTAAATAATTAAATAATTAGTTACCTTACAATTGTAATGCAAAAATAACTTAATCAAACATCTTACCGAGGCTTATAACAACACAAACACAATTTTAATAACTCAAGTAGACGAATTGCAATCAACCTAAAATGAATTAAATTTAAGCCATATTCATAAACATGTCATCATAACAACAACAAAATTAAAAGGATAGGGAAAAAGAATCAAATCCAGTGTTTCTCCGAGGCTTGACTAGTTTGCTCCGCTCCTCCTACTCCGCTTGTTCTTGTTGGACTGAGGCTTCCATGAACACTTGAATGCTACTCTAAATGGTGGTTGAAGGAATTTTTTTCAAGAGGTTAAATTGGCAAAGGAATAGGGGAAGAAAATGAAGAACAATGGAAGATAATGAATAGAGAAAAGTGAAAGAGAAGTGAAGAAATGAATGGGTTTGAGATGTGTTTGAAGTGAGAAGCCAATGGGGTAGTTTTAGGTTGAGAACGCTGCTAAAAATAGCCAAAATTAGAAACCAAAGACTCCCCCCATAGCCAACCACACATGTGACATGTTTGAAGATTTCAAACATGCTATTTTTTAGGTGGGGGTAAATCTTGAAATGCATGAATTGTGGAGGGGTTTGAATGTAAATTGAAGGAGTATTCAAGGGCAATTTTGTAGGCCAAATAATCAGTCAAACAAGATGATTGGGTCAGCATATGGGACGATTTTGGGCTGCCCAATGCTGGGTTGGATTAATTTTCTCAGTTCAGCTCAATTTGGCCCTTTTTCATAATTAATTAATAATAATTTATTTAACCCAAATTAAATTGGATTAAAATTAAAATTAATTATATTATGAATTAGTACACATAATTTCGACAGTCTTAGGCTGAAAAATTAATTCACCTTGATGTTTCAAAATTGCTTCTCTGTTTTGCGCTTCTAGCAATGTCTGCCGAACTATTTTTCTCCCTTTGTACGAATCTATAAAAAATAATAAAAAATAATCAAAATTTGATATAGTATTAATTAAAATTCAACATGTTCATAATTTGAGTGAAATGTAATTATTTTATAATTATTATATATTTTTCGACAAGAATTTTATCAAAATTGTATGAATTTGAGTTAAAAAGGGATGAAAAAATATGTATATTTTCATGTGTCTATTAATACAAGTACTTGAAAATATACTCCGATGTTGCGTTTTAGAGTTCGAAGGTAAGGGAGAGATTTTTACCGTTTTTTGAATTTGCATACAACAACAGTTATCAGGCAAGCATTAAAATGGCACCGTACGAAGCTTTGTATGGTTGAAAGTGTCGAACTTCATTATACTGGACTGAGCTATGTGAGAAATAGTTATTCAGTGTTGATTTGATTTGAGAATTAGAAGAAAAATTCCAACTGATACTTGATAGTTTGAAAGTTGCTTCTGATTGTCAGAAATCCTACGTGGATTTGAAAAGGAAAGATATAGAGTTTCAAGTTGGCAACAAGGTATTTTTTAAAGTATCACCGTGGAAGAAAGTTCTTCGATTTGGTCGGAAAGGAAAGCTTAGTCCGTGGTTTATCGGGCTGTATGAGATCATTGAAAGGATTGGGCCAGTAACTTATTGATTGGCTTTGCCGTCAGTGTTAGAAAAGTTTCATAACTTATTTCATGTATCGATGTTATGACTGTATCAATCAGATCCTTCACACGTGATATGCCCTGTAGATGTTGAGATTTAGTCAGATATGACGTACAGTGAATAGCCGATCAGAGTTCTAGCTCAGGAAGTTAAAGAAATGGGAGATAAAATTAGAGCTTTAGTTAAAGTTCTCTAGTAATGACATGGAATATATGAGGCTACCTGGGAACACAAAAAAGCTATGAAAGTGCAATAATTGAACCTATTTTTAGGTAAGATTTTTGGGGACGAAAATTTCTTTAGGGGGAAAAGTTGTAACAACTTGTTTTTTAGTGAAATCAAAATAGAGGTTGTAGGACCACAAATTTGATGAGTAAATTATTATGTTATTATTATTTTAATGTTTATGAGATTATATTAGGGCCGTATTAAAATTTCGTTAAGAAATTTTGATGATTGCATGGTTAATTAAGTGAAAAGGACTAAATCGTAAAAAGTGTAAAAGAAGAGCTCCATTAGTTAAAAGGGTCAAATGACTATGAAACCTTAAGCTGAAGGACTTGGATGGTAAATAGACCAGTTGAGGTGATAGTGGATGTTTATGGACATAGTTTTAATGAAATTGTTAAAGTTTTTAAAGGTTAAAATGGTAATTAGGTATATAAGGTTAAAACAAAAGAAAAGAAAAATTATGTCATCTTTATTTCTTTGCCCTAAGCTATTTAAAAGAAAAAGAAACTCCATGGATGAGATCTTGGTTCGGCCAAGCTTGTGTTGATTGCATGTAAGTGTTTTCAACCCCATTTTTAATGATTTTTATGTTTTTTGAGGTCTTTTTAGCTTAATCTAGCTAGCCTAGGGGTTAATTTATAAAATTGTTAAAGGTTGAGGGTTATTCCATGAATGTTCTTGTATGTTTTTTGATTTTTAATGATAGATTATGAATCCTTGTTGATAAATAACAAGTTTTGTATAGTGATTTTTGAAGAAATTTGCATATAGGGATTGATTTGTAAAAATGGTATAAATTCATGTTAAATTTGTGAAATGGTGATTTATTTGGGTTGGTTTAATCCCTAAAGAATTCGGTTAGCCTATAAGAGGGATTAAAATGCTTAGGTTTCAATTTATGAGCTTAAGGACTAAATTGTGAAAAGTTAAAATGTTACAGGGAAAATACTAATTTTACATAAATATGAATGTTGACTAAATTGAATATTAGAAGTATTAAATGGATTGAAATTGTCTATTTAGATCAAGATTGACCACGTCCGGACGTAGATCGAGACAAAGCAAAAACTTCGGAATAACTCGATTTAACCTTTACGCCACTAGTTGTTGAGGTAAGTTCATATAAACAGTTGTTATATTCATGTTGTTCTAATGTATGTTATCATGTATTCATAAAGTAATTGAGTGATGTATATCCAAATCAATGCAATGACGGTTATCGAGTCCTAATTGAACCTTAATGCAATGACGGTTATCGAGTCCTAATTGAACCTTAGTAATTCATAGGATACAAATGACATGTCATTAGGGATTTCATGTCTCGGGTGCTAGTCTTGAATGTCCTACCGATGGCTGAGGTCCTGCATTTGTTGTTGATACTCCACAGCTCGTGTATGAGCAATGATGTAAAGGAAATGTTACAGTTATATGTTTAAGCACACTTCGTATGAGCTTTCCTGAGTATCTGATGAAATTCTAGATGGTTCAACGGGAAAGAAAAGGGATTGAAATGGTAAGCTTTCAAATGGAATTATGCATATGCTCATGGAAAGGATGTATGAATCAAATGATGTATTTTCATATGGAAAATGACTTATCATATGGTTAGTTCAAATGAGTTATGTATAAATGCACTAACTTGTATATTTGATGATGTTGTATAGGCATTATGCTATGCTTATGGTTTAGTTGGTGTTATAATTATGCTATTTACATTATACAAATGAAATGGTAAGTTCTGTTTTTGTTATACGAGCTTACTGAGCATTAATTACTTACATAGTTTCTTTCCTATCTTTTATAGATTATCAGAAGCTCGATCGGTTTGGAAGCTCGTCAGAGATCTATCACACTATCCAGCATAAATATCGACAGTTTTTGAATGTTCTGGCCAAGGTTATAATGGCATGTATAGGTTGAATTGTAATTTCATTGTGATGAATGTTTAGTTGGTGGATTGGCTTGTTAAGTTATGGATGTTATCTTGCTTTGGTACCATGTGATACTTTGTTAAATTATGTTAACTTAGATATGCTATTATGCATGTTTGAATGGTTCAAATGGTATGTTTGAAATGATGTGTTAATGGATATGTTTGTGGCAAGTTTTGGTAAATGTTGAACTAACAATTGATTATTGATTTATGGTATAAATGACATGTTTAGATAGGTAGTATTTGGTTGTTGATTGAGATGACATTTTATAACATATTGGTTAGTTGTGTTAGGACATTGAAATGGAACTTTGAGGTATGTTTAGGTGGTGTTCAAGTCCCTTTTATGTATGCATGATTGGTTTGTGAAGTTTTGCATGATATGGTAGTTCATTGGTTTGATTCTTGCTGAATTTTACGTCCACATGGCCTGAGACATAGGCGTGTGACTCAGCCGTGTGCCATGGCTGTGTGTCATCTGAGAGTTCCTTTGTATGCAAGTCAGTGAGTTACACGGCTTAGCACACAGCTAAGCACACATGTATGTGGGGCAACTCAGAGAGTTACATGGCCTAGCACATGGGAATGTGACATAGTCGTGTGACCCTACTCAGAGAGTTATACCAGTTAGGACATAGGCTGGGACACGGCCGTGTGTCCTTAGTTCGAAGGTTATATGGCCTGAGACATAGGTATGTGTCTCAGCCATTTGAGGCACACGACTTGGCTACACGGCCGTGTGACTTCTGTTTCTAAATTTTTGTGAACTTTTCTTAGACTTTCCAAATGTTTTTAATTCAGTCTCGAGTTATTTTTAACTTATTTCTCGGGCCTCGACGGCTTGATTTAGGGATAATATGTTTGTGTATGATTGGTTTATGATATGTTTATGTTATTAAATGAATTTTATTTTAAAGTTTCTGATTGTACGGTAATGCTCCATGACCCTAATCTAGCGACATATACGGGTTAGGGGTGTTATACAGAGATAATGTTTCATCATAACCGATGCTTTCTTTCTGAGTATAACCTTTTGCTACAAGTCTAGCCTTATAAGTTTCCACTTTTCCATTCGCATTTTCTTTCCTCATGCCTATCCATTTACAGCTTATGAGTTTTATCCCTTTTGTTAAGTTTACAAGTTCCTGCACTGAGTTGGAATACATATGGTCCATCTCAACTTTCATAGCTATTTCCCAGAGCTCGTAATCAGTACTCTACAACGCTTCATCATATGTGAGTGGGTTATCATCTTCTTGTTCGGTAGACTTAGTGTTAAAAACACTTTCGCCAAATTTGAAAAACTCAGGCCTACTAGAGACCCTCCCACTACGATGAGGCTCCCTATGCTGCTAATTGTTTGTAGGTATACTACAAGGAGTTGGTTTTGGTAGGGTTTTTTATATTTCCCGAAGGCTCCTCGAATACCTATTTACTCCGAGGTTTGAAGTCATTCATGTAACTTTCTTAAAATGAATGTAGCATGAGTTGAGACTATAACAGTTTGCTCTTTCAGGTTATAAAACAAAACACCATTTTTTCCCTTTGGATATCCTAGAAACATGTATAATTCTATCTATGAGTCCAACTTACTCGTATCTTTATCCAATACATGGGTTGGGCATCCCTAAATCCTAAAATGATTAAGATTTAGCTTCTTACCATGCCACAATTTGTATGGGGTTTTCGATGCTGCATTAGCTGGCAAATCATTCAGAATATAACAAGCTGTTTGTACAATGTATCCCTAAAAAGAGGTTGGCAGCTTTGAATAACATAACATCGAACGTACTATGTCTAACAGTAGAAGATTTCTTCTCTCTGCCATACCATTTTGTTGTGGAGTGCCTGACACTGTTAATTTGGAGAGAATCCCATTCTTTATAAGGTACCTTAAGAACTCATCAGGTAAATATTCTCTACCTCGATCGTACTGAAGTGTCTTCATGGGTAAACCTAGTTGTTTCCCCACTTTCGCTCAAAACAGTTTGAATTTATCAAAGGTTTCACTCTTAGGGTGCATCAGGTACACATACCCATATCTAGAAGAGTCATCAATAAAACTTACAAAATACTCATAACCAGCTCTTGCACTAACGCTCATAGGGCCACATACTTCAATCTGACCATATATTACCGCTTAGTATTAGCTGAACATTTAGACAATCAATGAGCATCATTTGCTTCCAATTTGTTCAAAAAATTACAAGTGTACTTAGACGAAAATACTAAACTTAAGGCACCAGATCAAACAAAACATCATCCGGGTAATTGCTGAAGAAGATAGGTGCATGTCTGAGATGTGGGTCTACAGAGCACCTAGTGAAGGATTGTCCACGCCCGGTTGGTCAGATGCAAGCTACGACTTAGAATTAGGGTTTTGGTCGATTACCTCTGAAAGGTCGTAGACAGGGTAGGAATGGTGGTTCTAGAGTCACAATTGGTGTGATAGGTACTATAGGCCATGGTTAAAGAGCGTTGAGTCAAAATCCATCTAGGAAAATTAGAGGGATGAAGAGGCCTCGATTTGCCTCTTTTCATTTTATCTCCTTCAAAGCTTTGGCTTTGTTCTTTGATAATTGACTCTATCTTGTGGGCCTTGCCCGTCATTTTTGCCAAAGTTTTGCATTCAGAGGCCGCTACTAAGGCACGTATCTCATCCCTAAGCCCCCATTCAAACTTGTCGCAAATTTCCTTTTTTGTTTGGAACATACTCTTGGTATAACCACTAAACTGAAGAAATTCACGCTCATATTCCATCATAGACAATCTACCTTGCCTCAAATACAAAAATTCATTTTTCATTTGCTTGCCAAACATTTGGTTAAAGTATCTCTCTTTGAATTTTTCTAATAAGTCCCACTCAATCAATGGTTATGGGGTAACGCTAGCCAAGGTATCCCACAATAGGTACGCTTCCCCTTCCAAAAAAGATATAATGTATCGAAGACTATGTTCATGATTACATTTTAGTTCCTTGATCACTCTACACAATTGAGACAACCACTACTCAGCTATCGTAGGGTCATCTCTCTTATAGTTGAGAAATTCATTGGTGCCACTCTTCCAAATTTCTTGAACAAGATCAATGCTAGAGGGAGCCACAATAGGTGCTGGAGGAGCAGGCTGTGCTGGGTGAACCACTTCAGGGCCTGGTTGCAGAGGTTGTTGTGGTTGTTGTGGCAGTTACTCTGGTTTATTTCCCATGAATTGTTGAAACAACTAAGTCATAATGGTGAAGAACATGTTTCAAAATGCATTCCCTGGATTCTCAGCATTATTTTTGTTTGTTGTTGTAGCCTGTTCCTGGGTGGGAACATGGCTTTGCATGTCTTCCCCTGTTGCTTCTCTCAAACTTTCAGACATCTTTCTTATCTTACTATAAAGTAAAGTTATCTTAGTGCAGAACATTAAAGACTAAGCTAGAGATGCATTATGCATGGTAGGGGTGTGACACTGCTTTTGGTTTCTCCGAGAATCATCTAAACCTAAAACTCTGATACCAAACTTGTAATGCCCCAATCCTGATCCTTAAGGAGGATCCAGAAATGGTGCGTCACTACTTTTAAATCACTATTTCTTGAAACCATATTGGGCACAAACTAAAAATTATATTACACCATTCCTCATGTACATACCTATATATATCTATGTAGGAGCAAAGAAACCTTTATCAACCAAAGTTGTATAAACCTGGGCTTAATATGGAACGTAATATCTTTACTGAAATTGCTTTTTTTTATCAAAGCTACAATTTCAAAAGCATAGGCTCAAATACAAAAAATCCATTCTTTAAAAAGACATCGTCATGCCAACACCCGCATGCCATACGCAATACAAAATACATAGAAATCTCACAGTAGTGATTTATCCCATGGCGTAGTCTTTTGAGGTTCCTTTGCTTTGTCTACGGGCCTGAGATGGAAATGTAATTAAGTAAGTTCAATGAAATTAGTGAGTGCCATGGGTAAACAATTCAATAATCCTGTACTATTCAAGTAAGCCTTTCCATCTCAGTACAGACACACAATTTGATAGTTAGCGAATACCAACCGAGACAGACAACACGTCAAAAACTATTCATTGGGCGTATACAGTACGCCCATATAGTCATACAAGCAAATTTCCATGTGTTAGCCAAAACCCTAGTCCATATTTAGAATCATATCACTCACTCTTTCCTTTCCTTTGTCAAGCCTTGCCAATCTCATTTGCAATAACACTTGCCCTACTAGAGGCTACACAACCATTTTCATGTATTGTGATCTGCCAGTTCAATGCACATTCCACTGAAGGTATCTCCATGAATCCATTTCCTTTTTCCTTTTAAACCATATGGTTCATTTCAAAACTAAGGGGGATGGCTTAACACAAAGAAAGGCCTTTACATATATTACACAGACATATCCAAACAGACCATTGACAACAACTTCTTCTTCACTTGTAGAGACATTTCATTTTCTTAGGATATGTATATATACATTGAACAAGACACAAATAAAAGCATACACATGCACACATGGAGTAAGAAGGAACTCATCAGATAGATGCAAAAAGTTTAGATAGCAGGACCCTTGCCCTTGTCTCTAGAGCTTTTTGGAGTTTCTGGAGCTATAATATCAAGAGTTATCTTATCAGATCATTTTACCAAAAGCTCAGAGAGTTTTAACAAAAAACACTAACAAAAAACCCAAAATCTAAAAGTTTCCTCCTTTCTCACTTTAAACGGACCCCAAACTTTAAAATCATAGAACCCCGTAAATAACCGTGAAAATAACTTGAGTTTCATCGATTTTTACAATACACTTAACGATGAAGGAGTTAGCTAAATACAACAGGCCCAATCCTTCATGCAAGTCTTAGCGCTAGAGTTTTTCTAGGAAAATTGTAGAGAAATTAATGTTTGCCAAAGAAAGCATAAAACTTGCTCAGGAAGCATATGTTGCCTTTATAAAGCTACAAATGAGAGGAAAACTTAGTGGGCAAGTTTTATTTCATCCACTACCCTTCCTTCGGTGCCCGTGACTAACAACTTTCCCTCTCATCTTAAATGCATGTCCTTTCAATTTTAGAAACCTTGTCCCATTCTAACTAGTCCTTTTTAGACTAACTAAATGGTTTAACTAGAACTATAAAATTATAAAATTATAATATAACCTACAATTCTTTCAAGCTAAGGACTTGACACTAAGGAATAAATAGTAACATCGATCAGTTGGGGTGACGTATACCCTACAAGAGAGTCTGCCAATCCACTAAGATTGTCTTAACAAAGACTTCACCCGGGGCACATTCTATAGATTTTAAGCACTTAGTCATATCTAGAATCTTATTCATTAATAACTTATTCTATAAGCCTTACTTCTATAAACAATACTCAAATACTGGGTTTCATCGAGCAGGATGTTACACATATACCCCTTTTTCCATCATTTCTATCATTGAAAATCCCCAAGCCAGGCCTTATATATTCATCTTACTGATTTACCAAATCTAACAGACTTACTCTTTTACAACATAACAAGAAGAGTCATAATTCTTACCTTAACATGAAGTACTCACTAGTGAAGATCCAAATCTATAACTCCAGCTTGAAGGAGAAAGAAATATTGTAAGCTCTTTAAGGTTCAGGTAACGAATACTTCTTGAAGAAGGAAGAAGAAAAATCTCCCTTTTCTAACCTAAATATTTATATAAATAACCTAACCCTTATTGGAACCTGACACGTCTCAAACTATCAAGATTGCCTTTATAAATGGTTTACAACTATAAATAGAAATCCAATATTTTTAAAAAATTTGGTTCATCCTTTTGTACCTTCCTAACTATCTCATTAGAATGTAACTAGCATAATAACTCAATAAACCGAGCATACAATACCTTTGGTGATAACCTAATTCTCCCAAAAATCCTCAACATTTTTATCAATCCCTTCTTCTTTATAACTCAACACATTCAGAAAACAATCCTTACATAATACTATAATGTCAACTTTGCACCTGACCTATGCGCCGAAAGTATCAATTATGCGGATAGGACCGTGTCTTACAGATTTCTCTCATTCTACTCGCCTATATCTAGGACCCGTCAAAACTAGGTGTTACACGTAGTCAATCACTTAACTAGGATTGAGTTAAGTCACGCTATGAACATCACAAATGAATTAATCCATGAATAGATCTAAGATTAATTCAACTTGGGTCCTATTTGATGTACTGTCAATTCGAAAATCCCATTTATGTCTCCATCTTCTAGGAGTTACCTATACCGATACCCAAGACAAGGTTTCTCCCAATTTGGATATGGTAGACAACATAATAGTCCTTTAACTAATTTTTTTGATTTTTATTCCTCAACCTATTGAGCTTTTAGATTACCTACTAATACAAGTTTTCTTCTCGTACTATGATCTAACCACAAAATGCAATTTCTTATTAGTTAAACATTAGGTAACTAGTGAGCCCACACTTGTTTACATTTTTCTTTACATGGAAAAACAATAGAAAACAAATACAAGAAAAAATATTAATGTGAATGACAGAGTTTATTTAAACCAATTTGTTAAAAAATTTACAAGTATATATGAATAAATAAATTACACTTAGGGCACAAGATCCAAACAATGTGCATGTTATCCCTCTTGAGTGGTTTGTATGTGCTTGTTTGGGGTTGGACACAATCAATATCTCTTGGAGATGTTTGGTGATCGACAGGAGGGTTGTGTTTAGTGATTGGAGGAGCATTGGTATATAATATTGTCAATGCATTCCATGCTCATTGCACCAAATTGTTGATGTGTGAAACCAACAAGAAGTAAAAGGTAATGATGATGGCAGTTCACCCTAGAAGGGGAGAGAGTCATCTTATTAGGTGGATGGAAAAGGGTGGATAGAATGGTTAAGAGAAAGAAATTAAGTACAGAAGGGAGTGCTATATTGTGTTGATGTTAGATTCCTCTTGATTGTAATAGGAATACTTATACATATGAGATAGGGGTGTGCCATGTGTCGGGATCTTACTAGTGGCAAGGGCACATATTATCTTCTTATAGGGGTGGCGATTTAACTTCCTAGGTTGGTGACAATGTCTTGGGACAACTAAATAATCAATTCGTGTGAAGTTCCATGCACTCCTGGCAAAGGTTGATCATAGTAGAGGTTTGTTGGGCTCATTATGGAACAACCCGATGTCAAAGGTTCGTACGATGTGAAGTTCACCTAAAGCGGACATGTGTGAGGGCATGCGAAGATGGTATAACTATAACAACCCATTTTTTAGTGGTGTCAAAAATGGTGGTTTTGGAACCCCATTTTTGATGTTCAAGTTCGTAAATATTATCATTTAATATTTATGAGGTTAGTATAAAGGTTAATTAAAAGTTTGGTTCCTTAATTTTGTCAAATTGATAGCTAATTAAGGTACAAAACTATATTTTAAAGTGGTAAAAGTTAATCACTATGGATTTTTAATTAGTCGAAGGACGAATTAAGCAATTTGACCCTTTTTAAATATGAAAAATGGTGGTGGGAGACATCTTGCATCCACCAAATTTGTTAATTATCATTAAGTTTTGTTAGTTATTGTTTATTTAAATAAATAATGCTTAATTAGTTTTAATTAAAGGTATAAAAGAAAATTTTAAAAGAAACAAATGGTCATCTTCTTTGTCCATTTTCTTCTCTAAAACTAAAGAGGAAAATATAGGGTTTAAAGCTTCCAAAAAATCAGACCCTCAATTTGCTATGATTTCATATAATTTTCTTGTAATTTTTATGTTTTTGATGTCATGGGAGCTTGATTTTGCTAGTCCATGTGCCAATTTACAACTCTTAAAGTTTCTAAAAATTTCCATTGATGAATGCCTGAAGAATTTGGTACTAAATTGTTCGATTTTAAGCTTAGAAGTGAAAAATGACTAGCTTGTAAACTTTAATTGCTAGTTTTTGAACATAGGGACTAAAGTGTATAAATTTTGAAATTGATGTGAAATTCCTATAATTATAGATTATAAAGGGTTATATAAGGATGTAATTGAGATTGGTTGTGAAATCGAAGCTCAAATTTAAAAGTTATAGCATTTTTGGCTTTAGGTACTAAATTGAATAAAATGCAAAAATTTAGGGGGCATTCAAATAATGAAATTCAACTGATACATGCATAAAATTGAATAATATACACTGTTTGGAATTGATAAATTGAATTGAATCATTGTATGAATCGAGAATTTAATCAAACAAAGGATAACCGGGGAAAAGAAAAAAAATTACCGATTAGTCTTTGCATTTCAACTTGTTTGCTGATTTAACCATGTAAGCTCATATGGTGTGATTCAATTCTTAGCCAGTATGATAATTCAATTCAATTTATCAATTCTAAAGAGTTTATATTATTCAATTTTATGCATCTATTTAAATAATAAAGAAATGATAAATTGATGATTTGATGATAAATTGAGAATAAAATAATGCGAATTGATCTATATGTAATGAATCGAAAATAGGTTACCCTATTAGCTATTCAGACTGAGTTGAATATAGTTGGCATGCCATAGGGTCATATTACTGAGTAAAACCTTGTTGTCGAGCAATCCAGGGTGGTAGATATTGTCCATTGAATCATCGTCACCGAGCAACCCAGGATGACAAATTGATTGAAATGAGAAAATCATTGTTTTTGGGATGAAAATGAGCTTTGGAGGCCAGATAAATATGAAAGAGCTATCAAGCTTAGAAATGATTGAAAGGTTTCAAATGAAATGGAACATATGAGCTTAATGAAAATGATAATAAATGAGCAAGTGTATATACATATATGTGATAATTAAAATGAACTAAATTGCCTACAAAATGTATGTTACATGGCTATATAGTATGTATGTATTGAATTAGGGTGCTAACATGAAAATGAGCATGTTATATTGTATTGGAAAGTGATTGTCATGAAATTTGCATGTGAATTGGAATATTATGTGCTTGAATTACATATGATACAATTATATATTGTCACCTTGTTAATATGTAGATGTCATGTTTAAGAAAATTTGCCAAGCTAGTAGCTTATCGTATTAAATTGTAAATTGAGGTAAGTTGTTGTTTATTGCCTATGAACGTACTATAAATTTGATATGCTTACCCTGTTGTTTTCCCTTTTTCCTGTAGATTGCCAACTAGCGGAACAGGTCAAGCGGATCGTTGAGATGCTCATAGTATGCCATTTATAATTCAATAGTCTTTGAAACATTCTAAATTTCGGTTATGTGGCATGTACATAGGTGTTTGTATATGTCAACTTGGGAATGATAGCTTTGGTTTGAATCTTAGTTAATGTTTGATTCTGGGAAGGCTAATGTTCATATATATGTATGTATGTTTTGGTAATATGATAAGATATATATATGACACTTGAATGAAAAATTTGAGTGTGAAATGGTATGGTAAATTGATTAGCATGTTTGAGAATGAAACATCATAGAAAATAATATGATATTGAATGGTTAGATGTGAACACCCTATACCCGACCCGCTCATTGGGCTCGAGCTATATTGTGTTAGATTCATTGTCAGAGCAACTATGATAAAATTAGATACATATACACATAATCAATCATACAAATATAAGAGTTATAGTCCAACAATATAATAAATATACATTCCTAGTATCCTATATGAGCTTATGAAAGCTTTAAAGTTAACCTCAGATTGAATTAGGACTAAATTGTAAAAATTTTAGAACACAGGGTTATCGTCATGTAACACCCTTAACCCGTATCCTTCTCCAAAATAGGGTTATAGAGCATTACCGGAGTCTACAAATTAATTTTCAGACATTTCATTTCATCAAGCATTCATATTTATAACCAATCAAAATCAAAACATTTATGAGCTAACATTAACCAATTTGACTTATACAAGTCATTATAACCAAAATCAAATCATCCAAAATTACCAATAGAACCAATGGATAATGTGATATATCTCCAACAAGCTTCCAACCCAATCGAGCTTCCGATAATCATTTCAAAACATCTAATAATTATACCTATTACCAATAATAATTCAATTCCAATAATAAAACACACATATATATATATAATATTCATTACCAAATAGCATTCACTTCTATTAAAATTATACAAAATATAGTTCATACGAACTTACCGTGCTAAATTGCGTAAATAGCAAAATTCGGGACATTTTGGAAAATTTTTATTTTCTCAATTTCCACCCAATCTTGATCTAAATTAATATTTCATTAAATTTACTAATTTAATAATAAAAAATTAATTTCCTGCAATTTGGTCACTTTTTGACATTTTTACAAATTTACCCTTAAAGTTTCACATTTTTCAATTTAGTCCCTAAACCTAAAACATGTAAATTGATCATTTTAATGAAAACTCATGCTATTTGAATAATAATATATTTTCCTCCTCCTCCTCTCCATTCCACATCCTTAATGTGTATAACATGCTTATATGTAACATTATCTGTAATTTCACCATTTATTTATATATTCATTCAAAGTTGTCCACTTGAGTCATAGTCACTAAATTATTTATATCTTGAGCTACAGAACTCTAAATTGATATCCGTTAATTTTATATAAAACGAGACTCACATATATTAAAATTTTAAGGATTTTTTTGGTTTAGCTAATAAGTACAGTTTATTCTTTAAAGTCACCTCTATTCTGCTGTCTGACAGTTCTGATCCTTCTTCTCTAAAACTTAATTATCTCCTTGGAAAAACTCCAGATGATGTCCCTATTTATTTCTATTGAAAATATACTCTTTAAGGATTTTAAAAATATAAATTATAACCCATAATTATTTTTGTACTATTTTTTATGATTTTCCAAATTCAGAATAGGGGAACCCGAAATCATTCTGACCTTGTCTCACAAAATCTATTATATCTCATGATTTACAATTTCATTACTTACACCATTTCTTCTATGAGAAACTAGACTCAGTAAGATTTAATTCCATATTTTTCATCCTCTAATTTCATTTTCACAATTTATGGTGATTTTTCAAATTTAACCTCTCATCTTCTTTGTCCAAAACTGCTTTTATCGCAAAAGTTAATTACTAAGTTTATAACTTCCTTATTCCCTTTCTATAATATTTCCCATCACTTTCACTTATTTCTCTTCACTAATATATCAAGAAAATAAGACTTTATATAAGAAAACTCTACTATAACATCTTTTCCATGCTATTTCAATAACATCAAACTTAAAAATATGTTGAAATCTCAATGTTCTTACCTTGTCCTATTGATTTCAATCTTTAACTTGATTTTCTCTCTCCTCTAGCTTCAATTTCTTGAATCCAACTTGATATTCTAGCTCCTCATAGTCTCCTTGTTATCTTTCTCTCTTGATGGATATGAAAATTCTTTTGATTTTTAGGTGAAAATGGTAAGTTTTTGGAGGAAGGACCAAATTGTAAAGAAATCAAAAACTTTCCTTCTTTCTCTCTTCTCCTCACGTTGGATGCATGGAAGATGATGGGTTGGTTGCTTTTCATCTTTCTTTCCACATATATATATATATACTAAGTAAATTAATAACAAAATAATAAAATATCATTTAAAAATCAAATTAAAATACTAATAAACTAATATTTATTTAATTAATTAATCTAAAATATCACCAACATCATCATTGCCTTCTAGATTTCTCGCTCTTCTAATTGACCATTTTTCCCTTTATGTTCTTTTAAAATTTCATCCTTGAGTCATCACTTAATTTTCTAAAATTACGATTTAGTCCCTCAAAATTCTTCACCTTTTCAATTTGGTCCTAATTAATCCATTTTCCTTGGTTTCTAGATTATTCTACCCTTAAAATATTTGCTCTAGTGGTCCTTCAACTTTTTCATATTTACACTTTAACCCCTTAAATTTTGAGTATTTACTCTTGGGCCACAAAACTTCTCACTTTTGCAATTTAATCCTTTCTTGAATTAATATGTCATAATATACTTCTCAATGTTGAGATAACTCAAAATTACCCTTTTTATCACTTTATTTCCTTATTTTACTATATCAGGAATATTATCTTACTTTCTTACTGTAGTAATTTTTTTTTGGGTATTACACGTCATGACATCAATATTACCATGTCGTGATGTCGCCAAATAGTTTGTCACATCACAACGTTAGCCCATTCGATGTCACGACGTCACATACTATTTTTTCAATTTTCATTCATAAACCTGCAATTTCAAGCAATTCAAAACACAACCACATTTTTACCTTATAATTGACCCAATGAACAATACTTATAAACCTTTAACACTTTCTAATCATACAATATAATGTTCTAACCATCAATTCATCCAAACATCTAATGTCCAAACATCACTAATAAGCATTCAACTGTCATATGCATACATTAAACATTACTTATCATTTTTCTATATACAACTACTTATTCATGTCATATAATCAATTAGCTCATGAAATTTACCTAAGCTCCAAACATGCATACTCCATTATCCATATCATTGGCATTCGAACACATATATAGAACATATCAATGATCTACTTAGTTGATATATGCATGACATTCAAGGCATTATCCACATATATATATATAGTTACAAACATAACAAAATTGATATATATATATACACATATTATTCTTTAGATAACAATTTAAGCATGACTGAAACTAATTGGTACATGCCAAGTTTAACCAAAACGAAAACAAACAAACTCTATTGAGCATAGGATCATCATTTGGATGCTGAAATCGATGCTCGGAATACTCGAATTGAACCTAACCTACGTACGGGAAAACAAACCGTACACTAAATAAAACAGTTAGTGGTAAATTTATGGTTCAAACAAAATAATTAAACCTATGCAACATGCTTGCATACAATTCCTAGCCTAATCTCCTATCGTCTCTTATACGATTCTTTCATTTTCACCATGTCAAGTATATAGTCAAACTTAGACAGTAACTCATTAGTCATGCAAACAAGTTTAGCAATTTCATAATCATTTCATAAACCATTCAATTCATTTCCAAAATACCATAACTTATTATCAAGAAAATTCTTTATTTTTTACTTTATTCAATTTAATCCCTGTCTTAGATATTAATCTAAAACACACCAAATCAGCTCAAATAGTCATCAATGACTTACCTCAACAACGTATAATTCAAAATGACTTGAAAATGCAGTAATTAAATAGGTCTAGAATCTTACCAATCATACCAAAAGTACGAAGTTCCATCAAAACATTTATCACATGAACATCATTCAAACTTCAACCAATCTATACCAGTTATCACAAATTCATCTAATTATTTCATACCAACCTCACTTGTTTCATTCCACACTAAAACAAGTAATTTTATGTACCAAACATCTCAAACTTATATGTCAAAATATACAAATTAAACTAAACATCACTAATGCCAAATCACATTAATATAATCCTATTAACCTTACTCAGATTTTCAAGACAAAAATTAAGATTAGTCAATCAACACCTCAAATTGTCATTATAGTGCGTCATCGACTAACTTAAAGTATAGACTTGTACATTTACTAGAGTAATCAATTTCCAATATCGTCACATTGTTCAATTCACATCTCATCATTGTCAATTCAGCTTCAAATAATCATGTAAAATAATATATTTAAGCTCGATTACATTCCAATTTCATGTATCAATTAACTCATGAAACTTTCTATTCTATTCAATTTATTCCTTGCCTCAATACTCAATTCCAACCATAGCATTTCAATTCAATCACTATTTATAGCTTACCTTAACATTATATAATGCAATATATCACGAATAGGTAGTAACTAAATTAGTTTTAGGTCATAGAAATATAAACCAAAAGCTTGTGTCACTCGTCGTCGAATCATGCCTTTCCTTTCCCTGTCAACGATCATGCGTTGTCTTTAGCTATGTATAGTAATTTAGTAACAATATAACAATAATTTCTAACCAAATCACATTTAATTACAAATTCATCCATATTTTGTAAATAGTTCAATTTAGTCTTTTATCTCGATAATCAACCAAATTCACACAATATGATTCGATCAGTCATAATTAGTTATTAATTCATTAAACATCTCAAATTACTATTCACCATATTCAAATTATCATTTCTTTACGACTTAGTTCACATCTCCCCTTTTGTACCAAGTTGCAAACAATTCAAATTATTATTAAACAAACACAAATTCATAAGTAATGTCACATTCCATGTTTTATTTATTTATTTATTTTTGTTAAATTGAGAACAAGGAATAAGTTGGCCTAGTGGTTAGGAGCTTTAATTTTTTATTAAACATGATCCCTTGTTTGCTCCTTTGTCCCCTCCACATGCTCTTTTCTACATCCTTTCCTTATGAAACAATTCATTATACCTAGACAATTATTTTCCACCTATTGAGTCATTTTTGCTTATTCACCTCTCCCAGTTGTTGTACCTCTCTCTAGCTCCTCTCTTTTTATAAATTTTTCTTTGTTTTGGCTACCTTTTCCACCACCTCTACCTTAGCTTTTCTCTTCTCTTTCACCACCCATTACAAACAGAACCACCATCGAACCTCCTCTTTGTTGCCACTCACTCCATCCATTTTTGCTCTAACATCGCCCCTTACATCACCATACACCACCGTGACCACCACTTTGTACCACAATCGGAAATAATTCTTTATCCTCTCTACTCTTCCAGTTTCTTTTCTTTATTTTAATTTTCTACTTTTGCACTCTAGTTTTGCAACATCTGTCTCTCCCTCCTTCTTTTCATTCTCCTCTTTCACCAGGTTCTCGCCGGACTGTTGCTGCCACTGACTTTGGTGACTTTTTTATTTTCTTCACTATTCTTCCGATCCCTTTCATCCTATTTAGTAATTGAAATCCTATATCCCTATTACCATAAGTTTTAAATTAACTTATTTTAAATGTTGTATCTTGACTCATTCTTTTAAGTGATTTTCCTCTAGACTTAATCTCCTCTCTGACGAAAGGCTTTGGTGATCAAACATCAGTTCCAATTCATTTGAGTTAGGGTGAGTATGGTAGTGGAATGAATAACCAGTCCTTCCTCTCTCTTTTTCCTTTAGGCTGAATGTATATAGAGGCCATAGTATATTTTCCTTCAAATGTTAACATATTATATACTACTTTCTATTGAAGGGTTGATCGGTACCAACTTGGAGAGTTACTAACATTGGAAACAAGATCATATTACGATTGAATTCTGTAAGGGTGAGTATTGATCAGAGTGTTACTAAATGGAATTCTGCCATAAAATGTTCACAACGACATCCTTAATGAAAGATCACTTTTGTTGATAAGTAGGTAACTTATCGAGTAGGTCCAAGTATGGGCGTTCTTAAAGTGATATTTTTCTTTGGATCTGCAACTAGGTGCGGGTTAACTTACTAGGAAAATATATATGACATTTGTTGCCATATAAAATATAATTATTTATAATTGAAACCTTGTTAAAAATATCTATAACATGAATAGTTGAGAATACACTATGTATTTGAAAAAGGGATGCTAAACCCCTTAAAAGAGTGATACTCAAGTACATCGAACTTATCGTTTAATGATCATATATGTAATTTGATATGATTTGATGAATGTTGTGAAATTATGTGCATATTCCCATTTCTCAAAACGTGTGATATGGTGACAGTATATGATAGGCATAATATATAAATCATGCCACCGATATTGAAATTGAGATTTGATTGCATGTTAAACATGCCTTACATGATATTATCCGATTTGCATGTTCAACATGCACAATGTGACAAGTGATATCTTGAAATGAGTAAAATGTTTATATATATTCATTATGACCATATCACAAGCATGGGGTGGGATATTGTAAGAAGGAATAATCCGTGGCTTTATCCATAACCTACATGGTGTGTTCTCCATAACCTACATGGCAGCTTGTCTACAAATATTGGTAGCTTCGTTCACATTGGAGTGTTTGGATGGACGAGTTTGGGGAATTCTTTTTGGAGTGTAGCAGTGATGGGTAGGATGTTGTATAAAATCTTGCACAATTGTTTTACAAAATTGCTCTGCCATGATCATGTGCATAAAATTTGATTATGTTATATGATGAATATGTGTTTGTTTGTTATTTAACTTGATATAAGACCCACACTGCGTTTAGGAGTTCAACCCATTAGTTCTAAACCTTTCAAGTAATACATGGACTTAGGGCCTGGACTAGACAAATGGAGGAGCCTCTCGAATTGATACTTTTAATAATGGGTTTAAAAACTATTTTTGGATGTTATTTTGGACTTTTAGACTGTTTAATTGGGTTGTTTCCTTTTTTACAATTTTAAACTACCATGCATGCATGCTTGATGAATTTATAGACATTTTATATCTTTTAAATTACTTATGATTTTACTTGATTTTAAAAAAAGACTATAAAATTATGATTTTCTAAATAATGTCAAAAGACTACTACGAAAGATATTTTTCAAAATCATTGTAAAAGGAAATAATTAAGAATATTACAAAACCTTTACTTCAATGATTTATGACGAGAGTCTTTGGCATTATAATAAAATTCACAAATATTCACGTCTTGAATAAGTGTTTTCCAAAAACAAGAATTAATCGATACTTGAAATTTTTGAGTTTTTGTAAAAACAATCGAAATCAAGTTACTTTAACAAATAAATGCTTTCAACAATTTTAATGTAAATTTCAAGATTCGACCATAATGTCTAGACCGGGTTTGGGGTGTTACATTTAGTGTTATCAGAGTTGAGTTCATAACTCAAATTGTGGATTTTAAACAGGTCTGCAAGCATATTTCAAAAGGTATTTTAGAAAAGTATTTTTCTATTAAATTGTTAAAAATCCGAGACTCTTGAAGGTGATCCAAGATAAGTACTTTTTTTGCTTGAAAGTTTAGATTATGAAACTTTAGACTATTGGATGACATACTTATAGATAGTGAAAATCTGGTTGAAAACACTCAAAGTGATAACGTAAAACTTGTTTCTAATTATCAGATAAAACTGATAAAAATTATTGATAAACGTCATAAATAATTACGAGGTACGAACTCATGGTGCATGTCTTCACGAGGCTCAAGAAGAGTCATCTACTGCTCGGGTACCTACACCAGACCTTGGTGTCAATTAAGATGATCCTACTGTGGATAATCTTAGTCAGGAGCTTCAGGAATTTCCTGATGAGGAGGTTAATCCTAATCCTATCAATGGTGCAATGTCTCAAGCACTATTGAGAGTATTAGAACGAGTTGCTGGAGGCCAAATTAATATTGGAGGTTGCAAATCCATTGTAGAGAGGCTTCAATCTAGTGGAGCTAAGGTGTTTAGTGGTGTTGCTGGGATGACTCCTACGATAGTTGAATATTCGATGATATCTACGGAAAGAATTTTAGACGATCTGGACTATACCTTAGAACATAAACTAAAAAGGACGGTGTCACTTCTGAGAGATGAGGCCTACTTCTAGTGGTAATATGTGGTTGAGGGTACTCAAGCTAAGAGGATAACCTGGGAATATTTCCAAGGTGCATTTCAGAATATGTATGTGGGCTTGAGGTATGTTGAAGCTCATAGACTTGATTTTATCGAGCTGAAATAGGGAGATAGGATATTATTTGAGTATGAGGCTAAGTTCCTGAGATAGAGCTGTTACGCACAGGGGATGGTAGCTTCTGAGCAAGATAAATGTGTAAAGTTTGAGAAAGGGTTGCGATATGATCTAAAGGTCCAAGTTACTACACTATAGGAGAAAGTCTTTGATACCTTGGTTGAGAAGGTTAAAATTCTTGAAGAAGTAAAAAGGGCCGAATGAGAAAGAAGGGACAAGATCAAAACTTTGGTTAAAAGGGACTTTGGCTCGAGAAGTTCTAACCTCTGTCCTGGAAAGAGGGATAATAATAATAATGGACCTCGACAGAACCCAATTGTAGATGGTACTGGAAACATGACTCGAGAATGTGCTTACTGTGGGAAACTTCATAGGGGAGAATGTTGGAAGAAACTAGGGGCAGGTTTGAGATATTGATCTCTGAGCACTTAATAAAGGACTATTCGCATATAAAAGAATAGAGGCAAGCACCCCAACCAAATCAAAATTAGAATCAAAGGGGATAAGGTAATAACAGAGTTAGTAATACTAGATAGAGAGCAGCTGGTCAGGGTGCAAACCACATTGAAGCTAGACAACCCTTTTTGTTTTATGCAGCGAGGCGCAAAGAGGACCATGATGCAGTTGGTGTCATCGCCAGTACTTTTACAATTAATTTTGAGCATTACTTTGTTAACAAAATTTACTTAGTCCTCTAGGGCAGTCTGTGTATGTAAAAAAAAATTATTGTAGATGTCCCTTAAAAATTCAGGGAGAGATATTTCGAACTGACTTGATGGAGCTACCTTTTGCAGAGTTCGATCTTAACTTGGGCATGGATTGGTTGAAAGAGCACCGAGTCAGTTTAGACTGTGATATGAAGCAGGTTACTTTGTGAACTTCGACTGGAAAGGACATAATTATGATTAGAAAGTGTCGGGACTACTTACCTAACGTGATTTCTACTTTGGTGGCTGAAAAACTTGTTCGTAAGGGATGTAAGGCTTACTTGACATACATCCTGGATATGAATGTTGAAAAATATGTGATGGAAAATATCCGAGTAGTGACGGAGTTTCTTGATGTCTTTCAAAGGAATCACTTGGTTTTCCTCCAGAGTGTGAGGTTGATTTTGGGATTGAGTTACTGCCTGGGACAACCCCAGTGTTCATTGCTCCTTACCGCATGACACCTAACAAGATTAAGGAGCTTAAGGTACAGTTACAAGAGTTATTAGATCGTGGGTTTATAACACTAAGCATGTCGCCTTGGGGAGCTCCAATTTTGTTGGTAAAGAAGAAGGATGGATCGATGAGGCTATATATTGATTACCGAAAATTGAACAAATTGGCAGTGAAGAATAAGTAACCTTTGCCGAGGATTGATGATATATTCGATCAATTTAGGGGTGCCAACATTGATCTGAGGTTAGGTTTTTATCAACTAAAGGTGAGAGAAGTTGACATAACCAATATCTTTCTCAGAACTCAGTATGGTCACTATGAGTTCTTAGTGATGCCTTTTGGCCTTACTAATGCACCGACCACTTTTATGGGCCTTATGAACCGAGTCTTCTAACCCTACCTTGATTATTGTGTTGTGGTATTTATCGATGACATCGAATTTATTCTAAATACTGAAACCGAGCATAAGGAGCACTTGAGAGTGATTCTACAAACTCTCTATCAGAAAAAGTTGTAAGGTAAGTTGAGTAAGTGTGAGTTTTGACTCTGTGAGGTGATGTTTTCGGTCATGTTGTATTAGTTGAGGGTATCTATGATGATCCAAAGAAGATTGAGGTTTTTTCTGAATTGGGAGCAACCTAAGACTGTTGATGAGATTTGAAGTTTTCTAGGAATTGTGGGATATTATAGGAGGTTTGTTGAAGGATTCTCTTTGATTGTAGCTCCTATGACTAAAATGTTGAGGAAGAGTGCCCTTTTCAAGTTGATCGAGAAGCAACAAGGTAGTTTTTAGAAGCTTAAGTCAGTGCTAATTTAAGCACTTATGTTGATTCAGCCCGAGTCTAGGAAGGACTATATGGTTTATAGTGATTTATCCCACACTGGCCTTGGCTGGGTGTTGATGCAAGATGGAAAGGTCATTGCCTATACCTCGAGACAACTCAAATCACATGAGTGTAACTACCCTACTCATGATCTCGAGTTAGTTGCATTAGTTTTCACCTTTAAGATTTGGAGACACTATCTCTATGGTGAGAAGTGTATTATCTACACGGATCATAAGAACCTCAAGTACATCCTCACCCAAAAAGAGTTAAACTTGAGGCAGAGGAGGTGGATAGAGTTACTCAAGGTCTATGATTTTACCATTGAGTACCATCTAGGTAAAGCAAACGTTGTGGCCGATGTGTTGAGTAGGAGATCGATGATCGAATTAAGGGAAATGTTTGCTAGATTGAATTTGTACAAGGATAGAGGTTTGCTTCCAGTGTTGCAAGTGAGATCGGCTTTAGCGTATGAGATCAAGTCGAAGCAGCCTTTGGATTCTTCTCTTATGCCACACATTAAACAGATTGAGCAAGGCAAGCCACACATCAATTCAGATGGAGTTCTGTGTTACCGTGGTAGATATTGTATACCTTTGGATAAAGATTTGAGGCAGTCCATCCTTCGAGAAACACATGGTAGTCCTTATGCTATGCATCCTAAAGAAATTAAAATGTATCAGGATCTTCAGGAATAGTATTGGTGGTCGAGACCTAAACGTGATATGACCGAGTATATAGCTAAGTGTTTGACAGGCCAACAAGTTAAGGCTAAACACCAAATTCCTTCTGGTTTACTACAACCTATTCAGATTCCTTAGTGAAAGTGAGGGCAAGTGACTATGGACTTTTTTAGTGGGCTACCTTTGACGCATTCTAAAAAAGATTCAGTCTGGGTGATTATAGATAGACTGACTAAATCAACTCATTTTCTTCTAGTTTGCATGGATTATTCGTTACTAAAGTTGGCTAAGTGGGATATTTCTAAAATTGTGAGACTATATGGGGTACCAAAATCAATCATCTCCGATCGAAATCCTCGTTTCACATCTCGATTTTAGAATAATTTGCATGAGGCTCTCGACACGCTATCGAAATTTATTACAACATTTCATCCACAATCCAATGGGAAGTAGTTTATGTACAAAAATAGCTTTCAATCAAGCATTCAGATGGCTCCCTATGAAGCTTTTTATGGTCGCAAATGTTAGTAACCTTTGTGTTGGACTGGCTTGGGGAAAAGAAAGTCTTGGTCTTGGATTTAGTTCAAGAGACTGAAAGTATTTTGAAGCCGGTTCAGGATCGATTGAGAGTGGCATCAGATCATCAGAAATCCTACTCTGATTTGAAAACAAGAGATATACAGTTCAGTGTTCAAGATCGAGTATTCCATAAGGAATCACCTTGGAAGAAGTTATTAAGATTTGGTCATAAAGGAAAGTTGTGTCCGAGATTTATTTGACCCTATCATATTTTTAAGAGGGCTGGACCCATATCAGTTAGAGCTACCTCCAGAATTGGATCACATTCATGACGTGTTTCATGTATCTATGTTGAGGCATTATCAATCAAACCCATCTCATGTGATTCCGATTGAGGAGATCGAAGTACGTCAAGACTTGTCCATCAACAAGGAACCAATCCAAATTCTAAATTGTGAGATTAAAATGATGAGGAAGAAACAAACTCCACTTGTAAAGGTCTTGTGGTAAAATCATGGTGCTAGTGAAGCCACTTAAGATCCTAAGGATGCGATGTGACATCAATACCCTCACCTTTTCCAACATAGGTAAAATTCGAGGACAAAATTTGTTTTAAGGATGGTAGAACTGTCACATCCTATGATTTATTTATTTTTTTAAGTTGAGAACAAGTAATAAGTTGGCCTAGTGGTTAGGAGCTTTCATAAGATTTTAAGGGTCCTAAGTTCAAGTCCCCACATTCACAACGTTTCTCTCTATTTTTTTGCCAAATTTGAATGGTCAATACCCCATTTTCCGTCCATTTTATGCCGTGCATAGGAGGATTTCTTTCCATTCTTCACAAGTCAAAATGCCATATGTTCACAAACATGATCGCCCTTTTACTCCTTTGTCCCCTCCACATGCCCTTTTCTATATCCTTGCCTGATGAACCGATTTATTGTACGTAGACAATTATTTTTCACCTATTAAATTATTTTTTCTTATCCACCTCTGCCTATTGTTGTCCCTCTCTCTAGCACCTTTCTTTCTCTCCAGTTTTCTTTGTTTTGGCCACCTTTTCCACCATATTTAGCTTAGCTTTTCTTCTCTCTTTCACCACTCATTACAAATCAAACCACCATCAGACTTCCTCCTTACTGCCACTAACTCCATTCACTTTTGCTCAAACACCGCCCCTTGCACCACCATACACCACCGTGACCACCACTTTACGTCACCATTAAAAATAATTATTTATCCTCTCTACTCTCCCATTTTATTTTCTCTATTTTAATTTACTCCTACTTCACTCTAGTGTCACAAAATCTCTCTCTCACTCCTTCCCCTCCTTTGTCAGTTTCTCGTCGGTCTGTCACTGCCACACCTCCACTGGCTTCGATGACCTTTCTATTTTCTTTCACTATTTTACCGACCTCTTTTATCCTCTTTATTAGTCGAAATCCTATATCCTTATTTCCTTTAGTTTTAAATTATTTTATTTAAATGTTGTATCTTGACTCATTCTTTCAAGTGATTTTTATCTAGACCCAATCCCTTCTCTAACGCAAGACTTCGGTGATCCAACATCTCTTTTGATTCATCCAAGTTAGTGTGAGTATGGTAGTGGAATGAAAAGCCACTCCTTCCACTCTCATTTTCCTTTAGGCTGAATGTATATAGAGTCCATAGTATATTGTCCTTCAAATGTTAACATATAGTATACTACTTTTTGTTGAAGGGCCGATCGGTACCAACCCAGAGAGTTACTAACGTTGGTAATAAGATCATATTACGATTGAATTTGATAAGGGTGAGTCCTTATCGAAGTGTTATTAAATGGACTTATGCCATAAAATGTTCAAAACGACCTCCTTAATGAAAGATCACTTTTGTTTATAAGTAGGTAACTCATTAAGTAGATCCAAGTGTGGGAGTTCTTAAAGTGGTGTTTTGCTTTGGATCTAGAACTAGGTGTGGGTTAAGTTACTAGAAAAATATAGATATAAGATTTTTTGTCAGATAAAATATAATTATTTATAATTGAAACCTTGTTCAAAATCCCTATAACATGAATAATTGAGAACACACTATGTAATCGAAAAGGGATTCTAAACCCATAAAAAGGGTGATACTCAAGTAAGTAGCTTGAACTGATCGTTTAATGATCGTATGTGTTATTTGATGTGATTTGATGAATGTTGAGAAATTATGTGTGTATTTCCATTTCTCAAGATGTGTGATATGATGACATTATATGATAGGCATAATATATAAATCATGCCACCGATATTGAAGTTGAGATTTGATTACATGTTAAACATGCCCTACATGATATTATCCGATTTGCATGTTCAACATGCCTAATGTTACAAGTGATAACTTAAAATGAGTAAAATGTTTATATATGTTCATTATGACCATATAACATGCAAGAGGTGGGATATTGGAAGGAGAAAGAATTCATGGCTTCTTCCACAGCCTATATGGTGGCTTCGTCCACAACCTACATGTCAACTTATCTGTAAATTGGTGGCTTCACCCACAGTGGAGTGTTTGGATAGATGAGTTCTGAGGAACTCTTTTTGGAAAGTAGCGGTGATAGGTAGGATGTTTTATAAAAACTTGTATAATTGTTTTACAAAATTGCACTGCCATGATCATGTGCATCAAATTTGATTATGTTATATGATGAATATGTGTTTATTTGTTATTTACCTTGATATAAGACCCACATTGGG
The DNA here is from genome assembly GCF_025698545.1 of Gossypium raimondii. NCBI lineage: Eukaryota > Viridiplantae > Streptophyta > Magnoliopsida > Malvales > Malvaceae > Gossypium > Gossypium raimondii. The sequence continues at coordinate 31,523,255 of NC_068568.1, read as the reverse complement.
CTTTAAAATCTCACCCCATTAGTTCTGAACCTTTCAGGTAATACACGAACTTAGGGCTTGGACTCGGGAAACAGAGGATCCTTTCGGATGGATACTTTTAATAATGTGTTTATAAACTATTTTTGGATGTTATTTTGGACTTTGGGACTTTGGATTGTTTAATTGGGTTGGTTCTTTACTTTACAATTTTAAATTGCCATGCATGTTTTCTAAAAACATAATTTAATTGATATTTGAAATTTTCAAGTTCTCATAAAAACAATCGAAATCTAGTTACTTTAACAAATAAATGTTTTCAACGATTTTAATGTGACTTCTGATATTTGGCCATAATGTTTAGGCTAGGTTTAGGGTGCTACAAGAAAAGTATATGAAAATTTAAATAAATTCATACCGTATGAACTTGCCTGGTTAAATCAACAAATAAGTTGAACTGCAATGAGTAATTGATAATTTCACCTTTTCCTCGATTATTGTCAATTTGGTCCAATTTCCGATCAATACAATTATTTAATTCAATTTATCAATTTCAATCATCTTAAATAATCCTATTATATTTATATCTCAGTTCAATTTTATTTTTTGAATGCCCTAAAGTTTTATATTTTATTCAATTTATCAATTTGAGCCTTGATTTTGAAATCAATCTCAATTACATCCTTCTAAGGCTCTCTAATGTCCAATATTACGAACATATTACACCAATTTTTAACTTTATGAACTTTAGTCCCTATGTTAAAAACTAGCAATTAAACTTGACAAAATAGTCCTTTTCATATCTAAGCATATAATCTAACAAATTAACACCAATTCCATCAAGTATTCAACCATTGAAACTTTTGAAAACTTTAACAGCTTTGAAATTGAGTTATGGGTTAACTAGATTAAGGTTCTATGATCTAAAAACATAAAAATATAAGAAAGTGACTAAATTGAACTAACCAATTTGTGTTTGAAAGATTCCAAACCCTATAATGGAATCAAACCTTCTTTTCTTTCTTTTGAATCGGGTAAGTGAGGAAGATGGTGATAATGTTTTGTTTTATTAACTAAACAAATTTTGTTTTCTTTTATTAACTAAACAAAATTTTATTTTAACAATTTAATAAGCCATTATACTTACATGTCCACAAGCATAAATTTTAGTATGGTCTAATTATCATTTTAGACCTTAATTTAATTGTTTTATAAGTTCTCAATTCAATTTCTAATTAAAACCTATAGCGAGATAAATTTTACCACATTTACAATTTAGTCATTGTATCTTAATTAACAATTAAATTAACAAAATTAAAGGACCCAAATTTAATTAGAATTTATACTAACCTCGTAAATATTATAATATGAATTGAACATCGAAATGAGATTCCAAAACCACATTTTCCAATACCACTAACTTTCGGTAATTACCATTTAATTAAATTTAATTTATTTAATCATTCCACTATTAACATCACCATCCACTAACACCCACTTTGACATAGACTAATTGCTATTTTAGACCTTAAGCTATTTTCAAATTAAAATCTATAGTAATTGAAATTTATAATTTAGTCCGTAAACCTTAAATAATAACTAATTCGACTAAATTACCTATCAAAAAATTCAATTCACCTATATAATAAGTTTATAATTACCTTGATTTAATATTTACGGACTCAGTTTACAAAAATGGGGTCTTAAGCTCGTAATTTTCAGTACCACTAGAAACCAGGTCATTGCAAGGTGAATGGTTGAATAGGTTGAAATTGAACAAGTTAAATTGGTATGTTTTGATGCCAAATGAAGTTATATTGGATTGGTTAATTGGAAAATTGGATAAACGAAATGTGAAGGTATGTTTTTGGTATGCTTTAAAGTAGGAAGAGTAGTGCAAATATGCACCAAATGAGATATTTGAATGGTAGACATAAAATAGGTACCAAATGGCTTAAAATGTACACAAAAATAAGTCCACGTTGTGACGAGCTTTGGACTTCAGGCCATGGAGTGACCAAGAACCCTGTCGTCCCAATGAGTCACGTCGCAATGAGGAACTCCTTCACATCGCGATGTCAACCTGAAGATGTGAAACTTTTACAAATTGGTTATTTTTCGATCTTAGGCTAACTTTAGAGCATATGTAAACTCGTATAAAACTCAAGAAAGGTTGTATATCATATCTATTGTTTGAAATAATTGTATTTGCATGTATTATGCTTTTGATTGAATGTTGAATGATTGTAGTTGCTCCGACAATGAATGTAGTATCCTATAGCTTAGACTCGACGATTGGGTAAGGTGAGGTGTTACAATAATAATCAAATTGTTGGTATGCAAAACCAACAAGGAGTAGTAAAAGACGATGATGGTGCAGGTTCACCCTGGTAGGGTAGAGAGCCATTGTGTTATGTGGATGGAGAAGTGTGTAAAGAATGGGTAAGAGAGAGATACAGAGTATGTAGTGAATGGTGAGCTATGTTGTGTTGTTGTTGTTGGAAAAATCAGGTTTAAAAACGATTTTCTATTACTACAAAAATTAAAATTTTGAAAACCAAGCCGGTTTGTGCTATTTATAGTAATAAACTTTTTCGCAAGTAATACATGTGCTTTGAGCAAGATAGATCCTAGATGTTTCTAGCTTTCAACCGAATGGCCTTCTCCACTATTGTTGTACCATGAATTGCTTCAAGTGTTGGCTCGAACAATTAGGAATGAAGCACGATTTATGACTTTCAATAAGAAAGTGATTCTCTCTAATAAAAATTGGTAGAATTATAATTTCCAGAAAATATAATTTATTCTTTGAAAATATATCTCCACTACTTTTTGACAGAATAACAATATTGTAAACTTATGTGAATTGTTGTATCTCTACCAGTGTCATCTATTTATAGGGAGAGATAAAAGAATCCTAGTTGAATTAATGATGACGTTTTGTTTTCATCTATCATGTAATACAAATGGGATGATATCATTTACCCATTTCTTGGGTGATGACATCCACTATTATGAATGATGCTACATACTACAAATTTTGTATGCCCAACGCACCAGCTTTCCATTCCTTATCTATTTGAACTCAAGCTTTTACTTACATCAAAGTACACAAGTCACACATACATGGTCCATCATCCACTCAGGATTAAGGTATGTCACACTATGAACATCATGAGTAAATAAACCTATACACAAATTTAGGATATCTTCTAATTGGGTCATGTTTGATGTACTATTAGTTCATTCAGTCACATCTATGTGTCTATATCTTGGGAGTAATATGTTCCAATGCTCAAGACAGAGTATCTCTCAAATTGAACTTGATAGACGACATATTAGTCTTTCAATCAGTTTGCTCATTTCCAGTTAGACAAAGGACATGTTTAGTTTCATCTACTAATATAAGTTCTGTTTTCGTATTACAATCCAACCAGATAATACCGCTTAATATTAGTTAAACGTTAGATAACTAGTGAGCTAATATTTGCTTTCGCTTTGCTTTGCATGCAAAAACCATTTGAAGACAATATAAAAGGGTATTAATGTAATTATGGATATTTTACTAACTCAATTTGTTCAAAAAATACAAGTATACGAAACAAATATACTACACTTAGGGCACCCAATCAAATAGTTGTTACATGCCACCTCAGTATAATGAGGAGGCTTATCACTAGTAGTAATGCCACATATTATCTTCTTATAGGGGCGATGATGTGACCTCCAAGGTTAGTGATGCAAAATCTTAACACGACAAAACAATCAATGGGTGTGGGGTTCCACGTACTCCTAGTGAAGGTAGTTTGCAATGAAGGTTTGTTGCACTCATAGTGGAACAGCCTGATGTCAAAGGTCCACCTGATGTGGAGTTTTCTTGAAGGGGATACGTGTAAGGTCATGAGGAGGTGGTATTACAATGCTCTATGTTTCTATAAAGCTTGTGATTGAGTTAACCGAATACCATCTCAAGTAGAAAATATAAAACACCTCTACTCAATTTTGTCATTTACATATATAATAGAAGGTATAAATGTTATTTAAAATAAAATTTAAAATATTTTTAACTATTATATTTGAAATTAAAAGTTATTTGATATGCATGTATATGTATATAAGCCAATGTAATAATTAAACATATCCATATATGAACTAATTAAACCCTAATCTCTTAGGGGTGTTCATTAGTCGGGTCGGGCTGAGCCTATGTACTGATATTAACATACTCTATGTTAGTCCAAGCTTGGTTTGGCTCGAAATATGAGATTCATGTATTGCTCAAACCCGTCCATATTTGAAAATGACTAACCTAAGCCTAACTAGGTCCACCTATATTTGTATTATTTTTAATTTAATATTTATTAATTTAATATTTTTCTTTCATTAAATTTTGGTGAATTCATTTTAATAACTTTTAAACTTCGATGACTTACCATATCTTTTAATGTTTACATTATAGTACTAAATATTTAATTTTATTATATATATTTCATACTATATAAAAATAAAATAAATATATATTATAAAGTAAAAAAGGGCTTTGCTCAAGCCTTGAATGTTGGAACTCAAGCGCAACTCATATTTTATAAGCCTAGTTATTTTTTCCTTAACTCATTTCTCATGCCTAATACTTTTGTCCAAATTCTCACATATTTGAAACACGTATTTGGGCTTAGACAAATACCCTGACCCTTGAATAGGTTTATTTCAAATATTTTGTAAAAGGCACATAATTAACGACTATAAATTGTCAAACAAGTGAATACAATATATTATATATAAATTTGCATTTATAAAATAAATATTCTTATATAAATTTTACATTTTGCTATCATGTTATCATAGATTGAACCATTAATTATTTTTTCTATTATAATTATTTTTGCTATCATGTTATGATAGATTGAACCATTAATTATAATGATTAAGGTTCAATTTTCCAACTAATATAAATAAAAATGAAGTTTAATAAACTACATTTTTATTGGAAGATATTTTATTTATTTATTATATTATAAGAAATCTTACTTATTTTACTTTTATAAGAAAGAGTGTTTATATTAATTGAAAAGTATTTTTACATTAATTATATAATGAGAGAGAAAATAGAAAAAATTACAAATTCTATCAATAATAGTTTTCATGTAATTATAAGATTCTAGGATTTTCGATAAATCTTGGATAAAAACTTTTACACATATAGTCATTCGAAATTTTAATTCAAAATTTTGAACAAAATACTAACATGAGGATTTGATAATAAGAAGAATGAAAATGGTAAAAGTATCGTGGAAATCTCTATAGTTAAGGGTGGATTACATTTTAACTTTTTTTGAAAAATGGGTAAATTAGTCTTTATACATTTTGAAACATGTAAATTAGTCACTCGTTTAAATTTTATCTCATTAAATGGTGACGTGAGATGTTAATTTAAATGGTTAATTATTAATCTGGTACCTAAGCTATAGTTAAAATATCATTTTGATTTTGAAAAATTTTCTTAAAAATAATTTTAAAAATTAGAAAAAAATCTATAAAATATAAAATATTAAAATATATTAAAACAAAATTAAACTCAAATTTATTAGAGTCAAAACTTACATTCAAAAATCTCTTTTTGATAAATCACTTATTTTATTTTTATTTTTATTTTATTTTGAAAAAATGAGCTCTATTTCAATAATGGGGAACCATTTTCATTTTAAATAAAATTATTGATTTGATGAGAACTACCTAATGCAATAAGACCCTAACCTTGTCACACCCTTATATATTTGAGGTTAATTGAAATGATTAAACATGAAATGAGTTATAAGCTTGATAGTTAAATGATAGTGCACCATTCCTAGAGACTCAAGTTCAAGCCCTTTCCCTCTCATTTTTTTTTGTTATTTTCGGCAAACCAAGGGTAATTTGCTTGTGTCTCCCCTTGGGTTTACAAACCCTAGGTATTTAATCACTTTTTTTTCCTATTTTGATTGTTCACATTGTAATAGCTCGTTTTTCAATGGTGTCAGAAATAGTAGTTTCGGGGCCACCAAATTCGACGAGTAAGTTCGTAAATATTATTATTTAATATTTACGAGTCGAATATGATTTTAAATATGTTTTTGATATGGTAATTTATGTTATTTGAATGATTAATTAAGTTCAAGTGGTAAGATTTTAAAGTCAAGTAGTTTTAGAAAATGAAGAATCGAGATCTCGTTTCTATAAACTGAGCCGTAAATATTTTTATAAACATTTAGGGAGTGTCATTAAGGTGGTATTAAAGTTTAGTTGAAAAATTTTAACGTTTCGATAGTTCATTAGCGAAAAGGACTAAATCATAAAAATTTAAAATTTAATTCTACTAGCTATAGATGTTTAATTGCTATGAAAATTTAAATTCATGGGCTAATATGGTAAATATACCATATTATATATATGAGTGGGTAGTTGGCTTTGTCTTATTATGAAAATATAAATTATTTATTAATTAAAAGAACAAATTATAATGTAATAAAATAAACTAAAAAGATCACCTTTCTCTTTTCATTGTTTTGCCAAAATTGAGAAAGAAGAAAGCCATTGTTAGAGTTTGAAGCTTCGACCAAGCTTCCATGTATGCATTTAAGTACAATTAAGCCCCGTTTTTAATAATTTTTATGTTTTTGAGATTGTTGCAACTAGGTTCAGCTAGACCGTACTGTCGATTTTGAAACTACTAAAGATTTTGAATGTTTCCATTGATGAACCTTGTGATTTTAGATGTTAAATTATTTATTTGAGATATTAGTTATTATTTAAAAGTATTTTATTAAGTGATTTTTGATGAAATTTTTGTTAGGGCTAAATTATTAAAATAGTAAAAGTGCAAGGATTTGATGTGAAATTGTTGCAATAATGGGCTGTATTGGATGCTATGAGTATTTGGATAAGCTCAATATTGGGTAAAAATGGTTAATTTACAAGTTTTAGGCTCACAGACTAAATTGAATAAAATTAAAACTTTAGGGGAAATTTTGTAAAAATTTCAAAAGTGATTAAATTGCATAAAATAAATTATTTTACTATCTAAATTAATATATTGAATGAAATTATTAATTTAGATCAAGATCGAGTGGAAAATCGAGGAGAATGGAAAATTACCAAATGCCCCTGTACTTTAACATTTCTGTAATTTAGCTTGGTAAGTTCGTACGGTTAAAATTTAACATTTATATAAATAGCTGATTGGTATTACATGATATTATATATATTCCATTGTTGGAAATGAATCATTATTTGAGTTATAATATTAAATTTGATACTCGGTTTGAATTGAACGCGGGATATAGTACATTTGTGTTTTGGTGTATTACGGGGGTTTGAAGTGGAGATGGTATTAGGGGGAGATATATGTATATTAGCCACATAAATCGAGTTTCAGCATTTTTTATTGATGTGCTTAGGCTTATGCCAAGCTTGTGGATATGATTGATATTTATGATTATGCTTGTACTATGCATATGAAACGAGTAAGAAAAGGGCATGAAATGATAAGTACATAATTGGGATATATTTTTATGTTATGAAAATTTTAATGTGATTAATGATGTATTTATATGTGAGCAAATTGCGTATGCTATGGATGAATATACCTATATCATGGATAAATACACTAAGTTGGGATTTGATACTATTGTTTAGACTTATGATAAGCATTGAGAATGAATGAAAAGAGAGTAAATTGAAAAGCGGTATAATCTTATAGAAAGGTTGTTGATTATCTATTAAGTCCCCTAAAATCCTATCACGTTATGAATGATAGATATATGTGACAATAATGAACTTACTCATTTGCGAGTTGTTGTTCATATTGATTTATGAGTCTTATGGCATTGGCATAGATTTATGTTTATTCTATAAAGTTTATTATTGAAGTGGAATTTTATTCTTAAAGTTTGTACGAGCTTACTAAGCATACACTACTTACGTAGTTATTTTTCCTTTACTTTACAGATTATTGAAAGCTCGATCGGGTTGAAAGCTAGTTGGAGATCCATCACACTATCCATCAATTTTTTTCGGTAGATTTTGATTCTTTAGTAGTGGTTATAATGGAATGTATAGGTGGACTATGTTTAATGTTTCATTGATGGGTTTGAAATATATATGTCATTTTGGTTGATGATTATGGCATGAAATGTTGCCTTGGATTTGAAATACTTAAGGTACTAATGGCCAAAATGGTATGTGAGAAATTGATCTCAACATGGTCAAAATATAATACACTTTGGAAAGGTTTCGAACTAGATGTGCATGATGAAAATAATGTAACAGCCTGTTTTTAGTGAAACCAGAATAGTAGTTTTGAGACCACAATTTGAAGTTAGAAAATTTATTTTATTATTATTTTATGTTCTACAGTATGATAGAAATACCGTATAAAAATTTCGTTAAGAAATTTTATCATTTACATGCTCGATTTGATAAAAAGGACTAAATCGTGTAAAGTGCAAAAGTTAAGTTCTAATAGCTAAAGGTATTAAATAGCTATGGAACTTTAGATTAGAAGTCCTTATATGGTAAATAACCATTAATGAGTTAGTGGAAGATGTTGGTTTGGCATTATTGAAATTTGGTTGAATTTAAAAGGTTAATTTTGAAAACTAGTAATTAAATGATATAATAAATAAAACAAATTAAATGTCATCATATTTTAATGTTCTTCAACCGAATTTTGAAGGGGAGAAGCAATTGTTGAAGCTTAAACATTCGGAATCCCTAGTTGCTCTAATTAGTTATGTGTTTTGTCCCCTTTTTTGTAATTTTTTATGTTTCCGGGATCGTTGCAGCTTAATCTAGCTAGCCCAGGGACTAATATGCAAAAATGTTATACCATTAGGGTTTTTCCATTGATGGCCATGCTTGATTTTTGATGTTTTAGATAGAAAATGATGGTTGTTAAATAAACAGCTTTTGTAAAAGAAATTTTGATGAAATTTTGATGAAATTATCAATTTGGGATTAAATTGAAAAATAGAAAATTTTACATTGTGAAATTGTGAAATAAAATAAATATAGGGCTTGCTAGGGACTAGATTGATATTCGACTATGATAGGTTGTGGTGGAATTTCGTAAATTTCCATTTTTATGAGATAAGGACTAAATTGCAAATAATTAAAAGTATAGGGGTAAAATGGTAATTTTCTAAAGTTACATGTTGGACTAAATTAAATGTGAAATTTATTGAATTGGGTTAAACTTATCCATATAGATCTTGTCAGACCTCGTACAGAGTTAGATCGAGGAAAAGAGAAAATCTCGAATTTGCCGCCTCTGTATCTACGTACCCTCGTTGAGGTAAGTTTGTGTAATTAAACTGTCCATTTATATGTTTTAAATTGAATTATATGTTTGTGAATTGTGTAATTTCGATAAATGAATATCGATCACATATTCGACGACGTACGACAACTACTAAGCCCCGTTGAACTTAGGAATTCGTAGGATACAAATGACATCTCATCAGGGTTACCGATTTCAACTCGTATAAGCTTACTGGTACTCAGCTCACATGAGATTATCGGTACTGAGCTCGCATGAGCTTACCGTTATTCAGCCTGGAGGAGCTTACCATTTACACTCATAAGAGCATACCGATTCAAAGCTCGTATGAGCATACATGTATAGGAATTGATGGATTACAGTTCAGTATACCTCATGTGTACTACCCGAGTATCCAACAATATTCTAAATGGTTCAACGGGTACAGTTCTGTTACAAGATTATATGAGTTCGATATGAACTGTTACAGGTATTGACATGAGATATATGAAATGTTATTTCATGATATATTGATATGTGAAATGATCGATACATATATATGAAAATTGAATACTTGTTGAATTCATCCATGTGTATTGGATTTTATATGTGATTTACAGGGCTAATATATTGGTGAACATGTGTTTAGGCTTTTGGCCAATTTGGTTGTGATATGCTATGTTTACTTACCTAAATTGTGATTAAATGGTAAGTTAAATTCTGTGTTATACGAACTTACTAAGCTTAAATTCTTACTCCATGTTTTTTTCTGTGTTTTATAGTGATTCGGAAGCTCGTTTGGGTTAAAAGCTTGTCGGAGTTATATCACACTATCCATCGGCTCTTTTGGTACATTCAGTTATTTAATTTTGGTTATAATGACATGTATAGGTTATTTCAGCCAATGTTGGCCTATGTATGATGTTATGGTTGTGGTCATATGCTTTGGCTTGTATTTTGGTATATTTTGCCATGTATATATAATTGGCCTTATCATGTTTGATGTGTGGTTTGGTATGGTTAATATGTGAATTGATTTATGTTTAATGGATGAAAACTAAATGGTAGTTGATTATGCATATGGATATGTATTATAATTTGGAGTGATTTAGTGCTTGTTGTGGAAAGCACATATGTATAATGATGTTAGTTTTGAATGGTTTGTATTGGTGTTTTTAGTGCACAAGTTACAAGTGACTTATATGACCATTTGATGCTAGAGATCAAGTACATAAATGGTACTAAATGGTATGTTTTGGTACAAATATGCATATAAGTTAGTTAAACAATTGGATATATTGAATGCTTAGATATACATGTTATAAGTTGTCATTTGAGGTGCCTAAGGGCATATTGGTTGTATGTGAAGATATTACATTTTTAAAGCTTGATTTTGGCTTGTTTTGGATGCCTATTTATGACTTGTGTATATGAAAAATGTTGAGTTTAGGTTGGTGCCAATTTGGGTGAGAAAATTGATTTGTAAAATGGCCTATTTTCGTCCACACGGGCATAGACACAGGCGTCTGTCTTAGCCGTGTGTCGGTGACACGACCGTGTCCCCCCTATAGCTTTAAAAGGGTTGTAAGTTAGGCTATTACGCAGCCTAACACACGGCCTGACACATGGGCATGTGAGGTTACTTCGAAGGTTACACGGCCTAGCACATGGGCATGTGGCTTGGCCGTGTGACCAAGTTAGAGAGTTACACGGGCACGGACACGGGATAGGACATGACCGTGTGTCCCTATCTCGAATGTCCACATGGCTTAAGACACGAGCTGTCTAAATAGGAACAAAAATACGTGAGATATCCAGTTTGGTACAACTAAATTGTACGTATAAAGGCAGCATGATTCTGATGAAAGAACAATTGAGCTATTTGGGGAAAAATATATAAATGTTCACAAAAAAGGAGAGGAAAAAAAGAATGTTTTTCTGGAATCATCTTCTTCAACTTATCCCTTGAACCTTTTGGCTATGACGGCTTAAGCTCTGACGGATGAACAGACGTGAAAAGGATGCAGACCAGCTCTTGACGAAGAGCCTTGAGTGCGGCACAAGGAGGAATAGACAGATTCAGGTTGAGTTGTCTAGGAATAATATTCTCCACTTATTTCTTTTTATTTTTCTTTTCTAAACGCTGGTGATTACTTCCTATTTCATGTTAGTACGAAAGTACACATGATTTATGGGTTAAATGTTATTTTATTCAATATTTCTTCTAAGGTTTAATCTTTGGGTTTGAATGTTTTTAGCATGGAAGTGTTATTGCGATCACTGACATTGTAAGGTGCAGTGACAGTTCAAGGTAACAAGCACGAGAATGGAAGTTGCTTGAGGATTGAGGAATTTAATCCACTTATTCTTAATACTGTTCCATTGCCATCATTGGAAAGTGTGGCTATTGTGCATGTTTAAGTCTTTGATTAACTATAGAAGTTAAGCTTGGTAAGATATTTATTGCAATTCAATGCATCGACAATCACCTATCCTTTTATACCTTGTGAGCACTTAGCATTCTGTTGAATATTCATGTTGAGAATCCCAGTTTATCAGTATCATATTTTATCTTATTGCTTTCAGGTTATTACTTCAACAACCACATTCACAATTTATCTCATCCCTATCTAATTATCGCACTGACATTGATAGACAAAAGACAACCATCCTCGTAGGATCGATATCCGACAGACTCATATATGTCTACTATATCTGTTGCCGAGGATGGGGTTTGTTTGATGTTTATTTTTGTTTATTTCCTTTCATAATATGTAGTTGCTACTAACTTGTTTTCTTTTTTTCGTTATTTTCACATTTTATTTTAGGTGTTGTATGACCTGAAGCAATTCGAAGTTTATTGCCGATTTTAATCCAGAGATTGAAAGAACTTTTTGGAGGACACTTCGAGACCAAAGGAATATAGTGTTGCCAAGAAACAATGCAGTTATACCCTCGATGCAGAACCAAAATGCTAATGACCCACTGTTGTAGCAAAATGGTCAAATACAAAATAGGACTATACGAGATTTTGTAGTACTTGTCTTGGATAACTTACAATTGGGAGTTGTTAGGCTAGCAATCCAATTTGGAAATTTTGAACTCAAGCCAGTAATGTTTCAAATGCTAAATTCTAATCGGCAATATGTTGGACTGCCACATAAAGATGCACGAGAACAATTTAAATCATTTTTATTGATTTGTGCTTCCTTTAGTTAAGAAGGCGTTCCTAACGATGCTTTGAAGATGCAATTATTTCCTTATTCCTTACAGGGAAGAGCTCGTACTTGGTTCTTGGGCTACCTGTTAGATCAATTACTTCTTGGAATGCACTAGCAATACAATTTGTTTTTTGATTTAACTCACCGAAAAAGAATTCTTGTCTCCGAAATGATATTATAGCTTATCATCAGCTGGACGATGAGAATCTTCACACCATATGGGAATGTTATAAATCTTTGCTTCAACGTTGTCCCACGCACAACATTCAATAGGAAGCACAAATTGAGATTTTTTATAATGGGCTGAATTCACACACGAGGAATCTTTGTAGACGCATCAGCCAATGGACCTTTACTGGATTGTATTTATAATGATGCGATTGGAGTTCTTGAGAGAATTGCTCAGAATGATTATCAATACCCTATGTCTAAAGCTATAACAGTAAAAGCTACTTGAGAGTTATTAAATTGGATGCAATATCTACACTTAGTGCTCAAGTTTCTTCTCTTGCTAATATGATAAAAATATACAAGGGACTATTGACGTTGCACCTATATAAGTCGCTCAACAAGTTGATGTTCCTAGCTTTTGTTGTGAGATTTGCAGTGACAGCCATAGATATGAAGATTGTCCACAACCTGCAGAGAATTCTTTTTATGTTAGTAACATCCGCAAAAATTCTTATGGCAACTCTTATAATAATTTTACACGCAATCGACACTCTTGGGGAACTCAAGCTGTTGGACAAAATGCTTCGACATTCCGATATGGGAATATATCTGCTCAAGGCATTTATAATCCAAGACAAGGGAATTACAATCAACAATAGTAGAACTACAGTCAGCACACTCAGATACATCCACCACAAATCCAAATGCATCCAAACTAGAACTAGATGCAGTCACAACACTCTTCAATGCCGAAATAGCATGTTCTAGAACATCGATGAAAACAGTACACACATGCTTCTCCTTCTGACCTATTAGTAGCTCTTGAGGCTTTAATGTGGGAGCATATGACTCACACAGAAGCTATTATGCAAGGGAAGTCATCTTCTATTCAAGTGTTGGAGGCACAATTAGGACAAATTGCTTCGAATCTAAATACTTTACCACCAGGCACACTACCTAGTGGCAAATCCCAATCTGAGGGGGAAAGAAAACGGCAATGCTATCATGCTTAGGAGTGGTAAACAAACTGGCAAGCCAACTACAGACTCTACTATCGCACCTCAAGGTACTGGTGAAATGATCCCTAGTGAGAAGGTTGAATCTGAAGAGCTTGTCGATGTGTCAGAAAAAGAAGTTCCATAAATTGTCACTCATATGCCTAATGTTTAACCCTCAAAACTATCGACGCAATCAAAGGTGTCAACACAATAAGATGTATCTCCACCTTTACCTTTTACACGAGGATTTAGGGAGAATGAGCAGGATAAGCAGTACCAACAGTTCCTGAACACACTAAAGCAACTGCAGGTCAATATTCCTTTAGTAGACGCTCTTGTACAAATCCTGAATTATTGGAAATTTCTGAAGGAACTCTTGTCCAAGAAGAAGAAAATCAGTGATATGGAAACTATTGCACGTACAGGGCTGTAGTGCTGTTTTGACAAATAAGTTCCCCCAAAATGAAAGATCCTGTGAGCTTTAGTATCCCATGTTCAATTATTTGGGAGCTAGCATCAACCTAATGCGGCTATCAACATTCAGAAAGTTGGGAATTGGTTACATGAAACCTACTGCAGTGACATTGTAACTAGCTGATCGATCTTTGGCTCAACTTGAAGGGCAAATTAAAGAGACCATAGTTCGTATGGATAAATTCATCCTTCCGGCTGATTTTATCATACTTTACTGCGAGGCAGACAAGGAGGTTCCCATAAACTTGGGACGACTATTTTTAGCCACCGGACAAACTCTTATTGATGTTTACAAAGGTGAAATAACCATGAGGCTTAATGATGAGCTCATTACCTTCAGTGTTTTCGAATCTATTCAAGGCAAGGACAAGATTGTCATATTATCAATGTACTAGATGATCTAATTCAGGCAGAATTCGATGACCAATGCACAATACTTTCTGAGGAGTTTGTAGTGACATCTGACGATGAATTTGTATATGATTGTGAGAACATGGTTAAAGCTAATAATATTGAACTCAGGCATGGATGACAGATGGAGTCCTTAGACTTAGCCAATAGAACAATTCCAATTTTCAAGCCATCTATTGACGTAGCTCCTACTGTGGAATTGAAACCATTACCTACTCACCTTAAATATGTCTTTCTTGGTGATAACAATACTCTCCTAGTTAGTGTCTCTGCAACACTAGATGTAACTTAAGAAGAGAAATTGGTTCATATTCTTAAGGAATATAAACAAGTTATTGCTTGGAGTATTGCTTATATCTGAGGCTTTAGTTCATCTCTTTGCATGCACAAGATCAAGTTGGAAGATGAAGGGAAGAAATCGATTGAGCAACAAAGATGATTAAACGAGAAGATGAAGAAAGTTGTTAAGAAAGAAATTATAAAATGACTTGATGCTCAAATTATTTACCCTATTGCTTATAGCACTTGGGTAAGTCGAGTGCAATGCATTCCTAAGAAGAGTGGAATCACTACGGTTAACAACGACAAAGTCGAATTAATTCCTACACGCATTCCTACGGGATGGCGAGTTTGAATGGATTATCGCAAACTTAATGTGGCCACAAGGAAGGACCATTTCCCACTCCCTTTCATTGATCAAATGTTGGACAGGCTTGCTGGAAAAGCCTATTACTGCTTCTTGGATAGCTATTCTGGATACAATTATATTGCTATTGCACCGGAGGATCAAGAAAAATTACCTTTACTTGTCCCTTTGGTACTTTCGCTTTTCGCCGAATGCCTTTCGGTCTTTGCAATGCACCAGCCACATTTCAAAGCTGCATGATGCCAATATTCTTAGATATGATTGAAGACTCTTTAGAGGTGTGTAGGGATGATTTCTCAGTCTATAGGAATAATTTCGATCATTACGCTGACAATTTGGATAAAATATTGTAGTGATGTGAAGACACACATCTTGTTCTAAATTGGGAAAAATGTCATTTCATGGCAACATAAGGTATTGTGTTAGGCCGTCATATCTCTCATCAAGGAATTGAAGTTGACAAAGCTAAAGTGGAAATTATTGATAAATTACCTCCACTGACAAATGTGGAAGGTATTCACAGTTTTCTTTGGCATGCAAAGTTTTACCGAAGATTTATTAGAGATTTATGGAAAATTGCAAAATCCTTATGCTCATTGCTGGAACAGAATCAAAAATTCTTCTTTGACAATACTGCTGGTCAACAATGTTCTATTATTCAATTCTAGACCAAAGCTGCACCGGGGTAAATTGCGCTCTCATTGGTCTAGACCTTTCAAAGTTGTCAAAGTATTTTCTCTTGGTGCAATCACAATCAGAGATTTAAATGATGGACAACAATTCAAAGTGAATGGCCAGTAATTGAAACACTATCTTGGGAATAGTGATAACAAGCAGGCAGAGACCATTAAATTGGTCAAAAAATTTTAATTCTTATGAAATTTATTCTGTAATTTTATTTTTATCTTATTTTTGTTTCTGTTCAAGTTTTTTTTATTCTAATTTCTTTCTATTTTTGTAGAATAATTAGGTACCATTTTCGACACACTTGGGCTTTATTGTCAACGCAATTCGTACTATTGTACTATCATTTTTGACTCAACAAGAATGAGGGTAGATCAGAAATTTTAGATCCCACCGTTTGATCAAAAGTCATTTAGTCGTCTGATCTGTCTGAGCGCGCTCAATTCTCATTGGATGTAATCTAGCCAGCTTTATTTCCCTTCAGGAAATCACATCTTTCCATATTCTTCTTTCACTCACTATAAACCCCTAGTCACCGTGCCGACTGTGAAACACCCAACAAGCAATTTTTATTCACTTTCTCTTCCCCAAGTTCGTACCATTACACCTTTAAACCATCTTCAATCCACAAAACAAGCAAAATATAGCAGGACGAGAGGATCATTCAAGAAAGCCGCCAAACTTTTGGAAGAACACTCATCCTCTGCAACTACAATTCGTGAGTCAGAATCCTCCATGCCAACAAAGAAAAAGAAGCCGGTGATATTTTTAATGAAAGCGACCAAATACCAATTTCAAAACAACATATTAAAGTGAAACTTCCACCCAAAACAAGGCATTATCCTTTCACAACAGTAAGACTTGGGCAAACAAGTTTTCAAAACCATATTTAAGTTGAAGTGAGAGACTTTCTTCATGCATCTTGGAAACTATTCTTCTTCATTGTTACATGAGTTATACGCTAACCTTTATTACCATGAGTTGGAGTTTATCATTGTTTGAGAAGATTTAATCCCATGGGATGTTACAAAAATCAATGAGCTGTACAACACTAAGGTGGATGTCGATGAACACTCCAAGTTTGTTGAAGATATTACAGACGGCAAAAGGGACCTGTTGGTGAAGGATTTCTGTGTCGAAGGAGTATTGTGGACGGGTTCACATCAAAAGAATTATACGATCCACTGTCGCTTCTTGACACTGCAAAGCAAAATCTGGTTTCATTTTGTCAACTGCAGGCTACTGCCCTCTACTCACAACACCATAGTCAATCTTGATAGAATATGCCCGATACATTCAATTGTCAAGGGTAGAAAGATTGATGTCGGTGTAATACTCCACCAGGAAATTGTTGACTGCGCCGCAAGCCAAAATTGAATTTTGGTATTCCCGTCATTGGTGATGCTACTGTGCCAGCAGAAAGGGATCGTGCCCTGTGATAATGAAGAGATCTTGGAAAATAAGGGCCCGATCAATGAAGCGCCTATTGAAAGAATGACTCGTGGCAAAGATAAGAAGAAAATGAAGGAGGTAGAGACCAACAAGACAAGGAAGGGCAAAACCAAAATAGAAAACAAGGGAATAAACTTGACTGTAGAGACATCATTGCTGCGAAAAATGAAGGATATAAAATTTTTTTCCAATTCCATCAGCAATAAGCAGATTAGGCTTGTTGCAACAATAGAGGATATGGATAGATCACAAAATTTGTTCTACGCTTATACTAGGGCATATAACAACTCTATTGTAGCCACATTGCGCCAGTTAAGACCGACCCCACTCCTAGAATTTCTAGATTCCCATCGATTGTCCGAGAGTATGAACCCTCCACCGTAGAAAATGACCTAGGGGATCGAGACAGATCGGTGGAATCTACTCTCATTGTACAAGTATCTGATATTGATAAAGAAAAATAATTAAGTGAAGTTAAGAAGTGCATGCGAATGATTGATAGCCTAGTTGAGGGTGAAGTCATTGTTTGTAAAGAGGCGCCTGTTGTTGAGGAAGTTGTTGGGGAAAAGGAGGACGTCTGCATTGAAGTTGTGAATGAGAAAGCTGAGGAAGAAAATCCTTCGATAGATGTTACTGAGAAAGACTTTGTTAAGGACATTGTCAATGCATTCGAGCTTGTGGATGCAACTAAAGATAATCTGGAGTAAGATTGAGCTAGACCGGCGGAAGCTGAAGAGGTAACAAGTGAGCAGCACCACAATTCTTTGGCTATAGTGGTCTATATCAGACCACTCAAGGTGACCCTTCCTGCACAAGAAGCAGTTGATGATGCCGGGGTAGAGTTAGGAACTGAGGAGCGATCTGAGGACCATGTAAAGCCCAAAGAAATGAAGAGAAAGCACACCAATGACAATAAGCGCAAGAAAGATGAGAAAAATAGGAGGAAGAAGAAACATCGTGCCTCCACATTAAAGGTCGCGGAAAAATGAGTTAGTTTTTTTTTAAGTTTTAGCTATAGTATTCATGCATTGCATGTAGTTGTAATTTTTATTTTGTTAGTAAACATTGTCGTTGCATTGTTATTGTCATCGCATTTTAATCTTAGTTCAATGGGGACAGTGCAAACTTTATGTTTAGGGGAATGCATATGGGGATTGGAAATACACCTACATTTAAAAAAAATTATATGAATGAAGCATGTAAGATTTACTTGTAGTTAATGCAAATGTGCTGAAAATTTTTATTACATTCGATGCTTAATTATTGAATCATGTGAACTATCAATGAATGAGTTGGATAAATTTGACTGAATGTTGTATCTTCAATTCTTTGATGAATGATTTAAGGTGTTTTAGTAATGAGTGACTAGTAGCATTCCTTGAATCTTGAATGAATCTGCCTTTTACAACTACTTATATGTATATATTGTTATGAATAAGAGACACTCCAAAGTGGGTGTATTGTGAAATGTTAAAAAGGGAACAATTCAATGCAAGCATTAGAAAACTGAATCTGGCCAAAGGCTGTCGCTGCATAAGTGTGTGTCGACGCAATTACGTACTCCTTAGAGGTTTGTTGCACTCCATCGTTACTTATCAAGAACAAGGATACAGTAATTCAATGATATCCCTTATTAACACAAATAAAAAAAATATTGTACAATAAATGTTGTATTGGTAGATAGAATTTAAGATTTAAAGTATGATACTGGTTTTGATGAAGTTGCAATCTTATTCTTTCATACTTTTGCATTGTTGATGGAATATTCTGTCATCAAAATATGAATCATTCATTGAAAATTTAGGTGATTCAAGTTGCTAAAATGATCATTTACCTTAGTGAATTCTTGTATAGCCTTGCCAGTTTCTGTTTTACTTGAGGACAAGTAAAAACTCAGGTTTGGGGGATGTGATAGTATTAGAAATAACATATGTTTTCTCCCTACTTATTTGTTAATTTTTTCCCTTTTAGTTATCTTTAGTAAATATTTTAGTATTTTTAGTTCAGTAATTTAAATTTTATGACTCAATGGATCTTAGCTTATTTGCCCCTAATTTTGTCATATTTTGGTACAGATGTTGTTGCATGAGTAATTTCAGATTGCGCACAGAATTTTCGCCGCACCTGGCAGCTGTTTTGATAGGAACAAAAATGCTTGAGCTATCCAGTTAGGTACAAATAACTTGTATGTACAAAGGCAGCATGATTTTGATGAAAGGGCACCTGGGCTATTTGGGGAAAAATAGATAAATATTCACAAAAAAAGAGAGGGAAAAAAATAGGGTTTTTTTGGAATCATCTTCTTCAACTTATCCCTTAAAGCTTCTAGCTATGGCAACTTAAGCTTCGACAGGTGAACCAACATGAAAAGGATGTAGACCAGCTCTTGACGAGGAGTCTTGAGTGTCGCACAAGGAGGAATAGACAAATTCAAGTCGAGTTGTCTAGGAATAGTATTCTCCACTTGTTTCTTTTTATTTTTCTTTTCTAAACGCTGGTGATTACTTCCTATTCCATGTTAGTACGAAAGTACACATGATTTTTGGGTTAAATGTTATTTTATTCAATCTTGCTTCTACGGTTTAATATTTGGGTTTAATGTTTTTAGGATGAAAGTGTTGTTGCGGTTACTGACACTGGAAGGTGCAGTGACAGTTCAAGCTAAAAAGCATGAGAATGGAAGTTGCTTGAGGATTAGAGGAATTTAATCCACTTGTTCTTAATAGTGTTCCATTTCCATCATCGGAAGGTGTGGCTAATGTGCATGTTTAAGTCTTTGATTAAATATAAAAGTTAAGCTTGATAAGATATTCATTGCAATTCAATGCATCGACAATCACCTATCCTTTTATATCTTGTGAGCACTTATCATTATGTTGAATATTCACATTGGGAATCCCAGTTTATTAGTATCTTATTTTATCTTACTGCTTTCAAGTTATTGCTTCAACAACCACATTTACAATTTATCGCATTCCTATGTAATTATTGCAATGACATTGATAGACAAAAGACAACCATCCTCTTGGGATCGATACCCGACAGTCTCATACCTGTCTACTATACTTGTATTGACAGTGTATGCTTGCACATTGTTACTGTGACGTTAAACAGCCGATCACTCAGCCGTACCATACGGCCATGTGACCCCTATAGTATGATTTTTTTTATCTTTTGCCATGAAATTCAAAATGTTTTTTACATAGTCTTGAATCGTTTCTAAAGTGTTTCTAAAGCCTCGAGTGCTTGAAAAAGGGTCGTTATCCATGTGGTCAATTGGATTTTTCAATGATTATGAAATGTTTTGAAATGAATGTCTTGATGTTATAGTTTTTTGATAATGCTCTGTAATCCTATTTCAGTGACGGATATAGGTTGCGGGTGTTACACATATTGTCCCGTTTCAAAATCCTAATAGATTTTTCTTTCCACTTTCTTTTTCCTATTCTTTTATCTCATTATTGCATCATATTTTCACCTTTGTGCTGTCGAATATTTTTCCTTAACGAATCTCCTAGTTTGTTTGATTAGTAACGGTGTTTAGATCTGTCATCAATACCTTTCGTTATCTTTGCCAAAGGACGATAAGTGCGTTTCGTTTCAATAGTTAGATATCATATTTCCATTATACTAATATCTAACATTAATATTTTTGGTTTGATTAATCAATCTTTCTCAAATCTTGTCAAAATCTTTTGTTACCAATTATTAATTTGTCTTTATTTGTCGTTGAAATATCGGATCTAGCTGAATCGAATCAGAATTGATCATTGAGGTTGTTGATCGGATTCGTGGTGAAAGGTGAGTGTTCTTTTCCAAGTTAATCGGTGACAAACCATGTAGTTTTAGGGTCACACAGTCTCCCACACGGCGTGTGGACCACACAACCATGTGCATCTGTAAATTATAGGTACTTTCATGAATCATACTACCTCAACCTGTTACATGACCTGCCACACGGTCGTGTCCTTACTGTAGGGAATTTTATAATTGCTGACATGTCTTTAGGCTGTTTCACAGCCGTGTAGACCTCTTCCACATGGCATCAGGCTGTCACACAGCCTTGCCATAAGGTCACGTGACCCCTATTTTACAATTTTGCCCTGGAATTTATGATATGATCAATTTAGTGCAATATAGTCCCTGAGTTGTTTTAGAATTTTTGTACACTCAATTGAGACCATAACAATATGTATATTCTAGAATCTATGATCTGATTGAATGGATTGTTAATGTTATATGTATGATATGTGATATGATACATGCCTACGGTTATAGTATACTCGTTGGTCTATTACTGTTGTTACTACTATGTTACTAATTGCATGTTCAACATGCCTACTACTATTGTTAAACTGATTGCATGATAAG
Source organism: Gossypium raimondii (assembly GCF_025698545.1). Classification (NCBI taxonomy): domain Eukaryota; kingdom Viridiplantae; phylum Streptophyta; class Magnoliopsida; order Malvales; family Malvaceae; genus Gossypium; species Gossypium raimondii. The sequence continues at coordinate 31,501,559 of NC_068568.1, read as the reverse complement.
CATGACTACTATTTCTATATTATACTGTTACTAGCATGTCATATTGCATAGCATTGGGATTGGGGCGATATGAAAGGAGGAAGTATTGATAGTTCTAAATCTGCAAACACATGTGGTTTATCCACAACTTACTGAAAGTTTACCTGCAATCTTTTTTTTTGAAATTTATGATGCTTTACCCACTATTTTTACTGGTAGCTCTCTGCAATCTTTTTATCTAAAATTTACAGTGGTTTACCCACTATATTTACGGCCATTTTATTTGCAATTACACGTGGTTTATCAGCAACGCGGTGTGTAGGGATGGATGAGTTATGAATAACTGTTACTATGGTGTGTATCGAAGTATGGGTATAAGCTTTTTTGTTAAACATAAATTACATTGACATTCATAAGCATGCTCAAATAAACTATCAAACTTTATATTCCTATATGATTGTGATTGTTTTGATAACTGTTACTTTGTATGCCTTGTTTAATGTTTTGCACTAATTTTCCTATGTTTAGACTCACACTCAGCTCTTTAAAGCTCACCTCTCTTATTTCAATCCTCATAGATAACCCACGATCCTCGGCAACGGTGCTAAAAACTTGTAACGCGTAGGTTTCTGCAAGTGTACACAGTCGTTATCAAGTAATAAGTAAGTATCGAGTTATTGTCTCCATAGGGATTGTATTTGTGCTAAGTCACTTAATTTGTAAAATTATATTAATAATTTGGTAAATAAAAAAAATATATAATTGAGAAGTGGTGATTAAAATATATTAAACTAAATGCAATGATCCCTAATGCAAATTATCCTAAGTATGCAAACTAAATGAAATAGATTTTAGTAAAATTAAACACAATTTGCAACAATTATAACATAAATAAACTAGGACAATTACTTTAATTCAACTCAATTGATTATCAACATGCTTAACAACATTCGGAAAAACATTCTATGGCAACTCGATCTTTCATGAGTTTGGAAACCACATTAGGTCCTTTCGGAATCCTTTACTTAGTAAATACGCATTTTACTGATCCTTATTTACTAAGGGTTTCTGAGTATTCGTGTGAAGTAACAGGGACGTGTCAGGTTTGAAACAATTTAATCTCACAAATCTAAAAACTATATAGATAACAGAGCTTGGTCAGAGTTGTTATGTAACCTAGAATTTAATCGGGTTAGGATCTAAATTAAGCATGCCCATTTCAATTATGTATCCATTAGTCGTCGTCTGGTCAGGATCGCTCAGCTAATTCAGGTGCATTCCAATCACGTATGAACCAAATCCAAACTTGATTTTAATTGAAAACATGATCGATTGAGGCATAAACATTATAAGCATGAACCAAATAAATATTATTTAATCAAAGCAATCATCCTAGCTTAAATAAAATTAAGCTAACATTGTTGTAAACAAGAATAAAGAACACATAGCAAACATCTTTAGATTAAATTAAAGAAAAGAAAGATTAAACCCAATTCAGAGTGGCTGTCACCCAAGACTCTAACTAACGAGGCTCTTTCGCTTCTTTGCTTTGCTCTTTCGCTGATGGTTCCCCAAGGTGGTCGACCAAGTGTTCTTTAAGAGGTTAATTTTTCTAAAAATCCTTATGCAGGGATGATGATATGCGTGAGGGGGAAAGATAGCTAAGAGAGTTGAGAGAGGAGAGAATGATGAGTGAGTGAGGGATGATTGAAAAAGTGAGAAATGAGCTCTTATTTATAGATGAGGCAAGGGAGCTAGTTTGCTAAAAATAGGAGTGTCCATCTATTGAAACTTCTTCCAAGGATGGCTGGCCATGAATTTAGGAAATGTGGCTGATTCTGCTTGATTCTTGGTCAATTTGAATGCCACCACAACTCAAGACTAAGACTCGGTTACCAACAAATCTTCGGGAAAATTTATGATTTCTTTAACTCTTCAAGGACCTTGTGTAATTAAACCAAAAATTGATTTATGGTCAGCCATGTGCAGCCGGAAATTGGGTTGACTTGGTCCCCAATTTGGACTGTTTTGCAAATAGGAGAAAACTCTTAGACCTGTCCGAAAATAGTAGATAGTTTAGAGGACCAAATAATATAATTTTAACCACTTCAATTAATTAATTTACTTAATTAATTAAAACCTAATTTGTTAATGAAATATTGAAAATGAATTATTAAATATAACTTATATTTTATTATTTAATTTAATCATGCATGACCCACTTTATAGCTTAAAAATATAATATGCTCAAACTAGTATAAAATACGCCATTTTATGCATGAAAACTATATAATAAAGCATAAAATCTTATTTTAATAATTTCCATGTCCTAATTTCATATTTTTGCATATTTCATTAATTTATTAAACAATTACTTGGTTTTAAAAACAAATTTACGTAAAACGGTGATGAATTATATAGGAAAAATCCAATATATTTTTCAGTTTACACACCCCCAAACTTAAATCATTGCTCATCCCGAGTAATGTTCATGCACAGCAGAAGGTCTTGCTAAGGCAAATTTTGCTAAGAGTGTAAGTAGCATCAATCTTTGTCTCATAATCATGCATCAATAAATTAATTCTCATAGATCTTCTTTATTAACAAGTAACTCATATACAAACATTTTGAAAATTTTATTCTAAGTTTCAAGATATGCCAACATTAATCATAGTTTGCATGTATGTCACAGCCATAGATAATATTCTTCATTCAGAACTATTTCTCATCAAATCAATATGTTGAACTTAATACTTTCTTTCCACTAGGTGACATAATTATCAAATCAATAGGTCTTTTATATGGTCGTAATGGGGCTCGGTTAAAGGTAGGGATTTTAAAAGTTGTGACATTTTGGTTTCAAAATCTGAACCTTTAACTTGTCTTGGATTTCTCGAAATTCAACCTTTTTTCTTCAAATGAACCTTTGGAACTCCCCCAAACTTATTTTTAACTCATACTCATATATTTTCTTTCTGCAGACTGAGCAAACTTTCCTTCACTCTGTCTTTTTTTTCTTTTTTTTAAGCATGATCACATACATCTTCTGAAATTTTCCCTCAAATGTTAATTAACAAGACAACTTTAGTTAAGGTGGTGCACAAAATTAGGATAACTTCAAAAGATAGAGATACGACTTGTAATGTAGGTTTATTACAATGAATAGGCCTTTAAGCTCAGAATTATAATTTCAAGGGTCTAATATAATAAGCTGGGCTTGAAAAGGCTCAAACGATCCAAAGAAAAATGGTGCCTATATCATTTTAGATTTTTATGTCTTCTAGGATTTTGCGTCAAGAAAGTTACTAAGTCAATTCTAAAGATATAAACCTTCATGCATGTCTAATCTCAAGAGAAATTAAGTTTTCATGGCAAACACTACCTAAGACTAAGATCATAAAAACATTTCATTCTTCATGATAACATACAATTACCCAGATAAAATCATCATTCATGCTTGCATACAAGCTATCTTATTAAAAATAATTTCTCTAAAAATTCATTTATTAAAATATACTTATGAAAGAAATGATTTGAAACATACTTGAAAATTTTAAAAATTTGAGCAATTTGCCTTACCCTCTTTTAAAAAGAAGCAATGTTCTCATTGCAAAAACAAAGTAATGTACGAAAACTGACCACCAGGTAAGGTTGTAAAGAAAGAGAGGTGAGTCAATAAGACTACTTAAATACCAATCCTTTCCTCATAACCCAATCCTAGACATGTTCATTCCTATTGCCACATCACTTAGTCTTTTTCTTTCGAAAGAAGTATTTATTCATGCTTGCTATGTTTTATTTTGCAGAAATTAAATCCTAATTATTAAAGAAATAAATTCCTAAAGACCTAAAAAAAATTAAATAAATAACAAGAAAAGAATCCCCCCTTTTATTTTTCTAACTCATTCCCTTTGTCAGTTTGCATCTTCAGTATCTTCAGTCCATGTCTCAAAGATAGCATCTGGAAACTCAGGAATAAATGTGTTAGAGATATTCTTGAAAGTATTTTGAATTGAATCATCCGTAATTTCTGCATATTTCCAGTAAGTTTGTTGTTGTTTGTGCATGAACTTGCACATGTCCATCATAATTAACAGCTTTGATTTCTTTGAAGTACTTGCAGGAGTTATAAATTCTGGTTCAACACTTAGCTTGACTGGTTCTTCTTCTAGCTCAACCATAGGTTTAGGGTTTTTAGCTCTTTCATCTGGTTGATAACTATTTGGTTCCTTCTCAGACTTTTTTTTCTTCAGTGTCTGTAACTGAAACAGCTTCAGTTTCAGTTTTATTTCTTTGCTCTTCGGTTTCTAGCTTATTTGGTTCCTCTTGCTCCCCTTGATTTAGCTCATGCACTCTCTCTACTAACCTTTCAAGATCATGACTTGTAATACACCCTTGGAGATACTGCCTCTTTAGATTTGCTTGTGTTTTAACACGGGCCCTTAAGCAAAGTGAAGTGATTAATGATGGAAAATAAGCACTTCCTGCTTTCTTTTTAGCACAATCGTGACTCTCTTTGAGAATAATTTTCCCAACATTAATGGATTTTTCTATCAAAATTACATATAACAAGAGCATCTGTTCCATCGAGATGGTGGAACTATGTGAGATAGGCATAAAACTGTAGCGAACGAAATAAAACCATACCTTTGCTACTAGTTTTAAGTATTCTCTTTGACAAGAATGGCTTCCATACTTTCTTATAATCCATTGGGATCCCGGATTTGTCACAACATCAAGCACTTGTTGAAGAAAATCCCAATTGATATTGTTCATCATAGGGTAGTACTCATCTTCTTCAACATCAGGTAAATTAAACAAATCATTAATGGACTTAGAACTAAGAGGTACCTTTTTCTTTCGAACGATGACTTCAGTAGCAACTTGCGTAGTCAAACTAGCATAGAATTCTCGAACTAGTTCATCATCAGGAAGTGAACGAGCATTATAGAATTGTTCCCACTTGAGAGTATTGATTTTCTTTCTAATCGGTATAGGAACAACCATCACATCATTGCATTTCAGGTTAAAACCTTTTTCCAACATCATAAGTTGATGCTTAAAAATTGAATCAAATCGCTCTTTCACTTCTTCATCAATCACAATCAGGTTTTCAGGAGTAGTCTTCGAAGATCTGGTTCTTTTACGAGACATGGTATCTTTTCTCGATAATTTGGCAAAGTTTTAGCTTATAGGGGTAGAAGAGAAATCGACAAAAGAGGGTAGAACTTGCTTCGACAAACCTTGTGATGGCGAGGGATTTATGGCGGCGATAGCAATGTGCGGTAGTAATGGTGGTGTGCGATAGTGAAAACTGCTACATGCGGCGGTGACGTCGATGCTCTGGCATTCTCTTGTGGCAGAACTAGGTGGTCTCGGTAAAAGAAAAGAAAAGGACTAAGGGTTTCTTTTGGGATTTGAGCCTAGCAGCACAAGAAGGAGGTTTGGGATTTTTAGGGGTAAACAAATTGCTTTGAGATATATGAAAATAGTAGAATGAAAAAGGGTTTATATAAGGAATAATTAGGGCAACATGTAGCAAAAATTTAGCCACAGTAAGGTTACTTGGGCGGCAAACAATGGAAGTGGCGGCATTAGTTGTGGATTTTCCCTCATTTCTGCTGTCTTGGGCCTCAAATTCAAACTTGTATTTACAGACTTATTCAACAAAGAGAAACTAATTATTACTTGGGTCAAATTTGACCCCTTTATTAACATAAAAATTTAAAATTAATCAAATTAAATTAAACTAGAAAAAAAAATTAAAACTTAATTAGAAAATTTCTTCTTAACAAATTACATTAAATAAATTCAGAGGAAATGTTAGAGGGGTCACAGCGGTCCTGCTTTAGTTCCAATCTCCTTAGATAGAATTAATTAAATGTACTTAATTAAGAAAATAAATTCTAATTATTTATTTATTTACAAGATAAGTTCATGAAAAAGCAAGGGTCTGTTAATTTGAACGAGGATTCAACTCGCTCAACTTCACCATCCCAATAATGTTTGAGACGTTGACCATTAACTTTAAACTTACCCCCATAATTATTGCATAATGCAATAGCTCCATAAGGATAAACTCGGTAGATGGTTTAGGGTCCTTTCCATCGGGATTTCAGCTTCCCAGGAAATAACTTCAGCCTTGAATTAAACAACACCTTTTGACGTTCTTTAAACTCGCGAAGTTGCATATGCGTATCATGCCATCTCTTTGATCTTTCATTGCATATTTTAGCATGCTCATAGGAAAGCAACCTCAGCTTTTCCAACTCATCTAGTTGTAACATCCTTCTCTCACCGGCTTGCTTAAGATCAAAATTTAACTGCTTTAAAGCCTAGTGAGCTTTATTCTCTAATTCTAATGGAAAATGACATGCCTTTCCAAAGACTAACTGATAAGGAGTAAATCCTAACAGAGTCTTAAATGTTGTTCGATAGGCCCATAATGCATCATCAAGCCTTCGAGACCAATCTTTTTTGCTAGGGCGTACTAACTTTTCAATGATACATTTGATTTCGTAATTCACTCTTTCAACTTGCCCATTAGACTTGGGGTGATAGGAAGTAGCAATCTTGTGCTTCACATCATATTTATCAAGCAACTACTTAAGCCATTTGTTCACAAAGTGAGAGCCTTCATCACTAATAATAGCTTTTGGTGTCCTAAATTGTGTAAACTCATGCTTATGTAGAAATCGCATGACTACCTTAGCATCATTTGTAGGGCATGCTTCAGCTTCAACCCACTTAGATACATAGTCCAAAGTAACTAAGATGTATTTGTTCCCATACGAAGAAGGAAACGGGCCTAAGAAGTCAATGCCCCATATGTCAAATAATTTAATCTCCAAAATATTTGTTAAGGGTACCTCATTCCTCCTTGATATATTTCCAGTTCTTTGGCACTTATCGTCGTTATTTACATATGTATAAGTATCTTTAAATAGTGTAGGCCAAAAGAAACCTGCTTGCAAAATCTTTGTTGCAGTACGTGAACCACCAAAGTATCCCCCACTTGGAGATGAATGACACTGATACAAGATCTCAACAATCTCACTTTCAGCTGCACACTTTCAAATTATATTATCTGGACATTGTTTAAACAAAAATGGATCCTCCCAAAGATAATACCGACTATCATGAAGGAATTTTTTCCTTTGTTGGTACACCATTTCTCGAGGAATTATTCCACATGCAAAATAATTGGCAAAATCGGCAAACCAGGGTATTTCATGAATTCTTTTACCTCAAATAAGTGTTCATCTAGGAAATTCTTGTTGATAGGCACACATGACTGAATTACCTCATTTCTTTCCAACCTCAACAGATGATCAGCTATTTGATTTTCAACACCTTCTCTGTCTTGGATCTCAAGGTCAAATTCTTGGAGTAAAAGTATCTAACGAATTAGCCTTGGTTTTGCATCTTTCTTCGTGAGCAAGTATTTAATGACCGCATGGTCAGTAAATACTTTAACTTTAGTACCTATAAGATATAAGTGGAATTTTCCAACAGTAAAAACTATAGCGAAGAGTTCCTTTTCGATTACCATATAATTGCGTTGGGCTCCCGTCAAAGTTCTACTTGCATAGTAAATAGGGTGAAACACTTTATTTTTTCTTTAACCTATCACAGGTCCAACAGCATAATCACTTGCATAGCAAATCAACTCAAAATGTGTGCTCCAATCGGGGGTAATGATTATTGGGGCTGAGATTAACCGTTTTTTTAGCTCTTCAAAAGCTTCTAAACATAATTTGTTGAAATCGAACACTGTATCTTTCTCTAACAACAAACACGATGGCTTAGAAATTTTTGAGAAATCCTTGATAGATCTTTGGTAAAAACCGGCATAGCCTAAGAAACTTCTGACTCCTTTCACATTCATTGGGGCCGATAATCTTTCAATTACGTCCACCTTTTCTTTATCGACTTCAATTCCTTTCTTTGAGATCTTATGACCTAAGACAATCCCTTCCTTAACCATAAAATGGCATTTTTCCCAATTAAGGACAAGATTCTTCTCTTCGCATCTCTTTAGTACCTTAGTCAAATTACTCAAACAGATATGATAAGTGTTATCGAAAATAGAAAAATCATCCATGAAAACCTCAAGAAAATTTTCAACCATATCAGTAAATATTACCATCATGCATCGTTGAAAAGTTGCAGGTGCATTGCATAAACCAAAAGGCATTTGCCTAAAAGAAAACGTACTGTATGGACGAGTAAAGGTTGTTTTGTGTAGACCTCCGGGGCTACAACTATTTGTTTATATCCCAAATAGCCATCTAAAAAATAATAGAATTCATTGCCTCTCAGTCGATCTAACATCTGATCCATAAAAGGCAATGAAAAATGGTCCTTTCGAGTGGCTTTGTTTAACTTTCTGTAATCAGTACAGATTCTCCAACCGGTAATAGTTCTTGTTGGAATTAACTTATTACGCTCATTTTCAACAATCGTGATTCCACTTTTCTTTGGCACACACTGCACCGGACTTACCCACAAACTATCTGAAATAGGATAGATGATTCCTGGATCTAACCATTTGATCACTTCCTTTCTCACAACTTCTTTCATAACAGGATTGAGCCTCCTTTGCCCATCAATTCGAGCTCTTTCACCTTTTTCTAAAATTATTTTATGCATGTAAAAAGAAGGGCTTATACCTCAAATATCAGCTATTGTCAAACCAATTGCTTTCTTAAATTTCTTTAGAACAGCAATTAGTTGATCCTTTTGATCTTCCATCAGTTCCGCTGAAATAATCACAGGCAAAGTAGAACAATCACCTAAATAAATTTATTTCAAATAGGAACAAAGTACCTTTAGTTCGAGTTTAGGTGGTTCTACAATTGACAACTTGGGTTGCACAAATTCTCTTCCTTCCAACTCCAACAATTCAAACCGTGTGGATTGAATAAAATTTCTTGGATTGGCTTCCATCAAAGCCATGTTTTCTTCACCTTCTTCATCCTCTAAAGGGTCAAGATCTAAGGCTTTCTCCAATGGATCTTCTTCAAAATTGCTTTCCATAGAAACAAAGGTTTCTATCTCTTTTATAGCTGAACACTCCTCTTTCAGATCGAGAAATTTCATCACTTTAAGAATGTTAAAGGTTACCTGATTGTTTTGAACTCGCATGGTGAGTTCTCCTTTCTGCACATCAATTAACGTTCTTCCCGTGGCTAAGAAAGGTCTTCCAAGGATGATCGGCACTTCCTTGTCAGCTTCAAGATAATGAAATCAGTAGGAAAAATAAATTTATCGACTCTTACCAAAATATCCTCAATCTTTCCTTTAGTATGTGCTAATGATCGATCTGCTAGCTGAAGCATAACAGTTGTAGGTCTTATTTCACCTATCCCTAACATCTTGAAGCTAGACTTAGGAATCAAGTTGATACTCGCTCCTAAGTCACACAAAGCTTTACCACAGTAGGAGTCACCAGTGTTACAGGGTATAGTAAAGCTTCCTAGGTCTTTCAATTTTGGTGGCAGTTTCTTCTGCAAGAATGTACTGCACTTCTTTGTCAAGGCAACAGTCTCATACTCACTCAATCATTTCTTCTTGGACAGTATATCCTTCATAAACTTCACATAATTCTGTATTTATTCTAAAGCCTCCACCAATGAAATATTGATGTGTAACTGCTTTAGAACATCCAAAAACTTCTTGAATTTCACCTCCTATTTCTACTTGTTTTGCTACAATCTTTGTGGATATGGACGTAATGGAACTTTCGGTTGAACCGGACAACTTTTCTGGGTAGGTAAATTTGAATCCAAAAAAGATGTTACAATATCTGAATTTACTAAGTCAGGGTTTACCTTGTCAGACTTTGCAATTTCTGATTCCTTTGGTGTACGAACTTCAATAGCTGGTTGGTTCTTCTCAACGAGCTTATCTTCGACATCTATTAATCGGGGTTCTAGAATTTTACCACTTCGTAATTCCACTGCCGTGATATGTTATTTACCCAAATTTCTTGGATTCTCAGTATCACTCGGTAAGGTTCCTTGTGGTCTATTACGTAGCTCTGTACCTAACTGACCCATTTGGTTTTCCAAATTTTTCAGTGTTGCTGATTGGCTTTGAATCAAAGCGCCATTCTTTGCTCTGTATGCTTTCAACAAGTTCTTTAAACTATTTGATGCCTCAGCTTGAGGTGGTTTTGGAGCTTGATGATTATACCCTTAAGATTGGTTGGGTCTTTGCTGTAATAAGTTGTTGTTCGTTACATTACCTTGGTTGCTCCAAGAAAATTTAGGATGATTACTCCATGAAGGACATTGACTTTGGATTCCTTGCCCACTCCTATTTTGGTATTGGTTCCCCCACATAGTACACTGACTTGGGATTTGATGGACAATTCTCAAAAGAATGACATTCCCAACAGTACACACAAGAAACTATTTCAAATGGACTTGGTGGTTGAGCTGCAAAATTATTAGTACTATTAGCGGTTAACTGTTTTAACATAGAGGAAATAGATGATACCTGAGCTAATAACGAAGTGAGAGAGTCAACTTCATGAAATCTAGCTACACATCTTTCTAAAGCTATTCAATTTATTAGCCATTGATAGTTATTACTCGCGATCCTCTCGATGATCTCATAAGCCTCATTATAAGACTTAGAAAAAATTACACCATTTACGGAAGCGTCTACCATCAATCTTGTATGTGCATTGAGACCATTATATAATGTCTCCAACTTGATACAGTGAGGAATCCCATGATGAGGACATTTACAAAGTAATTCCTTAAATCATTCCCAAGCCTCATACAAAGACTACTCATCCAACTATTGGAAAGTTGTGATCTTTTTCCTCAACTTAGCGTTTTTGCTAGGTGGGAAATACTTAACCAAAAATCTCTCTGCTGATTCTTGCCATGTAGATATAGAACTTGGTGGCAATGAATTGAGCCATGCTCGTGCTCGATCTCGCAACGAGTACGGAACCAACTTCAACCTCAATGCGTCTTCAGTCACACTGGCTATCTTGAATGAATCAATCACCTCTATAAACAATCGAAGGTGGAGATGTGGATCTTTCGTAGGCATCCCACTAAATTAGCCCACCATTTGTAGCATTTGAAACATCACTAGTTTCAAATCAAACTGGGTTGCCTCAATATCTGGCCTTCTAATTCCTGGGTTTAACTCACTGAAAAGTGGCACAGCATTTTGTCTGATGCATCGATCCATATCATTGACAATAAAGATAGGATTTCGTACATGACCAGCTTTATTACCTTGGTCTTGATTCTGATTTCCATGGTCCATCTCGACTTGTCTTTGAGCTATTCATTCATGTCTTTTTTGTCTGAAAGTTCGCTCAATTTTAGGGTCTTCATGGAGTAAATCGATAATTTTATCTATGCTCATAAACACCTGAAAAGAAAATCACAAAAATTAAAAATAATTAGTTAGTAATGTTAGAAATAAATCAAATTGAAAATAAATAATTTCACGAACAAAAATGACTATGGCAACAGTTGAAAATCCCTGGCAACAGCACCAAAAACTTGTAACGCGTAGGTTTGTGCAAGTGTACACAGTCATTATCAAGTAATAAATAAGTATCGAGTTATCGTCTCCACAGGGATTGTATTTGTGCTAAGTCACTTAATTTGTAAAATTATATTAACAATTTGGTAAATAAAAACACAATATAATTTAGAAGTGGTGATTAAACTGTATTAAACTAAATGCAATGATCCCTAATGCAAATTATCCTAAGTATTCAAACTAAATGAAATAGATTTTAGTAAAATTAGACACAATTTGCAACAATTATAACATAAATAAACTAAGACAATTACTTTAATTAAACTCAATTTATTATCAACATGCTTAATAACATTAGGAAAAACATTTCATGGCAACTCGATCTTTCATGAGTTTGGAAACCATATTAGGTCCTTTTGGAATCCTTTACTTAGTAAATATGCATTTTACTGATACTTATTTACTAACGGTTTCTTAGTATTCGTGTGAAGTAATAGGGACGTGTCGGGTTTGAAACAATTTAATCACACAAATCTAAAAACTATACATATATCAGAGCCTGGTCAGAGTGGTTATGCAACCAACAATTTAATCGGGTCAAGATCTAAATTGAGCATGCACATTTCAATTATGTGTCCATTAGCCGTCGTCTGGTGATGATCACTCAGCTAATTCAAATGCATTCCAATCACGTATGAACGAAATACAGGCTTTATTTTAATTGAAAACATGATCGATTGAGGCACAAATATTATAAGGATGAATCAAATAAATATTATTTAGCCAAAGCAATCATCCGAGCTTAAATAAAATTAAGCTAACATTGTTGTCAACAAGAACAAAGAACTCATAGAAAACATCTTTAGATTAAATTAAAGAAAAGAAAGATTAAACCTAATTTAGAGTGGCTGTCACCCAAGACTCTGACTAACGGGGCTCATTCGCTCCTTCACTTCTTTGCTTTACTCCTTTGCTAATGGTTCTCCAAGGCGGCCGACCAAGGGTTCTTTAAGAGGCTAATTTTGCTAAAAATCCTTATGCAAGGATGATGATAGGTGTGAGGGGGAAAGATAGCTACGAGAGTTGAGAGAGGAGAGAATGATGGATGAGTGAGGGATGATTGAAAAAGTGACAAATGAGCTCTTATTTATATGTAAGGCAAGGGAGCTAGTTTACTAAAAATAGGAGTGTCCATCTTTTGAAACTTCTTCCAAGGATGGCCAGCCATGAATTGAGGAAATGTGGCTGATTCTGCTTTATTCATGGTCAATTTGAGTGCCACCACAACTCTGGATTAAGACTCGGTCATCAACAAATCTTCGGGAAAATCTTTGATTTTTTTAACTCTTCAAGGACCTTTTGTAATTAAACCAAAAATTTATTTAAGATTAGCCATGTGCAACCAAAAATTGGGTTGACTTGGTCCCCAATTTCGACTATTTTGCAATTAGAAAAAAACTCACATACCTGTCCAAAAATAGTAGATAGTTTAGAGGACCAAATAATATAATTTTAAATACTTGAATTAATTAATTTACTTAATTAATTAAAACCCAATTTATTAATGAAATATTTAAAATGAATTATTAAATATAACTTTATATTTTATTATTTAATTAAATCATGCATGACCCACTTTATAGCTTAAAAATATAATATGCTCAAACTAATATAAAACATGTCATTTTATGCATGAAAACTATATAATAAAGAATAAAATCACATTTTAATAATTTCCATGTCCTAATTTCATATTTTCGCATATTTCCTTAATTTATTAAATAATTACTTGGTTTTAACAACAAATTTAAGTAAAAAGGTGATGAATTATATAGGAAAAATCGTATATATTTTTCAGTTTGCAGTAGTATTCAAAATCTAGTCATAACATCTAAGCCGAGTTAGGGAGGTTACATTTTCTAGTATTAGATTCTGAGTTCAAAATTAGGATTGTGGATTTTTGAATAAGTGTGCATGCATGTCTTAAAAAGGGGTATTTTGGAAAAAATCATGCCATAAACTTTTAAAAATTGATTTTCTTCAATGAAATTAAATCCGAGACTTTGATGGTGATCCTGACTTAGTTCTTTTATTTTTGAAAACTGTAGTCAAACTTTAGGTTAAAAAAATGTAATCTTCAGACTATAAACGCTCAGGAGAAGTAGCTAATGTCTAAACTTTTTATTTGAAAACTTTACATATACTCTAGACTCTAAATTTTTGAGAATTCATTATTAGCACTTGAGGTAGGCATGGTAGAGGTAAGCCAAAGCTGCCTACCACTAAGGATGACAGCCTAATTGCTAAGGCGGATTATGTAGAGGATTCATTTGTCATTGCTGGCGAAGGTTATGATAATGGAGATGATGCAATGTCGCAAGCAATGTTGAGGGTTCTTCAAAAGGTTGTTGGAGCCCAAATTGGATTTGAGAACTATGGATTTATTATCGAGAGGCTTCGACCTAATGCTGAATTATTTCTGGGTGTTTCTAGAATGACCCTTATTGTGGCAGAGTATTGGATGAAGACCACTAAGAGGATTCTAGAGGATCTGGATTGTACTCCAAAACAAAAAAAAATGAAGGGAATTGTGTCCTTACTGAGGGATGAGGCCTACCGTTGGTGGTAGTTTGTTGTAAGGGGTACACAGGCTAAATGACTAACTTGAGAATATTTTTAGGAGGCCTTCCAGAAAAAGTATATAAGCATAAAGTATGTGGAAGGTCGTAGACTCGAGCACATCAAGTTAAAATTGGGGGATAACATTGTGATTGGATATGATGCTGAATTTTTATGGCTCAACTGCTATGCTCAGGATATGGTTGCCACTAAGCAGGATAAATGTTTGTGGTTTGAAGATGGATTGCGCTACGACCTCAAGATTCAAGTTGCTCCACACCAGGAAAGGGTATTTAAGACTCTAGTTTAGAAAACTAAGATTGTGGAGGAAATTAAGTGTGTGGATCATGAAAATGGGAGAAAAATAAGACCACAATTAAGAGAGATTCTTTTCCCACTGGTTCGACTTCCTGTCCCTTGAAATGGGCTAGAGAGGGCAGACCGTAGTAGGGAGTTGATATGGTTGGTTTTGAGGGTAGGACTCTAAATTATACGTATCGTGATAAGTCCCGTCAAGGCGAGTGTTGGAAAAAGTTAAGTGTCTGCCTGAGATGTGAGTCTACGGAACGTAGAATGAAAGATTATCCTCGCTGGGTCGATTAGATTCAAGCTTTTTTTCAGAATCAAGTTGAAAATCAGGGAACAAATTAGTTACCTACGAGGGGTCGAGGTTAGAATAGAGTTGTAAATATTGTAGCAACTGGTGATCGAGGTTAGCGAGCACCAGGTCATGGTGTGAACAGAACCGAAGCTAAACAGTTGACTATTGTATATGCTACTAGAGACAGTGAGGACAGAGACATGACCGATATCATGGAAGGTATTTTTACCATCCATTTTGTTCCGTATTTTTCCTTGATTGATACAGGATCTACCAATTCATACGTTGCCTATGATATGACTGATAAATTGGGTATTGAGGTAGAGAAAACTATTGATGATGTTACTGTAGTTAGCCCTTTGGGACAACCGGTTGTTGTAAGTAAAATCTATAAAAGATGTTCGTTAGAGGTTCAAGGTGTAATGTTTCTGGCTAATCTGATGAAATTGCCTTTTGGTGAGTTAAATTCAATTATGGGAATGGATTGGTTGGTTAAACAACAAGTTAGTTTGGACTGTGCTACTAAGAGAGTGACTTTGAAAAGAGCTGAGGGTAATGAGATCGTCATGGTTGGTGAACGATGAAATTATTTGTATAATGTGATCTCTACTATGGTAGCAGAGAAACTGGTTTGAAAATGGTGTGAGGCCTACTTGGCCTATGTGTTGAACGTTAATGTAAGTACTTCTGCTTTGTATAGTATATGAACTGTTAAGGGGTTTTCTAATGTTTTTCCCGAGGAATTGCTAGGGTTACCTTTGGATTTTGAGGTTGAATTCGGAATTGTTTGGAATTGCTGCAATGTCTATTACTCCCTATTGCATGGCACCTAAGGAACTTAAAGAGTTAACAATTCAACTTTAGGAGCTTCTAAATTGAGGGCTTATTAGACCTAGTGGTTCTGGAGCTCCGGTCGTGTTTGTCAAGAAGAAAGATAACTCCCTAAAGTTGTGTACTAACTATCGACAATTGAATAAGCTGACTGTTAATAATAAGTATCCAATTCTGAGAATTGATGACATGTTTGACCAGTTTTGAGGTGCAACAATATTCTCTAAAATTGATTTGAGGGTTAGGACTATCAATTAAAGGTGGAGTTGGATGTGCCTAAGATTTCATTCAGGACTTATTATGGTCCTTACAAGTTCCTTGTGACGCCTTTCAGATTAATCAATGGTCCTGCCGCATTTATGGACTAATGAGCCGAGTATTCCAACCATTCCTTGATTGATTCATCATTGTGTATATCGATGACATCTTGGTTTATTCTAAATCTGAAACTGAACATGATGAGCATCTTAGGTTGTTCTGCAAATTCTTCGAGAAAATAAGCTCTATGCAAAACTAAGTAAATGTGAGTTTTGGCTTAAGGAAGTAATGTTTTTAGGTCATGTGGTATTTGCTAATGGTATCCGACTAGATCCAAAAAAAGATAGAGGCTATTCTGGAATAGAAACAACCTAAAAATGTTTTTGAGATCCAAAGTTTTCTTAGTTTAGCTAGGTATTATTGAAGGTTTGTTGAAGGGTTTTCTTTGATTGCTACTCTTTTAGCTAACCTGTTAAGGAAGAATACTCCTTTTAAATGGACGAATAACCAACAAGCTAGCTTTGAAAACCTAAAGTTTGTGTTGACTCAAGCTCCAATATTGATTTAGCTTGAGTCGGGAAATGAGTATGTAGCTTATAGTGATGCATTTTACACTGGCCTAAAATCGCATAAGTGCAACTATTTGACTCATGATTTGGAGTTAGCAACCATGGTGTTTGCATTGAAAATCTAGAGGCACTACCTGTATGGTGAGAAGTGCTACATCTATACAAATCACACGAGTCTCAAGTAACTTATTACCCAAAAAGAGTTGAACTTGAGGCAACGGAAATGGATTGAATTACTAAAGGACTATGACTATGTGATCGAGTACCACCCCAAAAAAGCTAATATGGTGGCACTATTAGGTTGCTAGGACACCCCGTTGCACAGCAAAAAAATTATTCTGGCAGTCCAAACCAGGAATCCATGCATGATGAATGAACCGAGAAGGAAAGGTCTGAAAATATACCTTTCGAAATATGAAATATACAATGGAACCACTACTAGTTTAACCCCCTTCTTTTGTTGCCGATCCAAAGTTGTAACAAAATCGTCCTGACCTCTACGTAGTCCACCCAGTTGTAAACGGATGAATAAAAACTCTCTCTGAACATTTTAGAGACCTTTTCCGAAAAAAATATGGTTGTTAGACCTAGGTTTCTCTTCCTTGTTATGGTTAATGTTGATAACACTATTTAATATCTATATTAAAACTGAAATCACCCCCCTTTTTGGTGCCAGAAAAAATATGGAAAATATCATAATGTAATATCCTTTCCAAAAATATATTAATTTCCATATATTTTATGTTTGACCGAAATTATGATAACACTTTATTTTAATAATTTTGGTAAACAATACAAATTAATATTTTATATGAATTAAATTCATACATTTATTTTAACTATGTTATCTATTCTTATACAATGGATTTGTACATATACTGTGTTTATTATGTAACTGTCAAATAAATTAATTCAACAATTAATATAATTGTTGTGACAATTAAATTTAATACCAACTGGTTTTAGATTCTATTCATTCCATCCATAGGGTGTGACCCTGTAGGCTTTTGTAACATTGGTAGTAATACTAGAACACTTCTAACGTTACAAGCAATGAGTGGCATCTAGCAATGCATCATCGCTACCCAAGTTACAAGAAGTCGTGGTTTGACATAATGTTTTTCTGATAAATTTTCTTGTATTATATCCTTTATATCTCGATTGGACACAAGTCATAGAATAGTCACACTTGAAAAGTCCAATCTCATGTTTCTTGATACCCGAAGTAGACTACAATAAACAAATAAGTGTAATATCTCATATTAACTTATTTGAGCATGACCATGCATTTCTAGTCTCACATCATCAAGTGGACTAAGATATTGCTCCCATTACGTGGGAGGGACAAATCCTATCTTGATCAATCATATCCCACTATATAGATTGTGGCATACCCAACATTAGTCTTTATAGTACAACCTGTTATTGTAGAAGTTTGACTGTATCAAAATAATTGACTCACTATGTTGGGACAATGATGATCTCAAGTTTAAGGATTGTATACATAGTTATCACTATGAGTAATGTTGTGACTGTTATATAATAATCCAAGAAACAAGTCATAGCGGGTTAATCCAATATGTCATTCTCGAACATATACTCATGTATTGATTTTGCCATCCCTATGTCAATGACAACACTTTGTCGGCAATAAACTACATATTAGTCTTAATGCATTATTGTTGCCCAAGCCCACAATAATACTTGACAAAGACCTTTTAAGAATACTCATATTTTTCACGGGACATTATTATAAATCAATTTATTTTACACAAACAGAAAGAGAAATTAAAATAACAATGGCAATGCCTTTCATTAATAAACAAGGTAGAATGAATACGTGATTAACATAATCTCATTATTGGTTTTTGGGCATAATCTAATAAGTAGATGCATTAAGTAGGAGACAAATGACTGATCTAAAAATGATGTTTGCTACGTTGAGTCTAGATGGTCATGCTCAAATGATGAATCTAAAAACATCCAGAGGTTGTTTTTCCTTGATCTCACTAACTGATCTCACATGATGGAAGCTTACTAGTAGAATTGCAAGTGTAAACCACCTTGGTTGGTGAGATCAAGGAAAAACAACCTCTGGATGTTTCACTGGTGCCTCAAGTAAAGCATGTTGTGTAAGGAAAGACGACAGATTTCAAATTTAATTCTAATGGTATTCTGTGTTTTGTGTTGAATGATCAAGATCTCAGACAAAATATTCTTCAGGAGGTGCATAGTAGCCATTATGCTATGCATCCTGGAGGGAATAAGATGTATTAAGATTTAAGGGAACTATACTGGTGGCCTAGTCTGAAACAGAAAGTGATAGATTTTGTAGCGAAGTGTCAGACGTGTCAATAAGTAAAAGCGAAACACTAGTTCCTTGTGGGTTGTTATGGCTAATTAAGATTTCCTAGTGAAAATGGGAATGAGTGACGATGGACATTTTTAGTGCGTTACCCTTAACACCCACTAATAAAGATTCAATTTGGGTGATAGTGGACCGATTGACTAAGTTATCTCATTTCTTACCTGTCCATACAAATTATTCGTAGCAGAAATTGACTCAGTTACACATTTTAGAGATTGTGAGACTGCATGACCGGTATCGATTATTTCAGATCAAGACTGTAACCTCCAAAACCCAGGCCAGTCGTTATGAACGAATTCAAAAAGCTACAATGACCATCAGAATGACAAAGAAAATCTTTTGTAGTTTTCAAACATCCTTTTTAAACCATTTGTGTAAATCGTTCAAAACTAGCGAAATCGAATGTTCAACTTAATTTCTCAAAAACATAAGAAATTTTAGAAATCAATGATTTCAATATTTTTAAAATCTTGATCACTGCTCAAAACTTTCATAATTTCAATCATATTTCAAATCATTCGTTTATTTATTCAAAATTAGGGAATATTGTTATTCGTCATTATTTTGGAAAGGCGTATTAACTTTAACAATCAAATCTCTTTAAAATCTCAATTTTAAACATTAGTAATCTTGAAAACTAAGTCTAATTTTATGAACAACTCATTTCTCGAATTGCAATAAGAAAAATGTAATATTGATAGATTTTTATAAAATCGCAATGAAAAATTTTGCTAAAACCATATTTTGTTAAAATTCAATATTTCATGTAAATTTGATAAAACATCAACAGACTATTTAAAACCTCAAAAACTAAGATGTATCTTTGTTTAAAACTTATTTTCATTGTCGCGGCAAAAAAAAGTGTTTTTATCTTGTTTTAATAAAAACCAAGTTTCATGCATAATCTTATCAAACACTAATTTATGCAGTTTTGAAAACTTAATGTCATGCAATCAAGTCATGCAAAATAGAATAAAAACTCCCAAGGTAATGTCCCATGCCACAGTCATTAAACAAATTATTTGTGTCCCAGAATAAGTATTAAACTTAATTTAAAGTACTTATGTATGAAAACATCTAAGAAACTCCTCGGATAGTTGTATCCAAGTCCTAATCTCGTGGGTTATTTGAAAAGTAGGAAAACTTAAAAGGATAAGTTTTTAAAGCCCAGTGTGAAGTCAACATGAAAGAGAACAATATCTAAGCCATAAATTTCATGAATATAACAGCACTTATATTCAATATCATCTTACATATATCAATGTGCATGAGAATGTCAATGAAAAGCTTTTTCAAAAATCAATGCAAATTTTTCAAAAACATTCCTACCCATCTCCAATGCACACTAATAAAGAGTTCCCAGAACTTGTCCATCGAATAACACATGACGCTGTGTCCAAGCCACTCAACATTGCAGTCAAGCTGCATCATTGTGGTCAAGCCACTCAATAATGTTGTGGCAAAGCTACTCAATATCGCAGTCAAGGTACATCGTTGTAGTCAAGCCACTCAATAAAGTTGTGGTTAAGCTACTCAATATTGCAGTAAAACTGCCAAAGTCTTCCTCCATTCATAATCATCCCAACCCCATGCATATGATACGACATATGAACAATATTTTTCAATAGGCATGCTTAACATGCGAATCGAATCTAAGAAAAACATAGTCGGCATGTTTAACATGCAAATCAAATCTCAGTTTATCATAGTTGACATGCTTAACATGCAAATCAAATCTCAGCTAATAAATCAATGGCATGATTCAGGTATATATTGTAACACCTTATACTCGGCCTAGCCGTCGAGCCAGAATACTAGGATGCTACACTACCGTCTCCCTTTGTATTCATCACAAACCATCAAATTATTACACATGCATCCCTTTTCTTTTAATATAATAGCATTCACATGAAACGTAGGTCATACACACCCTACGGAAGATTAATCATGCTAAACATCCTTTGAATAATCATAAAATAAGTACTAAACATGCATTAGTACCATTTAGAAAAATTTCACAAAACTGTTATGTAGATATCGATATTGGAAGTGTGGTATCAATAATTCTCTCAAGCAGTACGAATACCGCTTGGAAAATCAATACCAAATTAGCTTACTATTTCTTATCTTAAGAACCTAACTTTTGGAAAATATCGGTACCACTGGAAAAGTACTGATAATTTTATCCTGAGTGTCGATACTAGTACTAAAATATCGATACCAACTAGCAAAATTGACTTCTTGCTGTTCAAAAATTTTAGAGGTATCATTTTTTTAAAACCCGAATATTGATACCTATATTCCAGACCTTAAAAATACAACATATAAACATCACATAGATCATTCCAAATTAGTTCTAAACATCTTGCATCAAATAGCACATAAATTTAGCACCAAAATGCCCAAAATATCAGTTTCAACATCATATTTTACGTAACTTACCAAACACATTTGGCATGCAAACAACTAAAAATCATAGCAAAAGCAACGCAAAGTCTACCACATTGACTTTTATTTCCCGAAACATAATTAAACAAATAACACCTACTAATAGCAACAAAAATATTTGGCTTAAATCACCCCTCGAGACCACACCGTTCATATCGACACTACTTATCTATAATGGTTAAAAAGGACTGGGTGAGCTTCACAAGTGAGTTTAACAAGCTTAGTGAATGCTCAGAATAACCACTATGGAAACAAGTCATTATGCAACAACGAAACAGGCATATATCATATCCATAACATTTCTAACTCTAATATCATATTTCACACGTTTAAATATCTTTCATGAATTCTTTTACACATTGATCACATGAATATTTAAGCATATATCACAACACATATAAATCACATATAATCACATTCAGTCACATTTTATCATAGTTTGGCACTTGAGGTTATGAAACATAATGTGGACTCTATCACCACACACCGGATACACATGGATCTCCAGCAGACCAAAATGACTCATAGAGTCAAACATGTCCCATAAGTGAAGCATATAACTAACACTCTCTATCACACTAAATGCACATATCCAATGAATGGAGCTTGGCTCATATTTCCTTATCTTTACAAAAACTATCCTTAGCCCTCAACCCCAAAAAAATCACATTACAAAGGTGAGTACTCACTATCCTATGACATGCCAACTATATCCAACGGTCTCAGAAGATCACAAGGCCAAAATATCCATATTATTATCACAAATTTACTTATCAATTTTTCACACATATTCACTGCATATTCACATTATTAGCACATTATAATCACTATAATATGACATGAATAACATACCTACATGTTCTCTTTCACAACAGTCATCATAAGCTTATGGCACATGTTATAACATCTCATATATGTTCATATTTTCACAATTGTACAAGCACACATATCACATTTAATCATAGGAGTGAGAACACTTACACTCAAAATTTAGAGTAGGGGTTTAGACTACCTCTAAATTCCTAAATACATAATGAATCATCTATAAGTAGCAATTCCAAAACACTCACTAAAAATACGCTTTCGTCGGAAAGTCGAAATCTCAAACAAGCTTTTATTTGCCTTTGTCTCTACTTGTTGAAGGTCCTACTGACTTTGTCACTTTAATAAGGCAAAGTACACAATTATACAATCAACAATTAGTCATTAACTCACCTTAAATAGAAAAAACAATAGCCTAAGCTACATTCTCTTTAACCGAAATATTGACATAAAAAACTTTAAATTCTTATATCTCGACCTACACTTGATCCTTTTATACAAAAAAATTTCATTCATCTACATATTCATATACGACTAATTCCCAACATTTAAACTATTCAAAACTACAGTTTTAAGGTTTCAAAAATTTTCGACGTACAATGGCTATTATGACGAAAATTCATTAAAACTTGATCAATCATTAACAAAACTAGAAAGTAACTTTAGAAACCTTCTAATCATATTAAAAAAGTTTAAAAACACCTTGAAACCACGTTTTAATTCACAATCTCAAAATCCACCATTAACAATCCAATTTTCGGCTTTTATTTAAAACATGCATTTTAATGGCTAAAAATTTAGTTTAAGAGACTAAATATCATTTAAAAACTAATAGAAAGATGAATGGTTACTTTTGATGGGAGAAAAAAGGTCTTTGACTCAAATAAAGAAAAAGTGCGCGTGAAGAAGAATAAGAAATTAATGAAACTTTTGGATGTTTTTCTTGGTTTCGGTGGAGATTTATGGTTACGTTCATGGTAGAAATCAACAGGAATTAGGATTTGGAAATAAAACCAATTGGGAGAGATGAGAGAGTAGAAGGGAAGACAACATAATGAAGGGGAATTTTTCTGTCGTGAACAATTTAGAGAATGGGGTTTTTTAGGATGAGTTTAAAAATCAAGTTAAATTGCATCATAAAAACTCTAAATTTTAACTCTTTTACATATCATTACTAGTTTCAAAATTAACGGCCGTAAGAACTTATTTTTAGAATTTGATTTAAGTTCCTAATAGCCATTGTCGAAAACATTATTGGTTACCAAACTTACAAAATTTCGAACACATTTGGGCTAAGATTCCTTTTTTACCCTCGAAACTTTGAGGCCCAATTTTGGGGTGTAACATATATCATGCATAATCAATTTCTCCATAAAATCACATGTGATTGGAATTGTTATATACACATCATTTCACATTAACCATTTAATCATATCGCTTATAACATACAATCACCATAATAGTCAGCTCGAAACACTTGTGTTTCCCCTTTTTTTTCGATTTAGCATCTCTTTGAAATACTTAATGTATCTCCAATATTCCACAATATATAGATCTTAATCAATGTTTCAATCTTAACAAATATTATTATTGATAAATAAATAATTAAAATTTCTAATAAGTTAAACCCACACCTGATGGTTAGCTTTTCCACTAGATCTAAACTCTGATCTTTAGTGATGGGGCAAAAAAATAGATCTTCCACTTGATCTGATTTAAAAGATGACCATGAATTCAATCTCTAACTCTTAAGAGTTTGAGTAGAGAACTTACTATTGTTTTCTTTTTATGAAGAAATCTGATTGATTTCTTATGGGTGTAGAGAATCTGAATAATCAAATAAACCTTTCAAAAATAATTACGTAAAAATCAGCCTCTATACACTTTTATAAGTAATGGAGAAATTGATATGGGTTTTTCCCCAAAGATAATTACGTTACTAAGATTAAGTTGGAGAGAACAATCGCTAGAATAATCATTACTAAGATTAAAGAGGAGTTTAACATCCAAAGAAAATAAAAGAATATATTAGAACATAGAAATAATTTATGCACTTGAAAGAGTAGGATTAGTAGATCAATTATCACTAAAGAAGTGAAGAGAAAATGAAAATTAATGAAATATAGTGAGTAATGATGGTGGTGCGACGGTAGTGAAGTGGTGGTTTGATGGTGGAGAATGATATCAAATGGTAGTGAATGGAAATCGATGGTCCCAAGAATGAGGTTTAGAGGTTATGTCTCATCCCATTTTTTCCTATTAATTGTAAAATAGTGAAACTACCATCCCCTATGTCTTAAATTAATTGCGCCAAAATGAGCACAAGGAAGTGTTGTGGCTTAATGGAAGGAAGCTCATTAACTATCCTAGAAGTCTCTAGTTTGAACTCCCATGTTCTCATATTTTTTAATTAATTTATTGCACAAATTTGACATGTGCATTCAAGCCTTATTTCCATATATGGAGGATTCCTTTCCTCTTTTAGCAAGTCAAACTTTTCTTATGTTGTAAGACAAATTCCTCTTTTCACTCATTGTTTCACTTCCTTGCCAAAACCTTTTCTCTTGCCATAAGATTGTGATACAATGAACCCAGACATGGTTGACCAAGTTACACACACCCCTTGTTCCGTCCACCAACCTCATTTGCACCCTAATATTCATTTTTATTCATTTTCTTCATCTTCTGTTTCTTTCAAATCAAAATAGAACCACCACCACCTCCTTTTAACTTTTTTTCCAACCACAACAACCGATCATTCCAACACCATCAAAGACCTCCTAACCACTGTAGATGCCACCCCTTTTCCTCCCTCCTTCTTTCAACCGTGGTGACCGCCGCCGCAAACCACCGCGAGTCTCCTCCTACTTTTAATATTTTCTCACCATCATCGGACCACCACTCCTCCACAGTCGAACCACTGCCGAGCCATCACTGATGACCAAAATTTTCCTTTTTGCTTGCTCTTTCTTTTGTTGATTTCTTAGTGACTAAAACTCATATTCTTCTTTCACTTATTCGATTATTTATTTCTAGATCACTCAAACATAGGTATCATTCCATTATTGATCCGTCGATCATATCGTATTAAAATCAGAGTAAGTAAGTTTGTTCGATTCGTAAATTAATCATTTGAGAAATACCATAGTTTGGTCGAATGGTATGGGGAGATAATATCATCAAGTTATTTTATTATTGGTTTAACATAAGTACTAATGTGATTTCGTATCAACTTGACGGACCAAATGACGCCAATCAAAGAGATCCTTAGTATGATAACAAAGATAACTAATCCAAGTCTCGATTTAAGGGTAAGTAATGGTGAGAACTATTTCAAACGATTAAATCTTTAAGTATTAAAAATCAAATTCGATAGATCTAATTAAAATATGTGTTCGATACAATAGATTCATCTATCGGTTTAGATCCAAGTTAAATCTCCTCTAATAGGATCGAGGCAATCAGATCTACAGTTTAAGGTGTGGGATTTAACTCTGATTTTAAGTGAAATATTTTGTTATTTAATTTAATAAAATATTAATTAATTAATTAATTAATTTGTGAGTACATTAAGTACTCGATTGAAGTTGAAAAACTCAATGAAAGAGGAATCCAAGTAAGTGTCCTAAATAATTAAATGTTGTGAAAATCCATAATTTGTGATATGTGATATATGTAATGTTGATCTCAACTCTATGTTATGTGATTTACGGCTAGATTGATATGTGATGGTCTAAACATGTGATATATGTATTTGTATGTTAAGATCCATGTTTTAATATAAATATGAATATTAAAGCATGCTAAAGTGAAAACTATGTGATATGTGGAAATGTGAGCATGATACATGCATGTGTAAAAGCCCAAAAATATGACTTATGAGCATGAATATGTGAAAAATGTGAAAATTGAAACATATGTGTTAAAATGGTCATATCACATGCATGGGGTGGGATTGTGAAAGGAGGAAGCTATGTGGCAATTTAATTGGGATTATGTGGTTGTTATTGGCAATTATGTGGTGGATTGTCCCCAAATGGTTTGTTATCGGATTGATGAGTTTTGGGGAACTCGATATTTGTGTGTAGCGGAGATGGGTAGGAAATCCTCTAAAATGGGCATTATTACATAAGCATAACTTGTTATTTTCATTAAATTTGATTATATGTGAATTCTGTGAAAGTTATATTTATGATGATTTGGATGTATTATTCTACATGTTGAAATATATGTTTGTTATTATCTCACACTAAGCATTTTAAAGCTCACCCATGTTATGTGTGTATCTCCAGTAATCATTGTAATTGAGGCTCAGATTCGGATCTTTAGAGAGGCTCTCGGGTTAATGATCTCTTGGTCATGGGTATTTTTTAAAAAATAATGTGGGTCTAATATGAACTATATGAGTTCATTTTAGATTTTTATTATGGACTTTAATTTGGGTTTGTCTTAATAACTTTTTGGACTCTATTTTTAAATTATGAACTGTGGTATGGGATTGTTAGCCATTGAAAATTTGTGATTTAAAAACTAAGTTACATTACGAATATTGTTAATTAAAAAGGAACAAATATTTTTTTATTGAGAGGAACAAGATATTTTAAAAAAGACATTTTCAAGACAAGTGACTTTTTCTTATAAAAATGTTTTAGTTATATTCATAGCCGATGTAAGTACTCAGATTGGGCCATAGCGTCTAGGCTCGATTTAAGGGGTTACATTTAGTAGTATCAGAGCCCGATTTAAAACTCAAACTATAGGTGAAAATGTTTTCAAAAAAATTATGCATCATAAAAAGGGGTATTTTAGGAACAACATGCCACATCTGATTAGTTATAAAGAAATTCGAGATCTCAAAGCCGATCCGAGGTAAGTGATCTTTAGATGTAAAATTTTAGACTTTGAAAACTATAGAACTGTGAAAACTATAGATTGTGAAACTATAGAAAACATTAGACTCAGTCAACTTTAGACCGTGAAAATAATAAATTGTAAGACTCATAGAAAGCGATAAATTGATCGATCGAAAAATAATCAAGTGATAACAATAAAACTTATCTCTACTGACAACTTGTAGAAAACTTAAAATAAGTACTCGCGGTGTTAAAACCAGAGGAATGAGAGCTCTTGGAGTGCCGGGTCAAGGAACCCAAATTGACTCATTCGCGTTTCGGGTGCGAACCCCTAAGGAGCCTACAAATGAGGTTAAATTATAGGCTATGTTGCAAGTGTTGGAACGAGTGGCGGGTGTCCAAATTCCTGCTAATAGTTGTGGAAGTATTGCTAGCAAGCTACGATAAAGTAGGGCTAAATTGTTTAGGAGCATTGCAGGGATGACCCCCATTATAGCTGAGTATTGGTTGGAGGCTACAGAGTGGATTCTTGATGATATGGAGTGTACACCTGAATAGAAGCTTAAGGGGACTATGTCATTATTGCATGATAAGGCCTATCGCTGGTGGTAGGCCATTGTGAGGGGCACCTAAACCGATCATTTGATGTGGGATTATATTTTGGAGGCCTTTTAGAAGAAATATGTAGGTGTGAGATACGTCGAGCCTAAAAGACTTGATTTTATTGAGCTGAGGGAAGGTAGTATGTTTGTGGTTGATTACGATGCAGAGTTCTTGAGGCTTAGCCGTTATCCTCTTGGAATGGTTGCTGATGAGTAGGATAAGTGCACCCAATTTGAATTGGGGCTTAGATCTTATTTGATGGTGCAAGTCGCTATGCTGCAAGAGAAGGTTTTTTAAACTTTGATAGAGAACACCAAAATTTGTGAGGAGGTTAGGTGCATTAAGTGCGAACGGAACAAGAAAGAGCTGCTACTAAAAGAGACTCCGGTGTGAATGGATAG
Organism: Gossypium raimondii; assembly: GCF_025698545.1. Taxonomy (NCBI): domain Eukaryota; kingdom Viridiplantae; phylum Streptophyta; class Magnoliopsida; order Malvales; family Malvaceae; genus Gossypium; species Gossypium raimondii. The sequence goes on along the minus strand of NC_068568.1, from coordinate 31,473,690 downwards.
GATGCACATCAATTAAGTGAGGCATAGATGATTGACCCTACTAGAACTTTGTCGTAGCAGGGGACAAGAACTAGAATTGTGCCACCCATAGCAAGAGACATCCAGGTAAGTGTTGGTGAAGCATAGGTGCATGCCTAAAATGTTAGTCACTAGACCATAAGATCCCAGAATGTCCTTGAATGAATGAGCAAATGCAAGCATAGGGTCAAAATCATGCACCGAATCAGGGAGCTAGGCAACAACCATAGAGAGTTCAAGGGCAAAATAGGGGACGTAATGCAGATCAGAGACAGTGAGCACCGAGTCAGGGTGCTAACTGAGTTGATGCGAGGGAGCCAGTGCTTGTGTATGCGGCCAAACACCGAGAGGATCGTGATTCTACCAATGTGGTAGTAGGTACCTTTACTATTCATCTTGTTCCTTATTTTACATTAATAGATAATGGCTCTACACATTAGTATGTGCATTGTGTGATGGCTGAAAAATTGGGTATTTAGGTAGAGGAAATGGTTAGTGATGTGACCGTACTTAGTCCTTTAGAACAATTTGTGCATATAAATAAAATCTATAGGCGATGTCTATTGCAAGTGCAAGGTAATGTATTTTCTACCAACTTTATGGAACTACCCTTTGGAGAATTCGATCTCATATTGGGAATGGACTAGTTGAGTGAGCATCGAGTCATCTTAGACTGCAACATTAAACAAGTTACTTTGAGGAATTATTCTGGGAATTAGATAATCATGGTTGAGGAGTGTCAGAATTATCTCACTAATATGATTTCTGCCTTGGTAGTAGAGAAATTGGTTCGTAACTGATGTAGCGCCTATCTCGCATACATCCTAAACACGAATGTGGATAGTGCAACATTGTAGAATATTCTTATGGTAAAGGAGTTTCCTAATATCTTTCCTGAAGAGCTGTCCAGTCTACCTTCTAAGCCTGAGGTCGAGTTTGGAATTGAGTTGTTGCCTAGGACAGCACTGATGTCCATTGCACCCTATCACATGACACTTAAGGAACTAAAGGAGCTTAAGGCTCAATTACAAGAGTTTCTAGATCGTGTCTTCATAAGGCCGAGTGTGTTACCGTGGGGAGCTCTAGGCTTTTTTTGCAAAAGAAGGATGGGTGTATAAGGTTATGCATTGATTATTGTCAGATGAATAAGTTGACTCTAAAAAAATTAGTACCTATTTCTGAGGATTGATGACCTATTCGTTCAATTCTGAGGTGCCAAAATTTTCTCTGAGATTGACCTAAGGTTGGGATACTACCAATTGCAAGTGGAGGAGGTTGATGTACCGAAGACTGCTTTCAGGACTCGATATGGGCACCACAAGTTCTTAGTGATACCCTTCGGTCTTACGAATGCTCCTACTGTGTTCATAGACTTAATGAATAGAGTCTTTTAGCCCTACATTGATCAGTTCATTGTAGTCTTCATTGACAACATCTTGATCTACTCCAAGCCTGAGTTGGAGCACGAGGAGCACTTAAGGTTAGTCATTCAAACCTTACGTAAGAAAAAGTGGTATACGAAGCTTAGTAAGTGTGATTTTTGGCTCTGAGAGGTGATGGTTTTGGGATAGGTAGTATCTGCTGAGGGTATTCACATGGATCTAAAGAAAATTGAGGCTATCCTGAATTGGAAGCAACCTAGGAATGTTAGTAAGATTCAAAGTTTTCTTGAACTTTCTGGCTATTATAGGAGGTTTGTGGAAGGATTCTAGTTGATTGTAGCTCTAATGACGAAGTTATTGAGAAAGACTACACCATTTAAGTGGACAGATGAGCAACAAGCTAGCTTTGAGAAGCTTAAGGCAGTTTTGACTCAGGCACCTGTGCTAATCCAACCCGAGTCTGGGAAGGACTACGTGGTCTATAGTGATATGTCCCATTCTGGTCTTGGTTGCGTGTTGATGCAAGACGGGAAGGTTGTGGCCTATGCTTCAAGGCAAGTCAAACCACATGAGTGCAACTATCCAACACATGATTAGGAGTCGATTGCTGTGGTTTTCGCCCTTAAGATATGGATGTACTAACTATATGGGGAGAAGTGTGTCATTTATACAGATCATAAGAGTCTTAAGAATCTCATCACAAAAAAAGAGTTGAACTTAAGATAGAGACCTTGGATTAAACTTCTAAAAGACTATGACTGTACAATCAAGTACCATCCGGGTAAGGCTAAAGTTGTGGCGGATGTATTGAGTAGGAAGTCCATGTTGGAATTAAGAGAAATGTTTGCTAAGTTGAGTTTATCTAATAATGGTGGTCTGTTGCGGAGTTACAAGTGCGGCCAACTTTTGTTGAGGAGATCATACTGAAGTAGATTTCAGATTTGTGTTTAGAACCTCATGTGAAACTCGTTAAGGAGAGTAAGACTTCAGATTTTGCTTATAATTTTGAAGGAGTTTTGTGTTATCATGGGAGATTCTATGTACCTTATGATTCTGAGTTGAGGCAGTCCATACTTTGAGAAGTGTATAGTAGTACCTATGCTATAAATCATGGGGGTAGTAAGACGTATATGGATTTTTGTGAACAATATTGGTGGTCGAGACTAAAATATTATGTGACTAACTTTGTAGCATGATGCTTGACATGCAAACAAGTCAAGGTTGAACATAGATTCCCTTTAGGTTTACTTCACCCTACTCAAGTTCCTCAATGGAAGTGAGAGCGTATCACTATGGATTCTTTTAGTGGGTTACTATTGATGTCATCTAAGAAAGACTCTATATGGGTGATAATGGGTCGATTGACGAAATATGCCCATTCCTTACCAGTACACATCAATTATCCATTGCAGAGGCTGGCGAGGTTATACATCGCTAATATGGTGAGACTTTATGGAGTACTGGTATCAATTATTTCTGATCAAGATCCTTACTTTACGTCACATTTTTGGAAGAGTCTACACGATGTAATGGGTACGAGATTGAATTTCAGTACTGCTTATCATCCACAGTGTGATGGACAGTCTGAAAGAGTTAGTCAAATTCTCGAGGACATGTTACGAGGATGTGTAATTGATTTCCAAGGTAATTGGGAGGAGCATTTACCACTTGCAGAGCTTGCTTATAATAATAGTTTTCAGTCGAGCATTCAGATGGCTCCGTATGAGGCACTTTATGGGCGTAAGTGTAGGACACCTTTCTGTTAGACAGATTTGGAGGAGAAGAAAGTGTTGGGACCAGATTTAGTTCAAGAGACTGAAAACAATATGAAATTTATTTGGGATCGGTTAAAACAGCATCAGATTAACAAAAGTCTTACTCTGACTTAAAGAGGAGAGATATTGAGTATAATGTGGGTGGCCAAGTCTTCCTTAAGGTTGCACCTTAGAAGAAGGTATTGAGGTTCAACCACAAGGGAAAGTTGAGTCCAAGGTTCATTGGACCTTACCGCATCATTAAGAGGGTTGGACAAGTAGCTTATCAGGTGGAGTTACCTTCAGGGTTGGATTGCATTCATGATGTTTTCTATGTGTCTATGTTGCAACGATATCGATTTGACCATTCTCATGTGATTCCGGTTGAGGAGATAGAGGTTCATCATGACTTGACTTTTGATGAAGAACCAGTGCAAATTTTTTATCATGATGTCAAAATGTTGAGGGGAAAACTAGTGTCATTTGTCAATATTTTGTGGAGGAATCACAGTTCTAATGAGGATACTTGGGAACCGGAAGATGAGATTCGAAAGCAATACCCCGATCTTTTCCCAGGTAATTTTAAGGATGGAACTTTCTTTTTAGGACGGTAGAGTTGCCACATCCTATTTTTTTCCTATTAATTGTAAATCAATGAAATTGCCATCTCCTATGTCTTAAATTAATTGCACAAATTTGAACACAAGGAAGTGTTGTGGCTTAGTGGATGGAAGCTCATTAACTATCCTAGAAGTCTCTAGGACACACACCCCTTGTGCCATCCACCACCCTTATTTCCACCCTAATCTCCATTTTTTTTCATTTTCTTCATCTTATTTATCTCTCAAATCAAAACAGAACCACCACCACCTCTTGTTAACTTTTGTTCTCCAGCCACCACAACTGAGCCTTCCACCACAATCAAAGACTGCCTAACCACCATAGACATCGTCCCTTTTCAATCCTCCTCCCTTTCACCGTCGCTGCGAACCACTACGGGTCTTCTCCTCCTCCACCTATTTTCTCTTCTTTTTCTCTTTTCTCCTTTCATCCAATTTTAGTGACCCAAACCTCATCCTATTAATATTTTCTCACAATCGTCAAACTGTCGCTCCTCCATAGCCAAACCACACCGAGCCATTGCCTAGCCACTGTTGTTCGACAACCGTCACTGCCACCGCTGGTGACCAAAATTTTCCGTTTTTCTTCCTCATTCTTTTTCCGATTCCTTAGTGACTAGAACTCATATTTTTCTGTCTCTTATTCAATCATTTATTTCTAGATCACTCAAACTACAATCTCATTACATCCTTGATCCTTCAATCATCTCGTATTAGATCAAAAGTAAGTAAGGTTGTTCGATTTGTAAATTCTTCATTTTAGCACTACCTTGGTTTGACTGAATGGTATAAGGTGATGATATCATCAAGTTATTTTATTATTGGTTTAACATAAGTACTAATGTGATTTTGTATAAACTTGAAAGACCAAATGACATCGATCAAAGAGATCCTTAGTGTGATAACGAAGACAACAAATCCAAGTCTCGATTTAAGTGTAAGTGATGGTGAGAACTATTTCAAACGATTAAAACTTTAAGTGTTAAAAATCAAATCCTATAGATCTAATTAAATTATGTATTTGATGTGATAGATTCATCTATCGATTTAGATCCGAATGAAATCCCCTCTAATAGGATTGTGGCAATTAGATCTACTATTTAAGGTGTGCGATCTAACTCTCGTTTTAAGTGAAATATAATGTTATTTACTTTAATAAAATGTTATTTAATTAATTAATTTGTGATTACAATAAGTACTCGAGTGGAGTTGAAAAACTCAGTCAAAGAGGAATCCAAGTAAGTGTCTCAAACTATTAAGTGTTGCGAAAATCTATGATTTGTGATATTTAATGTTCATCTCAACTCTATGTTATGTGATTTATGGCTAGATTGATATTATGTCTAAACATGTGATATATGTATGTGTATGTTAAGATCAGTGTTTTAATATAATTATGTATGTTAAAACATGGTAAAGTCAAAACTATGTGATACGCGAAAATGTGAGCATGCTACATGCATATGTGTAAAAACCAAGAAATATGAGTTATGAGCATGAATATGCAAAAAATGTGAAAAGTGAAACATATATGTTAAAATGACCATATCATGGCATAGGGTGGGATTGTGAAAGGAGAAAGCTATGTGGCAGTTTAACTGCGATTATGTGGCCATTATCAGCAATTATGTGGTGGCATGTCCACGATGTGATATGTGACCAAATATCGGTATCTATATGGTGGCTTGTTCACAAATGGTGTGTTATCGGGTGGATGAGTTTTGGGGAACTTGATATATGTGTGTAGTCAAGATAGGCAGGGAATCCTCCAAAGTGGTCATTATTACATAAGCATAACTTGTTATGTTCATTAAATATGATGATATGTGAATTCTATGAAAGTTAAATTTATGATAATTTGGATGTGTTATGTTATGTGTTGAAATATATGTTTGTGATGATTTCACACTAAACCATCTATAGCTCACGCATGTTATACGTTTATCTCATGTAATCCTCATAATTGAGGCTCAAATTTGGATCTTCAGAAGCGCTCTCGAATAAATGATCTCTTGGTTATGGGTATTTTTTTAAAATAATGCAGAACTTGTACAAACTATCTGAGTTCATTTTGGATTTTTATTATTGACTTTAATTTGGGTTTTTCTTAATAAATTTTTGGACACTATTTTGAAATTATGAACTGTGGCATGAGATTTTTATTTTAATATTTTGGGATAATATTGCATGAATTGTTTTATGTAATTTTTAAACGATCAATAAATATTTTAGTGATTATTAGCTGCAACAAATTTGTGATTTAAAAACTAAGTTACAATACGAATTTTTTAATTTAAAAGGAACAAATAATTTTTTATTGAGAGGAACACTATGTTTTAAAAAAGAGATATTTACAAGACAAATGATTTTTTCTTATAAAAACGTTTTGGCCATCTCCATGGCCCATGTAATTACTCAGATTCGGTCATAGCGTCTAGGCCTAGTTTGAGGGGTTACAGGCTAAAATAAAACAAAAAGTGATAAAGGGAGTAGCAAGGAGGAGGAACGGCCAAAAGGGGAGGAGAAGAAAACCAAAGTAAAGGAAAATGTGAATGGTGGCTATATTAGGTGGGATGGATGGTTCAAGCTTGGTAAATGGGAGAAAATTGAAGCTTTGGGGGACAAAGGCATGAAAAGTGGATAATGGGGAACATGTGGAGTGAAACCAGGGTTTATAGTGGAAAGTCGACTAGTTAAAAGAGGAAATAATCTTCCCTTGCATTGTAATTAGGAGTGGACGGTAATGGAAACTTTGACCAAGGTTTGATGGGCCAAAATTAAATAAAAATAATGGGGATGTGGGGAATTGAACATGGGACCTAATAAATTTTATTTTTGCTCTTAATCACTAGGCCAACTTACTTTATTGTTAACAATCAAACAACATTTATTTAAAAACATGGTGTGACATTTACTAAGGTTTGAAGAAAAATTGCATCAATTAGAAAATAATATGGGGGAAAGGATTCAAACTGATGTCTTCAAGGATAGTTCCACTACTACTAAATCACTAGACTTGATACTTATTTATTATCAAATCTGCAAAGGTCCTCTTAAAAAGAATTCGAGGGTGACCACTCTCGATTTATTAACCCAATTATTTGAGTGCAACAGAGACCCTCTTTTGACGTCTCAACTCTAGAAGAAGTTGTATTAGGTATTCTTACTCGTTTGGACTTTAATATGACATTCTATCTGAAGATTGATGGACAGTCTAAGTAGATTATTCAAATATTGGAAGATATGTTAAGGGGATGCATTATTGACTTCTGAGGTAGTTGGGAAGAACACTTATGATTGGATGAATGTACCTATAATAATAGTTTTCAGTCAACTATACTGATGGCACCGTATAAGGCTTTGCATGATCGAAAGTGCCAAATACCACTATGCTGGACTGAACTGGATGACAGGAAAGTTTTGGGTTCGGAACTAGTACATGAGTCTGAGAGGGAAATTAGATTGATTTAAGATAGATTGAAAACAACTTCGGATAGGCAGAAGTTGTGTGTGGACCTAAAAGAAAGGATATTGAGTACAATGTCAGAAATAAAGTTTTTTTGAAAGTGTCTCCACAGAGGAAAGTTATAAGGTTCGGGCAGATGGTCAAGTTGAGTCCTAGGTTCATTGGACCCTACTAGATTCTAAACAAAGTTGGTCTAGTGGCATATCAGTTAAAATTACCTCCAAAATTGGACTGTATCAACTACGTGTTTCATGTTTCCTTGTTGAGATGTTACTGATATGACCCTTCCTATACTGTTCTGATCAAGGAGAATTTGATACAACCAAATTTTTTCTTCAAGGAGGAACATGTGCAAATTCTAGATCGCAAGGTAAAAAGTCTTGAGAAGGAAACGAATCCCACTTGTTATAGTTCTGTGGCAAATCCATGGCACTGAGGAGGCCACATGGGAACTAGAAGACTTGATTCCTTAATAGTATCCTTATTTGTTCGAATAAGGTAAATTTTGAGGACAAATCTTCTTTTAAAGAGGGGTGAGTTATCATACCCTAATATGTTTGAGGTTAATTAAAATGATTAAACCTAGAATGAGTTATAGGATTGATGGTTAAGTGTTAGTGCAACCTTTCTAAAGGCCCAAGTTCAAGCCCTTTCCTTCTCATCTTTTTATTATTTTCGACAATCCTATGGTAATTTGCTTGTGCCACCCCAAAGGTTTACAAACCCTCGGTATTTAATCACTTTTTTTTCCTATTTTCATTGTTAACATTGCCCATTTTCAAAATCCTAATAGAATTTGCTTTTCACATTTTTCCTCTTCTTTTCTCTCATTCTTGCACCATATTTTCACCTTTGTGTTGTCAAATGTTTTTCCTTAATGAATCACCCCATTCGTTCGATTTCTAACGGTGTTTAGATTTGTCGTCAATGGCTTCTATTATCTTTTCCAAAAGATGCACTTAGTTTCAATAGTTAGATCTTGTATTTTCATTTTAAAAAATCTGACGTTAATCTTTCACTTTGATTAATAAATCATTCTCGGATATTGTCAAAATATTTGATACTAAATGTTAATTTGTGTTTATTTTAGATTGAAGGATTGGATCTAAGTGAATCGAATCAAAATTGATCGTAAGGGTTGTTGATCGAACTCGTTGTAAAAGGTGTGTGTTCTTCTCCTAGTGAATCAATGACAAAATGCGTAGTTTTAGGGTAGCACGATCTCCAACACGGACGTGTGGACCACATGGATGGACCACGCAACCATGTTCACCTATAAATCTTAGGGACTTTCGTGAATCACATGGCCTTAGCTAGTTACGTGGCCTGCCACACAACCATGTCCTTACTGTAGGGAATTTTATTGTTACTCACACGGCTTCAGGCTATTACATAGCTAGGCAACACAGCCATGTACACCGCTTCCACATAGCATCAGGCTATTACACGGCCTGGCCACACGACCGTGTGACCCTATTTTGTAACTTCGCCTAGAAATTTGTGATATGATTAGTTTAGTCCTTGTATAGTCCCCGAATTGTTTAAGAATTTTTGTGACTCAATTGTGACACTAACAATATGTATATTCTGGAATCTATGATCTAATTGAATGAACTGTTACTATTATATGGATGATATGCGATATGATACATGCCTACGGTTATGATAAACTCGATGATTTGTTATTATTATAACTGCTTCTATATTACTGATTGCATGTTAACATGGCTACTGATACTATTAAACTAATTGAATGACTATAATTTCTATATTATACTATTACTAGCATGCCATATTACATAGCATGGGGATTGGGGGATATTAAAGGAGAAATTATTGGCAGTTCTAAATCTGCAAACACTGGTGGTTTATCTACAACTTACTGGAAGTTTATCTACAATCTTTTTATCTAAAATTTACGGTGGTTTACTATAAACTCTAAATTATATAGATTTTTATAATTGTTTATATCACCTTTTTACTTCAAATTTATGCTAATCCTGAGTATTTGGTATTTAAATTGGGTGGTTTATGTTCATATTGAGACAATGGACATAATTTTAGTAAAGTGTGCAATTTTATAATTTTGTGTATTAATTTTGCATAGTTTCACTATTTTATGTTACATATTAATAATAAGGAAGCTTATTCAATTCATGCAAGGATATGAGTTACAATCCACCTCAATTGAATGGCAAAGACATCAAATTGTGCATTCAATTTGATCCAGCTGAAGTTGTCTTAATTAAGAAGAGCAAGCTTGATTAATTGGATCACAAAACCATCCAAGTAGGGGGAGCGAGCGGAGCCCAAATTTGGCTAAGGTATGAAGAGAAGCCCAAAATTAGCTTTGGGATAATTAATTTAGATGTCCTTGCACTTGTAAACAAATAAGAAATCAGCTCTCAAATTTTACCCAAGAAACCGTCCACCTTCTTGCATGATTCATGCATGAAATCAAGCATGAATCAAGCTACCATCAACTCCTTCCTCCATAACTTATGGTCGACCAAGAAAAGGAGAAACCTAAGGGATATTGAAGCTATTTTTAGTAAACTCCTTAGCCATCCCTCTACTATAAATATGACCTCTTTCTTCCCATTCATTCATCACTAATCCCTCATCTGTCTCTCATTCCTCTCATCTTTTCCTTTTCGCTTTTCCACCCATAAGCCTTCCATTCCTTCACCTCCTTTAGCTAGCATTTTCCCTTAAGGAAAACCACTCTTGGCCAGCCATCTTAACGAACAGTTTGTGGAGAAGTAGCCGTGAGAATTGGAGGAAGCCTCCACGATTAGTCACTAAACTTATCAAACAATTTATTCTTCCTTTTGCTTCTTCTTAATTATCCAAATATGTTTGCAAATTGTTGTGATGGTTTTCCATTGACAATGATGACTTAATTTTGTTTTAGCTAGAATTATTACATTAGTTTGATGAAGTTCATTTGATTCATGTTTATGATATTCTGTGCCTCAATTGTTCATACTTTCAATTAAACTCGTGCATGTATTTCACTCATTGAAATGTGTTGGAATGTAGTTGAATAAGTTGATCAATCCTAGCCAAATGATGATTAATCATCAATAATTGAAAGATATATGCTTAATTTAGATCCTGGCCCGATTAAATCAAAAGTTCATAATAAATTGAGAGAACTCTATTACCTTGCATAACTTTTATATTTGTGTGATTAAATTGTTTCTGACCTAATCCGTCCCTGTTACTTCACATAAACTCTAAGAACCCTTAGTTAAATATGATCATGGTAGTATGCATGGTTTTCTAAGTATAAGATTTCAAAAGGACTTATGATTGGTTTAAAGTTAATGAAAGATCGAGTTGCCATTGAATATTTTTCGGAACTTTATTAAGCATGATGAAAATTAACTAAGTCAAATGTGTAATTATTCTAGCGTATTCATGTTATTATTGTTTAACTTGTGAAATTGTTGCTAAACTATCTCATTTCATTCATTGCATTTAGATTAATTCATTTGCATTTAATTAATTTCTTGTAACACCTACCAATAAAAATTATTGTGTTTTGTTACCAACTTGTAATCTTTAGTGTTGCAATTATTTGATTAACATATATAGTCCAAGTGGAGAAGATAACTCTTATACTTACTTATTACTTGTTAACGACTGTGTATACTTGCACAAACCTATGTGTACAAGTTTTTGGCGCCGTTGCTGAGGATTGTTAATTTTATCATTATTTATGAAATTATTTCATGCAATTTGTGATTTATTTTCAGGTGTTTATGAGCATAGATCTAATCATCGATCTACTTCCTATAAACCTTAAAATCAAGTGAATATTTCGACAAAGAAGACGAGAAATATTAGCCCAGAGAGAAGATGCAAAGATGGTCCTTGAAAATCAAAATGATTTTCAAGGGAATGGAGCTGCTAATGTTTGTAATCCAATCCTTATTGTTGATGGTAAGGATAAATTTATAAGGCATTACCCTATGCCCTTTTTTAATTAGTTAAATCCTAGAATTAGAAGACAGGAGATTGGGGCACTCCAGTCTAAATTGAAGCTTGTGATGTTTCAAATGCTCTAAACAATGGGCCAATTTAGTGGAATGCCCATGGAAGATCCACACATTCACCTTCAACTATTCATGGAGGTGAGCAATTCCTTTAAGATAATTGGTGTAACAGAAGACACATTGAGATTGAAGTTGTTTCCATACTCGTTGGGAGATTAAGCACGAGCATCGCTTAATTAGTTGCCACCACATTTAATTTCAATATGGCAAGAATTAGCTGAACGCTTTCTTGTAAAGTATTTCCCACCTAGAAAAATTGCTAAGTGGCAGAATAAGATCACTACTTTTCAAGAAATGGATGATGAATCCCTATACTATGCTTGGGAAAGATTGAAAGAGTTATCCCATTAATGCCCTTACCATGGGATTCCGCATTGCATCCAATTGGAGACATTTTGTAATGGTCTTAACTCACACACAAGGTTGGTGGTAGATACTTCTACGAATGATGCTTTCTTGTCGAAGTCTTATAATGAGGCTTACAAAATTACTGAGTGAATAGCTTGTAATAATTATTAGTAGCTGACAAATCGAGTAGCTTCAAAAAGATGAGTAGCGGAGTGTATGAAGACTTCACTCTCAAATCAAGTATCTTCTATCTATTCAATGTTGAAAAATTTTACTACTAACGCTTTAAATCATGTTGCAGCTTAGCCATTGAGCCAATTCGATGTTATTTCCTGCATATATTGTGGAGATGATCATTCTTTTAGGAATTTTCCATCAAATCCCAAGTTGGTTTATTACGTAAGGAATCAAACTCATAATAGAAATGGAGAAGGACCATAGTCTAATTTCCATAATCCGTCATGGCGAAACCATCCAAACTTTACTTGGAAAAACTAAGGAGCTAGACTGAACAACAACTATATACATCATAGATCAAATCAACCTCAGGGGTTCAATCAACAAATTCCAAAGCCACCACAAGTTGAACTGTCTAATAGTTTAGAGAATTTGTTGAAGGCGTACATGGTCAAGAATGAATCCTTAATCTAGAGCCAAGTAGAAACACTGAAAAATTATGAAAACCAAATAGGTCAGTTAACTACGGAGCTTCGTAATAGACCGCAGGGAAGATTGCTAAACGACGTAGAAAATCCAAGAAGTATGGGGAAGGAACATTGGAAAGTAGTTTCTTTACGAATTAGAAAGACTTTGGAACCAAAGGTAGCTGAGGTTGAAGATGGACCTACCAAGGAAAATGAAAATCAACCGATAGTTGAAATTCCTATACTAGTAAAGCCATATTCTATAAACTTTGAGCAGGTAAAATCTAAACTTGTGAATTCCAATATTTTAACATCTATGACATATGCAGAGACATTACCTTGGAAATGTTGTCTAGTTCAAGCTAAAGTTCCATCACCTCTATATCCTCAAATAGTCCAGCAACATAAGCAACAACAGGATACCCAATTTAAGATAACGTTGGATGTGTTGAAACAGCTACGTATCAACATTCCGTTAGTGAAAGCTTTGGAGTGAATGCGAAACTATGAGAAAGTTATGAAGGAATTTTTGTCTAAGAAGAGAAGGTTTGGGGAATTTGAAACTGTGGCCCTGACTACAGAATGTAGCTTATTTTTTCTAAACAGGCTACCTTCTAAATTGAAGGATCCAGGAAGTTTCACCCGAACTTGAAATATTGGAGAACCCTATTGTTGTAAGGCTTTGTGCGGTTTGGGATTGAGTATCAATTTGATGCCTACGTCTGTGTTCAAATGATAAGGTAAGGCCAGACTGACTAGTGTTACACTCCAACTATTCGATAGATTCTTAGCGCATCCGAAAAGAAAACTCAAGGATGTATTGGTATGTGTTGGTAAATTCATATTTCCTACTTGGTTTATTATCTTAGATTTTGAAGCAGATAAAGAAGTACCTATAATCCTAGAAAGGCCTTTCCTAGAAACTAACAGGACAATAATCGATTACATAAAAGTGAACTCACCATGCGAGTTCAAGATGAATAGGTGACCTTTAATGTACTAAAGGCCCTAAAATCTCCTGATGAGGTTAAAGATTATTATACTGTCTCCGAGATAAATCTGTTGGTTCTTACCAAATTAGATTTCTATTCTTCAAGTGATCCGTTGGAAGGTATTTCATCTGATTCTCTACATCAGGTTATGGACGGTACATGTTTGGCCTTGTTGGAAGCTAGCTTGAAAGGATTCAATTCAAAAGTTCAGTTCAAATTAGTAGAGCTATCATCATATGAGTACAAGCAACTCAAATTGTCAAGAAAAGAGCTAGCCGAGTTAGACTTAACTATTTTTTAAAGGCACGAGAAAGGGATCGAGTGGACTTTGTAAATACTAAAAATGGATCTATCAAGGGATAGAAGAGTTTGATTCAATCTCGAGTATTTGATCCTGGAAAACTCGAGTTCCAATGGTTAAAAGCAAGGATCATGTATCTCATCTACGACATTCAATGGGTGAGGCATGTATCAAAGATAGAAGATATCACAAATAATGAACTGACTCCATTAAGGACAATCACGACTTGGCAAATTTATATGAATGACAGAAAGTTAAGCAAAACAAAGTAGAAAGACCATTTCCTACTACTATTCCATGATCAAATGTTGAACATAATTACTGGGCAAGATTATTTTTTCTTTCTAGATTCGTATAATTGGTATGATAAATGGCCTTTTGACATTGCTTAGATCAGTGATAATCCCCAATAACATTGATGGAGTTCCCTTCAGTTTCTTTACCGTTATTTTTAAATTTAAGTTTTTTTTCCTTCATTAGAATAAATGGCATGATTAGAAAAATTTTCTTGAATTAGTACATTAAATTAATTTTGTCTAAGAAGATTGCAACTTATGTGGGACCATTTGTGACCCCTCCAACCTTTCCTGGGAACTTAATTCGATGTAATTTTCTCAGAAAATTTTCTAAGTAGCCTAAAAGGAATTTTAATTTTTGTTTTTAATTTTAAGTTTCTTTTCCTTTTTCTTTTTATTTTTATGTTCAATAGGAGGGTCAAGTTGGCCTAAGGTTTAATCAGTTTATTTCTATCAGGTTTTATTTCAGTACAAATAATAAATTTTTTGTAGTTTTGGGCTCGAGGCCCAGAACAATGGTGAAGAGAAAAATATCCAACACTCGCTACCCCTTCCCTTCGCTGTAGCATCACTTCCCCACACTGCAGCAATCTTAGAAAAAAAGGGATGACACAAATTAATAAAAAGGGGAGGAATTTCTTTTATTTCTTTTTCTTAGTATTATTTTTAGGATATTTTTATTTACTTAGGAATATTTTGTTTTAACATGAAATAAATTGAATAATCTGTAATACATGAAAAAATTAAGCCCAAATGTTTTTCTCTAATAAAAAAGAAAAACAAAGTAATATGGTAATGTGAATGCATATGTCTAAGATTGGATTTTCAAGAACTGACTTGGTATTTAAGCAATCTTCATGACTCACCTCTCTTAATTGCAATCCTATTTGGTGTACAATTTTCATTCATTGCTTTGTTATTATGCAATAAGGACATTGCTTCTTTTGAAAGTGGGTAAGGGCCAATCTTGTATATGTTTATGATTTTTTTTCAATTTTCACACATAAGTATGCAAAATAAATTAAGTGCTTAGAGAAAATTCTTGTTAATAAGTTAGCTCATATGAAATTATAATTGCTAATTTTGTTCAAGTTTTTTGAATTATGTTAGCATAATCATGATTTAGTATGTTTTAGAAGTTTCATGCGAAATTATTCCATGATGATATAGGCACATTTTGATTGGACCGTTTGAACCTTTCAAGCTTACCATAATTAAATTTAACCCTTGAAACCTTAAATTGAGCTATATGACCTATTTATTTGATCTACCTACATCATAAGCCATTTTACCATCTTTTCATAAATTTTACCCTAATTTTGGCACCAACCTTTACTTGCTTTGGTGAATAAATTTTGGGGAGAAGTCAAAAGAAGGTATTTGATGTACTAAAAGAGAGAGAGAGATCAAATGTTGAAATAAATTGATCAAATGTTGAATGATAAAATGATGTATGATCAAATGATAAGAAGTATGAGCTTTAAAAATTAAATTTGGGGGTGTTGACCCTAAGGAGAAAGGTGAATTGTGCTACACAAGGTCTAAGGCAAATTAAGGTTATTTAAACCTAAAAATCACTTCTTTTAAATCCCTACCTTGAGCGTAGCCTAATTACAACCCTATGAAAGACCTATTGCTTTTGATGATTATGTTAACTGCATTAGTGGAGAAAAATTACTAAGTTCAACATATGAAGACCACTATTAAACCTTAGGATTGCGTTACTAAATAAACAATAAGGAAGAATAATTGAATGGTCGGATTTACGTGTAAATTTGAAAAGCATGTGAATTATTATTGTTATTAACATCTTTCAATTGATATGAAAATTTAAAATTATACATTGCATATGAGCAACTTAACAACAATAAAAATTTGTGAGCATAAAATTTGTTGCAGCATGGTGATGTGAAAAAGTTGATTTTATGTAATTATTGTACAAGATTGCTCTAAACTTTTGCTTTGCATGAAACGTTACTCGGGACGACAAATGGATTAAGTTTGGGGTGTGTAAACTCTAAATTATATAGATTTTTATAGTTGCTTATATCACCTTTTTACTTTAAATTTATGCTAATCATGAGTATTTAATATTTAAATTGGGTGATTGCTGTTCATATTGAGACGGTGGGCATAATTTTAGTAAAGCATGCAATTCTATATTTTTTGTATTAATTTTGCATAGTTTCACTATTGTATTGTACATATTAATTTTTGAGTTTTAATTATTGCAATTAGACCATTGAATTAATAAAAAGGGAAGCTTTTTCAATTCATGCATGGATACGAGTTAAAATTCACCTCAATTGGATGGAAAAGACAAGAAATTGAACATTCAATTTGATCTAGTGGAAGCTGTCTTGATTAAGAAGAGCAAGACTGATTAATAAGATCACAAAACCATCCAAGTAGGAGAAGAGGAGCCCAAATTTAGCTAAGGCATGAAGAGCTACCTAAAATTAGCTTTGGGATAATTAATTTGGAGGTCCCTGCACTTATAAAGACATAAAAAAATCAGCTCTCAAAAATAAAAAATCAAAGGAGAAACCTAATGGATATTCAAGCTATTTTTAGTAAACTCCTTAGCCATCCCTCTACTATAATACCACCCCTTACTTCCCAATTATTCATCATTTAATAATCATTCATTCATCCGTCATCCCTCTATCAATGCTCTCATCTTTTCCTTTCTACTCTTCCACTCATAAGCCTTCCATTTCTCCACATCCCTTAGGTAGCATTTTCCCATGAGGAAAACCAATCTTAGCTGGCCGCCTTGAGGAGGAGTTTGTGGAGAAACAACCATGAGAATTAGAGGAAACCTCCATGATTAGTCAACCTTATCAAAGAGTTTCTTCTTCGTTTTGCTTCTTAATTATCAAAATATCTTTGCAAATTGTTTTGATGTTTTTCCATTGATAATGATGACTTAATTTTGTTTAGCTAGAATAATTCCATTAATTTGATGAAATTTATTTTATTCATGTTTAAGATGTTCTATGCCTCACCCGTTCATGCTTTCAATTAAACTCATGCATGTATTTCTTTCATTAAAATATGATTGAATGCACTAAAATTAGTTGATCAATCCTAACCAGATGATGATTAATGGATGCAATAATTGAAAGATGAATGCTTAATTTAGATCCTAGCTCAATTGAATTAATGGTTCGTAATAACTCGAGAGAGCTTTATTACCTTGCATAACTTTTTGATTTGTGTGGTTAAATTATTTCAAACCTAATCCGTCCTTGTTACTTCACATAAACTCTAAGAACCCTTAGTTAAATATGATCATGGTAGTATGCATATTTTTCTAAGTATAAGATTTCAAAAGGACTTATAATTGGTTTAAAGTTAATGAAAGATCAAGTTACCATGGAATAATTTTTGAAACTTTATTAAGCATGATGAAAATGAACTAAGTTAAATGTGTAATTATTCTAGCGTATTCATGTTATTATTGTTTAACCTGTGAAATTGTTGCTAAACTATCTCATTTTATTCATTGCATTTAGATTAATTCATTTGCATTTAATTAATTTACTGTAACACCTCTAATAAAAATTATTGTGTTCTATTACCAACTTGTAATCTTTAATGTTGCAATTATTTGACTAACATATACAGTCCCTATGGAGACGATAACTCTTTTACTTACTTATTACTTGCTAACGACTGTGCATACTTGCACAAACCTACGCGTTACATTTGGCCCCTGTTTTTACTGGTTGTTTATTTGCATTTACTGGTGGTTTATCCACAACGCGGTGTGTAGGGATGGATGAGTTCTAGGGAACTCTTACTGTGGTGTGTAAAGGAGTATGGATAGGAGCTTTTCTGTTAAACATGAATTGCATTGACATTCATGGGTGTACTCAAATAAACTGTCAAACTTTATATTGTTATACGATTGTAAATGCTCTGAGAACTGTAATTTTGTATGCCTTGTCTTCTGTTTTGCACTAATTTTCTTGTGTTTAGACTCACACTGAGCTCTTTAAAGCTCACCCCTTTTATTTGAATCTTCATAGATAACCTTCAAGGTTAGAAATGGGCTCAGCATTCAAAGGTCTCGGCTCGAATTATTTTCGTTAAAAGTATATTAGACATGATATTATAATTTATGTTAGTTGAGAACTATATGATTTTATTTGAATTGTGGCGTGGAATATAAATTTTGAGTTAATTTTGACATGTATAACATTTAATTTGTTTAAGATATTGAACTTTGGAATTAAATTAAAGATGAATGAAATCAAAAGTTTTAAAAATCAAAACCATGTCGATAATCACTTTTTCGTTGCAAAGTTTTAAATGAGGTTTAATTAGTAAATAATTTGGTAAACAACTTTTAGGAGGTAAACATTAAAATCATTTTGTTTTTGGAAAATTGTATCTTTTAGTTAAAAAGGAGATAACACGCTAAGTTTTTTTCCTTGAAAAGTAAATAAACATATTAAAAATATTTTCTTAGAAACACCGGTAGTTGTACTAGGCCATTTTGGCGGCTAATGTGACATTCAGAACCCGACCATTTTTACTGCAAATATACAACCAAAGCAAAGAAACAACACATTTACAATAAACAAAATATTTTAATTTTGCATTTCTTTTTGGTAACAAAGAAGAAGATGAAGAGAATGAGCTCATTTCGTTGCTTATCCACCTATGGAGACGTGTTGATAAATTTGGGGTTTTATTTAAAAAAAAAAGATCGCTTTTTATCTTTTATTTATTCCCATAAATTTTAAACATTATTTTTTAAAATTTCAAAACCCATGGAGTACTTGTTCAGAACCCAAAAATTTGTATTAAAATTCAAAACCAAAATTGTTAAACCTAATAGCTTAAATATTAAAGCTTCTTTGGGTATTAAACAATAAGATTTTCAAATGTGAATGTTTTGTAATAGCTAAAGGGATGTGAAAATGAGTAATCATAATTTTATAGCGGTGAGTACACACAATCAGGAGATACAAAAGCATAGGAGATGCAAAATGAGTATTCATTAAAGTAGAAAAAAGTAAACATTAAATAAATTTTATATACCTTCTAGTTATAAACATGGGCGGTAAAGATGGAATTGAATATTAACAAAAGTATGAGAAATTTAAAACTGAGTAATCAAAACTTTTGGTTTTTTCTTCTTCAATCAAGTTTTTATTTATTTATGGCCTCAGGCATGAAAAATCTTTTTATATTTCAAGAAATTGAGAAATAAGAAAGAAAGCCTTGTAAAAATTTTCAAGTTTCGACTCGACAGCTTCATAAATTATTTTAACATTTTCTGTAATTTTTTAGATTTTTACATATATATTTTGAATATTTAGAAATTTTTATTTGGAATTTTTATTTTAAAATATTTTTACATAATTGTTCATATTTTTAATAATATATATTTAGTTTTAATATTTTAAATTTTATTAGAATTACTGTTAAGAAAATTTTTAAAAATTAATATGATATTTTAATTATAGTTTATAGACCAAATTAGCAATTAACCATTTAAATTGACATTCTATTTCATTATTTATAAGAGTTGTTAATGTACACATTTTAAAATATATAAACGATAAATTGTTCAATTTTTTAGTAGAGAAATCAAAATTAAATCTGTCTTGAAATATATGAGCTTTCCGGATACTTTTACCAAGAGAAATCATAAAATAATGATTTAATATCTTGTTAAAACCACCATTTATATCTTGATAGGTAGTGGTACCAATCAATTCATACACGTGTGATGCATTTAAATCAGACCCCATGTGGGAAAGGGACTCGTGTTTATCTTTGCCATGCAAATACACATTATTTCTACGGTCATCTCAATCCAATCCCCATCAATCTGCATCCATGCTCGGCTGTGTTTGATGGCCTGTTTCGCATGTATGGCATATCCCCCCACCCGACCCCGCACCCTTTAGAAAGCGACCTACAAATTAAGTGCCTAGTTTTTCATGCATGCACGGCAATTAGCCACTGCGACAGTGAATAAAGCAAAAGTCAAGCAAATTCCATGAGAATCAGGCCCCCTCTACACTACTTAAATAATTGACTCCATGATCTCAAAAATTAAATAATTGACTCCATGAAGTTGATAGATCAGTCATTTGTTTCGGAAAATGGTGGCTGCCCTTTATTTACGCTGTGTTGTATAATCAACTAAAATAATTCTCAGCTCCCGCCTAATAAATGCTGAATATTTCCAACCATTGAAACCATGCATGCATCTCTAATGTTCTTTTATTTTCGGCTTTGTTACAAAATTGGTCGCGGCTTGAGGTTAAAAGAAAGAACTACAGAAACTGTGATATCAATTTCAAACTTATCAGATAGATTCTTTTTTATTATTTTTCTGTCATGTACGGTTTTAGATAATAGCATGAATGGATTGAATTAAATCTTAAACTTGATTTTATTTCTCAATAATCTAATTAATGCCAGGTTGTCATGTAGGGCACTGGATTTTATCAGAAAGCAACTTAGTTCAAATAATGAAAAGTTAGGTTAGATGAATGAATGGTAAACACGTATCACTAGATAATCTAGTACGGAGTAGCAACATGAGTCGTGAGATGTCGGCAAGTGAATAGAGATCAGGGTATGATGTAGGACTCGGGAGAAAAAGTATTCGAGAAAGAGTTCGGTACCTTATTAACCCTTTCAAGAGAATAGCTTTGTTAGTTAGATGGGGACAAAGATACCTGGGCAACCTATATAGCTACAAATTTGAAGTGGAACCACCATAGATGACCCTCTACTCCTTGGATTTTTACCAGAAACAAGACCAACCCATCTGGCTTTTGATCCTTAACTATGCATTCCTTCTACTTCTCCACACTTGATTGATTAAGTGTTGCTTTCTTTGTTTTTTTTCTTTTTTTTTTTCTGTTGAAGGGCTACTTTTTTTTTACTCTCTTAGGTTCAATTCCCTCTTGTCTTTTTCTTTTTTTTTATTTGGTTTTTTTTTTTACTATTAATATTTCTTCCTTTGTAAATACATTATTCGGAGATTTGGAAAAGTATGTATAAACCCTAAACATAAATTGTAAATAGATATTAATGTTAGAAAATAAAGATAAAATATTCTCTAGACCAAAAATCTCTTATTTCATTCTTTTCCACAATCAAATCAAACACAAATATAAAGGATAAATTTTGTTGTTAGTTTTATACATTACAAAAATTATGGATTTAATCCTTATACTTTAATTTGGTGGGTTTTAGTCTTTATACTTTTCAAAATTTGAAATTTGAATCCTCACCAAATAATATATGTTAAATTCATTAACTTATGCTATCTTCAAAATTTGATGCAACAAACATATTAGTATATGTGTAATGTCATGTTAGCTTATTATTTCCACATATTAGTCACTAAAACACTACTTAATGGATTAATGACTATCATTTGCATAAAATTTAGAATTTGAAAATTAGAAAAGTATAGAGAATTAAAATGATCTAATTGGAGAATATGGAATCAATCTATAATTGTACATATAGTACAAGACTAGTAACCTGAATTTAATAAAACATATTTAATTGTCATTGATTGACCCAACACTATAATTTCAAAATTCAAAAGTACAATGACTAAAATTAACAAATGTAAAAGTACAGGGACTAAAATTGATCAAACCAAAGCATAGAGACTAAATTAATAACTTTCACAAAATACATGGATGTAATGACTGTTTTAGTAAAATCAGAACAGTAGTTTTGAGACCACAAATTTGATGTGAAAATATTTATTTTATTATTACTTTAATACCTACGAAATTTTAGCAAGTTCATATAAAAATTTTGTTAAGAAATTTTATCGTTTGCATGCTTAATTTGGTAAAAGGACTAAATTGCAAAAGATGTAAAAGTTAAGTTCTATAAGCTAAAGGTATTAAATAGCTATAGAACCTTAAAGTAAGAGTACTTAAATGGTAATTAGACCACTTGAAATATAAGTGGACATTTATGGCCATGAATTAGATAATTTTTAAGTTAAAAATCAAAGGTTAAATAAATAAACTAAGTAAATTAAAGAATAACAAAATGTCATCTTCCAAACAAGCTTTCATCCACCAAAAATAAAACTTAAAAGCTCTATTTTTCAAGGTTCAGCCAAGTCTCCTTTGTGCTTGTAAGTGTGATTTTGTCCCGTTTTAATGATTTCTATGTTTTTGAAGTCGTAGCTTAATCTAGCTAACCCAGGGACTAAATTAAAATTTTTTTAAAAGGTTAGCATTTTTCCATGAATTTATTCATGTGGTTTTTGATGTTTGATGGAAGAAAATGAATCATTGTTGGTATATAAACAACTTTTAAAAAGTGATTTTTGTTGAATATGTCAATTAGGGATTTATTTGTAAATTTTGTAAAATACAAGGTGAAAATTATGAAATAATGAATTGTATGTGTTGATATGGACTTATATGGAATTTGACTAGCTTTGGTAGGGATGAAATTGCATGAATTTCAATTTACGAGCTTAAGGACTAAATTGTAAAAAAAATCAAAATAATAGGGGAAAAAGCATAATTTTTGCAAAATTATGATTTATGGATTGAATTGAATAGAATGATTATTGAATGGATTGAATTTGATTATTTAGATCAAGTTAAGCCTCGTACGGATTTAGATCAAGGGAAAGATAAAGTGTCGGATTTGATTACGAGTTCTGGCATTTGTTACGGATACTCGACAGCTTGTGTAACCAGCACCGTGTAGCTACGTTCCGATTGACAGCTTGTGTGAGCAGACCCATTTATGGGTCAAGAGAGCATCTATGTAAAGGAAAGGAAATGGAATGGTTTCGACCATATGTTAGCACATATTGTGTGAGATTTCTCACATATCCGATATTATTCTAAATGGTTCAACAGGCTTGTAAAGGGAAGGAACAGTAAGTGTTCCGATTAGCAATGTCGTGAATTCATGGAAAGGTACGAATTGTTGACGATCAAAGTGTGTATATAATCATGTTTATGAAAAGTATGAATGCTTATATACTATATTCATGAAAGTTATCTTACCATGTGGTGATCTTTGCTAAGATATGTGATTAAGCACTAACTTGTGTTGTTGGTGATGTTTAGGCACTGGGACAAGTTTGTGTTGGATTGATTCATATTTATTTTTAAGCTTATGCAATGAAATGATAAGCATTGTTCATGATTTACGAACTTACTAAGCATTATATGCTTACGTTGTGTTTCTTTTATATGTTTCATAGATTATCGGAAGCTTGATCGGTTTGGAAGCTCGTCAGAGACCTATCACACTATCCAACGACTATATCGGTAAATTTTGATGTTTTGAGTCATAGTTATAATGGCATGTATAGGTGAATTGTGTTTGATGAGATGGTCATTATTTTTGGCTTGTAAATGTAGTATTTTGGTTGATGATCTTTTGGCATTTTAATGCTTTGATGGTTGATGTTGAAATTGTAACATCCCGATTTTGGGCCTAGTCGAAACAGTGGTTTCGGGACCACAAATTTGACGAGAAAAAAAATTATTTTAATTATATTTTTATGGTCTACAATTTCACTAAATATTTCGTGAAAATTTCGTTCGAAAATTTCGATGTTTGGGCACTCAATTTAGCCAAAAGGACTAAATTGTAAAAAATGAAAAAGTTGAGTTCTATATGTTAGGAGTGCCTAATTGTTATGAAATTTTAAATTGGAGGTCCTTAAATGGTAATTAGACCATTGGTTATGTTATGGACAAAAATGGACATGAAATGGGTGAAATAAGATATTTTTAAGTTAAGGGCATTTTGGTAACTTGGAAATTAAAACAAATTAAAAAGACAAAATAAGCCAAAATTTCATCATCTTCTCAAGGGGGCTGGATGAATATTAGGTTACTCCATGGCTAGGGTTTTTTCATTCTTTCAAGCTTCATGGTAAGTCCGTTCTAGCCCCGTTTTTCTTGTTCTTTATATTTTTAGAATCCCGATAACTAGCTTAAGCTAATTCTCTCATTAATTCGAGCTAGAATTTATGTTTGGAAAATAACCCATAGATGAAAAGTGTAAATTTTGATGTTTTATGATGGAATATGGATCTTAGAATTATGTTAAACGATTTTTGCTAAACGATTTTCAGCGAAAACGAGTGAAACGGTATAATTGTTAAAAATTATTATTGTTCATAAGTTCCCTTTAGAGCAAGAATTTGATGCTGCTATAGAAGGAAAATTGTTCAACATGTCATATAACATAAGAAAAAGGAATAAAATTTAATTTCCGAGCTTAGGGGAAAAATCGTAATTTTGTGAAACTTTAGGGGCAAAATTGTAAATTTTCCAAAATGTGATTTTTGGACTGGATTGAATAATGTGACTGTAAAATAAGTTAAATTTGTTATTATAAGTCAAGAAAGACAAGGAATTGAGTTTGATTAGTGAGAAAGAAAAAAATGAGAAAAAGTGAGAAATTTTCCAATTGAATATTCAGAATAAAAAGGGATACGAATGAAGTCACAGAAATGCTTACATATGTGGAACGGATTGTGTGTAGGCCACTGTATGAAAGTGAAAGTGATGGTCACGCGTGTAGTACTATGTGTAGGCTACTACATGTACCGGAACGAAAGGTCGCATGTGTAGTACAATGTGCAGGCTACTACGTGTATTGGATATTAATGGTCATGTGTGTAGTACTATGTGCAGGCTACTACGTGAACCAGAAAGTTTGATCACGTATGTAGTACTGTGTGAAGGCTACTACGTGTATCGAATGATAATAGTTAATCGAGTGGTACTATGTGCAAACCACCAAATATTCGCTATTATACCAACATGTTCAATGGGATATGAGAAATTGCAAACAAATATGAATATGTGATTAAAATGCGATGAGTTGCCAAAGAGTCACTGGAGTGATGAAGTTTTATACCGTGCTTACAAAATAAATTGTTATAGTGTTATGTGAATGAGTGAATTTGAAACAGAATAGATTTCGACAGTGACAGTGATGTTAGTTTGAAAAATCCCCAAAAATCATATAAATTGAGTTAGTTGTTGAATGAGATATTTAATTAAAGCTTAATGATCTACTTTCATATAAAATAAATAGAGAAAGCAAAAGAGTTGTATATTTTGAGATATTTGAATTTTAGTAAGGCAGGGTCGTAATGATTTTGGAATCCCCTGTTCTGACTTGGAAAAATCATTAAAAATTGTACATAAACAATTATTAGTTATAATTTGTATGCTTATAATTCTTAATGAGTCTATTTTAAAAAAAATAAACGAAAATATCATCCAAATTCTGTACAATGAGATAATTCATTTTTAGTGAAGAGAGGTCAGAGATGTTGAGCAGTGAAACAGGGATGACTCTAAACAATAAAATGTACTAATTGGCAGAGAAAAAAATTCTTAAAATTTTATGGTAAGAATATATGTGAATCTAGTTTCAGAAAAAAATAACAGAACTTAATTTGGAGCTCTGTAGCTCCGGATAAAAATAATTTAGTGACTGTAACTCGACTAGACAACTTATTTGAAGTTGAATGGATAATGAAACTATAGAGAATGTTATTTCTAAAAGTGTTATGTACACTAAGAATGTGGAATGGAGAGGAGGAGGACGAAAAATAAAATATACGAATGATTCGTGTATAATTGGCCATATGCTCATTTATAATTGATAGACGCCGAATTGAATAGTAGATTCGTATCGGTATTGAATTTATTAATAGAAATTGTTGAAACTTGAATAATATTTTTAGTAATAAACATAAAGTAAATATCGATATTGAATTGTTTGTGAGTTGAATGAGAACTATTATGGATATGATTTGAATTAAAAGAATTATTGTAGTATTGAAATGCAAATTGGATTGAGAAATTAATTTGAATTGTGAACACGAAGAGTTATGAATTGAACAAACCGAAATAAAAATTGAATAGTTATTACTTGTGAATTAGTCATTTTGGTACATAGATAATCTTTGGGTGATAATCATGCTTTGTCATAGATAATGATGGATGATAATCATGCTTTGTGAAATATCTGTAGTAATAAGGATGATTATAAAATATCTTGTTATTAGAATCATTTGGTTATGAGATGTTAAAAATGGTAAGATTTAATGGTTGATATGAATATTAAGACTAATTTACTAGACGATTAAAGGAGAAATGAGTTTGTTGATGGTTGTGTATACTGAATTTTTGGCATATGCTCGAGATATGTAATGTAGTAATATGTGAAATTAATATGAAGAGATTTATGATTGTTATTAGTGTTGATTTTAGTATAATGTGAATTATTCAAGGTTGAAATAATTTAATGGATAAATTGAGTATATGAATGAGTTTGTATCGAGTCTTATAGGCTCTATTATTTATGAATATAATATTTGAGGATAGGTTGTAAAGAATTATAAAAGCAGATTAATAATTTCAAAAGTTTTAATTCGGATGAAATTTTGTAAATCGGTTTAATATGTATACAAGGGTATGTGTTTTAGTAATGCCTCGTACCCTATTCCGGGATCGAGTACGGGTAAGAGGTGTTACAGAAATGGTCAAGTGAATGTATATTTCGAATGTCCAATTTTGGTATGTTTAGATGTGGTTTGGCATATGGTCAATTATGCTATATCTCAATAAGGAGATTAGAAAGTTATATATGGTTGATTCATGGATAAGTATGTTATGTTTAAGTTAAATTAATGATATGTGGTTAAGCTGCCTTTTGACATATTTGTTGTGTAACAGTCTGTTTTTCGTGAAAATTAGAACAGTGGTTTCGAGACCACAAATTTGACGTCAAAATTTTTATTTTATTATTATTTTAATGTCTATAGCATTTTAGTAGTGCCTTATAAAAATTTCATAAAGAAAATTTATCGTTTGCATGTTTAATTTGATAAAAAGGACTAAAATACATAAGATACAAAATTTGCGTTCTATAAGTTAAGGGTGCCTAATTACTATGAATTTGGAATGTGAGTGGCCTTAAATGGTTATTAGACCATTCATATTAATAGTGGACAAAGATGGGCGTCTTTTAAGTAATTTTAAATGTTAATTACTAAGGTTAATTTTGTAATTTAATAAAACAACTTAAATTTAAAATAAGGAAAAGAAAGATGTCATCTTTCTTTCTTTCTTCATTGTTGAAATTTCACCTAAGGAAGCCATTAAAAAAGCTTCAACATTCGGCTAACATTCATTCTTTTGCATGAGAGTATTTTTGGTCCGTTCTTAATGATTTCTATGTTTTTGGAGTCGTCGTAGCTTAATCTAGGTAGCCCGGGGACTAATTTGCAAAGCTGTTAAAAGTTTAGGGTTTTACCATGAATGTATATTGGTTCTTTTTGATGTTTGATGGATGAACATGAATGTTTGTTTTTAGTTAAACAACTTTTGTAAAGGGATTTTTGATGAATTTGTCAATCAGGGATTAGATTGAAAAGTATAAAAATATTCATGGTGCAATTATGAAAAAAATGAAATGTAGGGCTTGCTAAGTACTTAAGTAATATTCGACTATAGTGGGTTGGCACCAAATTGCATGAATTTCATTTTATAAACTTAAAGACTAAATTGTAATGAATTCAAAATTATAGGAGCAAAAATAAAATTTTGCCAAAATATGATTTTTGGATTAATTTGAATAGAATAATTTTTGAATGAGTTGAATTTAATTATTTAGATCAAGAAAAGCATTGTACGAATTTAGATCGGAGAAAGGAAAAAGTGTTGGATTAGCCGATCGTATTTCTTCATTTCAGTTCTCGTTTGAACTTTAGTAATATATAGGATACAAATGACATGTCATTAGGGTTACCGTGTTTCGGGTGTTGGTCTTGAATGTCCTACCGGTGGCTGTATTTCCAGCATGTGTTGTGGTTACTTGACAGCTTGTGTGAGCAGCATTGTGTAGCTACGTTCCGACCAATAGCTTGTGTGAGCAGACCCATTTATGGCTGGAAATGAGCATCTATATGAGAAAAGAGAAAAAAAATGGTTTTGATCGTATGTTAGCACATAGTGTGTGAGATTCCTACGTCAGCGGGTATACAAAGGGAAGGAATGACAGATATTTCGATATGTAAATCTATGAAAGCATGATAAAGGTATGAGATGAATACGCTTAAAATATGCCTAGCTATGTTCATAAAAGTATGAATGTTTATATGTTATGTAGATAAAAACTATTATGTTATGCAATGAAATTGCTAAGTTATGCTAATATCACAAACTTGAATGGTTGTTGTTGCCTAGGCTTGTGCAAAGCTATGTTGGATTAACTTATTAATTGCCTTTAAGCTTATATATTGAAATGGTAAGCTTTGTTTATGAATTACGAACTTGCTAAGCATTAAATGCTTACTTTGTGTTATTTTCATGATGCTTTTAGATAATCGGAAGCTCGTTCAGTTTGGAAGCTTGTCGGAGATCCATCAGACTATCCATCGGCTATATCGGTAGATTTTGACGATTTTGAGTCATGGTTATAATGGCATGTGTAGGTGTCTTTGTTTGATTAAATTAAACATTATGTGTGTCTTGTAAATATGCTATTTTTGTTGATGAAATAGTTGATATGATATCATGTATATATGGTACTTTAAATGGTTGTTATTTTGGTATCTTGGTACTAAAATAATGGTAGTGAAATGGTGAGTATAATGGTATGCTATGAAATGTTCATTGGTATGGAATGGGATAGTACATAAAGTTGTTAATGGCTAGTCTTAGTAGCCTTGAGTATGTTTCGCATTCGGTAAATTTATTAAGGTAGATGGTAGACATGGGAAAGGTTATAATGGTAATTCTTGTGCATGAGAATTCTATGTGAGCGTTATGGTAAATGTAGTATATAAGTTGTTCAATTGGTTGATTGAATTATGAATGAATTTAGCAAGGGTTTAATCAAGTTTGGTTGTTGAGATTGAGGTGCCATTTTGGCATATTGGTTGAATGGCTAGTTACTATGATGTTCTAGCTTGTATATGCATATGATAGGTGCAATTTGAATGCATGAAAATAGGTACATTTGGTTGGTGCAAATGGCTAGACTTTGGGTGAGAAAAATGGCTTGGAAATGGTTTATTTTTCGTCCACACAACCAGGAACACGGGCGTGTGTCTCGGCCGTGTGTGACACACGACCATGCGACATAGCCATGTGTCCTCTATAGCTTACAAAGGGTTTGCAAGTCAGGCTATTACACAGCCTAGCACACGGCCAGGCACACCGTTGTGTGAGGCCACTTCGAGGGGTACACGGTAACACACAGGCATGCGGATTGGTTGTGTGGCCCAAGTTAGTGAGTTACAGGGGCACGGACATGGGCTAGGACATAGATGTGTGTCCCTACTTTGAATGTCCACACAGCCTGAGACACGAATGTGTGTCTCAGCCGTGTGAGTCACACGACCTGGCCACACGGCCATGTGACCCTTGCAGTTTGAAATTTTGAATCTTTTTTCATAAAATCCTATAAGTTTTTGATTTAGTCCCGACTGGTTTCTAATATGTTTTTAGGGCCTCGAGGGCTCGTATAAGGGACTATATGCTTAAGTTTGAATATTATTGTTATGTTTTGTATATGTTGAATAAATGTTTGTTGTATGATGTTAATTTTTGGTAACACTCCGTAGCCCTAATTCGACGACAGATACATGCTAGGGGTGTTACATTTATTGGCATTAGAGCTACGGTTTAGTCGATTCTTGGACTGAACGTAGCGTATGTGAGTCTAGAAATACATGCCATTATATAACTTGTGATAGTGTGATAAATCCTGACACATTTTGAAATGTGTTTTCATATTGTAATGAATTCCAACTGAGCCGACTCCGATGAAGTAGAAAGTAAAATGCAAGCCTCCATTCACGAAGCATCGTTGAGTGGTTCAAGGCCCATATCTGAGGGCCAGTGAGGAGAGGTTAAGGAAGCCTTCTTCTAGATGATGAGTGAGTGATTCACTTTCGAACGAATCCGACTACTCAACGACCTCCACTCCCACCTGTTCCTCAATTGGTCCCCGTTATTCCTCAAGGTTTGGAACCTTTACGTGTGAATAAATCGTCTGTTGATAAAATCCACAAATATGGGGATGAAGAATTTAGGGCTACAGTTGAAGATGATCCTAAGCGAGCAGAATTCTGGTTGGAGAACATGATCAGAGTTTTTGATGAGCTATCTTGTTCACTGGCATAATGTGTTAAATGTGTCGTATCTCTATTAAAAGATTCAGTCTACCAATGGTGGAATACGTTGGTTTCTATTATGCTGAGAAAATTTCTAAACTAGGAATTCTTCCAAACTAAGTTTAGAAAGAAATATATAAGTCAAAGGTTTCTTAATTAGAAACGCAAAGAATTCCTTGAGCTTAAACAAGGTCGTATGTCAGTATTTGAATATGAAAGTGAATTCATCATGTTGAGCAAGTATGCTTGAGAATGTATTCCAATCGAGGTTGCTATGTGCAACAACAAAAATGTGCAAGTGTACACAATCTCAACAAGTAATAAAGTGACAAGTAAATGTTGAGTTATCGTACCCACGGGACTGTGAAAAGAATTATTTATGAATTCTATTTAAAACACTTTGGTGAAGAAAAATATTTTGTTTGAAGAGGGTGATTAAAAACTAAGATTTTAAACTAAGTGGACTAAATAAATAAATCTCAAATGCACGATTTCAAAATACAATTTTAATCAAGATGACATAATTGTGTTAGATTAATTACATTTCTTAACTTAGAATTATTAAACTCATGTTTATATTTTTAGGAATAAGTTCACGGTAACTCGGTAATTTGCTAACTTATGAACATACTCACCTACCAAAATCCATTTATCTCTTGACTATATCCATATGTCAATTCAACCAATTAAACAAATCTTAAAAGGAAAATATGTTATTGCACATACATACTTATTAAATCGAAATAATCTTTTGTACATATCCTATGTCAATTCAAACAATTAATTCAATTTAATAAGCACATAAAAGACTATGTGAGGTAACAAAGTATCCTTACCTTTAAGCAGTTTAATCACAATAACCTTGCAAGTTATGCAAGGCAAATGTATCGTCAGATACCGTTGCTAATCTAACCCTCAACTACCTTAGATGATTAAGCATGCACTGATTAAGTACTGTGTCCATTAATTACAATTCCAATCCGTTTAAATAATTAATTCATTAGTTGCCTAACAATTGTAATGCAAGAATAACTTAGTCATGATTTTACTTAATCAAGCATATTACCGAGGCCTATAACAACATAAACACAATTTCAATAAATTTAACAAATGAAATGCAATCAACCTAACCCAAATTAATTTCAAGCTAAATTGATTAAATTAACCATTTCAATAACATGAATATTTATAGATATTTTCAGCATAATAACAACAAAAATTAAAGAGATAGGGAAGAATATCAAGTTCGTTGTTTTTCCGTGGCTTGACTAGTTGCTCCGTTCTTCCTTCTCCGTTGTCCTCGTCGACCAAGGCTACTATGAACACTTAATTGCTGCTCCAAATAGCTGATGAATGCCCCTTTCCCAAGAGGAGAAATCAGTAGGAGAGCAAGGGAATTTTGGAATGGAAAAGAAGAGAGAAAGTGGAGAGAAGAGAGGAAAGATGTGAATGCTTGAGGTGTGTTTCTAAAATGACTAGCCTAAGGGGGTTTTTATAGCTGAGGAGGGCTGCTAAAAATAGCTAAAATTATCAGCCAAAAAGCCCTCCCTTGGTCGGCTACACATGTGGCAAGGTTGATAGTTCCAACTTTGCTAATTTAGGCTTGGGGCAAATCTATAAAGCCACCAATTGTGGAGGGGTTTGAATGCAACTTGAACAAGTATTCAGGGGCCTCTTTGCAGGCTTAAATAATCAGGTAATAAGCTGATTTGGGTCAGCTCTTGGGACGGTTTTTTGGGTTGTCCATTTCTTGCTCGGTTCGGTTCATTTGGTTCAGTTCAACTGGACCACTTTTTTATAATTAATTAATAATAATTTATTAACCCAAAATAAATTGGATATAAATTAAATTAATTATATTATGAATTAATACATATAATTTTGGACTGTCTGAGGCTAAAATTTAGCTTGCCTCAATACTTCAAATTGCTTCTCGGTTTTGCGCTTCTAGTAGTGTATGCTGAGCCATTTTTGGCCTTTACGCAAATCTGTCGAAAATAACCAAAATTCATCTAAATTAATTATAAAATTAATTGAAATTAAACATGTTCATATTTTAAATGCACTTTAATTATTTTGTAAAATTTACTTATTTTTTCGACAAGAATTTTATCGAAACTTTATGATTTTAAGTTAAAAAGGGTATGTAAAAATGTGGAAATTTTCGTGTTTCCACACCCCGAAACTTAATTCATTGCTCGTCCCGAGTAATGAACAAATTAAAAAGAATTACTCAGAAAACACCTTTAAAAAATTCCTTCAGAATAACATTCTTCCAAGAATAATGAATTTAATATACTTATGCTCAAAAACAAGAAATTTTATAGTTATGATACTTAAGTATACATATCGTTCAAATTAATCTCAACAACTATTATGATAGCACAATTAGACTAAATGCTTCGTTAACAATACATGTTAACCCTTACCAATTTGATTTTATTTCCTCATTCAAGATTAAGCTGCAATCATTAAGTTTAACTTATGCCTTCATATGTTGAACATAGCAATTTCTTTCCATTAATGTAGGTAGCATAGAAAATTTGAATCAATATGTCTTTAAAAAGGTTGTAACGTAGCTAGGCTAGAGGTAGGTAAAAGATAGAAAAATTTAGGCTTTTAAACCCTAAACTCAGCTTCAATCAGACCTTTGGAATAATTTCCCTCAATACACCAACTTACTTTGCTTTCACATGCTCCTTTGTACATCTATTTTCTTTCAAGTAGATGTGCTCTTTTTTTTAGCATTTTATTGTGTGTACTACAATTTTTAGAGCATTTGATGCTTCTTTCAACTCACCCAAACTTATTTTCAAAGAATATTCTGAATAGTACTGAGTCTAGTGTTTGGGACAATTTAAAGATAATTAAGAGAGAAGTGATGGCTAAATATTGCAAGGGTTCAAATAAAATTAGGCCATATAGTCTCAAAGTT
Source organism: Gossypium raimondii (assembly GCF_025698545.1). Lineage (NCBI taxonomy): Eukaryota > Viridiplantae > Streptophyta > Magnoliopsida > Malvales > Malvaceae > Gossypium > Gossypium raimondii. The sequence continues at coordinate 31,440,690 of NC_068568.1, read as the reverse complement.
GGGTTTCAAAGGATAAAATTTCATCAAGGTTGGCTTGAAAGGCTCAAACTGTCCAAACAAGAGTTGCCTAAATCATTTTCAACATTTCATGCTTCCTAGGATTTCACCTCAAGAAACTACTAAGTCAATTCTAGAGGCTTAAACTTTCATTCATGCCTACCTTTCTTAAGGAACTAAAAAATTTATGGTACGATTTGCATGCTTTATTAAAAATACATTTATATAATTATCCAACTAACATAACAATTTATTAGAACTTTATTTATACTGAAGTTTAGCATACTTAACAAAATTTCAAATTATTGAACAAAATATATCCTAATCATAATTAAAAGAACTATTTATTCTGAGTGGAAATAATTTCAATTTTCGGCCCCCTACTTAAAATGAACAGTGTTCTCATTTTTTAAAGTTGATAGATACTATACACCAGGTAGGATTCTAGAAAAGAGGAGGTGAGTCAATTTGACTGCTTAATTACCATGCTCTTTCGAAATCCAATCCTAGACATGTATATATATGTTGCCACACTTTACACTCTTGTTCAATTTTATTAATGATTTCCATCTCGTGTTTTATTATGAAAAAATTCCTAATTAACTTTATCCTAAAATAACCTAAGAACATAAATAAAATAAAGTCGAGATCCCCCTTTTATTTATTTACAGATCCTTCCCAATTCGACTCATCTTTTGCTCCATCATTATTGTCTTTGCATGAATCGCTTCGCTCTTTTTTCGATAATAGGCTCCATGGTTCAAATATGTAATCTGGAAACTCAGGCACAAAAATAAATGGGTCATTTTAAATTTTCGTAAAAGCACTTCTCATCGAGTCATCCCTTATTTTTGAGTATTTCCAGTAAGCTTGTTGCTTCCACTGCATATGTTGCATTATGTCCCTTAACTTTGACAACTCATCTCGGAGATCTGGGTGAGGCGATTGAGCTCTGAACATTGAAGTCTCGATATCAGGTTCAGCTTCTAGTTCCATTGGTTCCACCTTATCAAGGACTTCAGCCGATTGCACTGGCTCGATCTCTGTGGGATCTTCTTTTTCTTCTTTTTCGTGATCCTCACTTTCTTCAACTTGTTACTGTAGAACAGAGTCTTCATCTATTCGATAGAGGTCCCAATCTGTGATTGTGCCCTAGCTATAGCCTGTCTTCTTTATGTTTGTAAGAATTTTAGCTTTCAAGCACAAAATTGTTATCGTAAAGGGAAAGTAAGCTGGGCCAGAACGTGAACGTCTAACAGCACAATTCTGCATTTCCTTCAGGATGATTTTTCCCACAAAAATGGTCTTCCTAGTTAGAATCGAGTATAATAAGACCATTCGCTCTAATGAGATTGTAGTCCCATGTGAGCTAGGCATAAGGCTTAATCGGATGAAGTAGAACCGTACCTTTGCGAGTGGTGTCAAATATTCTCTTCGACAAGTTTGGATTCCTTGCTTTGACACAGTCCACTTAGAACCTGGAACTGTAAGTTCCTCGAGAATTTCTTGCAAATTTTTAGGCTCTATATTTCTCATCAACGAGAAATATTCATCGTTTTCGAAATCAGTCAATTCAAAGAACTCATTAATAGCATTTGAAGTTATTGGTATCTTGATTCCGCGAACTGGAACTTTCATCTACTTGCTTGAGGTTAAATTCGCATAGAATTCACGTACTAACTCCTCATCCACACTTGGTCTCTTCTCACAAAACAACTCTCAATTGAGAATTTCAGCAACCTGACGAATACGCGCTATAAAACCAATATAGTTGCTTTCTTTCAATGTGAAACCTTTCTCTGGATGCATCTGTTGATTCTTGAAGATACTCTCGTATCTTGCTTTGGCTTATTCACAGTGGAATTTATTTTGTGATTCGTCAATTTCGACAGATGCATGAGTTCTTTTGCGAGGCATGATTAACCTAATCATACGATGGTAACAATTATTTTCTCAAAAATTTAATTAATATAAAATACTAATAATTCAATAAATTGAAAAAATAGATAATAAAATTAAAATTTAGGAGAAACTTAGTCTTACCACCTTTTTTGTAAAAATTAAGAGCTCTTAAGAAAAATAATTTTGAATCAGGAGATGGCAAATTAAAATAGGTTAAGGGGTTTTTCACTAAGGATGGGTGAAAGGGTGGTGTGCCGCTCAGGTATGCAAGGCAACAACGCGCAGAAGGGGATGGATGTGAGTAGCATGTGCATCGTTGAGCAGGCCTGGTGTGGGTGCACGCGGGGTGTTGCTGACTGATTAGCTAGGCAATGCTGTGGCTAGGGAATTGTTAGGAGGTTTCGACACTTAAGGGTTTTGGTATTTTTGGAAGGAATGGTGTATGAATGAAAAAAAGTAAGAATAGATGGGTGGAATTTATAGTGAAAAGAGTAGGGGCTAGAGTAGAATTCTTAAAAATTCTAAGTTCTAATTCTACTCAAAGTAAATAACATTTAATAATTAATATAATGCATATTAAATTATTATTTGCTATTAATTTATTAAGATAAAAACTTATTGAATAAAATATGATTAAATTAAAACTAGTCCTAACTCTAAATAAAGTTGATAATAATTAATATATATTATAATGGATATAATTATATATTAATAATTATCATCTTTTCTTTTCTTTATTGAACTAAAACATTTATTCTAAATGCTTTTGAAAATATTTACAAAAAAAAGGAATCTAATTTTTTAAATTTTCAAAGAGAGCAACCAAAATTTTAAAAATAATTCAATTAAGTTCCTAGACTTAATGAAAATTCAAAATTGAGTTGCAACATAAAACTTGGATCAAAATTGACCATTTTATTTGAAAAACTAAAAATTTATTTTGTCATTTAGGGAACAATTTCTTGAGAAACTATGTTAAAATCAATTCCCAGGAAAGATTGGAGAGGTCACAAGCTGTCCCGCTTAAGTTCCATTCTCCTAGACATAATTTATTTAAACATACTAATCCCGAAAATATACCCTAAATCATTTATTCAAATAGAAGAACGAGAAATATTAAATATCTGATAAAATGAACAAGATTTGATTCTGTTCAATTTTATCTCCCTAGTAATGTTTCAAACGTTGGGCATTAACTTGAAAATTACCTCTCTTACCTTGAAGTTCAACAACTCCGTATGGATAGACTCAATGAATCATAAATGGACCGGACCAACGTGATTTTAACTTACCTGGAAAGAACCTTAATCTGGAATTGAATGACAAGGCTTGCTGACCTGCTTCAAAGTCTCGAACTCGAATGTGCTTGTCATGCAATTTCTTGAGTCTCTCCTTATGTAATTTGGCATTCTAATATGAAGACATTCAGAATTCTTCTAACTTGTTAAGTTGAAGCATCTGTTTCTCTTTGGCACTTTTAAGATCCAAGTTGAATCGTTGGAGAGCCCAGTAAGCTTTGTGTTCTAACTCCAAGGGTAGATGACAAGCTTTCCCAAAGACTAACCTATAGGGTGACATCCCTAAATGTGTCTTGTATGCTGTCGTGTAAGCCCATAAAGCATCATCCAGTCTTTTGGACCAATCTCGTCGGTTCGGGCAAACTACCTTTTCAAATATGCCTTTGATCTCCTTGTTTGCCTGTTCAGATTGCCCATTCGTCCGTGGATCAAAAGCTGGAGCGCCCTTATGTTTCACTCCATGTTTAACTAATAACCATTTCAACCACTTGCTCACAAAATGGGACCCTTCATCACTGATGATGGCTCTTGGGGTTCCAAACCTTGTGAACAGATGTTTCTGCAAAAACTTCATTACAACCTTAGCATCGTTTGTCAGATATGTCTCTGCCTCAACCCACTTAGACACATAGTCTACTGCTACTAATATGTACTTGTGACCAAAAGACGGAGGGAAAGGATCGAGAAAGTCAATATCCTAAACTTTGAATAATTCTACCTCAATGATGTTTGTTCGAGGCATCTCATTTCTACCGGTGACATTTTCGACCCTTTGACATCGATCACAACTCTTTACGTAAGCATATGCATCTTGGAATAGTGTTGGCCAAAAGAATCTGACTTGCAATACCTTGGCTGTAGTATGTGTACCACCGAAGTGTCCCCCACTCGGAGCTGAGTGACAATGGTGTAAAATCTTATGTACTTTATCTTGTGCCACGCATCTCCTGATCATTTGATCTGCACACTTTTTTAACAAATACGGTTCTTCCCAGAAATAGTACTTCACATCGTTTACGAAACTTTTTCGTTTGAGGATACGTCTTATCAATCGGCATCAAACCACAAGCTAAAAAGTTAGCAATATCAGCAAACCAAGGAGTATTATTGACATGATTTACCTTCAGTATGTGTTCATCTAGAAACGTCTCTCGAATTGGTATAAGAGGAGAGTTCCCTTCTTGCAGCTCCAATCTGGACAAGTGGTCTGCTACTTGGTTTTCCACTCCCTTTCAATCTTGAATTTCTAGATCGAACTCCTGAAGTAGAAGTACCCATCGGATTAGTCTCGACTTAGCACCTTTCTTGGCAAGTAAATACTTAATTGTCAAGTGGTCCGTATAAACAGTCACTTTGGTTCCTACAAGATAAGATCGAAACTTGTCAAAAGCAAACACAATAGCAAGTAACTCTTTTTCTATTATTGTGTAATTTAGTTGAGCTCCTGTCAGAGTTCGACTCGCATAGCAGATGGGATGAAAAACTTTGTTCTTTCACTGACCCATGACAACTCCGATCGTGAAGTTACTTGCGTCACATATCAATTCAAATGGCAAATCCCAGTCTGGTGTGACTATTATGGGTGCCGAGACTAACTGACTCTTCAAATCATTGAAAGCTCTTAAGCTCTCCTCATCAAATTTAAACACCGTGTCATTCTCTAATAATTTGCATAAGGGTTTAGCAACTTTGGAGAAGTCCTTGATGAATCTTCAATAGAAACCGGCGTGGCCCAAAAAGCTCCTAACACCCTTTACAGATATTGGAGGTGGGAGTTTCTCAATAACATCTACCTTTACTTTATCTACCTCGATTCCATGTCTTGTTATCCGATGCCCTAGAACAATACCTTCTCGTACGATGAAATGACACTTTTCCTAGATAAGTACAAGGTTTGTTTCTTCTCATCGCCTTAGTACATTGGCTAGATTGGCTAGGCAATCATCATATGTATCTCCGAATACTGAAAAATCATCCATAAAAACTTCTAAATATTTCTCAACCATGCCAGTAAAAATAGACATCATACATCTTTGAAAAGTAGCAGGTGCATTACATAAACCAAATGGCATGCGCCTAAATGTAAATGTACCATACGGGCAGGTGAATGATGTCTTGTGCTGATCTTCCGATGCTACTATAATCTGATTATACCCCGAGTATCCATTGAGAAATAGTAATAGTCTCGCCCTGCGAGTATATCCAACATCTGGTCCAAAAATGGCAAAGGAAAGTGATCTTTCCCTTCAGCTTCTGGTAATCAATGCAAATTCTACATCCCGTAACCATTCTAGTTGGTATCAACTCGTTAATCTCATTTTCAATGGCCGTGATACCTCATTTCTTTGGCATGCACTAGACCGGACTTACCCATGAACTATCTGAGATGGGGTAAATTATACCCACATCTAACCACTTGATGATTTCTTTCTTGACTATGTCCTTCATGATGGAGTTTAGTCTTTGTTGTCCATCAATCGTCCCTTTTTTGCCATCTTCTAAGATAATCTTGTGCATGCATATAGATTGACTAATTCCGTGAATATCGGCTATGGTCCATCTGATAGCCTTCTTGAATTGTTTCAACACCAGGATGAGTTTCTCTTCTTACTCAGTAGTTAATTCTGCTGAAACAATCACCGGCAGGGTAGAAGAGTTACCTAAATAAACATATTTCAAATGTGAGGGAAGTACCTTCAGTTCTAATTTAGGTGGCTCCTCGATTGACACTTTTGGTTGGGCATAATACCTTTTCTCTAACTCTAAATATGCAAAGTGGGATTGCGGATTAAATCCCCTCTTCATCATTTGGAGGATCTGATGTCAAAATTTGTTCCAATTGGTCCTCAACATAATTGAGTTCCTTCTCCACGATTAAATCCTCTAAATCAGACACTCTAGAACAAGCATCAATTGTGTTAAGAAATCGTATGGACTTAAAAACGTTGAATGTTACTTAATCATCTTGAACATGCATAGTAAGCTCGCCCTTCTGTACATCAGTAAGGGTCCTTCCGGTTGCTAAGAATGGTCTTCCTAGAATGATTGGCACCTCTTTGTCTGCTTCAAAGTCTAGAATCACAAAGTTAGGAGGAAATATAAACTTGTCTACACGTACCAATACATCCTCGATTTTTCCTTCTAGATGTGCTAAGGATCGATCTGCTAATTGAACTGTAACCGTAGTAGGTCTAACTTCACCTATCCCTAATTTCCTAAATATTGACATGGGCATCAAGTTGATACTCGCACCCAAGTCACATAGTGCCTTACCACAATATGTTGCTCCAATATTGCAAGGTATGGTAAAACATCCTGGATCTTTCAATTTTGGGGGTAGTTTGTCTTGAAGATATGCACTACATTCCTTCGTTAGGCTTACCGTCTCAAATTCTCCAAGCCTTCATTTTTTAGACAGGACATCCTTCATGAATTTGACGTAGTTCGACATTTGGTCAAGTGCTTCAACCAACGGGATGTTGATATGAAGTTGGTTGAGTACATCTAGGAACTTCTTGAATTGAATTTCCTACTTCTGCTTCTGAAGTCTTTGAGGGTAGGGTGGTGGAGGTTTCTTTACTGGAAATGGTTGATTTATTTTCTATGGCAATTCTACATCTAACATAGTTATTAGTTGATCAGAATTAGCTGGTTCAGAAGTTACCTTGTCAGATTTTACAAATTCAATTTATGGTGAAATAGGAATTTCAACACTCGGTTGAACTTCCTCTGATTCTTGAGCATCAGCTAGCTCCTTCTCAACTTTGATGGAATTGGGATCTAAATTTTTTCCGCTCCTCAATGTTAACGCTTTACAATGCTCCTTCCCTGGATTCCTCAAATTCTCCGTATCACTAGGTAAAGCACATTGTGGTCAGTTTCTGAGTTCAGTTGCAAGTTGGCCCACTTAATTCTCCAATTTCCTTAGATAAGTATCATTTCTCACCATGTATTCCTTCAATAGATTCTCTAGGCTATTGTATGGTTCAGCTTGGGTTGGTTTTTGAGCTTGTTGGGAAAAACTAGGTGGCTAGGTCGATCTAGGTTGGACTTAATTGTTACTGTTTCCTACGGTTAGTCTAGGAAAAATTTGGGTGTTTAACGCAGTTATTAGTTGATCAGAATTAGCTGGTTCAAAAGTTACCTTGTCAGATTTTATAGATTCAATTTCCAGTGTAACTAGAATTTCAACACTCGATTGAACTTCCTCTTATTCTTGAGCGTCAGCTAGCTCCTTCTCAACTTTGATGGAATTGGGCTCTAAAGTCTTTCTGCTCCTCAATGTTAACGCTTTACAATACTCCTTCCCTAGATTCCTCAAATTCTCCATATCACTAGGTAAAGCACCTTGTGGTCAGTTTCTAAGTTCAGTTGCATGCTGGCCCACTTGATTCTCCAAATTCCTTAGAGAAGTATCATTTCTAGCCATGTTTGCCTTCAACAGATTCTCTAGGCTATTGGATGGTTCAGCTTGGGTTGGTTTCTGAGCTTGTTGGGAAAAACTAGGTGGCTAGGTCAATCTAGGTTGGACATAATTGTTACTGGTTCCTGCGGTTACTCTAGGAAAAATTCGGGTGGTTTCGCCATAATGGGTAATAAAAATTGCATCATCCCTTGCCTTCCTCAATTTTGGTTCTAATTACCCATGCAATATACATATTCTGGGTTCGATGGACATTCTTCAAACAAATTTCCTTCCCTACAATAAACACAGGCTACATTTTCAAATTGATTCAGTGGTTGTGCTGTAAAACTATTACACCCATTATTAGTAAGATTTTTTAACATTGAGGATATTGATGATACTTGGAACGATGGAAATGTGCAAGTGTACACAACCGCAACATGTAATAAAGTGAAAAGTAAATGTCGAGTAATCGTACCTACAGGGACTGTGAAAAGAATTATTTATGAATGCTTTTTAAAACACTTTGGTGAAGAAAAATATTTTGTTTGAAGAGGGTGATTAAAAACTAAGATTTTAAATTAAGTGAACTAAATAAATAAATCTCAAATACATGATTTCAAAATACGATTTTAATCAAGATGACATAATTGTGTTAGATTAATTACATTTCATAACCTAGAATTATTAAACTCATGTTTGTATTATTACGAATAAGTTCACGGCAACTCGGTAATTTGCTAACTTATGAACATACTCACCTACCAAAATCCATTTATCTCTTGATTATATCCCTATGTCAATTGAACCGATTAAATAAATCTTAATAGGCAAATATGTTGTTGCACCTACATACTTATTAAATCAAAATAATCTCTTGTACATATCCCTATGTCAAGTCAAACAATTAACTCGATTTAATAATCACATAAAAGATTATGTGAGGTAACAAAGTATCCTTACCTTGAAACAGTTTAATCACAAAAATCCTGCAAGTAATGCAAGGTAAATGTATCGTCAGATATCGTTGCTAATCTAACCCTTAGTTACCTTAGATGATTAAACATGCACTGGTTAAGTACTGTGTCCATTAATTACAATTTCAATCTGTTTAAATAATTAATTCATTAGTTACCTAACAATTGTAATGCAAGAATAACTTAGTCATGATTTTACTTAATCAAGCATCTTACCGAGGCCTATAACAACATAAACACAATTTCAATAATCTTAACAAACGAAATGCAATCAACCTTACACGAATTAAGTTCAAGTTAAATTTATTAAATTAACCATTCCAACAACATAAATATTCATAGATATGTTCAGCATAACAACAACAAAAATTAAAGAGATAGGGAACAAGAATCAAATCCAGTGTTTTTTCGTGGCTTGACTAGTTGCTCCGTTCTTCCTTCTACATTGTCCTCATTGACCAGGGCTGCTGTGAACACTTAATTGATGCTCCAAATAGCTGATGAATGTCCCTTTCCCAAGAGGAGAAATCAGCAAGAGAGCAAGGGAATTTTGGAATGGAAAAGAAGAGAGAAAGTGGAGGGAAGAGAGGAAAGATGTGAATGCTTGAGGTCTGCTTCTAAAATGACCAGCCTAAAGGGGGTTTTTATAGATGAGGAGGGCTGATAAAAATAGCTAAAATTATCAGCCAAAGAGCCCTCCCTTGGCCGACTACGCATGTGGCAAGGTTGATAATTTCAACTTTGCTAATTTAGGCTTGGGGCAAATCTATAAAGCCACCAATTGTGGAGGGGTTTGAATGCAACTTGAACAAGTCTTCAAGGGCCTCTTTGCAAGCTTAAATAATTAGCTAATAAGCTAATTTGGGTCAGCTCTTGGGACGATTTTTTGGCTATCCTTTTATTGGTCGGTTTGGTTCACTCGGTTCAGTTCAACTAGACAACTTTTTCATAATTAATTAAAAATAATTTATTAACCCAAATTAAATTGGATATAAATTAAAATTAATTATATTATGAATTAATACATATAATTTTTGACTGTCTTAGGCTGAAATTTAGTTCGCCTTGATACTTCAAATTACTTCTCGGTTTTGCGTTTCTAACAATGTCTACCAAGCCATTTTTCGCCATTTGTGCAAATCTGTCGAAAATAACCAAAATTCATCATAAGTAATTATAAAATTAACTGAAATTCAACATGTTTATATTTTAAGTGCACTTTAATTATTTTGTAAAAGTTTATTATTTTTTGGACAAGAATTTTATTGAAACTGTATGATTTTAAGTTAGAAAGGGTATGTAAAAATGTGTAAATTTTCGTGTTTCCACTATGTGCAAACAAGTCAAAAATGGGTTAATTGAAGATATAAAGCTTCTAGTTAGGATTATCGAGCTGAAAGAATTCGTTATTTGAGTTGATAGAGCACATAAAGTCGAGGAGCTTAGCAAAGACAACAGAAAAGGTGATTTTGAAGCTAGAGACTCAAGAAAAAGATCAAATGGGAAGTCATATCAGTCATCATCGAAGAGATTGAAAGAACACCATAATCATTCGACTGCTTCAGTGGGACATCCTAGCAGAGATCAAAGTAAACAGCATACGAGTTCTAAATTTCAAGCTACGTCAGTAGCGAGCATTGGCATTGTTAAAGTCAACAAACTTGATTATCAGTGATATGGAGGACTACACTTTGGTGAGGGCTGGATGAAAGATGGAGCTTGTTCCAGATGTGGTTCGTATGAACACTTTATTCGGGATTTTCAAGAGTTACCTAAAAAGAAAAGATTCACACTGTCTGACCAAGTAATACAGTTGAGAGAGGGAGACCACTGAGGAACCTTAAAAATGTGGATAATAGTTGAAGTACGACTAAGGATTCTACTGTGAGGTTTGAGGGACGAGCTAGAGCCTATGCGATCCGTACGCGAGAGGAAGCTTCTACTCTTAATGTTATTACTAGAATGTTTTCTATCTTTGACACTAATGTTACTACTTTGATTGATTCGGGGTCAACCCATTCGTGTCAAAGATAGAAAACATTCTAGTAATAACATTAAGAGTTTACCTATTGAGTCCACTAAATTCGTGGTTAAAGAATCATATCCCCTTGGTCAGTATGTGTCAGTTGATAAAGTCTGCAAGAATTTTCCTTTGATGATCCGGGGTTATAACTTTTCGACTGATTTGATGCTATTGTCATTTGATGAGTTTGACGTGATTTTGGGTATGGATTCGCTGACTCTGCATGATGCTATTGTGATTTGTAGACAATAGCTTATTTTTCTAAAATGTCAAAACGGTGAAAAGCTTTATATTGAATCGGACAGTTTGAGTGTGTTGCCTATGGTTATTTCAGCTATGTCAGCCCAGAGGCACGCGAGAAAATGTTGTGATGCGTACCTAGCATATGTGTTGGATTCTAGAGTTTGTGAGTTGAAGCTAGAATTAGTTCTAGTGGTTTGTGAGTATCCAGACGTGTTTCCAGAAGAGCCACCCGAATTACCGCCAATCAGAAAGGTCAAATTTTTCGTTTAGTTATTATCGGGAACATCACCTATATCGATAGCACTATACAAAATGGCTCCTCCAGAGTTGAAAAATTTGAAAGCACAATTGCAAGAGTTGACAGATACGGGTTTTGCTCGACCTAGTTTTTCACCTTGGGGTGCACCTGTTTTGTTTGTTAAGAAAAAAGACGAATCAATGAGATTGTGTATTGACTACTGTTAGCTCAACAAAGTCACGATCAAGAATAAGTATCCGTTGCCGCAGATTGACGATTTATTTGATCAGCTGAAAGGTGCGACGATAATCTTGAAGATTGATCTACGTTCTGGTTAGTATCAGCTACAACTTAAAGATGCAGATGTGTCAAAAACTACATTTAGGATCAGGTACGAACATTATGAATTTCTTGTGGTGTCGTTTGGTTTAAATAATGCACCTACAATATTTATGGACTTGATGAACATATTCTTCAGACCGTACTTAGACAGATTCGTTGTAGTGTTCATTGACGATATTTTGATTTATTCATCTGATGAGTCTGAACATGCCGAGCATTTGAGAATTGCCCTGCAAACCTTGCGTGATAAGCAATTGTTTGCCAAATTTAGGAAATGTGAATTTTGGCTTTGGGAAGTCAGTTTTTAGGACATATTGTATTGGCTGAAGGCATCAGAGTTGATCCGAGTAAAATTTCAACAATTATTGACTGGAAACCTTCGAGAAACGTGTCTGAATTTAGAAGTTTTCTAGGATTAACAGGTTATTACAGAAGATTCATCAAGGGATTCTCGATGATAGCTACATCAATGACGAGACTACTACAAAAAGATGTGAAGTTCGAGTAGTCTGAGAGATGCTAGCAAAGTTTCAATTAACTGAAAGCACTGTTACTGAGGCACCAGTTCTAGTTCAGCCTGAATCAGGTAAAGAATTTGTGATTTTCAACAATGCATCTTTAAATGGTTTATGTTGTGTTCTAATGTAAGAAGGCAAAGTTATAGCTTATGCTTCCAGATAGTTAAAGCCACATGAAAAGATTTATTCGACACATGATTTGGAATTGGCAACTATTTTATTTGCGTTAAAGATTTAGCGACACCATTTATATAGAGAAAAATGTCACATTTTTACAGATAAAAAAAGCTTGAAGTATTTAATGTCGCAGAAATATTTAAATTTGAGACAGCACAAATGGCTCAAACTGTTGAAAGACTACAATATGATTATTGAATAGCATTGGGGTAAAGCAAATGTAGTTGCTGATGCTCTGAGTAGAAAGTCTCTATTTGCTTTATAAGCGCTGAATACACGATTGACAATGTCTAATGATGGTTCAATTTTAGCTGAGTTAAAAGATAGACCGATGCTGTTACAATAGATTTGTGAGGCTAAGAAAAGCGATGATGTGTTAATAGCTAAACGAAAATTATGTGAGTCAACTTCTGATTTAGATTTTCAGATTGGGTCCGATGATTGTTTACTTTTTAGAGGCAGAATTTACGTATCGAGAAATTCAAAGTTAGTTCAGAAGATTTTGTATGAAGCTCATAGTGGTAGCTTGTCCGTTCACCCTGGTAGCACTAAAATGTAGAATGATTTGAAATAGATGTACTGGTGGCTGGGAATGAAATGAGAGATTTCTGACTTCGTATTGAGATGTTTAGTATGTCAGCAAGTTAAAGTTGAACATCAGTTACATTCTGGTTTATTACAGCCAATGATGATGCCGGAATGGAAATGGGAGCGTGTTACTGTGGATTTTGTATCGGGTTTACCCTTGTCTCTAAAAAAGAAAGATGCAGTTTAGGTTGTAGCTGATCATCTAACGAATTCTGCACATTTTATTTCTGTATGTACATATTTTTCTCTTGAGAGATTAGCTGAACTTTATGTTTTTCAGATTTTCATATTGCACGAGGTGCAACTTTCTATTATTTCGGATAGATATCTGCGGTTTACCTCACGATTTTGGAGCAAGCTACAGGAAGCTCTAAGTATGCGTTTGCATTTTAGTACTGCCTTTCATCCATAGACCGATGGTCAGTCTGAGGGAGTAATTCAGATACTCAGGATACGCTTTGTTTTGTGTGTTAGAATTCGAAGGCAATTGGGAGAAATATGTACCGTTGGTTGAATTCGTGTACAATAACAGTTATCAGTCAAGTATAAAGATGGCATCGTACGAAACTTTGTATCCCCGTAAAAGTAGAAATCCTTCGTATTGGACTGAGGTCAGTGAGAAAAACATTCATGGGGTTGATTTGATTCGAGAGACAGAAGAAAAAGTGAGAGTAATCCGTGATAGTTTCAAAGTCGCTTCAGATCGACAGAAATTGTATGTGGATTTGAAACGTAAAGACATTGAATTTCAAATCGGTGATAGACTATTTCTAAAAGTATCACCTTGGAAGAAAGCTCTTCGTTTCGGTCGCAAAGGAAAGCTAAGTTTACAATTTATCAAGCTGTATGAGATTTATAACGCAAAGGAACGCATCGATTAGCTTTACCGTCGGAGTTAGAAGAGATTTATAACGTGTTTCACGTATCTATGTTACGATGGTACCGATCAGGCCCTTCAACATTCGGCCAACATTCGTTCTTTTGCATGTGAATATTTTTAGTCCCGTTTTTTATGATTTCTATGTTTTTGGAGTCGTTGTAGCTTCATCTAGCTAGTCTAGAGACTAATTTGCAAAATTGTTAATAGTCTAGGGTTTTACCATAAATGTATGTTGGTTGTTTTTTATGTTTGATGGATGAAAATGAATATTCGTTGTTAGTTAAACAACTTTTGGAAAGGGAACTTTGATAAATTTGTCAATTAAGGATTAGATTGAAAAATAGAAAATTATTCATGATGAAGTTATGAAAAAAAATGAAATGTAGGGCTTGCTACTGACTTAAGTAAAATTCAGCTATAGTGGGTTGGCACCAAATTGCATGGATTTCATTTTATAAGCTTAAGGACTAAATTGTAATTGATTCAAAATTATAGCGGTAAAACTATAATTTTTCCAAAATATGATTTTTTGATTAATTTGAATAGAATTATTTTTGAATGATTTGAATTTAAATATTTAGATCAAGAAACGCATCGTACGGATTTAGATTGGGGAAAGGAAAAAGTGTTAGATTAGCCGATACTATTTCTTTGTTTGTGATTAAGGTAAGTTCGTACGTTTAATTAGCATTTTAATATGTTTAAGTAAAATGTTATTCTGTAGTATTATCGTATTATGCCTCTACGAAATTATCGAACGAAGTTTAGACAACTTTCAGATCCCGTTTGAACCTTAAAAATATATAGGATACAAATGACATCTCATTAGGGTTATCGTGTTTCTAGTGCTGGACCTAAACGTCTTACCGGTGGTTGTGTGTCTGGCATGTGTTGTGATTACTTTACAGCTTGTGTGAGCAGCAGCATGTAGCTATGTTCCGACTGACAACTTGTGTGAGCATACCCATTTATGACTCGAGAGAGAGCATCTATATGAGAAAACAGAAAAAAAATGGTTTCGACCATATGTTAGAACAGAGCGTGTGAGATTCCCGTGTATCCGATATTATTCTAGTGGTTCAATGGGTATACAAAGGGAAAGACAACAGATATTTCGATATGTAATGCTATGAAAGCATGAAAAAGGTATGAGTTGATAAAAGTATAATGTTTATATGTTATGTAGATAAAAGCTATTATGTTATGTAATGAAATTTCTAAGTTATGTTCTTATCACTGATTAATTGCCTTTATGCTTATATGTTGAAATAGTAAACTTTGTTTATGAATTATGAACTTACTAAGCATTAAATGCTTACTTTATGTTATTTTCATGATGTTTTTAGATAATCAGAAGCTCGTTCGGATTGGAAGCTTGTCGGAGATCCATCACACTATCCATCGACTATATCTGTAGATTTTGACGATTTTGTGTCATGGTTATAATGTCATGTATAGGTGTCTTTTTTTTTATGAAATTAACCATTATGTGTGGCTTATAAATATGCTATTTTTTTGATGAAATAGTTTATATGATATCATGTATATATGGTACTTTAAATGGTTTTTATTTTGGTATCTAGGTACTAAAATGATGGTAGTGAAATGGTGAGTATAATGGTATGCTATGATAGTACATAAAGTTGTTAATGGCTAGACTTGGTAGCCTTGAGTACGTTTCGCATTTGGTAAATTTATTAAGGTACATGGCAGATGTGGAAATGGTTATAATGGTAATTGTTGTGCATGAGAATGTTATTTGAGCATTATGGTAAATGTAGTATTTAAGTTGTTCAATTGGTTGATTGAATTATGGATGAATTTAGTAAGTGTTTAATCAAGTTTGATTGTTGAGATTGAGGTGCCATTTTGGTATATTGGTTGAATGGTTAGATACTATGATGTTCTAGCTTGTATATTCATATGATAGGTGCAATTTGGATGCATGAAAATAGGTTCATTTGGTTGGTGTAAATGGCTAGAGTTTGGGTGAGAAAAATGGCTTGAAAATGACCTATTTTTTGTCCACATAGCCAGGGATACAGACGTGTATCTCAGCTATGTGTGACACACGACCTTGCAACACGACTGTGTGTCCCCTGTACTTACAAAGGGTTGCAAGTCAGGCTATTACACGACCTAGCACATGGCTAGGCACACAGGTGTGTGAGGCCCCTTCGAGGGGTACACGGCCTAACATACGGGCATGTGGCTTGGCCGTATGATCGAAGTCAGTTAGTTACACGGCCACAGACATGAGCTGGGACACGGCCGTGTGTCCCTACTTCGAATGTCCACACGGCGTGAGACATGGGTGTGTGTCTTAGCTGTGTCAGTCACATTGCCTGGCCACATGACCGTGTGACCCCTGTAGCTTGAAACTTTGCATCTTTTTTCGTAAAATCCTATAAGTTTTTGATATAGTCCTGACTCATTTCTAATATGTTTTTAAGGCCTCGAGGGCTCATATCAGGGACTATATGCTTGATTTTGAATAATATTGTTATGTTTTATGCTATGTTTTATATATGTTGAATAAATGTTCGTTGTATGATGTTAATTTCTAGTAATGCTCCGTAGCCCTAATCTAACAATTGATACAGGCTAGGGGTGTTACAGGTTGTATGGGTAGATACCATATTGAATTAGCATTTATATGCATGTTTTAGGTTCATTTTAAAGCTTGATTATATGTACAAATGACTTGTAGGTGAGAGCGAGAATTGGGTGAAAGAAATGACTTGAAAATGGCCTATTTCTTGTCCAAATGACCATGCGACATGGCCATGTGTCCCCTATAGGTTTCAAAGGGTTGCAAGTCAGGCAGTTACACGGCCTGACACACGGGTGTGTGAGGCCATTTCGAGAATTACACGGCTTGGCACACGGACATGTGGCTTGGCCGTGAGACCTAAGTCAAAGAGTTACATGGGAACGAATGGGGGTTGGGACATGGCCGTGTGGCTTGGCCGTGTGACCCAAGTCAAAGAGTAACATGGGCACAGACGCGGGCTGGGGCACGGCCGTGTGTCCCTACTTCAAGTGTCCACACAACTTGAGACATAGGCATGCGTCTCAGTCGTGTGACCCCTATGGTGTAAATTTTTCTAACTTTTTCCTTAAGTTTCCTTATGTTCTCGATTTAGTCCCGAATCATTTCTAAAGTGTATCTAAGGCCTCGAGGGCTCGAATAAGGGGCAACATACATGTGTATGAATGAATTATACTATGATTAATGAAATGTTTTGAAAATAAATGTTTTAAGTTACGTTTTTACGTAATGCACTATTACCCTATTCCGGCGACGGATACAGGTTAGGGGTGTTACAGTGGACTAATCACATAATTTAATAATAAATAAAAAAAATGCTTACTATTGAAGTTAAAAGTAAATGCTCTCAACACGTTCATCTACCACAATTCGATGTGGCAAATTAGACTCTTTTTGGCATTTAATTAGCTTGTTTTCGAGTAATTTGAGTACATTTCTATCAGTTTTTCATTGTAATAGTTTACATTTAAATTCAGTAAAATAAGCATTTTTACGCAACTTTCTTTATTTTGATGACCCGTTGGGCCAATCCAGGCCTAGGGAAGCACTAATGAGGTAATTGAGTGTGTAGGACTCCAACGTCGCGACACCAGCAATTAATGTCATGACACCCAACTTCGAGGGCAAAAGAAATCCCATTCGATGTTCGATGTCAAGACACCAAGTCGACAAAAGCCAAGCACTTGTTGATAGTTTTCTATTGGTTTTAATGTTTGAATTGAATTTAGGGGAAATTGCATTTATAGTCATAATGAGCTAAACCTATAGGAAGATTATCAATCGTAGGTGGAATTAATTAACTAAGGAATTAGGGTTTGTTTTAGAATTAGTTGGATTAAATTATGTGTGCTTAAAACCTTAGATTGACAAGCTTAGGAAGTTATTTAGGTAAATGTGGTCAAAATAATAGTTTACTGAGTACTTGTTGATTTAACCCGGTTTAAACTACGAGATCGAAAGATACGTAGTTTCTATCAACTAGTTGATAGAGTTAGAGGTCAAAAGGTAATAAATAGGCTAATTATTAGCTAATTCATTAAAACCCAAATTCTGAAGTTAATTATGAACACTATCGTGAGCTAATCTTCTGTCTGCCTACTGAGTGAGTTTCGATTGTTAGTTTAGTTTTATTTAATTTATGATAGTGTTACTGCTTAATTTTTGTTAATTTCACCGTACTATAATTTTATATTATTTTTCACACCTGATTTTCGCTAAAAGCCCTGAACGTAAGAAGAGTTGGGAGTTAAATGAATGAAAGGGTAAACTCACGAGCTCTACTAGGAAAATTAGAAATTTTAATGGATGATGGGAAATTAGTTAGTTTCAATTCTTGTTTGGTTAAGATGGAACCGACTGGTTCAATATTGGGAGATATAATGATTATCGATAGATGGCTTAATTGAGGTTGGTGATTTTAAACTCGAAATTATATAGGGTTTTGTACATATTTTTACCACCTTTTTACTTAATAATTAAGTTAATCTTGAGTTATTTTTAGAATAAAAGAATTTTAGTTAATTATTAATATTGGGCATGAATTTATAAAGTATGTGAAATTGAGTTTAATTACATGATTTTTGTACATATTTTATATTATTTCATGTTAATTTATTAATATGTGATTTTTCACTATGTAGGAGGATCATTGAAGATGTGATTAATGTGAATGAAAAATGGACATGCATAAATCAATTCATGTGGATAACAAAACCATGCAACTTGGGTCATGAGGTTGATAATTTGACCAATTAAAAGATGTGCTAAAAGATGAACATGTCTACTAAATTATTGAACTAAGAAACCGTCCAACAAAGGTGAATTAAAGCCCAGTTTCGGCACAAGTAGATGGCTGCCCAAAATCAAGCTTTAGGGTTTTTAATTGAAGGTCCTTATAGTTGAAAATAATAAAAAATCAGCCCAACAACTTTATCGTTGAAACCGTCCACCCTATGACTATTAATAGCCTTGGTTTGAATTCAAAATGAGGAGACTAAGTCATCCCCTTCTCCTTGAAATCTAGTTGGCCATGTGTGATAAAAAAGGAAGGAATTTAAATTCTATTTGTAGCAAACTCTACCCTTTACCTTCACCTATAAATACCATGCACCTTTCACTTCTCAAATCATCCCTCATCCATCACATCTCATTTCTCTTCTCTCATTAGCATTTCCTCTACAATTCATTTCCCTTTTCCTTTCCATTCTTTAGCCAACAAAATTTTTGTGAAAGAATTCTTTGGTCGGCCACTTTAGGAACCCCTTAGCAAAAGAAACATCAAGAAAAATGGAGGAGCGCATCATTCAGAATAGATCTGAAAGGCTGTTGAACTGAATAGAGTTTACTCTTTCCTCTTGTTATCTATTTTAATTATGTTTCCTTTGAGTTTTTTTGTTTTTGACATCAGTGATGATATTTTAAATCCTATTTGCTAGGAAGATTATGTTATTTCAATAATATTTATTTTATTCATGTTTAATATGTTTGGGCCTCAGTCGATCATGTTTTCAATTAATAACATGATGCATTTCATTCATACGTGATTGGGTGCACTCAGATTAGCTGAGCGATTGGCTAGTAGACGCATAATTGAAAAGTGCAATGTTCAATTTAGATCATTAAACCCCACTAAGTTGAGGTTTGTAATATCTTTAGTAAGCTCTATTGTCTTGCATAGTTATTAGGTTTATGTAATTAAACTGTTCCAAACGTAAATGTCCCTATGACCTTACATAAAAGCTAAGAAACCCTTAGTCTAATATGATCGATAAAATGCATATTTTACAAAGTAGAAGATCCGAGAGGACTTAATTTGGTTTCCAAACTCATGAAAAATCGAATTGCCATGGAAGTATTTTCGAACATTATTAAGTACGATAAAGTAAATTTAATTGATTAATATAATTATCCTAGCCCATTTAATTGTTGATCATTTTTTTTCTAAAGCCATTCATTCATACATCTAGATAATTTGCATTTAGATTAGAATTGCATTAGGGATCAATCTTTGCATCTAGTTAATTTAATCATCACTATTAAAAACTATTTAGTTTTTACATCAAATTGTTAATTATAATTTTGCAATTAATTGGTTAAGCTTATACGATAACCCATTTTACTTGCTTATTACTTGAACCATTGTGTACACTTACGCAAACCACGTTACAAGTTTTTGGCGTCGTTCTTTGTGAAATTATTTTTATAATTTGGTTTTATTTTTATTTATTTAATTTTTAACTTTAATAATTTATTTTTTATGTGTTTTATGAGCATAGATCTAATCTTTGATCTATTACTATGGACCCTGAAATCAAGCAGACATTTAGACGAAAAAGATCTGAAAGATCTGCTCAAAAACAAGCCAAGATGGACCTTGGAAATCAAAACGATGCACAACCCAATCCTTATTACTGATGATAGGGATCATGCCATCAAACAATATGCTGTGCCACTCTTTAATGAGTTATATCTGGGAATTAGAAGGCCGGATATCTAGGCATCCAGATTCGACTTGAAATAAGTGATGTTTCAAATGCTCGAAATAGTGGGCCAGTTTAGTGGTATGCCCACGAAAGATCCACATCTTCACCTTTAATTATTCATAGAGGTCAGTGATTCGTTCAAGATAGTAGGTGTGACTGAAGATGCACTGGGGTTAAAACTATTTTCATACTAGTTGCGAGATCTAGCACGAGCATGGCTGAATTCATTGCCACCAAGTTCAATATCTACTTGGCAAGAATTAGCTGAAAGGTTTTTGGTAAAATATTTTCCACTGAGCAAAAATGTAACGTTGTGTAATAAGATAACTACTTTCCAAAAATTGGATGATGAGTCTTTATACGAGGCATGGGAAAGATTCAAGGAATTACTTCGTAAGTGTCCTCATCATGGGATTCCTCATTGTATCCACTTGGAGACGTTTTATAACAGTCTCAACGCACAAACAAGATTAATGGTAGATGCTTCTGTGAATGGTGCAATTTTGTCCAGGTCTTGTAACGAGGCTTACGAGGTCATTGAATGGATCACTAACAACAATTACCAATAGCCAAAAAATTGAGCAATTTCCAAAAGACGAGTAGTTAGAGTGCATGAAGTGGATGCACTGACCTCACTCTTTGCTTAGGTATTGTAACACCCCTAACCCGTATCCGTCGCCGAAATAGGGTTATGGAGCATTACCGAATAAATGTAACCTGAAAACATTCATTTCCAAACATTACAATAAACATAGCATAATACAACTATATACATGCATATCGTCCCTTAATCGAGCTCACGAGGCCCTAGAATCACTTTAGAAATGATTTGGGACTAAATTGGAAACATTTGAAACATTGAGGAAAAAGTTAGAAAATTCGAAACTGCAGGGGTCACACGACCGTGTGACTCACACGGCTGAGACACATGCCCCTATCTCAGGCTGTGTAACAATCAAAAAAGGGACACACGATCTTGTCCGTGGTCGTGTAACTCTCTAAATTGGGTCACACGATCAAGCTACACGCCCGTGTGCTAGGCCATGTAACTGCCTGACTTGAAACTTTTAAAATCTACAAAGGACACATGTCCGTGTCACATGGCCATGTGTCAGACACGACTGAGACACATGCTCGTGTCTTAGGCTGTGTCGACAAGAAATTGACAAAATCAAGCCATTTCCTTCACCCACTTCAAGCATGCACTCACAAGCCATTTGCACCCTTAACTAAGGCATCAAAGCATACCAAAACATGCATAAAATGACCTATCCAAATGACTAAATTTCATTCAACCGATATGCCATATAAGCAGTGTAACACCCCTAACCCGTATTTATTGCCAGAATAGGGTTACAAAGCATTACCGTAAAAGTGTAACTTAAAAAATTCACATTCAAATATTTCAGAAATCATAACATAATTCATTCAAACATAAGCATATTGTCCCTTATTCGAGCCTTCCAGGCCTTAGAAACACTATAGAAATGATTCGAGACTAAATTGAAACATTTGAAACATGAAGGAAAAAGTTAGAAAATTTCATAATACAGGGGTCACATAGTCGTGTGACTAGGCCATGTGACTCACACAGCTGAGACACATGCCCGTGTCTTAGGCTGTGTAACATTCGAAATAGGGACACACAGTGAAGCCACACGCCCATGTGCCAGGCCGTGTAACTTTCGAAATGGCCTCACACGCACGTGTGCCAAGCAGTGGCTAGGCCATGTAACTGCCTGACTTGCAACCCTTTTAAACCTAAAGGGGACACACGGTCGTCTTGCAGGGTCGTGTGGACAGGAAAATGGTCAAAATTAAGCCATTCCTTTCAGCCTTCTCAAGCATATGCCTAAGTACACTTACACCCATGACCAAGGCTTCAAAACATGTTTAAAACCTGCATAAAAAGATTCATAAAATAGGTTAATAATCCATACAACCAATATGCCATATAGGCACCTTAAACACATACATCAAACATACCTATACATGTGCATATTTAACCATTCATCAACTAACCTATTTCCATATCAAAGCATATCACAATTCAACCATACCATACTAGATTCATGTCATATCAAAATAACCTTATCATTTAGACCATTTCATACATGCATCAAAACCATATAAATGACACAAAACTAACCATTTCCAAATGGTACCAAAACAACTATCATATATATACATACCAAATTCAATACTTAACATTCAACTCAAACTTTAAACATAAGTTTCCTATACATGCCATTATAACTGTGGCCAAAACATTGAAAACTACTGAAATATTCGTTGGATAGTCTAATAGATCTCCGACGAGCTTCCAACTCGAACAAGCTTCCAGTTATATATAAAACATTGGAAAGAAAACTATGTAAGCACATAATGCTTAGTATGTTCGTAAAACATAAAACATAACTTACCATTTCATTACATAACATTTAATTTATGCATAATACAATCCAACCATAAGCTTGGCATAAGCCTAAGCACCAACCACAACACATGTTAGTATATTTAAACATAATCCATATGAGTTTAACATAGATAAACCATTACGCATGAACATAATTCAATTAGATTCATGATCTTCCATAACATAACATGCTTCAATGTATTTCACCATTTCAATCCTTTTCATAAATACATAACATGGTTCATATTGAACACTTACCATTTCCTTTCCAATTCATGCCCATTGAACCGTTTAGAATATCATTGGATATGCAGGATAGCTTACACGAAGTGTGCTAAACATATAACAGTAACCTTTCCTTTCCTTTCCTTTACATCATTGTTCACATGAGCTGTGAAATGGGCCTACTCACACGAGCTATGGGTCGGAATGTAAGATAAACGATACTGCTCATATGAGCTGTGGAGTAACCACAACAAATGCAGGACCTCAACCATCGGTAGGAAATTTAAGGCCAACACCTAAAACATGAAAACCCTAATGACATGTCATTTGTATCCTACGAAATGCTAAGGTTCAAATAGGGCTTGGTAATCATCGTAACATTGTTGGATTATATTCTTTAATTACATAACAATCAATATATTTCATATAGCTCAAAACATTACATTAAAATGTTACACAACCTTACAAACTTACCTCGACAATTAAGGCCTAGAAACAGAGTCGACTACTTCGAAGCTTTGACTTTACCCCGATCTAAATCCGTACAAGGTCTATCTTGATCTAAATAGGAAAATTTAATCTATTTAATACACATACTATTCAATTTAATCCAAAGATAATACTTTTGAAAATTTACATTTTTCCCCTAATATTTTAACTTCTTTACAAATTAGTCCTTAAGCTCGTAAATGGAAATTTATGCAATTTCATCCCTAGCCCATGCTAGCCGAATTTATTATATACATATATGAACTCATACAAATCATTATTTCATAATTTCACCATGTAATTTTGCATATTTTATAAATAAGTCCCTAATTGACATTTTCATCAAAATTCACTTTACAAAACTTGTTTATTTAACAACAAGGACTCATAATCTTTCGTTAAACTTCAAGAATCATAAAAACATGTTAATAGAAAAACCCTATTCCTTTAACAGTTTTGGAAATTAGTCCCCGGGCTAGCTAGATTAAGCTATAGTGATCTCGAAAACGTAAAAATCATTAAAAATGGGATAAAATATCACTTACATGCAAGGATAGACCACGACTGAATGAAAAAACCCTAATTTGGCTTCTTCTTCTAATTTTTGGTGGAGGTTGAAGATGAATGAAAAAAAATAGATTTTGTTTTATTAATTTTAACCTTAATTACCTAATTACCTTTATAACATTTAAAAACTTTAATAATTTCAATAAAACCAAACTCATAAATGCCCACTATCAAAAAAATGGTATAATTACCACCTAAGTACTCTCATATTAAGGTTCTATAGCCATTAGATACCATTAGCTACTAGAATGCTACTTTTTCACCTTTTATGATTTAGTCATTTTTACTTAATTAAGCAAGCAAACGTCAAAATTTCTTAATGAAATTTTAACACGACCCTAATATAGTCTCGTGAACATTAAAATAATAAAATAAATATTTTAACACCGAATTTGTGGTCCCAAAACCACTATTCTGATTTCACTGAAAATTGGTTGTTACATGCACCTCAATCACAATCAAACTAACATACCTAAACTTATGTATAATTGACCATATTTCATTCAACCACATTTACCTTATTTCTATTTCAAACATACCATACTTAGCCACATTGCAAATACATCATTCACATACCAATTGGCTATTGAGAACATGCATCAACCTAACCATATTATCAAACATCAACAAGATACCATAAGTACCAAAATTGTAACAACTATAATAACACATATACATGCCAAATTCAAAATTTAGCACTCAAGTCAAACTTTAAACATAATATCCCTTTTCAATAATGAAACTTTATCAGGTAAATGTAAACCTATACCGATGCATGCCATTATAACGTAATCGCTAGATAGTGTGATAGGTCTCTGACGAGTTTCCCATAATCTGCAAAGTATAGGAAAGTAATTACGTATGCAATGAATGCTTAGTAAGCTCATATAAACTTTAAACATAATATCCTCTTTCAATAATGAAACTTTATCAGGTAAATGTAAACCTATACCGATGCCACAAGATTTATCCAACTATATAACCATTAACTCACAAATGAGTAAGTCTATCAACATCATATATTTTTCTTTCTTATCACAATACGCTTTTATAAGACATATTACACAATCATTCACCTTCTTATGAGACTATGAACCATTCCATTTACTTATTTACGATTCCATTTACTTAGCATAAGCTTAAATAACATTATCAATTCATGAATTAATGTATTTATCCATGACATTGATAAATTCATCCATACCATAAGTAGATTTCTCACGAATAAGTACGTTATTTAACTCATCAATCCTTTTATTTCATCATATTACATCTCAATTATAAGATTACCATTTCATTACCTTTTCTTACCTGTTTCATTTGCATAATACAACACATAAGCATAAACATCAACCATAACCACTAGCTTGACACAAGCGTAAACACCATCATCAATACACAAGTTAGTGCATTTTTATATAACTCTTTTGGGATAAACCACATGATAAACCATTTCATAAGAAAATATGTCTTTTGATTCATACCATCTTTTCATGAACATAAGCATATTTCCATTTGGACGCTTACAATTTCAATGTATATCATTTAGATTATGATATAATCTAACCATAAGCTTGGCACAAGCCTAAGCATATCCAACAACACATGTTAGTACATTAAAACATAATTCACTTGAAATCATCATTTTCATAAACATAGGTATACTTTCATTGAACATTTCCATTTCAATCATTTTCATAGATTCATGACATAGTCAATTGGAACACTTACCATTCCTTCCCTTTACATTCCCATTGAACCACTTAGAATAATATCAGATACGCGGGAAAGCTCACACAAAGTGTGTTAAACATATGGTTGAAACCATTCCTTTTCCATCCTTTCACATCATTGCTCACTCGAGCCATAAAATGGGTAGACTCACACAAGCTGACTGTCAGAATGTAAGCTACATGATGTCGCTCACACAAGATGACGAGTATCCGTAACAAATGCCAGAACTCAGCCATCAGTAGGACATTCAGGACTAGACCTGACACATGGTAACCCTAATGACATGTCATTTGTATCATATACATTCCTAAGGTTCAAACGGGGCTTGATAATGGTCGTAACGTCGTTAGATTTCCATCATTTATTTACATGATAAATAGTATAATAACGTATATAAATTGATTCATTTACATTATAAAAAAACATTACACATTCAATTTTAAACAACATTTAAGTGATTATAGTTCATACGACCTTACCTGGCTAATTTGTAGCAAAACTAGGTACAAGGGCTATTTGGTAATTTTCTCTTCTCGATTTTCCACTCGTTCTCGATCTAAATTAATAATTTCATTGAGTACATCAATTTAGATAATAAAACCAATTCATTTGATGCAATTAAGTCCTATTTGACATTTTTACAAAATTGCCCTCAATTTTTCATTTCTATTCAATTTAGTCCCTTTGTCCTAATCATGTTAATAAACCAATTTTATTGAAAATTCATACTAGCCGAATGTTTATAGCATCCATTATAGCCAACATTTGTAACAATTTCAAGCCAAGTCCTTGTATTTTTACTATTTCAACAATTTAATCTCTAAATGTTAAATTCATCAAAATCAGTTAACAAAATATTTATAAATAACAACTAGAACCTCAAATTCATCATTTAACATGTAAAATCACAAAGATTCAACAACAGAAACATTCAAAATCTTTAACACTTTCAAAAACGAAGGTACGGGCTAGCTGGACCTAGTTGCAACGATCTCAAAAACATAAAAATTATTAAAATCAAGGCCAAAATTACATACCATGCTAGCTTCTAAACTTGCTAAAACTTCGAGGTATAAAAATGGATTCTTCCTCCTTAACAATTTAGTGAAGAAGACAATTAAAAGATGATAAAAGCTTTTGGTTTAATTTAATTTAATTTAATTTATCAAATTACCATTTTAACCTTGGTTAATAATTAAATAAAACACCAAATCCATATTCATATTTGTCCACTAACTCCTTAAATGGTTTAATTACCATTTAAGTCCATTTACCTTTATTCATTAAACCATTTAATCACTCAAATCTAATAGTGATTAAATTTTACATTCTTTACTATTTAGTCCTTTTAATTAATTAACTATCTAAACATTAAAATTTCTTAACGAAACTTTAATACAACCTTAATAACACTCGTAAATATTTATAAAAATATTTACGGCTCTATTTATAGAAACAAGGTCCCGATACCTCATTTTCTAAACCACTTAACTTTAGGGTTTCTCCACTTGAACCTAATTATTCACGGAAATAGCATAAATTGTCAATTCAAAATTTATTTTAAAACCATAACTCACTCATAAATATTAAATAATAATATTTATGAATTTACTCGTTGGATTTATGGCCTCAAAACCACTATTTCTAACACTACTGAAGAACGGGATGTTATAGGTATCTTCTATTTCCTTAATGTTAAAACAATTTACCACTAATGGTTTAAATAATTTTGCAGCTCAGTCACCAAGTCAGCATGATGTTGTTTATTGCGTATACTGTGTGGATTGTCATTCTTTTGAGAATTACCTTCAAATCCTGAATCAGTTTATTATGTAAGGAACTAGTATCAAAATATAAGTGGACAAGAACTGTAGTCCAAATTCTACAATCCTTCGTGGTAGAATCATCCAAATTTTTACTAGAGTAACGAAGGAAATGGATCAAACAACAATTATATGCAACATAGACCTAAACAAACCCAATGGTTTAACCAACAAACTCGAAAACCATCTCAAGCCGAGTTATCAAATAGTTTGGAGGACTTGTTGAAAGCATACATGGCGAAAAACAACGCCTTGATCTAAAGTCAAGCAACAATGATCCAAAGTCAAGCAGTAACGCTAAAAAATCTAGAGAGCTAGATAGGTCAGTTAGCTACTAAGCTTCGTAGTAGACTACAAGGAGCCTTATAGAGTGATATAGAAAATCCAGGAAATTTTAGTAAGGAACATTGCAAGGTAGTCGAGTTACAAAGTGGTAAGATTTTGGAACCTAAGGAGGTTGTGGTTTAAGATGAACCTACTAAAAAGAAGGGAGGTCAGCCAACAGTTGAAGTCTCTACAACAGAAAAATCAAATGCTGAAAAATCTGATGAGGTAAACCCTAAACTACGGAATTTTGAAAATCTAACACCTACTTTTGTAGATTTACCTCCTAAGAAAGTTTTCTATATCAACATAGAGTTTCATATCCTCAAAGACTCCAGCAAAATAAGTAGAAACAAGAGGTACAATTTAAGAAGTTCTTGGATGTTCTAAAGCAACTGCATATTGGTAGAGGCTTTAGAACAGATGCCTAATTACGTGAAGTTTATGAAGGATATTCTATACAATAAGAAACGACTGAGTGAGTATGAGATTGTTGCTTTGACGAAGGAGTGTAGTACGTTCTTACAAAACAAGCTACTACCGAAATTTAAGGACCTTGGAAGCTTTACGATACCTTGCAACATCGATGAATCATATTTCAGCAAAGCTTTGTATGACTTAGGAGAAAGCATCAACTTGATGCCCATATTTATTTTCAAGCTATTGGGAATAGGTGAAGTAAGACCCACTACTATGACACTACAACTAGAGAATCGATCGTTAGCATATCCCGAAGGGAAGATCGAGGATGTTTTGGTAAGAGTTGATAAATTTATTTCTCTTGCTATTTCATTATATTGGATTTTGAAGCAGATAAGGAAGTTCCAATCATCCTTGGGAGACATTTCCTAGCCATGGGAAGAACGTTGATAGATGTGCATGTAATAACCTATTTTTAGTGAAATCAGAATAGTGGTTTCGGGACCAAAAATTTGATGTTAAAAATTTATTTTATTATTATTTTAAGGTCTGTAGCATAATAGAAGCATCGTATAAAAATTTCATGAAGAAATTTTATCATTTGTATGCTTAACTTTATAAAAAGGACTAAATAGCGTAAAGTGCAAAAATGATGTTCTATTAGAAAAGGTGTTAATTTGCTACTGAAATTTAATTATTAGTGGCCTTAAATGGTAATTAAACCATTAATTTATGTATCAAAAATTTATGGACACCATTAATATGGTTAAGAAATGTTATATTAGTAATTTAATAAATAAAGAAAACAAAAATCACATTACCTTGTCCATCTTCATCTAGCCGAATGACTAAGGAAGGAAACCACCATTTTTGTTCCAAACATTCAACCAATATATATTCTCATGCATGTAAGTGTATTTCATCTCATTTTTAATGATTTCCATGTTTTTGGAGTCATTGTAGCTTAATCTAGCTAGCTTGGGGACTAATTTAGAAAATTGTTAAAAGTCTAGGGTTTTACCATGAATGTATATTTATTGCTTTTGATGTTTGATGGATGAAAATGAATGTTTGATGATAGTTGAGTAACTCCTATAAATGAATTTTTGATGAATTTCTCATTTGGGGATTGAATTGAAAATTAGAAAAATGTGAAATGACTAGAATATAGGGCTTACTAGGGACTTAATGGATATTCAGCTAGCATGGGTTGGTACTAAATTACATGAATTTTCATTTCTATGAACTAGAGACTAAATTGCAGTGAGTTTAATATTATGGGGGCAAAAGCGAAATATCCAACAAAGTTTTGGCGTCTTTCGGATCCCATTTGAACCTTAGGAATATATAGGATACAAATGACATGTCAATAGGGGTTACCGTGTTTTGGGTGTTGGTCTTGTACGTCCTACTAGTGCTTGAGTTTTCGGCATGTGTTGCAGTTACTTGACAGCTTGTGTGACCACCACCGTGTAGCTATGTCCTAACTAACAGCTTGTATGAGTAGACACACTTATGGCTCGAGAGAGAGCAATTATATGATATATGAGATAGTAGTGGTTTCGACCATGTGTTAGCACATAGTGTGCGAGATTTCAAAGTATCCAATATTATTCTAATGGTTCAACGGGTATACAAAAAGGGAAGGATCGGTATAAGCTTGAACTTATAATGTCATGAAATCATGAGAAATGTATGAGATAATAGTGATTAAAGATTTTTAGTATGTTCATAATAGTATGAATGTTTATATGGAAAGCTTAGGGAAGCTATTTGTTGTGTAATGAATTTGATTAAGTTATATGCTAATCACTATTGTGAATTGTTGTTAGTGCTTAGGCTTGTGCCAAACAATGTTGCATATGTTTACTAATTGCCTTTAAGCTTTTATAATGAAATGGTAAGTATTGTTTATGATTTACAAACTTACTGAGCATTATATGCTTACTTGTGTCATTTTCTCCTATGTTTCTGGATAATCAAAGGTTCGTGTGGGTTGAAAGCTTGTTGGAGGTCCATCACACTATGCGTCGACTAAATCGGTAGATTGTGATAATTTTGAGTCATGGTTATAATGACATGTAAATGTGTATTGTTTAATGAATTTAGCCATTAAGTGTGGATTGTATATATGTTATTTTGGTTGATGAACTAGTTGGTATGATATTTATATTTTATTTTGTGTAGATGTTAATTTGATGTTGTGTTGGTTAAGATGATGGTAAGGAAATGTTGATGGAAATGGTATGGTAGCAATTAATGGTTGGAGTGGAGTGAATGTAGCATGATGTTGAAAATGACTAGTTTTGATAGTTTGGAAGTGATTACCTTTTGGTCAAATTGGTATGGTACATTTTTGTTGTGAAAATGGTCATTTGGTATTGGTTGTGCATGCATTTTGGTGTATGAACATATGGATAAATATGGCTTTGAAATTGTTCAATTGGTAATTTTAGTGAATGAAATGGTTAGGTGTTAGGTAAGTTTGATTGTTGAAATTGAGGAGCCATTTTGGCATATTGGTTGAATGGATAGTTTCTATGTTGTGTAAGCTTGAATATGCCTATGTAAAGTGTGTTTTGAATGCTTGATTTTAGGTGCAAATAGCTTGTGCATGAGGTGTGAGTTTGGGTAAGAAAAATGACCTATTTTTCATCCACAAGGGTAGAGACACGAGCGTGTGTCTTAGCCCTCTGTGACACACAGCCAGGCGATACGGCCGTGTGTCCCCTGTAGCTTTCAAAGGGTTGCAAGTTAGGTTGTTACACAGCCTAGCACACGGCCTGGCAGAAGGGCATGTGGCTTGGCTGTGTGACCCAAGTTAGTAAGTTACATGGGTAAGGACATGGGCTGGGAGACTACCGTGTGTCCGTAATTCGAATGTCCACACAGCCTAAGGCACGAGCATGTCTCTTGGTCGTGTGAACCCTGCAGCTTTAAAAATTTTTCTGTTTTTTGAAAAACTTCATATGTTTTCAATTTAGTCTTGAATCATTTCTAATGTCTTTTGAGGGCCTTGAGGGCTCGTATAAGGGACAGTATGTTGCTATGATTTACCTTGTGATCAATTTATGATAATAAATTGTGTTTTGATAATGTTCTGCTTCAGTAATGCTCCATAGCCCTAATCTGGTGACGAATATAGGTTAAGGGTGTTATAGTGCAAAAAGGCGAACTCACCATGTGAGTTCAAGATGGTAAGGAAACATTTAACATTCTGGAAGCTGTGAAATTTCCTGATTCAATGGAAGAGTGTTCATTAATGGAGGAATTAGAAACCTTAGTTTCTATGCAAAGCAATTCTGAGGAAGACCCGTTGGAGAACATTTTAGGGTCTAAACCATTCAAAGATGAAAAAGGTAATGAAGATTTGGCTTTAATGGAAGCCAATTTGAGGAATTATAATCAACCACTGTGGTTCGAACCACTACAGTTGAAAGTTTAGGAATTTATGCAACCCAAGTTGTCAATTGAGGAACCATCTAAACTCGAACTAAAGGTACTTCTGTCTCATTTAAAATACATTTATCTTGGTCATAGTTCTACTTTGCCTGTGATTATTTCAGTGGACTTGACAGAACATCAAGAGGAGCAGTTGATCGATGTTTTAAAGAAATTTAAAAAAGTAATTGGCTGGACCACAGCTTGTTGGATAGCCGGCACCCCTACGGCACAGCGGAAAAATAAAAATTTGGCGACCCTAACTATGGATCCATGTGTGAGGAACAAATCGGGGTGATAAAGGTTACGAAATTACCGAATGTTTATTCTGAGTAGACAACAACGCCTCAACAATGAGTAGTCTGATCTGCTATCGAACCAAGCTGCAATCTATCGTGAACCCGACCTCTACGTAATCCACCCAGTTGATTATGAACGGAAGGAATCCCCAAAACAGTTTTGAAAAGAATTTTCTTTGACGGATGCTAGACCCAAGCAAAGAAAAAATGAGATTATTATTTACCTTTTTTTTAGGGTTTCTAAAAATTAAAATAAATATAGTAATATTTTAAACCAAAAATTATAATTACATTAATTATTATATAATTTCGGTAAACCATATGTTTATTTGAATTTATATACTAACCAAATTCATGTTCTCATAATGCGTACAACAACCTTGTACATAATGTGTTTGATATTTGATTACCCAATTAAATAAATTCTATAATTAATTTAATTCAAGCGACGACCAAACACAATACCAACTATGTTTTATTCCGTTCATTTCAACTATAGGGTGTGACCGTGTAGGTTCCTGTAACGTTAGCAGTAATACTAGAACGATTCCAATGTTACAAATAATGAGTGGCATCTACCAATGCATCATTGCTACCTAAGTCACAAGAAATCATGATTCGATATAACCTTTTATGATTAACCTTTTATGAAATAATCCTTAAGCCCTTTATCTCTGGATTGGATACAAGTCATGGAATAGTCACACTTGCATAGTCCATTCCATGTTCCTTGATATCTTAAGCAGACTATGATCTACAAATAAGTATGACATCTCATATCAACTTATTTGATCATGGCCATGCATTTCTAGTCTCACTCAATCAAGTGGCCTAAGATATTACTCCCATTATGTAGGAGGGGCTTATCCTATCTCGATCAACCATATCCCTCTACATAGATCATGGTATATCCAACATCAGCCTTTATAGAACAACCGATTCTGATACGCGTTTGATCGTATCAAAATATACAACTCACGATGTTGGGATTATGATGATCTCAAGTCAGAGGATCATATACATATTAATCACTATGAGTAATATTGTGACAATTACATAATAATCCAAGAAACATACTCATAACAGGTCAGTCCAATATGTTGTTCTCTAACACACATATTCTTGCATCGATTCTGACATTCCATATCAATGACAACTCTTTATCATCAACCAACTACATGTTAGTCTTAATGCATTATCGTTGTCCTATCCAACAATAATACTTGACTACGGAACTTTTAAGAATAATCATATTATTCTTAGGAAATTATTATAAAACAATTTATTTATACACACAGAAAAGAAACTGAAATAATAATGGTAACGCCTTATATTAATAAACATGATAAATCAAGTATGTTATTACAACCATCTCATGATTGTTCTTTAGGCATACTCTAACAAGCTGACATACGAGGTATTAGCCATTTCTTCTGTATGCATAAAACTATTTTAGAGGATTGTGAAAAAGGTAAAATTGATGGGCAAAGGAGACTTAACCTTATCATGAAAGAACTAGTACAGAAGGAGGTAATTAAATGGTTAGATACAGGAATTATTTACCCTATCTCAGATAGTTCTTGGGTAAGTCCGGTACAATGCATACCAAAGAAAAATGGGATCACGATTGTTGAGAACGAGTTAATCCTGACGAGAACTATCACAAGTTGGAGAATTTGTATTGATTATTGAAAGTTGAACAAAGTCACTCATAAGTATCATTTTCCATTGCCTTTTATGAATCAAATGTTAGATCGACTGGCAGGTAACAAATTTTATTTCTTTTTAGATGGATATTTGGGATACAACCAAATATTTGTAGGCCCAGAAGACCAACATCAAACTACTTTCACTTGTCCATACGGTATATTTTCTTTTAGGTGAATGCCTTTCAGTTTATGCAATGCACCTGCCACAGTTCAGCGATGTATGATGGCAATTTTAACTATTATGGTTGAAAATTTTGTTGAGGTTTTCATGGATGGTTTTTCTTTTTTTGGTAACAATTATGATGTTGGTTTAAGTAATTTGGCTAAGGTACTAAAGAGATGTGAGGAGATGAATCTTGTCCTTAACTTGGAGAAATGTCATTTTATGGTTGAGGGAATTGTCTTAGGACAAAATTTCCAGGAACGAAATTGAAGTGGATAAAGTAAAGGTGGATGTAATTGAACGATTACCACCTCCAGGTAGTGTGAAAGGAGTTAGAAGTTTCTTAGGCCATGCTGGTTTTTATCGTTGATTTATTAAGGATTTTTCAAAAAT
The DNA here is from genome assembly GCF_025698545.1 of Gossypium raimondii. Lineage (NCBI taxonomy): Eukaryota > Viridiplantae > Streptophyta > Magnoliopsida > Malvales > Malvaceae > Gossypium > Gossypium raimondii. The sequence goes on along the minus strand of NC_068568.1, from coordinate 31,406,565 downwards.
TTCTAAGGCTTTATGTATGCTTCTAGAAAAAGATATTGTTTTTTTTATTTTAACAAAGCATGTTTAGAATCTTTTGAGAAATTGAAAATTCGGTTAATTTTAGCCCCAATAATTGTTACACCTGATTGGAACTTAGTTTTTGAGTTGATGTGTGACATAAGCAATTTTGTTGTTGGAGCTGTGATGGGTCAAAGAAGAAACAAAGTGTTTCACCCTATCTATTATGCAAGCAAAACTTTGACAAGAGCCCAGCTCAATTATACAGTAATTGAAAAAGAACTCTTTCCTATAGCTTTTGCTTTTCATAAGTTCCGTTCATATCTTATTGGTACTAAAGTTACAGTGTTTACCAATCATGTGGCTAGTAAGTACTTACTCATGAAGAAAGATACTAAATCGAGGCAAATTCGATGGAACTTTTACTCCAAGAATTTGACCTTGATTCCAAGACATAAAGGGGGTTGAAAATCAAGTAGCCGATCATTTATTGAGGTTGGAACAAAATGAGGTAACTTCTGCACTTTTTCCAATTAATGAGAATTTTCCTTATGAGCATATCTTTGAGGTTTGTTGATTTTGCGATTTATTTAGCATGTGGAATAATCCCTTGAGAAATGATGTTCCAACAGAGGAAGAAATTTCATCATGATAGTCTGTACTATTTCTGGGAGGATCCATTTCTATTTAAACAATATGCAGATAACATAACTAGGAAGTGTGCAGCTGGAAGTGAGAGTGATGAGATTTTGTACCACTACCATTCATCTCCAAGTGGAGGACACTTTGGTGGTTCCCGTACAGCAGCGAAGATTTTACAAGCTGGATTCTTTTGGCCTATAGTGTTTAAGGATGTGTATGCATATGTGAAAAATTGCAATTGACACCAAAGAATTGGAAATATATCATGAAGGAATGAAATGCCCTTGACCAACATTCTAAAGGTTGAACTATTCGACGTTTGGGGCATTGATTTCTTAAACCTAATTCCTTCTTCCTATGGGAACAAGTATATTTTGTTAACTGTGGACAATGTATCCAAGTGGGTTGAAGCCGAGGCCTACCCAACAAATTATGCTAAGGTAGTCATGCGATTCCTACATAAGCACGTGTTTACACGATTTGGGACTCCTACTGCTATAATTAGCGATGAAGGATCTCACTTTGTAAATAAGTGTCTTATGTGGTTTCTTGACAAGTATGATGTGAAGCATAAGATTGCTATTGTCTATCACCCACAATCAAATGGCCAAGTTGAAAGGGTGAATCAAGAAATCAAAGGTATTCTTGAGAGGGTGGTACATCCTAACATAAAAGATTGGTCTTGAAGGCTCAATAATGCTATATGGGCCTATTGAACTACTTTTTAAAGCGCGGTAGGAATGACTCCCTATTGGTTGGTTTTTGGAAAGACATATCATTTGCTTATTGAGTTGGAGAATAAAGCTCATTAGGTTTTGAAACAATTGAATTTGGATATTAAGCAAGCTGGTGAGAGAAGGATGCTACAACTTGATGAGTTTGAAGAATTGAGGTTATTTTTATACGAGAATGCCAAGATATGTAGAGAAAAGTATAATAGATGGCATTGTAGCCATATACAACCTCCTGAATTTAGTGAAGGATAGAAAGTGTTGTTTTATTCGAGGCTAAGGTTATTTCCTGGAAAACTCAAGTCCTGATGCAAAGGACGTTATACCATCCACAATGTTTATCCATATGGAGCTATAGAATTGTACAACAATCATGAAGGTACGTTTAAAGTTAATGGTCAACATCTTAAGCACTATTGGGATGGTGAAGTTGAGTGAATTAAAACCTTGTTCAAATTATTAGACCCTTAATTTTTCATAAACCTACTTAATAAAAAGTTCAAAATTATTTTCTTAAATGAGTGCATTTAATTAATTCTTTCTAAGAAGATTGGAACTTAAGAGGGACCGTTGTGAGAACTCCAACCTTTCATGGGGATTAATTTAATATATTTTTTTAGAAGAAAATTTCTAATTAATTTTAATTTTTTTGTAATTTTCATTTTTATCTTTGCCTTTAATTTTAATGTTTTATTTAATTTTTTTATGTTTAATAAAGGGGTCAAATTGACCCCAAGTACAAATTAGTTTATTTATTTTTAACTAGTCTAGTTTGTAAATATTGTTTGGGCTTAAGGCCTGAACAATAAAGAGGATAAATTTACCCATGATTGTCGTCCATAAGGGTTCCGAAAACCCTAATTTTTGCCACCACTTTTTCTCTCCATCTATACTAGCCACCCAAGTCAATTATGTAACACCCCTTACCCGTGTTCCTTACCGAAACAGAGTATGAGGTATTACTAGAACTCAAACACTTATAGTTTTTTTTTTGTTTTACATTTCGGCAGCATTTCTGCTTATTTTTACATAAAACCCCCTGCAAATTTCCAAAGACAATTTCAATCAACTTCAATATTTCCAACCAATTACAGTTATATGTTCAGACATAATTTATCCATTAATAAACACCAACATATTAAACCGAACAATACTATATATATACATATTTATACCACATTACATAAAGTCATCTATACATGACATGTTTCAAAAGTGTTGATTGCAAAAATACCCAAAATTTGATGATAGTGTAGGTGATGTTCTGACTTCGTCCAATTTTTGGGCTGATCGATGTCACTATAATCAAGGGAAGATAAAGAAGAGTAAGCATATAGCTTAGTAAGTAAACACATGACAAATAAATAAATTTCTCACATGATTACAAAGTAACATAATTTTAACCACACAAAAATTTCATTGTTTGCTCAACTTCCAGCAAGTTGTTTTTCTGCGTCATAGTCACCAAGTTATTTTTATCTAGATCTACAGAGCTCCAAATTAAGTTCTGTAAATTTTCCCCAAAACTAGATACATATACATTTCTTCCATAAAATTTTCAGAATTTTGGACCTATCCAATTAGTATAGTTTATTCTATAAATATTCCTCTATTTCACTGCCTGATAGTTCTTCACTCTCCTTACTAAAATTTACTTATCTCCATGTAAAAAATTCAAATAATGTTCTTGTTTCTTTCTATTAAAAGAGACTCATTAAGGAATTTAAAAATCTAAATGTCAAGCCATAATTACTTTTGTACAATTTTTGGTGATTTTCCAAATTTGGAACAGGGGATTTCAAAATCAATCCAACCCTGTCTCAATAAAATTTAAATGTCCCCAAATATACAACTCCTTTGCTTGCTATGTTCCTTTCAAATGAAAATAGACTCATTCAGATTCAATTTCATATATTATTCAGCCTCTAATTCATTTTCCACCATTTATGGTGATTTTTCAAAGTTGCCCAACTGTTGTTATACAAAACAGTTTTATATTTAAATTTGCTCTTTTGAAGTTTTGGTATTTCCTTTGACCTTACACATGGGTTGATTAAGTATCAAACCCAATATTCCTCACATAACCTTGTCCACCATATATAAATGTTCACCTTTCCAATTTTCCCGTTGAACACTCGGAATGTTATCCGTTATCGGTGGATTTAGCACTTAGCAACCATCAATGATTCGGGGAATCAGCACTTAGCAACCCCTTTTCACATTCAAAAATACGGTGGAATCAGCACTTAGCAACCACCAATGAATCAGGGAATCAACACTTAGCAACCCCTTTCACATTTAAGATATGATGGGATTAGCACTTAGCAACCACCAATGATTCAAGGAATCAGCACTTAGAAACCCCTTGGGGGAATTAGCACTTAGCAACCCCCTTTATATTCAATGTACTCTGGCCTATTCCGAGTGTTCAACTGAAAACCATGTTTTTCAACACTTTACCACCTTTCCCAACTTAACCACATTTTTAGGATCTTCGTCAATTAATTATTTTATGTTCAATTAAATCTCAAAAAATATTAAATAATATCAAAACAATGCATTAATTCACATGTTTACTTACCTCGGTGCACAATATCGTAATTTTGCAATTTACTCCACTATCTTCTCTTTTCCCCGTTTGAGGTAGTCTTCTCGTCTTTCTTGATTATGAGCTTGAGAAAGTGAAGAAACCCTAGCTATGGAGTCCTAAATTTGGCAGCAAGCTATGGAGAATATGATGATTTCTGCCATCTTTTTCCGTTTTTATTCTTTTTATTTCCAAATGACTAAAATGCCTCCATTTAAAAAAAAATCTATTTCACCCATTTCTTAAGTCTATTTTTGTCCATCAATTAACTAATGGTCTAATTTCCATATAAGGACCCCCAATTTATAATTTCATAACAATTAGACACTTCTAACATGTAGAACTCAACTTTTGCACTTTTTACAATTTAGTCCTTTTGACTAAATTAAGTGCCCAAACGTCGAAATTTTCGAACGAAATTTTCAAGAAATTTTTTCGTGAAATTGTAGACCATAAAAATATAATGATAATCATATTTTCCCTCGTCGAATTTGTGGTCCCAAAAACCACTGTTATGACTAGGTCCGCAATCGGGCTGTACAATTCTCCCCCTTAGGGATTTTCGTCCTCGAAAATCTTATCGGAAAAGAGGTTTAGGTACTGTTTCCTCATAACTTCCTCTGATTTCCACGTAGCCTCTTCCATTCCATGTTTTTTCCACAACACTTTAACTAAGGCTACACTTTTATTTCTTAACTGTTTGACCTCTCGAGCAAGAATCTTTATCGCTTCCTCCTCGAAAGTCATATCCGGTCGAACTTCAATTTCTGTAGGAGAAAATATATGTGAAGGATCAGAACGATAGCGTCGTAACATCGATACATGAAATACATTATGTATCCTTTCCAACTCAGCTGGCAAAGCTAATCGATATGCTACAGGTCCAATCCTTTCAATAACTTCATACGGTTCAATAAAACGTGGAGAATTATAAAAGCATGTTAATAATTTGAAAGTTTTAATTTAGATGAAGTTTTATAACTCAGTTAAATACGTTTACAAGTGTATGTGTTCTAGTAATACCTCGTACCCTATTCTGGTGTCGAATACGGGTAAGGGGTGTTACATGAGGATATTTTAGTCATTTTACCACCTAATGTTAAACTATCTTGATTTTATTTCTAAATAGTTATCGACCTTCTTTTAGTCAAACTATACAAGCCATTAAAAATTCTGTTTAATTCGAGTTCATTTACTATGTCTAATTCAAGTTTTATTATTAGGAACTAAATCATAACTTTTACAAACTTTTAGTACGTTATCCAAGTTAAAAATTAGGAGTGTTTCTACCAAATATTAACAGTTTACAAGTCTATCCCTAAAATATTACCAAGATAAAGGCTTCAATTAATCTAATCAGGTTTTAGGACTAGATTATAAATTAAACAAATTAGAATACTATATTACAAAATCCAAATATCAAATTCCCAAAAATCCATACGCCCGTGTGAAAAGACCCACCCCTGTGTGCAAACCACTGCACCTATTTTGTCAAAAATTTGTTTTAATTACCCAATTTTACATATTTTACTTACTCCTTAAACTTGAAATAACTACAATTAATTACCATAAGCATCCACACATCTTCAAATTAATTTATTTACAACAAATATGAAACAATTAATCAAAATTTAACACCCAATTACAGGCTTGGAAAACACAAATTAATTCACACAAGCTACATACCTTTGTTGCAAGCAATCCACTCCATGGTAAGCTTCAATTAGACATTGTTAGTATAAAATACATGCTTCATACACTGTGTTATCCATCACCGTACGAACACTCATCAACATACCATAAATCAAACATCAAATAGACATAAAATCATGTATCAAAGCAATTATAAAATCACCAAAATTAAAGTCCAAAATGTAATGTCCAATGTCCATTACAAGTAAAATAACACTAGTCCCAAAAGCATCACAATGCCTCTATATAGACACTAAAGTAAATTTCTTAAGCCACTACCGAGCCTTATTCTTGGATCACCCTTGCACTCACTTCTTGACTCCTTACACCCAAAAATTCTTTGCACGAAATGTGACGGTGTGAGTTTAAAAAGCTCACTGAATGATAGTAAAAACATCAAGTAATTGAAACCCAATCCTGCATAAATCAAAGCAGTTAAACATTAAATTTTCAGTCAGAACATGTTAACATTTCACCATTACATTACATGCTATTTCAAGAATTAAGAATCAATTTTTCCATGGCATGTAAAATCATCTTTTAATACATAAACATTTAATTGTACTGGCACAATCAATCAATTATATTGGCATAATACATCCATGACAATAAGTAAATGTCTGATCATACATTAGATAAACGGATCTTTGAACTCCCACAAATCAAATATAGTCCTCTAAATTAAGCAGGTCGAAGCCACACGCTCCCTTATAGCGCCTCAAATAACCCGATAAGTGAAGACTTAAGCTCAACACTCCCTTATTTGCTCCAAAAAAAATCAGTCCACCAAGAGCCATATGCTCACAATATCACAAATAATGGTGAATACTCACCAATCCTATGGCATGCCAACTATATCCAATGGATCCACCATGAAATTTTGCCAATATATTCATACATGCAAGGCATAAAATTTGTTGTTTAATCACTTAATTTAGGATGTTAAAAATGCAAGTAAAAGCATGTTGCTAAGCAATTTTAACCTCAATAAAATTAAGCATATCAAATATCATTTTTCCAATATTCATATACCAATTAGAACACCTTTATCAAATGTTCAATAAATTAGCAATTCATGCTCCAAATATCAATTTATTCCATACAATTTAATCATGCTAAAAGCATAATACACAACTTACCAAACCATTTCCATTTTGCCCTTTTATAAAATAGAACCTATTTTTGCAAATCCAACCATCTAATATGCAATTAAGTCATTAATAACACCAATTAAACCTTTAATTTAACACATAATCAGACCAATTTACCAAATTTTCTTTAATACCACTCATCCTCACACTTAGCTCTTTAAGCAAAAATGTGTTCAAACAAGCAAGTTTGAGCTTCTAATTTGCACGCTTCTCCTCTTGATGTGGAGGTTTAACAGAGACAAAGTGTGCATTACAAACTAACAATAGCAATAAAAACCATAAAATTTGATAAAGTATACGAATCTAAATCATTGCTCTAAACTACCTTACCGATGTTCCACAACTAAGCCAAAATATGGAATTCGTCAACTAAACTCCCTTTTCAGCATCTCAAACCACTTCTAATCTTCATTGCTAGCCCAATAACATGTATTCTAAATGTTACTTTCATTATTTAATCCGTTTCATAATTTTTTGAAAAAATCATCCATATTCTTGATCAAATTCGAATTTCTCAAAATTGATCCATAAAACGTGTTTGATCTTTTGGTTTAAGATGAAAAATCTCTTGTTAGACATATTTTGAGCTTAGACATCCATTAATATTTGGATTCCAACTCAAAACTAAAGATCCACCATTGTTGATCCTCAAGTTCAAGAAATAAGAAATTAAAGCTGGAAATCCATTATAATCACTTTAATTAACAAATAATGATTGAAATCAACCTAAAAACAAATTTAGAGATGATAATTACCTTGAATTGAACTCAAATGATTGCTTTGGAAGTTTGAAACAAAATGCTTGATGAAATTCAGATGACTTTTTGCCTAACTTTGAAAATTTTTTCAAGAGATTTTATAGAGAATTTTGGGAGAGAAAAGGTTTAGACCTATTCTCTGATATTTTATTTATGAAAATAAACAAAAAAACGAGAGAAAAAGCTCTTAATTCGGCTAAAAATGAGTATAAAGTGAGGTAGTTGTAGAGTTTTTAAAACTGAAAACCCCTACCAAATTTGGGGAATTTGCCATCAGACCACTTCCCCATTTCCTTTATTTTTACAAGTTGCTCCTTTCCCTCCAAAATTCTGAAAATATGGTTTATTTGCTGTAAAACCTCTTACACATTTCCATTGTTTTTGAAATTAGTCCCATTTAATTAATATTTTAAATCACCCAATTAAACCCCAATTTTAAATTATTTTTAAATTCCAATTTAACCCAAAATATTTATTTGTACCCAAAATATTTAAAACCATAAAATTAATTTTTCTAAAAATATTTTTAATTTTGGAATATTATTTACTGATTTTTAGATGAAATTAAGCTAATTAATTAAGAATGAAATTTCTAATTAACCTAATTAATTCCCAATTTTCACTCAAAACCCAATAAACTTACCCGAAACTAGTAGACCTATTTTCGGGGCCTTACAGTTTCCTTCTTCATATGGTAATAAATATATTTTAGTAGTTGTGGACTATGTATTCAAGTGGGTTGAAGCCGAGGCCTACCCAACTAATTATATTAATGTAGTAATACAATTCCTACGTAAGCACATATTCACACAATTTGGGACTCCTAGAGCTATAATTAGCGATGAAGGATCTCACTTTGTAAATAAGTGGCTTAAGTGGTTGCTTAATAATTACAACGTGAAACATAAAATTGCTACTTCCTATCACCCATAGTCAAATGGGCAAGTTGAAAGGGTGAATCGAGAAATCAAAGGTATCATTGAAACAGAAGTGAGCCGTAACAGAAAAGATTGGTCTCAAAGGCTCGATGATGCTTTATGGGCTTATCGAACTTCTCTTTAGACGCCATTAGGAATGACTCCATATCGGCTAGTTTTTGGACAGGCATGTCATTTGCCGCTCGAATTAGAGAGTAAAGCTCACTAGGCTTTGAAACAAATAAATTTGGATCTTAAGCAAGCCGGTGAGAGAAGGATATTGCAACTTGATGAATTAGAATAGTTGAGGTTATTTTCATACGAGAATGCTAAGATGTGTAAAAAAAATATAAGAGATGGCATGATAGTTGTATACAACCTCGTGAGTTCAAAGAAGGTCAGAAAGTGTTGTTATTTAATTCAAGGCTAAGGTTATTTCCTAGAAAACTCAAGTCTCAATGGAAAGGACCTTATACCATGCACAAAGTTTATTCATATGGAGCTATAGAACTGTATGACAACCATGGAGGTACGTTTAAAGTTAATGGTCAACATCCCAAGCACTATTGGGATAGTGAAGTTGAGCGAATTAAAACATCGTTCAAATTATTAGACCCTTAATTTTTCATAAACCTACTTGTTGATAAAAAGTTAGTAATTATTTTTCTTAAATTAGTACATTTAATTAATTCTGTCTAAGGAGATTGGAACTTAAGCAAAACTGTTGTGACCCTTTTAACCTTTCCTGTGAATTAAGGTAATGTAATATTTTTTAGAAGAAAATTTCTAATTTATTTTAAATTTTTTTATGTTTATTTTTATTTGTCATTTTTATCTTTGCCTTTAATTTTAATTTGATTATTTTTAATAAAGGGGGTAAAATTGGCCCAAATGCTAATCAATTTATTTTATTTTAAGCAATCTAGTTTGTAAATATAGCTTAGGCTTAATGCTTGAACAACAAATAGGAGAAATTTACCCAATTAGTGTTGTCCATAAGGATTACCTAAAACCCTAATTTTGCCACCACTTTTTCCCTCCATTTATACTTGCTGCCCAAGTCACTTAAAATAGCTAAAATATTGCTACAAAATTGCCCTAATTCACGACTATATAAACCCTTCTCTACCTCCATAACTTTCACAACCCTTCAAGCAACTAGCTTAAACCTTAGCCACTTATTCTTTTCCCTCTTAGTCATTGGTCTAAATACCGAAAAATCTCCCCAAATTCCTCCCATTGTTGCAAAACCCTTGCTTATTGCCGCCGCGAGCCTTTTGCCGAAGCAACCATATTGTCACCACATTATTATTGCCGCCATAACCTATCACCATTGCAAGCCGTGTACTACCGCAAGCCTATTGTCGCTGCAAAACCACTTGCTTCATCCATTGCTGAATTCTACCTATTTTTTGGGAACAATCACCCTGTCTTTTAACAGAACAAGATCTTTCAAGACCTCTACCGAAAATCTCATTGTGGTTCAAGATGAGAAAGTGAAAGAAAGATTTGATTCCATCTCCAAAAATCAACCTATGATGCTGGAAAAATGTTTCAACTTGGAAAGAAATAATTAAATAATTGTGCCTTTTCCAATTCAAAAGATAATTCATACCCTTAATTGGAACTATTTTTGTGATGCATGATTATTACCTGATGAGGGGTTAGTTCAAGAGTTCTATGCCAATTTGACTAAGTCGAATGCTATTAAATTTCTTGTTCGCAAGAAAAAGGTACCCTTAACTTTTAAATCAATTAATGATTTGTTTAACCTACCTGATGTTGAAGAGGATGAGTACTTTGCCATGATGACAAATATAAATTGGGATTTCCTTCAACAAATGCTTAATGTTGTGACAAATCTGGGATCCCAATGGATTATAAGAAAGAATGGTAATTATTCTTGCTGAAGGGAATGTCTAAAACCATTGGCTAAGGTATGGTTTTACTTTTTTTTCATATACTTTCTTGCTTATCTCACACAGTTCCACCATATTAATGGAACGAATACTTTTGTTGTATGCAATTATGAAAGAAAGGTCTATCAATGTTTAGAAGATCATTCTCAGGGAAATCCATTATTGTGCTAGAAAGAAGACTGGAAGTGCTTACTTTCCATCATTGATAACTCCAATTTGCTTACGGGCCCAAGTTAAAACAAAAGCAAACTTGAAGGGCCCGTATGTTTAATGTTGCATCACAACCCATGATCTTGAAAGGTTAGTGGAGAATGTCCGTGAACTAAACCCAACTGAACCAAGTGAACCAACGAAACAAGAAATTGATGTTTCATCGATCAAATCCAAAATGGAAACTGAGATAGAAAAAATAGAATCTGAGAAAGAATCGAGCAATCTAGAATCGATAAAGGAACTAAAAATCTCTGAACCAAGAGAGGAGCTGAATGCTGATGAGCAAGTTGAACCAAGTGTTGATCCTCAGTTGACTATTTATTTGCCCATTTCTTCAAATACTGTGAAGAAATCGGAATTGTCAATTATGATGGATATGATGAAATTTATACATAACCAACAACAAGCTTATTAGAAATATGCAAAATATAGAGATGATTCTGTAAGAATTACTTTTGAAAATATCTCTAACAGTTTTGTTCCTAAGTTCCTAGATTATATCATAGAGTCATGGAAGGAAGATGACAATGAAAGCGAGGATGAAACATCAAAGGAGGAGGACGATGAGGATAAGTCAAATAAATAAAAGGGGGAATTTCTTGTCTTTGGTTTTTATTTCTTTTTAGGTTTTTTTTTATTTCTTAGTTAGAATTTTTCTTCCGCATAATAAAATAGCTAGCGTGAATAAATAAGCTCAATGGCTCTTCATTTGGAAAAAATAAAGTGATGTGGTAATGGAAATGAACATGTCTAGGACTGGATTGTTGAGAAAGACTTGGTACTTAAGAAGTTTTTATGACTCACCGCTCTTTTCTTACAACCCTACCTAGTGATCAGTTTTCATTCATTACTTTGTTGTCGCATGGAGCACATTACTTCTTTTCAAAAGGGGGTAAGGCATTTTGCATGAATTTTTAATAAGACATTTCGCATGAATTTTTAAAGTATGTTTCAGTCTTTTTACTTAAGTATGTTAAAATAAATGAATGTTCAGAAATAATTTTTGTTCATATTTTTGTTCAAATGCAAGCATGATTTCTAATTTTATCTAAGTTATTCATATGTTATCTTGAGTGATGGTGTAACGACCTATTTTTTAGTGGTGTTGGAATAGTGGTGTCGGGGCCACAAATTCGACATGTGATTTTGTAAATATTATTATTTAATATTTACGAATAATATATATTTAAATAAATTATGAATTGGTAATTTAATATTTAATATTTACGAATAATATTTAATATTTGAATGAATAATTAGGTTCAAGTCGTATGACCCTAAAGCCAAGTGGTTTTAGAAAATTAGGTATCAGGACCTTGTTTCTATAAACCGAGCCGTAAATATTTTTATAAATATTTATGGAGTGTTATTAAGGTGGTATGAAATATTCGTTAAGAAATTTTAATGTTTAGATAGTTAATTAATAGAAAAGGACTAAAGTGTAAAAGCTACAAAAGTTGAATTTTATTAACTAAATGGGTCAAATAGAAATATTGAAGGGATTTCAATGGAAATTATGCCATGTTCTATTATGATGGAATGTGAATGGGTGATTTTAGTTTTTTTAAATTAAATGTTTATAATATAAAATAATATTAATAATAAATTAAACATAAAAAAGGAAAGAACACTTACCGTCTTTTTCATTCTTCTCTCCCACCGAATAAGCCACCATGGAAGGAAAATTTCAAAGCTTCAAATACTTTTAACATTCGGCCTTCTTGCATGGTGAGAAATCTAAACTCATTTTTAGTAATTTTTATGTTTTTGAGATCGTTGCAACTAGGTCTAGCTAGCCCGTACCTTTGTTTTCGAAACTGTTAATTATAAGTATTTTGTTAAGTGATTTTTGATGAATTTCACGATTAAGGATTAAATTGTTAAAATGGTAAAAGTATAAGGATTTAATGTGTAATAACAACAAATATAGGCTGTAGTAAGGTTCCAATAAAATTTTCTAAGCTTAAATTTGAGTAAAATGGTTAATTTGCATGTTTTAGGGTGAGGGCTAAATTAAATAAAAGTAAAATATTAAGGGTAATTTTGGAAAAATATAAAATATGACTTAATTGTATAAAATGAAATGGTTTGGTTGTTTGAATTAATGAATTGAATGAAATTATTAATTTAGATCAAGAATAAGTGGAAAATTTAGGAGAATACAAAATTACCAAATAGCCCCTGTATTTAGTCATTGCTGCAATTTAGCCAAGTAAGTTCATATGAACTATAATTGCTTTAATGTGGCTTGGATTGAATAATTATTATGATGTTTTGATTTAAATGAATCAATATGTACAAATGTATCATTGCCATGATGAATTGATGTTTATCGAGCCCCGTTTGAACCTTAAAAATTTGTAGGATACAAATGACATGTCATTAGGGTTACTGTGTTTCGGGTGCTGGTCCTGAATATCCTACTTATGATACTTCAAGTGAATTATGTGTATATGCGCTAACATGTGTTGTTGATAATGCTAAGGCTTGTGCCAAGCTTAAGGTTGGATTATATCATGCTTAATTGTAATGTTATACATTGAAATGGTAAGTGTCCAAATGGAAATATGCTTATGTTCATGAAAATGTGGTATGATTTAAAAGATGTATTATCTAATAAAATGGTTTATCATGTGGTTGATCCCAAAAGAGTTATGTATAAATGCAACTAACTTGTGTTTTGATGATGATGTTCAGGCTTGTGTCAAGCTTGTGGTTATGGTTGATGTTTATGCTTAAGTCTTGTATTATGAAAATGAAATGGGTAAAATAAGGTAATGAAACTGTAAGTTCATAATTGAGATGTAATATAATGATAAAAGGATTGATGAGTTGAATGACGTACTTATATGTGAGAAATTTACTCATGATATGGATGAATTTACCTATGTCATGAATAAATACACTAGTTCGTAAATTGATAATGTTCTTTAAGCTTATGATAAGTAAATGGAATGGAAAGTAAGTAAATGGAGTTGTTCATAGTCTTATGAAGAGGTTAATTATTGTGTAATATGTCTTATAAAATCCTATTATGTTAGGAATGCAAAGTATTTGTGATGTTAGTAAACTTACTCCTTTGTGAGTTGATGATTATGTAGTTAATAAATCTTGAGGCATTGATATAGGTTTATATTTAACCTAAAAGTTCATTTTTGAAATGGAATGTTATGTTTAATGTTTATACGAGCTTACTAAGCATTCAGGGCTTACGTAATTACTTTCCTTTACTTTTCAAGTTATTGGAAACTCGATCAGTTTGGAAGCTAGTCTGAGATCTATCACACTATCCAGCATAAACATCAGTAGTTTTTCATGTTTTGACCAAGGTTATAATGGCATGTATAGGTGGACTTGTGTTGGTATTTAATTGAATGTTAGTTGATGATATTGGTAGGTATAAGTTGTTTTTGTACCATTTGATGTTAGTCGGTTAGTGTCATTTTGGTATTTATAGATGCCTTATTGGAAACACAAAAATTTACACATCTTTACATACCCATTTAACATAAACTCATACAGTTTCTATAAAAATCTTGTCGAAAAATAATTAATTTTTACAAAATAATTAAAGTGCACTTAAAATATGAACATGTTGATTTTTTGTTAATTTTGCAATTAATTTTGATGAATAATGGTTATCTTCAACAGATTTGCACAAAGGGCGAAAAATGGCTCAACAGACATTGCTAGTGTAACACCCCTTACCCGAGTCCCTAGCCGGAACAGAGTGCGAGGTATTACTAGAACTCAAACACTAGTAATTGTTCCAATTGAGATACATCATTACTATTTTTTTTTTGTACAAAAATTTTGACATAATTCCTTTTCATAAAAATTCAATCTCTCCTACAAATTTTCGAAACACAATTTCAAATAACTTCAATATTTCAACCAAATACAGTTATATGTTCAGACACAATTTATCCATCCACAACATTATAAATACTTTGTTAGTAGTTTTAAGAAAACAATTTATCAATTAATATACACCAACATTTTAAACCTAACAATATTTTATATATATATATTTATACCACATTACATTAAGTCATCTATACATGCCATATTTCAAAAGTATTGGTTGCAAAATACCCAAAAGATGATGACGATAGTGTGGATGATGTTCTGACTTCATCCAATTTATGAGCTGATTGATGTCACTATTAAACAAGGGAAAATAAAGAGGAGTAAGAATATAGTTTAGTAAGTAAACATATGACAAATAAACAAATTTCTAACATGATTTCATAGAAACATAATTTTATTCACACATAAATTGCATTGTTTGTTCAATTTCCAACAAGCTATTTTTCTATGTCACAGTAACTAATTAATTTTTATCTGGAGCTACAGAGCTCCAAATTAAGTTTCGTAAATTTTCCTTGAAACTAAACTCCTATATATTTCTATCATAAATTTTTCATAATTTTTGGTTTAGCCAATTAATACATTTTATTCTTCAAACCTTCCCATGTTTCACTGCTTGACAGCCCTAACCTCTACTAAAATTTACTTAATTCTTTGTACAAAACTCAAACGATGTTCTTGTTTGTTTCTCTTGAAAATAGACTCATTGAGAAATTCAAGCATGTAAAATACAAGCCATAATTATTTTTGTAAAAGTTTTGGTGATTTTCCAAAGTTGAAACAGGGGATTTCAAAATCAATTCTACCCTGTCTCACTAAAATTCAAATATTTCAAAATACCTAACTCTTTTTCTTGCTCTATTTCTTTTATGTGAAAATAGACTCACTCAGATTCAATTTCATATATTATTCAGCCTGTAATTCAATTTCCCCCATTTATGGTGATTTTCAAAGTTGCTCAACTACTGTTGTTTAAAACTGTTTTATTTCTAGATTTATTTTTTTGTAGTTTTGATATTTCATACTATCTTACACATGGGTCGATTAAATATCAAACCCAATATTCCTCACATAATCTTATCCATTTCATATGTACATTCACCTTTCTAATTTCCCTGTTGAACAATCGAAATATTATCCATTACTCGGTGGATTCAGCACTTAGCAACCACCTTAAATTCAGTGATACGGGGAATCAACACATAGCAACCCCTTTCACAGTAAAAAATACGGTGGATTCAGCACTTAGCAACCACCTTTATATTCAGTAATACAAGGAATCAGCACATAGCAACCCCTTTCACAATCAATGATACGGTGGAATCAGCACTTAGCAACCACCTTTAAAATCAATAATTCGGGAAAATCAGCACTTAGTAACCCTTTTTTATTCAATGTTTTCCGGCCTATTCCAAGTGTTCATTCGGAAACCTCGTTTTTCAACATTTTACCACCTTTCTCAAACTTAACCACAATTTTATGATCTACATCAAATACTTATTCTATATTCAATCAAATCTTAACAATATATTGAATAACATTAAAATAATGCATTAATTCACATGCATACTTACCTCGGTGCAAAATATTGTAATTTTGCAATTTACTCCACGAACTTTTTCTTTCCCCGATTGAGGTTGTCTTCTTGTCTTTCTTGATCTATAATAGAAAATTTAGCTTATTTAATATTCACATTTATTAAAACAGTCCTCAACTCAACTTTTTTCAAAAATTATGATTTTGTCCCTAAACTTTTGCATATTTACATTTTTGTCCCAAAGCTCAAAAATTAAATTTCACTCCTTATTCTTATGTTTTACAGCATGCTGAACACTTTTTCCTTCTATGGAAACATCAAATTCTCACTCTAACATGTACTTTTGAACATTAAATATTTTTACCGATTATGTCAATTTACTCGTTTTCGCTTAAAATCGCTTAGCAAAAGTTGTTTAACATAATTTCTAGCTTCATATTCTACCATAAAATAGCAAAATAAACACATTTCACCTATGGGTATTTTTCCAAATATGAACCCTAACATGAATTAATGGTAGAATAAGCTAAACCGAGCTACGAGGATCCCAGAAATGCGAAGAACATTAAAAATGGGGCTAGGATGCACTTACTATGAGCTTGAGAAAGTGAAGAAACCCTAGCTATGGCTTCCTTCAAATTTTGGCAGCAAGTTATGAAGATGGACACCATTTTTCCTTCTTTTTCCCATTTTAATTCTATTAATTTTCTAATGACTAAAATGCCCTTACTTAAAAAAAAATCTATTTCACTAATCCTATGCCCATTTTTGTCCTTCAATTAACTAATAGTCTAATTACCACATAAGGACCTCTAATTTAATATTTCATAACAATTGGACACCTCTCACATGTAGAACTCAACTTTTGCACTTTTTACAATTTAGTCCTTTTGACTAAATTGAGTGCCCAAACGTCGAAATTTTAGAACGAAATTTTCACGAAATCTTTTCGTGAAATTTTAGACCATAAAAATATAATGATAATAATATTTTCCCTCGTTGGATTTGTGGTCCCGAAACCACTATTCCAACTAGGCTCAGAATTGGGCTGTTACAGCTAGAAGCGTAAAACCGAGAAGCAATTTCAAGTATCGAGGCAAACTAAATTTTAGCCCAAGATAGTCCAAAATTATATATATTAATTCATAATATTATTAATTTTAATTTATATCCAATTTAATTTGGGTTAATAAATTATTATTAATTAATTATGAAAAAATGGTCCAGTTGAACTGAACCTAGTGAACCGAATCGACCAAGAAATGAACAGCCCAAAAACAGTCCCAAGAGCTGACCCAAATCAGCTTATTATCTGATTATTTAATCTTGCAAAGAAGCCCTTGAAGACTTGTTCAAGTTGCATTCAAACCCCTCCACAATTGGTGGCTTTATAGATTTGCCCCAAGCCTAAATTAGCAAAGTTGAAACTCTCAACCTTGCCACATGTGTGGCTGGCCAAGGGAGGGCTCTTTGGCTGATAATTTTAGCTATTTTTAGCATCCCTCCTCAGCTATAAAAACCCTCTTAGGCTTGTCATTTTAGAAACACACCTCAAGCATTCACATTTTTCCTCTCTTCTCTCCACTTTCTCTCTTCATTTCCATTCCAAAATTCCCTTACTCTCTTTCCGATTTCTCCTATTGGGAAAGGGGCATTCATCAACTATTTGGAGCAGAAATAAAGTGCTCATAGCATCCTTAGTCGACGAGGACAACGGAGAAGGAAGAATAGACTAACTAGTCAAGCCACGAAAAAACAATAGATTTCATTCTTGTTCCCTATCTCTTTAATTTTTGTTGTTATGCTGAATCTATGAATATTTATGTTGTTGGAATGGTTAATTTAATCAATTTAGCTTGAATTTAATTCGTGTTAGGTTGATTGCATTTTGTTTGTTAAAATTATTGAAATTGTGTTTATGTTGTTATAGGCCTCGGTAAGATGCTTGATTAAGTAAAATCATGACTAAGTTATGCTTACATTACAATTGTTAGGTAACTAATGAATTAATTATTTAAACGGATTGAAATTATAATTAATGGACATAGTACTTAATCAGTGCATGTTTAATCATCTAAGGTAGCTGAGAGTTATGTTAGCAACGATATTTGATGATACATTTGCCTTCCATAACTTGCAAGATTTTTGTGATTAAATTGTTTCAACGTAAGGATACTTTGTTACCTCACATAATCTTTTGTATGCTTATTAAATCGAGTTAATTGTTTGAATTGACATAGGGATATGTACAAGAGATTATTTCGATTTAATAAGTATATATGTGCAATAACATATTTGTCTATTAAGATTTGTTTGATCGGTTGAATTGACATAGGGATATAGTCAAGAGATAAATGGATTTTGGCAGGTGAGTATGTTCAAAGTTACCAAATTATCGAGTTGCCGTGAACTTGTTTGCAACAATATAAACATGAGTTTAATAATTTCGAGTAATCCAACACAATTATGTCATCTTGATTAAAATCGTATTTTGAAATCGTGCATTTGAGATTTATTTATTTAGTTTACTTAGTTTAAAATCATAGTTTTTAATCACCCTATTGAAACAAAATATTTTTCTTCACCAAAGTGTTTTAAATAGCATTCATAAATAATTCTTTTCACAATCTCTGTGGGTACGATAACTCAACACTTACTTGTCACTATATTACTTGTTGCGATTGTGTAAACTTGCATATTTCCGTCGTTCCACTGATTAGTATGTGTTAATTTGGCAATGTGTTGATGCATGATTGAATGACTAAAGTGGTAAGTGATGAATTGTTCTCAATGGTCACGTTATGGTATGGTTTCGAAATGGTATTGAACTAGGTGATTATGAATGTAATGTGGTCAAGCATATACATATGTTTAGGTAAGATTGACAGTTGCAATTGAGGTGCCTTGTATGGTATATTGGTTGAATGGTTATGAACTACTGAATTGGTCATTTCATGCATGTTTTTGGTAAGATTTTGAAGCCTTGAAGTTATGCACAAAATGCTTGTAGGTACATGTTTGAGTTGGTGATGGAAATGGCTTGATTTTAGCCAATTTCATGTTCACACAGCCTGAGACACTATCGTGTGACTCAGCCATGTGTGACACAAGACCAGGCAGCACGGCCGTGTGTCCCTTGTAGGTTTTAAGGTATGCAAGTCAGACTATTACACGGCCTAGCAAATGGCCTGGCACATTGGCCTGTGGCTTGCCTGTGCAACCCAACTTCAAAAGTTACACAAGAACGGACACAGGTTGGGACATGATCATGTGTCCCTATTTTAATTGTTACATGACCTAAGACACGGGCATGTGTCTCAGCCGTGTGAGTCAGACGACTATGTGGCCCCTACAGTTTAATTTTTTTCAACTTTTTCTGAAATGTTCCAAATGTTTTCGATTTAGTCTCGAATCATTTGTAAAGTGTTTCTAAGGTCTCGAAGGCTCGATTAAGGGACGATATCCATGTATTGATGTGATTTATATCATGTTTATGTTGAGGTTTAAGATGTATGTTTTAAATTTATGTTTTTATGGTAATGCTTTGTAACCCTATTCTGGCAAAGGATTCGGGTTAGGGGTGTTAAATTTAGTGGTATCAGTGCTACGGTTTAGTTGGTTCCTAGACTGAACATAGCATGTACGGAATCTAGAAACACATTCCATTATATAAGCTGTGATAGTGTGATAAATCTAGATTCAAAATTAATTATGTTTTCATATAGATAAAGACGTCTTCCAATCGAGCTAATCCCGATGATGTTGAAAGTGATACTTAAGTATCTGATTAAAAAGTTGCTAATGATGAGCAGAAACTCATAAAGGTGAGAGTAGAGGTTCATATGTTGTATTAATAATGAATGTTATATTTGATGTGTTACATGAGAATTAAATTTTGTGGCATTACGATCTCCAACCCCTCGTTCTTAAAATTTTATATCACGACACAAGTGAGAAGCTGAAGAGTTTAGCGATTGAATGAGTAATAATGTGGTCAGAGCCAATAATTGGTTAACAAGTAAAGAAGTTATTCGCTTGTAATCGAATTTATCAAGTATGGTATCTAGAGAACGGGTTAACCGAGATTACTTCTTAATTGATTACTTTAGTGCTATAGAATATTGTGAGATCATTGGTGATTTTAGTGGACAGTGGAGTAATGTTTGAGATGTACATAGATCTAAATGCAATCGTTATGGCCGAGTATCTTATAATCATCTCATATGGATATTCTATGTATTCTTTCATCTTTATTGGCATGTGTAGATGTTTTATCTCCTGATGTGGTTCTCTTTGTATGGGGATGCTGAATAGTTATGATGCTGGACCCAATATGTCTGAATAATATTATTCTTCTGGATTTTCTTTGGGGTATCAACAATCTCTTTAACAACATGGTCTTCCATAGAATAGCTTGGTGTTGACGGGTAAGTCAGAAAGGCTCATAAATTGCATATTTTGACAGTACAGACAGGGATTATATTTTTGGAAATTTAGTAGAGCATTACATCTTGGACTTCTTTAGCTCAGCTATCTTATTATTCTCATTAATTAATCTATCAAACATGGTTCATCTGTAAAGGATATTCATTGGCTAGAGGCAATTACATCTATTACGACTATAATTCCTTTTTTAATCATGGGAGCACGGTGATACAGATTTATATTTATAAAGGTTGTGTTGCTTCACTTGTTGTTAGTGGAACTACATTCGATTTTTCTCTTTTGTTTTTTAGTGCACTTTTGAATAATGTTGTGTTAATAATGAATGTTATATTTGATGTGTTATATGAGAATTAAATTTTGTGGCGTTATGATCTCCACCCCCTCGTTCTTAAAATTTTATATCACAACACAAGAGAAAAGTTGAAGAGTTTAGCGATTGAATGAGTAATAATGTGGTCAGAGGCAATAATTGGTTAGAAAGTAAAGAAGTTATTAGCTAGTAATCAAATTTATCAAGTACGGTATCTAAAGAATGGGTTAACCGAGATTTCTTCTGAATTGATTGCTTTAGTGCTATAGAATATTGTGAGATCATTAGTGATTTTAGTGGACAGTGGAGTAATGTTTGAGATGTACATTGATCAGAATGCAGTCGTTATGGCCGAGTATCTTATAATCATCTCATCTGGATATTCTATGTATTCATTCATCTCTATTGGCATATGTAGATGTTTTATCTCCTGATGTGGTTCTCTTTTTATGGGGATGTTGAATAGTTATGATGTTGGACCCAATATCTCTGAACAATATTCTTCTTCTGGATATTCTTTGGGGTATCAACAATCTCTTGAACAACATGGTCTTCCATAGAATAGCTTGGTGTGGACGAGAAAGTCAGAAAGGCTCATAAATTGCATATTCTAACAGTATAGACAGGGATTATGTTTTTGGAAATTCAGTAAAGCTGTAGATCTTGGACTTCTTTTTCTCAGCTATCGTATTATTCTCTCTGTTAAATCTATCAAACATGGTTCATCTGTAAAGGATATTCATTGGCCGGAGGCAATTACATCTATTACGGCTATAATTCCTTTTTTGATCATTGGAGCACGATGATACAGATCTTATATTTATAAAGGTTGTGTTGCTGCACTAGTTGTTAGTGGAACTACATTCGATTTTTCTCTTTTGTTTCGGAGTGCACTATTGATGTTTGAGGTATTGTTCTATCTATATAGCTGTAACGTCGGTCTTATTATAGCACTGTGGTTTTAATTCATCTGATGGTTGTGGCTCCCGTATGGTTCAAAGATTCGATGTTAATAATTGAAATAGTTTCATTATATATCCCATTTTTATCTTTCCTGAAGGGGCTAGATAACGAAAAAAGTATAGACGATGGAAGCTCGAGCTTACTTGTTGCATATTAGTTCTCATTACTTAGGTAGTCTCAAATTATGTCAATGAGTCAAAACCGGATGTCATCTTTTGTATCAATTAATACAGTTTGTGGTACCTTTGGTTGGTATTCTAAGAGAATTACGATAGACTGTATATTTGGATTATCTTGATAACAAGAAGAAAGATTGATTTTGAAATGTTATTATCCGATTGATAAGATCGACTCATTTGGTTTAGTCAGAATGGATTATTCACTTAAAAAGTTAATTGAGAAGTGTACATTTGAGTTTATCCTCAGGTTTGGGAATAAATTTTACAAATTCATGGGCAAAGAAATAGACAATAAGAATGGGAAATTTATATTGTAGAAGACATGATACTTGTATGTGTCAACAATGTTAGTGGTGATCGGAAAATATTATTATGGATTAAAATCATGTTGATAGTAGCAGCTATCACACTTGTATTTAGATGATACTGTTTAAAGCTTTTCATGAAATGGAACATTTATCAGTTGGAAGTTATAGATGTAGATAAGTCGAAGACATTGGTTAGAGTCTGTTATGAAAATTACGAACTTTAGCTAAACGCTATGAATTATCTAATGTATCTGGAATCTTATGAACTTGGTTTTTTCGGTTATGTATCAATAGATGATTGTTGAGAATTTCTCAATAGTTATACTACTAATGATAAAGTCATGACAGGAAAGCATCAAAGTCGTTCAATAAAGTCAGGTACCCACTTCAGCCTCAATCAGAGAAGAATTTGTTGTTTATAGTAACGTTTCTTTCAAATGATCTGGAATGAAAATAGGTTGAATATCATAAAGTTGAGATGTCTGTTATGTCTATAAGATCAGGTATAGCATCAAGTTCTGATAAGAGCTGTGATTGGGAACGGGTTATGATAGATTTTGTCATGTGAGACATTTACTTACTCTATGGATGAATTTACCTATGTCATGAATAACTTGAATTTACCTTTAAGCTTATGCTAAGTAAATGGAATACAAAGTAGGTAAATGGGATGGAAGGTAAGTAAATGGAGTTGTTCATAGTCTTATGAAAATGTTAATGATTGTGTAATATGTCTTAAAAAACCCTATTATGTTAGCAACGAAAAGTATTGATAGACTTACTCATTTGTTAGTTGATGGTTATGTAGTTGATAAATCTTGAGGCATTGGTATAGGTTTATATTGAACCTATAAGGTCCATTGTTGAAATGAAATGTTATGTTTGAAGTTTATATGAGCTTACTAAGAAATCATTACTTACGTAATTACTTTCCTTTACTTTTCAAATTATTGGAAGCTCGATCAGTTTGGAAGGTAGTCTGAGATCTATCACACTATCCAACATAAATATCAGTAGTTTTTCATGTTTTGACCAATGTTTTAATGGCATGTGTAGGTGGACCTGTGTTGGTATTTTATTGAATGTTTGTTGTTTTGGTACCATTTGATGTTAGTTGGTTAGTTTCATTTTGGTACTTATAGATGCCTTATTAGTATGTGTTAATTTTGCAATGTGTTGATGCATGTTTAAATGCCCAAAGTTGTAAGTGATGAATTATTCTCAATACGGTCAAGTTATGGTATGATTTGGAAATGGTATTGAACTAGATGATTATGAATGTAATGTGGTCAAGCATGTACTTATGTTTAAGTAAGTTTGAAAGTTGCAATTGAGGTGTCTTGTATGGTATATTGGTTGAATGGTTATGAACTACTGAATTGGTCATTTCATGCATGTTTAGGTTAGATTTTAAAGCTTTGAAGTTATGCACAAAGTTCTTGTAGGTACATGTCTGAGTTGGTGACGGAAATGGCTTGATTTGAGCCAATTTCATGTTCACAAGGCCTCAGACACTGGCGTGTGACTCAGCCATGTGTGACACAAGACCAGGCAACACGGCCGTGTGAGTAACACCCCTTACCCGTATTCGATGCTGGAATAGGGTACGAGATATTACTAGAACATATACACTTTTACCTGTAGTAAACCAAGTTGTAAAATTTCATCTAAATTAAAACATTCAAGTTCTTATTCTAGAGTCGTTAGTTAGGGTTTTCTTAGCTAAATATACTTACAATCTTTCACTTCCTCGTCGTATGAATTTATCAATTTTCACTCACTTGTTGAATTCGTCCTGAGTACCTGAATTTATTCGTATCATTACATATTCTCATATCGTCAAATTTTCCTTTTTAACTAATATAATATATCAATTACTCACTATCTAGTAAGCTAATTGTCACATATATATACTTTATCCATTCATCTCCCACAAAGCTAACAAAATTAGCCACAAAGTTAGTACAAATTTTCTCTATTTGATATAAACCAAAACCTGTTATTTCTTTTCCAACAAACCTTACTAAATATACACTTTATACTAACCAAAGTGTTTAACCATTCACCTATGATGAAATATATTTTATCCATTATTGCCGAATATAGATATGCTTCACAAATCATAATTCACCTCACATAGTAACCGAATTAATTTTTATCATTTGTCAAATATATTACAAAATAAGTTATATAACAAAATATAGATACATTTTAAACCACACAAATAAACAAATTTTCATGGCATTACATGATCGTCACATATTAAAGACAAATGTTCTTGACATTTCTATCACATAAACCGAATTAATCAATGCAACCTCAATGATATAATCATCCATATATCATTATTTTCACATATAAATATCATGACTTAATTTCTTAAACATTTGATCAATTGCTTTTCAATACCGCAGAGTCCTTCAAGATCAATACATATTTACCATTCAATTTAACATTTACCGATTATAATTGGGCATATGACCATTTATAAACAATTCATTCATACATTTTATTATCCTGCTTCTCCTCTCCATTCCACATCCTTTATGTATAAAACATGCTGAATTAGCATTATACATAATTTCACTATTCACTTATATTTAAACTCGAAGCTGTCTATTTGAGTCAGAGTCACTAAATCATTTTTATCTGAAGCTTCAAGGCTCTAAATTAAGTTTTGTTAATTTTCCCCAA
Organism: Gossypium raimondii; assembly: GCF_025698545.1. Lineage (NCBI taxonomy): Eukaryota > Viridiplantae > Streptophyta > Magnoliopsida > Malvales > Malvaceae > Gossypium > Gossypium raimondii. Next base: position 31,381,651 of record NC_068568.1, on the reverse strand, counting down.
AACTAGACTCGCATGTTTTCTTACCATAAAATTTTCAGAATTTTTGACTTGGCCAATTAGTACAGTTTATTCTTTAAATATTCCCCTATTTCACTGCTCAACATCTCTGACCTCTCTTCACTAAAAAAAATTATCTCATTGTATAGATTTTGGATGATATTTTCGTTTCTTTCCTTTGAAAATAGACTGATTAATAATTCTAAGCATATAAATTATAACTCATAATTATTTTTTTTACAATTTTTAATTATTTTCCAAAGTTAGAACAGGGGATTCCGAAATCAATCCAATCCTGCCCCACTAAAATTCAAATATCTCAAAATGCATAGCTCTTTTGCTTGCTCTGTTTCTTTTATGTAAAAATAGACCCATTAATCTTTAATTTCATATCTTACTCAACCACTAAATCTATTCCTATAATTTTTGGTGATTTTTCAAACTAACATCACTGTCACCGTCCAAATGTGTTCTGTTTCAAATTCACTCATTCACATAACACCATAACAATTTATTTTGTAAGCACGGTACAAAACTTATCACTCCAGTGACTCTTTTGCAACTCATCACATTTCAATCACATATTCTTATTGGTTTGCAATTTCTCATATCCCGTTAAACATGTCGGTATAATAGCGAGCATTCGGCGGTTTGCGCATAGTACCACTCATTTAACTATTATCATTCGATACACGTAGTAGCCTTCACATAGTACTACACACGTGATCAAAATTTCCGGTTCATGTACCTGCACATAGTACTACACATGTGACCATCACTTTCACTTTCACATAGTGACCTACACACAGTCCATGTCACACATGTGTTCATTTTTGTCACTTCATTCGTATCCCTTTTTCTTCTGAATATTCAATCGGGAAATTTCTCACTTTTTCTCATTTTTTTCTTTTTCACTAATCAAAGTCAATTCCTTGTCTTTCTTGACTTATAATAACAAATTTAACTTATTTTACACTCACATTATTCAATCCAGTCCAAAAATCACATTTTGGCAAAATTACATTTTGCCCTTAAAGTTTCACAGAATTACGATTTTTCCCCTAGGCTTGAAAATTAAAGTTTATTCCTTTTCTTATGTTTTATGACATGCTAAACAATTTTTCCTTCTCTAGCAACATCAAATTCTTGCTCTACAGGGCACTTATGAACAATAATAATTTTTAACAATTATACCGCTTCACTCGTTTTCGGTGAAAATCGTTTAGCAAAAATCATTTAACATAATTCTAAGCTTCATATTCTATCATGAAACATCAAAAGTCACACTTTTCATCTATGGGTACTTTTTCAAACATAATTTATAGCTCGAATTAATGATAGAAATAACTTAAGCAAGTTACCGAGATTCTAAAAATATAAAGAACAAGAAAAACGGGGCTAGAACGGACTTACCATGAAGCTTGAAAGAATGAACAAACCCTAGCCATGGAGTCCACATGGTATTCGGCTAGCACTCATGGAGAAGATGATGATTTTGGCCTTATTTTGTCTTTTTAATTTGTTTTAATTACCAAATTACCAAAATACCCTTAACTTAAAATATCCTATTTCACCTATTTCATGTCCATAACATAACCAATGGTCTAATTACCATTTAAGGACCTCCAATTTAAAATTTCATATCAATTTGACACCTCTAGCTTCTAGAACTCAACTTTTGCAGTTTTTACAATTTAACCCTTTTGACTAAATTGAGTGCTCAAACGTCGAAATTTTCGAACGAAATTTTTTACGAAATCTTTCCGTGAAATTGTAGACCATAAAAATATAATAAGAAATAAATTTTTCCTCACCATATTTGTGGTCCCGAAACCACTGTTCCGACTAGGCTTAAACTCGGGTTGTTACAGTACGTCCATTGTAGGTTTTAAGGTATGAAAGTCAGACTATTACATGGCCTAACACACGGCCTGGCACATGGGCATGTGGCTTGGCTGTAAAACCCAACTTCAAAAGTTACATAGGCACGGACACAGGTTGGGACACGATCATATGTCCCTATTTCGATTATTACACGGCATGAGACACGAGCATGTGTCTCAGCCGTGTAAGTCACACGGCTGTCTAGCCCCTGCAGTTCAAGTTTTTTCAACTTTTTCTAAAATGTTCCAAATGTATCCGATTTAGTCTCGAATCATTTGTAAAGTGTTTCTAAGGTCTCGAAGGCTCGATTAAGGGACGATATGCATATATTCATATGATTTATATCATGTTTATGTTGAGGTTTAAGATGTATGTTTTAAAGTTATGTTTTTACAATAATGCTCTGGAGCCCTATTCTGGCGAAGGATACGGGTTAGGGGTGGTAAATTTATTGGTATCAGTGCTACGGTTTAGTTGGTTCCTAGACTGAACATAGCATGTATGGAATCTAGAAACACATTCCATTATATAAGTTGTGATAGTGTGATAAATCTTGATTCGAAATTAATTATGTTTTCATATTGATTAAAACGTCTTCCAATCAAGCTAATCCCGATGATGTTGAAAGCGATATTTAAGTATCTAATTAAAAAGTTAGTAATGATGAGCAGGAACTCATAAAGGTGAGAGTAGAGGTTCATAATGTTATGTTAATAATGAATGCTATATTTGATGTGTGTTATATGAGAATTAAATTTTGTGGCGTTACGATTTCCACCCCCTCGTTCTTAAAATTTTATATCACGACACAAGCGAGAAGCTGAAGAGTTTAGCGATTGAATGAGTCATAATGTGGTCAGAGCCAATAATTGGTTAGCACGTAAAGAAGTTATTCGCTAGTAATCGAATTTATCAAGTATGGTATCTAAAGAACGAGTTAACTGAGATTTCTTCTGGCTTGATTGCTTTAGTGCTATAGAATATTGTGAGATCATCGGTGATTTTAGTGGACAGTGGAGTAATGTTTGAGATGTACATAGATTTGAATGTAGTCGTTATAGCCAAGTATCTTATAATCATCTCATCTGGATATTCTATGTATTTTTTCATCTTTATTGGCATATGTAGATATTTTATCTCCAGCTGTGCTTCTCATTGTATGGGGATGTTGAATAGTTATGATGCTGGACCTAATATGTCTGAACAATATTCTTCTTCTAGATTTTCTCTAGGGTATCAACAATCTCTTTAACAACATGGTGTTCCATAGAATAGCTTGGTGTGGACGAGTAAGTCAGAAAGGCTCATAAATTGCATATTCTGATAGTATAGATAGGGATTATATTTTTGAAAATTCAGTAGAGCTTTACATCTTGGACTTCTTTAGCTCAGCTATCTTATTATTCTCACTATTTAATCTATCAAACATGTTTCATATGTAAAGGATATTCATTGGCCGGAGGCAATTACATCTATTACGGCTATAATTCCTGTTTTTATCATGGGAGCACGGTGATATAGATCTTATGTTTATAAAAGTTGTGTTGCTGCACTAGTTGTTAGTTGAACTACATTCGGTTTTTCTCTTTTGTTTCGTAGTGCACTATTGAGGTTTGAGGTATTGTTCTATCTATACAGTTGTAACGTCGGTCTTATTATAGCACTATGGTTTTAATTAATCTAATGGTTGTGGCTCAGGTATGGTTCAAAGTTTCGATGTTAATAATTGAAATAGTTTCATTATATATCCCATTTCTCTCTTTCATGGAGGGGATAGATAACGTTAAAAGTATAGGCACGGGCATGTGTCTCAGCCGTGTGAGTCACAAGGTCGTTTGGCTCCTACAGTTTAATTTTTTTCAACATTTTCTTAAATGTTCCGAATGTTTCTGATTTAGTCCCGAATCATTTGTAAAGTATTGGTTTAATGGTTATGACCTAATGAATTGGTCATTTCATGCATGTTGGTAAGGTTTTGAAGCTTTGAAGTTATGCACAAAATTTTTGTAGGTACATGTTTGAGTTAGTGATGGAAATGGCTTGATTTTCGCCAATTTCTTGTCCACATGACCTGAGACACGGGCGTGTGACTTAGCCATGTGTGACACATGGCCAAGTGACATAGCTATGTGTCTCTTGTAGGTATTAATGTATGCAAGTCATGCTATTACATGGCCTAGCACATGGCCTGGAACATGGTCGAGTGTGGGTATTTTGAGAGCTACGTTGCCTGGCACATGGGCGTGTGGCTCGGCTGTGCAACCCAACTTCAAAAGTTACATGGGCTGGGTCACGATTGTCTGTCCCTATTTCGATTGTTACATGGCCTAAGACTCGTGCATGTGTCTCAGCCGTGTAAGTCACACGGCCATGTGACCCCTGCCATTTAATTTTTTTCAACTTTTTCTTAAATGTTTCAAATGTTTCCAATTTGGTTCCGAATCGTTTCTAAAGTGGTTCTAAGGCCTGGAAGGCTCGATTAAGGGATGATATGCACGTTAGAAACGACTAAGGTTTAAAGTTATGTTTTTACTATAATGCTCTGTAACCTTATTTTGGCGACAGATACGGGTTAGGGGTGTTACAGATGGAATGCTTGTTTAATCTCTAGTCTTATGTAGTATTTGCCATGAAAATTTGATTTCTTTAGAAATAGACATGTATGGAGGTTTAAATCTTTAGAATTGACTAAGTAACTTTCTTGAGGCGAAATCCTCGGAGGTATAAGAATCTAATATGATATAGGCACACTTTCTTTGGATCGTTTGAGGCTTTCAAGCAGACCTTATTAATTTAACCCTTGAAACTTAATTTTTGAGCTTAATGGTATATTTATTGCAAAGTAGCTACATTTTAAGCCACTTTACCATTCTTTTAATTTTATCCTATTTTGTGCACCTATCTTAACTAAGGTTTTCTTGGGGAGAAAATTTTAAGGAAAGATGCAAAAGGTGTACATGTTTTTTACATATTTGAAAAAAGGAATGAAAGAACAAAGGTATGTTTGTTCAAAAGAATAAAAAGCAAAGAAAAGTTTGCCTAAAGTCTGAAAAAAAGAGTTGAGCATGAGTTCGGAATAAGTTTGGGGGTGTTCTATAGACCTAATTTTATGAAGGTTGCAACATAGAAAGAGCCAAGACAAGTTAGGGTTAAGATGATTGAACCTCAAAATTCATTTCTCTTTATCTCTACCTTTAGCCTAGGCTCATTACAACCTATTAAAAGACCTATTGATTGAATGATTATACTGACTACATTAGTGGAGAGGAATTACTAAGCTCAACTTATGAAGACCACTAATTAAACGTTGGGATTGCTATGTTTAGTTCATAACAAAAGCATATTGATTGGTGAATGTTATGTATTACTTTGAGAATGCATGCAAACTAATATTCTTGTTGATATTATGATGTACTTAGTATAAAGTTTGGAAATAATATTTTTATTTGAGCTACTTGTCAATAGAAAGTATTTTTGAGCATGATTTTGTTGATGCATGATTATGTGCGAAGATTGAAGCTACTTTATCATTTTGCAAAATTGCCTCAGCAAAAGTTGTACTATGCATGAACATTACTCGGGACAGAAAATGGTTTAAGTTTAGGGGTGTGTAAAGTCAAAATTATATAGGGTTTTTCTATATATTTTTACCACCTTTTTTATTTAATAAATATGTTAATCTTGAGTAATTGTTATTAAAATAAGTGAATTTTACTTAATTAGTAATATTGGGCCTGAATTTAATTAGTTTGTGAAATTTTGCTTAATTAAATGTTTTTTGTACATATTTTATATTATTTCATGTTAATTTATTAATATGGGATTTTTCACTATGTAGGAGAACAATTGAATATGTGATTAATGTGAATGAAACATAGACATGCACAAATCAATCCATGTCAACGACAAGACCATGCCACTTGTGTCATGAGCTTGATAATTTGACCCAGTAAAAGATGTGCTACAAGATAAACATGTCTACTAAATTATTAGACTGAGAAACCATCCAACGAGGGGGAATTAAAGCCTAGTTTCAACACAAGTAGATGGTTTCCCAAAAGCAAGCATTGGGGTATTTAATTAAAGGTCCTTGGAACGACGAAAATGTGCAAGTGAACACAATCGCAACAAGTAATAAAGTGACAAGTAAATGTCGAGTTATCGTACCCACAGGGATTGTAAAAAGGAATATTTATGAAATTAATGTTAAAGCACTTTGTTTATGGAAAATATTTTGGTTTAAAGTTGATTAAAAACAAAGGGTTAAAGACTAAGTAAAAAATTTTAAAAAAAAGGTTCTAATGCACGATTTCAAATAAGGTTTAATCAAGATGATATAATTGTGTTGAATTAATTACATTCATTTAACTTAGAATTATTCAACTTATGTTTATACTGCTACAAACAAATTCACGGCAACTACGTAATTTGCTAACTACTACTCATACATACTTATTAAATTAATCAATCTCTTGAACATTTTTCAATGTCAATCCAAGCGATTAATCAATCTTCACAAGCATATAAAATATCAAGTGAGGTGACAGAGTATTTCTACCAAGAAACAATTTAATCACAATAATCTTGCAAGTTATGCAAGGCATATGTATCGCCAAATACAATGCTAAATAAACTTCAGCTACCTTAGAAGAATAAACATGCCCTAATTAAGTATTGTGTCGATTAATTACAATTTAAATACGATTTAATAATTAATTCATTAGTTATCTGACAATTAATATTGCAAGAATAACTTAGGCATGATTTTACTTTATCAAGCATCTTAACAAGGCCTATAACACAAACACAATTTCAATAATTCAAGCAGGCAAAATATAATCAACCCAACATGGATTAAATTCAAGCTAGATTGATTAAAATAATCATTTCAATAGCATAAATATTCATAAACATGGTTGTCAAAACAACAACGAAATTTAAAGAGATAGGGAACAAGAAGCAAATACGGTGTTTCTTCGTGGCTTGACTGATTTCTCCGTTCTTTGTTTTCCACTGTCCTCGGCTATGAAGGTGGCTTATGAACACTTTAATTGCTGCTCAAAAATGGCTGATGATAACCTCTTTCCCAAGAGAAGAAATCGGCACTTGAACAAAAGGGAAAATGGGAAGGAAAAGTTGAGAGAAAGTGAGAGAGGAGAAGAGAGAATGAGAGTGTGAGGGATGTTTTGAATGATCAGCAAGGGGTGTCTTGTATAGATGATTGTGGCTGCTAAAAATAGAAAATTCCATCAGCCAAAGAGACATAGCTTAGGGCAAATCTGTAAGGCCACATTTTTTGGAAGGGTTTGATTGCAAGGATGACAGTTCTTCAAGGGCTTATTTGCAACCTTATTTAGTCAGCTAAAATGATGATTTGGGTCAGCATATGGACGGTTCTGGTTAGCCGAATTGGTGGCTGGTTTGGTTCACTAGATTCGGTTCAACCAATGCGGTTCAACTGAACCCTTTTTTTCATAATTAATTAATAATAATTTATTTAACCCAAATTAAATTGGGAATAAATTAAAATTAATTATATTATGAATTAACAACATTTTTGGACCATCTTAGGCTGGAAATAAATTTGCCTCGATGCTTCAAATTGCTTCTCGATTTTATTGTTCGAGCATTGTCTGCCGAGCCAATTTTCGTCCTTTGCGTGAATCTGTCAAAAATAGTCAAAATAATCAAAATTAACTATAAAATTAATTAAAATTAATCATGTTCATATTTTTAACATAATTTAATTATTTTATAATATTTAATTATTTTTTGACAATAATTTAATAGAAATAGCATGATTTTAAGTTAAAAAGGGCATGTAAAAACATATAAATTTTCGTGTTTCCACACCCCTAAACTTAATTCATTGCTCGTCTCGAGCAATGCCCAAATTTGAAAAGAATTTTCTCGGAAATTTTTTTTGAAAAACTCCTTCAGAATAGCATTCTTCTCAAAATCATAAAATCAATATACTTATGCTCAAAAACAAGAAATTTGACTCAAGTATATATATCGTTCAAATTAATCTCAACAATTACTACAATAGCAAAATTAGACTACATGTTTCTTAATAAAGACATGTTAATCCATACCAATTTGGTTTTAATCCCTTATTCAAAATTAAACTGCAATCATTAAGCTTAACTGATGTCTTCATATGTTGAACAGAGAAATTTCTCTCCACTAATGTAGCTAACATTGGAACTGTGAATCAATAGGTCTTTAACAAGGTTGTAACGTGGCTGGGATTAGGGGTAGGTAAAAGATAGATAATTTTTGGTTTAAAAAAAACCCTAGACTCAGCTTGTATCGGACCTTTCAAAATAATTACCTTCAATACATTAACGTTTCTTTCCTTTTCACATGCTCTTTACATCAAGTACATATGTTTTTTTTTCAAGTATTTTACTACATGTACTACAATTTTTAGAGCAGTTCATACTTCTTTGCAACTCCCCCAAACTTATTTTCAAATAATACTCTGAATAGTACTGAGTCTAGTGTTTGAGACATTTTTAAGATAATTAAAAAAAGTGATGGCTAACTTTGTAAGGGTTCAAATAAAATTAGGCCATAAAGTCTGAAAGTTGGGTTTCAAAGGAAAAAAATTTCATCATGGTTGGTTTGAAAGTCTCAAATAGTCCAAACAACAGTTGCCTAAATCATTTTCAACGTAGCATGCTTCCTGGGATTTCGCCTCAAGAAACTAGTAAGTCAATTCTAAAGACTTAAACTTTCATGCATGCCTAACTTTTCTAAAGAACTAAAATTTTATGGTATGATTTGCATGCTTTATTAGAAATACATTTCATGTCATTATTAAGCTAACATAACAATTTATTGAAATAATCAAACTTTATTCATACTTAAATTTAGCGTACTTAACAAAATTCCAATTTATTGAACAAAAATATATCATATTCATAATTAAAAGAAAATTTTTTTTCTTAGTGTAAATAATTTCAATTTTCAGTCCCCCCAACTTAAAATGAACAATGTCCTCATTCTTTAAAGTGAATATATACTATACACCAGGAAGGATTCCAAAAAAGAGGAGGTGAGTCAATTTGATTTCTTAAGTACCAAGCTCTTCCTAGATCCAATCCTAGACATGGATATATCTATTGCCATACTGGATGTATCTATTACCATTTTAACCACTTGTTCACAAAGTGGGATCCTTCATCACTAATGATAGCTCTTGGGGTTCCAAACCTTGTGAACACATGCTTCTGTAGAAACTTTATCACAGCCTTAGCATTGTTTGTCGGATATGCCTCAGCCTCGACCCACTTAGACACATAGTCTACTGCTACTAGTATGTACTTGTGACCGTAAAACGGAGAAAAAGGACCAAGAAAGTCAATACCCCATACAGTGAACAACTCTACCTCAATGATGTTTGTTCGAGGCATCTCATTTCTATTGGTGACATTTCCAACCCTTTGACATCTATCACAGCTCTTCATGTAAGCATATGCATCTTTCAACAGTGTTAGCCAAAAGAATCCAGCTTGCAATACTTTGGCCACTGTACGTGTACCTCCGAAGTGTCCCCCACTTGGAGCTGAGTGACAGTGGTATAAAATCTTCGGTATTTCATCTTCTGCCACGCATCTCCTGATCATCTAATCTGCACACTTTTTAAACACATATGGCTCTTCCCAGAAATAGTACTTCACATCGTGAAGAAACTTTTTCCTTTGTTGATGCGTCTTACCAATTGGCATCAAACCAAAAGCTAAATAGTTAGCAAAATCAGCAAATCAAAGGGTATTCTGGACATGATTTACCTTCAGGATATGTTCGTCTAGAAACATCTCCTAAATTGGTATAGGAGGAGAATTCCCTTCTGTGGCTCCAATCTGGACAAGTGATCTACTACTTGATTTTTGACTCCCTTTCAATCCTAAATTTCTAGACCGAACTCTTGAAGTAGAAGTACCCATTGGATCAGCCTCGGCTTAGCGTCTTTCTTCGCAAGTAAATACTTAATTACCAAGTGGTCCGTATAGACAGTCACTTTGGTACCTACCAGATAAGATCGAAACTTGTCAAAAACAAACACAATAGCAAGTAACTATTTTTCTGTTACCATATAATTCAGTTGAGCTCCTGTTAGGGTTCGACTTGTGCAGTAGATGGGATGAAAAACTTTGTTCCTTTGCTAGCCCAAGACAGCTCAAATTGTGAAGTCACTTGCGTCACACATCAATTCGAATGGCAAATCCCAGTCTGGTGTGATGATTATGGGTGCCGTGACTGATCGACTCTTCAAATCGTTGAAGGCTTTTAAGCATTCCTCATAAAACTTGAGTATAGAGTCCTTCTCCAATAATTTGCATAAGGTTTTAGGAAATTTGGAGAGGTCCTTGATAAATCTTTGATAAAATCCGTCATGGCGTAAAAAGCTCCTAATACCCTGTACAGATGTTGGAGGTTGGAGTCTCTCAATAACGTCTACCTTTGCTTTGTCTACCTCGATCCTATGTCTCGTTATCCGATGCCCTAGAACAAGTCCTCGTACCATAAAATGGCACTTTTCCCAATTGAGTACGAGATTCGTTTCTTCGCATCGCCTTAGTACCTTAAATAGATTGGCTAAGCAATCATCATAAGTATCTCCGAATACTAAAAAATTGTCCATAAAAACTTCCAAATATTTCTCAACCATGTCAGTAAAAATAGACATCATACATCTTTGAAATGTAGCAGGTGCATAACATAAACCAAATGGCATGCGTCTAAATGCAAACGTATCGTACGGGCAGGTGAATGTCGTTTTGTGTTGATCTTCTGGTGCTACTATAATCTGATTATACCCTGAGTATCCATCGAGAAAATAGTAGTAATCTCGTCCTACGAGTCTATCCAGCATCTGGTCCAAGAACGGCAAAGGAAAGTGATCTTTCCTAGTCGCCTTGTTCAGCTTCCGGTAATCAAATCAGATTCTCAATCCCGTAATCATTCTAGTCAGTATCAACTCGTTGTTCTTTTTCTCTACGACCGTGATACCTCTTTTTTTGGCACGCACTGAACCGTGCTTACCCATGAACTGTCTGAGATGGGATAGATGATACTCGCATCTAACCACTTGATGATCTCTTTTTTTACTATGTCCTTCATGATGGGGTTCAGTCTCCGTTGTCCATCGATCGTCCTTTTTTTGCCATCTTCCACGATAATCTTGTGTATGCATACAAATGGACTAATGCCGCAAATATCGGCTATGGTCCATCTGATGGCCTTCTTGAATTATTTCAGAACTAAGATAAGTTTCTCTTCTTACTTAGTGGTAAATTCTGCTGAAACAATCACAGGCAGAGTAAAAGCGTTACCTAAATAAAAGTATTTTAAATGAGAAGGTAATACCTTGAGTTCTAATTTAGGTGGCTCATCGATCAATGCTTTTGGTTAGGAATAGTCCCTCTTTTCTAACTCCAAAGATTCAAAATGAGATTATGGATTAAATCCCATTTGATTAGCTTCTAGCAAAGCTAAGTATTCATCCTCCTCTTCATCATTTGTAGGATCCAATGTCAAAATTCTTTCCAGTGGGGCCTCAACACAGTTGAGTTCCTTCTCCACTATTAAATCCTATAAATCAGACACTGCAGAGCAATCATGCATTGTATTAGGAAATCACATAGGCTTAAAGACGTTAAATGTTACCTAATCATCCTAAACACGCATAGTGAGCTCACCCTTCTGTACATCAATAAGGGTCCTTCCAGTTGCTAGGAACGGCCTTCCTAGGATGATTGGTACTTCTTTGTCTGCTTCAAAATATAGAATTATAAAGTCAGCAGGAAAGATAAACTTATCTACCCGTACCAAAACGTCCTCGATTTTTTCTTCTAGATGTGCTGAGGATCGATCTGATAGTTGAAGCATAACAGTAGTTGGTCTAACTTCTCCTATCCCCAACTTCCTAAATACTGACATAGGCATCAAGTTGATACTTGCACCTAAGTCACATAATGCCTTACCACAATATGTTACTCCAATGTTGCACGGTATGGTAAAACATCCAGGATCTTTCAATTTTGGGGGAGTTTGTCTTGATAATATGCACTGCATTCATTCGTCAGAGCTATCGTCTCAAATTCTCCAAGTCTTTGTTTCTTAGACAAGATATCTTTCATGAACTTGATGTAGTTTGGTATTTGCTCAAGTGCTTCAACCAATGGGATGTTGATGTGAAGTTGCTTGAGTACGTCAAGGAACTTCTTGAATTGAATCTCCTACTTTTGTTTCTAAAGTCTTTGAGGGTAGGGTGGTGGTGGTTTCATTACTGGGACTGATTCTGGTTGATTCGTCTTTGGCGGTAATTCTGCATCTAACGACATTGTTAGTTGATCAGAATTAGCTGGTCTTGAGGTTACTTTGTTGGGTTTTGTAGATTTTGGTTCTGGTGAAACTAGAATTTCAACACTTGATTGAACTTCTTCTGAATATTAAAGTGTCAGCTGGCTCCTTTTCAACTTCGACAGTGTTGGGCTGTACTGTCTTTCTACTCCTCAATGTCAACGCTTTACAAAGTTCCTTCCCCAGATTTATCAGATTCTTCGTGTCACTAGGTAGAGCACCTTGTGGTTGGTTCCTGAGTTCTGTAGCAAGCTGGCCCACTTGATTATCCAAATTCCTTAGAGTGGTGTCATTTTTCGCCATGTATGCCTTCAATTTATTCTCTAAGCTATTGGATGGTTCCGCTTGGGTTAGTTTCTGAACTTGTTGGGGGAAACTAGGCGGCTGAGTTGGTCTAGTTTGGGCGTAAGTGTTACTGGTTCCAGCCCTTTGGTTACTCTAGGAAAAATTCAGGTGATTTGGCCATGATGAGTTATAAAAGTTGGACTGCAATCCTTGCCTCCCTCGGTTTTGGTTTTGGTTACCCATATAATATACATATTCGGGGTTCAATGGACATTCTTCAAACAAATGTCCTTCCCCACAATACACACAGGCTATATTCTCAAATTGGTTAGGTGGTTGGGCTGCAAAACTGTTAGACCCATTAGTGTTAAGATTCTTAAGTATTGAGAATATTGAAGATACCTAACATGCGAGTGAAGTGAGAGCGTCCATTTCATGTATTTAAACGAATCGTCTTCCTGACGTTGCTCGATTGGTTGGCCTTTGATAATTTTTGCTGGCAATCCTCTAAATAATTTCGTAAGCCTCATTATAAGACTTAGAAAGGAGAGCACTATTAGCAGAGGCACCACTACCATCCTTGTGTGAGCGTTGAAACCATTATAGAATGTCTCAAGTTGAATGCAATGTGGGATTCCATGATGAGGGCACTTTTGTAATAACTCTTTGTACCTTTCCCATGCCTCATACAGGGACTAATTATCCATTTCTCTAGAAGGCAGTGATCTCAGTCCTCAACTTGGCATTCTTACTCGGTGGGAAATACTTCATGAGGAATCTCTCGGCTAACCCTTGCCATGTAGAAATGGAGTTCAGTGGCAATGAGTTCAACCAGGCACGAGCTCTGTCCCTTAGCGAATATGGGAACAGCTTTAGTCATAATGCATCTTCGAGTACTCCGGGTGACTTGAAAGAATCACTCACTTCCCTAAATAGTCTTAAGTGAAGATGAGGATCATCAGTAGGCATTCCACTGTATTGGCCCATACTCTGAAGCATTTGGAACATGACTAGCTCCAGCTCGAATTGCTGTGCCTCGATTTCATGTCTCCTAATACCCAGATTAAGCTCGTTAAATACTGGCATGGCATACAGTCGTAGCTTTATCCCTATCATCAGCAATAAGGATAGGATTCTGAGCAAGGTTTGCTCTGTTCCCTTGATTCATTTTCTCAAAGTTTATCTCTTTGGTCCTTATCTGGTTCGCTTGTCTTCTTCGCTATCAAAAGGTTCGTTCTATTTTAGGGTTCATAGGGAATAAGTTGATAATCTGTGAAATACTCATAAACACCTGAAATAATCACAAAAAGATTAAGTAAGTAAATATTTAAACAGGAAAATAAATAAACCAAAATGTAAAAATAGATTCATAAATAATGGCTTTTTTTTAAAAAAAACAACGGCGCCAAAAACATGGAACGATGAAAATGTGCAAGTGTACACAATCGCAACAAGTAAATGTCGAGTTATCGTACCCACAGGGACTGTAAAAAGGAATATTTATGAAATTAATGTTAAAACACTTTGGTGATGGAAAATATTTTGGTTTAAAGATGATTAAAAACTAAGGTTTAAAAACTAAGTAAAAAAATTAAAAATAAAAAGGTTCTCATGCACGATTTCAAATAAGGTTTAATCAAGATGATATAATTGTGTTGGATTAATTGCATTCCTTTGACTTAGAATTATTCAACTTATGTTTATACTGCTACGAACAAATTTACGGCAACTCGGTAATTTGCTAACTACTGCTCATACATACTTATTAAATTAATCAATCTCTTGAACATTTTTCAATGTCAATCCAAGCGATTAATCAATCTTCACAAGCATATAAAAGATCAAGTGAGGCAATAGAGTATTTCTACCTTGAAACAGCTTAATCATAATAATCTTGCAAGTTATGCAATGCATATGTATCACCAAATACAATGGTAAATTAACTTCAGATACCTTAGAAGAATAAACATGCACTAATTAAGTATTGTGTCGGTTAATTACAATTTCAATACGATTTAATAATTAATTCATTAGTTATCTAACAATTAATATTGCAAGAATAAGTTAGGCATGATTTTACTTAATCAAGCATCTTACTGAGGCCTATAACAACATCAACACAATTTCAATAATTCAAATAGGAAAAATATAATCAACACAACACATATTAAATTCAAGCTAGATTGATTAAAATAAACATTTCAATAGCCTAAATATTCATAAACATGGTTCTCAAAACAACAACGAAATTTAAAGAGATAGGGAACGAAGAAGCAAATCCAGTGTTTCTTTGTGGCTTGACTGATTGCTCTATTCTTCATTCTCCATTGTCCTCGGCTATCAAGGTGGCTTACGAACACTTTAATTGCTGCTCAAAAATTTCTGATGATGACCTCTTTCCCAAGAGAAGAAATCGAAACTTGAACAAAATGGAAAATGGGAAGGAAAAGTTGAGAGAAAGTGAGAGAGGAGAAGAGAGAATAAGAGTGTGAGGGATGTTTTGAATGATCAGCAAGGGGTGGCTTATATAGCTAATTGTGGCTGATAAAAATAGCAAATTCCATCAGCCAAAGAGACCCCCTTGGCCGGCCACACACACATGGCAAAGTTGAGAGATTCAACTTTGCTAAAAATAGCCTGGGGCAAATCCGTAAAGCCACATTTTTTAGAGGGATTTGAATGCAAGGTTGAAAGTGCTTCAAGGGCTTCTTTGCAACCTTATTTAGTCAGCTAAAATGATGGTTTGGGTCAGCATATGGACGGTTCTGGGCAGCCCAATTGGTGGCTGGTTTGGTTGACTAGACTCTGTTCAACCAATACGATTCAACTGGACCCTTTTTTCCATAATTAATTAATAATAATTTATTTAGCCCAAATTAAATTGGGAATAAATTAAAATTAATTATATTATGAATTAACACACATTTTTGGACCATCTTAGGCTAGAAATAAATTTTCCTCAATGCTTCAAATTGCTTCTCGATTTTATTCTTCGAGCATTGTCTGCCGAGCCAATTTTCGCCCTTTGTGCGAATCTATGAAAAATAGTCAAAACTAATCAAAATTAACTATAAAATTAATTAAAATTCATCATGTTCATATTTTTAACATAATTTAATTATTTTATAATATTTAATTATTTTTCAACAAGAATTTAACCGAAATAGCATGATATTAAGTTAAAAAGGGCATGTAAAAACACATAAATTTTCGTGTTTCTAGTCCTTACAATTGGAAAACAATAGGAAATCAGCCCAAAAACTTTGCTATTGAAATCGTCCACCTTATGGCTATTAATAGACTTGGTTTGAATTCAAAATGAAGAGACTAAGTGATACTCCTCTGCTTGAAATGTGGTCGGCCATGTGTTAGAGAAAATGAAGGAATTTAAATTCTATTTTTAGCAAACTCTACCCCTTTCCTTCACCTATAAATACCATGCATAATTCCTGTAATCCATCATCCCTCATATCTCATTTCTCTTCTCTCATTAGCATTTTTTCTACATTCTATTTCCCTTTTTCTTCCCCTTCCATACCGCCCATTTCCCTCACCATCCTTTAGCCAACAAAAGCTTTGTTAAGGAAATTCTTTGGCCAGCCACCTTAGGAACTCCTTAGCAAAAGAAGCATCGAGCAGAACGGGGGAGTGCATTAGTCAGAATAGATCAGAAATGCTACTAAACTGAATAGAGTTTACTCTTTTCTCTTGTTATTTATTTTAATTATGTTTTCTTTGAGTTTATTGTTCTTGACATCAACGATTGTACTTTAAATCCTATTTGCTAGGATGGTTATGTTAATTCAATAAGATTTATATTATTCATGTTTAATATGTTTTGGCCTCAGTCAATCATGTTTTCAATTAATAACATTATGTATTTTATTCGTACATGATTCGGTGCACTCATATTTGCTAAGCAATCCTAACTAGACAATAGCTAGTAGACACATAATTGAAAAGTATAATGCTCAATTTAGATCCTTAAACCCGACTAAGTTGAGGTTCATAATATCTTTAGTTAGCTCTATTATATTGCATAGTTTTTAGGTTTATGTAAATAAACTGTTGCAAACATAAATGTCCCTTTGACCTTACATAAATGCTAAGAAACCCTTAGTCTAATATGATTAGTAAAATGCATATTTCAGCAAGTAAAAGATCCAAGAGGACTTAAATTGGTTTCCAAACTCATGAAAGATTGAGTTGCCATGGAAGTATTTTCAAACATTGTTAAGCATGATAAATTAAATTTATTTGATTAATATAATTATCCTAGCCCATTTAATGAGATTTAGATTAAAATTGCATTAGGGATAACTCTTTGCATCTAGTTAATTTAATCCTCACTATCGAAAATTATTGAGTTTTTACATAAAATTGTTATTATAATTTTACAAATAATCTATTAACATACACAGTCCTTGTGGAGACGATAAATCATTTTACTTACTACTTGAATGAATGTGTACACTTGCAAAAACCAAGTTACAGGATTGCATGCATACAATTAAAAATAAAAAAATTGAATGAGACAGTAAATGGATTCGGATCTATGCTTCAACCATTAAAGAAATAAAAGGTTCATCATGTAATCCCAGATCAATGAGATTTAACTCATGGGTTGGCACATAAAATTCCAAACCAAAATGACATCCAACACCATTTTCATCATTTAATTAATGGAAGAAAAAAGCAAGAAATATGGAACACTTTGGGAAGACAACTTTTGCGTGTCCAGTTCGCACTCTAGCAGAATAGTGTCCTGCGATTGTTGAGAGGGACTACCTTCTTCTTCCTCTTCCCATCGCTACTCAGCCTCTACCCTTTATTCTTTCCTAAGATCTCTCCCTCTTGTTTGCTGTTTAGAGTTTCCTCCTTTGGCTTTTTATAGCTTTTTCCCTAGGGTAAATCTAACAACCCAATATCATCTTCTCCTCTTTTTAAATTAATTTTTTCTATGATAAAAACCAACAACCCAAGATTTTATTCTCCTTATTTTTAGGAAGATTTTTTTGGTACAAGTACAGTTCGGCTAGGACTGATATGCGTAAAGTATTGACTCGGTCTTCCTGGCATTGCAACAACATACGTACTAACAAAATGTCCAACTCTTTGCCCCAGCAAATTGTCATTATTTTATTACTCGTTCCTCAACCTGCACCTACCAAACCACCACACACAACCCTTCCAAATGCAATTAAAATTAATAAATAATAATATTTAAGCATCATTCAAGCTTCTTATACAAAAAATGCTAAAATAATATCCTAAAATGCAACTAAGTTCACTTAAATACAGACAATTGATCCAGTCTAAAGGCATGAATTATAACTCTTTTCAAGAGTTATCATACCCCCAAACCTGAGTTATTGCTTGTCCTCAAGCAAGATATGCATGAATGCATGAACGTAAGAATTGCTATTCTCAGACCCTGAATAGAGCATTTTGCACTTTAGTTCTCAATGATTTTCTATGACTAAAAATTTGGTGAAGTTTCATAAGCTTATTTAGCAAAGGCTGTGTAGAAAATATTACCCTAAAAGAAAGAAAAATCCTAAGTATTCATCTAATTTTCACTATAGCTAGTACCTCCTAATTTACTTAGTTCATATTTTAACTAACTCAGTTTTCCTTCTTCTTCTTTTTTGGCCTTATACATACTCAAATACATACGTCCATTTATTATGCCTATTTATTTATTTTTACTAGAGGATTCAACTTGTCACATGATTCTTTGACTTAGCAATTACAATGGAGCATACAATAAATTGTTTAATACTCAATCATGTCACAATTTGAATACTCACTCATGATGTTAAGGCTTTTGACTAAAAAGATTGATGGTGCAAACAACTACTTCCTTAGCTACTAATCTTATAACGCATCAGCCTTTTAAGTAAGTTGAGTGGTACATCCTCCTTTTCATTATCAAATCTGGTGAGTTCATGAATATTCCAGTCGATCTTACAATCTTTTTCAATCATCAGTTCGGTAGAAGGAGGTGGAACAACTATAGTGTTGTCCACTGGTAATGCAACTGAGAGATTTGATTCCTCTTCATCCTCACGGTTAGACTCAATGCTGACAGACTCTATTTTCTCTAGTTCTTCCTCCAGTGCTTTAGCTACATTCTCTTCATTTGCAGGATTCATCTCAACAGCCTCTGCATCATCGACCCCTTCCCCTCCTGCAGTATTTAAACAACAGAAATAAACTGACCAAGAGAAATTTAAATCGACAAAATGAAATAAAAATAAAAGAATTTTCAAGATGTTAAAGTTAAACATCTCTAGACTATTTGTCTCTCTCTATATGAGCACCCCGGTAGTGCTTCAAGCGTTGCCCAACTTTAATTGTGTCCCTCGCTTTCATGTCTTTGACATCAACAAATTCATGTGGATATACATGAACTACCAAGCATTGTTCATCCAAATTAAAAGGTCTATTTCACTCCAGCAAAGTGCACAAGGGTCTCTGCTCAAATGAATTTTCATCATATTTAGAATTGCTATGGAAAAATCTCATGAACTCTTCCTCCACTGATGTTTCTATCAAGTCAATGGCTTCGTCTGCACATTTTAAAGCATCAAAAACATTAAAAGTAACTTATTGATCATTTACCCCTATGATCAATTCACCTTTTCCACATCAATTAAAGTTCTGCCTAAAGCAAGAAAAGGTCTTCCAAGAATAATTGGCACATCATGGTCAGCATCACATTCTAAAATAAGGAAATCCATTGGAAAGATAAATTTATCTACCCTTACCAGTACGTCTTCAATTTTACCTTCCGAATGGGCATAGGATCGATCGACCAGTTGCAACGTGATTGTTGTGGGTCTTGCCTTCCCAATTCCAAGCTTCCTAAAAATAAACAGAGGCATTAGATTTATACTTGTTCCTAAATCACATAACACCTTACCAACATAATGATTTCTATTTAAACATGGGATAGTGAAACTCCCTAGGTCCTTCAACTTTGGAGGTAATTCATTAATCAACATTGCTGTGCACCCTTCACTGAGAGCAACAGTTTCAAATTCTCCCAATCTGTGCTTCTTTGACAATGTATCTTTCATAAATTTCACATAATTAGGCATCTACTCTAAAGCATCTACTAACGGTATGTTGATATTGAGTTACTTCAAGACCTCCAAAAATCTTTTGAAGTGAACATCCTGTTTAGAATTTTAGATCGTTGAGGAAAAGGTAGAGGTGGTCATCCTTCAGGTTGTTGATATTATTTTGTTATGGTATCTTTGTTGGAAACATTATCTGATTCGACCACAACATTTTTCTGCTTATCCTTTTCAAATGTTGTATGCTTTTCAGTTGATTCTAAGATCCTTTGATGATTGAGTTTTGAGTCGTCCTCTTCTACCGTGGCGTCTTTAACAACATCATTCTACTAAGTTCCACTTCTGTGAGTGATTGCATCGCAATCCTATTTCCCTTGTGATCTCCAATTCTTGGTATCGCTTGGCAGTGCTCCTTGTGGCCTCAAATTTAAAGCATTTGCTATCTACCCCACTTGATTCTAAAGAGCTCGTAGGGACACAACTTGATTCTAAATTATGACATTATTCTTGGCCATATATTTTTTCAGCAAAGATTCAATAGGATTGGAAGATGATACCTGACCTAGTTGAGAATTTTTCCTCAGCATAAGATGATTATAACCAGGTGGTGCACTGATGGCATTCTATCTTGTAGCATTGTTAAAATTCCCCGTACCATGATTATTCAAACTAAAATTTCAATGTTGTTCCCACCTAGAATTGTTGGTTTTCGAATAGGGGTTATTATTCCATTTAAAATTACTCATGTAGTACACTGATGCTGGGTTTGATGGGCATTTGTCAAACACATGATTTTCACCGTAATATATACATGAAAGCTCGGCTGATTTCATCTCCTGGACTGCAGTAGAATTTTTCATTATTTTAATCATGTTACTAAAAAAGATACTTGGGCCGTTAATGAAGTGATTGCAGTAAGCTCGATGGTACCAGTAACTCTCTTACCTGTCCCAACTCTTGTGATCGGATACTGATAATCGTTGTTGGCAATCTTTTCCTTGATCTCATATGGTTCATTATAAGTTTTGTCCAACAATGTACCATCGGCAGACACATCAACTACCATTCTCATATGTGCATTCAACCCATTATAGAATATTTTATCCGGGTATAATGCTAAAGCCCATGCATCGTACATTGAATTAAATCTTTAAATCATTCCCATGCTTCATGTAATGTTTCATCCTCTAATTGACGTAAAGATGGGATGTCATTTCTAAGCTTGGCATTCATGTTCGATAGATTATACCATAACAGTAATCTTTGGCAAAGAATACAGGAATTGCTTAAGTCCCAAGGTGTCTTCAAGAAAACCCTACTATTTGCATGAATCACATACGTCTAGAAAGAGTCTTAAATGTAATCGTGGGTCTTCAATGGGTAGTCCCTAAACTGTCCTGCAATTTGTAACATCTGGAACATTACCAGTCCCTAAACTTGGCCTATCTCGATCATCCAACACATGCTCAATGGGAGGATTTTCATTGTGATCATTTGGATTACCATTAAGATCATTCCTATTTTAAAACATTTTTATTAATTCTTTTCTCTTTGTCCACAAGGTTCTGTCAATCTCTGGATCAAAAAGGTATTCGCTCTTAGCAGGAATTCCTCTTCTCATGTACTGATGGCAAACTTATAAAAAGTAAATACACCAAGTTAAATGAAACTACTAAGTAAAATAACCAAACCAAATTTCACGAAATTTTCAAACCCCAACAACGGCGCAAAAAACTTGTCATGTGTGAAATGATATGCGAATTCTGCAAGTATACACGTTGAATCAAGTGATAGAGTGATGAGTGAGTATCGTTCCCACGAGGATTGGATTGAGGCACAATAGCTGTCAAGTTACTATAATAAAATGCAATTAATGCTATGGTAAGTATGCAGTGGCAATTAAAGGAATAATGATGTATGCAATATGTGGAATTAATGAATACTTGAAAATGCTATTGTAAAACAGGAGTAAAAGTTTAATGGTAATTATGAGAATTACTACGGGAATATTTTGTAAATGAATAAATAAATAACTAATAATGATGTGCCAAAGATACTATGGCAAAGGATAAGGGATATACGATGTTGATTTGGAAGAACGGGATTACTGAGAATCTACCCTTATTGTAAATAATGCGTTGACAAAATCATACTGAGTTTACTGCTTAGAAGAGTTCTAGAATGGTTTGCTTCTTTCGAAAGCAAAAACCCCAGGTTACCTTGCCTGTGTTTATAAGCATTAATGTAGTACCCTACATTATTTTCCTTTTGTATAAATGCTGCTCTAATCTAGAGTTTACTGCAAGTAACTGTCGAGTACTTGCTCATATCCTTCAATTTCAGTCCAACTAATCCAACTTTTAGAATTAGATTTAGTTTATGGGCATGCTGAACAGCCATCCCTGTTTAGGGATTGCACGCATACAATTAAAAATAAAAAAATTGAATGAAAGAGTAAATTGATTTGGATCTATGCTTCAACCATTAAAGAAAATAAAAGTTTCATCATGCAATCCCAGCCTGATGAGATTTAGGTCATTGGTTGGCACATAAAATTCAAAACCAAAATAACATCCAAAACTATTTTCATCATTCAATTCATGGAAGAAAAAAGTAAGAAATACGATAGACTTTGGAAAGACAACTTTTACGTGTCCAGTTCACACTCTAGCAGCACAGTATCTTACGATGGCTGAGAGGGACTGCCTTCATCTTCCTCTTCTCATCACTGATCAGCCTCTACCCTTTATTATTGCCTAAGGATCTATCCCTCTTGTTCACTGTTTAGAGTTTCCTCCTTTGGCTTTTTATAGCCCTTTCCCTAGGGTAAATCTAACAACCCAAGATTATCTTCTCCTCTTTTTAAAAACTTTTTTCAACAACCCAAGATTATCCTATCCTTTTTTTCTAGGATAAAAACCAATAGCCTAAGATTTTCTTATCCTCTTTTTTAGGTATATTTTCTGGTACAAGTACATGTAAGAACCCGGTGTTAGCTAAATCGAAATAGTGGTTTCAGAACCACAAATCTGAAGTCATAAAATTATTTTAATATTATTTTTGGTGTTTACAGTATGTGAATTAATATGTGTGAAAGTTCCGTATGAAAATTTTATCGTTTGTGTGCTCAATTTGCTAAAAGGACTTAATCGCGTAAATTCAAAAGTGACTTCCTAATTGTTAATGTGCTATATTGCTATGACTTTTATTATGTGGGGCCCTTATGTTGTAATTTAGCCATTGAACATTAGCATGGACGGTAATGGACCTAAATTATATGATTTTTTACGTTTATTTATAAAGGTTAAAAAGGTAAAATGGCTTTTATAATATATTAACTAATATTAAACATTAAATAAATACATGCATAATCATCATTATTTGCTGAAACTTGAAGAACAAAGAAGCCATTTTTGTTGTTTTAGGTTCGCCACTTTGAATCTTTAAATTAGGTATGTTTTTTACTCGATTTTTGATAATTTTTACATTTTTGAGATCGTTGTTTTGAATACTAGCTAGCCCATGCTTGAATTTTTGAATTGGTTGTGGATTTTGTGATTTGCCATTGATGAGAGCTTGTTTTTTTTGTTGTTTGATGATGAAAAATAAAAATATTTTGTTAGATTGTTATGTTTAATTAAGTGATTTTTTTAAAACAATGTGTATTAAGGATTAAAATGTGAATTTTGTAAATTGAGGGGTCAAAATGTGAAATAAATGAAAGAAATGGGCTGTTAGGGACCTTAGTGAAATTTGACTATATTTGGGTGTGGTGAAATTTTGAATATTTTGTGTTTTGTGAAATAGGGACTAAATTGTGAAAAATGTGAAATGTTAGGGGCTAAAGTGCAATTTCCCATTTCTGTGTTTTTCAACGAAATTGAATGAATTTATGATTAAACAAGTCAAATTTGTATTAATTTAGATCAAGAAAAGAGGAAATCAGATTTCGATAAGGGATAATCAAAAGTTGTCGAACAGTCGTTTCGGTCCATTTGTCTTAGTACGAGGTAAGTTGATAAGTAAATAGATGTTGTAAATTTTGAATGTATATGTTTTAAATTTGTCGAATTGGTATGTATATATATTCGACATATTGCTGAATTGTTATAAGCATGGTGTGACTTGTATCGAGCTCGAATCAGTCGAATTACGACGTTTGAAAGCCTCGTACGAACCATAGGATAGTTAGGATATATATGTCATGACATAGGATTCCGATATGAAATTTTGTGTAAGACCACGTCTGGGACGTTGGCATCGATTTGAGAATTACGTGTAAGACCATGTGTGGTACATTGGCATATGTTATTTCATGTAAGACCTTTTCTGGGATAGTGGCATCGATATTTGATTACAAGTAAGACCAGGTCTGGGACACTGGCATTATACAAGCTTTATGAGCTATTCGAGTATCGGTATTGATTCCGGACTGTTCAACGGGCAAAGATACGACAAAGAAAAAAACCAAATGTGAGTTCGAATTAAACAATTCAGGTATGTTTGAGTTTTTATGAACTTTGGATGTAAAGGTAATTGTCGTATAAATTGATAATGTGAACTAATTGTTTAAACGTGATTATTCATATATGTGTTTGAGATTGGGAGTATTCGGCCCACTTATATGAATCATATATGTTCTTTGATAAATTATTTGCTTATGACTTACTAAGCTATTTAAGCTTACTGTGTGTTTGTTCATTCGTTGTTTTATAGATTTTGAAAGCTGGTTACGAGCTCAGGGATCGTCAAGGAAACCAGCTACACCATCGAACGCTAATTTGGTATTTTATATGCTTAAACTATAAACATATGGCATGTATAGTCTAGCATTTTTTTGGTTGCTTTTGAAGTGTATATATGTATAAGCTAGTCTTAATATGTTTGAGCTTGAATTTGTATGTATATCAATAGCCATGCGAAAATGGCTTGATTATAATATTATGGCTTTTGTGTATTCAATCATGGTCTAAGATTATTTTGGAAGTGTGTTTTATGCTATAAACTGTGTGGTGGATTGATATTTGTTTCGGTAATGTGAAGTATTATGTGTGATTTTATAATGTGGATTCGCATGAGTTGATATGATGAGTATGTACTGAATGTGAATTGGCTATATAGGTTTGGTTGTTAAATGACATTCAAGGAAAGTATTTCAGGTTAATTTTGCTAGCCGAATTGATAAGAAGCAAATTGGTCATGTGTGATATTTTGGTACAATTCATAATATGTGTAATAAACATATTTGATTCGACATTTGTACTTACGAATTAGGACGAATTGGTTTGATTTCATGATTATATTATAAACATGTTGTATTGGTTATATGATTAGTTAATAAATGAATTAAATGCATGTTTCTGTTCGGCTAGTAATCGGTTTAATTAATAATTTATGCCTATGAAGTCATTGGTTATGGAATTATCAACTTTGTTATGATTAGGAAATGACATATTTTAGCTTATGGTTGAATGGCATAAGTTGTACTATCTATGTGGTTAACCTTGATAGCCGAATAAGCAATGAATGAATTTTCTAAATGTGTATAAATTTTGACATGATGATTAGCCTATAATGTTATTATGGATAATTCTGCATTGGAGTTTATTATAGCTAGGGTTTTTTTTTTATGATGACTTGCATATTTGAATAATGCTAAATGTACATAGAATTCTATTAGTTAATGTTTTATAAGTTAATTATTATATAACCATGTGATACTAATTGGTATGGTTATTTATGTGCTTAGTTTATAAAATGAAACATACATAGTTTTAAGTAAAGTGTTCAATATCATGGATTTAATGGCCATATTGTTTTTTTTAATATTTGCTTGATTCATTGTTTGGATTGGTTCATGTTTTAGGTATACAATATTTGTGATTCATGATTAGTATTGAATTATTGATTCGGTAAACATATTTAGATGTTGTTTTGACAATAGGAAATTCGCGCATGGTATAATGGTAATTAAAGCATGTGTGGTCATGTTTTTATATCACCAGTTCCGCATAAATGAATGGAAAAAAATTAGTGAAATATGGCTCGTTTGAAGTTTATTTTGTACATGTGCAAAAGATTTATAATAATAGGTTTGATATTCAACTAATGGAATAGTTGTTTTGTTATATGTTCTGTATATGATATTTTTTGATATATACTAAAATATATTTTAATTATGCAATGTTATGGTTGTTATGATTTAAAGACTCGATATTTTATTAAGTTACGAGCATTGATGTGATTAAATTTCGAGTTGTGACATGTAATGATTATTTGTGTGAACTGTGATATGATCGGTAGTGTATCGTAACCCTAATCCGGTGACAAATATGGGTATGGGGTGTTACATTTGATTGGTATCAGAGCTACGGTTTAGTCAGTTCTAGGATTAATGTAGCGCGTGTAAGTCTAGCTATACATGTCATATTGATATACTGTGATAGTATGATGATTCTTGACAATTAAAATATGTTTTCGTATAGTAAATGGATCCCGATCGAGCCGTAGTAGATGACGTGGAAAGTAGTGCACCCGCCTCTGCTCAAGGGGCAGTGCAATGTGATTCTAGACCTATTACGAGTAGCCACGAGGGAAAGGCTAAAGAAGCCTTCTTCTAGATGATGAAAAATTGGTTCACACAATATATCTGTACAAATTCGGCTATTTAACAACCCCCACCCCCACCTAATCCTTCTCAGACACTTGTGGTACCTCAAGTTATTGATTCGATGAGATTAAATAAGTCACTGGTTGATAAAATTAGAAAATACGGGGCCGAAGAGTTCAGAGCTACTATTGATGATGATGTTGAGCGAGCTAAATTCTGGCTTGATAATACGATTCGTGTGTTCGATGAATTATCTTGTACCCTTGATGAGTGTATAAAATGTGTTGTATCCTTGCTACGAGACACCGCATATCACTGGTGGAATACACTAGTATCGGTGGTTCCAAAAGAATGGGTTACCTAAGAGTTCTTTCAGACTGAATTTCGGAATAAATATATTAGTCAGTGGTTTATTGATGAAAAACGCAAAGAATTCTTCAAGTTAAAAAGGCCCATGACAGTTATAGAATACGAAGGGGAATTTGTGAGACTCAGAAGATATGCTCTGGAATGTCTATCAACTGAAGCAATAATGTGTAAAATATTCGAAGAAGGGTTGAATGAAGATATTAAGCTGTTAGTCAAGATTCTTGAAATAAAAGAGTCATTGGTACTAGTCGAGCGAGCATGCAAAGCTGAAGAGCTCAGGAAAAAGAAAATAAAGGCTGACTTTGAAGCGAGAGATTCATGAAAAAGATCATCGAGTAAGTCATTTTAATCGGCATCAAAGAAATTTCGAGATGAATTTAGCCGTTCAAAGGCTACGACGAGCTATTCTAGACGTGATCGAGACAAACCACCTGTGAGCTCGAGAGCTACCTCAATAGCTAGTGTTGGTAACATCCGATCGAACCAACCTGAGTGCAGACGTTACAGTAAATGACATCCCGACAATTGTAGATTGAATGATTGAGCTTGTTTTAAATGTGGATCGATGGATCACTTCATTCGTGAATGCCCTGAGTTAGCTGAGAAAACATAGTGCAGAATACGAGGTCGAGTAACATGTCAGCTCGAGGTAGACCACCTAGAAACACAAGTAATGTGAGTGGCAACTAGAGGGGAACTAAAGACATCACTGTTAGATCTGACGCTTGTGCACCTGCTAGAGTTTATGCTATCCGCACTCGTGAAGAAGCTTCGTCTCCAGATGTGATTACCAGTACTTTCATTCTCTATGATACTAGTGTTATTGCATTGATAGATCCTGGATTGACTCATTCTTATGTATTTGAGACTTTAGTATCCAGTAAGACTTTGCTTGTGGAGTCTACTAAATTTGTGATTAGAGTATCGAACCATTTAGGCCGGTGTGTCTTGGTTGATAAAGTATGTAAGAATTGACAGTCGATGATTCGAGATTCATGTTTTTCGGCTGATTTGATGTTGTCATTCGATGAATTTGATATAATTCTGGGGATGGATTGGTTAATGTTGCATGACGCTATTGTGAACTTCAAACGGAAGACTATTGATTTGCGATGCCAGAATGATGAAATAATTCGGATTGAGAATGGTTTACCGGCAGTGATTTCTTCGATGTTAGCTTAGAGTATATGTGAGAAAGGGTTGTGAAGCTTACTTTGCCTATGTACTCGATTCTAAAGTGACCAAAAAGAAGATTGAATCAGTATCAGTCGTGTCTGAGTATCCAAATGTGTTTCCTGAAGAATTACAGGGTTTGCCACTGATCCGAGAGGTAGAGTTTGGCATTGAGCTAGTGCCAAGGACAACTCTGATTTCGATACCTCTATATAGAATGGCACCGACCGAATTAAAAGAGTTGAAAGCCTAGTTGCAAGAATTGACAAATAGAGGTTTCGCATGACTGAGTTTTTCTACCTGGGGTACACTGGTTTTGTTTAAGAAAAAGAAAGACAAAACTATGAGATTGTGCATCGATTATCGATATCTTAATAATGTGACCATAAAGAATAAATATCCTCTGCCACGTATTGATGATCTGTTTGATCAGTTGAAAGGGGCTACAGTGTTTTCAAAGATAGATTTGAGATCGTGTTACTATTAGTTGCGAGTTAAAGACTCTGATGTGCCGAAAACTACTTTCCGAATGAGGTACGGACATTATGTTTTTAGTTATGCCTTTTGGACTAACAAATGCACCTGCTACTTTTATGGATTTAATGAATCGGATCTTCAGACAGTATTTGGATCGATTTGTGGTTGTGTTTATAGATGACATCTTGATATATTCTCGCAATGAATCTGAGCATGCCAAACATCTAAGAATAGTGTTACAGACTTTGCATGATAAGTAATTGTATGAAATGTTTAGTAAATTTGAGTTCTTGTTACGAGAAGTTAGTTTTCTGGGACATGTTGTATCAGCATCGGGTATTAGAGTTGATCCAAGCAAAATTTCTGTAATTCTAGATTGGAAGCCTCCGAGATATGTTTTCGAAGTCTGAAGTTTTCTAGGACTCGCCGGTTATTACAGACGATTCATAAAAGGCTTCTCAATGATTGAAACCTCGATGACGAGACTACTTCAGAAAGATGTTAAGTTCGAGTGGTCGAAAAAGTGCCAGAAAAGTTTTGATCAGTTGAAATCTTTGTTAACAGAAGCTCTAGTACTAGTGTAGCCAGAGTCGAGAAAGGAATTTGTAATCTATATTGATGCATCATTGAATGGACTAGAATGTGTTTTGATGTAGGAAGGCGAAGTCATAGCTTATGCCTCGAGACAATTAAAGTCACACGAAAAGAATTATCCGACGCACGATCTGAAATTGGCAACTATTGTGTTTGCATTGAAAATTTGGCGTCACTATTAGTTCGGTGAGAAATATCATATCTATTCTGATCACAAAAGCTTAAAATATTTGATGACTCAAAAAGATCTGAATATACGATAGCGAAGATGGTTAGAGTTATTAAAAGATTATGAGTTAGTGATTGACAACCATCCGGGGAAAGCTAATGTTGTTGCTGATTCTTTCAGTCGAAAATCTTTATTTGCCCTACGTGCGATGAATCCTCAGTTGGTCCTATCCGATGACGGTTCACTTGTAGCTGAGTTGAAAACGAGAATGTTATTTATACAGCAGATTTACGAAGCTCAGAAAGTTGATAATGAATTGATAGCAAAACGGGCACAATGTGGTTCGAACCTTGATTCAGAATTTCAGACTGATGTTGATGATTGTTTAAGATTCAGAGGCCGAATATGTGTTTCGAGAAACTTAGAGTTGCTTCAAATGATTTTGAATGATGCACATAGTAGTCGATTATCAGTTCATCAGGGAAGCACAAAAATGTACAACGATTTGAAACAGCTTTACTGGTGGCCTGGTATGAAGCATGACATCTTTGAATTTGTTTCGAAATGTTTAATCTTCCAGTAAGTCAAACCCAAACATTAGGTACTGTCTAGGTTACTACAGCCGATTATGATTCCCCAGTGGAAATGGAACAAAATCACGATGGATTTTATTTTGGGCTTGCCTCTGTCGCCGAGTAAGAAAGATATGGTCTAGGTAGTGGTTGATAGATTGACTAAATCGGCTCATTTCATTCCAGTACGCACAAATTATTCACTTGATAAGCTTGTTGAGTTGTATATCTCCGAGGTTGTGAGATTGCACGGAGTACCTATTTCTATTGTTTTTGATAGATATTCAAGGTTCACATCGTGGTTTTGGAATAAACTGCAAGATGCATTAGGTACAAAACTACATTTCAGTAATGCTTTTCATCCGCAGTCAGATGGTCAACCAGAGAAGATTATTCAGATACTCAAGGATATGTTGAGATGTTCCATTATTGAGATTGAAGGTACATGGGAACAATACCTGCCACTAATTGAATTTGCATATAATAGTAGTTTTTAATCAAGTATAAAAATGGCACCTTACAAACCTTTGCACGGTCAAAAATGCTGAATACCTTTGTATTGGACTGAGCTCAGTGAGAATAAGATACACGGGGTCGATTTGATCAAAGAGACTGAATTGAAAGTAAAAGTGATTCGTGAAAGCCTGAAAGTAGCGTCAGATTGTCAGAAATAATACACAGACTTGAAACGGAAAGATATCGAGTTTCAGATCGGGGATAAAGTATTTTTGAAAGTATCTCCGTGGAAGAAAGTACTCTGATTCGGTCGTAAAGGAAAATTGAGTCCGAGGTTTATTGGACCGTATAAGATTATTGAGCGTATCAGGCCGGTTGATTACAGATTGTCATTGCCACCTGAATTAGAAAATATTCATAATGTATTTCACGTATCGATGCTTAGACGATAATGATCCAATCCCTCACACGTGATTTCCCCGTTTGAGATTGAGATTCAATCCGATATGACATACGAAGAAAAACCAATCCGAGTTTTAGATCGCGAGGTCAAAGAATTGAGAAATAAGAAAATTTTATTAGTGAAATTCTTATGGCATCGACACGGGGTGGAAGAAGTTACGTGGGAGCCTGAGGATGCTATGAGAGAACAATACCCGAACCTTTTCACTGGTAAGATTTTCGGGGACGAAAATCCCTAACGGGGACAGTTGTAACAGCCTGATTTTAGCTAAGTCAAAATAGTGGTTTCGGAACCACAAATTTGAAGTTGTAAAATTATTTTAATAATATTTTTGGTGTTTAAAGTATGTGAATTAATATGTGTGAAAGTTCCGTATGAAAATTTTATCGTTTGTGTGCTCAATTTGCTAAAAGAACTTAATCGGGTAAAATGCAAAAGTGAGTTGCTAATTGTTAAAGTACTATGTTGCTATGGCTTTTATTATGTGGGGCCCTTATGTTGTAATTTAGCCATTGAACATGAGCATGGACGGTAATGCACTTAAATTGTATGATTTTTATGTTTATTTATAAAGGTTGAAAAGGTAAAATGGCTTTTATAATATATTAACTAAAATAAAACATTAAAGAAACACATGCATATTCATCTTTATTTGCTGAAACTTCAAGAACAAAGAAGCCATTTTTGTTGTTTTAGGTTCGAAACTTTGAAGCTTTAAATTTAGGTATGTTCTTTGCTCGATTTTTGATAATTTTTACGTTTTTTAGATCGTTGCTTTGAATACTAGCTAGCCCATGCTTGTTGTTTTTGTTGTTTGATGATGAAAACTAAAAATATTTTGTTAGATTGTTATGTTTAGTTACGTGAATTTTTAAATGTGTATTAAGAATTAAATTGTGAATTTTGTAAATTGAGGGGGAAAATGTGAAATAAATGAAAGAAATGGGCTTCAAGGGACGTTAGTGAAACTCTGCTATGCTTGGGTGTGGTGAAATTTTGAATATTTTTTGTTTTGTGAAATAGTGACTAAATTGTGAAAAATGTGAAATGTTAGGGGCTAAAGTGAAATTTTCCCTATTTTTGAACGAAATTGAATGAATTTATGATTAAACAATTCAAATTTGTATTAAATTTTGATCAAGAAAAGAGGAAGATTTGGATCGGGGAAAATCAAAAGTTGTCGAATAGTCGTTCCAGTCTGTTCGTCTCAATACAAGGTAAGTTCATAAGTAAATAAATGTTGTAAATTTTGAATGTATATACTTTAAATATGCTGAATTGGTATGTATATGTATTTGGCATATTGTCGAATTCTTATAATAATGGTGTGACTTGTATCGAGCCTAAATCGATTGAATTACGACGTCCGAAAGCCTCGTACGAACCATACGAATAGTTAGGATACATATGTCATGACATAGGATTCCGATAT
This sequence comes from Gossypium raimondii, assembly GCF_025698545.1. NCBI lineage: Eukaryota > Viridiplantae > Streptophyta > Magnoliopsida > Malvales > Malvaceae > Gossypium > Gossypium raimondii. The sequence continues at coordinate 31,349,717 of NC_068568.1, read as the reverse complement.
GAAATTTTGTGTAAGACTAGGTTTGGGACATTGACATCGATTTGAAACTTACGTCTAAGACCATGTCTGGGACATTGGCATCATATATGATTTCTTGTAACACCCTGTCTAGGATAGTGGCATCGATATTAGATTACAAGTAAGACCATGTCTGGGACATTGGCATTGTATGAGCTTTATGAGCTATCCGAGTATCCTTATTAATTTTGAACGGTTCAACGGGCAAAGATACGGCAAAGAAAAAAACTGAATATGAGTTCGAGTTAAATAATTCAGGTATGTTTGAGTTTATATAAAGTTTGGAAGTAAAGGTAAGTGTTGTTGTATAAATTGATAATGTGAACTAATTGTTTAAACGTGATTATTCATATATGTGTTTGAGATTGGGAGTATCTGGCCTACTTGTAAGAATCATATTGTTCTTTGATAAATTATTTGCTTATGACTTACTAAGCTATTTAAGCTTACTGCGTGTTTGTTCGTTCGATTTTTTATTGATTTTGGGAGCTAGTTACGAGCTCAGGGATCATCAAGTAAATCAGTCACACTATTGAACGCTTTTTTGGTATTTTAAAAGCTTGAACTATGAACATATGGCATGTATAGTCTAGCATTTGTTTTGGCTGGTTTTGAAGTGTATATATGTATAAGCTAGTCTTAATATGTTTGAGCTTCAATTTGTATGTATATCAATAGCCATGCAAAAATGGATTGATTATAATATTATGGCTTGTGTGTATTCGATCATGGTCTAAGATTATTTTGGAAGTTTGTTTTATGCTATAAACTGTGTGGTGGATGGATATTTGTTTCAGCAATGTGAAGTTTTATGTATGATTTTATAATGTAGATTGGCATGAGTTGGTATAATTAAAACATGTTTGGTCATGTTTTTATAAAACCAATGCCGGATAAATGAATGAAAAAATTTAGTAGTGAAGTAGGGCTCGTTTGATGTTTAATTTGTACATGTGCAAAAGCTTTATAATAATAGGTTTGATATTCAACTAATGGAATAGTTGTTTTGTTATATGTTGTGTATATGATATGTTTTTATATATGCTAGAATATGACTTAATTTTGCAATGTTATGGTTGTTATGATTTCAAGACTCGATATTTGATTAAGTTACGAGCATTGATGTGATTGAATTTAGATTTGTGAAATGTAATGAATATCTGAATGAACTGCAATATGACCGGTAATGCCTCGTAACCCTAATTCGGCGATAGATATGGGTAAGGGGTGTTACAATACAGTTGGGCTGGGACTGATATACGTAAAGTGCTGACTTGGTCTTTCCAGCATTGCTATGGCATTCGTACTGACAAAATGTCCAACTCTTTGCCACGACAAACCTTCACTCATTTATTTCTTGTTGCTTAACCTGCACTTGCCAAACCACCAAACACAATCCTTCCACATGCAGTTAAAAGTAACAAATAATAACAATTAAGCATTTTCCAAGCTTCTTATGCAAAAAATGCTAAAATAATATCCAAAAATGCAAATAAGTTCACTTAAGTGCAGAAAATTGACCCAGTCTAAAGGCATGAATTATAACTCTTTTCAAGAGTTATCAGGACTACATTGCAAGTACGAGTCTACAAGGAAAGGGGGCATTTATCCAGTTAGCCAATTATCATATTCAAGATAGCAAGTGAGAATTTTAGAATCAATCCTCCTTTAGAGAAAGGTCCAAGCAGGGGCTATGTAAAAAGAATATAATGGTTGGGATAATAGGGTAAATATATATTGAGTTCCGTAAGGAATGATGGGATCAAGGAAAGTATCCGTAGGCGTGGAGAAACTTCGAATAAACCACCAATAGTAGTCGTTAATCTGTGTCTACACTTACGATTATCATTGATGAGTCACATCAGGAAAGGTACAATAGAAGTTTGAGATAAAGATAGATAAGGTCATGTCTTAAAAGAAATGTGGTATTGGGGGGAGTACATCGATGACTAAACTAGTTGGTGTTTTTGCCAACGATTAGTCCAGAGCATGTATTGGCGTCAGTAACACCAATTAGACCTGCGAAATCTCCTAAGATGTTCATGGATTTTTAATTCTGTACTCTTATTCTTATTTACATAGAAATTGAAGGCCTTTGATTTCTGTTGTACAAAATATTGCTGAGTTCGTCTAAATTATGATTGTATTGCCTTGTATGCAGGGACAAGAATGGATACAAGGGTCATATGAAGGGTCAAGCTAAATAACACCAAGTTTACGCTAAGGGCAAGCAGTTGCCTTAGGCATATACAGGGGCGCCCTTAGAGGCCACACTTTAGGGATTAAACAAGTGTAATCGTAGTAGAGTATTGACTTAAAATCTATAGATATTTATTCATGGTTAATAAGAAGGAAGGATTGTAAGAATTTAGTACCATACATTTTAAAATGTGATTCAAATTTAAATTGAAATTTGTTAGCCATGTTGTTGAGTTAAACTTGAGTAAGGGTGATAGATGTATAATTTATTATTATCCATGTCTGTACATAAGACATGTTAGAAATTTCATTAAGAGATTCAAGTTAATTGTGGCACTCGGTACGCGAACCTGGTGATCGGGTCGAGTATAAAGGTGTTACAATTTAGTGGTATTGGAGATTCAATTTAGTTGATCCTTTGGGCATATGAATTTGAAGAATAGCCCCCTATATGCATGATGTATTAAGTCTGGCTTGGTCCCTTAGATTTAAAATAGGGATGTCATATTGTGATGTGTGATTAAGTACATGATTAGCGAATCACTATTACGTGGCAGTAAACATGCTGGCAACAATTGGAAAAAAGATAGGTACAATGGAGATAAAAGAAAAGAGACAAAAAGAAGAAAATTTCATTAAGCAAAGGGGCTAGTACAAATACAAGGAAAGACTAATCGTTGTCTTTAGTTGGCTGATCAAAGATCTCCTTTGCGCTTTCCTCCTCGCCACTAGCTTCATCGATAGGGGCAGGAATAGTTGGTTCGAGTTATGGTAGCAAGAATAAGTTGTCAGACTCCTTCCAGTTCTTGTGGAATTCCTCCCACTCAGTTCCAACGGGATTCAGTACATCGAAACAAAAATTGTAATGCCCCAATCCTGACCTAGACATTATGGTCGAATCTCGAAAGTTACATTAACAACACTTGAAATTAATTACATTTTGAAAGATGTTTTGTGAAAACTGAAAATTTTGAATATTTAATGATTTTGTTTCTTTGAAAAGAGTACTTATTAAAAATATAATATTTTGATAGTAAAGTGCGACATTATATTATAATGTCATTTTAAGTTATTTGAAAATAAAGATTTTGAATTATAATTATTTATTAAAAGGGTTTTGAGTAAAATTATTTTGCAATGGACTTTCATAAAGCTACTTAGAAAATTATGAATTATAATTTTCGCTTTAAACCACGTAAAATCGTAAATAGTTTAAATAAATTCCATATTTTAAAGTATTTTAAATCACATAAATTTTTCATGCATGCGTAGCGCTTTTAAATTATAAAATAACCAACAACCCAAAATAGAAGAACTATCCAGAGTCCAAATTCTATAAACAAAAAGCACATAGTTTAATAATAGATTATTAAAAATCCATAAAATAAACCATCTGAGAGGCTCCACCGAATGTTGAATCCAAGCCTTATGTTTGATTATTACCTAGAAGGTTATAACACTAAAGGGGGTGAGCTTTTAAAGTCTAGTGTGGGTCTTTTAAGAAATAAATTTAAATAAACACCTAATCATCAATCAAGTAAATATTCCACTTTATGCACATGATCATGGCGATATTGTTTAATTAAATATTTATGCAATTTTATTTAAAACATCCTACCCATCACTATTACACACCACAATTGAGTTTCTTAGAGCTCGTCCATCCAAACACTCCAATTTGTGAACAATGTCACAGTAATGCAAATAATCTGCCACTGAATAATATTGTGGACAAGCCACCACTTTTGTAGATAAATTGCCACTTAATAAAATTGTGGACAAGCCACCACATTAGCAGATAAACTGTCACTTTATAAAATTATGGACAAGCCACCACTTTTGCAGATAAACTGTCACTTCTTCCTCGTTTTAGATATCCCACCCCATGCATGTTATATGGCCACGAAAATCACTTTTTCACTTTAAAAATCAAATTTTCACTTTTCATGTAAGACATGCTCATTATATCACTTATCACTTAAAATCATATCGACATGCTCAACATGCTAATCACATATTTATGCAATATATATATCAATATTTCACATTTTATAAATCATGAGAAATTCACATATGCCATAACATCACATTCCATGAGAACGAGATTTTCATACATTTTATATCAATAACAATAATCAAGATCACACATCATACAAATCACAAAAAATGGTTTAGTTCCACTTACTTGGATATTCCAATTCGATGGGTTTTTATTCCTCTTTGAGAATACAAAAAGTATTCTTGATAAGGACCATTTAATAATACAAATAAAATTTTAACAACATGAAACATATTTTCATATTTTTTTAATTAATGTAGAACCCACACCTGATTGCAGACCCGATGTGTTACAACTCTAAAAAATGCCTCGATTTGGATCTACCTAATGGATCACCTAGTCACACTAACGGTAGTCCTTCGTTAACTTTTACCATGGTCATCATAAGAGATAAGATTATTAAATCAATCTTCCGTTTGAAACTTATCCTTGTGAATTATGCATCGTGATTGAAGTCAATCGACCCTTCAAAAATACATCATAATTAAAAGTCACTAAACAAGGGAAATATTCATCATAACTCTTATGAATATTCGGTCAAGAGAGAAACAGTGAGGGATGAGTGGTTCACATTCAACCCTTGTACTTACTCCATCTCAATCAAAAAGGAGAGATTGGTGGATCATCCTGTTTTTGATCCAGGAAAATTGAATGATCTAAAAAAAGGGGTTGATTAAGAGTAAGTTTACGAAGTACAGACTTAGAATTTAAGAAACTAAGTGACATAAATATTGCATAATTTTATTTACTAAAAGAAATGATGTAGGTTGAAAAATGATGAAGAAAAGAGGAGGAAACACAACTGTCAATTGTGGTGCTATAGCGGTGACAACGGCATTGTTCCAATGACGGAGACGACAGTTTGGCAGAAGAGAAGAAAAGAATAGAGGTCCGATCACTCACGTAAAAGAGGAGAAAGGAGGTAAGAGAAAAAGAAGAAAAAAAAGGAGTAGCGCGGCGGTGGAGGGTGGCGCTAAGGAAAAGGGTGGAACAAAAAGGAGAAGAGAACAGGAGAATTGGTGCTGAAGTGGTAGGTCGAATGGTGGTGGCTAACGGTGGAGGAAAGGAGGCCAAAATAAAAATAATGGTGATTCAACGTGGTGCGAAAGGGGAAAGGAGGAAAGAGAGGAGCAAAGAAGGGGAATAGAAATGAAAAGGACAAGAATAAAAAGATGGAACAAAAGGGTGTTCTTCATCTTGTCTAGGTTTAATGAACATCACACAAGGTAAGGGTGAAAAGAATGGTATGTTGAGAGGACAAAGTAGCAAAAAAGGGATCATGAGAGTGAAAAGGGGGCTTAATGAGGGACGGTTGACTCATACACAAGGAAAGAATCTTTTCCCATGCATGGTACCTAGGTTGGACAACAATGAGTGTTCACACTACCTAAAGATGTCAAAAAAATAAATAATATTTTGGAGTGTGGGGAATTGAACATACAACATTTAGGAAACTAATTAAGCTCTTAACCACTTAACCACTAACTTACTTTTAATCATTTTAAAAGAACATATTTAAAAACATGGGATGACCTTTACTAAGGGTTTAAAACAAATTTGCACCAGATACAAATTAAAGAGAGGGAAGGGATTCGAACTTAGATCATTAAGGACAACTCCACCACACTCAATCACTATAATTGATATTTATTTATTATCAAATGTGCTATTGTCATCGAAAAAAATTTGGACGTGACCATTCTCGGTTCACTAATCCAATTTTTACTAACCCAATTTTTGGGATGTGACAACTCCCCCTCTTTAAATTGAATTTTGTCCTTGGAATTCCTATTGTCAAACCAGTTCAGTTATCAACAAAATTCATATGTCTTTTTTCTAAACCAACCACCAAGCTTTTGCTGCGCAACTTTGTTTCCAATGTAGTTCCAATACTTCTCTTAAATCTCCAATAGATTTCCTATTTACTATCTATAGATATATCACTAATGATTTCCTTATTCCCAAATTCTCAATTTCACATATACACTATTAAAAACAAACTTTTTTGTAATACCAATTCTCAATTAGTACAAGGCACTACTAGAATGGATCTTAAAAGTACCTTTGATAACATCAGTTGCGTCACAGTCCTTACTATGCCTCATTGCATAAACTAAGGTGGGTTGTCTAGCATCAATACGATTCACACCTGTAAACAGAAAAATATATAGGATTTTTCCTATATAATTCATCACCTTTTTACTTAAAATTCTTGTTAAAACCAAGTAATTGTCTAATAAATTAATGAAATATGTGAAAATTTGAAATTAGGACATAGAAATTATTCTTTCAACTCATTCATCATTCTTGCATAAGAATTTTAGCAATTAATCCTCTTAAAGAACCCTTGGTCGGCCACCTTGGAGAGCCATCAGCAAAGGAGCAACGCAAAGAAGCAAAGAAGCCTCGTCAGTTAGAGTCATGGGTGACAGCCACTCTAAATTGGGTTTAATCTTTCTTTTCTTTAATTTAATTTAAAAATGTTTTCTGTGAGTTCTATGTTCTTGTTTACAACAATGATAGCTTAAATTTTATTTAAGCTAAGGTGATTATTTTGATTAAATAATATTTATGTGATTCATGCTTATAATGTTTGTGCCTTAATCGATCATGTTTTCAATTAAAATCAAGTATGTATTTCGTTCATACGTGATTGAAATGCACTTGAATTAGCTGAGCGATCCTAACCAGATGACGGCTAATGGACGCATAATGGAAATGTGCATGTTCAATTTAGATCCTAACCCGATTAAATTGTAGGTTGCATAACAACCCTAACTAGACTCTGTTATCTGCATAGTTTTTAGATTTGTGTGATTAAATTGTTTCAAACCTAACTCATCCCTGCTACCTCACATGAATGATAAGAAACCTTTAGTAAATAAGGATCACTAAAATGCGTATTTACTAAGTAAAGGATTTTGAAAGAACCTAATTTGGTTTCCAAACTGATGAAAGATCAAGTTGCCATGGAATGTTTTTCCAAATATTATTGAGCATGATGATAATAAATTAAGTTTAATTAAAGTAATTGTCCTACTTTCTTTATGTTATAATTGTTGCAAATTGTGTTAAATTTTGCTAAAATCTATTTCATTAATGTAGTCTGCATATTAGGATAATTTACATTAGGGATCATTGCATCTAGTTTATGCCAGTTCTCAACTATATTTTGTTTTTATTTTTTAAATTATTAATATAATTTTACAAATTAAGTGACTTAGCACAAATACAATCCCTGTGGAGATGATAACTCGATACTTACTTATTACTTGATAAAGACTGTGTACACTTACACAAACCTGAGCGTTACAACACCTTGACCATCTTTTCTCTACCTAACATTACCAGCTAGGTTATTACCATGCCTCATTTGATTCTGATTCAGTTGGGGTTGCGGTGCTTGCCTCTGACCCCTCACATGCGGACAATCATTAAGCTAGTGCTCCATGGATCCACATTTTACACAAGCTCCAATTTTTCTCCAACACTCTCCCTCATGGGATTTCTCGCAATGAGCACATTCACAAATTTGGTTTCTATTTCCCGCAGCAGCTGGATACTTTCAAGGCCTATCATCTTGCGTCCACTTTGTCGAACGATGATTAGCACTTCATAAAACGAAGTCTCTCTTCATTAAAGGCTTGGTCTTTTCCCTTCTTTCTCGCTGAGCCCCTTTAACCTCTTCAAGAATCTTCACCTTTTCAACTAAGGTCTCAAAGACTCTTTCTTGTAGCATAGCACCTTGCACCTTCACATCATACTGTAACGCATTTTAAAACCTTATACACTTGTCCTACTCCAAAGCTACCATCCTCTGTGCATATCGGCGCAAGGTCAGGAACTCAGCCTTATACTCAGATACAGTTCTTTCCTTTTTTTTCAGTTAGATGAACTCAAGTCTCCGGGCTTCAATATACCTCGAGCCCACATACTTCATTAGGAAGGAAGTTTTGAAATAATCCCAAATTTTCCTATCAGCCTGGGTACCCTCCATAATAGATTGCCACCAGTAATAGGCCTCATTTCTTAGAAGAGACACTGTACCCTTAAGTTTCAATTTTAGGGTACAGTCTAGATCATCCAAGATTCTCTCGGTAGATGCCATCCAATATTCAGCTACCGTAGGGGTCGTCCCAGCAACTCCCCTAAACACCTTGGCTCCACTAGATTGAAGCCTTTTAGCAATAGACATGCGGCCTCCAGTACTAGATTGGCCTCCAAAAACTCGATATAAAACCCTCAACAGTGCTTGAGATATTTCACCATCAATAGGTTTCAGATTTGCCTCATCATCAACAAACTCCTCAGGCTCATGACATACGTTATCCAAAATAGGATCATTCTTGTTAACACCAAGGTCCTACGTAGGTACCCAAGCAATAGATGACTCTTCCATCCAAGGTCCTACCCATCACCGTTACACACCACAATTGAGTTACCCAGAACTCATCCATTCAAGCACTCCAATTTGTGAACAGTGTCACAAAAATACAGTTAATCTGTCACTTAAGAATATTGTGGACAAGCCACCATTTTTGCAGATAAACTGGCACTTAATACAATTGTGGACAAGCCACCAATTTTGCAGATAAACTACCACTTATTCCTCCTTTAACATACCACACCCCATACATGTGATGTGGCCAAAAAAATAACATTTTCACTTTAAAAATCAAATTTTCACTTTGTCATGTAAGACATGCTCATTATATCATTTAAAATCACATAGACATGTTTAACATGCTATTAACATATTTACACAATATATATATCAATATTTCACATTTTATAAATCATGCGAAACTCACATTTGCAATAACATCACGTAACATGATAATGAGATTTTCATACATTTTATATTCATAGTAATCAAGATCACACATCACACAAATCACAAAAACAACAATTTAATTTCACTTACTTGGATATTCCAATTTGATGGATTTTCATTCCTCTTTTCGAATACATAGGGTATTATTAATAAGCACCATTTAATAATACTAATAAATTTTTAACAATATGAAATATATTTTCAATTTTTTAATTAAGGTAGAACCCATACCTGATTGTACATCTGATGTGTTACAACTCTCAAAAACGCCTACACTTGGATCTATCTAATGGATCACCTAGTCACACAAACGGTAGTCCTTCACTAAAGTTTACCATAAACATCATAATAGAAAAGTTGATTAAACGAATCCCTCATTTGAAACTTACCCTTATGAATTAAGTATCATGATTCGTTTCACAAGTTTGACTATTTTCCATTTTGTTGTCGATCGACCCTTCAAAAAGACATCTTAACTAAAAGTTAATAAACGAGGTAAAATGTAACATCCCAAATTTTGGGCCTAGAAGAAATAGGTTTTGAACTAGGGAACAATTAGGAGACTGCACATAAATATTTAGTTGTGCAAGGAAGTGACATAAGTGAATGTCTACTTCCGTGGTTAAGTGATTTAGGAGTGTTTGGAAGTGTCTGAGAAGTTAGGGGTTCAAGCCTTGGCTTATGCAAAATTTTTATTTTAAATAAATAAAATCCTTGGATCTGGATGGTAGGTTCTTAAATTATTGTGGTTAAAGTATGACACAAAAATAGCTTGTGGTCTAATGGCAAGGTGGCGTGTTGTGTAACTGTGAGGTCTAAGGTTTAAGTCCTTGGTTGCGCAATGGAGTATTTATTTTGCTGCTTGAGCTGTGTAGGTAGTGGAGTTGGATCAAAATACTGATAAATGGAGTTTGAACTGGTCATAGAGAGAATTGAGGAGGGATATTTGGAGAGATTTGAGGAGAGAATATTGGGATTTGGGGAGGTTGTTGTTGTGGAGAGCTATATATCATCTCATTTGTTGCTTGTTCTCGATGGGAGGTCAGCGAGGTTTTTAAGGTTTTCGTCGCTTTCTCCAACTTGCATTGCTTCCATTCCTAACTGGTGGTGGTCGAGGATGATTGGCACATTTCCTGGGAACCAAGGGTGTGATCATCATTGAGTTTTGGAATAAAAGTGTTCGGAACAAAGGGAATCTGCAAATCGCATCAGGTGTGTAACCACTCCACTGTAACTGTAGAACGGAAAAAGCCAAAATACAGCATTTGAGACCACACAAGTTGCGATCGCTCGTGTGGTAAGCCAAACCCATGAACCATAGGTGATAAATTGTAGAGGCCTTCATGAACATTTCTATGGGCGTAGGCCGTAATGGGCCACGTTGGGCCGAAATGGGTCGTGTAGCCTCATTGGACTTGTGGGCCCCACACGAATGAAATCCATGATTTGTGGAAAATACTGAATAGGGCTAAGTAGATCTCATAGCTGTGGAAAATTTTGGGCTGAACGGGTCGTACAAGCATGTGGGCCCACTTGGGCCGAGTAATGGGCCTTGGGCCCATTTTTACTATTACGACCATTTAGGTTACCTAAGTTGCTGGAGGCGACTGCGGACCTTTCGAGAGGTCAATATCTGCACCGAAATACCCTCATAGAGTAAAATGACCGAAATACCTCCATAGGTTACAATTACCGAAATACCCTCATAGGGTAAAATGATTGAAATACCCCCATAGGGTAAAATGATTGAAATACCCTTAAAGGGTAAAATGACTGAAATACCCCTATAGGGTAAAATGACCGAAATCCCCCCATAGGGTAAAATGATCGAAATACCCCCACAGGGTAAAATAATCGAAATACCCCCATAAGGTAAAATGACTGTTATTGATATGGCGTTGCTTATCGAAACAACGAACCTTGAAGGATTGCGGATCTAGGATTATAACAAACATCCTTCCTACAACATAAACAACACACAAACAAAACAAAAGAAAGGGAACAAAATTCAAAACAGGAGACGAAAAACTCGGAAGAACCTGCACAATAGACTATGCAAACCCGAATCGAATATGTTTCACGTCGAAGGTCTTGGACCCTCTAGATAGCAATCTAGGAACCCTAAGTATCAAGGAAGTTTTTGACACGACAAACTAAGTCTGAAATGTCAAAGAAAGTTCAATGAAGAACCGAAATTGAGAGAAAATTCTCACAAGGATTTGTTTAATAAATATTATCTAACCCGATTACATTATTTGAACATCTATTTATAAGTACAAGGGAGGGGTTGTCGAATTTGAACTTGTGGCTGTAAATAAAGAATTCAAATTTGAATATGAAGGAGTTATATCCTCTCTTGGCACCATCAAATACAAGCCACACATTTAATATGTGTGAAACATTTGAAATTCAAACATTTGAACTCTTGTTCTTATCCCTTTGAATTTGGCGTCAAATGTAGAGAAGAGGGCTGATTTCGGCCACACATGCACACACATGTGTCAAGGCTATTACGTGTGTGATTTGCATGTTGGGATGCCACCTAGGCTGCCACATGTGTATGGGACACTCCCCGATACGTAGGACACCTTCCAGCTACTTCTGGACTTGTCAGCTAGAGTTGAGCTGGTGGAGCTAAAATTGAGCTAGCTGGAAATGTACTGAGCTGAAATGAGCTGGAGACAAACTTTCAGAACTATTTCGAGCTGAGAAGACCTGCACGCACATATTTGAGCTTCAACCAAGCTAGAAATGAGGCCTTAAGTTGCTATCCATTATTGTACCTATATCAAAACATATCAAACTTCCATCAAAGTCTGGTAAATTTAATGGAAAACACAATTACAAGCTGGAACACTTGCAATTCTTATTCTTTAACACAATTAAAATTTAGAAACTACTTAGAAACAATACAAATACTATCAACCCAATCGTAGAAACGTACTTAGCATAACATATACATACTTAAACGCATGAACTAGTAATATAACTGAGATATGTCACATATCAGCATGCAACATGTTATAAAGCCTATGTTCTAAGGCATGAACATGATTGAATGAATCTGGAATCGTAGCACAAGTAAGGAACAAGACTTCCTTGAATTTTTTTGCCTCAGAACGGGTTTGCTTTGTTGGTGTGAATGTGCTCACATCAGTTATACCCCTAGGAGATAAAATGACTGTTATGGCCTTATGTTATGTATGACTGATTTGCTCTATGATATGTATGACTATGATTGAGCATGACATTTTGCATACACGTATGATATTATGTCACGACATGTTGCATGGGGTTGGGTTGTTATATTTGATGGAAGTGTACTGTACTATTAAGGTCGCATGGGTCGCCCAAGACGACTGTGGACATACTGGTGGCTTTGCCACATATACTGTTACTGGTAGCTTTGCTATGATACTGATATTGGGAGCTCTACTGCGATGCTATTACTGGCAGCTTTGCTGCGTTATTGGTGTGTTGGCTGGGTGGGTTAATTTTATCCCCACATGGTGTGTTGGCTGGATTGGGATGCATTGCATTATTACACTACACTGTTACTGTATTTGGCTAAGGCCCACACTGATTCTGTATTGGGCTAAGGCCCACACTATTACTGTATTGGGCTAAGGCCCACACTATTACTGTATTAGGCTAAGGCCCACACTAATTCTGTATTGGGCTAAGGCCCACACTATTACTGTATTGGGCTATGGCCCACACTGTTACTATATTGGGTAAGGCCCACACTGTACTGTCACTGAGTATGGCTCAGGCCCAGACTGTTACTACATGTTGTAGGCTGACTGTTTGGTAGGGGATTACACTCTGAGTTTTCGTAAACACACCCTTTCTTTTATTTACTTACATGAAATTCTCGGCCATAGGCGAGTTGGTGCTGTAAGGGACTCGGAGGTGGGCACACTATTACAGCTGTTTATTACTAGTTTTTATTTAAATTTAAAGTTTACGTTCGATTTGTTCTGGTAATAAGGGCCTTTTAAGTTTGTTTAAGTTTTTAATTGGGATTTTGATTATTTACTTTAAATTGCTAGTTTAAGGAAGACGAATTTTCAAAATAATAAATGTTTTCAAAGTCATGAACTTTAAACGATTGGAGTTTTCAAATGCTTCCGTGTTTTAAAAACAACTATTATAACAGTAGTAGATAATAAGGAAAATGTTTTAACTAGATGATTTTCAAATAATACTAAAGAGGTTTTAAGCTTAGAAACATTTTTTTTCCAACAAGACAAATTTGCAATTGACACTTCAATGTGACACACCAGATTCAGCCGTAACGTCTAGGCCGTGTTTGGGGTGTTACAGAAAAATTCATTATAACTCTTATGAATATTCGGTCAAGAGAGAAACAGTGAGGGATGAGTGGTTATCATTCAACCCATGTACTTACTCTATCTCGGTCGAAAAAGAGAGATCGATGGATCGTCTTGATTTTGTTCCGGGAAAAGTGAACGATCTAAAGAGGGGGGTTGATTAAGAGTAAGTTTACGAAATAAAGACTTAGAATTTAAGAAACTAAGTGAAATCAATAGTGCATAATTTTATTTAGTAAAAGAAATTATGTAGGTTGAAAAATGATGAAGAAAAGAGGAGGAAACACAACCGTTGGCGGTGGTGCTATGATGATGATGACGGCGGTGGTCCGGCAACGGAGGCGGATGTTTAGCGGATGAGAAGAAAAGAATATGGGTTCGAAAACTCACTTAAAAGAGGAGGAAGGAGAAGAGAGAAAAATAAGAAAAATAGAGGAGTAGTGCAGTGGTGCATGGTGGTTACCACGATGGTGGATGGTGATGTTAAGGGCGATAGTGGAACAAAAACAAGAAGAGAAAAGGAGGATAGGTGATGAAGTGGTAAGTTGAATTGTGATGTCTAGTGGTGAAGGAAAGGAGGCCAAAATCAAAATAATGGTGGTTCAATGTGGTGCAAAAGGGGAGGGAGAGAGAAAAGAGAATAACAAAGGAAACGAATTGCAATGAAAAGGAAAAGAATGAAAAGATGGAACAAAAGGGTGTTCTTCATCTTATCTAGGTTCAATGAACATCACACAAGGTAAGAGTGAAGAAAATGGTATGTTGAGGGGACAAAGGGGCGAAAAGGGGGTTTAATGACGGAAGGTTGACTCACACACAAGGAAAGAATCTTTCCCCATGCATGTTAACTAGGTTGAATGATAAGGAGTGTTCACACTAGCTAAATTTGTAAAAAAGTTAAAAAATATTTGAGAGTGTAGGGAATTGTACATAGGACTTTTAGGAAACTAAGTAAGCGCTTAACCACTTGACCACTCACTAGCTTACGATCATTTTAACAGAAAATATTTAAAAAGATGGGATGACCTTTGCTAAGGGTTTAAAACAAATTTGCACCAAATACAAATTAATGAGAGGGAAGAGATTCAAACTGAGATCATCAATGATAGCTCCACCACTACTCAATCACTATAATTGATATTTATTTATTATAAAATGCGCTAAGGTCATCTAAAAAAATTCAGACGTGACCATTCTAGGTTCATTGACCCAATTTTTACTAACTCAATTTTTGGGATGTGAGACAAAAAAACATTGGTGAGTGTGCGTATGCAACTAAAGCTAGCTTGACTCACATCAAAAGGCCCCACAACTACTTGAGCATGGAGAATGCGATTAAACTACAATTTGGGAATCTAGTTTTGTATTCCCGCCATGGTTTCAACTTTGTAATACTCTATGACTTCACTATTTTCCTTTTGTACCCTCTCAAGGTTTGTCAAATGTTCTCCCTCCAAGGAACAAATTTGGCTCTTCAGCTCGCGTTTCGTCTCTTCAAATTCCACATTCAGGGAATTGTACTTAGTCTCTAATCTGCCTCAACTCATTGTGGCAAATTAAGGTCTTTCCGACACATAACGAGCATGTTTTACAACATTTTTATATGTTCTTATTTATTTTTAGTTTTTATTACTTTGTGTTCAAATTATGCAAAATAAGCGTTTTTATGCAATTTTGAGTTATTTAACGACCTAATGGGCCACTATGGGCCTATGGATGATTTAACTACCCTATTTAGTGTGTAGGACACTATTTTTAGGCTTAGAAGATGAAGGATGACTATAGCGTTGTGACATCAAGGAGTGGTGATGTAACACCAAACTTTGAAGCCAAAATACTTAGGAAATGAAGGCAGTGTCGCGACACTGGTCCTTGGGTGTCGCGACACTGAGTTACGAACTAGAGTTTTAATTAAGGGAATTTTAGTTTGGACAATGTACCTTAATCAGATTTTCTAGGCTGTTTAGCATCTATAATTAGGTTTAAGCATAAACTCTATAAATTGGCATGTTAAGTCTCATTTTAGGAGGCTTGGACAGGTGAGTTGTTTTAGTATTTTAAGGTTTGTAGTTTAGTTTTATTTTATTTTAGTTTAGTCCTCTTTAGACTTTTGTTATTTTTTTAACTTGGATTCAATTTCTATCCAAGGCTTTAATATGTTAGTTTTTTGTCACATCCCAAAATTCAGGTTAATGAACCGAGAATGGTCACGTCCCAATTTGTTTTAGATGAGCTTTTACTCATTTGATAATATATATGTATCAAGAATAGTGGTTGAATACTGGTGGAGTTGTCCTTGATGACTTGTGTTTGAATCCCTTCTCTCACATTATTTTGTATGGGGTGCAATTTTGCCTCAAACCTTAACAAAGCTTTCACCATGTTTTCAAAATAAATGTTGTAGGAATTATAACAAACTAGTGAATAGTCAAATGGTTAAGTGCTGAATTAATTTCCTAAAGGTTCTATGTTCAATCCCCCACATTCTTATGTTTTTATTTCATTTTTGGCTCATAAAACTTTGGTCAAAACTTCCATAACCATCTACTCCTAGTTACCATTCAAAGAACAATTCTTCCCTCCTTCCGCTCAACTTTCCCCCATAAACCCCTCTCTCACACCACATGTTCCCCCTTAATCCACTTTTCATGCCATTGTCCCCCAAAGCTTTCATTTTCTCCTATTTACCAAGCTAGAACCGTCCATCCCACCTAAGTTAGCCGTCATTCACTTTTTCTCTCACTTTGGTGCTTCTCCTCCTCTGTTGATCAATTCCTGCATTGCTCCTCCTTTCTCTTCCATTTTCTTCTTCTTTAAGCCACCATTGCTCCTCTTTTCTCCACTTCTATTCCACCTTCCACCACTATTAGTTAACCACACCACCTTGTACCGCCACCTCACCACTTCCGGACTACCGTCTTGACCATTATTTTTCCTATTTTTTACTCTATTCTAAAAAACTTGCCACTTTCACCTTAATCTCTATGTTTTTAATTTTTTAAATACTTGCCGAAATTTTATTTCTTTTATCCTAAAAAGATCTTTTGCTATCAATTAATTCTTTGATTTATCCTTTCTTTCCTCTTGATCTGTTGATTGAACAAAGATTCGGTTAAGAAATAACGTTAGTATGGGAAGATATTGGGTACTAAATCATCACTTCTTCCTCGTCTTTTTATTAATATTTGAATGTAGTATTAGTGTTAGACATCATTTTTCTTTGACCTTAACATCTCGTATATTGATCTTGTCTGAAGGGTCGATTGCTAAAAACGTGGAACACCTTTGACTTTTGGGAAGTGAATCACATCTCTGGTTCTAGTCATGTTAGCGTAAGCGTGGTATTGGAAATTAAGATTAATCTGTTTTTATTTTAAAGGATAACTTGAGTGATGATTTATTGATGGATTATTCATTTTGTGTTTAGATCAGATATAGATCTTATTAAATTTGGAAGTGGGAGTTAGAAGGAGTTTTTCGCATTGGAGTTGCATAGATCTGGTGTGGGTTTTAACATTAAACAAAAATAAACCTATCTTTTATATTGATAAAATTATTTTTGATAAGGATACTTTATGTATCCATTAAGAGAGATAAAACCCATCGTTATGGACTATGTCAAGTAAGTGATTCGGAACCATTGATTTTGGTGATATGTATGATGTGTGATTTGTTGATTATTAATGATAAGAAAATCATGAATATCTCATTCTTATGTTATGTGATCTTATGGCATATTTGATTTTCGCATGATTTATAAAATGTGAAATTTTGGTACCATGTGGACATATGTGATTTGCATTTTAAGCATGCCTATGTGATTTTAAGTGAAAAGTGATATAATGAGCATGTCTCACATGCCAAAGTGAAAAATGATTTTTAAGTGAAAAAGTGAGTTGGGCCATATCACATGCATGGGGTGGGAAATGTGAATGGTGGAATTTTGTGGTAGTTTATCTTCACTAATGTGACACTATTCACAATTTTGATTTTGTGGTAGTATATCAATTTTGGTGACACTATTCACAATTTGGTGTGTTGGATGGACGAGTTCTAGGGAACTCAATTTTGGTGTGTAGCGGAGATGGGTATGACTGGTTTCATAAAATCTGCATTATTTTACAAAATGTGCATTGACATGATCATGCATAGTATCAGTGTGAAATATTGAGTTATATGAAATTGATATGATTGTATAATGTATATGTTTATATGTATGTGATTTTGTTTATGTTAATCTCACATTGAGTTTTATAGCTCATCTCCCTTTAGTTTTTTTATTTTACAAATAACCTCGGGCTTTGGATTCGATGACGACATTTGGAGGAGTTTCTCAGAAGTCTTTTTACATTAAAGTAATTAAATTTTATTTTGATATGTTGATATTTTGGGTTTGAAAAAATTTTTAGTATGGACTGTGTCATGGGACTTTATTTTACGGATTTTTCATTCTGATTTGCATAAATTTCTTGCAATGCATTCAATTTTAAAAATTGCACAAATTAGTATTTCATAAGATTTGCTGAAACTCGATTTTTAAAATAGAATCATCAATAACACATTTTTCTACTACATTTCGAAAAATGAGTTTTAACAAAATTAGACTTAGTTTTCAAAATTATTAATGTTTACAAAGAGCTTTCTAAAGACATTTGATTTATGAAGTTGATATTTTCTATTTATGACAAAATGACGAGTAACCAAGTTATTTGAAATAACCAAGTTATTTGAGTAAAAAGACAAATGATTTAGAAGTATGATTGAAAATCCGAAATAGTTTTAAATAAATGATTGAATGTTTACAATTGAGATATTATTTATTTCGATTCTTGAACTTTGCACGTTATTTCTCTACCCTTACTTTTATTCCAATTCCAATTGCAAACAATATAAAAAAGACTAATTTTTCTACTCATTACTTTTATTTAATTTGTTGTTTTGCATGTTAAATATGAGTTTGGAAATTATTGTATTAAGATCCATGAGTAGCTAATTTCCTTAAGAAGATAACTGAACAGATGTGTGAATAATTAACGAATGAACATGGGTTGAACTTCGAGTTAGTTGGCTTAAATTTTGTGTGTTTAAACCCTAGGAGGTGACGCCCCTAGGAAGTAATTTAAGATAAACGAGATCGAGAGATAAGTTTACCGAGTAAATCATAATTTATACCAATCAAGAAAGTGAAGAAGAGTGATAAGAATGTATTGGTCGATTAGTTAATTAGTTAAAGGACGAGAGGCAATAACTAGTTAAATAATAGCTAACTCGATAAAACCCGAGTTTTAAAGTTAATTAGGATCACTGAAGGGAGTTTATCTCTTGCCTCCTTTATTAGATTATTTTTTATTGTTAAATTGGTTGATTTTTAGTTTAAATATTTTTAGGTTAATTTGATTAATTGATGTTAATTGGATTTTTCGTAATATAGTTTTATATCGATACTATTTAGACTTATTAAATTAGGGAATTAATTTTGGTTTAGTTCAACATCCCTTGGGAACAATCCTCAAAATTCTTCCTGAAGTCTTTCGTTCTAACACTAATCTATATTACAATTTGACCCGTATACTTGCGAACATCGCTGCTTATGTTCATATCTTTTTGTTGTGGTATTTCTAGTCCACAGTCTGCTCATCTGGTAGCGATCAATCTCCTAGTTGGAGACAGATTTGGTGAGTTCCTAGATCTAGTGGGTTGTGGCCTTGCGTTTTTGACAATACTGGGCCAGCTCTGTATCTCGAAAAGCTAACGTAATTTCTAATTAAGCCCGTTTAGATTCATTTCCATTACAATATTTGTGAAGGGCCCAGTCAAGCAAGCCACACTCCTCTACAATTATCTGCTAGAAGTCCACTAACTCTGATAGAGATGGATGGCGAGCTTCAAAGGAGGAAGGAAGAGTGCAATCCTTCAGCTCTTGGGGCAGGCCAGTTTCTTATCGTTGGTCGATTGCGGTTGGAGAGAAAGGACACTGAGCAACATTGAAAAGGTCTCTTCATGGGAACAAATTTGATGCCTCACTCGAAGAAGAGGGATTACGCCTTGAACCTATCGGGGTGGACATTGGAGAAGGATGGGCAATGCTGAGAGTGGGCGCTTCAGGCGTACCTTGGCAAATGGAGTTAAGTCCATCAGAGTGGCGGACTCTGTCTGTGTATTGGGTTGAAAATTAAGGGCTGGTGAAGTGACTTCCTTTTCAAGGTTGACTAGTTTCTTGCCCCGCCTATGACGAACCAACCTACTCCCACTACTCTCCTCAATTCTATGAGAGCTCCCTTCAGGCCTTAACCTTTTGTGACTACTAGTGCTTAGTTTCATCATTGCATCCTCTGGTGTAATGGCCTCCTATGCCCTTTCCTTTAAATCCTCCACTCCATACTACTTATGGTTTGTGATGGGGTAGAAGATTGCGTAGAACTTGCAGCAGTAAGATTAGGGTTGGCCATATGAGGAACCAAACCCCAACTAGAAGACTCACTTATGACAACTACTGGCGAGGTAGACTATCGTTGTGTGTTCATCTTGCAAATAGAGTAGAAGTATAAGGGTTCATCTTACTCCCTACTAGCACAATGACATGGTCAATAGAGACATTATAGGGCCACGCTATATCGGTGGAGTGTATAACTTGGGGATTAGCTCCGACTACGACATCCGTGCCCCTATAACCATTGGAACTTTGATTTTCTAGACAAAAACAAAATATTTTTCTTACAGCAATGAGTTCTTCTAGTGTCAACGCACAACTCAATTTCAAGTAATCAAACTAATTCACACTAGTTTTGTTATCTTGAGGTTGCCTGCAGGTACGGAAGGACACCCGAGGAATGGACCACTATATCGGGAAACCCAAACCCACCCCTTAGCCTACTCTTCAGCCGGATAAATTTATTTTTGTTGAGGTGAAGGTTTGAAGCCTAGTTTATGACCAGTGGCTTGCGTCATTGTCAAGTATTAAAGTGTACCATCCTAGTTGTGGCACGTCGAGTTGTAACTTTCAATTAATTGATTCACTAGAATACGTAGAGAATAAGTGGCTCATTCCTCAGTGTACAGTTGATGAAGTAAGCAACTAAAGTCTACCAGGTTGAATCGACTAGTTGTCTGGGAGCAACGTTGTACTCATTCAAAACGATACAAAAAAGGGTTGCACTAAGAGGTGAAACCCAGCCTCAAACAGGTAGGTGGGTAAGAGGATACCATCGAAATAATCACTGAGTCGGCATTCACCCTGAACGATGCATAATTCGTAGGCAAAGTTGGGAACTTGTATTCCACTAGCACCCAAATGTCCGATCATCTTCTCCTAAGCTATTGAACACTAGAGGAAGAGGGTCTCCACTGGGTAATTGCTTCACGATTATTGGGCCCTACCCCATCACCCTCTACAGTACCACCCCCATAACCCCTCTAATTATGACCACCATGGTTTATTCCATCTTCGTGGTGGTTGATCTTAATTTTAACCATTTTGGTGAAATGAAAGTAAGAGAGAAGATTCAAAGATTACCTAGAGAAGAATAGTTGAAAAGGAATTTAGATATTCAGAATGAAACCTAATCAGCAAGAAAATTTGGGGAAGATTATTCCAGATGAAAAGGTTTCCTTTCCCTATGCCTTGATTTATATAACCCAAAGTATAAGAGAAGCTTGAGTTCAAATTTGAAATAGAATTTCAGGGTCCTCTAAACCGTAGCAGACACATGTCGGCTGTGGTAAGGGTTTTTCATAAACCCCTTGGAATGTAAAAGCAGGAGTATCTGGCAAAGCAATATGTCTTGTGATTAACCACCAATTTGGTATTTGACAACAGATCCTCCAAGTAGCATTATCTTTGGCACGAGACTTCGTGTGGAAAATAGTAAGATTATCCTTATGCAACTATCCTCTATGTATGGAATATAGAAAGATCTATCATTCATATGGGATGGGTTTAAGGTGAATCAAAAATTAAGCGCCAAAGAAAGTAAAAGTGTCTATCTCTAAGTTGAGGAAGGAGTTATTAACAAAAGAGTAATTACTCGGAGCCCGCTTCAAGACTTTTTCAAGAGAAGAAATTTAATGGACAAAATTTTTTTCAAGGGTGGGGGAGTTGTCACACCTAGTTTCCGCTAAAAGCCCCAAATATAAGAAGAGTTGGGAGTTAAATGAATGAAAAGGTAAATTGACAGATTCTAGTGCGAAAATTAGAAATTTTTGTGGCTGATGGGCAATTAGTTGAGTCTTAATCCTAGTTTGGTGAAGATCAAATTGACTGGTTCCTTAGTTGGAGAGACAATGACTGTTCATGGATGGCTTAATTGAGGTTGGTGACCTTGCGAAAAGAGTTATATATATTTGGGTAAGAATCCTTAACAAGTAGAGGAAAATTCTTCCTAGTTTTGTTCATCTTTTCTCTTCAGCATCATATTCTTCTATTGCTCGGAAGAAGAGAATGTTATGGAAAGCTTTGCATTGGGTAGTAAATGTGAGATTACAGTCTGGAAAGTAGAGAATCTAGTAAGCTGGTAAGCTCCTGAGCTTCACCGTACTCATGAATTTGAGGAAAGAGAAATAATAACTCTTGAAAAGCTTCGGTATAATTATGGATTATATGTTTTTAAGGTTTGAATACTTTTGGTTTAATTGATATACATGTTTTTCATGCTTAGTAGCCAGAACAAAGCAAACTCTTGCGCTTTGGGAAGCTAAGATGGCTAGGATAGAGTTTAGGTGAGTTTCTGTACCCTACCTTTAGGTGGTTTGATATGTCGTAATTTGATGTAGCATATTAAACTAGTTTTCAAATTTAAAGAGCTTGAATACAAGCATTTTTGTGATGTTTTAATTTAGTTTCTTTAGTTTTGTTTACATTCAATAAAATGTGCACATTGAGTCCTTTATTAACTTTAAGGGCCAAATGAAGCCTAAGGGTGAGCTAACATACTTTGTGAGTGTGCAAGAGATAATTAGCGAGCAGTTCAAGTCAATGTTGGATGCTATGTTGCAGCATGGGGGATCTGATGTTGCAATAAAGAGAGCATAATAGGAAAAGTAAGGAACTGCCTGTAATATCGGGACATAGGCTTAAGGTGTCTCGGCATACCCTTGAAGATGGCTACAGAGGGACATGCTGGTTGGTACATTGTGACAAAGGTCCTAGTGTGTCGCTAAATCGCCTTTGTGATGAGAATAAAACACAAAGCATGGGCGTTTTCATCTACACAATCAAACTTTAAGCTTGGGAACATCAGCTGCATTATGAACCTGATGTGTTGCTTCATTATGAACGACTACCTAAAGGCTATAAATAGACCTCTCTCACACACATTATGAACACTTTTCCGTTAGCTTAGATTAGATTTGTTCTCTTGCTTTCTTTCCCAAGATGATAACGACAACATTAATATACCATCAGAAAGGTACAAGAGGTGCTAATACTAGTGTCGAGCAACGAGAAGGATGTTATCATAGACACTTGTAAACAGGGAGAACTATTAGATGACTATCCATCTCAATAGATAGAAGAATATTCAAACACAACTATAGAAAGAAAAAAATATAGAGCTGGTAGAGGAAATGATCAGTGAACTAAAGAATCCAATTAGCATAGAACTCATCATCCCATAAATCTTGGGTTCTGCGAATAAGGCCAAAATACAATAGCAGTATAATGCAAACCAACTAATAGAGACAAGGGTATTTAAGGCTGATCTAGTGGACAAGTATTTGTCAATTTAGGAATTTCTAGAGCAGAATGAAGAAATACTAGTAGTCCTAGATGACGAACTTGAATTGGTCATCCTTTGCATGACCTTAGTCCTAAACCAGGCACCCTAGAGGTTTGACGACCTAGGAATTTTCCAGATGTTGAATAGAATTGGAAAATTTTATATAGACAGGACCTATGATCATATAACAAATATCAATCAAGTAGGGAAACTAATGAGTATAGGCCTTGAGTTGCAGGCATCGAAGAATGTTTGGGTATTGTAAGAACCATGTACAAAAGTTATCTGCAAACACATAAAGAGGCCATAGATGAACGAAGAAAAAAGTCAGCAAAGTTGGAATTTAAGAGACGTAGTGCAACATTCCTTTCCAATCCCATTACCAACATCTATGCCAATCATTACCTCAAGTACACATGAAAAGCTATTTTGGATAGATCAGATGAGCATCTACATAATAAGTGATAAATATGAACCACAATTTCTAACTTTTTTACAAAGCAAGAATGCTAAGCGTAGGGTAAAGTGGTTGAGTGGTTCTGTGGCTTCTTAGATAATGAATAGCTATGATCTTTGAAAAGATATATCAGTCATACATGCAGGACAGAAAGGTAAGTTTAGAGAAAGATATAATCGTAGATAAGTAGAACGACACGATAGGATTTGGACCAATATAGATGGACGGGGAGTCCATCGGTGTATATTGACCGAGTTTACGGATGAGTCCAGCAGCAAAACAAAACTCTTTCTAGTAATTGATCATTACTAACTGTACTGACTACATATTTTACTAACAAATTTATGAACATGTTATAGGTTGGTCAAAGACGGGTCCAACATGACGTTTGAAGCATGTAGAAGGACCAAAAATGAGGAAGACAAGGTCAATGTCGTGACACAAACAACTTTATGTTGCAACATCAAGGACAGTGATAAAGAAGTTTACTAACCAACCCAATGTCGCGACATCACTTACCTTGTCACGACATAGAAAACAGTTTCTTAGGAATTTTAAAAGTACAGCGTGTGTTGCGACATTGAACCCCGATGTCGCGACTTAGGTTGTTTGCCAGGGATGTCGGGACACAGAACCCCTGTGTCACGACATCACTATAAAATTGTATAGGTTTGACCCGACCCGATTCTACAACCCAACAGAATAACCATGATTTTACCCAATTTTTAAACCTAAAAACACTATTTTACCCAATTTTGAAAATTTCCTCAAAACCCTTAAATCTCCAAAATCCTTTTTTCTCATCAAACCTTAAATCCCCAATTCCTCATTCCTACTTTAAAAAGGCTCCATTGAAAGGAGTTCTCATCAACAAGACAAGGAAGAAGTGTAAACAAAGTTGAGGTTAAAGTATTCTCAAACTTCTCTACTATTTTATTGATTACTATTCATACTTTTAGAAATTTTGTTTATAATATGCCTCCTAGAAAGTGTAAGAGAACTTCTGTCTTGGAAACTCCACCTGTTTTTGAGCCTATAAGATTCTAATGCCAGTATGGAAATATATTTTTTAGAGTTACAGGAAGACCATTAATTTAGGAGAGAGGGTTCGAACCCTCGCTGGTCCATTACAAAGAAATTTGGACTTTGGTCCGTTATCATCAATGGGAATAATTTTATGCGTCCTTTTAGGACCAAATAATTAAGAAGGGCAGAATGTAGTAATCATTGATGTTGGTGTACGAGGGTAAGATGTTCCAATTTCCCCTAATGATATTAGTGAAATTTATAACATTCCATTTTATGAAAAATATTTTATTGATAATATAGATTTAGAAAGATTTGAAAACATTGACATGGAAGATGCTATAAAATATCTGACACAAGCCGAGGGTAGTTGGAATTACAGGCTAGATACTAAGCTTCCCAAGAACTTTAACCAGACCATTATGTTTCCTGTTGCCAAGATGTGGATGCAATTCATTGGCACTAGAATTGCATGTGCACTAAATGTATCTAATGTTAATGTATTTCGATCAATTTTGCTATATGGCATTTTGCAGCGAAAACAAATTTGTGTAGGCTGCTAGATCTTTCCAAAGATGAAATGGTATGTGCAAAGCAAAAAAGCTAGACTTTTCTTCTTTCACCTCGTAACAACATTATACCATTAGATAGAAGTGCCAATGAGCGATAATGAGAAATTCATGAAACCTACAAGGAGTATCATTTGAAATACATGCTATACATAGTACATTGGGCTTTAGAGAAAGCAAATTACTGAGTGGAATTAAAGGAGGAAGAATAAAATAGACGTACCAACATCAGTTAAATAGAAAGATTCAACGAAGGTTAAAAAGGGAGCTAGTGGAACCATTGAAGCAAAACTCGATAGGATGATCAGATGGATGCAGGAAACAGGCTTGATACTTCAAGAATTGGTAAGGATGAATGGGTTACGTGCTCCAAGTTACCCTCTAGATATGCTCAGGCTGACTCCTACTCATCAAAATGAGGGGGCAAATCTTGAGGAGGAAGGTGTTGCTCAAGAGTATCCTGAAATGGAGGACGAGTACGAAGCGGTATTTTAGACATAATTTTCTACACCAAAAGGGCTTGTCATACAAAGTCCAACTCACCAGACGGCTTCAATGGGTGGGAGCTCCCTTAAAACATATGTTAGAGGAAAGAGAAAAGCCCCTATGGGGAAGAGGTATTCTCATCCCCTCGATGATTCAGAGGAGGACTGAGTTGGTTTTTTTATTTCATTTTAAAAGACTTGTATTAATCATTGGATGATTTAATTTAGACTTTTTAGGAATAGGATTAATCAGTAGATTTTCTTTTAGTTTAGTCACATTTTGTTTAATTTTTCTATGTAGGAACCTTATACAAAGGAGACACGAACAAATTCAAACTTCAACGATCAAAGGAGAAATCACCCACGAAATAGGAGTTCAAGCAATCATGATCAATCAGGTAACTTCTTTCCTTATTTTTTGATGGGCTACACATTAAGGAAAATGTGTTAACTAAAGTGTGGGGGTAACACAGAAAATTTGCTTCAAATTTCTACATTGATTTTTCTTGTCTTTTGTTCTGCTTGAGCTTGTAAAAATACAAGTCATTGGTTATTAGCATGTACATAGGTTGCTTGTGTTTATGAATAAGTTTGGCATGTTGACAGGCAATTTTAAATTTTTTATTATTAGAATACTAAAGTTCTATATGTTACATTGTAAATAGGTATTTAGATATCATTTATACCAAGTGATAAAGAAAACACAAGGAAACGAGCATGCTAGTATGAATGGTAAATGGTTAGATTTGTGCTTGTTTGGTTGATTAAATTTATGCATGTTGAGATAATTAGGGATGACCTAAGGTACTGTTTGGAACACATCCAAAGCAAAAAATTCCAATCTATACTTCACCTTTAAAACCAATTTTGAGCCTTTTAACACTTCTTGATGAACCAGAGTACAAACCCCGAGCCTAAAAATCTGAATTTGTATATTCCCTTTTTCTTTGGTCCTGTACCGCACAATTATAGATGCCTGGCCATACGTATTGAGGATTAAGTAGATACATCATGGTAGAGTTTGTAAAACTAGAGTCAAATAGGAAAGATTGGTTTGATATAGGAACTATAAGTTAGCCTAATGTGCGAAACAAAAAGAAAAATCCAAAATGGAAATTAGTACAAGTAGAAAAGGCCCAAAATTAGCGAAAAAGCACTCATGAGTGAGATATTGAAAATGAGAAAAAGTCACAAAAAAAGAAAAACTCGTTCCTTAATACACAAAAACTCGTAAGGCTAGCCATAGTTACTATGTCATGCTATGACTTCCTATATACGGAGAGACAAGAAAGGTGAGAGAAGGAGAAATAAGGAAATGAGTGGGAAAGTGTCACTAAGGGGGAAGAATAGGGGTCAATACGATGTGCCAAACTATTTTCGTGTTTGTAACCCTATGATACTTAATGTTTTTGAATTCTATACTTGTCACAAACGATTATTTGTATTCTGCTCGGATAATCAAAGTACTTGTATGATTTGTTGACAGCTTCCTATAGGTGAAAACCTCTATAATCAAAGTACTTAGATGTTTGTGATCAAAGATGGTAAGTCAGCTACTCATCATGTTGAAATTGTTAGTAACCGTGAAATCCCTAAGTCATATGCTTTGAAGTTAATACTTGTACCATACTTGCTCAAGGGTCATTATTTTCATTTTATCCTTTTTGTTTATGTTGCTTGAGGACAAGCAATGACTTAAGTGTGGGAAAGTTTGATCTATGGTAACTCAGTGTAGCAGATTAAACTAGTATTCATATTTAAGGAGCTTAAGTACAAGCATTTTTGTTATGTTTTAATTAGGTTTCTTTAGTTTTGTTTACATTCAATAAAATGTGCACATTGAGTCTTTTATTAACCTTAAGGGCCAAATGAGGCCAAAGGGACAGCTAACATACTTTGTGAGAGTGCAGAAGACCATTAGAGGGCATTTCAGGTCAATATTAGAAGTTATGTTGCAGCATGGGGGATCCGATGTGCCAACATAGAGAGTAGTGTAGATAAAGTAAGGAACTTCCTACAATGTCACGACATAGGCTTAGAGTGTCGCGACACACCCTCCAAGATAGCTATAGAGGAACATGTAGGTTGCTACGTCACGACACAGGATCTGGTGCATTCTAACATCGACTCTGTGCGAGAATAAAACACAAAGTAAGGGCATTTTGGTCTGCACAATCGAACTTTATGTCTGAGAACATCAGCTACCCTAGGACTAAGGACAATGGCCACCTGAAAGCTACAAATATCTCTCTCTTGCACACATGATGAACACGTTTCCATTAGCTTAGATTTTTTCTTTAGGTTTAGATTTGTTCTTTTACTTTCTTAGGTTTTTAGTTTATTTATTTTCTTTACAAGATCTGATTGTAAAGGAGATCAATTTCTGTGGATTCACTCTGTTCATCAATATCAGTCATGCATTCTTAAACTCTCTATTTTAATTCATTCCCTATGAAGAATTTTCCATTCTTTCGATGTTTATGAGAGCCATGGGGGACTAATCCTTCTATGGGGGATTAGCGAGTGGTGGCATGATCACTTAACTATTTTGTATGGTTACTCAACAGATCCACTATTTGGAAAAGGAAGAATTGGACCAAACTCTAGGCCTAACAAACCTGGGAAGTCATCAAGGTGGAAATTAATCCAAAATTGGTATTGCCAATTCATGAACACCTTTACCCCAAGCAAGTTTGGACTATGAGGTCGGAAGATAAGTAGTTCTTGCTTACTCATTATGTTAGTGGAAGATAGGAAAATCCTACTAGGGTATGACCAATTGGTTGATGAGGAACTCGAAAAGATAGTTAATTTGTATTACCGCAACGAGTTGATCACCCATCTTCAGAGTACATTCACTTTATTTATCTCTATCTCTTGCAATTTTAGTGCTTTGTTTTTTTTAATTGAATTTTACTATTTTACAAACCCTAAATATATTTCTTATTTTACTCTCATACTATAATTGACTTAAAGTATTAATTATATATTTAACTGTTTAGGTTAAGATTTATTTAGTACTCACCTCCCTAGTGTACGATACTTGGAGTACTTACCTACGTCATTGTAAAATCTATATTACAACTCGACGCATATACTTGTGGACACCACCTTATAACTCTATATTCTATTGCATTATTCACACTCTAGACGTTAGTATATCAGAAAGTGGTCATGGTTGTTGTTGATCTTCGCATATGATTTGCATCTGTGGCTATTCTGGGTTTTTATATTCATGCTCGTGTGTGAAACTAGTGAATGGGTATGCTATAAATGAATAACTTTGTGTAGGCGTGTGTCTTATTGAAAGAATGACTACTTGGTGTCAAAAGGTTGTGAATTGACATACTATTAAATGACATACTGTGTTATTGTAATAAATATCGTGATTTTCATGAAATGCATATTTTTAGTACATAAAGAGTATAGAGGAAGTTACATTTGTGAATTAGTTGGAGTAGAAAATGGGTGTTGTGAAGGAATGGGTCATAACTCTTGAAAAGAGTTATATTTCAGGCCTCTATATTGAATTAATTGTTTGTAATTAAGTTAATATGTTTGCATTTTTAGGATATTTTTAGAACATTGTATAACAAAGCTTGGATTGTGCTATAAATTTCATTATTTGTTACTAGGGAAAAATGTGTTGGTTATTGTTGGCAGTCGGTACAGGATGAAGAAGAGAAAAGAGAAAGGAGAAAGAAAATGAAGTGAAATATTTCCATGGCAAAATGTTGGTTAGATTACCAACAAGAATGCCATGGCAATTCCAGAAAGATGACGAAACACTCAGTCCACGTCACTCTTAGCCAACTATACTTGCACCAGATAAACCACATTAAAAAAAGGAAGCAAAAGGTGTGTGTTGAGAGGGAGGGACATACCCTATAAAAGAGGAAAGAGAAAAGATGCAAGGGGACGAGAATTCTAGCGACAGAGGAATTGGAGAGCAATTTTTATTTGCATCAAATTCTCATGGAAAATTTCAGAGAAAAGAGAGGAGAGGGTAGCAGCTTATAGAGAAAAAAATAACAAACGCAAGGAAAGGGAAGAGAAATTTGCCTTGGGTTTTGCATCAACTTTCAGTATTAAAGTGAAAGCTAGAGTAGCAAAAGCTTCCTACAGTTTTGCCTTTATTTTCTGATTTGATCATTATGATTCGTAAACTTGAATGATGATGTGGAATGGTTTTATTTTGGATTTGAATGTCCAATCTATGAGTTAAATCTCATTGGGTTCGAATTATTTGTGTGAATTTTTACTATCTTTAATGCCCACGATCTGATTTTGAATAGATTACTATTTCATTCGATTTGTGATTATTTTAAATGCATGCATGCAAGCTCTGGACATAGATAATTGTATGATATGTTGTTAGATATGATTTAATTCTAAAAATATTAAATAAATTTGATTATTATCGGTTGATACAGGCGAGTATTCGAAAGAATATTCGCAACACTCTAAACGTAGAAGTTGCAATTTGTACAAGGAAAGGAAGAACAGTCTGGATATCATTCTTGAGTTCTGTAGACATACAAAAACACAGAATGATAGCTTAAAGTTTGTCTTTGAAAGAAGAAAACTGTAGTAGTGAATCCCTAAGCAGTAGAGTGGTCAATATTTTGCCATGGTATTATTATGATATAAAAATAAAACCTGAGTAATTCCAACCTTTATCATTCAACAATACAAATCCTTTGCACTTATTCTTTGAGAATTGCCACAGCATTTCAATTGCCCTAGCATTTTTTCATTCATAATTGATTTAATTAATCCATTCATTAATTCTCTTCATCAATTTGTCATATGTATCTTTTGCACAGTTTAATTAGTCAAATCCATAGTAATAGCATAACCAATTTTTTTAATCAATCCAGATCCCTATGGAGATCATACTCACTCATCACTTTATTACTTGATTAGACATGTATACTTGCATATTCGTATTACACATTCATACGCGACAAGTTTTTTGCATCGTTGTCGAGGATCAGCAATATTGTTGAAAATTTGGTTTGTTGTTGCCTCTTTAATTTTGTTAGTTTAGCTTACGCAGTTGTTTAGATTTTTGTTTTTCATGATTTTTGTTGGTGCATGAGTAGAGATATTTTTGCACTTGAAGAGTATTCTTTTGATCTAGAATTTGAGAGGACCTTGAGAAAAAGGAGAAAAGAATTGGGAGAAATGGAAAGAATTAGAAATAATTAGGTTAAAGAAGAGCCATTACATTAGAATAGAAGGGATGCTGATATTCTTTGAATAATAGATGAAAGAGACAGTCCAATCAAAGAACATGTAGTGTCGATCTTGGATGATCTGAATCCAGGAATTGTCAGCCCGCATATTCAATCTTAACATTTCGAGTTACACTATCTAACATCTTCTTGTTTCTTGTGTTAGTAGGATTTTAAGGTGTGCACAATTCTTCCTCGGTGCAACACAAATTAATTGGTGTCTTGTCAGTTTTTGTTATCTTAGTGCAAATTAGGACTCTTTGGTAGTTTTGGTTCATACACTTTCTAATTGGTTGATATAGACTCTACTAAAGAACTCACAAGATTGAATTTTATCTCATTGAGAATTTGATTTTTCTTTTTGAGTGACTAACGGTGAGGTTTGTTAATTTTTCTTTTGAGTGTTGAGTATTTGTGTTACAGTATTTCAAAAAAAAAGAGAACAAAAAAATAAGATGGTAGTCTGCCACACCCTTAACATCCAAATGGGAGACGATTGTGATAACCAAAGGACCAATATTTTTCATTCTAGGTGTTTTATAAAAGATAACTTATGTTCACTTATTATTGATAGTGGGAGTTGTTCGAATGTAGTTAGCAGCTATTTGGTGGATTCCTTAAAGTTACCTTGTATCGAGCACCCTAAGTCGTATCACCTTCAGTGGCTTAATGAATGCTCAGAAGTTAAAGTTACAAAACAGTCCTTGATCACTTTTAAGCTTAGGAATTACGAGGATGAGGTATGGTGTGATGTGGTCCCAATGCATGCGGCACATTTGCTCCTTGGACAACCTTGGCAATTTGATCGTGATGTTACACACCAAGGCAAGCTTAATAGATACTCTCTTGTGTTTAAAGGTCAAAAATTCACTCTTGCTCCTTTAAATCCCAGTGATGTATATAAAGATCAATTAAAAATGATGAAATTTTGTGAGGGGGTGAGGGAGAAAGGACAAATAAAAAAGACAGAGAGAAAAGAGGCTAGTAGTGAAAAAAGTCAAAATTTAAATGGCCTAAAGGTGAGTGAATCCGCAAGTGGTAAAAATAGAGTGAAAAGTTTAATTGCAAGGTAAGGAAATTTTATCAACCGAGTCCCGTGCAGATTTAAAAATTATTGACAAAACTTTTGGCGACTTAATTCTTAAAAGATCCCCTCATTTTGATCCGATTAATTGTTATTCTTCGATTGTGGTTGATAAAGTCATTACAAAAGGAAGCGTGAGTTGTTATTCTCTTGATTTGCCTTGTGTAAAATCCGTGAATTTGTACAAATCTATTTTGGTGAATAAGGTAACGAAATTTGCCAAATTTTTTTTCAATTTATATTCGTGCCTTAAACAGTTTAGGTGGTTGTACAAGAAGTTTGAGTTTCATTTGACAAAGGTTAACTCAACAACAGAGCTTCGACTACACTATGCCCCCGATGAGCGAAGGTTTGTATTAAATGGAAAAGGTAAAATCGACCCTTCTTCTTCTGCTTATAAAGGTAAGATGCTTGAAACTTTTGAAACACTTTTGTACTCCTCGGATAGTGACAAAGATCGTGTTGATGATTTAATTCTTGTAAAACACTTAGATCGAAACGTGCTTAACTGTCCTATTTTATTTAGTGATGATCTATCTGTTTTGATGGTTGATAAAAAGATTCTTATTTTTGATAATGCATGTGTAAGTGAATCTATAGACCGTCGATTACTACATGGTATGATTGTGCAACTCTGTGAACCATGTGAACCTTTTCAAATACCTACTTATGATGATTACGTTTACCATTTGATTTATTACTCGCGATTTATTCATGGTTTGTAGAAACAATTTGAGATGATTGAATGGCTTAAAACATGTCCATCTTTGTTTCGAATATTTGACGAGGCATTGGCGAGTAAATTAGCTTGTTTGCATGGTAATCTGAATCTGTCCATTCACATGCGTTATACTTGTTTTGTTATGCTTATGTTTGGACTACAAGTTCTACTTTCAATGTGGTTTGACTTATCTCCATTTGATTTTTCAGATTCAAGGACGAATTTTTTTGAGGAAGGGGGAATGATACGAGTCACAAAGGCCTTAGATGCGTATACGAAGGAAAAAGAAAATCAAGATTCACTTTCTTGTTTTCAAGAAAATCAAGAAACCGAATCTTGGTCCAATTTTACTATTTTGAGCAATTTCAAGAATCAAGAAAATCAAGATTTCAAATCTTGGAAATCTAGATCCAAGAAACCGAATCTTGCAACTAAGCCGCATTGAATATCAGTTACGAGCATTAACAAGCCAATTTCGGGAGAGAACGGATTACAAGCCCAAGTTCTTGAAGACAAGGCCCAATAAGATGTTCCAAGCCCAATCCAGAAGTTGACTTTATGAATAAATTTTTATGTAAAAATTCAATCCAAGAGGCCCATTTAAAGGCCTTGGACGAAATTCCCCTTTAAAAGTCAAAATTAGGGTTTTTTTTAAGTTTTCCTAGTAGGGCTAGGAAAGTAGTTAGGAGGCCTATATATATGGCTTGGCCAGCCACCCTTATACTCATTAAAATACATTAAAATTTTAGATTTTTGCTGAGTAAAAATTCTCTTAGAGTTTTCTCCAAGAATTCTCTCTTGAGTTTCTTTAGAAGTAGTTTTAACAATCTTTTTTATTGTGGGAGCCATCTTCAGCCTTCTTCTTGCCATTTTTCTTCATTGGAGGGGAGATTAGAGCCATTTGAAGGGAGTTGTGAAATATTTCGGGATTTCAAGGCTTCTTAGGACTCTATCTTTTATTTCTTGGTAGGCATTCTTTCTTTTAAATTCTGCTTGTGTCATTTTCTTTATCTAACTTATTTCAATTCTTTTATTGTGTTTCCAGCCAACTTCAACCTTAAAGAAATCGATCAGCACTCTTCTTGGCAGCAAGAAAATGTTCTTCAATCATCCTTTGCCTTTGATCTTGCCGTCCAAACAACCTATCCTCATTCTATTTCAATTTTTGGGTTGTTGTGATCTGTTGCGTTTTAATTTTCTGTTTCGTGTTCAATTGATAGATTCGGCAGATTGGAGTCTTGTTTGGGGTTCAATTACGTGTTTTTGATTCTCAAGAATCCTTATTAATACTTATTTCGAGTCTCAATTTGATTCTTTACTGATTTGGGGATTTTATTTCAGATCTGGAAATTCAAAGATCTAATCTTTTATTTTTTTCTGTTTCATTTCAGATCTGATTGGTTTGAACTTTCGTAGGAGTTTCTCGTGACTTGGCAACTCGATCTTGGTCCGCGCGCAACCCTCTATCAAGAAGTGACAAGATCAAGACTCCAGTTGAGAGGGACTTTGGCTCAGGAAATTCTAACTCGCGTCCTGCAAAGGGTGCTCGAGATGATAGACCTCGATAGAACCCATTTGTAGATGGTACTGGAAACAGAGCTTGATATTGTGCTTACTATAGGAAACCTCATGGGGAGAATATTGGAAGAACTTAGGTGCATGTTTGAGATGTGGATCTTTGGAACATCTAATGAAAGACTATCCACAAACGAAGAAATAGAGGCAAGAATTGTAACCCCAACAGAATCAGAATGAAAGGGGGCATGGTAATAAAAAAGCTGGTAATACTAGACAGAGAGCGGTTGATCAGGTGCGAATCGCTCTAATGCTAGATAGCCCACCTTGGTTTATACAGTGAGGCATAGAGAAGACCGTAATGCAGGTGATGTCATCACAAGTACTTTTATAATTAATTATGTACAGTACTTTGCTTTGATATATGTAGGTTCTACTCATTCTTATGTTGCCTCCTCTTTGTTTGATAAACCGTGAATTGTAGTGGAAGATAATATTTGTGATATAATTGTACTTCGACCCCTAAGGTAGTCTGTGTTTGTAAAAACAATCTATAGAAGATGCTCCTTAGAAATTATAGAGGAATTGTTTCCAACTTACTTGATGGAGCTACCTTTTGGAGAATTCGACCTTATTTTTTGTATGGATTGGTTAAAGGAACATTGAGTGAGTCTAGATTGTGATACGAAGTGCATTACTTTGAGAACTCTGACAGGAAAAAATATTTTTATGATTGGGGAGTATCGAGATTACTCGTCCAAAGTGATCTCTACTTTACTGGCTAAAAAGCTAGTTCGTAAAGGATGCTAGGCTGACTTGGCATACATCCTTGATATGAATGTTGATGAGTTGATGATAGAGAACATTCGTGTCGTAAAGGATTTTCCCAATGTCTTCCCAAAGGAATTGTTCGGATTAACTCCAAAGTAAGAGATTGATTTTGGGATCGAGTTATTGCCTGGGATAGCTTTGGTATACATAGCTTCTTACCGCATGGCAATTAAAGAGCTTAAGGAGTTAAAGGTTCAACTGAAAGAGTTGTTGGATCATGGATTCATAAAGCCAGGTGTGTCACCTTGGGGAGCTCCAGTTTTGATCGTAAAGAAGAAGGATGGATCGATGAGACTCTGCATTGATTGCCGATAGTTAAATAAGCTGACAATAAAAAACAAGTACACATTGCCAAGGAATGATGAACTTTTTTTATCAATTTAGGGGCACTATAGTTTTCTCGAAGATTAACCTGTGTTCGGGTTATTATCAACTTAAGGTAAGAGAAGTTGATATACCTAAAACTGCTTTCAGAACTTGATATGGTCACTATAAATTCTTAGCGATTCCTTTTGGTCTTACCAATGCACTAGTCGCTTTTATGGACCTAATAATTCAATTTTTCAAACCCTATCCTGATCAGTTTGTGGTGGTCTTCACCGACAACATCCTTATTTATTTTAATATAGAAACAGAGCATGAGGAGCACTTGAGATTTATTCTTCAAACCCTCCGTGAGAGAAATATTTATGCTAAGATGAGTAAGTATGAGTTTTGGCTTCGTGAAGTGATGTTTTTAGGTCACGTGGTATCAGCTAGGGATATCTGAGTTGATCCAAAGAAGATTGAAGCTATTCTGGATTGGAAAAAACATAAGAATGTTAGTGAGATTTGGAGCTTTCTTGGCCTTATGTGTCATTATAGAAGGTTTGTGGAAGGTTTCTCTTTGATTGTAGCTCTTATGACCAAACTGTAGAGGATGAGTGCCCCTTTCAAGTGGACTGAGGAGCAATAAGTTAGTTTTAAGAAACTTAAATTAGTGTTGACTCAAGCGCCTATTTTGATTCGGCCCGAGTCTGGAAAGGAGTTTGTGGTTTTTAGTGATGCATGTCACATTGGTCTTGGATGCATGCTGATGCAAAATGGAAATATTGTGGCCTATGCCTTGAGATAGCTCAAACTGCCTGAGTTTAACTACCCTACACATGATCTCGAGTTAGTTACGATGGTCTTTGCTCTTAAGATTTGGAGACACTGTATCTATGGTGAGAAGTGTATTATTTACACGGATCACAAAAGCCTTGAATATCTCCTCACTGAAAAGGAGTTAAACTTGAGGCAAAGGAGATTTTTGAGTTGCTCAAGGACTATGATTTCACCATTGAGTACCATCTAGGTAAGGCAAATATTGTAGTTGATGCATTGAGTAGGAGGTCGATAATCGATTTGGGAACGATGTTTGCTAGATTGAGTTTGTATAAGGGTGGAGGTTTGCTTGTAGAGTTACAAGTGAGACCTACCTTAGGTGATGAGATCAACTCGAAACAGCCTCTAGATTCATCTCTTGTGCCACACATCAAATAGATTGGCGAAGGAAAGACTACAAACTTTAGGTTTAATTCGAAGGGAATTATGTGTTACCGTGGAAGGTACTATGTACCTTTGGATAGGGATCTGAGACAGTCCATTCTTCGGGAAGTGCATAATAGGCTATTCATTATACGTCCTAGAGGGAATAAAATGTATTGAGATCTTCAAGAACAGTATTGGTGGCTAAGACTAAAGCGAGATGTGACCGAGTTTGTGGCTAAATGTTTGACGTGTCAACAAGTTAAGGCTGATTACCAAGTTCCTTCTGGGTTACTATAGCCAATTCAAATTCCTCAGTGGAAGTGGGAATGAGTGACTATGGACTTTGTTAGAGGGCTACCTTTTACGCCTTCTAAGAAAGATTCAATTTCGGTAATTGTGGATAGACTGACCAAATTAGCTCATTTTCTACCAGTTCGCATAGATTATTCATTACTGCAGTTAGTTGAACTATATATTTCCAAAATTGTAAGACTTCATCGGGTACCAGTACCGATCATCTTCTATCGGGATCCTCGTTTCACATCTCAATTTTGAAAGAAGTTGTATGAGGCTCTCGGCACGCAGTTGAAATTTAATACCGCTTTTCATCCACAATTCATTGGACAGCCTGGGAGGGTTATACAAGTCCTTAAAGATACGTTGAGGGGTTCTCTAATTTATTTTCATGGCATTTGGGAAGTGCATTTGCAAATTGCTGAGTTTGCGTAGAATAATAACTTTCAGTCGAACATTCAGATGGCTCCCTATGAAGCTCTTTATGGTCACAAATGTCAAACACCTATATGTTGGACAGAATTGGGGGAAAAAAGTCTTGGGCTTCGATTTAGTGTATGAGATTGAGAGTGCTATGAAGCTAACTCAGGATCGGTTGATATTGGCACCTAATCGTTAGAAGTCCTATTATGATTTGAAAATGAGGTATATAGAGTTCAATGTTGGTGATCAAGTATTCCTTAAGGTAACACCATGGAAGAAGGTATTGAGATTTGGCCATAAAGGAAAGTTGAGTCCGAGATTCATCGGACCTTATCAGATTCTCAAAAGGGTTGGACCAGCGGCATATCAGTTGGAGTTATCACCGAAATTAGACCGTACTCATGACTTGTTTCTGTTAGAGTATGCCCAAAGATCAATTATGAGATGGTTGTAATAACATACTTATTTATCATGTTTATTAATATAAGGCGTTACCATTATTATTTTAGTTTTTGTTCTGTGTGTATAAATAAAGTATTTTATAATAATATCCTAAGAAGAATATGATTATTCTTAAAGGGTCCTTAGTCAAGTATTATTGTTGGATAGGACAACAATACTGCATTAAGACTAACATGTAGTTGATTGATGATAAAGAGTTGTCATTGATATGGAATGTCAAAATCGATGCATGAATATGTGTGTCAGAGAACAACATATTGGAATGACTCGTTATGAGTATGTTTCTTGGATTATTATGTAATTGTGACAACATTGCTCATAGTGATTAATATGTATATGATCCTCAGACTTGAGATCATCATAATCCCAACATCGTGAGTTGTATATTTTGATACGATCAAACGTGCAATCGTGAATCGGTTGTTCTATAAAGGCTGATGTTGGATAGACCACGATCTATGTAGAGGGATATGGTTGATCGATATAGGATAAGTCCCTACTACATAATGGGAGTAATA
This sequence comes from Gossypium raimondii, assembly GCF_025698545.1. Classification (NCBI taxonomy): domain Eukaryota; kingdom Viridiplantae; phylum Streptophyta; class Magnoliopsida; order Malvales; family Malvaceae; genus Gossypium; species Gossypium raimondii. The sequence goes on along the minus strand of NC_068568.1, from coordinate 31,311,426 downwards.
TCTTAGGCCACTTGATTGAGTGAGACTAGAAATGTATGGCCATTCTCAAATAAGCTGATATGAGATGTCATACTTATTTGGATATCGTAGTCTACTTAAGATATCAAGGAATATGGAATGGACTATGCAAGTGTGACTATTCCATGACTTGTGTCCAATCCAGAGATAAAGGACTTAAGGATTATTGCATGAAAGGTTAATCATAAAAAGGTTATGTCGAATCATGATTTCTTGTGACTTAGGTAGCAATGATGTATTGCTAGGTGCCACTCATTGTTTGTAACATGGAATCGTTCTAGTATTACTGCTAACGTTACAAGAACCTACATGGTCACACCCTGTAGTTGAAATGAATGGCATAAAACATAGTTGGTATTGTGTTTGGTTGTCGCTTGAATTAAATTCATTATAGAATTAATTTAATTAGGTAATCAAATATCGAACACATCATGTACGAGGTTCTTGTACGCATAATGAGAACATGAATTTGGTTAGTATATAAATTCAAATAAATATATAGTTTACCGAAATCATTATTATAATTAATGTAATTATAATTTTTAGTTTAAAACATTTTTATATTTATTTAATTTCTAGAAACCCTAAAAATAGATATAAAAATCCCGATTTTTCTTTGCTTGGGGTCTAGCAACCGTCAAGGCAAAGTCTTTTCCAAAAACAGTTTTGGGGATTCCTTCCATTCATTGTCAACTGGGTGGATTACATAGAGGCTGGAGTCACGATAGATTGCGGCTTGGTTCGATAGTAGATCAGATTACTCGTTGCTAAGGCATTGTTGTCTACTCAGAATAAAGATTTTGTAATTTTGAAACCTTTATTTCACCCTGATTCGTTCCTTACACATGGATCCATGGTTAGGATTGCCGAATGTTTTATTTCTCCACTGCGCCGTAGGGGTGCCGGGATTCTAATATTTTCATGTGTCTATTTTGAGGCATTATCGATCAGGCCCATCTCATGTTGTTTCGATTAAGGAAATTGAGGTGTGTCCTGACCTATCCTTCAATGAAGACCCGATTCAAATTCTTGATCGTGAGATTCAAGCGCTGAGAAAGAAATAGATTCCACTAATAAAAGTCTTGTGGCAAAATCGTAGTGCTAGTGAAGCCACTTGGGAACCTGAGGATGCAATGAGAAGTCAATACCGCCACCTTTTCAAACCAAGTAAATTTCAAGCACGAAATTTATTTTTAAGGAGGGTAGAGTTGTCACATCCCATTTTTTCTAAATAATTTATGTTAAAATGATCATAAGGAACAAAGTGGCCAAGTTGTTGAGTGTCTAATTAATTTCTTAAGAGTCCTAGGTTCAAGTCTTCTCACTCTCATATTTTTAATTAAATGTTTTGGTCAACCTTGTAATGCTATACCCCCTTTATCATCCATTTGTTTCCATGCATGGGAGGATTTTTTTTACTTTCTTAACAAGTTAACATGCTATAAGTTCACAAACATGATCCTCTTTTTGCTCCTTGTCCCCTCCACATGCCCTTTCTACATCTTTGCCTTATGAACCAATTAATTGTATCTATACAATTATTTTTCAACTATTGAATCATTTTTCCCAATTCACCTCCTCCTATTGTTGTCCCTTTTTCTAGCTGCTTTTCTCACCCCTTTTCTTTGTTTTGGCCACCTTTTCCACCACCTTTACCTTACCTTTTCTCCTCATTTTCATCATCCTTCACAAACTGAACCACCATCAGACCACTATTACGTGTAAAATGATGTGTGATTTGTACAAGTATACATGTCAGTTCAAGTAATAAAGTGATGAGTGAGTATCGTTCCCACGAGAATCTGATTGAGGCACAAAAGCTGTTAAGTTATTCTAATAAAATGCGATCAATGCTATGGAAAAAGTCAATTCTAAATATGCTGTGGTAGTTAGTGGAATAATGATGTATGTAACATGTGGAATTAATGACTAACTAGAAATGCTATGGAAAAAGTGGAAGAAAAAATGTAATGGCAATAACGAGAATGATTGTTCAAATAGACTGTAAACAAAGAAATAGACAATTAAATATACTGTGACAAAAATACTACGACAATGAATAAGGATAGAGTGATGTTTATTTTGAAATGTTGGGATTACCCAGAATAGAACATTACTGTCAATAATGCTTTGGCAACATCATGTCTCCTTTACTGTATAGAAGAGTTCTAAAATGGCCTGCCTCTCGAGAGGACAAAACCTCAACTTTCTTTGCCCAAGTCTATAGGATTTTTACATATCTTGCATGGGTTCCTTCTGTATGATCGTGACTCTATATCTAGAGTCAACTACAAGTGCCACTCGAATACTTGCTCATTTCATTCAACTTTAATCCAGCCAATCCAACCCTTTTGGAACTAGACTCAGTTTTTAGCATGCGAACAACATTCTATGTTTAGAGATCGTTGCAATTTAATTCAAGAGATAAGAACAATCAAATGAAATAGTAAAGTAAATGAGATATAGATGGCATTTATAAATAATTAGGGGTTCATCGAAAGTAATCCCAACCCTATGAAATTTAGCTCATGGGCTGGGAATTAAAATTCCAAACCACAATATTATTTGACATCATGTTCAAATACTACAATTCAATCTTTCAAAGGAAATAACGGAAGAACTTCAAGAAGCAATTTTCGCTTTCCCAGTCCATAGTTCAACAGTATAGCATCCTTGTGATGGCGAAGAAGGACTGCCTTCGACTTCCTATCCCTTACGTAACTGAACCCTTATTCACTCCTAAGGATCTTTCTCACTTTTTCTTTCCCCTTTGTGAGGTCTCATTTTTCAATTTTTATAGATAGATTAGCCTAGGGTCGACTAACAGCTCGTGATTATTTTCTCCTCTTTTAAGGAGTTTATCTGGTACTTGTTTGAATTTGAATTTGAACTACAACGCAAAAAATGTTGACTTGGTCTTCTCGATATTGCCATGGCATCTATGCTGGAAAACTTTTTGCACTGACACAACATTACTCCTTTATTTTCTCCTTCCAAAACCTGTTCCTACCACACCGACACAAAAAACTCCGCCACTAGCAACTAAAAGCACCCAATTCTGACACAGTCCAAGTCCTAATGCAATATTAAAAATGCTAACTAAAATGTCCTAAAATGCAACAAAATGTACTTGAGTACAAGTAATTAGCTAGGTATAAAGGCATGAAATATAACCCTTTTCAAGTGTTATCACACCCGCAAACCTTGGTTATTGCTTGTCCTCAAGAAAAATACACCTAAATGCATGAATACACCCATATTAACTTGGCAAAATATACTTTCTTGTACTGCCTAGCTATTTGAAAAAAAACAATTTATACCTCCATTCTCAGCAATCTTCTCTTTTCCTAAAATTCATTCAATTGTCAAAGGTTTGTTAAGAAAAGCTAGTGCAAAATTTTATCCCCAAAAACAAAATTTCTTATGTACCCATGCATTTTCTATTTCGTCCTACAGCAACTATCTTTTTTTATTTACTTAGTTCATTTGTTACCTAAAGAAAAGTCACTTGGTTTAAGTCAATATCAAATTGTGTTATTTTTCATATAATTTTTTCAATTGAAAGTAAATGATTATTATTATGAAATTTATCATGTCACAACATTCTTTGACTTGATAATCACGATGGAGCATACAACGGATTACCGAGTACTCAATCATGTCACAATTTAAACCAAAAGTCATTCACGAAGCTAAGGCTTTTAATTAAAAAGATGGATGAAGCACACAACTACCTCCTTAGCTATTTAGTCTTTTGCTACAGTGGAATGCCCTTTAAAGTTATACCACGCACTCTTACTTAGGTCCTAAGAAGTCAAGTTTCTTGTCATGAGAGGCAAGAGATGTTGCTGTGGGAATACGTGTGGTAGGGGAAGCTTGAATATGATGGGATGCTGCAGCAAACTTAGTTCCTCGTAGCTTGGAAAAAATTGTTCGTGTTATCCCACCCTTATTGGGGTAATGTCCTCAGCATCATCTAAAGGCACATTTGTTATCATACATAGGGCAAAAATAAGGGAAGGAAAATTCAAACTTCTGGCATTTTTATCAGCACACCCATGGACCTCTTAGAAGATAATCTTCCCAACATTTATATGTCTTGTAGGATAGAATGCAACAGAAACATGCAATAGAAACATTCTTTCTTTTGAAACAGTCATGTTATGCATAGACGGCATAAGACAACTCCTTAAAAAGTGATACCACACCTTCCCGATTGGTTTTAATGCAGCTCTGTCAACCGTGAAACACTTTTGGCTTGAAATAATCCACTACGTTCCTTCAATGCATAAATCCTCTTATACTTTTGCCAACCCTTCCGGTGTAATATTCTCGACAAATTCAACATACTTATCTCTAAGTGATACCACACCTTTCCGATTGGTTTTAATGCAGCTCTTTAAATTGTGTAACACTCCTGGCTTGAAATAATCCACTACGTTCCTTCAATGCATAAATCCTCTTATACTTTTGCCAACCCTTCCGGTGTAATATTCTCGGCAAATTCAACATACTTATCTCTAACCTCCTCAATGCCGAACTTGGCATTCATATGATCCTCGTCAAATGGCACAGGTTTACCCCGTACATAAATAAAGGGAGAATCTGGGGAATTTACATTAGCATAAAACTCTCTTACCATTTTACCCAAAACATCCCCTGGGTGTAGACAAAATCTGCTCTAGTTATGCTTTTCCACAATTGATGATACAGATTCATCGTACCCCATGTTCAGTTCATCCTTCGAAAAAAACCCTATTCAAAACAAAATGGCCGCTTTAGAATATTAGTGAAATACCTTGTTGCTACGGCATCATTGAAGAATATCTTTGGTTGCGGGGTACCAGCTTGCGAAGATTCTGCTGCTTTAGAAGTACTTCTTACACTCGCCATGAAAAAAATGTCAGGGAAACAAAAAAAGGAAAATAATTGAGTAAAAAACAACAGCAGATAGGTTCAAGATGAGAAAGCTGTAAAAATGTGAACTTTGTGAGAAGTGGAAAACGTGAACCAGTTGGAGAAAATAAAAATGCATAATGATGACAAGTTTTAGGGAATGAAAAAAGTGAAGGAGAAGGGTTATGACATGGAGGAAAGGTTAAAAAGTGAAAGACTTTTTGGGGGAAAAATGGAATAATAAAGCCCTACATTGTGGGCCTCATATTTTGGGTTTCTCAACATTCACTAAATTCATTGCCTAAAAACATCTTTCCTTTCGAATTTTCTAACCGGTAAACTTTATTAACACCTCATGATTCAGTTTTCCATGGCATAACATTTCTTTGTAATGTCGCGGCAAATTGTAGCTCTGCAAAAACTTAACAAATCTTGCTCCCATTCATAATAATAATAAAAATAGAAATGAAGTTGCACTAAACATAATAATAATAATAATAATAATAATAATAATGGGAAATAAAATAGAAAAACTTCTTATTAAAAAAAATTCAAACATCAAAAAGGCTAATGCTTTACCTGTCACGCTCTATAGGAGCACTGCAATAATGCTTTAAGCATTGTCCATTAACCTTGAATGTAGCCCCTGGTCTTACGTCTTTAACAATGACAACAAAATGCGAATATAGTTAAATTACTTCATAAGGTCCTGACCATCGAGATTTTAACTTATCAGCAAATAATTTGAGTTTGGAATTAAAAAATAATACCCGATGTCAGGTTCAAATTGTCTTGGTAAAATTCTGGTGCCATGGCATCGCTTGGTCTTTTCCTTATACAAATGAGGATTCTCATATGCTTGTGTTCGAAACTCTACCATTTCATTCAGTTCTAGAAATCTCTTACTGCCAGTAGCAACCCAATCCATGTTCAGTTTCTTAATCACCCAAAACGCTTTATGCTCAAGTTCAACAAATAAATGGCATGGCTTAACGTAAACAAGTTTAAAAGGTGACATCCCTAGTGGTGTTTTAAATGAAGTTCAGTAAGCCCATAGAGCATCATCAATTCTAGTAGACGAGTCCTTTTGAGATGGATTCACCACTTTTTCCAGAATTTGTTTAATTTCTCTATTAGAAATTTTAGCTTGGCCATTCATCAGAGGGTGATATGCCATGGCAATTCTATGTTTCACCCCATACCTGCACAAGGTATTGGCCATCAATTTGCAATCAAAGTGGGATCCCTTGTCACTGATAATTGCTCTATGTACCAAATCGTGTGAAAATATTCTTATGCAAAAATTTCAATACCAACTTAGCATCATTAGAAGCTAGGGCTACTACTTTTACCCACTTAGAAACATAGTCTTATGCTAAAATTTTGCATAGCTTGCCTACTGATGGTGGAAATGGACCCATAAAGTCTATTTCCCACGCACTAAACAGTTCAATCTCTAATATACTTTGCAACGACAATTCCTATCTCCTAGACACATTTCCTATTCCCTGACAACAACCACACGACTTATAGAATTCATGAGCATTTTTAAATAAACTTGGCCAATATAATCCTAACTGGAGTACCTTGGCAGCTATTTTTATTCCTCCAAAATGTCCTCAATATTGTAGGACACTATACATCTCATCATTAGGGACACACTTCTGAATTATTTGATCTGCACAATGGTTGAATAAGAATGGTTCATCCCAGTAGTACTGTTTGGCATCGTGAATAAATTTTCATTTTTTCTTAGAATCAAAATCAAGTGGCATTACAGCACTTACTAAGAAGTTTACTATGTCGATGTACCAAGGTAATGCCTTGGCATTACGAAACTATCATTAGGGAATTCTTCCTTAATCTATTTCTTACTTTCATCTTTATTACTCGATTCTATTCTTGCAAATGGTTAGCCTATTGAATCTTGGTTCCCTTTCGATCTCTAATTTCCAAATCAAACTCTTGTAACAAGAGTACCCACCTAATCAATCTCGGCTTGGCATCTTTATTTTGTACCAAGTACTTGATAGCCAAGTAACACTAATTGGTGGTGGTAATTTTTTGATCACTTCTATCTTTGCCCTGTCCACTTCAATCCCTCACTGTGACACCCTATGTCCCAGGAGAATGCCTTCACGGACCATGAAATGGCATTTCTCCCAATTTAATACTAGATTCGTCTCTTCCCAATGACATAAAAATATTTCCAAATTTCTTAAGCAATCTTCAAAATCATTTCCAAACATAGAGAAGTCAACTATAATAACTGCAAGGAAATTTTCCACCATGTCCGAGAATATTGTTGTCATACAGTGCTAGAAAGTTGTCGAGGCATAGCATAACCCGAACGACATCTGCCTGAATGAGAAAATGTTACATGGACACGTGAAAGTTGTCTTCTCTTGATCATTAGGTGCTATGGTAATCTGATTATATCCTAAATAACCATCTAGGAAGCAATAAAAAGTCATACTAGCCAATTTGTCCAGCATTTGATCGATCAATGGCAAAGGGAAATGATCATTCCTAGTTGCCTTATTACACCTACAGTAGTCCATGCACACTCTTCATCTCGTAACCATACGAGTCAGTATGAGCTCATTGTTGTCATTACTTACTACTGTGACACCTCCTTTATTAGGTACATATTGCACAAGAGTTACCTACAAGCTGTCAAAATTTGGGTAATTTCCTTGATAATTTCCAGCATCAAGCCACTTGATAATTTTCTTCTTGACAACTTCCTTCATAATTGGATTTAGTCATCTTTACTATTCAATGGATTTGCTATGGCAATCTTCCAATAAAATTTTGTGCATACAAAATGTAGGGCTAATCCCCTTTATATTGGCAAGGATCCAAACCAGTGTTCTTTTAGATCATCGTAACACTTCTAACAACCTGTCCTCTTGCTAAGGTGTGCCAAATACGCATATTTCAAATGCTTTGACTAAGGCTTTAACTCTAGAATGGGATATTCCTCTACAGATGGTTTAGGAGTTTTAAAATATTATTCTCTCAAATCTAGGCATTCAAATTTCTTCCCTAGCCTACCCATTATTTGTTGGGCTTCCATAAATTCACCAAGCTCTTCAAAACTTGTTGTATCATCTTACTCCATCAAATTGTCTTCACTATCAAAATTTTCGTAGCAAAATCAAGCCAATGGTGTGACATTCGTCATTCTTAACTGTGCATTTTAACACATTAAACACATTAAAAGTAACTTGCTACTCATTCACCCTCATGGTTAGCTCGCCTTTCTATACATCAATTAGGGTTTTTTTAGTAGCAAGAAATGGTCTTCCAAGAATAATTGGTATGTCATGGTCAGCTTCACATTCTAAATTAAGAAAATCTATGGGAAAGAGAAATTTATCCACCCTTACCAATAAATTTTCAATTTTACCTTCTGAATAGGCGTAAGATCGGTCAGCCAATTACAACGTTGCTGTGGTAGGTCTCACTTTCCCAATTCCTAGCTTCCTAAAAATAGACATAGGCATTAGATTTGTACTTGCGCCTAGATCACATAATGCTTTTCCTACATAATGATTTCCAATTGAATGTGAGATAGTGAAACTTCATAGGTCCTTCAACTTTGGAGGTAGTTTATTCATCAACATTGTTGTGCACCCTTTAGTGAGAGCAACAGTTTCAAATTCTCCCAATCTACGCTTTTTTGACAGTATATCTTTCAAGAATTTCACGTAATTAGGCATTTGCTCCAAACCTTCTACTAGTGGTATGTTGATATGGAGTTGCTTTAAGATCTCAAAAAATCTTTTAAACTAAGCATCTTGTTTGGATTTATGGAATCGCTGAGGAAAAGGTAGAGGTGGTTGTCCTTCAGATTGCTGATATTGTTTTGTTGTGGTATTTTTTTTTGGCAACCTGATCTGGTTCTACCATAACATTCTCCTACTTATCATTCTCAGATGATGTATGCTTTTCATATGATTCTGAGATCAATACTTGATTGTTACTTCCATTATCCTCTTTTGTCGTGCCATCATGAACAACATCACTCAACTGAGTTCCACTTCTAAGGATGATTGCTTTGCAATGCTCCTTGCCTTTAGTTCTGGAATTCTCAGTATCTCTCGGCACTGCTTCTTGTGGACTTGAATTTAAACCATTCACTATTTGTCCCACTTGATTTTCCAACGCTCAGAAAGACATACTTGACTCTGAATTACAACATCATTCTTGGCCATATATTCCTTTAACAAGTCTTCAATAGAATTAGAAAATGATACCTAACCTTGTTGAGCATTTTTCCTTAGCTTAGGATAATTATAACCAGGTGGTGCATTGTTGATATTCTATCTTACGTCATTGTTGAAATTTCCTGCACCTTGATTACGTGGGTTTAGGATGCTACGTCCTCCATGAATTACAAGTGTTAGAATGAATTGATATTCTGATTAGTACTAATGATGGGTTTGATGGGCATTCATCAAACACATGATTTTCCCTACAATAAACACATGACGATTCTGTTGATTTCGTCTCATGGACTATAGTTGGATTTTTCATGGTTTTAATCTTATTAGATAAAGAATATACTAGGGTTGTTAACTACGTGATTGAATCAAGCTTGATGGTACCAGCAGCTCTTTTACCCGTCCCAATTCTCGTGGTCAGATATTGATAATCATTATTGGCAATCATTTCTAAGATCTCGTATGCTTCATTATAAGTTTTGTCCAACAACGTACCGTTGGTAGACGCATCAATTACCATTCTTGTGTGCACATTCCACCCTTTATAAAACATCTCCATTTGAGTCCAGTGCTGGAATCCATGCACCCTATTGTTTGAATGAATCACATACTTCTAAAAAAAGTTTTAAATGTAATGGTGGGTCCTCAGTAGGGAGCCCATCATACTGTCCTATAATGTGTAACATCTGGAACATTACCGGCTTCAACTCGAATTGTTGAGCTTGTATGGTTGGTCTGACTATTCCTAGATCCAGATCATCCAACATTGGGACGACATGCTCTCTATAGTCCAACAGGAGGATTTTCATTGTGATCATTTGGATTACCATTAAGATCATTCCTATTTCCAACCATTTTTCTCAATTCTTTTCTCTTTCTCCATTAGGTTTCTCAATCTTCAGATCAAAAAGGTATTCTGTGTTAGTAAGAATACCTCTTATCATGCACTAATGACAAACCTGTAAAAAGTAAATACACTATGTTAAATAAAACTACTAATTAAAATAACCAAACTAAATTTCACCAAATTCTTGATCCCTGGGAACGACTCCAAAAACTTGTCGTGTGTAAAATGATGTGCAATTTGTACAATTTGTGTAAAATGATTGAGGCATAAAAGTGGCAATTAGTGGAATAATGATGTAAGCAATACGTGTAATTAATGACTAGTTGGAAATGCTATGGCAAAAGTGGAAGCAAAAATTTAATGGCAATAACGAGAATGATTGTTCAAATAGATCATGACTATAGGCTTTTTAGTTATCTTGCATGCATTCCTTTTGTATGATCGTGACTCTATGTCTAGAGTCGACTACAAGTGTCACTTGAATACTTGCTCATTTCATTCAACTTTAATCCAACCAATCCAACCCTTTCAGAATTAGACTCAATTTTTAACATACGAACAACCTTCTATGTCTAGAGATCATTGCATTTTAATTTAAGAAATAAGAACAATCAAATGAAACAATAAAGTAAATGAGATATATACTAAATTCATAAAAGGGTTTCATCGAAAGTAATCCCAACCCTATGAGATTTATCTCATGGGCCAGAAATTAAAATTCCAAACCACAATATTATCTTATATCACTTTCAACTAATACAATTCAATCATTTGAAGGAAATAATGGAAGAACTTCAGGAAGCAATTTTCACTTGCCCAGTCCACACTTCAATAGCACAGCGTCCTTGTGATGGCTAAGAAGGACTGCCTTCGACTTCTTATCCCTTGCACAATTGAAAACTTATTCACGCCTGAAGATCTCTCTCACTTTCTCTTCGCCCTTTGTGAGATCTCCTTGTTTGATTTTTATAGATAGATTAGGTTAGGCTCGGCTAACAGCTCATGATTATCTTTTCATCTTTTAAGGGGTTATTTGGTAGCAATTTGAATTTGAATTTAAACTACTACGCGATACATGTTGACATGGTCTCCTCGATATTGCTACAGCATTTGTGCTGGCAAATTGTCTGCACTTTGCCCTGCACACAACTTCACTATTTTATTTCCTTCTTCCAAAACCCGTTCCTGCCACACCTACACAAATAACTCAACCATAAGTGATTAAAAGCACCCAATTCTCACAAAGTCTAAGTCCTAATGCAATATTAAAAATGCTAACTAAAATGTCCTAAAATGCAGCAAAATGTACTTGATTACAAGCAATTAGCTAGGTCTAAAGGCATGAAATATAACTCTTTTTAGTAGTTATCAACCACCACTTTGTCGACACTCATGCTACCCATTTTTTCTCCAACACTTCCCTTGCACCGCCTTACACCATCGTGACCACCACATTGCGCCACCATCAAAAGTAATTCTTTTTCCTCTCTACTCACCCATTTTCTTTTCTCTCTTTTTATTTTCTCCTCCCTCACTCTTGTGCCGCAACATCTCTCTCTCCCTCTGATCGCCTCCGGACATACTAACATCCACTGTATGAATACTACAACTAAAGATGTGGAATTGAGGCAGTGCTCGCAAGTATACGGGTCAAGTTGTAATATAGTTACAACGAAGTAGGTGAGTACTCTTAGGATCGTCCCCAAGGGAGGCGAGTAGTAGATTAAAGTTAACCTAAACACAAATAGAATTAATTAGTAATCTAGATAAATCATATTACAACAAAACGTAAAGAAGATAATTTTGGGTTTTTATGAAAGAATAAGAATTGCATAAATAAAGTGAACTTCGAATAATTAAAATCTAACCATGGGTGATTAACTCACTTCAGTGGTCATAATCAACAATCGTCTTGGGCTTTCCTATTCATTCAACTAGTCAATACCCTAGTAGGATCTTTCGATACGTTCACTAAAATATCGAGTCAGCAAGAACGACTTATCTTCCAACCTCATAGTTCAGACCAGATCAGGTTTAAGGTGTTCACGGATAGGCCATGCCAAATTTGGGTTAATTCCCACCTTGATGGCTTCTTGGGGTTGTCAGGCCCAGGGTTTATATTGTTCCTTCCCTAAATAGTTGATCCGTTATGAAATCCCTACAAAACAGTTAATTATTCATACCTCCACTGACTAATCCCCCATAAAAGGATTACTTCCTCATGGAATCTATAACACAATAAACTTGATAAATAAGATATGCATAAAGAATAAATTAATCATAAGGTTTAAGAGAATCCTAATTGTATTTGATTGGTGAAAGCGTCGAAATCCATAATAGTTTGATTGCATCAACAAATCAAGTTCTTTGAAGAACACGAATGAAAAGAATTGAACAAGTGTTTAGGATCCTATTTATAGAGTTAGGGTTGTCATCGTCCTCAACCCTAGGTTAGCTGATGGTCTCGTATTTAACTTTTGATTTTGCAAACCAAAACAACCCTAGCTCATAAGTGTTTCCCATACAAAACCAATGTCGTGACACCCTAGTGCCTGTGTCATGACATCAAAGTCAATATGCTCAAGTTCAGGGTAGCTTCTAGGTGTATCGCGACACTGAAGGTGGTCTCCAGATTCTTGCATTCTGCTTCCTATATTGTGATATCAATGTTCCTGTGTTGCAACACAGCGACTGGTATTCCATTTGTACACCCTCTAATGTTCTCTTGCACACTCAATAAGTACATTAGATCACCTTTAGGCCTCATTCGACCCCTAAGGTCAATAAAAGGCTCAAAATACACTTTTTATTGGATTTAAACTAAACTATAAAAAATTAATGAAAATGCTTATATTCAAACTCCTCAAGTGCCAAAACTAGTTTAATTTTCTACACCAAAATACGATAGATCACCCTTCTTCTCCCTTTCGTCGGGTCCTAGCTGAATCGCCGCCACAGCGCCTCTATCGACTTCAGTGACCTTTATATTTTTCTTCACTATTTTTCTAACCTCTTTCATTCTCTTTAGTAATTGAAATCCCATATCGCTATTTCCATTAGTTTTAGATTATTTCATTTAAATGTTGTATCTTGACTCAAGACTCTAGTAATCCAATATCCCATCCGATTCAATTAAGTTAGGGTGAGTATGGTAGTGGAGTGAAAAAACACTCCTTCCTCTCTCTTTTTCCTGAATATTGAATGTATTTACAAGCCATGTTACATTGTTTTCCTTCAAATGTTATCATATTGTATACTAATTTTTGTTAAAGGGTCGACCGGTACCAAGCCAAAGAGTTACTAACATTGGGAACAAATTACGATTGACATATATAAGGGTGAATATTGATTGGAGTGTTATTAAATGGACTTTTGCCATATAACATTTAAAATGACCTCCCTAATTGAAAGATCGCTTTTGTTGATAAGTAGGTAACTTATCGAGTAGATCCAAGTGTGAGCGTTTGTAGAGTGGTGTTTTGCTTTCGATCTACAAATAGGTGTGGGATAACTTACTAGAAAAATATATATAATATTTGGTGATAGATAAAATATAATTATTTATAATTGAAACCTTGTTAAAAATATCTATAACATGAGAAGTTGATAATACACAATGTATTTGAAAAGGGAGGCCAAACCCATTAAAAGGGTAATACTCAAGTAAGTACCCCAAACAGATCATATGTGATATTTAGTGTGATTTAATAAATATTGTGAAATTATGTGCATATTCCCATTTCTCATGACATGTGTTATGACGTCATTATATGATAGGCATAATATATAAATCATGCCACCGATATTGAAATTGAGACATAATTGTATGTTAAACATGCCCTACATGATATTATCCGATTTGCATGTTCAACATGCCCAGTGTGACAAGTGATATCTTGAAATGAGTAAAATGTTTATTTATGTTCATTATGACCGTACCACATGCATGGGGTGGGATATTGTAAGGAGGAAGAATTGGTGGCTTCATCCACAACCTACATGGTAGCTTCGTCCACAACCTACATGACAGCTTGTCTGCAAATATTGGTGGCCTCATCCACATTGTTTTTTTGGGTGGATGAGTTCTGGTGAACTCTTTTTTGAGTGTAGCGATGATGGGTAGAATGTTTTATAAAAACTTCATAATTGTTTTACAAAAATTACACTAGCATGACCATGTGCATCAAATTCGATTATGTTATATAATGAATATGTGTTTAACTATTATTTAACTTCTTGTTATTTAATTTGATATAAGACCCACACTGGGCTTTAAAACCTCACCACATTAGTTCTAAACCTTTCAGTTAATACACGGGCTTAGGAATTGGACTCGGCATTCGGAGGAGCCTCTCAGATGGATATTTTTAATAATGGGTTTTGAAACTATTTTTGGATGATATTTTGGAATTCGGGACTTTGGACTATTTAATTGGGTTGTTTATTTATTTTACAATTTTAAACCGCCATGCATGCATGCTCGATGAATTTATAGATATTTTATATCTTTTTAATCATTTTTTTGTATTTGTTTTATTTTACTTGATTTTATACAAGTCTGTAACTTTGTGATTTTCTAAATATTTTCAAGACTGCTACAAAAGTTTTTATCAAAATCATTTTTAAAGGAAATAATTAAGAATATTACGAAACACGCACTTAAATGATTTATGACGAGATTATTTGGCATTATAACAAACTTCAAAAATATTCACGTTTTAAATAATTACTTTCCAAAAACAAAAACTAATTGATATTTGAAATTTTTTGAGTTTCATAAAAAGAATCAAAATCTAGCTACTTTAACAGATAAATGTTTTCAACGATTTTAATGTGACTTCTGAGATTTGGCAATAATGTCAAGACCAGGTTTGGGGTGTTACGAATAAAAAAATGAAAACATATAAAAATGCTATAAAAGAAGCTCGTTAAGTGTTGAAAAGACCTGAATTTTCCACAACAAATTTTGTCAAATTAGGTTCAAGTGGATCGTTTTGCATCAAGCGACATTTGTGTTTCAAAATTAGCTCCGGATCAGGATATGTTTGTATTGGTATGCTTCCACTTCGGGTTAAAAACTGAAATTAGAGACAGAAAACTAAAAATTAGTAATTTAAAAAAGTTGAATAAGATAGTAAAAAATAGTATGTATAATTTTTAATTTTCCTATTTATCCTACTAATTGTAGAAAATAAATTTAAATTCAATGTCAAAACCTTCCCGACAACGATGCTACAACTTGTGCAAATAAAAGTATATAAAATAAGTTTGGAATTTGCAAGCGAACAAGTCATATTGTAATCTAGTTTTGTGTTAAAATGAAACACTGGTAAGTATTCTGAGGATTGTACCCAAGGGAAGTTGAATTAAATCTAAATATATTTTGTACAACAGCGGGTCTATCAATGGCCACTAAAAATCATATTACGAAAATTATTATTAAATATTAAGGTTGTAAAATAAAAACCAAACTACTAAAACAAAGTTAACAAACAGAAATCTCTCAATTAACTAACAGAAGATTAACTTACTTCAGTGATTGCAATTAACTTCAGAATTCGAGTTTTTTTAGGGAACTAGTTAACCAGTATTACCTTTCGATCTCTACTAATTAACTATTCAACCAGTACACGCTTATCTCTCAACCTCACTTTCCTGATCGGGATAAATCCAAGATTTACTCAGTAAATTTATCTCTCGACCTCGTTTATCCTAGATTACTTCTTAGGGTTGTCAACCCTAGGCTTTAAACACACATGTATTTATACCAACTCAATTGGAAAAAAACTAATTCCTTTGTTAATCATTCCCACATCCGCTCCTTAATCTCTCTAAGAATCTAGCCACTCATCAACTCAAAAATCATCATTTCCACAATTAAATTAATCATGCTACAACACAAATTAACATAAAAGAGATAGAGATAGAAATTGCCCGTTTCATGAACTTGATGTGCTTGGAATCACAAAATCCTTTGACATTGATTGAGATCTTGTCATTTCCAAACAAGAAGTGAAATAAGATTATGAACTAGAACAGGAAATAAGATTGTTTCAAAATAAAAATAAACCTAAACTAAAAACCTAAATCTACTAAACTAAAACCTAAAGATAGCTTGGCAAAAGCTCTCTAGCTTTGCCTCAACTTAACTATTTATAGGCAAAGTTTAGCAACACTAATTAGGTCAAATACAAGCCTTAGTCACATAAAGTATGACTTGTGTGGATGAAAACAACCTTGCTTAATTTCTACCCCACATCGCACCTGTGTTGTAATACACAACTTCGAATGTGAAAATTTTAATTTCACGGTTGTGTTGCGACACCGAAAGCTTGTGTTGCGACTCTACTGTCGTTCGTTATGCTTTTGTGCCTCAAAATAAGTATCTTGGACATTCAATTAAAGTGTTAAAACCATTTTAAGGCCAGTATTGGCCCAATAGGTCAAATAACTCGAAATAATGTGTAATAACACTTATTTTACAATAATTTGAATCTAAGCTACGAAATGTGAAAATTCAGTAAAAGACATTAAAATGACTAGAAAACAAGCTCGTTATGTGTTGAAAAGTACTTAAATTGCCACTATGATTTGTGGCAGGTTATTTGGATAACACATATATTTTACCCAGAGTTGTCGTTGCACCTTGGTATTCTACTTCTAATGGAATACCAGTTTTTCTATAAAAATATTATTATTTAATTAGACCTTATTCACACAGAGCTCTTATACCATTTTTCTACAAATAAGGACTATGATCTAAATTATTTTAACATATAATTGAGCGTTACTATTCTATGATAAAATAGTGGAAATTTATTTTTGGAATAAATTATATTTTCTAGAAAAATATCATAGTTTTGGGTTATAGAAAGAATTAACTTGTCCACTGAATGTTAATAAAAGTTTTCATTCTATGCACTTGGTTTTTTTGTTTGAGCCTACACTCAAAGTAATTCAAGGTTCGAGGATAATAGAAAAGGTCATTCCGTGAAAAGACGAGCTCAATTTACATCACCTCGTACAAAGCAGTTGTATAATTTAAGTTAAGGGTTTTTTGCTAAAATTACAAGGCTCCTTTTGATGAAAAATTTTAACTTCCCTTATGCCTAAAAACATTGTTTTCTAAATCAATTTTTCTAATAGGGGTTGACTCGTGATTACGTTTAAAATAGGAGACATTTTAGCAGGTGATTCAGCTTGGGGTGGTAATGATAAGGCCACCCAAGATAAGTTGGAAGCAGCTAAAGTCCTGTTGAGGGCATGGAAGAGGCATTAATACAATGTAGAGGCGGGTCGTATGAGGCGTTTGGCGTCATAGTTATATAGGCTTGTGGATGCATCAATTTTGAATGATAATTCCAAGGCTATGCAACGAACTCGAGTAAAGCTTAGTCAAATTTACAATGAGCAGGAAGTTTATTGGCAACAATGACCAAGGATAACTTGGTTGAAAGATGGAAATTAAAATACGGAGTTTTTCCGTGCGAGAATGTCGAGGAGGCAACATAAGAATTACATTTGAAATAATGAGAATGGAGATAGGATTCAGGTTGAGGGGAATGAGGGTGTGCAGCGGGTTACTCTTAACTACTTTACTAATCTATTTCGATCATCTAGATTGGGGGAAAGCTCAAGGGTGCTCTCAACGATACTCCATTCTATTACTATTTGTTTGGAATAAAATAGTCGAGGTAGATGTTATGAAGGAGATTTTTCTATTATTTGAGAATGCATTGGGTTAAAAGGTTAGTGGGGAGAAGTTAATGATCTATTTTAGCCCAAATACTAGCTCGAATCATAAAAGGATGATTTTTTATTCTTTAGGGATCATTGTGGTTGATTTTCTGGAGGTTTATTTAAGTCTTCCCTTGTTGGTGGGTAGAAGACTTTCTAGCATGTCCTTGATAAGGTCATTGCACATATTTAGAGTTGGTCCAAATCGGTGTTATTTATATGGGCAAAGAGGTTTTTATTAGGATGATTCCTCAATCTATCCCCAGTTACACTATTCCAATGTTTTAGATGCTTCATACTATTCTCAATTGGGTGTTAGGTGCCATTCAACGATTTTGATAGGGGAAAAGGGTCGAGGGTAGACGATGCTTACTTGGGATCATTTATGTCAGCCTAAGGGTATGAGAAGACTAGGTTTTCAAGATTTGAGATATTTTAATTTGGCTTTAGTGGTTTCGTAAGTGTTGCGGAAGGTCTATTATAAGGATACATTGTACTTTCAGTTTTTAAGAGCTAAGTATCTCCCTAGGGGTGTCTTTAATTTGAAGTTGTTGGAGAAACCATCTTATGGTTGGTCAAGCATTCATGCAGTTGAAAGGGAGCTTGCTCTAGGGTATTTTTTGGCAAGCAAGTATGGGGTCCTCTATTCGCATTTGGCATAACTGTTGGGGGTGGAGGGTTTGGCGGGACACAAGCTTAGCTATACTGGGTCAGTTTCATGGGACTTGACTGTTGATGTATTGCTTCGGGCCAGGGCCAAGGGGTGGGATGTTGATAGGGCCCATTGGTTGTTTAGATTGGAGAAGGTGGATTAGGTCCTCTCTATTATTATCATTGTGCTCAAGTCGTTGGATTTGATGGTTTGGGGCCATTCATAAATAGCTTGTTACTCGACCAAACCTAGCTATACGTGGTTATTGCTTCGAAATGTTGGGTTGGGTCCTTATCGATTTCTTTTTGGAAGGCTATTTCAAAAACGAATACTTTCTCAAAGTTTGGGTGTTTGCCTAATCATAACTTGTTACTAACTGATACTAAGATTACCTCAACTTATTTGTCTAATTACGTACATTGCCCATACGGTGGTAGCCCAATTGAGACTATTTTGCATGCTCTACATGGTTATCTGATATCCTATAACACTCTTATTCTTTCAATTATTAATGACGATTTGTTACACGATGTAGTAAGTTGCAGCAATTTTTTGGAGATGGCCATGTGGACATTGGATAAAGTTATTTTTACCGACTCGTTAGTACTGCTTTGGAACCTTTGGAATGAACGTAACAATATGGTGACGCAAGATCGTTCCACTACACTACATTTGATATTGGATCAGGAAAAGGGGCTTAATAATGAGTTTTAGGTTCATTACTTGATTAATCAACCGATGCTTCTGATGTGTGCACGTGAGATTAGATGGTTTCCTCCTTGTGGATAGGTTCTTAAGATATAATTGATGATGCCTTAGGCCGTGTGGGACAACAGGTGGGTGTTGGTGTTGTGATCCGCAATTTTGATGGGCTTGTGCTTGGCGGACTAGTGAAGAGGGTGATTGACAATGGGGAGCCATCGTGGCAGAGGCTCGTGCGGTGATTATTGGGCTACATCTTGCACTGTGATTATGCTATTATCATCCCTAAGCCCCATTGTAATATGTTAGACATATCATTATCGGGCTATCTGTTAATTTAAAGCTAGGAACTTGAATGTTTTATTCAATTATTTAGACTTATCTAATTGTAATATGTTCAATTATTTAAGTAGCTGATAATTCTTGAAAATAGTTATATTTCATGCCTTTAGACTTAGCTAATTGCTTGTACTTTAGGACATTTTAGTTAGCATTTTTAATATTACGTTAGGACTTGGACTGTGTTGGAATTAGGTGCTTTTAATCACTTGTGGTGGAGTTTTCTTTGTGTGATATGAACAGGTTTTGGAATGAGGAAATAAAGGAGTGATGTTTTGTCAGGGCAAAGTGTAATAGCCCAATTTTCAGTGGTGACTGAACAGTGGTTTCGGGACCACAAATTTTTGTCATATCGACTCATAAATATTATTTTTAGAATATTTATAGTCATTATAGTTGTATTAAAATTTGGTTAAGAAATGTTAATGTTTAGTTAGTTAATTAAAGAAAAAGGACTAAATTGAAAAATGTGCAAAACTTGCTAATTATAGCAATTAGGTGATGAAATGGTGTAATTATTAATTGAGGCAGGACTTAAGTGATAATTAAGCCCTAAATAATATAATGGGACGACAAATTGATGGATAAGGACAAAATAATGAAATTATAATGGCAAACATGTAATTTAGTTGAAACTAAAACAAAATTAAGTAAGAAGAAAAAGGTCTCGTTCTTTATTTTCTTCTTTTGTCACTATCAAAACACCATAGAAATAGCTTGGAGAATTGGTTGAGCATAGGAGCTTCCATATGAGTTCAATTCTTACCCGTTTCTTGTAATTTTTATGTTTTTGAGATATTTTAAACTAGATCCAACTAACTCGTACCTTCGTTTCTAATTCTGTTAAAAATTTTGGAAGTTTTCATTGATGAGTATTAGATTTTTTTATGAATAGCATGGATATGAAGCTTTGATTGTGTTGTGTGATGATTTTGTAAAGTGATATTTTTAAAATATTAATTTTAGGATTAAATTGTGAAAATGTCAAAATATTAGGGTCTAATATTGAATTTTAGGTTTATTAGGGCTGTATGAGGGCTTAGAATATTTGGATATATTATTGATTTAAGAAAATTAGTTAATTTTATAGATTAACTAATTAAGGGATTAAATTGCAAAAATTGTAAAAGTTTGGGGTAATTATGTAAATTCAAAAATAAAAGGATATTAATTGTAAAATGGATTGGAAATGAAATATATGCTAATAATGTGTAATTTTATATTTTAGATCAAGATCCCATAGGTAGTCGTGGAAAAGAAAAAATAGCGGAATAATCCCTGAACTTTTGCAATTACTACAATTCAGTCCAGGTAAGTTTGTACGGTTAAAATTTAACATTTGTATAAATTGATGATTGGTATTATGCATATATTCTATTTTTGGAAATGAATTAGTTTTTGAATTATAATATTGAATTGGATATTTAGTTTGAATTGAACACGGGATTTGAGTACATTCGTGATTTGGTGTATGACAGGGGTTTGGAGTGGAGATTATATTGGAGGGAGATATCGGTATTTTACCCAAGTAAACTGGGGTTTAGCATTTGTTGCAAACTCTCATGTTTTACTTTGTGTTTGGTGTGATTGGGTGGATCAGCTCTTACGAGCTTTTATTTAGTTCTTACGAGCTTCTGTTCAGCTCTTAGGAGGTTTTGTTCAGCTTTCGAGCTTCTGTTGGCATATTCGGAAGGACCAGCTCTTATGAGATTCTGTTGACGAAGCACTCTTACCCGTAAGTCATTCTTTGAATGGAAAAATCTCGATAAGGTGATTTATTTAATGAATTTGAAAGATATGTTATTTATTTTTGTATTAATTTGAATACGGATGTATTTATCGATTTAAGTTATGAATGACAGGGATTTGTCTTCGATGATTTTTATTATTTGATTTATTATTATTAGTTCGATAAGATTTTTGTTTATCTCATCAAACTTACTAAGCATCATTAAGCTTACTTGTGTTGTTTAATGTCATTGTAGATTTTTTGAAGGTTGGACGACCAGATCAGCACTCAAGCCACACTATCCAGTTTATCTCGATAGTTTTTGAAACGTTAAATTTGGATTATATGGCATGTATAGGATCTGGTTTTATTTTGGTTAATATTTGGCTTATGTAAATGTTATGAATGATATTTTGTGCAAATAACCAATTTGCAAAAGATATGAGAATGAGGTATAATTGTTATGCTAGTCTGTGTGGCTTACATATATTTGATTTGTTGTGGTTGTGGTAACTTTGTTAGGTATTTTTATTTGGTATTGCTTGAATGAGTTGATGAATTGAATTAATGTGTATTTTGAGATTAAATTGTATATAATTGTGGTACCAATGAGGTACATTGGTTAGGCACATATTAGCTTGGTTTTGATGTGTTTTTGACCCGATTAATGTCATTTTGATTTTGTACTTTGGTTAGTATTTGAGTTTCTTAAGGTCCAAGCAATTTGATTATGTTTGTATTAATGTATGATTTGAATGATTTACTATTCTGTTGTCTTGTATTACTTTGTAACCCTATTTTGGTGACGGATACGAGTTAGAGGTGTTACACAAAGTGTAGATAATTTGCTAGCATGAATGTCGTGGCAATGCCGGGAAGACCAAGTCAACATTTTCTACACAAGAGCCCCAATTCAATTTTAAATTCAAACTTGTACCAGATAAATCCCCCTAAAAGAGGAGAATATAATCACAAGTTGTTTGCTGACTCTAGCCTAATCTATCTATAAAAATCAATGAAAGGGACCTCGTAAATAGCGAAGAAAAAGTGAGAGAGTTCCTTAGGCATGAATAAGGGTTCGGCTGCGCAAAGGACAGGAAGTTGAAGGTAGTCCTTCTTAGCCATCATACTGGGCAAGCGAAAGCTCCTTCTAGAAGTTCTTTTGTTATTTCCTTCAAAATATTGAATTGAAGTAGTTGAACGTAATGTCGGATAATATTTTGGTTTGGAATTTTATTTCCCAGCCCATGAGCTAAATCTCATAGGGTTGGGATTACATTCGATGAAACCTTAACTATTTTTATGGATGCAGTATATCTCCAATTTACTTTACTATTTCATTTGATTGTTCTTATTTCTTAATTAAAATACAAATGATCTCTAGACATAGAAGACTGTTTGCATACTTAGAAATTGATTCTAATTCTGAAAGGGTTGGATTGGTTGGACTAAAATTAAATGAAATGAGCAAGTATTCGATGGACACTTGTAGTCGACTCTAGACATAGAGTCACAATCATATAGAAGGAACCCATGCATGATATCTAAAAAGCCTATAGACACGAGCAAGGTAACTTGAGATTTTGCTCTCGCGAGAGACAGACCATTTTAGAACTCATCTCTGCAGTAAAGTAGTGCGATTTTACCAAGGCATTATTGACAGTAAAGGTCGATTCTGGGTAATCCTGACCTTCTAAATCAACATCGCTTTATCATTATTCTTTGTCGTAGTATCGTTGTCACAACATATTTAGTTGCTTATTTCTTTGTGTACATTCTATTTGGATAATCACACTCATTATTACCATTACATTTTTCCTTTCACTTTTTCCATAGCATTTCTAGTTATTCATTAATACCACGTATTGCTTACATCATTACTCCACTAATTGACACTGCATATTTATTATTGACTTTTGCCATAGCATTAATCACATTTTATTATAATAACTTGACCACTTTTGTCCCTCAATCTGATCCTCGTGCGAACTATACTGACTCATCACTTTATTACTTGAATCGACGTGTCTACTTGCCCAAATCGTATATCATTTCACACACGACAGTAAGCTTGCTTTAGAGACTCAGAATGAGATCACTTTTGGCTTAGGGCAGGTTTGGATGAATGGTAGGGTGTGGCGCGGTGCGGTTGGCTTACTTTTTGTCTCATGCTATAGTATCATTATAATATCTACTCTTATTGCCACCATTGGTTTTACCTAACTGCAGGTAAATGCACCACCCATCCAAACGCACCCTTACACCATCCTCATTCGATAGATTCAAAGCTAATTACGTTAACTGAATGATTGCCTTTTAGTGACCTTCATTTAAAAATAATAATGATAATAAAAACAGATCCAACCCTATAAATATGGCAACAATAGAACACATAAATTAAGTGTCCATCAAAAAAATTCACCACCAAGGAAAATTCTCCTCAATTGTTTTCTTTCTAGTGGCCTATTATTCTTGGTGTGTACTTGTGCACCTGAAAGAGCTAGCTTTTGGTTTCAAAATTTCTTCCTTCTTGTGAACTTATAGTATACTTTTTCATCCAGTTTTTATCACTATTATAAAGTATATGATACATGTGGGTTGCCTGACGTACTGGTAGTTCTCTCTAAAATTATTTTCTAAATTAGTAATTAGATTACACTTAGGACTCTTGTTTTTCTAGGGTTTCGACCTTGATTTTAAAGTGGCAATTAGCTGAATCATGATATTGTGAGGTTTTTATTCAATAATGGAAAGGATTTCTGAAACTGTTATGGAGTAGGGAACTGCAAGGCTGCATATTGATGATGGGGAGGAGTCTGCTTGGGGAGTTGACGAGGAACAAGTGGAGGAAGAAGTGAACCAAGTATATAGTATGGTGGGCTATTTTCTGACAGCTAGTTTAGTGAATTTTCAGGCTATGAGAAATACCTTAGCCAACCTATGGCATCCAATTGGAGGGGTGGTAATCTTTAATTTAGGGGACAAAAGGTTTATATTCAAGTTTTATCATGAGGTGGACATGAATAGGGTGATTAATGGAGCACCTTGGACCTTTAATAGTCACTTGCTGATTTTCATAAATTAAAGGAGAACGAGGACTCAATGGACGTACCACTGATAAATTATTTTTTCTGGGTTCAGATTCATGACTTGCTTCCAAGGATGATGTCTGAATCTATGGCTAAGTAGTTGTGGGATTTTATCAGATCTTTCATTGAATATGATGCTAAGCAGATCAGTAGAGGAAACATAGATTATATATGAATATGGGTTATGTTGGATGTGAGTACTCCGCTAAAGAGAAGGAAGAAATTGATTACTTCGATTAGCAAGTAGTTTTATGCTAGATTCCAATACGAAAAATTGACTTTATTCTTCTTTTAGTCCACCCTATTGCGAACGAACAAACAAAAACACTCACTGAACATTTCAGAGAGGTTTTTTCGAAAAGAAATGCAACTGCTAGACCTATGTTCATTTTCTTTTGTGCTTTATGTTGGTTAACACTTTTCTGCACCCTAGGGTTTTATTTTATGATTCCTTTCCTTTTATTTAATATTCTCTAAAATGGAATCCCCTTTTTGAAAATATCACAGTGTAATATCCTTTCTAAAAGGATATTAATTTTCATAATATTTTATTTTTGACCGAAATTAATTATTATAATACTTTATTTTAATAATTTCGGTAAACAAATCATAATTAATATTTTATATGAATCAAATTCATACATTAATTTTAATTATCTTCTGTATTATTGTACAACGAATTCGCACATATATTGTATTTACTATTTAACCATTAATTTAATTTAATTTAATAATTAATATAATTCTCCTAACAGTTAAATTTAATACCAACTATGTTTAGATTCTATTTTTTTCAACCATAGGGTGTGACCCTATAGGCTATTGTAACATTGGTAGTAATACTAGAACACTTCTGAAGTTACAAGCAATGAGTGGCATCTAGCAATACATCATCATTACCCAAGTTACAAGAAGTTGTGGTTCAACATAACATTTCTGTGATAAATTTTCATGTATTATATTATTTCGTCCTTTATATCTTGATTAGACACAAGTCATGTAATAGTCACACTTGCAAAGTCCAATCTCATGTTTCGTGATAGCCGATGTAGACTACAATAAACAAATAAGGGTAATATCTCATATTAACATATTTGAGCATAACCATGCATTTCTAGTCTCACTTCATCAAGTGGCATGAGATATTGCTCCCATTATGTAGGAGAGATGTAACACCCCTAATCTGTATCCGTCGCCGAAATAGGGTTATGAAGCATTACCACAAAACCGTAACGTAAAAATATATATTTTCAATCATTTCATTAAATATATCATAATCCATTCATATTTATGCATTTTGTCCCTTATTTGAGCCCTCAAGGCCTTAGAAACAATTTAGAAATGTTTTGGGACTAAATCGAAAACATTTGGAACACTGAGGAAAAAGTTAGAAAAATTGGAATGCAGGAGTCACACGGCCGTGTGCCTCACACGGTTGAGACACGCCCCTGTCTCAAGTCGTGTAACAATCGAAATAGGGACACATGACCGTTTCCTAGCCTATATCTATGTAACTCTATGACTTGGGTTGCACGGCCTGTGTAACTTTTGAAATGGCCTCACACGCCCATGTGTCAGGCTGTGTAACACCCCTTACCTGTATTCAACACTGGAATAGGGTACGAGGCATTACTAGAACACATATCCTTATAAACATTTTAAACCGAGTTATAAAATTTCATTCAAATTTAAACTCTTCAAATTTTTAACATGCTTTTATAAATCTTCACGTTATAACTTCAAAATACTATATTTGTAACAAATAGGGCTTTTGAGACCCAATACATACTCATGCAAATTCAATACTTCATTTCCATTTCATTTAATTCATGATTCTCATGGTCACGATTCAATTCAATTTCTCAATCCAATATACATTTCAATACCACAATAATTCATTTAATTCAAATCATATCATTTGTAATTTCCATTTAATTCACGTACAGTCCTAGATCATTAAGTTCAATACTAATACATATTTATCGTTTAACTTAACGTCCCCTTTTTGCGTCATTTTACACTTCAAGCATGAACTTAGTATTTCATTTCCTTTCCACTCTCGTTTCCTATGCATATCACACAAGATATAAACATTACACTCAACCATAGTCGCAAGCTAGTTCTTTTTGAAGACTAACCACATGATAAACTATTTTAATAAAGATTACAAACTTTAAACCTTACCACCCTTTTATGATCAATGCATAATTTTATAAATTTAATGTGGCGTAACCCAGCCACAACTTGTCCAAAGCCTAAGCATACACACCAAACATGCTAGCCAAATAAACATATAGTATAAGCATTATAAGCATGGATAAGCACCACATTTATTTATGTATCAAACTTATCAACATGAGTTAATTCATAAACCATTTCTGACATTGCAACATACCAAATCATATACCAAGTATACCACATACACATACTATGAAACTTTATTTTCTCACATGAACTTTAACCATAACTAATAATGCACAATTATAAACATCATTTTTTTCAATCGTTTATAGATTATAATCGAGCATATGGCCAATTATACACAAATCATTCATATGTTCTTCAAATTTTCCTCCTCCTCCTCTCCATTTCACATCCTTAATGTACATAACACTTTTAGAAATAACATTTTCTATACTTTCACTATTCACTTACATGTATACTTAAAATTGTCTCTCCGAGTCAGAGTCACTAAATTATTTTTACCCGGAGATACAGAGCTCCAAATTAAGCACCGTTAATTTTTTCCAAAACTAGATTCACATATCTTCTTACCATAAAATATTCAGAATTTTTTATTTAGCCAAATAGTATAGTTTATTCTTTAAAATTTTCCCTGTTTCACTGCTCAACAGTTCTGACCTCTCTTCACTAAAAATTAATTATCTCATTGTACAGAATTTAGATATTTTGCTGTTTGTTTCACTTGAAAATAGATTTATTAAGGATTATAAAAATATAAACTTTATCTCATAATTATTTTTTACAATTTTGAAAATTTTCCAAAGTCTGAACAAGGGATTCCAAACTCATTTTGACTCTATCTAACTAAACTTCAAATATCTCAAAATATATAATTTTTTTGCTTGCTCTGTCTCTTTTATGTGAAAATAGACTCATTCAGATTCAATTTCATAAATTATTCAGCATCTAATTCAGTCTCCACTATTTTTGGTGATTTTTCAAAGTCATACAACTTTTGCTGTCTAAATTGTTTTATTGTTAAATGTACTCTTTCATAATTTCACTTTTTCACTTTCAATCACAATTCAATTCAAAATTTACTTTTCCATCTCTAAGTCGATATTCAATTCAATTCCACACCTATATTCATTATTCAATTACACTTAGTCAATTTCCCGAGGAACACTTCGGAATAATAACAGATACTCGATGGATTCAGCACATAGCAACCACCTTATTAATCAATGATGTCCGGTGGAATCAGCACATAGCAACCACCTTACTAATCAATGATATTCGGTTTACATAGTAGCCTGCACATAGTACTACACATGTGACTATTACCATCTGATACACGTAGTAGCCTGCACATAGTACTACACACGTGATCATCACTTTCACTCTTACATAGTGGCCTACACACAATCCGTGCCACACATGTGATCATTTCTGTCACTTCATTCGTATCCTTTTTTATTCCAAAGGTTCATTCGGGAATTTTTCACTTTTTCTCACTTTTCTTTATATCGATCAATTTTAATTTCTCGTCTTTCTTGATTTATAACAATACATTTAACTTGTATAACATTCACACTATTCATTCCAGTCCAAAAATCATACTTTGGAAAAATTATGTTTTTGCCCTTAAGATTTCACAAAATTTTCATAACTATAGCAGTCCACAATACTCACTTATTCACACACTTGTGACATATTTTATAACTTTTACAAATTAATCCTTTTAGGCATTTTCATAGAAAATTACTTACTACAAATCGTTTATCACACTCCAAACATTCATATTTTTTCATAGAACATCAAAATACATGCATATTCTCCATGGGTAAATTTTTAAACGTCAACTCTAGCTCAAATAAATGGTAGAAATAGGCAAATCATATTACGATAATCTCAAAAACGTAAAAATCATTACAAACGGGGCAAGGATGGACTTACTATTGAGCTTGGAAGCTTGAAAACCCTAACCATGGCTTCCCTCTTGCTAAATTCGGCCTTATGGAGAAGATGGACAAAAATTGGCTTTTAATTTTATTTTTAATTCATTTTAATAACTAAATGACCAAAATGCCCTTAATGAAAAACTTTGGAAACATGCCTAACCATACCCATTTTTGTCCACCAACTTAACCAATGGTCTAATTATCATATAAAGACCTCCAATTTAAAATTGCATAACAATTTGACAACTCTAACATATAGAACTCAACTTTTGCACTTTTTACAATTTAGTCCTTTTGACTAAATTGAGTGCCCAAACGTCAAAATTTTCGAACGAAATTTTACGAAATTACTTTGTGAAATTGTAGACCATAAAAATATAATAAAAATAATTTTTTTTTCTTGTCAAATTTGTGGTCCCAAAACCACTATTCCGACTAGCCCCAAATTCGGGCTATTACAGGCTGTGTAACTACTTCACTTGCAACCTTTAAAACCTATAGGGGCCACACGGCTGAGGCACACGCCCATGTCTTTGGCCATGTGGAAAAGAAATTGACCAAAATCAAACCATTTCCATCACTCACCTCAAGCATGTACCTAAACACATTTGCACATATGACCAAAGCATCAAAACCTACACAAAACATGCATAAAAATGACCAATTCACTATACATTAATCCATACAACCAATATGTCAATAAAGCACCTCAACCATAGACAATCCAAAGTATCAAAACATATGCATATTTGTCATATTCAAAACATACTCATTTGGCTCATATGCATATCAAAACATTCCATACCAAACCACTTTGTCATTATCTCATAACACACTAAAATTTAACTATCAAAACATGCATCAATTTACACATATATACAAACCACATCATGATACCATAAGTACCAAAAGAGTACTAACCATAGTAACACATATACACAAGCCAAACTTATCAACTAACATACATCACAGATTCACCTATACATGCCATTATAACCTTGGCTAAAACATCGAAATCTACTGATATATTCACTGGATAGTGTGATAGATCTCAAACGAGCTTTCAAACTGATTGGGCTTCTGATAAACTATAAAACATAGGAAATAAAACTACATGAGCATATAATGCTTAGTAAGTTCGTAAAACATAAAACATAACCTACCATTTCATTACATAACATTAAATTTAGGCATAATACAATCCAATCATAAGCTTGACATAAGCCTAAGCACCAACAACAACACATGTTAGCATACTTAAACATAATCCACATGAATTTAACATAGGTAAGCCATTACACATGGACATAATTCACTTGAATTCATAATCTTCCTTAACATAACATGTTTTCAATGTAACTCACCGTTGTAATCCTTTTCATAAATACATATCATGGTTCATATTAAACACTTAACATTCCTTTCCTTTTCACACACGTTGAACCATTTAGAATATCATCGGATACACAAGATAGCTCACACGAAGTGTGCTAAACATATAGCTGTAACATATCCTTTCCTTTACATCATTGCTCACACGAGCTATGAAATGGGCTTGCTCACACGAGCTGTGGGTCGAAATGTAAGCTACACGATACTGCTCACACGAGCTATGGAGCATCCGCAACAACTGCAAGACCTCAGCTATCTGTAGGACATTCAAGACCAGCACCCAAAACATGAAAACCCTAATGACATGTCATTTGTATTCTACGAATTCCTAAGGTTCAAGCGGGGCTCAATAGTCGTCGTAACTTCGTTGGATTTACATTATTCAATTACATAGCAATCAATAAATTAAAATATAGATCAAAACGTAGCATTAAACGATATATAATCATACGAACTTACCTAGACATGTATACCAATCCGAAGCTTTAGCTTTACCACGATCTAAATCCATACGAGGTCTATCTTGATCTAAATATACAAATTCAATCCATTTAATAATTCTATCATTCAATTCAATGCACACTTTATATTTTTGCATAATTACAATTTAGCCCATAATATTTTAACTTCTTTACAATTTAGTCCTTAAGCTCGTAAATAGAAATTTATTCAATTTCATCCCTAACACATGCTAGCCAAATTTATTATGATCACATATCAACTCATATAAATCATCATTTCACAATTTCACCATGTACTTTTGCTACTTTTACAAATAAGTTCCTAATTGAAAAGGGAAGAAGCTTCGGGAACCCGATTAGTTTGAAAGGGGTTATGATGTCTACTTTTGCTTTAATGAGTCTCGGAAATGGTAATAGACGTTTAAGTCTTTAGAGAAGGGGGAGAGACTCTCTTTTAGTGACTAGGCATAGGGATTATCGGAAGTGGGCTTGGGTTTTTTGGTTGATGTTATTGTTTATCTTTTTGTTGGGATTTAGGTGAATTTGGGTTTTAGATTAGGCTTGTTTTGATTAGGTGCTGATTACACTTTATTTTTTTGTTTGTTTTCTGGCCAGGCCTATTTTATTTATAAAAGTCCTAGGGTTTTTATTAAAAAAAAGTATATGACACATTTATGAATTATGAAAATCATATTTATAAACCATAATTAAAATTATATTAGATAAAAGTGGATATAAAAGTAAATACCAAAAATAGCAAAAAAAGAAAATACAAAATAGTGGATGGAAACCGAACCCTCCTACTCTCGGACTAGTGGATTTAATTATGTTTTTCACCAGAGTCTATCCTCCTACACATTTCATATTAAAATATTAGCCATGTGCTGAAGCATGTATGGGGCCCTTACGAGTTCCCATGCTGCCATGCTTAAACAAAGCCAACCCATTATAATTATTAATTATTATTAGTGGCGGAATTGGCCAAAACTCCAACTCATAAAGTCAACGGTGCATATCTCGTGCAATCATAATTCAGTTGTGTGAGCCGATCGTCGAAAGCTGATAAATGTTTTCTTTTGTTTTTAATTTAAATAATATGAATGTGATCTCGCCGCGTCACCGTAAGAGTTATCTATTGTTTTTTCTTTTGGTAGGATATTATCTGATTGAAATCGAACTCCATTTTTTAAATCTGATACCTTCTGTCTGTAGTAAATTATTATAGTTTGACGCAGTTCACCCCCCAACACTTATCAACTTCTTCCCTTATTCTCCTTCTTTATAATGTGCATGCTACTAAAGTTGCAGTGATTTCATAGCCAGGCTGATCTAGCTCCAAAAAAGAAATGGGAAGAACTGATGGTTACTTGCCTGCTTTCGCCATGGTTGGACTGCAATTCATCTATGCAGGAGTTGCTCTTTTCACCAGAGCTGCTCTGCTGAAAGGGCTGAGTCCCAGGGTCTTCGTAGTCTATAGGCAGGGTATTGCAACCTTGCTCATTGCCCCAATAGCTTTTGTCTCAAGGAGGTAGGTGCAATCTTTTTCTTCTCTCTTTATGTCTATCATCTCTCACATGCTTGCTGTTGATCTTGTTGGCAGGAAAAAGTCATCAAGGTGCACTTTGGGGTTGAAGAGCTTTGCATGGATATTGCTGGCCTCTCTTCTTGGGTGAATGCTGGCTTACTATATATCTTTCCTTCTCTTAGATGATTGAATGATTTGGTGAACTTTATATACAAAATGATTTCCCAGTAATAAATTTTCGTTTGTTTGCAGTGTTACAGCCAATCAGAATGCATATTTTGAGGGGCTATACTTGTCGTCTTCAACAACAGCAAGTGCAATGACTAATCTAATCCCCGCAGTCACCTTTGTTATGACTGCCATTCTTGGGTAAATCAGCCTAACTCCACAGGGTCTTAGGAAAGCTTTGAACTCGATTTGCAGATAAAACCGAATAACGGCAAACATATACGCTACACAATCTGGGATGTTTTTTAATAGTCATTTATAGGTGGCAGTGTTTCTTATCACTTATTGGCTAAAACAGAATTCTCTCTCAAGTAAAATGATTCCATTTATTCTTAATTCAAGAGCCTTACTATGATTTCTTATCATGGAAGTTAATATTGTCAATGTTTAAGCGATGGCACTTCGCTGTTGAACGAATATCTGTTTGTTTCAGTAACACTCTCGATCTGTCTTTTCCATTGGTCATTTTAAAACTTCTGCAAATCTCTCGTAAGGTAGATTTATTATGTTTGTGGTGTCCTTGGTATACAGTTGTTTACACTTTCTGAAATGGTATCAAAATAGGAGGCCTAGTAATTGTGGGATCTTCTAACTTTTTCCTAACCTTGATATTATTAGTATGGAGAAGGTTAATATCCGGAGCCCGAAAACTTTAGCCAAGATGCTAGGAACAGTAGTCTGTGTTGGTGGAGCCATTTCCATGGCATTGCTCAAAGGCCCGAAGTTACTAAACACACAACTATTACCAACAAAGTCTTTGTTCAGCCCAGGAGGTGAAAATTGGTTGCTGGGTTGTCTATTTCTGCTTGGAAGCAGCTTTTTCTGGTCACTTTGGATGGTCTTCCAGGTATATATTCTCCCCACATAATATCTGTCTATAAATAACATTGACAATCTTGATCACTAGACAGTTGGTCTCTTCCAATTTCTGGAACAGGTCCCAATTTCTGAAAGCTGTCCAGACCATTTGTATTCATCTACTTGGATGTGTTTCTTGGCCACACTTGAATCAGCAATAGTGGCATTGCTAGTGGAGAAAGATGTAAAAGCTTGGAATCTGAACTCATATATTGAACTTTCTTGCTGTTTATATACGGTCAGCAATCATTTCTCTGCACTCTACTAACGTTTCTAGTCCTGTTCCGTTAATCCATTTCACAGCATTGGATCTTAACGAGTTGAGAAAGTTGTTCATCGTGTAGGGATTCGCCTTGGCGGTGTCTTTCTTCGTTCAAGCCTGGTGCATTTCCGGAAGAGGTCCCCTCTTTTCTTCTATGTTTAATCCCCTATGCACAGTCATTGTGACTGCATTTGCTGCTATATTCCAACATGAGGAGACATATACCGGAAGGTAACCAACTATTTACTAAATTTTATTAAAAATATCATTCGTTTTTGGTTAATTTCGTTGACTATATGTTTCTGTTCGGTTTGCCTCAGCCTGGTTGGAGCTTTTGCGGTGATTGTTGGTTTGTACATAGTCCTATGGGGTAAAGCTAAAGACCTTGAAGAGATAGTGCAAGTCATTGTTTACGAATCCTCTGGCAAGACTTATAGAACGGATATAGAAGAACCCCTTCTGTCTGATAACAATGACGAGATTGGGATGAATCCGAAATGACATATTTTTGTTTTAAGTTTTGTTTCATTAAATTATAAATGGATAAAAGTGGAAGAATCGTACATTATACATGTAAATCTTGCAAGTTATTAATAATAATTAACTAGTTCAGCAAAATTAAGCATGACCTTTGCTAGTAGCTGCTACATATTTAGTTAAGAGAACGATAGAATATA
Organism: Gossypium raimondii; assembly: GCF_025698545.1. NCBI lineage: Eukaryota > Viridiplantae > Streptophyta > Magnoliopsida > Malvales > Malvaceae > Gossypium > Gossypium raimondii. The sequence continues at coordinate 31,277,640 of NC_068568.1, read as the reverse complement.
GAAAAACTTTGAAAAAAATTAAATATAAACATTACCTATTGGCCTCTGTCAATGTTACGGATCAACAACAACGTTTCTTCGCACCCGTTTAGAAATCCATTCGCGTTCATAATAAATATTTTCATTTCATCCATCTATACTCACTACACTAAAACAGGCTTTTAGCGGCGTCTATAGCGGCGTTTTAACACAAAACGCCGCAAAAAATCGAGCAATAGCGGCGAGTGTTAAAAACGCCGCAAATTATAAGCAATAGTGGCGATTTCCCAAAAGCGCCGCAAAAGAGTTAGGTAAACGGCACCGTTTTCTTGGTCAGCTTCAAAGACATTAGTGGCGCTTTAAACAAAACGCCGCAAAAGTCAAGCCTTAGCAGCGATTTTACAAAAGCGTCGCAAAACTGATTAACAGACGACGCCGTTTTGATTTAGGTTTGGAGACATTAGTGGCATTTATAAGGAAACCCCGCAAAAGATCATGTATTAGCGGCGCTTTCCCTAAGCGCCACAAAAGTATTTACCGAACGACGTCGTTTTCTTGTTGAGTTTTAGACACAATAGTGTCGTTTTAAAGAAATTGCCACTGAAGTCAATCATTAGCGGCGCTTCCTTTTAAGCATACGCTGTCGTTTTCTGTTGTGCTTAGGGACATTAGTGGCGCTTCGCGAAAAACGCCGTAAAAGTCAAGCATTAGCGGTAATAGTTTTAGGCAAACGACAACGTTTTCTTTTTCAAATTTAGAGACATTAGTGGCGCTTTGCTAAAAACGCCGCAAAATTTAATAATTAGCGGTGTTTTTACGGTAGTGCCACAAAAATTTTTAAGCAAACGGCAACGTTTTGTTGTTAAGGTTTAGGTACATTAGCGGCGCAACTATAAAAACGCCGCAGAAGTCAAGCATTAGCGGTACTTTTTGTGAAGCGCCGTAAAAAGATTTAAGCAAACGGCGTCGTTTATTTGTGGAGGTTTAGAGACGTTAGTGGCGCTTTGTAGAAACGCCGTAAAATTCAAGCATTAGCGGCGCTTTTTTAAAAACGCCGCAAAAAGTTAAGCAAAACAATTTTTTTGTGTTGAGCTTTAAACGCATTGGCGGTTTAGGGATTATGGATTTAGGCCTTACGGTTTATTGTTTATTGTTTAAGGGTTGAGGTTTAAGGTTTATAGTTTATATATGTTTTATGATTTAGGGTTTATATATGTTCTATGATTCAGGGTTTAAGGAATATGGTCGGGTTAGGGGTTTTGGGATTATGGTGCAATAGTTGGGATTTAAGGTTTAAGTGTTTAGGGTTAAAGGTTAGGGGTTTAGGGGTTTATAGTTAATGTTTTATGATTCAAGGTTTAGAGGATATAGGTTAAGGGTTTATGTATTATGGTTTGTGGTTTATCATTTGAGGTTGAGGCTTAGGGTGTAGGTGTTAGGGGTTAGGGGTTAGGGGTTAAGGGTTAAGGGTCATGGTTTATGATTTACATGTTTAAGATTTAGGGTTGAAGGGATAAGAGGGCCCAAGTCAATTTAGGGTTTAGGGTTTATACGTTATTGTTTGGGGTTTATGGGTTTAAGGTTTAAGGGTTAAGGGTTTAGGGTTTAAGGAATAGAGTTTACGGTTGATGGTTTTTAGGATAGGGGTTGTGGTTTAGGGTTTAGGTTATTTAGTATTTTTGAAAAATACAACCTGATTTCACCTAATTAAATTTTTAAATTGAAGTTTTAGAAAAATACAAACACTATATACGGATTAAGTTCCTACCTTAAATTTTAAGAAAAATACCATTACTAAAAATCAAATTTCCCATTTAATAGAATTAAAAATAATATTGTCATATTTTTGAATGATACTTTAATTTTTTAAAATTATTAAATATTTGGAAATTTTTTAAAGTAGTGGCGTTTGGGCCAGAAACGCCGCAAAAATGTGTTTAAAATTATGTAAAACAGCGCTGTTGGCTCTGAATTTGATTTTAGAAGCATACGAAGGTATGCAATAGTTTCGTTTTTTATAGAAACGCCGCAAATCCATAAATTATTGTTTGTACGAAAACGACATCTTTTTCTTAAATGATTTTAACTCTTTAGTGGCGTTTTTATTTAAACACCACAAATTGTAAGCTTTAGCAGCGTTTTATCTGAAAACGCCGCAACTATGTATTACAAAATGTTCAGAACGTCGCCGTTTCATTTGAGGAACAATTCACTTATTCAGAACGTCGTCGTTCTGCTTGGCGTCACATATTTTTCCCCTTTCCCATACCCAGCCCCTAAACTCAACTTTCTTCCCCTTCCAAATCCCTAATTCCCTTTCGAAATCTCTTCCACTTCCTTAATTCCAGACATTCACTGAGTCTTTTAGTTTATTCGATTCTTCATTTTGTTGGTTTAGTTATTCAATTCTTCACAGCATTTAGAGGAAGACGAACAGTGGGGATTATGTTTTTTGCGTAAGCATGAACCGGTTTCATTTCCCCCTTTTTTTCGTGTTTAGGGTTTCGATTATTCATGTTTGAGTGAGCTTTTTCGTGGAATTTACTTGTTTATATCGTTAACATTGATGCTCGTCCATGGTTTTAGGGTTTTCGAACACATAAAACAATCTCATTTTTTTAGTATCGTGGAATCTGATCCGGCCCGATTTACTTTCTCTCCGTCTTCGTAAAGGTATGAAATTCTTTTCTCTTAATTCTAGCTTTACCAATTTAGTTTGTTTAGGGTTTTAAGCAGTTACTGTCTTACATTTTGACCATAAATTGTATGCTTTCGAATGCCTAAGTAATTTTTGTATTGATATATATTTTTAATTTGTTTGTGGTTAAAGTTATTTTCAAAATTAAAAACGATTTTAAAACATATTCTAAACCTTGTTTTGCATTTCTAATTATATTTGTTTAAAGGAGTCAGGACGTTTGTTTTGTCTTTCTATTTAGGGTTTAATCAGTATAATATATTATACAGTTAGTACTCATATAATTTAAGAAAATTTTATATATAAAGTACGCTATTATAATATTTTGATTTAGATAATTTGACAGTTGATTATTCACTTAAGTTCATGTAAATTTGTTTTAGTGATCAAGTTGAACAAGTTTAGTTTTTTCTTAGTTAATTTTTTCTTTCCTTTGGTTGCAGCAATTTAGTTTTAGCAATCTAGTCTGCAAATTTGGTACCTCTCACTGGTTTGAAGCAATACATAGAAAGGGTAGATAACCAGAAGGTTAGTTTATCCTTTATTTTATTTGTTTTTTCGTTTTATAAATTTACATTTGATTTTGGACTATTTTTATATTTGGTATATTTGTAGTTGGGACTGTTTTAAGTTGGTATTTGGTTAATGCTGCTGCAAGTTCTTTTTGCTGGAAGTTTTGCTTAATGTTGCTGGTTAATGTTGTTGCAAGTTCTTTTTTTGCTGCACGTTGTGGTTAATGTTGCTGCTTGGTGTATTTATTTCTGGTTATTGTTCTGGTTTTCAAGATGTTTTTTGCTCCATCTTTCTACTAAGTGTTTGAATTAATTTCGGTTATGGAATATAATTGCAAATATTATACATTATTTTTGGTTTGTAAAGATCCAAATTGAAATCAAATATAATTGCAATTGTGAACTGAATTGATTTAAAGTTTTTAGTTCATGTAAATTTGTTTCAGGTTCAGATTTGATTTGGGTTCGTTGTAATTATATATTTCAAATGATTAAATAATGCATAAGTTTACAAAACATAACTTAGGTTTTGGAATTTAATTGGTTTTGGATTTAGGATATAAAGGATTTTAATTGGTTTTTGCAGCTAATTAGATTGTACCTTCTATCGGTTTTTGCTGCTAAGACGGTACATTTTATTGTTTTTTGCTGCTAAATCAACCATGTACGGATACCGAATTTAGACTTTGCTTAAATCTCAAATTGTACTTCATGTGTTCGGTTTTCTTTCCTGAAAATATTTTCCTTTACTTGAAAATCAACCATGTACGCAACCTTTCGTGCAAAAAACACAATCAATTTGGGACACAAATATTACTCATATATTATAAGACAAAAACTTTTAAATATATAACATATATTAATATGGATATATAACCTATATTCCAATTTTATTAATAATAAATTTTATAATTTATCGAATAAATGTAAATTGGATATATAACCTATATTTCAAATTTATTAGTAAACAATTTTAAAATTTAAAATAATTATAAATAACAAGTATAAAAGTGATATACTTACATAATACATAAATTGCATAACCAAAATTTTAATATATAACTTACATAACTTATAAATATTTATATACATTTTTAATATATATATTTTAAAATCTATATTTTTTCAAAATTTATCAATCATATCATAACTTACATAACTCAAATTTATCAATCATATATATCATAACTTATATATAAACTTACATAATACATAACTTAAATAACATACAATATATAAACATATATAGAAACTTGCATAACTTATATAATAACATAATAACTAACATAATACATAGCCTACATAACTTACATAACTTACATAAATTAAATAACTTACATAACTTATAAATATTTATATACATTTTTAATATATATATTTAAAATCTATATTTTTTCAAAATTTATCAATCATAGCATAACTTACATAACTCAAATTTATCAATCATATCATAACTTATATATAAACTTACATAATACATAACTTAAATAACATACAAAATATAAACTTATATATAAACTTGCATAATTTATATAATAACATAATAACTAACATAATACATAGCCTACATAACTTACATAACTTACATAACTTACATAAATTAAATAACTTACATAACTTACATAACTTAAATAACTTACATAATACATAACCTTCCTAACTTACATTATACACAACTTACATAATTAATATTATACACAACTTACATAATACATTACTTACATAACTTACATTACTTACAGTATTTACTGTAATGCCTAATTTTTGCCCGGCCTACATGAGGCAAATAAACAGTCCTTTTACAATAAACTGGGCCCAAAACCCAAACCCGAAATGCAAGAATAGTAGCCCAATTTACAATGGCCCAAGACATTTACAGAAACCCTAAGGTTTCTAAGGAAACACTTGCGCCGCAACCATGCCCTTGGAATCATTCCCGATCTTCATACTTGCGCATCAAGAAAGAAACAAACAGCATATGGAAAGAAAAATCAAGGATTTGCAAATCAAAAATATCAACAGATTTCTTTCTTTCTTTTTTATTATTATTATGGCTATAAAAGGCCATCGAATACACTATAACCTGGATTCGAAAATCAATAAGAGAAAAAGGCAATTATTTTCAGCAAAAAACAGAGTTCCAATACAGAGAGCAAATCGATCGAAAAGGTTGATATGTACTATATTTGTTTATTTTTTATTGTTATTTTTTATATATATTTTTATAAACGAATAATATACGAATAAAAAGGAAAGAACCTACCTTCGTTCGAATCAAAACCGTCGTGGACGGTTGAGGGATCCACCCCTGAGGATCGGTGGCTGAAAATCGAAAGGTTTCGAGACTTTTTTCACATTTTTCAGTTGATTCTTTGACGGATTTAGACCTAGATTTGGGCTTAGGGGAGTCTAAAGGGCCATGTAGGGTATTTTCCCCTTTTTCGGCCACCACAGACGGCGGTGCCGGCACCAGAGATCGGCGACCGGCGTAGTGGCCGATGATCGGGCCTTGGCCTGAGAGCTGGGGAGGGGAGAGCTTTTTTTTAACAGATTTCTATTTTTTTTAAAAAAAGAAAGGAGAGAATGAAAATTTTTAATGTTTTTTGGCTTAAATAGCCTAGTGAAACGACGTCGTTTCACCAAGCCTCCCCAGATGCCAAAACGATGTCGTTTTGGGGAGGCTGACCCGACTCTGACCCGACCCAGCCAAGGATTTGCGTGTTTTTTAGCGGAGGGGTAAATTGCGCTTTTAGCCCCTCCGCCTTTTTAATATTTTACAATTAAGTTTCTTTTATTTTTTTTAATTCACCCTGTAAATTATTTTCTATTTCAATTTAGCCATACTTGAACGACGCCGTTTTAGAGGAGAAGACAAAATTTCCCTTCCAGCCCCTCTATGTAATTCACGTGTTCAATTCGGTCCTTTGGGCTTTATTTATTTGCGGATTTACCCCAAAATTCTTTCATTGCAGTTCAATTTAAAATTTTTTAAATTAATTAATTTTAATAATGTAATTGTTATTATTTTTATTTTGTAACTTTTATATGTGATTTTTTAAATCAATATATATGTATATATTTTTTATGTACATTTATATTTTTAAACTAATATTTTTCATATATTTATATACACGTGTTTTTTAAAATTAATTTTGATAATACTTGATATTATTTAATTATTTTTAATATATTTTATGTATATATATTTTTCGCAAATGTTTTTATTTTATTTATTTATATATATATGCGTATATTTATTTTTTACAAAATGCTCAAATACATATACTTTTAAACACCTATTTTATAACCTATGTATGTTTATATATTTTATATATATAAGTTTTATAATCCAAAGTTTTACATGTAGATTCATATGTATGCCTCTTATTCTTCATAATTTCAATGTATAAATTATATACCTTCTATTCTTTATTTATTTTGTTTGTTTGCTTTGTTCGCTATTTATTTATGTTTACGTTCATGTATTTTTATTTTATTTATTTTGCTCATTAATTTGATATTTTATATGTCATTAGTTATTTTTGCTTTTATATTAATTTAGTTTGTTTACTATTCATGTTATTACACCATTGTTGTATTCATTGTGATATTTGTTATTGTGACGTTTATACTACATTCAATGTAACATTGCATCATTTTTTACTTAAATTTAAAAATTGAAAATTTTCAGAATAAAGATAATACTCGTATTTAGGATTTTCAAGAAAGTTGAGCCTTAACGTATTGGGTTCCAATTTTCTTCATAAAATCTAATAATCGCGGATTGTTTTTTTTCAAACAAAACAAAACTTGTCATCGGGAATTCAATATGTTGTGTGCTAACGTATTGGATGTGACACGTTGATTTCTCGAGACAAAGATTTTTTAAAAAATAAAGGAAATATTGAATGTTTGGGATTTTAAGAAATTGTGCCCTAACGTATTGGTTTGCGTTTTCTTCATAAATTTTAAACAATTAAGTATTTTCTTAAATTTTATCACACAAATTTTTTTTTGGATAAACTCATTTTGAAGAAATAAAATATCGTGCCCTAACGAATTGGGTGTGATGTTTTCTGTTTCAAAATGAGGGCGTCTTAATAATTAATTTAATTAAGGATCGCATTTTTTTAACTCTCGACATTAAGATATTTATTAATCAACTTGGTACCAATTTTGGGCGTACGAGGGTGCTAATCCTTCCTCGTACGTAACTGACTCCCGAACCCGTTTTTCTAAAACTCGTAGACCAAAATCGTTTTTAGGTGGTCCAATCACACCTTAATAAAAGATTGGTGGCGACTCTAAATTTTCATCGACAACTAAATTTTTTGTTTTTTTTTCAAAAATAAAAATGGTTTTGACAGCTTGGAGACTCCACTGGGGACTTTTTTGTAAAAAAAAAGAGAGTCGAGCCACAAAGTTGATTAATTCTTGTCTTATGGTCGAAAAAATATTTTTTTTTAAATTTCATGATATCCTTTTACATTCATTATTTTCTTACTTAATTGATTTAAATATTGTTTGCATTGCATATTACATGTGTTGGATAATTTTACCCTTCTAAGTGGGAGTGAGATACTATTCCTTCATGAGGTTTTCACCTTCGTATAGGATAGTGGATCGTTTTCAAAATACATCGGTACCTATGCCTTCGTGAGATTTTCATCTCCGTATAGTCATAGGGAAAATGTATTCCCCTGAAGTGAACTTCATCTATATGAGCCTATAATAGGTGAAGATCGAGGAATCTGCTGGTTCGGGTACCTTTACTTTAGAGCCAAACCGCATATAATGAGCCTTAGGAGCTTGCCTTAGGTAGAACCACACTAAACCCTAGTAGATGTCCTAATAGACGTTTTACTCTTCCTTGATTATATGCTTCTATTTGATACTGACTTTTGTGTTTTATTTTGATTGCATGACATGGCATTTCATTCCATCATAAAAGGTGTCAGTTCATATTCAGTTGCTAGATAGAAAGCTTGTCATGGAAAATGGGTTTCTTGATAAAGTGGAGGACAATGCATCGTCTGTGCATTGGTGCAAACAATGCAGCGAGAAAAAGGCGATAGTTTGGCCGATGGATATGTATCGGAATTATGGGACTTTACGCGCATCAGTGTAACTTAAAACAATTTGTAAGAATTGAAGGAAATTTGGGATCAGTGGAATGACGAGGTTAGACAACTATTTTATAATAATTATGGGGATTTGCCTTATTTTCTTGACGTGAAGGTAGACAAGAATTTGTTTCGAGCCCTCACCCAGTTTTGGAATCCTGCTTACAGCTGCTTTACATTTGGGAGGATCAATTTGGTGCCTAGGATAGAGGAATATGTGGCTTTACTCCAATGTTCAAAGTTTCAAGTAGACAAGGTCTACTCGAGAGCGGTAAATATGCCAACCTTTTCAAAGAAGCTGATGAGTATAACAGGGATGAGTGAGTAGTGAGTTGCTGCACAGATTAAGCAAAAAGGGGATAGTAAGTGCGTTCCTTGGAGAAGTTTGAAAGATGCAATTCTAACACACCCAGACATGAGAAAGAGGTTAGATGTCTTTGCTTTAAGTATATATGGTTTGGTTGTCTTCCCTAAAGCATTGGGGCATGTGGATGAAGCAGTTACTGGTTTATTCGACCGGGTTGATAAGAAGGTTACACCGATTCCAGCAATTTTGGTAGAAACTATCAGGTCATTGAGTGCATGCCGAAAGACGGGTGAAGGTAGATTTATTGGATTTGCACAGCTTCTACTCGCATGGTTTCATAGTCACTTTTGAAAGGTGAATAAGGTTTCATATCGGGTTTTCTCTGAAAATTATTCACGACTAAAGGAGATAGTAGCTACACCGAGGAGAGATGATATTTCAGAGGAGAAGTGGATGGCAATTCTTCAAAATCTTTAGGAGGAGGACGTTGAGTGGAGAGCTCCTTGGTTGCTTCCAGATGAGATAATGTATAGGTGTGGTAATTTTGATTGGGTTCCTTTGCTTGGTATTTGGGGAGCTGTTGGATATGCCCCATTATTGGTGCTAAGGCAATATAGGTCAAGGCAATTTATACCTGCGACCCAAGGGATAGCTAATTGTGAATTTTCGTACAAGGATGATGGTTATAGAAAGAAGATTTAAGAGATGTCTAGTGTGTGGAAACAGACTCGCCGAATGAAGAGGTTAGCTGTGGGTCCGATGACAACTCCTGAGTATCATGAATGGTGGGTTAGGGGGATTAACAGTAATACACCTAAGTTAAATCAGAAAAATAGCCAGTCAATAGAGGAATCTTTGCAAGTCGTCCCTTCTGAGCTGGAAATCATAAGACAAGGTTTTGAGAGAAGAAATGCGGATTTAGAAAAGAAGATAGAGAAAATGAAGGAGGAAAAGACGAACTTGAGATTGGACATAGACGTTCAGAAGCTTGAAACTGAGAAATTAAAGAAGGAGAAAAACAAGGCTATGGAGGAGTTGGGTAGTCTGAAGACGGATTATAAAAAGTTGCATCTGTCAATGAGAACTGCCGGGCTGGGAAAAACTTCAGAACAGTGGTGAGCAGAAATTCGAGAAGAAAAGGACAAAGCCGATAGATGGGAACAAAAATTCCAAGAGATGTAGAGGCGAAACGAGGCTTTAGAAAAGAGTTTGTCTGAAAGCCAAAATGAAAAGAGCGAGTTTAACGATAGGGTGATCATGTTGGAAGGATGTCTTCGTCAGTATCAAAATCGAAATCTCGCGATAGAGTTGAAGGTAAGCTTGAGCAAGATTGAAGAAATGAAGAAAAGAATCGAAGAGCTAGAAACGACGTTGCAAAATTGTGAGATCCAGATCAAGTACTTGAAAGCAAATGAAAGTCATAATAATGAACAACTCTACTACTTTCAGAGTCAAGTTAGGAGCAGAGATCATCTTATGGAGGAAGCTGTGGTCCAGATTCAAGAAGTAGCTGATCATATACAGACTTTGGTAGCACAGGCTGACATGCTGAGTGTGAAGTATGAATTAGAATCGGATTGGGGGCAAGAGTTAGATTTGTTAGTTAGAAAGATTAGAGTTCTGGGTACTAGGGCAAAGTCTTATTTGTAATTCACTTTATGTAAAGGAATTTAATTTCTAGTAAAGTTTTCTTAAATGGAATTGAATTAAAATTGACGCCTTTTTGCATTCATTTCATGCATTGCATTGCTTCATATGCATTAAAAAATACATCAAAAGATTCTAATTAATTTAAATCACTCTTCAGTTAATCTGGAAACCAATCAACCTACCAAACACCGCTACGGTACTCGTTCGAAAACTAAAGACATGGATCAAAGGCTAGAACAGTTCCAGAAGGAAATGCAAGATCAGCTTCAACAACAAATGAATGAGCAGCTTGAGAAGATTCAACAAGAAATGATCGATAAAATGATGGAATCTCAGGGGAATATTATGACTAACTTGACTCAGTTGTTGACTAGAGGAGTTGATAAAGGAAAAAGCTCTGTTCTTAATGTTGAAGAAGGAAACAATGAAGGACCTGTCTATCCTCCAGACTTTACCCCCAGCAAGTCGATATATACCCGCGCAGGTCCTCTGTTACCATTAAGCCTCAGTAATTTCAGGACGACGCTGCGACGCAAATGAATCTTCAGGCTAGATCAGGCTCTAACCCCGGAGCTAACCTTGTTAATCCTACTATCCATGACTTCGATGAGACAGCTAGGAAGGAGAAAATGAATGATGAATTGCCAAAATAGCTAGAGGAAAAGTACAAATGGCTAGAAGAGAAATTTAGAGCGATGGAATGTGCAGAGAGCCACTATGGGATGGATGCTAAAGAATTGAGCCTGGTTCCGGATTTAGTACTACCTTACAAGTTTAAAATGCCAGAGTTTGAGAAGTACAACGGAACTAGTAGCCCCGAAGCTCATATTACCATTTTTTACAGACGAATGACTGGTTATGTCAATAACGACCAACTCCTGATGCATTGCTTTCAAGATAGCCTCACAGGGGCAGTATCCAAGTGGTACAATCGATTGAACCGTACCCAGATTAATTCATGAAGAGATTTAGCACAGGCGTTTATAAAATAGTACAGCCATGTGACTGACATGGTACCTGATATAATCACTCTGCAGAACATGGAAAAGAAACCCGGCGAAAGTTTTAGGCAATATGCACATAGATGGAGGGAGGTGGCCATCCAAGTTCAGCCATCTCTTCTAGAAAGAGAGATGACGATGCTTTTTGTTAACACATTGAAGGCCCCATTTATTACACATATGTTAGGAAGTGCTACTAAAAGCTTTTCTGACATAGTTATGAATTGTGAAATGATAGAAAATGCTATCAGAAGTGGGAAGATAGATGCTGGAGAAAGTAGTAGAAGGTCGGCCTCGAAGAAGAAGGAAAATAAGGTCAACAACACAAGTTCATAATCAAAGACGATTGCCGTGAATCAACAGGGAAAAATGGCTGTTAACCAACAAGGATCAACAAAACGGGGATCTGACACAAGGCAAAATATGGAGAAGCTTCAATTTACGCCAATTTCAATGTTGTATAGAGAGCTATATCAGAATCTATTCAATGCACACGTGGTTTCCCCTTACCACTTGAAACCTCTGTAACCTCCACACCCCAAGTGGTATGATGCAAATGCACAATGCGATTATCACGTGGGAATCGTGGGCATTCTATAGAACATTGTACGGCGTTCAAGAAGCTGGTAGAAAGACTCATAAGCATAGGTGTCGTTAAAGTGGATGATTCGCCCAGTACAGAGAACCCGTTACCTAATCATAATGAAAATGGAGTGAACATGATAGGAGGGAACACGGGTAGGAAAATTAAGGAAAATATTACAGAAGTGAAGATTCCTTTGAGATGGATCTGGAAGAAGACGGTAGAGAGAGGGTTGCTTGTTTTGAATTTAGAAAGAAGCTTTGAAGGGGTGGAAAACTACTGTGAGTTCCATCATGAGGAGGGACATGAGATTCAAGAATGCACAGAATTCAGAGCCTTGGTTCAAGGTCTGATAAATAACAAGGAAATGGAGTTTTTTGAAGAAGTTAAGGAGGAGGAGAGTATCTGCACATCCGAATCCACAAAGGTTCCAAGAGTAGTGCAGCCTGTGGTCATCATCTCGCGACCAAAGACTAATGAAGTGAGAATGCCAGTAACGCCACGGATCATAATAAAGAAAATTGCAACCTTTTCTTACTAAGATAGTAAGAGGGTTCTGTGGAACTACGAGTGCAATACAACTGTCCCTGGAAAGGAGACTGCAAAGGACCAGAGTGTGAGTGCCGATCCAGAACCTGTGAAAAGAAAGGCCGTAATAATGGAACAAAAAGGGAAAATAGCTGAGCCTGTGCTATCTATCAATAAGCCGGTAGAAGAGGAAGAAGCTATAGAATTCCTCAAAATTTTGAAGCATAGTGAGTATAATATCGTCGAACTGTTGCATAAACAACCGGCTCGCATATATGTACTAGCCTTACTTTTGAATTCAGAAGTGCATCGAAGTGCATCGAAGTGCATTGATGAAGGTGTTGAACGAGACTTATGTGGCCAATGATATTTTAGTTGGCAAATTAGATCAGTTGGTCAATAATATCAGTGTTGATAATTTCATATTCTTCAATGATGATGAAATACCACCTGGGGCATGGGGTCTATCAAGGCTTTGCATATCACTACACGATGCAAAAGGTATACTTTTCCAGGAGTTCTGATTGACAATGGATCAATATTGAACGTGTTGCCATTGTCCACGCTTAACAGGCTTCCCATAGACAGCTCGCACTTGAAGACATGCCTAAATGTGGTGAGGGCATTTGACGGTACAGAAAGAAAGGTCTTGGGAAGAATTGAGATACCCCTACTGATTGGCCCAACAGTTTACGAAGTGGATTTCATTGTGATGGACATTAAACCCTCCTACAATTGTTTATTGGGGAGGCCATGGATACATTCGGCGGGAGCTGTGCCATCATCATTACATCAGAAATTGAAGTTAGTATCAGAAGGTCGACTAGTGACAATAAACGCCGAAGAGGATATCATAGCAGCTGTATCCAATGAGGCGCCATATGTGGATAGTAATGACGAGTTGGTGGAATGCTCTTTTCGATATCTGGAGTTTGTGAATGAAACATTTGTTCCCGAGGGAAGCAAGATTCTGGTGCCTAAAATATCCAAGACTACAGAGATGGGTTTGCGACTGTTGGTAGGAAAGGGAGCTCTACCCAGAAGAGGATTAGGAAAATACCTGCAAGGGGGAATTGAGGTTCTAGTGCTGAAAGAAAAACAAGACAACTTTGGCTTAGGGTACAAGGCAGACAGAGGACAGAGAAAGAAGGAGTTGAAAAAAAGACAGGAAAGGAGAAGGAAGTGTTTAAACGGGGAGGAGATCAAATGAGAGCCAATGATAATTCCCCGTATATCAAAAACCTTCGTATCTGGTGGGATCATTCATTCTGAGAGAAGGATGTCAATTGAGGAAAGCATCGAAGAGACGCTAGAAAACATGCACATCAATGCCATAAATGAGGATGCAAATGAAGGGCGAAGTTTTTTAGACATATGTTCTTATGAACCTGGGAGTGTTCTAGATAATTGGACTGCAGAAGAAATACCTGAAGTCTTTAGAACTATCTCAGAGTAATATTCAAAACAAACTTGTTGTTTTAGCCTAAAAATAATAAGAACTCTTTTGTGAAAAGGCTTATGTTCAAATATCATTATTTTAGTGAAATACAACTTTTTTGAGCAAATATTCTTCTTCCCATACAAGTAAATACCTTAAATTATTCTTTCATTTATAATCATATTGCACAAATAATTGTACATAAATTCATACATTCTTTTGTAACCATATTAGGTCCTTGTATATCAATGACGTGAATGACGCCGCTACAAACTCAGAGTTTTCTTTTGAATGAAACATGTGTTTAGAGGGATCTCAGGACTTTGAAGGTGACATAGATGGTGGTTTATCTATGGATTTGATGAGAATGGTAGAACATGAAGAAAAACAAATTCTACCTCACAAGGAAGCAATAGAAGTTGTGAGTTTGGAAGAAGGGAAAGAGGTGAAAATTGGAACTGAGATCTTTGCAAAGACAAGACGAGACCTCATGGAATTACTCTAAGAATTCAAAGACATCTTTGCATGGTCATACCAGGATATGCCTAGATTGAGCACTGACATTGTGGTACATCGCTTACCTATAAGGGAGGATTGTAAACCAGTTCAACAGAAGTTAAGAAGAATGAGGCCCGATATTGTGCTTAAAATAAAAGAGGAAGTCAAGAAGCAGTTTGATGCTGGGTTTTTACAGGAAGTCAAATATTCTGAATGGGTAGCTAACATCATTCCAGTTCCTAAAAAAGATGGAAAAGTGTGAATGTGCGTGGATTACAGAGATTTGAACAAAGCAAGCCCAAAGGATAATTTCCCATTACCACATATCGATACTTTGGTGGCAATACGGTGGGATATTCACTGTTTTCCTTCATAGATGGTTTCTTAGGATACAATCAGATAAAGAAGCACCCTGAAGATATGGGAAAGAATACATTCATTACTTTGTGGGGAACATTTTGCTACAAAGTAATGCCATTCGGATTAAAGAATGCGGGAGAAACATATCAAAGAGCGATGGTAGCCTTGTTCCATGACATGATGCACAAAGAGATTGAGGTTTATGTTGACGATATGATTGCCAAATCCAGAACAGAGGATAAGCATGTGCAGGTCCTGAGAAAATTGTTCTTAAGACTAAAGAAGTTTCAACTCAAGCTCAATCCAACAAAATGCACTTTTGGAGCCAGGTCAGGAAAGCTGTTGGGCTTCGTAGTTAGTGAGAAAGGGATCGAGATTGACCCAGACAAGGTTAGGGCAACACGGGATTTACCACCATTACGTACTCAGAAAGAAGTTCGAGGTTTCTTAGGAAGACTGAATTATATTGCTCGGTTCATTTCACAGTTGATCGAAAAATGTGACCCCATATTTTGCCTTTTGAAAAAACATAATCCCGGTGTTTGGAATGAAGAATGCCAGGAAGCTTTTGAAAAGATAAAGCAATACCTATCCAATACTCCGGTGTTGTCACCACCTAGCCCAGATAGACCCTTGATTTTTTATTTAACGGTGTTCGACAATTCCATGGGATGTGTGTTGGGTTAACATGATGCGAATGGAAAGAAGGAAAAGGCGATATACTATCTCAGTAAGAAATTCACTGATTATGAAATGAGATATTCGCCTATCGAAAAATTATGTTGCGCCTTGATTTGGACAACCAAGAGGTTGAGGCAATACTTACTCTATCATACGACTTGGCTAATTTCAAAATTAGACCCTTTAAAGTATATGATGGAGTGAACGGCATTGAATGGGAGAATGGCTAGATGGCAAAACTTGCTCTCTGAGTTTGATATCGTATATGTAGGTCAGAAGGTCATCAAGGGGAGTACGATAGCAGATTTCTTGGCTAGCATAGCTTTAGAAGATTATGAGCCTCGAGACTTTGATTTCCAGAATGAAAGATTTGATGTATGTGGCAAATGCTGATGAGGATCCCCAAGAAAATTATTCTTGGAAATTAAACTTTGACAGAGCATCGAATGCGTTAGGCAATGGGATTGGGCCAGTTCTGGTGTCTCCGAATGGAGATTATCATCCTTTCACCAATAAGTTGGACTTTGATTGCACTAATAACATGGTTGAGTATGAAGCTTGAATCATGGGTATCCGGGCAGCCATAGAGCGAAAAATTAAAACACTAGAAGTGTACGGAGACTCAGCATTGGTAATATACCAACTAAGAGGGGAATGGGAAACAAGAGACCTTAAGTTGATCCATTATCGGAGATTGGTTCTAGATTTGATTGAAGAATTTGACAACATTACCTTTTATTATCTCCCATGGGAAGAAAATCAGATGGCTAATGCTCTCGCTACTTTAGCCTCCATGATTAAAGTGAACAAGTTAGAAGACATGAAACCCATTCAGATTAGTATTTATGAGATCCCAGCTCACTGCTACTATATTGAAGAAGTAGAGAATGATAATCGTCCCTGGTACCAAGATATATTGCTATATGTAAAGAATCGCGAATATCCGGATCAGGCAACAGAGAATGATAAGAGGACATTGAAGAGACTAGCTATTAATTATGTCTTAGATGTAGATGTTCTATATAAAAGGGGAAAGGATCAAGTACTGTTGAGATGTGTGGATGCTGTAGAGGCTAAGGAAATTTTAGAAGAAGTCCATGAGGGTATTTGTGGAACACGCGACAATGGATTCACCATGGCTAGACAGATCATGAGATTTGGATATTACTGGTCCTCCATGGAAGGAGATTGCATCAATTATGCCAAGAAGTGCCATAATTGCCAAATTTACGGGGATAAAATGCACGCGCCTCCCTCACCTCTTTATGTTATGACTTCTCCATGGCCTTTCTCCATGTGGGGAATGGATGTCATTGGGCCAATATCGCCAAAGGCTTCTAATGGACATTGCTTCATTTTTGTGGTTATTGACTACTTCACTAAGTGGGTAGAGACAACCACATATGCTAATGTCACGAAGTCAGCAGTCAGTAAGTTTTTGAAGAAAGAGATCATATGTCGATATGGAATGCCTGAAAGAATCATATTTGACAATGCGCTGAATTTGAATAACAGCACAATAGCAGAAGTCTGTAGCCAGTTCAATATTAGACACCATAATTCATCACCGTATCGTCCAAAAATGAATGGTGCAGTGGAGGCGGCCAACAAAAATATCAAGAAAATTATGGCGAAAATGGCTGAAACTTACAAGGATTGGCATGAGAAGTTACCATTCGCTCTTCTTGCTTACCGAACATCTATCAGGACTTCGACTAGGCCAACACCTTTTTCTTTGGTTTATGGGATGGAAGCAGTCTTACCCATTGAAGTCGAAATTCCTTCTCTCCGAGTATTAGCTGAATTAAAATTGGAGGAGGCCGAAAGGATCCAATCTCGATATGATCAGTTGAACCTGATTGAAGAGAAAAGACTAAAAGTTATTCGTCACAGTCAAATGTACCTGGAACGAATGATGAGAGCATATAACAAAAAGGTTTGTCCTAGAGAATTTCATGTGCGGGACTTGGTGTTGAAGAAAATCCTTCCTCTACAAAAGGATTTCAAAGGGAAATGGATGCCAAATTGGGAATGACCTTAGGTTGTAAAAAAGGCTTTTTCTGGAGGTGCTTTAATTTTGAGTGAAATAGATGGTAAGAATTTTCCAAATCCTGTAAATTCAGATTCAGTCAAGAAATATTTCACTTGAAGGAAAGGAGGAATCAAAGTGAAAACCCACGAAGGGCGCTCTGGTTACCAAAAAAAAGAGAGAGAGAAAAGAAAAAGGATAGGCCAAGGTGAAAACCCGAAAAGGGCGTCTTGAGACCAAAGGGGATTTGAGTTGAAAACCCAAAAAGGGTGGCTCAAACACTGTCACGTTGGGGCATGTGGTGATCCTGCTACACCTAAGTCTACAAGAAAAGGATATAGGACGTCTTGGGGCATTGAAAAAGTACTGTAGATCCCCTAAACACATGTTAAATTCAAAATGGTTCTTAGTTTGCACGGAGAAGTTAAAGCTGCGATATCCAAGGCACCTAGTCTTCATATAACTTGTACCGAGTTTGTTTGGTCCTGTAAATACTTCATTCTTTGCTGATCTTGAATATTTTTTCTTTTCAAGACACTTGCTATCAATAAATTCCTTTTCTATTATTCGAGTTATGACCTGAATTAATTCATCTCTTACTCAGTTTTTTTTATCTTTGCGAAAACATTTCTCATTAGAATAATGATTGATTTACTAATAAATTTTCACAAAAGAAGTTTTGCATATTACTCTGGGAATTTCTAAATAATTTAGTAACCTGAAACAGGAGTATTGTTTAGAACGCACCAAGTTTAAAAGTCTAAATTAGGACTGCTTTTTCAGATTTGGTTGTCTAAATATCGAATGAGATGACAAGAAGTCTTGATTGAGTAGGAAGAAGTCCCCTATGGAAAGAAAACCCTTCATTTGGGCATGAGCATTTGGTAGGACACCCAGGGAATGGTGTAAAAGAGTTTCATGATCTGCATCCTTGAATTACGATAGGAGAGGATTGAAAAGAGTCAAATTTTCCTACCTTTGGGTCACGGTGGAAGGAAGATGGTACAAATTATGCGTCTTAGTGGATTGAGCTTTGAAGTTCATAATGGGGGGCAATTTGATTAAGTGTTTCTTTGGAGATGTCAACCAAGCAAAAGGCGTCAGTGATAAAACCTTAATAAACTTTAAGAAATGATAACTTGAGTGATAATTCTCGAAAGATGACATTCTGCATTCATTCAAATGTCATTCATACATGTCTAGTTAGGAGCATTGAATTCATTTTGATCATAACATCCTAATCACTAAGCATAATTAAGTTCATAGAATAGGTTAAAAGGTCATGTTCCCTAGAGAACAGATCGATGGCCAATAATCCTATCTCCCTGAAGTTGCTGTGGAGCGGATTAAAACCTTGGATCTTATCTCTCTGAAGTTGCAGAAAGCAGATCATATCTAGTCTTATTTCCCTGAAGTTGCAGTGGAGCGGAGTAAGTAAAAAAGTCTTATCCTCCTGAAATTGCGGTGAGGAAGACTGGAAATGACAAATCTTATCTCCCTGAAGCTGCAGTGGAGCAGATTAAAGCTGATAATCCTATTTCCCTGAAGTTGCAGTGGAGCGGATTAAAACCTGAATCTTATCTCTCTGAAGTTGCAGAGAGCAGAACCCATCTAGTCTTATCTCCCTGAAGTTGCAGTGGAGCAGACTAAGTAAACAAGTATTATCCTCCTGAAGTTGCAGTGAGGAAGACTGAAGATGGCAAATCTTATCTCCCTGAGGTTGCAGTGGAGTAGATTAAAGCCGATAATCCTATCTCTCTGAAGTTCCAGTGGAGCAGATTAAAACCTTGGATCTTATCTCTCTGGAGTTGCAGAGAGTAGATCGCATCTAGTCTTATCTCCTTGAAGTTGCAGTGGAGCAGACTAAGCAAACAAGTCTTATCCTCCTGAAGTTGCAGTGAGGCAGACTGGAGATGGCAAATCTTATCTCCCTGAAGTTGCAGTGGAGCATATTAAAGCCAATAATCCTATCTCCCTGAAATTGTAGTGGAGCAGATTAAAATCACAGATCTTTTCTCTCTAAAATTCCAGTAGAGTAGATCACATCGGGTCTTATCTCCCTAAAGTTGTAGTGGAGCAGACTCAAGAAAGCAAGTCTCATCCCTCCGAAATTGCAGTGAGGTTGACTAAATAAAGCAAATCCTATCTCTCTAAAGTTGTAGTGGGGTGGATTAGAATGATGGGTCTTAACTCACTGAGATTGCGGTAGAGTAGATCACATCAAATTCATCTTTAAGTTGCAGCAGGTCAAATTGAAGCTATAAATCCTATCTCCCTGACATTGCAGTGGAGTGGATCGAAGCACTAGTTCCTATACCTCGGAAGATGCAGTAGGAAGGAATGAGGCTACTTGAAGAAGAAGATTACCAAGGTCTAGCACGACCGGGAAAAATTAGGCATTTTTAAAGTCTTTGCTCTGTTCTTATTACACAATAACGAGCAAAGAGGGGCAGCTGTAATGTCTAATTTTTGCTCGGCCTACATGAGGCAAATAAACAGTCCTTTTACAATAAATTGGGCCCAAAACCCAAACCCAGAATGCAAGAATAGTGGCCCAATTGACAATGGCCCAAGATATTTACAGAAACCCTAAGGTTTCTAAGGAAACACTTGCGCCGCAACCATGCCCTCCGAATATTCCCGATCTTCATACCTGCGCATCAAGAAAGAAACAAACAGCATATGGAAAGAAAAATCACGGATTTGCAAATCAAAAATATCAACAGATTTCTTTCTTTCTTTTTTATTATTATGGCTATAAAAGGCCATCGAATACACTGTAACCTGGATTCAAAAATCAATAAGAGAAAAAGGCAATTATTTTCAACAAAAAATAGAGTTCCAATACAGAGAGCAAAACGATCGAAAAGGTTGATATTTACTATATTTATTTATTTTTTATTGTTATTTTCCATATATTTTTTATAAACGAATAATATACGAATAAAAAAGAAAGAAACTACCTTCGTTCGAGTGAAAACCGCCGTGGACGGTTGAAGGATCCACTCCCGAGATCAGTGGCCGAAAATCGAAAGGTTTTGGGACTTTTTTCGCATTTTTAGTTAATTCTCTGACGAATTTAGGCCCAGATTTGGGCTTAGGGGAGTCTAAAGGTCCAAGTAGGGTATTTTCCCCTTTTTCGGCCACCGCAGACGGTGGTGCCGGCGTTGGAGATCGACGGCCGGCGCTGTGGCCGATGACCGGCCGATGATCGGGCTTTGGCCGGAGAGCTGGGGAGGGGAGAGCTTTTTTTAAGAGATTTTTGTTTTTTTTTAAAAAAGAATGGAGAGAATGAAATTTTTTAATGTTTTTTGGCTTAAATAGCCTAATGAAATGACGTCGTTTCACCAGGCCTCCCCAGATGCCAAAACGGCATCGTTTTGGGGAGGATGACTCGACTCTGACCCGACCTGGCCAAGGATCTGCATGTTTTTTAGAGGAGGGGTAAATTGCGCTTTTTGCCCCTCCGCCTTTTTAATATTTTATAATTAAGTTTCGTTTATTTTTTTTAATTCACCCTGTAAATTATTTTCTATTTTAATTTAGCCCTACTTGAACTGCGCCGTTTTAGAGGAGAAGGGAAAATTTCCCTTCCAGTCCCTATATGTAATTCGCGTGTTCAATTCGGTCCTTTGGGCTTTATTTATTTGCGGATTTACCCCAAAATTCTTTCATTGCAGTTCAATTTAATTTTTTTATTTAAAATTAATTAATTTTAATAATGTAATTGTTATTATTTTTATTTTTGTAACTTTTATATGTGATTTTTTAAATCAATATATATGTATATTTTTTATGTACATTTATATTTTTAAACTAATATTTTCATATATTTATATACACGTGTTTTTTAAAATTAATTTTGATAATCTTGATAATATTTAATTATTTTTAATATATTTTATGTATATATATTTTTGGAAAATGTTATTTATTTATTTATATATATATATGCGTATATATATTTTTTAAAATGCTCAAATACATATACTTTTAAACACCTATTTTATAACCTATGTATGTTTATATATTTTTATATATATAAGTTTTATAATCCAAAGTTTTACATGTAGATTCATATGTATGCCTCTTATTCTTCATAATTTCAATGTATAAATTATATACCTTCTATTCTTTATTTATTTTGTTTGTTTTCTTTGTTCGCTATTTATTTATGTTTACGTTCATGTTTTTTTTATTTTGCTCATTAATTTAGTTTGTTTACTATTCATGTTATTACACCATTGTTGTATTCATTGTGATATTTGTTATTGTGACGTTTATACTACATTCAATGTAACATTGCATCATTTTTTACTTAAATTTAAAAATTGAAAATTTTCAGAATAAAGATAATACTCGTATTTAGGATTTTCAAGAAAGTTGAGCCCTAACGTATTGGGTTCCAATTTTCTTCGTAAAATCTAACGATCGAGGATTGTTTTTTTTTCAAACAAAATAAAACTTCTCATTGAGAATTCAATATGTTGTGTCCTAACGTATTGGATGTGACACGTTGATTTCTCGAGACAAAGATTTTTAAAAAAATAAAGGAAATATTAAATGTTTGGGATTTTAAGAAATTGTGCCCTAACATATTGGGTTGCGTTTTCTTCATAAATTTTAAACAATTCTTAAATTTTATCGCACAAGTGTTTTTTTGGATAAACTCATTTTGAAGAAATAAAATATCGTGCCCTAACATATTGGATGTGATTTTTTCTGTTTCAAAATGAAGGCGTCTTAATAATTAATTTAATTAAGGATCGCATTTTTTTTAACTCTCGACATTTATTAATTAACTTGGTACCAATTTTTGGGCGTAAGGGGGTGCTAATCCTTCCTCGTACGTAACTGACTCCCAAACCCGTTTCTCTAAAACTCATGGACCAAAGTCGTTTTTAGGTGGTCCAATCACACCTTAATAAAAGATTGGTGGCGACTCCAAATTTTCATCGACAACTAATTTTTTTTTTCAAAAATAAAAATGGTTTCGACACTTACATTAAACATAATACATAACTTACATAACTTCGCTCGATTGATTCACACAGGACAACAACTGATAGATGAGCCGTATGTATTCTCATCTCAAGTCAAACAAGTTTTTTACTCAAAAGATCCAACTGATGAGGGTTGGTACATTGTACTCCGTAACATCCCTAGAGACTTGTTTGACATGGGCAGTGGAAGTAGAGATAACATCGACGACAGATCAGAAACTTTGCCCTTTCCAGAACAAAACTTAAATGATAATATCCCTAGTACTGGTACACAATTTCAATGGGTTCGTCAGGATACGGATGAAGATATTTACGAATAATGATGTAGTAAGATTTTACGATTATTTAATTATATGTAATATCATAATTTAAATCTTGGTCTTATAATATATTTCAACTATTTTATATGTGTTGTTATTGTTGTAATTAGTTATTAAGTTTTCAACTATTTTATGTGTATTGCAGATAAAATGCCTAGAAGAAAAATGTGAGTTCTAAGCATTGTTTAAAATGCTCCAAACTCGGCAGAAACAAATAGTGAACAACATACAGTAATTGGATCTTCGAATGTTCCAATTACACCTGAGGATCCTACAGAAGTTCAAAGTAATTTTACATTTAATTTACATGCGTGTTGACTTATAATTGATTTATTTTTTAAATTCTTATATTATAATATACCATTTTTCAGCTGAAAATGTTGGGACCCGCAGAGGTCGAGGACATACGCTACTTAGAGATTTATATGAGTTAGATCCAGTCGAGCGTGTCAGGGTATGCAGAAATAGTTTTGGTCAGCCTGTTGGATCAGAAGCTCGACTTTTAGCAGGATACATGGGCATTTTAGCATGAAATGCGAATATGTTGCCTATCAACTACGAGTCATGGCATCAAATTCCCGATAGTAACAAAAACCAAGCCCTCGATAATATTAAGGTAACAAAATGTTAATGTCATCTGTAATACTTGGGATTTAGTTTCATTTATATTTACTTTCTTAACTTGTGTTTTTTGTAGGCGAGGTTTGCTTTAGAGGTCTTGGATACATATGTAAAGAAGGGATTGGGAAAAAGATGGAGAGACCATAAAAGTACTTTGAAGAAATATTATTATAAGACAAAAACAACCCTCGATGAGAAATTGCAAAATGTCCCACCGGGTATGCTGAGGTACCAATGGGAAGAGGCGGTTAGATTTTGGCATTCGAAGAAAGGCCAGGTATGACGTACTTCCAAACTCTTGTAATTATTTTGGTTTATAGTATTTACTATTTACATACTAAAAATTTCATAACGTAGGATCGTGAATGAGTTGGAAAAATCAGCAGGTAGAAACAAAAATTCACTCACACAGCCGGGTCGAAATGTTTTGCATGTGTAGCTAAGGCGGAGGTATTTTTAATTTTTTAATACTGTCAAATATGTATAACTTTCCATTAAATAATATTTTTACTACTATATTGTAGGAACTGTCGTCCGGTCAAAAAGTTGGACGCCTTCAACTTTTTGAAGTTACACATAGGAAGAAAGATGGATCTCCTATGACTCCTGAAGCTGGTGAAATTATGGTACGTTTACTTAATACGATTTGACTTGTTTTAGTTATTTGTAGTTTTTATTTTCTAATGGTTTAATTCATTGCTTGTAATGCAACTATTGTTAAGTTATGTTGCATTTGTTTTTTTAATATATATTGCTTTCCTAACTATGTGATTTATTTATTATGAAAAACTAAATGATAAAAAGGCAGAGTACGAAGCGATTGCTTCTAGTGATAGTTATGTTCATCTTGAAGACATTGATAACCGAATTATTACTGAATTTTTGGGTCCTGAAAGGTTTGGTCGGGTTCGATTTCAAGGATCTTTTGTTAACCCAACCCAATATTTTGGATCCAGCTCGCAGCAATACATTCCTACGAGGAGTCAGGCTCAAGCTGAAGTTCAGAGGTTAAAAGACCAGATGGCTCAGATGCAAGCGACCACAGTTGAGGTTCAAAGGAAATATGAAGAAATCCAGCTAGAACTTAAAGTAGAGGCGGCAGCGAGGGAACCAAAGGCTGCAGTGAGAGAAGCAGAGGTTCAAAAGAAATATGAAGAACTCCAGCTACAACTTAAAGCAAATGCAGCATCGAGAGAAGCAAAGCAGAGCAGAAAGTACGACAAACTCCAACAGCAGCTTTAGAATATGATGAACATGTTTCAGCAGTCGCAACTTCCGCAGTCATAGTGTATTGTATAAATATTTTTATCATTTTAACTTTTAACATTTTTGTAAAAATAATATGAATTATATTTTATTTATTGATATTAATATTATTTTATTCATTTAATTTGAAATATTATATAAATTTATTGCTATTGGCTGGTTTAGATTTGGTTGCTTTTGATTTGTTGCTACAGGAGGGCTGAAAAAATGAAAAATTTTATTTTACAAAAATCCCAAAATTAGTGGCGTTTTTATAAAAGCGCCGCTAAAGTTCATGTTCTATAGCGGCGTTTGTGGAAAAAAAAGCCGTTAAAGAACATTACTTTTAGCGGCGCTTGTGGAGAAAGCGCCGCTAAAGAACATGAGCTTTAGCGGCATTTATTGGTATGCACCACTAAAGGTCATGTTCTTTAGCAGCGTTTGTTGTAACAGCAACGCTAAAGAACATTACCTTTAACGGCGTTTCTGAGGAAGCACCGCTAAAGAACATGATCTTTAGCGGTGTTTTTTTGAAGCGCCGTTAAAGAACATGACCTTTAGCGGCATTTATTTTTGTAAACGCTGCAAACATTAGCGACGTTGTCAATAGCGGCATATTTTGCGGCGCTTAAAGGCCTAAAAAACGTCGCTAAAAACCTATTTTGGTGTAGTGACTCTCCCAATAGATTGACCTAGGAGTGCAAGATAACCGAAGCATTATCATGAACCAAATTGCAACCATTTGATCAGGTCTGTACGTACTTCACTAATGCACATAAAATAATCATTTTTTTGCTGCAGTTTATTAGAACATATAATATAAAGTGATTAGAAATATTTAAACCAAACCTTATATTTTTCTTTTCGACTCCATTATTAGTTTTTATTAGTGAATCAAAATTCTCATAACAAGCATGATATTCATCAGTGGTAGCAAACTTAATATTGCTTTGTTAACAAGAAGGGTTGGAAGTTGATATCCAACCCAAGCTCATTGGTGGCTTGCATTTAAAAGTAAAATATTTTCGTACTTATGACTTTCTGAGGTAAAAATTAGGGTATTACTCTTCCCTTACTTGTAGGAGCATATGGAGTGCAAGAGGCGAAGCTGGTCTTTATTAGAATAACTTGACTAACAAGCATGCCTCTCTTAACAATATATAGAGTTATCTAATGGATAACCACTTTTCCTGATTAAATCTTGAACTAACCAACGGTTGATATCCAACTTAATTTATATTTATTTCTTTGCACAATTTTAACTCTATATGTTTGTACATCTACTCAGCTTATTTTTATCCATACCTTAAATTTTAATATAATATTATACAATATTTTAAAGTATAAACACTTACGAGTTATTGTACCAATATAAGTGAGATTTTTCTAAATTTTTCATATTTTTATTTCACTTTGAACACTCGACATGCTCTTGGCTTTTATCTCATTTTATACTTTTATCACACTCACAATGCTTCTAACCCTCACAATGCTTTTGTTCTCACAATTCATTTTAATTAAGCACATGCTTGTAAAGATTATACTTATTAAACTGCATCGTTTCAATAACGACAAATTTATTTGTTTAGTATTTTTAATTCAAACATCCTATGATTAAACAAACATAAATACTGTTTGTATCTACATTTATCACTTGGTACATTTAATTTCTTCCTCCTATTTACAGTCTAATAAGTTGAACTAATTAGTCTAAATATAAACAACCTAAATTATTTATTTTCGGACTAAATTTATAGTTTAAACAATCAACATATGAACATGTTCCTAACCAATCACTTGTATTTTTACAAGCTCAAACACATAAAAACCACACAAAAGACAAAAAATAACTACATAAATAGATTAAAAATAAGACAAAATAATAATAATTAAAACTTTTTTATGTTACCCCCACTTTATTTGACACATTGTCTCTAATGAGTAAATAAGAAAATAAAAGAATGAGATTACCCGATAAGCTTGAAAAATTCTCGGATTTTGTTAGGTGGTATCCTCCTTACTGATCGGGCTTGAAATTGTAGTGTAATAAAAAATTGTGGGGTTCCTACATGAAAATACAAACTACAATCTACCTAAAGAAAATTAAAAGTATCTAAGCCTAAAAATTAAAAATATCCAACAAAATAAAATATCCAACTCTAAAAACATAGTAATGAAGTCCGAATTTAAAAAATTGTCTCAATTTAGTCTGAATTAGGCTCCAACTCCTCATCATATTCTTCTAGATCTTCCTCTTCTTTCGAATCCTCCTCCTCTTCCTCGTTTTTTCTAGCATCGATCTTAGCGTGGTATTTAATTGAAGGAGACCGTGGCATCCTTAATCCATTCCTCCTTTCATGATCTTCATAAATAGGTCTTGCTTCTTGCATCCAACGAATTATACATTCCAAATCAGTTAAGTCGCCTTTACCTTGATTTGACTTTACAGGTTCATCTTGTTTTCGCATCCAAACTTCCACAAGGTATTACACGATGGGTTGTTGTATCGGATTCTTCGTTGGTTGCAAGAAACATCCCAGTCGTCTTATTAATACCTTTACTTGTTTGCATAATGCCGTCACTAGATGATGTAAAAGTAATTCTACCTTCGCTTTCTGGACACAACGAATCATACTCTTGTAAATCCATGTCCCCACACAGATTCTTTCCTTATGCATAATTTCATATAATAAAGTAGCTTGAAAAGTATAAGTATTAGACATATCTACCGTAGGGGAAATTTGACTGCTGATACATTGTAACTACATCCTTGCTTTGGGAGATAGTTCCACTTGCAAGAATGATGTCAGGTAGTTTTTCCCAGATGGTGTTTCCATTCACCACTTATGTTTATTAAGACATCAATAATCCTGTCCTTGTCAATGTTCTGGAAAAACTCTAATTAAGTTCTTTGCACAAAATCACATAAAACAAAGGCACATCATAATAAGTAACAATCTACTTTAAGTTTTGTCTGAAACCTATGGTTGTACATGATCACAATGATTGAGCATGCCATACGTGTTTAAGGTTGTATCAATTCATAAAAGTCTGCAAGTATGTTCTGTGTCATAGAACTATGTCTTGATGCAGTGAAGTGTGGCGTAATCCTTGTTACATTAGCATTGGGAATGTTTTGCGTGAATATACGATTATTAATAAAATGTAGAGTTTGGAGGAAGTTACCTTGACAGGTTAGTAAAGGTAGCAAATTGGCAGAATGTAGGAATGGGCAGATTGATAAGGGATACACGGGAGTTTAGTGATATTGGGGGCGGTTATCTATTGGTCATTCGGGGTGACACTGTGTTGATGGTTATTTATTGGTCCTTCGGGGTGATACCCTTTTGACGGTTATCTACTTGTCCTTCGAGGCAAAACCCTGTTGACAATATATAGATCCTACAGGGCAACATCATGTAAATAATATATAGGTCCTACAGGACGATACCTCGAAAGGGGTTTACTAATTCTATAGAATCAAAAGTCCATGGATAACCATGGCATGATCCAAGGGTGGACAGGTATATTTATAGTGAATTGGAGTCTGCTAGGTTAGTGAATAGGGAAACCTATTAGGGCATCTAAGAGAAGTCATTTTATGACTAGCGTGGTGAGCAGTTTGATATAATGATCATGACGTGTTTGTGAAGGCAAGTAAGCGTGCTAATAAGGGGATCCACCTAATTATGACAATTGGAATAACTGTTAGAAGTAACTTGAACATGATCATGAGTGAAAGGAAATGGTATTTCCTTCATGGTATTGGCAAATATGTATCCTCCAATAGGAGTCCGCTAGAGTCTGCTGGGTAAACTAGCAT
Source organism: Gossypium raimondii (assembly GCF_025698545.1). Classification (NCBI taxonomy): domain Eukaryota; kingdom Viridiplantae; phylum Streptophyta; class Magnoliopsida; order Malvales; family Malvaceae; genus Gossypium; species Gossypium raimondii. The sequence goes on along the minus strand of NC_068568.1, from coordinate 31,249,241 downwards.
TGGCTATAATAAATCAAGATGTTAATATAGATTGAAATCCTAAGAACTTGAGAGTAAAAGGGTTGCCAGAAATAAGAGGGAATATCGCCATAACATGTTTGTGGGTAGTATGTCAAGAAATAACAGAAGACTAGCCTCGGGAAACCATTTTTGGACTATTAAATATGGAATTCGGCCAAGGGAAATACAGGAAGGAGATAGTAAGTCGAGAACTATCTGCTATTGGTAGTATCTCAATAGAACGCCTTAATGTGGAAAAGTCCCACAAGACTACCTAGAAAGTACAAGTCTGCAATGATAAGGGTGCTTACCCATCGGCCAAAACTTTTACCCAAGGACATAAATGAGGATGTTGCTAAGTGGGTCATTAAAGAAGGATTCCATGTACAGACTAAGTTCCAAGAAGATAACTGCTGAGCTAATATAGAAATGTTTACATTAAGTTCAGAGTGAAAAAAGGTTAGGGTAAGAATTCATAGATATGGCGAGGTATCTGCCAATCTGCCAATAATAGTTGTTAATCCGTAAATTCACATGTATGGTTTTCGTTGTTAAGTAAAATTGTAACATCCCAAATTTTAGCTTAATGATGGTGCAAAATTATTTGAAAAATAAGAAAATAGCCTAGTGGTTAATTGATAAATGGAAAAGCATGGAATTAAATTAAGGTCTTAAGTTCGAATATTTTCCCTTGCAAAATAATTAAATTTCACAAAAATCCCTTATTTTTTTATTTTGTGTATCGCCCATACCCTTTTAGACCTAAGTATAAATATTTTATTTTTTTAAATGATTAGACTTTAATCACATTCTCCCCACCCTAGCTGTCCCTCTCTTCCTCCTTTCCTCTTCTATTTTCAATTCTTTTTCTTTCTTCCTTCTTGTCACTGCCCATAGCTTCTTAGTCTAGCATTTTTTTTCTTTTCTTTTTTCCACAAGATTTTGCAGCATCTCCTCCTCAATCTTGCAGCCATTTTCCCTTAATTTTCCAGCCCAAAATTTAAAATTTTTATTGTCCAAGATCGATTCCCATTGTTTACAAGAAGTGCCATTGCCGCCCCTATCACCTAGTTTGTGTAAGTTTTCATTTTTTTCTCAATTTCTTGATGAATTTTTTTAGTTCAGAACACAAACTTCCAGATCTAGAATTTGAGGGATTTTTAAAGTTTTTAAGGGAATTTTTCCAGCTTTTTAAGTGATCTTAAAGGTTGTTTTAAATCAGTCCCAATTTGGCAATCACTGGTGGTAGTGTGCACACCTATGGACAAGAAAAGAGGGCTATTTGTTATTTAATTTTTCCCATATTTTTCAAGAATTATCTTGGGTTCTTGAACCCCTCCTACTCAGCCTTTAATTATGTGTTAATTAGGGAAAATCAATCTTGATCAATCGGCAATTCAAATATGACAATTCGGGAAACGTATGTGTGGTTGATTGTAAACTAGTTTATAGTTTTAGTTTGGGTATTGGAGAAAGATTGTTAATTGATTAAATAAAGAAATTTAATCATGGACTAGATACTAATTTTACAATATCTAAATGTGTTAGGTTCCAACTTTAACACCGCAAACCAACAGTGAAACTGAAAGACGTTCGCACATATGATTCGCATCAATTCAATGTAAGAATCTAACTAGTCTGGATTCAAAAAATAGTTATAATTGTAATGGTTGGATTGAACCCATAAGTCAGTGTTTGGGGTTTTTTTAAGAGGCATATTGATTAAGTTTAATCTTGATTTTTAATTTAGGTTAATTTTAAAGCTTATTGAGAAACCACAAGATTTACAAGTGTGTTGTGGAATAGCGTAAAATAAGATTTTAATGATATAATCAATGGTTTAGTTTACTGATCGGGCTTGGCAAACTAGCTAAGTAATTAAAATTGTAAGAGGCCAAACCAGGTGCATTTCGAGCCCTAATTATTTGGTATGTGTAACACTCAGTTTGTACAAGTGTACATAGTCGTTCAAGTACTAAGTAAGTAAATGAGTTATTGTCTCCACAGGGACTGTGTATGTTAATCGATTAATTGTAAAATTATAAGTTAACAATTTGGTGATAAAAACACAATAATTTTAGTGATGATGATTAAACTAGATTAATTTAACTAGATGCAAAATTGATCCCTAATGCAATTTTAATTTAAGTATGCAAATTATCTAAATGTATGAATGAATTTAGTAGTAGAAACACAACTTCAACAATCAATAACATGAATAGGCTAGAATAACCACGTTAATCAACTTGATTCATTTTCATCGTGTTTAATAGTGTTTGAAAAACATTTCATGGCAACTCGATCTTTCATGAGTTTTGAAACCAAATTAAGTCCTTTAAGAATCTTGTACTTAGTGAAACATGCATTTTACTAATCATATCAAACTAAGGGTTTCTTAGTATTTATGTGATGTAACAAGGATGGGTTAGGTTTGAAACAATTTAATCACATAAACCTAAAAACTATGCAAGATAATAGAGCTCATTAAAGTTATTATGAACCTTCAATTTAGTCGGGTTAGGCTCTAAATTAAGCATACACTTTTCAATTATTGAGTCCACTAGTCGTCGTTTGGTTAGGATCACTTAGCTAATTCTAATGCATACAATCACGTATGAATGAAATACATACTTGAATTTAATTGAAAACATGATTGACTGAGGCACACACACTTTAAACATGAATCAAACAAATCTCATTGGAGTAATGCAATTAACCTGGCTAAACAGATTTAGGCTACCATTGTTGATTTCAAGATCAAAAAACACATTGCGAACATAATTAATTTATAACAAAAAATAAGGGAAGAATAAACTTTACTTCAAGTCGGTAGTCTCGCGGACTCTGATTTGAGGTGTTTTCCTTCGCTCCTCTTGTTGCACCTTTTCTAATGCCTCCTCAAGGTGGCTGGCCAAGAGATAATCTCTTTAAGGCTTTTGATGGCTAAAAGCAAGGGAAAAATAGAATGATAGGCATGGTGGATAAAGAGAGCAAGAAAGGGAATGAAGAATATTGTAAAAATAAGGGATAAAGGGATGAGTAAGGATGATTGAAAAGGTGAGATAGGTGTAGTATTTATACTTGAAGTAGGTGGGAGAGTTTACTAAAAATAGTAGCGACAATCCCTTGGATTTCTCCCTCCTATGGCCGACCGTGATATGTGTAAGAGAAGGTGGTTTGGTTGCTTGATTCAAGCATGAAATCATGCTTGAATCATGCAAGAGGTGGACGGTTTCGCAAGAAAATCTTGTTTGCTGATTTCCAATGTTCTTCCATGTGTGAGGACGTTCAAATAATTGTCCCAAAATTGATTTCTTGGCTACCGAATTGGGCCTATCTTCTCTTGAACTAGACGGCTAATGACCCAACTAGCTTGTAGACTCTACCAACATGTATCATCTTTTTTTTATTGGGTCAAGGTGGCATCTTGATGACCCATTAAGATTGGTCTTGTCATCCAACACATGAGGATAATAACTCATGTCCATGCAACTTTATAAGAAACTCAACTCTATGGTTCCACTACATAAGTAAATTTAACATTTTAATAAATAACATTAAATAACTTAATTTTATGCACAAAATCATATAAAAAACACAAATTCGCATACTTTATAAATTCATGTTCATTATTAACATTTAAGCAAAATTCACTTAATTAATTAACAAATACTCAAGATTAATATTATTTTTAAGTAAAAATGTGGTAAAAATTACTAGAAAAATCCTATATAATTTTGAGTTTACACAACCCCAAACTTAAACCATTGCTCGTCCCAAGTAATGCTCAGGCATAGCAAAAAATTTTGCTAAGGCAATTTTGCAATATGATTAAGCAGCATCAATCTTTGCACATAATCATGCATCAACAAAATCATGCTCACAAACTTTTATTATTGATAAGTCACTCATATGCAAACATTATTTCAAATTTTTATTCTAAGTGCAAAAATATGCTATCATAAGTCATAGAGTGCATGTTTTTCAAGATCGTACATATCATTCACCATTAAATCAAAATTTCTTATCAATCAAATAGAACAATCATAAGGTTTAATTAATGGTCATCATATGTTAAACTTAGCTATTTCTCTCCACTAATGTAGTTGGCATAATCATCAAAATCAATAGGTCTTTTATACTGTTTTAATGGGGCTATGCTCAAGGTAAGGATAAAAGAGAACTGAATTTTTAGGTTCAGTAATCTTAACCCTAGCTTTGACTTGGATCAGTTCGAGGCACATCTCCCCAACTAATGGGTTCTTTACCCCCCAAACTTAATTTTGAAGCACATGCCCAATATTTCTTAATACTTTTAGCTCTTTATTTTGTTCTTTTTGCTTGACAATAGAATAGAGCTCTCTCTTTCTCTCCCTTTTTTTTCTGAATCCCTTTGTACATCTGTTTCAATTTTTCCTGGATCTTTGCTCACCGAAACAAGTATAGTTAAGATAGGTTCAAAAATATTATAAACTTTAAAAATATGGTAACATGGCTTATTTTGTAGGTAAACAACAAAAATAGTCTTTAAGGCTCAAACTAAAGTTTCAAGGGTCACATTCATATGGTAGGCTCGAAAGGCTCAAACGATCCAAAGAAAATGTGCCTAAATCATGTTTAGATTCTTATGATTCCTAAGATTTCACCTCAAGAAAGTTACCAAGTCAATTCTAAGGATTAAACCTTCATCATGTCTATTTCAAAAGAAGTTCAATTTTTATGGAAAAAGGCTACATACGACCTAAGAACATACAAGCATTCTATAACTTAAGATAACATAAAAAACTTAGATAAAATTAGAAATCATACTTGCATTTTAGCTAACTTATGAACAAAAATTTCTCTGAACATCATTTTATTTCAGCATACTTATGTGTAATCATTAAAACATAAGAAAAAAATTTAAAACTCATGCTAACTGCTATTCTAAATCAATTTCATGCTAATATTGCCCTACCCCCACGTTAAAAAGAAACAATATCCTCATTGTGTAAGCAAAGTAATAAATGAGAACTGAACACCAGGTAGGATAGTAAGAGAGAGAGGTGAGTAACTCAAATCAAGTGCATTTATTTTTCTCATCGGCTACCATACTTAGAGCATAACAGCTAAGCCCCAGGAACTCACCCTCATTATCGGCCACTAACCTGTCTCCTTGTCTCAGCATGATGAATTACAGTCTCTTGGCCTCAACGAATCTTATGCCTACATACTTATTCTGGAAAGCATCCAAAAAATAATCCCACATCAATCATTCGACTTGGTACCTCTCACAACGGCGTACCACTAGCGATATGCCTCATCACGTAGCAATGAAACAGACCCCTTAAGCTTCTATTCAGGGGTGCACTCCATATAATCTAAAATCCTTTTTGTAGTCTTTAGCCAGTATTCAGCTATAGCGGGGGTCGTCCCAACAATGCCTTAAAACAATTAGGCTTTACTTGAACGGAGCCTCTCAGCTATAGTGCTACGACTATTCACTCTAGATTGGGCACCCTCAACTTTTTCTAACACACATAATATGGCTTGTGATACAGCCTTATTAGTAGGTTCTTGCTGACTTTCCTCAATAGTGGGTGCGCGCTCTACATTTTCAACCCCTAGCTCAAGGGTTCGCACTTGATATGTAGATCAGTCAACTTGGGTCCTTTGACCCGGCTCGTCACGTGCTCTCATCCCTTGAGTCCCAACTCCGTGAGAACTCATTCTTTTCAATTTTAAGAATATCTATCAATAAAGATGTGTTATCACTTGAGTATTTTTAATCGCAATTTTATTGGATTGATTTATACAAGTCTTATTATCTATTGTTTAGAGTTTGACCCAATCTAAAGTTTCTATCATTTTCACAATCTATAGTCTTCTATAGTTTCATAATCTATAGTTTCTATTTTTTTCACATCTATAGATCACTTACGTCGGATCGGCTTCGGAAAGTCTCGAATTTTTATAACAAATCACATGTGGCATATTTTTCCCCAAAATACCCTTTTCATGATGCACAAAGTTTTTCGAAAACATTTTACCCATAGTTCGAGTTCTGAACCAGGCTCTAATACCACTAAATGTACCCCTCAAACTGGGCCTAGACATTACGACCCAATCTCAGCGATTACCTAGGCCATGGAGATAGCGAAAACGCGAGTTAAAACCAAATGATTTACTTTTTGAAAACAAGTTATGATATTTTAAACATAACTTGAGAAGAAATCTTATTTATTATTTGTAAATCATTATGATTAATTTTAAAGAAAATTTTATTTCGATCAAAAACGTTTGCAGAAAGAGAATTTCATTAAGAGAACATTAAAACAATTTATCCATACTAAAACCCATGCAAAATGTTCAATTGTCTATAGTTTTTAAATCAAATCATCCATGCCACTGTTCAATAATAACCTCAAAATGTAAATCCCAAAATTATAAAATAGTCCATAACCATGAAAATCATTTATTTCCAAGAGCCTATCCGATGTTCGAATCTGAGTCCTAAACACAAGGATTATCTGAAACACATAAGTAATGTGGATGAGCTTTAAAAGGCTTAGTGTGAGATCAACACATAAAATATATCCTTGCATGCATATCAACATACATATAACAATCACGATATAATCAACATACATATCGCTGATTATTTAAAATCGATACACGTTTTATAAAATTCTTACCCATCTCTGCTACACACCAATATCGAGTTCCCAAAAACTCGTCCATCCAAAACACCATTTGTTGACATGCCACCACTGATTTATGGATAAACTTCCATTGATTTAATTATGTGGACAAGCCACTACTGATTTGTAGATAAACTGCCACTGCTTCCACCTTTCACAAAATCCGACCTCATGCATGTGATATGGTAATTTTCACTTATAACACATGTAGATCACTTATACACTTAGGCATGTATACATGCTCTCATATTCACTTAACACATAATAATCACTTTTAACATGTTTAACACGCTTTTCACATTAGATCATAGAACTTGATTTATCATACACATATACATAAATCAAACATGTTTAAAGCATCACATATAGCACATAAGCCATATATCACATATCACGAGCATGAGAGCTACACATAAATCATAATCACAAACATAAACATATCGATTTTCATACGTTTCATAGAAAAACTTGGTTAGAATCACTTACTTGGTATCCATCTCGATAAGTTATACAACTCTTCACGAATATTTAGAGTATTCATATTTTTAATATAATTAAATTATTAATAATAAAATGTCAATGTTACTTAAATAAATGGTATCGATCCCAAACCTTAAATTATAGATCTGATTTGTCTCAACCCTTATTAACGATTTCACTCGATCTATCTCGCAAGATGATCTATCACATAAGTAACATATTAGTGTGGATCTTTCAAAATGTTATCACTTAAGAGATCTATCACATATAGTCTCAACATCACTTACCCCAGGATCTAAGACTCTTAATAGAAGAATAATTTGGGATGTGAAGTTAGAGGTCTCCCCTACAATTGTTGTTCGGTCCTTCAAAGTGATATGAAGTATTATTAGTACCATAGTACATAACTAAATAAATAATACTAAAATATCACTATGAATCATGGAACTATACCATTCGACCATGTTAAGGAAACACTAGGAGAAGGGTTTTTATGACCCAAAATGATATTTACTTGCACTTGATTAATTCAAATCGATCAATGAATCGAGAAGGATCATTATAAGAAAATCGAGCGATCTAGAAAGTATAATTACAATGAAAGAAACAGTTTGATTAAATTAAAAAAATAGGAAAGGAGAGAGAAAGAAAAAGAAAACAAAAATTGTTGGTTACTGGGGGCGGCGGTGATAGTGATCTGATGGTGGCAACGGCGACGGCTCGATGACAGTCTAACAGTGGCGGAGCTTTGTCTGATGGTAGCTAAGTGATGGTCCAATGGTGGTGGAGTTATGTGGTTCGTCTAGGGAGAGGGGAAGAAAGTAGTAGGTGAAGAAAAATGGAATAAAAGTCAAGGAGGACTTGCGGTGGAGTTATGACGGTGACCTCGACGGCAATGGGAGGAAGGAGATGAGAAGAGTAGAGGTGCGACAGCCACGTGAGGTTGTGACCGGTGGAAAGAGGTTTGGGTCACGGTGGAGGAAGAAAAAGATGATTAAAGGAGTGGTTGTGGTGGATGGCCAAAATGGAGAGAAAAATGTGAGAAAAGAGATTGAAAATAGAAGAAAGTGAGAGGGAGAGGCAGTATGAATGGAAATGGAAGGGTTGAATGCTTGGTCAACCTTGGCTAGGTTTAATGTATCTTACAAATAGGTAAGATGTGAGGTTATCGCAAGGGAAGGGGACATGGAGTAAAAAGGGGATCATGTACCCCCTTAACTATGCAATGTTTGACCTTCAATGGAGGAAACAAATCTGCCTAATTACGATGATAGAGGAGGACGAAAATACTTATTAAACATGCAAGAGAGGGTTTTTGAAGCTTTGGTTAAAAAAACCAAAATCCGTGAGGAAGTCAAGTGTGTTGAGCGCAAGAGGAAGGAAAAAGCGAGAGTGTCTACGAAGAGAGAATCAGGCTATAATGTTCAAGCTCCTTGCCCAGTTAAATGAGCTAGGGATGATCGATCTCATCAGAATGTTGTTGCTGTAGGAGGTAGAATTAAGAACTGTGCCACTTGTGGGAAAAGGCATTTGAGAGGCTGTTGGAGGAGTATGGGAGCATTTTTGAAGTGTAGGTCATTGGATCATAAGATTCAAGATTGTCAACAGCTTCACGATTAGATGCAAGCCTAGAGACAGAACCAAGTCCCAAATCAGAGAGTTGGACAACAACCCCATAGAGATCAGGGTAAAAACCAAGGTGGTAATATCAGATAGAGGCAGCAAGCACCGTGATAGGGTACTAATCGGGAAAATACGAGACAGCCAGAACTTGTGTATGTGGCTAGATGCAAAGAGGGTCGAGATGCAACTAACTTAATAGCAAGTACTTTTACCATTAATGCTATTCCTTTTTTTGCATTAATTGACATTGGATCTACCCATTTGTATGTGTCATGTAAAATGGCTGATAATCTGGGAATTCGGGTAGAGGAAACCATAAGTGATGTCCCCTAGGACAATCAATGCTTGTGAAAACAATTCATAAGAGGTATCCATTGCAAGTCCAAGGCGAAGTATTTCTTGCTAATCTAATGGAGTTGCCTTTTGGAGAATTTGACCTCATTTTAGGCATAGATTGGTTAAGTAAGCACCAGGTTAGCGTTGATTTAGATACAAAGTGGGTCACTATTAGGACTCCGGAGGGAAGTGAAATAATCATGATTGGCGAGTGACAAAATTATTTATCGAATTTGATCTCTGCCTTGGTAGCAGATAATTTGATTCATAAAGGTGTAAGGCATATTTAGCATATATTCTAGATACAAATATGGATAGTGAAGTGTTGGAGAATATCAGTGTGGTAAAGGAATTTCCTAACGTTTTTCCATAAGAGTTGCTCGGTTTACCTTCAGATTATGAGGTTGAATTCAAAATTGACTTTCAACCTAGGATAGCACTGATGTTCATTGCACCCTATCGCACGACACCGAAGGAGCTTAAAGAGCTCAAAATGTAGTTGCGAGAGTTTCTAGATCGTGTCTTTATAAGACCAAGTGTATCACCATGGGTAGCTCTAGTGTTATTTTTAAAGAAGAAATATGGGCGATGAGGCTTTGCATCGATTATCATCTGTTGAACAAGCTGACTATAAGGAATAAGTACCCATTACCAAGGATTGATGACCCTTTTGATCAATTTAGAGGTGGCACTATTTTTTATAAGATTGATCTGAGGTCGGGTTATTATCAGTTGCAAGTAAAAGAGGTGGATATTCTGAAAATAGCCTTTAGGACTCGGTATGGCCACTACAAATTTTTAATGATGCCCTTCGAACTTACAAATGCTCCTGCTGCAAGTAAAAGAGGTAGATATTCTAAAAACAACCTTTAGGACTCGGTATGGGCACTACAAATTCTTAGTGATGCCCTTCGAATTTACAAATTCTCCCACTGCTTTCATGGATCTCATGAACAGAGTGTTCCAACCTTATCTAGATTAGTTTGTGGTAGTCTTCATCGACGACATTCTAATCTACTCCAAGTATGAGTTGGAGCATGAAAAGAATCTATGGTTAGTCTTTCAAATCTTGAGTGAGAAAAAGTTGTATGTGAAAATTTGTAAGTGTGAGTTTTGGCTCCGAGAAGTGATGTTTCTAGGTTATGTGGTATCTACTGAGTGTATCTAAGTTGAATCCAAAAAGATTGAGGCTATTATGGATTGGAAGCAGCCTAAGAATGTAGGTGAGATTCAAAGTTTTCTCCAACTTACTGGGTATTATAGAAGGTTTGTTAATGGTATTTCCTTGATTGTTATGCCGATGACGAAGTTGTTGAGGAAGAGTGCGCCATTCATATAGACTAAGGAACAACAAGCTAGTTTTTAGAAGCTTAAGGCAATGTTAACTCAGGCTCTTGTATTGATCCAATCCGAATCTAGAAAGGATTATGTGATTTATAATGACGCTTCGCATATGAGTCTCGACTGTGTATTGTTGCAAGATGGGAAAGTAGTGCCTTACTCCTCGAGACAACTCAAATAGCATGAGTGCAACTATCCTAAGCATGACGTTGAATTGGCAACAGTGGTCTTCACTCTTAAGATTAGGAGACATTTAAACTCGAAATTATATAGGGTTTTTCTATATATTTTTACCACCTTTTTACTTAATAAATGTGTTTATCTCGAGTAATTATTATTGAAATAAGTGAATTTTACTTAATTAGTAATTTTAGACATGAATTTAGAAAGTATGTGAAATTATGCTTAATTATATAATTTTTATGCATATTTTATATTAATTCATGTTAATTTATGAATGTATGTATTTTTCACTATGCAGGAGGTCCATTGGAGACATGATTTAATTAATAAAACATGGACATGTACAAGTTATCCATGTGGATGGCAAGACCATGCAATTTGGGGCATGAGGTTTACTGCTTGACCTAACAACGAATATGATAAAAGATGGACATGTCTGCTAAGTTTTGGACTAAAGAACCATCCAACAACGAGAACTAAGAACCCAAATTCAACACTTAAAGGAGGCTACCCAAAATATGTTTTGGGATAATTAATTAAAGGTCCTTACAGTTGGAAAATAATTAGAATTCAACCCAACAAATTCTCTGTTGAAATCGTCCACTCTGTAGCTATTTTTAGCTTGAATTTAAAATTCAAATTGAAGACTTGGTCATCCCTTGTTCCTTGAAGCTTGGCCGGCCACATGAGAGAGTGAATGGAGGAAATTTAAACCTATTTTTAGTAAAATCAAACCCTTACCTTCACTTATAAATACCTTGCCATCCCTCACTTCTAGGATCATCCACCATTCCTCTCTCACTCTCACTAGTTTTCATCTCAATTCTTTTTCCCTTTTTCCATTGCATAGTCGGCCATACCCCCTCCATTCTTTAGCCTCAAATGCTTTGTCAAAAGCGCTCCTTAGACAGCTACCCCTTCAACACTTAGTAAAAGATGCATCAAGCATAATGGAAGAGCACTTCGGTCAGAATAGATCCAAAAGGCTGCTGAGCTTAATAGAGTTTACTCTTTTCTTTTGTTATTTATTTTAATCATGTTTGTTTTGAGTTTACTGTTTTTGACATCAACAATGATATTTTAAATCCTATTTGCTAGGATGATTATGTTAATTCAATAAGATCTATTTTATTCATGTTTAACATGTTTAGGCCTCAGTAAATCGTGTTTTCAATTAATATCAAGATATAGTTGTAACGTGTAGGTTTGTGCAAGTGTACACAGTCATTATCAAGTAATAAGTAAGTATCGAGTTATCATCTCCATAGGGATTGTATTTGTGCTAAGTCATTTAATTTGTAAAATTATATTAAAAATTTGGTAAATAAAAACACAATATAGTTGAGAAGTGGTGATTAAAATATATTAAACTAAATGCAATGATCCCTAATGCCAATTATCCTAAGTATGCAAACTATAGGATTGAAATAGATTTTAGTAAAATTAAACACAATTTGCAACAATTATAACAAAAATAAATTAGGACAATTACTTTAATTAAACTCAATTTATTATCAACATGCTTAATAACATTCAAAAAAAAATTCCATGGCAACTCGATCTTGTAGCACCCTAAACCCGGCCTAGACGTTATGGTCGAATCTGGCGTGCCACATCAAAGTGTCTTTTGAAAATAGGACTTGTTGGTAAAAATTCACTTCTAGGTTAAAAAACCCCTTTATTATTATTTAACAAATCATCTACTCAAAAAGTTTGCCTTCTTATCTGCTATTGTTATAGAAGGTTGATCTAAAATCGCAGAAGCTTTTGAAAAATCTAATGTTTAAATTTCTTGTCTTTGAAAACAGTAATTATTTTGAGAATTCGTCTTCTCCTAAACTAATAATTTAAAATAAGTAAACAAAAGCCCAGTTAAAAATTTAAACAAACATAAACGGCCTTATTACATAAACAAAACCCAACACAAACTTTAAACTTAAAATAATAGCAAGTGTAAAACAGCTACAGATGTGTGGCCACCTCCGAGTCCCTTGCAGCACCAAATTGTCTATGGCTGAGGATTACCTATACAGTTAAAAGGAAAGGGTGAGTTTACGAAAACTCAGTGTGTAATCCCCTATTAGTCAGTCAGTATACAACATGCTGAAATAGTCTGGCCCTGAGCCCTATTTAGTAATAGTACAGTGTGGCCTTAGCCCAGTACAGTAACAATGTGGGCTTTAGCCTAATACAATATCAGTACAGTGCAATAATGCAACCTGTCCCAATCCAGACAACACACCTCTCCGTACCACCAACACACCATGTGGGGGATAAAATCGACCCACCCAACCAACACACCAATATCGTGGCAAAGTTGCCCGTAATAGTATCGCAGCAAAGCTGCCAGTATCAATATCGTGACAAAGTTGCCAGTAACAGTATACTTCCTCCATAACAGTATCCCAACCCTATGCAGTATGTCATGTCATAAATCATACGTGTGTGCAGAATGTAATACTTTGTGAATGTCATACTCAATAACATTCATATACAAGTCATGAACACATTAGTCAACCTACCTCTAGGGGTATAACGGTCATTTCCATATATTATTGGTAAAATAGTCATTTTTCCCTTCGAGGGTATTTTGGTTATTTTACCTATTTTAGGGTCAAAGTGCAAATATCAACCACTCGAAAGGTCCGCAGTCACCTTGAGTGACTCGGGTAACCTAAACGGTGATAACAATATAAATGGGCCCAAGGCCCATTACTCGGCCTATGCAGGCCCACACGTTCGTGCGGCCCATTCAGCCCAGATTTCGCCACGGCTATGGGATCTACATAACCCAGTCTAGTATTTGCAACAAATCATGGTTTTCATCCATGTGGGGCCCACGAGGCCATTGAGCCCACACGACCCATTTCGGCCCAATGTGGCCCATTACGGCCAAAGCCCAAGGATATGCCCATGGAGGCCTCTACAGTCTATCGCCCATGATTCGTGGGTTGGGCTTACCACACGAGCGATCGCATGCTTGTGTGGTCTCAAATGCCGTATTTTCAGCTTTTCGGCTTTTTGCCGTTCTACGATTACAATGGGGTGTTTAAGCACCTGATTGTGGAAACGCACCAAGATCCACGAGCACCAAAGTCTACATTCATACAAAGCTTTCCATTAGTCACTGTACAATATGGTTAATCTTCCTCTTTTTACACCCTTAACCAAAACTAAAATTAACACTTGCCTCAATTGTCAAATGTGGCTTAGCCCACTTATACCACTGATGGAGGTTGACTACAATCTCTTTGACAGATATCTGCATTACAAACAGATTTTACTAAACAGGATTGTATATTCATGTGGTTTAAATCCACACATTATATCTTACTGAACCACAAAAAGAACTCGGCCTACACTTTAGAATGCTCGACTACATACTTACCTTTGATTGAGTAATGGGAGAAAGGTTTTAACAACTTTAATATTACGCGATACCCCTTCACTCCTCGAGAAATTAAAACCGTCAGAGAATTGTTGTCAAGCCAAAAACAAATTTGAAGAGATAAAAAGGGAGAGAAGGCAATAGTCGACAAATAGTTAATAAAAAGGAGGAGAGGAAGAAGAGCAATTCGGACGAAAGATGCAACATGAAACTACTTCAATAATGTTTGATCAAGGTTTGGAAAAGTAGAGAAACGAAAAGAAGCAACAAAGTGAAGAGGGAATAGAGAAGAGAATTCGGCAGAGGAGGGAACTAAAATGCTATTCGGCCAAAACAAAAAAAAAGATAAAAAGAAAGAGCAGCAAAAGGAAAACCTGAGAGGTACTCGAAATCTTAGCAGAAATTCGGTACCAAAAAGAAAAAAGAGAGAAACACTACACAAATTTGAAATGAAAAGTATACCAAAATAAGCAGTATCCCCTCTGGCGGAATTTCCTTAGTATGAAAGTCCACTTTCGACACACTTTTCCTCTCCCCTCACTTCCCTTGATTTTCTCCTAAAATCTCTCCCCTTATCCCTCCTTGAATTATTCCAGTGATTTCTCTTCAACTCCCCCAACAACTCCATTCAAATTCTATTCAAACTCCCCTTAACTGTGTTTCAGTCCAACTCCACTACCTACACAGCTCAAGAAGCAAAATAAATACCTCACAATTACACAACACGCTACCTTGCCACTAGACCACAAGCTACTTTTGTGTCATAAAACAAGCACTATTATTGCCTATATGCAGTGTCCAGGTTCATTTAAAAGCAAAACTAAAAATTCTGCAAAAGCCAAGACTTGAACCCATGCTTCTCAAACACTCCCATACACACCAAAATCACTTAGCCATTAAAGGAAACAAGAAATTTGTGTCATATCATGCAAAGAAATTAAAGACTTAAATTTTTGGGGCGTTACAACTCTACCCCCCATAACAAAATTTCGTCCTCGAAATTTACCTGGTCAGAACAAATAAGGGTATTGTTGTCACATCGCCTCTTCGGGTTCCCACGTGGCCTCTTCTAAACTGTTATTATGCCAAAGCACTTTGACTAGTGGAATAGATTTCTTCCTTAGTACCTTAACCTCACGGTCCAATATCTGCACTGGCTCCTCCTCGAAGTTAGATCTGGCCTAACCTCGATCTCCTCGACTGGTACTATATGTGTGGGACCAGAGCGATAATGCCTCAGCATGGACACGTGGAACACATCTTTAATTAGGTCTAATTCTGGAGACAACTCAAGTTGATAGGCGACCGGTCCCACATGCTTCAGTATACAGTAAGGCGCAATGAACCTAGGGTTAAGCTTACCCTTTTTCCCAAACCTCAGTAACTGTTTCCAAGGGGAGACCTTGAGAAATACGTAGTCCCCCACAGGATACTCAATCTCTAAACGTTTAAGGTCTGCGTAAGACTTCTGCCTATCAGATGCTTCCTTCAATCGGTCTCGAATTAGTTTTACCTTCTCTTCGATATCAGAAACTAACTCTGGCCCCAGAACTCACCGCTCACCCAACTCTGGCCAACAGGTAGGAGTACGACACCTACGACCATATAATGCCTTGTACGGTGCCATTTGAATATTGGATTGGTAGCTATTATTATACGGGAACTCTGCTAGCGGTAAATAGTCTTCCCAGTTGCCTCAAAAATCCATTACACAACTTCTTAACATATCCTCCATTATTTGAATCACCCTTTCTGATTAACCATCTGTCTTGGGATGAAACACAGTACTAAAGTCAAGTCTTGTACCCAAAGCCTTGTGTAACTTCTTCCAGAATCGAGACGTGAAGCGAGGATCTCTATCTGATATTATGGAAACCAGTACCCCATGCAGTCTTACTATCTCAGCCACATACAGTTTAGCCAACTTCTGCAAAGAGTAATCAGTACGAACTGGTATGAAATGAGCAGATTCAGTCAATTGGTCTACAATAATCCATACCGAATCCTTCTTAGTAGGCATTAAGGGCAGCCCACTCACAAAATCCATAGTTACTCTCTCCCACTTCCATAGTGGAATTTTAACTAGCTGTAGCAACCCTGAAGGTAACTGCTGTTCAACCTTCACTTGCTGGCAAATTAAACACTTACTTACAAAATAAAAAACTTCACGCTTAAGACTAGTCCACCAATATAACTCCAAAAGGTCATGGTACATTTTATTCCCCCCGAGATGCATAGCATAAGGACTACTATATGCCTCTCGTAGTATAGACTGCCTCAAATCATTATCCCTTGGTACACAGACTCTCCCACGGAAACACAGTACTCCTTCACTATTCAGCCGAAAATCTGAAGTTTCCACATGCTCAACCTGTCGGAGACAAGGAACTAGTGACTCATCCAACAACTGTTTGCCCTTAATTTGTTCATTCCACGTCGATCTAACTTGTAGCTCAGCCAACAAGCTACCATCATCAAACAAGCTGAGATGAGCAAACATTGCTCTCAAATTAGATACAACAAACGTTAGCCTTACCAGGATGGTACTCAATCGAGTAATCATAATCCTTAAGTAGCTCTATCCATCTTCGCTGCCTAAGATTCAGCTCCTTCTGAGTGAGGAGGTACTTAAGGCTCTTGTGATCTGTGTAGATAGTACACTTCTCACCGTATAAATAATGCCTCTAAATTTTTAGTCCAAATACAACCGCAGCTAACTCCAGGTCGTGAGTAGCGTAATTCGTCTCGTGAGGCTTAACCTGACGAGATGCATAAGCAACTACCTTACCCTCTTACATTAGCGTACAACCCAAAACAACATGTGATGCATCGCTGTAGACAGTGAATTCTTTCCCAGACTCTTGTTTTATCAAGACAGGGGACTTGGTCAAAACTTTCTTCAGTTTCTCAAAACTTTCTTACTGCTTAGAAGTTTAGTTAAATGGTACCCCTTGACGTAGCAACTTAGTCAGAGGTGCAGCAATCAAGGATCAACAAAACGTCTGTAAACCCTGCCAGACCCAGAAAGCTTCGAATCTCGGAAACGGTCTTAGTTGGTTTCCAATCCAGAACGACTTCAATTTTTTGAGGATCTACCCTAATCCCCTCGGCAGATGCCACATGACCCAAAAAACTTACTTCTCGCAGCCAGAACTCATACTTGCTGAACTTAGCGTACAGTTATTTCTCCCTTAAAATCTGTAGAACAATTCGGAGATGTGCATCATCTTTATCCTCGGTTCTCGAATACACCAGGATATTGTCTATAAATACCACCACGAACTGATCCAGGTAGGGCTGGAATACTTGGTTCATCAGGTCCATGAAGGCAACTAGTGTATTCGTTAGCCCAAATGGCATCACTTGGCACTCGTAATGACCATAACGATTCTTAAACGCAGTCTTATACATGTCAGCCTCCTTAACTCTTAGCTGATGGTACCCAGAACGAAGATCTATTTTTGAGACAATTGAAGCTCATCGTAACTTATCAAATAAATCATTTATCCTCGGCAAAGGATACTTATTCTTAATAGTTAGTTTCTTCCATTACCGATAGTCGATGCACATGCGCATGGACCCATCCTTCTTCTTTACAACAACACTGGTGCTCCCCATGGAGACACACTAGGTCGAATGAATCCTTGATCCAACAGTTCTTAGATTTGAGCTTTTAATTCTACCAGCTCCTTCGGTGCCATCCTATAAGGGGTGATGGACACTAAGCTGCTCCTGGCAAGAGCTCAATACCAAATTCAACTTCGTGGCTCGGAGGCAACCCAGGGAGTTCATCAGGAAATACATCAGAAAAATCCTTAACTGTTCTGATATCTCCAACAAAAGGACCATCAGAATCAGATACACCAATATAGGCTAGAAACGCCTCACAACCCTTGGGAACCAGTGTTTTGGCCCTAAATGCGGAGACCACATTAGACAGAAAGTCCCTTCGCTCCCCAATCACAACCACCTCCTCATCTTCAGTAGTCTTCAACACCATACGCTTAGCAGCACAATTCAAACTTGTACGGTGTTTTACCAACCAATCTATCCCCAAGATTAGGTCGAATTCACCAAACGGTAGCTCCATCAAATCCGCTAGAAATATAACTCCTTAAACCTCTAGGGGCACATCCCCGAACAACTTGTCTACCCTTACTGACTGTCCCAGTGGACTTAACATAGTCACAGTCATCTCATTACCAGTACTCTCACACATGATACCCAAGGTGCTAGACACAGTGCATGCAATGTATGAATGCGTAAACCCTATATCAATCAGAGCAGTGTAAGGTACATTATGAATTAGGAATGTACCGGTTATAACATCTGGAGTGTTGCCATCCTCTCGGGGACGAGCAGCATAGACCAGTGTTGGGTGCCTTGCCTCAATGTTACCAGTACCTCTACCTAGCGCTCCACGACCTCGTCCTACACTATTTTCTCCTTTGGCCTGCCCACAGCCTCTCGGTGGCTGCTGACCACCTCTCGCTGGCTAAACATAACCTTGACTTGCACCTTGCATCTGGACAGGCCTCTAAGGACAATTCTTGACTTGATGCTCCATAGACCCACATCTGAAACATTCCCCAATCATCTTTCAGCACTCACCCAAATGATGTCTCCCACAATCAGCACAAGGCTATGGCCTTGCAACAGGAACCCCAGCTCGAACTGGCCCATTAAACATGGTCTTCTTTTTAGGCCTTCCAAAAGAACTCGAGGGCTCCAAATCCCTCTTATACCTGCCCCTATCCTTCTCACGATTCTGGTGTTCAGAGCACTTCACGTCCTCGGTGATTTTTGCCTTTTCTACTAGGGCAGCAAAATCTCACTCTCTACGGAGCTATCAAGACTCGTAAATCATCTCAAAGGCCGTTCAAGAATCACACATAGTGTTCATATTCAGTCACCACTATCCCACGAGCATAGCGACTCAATCGCAGGAACTCTGCCTCATATTCTGCCACAGTTTTATTCCTCTGGGTCAAACTCAGAAATTCCCTTCTTTGGGCGTCCACATAACTTGCGCTCACATACTTTCCTTGGAATGTCAGCTTAAAGAAATCTCACATTAACCGGTTGACCTGAGTACCCTCTCTCATGGTAAGCCACCACTGATAGGCTTCGTCTCGCAGTAAACACACTGCATCTTTTATTTTTTGCTCAAAGGTGCAGTCGAGGTTGTCTATTATTCTCTGTGGCTTCCAACCAGTATTCAGCCACATTAGGGGCTACACTAGAGATACCCATAAATATTTCTACTCCATTCGACCGGAGTCATTCTAAAATTGACCCACGGTCCACTGCACCAGTACTGGTCTTTGCGACCCTTTTCAGAATGCGGAGCATAGCTTGGGATAGTGCATCTTCCCTAGCCACTCGATCGTATGATCTCGTCTCAGTCACTGGTGAAGCTGGTACCTCCCTAGCCCCAACATTAGGCATATGGCCTAATGCCGAAGACCCAGCCCTAGCACTTCCTCGGCCCCTACCGCGGCCTCTGTACCCCTTCTGCGAGTACCTCTAGTGCTCATATCAAATAACTTATTATCTGTTTATGAAGTTTTATGCATTAGTTTGAAATTCCAGTAATTATTAACAGATGTCTTATGAAAAGCAGTAATCAAAGTTTTGTTTTCGCAAATCAATGTCTCCCTACAGTTTTAGTTTACTCTCAATAAAGAGTTTCAGTACAGTCCTACTATCTATAGTACTCTCTTAGTGTATTTCAGTTCAAGTAGTCTACAGTATAAATAAAACTTACAGATTCGGCGCTGGAGACTCGGTTTGCCACACTTGTAAAAGTTCTAAAACACTTCAAGAATAGTTTTCCAAAAATTCCAAATATTTTCAAAAACCATTCCATAGCCGAGTTTTGCAACTCGGCTCTGATACCACTAAATGTAACACCCCAAACTCGGCCTAGACGTTATGGTCAAATCTGGCGTGCCACATCAAAGTGTCTTTCGAAAATAGGACTTGTTGGTAAAAATTCACTTCTAGGTTAAAAACCCACTTTATTATTATTTAACAAATCATCTAGTCAAAAAGTTTGTCTTGTTATCTGCTATTGTTATAAAAGATTGATCTAAAATCGTGGAAGCTTTTGAAAACTCTAATGTTTAAATTTCGTCTCTTTGAAAATTTTAATTATTTTGAGAATTCGTCTTCTCTTAAACTAGCAGTTTGCAATAAGAAAACAAAAGCCCAGTTAAAAATTTAAACAAACATAAATGGCCTTATTACATAAAAAAACCTAACACAAACTTTAAACTTAAAATAAAAGCAAGTGTAAAATAGCTGCAGATGTGTGGCCACCTCCTAGTCCCTCGTAGCACCAAGTCATCTATGACTGAGGATTACATGTACAGTTAAAAGGAAAGGGTGAGTTTACGAAAACTCAGTGTGTAATCCCCTATCAGTCAGTCAGTATACAACATGCAGAAACAGTCTGGCCATGAGCCTTATTAAGTAATAGTACAGTGTGGCCTTAGCCCAGTACAGTAACAATGTGGGCCTTAACCCAATACAATATCAGTACAGTGAAATAATACAACCCGTCCCAATCCAGCCAACACACCTCTCCGAACCACCAACACAACATGTAGGGATAAAATCGACCCACCCAACCAACACACCAATGTAGCAGCAAAGCTACACAGTAATAATATCGCGACAAAGTCGCGATGTGATATCGCAACAAAGCGCGATGTGATATACTTCCTCCATAATAGTATCCCAATCCCATGTAGTATGTCATGTCATAAATCATACGTGTATGCAGAATGTCATACTCAGTAACAGTCATATACAAATCATGAACACATCAGGCAACCTACGTCTAGGGGTATAACAGTCTTTTCCATCTATTAGGGGTAAAACCGTCATTTTAACCTTCGAGGGTATTTTGGTCATTTTACCTATTTTGGGGTCTCAGTGAAAATATCAACCACTCGAAAGGTCCGCAGTCACCTCCAGCGACTCAGGTAACCTAAACTGTCATAATAGTGTAAATGGGCCCAAGGTCCATTACATGGACCAAGTGGACCTACACGATCGTGCGGCCCGTTCAGCCAAGATTTCGGTATGGCTTTGGAATGTACATAACACAGTCAAGTATTTGCCACAAATTGTGGTTTTCATTCGTGTAGGGCCCACGAGCCCATTGAGCCCACACGACCCATTTCGGCCCAACTTGGCCCATTATGGACAAAGCCCGTGGAAATGCTCATGGAGGCCACTACAGTCTATCGCCCATGATTTGCAGGTTGGGTTTACCACAAGAGCAATTGCAAATCTATGTGGTCTCAAACGCCATGTTTTCGGCTTTTCGGCTTTTTGCTGTTCTACGGTTACAATGGGGTGATTACACACCTGATTGTGGAAACGCACCAAGATTCATAAGCACCAAAGCCTACATTCATACAATGCTTTCCATTAGTCACTGTACAATAGGGTTAATCTCCCCCTTTTTACACCCTTAACCAAAACTAAAATTAACACTTGCCTCGATTGTCAAATGTGGCTTAGCCCACTTATACCCCTGACGAAGGTTGACTACAATCTCCTTGATGGATATCTGCATTACAAATGGGTTTTATTAAATAGGATTGTATATTCATGTGGTTTAAATCCACACATGATATCTTACTGAACCACAGAAAGAACTCAGCCTACACTTTAGAATGTTCGACTACATATTTACCTTTGATCGAGTGATGGGAGAAAGGTTTCAACAACTTTAATATTATACGATACCCCTTCACTCCTCGAGAAATTTAAACTGTTAGAGAATTGTTGTTAAGCCGAAAACAAATTTGAAGAGATAAAAAAGGAGAGAAGGCAATATTCGACAAACAGTTGATCAAAAGGAGTAGAGGAAGAAGCGCAATTTGGACAAAAGATGCAACACGAAACTACTTTAACATTGTTCGGTCAAGGTTTGGAATAGTAGAGAAACAAAAATAAGCAACAAAGAGAAGAGGGAAAAGAGAAAAGAATTCGATGGAGGAGAGAACTTAAAAGCTATTCAGCCTAAACAAAAAAAGATAAAAGTAAAGAGTAGTAAAAGAAAAACCCAAGAGGTACTCGAAATCTTAGCAAAAATTTGGCACCAAAAAGCAAAAAAAGAGAAACACTACAAAAAGCTAAAATGAAAAGTATACCAAAATGAGCAGTATCCCCTCGAGCTGAATTTCCTGAGTATCAAAGTCCACTTTCGGCACACTTCTCCTCTCCCTTCACTTCCCTTGATTTTTTCCTAAAATCTCTCCCCTTATCCCTCATTGAATTATTCCACCGATTTCTCCTCAACTCCCTTAACAACTCCATTCAAATTCTATTCAAACTCCCCTTAGTTGTGTTTCAGTCCAACTCCACTACCTACATAGCTCAAGTGGCAAAATAAATACTTCATTGGGCAACCTAGGACTTGAACCTCAGACCTCACAGTTACAGAACACACCACATTGCCACTAGACCACAAGCTATTTTTGTGTCATAAAACAAGCACTATTATTTATAAGGCCTATCTGCTAGTGTCCAGATTCATTTAAAAGCAAAACAAAAAATTTTGCAAAAGCCAAGACTTGAACCTAGGCTTCTCAAACACTCCCACACACACCCAAATCAATTAGTCATTAAAGAAAACAAGCAATTTTTGTCATATCATGCAAAGAAATTAAAGACTTAAATTTTTGGGATGTTATAGGAATCCTTTACTTAGTAAATACACATTTTATTGATCCTTATTTACTAAGGGTGTAATATCCCAAAAATTACTACTATAATACCCCAAAAATTACTACAGTAAGAAAGTAGGTATCCTTGATTGTAAAATAAGGAAATAAGAAAATTTTGAGTTATGGCAACATTGGGAGTTATATTATGACATATTAACTCAAGAAAGGATTAAATCGCAAAAGTGAGAAAGGTTTTGTTGCCGAAGAATAAATACTTGAAATTTGAGGGGTTAAAGTCTAAATACAAAAAAGTTGAATGACCAATAGTGTAAATATTTTAAGGGTGGAATAATCTAGAAACTAAGGAAAATGGATGAATTAGGACCAAATTGAAAATGTGAAGAATTTTGAGGGACTAAATCATAATTTTACCAAATTAAGTGATGACTCAAGGATGAAATTTTTAAAGATTATAAAGCACAAAATGGTCAATTAGAAGAGACAGAAATCTAGAAGGCAATGATGATGTTGGTGATATTTTAGATTAATTAATTAAATAAATATTAGTTTATTAATATTTTAATTTGATTTTTAAATGATATTTTATTATTTTATTATTATATTTAGTATATATATGGAAGGAAAGATGAAGAATCTTCGTCTTCTTCCCATGCATCCAACGTATGAAGAGAAAAGAAAGAAAGAAACTTTCTTTTCTTTACAATTTGGTCCTGTCATAAAAAATTCACCATTTTCACTTAGAAATCAAAAGAATTTTCAGATCCATCAAGAGAGAAAGATAACAAGGAGAAAATGGGGAGCTAGAATATCAAGTTAGATTCAAGAAATAGAAGCTGGGGAGAGAGAAAATCAAGTTAAAGATTGAAATCAATAGGACAAGGTAAGAACATCAAGATTTCAATATATTTTTAAGTTTGTTATTATTGAAAAAGCTTGGAAATGATGTTATAGTAGAGTTTTCTTAAATAAAGTCTTTTGTTCTTGATATATTAGTGAAGGGAAATAAGAGAAAGTGATGGAAAATATTATAGAGGAAATGAATAAGGAATATATAAACTTAGTAATCAACATTTTGCACTAAAATAGTTTTGGACAACAGCGGTAGGCTAACTTCAAAAAATCACTATAAATTATCGAAGTCGAATTATAGGATGAAAAAATATGGAATTAAACCTTATTAAGTCTAGTTTCTCATAGAAGAAACAGTGTAAGTAATGGAATTGTAAATCATGAGATATAATAAATTATGTGAGACAAGGTCAGAATGAATTCGGGTTCCCCTATTCTGACTTTGGAAAATTATCAAAAATTTGAGAAAAATAATTATGGCCTTAAATTTATATGTACGAGGAGATAATTAGTTTTTAGTAAAGAAGGGTTGGAACTGTCAGACAGCAGAATAGGGATGACTTTAAAGAATAAACTGTACTTATTGGATCAGGCAAAAATTCTAAAAATTTTATAGTAAGAAGATATGTGAGTCTAGTTTCACATAAAATTAACGGATCTCAATTCAGAGTTACATAGCTCAAGATATAAATAATTTTGTGACAATGACTCAGGTGGACAACTTTGAATGAACAAATAAATAAATAGTGAAATTATAGATAATGTTACATATAAGCATGTTATATACATTAAGGATGTGGAATGGAGAGGAGGAGGAAAATATATGATTATTCAACTAGCAAGAATTTTCATTAAAAATGGCTAATTTGCATGTTTTAGGTTTAGGGACTAAATTGAATAAAAATAATATTTTAAGGGTAAATATGTAAAAATGTCAAAAAGTGACCAAATTGAATGAAATGAATTGTTTTATTATTTAAATTAATAGATTGAATGAAATATTAATTTATATCAAGATTGGGTGGAAATTAGGAAAATAGAAAATTACCAAAATGTCATGAATTTTGGTATTTACAATTAACTTTAGTAAGTTCGTGTAACTTAAATTATATTCTTAGATGATTGAAATATATATATTGAACTGTGAAATTGATTTGAATTATGAACATGAGAAATTAAGAATTGAATGAAATGGAAATGAAACTTTGAATTACATGAGTAAATATCGGGTCTCGTAGGCCCTATTTGTTATGAATATAATATTTCGAGGATATGTTGTAAAGAATTATAAAAGTATGTTAATAATTTAAAAGTTTTAATTCGGATGAAATTTTGTAACTCAGTTTAATACGTATGCAAATGTATGTCTTCTAGTAATGCCTCGTACCCTATTCCAGGTCGAATACGGGTAAGGGGTGTTACAAAGTGTTTCTTAGCATTCGTGTGAGGTAACAGAGATGTGTTAGGTTTGAAACAATTTAATCACACAAATCTAAAAACTATGCAAATAACAGAGCTTGGTTAGAGTTGTTATGCAACCTACAATTTAATCGTGTTAGGATCTAAATTGAGCATGCACATTTCAATTATCGTCCATTAGCAGTAAATGCAGTTAGGATCGCTCACTAATTCAAGTGCATTTCAATCACGTATGAACGAAATACAAACTTGATTTTAATTGAAAACATGATCGATTGAGGCACAAACATTATAAGCATGAATCAAATAAATATTATTTAATCAAAGCAATCATCCTAAATTAAATAAAATTAAGCTAACATTGTTGTAGACAAGAACAAAGAACACATAGCAAACATCTTTAGATTAATGTAAACGGAAAAATATACAGGATTTTTCCTATATAATTCATCTCCTTTGTACTTAAAATTGTTGTTAAAATCAAGTAATTGTTTAATAAATTAATGAAATATGTCAAAATATGAAATTAGGACATAGAAATTATCAAAATGTGATTTTATGTTTTAGTATATAGTTTTCATGCATAAAATGGCTTATTTTATATTAATTTAAGCATATTATATTTTTAAGCTATGAAGTGGGCCATGCATGATTAAAAATAATAAAATATAATTTTATATTTTAATAATTCATTGTAAATATTTAATTAATAAAATTGGGTTTAATTAATTAAGTAAATTGATTAATTAAAGTGGTTAAATTTATTCATTTGGCCCTCTAAACTATCTGCTATTTTTGATAGGTCTGAGTGTTTTCTTCTAATTGCAAAATTGTCCAAAGTGGGGACCAAGTCAACCCAATTTTCGGATGCACATGATTGATTATAAACCAATTTTTGGTTTAATTATACAAGGCCCTTGAAGAGTTGAAGAAATTAGAGATTTACCTGAAGAATTGTTGGAGACCGAGTCTTAGTCCTGAGTTGTTCTGGCATTTAAATTGACCAAAAATCAAGGAAAAATCAGCCACATTTCCTCAATTCATGGCCAGCCACTCTTGGAGGAGGTTTCAATGGATTGACACTCCTAATTTTAGCAAACTAGCTCCCTTGCCTCACCTACAAATAAGAGCTCATTTCTCACATCATCCCTCATCCCTCATCCCTCATCCCTCTCATCTCTTATCCTCTCTCTCAACTCTCTTAGCTCTCATGCCTATCATCATCCTTGCATAAGGATTTTAGCAAATTAGCCTCTTAAAGAGCCCTTGGTCGGCCACCTTGGAGAACCATCAGTAAAGGAGCAACGCAAAGAAGCGAAGGAGCCTCGTCACTCAGAGTATTGGGTGACAGCCACTCTAAATTGGGTTTAATATTTCTTTTCTATAATTTAATTTAAAGATGTTTGCTATGAGTTCTATGTTCTTGTTTACAACAATGGTAGCTTAAATTTTATTTAAGCTAGGATAATTATTTTGATTAAATAATATTTATGTGATTCATGCTTATAATGTTTGTGCCTCAATCGATCATGTTTTCAATTAAAATCAAGTCTTTATTTCGTTCATACGTGATTGAAATGCACCTGAATTAGCTGAGCAGTCCTAACCAGATGATGGCTAATGGACGTATAATTGAAATGTGCATGCTCAATTTAGATCCTAACTCGATTAAATTGTAGTTTGCATAACAACCCTAACCAGGCTCTGTTATCTGCATAGTTTTTAGATTTGTGTGATTAAATTGTTTCAAACCTAATACGTCCCTGTTACCTCACACAAATGCTAAGAAACCCTTAGTAAATAAGGATCAATAAAATGCGTATTTACTAAGTACAAGATTTCGAAGGGACCTAATTTGGTTTCCAAAATCATGAAAGATCGAGTTGCCATGGAATGTTTTTCCGAATATTATTAAGCATGATGATAATAAATTAAATTTAATTAAAGCAATTGTCCTAGTTATTTATGTTATAATTGTTGCAAATTGTGTTTAATTTTACTAAAATCTATTTCATTCATATAGTTTCCATACTTTGGATAATTTGCATTAGGGATCATTGCATTTAGTTTAATATATTTTAATCACCAATTCTCAACTATATTTTGTTTTTATTTTTCAAATTGTTAATATAATTTTACAAATTAAGTGACTTAGCACAAATACAATCCCTGTGGAGACAATAACTCGATACTTACTTATTACTTGATAACGACTGTGTACATTTGAAGAAACCCGAGCGTTACAATTAAGTTAAAGAAAAGAAAGATTAAACCCGATTCAGAGTGGCTGTCACCCAAGACTCTGACTGACGAGATTCCTTCGTTCCTTTGCTTTGATCCTTTGCAGATGGTTCTCCAAGGTGGCCAACCAAGGGTTCTTTAAGAGGCTTAATTGCTAAAATCTCTATGAAGAGATGATGCTAGGCGTGGGAATGGAAAAGACTAAGAGAAAAAGAGAGAATAATGCTTGATAGATGCTTGAGGGATGATGAATGAAGGAATGAGAGGGTCTTATTTATAGGTGAGAAGAGAGAGATAATTTGCTAAAAATAAGAGTTTCCATATTTTGAAGCATCTTCTATGGGTGACCTGCCATAATTTTAGTAAGTTGAGCTGATTTTTCCTTGATTTTTGGTCAAATTGGGTGCCACAACAACTCAGGACTTGGACTCGGTCAACTGTAAATCTTCAAATAGATCTCTAATTTCTTCAACTCTTTAAGGACCTTGTGCAATTAAACCAAAAAGTGGTTTATGGACAACTATGTGCAGCCAAATTTTGGGTTGACTTGGTCTCCAATTTGGACGATTTTGTAATCCAGCAAAGCTATCAGACCTGTCCAAAATAAATCAACAAGTCAGAGGACCAAAGAAGTAAATTTATCTAATTTAATTTATTAATTAAAACCCAAATTATTAATGAAATATTTTAAAATAAATTATTAAATATAATTTTATATTTTATTATTTAATTTAATCATGCATGGCCGACTTTATGTCTTAAAAAATATAATATATTCAAATTAATATAAAATAAGCTTCATGCTTATCGATCTTCAATAAATAATTCATATGCAAACATTCCTTAAGATTATACTAAACTTCAAAATATGCCAACACGAATCATAGTTTGCATGTATGTCACAACTATACATAACATTTTTCATTCAACATAATTTCCTATCAATCAAGCAAACAATCACCAGGCTTATTTATGATCTTCATATGCTGGACTTAAAAGTTCTTCTCCACTAATGTAGGTGACATAATTAACAAATCAACAGGTCTTTTATAAGGTTGTAATGGGGCTCAGTTAAAGGTAGGGATTTTAAGAGATGGGACATTTTAGTTTAAAAATCTTAACATTTAACTTTGTCTTAGTTTTCTCGTAATACAACCTTTTTCTTTAAGTGAACCTTTGGAACACCCCCAAACTTATTTTGAACTCAAACTCATACATTTTTCCTTTTTTTCGGAGAGTGAGCGAACTTTTCTTCGCTTTCTTTTTAAGTTTGAGCACATACATCTTTATGAAAATTTCCTTAAATGTTGATTCCAAGACAACTTTAGTTAAGATAGGTACACAAATTTAGGATAGCTTTAAAAAGTTGATTATTGGCTTAAAATGTAGGCTCATTGCAAAAAAAAAAAAAAAAGCCTTTAAGCTCAAAATTACAGTTTCAAGGGTCTAATATCATAGGATTGGCTTGAAAAGGCTCAAACGATCCAAATAAATAGTGGCTATATCATTTAAGATTTTTATGTCCCCTAGGATTTCGCCTCAAGAAAGTTACTAAGTCAATTCTAAAGATATAAACCTTCATGCATGTTTAATCTTAGAAGAACTAAGTTTTCACGGCAAACATTACTAAGTCTAAGATTATAGAAGCATTCCATTCTTGATGATAACATACTTTCACTCAGATAAAATCATCATTCATACTTGCATACAAACTATCTCAGTAACAAGAATATATCTTTCATTTATTAAAACATAGTTATGAAATAAATGATTAAAACATACTTGAAAATTTTAAAATTTTGAGCAATTTATTTTCCTTACCCCCTTTAAAAAGAAGCAATGTCCTCATTCCAAGAACAAAGTAATGAATGAAAACTGAATACCAGGTAGGGTTGTAAACAAAGAGAGGTGAGTCATTAAGACTGCTTAAGTACCAAGTTTTCCCTAATAACCCAATCCTAGACATGTTCCTTCCCATTACCACATCCTCAGTCTTATTCTTTCTAAAGAAGTGCTAAGTTTGTTCATGCTTGCTATGTTTTATTCTGTAGAAATTAAATCCTAATTACAAAAGAAATAAATTCCTAAAGACCTAAAAATAATTAAATAAATAACAGGACAAGAATCCCCTTTTATTTTTCTAACTTATTCTCCTTGTCTTCTTTAGCTCCATCTCCGTTTGCATCGTCAGTATCTTCCGTCCATGTCTCAAAGATAGCATCTGAGAACTCAGGAACAAATGTATTAGAGATATTCTTAAAAGTATTTCGAATTGATTCATCTCTAATTTTTTTCATATTTCTAGTTAGTTTGTTGTTGATTCTGCATGAACTTGCACATATCCATCAAAATGGGCAACTCCCATTTCCTTGAAGTACTTGTAGAAGTCAGCATGGGAGTTGTATATTTAGGTTCAACACTTAGCTTGACTAGTTCTTCTTCTGGCTCAACCCTTAGTTCAGGAATGTCTGGTTCCTTATCAGATTTTTCCTCTTCAGTATCTATGACTGAATTAGCTTCAGTTTTAGTTCCATCTGTTGACTCTTCTGTATCAGGCTCAGTTGGCTCTTCTTGCTCACTTTGATTCAGTTCATGCACCCTCTCTACTAATCTTTCAAGATCAAAATTTGTAATGCATCCTTGAACATATCGCCCCTTCAAATTTGCTTGTGTTTTAACACTGGCCTTTAAGCAAAGTGAAGTGATTAATGATGGGAAATAAACACTTCCTGCCTTCTTTTTAGCTCAATCGTGAATCTCCTTGAGGATAAGTTTCCCAACATTAATCGACTTTTCTATCAAACAAAAGCATCCGTTCCATTGAGATGGTGGAACTATGTGAGATAGGCATAAAACTGTAGCGAACGAAATAAAACCATACCTGTGCTACTGGTTTTAAGTATTCTCTTCGACAAGAATGGCTCCCATACTTTCTTATAATCTATTGGGATCCCGGATTTATCACTACATCAAGCACTTATTGAAGAAAATCCCAATTGATATTGTTCATCATAGGGTAGTACTCATCTTCTTCAACATTAGATAAATTAAACAAATCATTGATGGACTTAGAAGTAAGAGGTACCATTTTCTTTCGAACAATGACTTCAGTAGCATCTTGCGTAGTCAAACTAGCATAGAATTCTCAAACTAGTTCATCATCGGGAAGTGAACGAGCATCACAAAATTTTTCCCACTTGAGAGCATTGATTTTCTTCCTAATCGGTATAGGGACAACCATCAAATCATTACTCTTCAAGTCAAAACCTTTTTCCGGCATCATAGGTTGATGCTTGAAGATTGAATCAATTCACTCTTTCAATTATTCATTGATCAAAATTGGGTTTCAGGAGTAGTCTTTGAAGTTCTGGTTCTTTTGCGAGACATGGTATCTTTTCCCAAAAATTTTGCAAAGTTTATTAGGGTTAGTTAGGCGGCAAGCAATAGGTGTGACGGCAAGGCATGGATTTTTCCCTCCTTTTTGTTGTCTTGGGCCTCAAACTTAGACTATATCTTACTAAAAAAAACTGATTAGTACTTGGGCCAAATTTGACCCCCTTTATTAACATAAAAATTTAAAATTTAAACAGAACAAATGAAATTTAAAAATTTTAAGTCTTAATTAGAAAATTTCTTCTTAACAAATTACTTTAATTTAATTTCCAAGAAAGGTTGGAGGGGTCACAGTGGTCCCGCTTAAGTTCCAATCTCCTTAGACAGAATTAATTAAATGTAATAATTTAAGAAAATAAGTTCTATTTATTTATTTATTTACAAAATGAGTTCATGAAAAATTAAGGGTCCGCTAATTTGAGCGAGGATTCAATTCGTTCAACTTCACCATCTCAATAGTGTTTGAGACATTGACCATTAACTTTAAACGTACCTCTGTAATTGTCATATAATTCAATAGCTCCATAAGGATAAACTTTGTAAATGGTATAAGGTCCTTTCCATCGAAATTTAAGCTTCCCAGGAAATAACTTCAACCTTGAATTAAACAACAAAACCTTCTGACCTTCTTTAAACTCGCGAGGTTGTATATGACTATCAGGCCATCTCTTTGACCTTTCTTTACACATTTTGGCATTCTCATAGGAAAACAACCTCAGATCTTCCAACTCATCAAGTTGTAACATCCTTCACTCACTGGCTTGCTCAAGATCAAAGTTTAACTGCTCCAAAGCCCAGTGAGCTTTATTCTCCAACTCTAATGGCAAATCACATGCCTTTCCAAAGACTAACTGACAAGGAGTCATTCCTAACAAAGTCTTAAATGTTGTTCGATAGGCCTATAATGCATCACCGACCCTTCGAGACCAATCTTTTGTGCTAGGACATGCTACCTTTTCAATGATACCTTTGATTTCGTGATTCACTCTTTCAACTTGCCTATTAGACTAGGGGTGATAGGCAGTAGCAATCTTGTGCTTCACATCATATTTATCAAGCAACCACTTAAGCCATTTGTTCACAAAGTGAGAACCTTCATCAATAATAATAGCTCTTGGTGTCCCAAATTGTGTAAACACATGCTTATGTAGAAATCGCATGATTACCTTAGCATCATTTGTAGGGTATGCTTCAGCTTCAAACCACTTGGATACATAGTCCACAGCAACTAAAATGTATTTGTTCCCATACGAAGAAGGAAACGGGCCTAAGAAGTCAATGCCCCATACGTCGAACAATTTAATCTCCGAAATGTTTGTCAATGGCATCTCATTCCTCCTTGATATATTTCCAGTCATTTGGCATTTATCACAGTTCTTCACATAAGCATAAGTATCTTTAAATAGTGTAGGCTAAAAGAAACCTGCTTACAAAATCATTGCTGTAGTATATCAGCCACCAAAGTGTCCCCCACTTGGAGATGAATGGCAATGATACAAGATCTTAACAATCTCGCTTTTAGCTGCACACTTTCGAATTATATTGTCTGCACATTGTTTAAACAAAAACGGATCCTCCCAAAGATAATACTGACTATCATGAAGGAATTTTTTCCTTTGTTGGTATGTCATTTCTTGAGGAATTATTCCACATGCTAGATAATTGGCAAAATCAACAAACCACGGTATTTCCTGAATTCGATTTACCTCAAATAAGTGTTCATCTGGGAAATTCTCGTTGATAGGCACACATGATTGAGTTACCTCATCTTGCTCCAACCTCGACAGATGATCAGCTCTTTGATTTTCGACACCTTTTTTATCTTGGATCTCAAGGTCAAATTCTTAGAGTAAAAGTATCCAACGAATTAGCCTTGGTTTTGCATCTTTCTTCGTGAGCAAGTATTTAATGGTCGCATGGTCAGTAAATACTGTAACTTTGGTACCTATAAGATATGAGCGAAATTTGTCAAAAGCAAAAACTATAGCGAAGAGTTCCTTTTCGATTATCTTATAATTGTGTTGGGCTCTCGTCAAAGTTTTACTTGCATAGTAAATAGGTGAAACACTTTATTTCTTCTTTGACCGATCACAGCTCCAACGGCATAGTCACTTACATCGCACATCAACTCAAAAGGTGAGTTCCAATCAGGTGTAACGATTATTGGGGCTGAGATTAACTACTTCTTTAGCTCTTCAAAAGCTTCCAAACATGCTTTGTTGAAATCAAACACTGTATCTTTCTCTATCAAAAAACACAATGGTTTAGAAATTTTCGAGAAACCTTTGATAAACCTTCGATAAAAACTAGCATGGCCTAAGAAACTTCTGACTCCTTTCACATTCATTGGGGCCGGTAATCTTTCAATTACGTCCACCTTTGCTTTATATAATTCAATTCCTTTTTTTTTTTGAGATCTTATGACCTAAGACAATCCCTTCATTGACCATAAAATGACATTTTTCTCAATTAAGGACAAAATTCGTCTCTTCGCATCTCTTTAGTACCTTAGCCAAATTACTCAAATAGGCATTATAAGTGTTACCAAAAATAGAAAAATCATCCATGAAAACCTTAACAAAATTTTCAACCATATCAGTAAATATTGCCAACATGCATTATTGAAAAGTTGCAGGTGCATTACATAAACCAAAAAGCATTCGCCTAAAAGCAAACGTACCATATGGACAAGTAAAGGTTGTTTTATGTTGGTCCTCTAGGGCTACAACTATTTGGTTATATCCCGAATAGCCATCTAAAAAATAATAAAATTCATTACCTGGCAGTTGATCTAACATCTGATCCATAAAAGGCAACATAAAATGGTCCTTCCGAGTGGCTTTGTTTAACTTTCTCTAATCAATACAGATTCTCCAACCGGTAACAATTCTTGTTGGAATTAACTCGTTACGCTCATTTTCAACAATCGTGATTCCACCTTTTTTCGGCACACACTGCATTGGAGTTACCCACGAACTATCTGAAATAGGATAGATGATTCCTGCATCTAACCATTTGATCACTTCCTTTCTCACAACTTCTTTCATAATAGGATTGATCCTTTTTTGCCCATCAATTCGAGCTCTTTCACCTTCTTCTTTGCCCCTAAAATATCAGCTATGGTCCAACCAATTACTTTCTTAAATTTCTTTAGAACAACAATTAGTTACTCCTCTTGATCTTTCGTCAGTTCCACTGAAATAATCACAGGCAAAGTAGAACAATCGCCAAAATAAATGTATTTCAAATGGGAAGGAAGTACCTTTAGTTCGAGTTTAGGCGGCTCTTCACTTGACAACTTGGGTTGCACAAATTTTCTGACTTCCAACTCTAACGGTTCAAACCGTGTGGACTGAATAAAATTTCCCAGATTCGCTTCCATCAAAGTCATATTTTCTTCACCGTCTTCATCCTCAAAAGGGTTAAGATCTAAGGCTTTCTCCAATGGATCTTCTTCAAAATTGCTTTCTATAGAAACCAATGTTTCTATCTCTTCCGTAACTGAACACTCATCTGCCAGATCGATAAATTTCATTGCTTTAAGAATGTTAAAGGTTACTTGATCATTTTGAACTCGCATGGTGAGTTCTCCTTTCTGCACATCAATTAACGTTTTTCCCGTGGCTAAGCAAGGTCTCCCAAGGATGATCGGCACTTCATTGTGTGCTTCAAAATCTAAGATAATGAAATGAGCAGGAAAAATAAATTTATCAACTATTACCAAAAAATCCTCGCTATTTCCTTCGAGATATGCTAAAGATCGATCCGCTAGCTGAAGCGTCACAGTTGTAGGTCTTACTTTACCTATCCCTAACATCTTGAAAATAGACTTAGGCATCAAGTTGATATTCGCTCCTAAGTCACACAAAGCTTTACCACAGCAAGATTCACCAATGTTACAGGGTATAGTAAAGCTTCCTAGGTCTTTCAATTTCAGTGGTAATTTGTCCTGCAGGAACGTACGCCCTCCTTTGTCAAAGCAATAGTCTCATACTTACTCAGTCATTTCTTCTTGGACAGTATATCCTTCATAAACTTCACATAAATCAACATTTGTTCTAAAGCCACCACCAACAGAATATTAATGTGCAACAGCTTCAGAACATCCAAAAACTTCTTGAATTGCACCTCTTGTTTCTACTTGTTTTGCTGTAATCTTTGTAGATATGGAGGTGAAGGAACTTTCGATTCAACCAGAAAACTTTTCTGAGTAGGTAAATCTGCATCCAAAGAAGATGTTAAAATATCTGAATTCACTAAGTCAAGGTTTACCTTGTCAGACTTTGCAGTTTCTGATTCCTTTGGTATAGGAACTTCAACAGTTGGTTGATTCTTCTCAACGGGCTTATCTTCGACATCAATCAATCGGGGGTCTAGAATTTTACCACTTCGCAATGCCACTACCTTGATATTTTCTTTACCCAAATTTCCTGGATTCTTAGTATCGCTCGGCTAGGTTCCTTGCGGTCTATTACGTAGCTCCATAGCTAACTAACCCATTTGGTTTTCCAAATTTTTTAGTGTTACTGCTTGGCTTTGGATCAAAGCGGCATTCTTTGCCATGTACGCTTTCAACAAGTTCTCCAAACTATTTGATGCTTCAGCTTGAGGTGGTTTTGGAGCTTGCTGATTATACCCTTGAGATTCGTTGGGTGTTTGCTACAATAAGTTGTTCTTTGGTTCATTTCCTTGGTTGCTCCAAGCAAAAGTTAGGATGATTACACCATGAAGAATTATAGAAGTTGGACTGGGGGTCCTTTTCCACTCTTATTTTGATATTGGTTCCCTACATAGTACACTGACTCGAGTTTTGATGGACAATTCTCAAAAGAATGACCTTCCCCACAGTACACACAAGAAACATTTTCAAACGAACTTGGTAACTGAGCTGCAAAATTATTAGTACTATTAGTGGTTAACTGCTTTATCATAGAGGAAATAGACGATCCTGAGCTGATAACGAAGTGAGGGCGTCACCTTCATGAACTCTGGGTACACGTCTTCTTGAAGCTATTCGATTTGTTGGCCATTGATAGTTATTACTCGCGATCCTCTCGGTGATCTCATAAGCCTCATTATAAGACTTAGACAAAATTGCACCATTCGCGGAAGCATATACAATCAATCTTGTATTTTCATTGAGACCATTATAGAATGTCTCCAACTGGATACAATGAGGAATCCCATGATGAGGAAACTTATGAAGTAACTCCTTAAATCACTCCCAAGCCTCAGACAAAGACTCCTCATCTAATTGTTGGAAAGTTGTGATCTCGTTCCTTAACTTAGCGTTTTTGGTAGGTGGGAAATACTTAACCAAAAAACTCTCTACTAATTACTGTCATGTAGATATGGAACTTGGTGGCAATGAATTGAGCCATGCTCATGCTCGATCTCGCAACGAGTATAGAAATAACTTCAACATCGGTGTGTCTTCAGTCACACCGGCTATCTTGAATGAATCATTCACCTCCATAAACAATCGAAGGTGGAGATGTGGATCTTCCGTGGACATACCACTAAATTGGCCCACCGTTTGTCGCATTTGAAACATCACTAGTTTCAATTGAAATTGGGTTGCCTCAATATCTGGCCTTCTAATTCCTAGGTTTAACTTACTGAAAAGTGGCATAGCATATTGTCTGATGCATCGATCCCTATCATCGACAATGAGGATAGGATTTTGTACATAATCAGCTTCATTACCTTGGTCTGGATTCTGATTTCCAACGTCCATCTCGACCTGTCTTTGAGCTGTTCATTCACGTCTTCTTTGTTTGAAAGTTTGCTCAATTTCAAGGTCTACAGGGAGTAAACCAATAATTCGATCTATGCTCATAAACACCTAAAAAGAAAATAAAAAAAATTAAAAAGAATATGTTAGTAATGTTAGAAATAAATCAAATTGAAAATAAATAATTTCACGAAAAGAAATGACTATGGCAACAATTGGCATTCCCCAGCAACGGCGCCAAAAACTTGTAACGCGTAGGTTCATGGTAGTGTACACAGTCGTTATCAAGTAATAAGTATCGAGTTATCGTCTCCACAGGGATTGTATTTGTGCTAAGTCACTTAATTTTTAAAATTATATTAATAGTTTGGTAAATAAAAATAGAATATAGTTGAGAAGTGGTGATTAAAATATATTAAACTAAATGCAGTGATCCCTAATGCCAATTATCCTAAGTACGCAAACTATATGATTGAAATAGATTTTAGTAAAATTAAACACAATTTGCAACAATTATAACATAATTAAACTAGGACAATTACTCTAATTAAACTCAATTTATTATCAACATGCTTAATAACATTCGGAAAAACATTTCATGGCAACTCGATCTTTCATGAGTTTGGAAACCACATTAGGTCCTTTCAGAATCCTTTCCTTAATAAATATGCATTTTACTGATCCTTATTTACTAAGGGTTTCTTAGCATTCGTGTGAGGTAACGGGGACGTGTTAGGTTTGAAACAATTTAATCACACAAATCTAAAAACTATGCAGATAACAGAGCTTGGTTAGAGTTGTTTTGCAATCTACAATTTAATCGTGTTAGGATCTAAATTGAGCATGCACATTTCAATTATGCGTCCATTAGCCGACGTCTGGTTAGGATCGCTCAGCTAATTCAGGTGCATTTCAATCACGTATGAACGAAATACAAAGTTGATTTTAATTGAAAACATGATCGATTGAGGCACAAACATTATAAGCATGAATCAAATAAATATTATTTAATCAAAGCAATCATCCTAGCTTAAATGAAATTAAGCTAACATTTTTGTAAACAAGAACAAAGAACACATAGCAAACATCTTTAGATTAAGTTAAAGAAAAGAAATATTAAACCCAATTCAGAGTGGCTGTCACCCAAGACTCTGACTGACGAAACTCTTTTGTTCCTTTGCTTTACTCCTTTGTTAATGGTTCTCGAAGGTGGCCGACCAAGGGTTCTTTAAGAGGATTAATTGCTAAAATCTCTATGAAAAGATGATGCTAGGCATGGGAATGGAAAAGGCTAAGAGAAAAAGAGAGGATGATGCTTGATGGATGCTTGAGGGATGATGAATGAAGGAATGAGAGGGTCTTATTTATATGTGAGGATAGAGAGATAGTTTGCTAAAAATAGGAGTTCCCATCTTTTGAAGCATCTTCCATGGGTGCCGACCATAATTTTAGTACGTTGAGCTGATTTTTTCCTTAATTTTTGGTCAATTTGAGTGCTACAACAACTCAAGACTAAGACTCGGTCAAGTGTATATCTTTAGATAAATCTCTAATTTCTTCAACTATTCAAGGACCTTGTGCAATTAAACCAAAAAGTGGTCTATTGATAGCCATGTGCAGCCAAATTTTGGGTTGACTTGGTCTCCAATTTGGATGGTTTTGTAATCCAGCAAAGCTATCAGACCTGTCCAAAATAAATCAACACGTTAGAGGACCAAAGAATTAAATTTATCCAATTTAATTAATTAATTAAAACCCAAATTATTAATGAAATATTTTAAAATGAATTATTAAATATTATTTTATATTTTATTATTTAATTTAATCATGCATGGCCGACTTTATGTCTTCAAAATATAATATATTCAAATTAATATAAAATAAGCCATTTATTGTATGAAAACTATATAATAAAGCATAAAATCAAATTTTAATAATTTCTATGTCCTAATTTCATATTTTCACATATTTCATTAATTTATTAAACAATTACTTAGTTTTAACAACAGATTTAAGTAAAAAGGTGATAAATTACATAGGAAAAATCCTATATATTTTTCCGTTTACAACATTTCATTTATACGTGATTGGATGCACTTAGATTGGCTAAGCGATCCTAACCAAACGATGGCTAGTAGACGCATAATTGAAAAGTGCAAAGCTCAATTTAGGTCATTAAACCCGACTAAGTTGAAGTTCATAATATCTTTAGTTAGCTCTATTGCCTTGCATAGTTTATAGGTTTATGTATTGAAATTGTTGCAAAAGTAAATGTCCTTGTGACCTTACATAAATGCTAAGAAACCATTAGTTAATATGATCAGTAAAATACATATTTAACTAAGTAAAAGACTCTAAAATGACTTAATTTGGTTTCCAAACTCTTGAAAGATCGAGTTGCAGTGGAAGTATTTCACAACATTGTTAAACTTGACAAAGTAAATTGAATTGATTAATATAATTATCTTAGCCCATTTAATGTTGATTGTTTTTGTTGCTAAACCCATTCATTCATACATTTAGGTAAGCTGCATCTAGATTAGAATTGCATAGGTATCAATCTTTGCATCTAATTAATTTACTTAGTTTAATCATCACTGTCCAAATTATTGAATTTTTACATCAAATTGTGAAGTTGTAATTTTACAAATATTTGGTTAAGCTTATACAATCCCTGTGGATATGATAACTCATCTTACTTATTACTTGAACGACTACGTACACTTGCATAGCCACGTTTCAAGACACTATATTTTTGGAGAGAACTGTATCATCAACACAGATCATAAGAGTCTTAAGTACCTCCTTACCTAGAAGGAGTTGAACTTGAGATAGAGGTTTTGTATAGAGCTTTTGAAGGATTATGACTGTACTATCAAGTACCATCCGGGTAAAGCTAATGTAGTAGCTGGTACTTTGAGTAGGAAGGCGATGGGTGAGTTAAGGGCATTGTTTGCTAGGTTGAGTTTGTTTGTGGATGGAGGCTTACTCAAGGAATTGCAAGTGCAACCTACTTTGGTTGAAGAGATTATGTTAAAACAGATTTCTGATACGTCTTTTGCACCTCATGTGAAACTTAGCGAGGAGGGTAAGACTTTGGATTTCTTCTTGAATTCTAAAAGTGTTTTGTGCTATCGTGGGAGATATTATGTGCCTTTAGATTTAGAGTTATGACAATCCAATCAGAGGGAAACACGTAGTAGTCCTTACACTATGCACCCCGGAGGGAGTAAGATGTATCGGGATCTTCGTGAGTAGTATTGGTGGTCGAGATAAAAGTGCGATGTGACTAACTTCGTGGCAAGATGCTTGATGTGCCATTAAGTCAAAGCTAAACACCAAATTCGTTCTGGTTTGCTCCAACCCATTCAAATTCCTCTATGGAAATGGGAATGTGTCACCATGGACTTTGTGAGTGGTTTACCTTTGACACCTTCAAGGAAAGACTCTGTTTGGGTGATTGTTGATCGGTTGACTAAGTCCACCTATTTTCTACCAATGCATATCGGTTATTCGTTGCAGAAGTTGGTGAGATTGTATATCTTTGAAATCGTGAGACTTCACGATGTACCAGTTTCCATCATTTCTAATCGAGATTCTAGGTTTATGTCTTAGTTTTGGAAGAAACTACATGAAGCCCTTGGTACAAACTTGAATTTCAACACCGCTTTCCAACCATACTCTGATGGGAAGTCTAAAAGAATTATTCAGATTCTAGAGGATATGCTGAGAGGTTATATTATTGATTTTTTAGATAGTTGGAAGGAACATTTGCCGCTTGCAAAATTCAATTATAGCAATATCTTGTAGTCGAGCATCCAAATGGCTCCTTATGAAGCTCTTTATGGACACAAGTGTAGGACACCTCTGTGTTGGACCAAGTTAGGGGAGAAGAAAGTGTTGGGGCCAAACTTAGTGCAAGAGACTGAGAATATTGTGAAGATTATGCAAGATGGTTTGAAGGTAGCATCAGACCAGCAAAAATCATATCCTGACTTGAAGAGGAAGGATATTAAGTTCAGTGTTGGTGATCTAGTCTTCCTAAAGGTATCCCTTTGGAAGAAAGTGTTGAGATTTGGTCGCAAGGGGAAGTTGAGTCCGAGGCTCATTGGACCCTATCGCATCATTAAGAGTAAGACTGGTGGCATATCAGCTAGAATTACACCCAAAGTTAGATCGTATCCACGACATATTTCATGTGTCCATGTTGAGGCAATATCGATATGACCCTTCTCATATAGTGCTGATTGAGGAGATTGAGGTTGGACCAGATTCATCATTTAAAGAGGAGTCGATATAGATCCTTAATTGTGAGGTTAAATTTTTGCAAAGAAAGCAGATTCCACTCATAAAACTTTTATGGAGGAACCACGATTCTAATGAGGCTACTTGGGAATTGGAAGATGTGATGCGACAACAATATCCTCACCTTTTCCCATCAGGTAAATTTTGAGGACGAAATTTTTTATGAGGGTAGTGTTGTCACATCTCATATAAGGAGGAAATTAATGGCCTAGTGGTTTAGTGGTCACTTATCTATCCTAGTGGTCCAAGGTTCAAGCCCCATTGTTCACACTCTTCAATTAATTTTTTTGACAATTTTTTCTCATGTTTAATGAGCATTTTTTCCACCTCTGTCACCATAATTAGGAGGATTTGTTCCCTCCATTAAAGGTCAAACTTGCCATAGTTAGTGTGTACATGATCCTTTTTTACTCCATGTCCCCCTCCCTTGCCATAAGCTCACATCTTACCTATTTGCAAGATACATTGAACTTGGCCAAGGTTAGCCAAGCATTCCACCCTTCCACTGCCATCCATACTCCCTCTCCCTCTCACTTTCTTCCATCTTTCATTTCTTTTCTCACATTTTTCTCTCCATTTTTTCCAACCACCACCACCACTCATTTAATCATATTTTTCTTCCTCCACTGTGACCCAAACCTTCTTCCACCTCACATGGTCACTATACCTCTACTCTTCTCATCTATGTCCTCCCATCGTCGTTGTGGTCACTGTCGTGCGCCACCATAAGTCCTCCTCCTTCACTTTTATTATATTTTTCTTCACCTACACATTTCTTCCCCCCTCCTTAGTTGAACCACATAACTCCACCATTGTTGGACCATTTCTTAGCCATCGTCGAACATAGTTCCTCCACCACTAGACTGGCGCTGCCGTCAGTGGCTAAAAATCTTTCTTTTCTTTTCATTTCCCTCTCCTTGTGTAATTTCTCTTTTTAATTAATGAAACTCTTTCTTTCATTGTAATGATCCTTTCTATATCGTTCGATTTTTCTATAACGCTCCTTCTCGATTCATTGATCGATTTTAATTAATCAAGTTTAAGTAAAGATCATTTTGGATCATAAAAACCCTTCTGCTAGTGTTTCTTTAACATGGCTGAATGGTATAGTTCCATGAGTCATAGTGATATTTTATTATTTATTTATGTACTATGGTACTAATACTACTTCATATCACTTTGAAGGGCCGAAAAACAATCGTAGGGGAGACCCCTAACTTTGCATCGCAAATTATTCTCCTTTCGAGAGTCTTAGATTGTGGGGTAAGTGATGTTGAGACTATATGTGATTGATATCTTAAGTGACAACATTTTCAAAGATCCACACTAGTACATACTACTTATGTGATAGATCGTCTTGCAAGATAGATCGAGTGAAACCATAAATAAGGGTTGAGGCAAATTGGATCTACAATCTAAGGTGTGGGATTTATACCATTTATTTGTATGAAATCAATATTTTATTATTAATAATTAAATTAAATTAAATATATGAATACTCTTAATATTTCTGAAGAGTTGTATAACTTATTGAGATGGGTACCAAGTAAGTGATTCTAACCAAATGGTTTCATGAAATGCAAGACAATCGATATGTTTATGTTTGTGATTATGATGTATGTGTAGAACTCATGCTCATGATATGTGGTATATGACTTATGTTTTATATGTGATGCTTTAAACATGTGCAATTTATGTACATGTGTATGATAAATCAATATCTATGATCTAATGTGAAAAGCGTATGTGTTAAGTGATTATGATAGCATGTTTACATGCATAAGCGTATAAGTGATCTACGTGTGCTATAAGTGAAAATTGCCATATCACACATACATAGGGTGGGATTTTGTGAAAGGTAAAAGTAGTGGCAGTATATCTGTAAATCAGTGGTGACTTGTCCACATAATTAAACCAGTGGCAGTAAATTTGCATATTAATGGTGGCTTGCCCACATTACTGTTATCATTGGCAGTTTATCTAGAAATTAGTGGTGGCATGTCCAAAAATGGTGTTTTGGATGGACGAGTTTTGGAGAACTCAATAATGGTGTGTAGCAGAGATGGGTAGGAATTTTATAAAATGTGCATTGATTTTAAATATGCATCGATATGTTCATGCATAGATATGAGTGTTACATTCCATGATCTTGATGATGTATGATTATATCTTGATTGTTATATGTATGTTGATATGTATGAAAGTATATATTTTATGTGTTGATCTCACACTGAGCCTTTTAAAGCTCACCCACATTACTTGTGTTTCAGATAATCCTCGTGGTTAGGACTCGAATTTGAACATCAGATAGGCTCTCGAAAATAAATAATTTTCATGGTTATGGACTATTTTATATTTTTGGGACTTACGTGGACTTTTAAACATTTATTTTGGGATTTATATTTTGAGGTTATTATTGAACTGTGGCATGGATCATTTGATTTAAAAACTATAGACAATTGAACATTTTACATGGATTTTAGTATGGATAAATTATTTTAATGTTTTCTTAGTAAAATCCACTTTTCGTAAACTTGTTTGATCAAAATTGAATTTTCTTTAAAATTAATCATACTGATTTACAAATAATAATAAATAAGTTTTAAAATATCGTATATAAAGGAAATATTAGTACATGTTTTCAAAATTTTAATCAGTTGGTTTTAACTCGCGTTTTGGCCATCTCCATGGCCCATGTAATCCCTTATATTGGGTCGTAACGTTTAGGCCCAGTTTGAGGGGTTACAAGGATGAAATGAATAGGAACTGTTGTGAGCTTTGCTTAAAATGTCCCATTTTAATTTCATATCCTTCAAAATACACAAACGACCCATGAAATAAAAATTACTATTATCACTGATACAAAATTCAATAGTCAAACCATTTTCAATTGATTCACTCTTCAATTTCAACTCGGAATCTTTTTTCTGCAACTCAAAAATTTTTTGAAGAAAAGTCGGTCTAACTCTCAATTCAACTAGAATAGAACCATCACTCTCCAAAGTCATCTAGAATTCAACACTTTTAGATAAAATAAAGACTTTCGGCTCAAAGCGTCAGCAACCACATTCGCTTTACCAGGATGATAGCCAATAATGAAATCGTAGTCTTTCAGCAGTTCAAGCCACCTGCACTGACGAAGGTTTAATTCTTTCTAAGTCATCAAGTGTTTCAGGCTTTTCTGATCAGTGTAAACATGACATATTTCTCCGTATAGGTAATGTCACCAAATATTTAAAGCAAACACTACTACAGCTAACTTAAGATCATGTGCTGGATAATAATTTTCATGTGATTTCAACTGACGAAAGGCATAAGCTACCACTTTTCTATCTTGCATAAGTACACAACCCAACCCATTAAAACAAGCATCATTATAAATTGTGAATTCTTTTCCGGATTCAGGCTGAGTCAACGCTTGAGCTTCAGTTAACAACTTTTTGAAGTGATAAAAACTTTGTTGGCATTTATCGGTCCAAAAAAATCGAATATATTTCTATAGTAGTTTCGTCATAGGCAAATCAATAATCGAAAAGCCTGTCACAAAGTGTCAATAATAACCTGCTAAACCCATAAAACTACATACCTCAATAACATTTCGCAGAGGTTTCCAATTCACAACCACATAAATTTTGTTCTTATCAACTCGAATACTATCCGCAGAAATCATGTGCCCTAGAAATCCAACCTCAGGTAGCAAAAATTTACATTTTTTGAATTGTGCATATAACTACTTTTCACGCAAAGTCTGCAACACAACTCTCGCGTGTTGATCATGTTCAGTATATTATTTGATTAAATCAAAATATCATCAATAAATACGACCACGAATCGATCTAGATGCGGTTGAAATACTTTATTCATCAAATCCATGAACATAGCAAGGGCATTCATCAAACCAAATGGCATAACAAGAAACTCATAATGACTATAACAAGTTCTAAATGTTGTTTTTAGAACATTTGGTTCTTTGACTTGCAACTGATAATAACCCGATCATAAATCAATTTTCAAAAATATAGTTGCTCCGTTTAATTGGCATAACAAATCTTCGATTTGCAGTACCAAATACATAACTTCAAAC
Source organism: Gossypium raimondii (assembly GCF_025698545.1). Lineage (NCBI taxonomy): Eukaryota > Viridiplantae > Streptophyta > Magnoliopsida > Malvales > Malvaceae > Gossypium > Gossypium raimondii. The sequence goes on along the minus strand of NC_068568.1, from coordinate 31,204,480 downwards.
TGACATCTTTCTTTTTAACGAATAAAACAGGAGCTCCCTAAGGTGATACACTCGGTCTAATAAATCCCCAATCTATCAATTCTTGAAGCTGAGTTTTCAACTCTTTAAGTTCTATTGGTGCCATTTTCTATGGCGCTATAGATATCAAATCAATCCCTAGTACAATATCAATTACAAACTCTACTTCTCTTTCTAGCAATAACCCATGTAATTCTTCATGAGAAACATCTACAAATTCACGCACTGTTGGAACCTAGTCTATTTTTTATTTAGATGCCTGAGTATCTAATATGTATGCTAGATAAACTTCAGCACTCTTCATTATCAACTTCTGAGTAGTAAAGGCTGATACTATGCTAGTTACACAGTCAAATTTGTCCGCTTCAACGCTGATCAAATCACCGCCTGAATGTTTCAAAACAATTTGTTTCTGTTTGCAACTAAAAACTGCATCATAAACTGTTAACCAATCCATACCCAGAGTAACAACAAATTCATCAAGAGGTAACAAATCAGATCAATAAGAAATTCATAACCCTAAATTTTCAGTTGACAATTTTTACTAACTTTACTAAGAATCACACTCTAACCTATCGAATTTGATACCCTAAAATTAAATTCAATCGACTCTAATGATAAATTCTTTTATATAGCTAAATTTGTGCATATATAGGAATGTGTTGGTCTAGGATCAATCAATGCAATAACAGTAACATCAAAAATAGTAAAAGTACCAACAATGACATCGGGTGTCGTAGCTTCCTCTGTAGCTCGGATTAGGTAGGCTATAGTTGGTGCTCTACCTTCTGATTTAATAGTTGTATCACGTGCTTCACTAAGACCAACCCAAGCTACATTTTCAAGCCTCGATTTTTATCTCTCTGAGAAACAGTCACTGATCTAGCAGCTTTGCTCTGAACCTAATTCAGCTTTATTCAAATAATCTCTCATAAAATGTTCTAGTGAACCACATTGGAAACAAGCTCCTCTTTTTTATCTACAAACACCGAAATGGGTTTTTCCACAATATTCATAGCCAGATATGTCTGCATTCCAAACAGTACCAGCACTCACAACTAAAGTAACCTGAGTCTTCGACGAAGTTTTTTGGAATGTACTTTTTCTCGTATTCCTAGTGGTAGGAATATACTGGCTCCTTTACTCTCTTGATTTCTTTGGTCGAGGAGTCAGAGAATTTCTACGCATGCTTCGCTTGCTCAAGCTTTCGTTCTTAGCTTTTGCCCGTTTCTTTTCATTCCAGATTGCTTCCATTTTCTGAGCACGCTCGGATAGTGCCACAAATTCTTTATATCGAGTGCTCCTACCATTTCTCGAATGTTCTCATTTAATCCCCACTCAAATTTGGAACACATCTCAGCTTCTGAAGTTATTTCTTCCCGAGCATATTTACTTAAATTCACAAATTTATGCTCGTATTCAACAACCATCATATTCCCCTATTTCAGATCCATGAACTCACGTTTCTTACCTTCCAAATACAGTTCGCTAACATATTTCTTTTTGAACTTAGTCTGAAAGAATTCCCATGTTACTCGATCTTTGGAATCATCTAAGTTAAAGTAACCTACCACTGGTAACCATCTTCTTTTAGTAATGAAATAACACATTTTAAGCTATCTTCAGGTGAACAGTTTAATTCGTCAAAAACACGTTGCATATGTTCTAACCAATAGTTATCTTTTGCCGAATCATCATTATACAATCCTCAGAAATATCTGGCTCGACATTTTACGGACTGTACCTGTAGAGGGTTGATAAATAGTTAACTGATTTAGGTTCTGAGGAGAAACAGGTGTTGAGGGAGGCATAGGAGGGGGTGGAGGTTATGGAGCCATTAGGTTAGATCACATAAATTGTGCGAACCATTTATTCATCAATTGAAAAAAGAAACCACGGTCTTCACTTCTCGACAATTGAGATCTAGATATACTATGACTTGCTACCTGATCAAAAGCTGAAACATGACTTTCAACATCATCATTTTCAGCACGATTAGATTCGTTTGACATTGTAAATCAATAAGAGAAAATATAGTCAAATCGGATTAGAAGCATCACACAAAATACAAGTTATGATGGCATGCATTTCTAGACTCAATAGTAATACATACTACATTTAGTACTAGAATCAAATAAACCATAGCTCTAATACAGCGAAATGTAACACCCAATACCCAGTTTAGTAGCCCGACTTGAGCCAAAAGGTATTACAACTATAAAACTTTCACATCATTCACTATTTAATAAAAAATAACCAAATAATTCATTTGCAATCATTTTTCCATGTTATTTAATCAAAACACGACTTAATTCGCGCTTACGGGACATTTAAAACACATCAAGAACAATTATAGATTAAAATGAAACTTTTACAAAAATTTCAGTAAAAAGTCCAAACAAGGGTCACATGGCCATAGGACAGAGCTCAGCCCATATGGCTAAAAAATATGGTTGTGTGGCCAAATCGTGTAATAAACTATGCCCGTGTAACTTAAGGTCACACGGTCGTGTCGCCAGGTTATGTAACTCTCTAAGGCCGTGTAACAAATCTATACCAAAAACCAAGAGACCAGACGGCCGTGTGGCAAACCGTGTCACAAGCCGTGTGCACCTAAAATACCTTAAAAAAATCCAATTCATCTACATTTACTTAGGTACCAAGCCATACCATATGCATCCATTTTTACCTATACAAAACATGCCAAAACAAACCAAAACATACCAAATAACTTTCAACCTAAGTGCCTAACAAATATGCCCTCAATTAGAACCACAATTCAAACATGAAACATCAACCATTCATGACATTGAAGTCAATCATTCCACATCAACAATAACCAACATTCTTTGCCAAAACATGATATTAACTAAACACATATTAAGCCATTCAAAACTTGACTAACATCAACTCACTTCCATGAATCAAATAGGTACTAAACATTTAATATATCAAAGTTTCATATAATTTCATTCACAACCAAAATACCAAAATATGATCATTAAAATAGAACATAAACATCCTATATACATGCCAGAAGTAACCAACTATCAAACCTAAAAAATCTACTGAATCAAGTGACGGTAGGTGTGAGCTTTTCATAGATCCGGTCGACACATTTTGGACGTAAAAAATCTACAGAAAGATAATAATATAGGTAAGTATATAAAATGCTTAGTAAGCCCATACAATATAAACATTCACTTGCCTCAAGTTATTTATAACAAACATATTTAATATGAAACACAAGTAAACCTCTCAAAATTCAAACCACATCATCAATATGAATATAAAGCTTTGAACATAACCATATGAACAACTGTTGACATTCTCATTTCCAAGCAATGCCAACTTAAATATCGTATTAATCACTTAACCAATCTCAACAGTTATATCTCCTAAACATTATTAACAATTCTTCTCGATTAAATTTCGTAAAAGATCTCAGTATACAGATGAAATAATAGTGTTTGGTTACCCGTTATGGTTAAACCTACACAATAAATTGTCTAGCCAAAGCCTAATATTCTTCTACTCTCCAGTTCACCACATCTACAGAAACTCAGAACCTAAACCCTTATTCTTGAGTCCGTAAAATATGAAGGGGCTCGAAACCTTAGCAAACTTACAAACTTGTCTACGAGAATTTACTAATTTCATCGGATTCTATCTCAACTTATACTATAACTCCAATTCAATAGAAATTGATATTAACAATTTAAATGTAATATATATAAGCTTAAACAAGTGGATTCATCGTGTATGAACTTACTTGTCGAAATGGTAACGGTTCAACTATCAAAGACTAGTTAGTAATTTTTCTTTTTCCTTGTACATCCTCCGATCGTTGAGATTCTTGATCTAAAGTATAATTTGATTTAATTAGCCAATCCAAACAACATAAAATAGCTAAAAAGAATCATGTTCTATCTTAATTTCATCAAGACCAAAATTCCTCAACTTTTACATTTTCCATAATTTAGTCCCTAAAATCAAAACTATTATAATTCTCACATTTGAGTTTTTATTTCTAAATCAATCTCAATTTAGTCCTCCAACAGGTCCAATAAAATAAAAAATTTAGAATTTTCTTACATAATTTGGACTTATTGCATTTTAGTATCTAAGTTTAGAACTAACAACTTTTACTTTATAAACTAGTCCATTAACATATCTAAACTTCAAAATAACAAAATAACCACAAAAGCTTCAAGAAAACATCAATGGCAGCCTTTAAAAAACTTTAACAGTCTTCTTGGATTCCAAAAACATAATAATTATAAGAAACCAATAAAAAATAGCTTACCAAATTTAGCTTGAAGCTAGACGAAAGCTAGGTTTTTTTTCCCTTTTAGAACCGGTTCTTAAGGTTGAACAAGACTAAATGAATTTTTTGTTTTCTTTCTTTTCCTTTTTTTTTAAAATATTTTCTTATAAAATTAACTTAATAATATAAAATAAACTTAACATTTCCACTAATTTTTTTAGCTATCAACCGTCCATGCTTATTTAAATATGGATATTTGCCATATTAAACCATTCCAACATCTTTATGTAATCATTTAGTACACTTAACTCGATAATGATTATCTTTTGTTATTTTACGGTTTAGTCCTTTTTCATTAATTACTAGCCAAACAATAAAATTATTAGACAAAAGCTTAATATGACACTTAAATAATTTCATAAATATTAAATAATTAAAATTTAAGGACTCACAGGTTGGAATTGTGGTCTCAAAACCACTGTTCCTATTACCACTGAAAACGAGTTGTTACACATGAAACCCTTAGAACTTGTGCACACTGATGTATCTGGCCCCATGAAATTTAGAACAAGAGGTGGTTACGAGTATTCTGTGACATTTATTGATGATTACTCTAGATATGGGCATGTGAACCTAATGCACCGCAAAAGTTAAACCTTTGATAAATTTAAAATATTTTGTGCAAAATGGGAAAAACAACTAGGATTACCTATAAAAGCACTTCGGCCTAATCAAGGTGAAGAATATTTATCGAATGAGTTCTTAAGGTATCTAATAGAGAATAGGATTCTATCCCAATAAATCACATTAGGCACTCCACAATAGAATGGTATGAAAAAGAGAAAAAATTGATGGAACACCCTAACCCATATCAATTGTCGAAATAGGGTTACGGAGCGTTACCCTAAAAACATAACTCAAATAATTCATAATATGATAGGATTTTATGGGACTTAATAGATAATCATCAACTTTTAAAAAAATTATACACTTTTCAATCTAGTTTCTTTTCATTCTGTTCTCAATGCTTATCATAAGCCTAAATAACATTATCAATTCCCGACTTAGTGTATTTATCCATGATATAGGTATATTCATTCATAGCATACATAAACTTCTCACATATAGCACATCATTCAAACTCATTACTCCCATTTCATCAAATTTCATTTCAACTATGAACTTACCATTTCATTACCCTTCCTCACCTGTTTCATATGCATAACACATAAGATATACGCATAATATCAACCATGACTACAAACTAGTGCATTTAAACATAACTCGTTTGGAATCAACTACATAATCAACCATTGCATAAGAAATTACATATTTTGATTTATTTCACCTTTTCATCGACATAAGCAGTTACCAATTGAGCACTTACCATTTCAATGTATTTCATTAAGATTAAACATGATATAATTCAATCATAAACTTGGCACAAGCCCAAGCACCAACAACAACACATGTAAGCATAATTGAATATAATTCATGTGAACTTAACATAGATAACCATTATACTTGAGCATGATCCAATTGGATTTATCATCCTTCATAACATATCATGTTTTTCATGTATCATCATTTCAATAAGTTTCATACACACATGTCTTGGTTCATATTGAACACTTGCCATTTCATTTGCATAACACAAAAAGACATAAACATAACATTTACCATAGTCACAAGCTAGTGATTAAACACATAACTTAGCAATATCATCACATGGTAAGATATGGTATATAAACATAGTATCACTTAAATCATACCTTTCAAATATTGAATATTCATACTTTGATCATTGGTACATCATACCTTTCCATATTTTTTGTAGTGAAGTCAATCGAAACCCTTACCGAAGCTCCCACAATTGTGCTCAACGATGGTCGAAACTATCTATTTTCTTTAATCGATGGTCGAAACTATCCATTTTCATATTTGATGAATACTGTAAAGATAATTGAAACCCTAGTACACCTTTCATATTGTGCCATAGTCCACCTATGGTCTTACATGTGCACTGCCATGGCCTTGCCATGGTCTTACACTCATAGTGCTATAACTCGGTTATGGTCTTATCATTAGAATGCCATAGCCTAGCCATGGTCTTACATATATATATACACACTGCCATGGTCCAACCATGGTCTTACGTCTAAAAAATTGTCAAAGCCTCGCTATGGGCTTACGTAAACATTGCCATGGTCCAACCATGGTCTTGTACATTTTTATGTTGTGTTGCCATAATGTCTTTCAACCATGGTCTTATTAGTTTCCTTCAATCTGACAAATTTGATTCACATATATACACAAATAGAAAATAATTTATCGAAACAGTAATTAATTGAACTAACCAAGTTACGAACTTACCTGGCTAAATTGCAGAAATGATAAAGTACAGGGGCATTTTCGTAATTTTTCATTTTTCTTGATTTTCCACTCGATCTTAATCTAAATTAATAATTTCATTAAATTTATTAATTTAGACAGATAAATCACTCTATTTTATGCAATTTAGTAATTTTTTACATTTTTACAGAATTGCCCCTAACATTTTACTTTGATTCAATTTATCTCCTCAGCCTAAAACATGCAAATTAACCATTTTTATTGCAATTACATGCTAACCAAATATTGTTAGCTTCCAATACAAACCATATTTGTAATAATTTCATAATATATCCTTGTATTTTTACTATTTCAACAATTTAGTCCCTAATCAATAAATTCATAAAAAATCACTTAAAAAATACTTTTAAATAACAACCAATATCCCAAATTCATCGTTTAACATAAAAAATCACTAGATTCATCAATGGCAACATTCAAAATCTTTAACAATTTCAAAATCGAAGCTACGGGCTAGTTGGACCTAGTTGCAACGATCTCAAAAACATAAAAAATATTAAAAACGGGGCTAAATTGGACTTACATGTATCGTCCAAAGCAAAGCCGAAGCTTGAAGCTTCTCCATTTATTTTTCCATGGCCATTCGGTGTGTTTAGGAAGATGATGCATTTAGTTTTAATTTTTTAATCTTTTTAATCTTTATTATGTCTTTATCATTTAATAACAACATTATAATATATAAATCACATATAAAATTAAAACAACATAAAGCTTTAACCGTCCACCAACTTAAGAATGGATACTTTACCCATTCTTAAGTTGTTGGACGGTTAAAGCTTTATGTATGGGTAATTTACCCATTAAGGCCCTCCAATTATAATTCTTTAATCAATTAACACCTTTAAACTAATAGTGATTGAATTTTTCAACTTTTATGATTTTCGTTTAATTTACTATCGAAACGTTAAATTTTTTCTATGAAACTTTAATACCACCTTACTGACATTCCGTAAATATTTATAAAAATATTTATGACTCAGTTTATAGAAATGAGGTCCTGATACCTCATTTTCTAAAACCACTTGACCTTAGGGTCTTACCACTTGAACTTAATAAATCAGTTATATAACATAAATTATCAAATCGAAAACCTTTTTTTTAAAACCATATTTGACTCGTAAATATTAAATAATAATATTTACAAACTTAGTCGTCAATTTTGGTGGTCCCGAAACCATCGTTTCTGACACCGCTGAAAAATGGGTTGTTACAATCGAACTTTGTTAGAAATGGTTCATTTGATGTTATGTTATTCGAAGTTGTCAATCTCTTTTTGGGGATATGCATTACAAACAGCTTGCAATATTTTGATTGATGTACCTACTAAGGTTACATCTAATGCTCCATACAAATTACGTCATGGTAAGAAGCCAAATACAAATCATTTAAGGATTTGGGGATGCACCACCCACATATTGGATAAAGATACAAGGAAGTTGAATTCATGAATAAAATTGTGCATGTTTGTGGGATATCCAAGAGGAACAAAGGGTGGTTTATTTTATAACCTGAAAGGGCAAACAATAATAGTGTCAACTCATGCTACTTTCCTGGAGGAAATTTACATGCATGACATCAAACCTCAAAGTGAAATGGTACTCAATAAAATTTTGGGAAATACACAAAGCCCTGTAGAAATGGTTCCAGAAGTAACTCCTAATAGTAGACCTGCAAATGATCAGTAGCATAGGGTGCTTTTTCACAGTAGGAGGGTCTCTTACAGGTATGAGTTCTTCCAATCTCGTGGAAGTGTTTTAAACACTGAGTCTGTCAAATAGAAAGATGATGACCCACTCACGTATGATGAAACGATACAGAGTGTTGATTCCAAGCTCTGAGAAATAGCTATGAAAGTTGAGATGGATTCTATGAATTCCAATTCAGTGTGGGAACTTATAGACTTACTAGAAGGGATAAAACCTATAGGCCGTAAGTGGGTCTACAAGAAGAATAGAAATGTGGATGGAAAAGTGGAAACTTACAAGGCCAAACTAGTAGTAAAACATTATAGTTAGAAAGAAGGTACTTATTATGAAGAAACATTTTCTCTAATTGTCATGCTCAAGACAATATGCATTTTTTTTATTACAACGACTCTAGATTACGAGGTCTTGCAAATGGATGTCAAGAGAGAATTCTTGAACAGTAAAATGCTTAAATCAATACATGGACTTAAGCAACCATCTCACTCATGGAATTAAAGATTTGATCAAGCAATCAAAACTTTTAAATTTGAGCAAAACATAGATGAACCTTATGTTTATAAATATATTGGGGATGGAAAGGTCATATTTCTCATTCTATATGTCGATGACATTCTACTCATTAGAAATGACGTAGGGACATTGTCATCGGTTAAATTATGGTTAACCCAACGGTTTTGCATAAAAGACTTGAGAGAAGATAATTTCTACTAAGAATTCAAATCCTAAGGGATTGAAAGTACAAAGTGATAACATCATCACAAGATTCATACATAGGCAAGATATTGGAACGTTATACAATGATCGATTCAAAAAAGGGAACTCAACCTTTTGTATTGGGATTTCATCTTTCTTTGGAGGATTGTCCTAAGACAAAGGAAGAAAGAGAAAACATGAGAAAGTTTCCTTACACTTTTGTAGTAGGAAGTCTCATGTATGTTATATTGTACACATATCTAGATATTTGTTTTATAGTGGGATTGGTGAGTCGATATCAAGCGAATCTAGGTCTAAGACACTGGCACGTAGTTAATCTTATACTCAAATATCTACGAAGAACAAGAGGTTATATGCTTGTGTATTTCAGAGGAGACCTTACACTTATAGGATATATTGATCCTGGCTTCCAAACATGTTAGGATCTGAGGAAATCAACATCGGGCTATGTCTTTCTCTTAGGCAGCGGATCCATAGTGTGAAAAAGTGTCGAGTAGGGTTACACTACTAACTTCACTATGAAGAGTACAATATGAGGTATGGAAAAAGTTATGGCACTATACTAATGTGGATATAGCTAAACCCCAAAAAAACCACATGAGAACAGAACACATTAATTGAAAATGTCATAAGGGAGATAGTGGTAGACGAAATCGTGGATGTAGTCAAAATTTGCATCAGAGGACAACCTTACTGACCCGCGTACCAAGACTCTACTAGCTAAAGGTTTCAAGAAACAATTGGAGAGCATGATAATATAGAACATGACTCATCTACATCACTAGGGCAAGTGCGAGACTATTGGATTTGGTGCCCTAAGTGTAGTATATTCGCTTGTACACTTGTAATTATTTCAAACAGATTGGTGATAACTTTTGAAAAGATTTATATTTAATGCCTTTAGACCTAGCTAATTTATTATACTTAAGTACATTTTGTTGCATTTTTGGACATTTTAGTTAGCATTTTCAATATGGCATTATGACTTGGACTATTGTGGAATTAGGTGCTCTTAATTTTGTGACATACGAAATCCCCTAATAATAATTTACTTTACTATTTAAATAAAAGAGAAAATAATAAATATATGAAAAATAACATATTTTGATATGGACTTAAAGCAAGTAACTTCTGTTTAGGTAACAAATGAACTAAGTAAATAAAAAAAATATTTGCTATAGGACGAAAGAGAGAATGCATGGGTACTTAGGAAATTTTGTTTTTAGGGAGAAATTTTTGCACGCCTTTGTTGAACAAACCTTTGATAATTGACTCAGTTTTAGGAAAAGAGAAAATTGTGAAGAACGGAGGTATAAATTGTTTTTCGAATAGCTAAGCACTACAAGAAAGTGTATTTTGCCAAGGCAAGATGGGTACATTCATGCATTTAGAAATATTTTGCTTAAAGAAAAGCAATAACTCAAGTTTGATGGTGTGATAACTCTTTAAAAGAGTTATATTTCATGCCTTTAGACCTGACTAATTGCTTGTACTTAAGTACATTTTGTTGCATTTTTCGGACATTTTAGTTAGCATTTTTAATATAGCATTAGAACTTGGACTGTGGTGAAATTAGGTGCTTTTAATAACTTGTGGTGGAGTTTTTTGTGTTGATTTGGCAGGAGCAGGTTTTGGAACGATGAAATAAAGGAGTGAAGTTTTGTCAGGGCAAAGTGCAGATAGTTTGCCAGCACGGATGCCGTGGCAATACCGAGAATACCAAGTCAACATTTTTTGCATAGCAATCCCAGTTCAAATTCAAATTCAAACTTGTACCAGATAAACCCTACTAAAAGAGGATAATATAATCAAAATCTGTTAGCTGACCCTAGCCTAATCTATCTACAAAAACTGATAAAAGGGACCTCACAAATGACGAATAAAAAGAGAGAGAAATTTGTAGGCATGAATAAAGGTTCAGCTGCACAAGAGACAGGAAGTCGAAGGCAGTCCTTCTTAGCCATCATAGGACATTCTGTTGTCAGAATGTGGACTGGGCAAGCAAAAGCTGTTTCATGAAGTTCTTCCGTTATTTCCATTAATGTTCTTTCAAAAGATTGAATTGAAGTAGTTGAACACAATGTTGGATAATATTTTGGTTTGGAATTTTATTTCCTAGCTCATGAGCTAAATCTCTTAGGGTTGGGATCACTTTTGATAATTTGAGCTTTTGCCTTAAAAAGCCTATAGACACTGGCAAGGTAACTTGAGGTTTTGCTCTCGCGAGAGGTAGACCACTTTAGAATTCTTCTGTGTAGTAAAGTAGATACGATTTTGCGAAGGCATTATTGAAAGTAATGGTTGATTCTGGGTAATCCCAACCTTTCGAATCAACATTACTCTATCCTTATTCTTTTTTGTAGTAACTTTCCCACAACATATTTAGTTGTATATTTCTTTGTTTACATTCGATTCAGATAATCACTCTTGTTATTGTCATTACATTTCTGCTCTCACTTTTGCCATAGCATTAATTGCATTTTATTATAATAACTTGACCACTTTTATATCTCAATCTGGTCCTCGTGGGAATGATACTCACTCATCGCTTTATTACTTGATTCGATGTGTAGACTTGCACAAATCGTATATCATTTCACATGCAACAATTGGTTAATAAAATTATTCATAGATTACATGAATATACTTTGTATATTTTCCTCATGTGTTTTTTGCATGAAAAGAAAATTTGAAGCAAATATTAGCTCACTGGTTGTCTAATGTTTAACTAATATTAAGCTATATTACATGGTCAAATCGTAATACTAAAAGATAGCTTATATTAGTATATGAACCTAAATAAGTCCTTAGTCTAATCAAAAATGAGAAAATCGATTGAAAAACTAATATGTCGTCTATCAAGTCAAATTAGAAAGATGTTTTATCTTGGGGATTGGAGCGAATGACTCCAAAAGTTAGTGAAGTAGATGTGTCTGACTAGACTAATAGTACATTGGAATGGACTCAAGACTGAGTGGATTTATTCACTTATGACATTCATAGTATGGAATACCTTAATCCTGAGTGGATGATGGACTATGTATGCGTGACTCGTATACTTTGATATAAGTAAAATCCTAAGTTTTAATAGGAAACGAATCGAAAGTTGGTGCATTAGGTATACAAATTTTGTAGTATGTAGCATCATTCACAATAGTGGAATTCATAGCCCAAGACATGGGTAAACAATATCCTCTCATTGGCATTACATGATAGATGAAAAGTAAACATGGTCACAAGTCATTCGTCTTTATGATGAATGACTTACTTAATATTTGATAGTAATTGAATTTTCATGAAGGAATATGTAATGGGTTTATCTCAAAGAGATTATGCATATCCTATAAGGGTAACACACTTATGACAAGGTCATTGGACAAGCACTAATCAAGTAGCTTTCATAATTGTATGTCATTAGGAAGAGCTCAGTCACGTTACTATAGTGGAATGACTTCGTAACTAAATTATTTTATAATTAATAAGTGAAAAGGTGGAACTTAATTATAAATCATTTTAGCCCTAATTACATATGTCCAATTGGTCCTTTCGCTAGCTCGTTGAAATTGGAAATGAATTGCATGTTGAATCAAATGAACAGAAATGGATTGAAATGATAAAGTTAGAGAAATGAGAAACATTAAAAGATGGATGTGGTTTTCCCACTAAATAAATAATTGAAGTTCAAAATAGAATTAAATTAGTTAGTCATTGTGAATCCGCTAAATGTATAAAATTAAATATATTTTCTCATATATTTTTTACAGTAAAGTTGTCATAATTTTAACGGAATAAGAATCAGATTGAGAAAATTATTTAATTGGGAAATTTATTTATTTATTTAAATTAATTTATGATGTTTATTCTGGAAAATAGAAAAACATGTATTGGGCTAGATTGAATTATAAAGTGTTGGGTGAAAAGTCCAGGAAGCACTTATAATTAGACTCAATACAGGAGAAGCCCAAAAGCCCCTCATATTGAATACAAGCGATGACAAACCCTATTATGTTTAACTAGGGTTATCACCCCTCTCTCTTCTAGTTCAACTCAGAGATTATTTTTCTATTAAATAGGTATTAAATATTTCTACCAATCCAACAAGGGCTTTTGTTAGCTCAATTGGTCACTGGAAAAAGTCAAAATGAGGTGAATTGGCCATTTCAAAATTTTGTGGAAACTTGAAAGAAAGGATAGAAAAATTGAACATAATAATTTATAGTGGTTCAACCCGAATTTCCTACTCCACTACCTTAGCTTTCCACAACTAAGGATTTTCTCAAACTCACTAATTTGATCAACCTTTGAGGACAAGATTTAACCTTACAACTCCCTTAGGATTTATACTCAAATCTTAAGACACAAACTCTCCCAAAGAGAAACAAATAAGAAAAAAAAGAAATAATCCTCACAAGATTAGGATGTTTGCCAATTAAGCGCAAATACAAGGAAAACACTTGAGTTGATAGAAAATTCAATGAATGCGAAGAAGTGTTTACAAGAAGAAGATAAATAATTGAAGCACAAAGTGATTGGTAATGGATTCTTTATGTATCTTGAAGCACTTGATATATTGTAATCTCACTTTTTTTTTGTAGGACCTTTAGAAGTTGGTATTTATACCCTCTAATTGATTTATAACTGTCGTGGTTGTTGAGGTAATGAATAGATCTGCCGAGCATGAAAATACCATATCATTAAATTCACCTGTAACAAAAGGTATCGATACTTTTTCTATGGGTATCGATACTATTAGAATTTAATGCATGCTTCAGTGACCATTAATGTTAGTTTACAACGATACAAAGATATTTTGTCGATACATGGTAAAAGGTATCAATACTTTTTGAAAATGTATCGATATTTTTTATGATTGTTCAAAAATCTTGAAGTCAAAATGCAAAATTTGTATCGATACCAGTCAAGGTATCAATAGAAAAAGTCTAGGTAACAATACTTACTTATAAGTATCAATACTTTTAATTTTTCCTCAATATTTTCAACTTCAAAGCTTAAAACAAGACCGATATCAAAGATGGTATTGATAAAAATACAATAGGTATTCATACTTTATAAAAGGTATTAATACTTTTTGTAGGAGTATTTTTCAATCAATTTAAAATGTTTCAATTGAGTTTAAAGACTTTAAACCGTTTTTGAACTTTGTCCAAAAATTTTCTAACTGTTCAAAACATTTTCTAACATGTTTGGAAGTTTTGACATGACTTTTATGCTTTGAACTTAATAACTTATATGTCTAAAACAAACTTTGTTCAAAAATATTTTTATTTTTTATATCAAAACAATTCATCAAATAAAGCTAGTTTAAAATCTCCCCTTTTTTATGGAACAAAACAATTTTGTAAAATATTTTTGAATAGAAATACTCCTCCTTTTAAATTTCAATTTAGGGCTCATTTTACTTTTGAAAAAGCTGGTCACAAAATTGTTGAGATTAAAGATATTATCACCCAATAATAAATTTACCTTTCTTTCTCCCCTTTTGTTATGTCAAAATAAACAAATAAAGCTTAAAAGGAAAAGAAAGTGGTTAGTCCAAAGATAGATATTTAAAATAAAGAACAAGTGAACTAACATTAGCAAAATAATCATTAACGTATCTTAAAATACCAAATAAATATTAAGGTGCAATCACATAAAAATAGGGAAAGAAAAGAATAATTCAAAGGATGAATCATTTTGGTCATTTCTTATGATTTCATACACCTAATTGCATATATGAGTCATATAAATCATGCATAAATTCTATTTCAATTAATTTTAAGTCATAAAACATTTTGAAAACAACAAAGTGCAAATATTTATTTGAACAAAAATCAAGAAAATGTAGTAATACCTAGTTCTCTCCTAAGTGTCCAAAATATTTCTTTGTATAAAGGTTTTATAAAAATATTAGCTAATTGATGGAAAATGTCTACATACTCTAATACAATATCACCTCTTTGGACATGACCTCTAATGAAATGATATCTTATTTCAATGTGTTTAGTTCAAGAATGTTGGATGAGATTTTTAGTAAGAAAATAACATTTGTATTGTCACACTTTATAAGAAAGGTATCTATATCAATTCCATAGTAATTAAGTTGTTGTTTCATCCATAAAACTTGAGCACAACAACTACCAGTGGAAATTTATCCGTTTCAATGGTGGACAATGCAACACTATTGTGTTTCTTTGAAAACCATGATATGAGCATGTTGCCTAGGAATTGACAAGTACTAGAGGTTTTGTTCTTATCTAGTTTGCAACCACCAAAATCTGCATCTAAGAACACATGCAAGCTAAATGAAGAGTCTCTGGGATACCAAATCCCTAAAGTAGGAGTATCTCTAAGGTACCTAAAGGTTCTCTTAAAGGCTTGTAAATGTGATTCCTTAGGACAAGATTGATATCTAGCACCAAAGCAAACACTAAACATAATATCCGATCTACTTGCCATAAGATAAAGCAAATAACCAATGATAGACCTATAGAATTTTAAATCAACACATTTACTGTAACACCCCTTCCCCGTGTCAGAGGCCAGGACAGGGTACGAGGCATTACCAGACTTTAACATAATCAATCATACAAAATCGAGACTTGAAATTTCGTCCAAATTAAATTTTTTTATATCAGATTTATCAACTCAACATGGCATTATCAAACACGTAAACCCATACAATATTCGCCAACATCAACAGTTTTGTACAAAATGGACTATCAAATAATATGGGCTAAATCAATTATGACACATAACAAAATGACCAAGTCCTTTATACATGCCATAATTTCAAAATAATGTTTTCAAAATACCAATAGAAAGTTGATAGTGTAGATGGATCTCTGATGATCGCCAAATCCCGAGCTAGCTTGGTGATTCTATAAAATAAGGGAAAGGAGAGGAAAGTAAGCATATAGCCTAATAAGTAAGTATGTAATTAATAAATAAGTTTCTAGCATGTTTCCATAAATAATATAATCATAATCACACATAAATTCACTATTTATTCAAGTTTCAGTAAGTTGTTTATTCGCATCATAGCCACTAAATTATTTTTATCCGGAGCTACAGAACTTCTAATTAAGCTCTGTAAATTTTCCCTAAAACTATACTCATATATCTTCTTACAATAAAATTTTTAGAATTTTTGGTATAGCCAATTAGTATAGTTTATTATTTAAAGTTTCCCCTATTTCACTACTCGACAGCTCTGACCCCTCTTCACTAAAAATTAATTATCTCTTTGTACAGAATTCAAATGATGTTACCATTTGTTTCTCTTTAAAATAGACTCATTGATAAATTTAATCATGTAAATTAAAAACCATAATTACTTTTTTACAACTTTTAGTGATTTTCCAAAGTCGAAACAGGGGATTTTGAAATCATTCTGACCCTGTCTCACTAAAATTTAAATACCTCAAAATATTTAACTCTTTTGCTTACTCTGTTTCCTTTATGTGAAAATAGACTCATTCAGATTTAATTTCATATCTCATCAAACCTCTAATTCAATTTCCACCAATTTTGGTAATTTTTCAAAATCACACAACTGCTTCTATCCTAAACTATTTTATCGTTAAATTTACTCTTTCTTAATTTCATTACTTCATTACATCATGCCAATGGGTCGATTAAAGATCAAACACATTGTTCATCACATATATTTTCACTTAATTAGTTTTCGATGAACACTTCAAAATAATCTCAATTACATGGTGGATCAGCTCACAGCACCACCCTTATAGTTAATAGTACTCAGTGAAATTAGCACATAGCAACCACCTTTATACTCAATGGTACCTGGTGAAATCAGTACATAGCAACCACCTATATAACCATTGGTATCCGGTGAAATTAGCACATAGAAACCACCTTTATTTTCATTAATATCGAGTGGAATCAGCACATAGCATCTACCTATATTTCCAACGATATCCGGCCCATTCCAAAGGTTCAACCATGAATTCTCACATTTTTTAAACATTTTTCCAACTCTTTCATATTCAACCACAACTCATAATTCACCTCAAGTAATTATCCCATATTCAATCATATCTTATAAAAATGTTAAAACATAAGTAAAAACAAGGTATTAATCACATACAAACTTACCTCGGTGTAAAATATAGTAATTTTGTAATTCAATCCATAATCTTTTCTTTTCCCCGATCAAGGTCGATTCCACGTCTTTCTTGATCTATAATAGAAAATTTAGCTTATTTAATACTCAAATTCATCAAAACAGTCCTTAACTCAAACTTTGGAAAAATTAAAATTTTGCCCGTAAACTTCTGCATATTTACACTTTTTCCCCAAAGCTCAGAAATTAAACTTCATCTCTTATTCTTATTCTTTATGACATGCTGAACATTTTTTCCTTCTATGGCAACATCAAATTCCCACTCTAACACTTACTTAGGAACATTAGGTATTTTTACCGATTATGTCCTTTTACTCGTTTTCACTTAAAATCGCTTAGCAAAAGTTGTTTAACATAATTTCTAGCTTCATATTCTACCATAAAATATCAAAATAAACACATTTCACCTATGGGTATTTTTCCCAATATAAACCCTAGGTTAAATTATTGCTAGAATAAGCTAAATCAAGTTATTGGGACTCTAAAAACGTAAAGAACATTAAAAATGGGGCTTGGAATCACTTACTATGGAGCTTGGAAGCTTGAAAACCCTAACTATGGCTTCCCCCCTTGTGAAATTCGGCCAAAGCTTGAAGATGGACAAGAATTGGCTTTTAATTTTGTTTTTAATTCATTTTAATAACTAAATGACCAAAATACCCTTAATGAAAAACTTTGGAAACATGTCTAACCATGTCCATTTTTGTCCACCAAGTTAACCAATGGTCTAATTACCATATAAGGGCCTCCAATTTAAAATTTCATAACAATTGGACACCTCTATCATGTAGAACTCAACTTGTGCACTTTTTACAATTTAGTCCTTTTTCCTAAATTGAGTGCCCAAACGTCAAAATTTTCGAATAAAATTTTTACAAAATCATTCCATGAAATTTTAGACCATAAAAATATGATAAAATTTTGGGACCACAGATTCAATGAGAAAAAAATTTATTTTCATTATATTTTTATGGTCTACGATTTCACGAAATTTCACAAAATGATTTCGTGAAAATTTGATTCAAAAATTTTGACGTTTGGGCACTCAATTTAGTCAAAAGGACTAAACTGTAAAATGTGCAAAAGTTGAGTTCTATATGTTAGAGGTGTCCAATTGTTATGAAATTTTAAATTGGAAGTCTTTATATGGTAATTAGACCATTGGTTAAGTTGGTGGACAAAAATGAGTATGGTTAGACATGTTTCTAAAGTTTTTCATTAAGGGCATTTTGGTCATTCGGTTATTAAAATGAATAAAAAACAGAATTAAAAGACAATTTTTGTCCATCTTCTACCCCTAGGCTGAAAATTGCATAGAGAGACCATGGCTAGGGTTTTTCAAGCTTCCAAGCTCGATTGTAAGTTAGTTCTATCCCCGTTTTTGATGATTTTTACGTTTTTGAAATCCTCGTAACAAGATTTACCTATTTTTACCATTGTTTTGAACTAGGGTTTGTATTTAAAAATTTACCCATGAATGATATGCATGTATTTTGATGTTTTATGGAAGAATATGAATGTTTGGAGTGTGATAAACGATTTGTACTAAGTAATTTTCGATGAAAATGCCTAAAAGGATTAATTTGTAAAAGTTATAAAATATGTCACAAGTGTGTGAATAAGTGAGTATTGTTGACTACTATAGTTATGAAAATGGTTCAGCTAGGCCTAAAATGGAAGGAAATTGAATAAAAATTATTTTACAAGCCTAGGGGCAAAATCATAATTTGTGAAACTTTAGGGGCAAAAATGTAATTTTTCCAAAGTATGATTTTTGGATTGGAATGAATAGTGTGAATGTTATATAAGTTAAATGTATTGTTATAAATCAAGAAAGACGAGAAATTGAAATTGATCGATAAAAAAAAGTGAGAAAAAGTTAAAAATTCTCGAATGAACCTTTGGAATAAAAAGGGATACGAATGAAGTGACAGAAATAATCACATATGTGACACAGATTGTGTGTAGGCCACTATGTAAAAGTGAAAGTGGTGGTCACGTGTGTAGTACTATGTGCAGGCTACTACGTGTACCGGAATGATAGGTCGCATGTGTAGTACTATGTGCAGGCTACTATGCATACCAGATAGTTTCGATCACGTGTGTAGTACTATGTGTAGGCTACTATGTGTATCGGATGGTAATGGTCACATGTGTAGTACTATGTGCAGGCTACTATATGAACCGAACATCATTGATTAGTAAGGTGGTTGCTATGTGCTGATTCCACCAGACATCATTGATTAATAAGGTGGTTGCTATGTGCAGATTCCACCGGACATCATTGATTAATAAGGTGGTTGCTATGTGCTGAATCCACTGAGTATTTGTTATTATTCCGAAGTGTTCATCGAGAAATTGACTAAGTGTAATTGAATAATGAATATAGGTGTGAAATTTAATTGAATATCGACTTAGAAATGGAAAAGTGAATTTTGAATTGAATTGTGATTGAAAGTGAAAAAGTAAAATTATGAAAGAGTACATTTAACAATAAAATAGTTTAGACAGCAACAGTTGTGTGACTTTGAAAAATCACCAAAAATGGTAGATATTGAAGTAGAGGCTGAATAATATATCAAAATTGAAGCTGAATGAGTCTATTTTCACATAAAAAATAGAACAAGAAAAAGAGTTATATATTTTGAGATATTTGAAGTTTAATTAGACAGAGTCAGAATGAGTTCAGAATCCTCTGTTCTGACTTTGGAAAATTATCAAAATTGTAAAAAAAAATAATTATGGGATAAAGTTTATAAGTTTAGAATCCTCAATGAATCTATTTTCAAGAGAAATAAATAGAAATAATAGCTAAATTCTGTACAATGAGATAATTAATTTTTAGTGAAGAGAGGTCAGAACTATCGAGCAGTGAAATAGGGGAAACTTTAAAGAATAAAATGTACTATTTGGCTAAACCAAAAATTCTAAAAATTTTATGGTAAGAAGATATGTGAATCTAGTTTTGGGTAAAATTAATGATTCTTAATTTGGTGCTCTGTAACTCCAGGTAAAAATAATTTAGTGACTTTGACTCGGAGAGACAGTTTTAAGTATACATGTAAGTGAATAGTGAAACTATAGAAAATGTTATTTTTAAGAGTGTTATGTACATTAAGGATGTGGAATGGAGAGGAGGAGAAGAAAAATTGGAAGAACATATGAATGATTTGTGTATAATTGGCCATATGCTCGATTATAATCGATAAACGATTGAAAAGAAATTATGTTTATAATTGTGCATTAATTGTTATGGTTAAAGTTCATGTGAGAAAATAAAGTTTCATAGTATGTGTTTGTGGTATACTTGGTATATGATTTGGTATGTAGCAATGTCAGAAATGGTTTGCGAATTAACTCATGTTGATAAGTTTGATACATAAATAAATGTGGTGCTTATCTGTAACACCCCTTACCCGTATTCGATGTCGGAATAGAATACGAGTTATTACCTGAGCATATACACTTTTAACCTAGTAAACCAAGTTATAAAATTTTATCTAAATTAAAAATTTCAAGTTGTTATTCTCAAGTCGTTAATTAGGGTTTTCTTGGCTAAATATACTTACAATCTTTCACTTCCTCGTCGTATGAATTTATAAATTTTCACTTGTTGAATTCGTCCTGAGTACCTGAATTTATCCGCATCATTATATATTCTCATATCGTCAAATATTCCTTTTTAACTAATGTAATATATCAATTACTCACTATCTAGTAAGCTAATTGTCACATATATATACATTATCCATTCATCTCCCACAAAGCTAACAAAATTAGCCACAAAGATAGTACAAATTTTCTCTATTCGATATAAACCAAAACATGTTATTTCTTTTGCAACAAACTTTACTAAATATACACTTTATACTAACCCAAGTGTTTAACCATTCACCCATGACATAAAAATATTTTATCCATTATTGCTGAATATAGATATGCTTCACAAATCATAATTCATCTCACATAGTAACCGAATTAATTTTTATCATTTGTCAAATAGATTACAAAATAAGTTATATAACAAAATATTGATAAATTTTAAACCACACAAATAAACAAATTTTCATGGCATTACATGATCATCACGTATCAAAGACAAATGTTCTTGACATTTCTATCACATAAACCGAATTAATCAATGCAACCTCAATGATATAATCATCCATATATCATTATTTTCACACATATAAATATCATGACTAAATTTCTTAAACATTTGATCAATTGCTTTTCAATATCGCAATAGTCCTTAAGTATCAATACATATTTACCATTCAATTTAACATTTCTTGATTATAATCGGGCATATGACCATTTATACACAATTCATTCATACATTTTATTATTCTCCTCCTCCTCTCCATTCCACATCCTTTATGCATAAAACATGCTTAATTAGCATTATACATAATTTTACTATTCACTTATATTTAAATTCAAAGTTGTCTATTTGAGTCAGAGTCACAAAATCATTTTTATCCAAAACTACAGAGCTCCAAATTAAGTTTCGTTAATTTTCCCCGAAATTAGACTCACATTCTTCTTACCATAAAATTTTTAGAATTTTTGACTTGGTCAATTAGTACAGTTTATTCTTAAAAGATTCCTCTATTTCACTGCTCAACATCTCTAACCTCTCTTCACTAAAAAAGAATGATCTCATTGTACAGATTTCGGATGATATTTCCATTTGTTTCCTTTGAAAATAGACTCATTAAGAATTCTAAGCATATAAATTATAACTCATAATTATTTTTTACAATTTTTAATTATTTTCCAAAGTGAGAATAGGGGATTCCGAAATCAATCCAACCCTGCCCAACTAAAATTCAAATATCTAAAAATGTATAAATGTTTTGCTTACTCCGTTTCTTTTATTAAAAATAGACTCATTAAGCTTTAATTTCATATCTCATTCAACCACTAAATCAATTCCTATAATTTTTGGTGATTTTTCAAACTAACGTCATTGTCACTGTCCAAATCTGTTATGTTTCAAATTCATTGATTCACATAACACTATAACAATTTATTTTGTAAGCACGGTACAAAACTTCATCACTCCAGTGACTCTTTTGCAACTCATCACATTTCAATCACATATTCTTATTGGTTTTCAATTTCTCATATCCTGTTAAACATGTCGGTATAATAGCAAACATTCGGTGGTTTGCACATAGTACCACTTATTTAACTATTATCATTTGATACACGTAGTAGCCTTCACATAGTACTACACACGTGATCAAACTTTTGAGTTCACGTAGTAGCTTGCACATAGTACTACACATGTGACCATTAATATCTGATACACATAGTAGCCTGCACATAGTACTACACACGTGATTGAAGCTATCCGGTACGTATAGTAGCCTGCGCATAGTACTACACATGCGACCTTTCATTCCGGTACACATAGTAGCCTACACATAGTACTACACACGTGACCATCACTGATACGAGATCAAAGGCTCGACAAATGCATTCCAAACTAAATGGGACCATTCAGGAGTTTGTTAGCAAGGCCTTAGATGCGTACATGAAAGAACGGGAAAATCAAGATTTCAAATATTGGGAATCTTGGTCCAAGAAACCAAATCTTGCAGCCAAAGTGCATTGGATCTCCGTTAGAGCATCAACGATTCAATTTCATTTTTGGAAAATGTCTAAAGATGACCATAATGATACACTTATGGAAGTCCAACAACAGTTAGACGGACACGTTGCTGCAATCACACAAATAAATGCTACACTTCAAGCATTGAATACTACTTTGAATGAGGTACGAATGAATCAAGAACTTCAATATCGAGATCCAATCAGGGAAGATAGGGATAACCAGCCCCATAGGCGCGGCCCTCGACGTGTCCCTAGAATGGATGATGATTTTCATGATCGTGGACAACCTTCTTTGGCAAAACCGAAGTTCACAATTCCCCAATTTCGTGGTAAGAATGATCCAGAAGCTTATTGTGAATGGGAATCTAAGATTGAACTTATGTTTAGGTATTATAAATGTTCGGATGATGAAAAGGTAGCGTTAGCAACGCTGGAATTTTCTGATTATGCATTAAGTTGGTGGACTCAACTTGGGGTAAACCGCCATCGGAATTATGAAGGTGAGATTTCGACATGGGATGAGTTGAAACAGATTATGCGTAAAAGGTTTATTCCACCTCACTACTATAGAGAAATTAAAACAAAGCTGAGAAGACTTATCCAAGGTAGTAGGACGATGGATGAATATTTTAAAGAGATGGAGATGCTCATTCAGAGAGTTAATGTGGAGGAGGATGAAGAACCAACTATGGTTCGATTCATTGATGGTTTGAACAGGCCGATAGCTAATACATTGAGGCTACAAACTTACATTGATTTGGAAGAAGCAGTTCACAAAGCCATTGAGATCGAGCAACAATTAAAGGAAAAAAGGTTTGGGTCCTTCTCTACTTCACAATATTACCGAGGTAACAATTCCAATTCTGATTTTAAGAGTTCAAAACCACCTTTTGTTACTAATAAGTCTTCTTTGAGTAACAAGCAATCAGATTGGAAAAAAGGGGCTTCTGCTAAAACTCAAACACCTTCTAAGCAGCCCAATTTAGGTGATTTGAGTGCGAAGAGGACTCGTGAGATTGAATGCTTTAAGTGCAAAGGGCGTGGTCATTATAGTAGGGAATGCCCTAACACGAGATTACTTCTTCTAAAAGATAATGGTGAGTACACTTCCGACTCTGATAAAACAGATCCAGATATACCAGAACTTGTAGATGACAGTGATAATGGCGAAGAGTTGGTCGAACCACCAAACGAAGGGAACTTTACTGATTTTTCGTGCCTTGTAGTTCACCGAACACTTAACATCCAGATGAAAGATGATGACAACCAAAGGACCAATATTTTCCATTCTCGGTGTTTTATTAAAGGTAACTTATGTTCAATCATTATTGATAGTGGGAGTTGCTCGAATGTAGTGAGTAGCTATTTGGTGGATTCTTTAAAGTTGCCTTGTACTAAACACCCTAAGCCATATCACCTTCAATGGCTTAATGAATGCTCCGAAGTCAAAGTTATGAAACAGTCCTTGGTCACTTTTAAGATTGGCAATTATGAGGATGAAGTATGGTGTGATGTGGTCCCAATGCATGCGACACATTTTCTTCTTGGACGTCCTTGGCAATTTGATCGTGATGTTACACACCAAGGTAAACTTAATCGATACTCCCTTGTATTTAAAGGTAAGAAATTCACTTTTTCTCATTTAAATCCTACTGATGTATACAAAGATCAATTGAAGATGATAAAATTTTGTGAGGGGGTAAGGGAGAAAGAGCAAATACAAAAGACAGAGAGAAAAGAGGCTAATAGTAAAAAAAGTCAAAATTTAAAAAGCCCAAAGGTAAGTGAATCAACAAGTGGTAAAATGAGCGAAAAAATTCTTTTGGAAACAAAAAAAGATGTGAGGAGAGCCCTACTCAATAAATAGCCTTGTATCCTTGTGAGGTTTAGGCAAAATTATTTATCTTTATCTAACGTTAACGAAAATTTGCCTAGTGTGTTTCAATCTCTTTTGCAGGATTATGAGGATGTTTTTAGTGAGGCCCCTAAAGGTTTACCACCTTTACGAGGGATTGAACATCAAATTGACTTAGTACCCGGAGCTTCGATTCCGAATCGACCAGCCTATAGATGCAATCCTGAGGAGACAAAAGAATTGCAAAGGCAAGTTGAGGAGTTACTAGACAAAGGGTACATCCGTGAAAGCCTAAGCCCTTGTCTTTGTTCTGTCTTATTGGTGCCAAAGAAAGATGGTATGCGTTTAGTATGTGTGTTGATTGTCACCCAATCAACAAAATAACAGTAAAGTATCGACATCCAATTCCTAGACTTGATGATATGCTTGATGAATTACATGGTTCAATTATATTTACAAAAATTGATTTAAAAAGCGGTTATCATCAAATCCAAATGAGGGAAGCGGATGAATGGAAAACAGCCTTCAAAACAAAATTTGGATTGTATGAATGGTTAGTTATGCCTTTCGGCCTTACTAATGCACCCAGTACATTTATGAGATTAATGAATCATGTTTTAAGGCTTCACTTGGGTAAATTTGTAGTAGTTTATTTTGATGACATTTTAATTTACTCAAAGACATTAGATGATCATGTTTTTCATGTTCGAACCGTTTTGATTATTCTACGAGCTGAAAGATTATTTACCAACATTGATAAATGCACATTCTATTGTGATAAAATAATATTTTTAGGTTTCATAGTTAGTGCTCAAGGTATTCATGTCGACGAGGACAAAGTCAAGGCAATTAAGGAGTGGCCGACTCTTAAATCGGTAACTGAGGTGAGATCTTTCCATGGTTTAGCTAGTTTTTATAGACGATTTGCGAAAGATTTCTCTACTATTGCTGCCCCATTGACAGAGGTTATAAAGAAATCAGTGGGTTTCAAATGGGGTGAAACCCAAGAAAAGGCCTTTCAAACTCTAAAAGCTAAGTTATGTTCTGCTCCTTTGCTTAAATTACCTGATTTTGCTAAAACTTTTGAACTTGAGTGTGATGCTTCAGGAATTGTAATCGGCGCCGTTTTATTGCAAGATAAGCAACCTATTGCTTATTTTAGTGAGAAATTGAATGGTGCACAGTTAAACTATTCAACTTATGACAAAGAACTCTTGGCATTGGTTCGTGCACTTCAAGTATGGCAACATTATTTGCTGCCTAATGAGTTTGTCATACACACAGATCATGAATCCCTTAAATGGTTAAAGGGACAAGGTAAGTGAAGTAAAAGACATGCCCGATGGGTAGAATTCATTGAAACATTCCCTTATGTGATACAATATAAAACAGGTAAAGATAATGTAGTTGCAGATGCTTTGTCTAGAAGATATACTTTAATAACTACATTGAATGCTAAAGTCTTAGGGTTTGAACATATTAAGGAGCTATATGATGATGATGATGATGCTGATTTCGGCCATATCTATAGGAATTGTGGACATACTACTTTTGAAAAATTTTATCTTCTAGATGGTTTTCTTTTTCGTATAAACATGTTATGCATACCAAAGTGTTCCATGAGAGACTTATTGATTCATGAGGCCCATAGTGGGGGTTTGATGGGACATTTTGGAGTGGCCAAAACACTAGACATCTTGCAAGAACACTTCCATTGGCCACATATGAAAAAGGATGTTGAAAAGGTATGTTCCAAGTGCATTACATGCAAACAAGCAAAATCTGAGGTAATGCCTCATGGCCTTTACACTCCTTTACCGATTCCTACTTCACCTTGGGTAGATTTATCCATGGATTTTATTCTAGGTTTGCCTCGAAATAAGAAAGGAAGAGATAGTATATTTGTTGTTGTTGACAGGTTTTCAAAGATGGCACATTTTATTTCTTGTCACAAAACAGATGATGCTACACATGTGGCAGACTTATTCTTTAAAGAGACGGTAAGACTTCATGGCATCTCTAAAACAATTGTTTCTGACAGAGATGCCAAATTCCTTAGCCACTTTTGGAAGGTATTGTGGGGTAAGCTTGGTACTAAATTACTTTATTCCACTACATGTCACCCCCAAACTGATGGCCAAACCGAAGTAGTTAATCGGATCTTAGGGTCTTTATTACGATCTGTTGTGGGAAAGAACATTAGAAATTGGGAAGAATTCCTACCGTTTCTTGAATTTGCATATAATAGATCTATTCATTCTACAACTGGTTATTCTCCATTTGAACTTGTTTATGGCTTTAACCCACTAACAGTACTTGATCTTGCGCCATTACCACTGGAACACATTGTTAATTTAGATGGTGAACAGAAAGCTGAGTTGGTGAAATCCTTACATGAGAAGGCTAAGCAACGAATAGTTAAAACAAATGATGCCAACACCAACAAAGCAAACAATGGGCGCAAACGGGTTGTCCTAGAACTCGGAGATTGGGTTTGGGTCCATATGAGGAAAGAACGATTTCCTGTAAAAAGAAAGACCAAGTTGGACCCAAGGGGCGATGGGCCTTTCCAAGTACTCGAGAGGATCAACGATAATGCCTATAAAATTGATCTACCTGGTGAGTACAATGTAAGTTCCACTTTTAATGTGGCTGACTTGTCCCCATTTGATCTTTCAGATTCAAGGTCGAATCTTTTTGAGGAAGGGGGGAATGATACGAGATCAAAGGCCTGACAAATGCGTTCCAAACTAAATGGGATCATTCAGGAGTTTGTTAGCAAGGCCTTAGATGCGTACATAAAAGAACGGGAAAATCAAGATTTCAAATATTGGGAATCTTGGTCCAAGAAACCAAATCTTGCAGCCAAAGCGCATTGGATCTCCGTTCTGAGCATCAACGATTCAATTTCGAGGAGATGGATCACAAGCCCAAATTCTTAAAGGCAAGGCCCAATAAGAAGATTCCAAGCCCAATCAAGAAATCCACCCATACTTAGTTGAAATCGGGCCAAATTGTCAAAGTGGCCCAAGTTGTAAAGTTTTATTTTATTTATTTATTTATTTATTTTACTTAGTTTAATTTTATGTAAATATTCAGGTCCCGAGTCCCAAATAAAGACCCTTCATTGAATTTCCATATTAAAATAATTAGGAGTTTTTTTATTTTAGTTTTCTAATTAGATAAGGGCTAGTTATAAGGCCTATTTAAAAGCATGGCTAGCCACCTTGTAAACAACTTCTCAAATATATCAAAAGGATCAGATTTGTTTAAGTGCAGAATTCTCTTTGAGTTTTTCTCCAAGAATTCTCTCTTGAGTTTTCTTTAGAAGTTGTTTTAACAATCTTTTGATTGTGAGAGCCATCTTCAGCCTTCTTCTTGCCATTGATATTCTTTGAAGGGGAGATTAGAGCCGTTTGAAGGGAGTTGTGAGATCTTTCGGGATTTCAAGGCTTCTTAGGACTTATCTTTTAATTTCTTCTGTCAATTCTTTCTTTATTTCGCTTGTCTGAATCTTTATCTAATTTATTTTCTGTTCTTATTGTGTTTTCACCTTTTCCTATCTTAAGGAATCAACCAAAAATCCCCAATTTCTAGGGTTCTTCCATACTCTTTTGGGTGAAATTAGATTGTCGAAATTTGGGAAAACTATCTTGGTGTTCAATTGGGAAGAATCGCAATCTCCTTTAGGGTTTCAAGAACCCTTATTAACACTTATTTCTATTCTCAATTTGATTCTTTCTTTGTTTTGGGGATTTTATTTCGGATCTGAAATTCAAAATTCTAATCTTTTAATTTTCTTTTCGTTTCAGATCTGATTGTTTAGGCTTTTCGTAGGAGTTTCCCGTGACTTGGCAACTCGATCTTGGTCCGCGCGCAACCCCCGTATCAATCACTTTCACTTTCACATAGGGACCTACACACAGTCCATGTTACACATGTGATCATTTCTGTCACTTCATTCGTATCCCTTTTTATTCTGAATATTCAATTGGGAAATTTCTCACTTTTTCTCATCTTTTTCTTTTTCACTAATCAAAGTCAATTCCTTGTCATAACACATTTAACTTATTTTAGGCTCACATTATTCAATCCAGTCCAAAAATCACATTTTGGGAAAATTACATTTTTGCCCCTAAAGTTTCACAAAATTATGATTTTGCCCCTAGGCTCGGAAATTAAATTTTATTCCTTCTTTTTATGTTTTATGACATGATGAACAATTTTTCCTTCTATAGTAATATCAAATTCTTGTTCTAAAGTGCACTTATGAACAATAATAATTTTTAACAATTATATTGTTTCACTCGTTTTCGCTGAAAATCATTTAGCAAAAATCGTTTAACATAATTCTAAGCTTCATAGTCTATCATGAAACATCAAAATTCACACTTTTCATCTATGGGTAATTTTTCAAACATAATTTCTAGCTCGAATTAATGATAGAAATAGCTTAAGCAAGTTACCGGGATTCTAAAAATATAAAGAACAAGAAAAACTAGGCTAGAACGGACTTACCATGAAGCTTGAAAGAATGAACAAACCCTATCCATGGATTCCACATGATATTCAGCCAGCACTCATGGAGAAGATGATGATTTTGGCCTTATTTTGTCTTTTTAATTTGTTTTAGTTACCAAATTACCAAAATGCCCTTCACTTAAAAATATCCTATTTCACTTATTTCATGTTTATTTTTGTCCATAACATAACCAATGGTCTAATTACCTTTTAAGGACCTCCAATTTAAAATTTCATAGCAATTTGACACCTCTAGCTTCTAGAACTCAACTTTTGCACTTTTTACAATTTAGCCCTTTTGATTAAATTGAGTGCCCAAACGTCGAAATTTTTGAACAAAATTTTCACGAAATATTTTTGTGAAATTGTAGATCATAAAAATATAATAAGAAATAAATTTTTCCTCATCGGATTTGTGGTCCCGAAACCACTGTTTCGACTAGGCTTAAAATCGGGCTGTTACATTATCCATGCTTATAATGCTTATACTATATGTTTATTTGGCTAGCATGTTTGGTGTGTATGCTTAGGCTTTGGCCAAGTTGTGGCTGGATTACGCCACATAAAATTTATAAAATTATGCATTGAGATGGTAAATGCCTAGATGGAAATATGCTTGTGATCATAAAAGGGTGGTAAGGTTTAAAGTTTGTAATCTTTATTAAAATGGTTTATCATGTGGTTAGTCTTGAAAAAGAACTAGCGTGCGATTATGGTTGAGTGTAATGTTTATACCTTGTGTGATATGCATAGGAAACGGGAGTGGAAAGGAAATGAAATACTAAGTTCATGCTTGAAGTGTAAAA
Source organism: Gossypium raimondii (assembly GCF_025698545.1). Lineage (NCBI taxonomy): Eukaryota > Viridiplantae > Streptophyta > Magnoliopsida > Malvales > Malvaceae > Gossypium > Gossypium raimondii. The sequence continues at coordinate 31,174,413 of NC_068568.1, read as the reverse complement.
TGACGCAAAAAGGGGACGTTAAGTTAAACGATAAATATGTATTAGTATTGAATTAAATGAAATTGAACTGTATGTGAATTAAATGGAAATTTCAAATGATATGGTTTGAATTAAATGAATTATTGTGGTATTGAAATGTATATTGGATTGAGAAATTAAATTGAATCGTGAACATGAGAATCGTGAATTAAATGAAATGGAAATGAAGTATTGAATTGCATGAGTATGTATTGGGTCTCAAAAGCCCTATTTGTTACAAATATAGTATTTTGAAGTTATAACGTGAAGATTTATAAAAGCATGTTAAAAATTTTAAGAGTTTAAATTTGAATCAAATTTTATAACTCGGTTTAACATGTTTATAAGTGTATGTGTTCTGGTAATGCCTCGTACCCTATTCTGGTGTTGAATACGGGTAAGGGGTGTTACAATATGTGTTGGACTAAATTTGATGTGAGATATATTGATTTGGGTTAAATTTATCTATATAGATCTAATCAGACCTCATACGGAGTTAGATCGAGGCAAAGAGAAAATCTCAGATTAATCGCCTCTGTATTTACGTATACTCTTCGAGGTAAGTTCGTGTATTTAAATTGTTTATTTATATGTTTTAATTGAATTATATGTATCTGAATTGTATAATTGCCATGTATAAATATTGATCACATATCCCATGACTTACGACAATTACCAAGTCCTGTTTAAACCTTAAGAATTCGTAGGATACAAATGACATGTCATTAGGATTACTGATTTCAGCTCGTATGAGCTTACCGATTTTAGCTCATGAGAGATTATCAATTCTCAACTAGTATGAGCTTACCAATTTATAGCTCGTGAGATCATACTGATTCATAGCTCGCATGAGCATACATGTATAAGAATTGATGGATTACAGTTTAGCACACTATGTATGAGCTATCCCGAGTATCCAATGATATTCTAAATGGCTAAACAGGCAATGTTCTGTTACGAGATGATATGAGTTTGATACGAACTATTACAGGTATTTACATGAAATACTTGGAAATAGCATTGCATGATATATTGAAACATGAAATGGATGATACATGTATATGAAACTTGCTTAATTGTTGTGTTCATCCATGTTTATTGGCTATTATATGTGTTTTACATGGCTAACATATTGGTGAATATATGTGCTTAGGCATTTGGCCAAATTGAGTATATACTTTGTTTACTTACCTAAGTTGTGACCAAATGGTAAGTTAAACTCTATGTTATACGAACTTACTAAGCTTAAATGCTTACTTCGTGTTATTTTCTTAGTTTTATAGTGAATTAGAAGCTCGTTCGGGTTGAAAGCTTGTCGGAGCTATATCACACAATCCATCACTCTTTTGGTACTTTTGGTTAGTTTAATTTTGGTTATAATGGCATGTATAGATTAGTTTGGCTATTGTTGGCCTATATGTTTTGTTGTGATTATAGAAACTTATTTTGTGTTTAGCATATTTTGGATGTGTATAAGTTGTCTTAATATGGTTAATATGTGGTTTGAGTTGTGGTTGAATTATGGAAAATGCAATAGTTGTTGAATGTGTACATTAGATATGTCATGTAGTTTGTTGTGAAATGGTGCTTTATTGTGGAAGGCATATATGTATATTGATGCTAGTGCAAAATAGTATAATTAGTACTAATTGGGAAGTTCTGGTATGCTTTGGTAAGTAAGTTAAGTGGCCTGAAAGTATGCAAATTGATTGGATGGTTGTTGGCTTATTTGGTCAAATTATGTACATAATTATACATGTTATGAATTTTCATTTGTGGTGCTTACAGGCATATTGGTTGTATGTGAATATACCACATGTTTAAGTATTGATTATACTTGTTTTGGATGCCTTAATCTGGCTTGTTTGTATGCACATTGTTGGATATGAGTTCATGCCAAATTGGGTGAGAAAAATGACTTGTAAAATAGCCTATTTTCATCCACACGAGAAGAGACACGGACGTGTGTCTTAGATGTCTGTGAGACACGGCCAGGTGACATGGCCATGTGTCCCCTGTAGCTTTCAAAGGGTTGCAAGTCAGGCTGTTATACGGCCTAGCACACGGCCTGGCACACAGGCGTGTGAGGTTACTTCGAAGTGTACACGGCCTAGGACACGGGCATGTGGCTTGGCCGTGAGGCCCAAGTCAGTAAGTTACACGGGCAAGGACACGAGCTGGGACATAGTTGTGTGTCCCTATTTTTTATGCGCACACGGTCTGAGACGTGGGCATGTCTCTTAACAGTGTGAGTCACACGACCTGGCCACACGGTCGTGTGACCCCTGCTGCATTAAAAATTTTCAATGTTTTCTGAAAAATTCTATGAGTTTCTGATTTAGTCTTGACTTGTTTCTAATGCGTATTTAGGGCCTCTAGGGCTTGTATAAGGGACAATATTGATATGTTATGAAATATTTGAAATTTTTGTTTATTTGATTCGTAATCTCTGGTAATGCTTCATAACCCTTTTCCAACAACGGGTTCGGGTTAGGGGTGTTACAAAAACAACATGTGTGGACTCTTCAACTACTAAAATTCTTTTATTAAAGACTCAATAAGGTTTAGAATTTAAGGAATAACCAAGAAAAAATATTTCATCACTTTTTGCATCAAATTTGTCAATATTGTCTTTTCTTATTTAAAATAAAACACTTGTATCCAAAATGATGAAAATAGATAATGTTAAGCTTTTTGTCTTTGAAAAGTTCATAGGAAGTTTTCTTCAAAATAGACCTAATCATTACTCAATTAAAATCATAACAAACAGTGTTTGTGGCTTCCGTCTAAAAATATTTTGGCAAAATTTTTTCACAAAGTATGCTTCTAGTCATTTCTTCTAAAGTTCTATTTTTCCTCTCAACATCTCCATTTTATTGAGGGGTTCTAGGTGCAGAAAAATTATGACTAATACCATTTGACTTGCAAAAGTTATCAAAACCAAGATTTTGAAATTCGGTTCCATGGTCACTTCTAACACTAATGATAGAGTAACATTTTTCATTTTGATTAACTTTTGAAAATGTGATGAATTTTTTTAAAGCTTCATCTTTATTACTTAAGAAAAGAACCCAAATACATCTAGAATACTCATCAATAAGCACAAAACCATATTGTTTTCCACCCAAGCTAGTAGTCCTAATTGGTCCAAAAGATTAATGTGAATTAATTGTAGAACTCTACTTGTAGATACATCATTAATAGGTTTAAAGGATACTATCTTATGTTTTCCTTTAACAAATGCATTAAAAACTTTATCTAAGTTTAAATTAATTTTGGCAATCCTCTTACTAAGTCTTATTTAGTCAATTTATACAATATACTCATACTAGAATGTCTTAATTTCCTATGCCACAACAAAGGAGTATTTTCATTTTTAATCATGAGGTAAAGGTTTGAATCATGCAAGTCTTCTAAATGCACCATGTATGTATTTCGTAGTCTATGACCAACAATCATAATCTTATTAAACACAATGTAAATTATTTTACATCTATTTGACTCAAAAATGATATTGAGACCTTTATCACATAATTGACTAATACTTAGAAGATTATGCTTAAGACCGTTGACATATAAAAAAATTTCAACAAAAGTTGAACAGTTTTTTGCCAAAAGAGTCAATTCCTTCAATGAGCCCTTTGGAGTAATCACCAAAGGTAACTTCTCCTCCACTTTTTGGCTTCAAACCAATAAAATGGATCTTGTCACCGTTCATGTGTCTTGAGCATCCACTATCAAGGTACCATGGGTTTGTGCTTGATTTGTCCCCGTGAAGCAATTCTCATTTCCCTACAAACATGGAATTAAGTCTTGATTTTTGGTACCCAAATTTTTTTTGGTCCATAAGCATTAGTTCTTATAATTTTAGTCCCTTTGGGTATCCATTTTGAAAGGATATTCTTATCTTGAGTAGTTATGAGTCCTTTAGGGACCCATACACTTTTAATAATTTATCCTCTAAAGAAACTTGGGGGACCTCTATCTTTATAGTAATTAAAGCTTGATTTAACAAAGTTTGCTTTTAAACTTTCTCCATTTTTAAAACCTTTTTGAGAAACTTTGTTAGATAAAGCTTTTTCTTTTTTTTCAAGCAACTCAAGTTGTTTTTTATGATCATCATAAAATTTTCAAAGTAAATTATGTAAGTCAAAATTCTTTTTCTCAAAATCATTTATAATTGCTTGCATATCATTTATCTAACTTTCAAGTTCATGATTGGCCTTAGAGACTGAACTATTTTCATCTTTTAATTCTAAAATGTTTCTCTTATATTTTGAAACAATAATTTCAAACCCCAAGCCTTATTCATCATAGGCATATTGTACCTCATCGAAAGAATAAGAAATTGAGCTAGATGAGTTAGAAGTTACCTTGGAATCTTCTATGGCTGATAACTCTTGAAAAGAGTTATATTTCAGGCCTTTAAACTTAATTAATTATTTTTAATTAAGTAGATATGTCTGCATTTTTAGGATATTTTTGGAACATTGCATAACAAAGCTTAGATTGTGTTCTAAATGTTATTGTTTACTTTTATTATTGGGGAAGAAAGGTGTTGGTTGTCGTTGACAATAAGTGTAAGATGAATAAGTGAAGAGAGAAAAGAGTAGAAAAATGGAGAAAGTGAAAAATTGACATGGCAAAATGTTAGTTAGATTGCCAACAAGAATGCCATGGCTATTCCAGGAAGATGACACGGCATTCAATCCATGTCACTCTCAGCCAGATGTACTTGTACCAAATAAACCACCATGAAAAAGAGGAACCTAAATATGTGTGCTGAGAGGGAGGGACCTACCCTATAAAGGAGGAAATGGAAAAGGAAAGAAAAAAAGGATTTTTTGGAGAGAGAAGAATTGGAGAGAGCAGTGTTTCTCTCTACATTAGATTCTTGTGAAAATCTCAGAGAAAATAGAGGAGAAGGTAGCATTTTATAGAGCAGAAAAATCACAAACGCAAGGAAAGGGAAGAGAAATTTGCCCTGGGTTTTGCATCAAATCTCAATATTGAATTGAAAGCTAGAGTAACGAGAGCTTCTTGCAGTTCTGCCTTTATTTTCTTATTTGAACTTTGTGATTCGTAATTTTAATGATGATGTTGAATGGTTTTATTTTGGATTTGAATGTCCAATCCATGAGCTAAATCTTATTGGGTTGGAATTATTTGGGTGAATTTTTATTATTTTTAATGCCCATGGTTTGATTTTAAATAGATTACTATTCCATTTGATTTTTTATTATTTTAAATGCATGCATGCAAGCTCTAGACATAGATGATTGTATGGTATGTTGTTAGATATGATTTAATTCTGAAAAGGTGAAATAGATTGGATTATTACTGGTTGATACAAGCAAGCATTCGAAAGAATGTTCGTAGCACTCTAGATGTAGAAGTTGTGATCTGTTTATGGAAAGGAAGAACAGTCTAGATATCATTCTTGAGTTCTGTAGACATAAAAAAAAACTCAGAATGATAGCTTAAAGTCTGGCTCTCGAAAGAAGCAGACTAAAGTAGTGAATCCCTGAGTAGTAGAATGGTTAAGATTTTGTCATGGCACTATTATGATATAAAGATAAAACATGAGTAATTCCAAACTTTATCATTCAACAGTACAAATCCTTTCCACTTAGTCTTTGAGAATTGCCACAGCATTTTAATTGTCCTAGCATTGTTTTATTCATAATTGATTTTATTAATCCATTCATTAATCCTCTTCATCAATTTGTTATTTGTTTCTTTTGCACAAATTAATTAGTCAAAAATTCATAGTAATAGAATAACCAATTATTTTCATCAATTCCTATCCCTGTGGAGATGATACTCACTCATCACTTTAATACTTGATTTGATGTGTATACTTGTACATTCGCATTACACATTCTTACGCGACAAGTTTTTAGCACCATTGCCGAGGATCGGCAGTATTGGTGAAAATTTGGTTTGTTATTACCTCTTTAATTTAGTTACTTTTGCCTAATTAGTTGTTTTTATTTTTTTTAGGATTTTTTTGTTGGTGCATGAGTAGAGATATTTCTACACTTGAAGAGTATTCCTTTGATCCAGAAATTGAGAGAACCTTGAAAAGAAGGAAAAAAGAATTGCGAGAAATGGAAAGAATTAGAAATGATCAGGTTAAAGAAGAGTTATTACATCAGAATGGAAGGGATACTGATATTCCTAAGATAATAGATGGCAGTGACAAACCTATTAGAGAACATGTAGTGCTGATCTTGGATGATCTAAATCCAGGAATTGTCAGGCCACATATTCATGCTCAACATTTCGAGTTAAAACCGGTGATGTTTCAAATGTTACAAACTATAGGGTAGTTTAGTGGATTGCCTACTGAGGATTCACGGTTGCACTTAAGACTCTTTTTGGAAGTCTACGATTCATTCAAGTAGCAGGGTATTCCTGAGACTGAAGTTATTCCCTTATTCATTGTGAGATCATGCCAGAGCATGGTTAAATGCATTGTCATTAGGTACGGCGGCATCTTGGAATGAACTTTGTCAAACGTTTCTGCTAAGATATAATCCTCCAAACATGAATGACAAATTGAGGAATGATATTATGTCTTTTTTGTAAGAGTTTGCCCAAAGATCAATCATGAGATGGTTGTAATAGCATATTTGATTTATCATGTTTATTAATTTAAGGCATTACCATTATTATTTCACTTTATTTTTGTGAGTATAAATAAATTGTTTTATAATAATGTCCCGAGAATAATATGATTATTCTTAAAAGGTCCTTAGTCAAGTATTATTGTTGACTAGGACAACAATAATGCATTAAGACTAATATGTAGTTGATTGATGATAAAGAGTTGTCATTGATATGGAGTGTCAAAATTAATGCATGTAAATGTGTGTTAGAGAAAAAAAACATATTGGACTGACCCGCTATGAGTATGTTTCTTGAATTATTATGTAATTTTCACAACATTACTCATAGTGATTAATATGTATATGATCCTCAGACTTGAGATCATCATTATCCCAACATTGTGAGTTGTATATTTTGATACGATCAAACGTGCAATCGTGAATCGGTTGTTCTATAAAGGCTGATGTTGGATATACCACAATCTATGTAGAGGGATATGGTTGATCAATATAGGATAAGTCTCTCCTACATAATGGGAGTAATTTCTTAAGCCACTTGATTGAGTGAGACTAGAAATGCATGACCATCCTCAAATAAGTTGATATGAGATGTCATACTTATTTGTATATCATAGTCTACTCAAGATATCAAGGAACATGGGATGGACTATGCAAGTGTGACTATTTCATGACTTGTGTCCAATCCAAGGATAAAGGACTTAAGGATTAATGCATGAAAGGTTAATCGCAAAAAAGTTATGTCGAATCATGATTTCTTGTAACTTAGGTAGCAATGATGCATTGCTAGATGCCACTCATTGTTTGTAACATTAGAATCACTCTAGTATTACTGCTAACGTTACAAAAACCTACAAGGCCACACCCTATGGTTGAAATGAACAGAATAAAACATAGTTGGTATTGTGTTTGGTTGTCACATGAATTAAATTAATTATAGGAGGAGTAGGTATTTCTATGTTTTGAAAATATTCAATTTTTTTTCAATATTTCTGAGTTCTGGTTTCACTGTCTTCATTAATGTATTATTATTTTGCTGAGAAATGATACATTGTCCAGTTAGCCATGGGTTAGGCATGTTAAGGACAAAATATCCCTGTAGGTAACTTTAATAATCCAAAAATCCACATGGTAGAACCCCCTTGTATGAATTAAGAAAACAAAGAATGTTTCCTTTCCTTAGAAGAACCAATTCTTCTGCAAGTTTTGTTTCCAATCAATCCCAAGAATCCGACCAAACCTCAAACAACACTATTAATGAACAAGAAGAATATTATGAAAATATTCCACAAAGATTTGATAATTGGACTCCTCCAAGAGTTCCAACAAACCAAGTCTACAAGAAAACAACTTTTGAAAATTTAAATGCTTTTTGCAGTTACATTATAAAAACAAAAGGAATGAGTTTACCTATTCAAAAAGAATATGAAACAATCTAATTTTTAGATAGAGTCGTCATTAATAAACTCAAAGAATAAAGATACAAATATGTCCATTTTGGACTAGTCCACATTAGTGTCAAACCTCTTAGTGTTGAAGCCACTATAAATACCTCAATTTTAGTTGTCTTAAGAGACCAAAGACACATCTTGTTTAATGACTAATTATTAGGAACTATAGAAACAAGACCATGTACAGGCCCGATACATTTTTATTGTTATCCAAATTTTATGGTTTCTTTGACTGACAAAAATATTTTACAATCTTTGACCCTCCAAATACATACCCATATCTACAAAATGCTTCCCAGTATGGAAGTATTAAAATTAGTCTATAGACTCCATTTCAAAGCTATATATTCTGTAGTTAATACCAAGGCTTTACTCCAAAGCCCAAAAGGAGAAACCCTCTTAATAGAGACAGACACCACAAGATCTCATACCACAATCCCAAGAACAATACAATGGCATGAGATAAACCTTCCTGATAAGTGGAAACTTGAGGGTGCTACAGACCCTGTGGCACTAACTCTTATAAGAAACACTTCATTAAGTGAAATCTCTCAACACCAAGATGGCACAGTTGAATTAAAATTCAACAGGCCACAAAGAATGCCTCCAAGATATTTCTTCGAAATAGGAAGTACCAGGACAGCTTTTAGGAGGTTAAATTTAGAAGAAGAGTCAAATCCAGAAAAACAAACAATAGATTTTAAGACAGCCAAAGCCTCTGTCTCTTCTATCCCAACAACATTTAGAACCAATTTACAAGGAATAGATAATTCCTCAAATATAGCTCAACCTATCTATGCCAAACAGGAAGAGAGTCCCCAAAATTCACCTAATATGTCCCCAACATATTCATCAATGACTAATAATGCAAGACAAGGAGAAAATTTAGAAATATTTGTTTTAGAAAACAATTTTGAGATAAACAAAAAATGGTGTAGAAAGCACTTCTATTACAACAAAAATAAGCAGAAAAGAGAAGATTACTTTCAAAATTATAATGATAAAAAAGAAAGCATTCTTCAAGAATATTATGAATTTATGAATACCAATAAAATATATATAAAATTCTTTGAATGGTTTGAAGAATATTATTCAGAATCTGTTAATACAATAAAACATAATACTAGATGGCAGACTAATAAAGGAGAAGTTGAATCTCGACATCCCCCTTTAATGGAGATTCAATATCTTCACAAAAATACTGGAATAAAAGAAAATCCTTTGAGAATGAGAGCTCCTGATGCAGGAGAACAAATCTCATCAAAAGATATTAAAATGATAGTAGAAAAAAACAATTATACAAATATCAATCTTCATACAATAGGAAAACAATTAGATTATATTGAGAATTTGGTGGAAAGTCAACCGATCAGGAAAGAACAAGTAAAAGAGATAATCGAAAAAAGTTCTAAAGAACCAATACTCACACCTTATGAGATTCCAAAACTTTCCAAAAATCCCAAACTGATTTCTTAACAGAAATCCAAAATAGACTTAATGCTTTGGAAAGTTACAAGTCTGAATTAATTGCCCCTGATACCCCAATACAAGATCGACATTCAGTAAATACATTACACCAATCCTCCTAATCTGACTCTGACTAGTCAGATGAACAACAAATTAACAAGATGGCTTGGAATGAACCAAAAAGATTATATTATACAAAAACCACTGCACTTGATCTTAACATAGAAGAAAAACATGTTTTCCAGAATAAATACAATGCTAATACAATTTATGAATGGAATATAGATGGAATGTCTGAATACAATATTCTTAGTTTATTACAACAAATGACAATGGTTTCAAATGTGTATAAAACCCAAAATCAAAATGGATTAATCAGTGATCATGCTATAGCTAATCTTTTAGTTGTTGGATTTACTGGTCAATTAAAACGACGGTGGGATCATGAACTCACTAAAACCCAACAGGAAGAAATTTTAAAAGCAATAAAAATGATGATCAAAATTCGGGCTAGTTGGAATAGTGGTTTCGGGACCACAAATTCGACGAGAAAAAAATTTTATTTCCATTATATTTTTATGGTCTACGATTTCACAAAATGATTTCGTGAAAATTTCGTTCGAAAATTTTGACGTTTGGGCACTCAATTTAGTCAAAAGGACTAAATTGTAAAAACTGAAAAAGTTGAGTTCTACATGTTAGAAGTGTCCAATTGTTATGAAATTTTAAATTGGAGGTGCTTAAATGGTAATTAGACCATTGGTTAACTTTTTGGACAAAAATGGACAAGAGATAAGTGAAATATGAAATTTTTAAGTTGGGGGCATTTTGGTCATTTAGTAATTCAAAGAATTAAAAAGGCCAAAATAGCCAAAAATTTGTCCATCTTCTCCATGGTGAACGAAATCAGCAAGGGGGAGCCATATTTATGGTTTTCAAGCTTCCAAGCTCCATAGTAAGTGATTCCAAGCCTCGTTTTTAATGTTCTTTAAGTTTTTAGTCGCGGTAACTTGATTTAGCTTATTCTAGCAATAATTTAATCTAGGGTTCATATTTGGACAAATACCCATAGGTTAAATGTGTTTATTTTGATGTTTTATGGTAGAATATGAAGCTTGAAATTATGTTAAATAACTTTTTCTAGCCGATTTTAAGTGAAAACGAGTAAATTGACATAATCGGTAAAAATATCTAATGTTCATAAGTAAGTGTTAGAGTGAGAATTTGATGTTTCCATAGAAGGGAAAAATGTTCAGCATGTCATGAAACATAAGAAAAATGAATAAAGTTTAATTTCCAAGCCTAGGGGCAAAATTGTAATTTTGTGAAACTTTAGGGGCAAAAATGTAATTTTTCCAAAATATGATTTTTTGACTGGATTGAATAATGTGAGCGTTAAATAAGTTAAAATTTATATTATAAGCCAAGAAAGATAAGGAATTGACTTTGATTAGTGAAAAAGGAAAAAATGAGAAAAAGTGAGAAATTTCCTGATTGAATATTCGGAATAAAAAGGGATACGAATGAAGTGACAGAAATGACCACATGTGTGGCATGGACTGTGTGTAGGCCACTATGTGAAAGTAAAAGTGATGGTCACGTGTGTAGTACTATGTGCGGGCTACTACGTGTACCAGAATGATAGGTCGCATGTGTAGTACTATGTGCAGGCTACTATGCGTACCAGATAGCTTCGATTACGTGTGTAGTACTATGTAAAGGCTACTACGTGTATCAGATAGTGATGGTCACATGTTTAGTACTATGTTCAGGCTACTATGTGAACCGGTATCATTAATTATAAGGTGGTCGCTATGTGCTGATCCCACCGGATATCATTGATTACAAAGGGTGGTTGCTGTGTGCTGAATCCACCGTGTATCTATTATTATTCTGAAGTGTTCATCGGGAAATTGACTAAGTGAAAATAATGAGATAATGCAATGATTAAGTGTGATTGAATGATGAATATATGTGTGGAATTGAATTGAATAATGATTGAAAGTGAAAAAGTGAAATTATGAAAAAGTAAAATTAGCAACAAAACAGTTTTGGACAGTAACAATAGTGTGACTTTGAAAAATCATCAAAAATGGTGGAATTTGAATTAGAGAGTTAATAAGATATGGAATGAAATCTTAATGAGTCTATTTTTACATAAAAGAAACAGAGCAAGCAAAAGAGTTATACATTTTGAGATATTAAATTTTAGTGAGGCAAGGTTGGATTGATTTTGGAATCCTCTGCTCTGAATTTAGAAAATAATTAAAATTGCACAAAAATAATTATGAGTTATAATTTATATTCTTAGAATCCTTAATGACTCTATTTTCAAAAGAAATAAATATAAATATCATCTGAATTCTGTACAATGAGATAATTCATTTTTAGTGAAAAGAGGTCAGAGATGTTGAGTAGTGAAACAAGGGTGACTTTAAAGAATAAACTGATTTAATTGGCTAAGCCAAAAATTCTGAAAATTTTATGGTAAGAAGATATTGAGTATAGTTTCATGGAAAATTAACATAACTTAATTTGGAGCTCTGTACCTCTGGATAAAAATAATTTAGTGACTGTAACTCGACTAGACAGCTTTGAATTTAAATATAAGTGAATAGTGAAATTATGTATAATGCTATTTAAGCATGTTATATACATAAAGGATGTGGGATGGAGAGCAGAAGGAGGGCAATAAAATATATGAATGAATTGTGTATAATTGGTTAAATGTCTAATTATAATTGATAAATGTTGAAATAGGAGTGATGCTTATATTGGTGCGTTACTGGTCATGGTAAGCTCATAAGAGAAAATAAAGTTTCATAGCATATGCGTGTGGTATATTTGGCATGAAATGATGTCATGAGTGGCTCATGGATTAACTCATGTTGGTAAGTTGATGCATAATTATAGTATTCAAATATATACATATTTGTAATATTTTGCTATGTGATTCGGAAAAAGGGGAATAAATAGCATATTGAAAAATCGGCCATGGTGCTAGTTTATGTTAAAGGAGGGTTTTATGGCATATCTTAAGTAATAGAATGTTGTGAATTTTGAGATTAATTTGCTAGTCAAATAAATGACAAATGAATTGATTACATATTCGTAATTTTGACATATGCTTGGCATATGAAACGTAATAATATATGCTTGAATAAACTTTAAGTATTCGAATGACATTGATTTGATGGTGATAAGATTCGAACATTAAATTCATGAAGCACAGGTGATGTATTATTGTTGTGTGATAGCTTGGTTCGAGAAATTTGTTAGGTAAATGGTAAGTGAAAGCATTTATGGAGATAGAAGAAAATTTGGAGTGAATATGAAATTTAGCTCAATTAAATGATTTCATCAATTAAACATTGTGTATACCAGAATGTGTTAGTGAATTACATATTCGTAAATTGACATTCAAAGTTCGATTAGTGATATATGAAAATAACATGAAAAGATTTATGATTGTGATTAATATTGATTCGACTTAAAGTGGATTCTTCAATATTGGATGATTTAACGGATATATTGAGCATATGAATAGGTATCTATTGGGCCTCGTAAACCCTAATTAGTGACTCAAATATAATAATTTGAAAGTTTTTAATTTGGATGAAATTTTATAACTCGGTTTAATATGTTTATAAGTGTATTTATTCTGGTAATGCCTCGTTCCCTATTCCAGCATAGAATACGGGTAAGGGGTGTTACAATGTGACATCGCCAGATTCGGCCCTAATGTTTAGGCCAGGTTTGGGGTGTTACAAATTATTTTAGATGAACAAGGAAGAGAAATCCAAGATGCAGTAGCAACTTTAATTTTCTCAATCTCTAAACACTTTATAGGAGATCCTTCTCATCTTAAAGATAGAAATTCAGAACTATTATCAAATTTAAAATGCAAAAAATTAACCGATTTTAAATGGTATAAAGATGTCTTTATGACTAGAGTTATGCAAAGTTTTGATAACCAGCAACCATTTTGGAAAGAAAGTTTCTAGCAAGGCTTCCCACTTTATTGGGAGAAAAAGTTAGAAATCAAATAATAGAAAATTACAGAGGTATTATTCCATATGAAAAGCTTACATATGGTGAACTAATTAGTTTCACCTAAAAAGAAGGATTAAAAATTTGTCAAGATTTAAAATTATAAAAGCAACTTAAGAAAGAAAGATATCAGTGTAGAAAGGAATTAGGATCATTCTGCCACCAATTTGACATTAGGAATGAACCTTCTTCTTGAAAGACATGTTGCCCTGTAAAACCGAAAAATAGGAAAAAGAATATTTTAGAATATTATAAAAATCCAAATATAGAAAATACGAAAAAGGAAAGAAACAACAAAAAAGAAAACAAAATTGATAAAACAATAAAATGTTATAGATTTGGAAAACCAAGACATATCTCAAAATATTGTAAAATTAAAAGAAAATTCAATAATTTAAACCTAGATGAAGAAATAGAACAAAAATTAAATGAGATTCTATTAGAAACAACTTCTTCGAAAATGAAACATCTACCAAATAGATGAATTACAAATAGACGAATTACATACAACATCCCGGTCTTACGGTGATGAAAATGAACCCCAATTAATATGTTAACCAAAGATCAAGAATTTATGATTGAAGTTATTGATAAAATTCAAGACCTAGAACTTAAAAGAGAATACCTTTTGAAATTAAAATCCTCATTAAAAGATAAACCGAAAAAGAAAAAGAAATTATTTCTAGTCAATCACAAATGTATAATATACAAGTTAGAATATTTAATAAATATGAAAAAATAAAACCAAGACAAATTACAAATTCTGAATTACAGTTGGAAATAAAACAAATTAAATTAGAACTTTCTCAGCTTAAAATAAAACGACAAGAAATGAAAGAACAAATGCAGACCTTAAAACACAAAACCTCAGAAAAAGTTCGTTAGAAATTGAACCTGAACCTGAAGAAAATACACAGAAATATATGATGGTTCTAACTGAAGTATCTATTCAAAGGTATTTAATAAAAATAAATATTGTCATAAACAATGAATTTCAATTAAAAACAATAGCCCTTTTTGATATAGGAGCGGACCAAAACTGCATTAGAAAAGGGATAATTCCAACAAAATATTATAACAAAACATCAGAATCTCTTAAAGCTGCAAATGGTAAAACTAAAATTACTTACAAAATTCCCAATGCGAAATTTCTAACAAAGGTATAAAATATCAAACATGTTTTTAATGGTAAAAGGTATTACCCAAGATGTCATATTAGGAACCTCATTCATATCCTTACTCAAACCTTATAAAGTAACAAATAATTCTATCTCCACCAAAGTTTTAAACACTAAAGTAGAATTTCCTTTTGTATAAAAACCAAAATAAGAAATCTCAACTTATTAAAATCTTTATCCATCCATAATGGGAAAATTAATAATTTAATTAATCATAAATGAAGCAAATTTCTTTTCTAAAAGAAGAAATATGTTTTAAAAGATTGACTGAACAATTAGGAAAAGAGAAGTACAAAAAGGATAAATCAAATCAAAGAAGAAATAGAATCAACAATTTATTTTGACATTCCTAATGCCTTTTGGAATAGGAAAAAACACGAAGTAACATTACCATATGAAAACAATTTTGATGAAAGACAAATACCCACAAAAGTAAGACCCATACAAATGAACAAAGAAATGGAAGAATTTTGTATAAAAGAAATACAAGACCTTCTTAATAAAAATTTAATTAGGAAAAGCAGTTCTCCTTGGAGTTGTTCAGCATTCTATGTAATAAAAAATGCAAAACTCGAAAGAGGAACGCCAAGATTAGTAATTAATTACAAACCTCTCAATCAAGCCTTAAAATGGATTAGATACCAAATACCAAATAAGAAAGATTTGCTCCAGAAACTTTGTAATGCAAATATTTTCTCAAAATTTGACATGAAATCTGGATTTTGGCAAATCCAAATAAAAAAAGAAGAAAGATATAAAACGACATTTATTGTACCATTTGGACAATATGAATGGAATGTAATGCCTTTTGGGTTAAAAATGCTCCATCTGAGTTTCAAAGAATAATGAATGATATTTTTTTACCAATATTCTTAATTCACAATAGTATACATCAATAATGTATTAGTGTTTTTAAAAAATTTAGAAAAACACTTCAAACATTTATTGATATTTATAAAAGTCATAAAAAATAATGGTTTACTAGTTTCTATATCCAAGATAAGTTTGTTCCAAACCAAAGTAAGATTTTTAGGTCATTACATTACCCAATGACCATTACCCCAATAGAACGGTCTATAGAGTTTGCTAGCAAATTCCCAGACCAAATCCTTGATAAAGTTCAATTACAAAGATTCTTAGGAAGCCTCAATTATGTCATAGACTTTTATCCATGTCTTAGCAAATTATGTAAACCATTATATGATAGGCTCAAAAAGAATCCACAACCTTGGACAAATAACCACACCGATATTATCACCCACATAAAAAAAACAAATCACTAAGCTGCCTTGTTTATATTTAGTTGATCCAAACGCCCCTAAGATTGTAGAAACAGATGCTTCTGAAATAGGATACAGTGGGATCCTAAAACAAGTTAAAGGAGGAAAAGAGCAAATACTCTAGTTTACTTTCAGACACTGGAATCCTACTCAGCAAAATTATAGTACTATTAAAAAAGAAATTTTATCAATTTTTTTGTGCATTAAAAATTCCAAAGTGATTTATTAAATCAAAAATTTATTTTACAAATCGATTGCAAATCAGCAAAAGAAGTTTTACAAAAAGATGTTCAAAATATTACCTCAAAATAGATTTTTGCAAGATGGCAGGCAATTTTGAGCATATTTAATTTTGATATTAAATACATCAAATGAGAAACTAATTCTTTGCCTGATTTTCAGTTAGGAGAAATGCCACTTCATGGTCTATGAAGGCATTGTTTTAGGACATAAAATTTTACAGCAAGGGATTGTTGTTGACAAAGAAAAAATTGAGGTTATTGAGAAATTTCCACCACCCTCTATAGTTAAAGGTATTAACAGCTTTCTTTGCCATTCAAGATTTTATCGATGATTTATCAAAGATTTTTCGAAAATATTTGAACCCCTTGTGTACATTGTTAGAATATAATAGATCTTTCAATTTTGAAGAGTCGTGCTTACAAGCATTTAAGGAATTGAAAAAGCGACTAGTCACAGCACCAATAGTCATAGCACTAGATCAGACTTTACCTTTCGAACTTATGTGTGATGCTACTGATTTTACCGTAGGGGCAGTACTTGGGCAAAAAAAGACAAGGTATTTATGCTATCTACTATGCAAGCCGTACGTTAACAGATTCAGAGCTAAATTATATCACCACTGAGAAGGAGCTATTAGCCGTGGTATTTGCCTTCGACAAATTTAGAGCTTATTTTGTGGGCACCAAAGTTACAGTTTATCTGGAGGCTAATAAGTACATGGTGACCAAGAAAGATGTCAAGCCTAGATTAATTTGATGTATACTACTACTACAAGAATTTGATATGGAAATTAGAGATAAGAAAGGCACAGAAAATCAAGTGGTTGGTCACTTGTCTCGAATTGAAGTAAGAAATGAATATGGTAATATTCAGCGCATTCAGGATGATTTCCCAAATGAGCAATTGTTAGTTGCCATGGCATTACCGTGGTATGCTAATATCATAAATTTTTTGGTTAATGAATTTCTACCACCTGAGCTCACCAATCAAAGACGAAGGAAGTTTATCCATGATGCCAAGCAGCATTATTTCAATGAGCCATTTTTTGTTCAAACATTATGCAGACCAGATAATTCAGAGGTGTGTTCCGAATGATGAGACTCAAAGTATTTTATCTCATTGTCACTCAGCACCGTATAGAGGACACTTCAGGGGCATAAGATCTACTGAAAAATTTCTCTAATCTTGTTTTTATTGGTCGAACATGTTTAAATATGCTCATGAATTTTTTCAAGCTTACGATCGCTATCAAAGGACTCGAAATCTATCGAGGATGTATGAAATAACCTTACAAACTATTTTAGAAGTGGAACTATTTGACGTAAGGGAAATTGATTTTATGGGGCCATTTCCACCTTATTGGGGAAATGTGCACATACTTGTAGCTGTTGATTATGTCTCCAAGTGGGTTGAGGTTGTTGCTCTACCAACAAATGATGCTAAATCAATACTGAAATTTCTGCATAAGAATATTTTTACCAGGTTTGGTACCCCTCATGCTCTGATTAGTGATGAAGGTTCACACTTTAACTACAAATTAGTTGCTAATGCTTTGAACAAGTATGGAGTTAAACATAAAATTACCATGGCATACCATCCCCAGACAAATGGACAAGAGGAAGTCTCTAATAGAGAGATTAAACAAATTCTGGAAACGGTAGTCAATCCCACCAGCAAAGATTGGTCATCTAGATTGGATAAATCTTTGTGGGCATATCGCATTGCATTCAGGACACCATTGGGGATGTCACCTTTCAAACTTGTTTATGGGAACCCTGTCATTTGCCCATTGAACTTGAACATAAGACATATTGGGAATTTAAGAAATCGAATACGGATTGGAGTGTTGCTGGTACTAACCGCCTATTGGAGTTGAATGAGATGGAAAAACTCAGAGCACAAGCTTATGAGAATGCCAAGTTGTACAAAGAAAAGACCAAACGATGGCATGACAGCAAGATTTTGCCACTGTAATTTACACCTGGAGAACAAGTCTTGTTATTTAATTCCAAGATCAAAATTGTTTCCTAGCAAATTAAAATCTCGCTGGTCTAGCCCATTTGAGATAGTGTATGTCTATTCTCATGGAGGTATAGAAGTCAAAGACAACAAGACTGGTTCTACTTTCAAAGTCAATGGCCAACGATTAAAGCATTACTTTGCAGCTCCTATAATTCGTGATAAAAATTCCATCACTTTTCAAACTGCTTAATATTTCTCTCTTGCACTATTTTATTCATTTACTTTGCTTTTAATTTCTTTGTTTAGTTTCTTCAATAAGTTTACTTAACTATTTTTTTCTTTTGTTATAGGCACATTACGGCCCAGGTTTGTAAAAATCAACCCATTTAATATATTAGTTAATTCTTGTTTAATAATTTTTCTATTATTTTTATTTTTCCCGCTCAATTTTTTTTCTATGTTAAGGCATAATTCCAGGTTAATCGTACCCCCCACGTTACTGTTATATCTTCTCTCACGTTTTACCCTAGTCGATTCACTTCTTTTCTAACTTTATTTCTGTTTCACCTTCTTCACCCTTCTCTATTTTTACTCCATAAAACTATAAAAGTCTCACCTTTTTCATTAGGCATTCACTATTTTCTCTCAAATGGCTCGCCAAACACCATCCTCTTCCACCTATGTCCATCCGCAAAATTTTTTTTATCAAAATCGCGGAAGAAAAGTATACCCATAACATATCAAAGAGGTCATTTTGTATGGAAAAGGGTTTCATTTTCAAAAATGCCCCCTTTATTGGCTACTCTAAAGCGATCTCTTTTGTCGTGGAGAAACATGGGTGACAAATCTTCTATCTCCACCCCGATGACGTCCTCACCAAGGTAGTGAAAGAATTTTATGCTCATCTCACCTCACCTGATAATGCTTTTATATATATGCATGGTGTCTCAGTGCTATTCGATGAGGACTCAATCAATGCACAATATGGGTTACCTAACGGCCCTGATAAGCACTCCCAGTTTATCAAGACCATGACAACTGAAGGACTCAACCAAGTTCTGACATATTTATGTGTAGAGGGAACAAAGTGGAAAGTTTCTCGAAATGATTGCTACACCATTGACCATGTATCGTTGAAGCCTCAATGTAGGATCTGGTATCATTTCCTTAAAACTCATCTCATCCCTTCTACTCACAACTCAACTATTTCAAAAGAACACTTGTTATTATTGCACTCGATTATGACAGGTAGAAAGATAAATTTTGGAAACATTATCTTTAGAGAAGTCCACCGCTGCTCCTAAAAGAATGCTAGTACCTTAAATTTTTCGTCGCTCATTACAGCATTTTGTTAGAGGGTTAAGGTTCCTATTCTAGTGAATGAAGACACAATCCCCAACAAAAGAGAAAAAACAAAGCAAATTGCCATGAGATATTCTGGGGAGGAAATGCCAAGGCATCCAGGCTCTACATCCAAGCGTCTCCACCTATGGCTTTTGATGCTGCCCCATCAACATCTCACAGTGACTTTGAGCAAAAAGTGATTGATGCTCTTGAGATGTTGCAATAATAATTTTAGATGTTGGAAAAACAACAACTGAGGATAGTCACTGATCTTGGCTGAGCTCAAGAAGAAATGGCTCTATTTTAGGGATATGTTAGACGATGGGACAAAGCCATTAAGAAATTTCTTCAACGGAAATTTTCCCGACCTATGACTACATTCCTTGTTTTTCATAAAGAATTCTTGTTGGAGCTAGAAGATGATGATGAAGATGGAGAAGAAGCCACTGCAGAGAAGAAGCACACAGAAAAAGAGAGAGATGAGGAGAAAAATGAATCCATGCATGTTGAACCTGATAAGGATGAAGCTGATATGGTTCAAACTTCTACACCTGCTACACCTGCCACTACACCAAAATCCATTGCACCTATGACCGAGCAAGAGCGTGCAATTCATCAATTGATTCATGACCTCACAAAGTCAAATATTGATTCCTAAAAGTAGAAAAACTTAAGTATCAATGTTTGAAACTGTGTAGTAGGTCAGTAATACTTTGTTTGCTCCATCGTATTATTGATCAGAAAAATAAGCTCAAATAAAAGTGAGTAAAAAGTTATATTAATAATAATTATTTAGGGACACTCATTGTAGTTCTAGGCTAAGTAGCTAAAGAAGTTGTTGTTTGCTCCATCCATCTTTTAATTAAAAGCCTTAGCTCCACGAGTGAACTACATTCAAATTGTGGCATGATATACTACCTGGAAATCTAGTGTATGCTCCATTGAGATTTTCAAGTAAAGAAACCATGTGACAAGCTGAATTCCTTAAAAAATAATATTTGTAATTAAAGTTTTTAAATGATGAATAAATGAGAATAGAGAAATTGAGTTTAGAAATAAGATAACCTAAATACATTAAGAGAGGTCCGTTATAGTCAGAATTGCATAATTATTTAGGAACTTTTATTTTTAGGAAACATTTTCTGCACTTCATTTGCTAAGCAAGCCTGTAGAACTTGAACCAATTTTTTTAATAAAAGACTACAGAGAATGGAGGTATTAAATATACATCATATGGTTCAACAGTGCAAATGGTAACCATGTGTTTTGTCGAATTCATGCATTCATGCATACTCATACATATTTGCTTAAGGATAAGCAATAATTCAAGTTTGAGGGTGTGATAACTCTTGAAAAGAGTTATATTTTAGGCATCTAAACTTAATTAATTGTTTGTAATTAAGTAGATATGCCTGCATTTTTAGGATATTTTAGCACATTGCATAACAAAGCTTGGATCGTGCTATAAATGTTATCATTTGCTACTTTTACTATTGGGGAAGAAAGGTGTTGGTTATAGTTTGCAGCAGGTGCAGGATGAAGAAGAGAAAAGAGAAAAGAGTAGGAAAATAAAGAAAGTGAAATATTGTCAAGGAAAAATGTTGGTTAGATTGCCAACAAGAATGCCATGGCCATTCTAGGAAGATGATGCAGCACTCAATCCACGTCACTCCCAGCCAGATGTACTTGTACCAGATAAGCCACCCTGAAAAAGAGGAACCAAAAGGTGTGTGTTGAGAGGGAGGGACCTACCCTATAAAGGTGGGAAGAGAAAAGAAAAGAAAAAAGGATTTTTTGGAGAGAGAAGAATTGGAGAGCATTTTTTCTCTCTGCATCAAATTCTGGTGAAAAATCTTAGAGAAAAGAGAGGAGAGGGTAGCAGCTTATAGAGCAGAAAAATCACATAAGCAAGGAAGGGGAAGAGAAATCTGCCTTGGGTTTTGCATCAAATCTTAGTATTAAAGTGAAAGCTGGAGTAGCGAGAGCTTCCTTGATACGAGCCAAGGTGGTGACACTCAAGGGGTTGTTTTTCCTAGTGGTCCAATCACTCGAAGCAAGGCATGACAATTAAAATCAAATATGAATGCTTTTGTCCTAGACTTTGTTGCTACAAATTTAATTCATCATGTTCGTGACGTTGACAAATACGGGAATGCAATTCACTGGACCAATCTTGGAATAGTGAAGGCCCATAAATTGGTGGATTAATCTTTTATGTATCTTATTATTATTATTATTTACTTAATTCTCATTGGTTGGGACACATCACTTATGAGTTAAGTAATTTTATTGGTTAGGTTATTATTTATTTATTTTCTTAGATAATTTTAAAGAGTTTTATTAGGGTTCAATTACTCTTGTATTTTACCTATAAATAGGCTTGCTTTCTACACATTGGGGGGTGGAATAAAAAAGAGAGTATTTGTTTTCTTCCAAATTTGTGTGAGGCAAATTTTTGAGAGTATAGTGATTCTTCTCTTGCTATTTAGTTTGGAGTTTGTTACTTTCGAGGGTATTTCAGAGTTACAAATATTCAAATTTCTTTCCCGTTCATCGGTGTTTCTGGAGGTCCTTCTTCTAGGGGTTTCGTAGGGAGCCGCTCAATCATTGGCGTTTTTGGTTACAAGTTAGCCAAGGGTTCCATAGGGCAAATCTATCCTTTTTTTCTTTTATTATTATTATTTAACTAATTTTATTTATTCTCATTTTATTTCTAATTTGTGTTTCTCTTGTGTCTAGATCCGGGATTCCGCATCAGTTGGTATCAGTTTCAGGCCATTCGGTGTTATTTTTGAAGCTAAAATAATATCTGAAACGAGTCAAAATACCAAAAACACTTTTCATCGGTTTCGTCGATTCTATTATTTTCTTTAAAAAAATAGAAAAAAAAAGAAAAAGCAAAAAGCGCAAAAAAAAACGCAAAAAAAAGCGCAAAAAAAAAGTTGCCTACCTTTCATACGTAGGTTTCTTCTTTCCCTATTATTGTTATTATTTTTATTTTTATTTTTATTTTTCCCAAAATTGAATTTCTTTTCCTTCTTCTTTTCTTGACTCAAGTATAATTAAAGCTTCAATTTTTGAAAATTTTAAGACACCAAACGTTTCCGATTTTTGTTTTTTCAAATTTGGGTAGAGTTTTCTTAAGTTTTCTTCTAATTAAAGCTTTTCTTTGACTCTAGAGTTAGGGATCGTTGCAGGTCTACATTTTTTTTGTTTCTCTTATGCTTTCTAACACTTTGTCTCTTCTTGTGTTAGCAGATATTAAAGGCACGCACAATTCCTTCATCCGTGTAGCCTCCATTACAAATTGCCTCGTCAAGTTTATTGGCCTTTTAGAGCAATTAGGGTCTTCATTATTTCTTTGAAGTTTGCACCTCCGTTATTTGATCTTGATTAGTAACCCTCTCCAAACATATTTACAAGTTTTGAATCATTCAGAGAGTTATTCTTTTGAGAGCTAACGAGTGAGGTTATTATTATTTTTTTTCTTTCTTGTTCTTGTTTGTTTGATCTTTCACAGATACCATGTCGCTCACTAGATCCCAAACTAGTAAAAATGAAGAGGATGAGCAAAAAAGAGAGAACGATCCTTTGGTCGAGTTGTTACAAAAAGAGATGAAAAAGTTGCAAACTCAATTCGAACATCGCATGACCCAAATGTTACAAGAGCAAAGGGAGTATCTTGATACAAAACTTACAACTGAAGAGAGATACATTGCCGATAATTACAAGAAGTTGAACGAAGCCTTTATAAGCCGATCAAATTCGCGAGATCGAACTTTTAAACGAAGGGATGACCATGTTTTTGATGAGGACTTTGAGTCCAAGTATGTACCTAGAGAAAGGTTGGAACGAAACAATGACACCCCAAAACCAAAATTTCCTTCTTTCTTAGGGAAGAGTGATCCTGATGCTTACCTTGATTGGGAGGAAAAGATGGAAGCAGTCTTTGCTTGTTAGAATTACTCTGATGAGAAAAAGGTAACATACGTTGTCGCTGAGTTCATTGATTATGCACTAACATGGTGGAATCAATTATGTAAAAGCAGAATTTTTTATATAAAGCAACCTGTTACTACTTGGGTTGAAATGAAGCGTATCTTGCGAAAACGGTTTGTTCCACCACACTATTATCGAGAACTCCATCAAAGACTCCAACATCTTGTTCAAGGAGATAGATTTGTGGATGACTACTACAAAGAGATGGAGACTATTCAGATTAGAGCCAATCTTGTTGAAGAGGCTGAGGTGACTATGGCTAGATTCCTTACCAGCCTAAAGCCTGAGATTGCAAATCGAGTTGAGTTACAACACTCACCATTGAAAAGCAATTACGAAAGAAAGGGACAACGAGGAGTGCTAGTTCAGTTTCTAATCCTGCTTGGAGAGGAAATTGGAAAAAATAAGATGATAGATTGTGGAATGGGAGAGATACACGGTTCAAGCCAAATGAGCCTAGAACTTACTCCAAAGATAGAGGTATGCCTAATTCATTTAAAGGTTCTACTTCTACTAATCGAGCTCCATCTTCTTCTTCTACTTCTCCTAGTGCCATTAAGCAGCGAAAAGATATTACCTGCTTCAAATGCCAAGGAAGGGGTCACTATGCTCGAGAATGCCCTAATAAAAAGTCATTGGTGATTCGAGAAGATGGCGAGGTTGATTTTGGGTCTGATAACGAAGATGAGATGCCTCCTTTGGAAGATGCTGATGATGTGTATACTCATGATGAGTATGAAGAATACTTAGAGTATGGTGAGAAAGCACTTGTTGCTCGAAGGGCTTTAAATGTCCAGTTTAAAGAGGAAGGGCGCGAACAAAGAGATAACATTTTCCACACGAGATGTTTAATTAGTGGACAACCTAGTTCATTGATCATCGATAATGGAAGTTGCACCAATGTGGTGAGTTCTTCCCTTATTGAGAAACTTGGCCTACCTTGTGTGAAGCATCCAAGGCCATACCGCTTGCAATGGCTGAATGATAGCGGGGAGGTAAAAGTATCTAAACAATGCTTAGTTTCATTTTCCATTGGTAGATACTCTAATAAAGTTTTGTGTGATGTTGTTCCAATGCAAGCTGGGCACATATTACTTGGACGGCCATGACAGTTTGATCGACGAGTAAATCATGATGGTTTCCTTAACCAATATACCTTTGTGTTCCTTGGAAAGAAGTTTACTTTGGCTCCACTTCCTCCTCAAGAAGTCTACAATGATCAACTCAAACTTGCTAGTGAGATGGGTAAGGGAAGTGAGGTAAAATCATTGAAAAAAGCTGAGAGTAAAGAGGCCCTTAGTGTTAAAAGCCAACTTAAATGCCCAACATTGGTGAGTGATTGCACACACAAGTCACGAGATGAGAGAGTGAGTTTATTTGCTAGGTTTCGAGATATCAAATTTTCTCTTTGTACAAAACAAACATTTGTAATTATTAGGTTTAGGGAAAAATTTGTTTTGACTAACCCTAATACACATTTGCCTAGTTGTTTTGTTGATCTTTTACAGGATTTTGAGGATGTATTTCCTTCTGAAATGCCTAAGGGATTACCTCCTTTACGAGGGATTGAACATCAAATTGACTTTATGCTTGGTTCGAGTATTCCGAATAGACCAGTCTATCGAAGCAATCCTGAAGAAACTAATGAGTTGCAAAGGCAAGTTGCAGATCTCTTAGAGAAAGGGTTGATTCGTGAGAGTCTAAGCCCTTGTGCGATCCCTGTACTTTTCGTCCCAAAAAAAGATGGTTCTTGGAGAATGTGTGTTGATTGTCGTGCTGTCAACAAGATTATGGTAAAGTATAGATATCCAATTCCTCGATTAGATGATATGTTGGATGAGCTTAATGGTGCATGCATTTTCTCTAAAATTGACTTAAAAAGTGGTTACCATCAAATAAGAATGAAACAAGGTGATGAATGGAAAATTGCTTTTAAGACTAAGTATGGCCTGTATGAGTGGTTAGTCATGCCATTTGGCTTAACTAATGCTTCTAGCACATTCATGAGATTAATGAACCACATACTTAGACCTTTTATAGGAAAATTTGTTGTTATGTATTTTGATGACATACTGATTTATAGCAAAACTTTGAATGATCATGTTGGGCATGTTAAATTAGTATTGGATGTGTTAAGGCATGAACGACTCTTTGCTAATCTTGAAAAATGCACCTTTTGTATGGATAAGCTTGTTTTTTTGGGTTTTGTGATAAGTTCTACAGGAATCCATGTGGATGAGGAGAAGGTAAATGCAATTAAAGAATGGCCTATCCCTAAAACTGTTTCCGTTAGCCGGTTTCTACCGCAGGTTTGTTCGTAACTTTTCCACAATTGCTTCGCCTTTGACTGCACTTATTAAAAAGGATGTATCTTTTCATTGGACAGATAAGCAAGAATTAGCATTTAATGAACTTAAAGATAAATTGTGTAATGCTCCTATTCTTGTTTTACCTAATTTTGAAAAGACCTTTGAGATTGAATGTGATGCTTCTGGTGTAGGTATAGGTGTCGTCCTCATGCAAGATAGTAAACCACTAGCCTACTTTAGTGAGAAAATTGGTGGAGCACATTTGAATTATTCAACCTATGATAAAGAGTTGTATGCCTTGGTAAGGGCATTAGAAGTTTGGCAACATTACCTTTTACCAAAGGAGTTTGTGATTCACACTGACCATGAATCACTTAAGCACTTAAAGGGACAAGGTAAGTTGAACAAGCGACATGTGAGGTGGGTTGAATTCATTGAATCTTTTCCTTATGTTATAAGGTATAAGAAAGGTAATGATAATATTGTGGCTGATGCTCTATCAAGGAGGTACACTTTACTTAGTACTTTGCATACTAAGTTATTAGGTTTTGAGTATTTCAAAGATTTATATGCCACTGATTCTAATTTTGCAAGCATTTATGACGCATGTGAACATGGTGCATTTCACAAATTTTATAAGCATGATGGCTATCTTTTTTGAAATAATAGACTATGCCTACCAAAGTGTTCAATGCGAGAATTGTTGGTTCGAGAGGCTCATAGTGGTGGTCTTATGGGTCATTTTGGAGTCACTAAGACTTATGATGTTTTACATGAGCATTTTTATTGGCCTAACATGCGAAAACTTGTTGAGAAAATTTGCTCTACTTGCATTACTTGTAAACAAGCTAAATCCACTGTGATGCCTCACGGTCTATATACTCCTCTTCCTGTTCCTAGTTCACCTTGGACTGACATTTCAATGGATTTTGTAATAGGTTTACCAAGGACAAAGTGTGGACGAGATAGCATCTTTGTGGTTGTGGATCAATTTTCTAAAATGGCTCATTTCATTCCATGCCATAAGACTGATGATGCAACCCATGTTGCCGATCTATTTTTCCGTGAAGTTGTGAGATTACATGGAATCCCAAAGACTATCGTTTCCGATAGAGATGCAAAATTTCTTAGTCACTTTTGGAAGGTGTTATGGGGTAAGTTAGCTACTAAACTACTTTACTCTACACATGCCACCCTCAAACTGATGGTCAAACCGAGGTGGTAAATCGAGTTTTGGGATCTTTGCTTAGAGCCATAATAGGTAAGAATGTTAAATCTTGGGAGGAATGGATACCCTATGTTGAGTTTGCTTATAATCGCTCTGTTCATTCTTCCACAGGTTTTACTCCTTTTGAGATTGTATATGGCTTTAATCCACTTACTATTTTAGATTTGCTTCCTTTACCTTTGAATGAGATTGCTAATTTAGATGGTGAAAGGAAAGCTGATTTAGTGAAAGAGATCAATGAAAAGGCTCGTAAAGCCATTGAGAAAAAGAATGAGTCCAATGCACATCGAGCTAATAAAGGGCGAAAGCAAGTCTTATTTGAACCTGGAGATTGGGTATGGGTGCATATGAGGAAGGAACGATTTCCTTCTAAGAGAAAGAATAAACTTGATGCACGAGGAGATGGACCATTCCAAGTACTCGAGAAAATAAATGACAATGCTTATCGCATTGATCTTCCTGGTGAGTATAGTGTTAGTGCTACTTTCAATGTTTCTGATCTTTCTCCTTTTGAATTTGATGTAGGCTCAGATTTGAGGATGAATCTTCTTGAAGAAGGGGAGAATGATACAAGTCAAGGAGGTGACACTCAAGGGGTTGTTTTTCCTAGTGGTCCAATCACTCGAAGCAAGGCACCACAATTAAAATCAAAGATGAATGCTTTTGTCCAAGACTTTGTTGCTACAAATTTAATTCATCATGTTCGTGACGTTGACAAATACGTGAATGCAATTCACTGGACCAATCTTGGAATAGTGAAAGCCCATAAATTGGTGGATTAATCTTTTATGTATCTTATTATTATTATTATTTACTTAATTCTCATTGGTTGGGACACATCACTTATGAGTTAAGTAATTTTATTGGTTAGGTTATTATTATTTATTTTCTTATATAATTTTAAAGAGTTTTATTAGGGTTCAATTACTCTTGTATTTTGCCTATAAATAGGCTTGCTTTCTACACATTGGGGGTGGAATAAAAAAGAGAGTATTTGTTTTCTTCCAAATTTGTGTGAGGAAAATTTTTGAGAGTAGAGTGATTCTTCTCTTGCTATTTAGTTTGGAGTTTGTTACTTTCGAGGGTATTTCGGAGTTACAAATATTCAAATTTCTTTCTCATTCATCGGTGTTTCTAGAGGTGCTTCTTCTAGGGGTTTCGTAGGGAGCGCTCAATCATTGGCGTTTTTGGTTACAAGTTAGCCAAGGGTTCCATAGGGAAAATCTATCCTTTTTTTTCTTTTATTATGATTTAACTAATTTTATTTATTCTCGTTTTATTTCTAATTTGTGTTTCTCTTGTGTCTAGATCCGGGATTCCGCATCATTCCTGTAGTCTCACCTTTTTTTTATTTGAACTTTGTGATTCGTAATTCAAATGATGATGTTGAATGGTTTTATTTTGGATTTGAATGTTCAATCCATGAGATAAATCTCATTGGGTTGGAATTATTTTGGTGAATTTTTACAATCTTTAATGCCCATGGCCTGATTTTGAATAGATTACTATTCCATTTGATTTTTGATTCTTTTAAATGCATGCATGCAAGTTCTAGACATAGATGATTGTATGGTATGGTTATATCTGATTTAATTCTGAAAAGGTTATATAGATTGGATTATTATCGGTTGATACAGGCTGGCATTTGAAATAATGTTCGTAGCACTCTAGGTGTAGAAGTTGTGATCTGTATATGGAAAGGAAGAACAGTCTGGATATCATTCTTTAGTTCTGTAGACATACAAAAACTCAAAATGAGAGCTTAAAGTCTAGCTCTTGAAAGAAGCAGATTGCAATAGTGAATCCCTGAGCAATAGAATGGTCAAGATTTTTCCATGGCATTATTATGATATAAACATAAAACCTGAGTAATTCCAACCTTTATCATTTAATGGTACAAATCTTCTCCACTTATTCTTTGAGAATTGCCACAGCATTTCAATTGCCCTAGCATTTTTTACTCATAATTGATTTTATTAATCCATTCATTAATCCCCTTCATCAATCTGTTTTCTGTTTCTTTTGCACAATTCCATTAGTCAAATTCATAATAATAGCATAACCAATTATTTTAATCAATTTCAATTCCTATGGAGATGATACTCACTCATCACTTTATTACTTGATTCGACGTGTATACTTGCACATTTGCATTATACATTCACACGCGACAATGGCCATAAGACAAAAGTAGGTTTTTTCTTGTTCTTCATGAGTGACCTCAAGCTTGTCTCATATCTTTTTGGCATTGGAACAAGATGATACCCCTCTTGTACTCATCCAGACCAAGTGCATAAAATAGAATGTGCATGGTTGTAGCATTGAGTTGAACATTCCTTTTATCTTCTTCACTCCATTATCTCCTACTTATTGACATTAATTGCTCTCATTGATTTTGAGAAATGCAAGGACCATCCATGATGATGTCCCAAGCCGCAAGATCATTCGCTTGAATGAAGAGCATCATTCTTATCCTTGAATAAAAGTAATTTGCTCTATTTAAGTATGGAGGCTTTGTGATGGATTCAGATTCTTCAGAGAAATCTAATCCAAAAGTGGACGTTATTGTTGTAGAATGTGTTGATGATCATTTGAGCTTCTCCGAGGATCTTCACATGGTTATTAAATCGTCTTTAGAGGCTAGCTCTGATACCAATTGTTAACTCGATTGATCACCGAAAATAGCCAAGAGAATGTGAATTGGCCTTTTAAAAATTTTGTAAAAACTTGAAAGAAATGATAGAAAAATTGAACACAATGATTTATAGTGGTTCGGCCCCAATTGCCTACTCCACTACCTTAGCTTTCCACAGCTAAGGATTTTCCCAAATTCCTTAATATTATCAACCTTTGAGGATAAGGTTTAACCTTACAACCCCCTTAAGATTTCTACCCAAATCTTAAAACACAAACTCTCTCAAAGAGAAGCAAATCAGCAAACAAAGAATAATCCTCACAAGGTTACGATGTTTTCCAATTAAGCACAAATACAAGGAAAACACTTGAGTTGATAGAAAATACAATGAATGCTAGCAAGTGTTTACAAGAAAAAGATAAAGAATTGAAACACAAAGTGATTGCTAATAGATTTTTTATGTATCTTGAAGCACTTGATGTATTGCAATCTCACTTGTTGTTGTAGGGCCTTTGGAAGCTGGTATTTATACCCTTTAATTGATTTCTAACCATCGTGGTTGTTGACGAATTGAATAGAGCTGTTGGGGATAAAAATACCAACTCATTAAATTCACCTATAACAAAAAGTATCGATAATTTTTCTACAAGTATCGATACTATTAGCATTGAATGCCTAATCCAGTGATCATTAAATTTAGTTTATAATGATACCAAAGACATTTTATTGATATCTGGTAAAAGGCATCGATATTTTTTGTGATTGTTCAAAAATCTCAAAGTTAGAATGCAAAATTTGTATTGGTACCAGCCATGGTATCGATAGAAAAACTCTAGCTATAAATACTTTTGATTTTTGGTCAATATTTTTGAACTTCGAAGCTTAAAACGGTATCTATATGAAAGATGTATCAATAAAAATACAATAGGAATCGAAAATTTTTGTAGGGAGCAGTTTTTTCAATCGATTTAAAAATGTTTCAATTGAGTTAAAAGAGTTTAAACCATTTTTGAACTTTGTCCAAAAATTTTCTAAGTGTTCAAAACATTATCTAAGATGTTTGGAAGTCTTGAAATTATTTTTATGCTTTGAACTTTATAATTTCTTTGTGTAAAAAAAACTTTATTCAAAAATATTTTTATTTGTTATATCAAAACAATTTATCAAATAAAGGTAGTTTAACCGTTTCACTTCCTCTCTCTATAAATAGGTGGCATCAGTAAGGCTAAAAACACAAGAAGTTAGACACAACTTTTGAGATATTGTTATTCTACCTGAAAATAGTGAGAATTTATTTCTAAGTGTAGATTCTATTTTTTGGGAATAACAATTCTACCAGTTTCTATGAGATAAAGATTTACTTTCCTCCTAAAAGGAAGAAAATTATTTCTAGTTGTGTTTGATTTGTAATTCTACGAGCTCATACTCAAAGCAGCTCGTGGTACGAAAATAGTGAAGACGACCGTTTGGTTAAAATCAAGGAACATCTAGGATCCGTATCGCTCAAAGCACAGGTCTTATTTTGGGAAAAAATTATTGTTATAAATATCACAAATCGGTTTGATTTTAAAAAATTCGTTGTGCAAGAATATCGTTTTCAAACTGAATTTTTTCCAACAAGTTGGTGGTCCTTTAATATGACCATATATATTACACCCTAGTATATATATGGTGTTTAAGAAAAATAATGTTATTTGACTATAAATGCAAAAAAGTTTTAAAATCATGTATTAACTTTTGAAAATAAACTATGACAAATGGCAAATATGTTGTCTAGTTTCACCAAAGGATTCGAGGCCTTTTTACAACAACTTACTTGGTGAAAAAGACATGGTGTATGGTTTCGCATATATGGTGATTGTGAAATTAATTTCTTAGATATCAAGAAAGAAATAAATTAGCCAAATATGAAATTGTCATGATAAAAAAAAATAAAGTGATCATTGTAATCTGACAATAATAGAAAGGATATCATTAATAACATTCTTTTGCGGTCTTGTAAATTTTCAAGACACAAATAAATATAAAATTTAACTATAGCACCCTATACCTGACCCGAATTACCGAATTTTGACATTGGATGTTACAGACTTAAACATTTTGCAAAAATTTTACGACAGGCATAAAGCCATTCTAAAACATACTTCTTATTCATTTATTTATTGTTCTTAAAACAAAAGATTAATAAAAGAGAGTTTTTAATAATTACATCATATTTTTAAAATGGTATAAGACATTTCAACTTAAAATTTTGTTAAAAACAGACTTCTTCATGGCGTAGAGTACTAAACGTCATATTCCTATGGTGTCTTGTGTATGCATAATATCGCAACTCGAACTGCCACCTTGGCACATTCCTGGCTTGGTCCCTCCTAGTGTACCAACTCTGTAATAGGAACCTGCATCATAAATAGACGCTTGTAAGTTCAAAAGAACTTAGTGACTTTTAATCCAGATTACCTTTGAACATTTATTGTTGAATTCATCAACTTGAAGATTCTTGATTTCTTTTCAGTCTTTGGCGAATACTTTTCTAATATCGAGTGCATACATATATGTCAATTTCTATACTTGACTACCATATGCACAATTCACTCATTATGCAGATTATAGATTTCACCACTCAATGCGGATCTCATTTGTTTTTTAAAAAAATAGATGCATACCTCAAAAAGATATTCATACAAAATCTACCTTCGGCAGATTCTCACACAGACAAATGTTGAACACTTCACCCAGGATGGTGTACTTCTTGGTGGATATTTATACTAACTAATCTTTTAAGATGAACTTCATACAAATCCTAACTTTGGCGAATTCTCATACTGAAGATACCAGTTAAATCATAACTTAAATCAACCCAGACAACAACTTATTCTGATGGATGGAACTATCTCAGTCATCCTATGAAATCCTAAACAACCATGTTACGTATCAAGAGAATGCCCTGGGTTGGCGAATAGCTTAGACTCTAGATAACCTCTATACATATCGTGGAAAAACTCAGATTTGGCAGATACCATGGAATTTAGATAACTTCAATACATAACGTAGACAAAACTCAAGTCTGACGAATACTTAGACCACCCATAACTATGAATACGCCAATTTCTCTATACTGACGACCTACTATGGTCGATTCACTCTTCAGAAACCCTGCTGAGAACTCTTTTCAAGAAATGCTCCTAGGGCAACTTTGAATTTTGCCACTAGGCTATCAAAACAAGAATATCTTCAAACTTACCTAGATCTTTATCATAGATTCAACTATAGGAGAAGTCTCAAAACTTACCCAGGTCTTACCACAAAGGTGGTTAACCCTATTTTGCGTCAAGGGCATTACGAAATACATTACAAAGTCATCACAAAATACGCCACAAAGGCATAATAGAATAGATCTTATTGTATTTATTTTTCAAAAAAGTATCATGGCCATGGGCTTTCCACAGATTTATTTCGTGATTTATCAGTCCGGTTAGCATTATAACTATCCCACTGGAGGCTACACAATAAATCTTCATTTTCACTCTGATCTATTTGTCTGGTTAGCAATGTACCTACCCTACTGAAGGCAACCCAAATGGATCTCTTTCTCACCTTTTTACATAACTCAAAATTTTCAGGCATTTCTCATTTAACACTGAACACACTTACTTAGATTTCATTCATACTCCTAATAGATTCATACTTTCCAATTTCTAATTTGACATGCATACACACCACACATCATCTTATTCATGCATCACATAATATACCTTATTTGTGAACATACAAAACTTTACAATACTTAAGACACATACACTCTTCAATTATTCGAGAAGACATCAGCGTACGAATAGCCATTGTAAATTAACATGTATGAGTCAGGTTAAAGACTCACCTAAAACTCACTTTTACTCAGCTTAGAGTTTTTGTTCTGATAGTCCTACCTAAACTAGCAGTAGCAACTGCTTAAAGGATCATGGAACTTCCATTAAAACTCCATTTACAAACAGATTACCAACATATAAATTTCATGTCACCGCCATGTAGGGCCTCCCACTCACACTCTACTATTATTACACCTTATAACATCCCTATTCTTCAAAAATCTCAACATGCAAAATTATAGAACTTACTAGTAGATTGAAACATCTACTGATTAAACCAAACATCTTAGCTTCCAACCCTAACGAAGAAGAAGAGATTATTTAGGTTTAGGAAGAAGAATTAGAACAGCAAAAGGAAAGAAAGATCATCTGAAATTTTCCCTTTCTATTATATATACTCAGTTTCCCTTTTAGTGGATCTTGAAAAGTGTCAAATGCATACTGAAATTGTCTCTTAAATGCCCTATCAAACTGAGAAAAATATAAAAAGGAAATCCATATGCAGATAATGTTTGACTAATCAAGTCCATTTAGTTGATTGTTAACCAATCTTACTGCAAGACCTACTTGCACAATTTTCTAGCAAATCGAGCGTACCATACCCCTGGAGATAACTCATATGTGGTGTGGTCTTAAAGACACTTTACTCCCCTACAACTTTCTTATATACTTAGTAGACGATTCATGCTCAGCCAAACTCTGTGGTGTACTATTCATTTGTTGTACTGTTTCTTCAATTGAAAAATACCCCGAGATGGAATCCTTAGATATTCTCATGGGTGGATACTTTGTGCGCCAAAATTTAGTTTTCCAAAAGTCTATAGAATGGCAGCCTATGCTATCATAGTGTGCCAAAATAGGTAACATGCATGCCTACCGACCCTTTTTCTCGGATTCGCTGATGTTGGAGTGTGACATTCACCATGTGGTATAGATAATTAACATAGCTATGTTGAAAATTTTGAAATTTAGGATGAGATACAAGCGTATAATATTTGATTAACCCATGATGGAAACTTGACTCAACGCTTGATATAATGTCAAGTCTGAGTTCAATGAGATAAAATACATCATCAATATGTGACTGCTAGTACTAAAAAAATATATAATATCATCCCGAGATGAAAAGTTCTAGGTACCCGTAATGATAAAGTGAAGGATGGACATTATTCTCTTTATAGACCCAAAACTTAAATATGTTAGAGCATTATAATTAGAGGAACACTCTTAATAGGATCTACCTATGTGAGTTGAAGAGTCACCGCTTCTAGGAGCTCAAGGGCTTGGCTCTGACAGCACTCGTGAAAAGAGGTTACAAACACTTGGCCATAATAGTGTCCTTGGATATTGTGCATTAACTAGTCTTGAAATCATTGTGTGAGATGTGTTCGGTTAATCAAATGGAATAGTTAGTTCAAAGCATAGTCTACCATGCCATTTCGATTAACTTTAACATGTTTTCACTAAATGAAAGTTCAATCATAAGACACATTCATTTATGCAATTGATTTCCAAGATTATCAAAATCTAGAATGTTTTGAAAATTGGGGGAGATTGTTGGAACATTTTCAAAATAATATACAATGTTCCAATAGTTGCAAATGAAAAGTTATAAGTAACTAAAAGTTGTACCACTTAATTATTAACCAAGAGTTATCACATTTCATGGTGATGAATTATGTCTCTTAAATTCAAAAAGTTATATCACTTTATTATTAACAATGAATCAATGGTTATTCATGGATACATCTATTGAATATCTATATTTATTATTAATGATGTAACTATCCATTTAGATAGTTGTGTTCCTATGAAGGGACATGAGAATTGTAAATAAGAGTCAAATTTCATATGTTGGACACACCGAAAAACATAGAAACAAAGTTTCTTTCTATTTTCCTCCATCTTTTGTATTCTCAGATCGTTCTATAAAAAATTACTACAAAAATTCTTTATAGAAATTGATATTATTGTTATGCTCCACTCAATGGGCTATTTCCGTCAATGCAAAACGTCGACAGTTATTGAGTTTCATTGTATCCTAGAAGTTTATTTGTCACTAACTCTTTTGCACACCATGATATAAGTGAAAGCAAATAAAACTTTAAAAAAATGACATTGATACATGCCTTGAAGCCTTCATTAATTTTTCATAAGTTCACTTTATCCCCATACACCAACACTTTATACTCCATTTTTCCAGGTAGAGATTAGAATGAAAATCTAAAAACACTACTAAAATGAAGTGTAAATCTAATCTATTACACCCAAAGGTTACAATAGAAAGTAAAGAGATTTCAAACAAACCTCATGCAACAAAGATTTGAATCTAAAGCAACTAATTAAAACCTGTTTCTCTGATTTCTTCCTATCATTTACACTCTACACCATGAAAATAATTCGCAAAAACAATTTACACTCAAATTTTTATTTATGAGAAAGTCAAAATTATCCTGGATTAATTTGCAGTTTGAAAGACTTATCCTAATTAAAAATTACAAGAAACACTAAAGAATTAATGAGTCAATATCTTTTATACATTTTGTTTTATATAAAAAAATTACTAAGGACATCCATACAAATAGTATTAAATTAATCATGTAAAAATATTTTAAAAATATTTTAGTTATTTTATTAATAACTATAACATTAATAATTAAATTATTGTTAATAAAATAAATATTATTAATAATATGTTACAAAAAGAAACATGAAAAAGAATCTACATTTTTATTACTTTTTATTTATCCAATTATATTAATATATATTTAAAATATTTACTAATTAAAATATATATGAAGATGGTTTTATGATTTTTTTTTGGGTAAAACTTTTAAACTCGTGATTTTTCCAATTACCTATTATTATCACGTAATAATTAGTAATATATTGATAAATTATTTTTCTAATGTCAGTCTAATAATATAGTTAATAATAAATAAAATTCTTGTGAGTTTAATATTTTTCAAACTCAACCTACTTGTATGCCAGACTTATACTAATGAGAATTTGTTCCCAGGAAATTTCCACGAAAGCCGTCCATCTCTCTGGCACTTCAACTGAGATGCCAGTCGTCTTATCTGCATGATCTTCCTCCAGCTACAAACTCATTACTTTTACTACGGACTAAAGTGGTAAAATAAAATACACATTCACAAAGAGATTTACATCTACTGTGCTTCAAATTTCGATCAATTGTTGCTGCTGCCGCTAAAACCCTTTTTGTTGTGCCATTTCACCTGTACATGTATAGAGATGGCAACAGGGCAAAACGGGTAAGATTTTTGCCCACCCCGACCCCAAACCCATCCTGGAATTATATACCCGACACCCGACCCCACCCCGACCCAAAATTTTATAAAAAAACTGACCCCAGACTTATTTTATTGCATCAAACAAATTTTGTAATTATAAAATAATTAAATCAATTAGTTTGATGTACTAATTTTTTTTTTTTTATATAATAGTTAGTTTGATGCACCATTTATAATTACAAGTATGTTTAAACTCTTTTGCGGACTTTTTTTAACCATCAACCAACACAAAATATATGAGGTTCAACAGAACATCACTGGCAAGTATAAAAAGAAAATGTAAATTGCATATTATTTACAAAGGTTAGAACCTGACTTTTTGCCTCTTCTAAACATTTCTCAGTAATCAAAAGAGGAAAATTTTATAGGAAAACACATACATCATCCAAGCTTTGGTAGACGAAGAGTTGCAGAAATTTATAGAAACAAGAGAAAATCCAAAAACCACTCCTCAAATAACACTAAAATTATCGACCCTTTGTGATCAGTAAACAAAATTAATATACCATGAAGACAAATGGACATAACACATAAAATAATTAAAAGTCACAGTTAACGGGTTAAGAGAGTTTTCATTGAGGGGTTAAATTGTAATTAAAAATAGCAATAGGGGTAATTTGGCAAATATCCTGGGGCAAGGCAGGGCAGATTTATCCTAAACCCGACCCTGACCCGACTAGTTTTTAAATGTAACCTGACCCTAACCCAATTTTAGTAAAAACAAACAAACCCACCCTATGGAGTCAGATCAGATCGGAAACAGTCGGTTTCAGTATATTTTGCCATCCCTATACATGTACGATGCAAAAACCTCAAGTCTCAAATGAGCATCCGAATAAACAATCTCAGGCATGTATTTGATTCTGGTTTAAAGAACAAAAGCTCAAAAGAGATTGGTTAAAATAATGTTCAACCTTGACACTGCTTTTGGACCTGACAAAGCTCTGAAACAATCGGCTAAATTTGCAGGTTCATGAATTAAGACATCGGGAAAACATCAAAGGTCATACTCCAGTTTTTGACCGACTAATCGACTATAGTGCATTATTGCTCGATAAATCCAATAAATCTCCATTTGTAGCTTATTAATTCAAAGAATTCTAGGATAGACATTGAAACTAGCCAAATATAAGATCAAGAGAAGAATATGAACTCCCCATGCCAGAGAAGAATCACCTTATTTTCAATGTGCAATCACAGAGGACCTGGGAAAGTACCATTCTCCCTCTGCTCACTCCACCTCTCAACCTACAACATTTTGGGCAATATAAAATATTAAAATACAAAAAACAAGTTAAATATAATTGCCAAACTTGTTCATTTTCTGTTTCCTTTACAAGTAGCTGCTCATACAAGCAACTAGAGAAAATGAACAAAACATTTTAGAACATGTAGAATGTAAATAGTGAAGACTGGGATGTTATTCTGTTATTCATTGATCAACCAGCCAACCAATAGCAGGGAACATGTGAAATAATACATTACAGCACAATGACTAGTGAAGTAAATAAAATCCCAATAATTAACAAAGCATTCACCACTTACCAATAAACCTGGTTTCAAAATTTCCTAAACATAATCTAATCTACATATATTCACATATTAGTTTCATCACCTTATCTGCCCGTCTACGCATCTAAACAACACTAATATAGGAAGATTTATGACTACAAAAAGCATTCAATGACAATCTAATTCTTAGTAGGTATTTCCTCTTTTCTGTTTTTAATTATTATCACAGCACTATTAATCATGATCCTATCAACACATCACATAGGACAATTAAATATTGTAGTATACTACTGTGATATGATACTTCTGCTGATTCAGTAGGCAAATATACCAGCACAAAAGTCGATAGTATAATCAACTAAACACTATAGACGTTTGGTGAGAAAAACAAGAACCTGGAACTTGCTTATGTCCATGAATATTGGAGGATAATTCATATTTACAACTATTAAGCTGTGTATGAATCAGTTGGTATCTAAAACCACAAATTATGCCACAAGCTTTATCAATGATGACCTAAGCTTGTGAACAACAGAAATTGGTACTAGAAAGTCAGAAAACAAGCACACAATGATAAAGTTCATATGATAAAGCCTACATTCTCTACAACAGGACGAACTCTAGCTCAGTTATGATTTAAAAAATTAAACAAAAAGAAAAAGGTATACTAACCCATTCACCAGGACAAAGAGAAAGATAGTATTTGGCAAATCTCTCACATTCATTAGATTCTCCTTTTGCAGCCAAGCACCTGTAGTTGATTTCAAAAAATAAAAAAGAAAATTACATTTGCTAGTTTCCTAACAAGCAGAATTTGAAAATTAACAATCAATAAACCCGTGGAACTCAATGTAACGGGTGAAACAATGTCTAGTTTGATTTGTTGTAGGGAAACGAAAGTCAGCTGGGGCTGTTTTCAGTTCAATCTGTGGCAATACAAGAAAAAGAGATAGTATGGAGGAAATGTGAGAACTAATAGATATAACTTGATATGAATTTGTTTCTTGCCAGCTCAGCGAAAATTCAATCATGACAGTCCAGATTAATTTACCAAAGGAAATATAAAGTAGAATAAATACACATCTATAAGTTCAGCATGCATGCGCGCGCGCGCATAACATTTATAGCAGCTAAACAACCTTCCATGAGAAACAGATGAAAGAAAAGCTACTACAGTTTCATGACGCCACAGAAAGGGCATCTGAAACTTCTTACCGCAGAATCAAAGCATCTTCTGATTCATAGTTCAAAAAGAAGTTGGCGGATAACAGAAGCAGCCACCAAAGATGTTTAAATACATTTACAATGATTTTCAAGGTTGCTTGTAATGCCCATGCCTTAAAATTGTTACAAGTCCAATTATGAGAGCATAATTGGGAGTTTGAGTAGGCTTTATCTTTTGTTGTTGAGACCTCGCTTCATGTTTTTCCTTTTTCTTTTTGGTCAAATAATCCTAGCTTTAAGTTCACTTGTGTTAAAACTGAAGGTTTTTTTTTTATTTCATTCCTTCTTCTAGCTTTTTATGTGGGAAGAAAATTTTCATGACTCTCTAAGAGTCTTATTTTGGGCGTCCCCTTACATTATTGGATTATATGAATAGTTTAGGTACCATCATTTTAAGTCACATTTGTTAATTTGTTAAATGGTTAGCTTCCTAATTAGACTCTGGAGTATTTGCTAAAGTCATAATTGTACTAAGTGTCCTAGTTCTTATTTGAACATGAGTGCTGTGATTCTATAAAAGAAATCTCCATTGGAAGGTAGAACTACTTGAGAAAATTTCCAGCATTATTGCTCGGTTTATCATTTGAGAAAATAAACCTATGGTGTGATTCCTAAGGTCAAAGCCCATATGATTTCTTATTATTACTTTCAAAAATTAAGAACCAGCTCCAAGCTACTTCACCATAGAATGGTCATTTAACAAACTTTTGGTTTAGGACAAGAAAAGATTTCAAAGTAATGTTCACAGACATGATTCAAAATTCCCACACCTAACCATCAATTGATGTTCATAAACATAATTCACAATACAACAACAGACTTAGAACAAGAAAGTTGTACAGCATCACAAATTCCATAACTCATCCAAGAACCACAAGAAAGTTAACTTCATTAAGTCATTAGATGAGGACACACTAAGTATTTTTATCTTCTATCAATTCAAGGTCAGAATAGAAAAGACACCAAGAAATAAGTTAAAACTTTAAATATATATATCTGCATGCTTAAACTTGGCATTTTGCTTTTAAAATATCCTAGTTTCTCTTTAGATAATACCTTCAATTGCACAAGTCCACAATTGCATTCCAATATTGTAGATACTTATTGTTGGCTATTCACATTTACTCCCAGAATTCGATAGAGCACTGCACCTAGGTTTGGACAGTGCAGCCTCGAACAGTGCACCTCGAAGTTCTGCACCTAGGAGAAACTCTCCCTGGAGCAAAGCAAGGTGGTAAAACTTGCTAATAGCACAGCTTGGCAGAGCTTGCTTGGCACTACTTGCCTATCAAGCCAGTAGTGGACTTTGCACGAAAAGAACTATAGCATGACGTGGAACAGTTAACCAGCATGCATCACTACATAAAGAGCAGTGGAGCTAATCCGGAAATGGGCACAGGACTCGTGGGTTTACTCCACTTTTGAGATGTCCTAGAGGGTATATTTTGGAGTCACGGATATGGAAATCCTTAAGATACCTCCTTAACCTTAGCGATATTTTCCTTCTCCCTTCGCATAGGTAATGCATTCCTGAATGTAGCAATATCATGTGATCAACCTTTATATCATCTATCACCTAGAATTCTCCCATGACAAATTTTTAACTCATTGTAACCCATTAACCCATGTTTTTTGCCACAGTTGTCATCTTCATAACTTCCCAATCTCTTCTGTAATTTTTATTGGTGGAAATATAATCAAGGTTACAAAGATTACATATTATTAGATCATTCAATAATTAGACAAACTTTGGTCTCTCAAGAATTTCTCTGTAGTTTTCTGTCTGAATCATTCCTATAGCCATACTTTTTCACCATCCTAAGGCACCTTCTTACTTCATCACCTTTACTTGCCATGAACTTGCTCTTTAGGATCTATTCTAAGCTTCTCTCCACCTTCTCACACAACATTGCATTGTAAGTTGGATATTTCCTGTGCTTAGACAAACAACCTTCTACAAATGTCTTTAAAGTATGTCTGAATTTGTAGATCAAATGGCATAATGCTTCCTACAGTACGACCTTTGATGTCAACATGCTTCGCTCTCTATGTAAGTAAGAATATAATCTCCCTCGGTGTCTTCTTAAGTTACTTTAAACAAAATAATTCATAATTGCTATTAAGAGAAGAAAACGCATTGGTCTTTGCGACAAGATAAACTTACTCTATAACTTATCATTCATAGAAAGGCGAGGAAGGGTGACAAGAGAAACCATTCGTATAATGTGAGCAGTGACTATTAAAGTTGCCTTTCAAATTACATCCTAGTTTTAGATTAAGTTTTTGTTAGGTAAAACAAACCTCACAGTGAAACTACAATTGCGTATTCCTAGAAAATTTGACTAAATAACAAAACAAAACACATATGTACCAGTTTACCAAAGTAAAACCTCTATACTTTTATTATACTCAAATAAATGTTTAAATATTAAATTTGCAGAGTAATCCTTTAACCTTTAATTTGTAAAGACCTTAACCGTTAATTTGTAACACGTAAGCCCTTCACATAAATCAATTTTTCATCTGAAATAAAGTCTTCTTTGGGTATAAATCAGAAGGCAAAAGCTGATTTGGGTACAACAAAAGGGCTTAGAAAAAATGGTTCAAGGTTTTCTTTACTATTTTAGCCTTGTAATATACAAAAAGATTCACTAGGCTACAAAGATAAACAATCTATCATATTATGCGAACCAACGCAGTATTCTACGCACAAATTCTTCATTTGATGCGGAGCCTAATGCAATTCTCAACAATGATGGTTGACCCCTTCTGACTGAGACAACTCTTAACGTATGGTACTAAACTTCTAGAACATTCCGCTTAAAAGTTATGTCAAGTAACACATGTAAAACACTTTTTCCCCTAAAGCAATAAACTTTCAGATTCACATGACTTTCAAAATTTTAGTATGCCCCTATTTGTTCAGCATCTGCAGGGAATGAAAAAGTCACAACTAAAACCTAGAAATGTAAAAAGAGGGTGTCATTAAAAGACCAAAGTAATTGGCCCATCTTAGGTAAAGATGAAAACAATGAACAAATTTGAGATCAATGGAGGAAATCTCTATCGAAATTTGAATCTCTATACAGATATTTCTTTGATTTTCTTTTTCATATCTGAACCTTGTAAAATATTCGGGGACGGGGAGGAATGAAGAGAAAGCGGGAGGTTACCTCGTCTGCCATTACTGATCCGGCGAATGAGCTAAGACGGTGAATTGCTGATATTTTTCCCTGACGGATTTTAAAATTGATTAGAACCGAATAGCCAATAAATACTCTCCCAGGTTCCTCCCATTACGCTCTAATTGTGCTACAGTCCCTTCACTCATCTCACATTTTACATTTAATCCCTCTATTTTAAACTTTTGGAAGGGATAAAGCAACATTTGGTCCTTAAACATGACAATTTTCTCAACTTAGCCCCTAAAACTTTTTCCATATTAGTCCTCGAACTTGACAACTTTTCCTAGTTTTGGTCCATGTGATGTCATGGCACTTTAATATTGTGCCACATTATCACCTAAAAAAATGTTAATATATACTTCACCCCATAAACTTGTCCATAAACTTGTCTAGTTGTATCTAGTTTGTACCTATTTATTTATTTTACCTAATTGGTACCTAAGCTTATAATCCATCAACTAGGTTGCTACATTCGCAGTAACACTATTCGTATGTGTTAAAGTGTTGCTAACAGTTAGTCCGACAACGATAGATGATAGCCTCTTAGTATGCCACGTGGCAAACATAAATTAAGAATTATATTTTATTAATTTATATATTTTTAAATATTTTTAATTTTATGTTTGCCACATGAGATACTAAAAGGCTACCACGTGCCACTACTGGATTGACTATCAGTGTCGCGTTAGCACAAACTAACAGTGTTAGCATCGAGGTAGCAAAATGGTTGATGAAATACAAGTTCAAGTATGAACTAGGTTTAAAAAAATTAGGTACCATCTAGGTAAAAATGGACAAGTTAAGGGGGCAAAATATATATTAACTCCCCAAAAAATTATGTTTTTTATAAAAAATTTAGGTGATATCGTGGTATAATCTCAGAATTCCATATCATCATAAAGATAAAATTTAGGAAAGGTATCAAGTTCAAGAGTCAATGTGGATAAAAAAAAGTTTAGGGACCAAATTGAGAAAAATTGCAAGTTCATAGATTAAATGTTGCATTATCCCTTTTAGGACTTTAGTTATTTTATTCTTTTGATTCAATAATTGAAATTCATTTCATGATTCCTCATAAGAGTTTCATAAATTAGATTATTTGGATTTTTATAAAAAATACTTATTTACTTGTGTAATATAAATCGCATGGAAGCCATGTAAGAAAATGTATATCAACTTTTATACTACTTTTTGAAATATTGCTAAAGAATCTTACAATCTTCATTCCAATTTAATTCAATTATTTACACATGTTATTATATTCCATATGTAATCATGTCATGTTATAAAATCAATTTTGGGGTTAGAACGAGCTTACAAAAGCTCTTTCGATAATCCTTTGTCGACTGAAGACTAAAATGTAAAACTTTCAAACTTTCTCAAGTTGGGGTCGTGGCCATGAAAGAATCACATCCCGACTTCTAGGGTAGAGGCTCATCACTGCGACTTCAATTATTCAATGTCACGACTTCAACAAGAGACGTCACGACATTGAAGGTTAATGTCATGACCTCCATAGGGTGGTGTCGTAACATTGAAGGCAACCCCCCTAAAAAACTTGCATCATTTGATTCAACCTATGAATTTCTTAACACATTTGGTTCTTAGACCCCAAATTGCAAATTTTACTTAACATATATGCCTGTTTAATAACTTAAACATTTCAACCTTATGTTACACACACACACACACACACACACACATATATATATACACATATCATAAACAAGTCATGTACCATAAATTAACTAACCATTATAACCAAAATAAAAAATCGACAATTTAATACTTAAAACTAACTGAATCCTGGATACATGCCACATAAAGAACTGTACAAATATTGTTGAGTTAAGAGTTAT
The DNA here is from genome assembly GCF_025698545.1 of Gossypium raimondii. Taxonomy (NCBI): domain Eukaryota; kingdom Viridiplantae; phylum Streptophyta; class Magnoliopsida; order Malvales; family Malvaceae; genus Gossypium; species Gossypium raimondii. The sequence goes on along the minus strand of NC_068568.1, from coordinate 31,129,657 downwards.
AGTTTGGATTGGATCAATCCTCAAGTCATCAATATCTACAATTAGCTGCGCACGAAATAAACAAACTATATGTAGGAAATATATTACTACAAAACAAAATCATTAGCACTAACTGGATAAATAAATCGTGTAAATAAATAAAATAATAACCATGTCATGGAAGAACACTATCGTAGAAGCAAATTTGCCCTAATCAGTGTAATCGTATAGTAGACGTCGCCCCCCAAGGTTAGCACAATACTTCAATATTCATACACTCAAATAAAGAAGATGGAACAAAATTGGTGTTGTTCTTCTCAAAGAAATAGAAAATTAACCAGAAAATAGAGCTGAAAAAAGTGATTGGAAAATATACTAGAAAGAAATAGATGAGTTCTGGGAGAAAAGATAGGTTGTTGTTGTGTATTGTTCTGTGTAATGAGGAGAATATCTGACCAATTTATAGGACATTTTGAAGGGCAAATTAGTAATTTGTAGGGCCAGTCCAACGGCCAGAAACTGCCATAAGCCAACAGCTAGAAACGGCTAAGCCAACCAACGATCAAAAATTGACTTTTTCAAAATTGTAACAGCTTGGAAACTAAAAAATTTTAAAACAAAAAAATATATTTTTTAAAGAAAAACAGCAAAAAATTTATCCAAAAAGAAACACGAGCGGTACATGTCGTAGACATGTGTTAATACGAACACGGGGCTTTTATCCCCAATTACTCAATGAGGGTAAGAGGTAAGGTTATATTTAAACTCTCTTATAAGCCTTTCCTCAACCAATGTGGGATATGCCATTTTGCATTACCAACATTCCCCCACTAATGCAAAAAATTGGAAATTTTGTAAACATGAGAAAGGGTAAAACGTGAGAAGAGAAACAACGAAATTAGTCACTTAAGCACTAGTATCTAGTGGATTTGAACTAGTACGTAGTGAAATAAGTGGTTCTTCTCTTTAACAAGTGAACAAATCTTGAACTTGTTAAAATAGGGGTTAACTCATGACACACGACTAATATCAGATCCAATTTATGTTCAGCGATAGATCATCAAGTTTTAGCTAATACACCTCAGGATGCTAGTAAGTGTTCTAAAAAGACTGTCCAATCTCTTTCATAGAAGGTGGATAATTCTTCACACTTACGTAGGTGGATAATTCTTCACACTGTCCAATCTCTCAATTTTAAATTTAGTGAATTCATCAAGTCTGTCTCCATAGGACCACCCAAACTTTGGGATATGAACTCGTTAAAAGTAAGAAACTCAACCTCATATGTCGATGAATTCATCAAGTTTGTCTTAATAGGACCACCTAAATTCTGGGCTATGAATTCATTAAGAGTAAGAACTTAACCTTCTGCATGTATGTTATTCGTCATAAGGATAGGTAAAATGTACACTATAAGTCTTTCTATAGTTTCGTTTGACCACATTGAACTTAGAAAACTAAGTCGGGTATCCACCATGAATTCCTCAACCACTGGGCTTAGAAACATCCCCCTCAACGAATCAAGAACCATTTTCCTACTTAACTCTTTAGTTAGTGGATCAACTAGGTTCCTTGTAGACCTCACGTACTCCAAAATAAGTACTCCATTCTTTACTAAATGTCTCACAAATTCTTTCTTATTCGAATGTGCCTCTTCTTACCATTGTAAGCTTGGCTCTTAGCAACACAAATTGCACCTTTTGAGTCACCTAATAGAGATACGAGAGGTGCTGGTTTTCGCCATAAAGGAATCTTTACAAGTAAATTCCTAAGCCACTCGACTTCTTACCCAGCTAAGTCAAGAGATATAAATTATGATTCCATCATGGAGCAAGCAATACACATATGTTTATCAAACTTTTGAGAAATAGTTGCTCCTCCCAAAGTAAAGACATACCCACTTGTAGAGCTAACTTCATCATTATAAGTTACTCAGTTTGCATCACAATATCCCTCTAGAATTGTAGGGTATCTGAAAAATTCCAATTTCCAAGTTATTGTACCTTTAAGGTATTTAAGCAAATGATTTAGAGCATTCTAATGCTCAATGTTAGGATTATGGGTATATTGATTGCATAAACAATATCAGGCCGAGTGTAATTCATAAAAAACATAAGGCTTCCAATAATTTTAGCATACTCTTATTGAGAAACACTATTTCCTTTATTCTTCATTAGTTGTTTGCTAGAATCAAAAGGAGTTTTCACAGGAATTACATCAACGCTATTAAGCTTGTTTAACACTTTCTCAATATAATGAGATTGGTTTAAAGTAAATCCCTTTTCTGATTTAGTAACACTAAATCCTAAGATTACATCTACCTCTCCTAATTAGGCATATCAAGCTTGGTAGATAAGAAATTTTTGGTTATGTTAATGACTTTTATATTAGTGTTAAAAATTAACATGTCTCCACATACAGACTTATGATGACATAATCAAAACCAAACATTTTAGAATACACAATGTATCTGCACCATTAACAATAAAACCAAAACTTAGAATAGTCTTATGAAATTTCTCATATCATTATTTTGGAGCTTGTTTGAGATCATACAAAGATTTTTTGAGTCTGTAACTTTATCTTCCGTACTAGGTGCTACAAATCCTAGAGGTTGCTACATGTATATCTCCTCTTCCAAATCACCATTCAAGAAAGTTGTCTTTAAATCCATCTGATGTACCAAAAAATTGTGAATAGAAGTTAAAAACAAAAAACAAAACACGAATGCTCGAGATCTTAATCACAATAGAGTATGTATCAAAATAATATATTCCAAATTTTTTAGTGAACTCTTTTGCAACTAGTCTTGTCTTATACCTCTATATTGACACATCTAGTCTAAGTTTCTTTCTAAAGGCCCATTTATTTCTAATAGGTCTAAAACCTCTAGGCAAGTCTATGACCACCTATAAACGAGTTATCATTTATAATAAAAATAACACACAAAAAAAATATAAATTAAATCGGCTGTGTTTGCAAGTGCATAGGTCAAATTGTAATATAGTATAGTTTATAAGGAAACACTTAGAAGTATTCCGAGGATCATACGCAAGGGAGGATGAAATAAATTTATAAAAAATTAACTCGCTCCAGGGTTTGTAATTAACTTTAGATTAGGGTTTTAGGGTGGATTAGATATCAATTAACCAATTATTACCTTTTCACCTCTAACTAATTAATTGATTGGTTGATACTCGTTTATCTCCTGACCTCACTTTCTCAACCAAGATAAACTATGATTTACTCGGTTCAACTTATCTCCTGATCTCATCTAACCTATGATAACTTCCTAGGGTTGTCAAGCCTAGGGGTTAAGAACACATAATCTATACAAACTAATGCTCTTGGGAAACCCTAAATTCTCTTTTAATCATGTCCCCATCCACTTGTTAATCTCCCCTAAGGGATTTAGCCACTCATGTTATTCATAATCTCTAACTCAATTGAATTAATCATGTAAAGAACACGATTGAATCATACGAGAAATGAGATTAAAATAATCATGGATTGACATCGAATGGATAACGAAATAGTAAACCAATTGATTAGAATAATAAAATATGTCGATTGCAAAGAATAAATAAACTAAATACTTCAATAATATAAAATAACCTTCGGATCGAAATCGATTCCAAGAGGAAAAACAAATAGTTTAGAAAAGCTGAAAGAAAACTAATCTCATCCTACTCCTAAACTATTAGGGTTTTTGATTGCGTCTAGGATAACTTGTTACATCAAACCCCTAATGTCTTATTTATAGGAGTGATGGAAGCCCAAATTAGGTCTTCAGCACGTCTTAGGTCTTTGTTTAAAGTCAATTGTGCGGACGAAAATAACCCCGACATACTTGGGTAGCAAGTCAACCTATGTCGCACCATACAAGGTCTATGGCACGGCACGACATGCAATTTCTACCTTGTATGGTTCATTTCATACCTTGACGTCTCGAGAAGCTTGTGCATCACTTGTCCCTTGCTCCCACATCAATTGGGTCTATTAGTTTTCATCCTACACACTCAATTACACATATTAGCACTACCTAAGGCTCGTGTCGACCTATAGGTCACAACACTGACAAGTTGTGTTAAAAACACTTATTTTACTCATATTTAATCTTAAGTACTAAATATCAAAAACGTAATATTAAATATGAAATTGCCTACAAAACAAGCTCCTTAAGTGCGGAAATAACCCGAATTAACTACTACATTTGACGATAGGTTAAATACCCCCTACACTTAAGTCTTTGCTTGTCCTAAAAAAATGAACAAAACAAAACAAAAATCGAAAATAAACTAAACTAAAAATTATAAATAAACATGCCAAGAAAAGAAAATGTACTTGAGTTATCTGGATATAGGAAATGGGTAGAAATATATTAACAAGATAGTGTAAATAAATATATAACTTCAGAGTGATATAAAATTGACTCACAATTTCTAAAGTTAGACAAGTTAGTTCAATAAATTACTAAGAAAACAAATAAAAGAATGTTAAGTATAGGTTTCCATCGAAATAGATATACAAATATACACATATGTTCAAATGAATATAAGTGGTAAAAGAATCAAAACTCGACTCAATTTCATCCATATAAAGTATTACCTAGATATACAAATATACATGTATATTCAAATGAATATAAGTTAAACCACATTGGTTGGATGAGATTAAGAGTAAACAACTTCTAGATGAGTTTTTGATCAGTCGGATTCAGCAAATTGATGACGGTAAGACTTAAAATTTTGAGTTTAACTTTGATGGTATTTTATGTTTTCAAGGTCAGATTTGTGTGCCTAATGATGTGGATTTGAGTCAATCTATTCTGTGGGAAGTGCATAGTAGCTCTTATGCTATACATCTTCTTGGCAATAAGATGTACCGTAACCTTCGAAAGTTGTGGCCTAGGCTAAAACGTGAGGTAACTGATTTCATGTCTAATTGTTTGACGTGCTAGAAAGTTAGGGTTGAGCACCAACTTCCTTTTGAATTACTTCAACCCATTAAGATTCCATTGTGGAAATAGGAATGGGTAACTATGGATTTTGTTAGTAGGTTACTTTTGACACCTACTAAGAAGGACTCAGTTTGGGTTATTGTGGACTAGTTAACTAAGTGTACTCACTTCATCCCGGTTAGGACTAATTACTCATTATAGAAGTTGGGAAAGCTCTATGTTTCTGAGATTGTTAGGCTTCATGAGGTTCCGGTACCAATTATTTCAAACTGGGATCCTTGATTTACTTCTTTTTTTTGAAAGAAGTCACATGAGGCTCTGGGTACCGGACTAGATTTTAGTACAATATTTTATCCACAAGCTGATGGTCAGACTGATAGGGTAATCCAGATTTTGTAGGATATTTTTCGAAGTTGTGTTATTGATTTCCTAGGTAGTTGGAAGGAGTTTTTGCCGCTAGCTGAATTCTGTTATAGTAATAGTTTTCAATCTAGCATTCAAATGGAGCCTTATAAGGCTTTGTATGGTCAGAAATGTCGCACTCCGCTTTGTTAGACTGAGTTGGGTAAGAGAAAGGTTTTGGGTCTAGAGTTGGTGGCTAAGACTGAGGATAAGATTCGTATAATTCAAGATCAACTTAAGGTCGCTTCTGATAGACAAAAGTTTTATGCGGTCCTTAAGAGGCGAGATATTGAGTTTGAGGTGGGGGATCGTGTTTTCTTTAAGGTATCTCATTAGAAGAAAGTACTTAGGTTTGGTCGTAAAGGTTAAATTAAGTCCTCAATTCATTGGGTTGTATCAGATTTTGAAGCATGTTGGTCTGTTTGCTTATCAATTAGAGTTACCTCCTGAGTTAGATCATTCATGACGTCTTTCACGTGTCTATGTTGAGGTTTTATTGATCTGATTGTTCACATATGGTTTCAGTGGAATAAATTGAGTTAAAGCTAGATTTTTCTTTTGAGGAGGAGTCGGTTCAGATATTGGATTGTGAGGTTAAGGTCTTGAGGAGGAAGAACATTTCATTAGTTAATATGTTGTGGCGAAATCATGGTTTAGAGGAGGCCACTTGGGAGCCTAAGGACTTGATTCATTAGCATTATCCCTATCTTTTTTAGTTAGGTAAATTTCGGGGTCGAAATTTCTTTAAGGAGGGGAGAGTTGTAACGCCCCAAATTTTTTAAATATGGAATATTAAATTATGTCAAGTAATTTAAGTTGATTTAGTGGTTGAGTATTGGGGTGGTGTGTGTGAGGTTCTGGGTTTGATCCCTTCCCTTGAAATTTTGTTAATTTTTTGCTCTACCCCTATCCCTAGTCTTTTGACTTAAATCTTATTTCTGTGCAAGTTATGATAGAATGAGCTTGTTGGTTCAGTGATAAGGTGTCAGCTTACCTTAGGGTTTTGTGTTTGAATCTTGAGGTTTGTAATGTAGGAATTATTTTTGTTTTTTTCCTTGTGTCAAAGGTTGAGTTACTTTCAAATCCTAATTATATCTAATAGGATTTTAACAAATATTTTAATTTAATTTATTTAACAAAAAATATCCCTATCTTTGCTCCCACTATCAACTGTCCAACCCTTCCCTCTCTTTCCTCACAATTTGCTTTCTTTCTTTTTGTTTTCCCCTCTTTGCTTCTCTTTTCTTTTGCTTTCTTTCTTTGTTGATTCTTAAATACTGTCAAATGATCTTCTTTTATGTTTGTGCAGTTAATTTCTTCAGATGATAGTTCGTTTGTAGGGTAAGTACCATTTAATTATTTTTCCTGATATCTTACTTTTAGTTCGTTTGAATAAGGTGGTGGTGTATTGGTATTATTCTCGTTTGGTATTGTTGTTAGTAATTTCATGGTTCTTATTCAGGCGAAATGGTTGTGAATTATGATCCTTCGACAGTGTGATTGTCATTTTGTTCGTTGTTCGTGTGGATTAAGTATCCAAACGTTGATTTTATGACTGTTTCTTTTAGGGAAAAAAGGTGTTTTTGAGTGAGTTTTTGGGATTAAATTGTGTTGTAATCAGTCCGTTTAAACGTTTTATGTAGGTTTCAGAGTGCTATAGTTGTGGGGTTGATCAAATCCACCATCATGTGTGTGAAACTAACCCAAAATCTAATTTGAAACTCAAAAAATCACAAAACATAGGTTGTTTTAGAAATTGCCTAGCGTCACATAGCCGTGTGATAGACTATGTGCACCACACAGCCGTGTGGTAGGCCGTGTGCCAGGCCATATAAAGCACACGATTGTGTATGATTACACGACCTGGATAGATAGGCCATGTGGGCCACACGGGTTGACTTGTTAGAATGTGTGGACCACACGGCCATGTGGGCCTTTTTGGCCAATTTTAAGGCCCAGTTAAGGGTTGATTAAGGGGCTCTAAAATTGGTCGATGGGCATTATGTAGGTCCGACAAAGCGTAAGTTTTGGTATATATACACATGGGTAAGCTTAGAAGTATGTTAGGTAAGTTTGGTTTTGTATAAATTATATGTTATGGTATGTTCCAAAAATAAATATATGTATAAAATGCTTAGGTATGCATGCCATATGATTTATGTTATATGTATGTATGAGATTATGATATTATGATTATGATTATGATTATGCCTATGTATTTGGGGTGGGTTATGTTATGATGGAGGAAGTGTAATATGACAGTTTTTATTGCAAATATGACAGTTAAACCACAAATTCTATTTGGCATCTCAACTATATATTTTGAGTGGCATACCGCTACATACCAGTGTGATTGGTTTGATGGACTCTTGTAGTCCTAATTGGTGTGATTGGATGAAGATGGTGTGTAGCGAATGCTGGTAGGATATGTCTGGTATGTTATATGATATATGATACAACTCTGATATGTTAAATAATATGATTTTGTTATGTTATATGATATGAAAATTTTGAACTGAATATTCGTGATTGGCAAACTCCATAAGTATATTTTGTTGTGGGCTAAGTCACACATTGGACTTCTAGCCCATCCGTCTGTTTTTTTTCCATTTTAGGTGATCCACATGCTTAGGATTGGACAGAAACTCTGGAGCTCAGTTTACAGTTTATTGGTTTAGTATGTTTTGAATTTTTATGGACTTTTCGGACTTTTGGATAGTTAAATTATGTTTGGGACATTACTATTGGTTTTTGGTAATTATTTTGGAACTAGTTTTATTCGTAAATGGAATTTTAATCAAGATGGCATAACCAATAGTATATTGTGGTTTTAAAAGACAAAATTCCAAAATGTTTTTCCGCTGCAAAATCTTTGAAATCTGACACATTGCTTTACAACCCAATTGGTCTTATATATGGGATTGTTTTGATAAAATGGATGTAACAAGGTTTTCGACAAGGTATTTTCATACGATCATATGATTCTTTATATTTGAGATAAATTTGATAACTTTACTTTTCTGAGATAAAAATAATGTTTTTACAAATGTTAAACATAAATATTTTTACGTAAGCATGTAACCCTCATAATTCGACTGTAACGTCTAGGCCAGGTTAGGGGTGATACAATAAAATTCCTTAGTTACTCATATTTTTTCTCTTTTCGAAACCACCGTGATGTATCTACCTAATCTCTCAATATCAATGGTCGAACGTTTAAATCCGTGTAATGACCAAGATATAAAGGATCAAGATATATTATTTATTAGGCTTAAGGTTTCATTTTCGGTTCATCAAGAAAATGGATTAAGGCTCAAAATAGGTACTAGGGAAAATATTTATGGGATAGCTTTTTGGCTTGAAAAATTGTCTACCAAACAATGCCTTAGGTCGTGCCAAGGTAATTCTATACATGGATAAAATAGGTCAAGTCTATCAATTTCGACAACCTATAATTCAATTAAACATACATGCTATTTATATACCTATTTATCATGTGGTATACTTAACACCTTAAATATACAATTATTGTCAAACTAAATTTACAATTTATTTACAAAATCCTATTAACATGCTCCTAACCAATTACTTGTATTTCTACAAGCTCAAGCACATAGAAAACATGCAAATAAAAATAAAACAAATTGAAAACTACTAAAAATAAAATAAAAATAATAGAAAAAATTAAAATTTCCTAAGTCACCCTCACACTTTATTCTGCACATTGTCCCTAATGTGCAATAAGAATATCAAGGAAAGAGGTTATCCAATTGGCGTGATGAATGCAACACAAAAATGGTAGGACTACTCCTCCTTTCAGTTTTCGGTCGATCTTGTAGGGCCTTCAAAAATTGTGGGGTTCCTACAAAGAAAAAAAAAGGCACAAATATATATAAACCACTAAATCCTAACTAATTAAAAATTAAAACAAAAATGAAAAATCATCCCAAATAAAATATAGTACAAAGTCCAAATAAGAAAATGCTCAAAATTAGTCGAACTCAGATTTTGACTCCTTCATTATTGGTGCCTTGCCCCTCTCGCGCCCCATCGATGCTTTAGTATTACCTTTTCGAAGTATGGGTTGGGTTGTGATGGCTCGGTTCACGGATCACCACGCCCTTCATCGATGAGCGGGTTGGTCGAAATACTCGCTCATATTCCAATGGCATGATTGGGGTCTCTTCCTCCTCCTCCTCGTCATCATCATCATCATTGGTGCCCTTCTCGCTTGGTGGTGGGAATTGCTTGAACATGTTTAGGAGTGGTGTCAGTGTTGGCCATCCATTTTGTTCTACAATACGAATCAGAATGTCACTCACATCTTGCATCCATCATGTCTGCCACTCCGAGATGGGCATGTTCGTGTTTCTTGTCAACTTTGACATTCAAGCCTTACTCTTTCTCTTCATTAGCCCTTGAGTGTTGCTCCTATTTTTAGTTCTTTGCTCCTTCTCCAAATTTTTCTTGCATTGGAGCTCGATGTGTTGGAATGTTGGTACGCCCTGTGGCGCAGAAAAAAAGGAATTCCAATGATCAACAACCATGGATCCAGGTATGAGGAATGAATCAAGTTGAAATAGGGTTGAAGATATACCTTTTTTAATCTAATCCCCTTGCGTGATGTCATTCCCAAGCCGCTACAAAATCGTCTCGCCCTCTACGTAGTCCACCCAGTTAAAGAATGAATAACAAAAACTTTCTTTAAACATTTCAGGAAGACTAATGAAAAAATTGTTATTAAACCGTCTTCAGTCTTTTTCTTAGTAACATACGCACTATTAGAGATTCTATTCCTTTTTCTTTAATATCACATGATAAAAAAAGGGAATGATTCCTTTAGAGAAACATATGGAAAGTCTTAAAACATTATATTCTTTCATTACAACAAAATAGGTTTTTAGCGGCATTTTTTGGCCTTATCAAAGTGCCACAAAAAATGCCGATATAGATAACACCACTAAATTTTGCGGCATTTATGTGGGAAAACGCCGCTATAGAACATGATCTTTAGCGGCGCCTTTCATGCAAACGTCACTATAGAACATGATCTTTAACAGCGTTTTTCCTACGAACACCGCTATAGAACATGATATTTAGCGACGCTTTTCCTACAAACACCGCTATAGAACATTATCTTTAGCGGCGGTTTATTACAAACACCGCTAAAGAACATTATCTTTAGTGGCGCTTCTTTTACAAATGCCACAAAAGACCATGTTCTATAGTGACGATTGTGAGAAAACGCCACTAACATTAATAGATTTTACCAACCCATTTTATTTTATATAGAACCCAAATTTTCAACATATTTTCCTGTAACCTTGAATCCAACCAAAAGCTTCAAGTATAAATGATACTATCACGAAAGAAATATGTATATGATCTAAATTAATAAATGAAATTACAAAATATATTCAAAAGTTATATTGTTAAGATATTCTCACAATAAGAAAACAAAAGTCTAAGATAGCGGATTCTGCAGAAACATCTTCGTCATATTTTGAAGTTGTAGTTGTTGTTCATCATATTTTTGAAGCTGTAGCTGGAGTTTGTCATATTTTCTTGTTGCCTCTGCTGCCATTGCTGTTGCCTCTGCTTCCCTCACTGCTGCCTTCGCTTTAAGTTGTAGCTAGAGTTCATCATATTTTCTTTGAGCCTCTACTTCTCTCGATGTTGCCTCTGTTTTAAGTTGAGCAATTTGCTCAACTGTGCTCGCTTGCATCTGAGCCATCTGGTCTCTTAGCCTCTGAACTTCAGCTTGAGCCTAATTCGCCTAAGGCATGTATTGCTGCGAGCTGGATCCAAAATATTGGGTTGGGCTAACAAAAGATTCTTGAAATCAAACTCGACCATACCTTTCAGGACCCAAAACTTCAGTAATAATTCAATTATCAATGTCGTCCAGATTAACAGAACTACCACTTCAAGCCATCACTTCATACTCCACCCTTTTATCCTTTAGTTTCTCCTAATAAATCAATCAAGGAGTTAGAAACAAAATATATAATCAAACAAATTCAACATAACTTGGCATTATATGTATTACAAACGAAAAATTAAACCATTATAATTAAACATGATAAATATTTAAAATAATTAAAATTTTATTAAGTAAATATAACATAATTTCTGCAACTTTAGTAGTTATAGGAGATCCATCCTTCTTTCTATGTGTAATGTCAAAAAGCTGAAGGTGTCCAACTTTTTGACCAGACGACAGTTGCTACAATATAGTAGGAAAGATATTATTTAGTAGAAAGTAATTAATATTTGACAAAATTAATAAATTCAAATACCTCGTCATCAACTACACAAGCAAAACTTTTTGACCCAACTGTAGGCGTGAATTTTTGTTTTTGCCTACTTGTAGTTGCAACTTGCTCACGATCCTACATTATGAAATTATTATTACTTATATAGTAAATAATATAAACCGAAATAATTATAAGAGTTTAGAAGTACATAATACCTCTCCTTTCTTTGAATTCCAGAATCTAACTACATCTTCCCATTGGTACCTCAGCATTCCTGGCGGGACATTTCGCAATTTCTCTTCGAGACTTATATTTTTCTTAAAATATTCCTTCTTTAAAGTACTTTAATGGTCTCTCCATTTCTTTGTTAATGTTTTCTTCACATAATTATCTGAGACCTCTAAAGCAAATCTCTCCTGCAAATAACACAAGTTTAGAAAGTAAATATAAATGAAAATTAAACCAAAGTATTATAAATTTCTTTCACATTATTACCTTAATATTATCGAGAGCTTGATTTTTGTTACTATCAGGCATATGATGCCATGGCTCGTAGTTGATTTGTAACAGCCCAAAACCCAGCCTAGAAGTTAGGCCTGAATCTGGCGTGTCACGTTGAAGTGTTTTTCGAAAACCATGTTTTCATTAAAAACCCTTCTTGAAATTTCAAACTTCTTTCCATTTAAAACTTGTATAAAACCTCAGTTTGTGTTTTTTTATTTTCAATCGAGGTTTATTAAAAGTTATTACCTTCAAAACCTTATTGTTGCGGAAGCTTAAGTTAAAGCAAATTATTTACGAAAATGTGATACTTAAAAAAAAATTAGGTGCAAAAACATAGTGTTAGAAAACAGTTATTATTTTGGAAAACCGTTAAAGTAAATGATTTACGAAAACGTGATATTTTAAAAAAATTGAGGTGCGAAAACGTAGTGTTAGAAAATAGTTATTGTTTTGGAAAACTGTGTTCTACTTCTAGTAGATATAAATCACAATCACATCAAATCCCAAATTTAAAATCCAGAAATTATAGAGGCCTTATTACAACCTGAATCAAAATCAAATGCTTAAGTAAATGAGTAAAACAGAATAAAACATGTGTAATTTGTGTGTCCCTCTCCGAGTACCTTACAGCTCCGAACCGGCTAACGCTAGGGATTACCTAAAAGGTTAAAAACGGGGTGAGTTTACTAAAACTCAGTGTGTAATCCCCTTATTAAAGAAACAAAATCAGTTTAGGCCTGAGCCCTTAACAAGATATGATGATTGTGGGGCCTTAGCCCATTACTGAATATGATGGCAAATGGCCTTAGCCCCCATCAGCCTCGGTTGGGCCTGAGCTCAAATCAAATGGCATATATCACATATATCTAGGCCTAAGCCCATCTTAATATCAGAATCAGTATATGCAATGCATAAAATCCCATACCAACCCTGCACTCCATCTCCTGTCCAACCCTACACTCCTATGGGGATTAAATCGACCCACCCATCCCTACACTCCTTATGTAGCACCGGTTGCGGCACTAACCAATATTGCAGCAGAGCTGCCAATCACATAATCGGCTTATAGCCATCGGTGGGTCCACAGTCGTCTCATGCGACCCTCACATATCAATCACTTCCTCCAATAAAAGATTCCAACCCCATGCAGTATGTCGTGTATGTAGTATGCCATGTTTAGAATCAGTCATATATATATCATAAAACAAGTCAGTCATACACACATTTCAATTCTTAAGGGTATAACAGTCATTTTACCCTATGGGGTAATTTCGATAATTTTATCCTTTGATGGTATTTTGGTAATTTTATCCTTTGGGGGTATTTCAGTAATTTTACCCTTTAGGGGTATTTCAATAATTTTACCCATCGAGGGTATTTCGGTAATTTTACCATTCAGGGGTATTTCAATAATTTTACCCATCGAGGGTATTTTGGTCATTTAACAAATTTTTCGAAGGTGTACAGTCGCCTCGAGCGACACAAATAACCTAAAAGGTCATAACGGTGTAAATGGGCCCAAGGCCATATTCGGCCCAAGTAGGCCCACACGCTCGTGTGGCCTATTTAGCCCAAATTCAGTCACGGCTATGCGAACTACATAGTCCCGTCTAGAATTTGCCATTTAACGTGGATTTTATCCATGTGGGGCCCACGAGCCCATTGGGCCCACACGATCCATTTCAGCCCAACAAGGCCCATTACGGCCTAAGCCCATGAAAACACTCATGGAGGCCTCTTCAGTCCAACACCATGTTTCGTGGGCTCAGATTACCACATGAGCGTTCATACGCTCATATGGCCTCGATCGCCATATTTTTGGCTTTTCGACTTTTCAGCTTTTGCCGAGTTACAGTCAGATTAGGTTGTATACACACCTTTATCCCGCGTTTGACAGTCGCGAAATCGGGTGTTCGGTTACACACACGTTTAAGCAACCGTTCTAATTTTCTCAAGCGTCCAACCTACATTAATTCCACATATAGTCAGTCTTTCATATATTATTGTTCAAAGCAGTTAATCCCCAAACAATAATCACTACCAACCTTGATTGAGTACCACGCTATCTACTCCTTTTAGATCGCTGACTAAGAACAATCGTATGTCTCTTACCGATTTACTTAATCGATTAACAGAAGGACGGACCTTGACGGTTTGGTAACCCTAGAACCCCTTCACTTCTTGGGAACACCTAACCCATCGATCACCACAACAAGGGGAAGGGATCACCATTCGGCCATCAAAGAACACGAAGAAAATAAATATTCGGCTTTTTGTGAAAAGATAGAAGGAAACGGATTCGCACACATATCACAGTAATAGAGAACAAGAGAGGGAAATTTTGAATACCTATCGATTTTTTAGGATCGCTTGCAGATATCAACTTAATATATCACCGGTAGGGTATGGAAACAATCGGGATTTAGAGAGAAAATAAGCAGAGTAAGCAACCACCCCAAGGATTAGCAGAAGAAGAAACTCGGTTTAAACACAATAAAGAGGTCCAAAAATAGAAAAAGAGAGGATGGTATGGTGAGTTTAGCCAACAAAAACTAATCAATGAAACCAAAGATGTGAGCAGGACATCTGACCAAGGCTAACTGAAATGGGAAGATAAGGGAAAGGAAATGGAGAGAAAAAGATGAGTAGAGATTCAGTTGACAGTGAAGTGATTGAAGAAAACAAAAGGGGTATTCAGCTAATAGAGAAAAGAAACCAAATTGCCCAAAGTACCCTAATGGTAAAAAGAGGTTCGGCTTTCACACAATAGACCAAAAGAGTAACTCACGTTGCACCAAAAGCAAAAAAAGAGAGTTCCCAAAAACGCAGTATTCGACCACTAAACAAATGAAAAGAATACCAACACTCAGGAAATGACCAAAACCGAATACTCTATTTTTCCTTTAGCAAATTCGGCAACAACCTTTAACAACTCAAACTCCCCTTTTTCCTCCTAAAATCTCTCCTCCAATCCTCTCCTTGAAAACCTCCACATATCACTCCAACATCTCATCAATTAGAATTTTACTGCAACACAACAACTAGTCGAACCAAACTACAAAATTAATACCCCATTGTGCAACCTAAGACTTGAACCTCAGACTTCACAATACACAACACACCACCTTGCCACTAAACCACAGGCTCTCTTTGTGTCAAATTTTATCTTCAATTAGTAAAAAGGTCTAAAGGCTAAAGTCCAGGTTCCTTTAAAAGAAAACCAAAATAAATTGCAAGATCCAAGACTTGAACCCAGAATCCCTTGCAACCTTAATGATGCCACAACCACTAGACCACATGCTTCATTATAACATTTTTTTAACACAATAATTTAAAAGGCCTACATCCAAGCATCCAGGGTTTTATCCACTTAAAACCAAAATTTTTGCTAAGGCCTAGGTTTGAACCCAGGACTTCTCAGACACTTCCAAACACTCCTAAATCACTTAACCACTTAAGCAGACATTCCTTTTTGCAAAGTTTCCTAACCGTTCCCTTACTCAAGGCCCAATACTTCTAGGCCCAAATTTCGGGCGTTACAATAATGCCCAAGTATCCTGCTCCAATAGGCTGACTATGATTGTTTCTAGAAACTTTGACACGCTCCACATAATTTAGATCGTATAAATCCTTTAATAGCGTACGTCCTCAAGTTTTGTGCCTCCCACCATTTTCAGCTAAAAAAATGGTATATGATAATATAAGAATTTGAAAAAAAATCGATAATAAAAGTCAACATGCATGTAAATTAAAGTTAACATTACTTTGAATTTCTATAGGTTCGTCAACTGTATTCGGAACATTCGAAGATTCAATAGCAGTTTGTTGATCACTATTTGTTTCTTCTTAATTTGGAGGATTTTGAATAATACTTAGATCTTGCAATCTTCTTCTAGGCATATTATCTGCAATACACATAAAATAGTTGAAATGTTAGTAACTAATTACAACAATAATAGTATATATAAAATAGTTGAACTATTTAACAAGATTAAGATTTAAATTATAATATAACATATAATTTAAAAAACGTGAAATCTTACTACATCATGATTCGTAAATATCTTCATCCATATCCTAGCAAACTCATTGAAATTGTGTACTAGTACTAGGGATAGTTTCATTTAAGTTTTGTTCTAGAAAAGACAGAGTTTCCGATCTTTCGTCAATGTCATCTCTACTTCTATTTCCCATGTCAAACAAGTCTCTAGGGGTGTTACGGAGTACAACGTAGCAACCCTCATCAGTTGGATCGTTCGAGTAAAAAACTTGTTTGACTTGAGAAGAAAATACATACGGCTCGTCTATCAATTGTTTTCCAGTGTGAACTAATCGAGAGAAGTTCACCATTGTAAAACCAAATTGATCTTTTTTAATTCCGCAAGCAGTATTAACATCAGCCCAATCACATCAAAATAAGACAACCTTCTGTTTGCCATAGTAATCCAACTCAATAATGTCCGTAAGAAGTCTGTAATACTCCACATTTCCCTCAATAGGATTACTATCCCTAGCACTAGTATAACTTGTAATTGAAGAATTAACAAATATTTCACAATTTTGAGTCATTCTCATTCTTTCGCGAGATTTTGTATGAAACTTGAATCCATTAATGAGGAAGGTATTATATCTTTTTACTATTCTAGTCAGACCTTGGGAAAGCCATTTAACTTCTTTATTGACATCCTTTCCACTCCAAACCTATTGAATTGAAAGTAAATTGATTAGTTATAATGTTATATGAAAACATTATTATTTGTCATTGAAAGTTTCAGTTGCATACCATCTACCTTAACTATTCATGAAAATATTCTGTGAATAACTTATGAACCTCTCGGTGTTGTAATCTTTAGGAATGTGAACGATATTTCAAGACTTATTTAAACTCACTATGTTAAAAAGTGGATTACTTGGTTAGAAAATAAGCAAATGAAAAAGATGAATATTTATCAAATTCTAAAACTTACTTGCGTAATGGTTCAATTGAATCATGGTGAAAAAGAACATATCAATGTGGTTGTATCCAGGATCTATAATTTAAGTGTGCAATTTCAACTTTACCGATTGGTTGTCCATAACTTTGAAATAGATAAGTTTAAGCTAAGTTATGATTAGTGAGCCCAGCATCTGTACTTGGTCTATTCAGTCTTGTTTCAACATCTTCTAAATATCTAGAGCAGAAAGTCATACACTCCTCTGCTAAGTAACCTCCAGTAATTGATCCTTTTGGATAACGTTTATTACGACAATAAAACTTTAATTTGCATAGGAACCTAAACACGATATAAAACATTATCAAAAGTTTTAATTAAAGGTATATGAATGAATGAATGAAAACTTTACAAATAAATTAACACCTCTCTATAGGATACATCCACCGATAGAAAACTGGTTTACCAAGTTTTGGTTTATGAGGGAGATGGATTAGCAAGTGCACCATAATAGTAAAGAATGAATGTGGAAAGATCTTCTCCAAGTTGCATAAAGTCAAGGCGGCTCGATCTTGTACTTTCTCAAGTTCTTTAATAATCAAAACTTTGCCACAAATAGCTTTCATTATATTGGATAGTTCAATTATACAAGACGTCACCTTTTTTGACATACAACAGCGTAAAGCAACTGAGAGTAAATCTTGCATCAAGATGTGATAATCATGTGATTTTAGGGAATATAGTCTTCGATCTTTAAGACTCACACATCAAGATATATTTGATGCATACACATCTGGGACCTTTATATCCTTCAACATCATGCAAAACACTTCACTTTTTTTTTTGACATTGTAAAAATAGAATACGACAACCAATATTTTCCATTCAGAAGTAATTGAGGATGAAGATCACGTCAAATTCCCATGTCAACTAGATCAAGTCGACTCTTTAGATTGTCTTTCGATTTTCTATCGATATTGAGAATTGTCCCAATGATGTTCTCGCAAACATTCTTTTCAATATGCATGACATCAAGATTGTGCCGCAAAATGTGATGCTCCCAATAAGGCAACTAAAAAAATTACTTCTTTTTTTCCACAAGCTCGCCTTATTAGGATCATCCTCTTCATCAGATTCATTATCACTCTGCCGGTCAACATTTCCAACATACGCCTCCCTCGGTCTTTTCTTTGTTTTCGTGTTTGGTGGTTGATTCATCTTCCCATAATTGAAATTGATATCTTTTAACATGAACAAGATTTTAGATCTAATGGTCTGCCCAGGAGCTTTTCTAAACTCTTCAGTTTCATCAAATAGATTCCTCTTAAATCTAAATCTATGATTTTCATCTAACCACCGATGATACCCCATATAAGAGAACTTTTTCCCATTATATAACCACTTCGAACATGTTTGCCCAGCACAACAAGGACAAGCATAATGTCCTTTGGTACTCCAACTAGATAAATTGGCATAAGTAGGGAAATCATTAATAGTTCACAACAAAGTTGCACATAAATAAAAGTTCTCCTTTCTTAAGACATTATATGTTTCAACACCCGCCCATAATTGTTTCAACTCTTCAATAAATGGTTGCATATAAATGTTAATACCATTTCTGAGACCTTTCTCTCCAAGGATAATCATAAATAAGATAAAAGGATATTGATTCATGCAAATCCATGGAGGCAAATTGTAAGGAACAAGCACTACAGGTCAAGTACTGTATGAAGTACTCATGATTTTAAAAGGATTAAATCCATCAGATGCTAGCCCCAGACTCACATTTCGAGGATCGCTTGCAAAGCTTGGAAATTTATTGTTAAATGATTTCCGAGCTAAAAAATCCGTAGGATGCCTTGATAATCCATCATCGGTTCGTTGATCATGATGCCACCTCATAGACTCGACTATCTTTGACGACATGAAAAGCCTTTGAAGCCTTGGTATTAATGGAAAATAACACAAAATCATTACTAGTTTCTTACTTGACTGTGCCTGACCTTCATCCTCATTCACATCTTCTACATTCCTATTTATCCAACGAGATTTACTGTAAACATGACAAGACTTTTGGCTTTTCTGATCACCCCAATACAACATGCAATCATTTAGGCAACTATGAATTTTGGCGTACCCAAGGTCTAAATCCTTTATCAGTTTCTTTATATCTTTGCATGAATGAGGTATTTTTGCAACGGAAACATATCTCTCAAAAACTCTAATAGCAACGTAAAAGAGTTTCCGGTCCACCCTCCCAAACATTTTAAGTGAAAAAGACGAATGCAAAATGACATTTTTAAAAATTTCGATCCCTTATAAAGTTTTTCATTCATTCATTAAGTAACTTGTAGAACTTCGCCGCTTCTCCATTTGGCTCTTCATTAGGTGCACTTCTTCCCATTTCGGTAAAAACATTTCCACCAATATCACAATCATTGGATGCATAATTTCATGTGGAAACGATTGCAAACCATGACTGTGCGTATTAAATGCATCCTGCAACATACCTTCCATGTCATCTTTTCTAACAGACTGATGGTGAGCATTATGAGAACAAGCCAGATTAATCGTTGAAGAGGTTCTACGAGGTGTACACTCTCCATGGAAAATCCCTTTTTTATACCCCCGAATAATGTCATCAACAATTAGATGTTCGTAGACAACTTCATGAATATGCCAATTGAAGTTGCCACACTTCTTACACGGGCAAAGAATCATATTCTCTTAGCTTGCATTTTGAAATGAAAAATTTATAAAATTTTGTACTCCATTTCGATAGTCATTGCTTACCCTTGACAAATCCATCCAGCTCTTATCCATTTTGTAGTTCTTGAAGTCTAAAGTTGATAATAAATTACGGTTACTTAAGTGTTCTAAATATATTTAAATCATTTCATTGTACTAAAATAGATAATATATATCAAGTATCAAGTATCTAATTATTTAAAAGATATATATTAGTGACAACATTTTACGTTTGAATACTCCAAATTCACTATAAAAATTTACCTTGAAGATTTAATGCATTGTATTTTAATGGGTGTAAACTAATTCGTAAGTTGTTTATTTATAAGAATAATTAAGAGTAGGGAAAAGAATGTTTAAATGTTAGAAATTGCATTTTTATGTAAGTTATGATATGATATATATTTTTATATTCTTTAAATGTTATAAATTGCATTTTTATATTCTTTAAATGTTTATAAATTGCATTTTTATATTCTTTAAATGTTTATGTAAGTTATGATTATCATTTTTAAATATTAACTTTAAATATTGACTCTTTTAATTATACTATTGTAATTTTTAAATTTGTGTTTTATCACCTTTATGTTTACTATATTTAAAATGACAAAATTAACAAATTAATAATATACGCTAATAAAACTAATATTTGTTAATTTTTCATCTATTTTGATTTAATTTCATAAAAACACAAATTTAAAAATTAAAAGAATCAAAATAATTAAATGAATGATTAAACTATTTTTTAAGTTTGTTGATCAAATAAGTTATTATGCCTTCGTTTTTCTTGATTTTATTTTACTTTTTATTTTTTTAAGAATGTTCATAGAAAGGTATTTTAAATAAAAAAATAGGTATGTAAAATTAAAGTATCTTCAAATATATGAACTCTTTTAGAATTCAACAAGTGGTATTTTCAACCTAATTAATTAAATTATTTCAATAACTCAAAATTTTATAAAAGATCTAAAGAAATACAAAAGAACTATAAATGCAAATAAATTACAATAATATTATTATTCCTAAATCATAAATGAAGTGTTAGAGAATTGAAATTAAACCACCAAAACAAGACATTAACAATACCATATGGTGTTGACTATGGAATTGAAATCAAATATGCTTACAAAATGTCACTCAATAAAATTGATCCAATCTTTACATAGAGATTATTCAAGCTACCTTAGATAAAATTTTCCTTTTTTAAAACCTATCTATTATAAAGCCAAATAGAGCTGAAGATAAAAAGTTCTAATTGTTTTAAAACAACATATAAAACCCATAAATTAATAGTTAAAACTCTGTTGGTCCTTAGATATTTATATATTTGCCTATATGTATTTACAACCAAAAATATGCACTCTCAAGCAATAAAATGCTTTGAAACCCATCTAGCTGACAATATGTATGCAGTTATATTAAAAAATAAAAAAAAGGAAGAAGGTTCAGGTGGTTAACAAGAATCTAACACAACTACTTAAGAGGCTGGCAACATTTCATCAAAGGAGAAAAAAAATAATAAGTCAAAAAACAAACAGTAGAGTGATTGTCACTTGCATACCACAAGGAAGTAAAGGCTACAAGTTATTGGGCCTGGTCCAGGATTGAATTCCCAAATGTTTATCAAATGATCGAAAATGATACTTTCTGATGCAGTTGACTGCAAAAACATTTTATAGGGTTAGATCATTAGTAAGGGAAAGAATTAAATTCGTGGACAAAAAAAATGGATCATCTATACAGAGATGAGCCAAGCAATATCCTTTTTTTATAATTTACAAGTACAAAATAGTAGCCCACTTAATTTACAAGTACAAACGAAGAGAAAGCAACAGTTTTAAATATAATGGTGAAATTCACTACTATTACCTTTACAAACTTTGGCTTGCTTAATTAGGTTTGACCAAAAAAAGGAAAGAAATAGAAAATTTGGAGCTCAGTAACTGACCTGCAAAATTGTGCTCTATATCAAGAACTTGCTAATGTAATCACACAACAAATCTATATGTCGCTATTTTAATCACATAAGAAACTAAATAAGTGAACTGAAAACCAATAACACCAAAGCTTTTGTTAGAATATAGATAACCAGTAACATATCTATATGTATTTCAAAGCATCTCAAAATATAGATAACTAGAAACTTGCATAGGGTAAGCTTTTGTTAGAATACACATTCAATTTTTTATGGCAAGAGAACTTAGTGTATTGTTCTGACTGCAGTCTATTGTAATCTCTTCAAATTATTGTCATTGCATGGCTCAGCCAATTCATAAAAGGTTTATCTTGTTAACACAAAAATCAATCCATGTGTTCACTGACCGGATAGGCAGGGTAATTTTTTTCCTAACACATTAACAAGCAAAATTATGCTTATACTTCCTTCTTATTCCAAAAGAAATATGGAATGAGTTAAATGCTTTTTCGGCTCAAGTGTTTAACCTTTAAACAATTTTATCATATCTTTTTATAGCTTTCTTCTTAATTCTTTTTAATATGTTTATTTATTCTCAGCCTTTTTTTCCTTTTTCCCCTCTCACAAACAGGCGGCAAATGTTTTGAGGCATAGATCAAAAATCGGGGAAGCTGATATATCTGCAAAAAGCTACATGAAGCTTAAACAAGTACAAGCAAGATTGGCTGAACTTAAATCTCAATAGTGGCAAGAGAACTAAAACAATATAAAAAAGCTGGCTGAAATTCTCTATGACTATGACCAGATAAAGCTCTCAAATACAAATAAGTGCACCAATGAAACAATTAAAGTTACAAATTTATCATCATATAGGCTTAATAAACATAAAACATCAAAACTGCTCCAATCCAATGAAAAAAAAATAAACACGTGAATGCAATTAAATCTCTCATTTTCATGCTTGTATTTCATAAAACTAAAGCAATCCCTATACTCTTTAACCAAATTTATATCTAAAGAAAGACTATCAGCATCATCGATCCAATAAGCATTAGCAAACCCACAGTTTTTCTTAATGTGAAATCGAAACAAAAAAGTTCAATTAAAAAAAGAAGAAAAATAGACTAGATATTTAGGAAAAACAAAAGCTCATGAATATAAAGAATTATCCAAAAACCCCCATAGATTTGAAGCCAATTTACCCATATTTCAACAATGACAAAAGAATTATCATCCTTAAAAAAAAAGAAACAAAAATCTATCAATCATTTAAAACTTAGCATTGCAATTGTCCAAATCCCTCTGAATGGATTTCTTCACGTAAACCATAGTTAGGAAAGCATGTAAATTATTAATCTAAATCCAAAATCTGAATTCCAGGTTAGTTAATGAATAAAGCACAAATGAACTACCCAAATGTAATAAAAGATAATTGTCCTAAGACTCACAGAGGCTGGCGAATGAGTTGGCTGCTGGGTAAAGTGGCTAGGCATCGGTTGCTAGGTTACAACCTCTGAGGAAAGGGGGCCCGGTGGATGTTTAGGATTTCGGGAAATCAAATAATTTGTAGAGCAGAACTGAAAGGTGTTAACAGTCTAGGAAGTCGGGTTTTTTTTTGTATATTTTAGTCAAGCAAAGAAAAAACATAAGAAAAAAAGGGACAGGATTTTGGGGGTATAGAAATTCTAACTAAGAAAGAAACCAAGTAAATTGTGGGAGACGATATCAAAGAAGAAAAGGGATCTCTGATTTCTTTGTGAAAATGGCACCATTTCAATAAAAATTAAATAAATTTGTGGCGTTTATGGGAAAATGCCGCTATTGCATTACCTTTTATGGCGTTTTCAGTCCAAACGCCACTAAAATGCACTAAAAGCTTAATTTGATGTAGTGTTTCCAAAAAAATATTAATTTCCATGTTTTCTTATCTTTGACTAAAATTATTATTATAACTACTTATTTTAATAATTTCGGTAAACCATATTCAATTAATATTTTTATATGAATCAAATTCATATATTAAATTTAACTATATTCTATATTTTTGTACAACAAGTTTGTACGTATAATGCTTTCAATACTTAACTATCAAATTAAATTAATTCAATAATTAATTTAATTTATCTGACAACTAAACACAATACCAACTGTGTTTGGATTTTATTCGCTTCAACCAATGGGTGTGACCCTGTAGGCTCTTGTAACGTTAGTAGTAATACTAGAACATTTCTAATGTTACAAGCAATGAGTGACATCTAGCAATGCATCATTGCTACCCAAGTTACAAGAAATCGTGATTCGGCATAATCTTTCTATGATAAATTTTTCATGTATATCCTTTATGCTTTATATGTAGATTGGACATAAGTTATGGAATAGTCACACTTGTATAGTCCAATATCATATTTCTTGATATTCTGAGTTGACTACAATAAACAAATAATTGTGATATCTCATATCAACTTATTTGAGCATGGCCATGTATTTCTAGTCTCATTCTATCAAGCGGCCTAAGATATTGCTCCTATTATGTAAGAGAGACAAATCCTATCTTGATCAATCATATCCCACTACATAGATTGTGGCATACCCAACATCAATATTTATAGTACAACTTGTTACGGTAGACGTTTGACTGTATCAAAATATACGACTCATGATGTTGGGACAATGATGATCTCAAGTCTGAGGATCGTATATATAGTTATCATTATGAGTAATGTTGTGACTATTACATAGTAATCCATGAAACATACCCATAGTGGGTCAATCTAATATGTTGTTCTCTAACACATACTCATGTATTAATTTTGACATCCTTCTGTCAATGGCAACACTTTGTCACCAATCAACTACACTTTAGTCTCAATGCAATATTATTATCCAAGCCCACAATAATACTTGAATAAGGTCCTTTTAGGAATAATCATATTATTCTCAGGTCTTTATTATTAATTAGTACATTTACACAGAAAAAGAAACTGAAATAACAATATCAATGCTTTATATTAACAAATAAGGTAAAACAAGTATTTGATTACAATCATTTCATGATTGGTATTTGGGCATATTATAACAAGATGACAGGTTGTACGAGTTGCCCCCAATCACACTCCTCGTAGGTATCGAGAATGGATCGATCGGGGACATAGGAATGTCAACTCAGAGGCATATGGTGGTAATCAAATGTGGAAAGTACATACTTTGCTTTTGGCTCCGTATGTACTTGTGCACTTCCTTGTAAATCTAGTGGTTGACGCAAATCTGCCCTCTTTGCAACATAGAATAAAGCATAACCACTCGATAGACGATAACGTCAAAAGAATTGTGAGTTGGCGCCAAGCGGGTGTAAATGAATTGCATCTACAACTTGGCCATCGAGAACATGATGACCGTGTTAAATTTCAAGGGCACCTTGAAATTGGCTTGGTGAGTCCACTCGCCACACCCCTCCGTCAAATAATCGATTATACCCTCCATATCAAAATCCTCAAACATGAATAAGTCCAAGGTTTCTAAAAGATCATGGGTATAATACGGGACATCAGAATATTGACAAATCACATGAGGTGCAATCGACACCTCTTTGCCTCAGACAATGACGTGAGTGATTGTCTCACCCTATTGCTTGCGATTCTCCTTATCTTTTAGGGAGGCATAGAACTCGTAAACGATGGCGTTAATTGCTGGTTGTACTAAATCCCAAATGTTCTCGCAAGCAGACATGGTGGGATCGAACCATGCTCTTTGATAAACGAACGTCCACTCATTTGAAGAAAAAACCTCTCGACTTCTAGGTTATGGAAGTGATTGGCATCAAAATTGCTCGGTGCCTGAGTGGAGCATTATTTTTGTGGTGCCATTGTTCAAATTAAAATAAAATAAAAACAAACCCAAGTACAAAAATTGATCAAGTACGAAGTTAGAACACAATACCTCAGGTAGTTATCGACGAAATTTGACCCAATCGATGTGGAATATAACTTTGAAATACAATGAGAATTAGGAAAATTTTATGAAAGGATAAGAAATGAACTTACTTATGTGAATCGGAGGTCGGGAATGTGAGAATTCAATGCTAGATCATAGGGTGGAGGTGCAGTGACTCAAGGAGGATGTTTTTTGTTCTTTTGGTGTTTGAGAAGTGTGTTTTTATTCTTAAAACCAATGGGTATAAATAGAATTTCAACGGGCTATATGCCTGAAATGACTTGATTTTTGTTGAAAAAAAAGGTGTTCATACCATAGCTATGCATGGTACGACACAATGCCCTAAAAACACTTATCTTAGCTTCGAAGTGCTCGTGTCGTGCCATAACTTGTCAATGGCGTGACACGACACTTTAACATCAGGTATATTGGATTTGAAGTGCTTGTGTCACGCCATGGCCTATGCATGGCGTGACACAACGTTACTTCTAGCCTTTCGGGATGTGCCAATGTCATCTGGTCATTCATTTCTATCCCCAATTAGCTTCTCTTGGTCTCGTCACATCCAAAAACCTGATTTCTCCTAATTCTAACATGTAATTACACTATAATTATCCTAAAATCTAACTACAAATGGAAAATTGAAGCTAATTTACAATACTTACAAGTTAATTAAAGTTCAAAGGTTTAATAACTATGTCATGCTACCAGAATTGTCCTATAATTCTTTAAACTTCACCATTGACTTCAATTTTCTTGCATGACTATTGTATGCCTTCCAATTGTTCCTATACTTATTGGGATCCTACTATTTGTCTTGTTCTCTAGCACTACAAGTACCTATACTTACATAACTTAGAAAGTACCTTTGATCAAGGTCGTTAGGGATTGAATTGAATAATACGTAACTTTCCTCCCTAAGCAATCCCTTAGTTTGGGAATCTCGGCCACATTTAAGCACTTTTATTTCATAAACTATTTTTATAATAAGATTGTTTCACTCGAGATCGATTAACGATTTAGAAGTGGAAAAAAATGTCCTACCCAACAAAATGGGGATTTCTCGATCTTCCTCAAAGTCGAGGAATAAAAAAACAATGGGGATTATAAACCCCCATACCTTAACCAATACATCATCGAGTACACCTTTTGGATGCACCAAGGATCTATCGACTAATTGCAACATGATTGAGGTATTTTTAAGATCCCGGAGTCCAAGTTCCTTGTAGATCGATAAGGGCATTAAGTTTATTTACCCCCTAAATCACAAAGGGCTTTTCTAAAATGTCGATTCCTATCTCTATTTGTAAAGCTATCCAGATCTTTTAACTTCAGGGTATCTTTTTAATAATTAAAGTACTACATGAGGCATCAATGTCAATATGCTCGCCTTTTTTCATTTTCTTATGTCGTGTCATTATTTCTTTTAGGTACTTGGCATATTTTGGAAATTTATCGATCAACTCTAAGAGCGGAAAATTGACATTAAGGGATTTAAATAAATTAAAAACTTACAAAATTCACCTCACCCCTCTTTTGCTTGTCCTCTATTCTTGTCAGGAATGGTACCTTTATTGTCCTCGGTCTTGCTATTACTAAACTAGGCACTGGTTTGGCTATCTTCTTGATGGGCTCATGGTGCTCGGTTTCTTCCTCTTCCATGGGTTCGTCGACCTTTTCAAGAACCTCTTCCTCTTCATGGATAAGTGTATTTGGCAGATTTAACCTTTGCCCTATCACAAAGCGATCGCCTTTATGGGCTCCTCCCTAGCTCTTCGAGGATTATTCTCCGTATTGCTAGGGAGACTCTGGCGATTTTGTTTTTGAAACATTGTCATCAATTGGATCATTTGGTCATAGAGGCTATCCATTCAGAATTTGAGTCATCCACATGTCACTTGGACTTGTCAAATGTCTGTATTCATTGTTTGCATCTTCCCCTCTGGTTGATCGAATCTTTGGACACATGCAGCATGGTCTTTCCTCAGAGCTCGTTGTTGCAATGGTGGAGGTTGGTAATGAGGGTTTGATCAGGTTTGTGCTTGATTTGTGCCTCGTAAGTTGCCTCCCCATTTAAGGTTTGGATGATCCCTCCAACCGAGGTTGTAGGTATTTGAATAGGGATTTCCACCCCTATTACCTATATAGTTCGCCTCCTCTAGCTGGATTTCATAATGTGGCTCCGCTCATGACGGCTTGACTGACATCTCCAAATGGTTAAGTTTTTCTAGGATTCTTTGAAATTTATCATCATTGTTATATTCATTGACCGATTTCACTGTTGGAGGCTTATATTTGTGCATAAACCTCTCATTGGGCCACATGTACGAGTTCATGGTTATATCTTCTATGATTTTATAAGCTCGTTCATATGCATGGAACATAAGAGATCCTTTGGCCGCTCCATCTAGGCTAGATTTAATGTGTCTGTCAACAATGTTATAAAATATTTGGATTTGGATCCATGCTTGCAATTTATGGTATGGACATTTTCTTAACATCGTCTTGAAACGTTCCTACACCTCGTACAAGGACTCACCTTCTTATTGTTTGAGATTAGTGATTTCTCTCTTGACCTGAATAGTTCTACGTATTGGGAAAAATTTGTAGAGAAAATTTTCCGCTAGATCACTCCATGTGGTGATGGAACCCAATTCTAGTAAGTCTAACCAGTCAGTCGCATTGTCACACAAAGAGAAAGGGAATACTCGAAGACACATAACATCATCAGATACACCATTGTACTTGAAAGTGTCATAGAGTTGCAAGAAACACTTCAAGTGTTGGTTCAGATCTTCCACCATGTTTCCCATAAACTGCAGTGTGTTTGGGATCATTTGAATAGTGGTCGCTTTTATCTCAAAATTATTAGCGTTAATTGTCGGCCGTTCTATACTTCCTCACACCGCGTCTAGTGTAGGTAGGGTGTACTCACGTAACATCTGCTACTCCATTAGGACTTTTTCACAGATATTTACTTGGTGTTCTCGTGGATAGTTAAATAAAGGGATCTTTTAGGGTAAATTAATTACCGCGGGGGATCAGTGTTCAACGCTTGATGGTTGCGCCTGAGCAATTGCTTCAAATTTGGGTATGGTTCGATTTGAGTGTTGGAGCTTTGGGTTATCAACCACATGAAAAGAAAATAAAAATAAATAAATAAATTAAAAATATCGTATATATAGGTTTTAACTTCCTACTTATCTTATTAATTGTAAAAAATATTTTCAAGATCTATTGCTAAAATCTCCCAGCAAAGGCGCCAACAACTTGACTGCCTATAAATGAGCTATCGCTTATAGTAAGCATAACACACCAGAAACATATATAACTTAAATTTGTGGTGTCTGTAAGTTTATCATCAATTGTAATATAGTATAGTTTACAACGAAACACTTGAAGTATTCTGAGGATCGTACCTAAGGGAGGATGAAATAAATATATAAAAAAACCTTTTTACAATAATAAGTCTAGATAGTATTAATTAAATCTTATATTAAGACAAACAAAAAAATAGATTAATGATAGAAATTAAATAACTAAAATAAATAAAAAAGAAAAATAACAAACAACTTAAATCAATAAAACCAATTAGGAAGATTAACTCGCTTCAGGCTTTGTAATTAACTTCATATTAGGGTTTTAGGGTGGATTAGCTACCGATTAACCAATTATTAGCTCCTGGACTCAAACTAATTAATTGATTGGTTGATACTCGCTTATCTCCCGACCTCACTTTCTTAACCAGGATAAACTACTATTTACTCGGATCAACTTATCTCCCAATCTCGTCTAATCTATGATAACTTCCTAGGGTTGTCAAGCGTAGGGTTTAAGAACACATAATCTATACCAACTAATCCTCTCTGGAAACCACAAATTCTTCATTAATCATGTTCCTATCCACTCGTTAATCTCCCTTAAAGGATTTAGCCACTCATGTTATTCATAATCTCTAACTCAATTGAATTAATCATGTAAAGAACACAATTGAATCGAAAGAGAAACAAGATTAGAATAATCTTGGATTGATATCGAATGGAGAATGAAGTAGTAAATCGATTGATTGGAATAACAAAATATGTTGATTGCAAATAAGAAATAAACTGAATAATTCTATAATATAAAATAACGCTTAGATCGAAATCGATTCAAAGAGGAAAAACATATAGTTTAGAACAGCCAAAAGAAAACTAATATAATCCTACTCCTATTCTACTAGCATTTTTTATTGCGTTTAGGACAACTTAGTTACATCAAACCCCTAATATCTTATTTATAGGAGTGTTGGAAGCCTAAATTAGGTCTTTGAGACGTCTAAGGTCTTTGTATAAAGTCGATTGTGCATACGAAAATAACCCCAGCATACTTGGGCAGCAAGTCGACCTATGTTGCAACATAAAAGGTATATGGTGGACATGACTTGCGATTTCTACCTTGTATGGTTCATTTCACACCTTGATGTTATGAGAAGCTGGTGCATCACTCATCCTGTACTCCCACGTCAATTGGGTCTATGAGTCTTCATCCTACACACTCAATTACACATATTAGCACTACCTAAGGCTCGTGTCGGCCTAATAGGTTACAACACTCATAATTGTGTTACAAAACCCTTATGTTGCAAATATTTAATCCTAAGTGCTAAATACCAAAAACGTAATATTAAATATTACATTGCCTAAAAAACAAGCACTTTAAGTGTGGAAATAACCCAAATTAACTACTACATTTGATGACAAGTCAGTCTACTAGTTCCCAAGTGTGATTAGACATAATAGACTCTAGTTCATTATAGATAGCATATATTTAAAAACTAGCATTTACTAATTTTATGGCTTCATCATAGGTCTTTGGATCCTCATCTATAAAAAAATGCATGAGCAATAGAATCACTAAACATGTCTAAATCACTAATCTTTGTTACAAAGAAAGTGAGGAAATTAGGTCTGAAACTAGTGGCAGTCCTTTGTCTTTTGCTCCTCCTAGGATCAACATTATCATTAAGAACATCTCTATTATGTGCACTAGAAGAAACATGCTCATCTTGTTAGAGTATGCCCAAATACCAATCATGAGATGATTATAATCACATACTAATTTTACATTATTTGTTAATATAAGACATTGCCATTGTTATTTCAGTTTTTTTCTATGTGTATAAATAAACTAGTTAATAATAAAGTCCTAGGAATAATATGATTATTCTTAAAAAGTTCTTTAGTCAAGTATTATTGTGAACTTGGACAATGATAATGCATTGAGACTAATGTGTAGTTGATTGATGACAAAGTGTTGTCATTGACATAGGGATGTCAAAATTAATACTTGAGTATGTGTTAGAGAACAACATACTGGACTGACCTTCCATGAGTATTTTTCTTGGATTATTGTGTAATAGTCACAAATATTACTCATAGTGGTAACTATGTATATGATCCTCAGACTTGAGATCATCATTGTCCCAACATCATGAGTCGTATATTTTGATAAAGTCAAACGTATATTGTAACAGGTTGTGCTATAAAGACTAATATTGGATATACCACAATCCATGTAGTGGTATATGGTTGATCAAGATAGGATTCATCCCTCCTACATAATGGGAGCAATATCTTAGGTCTCTTGATGGAGTGAGACTGGAAATGCATGGCCATGCTCGAATAAGTTGACATGAGATATCACACTTATTTGTTTATTGTAGTCTACTCAGAAAATCAAGAAATATGAGATTAGACTATACAAGTGTGACTATTCCATGACTTGTGTCCAATCTAGATATTAATGATAAAAGGATATAATACATGAAAAGATTACGACAGAAAGATTATGTTGAATCACAACTTCTTGTAACTTGGGTAGAAATAATGCATTACTAGATGCCACTCATTGCTTGTAATGTTAGAAATGTTCTAATATTACTACCAACATTACAAGAGCCTATAGGGTCATACCCTATAGTTGAAGCAAATAGAATCCAAATACATTTTGTATTGTATTTAGTCATCACATGAATTAAATTAATTATAGAATTAATTTAATTTGATAGTTAAATATTAAACATATTATATATACAAACTTGTTGTATACAAATAGAGAATATAAATAAAATTAATATATGAATTTGATTCATACAAAATATTAATTATATATTTTACCAAAACTATTAATATAAACAATTATAATAATTTCAGTCAAAATATAAAAGGACATAGAAAGTGAAATTCTTTTGGGAAGAATATAATCTTTTTCTTGAATTTCAATTTGTTTCTCTAATAATAAGGGAATAATCCCATTTTTTATTTTCTGATATGTGATATCAAATTAAATAAAATGAAAGGAATCCCTTAGTGTGTTAGGGTTACCAAGAAAAAAAAGGTCTAGCATCCATTCTTGAAAATTCTCTCTAAAAAGGTCAAGAGAATTTTATTGTTCGTTCTTTGACTGGGTGGATTACGTAAAGGCCAAGACATTCTTATTGTAGCTTAGAATCGACATCTCCAAAAGGGATCCTATCAACAACGTCATTCATCATTTTTCAGTTTTGAAAGTTATATTTTTCGACCCTTATTTTAACCCGATTCGTTCCTCGTACATGGATCCTTAGTTGACGATCATTAGAATAATTTTTTCGCTGCACCTCGGGGCGTACCAGCGATCCAACACATATAACTGTATATCAATACTTATGCTAGATTTCTTTAGAGGAAAAAAGTTCTCAAAGAAAACATCTTTATATTCACATATGGAATGATCATGCAATGACAAGAATCTATATGCAACATTATTAAGAGCATAACCAACAAATACAACATCAACAATTTTAGATCCGAGGACTAAAAAAATAATTTAAGAAACTAAATGGTATATATATTAAAATGGCTTTATTAATGATTTAACCCTTGAACTATACCCATTTTTCTATTTTGACACCTGAACTTTCCACTGTTAACCATTCTGGTACCTTACAACATTGACTGATGATGTGGCATGTTGATCGATGATGTGCCACGATGACCAAGTTGATCGAGTTTTGACCACCAATGACCACGTTGACCTATGTTGACCTATGTTGATCAGTCGTTGACTAGTAAAAAATTCATTAAAATTTATTAAAAATGAAAAAACCTTAGAAAAATTTGAAAAATTAGTAAAAAAGTGTTTATAAAATTGTAAATTTTACTTTAAAAATATATAAAATTATTTTAAATTATTAAAAATTGTAAAAGTTATTAAAATGTAAAAATTGTAAAACTACAATAATTTTAAAAAATTTAAAATTACTTTTCACATTTTTAAATTTTAATAGTTATTAAAATTAGATCTCTACTTATTTTATACTTCTTATGCTTATAAATAGAGACTCGATGAAGAATTGTAATCATCCCTTTGATAAATAAAATACATTCTCTATTACTTTCATATTTTCTTTGTTATTTATTCTCTCCATTTCTATTTATTTTATAACAATTTTCACATTTTTTTAAATTTTAAAATATTATATTTTTATAAGTATAATATTTTAAACCATTATAGAAATTGCAATGTTTTTAAAATGTAAAATAACTAATTTTTTTTTAAAATGATTAAAAGTCTTAACATGTTTTTTAAACCACCTATTTAACATATTTTTGTATAAGATTTCTACTCTAGACATTGGTATGTCCAGAGACGGTCAAGTTGTTGGCATCGTTTCTGGGGAAGCTATGTCACTAGATTGATTTTAATATTTTCATTGTAATAGAATAGTTAGGAAATTGATACATTATAGATATAAATTTTAAATCTCAAATACAGAACACAACTTACGAGGGAAAAACATTTTATTGCTGATAAGTATTCATAGGGAGCATGATGCAAGCACTAGGAATATTTTTTTGATAAGGACTGGTTGCGATCTAGTATCACTCATCCCATTATTCATAATCCACATTTTGAGTTAAATCCTTCCTTACTAACATGGATCTCTAGTAATGTCAGATTTAATGATCGTAAAATAGAGGACCCCATAGCCTTCCTACAACGATTTGAATATATATGTGCACTGTCACTTACGTTGAAGTTTTGCCAGACACTTTCAAATTATTATTAATCCCTTTTGCATTGGACGGGGAAGCGAAAGCTTGGTTAGATGTAGTCCTACCTGATACTATTACTACATGGACTGATTTTGTGTAGTTATTCCTTCCTCAGGTCTTGCCTATGACTGAGGTACTCAGCATTTATGTAGAATTATTTCAATTCAAATAATACATTATTGAAACATTAGGACAAGCATGAGAGAGATATAAAACAATTCTTAGGTCAGTATTGGGTGGAGGCATACATTTTGTGGTTCAAATCCAACATTTCTATGATAGATTAGATAGTCAGAACATGTGAAAGTTTGATTTCATGACCGAGGGAAGTATCTGGAAGAAAACTGGAAGGGAAGTCATGGAAATACTGGAAAAATTTAGTGAAAATGAATTTACCTAGGGGATACATCGAGAGTTAGAAGCTGGGGAACTAGAAAAATAAGCTAGAAGAGCAAAACTGTAATAAATTGGACTTGATTACAAAAAATTTGGCTAAACATACATATAAATTAGAAGAAGAGGAATGGGACGATATTGGATAGGAAAATGACCAGATAGCTCTTCAACTTGATTGGTGGCGTCAAAGTAAGGGACAACCGGAGCAAATTGTCCTGAATGCAATGAAACTGGTACCCTCCATTATCAACCCTCCTAGGTTAGAGTTAAAGCCATTACCATAATATTTAAAGTACGGATATTAGAGGAACATAACACGTTACCTATGATTATAGTTGTTGGCTTAAGCTTAGAATAGGAAAAGGCCTTGCTAAGTGTTTTAACAACACACGAGAAAGCCATCGGGTGGACAATCATCAGCATTAAAGGAGTTAATCTTGCGTTGTGTCAACACAAGATTAGATTAGAGGAAGGAAAAAAACCTATGGTAGATGCTCTGCATTGGCTTAATCTAGCAATGGAAGATGTGGTGAAGAAAGAATTGCTCAAATGCCTGGATGTAGGTATTGTCCATAGAATCTCTGATAGTGAATGGGTTAGTCCCACGCAATACGTCCTGAAGAAAGGAGGATTAATGATGGTTGAGAATGACAAGAATAAGTTAATTCCAACAAGGCCAGTCACTGGTTGGAGGGTATATATAGACTATTGGAAACTAAACGATGTAACAAAAAAGATTATTTCTCGCTTCCTTTTATTGATCAAATGTTGGATAGATTGGTTGGGAAATATTATTATTGTTTCCTTAATGGGTGTTCAAGATATCATCAAATTCCAATACATCGAATGATCAAGAAAAAAACCACTTTTACATGTCCTTTTGGCACATATGCTTTTAGACGAATGCCATTCAGATTATGCAATGCCCCAACAACCTTTATGAGGTGCATGACCGTTATTTTTGCTGATATGCTGGAAGAAGGCTTGGATGTGTTTATGGATGATTTCTTAGAATAAGGAATTTTTTTCCTAGAACGCTTGGAAAACCTTGGAAAAGTTCTACAAAGATGCGAAGAAACCTAGTACTCAAAGGGGAAAAAATTCATTTCATGATAAAAGAAGGGTTGGTGCTCGGACATCAAATATCAAGGAAAGGTTTAGAAGTGGACAAGGCTAAGCTCGAAGTTATAAAAAATCTCCCGAACCCTATAATAGTTTGGGGAGTAAGAAAATTTTTAGGACATGTAGGATTTTACAAGTGATTCATAAAATATTTTGCTCACATATTTAAGATGTTGAATCAACTCATTCAGAAAGAGACACCTTTTATATTTAACCAAGATAGCATTAAGGCTTTCGAGGTAATAAAAGGAAAACTTATCTCTGCACCTATAATTATTACTCCTAACTGGTCAAAACCTTTTATTTTTATGTGTGATGCTAGTGATTATGATGTAGGGGCAGTGTTGGGACAAAAGAGAAACAACATATTTAGAGCTATTCATTATGCAAGTAAGACACTCAATTCGGTGCAATGCAACTACACCACTACCAAAAATGAGATGCCTGCTATCGTATTTGCTTGTGAAAAATTTTGCTCGTATTTGATGGCCAATAGAGCTTATGTTTTCACTAACTAGTGAACACTAAAATATGTCATGAAGAAAAAGGATACAAAATCTAGATTAATGAGATGGGTATTATTGCTTCAAGAATTCGATCTATGGATAATGGACAAAAAAGGAATAGAAAATCAAATCGCAGACCATTTACCCAGAATAGAAGATGATCTAAAGGAGTAGAATTCTGAAGAAATCAATGAGACATTTATAGATGAACAGTTATTTAGGGTAGACATCCATCAGACAGGTTCAAAACCAATAGCACACCATGCTATGCAGATTATGTGTACTATATTGCTAAAGGCATTTTTCCACCAAAAGTATCGTGGCAACAAAAGAAGAGGATCATGCACGAATCAAAAAGATTATATTTGGGAAGACTTGTATGTATTCTGACAATGCTCATATCAATTAGTACGAAGAGTTGTAGAAGAAGAAATAAACGATATTTTACAAGGGTGTCATACGTCTCCATGTGGGGATATTTTGGTGGAAAAAAACAGCTTAGAAAGTACTAGAATCAAGATTTTATTGCCCAATTACGAATAGAGATGCTTATGAATTCGTACAAGGATGCAATATATGCCATAGATCTAAGAGTATATTGAAAAGGGATGAAATACCACAAACAAGAATACTCGAAGTAGAGGTATTTGATGTTTGGGGAATTGATTTCATGGGGTCGTTCCCAAGTTCATTTGGGAACCAGTACATCTTACTAGCTGTTGATTATGTCTTCAAGTAGGTAGAAGCAGTGGCATTACCTACCAATGATACAAAAGTAGTACTTAGATTCTTAAGGAAGAACATCTTTGCCAGATTTGGAACACCACGCGTGTTGGTAAGTGACGAAGGATCCCATTTTTGTAGTAAATAGCTTGAAGCCGCTTTAGCCAAGTACACCGTTAGATATTAGATGACAAAAACATACCATCCACAAGCTAATGGCCAAGTAGAGGTGTCCAACTGAGAGATTAAATGAATTCTAGAGAAAACGGTAAATCCAAGTAGAAAATATTAGGCAGCAAGACTAAATAATGCCTTATGGACTTACAAAATAGCATACAAAACTACGTTAGGTATGTCTCCTTAAAAATTAGTTTATGAAAAAAATTGTCATCTACCGATTGAGTTAGAAAAGAAAGCATATTGGGAAATTAAGGAATTAAATCTAGATCCAGAGTTATCAAAAAAGGAAAGACTATTTAAATTACAAGAATTTGAAGAATTTCGCTTCATGGCCTACAAAATATTGTACAAGATAATGAGCAGACTTCGGAATGATGCAAAGATTCAAAAATGAGAATTTTTTCTTGGAAAAAAAGTTCTATTATTTAACTCAAGATTAAAATTATTCCCTGGAAAACTAAAATCAAGATGGATTGGGCCATACACCATAAACTAGGTGACTCCTTGTAGGGTGATAGAGCTTATTGGAAAGGGAGGACATTTTTTTCTTGTAAATGGGCAGGGAATAAAACATTATTTTGGAGGGAAAACGGAAGATGTAATTGACACACAAGCCATACAATGCAAATCTTTATGAACTCAATACAAAAATGAGAACATAGTGGAAATGGAATGGGAAACTGATGACGAAAGTGACGTAACAAAAGACCTTGAGGCACAAAAAGAACACGACATAAACTGGACTCTGTGTCATGACACTAGAACTTCACGTCGCGACATTGAACTAAATTCATCACAGGTAAAGTATCTTCGACGTCATGACTATCCTTAAGGATGTCGCAAAACCCCTGCGTAAATTGTTGTTCGAATTTTATCTAACCTCTGATGTCGTATAGCTGAATTCTAGTAGGTTTAGTACTCTTTAACCCTTTACTAATCAGGAATAGGTTATCTAATATAATTATAACTCTTAAGTGTATTATTATATTCTTCAAAGATAAATAGGTCACATCACTCTTCTTATCACCTACAACCGTTAGGGAAGGAACAATATTTCGCTATCGCTGATAAAAAGCTCAATAATTTTGAGGAGTAATACTATAGTCCATCCACATCTGAAAGGTTAGAAATTCTGGTATAATATCATTAATCCATCTGTTGAATTCCATGAAAATAGTAAGACAATCATCTACAACAACTACAGCCCTGCATATTCATCCAAGAATAAGGATTTGATCCATTAATGAGAAATTGTAAAGGAGTATAGGAAATTGCAACAGAAAGAGAATGACTAATTTTTGTTTGCCAGATGAAGAACCAACAATAATACCCGTGGTGTAGGAATTTTATCTTGCCTTGAAAGAGAGGGAAGCGATAAGATCGTTCTACGAGCTGCAAACATTTGTCAAAGTTAGAAGGGTCAACGTCTTGGTAACTGAAAGAAGTATATGTCAATTTCATGATGCCCTATATTATTATCGCAATTACTTATACAAAACATATCTCAAAGAGTTTAAAACCATAGACAGGGAGGAGATTTTTTAGATTTTTAACAGAGGGAAAAGAAGTTTGGACGTATCAAATAGGAACAGCTATACTTGAGACATTCAACCAAACGCTAATGACTTAAAAAGCAAAAATATGGATGAAATTTGTGTGTTCAAGAATTTGGCCTATAATCGATCTTTTTGATATTAGCTCGGTCCAAGCCATTCTAGTTTATGCCATATTCCAAAAGAAGAAAATATGCATTGGTACGTGGATATATCAAAACATGATTTAATGTGTACGAAATTAGAGAAAAGGAACATTCATTTCGCATCTTATTACAAAGTTATGTAAAAGAGCAGAAGTGCCGATGGAGCAACTAGATAAAGAGATGAATCCTCCAAAGAAACTCCTAGGAGTTGATGTCTATAAGTAGTATGTAATATTACAGAGAAAACAAAAGGAAGAGAGGATAAAAAGAGGACTCCAAGAGGAAGATGAATAATACATTATGATAATATATACATCTAGTAAGATATTTTTTTTGTTCAAATTCGGTTAGGAAAGTTAAGTTAATTTTTAGGATATTGTAATTAGTCATATTTGATAAACTACTAGAATTAAATTTATATATTTATGAATTTTTGTACAAAATCCTCACATAGCAGAAACACAAACATTGTGAACTTTCAACGATCAAAGGAGGAGGCACCCATAAATAGTCTACAGAACTACCACGATCAATAGGGTAATTTATTTCCTTATCTTTTTAGGGCTACACATTGAGGACAACGTGTTTTCTAAAGTGTGGGGAGGTAGCATAGGAAAATATTTTTAATTTTTATGCTTTTCTTTGATTTTTATTGTCAATTGTGTGCTTGAGCTTGTAGAAATACAAGTGATTGGTTAGGAGCATGTATATAGGTTGATTATATTTACTATAAATTCAACATGATAGTAGATGATTTTAAATTTTTTATTATTAGGCTACTAATTTCTATATATTACACTTTAAATAGGCATTGAGCAATTGAATGTACCATATGACATAGGAAATACAGGGAAACGAGCACGTTAGTATGTATGATAAATTGTTGAATTTGTGATTATTTCGCTGATTAAATTTGTGAATATTGAGATACCAAGGGATGATCTAAGGCATTGTTTGGTATACATCTGGAGCCAAAAAGTTAACCCTATTTATCCATCCTTAGTACCTATATTTGAGCCAGAAAACACTTCTTAACGAACCTTTATGCAAAATCCGAGCCAAAAATGTTAATTTGTATTTTCCCTTTTACTTTGATCCTAAATTCCACGACTATAGACTTCTAACCATATGTATTGAGGGTTAAGTAGATACATTACGGTGGAATTTTGTAAAAATAGAGTGAAATAGAAAATATCAGTGTGATAAAGTAATTATAAGTTAGCCAATTTGTGCAGCAAAAGAAAAAATTCGAAAAGAAAATTAAAAAATGAGTAGAAAAAGTTTGTAAAAGTAAAAGCATTTGTGAATGAGAAATGTAACATCCCTAACCCGTATCCTTCGCCGGAACAGGGTTACGGAGCATTACCGGAGTTTGCAATTCAAATGGATAGAAAAATTAAACATTTCATAACATATCATTAAACATATTAAAACAAATTCAAAACATACAAATTGTCCTTTATTCGAGTCCTTGAGGCACAAAATACACATTAGAAACAAGTCGGGACTAAATCGAGATCCCAAAGAAATTTTCAGAAAACATTGAAATTTTTCAATACTGCAATGGTTACATAGCCGTGTGGCGAGGCCGTGTGACTCACACAGTCAATAGACACGTCCGTGTCTCAGGTCGTGTGGGCAGTCGAAGTAGGGACACATGGTCGTGTCCCAGCCCGTGTTCGTGCCCGTGTAACTCACTAACTTGGGTCACACGGCCAAGCCACATGCCTGTGTGCCAGGCCGTGTAACAGCTTAACTTGCAACCCTTTGAAAGCTACAGGGGACACACGACCATGTCACTTGGCCTTGTGTCACACACAGTTGAGACACACGCCCATGTTTGTGCCCGTGTGGATGAAAATAGGCCTTTTTACAATCCATTTTTCTCACCCAATTTTGCATGTACCTACACACAACATTGCACATACTTGCAAGACATTACCAAGCATCCAAATCACACATAAACAAGTCTTATACATATGGTATTATATCATACAACCAATATGCCCTTAGGCACCTCAAT
Organism: Gossypium raimondii; assembly: GCF_025698545.1. Lineage (NCBI taxonomy): Eukaryota > Viridiplantae > Streptophyta > Magnoliopsida > Malvales > Malvaceae > Gossypium > Gossypium raimondii. The sequence continues at coordinate 31,089,304 of NC_068568.1, read as the reverse complement.
TAATAATATATAAACATGCCTAATCATGTATTCAATTTGACCAAATAATCAACTAACTTGCATGCATATTTGCACCAATACATACCAAATAATTTTCTTACCAGAACACAACCATTTGGTACCAAAATGCCATTCAATAACTACCATCAATTGTCATTTAAGCTACTCAAAAAAAGACCAATTCTCAACAAGTCACAAGCTATATAAATTATGCATATTCATCTATCATTTCATCTTCCATCATTCAACCACATTAAAACTAATATTTACATGCCAAAAACAAACTCATACTATCATAAAAATACCAAAACACAAGCCAAACAAATGGCCTTTTCAACAACTAAACATATAGGTCAACATTAGCCACAATACCTATACATGTCATTATAACCAAAATTAAATATCCAAAAGTACCAAAAGAGCTAGTGGATAGTGTCATATAGCTCCGACAAGCTTCCAACCCAAACGAGCTTCCGATTCACTATAAAACACGGAAAATAACACTGAGTAAGCATTTAAGCTTAGTAAGTTCGTATAACTTAGAATTTAACTTACCATTTAATTAAGTAATAGGTAAGTAACATATACATTTTGGCCAAATGCCTAAGTACATATACACCAACCAATATTAGCCATGTAAATACATATATGAACCAATACTCACGTATGAGCTCAACAATTAATCAAATTCCATATATACGTATCGTCCATTTCATATATCTATATATATCATGTAACAATTTCCATGTATTTCATGTGTATACCTATAATAGTTCATATCGAACTCATACCATTTCGTATCAGAACATTTTCCGTTGAATCGTTTAGAATACAGTTGGATACCTGGGATAGCTCACGCATAGTGTGCTAGCTCTTATAATTGTAATCCGTCAATTCATGTACATGTATGCTCATACGAGCTCTGAATCGATATGCTCATTTAAGTTGAAGATTGGTGTGCTCTCACGAGCTATAAATCGGTAACCCTAATGACATTTCATTTGTATTCTATAGATTCCTAAGGTTCAAATGAGACTCGGTATTTTGTCGAACTTTATTAGATATGAAATCATGTAAATTTATAACAATTCACAATTCATAAATAATTCAATATAAATCATATAAACACAATTTAATCACATGAACTTACCTCGACGAGTATACGTAGACATGGAGACGATTAATCCGAGACTTTCTCTTTGCCCCAATCTAACTCCGTACGACGTCTAACTGGATCTATACGGGTAAATTTAATTCAATTTAACATATAATTGATTCAATTTGATCCAAAACATATTTTTGGCAAAATTACCATTTGCCCCTGTACTTTTAAATTCTTTACAATTTAGTCCCTAGCTCATAAAATGAAAATTCATGCAATTCATGCTTAAACCACTATAGCCAAATTTTATATAGGTCCCTAAAAACCCTATATTTCATTTATCTCACAAATTTACCATGTATAATTTCTATTTTTTCAATTTAATCCCTATTTGACAATTTCATCAAAATCACTTAACAAAAGTTGTTTATCTATTAACAACTAAGCATTTTCTTCCATAAATAATCAAAAATAATACACATTCAATCATGGAAAAACTTTAATAGTTTGAAAGTTTCACAAATTAGTCCCTGGGCTAGTTAGATTAAGCTACAACGATCCCAAGAAGGTAAAAATTATCAAAAACGAGATAAAAATACATACCTAATCAAGCATGCAAGATTGCCGAATGCCAAAACTAAAAAATTTCTTCCTAAGCTTTCAGTTTCGGTTGAAAATTATGAAACAAAGGAGATAACCTAATTTATTTTATTTTAATTTAACTTTAATTACTAATTAACTTTTAAAAATATTAAAATTTATACAATTTCCAAGCCATGTACATCCACTAACACCATTAATGGTCTATTTACCATATAACGACTTCCACTTTAAAGTTCTATAGCTATTTAATACCTTTAGCTATTAGATCTCAACTTTTGCACTTTATGCAATTTAGTCCTTTTATCAAATTGAACATGTAAATGGTAAAATTTCTTAATGAAATTTTTATATGGTATTATTATCATGCTGTAGAAAATAAAATAATAATAAAATAAATTTTTTGACTTCGAATTTCTTGTCTCAAAATCACTGTTCTGATTTCACTGAAAATGGGTTGTTACAAGAAATGCATAGAAAAAGAAAGAAAAGTGACAAAGTCACCAAAAATAGAGAAACTCGTTCATTAGTGCACTTAAACTCTTGAGCTAGCCATAGTTTTTGTATTATGTTGTGATTTCCTATGGAGAAATAAGGAAGGTGAGAGAAGAATGAATACTACAGTGAACGGGTAAGGGTCACTAAGGGGGAAGAATAGGTAACAATACGATATGTCAAACAATTTTCATGCTTGAAACAATTTGTTGCTTATTGTTCTTGAATTCATACCTATCTTGAGCCTCTAAACATTAGGAGTCGAAAAGCCCTATGTGATCTAGGTAGATTTATTTACAAATTGGCATCATACTAAGTAATTACATTTATGACTGTTTGTATTCTGCTAGGATAATCAAATTACATGTATAACTTATTGATGGATCCTTGTATTTGAAACCCTCAATGCTTGTATGCTTTGTAATATTCTGAACTTAGATGTTTGATATTAAAACTGGTAAGGCAACTATATACCACGCCAAGATTATGTGTGAATATGAGACATTTAGTTATGTGCACCAAAGCTAATAGTTGTACTATATTTGCTCAAGGGTCGTCTTTTTATTTACTGCTTTTGTTTGCCTTGCTTGAGGACAAGCAATGACTTAAGTGTGGGGGAGTTTGATCTATCGTAATTTGGTGTAGCAGATTAAACTAGTTTTCGCATTTGATGAGCTTGAATACAAGAACATTAGTTAGGTTTTAGTTAAGTTTCATTACTTTATTTAAATTCAATAAATTTTGTAATTTGAGTCTTTTATTGACCTTAGGGGTCAACTGAGGCCTAAGGGTGAGCTAATATGCTTTGTGAGTGTGCAGGAGACCATTAGAAGGTATGCTAACTTGATACTGGCTGCTGTGTTGCAACACAGAGAGATGGATGTCGCAACATAGGAAGCAGAATAGAAGAATTTTAAGACTGCCTTTGGTGTCGCGACACAGCCTGAAGATGTCACGAAACCTTTGAAGATACCTTGAAGATAAGCATACTGCCTTCGATTTTGTGACACAAGACCTGATGTGTCGTGACATCGACTTTGTACGAGAAATAATTACAAGTTAAGCGCATTTTGGTCCGCACAATCAAACATTAAAGCACGAGAATGAGAGCTGACCTAGGGTTAAGGACGATGACCAATCTAATTCTATAAATAGGCTCATTTAGCACATGTTAGGGACAACTTTTCATATTGTATAATTTTTTTCATAGTTTTAGTCATTAGTTTTCTCTTTTCTTAGGCGTTAGGACTATTTTTAGTTTTGTTATTTGTTATTTGTTGGGAGATCCGATCCGTGGAACTCAATCGAGTCTGTGTGGATTCGACATTATTTTTAATACAATTCAGGCTACTTTTAAACTTTATTTTCTTGATTCATTATTCACGTTTTTTTATATCAAGTTTGTTATGTTTAAGAGATCCATCAGGAACTAATCCTTTTATGGGGGATTAGTGAGTGGAAGTATGATTAATTAATTGTTTTATAGGGTTTTCTTAACGGATCAGCTATTTGGGTGAGGAAGAACATAAACCCTAGGCTTGACAGCCCTAGGAATTTATTTAGGTGAGAATTCACCCAAAATTGGTATAGCCTATCCGTGAACACCTTAGCCCCGAATTGGTCTAGACTGTAAGGTCAAGAGATAAGTAGTTCTTGCCGACTCATTATTCTAGTGGAAGATCGAAAGATCATGTTGTAGTAATGACTAGTTGATTGACGAGAAGCCCAAAGCAACTATTGGTTATGATTACTGAAGCAAGCTAATCACCCATGCTCAGATTTGATAACTGTTTACTTATCGATTTCCCAATGCTTCTTTATTTATGTTATTATTATTATTATTATTACAAATACCACAAAAATTTGTATCTATGTTTATTTGTAATGTAATTTATTTAAAGTGTTAATTAGATCTATTTGTGTTTAGATTAGGATTAATTTAGTGCTCACCTTCCTTGGGTACAATACTTGGAGTACTCACCTGCTTTGTTGTAGCTATATTAGAACTCGACCCATTTACTTGTAGACACCACCTATTTAACATATTTTTGTGCAGGATTTCTACTCTGGACGTTGGTACGTTCAGAGGCAGTCAACCATTCATTAACCAACATTCATATCTATTCAAAAGGTGCCAAAACATGCCAAATTATACCAATTCACAAACAACCTAAGTGCCTAACCAATATGCCCTCATTGGCACCACAATTTAAACATAAACATCAATCAATCAAACCAAAGCCATATTCAACATGTCAATCTCTCCCAAACATCAACAATGTACCAAATACCACATATCTTAGCATTTACTAAAATTTGCCATATATGTCTCAAACAAATCGCCAATATTATACATATAAATGCATTCAAACTTCGAGTTTCAAACAATCATTGTTTACCATATATGCATACCAATCATCAAAACATTTCCATATAGCTTTTAAGAACAACATTACAATATAATCATATTGAAACTTTATAATTCCATTACTTAACTTTAGAACATATATTCTCAAGACATACTTATAGATAACATTCAAAGCTTACAATATTAACTAAACAACTTAAACTAATAAATGCATATACCGCAACCATAAACTAACATATATACCATATATATCATTCAAGTTTTACCATTTCCCCAACAATTTCATGAACCGAGATCAAGCATACCATCATCACACAAGCTATCATCATAGACTATAGAAGCATAGCATAAGAATCATTAATTTCAACTTTATACAAAACAACCATTATAACACATTACAGTTTCAATCCATAACTTCAAACTACTAACCCAAGGTAACCTATATACATGCCACAAAACTAGGATAAATGAGTCAAAATCTACCGAGATTGAAGCTTGATAGTGTGAGTCTTGAAGTTGATCCGACTGCCTAGTTCCGCAAAAAACCAACCGCGAAAAATAGGAAAAGAAATAGAGTAAGCTTATAAATCTTAGGAAGTTTATAGGTGTTTAGACAAACTCTTACCTCAATTTGCAACTAAGTAAATATATATAATTAAAAGATCTCCTGTCAAGACATTTACAACAATAAGGAGAGTGATAACTCTTGAAAAGAGTTATATTTCATGCCTTTAGGTCTAGTCAATTTCTTGTACTTAGGTACATTTAATAGCATTTTAAGATATTTCACTAGTATTTTTATCATTACATGAGGAACTTGGACTGTGTTTAAATATTAGGTACTTTTAATTGCTTGTGGTAAGGTTGTGTTGGTAGTTTCGCAGGTGGAGGTTGATGAACGAGAAATAAATGAGTGAAGGTTTGTCGAGGCAAAATGTTAGACATTTTGTCTACACAAATGCCAGGGCAATCCAAGAAAATTGATTTAACACTCAACGCATACTAGTTTCAGCCCCCAACTATACTTGTACCAAAAAAATATGCTTAAAAAAGAGGAAAAGATAATCTTGGGATGTTCGTTTTTATCCTAGAAAAAATGAATTTAAAAAGAGAAGATAATCTTAGGTTGTTGAAAAAAGAATTTAAAAAGAGGAGAAGATAAACATGGGTTGTTCGATTTACCTTAGGGAAAAAGCTAAACAGAGCAAAATGAGGAAACCCTAAAGGACGAACAAGAGGGAGAGATCCTTCGGCAAGAATAGAGGGTAGCGACTGAGCAGTGATAGGAAGAGGAAGACGAAGGCAATCCCTCTCAGCCATCGCAAAACACAGTGTCGTAGGAGTGTGAATTGGACATGAAAAAGCTGTCTTCTTGAAGTCTTTAGTATTTCTCACTTTTTTTTCCATGAATTGAATGATGAAAATGGTGTTGGATGTTATTTTGGTTTTGAATTTTATGTGCCAACCTATGAGCTAAATCTCATCGAGTTGGGATTACATGATGAACCTTTTATTTTCTTTAATGGTTAAAGCATAGATCCGAATCAATTTAGTATTTCATTCAATTGTTTTTTTAATTGTATACGTGTAATCCCTAGACATAAATGATTGTTCAGCATACCCATAAACTAAATCTAATTCTGAAAAGGTTGGATTGGTTGGATTGAAATTGAATGATATGAGCAAGTACTCGACCGATACTTGTAGTAGACTTTAGACATAGAGCAGTGTTCATATATAAGGAAAACAATGCAGGGTACCACATTAATGCCTATAGACAAGGGTAAGGTAACCTGAGGTTTTTACTCTCAAAAGAAGCAGACCATTCTAGAACTCTTCTGAGTAGTAAACTGAGTATGATTTTGCCAAGGCATTATTGATAGTAGTCGTAGATTCTTAGTAATCCCAACCTTCCAAATCAATATCATATATCCTTTACTCTTTACCGCCGTATCTTACCATGTCATTCTTAGTTATTTACTTGATCATTTACATAATATTCCCATAGTAATTCTCATAATTTCCATAGTATTTCCAAGTATTCAGTAATTCTACATATTGAATACATCATTATTCCTTTTAATTGCCGCTGCATACTTACCATAGCTTTACCATAGCATTAATTGCATTTTATTATAATAAGTTGACCACTTTTGTGCCACAATCTGATCCTTGTGGGAACCATACTCACTCGTCACCTTATTACTTGATTTGATGTGTATACTTGCACAATTCACATATCATTTCACATGCTACAAGTTTTTGATGTCGTTGCCAGGGATCGAAAATTTGGTGAAAATTGGTTTTGTTATTTTACTTAGTTCCATTAGTTTTTTTTTAACTTAGTTATATTTAATTTCTACAGGTTTGCCATTAGTGCATGAGAAAAGTCATTCTTGCTAACAAAGAATATCCTTTTGGCCTAGAGATCGAAAGAACTTTACGAAGAAGGGAAAAAGAATTGCAAAAAATTGCTAGGACTGGGAATGATCCTGGTCTTAATGATAAGACGAATGGTCAATATGTTAATCCTCCAGTTCGTAGAGTGATACATGGTCTGAATGATAACCTGAATGGTCAAGATGTCAATCCTCCTGTTCGTAGGGTGCTACCTAGTTTGAATGATAATTTGAATGGTCAGGATGCTAATTCTCCTATTCATAGGGTGATAGATGACTGAGACAGACCAATTCAAGAGTATGTTATTCCAATTTTGGATGATTTGAATCTAGGGATAGTCAAACCACACATACAAGCTCAACAATTCGAGTTGAAATCGGTAATGTTCTAAATGTTACAAATAGTAGGATAGTTTAGTGGATTACCTATTGAAGATCCAAGATTGAATTTAAGACTTTTTCTAGAAGTCTGTGACTCGTTTAGACAACAAGGTGTTCTTGAAGATGCCCTGAGACTTAATTTTTTTCCATATTCCTTGAGAGACCAAGCAAGAGCATGGTTAAATGCTTTACTGTTGGGAATAGTGGCATCATGGAATGATCTTTGCCAGAGGTTTTTGCTATGTTCTAATCCACCAACTATAAATGTCAGACTTAGAAATGACATCACATTTTTTTTACAAATGGAGGACGAAATGCTATATGAAGATTGGAAATAATTTAAGGAGTTAATTCGAAAATGTTCGATGCATGGATTCCAGCACTGGACTCAAATGGAGATGTTTTATAATGGGTTGAATGCACATACAATGATGGTAGTTGATGCATCTGCCAATGGTACTCTGCTGGATAAAATGTATGATGTAGCATATGAGATTTTGGAAAATGATTACCAACAATGATTATCAATATCTGACAAAAAGTGTTGGGGCAAGTAAGAGAGTTGCTAGTACCATAGAGTTTGATGCAATTAGTTTACTGACAGCCCAGGTATCTTCTATAGCTAACATAATTAAAAAAATGAAAAATTCAACTACAGTTGAGGAGATGAAATCAGCCGATCTATCATGTGTTTATTGTGGTGAAGATCATACGTTCGATGAATGCCCATCAAACCCAGCATTCGTGTGTGACAATAACCCTTACTCCAACACCTACAATCCAGGGTGGAAGCAGCATCCTAATTTCAATTGGAGTAATCAGGGTGCAGGGATTTTTAACAATACAGTAAGATAAAATGCCAATAGTGCCCCACCTGATTATAATAAACTTATGCCGAGGCAAAATGTCCAACAAGGTTAGTAATCATCATCGTCTTCTATTGAAAACTTGTTGAAAGAATATATGGCCAAAAATGATGTTGTAATTCAAAGCCAAGCTGCATCTTTACGAGCTCTTAAGAATCAAGTGGGGCAAATAGAGAATGATTTAAATTCAAGGCCACAAGGAGCTTTTCCAAGTGATACTAAGAATTCAAGATCACAAAGGAAAGAGCATTGCAAAGTGATTACTCTCAAAAGTGGAACTAAGTTGAATGACGTTGTTCAAGTTGCCACGACAGGAGAGGAGAACTCGAATAACAACTATGTAAAGATCTCAGAGCCATCAAAAAAACATACTGCACTTGAAAAGGGTAAGCAGAAGAATGTTGTGGCAAAACCAGATCACCCTGCCAACAAGAATGCCACAGCAAAACAATATCAGCAACCTGAAGGAAGACCACCTCTACCTTTTCCTTAGAGATTCCATAATTCTAAATAAAATGTTCAATTCAAAAGGTTTTTGGAGGTCTTGAAGCAACTCCATATTAAAATACCACTAGTAGAAGCTTCAGAGCAAATGCCCAATTACGTGAAATTTATAAATGATATATTGTCAAAGAAGCATAGATTGAGAGAATTTGAGACTGTTTCTCTCACTGAAGGGTGCACAGTAATGTTAATGAATAAGCTGCCTCCAAAGTTGAAGGACCTAGGGAGTTTCACTATCCCATCTTTCATTTGAAATCATTATGTTGGTAAGGCATTATAAAATTTAGGAGCAAGTATAAATCTAATGCCTCTGTTTATTTTTAGGAAGCAAGACCTACTATGGTTACGTTGCAACTGGCCAATCAATCCTATGCTCATCCGAAAGGTAAAATTGAAGACGTACTGGTAAGGGTAGATAAATTGAAGACGTACTGGTAAGGGTAGATAAATTGAAGACGTACTGGAAAGCAAGACCTACTATGGTTATGTTGCAACTAGCCAATCGATCCTATGCTCATCCGAAAGGTAAAATTGAAGACGTACTGGTAAGGGTAGATAAATTTATCTTTCCTGTAGATTTCCTTATTTTAGAATGTGAAGTTGACCATGATGTGCCAAATATTCTGGGAAGACCTTTTCTTGCTATTGGCAAGACTTTAATTGATGTGCAGAAAGGTGAATTGACCATGAGGATAAATGATCAGTAGATCATTTTCAATGTATTTAATGCGCTAAAATGTGTTGATGAGAATGAATAATGTCGTACCATTGACTTGATAGAAAAAATAGTAGAGGAAGAGTTCATGAGGCTTTGCCTTAACAATTCTAATAGCGATGAAGATTCATTTAAGCAGAGACCCTTGTGCACTTTGCTGGAGCAAAATAGACCTTTCAATTTTGATGAACAATGCTTGGTAGCTCATGTATATTCACATGAAACTATTGATGTCAAGGACATGAACATGGGGGACGCATTTAAAGTTAATTGGCAATACTTGAAGCATTCCTAGGGTGCTCATGTAGAGCGAGACAAATAGTCCATTGATTTTCAAGATGTTTAACTTCAACATCTTGAAAATTCTTTTTATTTTTATTTCATCTTGTCGATTTAAATTTCTTTTAGTTATTTCATTTCCTTTGTTTAATAAACTATAGGAGGGGAAGGGGTTGGGGATGCAAAGCCTGTTGAGACAAATTCTGCTAATAAAGAGAATACGTCCAAAGTACCGGAGGAAGAACCAAAGAAAATAGAGTTTGTTAGCATTGAGACTGACCATGAGGATGAAGAGGAAGCAGAGGTATAAGGTCGCTGCTCGTAAATTAACCCGTTAGATAGAATGAAGTATCTACAATACAATCCAAGCAAGGAAAGTTTTCTTTTTCTTTCATACGTATTGTATTGCATAAAATTTTCCTGACACTATTTGTATATAGATAGTCTGTAACACCCCTAACCCGTATCTATCGTCGAAATAGGGTTACAGAGCGTTACCTTAAGATCGTAACTTTAAAACATACATTTAATACCTTAACATAAACATGGAATAATTCACTCATATACATGCATAACGTCCCTTAATCGAGCCCTTGAGGCCTTAGAAACACTTTAGAAATGATTTGGGACTAAATCAAAAATATTTAGAACATTTAAGAAAATGTTGGAAAATTTGAACTGTAAGGGTCACACGATCATGTGGCCAGGCCGTGTGACTCACACAGTTGAGACACATGGCCGTGTCCCAGCCTGTGTAACAATCGAAATAGGGACACACGGCTGTGACCCAGCCCGTGTCCATGCCCATGTAACTCTTTGAGTTGGGTCACGCGACCAAACCACACGCCCATGTACTAGGCTTTGTAACACTCGACATGGCCTCACATGCTTGTGTGACAAGCCGTGTGCTAGGCTGTGTAACTATCTAACTTGAAACCTTTAAAACCTATAGACACACGGCTAAGACACACGCCCGTGTCTTAGGCTGTGTGGAGAAGAAATTGGCCTAGATCAAGCCATTTCCTTCACCCACTTCAAGGATGTACTTACAAGCCATTTGCACTCTTAACCAAGGCATCAAAGCACACCAAAAAAATGTATAAAATGATCAATTCAAATGACCAAATTCCATTCAACAAATATGCCATATAGGCTCCTCAATCACAATCAAACTAACATACCTAAGCTTATGCATAATTGACCATATTTTACTCAATCACATTTACTTATTTCCATCTAAAACATACCATACTTAACCACATTTCAAATACTTCATTCACATACCAAATTGGCTATTGAAGACATGCCTCAACCTTACCATAATATCAAACATCATCAAGATACCATAAGTACCAAAAGTGTACAAACCATAATAAGACATATACATGCCAAACTTATCAAGTAACATAAACCACAAGTCCACCTATATATGCCATTATAAACTTAACCAACATATGAAAACTACCGATATTTATGCTAGATAGTGTGATAGATCTCCAACGAGTATCCAAACCGATCAAGTTTTCAATAATCTAAAAAGTAAAGGAAAGTAATTATGTAAGCAATGAATGCTTAGTAAGCTCGTATAAACTTTAAACATAACATTTCATTTCAACAATGAACTTTATAGGTTAAATATAAACTTATGCCATCGCCTCAAGATTTATCAACTACATAATCTTCAACTCGAAAATGAATAAGTCTATCAACATCGTGTATATTTTTCATTCCTAACATAATAGGATTTTATAAGACATATTACACCATCATTAACCTTTTCATAAGACTATGAACTACTCCCTTTACTTACTTTCCATTCCATTTACTTAGCATAAACTGAAATAACAACATCAAATCACGAATTAGTGTATTTATTCATGACATAGGTAAATTTATCTATAGCATACATAAATTTCTCACATATAAGTATGTCATTCAACTCATCAATATTTTTTTCATCATAGTACATCTCAATCATGAACTTACCATTTCATTACCTTTTCTTACCCGTTTCATTTGCATGATAGAAGACATAAGCATAAACATCAACCACATGATAAACCATTTCATTAGAAAATAAATCTTTTGATTAATACCACCTTTTCATAAACATAAGCATACTTATATTTGGACACTTGTCATTTCAAAGTATAAAATTACAATTAAGCATGATATTATCCAACCATAAGCTTGGCACAACCCTAAGCATCATCAACAACACATGTTAGTACATTAACGCATAATTCAATTGAATTATCACAAGATAAGCTAGATTTACATTAACATAATGCCTTTAATTTCATGCTTTCCATAAACAAAAATATACATTCATTGTTTATTTTCAATTCATACCTTTCCATAGATTTATGACATAGTCCATCAGAACACTTACCGCTCCTTCCCTTTTCAGGCCCGTTGAACTACTTAGAATAATATCATATATGTAGGAAAGCTCACACAAAGTGTGCTAAACATATGGTCGAAACCATTCCTTTTCCTTTACGTAGTTGCTTACTCGAGCCGTAAAGTGGGTCTGCTCACATAAGCTGATGGTTGGAATGTAAGCTACACGATGCCGCTCACATAAGCTGACAAGTATTCATAACAAATGTCAGAACTCAGCCATCAGTAGAACATTCAGGAGCAGCACCCGAAACATGGTAACCCTATTGACATGTCATTTGTATCCTTTATATTCCTAAGGTTCAAGCGGGGCTCAATAATCGTCGTAACTTCGTTGGATTTCCATCATTTCTTTACATGATAAATTACATAATAACATATTTATTGATTCATTTACATTATAAAAACACATTAGAAATTCAATTTAATCAACATTTATGTGATTATAGTTCATACGAACTTACCTGGCTAAATTGCAGCAATGACTAAGTACAGGGGCTATTTGATAATTTTTCTTTTCTCCTTGATTTTCCACTCATTCTTGATCAATTGTTGCTTGAAGCTAGACTTGGGCTAGGTTTCTTCTCCCCTTTTTTGTTTCGACTAAATGATGAAGAAGATAAATGAATCATCTTTTTATTTTTATTTTCTTATTTAATTATCATTATAACATATAATATAATGTTTTTATAATAATAAACATTATTTTTAACTAAATAACTCCACTATCTGTCCAAACCCTTTTAAAATGGTATATTTACCATTCAAGTCCATTTACTTTCATTCATTAAGCCATATAATCATTCAAATCTAATAGTAATCAAATTTTACACCCTTTACGATTTAGTTCTTTTTAATTAATTATTTAAACATTAAAATTTCTTAACGAAACTTTAATACAACCTTAATAACACTCAATAAATATTTATAAAATATTTATAACTTGGTTTATAGAAATGAGGTCCCGATACCTCATTTTCTAAAACCACTTGACTTTAGGGTCAAATCACTTAAACCTAATTGTTCTTCCATTTAACCAAAAATCAATAAATAAAAATTTATCATTACACCATATATTATTCATAAATATTAAATAATAGTATTTACAGGGTCACATGTCAGGTTTGTGGCTCTGAAACCACTGTTCCGACACTTCAAAGAAATGGGTTGTTACACATGCATTGAGGACAATGCATCCTTTAGGTTTGGGGGTGTATTGTGCATTTAGGTTGCATTACATGTCTAGTATGTATGTTCATCCTAGTATAGTTAAGTTGGTTGTCAATGCCATGTGATTATTAAGTATTGTTTTATCTATGGAAAGTCCAATCTTTACTCGTTATGTTCGATGATGAGCTTATATTCTTTAGTATATCTAGAACATGTGACAGTGGATGAGGCGTGTTTAACTTAGGTTAGATTGCGTGAAAATTTATTCTTAAAAATGAGATGTTCTACACTCAGTTTTTTTTATTATAGTGAGTGGTTTCTGATGAACTTAGGGTTTTTAATAGTTGGCTCGATGAACTATAGTAACATAATTGGGATGCTCATGTACCCATAACACACCAGAGAGCATCGAAATTCTAACAGAGGCACCAAATTCAAAACAAAGACACATATGTGCAATCCCGTACAAGTGCACGTTCTAACCCTATTGGCATGCCAATCATATCCTAATCATTTACTACGTTCAAACTGGCATCTAACGGATTTCATAACATTATAACTTGAAGGCACTTCAAGAAATATTCTTATACACATGTTGTAATTTGATTATTTTCTTTTCAAAACATATACATTATATATATTCATCACATTTCAAGTAAATCTTACTCACCTTACATTCAACCGTATATAGTTAATATCCTCAATCCAATATCAATAATTCAACCACAAATTAATTAACTCATAACAACACATAACACGAACATATAAGCATATATCTATTCTATGAACTTACCTAATACAACTAGCAAGCAAATTTGTTCCTAGGGACTATTCTATAATTTTCCCTTTTCCCAAACTTTCCTCCGCATGCAGTTCAATCCTTGATCTATACAATAATTAAATTCAACTTATTAAATTTAAATACATTATCATATTAATTTTTATGTATATGACTTATAATTTCTATTTTTCAAAATTTCCCTAAACTTTTACACTTTGTTCAATTCAGTCCTTAAAATCGAAACTATTTAAATTCAGACATTTCACCCCTAATATTCATAACCGAACTGAACAACACCCCTATACAGCCTTTGAACATTCAAAATTTACAATTTAATATGCTAAATTTTTACAAAATTTCTTATTAGTCCTTAGGTTCAAAACTATCAAAATTTCTTTACAAAATTGTCCTATTTAATTTAACAATCAAGTTTACAAATTCATCATTTTACACTAAGAACATCAAAGAACCATCAATGACAAGTTTCCAAACACTTAAAAATTTTAAAAATTAGTCCCTGGGTTAACTAGATTTCATTACAACGATCTCAAAAACATTAAATTTATGATAAAAAAGGACCAAGAAAACCCTTACATGCATGAGTGAATAACAAGGCCGAAACTCCAAGGTGTTGAAATGGTGTTTTTGATTTTCAAACTAAAGAATGAAGAATATGGAAGATTTTTCCCTTTTTGGTTTATTATTAATAAAATTTTAATCATTAATTTAATATATTATTTTGGTGACATAAAAAGAGTACTCAAACTAATTACAAAACCTAAAACATCTCTCCCAACGGGGAGGTCTCATACAAACATAAATCATAAGAATTGTAATGTGTTAGTTTAACCATTCTATCAACATCTTGATTGTATTCTCTAGATATATGTCGAACATTCTATTGATCAAATCATAATAGAATTTGGTGAATCCTCCTGATCAAAGCAGAACTGGAGCCTTTTGTTGTCCTCTCCTATATAACTTTTACTACCTCAAGGTTATCAGTCCCAATTGAAACGTGAACAAAGCCACACTCACAAGGAAGAGTCAAGCCATCCAGGATGCCTCACAATTTGGCATAAAAAATGGAACAATTCCCCAAAACTCTATTAAAACCCAAAATCCATACTCAATCATTGTTTTTCGTATGCCCCCCGCCTTAGCGAAGCCGCCTTCATTTCTAACAGATCTGTCTATGTTCAAGCATGCCTAGTTACCATTTAGGTGCAGATGTGGTAACTTACTTTGTGACCTGCCCGAAATTTTCTGGTTACGGGAATTATATTGATTTGCCCAACTGAGTGAAACCTTGATGGTTTCATTCGCACTCCAAGTAATCCTATAAAAAATGAAGAGGTTGCGATTCTTCCAAAAGCACCACGCAATGATCCCAAAGAAGCATTTCCAATCTACAGCTCCCACACACCAATCCTAATGACCCTGCAAATTAAAAACAAACCAATCCTGCAAACTACTCAAATAAAAACTAGCCAATCATATGGAATTAAGAGATCCCAAATTTTAATCATAAAACTTAATTCATCAAATCCAAAACTGGCCACTAACTTTAAGAATTACTAAATTTCCATTTAAATCCATGCAATAATGTTTTCCCATCCATTTGACCCAAATAAACTAATAGCAATGAACTTTTACTACTTTTATGATTTAGTCATTTTTCTTTAATTAATCATCCAATCACTAAAATTTCTAGATTAAACTTCAATTCACCTATATAATAGCTCTATAAACATTTGATAATAATATTTACGGGCTTGATTTAAGAAAATGAGGTCCCAATACCTTATATTTCAAAACCATTTGACTTTAAAGACAAGCCACTTGAACTTAACTATTCATCCAAATAACAAAAATCATCGAATAAAAATTTAATTAAACATTATAATTCAACTTGTGAATATTTGTAACACCCATACCCCGTCTCCGTTGTCATATTAGAGTTACAGAGCATTACCATGCAAATCCGAACAACAAAGTTGTTTAATATTAATTACTTAAAACTCATTACAACCTTATCAAACATACATATTTGGGCCTTAAATTGGGCCTTCGAGATCCTAAAAAAAATTCGGGTTCAATCTGGGACTACTTTGAAACAATTTAGAAACTTTGGGGAAAAGTTCAAAATTTTGAAAATAGGGGTCAGACGGCCATGTGACATAGCCCAGACCTTGTGGTGCTCGAACAATGGGACACACGACTGTGTCCCAGCCCGTGTCTTAAACCATGTAACTCACTGAGTTTAGTCACACGGCCATGTCGCAAGCCGTGTGCTAGACCGTGTAACTTACTGACTTAATACACACGGTTGTGTCTTAGACCGTGTGAAACTTACACCTAAAATAATAAGTGATACACGACCGTGTAGCTAGGCCATGTGTGTCACACGACCGTGTGACAGCTAGTGTCCCAGGCCATTTACTCCATAATTTGACCCTAAAAACAAGCCATTTAAAACCAAAACTTGCTCAATCAACCATTTCATTTGTGCATACATTCAAAAGACCTAAACACCTTTCAAACACGTATAAACATACCAATTCAATCAACCTATTTCACCTAACCAATATGTCATTCAAAGGCACCACATTTATACCAAAACAACTTCAATCATAACAAGGCTATAATGCCACATTTCAAGCATAGAACCTATTCAATTTAGCTACTTAAGGATATCAATTTTAACCATTTACATTTCACCACAAACATACAAAAAATGACCATATATTACAAGTATTTAAAAGTGACCAAAATACTTAAACTTGTTTAAGCAGTATAAGTCTAACATACAAAATACATAATCCAAAAACATATTCAAAGACATTCATTATAAAAAGGTCATATACATGCCATTTATAACCTTAGCCAAAATAATTCAAAAACTACTGAAGTAATTGTTGGATAGTATGATAGATCTTTGACAAGCTTCCAACCGATCGAGCTTCCGATAATCTACGAAACAAATAAAAATAACTACGTAAGCAACTAGTGCATAGTAAGCTCGTATAAATTCAAACATAACTTACCATTCTTAAGCTCAATTTCTAAAATATGCACAACATCTTTACCATACTCATAAGCTTAATACAATCCTATAAGCATCACCAAGCTCACAAATTAGTAGGGTCATGTATAATACATATAGAAAATCAACCATTTCACAAATGAATCTTCATGAACATAACATTCATCACATAATCATTTAATTCCTTTCAATTCATTTGCATTCATCTAAATTTACCATTAACAAGTTTAGGAGCAATTATCCATTTTACCACATGCCTTGCCAATTATCTTTACTTACCCGTTGAACCATCTAGAATTACATTGGATACCCGGGAATGCTCACACATAGTGTGTCTTTCCATATAACCATAACCTTTCCTTTTCAATAGTGCTCACACGAGCTGTGAAATGGGTCTACTTCCACGAGCTGTGGGTCGAAATGTTAGCTACACGATGTTGCTCACACGAGCTGTGGAGAATCCAAAATAAATGCAGGACCTCAGCCATTGACAGGACATTCAAGACTAGCAACCAAAACATGAAATCCCTAATGACATGTCACTTGTATCCTAAGAATTCTTAAGGTTCAAATGGGACTATTTATCCGTCAATTACTCAAAATGTTGATATATGTATATATTTTTGAGTTTGTTTATAACTAACATAATATAACAGATAATCAATCAAACTATATTTAGTAAGATTATAATTCATACGAACTTACCTCGGTAACTATAGTCGTAGAAGTAGAGTTGGAGACTAATCCAAAGCTTTCGCCTTTCCTCGATTTAAGTTCGGTTGTTTTTTATCTTGATCTAAATAAATAGTTTCATTCAATTTAGTACTTCAATTAACCTCAAGCATTCAATTCAATCTATAATTCATATTATCATGAATTACAAAATTACCCCTCCTATTTTAACTTTTTCACAATTTAGTCCTTAAGCTCGTAACTTGAAATTTAACTATTTTAATCCTCAATACATGTTAGCCATGTTAGCCGAACTTCTTAGGGACCCATATCAACCCACTAAAATCACCATTTCATAATGTTACCTTGAAATTTTTACTATTTTCATGAATAAGTCCTTAAACCCTAAATTCACTAAAAATCACCTAGCAAAATAAGCTTACTCAAGAATCAACCTTAACATTCTATCAATCAACTTCAAAAACTCATCAATTTCATTCATAGGATATCCCTCAACCTTTAACAAATTTGCAAATTAACCCCTGGGCTAAGTAAATTAAGTTAAAACGAACTCGTAAACGTAAAAATTATTAAAACAAAATCAAAATCACATACCATGCATCAAAAGAAGCTTGGCCGAATATTTCTTAACTCAACAATGGGGTTTCGACAATAACAAAGTGAAAATAAGAAAAAATGATAGCTAATTCTTTCTTGTTTAAGCATTTATTTATTAAATTACTAATTTATCCTTATAATATAAACTTATAAAATAACTAAATCATGCCCATCATTGTGCACCATATTTATATATGGCATAATTACTAAATAATTCCATTAACTCACCTTGTTAAAGCTGTTTAATCCACTTAACTAATAGAATTCAACTTTTGCATCTTTTTCAATTTAGTTGTTTTTACCTAATTAACCATTCAAACCTCAAAATTTCATAACAAAAATTTAATATAACCTTAAAATAACTCTATAAACATTAAATAAATATTAAAATAATAACTCACTTGTCGAAGTCGTGGTCACGAAACCACTATTTCCGACACCACTAAAATTGGGTTGTTACAATATTAATAAATAATATTTATGTACTCACTCATCGAAATTGTGACCCGAAACCACTGCTTTCAACACCACTAAAAAATAGACTTTTACATTTCTTCTCTTTCTCTTAATCATTTGTAATAAAATCTTAATTCTTATTTTCTCTTTCTCCTCCAAGACAACTATTGATGCTCTTTTCATGAAATCAAGGTGGCTAACAAGCTTCTATAATGATTTTAATAAAGATTCATGAAAGAAATTGAAGGAATTAAGCTTAGAAAGCCTTGAAAATGGTGGAAATGATCTATTTGTAATGAAAGTAAAAAATTGAAAGGATGGAGAAATGATGATGGCGTGGGAGGTTAGGAAATATGAATGAATTCTTCATCTTTCTCAACTTTTCTATCAAAATATCTAATTAATTTAATAATTAAAATGATAATTATTAAAATTGTCTACCAATCACATTTTACACAATTTGATCTTTAATCATTACATTTTTATAATTATCCGATTTGAGTAATTACCTTTAACCCTCCAACTTTATCTATAATACTATCCATGAATCATATTTTATTTTGGTAAAATTTCACTTCTAGCCCTTCCTTATTTTTCCTTCAATTTAATGCAATCACTTCAAATTTTTAATTTTCTTATTTTTACCCCAATACTTTTTATTCTCTTACAATTTAGTTAATACCTAGATTTATTTCCTTATTTCTAGAGTATTTTAATTTCCTATTGAATCTAACTATTTTCTATACTAACATTCATAATTTCCTATTTTATCTACTTTTAAAATTCTTAAATATAATAAATTAGAGACATTACAGATTTCCACAATCACCTATAATGTTTATAACATTAAAGTAAATTTAAACTTAAATATTTTATGAATTTTTAGTTAAAAGTATTGAATAAGATAATGAAAATAAATAAATAAGGAAAAGATGGTTTCAAAAGTGTATTTTAAAAGATTACTTTCTCACTTTTAATGAAAAAGAATTATGTTCAAACATATGGGAAGTAATTCTGGACAGAAATTTACTTTTCTAAAAATATGACATTTTATCATAGTAAACATAGAAATCACCCATTTATTAAGTTGTTTGAAGATAATCACTTTTAGTTATATCAAGTTCTCTCTAATATTGATGACATTTGAGAAAAGCAATGATTAAAACTTCCATCATGTCTTTTGATTGAGTCGGATACGTAATAGGGCTTATGGGCTTTACCTCCTTAAATTTTTGAAAATTTTAATTATACTTTTAAAATTTTAGTTAGGGTTCAAAATTTTAAAATTATTTATTAAAATTTAAAAACAATTAAAAATTTAAATTTGACTTAATTTTTTTAACTTTCATAAATCTCTAAAATTTTAAAATTTTTAATTAAAACTATAAAAATTTTAAAAGTTATCATTAAAACCTTCAAAAATTTTAATTAAAATTTCAAACTTAACACCAAGATATAGCTTGAATTCTTTTTATCCCTACCTCCAATATGGTATTCTAATATCATTATATAAAGCTAGCAGTACACAAATTACAAGCTAATCATTCCCCACTATATAGTTAGTGGGGATGTATTTTATGGGTCGGCACCGCAACCATCTTCACATGATAGCGTTCAAACTTGAGACTAGAAGGATTCGCACTACTGTCAGTGCTATCAGTCTCACCCACCAGAAACTTTGGTTCAATCGGATTCCAGAAAATCGTCCACATCACTTCCCACTAATTGCTACAGTATACACGTTAGGATTTATATAGTAAAAAAAATATTAAATTTATAATTATGATAAACATGAAACTATTAGAATCACATCCGAGATAAAATCCATGCTAAAATCACATCTACTGCAAAGTGCAAACTTCATTATAAATAGCTACTCAGTTAGTGGTATGCCTCCATTCTTCCTCTGGCCTACAAATCCATCATCTATTTTTTCCAAGCTTGTTCGATTATTCTTGCAAATCCAGGGCTGGGTGCTTGAAAACAATGGCTGAATTTTGGAAGTGTTTATTACTTGTTGCATTGCTAGTCTCAACCTGTGCCACTGTTTCTGAAAGCCGAGTGGCAAGGAAAGAGCTGGGTATAGACCTGGGAGGAATTGGGGTTGGTTTGGGTATTGGGCTTGGTCTTGGGCTTGGTGGAAATGGTTCAGGCTCTGGAGCTGGTGCTGGTGCTGGCTCTGGTTCTGGTTCTCGGTCCAGTTCTAGTTCTAGCTCATCTTCTTCATCAAGTTCTTCGGGTTCAGGCTCTGGGGCAGGGTCAGAAGCAGGTTCATCAGCTGGATCGTATGCTGGGTCGAGAGCTGGGTCAGGTGGAAGAGGCTAGATTCTAGATCCACAAATGGAAGATCTGGAAACAAAAAATAAATAATAATAACAACGACAATAATAATCAGCACGAAAGCCTGCAAAGGTTTTCAGTCCTCAACGTTTTTATATAAATAGTTAATTTATTTTCTGTGTGCTTTTGTCAGAGTGTTTTGTCAAAAACCTTCAAGTGCTACTGAAAAGAAAAAACTACAGTTTATATTATCAAAATTAATTGTCTATATGGGGAAAAACTCAATAAACATTCGAAGTTATCACTGTATGACAAAACGTTGAACATATAAGCAGCATTCAAAATCCCTCTGTTTGAAAGGAAAAATAAGGAAATTTTCACTTAAAATCCTTTTTTTAATTTTATTATTTTTATTTTTGGTATAATTGTTGCTTGAATAGGAAGACTGGAGAATCGGTATGTATTAGTTAAACTGGACAAAAAACCAATTGAAATGGATGGTTGAGTCAAAATTTTTTGAATTTTTAATAATTTATTTTATCAAATCAAATAGATTAGTTAAACTGTTCGAATCAATAGCCTAACAGATTTCACCACCGGTCCCATCTTAAAAACTTTGAGTTCACAAGTGTATTCATCTATTTTACGAGGTAAGCCTAGTCCTATTCGAATCAAGATAGTATTTAGATAAAATCCTTCCAATAATATGAATTTTAAAATTCAAACTTTGTCCAAGTATCTAGAGAAAAAAATCCACTTTCACTTTTTTCAAGTTTTTGTTGGTTAGATAAAATCTCTTTAGTTCTAACTAGAGAAGCTTATTTTCTTGTTAATAATTGAATTTTGTAAGAAATATTGAAAAAGTAATGTTCTAAATATCGAATGAGTCCTTAAAAATGGTCCAAGACTGCTATTAGAAATAGGCAAATTAAGAGATGGCTTAAATGACATTATTTTAAAACGAATTCTATCCATGCCTTCAAGAAATCCTATTAACACACGTTAAATTAAATAATTATATAATTGCAACATTGAATTATCATTTCATTTCACACTCGAATGGTAAAATAATCAGATCATATAAAAGGTTCAGTAGATCACAACCAAAAATCGATCCAAAGATGGATGAAGGAACCAAAACAGAGAATAAGCCTAGATTGATCTAGAAAAATATAAACAAAAAACATGATCCAAATACCGATAGAAGACATGCCCCTTCTCAAACAAAGGCAAAGTATGCACTAGTGAACAACCACCTCACGGCAAAGTGATTAAACATGTTTTCTATAGCTGTATAATCAACGATCCAAATAAACTTTATAAGTTCATTTACATTCATCACTCATGCGATTGCAATTATGTGGAATGGATCGTGTGCACATCACTTCCACTCTCACTTTCAATTCTTTATTAGACATTGTTGTTCGGATGTTATGCTGGACCTTAGCGTCATAAACAATTCGAAAATTAAAAATTAACAAATAAAAATTAAAAATAAAAGAAATAAAAATATTGTATCTATAGTCTTTAACATTCTTATTTATCTTATTATTCGTAAAGATATTTCCTAGATCTAATGTCGAAACCTCCCTGGCAATGGCGCTAACAACTTGACCGCCTATAAACGTGTTATCGTTTATAGTATAAATATCACACTAAAAATATATGAAATTAAATTGGCGGTGTCTCTAAGAATACGAGTTAAATTCTAATATAGTATTCGTGTTACAACGGAATACCGGAAAGTATTCCGAGGATCATACCCAGGGATGATGGAATAAATCTATTGAAAATCTCTTTACAATAATAAGTCTAAATAGTAATAATTAAATCATATATCATGACAGATCATAAAATAGATGAGTAATGAAAATTAAATAATTAAATTAAATAAAAAATAAAATAAACAAACGACTAAACATATTAAACCAATTAGGAAGATTAACGCGTTCCAAGTGTTGTAATTAACTGTATATTAGGATTTTAGGGTGGATTAGCTATTAACTAACCAATTATTACCTCCTATTCTCTATTTGATTAATTAATTGGTTGATACTTGCTTATCTCCCAACCTCACTTTCTTAACCAGGACAAATTACGATTTACTCGACAAAACATATCTTCTGACCTCGTTTAGCCTATGATTACTTCCTATGGTTATCAAGAGGGATTATGAATATGTAATTTAAACCAAAAAATCCTATTGGGAAACCCTAAATCCTCCATTAATCATGTCCTTATCCGCTCGTTAATATCCCCTAAAAGATTTTGCCACTCGTGTTATTCATGATCCCAAACTCAGTTGAATTAAATGTGCAAACAACACAATTAAATCGGAAGAGAGAAGAGATTAGAATAATTATGATTTGATGTCGAGTGAAGAACAGAGTAACGGATCTCTCGATTGGAATAATCAAATCTTGTCACTTGTGAAGGTAAATAAACTGAAATACTTCGATATTATAAAAGAACTCTTGGATTGAAACTAATTCCAAGAGAGAAGAACAAAGAGTTAATGAAAAACAAAAGAAAACTTAATCTAATCCTACTCCTAATCTATGAGGGTTTTTGGATGCGTCTAAGACAACTTAGTTACATCAAACCCCTAAGATTTTATTTATAAGAGTGTTGGCAGCCCGAATTAGGTCTTCGTATAAATTTGATTGTGTGGATGAAAATAGCCCCGCAATGCTTGGGCACCATGTCGGGTCTATGTCGTGCCATGCAAGGCCTATGGCATGACATGACAAGTGTTTTGTGGCCTTTTGGGTTTGTTTCATGCTTTAACGGCTCGAGAAGCTTGTGCATAAGTCGTCCCTTACTCCTATGTCCATTAGGCCTATAATTCATCATTCTACACAAATTAAAACTATCTAAGACTCCTGTCAATCTAATAGGTCACAAACACTCGCAATTTGTGTAAAAACACTTATTTTATTAAGTTTTACTACTTAACAACTCAATATCAAAATTTCAATAATAATTACTAAAATTTCTAAAAAAAAAGCTTCTTAAGTGTGAAAATAGACCGAAATTACTACTACATTTGATGGCAAGTCATAGATACAATATAGATACATAAAACGAATTGAAAACATTCATCCAAAACAATGCAAGCAAGTCAAGAGAAACGTGCTAGTGGAATATTCAGGTCCAAAGGTCTTCTAGGCTTGTAAAGTTCAAAGGCTTAGGATAGTTAGGAGTTCAAACAAAAGGTTGCTCTAAACGGTTTCAAGCACTATCCCCCATTCTCCCCCAAGTTATTCGTAAAGCTCGCCTTGTCACATCCCAAAAATTGGGTTAGTAGAAATTAGGTTAATGAACAGAGAATGGTCACGTCCTATTTTTTTTAGATGACCTTAGCACATTTGATAATAAATAAATATCAATTATAGTGATTGAGTAGTGATGGAGCTATCCTTGATGATCCGGGTTCGAATCCCTTCCCTCTCGTTAATTTCTATTTGGTGCAAATTTGTTTTAAACCCTTAACAAATGTCATCCCTTGTTTTTAAATATTTTCTGATAAAATGATAACAAACAAGTGAGTAATCAAGTGGTTAAGTGCTTAGTTCCTTTATTAAAGGTTCTAGGTTCAAGTCTCCTCATTAGATCCATTATATTATTATTTTTTTGCAATTATTCTCATGTGCTTAATGTGCCTTGCCATCCACCCCATACATGCCATACTTAGGAGATTCTTTTCATCTTTTATGAGTCAAACTGTAACAACTCGTTTTTTAGTGAAATCGAAACAGTGGTTTTGGGACCACAAATCCGATGTAGAAATATTTATTTTATTATTATTTGAATGTCTATAGCATGTTAGTATTACCTTATAAAAATATTGTTAAGAAATTTTACCGCTTGCATGCTTAATTTGATAAAAGGACTAAATCGCATAAAGTGAAAAAATAGTGTTCTAGTAGCTAAAGATATTAAATAACTATAGAACCTTAAAATATGATTCCTTATGTGGTAATTAGATAATTAATGAAGTTATTGGATGTACATGGCTTGGTATTAATGAAATTTTTAATGTTTTAAAATGTTATAATGGTAATTCAGTAAATAAGGATAAATAAAATAAAACAAAATCAAGTTATCATCTTTTTACTCTTTCTTCAACCGAATATTCAAAGAAAAAGAAGCCATGGAAGCTTGCTAGGTTTGGCCATGGAGTTTTTGTGTGCATGGTATGTATTTTAGTCTTATTTTTAATGATTTCTATGTTTTCGGGATCGTTGTAGCTTAATCTAGCTAGCTTGGGGACTAATTTGTAAAATTGATAAAAGGTTAGGGTTTTTCCATGAATGAATGTGTATGAGTTTTGTTGTTTTATGGAAGAAAATGGTTAGTTGTTGATAGATAAACAACTTTTTTCAAGTGATTTTTGATGAAATTGTGAAATTGGGATTAAATTAAAAAATAGAAAATATACATGGTGAAATTGTGAAATAAATGAAATGTAGGGCTTGCTAGGGACCCATATGAAATTTGATTATAGTGGGTTAAGGGTGAATTGCATGAATTTTCATTTTATGAGCTAAGGACTAAATTGAAATAAAATCAAAATTATAGGGGCAAAAATATAATTTTGCTAATATATGAGTTTGGGTTAAATTGAATAAAATAAGTATTGAATTGAGCTGAATTTATTCGTTTAGATCAAGACAAACCTCGTACAGCTTTAAGTTGGGGCAAAGATAAAGGTCTGGAATAATCGCTTCCGTATCTACGTTTAATTGTCGAGGTAAGTTCGTGTAATTATATTGTATTTATGTGCTTTTAATTGAATTATACATGTATTGTGGATTGCCATATATATATCGATTGCATATCCAACGGTGTTATGTTGATTACCGAGCCCCGTTTGAACCTTAAGAATTCGTAGGATACAAATGACGTGTCATTAGGGCTTACATGATTCGGGTGCTGGTCTTGGACGTCCTACTAATGGTTGAGGTCCGACATGTGTTGCGGATACTCCACAGATCGTGTGAGCAACATCGTGTAGCTACGTTCCAACCCACAACTCATGTGAGCAGGCCTATTTTCACAGCTCGTGTGAGCATACATGTACAGCATTTGATGAATTACAGTTATATGAGTTAGCACACTTTGTGTGAGCTATCCCGGGTATCCAACGATATTCTAAATGGTTTAACGGGCATTATTCTGAAAGGAAATGGTAAGATAATGATATGAGTTAAGACATGTATATATGTGAATATACTTGATATGGTTGTTAGAGTATGCCCAAAGATCAATCATGGGATGGTTGTAATAACATACTTGATTTATCATGTTTATTAATATAAGGCGTTACCATTATTATTTCAGTTTCTTTTCTGTGTGTATAAATAAACTGTTTTATAATAATGTCCTGAGGGTAATATGATTATTCTTAAAAGGTCCTTAGCGAAGTATTTTTGTTGGATAGGACAACAATAATGCATTAAGACTAACATGTAGTTGATTGATGATAAAGAGTTGTCATTGATATGGAATGTCAAAATCGATGCACGAATGTGTGTTAGAGAACAACATATTGGACTGACCCGTTATTATTATATTTCTTGGATTATTATGTAATTGTCACACCATTACTCATAGTGATTAATATGTATATGATCCTCAAACTTGAGATCATAATAATCCTAACATCGTGAGTTGTATATTTTGATACAGTCAAACGTACACCATAACTGGTTGTTCTATAAAGGCTAATGTTGGATATACCACGATCTATGTAGAGGGATATGGTTGATCAATATAGGATAAGTCCCTCCTACATAATAGGAGTAATATCTTAGGCCACTTGATTGAGTGAGACTAGAAATGCATGGCCATGCTCAAATAAGCTGATATGAGATGTCATACTTATTTGTATATCATAGTCTACTTAAGATATCAAGGAACATGGAATGGACTATGCAAGTGTGACTATTCCATGACTTGTGTCCAATCTAGAGATAAAGGACTTAAGGATTATTGCATGAAAGGTTAATCATAAAAAGGTTATGTCGGATCATGATTTCTTGTGACTTAGGTAGCAATGATGCATTGCTAGGTGCCACTCATTGATTGTAACATTGGAATCGTTCTAGTATTACTGCTAACGTTACAAGAACCTACAAGGTCACACCCTATAGTTGAAATGAACGGAATAAAACATAGTTGATATTGTGTTTGGTTGTCACTTGAATTAAATTAATTATAGAATTAATTTAATTGGATAATCAAATATCGAACACATTATGTACAAGGTTGTTGTATGCATAATGAGAACATGAATTTGATTCAAATAAATATATAGTTTATAGGAAATCATTATTATAATTAATGTAATTATAATTTTTAGTTTAAAACATTGTTATATTTATTTAATTTCTAGAAACCCTAAAAATAGATATAAAAATCCCATTTTTTCTTTGCTTGGGGTCTAGTAGCCATCAAAGCAAAGTTTTTTTCCAAAACAGTTTTGGGGATTCCTTTCGTTCATTGTCAACTGGGTGAATTACGTAGAGGCCCGAGTCACAATAGATTGTGGCTTGGTTCGATAGTAGATCAGATTACACGTTGCTGAGGCGTTGTTGTCTACTCAGAATAAAGATTCGGTAATTTCACCCCGATTCGTTCCATCCATGGTTAGGATCACCGAATGTTTTAATTTTCCGCTGCGCCGTAGGGGTGCCGATGTTCCAACAATGGTAATACATGGAAATTATGTAGGTTGAGATGAGTAATAAACTCAAGTGATACATGTTGAGAATAAATGGTTATTCATGTTATATGCTTATGATTTGTATCATGTATGCTAACATGTTTGGTGTGGATGCTTAGGCTTTGGCCAAGCTTTGGTTGGATTATGCCATGTTAAGCTTAATTTTTATGTGATGTAATGGTAAGTTGAGTTTTACATTATACGAACTTACTAACCATTTATGTTTACTTTGTGTATTTTTTCATGTTTTATAGTGAATTGGAAGCTCATTTGTGTTGGAAGCTTGTCGGAGTTATATCACACTATCCATCGGCTAAATCGGTAGATTTTGGTATTTCTATGTTTTGGTTATAATGGCATGTATAGGTGTTTTTTTTTTTTGATGATTTAGCCATTTGTTTTTGGCTTGTGTTCATGGCATTTTGGATGGTGAAATGGTGCAAATTTTGGTATGTATATATTTTTCCTTGTAATGGTTGATATCATGGCTTGTGATGCTTGAATGATAGAAGATGGAATGGTAGTTAAAAATGTATGATATAAATGGTCTTTTGATATGTTTGAATATGGTGAATTGACATAATTGTTATAGATGACATGTACGGCTATTGGTGCTACATGTTAAATAGCATATTTGGCACTTTTTGGTGTGAATTTGATAGGTAAACAAAATGGTATGATTTGGCATAAACTTAGTTATAAATTAGTTAAACTTTTGGCCAAATATTGCATATGGTTATACATGTTTAACTGTTGTGATTGAGGTGCCTTTTAGGCATATTGGTTATATGAATATTTACCTTATTGGTTTAGCTTGTTGATGCATAATTTGGTGCATTTTGAAAGCTTGTTTACATGTGGAAAATTGCTTGTAGGTGTGTGGTTGTTTGGGTGAGAAAAATGGCTTGGAAATTACCTATTTTTTGTCCACATGGCCAGAGACACGGGTGTGTGTCTCAGTCGTGTGTGACACACGACCAGGTGACATAGCCATGTGTCCCTTGTAGCTTACAAAGGGTTGCAAGTCAGGCTGTCACACGACCTGTCACATGGGCATGTGAGGCCATTTCGAAGGGTACATGACCTAGCACACGGACGTGTGGCTTGGCTGTGTGACCCAAGTCAGAGAGTTACACGGGCATGGACATGGGCTGGGACACGGCCATGTGTCCCTACTTCGAATGTCCACACGGCTTGGCCACATGGCCGTGTGACCCCTGTAGTTTGAATATTTTCAACTTTTTCTAAAAAATTCTATATGTTTTCAATTTAGTCCTGATTTGTTTCTAATGTGCTTTTAGGGCCTCGAGTGCTCGTATAAAGGGCAATATGTATGTTTTTGATTAGTTTTGCTATGATTGATGATGTGAATTAAATGTTATAAAATTTTGATTGTTTTGAATTGAAATATCCGGTAATGCTCCGTAACCCTATTCTGGCGATTAATATGGGTTAAGGGTGTTACACAAACTTACCTTATGAAAATGAAACATGATCCCCTTTTTACACCCTTGTCTCCCTCTCTTGCCTTTTCTCTTCACAAATGCCTTATGTGTGGTTCAATGAGCCTAGTCATGGTTGACTAGCTTTCTTCTCACCCAATTTGGCTTCATTCCCTCTGATTGACGTCCCACCACTAGCTCCTCCTAAATCTGTTCCTTTTCCACCTTTTTTTCTTCTCTCTTTTGGTTAGCCTTCATCCTCTTTTTACTTTCTTTCCTCCCCCTCCACCATGACCATTACCGTACAACCAAAAACATTTAAACTTAATTTCATTCAATATCATAAACAAATCATAACCAATCATATACATACATATCGTCCCTAAATTGAGCCCTCGAGGCCCTAAAAATACATTAGATATGATTCGAGACCAATTTGAAATCATTTGGAAAGTTTAGGAAAAAGTCACAAAACTTTGGAAACAGGGGTCACATGGCTGTGTGCCTCACATGGCTGAGAGACACGCCCATGTCTCAGGCCTTGTAACCTTCGAACTAGGGACACACGGCCGTGTCCCAACTCGTGTGCTCACCCGTGTAACTCACTGAGTAGGGTCACACGACCATGCCGCACGCCATGTGCCAAGCCATGTAACTCTATAAGTTGCCCCGCACGCCTGTGTCTTAGGCCGTGTAACCTTCGAACTAGGGACACAAGGCCGTCCCCTAACTCATGTCCTCATCTGTGTAACTCACTGAGTAGGGTCACACGGCCATGTCACACGCCTGTGTGCCAAGCCATGTAACTCTCTAGGTTGCCCCACATGCCCGTGTCTCAGGCTATGTAACCTTCGAATTAGGGACACATAGCTATGTCCCAACTCGTGTCCTCACTCGTGTAACTTATTGAGTAGGGTCACACAGCCGTGTCACAGGTCGTGTGGACCCAAATTTACCTAAAATCAAGCCATTTCTAATACCATTTCATGCATAAACATTTAGACCATTTGTGCACACTTTTAAGGCACCAAAACCCTATCAAAATATACATACAATAACCATTTTAATAGTCTTAATTCAACTAACCAATATGCCATTCAAAGAAACCACAAACAACAACCAAACATCACCTACTTAGATATGTTTATATGCTTCCATGCATACAATTCTAGACCATTTAGGTATTAAAACATACCTCAATTAGCCATTTCCAAAACATACAAACATAAATTGAAAGACCATTATCAAGCCATTACAAACTTACCAAAAGAACCATATATACATACACATATAAGTGGCCAAAATGACTTACCTAAGCAAACATTGTAAGTTCATCAACAATCCATAAGCATCTAAGCACAAACATATCAAGTTACCATTTTACATGTTCATCAACACATCACAATAAGCCACCCTATACATGCCATTATAAACCTCGGCCAAATTACACAAAAACTACCGAATTGAATTCTAGATAGTGTGATAGATCTCCGACGAGCTTCCAACCAAATCGAGATTCCAATAATCTGTAAAACATAAAAAAGAAACTATGTAAGAAATTAATGCTTAGTAAGCTCATATAAACCAAACTTAACTTACCATTTCATTTGCATAGTATAAAGCATAAGCATAAAAATTAACCATAACCACAAGCTTGGCATAAGCCTAAACAACATCATCAATCTTCAAGTTAGTACACTTGTTTATATATATATATATATATGAAATCATCCATAAAACATGTGTTCATCATGTACAAACATAACCTTTGCACTTTTAATGTTTCATAATTTCATGATTCAATACAATTGCATACTTACCTTTCTGTTTACTTTTCTTGCCCGTTGAACCATCTAGAATTTTATCAAATACTCGGGAAGCTCACACGAAGTGTGCCTTTACATATAACCGTAACCTTTCTTTTACATCATTGCTCACATGAGCTGTGAAATGCGCCTACTCACACAGCTGTGAGTTGGAATGTAAGCTACACGATGTTGCTCACATGATTTGTGGAGTATTCGCAACAAATGCAGGACCTCAGCCATTAGTAGGACATTCAAACCCTGCACCCGAAACATGAAATCCCTAATGACATGTCATTTGTATCTTACGAATTCCTAAGGTTCAACTAGGACTCAATAACCATCACAGCATTGATTTGTTTATACATCGATCAATTACATTATAAATAACATAATAACATACAATTTAAATAGCATTAATATGATAACTATTTATACTAATTTACCTCGACGAGGAGGGGCGTAAAAGTTAAATCGAGTTAATCCGAAGCTTTTGCTTTGTCTCGACCTAGGTCCGTATGTGGTTTATCTTGATCTAAATAAACAATTTCAATCCATTTAATACTTCTAGTCTTAAATTTAATCCCCATTTCATATTTATGCAAAATTACTATTTTGCTCCTAAAATTTTAACTTTTTCACAATTTAGTCCCTAAGCTTATAACCTAAAATATAACGATTTTAATCTCAATAAATGCTAACCAAATATGCAAGGGACCTTGAAACAACCCATGTTTATCATCATTTCACAATAAAACCCTATAATTTATACCTTTAACAAATTAGTCCTTAATTCCAAAATTTAACAAAAAATCACTAAAAAAAACTTGTTTATTTTACAAAAAAGATTCATAATCTACCATTTAATATCAAGAACCACTCAAGAACATTCATGGCATAACCCTGAACCTTTAACAGCTACAAAGTGATCCCTGGGCTAGCTAAATTAAGTTAAAACGAACTCAAAAACATAAAAATAATTAAAAACGAAGCTTGAATGCATACCATGCAAGAAGAAATAAGCTTGGAACAATTCTCCTCCTCATTTAATGGCTAAAATTGGTTTTGGGTATTGAATGGGGAAGATGACAAAATTTTGTTTTATTTAGTTTAAGCTTAATTTACCCAATTACCATTTTAACCTTTAAAAACTTTAATAATTTCATCAAAATCATGTCCATAAACATCCACTACCACTTCAATTGGTCTATTTGTCATTCAAGTCCTTTAGTTTAGGTTCCGTACCCATTTGACTGTTTTAACTAATAGAACTCTACTTTTACATTTTTTACGATTTAGTCCTTTTTATTTAATTAATCATGCAAACATCAATATTTTTTAATGAAATTTTAATATGACCTTACTATAACCCCATAGAAATTAAAATAATAAAAAAAATAATTTACTCGTCGAATTTATTATCCCAAAACCACTGTTTTGATTTCACTAAAAACGGGTTGTTACAATCGTGTCACCACCATAGCCTTCTCCTCCTCCTTTTTTCTCAAAGCGTCACCGCCGTTGCCTCCGTGACAACACCACGTACCACCACGGTTTCTCTTTTCTCCTCCACCCTTTCTCTTTTCTTCTCTTCTCCATCCTTTGTTAGTGTCTGAACCCTTTGGCTATTTTTTTCCATACACCTTTCTGTCGGACCATCGCTGCCGTAGCTCCACCGCTGGTGGTTGAAATTTATCCCTTTTTCTTCATTTTTCTTCTTCAATCATCCATCTTTCTCTAATGATCAAAATTAAATCGTTTGTTTTAATGTTTCTTTCTTTTTATATTCATTAATCTAGTGATCTTTTGATAAATCCCTCGACTCCTCCATTCTTCATAAAGACGAACCTCTGATCTTATTGTGTTGACCAAGCAGTGTAAGTATAAGATTAATATTGAAATCATCCTCTTCCTTTTAATCCTCTTATTAACCGAATGGTATAGTGGTCATTGAGATTTATTTCTCCTAATGTATTAACGCTTAATCCTTATGTTTATTGAAGGGCCTAACAATAATTTGGGAAATCCCTAGAGTTTGAGACGAAATCGTTAATCTGAGTGTCAGATCGTGGGGTAAGTAAAGTGGTGAGACTTAAGTTATATTATGTATGAAGCTCTTGATAAATCCTAACTTTTAATCATCGTTTGATTTTATTATATAAGACTTTTGGGGCTAAATTTAAGTGAGAGCATTCATAAGGAGTGTTTCACATGAGATCTACAAATTAAGTGTGGGTTTTAACACTAAAAAAATAAATCTGTTTTTCTATTTTTAAAATCATGATTATTTAAATTATGATTAACTATGGATACT
Source organism: Gossypium raimondii (assembly GCF_025698545.1). Taxonomy (NCBI): domain Eukaryota; kingdom Viridiplantae; phylum Streptophyta; class Magnoliopsida; order Malvales; family Malvaceae; genus Gossypium; species Gossypium raimondii. Next base: position 31,055,881 of record NC_068568.1, on the reverse strand, counting down.
AGTTGTACCCTTAAAGTGAGATAAGTCATTCTTATGAATTTTTATCAAATAAGTATCTTTCCTAAACTGTACACTTGTGAAAAGCATGTTGTGTGTTTATGATGTTTGCTAATAATATGAAAAACATGCACATCTCATTCTCATGTTTTGTGATTATTTGGCATATGCGATATTCGTATGAAAATAAAATGTGAAAATTTGGTACCTTGAGTACGTATGTGATTTGCATGTTAAACATGCCTAAATGATTTCAAGTGTTTTGACCATATCACATGCATGAGGTGGGATATGTGAAAGGTGGGAGTATATGGTAGTTTATCTGCGTTAATATGACACTGTTCAGGATTTTGACTATATGGTAGTTTATTTGCAACTCTGGTAGCTTGTTCACAAATTTGATTATATGGCAGTTTATCTGCATTTGTGACATTGTTCACAATTTGGTTCGCTGGTTGGACGAGTTTTGGGAAAACTCGATTATGGCGTGTACCGGAGATAGGTAGGGCTATTTTCCAAAAATCGACATTTTTTTAGGAAATATGCATTGAAACAATCATGCATGATATATTTATGAAAATTGAGTTATATGATTTTATGATTATTTATTGTATATGTTTATAAAGTATGTGATTTAGTTTGTGTTAATCTCAAGATGGGCTTAAAAACTCACCCCATTAGTGTTTCAACCTTTTAGGTAACACTTAAACATAGGACTTGCAATCGGTGGATCCTCTCAAAATATATTTCATTACATGAATATTTTTATGGATTTTAACTTAATTGGATTTTAGGTTTGTGGTTTGTGGACTTTTGGACTTTGGACTTTACCTCTAGTTGGTTTGTGGTTTTATTTTTATGACTTTAAAACTATCAGACATGCATATAATATTATGGGATTTTAAGTTTCTTTGATAATGTCATTTTCCCACAAATTTATTATGTTTTTCTTAAATTATAAACAAAATAATAATTGTAAATTTTCTAAATAGTTTTATGAAAATTACTGTGATTTTCATTATAGAAACCATTTTATAATTAAAATATAAGAACCTTAGTATTTAAAATGTTTGAAAACAACATTATAATTAAATTATGCTTTTCTTTTTAAAAAAATAATAAATAAATTTTACTAAATATTTTTTGAAGAAATAAAATTAGTTCAACATCAGAATTTTATGTTTCAAAATAAAAACCTTTTATTTTCAAGTAAACAAATAATTTCACACATCATTAATGTAATTTCTGAGATTCGGCCATAACGTTTAGGCCGAGTTTGGGGTGTTACACGCCTTTTTATTTCTCATTCTCTCGCATCCCTTATTTCTCCAAAAACTTAGAAGATACTACATGATATTGGTGTATACAGTAAACTGCAAGTACTAATACATTATGAAATGAAAGGTTTATTTTAAGCTCAAATTTGATTTTTCATTTGAGCTTGTTTGTCTAATTGTTGCGTAAACAAGTTATCATTTATAGTAAAAATATAACATCAAAAATATAAGAATTGAGGACGGCGGTGTCCGCAAGTGTACGGGTCAAATTGTAATATAGTTTGTACAACGAAATACTTGAAAGTAGTTTGGGGATCATACCCAAGGGAGGATGGAATAAATCAATAAAAACCTTTTTACAATAATAAGTCTAAATAGTACTAATTAATTCCTATATTACGATGAATTAGAAAATAAATTGATGAGATAAAAATAAATATGAAAAATAAACAAATGATAAAAATAAATAAACCAATCAAGTACATTAACACACTGTAAGGATTGTAATTAACTTTGAATTAGGGTTTTAGGGTGTATTAGCTACCGATTAACAAATTATTACCTCCTGACCTCTAGTTAACTAATTGATTGGTTGATACTCGCTTATCTCCCGACCTCACTTTCTCAACTAGGATAAATTATGATTTATTTAGTTCTACTTATCTATCGACCTCGTCAAGCCTATGATAACTTCCTAGGGTTGTTTGTAACAGTCTGTTTTTAGTGATACCAAAAAAAGTGGTTCGAGACCATAATTTTGACGAGCAAATTATTATTTTATTATTTATTCAGTGTCTTTGGGATGTTATCAAGGTCATATTAAGGTTTTGTTAAGAAATTTTGATGTTTGAATGGTTAATTAGGTAAAAAGGACTAAATCGTAAAAGGTGTAAAAATTGAATTCTATTAGTTAAAAGGGCTAAATGATTATGGAAAAGAATTTTAATGGACTTGAATGGTAAATATACCAATTATTAAGTTAGTGGATATGCATGGATAGGTTTTAATGAAATTTCAATAAATTTTTAAGGTTAAAATGGTAATTAGATAATTAGGTTAAAATGTTAAGTTAATTAAAATTAAATAAGGTATCGTCTTCCCTCTTTTCTTATTTTAGGAGCCAAAATAACCATTGGAGGAGCTCCAAGATTCTATCACCTTCTTTTTGTGCATGTGAGCTAATTTTTCACCTATTTCTTATAATTTTTATGTTTCTGAGATTGTTACGACTAGGTCCAGCTAGACTGTACCTTCGTTTTTGAATCTGTTAAAAATTTTAGAAGTTGCCATTAATGAATCTTGAGATGCCTATGTGTTTTAAGCATTGATTGTGGTATTTGATTGTTTTGTAAAATGATTTTTGTTAGATTTTGAGTTAAGGATTTAATGGTTAAAATGCCAAAATTACAAGTTTTGATAGTGAATTTAATGTATAGTATGGATGGTTAAAGGGCTTAGTATATTCAATTATAATTTGATTCTTAGGAAATGGTTAATTTGATGATTTTCGGGTTAGAGGACTAAATTAAAAGGTGTAAAATTTAGGGAAAATGTGTAATTAATGAAAAGTTAAGGTTCATATACATTCAATGGAATGTGAAATATGTATGAGATTAATATATTGTTTTTAATTATTATATTGATCAAAACTTGGATAAAAAAGATAATAATCGAGGAAAAGGTAAAATAGTGGATTAGCCCCTGCATGTTGTTCGGAATCGAATAGCAGATAAGTTCATAGAGTTTCAATATGTAAATGAATTTCTACTTGTATTTTTACATTATAGATCCTTAGTTAAATGTCGATAGTTAATTATTGAATGATTGTACATGCGTGCCCATGTTTGTACTTCAGTACCCCTGATTGCACATATGTTCTCCTATTTGTACTTCGGTACCCCTAATTACACATACGTGCCCCTTTTTGTACTTCGGTGCCCATGATTGCACATACGTGCCCATGTTTGTACTTCGATACCCTTGAACACATTTACGTGTATTTTTTACACTCTGGTAACCCTAAAATCTAATAGTATATAAATTATATCTAATTATGTTAGATTAAATGTTATACTATGATCTTACTAAGTTATGTAAACTTACTGGTTCTTGTGGATTGTTTTGTAGATAACTATTACTGACATTTTGGAAGGATCAATCAATTGGCTCAAACTATCCATCAAAGTTAGTAGTTATTGTGTCTCTTAGGGTAGTGGCATGTATATGTGGCTAAATATGTTGCTTTGGTACAATTTGATAATTTACTAAACTATGTCACTTGGTATTTTAACATGCTTGCAAATAGTTTTTTTTGTGTAATTAGAATGGTATAAAAGTGAATACTTGTGGTATGTTTTGGTATATGTTTGAACTAAGTTACTATGCATGAAATGAATCAATGTTGATATGTTTTAATTGTTGATGTTATGATATAATTGTGGTGTCCACGAATAGCACATTGCTTGGTTGATTTTAGGATGTTAAAATGGCATGTTTGTGTGGTGGTGAATGATGTTTATGTCCATTGGATGCATGATTAAATGGTTAGATTAGTTAGGTGTGAATTGCTTGTCAAATGGCTTGATTATAGGTAAATTTTGGGTTCACACGGCTTGAGACATGGGCTTGTGGGGCAACTCAGAGAGCTACACGGCTTGACACACGGATGTGTGATATGGCTATGTAACCTTAATTAGAGAGTTACACTGGTGAGGACACTAGTTGAGACACATTCTTGTGTCCCTAGTTTGAAGGTTACACGGCTTGAGACATGGGCGTGTGTCTCAGCCGTGTGAGGCACACGACCATGTGGCCCCCGTTTTGCAAATTTTACATCATTTTACTAAACTTTTCAAATTGTTTTTAATTGGTCCCGATTTGTTTCTAAGATATTTTAGGGCCTCGAAGGCACAATTTAAGGATAATATGCACGTATATGAATGCTTTATGATATGATTAAATTATTGAATGTAAGTCTAAATGTTTCCCTTTGTTTGGTAATACTCTGTAACTCTAATCTGGTGACAGAGATGGGTTAAGGGTGCTACATTGTCAGTCCTACTGGTTTAAAAACATATAGTTCATACCAACTAACCCCTCTCGAGAAACCCTAATCCTCCATTAATCACATCCCCATCGACTCATTAATCTCTCCTAAGGTATTTAGCCACTCATGTTATTCATAATCTCTCTTTCTATTGAATAAATCATATGAAGAACACAATTGATTCGGAAGAGAAATGAAATTTGAATAATCATGGATTTGATATCGAATAAGGAATGGAGTAGCAAATCTATAACAGCCCATTCTTCAGTGGTGTCAAAAATTATGGTTTTAGGGCCACAAATTCAACGAGTAAGTTTGTAAATATTATTATTTAATATTTACAAGTCAAATATGGTTTTAAAAGGGTTTTTGATATGATAATTTATGTTATATGAATGATTACTTAGGTTCAAGTGGTAAGACCCTCAAGTTAAGTGGTTTTAAAAATTGAGGTATTGAGACCTCGTTTCTATAAACTGAGCCGTAAATACTTTTGCAAATATTTACTGAGTGTTATTAAGGTTGTATTAAAGTTTCGTTAAAAAAATTTAATGTTTAGATAGTTAATTAATTAAAAACGACTAAATCGTAAAGGATGTAAAATTTGATCACTATTAGATTTGAATGATTAAATGGCTTAATGAATAAAGGTAAATAGACTTAAATGGTAAATAAACCATTTAAGCATTAGTGGACATATATGGACATGGATTTGGTGTTTTATTTAATTATTAACCAAGGCTAAAATGGTAATTTGATTAATTAAATTAAATAAAACCAAAATGCTTTTATCATCTTTTACAATTCTTCTTCACTGAAATTGAATGGAGGAAGAAACCATTTTTAAACCTTGGAATTTCAACAGCTTCAAAAGCTAGATTGGTATGTGATTTTAGCCCCGTTTCTAATAATTTTTATGTTTTTGAGATCGTTGCAACTAGGTCTAGCTTGCCCGTACCTTCGTTTTTAAAACTGTTAGAGATTTTGAATTTTGCCATTGATGAATCTTTGTGATTTTAGATGTTAAATGATGAATTTGAGGTATTAGTTATTATTTATAAGTATTTTGTTAAGTGATTTTGATGAATTTAGCGATTAGGGGTTAAATTGTTGAAATAGTAAAAATACAAGAACTTGATGAGAAATTTTTACAAATATGGGTTGTAATGGAAGCTATGAACATTCAGTTAGCATGGGTTTTCAATAAAAATAGTTAATTTGCATGTTTTAGGCTCAGAGACTAAATTGAATAAAAGTAAAATCTTGGGGGCAATTTTGTAAAAATGTGAAAAATAACTAAATTGCATAAAATGAATTAGTTTTACTATCTAAATTAATTAATTGAATGAAATTATTAATTTAGATCAAGAACGAGTGGAAAATTGAGGAGAAGGGAAAATTACCAAATAGCCCCTATACTTTGACATTTCTACAATTTAGTTAGGTAAGTTCGTATGAACTGTAATCATTATGATGTTAATTAATTGAATGTTTAATGTGTTGTTCTAATATAAATAAATCAATTTATATACGTTATTATGTAATTTATCATGTCATGAGACGATGTAAATCCAACAATGTCACGATGATTATCGAGCCCCATTTGAACCATAGGAATTCATAGGATACAAATGACATGTCATTAGGGTTTCAAGTTTTGATACTGGTCTTGAATGCCCTACCGATGGCTGAGGTCCTGCATTTGTTGTGGATACTCCACAGCTCGTGTGAGCAGCATCGTGTAACTTACATTTCGACCCACAGCTCGTGTGAGTGGACCCATTTCACAGCTCGTGTGAGCAATGATGTAAAGGAAAGGAAATGTTACAGTTATTTGTTTAGCACACTTTGTTTGAGATATCCCACGTATTCGATGGTATTCTAAATGGTTTAGCAGGCATGAAAAGGAAATGAATGGTAAGTGTTCAAAAGAAACTATGTCATATATTTATGAAAAGGTTGAAATGGTAAGTTTCATTGAAAGTATGGTATGTTAAGGAAAATGATTAGTTAAAATGAATTATATTCATGTGAAATGGCTTATCTATGTTAAATTCATGTGGATTGTGTTTGAATATGCTAACATGTGTTGTTGATGATGCTTAGGCTTGTGCGAAGCTATTGGTTGGATTGTATAATGTTTAATTTTAAAAGTTATGCATTGAAATGATAAGTGTCCAAATGGAAATATGCTTATGTTCATGAAAGGGTGGTAAGAATCAAGGTATGTATTTTCTAATTAAATGGCTTATCATGTGGTTGATGTTTATGCTTACGTCTTGTATCATGCAAACGAAATAGGTAAAAAAGGTAACAAAGCATTAAGTTGAAAGTTGAGATGTAATATGATGAAAAATGGATTGATGAGTTGAATGATGTACTTATATGTGAGAAACTTGCGTATTCTATGGATGAATTTACCTAGTTCATGATCAAATATACTAATTAGTGAATTGATGTTGTTATTTAAGTTTATGCTAAGTAAATGAAATGCAAAGTAAGTAAGTGGAATGGTAAGAAAGTAAATGGAGTGGTACATAGTTTATGAAAAGGTTAATGATTGTGTAATAGGTCTTATAAATCCTATGATGTTAGGAATGAAAAATATATCTAATATTGATGGACTTGCTCATTTGTGAGTTGATGATTATGGTTTGATAAATCTTGTAAAATTAGTATAGGTTTATATTCACCTATAAAGTTCATTATTGAAATGAAATGTTATGTTTAAGTTTATACGAGCTTACTAAGCATTCATTGCTTACGTAGTTATCTTTCTCTTATTTTACAGATTATCGGAAGCTCAACCGGTTTGGAAGGTAGTCGAAGATCTATCACATTATTCAACGATTATATCGGTAACTTTGATATGTTGGTTAAGGTTATAATGGCATGTATAGGTGGACTTATGGTTGATGATTAGTTGTACGTTAGTTGATAAGTTCGGCATGTACATGTCATTTTGGTTGATGTAACGTTGGTACTTTTGGTGCCTTGTTGATGTGTGATATTTTGAAAATTTGTTAATGCATGTTTGTATGGTCAAAGTGGTATGTGATAAATGGACCTCAACATGGTCAAGATATGGTATGCTTTGAAAGGTTTTGAATTAAATGTGCATGATGGAAATAAATATGGTATATATATATGTTGCTTGTTTGGTACTATTTGAAAATGGTTGGTTTGTGTCACTTATGTGATTTTGATGCATGTGAGTAATGATCTAAATGGTAAGATTATATTGACTTGGTATAGGTCAAGTATGTATGTTTTGAAATGGTAGCAATGTGATTAAATATGCTTATATTTAGGCATGTTAGTTTGATTGTGAATAAGGTGTCTATATGGCATATTGGTTGAATGGAATTTGATCATTTGAATTGGTTTTTTTATGCACGTTTTGGTATGTTTTTGACGCTTTGGTTATGGATGCAAATTGCTTGTAGAAACATGCTTGTAAGGGTGATGGAAATGACTTGAATTTGACCAATTTCTTGTCCACACGGCTTAAGACACGGGTGTGTGTCTTAGTCATGTGTGACATACAGACATACGATACAGTCGTGTGTCCCCTGTAGGTTTTAAAGGTTGCTTTTCGAAAGTTACAAGGCCGGGCACACGGGCGTGTGAGGCCATTTCAAAGGTTACACTGCCTGACACACGGGCATGTGGCTTGGCCGTGTGACCAAAGTTAGAGAGTTACACGGGCACAGACACAGGTTGGGACATGGTCGTGTGTCCCTATTTCTAATGTTACACGGCATGAGAACGGGCGGTGTCCCTTGCAGTGTGAATTTTTCTAACTTTTTCCTTAATGTTTCAAATATTTTTGATTTAGTCCCGAATCATTTCTAAAGTGTTTCTAAGGCCTCGAGGGCTCGAAAAAGGGACGATATGCATGTGTATGAATGATTTATATTTTGGTTAATGAAATGTTTGAAAATGAATGTTTTAATATATGTTTTCATGGTAATGTTCCATAACCCTAATCTGGCGATAGATACGGGTTAGGGGTGTTACAAAATCATTTGATTGAAATAAAGAAATAAATCAAATTCAAGAACAAGTAAAATGAAATACATCAATAAAATAAATAAACTCTTGGATCAAAACTAATTCTAAGAGGAAAAACAAATAGTTATCGAAAAGCCGAAAGAAAACTAATGTACTCCTACTCATAAACTACTAGGGTTTTTAATTGCATCTAGGACAACTTAGTTACATCAAGCCCCTAATGTCTTATTTTTAAAAGTATTTACAGCCCAAATTAGGTCCTCGACACATCCTAGATCTTCGTATGAATTTGATTGCAGAGATAAAAATAACTGTAACATACTTGGGCAAGAATGTAACAACCCGTTTTTTAGTGGTGTCAAAAACAGTGGTTTTGGAACCATAATTCTGACGTGCCACTCTATTAATTAATATTTACAAGGTCACTAGTATCGTATTAAAAATTGGTTTAGAAATTTTAATATTTAAAGAGTTAATTAATTAAAAATGACTAAATCATAAAAGTGATAAAGTTGCATATTATTGATTGCTCTTAACTAAATAACTTAGGTAATTAAATTTGGGGTTTTACGTTTCAATTAGACCATAATAATGAATTATGGTCGGTTAGTGGATGTATCAGTTGAAAACTATGTATCTTATATAATTATTAATGAAACATATGTTATAATATTAAAAAAAAGGCCATTTATCATCTTCTTTCTTCCATCTCTATAGTCGAACAACATTGAAAATGATCTTGGAAGGTTCAATCATTTAGTCCCTTGCATGTAAGCCTATTTTTAACCCGTTTCTTGTGAATTTTTTGTTTTTGTAATCATTGTAACTTAACCTAGCTAGCCTAGGGACTAATTTGTGATTTTGTCAAAATTTAGAAAAATTACCATTGTTGTTTGCGAAGCTCTTTAATTGTTAATGTTTTGGTTTGAACCTTGATGATGATTTTGATTTAAATTATAAAGTGATTTTTAGTAATTTTGAGTTTAGGGATTGAATAGATAAAATGTGAAATTGGAAGGAGTTTATATAGGATTAATTGTTCGGCAAAATCGGGTATATGAGGTAATTGAGAAAATTGGCATTTTTTAATATTATGGATTAAATTGAATTAAATGTAAAAGTTTGGGGAAATGTGAAAATTTGTAAATAGGAAATCATTTTCACTAAATTGAATGTTATATGAAATTAAAGCTAATAAAGTGAAATAAACTATTTTATAGATCAAGAACAAGTAGGTAACTGGGCAAAAGGGAAAGTTGCTGAATAGCCCCTAAACTTTTGTTATCAGTAACACCCCAAACCCGGCCTAGACGTTATGTTCGAATCTGACGTGTCACATTAAAGTGTCTTCGAAAATTGGTCTTGTTGGTAAAAAATTGTTTCTAAGTTTAAAAAACTCTTAATTATTATTTAACAAATCGTCTAGCCAAAACATTTACCTTGCTGTCTTGTTTTTGTTATAGTAAGTTGATCTAAAATCGCGGAAGCTTTTGAAACTCTGTTGTTTAGGTCTCGTGTCTTTGAAAATAGTAATTTTTTGAAAAAGTTTTTCTCCTAAACTAGCAGCTTAAAATAAGTAAGCAAAAGCCCAATTAAATTTAAATAAAACCAGTTTACGAAACTCAGTGTGTAATCCCCTATCAGTCAATCAGTACACAACAAGCGGTGAGAGTTTGGGCCTGAGCCCTATTCAGTAATAGTACAGTGTGGACCTTAGCCCAATACAGTATCAGTACAGTGCAATAATGCAACCCATCCCAATCCATCCAACACACCTTTCCATACCACCAACACACAATGTGGGGATAAAATCGACCCACCCAGCCAACGTACCAATATCACAGCAAGGCTGCCAATAATAGTATCGCAGCAAAGCTGCTAGTAACAGTATCACAGCAAAGCTGCCAGTAACAGTATACTACCTCCATAACAGTATCCCAACCCCATGCAGTATGTCATGTCAAAAGCTATACATGTATGCAGAATGTCATACTCAATTATAGTCATACATATCATAGAGAAAGTCAGTCATACATAACATAAGGCCATATCAGTCATTTCATCTCGTAGGGGTATAACAGTCAGTCTACCCTATGGGGGTATTTTGGTTATTTTACCCTATGGGGGTATTTCGATCATTTTACCCTACAAGGTATTTCGATAATTTTACCGTATGGGGGTATTTCGATCATTTTACCTTATGGGGGTATTTCGATCATTTTACCCTATGGGGGTATTTCGACCATTCATTTACCTCTCGAAAGGTCTGCAGTCGCCTCGAGCGACTTTGTAATAGCCCGATTTTAGGCCAAGTCGGAACAGTGGTTTCGGGACCACAAATTCGATGAGGAAAAAAATTATTTTTTATTATATTTTTATGGTCTACAATTTCACGGAATGATTTCGTAAAAAATTCGTTCAAAAATTTCGACGTTTGGGCACTCAATTTAGCCAAAAGAACTAAATTGTAAAAAGTGCAAAAGTTGAGTTCTACATGTTAGAAGTGTCCAATTGTTATGAAATTTTAAATTGGAGGTCCTTAAATGCTAATTAGGCCATTGGTTAACTTGTTGGACAAAAATGGACAAGAGATAAGTGAAACAGGATATTTTTAAGATGGGGGCATTTTGGTCATTTAGTAATTAAAAGAATTAAAAAGGCCAAAATAGCCAAAAAAATTGTCCATCTTCTCCATGATGAATGAAAATAGCAAGGGGAAAGCCATGGTTAGGGTTTTCAAGCTTCCAAGCTCCATAGTAAGTGATTCCAAGCCCCGTTTTTAATGTTCTTTACGTTTTTGAAGTCCCGGTAGCTTAATTTAGCTTATTCTAGCAATAATTTAACCTAGGGTTTATATTTGGAAAAGTACCCATAGGTGAAATGTGTTTATTTTGATGTTTTATGGTAGAATATGAAGCTTGAAATTGTGTTAAACAATTTTGCTAAGCGATTTTCAAAGAAAACAAGTGAAACGACATAATCGGTAAAATTATTATTGTTCATAAGTGCATGTTAGAGCAAGAATTTGATGTTGCTATAGAAGGGAAAAATTTTCAGCATGTTATAAAACATAAGAAAAAGTAATAAAGTTTAATTTCCGAGCCTAGGGGCAAAATCATAATTTTGTGAAACTTTAGGTGCAAAAATGTAATTTTGCAAAAATGTGATTTTTGGACTGGATTGAATAATGTGAATGTTGTATAAGCTAAATATGTTATTATAAATCAATAAAGACAAGAAATTGACATTGATTGGTTAAAAAAAATGAGAAAAAGTGAAAATTCCCGGTTGAACCTTCGGAATGAAAGAGATACGAGTGAAGTTGCTAGGTCATGTGTGTAGTACTATGTACAGGCTACTATGCGTACCGGATAGCTTCAATCACGTGTGTAGCACTATGTGCAGGCTACTATGTGAACCGAGTATCATTTATTATAAGGTGGTTGCTATGTGTTGATTTCACCGTGTATCTGTTATTATTCCGAAGTGTTCATCAGGAAATTGAGTAAGTGTAATTGAGTGATGAATATATATGTGGAATTGAATTGAAGATTGACTTGAAACTGGAAATGAGAAATTGGATTGCTTTGAATATGGTGATAAATTGAATGAATTGTATATGAATTGAAATGAACCATTGGAATGAGATGTGAAAAATTCAATGGAATTGAGATAGTGAAAAAGTGAAATTATGAAAGAACACATTTTACAACAAAACAGTTTAGACAGCAACAGTTGTGTAAATTTGAAAAATCACCAAAAATGGTGAAAATTGAATTAGAGAGTGAATAAGATATGAAATGAAATCTTAATGAGTCTATTTTTACGTAAAAGAAACAGAGCAAGCAAAAGAGTTATATATTTTGAGATATTTGAATTTTAGTGAGGCAGGGTCGGATTGATTTCGGAATCCCCTATTCTGAATTTGGAAAATAATTAAAAATTATAAAAAAATAATTATGAGTTATAATTTATATGCTTAGAATCTTTAATGAGTCTATTTTAAAAGGGAACAAATGGAAATATCATCGATTCTGTACAATGAGAGAATTCATTTTTAGTGAAGAGAGGTCAGAGATGTTGAGTAGTGAAACATGGGTGAATTTAAAGAATAAACTGTACTAATTGGCCATATAAAAAATTCTAAAAAATTTATGGTAAGAAGATATGTGAGTCTAGTTTCGGGTAAAATTAACGGATCTTAATTTGCAGCTCTGTAGCTCTGGATAGAGATGATTTAGTGACTCTGACTCAAATAGACAACTTTGAATTTAAATATAAGTGAATAGTGAAATTATGTATGATGCTTTTTGAGCATGTTATATACAGAAAGGATGTGGGATGGAGAGGAGGAGGAGGAGGACAATAAAGTATATGAATGAGTTGTGTATAATTGGTTCTATGCCTGATTATAATCGATAAACGTTGAAATAGGAGTGATGTTTATATTAGTGCATTACTGGTCATGGTAACCTCATGAGAGAAAATAAAGTTTCATAGCATATGTGTGTGGTATATTTGGCATGAAGTGATGTCATGAGTGACTCATGAAGTAACTCATGTTGGTAAGTTGATACATAATTATAGTATTCAATACATATTTGTAATATTTTGCTATGTGATTCGGAAAAAGGGTAATAAATAGCATAATGAAAATTCGGCCATGGTGCTAGTTTATGTTAAAGGAGTGTTTTATGGCATATCTTAAGTAATGGAATGTTATAAATTTTGAGCTTAATTTGCTAGTCAAATAAATGACAAACGAATTGATTGCGTATTCGTAATTTTGACATATGCTTGGTATATGAAACGTAATAATATATGCTTGAATAAACTTTAAGTATTCGAATGACATGGATTTGATGGTGATAAGAATCGAACATTGAATTCATGAAGCATAGGTGATGTATTATTGTTGTGTGATAGCTTGGTTCAAGAAATTGATTAGGTAAATGGTAATTGGAAGCATTTATGGATTTAGAAGAAAATTTGGAATGAACATGAAATTTAGCTCAAATAAATGATTTCATCAACTAAACATTGTGTATACTAGAATGTGTTGGTGAACTACATATTTGTAAATTAACATTCAAGTTCAAGAAGTGATATATCAAATTAACATGAAAAGATTTATGATTGTTATTAATATTGATTCTGAAATAAAGTGGATTCTTCAATATTGGATTGATTTAACGAATATATTGAGCATATGAATGGGTATGTATTGGGCCTCGTATACCCTAATTAGCGACTCGAAGATAATAATTTGAAAGTTTTTAATTTGGATGAAATTTTATAACTTGGTTTAATATGTCTATAAGTGTATTTATTCTAGTAATGCCTCATACCCTATTCCAGCGTTGAATACGAGTAAGAGGTGTTATAATGTGACATCACCAGATTCGACCCTACTGTTTAGGCCGGGTTTAGGGTGTTACAGACTTAGGTAACCTAAAAGGTCAAAATAGTGTAAATGGGCTGAAGGCCCATTACTCGGCCCAAGTGGGCCCACACATTCGTGCGGCCTATTCATCCCAAAATTCACCTCGACTATGGCATCTATAATGCCCAGTCCAGTATTTGCCACCATTCATGGATTTCATCTATGTGGGGCCCCTGAGCCCATTGGGCCTACAGATCCCCTTTCAGCCCAACGTGTCCCATTACGGCCTAAGCCCATGAAAATGCTCCTAGAGGCCTCTAAGTCCAACACCATGTTTCATGGGCTTGGCTTACCACATGAGCATTCGTATGCTCATATGGCCTCGAACGCCATCGTTTTCGGCTTTTCGGCTTTTGCCGATTTGTAGTTAAGGGGTGTGAATACACACCTGGTTTCTATTTACTAAAAAAACCTCCCACGCTTTTGAAACCTACACTTAACCAGCAGTCTCCAATTATTCACCTACGCAGTTAAACAATCGAATAAGCACAATTTATCACAACTGTTACTTACCACAACTTTTGATCGAGCAAAGAGGGAAGTTCGCCTATCCAAATGTAATCAAAATCGTTCAACCCTTTGAAAAGTTCCTAGGCAGCAACCGAAACTGGGTAAGCACTTAATCAACAGGTAATAAGGTAACACTATACTATTACCCTTACCAATAACGCGAGAAAGGAAAGATTTGACAACTAGAAAATAAAAGGAAAGGATGAAAGAAGGGGAAAGCCAAAAGAGTAGATCGGCAGCAGTGAAGCAAGACAAGGAACAGTAGAGAAGATACATTCAAAAAGGACAGAAGGGGAAGAAATGTGTATTCAGTAATCAAAGAGACTAGGGGGAAAAGAAAGTGTATTCGGCCAATGGTAGAGCTAGTTGAGAAAATAAACGAGAAGAGGCAATTTGCAGGAGGCAGAGTTCGACTAAAGAATGGTTATCGAAAAGAAAACGAACGAGGTGAAACAGAACCCTTACCACTTTCGGCCTTCAAGCAACAGAGGGAAGAGCAAATTCGAAGCAAAATAAAAAATGTAAAGAATACCCCTCTGGCCAAATTTCTTTAGTGCCAAAGTCCCAAATTGGGCACAACACTCCCTCTCAACAACTCCTTGATTTTCTCCTCGTATCACTCCCTTTATCCCTCCTTAAATCATTCCATCGATTTCTCTTCAACTCCCACAACAACTCTGTTCAAATTCCATTCAAACTCCCCTTAGCTATGTTTCAGTCCAACTCCACTACCTACCCAGCTCAAGCACCAAAATAAATACTTTATTGCACAACCCAGGACCTGAACCTCAGATCTCACAGTTGCACCACATGCCACTTTGCCACTAGACCACAAGCTCTTTTTGTGTCATAAAATAAGTACTAATATTTATAAGGCCTAAATGCTAATGTCCAGATTCATTTAAGAGCAACACTAAAAATTCTGTAGAAGTGAAGACTTGAACCCAGACTCCTCAAACACTCCCATACACTCCTAAATCACTTAGCCATTAAAGCAAACAAGCAATCAGTGCCAAATCATGCAAAAATTAAAGACTTAAATTTTTGGGGCGTTACAACTCTACCCTCTTAACAAAATTTCGGCCTCGAAATTTACCTGGTTAGAATACATGAGGGTATTGTTATCGCATTGCCTCTTCAGGCTCCCACATGGCTTCTTTTAAACTATGATTACGCCAAAACACTTTGACTAGAGGAATAAATTTCTTCCTCAATACTTTAACCTCAGGATCCAAAATTTGCACTAGCTCCTCCTCGAAGGTCAGATCTGGTCTAACCTCGATCTCCTCGATTGGTACAATATGTGTGGGATCAGAGCGATGACGCCTTAGCTTGGAGACGTGGAACACATCGTGAATTCGGTCCAACTCTGGAGGTAACTCAAGTTAGTAGGCAACCGGTCTCACACGCTTCTGTATACGGTAAGGCCCAATGAACCTAGGGCTAAGCTTACCCTTCTATCCAAACCTCAGTATCTTTTTCCATGGGGAGACCTTGAGAAATACAAAGACCCCCATAGAAGACTCATTCTCTTACGTTTCAAATTCGCATATGACTTCTGTTTGTCAGATGCTTCCTTCAATTAGTCTCGAATCAGTTTTACCTTATCTTAGGTATCAGAAACTAACTCTGGCCCTATGACTCGCCTCTCGCCTAGCTCAGTCCAACAGGTAGGAGTACGACACCTTTGACCATAAAACGCCTCGTACGGTGCCATTTGAATACTAGACTGGTAGCTATTATTATAAGCGAACTCTGCTAGCGTCAAATAGTTTTCCCAACTGCCTTAGAAATCTATTACACAGCACCTCAACATATCATCGAGTACTTGAATCACTCTTTCCGATTGAGCATCTGTCTGGGGATGAAATGCAGTACTAAAGTCCAGTCTTGAACCCAAAGCCTCATGTAACTTCTTCCAAAATCGAGACGTGAAGCGAAGATCTCTATCTAAAATTATGGAAATCGGTACCCCGTGCAATCTTACAATCTCAGCCACATACAGTTTAGCCAGCTTCTACAAAGAGTAATCAGTATGGACTAGTATGAAATGGGCAAATTTAGTCAATCGATCTACAATAACCCATACCGAATCCTTCTTGGTAGGCGTTAAGGGCAACCCACTCACAAAATCCATGGTTACTCTCTTCCAATTTCGAAGTGGAATTTTAACTGGCTGTAGTAACCATGAAAGTAACTAATGTTCAGCCTTCACTTGTTGGCAAGTTAAAGACTTACTTACAAAATCAGTAACTTCACGCTTAAGACCAGGCCACCAATAAAACTCACGAAAGTTATGGTACATTTTAATCCCATCGAGATGCATAGTAAAAGGACTACTATGCACCTCTCGCAGTATAGACTACCTCAAAACATTATCCCTCGAAATACAGACTCTCCTACGAAAGCACAGTACTCATTCACTATTCAACCCAAAGTCTGAAGTTTCCCCACTCTCAACCTGTCGAAAACGAGAAACCAGTGACTCATCTAACAACTGTTTACCCTTAATCTGTTCAGTACACATCAGTCAAACTTGTAGTTTAGCCAACAAGCTACCATAATCAAACAAGCTGAGATGAGCAAACATTGCTCTCAAATCAGATACAGCCCTACGACTTAGTGCGTCGGCTACCACGTTAGCCTTACTAGAGTGATACTCAATTGAGTAATCATGGTCCTTAAGTAGCTCTATCCATTGCTGCCTAAGATTCAGCTCCTTCTAAGTGAGGAGGTACTTAAGGCTCTTCTAATCTGTGTAGATAGTACACTTCTCACCGTATAATAGTGCCCCTAAATTTTTAGTGTGAATACAACCGTAGCTAGCTCCAAGTCATGAGTAGGGTAATTCACCTCGTGAGGCTTGAGCCGACGAGACGCATAAGCAACCACCTTACCTTCCTGCATCAGGACATAACCCAAACCAATGTGTGATGCATCACTGTAGACAGTGAATTCCTTCCTAGACTCCGGTTGTATCAAGACAGGGACCTCAGTCAGAACTTTCTTCAGTTTCTTAAAAATTTCTTGATGCTTATCAGTCCAGTTAAACGGTACTCCTTTACGCAGTAACTTAGTCAAAGGTGCAGCAATTAAGGAAAACCCCTTAACAAAATGTCTATAATACCCTGCTAGACCCAAAAAGCTTCGAATCTCAGATAGGTCATAGGTGGTTTCCAATCCAGTACAACTTCAATTTTTTGAGGATCAACCATAATCCCCCTGGCAGATACTACGTGACCGAGAAATGTCACTTATCGCAGCCAGAACTCACACTTTCTGAACTTAGCGTACAACTGTTTCTCCCTTAAAATCTGCAGAACAATTCAGAGATAAGCATCATATTCACCCTCGGTTCTTGAATACACCAAGATATCGTCTATAAATACCACCATAAATCGATCTAGGTAAGGCTAAAATACTCAGTTCATTAAGTCCATGAAGGCAGATGGTGCATTCTTCAGCCCAAACGGCATCACTAGGAACTTGCAATGACAATAACGAGTCCTAAACGTAGTCTTATACACGTCAGGCTCTTTAACTCTCAGCTGATGATACCCAGAATGAAGATCTATTTTAGAGAAAATCGAAGCTCCTCGCAACTGATCAAATAAATCATCTATTACTGAAGCTCCTTGCAACTAATCAAATAAATCATCTATACTTGGCAAATGATACTTATTCTTGATAGTCAGTTTATTCAATTGTCGATAGTCGATACACATGCGCATGGGCTCATCCTTCGTCTTAACAAACAGCACTAGTGCTCCCCATGGAGACACGCTAGGTTGAATGAATCCTCGATCCAACAGTTCTTGAATTTGATCTTTTAATTCCACCAGCTTCTTCGGTGCCATCCTATAAGGAGCGATGGACACTGGAGTTGCTCCAGGCAGGAGTTCAATACCAAATTCAACTTCGTGCTTCGGAGGCAACCTAGGGAGCTCATCAGGAAATACATCAGAAAAATCCATAACCGTTCTGATATATCTAACAGAAGGACCCTCAGAATCAGATACACCAACATAGGCTAGAAACGCCTCACAACCCTTGCAAACCAGTTTTTCGACCCTTAATGCAGAAATCACATTAGACAGAAAGTCCCTTCGCTCCTCAATCACAACCACCTCCTCATCCTCAATAGTCTTTAAAAACATACGCTTAGCAGCACAATCCAAACTTGCACGATGTTTAACCAACCAATCCATCCCCAAGACTAGGTCGAATTCACTGAACGGTAGCTCCATCAAAACCACTAGAAATATAACTCCTTGAACCTCTAAGGGCACATCTTTGAACAACTTGTCTACCGTTACAGGCTGTCCCAATGGAATTAACACAATCATCTCATTAACAGTACTCTCACACATGATACCCAAGGTGCCAGACACAGTGCATGCAACGTATGAATGTGTAGACCCTATATCAATTAAAGTAGTGTAAGGTACATTATGAATTAGGAACGTACCGTTATAACATCTGGAGTGTCACCATTCTCTCGGCGCCCAGTAGCATAGACCAGTGCTGGTTGTCTTGCCTCAATGTTACCAATACCTCTGTATGATGCTCCACGATCTTGACCCACACCATTTCCACCTCTAGCTTGCCCACGGCCTCTCGATGCCTGCTAACCACCTCTCACTGGCTGAACATAACCCTGACCTACAGCTTGCATCTGAACAGGCCTCTGAGGACAATTCTTAACTTGATGCCCCATAGACCCACATTTGAAACAAGCCCCAATCTTCTTCCAGCACTTACCCTGGTGATGTGTCCCACAACCAACACAAGACTGTGGTCTTGCAACAGGAACCCAGCTCGAACTGTCCCATCAAACCTGGCCTTCTTTTTAGGCCTTTCAAAAGAACTCGAGAGCTCCGAATCTCTCTTATATCTGCCCCTATCCTTCTCACAGTTCTGGCGCTCAGAGCGCTTCACATCATCGGTGATTTTCGCCTTTTCTACTAGGGTAGCAAAATCTCGCTCCCTCTGCGGAGCTACCAAGACTCGTAACTCATCTCGAAGGTCGTCTTCAAATAACACACAACGTTCATATTCAATCGCCACTATCCCACATGTATAGCGACTCAATCGCAGAAACTCTGCCTCATATTCTGCCACAGTTTCATTCCCCTGGATCAAACTCAAAAATTCCTTTCTTCAGGCGTCCACATAACTTGCGCCCACATACTTTCCTTAGAATGCTGCCTTAAGGAAATCCCACATTAACTGGTCGGCCTGAGTACCTTCTCTCACGGTAAGCCACCACTGATAGGCTTCATCTTGAAGTAAAGGCACTACACCTTTTAGTTTTTGCTCAGAAGTGCAGTCGTGGTCGTCCACTATTCTTTTTGTGGCTTCCAACCAATATTCAGCCACATTAGGGGCTACCCCAGAAATACCCCTGAAGATTTCTGCTCCATTTGACCGGAGTCATTTTGAAATCGACCCACGACCCACAGCACCAGTACTGGTCCCTGCGACCCTTTCCAGAATGTGGAGCATAGCTTGGGATAGTGCATCATCGCCAGCCGCTCGATCGAATGATCCCGTCTCAGTCACCGGTGAAGTTGGTACTTTTCTAGCCTCAACATTAGGCATGTGGCCTGATGCTGAAGACCCAGCCCTAGCACTTTCTCAGCCTCTACCGTGGCCTCATGTGCCCCTTCTGCAAGTACCTCTAGTGCTCATATCGAATAACGTATTATCTGTTTACGAAGTTTTATGAATTAGTTTGCAATTCCAGTAAATATTAACAGATGTCTTATGAGAAGTAATCAGAGTTTTGTTTTCGAAAATCAAAAGTCTCCCTACAGTTTCCAGTTTTCCTACAGTCTCAGTTTACTCTAACTAAAGAGTTTCAGTACAGTCCTATTATCTATAGTAATTTCTTAGTGTATTTCAGTTCAAGTAGTCTACAGTATAAAGAACCTTATGGATTCAACGCTAGAAACTCGGTGTGCCACACTTTTAAACCTTCCAAAACACTTCAAAAATAGTTTTCTAGAAATTTCAAATATTTTCAAAACCCATTCCACAGTCAATTTTTACAATTTGGCTCTGATACCATTAAATGTAACACCCCAAACTCGGCTTAGACGGTATGGTCGAATCTGACATGTCACATTGAGGTGCATTTCAAAAATTGGTCTTGTTGGTAAAAATTTGTTTCTAAGTTTAAAAGCCTTACTCTCTTGCTTTTATTATAGTAAGTTTATCTAAAATCACGGAAGCTTTTGAAACTCTGTTGTTTAGGTCTCGTGTCTTTGAAAACAATAATTATTTTGAAAATCTGTCTTCTCCTAAACTAGCAGTTTAAAATAAGTAAACAAAATCCTAATTAAATTTAAATAAAATCAAGTGTAGAATAGCTGCAGTTGTGTGGCCACTTCTGAGTCCCTCGTAGCAGCAAATCGCCTAAGACTGAGGATTACCTGCACGGTTAAAAGGAAAGAGTGAGTTTACGAAACTCAATGTGTAATCCCCTATCAGTCAATCAGTACACAACAAGCGGTGACAGTTTGGGCCTGAGCCCTATTCAGTAACAGTTAGTGTAGGCCTTAGCCCAATACAGTATCACTACAGTGCAAAAATGCAACCCATCCTAATCCACCCGACACAACTCTCCGTACCACCAACACACCATGTGGGGATAAAATTGACCCACCCAGCCAACGCACCAATATCGCAGCAAGCTACCAGTAATAATATCACAAAAAAGTCGCCAAGATGATATCGCAAAGAAAGTCGCCAATGAATGATATACTACCTCCATAACAGTATCCCAACCCCATGTAGTATGTCATGTCATAAACCATACATGTATGCAGAATGTCATACTCAATCATAGTCATACATATCATAGAGCAAGTCAGTCATACATAACATAAGGCCATATCAGTCATTTCATCTCCTAGGGGTATAACAGTCATTTTACCCTATAAGGGTATTTCAGTCATTCTATCCTATGGGAGTATTTCGATCATTCTATCCTATAGGGGTATTTCGGTCATTTTACTCTATGGGGGTATTTCAATCATTTTACCTTATGGGGGTATTTCGATCATTTTACCTAATGAGGGTATTTTGGTCATTTTACCTGACCTAAACGTTATGGTCGAATCTGACGTGTCACATTGATATGTCTTTCGAAAATTGGTCTTGTTGGTAGAACTTTGTTTATAAGTTGAAAAACCTCTTAATTATTATTTAACAAATCATCTAGCCAAAACGTTTACCTTGCTGTCTTGCTTTTGTTATAGTAAGTTGATCTAAAATCGCGGAAGCTTTTGAAACTTTGTTGTTTAGGTCTCGTGTCTTTGTAAACAATAATTATTTTGAAAATTTGTCTTCTCCTAAACTAGTAGTTTAAAATAAGTAAGCAAAAGCCCAATTAAAAATTTAAACAAACTTAAAGGCCTTATTACAAAAACAAAACCCAACATAAACATTAAATTTAAATAAAAGCAAGTGTAGAACAGATGTAGTTGTGTGGCCACCTCTGAGTCCCTTGCAGCACCAAATCACCCACGACTGAGGATTACCTGCACGGTTAAAATGAAAGAGTGAGTTTATGAAATTCAATGTGTAATCCCCTATCAGTCAATCAGTATACAACAAGCGATGACAGTCTGGGCCTGAGCCCTATTCGGTAACAATACAGTGTGGGCCTAAGCCCAATACAGCATCAGTACAGTGCAATAATGCAACCCATCCTAATCCAGCCAACACACCTCTCCGTACCACCAACACACCATGTGGGGATAAAATCGACCCACCTAGTCAGCACACCAATATCTCAAAGAAGGTTGCCATAATAATATCACGCAAAGTTGCGAAGAATGATATTAAAAGAAAGCTACCAAGATAAAGATACTACCTCTATAACAGTATCCCAACCCCATGCAGTATGTCATGTCATAAACCATACATGTATGCAGAATGTCATACTCAATCATAGTCATACATATCATAGAGCAAGTCAGTCATACATAACATAAGGCCATATCAGTCATTTCATCTCCTAGGGGTATAACAGTCATTTTACCCTATAGGGGTATAACAGTCATTTTACCCTATGAGTGTATTTCGGTCAATTTACCCTATGGGGTAATTTCAGTCATTTTACCCTATAAGAGTATTTCGGTCATGCATTGACCTCTCGAAAGGTCCGCAGTCGCCTCGAGCGACTTAGGTAACTTAAAAGGTTAAAATAATGTAAATGGGCTCAATGCCCATTACTCGGCCCAAGTGGGCCCACACATTCGTGCGGCCCGTTCAGCCCAAAATTTGCCACGATTATGGGATCTGTAATGCCCAGTCCAGTATTTGCCACCATTCGTGGATTTCATCCGTGTGGGGCCCACGAGCCCATTAGGCCCACACAGCCCATTTCGGCCTAACGTGGCCATTACGACATAAGTCCATGAAAATGCTCCTGGAAGCCTCTACAGTCCAACACCATGTTTCGTGGGCTCGGATTACCACACAAGCGTTCGTACACTCATATGGTCTCGAATGCCGTCGTTTCTGGCTTTTTGGCTTTTGCCGATTTGCAGTTAAGGGTGTGAATACACACTTGTATTCTATTTGCTGAGAAAACCTCCCACGCTTTTGAAACCTACACTTAACCAGAAATCTCCAATTATTCACCTACGCAGTTAAACAATCAAATAAACACAAGTTATCATAATCGTTACTTACCACAACTTTTGATCGAGCGAAGAGGGAAGTTCGCCTATCCAAATGTAATCACAACCCTTCAACCCTTTGAAAAGTTCCTAGGCACCAACCAAAACTGGGTAAGCACTTAATCAACGTGTAATAAGGTAACACTATACTATTACCCTTACCAATAACACGAGAAAGGAAAGATTCGACAACTAGAAAATAAAAGGGAAAGATGAAAGAAGGGGAAAGCCAAAAGAATAGATCGACAGCAGTGAAGTAGGACAAGGAACGGTAGAGAAGATAGATTCAAAAAGGACAGAAGGGGAAGAAAGGTGTATTTGGCAATCAAAGAGGAGAGGGGAAAAAGAAAGTGTATTCAGCTAATGGTAGTACTAGTAGAGAAAAGAAATGAGAAGAGGCAATTTGCAGGAGGCAGAGTTCGGTTAAAGAATGGTTATCGAAAAGAAAACAAATGAGGTGAAATAGAACCCTTACCACTTTCAGTCTTCAAGCAACAGAGGGAAGAGCAAATTCGAAGCAAAACTGAAAATGTACAGAATACCCCTTTGGCCGAATTTCTTGAGTGCCAAAGTCCTAAATTCGACACAACACTCTGTCTCAACAACTCCTTGATTTTCTCCTCGTATCACTCCCCTTATCCCTCCTTGAATCACTCCACCGATTTCTCTTCAATTCCCTCAACAAATCTATTCAAATTCCATTAAAACTCCCCTTAGCTATGTTTCAGTCCAACTCCACTCCCTATGTAACACCCCTAACCCGTATTCGTCGCTAGAAAGAGGTTACAAGGCATTACCAAACAAATCACAACTTCTGAACAATTATTCATGTACACATGTTTGATTCTCTTGAATAAATCAACTTTAAATAATACAGTTAAATAATCACTTACAAATATATATTTTTTAACATGTAACTAATATATAAGTAGCCACTTAAATCATAAGCACCAAAATCAAATATATCCCATAAGCATGTGCGCACAACTAAGATAATAAAATTATCTCATTCTATTAATCCATGCATGAATCATATAAATCTAATAATTCAATGCACCTATCATCTGACCATACCATATTCGCATATCTAGCTTGTTCAACTTATGATCACATTGATTTATAAACCAAAAGGACTAACCAATTTAGCATACAAAATATGCATATCTTACCTTTTGTAAAACATCCATTCAGTTAATAAAAATTAAACCAAGGGATTTATTTAAAAGAAAATCAATTCAAACAATGACAACCCAAAATTTACCTAATTCACATATAACTATTTTATTTTCTTATTGCATGAATTACTATATTTCTCAAAAGTATACCATTATGCTTTACAAACCGACTTTGAATGCAAATAATTATGCATATTTGAACCAAAATACTATTCATTTGGTGCTTTACCAAATTCTTAGCCAAACATAAACATGCATATAATTTTGTATAAAGTCAATTCGTATATTATGCAAAAATTTCATATCATATTAAAAACATCAAAACTATGCGTTCGAGCAAATAACTTAGCAACCATTTTGCGAATACATTGAAAATTTCCAACCGAATTAAACATGCTAATCTCTCATAATTTGCAATGTATCAAACATCATATTAAGACTAATCCCAAAATTTTCTATTCGACTAAGCACAAACAATTTTAATAAACCTAAATGAAATATGTTTCATCTAATAATGCAAAGCTTAATCGAACCATCAAAATAATTATAGAACATGTTACTTACTCATAAAATAAGTCATATTAAACTAAACATAAACACATAATATTTAAACATAACATATATATATATATAATTTCCATCACAACCCAAAACCAAATAGCCAAATCACAAATGAATTAAACAACCTTACATGTTTATAATAAGAACATCAATACCAAAATTTATAAATAATTCTTAGCAAAATATACCAATAAAACTCACATATATAAATACAAAACATAACAGAATACTAACCAAGTATATTCACTACTCACATCCAACCATTAATCAAAACACACCATTAACCAATTTAACATATTACTAGACACAAGATATATAAATACCGAAACCTAATCAACCAACCACAACCATACAAAATCATCAAGCAAAGGCATAAATTTCAAGATTTACAAAATGAACAAGCCATTTTCGCATGGCTTATTATATCCATGTCCAAAATCAAACCAAAATACATATTAGCCTATACATGCCATAAGTTCGAAATAAAACTTTTAAAAGTACCGAAAGTAGATGACAGTGTGAATGACTTCACTGATGATCCCCGAGCATGTAACAACCTCCAAAATCCAAAAAAAAACAATGACAAATAAATATACAAAGTAAGCTAACTTAGCTTAGTAAGCATTAAGCAAATATATGTATAACATATAATTTCATAAGCAGTTTATCATGGCTGAATATACACATATATAAACATTACTAATACATTCACAAATCTCAAATCATTTTTGTCATGTCTAATCATTTATACACGAGCTTCCAATCATATACCTATAATTAAGATAAGGCTGAACATACCTTTCATATACACACATATACTTATAACAACATTATGTATTATTTTTGTTATATATCAAACAAACTTATTTACCTAATTATCAAATAGGTAATTAAACATCACACACCTGATCATTTTAACTCATTAATCACATTTGATACCACATCGGCATAAATCCTGTAAGGTATAAAGCTATTTAAAATACACCGGCATAAAGCCTTCTAGGCACAAAGTCAGATATGATACACCGGCATAAAGCCTGCTAGGCATAAAGCCTGATATGGTACACCAGCGTGAAGCCTGCTATAATTCACCAGCATAAAGCCTGTTAGGCACAAAGCCTGAATATCACTGATACAAAGTCGGTCTTACACATAATTCATACATAGGAAATCCTAATTATTCTTTAAGGTTCATACTAAGCTTTTCAAACGTCGTATCTCAGTTAAATCAAACTTGTACCCAAATCTCACAAGCATTAATACATTCGGCTATTAATATGAAAATTCATACAATTAAATTTAGCAGATAAAATTCATATACACTCTAATTTAATGACGTTTATTTGCTTATAGACTTAACTCGGACGATGAAAATCGGAAGAGGACGATTAATCAACGACTTTGGTTTTTCCCCGGTCTAACTCTAATTTCTTTGGTTCTTACTCTAAATGTATTCAAAATAAGCTAATTTAAATATAACTCCATTCAATTTAGTCCAAAAACACATAAATGGGAAAATTACCATTTTGCCATTGACATTTTACACTTTATACATTTTAGTCCAAATTTCACCAAACACAAAATACGCAAAATCTCACAACAACATAGTTAGGCCGAATCTTCCTTATATTCATACAAGTCCATGCATTTCATTTATTTCACATTTTAGTCCCTCAATTTATTATTTTTCAATTTATCCCTAATTACTCAAAATCATCAAAAATTTTAATGCAAAACATATATTTCATAATTCATCATCAAACATCACAAAACAAAATTATTCATCAATGGCATAAATCAAAATATTCATCAAAATAAAAAATTCTAGCATGGGTCGGATAGTACTCGAAGCAACGATCTCAAAAACATAAAAATTATCAAAAACCAAACAAAGAACTAACCTTAATCAAACTTCAATATGGCTGAATATAGTTAGGTTTTTTTCTTTCTTTTTCTTTTGTTTAGTTGCAGTGATAAATGATGAAGGAAAAAAAATGGTAATGGCTTATAATGTTTCATTATATCATAATAATATAATATACATTATTATAACATTTATAAATAATATTAATAATATAAAAACTATATATTATCACCTAATGCCGTCCACTAACATTAAAATGGCCTAATTGCCACATAAAACCTCCATTTTATAAAGACAACCACTATTTATCCTTTTTAGAAATAACCAGCTAATTTTCATTTTACGCGATTTAATCATTTTATTTAATTGGACACTCAAACGACGAAATACAAGTAAATTCACACATAATAAACACAGAAAATAATTTTAAAATATTTTTCAAACTCGAATTTGTGGTCCCGAAACCACTGTTTCGATTAGGGTCAAAATTGGGCTGTTACAACCTACCCAGCTCAAGCAGCAAAATAAATCTCTATTGCACAACCTAGGACTTGAACCTTAGACCTCACAGATACACCACAACCACCTTGCCACTAGACCACAAACTCTTTTTGTGTCATAAAACAAGCACTAATATTTATAAGACCTAAATGCCAATGCCCAGATTCATTTAAGAGTAACACTAAAAATTCTGCAAAAGTCAAGACTTGAACCGAGGCTCCTCAAACACTCCCATACACACCAAAATCACTTAGCCATTAAAGAAAACAAACAATCAGTGCCAAATTATGTAAAAATTAAAGTCTTAAAATTTTGGGGCATTACATTATCACTGCAGTTTAGCGCTGGTAAGTTCGTACAATTTAGTTTTGTATAAATTAAAATTTTATATTAATTGTGAGTTGAGATTGTTGGATATTCTGAAATTATTGAATTATAGTAAACAGATGTGAGTCGAGAAAGTAGTTGATTTGAGCATTGATACTCAATAATATATTGAGTCGATGAATGTAGGATATGATACAATTGGCATGTAAAAAGGTTTTTAATGTGCGATATGGGTTTGACTTGTGATGAGTTGGTGATTATTGATTCGTTACTATTCACTGAATGTACCGAAGTCCAACATTCATTACGGACTATCGTGTTATATTTACAGTAATTCTAGTATGTTACCAGGGCCAGATGTAAGGCCTTTGGGCATGACACTTAGTGCCCAGGTGTGTTCTTGATTGGTTAAGCTCGTTCGAGCGTTCTTGTCACACCTAAAAAATCAGGTTAGTAGAGATTGGGTTAATGAACCTAGAGAATGATCATGCCTGAATTTTTTTAGATGATTTGTGCTCATTTGATAATAAATATCAAGTCTAGTGATCAAGTAGTGGTGGAGATGTCATTGTTTTCGAATCCCTTCCCTCACATTATTTTTTTATGTGGTGCAATTTTGCTTCAAATCTTAGCAAAGGTCACACAATGTTTTTAAAATAAATGATGTTAGAGTGTTAAAAAGTAAGTGAGCAGGCTTAGTGGTTAAGAGTTTAATTAATTTTCTAAAGGTTTTGAGTTCAATTCCCCACATCTCTATTTTTTTATTAAATTTTTGGCTCATAAAACCTTGATCAAAGCTTCCATAACCGTCACTTCTAGTTACCATGTAAAGGAAGATTCTTTCATTTTTTAACTAGTCAACTTTTCCTTATAAACCCCCTTTCACTCCTATGATCCCCTTTCCATGAATTTATCCCCCCAACTTATCATTTTTTCTCCCTTACAATATAGTGCCGTCCTATGCACTTAGACGAGTTTCATTCTATAACATCCCAAAAATCGGGGGTTAGTAGAATTGGGTTTAGGAATCGAGAGATAGTGATCTTGCCTTAATTTTTTGAAATTATCTATGCATTAAGAAATAAATGAGGTATTGTTTTTTTGGTTAAGTGTTAGTGTAACGTTTCTTGAAACCCAAGTTCAAATCCCTTCTCTTGCATCATTTTTATTATTTTTGCAAATTTTGCCTTAAACCCTAGTATGCGACATGTTTTTTTGAAAATAAATATTTCAAATTATATCATGAATAAGTTATTGTTTTGATGGTTAAACATTAGTGAATTTATTCTTGAAGTCCTAACTTCAACTCTCTTCCCATGCAAATAATTTAAATTTTTGACAAAAACCCCTTGTTTTAATGTGTGGGCCATCCAAGCCTAGTTAACCTAGGTATAAATATTAATTTTTCACTAATAATCAAACTTTAATCCTCCTCTTCATTGCCCTAGCCGTTCCTCTCCTACTCTCATTCTCTTTGATTTTAATTTTGTTTTCCTTTCCTCCATTGTTATCGTCGCCTACACCTAGTTTTACCATATCTTTCTTTTCTTTTTCTTTTTATTTTTTCCACAAGATTTGTTAACATATTCTCCACCATATTGCTGTAATTTTTTCTCATTAAAATCAACTTTAAATTTGAAATTTTAAACTCCAAGATCGATCCCGAATATTGCCAAGAAAGTGTCATTGTTGTTTCTCTCGACTAGCTTGGGTAAGGTCTCTTTGTAACTCGTAGGTTTGTGCAAGTGTACACAGTCGTTATCAAGTAATAAGTAAGTATTGAGTTATTGTCTCCACAGGTATTATATTTGTGCTAAGTCACTTAATTTGTAAAATTATATTAACAATTTGGTAAATAAAAACGCAATATAGTTGAGAAGTGGTGATTAAAATATATTAAACTAAATGCAATGATCCCTAATGCAAATTATCCTAAGTATGCAAAATATATGAATGAAATAGATTTTAGTAAAATTAAACACAATTTGCAACAATTATAACATAAATAAACTAGGACAATTACTTTGATTAAACTAAATTTATTATCAATATGTTGAATAACATTCGGAAAAACATTCTATGGCAACTCGATCTTTCATGAGTTTGGAAACCACATTAGGTCCTTTTGGAATCCTTTACTTAGTAAATATGCATTTTACTGATCCTTAATTACTAAGAGTTTCTCAACATTCGTATGAGGTAATAGAGACGTGTCAGGTTTGAAACAAGAACAAAGAACACATAGCATACATCTTTATATTAAATTAAAGAAAAGGAAGATTAAACCCAATTCAGAGTGGCTATCACCCGAGACTTTTACTGACGAGGCTCCTTCATTCCTTTACTTTGCTCCTTTGCTGATGGCTCTCCAAGGTGGTCGACCAAGGGTTCTTTAAGAGGCTTAATTGCTAAAATCTCTATGAAGAGATGATGCTAGGCGTGGGAATGGTAAAGGCTAAGAGAATTTGGAGAAAAGAGAGAATGATGAATGATGAGAATGAATGAGGAATGATTGAAGGATGCTTGAGGGATGATGAATGAAGGAATGAAAGGGTCTTATTTATAAGTGAGGAAAAGGGGATAGTTTGCTAAAAATAGTGGATGTTAACCTCTTCAAATCTCCTCAAATTGTGGTCGACCAATCTTAGTGACTTTTGACTTGATTTTTTGCTTGATTTTTAAGCAATGTTTGGTGCCACACAACTCAGGACTGAGGCTCAGTCAATCGTAAATCTTCGAGCAAATCTCTAATTTCTTCAACACTACAAGGACCTTGTGTAATTAAACCAAAGAATGATTTAAATGGACAGCCATGTGTAGCCGAATATTGGGTTGACTTGGTCTTCAATTTGGACAGTTTTGTAATCCAGCAAAACTATCAGACCTATCCAGAATAAATTAACAAGTTAGTGGACCAAAGAATAAAATTTATCCAATTTAATTAATTAATTAAAACCCAAATTATTAATGAAATATTTTAAAATGAATTATTAAATATAATTCTATATTTTATTATTTAATTTAATCATGTATGACCCACTTTATGTCTTAAAAATATAATATATTCAAATTAATATAAAATAAGCCATTTATTGCATTGAAACGTATAATAAAGCTTAAAATCACATTTTAATAATTTATATGTCCTAGTTTCATATTTTCACCTATTTCATTAATTTATTAAAAATCACTTAGTTTTAACAATGGATTTAAGTAAAAGGTGATAAATTACAGAGGAAAATTCCTATATATTTTTCCGTTTACACACTTCTCTCTTCAATTTCTTAATTAATCTTGTCCATTAAAAAATAAATTTGTAGATCTGGAACTTGAGGGATTTTAAATTATTCCAAAGGTATTTTCTAGAATTTAATGATATCTCAAACCATTTTAAAAATCAGCCCCAATTTTGGCAACCATGGGTGGTGGGGTGTATGCCTATGTGCAAGAAAGGGGGTTGTTTTGTTTGTTGGTTCTTGCTTATATTTTTCCAGCATTAATTTGAGTTCTTGAACCCACCTAATAATCTTTTAAACCCATTTCAATTAGGGAAAAATTTTCTTGATCGATTGGTCATTCGAAACCCACAAATCGTGAAGCGTAAGTGCAATTAAGGGTAACTAGTTTGTTATTTCGACATAGTTGTTGGGTAACTGTTATTAATTGATTAAATTAAGGAATTTAATCATTAATTAGCTATTTATTTTCCATTATATTATTGAATTAGGTGCTGATCCAAATGCCCTAAATCATCCGTAAAGGCGAAGAACAATTGTATATACTATTCGCATCGATACAGTGTAAGGAATCTAACTAGTTTGGATTCATAAAATAGTTATAATTTCAACGATTAGTTTGAAATCATAAGTGGGAATTTGGGAGCTGGTTTAATGGTAAATTTATTGAATTTACACTAAATTTTTGTTTTGGTTTGTTTAAAGAATTATTAAGGAAAATTGGAAGATTCGCTAGTGTGCTAGAAACGAAAAATAAGGTGTAGGTCCTAAAATCATAAAATTGTTTGAAAATTTTAAATATCATGTTATATATGATAAATTAGGTTTCTTATTGAATTGTATTAATAGCCAAATTATTGATTTTGTGAGTGGCAGAACCATGTATGTTTCGAACCTTAAAAGATTGACATGTTGGCAAAATTGCTAGTTTGATAGTATGAATGTTTGATTGAGTTTGTAATTGCATATTTGAGTTATGAGATATGAGAATGTTTGACTAAATGATATAATGTGTTGGGATATTATGCTTATGTATGATTTATGTAATACCCAATTTTAGCCCGAGCTCACAAAAAAAAACCCAAAGTAATATCATTTGGCCCGATCGGAATTGTCCATTACTTGAAAAGGTTGAAGGTCCATCTTCAAGCTTATGGAAACATAATCTTCAGGGATATGCAATCTTAGATATGATATGCAATCTTAGATATAATATATAATCTTAGATATGATATGCAATCTTAGATATGATATATAATCTTAGATATGATATGCAATCTTAGAAGATATGATTTCGTAATCTTAGAGATTTAATTTGTAGATACCCTTTAATATTAGTCGTTGATGTAATTGATCTGTACAGTTGGATTTGGGGAGGCTCAACTATAAATAGAGGCCTCTCCCTTCATTGTGAGGAAAAAAGAGAAAATGAGGAATAATAAAAGAGAACGATTGGCAGTTTTTTAAAGGTGGCTTACTATTTTTTTTCTTTTGATTATTTTTTACTTATTTACGAATTTAAAAAAAGGGAGAAGGTGATACCACTGCGAATTTTATTTATTTTATTTAGCCCCACTGCCTTTTAATGCTTTTGTAATTAAGTTTTTTTATTTTTTTAATTTACCCTTTTATTTATTTTTAATTCAATTTGGTCTAATTTGAAGCGTCGTTTAGAGGAGAAGGAAAATTGCCCTTCCAAATTTCTCTATGTAATTGACGTTCAATTAAGTCCTCCGACTTTATTTATTTATGAATTTACCGGATCTTCTTGGCGATCCAATTTAGTTCATTTTCATATTTTCTTTAAAATCAATATTTTGATAATGCAATTGTATTCTTTTAATTTTTATTTTATAATTCTCATATGCAATTATTATTATTTTTATATGTATATTTAAGCATGTATTTATGTTTTTTATACTAAAATTTTTGCATACTTATATTTTATATACACATGTTTAATTTATTTAATTAATTTTAATATTATATTAATTGTTTAAAACTTATGTATTTTTTTATGTGTACAGTATTTTTTATTCGCTTATTAATTTATGTTTGCATATTTTTATTATTATCTTGCCTATTTATTTGATATTTTGCACGTCATTATTTTGTTTATTTATTTGTTTATTCATATTATTTCTATGAAATTGTTGTATTTATTATTGATATTTGTTTAAGGGCATTCATTCACATATTCAACATAATATTACCTATCTCTTATTTAATTTTAAAATAAAACGCTTCAAAATAGAGGTAATACTCGTATTTAGGATTTCTCAAGGAAATTGAGCCCTAACGTATTGGGTTCTGATTTTTTTGAAAATCTAACAATCGAGGATTTCTCTTTAATCAAAAAAATAAGAACTCATTATTGGGAATTCAACACGTTTTGTCCTAACGTATTGGATGCGACGCATTAATTTCTCGAAAGGAATATTTTTTTAAAAAAATAATAAAGGAAATATTCCGAGTTTGGGATTTTAGAGGAATTGTGCCCTAATGTATTGGGTCGCGATTTCTTAAATCTTGAATAAATGGATATTCTTTTACATTTTTTTATTGCACTAGTATCTTACCCTAATTCATTTTTGGGGAAAATTAGAATGTCGTGCCCTAATGTATTGGGTGTGGTATTTTATTTCTCTGAAATCATAAGGGTCTTAATACGTAACATTTTAAGTTTTTGCTAAGAATTAAGAATTTCAAATTTTTGACATTAAGACATTAATTAATTAACTAGGTACCAATTTTTGGGTGTAATGAGGGTGCTAATCCTTCCTCATACGTAATCGACTCCCAGACCCGTTTTTCTAAAATTTGTAGACCATAGTCATTTTTAGGTGACCCAATCACACCTTAATAAAAGATTGGTGGCGACTCTCAAATTTTATTTTTTAAAGTCGACAACCTAAAATTTTTGTTGTTTTGAAAAAAATGGTTTTGACAGCTTGGCGACTCCGCTGGGGACTTAAGAGAGTCGAGCCACAAAGTTGATTAATTTTTGTCTTATAGTCGAGAAAATATTTTTTATAAAAAACTCATGACATCCTTCATTATCTTCTTGTTTAAATATTGTTTGCATTATACATTCCATGAGCTGAACAATTTTACCCTTTTAAGTGGGAGTGAGAAGCTATGCCTTCGTGAGGTTTTCACCTCCGTGTAGGGTAGTGGATTGCTTCCGGGATACATCCGTACCTATGTCTTCGTGAGATTTTCATCTCCGTGCAGCCATAGGAAATGTATTCCCTGAATCGAACTCGGTCCATATGAGCCTATAATGGGTGAAGATCGAGGAATCTGCTAGTTCGGGTACCTTTGCCCTAGAAGCCGAACTTCATATAGTGAACTTTAGGAATCCACCTTAGGTAGAACTATACTAAACCCTAGTAGATATCCTAGCATGACATGACATTTCATTTCATCATAAAAAAGGAGGTGTTGATTCACGTTCAGTTGCTAAATAGAGAGCTTGTCATAAGGAAATGGGTTTCATGATAAAGTGGATGACAATATGGTTGTCCGAATATGGTCCAAGAACACGTGATAAGAGAAGGATGATAATTTAATGGAAGACTACACGACTATGGCTCCGCTTGCCCAAGGATTCAAGATGACAAAGATTATTTGAGAGTCTGAACCTTCTTAAAGAGAAGCCAACGAGCATCACGAGGATGAGTGAGCAACAAGTTACGACCTGGATCGAGCAAAAAAGGAGATAGAAGAGACGTTTTTTAAAGATTTCGTGAGATTTATCTTAATGCTCGAATGAAGAAGAGGATCGAATATCTCCACCTATGAGGGAAAGGCCATATAAATATCCATTTTATGTAAAGAGATTTGTTTTCTAGTAAAGTTTTCTAAATGGAATTGAATCAGAATCAACATCTCTTTATGCATTCATTTCATGCATTCGCATTACACGATATCATAGAATTAAAATTCTTCAAAAATTCTAATTAATTTAAATCATCGCTCGATTAATCTGAAACCAACCACCTACTAAACACCGCTACTATTTCGATCGAAAACTAAGGATATAGATCAAAGGATGGAAAGACTAGAACAATCCCAAAAGGAAATGCAGGAGCAGCTTCAAAAGCAAATGAATGAGCAGCAAAAAATGATAGACAAAATGATGGAATCTCAAGGGAGTATGATGGCTCAGTTAACTCAATGGTTCAACAAAGGAACTGATAAAGGAAAAGGCTCTGTGCTCAATATTGAAGAAGGAGACAATGAGGGACCTGTTTATTCCCCAAAACTTACCTCTCAACAAGCGGAGGTATATCCGCAAAAATCCTCCATTACCATCAACCCTCAGGGCGGTGCTATAACACCAATGAACTTTCAAGCTAGATCAGGCTCTAACCCTGGAGACAACCTTGCTAATCCCGCTATCCTTGACTTCGATGAGACAGTTGAGAAAATGAATGGTGAATTACCGAAACAGCTCGAAGAAAAGTACAAATGGCTGGAGGAAAAACTTAGAGCGATGGAAAGTATTGAGGGCTACCATTGAATTGACGCTAAAGAATTGAGCTTGGTTTCGGATTTAGTACTCCCTTATAAACTCAAAATGCCTGAGTTTGAGAAGTACAATGGAACTAGTAGCCCCGAAGCTCATGTTACCATGTTTTGTAGGCGAATGACTGGGTATGTTAATAATGACCAATCACGATACATTGTTTCGGGATAGCCTCATGAGGCGAAGATCCAAGTGGTACAATCAATTGAGCCGTACCCAGATTAATTCATGGAGAGATCTAGCACAGGCGTTCTTAAAATAGTACAGCCATGTGACTGACATGGTACCTGATAGAATTACTCTTCAGAACATGGTGAAGAAGCCTGGTGAAAGTTTCAGGAAATACGCACAGAGATGGAGGGAGGTTACCGTCCAAGTTCAGCCATCTCTTCTAGAAAGAGAGATGACGATGCTTTTCGTTAGTACATTGAAGGCCCCATTTTCACACATATGTTAGGGACTGCAACAAAAAGCTTTTCTGACATAATCATGAATGGTGAAATGATTAAAGGTGCCATAATGAGTGGAAAGATTGATGCTGGAGGAAATAACAGAAGGCAAGCCTCAAAAGAAAAGGAAAATGAGGTGAACAGCGTGAATACGTACGACAAATCGATTGCTAATCAACAGGGTTCATCAAGACAAGAATTAGGTGTGAAGCCAGGTACTGAAAAGCTCTAGTTCACGCCAATTCCAATGTCATACAAAGAGCTGTATCAAAGCTTCTTCAATGCGCATGTTGTTTTTCCTTTACATGTGAAGCCTCCACAGCCCCCGTACCCCAAATGGTATGATGCAAGTGCACAATGTGATTATCATGCAGGAATTACGGGGCATTCTATAGAAAATTGCATTACCTTTAAAAAAGTGGTTGAAAGGCTTATTAGTATGGGCATTGTCAAATTTGACAATTCATGCAGTGCAGAAAATCTGCTACCCAATCACATTTGATAATGGGGGTGAATGGGATGTATGAAGAAATGTTAAGAGGCGTTCACATCAATGCCATTTTTGAAGACACAATTTACAAGGGTCCTTAAAGATATTCGCCCTTATCAACTTAGAAGTGTTCTAAGTAATTGAACTACGGAAGAAATCTCTGTAGTTTTTTAGAGCTTATTTAGAGTAATGTTCAGAACAATTTTTTTGTTTTTAGCCTAAAAATGATAAAAATTCCTTTGCGAAATAGGCTCATGTCTGAACGTCATTATTCTAATAAAATACATCTTTGCATTCATTTTTGAGCCAATATATTTTATTCTTTTTAAATAATTATTCTTTCATTCTTTTGGATTTTTTTCCACATTCATAATTATATTGTACAAATAATCATTCTTAAATTCGTACATTCTTTGTATATTCTTTTGTACTTACTATAGGTCCCTGGATATCAACGACATGAGTGACGCTGCTATAGACTTAGAATCTCCTTTTGAGCGAGACATGTGTTTAGAGGGATCTCATGACTTTGAATATGACATAGATTGTAGCCTATTTCCGGACCTGTTAAGGATGGTAGAACAAGTCGAGAAACGGATCTTACCCGACAAAGAATCATTGGGATACTTGACTTCTCCATATGTGGGGCATAAAGGTTATTTGGTCAATCTAGCCAAAAGAGTCTGATGATCATTGATTCATCTTTGTGGTCGTCAATTACTTTACTAAATGGGTGGAAGCTGCTTCATATGTCAATGTCACAAAGTAGACAGTTAGCAAATTCGTGAAGAATCAGTATGGAACGCCAAAAGGATCATATCTGACAATGTACTAAACAACATCACAATATCAAAAGTTTGCAGTCTGTTCATGATTAATGCCATATCACCAAAAAGGGGATGACAAAACAAAAACAAAAAAAAACAAAATCTACCAGGGCAATGTCTTTCTCTTGGGTCCATTGCGGTTTTGCCTGTTGAAGACAAGATTCTTTCTCTCTGAGTTTTTGGATCCAATACCGATTGAGGAAGAATGTTCAAAGTTATCCGTCATGGTCAAATGCGCCAAAAGTAAATGATGCGAGCTCACAAAAAAGGTCCGCCCTAAAGAATTCCTTGAGAGGGACCTGGTATTGAAGAAGATCCTTCCCATACAAAAAGAACTTCATCCCAAGCTAGGAAGGACCTTATGTGGAAGGCCTTATCTGGAAAAGCATTGACTTTGATCAGAAGGGATAACAAGGGCATGCCTAATCTTACGAGTTCAGATTCAATAAAAAATATTTCAAAAAACAAAAAGGGAGAGGCTAAGGTGAAAATCCGCAAAGGACGCCTTGAGACCAAAGGGAATTTGAGTTGAAAACCCGAAAAGGGCAGCTCAAATATTGATCAAAATGGGGCATGAGGTGATTAGAGCAACTCGAATCTTGATCAGATTGGGGCATGTGGTGATCTAGTTATATCTGAATCAATAGGAAAGAGTAGGCAAAATCTTGAGGCATTGGCAGAGTACTGTGGATCTCCTAAACACATGTCAAACTCAGAAGGATCTTCAAAAAGTTTGTACAGAGAATTTCAAGATGGGATATCTGGGGTACCCAATTTTCATACTATTGAATTTGTTATTCTTGGAATACTTTATTCTTTTCAAGGATACCCATTCCCAATCAATTTCTTTGTTATCTTTTTTTTACTATAATTTATTCTTATCCCTTGTTATGACCTTTTTGTAAGCATGTTGCATTGGAATAATGATCAATGGACTAATAAAACTTTCACAAGGAAAGTTTTGCATATTACTCTAGAAGTTTCTAAATAATACAGGAGCCTGAAACAAGACTATTATTTAGAACGCACCAGGTTTAAAGGTTGGAAATCTGAAAAGGAAGAGTCTAAACTAGGACTTTCGCTTTGGATTTTGTTGTCAAAAACATTGGTTGAACAAAATAATAAGATGTCGTGTTGATGACAAAGCCTAAATCAACAAGCAAGTAATGATCACCAGGCAATAAAAAGAGGTTTCCTCGGGAAGAGAGCCTTCATTTGCACATGAGCCTTTGGTACTACACCCTGGGAATGGTGTAAGAGACTAGAAAGATTTAGATCCTGTATCCTTGATTTGTGATAGGAGAGGATTGAGGAAAAGCCATATACTCTTGGGTTATAGTGGGAGAACGTTGGTATGAATTTTTGCGCCCCAATGGATTAAACTTGGAGGTTCACAGTGGGGGGCAACCTGGCTAAATGTTTCTTCAGAAAAGCCAGTCAAGCAAGAAGGCGTTGTAGCACGCCAGTCACAAAGCCTTAATAAACTTCGAGTAATGACAACCTAAGCGGGATCATTCTCGAAAAAATAAAATTTTGCATTCATGCAGACACCATTTACACATGTCTAGTTAGGACCATTTGATGCATTTTGATCATGCCATTCTAATCATTAGGCATAATTAGGTTCATTATACAGGTCATGTTCCCCAGAGAATAGATCAGTGAAAATAGCAGATCTTGCCTTCCTGCATCGACAGCGAAGCAGATCGAAAACAAAGCCTTGCCTTCCTCGGTTGTAGTGGAGTAGGTTAAGGATAGCAGATCTTGCCTTCCTGCATTGACAGCGAAGCAGATCGAAGATGGCGGATTTTACCTCCTTGTGGTTACAGTGGAGTACATTGAAGCCAGTAATTCTACTTCCCTGGACAACAGTGGAATAGATTGAAGATTTCAGATCTTATCTCCCTAAGCAGTAGTGGAGCAGATCGAAGATGGCAGATTTTACCTCCTTGTGGTTACAGTGGAGTACATTGAAGCCAGTAATCATATCTCCCTAGTCAGCAGTGGAATAGGTTGAAGATTGTAAGTCCTATCTCCTTGATATTGCAGTGGAGTAGATTGAAGCACCAATTCTTATACATTTGAAGATGGAGTAGGATGGAATGTGGCTGCTTGAAGAAGAAGAGCACTAAGATCCAGCGTGACTGGGCAAAAATTGGCCATTTCTAAAGTCTTTGCTCCATTCCTGTTACACGACAACGAGCAAAGAGGGGCAGCTGTAATACCCAATTTTAGACCGGGCTCACAAAAAAAAACCCAAAGTAATATCATTTGGCCCGATCGGAATTGCCATTACTTGAAAAGGTTGAAGGTCCATCTTCAAGCTTATGGAAACATAATCTTCAGGGATATGCAATCTTAGATATGATATGCAATCTTAGATATAATATATAATCTTAGATATGATATGCAATCTTAGATATGATATATAATCTTAGATATGATATGCAATCTTAGAAGATATGATTTTGTAACCTTAGAGATTTAATTTGTAGATACCCTTTAATCTCAACTATAAATAGAGGCCTCTCCCTTCATTGTGAGGAAAAAAGAGAAAAGGAGGAATAAAAAAAGAGAATGATTGGCAGTTTTTTAAAGGTGGCTTACTATTTTTTTTCTTTTGATTATTTTTTACTTATTTACGATTTTAAAAAAAGGGAGAAGGTGATACCACTGCGAATTTTATTTATTTTATTTAGCCCCTCCGCCTTTTAATGTTTTTGTAATTAAGTTTTTTTTTATTTTTGTAATTTACCCTTTTATTTATTTTTATTTCAATTTGGTCTAATTTGAACGGCGTCATTTAGAGGAGAAGGGAAAATTGCCCTTCCAGCCCCTCTATGTAATTCGAGCATTCAATTAAGTCCTCCAGACTTTATTTATTTGCGAATATACCCCGGATCTTTACTGGCGATCCAATTTAGTCCATTTTCATATTTTCTTTAAAAATCAATATTTTTGATAATGCAATTGTATTCTTTTAATTTTTATTTTATAATTCTCATAAGCAATTATTATTATTTTTATATGTATATTTAAGCATGTATTTATGTTTTTATACTAAAATTTTCAGATACTTATATTTTATATACACATGTTTAATTTATTTAATTAATTTTAATATTATATTAATTGTTTAAAACTTATGTATTTTTTATGTGTACAGATATATTTCTTTTATTCGCTTATTAATTTATGTTTGCATATTTTTATTATTATCTTGCCTATTTATTTGATATTTTGCACGTCATTATTTTGTTTATTTATTTGTTTATTCATATTATTTTTATGAAATTGTTGTATTTATTATTGATATTTGTTTAAGGGCATTCATTCACATATTCAACATAATATTACCCTATCTCTTATTTAATTTTAAAATAAAACGCTTCAAAATAGAGGTAATACTCGTATTTAGGATTTCTCAAGGAAATTGAGCCCTAACATATTGGGTTCCAATTTTTTTGAAAATCTAACAATCGAGGATTTCTCTTTAATAAAAAAAATAAGAACTCATTATTGGGAATTCAACACGTTGTGTCCTAACGTATTGGATGTGACGCATTGATTTCTCGAAATGAATATTTTTTTAAAAAAATAATAAAGGAAATATTTCGAGTTTGGGATTTTAGAGGAATTGTGCCCTAACGTATTGGGCCGCAATTTCTTAAATCTTGAATAAATGGATATTCTTTTACATTTTTTATTGCACTAGTATTTTGTCCTAATTCATTTTTGGGGAAAATTAGAATGTCATGCCCTAACGTATTGGGTGTGGTATTTTATTTCTCTGAAATGATAAGGGTCTTAATACGTAACGTTTTAAGTTTTGTTAAGGATTACGAATTTCAAATTTTCGACATTAAGACATTAATTAATTAACTAGGTACCAATTTTTGGGCGTAATGAGGGTGCTAATCCTTCCTCATACGTAATTGGCTCCCGTACCCGTTTTTCTAAAATTTGTAGACCAAAGTCATTTTTAGGTGACCCAATCACACCTTAATAAAAGATTGGTGGCAACTCCCAATTTTCATTTTTTAAAGTCGACAACCTAAAATTTTTGTTTTTTTCAGAAAAATGGTTTCGACAATTTAAACTCATGAGATATTTGTTATATTGTGTACTGAAAAGGGTGCTATTTATGCACAATGAAAACTCGTAAAGTATGTGAAATTGAACGACATTGATTGATACCAACACAATTGTAATTTGAAAGATTGGAACACTTTTTCCATTTACTGAAAGTATGTGATTATTGAGGACATGCATTATTGAGGACATGCTGAGCATGTCAAATGAATATGAAAAGTATTGAGATATGATTATGTATGAGATTGTGTGACATATTGCATATGCATTGGGTTGGGATTTTGTGGTTGACGGAGGAGTTCCGTGGAGTACCAACGGCATATTAAGTTTGCATTATTCGTAGTCAGTGTACTGCACCTGGAGTATCGAGGGGATTGGAGATTTTATCACATATTATATGTTATTGGTGATTGTATCGCACTATTTGATATCCGCCAGATTTTTTGCATTATTAATTATTCGACGGTTTTACCACATCAAGCTATGCTCATAATGTTTTGAAGTTCGAATGACGGGTTCTAGGGAACTCGTGGTGTGTAGCGAATGGTATGGGTAGGAACCTTTTCACATTGCATCATGCTCACGACATATTTGAATGTTATTGATTTATGATATTTGTTATATTGTGTTGTATTGAATGGTATCGAAATTAATGATTGTTACTCAAATGAATGATGTCCCATGCTCATACACCGTTTGACACCAAATTGATGGCGGCTATGTAATGACATGAAATTCCTATGATGGTTTTGTTTTCTTTTGTTAATGCTAATATGTTTCATTATATTTGATTTTTTGCCCGTTTAAATCATTATTCGACTCACACTAAGCTTTTCATAAGAAAAGTTACCAAGCCACAGACTAGAAATAATTAAAAATTACAAGGCAAAACCAATAAAGACTTGATAATACTTAATTAAAAATAATAATCTGAGGTCCAAGTTGATTTTTAGAATTTGATATTGTTCCCTAGTTTCCACTGCATTGTAAAGGAACTGTTTTTGAAAAACAAATCGATAAGGCAACTAATTTTCCAAAATGACTTGAAAAATGGTTTTTCCGCTGCATTAGTCTAACTTCGAGTTTTTTTTAAAGAAGAGCGACAAGCAAACAGTTTTTCTAAAACAACACTGTCAACAATAAAATGAATCCTAAGCATACACGACTTAATGAATGAATGCTTTTAAGATAACTCAAAGTACAACTACAGTTTTCTCTAAAATGAGTTTATTTAAGGTCTTAAAAGCAACGTAAGTTAGCTTAGCCATTTCGGTGGCTAATGTAGCCATCTCAATCTAGCCATAACGTTTAGGCCAGGTTTGGGAGGTTACACATTCTCATCATTTTTTTTCATTTTGATTCTCCCATCCATTCTTTGGCTGCCCTCCTCCTTTCTCCTCAATTTTCTCTTCATTTTTCTTCCATTTCACCTACTAAACAAAGCCTTTTTCCTTAATTCATCCATATCTCCTCCACTCTTAGCCAATCGCACCACCACCTAACCACCACATCTCTACTGTCACCACCACTGTCGCACCACTGCTTCGCCACCGTGCCGCCGCTATCGACCAATACCGTTTTCACTATTTTCTTTATTTTCTCCTCCTCTCTTTTGTAATCAGCCTTTTTATTATTCAAACTTCATATCTCAATTTTCTTGAAAGGTTTTACTGTTAATCTTTTCTAATCTATCATTTATTTATTTATTTTATTTATTAGTTGAGAATCCTCCTCTTTAATCGAATCACCGCAAGAATTGTTGAGCCTCCTTGCCCTTGAGATTACATAAGTATTGGTAAATCCTTCGATTAGATTATTTCTTTCTTTATTCTCGTTTATGAAAGATTCTAACAAGGATATTTATTGTTCGCGCATGAAGTGTTAATTTGAAATCCTGGATCCATACTCCATCCTTTAAATGTGTTTGTCATTGGGACCATTGAGTAATTGAGTGATTCAAATTAATCATTTATTTGAAGATATTATGAAAAATGTCAATATACTGACATGGTATTAATGTTCTAACTAAAGATTCAAGGGTTGATCTCCTTTCTTAGAGTTGGGAAATAGAATCGTTATTGTCAGCTTATACGAATTCAGTTGTGGGTCTAATCCAAATAAATAAATAAAAATATACATAAATAAATAATTATAACCCGTCGATGTGTATTATACCAAGTAAGTGACCCAAATCAACTAATGTATTGTGTGGTTATAATTATTACTGTTTTGAAAAATATATCATTCTCATTCTCATGTTATGTGATATTATGGCATAATTGATTTTACATGACAAATAAATTGTGATTTTTTGATATCTTGAAACAATATGTGAATCGCATGTTAAACATGCCCTACATGATATTATATG
Organism: Gossypium raimondii; assembly: GCF_025698545.1. NCBI lineage: Eukaryota > Viridiplantae > Streptophyta > Magnoliopsida > Malvales > Malvaceae > Gossypium > Gossypium raimondii. The sequence goes on along the minus strand of NC_068568.1, from coordinate 31,012,480 downwards.
TTGAGAAATTCGATTTGCATGTTTCAACATGCCCAATGTGATAAGTGATATCTTGAAATGAAATATATGTATGTTCATTGTGGCCATATCACATCCATGGGATGGGATTTTGTAAGGAGGAAGAATTGGTGGCTTTGTCTAATCTCTAAAATTCGTGGTTTATCAACAACCTACATGACAGCTTGTCAGCGAATATTAATGGCTTCATCCACAACCTAAATGGCCGCTTGTCTACGAATTTGGTGGTTTATCCACAACCTATATGGTAGCTTGTCTGCAAATATTGGTGACTTTGACCACATATATTGGAGTGATTTGATAGATGAGTTTTGGGGAACTCTTTTTGGAGTGTAGCGATGATGGGTAGGATGTTTTATAAAATTTTGCACAATTGTTTTACAAAAATTGCACTACCATGATCATGTGCATAAATATTGGTTATTTTGTACGATAAGTATGTGTTTATTGTTATTTGATTTGTATACTGAATTCCTACTTAATATTTGAGTTAAGACTCACATTAAGCTTTATAGCTCACCCCACTTTGGTTTTCTGATTTTACAAATAACCCTAATGTTAGGATTTGATGGTGGCATTTGGAAGAGTTTCTCGGAATTCATTTCAAATTAAAGTAATCAAAGTTTATCTTGATATTTTGTTAATTTGGGATTGTAATAAGTTTGAGTATGGACTGTGGCATGGGAAGTTACTTTAGAGATTTTCATTCTGATTTGCACGAATTGCTTGCATGACATTAAGTTTTAAAAACTGCATTAATTAGTATTTGATAAGATTATACATGAAACTCGATTTTTATTAAAACTTGACAAAATCACTCTTTTCCACTACAACAATGAAAATGAGTTTTAGACAAAAATACAACATAATTTTGAGGTTTAAAATTGTCTATCGATGTTTTATCGAATTTACATATAATATTGATTTTTAGCAAAATATGGTTTTAGTAAAATTTGTCGTTGCGATTCTTATAAAAATATGTCGATATTACGGTTTCCGTTGCAATTACGAGTGACGAGTTGTTAATAAAATTAAACTTAATTTTCAAATTACTAATGTTTACAAATGAAATTTCTTAAGATATTTGATTTACGAAGTTAACATGTTTTTCCTTAATAATAACGATTAACCAAGTTCTTTAGTTTTGAATAAATAAACAAATGATTTTGAAATATGATTGAAAGTTCTAAATAGCGATTAAACTTTTAAAAAAATACATAAAATATTGAAATCATTGATTTCTATAATTCTCATATTTTTGCGAGATTAAGTTAATTATTTGATTTCACTAGTTTTGAATGATTTATGCAAATGGTTTAAGAAGTACGTTTGAAAACTACGAAAGATTTTTTGGGCAGTTCCGGTGGCTAATGCAGCTTTTCGAATTTGACCATAACGACTAGGCCAAGTTTGGGAGGTTACAATTCTAATGGGTTTTGGATGGTTAACCGCGTATTTGAATCAGTTTTATCATTCATTGGATGCATTTTCAATGGTTATATGATTTGTAATTCATATTGTAAATGGTTATATGATTGGTTACCATAAGTTGATATTGAATGATCTAGTATAATTGAATAGATTTTTATTATGACTACTGATATAAAGACTCTCAAGTTGAATGATTGTGATTGACATGATTATAGTTTATTAACCGACTTGTGTGATTTATATGTTTTTAAGGTAAGTTTATTGTTTTAATTGTTAAACTTACTAAGCTCTAGTAAAGCTTACTCGTGCTTTTTCTTCTATTTATTTGTAGATTACATTTTATGGAATCGAATGATCGAATCAACTTAAAGAATCACACTATCCGAATATATTTTGGTAGTTTTTACTATGTTTACCTTTGGCTTATATGGCATGTATTAGGTGTTTTATGTGTATGACTTCATGTGATGCAACTTTGGTTAGTATAAAGTTGGGTGAGCTTGTTTTTGTATGTATATTTGGCTTTAGGTTTGTAAATGTCCATGTAAAGTTGTTTTGGTATTTGGTGTGAATTTTTTTTACAGGCATTTGAAATATGATAAGTTTGGTATATTTTTTATTTATGGATATGTGAACTTGAATCCTATTAGTTTGGTGTAAGATGTGGATAGTGTTGGTATTTGAATTGTGGTGTCAATGAGGGCACATTGGTTAGACACTTAAGATGTTGGTTTTGGTATGTTTTAAGCCTATTTGGATATGTTTTTGATGTATGGAAATGTTTGATTTTGTGTTAACTTGGTACCTAAGATTTGGTTAATAATATGCCTTATTTTGAAAGTTTTTTAAGGTGCACACGGGTTGTGACAAGGTCGTGCGCCACACATGGCCTCCTCACACGGCCGTGTGTCTTCTTAAAACTTGGTCCAGATTTAACTCACACAGTCACAAAGAGTTACGCAGCCTGGCGACACGGTCGTGTGACCCTACTTCTAATTGTACACAGGCAGGCATAAGGGCTACAACACAACTGTGTGACCCTATTTTGAGTTTTGCATGGTTTGGCCACACGACCATTTGTAACCCCTCAAATCGGGCAAAGACGTTACAACCCATTCTAAGCAATTACGTGGGCCATAGATTTGGAAAAAATATTAGTTGGAGTATTTCGTTCATTTTTTGAAAATATGTGTGATTAGTTCTTTTAAAAATGACCAAGTTTAAGTTCAAAAACTTTTGATAGAAATCCTTTTTCATTATTTGAAAAAAAAACAACTTTAGTGATTTTTAAATTCAAATTCAATAAAGTGAGTTTGCAAAAGAAATTTTTTTTCTTTAATTGTTCAAAACTTTAATTAATAACAAAAGTCCAATTTATTCAATCCGTAAGTATAATCTATGCAAAATGTCCAAATGTCCAAAGTTAAAAATCCCATGCCACAGTGCCATAAGTTAACATAAAAAGTCTCAAATAGCAATAAAGTCCATAAAAATACAAATTAAAAATAAGAGGCTATATTTATTTAAAAACCATTTCAGAGAGCATTACCGACAACCGCATCCAAGTCCTAACCACGAGGGTTATCTGAAACACATAAGTAAAGTGGGTAAGCTTTAAAGAGTCTAGTGTGAGATCAACACAAATATAATCACATACATATCAAAATATCAATCTCAACATATCAATCATCATAATAATCATAAGTTCTAACCCTGTTACTTATGCATGAACATGTCAGCACATATTTTAAAACGATGCAGATTTTATAAAATTTCCTACCCATCTCTGCTACACACCAATATAAAGTTCCCCAGAACTCGTCCATTCGAAACACCATTTGTGGACAAGCCACCACTGATATGCAGATAAAGTGCCACATACTTTCACATTTCACAAAAACCCACCCTATGCATATGATATGGCAATTTCACTTTTTAACACATATTATTCACTTCTACACTTAGGCAGGTAAACATGCTCTCATAATCACGTTGATCATTTATAATCACTGTAACATGCTTTAACATGCTTTTCACATTAGATCATGGATATCAAATTTACACATACACATATATAAATATCACATGCTTTAAATCATCAAAAGTATCACACATGCCATGTATCACATATCATAAGGATGAGATTTACTCATATATCACAATCATAGTTATCATCACATCATATATCATGCTTTCATAGAATCGTTTGGTTAGGTTTACTTGGTATTTCTTCTCGATGAGTTTTTCAACTCTTCTTTGTAATACTTAATGTACTTGTGTTTGATCACAATTTTATTATCAATAGACTAATTTAACACCATATTATATTTAATCTAATAGTATTGAAGCCACACCTTTTTCATAAGTATGATAAGCCACAATCCCTTAGTAGTGATTTCGCTTGGATCTAAACCCAAAAGACGTATCTAATGCACAAATAACGTATTTTGGTTAGGATCCATCGAAGATGTTTTATTACTAAATATTAATCACTAAAAATCTCACCATACACTTACCCCATGGTTTGCACGTAACAACTCGTTTTTAGTGAAATCGAAACAGTGGTTTCGGGACAACAAATCTGATATGAAAATATTTATTTCACTATTATTTTAATGTCTACTGAATGATAGTAGTATCGTATAAAAATTTCGTTAAGAAATTTTATCATTTGCACACTTTTAAATCATAAAAGGTGCAAAAGTTAAATTCTATAAGCTAAAGGGGTCTAATGGTTATGCTATTAAATGGTTGAAGGATTTATGTTGTTATTATACGATAACTACTTTTAGTGGAAAAATGTGGACATTAATTAAGCGGCTTTAAGGTTTATAACAAAGGTTATACATGTAAATTAATAAATAAAGTCAAAATTAAGTAAAACAATTCTACTTTTCTATTCATTCATCTTTTTGCCGAAATTGTAAAGGGAAATAACACCATTTTAGGGTTCTTGAGCATTCGACCAAGTCTTCTTGTGCATGTAAGTGTGATTTCGTGTCGTTTTTAATGATTTCTCTATTTTTAAAGTCGTTGTAGCTTAATCTAGCTAGCCCAGGGACTAATTTACAAAAATATTAAAAGGTTACGCTTTTTCCATGAATGTATTCATGTGGTTTTTGACATTTGATGAAAGAAAATGAATCCTTGTTGATTTATAAACAAATTTTGTAAATTAAATTTCGTTGAAAATGTCAAATAGGGATTTAATTGAGAAATGTGAAATATTCATGGTGAAAATTTTGAAATAATGAATTATATGAGTTTATATGAAAGCATATGGTATTCGACTAGCTTGGGTTAAGGACGAATTTGCATGAATTTTAATTTTTGAGCTTAAGGAGTAAATTGTAAAGAAATAAAAAAAAAAGGAGCAAAAGCATAATATTTCAAAAATATGACTTTTGGATTGAATTGAATTGAACGATTATGAAATGGATTTAATTTTATTATTGAGATCAAGTTAAGCCTCGTACGGATTTAGATCGAGGGAAAGATAAAGTGTCAGACTTGTCGATCCTATTTCATCATTTTGTGATGGAGGTAAGTTTGTACGTTAAAATAGTGTTTCAATGTATTTGATTCAAATGTTATTATATTATTTATCATATCATGTCACGACGAAAAATCCAACGATGATATGACGACTATTCAGCCCAATTGAACCTTAGGAATATATAGGATACAAATGACATATCATGAGGGTTACCATGTTTTGGGTGCTGGTCTTGAACGTCCTACCGATCATTGAGTTTCGGCAGCAGGTGTGGATCCTCGTCAGCTTGTGTGAGCAACATCGTGTATCTATGTTTCGACCGTCAACTTGTGTGAACAAGCCCATTTATGGCTCGTAAGGACGTTTACGTAAAGAAAAAGGAAAGGAATGGTTTCAACTATGTGTTAGCACACTATTTGTGAGGTTCGTGTGTATCCGATATTATTCTAAGTGGTTCAATGAGCATGAAAAGGGATGAATCGGTAAGGGTTCCGATTGATTTCACTATGGAATTATGGAAAGATATGAAGTATTAATGATCAAGTTTGTATAGCTGTGATACGAAAAGTATGAGTTCATATGTATTATATTCATGGAAATTACCATACCATGTGATGATATTGTTAAGATATGTGTTTAATCACTAAATTATGTTGTTGATGATGCTTAAGCTTCTGCTAAGCTTTGTTGGATTGATTCATGTTTATTTTTAAGCTTATGCATTGAAATGGTAAGCATTATTCATGATTTATGAACTAACTAAGCACTATATGCTTACATTGTGTTTCTTTTCTATGTTTTATAGATTATCGAAAGCTTGATCGATTTGGAAGCTTGTCGGAGACCAATCACACTATCCAACGACTATATCAGTAGATTTTGATATTTTGAGTCATGGTTGTAGTTATATATGGTTGATTCATAGATAAATATGTTATTTTAAGTTTATTTGATGATTGTGGTTGAGATGCCTTTTAGCATATTGGTTGTATGGATAGATACAATATTGATCTAGCTTTATTATGCATGGTTTAGGCATATTTTGAATCTTGAAATACGTGCAAATGACTTGTAGGTGTGAGCATGGTTCGGGTGAAAAAAATGACTTGAAAATGACCTACTTCTTGTCCACACGGCTTAAGACACAGGCATGTGTCTCAGTCGTGTGTGACAGACGGCCATGTGTCCCCGTAGGTTTCAAAGGGTTGTAAATGTGGTATTTTGGATGATGAACTTTTGGTAAATTAATGCTTTGATGGTTGATGTTGAAATGGTCAAGTGAATGTATATTTTGAAACCAATTTGTATGTTTAGTTGTGGTTTGTCATATGGTCAATTGTGCTATATTTTGGTAAACAAAATAGGTAGTTATATATGGTTGATTCATGGATAAGTATGTTATGTTAAGTTTATTTGATGATTGCGATTCAGGTGCCTTTTGGCATATTGGTTGTATAGATAGATACCATATTGAACTAGCTTTATTATGCATGTTTTCGGTACATGTTGAAGCTTGAAGATATGTGTAAATGGATTCTAGGTGTGAGCCTGGTTTGGGTGAAAGAAATGGCTTGAAAATGGCCTATTTCTTGTCCACACGGCCTAAGACATGGGTGTGTGTCTTAGCCGTGTGATGCGACACGACCGTGTGTCCCCTGTAGGTTTCAAAGGGTTGCAAGTCAGGCAGTTACACGGCTTAGCACACGGCCTGACACACCGGCGTGTGGCTTGGCCGTGTGACCCAAGTCAGAGAGTTACACGAGCACAGACACGAACTGGGACACGACCATGTGTCCGTGTGAAAATTTCTATCTTTGTCCATGAAGTTCTAAATGTTTCGATTTAGTCCTGAATCATTTCTAAAGTTTTTCTGAGGCCTCGAGGGCTCGAAATAGGGACGATATCCATGTGTTTGAATGAGTTTAGATATGATTCATGAAATGTATGTGATTGAATATTTTAAGTTATGTTTTTGCGACAATGCTCTGTAACCCTATTTTGGTGACAGATACGGGTTAGGGGTGTTGCATTTAGTGGTATCAGAGCTATGATTTAGTCAATTCTTAGACTGAACGTAACGTGTATAAGTCTAGAAATACATACCATTATATAACCTATGATAGTGTGATAACTCCTGACATGTTTTGAACTATACTTTTATTTAGAAATGACATCCAACCGAGTTGACTCCAATGAAGTTGAAAATAATGCGCAAGCCTCCTTTCACGGAGCAGCGTCGAGTGGCACTAGGCTTGTATCTAAGGGCCTAGAAGGAGAGGCTAAGGAAGCTTTCTTCCATATGATAATCGAATGGTTTACCGATTTCATACGAACAAACCTGGCGGCTCAACGACCTCTGCCCCCACCTATTCCCCAATCTGTTCCTGTAGTTCCTTAGGGTTTGGAACCAATGCGAGTTAGTAAGCCGCCAGTTCATAAAATTCGTAAATATGGGGTTGAAGAATTTAGAGCCACGACTGAAGATGATCCAAAGAGAGCCGAGTTTTAGTTAGAAAATACTATCAGGGTTGTCGACGAGTTGTCTTGTACACCGGCAGAGTGTGTTAAATATGCTGTATCTTTACTAAAAGACTCAGCTTATCAGTGGCGGAACACTTTGGTTTCAATAGTGCTGAGAGAGCGTATAGATTGAGAATTCTTTCAAACTGAGTTTCAAAAGAAGTATATAAGTCAGAGATTTCTTGATCAGAAACACAAATATTTTCTTGAGCTTAAACAGGGTCGAATGATAGTATCCATGTATGAGAGGGAATTTGTTAGATTGAGCAAGTATGTCTAGAAATGTATTCCAACTGAAATTGCCATGTGTGAACGGTTTGAAGACGGGTTAAATGAAGACATAAAGTTATTAGTTAGGATAGTTGAACTGAAAGAATTTGTTGTTTTAGTTGATCGAGCACATAAAGTCGAAGAGCTTAGCAAAGAAAAGAGGAAAGCTGATTATGAAGCTAGAGATTCAAGAAAGAGATCTTCGTGAAAGTCATATTAGTCGTAATCAAAGAAGTTGAAAGAACATTATAACCGTTCGACAGCTTTAGTGGGATATTCCAGTAGAGATAGAGGTAAATAGCATGTGAGTTCAAAACCTCAAGCTATGTTTGTTGCGAGCATGGGCAGTGTCAAGGGCAATAAGCCCAATTGTCAATAGTGTAGACATCGACGCTTTGGTGAATGCAAGGTGAAAGTTGGTACATGTTTCAAATGTGGCTCGTATGAGCATTTTATCCAAGATTGCTTCGAAAGATCTAAAAAAGAAAAGGCTTGGACCGTTCGATCGTGTAACACAGATGTGAGAGGTAGACCGCCAAAGAACCCTATAAATATGGCTAATAGCTGCAGTGGGACCAAGGACTTTGCTGTAAGATCTGAGGCATGAGCATCGACTAGAACTTATGCGATCTGTGCATGAGAGGAAGCTTCAGCAATAGATGTTATTACTGGAACATTTTCTATCTTTGATACCATGATATTGCTTTAATTGATCCGGGATCAACACATTTGTATATATGAACGAATTTAGTGTGAAGTAAGAATTTACCTGTTGAGTCCACTGAATTTTTGGTTAAAGTAATGAACCTCCTAGGTCAACATGTGCTAGTTGATAAGATTTATAGAAATTGTCCTTTGATGATTCGGGGTTGTAATTTTTGAGCCGATTTGATGTTGTTGCCATTAGATGAATTTGACGTGATTTTGGGTATGGATTGGTTGACTTTGCATGATGTCATAGTAAATTTTAGATGAAAGCTTAATGTGTTAAAATGTAAGAATGGTGAAAAACTTCAAACTGAGTCAGATAGCTTGGGTGGTATACCTAATGTTATTTTAGCTATGTCACCATAAAGATATGTTAGAAAAGTCTGTGATGCATATATTGCGTACATATTTGATTCTAGAATTATTGAGTTGAAACTAGAATCAGTTCCAGTGCTTTGTGAGTCTCCAGATGTGTTTCCAGAGGAGTTACCCAGGTTACTACTGATCTGAGAGGTTGAGTTTGCTATTGAGTTAGTATCGAGAACGTCTCCGATATCGATAGCTCCTTACAGAATGGCTCCTACAGAGTTGAAAGAATTGAAAGCATGGTTGCAAGAGCTGACAGATAGGGGTTTTGCTCGACCCAATTTCTCACCTTAGGGTGCACCAATTCTATTTGTTAAGAAAAAGAACAAATCTAAGCTGTTATGTATTGATTACCGCCAACTTAATAAAGTCACGATCAAGAATAAGTATCTATTTTCGTGTATTAACGATCTGTTTCATCAATTAAAAGGTGCAATAGTGTTCTCAAAAATTGATCTGCGTTCTGGTTATTATTAGTTGTGAGTTAAAGATTTAGATGTGTCAAAAACTGCGTTTAGGACCAGGTACAGACATTATGAATTTCTTGTGATGCCGTTTGGTTTTACTAATGCACCTGCAATATTTATTGATTTGATGAACAAAATTTTTAGACTGTATTTAGACAGATTCGTTGTGGTATTCACGATGATATTTTGATTTATTCACGAGATGAGCCAGAGCATGCCGAACACTTGAGAATTGTTTTGGAAACTTTGCTTGAAAAGTAATTATTTGCTAAGTTTAGAAAATGTGAATTCTAGCTTTGAGAAGTCAATTTTTTGGGACATGTTGTGTCAGCCGAGGGCATCAGAGTTGATCCAAGCAAAATTTCAGCTGTTGTTGATTGGAAACCTCCAAGAAATGCATCTGAGGCTAGAAGTTTGAGTGGATTGCTACACTGATGATGAGATTATTACAAAATGATGTTAAGTTTGAGTGGTCAGAAAAATGCCAGCAAAGTTTCAATCAGTTAAAAGCATTGTTAAATGAGGCACTGATGTTAGTTCAACCTGAGTCTGGTATAGAATTCATTATTTTTAGTGATACATCTTGAAATTGTTTAGGCTGTGTTTTGATGTAGGAAGGCAAGGTGATAGCTTATGTTTCTAAACAGTTGAAACCGCATGAGAAGAATTATCTGATGCACGATTTAGAGCTTGTGGTGATTTTTTTTGCATTGAAGATTTGGCGACACCATTTGTACGGCGAAAAATGCCATATATTTTCAGATCACAAAAGCTTGAAATATTTGATGTCACAAAAAGATTTGAATCTAAGACAGTGTAGGTGGCTCGAGTTATTGGAAGACTACGATTTGACTATTGACTATCATCATGGAAAGGCAAATGTAGTTGTTGATGCTTTGAGTAGAAAGTCTCTGTTTGCTTTGCGAGCATTGAATACGCGTTTGGCGTTGTCTGATGATAGTTCGATCTTAGCTAACTAAAAGCTATAATGATTTTTTACAATAGATTTATGAGGCTGAAAATGTGATGATGTATTGTTAGCTAAACGAAAACAAAGTGAGTCGACTCCTAATTTAGATTTTAAGATTAGATCCAATGATTGTTTATAATTCAAAGGCAGAATTTGTGTTTCGAGAACTTCAGATCTCATTTAAAAAATTTTGCACGAAGCTTATAATAGTAGTATGTCTATTCATCCTGGAAGCAACAAAATGTACGGTGATTTGAAACACATGTATTGGTGGCCAAGTATGAAACGAGATATTTCTGAGTTCGTATTGAGATGTTTAGTGTGTCAGCAAGTTAAAACTGAACATCAGGTACCTTCTGGTCTGTTACAGCCAGTGATGATTCAAGAAAGGAAATGGGAGCGCATCACAATAGATTTTGTATCGGGATTACCTTTGTCTCCGAGAAAGAAAGATGCGTTATGGTTATCGTTGATCGTCTGATGAAGTCCGCACATTTTATTCCAGTGCGTACGAATTATTCTCTTGAAAGATTAGCCGAGTTATATGTTGATAGGATTGTGAGATTGCACGGGGTTCCACTTTCTATTATTTCTGATAGAGATCCGCGGTTTACGTCTCGGTTCTGGAGTAAGTTGCATGAGGCTCTAGGTACCCATTTTCATTTTAGTACCGCGTTTCATCCTCAGACCAATGGTCAATTAGAGCAAGTGATATAGATAAGTGAAGATACGCTTCGATGCTGTGTCTTTACCCCAACCTCTTTTCTGGTAAGATTTTTGGGGACAAAAATTCCTTTAGGGGGAGAGTCGTAACAACTCGTTTTCATTGAAATCGAAACATTGGTTTTGAGACCACAAATTTGACGTGAAAAATTTTATTTTATTATTATTTTAATGTCTACGGAATGATAGTAGTTTCGTATAAAAATTTCGTTGAGAAATTTTATCGTTTGCATGCTTAATAATAAAGGGGTGTAATGGCTATGCTATTAAGTAGTTGAAAGATTTATGTTGTTATTAGACCATAACTATTTTTAGTGGACAAATATGGACATTAATTAAGTGGCTTTAAGGTTTATAACAAATGTTATATATGTAAAGTAATAAACAAAGTCAAATTTAAGTAAAACAATTCCACTTTTCTATTCATTCATCTTCTTTTCCAGAATTGTAAAGGGAAATAACACCATTTTATAATTCTTGAGCATTCGGCCAAGTCTTCTTGTGCATGTAAGTGTGATTTCGTCCCGTTTTTAATGATTCCTATATTTTTAACGTTGTTGTAGCTTAATCTAGCTAGCCTAGGGATTAATTTGCAAAATTATTAAAATTTAGGGCTTTTCCATGAATGTATTCATGTGGTTTTTGATGTTTGATGGAAGAAAATGATACTTGTTGATTTATAAACAACTTTTGTAAAGTGAATTTTGTTGAAAATGTCAAATAGGGATTTAATTGAGAAATGAGAAATATTCATGGTGAAAATTTTGAAATAATGAATTATATGAGTTGATATGAACATATATGGTATTCACTAGCTTGGGTTAGGGATGAATTTGCATGAATTTCAATTTTCGAGCTTAAAGACTAAATTGTAAAGAAATTAAAACATTAAGGTTAAAAGCATAATTTTGCAAAAATATGATTTTTGGATTGAATTGAATAGAATTATTATTGAATGGATTAAATTTAATTATTTAGATCAAGTTAAGCCTCGTACGAATTTGGATTGAGTGAAAGATAAAGTGTTAGACTAGTTGATCATTTTTCGTCCTAGTTGATTTAAATGTTATTATATTATTTTTCATATCATGTCACGATGGAAATTCCAACGATGATGCGACGACTATTGAGCCCATTTGAACTTTAGGAATATATAGGATACAAATGACATGTCATTAGGGTTACCATGACTCGGGTCCTAGTCCTGAATGTCCTACTGATGGCTGAGTTCTTGCATTTGTTATGGTTACTCCTCAGCTTGTGTGAGCGGCATCATGTATCTATGTTCCAACCATCAGCTTGTATGAGCAGACTCATTTATGGTTCGTAGGAGCATTTACGTAAAGTAAAAGGAAATGAATGGTTTCGACCATGTGTTAGCACACAATGCTTGAGCTTCCTGTGCATCCGATATTATTCTAAGTGGTTCAACGGGCATGAAAATGGATGAAAAGGTAAGGGTCTCGATTGATTTTCCTATGGAATTTTGGAAAGGTATGAAGTATTAATGATCAAGTTTGTATAGCCATGATATGAAATGTATGAGTTCATATATATTATGCTCATGAAAATTACCTTACCATGTGATTGTATTGTTAAGTTAACTTGTGTTGGTGATGATGCTTGGGCTTCTACTAAGCTTTGTTGGATTGATTCATGTTTATTTTTAAGCTTATGCATTGAAATGGTAAGCATTGTTCATGATTTACGAACTTACTAAGCATTATACGATTACGTTGTGTTTCGTTTCTATGTTTTATAGATTATCAGAAGCTCGATCGGTTTGGAAGTTTGTTAGAGACCTATCACACTATCCATCAACTATATCGGTAGATTTTAATGTTTTGAATCATGGTTATAATGGCATGTATGGGTGAACTGTTTTTAATGAGATGGTCATTATGTTTGGCATGTAAATGTGGTATTTTGGTTGATGAAATTTTGGCAAATTAATGATTTGAAGGTTGATGTTGAAATGGTCAAGTGAATGTATGTTTTGAATGACCAAATTGGTATGTTTAGTTGTGGTTTGTCATATGGTCAATTGTGCTATGTTTTGGTATGGAAAATAGGTAGTTATATATGTTATGTTAAGTTTATTTGATGATTGTGGTTGAGATGCCTTTTGGCATATTAGTTGTATGGATAGATACCATTTGAACTAGCTTTATTATGCATGGTTTAGGTACATTTTGAAGCTTGAAAATACGTGCAAATGGCTTGTAGGTGTGATCATGGTTTAGGTGAAAGAAATGGCTTGAAAATGGCCTATTTCTTGTCCACACGGCCTAAGACACGGGCGTGTGTCTCAGCCGTGTGTGACACACGGCCATGTGTCTCCGTAGGTTTCAAAAGGTTGCAAGTCAGGCAATTACATGGCCTAGCACATGGCCTGGCACACGGGCGTGTGGCTTGGCCGTGTGACCTTAGTAAGAGAGTTACATGGGCATGGACACGGGTTAGGACACGGCCATGTGTCCCTACTTCGAATGTCCACACGGCCTGAGACATGGGTGTTTGTCTCAGCCGTGTGAGTCACACGGCTTGTCCACTCACCCATGTGACCCCTGCAATGTGAAAAATTCTATCCTTTTTCATGAAGTTCTAAATGTTTCCGATTTAGTCTTGAATCACTTCTAAAGTGTTTCTAAGGCCTTGAGGGCTCGAAATAGGGATGATAGCCATTTGTTTGAATGAGTTTAGATATGATTCACGAAATGTATGTTAGTGAATGTTTTAAGGTATTTTTTTGTAGTAATACTCCGTAACCCTTTTTCGACGACTGATACGAGTTAGGGGTGTTACATTGCACACTCAAATCGATGATCTCCGATCCAGCCATAAAGAGCCCTAATAAGTAATGATTTGATGGTACCGTTTAGAGTTTGTATAAAGTTACGGAAGGTCTTACTATAATGTGCTAGACTTCCAGTTATCCCTAATGAGCCCTCTATGGGCAAGCCCTTTCAAATTAAGATGGTTGACTTGAAGATGTCCTTTTAATGAGGTGATTAGGTATAACATTACAAAAGTAAACAACAAAGAATAAATTTAACTAAAAAAAAAACTAGATAAAACCTACCACTATGAAAATCGAAGTTTAAATTAAAAAAAATTCAAGATTTTACTCATCGTCAAGAGTTACTTAAGTCGCAAATACTTTTCATAATGATATATTGTGGACCAAAATTGAGACCTTAATGATTTTAAGTTAGATATTGATATTTTAAAAAAATTAAAATAAAATAAGATACTAGACATATATGAATTTTAGACCTATTATTTATTAAATCCTAATATGAAGTGAATAAAATTTCAAATAATGAATAAAGTCACTTCCATTTTGAATAATGGTGAAGACAATGCAATCAATTTTAGCCATCCATTTGGCTTGAGATGATTTCTAGAATAGAGTGAATCAATTTCTCAAATTTTATAAAATTACTATTGAGATAACAGTCACAAATAGGAGAAGATTAATTTTCATAGATAGTAAAACAAACATAAAACATGCATTAATTCCAAGAAAAAAAAGGTACTTCCTTTTCTAGAGGCACTAATAGCAACTTTTATTTGATCAAAGGATCGTTTCCCAAATGCAACCCCTCTTGGTTTGACGACTTTTAATTTGAATTAGATTATGGTGTTGAAAAAGTTTGGTTAAGAAAATGGTTTTAGGTACAACATAAGTTCAATTTTTTAAAACTAAGTCTTTCGTGATATTTATCATAATAAACTTAAACTAAAATTATACCTATGTTTTGTGCGAAGCAGATGTAAACCGAATAGCCTTCTCTGATATCCTTGAACCATGAATTGCATTGAATGTGGGCTCGAGCAACACGTACCAAATCACAGAAAAGAAATTATTTACTTACTTTTAGTAGGAAAATAAGTTCTCTCTATAAACCAGTAAAATTCGCAATTCTCAAAAAATATAATTTATTCTTTGTAAATAAATTATCATTACTTTCTAGCAGAATAATGATGTAGGTAACTGCGTGTTAATGATAGCTCAATCGGTGCTCTCTATTTATAGAGAGAAATAAAAGAGTTCTGGTTGAATAAGTCCTCAATTATTATTATTATTTTAATAGAAAATACACTCCCACTCTAAGTGTGTGTGTGAGGGGTGGCGGCACACCCTTGTATTATACGGTGGGGATCCTAATTAGCACCTTCGTTTTTGTAAAGGAATGAAGCACTTTATATTGCTTTAGATCTATACTAGGGAAATATTTCCTGAAGATAAGAACTTGACACGCGTCAAGATCCTATTCTATTTTCCATATGGGTGGTATACAACTGTAAGAAAACTTGTACAACAATCCAAGATTATATGTATAAATGAATACTTTTGGGTCAAATCCATTGTTTGCTCCTAACCATCTTATTAGAATATAACCAGCACCTTAACTAGCCAAACATGGTATGTAATGCCTTTCGGCGGTATGCCCATTTCTTCTTTCAAGATTTCTTAACACTTTACTAAGTTTCACTCATATATATGGGCACGCATGTAATTTTTAGGGTTCCAGAGTAGTAAGACTATCGCTAATAAGGGTACGCATGTAATTTTTACGGTTGCAGAAGACAACAGTTCACAGTAATACTAATTTCCATATAATACTAAGACATTTTCACAAACATAAAGGAAATACAATTTAACACCCATGCACGAATACATATCAAACTTTATTCATAATAAAATATAATTTAATATTTTAATACATGGTTCACAAAATAAATTTAAAATTTTTAAAGAAATTATTCCAATAACATAATCAAAATATAATAAGTCTAAAATCCACATAAATAAAATATCATTGCCTATTTTCTAGGTTCACCAATATCTATTCAAGCATGAGCCTTGCTCAGTCATCTACCTCACCACTGCCATTTGTGGCCTACTTACCTACGAAGTAAGAGAGGAGTACGTGAGTTCATTAAGAACTCATTGAAAATTAGGAATCAGTAGAGTATGCGTAAAATAAAGAGTGTAAAACATAAACTGGATTTAGTTTGAAAAGCATGTCGCTAGCTGGGTTTACTGTAAATATGCGAGACCCAGTTCACCATTTTGCCGGCTTGGCACGAAAACATATAAGTCTATAAAAATATTTTTAGCTGTGCCTGTAGAAAATCCATACTTGAAAACTTATCTTGTTTGAAAATGGATCTTGTATAGCAAGAAATATGTTCACATACTTGTCTTATCAGAATGGCTAGGGAAACATAAAATATGTTCTCCCCCACACTTATCTTATCAAAATCTGTTTGATATGCCTCTTTATAACACCTTAGAATGGGTCAAATCTTCCTTATAATATGTCCCATAAGTGCAGCACGAATCAATGCACTCTCATGTACACCATGTCCTAGTGAATGGAGTACAACTAAACATTCCTTTATCTCTCCATTTGTCCTAGGGCCTCAATGCCAACTAATAGAAAACTTATGGTGAGTACTCACAATCCTAGGCCTTGTCATTATATCCAACTTAGGAGCTCGCACAGAAACTTATCACATAGAGCTCGCACATGAAGCTTGCTCAAAAACACTTGCTCATAAAGCTCGTACCAAAGTTGATACGGTTCGCATCGATGTTGAATTGAGTCGTATTTGAGTTTCCCGATCGTCGACGAGGAAGTTTCGTTCGGTTTCAAAAATGGATGAATTTTAGTTAAGTATGGAATTGTATGTTGGAATAAGTTCAAGGTGGATAAAAGATAGATGGATTTTAGATGGAATAACTTTGGATGGGCTCGATTTAACAAAGAAGTAGGATAGAAAAAGTAAGTGATGGAGATGAATAATAAAACTTAAACATCAAGAAAGATTCGATACTATAACGAGTATCGCCCCAAATCTTATATGGTTTAAGGTGATAGTTGGGAATAGGTTGATGGACCTCGACCCGTTACTTAGCAAAGTAGGAATCAAAGGTATATTTAGATGGATGAACACCACACCAGGGTTGGTGATAAGTTCAGAAACAAGTTCAGGATGACGCCACTAGCTCGCTAGATAAGTCACTCGAGACTCGTACGAAATTGGAGAGGAAGTTAACCTCACAGAAACAAAGTTTCATTAAAGAAATTGGCAAAAGTCTCTTTACAGAGGCTGATTTCATATATTTATAGTGCTAAAATAGGCTAGCCAAATGGTCACAAACATTCAACTTAATGTGCCATTTAAAAAAAACTGAAACAAAACTCAAGTCTTTTCACATTCTTGAGCCAAATAACTCCATTCTTGAATTCACTTCAATTTAGCTAAATGAATGACTTTAATTGCTTGAAAAATGACTATTGAGTTAGCCCTTGGCCAGCCGAATAGACACCAACTTATTAACCAGCTCCTTAATGGTATCTGAATGCTTGAATTAACATTTGAAATGGCAAAAACGGGCTGGTAGTTTAAAAGGTTGCTGCCGAAATTAAATAGATTATATAATGCTCCTTAAAACCTCCTTAATTGATGTATAAACCTCCTTTGTAATAGCCCCTTTACTTTGTAACCGAAAATGACTTGAACAGCCACTTTATTTAATTTGTAACAGCCTTGAATTGTAACGGTTATGACTTGAAAAGACTCCTACAATAAACACATTAAAATGAGCTTATTAAACACATATAAGCACTTATTAAACATAACACACATTAATACTTAACTTAAGTAAATGAACTAAAACATATGCATCAATTATTCCAGCAACTAGTTAATTAAAGAAGCATAATTAAATGAACTTAACTCATGCATCAATAAATAATCCTAGGAACTAGATTAATTAAGATCAACACTTATTAAATAAAGTTCAACAAAAACACTTATTAATTAAACGAAGATGAGTTGAAAAAATGTCCAGGAACTCATTTATTTAAACTAAGATGCTTAAATGCATGGTTTGAAATGCAAACTTAATAATACGGCCACGCCCCAAGTCACACCTAGCTCGAACAAGGAACCTTTGGAGCTACCCCAAAGTCCTATCACCCGATCACGAGCCAAGCATTTCAAAGAGGTTGTTTCAACTTTAGTGGATAAAGTTTGGGGCGAGACTTTAGTTGGACGCATCGAAGAAGCTTGGGCCAATTCTATGAGCTCTCAGTGCAATTTGTTGCAAGCTGAATTAAGCTCCATTTTAACTAAATGAGCTCAAACCAGCTCAATTTCAGCTCAATATAATTTAGTCATTAATATAGTTGCTGAAATAATTATTTGAGTTAGTTAAATAAGTTATTTACAGCTCAATTAATTTTTGTTGTTTAATTGGTCTTAAATCTGGACGAATTTAATTATGCATGTTAATTGAGTTATTATTACATGTTATTAATTTGTCTTAATTTCTACAACTTATTAATATGTTTTTATGCATGTTTTTAATGTGTCAACTTTATTACATGTTTTAATTATGTCCTAAGGTTGCTGAATTTAATGTACAAAATTTTAGTGTAATTTGCTGCCAAATTAATGTGTCTGAAAATGTATTTGATTTATTGAATGAATTTTGCTGCAGGTACACTACACTTGGACGTCCTTGGTGCATGAAGGAATTAAAAGAAGGTACATGTAAGGGACAGCACATGCATGTTTGGGAAATTAAATTTGGCTGCTGTTTGAAGTCTCCTAGGTGACCATTCGATCAAGGGAGCTGCTGTTTCCTTCTCACAAGCTGCCCATTCAGCCTAAATTATTCTTTTCACATTGCTGGGCAAATGTTCACACATAGAGGCTGTTCAGTTCAAGGCTTTCACACCTTAAATGGTTGTTCATTACCTCCTTAATTGCTGGTCACTTTTCAGCAAAAGTTGCAATTTAAATGAGCTTATTTATGTACATTGGCCGAACTTAGTTCATCAATGCACCATCCAAGTTGTTCAAAATTCATCCATACATCTAGAAGTTGTCCATTGGAGCTCCCATTCAGCCGAACCTTGCTAGCACCATTATTTGGGTTCATTTGCTTAATTCTTAAGAATGTATGTCACCATTCGGCTAGCTTAGGTGCTACTTATAAATAGTTGAAAATTTCATTTTGTAAAAAAACTTTTGACATTTTGTTAATGAATTGCTGCCGAATTTGTTAGGCATTTTCTCTCAAATTTCGTTTGAGACCCATAAGACTTATCTATCTCCTAGTGGTGTCTTCTCGAGTCTTTTCTGGACTTATCACTCCGTAAACCCGAGTGTGGCATTCACCCTTAATACCTTTGGTTCATACTTTTTTAAGTATCGGGTCAAGGTTTCCAAATTGCCAATTCTGACTCTTTCAGGTGCTATAAGTTTCGGGTTAACACTCTTTTTTAGTGTTGGTTCATCCATGACCTTTTTGAGCCAATTTGGTCTATTTCGTTCTAAACCATACCATTTCGTAAACATACCAAAAACCATTCTATTTTAATATCTAAACCTTAAACGACCAAATTCCAACCACATCTTTTCTATCCTAACATTACACATTATCCTCTTCTTTATACGAATCATCTTTCTTTTCGTAAACTCAACTTAGTCTATTTTCTTTTAAATTCTAAAACAAAACATACTTTTTCGTTTATCGATCAGGCCAGTAAATGACTCGGATTCATCAATAAACTGAGTTCGTATCATTTGGTATCAGAGCTGGTTAAAATGAGAAGTACAAGCACTCAAAGTCATTTTGAAATAGGTACGTAAAAAAAGTTAGAAAAAAAATTCAGAATTAAAAAAAATACATATATACGAAATTAAAAAAAAAGGGAAGTAAATTAAAAAAAATTTGTGAATTAAAAAAAAAGTTTGTTTTTGAAGTTCTGAAAGTTGTTTGGTTCTTTGTAATCCTGATCCTCCCCTAATACTCTTCTTTTTTTCTTTCACGCCACACTTAGTTCAAAACCTCCCTTGTTTCTTTTAGTCTACCCATAACTTAACATCAATCCCTTGTGAACCATTTTGAAGCTGACCTTCTGGACTAAGATAACGTCCCATCAAGTCTCTTACGAAATCACAAGACGAAATTGAGTGGACAAAGGCACGAGTGTGTGAGCGCATTAGAGTGGAGGTAAAAGTTGAAAAATAAGCGCAAACACGAGTGTGAGTGTCATCAACTTTTCTTTTTTTGAGAGAATTGTGAGGTTTTTGTTGTGAGGTTTTCAATTTCATGTCTCAACTCCCCGAACAAAACATGAAGGAAAGAGGAGGAAGACAACCAATCTGAAAATTTGCACCTGGAGGAGGTGGAGTGTCGGATTTGGCTCAACAAGCCATGTTACGAGAATTCCAATGTATGCTCTGAAACGAGATGGAATCCTTCAACGAGCGATTGGAACGAGTCGAAGAGAGGACTCAACGTGAACGAACACCCTAAGGGCCACAAAGAGAATGAGGCCAACTGGAAATCAATCAAGACGACCTCTATCACCCAAGTGAAGCCGAAAGTGATCAAGGGTCGAACCAAAGTTAAAGGCAAAGAGGTCAAAAGAATCGAGGCAATCGGGAACGAGGACGAGTGGATGATGATTTGAGAAATGACTTGGGCCGAAATCAAGGCTGTGATGCGATGACGTTTCATTCCATCTTACTATCACCGAGAACTACACCAAAAACTCCAAAGCCTCACTCAAGGATCAAGGAGTGTTGAAGATTACTTCAAAGAGATGGAGATTGTAATGATTTGTGCCGATGTCCAAGAAGATCATGAAGCAACGATGGCATGTTTCCTTACTTGTCTCAACCGGGACATCGCTAACGTTGTGGAACTACAACATTATATCGAGATCGTGGACATGGTGCATATGGCCATTAAGTTGGAGACGCAACTCAAGCGAAAGGGAACCGTTCGAAGTTATCCCACCACGAGCACAACGAAATGGGGACAAAGAAAAAGTAAAAACAATCTGACTAATCGTGCCAAAGAGCCAACGGTACCTGCCAAGACAGGTAAACTTATGGACTACACGAGCAAAGGCAAGGCGACTGATTCATTTGCCAATCGAATAAGGGATATCAAGTACTTCAAGTGCCTCGGAAGGGGGCAGATCGCCAGCCAATGTCCCAACAGTAGCAATATGGTGGTTCGTGCGAATGGAGAAATTGAATCGGAGGAGGAAGAACTTGAAGATGAGCCCGAAGCGGTTTCTGACAACAAAGAAGAAGTTGAACATGCTTTTGATGGAGAACTACTTCTAGTCAAAAGGAGCCTAAGCATTCAAAGTGTGGAAGACGAGCAACAACGAGAAAACATCTTCCATACTCATTGTCAGGTCCAAGGGAAACTTTGTAGCGTCATCATCAATGGAGGAAGTTGTACAAATGTGGCAAGCACTCTCATGGTGGAAAAACTAAGTCTACCAACCACCAAACATCCAAGTCCGTACAAACTCCAATGGCTCAATGATGGAGGAGAGCTAAAAGTGACGAAGCAAGTACGAGTTTTATTTTCCATTGGAAAATATTCCGACGAAGTTCTATGTGATATTGTCCCTATGCACGCGGGTTATTTGCTACTTGGCCGCCCGTGGCAATTTGATCATCGAGTTATGCATGACGGATACTCAAACCGTTATTCCTTCAAGTACATGGGAAGGAATATGACATTAGCTCCGTTGACACCAAAACAAGTTTACGAAGATCAAATCAAGTTGAAAAATTTTTTGGATCAAATGAGGGAAAAAGAAAGAATGAAAACACAAAAGAAAAGAAAAAAGAAAAATCAAAAAAGGAGAGTGAAAAGAATGTGAGAAAAGAGAGAGATGAAAAAGAAAGAGCGAATGAAAAATTGAATGTATTTGCGAGAATTAGTGATGTTCGAAGGGCATTTTTGATAAGGCAATCGATCCTTGTACTTGTGTATAAGGAAAAATTATTAAATACTAATGACTTAACCGAAAATCCCCCTTCTTCTGTTTTGTCTCTCTTGCAGGATTTCGAAAACGTATTTCCGGATGATGTGCCTAGTGGTTTACCACTCCTTCGTGGGATTGAGCACCAAATCAATTTTGTGCTTGGAGTTGTTATTCCGAATCGACCAGCGTACCGAACCAATCCTGAAGAGACCAAGTAGCTTCAACGACAAGTCAATGAACTCATGGAAAAGGGCTACATTCGAAAAAGTCTTAGCCCTTGCGCTATTCCAGTTTTGTTGGTGCCAAAGAAGGACGGAACTTGGCGCATGTGCATTGATTGCCGCGCTGTAAACAAAATCACCATTAAGTATAGGAATCCCATACCGCGCCTAGATGACATGCTCGATGAGTTAAGTGGTGCCAAACTATTCTCGAAAATTGATCTCAAAAGCAGATACCATCAGATTCGAATGCGTGAAGGTGATGAATGGAAGACCGCTTTTAAAACGAAACATGGTTTGTATGAATGGTTGGTCATGCCATTCGACCTAACCAATGCTCCTAGTACTTTTATGAGACTTATGAATTATGTATTGCGAGTGTTCATTGGTAAGTTTTGTGTCGTGTATTTTGATGATATACTTATATATAGTAAATCTTTGGATGAGCATGTAATGCATCTTCGATCTGTTTTGGAAGTTCTTCGAAAGGAGACTTTGTATGCTAACCTTAAGAAGTGTACATTTTGTTCTGACAAAGTGATTTTCTTAGGTTTCGTGGTCAGCTCGGAAGGCCTTGAAGTAGATAGTGAAAAGATTAAAGCAATTCAGGAATGGCCGAGACCGACGAGTATAAGCCAAGTGAGAAGCTTCCATGGCTTGGCAAGCTTTTATAGGCGTTTTGTACCCAATTTCAGCATGTTGGCCGCACCGTTGACAAGTACCATCAAGAAGAACTCAACCTTTCATTGGGGCGAAGAGCAAGAAAATTCTTTTAACGTTATTAAAGATTGTCTTACTAAAGCTCCATTGTTAGCATTGCCTGATTTTTCTAAAACATTTGAGATTGAATGTGAAGCCTCAGGTGTTGGAATCGGAGCCGTGTTAACACAAAATTTAAGATCTATCGCATACTTTAGCAAAAATTTGAATGGAGCTGCATTGAACTATCCAATCTACAACAAGGAGATGTACGCGCTCACTTGAGCTCTCGAGACTTGGCAGCATTATTTTTGGCCGAAGGAATTCGTGATCCATTCTGATCATGAGGCATTAAAGCACATTAAAGGCCATCATAAATTAAACAAACGCCATGCTAAATGGGTAGAGTATTTGGAATCATTTCCCTATGTTATCAAATATAAAAAGGGTAAGGATAACATCGTGGCTGATGTTCTTTCGAGAAGGTATACACTTTTATCGTATTTGGAGTCTAGATTGCTTGGTTTTACATTGTTAAAAGATTTGTATGCTAAATATGGTGATTTTGGAGAAATATTTGTTGCATGTGAAAATGTTTTTGTTGATAAGTTTTATAGGTGCGATGGTTTCCTTTTTAAAGAAGGAAAATTGTGTGTGCCGCGAAGTTCGATACGGGAGTTGTTAGTAAATGAGGTGCATAGCAGAGGCCTCATGGGCCATTTCGGCATTGGAAAGACCTTAGCAACTCTCCAAGAGCATTTCTACTGGCCGAAAATGAAGCGAGACGTTGAACGGGTTTGTGCGCGATGTGTGACGTGCAAGAAGGCCAAATCCAAGGTTAAGCCGCACGGGCTATATACGCCCCTCCCTATACCCGACGCACCTTGGGAGGACATTTCCATGGATTTTGTCCTTGGATTACCTAGGACTAAAACGGGGAAGACTCAATTTTTGTTGTAGTCGATCATTTTTCAAAAATGTCTAATTTTATTTCTTGTACAAAAACTGATGATGCCTTTCATATTGCTAATCTTTTCTTTAGGGAAATTGTTCGTTTGCATGGCATCCCAAGAACGATTATTTCCGATCGAGACGCGAAGTTTTTGAGTCATTTCTAGAGGTCGTTGTGGGGAAAGCTCAGAACTAAGTTGTTGTTTTCAACCACTTGCCACCCCCAAACAGATGGCCAAACAGAAGTAGTCAACTGTGTGTTATCTACTTTGTTGCGCACCATTATACGGAAAAATCTTAAGTCGTGGGAGAAGTGCTTACCACATATCGAATTTGCATATAATAGATCCGTTCGCTCGGCAACCAAACACTCTCCTTTTGAAATCATTTATGGATTTAATTCGTTAACTCCCTTAGATCTAGTATCTTTACCTAACGATCAACTTATTCATGCAGATGCTAGAAAAAAGGTCGATTATATTAAGGAGTTACATCGAAAATTTTGAGCAAACATTGAAGCAAGGACTGAAAGTTATACTCGAAAAATGAATAAGGGTCGAACGAGAGTTGTCTTTGAACCTGGCGATTGGGTTTGGGTTCACATGAGGAAGGAAAGGTTTCCAGCCTAACGTAGGTCAAAGCTATTACCGCGTGGTGATGGCCCCTTTCAAGTCTTAGAACGGATCAACGAGAACTCTTATCGACTCGACCTACCTGGTGAGTATAACATAAGTGCGAGTTTTAATGTTTTTGACATATCCCTTTTTGATGCAGATTCCAATATGAGAGCAAATCGCTTTGAGGATGGGGAGGATGATACGGCCATGCCCCAAGTCACACCTAGCTCGAACAAGAAACCTTTGGAGCTGCCCCAAGGTCCTATCACCCGATCACGAGCCAAGCATTTCAAAGAGGATGTTTCGACTTTAGTGGATAAAGTTTGGGGCGAGACTTTAGTTGGACGCATCGAAGAAGCTTGGGCCAATTCTATGAGCTCTTCGTACAATTTGTTGCAAGCTGAATTAAGCTCCATTTTAGCTCAATGAGCTCGAACCAGCTCAATTTCAGCTCACTATAATTTAGTCATTAATATAGTTGGTGAAATAATTATTTGAGTTAGTTAAATTAGTTATTTACAGCTCAATTAATTTTCGTTGTTTAATTGGTCTTAAATCTGGACGAATTTAATTATGCATGTTAATTGAGTTATTATTACATGCTATTAATTTGTCTTAATTTCTACAGCTTATTAATATGTTTTTATGCATGTTTTTAATGTGTCAACTTTATTACATGTTTTAATTATGTCCTAATGCTGCCGAATTTAATGTGCAGAATTTTAGTGTCATTTGCTGCCAAATTAATGTGTCTAAAAATGTATTTGATTTATTGAATGAATTTTGCTGCAGGTACACTACACTTGGATGCCCTTGGTACATGGAGGAATTAAAAGAAGGTACATGTAAGGGACGGCACATGCATGTTTGGGAAATTAAATTTGGCTGTTGTTTGAAGTCTCCTGGGCGACCATTCGGCCAAGGGAGCTGCTGTTTCCTTCTCCCAAGCTGCCCATTCAGCTAAATTATTCCTTTCACATTGCTAGGAAAATGTTCACACATAGAGGTTGTTCAGTTCAAGGCTTTCACACCTTAAATGGCTGTTCATTACCTCCTTAATTGCTAGTCACTTTTCAGCAAAAGTTACAATTTAAATGAGCTTATTTATGTACATTGGCTGAACCTAGTTCATCCATGCACCATCCAAGTTGTTCAAAATTCATCCATACATCTAGAAGTTGTCCATTGGAGCTCCCATTCAGCCGAACCTTGCTAGCACCATTATTTGGGTTCATTTGCTTAATTCTTAAGAATGTATGTGACCATTCGGCTAGCTTATGTGCTGCTTATAAATAGTTGAAAATTTCATTTTGTAAAAAAACTTTTGACATTTTGTTAATGAATTGCTATCGAATTTGTGAGGCATTTTCTCTCAAATTTCGTTCGAGACTCGTAAGACTTATCTAGCTCCTAGTGGCGTCTTCTCGGGTCTTTTCTGAACTTATCACTCCTTAAACCCGAGTGTGGCGTTCACCCTTAATACCTTTGGTTCATACTTTCTTAAGTATCGGGTCAAGGTTGCCAAATTGCCAATTCTGACTCTTTTAGGTACTATAAGTTTCAGGTCAACACTCTTATTTAGTGTTGGTTCATCCTTGACCTTTTTGAGCCAATTTGGTCTATTTCGTTCTAAACCATACCATTTCGTACACATACCAAAAACCATTCCATTTTAATACCTAAACCGTAAACGACCAAATTCCAACCACATCTTTTCTATCCTAACATTACACATTATCCTCTTCTTTACACGAATCATCTTTCTTTCCGTAAACTTAACTTAGTCTATTTTCTTTTAAATTATAAAATAAAGCATACTTCTTCGTTTATCGATCGGGCAACTAAACGACTTGGATTAATCACTAAACCGAGGTCATATCACTTAACTAACATGAGAGTTACATAATTAAACTAAGATGACTTAATTTAATGATGCAAACTTAACTAACATGAAAGCTATATAATGCATGACTTTATTAAATGCAGAACACATATTAAGGATGTGAAAACTATGACATAATTAAAACACAAACTAAAATAACTAAAATAACTAAAAAATTAATGAATCAAAGTCCTTATTTTCCAGCAGCCAAATTGACAAACTGAAATTAAAAGCTTCATTTTGCACTTGGGCCCCTCGAGTTTGGGCCAATCTCGGTGGCATCGAGTTGTGTTGTAACATGATGCAGCCGAGATCACATCAAAAGTGCATAAACACTATTTGTAAAATCGTACTTTAAAAAAATACTAAAACATAGGCTCGCATAGGAGCACGCGTAAAACAAATTTTTAGAACATAGCTATAAAAATGTGACTTGAAAATTTATCTTCAAAACAGAGTGCTAGAACTTGAAAATAGAGTTTTTAGAAAATAAACCTTGTTTTTGAAGCTTAGTTTGAAAACCTTAAGTTTCAGAACACATAACAGTTTGCACACACATGGCAATTCTTAACCACTCATCGATAAAGTTGATAATTAAACAATCTTGGATTTACCTTTATCCTTGTTGGTAGATGGTTTGTCTGGTTCGCAATATACACATACACACAAATTAGTAACCAAACAGAACTTACAGAATTCATACATGCAATCGAACCTAGCTTTCTAAAAAGTCAACCTTAACAAGACAGAGGCTTACCTTGGTTGCTATGAACTTGATTCATAATAGAGACTTGACAATAGAATATTGATAAGAGAATTCTTATTATATAAGGGTCATATTTATAGGAAATAAGTGTATTGGAAGTCTTAGGATGCCCTACTTGACTTCAGAAAGGTGTTACTTACACGAAAACTAGTCCTAGATAAACCATATCTTTGTTTCCTAACTTCAGCTTGGCTTGGACCTTGATTGGAGAACCCCCAATTCGTAACTTACCTGGTGAACCTCGGTTCGCAACTTAACTGGCAAACACTAGCTCCCAAACAAATTGGCGAACACAATTTCAATGAATTTGGCAAACCTTCTTACCACTTCTTTTGTCGCACTTTTTACTAATTCTTCTAGCAGGCATCAATTTTCCAAAATACTGGTAAAATCCTTGTTGGTATTCACTTGGTGAACTCCTAATTCGCAAAAGCACTGGCGAGACCAAAACTTCTAGTCCCTATCTCGGGATGTTATAACTCTCCCCCACTTAAGACATTTCGTCCTCAAAATTTTTTTCGTTAAAAAATTTAGGATATTTTTGCTTCATTGATTCTTTTGTTTCCCAAGTAGCTTCGTTGGTCTTATTGTTTTGCCACAAGACCTTGACTAAAGGAATCCTTTTTTAACAACCCGTTTTCAAAAAAATCAAAATAGTGGTTTTGGGACCACAAATCTGACATGAATATATTTATTTTATTAATATTTTAATGTCTACAACATGTTAATAGTGTCATATCAAAAATTTGTTTAGAAATTTTATCGTTTGCATGCTTAATTTGATAAAAATGACTAAATTGCATAAGGTGCAAAATTAGAGTTCTATAAGTAAAAGATGTCAAATTGCTATGCATTTTGAATATGAGTGGCCTTAATTGGTAATTAGACCTTTTTTTATTTAAGTGGACAAACATGGGCATTAAATTAAGTGATTTGGATGTTAATTAATAAGTTTAAAAATGTAAATTAATGAAACAACTTAATTAAAATATAGAAAAAGGAAGTATCATGTTCCTAAATGAAGATGACCACCAAAATTAGGGCATAAGAAAGCCATAACCAAGCTTAAAAATAGGACCATCTCTCTCCTTATGCATGTAAGTGATTTTTGTCATGTTTTTAATTATTTCTATGTTTTCGGAGTTGTTGTAGCTTAATCTAGCTAGCCTGGGGACTAATTTGCAAAATTGTTAAAAGGTTAGGGTTTTACCATGAACGTTTATGTGACGTTTGTGATGTTTAATGGAAGAAAATGAATATTTTTTGTTAGCTAAACTACTATTGTAAATTGAATTCTGATGAATTTGTCAATTAGGGATTAAATTGAAAAATAGGAAACATACATGGTGAAATTGTGAAAAAAATGAAATATATGGATTGCTAGGGACCTATATGAAATTCGGCTATAGTGGGTTAATGGGATATTGCATGAATTTTTATTTTTATGAGCTAGGGACTAAATTGTAATGAAATCAAAATTATAGGGGAAAATGTAATTTTACTAAAATATGATTTTGGATTGAATTGAATAGAATGATTATTGAATGGGATGAATTTGATTATTTAGATCAAGATAAGCATCGTACGGATTTAGATCGGGGAAAGGAAAAAATGTTGGACTAGTTGATCGTATATCTTCATTTATGATTAAGGTATGTTCATATGTTTAATTATCATTTAAATATATTTAAATTAAAGGTTATTTTGTCGTTTTATCATATTATGTCTTTACAAAAATATCCAACGAAGTTTCGACTACTTTCGGATCCCGTTTGAACCTTAGGAATATATAATGTACAAATGACATCTTATTAGGGTTACTGTGTTCCGGGTGCTGGTCCTAAAGGTCCTACCGGTGGCTGAGTTCTGGAATGTGTTACGGATACTTGAGAGCTTGTGTGAGGAGCACCATGTAGCTATGTTCCAATCGATAGCTTGTGTGAACAGACCCATTTATGGATCGAGAGTGAGCAACTATGTAAGAAAAGAGAAAGAAATGGTTTCGACCATATGTTAGCACACAGTGTGTGAGATTCCCGCGTATCCAATATTATTCTCAGTGGTTCAACGGGTATACAAAAGGAATGAATGATAGATGTTTCGATTAGTAATGCCATCAAAGCAGGAAAAGGTATGAGTTGTTAATGCTTAAAGTATGCATAGCTATGTTTATGAAAGTATGAATGCTTATATGCTATGTACATGAAAGCTATTATGTTATGTGATGAGTTTTCTAAGTTATGTGTTTATCACTAACTTGAATTGTTGTTGATGCTTAGACTTGTGCCAAGCTATGTTGGATAGTTCATAAATTGCTTTTAAGCTTATATATTGAAATGGTAAGCATTGTTTATAATTTATGAACTTATAAGCATTATATGCTTACTCTGTGATATTTTCCATGTTATTTTTTAATAATTGGAACCTCGCTCAGGTTGGAAGCTTGTCGGAGATCCATCACACTATCCATCGGCTATATCAGTAGATTTTGATGATTTTGAGTTATGATTATAATGACATGTATAGGTGTTTCGTGGTTTGATGAAATGGTCATTATATATATGACTTGTAAATTTGAGACATTTTGTTGATGAATAGGTTGTTATGTTGGCATGCAAACGTGATGTTTTAATTGTTAACATTTTGGCATTTTGATGCTTAAATGGTGAATGATGGATTGGCAAATCAAATGCATGCTATGGAATGTTGTTTTGATATGCTTGATTGTGGTTGTCGAGGTATGGAATTTGAAAGTAAACTTTGAGTTGATAAATGGCTAGTTGGCATGTTTGGATGAATTTTCATATGTTCAAGTTTTATAAGGTAGTAATGATAGGTGTTGAATGGTCACGTTGGTGTTTGTGAGTATGATAATGGTGAGCGAACATTAGGGAAATGGTTAGTATAAAACTAGTTACATTGGTTAGTTGATTTGTGGTTAAATCATCATAAGTATAATCATGTTTGAATGTTGAGATTGAGGTGCCTTTTGGGGCATATTGGTTGTATGAACTTATAACATATTGTTTTAACTTGATTATGCATGGTTTAGGTACAATTTGAATGCATGAGGATAGGTGCATTTGGTTTGTGTAAGTGACTAGGCTTTGGGTAAGACAAATGGCTTCAAAATGGCCTATTTTTTGTCCATGCGGCCAAAGACACGGACGTGTGTCTTAGCCGTGTGTCCCTCGTAGCTTAAAAAGGGTTGTAAATTAGGTAGTTACACGGCCTAGCACACGGCCTGGCACACGGCCGTGTGAGGCCATTTCGAGAGGTACATGACTTGGCACACAGGCATGTGGCTTAACCATGTGACCCAAGTCAGAGAGTTACATGGACACAGGACAGACACGTGCTTGAACACAACTGTGTGTCCCTATTTCAAATACACAAACGGCCGTGTGACCCCTGCAGTATGAAATTTTTGAACTTTTTCCCAAAAATTCTATATGTTTTCGATTTAGTCCCAATTCATTTCTAAGGTGTTTATTAAGGCCTC
Organism: Gossypium raimondii; assembly: GCF_025698545.1. NCBI lineage: Eukaryota > Viridiplantae > Streptophyta > Magnoliopsida > Malvales > Malvaceae > Gossypium > Gossypium raimondii. The sequence continues at coordinate 30,982,050 of NC_068568.1, read as the reverse complement.
GAGGGCTCGTATAAGGGACTATATGTTTGAGTTTGGATAATTTTGCTATGATTTATGTTATGTTTTGTATATTGAATAATTGTTCGTTGTGATTTGTAAACTTACGGTAATGCTCCGTAGCTCTATTCCGGCAACAGATATGGACTAGGGGTGTTACACCTTTTCCTACGCAAGACTTTCACCTTGTTAACCACAATCTTCTTTGGTTATTTCTCGTAAACCAAATTAAGTTATACTTTAATATCATCTACGAACACTACATGGGATGGGTTTGTACAATATTTCCTCATCATGGATACATAAAACACATCATGTATTCGACCGAGTTCAAGGGGAAACTTATGTCGATATGCTACAAGACTAATCTTTTCCACCACTTCGTAGGGGCCAATGAACCTCAGAATTAGTTTTCCTTTACGCCCAAACCTTAGGACTTTCTTTCACGGTGATACCTTAAGGAATACATTCTCGCCCACTTGATACTCAACATCTCGCCATTTCAAGTCAGCATAAGACTTTTGTCTATCTAAAGCAGCTCTTAACCTCTCGCATATATACTTTACTTTATCCTTGGTCTCGCGAACCAAATCAGGACCAACTATTCGCTTTTCATCCAACTCAGCCCAACATATGGTGTTCGACACCTCCTTCCATATAGTGCTTCAAAAGGACCTATCCAAATCCTCATTTGGTAACTATTGTTATAGGCAAATTTTGTCAAGGGTATATAACGTTCCCAGCTTCCTGGAAACTCCAAAACACAGTTTCGCAACATGTCTTCCAACACTTGTATCACTCTCTCAGATTGCCCATCTATTTGAGGATGATAAGCACTACTGAATTGAAGTTTCAAACCCAAAACTTCTTGCAGACTTTCCAAAATCTCAAAGGAAATCGAGAATCTTGATTGGAAGTTATGGAAATTGGCACACCATGCAATCAAACTTTCTCAGCAAAGTAGATCTCTACGAGTCTTTCCAAAGTTTCAAACACTCTTAGTGAGGCGATCTACAATCACCAAAATAGCATCTTTCTTAGTCGTAGTTAGTGGAAAACCTGACACAAAATCCATGGTGATCCTTTCCCACTTCCACTTTGGAATTTTGAGTGGTTATAGCAGTCATGAAGAACGTTAATGCTCTGTTTTGACCTTCTAGCAAATTAGGTACTTTGCCACAAATTCTATAACAACTCGATTCAAAATAAGCCACCAATAGAGTTTGTGGAAGTCACAATAAATATTATTACTTGCTAAATGCAGTACATACAAACTATTATGAGCTTCATTAAGAATAATTTGTTGAAGCTCATTGTTTCTAGGCACACACAGTCTTTCATGAAAACAGAGTGCTCTTTTACAATTTAGTGCGAAGTCCCCTCTCACTCCTTATTCCACTTGGTTGACCCTCTTCTCTAACTCTTCATCTCGGGCTTGTTTCTCCTTGATCTGTTGTGACAATGTTTGTCTTACTTGTCGTTCTGCGAGTAATCCCCCATCATTTCACACACTTAGATACACGAACATAGCTCGTAACTCACTTACTGAATTCCTGCTTAGCGCATTAGCTACCACATTTTCTTTGCCAAGGTGATACTCTATCACATAGTCGTAATCCTTCAGCAGCTCTATCCACCTCCTTGTTTGTAGATCCAAGTCCTTCTGCTTGAGTAAATACTTAAGAATCTTGTGGTTTGTGTAAATCATACATTTTTCACCATACAAGTAGTGTCGCCAAATCTTAAGTACAAACACCATTGTTGCTAACTCCAAATTATGGGTTGGGTACTTATGCTTATGAACTTTTAACTGTCTGGAAGCATAAGCTACCACATTCCCTTCTTGCATTAGCACGTATCCTATCCCAATGTGCGAGGCATCGCTATAAACCACAAACTCCTTCCCTAGTTCTGGTTGAATCAACATGAGTGCTTTGTGAGGATCTCTTTAAGCTTCTCGAAACTTTATTTCCTTTCTTCTAACCATGTGAACTCTTTTTTCTTGAAAAGAAACTTTCTCAAGGGTACTGCAATAGTGGCGAATCCCTCAACAAACCAATGATAATACATTATGAGCCCTAAAAAGCTTTGCACCTCAGTTACACTTCTTGGCGATCTTCGCTCCATAATGGCTTCGATTTTCCTTGGATCTACACAAATCCCCTCAACTAAAGCGATGTGCCCCAAAAATATAATTTCCTTGAGCCAAAACTCACACTTGTTGTACTTCGCGAATAATTTATTTTCACTCAGGATTTGGAATACAGTTCACAAAAGAGTATCCTTTTCTTCCTCAGATTGCGAATACACCAGGATGTCATTAATGAACACCACCATACAACCATGAAAGTAGAAGGTGTATTTTTCAATCTAAAGGGCATCACCAGAAACTCGTAATGCCCATACCTTATTTTGAATGTTTTTTTCAACACATCAGACTCTTTCACCTTGAGTTGATAGTAACCAAATTGCTGATTGATCTTTAAAAACACTGTGGCACATCACAACTAGCCAAACAGATCATTAATTCCTGGCAATGGGTACTTGTTTTTTACAATCAATTTATTCAACTACCTATAATCGATGCACATCCTCATGCTACCATCCTTTTTCTTCACAAAAAATACTGGCGAACCCCAACATGATATGCTTGGTTAAATGAAGCTGTAATCAAGAAGATCCTAAAATTGCATCTTTAACTCCTTAAGCTCCTTGGGTGCCATGCGGTACAACACAATAGACACTGGTGAACTACCAGGTACAATTCGATAGCGGACTCCACTTCGCGGTCTAGAGGTAATATAGTAAGCTCATCATGAAATACGTCAGGAAAATCTTGCACAGTTTGCATCTTGCAAACCCCTTTCGCCATTACCTGCGAACCCATAACAAAAGCAAGATAGGATTCACAGTCTTTACCCAACATTTTTTCTTCTTGCAGCGCCGAGACCATTTTGGACATAAACTGTGCTTGTTCACCATCCATAACAATTTACTTGCCTACAATGCTTCACAAAGTAATTCTTTTTCACTTGAAGTCCATCTTGGCATTATGCTCAGTCAACCAATCCAGCCCCAAAATCACGTTGAACCCACAGAATGGTATTTCCGGTGAACATCTACAGTACACTCTATCGACTAGTACGTTGTCCCTGAACGAACTAGTAACGGTCACACCCTTATCTCTGGTTTCTACTGGAATTCCAAAATTACAAGCTAACTCGCTTAACACATATGAGTGCGTGGAACCAGAGTCAATCAGGGTGAAAGTACCTGTAATGACATCGGTGGCACCTTACTCATGTAGTTCCCTCACAGTATAGACTCATGTGAGGCCTCCTATATCATCTTGAGTCACAGCAATGTGAGCTAAATTTATTTCTCAACTGGCCTTGTTTTACAACCTCTGCTTCTTCCTCTACCACAAGCACAAGCCCGTACTTGACTACGGATTGCAGCCTGCCCTTGTGATCTCTCTTCCCTTTCTAGGCAATCTTTAATCAAGTGATCCTTAGAACAACACTTGAAATAGCCTCCAGTCATCTTATGACATTCCCCAAGATGACTACGCTCACATTGCTCGCAAAATGGCCAGCTCGTAGATCTATGCAAATCCTCATTTCAAGTCTAAGTGTTGTTTTGTTGTCACGAGTGATCCAATTTAATGCTTCGCATAACATTCCTGTCGAAGTTTTGCAAATCGTGATCTTTTTTGGATACTCACCTAGACACTTACTATCCAGCCTCAGCTCACGGAGCCTTAATCTCCTTGACAAATTTGGCTTTTTCAACCGACTTATCGAAGTTCGTAGTGTCATGAGTCACTAAATAAAACTGGATATCACCATGCAGTCCATATTGAAACCTCTGATAGTGATCCTTTTCCTGCGAGACCATCTCTACTACATATTGGCTTAGCCTCACGAGTCCTACCTCATACTTAGCCACAGACAACTCGCCTTGCACAAGGTTGATGAACCCATACTTGTGAGCCTCCATATATTGCCTGCCCATAAACTTCTTTTTAAAGGTTCGCAAGAACTCCCATGTTAAATGATTCACAATATTTCCTACCTTCACAGTGTTCCACCAACAATGGGCTTTGCCGATGGGTAAGGACAGTGCATCCTAACTTCTCACTATCAGAACACGCCATTTGCTCAAGCATCCTCTCAACATCCTGAAGCCAATACTCAACTTTTGTAGGATTAGATCCTCTAACATCACTAAATTCTCTACCACCCAGAGCTCGTAGACTCTCCAGTGGCAGTCCCTGATTTGCAGATGCACTATTGGCACTAGTAGCTCACTAAAAAGCCCCAATTATGTCTTGCACTAAAGGCTCCATGCCTTCTTCCAAAATATTTTCCCTGTGGGGTCGCTCTTACATAGCCGAAGTCCGGTCACCTTCAGTGGGGTTAGCAATTCCATTCACACGATTCGTATTCACTTTACGGGGAGGCATTCTGGCTTACTCTAAACATACACAAGATACTGACTTAAGTAAGACATCAAACACACGTAATTGGGTATCCAAACTTATAGACATACTTGCAATATGAGAACATAGTTTACACTTGACAAACTTATTCTTGAACACAGTTTGTAAAACTACAACTTACTGAGATGGCGAACATCAGACGGATGATCTGAGGCGTAATCGTGCAAAAGATATAGCGGAACCAAGGTGATGTTGTTTCTAATCTTACCCCATCAATTAATCATACAAGCATACATAACACTTCTTATACACACAAATTTATTTTACCAACTTTTGGTAGACACACCTCGCCATATTGGCAAACTTACCTGGTGGGCATTCAGCCCAACGAATGTATTTGGCTAGCCTACTAACCTAGAAAAAAATGATCTGATACCAACTAATGTAACACCCCAAACTTGACCATCTAGATTTGACCCGAATTTGGCGAGCTATATTAGCCACCGAAGTGACTCTTCGTTAACTCCCAACCTAACCTCCAACACACTACTTATTTTCAACAAACATTATTTTAAGTAATAGCACATCAGCGGGAATACTTAATGCATAAGATATAAAACATGCGATCTAACAAGCATACATAAGTAGGGTTCGCACCACAACTTAGGCTTGCCAACGTCAAACATAAATGCATGAGTTCGCATAGAAACATAAGTTCACATATCAGAGTAGCACACACACTATTCATAAAAACACAAGGCATGAGTTCGCACAATAATACGGGTTCACAAAATAACTATAGCTCGCATACTTCGTAGGCTCGCAGTTACCAATTAAGTTCGCATGCAATACAAGTTTCGAAAATAGAGAATTCTTTTACACAAGGGTTCGTAAATATACAAGGTTTCCATACATTTTGTCGAAACCATTTTTTTGAAAAACGGGGATCGACTTTAAAAATGAAAATTGGAGTCGGCACCGATCTTTTATTGAGGTGTGATCGGTTCACCATTAAAAATGATTTTGGTCTGCAAAATTTGAGAAAACAAGTTCGGGACTCGGTTACGCACGAGGAAGGGTTAGCACGCTTGTAACGCCCAAAATTGGTACCAAATTGATTGTTTAATGTCTTAGGGTTGAAATTTTGAAAAGATTTTAAAATACGATCATTTGAAGTTTAAATTTGAATAAACCAAATTGAATAATAAGACGCACTCATCTCGAAGAAATAAATTGCCACACTCAGTGAGTTAGAGTGCAGCAATTCAATCGTCAAAATTAAGTATGTCGTTTTAATTTTTAAATTTTAAAATTCATGTATTTTGAAAAGGTTATTTGGTCATTTAAGTCAAACGAGAAATCAAAATTCAGTAAGTTAGGGTTCAATTTCTCGAAATTCCTAAACATTAAACATTGCCTTTATTTTAAAATCGAGATAACAAAATGCCATATCCAGTAAGTTAGGATCCAACATTTTGAAGTCTCAAAAGCTTTATTTTAAAAATGTATGGTTTTACCAAAATAAACACTTGGCTATTCAAATTCATCGAGAAGAATTGCAGCTCAGTAAGTTAGGGCACAATTCTTTCAATAACTATGAACACCGAGCTCTTTTGAAAATTATTAAATAAAAGGATTGTAGTGCTTTAATAAAATACAATTTTTTTACAAAAGAAGCATGATTGAATAGCAATGCATAATGTAAAAGATAAATAGCAACCCAAACCTACACTAAGAAGTAACAGGCAAGATAGGTGAATACAAATAGCAATAATAATTTTAATATTATACAAACACCAATATTAATAATTAAGCATCAAATAAATCGATAATCAATCTCCTAAAAGATACCTCAAAACAATGAAAAGGAAAAAATTGTAATCAGATATCCTTTATACAAAAATTCAAAGATAAATTACATACATTACTTCAAAATAAACTCAAAAAGATATTAAATAGTTAATATTTGGAACAAATTAGGAATAGGTTTAAAGTAAGCAATATTTATTAGTTTAAACATGATAATACATATAAAAATAATAATGATACATACATACTAATATATAAAAAAGTAAGTAAAATATATTACAAAATTTTAAAAGGAATTAATTACAATAAATAAAATTGATTTGAAAGACATATGCAAATATATAAAAAACACTTAAAATTAATTATCATATAAAATCAAAACATTAATATGTACTAAAAATAATTTAATAAGCTATATACTTATATGAATAATAGTATTATAACAAATATTATTATGTAAAGATGTACGCTATAGTAATATATATATATAGAAAGAGAATAAAAAACAATATAAAATAAAATATCTAAAATTTGTTCAACTTACAATAAACTCTAATAAAATACATCAAATACTTAATAATGAAATAAATAATATATTATATTTAAAAATACCTAAATGATTTAAAACATCAATGTATAATAAATTTAAATAATATTAATTAACAAATTAAAATAATAGCACATTATATTTTAAAATTACACTAATAATAAAATTTAAAACAATATCAAATTTAAATATTAAAATAATATTAGATTTTTAGAAATAAATATGTCAAAATAAATCTAATTATATTTGAAATTATAAACTAAAAAAAGCTAAACTAAAATTGTAACCAAAATTAAAAGAAAAAACAAATTCGAACTAAATTGTCATTTGATTCAACACCGAGGGACTAAAACAGCAAAAAACCACACAAATCCAGGAATTCAAATCTTGTCAGCAAAAATGACGATGTTTAATTGTGTATCTAATTGAGAATAGAATCAAATGCGAGGTAATAAATTAAAAAATTCAAAGAAAAAAAACTGCATTAGAACGATGAAAAATGAGAAGGGCTCATTGCGCAAATTTCCCTTCGATCCAAAAACGCGCGGATCTGGTCTCATCCGGGTCGGGTTCAGGTGCAGGTTATGGCCACCAAAATGGTACCGTTTGGAAGCTACTGATGCAAACTTCAAACGGCGTCGTTTCAAAAATCAGCATAAAAAATAAAAAAAACCCCTAAACTAAACCTGATCTGCCATTTGAAACAAAAACCTAAGCAGTCTCCTCTCATTGCTGCGTCGTTTCGTGCCTTTAACCTTCTTCCGGCTCCGATTGTGATGGAGTAGAAGGCAAGTCGGCCACCAGGTAAGTGTATTCTCCTTTTATTCAGCTTTTCTTTCGTTTTAGCACATAAAACCATGAAAAAAGAAAGGAAAACAAAAGAAATAGAAAACAACAACAAAAAAAATACTGAAATCACCTTCGACTTTCTGCTATATACTCTTTTCTTTTTTTACTGATTTTTTTTTAAAATTGGATCCCTTTTACAGTGTTGTATTTGGCTTTATATAGCCGAATTGGAAAAAAAGAAAAATAAATAAATAAAAATAACATCTCTTTCTCTACTATTTCTGTTTTTCGATTTCTTTCTGTTGCTTGTGAGTTTGTTGTGGTGCAGGTTTGGAGGCCAGCCTGGAGCAATGGACGGTGGCGCACCCGTGTGGAGAAGATGCACGCACCTGGTGGTGATGCACGCACGAAGTCCGTGTTGGGCTCATCTACGGCGTAGAAGCAGGAGTTCGCTGCTACACCAGAAAAATCAAGAAACCCCTAGGGTTTTTGAATTTGGACCGTTTGGGCCATTATAATCAGGTCATTTTTTGGGTAAATAATTTGGGCTATGTATTTGGGTATGGTGGGTTGGGTTAGATTTTGTATTATATTGGGTTTGGGCTAAGGTAATTTTGATTTATTTGGATCTGTAATATTGGACTTTGAAAGTGGACTTTTGTTTAATTTATTTATTTATTCAGTTTTTTATATTTGTATCGGGCCGGACAAATTTGGGTTTGTACAGCTGCCCCTCTTTGCTCATTGTCGTGTAACAAGAATGAAGCAAAGACTTTAACAAGGCCAAATTTGTCTGGTCATGCGGGATCTTTGTGATGCTCTTCTTCAAGCAGTCTCATTCCATCCTACTGCATCTACAGAGGTATAGGAATTGGTGCTTCGATCCACTCCACTGTAACATCCGGGAGATAGGATTTGGTATTGTAGCTTCAATCTGTTCCACTACACCACCAAGGAAATAAGATATGATGTGATCTACTTTACTGCAACTTCAGAGAGATAAGATCTGATGTGATCTACTCTACTGGAACCTCAGAGAGATAAGATCTATTATTTTAATCAGCTCCACTGCAACTTCAGGAAGATAGGATTACCGGCTTCAATCATCTCCGCTACTACTTAGGGAGATAAGATCTGCCATCCTCGATCTGCCCCACTACTGCTTAGGGAGATAAGATCTATTTCTCCAGTCTACTCCGCTGCATTCTCAGGGAGATAAGACCTAATACGATCTACTCTACTGCAACCTCAGAGAGCTAAGATCTATTATTTTAATCCGCTCCATTGTAACTTCAGGGAGATAGGATTACTGGCTTCAATCTGCTCCGCTACGGCTTAGGGAGATCAGATCTGACATCCTCGATCTGCTCCACTACTGCTTAGGGAGATAAGATTTGTTTCTTCAGTCTACTCTGCTACAACCTCAGGAAGATAAGACCTGATGCGATCTACTCTACTGCAACCTCACACAGATAAGATCTATTATTTTAATCCGCTCCACTGTAACTTCAGGGAGATAGGATTACTGGCTTCAATCTGCTCCGCTACGGCTAAGGGAGATAAGATCTGCCATCCTCGATCTACTCCACTACTACTTAGGAGATAATATCTGTTTCTTTATTCTGTTCCGCTGCAACCTCAAGGAGATAAGACCTGATGCGATCTACTCTGCTGCAACCTGAGAGAGATAAGATCTTTTATTTTAACCCGCTCCACTGCAACTTCAGGGAGATAGGATTACTGACTTCAATCTGCTCTGCTACAGCTTAGGGAGATAAGATCTGCCATCCTCGATCTGCTCCACTACTGCTTAGGGAGATAAGATCTGTTTCTTCAGTCTGGTCCGCTGTAACCTCAGGGAGATAAGACCTGATGCGATCTACTCTACTACAGTCTCAGAGAGATAAGATATTTTATTTTAACCCTCTCCACTGCAACTTCAACGAGATAGGATTATTGGCTTCGATCTGCTTCATTGCCAACCCAAGAAGGCACGATCTGGTGTTTTCGAATTGCTCCGCTGCAACCCAGGGAGGCAAGGCTGATGTCTTCGATCTGCTTCACTGCCAGTATAGGAAGGTAAGATCTACCATTTTCAACCTGTTCCGCTGCTGCTCAGGGAGATAAGGCTGGTGCTTCCGATCTGCTTCCCTGCCAGTACAGGAAGACAAGATCTACAATCTTCGGCCTACTCCAGTGTTACTCTGGGAGGTAAGGCTTAAATTTGCTTCCCTACTACATTGGGAAGATAAGATTCGCCGTCTTCGATCTGCTCCACTACTGCTTAGGAAGATAAGATCTGTTATTTTCAACCTACTCCGCTGCAACCCAAGGAGGCAAGGCTGTGTCTTCGATCTGCTTCGCTGTCAGTGCAGGAAGGCAAGATCTACTAATTTCACTGATCTGTTCTCTGGGGAACATGACCTGTATAATGAACCTAATTATGCCTAATGATTAGGATGGCATGATCAAAATGAATCAAATGCTCCTAACTATACATGTGTGAATGGTGTTTGCATGAATGCAGAATTTTATTTTTTCGAGAATGATCATTTTTTATCACTTAGGTTATCATTGCTCAAATTTTATTAATGCTTTATCACTGAAGTGCTACAACGCTTTCCTACTTGGCTGGCGTATCCAAAGAAACACTTAGTTAGATTACCCCCACTGTAAACCTCAAAGTTCAATCTATTGGGACGCAAAATTTGTACCATCATTCTCCACTGTAACCCAAGGGTAGAAATATATTGTTTTTCCTCAATCATTTCCTATCACAATTCAAAGATACAGGATCTAAATCTTTCTGATCCCTTACACCATTCCCAGGGTGTCGTACCAAAGGCTCTTGCACAAATAAAGGCTTTCTTCTCCTAGGAAAGCTCTTCCTATTGCCTGGTGATCATTGCTTGCTTGTTTATTTAGGCTTTGTCATCAACATGACATTCTTGTCATTTTGTTCAATCAATGTTTTTTACAACAAAATTCAAAGAGAAAGTCCTAATTTAGACTCTTCCTTTTCAGATTTCCAACCTTTAAACTTGGTGCGTTCTAAACAATAGTCCTGTTTCAGGTTCCTGTATTATTAGAAACTTTTAGAGTAATATGAAAAACTTCCCTTGTGAAAGTTTTATTAGTCCATTATTCATTATTCCAATGCAACATGCTTGTAAAAAGGTCAGAACAATGGATAAAAATAAAGTTGGTTCTGAGCATAGCTTGAAAGAAATAAATTACCAAAAATAGTAAAGAAGGATAACAAAGAAATTGATTGGGAATGTGTATCTTGGAAAAGAATGAAGTATTCCAAGAACAACAAATTCAATATAAATAGTATGAAAATTGGGTGCCCCAGATATCGCAGCTTGAACTTCTCTGTACAAACTTTCTGAAGACCATTCTGAGTTTTACATGTGTTTAGGAGATCTACAACGCTTTGTCGATGCCCCAAGATGTTGCTTACCCTTTCCTGTTGATTCAAGTATAGCAAGATCATCATATTCTCCAATCTGATCAAAATTTGAACTGCTCTGATCACCTCATGCCCATTCTGATCAATATTTGAACCGCCCTTTTCGGGTTTTCAACTAAAATCCCCTTTGGTCTCAAGGCGCCCTTTGCGGGTTTTCACCTTGGCCTCTCCATTTTCTTTTCTTTCTTATTTTTGGTTTTTTTTCTTTTTTTCTTTTTTTTTTAGGAATCAAAGCGCCCTTTGTGAGTTTTCACCTTGATCCCTTCTCCTCCTTCGGGAGAATTAATTCTTGATTGAATCTGAGTTTACAGGATTTGACAAGTTTTTACCATCTATCCTACTCAAGATCAGAGCTCTTCCAGAAAAGGCCTTTGGCATCCATTTTCCTCTAAAATCCTTTTGTATAGGAAGGATCTTTTCCAATATCCTCCCCATGGAATTCTCTGAGATGAACCTTTTGGTTATAGACTCCCATCGTTTGCCTTTGATACATCTAACTGTGCTGAATAGCTTTTAGCATTTTTCTTTTTGATCAGATTAGATCCCTTATGCTTTATCTAACTTTAGCTCAACTAATACCCGGAGAGAGGAGATTTCAATAGGTAAAGCTACTTCAATCCCGTAAACCACAGTGAAAGGCGTTGCCCCAGTGAAGATGTTCGACAAGCAATGAGGGCAAATGGTAATTTCTCATGCCAGTCCTTGCAAGTCTCAGTCATTTTTCCCGCAATTCATTTTTGGGCAATAAAGTGACGAACCGTGGTGTCTGATTTTGAATTGATCACAGACCTCAGCTATCGTGCTATCATTCATGATATCATATTTTCTGTAATTCTGTACCGGCATATGACGACATTGGCGCATGAAGCAACCTCTACCCGTTTGACGAAGTAATTAATGATCAAAAAATGAAGCAATGCCCATTAGAAGCCTTCAATAATGATGATTTCCATGCCCCATTTTGCTCAAAATTTAAGTCGCCCTTTTTGGGTTTTCAACTCAAATCCACATTTGGTCACAAAGCGCCCTTTGCGGGTTTTCACCTTAACCTCTCTTTTTCTTTTTCTTTTTCTTTTTCCTTTTCTTTTTTATTATTTTCATTTTTTTGATTTTGATTTTGATTTTTTCTTTTTTCTTTTCTCTTTTTTTTTGATTTTTTTATTTTTTTGAATTAATTTGAACTCATAGGATTAGGCAAGTCATTGTCATCCCTTTCGATCAGAATCAATGTTTTTCTCGATAAAGTCTTCCACATAAGATCTTCCACTTTCATCTTGTATGCGAAAATTCCTTTTTGGTATCACATTTCTTTCATAAAGCCTTTTGGGGCAAAATCAGACAAAAGTGTAGAGCAATCGACTTCAATGGGCAAAGTTATGATAAGTCAAAGAGAAAGGCATTCCCTGCATTCTTTAACCCTAATGACCATACTGATAAAATATTCCCCATAAGGTGATGAATGTGGTCCTTCCCACATCTTCAGAAAGCGTCTTTATCTGGCTGTATCCAGAGATGCAGTCTATGGAGGAAAACAGCGAGTAGCCTGCCGTATTATCCACTAAAGTATCTATGAGAAACAATAAGCTTTGGGACCAGCTTTGTTCAAATCCCTGCAATCCCCATACATTCGTACTTTCCCATTTTTTAAGGACTAGTACGATGTCGGCTACCCATCCTGAATATTTGATCACTTGTAAGAACCCAGCATCAAACTGCTTTTTGACTTTTTCTTTTTATCCTTAGCACGATATCGGGCCTCATTCTCCTGAGCGTCTGCTGAACTGGTTTACAATCTTCCTTTATAGGAAGACGGTATACCACAATGTCAGTGCTTAACCCCAGGCATATCCTAATATGACCATGTGAAGACATCCTTGAATTCTTGGGGTAACTTAATGAGGTATCGCTTCATCTTTGCAGTCATGTCAATTCTAATCTTTACCAAGCTCACAATTTCTAATGATTCTTTGTGAAGTAGGATTTGTCTATCCTCTTATTCTACCATCCTCAACAAGTCCGGAGATAAGCTACAATCTATGTCATTTTCAAAGCCATGAGATCCCTCTAAACACATGTCTTGCTCAAAAGGAGGTTCGAAATCTGTAACAGTGTTACTCATGTCATTGATATCTGAGGACCCATAATAAGTACCAAATAATATACAAAAAAATGTATTATTTGTAAAATATGATTATGAATGAAAGAATGATGTGAAAGAAAATCCAAAAGAATGAAAGAATAATTATTCAAAAAGAATGAAAGAATATTGGCTCAAAAATGAATGCAAAGATGTATTTTATTAGAATAATAACGTTCAGACATGAGTCTATTTCACAAAAGAATTTCTATCATTTTTAGGCTAAAAACAACAAAAATGTTCTGAACATTACTCTAAATAAGCTTTAAAAACTACAGGGATTTCTTCCGCAATCCAATTGTTTAGAACACTCCTAGATTTATAATGGAGGTTATCTAACAAGGTCCCTTCTTCAATTGCTTTTTTCACAAATGACATTGATGTGAACATTTCCATTTCTCTTCATATATCGCATTCACCTCATTGTCAATCATGATTGGGTAGAAGGTTTTCTGCACTAGAGTCATCAAACTTGACGACACCCAAGTTGATGAGCCTTTCAACAAGCTTTTTAAAGACGGTGCAATTTTCTATCGAATGTCCCGTAATTCCCGCATGATAATCACATTGTGCATTCACATTGTACCATTTGGGGTACGGAGGTTACAGGGGTTTTGAGTAGAAAGGGGAAACAACCAACGCATTGAATAAGCTTTGATACAGCTCCTTATACGACATCGGAATTGGTGTGAACTGGAGCTTCTCAATACATGGTTTCACTCCAGATTCTTGTCTCAATGAACCTTGTTGACTAGCGACCCCTTTACCTAGATGACTTACTGATCTTGAGTAACCTATGTTATTTGTCTCATCTTCTTTTCTCCTTGAGACTGATTTTTTGTTACTCTCTCCACCATCTATTCTTCCATTTCTGATGGCATTTTCAATCATTTCGCCATTCATGATTATATCTGAAAAACTCTTTGAAGCACTTCCCAAGATGTGAGTGATGAATGGGGCCTTCAATGTATTGATAAAGAGCATCGTCATTTCTTTTTCCACAACTGGTGGCTGAACTTGAACCGCGATCTCTCTCCACCTCTGCACATATTGTCTAAAACTTTCATTCAATTTCTTTTCCAAATTCTGCAAAGTAATTCTATCAGGTATCATTTCTGATACATGACTGTATTGCCTCATAAAAGCCTGTGCCAAATCCCTCCAAGTACCAATTTTGGTTTGGCTCAACTAATTGTACCATTTAGATGCTGCCCCAGTGAGGCTATCCTGGAAACAATGTATTAATAACTGATCATTGTTAATATACCCAGTCATTCTCCTACAGAACATGGTAATATGGGCTTCAGGGCAACTGATCCCATTATATTTCTCAAATTCTGGCATCTTGAACTTATAAGGAAGTACCAAATATGGGACCAAACTCAGATCCTTAGCATCCATTCCATGATAACTTTCAGTGCTCTCCATTGCCCTGAATTTCTCTTCAATCCATTTCCACCTTTCCTCAAACTGTTTTGGCAAATCTTCATTTGCTTTATCTTTCTCAGCTACTTTATCAAAAGCAAGATTCACCGGGTTATCTCCGGGATTAGAGCCTGATCCAGCCTAGAAGTTCATTGGCATTGAGACACCAGCTTGAAACTGCCGAGGCCTAATTGAAACAGAGGATCTGTGCGGATGCACCTTAGCCTGAACTTGCACATACGGAGGTGTAATGCCTGGAGGATATAGAGGTCTATCCTTATCTTCTTCTTCATCATTAAACATAGGACGTTTCCCCTTATTTACTCCACTAGTCAGTAATTGCGTCAACTTAGCCATCATATCCTTTTGAGACTCCATCATCTTTTCTGTCATATCTTGTTGAATTTTTTCTAACTGCTCATTCATTTGTCTCTGTAGCTGGTCTTGCATTTCTTTTTTGCATTTGCTCCAGTTTCTCTAATCTTTGATCCATATCCTTAGTTTTGTGACGAGTACCGTAAGGGTGTTTGGTTGGTTGGTTTTCCAGATTAACTAAAATAAATTTACTCAATTAGACTCTTTCAATGGATTTTAATGCATATGATGTCATGTAATGCAGATGCGTGAAATGAATGCCTAAAGAGACGTTGATTCTGATTCAATTACATTTAGAAAACTTTACTAGAAGGCAAATTTCTTTACATAAAGCAGATGCATGTACGGCCTCGCCCTTATATTCCAAGAGACAACATCGATCTTTTCCTTTATCCGCATGTTTAAGATAAATCCCGTAAATTTCCAATAAATGCCACTGCTAGCTCCCTTTTCTTGATCTTGGTCACGATCCATCGTTTTTCTATCCTCGTACTACTCATCAGCTTCTTTAAGGGTATTGGAACGTCGAAGGCTCTTGGACAATCATCTTGAATCCTCTAGCCACGAAGTAAAGTCACGAACTCTTCCATCGCTCTTCTTGTGTTTCTCAAAATATACTCAGGCAGCCGTATTATTTTCCACTTTATCAAGAAATTCATATTCCATGACAAGCTTTCCAAGTTAGTAATCGAACTTGAATCAACATCTTTTTTCTAAGATGCAAACGCAATGCAATCATAATCAAAACAAAACAAAACGGGTTAGTACAAAACAAAAGCAAACAAAAAGAATACCTAGTCGGGTAAGCACTAGGGGTTTGGAGTGGCTCTACTTAGGATGGGTTCCTAAGGTCTTCTACATGCGGTTTGGCTCTAAATTCAAGGTACCCAACCAGTAGATTCCTCGATCTTCGCCCATTATAGGCTCATACAGATCGAGTTTGGTTTAGGGGAATACATTTCCCTATGGCTGCACGGAGATGAAAATCTCACGAAGACATAGGTACGGATGTATCTCGAAAGTGATCCACTATCCTGCACGGAGGTGAAAACCTCACGAAGGAATAGCTTCTCACTCCCATTTAAAAGGGTAAGACTAAACAGTCTTTATGCAATATGATGCCAAAATATACAACTCAATTTACAGTAATCATACAAACAAATGCAAAGAGAAGATCATAATTTTTAAATCAAATTGTCAGTTTTTGACAATAAGACAAAACACAATCAATTTTGCGACTTGACTCTCTTATCTTCCCCAGCGGAGTCGCCAAGCTGTCGAAACCATTTTTTTGAAAAACAGGGATCGACTTTGAAAATAAAAATGGGAGTCGCCACCGATCTTTTATTGAGGTGTGATCGGTTTACCATTAAAAATGATTTTGGTCTTCGAAATTTGTGAAAACAAGTTCGGGAGTCGGTTACGTACGAGGAAGGGTTAGCACCCTCGTAACGCCCAAAATTGGTATCAAATTGATTGTTTAATTTCTTAGGGTTGAAATTTTGAAAAGATTTTAAAATACGATCATTTGAAGTTTAAATTTGAATAAACCAAATTGATTAATAAGATGCACTCATCTCGAAGAAATAAATTGCCACACTCAGTGAGTTAGGGTGCAACAATTCAATCGTCAAAATTAAGTATGTCGTTTTAATTTTTAAATTTTAAAATTCATGTATTTTCAAAGGGTTATTTGGTCATTTAAGTCAAACGAGAAATCAGAATCCAATAAGTTAGGGTTCAATTTATCGAAATTCCTAAACATCAAACATTGCCTTTATTTTAAAATCGAGATAACAAAATGCCATATCCAGTAAGTTAGGATCCAACATTTTGAAGGCTCAAAAGCTTTATTTTAAAATTGTATGGTTTTACCAAAATAAACACTTGGCTATTCAAATTCATCGAGAAGAATTGAAGCTCAGTAAGTTCAGGCACAATTCTTTCAATAACTATGAACACCAAGCTTTTTTGAAAATTATTAAATAAAAGGATTGTAGTGCTTTAATAAAATACAATTTTTTACAAAAGAAGCATGATTGAATAACAATACATAATGTAAAAGATAAATAGCAACCCAAACCTACACTAAGAAGTAACAGGCAAGATAGGTGAATACAAATAATAATAATAATTTTAGTATTATACAAACACCAATATTAATAATTTAGCATCAAATAAATCGATAATCAATCTCCTAAAAGATACCTCAAAACAATGAAAAGGAAAAAATTGTAATCAATATATCCTTTATACAAAAATTCAAAGATAAATTACATACATGACTTCATAATAAACTCAAAAAGATATTAAATAGTTAATATTTGGAGCAAATTAAGAATAGGTTTAAAGTAAGCAATATTTATTAGTTTAAACATGATAATACATATAAAATAATAATGATACATACATACTAATATATAAAAAGTAAGTAAAATATATTATAAAATTTTAAAAGGAATTAATTACATATAAATAAAATTGATTTGAAAGACATATGCAAATATATAAAAAAACACTTAAAATTAATTATCATATAAAATCAAAACATTAATATGTACAAAAATAATTTAATAAGCTATATACCTATATGAATAATAGTATTATAACAAATATTATTATGTAAAGATGTACCCTATAGTAATATATATAAAAGAGAAAATAAAAAACAATATAAAATAAAATATCTAAAATTTGTTCAACTTACAATAAACTCCAATAAAATACATAAAATACTTAATAATGAAATAAATAATATATTATATTTTTAAAAATACCTAATGGATTTAAAACATCAATGCATAATAAATTTAGATAATATTAATTAACAAATTAAAATAATAGCACATTATATTTTAAAATTACACTAATAATAAAATTTAAAACAATATCAAATTTAAATATTAAAATAATATTAGATTTTTTAGAAATAAATATGTCAAAATAAATCTAATTATATTTGAAATTATGTACTAAAAAATCTAAACTAAAATTGTAACCAAAATTAAAAGAAAAAACAAATTCGAACTAAATTGTTAATTGATTCAACACCGAGGGACTAAAACAGTAAATAACCGCACAAATCCGGGAATTCAAATCTTGTCAGCAAAAATGACGACGTTTAATTGTGGATTTAATTGAGAATAGAATCAAATGCAAGGTAACAAATTAAAAAAAATCAAAGAAAAAAAACTGCATTAGAACGATGAAAAATGGGAGGGGCTCATTGCGCAAATTTCCCTTCGATCCAAAAACGTGCAGATCTGGTCTCATTCAGGTTGGGTTCAAGCACGGGTCATGGCCACCAAAACGGTACCGTTTGGAAGCTACTAATGCAAACTTCGAACGGCGACGTTTCAAAAATCAGCATAAAAAATAAAAAAACCCTAAACTAAACCTGATCTGCCATTTGAAACAAAAACCTAAGCAATCTTCTCTCATTGCTGTGTTGTTTCGTGCCTTTAACCTTCTTCCGGCTCCGATTGTGACGGAGTAGAAGGCAAGTCGGCCACCAGGTAAGTGTATTCTCCTTTTATTCATCTTTTCTTTCGTTTTAGCACATAAAACCATGAAAAAAGAAAGGAAAACAAAAGAAAAAGAAAACAACAAAAATAAATAAATACTGAAATCACCTTTGAATTTTTGCTATATGCTCTTTTCTTTTTTTATTGATTTTTTTAAAATCGGATCCCTTTTACAGTGTTGTATTTGGCTTTATATAGCCGAATTGGAAAATAAATAAATAAATAAAAATAACATCTCTTTCTCTGCTATTTCTGTTTTTCGATTTCTTTCTGTTGCTTGTGAGTTTGTTGCGGTGCAGGTTTGGAGGCCAGCCTAGAGCAATGGATGGAGGTGCTCCCGTGTGGAGAAGATGCACACGCCTGGTGGTGATGCACGCGCGAAGTCTGTGCTGGGCTCGTCTACAGCGCGGAAGCAGGAGTTCACTGCTACACCAGAAAAATCGAGAAACCCCTAGGGTTTTTGAATTTGGATTGTTCGGGCCATTATAATCGGGTTACTTTTTGGGTAAATAATTTGGGCTATGTATTTGGGTATGGTGGGTTGGGTTAGATTTTGTATTGCATTGGGTTTGGGCTAAGGTAATTTTGATTTATTTGGATCTATAATATTGGACTTTGAAAGTGGGCTTTTGTTTAATTTATTTATTTATTCAGTTTTTTTATATTTGTATCGGGCCGGACAAATTTGGGTTTGTACACATTTAATAGGGTTCGCATAAATATATGGGTTCACTAAGTAGTAAGACTATCGCTCATAGGGGTACGTATGTAATTTTTGGGGTTGTAAAAGACCGTAGTTCGCAGTAATACTGATTTGCTTATAATACTAAAACATTTTCACAAAAGTAAAAGAAATATAATGTAACACTCATGCATGAAGGCACATCAAACTTTATTCTTAATAAAAGATAATTTAATATTTTAAGACATAGTTCACAAAATGAAAATAAACTTAAGCTTTTTAAAGAAATTATTTCTATAGAATCAAAATATAATAAGTCTAAAAACCACATAAATAAAACCCCCATCGCCTATTTTCCAAGTCCGCCAATATCTTTTTAGGGATAAGCCTTGCCAATTTATCTACCTCGCCACTGCCATATGTGACCTACTTACCTATGAAGTAAGAGAGCAGTGGGTGAGTTCATTGAGAACTCAGTGAATAATCAGGAATTAGTAGAGTATGCTCAAAATAAAAACTTTAAAATGGAAATCAGACTTAGTCTGGAAATCATGTCACGAGTTGGGTTTGCCATAAAGATGCGAGACCCAATTCATTGTTTTGCTTGCTTGTCAAAGAAACATACAAGTCTGTAAAAATAGTTTTAGTTGTTCTTGTAGAAAAATCATACTTGAAAACTTAGCCTATTTAAAACGGATCTTGTATAGCACGAAACTTGCCCACATACTTGTCTTATTAAAATGGTTGAGGAAACATAAAATATGTTCTTGCCCACACTTATCTTACCAGAATTTGTTGGATATACGAATCTCATTATAAGGTCTCAAAATTACTAAAAAAGTCCTTATAACATGCCCTATATGTGTAGCACAAAGCCATGCACTCTCCAGTACGCCATGTCCAAGTGAATGGAGCACATCTCGATATTCCCTTATCTCTCCACATGTCCCAGGGCCACAACATCCAAATCATAGAAAACTTATGGTGAGTACTCACAATCCTATGGCATATCATTATATCCAATATAAGGGCTTGAATAGGAGCGCACACAGAAACTTATCACATAACGCTAGCATAGAGAGCTTGGTTGAAAACACTTGCTTATAGCGCTCGCACTAAGGTGCGTAAAAAAATACTTTATAAAACCGTACTTAAAAACACATCTTAAACCATAAGCTCGCATAGGAGCATGTGTAAAAAAATATTTTTAAACATAGCTTTAGAAATGTGACTTGAAAATTTATCTTTAAAACAAAGTGACAGAACTTGGAAACAGAGCTGTTAGAAAAAAAACCTTGTTCTTGGAGCTTAGTTTGAAAACCTTAAGGTTCAGAAAACATAACAGTTTGCACACACATGGCAATTCTGATAAAGCTAATAATTAAACAAGATTAGCTTTGCCTTTATCCTTACTAGTAGATGGTCTGGGTGGTTCACAATATAAACAAACACATAGATTACTTAGCAGATAGAACCTACAAAATTCATACATACAAGTTAACTTAACTTTCTGGAAAATCAACCCTAACAAGATAGAGGCTTACCTTGGTTGCTACGAACTCGATTCAGAATAGAGACTTGACAACAAAATATCGATGAGAGAATTCTTATGGAATAATGGTCATATTTATAGGAACTAAATGTCTTGGAAATATTATGATACTCTATCTGACTTAGGAAAGGTGTTACTTGCATGAAAATTATTCCTAGATCCATCGTATATTTATTTACTAACTTGAGTCTGGCTTTGAATTTGACTGGGAAACCCCCATTTCGCAACTTACCTGGCGAACCCCAGTTCGTAACTTAACTGGTGAACACTAGCTCACCAAACAAACTGGTGAACTCCAGTTTGTCAAACAGACTGGCAAACATGATTTCAATGAATCTGACAAACCTCGTTACTACTTCTTTTCGAGTACATTTTACTAATTCATTTATATGCATTGGTTCTACATGCAATTCATTTTTGGTTATCAGGAGCTAGGGGAGGGATTAATTGAACATATATAATTTTCATTTGTCATGTAATGCCAATGAGAGGATATTATCATTTACACTTTAGTTGGGCTATGAATTCCACTATTGTGGAATGAAGCTACATACTGCAGAAGTCATCTAACCAAACTCAAGATTTCATTTACATCAAAGTATACGAGTAGCGCATACACAATTCATCATGTAGTGAAGATTAAAGTATGTCACACTATGAATGCCACAAGTGAATAAATCTCCAAACAAATCTAGGATCTATTTTGCTTGGGTCTCTATCATTTAGGAGTCATCATCTCTGATGCTCAAGAAAAATCATCTTCCTAATTGGATTTGATAGACAACATATTAGTCTTTGAATCAATTTGCTCATTTCTAATTAAACTACGGACATGTTTATGTTTATCTACTCATACAAGTTGCCTTTCTGTATTACGATCTTACCACGTAATATTGCTTATTAATAGTTAAACGTTTAAATAACTAATGAGTCAATATTTTCTTCTATTTTTATTAGCATGCAAAAATAATTGAGGCAATGTAAAAAGATATTAATGTAATTAATTGATATTTTATTAAATCAATTTGTTCAAAAATATAAGTACAATAGACGAAAATACTACACTAAGGGCACTAGACCCAACATATGACACATCCACGATTTAATTGAAAAAAATATGTAAAATATATATCTATAAAAAAATTATATCAAAATCAAAGGAGGTTTTAGTTGAAATGGCTAAGTTGATTGTAATATCCCAAATACCCAGTTTGACATGTGGCACTATTCTGGTAGCAAATATAGTAAATTATTCAGAAAATTGGAAATTTTGACAAAAAAATTCATAGAGATGAAATGAATTTGGATATGGGGTTTAATGAAAAGAAATTTAGAGGTGAAAATGTGATGAAATGACTACATTACAAATTTTGAAAAGTTCAATGACTAAAATGTAAATTTAGCCAAGAAGGAAAATAAGGGTTTTTATTGCCTATTTGAAATGGGAATAAATGAGAATATGAATTAGTATGGTAAAAATCAATTTTGGGACCAAATTGGAAAGAATGGAAAGTTGAGGGACTTAATCATAAATTTCCTAAATTTATTAAAAATAGGTAATGTAACAACCTGTTTTTCAGTGGTGTTAGAAACAGTGGTTTTGGGGCCACAAATTCGATGAGTGAGTCTGTGAATATTATTATTTAATATTCACGAGTTAGTTATGGTGTTAAAATAGATTTTGAATTGGTAATTTATGCTATATGGAAGAAGAATTGGGTTCAAGTGTATGGCCCTAAAGTCAAGTAGTTTTAGAAAGTGAGGTATTAGGACCTCGTTTCTATAAACAGATCGGTAAATATTTTTATAAATATTTACAGAGTGCCATTAAGGTGGTATTAAGGTTTCGTTGAAAAATTTTAACGTTTCGATAGTTAATTAATTAAAAAGGACTATATCGTAAAAGATGTAAAATTTGATCGCTATTTGATTTGAGGGATTAAATGGCTTAACGAATGAAAGTATATGGACTTGCATGGTAAATATAGCATTTTTAAAATGTGATAGATGGTTAGTGGGGTTATAGTTAAAAAAATATGTTTATTAAATTTTAATACATTATAATATATGTTATATGTTAATTAAATAAGTAAAAGAATAAAAAAAAAAGAATGAAAGATGATTCATTCATCTTCTTCATCACTTAGCAAGAAACTAAAAGGGGGAGAAGAAAAATAGCCCACATCTAGCTTCAAGCAACAATTGGTAAGCCATTTTTTATCGGTTTCTTGTAATTTTTTATGTTTTTGAGATTGTTGCAACTAGTTCCAACTAGCCCGTACCTTCGATTTTGAAACTGTTAAAGATTTTGAATGTTGTCATTGATGAATCTTGTTATTTTTTATGTTAAATGATGAATTTGGAATGTTGATTGATAATTAAAAATATTTTGTTAAGTGATTTTATGAATTTATCGATTAGGGACTAATTTGTTAAAATAATAAAAGTTCAAGGATTTGATGTGAAATTGTTGCAAATATGGGCTGATATGGGTGCCATGAATATTATGCTGTTATAAATTGGCATTAAAATGATTAATTTGCTTGTTTTTGGCTTAGGGATTAAATTAAATAAAAGTAAAACTTTAAGGACAATTTTGTAAAAATATAAAAATGACTAAATTGCATAAAATACATTTTTTACTGTCTAAATTACTAGATTAAATGAAATTATTAATTTAGATCAAGATCGGGTGGAAAATCGAGGAGAATGGAAAATTACCAAAATGCCCCTATTCTTTAACATTTTTGCAATTTAGCCAGGTAAGTTCATAACATTAAATTGTATAATTTAATTTCCATATGTATTATTATTTTATAGTTAAGTAATTAACTGATTATGTAAATTATACCCTGATTGCACTTATGTGCCCTTGTTTGTACTTCGGTACCCCTGATTGTACTTATGTGCCCCTGATTGTATTTCGGTACCCCTGAATGCACATCAGTGCCCCTGTTTGCACTTCAGTTCCCCTGATCACATATTCGTGTTCCTGATTGAACTTTGGTGCCCCTGTTGTGCATCTATGATGCCCCTAATAAAGTATAATTATCTGAGTATCCAGGTCAAGTTACTAGTTAAACGGTCATAAAAAGGTAAAGAACGGTAAGTGTATTGAAAGCTAAGTTAAGAACCTATGAAAAGGTATGAATTATTGATGATCCAAGTATGAATATTCATGATTATGAAAGGTATGATTTAAGTGATGCTATATTTATGTACCTTATCTTACCATGTGATGATATTGCTAAGTTATGTGTTTAATCACTAACTTGTGTTGTTAATGATGCTTAGGCTTATGCCAAGCTAGTAGTTGGATTATATTATGTTAATTTTAAAGTTATGTATTGAAATAATAAGTGGCCAAGTGGAAAGATGCTTATGTTCATCAAAAAGTGGTAAGAATCAAAGTATGTAATTTCTTATGAAATGGTTTATCAGATAGTTGATTCTAAAAAGGTTATGTTCAAATGCACTAGCTTGTGGCTATGGTTAATGTTATGTTTATGTCTTATGTGTATGCAAATGAAATGGGTGAGAATAGGTAATGAAATGATAAGTGCATAGTTAAGATGTAACGTGATGAAATAAAAGATTTATCAAGTTAAAGAACTTACTTGTAAGGAAGGAAAATTACTTGTGCTATATGTGAATTTACTTATGTCTTGAATAAATACACTAATTCATGAGTTAATAATGTAATTAAATTTATGTTAAGTAAATCGATTGGTAAGTAAGTAAAGGAAATGGTTCACCGTTTTAGGAAAAGACTGATGATTATGTAATTCAACTTATGAGACCGTATTATGTTATAAATGAAAAGTATTTGGGATGTTATTGAACCTATTCATTTGTGACTTGATAGTTATATAGTTGATAAAACTTGAGGCATTGTTATAGGGTTATTTATGACTTATAAAGTTCTTATTGAAATGGATTATTGTATTTTAAAGTTTATACTAGCTTAAGCATTCATTGCTTATACGGTTTTCTTTCTATTACTTTTCAGATTACCAAAAACTCGATCAGCTTGGAAGCTAGTCGGAGATCTATCACACTATCCATCGACTAAATTAGTATATTTTGGTGCTTCTAAGTTTTGGTTATAATGGCATGTATAGGTGTTTTGGTTGATGTTTTAGTTATTATGTTTTGGCTTGTAAATTTTGTGTCTTGAATGATTGAAATGGTTGATATGTTGATTTATGTATATTTCCTCATAATGGGTGACTTTATAGTCTTTATGATGCTTAGATGATAGAAGTTGAACATGGTCATTTTGGCACGAAAAACGTAGTTGGAATTTATGGCTTTTGATGCTAAATGTTAAATGGTAAATTTGTTACATATAAGTGTGGACTTGATACGTATACAAAATGGTAAGTTTTGGCTAAACTAGGCACTTGGTTATGAATGTTAGTTGTTGTGTTTGAGGTGCCTTTTGGGCATATTGGTTGTATGAATATATGCCATATCGATTTAGCTTGGTTATGTACGTTTTAAATGCAACTTGAAGGCTTGTTTATTTGTGGAAATTGATTGTAGGTATATGCATGAATGAGTGAGAAAAATGGCTTGGAAATGGCCTATTTTTCGTCCACATGGCCAGAGACACGGACGTGTGCCACACACGGCTAGCAACACGGCCGTGTGTCCCTTGTAGCTTACTAAAGGATACAAGTTAGACAGGTACACGACCTAGCACATGGCCTGGCACACAGGCATGTGAGAGGCCATTTCGAAAGGTACACGGCCTGTCATACAGGTGTATGGCTTGGCCGTGTTGCCTAAGTTAGAGAGTTACACGGGCAAGGACATGAGCTGGGACACGGCCATGTGTCCCTACTTCGAATGTCCACACGGTCATGTGACCCTTGCAGTTTGAAATTTTTTATCTTTTTCCTAAAAGTTTTATATGTTTCCAATTTAGTTTTGACTTGTTTCTAATGTGTTTTTAGGGCCTTGAAGGCTCGTATAGAGGACAATATGTATGTTATTGATTGACTTTGCTATGATTGATTTTGTGATATTAAATGTTTAAAATTTTTGATAGTTTTGAAATGTAAACACCGGTAATGCTCCGTAACCCAATTCGAACGTCGGATACGGGTTATGGGTGTTACAGGTAAAATGCAATTTTCATCATCCATGATTTTACAATGAAGGTTACAAGTGAATTGTGAGAACTATGATTTATAATTTCTTATTATTATAAAGAAATTATGCAAATAGAAGAAAAATAGGCAAAATGATCATTTCTTATTCTTAAGACTTTCATGATGGAAATAATATTTAATTATGGTATTTGATATCTGAAATTATTTTGGGCCATTGGAACCTCATATCAAGGAAATGGGCTTCAAATGTAAAAAATATTCAAGTTATTGGGCATGGGCCCAATACCTATTTGATAATATTTA
The DNA here is from genome assembly GCF_025698545.1 of Gossypium raimondii. Classification (NCBI taxonomy): domain Eukaryota; kingdom Viridiplantae; phylum Streptophyta; class Magnoliopsida; order Malvales; family Malvaceae; genus Gossypium; species Gossypium raimondii. The sequence goes on along the minus strand of NC_068568.1, from coordinate 30,955,880 downwards.
TGAAGGGGATGAGAGAGCCCCCATCAGCCTTATTTTCCCTTCTTTTCCTGCCACAAGCAGTAACCATTGCTACCATTTTCCTCTCATTCATTTCCTTATTCATTTATCCATCTTTTCCTAAAATTTCCACTACCCACCTTAGGATTTTGTTAAAGTCTTCATGGAAAAAACCTTTTAAACTCATTTCCACCATTAATCTCTTAATTTTCAAAATAGGGTTTCATGGTTTTTGTGTGAGAAAATAAAGATTGAATGAGAAAGCTTTAATAAGGTAAGAAAATGTTGCCTACACCCACTCTAATTTGATTTTTCTTATGGGTTGCTTTGAGAAAGCATAGAAAGATTATTGTTAATATTTTTATATATCTTTGGTGTATGGAGAATTTTTAATGAATAAAAAGAGTTTTGATGATAGATTACAACTTATGGAGGCATGATTAAGTGTTGTAGAACATCCATTAAGGTAAGTACCCTTGGAAACTCTTACTTTTCTTAAGCTAAAATGTTTAGGAAAGTAATTAATTTAAGTTATTATTAATAGAAAATTAGTGTAATAAACATCGATTTATTTTATGAATAAACATGAAATTTGATATTTTTGGATGAATGTGTTTAATATGTCACTTGAATGACTTGGTTGACAACATTTGTATTAAAATAGTTTTGGACGGCAACAATAGTGTGACTTTGAAAATTCACCAAAAATTTTAGAAATTGAATTAGAAGTTGAGACACATATGGTTTGAAATATTACTAAGTCTAGTTTTTATTGGAATGAACAAACTTGCATTCGAATTATACAATAAGAGATAAATCTATTTAAGTGAGGGAAGCTCAAAATTGTTAGTAGCTATAACACCCCTAACCCATCTCCATTGTTGGTTTAAGGTTACAGGATATTACGACAATTAACAAGACTGATAATACAACAACATAATTTAAAGATTAATTTAAACATCATAAATTAATAAACAATTATCATTCATAGCATATATTTCAAAACGATACTAAAATCAAGCATTCGGAACCCTAAAATCAGTTTAGAAATAAAAATGGGCTAATCTGAAACAAAACAAAAAAATATGGAAAATTTGAAAACAGGGGTCACATGGCTGTGTAACAGAGCTCAAACCATATGGGTCAAAGACAAGGTCATGTGGCCAAACCGTGTAATAACTTGAGTCCATGTAGCTTAGGGTCACAAGACCGTGTTGCCAGGCTGTGTAACTATAACACCCCAAAATTTCTAATTTCGTTATTGTGAAAATATGACACAAATATCTGTCAGCTTTAGTGGTTATGTGTTCTTGGAGTGTTTGGGATGCCTCAAGTTCAAGCCTTCGCTTGGGCAAATTTTGGTATTTTGAATTAATTAGGCTTTACTCTTGTTTAGTAGGCTTTTATTTGATTGTTGGGTAAATTACATCAGAATGGGTCTGTTGGTTTGGTGGTTAAATGGTGTGTTATTATGGTGAAGGTCTTGTGTTCGAATCCTTATGCAGGTAAGGGTATTATTTTTTTGCTTAGACTTCGGGATAGAGTTGTGTAATAGGGGGATTCTGAGTAGTGGATGTGTAATGGGAATTCGGGGAGAAGATTAAGGGATTTTGGGGGTTATCGGGATTTTATTTTATTTTTTCCCACAACTGAATTTTGACTCTCTTTTCCAAACAAAAATTTGCCGTCTATTCTTCTCCCTCTCCTCTTGTCGAAATTCTCTGAGTTTTTCCATCTTTCTCTTCCTTTTCTTCTTCTTGATTTTCCCTAATCCATTTATTTTCCTTCGTTTTTGCACGAGATTAGTGCTAGCTTAGTTTCGGTAAGTCTTTCTCTTCGTTTCTGTCATGAATCTCTTAACGACTGAAGTGGTAATGTTTTTTCTCTGCTATTTGGGCGTAGGGGGAGGTTCGGACTAGTGAATTTGGTCTTCTCGTTAGAATTCTATTGATTATCTGTATGCATGATTTTTGTGGGAATCACACATTGAGTTTTCAAAAACTCACCCTTTCTCTGTTTAATTTGTACAGGTAATCCCCAGACTTGACGGGTCGGTGCAGCGGAGGACTTGACAGTGGCCACATGTAAATTTTAGATTGTTTTCTGTTAATGCTTAAAATTTATTACTTATTTGTGGTTTGTGATGTATATTCTGGACTATGGACTGGTTGGCTTTAAATTTAAAACTTGACGGGCCGGTGCAAAGGAGGACTTTACGGTGGCCACACGCAAATTTTAGATTGTTTTCTGTTAATGCTTAAAATTTATTACTTATTTGGGGTTTTTGATGTATATTATGGACTTTGGACTGGTTGGCTTTAAATTTGGGACTTTATACTATTTTTTGTGGATTTTATTTTAAAACTGCAGCTCCATAAAACACGGTTTTTTTTCTAAAACTAAGGTTTTTTGTAAATAGAAACGATTTTCCCTAAATTAATTTGCTACAAAAGATTCCGCTAAGACACAAGTTTTAATGCAAATCAACTAGTTTTTTTTTTGAATTAAAAAAAAGCTAACTTACTGTAACGAATTTTAAACTCGACAATCTTGTCTTCAAATCCTTTTCCATGTGACATCGGCAGATTCAGCCATAACGTCTAGGCCAGGTTTGGGGTGTTATAGTAACTCTCTGAGATCGGGTTGCAATCCCACACCAAAAATCAAATAGGCCACATGGTTGTGTGGTAGATTGTGTCCTAAACCTTGTGCAGCAAAAATAACTTCAGAACCAAGCCATTTCAATTACCATCTCTTAGGTTGCAAGCCATACCATTTACATCCATTTATACCTATTCAAAATACACTAAAACATGTCAAAGCATACCAATTAATATTCATCCTAAGTGCTTAACCAATCTGCCCTCAATGGCATCATAATTCAAACACCAAACAAATTCACATTAAACATTCACAGTTCCGAATTCATAAGCTTATCAAACAAACCATTCCATCTATTTCATTCACAACCAACTTACCAAACATAGCTCAATATTCTCATATGAACATATGGTCAAGATATACCAGAAGTGCCAAGAAAATACAACCACAACATTTCATAATGAAGTATGAAACAACAACTATCCAAAGCAAAACAAACTGAATATGTCAACCTTGTTCAATCATCAAATAAGTCCCAAATAACATACGTCATAATCAACCATTTATACCGAACCATTAAAACTTACTACTTATATATTGGTTCATATACCAAAAGGCTTAAAACATACCCAGATACTTACACATATATTTATACCAAAATCTTATCTACATGCCACTTATAACCTAGTCAAATTAAGTATATAAATACCAAAAGTGTTTATAGACAGTGTGATCTCCAAAAGCAATCCAATCAATAGCTCAAATTCGATGATATAAAAAGAAGAAGAAATAAAATGAGGTAAGCTTGTGTAAAGCTTAGTAAGTCCGTAATGAACTTTAACTTTAACTTACCATAAATGATGTAATTTAAATATTTTACAAGATATTTCAATATCACGGTCATGAGTTCATTAATTACGTATACACATCACAAGTCTCACAAAGTTAGTGAGTTGTTACATAAAACATGTAACATTATCATGTTATCAAACATATACCTAAAACACATTTGGTACATAAACCAACCATCACATATTTGTTTAACATTTAACATTTTTATTTCAAGTATTCATTTCAAATGTCCCTTTTCACATATTTGTATTCATATAAATATTTCGTATCAACACTTCATATAACCATTTCATATGTTTATTTCCGTATAAAAATTTCGTATATCCATTTCATATTACCATTTCCATTTACTCATTTTTCAATCAATGAACCATAATGAAATAGTGTTGGGTATGCGGGAATAATGCTCACACAAGCTATGATGGTAAATGGTCACACGAGATGTGGGTCAGGATGTTAGGCTACAAGATGCTCTCACACAAGCTATGTAGAATCTGCCAAAAATGCAGGACCTTAGTCATCGGTAGGACATCCAAGATTAGAACCCAAAACTGTAAATACCCTAATGACTTGTCAGTTGTATCTTAAGCATTACGAGGTTTATACAGGCCATGTTTCATATCTATAGCATTTAGTCATATACACAATATTTCATCACGAGAACTCATCCATTTAGTTTCCCTTTTTCAAACATAACCTATAATTTAATTAACATTGCAACTTAGCCTATTTCATCCCATACCATATAACAAGTAGTTGAACTCAATCACAACATATATAATTAGATATTAGTTGAAAAAATTAGCAACTAATTAGTTTAACCAATTTACGAACTTACCTAAACAAAAATGGCTACGAACGCGACACCAATGTTTACTTCACTAACTTTCCTTTTCCAGGATTATTGTTCGGTTGATTCGTTTCTTGATCTAAATATGACATAAATATCTATGAGCTTTACTGGTTATGTGTTCTGGGAGTGTTTGGGAGGCCCCAAGTTCAAGCCTTCGCTTTGGCAAATTTTGGTATTTTGAATGAATTAGGCCTTACTCTTGTTCAGTAGGCTTTTATTTGATTGTTGGGTAAATTACATCAGAATGGGCCTGTTGGCTTGGTGGTTAAATGGTGTGTTATTATGGTGGAGGTCTTGTGTTTAAATCCCTATGTAGGAAAGGGTATTATTTTTTTGCTCATATTTCAGGATAGAGTTGTGTAATAGGGGGATTTTGAGTAGTGGATTTGTAGTGGGAATTAGGGGAGAAGATTAAGGTATTTTGGGGGTTATCGGGATTTTATTTTTTTTCCATAACCGAATTTTGATTCTGTTGTCCAAAAAAAATGTCGTCTATTCATCTCCCTCCCCTCTTGCCAAAATTCTTTGAGTTTTTCCATCTTTCTCTTCTTTTTCTTCTTCTTGATTTTTCCCTAATCCATTTATTTTCCTTCGTTTTCGCACACGATTAGTGCTTGCTTAGTTTCGGTAAGTGTTTCTCTTCATTTCTATCATGAACCTCTTAATGACTGAAGTGGTAATGTTTTTTTCTCTACTATTTAGGTGTAGGGGAAGGCTCGGACAGGTGAATTCGGTGTTCACGTCTTAACAATAGTTAAACGGAGGGTTATCGTTAGTGGTAAGTTGGGTTTCTGTTCGTTCTTGGTTGGAAATTCGCCTGTAAATCCATTAAATTAATGTTGAGTATCTTGATTATAGGCTTTGGAGTGTTCGGGGACTGTTTTAGCACAAAAAAAAAACCAGGTGTGTACCCGAAATTAAAAAAAAGGGATTCGGTGAAAAGCCGAAATTACGTACTATTTGGATAGCAACAGTAGGCTAACTTTGAAAATCGCCATAAATTGTGGAAATCGAATTAGAGGATGAATAACATATGGAATTAAAGCTTATTGAGTTTAGTTTCTCATAGAAGAAACTGTGTAAATAATGGAATTTTAAATCGTGAGATATAATAAGTTTTGTGAAACAATATCAGAATGAATTCGGTTTCCCCTATTCTATCTTTGGAAAATCATCAAAAATTGGAGAAAAATAATTAGGAGTTAAAATTTACATGTTTAAATTATTCATGAGTGTACTTTCAATAAAAAGAAATTAAAACATCATTAAAATTTTTTACTAAGAGATAATTAATTTTTAGCAAAGAAGGGACTAAGGTGTTAGACAGCAGAACAGGGGTAAGTTTGAATATTTTAATGTACTTATTGGCTGAGCCAAAAAATTTGAAAAATTTATGGTTTGAGTCTATTTTCAAAGACATCAAGTGGATATTAATTCGAAATTTTTTAGCTCAAGATATAAATAATTTAGTAACAATGACTCAAGTAGACCGCTTTGAAGGAACATATAAGTAAATAGTGAAAACATATATGAATAATTAACTAGTACGGGTTACATTAAAAATGGATCATGTGGCCAAGGCCAATTTGGCTGAGTGGGCCACATGGGCGTGTGAGCCTATTTTTCTAAAAGGTTCTATAAGGTTGCACGGGTCACCCAAGTCCACTGTAGACGTACTGCAGGGTCGGTAAGCTTTACTTAGACCTCTATATGTGTGATTTGTCTGTTTGATTTCTATACTGAGCATGACTTATGATATCTGAATGTATGTACTATTAATTGCATAATGGCATGACATATTTTGTATGTTGCATTGCATCGGGGTGGGTTGATGATATTTGGAGGAAGTGTTTGAAAGGCAATTAAGCCTGTTATCTCGCAGCTCAGCTGCAACCTTTTGATTATGTGCCACATTTGGGGACAGCATGGTGTGTAGGGATAGGTGGGTAGGGTTGGACGGAGATGGTGTGTAGAGGCTCGTGGGTAGGATTCTGATTTGTTGTATCTGCACTTTGTATCTGATATTGGCCAAAGCCCTAATGAATTTCTGAGACTGTATCTGAATGGGCTAAGGCTCATATGATTCTGTAATGGGCACGGGCCTAGACTGTATCTAACTGAATTCTGTTGATTATCTGTATGCATAATTTCAGTGGGGATTACATACTGAGTTTGTGAAAACTCACCATTTCTCTGTTTAATCTGTACAGGTAATCCCTAGACTTGACAGGTCGGTACAGTGGAGGACTCGACGATGGCCACACGTAAATTTTAGATTATTTTCCTTTAATGCCTAAAATTTATTACTTATTTGGGGTTTTTGATGTATATTCCAAACTATGGACTTGTTGGCTTTAAATTTGGGAGTTTATACTATTTTTATGGTTTTTTTTTTAAATCTGCAACTCCACAAAACACGATTTTTTCTAAAAACTTAGGTTTTTCGTAAATAGAAATGATTTTCCCTAAATTAATATGTTACTAAAGCTTCCACTAAGAGACAAGTTTTAAAGCAAATCAACTAGTTTTTTTTCGAATTAAATAAAAGCTAACTTACTATAACGGTTTTTAAACTCGACAATCTTATCTTCAAATCCCTTTCCATGTGACATCGCCAGATTTAGCCATAACGTCTAGGTCAGATTTGGGGTGTTATATTTAGTGGTATAAGAGCCAGGTTACAAAACTCAAATGTGAATTTGGATTTTAAAACTTGGTTTTAAAATATTTTTGACTGAGTATGTGGTGCACCAAGTCTCCGGCGCCGATTCTGTAAGTGTTTTGAAAACTTTGATACGTTTTCGAAAATATGAGTAGCATATTCTGAAACTACTATAGGTAGTACACTGTATTGAGAACACTGTAGATAGTGTATACAGAAAACAGTAGCGAAGTTGAAAACAGTAGTAAGACTACGATTCTTGATAACGAACTCTAAACTTCTGATACTGTTTTGCATAAAATATCTACCAACAGATATCGAAACTGTAACTGATTCATAAAACTGTTAGCACAGATAAGCTATGAATTCTACGATGAGTGCACGAGGTATCCGCGAACAGGGTACTAGAGGCCGAGGTAGAGGCTGTAGTGGGGCTCGAGCTGAGTCCTCATCATTAGGCAGCATGCCGAATCTGGATACGAGTGAGACACCGATTTCACCTGCTACAGAGACTGGGTCTCATGATCGCATGACCGGGGATGACGTCTTGTCCCAGGCTATGCTGAGGATATTAGAGAGGGTCACTGGATCCAACACTAGATCTGAGGGTCGAGGGTCGGCTACGGAACGACTCTGGTCCAATGGGGCTATGCTACTTAGGGGTGCCACTAGAGTCGCCTCTAGCATGGCTGAGCACTGGATGGAGGCCACGAAAAGAATCACGGACGATCTGAACTTTAGCCCTAAACAAAAAATGAAAGGGGCTATTCCTTTCTTCGCGATGAAGCATACCAATGGTGGCTGACCGTTAAGGAGGGCACTCAGCCCGAACAACTGACTTTAGATTTCTATAAGTCTGCTTTTCAAGGTAAATATGTGGGGCCGAGCTACATTGTTGCTAGAAGATGTGGGTTTCTGAATCTCACGTAAGGGGATCGTTCAGTGGCCGAGTATGAGGCCAAGTTTCTGAGATTGAGCCGCTATGCGTGAGACATGGTGGCGATTGAATATGAGAATTGTGTCCCCTTCGAGGATGGACTTAGGGACATTTTGAGAGTTCTGATAGCTATGCAGAGGAAGCGGGACTTCTCAGCACTGGTAGAGAAGGCGAAGATCGCCGAGAAGGTGAAGCGCGCTGGGCGGCAAAACTAGGATAAGGAGAGAAGCAAGAATAAGAGGGATTCAAATCCTTCGAGTTTTGCGATGAGGCCTAAGAAAAAGGTTAGATCTGGTGCGCCAGTTAAAGTTGGGGCCCCTGTTGCTCCTGCTGGGATCACGCTTTGTGGGCAATGTGGAAGACGCCATCTGGGCAAATGTTGGAGGACGACTAGGGCCTGTTTCAGATGTGGATCTACTGAGCACCGTGTTCGAGAGTGTCCGCTGAGGGCTGATCAGGTACAAGCTGTATGTTTTGGTACTGCACAGCCATCGAGGGTAGTTCAGCAACCGCCTAGGTGCTGTCATCAGGCTAGTGTGGTAATGGTATGGGTCGTGTGTAAAGAGCACTAGGTAGACGTGTTGGATAGGCTAAGGTGAGACAACCGACCCTAATTTATGCTGTTTGTCACTAAGAGGATAGAGATGCTCCAAACGTCATGACGGGTACGTTTCTTATTTTTGATGTGTCTTAGACTGCGTTGATAGATATAGGATCTATGCATTCTTATGTTGCCTATTCTGTTTCCAAAAACCTAGGGATTCCGGTTGAGAGTACTTCTAGTGAGGTGACTGTGCTGAGCCCGCTGGGGCAATCCGTTAGAGTTAGCAAACTGTACAGGGATGTTCCTTTAGAGGTTCAAGGGACGGTATTTCTGGCTAATTTGATGGAGCTTCCATTTGGGGAGTTCGATATGATATTAGGGATGGACTGGTTGGTCAACCATCGTGTCAGTTTGGACTGTGCGACTAAAAGGGTCGTATTGAGAACTAAAGGGGGTAATGAAGCAGTTGTGATTGGGGAACGTAAGAACTACTTGGCTAACGTGATCTCTGCACTAGTAGCTGAGACACTGGTTCGCAAGGGATGTGAGGCGTATTTGGTCTATGTAAGTATTTTCGCTTCTGGGGACTCTACTGTTAAGTACATCAGAACTGTGACGGATTTTTCTAACGTCTTTCCTGAGGAGCTATCGGGTTTACCTCCGAATCGGGAAGTGGTGTTTGGGATTGAGCTTCTCCCTAGTACAGCTGCGGTGTCTATCGCTCCCTATCGAATGGCACCGAACGAGCTTATAGAGCTCAAGGCTCAAATTCATGAGTTATTGGATCGTGGGAGCACCGGTACTATTTGTTAATAAAAAGGATGAATCCATGAGGATGTGTATCGACTACCGAAAACTAAATAAGAACAAGTATCTACTTCTGAGGATTGATGATTTGTTTGACCAGCTCCGAGGGGTGTCTGTGTTCTCCAAAATTGACTTGCATTCTAGGTATCATCAGTTGAGGGTTAAGTAGGCTGATATGCATATGACGACATTTAGGACTCGTCATGGTCACTACGAGTTCCTAGATATGCCATTTGGATTGACTAATGCACCGACAGCTTTCATGGATCTAATGAACCGAGTGTTTTAGCCCTACTTGGATTGATTTGTAGTGGTTTTCATCAATGACATATTGGTTTATTCAAGGACTGAGGATGAGCATGACGAGCACATTAGGATTGTTCTTCAGATTTTGAGGGAAAAACAACTTTATGCTAAATTCAGCAAGTGCGAGTTCTGTTACGTGAAGTAACATTTCTGGGTCATGTGGTGTCTGTTGAGGGGATTCAAGTCGATCCTTGAAAAATTGGGGCTGTATTGGACTTGAAGCAGCCTAAGAATGGGTTTGAGATCCACAGCTTTTTGGGGCTGGCAGGTTATTACCGATGATTTGTGGAAGGATTTTCACTGATCACAGTATCCTTGACTAAGTTGTTACGTAAAGGTGTACCATTTGACTGGACTAATGCACAGCAAGAGAGCTTTAAAAAGTTTAAGACTGTACTGACTGAGGTTCTTGTTTTGGTATAGCCTGAACCTGGAAAGGAGTTCATGGTTTATAGTGATGCATCACATGTCAGTTTGGGATGTGTGTTGATGCAGGATGGTAAGGTGGTTGCATATATGTCTCGTCAGCTTAAGACACACGAGGCAATCTATCTAACGCACAATTTAGAGTTGTCTGCCGTAGTCTTTGCATTGAAAATCTAGAGGCATTACCTGTACGGTGAGAAGTGTATTATCTACACTGATCATAAGAGCCTCAAGTATCTCCTCACTCAAAAGGAGTTAAATCTTAGGCAGCATGGATGGGTTGAGCTGCTTAAGGATTATGATTGTACCATTGAGTACCATCCCGGGAAGGCCAATGTGGTGGCCAATGCGTTGAGCTGTGGGGCTATGACCGATTTGAGAGTGATGTTCGCTTGACTTAGTCTATTCGACATGGATTGAATAAATTCAAGGTAAACAGTTGGGTGATAAGTCTCTCAGGTTGCGTTTTGGTTAGGTTGAGAAAGTGACACTACTGATTTTGGGATAAACAGTGATGGGGTACTTTGTTTCTGCGGTCGGATTTATGTATCGAATGACGAGGATTTAAGGCAGTCGATTTTGAGAGAGGCGCATGGTAGTCCCTATACTATGCATCCCAGGGGGAACAAGATGTATCGAAATCTTCGGGACTTGTACTGGTGGCCAGGGTTGAAGCATGAGGTTACCGACTTTGTTACTCGCTGTTTGACTTGTCAGTAGGTTAAGGCTAAGCATCAATTACCTTCGAGTTTGCTGTAGCCGGTTAAGATACCGTTATGGAAATGGGAGCGAGTAACGATGGACTTCATTAGTGGGTTGCCTTTAACACCCACTAAGAAGGATTCTGCTATGTCATCGTGGATCGATTGACTAAGTTTGCTCACTTCATCTCGGTAAGGACAAACTTTTCTCTTCAAAAATTAGCTGAGCTCTATATATCAGAAATAGTGAGACTGCATAGGGTACCTGTCTCGATCATTTCCGATCGGGACCCTCATTTCACGTATCGATTCTGGAAGAAGCTTCATAAGGCTAGGTTCAAGATTAAACTTCAGTACTGCTTTGAATCTTCAGACAGATGCTCAGTCGAAGAGGACGATTCAGATACTGGAGGACATGTTGAAGAGTTGTGTTATTGATTTTTGAGGCAGTTGGGAGGAGTACTTACCATTAGCGGAGTTTGCATACAATAATAGATTCCAGTCTAACATCCAGATGGCACTTTACGAGGCACTATACGGTTGTAAGTGTCGCACTTTTTTATGTTGGACTGAGTTGGCGAGCGACGTGTTCTGGGTACTATGTTGATCTGTTAGATAGAGGATAAGGTTAGACTGATTTGGGATCGTTTGAAAACAGCTTCTGATCAGCAAAATCGCATGCGGATTTCAAGTGGCGTGAGATCAAGTATTCTATGGGGGACTTAGTTTTTCTCAAGGTCTTTCCATGGAAAAAGGTTCTGAGGTTCGGTCGTAAAGGCAAGCTAAGCCCTCGATTTATTGAACCTTACCGTATTCTGAAATGTGTGAGACCTGTCGCTTATCAGTTGGAGTTACCTCCGGATTTGGACCATATTCATGATGTTTTTCACGTCTCGATGTTGAGGTGCTACTACTCTGATCCCACGCATGTTGTTTCTATTGAGGAGATTGAGGTCAGGCCATACTTGACCTTCGAGGAAGAGCCGGTTCAGATTCTGGAGCGTGATGTAAAGGTCATTCAGAAAAATTCTATTCCCTTAGTAAAGGTTCTGTGGCGTAAGCATAGCACTGAGGAGGCCACGTGGGAGCCTGAGAATGTGATGCGTCAACAATATCCTCATCTGTTCTGATCAGGAAAAATTTCGAGGATGAAATTTTCTTTTAGAGGGGTAGAGTTGTAACGCCCCAAAATTTCTAATTTTGTTATTATAAAAATATGACACAAATATCTTTTAGCTTTAGTGGTTATGTGTTCTGAGAGTATTTGGGAGGCCCCAAGTTCAAGCCTTCGCTTTGGCAAATTTTCGTATTTTGAATGAATTAGGCCTTACTCTTGTTCAGTAGGCTTTTATTTGATTGTTGGGTAAATTACATCAGAATTGGCCTGCTGGCTTGGTGGTTAAATGGTGTGTTATTATGGTGGAGGTCTTGTGTTCGAATCCCTATGTAGGAAAGGGTATTATTTTTTTTGCTCAGATTTCGGGATAGAGTTGTGTAATAGGGGGATTCTGAGTAGTGGATTTGTAGTGGGAATTAGAGGAGAAGATTAAGGGATTTTGGGGGTTATCGGGATTTTATTTTATTTTTTTCCCAACACTGAATTTTGACTCTCTTTTCCAAAAAAAGTTTGTCGTCTATTCTTCTCCCTCTCTTCTTGGTGAAATTCTATGAGTTTTTCCATCTTTCTCTTCTTTTTCTTCTTCTTGATTTTTCCCTAATCCATTTATTTTCCTTCATTTTCGCACGCGGTTAGTGCTTGCTTAGTTTCGATAAGTGTTTCTCTTCATTTCAGTTATGAATCTCTTAACGACTGAAGTGGTAATATTTTTTTCTTTGCTAATTGGCGTAGGGGGAGGCTCGGACTAGTGAATTTGGTGTTCTCGTCTTAACAATAGTGAAACGGAGGGTTGTCGTTGGTGGTAAGTTGGGTTTCTATTCGTTCTTGGTTGTCAATTCCCTTGTAAATCCATTAAATTGATGTTGAGTATCTTGATTATAGGCTTTGAAGTGCTCGAGGACTGTTTTAGCATCAAACAAAATCAGGTGTGTACCCGAAACAAAAAAAAAAGATTCAGCGAAAAGTCAAAATTGCTTACTGTTTGGACAGCAACAGTAGGTTAACTTTGAAAAATCACCATAAATTGTGGAAATCAAATTAGAGAATGAATAAAATATGGAATTAAAGCTTATTAAGTCTAGTTTCTCATAGAAGAAATAGTGTAAGCTGGAATTGTAAATCGTGAGATATAATAAGTTTTGTGAGACAAGGTCAGAATGAATTCGGGTTCTCCTATTCTATATTTGGAAAATCATCAAAAATTGGAGAAAAATAATTAGGGGTTAAAATTTACATGTTTAAATTATTAATGAGTCTACATCCAATAGAAACAAATGGAAACATCATATATGTGTGATTTGTCTATCTGATTTCTATATCGAGTATGACTTATGATATCTGAATGTATGTACTATTAATTGCATAATGGCATGACATATTTTTTATGTTGCATTGCATCGGGGTGGGTTGATGATATTTGGAGGAAGTGTCTGAATGACTATTAAGCCTATTATCTGGCAGCTCAGCTACAACCTTCTTATTATGTGCTGCAATTCGGTACAACATGGTGTGGAGGGATGGGTGGGATGATTTAATCCCCACATAGTGTGTAGGGTTGGACGGAGATGGTGTGTAGAGGCTGGTGGGTAGGATTCTTATTTACTGTGTCTGCATTCTATATCTGATATGGGCCAAGGCCCTAATGTATATCTGAATTTCTATCTGAATGGGCTAAGGCCCAAACTGATTATGTGATGGGCACGGGCCCCAGACTGTATCTAACTGAATTCTGTTGATTATTTGTATGCATGATTTTTGTGGGAATTACACATTGAGTTTGTGAAAACTCACCATTTCTCTATTTACTTTGTACAGGTAATCCCTAGACTTGACGGGTCGGTGCAGTGGAGGACTCGACGGTGGCCACACGTAAATATTAGATTGTTTTCCGTTAATGCTTAGAATTTATTACTTATTTGGGGTTTTTGACATATATTCTGGACTATGGATTGGTTGGCTTTAAATTTGGGACTTTATACTATTTTTTATAGATTCTTTTTGAAACTGCAACTCCACAAAACACTGCTTTTTTTTTCTAAAAACTAAAGGTTTTCGTAAATAGAAACAATTTTCTTTAAATTAATTTGTTACAAAAGCTTCCGCTAACAGACAAGTTTAAAGCAAATCAACTAGTTTTCTTTTTTTTTTTTGCATTAAATAAAAGCTAACTTACTATAACGGTTTTTAAAATACACAATCTTGCCTTCAAATCCCTTTCCAAATGACATCAGCAGATTCGGCCATAACGTCTAGGCCGGGTTTGGGGTGTTACAATAACTCTCAGAGACCGTGTTGCAATCTCGCACCAAAAATCCAATAGGCCACATGGTTGTGTGGTAGATCGTGTCCTAAACCTTGTGCAGCTAAAATAACTTCAGAACCAAGCCATTTCAATTACCATCTCTTAGGTGGCAAGCCATACCATTTACATCCATTTATACCTATTCAAAACACACCAAAACATGTCAAAGCATATCAATTAATATTCATCCTAAGTGCTTAACCAATATGCCCTCAATGGCATCATAATTCAAACACCAAACTAATTCACATTTAACATTCACAGTTCTGAAATCATAAGCTTATCCAACAAACCATTCCATCTATTTCATTCACAACCAACTTACCAAACATAGCTCAATATTCTCATATGAACATATGGTCAAGATATACCAGAAGTGCCAAGAAAATACAACCACAACATTTCATAATCAAGTATGAAACAACAACTATCCAAAGCAAAACAAACTCAATATGTCAACCTTGTTCAATCATCAAATAAGTCCCAAATAGCATACGTCATAATCAACCATTTATACCGAACCATTAAAACTTACTATTTATATATTGGTTCATATACCAAAAGGCTTAAAACATACCCAGATACTTACACATATATTTATACCAAAATCTTATCTACATGCCACTTATAACCTAGTCAAATTAAGTATATAAATACCAAAAGTGTTTATAGATAGTGTGATCTCCAAAAGCAATCCAATCAACAGCTCGGATCCGATGATCTAAAAAGAAGAAGAAATAAAACGAGGTAAGCTTGTGAAAAGCTTAGTAAGTCCGTAATGAACTTTAACTTTAACTTAGCATAAATGATGTAATTTAAACATTTTACAAGATGTTTCAATATCCTAGTCATGAGTTCATTAATTACGTATACACATCATAAGTCTCACAAGGTTAGTGAGTTCATACATAAAACATGTAACATTATCATGTTATCAAACATATACCTAAAAACACATTTGGTACATAAACCAACCATCACATATTCGTTTAACATTTAACATTTTTATTTCAAGTACTCATTTCAAATGTCCCTTTTCGCATATTTATATTCATATAAATATTTCATATAAACACTTCATATAACCATTTCATATATTTATTTCCTTATAAACATTCCGTATATCCATTTTATACTACCATTTCCATTTACTCATTTTTCACTCGACGAACCATAATGAAATAGTGTTGGGTATGCGGGAACAATGCTCACACAAGCTGTGATGGTAAATGCTCACACGAGATGTGGGTCGGGATGTTAGGCTACAAGATGCTCTAACACGAGCTATGTAGAATCTGCAACAAATGCAGGACCTTAGTCATCGGTAGGACATCCAAGATTAGCACCCAAAATTCTAAATACCCTAATGACTTGTCATTTGTATCTTAAGCATTACGTGGTTTATACAGGCCATGTTTCATATCTATAGCATTTAGCCATATACATAATACTTCATCACGAGAATTCATCCATGTAGTTTCTCATTTTCAAACATAACCTATAATTTAATTAACATTGCAACTTAGCCTATTTCATCCCTTTCCATGTAACAAGTAATTGAACTCAATCACAACATATATAATTAGATATTAGATCAAAAAATTAGCAACTAATTAGTTTAACCAATTTACAAACTTACCTAAACAAAAATGGCTACGAACGCGACACCAATGTTTACTTCACTAACTTTCCTTTTCCTCGATTATATTCCAATTGATTCATTTCTTGATCTAAATAATATTTTAATTCAATTAACCATTTAAAACAACTTAAATAATTAAGCTTATACATGTAAGCCCTTTTATTATCATTTTACAAACTTGCCCTAAAATTTTACCCTTTGTGCAATTTAGCCCTTAAATCCGAATCTTTCAAATTAAACACAATATAACCCACAACCATGCTAGTTGAGTTTCTTATAGTCCTTGCATAGCCCATATATTTCACAATTTTACAATAATTTCATGAAATTCTATTATTTTAAAATTTTAGTCCTTAAACATTAAAATCACAAAAAAGTACTTTAAAAAATAGTCTTATTTAGCTATCAAGCTTATAATTCTACCATAAAACTTCAAAAACACCTCAAACTCAACAATGGCACATTTCAAAACATTTAACTGTTTTATGAATTAACCCTTATGTTAGCTAGATTAAGCTACAATGATCACAACAACATAAAAATCACTAAAAGTAAACTTAAAGAGTACTCACATGCAAAGGCCGATTATGCTTCAAGAAAATGGCTGTGGCTTCTTGTTCTTTTATGGTTTCGGGTGGAAGAAAACAAAATGGGGAACATGACCCTTCTTTTTTTATTAAACTCACATTTATTTAATTTAAATTTTAAAATAAAATTATAATATAATTAGCAAAACATGCATTCACCGTCCAAAATTTATGAAAGTGGCTAAATTACCACATAAATCCCTTAATAAAATATATTTAAGTAACTAGACAACAAAATTCAATGAAAATCAAGTTTTTATAGTTGTTACAATTTAGTCACTTTCCTTAATGAACTCACTTGTCAGATTTGTGGTTCCAAAACCACTATTTCTGACACCACTAAAAAAATAGGATATTACAATAGCATCCCATTTTTTTTAAAAAAAATCGTTAAACTTTGTATAAAATGAATTAAAGGATGAGCTTTATATGTTCAAAAAGCTTATTGAGTCTAGTTTCTAATGACACAAACGACGAATTCATCCAAATTAGAAAATAGGAGAAAAATATTTTTGAGTAAAGAGAGGTCATAGCTGTTTGTCAGTAGCTTTGTCATGTCTTTAAAATTTTGTTGGCATGTGTGTAAAAGAGCATACAGTTAGGAACTTTTCTTTTTAAAGTTTCAAGAGTCTCATTTCTAAAACATCAAAGGATCTTGATTTCATTTTTCTTTTGGATAGAAAAATATATAATTTAGCGGCTGCTACTCAAGTAGAATATTTTGTTTTGAAAGATAAAGAACAATAAAAGCATGATTCTCTACAAATTAGAACTATTAAATGGAATGGACATGTGTACAAGGCCTACATAGATGTGGAAATGTGTTTTTAAATGGAAAGCACCTACGGTGCCTACATGTGAAAAATGATCACACTCATAAAGCCTTTATTAATATGGATTGTATAATACCCCTCACCCGGTCTGGTCGTAGGACCCGAGCTATAGGATGCTACAATAGTTAACAAAGCATATTACATACAATTTTGACCTCAAACATTCAATTAAACAATAAAACATTTCATAACCCAAGCATAATATGATTTATAAACAAATCTGAGTCTCAAACGAGCTCACAAAAGCTCTTAAACTAACCCGGGAACAAATAAGGATTTAATTGAAAACTTAACAAATGTTATGGAAAATTTAGCAAATAAGGGTCACACAGTCGTGTACCTAGGTCGTGTGATAAGTTGTGACTTTGTGGAAAAGGAGTTGCATGACCGTGTATCCAGGTCGTGTAACTCACTAAAGTCAGATGGACCTTAATGCAAAAACTCATCAAAAATCACAAGGTCATCTTGCGGGTTGCGTAAGAAACTGAAACCATGTGAAAATTAGATGACCAATTCAACAAAGCTCACACTAGCATGTGGCAAACCCATGTGACAATTAGGAATCATGTGGTACATATACATGCTAATTTCTAAAGAGCACTCGGTCGTATCACTAGCCCATGTGTGACACATGGCCGTGTGTCAAACCATGTAGAGAAAAAATTGTGTCTTTTAGTGTAAGCTAGCAAAATCAAAACCTAATTGGATTATGCATGCACTTCTAAAAACTTTGAGACCTATTTAAAAAGTAAAAAATCCTACCAATGCATACCACAAATTAACATCCCTAACACCTAACCAATATGCCTCAATGGCACCATCAAATAACAAGAATCAATTCTAATAATTAATCCCATTTCATGTTAATTTAAACTATAACCATATAGGTTCACTATAAACAATCAAAACACTAAGTTATAGCCACCTATAAATTGCCATATTACCAAAACCAATTATACATAAGTTTATTACCAAATTCACACCCAAGGCTTATACCAATTCCACATTTATATCCCTTCAAACATGCACCTAGGGACCTTATACAGGCCATATACCGAACTTCCATTCAATTCAACCATTTGGGCATATCAAACAACCATTTTTAAACCTACATAGTAATTACAACCATTTTAACATTTAAAAACATATAGAGACCAAAATACCAAGTCTAAAAATCAACACCAACATTTTTATACATTACAAATATGTTCATATCAAGAATAACCAAATTCAAGTTTCAACTTCACACACACACACACACACACATATAACCATTTATAACTATTTACATGACACTTGTAATCATGCCAAAATTATCAAAAGTCTATCGAATTGATTTGTGGATAGTGTGAGGTCCGACTTGGTCCAACCGAATGCTCGATTTTTTACAATCTATAAGAAAGGAAACAAAACAAAAGTAAGCTTACTCAAAGCTTAGTAAGTACGTACAAAATTTAACACAACTTACCCAACATTCCCTAATTCAAGAATTGAACATAAACACACAAAATATGGTATTCCTTAACCATACACAAATAATTCCATAACTGAAATGGTTAGTATTTCATCACATATAAACATAACATGTTTATTGGTAAACATAATATTCATGATAAATTCGTGAATAACATTAGTAACATATGAGTTATTTTTCGATTCAATTACATAATTTATTATTTCCTGGAGAACTATAGTAAATTAACCTCGGATACTTGCGATAGAATTGATCACAAGAGGTGTAAAATATCCTTGCTCACTCAAGTTGTAAACCGAGACATTAACCTTTACTCAATCCTACTCACATGAGTTGCGAAGAATCTGCAATACATGCAGGATCTCAATCATCGATAAGGTATCCAACACTAGTTCATAGTACCTGATACAATTTAAACATATGTACAAAGTACCTGTTGTATTTTAAACCTTAAAAATGTGTCATTTGTATCCTAATCATTCACCAATTTCACACATGCCTTAATTTCATATTTGTTCTATTTCAATCCTTTATCATCTTCATATACATTTAATGTCACCATTTGCGTTCACATATTCACTTATATATATCAACTAAAGTTTATTTCACAATTTAGTCCTTCAATATCAAATTGATCATGTATTAAAACTAAATCACACAAGAACATATATATAACACACAAATAAACAATTATTAATTGAAATAAACCTCATACAAACTTACCTCACCAAAAACGACAACAAACACAACACCAGGGACTATTCTACAATTTTTCCTTTTTTGCATTTATCGACCGATTGATCTATATAATAATTTAATTCAATTATCAACACCAAATACCTTATAATGTCTAAATATATGCATATGACCCCCTTAATTAACAATTTACAAAATTTCCCTAAACTTTTATATTTTATTCAATTTAATCTCTAAAACTGAAACTATCATATCTTTTATATTTAAGCCCCATTTTTCAATCCGATTTCAATTTTGTCCTCTTATGACCCTCTAAAACCAAAACTTAAAGAAACTTCTAGTGTAACATCCTATTTTTAGTGTCAAAAACCATGGTTCCAGGACCACGATTTCGACAAGTGAGTCAGCGTTTAAATAATTATTTAATGTTTATGAGTATTTATTAGGTTCATATTAAAATTTGGTTAAGAAATTTTAATGTTTAGTTAGTTAGTTAATTAAAAGGACTAAATTGTAAGGGTTGCAAAAGTGGGTTTTTATTAGTTAAATGCGTTAAATGGCTATGAAAATGTAAACTAATGTACCTAGATGGTAAATATGACATATGTATAGTTAGTGGACAATTTTGGATAACGTTGGGATGAAATTTAAGTTAGTTAACTAAGGGTAAATTCATAATTTAATAATAAAAACATAAACTAAAACAAAGCTAAGGATATCATCTTCTCCACTTAGATTGTTGTAACACCCCAAACCTGGCCTAGACATTATGGTTGAATATGGTAATGTTACGAAGAAGGGCTTTGAGAATAGAGTTATTTCAATAAAGCTTTGTAAAGTTGTTCGATAAATCATCCAAGTTTTATAACTATTAATAAAAGCGCTATTTATTTAATCCATTTGCCAAAACATTGTTTGCAGCGGAAGTTTTAGAAGTTATTTATATTTTAGAAATACAGTTCGTATTTTTGGAAAAACATTTGTTTTCATAAAATCGTGATTTTAGTCAAAAGTCGCAATAAAGTTTAAAACACATCGAAAACCAGAATAAAAAGCAAACAGTCCAGAGAGTCCAAAAATTACAAAACTCTCAGAAAAAATAATACTAAAAATAAATAAAAACCAATATTAAAAATAGTTTAGGAACTCGTGGTCACCGTGAGACTCCGTCGCACCAATCCGCCTAAGTCTGTAGATTACCTGAAGAAAACAGACAAACAGATGTGAGTTTTCGTAAACTCGGTGTGTAACCCAACAGAAATAGACATGTAATACATACAAAAATCTCAAATACAGTCATATATAGAATCGGACTTAAGTCTGTTACAGATACAGATAATAGAATCAGATAAGCATAACAGATAAACAGAGTCCTACCCCCATCCTCTACACACCAACTCCGACCATCCCATCACACCATGTGGGGTTAAAAACTCTCACCCATCCCTACACACCATATAGTGTCGATATGACACATAACAGATAATATACAGTCATGCTACCAGAATAAAAGTGAAGGGTCGCCATACAGAACACTTCCTCAACATATACATTCCCACCCTGATCATAAACATAGAATACAGATACAGAATATCATGCTTAACATGCTTGTATACAGATAGCATACATATTTAGCAGAATAGTCAGACATGCATAATGGTGTCCTACTCAGAGCAGACTGTCAGAATATCAGATCACATAATTTAGGGTTTGGTTAGCCCTTACCCGCCATATGGTAAGCCCACAGTCGATCGGAACGACCCATGCGACCCTAGGGAAAATTTTAGAATATGGGCCCACATGCCCGTGTAGGCCCACACGCCCATTTGGCCCACACACCCATACTGGCCTTGCCCATGTGGCGTCGACTGAATGTTTTTTCGAATTTTTTTGAAACCTGATTTTTTTGCGTTTTGGGAACACACCTAGTATGGTATTGATACAAATTCACTCCCGAGCCAACCAGCACCTAAAATCGATACAAAACAACTTCCAAAATTAGCTTAAATCACTGTTAAACCGAACTAACAGATTTGACAACGGTGAAACTCGAGTGTACAATGCCTACCCAAATTCTCGAACGTCTCTGACTACAATTCGATGAGAGGAGAGTCCCATTCTTCACGATTCGCTACTGCCAAAAACACAATTTCAATACGAATGGAAAATTAACATCGTTCAAAATGGATTTAAAAGAAAATCTCTCTAACCCGAGCAAAGCACTCTATCACCACTTACCAACGCACTAAAGCATCGAAATGTCGAAATACCGAGATTCAAACATTAAATTAACAAAACAATGCAGAGAAAAAGGGAAAAACAACATCAAAAGTTTTGTGAGTGACAAAACTATCCACTCACTCAAAATCCTAATCCCATCCAACCTCTCTCAGCCAACTGACGCAAAAATTAATACCCACGCTCACGCAGGAATTCGAACACATGACCTCCAACACACTAACCCCCTTACCACTCTAACCAGCAGGCTCATTCTGGTAAAGATTAACAAACAATTTTATATAAACCCACTCATCAAGGATAAGGCTAGGATTAGGAAAAATAACAAAATTTTCCAAAAGGGAGACTTGAACCCAAGACCTCACACACACACCCAGAACACTTAACCACTGAAGCAGATACATATTTGTGTCAAGTATTTACAGAAATGGAGATAAACTATTCAAGGCATTACAACTCTACCCCTAAAAGAAATTTCAGCCTCGACATTTACCTGATCCAAACAGATGTGGATACTGCTAACGTATCACATCCG
Organism: Gossypium raimondii; assembly: GCF_025698545.1. NCBI lineage: Eukaryota > Viridiplantae > Streptophyta > Magnoliopsida > Malvales > Malvaceae > Gossypium > Gossypium raimondii. The sequence continues at coordinate 30,933,770 of NC_068568.1, read as the reverse complement.
CAGGTTCCCACGTGGCTTCCTCAATACCATGATTTCACCACAGAACCTTACTAACGGGATGGACATCCTACTCAGAACCTTAATATCTCGCTCCAAAATCTGAATTGACTCCACCTCAAAAGTTAAATCCGGTCTAACCTCGATCTCCTCAACAGAGACAATGTAAGATGGATCAAACCGATACCGCCTCAACATCGAAACATGAAACACATCATGGATACGGTCCAACTTTGAAGGTAGCTCCAACTGATAAGCGACAAGTCCCACACACTTTAGAATCTGATACGACCCAATGAACCTAGGGCTCAACTTACCCTTACAACCGAATCTCAGAACTTTCTTCCACGGATATACCTTAAGTTATACGAAGTCACCCGCAACATACTTGATATCTCTCCTTTTTAGATCTGCATAAGACTTTTTTCTATCAGAAGCAACCTTCAGATGATCCCAAATCAGTCTAACCTTATCTTTAGTCTCGGAAACCAACTCAGGACATAAAATCCATCGCTCACCCAACTTAGTCCAACACAACGCTGTGTGACACGTACGACCATACAAAACCTTGTAAGGTGCCATCTGGATGCTAGACTGGAAATTGTTATTGTAGGTGAACTCAGCTAACGGCAGAAAATGCTCCCAACTACCTCGAAAATCAATCGCACAACTCTGAAACAATCCTCCAGTATCTGAATTACCCTCTCAGATTGACCATCGATCTGAGGATGGAACGTAGTACTAAAGTCTAATCTCGAACCCAGAGCCTCATACAGTTTCTTCTAGAATCGAGAAGTGAAGTGAGGATCCCTATCAGAAATTATCAAAACCGGAACCCCATGCAGTCTTACAATTTTGGAGATATAGAGCTTTGCTAACTTTTACAGGGAGTAATCTCTCCGAACTGGAATAAAATGGGCGAACTCTGTTTGGATCCACGATGACCCAAACAGAACCATTCTTAATGGATGACAAGGGCAACCTACTAACGAAGACCATCGTCACTCGTTCCCATTTCCATAAAGGAATCTTAATAGGTTGTAGCAAACCCGAAGGCAACTAGTGCTCAGCCTTAACTTGCTGGCATGTCAGATAACGAGCAACAAAATCTGTAACCCCAAACTTCAAACCCGACCACCAGTACAGTTCATGGAGATCCTGATACAACTTATTACCTCCAGGATACATAGCATAAGGGCTACTATGCCCCTCCCTTAGAATCAAATGCCTCAGATCAAAATCATTTGGTATACAAACCCGACCTCGAAAACACAGAACTCCATCCCTATTCAACCCAAAATTAGATGTACTACCACACCCAACCTGACAGAACCGCAAACTCAAAGACTCATTCCCTAACTACTTATCCCGAATTTGATCAATCCAAGTTGGCTTCACTTGTAACTTGGCTAACAGACCTCCTTCATCAAACAAACTAAGACGAGTGAACATCGCTCGGAAATCAGTCATCGCTCTACGATTGAGAGCATTGACCACCACATTGGCCTTACTAGGACGATACTCTATCGCAGAGTCATAATTCTTAAGCAGCTCAATCCAGGGTGTCCTACATAGAGCAAACTGTCAGAATATCAGAACATATAATTTAGGGTTTGGTTAGCCCTTACCGGCCTTACAGTAAGCCCACAGTCAATCAGAACGACCCATGCGATCCTAGTGAAAATTTCAAAAATATTGGCCCACATGCCCTTGTGGCCCACACGACCAATCTGGCCTAGCCCGTCTGGCACATACTACCACACTTACACCATCACACAGTCGTGTCTTGTGCACGGCCGCACCTTCGTCAAACGCACGACCGTGTCTCCTACACAACCAACCAAACAGCCAGACACACACCCATGTGGCATCGACTGAATGCTTTTTTAGCTTTTGCTGATACATGATTTTTTGCGTTTTGGGAACACACTTGGTACGGTTTTGATGTGAAATCACTCCCGAGCCAACCAACACCTAAAATCGATACAACACAACTTCCAAAATTAGTCTAAACTCACAGTTAAACCAAACTAATAGAACTGACAACGGTGAAACTCGAGTGTACAATGCTTATCCAAATTCCTGAATGACGCCGACTACGATTCCATAAGAGGAGAGTCCTGTTCTTCACGATTCACTACTACCGAAAACATAATTCAATACTAACAGAAAATCAACATCGCTCAAAACAGATTTAAAAGAAAATCTCTCTAACCTGAGCAAAGCATTCTCTCACCACTTTCCAATGCACAAAAGCACCGAAAAGTCAAAATACCAAGATTGAATAAATTAAATTGACAAAAAAACATAGAGAAAAGGCAGAAAACAACATCAAAATTTTTTAGAAAGGGGAAAAACCAAAATGTTTGAAAAACAAAATTAAAATTAGATAACCCTCGAAATCTGAACTCCCCACTATCATTTTAACCACAACTATCCACTCACTCAGACTCCCAATCCCATCCAAACTCTCTCAGTCAATCGAGGAAAAAATTAATACCCACGCTCACGAAAGGATTCAAACACAGGACCTCCAACACACTAACCCCCTTACCACTCAAACCAGTAGGCTCATTCTAATAAAGATTAACAGAAAATTTTATATAAACCCACTCAACAAGGATAAGGCTAGGATTACAAAAATAAAAAAGTTTTCCAAAAGGGAGACTTGAACCCAAGACCTCACATACACATCCAAAACACTTAACCAGTAAAGCAAATACATATTTGTGTCAGGTATTTATAGAAACAGAGATAAACTATTTAGGGCATTACAATTGTTCAATCGAATTCACCATTTTTTAGGGTAGAAGGGTCGACTAAGCTAGGTTTCCATGCATGTAATTCAAGTTTTAATATGTTTTTAGTAATTTTTCTATTTTTGATATCGTTGTAGCTTAATCTAGCTTACTCGAGGACTAATTCGTATAACTCTTAAATGTTTAGAATTTTATAATGGATAAATTTAAGATGTTCTAGAATTTTTATGATAAATTATTAAGCTTGATAGTTAAATAGTACTATTTCGTAAAGTGATTTTAGTTGATTTTAAAGTTTAGGGACTAAGTTGTTAAAATTGTAAAATATCATGTAATTCTTATGATAAAATGATAAACGGAGACTGTTTAGGGACCCTAAAGAATTTAGCATAGGAGTTTGTGGGCTAATTTGTGATAATTTTGTTTTTAGGGATTAAATTTAGTAAAAGGAAAAAGTTTAGGGTGAATGTGTAAATTATCATTAAATGGTTAATTGCATGAAAGTAAATGTTTTAATATGTTTAATTTGGTGAATTGAATTAATTTATTATATTTAGTTCAAGAAACTGACCAATCTGTTGATAAACAGTCGAAAGGAAAAGTTTTCGAGTAATCGTCATCACGTACCGCTAGCTACCGTGCTCTGGTAAGTTCGTACTACTATTCTTATGTTTATAATTATTTTTACTTATTACTCATTTTATCATAATTATATTTAATTTTTTATTATCTATTGAATTATTAGAAAACAAATAGTAAATGAATATAGTGAGTACATGATGAACTTTATTTAGCAGGCCTTGAGCCAGTGTTTATTTAGCATACTTTAAGCCGGTGATTATTTGTAGGCTTTGAGCCATGATTATTTAGCAGTTACTATGTTTCAGTGATATAGACTGTAACGATGGCTTAAGATCCAGCATGTGTTTCGGATACTCTGAAGCTTGTGTGAGTAGCATCGTGAATCGGTTAAAGTTCTAAAGTTATCTCAAATGAGTATTATTCTTTGGACTATCTGAAACAATATGTTATTATAATGATGATTTGGTTTATGATTGCTTATCATGCGGTATTATAATGATATAAATTATCCAGGTCTAAATGTTTAGGAAAATTGAAATGATGGTATGTTAGCAAGAAATGTTAGTTTCATGCTTTGTATGTTTTATAATTAAGTAAAAGGTATGCGATGTTTGGCTTTATGAATTTACTAAGCTATATGAAAGCTTACATTTTTTTGGTTGTATTTCCTTATAGGTTATCAGAGTTTTACTGTTGATTGGAAGTTTTGGAGATCACACTATCCGACATTTTATTCGGTTGTTATTTGTTAATTTTGGTCCAATTATAAATGGCATGTATATAGGATGCTGGTTTGTTTTGATTGTAAATATCTTTATATGTAAAGTTGATATATGTTTTGATGAAGATGATATTTTGATAATGTATGTTAATAGTCATTTTTGTAATGATACTTAGGTTGGCATATGATGTCAAGCTTTGTTGATAATGTTGTTGGTTCATGATACCTAAGTGTATGAAATGATTGGATTTGAGAACTTTGTATGCAAACTAATTTGGTATGAAATTTGATTTTTGGTTTGTAATTGAATTGTGGTGTCATTCAGGGCACATTGGTTTGGCACTTAGGTTGTATGTTTTTCTATGTTTTGAACTTGTTTGAATGCAATTAAAGGTATTAAAATGTTTGGTTTTAGATTTGGTTTGTTACCGAAGTAATATGTGAAAGTTACATTGATTTTTAAGTCATTTTTAGGCTTACACGGGCTAACACATGGTCGTATTCTTGTTATCTTCCATTGTAGGTTGGTTCACACGGGTACAGTGAGTTACACAGCCATTTGACTCTGAGGAACATGAGGACATTAGACAACCTAGGGATACGATCTTTTGATCCTAATGAACACGGGCACAATTAGTTACACAATTTTAGCACACAGGCATGTGGGGATATCTACACGGGTGTCTAGGGTAGTTACATGGCTATATTTGGGGCCACACGGTCGTGTGACCCCTATTTTCACATTTCACTTAAAATTTTGTAGAAGTTTCAATTTAATACGAATTTGATCTTAGTTTGTTTTAAATGTTCTACAAGCTTCATTTAGGTCTCAAATTGTTTGAAAAGCATAGAAATAATTATTGATGAACTATTTTTATTATGTTTGATTTAAATATGAACTATGTTAAAGTTTTATAGCTGTAATACCTCATAGCTCGGTACGGTGGCCAGACTGGGTATAGGTTGTTACATCAGGTCACATTCAACATAATTGTAATTTGGTCCCTAAACTCAAAACTAACAAAATTCACTTTACAAAATAGTCCCACTTAAAATCTAAGTTTAACATGCAACCATTTATCACTACAAACTTCAACAATCATTAATGTCAATATTTCAAAACTTTAACAGTTACACGAAATAGTCCCTGGGCAAGCTAAATCAAGCTCCTAGGATTCCAAAAACATAAAAATTATAAGAAACTGATTGAAAATATCTTACTAATTGAAGCTCAAAGCTTGGACGAAAGCTTTGAATTTCTCTTCAATGGTGAAGCAGTGGTGAAGGGAGGAAAGAGATGAATGAAATGGCCATTAAGTTTTATTTTATGTTTTAATCTATTATAACTAAATTTTAATATTAAAAATAACATATAATTTGTTAATTAATCATGCATTTAGTTGTCCACTATACTTAAATAGTGTTTAATTCCATTTAGACCCTTGAACAATTACTATTTATATAACACCCCTAGCTCGTATCTGTCGTCGGATTAGGGCTACAGAGTATTACTAGAGTACAACATTGTATAATGAACATTTTATCATCACAAACAAGTCACAACATAAATCATAGCAATATCATATAAAAAACCATACATACAGACTCGTGTCTTTGGCCCTAAAATGACATTAGAAACGAATCGGGACTAAATTGGAAACATATGGAATTTTTCGTAAAAAGATAATTTTTTTCAAACAGCAAGGGTCACACACCCGTGTCTTAGGCACTACAGGCTTTTAAAATAGGGACACACGATCGTGTCCAGCTTGTGTTCGTACCCGTGTAACTCATTGACATGGGTCACACGGCCAAGCCACACGCTCGTGTACCAGTCCATGTACCCTTCGAAATAACCCCACATGCTCGTGTTCTAGGCCGTGTGCTACCCGTGTAACAGCCTAACCTGCAACCCTTTTAAAGCTACAAGGGACACACTGTCGTGTTGCCTGGTCGTGTGTCACACACAGCTGAGACACATGACCATGTCTCTGTCCGTGTGGATGAAAAATTCGTCATTTTCAAGCCATTTTTCTCCTCTAATTTCATATCACTTGCAAAAGCCAAACACACATATAACCAAGCATTCAAAACTCACTTAACATATGCAATTTCAAGCCTAAACATTATAGGAATAAACCATTCAACCAATATGCCAAAATCGCACCTCAATTTCAACAATTACACTTTGTCTAACCACCTATCAAAATCATATATTTGAACAATTTGAACAATTTCAATATCACATTTTCCATAATGTTCAAATATCAAATATAAGCACAACAAATACCATTTTGGCCTATATTCACATCCATCATACACCTTACGAATTTGACTTAAAGCCAACCACACTCAAGCCATCAAATTTAACCATTAACCAAATAATGTATTACCTCAATCCATACCAACCAGCAATTCATAAAAGACCATAATAAACCTCATCTCCTTTCCATCATTTTAAATACCACCACATCAAGATAACTACCACACAGAATACAAAATATTCAAAACATCATACCTCAAACACGAATGGAGAAATACAATCGATTAATCCAATAATTTTCTTTTCTCCGATCTAAATCCGTATGTTACTTTTCTTGATCTATATAATCAAATTTAACTCATTCAAACTTGATTCTACTCAATTTAATCCAAAAATCATATTTTGCAAAATTACACTATTACCATTATAATTTTGAATTCATTACAATTTAGTCCCTAGCTCATAAAAATGAAAATTCATGCAATTTAACAACAACCCATTATGGTTAAATATCACCTAGGCCCTTAGTAATCCCTATACTTCATTTATTTCACAATTTCACCATAAATAATTTTCTATTTTTCAATTTAATCCCTAATTGACAAATTCATCAAAATTTCCTTTACAAAAGTTGTTCAACTATCACCAAACTTTCATTTTCATCCATAAAGCATCAAAAACAACTAACATAAAATCTTGTTAAAACCCTAGACTTTTAAAATTTTTGTAAATTAGTCCATGGGCTAGCTAGCTTAAGCTACAACAACTCCAAAAATATAGAAATCATTAAAAAACCGAACAAAAAAGCACTTACATGTACTAGAAATGTTTACCGAATGCTTCAAGCCCTAGCTATGGCTTCCTATCCTTCATTTTCAGTGGTCTTTCTCATTAAGGAAGATGACATTTTAATTTTTCTTTTTGTTTCATTATACTAATAGCTTAATTACAAATTTTACCTACCTTTAACCTTTTTAATTTTATAACTAAAGTTCATAATTGTCCAATAAATATGTTAATGGTCTAATTATCATTTAAGGATACTCATAATTAAATTTCATAGTAATTTAACACCTTTTTCTAATAAAACACAAGTTTTGCACTTTATGCGATTTAGCCCTTTTTATGACATTAAGCATACAAACAATAAAACTTATTCATGAAATTTTTATACAATCCTACTATTATGCTGCAAACATTAAAATAATAATAAAATAAATTTTAAGACATCAGATTTGTGGTCCTGAAACCACTATTTCAATTTCACTGAAAACGGGTTGTTACAACTCTCCCCCTAAGAAATTTTCGTCCTTGAATATCTTACTAGAAAATAGATTAGGATATTGTTTTATCATAGCTTCCTTTGGTTCCAAGGTGGCTTCCTCTATCCCGTGATGTTGCCAAAGAACCTTTACTACAGCTATGTTTTTGTTTCTTAACTCTGTAATCTCTCGTGCCAAAATTCTAATCGGTCATTCGTTATATGACATGTCGGGCTGAATCTTAACATCTGCTAGAGAAATGATATGCAAAGGGTCTGATCGGTACTGTCGTAAAATGGATACATGAAGCACATTATGAATCTTTTCTAACTCTGACGGTAAAGCTAGCCAATACGCCACTGGCCTTATGCTTTCAATGATCTCATATGGTCCAATATATCACGGACTAAGCTTCCCTTCGCTACTGAAACAAAAAACTCTCTTCCAAGGCAACACTTTTCGAAATACTCTGTCGCTGACTTGAAATTCAATATCTTTACGCTTTAAATCTGTATACGACTTCTGTCAATCTAAAGTTGCTTTCAAACTAGCACGGATTACTTTTACTTTTTCTTTAGTCTCACGAATCAAATCGACCCCGTGTAGCTTTTTCTCACTAAGATCGGTCCAATATAAAGGATTTCGGCATTTACGACCATACAAAGCTTCGTACGGTGCCATCTTTAATTTGACTAATAACAGTTATTTTACGCAAATTCAACCAATGATAAATATTTCTCCCAGCTGCCTTCAAACTCTAGTACACAACAACGAAACATATCTTCGAGTATCTGAATTACTCACTCGGACTGACCATCTTTCTAGGGATAAAATGCAGTACTAAAATGTAATCGCGTATCTCAAGCTTTCTGTAACTTACTCCAAAATCACGATGTAAACCATGGATCTCTATCTGAAATAATAGAAATTGGCACCCCATGCAATCTGATAATCTCAGAGATGTATAACCCAGCTAGCCTCTCAAGGGAATCATCTGCACATATCAAAAAATAATATGCTGACTTTGTCAGACGCTCAACGACAACCCAAATAACATCTTTCTTTCTCGGAGATAGGGGTAAATCCGATAAGAAGTCTATAGTAACTCGTTCCTATTTCCATTCTAGTATTATCACTAGCTGTAGTAAACCAGAAGGTACCTGATGCTCAACTTTAACTTGCTGACATACTAAACATCTCGATACAAAATCAGAGATCTCACACTTCATTCCGGGCCACCAATACATCTGTTTTAAATCATTATACATTTTAGTGTTACCAGGATGAACGGACAATCTACCAAAATGAGCTTTGTACAAAATCTTCCGAATTAACTCTGAATCCCTTGGTACACAAACTCTGCCTCTAAACAGTAAGCAATCATCGAACCTAATCTGAAAATCTGAATCAAGAGTCGACTCACACAATTTTCGTTTAGCTCTCAACGCATCATCGCATTTCTGAGCCTCATAAATCTGTTGTAAAAACAATAGTTTAGCTTTTAACTCAGCTAAAATTGAACCATCCATAGACAATGACAACCGCATATTCAACGCTCGCAAAGTAAAAAGAGATTTTCTACTCAAAGCATCAGCCAATACATTTGCTTTTCCCAGATGATAATCAATAATCAAATTATAGTCTTTCAACAACTTGAACCATCTGTGTTGTCTCAGGTTCAAATTTTTTTGCGTCATTAAATACTTCAAACTCTTATGATTGGTATAATTGTGACATTTTTTACCATATAGATGGTGTCGCCAAATCTTCAACGCAAACACATTTGCTGCCAACTCGAAATCATGTGTCGGGTAATTTTTTTTCATGCGGCTTTAGCTGTCTGGAAGCATAAGCTATCACTTTACCTTCTTTCATCAAAACGCAGCCTAAACCATTCAAAGATGCATTATTAAAAATTACAAATTCTTTACCCGATTCAGGCTGAACTAAAATTGGTGCCTCGGTCAATAGTGCTTTCAAATGATTGAAACTTTATTGACATTTCTCGAACCACTAAAAATCCACATTTTTCTATAATAGACGTGTCATCAGAGTAGCTATCATCGAGAATCCTTTGACGAATCTTCTGTAATAACCAGTTAATCCTAGAAAATTTCTAACTTCTGATACATATCTCGGAGGTTTCCAGTCAACAACTGCTGAAATTTTACTCAAGTTAACTCAAATGTCTTCAACTGATGTTATTGTCGCAGAAAATCGACTTTCTAGAGCAAAAATTCATATTCACTAAATTTGGCAAATAGATGCTTCTCACATAGGGCCTACAATAGAATTTTCAAATGCTCAGCATGCTTAGACTTATCTCGAAAATAAATTAGACTATCACCTATGAAGACCACAACAAATCAGTCTAAATACGATCTGAAAATTATGTTCATCAAATTTATAAATACTGGAGGTGATTTAGTTAAACCAAACGGCATCACAAGAAATTCATAGAGTTTGTACCTGGTCCTAAAGTAATTTTTGGCACATCCGAATCTTTAACCCGCAACTGATAATAACCAAAACGTAAATCAATCTTTGAAAATACTGTTGCACCTTTCAAATGATACCTTGTTAAGATGATGGGGTAGTCAATACACAATCTCATCAATCTGTCCTTTTTCTTAACGAACAGAATTGGTGCACCCTAAGGTGAAAAGCTATTCGAGCAAAACCTCTATCTGATAACTCTTGCAACTGAGCTTTCAACTCTTTCAACTCTGTAGGAGCCACTATATACAGAGCTATCGATATCACTGATGTTCCCATTACTAACTCAATGGAAAATTCAACCTCTCTTATCGATGGTAATCCATGTAACTTTTCTGGGAATACATCGGGATATTCACAAACCACAGGCACTGATTCAAGTTTTGACTCAAACACTTTAGAATCTAAAACATATGCAAGGTACACATCACAACCTTTTCTCAAGTATTTTTGCACTGATATAGCTAAAATAACAATAGACAACTCGCTCGACTCGTCTGTTTCTATCCGAACTGTTTCACCATTTTGACATTTCAGTACAATAAGCTTTCATCTACAATTCACTATAGCGTCATGCAGAGTCAACCAATCCATTCCCAAAATCACATAAAACTCATCAAATGGCAAAAGCATCAGATTGGCCAGAAAGCTATAACCCCAAGTCATCAAAGGATAGTTCTTATAGACTTTATCAACTAACATATACTAACATAGGGGGTTCGATACTTTAATCACAAATTCAGTGGAGTCAATAGGTAAGTTCTTACTTGATACTAGATTCGTGCATATTACGAATGACTTTATCCAGGATCAATCAAAGTCGTAACTTTAGTGTCAAAGATAGAAAAAGTACCAGTAATAACATCTGGAGCAGAAGCTTTCTCTCGCGCATGGATTGCATAAGCTCTAACTGGTGCTCGTGCCTCGAACCTCACAGCGGAGTCTTTAGTCGTACTATGACTATTATCCATATGTCTAGGGTTTCTTGGCGGTCTCCCCCTCAAAAATGTATTGCTTGGTCGAATAGCCTGGATCTTGCCTTTTTTCAGGTAACTCAGGACAATCTCGAATAAAATGCTCATGTAAACAATATCTGAAACAAGCTCCTTCTTTCATCCGGCACTTACCAAAGTGTCGTCGTCCACATCGCTGACAAACAGGTTTGTTGACTTTCACACTGGCAATGCTTGCTATTGATGTAGCTTGAGCTTTAGAACTTGCATGTTGCTTACCATAATCTCTGCTAAGATATCCCACTAAATCGGTCAAAAAAATATTGTAATCTTTCAATCCCTTCAATGATGAATGATACGATTTCCCTATTGATCTCTTTCTTGAATCTCTAGCTTCAAAATCAGCTTTTCTTTTCTCTTTACTAAGCTCCTCAGCTTTTTGTGCTCTATCAACCAAAACGATGAATTCTTTTAAGTCGATATTTCTGGTAAAAAGCTTTATGTCTTCATTCAACCCTTCTTCAAACCATTTACACATAGTAACCTTGATTGGAATGCATTCTCGGGCATACTTGCTCAATCTGAAAAATTCTCTTTCATATTCAGATACTGTCATACAACCCTGTTTAAGCTCAAGAAATTCTTTGCGCTTCTAATCGAAAAACCTTCGACTTATATATTTCTTCATGACTCAATGTGGAAAAATTCCCAGTCTATTCGTTTTCGCAGTACAACAGAGACCAACGTGTTCCACCATTGATAGGTTGAATCTTTCAATAGAGATACGAGACATTTAAAACATTCAGTCAGTGAACAAGATAACTCATCAAAGACTCAGATCGTATTCTCTAACCAAAACTGAGCCCTCTCAAGATCATCATCAACTGTAGCTCTAAACTTTTCAGCCCCATATTTGCGGATTTTATCAACAGGTGGCTTATTCGTGCGTAAAGGTTCTAAACCTTGAGGAAAAACGGGGACCAATTCGGGAACAGGTGAGGGTGGAGGTCGTTGAGCAGCCGGATTTGTTTGAACAAACTCAATGAACTACTCTTTTATCATTTGGAAGAAGGTTTCCTTAGCCTCTCCTCCCTGGCCCTCAGATACAGGCCTTGAACTAGACGACGCTGCTTCATGAACGTTACTTTCTACATCATCAGATTCGGCTCGATTAGAATCCATTACTATATGAAAACATATTTTAAAATGGTTAGGAGATACCACACTATGACAGATTATATAATGGCATGTATATCTAGAATCACATACGCTACGTTCAGTCCGAGAATCAGCTAAACCGTAGCTATGATACCAATAAATGTAACACCCCTAACCTGTATCCGTCACCGAATTAGGGCTACAGAGTATTACCGGAACACAACATTATATAATTAACATTTTATCATCACAAACTAGTCACAACATAAATCATAGCCATGTCATATAAAAACCATACATACAGTCCTTTTTACGAGCCCTCAAGACCCTAAAATGACATTAGAAATGAATCGGGACTAAATCAGAAATATAAAGATTTTCTGGAAAAGACAATTTTTTCAAACTGTAGGGGTTTTTGTGGAGTTCAAAATAAGGACACACTGACATAGGCCACATGGCCAATCCATACGCATCTGTGCCAGGCCGTGTGCTAGGCCGTGTAACAACCTGGCTTGCAACCCTTTTAAACCTACAGGGGACACACTGTCGTGTCGCCTGGCCGTGTGTCACACACAGTTGAGACACATTACCATGTCCCTGTCCGTGTGGATGAAAAATAGGTCATTTTCAAGCCATTTTTCTCCTCTAATTTCATATCACTTGCAAAAGCCAAACACACATATAACCAAGCATTCAAAACTCACTTAACATATGCAATTTAAAGCCTAGACATTATAGGAATAAACCATTCAACCAATATGCCAAAATGGCACCTCAATTTCAACAATTACACTTGCCTAACCATTTATCAAAATCTTTCATCATTCAAACTACTAATTTGAACAATTTCAATATCACATTTGCCATAATGTTCAAATACGAAATATAAGCACAAAAAAGACCAATTTGGCCCATATTCACATCCGTCATACACCTTACCAATTTGACTTAAAGCCAACCACACTCAAGCCATCAAAGACCATAATAAACCTCATATCTTTTCCATCATTTTAAATACCACCACATCAAGATAACTATCACACAAAATACCAAATATTCAAAACATCATACCAACTAGATCAACAACCAAAAGGTCATATATACAAGTCACACATAATGGCTAAATTCATTAAATAAGACACTGATGCATGCCATTATAACCATGACTCAAAATCATTAAAATCCACCTATTTAGCTGATGGATAGTGTGATTGATCTTCGATAATCTTCCAACCTGAACGAGCTTCTGATTATCTAGAAACATAAAAGAAAGAACACAAAGTAAGCATGTAATGCTTAGCAAGTTCGTAATTCATAAACAAAGCTTACCATTTCAATTTATAAGCAGAAAAATAATTTAAAATAATCCAATATAACTTGGCATTAACCTAAGCAACAACAACCTTTCAAGTTAGATAATCGCATAGCTTAGCAAATCATCTCAAAATATCATAGCTTTTATACACACTACTTATAAGCATTCATACTTTCAAGCATATGGCTAAGCATATTTCAAACATCACCAACTCATACATTTACATACTTTCATAGCATCACTCATTGAAGCATTTGTCGAACCTTTCTTTTTCCATACCCGTTGAACCACTAGAATAATATCGAATTCTTGGGAATATCGTTCACTATTTGCTAACATGTGGTCTAAATCACTACTATCCTATATCTCATATAAATACTCTCTCTTGAGCCATAAGTGGGTGGTCGGCTGTTTAACGTTACAGTAATAATGTGCAATCGTACACTGTCGATACAAGTATATTAGATAGATATGAGTCTCTCAGATATCGATCCCACGATGATGGTTGTCTTTTGTCTATTAATGTCTGTGCAGTAAATAGATAAATGAGATAAATTGTGAGAGTAGTCGTTGAAGCAATAACTTGAAAATAATAAGATAAAATATGATAGTGAGAAACTGGGATTCCCAATGTGGATACTCAACAGAATGCAAAGTGCTCACAAGGTAAAAAGAATATGTGATTTTGTAACAGCCCGAATTTTGGGCTAGTCGGAATAGTGGTTTCAGGACCACAAATTCGACGAGAAAAAAATTTATTTTCATTATATTTTTATGGTCTATGATTTCACAAAATGATTTCGTGAAAATTTCGTTCTAAAATTTTGAAGTTTGGGCACTCAATTTAGTCAAAAGGACTAAATTGTAAAAAGTGCAAAAGTTGAGTTCTACATGTTAGAAGTGTCCAATTGATATGAAATTTTAAATTGGAGGTTCTTAAATGGTAATTAGACATTTTTTAACTTGTTGGAAAAAATGGACAAGAGATAAGTGAAATAGTAAATTTTAAGTTGGGGGCATTTTTGTCATTTAGTAATTAAAAGAATTAAAAAGGCCAAAATACCCAAAAATTTGTCCATCTTCTCCATGGTGAACGAAATCAGCAAGGGGGAAGCCATACTTAGGGTTTTCAAGCTTCCAAGCTCCATAGTAAGTGATTCCAAGCCCCGTTTTTAATGTTCTTTACGTTTTTGGAGTCCCGATAACTTGATTTAGCTTGTTCTAGCAATAATTTGATCTAGGGTTCATATTTGGAAAAATACCTATAGGTCAAATATGTTTATTTTGATGTTTTATGGTATAATATGAAGCTTGAAATTATGTTAAATAACTTTTGGTAGCCGATTTTAAGTGAAAACGAGTAAATTAACATAATCGGTAAAAATACCTAATGTTCATAAGTAAGTGTTAGAGTGAGAATTTGATGTTGCCATAGAAGGGAAAAATGTTCAGCATATCATGAAACATAATAAAAAGGAATAAAGTTTAATTTCTGAGCCTAGGGGCAAAATCATAATTTTGTGAAACTTTAGGGGCAAAAATGTAATTTTGCCAAAAATGTGATTTTTGGACTAGATTGAATAATGTGAGTGTTAAATAAGTAAAATGTGTTATTATAAGTCAAGAAAGACAAGGAATTGACTTTGATTAGTGAAAAAGGAAAAAATGAGAAAAAGTGAGAAATTTCCCCATTGAACATTCGAAATAAAAAGGGATACAAATGAAGTGACAGAAATGATCACATGTGTGGCATGGACTGTGTGTAGGCCACTATGTGAAAGTGAAAGTGAAGGTCACGTGTGTAGTACTATGTGCAGGCTACTACGTGTACCAGAATGATTGGTCGCACGTATAGTACTATGTGCAGGCTACTATGCGTACCGGATAGCTTCAATCACGTGTGTAGTACTATGTGCAGGCTACTACGTGTATCAGATAGTGATGGTCACATGTGTAGTACTATGTGCAGGCTACTATGTGAACCGATATCATTAATTATAAGGTGGTTCCTATGTGCTGATCCCACCAGATATCATTGATTACAAAGGGTGGTTGTTGTGTGCTGAATCCACCGTGTATCTGTTATTATTCCGAAGTGTTCATCGGGAAATTGACTAAGTGAAAATACATGAGATCATGTAACGACTAAGTGTGATTGAATGACAAATATATGTGTGGAATTGAATTGAATAATGATTGAAAGTGAAAAATTGAAAAAGTGAAATTATGAAAAAGTAAAATTAGCAACAAAACAGTTTTGAACAGTAACAATAGTGTGATTTTAGAAAATCACCAAAAATGGTGGAAATTGAATTAGAGAGTGAATAAGATGTGAAATAAAATCTTAATGAGTCTATTTTTACATAAAAGAAACAGAGCAAGCAAAAGATTTATATATTTTGAGATATTTGAATTTTAGTGAGGCAGAGTCGGATTGACTTCGGAATCCCCTGTTCTGACTTTGGAAAATAATTAAAAATTGTACAAAAATAATTATGAGTTATAATTTATATTCTTAGAATTATTTAATGATTCTATTTTCAAAGGAAATAAACGTAAATATCTTCTGAATTCTATACAATGAGATAATTTATTTTTAGTGAAGAGAAGTGAGAGATGTTGAGCAGTGAAACAGGGGTGAATTTAAATAATAAACTGTACTAATTGGCTAAACCAAAAATTCTAAAATATTTATGGTAATAATATATGTGAGTCTAGTTTCACAAAAAATTAACGGAACTTAATTTAGAGCTCTGTAGCTCTGGATAAAAATAATTTTGTGACTATAACTCGACTAGACAGCTTTGAATTTAAGTATAAGTGAATAGTGAAATTATGTATAATGCTATTTAAGCATGTTATATACATAAAGGGTGGGATGGAGAGGAGGAGGACAATAAAGTATATGAATGAATTGTGTATAATTGGTTAAATGTCTGATTATAATCGATAAATGTTGAAATAGGAGTGATGCTTATATTGGTGCATTACTAGTCATGGTAAGCTCATGAGAGGAAATAACGTTTCATAGCATAATTATAGTATTCAAATATATATATATTTGTAATATTTTTCTATGTAATTCGGAAAAAGGGGAATAAATAGCATACTGAAAATTCGGCCATGGTGCTAGTTTATGTTTATAACACCCCAAACCCGGTCTAAACGTTATGACCGAATCTGGTGATGTCACATTGTAACACCTCTTACCTGTATTCGACGCCGGAATAGGGTACGAGGTATTACTAGAAGACATACATTTGCATACCTATTAAACCGAGTTACAAAATTTCATCTGAATTAAAACTTTCAAATTTTTAAGGCGCTTTTATAATTCTTTACAACATATCCTCGAAATATTATATTCATAACAAATAGGGCCTACGAAACCCGATATTTACACATGTAATTCAAAGCTCCATTTTTCAATTCACAATTTCTCATGTTCACAATTCAAATCAATTTCTCAATCCAATATATATATATTTCAATCATCTAAGAATATAATTCAAGTTACACGAACTTACCAGGCTAAATTGCAGAAATACCAAAATTTAGGGACATTTTGGTAATTTTATATTTTCCTCGAATTTCCGCCCAATCTTGATATAAATTAATATTTCATTCAATTTATTAATTTAAATAATAAAACAATTCATTTCATGCAATTTGGTCACTTTTTGACATTTTACAAAATTACCCTTAAAATTTTACTTTTATTCAATTTAGTCCCTGAACCTAAAACATGTAAATTAGCTATTTTAAAATAAAGTCATATTAGCTGAATATTCACATATATTTTCCTCCTCCACTCCATTCCACATCCTTGATATATACATAATACCACTATTAACTTGTTTACTCATAACAAGTTGTTCACTTGAGTCATAGTCACTAAATTAATTATATCTTAAGCTAAAGAACTTGAATTGATATCCGCAACTTTTCTCTGAAACTAAATTCATATATATTCTTGCCATAAAATTTTTATAATTTTGGTTTAGCCAATAAGTATAGTTTATTCTTTAAAGTTTCCCTATTTCACTGCTTTGACAGTTTCACCCCCTCTTCACTAAAAATTAATTATATCTTTGTACAGAATTTGGATGATGTTACCATTTATTTCTATTGAAAATAGACTCATTAATTATTTTAAACATATAAATTATAACCCATAATTATTTTTTACAATCGTTAATGATTTTTCCAAGTTAGAACAGGGGAACCCGAATTCATTCTGACCTTGTCTCACAAACTTTATTATATCTCATGATTTACAATTCCATTACTTACACCGTTTCTTCTATGAGAAACTAGACTCAATAATATTTATTTCAATATTTTATTCATACTATAATTCTATTTCCACAATTTATGGTGATTTTTCAAGTTTAACATACTGCTGCTGTCCAAAACTGTTTTAGTGCAAAATGTTGATTACTAGGTGTATAACTCCCTTATTCCCTTTCTCTATAATATTTCCCATCACTTTCACTTCTTTCTCTTTACTAATATATCAATAACATAAGACCTTATATAAGAAAACTCTACCATAACATTATTTCCATGCTTTTTCAATAATATCAAACTTAAAAATATATTGAAATCTTGATGTTCTTACCTTGTGCTATTGATTTCAATCTTTAACTTAATTTTGTCTCTCCTCCAGCTTCTATTTCTTGAATCTAACTTGATATTCTAGCTCCCCATTGTCTCCTTGTTATTCTTCTCTCTTGGAAGCTATGGAAATTCTTTTGATTTCTAGGTGAAAATGGTAATTTTTTTGTGGAAGGACCAAATTGTAAAGAAAGCAAAACTTTCTTTCTTCTCCTCTCTTCTCACGTTAGTTGCATGGAAATATGGTGGAATGGATGATTCTTCATCTTCCTTTTCTTATATATACTAAATAAAATACTAATAAAATAATAAAATATCATTTAAAAATCAAATTAAAATATTAATAAACTAATATTTATTTATTTAGTTAATATAAAATATCTCCAACATCATCATTATCTTGAGGTAATTGAAATGTGTTTATGAAGAAACGAAATTTAGAAAGGTACAAATAATGAAAGCATAAACTTAAAATTATATGATTGAATTTTTCCTCGTAAATTTGATTAAAGTTAATGAGTTCAATCAAAATATCTGTTTCCTTAAACTAATACAGTTAGAGGATCTTTGGTTTGCATTCTAAAAGAATGTTGAAAGATTGTGTGTTTGAGCTCTATCCTCAGCATGAAGAAAATAGTATCTTGATATGTTAGTGTTTGATAGTTGAAATCAATACAGTTGTTTTATTAAAGTGAATTGAATTATCGAGATGTAATTTGAGTTATATGTAACTAAGCATGTCCTCAGCTAAGAGATTAAATTCGGTGCACTTATGAGTATGAAGATAGATAGTCGGAATGAAAAAAAAATTCTATATTTCAGAAAGTATGAAAAGAGATGATCATAAGTTAAAAAAAAGCTTATATTGTGGTAAGCTCATCCAAGTATGTTGGTGATTATATGTTGCTATGTGCTCAACATATTTGATTAAGTGAATATGGTAAATGAATTTACTTAAATAGATGGAATGTGTGCTTATGTATATATGTTAGAATAAGTGAAATCAGTACGTGCATATGGTAGAATCTTATGTTTAATTGTTAAGTTAAAGATAATAAGATATTTTGCTTTATGTCTTTACTATTAAACCATGAATATTATAATAGTATGAAAATTGAATTGGAAGATTAAATTGAGTAGAACGCAAGAATGAGTACTTTCGTTCAGTGATATGTGATGAATTAACGAAAAAGACCATGGTTGGACCATGGCAACATGTGATATGTTATTTCCGTATAAGACCATATCTGGGATATGGCATCGGTGTGATATGTGCTACTGTGTAATACCATAGCTGGGTTATGGCATCAATATGTAAATATGTGTAAAACCATAGTTGGACTGTGGCATAGAGAAAACAAAGTACTCAATTCTGTAAGACATTCTCTAATTGAATAAATGTCGGTAAGTAAAATAGAAGCTAAGTATCGGAATTTAAATAGATATTAATATTCAGCTCGAGTAAGTAAATTCATTGTGTGAAATTGTGGGTGACAAAAAATTTTCATAATAAATAGATGTGTTAATTTGTTTGCAATGAACTACGTTGTTATGATGGTATTACATTGATGATGAATGCAAATTCATATATATATATGTGTGTCATGAGAGTAAGTTAAAAGCTTTATGTCCTCACCATCACCCCCTCATCAGTATTGTTTTATGACGAAAATTATCTTGATGAGATGATATGTTTTTCAACCTGAATTAATTACGACAAAGATAGAAGTAAACACTTAAATGTTTGAGTGAAAATGTATTGATTATGAGTTGAAACTCATAAAGGCATGAATCAAAGAGTATAACATTTTGTTATTGATAAATGTTATAATTATATGAGCACATGAGTTATGATATTTGGATTATGATGCTATATAGAAATTTCGATTGTGAATTAGTGATTTGAGTTGGCATATGAATTATGTGTTGAGAACAAAAGTGATTAAAAGAAAATGTTTATTAAATGCTTTGAGAATGTGAAATTAGTAATGAATTGGCATTTATGTCTGCAACTTGATTCTTTGAACCCTTGCGATATTTTATCTTGATGTCAAATTCTTGCAATAGTAAGATCCAGCGTATCAATCTTGGTTTTGTATCCTTCATCACAAAAAGATATCTCAACACCGAGTGATCAGTAAATATGATAACCTTTGTGCCAACAAGATAAGAATGGAACTTGTCAAAAGCAAAGAGTACATCCAACAATTCTTTCTATGTAGAGGTATAATTGATTTGAGCCTCTGTAAGAGTTTTGCTAGCATAAGAGATGACATGAAATATTTTTCCCTTCTGTTGTCCTAGAACAGCACCCACAGCAAAGTCGCTTGCATCGCACATAACTTCAAAAGGTTGAGACCAATTTGGTGCAACAATAATGGGTGCATTTATTAGCTACATCTTCAATTGAATGAATGCATCTAGACATGCATCGACAAAGAAGAATTTTCGATTTTGTTCCAGCAATGAGCATAAGGGTTTTGCAATTTTCAAGAAATCTCTAATAAATCTTCGGTGAAACCCTACATGTCCAAGAAAATTACTAATACCTTTCACATTTGTTGATGGAGGTAATTTCTCAATGATTTCCACTTTAACTTTGTCTACTTCAATGCCTTGACGAGAGATACGATGGCCTAACACAATGCCTTTAGTTGCCATAAAATGGCATTTTTCCCAATTTAATATAAGATGTGTTTCTTCACATCACTGCAATACTTTATCCAAATTGTCAACGCAATGATGAAAATCATTCCCATAGACTGAGAAATCATCATAAAAACTGGAACGATAGAAATGTGCAAGTGTACACAATCGTAACAAGTAATAAAGTGACAAGTAAATGTCGAGATATCGTACCCACAGGGACTGTGAAAAGAATTATTTATGAATGCTATTTAAAATACTTTGGTGAAGAAAAAATTTTTGTTCGAAGAGGGCGATTAAAAACTAAGATTTTAAACTAAGTGAACTAAATAAATAAATCTCAAATGTAGAATTTCAAATTACGATTTTAATCAAGATGACATTATTGTGTTAGATTAATTACATTTCTTAACTTAGAATTATTAAACTCATGTATATATTGTTACGAATAAGTTCATGGCAACTCAGTAATTTGCTAACTTATGAACATACTTACCTACCAAAATCCATTTATCTCTGGACTATATCCTTATGTCAATTCAACCGATTAAACAAATCTTAATAGGCAAATATTTTATTGCACATACATACTTATTAAATCAAAATAATCTCTTGTACATATCTCTATGTCAATTCAAACAATTAACTCGATTTAATAAGCACATAAAAGACTATGTGAGGTAACAAAGTATCCATACCTTGAAACAGTTTAATCACAATAATCTTGCAAGATATGTAAGGCAAATGTATCTTTAGATACCGTTGCTAATCTAACCCTCAGCTACATTAGATGATTAAACATGCACTAAGAAAGTATTGTGTGCATTAATTACAATTTCAATCCGTTTAAAAATTAATTCATTAGCTGCCTAACAATTGTAATGCAAGAATAACTTAGTCATGATTGTACTTAATCAAGCATCTTACCGAAGCCTATAACAACATAAACACAATTTCAATAATTTTAACAAACGAAATGCAATCAACCTAACACGAATTAAATTCAAGCTAAATTGATTAAATTAACCATTCCAACAACATAAATATTCATAGATATGTTTAGCATAACAACAACAAAAATTAAAGAGATAGGGAATAGGAATCAAATCCGGTATTTTTCCGTGGCTTGACTAGTTGGTCCGTGTTGGAATGCTGGCCACCCAACGGCGTAGCGTAAAATTAAAACATTCGGCGATCCTAACCATGGATCCATGTGTGAGGAACGAATCAGGGTGAAATAAAGGTTTCGAAATTATTGAATCTTTATTCTGAGTAGACAAGAACGCCTCAACAATGAGTAATCTGATCTACTATCGAACCAAGCCGCAATCTATCGTGACTCCGGCCTCTACGTAATCCACCCAGTTGACAATGAATGGAAGGAATCTCAAAAACTGTTTTGGGAAAAAAACTTTTCTTTGACGGCTGCTAGACCCCAAGCAAAGAAAAAATAGCATTTTATATCTATTTTTAGGGTTTCTAGAAATTAAATAAATATAACTATGTTTTAAATCGAAAATTATAATTACATTAATTATAATAATGATTTCGGTAAACTATATATTTATTTGAATTTATATACTAACCAAATTCATGTTCTCATTATGCGTACAACAACCTTGTACATAATGTGTTCGATAATTGATTATCTAATTAAATTAATTTTATAATTAATTTAATTCAAGCCACAACCAAACACAGTACCAACTATGTTTTATTCCGTTCATTTCAACTATAAGGTGTGACCCTGTAGGTTTTTGTAACGTTAGCAGTAATACTAGAACGATTCCAATGTTACAAACAATGAGTGGCACCTAGCAATGCATCATTGCTACATAAGTCACAAGAAATCATGATTCGACATAACCTTTTTATGATTAACCTTTCATGCAATAATCCTTAAGTCCTTTACCTCAGGATTGGACACAAGTCATGGAATAGTCACACTTGCATAGTCCATTCCATGTTCCTTGATATCTTAAGTAGACTATGATATACAAATAAGTATGACATCTCATATCAGTTTATTTAAGCATGGCCATGCATTTTTAGTCTCACTCAATCAAGTGGCCTGAGATGTTACTCCCATTATGTAGGAGGGACTTATCCTATATCGATCAACCATATCCCTCTACATAGATCGTGGTATATCCAACATCGACCTTTATATAACAACCGATTCTGATTATACGTTTGATCAGTATCAAAATATACAACTCACGATGTTGGGATTATGATGATCTCAAGTCTGAGGACCATATACACATTAATCACTACGAGTAATGTTGTGACAATTACATAATAATCCAAAAAACATACTCATAACAGGTCAGTCCAATATGTTGTTCTCTAACACATATATTCATGCATCGATTTTGACATTCCATATCAATGGCAACTCTTTATCATCAATCAACTTCATGTTAGTCTTAATGCATTATTGTTGTCCTATCCAATAATAATACTTTACTAAGAATCTTTTAAGAATAATCATATTACTCTTAGGACATTATTATAAAACAGTTTATTTATACACACAGAAAAGAAACTGAAATAATAATGGTAACGTCTTATATTAATAAACATGATAAATCAAGTATGTTATTACAACCATCTCATGATTGATCTTTGGGCATACTCTAACACTCCGTTATTCCTTCTTCGTTGTCCTCGTCGACTAAGGCTGCTATGAACACTTAATTGCTGCTCCAAATAGCTGATGAATGCCCCTTTCCCAAGAGGAGAAATCGGCAAGAGAGCAAGGGAATTTTGGAATGGAAAAGAAGAGAGAAAGTGGAGAGAAGAGGGGAAGATGTGAATGCTTGAGGTGTGTTTCTAAAATGACCAGCCTAAGGGGGTTTTTATAGCTGAGGAGGGTTGCTAGAAATAGAAAAAATTATCAACCAAAGAGCCCTCCCTTGGCCGGCCACGCATGTGGCAAGGTTGATAGTTTCAACATTGCTAGTTTAGGCTTGGGGCAAATCTATAAAGCCACCAATTGTGGAGGGGTTTGAAAGCAACTTGAACAAGTGTTCAAGGGCCTCTTTGCAAGCTTAAAGAATCAGCTAATAAGCTGATTTGGGTCAGCTCTTGCGATGGTTTTTGGGCTGTCCATTTCTTGGTTGGTTCGGTTCACTCGGTTCAGTTCAACTGGACCACTTTTTCATACTTAATTAATAATAATTTATTAACCCAAATTAAATTGGATATAAATTAAAATTAATTATATTATGAATTTATACATATAATTTTGGACCCTCTTAGGCTGAAATTTAGTTCACCTTGATACTGCAAATTGCTTCTCGGTTTTGCGCTTCTAGCAGTGTCTGCTGAGCCATTTTTTGCCCTTTGTGCAAAACTGTCCAAAATAACCAAAATTCATCAAAAATTAATTATAAAATTAACTAAAATTCAACATGTTCATATTTTAAGTGCACTTTAATTATTTTTTAAAAATTAATTATTTTTTCGACAATAATTTTATCGAAACTGTATGATTTTAAGTTAAAAAGGGTATCTAAAAATGTGTAAATTTTCGTGTTTCCACACCCCCATTCTTAATTCATTGCTCGTCCCGAGTAATGCACAAATAAAAAAGAATTACTCAGAAAACACCTTTGAAAAATTCCTTCAGAATAACATTCATCCCAGAATTATGAATTTAATATACTTATGCTCAAAAATAAGAAATTTGATAGTTATGCTACTTAAGTATACATATCGTTCAAATTAATCTCAACAACTATTATGATAGCACAATTAAACTAAATGCTTCCTTAACAAGACATGTTAACTCTTACCAATTTGATTTTATTTCCTTACTCGAGATTAAGCTTTAATCATTAAGTTTAACTTATGCCTTCATATGTTGAACAAAGCAATTTCTCTCCACCATTGTAGGTAGCATGGAAAACTTGAATCAATAGGTCTTTAAACAAGTTGTAACGTAGCTAGGCTAGAGGTAGGTAAAAGATAGATAAATTTAGGCTTTTAAACCCTAGACTCAGCTTCAATTGGACCTTTGGAATAATTCCCCTCAATACACCAACTTACTTTGCTTTCGCATGCTCCTTTGTACATCTATTTTCTTTCAAGTACATGTGCTCTTTTTTTTAACAAGCATTTTACTATATGTACTACAATTTTTAGAGCATTTGATACTTCTTTCAACTCCCTCAAACTTATTTTCAAATAATATTCTGAATAGTATTGAATCTAGTGTTTGGGACAATTTAAAGATAATTAAGAGAGAAGTGATGGCTAAATATTGCAAGGGTTCAAATAAAATTAGGCCATATAGTCTCAAAGTTGGGTTTCAAAAGGTAAAATTTCATCAAGGTTGGCTTGAAAGGCTCAAACGGTCCAAACAAGAGTTGCCTAAATCATTTTCAACATTCCATGCTTCTTAGGATTTCGCCTCAAGAAACTACTAAGTCAATTCTAGAGACTTCAACTTTTATGCATGCCTACCTTTCTTAAAGAACTAAAAATTTTATGGTACGATTTGCATGCTTTATTAAAAATACATTTATATCATTATTCAGCTAACATAACAATTTATTGAAATAATAGAACATTATTTATCTTGAAGTTTAGCATACTTAACAAAATTTAAAATTATTTAACAAAATATATCCTAATCATAATTAAAAGAACTATTTATTCTGAGTAAATAACTATTTATTTCAATTTTTTAGTCCCCCTACTTAAAATGAACAATGTCCTCATTGTTTAAAGTGAATAGGTACTATACACCAGGTAGGATTCTAGAAAAGAGGAGGTGAGTCAATTTGACTGCTTAAGTACCAAACTCTTTCTAAATCCAATCCTAGACATGTATATATCTATTTCCACACTTTATACTTCCCGACTTGTTCAATTTTATTAATGATTTCCATCTCTTGTTTTATTATGCAAAAATTCCTATTTAACTTTATCCTAAAATAACCTAAAAACATAAAAAAAATTAAAGTCGAGATCCCTCATTTATTTATTTATAGATCCTTCCGAATTCGACTCATATTTTGCTGCATCATTATTGTCTTTGCATGAATCGCTTAGCTCCTTTTTCGATAACGAGCTCTATGGTTCAAATATGTAATCTGGAAACTCAGGCACAAAAATAAATGGGTCATTGTAAATTTTCGTAAGAGCACTTCTCATCGAGTCATCCCTTATTTTTGAGTATTTCTAGTAAGCTTGTTGTTGCCACTGCCTATGCTACATTATGTCCATTAACTTTGACAGCTCATCCCGAAGATCTGGGAGAGGTGGTTGAGCTCTAAATGTTGAAGTCTCGATATCAGGTTCAGCTTCTATTTCCATTGGTTCCACCTTATCAGGGACTTCAGCCAATTGCACTCACTCGATCTCTGTGGGATCTTCTTCTTCTTTTTTGGGATCCTCGCTTTCTTCAACTCGTTGCTATAGAACAGAGTCTCCAGCTATTCGATAGAGGTCCCAATCTGTGATTGTGCCCTAGCTATAGCATGTCTTCCTTACGTTTGCAAGAATTTTAGCTTTCAAGCACAGAATTGTTATCGTAAAGGGAAAGTAAGCTGGGCTAGAACGTGAATGTCTAATGGCACAATTTCGCATTTCCCTTAGGATGATTTTTCCAACATCAATTGTCTTCCCAGTTAGAATCGAGTATAATAAGAACATTCACTCTAATGAGATTGTAGTCCCATGTGAGCTAGGCATAAGGCTGAATTAGAAGAAGTAGAACCATACCTTTGCGAGTGGTGTCAAATATTCTCTTCGACAAGTGTGGATTCCTTGCTTTGACACAGTCCACTTAGAACTTGGAACTATAAGTTCCTCGAGAATTTCTTACAAATTTTCAAGCTCTATATTGGTCATCAAGGAGGAATACTCATCAGTTTCAAAATCAGGCAACTCAAATAACTCATTAATAGCGTTTGAAGTTATTGGTACCTTTACTCCGCGAACTAAAACTTTCGTCAACTCACTTGAGGTTAAATTCGAATAGAATTCGCGCACTAACTCCTCTCCCACACTAGGCCTCTTCTCACAAAACAACTCCCAATTGAGACTTTTAGCAAACTAACGAATACGCACCATAAAACCAATATAATTGCTTTTTTTCAATTTGAATCCTTTCTCTGGATGCATCTGTTGATTCTTGAAGATACTCTAGTATATTGCTTTGGCTTCTTCACAGTGGAACTTGTTTTGTGATTCGTCAATTTGGGAAGATGCACGAGTTCTCTTGCGTGGCATGATTAACCTGATCATAAGATAGTAACAATTATTTTCTCAAAAATTTAATTAATATAAAATATTAAAAAATTAAAATTTAGGAGAAAAATTGGTCTTACCACCTTTTTTTGTAAAAATTAAGAGCTCACAAGAAAAATAATTTTGAATTAAAATATGGAAAATTAAAATAGGTTGAGGGGTTTTTGGCTAAGAATAGGTGAAAGGGTGGTGTGCCGCTCAAGTATGCAAAGCGTGAAGTGCAAAGTGGGGATGGATGTAGCAGCGTCCGGATCATTGAGCGAGCTGGTGTGTGGCGCAACTGTGTCTTGCTAATCGATCACTAGGTGATGTTATGGATAGGTAATTGTTAGGAGGTTTCAACACTTAAGGGTTTTGGTGTTTTTAGAGGGAATGGTGTATGAATGAAAAAAATAAGAATAGATGGGTGGAATTTATAGTGAAAGGAGTAGGAGCTAGATTAGAATTCTTAAAAATACTAAGTTCTAATTCTACTCGAAGTAAATAACAATTAATAATAAATATAATTCATATTAAATTATTATTTGCTATTAATTTATTAAGATAAAAACTTATCGAATAAAATATGATTAAATTAAAACTAATCCTAACTCTAAATAAAGTGATAATAATTAATATATATTATAATGGATATAATTATATATTAATAATTATCATTTTTTATTGAACTAAAACATTTATTCTAGATGCTTTTTGAAAATATTTACAAAAAAGGCATCTAATTTTAATATTTACAAAAGAGCAACCAAATTTTTAAAATAATTCAATTAAGTTTCTAGACTTAATAAAAATTTAAAATTGAGTTACAACAAAAGGTTGGATCAAAATTGAACCTTTTATTTGAAAAACTAAAAATTTATTTTGTCATTTAAGGAATAATTTCTTGAGAAATTATGTTAAAATCAATTCCTAGGAAAGATTGGAGAGGTCACAAGGGGTCCCGCTTAAGTTTCAATCTCCTAGACAGAATTTATTTAAACATACTAATCCCAAAAATATACCCTAAATCATTTATTCAAACAGAAGAACAAGAAAAATTAAATATATGATAAAATGAACGAGATTTGATTCTGTTCAATTTTATCTTCCCAATAATGTTTCAAGCGTTGAGCATTAACTCGAAAATTACCTCCCTTACCTTGAAGTTCAACAACTTCGTATGGATAGACTCGATGAATCATAAATGGACTAGACCAACGTGATTTTAACTTACCTATAAAGAACCTTAATCTAGAATTGAATAACATGACTTCCTGACCTGCTTCAAATTCTCGAACTCGAATGTGCTTGTCATGCCATTTCTTGAGTCTCTCCTTAAGTAATTTGGCATTCTCGTATGAAGACATTTAGAATTCTTCTAACTCGTTAAGTTGAAGCATTCGTTTCTCTTTGGCACTTTTAAGATCCAAGTTGAGTCGTTGGAGAGCCCAGTAAGCTTTGTGTTCTAACTCCAAGGGTAGATGGCAGCCTTTCCCAAAGACTAACCTATAGGGTGAAATCCCTAAAGGTGTCTTGTATGCGGTCCTGTAAGCCCATAAAGCATCATCTAGTCTTTTGGACCAATCTCGTCAATTCGGGCAAACTACCTTCTCAAGTATGTCTTTGATCTCCTTGTTTGCCAGTTCAACTTACCCATTCATCTGCAGATGGTAAGTTGTAGTGACCTTGTGTTTCACTCCATGTTTATCTAATAATCATTTCAACCACTTGTTCACAAAATGGGACCCTTCATCACTGATGATGGCTCTTGGGGTTCCAAACCTTGTGAACACATGTTTCTGAAAAAACTTCATTACAACCTTAGCATCGTTTATCGGATATGCCTCTGCCTTAACCCACTTAGACACATAGTCTACTACTACTAATATGTACTTGTGACCAGAAGATGGAGGGAAAGGACCGAGAAAGTCAATACCCCAAACATCGAATAATTCTACCTCGATGATGTTTGTTCAAGGCATCTCATTTCTGTTAGTGACATTTCCGACCCTTTGACATCGATCTCAACTCTTTACGTAAGCATATGCATCTTTGAGAAGTGTTGGCCAAAAGAATCTCGCTTGCAATACCTTGGTTGCAGTATGTGTACCTCCGAAGTGCCACCCACTCGGCGCTGAGTGACAATGGTATAAAATCTTATGTACTTCATCTTCTGCCACGCATCTCCTGATCATTTGATCTGCACAATTTTTAAACAAATATGGTTCTTCCCAGAAATACTACTTCACATCGTGAAGAAACTTTTTCTTTTGATGATACATCTTATCAATCGACATCAAACCACAAGCTAAAAAGTTAGCAATATAAGCAGACCAGAGGGTATTATGGACATGATTTACCTTCAATATGTGTTCATCTGGAAACGTCTCTCGAATTGGTATAAGAGGAGAATTCCCTTTTTCCGGATCCAATCTGGACAAGTGGTCTGCTACTTGGTTTTCCACTCCCTTTCGATCTTGAATTTCTAGATCAAACTTTTGAAGTAGAAGTACCCATCGGATCAGTCTCAGCTTAGCGTCTTTCTTGGCAAGTAAATACGTAATTGTCGAGCGGTCCGTATAAACAGTCACTTTGGTACCTATAAGATAAGATCGAAACTTGTCAAAATAGCAAGTAACTCTTTTTCTGTTACTATTTAATTCAGTTGAGCTCTTGTCAGAGTCTGACTCGCATAGTAGATAGGATGAAAAACTTTATTCCTTCACTGACCCATGACAGCTACGATCACGAAGTCACTTGCGTCACACATCAATTCAAATGGAAAATCCCAGTCTGGTGTGACTATTAGTGGTGCCGAGACTAACCGACTCTTCAAATCATTGAAAGCTCTTAAGCACTCCTCATCAAATTTAAACGCCGTGTCCTTCTCCAATAATTTTCATAAGGGTTTAGCAACTTTGGAGAAGTCCTTAATGAATCTTCGATAGAAACTGGTGTTGCCCAAAAAGCTCCTAACACCCTTTACAGATATTGGAGGTGGGAGTTTCTCAATAACATCTACCTTTGCTTTATCTACCTTGATTCCATGTCTTGTTATCTGATGCCCTAGAACAATACCTTCTCGTACCATGAAATGGCAGTTTTCCCAGTTAAGTATAAGGTTTGTTTCTTCGCATCGCCTTAGTACCTTGGCTAGATTGGCTAGGCAATCATCATATGTATATCCGAATACTGAAAAATCATCCATAAAAACTTCCATATATTTCTCAACCATTTCAGTAAAAATAGACACCATACATCTTTGAATTGTAGCAGGTGCATTACATAAACCAAATGGCATGCGCCTAAATGCAAATGTACCATACGGATAGGTGAATGTTGTCTTGTGTTGATATTTCGGTGCTACTGTAATCTGATTATACCTCGAGTATCCATTGAGAAAATAATAATAGTCTCACCCTGCGAGTCTATCCAGCATCTTGTCCAAAAACGGCAAAGGAAAGTGATCTTTCCTAGTTGCCTTGTTTAGCTTCCCGTAATCAATGCAAATTCTCCATCCCGTAATCGTTCTTGTCGGTATCAACTCATTATTCTCATTTTTAATGACCGTGATACCTATTTTCTTTGGCACGCACTGGACCAGACTTACCCATGAACTATCTGAGATGGGGTAGATTATACTCGCATCTAACCATTTGATGATTTCTTTCTTGACTACGTCCTTCATGTTGGGGTTCAGTCTTCGTTGTCCATCAATCGTCCCTTTTTCACCATCTTCTAAGATAATCTTGTGCATGCATACAGATGGACTAATTCCGTGAATATCAACTATGGTCCATCTGATAGCCCTCTTGATTTGTTTCAACACCAGGATGGGTTTCACTTCTTGCTCAGTAGTTAATTCTGCTGAAACAATCATAGGTAGAGTAAAAGAGTTACCTAAATACACATATTTGAAATGTGAGGGAAGTACCTTCAGTTCTAATTTAGGTGGCTCCTCGATTGACGCATTTGGTTGGGCATAATCCCTTTCTCTAACTCCAAAGATTCAAAGTAAGATTGCGGATTAAATCCCCTTTGCTTAGCTTCTACCAAAGCTAAGTATTCATCCTCCTCTTCATCATTTGGAGGATCTGATGTCAAAATTTGTTCCAATGGGTCCTCAACATAATTGATTCCTTCTCCACGATTAAATCCTCTAAACCAGACACTGCAGAAGAATCATCAATTGTGTTAGCAAATAGCATGGACTTAAAAACGTTAAATGTTACCTGATCATCCTGAACACGCATAGTCAGCTCACCCTCCTGCGCATCAATAAGGGTCCTTTCGGTTGCTAAGAATGATCTTCCTAAGATGATTGGCACCTCTTTGTCTGCTTCAAAGTCTAGAATCACAAAGTCAGCAGGAAGGATAAATTTGTTTACACGTACCAATACGTCCTCGATTTTTCCTTCTGGATGTGATAAGGATCGATCTACTAATTGAAGTGTAATCGTAGTAGGTCTAACTTCACCTATCCCCAACTTCCTAAATATTGACATCGGCATCAAGTTGATACTCGCACCCAAGTCACATAGTGCCTTACCATAATATGTTGCTCCAATATTGCAAGGTATGGTAAAACATCCAGATCCTTCAATTTTGGGGGTAGTTTGTCTTGAAGATATGCATTGCATTCCTTCGTTAGGGCTACCGTCTCAAATTCTCCAACCCTTTATTTTTTAGACAAGATATCCTTCATGAATTTGACATAGTTCGGCATTTGTTCAAGTGCTTCAACCAACGGGATGTTGATCTGAAGTTGCATGAGTACGTCTAGGAACTTCTTGAATTGAATTTCCTGCTTCTGTTTCTAAAGTCTTTGAGGGTAGGGTGGTGGAGGTTTCTTTACTGGAACTGGTTGATTCGTTTTCTATGGCAATTCTGCATCTAATGGAGTTATTAGTTGATCAGAATTAGCTAGTTCAGAAGTTACCTTGTCGAATTTTACAAATTCAATTTTCGGTGAAACTAGAATTTCAACACTCGGTTGAACTTCCTCTAAGCCTTGAGTGTAAGCTAGCTCCTTCTCAACTTCGATAGAATTGGGCTCTAAAGTCTTTCCACTCCTCAATGTTAACGCTTTACAATACTCCTTCCCTGGATTCCTCAGATTCTCCATATCACTAGATAAAGCTCCTTGTAGTCGGTTTGTGAGTTCAGTTGCAAGTTGGCCTACTTGATTCTCCAAATTCCTTAGAGAGGCATCATTTTTCGCCATTTATGCCTTCAATAAATTCTCTAGGCTATTGGATGGTTCAGCTTGGGTTGGTTTCTGAGCTTGTTGGGGAAAACGAGGTGACTAGGTCGATCTAGGTTGGACATAATTGTTAGTGGTTCCTGCCCCTTGGTTACTCCAGGAAAAATTTGGGTGGTTTCACCATGATGGGTTATAGAAATTGGATTGCAGCCCTTGCCTTCCTCGATTTTGGTTCTGGTTACCCATGTAATACACAGATTCTAGGTTTGATGGACATTCTTCGAACAAATGTCCTTCCCCACAATAAACACAGGCTACATTTTCAAATTGAATCAGTGACTGTGCGACAAAACTATTACATCGATTAGTAGTAAGATTTTTTAACATTGATGAAATTGATGATACTTGAGATACGAGTGAACTAAGAGCGTCTACTTCATGTATTCCAGCGACTCGTCTTCCTGACGCTGCTCGATTAGTTGGCCATTGATAATTGTTGTTGGCAATCCTCTCAATAATTTCATAAGCCTCATTATAAGACTTATAAAGGAGAGCACCATTAGCAAAAGCATCCACTACCATTCTCGTGTGAGCATTGAGACCATTACAAAATGTCTCAAGTTGTATGCAATGTGGGATTCCGTGATGAGGGCACTTCCTTAATAATTCTTTGTACCTTTCCCATGCCTCATATAATGACTCACCATCCATTTGTTGGAATGCAGTGATCTCGTTCCTCAACTTGGCATTCTTACTAGACGGGAAATACTTCATAAGGAATTTTTCTGCTAACTCTTGCCATGTTGAAATTTAGTTTGGTGGTAATGAGTTCAAAGCTTGAGCTCTGTCCCTTAGTGAATATGGGAACAACTTCAATCGTAATGCATCTTCAGGTACTCTGGCTAACTTGAAAGAATCGCTCACCTCCATAAATAGTCTTAAGCATAGGTGAGGATCTTCGGTAGGCATTCCACTGAATTGGCCCACTGTCTAAAGCGTCTGGAACATTACTGGCATCAACTCGAACTGTTGTGCCTCAATTTCGGGTCTCCTAATACCCAGATTAAGATTATGAAATACTGGCATGACATACTTCTCAAAGCTCTATCCCTATTATTAGCAATAAGGATAGGATTTTGAGCAAGGTTTGCTCTGTTTCCCTAATTTAGATTTTCAAAGTTCATCTCTTCAGTCATTCTCTGACTTGCTTGTCTTCTTCGCTGTCGAAAAGTTTGTTCAATCTCAGAGTCTACAGGGAGTAAATCGATGATTCGGTCAATACTCATAAACACCTGAAATGATCACAGAAAAAATTAACTAAGTTACAATTTGAACGGCAAAATAAACCAAGATGCAAAACTAAAAACTTCACAAATGATGACTTCTTTTTAAAACACAGTCCCCGACAATGGCGCCAAAAACTTGGAACGACGAAAATGTACAAGTGTACACAATCGCAACAAGTAATAAAGTGACAAGTAAATGTCAAGTTATCGTACCCACAGGGACTGTGAAAAGAATTATTTATGAATGCTATTTAAAACACTTTGGTGAAGAAAAATATTTTGTTTGAAAAGGGTGATTAAAAACTAAGATTTTAAACTAAGTTAACTAAATAAATAAATCTCAAATGCACGATTCCAAAATATGATTTTAATCAAGATGACATAATTGTGTTAGATTAATAACATTTTTTAACTTAGAATTATTAAACTCATGTTTATATTGTTACGAATAAGTTCTCGGCAACTCGGTAATTTGCTAACTTATGAACATACTCACCTACCAAAATCCATTTATCTCTTGACTATATCCCAATGTCAATTCAACCGATTAAACAAATCTTAATAGGCAAATATGTTATTGCACATACATACTTATTAAATTGAAATAATCTCTTGTACATATCCCTATGCCAATTCAAACAATTAAATCGATTTAATAAGCACATAAAAGACTATGTGAGGTAACAAAGTATCCTTACCTTGAAACAGTTTAATCACAATAATCTTGCAAGTTATGCAAGGCAAATGTATCGTCAGATACCGTTGCTAATCTAATCCTCAACTACCTTAGATGATTAAAGATTCACTGATTAAGTACTGTGTCCATTAATTACAATTTCAATCCGTTTGAATAATTAATTCATTAGTTACCTAACAATTGTAATGCAAGAATAACTTAGTCATGATTTTACTTAATCAAGCATCTTACCGAGGCCTATAACAACATAAACACAATTTCAATA
Source organism: Gossypium raimondii (assembly GCF_025698545.1). Classification (NCBI taxonomy): domain Eukaryota; kingdom Viridiplantae; phylum Streptophyta; class Magnoliopsida; order Malvales; family Malvaceae; genus Gossypium; species Gossypium raimondii. The sequence continues at coordinate 30,899,310 of NC_068568.1, read as the reverse complement.
ATTTTAACAAACAAAATGCAATCAACCTAACACGAATTAAATTTAAGCTAAATTTATTAAATTAACCATTCCAACAATATAAATATTCATAGATATGTTCAGCATAACAACAACAAAAATTAAAGAGATAGGGAATAAGAATCAAATTCGGTGTTTTTCTGTGGCTTGACTAGTTGGTCCGTTCTTCCTTCTTCGTTTTCCTCGTTGACCAAGGCTGCTATGAACACTTAATTGCTGCTCCAAATAGCTGATGAATGCCCCTTTCCCAAGAGGAGGAATCGGCAAGAGAGCAAGGGAATTTTGGAATGGAAAAGAATAAAGAAAGTGGAGAGAAGAGAGGAAAGATGTGAATGCTTGAGGTGTGTTTCTAAAATGACCTGCTTAAAGGGGTTTTTATAGCTGAGGAGGGCTACTAAGAATAGCTAAAATTATCAGCCAAAGAGCCCTCCCTTGGCAGGCCACACATGTGGAGGGGTTTGAATGCAACTTGAACAAGTCTTCAAAGGCCTTTTTGCAAGCTTAAATAATAAGCTAATAAGCTGATTTGGGTCAACACTTAGGACAGTTTTTGGGCTGTCTATTTCTTGGTCGCTTCAGTTCACTCGGTTTAGTTCAACCAGTCCACTTTGTCATAATTAATTAATAATAATTTATTAACCCAAATTCAATTGGATATAAATTAAAATTAATTATATTATGAATTAATACATATAATTTTGGACCATCTTAGGCTGAAATTTAGTTCGCCTTGATACTGCAAATTGCTTATCGGTTTTGCGCTTCTAGTAGTGTCTGTGGAGCCATTTTTCGCCCTCTGTGCAAAACTGTCAAAAAAAACCAAAATTCATCAAAATTAATTATAAAATTAAATAAAATTAAAAATGTTCATATTTTAAGTGCACTTTAATTATTTTGTAAAAGTTAATTATTTTTTCGGCAAGAATTTTATCGAAACTGTATTATTTTAAGTTAAAAAGGGTATGTAAAAATGTGCAAATTTTCGTCTTTCCAAAAAACTCTAAAGAATCTTCAATCATATCTGAGAATATTGCCATCATGCACCTTTGAAATGTGGTTGGTGCGTTGCAAAGACCAAAAGGCATACGACGAAAAGCAAAAGTACCAAAAGGACAGGTGAAAGTTATTTTCTCTTGATCCAGCGGTGCAATCGCAATTTGATTGTATCCAGAATAGCCGTCTAAGAAATAGTATTAGGCTTTTCCAGCAAGCCTATCCAACATTTGGTCAATGAAAGGAAGTGGGAAGTGGTCCTTCCTTGTGGCAGCATTAAGTTTGCGATAATCCATATAGACTCGCCATCCCGTAGGAATGCGTGTAGGAATCAATTCGTCTTTGTCATTGCTAACCACAGTGATGCCACTCTTTAGGAACGCATTGCATTGGATTACCCAATTGCTATTAGAAATAGGATAAATAATTCCAGCATCAAGCCACTTTATAATTTAATTCCTAACATCTTCCTTCATATTCTCGTTTAATCTTCTTTGTTGCTCAATCGATTGCTTGCCTTCATCTTCCAACTTGATCTTGTGCATGCAAAGAGATGGACTAATGCCTTGAATATCAGTAATACTCTAAGCAATAGCTCGTTTATGTTATCAATTTCTCTTCTTGAGTTACATCCAATGTTGCAGAGACAATAACTGGGAGAGTGTTGTAATCACCAATAAAGACTTATTTAAGATAAGTAGGTAACGATTTTAATTCCAGAGTAGGAGCTTCATCAATAGTTCACTTGAAAATTAAAGTTTTTCTGTTAGCTAAATCTAAGGATTCAATCTTCCATCCATGCCTGAGTTCAATATGATTAGTGTTAACCCTGTTGTCACAATTATCTAAGAATTCATCATCAGATGTTACTACAAACTCCTCAGAAAGTATTGTGCTTTGGTCGTTGAATTCTTCCACAATTAAATCATCTAGCACATCGATAGTATGACATTCTTCTTTGTCCTTACATTGAATAAATTCGAAAACACTGAAGGTAACGTGCTAATTGTTAAGTCGCATGGTCAGTTCACCTTTGTAAACATCAATAAAAGTTTGTCCGATGGCTAAAAATGGTATTCCCAAGATTATGGGAACCTCCTTGTCTGCCTTGCAGTCAAGTCTTAAAAAATCAGTCGAAAAAAAATTATCCACACGAACTAAGACATCTTTAATTTGTCCTTCAGGTTGAGCCAAAGATCGATCAACTAGTTCCAATGTCACTGTAGTAGGTTTCATGTGACCAATTCCCAACTTTCTAAAAGTAGATAATGGTATTAAGTTGATGCTAGCTCCCAAGTCGCATAAGGCCTTGCCCAAATAATAGTTGCCAATGGAACATAGGATAGTAAAGCTCCTAGGATCTTTCATTTTGGGGGGGCAACTTATTTGTCAAAAAAGCACTACATCCCTCTGTGAGTGCAGTAGTTTCCATATCACTGAGCTTCTTTTTCTTGGACAAGAGCTCCTTCATAAATTTCCCATACCTCAAAATTTTCACAAGAGCATCTACTAAAGGAATATTGACCTAAAGTTCCTTCAATGTGTTTAGGAACTATTGGTATTGCTTGTCATGATCATTTTCCCTGAATCTTTGTGGGAAAGGTAAAGGTAGAGATACATCTTATTGCGCCAACACCCTTGATTGCGTCAACAGTTTTGAGGGTCGGATGTGAGGCATATTAGTGACAATTGTGGAACATCTTTGTTTGGTACAATGACAGGCTTTTCAAATTCAACCTTCTTTCCAGGGATCACTTAACCAGTATCTTGAGGTGCTGCAATAGAGTCTGTAGTTGGCTCACCAATTTATTTACCACTCCTAAGTGTAGCCTTACAGTGTTCGAAGCAAGTTGTCCTAATTGTGCCTCCAAATCCCAAATAGAAGATGAATTCCCTTCCACAATAGCTTCTATACAAGTCATATGCTCCCGCATTAAAGCTTCAGGAGCTGCTAACAAGTCAAAAGGAGAAGCATGTATGTACTATTGTCGTCGATGTTCTTAACCATGCTGATTCACATTGAAGAGGGTTGTGGCAGCGTCTGATTCTGGTGTGGATTCATCTGGCCTTATTGTGGATGCATTGGAGGGTACTGATTGTAGTCCTACCGTTGTTGATTGCAATTCCCTAGCCTTTGATTATAACTACCCTGAGTAGATATATTCTTATATCGAAAAGGTGCAGTATTTTGTCCAGCATTCTAAGTTCCCCAAGACTGTTGATTGCGTGCATAATTATTATAAGAGGTGTCATAAGAACTGTTGCAGATGTTACTACCATAAAAGGCTTTTTCTGCATATTGTGGACAATCTTTATAGCTGTGGTTGTCACTGCAAATCTCATAACAAAAGGTCAGAATATCAACTTGTTGAGTGACTTGTATAGGTGCAACGTCACTAGTCCTTTGCATATTTGTTATCATATTTGCAAGAGAAAAAACTTGAGTACTAAATGCAAATATTGCATCCAATTCAATAACTCTTGAAGTAGCTTTTGCTTGTGCAGCTCTAGGGATAGGATATTGATAATCGTTCTGAGCAATTCTTTCAAGAATTCCAATAGCATCATTATAAGTACAATCCAGTAAAGGACTATTGGCTGATGCGTCGACAAGATTCCTCATGTGTGAATTCAGCCCATTATAGAAAATCTCAATTTGTGTTTCTTGTTGAATGTTGTGCGTGGGACAACGTCGAAGCAAAAATTTATAACGTTCCCATGTGGTGTGAAGATTTTCATCATCTAGCTGATGATAAGCAGTAATATCATTTTAGAGATGAGCATTCATTGTCGGCGGGTTAAATTGTAAAACAAATTGTGTTGCTAGTGCATTCCAAGAAGTATTTGATCCTGTAGGTAACCCAAGGAACCAAGTACGAGCTCTTCCCTGTAAGGAATAAGGCAATAAATGCATCTTCAAAGCATCATCAGGAACACATTGTTGACTAAAGGAAGCACAGTCCAGCATATTGCCCATTAGAATTCAACATTTGGAACATTACTGGCTTGATTTCAAAATTCCCAGTTTGGATTGCTGGCCTAACAACTCTTGTTTGTAAGTCATCCAAGACAGGTAAAACAAAATCTCGTATAGGCTTGTTTTGTATTTGAGCATCTTCCTGAAACAGTGGGTCATTAGCATTTTGGTTCTGAATCGGAGGTATGACTCAATTGTTTCTTGGCAAAGTCATATTCCTTGTTCTCGAAGTCTCCTCTGAACAGTTATTTCAATTTCTAGATCAAAATCGACAATAAACTCTGAATTACTTTGGGTAATACAACACCTAAAATAAAATGTGAAAATAACGGCAAAAAGAAAACTAGTAACAACATAATATTAAGAAATAAAAAAATAAAAATAAACATCAAACAAACACCATCCCCGAGAACGACGCCAAAACTTGGTCGGTTGTTTAACGTCACAACAATAATGTGCAAGCGTACACTGTCAATGCAATTATAGTAGACAGATATGAGTCTATCTGATATTGATCCCACGAGGATAGTTGTCTTTTTTCTATTAATGTCAGTGTAGTAAAAAGATAAAATGAGATAAATTGTGAGAGTAGTTGTTGAAGCAATAACTCGAAAATAATAAGATAAAATATGATAGTGAGAAACTAGGATTGCCAATGTGAATATTCAACAGAATGCTAAGTGCTCACAAGGTAAAAAGAATAGGTGATTGTCGATGCATTAAACTGCAATGAATATCTTACCAAGGTTAACTTTTATATTTAATCTAAGACTTAAACATGCACATTAACCACACCTTCCGGTGATGGCAATAGAACACTATTAAGACTTTGTGCATTAAATTCCTCTAATCTTCAAGCAACTTTCGTTGTCATACTTGTTAGCTTGAATTGTCACTACACCTTCTAGTGTCTGTGACCGCAATAACACTTCCATGCTAAAAACATTCAAACCCAAAGATTAAACCATTGAAGCAAGATTGAATAAAATAACATTTAATCTAGAAATCATGTGTACTTCCATCCTAACATGAAATCAAAAGTAATCACCAACGTTAGAAAAGAAAAATAAAAGAAACAAGTGGAGAATACTGTTCCTAGAAACTAGACTTGAATCTATCTATTCCATCTTGTGTCGCACTCAAGGCTCCTCGTTAAGAGCTGGTCTGCATCTTTTTCATGTCGGTTTACCCGTCAGAGCTTAAGCCACCATAGCCAAAAGCTTCAAGAGGTAACTTGAAGAAAATGATCCAAAAAGCTCTCCCCTTTTTTTTGTTTTTTTCTTTTGTGAATATTTACATATATTTCCCCAAAATAGCCCAAGTTTCCTTTCATCAGAATTATGCTACCTCTATACGTAAAAGTTAGTGTTACCAGACTGGACAGCTCATGCATTTTTGTTCCTATCCAAACAGTTGTCAGGTGCGACGACAATTCTGGGCACAATCTGAAAATACTCATGCAACGAAATCAGTACCACAATATGACAAAATTAAGGACAAATAGGTTGAGATACACTGAGTTATAAAATGTAATTTACTGAACTGAAAATGCTAAAATATGTGCTAAAGATAACTAAATGGGTACAAATTAACCAATAATTAGGGAGAAAACATGTGTTCTTTCTAGTACTATCAGTGGGTGTTCTTACACAAGCTATCAGTCAGGATATAACTACATGGTGCTGCTCACACAAGCTGTCAAGTAACCACAACACATGCAAAAACTCAGCCACTGGTAGGAAGTACAAGACCAGCACCCGACACACAGTAACCTCTAATGACATGTCATTTGTAACCTATATATTCCTAAGGTTCAAACGGGATTCGAAAGTCACCGAAACTTCATTGTGTATTATCGTGGAGTCGTAATATCAATATATATAACACGTAAGCATTTAATTCGAACATAAGTCAATGCTATTTAAATAAAAAAAACTTACCTTAAACAAGAATGGAGAAATATTATCAATTAATCCAATACTTTTTCTTTCCCTCGATCTAAATCCGTATGTTGCTTTTCTTGATCTAAATTCGTATGTTGCTTTTCTTGATCTATATAATCATATTTTGGCAAAATTACACTTTTGCCCTATAATTTTAAATTCATTGCAATTTAGTCCCTAGCTCATAAAATGGAAATTCATACAATTTAGTGCCAACCCATTATGGTTGAATATCACCTAGTCCCTTAGCAAGCCCTATACTTCATTTATTTCACAATTTCACCATGAATAATTTTCTATTTTTTAATTTAATCCCTAATTGACAAATTCATCAAAATTTCATTTACAAAAGTTATTCAACTATCACCAAACTTTCATTTTCATCCATCAAGCATAAAAATAACATAAATTCCTAGTAAAACCCTAGAATTTTAACATTTTTGCAAATTAGTCCCTAGGCTAGCTAGATTAAGCTACAATGACTCCAAAAACATAGAAATCATTAAAAATTAAACAAAAATGCACTTACATGCACTAGAAATGTTGGTCGAATGCTTTAAGACCTAGCTATGGCTTCCTATTCTTCAATTTTGGTGGTCTTTCTCATTAAGGAAGATGACATTTTAATTTTTCTTTTTGTTTCATTATACTAATTAGATTAATTACAATTTTAACCTTATTTTTAACCTTTATAATTTTATAACTAAAGTCCATAATTATCCATTAAATATGTTAATGGTCTAATTACCATTTAAGGCCACTCATAATTAAATTTCATATTAATTTAACACCTTTTCTAATAAAACACAAGTTTTGCACTTTATGCGATTTAGTCCTTTTAACACATTAAGCATACAAACGATAAAATTTCTTCACGAAATTTTTATACGATGCTTTTATTATGCTGTAGAATTAAAATAATAATAAAATAAATTTTACGACATCGAATTTGTGGTTCTAGAACCACTATTCTTATTTTACTGAAAACAGGTTGTTACAATTTAAGTTTTTAACTAATAAAAATCAATAACGATTAATTTTTATGTTTTTATGATTTAGTCTTTATACCCTAATTAACCACTCAATCAACCAAAATACCAGACCAAAATTTAATATAATTCTATATTAGACTCTTAAATATTAATAATTAATATTTACTGACTCGATCATTAAGAAACGGGGTTCCAAAACCACCGTTTCTAGTACCACTGAAAATGAGTTATTACAGATTTGATCATAAATATGTCAAAGCACTTAAAGTGCCCTTATAAGATATATGTATATGTATGTGTAAACGGTGTGTCTGCCTTTACTCGAAAAGAATCTTATGGCAGTGATGAGGGTTCTTTGTGTGTAGTTGTTTGAATGGCCTTTTTTAGACTTTTTTGGTTCTTTCGGTGTTGTTCGGTTTTTCTGATTGGTTGCAATAGGTTCTGACGCCGTTAATCGATTGATAAGACGTTTCTTGCAGGGCTATCGATCGGTCCTACGGTGATTTTTGTCCGTTTTTCACTTTTCTTTCATTTTTTTGGTATTTTGTGTGCAAAATCTTTATTTTTTTTTAAGGGTGTTTGCATGTTTGATCGGGATATTGTGCTGAAGTGTTTATGTGGAACCCACGGTGGCCAAAAAATTAATGTTTCTTTTTTACTTTTCTACGTTCCATTTTTTGATGTTTCTACATGAAATCAGGGTTTCTTAAAACCCATCTGATAGAGGGTTGCGCACGGACCAAGATCGAGTTGCCAAGTCACGAGGAAACTCCTACGAGGCTCTATCAAACAGATATAAAATCAAAACGACAAATAAGATTAAAAGTAATTCAGAACGAAATTAAATCCCCAAAAATAACTAAAAACAGCCAAGAATCAAAGAACTTATGAATAGATGTTATTTCGGAATGCAAGAACACGAAATCGATCTCCAAGATTGATTTCCCAACCAACAGAATCTGTTAAAGAACACCAAAACAGAAAACAAATCAAAACGATCAGATTGCTAAAGAAATATAAAGGTTGGTGCGGCAAGAAGGAAAAAAATAAATCGATGGAATAAAACGATTCGGAGGTGAACAAAGGTTACGATTCGGCCCAATTGAACACCCAAGTTGATTTCCCCAAATTCCAGCAACCGAATGGCCCCCAATCAGAATATGTAAGGAACGACAAGAACCCTAGAAATTGGGGATTTAAGGCCGATTCCTTGCTGCCAACAAGAGAAAGATTTATCGATTCTTTAAGATGGAAAGGGCTGAAAACAAAACAAGAAGAGCAAATAGATCAATAAAGAATCGGCACAAAACAAAAATAAAGAAAAGAAATTGAACAGCAAGTAATTTAAAAAGATAGGTCCTAAGAAGCCTTAAAACCCGAAAGAATTCACAACTCCCTTCAAATGGCTCCAATCTCCCCTCCAAAGAGTATCTATGGTAAGAAGAAGGCTGAAGATGGCTCCCACAATCAAAAGATTGCTAAAACAAATTCTAAAGAAAACTCAAGAGAGAATTCTTGGAGAAAACCTCAAAGAAAATTCTGCTCTCAACAAATCTGAAACTTTGATTAAAATTCTAAGTAGTGAATACAAGGGGAGGCCGGCCATCACTTATGTAGGCCTCAAACTAATCCTAACCTCATTAGGAAACTTAAAAATTAACCCTAAATAATAAAAATAATAAAAGAATTTCAGCCTAACACTTAAATGGGCTGTTTTGGGCCAAATTTAACATGTAATATCTCTAGAGCCTAAAAAATTAAATTAACAAATAAAATGTTTACAAATTGGGCCATTTGATATTTTGGCCTGATTTTCAACTAAGTATGTATGGATTTCTTGATTGGGCTGGGAATTTGCTTATTGAGCCTCGCCTTCAAGAATTTGGGCTTGTGATCCATCTCCTACCGAAATTGGATCATTGATTCTCGTAACGGAGATCCAATGCGTTTTGGCTGCAAGATTTGGTTTCTTGGACCAAGATTTCCAAGATTTGAAATCTTGATTTTCTTGATTATTGAAATCGCTCCAAACAGCAAAATTGGGCCAAGATTCGGTTTCTTGATTTTCTTGAAAACAAGAAAGTGAATCTTGATTTTCTTCTAAGGCCTTGCTAACAAACTCTTGAATGGTCCCATTTAGTTTGGAACGCATTTGTCGAGCCTTTGATCTCGTTATTGGGCCTTGTGGTAATTTGAGCCCATCACGTTCTTGAACTTGGATTGGGCCTTTGTGACTCGTATCACCATCATTTTTTGTATGTTTCTCTTGCATGCATGGTGCGTAGTACGTTTCTTATTTTTGTGGTTGTCGGCATTTCTTTGGTTTGTTTCGTATTCTTTCACCAAAAGCGGGGTCCTCCCTTAGTCTCTGGGAGGGAGTTAATCTTGTTTTCATCTCGACCAGATTTCTTCGAATCGGGGACATTTTGTTGTGCAATTTCTTGTCTTTTTTTGTTGAAATTTTGCTTTTGGTTTGCTTGTGTTTTGTTTTCTTTCTTTCGTTCAGTGCTCTTATCGTTGAGTTATCTGTTTTTCTTTAACTTTCTCATTTTCGTTGTCCGTTTGGTTGGTCTCTCAGCTTTTCCCTTATTTTCCTAGGGTTTCTTGCTACTAGATAAGAACCAGAGTCATCAATTTATCCTGTTCTTGACAATCTTGGTCTTGTTTTTTGTTTCACACGGGACGACTCAAGCATAAGAGAAAGAGAATGAGGGGGTGGAATGGAGAAAACCTTGAAGAAAGCCCATCAAAAATTGTTAGGAGAAGATTAATGGAGAGCATTTCACCATTTAAGGCGGTGGCTGGTGATCAGCCCCGCCAGGAACCATGAAGATCCTTTGCTAGAACTGTCGTGTGGTTGGAAACCCTGGGACAGTTTGTGAGTTGAAGCAACTCCTTCTTGCTAATGTTTCTGATGTTTTTTTTTCTGTGTGAAACCAAAATTCACTCAAATAGCTTCTCTCGTATTCAATCAATTTGTAGGATGGAAGGATGCATGGTGATTAATTCGGACGGTAAGAGTAGTGGTCTTGCTTTGATGTGAAGGGAGGGTGTAACAGTCGATGTATAGAATTTTTCTAACTACCATATTGATTCCCTGGTTACAGAGTGATGTGTTTCAGTTTACTAGGTTTTATGGTCAAGCTGACCCAAACTTTAGGAACCACTTGTGGGATATGTTGAGGGTTAAAAGAACAGTCAAGGAAGGTTGGATTGTGGGGGACAATTTTAATGCAATCCTTAACAATACTGAGAAGGATGGAGGTGTAGAAAGCTGAGAAAATCTATGGATGAGTTCAGTGATATCCTGGATGACTTGTCTTTGGTTGATGTTAAAACTAGCAACGGATGGTTCACGTGGTCTAATAACAGAGAGGGTGCCAACCTTGTTATGAAGAGACTGGATAGGTTTCTTATTTCAAAGGATATGATTGAAAATTTTCCTTTTATTACTACTAAAGTGCTGCGCCAGTCAAAGTCTGACCATGAGGCTATTTTCTTGAACACGTTTGGTAATAAGCCGGGGGAGAAAGGGAGCGACTACAGATCATAGTTTAAGTATAATGTCTGTTGGGCTAAGAAGTAGGAGGCTAAGGATATTATTACTCGCATTTGGACTGACAAGAATACCGATATTTTGAACAAGATGAATAATAGCCGAATGAGGCTGTCGATCTGCATTTTGTTCCGGGGTGTATTACCGAAAACATGAATAGTTATTTAAACAGTGAGTTTACCGATGATGAAATTATGGCGGCCGTCAAGCAAATGGATCCCCGAAAAGCCCTGGGGATTGATGGGTTGTCTAGGAGCTTCTTCAAAGAGCATTGGTTGACTGTGGGTTGTGATGTTTTAAGGATGTGTCGGGATATCCTAAAAGGAAATAAGAACGTAGAGTGCATTAATGATACTTTACTGGTCATGATCCCTAAGATTAAGAACCCCTGTGAGATGACAAACTTTTTCCCGATAAGCTTGTGTAGGGTCATCTATAAGATCATCTCCAAAGCCTTGGCTAACCGGCTCAAAAATGGGCTTCCCCATTGTATCATCCAAAATCAAAGCGCCTTCGCTCCCGGCCGGATGATCCACAACAACGTCCTTGTTGCTCATGAACTTATGCACTACCTTCGTAGCTCTAAAAACGACCCTAACAAGGGTTGTGTGATCAAGCTCGATATGAGCAAAGCATATGACCAGGTGGAATGGAGCTTCGTTGAAAAAGTGATGATAAAAATGGGCTTCTCTAGAGATTGGGTTAAAAAAATTCATGAATTGTGTTTGTACGGTTCGATATTGAGTCAAATGCAATATGAACCTTACTGATATCATTATTCCGGAAAGGGGTCTTCGCGAAGGGGACCCCCTATCCCCTTACTTATTTCTTTTCTGTATGGATGTCTTTTCTCGCATGCTGCTTAATGCCCAAGGGAACAATAAAATTAAGGGTATCCGTGTGAGTGAGGATGGCCCTAAAATTAACCACATTTTCTTTACTGATGATTTTCTCTTGTTTGTCAGAAACCAATGCAATGAAGTGGAAGCTTTCATGAGAATCTTCGACAATTTTACAAGGATGTCGGGCCAGAGCATTAATCTCGAAAAGTCAATGGTGTATTTTAGCCCCAACACTACAGTGCCTCAACGTGTGACTTTTGGGGGATTACTAAAAATGAAAGTGGTGGACAAACTCGATGGCTACCTTGGCCTTCCCATCCTAGTTGCTAAAAAAGATCAAGCATTTTTCAGAATATTCTGGATCGTATAGCGAGCAAAATCAACAGCGGGTCGAAACGCCTATTGTCAAATGGAGGCAAGGATATTTTTATTAATTCTATTATCCAAGCGATTCCTACTTATGCTTTTTTGGTCTTTATGGCTCCTAAAGGGGTACTTGAGGAGATCCAATCCATGACAAGTCGTGTTTGGTGGGGAGGTGGGAAGAGAAAAAGGGGCTAGAACATGCTGCCTTGTGATCAACTGTGTTACTCGAAAGGTATGGGTGGCCTTGGCTTTAGGGAGTTACGGCTATTCAACGTTGCTCTTTTTGGCAGACAGGTGTGGCGTCTCATCAACTGTAGGGATACACTGTGCTATAAAGTCTTAAGCGCAAAGTAATTTCCTGATGGTGATGTCTTCCACCCTAAAAGTAAGGACAAGCCTTCATACACGTGGCAGAGTATAGCTAAGGCTGCTAAGGTCCTTTATGAGGGCTTTGGTTGGACTGTTGCTAACGACAAAAGTATTAAAGTGTGGCACGATAACTAGGTTTTTGAAGGCCTGTCGGGTAATTCCATTTGCCTTGACAAAAGGCTGGTCACAGAGGAAAATGTTTGTGATTTCTTCAACGAAAGCAAGGATGGCTGGGACAAGAAAAGGGTCTTGGATATCTATGGTGAAAATTTGGGGGACCAAATTTGCAATATTCCCATCCTTCATAATGGTCTTGAAGACCGACGTACTTGGTTCCATAACCCTCACGGCACGTTTTCTTCAAAGTTTTCTTACTCGTGGCTGATTCTTAAACAGGTAGGATTCGACCCACATAGGATCTTCTGGAGAATCATTTGGAAATTAAAGACCCTACCGAAAATCTGTATTTTTTGTTGGACACTAGGCCATAATATTTTTCTTACGTACAACAAAATCTCTAGCTTCCGTAGCAATTTTAACGATACCTGTCTGAGATGCGGCAAAGATAGGGAAACCCTTATTCACGTGATGAAGGACTGTCTGAAGGCTCGTCAAGTGCTTGAGTATGGTGGGCTAAATAATAAGTTTTTGGTCAGGAATTACTCTCGGTGCATTGATTGGATTGAAGATGTGGCGAGAGGGTTGGATAATAAGGCGGTCTCAGACTTCATCTCTGTCCTCTGGAATGTTTGGAACAGCAGAAATAATCGTATCTTTAAGGGGGTTGAGGAAGGTGCGAAAGTGACCTGGGAGAGAGCGGCAGCTTTGAGTAGGTATTTTCGGATTTTTAATCTGCTCGAGGACCTGTTGTTACCGAGGAAAGCTGAGGAAAAAGTATGGCAGAAACTGCCTCAGGGGGTAGTTAAGATTAACTTTGATGCCTCTGTTCATGGGAAGAAAGCATGCTACGAGCTGGTTGCGTGGAATTCTGATGGCTTTGTTCAAGGTAGGCAGATGGGGTGAATAAGGAGATACAAATTGAATGGGCCGAATTGCAGACTATGGAAGAAAGCATAAAGGTTTCCCGGTCAAATAATTGGAATTATTTGGCGCTAGAGTCAGACTGTGCCAGCCTTGTTAACCGCTTCAACAAAAGGAACTTTGATTTGACTATGTTGGGCCATCGCATGCAGGAGATCCAGAGGCAAATCCAAGCTTTTAATTATTTCAATTTTAACTGGGCTCCACACTACAGTAATAAAGTAGCAGATTATCTTTGTAGTTGGGCCAAAACAAATTATTGTACCAAGGATTTTAAAATGGATTATCCGTCGAAAATTCATGAGATTGTTTTAAATGATGCTATAAATTAAGGTTGACCCTCAGGTCTTTTTTATCAAAAAAAAATGTATGTGTAAATGGCCTAGATGGATATATGTCATTATAATTGAAATGTGCCCTAGTAAACTTAGTGAAATGTTAGGATATGGTTGACATGCCAATTTAGGGCTATAGCGTGTTGGAGTTATGCTGGAGGTTTTGCACTTATACGCCATTTATATTGCCTTCTGGCCTTGCAATTATGTGCATCTTGGTGTGGTGTAACTTATGCTCTTATGAGCTCTTTGGTGTGGTGGAGTGATGTTCTACGCTATTTTACAGTTTAGCACTTCGGTGCTCATTGGTGTGGTCGAGGAGTCCCGTTTATCCAAGTCGATTTTACTAGAGTTCACTATGGGAGAAAATGGATCAAATGTTGATAATAAACTTTAAATGTGACTATAGATGATTAAAAGCAAGACTACGGGTCATGAACAAAATGTCTTCTAACTGCAATGGATGAAAATAGGGTAAATAAACAAATAAGCAAATGAGAATTTAAACTAATAAGGTACTATAAAAGTGTATGTCCTAGTTAAGGAAATGAAAATGAAATGGATGGCTCCAATATAAAATAAGCACCATAAATGAGAAATAAATGTATATTCATGTTTTGAAAAGCTAAGAAACAACAGTTTAAAGAAGTATAAGGGAGAGTAATCCCCATACGAACATTTCAAAAGCTATTTCTAATGAATCATTAAAATGCAAGTTGAGCCCCATAATTCGATTAATTTAAATGAATTGATTAGTGACACTAGAATTTAGCTTAAATGAATCTTAATGACATGCTTAAAAGGGCTCAACATTCATAAGGAATAGTACAAGTAGGCTTCCCTTGGCTACTTACTGGGCTTTTAAAGATCATGTGTTAGTTGTTTAAAATGCATACCTAAAAGACCTCGTACAAGAAGCTTGAAGCTTCCTTCATGACTATCGCATCACCCAATTAAGTTTTTAAGGTTATTATTTAATTATTAAATGATATTTGTATAGGTTATTGGCATGTACATAGATACTTAGACTATCATAAGTGTTTATAAGTGTTTGGATTTGTAAAATCAAATGTTATTGTAACCTCTTTAAAAGGTTAAGACAAGTTTTTGAATTATAAATTGGTTTGAACATGTTTATCACTTGGAATTATGTTTAAATATGATTTAGAAATGTTTTTAAATACTTTTGAACCATGAAATATGATTTGATGTTATTTTAGGATGCTTTAGAGTATTTTTGAAGCGTTTTGGGGACACTCAGTGAGTGACATCACGACTATGAAGGTGCAATGTTGTGACTATGAAGCCCAATGTGTAACACCTTACTCGACCCGATCGCCAGGTTGGGGTAACAGATGCTACATTAACCTGAATGACTTAATCAATTCTTTTGTTTCTGATTTAATTACACACTTTCAGAACTTAAAGTTTGAAAATCTAACTACTATTAAAAACTCGTACAAACTGGTGAATAATTTTTACGACCTTGGTTCCAACGTCTATTTACAATTTTTAGGTTAAGATTCGAAAACGAATATTGTAACACCCTATACTCGGCCTAGCCATCAAGCTGGAATATCAAGATGCCATACTACCGTCTCATGTCATCCTCATAGTAAATAGTCACATTATTAAGAAATCATCCTCTTTATCGGTGATCTTATAAATTTTTAGTCAAACATATATCAATCATCGTTAGAACCTACAAAACATACTTTAAATAAACTTATAGTAATAATTGAACATGCATTAGGATAATTTAGCAAAATTTCAAATACAATCACGTAGGTATCGATACTAGAACATGGGTACCAATATTTTCCTTGCACGATATTGATACAATATGGAAAATTAGTACCAAATCAACATTTTGTTTCTCGCCTAAAATCAGAACACAATAAAATATCAGTACAATTGAAAAAGTATTGATGAAACTACCTCGAGATAGGGTATCGATACCAATTTACGATTCTAACTTTCTGCACATTTCAAAATCACAGAGGTATCATTTTCACAACAAGAATATCAATACCTCTAGGTATGAGAAAGCTTACGCTCAGAATTTAGATTAGGGGTTTAGGCTACTACTAAATTCCCATATTGAATCATGTCCATAAGCAGTTAATCTAAACACTCACCAATTACGCTTTCGCCGAAAGCTCAAACTAGTCTTTACTAACTTGTAAATGGTCCTAACCAATCTAGAACTTCAATGCAATAAATTCACCCAATAATACATTCAAAAATTAGCCAACGACTCACCACAAGCAATAAAAAAATAAGCCTAAACTAAGTTCTCATGTAATCGAAACCTTTTAACATAGCAAACTTTAAATCTGAATATCTTGGTCTATACACAGTCTTTTCACCTAAAACCAATTTTGTTCATCTTATAATTCACCTACAACTAATTCCCAACCTTTAAACTACACAAAACTACTCAATTCATGGTATCAACTTTTTCGACATGTTTTTGGCTATTTCATGAAAATTTATTAAAACTCAACAAATCTTTAACGAAACTTTAAGGTAAGTTTAGAAACTTTCTAATCATGTTAAGACAAGTTGAAAAACACTTTGAAACCATGTTTTTACATAAAATCCCAAAGTCCACCATTAACGAGCCAATTTTTGACTTTTATTTAAAACATGCGATTTAATGGAAAAAAATCCATTTAAAAGACTAGATATCATTTTAAACTAATTGATAGTCGATTCATTACCTTAGTTGACAAAAAATTGAGTGTTTGATCAAAAACCCAAAAAACCCGAAAGCTTGACAATGGAGAAAACTATGGTGTTTTGAGTGTTCTAGGAATTTTATGGAGGTTTAAGGCTTGGATGTTAATAGGAATCAAAAGTTTAGAGTGTGGAAATCAAAAATCGAATGGGAGAGCAAGGGAGAACAAGGGACGGCCCAAGAATGAGGGAGAAAAAAAGTAACGTGAAAATAAACTAGGTGGGGGAAGATATAGGGTAAATTTTAAATTTTGGTTAAATTGTCTCTTAAAAACTCTTAGTTTTAACTCTTTTACAAATTAGTCCTATTTTAAAAACTTAAATGTATTTAAAATTCATTTTTCGAAATTTATTTAATTTTCTTTCCATAGTAAAAAAACATTACCAATAAACCATGTCGCAAAATTTCAAACACTATAAGGCTAAAATCCCTAAAATACCCCTAAAACTCCTAAGCTTTATTTTGGGGTGTTACAAATATAGTCAACTTAAATCCTGAGGCGAGGCCTCTATAAGTGCCCCTCTAATATACATGAATAGCTACCGCGCACCACTTACCTTCAGTGGAATCTGGCTTAGTCCCTCTTGATTCCCATGACTTATCTATGTTGCATCCAAGCAACAAACTTTATAAGTTCAGATGAACTATCGAGGTTTGTACATAAAATACGTGTAAACTACACAAATCTTAAGAAATTGATATTTTGCGCTCAAAATGAAACTCTTTGAATTTCATAGGAGAATTCGCAAACTTAGTTGATGAGGCCCACGCCTTATGCACACTAAGTCGTTTAGTGGAGGACTTAGACTCCAGGCTGGTCCTGACCAACTCCTCTCTTGAGTTTCATCCCTTCTCCATCTCTAATAATTCACCTCCTTCATATTATTTTCTTTTGGCTGGCAGTGCTTGGTGTCCACCCAAGTATTTACCATAACTACGATCTTTACCCAAACATAATACCCCACTTCCTTGGAGAACTAGTGCCCACAAGCAACACCATAGTACATGTTCTTTCAGCACATCCTTTTTAAGAATCTTCATATGACATGTGGTGCCCAACCAACTATCTCTTACTCAGGTATTATATAAAGGTTTCCACCCTTGGTGGATTCATAAGATCTTTTCTGTGTTTTATAGTCCTAACAGACTTCCACTTTTCACCCTTTTTTGGTGGACTGGATTAATCATTCAGCATTGAGTTGGAATTTCCTCCTAGAAAGACTCTAATCGATCCACTAATCTCTCGACTACCCCTTTATCTAAGGAGCCTCTTTCTCTTTCCACCCTAACTAGGTTGAGGCACTACCTTGACCACTCTCTTCATCGTTTTTGGCGAACTGTCTTGTTATCTCGATGGTCTGTGCCCCTCAAACACACCAAGCTTATTCGTTCTTGTGACTTATCACACTAGTCACACGGTGAACTCCACTTTAACCCTTGGCGTCTCTTTTGGAATACTGATCTGTGAATTTCCCAAGTGTAACCCCATGTTTTACGTCCTGGCGGGCTTTCCTATGTTTATTTTCACGGTAGACTACCTCGTGTTTATTATCCTAGTGGACTCTCCATGTTGCCATGGCCATGCGATGGTCTTACACATCATTTCCCATGCTTTCTATCCTGACGAACTCCATTGGATGCCATAGTCGAGTTATGGTCTTACACCTAATACTTCTTTAAGGTGTTGCCCTGAACAACCTTACCGTCATCGCGGTATAGCCTCATAGACCCTATTGACCACCGTAACGATATTGCTCTATAGAACCTAATTACCGTTATTATGGTGTCGCCCTGAAGGACCAGTCGACGTCATTTCCATTTCTTATTTAACATTGATGCTCGAACACTGCAGTATCTCTTTCGCAAGGCCCGGAGCTTCACACATCACGATTTGCGCTCAACAAAGTCAGATTGCAAAACCTTGATGCTCGAACACCACAGTGTCCACTCCACAAGGCCTAGAGCTTCACACATCACGTTTTCTACCTAGTAACACCATATGGCAATAAACAAAAATCTCATTTCCCAATTCCTAACTTCGTCTAACCTGTCAGTAATTTCCCCTCCATACTCCACCATTCTAAACATGCAAATCATGCACTTCAAAACACTCCAAGACAATATATATATCCCACACACAATACGCCAAACATTCAAACATTGAGAAGAATCCAGAAACAAACAGCAATCAATCTTACAACATTTAAAATCAAGTTTCTAGACATACACGTAACAGTTAAGAATGTATTCTAGTCTAGAAGCACAGTATCTTAGTTCACTCAAGAAGTGGAGTACAGAAACTCACATTGCTTCCCTATCCTTACCAACTTAACTTATGCAAACACTAGAACCTTCTTTACCCTTACAGCTAAGCATGATGACTACTTATAAGTTAATCTAATGGTTGTCAGTCCTTAAAAACCCAGAATCTTAAATTATACAAAGATTTAAGAGTCTTACTCTACTTCTTTCTTCAATCCTCAAGTACAGAGAGATAAGGAAGCCTATTAGTTCCTCAATTTCTCTACTACCAGACTGCAGTTCACACGACTGTTGCGACATGTAGAGCTTCCTTCACCTGCACTGACTTCTTTTTTAAAATGATTGAAGAAGATGATGGTATAGAGAGAAAAAGATTTATAAACAAAATTAAGAAAATTTTGTCTACGCACACAACTATATATACGCTCCTTAGGCACAATCCTTACCGGCCATCTCAACCATTCATCCTTAATCATTTTTCCCCTACTATAGAATCAGCCAACTCCATGTTGGAACTCCGGCACCCCTACGGCGCAGTGGAAAAATAAAACACCCGGGGATCCTAACCATGGATCCATGTGTGAGGAACGAATCGGGGTGAAAAAGGGTTTCAAAATTATCGAATTGTGATTTTGAGTAGACAACGACGCCTCAGCAATGAGTAATCTGATCTACTATCAAACCAAGCCGCAATCTTTGATGACTGCGACCTCTACATAATCCACCCAGTTGACTATAAACGGAAGGAATCCCCAAACAGTTTTGGAGAAGACTTTGCTTTGACGGCTGCTAGACTCACCAAGCAAAGAAAAATGGGATTTTATAACTTATTATTTTTTAGGGTTTTTCAAAATTAAATAAATATAATAATGTTTAAAAAATCAAAAATTATAATTACATTAATTATAGTAAAGATTTCGATAAACTATATTTATTTACATACGAACAAAAATCATATTCTCATTATGTGTACAACAACCTTGTACATATAATGTGTTCGATATTTGATTACCCAATTAAATTAATTCTATAATTAATTTAATTCATGCGACAGCCAAACACAATACCAATTATGTTTTATTCCGTTCATTTCAACTATAGGGTGTGACCCTGTAGGTTCTTGTAACGTTAGCAGTAATGTTAGAACGATTCCAATGTTACAAACAATGAGTGGCACCTAGCAATGCATCATTGCTACCTAAGTCACAAGAAATCATGATTCGACATAACCTTTTTATGATTAATCTTTTCATGCACTAATTCTTAAGTCCTTTATCTCTGGATTGAACACAAGTCATGGACTAGTCACATTTGTATAGTCCATTCCATGTTCCTTGATATCTTGAGTAGCCTATGATATACAAATAAGTATGACATCTCATATCAGCTTATTTGAGCATGGCCATGCATTTTTAGTCTCACTCAATCAAGTGGCCTAAGATATTACTCCCATTATGTAGGAGGGACTTATCCTATATCGATCAACCATATCTCTCTACATAAATTGTGGTATATCCAACATCAACCTTTATAGACCAACCAGTTACGGTGTACGTTTGACTGTATCAAAATATACAACTCACGATGTTGGGATTATGATGATCTCAAGTCTAAGAATCATATACATATTTATCACTATGAGTAATGTCATGACAATTACATAATAATCCAAGAAACATACTCATAACGGGTCAGTCCAATATGTTGTTCTCTAACACACATATTCATGCATCGATTCTGACACTCCATATCAATGACAATTCTTTATCATCAATCAACTACATGTTAGTCTTAATGCATTATCGTTGTCCTATCCAACAATAATACTTGACTAAGGACCTTTTAAGAATAATCATATTATTCTCAGGACATTATTTTAAAACAGTTTATTTATACACACAGAAAAGAAACTGAAAAAATAATGGTAACGCCTTATATTAATCAACATGATAAATCAAGTATGTTATTACAACCATCTCATGATTGATCTTTGGGCATACTCTAACACTCCATCCTAACTAAACTAGAATTGAAATACAACTAATCATAATTCAGCCACTAAAATTTCTAAATTTCCCAGTGGAGTTCAACAATCTGCTAATCCTTTCATTTTAGTCCTAACTTTCCTTAAATTTTGAGTCAATAATGATAACCGGGTGTTACACAACGTCACAAATTTGCATTCTCATCATCGCAACCATATTAACTTAGTTAATCACATCAGGACATCACGCTCCAGTAGCAACCTTGCCCTATTTTATGTCATTTTGACCTTCCAAGATCTGTTTTAAGTTTTGATTACCCCTAATCAACTCCACATCAATTCTAAATGTTTTTAAATTGTTTTTAAAAAATAAAATTTGACTAAAATATATTTTAATTATTATAAAAAAATTATTTAAGACTTTAATTCTTAAATAAAAATGAGATTTCTTACTCATACATGCTCCAGTGGCATCTCTCATTCGTACTGACCATCGAGACAGCTAAGTCTAAGTGTACATGTCAAATTATGAGTCAAAGGTGATGCAATCCCCAAGTAGCTTCTGATAAAATTTGACCAAAATTTCATCAATATGGTATCAAGTCTTAGGTGACTTTATCATATGATATTGGAAAAATGTCCGGTTTGAAAACGGTTTTCTTGCACAGCAGAAAATTAAAATTTTGAAAATTGATCAAATTTGTGATATTTATAACAATAAGCCATAGAGCGAAATCGTACTTGTATTTGTGAATAAGCGGATCCTTGATGTGTAACACCACAAACCCAGCCCAATCGTTATGGTCGAATCTAGAAAGCTACATTAGCCACCGAAGTGGCCCAGAAAAAAAATTTGTAATTTCAAACATGCTTTGTAAACTATTTGTGTAGTTCGTTCAAAACGAGTAAAATCGAATGTTCAAGTTTATTTTCAATCACATTTCAAATCCATTTGTCCATTAAAATGGCCGAAATAATCTTTTGGAATATTGAAAAAAATATCTTAAATCTAATTGGCTTATCAATTCAAAACAAATGAATTAAAGTGTTTATTTTAATTTTGTAAAAACCGTGCAAATTTCAAGAATCGAAATAATTAATATCTCAATCGTAGACATTCAATCTTTTATTCAAAACTATTTGATTTTCAATCATACTTCTAAATCATTTGTATATTAATCAGAAATCAAATGCCAATAGAATTCTCATTTGTAAAATTTATAATTTTGAAAACTAAGTCTAATTTTATTAAAACTCATTTTTAGAAATGCAATAAGAAATATATTATTGATGATTTTATTTTAAAAAACGAGTTTTATAAGAAATCTTATCAAATACTAACTTATGCAGTTTTTAAAACTTAATATCATGAAATCAAGTCATGCAAATCAGAATAAAATCCCCAAAGTAAAGACTCATGCCATAGTACCATAATTTAACATAAAAAGTTTCAAACAGCAATAAAGTCCATAAAAATCCAAATCATCAATAAAAGTCCATATTTATCTAAAAACCATTTCCGAGAGCATCATCGACAACCACATCCAAGTCCTAACCACAAGGATTATCTGAAACACATAAGTAAAGTGGGTAAGCTTTAAAAATCCCAGTGTGAGATCAACACAAACATAATCACATACATAACAGAATATCAATCTCAACATATCAATCATCATAATATTCATAAATTATAACTCTGATACTTATGCATGAACATCTTGATGCACATTTTAAAATGATGCACACTTAATAAAATTTCCTACCCATCTCCGCTACATACCAGTATCGAGTTTCCCCAAAACTCATCCATCCAATAACACACCATTTGTGGACAAGCCACCACATAAATACCAATAAACAGCCACATAACACATTATGGACAAGCCACCATATAATTGTCAATAACGATCACATAGTCGTAGATAAACTGCCACATAACTTCAACTTTTCACAAAACCTACCCTATGCATGTGATATGGCCATTTTCAAATTTAACACATATAATCACTTTTCGCATTTCTCATGTAGTCATGCTCATAGTCGCATATTTCTTAATTTTACACATTTGTATGTAAACATGCTCACATTTTCCTATATTACATAATATTCACTTTAGCATTCTTTAATATATTTTCATATTAAATCATGGATCTTATCACACATATATATAACACATATTTAGATCATCACATATCAATGAAGCCATGTATCACATAACATAAAGTTGAAATTTGTTTACATATCATCGTTACATACATCAACACATCAAAATCATAGTTTTCATGAACTAATAGTTTAGATACACTTACTTGGAATTTCGCTATGATGAGTTTTTTTTCCAACTCCGCTTTGAGTACTTAGTGTACTCTCAAATAATTATTTAATAGCATTTTATTGAAAATAAAAGTAGCATATTATACTAAAATCAAATATTTAGATCCCACACCTTATATCGAAGATCTAATTGCCACAATCCTATTAGGAGAGGTTTCACTTGGCTCTAAACCCGGTATATGAATCCTTAAATTGAGACTTAGATTCAATGCATTCGTTATCACACTAAGGATCTCTTGGATTGGTATTGTTTGGTCACTACTCAACAATACTACAAGATTGTTGATAAGTCTTGATGAAAGAGTAGAGAGGTTTAATGATCTACACAAATATATGATCGATGAGTCTTGGTCACAAAATAAATAAAATAGGATGATTGAATCTTTAAATGAGATGGGAGAGATTGAAAGAGAAAGAAAAAAAAGGAAACCGAAACCAGGCGGAAAAAAATGGTGTCCATAATGGTGGCAACGATGAAGGTGGTTCAGCGGTGGTACAATTAGGTGAGAAACAATATTTAAAAAGAGTGGAAGGGTTCGGTCACAATATTGAGAGAAAAGAGAAAAGAAAATGAGTGGTGGAGGAAGGTTTTCCCATGGTGGTTCGTGGCGGTTCATGGCGGTGACGGTGGCGGTGAAGGGCAATGATCGAAAGAAAAGAGGAGGAGACGAGAACCTTGGACAGTAGTGTGGAAATGGTAAAGCTATAGCTTGCGGTGGAGGAATTTTAGATGGTGGTTGAAGGTGGTGGTTGTTTGTTAAAAAGGAGAGAAAATGAAAAAGGAATAAATGAAAAAAAATGAGAATATTGTAGCAAATGAGTAGTATGGAAGGCAAGGAGGTGGGGTAAGCTTGGTCAACTGTGACCAGGTTCAGTGAACCACAGAAAAAGGTAATATATGATGTTTTGGCAAGGGAGGGAGACATGGAATGAAAAGGGGGTCATGTTACCCCCAACATATGGTAAGTTTGACTCATAAAGAGGGATAATCCTCCTAAACATGGTAACAATGTGGTGGATGGCAAGCACATTATGCACATGGAAATTGTCTTAAAAAAATTAAATAAAAAGATGAAAACAAAGGGACTTGAACTTAGGACCTCTAAGATAGGTAATGAGCATTTGACCACTTAAATTCCTTATTTTAATTCCTACCACATTTATTTAAAAATATGGTGTGACATTTGCTAAGGTTTGAGGCAAAATTGCACCATATAGAAAATAGTGTGAGTGAAGGGATTCGAACACAAGTCATCATGAACAGCTCCACCACTACTAAACCACTATACTTGATATTTATTAATATCAAAAGATTATCTAAAATAAATAAATAATAAATAAATAAAATTTGGGTGACCACTCTCTCAGTTCATTAACCCAATTTCTACTAACCCAATTTTTGGGATGTGATATGATGTTTTTCAGCTTTCAACCAAATAATCTTCTCTACTATTCTCGTACCATGAACTACTTCGAGTGTGGGCTAAAACCAATTGAATCAAAACACAATTATGACGGTTTTACCTTTGGTAATATATTTATATTAAATAAAGTTCAATATATTTATATTAAATAATTTTTGTATCCCAATTTTACCCCTAGTAAAATTATGACGGTTTTACCTTTGGTAATATTTCTAGAAAATTATATTTAATATTTCACTATTCAACTTGATCACTATTATTGAATGGTTTATTTTCATTTTTGGGCTTTAAAATAGCTCAAAAACATAAACTCATTCTCCCAATCATTTTTAACTAATTCATCTACATTTTGCAAATGAATCATTTGTCATTTTCATTTCCAATTCCATATTGAGAAAACCACATTGTGACCCCCCAAACTTGACTGGGATGGATCGGCCCGAATTCGAAGTATTACATTAGCCACTGAAGCGGCTTTCCAGCTAACGACCACTCGACGCACACTCCAACCTTATACCACCTCATTTATAACTAATTAACTATCATTTATTAATACAGAAGCAATTTGTGAACCATTTTTAAACTTTTTCTATGTATTTAAACCTAAGGGTATTTTGGTTATTTTACCACCTAAGGTTAAACTATCTCGATTTTATTTCTAAATAGTTACCGGCCTTCTTTTAGTCAAATTATGTAAGCCCTAAAAATTTCAGCTTAATTCGAGTTCATTTACTATGTCTAATTCAAGTTTTATTATTAGGAACCAAATTGTAACTTTTACAAACTTTTAGTACATTTCCCAAATTAAAAATTCAGAGTGTTTGTGCCAAATATTAACAGTTACAAGTCTAATCCTAAAATATTACTAATTTTCCATATCAATAAAGGCTTCAATTAATCAAATCAAGTTTTAATACTAAATTATAAATTAAGCAAATTAGAATACTAGATTACAAAAACCAAAAATCAAACCCCCAAAAACCCACACGCCCGTGTGCAAACAACTACACCTATTTTGTAAAAAAATTTCATTTTAGTTTCCCGATTTTACATATTTTACTTACCCGTTAAACTTAAAATAGCAACAATTAATTACTACAAAGATCCACACATCTCCAATTTAATTTATTTACAACAAATATGCTTAGCAAACACCCAATTACACACTTAGCAAACACCAATTAATTCACAGAAGCTACATACCTTAGTCGCAAACAATCCACCCCACGGTAAGCTTCAATTAAACATTGTTAGTATAAAATACATGCTTCATACACCGCGTTATCAACCACCATACAAACACTTATCAACACACCATAAATCAAACATCAATTAAGCATAAAATCATGTATTAAAGCAATTACAAAATCACCAAAGTTAAAGTCCAAAATTTAATGTCCAATGTCCATTACAAGTAAAATAATACTAGTCCCAAAAGCATCACAATGCCCCTATATAGTCTCTCACTACCGAGCCTTATTCTTGGATCGCCCTTGCACTCGCTTCTCGACTCCTAACGCCCAGAAATTTTTTACACAAAATGTGAGGGTGATGGCTTAAAAAGGTCAGTGAATGATAGTAAAAACATCAAGTAATTTGCACCCAATCATGTATAAATCAAAACAATTAAGCATTAAATTTTCAGTCACAACATGTTAACATTTCACCATAACATCACATGTTATTTCAAGAATTAAGAATCAATTTTTCCATGGTATGTAAAATCATCTCTTAACACATAAACATTCAATTATATTGGCACAATTAATCAATTTTATTGGCATAATACATCTATTGCAATAAGTAAATGTATGATCATACATTGGATAAACGGATCTCCGAACTCCTACTAGTCCTCCGAATTGAGCAGGCCGAAGCCACACACTCCCTTATAGCACCTCAAATAACCCGATGAGTGGAGACTAAAGCTCAACACTACTTTATCTACTCCAAACAAATCAGTCCACCAAGAGCTATATGCTCATACTATCACAAATAATGGTGAGTACTCACAAATCCTATGGCATGCCAACATATCCAAATGGATCCACCATGCACTATTGCCAATATAATCATACATACAAGGCATAAAATATGTTGTTTAATCACTTAATTTAGGATGTTAAAATGCAAGTAAAAGCATGTTGCTAAGTAATTTTAACCTCAATAAAATTAAGCATAGCAAATATCATTTTCCTAATAGTCATATACCAATTAGAACACCTTTATCAAATGTTCAATAAATCAGCAATTCATGCTCCAAATATCAATTTATTCCATACAATTTAATAATGCCAAAAGCATAATACACAACTTACTAAACCAATTGCCATTTTGCTCTTTTATAAAATAAAATCTATTTTTGCAAATCCAACCATCCAGTATGCAATTAAGTCACTAATAACACCAATTAAACCTTTAATTTAACACATAATCAGGCCAATTTACCAAATTAACCTTAATATCATTCACCTCCACACTTAGCTCTTTAAGCAAAAATGTGTTCAAACAAGCAAGTTTGAGCTTCAATTCTGATTTGCACGTTCCACCTCTTGATGTGGAGCTTTAACAGAGACAAAGTATGCATTACAAACTAACCATAGCAATAAGAAATATGAAATTTGATAAAGTATACGAATCTAAATCATTGCTCTAAACTACCTTACCGATATTGCACAACTAAGCCTAAATACGAAATTCCTCAACTAAACTCCCTTTTCAACACCTCAAACCACTTCTAATCTTTATTGCTAGTCCAATAACATGTATTCTAAGTGTTAATTTCATCATTTAATCTGTTTCATAATTTTTTGGAAAAATCATCCATGTTCTTGATCAAATTCGAATTTATCGAATTTGATCCATTAAATGTGTTTGATCTTTTAGTTTAAGATTAAAAACCTCTTATTAGACCTATTTTTAGCTTAGACATCCATTAATATTTGGAGTCCAACTCAAAATTAAAGATCCACCATTGTTGATCCTCAAGTTCAAGAAAGAAGAGATTAAAGTTGAAAATCCATTATAATCACTTTCATTAACAAATAATAATTGAAATAAACTTTAAAACAAGTTTAGAGATGAGGATTACCTTCAATTGAACTCAAATCATTGATTTGGAAGTTTGAATCAAAATGCTTGAAAAAATTCAGATGACTTTTTATCCAACTTTGAAAATTATTTTGAGAGATTTTAGGGAGAATTTTGGGAGAGAAAAGGTTTAGATCTATTCTCTGATATTTGGTTTAGGAAAAAAAGAAATAAAAAAATGAGAGAAAAAGCTCTAAATTCGGTTGAAAAATGAGTGAAAAGTGAGATAATTGTAGAGTTTTTAAAACTCAAAACCTTTTTAAAATTTGGGGAATTTGCCATCAGGCCACTCCCCATTTTCCCTTGTTTTACAATTTGCTTCATTCCCTCCAAAATTTTGAAAATATGGTTTATTTGCTATAAACCTCTTACACATTTCCCTTGTTTTCAAATTAGTCCCATTTAATTAATACTTTAAATCACCCAATTAAACCCCCATTTTAAATTATTTTTAAATTTCAATTTAATTCAAAATATTTATTTTTACCCAAAATTATTTAAAACCATAAAATTAATTTTTCTAAAAATATTTTTATTTTCTAGAATATTATTTATCGATCTCTTTAGATGAAATTAAGCTAACTAATTAAGAATATAAATCACTAATTAACCCGATTAATTCTCAATTTTCACACGAAACTCGATAAACTTACCCGAAACTACTAGACCTATTTTCGAGGCCTTACACACATTTATTTCCAAATGATTGAATTTTCATTTCCATTTTGAGAAGCCCACATTCATTTCCAAATGATTTTATTTCTCCATTTAAGACAAAAGCCATAATCATTCTTGAATGTTTCTCATTTCTCTATTTCTATTCATTCCATTCATTTCAATTCAAACACGCAATTCGTTTCTGGTTTCAATGAGTTAATGGGGGGACCGATTGGACATATGCAATTATGACTCAAATGATTTATAACTAATTTTTGGCTTTTGTCTATTAATTATAAATTCATTTAGTCACAAAGTCATTCCACTATAGTATCATGATTGAGCTCTCCTTGACGACATACCATTACGAAAGCATCTACTCAGTGCTCGTCCTATGACCCTGTCATAAATGTGTGACCCTCATAGGGTATCTTTAATCTCTTTGGGATAATATTCGTTCTCCTAATATGATCCTATTGTATCTCATGGTAACCATTACATCTTCCTTCATGAAAAGACAATTACTATCAAATAGTAATAAAGTCATTTATTACAAAAACGAATGAGCCGTGGCCACGTTTACTTTTTATCAACCGTGTAATGCCAATGAGAGGAAATCATTTACTCATGTCTCGGTCTATGAACTCCATTGTTGTGAATGACGCTACATACTACAGAAGTTGTACACCCAACACACCAGCTTTTGGTTCATTATCTATTCAAACTCAGGATTTTACTAACATCAAAGTGTACTAGTCACGCATACATACTTCGTCATCCACTTAGGATTTGGGTATTCCACACTATGAACGTCACAAGTGAATAAATCCATAAACAGATTCAGGATCTATTCATCTTGGGTCCTGTCTGATGTACTGTCAATCCAGTCAGTCGTATTTATATATTTATCTTTTGGGAGTCATCCGCTCCAATGCCCAAGACAAAGCATCTCTCCAATTGGACTTGATATACTACATATTAGTCTTTCAATTAGTTTGCTCATTTTCGATTAGACTAAGGACATGTTTAGGTTCGTCTACTAATACAAGTTGTATTTCCGTATTACGATCCGACCACGTAATACTGCTTAGTATTAGTTTAAACATTAGACAACCAATGAGCAACATTTGCTTCCATTTTGTTTTGCGTGCAAAACTCATATAAGGACAATTATACAAAGTACATTAATATATTTCATGATTAATTTTATTAATCAATTTATTCAAAAAATTACAAGTGTACTTCAACGAAATTACTACACTTTAGGCACCAAATCCAACATATGTGTATTATGGAATAATATAGTCTAAAAAGGCATTTAAATAGAGTCTTGATTAATAAAGGTAAGCATTCGATCGAATCCAATCAAATCGAATGAAAAAATTTCAAGTTAATAGAGTTAACGAATCCTATTTTATCATCCTAACTCGATTTAAAATTTTCTCGGATCAATTCGAATCGAATATATTTGTTCAAGTTAAATTAAAAAAATGACTTTGGGTCTTTGTAGCCACTACCACCCACCATAATCAAATTTTCCCACCGTGATAAAATTTGTTATTAACTTTCATCCCCTCATAACTTATTTATTTCAAGTTAATAGAGTTAACGAACCCTATTTTATCATCCTAACTCGATTTAAAATTTTCTCGGATCAAGTCGAATCGAATATATTTGTTCAAGTTAAATTAAAAAAATGACTTTGGGTCTTTGTAGCCACTACCACCCACCATAATCAAAATTGCCCACTGTGATAAAATTTGTTATTAACTTTCATCCCCTCATAACTTATTTATTAATCTTTTTTATATGAGGTAACTTCTTTGCTTGCTTCGTTGCTTCAATTATCTTCTAATTCTTGTCACCATGTATTTTGAAATTAAAAAATATATTAAATGTAAAAAATGTGATATTTTAATAAAATTTATACCAACAAAAATTTTTAACACGAATATTTTATGGCATCATCAATAATTCAATTTTAATAAAAATTGATAAAGGTTCAACATGATTAAACAATTCAATAATATAAATAGTACAAAATGTGAAATTTAATTCAATAATATAAATAGTAGACATAAATTCAAAAAAATTAGAGTTTGGGGAAAGTAAAATTTTTAGGGTAAAATAAAAGGAAAAAAGTCTTAGGGGTTTAGGGGGAAGTTAATTTTTTGGGGGGAAAGTAAAATGGTTTTAGGGGGGTTGGGGGGAAGGGAAGTAGAAGGGTTTGATATTTGGTTTATTTGAATTATTCGAGTTACTCGAATTCAAAAATTCAAATCGATTTGATGTTGAAATTCAAAAAAAATAAGTTGATTCAATTAACTTGATTAATTCGATTCGAATAATTCAAAATTTGAACTTTTTTATACTTTTCAAGTTGAATCGAATTTTACTCACCCATACTAATTAAAGTTTTAATCTTTCATGGCTAAATTTTGATGCCAATGTGAAACCATTGCTAGAAACTAGTATTGGTAAATGTGTTTTTGGTAGCTACAAGATGCATTCATGAGTAATAATATGAGACCTTGCTAGGAAAGCTTCTATGTTGCCATGGAAATGTGAGGATAAACAAGAGTAATGAGAAAGGTGTAAGAGATGTGAAAAATAATGGATTGATGCTATGATCCTAGTCTATGGAATAGTCTTATGAAAACTAGAGTATATGTAGAACTCGTTTAATGTGGATGAGGTGATCCCTGAAGCTTTTGAAGCTTATGATAGGGAAAGATATTGATGTTACTTGTAAGGTATATGCTACATGGTTAATTTAAGTTTGGATCATGAATGTCTAAAAAAAGATGAACTCTGATCGCTAACGGTAACCTCGAGGCTCCATTGGCACTACAGGGTCAATAGGACTTAGAAGGAAGGATCAGGAGATGTCATTCTAGTCCAAACCAAATAGGGATCTAAGGATTCTTCTAAAGACATTCACTAGACCTAATGCTTTTCGGTATTCAACCTTATTCTTAGAAAGGATTTGGGAAATTGTAATGAAGTAGTGTGATAGTAACCTTGTTCCTGGACCTAAGTTTTTGTGAAAATAAGATTTCTTACTTGTATATGCTCTGGTGGCATCTCCCATTTGTATCAACCGTTACATGAAGATTTGGAGATCATAGAATCTTAGGTTTAAATAATACCATAGTAATATTTTATAAAAAAAAATATGTAAAAATACCCTCTTATTAATACTTAATTTTGATACAAGTGAATAATTTCATTACAATGGGAGAAGGGTTTACAAACATAAGGATCGAACCATGCACTTCATGTCAGTCAACTTGAAACCCACACAAGTTTGCCTCTAAGCCAATGGCATGATTGGCCCTTCACATTAATATTCGTTACTTTAATAGTAGTAGTAGTAGTAGTAGTAGTAGTAGTAGTAGTAGTAGTAGTAGTAGTAGTAGTAGTAGTAGTGGTAGTAGTAGTGGTAGTAGTAGTAGTAGTAAGCTTTTAATCATTTCTCAACTAAGTTGGTGTTCGGTTAACTCATAATAACAACTCAACTAGGAATTTAAATAATAGTACAAACTTTTTTTTTTTTGCGGGAGGGATAAAGACAAAGACTTTGAACTTGTTTTATTTAAGTGCCTAAAAATAGCTTTAACCATTACTCTAAGTAAAGCTAGCAATTGACTATTATCAAATTTTAGCAACAAACCTATCAGGTTACAATAAAAATTTGAATTTAGTCAATTGAACGATTAGGAAGTGATAAAATATTTGTATTCAAATATTCAATTTACACCAATTTTACAATCCTTATCCTTTATTTATTATTAAAAATTCAAATTGAAAAGAATCCCTTTTATCAAAAAGTACAAATATTTGAATTCATATTTATTAAAAAATCAAACACGAGGCAAATGTGATTATAAACATAAATTTAAATACTATAAATAAGAATAATTGAATTGTAATTAGATAAATTTCATACCTATTTTAATTATTTATTTAAAATGACATTTTAATATAATTTAATGAAAATATTTTATTTTGTATTTTAACCTCGAATCCACAATCTAAATAAGTAGGCCTAAATTATCAACAACTAACACGCTAATGAATATAAAAAGATCGTAAATTACTTTACAAGTATGTAATCCAGTCGGGAAATTTATGAAAAGGAAAACTGGCAATCACAAGATTCACAACTAAGAAATAGTCAGAAAATATTTATCAAACAAGAAAAATTGCAAGTATCTTGGAAAGTTCCACCCATCATCCATCTCACAGGGAAAGGGCATTCGCATTTAACGAAAGACGAGACCACTCAGCCTCTGCCAACATCCATTCATTCATCAATTAAATATATCTCATCTTTTACTCTTACAGCACGTTTGGTTCGCTGTATTGGATTAGAGGTGTATTGGATTAGAGGTGTAATGGAATAGAGGTGTAATGGAAAAGCTGTGTAATAGCAAATCAACTGTTTGGTTGAATGTAATGGAATAGAGGCGTAATAGTAATCCTGTGTTTGGTTGAGTGTAATAGAGGTGTAATAGCATAATGAAAAAACTAAAATGACTAGAATACCCTTAGCGAAATTTGTTTTGGTAAATGATTATTGTTATTGTTATTTAAATTTTAATAAGATTATTATTATCAATAATAAATAATTTAATCATATTTAAACATAATTATTATTAAATATATTTTAATTAAAATATATAATTTAATAAAATTCTTAATAATTAGCATAAATTTGTTTTGGTAAATTATTATTGTTATTGTTATTTAAATTTTAATAAGATTAATATCAATAATAAATAATTTAATCATATTTAAACATAATTATTATTAAATATATTATAATTAAAATATATAATTTAATATGAATTTACTCAAATCATAATATATGATACTTGTAAAATATAAATTAACATAATTATTATTAAATATATTATAATTAAAATATATAATTTAATAAAATTCTTAATAAATAAAATTCTTCTATGAATTTACTCAAATCATAATATATGATACTATAAAAGAAAATTTCAAATAATTAATATTAAATATGATTTAATTAAATATATGATTTAATAAAATTTAAAATTATTATAACTAATATGATTATAGTTTATGAATTTGTATAATTTAAAATAATAATTATTACATATAATTTAATAATAATATATAATTTCATAAAATTCTTGATAATAAAAATTTTCTTATATGAATTTATACAATTTAAAATAATTAATATTAAATATAATTATATAGTGATATATAATTTCATAAAATTCTTAATAATAAAATGTTCTTATATGAATTTACTAAAATCAATATATAACTTGAGAATTATATTATGCATAAACATAATTAACTTATATTAAGAAAAGGTTAGATGAAAATGAAATTGTACATTAAAATCCATATGTTATATAGTTTTACAACATCAAAAGTTTGAACATTGATATTTAATGGTAAGAAAGAAATCTCCTAACCCATTCCAATCAGACAACTCAAGGTAAACTAAAGAAAACGATCATTTGAGTTGGATGGTCGGAATTTTACTCAATGCATCATACTCACGATCGTCGGTTAAACCTTCAATTGACCATAAGGTGAATATAAATTTGAAGCTCTCTCTTCC
This sequence comes from Gossypium raimondii, assembly GCF_025698545.1. Taxonomy (NCBI): domain Eukaryota; kingdom Viridiplantae; phylum Streptophyta; class Magnoliopsida; order Malvales; family Malvaceae; genus Gossypium; species Gossypium raimondii. Next base: position 30,865,776 of record NC_068568.1, on the reverse strand, counting down.
ATATGTTGTTCGACTTGCATTGAACTACCACCTCGAGGCAAAACTCCTCTCGATTTGATCGCCAACGGCTGGATTTTCTCCCGAACAAAGTGGCGACCTCATTAAATGAAGAAAACACATTATCACGAGCATCGATTTCTTCTTTCTCTTGTTTGAAGATGAGGAACCCCTTGGTCTCGATCTCCTCGCGGATCCGTGCGAAACATCCATGTCATCTAAAGAGACGTCGACCTTGCATCATAGAATGTGTTTCTCTCTTCATTCATATCTCAGAGTACGTTCATCATCAAGATGTATTTCTTCAAGAACATCAGAATTGTTTGAGCATCTCTCCTAGTTGCTCGATCTCTTGCGTATATGGTAGTAAGTGGTCATAGTAAGGGAAAGTACGAAATCAATTAGGCGGCTTCTTTGTGACTCTAAAAAATGAGGAAATCATATTAGTCGTAAGTTTGGTAAAATAATATAATAAAGACTTGAAATAATCTTACCTTTAAATAGGACTCCCAAACCGCATCTTCAAAGAACAACGAGTCGCTTATGCTCGTCCCAACCAAAACCGCTATTGTTTTGGCCATTAAGCATGTCGTGACGATTGACCACTCCCTTTTAAGTAACCTAATCCTTGATTCAATATTAGGTTTCACCTTCAACATTGCATTTGGTAAAACCGTTTGTATCATTCTTTCCAACTCGTTCAAATAACCGGCTTTGAACCCGGTATCAGCATTAAATGTTCTAACATTGTGCAGGTCCACCATGCTGGAAACTAATGCTGCATCTTCCTCGGGAACCCATTTTCTTTTGCTTCCTCGAGAAGCTTGAGCATTTGATTCTGGAACACCTGACATAATGATCTTAAGAACAAAAAAAAAAACAAATTATATTAATTACTATTTTAATATCATGATTCAAAAGGTCAACACTTTATAAAATCTAAGTAATTAAGTTGAATACCATGAATCAAAAGTTCCATAGCACAAAAATTTAAAATTATAACACATGTGAATTAGAAGAAATTATATTATAATTTCGTAGTTTAGTACAATACAAAAATCAATACAAAAGTTTCACAAAGTTTCACAAACTAATTTCTAGATGCTTGCCATTCATCGAACATTTGGTTGGCTAGTTCCATCCTCCAAGTAGCCCAAGCATCCGATGGATGAATATTTGTGATATTCGGTTCATCGTCATCCACCACATTAATTGTAGGTAATCCTTCTCCCACCTCCGCTTCAATGGGATCACTACTCATATGGGTTCGAATAAAATTATGGAGCAAACAACATGCAATAATAATTCTATTGTGCACCTTACAGGATAGAACGATGGACTCCTAAGTATTCCCCATCTAAGTTTTAATAAGCCAAAGCATCTTTCAATGACATTACGTGCTGAGGCATGTTTCATATTAAAAAACTCTTGCGGAGAACTTGGCTGATAACCTTGACGCCACTCGTTCAAATGATATCGTTGTCCTCTAAATGGTGCAAGAAATCCCTCACAATTTGTGTATCCAGCATCAACTAGATAATAACAACCTATAAAATAAGTTTCATATTAAAAGATGATTAATTCAGCACACAAAGTGTGATCTTAATGAATAAATCAAAGTCCTCTAACTATACACTTTACCATGAGGAACTTTTAATCCATGTCTTCTACTAATGGCATCTCGAAGAACCCGTCCATCAGCAACTGAACCTTCCCAACCAGGAAGAACATAAACAAATTGCATCTCAGGTGTACAAACACCTAGCATATTTGTTGCTATGTCACCTTTTCGCGTCCGATATCTAGGTTTATCAACTGTTGGAACCCTAATCTTGATGTGAGTTCCATCAAGAGCACCTAAGCAATTCTATATCACATGATATAAAACCTTGAGTTAGAATACTAATTTAAATCTAAATCAAGTAAATGTTGTTGAAGCTATATATAAAACTTAGTCCTATACCTTAAACCATTTCCACCTTGTGTCAGAAGAATCGGCTGTAATTGGCTCCGGGTTTTTAAATAACACATCTTGCAAGCGTATGACAGCATTTAAAACACTATGAAATGCTCTGCTAACAGTTTCCCCGGACCTTCTAAAGTGATGCTTGATAACTCGATTTTTCAGGTGATGGGAGATGATATGTAAAAACATTGCTACTTGCTCGTCAACAAGCATGAACCTTGTCGACTTCAATCCCCCTATCGATTCTAACATCTCACATAATTTAAAAAAGGCAGCTCTATTCATCCTAACTTGTTCAATACAGGTCTCGTCACTAGCATATACAAGCCTATTCACATAATCCCGTTTTGCATAAAAATCTACGGTATAGGACCTAATCCTTGGTCTATGTAGGCTAAGGTGGCACCCATTCTAAATAAGAACCAAATCGCGATTCTCTGATTTCCAACCATATTGTCACAAAGAATACTAATTCTTTTACGCCTCACACTTTGTGCAATTAAAGGCGATTTGAGCCATTATCGCAACATTTTAAAATTAGAACACACTATCAAAGAATTGAAGTTGCAATTACACATTATCAAATAAAATAAACAGACAAATTTAGAACACACGAAGCAAAAAATTATCTACTAAATGATATCGTTGCAACTTTAATTTCATTTCTTTATCAATCACCCAAATAATAATGAAAGAGTATATTTAATTACTGATGATTAGTTTAATTAAGGTTTTCTTATTTCAAAATAAGTAAAATGAAGAATGAGGATTTGGTTTAATAATGAAATTGAAGTTTTATAACTTTTATAACATTTTAAATGGTAATTTCATTTTGTAAAAATATATATAACTTTGAAGAGGACTTATTTTTGCAAGAATTGTTACTTATCTTTCTAGTATCAAGTTTAAAATACATGTTTAGCATTTTTCATCAAAAATTATTATTATTAAAATTTCGAATTCTATAGAATTTATTAATTTAATGACCAAATTTGACTTTTAAGTAAAATTTGTATAATTTTATTTATCATATTATATATATGTTAATTTTAAAACTTCCTTACACTTTCACAATTATAATTTATGTATTATAGGAAATCATATTATGAATGAGGAATATTTTATGTATAATGTAATTGACTTAAAATCTAAGATAGAATTAGACAATAATAAATTTCAGTCCATTTATCCATTTTATAATTAAGATAACATTATTTCCATTATAGGGAAAAATAATGTTTGAATCAATTAACATTTGTTTTAAATAACATGTATTGCGTGCATAAAAGGTTAATTATAATCCATGAGCATTTAATTTCTTCAAAACTTATATTAAATTTTAATATATTATGTATAATTGAGGTAAAATTAATTGAGGTAAAATTTGAAGGTTGGTATTTGTTAGATTATAACTAAACTCATTATAATTTGGACATTTAAATATATTGATTAGTTAATTAAAATCACCCAAATTAATTGACCTAAAATGATATCGTATAAATATATTGATTAGTTACTTAAAGCATGTTCAAAGTTTGATCATTGAAAATTTTTTTATTGATGATTAGTTTAGTTAAGGTTTTCTAATTTCAAAATAAATAAAATGAAGAATGAAGATTTAGTTTAATAATGAAATTGAAGTTTTAAAACTAGATAATAACATTTTAAATGGTAATATAATTTCATAAAAATATATAACTTTTATCTCATTTACATGTACAAATTTATTATTAACAGATTGTATTTACATGTACAAATAATTGTGATTTGAAGCCCATTATTTGTAGGCATAATGCTCTTTAAAAAAATGTTACCTAATAGTAAAAACATATAACTTGGTGATAAATTCAAAAGAACAATGGTCATGCAACAATAACCATAACCATACAAACAAAAGCTTTAATGAGCATTACAAACATACAAACAAAACCATATTCATTTGGGAAACAATGAACTCGCTACATCAATACTAACTGTAATGCTCAAATCTGGGACGATTGCGATGTGGAAGTGTTGGAAAAATGTTACTGTAATGAGAAAAGTGCTCGGATCAACCTTTTTTTGGGGAAAATATTTATGCTATAGCTAAATATAGTATATCAAAGCACGAACAACCATACACCAATCATCATCCATGAGCCATATTTTAAATATGATATCGATCAAAACAAGATCTAGATAGTTTATTAAATCCCTTGCCTACCAATCATCAATACTTACAATTATGTAACAATCACCTTTTAAGTACTTAAATGGACCGTTAACTTTCTAGAGTAGTCTTACCTTCCGCTCTATTCCGAGAACTTTGAGAACTTTCTTATTAACCTCTCTCTTCTGCAAAAACATAAGAAAAATAAAACATTTAGCCATCGGTTATGGGCTTATAGCGAATCTTGATAAGCGGAACACAAAAGAGGGAACTATGAAACTATTAAATCCAATTGCATAGCTTTCAAAGGATTCACTTGGATTTTCTTTGTTCGTATGATACCAAAGCGACAAACCATTAAACCCAATTCCAAGTTCAATAACCTACACCGAATCGCCTCCTCATTTCCCTCATTATTTTTAATTAGTTCTCACCTCCTTTTCTTCCTAATAAAAGGCCGAACCAAAGAAGTGTCCTCTTTTCATTACAATATGAGAAGACTAGATAATAATTTTTCTTTTGTTTTTCAAGAATGTTGGAAGCAGTCATGGCACAACCATAAAACCAACCATATTAAGTAAATTCAGTGCCTAACATCCTACATGTAGTAAGTTGCACTCGGTTAATACATAACAAACCACGGCCTCTAATTCCCCACATTCATCCCCATTAGCAAACAACACAATGCGAGCATATGTATCATCAACCGAGCAAAAAGATTCAAACTAACTTCAAAAGTGATTTGATGCTCATAATTTATCCATCAAACCTAATTTCAAAAGGAGACAACAACAATTGATAAGCTAATTTAGCCAATGATTTGGTGAAGAATGTAGGAGAAACATCATTTGCTTTAGATATGCAATCATCAAACATGACCAAAATTTCTAGTTCATAGCATGAGCAATAGCATGCAATTATCTAGATTTTAGAGGTTCATAGTTAAGACAAAGCTTAGCATCGAACAAAGTAAGCTTCCAAAAATTTAAGAACAAAATCAAAAGAGCGGTTCAAAACCAAGTAAATGACAAAGGTGACACTAAAATGTATAATCACTTACAAAGTAAATTAATAACGTTTTTACAACCTTACCACAACCGAAACTATTAACCATAATATTAAACTGATATACAAGAAATTAAAAAAAACAACGCACCATAAACAATTAAACAACAAAGAAAACCACATGAATTTTCACTAATACAACAAAAGCTTCTCTTTGATTTTCATGGACTTCACCGGTTTTCACATATCTGCTTGCAGTGTTTGTGAATTTGACAAATATAAACAAGATATCTACTCTCTAAATCATATTCTTGAATTATGGAACTTTAACAAAACATAAAAATATTGCACGGAATAATGTGCCATCTTTGGTCGCAATGAGGAAAATAGAAACTCAACTCATGAATGCAAAATTTGTCATACGAAAATGGAAATATGATTTATTGAAAGAAGTATATGCTTTAAACTTTTGATGTTGCTCTTTGAATAAATCAGATTTATAAATTACACCGCATATAATTTATATGAAATCACCATCGAAAGCAAGGGATATTAAACCCGAAAAACTTTCGTTAACTAAAACTGCAGAAGAGTAAAAGATTCATAACCATGAAATCGACATTAAACTCATCAAGAATAAAAAGCCACAAGTGCAATTATACAATAATTCCAATGAAATCAAGAAACAATTTCATAAAATAAAATAGCAATTTCAACGAAACTCATCAAGACTAAAGATTCATAACCATGCAAAAACATTTGATAAAAGATTGTCGAACAAAAGAATTGGCGATTAATTTGGGTCGAATTAAAACTCACCCGATCTTGGATTAGAGGTGATGACCCGATAAACGCTTCACTCTTTTTTCAATGGATTCACTATCGTATTTCCAATTTTGTGAAAATATTGAAGAACAGAGAGAGTTGCGAGATAGGGTTGGGAGGAAATGGGAGGAGACAGAGACCAAGAAACGATGAGGACGAATAATAAACAAAACGGTGGGAGATGGAAGGAGAAATTTTGAGGACGAATAGGAGAGGGTCGGTAGGGAGGAGGGTAAAAGCAGAGCGTGGGACGGAAGGCGGACGTAATAGGTATTACAGGATTTGGGAAGGGATTACAAAAGCGTGAAAAAGGGATTAGGTCGGGATTGGTTTACGCCGTAATGCCTATTACAATAACCAAACGCCGGATTAGAGGCGTCATGTAATCTGCTACAGATTCGGCCTGTATTGTATTAGGTAATACACTGAACCAAACGCCCTCTTATGTTATAACTTTTTCACTCTTTTTTTTAGATAATTTCATTACACATCTTTATATTTTAAAACTATTCTTTTCAAATTAAACTATTGTTTTAATAAAATCTTTTTATCAGTTTAACCTTTAGCTTTAATTTTAGTTTGAATTTGGGATTTTTTTCTAAGAATTAATGAAATAATACTGATTTAATTAAAATATTTTAAAATTTAAGAAATCTTTAACACATAATTTGAGAAATGGCATTTCTTTTTCCTCTCAAGTGGATCCCCACCACCGCAATTTGCCAACCAAGCTTGTCCTAAACCCACACATAGAAACAAAGAATCTGAAAAAGGAAGACCCTTTTTTAAATATATTTAGGAATAATGCTCCACCTTTACACTCATGTCAATTTAGCCCTCATAATTTAATTTTTAAAATATTATAATCTTAAAATGATGAAATTGTCTCTCAAATTGACAGAAATTATACAAGCTTTTAATCATTTCTCAACGATGAAATTTTGAGGCCCAAATTGATGAATTTATTTCAAATAAAAACTAGTGATCAAATTGACAGAAATCCAAAATAGATTGAAAAGAAAAAAGAAGGGGCACCGCCCAATTCCCACATGACTATTGAAGACCAGACAGCCGGATACGCCGGGCATTGCTAATTCCCCGCTGTTCCATTATTATTATTATTTTGGCCAGTCTAGTGTCGTTGTTTTGCTAACCTAACTCTACACTTCCAGTCACGACCGCTTCTTCCGGTAACTGGTTTATTTCCACAAAAACCTAAAATTTTGATTATTTATTTAAAGAGCATATGCATTATGGCCCCCATGTTCTCTCACTACCAAATCCCCAAACTACCCCCACTAAAACCTTTTGTCTCCTTAGTCCTTGCTTAATAAATTATTATACATTACGACTAATATTTTAATGCAATGATCGTGCAAAAAGCCAAAAACTTTACTTTAGAAAACAGACAGTCAATAATCAATCATAGATGTTCCGCGTACCATAAATTGAAATTAGCCCACTTATTATTAAAAATATTTTCGTCTTCTCCTTTACTGCATAGAGTTAATAGTAGAGGGGAAGTATGAAGTTTGAGTTGTATAAAAATTGATCTCTCTCCGTGTCTCACAAGTCTCATCCAATCTGGCCGTCCTTTAACGCGTTCACGCGTATACTTGTCGCTTCCTTGTGGCTGACCCCTATATATAAATCCCATTCTCACCTTCCCTCGATTAGCAGGTGCAGGAAAAAATAAAAACTCCCCCCCCTTTTTTTCTGCATCTGCTTTTATTTCTTTACAGCTCAAAATTAATAATTATAAATCAAATCAAGTCTCTTTCTTCCTTATCCTTTCGATCTGCTAATCAAGTCATTTCAAGAATTTTTTTTCTGAACAAGAAAAAGAAAAATAGTAGGACAATGCCGTCCTTGGAGGATGAGCTGTTTCCGTCGACGCCAGGGAAGTTCAAGGTCGACAGAGCACACAATATGAACCGTCAATTCCATCGTTGCTTCGCTTCAACCAGCACCATGTTTTTATGGGCTCTTTTCTTGATCGCATTGACGGCGTCGTATTTGAGCTTCCAGAGTTTCGTTGATTCTGGTAGCCGATATTTCAGTGCTTCATGGGGTGGTATCCAATGGGAAAAACAAGTCCGTAACTCCGCTCAGATCCATCGTTCCGGAGGCATGTCCGTTCTGGTGACTGGAGCGGCTGGTTTCGTCGGTACACACGTTTCCCTTGCCCTCAAAAAACGCGGAGATGGAGTCGTTGGGCTTGACAATTTCAACAACTATTACGACCCTTCGTTGAAAAAGGCGAGGAAATCCCTGCTTAACAGCCACGGCATTTTGGTGGTTGAAGGCGATTTGAACGACGCCAAGCTGTTGGCTAAGCTTTTCGACGTGGTGGCTTTTACTCACGTGATGCATTTGGCGGCTCAAGCTGGAGTCAGGTACGCCATGGAAAACCCCAACTCTTATGTTCACAGCAACATCGCCGGTCTCGTCACGCTTCTCGAAATTTGCAAATCCGCTAATCCCCAGCCAGCCGTTGTCTGGGCCTCCTCCAGTTCCGTTTACGGTCTCAACGAAAAGGTTCCTTTCTCTGAGGCCGACAGGACCGACCAGCCGGCTAGTTTGTATGCCGCCACCAAGAAGGCAGGCGAAGAAATAACCCACACTTATAATCATATCTACGGTCTTTCAATTACTGGATTAAGATTTTTCACCGTGTACGGTCCATGGGGAAGGCCTGATATGGCGTATTTTTCGTTTACGAGAAATATTCTGCAGGGAAAGCCCATCACCATTTATCGGGGAAAGAATCGGGTTGATTTGGCACGAGATTTTACCTACATTGACGATATCGTGAAAGGCTGTTTGGGATCGTTGGATACATCCGGGAAAAGCACCGGTTCTGGTGGGAAGAAAAAGGGGAACGCTCCATATAGGATTTTTAATTTGGGGAATACGTCGCCGGTCAAGGTGCCGGAGCTGGTGAACATCCTGGAAAGACATTTGAAGGTGAAAGCCAAAAGGAATATCGTAGATATGCCTGGAAACGGTGACGTTCCATTCACTCATGCGAATATCAGTTTGGCCCAAAGAGAATTCGGGTACAAGCCCACAACCGATTTGCAAACCGGGTTGAAGAAGTTTGTTAGATGGTATTTATCTTATTATGGTTATAACAACCGCAAAGGTCTACAATAAAATTTATTTTTGGTTTTAAATGTAAGGATTTTCTTGGTTTCCCATTAGAATGAAATAGAAGGTAATGGGAAAACCGAAGGAACCGCAAGTTAAAAACAAGAGAAAGACGAGGATTACGTATTCTTTTCTTGGGGGAGCAGTGAAAAAAACACTTAGCCCCGGTATTTCTTGTCAGTTCTTTTTTTTTTCTTTGTAAGTAAAGTTCTCATATTTTGCTATAGGTTGCTCTTTTTTCAAATAGTCTTCCCCTTTCTTGCTTTTTTGCCGACTGCCTCAGTGCTGTGGGACACACACCGTGAGTAGTCACAGTCCTGGCACGCTCGCTGCGTGGGTGTCGGTGTCGTTTAATCCCTTATTGGGATTGCGACACGGCACGTATGATTCTCGCAGCACGGGTGGTTTTGTGCCTCCCACTGCAGACCACTTGCAGCCGTGGATGTGTTCTTTTTAACCAATTCTTTTGTATGTTCAAATCTTTTAACCATTTTGTATGTTACTGTCTGTAATAAGCTCAAATTTGTGTGTTTTTTTTCTTACCTTTTGTCATTGAAGCTAAAATTATTTGTAAAATAATTATATGATTTTATAGATATCTAGTTTTACTTGAAATGTATGTTTAAAATCTCTCCATGTTTGCGTTCAAAATTACTTGGGGATTTGTAAAAATGTCACTAATTGAATTAAAACGTATTTGTTGCTAAATTTAAATATATAATTATTTTGTTTTTGTTTTTATCTTTTATGTATTTTGCTATTCATATTCTGAATTTTAAGATATTACTTCTAATAATATCATCATTCGGACTTCAGTAAAATACACTTTATTTTATTTAATTAACAATAATAACGGTTTAAATTATTTGCATGCTGTGTTTCTGGAAAATCGGACATTGATTATGGATGCTAATTTATTTTATTTCAAAAGTAATTAATATTCTTTAACTGATTTTATTTAAAATTACATCTAAAACAATATTTGAAAAGAAATAATCATCCACTCTCTATCACTCCCATTATGATGTTAAATTATTGAAAGTTTTGAGATATTATATTTGAATTTGATTATGCGTACATTCTTTTAGATTTATGTTATTAATTCAAACATATTTTATAATAGATATTTCTAGCCATATTTATTCAAATATAATGATTGTAATTATAAGTATAAAATATTTGAAAAGGCGCATAATTATATTTATAACTTAAAAAAGTGATATTATGAAATTAAAGAACCCAACTATTTTTGAAAGCAAAGAAAGACAGAGATAGGTGGGGTGGGGGCAATCCTGAGGGACGATTGGACAGGGGTAGAGTGGCAGGTATACACAAAATTCAAACTTAAAATTGATTTTAAGAACATGTTTTGTTGGGGCTTATGCATAGATTCCAGCCCAATTTGGCGGGCCACCAGTAAACATTAGTTTGGTTAGCTGTAATGCTATTATAATCCGAATTTATTCAGGGTGTATTACAGGAAAAGGCTGAATAGTCATTCCCTTCCCTCATTACTGAATAGTTATTCATTCCCGTGTGTGAAGTAAATTTTTTCTCTCTTTTAAATTTTTGCCCTCACCTCTACCCAGGGAATGAAGAAGCACTGGAACCATCATCTTCTCCCTCGATTCACAGGTAACTTTCTTTTTTTCTCATCTCTATGTTTCCCATTTTCCCTTTGATTGCAAAAAAGACCTAGGTCAATCTATTCTTCGTTCTTTCTTCTTTTTCTTCACCTTTTAAGCCAATAAAACCCTTTGGTTGTAGAGTTGCAACCCTTTTTTTTTCTTTCTTCTTTTTTTTTTGGGGGGGGGCTTTTTCACTGCATTTCTGATTTCCCCTATTTGAACTTTTTGGTAGTTAGAGTCATCAAAAAGGAATCAAGAGATACCGGAATAGGGAAATTTGGGACTTCGAGCACAAAGTGGCAATGGTAGCGTCGACGGTAATTTCACTCCCTCCCTCTGAATTTTTTTTTCTATTTTTTGTTATTTTTAAGCTTAGGGTTCTCATCTTTATTTTTCTTAGTTGGAAGCCAAAGACAATAAACTTTTCTTGCATTTAACAGAAATAGTTTCATATTTGAATAATTAAAGCAACGAAGATTAACATTTTGTGAAGAAAAAAAAAAAACAAAGGCAGTATTTTACTTTTATTGGCAACATGATTATGTAAAAATACTCAAGTTGTCTCTTCATTAGAAACTTCGAAAGAACTAGTGAAAAAGAGGATTAGGTAGTGCATGAAATGCATTTCGATATTTGATTGTGGTTACACGAATTATCATTCATTTGCTGGATAAGATAAAAGCAGCACTTTACCATCTAGTTTTTTTTTTTTTTAATATGGTTAGAATGTGGCAAAAAGGAAGTGATGGAAAAGAACGTTAATGGCTCCCATGAAAGCCAATTTCATAATTTATGGAAAATGAAAGTTATAATCTATAAAAGTTAATCAAACTATAACTCTTAAAATATGGTACTTGCAAAGCGAATTGAATAATAATTAGATATGAACAATGATTTAAGCTATGATTATGAAATGGATTAAAACTAAATTATGGTTTTGTATGGTTCAGCTTTTAGGTTTACTTTTGGACACTAATTAGTTTTATTTTCCCCTTGAAAATAAAGAAAACTTAAATTTTATATATGGTAAGTGGATGTGGAATTGAATTGTCTGTGTTTGTTTTATGAAGTTGCCAGTTTAAGATGTTTATGATGTTTTGATGAAGTTGCAGATTGATTAGAACCAGATTAAATGTTTTTTTAAAGCTTTAATTGGATCATATTTTGAGGGAGCTTGCTCCTTTCCACCCTTGCGCACGACCCATTTGTGTTACTTGTTACTCATTTTTTAATCTCGTTGAGATAGCTTTTTAGTTTTTGTTGTTTATTTCTTCTATTTTTGGCTCTAAAATAGACGTACTGTTAGTTCATGCCATTGTTTTAGATGTCAATTTTCTGTACATTATAGAAACTGTGGCCAGGGAAACATTAGATCAAGTTATGGCGAGATGCACTTTCAAAATCTGGTTCTAATGGATCTGCAGCATACATTTCATGCCTTCTTTTTGCAATGGCATTTTAAGGATGCCTTTTTTTCTTATTCCTAGAATGCTTATAAGTTAAGACTCTTTTCGTGTACCAGAATACTGTGAGAAATATGTCAAGCCTCAATATGTTGTAGGAGCAGAAGAAGTGAAGTGAAGTGATGAAAAACTGAGTGAAGATGAATATGCTGCCTCGGATGATGAGGAAATCACTGGAAAAATAGATCTTTAGGCACATATTATGCACTGCATACTTGCTATGAAAATTGTCTTGTGTTGTACATGGTGTTCAACTCCAGGAAAATTCGAACACGACAGAACCGGGGAACATGTGGAAAAATTTCTACTTACCCCTTTTCGTCATTACTTTCCATGGATGTTTGTGTAAATTAATCCATTGTTGTTCTATAATTCAAATATTTATCCACTGCTGAGACTTTAAAAAGCAATTCTCCCATATGCTCCTACTCCTTATGTGCCTGCTTCACTTATACTACCGTTTATTATGCTTTGTTAGTGTTCATTTATACATTGGTTGATCTAACTTTGGTGATGACTGGAATTATATCTCCCATGTCTCCAAAACTTTATGGTGGAATCCATTTTGCATGGCTTTTGATTTGGTCTACAAATTTTTGGTTGGCTACGTTTGTCTCATAGAGAAGTTAAAACATGGGTTTGTTTGGTGTATAAATGTTTGATATTTTTCATAAATATAAAATGAGAATAATTATTGCTTTTGGATTAATATTTGTAATTTTGGCAATTATGATCCCATAAGATTATGTTACGATTTTTATTAATTCATATTTTATAAAAATTATTTTAAGAATGTTATTAAATTATATATTTTTATTTTTATTTAATTACATTCAAGAATAATTATATTAAAATATGATTAAATTATTTATTATTTTAATAATAATCTTAGTAAAATTTAATAACAATAATTATGTACTTAAAAAATTTGTTAAGGGTACTTTGGTTATTTCAACTTTTTCTCTTATAGTATTACAACATCATTCTATTCAACTAAACACAAGAATACTATTACAGTTTTATTCTATTCAACCAAATAATTGAATTACTGATTACAGCTCTATTCCATTACAACGAACCAATTGTGCCCTAAAGTTATTTGGAGAACTATTTTATTTATGAGACCATTTTACCAAGAAAGGCTCATTTCTATTTTATTTACGGAAATAGACCACTTTATTTATTATTTATAGGAATGGGCCAAAAATACAAAAACGTGTCTACGTAGGAGCATTTTAAGGGGAAATTCCAGAAAAGCGCGTCCCTGAGGGAGCGCTTTTGCCTGTGTTTTTGACCCCCAACGGTCATTTAAAATTTTAACGTTTGGGGTCCAACGGTAAAAAAAAAACTATAAACCCCCTCCTATTTTTTTCACACAAACATTTCTTCCAAAATTCTCAAAAAGGCTCTCAAATTTCTCCCTAAATTTCTCAAAGCTCTCTTTAATTAACTATTTTATTTAATTTTTTTCTAAATTAGTATTATTTTTTATAATTTCTAAGATATTTGATTGTGTTAGCAATGGTCGGGAATTAACTTGTCTCGATCATAAACATATTTCCGTCGAACAAATGAAAATGGTAAGGGTTAATTTCAATTTTTGAATATTATTTAATTTTTTTATTTATGTAATTTTAATTAATTTTTATTTTATAATTTTTTATAAAAGTTGGTAGATCAGGTGTTACAATGTTATATTCATAATATGTCTGGTCCTCCATCACCATTGATAGAAAACTACTTGAGGAAAGTGAGTTTTTGGCACGTAGCCAATATAGGCTGGGGGTGCAAGTTGGACCCGAAACTCATCAGCGCGTTGATAAAAAGGTGGAGACCCGAGACACACACATTCCATCTTCTATGCGGGGAGTGTATCATCACTTTGGAGGACGTGCAGTTACAATTGGGACTGTCGGTGGATGTACCCGTACTCACCGGGTCCGTTCAATCTGCTTATTGGGGAGGCATATGTTACGATATTTTGGGTGCAATTCCGGATAATATTTACGAAGGTTGAATTGAGATGGGGTAGTTACGAGACACATTCCCGGGGCTGGGGGATGATTCGACTGAAGTAGAAAAAATACGATATGCTTGGGCATACATCCTTAATATCATTAGAGGTTAGCTGATGTTGGACTTGTCACAAAACCTCGTACATTTGAGGTGGCTGTTGAAACTCTTTGATTTTAGAGTAGCTGGCAAACTTAGTTGGGGGTCTACCATGTTGGCAATATTGTATCGGGAGATGTCCAAGGCGACAAAACCAAATAAAGCCAAAATCGGAGGTTACCTATCACTACTACAATCATGGGCTCGGTTTCCCTTTCTATTTTTACGTCCTCGAGTGAACCACCCATATACATTCCTACTAAAAAATGAACAGTAGTAGATGTTGAAGTCGCAACTGTTTCATTTGGCGATGAAAATTGTACATATAACTCAAGATAGAGTGATCCACTAGCGAGATGAGTCTGCACCATCGCCTCCAAGCTACGACCACCTTTGATATCAAATGAGTCATATGTCACGGGATCAACCGAAGCACAAAATTGATATTAATAGACGAAACTCTCATTGGCGTCGTTCCGAAGATTTTGCGCCTAATTTTTTTTCAAAGTTCTGTCAAATCTATGTTCTAATTAAAAACCAGTAGCGTTGTGTTCACCGATAAAAAAACAACGCCGTTCTCAGTGTCACAGACCTCACCATCATAGTAAATAACAACACTAATACGTTCACTCATCTTCAATTTCTATTCTTCTAAACTTCTCTAATTTTTCTTGTTGTAACTTATACAACATGAGAATGAAATTTGACTCATTTATAGCCTAATGCCAAGCAGGAACTACTGTAGAAAAAGAGCGTCCACGTGGGAGCTTTTTTCAGTAATTTTGCTGATAGTGCATCCTGCTTGAAGCTTTTTTGACACTATTTTTCAGAACCATCTTCTCAAAATTATTTTTTCAGCAACTACTGTAGAAAAAGAGCGTTCACGTGGGAGCTTTTTTTAGTAATTTTGCTGACAATGCATCCTGTTTGAAGCTTTTTTTTACACTATTTTTTCAGAATCGTCTTCTCAAAAAAAAATTTTAGGAACTAATGTAGAAAAAAAGCGTCCACGTGGGAGCTTTTTTCAGTAATTTTGCTAACAGTGCATCCTGCGTGAAGCGTTTTTTACACTATTTTTTCAGAACCGTCTTCTCAAATTTTTGTTTTAGGAACTAATGTAGAAAAAGAGCGTCCACGTGGGAGCTTTGTTCAGTAATTTTGTTGACAGTGCATTCTGCTTGAAGCATTTTTGACACTATTTTTTCAGAACCATCTTCTCAAAATTATTTTTTCAGGAACTACTGTAGAAAAAGAGCGTCCACGTGGGAGCTTTTTTCAGTAATTTTGCTAATAGTGCATCCTGCTTGAAGCGTTTTTTATATTATTTTTTCAAAACCGTCTTTTCAAAATTTATTTTTCAGAAACTCCTGTAGAAAAATAGCGTCCACGTGACAGCTTTTTTCAGTACTTTTGCTAACAGTGCATATTGCTTGAAGCATTTCTGTCACTATTTTTTTAGAACAGTCTTCTCAAAATTAATTTTTTAGAAACTACTATAGAAATAAACACAAAATCCATCTTGTCAATATAATTTTTTCAAGACTCAACCCTAAACCCTTTTACAAAAACCCTAAAACCTAAACACAAAATTATTTTTTAAAAACCCTAAACCTTAATTTAATTAATTTTCTTAAAAACCCTAAACCTAATTTAAATATTTTTTAAAATCCCTAGACCCTAAAAAAATAAATTCCTAAATTATTTTAACAAAACCCTAACCCTAACCCTAAACCACTAAAACCCTAAACCCATAAACCATAGGCACTAAACATGCAAATAGCCCTAACCCTAGAAAAACACTGGCTAAAGTGCGTCCTTGAGGGAGCGCAAAGCGCGTCCACGTTAGCACATTTTTTGCTGACATGGCAAAAGCGCTCTCTCAAGGATGCGCTTTTCTGGAATTTCCCCTTAAAATGCTCCTATGTGGACGCTTTTTTGTATTTTTGGCCCATTCGGGTCAATAATAAATAAAGTGACTCATTTCTATAAATAAAGTAGGAAATGAGCCTTTCTTAGTAAAATGGTCTATTTACGAACTTGGAAGGAGATTGAAACCTTCTTGATTGTCAAAAAATTCCTCTAAATCCTCTTTGCAGTTTAACTCATATATTTTATTTCTTAGAATTATCTTAGAAGAGTGAGTTTTTTTAAGTGTTATAGTGATTTGTTTTTAAAATGTGTTTTAACTTGTTTCAAGTGAGGTAGAGACTTGCTTTTGAAATGGATTTAGATATTTATTTAATTGAATAAAATTGATTTGCATATTTCTTTAAAATCGATACGGTGTTCATCAAGATTTCTTCAGGTTCAGTTTTTTCAAAAATTTCTTGATATTTTAGAGACTTTTGAGTTTGTAAAATCTTCCTTTAAGAAAAATGGTTTTTTGTAACTTTTAAATGTGTAAAATGGCTTGGAGATTACTTCCTTTTACAGTGTAAATCCTTCAAGTAAAAGTCATTGTTTTTAGAATCGAATCGATTCGATCGGGGTACTGGTCTCGAATAAGGGATTGTATTAGTTGTCTCACGAATTGGGTGAATCGGCCAGTCATATCGGTTCAACAGATGATCGAACCAGTTGAACTGATTTTTTATTTTTTGAATTTTTTAATAATTTATTTAATTAAACCAGAAAAATGGATTGGATCAGAAACAGATGGCTTAATTAGTTTGACCACCGGTCCAGTTTTGAAAGCATTAAAAAAAATAAGAGTTCTTATAGAATATTTAAACTCATTTATTTATTATTTATCTCATTTAAATTAATCAAATAGATATAAAATAATCATTTACAATTATCACTTATTGAATTTAATTAATGATAATATAAATCCTCATTATTTATCACTTTATATTAATTAGAGATAAGATATCTTGTAATTAGTCCAAAAATTCCTTCTTTTGTAAATGCCCCTTCAAAATTTGATCACATACACCAATTTTGAAATGTAACAAATGACCCGATCTTAAATTTTGATTGTTTTTTTGGTAAATAAAGAGAAGGCTAGGCGTTAAAAACTAAATCCTATAGAGTCTCCCATTTGTTACACCCAACTTATTAGCTAGCAAAGTGTTAAGTTGTTTCTACTAGTGATCGACTAAATTCTTACATAAATAAATCCTCTCCTATAGCCATCTTCACCATAACATCAGTTGCAAAGCTTGCTTCTCTTAAAATATGATTTACATGGACATCCCATTCTCCGTTGTAAAGGAGCATTGTCATATGAACCAGTGCATTGTGTGGCCCTTCCTCTACCTTATTTTAATCATGTTAACAACTAGTAATTTATTACTCTCCAACAAGACCTTGTAACCTTCTCTCCAAGCTATTGATAGGCTATCATGAATGGCCCAAAGCTCTGCATGAACCGTTGAACACCCCTCAATTTTTCTGCAATAGCATAAAAGCCAATTTCCACTATAATCTCTTAGCAAACCAATTGCAATAGTGTCATCAAGACCTTAACTAACCACACCATCAGAATTAATCTTTATCCACCCTTCAAACAGTGACATCTGTAATGCCCAAAAAAATTTTGGTTTACTATACACTGTTATGCCGAGAAATTTATTAGAATTATGATATGAGAAATTTAATTTTTTTTATGAAATAATTTGTTTTAAATTATTGAGAAACCATTAGAAGGTAATTTATGACAACTGAACTATATATGACCCAGTTGGGTAAAAATATGAGACTAAGGCATTGGAGGTAGTTTGGTCATTTGGAATTTGTATAGAATTAAATATTAGAGTATAATTAGACTTGTGGTGCTGAGATGATGATGATGAAGCCTTTTTATTTATATTTAAGTGCTAAAAATAGCCATTTTATCACATGTTTAATAACCTTTGACTTGTTGACCATTTACTATGTATTTTATATTGTTAAAATATATTAAAAGATGAGAAATATCTTCTCATCTCTTTTAAGTAGTAGTTGAGTAACACCCTAATTGTTTAGTCGAACGATCAGCCAAACAGGGATGATACTCATTGACTGAAGACAACTTAATAGTTACTGAGTAATTTCTACTTACTTGCAAGCTAAAATGCACAAGCCACATAGCCATAAGGATGAGTTAAAAGAATTTCATATTCCTGAGCGAATTTACCAAAAATCAATCAATATGAAACTACATCTTATAGCATTTGACCCACACAATGTCCTGTAGTTCAATTACATAGCCAATTATAACCCTGAGCTTAAATCCTACAATTTGTCCCAAATGTATGCATGTTATCATCAAGGGAACCAAGATCACTCTACCCTTGGCTTCATTCCTCTTCTGAGTATCACCTAGCTCAGTATACCTAAAACCAAAGACGAGGAAACAGGTAAATTTAAGTAAACTTAGTGAGTTTGTGAATGTCAATTACTCCATCATGATATTAAGTTTGATAAATTTTTGCTAGGCCGACAGAATTAAATACTTATCACTGCTAGAAAAGGTAGGTCGTTCCTTAACATAGGGCTTTAATTGACATCACTCGTACGATATGTCGGCTTGCCAGCTGACATCTTGCAAATTGGCACTATCGCACTTAAAGATTTCTTGTAATCATATCCCAAGGATAAATCATATGTGGAGAGTCATGGCATATGATTCCTTTGCAGATTTATACGTAAGGATTAATCCCAACAGACTCACACTTGAAAGATAATTTTAGTGAATTCTTGATTGATGGACTTTTACTTGTGACTCCACTCCTTACGAACTTGGACAGGCGGGACCATGTTTTGGCAGACTTAGACATGCGGATTCATACCTTGCGACATGTAACGCGTAGGTTTATGCAAGTGTACATAGTCATTATCAAGTAATAAGTAAATATAAGAGTTAGCGTCTCGACAGGGACTGTGTTGTTAATCAAATAATTGTAAAATTATGAATTTACAAGTTGGTAAAAAAAACATAATAATTTAGGGTGATAGGTGTTAAGATTAAATTAATTAACTAAATGCAAATTAATCTAAATGCAAATGAGATGAAATATGCCAGTTGATGGTTTAGCAGCAATTTCACAAGTTTAACAACAATAGCATGAATACGCTAGAATAATTACAACATTTGACTCAATTCATTTTTCATCATGCTTAATAATGTTCCGAAAAAATTTCATGGCAACTCAATCATTCATTAACTTGGAATCTGATAGAAGTTCTTTTGACATCTTATACTTAGAAAAACATGTATATTTCTATGTTCATATTTAACTAAGGATTCCTTAGAATTTATGTGAAGTAATAGAGACGGATTAGGTTTGAAACAATTTAATCACACAAACCAAAAATTTATGCAAGGTAATAGAGCTCTTTCAAGTTATTATGAACCTTTAATTTAATCGAATTAGGATCTAAATTAAACATGAACCTTCCAATTATTGCGTCCATTAACCGCCATTTGGTTAGCCATCTAGTTAGGATCGATCAACTAATTCTAGTGCATCCAAACATATTTAGCATGAAATACATAAATGATTTTAATTGAAAGCATGAACGATCGAGGCACAAAAAATCATAAGCATGAATCAAAATGAACTTTATCAAATTAATGCAATCATTCTAGCCAAAACAAAATTAAGTCATATGAAAAAACATCAAAACAATTTGCAAACATGTTGAATAACTAAGAACAAAATTAAAGAATAGGAAAGAAGAAACTTTTGACGATTTCGGTGATTCTTCGAAGGTCAATCATGGTGGCTTCCTCCAATTCTCATGATTGCTCCTTCGTAAACTACTCCTCAAAGTGGCTGTCCAAGAAAGTTCTTCTCAAGCAAAATGCTAGCTAAAGGGAACTGGGGAAATGGATGGCTTATGCGTGGAAGAGATGAAAGAAAGATGAGAGGAATGTGAGTTGAGGGATGATTCAAATGGGAAATGAGGATGTATTTATAGTAGAGGAATGGTTAGGGAGTTTGCTAAAAATAGCATAGAGATCCCTTAGAAATGGTCTGTTGCTTGGCCGGCCATGAAATGTGGTGGAAAAGGTTGGTGGTTGCTTGATTCATACTTGATTTCATGCATGAATCATGCAAGGGGTTGGACGGTTTCTTAGGCATTAGTCGAGGGTTCATTTCTAATTTTTTGATGAGTGCAGGGACCTCTAAATTAATTACCCCAAAGCTAATTTGGGCTGCTCTTGATGCCTTAGCCAAATTGGGCTACTTTCCCCCTACTTGGACAGTTTGGTAACCCAAATAATTATTAGACTTGCTCTTCTCAACAAGACAACTTCAACTGGATCAAATTGACTTCTCTTGACTCAATTTGTTGTCTTTGTCATCCAGTTAAGGTGGAATATAACTCATGTCCATGTATGATTTAAATAAGCTCCCACACTTATTAATTCAATGGTCTCACTGCAACAATTTAAGCACATAAATTACTATGTAACATTAGATAGTTAAATTATGCAAAATTTAATACATAAATTCATAAAATTGCATACTTTACTAAAATTATGCCCATTGTCTTAATATGAACAAAAATCACCCAGTTAAATATCCAAATACTCGAGATTAACATTAATTCTAAGTAAAAAGGTGATATAAATAGCTATAAAAAATCTATATAATTTAGAGTTTACACACCCCAAACTTAATCCATTGCTCGTCTCGAGTAATGTTTCATGCAAAGAAAAAGTTTAGGGCAATCTTGTATAATATTTACATAGAATCAACCTTTCACATAATCATGATGCAACAAATTTTATGCTCACAAACTCGTCGTGCTGATAAGTTGCTCATATGCAATGTATAATTTCAATTTTTCATATCAAGTAAAAGAATATGTTAGCAATAATCATAATTCATATGCTTTTCAAAGTTATACGTAAATCCTACCATTCAATTATTCTTCCTTATTGTTTATTTAACAAAACAATCCTAAGGTTTAATAGTGGTCTTCATATGTCGAACTTAGTAATTTATCTCCACTAATTTAGTCGACATAATGATCAAAATCAATAGGTTTTTCATAGGATATTAATGGGGCTAGGCTCAAGTTAAGGATTAAGAGAAGTGATTTTTAGGCTCAAATAACCTTAAACTTGCCTTGGACCTTGCGCAACACAATTCACCTTTCTCCTTAGGGTTAACACCCCCAAACTTAATTTTGAAGCTCATATTTCTCATCGCTTGATCATTCATTATTTGATCAATTTTTTCAACATTTGATCTATTTTTTTTAGTCACATCAAATACCTTCTTTTGACTTCTCCCCAAAATTTATTCACCAAAGCAAGTAGAGGTTGGTGCAAAAATTAGGATAAAATTTATGAAAATATAGTAAACTAGCTTATAATGTAGGGAGATCAAATAAATAGGCCATATAACTCAAATTAAGGTTTCAAGGGTTAATTCTGATCACGGTAAGCTTGAAAGGCTCAAACGGTCCAAACAAAATGTGCTTATATCAATTTCAGACTCGTATGTCTCCTAGGATTTCGCCTCAAGAAAATTACTAACCGAATTCTAAAGACTTAAACCTTCATGCATGTCTAATTCAAAGAGAAAGAAAAAGATTTCATGGCAAAATTTCGCATGAAACTTATAAAACATAACTAAATCATGATTATGCTAACATAAATTCAAAAAAAAAAAACTTGAACAAAATTAGCAATTATAATTTCATATAGGCTAATTTATAAACAAAATTTTCTTTGAGAACATGTTTATTTTAGCATACTTATGTGTGAAAATTGAAAAAAAAACATAAACATACAAGATTGACCCTTACCCCCTTAAAAAGAAGTAATGTCCTCATTGCAAAATTGTAATGACCTGATAGTTAGGGGTGTCTAAAAATGAGGTTCGAGACTCCATTCCCATAAAATGAACCCATGAATATTTTTATTAAATATTTACGAGGTTAGTTAAGAGATGAATTAAATTTTGGATAGCTAATTTTTATGAATTTGGAGTTATTAAGGTACAAGGACTAAATCGTGTTAAAGTTAAAAGTTGAATTATAGATTAAAATAAACTAAAGGGGATAAACACTACACCAAAACAGGCTTGTAGCGGCATTTTTAGCGGCGTTTGGACAAAAAACACCACTAAAAATCGAGCATTAGCGGCGCCTTACGTAAAACGCCGCTAAAAAAACCGCCGCAAAAAAACCTAAGCCTAACGGCATCGTTTTCTACCTTTTTGGGCTTTAGCGGCGTTTTTTTAAAAAACACCGCTAATGCTCAGATCTTTAGCGGTGTTTTTGAAAAAGTGCCGCTAATGCTCAGATCTTTAGGAGCGTTTTTGAAAAGGCGCAGCTAATGCTCAGATCTTTAGCGGCGTTTTTGGAAAAGCGCCGCTAATGCTCGGGGCTTTAACATTTTATCTGTCTATTTACTATTTAATTTGTTTATTTATATTAATTAAAATTTAATTTATTTTTAATTGAATATTTGTTAAAATGGATAAATTTGAAATAATGACACGTAGAAATAATTTGAAATAAAAAACATAGAAAATATTTGTTAAAATTGAGAAATTAAAATACTATTATTTAAAATAATTTTAAAATTTTTGGGTACATGATTGATTGATTTTAATTTATATATTAAATAATTTCAAATATAATTGTAAAAGATACGATAGTATTAATTTTAAAATATTTAATTTAATTATCATTATAGTTTAGGGTTTAATATATATGGTTTAGGGTATATATATGGTTAATTTAGGATTTAGGGCTGGTTTAAGAGTTACAATTTTAAGGTTTATAGATTATGGAATTAGGGATTATGGATTAGGGATTCTGATTTAAGGGTTGTGATTTAGGGGTTAAGGGTTAGAGGTTAGGGGTTAGGGATTTAAGGTTTATGGATTCAGTGTCAGGTTATGGTTTAGATTAATTAGTGTGTTTTAATTTATATATTAAATAATATTTAGGGGTTAGGGATTCAGGGTTGGGTTAGGGTTTATGATTTAGATTAATTACTGTTTTTAAATTTATATATTAAATAAGGTTTAGGGGTTAGTGGTTAGGGGTTTGGGGTTAAGAGTTAGTGATTTAGGGTTTAGAGATTCAGGGTCGAGTTAGAGTTTAAGGTTTAGATTAATTAGTATTTTTTAATTTATATATTAAATAAGTTCTTATATAATTGTAAAAGAGATAATAATAAATTTTAAAGATTATTAATTTAAAATTGATATGCAATATACAATAATTGAAGATTTAGAATTTTCAAAACGATGTCGTTTCATTACAAGAATTTAATTTATTCGTATGCTTTCTTACATAACGCTTGAAAAAGGTAGCATTAGCGATGTTTATGACTAAAAATATTTAATCTAAACCATTTGATATATTTAAATATTAGATTTAAAAAATAATAAATAAAAATGTAACAAATTGATACGTATAGGTAACTATCTATTTTGGATATATAAGACCAAATTATAACAAATAAAAATAAAATGCAAAACTAAAATCATTCCACATCGAACATCTAGCAAAATAATTATATTTTAGTTAATAAAATAGAGATTAGATCGAAATGAATAATATAAAATCATGATTAACTTCTCAATCTCTAATAGAAATTTGATATGTGAGAGATTAATTGCGTACATTGAATAATTCTAACTTAATCATTAATTACGACCATTTAATCATTTTTTCTTATTAAAATATACGATATTTATTTTGAGAGTACTTGATTTTTTTATAAAATTCAATTTATAAAAATAATAATAAATTTTTATAAAATCACTTAAATAATAATTTTAATGCATAAAATAAAAATTTTTAGCATAGCAAAACAAGATCGTTTTATTCCAAATGAAATAATTTTTGAGGTAAGAAATAGTAGCGTTTTATAAAAACGCCACAAAAATAATTTTACTTTAAAAAATAGCGTCATTTTATATAGCAAAATAATATCGTTTTATTCCAAATGAAATAATTTTCTTCGACGTTTTTATAAAAACACCACAACAAAATAATTTTACTTTAAAAAATATAGTGCGATTTTATAAACCCCGAAATCCCCAACTTTCCCCCTAAAATCCTTAATTTCCCCCTTTGCAATTTGCTTATGTTCGGATTTAAATTAGCTTATTACTCGTTTTTTTTTGTTCTCTTTAGGGTTTTAGTGGATCTATTATAGATGTTTTAGATCTTTATGTTATGATTTGATTTATGGATGTTTTAGATCTTTATGTTATGATTTTAGTTCCTCAACATCTCCGAGAACTCTTTCAACGTCGCATTGCCGAGCAACATTTGGGGTGCACCGAGCTTGCAGATTTTCTCGACCAGTTCAGCCAAGCTAATAGGCAAAATCCCAGACTTCATCGGCTGTAAAAACGTGTACAAAATCGAGCTCCAAGGTAATTCTCTAAACAGAAGCATCCCTTGGGACATTGATCATTGTGAAAAGCTCTTGTCTTTGAATATAAGCCGCAATTTGTTTATTGGAATAATTCCATGGGAAATATCGACGCTTCCTTCAATAATTGCAGTTGATCTTTCCGATAATATGCTCACTGGAACTATCCCTTCGAACTTTGAAAACTGTAGCACTTTAGAGAATTTCAATGTCTCCTATAAGTTGCTAACCGGCCCGATCCCATCGTCCGGTCCAATATTTCCCAACTTACAGCCTTCCCCATTTTTCGGCAACGACGGGCTCTGCGGCAGAATTTTACCGAAACCTTTCCCCTTTTACTCTGATTTGGCTTCCAGTTATGGACTAGTATTAGTAATAGAACAAGTATCAGAGAGAGAGAGAGAGAGAGAGAGAGAGAGAGAGAGAGGAATGCCGCTAGGGAAGTATTACTGCGACTATTGCGATAAGCAATTTCAAGACACTTCTGCTGCTCGAAAACGCCACTTGCAGGGCCTCCAGCACCTCCGTGCCAAAGCTCAATGGTTCCACTCCTAAAACGCCCAAGGTACTCTCTCACTCACTGTTTTTCTCCCAACTTCCCTACTTCCTGCTTTTTATTCACATGTTTGTGATTGCAGATCTTTATCAAACTTCGATACCATCCTTTTCGAAAGGCGTCTGTAATCGCTTCCTTAATACAGTAAATATCCCTCTCTTCTCCTCTTGGAATGCCATTTTTGTTTCTTTTTTACTTCAATTATATAATATTCAAGTGCACTTGGTTTTCCTATTTTAGGGATTTTTCCAGTACGGAGATAACTGTAAATACTTCCATCCCAACAATGATTCTCGGACCCCAAATCCTCCACTTTCAACTGCACCACCAGGTGTTTTTTTTCTCCCTATGTTTTATTAATTCATATTTGTTTATGCAGTGCAATGCAAGTAAGGATGGGTTTTATTTATATTGTTATAGGTGGTGTAGAGGGAAATGGAAATGGTATGGCAATATCGTGGGGTAATCTGCCTCCATCCTTAAAGCCCCCACCTGAGGATGGATATCCACCTCTTCCTTTTGTGGATTGGGGATAAACTCTCTCTCCCTCTCCCTTGCTCTGTTTCTAGACACCAATTTCCTCATTTAGTTTCTTCATTTGTTAAAGTTGTATCTTCTTGTTTATATTACTATTACATGTTAGATCACCCACTTTCATTTCCATGTTCTTTCTCCTTTTACATTTCTTGTCATCATGAGTATGTCAATACCTTGATAATGGGAAATCATTATATTACACAACGCAATTGTCTAACAAATCTAAAAGGTGAAGTGTTATGGTTCAATTGATCCTTGGTTCGGTTTAGTTTGTGTATTATAGGAACGAATGGTAAGAATGCAAGTGAGAGTGTGAATGTTGTATGATTAGGTGGCGGAATTTGAGTAGACACTTCCAAAATCTATCCGAAAGCTTCAGAGCTTACTGACATTTAGAGATTATTTGATGTTTCAAAGCTTCAAGTGCCTGTCTGATCAACCTCATCTTCGTAGAGGAAATTCAACCTGGTAATTGGAATTCACTTCAGTTCTTGCACTTCTTTGGTTGCTAAGGCATTGAAATATTTTGTTTAAAGGGATGCAAAACCTCTCGTCTCTTAAATTTCTGGCTGAGTTGCTGTACAAGTCTGAAATTAGAGGGAATTGCAATGTGAGGGATCTTTGTCTGGGTTGCTCTTACCCATTTGGAGGTCATTGAAATCTGGGATTGCCCCAACTTTGAGGCACTGGTTTCATAAGATTTTATTTTATTTTAATTAATTTATAAAATGTTTATATATTTAGTTTAGAATCCATTTTGACTATATGTATGTAACATGCTCCAGAATTTTCTAATTTCTTTTAAATGAATGTTTATTTTATTTTATTTTATTTTAATTATCTAAAGTTTTTGCTTCTTTCCAATATTTTAGTGTTTTATGTTGACAAATCACAGGTTTACACTCAACATGCTTATATGAGACCTCTTGGAGTTGGTATTTCTATGATTTCTTGAAAATCTTATGAATATGATTTTGTTTTAATTACTTGTATTTGCAACAGTAGATTTTTTACAATATGTTAGAATCTCTTCTCTTCTTTTTTTTTCTTTAAAAAATTAATATATTTTCATGTTTCAAAAGAAATGTGATAGCTTCCCTTCTCCAGGAAAATGGAAACCTTCTAGTCAAAAAGCAACAGATAAGTTGGAGTGTGTTTCAAATAATTCAAATGTCAAATTCTTTAGGATTGATCTACAGAATAGTTCTCAGGTCAGCCTTATATCCTGGATTCCAAAAGTGTTAACGTGGATTTTCTTTCTTGATGTTATAAATATATGTTATTCAATAATTTTTTAAAGGACCTGGATTTATGGTATATCTTTCCCTTTCCACTAATTTCTTCTACTTTAATTGTTACTATGAGTGTTGTATGCATATGATTGTTGTTTTATTGTGTGGTATGCTTCTCACACATAATGAAAGATGCTATTATTTTAATGCTTGTATTCGATGCTCTAACTGGCCTACAACACTGGCAAAAGGCTAAACATGCTAGATCTGATAGATGCAATCATCTTTATCGATTTTGTGTTTATTCTAAATTTTTAATGTCATTTTCAGTTCAAATTTGAACTCTCTTTTGTCAAACTTTTTGTATGATACTTGAAAATTGGTTAAAATGTTATCGTTCCATTTCTTTGATTGCTATTCCAGGAATTGAAATTGCATCAGATACAACTGTCAAATGTGCGATTGGTCTTGGAAATGGGAATATTGGGATGACTGGCTTGAGCCTTCTAGCAGATGATATAGTTTCTGAGCAACTGACTAGGTCAATCTCTTTAGCCCATGGTCTATGGATGAACCAATATTTACCCTCTTTATGAAATTAAAATGCTACAGCCTACAGGAGAGTTGTGGTTTTCTTTCTTTTATCATTGCTCTTTGCGTCTGTGGCTTTTGAATCTACACTTGCTACTGCAGTTTTCTGGTGGTTGCTGATCTTATGATTGGTGTTTACTTTGGGGCCTTGTCCAATTAGATTTTATTTGGTTTGGAAAAACTTTAATATCTTATGCTTGTATTTGTTATTTTGGATATCCAATTTTACTCTTGTTTATCTATTGCATTAGGAAGACATTGTTTAGGGGTTTATTTCCTGCTATCATTCACTTTACTCTTTGTCAAATTTTTGCTTCTAGGTGAGACACCGTTTAAGGAAAGATCATGGGATTGAGGGTGGAATTCCTGTTGTTTTCTCTTTAGAGAAACCTAAAGCTAAGCTGCTTCCTTTTAGAGGACCAAGTGGTGAGGAAGACAACCCTTCAGATTATCAAGTGAGGATGCTTGCTTCTTACTTTTGCAGTTTTAAAGTACTCTGTTTGATCACCTAACATCATGCAGCGGGGAAATTCATCCAATATATTGAAGCAGAATTTAAGAATTGAAAGTACATTTGGATGGAGCTAAAGCTGTGTTTCTTTTAGTGGTATATTTGAACTTGCTAGTGTTAGGTCCCTGGTTTTTGCTATCTCTAGATTTAAGGGTATAAGGAAAAGGAAAATATTTTGGTCTACATTAGTATGTAATCTACATGTTTAATACAACAATTTAATGTGTTATTCTGTTGTCAGATAGTACCTAGGCAGGTTCAACAATTTAATGCATTGTATTTTTTATTACCTTGCAATGTGTATAGTCATAGGCAGGTTCAACTAGTCAGTCTATTTTTCATATGTATTATTTATTTTAGTTTTGCTTCTAAATTTTTATTTTTACTTTAATATTTACGACAACTTGAGTTCTAACTTTTGGATTTTAATTGTGTTATTAATTTATTATTTTAAATTCTAAAACTAAATTCATTAATTTTTATATTTAGTTTTAAAATTAAAATTTTCATAGAAAATTTAATTTAAATAATATTTTTATTTAACTTTAAAAAGTATATTTAAATTTCAAATTTAAAAATAAAACATAATATAATATTTATCATAAAAATAAATATTATTTGATTAAAATAATTTTTTTAAAGGTTATGTTTTTAGCGGCGTTTGTGATAAAAAGCGTCACTAAAGGTCATGATCTATAGCGGCGTTTGTGGGAAAAGCGCTGCTAAAGGTCATGGTCTATAGCGGCAATTGTGGGAAAAGCGCCGCTAAAGGTCGTGGTCTATAGCGGCGTTCGCTAAAGGTCATGACGTTGTCAATAGCGGCGTTTTTTGCAGCGCTTGTTAAAGCGCCGCAAATACTTTTAGCGGTGCTTTTTTAAAAACCTGTTTTGGTGTAGTGAAAGTAGCAATTATAACGTTTAATAAATGATTGTGTATAGGTGGCCGGTTATGGTTATGTGTAATGCATGTATATATATTTAATATATGTTATATTATAAAGTTAATAATAATAAATAATAAAATAAATAGAAAGAAAGAGATGAATGCATGCAAATGAAATTAAAAGAGAGAGAAAGAACAAGAGGTCGGCGACAACCTAAAGGGTTTTTGAACTTTTCAACTTCAATTGGTTAGTGCAATTTAGTCATTTTCTTATAATTTTTACGTTTTTGGAATCCCGATGCCTAAGGCTACCTGACCCATGTTGTAATTTTTAATATTGTTCAAGATTTTAGATGTTGACATTGTTGAATAGTTTAAGTACTAGGGATTAAATAGATAGATTTTTAAGTTAGAAATAGAGAAAGACTAAATTGTGGAATAAATTGTTAATTTTGAGTAACATGGACTAAATTGTGAAAAATTCAAAATTAGGGGGTTGAATTGGAAAAGAGGAAGCTAAATATAGTTTAGAGTGAAGTTAGTATAAAAACATAAATATAAATGTAAAGGTTAAAAACTAGTCTCGATTTAGGGATTAAATTGAAGAATAAGCAAAATATAGTGTGAAAATTGAAATTTAATGTGAAATTGAAATGTGTAATATTAATGTGTAATCCATGTAAATCCTCCAACTTGTGACTCGAATATTTGCAATAATCCACCCAGTACCCTTCTTGTGCCTTTCCAATACCACAAGTGACTCCTCTTATTGATTCTTGATGAACTCAACTGAAATTATGACAGGTAAAGTTGAAGATAGACCTAAATAATCATATTTCAAACAAGGATAAAAAATCTTCAGTTCCAATTTAGTTGACTCTTCAATCAACACTTTTGGTCGTATTTAATCACGAGATGATAACTCTAATGATTTGAGTGGATCTTCCTGAGTGAATCCCTTCGAATTAGCTTCTAACAAAGCCAAACATCCCTTGTCTTCATCATCACTTGGCAGATCCACTGGTAGAATACGTTCTAATGGGTTGTCTAGAGAATTCTGTAGGAGCCAGTGATTCTATCTTGGACATAAAAGAGCAATCTTTGACTACATTTGGGGATTTAATAGCATTGAAGTCTTTAGAAGTCATATTGTCGTCCAAAATTTCTTTAAATTGAGTATCCTGCTACTACTTGAGCCTTTGTGGGTAAAGAGGTGGTGGAACCTTGGCTTGAACTGACAGTCCTTTCGGGGTAATGTTTCTTCATATAACAAAGGTGTTAGTTTATAAGAATTAACTAGTTTATGGTTCAACTTATCATATTTTTTAGGATTTGGCTTTTAAGAAGCAGGACTTTCAATTCTCGGTTAAACTTTCTCCTTATCAGTAGATCTATCTTCGACCTCAGCTACCTTAGGCTCTAACGTCTTCTCACTCCGTAAAGTGGCAGCTTTGTTATATTCTTTACTCGAAACTCTTGGATTTTCAGTATTGTTAGGCAAAGCTCCTTGCGTTTATTCTGAATTGTAGTGGCTAGTTGACCCACTTGATTCTTTAAATTCCTCAATGTTGGTGCTTGGCCTTGGATCAATGCATCATTCTTCACCATGTATGCTTTCAACAAGTTCTCCAAACAATTAGAAAACTCAGCTTGCGATGGTTTTTGAACTTGCCGAGTGAATTTTGGTGGTTGATTCGGTCTAGTTTGCACGTAAATGTTGTTAGATTAGCTCACTGGTTACTCCATGAAAAATTTGGATGGTTTTTCCATGAGGGGTAATAGAATTTGGACTATGGTCCTAGCCTACTACTATTCTGATTTTGATTTCCTATATAATAAAAGGACTCTGGGTTTGATGGACAATTTTCACACAAGTGTCCATCTCCATAGTATACACATGAAACGTTTTCACATTCACTTGGTGGCTGGGCTACAACATTATTAAGATTGTTAGTAGTAAAATTCTTAAGCATTGAGGATATAAAAGATGCCTAAGCTTCAACCGAAGTGAGGGCATAAACTTCATGTACTCCTTCTACTCGTATTCCAGAGGCTACTCGGTTGGTTGGCCATTGACAGTTATTGTTGGTAATTCTTTTAATAAACTCGTAAGCCTCATTGTATGACTTTGAAATAAAGGTTCCATTTGCTGAAGCATCCACAATCATTCTAGTATGAATGTTGAGACCAATATAAAAAGTCTCCATTTGAACACAATAAGGAATGTCATTATGAGGGCAGTTTCGCAATAACTCCTTGAACCGCTCTCATGCCTCATATAGAGATTCTTCATGAAATTGTTGAAATGAAGTGATTTCATTTCGAAGCTAGGCGGTCAGAGATAGAGGAAAGTATTTCATTAAGAAATGTGAAACCAACTCTTGCCATGTAGTTATGGAATAGGACGGTAGGGAGTTCAACCATGCTCATGCTCTATCTATTAAGGAGTATGGAAATAATCTCAGTCTCAATGCGTTCTTGGCCACCCCGACTAATTTGAATGAGTCACCCACTTCCATGAATAGCCGAAGATGAAGATGCGGATCCTCAGTAGGCATCCCACTAAATTGGCTCATTATTTGAAGCATTTGGAACATTATAGGCTTTAGTTCAAATTGTGGTGCCTCAATTTCAGGTCTTACAATACCCAGATTGAGTTCATTGAAGAGAGGAATGGCATATTGTCGGATGCCACAGATTTTGTCATCAACAATAATGATTAAATTGCGATCGTTATAAGCAAATGCTCCTTCTTGAACATGTTATAGAGGATCCATGATTACCTGAATAATAACGAGAACTATTAAAGTAAAAAAAGAAAAAAATTGAACCAAATTATAAGATAATAAAAGAAAATCACAAAATAATTAATAAAGTTAAAAATAAAATAAACCAAATTGCAAATAATAATTTCAAAAAATATTATTAAGGCAGTAGTCCCCGACAATGGCACCAAAAACTGGTAATGCGTAGGTTTATGCAAGTGTACACAGTCGTTATCAAGTAATAAGTAAGTATAAGAGTTATTGTCTCCACATGGACTGTGTCTATTAGTCAAATAATTGCAAAATTATGAATTTACAAGTTGGTAAAAAACACAATAATTTAGGGTGATAGATGTTAAGATTCAATTAATTAACTAAATGCAAATTAACCTAAATGCAAATGAGATGAAATATGCAAGCTAATGGTTTAGCATCATTTTCACAAGTTTAACAACAATAATATGAAAAAGCTAGAATAATTACAACATTTGACTTAATTAATTTTTCATCATGCTTAATAATGTTCCGAAAAAATTTCATGGCAACTCGATCATTCATTAACTTGGAATTTGATATAAGTTCTTTCGAAATCTTATACTTGGAAAAACATGTATATTTTTATGTCAATATTTAACAAAGGATTCATTAGAATTTATGTGAAGTAACACTGACGAGTTAGGTTTGAAACAATTTAATCACACAAACCAAAAATTTATGCAAGGTAATAGAGCTCCTTTGAGTTATTACGAACCTTTAATTTAATCGGGTTATGATCTAAATGAAGCATGCACCTTCTAATTATTGCGTCTATTAATCACAATCTGGTCAGGATAGCTCAACTAATTCTAATGCATCCAAACATATTTTAATGCATGAAATACATAAATGATTTTCATTAGAAGCATGAACGACTGAGGCACAAAAAATCATAAACTTGAATCAAAATGAACTTTATCAAATTAATGCAATCAGTCTAGCCAAAATAAAATTAAGTCATCATCGTTAATGGAAAAAAATCAAAACAATTAGCAAACATGTTTAATAATTACAAAATTAAAGAATAGGAAAGAAGAAACTCTTGATGATTTCAGCGATTCTCTAAAGGTCGATCGTGGTGGCTTCCTCCAATTCTCGTGATTGCTTCTTCGTAAACTGCTCCTCAAGGTGGCTGGCCAAGAGATTTTTTCTCAAGGAAAATTCTAGCTAAAGGGAAGAGGGGAAATTGAGGGCTTATGCGTGGAAGAGATGAAAGAAAGATGAGAGGAATGTGAGTTGAGGGATGATTCAAATGGGAAATGAGGGGTGATATTTATGGTTAGGGAGTTTGCTAAGAATAAGATGAAGGTCCCTCGAAATGCTCTCTTGCTTGGTCAAGCATAAAATGTGGAGGAAAAGGTTGGTGGTTGCTTGATTCATGCTTGATTTCATGCATGAATCATGCAAAGGGTTGGACGGTTTCTTGGGTATTAGTTAGGGGCTGATTTCTGACTTTTTCACAAGTGTAGGGACCTCCTTACCCCAAATCTAATTTGGGCTGCTCTAGATGCCTTAGCCAAATTGGACTACTTTCCCCCTACTTGGACGGTTTGGTAACCCAAATAATTATCAGACTTGCTCTTCTCAACAAGACAACTTCAACTAGATGAAATTGACTTCTCTTGACTCAATTTGTTATCTTTGTCGTCCAATTGAGATGGAGTATAACTCATGTCCATGTATGATTTAAATAAACTCTCACACTTATTAATTTAATGGTTCCACTACCACAATTAAAGCATAGAAATTACTATGTAACATAAGATAGTTAAATTATGCAAAATTTAATACATAAATTCATAAAATTAAATAATTTACTAAAATTATGTCCATTGTCTCAATATGAAAAAAATCACCCAATTAAATATCCAAATACTCGGGATTAACATAAATTCTAAGTAAAAAGGTGATATAAATAGCTATAAAAAATTTATATAATTTAGAGTTTATAGAACACATGCTTGAAGGCGGTCATTGTAGACGTGTACTTGTACACATGCTAAGGAGATATTCTCTGCAGACATACATTTTAAAAAAAAAGTCTTGTGGACTGTCTTAACTTATAATCTTGAGGACAAGTCCTACGAATTTATATACATGGATTCATACTTGGCGGATGCATACATGAAGATTCATTCTTGAGAAGAAATCTTGCGAACTTATGCTTGAAATAGTCCCTACAGAATCATACATAGAATAGTCCTTGTAGACTCATGCTTGATAACAGTCCCCACGGGCTCATACATGGAATAGTCCGTGAGGACTCATACTTGATAACAATTCTTACCAACGCATACAAGGAATAGTCCTTGCAAACTCATGCTTGTGACCTGCTGTCAAATGTAGTAGTAATTCTAGTATATTTCCAAACATAAGGAGCTTGTTTTCTAACACTTTTAGCATTTATTATTGTATTTTTTTATATTTACTAGTTTAGTATTAAAATTTAATAAATTAAGGGTTTTTAAATAAACTTTTTACTGTTAGTGACCTATTAGGCCCACATTGATGTGATTCCTGTCACATCATGTGATTCGTCTCGACGGTCTCGACATTTGAAGCCCATTTATGCTTTTTAACTTGTTTTATTTCCACAACTTGTTTAAATTTAAGTTTCTTCAATTCTTCTCATGATAATTAATTTGTGTCCTTATTATTTCATCATTTTAATTGTGCTTTAAAACATGTATTAGATTTTGGCGTCTTTAATGTGTCTTTGCATTCAAATTTATAAGTTCATATATAAAACTCATACCAAACTTATCATTTCTTCTTATTCATTCACACTCATTCCTACCATGATTCAAACAATTAAATAAGGTTTATATTAAAAGATTAAAACAACTTTATATAAACATATTCACACCAAGATTAAAGGCACATACACAAGTAAGCTTATACTAAGCTTAATACATAACATTTGTAATAAGTATCCAAACATATACAAATACACCTATTACATAATAGCCATATACATGTCATTTATAACCGTAACCAATTTGTTCAAAAACTACCAAAATGATCGGCGGATAGTGTCATAGGCTCCAACAAGATTCCAACTGATTGAGCTTTCCAATGATCTATAAAATAGAGGAAAACAACTATGTAAACATTTAATGCTTAGTAAGTTCGTATAAGAGAAACTTAAACTTCTCATTCCTTAATATCTAATCTTTCAATCATGCTCATTAAATCATATAGTACTTGACTTTCCTAAACACCACAATTCACATCATTTGTATATAACTTAACAATTCATCGTTTATGAAACATAGGATACAACATGAAATGAGTTACGTTTACTCACATTACTTCACATATGTGATTAATGCTCTAATTCATTCGTTTTCATAGCTCATCTTACCATTTCATACTATCATCGATATCCATAATTTCATATCTAAACCTTTTCATTACTTCACTTACCCGTTGAATTGTATAGAATAACATCGAATACTCGGGAACACCTTTCCATATAACCATAACCTTTTCAATAATGCTCACGCGAGCTGTGAAATAGGCCTGCTCAGATGAGCTGTGGGTCAAGATGTTAGCTACACGATTTTGCTCACACGAGTTATGGAGAATCTGCAACAAATGTAAGACCTCAGCCATTGGTAGGACATATAGGACCAGCACCCGAACATATAATCCCTAATGACATGTCATTTGTATCCTAAGTATTTTCTAGACTCAAACGAGACTTTTTTCGTCAAGTATTCAATTATCGAATTATTACCGAATCAATTGTAAATGATATAACATTAGCAAATAATCAACCAAAATAACATTTAATAAATATAAAATTCATACGAACTTACCTTGACCACAACGGTTGTATCAACAAAAGTCGAGAATTAATCCGAGACTTTCGTTTTTCCTCGATTCAAGTCTGGTTGATTCTTTTCTTGATCTAAGTAATAATATAACTTAAATATTTCAATTGACTACAATTATCCAATTTAAACTTATAATCCATATTAATAGGAAATTATAAAAGTACCCCTAAATTTAAACTTTTTATCGTTTAGCCCTAAATCTAAATATTATAATTTAACCAATAAAATAAAATATCATAATACCCAAATATTCTTAAGGTTCCAAACAGCCCTAACTTTCTCTAATTCACAACATTAACCATGAATTTTACTATTTTCACCATTAAGTCCTTAACCTTTAAATTCATCAAAATTACTTAAAAAACATGTTTATCTAACAATTAAACTTAATAATATATCAAAAATTCAAAATATTATTAAATCATTCATGGAAAAACCCTAAATTTTTTTATAACATTTAAATTCAACCCCCGAGTTAAGTAGATTAAGCTAAAACAAGTTCAAAAACATAAAAATCATTAAAAACGGGGTTCAAAAACCTCACCATGCACCAAAATAAACTTGGTTGAATTTTTTGAAGCTCAAAAATGATGATTTTAAGAAAACACAAGAAAATGGAAAAAGATGATAGCATTATTTTACTTGTACATGCTTTTATTTATTGTTTTACTACTTTACCCTTTAATTAACATTTATAAAATAACCAACCTATGTCCATCATTATCCACCACCAATATAAATGGCATAATTACCTTATAGATCTACCAACTTACATTTCCAAGGCCATTCAATCCATTTAATTAGTAGAATTTAACTTTTGCACATTTTTCAATTTAATCCTTTTTACCTAATTAACAATTTAAACTTTAAAATTTCTTAACGAAAATTCAAGAAATAGTTTGAAATTCAAGAACAATAAGTATCAAAATAGTTTCAAGCACGGAAATAGTTTGACACATCATATTGTTCCCTATTCTCCCCTCATAGTGACCCTTACCCGCTCACCTCCTTATTTCTCATTCTCTCACCTTTCTTATTTCTCCACATAGGAAATCACAACATAATATAGTAATAACGACTAGCTCGCAAGTTTTCTACTTTTGTGACTTTGCCACATGTTTTTTTCTTTTTAATACATCCCACTCACAAATGCTTTTGCTTTTCAAGTACATTTTTCTACTCTTTTTGATTTT
The DNA here is from genome assembly GCF_025698545.1 of Gossypium raimondii. Taxonomy (NCBI): domain Eukaryota; kingdom Viridiplantae; phylum Streptophyta; class Magnoliopsida; order Malvales; family Malvaceae; genus Gossypium; species Gossypium raimondii. The sequence goes on along the minus strand of NC_068568.1, from coordinate 30,829,000 downwards.
CTTTTTGAATTTTGTTGTTGTTGTGCACTTTATAGGCTAACTTATAAATACTATATCACACCAATCTTTCCTATTTCACTATGTTTTTACAAAATCTGCAATGAGGTATCTACTTAACCCTCAATACATATGATCAGACATTTATAGTCATGCATTTCAAGACAAATAAAAAAGGCAAATACAAATTAATGTTTTTGGCTCGAGTTTTGCATGGTGGTTTATCAAGAAGTGTTTTTTTGGCTCAAATATAAGTACTAAGGATGAAAGGATAGGGTTAAATTTTTGGCTCTGGGTGTATACTAAACAATGCCTTAGGTCATCCCTAGGTATCTTAATATTTACAAATTCAATTAACCAAACAATAAAAAATTTAACAATCTATCATACATACTAGCATGCTCGTTTCCCTATATTTTCTATATCATTTGGTACATTCAATTGCTCAATGCCGATTTACAGTGTAATATATAAAATTGAGTAGTCTTAATAAAAAAAATTAAAATCATCTACTATCATGCCAAATTTATAGTGAATACAATTAACCTATTTGCATGCTACTAACCAAACACTTGTATTTCTACAAGCTCAAGCACACAATTGACAATAAAAATTAAAAGAAAAACATAAAATTGAAACAAATTTTCTATATTACCCCTCACACTTTAGATAACACATTGTCCTCAATGTGTAGCCCTAAAAAGATAAGGAAAGAGGTTACTCAATTGATCGTGGTAGTTTCGTAAGTTATTGGTGGGTGCTTCTTTCTTTGATCATTGTAAGTTCTAAATTGTGTTTCTTTCATGTGGAGTTCCTTCACAGAAAACTTTAAAATAGAAAAACAACTAACAATCTATTGTTAGTTTTACTTCTAAAATAACAAATAATCATTACCCCAAAATTAATTATAGCTTTAAAATAATAAAATTTAAAATTTTAGCTCAATCCTCCTCCTCTTTCTCAAAAGCTATCTCCTCCTCTTCTGCCTCTTCTCAATTTTCCTTTTCACTATCACCTCTTTCTTTACTTCATTGCTCTTCTTTTCTATGATGAGTTTGCATTGGACCAAACATATCTGGCGGATAATTAGGAACTCTCATGTTGTTCTGCCGTGTGAATTCTTGAAGGACTGGGCCCGTTTCTTGCATCCATCGTATCATTCCGTCTATTTTTACTTTACTACTCTCACTTATTTTTCTTCGAGGTGTCATCTTTGCTTTTCTTTTGAGTGAGGTAAGGACATCCATCTTTTCTTTTCTCCTCTGGTTCCAATCAATAATCTACTTTTGGTTGAGTTCTACTTACTGAGTGTACATCGAATCATTGATTAAACTCCTTGTTGGGTGCAAGAACTACTCATTTTCTTCCATTGGAGCCTCCACGCTTTTACAAAATGCCGTCACAAGATGGGAAAGAAAATCTCAACCTTCTGCCACTGATGCAATGCTTCATACTTAGATAAATCTATTGTCCTATGCATATTTTTTTTTGTAAAATGCTATTTAATAAAATATCCCGGAATGTATTGACATTAGAAACATTAAGAGCGGGTGTAATTCGAGTGCAAGTAAACTGTATCCTCATTTTGGCTATTGGAAACATTATAGCTTGATTAAAATTAGTCTATAGTCTGGTACCGGGTCAGAAGTTTCATTCTTCTCGGTTTTCAGTTACATATTTTATGATGTTTTCCATATCAATGTCTTTAAATTCTGTTAAATTAATATTCTGTAAGTAATCATATTCATAATATGCAGCATCATAATATCTGCAAATATTTTATGGGGAGAACAACACATTCTTACCCATTATTGTTACTGTTTTCCACATAACACTATGTAGTCTCTGAGTTTCCTCGTCCCTGAGAGCAACATAAAATTCTTGCACAAGAGAAATAACAACACTTTCTTTTGGGATTGTGCAAAAACGCTCCCATCTATGATACCGTACTAAAGACCAAATTTCATTACAAAGAACCACCGATGGTTTGAATCTCCTTTCTTGAATAAAGGTTTACCTTTGAGTTCGAAGAAATATTTTTTAGCATTTTTATTTTGAAACTTTAGAGGATTCAAAACCGTCGGTGGTTCTTGTTCTTTCATTTGTCTAAATTTCCTAGGTGGCATGTTTGATATAATCATATGCTAAAACTTAACAAGATATCAAGGAACAGTAAAAAGAATTTTAGAACCCTTAACTTCGAGTGAAGATGCGTTGGATTCCTCGTAGAGATATCGTCTTGTGAATGCTTTGTCTTGGTTCTTGCACTTATCAAAAAGGAGTTGGTTTCAATTGAAAATGAGGTTTTAGGGTTTAAGAATTTGAAGTTTTTGAAAGAGTTAGAGAGGGCTTTAGAGTTTAGAGGAGGTTAATATTATGCTTTAGGGTTGAAATAAGGGTTATATTAATGTTAAAAACAGGTTAAAATAAGTTTAAGATCGATGGTTTATGCGATTGAGTCGGGTCGACCTTGTAGAAAATTACAGCGATGTCACAACACAAAGGTTCCGTGTCGTGACACCCCTGGCAAGATACTGATGTCGCAAAATTAGGGTTCAATGTCGTGACACACTCTGAAAATTTGGACCTTGGGTAATATATCTTCTATGTCATGACATCGAGATGATTTTCTCGATTCCCTTGATTCTTGAGGTGGTGTTGCGGCACAGAGATGCCATGTTGCGACACTAACTCTGTTTTAGCCCAAATTTCCAATTTTCAAAGTGTCTTGGGTTTTGTTTATTAAAAAATGTAGTAGTAGTTAAGGTCTAAACTAATTGGTTAGTTAAAAATACAATATTATACATGAAATTAACATTTAATTTTTAATTATTAAGTGTTGCTATCGGATTCATCCGTCAACTCAATTAATGTATCCGGGGATGCTTCTTTGGATCTATCAAGGTCGTCCAGCGTCCATCATGCCATTACACTTTCCTTCGCTTATCCCACTCTCGGTACTTGTTTGTCCGACCTGCACTAATCATATAGAACACTTTCCTTGCCTCGAGGTAGTTAAGTTTTAGAATAGTTAGTTCATAACAGGGCTTTCCTAACTTTTCCCTATTTTTTTTATTTTGCTGGTGACCACATTTAAATGTTTCTATCTCACCATTGATCTTCATTGTTAATTCATTATTTTCTAAGTCAATGGTGGAACCTGATGTCGCTAAGAATGGTCTATCTAGCAGAATGGGTATTTCATGGTTTCCTTCAAAGTTTAAGATTATGTAGTCCATTAGGATGATAAAGCTCTTCATGTTGACTAATACATCTTCAAATACTCCCTTAGGTTGTACTGAAGACCTATCGATTAAATGTAGTGTGATTAGTGTATTTTTAAGATCTCCTAATCTATGCTTTTCATAAATAGATAGGGGCAATAAATTAATATTGGCTCCTAAATCACATAGAGCCTTACTAAAATGGATGTCCCTTATTTTTATAGGTATCGTAAAATTCCCCGGGTCTTTTAGTTTTGGGGTAATGTGTTTTGAAATAACCACACTACATCAGATGCTTATGTTAACTTGCTCTCCTATTTTTACTTTCCTACTCCTAGACATGATTTCTTTTAAATATTTGGAGTGCTTAGGAACTTTTTCAATCAGATCAATTAAAGGCAAGTTAACATTAAGGGATTTAAATAAGTTGAGAAAACTTGAAAATTCATCCTCATCCCTTCTTTGATTTTCTTCCAATCGTGAAGGGAATGGTATCCTTCTCATTGCAAGTTCTTCTATGGATTTATCTTTCAGCTTAGCTACCGGTTTGGCTACCTCTTCGGATTCTGGTTTAACATCAGCTCCTTTAGAGTTTTCTCAAAAATTTTTGGAATCCTCTTCATTTTCCTTTTAAGGGAGCTTTTTCGGGCTACTAAATACTTTACACGAATGGAGCGTTTTGCCTTTACGTGTTCCTTCTCCTCTTTCTGACGATTATTTTTTGTGTTACTCGGGATTCTCGTGACAATTTGCCTTTTGATACCTCCTATCATGCTCATTAATTGGCTCATCTGATCTTTGAGTTTAGTAAATGTTTTCATCATACTGGTACTCTTAGATTGTAGAATTAACCATTCAAACGGTAAAATTTCTTTACGAAATTTTCACACGAACATTCTATCATACTATAAACATTAATAAAATAATTATTTTGACCTCGTATTGTGGTCCTGAAGCCACTGTTCCGAATAACCCTAAAATCAGGCTGTTACAAAGAACTTCTGTAAGAATTTTCCTGCGAGTTCATCCCATGTCGTGATAGATCCTGGTGCTTACGAATCTAACCAAGAGAAAACGTTATCTATTAAGGAGAAGGGGAACATCAAAGACGAATAGTGTCATTGGTGACCCCTTTATATTTGAAAGTATCACAAAGTTAAAGGAACCATTTTAAATGCTTATTTGGGTCCTCTATCATTGTGACTCTAAGCTGCAAATTATTTTGGATCATTTCTGGTTTAATCTCAAAATTGTTAGCCGTGATGGTTGGTCGTATTATAATTCCTTGAACCATCTTCAGACTGTGCGTAGTCCCTTAAAGTTCTTTCATTGCACGCCATAGATATATTTACGGGTAGCTAAGGTGGTGGTGGTAAATCTTGTTGGTTATTATTATTAATTTCGTCGAACAACGGGTTGTTTTACTGTGCTAAATTTCCTGTAGCAGGTGGTGGGTTCTGCATCTGTCATTGTTGCTGTTACTGTCAATTATTCTTACGAATTATTCTTTTTGGATCTGTGGTCGGCTCTATAGCCGTTCCCCTACTACAGGTCATACACTGAAACCAAAAAGAAAATAAGCGTTGTTAAAAAATAAAATAAAGAAAAATAAAATCATATCTATAATTTTAAAAATTTCCTAAGTAGTCTATTAAATGCAAAAATTAAAATTAATCTAGAGATGTTGCCTCACCGGCAATAGTGCCAACAACTTGACCGCCTCGGGACGTACCGACGTCCAGAGTAAGAAACTTGCACAAAAGATATGAAATAAGTGGTATCCGCAAGTATATGGGTCATGTTGTAATATAGTTGCAACGAAGTAAATGAGTACTTCGAGGATCGTACCCAAGGGAGGCGAGTACTAAATTAATCCTAATCAAAACACAAATAGATCTAATTAGTATTTTAAATGAATTATATTATGAATAAACATAAAGAAAGATTTTTGGGGTTTTAATAATAAAGAAAATAACATAAATAAAGAGACTTTGGGAAACGAAAGATGTAAACTGAATCAAAGCTAAGCATGAGCGATTATCTTACTTTGGTAATCATAACTAACTGTCACTTCGAGTTTCTATTCAATCAGCTAGTCGTTACCCTAGCAGGATCTCTCGATCTTCCACTAAACCGATTAGTTGGCAAGAACTACTTATCTCTTGACCTCACAGTCCAAACCAGTTCGGGGCTAAAGTATTCACGGATAGACCATACCAATTTGGGTTAATTCCTACCTACATAATGTCCTAGGGTCGTCAAGCCTAGGGTTTAGGTTCTTCCTCTCCCAAACAGCTGATTTGCTAAGAAATCCCTACACAACAGTTAATTAGTCATATCTCCACTTGCTAATCCCCCATAAGAGGATTAGTTCCTCATAGATTTCATAAACACAATAAACTTTATGTTAAAGATAAACATTAATAATAAATCAAGAGAAAAAGGTTTAAGAGAATCCTGAATTGTATTGAATGAAGTGCAGAATCCACAAAGTGTTGACCGAGTCTACAAGTTAGATCTCCCCAAAAACTTAAAGGTAAAAACTAGAAGTAACCTAAAACCTACGAAAAGGGAAGAACTAAAAACTAAAACTACAAAGAAAATTATAAAGTATGAAAGTTGTCCATAACAAGTGTTAAATGAGCCTATTTATAGATTTAAGGTTGTCGTCGTCCTCAACCTTAGGTCAGCTAATGCTCTCATATTAAACATTTGATTGTGCAGACCAAAACACCCTTGGCTCGTAGGTGTTTCTCGTACAGGATCGATGTCGCGATACCTTAGTGCCTGTGTCGTGACATTAAAGGCAGTATGCTTAGCCCCAATGCGGTTTTAGGTGTGTGTCGATGCACCGAAGGCAGTGTAACACCCCTAACTTGTATCTGTCATCAAAATAGGGTTACGGGAATGCTACAGTGAGTTAATCGAAATAAACAAGTAAAATCATGATCATTTCAATATAATTTCTCAAATACCATAAAGTAATTGAATTACAATAATATCTTACATCTACGAGGCTTAAATCTAGCTTTAGGGACTAAAGAATTAATCTTAAAACCCTCAGGGACTCAAAGACAGGGGACACATGGCCGTGTCCCGGCCCGTGTAACTCACTGAGTTGGGTCACACGGCTGTGTCCCAATCCGTGTAACACACTGACTTAATACACACGACCGTGTCTTAGACCATGTGTGGCACACGGCCGTGTGGTAGCCCGTGTGTACTTAAATAAACCTTAAACATCACGTTTACCATTTCAAGATTTCTTGGGCACTAAGTAATCCATTTACCAGCCATTAAACCTATTCAAAATGTCACTAAACAAGCTCAAATCATGCTAATTCAACCATCTTAAGTGCCTAACCAATGTACCCTCAATGGTACCACAAGTATACACTTATACAACAATATAAATCATCACCCAAACATGTCAATTCACACAACTTAAACTTCTAACCAATATGCCTATCATAGGCACCTCAATTCACAACAATTCAATATAATCTATTAATCTTACATATGCTAAAAGTTTATACCAAAGACATCTTCCATCATTCACATATATCACAATAAGTTATCAACTTGCACTTAGGCTTACTCTTTATATATTTACATACCAAAACAAAAGTAATGACAAAACAAGCCTATTACATGCCATATAATCCAAAACAAACGTTCAAAAACTACTGAAAACGGATGGATAGTGTGACTTGAGTGCTAATTCGATCGCCCAACCTTCAAAAGTATCTACAAGAAACAAAAATTAACACAAGTAAGCTTATTGAAGCTTAGTAAGTTCGACGGACAGAAACAATAATTTTTACGGAAGTAAATTTAACCATAAAATAAAAAAATGATTCAACAAAAAATATTTCCTGTCATCCACAATTACAAACTGGTGAGTTTCATATTTCAATTCAAAGTTCAAATAATATTCTCCGGTAACATACATGTCCACAACAGAGTCCATTCTGTATGTCAAGTACATGTCATGCCATTGAAAGTCATTAAACAAGTTATAATACAATAATTTATGACCTGATGAATGACTTATAGATATGAGTACACAAATAGTCTAACCGAAACATGCCAAACGCTCATGAGAGCTAATCTAACCGATAACACGTCTCGAAACTAAGTGTCTAGCCTGTAGGCTATACATTCGCTCCAATAACACGCCTCGACACTAAGTGTCTAGCCTGTAGGCTATACATTTGCCCCAATAACATGCCTCGACACTAAGTGTCTAGCCTGTAGGCTATACATCCGCTCCAATAACACGCCTCGACACTAAGTGTCTAGCCTGTAGGCTATACATCCACCCCAATAACACGTTAAAATAGGATAGTATAACACGAGGGTTCGCAAAAAATGCTGAACCTCGGTATACTCGGGAAAATATATATAACACACCACATTAATCTCAACTCCAACCCCACGTAACACGTCGTCATTCAGTTGTACTCTATCACGCGTTCATCCGACCCAAGTACCAAAATTTAATAACATTTTCCCAAAAAACTTTATATCATCAATTGAACAATTAATATCAACTATTTCAAATCATATCATATCATCATACAATTCATATAAATATTAAATTACAAACTGAATGAACTTACTTAGACTAAATTGTGATAATTATAGAAGTTTAAAGACTATTCTGCAATTTTCCCTTTTCCACGTAAATCAACAGGGTCTTGATCTAAAATATAAAACTTCCCAATTATTAGCTTACATTTCATATTCCAATTTATTCTACATTTATACCCTTTTATTTTTGAAATTACACAATTGCCTTTAACTTTTACAACTTTTACAATTTAGTCCTCTAACTCAAAATCATCAAATTAACCATTTTCTCAAGTCAAAATTTACATTCGAATAATCTAGGCCCTTAAATAGTCCCAATTATACTTTTAAATCACCACAAAACCTTGAAATTTTAACATTTTAACAATTTAATCCTTAAATCAAAAACTAATAAAATTACTTCACAAAACAACCAAATACCACAATTAAAGCTTCAAACACATAATTATCATAAAAAAAACCAAGATTCATCAATGGAAACTTCTGAAAATTTTAACAGATTCAAAAACAGAGGTATAGGCTAGCTAGACCTAGTTCAATGATTTCAAAAACATAAAAATTACAAGAAACAAGTATCAATTTCACTTACATGTAATGAAAACCACACAACCGAAGCTTCTTCTCCTTAGCTATGGTGTTTCGGCAAGTTGAAAAAGAAAATGTTTATTCTTCATTTAATTTTGTTTTAATTTTGATTTAATTACAAAATTGCCATTAAACATATGTTATTTTATCATTTTCATTCCAATTGCCGTCCAACAATAATAACTAAGGGCTAATTGCTACATAGGTCCTTCATCATTTAGTAATGAAGCTAGTTGATCATCTAAATGCAATAATTACTAAGTTTTGCACATTTTTCAATTTAGTTTTTTTTCTTTAATTAGCTATCTAAATGTTAAAATTTCTTAACCAAAAATTAATATGACTCTAATGACTCCGTAAATATTCTATAAATAATATTTACGGGTCGACACAATGGAAATTTGTGGTCCTGAAATCATTGTTTTGTCACCATTGAAAAATAGGCTATTATAGGCAGTCTCAAAATTCTTGTACTCTACTCCCTATTTGTGATATCGAACTCCCCATACTACAACACCATGACCAATATTGAGTTTGTATGCCCTCTGATGGTCTCTTGCACACTCACTAAGTATGTTAGCCCATATTAAGCCTTCTTCGCCCTCTAAGGTTAATAAAAGACTCAAATTACACTTTTTATTAAATATAAACAAAACTATGAAAACTTAATCAAAACATAATAAAATGATTGTATTTAAGCTCCTTATGTGTGAAAATTAGTTTAATCTGCTACACCGAATTACGACAAATCACTTATTGATTTTCCTATTTTTTAACTTTATCCTCATGAAGTCTACTTCATCTTATTCGAATTTTTTTTTTGTCTATATTTAGCTTTTGGACTTCAAAATATTTACCACTATTCGATAAAAATTTAGGTATCAGAAAATATATATAATTAGTACTAAAACGTGTATAAAGGATAAAATAAAATGCTGCCGCATAGATGGTGACGTGGATGTTCAGATCGAACTTTTGAATCAACATTCTGGAATATACCATTTTTTCCACCAAAAAATTTGATATTTGCCGCAACGAATCAGATTAATTAATTAAAATAAGAGGGAAAAGAAAAAGAAAATCCGAAAAAGAAAAAGATGGGGAGTGGGAGCCGAATAGTGTTTCCTTGTAGAGCCTTCTCACTGGCATTCCTAGTCCCTTCTTTCACTTCCTCAACGCAACTCAGCCTCAAATCTTTCCTCGCCCACACCTCTCTTCCCCCCACTGCCTTCTCTTTTCTCCGAATGGCTTCCTCATCATCTTCTTCCCTCACCAACGGTAACGATATCAATCCTTCCAATGACGCTGCTGCCCCTTCTCCCCCCTCCGCTTCCTCTGCCATCGATTTTCTCACTCTCTGTCACCGCCTCAAGGTATTTTTTAAATTATTCACTCAAAAAAATTTGAACAATTTCTTTCCTTGAAATTTCTTTTAATTTGATATAGTTTTGTAACGTGATTATTATTGTTGGAATGAATAGACGACGAAACGAGCGGGGTGGGTGCGGAGAGATGTACAGAATCCGGAATCAATAGCTGATCATATGTATCGAATGGGATTAATGGCTTTAATTGTTTCTGATATTCCTGGAATTGATCAAGACAAGTTAGTTGTACTACCTTTTTTTCCCCTTAATATTTTACAAATTTCAGTTAATTCTTTGACTGAGAGGTTTCTTCTAATTTATTTAGGTGTGTTAAAATGGCCATTGTTCATGATATCGCTGAAGGTTAGATTAAAAAAACGTCTTTTAGCTTAATTTTAAACAAATTAAAATTTGATTTGTTTGTATAAATATGATTTTTTTAGCTTACCATAATCACAATGTTGTATTTATCTATGTGTTTGAACAGCCATCGTTGGAGATATTACCCCTTCAGATGGTATTTCTAAGGCTGAGAAGAGTCGAAGAGAGCGTGAAGCCTTAGATCATATGTGCAAATTACTTGGTGGAGGGTCTAGAGGTTTACCTTATTGTTCTTTCTTTTAACTCATAGTCGTTTATGAAAAATGAGGGCAGGGTTGGGGGGGAGGGGGGTTGAACTTGAATCTCATAATGATGTATAATTCGACCTAATTTTTCTGCTTAATTGATTGCAGCGAAAGAAATAGAGGAATTATGGATGGAATATGAAGAAAATACTTCCTCTGAAGCCAAAATCGTCAAAGACTTTGACAAGGTATGTAATGCAAGTGTTTGTATATTTCTATTATTCATGATTTATCAATAAAACGGAACATCTCAAATGCGTTGTTTTTTTCAAAGATACGTATCAAATGTGAATTGTTTGGCTAATATTTTTTATTACACTTATATTATGCCCTAGAATAGAAGAAGTGATGATTGAATAGCATGCTTAGTTACTTGTATGATGATAAAAATAGTAATTGTTTTGTTTCCAACCTATGGTTTGTTCAATTTTCATTTTGTATTCTGCTTATTTGTGTTCATCTCATCTTCAGTACATATGATGAATTAATCTTTAATTCACCAATCTCTATGCATATTCAGTTTAGTTCTCCTTTGATTATAGCATTTAGACCTCAAATTATTGCAAGTTTAATCCTATTTCAACTGATGTTGGTGATTTTTTATCAGTGGCTACCTATAAACATATTTTTAGGTCTGTAATCATAATTCTCTAAGCTGATAAATGCTTTCTAATCTGATGTTGGGTTGTCCTGTTACATGCAGGTGGAGATGATACTTCAAGCCTTAGAATATGAGAATGGTAAGACTTCTTGTTCTCGACTTTTTCCCTTGATTTTTTATCATTGCATATTTGCATAAGCATCAGCGTTTATGATCTGATCATAATGGCAATTCACCTTAAACATATGGCTTACAGAAACATTAAATAGTTTTAAACATTTCTCAAGAATAAGCTATAACTTTCTAAGAATGAGAGCCAAGCTGGGGAGAAAGAAAAAAGGAAAAAGGAAAAGGAGTGTTTAAAGCTTAGAGGCAATGTAGGATAAAGCCTGGTTTTGATGGTCTTAATGAAAGCTGAGTATTGGAATTATTATTGCTGATTTATTTACTAAGATGATGAATTAGTTTTTTATAAAATTAATACGATCATGCTACATTTGGTAGGAGTATTATTTTTTAGGCTTAATGACAAATTTGGCCACTAACGTTTGTCCAAATGGCCCTAATTATATTTTTTAGCCTTTTTTGGCCATCAACCTCTGTTCTTTTTTTCAATTTGCTTTTTCTAACAGATTTAATGAAAGTACTGTTAAAAAAGTTAACGGATATGATGTGGAGTTTCATATGTGGAATATATTTAATGAGATATAATTTATTACTTAGATAACCCAATAAGATAATTAGATGTGGAAAATAATAAAATAAATAATACATTAAATTAAAAAAATAACTCTTAATTTAAAGAAAATAAACGTAACTATCTAAAAAAAATTAACTCAATAGAAAAACTTCTCAGTAAACAAACGAATGAAAGATTGAAACCTTTTGAAAGAAAAGAAAAATTGAAACCTTGAATTTATTCATTAAATCTGTTAGAGAAAGCGAATTGGAAAAAAAAAACAAAGGTTGATGGCCGAAAAAGGCTCTAAAATACAAGTAGGGCCATTTTGATAAAACATGCAAACGTTAGTGGCGAAATTTATCATTAAGCCTATTTTACACATGTTTTAGTATATGAGTTAGCAATGAACTAATTCAATTGGTAATATTTAGCCACCCTCATGACTTATTTTTAGCAAAGAGAGAGAAAAATTCACTTATTTTGAAGAGCTCTTATTTTTTACTAGAGTTTTTACTCATTTTTCTATTTTCAAGTTTAAATTTGTACTAACTATTATTTATTTTATGTGTAACTATTCTAATACATATGTAATAGATCAGCCTTTTCCATATAAACGAGGCATCAGTACAACCTAACGCTTAAAATTTAAAATCATTCTGATATCATATGTTGCTGAGATGAAATAAATGTCTCTTGTTTGCTGCTGAGGTTTATTTCATCATATTTTTGTTCCTGGATCTTGGGCTTAAATAATCTATGTGATGGACTTGTGGTGCATGCATTTCATATGCTGCGGAATGTACATTCTAGAAAATTGAGATATACCGTCTTTTTAAATTATTTATTTTTCAAAATTTGCACCTACTTTTCAATTTTAACTAATCTCTGTAGGCATTACTCTTTGTAAGATTGTTTGATCTTGACTTATGCAGAGCAAGGGGTGGATTTGGATGAGTTTTTCCAGTCAACTGCTGGTATGTAATTTAAACCTTTTGCAGTTCTGTGGTTTTTACTTTTTTTTTTGGTTTCCATAATGGATTTTAATAATTTTTAAGACATTTAAACTCAAAAATAGAATAAATTTGAAAGACCAGTTCAGTAACTCAACCTTTTAATTGGTTTTAGATGTTCAATTAAGCGCTTTGACGTTTCATTGGTTCAATCTGGACATATCTGTTAAATGCCGTTTGACATGGCATAATATGATTCACCTCAAAGACAAAATTAAAAGGAAGGTTTCATTGGTTCAATCTGGACATATCTGTTAAATGCCGTTTGACATGGCATAATATGATTCACCTCAAAGACAAAATTAAAAGGAAGATAAGCAGCGGAGCTAATAGAATATGTCATTATAATACTTAGTGGTTTTAAGACGAGCACTGTAGCATTTAGAAAAGTTTGAGAGCAAAAGAAAAAAAAAAAGCTTATAGGCGAATAAAATGCTTCAGAACTGAAGAGGCTATATAATGATGCTGTTTAAGTAGTGGGGAGCGACGTAAGAGTTGGGAGAATGGGAACTGCAATCAGGAAGGTTTTGTACGACTGTTTTGGAGGTGATACAGGATTCAGAAAAATGATCTTACCTACTTGGTAAAGGTGAAAGGATTCTTCACGCTCTGCTTCTTTAAGAACTTCTGTTGAGGAAACCATTTCCGGTTAAAACAAAATTTCATTAGTCCTCATCTCTTTTTGACCTTGAAACTGGGAAACGCTTTGTTAACGATAGCTCCCTTAGCAAACTTATTAATGTACATAGATGCCATTCTATCTTTAGTATTTAACCTAAACTTGCTTGGTTGATCTAAAACAAATAATTTGCATTATTCATGAGCAAACTTGATTTTGGCTGCTAATAAAGGTAAATTAACTTATATTACAGGGAAGTTCCAGACTGAAGTTGGAAAAGCTTGGGCCTCGGAAATAGCATCAAGAAGAAAACAACGTTGACTTGAAAAGCTTGGACTTGGTAAAAAGGCTATGCAGCTAACTGTTCTTGTCTTCAGCTGATTTCTGGCATGGTTAGTTCAAAAGAGCCTATTTTTCAGTTACTAATGCCCGCTATTGTTATCTTTTTAATTCATACTAAAATCATTAAAATAGCTAGGCATCTTGTCATTTTTTTTCCAGTTCTCTTTAATCAAGTCTACCTATTGTAATGCTTTTGGGACTGCTAAAACAAATTTGGAAAACCTTAGTTATGTCAGAAAATATTTTCCTTACTGTACATCCTTTCTTTCAAGATTGATTTATGAAATTCTTTCGAAACCCAAATTTCCCCCCTCCTTATTCCAAAAAGAGGTCCTTTGTTCTCCCTAAATCAAAATTGTCATTAACTTCTTTCTAATCGTCTTCAGGTGTTAAGCGAAATTATCAGCGTTCTATCTTCTTCTTTCTTTCTTTATATATATATATATATATTCAAATTTGGGGGAGGATGAGTTCTATGGAAATTGATGCTAACCTTGATCTTGCAAGTTATACGTAATTTATTGGCAAAAGCCATTATCATATAGCTAGAACATAAGTTTTTTCCTGATGAAATAGCTACCAAATACAAGTAGTTTTTTTGTTCGATTTTTAATAATGATTGTCAAATGAATTGGATCAAGGGTGTTTTATTTGTTGATGAGTATAGAGTCATCTTATTGTCGATTGAGTTTGATAATTTGAAAAAATTAATAACTTAATGACTTATTGAAAATTTTTGAATAGTTTGGTGATTTAAAATTTTATTTCAAGAGTTTTAAATAGTTTAATAATTATTTTTAATTTTTGAAGTTAAGTGGTCGAAAAGTAAATGCATTAATAATTTAGTGATTTTGGAGACTTTGGGTGTAATTTATGAAATTTCGTTGAAATTAAATTATTTAAAAATAGGATAAGAAAACTACTAATAATTGAAATAAAACTAACATAATAAGAGTGTTTTGAGTGGAATAAAATTTGGTATGACTATTTTGAATGGAGTAAAATTTTCTATAGTCATTGAAATTCTTAGATTTCACTAGGTTTATAGGCACAGTAAAATATTTAAATTAAAAAATAGATATGATAACTTCTTTAAAAAATAGATATGATAATTTTTAATTTTTAATGTTGTCTGTGAAATAAAAAGTATACTGTGAGTATATTCAATATTAATCCTACTTGAATATGTCAAATTTAAGAAAAATGAAATAATGCAAAATATATCATGAGCATAAAAAGGTGCATGATATAAAAATTTGATAGATTAACATGAATGCAATTTGTAATATGAGTTAAGATTAATAAGCTTTTGTTTTAATAGAGTATTGAGAGTTTGAGTTCGATTTTAAGTGATTTTATTCTCTTTCTCAATTATTAAAAGGAAAATGAATTAAAAGAAATATTTGATGCACTCTGTAATTATTTATATTTTGATAAATAAGATATATCATATAATAAAACGAAATTAAATAATTTCAAATGTAACTTTTTTCTAATATATGGTCTTCTGGTTTACTAGTAGAATGTAAAACTATTTATAAATCGAATGAAGAACAATATAAATGAGAAGTAAATATATAAATGCGTGAAATTTTAAATAAGATACTTTAAAATGGAAAATAATAATTGTGACAAACTATGCTGAAGAGAATATGAATGCAAGTATAATAAGTGGGGATGGCAGTAAGATTTTTTAAATTTATTATTATTTAAGAAAACGATATAATTGAGTATTAATTCTAAAAATATAGAAATGATTTCATAAAATCTTTTAAATAATTCTTCAAGAATTTTTGAAAAATAATTATTTATATAAAATAAATGGATCTCTTTTCCCAACTAAAACTTAAAAAATTTTGATCTTTTATTTTCTTTCAACACTTATTATATTACCATTGATTTTTAATTTTATTTATTTTTTACTTTCTTGAATTTTTACAAGATAGGTGTTTAATATTTTAATACTTTTATGTTGGTCTCCAATTTGGTAGTATCTGCATTTCTTTTCATGTTTTATTGATTAAGCTCTAAAAAATTAGAATTGTGACTTTCTTTTTTTATGATAGATTAGGATTTTAGGTATTGTTTGATAAATTGAAAAATTAAATACTAAAAAATTGAATGTTGAAAAATAAGTATTGAAAAATTAAGTACTAAATTTAAGTTAATATATTTCTTAAAACAATTAAATATGAAATATGATTAGATTGTTTGATAAGTATACTTTTTTAAATTTTGAAGGTAAATTTTTAAAAGACAATGTTAAAAGAAATAAAACAAAAGAATTGAAATTTTTATATAAGTAGCTTTTTATTCACTGATCAGTTTTCACATTTTTTATTTAAAAATCCTACCATTTGCGTTTTATTATGGATTATTAAACATGTTTAATAAAATAAATATTTGAAAATTTTAATTTTCAGATTTAAATTTTTCAATGGCTTATCAAACAAGACCTTCATTTTTTATGTAATGCTTTTGGGATATCATTTTATGAGATTTAAATATCGTGATTGGTTAATAATTAGGTTTGATTAGTAAACATTCTTGAAGAAATTAGGACTGATTGAATTTATAATATTAAAATTCTTGAAATTTTGATTAGAATGTTAACATTTTTATTTAGAAATTGTTGTTACTAGTGTGATTATTGTAATTGTAAATTTTGTGTTCAAAAAGAAATAGTATATTGCATTTCAATGACACCAAAAAGCTCTTAAGTAGTTTTTAATTTTATGAAAGCAAATTGCAAATCATTTGTTGGTTTCATGAAAACCTCTATTTATTTGAGGTTTAGATTTATTTATTCTAAATGTTCAATAAGAATAAAAAACATTTTAAAAACAGTTACAAGTGAAATAGAAGAGCAATAATATTAAGCATTGGTTTTATAACTTTAATAAATGATTTAATTTAAAAAATTCACTTCACAATTCAAATTTCTTTATTTCACTTCAATATTGAAACATAATTTAAGCTTAAAATGGAATCATTGTGAATTTTAAAATACAAATAAAGAAAAAACAATATGAAGGTGACAAATAGATATAATTGTATAAAGATCAACATAAGATGTATCATTAGGCTATAAAAAAGTATATAAAATTTATAATTCTTCGATAAGATAAAAATAACATTAACAAACCCAAATAAACAAATGTATCACACTCAATAGAATGAATTTATGTAAATTTAAGTTAATTGCTCCAAACACCTCCAAACATGTATTTTTAAATTAGTTTCTAAATTTTAAATATTATCTGGATTATTAAAGTTATATTAATTGGGTCCTTTCGTTATTAAAATTGTTAATATAACCATTAGATGACGCAGAAGATGTTGTATGACATAATTTAAAGTGATTTTTCAAAGAAAATGAATATTGCTAGAATGCCATAAAATTTTGATTTTGAGGTTACAAAATTTTTAGAAATGTTTTATTCTTTTAAAATTTATGTGGCAATTCACATAAGATTTGACGTATTAAATTAAATATTTTAATAATAAATGACCTAATTGATATAATTTTAATAGTATAAAATATAATCAAAATGTTTTAAAGTTTGAAGATAATTTAAAATAAAAGTTATAGTTCGAGTGTGGTTGAAAATAAGTAGTAACGGAAATATTAGATTTTCTCTTGGCATTTACTGTGATGTTTAAATTTCCTAAACACCATTCAAAAGACGACATATATTTTATTTTGAAATCTATAATGTACGAAATAACTTTAATTTTGTTGGCACTCCAAATAACTTGTAATGATGTTCATTAATCAAGCTATTTTTCGCTAACTAATGGAGTGCTCCATGTCAGCCTATTTTTAACAGAATTAACCTTGGAGTAACGATATCATGTTTGAAAATTTTAGGTATCAAAATGATAATTGGATACAATGTTTGGGGTTAAATTGTGAGTTAACCCTAAAATTATGTGTATATCACATTTTACATCAATTGTTTAAGAAATTATAACTAATATATGAATATTTCAAAAGTAAAAGTTAAATACTAATTATTTTATAAATGTTAGTGGTCAAAATGTAAACTTTCAAAGTCAGATGATCTAAATAAAATTTTTGAAAAAGTAAGTGAACAAAAATATTATTTAAAAAAAATCATTTAAAGAACTATCGTTATGCTGCATGAACATTGTTACAAGGTGTTTTTTTTTCTCCAGTTCTCTTTTAAGGAAAAATCGAAGATGTGAACGTGAACTGTGCACCAAGTAGGGTCTCAGGAAGGGTCTCAGGAAAGGGAAGTGAGTCAAATTTGATCACTTAAAAACCAAGCCTTTCTTTGTTAGAGCCAATCCTAGACATGCAATTCTCATTACCACACTTCTCAAAGTAATCCAATAACCTAAAAGAGTAAATAGAACAATACAACACATGTATTTTTTTATTACCACACTTTTTATTTTTTAATTGATCAACTGTGGATCATCTCATACGTATAAATCAAAATTATAATATAACATAATATAAATATAAAAAACAATTATAAAACAGATATATAAGGAGATGGGTAGTTAAAATAAAATTGCCAGCCAAGGTTTCCATGGTTTTATTTCTAGAAAATAAATGAAAAATAAAAATTACACAAATTTTTACCACAAGGCATTCCTTGGGTCTTCAACCGCCATTGCTCCATCTACTCCTCTTCATCGACTCTTTTCGAAAAAAGACATTTAAGTCCTATGTTTATTTTTGGCTCACAAGAATTCTATGAATTTTTAAAAAAAAAGTCCTACGTGGAAATGATAGTCCACGGTCTATTTCCTAAGAACCACAATCTTGGAAAAAAATAACAATTATATAACAAATATATAATATCACATTCATTCCTATATATAACTCAAAACATGCATAAGATCTAAATAATGTCACTTTTTATATAATTTAATCATTCAAGAAGAGGATAAATCTATTTTCATTATCTGTTTATACTTATAGATAGAGCACAAACTTTCTTAATTTTGTTGTTATTGTTCTAAAATATCTAGGGTTGCTAAGAGGCCTATTTATAGACTAAAATTCATTTACAATTATGATTGAAACATCCCTAGAATAATCAGAGTTTAATTGAAAAAATATATCAGAGTTTAACTAGGAGAAGAAACTTGGTTGCGTAAGGAACACATTACCACGTCGTGACATGGCTATTAACACGTTGTGACACCAGACATTTGTTCTCGTTGGGACGAGGTGTTTCTTCTCGTGTGGACATCGTGGTCGCGTCGTCGAGATGATGCCTCTTCCTCATTGGAACGTTAATTCTGTTTCAGCCAAATATGCAAGGCACGCTCCACAAATCTCTAAATTTACTCGTATTTCTGAAACACCTTTGTCGAGCCTTGCTAGGGGCCTAATTGTCACAGCCCAAAATTGGGAATAGAAGTTTTAAGGCTAAATTAGGAATTTTAGCTTGGAATGGGTTTGAAAATTTTGAATTGTGGTAACCCAAAATTGTTTTTGTCTATGACATTTTGGAAATTAAAACAATTTTTAAAAAGAATGTTTAAAAGACTTTCAATTTTGAAAGAAGGACTGATTTCTAAAAGGGTCTAAATTATGAGTTTTTAGAAGGCAATTAAACCAAAATTTAATTTTCACCCTATTTTCCCCTTCATCTTTCTAAAACCCACGTTAGTCTTTTCTCCATTTTTTTTTGCCGTCCATTGCATTTCAAAGCTCCTCTAATTCAATTTCGATTCCCAAGCTTAATTCCTTAGATTTCTATCATTCCCCAAGCCATAAATCTCCATAAAATTTCAAGAAAAACACCCAAAACACCATTGATTTTGTCATCTCTCAAGCTTGTGGGTTTTTTAGGTTTTTAATCAAAAGCTCATTTTTCTTCCATCGAAGATAACAATTTGATTCCTTATTAGTTTTTGATGTTATTTGATCATTTAAATTTGGCTTTTAGCCATTAAATCGTATGTTTTAAAAAAAAGCCAAAGGTTGGGTCGTTAATGGTGGATTTCAGGATTTTGAATAAAAATGTGGTTTCAAAGTATTTTTCAATTAGTTTTGACATGATTTGAAGGTTTCTAAACATTTCTTAAAGTTTGAATTTTCGTGAAAATTTCCATAAACATGTCAAAAATTTTGATACCATGAATTGGTAGGTTTGAGTAGTTTAAAGGTTGAGAATGAGTCGTAGGTGAGTAATTAGATGAACATAATCAGTTTTAGGCAAAAAGATTAAGTATAGACTGGGATAATTGAAATTCAAGTTTGCCATGTCGAAGGTTTTGATTACAAGAGAATTTAGCTTGGGCTTGTGTTTAGATTGTTTGAAGTGAGTCTTTGCCTGATTGTTGATTGTGTATATTGTGTGATTATTATGTGTAAAACATCAGAACCGTTGGAGCCTTCTACGAGCAAGGCGAAAGGCAAGGAAAAGCTAGTTTAAGCTTTCGACAATTAGGCGAAAGCGTGATCGGTGAGTGCTTGGAATTGCTACTTGTAGACATGATTCATAGTATTAATTGGGAGCTTAGGAATATCCTAAACCCATATCCTAAGTTCTGAGTGTAAGCTTTCTATTTCTGTTGATTTATTTTGGCAATTATGTGATTATGTGAATAATTGTGGATTGATTATTATGACACGAAATTGTGATATGAGACATGTGTGATGACTATGGTGAATTGTGTTGTGTTGTCGGTATGATATACATGCCAAATGACAGTGATAATGATATGCTAATAATGCAAATATGTAGCGAAAGCGAGAGAAATTTTGGTAAGTATATATGTGTTAAATTATGGAATGTAATATTATTATGACAGGTAATATGTGAGAATACTTGTATGTGATATATGATGTACTGATTTTAATGAACACATATGTGGTCGAATATGTGATGGCTCAATGATCATTATTGTGGCACTTAAAGTGCAATTAAATGTGAATCCAATAAGCATGTATTGTATACAAGTTGTGATGTAAATTGATGAATATGAATAGAGATGATGTGCATTAAATCAATAATTAAAAATGTGTAGTTGTGGATATTTTGGCCTTGTGATCTCTTGAAATTGTTGGATATAATTGGCATGCCATAGGATTGTGAGTACTCACCTATATGTATTTTGTTTTTGGGCATTAAGGCCATGGGACAGGTTGGAGAGACAAGAGAACGTGAGTTAAGCTCCATTCTATGGGACATGTTTGGTGTGTTGGGAGTGTTAGCCTTATGCTTCACTTTTTGGGATATATTCGATTGTATGAGTCAATTGGTGTGTTGGAGATCTGTGTATCAGTTGTATGGTGATAGAGCGTACTTTTATATTTCATAGCCTCAAGTGCCAAATTATTGTTTAAATGTGATATTATATATTGTGATAATACGATATGAGGTGGATGCATAAACATGTGAATATATAATATGCTAAATTAGTTGATTTAAGTTTCATGAAATGTTTTATATTCTCATAGTAAATTGCAAATGTAATTGTGGTTTGGGTCATTTCCATTTAACTTGTGAATGCATGTAAATATATCAGTTAGACTTGTGATTTATTAAAGTATGTATACGTTATTTTGTCTTGATGAATT
Organism: Gossypium raimondii; assembly: GCF_025698545.1. Classification (NCBI taxonomy): domain Eukaryota; kingdom Viridiplantae; phylum Streptophyta; class Magnoliopsida; order Malvales; family Malvaceae; genus Gossypium; species Gossypium raimondii. The sequence goes on along the minus strand of NC_068568.1, from coordinate 30,807,787 downwards.
ATTGTTAAATGAATTACATATATAAGCGAGTTGAGTGTAATTGCATATAGGAGCATATGTTAATTTTATGGTTTAATGAAACGTGAATATGTTATTTTGACTTGGTTAGAATATGATTGTGAACGTGTTGTAGTATGCTCTTGTTTAACCTTTGATATTGTGTATACTTTGTGGTTACTCTAGCATTCACTGAGCGCATTTAAGCTTACCTACTCTCTCAAACCATTGTAGATATTTAGCATTTGCTATGTGAGAGATGTGGGGATACAAAGAAGTGATCCAAGTTAGGCTTTAGTTTTTGTGTAGGTGATACTATTATTATTATTCTTCTTCTTTGAACTGTGGGAATAACGCAATGATTGATTATTATTGTGGTCGGATATTTTATGGGTTTAGTTTTCTAGCATTTTTTATGGATGTTATAATTATTTCATTGGTATTGTGTTGGTTTGAATATTTGCTATGTTGAAGTGCCATGAACTGTATGAAAGGTCAATGGACGTTGAATAAGGTGGTAGATTTGTTGCATAAATATTGCCATGATGTTTTGAATGTTTTCATAGCTTATTTGCTCTTAGAATTTATGGACTTGGAAGTTTTTATGTTGATTCCTTGCTCGGACATATTTTCGATGAATGAACTGTTATTATGGTCGTTTTGACGATGGTCTGATGAGGTAAAATTTGCATGTTGAATAGTTATTAGTTAGAATGTATTATATGCCTTAAACTATTGTATTTTTGCTGTCTGGAGCAGGGGTATCGATATTCAGGTTTTAAAACCGATACCTCCATGATTTTCGAAAGTGCAAGAAATCAGTAGTGTAATTTGGTATCGATACTATCATGAGTATCAATACTTGAGGTAATAAAACCGATACTTTTCAAAATATACCGATATTTTTTTAGTTTTAATTTTTAAGCGAGAAACAGGATGCTATTTCGGTATCGATTTTTCAAGAGGTATCGATACCATATAAGAAAATTATCAGTATCCCAATTTTAGTATCGATACCTACGTTAATTGTATTGAAATTTTGTTGAATGATTCATATGCATGCTGTAATTGCGTAATAAGCTTGATTAATGTTTGTATGGCTTAATATAACGCTGCTTTGAGTATTCATGACTTAGGAACTCTATATATGTTTAAGATTAATAATGCAGCATTAATCGCATGTTCGATGAGATATTTGGCTATGATTGTTGATGAGACGGTGGTGTGACATCTTAATATTCGAGCTCGACGTCTAGGTTGGGTATAGGGTGTTACACTAACTTGATCTCTGTCGAATGCTTAGTTAGAGTAAGCCCAAAGACCAATCATGAGATGATTTTAATCACATCCTCATTTTACCTTGCTTATTAATATAAGACATTGTCATTGTTATTTCAGTTTCTTTTTCTGTATGTGTAAATAAACTGATTAATAATAAAGTCCTGAGAATAATATGATTATTCTTAAATGGTCCTTAGTCAAGTATTATTGTGGGATTGGACAATAATAATGCATTGAGACTAATGTGTAGTTGATTGATGACAAAATATTGTCATTGATATGAGGATATCAAAATCAATACATGATTTTGTGTTAGAGAACAACATACTAGACTGACCTGCTATAAGTATGTTTCTTAGATTATTATGTGATAGTCACAACATTACTCATAGTGATAACTATGTAAACGGTCCTCAGACTTGAGATCATTATTGTCCAAACATCATGAGTCGCATATTTTGATATAGTCAAAC